>NC_086249.1:32319249-37831749 GCF_021018805.1 Prinia subflava
TATGCATTATAGTACAAAGCAGCTCTTCTCATTAATATACTGAAATGGAAATTATATTCTGTGTTTATTCTATGTGACTGTGATCTGTAGATCCCAGAGAAGAAGGCAGAATTTTCCCATGCTCCTGTTGAATTGTGTCAGAAGTAGCTGTTCTCTACATTTTGATAAGAGCCATGAAAAACACCTACACTAAAAATGTGCACACATACTCACATGCATGCACACGCATACACGAAAGTGCCATCCGGCTAGGGATGGATTGGAATCTAGTTTGTTTCCCTAGTTGAGTTTTCATTTGTATCTTCTCTTTTGTGACTCAAGCTTTGTAGAAGTGCAATTGTGTAAATAATAACCGGTGACAGAAGGAGCTTTAATGACACATGGAACATGTTAAAAAGGAGCACATATTTTTAAAGGCATGTGTTAGAGCAGGGATTTTCTTTTATCTTGATTTTCTCAGCAGCAAAATTAAAGGAAAAACTCAGTTCTCTTCTAGAAACTCATTGTAAGAATAATTTTGTTCTTTATTCTTTTTTATTATTATTGTTAGAGATTAAGGCAACAAAAACATTAACTTTCTGCACTAGCTGAAGAGATGCTCATAAAATGTCTAAATATCTATTGACCCTATGATCTCAAAATCAAATAGCCTGTACATAAGAGAATTGCATTATAAAACCTATTTTTGTTATGAAAACTCTCTTTATGGGTGCATAAATTATTTATATTAGCAGTTACAGTTCAGGATAATGAAGGTTCATATCTTCAGTAATGCTAAAGGTGGACTAAGTGGAAACATTTATTTGGTTCCATAAAATACACATTCGAATGATGTCTGCCAGGTTATACTATCCATAGCACTCTTAACTTTAATAAAGTTATGGAAGAAGTTCAGCCCTATGAACCTGAACTGGATGGAGTCTCATAAATAGGAGCTGTATAAGATCTGGAAGGAACCTAAGAAAGAAAAGTATCACACAAGAAAGTTGGGTACCCATCTCCATTGGAGGAACATTCAGGTAAAGTTGCAGGTTTAGGCCTGGAGACTATTCTCACATAGTTGTCTGGCTTTACTCTTACAAAGACAAGTTGCTAAGTGGAATGACTGAATTTCTGTCTGGAGGTGCCCCACAGATGGCTTGGTTTGGTGCAGACACAGTCATTGCAAGGCATTCTGTCTTCAAGGGTGTCAGAGCAACACAATGTTTAAGGGACAACAACAAACCCAGAAGGACTGCTTATCAAATCCATATTTAGACTCAATCACTTTTTAGTGAGCCTCTGAGACCTCCTCTCTTTATTTTCCCTGTAGGGATCCCAGCTGGTGTGTGGACTCTAAAAGGCCATGGCTATTCTTTTCCCAGCCACCTTCCAGCTGAATGAGAGATAGGGCTTAGGCAGGGCTCTGCTGCTTCCTCAGCGTGGTCCTTTTGGATCCGACCATTGATCTCACAGCTGTCCCTGGGGTTTTTGCATGTCTGCAAGTACAAGCAAGAAATTAAACTTTCCCCTAACTACCAGCATGGCATGATTCACAAGCAGATGGGCTCTGTTCTGTGAGGTACCAGACGCCACCATGGAGCAATGAGCATGTCTTTGTGAAAAGAATCACTGACAATGCCCTATTCCTTCTGGGAAGATTCATATTTTTAGAATTTCATAAGCACACCCACATTGACTGGGGGGTGTTTCAGTTACAATTTTATAAGAAACGCCTGTTTCTATTATTTCCTTTATAAGTAAACAAGATACTGCTGCCCTGCTTTTAGAAAATGTGGGCAACTGATGTACAAAATAGCGTTAATTTGCTGTATGGGTTATATTGATTCTGCACCATTAGCAGACCATCTTAATTTGGTGAGGGATAAATAGCATAATTAATTAGTGACTGTTTCTGTCCATAAAATGAAACAATTGGTTTCAAACCACCTGAGACTGCAGTGTTCTTGAAGGCTCTATGCAGTATTTGTGTACCAGGATACTGTTTAAACTCCCTATAGTTCAGGACAGCTGAAATCCAAATCTTGAAGTACAGCCATACCTCCATTGTGTTGAAAATGTTTTCAAGGTACTTAACTTGAATCTCTCTTGGATGGTGAGAAGCGTCTCTTTCCAACACCTCACCTTTACAGAAAACACAAAAGTCAGTCAAAAAAAGGTCCTGATACCTCTGGTCCCAGAGGGATCATCCCTGTAGGTGGAGAGACTAAGGTGCAGGTTCCCCTTTCACATGTTTTCTTTCTAGCCTCACTCATTTGTTTCTATGTAGAAGTCTGGCTTCATCACAGAGTGGCCCCATGTCCTGTGTTGACAGGGTGACCATTGCAGGTATTTACCTGTGATTCTGCCCTGGATGGACATCAGAAACAATTTTCTGGCAATGTTTAATAAAAAATGCTGTATTTCTACCAAGGGGAAAAAAAAAATCAGGTTTATATGAACCAGACTGTTCCAGGAAAAAACAAACAAACAAACAAACAAAAACTCAAAAAACCACCACCACCACAAACTCAAAACAGTTTTGCTAAAAGATTCTAATCTCACTCTCATAGCAAAATTGTACAAATTATGAAGCTAGAGGCCAAGTGCCTGCCACACTAGGGTTTATATCTCAGGATACTCACTAACTCTTTGTTCAGTGTAGTCCTGGAAATCAGATTTCCCACAGTTGTCTTCGAGATTGCTCCTGCCTTGCAGACTTCACTCATTTTCAGCTCTTCGTTCTATAATTTATCTTTTCTTTATTTCATCCTGTTACTTAATTTGTAATCATTACACCAGGTTCATGGCTAATGGTTAGAATGTCAATGCAATATCACACTGGTAAGATTGACAGTATCAGGGCACATTACTCCTTTCTGAGTATCTTCCTCTACCCTTTGTGAAAATTAATTTATGGCTGATTGGGGATGTCAGGCTCTGCAGCAAAGCCACACAGCAACATCATGTTCTGACTCCTAGCCAGCTTGAATCATTAAAGCATTTAAAAACTTGGCATCAAACTGCACTGGAGCTGTGAACCGCTCTGTTGTAGCAAAACAATATTTCTGTCAATTCTGTTGGTTTTAAAATGAGGCTGCTCTGATCAGACCTTTCACATATGGAGGTGCACAGCTGGTTCTGCTGCTTTCAAGTGCATCCAGAAATATGCCCACTGGGCCTTCATGGAGCTGAAGGGAAAATGTTATCTCATGAAACATTTTTGCCTTCTAAGGTGAGATATTTCAGCTGGTAGTGATAGCTCTGTAGAAACAAGAGAGCTAAAACGTGCTGCAAAGATCTTTCACCATATTCATATTTATTTAAACTACAACTTAAATGCTATGTCCTCTGGGGAGAAGAAAAAAAAAAAGAATGAAAAATAATAATTTTTCCTTGCCTGTGAACATTTAAAAGGAAATTGCTGTAGTTTGATGAGAGGAGCTCAACGAGTACTTTAGTGATGGCAAATGTTCTTCCACTTTTAACTCTGCACAGATGACAGATGATGCTGGATCTGCTCCCTGCTGTATTAATGGCAGGGTTATGGCTTAAGCACAGCAGCTTTATTTTCTACTGTTGTGGTCAGAGCATAGGCTGAGGTTATTTTCCAAGGGAATAGACATATGCACGAGTGTATATGTGTGTACTGGCATGATGTCCATAGTAAGGATGTTAAGGCTGTCTCTTGTACACCTTAATCTACTAAAATCTCCACTTTAGCTAATGTATTTCAGATACTCAGGATAGAATTGTTTCCATCACTTGGGATCAGGGCCTTGTCAGGCAGCTAAAGGCTGAATGGATATGAAAAGGATATTAAAAAATAAAGGAAAGGGGGCAAGGGGGAAGGAAAAAAATGCCCATAACATTTCTTGAATAAGACAATTTGTTGCTGTTCATACAGTGTCCTTATGAAGTGTCTGCTGGTGCTTCCATGTATAGCAAGAGACAGGATTCAAGAGTTTGAGAAGCATTTGGACGATACCCTCAGGCACACATTGTGACTCTTGGGAACGGCCCTGTTCAGGGCCAGGAATTGGACTTTGATGATCCTTGTGGGTCCCTTCCAACCCAGCATATTCTGTGATTCTGTGGTAAGTGGAGTTTTGGTTACACATAGTTTAAGTGATATCCCCTGAAGGAGGAGGCTCTCATTGTCTGCCTCCTACAGGATGAATGGCTTGTTGTGCTGCAGCTTGACAGATCCCTCACTCACCTGCTTCTCTGTGCCAGCAGGGGAAACGTTTTGAAGTTTAACATGGAGGTGACAGGTAGACACTAATGAACTCACATGGCACTATTTCAGAGCAGCACGACAGCTCACAGACTGCTTGCTTTCCACAGGAAGGTCTCTCTTCTTCAGAAAGCCAGAAACAGCCTTACCTTTCTCTGACACAGGTTTCTCTTCCTCACAGGCCTTCCAGATACAACTATTTTGTCCTCTACTATTCCCAGCTCTTCTGTTACTTTGGGAGGTTTATGATTGGGAGAGGAAACTCAGACCTTGGAAGGGAACATACCTTGAGTCTGGCGTTTCCAGACTCTCTGGCATCACAGATTATACAGAATAGTAAATTTCTTCTTGTTCTTGCAGCTCTCATTTTTTTTGGTGTTTCAGGGCAGACTTAAGAGACTAAGGAGTTTCTTTTTCATGAGGATGACAGATGGGTACCAGCAAGCAGGTTGTAATGGAAGAAAGACATGACAAATGAGGCAGCTAACTTTGTTCTCTACAACTCTCCTTAGCATCTAAAAAGCATAGTAATTCAGGGACTAAATGCAATGCAGTTCCTAATATATCAGTAGAGAAAGTACATAATAAAGCTATGGATCTCACTGGAAAGGGGCAATTCCACTTCACAGAAAGTTCTGAACAAAACAAAAAGAATAAAGCTTACAGAGTCAAGATCTCTGTCCTTTTGTTTAATTTTCATTTACCTATTTATTTGTTACCTCACTAATCACTTATGCAGCAATAGGACAATTTCAAACAAATTTAACAGAAGATGTAAAGTATCAAAGCTGTGGTATTATAGTAGGTTGATGTGGGTAATGGAAAGAGTCTTTACAGATTACACAAGCTGATACATCACTTTTCATTTACTTTGAAGGACCAAAGGTCAAATTGCTGTGCACGTACTGCATGCACCACTTGTATGCATTTAAACCCTTGAAAACGTCTTTTGCCTCCAATTTCATTCCAGAGGCAGATGAGAAAAAGGATGCAATCTCATAGCAACCCTGGCTGCACAAATTTGCAGTTTGTGGATCAGCTTGCTTCCTGTGCATTAAAATTTAATTTTGCAGTTTGGAATGCACAAACACATTTAGAACACAACTGTATGTTCCAGGAGTAAGAACACAAGGAAGGCTGTACTGGATGAGATCAGATATCTAGTTAGGACTATAAAGTCTGGTCCTCTTTTCCAGCAGTGACAAGTGGCAGATGCCTAAGGAAGAACACAGAAAAGGGGCAGGATACAGTGATCCTGATACAATGGGAATTCATCTGAGCTCTCTTCCTTCTCCAAGGGCTGACTGTTCACAGGTGATATTAGGGGGAGATTTCATTTATGAAATTTATTTATACATTTAGCATGAATAAAGCATTTAGCAGTTCTTGGTGCATTCCTGTCCTTGCTTTCTTTTGTTGCTTCTGGGTCTCACACAGAAGTTTAAATCCAGGTCATACAACAAAGAGGCCCATAAGGTAACTATGCACCATATAATAAATATATCTTCTCACTTCATTTGAATTTGTCACCTGTTGGCTTCAACTAATGCCTCTGCATTCTTGTAGTGAGGGTGGTATAATCAACCTGTACTTAGCTTTCCCAGTCTATGCATTGTTTCTTAGACTGTTCTTGCATCACCTGTTGAATGTTCCTCCTCCTGTGGAGTCCTGGGGCTTGAACTGAAGCCGTTTCATATCTTTTCTCACTATCTGCACTATTACTTATTGGTTTGGGACTATTTGGGATTAAAATTGCATATTAGATTAAAAAAAAAAAAAAGGCACACCATGGAAAAAAGAATTCTTTTGTCTTCTGTTTTCCATCTGTTATTCAGTCCTGGGCCAATCTGGAATTCATGACCTTTATTCTCTCCTTGACTTGATATGGATTACTCACACCTATATATAAACCGGTCTTTCTCACATTAAAGAACCTTTTCAAATAGAAGTAAAGTTTAACCAAAACAATTAGGAAAAAAAGGCCCAATCACTTCTAGTTCCAAGAAGTTTTGAAGACCTTTTCTTTGATTAGGGAAGGACATACTTCTTTTTTTTTTTTTTTTTTTTTTTTGCAACAGTCCCTATGGCAGAATATTGGCTAACCCAGTATTCAGTGTCCTTAAAATTACCTGGAGATGATTGCAAATTTGGAAAAAGCTCTATACACACATCTGCAGCTAAATGCAGAGCTCATCTATGTTGTTTTTAAACTCCTTTAATTCTCTTTCAGTCAGCTGTTAGGAAATGATCCAATATCCTAGCTGTCTGGCCTAGGTGAACTTCATATCTGAAACCTCAAACTGCAGCACTACAGCCAATGTATAAAATTCCACTATATTTTTTGAAAAACTGAACAGAACAGCTACATATATATATTTTAAAACAATTAAAAATTGCTGACAGAAATGTTGATGCTGAGCTTTAACTTCACTCATAGTGTGGGCATGAAGAGATGAAGATTAAATTTTTGGACAGTGGATTTCATTTCTAGTTTATTTTGATAGGCAAACAAGATAGAAGAAATCTGACTTAAATTTGTACAAGTACCCAACAGCACATTAACATCTTAGATGTAGAAACTGCCTTATTGAAGGGTAAACCCTTTTTTACAGGGCACATCCTTCCTATTGGTCTCTAAATAACAATTTTATATAGCTCAGTATTGTGCTGCTTCAAAGAATTACTGTTTAAAGCATAAGAAAATGTTCTGTGTTCAGAATGAGGCACATTTATTTCTACAGTGCTTGTAGAGAACAGCAGATTTTTTAATTAATTATTTACAAAGCATTTATGAGACAGGATTTGTAAGCCTTAAATGGTTAGAAAATACTGTTTACATCCTTCTGATATATTCCTGGGAAATACAGTACAGGCAGACCCATGCAAGTTGTTTTATTTCTCATAATGCCTTTCAGTTCTTGTGAATCTGATCTAACTGAGGAGATCAGGGAGACACTGAAAATATGGAGGGTTTTGTCTTTCACATCGTCTTTGTACATTTAATGACTGGCAGAATAAATCTGGAAGAATGTTGTTGACAGAAAATAGCGTAATCTTTAGGAAAGAAATGCTGATTTTAAATTCAGGATGGATTGCATCTTAAAAAATTGTACCAGAAGCTTTTTTCTCTTGAGCCACCTTTACAATCCAGAATGCACAAAGTGTATGCAACTTGTTACTATTCCCTGTAGTGAGGAGACAGTCTACAAAATATCTATTACTCTCTGAGTTCCATTTGCACACTCTGAAAATCTCAAAGTCACTTTTCAGAAGCACCAAGGCAGCACTGAGAACATCCTTTGACACAACATAAGGAGTTGTGTCTGCTCATTACATCTGGGCGTAGCCATGTGTGTGTTAAAACAAACAAGCAAACACACACACACACTCACAAACATAATTGTATTCATAGCCAAGTTTCCATAGAAAAATTGACCAACACTTCATGGAATCATTAAAAAATTTAAACTGGAAATAACATTTTCACCCTTTAAACTCCTGGTCAAAGGCAGACTTGTTTCAAAATCCTCTTCTAGTGTATACTGCCAGAGGAAGGAAATCTTGTCTCATGCAACCTGAAAATATATCAGTTTTACAACTAATCATAATCTACACACACACAATTCTAGGAATAACGATTCTAATAAATCTAAACTTCTTTATTAAGTGATTAAAGCTGCTTTTATATGACATTTCATAGAATTCTTTCTGAAAGTAATAAACAACCCTTCCTATTCCACTCCTTGCATCTGTATTGCCAGTAAACAGTTATGGAATGGTTCAGAATGGCTATTCTGGTACAAGCAGTATTTACAGAACTAATTAAGGAAAGTTATAGGTGGTGCACATGGACTTAAGTGTCCTTGCTTTTCTTCTTATTTGATTGTTGATCATCCATTCACTGGCAATTCCAGGTGCTATGGTCATTTGTAATTTGCATAAAAGTGCTTTGTGAGATCATTAAGAGAACTGCTGGGGCAAAAAAATAAAAACTATAATAAAAAAATCCTAGAAGTTCCTGAAGACTGTTCCTTATCTGAATTTTTTTTTAATTTTTATTTTTTATTTTCCCCTACTTTAAGATGTTTCCAATGGGGCAGCCATCATAGGTATTTCATAGTCTGATGTTTCTTGATCAGCAAATTTCTCCTATTTTCCATCTAGCATTTAATTTCCATTATATAATTTATTTTTAGTAGGTCCACTTCATAAGAAAATCATTGAAAAAACTGAGCTCCTCCTTAGAAACACCCCTGCAGAGATGTTTGTATTTCTCAAATATCAACCAGCTAAATTGATATCACACTGAACATTAGTCCTCCTCTATAAATTCAAATTTTCTCTCCTTTTCTTCCATTTTTTTCCAAGTGGGTCAAATCTATTAAGATGTATTTAAGCAAGAACACTCAACATTTTCTAGGAGGACAGAAGCTCACAAATAGGGTGAACCCTGAAGTTCATTCAAAGCCTTTGTATCCTTCTTAGTCCAATGCTTAGGATGATTCTCTTGAATCATCCTAAGCATAATAAAAAGAAAAATTGTCTGCCAACACCCTATCTGCAGGTCTGTGTATCTGCTTTCTACATTTTCCCCGTTTTTAGAAAAAATTGTTTTTGACTGCCTACTCATCAAGATGATTAGCAGCACAACGGAAGCAGTAGCAAACCACCAGCTCTCAACTTTTATTAAGAAAATAAATTACCCTAGGAGGTAGTTTAGCATAAACTGATAGAAAACATCAATCACAGTTTCTTTGGCGAGGACAAAGTGTAGATGAGTGAAACAGTAGAGTATTTTGTGATGAGGAGAAATGGAGGTTGATAAGATTTGTTTGATGCTTCTAGAATGAGAAGAATCCTGAGTGCAGCTACAGCCAAGATCTGTGAGTTATGTGAGCTTCCTACTCTACTGTTTCCAGAGGGAAAATAACAGAAAAAGCAAACAGCCAAGATCCCAAATAATGCTGAAAATAATGTTCCCATCATAACCACCAATCTTTGCACATGCAGTCCATCTGCCTTAACCATACCCATTTTACCAGGGGGAAAAAGCTCTTCTTATTTTCCAGTTTGTTGTCCCGTACATGTAACGAGCTCAGTAGCTCTCAGTTCTGACTTAGTCCTTGCAACAGTAACATGCTGGATTTTTGTTATCTGTCAAATTGCAGTGAGGACAGCAACTGCATGGCCCAAGAAGACCAGCAAAGCTTGTCTGTTCCCACAGATCAGGGCTGAGTTGTGGTGACGGGACATATCTATGAGCTATCTTTGCTGCTCCATTATAGATAAACTGAATTTAATTTTCCAAGTATCAGTCTGGCACCTCCTTCAACTACTAAAGTCACACAAGACTTTAGAGATAAATGTTATTGCCTCATAATGTAAAACTCATTCAGTAGAAAACATCACGTGAGACATTCCACAATATTGAGTAGATATGTTAAAGAGTTCACTGATCCTTGTGGAAAATTCCTAACAAGATCCTGAATTGCTTAAGATTTAATTTTGTCACATATAAGACTGTTTCCTTTTTTTATCTTGCTAGAAAAGCTACTTTGGAAACAGGAAGGTTTACACATCAAAGCTATGATTCCACGTTTTTAGTAAGATCCTAAATATCCTCTTTGTTTCCTGTTGCTTTTCACAGTGAACTCTGCTTGCCTAGTAGTTTTAGAATTGGGGGTTGGAAAGCTGATATTCAAGAAATTGTTCAGAGAATGACAGGCTGGCTCTGAATATGTTTTGTTTTATCAACATTTAGGGAGACAAAGAGGAAGGAGAAATCTTTGAAACACAGAGCAGGAGAATAGATAAAAAGAGAGCAGTAGGAAAAGAAGGCGTTTGTAAGTGCACTGTGAATATAGATAGACACAGCTCACTTTCCTTTCTCGTCAAATAGAGCAGAATAAGGAATAATTGGCTTACTTGGTATGAGAAAAAAAGTTTCAACATTAAGCCTAAGAATGGTTAGATAATGGAGGCAGCTGCTGAAGGATGCTGAAGAATCAATATTATTGGAAAAGTTCAAAGTAATATTTAACACTTCAATATTTGATGGGTCATGTGAAATTTCTGCCCATGTGAGAGTTGAATGCTAATAATGTCATTAGTTTTTGAACACAAAGGATGAAAACAGGAAAATACAGATGAGAAATTATCTTCTTCCCTCAAGAAAACTCAGACTGCCCAATCTGTGGTCAGTGCCAAGAAGCCTGACCTAATGCACAGAGCTCCTGCCAAAATGCAGAGAGCTTAGGGCAGAACCACTGAAAAGAGGCTGGAATTGAAGGGTCAACAATGCATATCAAAAGTTTGCATGGGATACTAAGAGGAATGAGAAAAAGGAGACCAAGATAGCATGATAGAAGACAGTGTTGCTTTACCAGTGTTCATATTCATCTCTATTCACTTGGCTTCTTGAATTTTTTTTTGCATTATTATAGTGCTAGATCACAGCTGAGAAGGGCTTATGCAAACTCTAGAAGTGGTGAATTCTGGAGAAGATAATGGCATACTGGTGGGGATATGTTCCACACAAATGAGATACAAAATATGAAGTGGGGTTTCAGGAGAGATGACAGAAAATAGTCATCTCCAAACAAAAGGAGCAAGAGGTTCAGGACTTCATTCAACCCTCAAATTCCTATGTCAAAAATGCTGAAATGTGTTTGGGGCACAACTGTACCACAAATGCATTAATCATTAAACAATGTTCTCTTAACAAGGTGAAGTTCAAAGCACTAGGGAGATACTACACAACTGTCAGATGAAGGAGGAGTTTAAAAATGCAAATGTCTTTCCCAACTGAGATCAGCTGAACTAGAATTCCAGCACAGATTGCTGTTCTTACATTGCACTTTAGCAGATATGTGTTGGGAATGCTGTCAGATGGTTTGCATCATCCTGGATAGAGACTGGATAATTCCCATCAGGCATTACTTATATGATCTTCTGAGAGGGGCATAGAAAACACAGAAGAAGAGCAGGAAGGGGAAGGGAAGGGGAGGGGGAAGGGGAGGGGGAAGGGGAGGGGGAAGGGGAACAACAACAACAACAACAACAAGGCAGTTCTTTGAATTGAGCCTTGCTTGGGAAAAAAAAAACAGTTCCAAACACTTTACAGAGCCTTATATCTCCTCCTATATTGTTCTTGTTTTGTTTAAGTTCCCTGACTTTTGATCCAGCACAAAGTCTTGGCACTCCATGTTGCTTGTTGTAAAGTTAACAGTCCACATCCTCAATTTTGATTTGATCATATTATATACTGCCACACTTCTATTTTTCTCAAGGTACAAAACTCATCACTGACCTCTAACTAATCACTCTTATTTCTGTGAAGTCGTATTTAAAGATATTCCTAAGCATTTCAGCATTATGACAACCACAGTGTGAGGAAAATTAAACTAAAATATTGGGAGAGGGCAATTTACTATTAAAGAAAGCAAACAAACTCAGATTTTTTTTTTTTCCACATGCATATTCAAACCACCATTCCAACTTGGCAGATGAGATCTACCTATCCTTCACAGGCCAGGGAAGAGAGGAAGCTGTGCCCTTGCTTTGCATCACCTAGAACACTGTCGTCACTGAGCTGAGGCACTGAATGCTCCAGGGATTCAGTCATTTCCGCTGCCAACATCACAAAGGATTGCTTTTCTATACACTGTATGGGCCAAATCCATTAATTCCTGCGGCCCTTCAAAGTGCTAAGGACTGGCAGGAGCCAGAAGGAGGACATTGGAAGGGTACTTACCAGTGCTACGAGGCAGAGCAAATTTTCTTTCATAGCTCTGGCTGGACAGCCTGACAAATTTACTGCTGTGCTGGTGGCCAGATTTAGGGCCAGGAAGGAGAGGGTTTTTCTCCATGTTAGATCAGAAAATATTACCTCTGTATTGTCTTCCTCTTTTAAATAGAATGTTGACTGCTTATGAGCATTTGAGGATACTGCCTGGCTTTTCTGGTGGCATCTCACACTGCCCTGCTATTTCTATAGGGCAAATAACATATTGGTCTTCCTAGCAAAACATGCTTTGCCAGCTGGACTCAGGATAGGATAACTGACATAAGAATAGTGTTTCATGACAGCTGAAATGATAAGTTTGGGTGGTTTCATTGCTCTTCTTGGCCTCTGTGAAAATGTGTCAAAGTAATTCTTCATGCAAAGTTACTTAAAATAAAAAATAAGCCATGCCTATTTACTTTGAAGTTTTGATCTTGCTTTCCCTAATTCTGCTGTCCCACGGTGGTGAGCAGAATGACACAGCTGAGATCTGGTTTTAGGAAGTGATGTGTAAAACTCTGGTAGTGCAGTGCACAGCTCTACACCCGCCCTCCCCTAAGTCCATGGAAGTGCCACCTCTGCGGTTTCGCCACTCCTGATCTATGCAGGTAACTTCACAGCCCTGGCACCACACATGCTACAGAATTATTCCCTAGTGGGAAATTGTACGGGATGGTGATAATTATCTCATCAATTTCATGAACATTAACTGGATTCCTGCTGTTATGATTTAGAAGGTTTTCTATGTTCCTACTGCCCTTCCTGTTATCATATTTTCAGTGCAGCCCTTTAAATATGAAATAACCTGCTGAAATATATTTTGTGATACAGATTTGAGAAGAATGCCACTGCTATAACTTTCACTTTTTTGTATCAGAATATAGTATCTCCAAATTTTAAAAAAACTTTAGGACAGCAAACACAAAATAATTTCAAATAAGAACAAATTGTTGGTCAGAAAATATCAGAAATTTTCCTAAAAACAGAGGAAATTATCAAATCATCAGTATATTTGTCACTGATAACAGATCCACATGTATGCTTGTGAAAGAAAAACAAATTATAAGCTAATATACACATAGTAAGGAATTTAACTTTTCCCAGCTCGGGCTATTTAACAGGAAGTATCTTTATTTTATGTTTATTTTGTGAAGCCACTTGATTTTATCTTATGACTGCTATCATAAAAACAGCTTTTCGTGATGAATAACATTTGGAACAAAGCCAAAACCTGATCTAGCCCTTGTTTTTCTAGGATTAAGCAAAGTAGGTGTAAGCTCTCAGTACTTTGTAACACTAAATGAAAAATCCCCATTTATCACTGGTAATCACTTTGAAAAGTGACCACCAGAATGAAATAAATAGCCTGTGTGATTGCAGATACAGCATCATTATGCAAGGACAGGAGAATGAGAGGAGCAGATGCCCTCAATCTTATGTAAGCAATCAAGAAACTGAACAAGTTAGAGATGCCAAAGGGAGAGAAGGGACTGCCTCATCTAAAACCTCCAAGCTGCAGCTAGGGCTCTTAGATGATTTAAGATCTTCTCCTGGAGGGAGAGAGCTTGTTCTGTCCAGGTGCTTTTATTCTCCCTCCATTTCAGACTAACATAGCCTAACAAATAAAACAAAGCAGATAGTGGGAAGACGAAGCACTGCGCAGTTCTGCATTATAGAGGACGCTGGCCACTGAACTGGTGTGTGGGAATCATTTCTTGCCAATATAAATTTACTGGCATTAGAAATCTGAAGCATTTGGGTAGAAGAAAGCAAACCAAAAAGAAAGAAGCAGTAATAGACATGAAAGGAGGATAGCATCACTTCAGGAAAAATTTTGGCAGTGGTAAATGGAAGGAGGAATAGTTTTGAAGTTGACGTGTGGTAAAGTTTAGTGAAAGAGAATAGGCACAGTATATTTCATTAGAGGAAATCTGAACTGGGAATTAATATCTCTGTGTGCATTACTGACTTTTCAGGCTTCTCTCCCCTCATAAATATCTCTTTATATTTTCCCAGTTCACCTGCATTGTCCTCACAATGGATTTCACCATGCCATGACCTTCACAGAACTGTAGATGCTTATTTCTCATTAAAAAACCACGTGTGCTATCATCCGCAGATTTGCCTGCCTTGTTATTTATGTCCTTTCTCAATATGTTCTGTGAGATATTAAGTAAGTCCAAACAGAAAGATGACCCACATAGCATTTGATATGTACCATCTGCCTTCAGGATAGATATTTATCATTATTCATTATGCCTTGTTTCTACCAAGCAACTGTTTTTCAGCCTACATGTTAATATTATTGTCAGTGACAATATGAAGCTTTAAAAAAATTTCATGAGATAGTGCATACAGTAAAACCTCATATATTATACCACCTGGCTTCTGTTTGTCAACAAGCTGTGTCATTCCACTGAGAAAGCAATCCATTCTGACAAGAAACATATATTCTTTTATTTCTTGTTTTTCTTTGTCAGTGGAATGAAGGCCAGATCTTCAGAAATAAAACAGCAATGCCACAGGAAGAGCCCAAATC
Organism: Prinia subflava; assembly: GCF_021018805.1. Taxonomy (NCBI): domain Eukaryota; kingdom Metazoa; phylum Chordata; class Aves; order Passeriformes; family Cisticolidae; genus Prinia; species Prinia subflava. Next base: position 32,333,788 of record NC_086249.1, read on the forward strand.
TTCTCATTCCTAGCTGACTGTCCTCACCATTGGGCTGCTGCAGCCTAACCCTCTGTGCTTGCCATCCCTCCTGATCTATCAGTCTTGACTTGACAGATTGCCTGTTTTTGACAGGACATTGTTCTCTTCTTCTATACACACAGACTCCTTCCACCAAGGCCATAATTTAATGTGTAGGGAAGCCTGGCTGCTGGGTAGACCTCTGTGTCCCCCTCAGGCTGAGGGGGAGCCTCTATCTCCTAAGGTAACTGCCTAACTCTTAAAATCAAATATTGGAGTCTGCATTTTCAGATTGAAAGCGATTTTAAATGATCACAGAAAAGTTGCATTACATGTGAATTACATTCCTCAATCTTACAGAAATCTGTATCATGCTTTTTTCTCAATATTTTGTTTTCTTCAAGTATTCTTTATAATCACTGACCATTTTTGTTGCACGCATTTTGAAAAATTGTAACAGTATAATATGTACTTCTATTTCTCTGGGTAGGACAAACAAAAATGTTCATTAGTACTATGAGAAGAATGCATTTTTTCTCTTTATTCTGTCTTTATTTTCAGAGTAACAGATATTACAGCAGGAAGACAGTAATTTTCTACTGCAATTGGACAGAAAGAAAGACTCCCTTGTTGCCCTTGAGAGGAGAACCTATACCTTTTACATCACTCTTTTCATTCACTATAAACCACAAATCAGCTTGCCCATAGGTGACATTTCTCCTCAAGTTATTTGAGCTTTTCACTTAAACCTACTTAATTATTTATCTGTATAATCAAATCTGCACAATCTTCCCAGAAGAAATAAATGACATAGTTTAGATATGCAAGGGATGCTTAGTCTCTGAAAAAGAACAAAGCCTTTGTAAACTCCTCCTGAGAGAACACAGCATTGGAGAAAGATCAAAGGAGAAAACTCAATCCAATATTATTAGATGGATTAAGATTTATGTGTAATCTTGCAGGGGTATTGCTCAAGTTTCAACACCAGAAAGATTTTGTGAGTGTTCCCAAGAGAAAAAGAAAGCAACCAGCACAATTTGTTCGCAGTATGTTCCAAGGCCAGAAATGAGCAGATCTGCTATTTGGAACTTTCTGTGTACTTCTCAGCAGCCTTATCCTCCCAGTGTGAGAATGGAGTCTAATGCTCCTTTGGGGAGGTAGAGTTGCAGTCCTTAAGATGGGCTGCCTTAAGTTCTTTTCTAGAGATTTTGTTCCCATAGGGATTTGAAGGAATTGTTTTTGTGAAAAAGTAGGCTTGGTAGAGTTATCTGAGCATGTTCCCTCATTACAGTTCTGCCTTCTTTGTTGGTTTTAATGGGCTCAGTCAATATTTCTTCATGTTTTTAGATGTGAGAGGGAGATTGTTGTTGTCTTGACATAATTCCCTCTCGTTGCTACTCTTTTGTCAGCCCTTTTAGGGGAAGAGCATGTGCCACACTCCAAGCCTTCCCTACCTGAGTGCTGCCTGCAACTTGAAACTTGTGCATTTCCAGCTTCTTGCTGTAACTCAACCAGAGCATGTGGAGAATTCCTGTGGTTTTTCCTACTATATTACTTCAAAATTAATATCTACTGAGTTTATAGAGCAGTAATTCCTATATCACAGCCCTGTCATAATCTGTTCATATTTGCTCTGCTGAGTTTACAAAATGATAAAAACATTGTAAGTTGTGACAAGGGACACATTTATTTACTTCAAGCCTATTTAAAATGTTTATTTTTACTATTGTGTCCCAGTTTGACATATAAGGTTTTACATTAGACATTGAATGATGAATGTGTCCCTGGTTGCTTTAGTCTACATGTGGGAGGTTAATATTTGCAAAGCAAAGTGACAATAGAGGAGCAAAGCAGGGCCCCAGGGACATAAAGAAATATCGATTCAAAATGTAGATCCTCTCCCTAATAATTATGTTTGTGGGACATAAAAGAAATACATAACAAAAATAAAAGTAACAGACAAGCTTTTGGATGGACATCTGTGACAGAGATTACTTTCTTTGTTTCTGGGAGATTATAGAAAATGCATGTAATGTCTGCCATAAGGCATTATCACATTTAATCACAGTTCACAAGCTATTGTTTCTGCACATAGCAGTGCTTTGCTAGGACTGCAGGGTATTGGATATTTCTCAGAGAAAACTCTGAGATATTGTACCCTCTGAGAAGTGTATGCCATGTCTGGATTTGAACAATTTGATATTCTTCACACAAAAGAACCACTTAAGAGTGTTGAAGAAGTGCTAAAGGATGGTAATGTAGCTATGTGTTTAAAATTTCGATTTAGGATCCTCATAGTTCATCTTCACAATTTTGAGCTAACTGGATAATATAAACCAGGAAAAGCTGTTGAGTCTTATGTTAAATAAAACACACTCTGTTATCCTGGAGAAGCTACGAACTGAAATACATTTCAAGCTGGGATATTCACAAGATGTGATAGAGATTTATGGGGAAACAGTTAAGCAGTTCAGAAATAAGAAAAAAACCCTGCAAATTTAGTTTGCAAAGTCGTTCTAATGAAGTAATTAGCCTGTCAGTCTCTCTTGTTTTCATCTTGAAATATCATTCTCAGATGAGTGCATTAAAACATTGCTTCTGTTAAAATGACACAATTTAATGCTAAAGATATTCAGATAATGGCAACAGGATTTGACCTTATAGAACTTATTACTTCAATCTTCTTTTTATTACACAAGTAATTGGCCTGCTTGATTTCAGCTTAGAAAATCACTACACAAATATATAGTAGGTTTTCTACCTAAACAGAAATATGTTTAGAATCTTTGAAAATGGGGCAGCATTTTCTTGATTAGATTTAATGACAAAATATACAGAGTCGTGTACACTAGCTGAATTCCAACTCTGAATCTACAGAAATGTAGAGCAGTGTTTCATCTATCTATTATGCAAAACATTACATTGATGTCACATTAAAGCTATAAAAGCAACAGTCCTGAAAAGCCATATGGTGGCCATAAAACAAAAAAGAAACTCATATCTTTTGTTCTATACATGTCTTATATTTTCCCAGATTCTTACATTTATGGCTACCATTTTCTATGGAAAGTAATTGGACCTCTTTTGATTTTTTTTTAGCCATAAATTGGAGGATATAGACATTTTGTGTCACTTACTCATGTTGACTATGCCACTAAGCTTTATGGAGGTCCAAGCCTCTCTGGGTTTCCCTGACACTGAAGGTATTCCCATCTGTGAGTATTCAAAAATTGTGAGTAAGCGGATTAACAAGTCACAAGACTGGCCTAAAACAATAATGTAAGCCCACTGCATTCTAGGTTGCTTTTAATTTGTAATTTTCAACTCTTTCTGGACTACTCAAGTGATTTTTTCAAGCTGTTGGAACCATGGAGGAAGGGAAAGGAAGGGGAGGGGAGGGGAGGGGAGGGGAGGGGAGGGGAGGGGAGGGGAGGGGAGGGGAGGGGAGGGGAGGGGAGGGGAGGGGAGGGGAGGGGAGGGGAGGGGAGGGGAGGGGAGGGGAGGGGAGGGGAGGGGAGGGGAGGGGAAGGGAAGGGAAGGGAAGGGAAGGGAAGGGAAGGGAAGGGAAGGGAAGGGAAGGGAAGGGAAGGGAAGGGAAGGGAAGGGAAGGGAAGGGAAGGGAAGGGAAGGGAAGGGAAGGGAAGGGAAGGGAAGGGAAGGGAAGGGAAGGGAAGGGAAGGGAAGGGAAGGGAAGGGAAGGGAAGGGAAGGGAAGGGAAGGGAAGGGAAGGGAAGGGAAGGGAAGGGAAGGGAAGGGAAGGGAAGGGAAGGGAAGGGAAGGGAAGGGAAGGGAAGGGAAGGGAAGGGAAGGGAAGGGAAGGGAAGGGAAGGGAAGGGAAGGGAAGGGAAGGGAAGGGAAGGGGTGACATGTATGAGAGTGAAAAAATGGCACCAGGAATACCAGAAACTAGTGGAATGACCTGCAGTTTCTTGCAAGATGCCCACAACCACCAGAAGGTGATGCTATTCTACTTGTTCTTCATGAGAGAAGAAAAAAGAGAGAAAAGTCCCAGTGACAAGGCAGCAATTTGAAATGAAGTTAAGAAATGGATAAAGAGATTGCTAGCTGACTAACAGCATACTCTGTGTGCTGTCTTCAGTCTTTGGTCCTATGTTCCTAACTGCTATTGGTAAATATCTTCAGAAGGACAGACAATATATACTTAGAGTTAAAACTCGAGAGAGAAAAAAAAAAAACAAAAACCAAACAACAAAATGAAACAAAACCAAACACAAACAAACAAAACCCATGGAAAACCATCAAGAATTAGGGAAGTATTTCAAGTGATATTTGCATTGCAACTAGCATCCCATGAGCACTCTGCTGACCACAGAAAGACAAATTGGTACTTCTAAGGACAGTTTATTAAGGACAGCATTTCCAGCTGAAAGGAAATTATTAAAAGGATAAATTGTGCTCTACAAGTACCTCTTGTCTTCATTGACAAGAGATAATTTCCTCAGGTGTAGATGTCTGTATATTCCTCTGAGCTTGCTTTCCACTTAGAAGAAGAGCCAGGTTCTTAACTAAGAATTTTCAAGACAGACTTTATTGAGTACTTTACGATTTTATGAGAATCACACACCCCCGTTTTCTATTTAGTGAAAATTATTGTCTCTTGCTATTTGGCAACAAGATAGATGTGCCATTGTATATGCAAAATTCTCCATCTTCTTCATCTGTAATGGAAGAACTAGGAAACTGATAGGATGCTCAAACATGATTTCCTTTGAGAAGTTATCAATGAATCATTTATTTTGTCAAGATGATCTCCTGTGAAAATTTTTCACATATATACAATATTTTTATGAGACCAGGCACACAAAATTAATTTATTACTTTTGGTATTGGCACCTAGGAAAGATGTTGTTATTTAAATTGCATCATTAAGTTTTATCTGAAATAAACAGATGATCTTAACATAATTTTCATTTTTTGTAAGCTTGTAAAATGAGAAGTGAAAAGCAGTTGCTTTTTACACCAGATTCAATAAGTTAAATTGGCAGAAAAAAAGCCCTTCTTCAGAATAAACAGCATAAGCAATGACTGGTACTGTTTAGTTCGAATTTCTTCTAGTTGAACTACTCCAATTCTCATCATCTAGGATGATATGATTCAAACAGTGTTCTCAAAAGGAACACAGCATCCATTTGTTCCCACTGGAAAGCATGGTGTCAATTGCTCAGATTTCTACCAAAGCTAGGTTAGATTGCTGTTTCTTTGAATTGAGGTGCAGGATGTAAGGGTGGCAGGAAATGATCCCTGGCTGCTGGACCTACAGAAGGGAGACCTAAGGACATTTAAACCTTGTAGCTGCACCTGGATGGTGACCTCCAAACACTCCTTTTTGTGCTCTGTACGTCTTTCAGTAGCTGTTGGGTAGCCTGAATCTTATTTTGCAAATGGATGTATCTGACTCAGAGAAAAACCCTTCAAATAACCAGCAGGTATGCAAGGCTCCTCTAGAGTGCTCTGTTTTTATCTTTGTCTATTTTTGAGGGAGGTCTGGCTGCTTCTCAGCCTTTGGGGTTACCTTTATTTCAATTATTGCTATCATTAAATTAATGAGGGTTTTCCAGTCCGATTCTTTGTTTAATATGTGAATTTGATGAATTTTATGCATACAGTCATTCATTAAATAAAATGATAGCTGGAATTCTTAGCACAGCACCACATTTTGAAAGAAAGAGAAATTGTAAAAAGTGTATTTTCCATTTCCTGTATTTTTTCCTGGGACCCTTCTCACTGGCAGGCATGCAAATTCTTCATATCCTGCCACAAAACTTTTGCATATTCCGCTATACATTCCTGTTTTCCATCATAGTGAGTGTGCTCCAAGACTGCATCACTTGATATTGATGCATTAACTCATTTATCAATATTATTTTCGGGAAGCAGGGGTGGGTTTTCTGCTCTATTCACACCCTCCAATAAATCCAGATCTGCAAAAAATCTGTTCCTCTCATGACCCTCCAGAAAACAGGCTTCTGGAACTTAATGGCAAAGGACAGTTACCTGATATAGAGATGGAAGGCAGGGGTTTTTTTTAGCTTTACTACTTTGAATGCATTGTATAAACTCTAGGAACTAGGGATGCTAATCCACAGTAATCATCTGAGCATTTTCATGCACTGTTTTTGTTGATTGACTGAAAGAAATTTAAAATTGACTGAAATCCCTTGACAGCAAGGAGGTTCTTCATGTGAATAACAATTGATGTGTCTTCTGTATACTCAAATAGTGCTGACTGAGTAACAGGGAAATGTGTTAGCCAGAAGAAAACAATTCTTGTTCTTCATGTCAAAATTGCAGATGTATTTATCTCCAGTTTTTTCCTAGATTTGTATGTCTAGGAAAGTATATGTTGTATATTCTAGAGAAAAATAAGACAATTATTGAAGCCAGCAAAACTTACTGTAGGTTAGGTAGCATCAGCATATACAATAACTGGGAGAAAGCAGGATGGGGAGAAGCTCAGGAGCATTCAGGTTGTCTAGAAGGGACTGGGATTTGCTGTTCATATACACAGCAGACACTATTTAGGATATGTAGTCTGGTACTTGGTGTGAAAGACAAGTACCTTGAAGTGTGCCTTGAAACTTCCAGGCCTCAGAGATGTGCTTCAAGAAATGAATCAGTCTATACTTGAAATGGTAAAAAAAAAAAAGTGTTGGTAATAATTTTTTGGTCCTTATTTACTAGCAACTGTCATCAAGTTTTCTGAACTCCCTAGTAACACTAGGAAGAAAAATACAATCACTTTTTTGAAGAATGCATTTGAGGATTAATTTTTACATTGTTTATTGCTATTTTAGAAGTTGTCTGAGTACATTTAAAATAATAAATTATTAATATTAAATTAAGGACATTTTTACACACATCATCATTATCACACTCTCAATGTCCTTTATTTAGAATATCTATTGCCTAAGAGCAACAAGGAGGCTGCATTCTCTGAAGACCAGAGAAGTTAATCTCCTAAAGAGAACAACTCTGTTTCATGAATCATGGTAAGCAGAAGCTGAATGAATTTGACCTGCTTTCTTTGGACCTGTCTGGAAATTTTAATTGTTTGCATAAGTTATAGGAAAGTACTACACAGAGCAGATCCCACCTTTTCCTTTCTCAGACAAAATTCTGTCATCAAGTGGCAAGACAATCAAGCCTATTGTTTGGTATTGAATTCCAGAGGGAGGAAGAGGAACTTTAATGAATGCTGTGGTTCCACATTATAGGGTGAGGTGTGACGTCTTTCATCAGTATATCAATTCTCATCTCTATTTTTCTTCCCACTGGAAGTCAAGGCTGGTCCTCTCTCCCACTCCTCCTTACCTCTGCCTGAGTTTCCTCTCCATCATGCTGACTCACTTGTTTATGCATCTGTGTTAAAAAATCATTCCTTGAAATAACCTGGTTTAAGAAAAAAGAAAATGCCATCATCCTCCTTTTCACAAGAAAAAATCAAAAAGTGTGCTTTCCTTGGCTCTCTCACATGATTTTTTTCTTCTTTTCCCATGCCTATAACCGAAAAAGTCATTCTAAATGCTAAAAGATATTGGCTTTTAAGTAAGTTTCTTGAAGCAAAATGACCAAGGCATATACCACAAATAATGAATAACACTGGATGGCAATTTATTTGGACATTTACACATAAATACATTAAAGGAAATTACATAATTTCCAAGAGAGTTTGAGGCATAAAATATAAGGAAACTACTTTTCTCAATAAAGAAATTGCTTATCCAGCTCTAGTAGTAACACATTTAAAAGATTAATTTCCACTTCTGAAAGCTCCTCTGCAGTGGTAGATCTGTCCTTTTCTTCCCCTGTGAAATATGGAAATGTGCCTGCAACAATTTGTGAAAATAAACAGCCTTCTTTGCCAAGGAAACCATAAGCTGAAACTGTCCTGGTTTTATATCTGTATGGATTACAATCCATACCCTCCAGAAATCTATTGTTTGTAATCTTAAAGACATTTGAAGCAATGTGTTGTTCAAATGCATTGTTTAAATGGGACTTTTATTTGTTATGGCACTTTAAGGTTTCTTGAGGGACTTGTCTGTAAATTGCTACTGGCAAACCTTAAAAGATGGAAGGGAAAAATGTGTTATTTTTTGAGTGTTGACTATGTGTCAAAAACATACTGTTCCCCAAGAGAGAGGCTTGGTTTATATTAGGTGATATAATACAAGCACACAAATTTCCTGTGGAATGGCAAAAGGCTCTTCAACAAGGTGTCAAAATGTAGGGTGCATGGTAGATACTCAATTTATAGTGCATAATCTCTAGAAAGTGTGGTGGTAAAATATATATTAAAGAGGGATTTGAAACAGCAAAGGCATAAGGAGAAAAGTAGAGATATGGAGATGAGTAAAAGAAAAAGTCTCCACTGAGAGAACATTTTCCAGTTACCTGAAAGTTTCTTATTATTGAACTGTTCTTTAGCAAGCAAAGATTTAGATTCTTTCAACGCTCTGGTAGTAGTTTGTGAGAAATTTCTTCACTCCATGATTTACACATCTGTTACACTACTGAGCAAAGGGGCACATATTAAAAATTTGCATTGATCTGAATTTATTTGCATAAAACAAAGGAAGAGGTTGCAGTTATACTGGTTTTGATCCACTCAGACTTCAAATTCTGCAATGTTTTCAGGATTTCTGACTCTCCTTTGCATACACGCTGTCTCATTAATACCTTGACTTCTACTCTTACCTATATATAGTCAAGGAACAGTGGGGGAAAGAAAATGCAGTTGGAAAAAAATAATCCGTGCTAAAGCAGCGGTTCATCAGCTGTGAGAAGAAACAAAATATTTCCTGCATGTGAGAGAGTTTAGTTATCTTCTTTATTTATGTTCTGTATAATACCAACTGTCCTCTCCTTTAGTCTCTCACCAATATTGTTCCTCTAAAACACATGGAATTTTATTTCAGTCTTTCTATCGCAATTACAGATTTTTGCCGCCTAGATGCAGCACACAGGTGCTTTCTCTCACTCAGAAAAATCTCCCCAAAGTTTTCTGAGCAAACTTGTACATTTATCAATTCTCTTTCACAGTCCTTCTTAGAGGTCATGGTTTCATGAGGACTCTATGGGCAGAGTTCTGGAGTGCTCAGCCAAGGGTCAGGATTGAATTTTTAGAGAGAGAAGTAAAAAGGAAGCCAGCTGCCCATCAATGGTTTTGTTTGCCCATTTTGGTTTTGTTTCCAGAAGGGATCAGAATGTTTGCCAGTCCAGGGTATCTCAGCTGGTCTATATGGATGCAAGACATAGGAAATGCATTTTCTGTTAGGAAAACCTGCAGGCAGAAAAGGTCTGAAATGCACTTTTTATAGTGTGTGTGGATTTAATGCTGTTTCTTCTGTGGTATCATTTCTGTGATAAATTAATTCTTTACTAAAAGAAGGTATCGCAGGCCAGAATTTTAAGGACCTTGTTTGTTTCTCAAATTTAGCTTGTAAGAAGAATGAAAACAAAATAAACTTACAATGTCAGGTACTACTTTTCACTGTACAGAGTAGCTACAATTTTTTACATTAAAAATAAACAACCAAGAAGGGCTGAGTCTACATTATAATCTGATTAGATTTCAGGATTATAAAAGAAAAGACAAGATGAAAGAGCACTGCTTTTTTTCTCTGCACCATTTTTTGCATCAACAGTGTTTAAATCTCCTTGAGCTTTGTAGATTTTGCATTTAGGCTGAGCATTTATTCGAGTCAAAAAGATGAGAATCAGATACTGCTATGAGTTTAGGGGTTCCAACCACATTGCAGGTGTGAGAGCTGGTAAGCTCTGGTGTCTTTCATGGCACAATATAGGAAAGACATAAAACTATAAGACAGCATTTATAAGAGGGCTGCAAAGAAGCCACTAAATGAAGGTCCTAGAGGAGAAGCCATGAGTGGCTGAGGTCACTCAGTCTGTTCAGCCTGGGGAAGAGGAGAGTGAGGGGAGACCTCACTGCAGTCTGTAATTTCCTCATCAGGGCAAAAGAGGGGCAGGCACTGATCTCTTCTCTGTGGTGACCACTGACAGGACCCGAGGGAATGGCCTGAAGCTGTGTCAGAGGGGGTTTAGGTTGGGTATTAGGAAAAGGTTCCAAAGGGGGTGTTTGGGCACTGGAACAGGCTCCTCAGAGAAAAGGTCACAGCACCAGCCTGGCAGAGTTCAAGTGTTTGAACAACACTCACACACATGGTGCGACTCTTGGCGATGTCCTGTGCAGGGCCAGGAGCTGGACTTTGATGATCCTTGTGTCCCTCCCAGCTGAGGAGATTCTGCCATTCCATGGTTCATTTGGTTATGTGACACCAATTCTGTCATGCTGGACACTTCTCATGGCTGGAAGGGAAAGAGTTGTATCCAGCTGTCCTGCTGCATTGGTGCCATGGCAAAGCCTGGCAAAGCCATGGCTGTGCTGAATACATCGGTAACATCACACAGGGCCGTACAGAACCAAGGCAACAATCATTTGTCACACAACACTACAGCCACAGAGAGCAATGCCGTGCTCTCTACTGCTTATCCACTGAGGGAATTCAGTTTTCTTCCACCCCACTGCCTCCACAGAGTCTAATGAGCCCAGGAGACCTCCAGCATCCCACCCAGCTGGAGGTACAGACCTCCGAGTCCTGCAGGGAATGTAACCATTAACCACTGGGCAGTGGTACCAGGATGAGCCCGGTGTTACCTGCAAGTAGAGACAAGAAGAAGCTGGGAATGAGAGGGACCAGTCATCACTCTTCTACAACTCTGCTAAAGTGTCCAGCTTTGCAGAGTTTCCCTTATAACAGTGGTCTAGGTGACTTCTATTTTGCCTGGTGTTTTTGCTCTGCTGTCAGAGCTGATGTGCAGTGTGTTACATGTGATGGCCAGGTGTGCACATACCTGGACAAAGGCATCAAGTGACACCAGGGATGAGGGTACTGTATGCCAGTCGGATCACCAGCTGACTGGTACACTTGATTTGGCCTTTCCATGGCTGTTTTCATTTATAACAGTGGCCAAATTAAGGAAAAGGGCTGGACTAGATGGAGAATATTTCCTTGTGAGGTTTTGAAATGTGTTTCCTGCACATAAAGTTTGTGACTTGTAATATAACATTAATGTAAGTAGGCATGAGAGCTTTGGGGGTTGTTGTTGGTTTGGTTAGTTGGTTGTTTTTAATAAAACTGCCTATTCAGAGTAATTATTAGATCCTCTAATTTATGAGAAAACCAGATTCAAGCAACAACTCTTCCAAAGCAAGAGCAGTATCTCGAAATATATTCTTTCCTAGGAGTGCTGTCCTAGGAAATATGGGAAAGTTATTCCTGTTTCACTTGGAAAAAGAGTGTAATGTAGGTAAACTACCTGAATTGGCCAGATGGTTTTAGATATGAGAGGATTCACAAACTTTTCATGATTAAGTATCATCTCCTTTTTTTTCCAGTCTCACAATAGAAAGTTAATGTGGGATGTGGGAGGTTCCCATTGAATTTAATCCTATTCTGAGAAGGATTTCACCCACATTAGGACTCTAATCAAATTTATTGTAGGATATTCTGAACTAGAAATATGTTTTGTTTTATACAAATAATTAAGCACGGCAGGAAGAATTAGAACAGTGGTTTTTCACCGTCTGGTAGTATCTGCATGTCTTGCTTTCTGTCCTGTTATCTAAACCATAATATCCTTAATTTGCTATTCTTCTCTCTTCCCTGCTCCTTATTCATAATAGCTCTTGGACTGGTGGACTACAGGAGCACTGCTACTACTGGCCAGAAATATCTTCCCTGGAGGAGGACAGTTTTGTAAAACTCCTCTTAGAGTGTCCCTAGGGGAACAGAAGGAGACACTTCATTGGTAACTAAGAAGCTCACAGTTAGTAGGTGCTCCTATCTACTCTTTCTAGTTATCTGTTGAAAACAACTCATAGAGTGTAAATCGTGTCTGCGTGTGCCCACGTGAACGGCCGTCATCAGGGCCGTCATCTCAAAGATGCAGTTTTATCAGCTGAAATATCTGGAGTACTTGTTCACAAACTGAGCTACCATTAAGTGCCTAGATAATCGCTCTTGAGCACACTGATCACCTGTATAGAGAGTAAGCACCACCATCACATTGTTAAGGCTTCCATTATCCTGAGTGAAATGGAAACACAATGCCTGGATGTCCTTTCTCCTTTGCATTTTTAAGGACAGTTAGATGCTGTCATCCTATTCCAGCAGGGACAAACAAGTTCAATTAAGATTTCTAGGTCAGATCCTACTCACCCATAACCTATATTCTGATCTTACTTAAAAAGGTTTTGATTTTGCACAGATTAACTAAGAACCAGGTGAGGAGTTAATTAAGTAAGTTTGCTTTGATAAAGTTTCACTTATTCAGTTTCACAGACCATAATCATAGAAGTTTTTTTCTCCCTCTGCACTTTGGTTTATTTATCTAAAGTTCCTAAACCAAGAAAAACAAACTTTACATTGGTTTCTAATCAATATTTTCTTTGCATGCCTGCAACCAACAGCACAGGGTGACAATGTCATATTCAAGATAAATGGGCTTTGGAAATGCACTTTTCCTGTATAATTGAAAACAGAGCTACACATTAAAAAAGCATTTACTTTTCGATGTTCTCTTGTACAGGGGAAATTGTCTGGCAAAATGAGTCTAGGTTTGTGCTTCAGGGAGGCAAGAACCTTTCTGATCTCTCCTTCTGTACAGTCCCCTTCCACCATGCTCTCTAGAAGAGTAATTAATTACATTTTTCCAGTTCTCCCAAAACAGAAAGTCCATGAATTCTCCTTTTCATTTTTAATGTGATCAAACCCCATTATTTTAAAAACAATCTTTTACAAATGGTTAGGAAAAAACTATTTTCAGAAATTAATTTTGATCGTTTTTTCTATTGCAAACATTCATGACAGCAAACAGGCTTAAAGAATGTTTTCCATTCCTCTGTGTTACTATTTTAAGCATTCATCTTTTAGAACTGTTGCCTTGTTCATCTGTACCACCTGCCTCTAAAGTTTTTTTGTTCTTTAATACTATCTATGTTTTACAGTAATAATAATGTAATGATTTCTTGGAAACAAGTATTTTGCTCACATCACCATTTTGTATTATAGCTTATCTTGTCAAATGGTTCAATTATATTTTGACTTTTAGTCTCTGCATGTTTTATGTTCAAGTACTGTGCAGGTATTCGTTTTACAGCCAAAAGTACTGGTTTGAGTATAATAGTTAAAATCAGCATTTTCTGTTACTTACGGAATTTGCCGAGACATATTCATATTTTCACAAGTTAATCTATTAATTTTAGAATTTTTTTTGCAGGAGAATATGAACAACAAAATGCAATGTGCCTGGTATAGTGGCTGTATGGCCTGTATTCAAATCATTTCATGTTGTTTCCTGTTCCCTAATGCATCCTTTGAACAGGTGAAGGCTGTAGACTGCACGCTGGAGGATGTGTTTCTTTCAAGGAGAGCGTTTGCAACTGCACAGAAAAGAAATGTTGTTACACAAACATTTTCAACCTTTTCCTTTCATTCATTGTATGAACTTTACCTCCAACACTCAGCTTACACCTCTTATCATGCTAGACCACAGCAAAGGGAGAAGGTGGCAGCTGAAAATCAAATCAGATAAAGAAAGAAGCAATTGCTTGGGTTAAAGAATCAGAGCTTCTGATTCTATGCCTGCTGCCTTGGCTGAGCATCTTTTTTTCTCTCTTCATTGTTCAGCTCAGAATCTTATTTATCTCACACAGTTTCCTAAAGTCCACATAATGGCAATGGCAAAAATAATTTAAAAACTGTTTGGATTTTTGAAAAAAATTGTGCTTGAGGTTACTGTTAATGACTGCTCAGATATCTGGTGCTTAACATGTTATATTATGATGGTGAGCACATCCCTAAAGTCCACAGTTATTTCAAATTAGTTTCTAGTCTTTAAGAATTACATTCAATAATTACAATTAAATCAATAATTATAATTAAATCAATAATTACAGCCCTTTCTTGAGGTTAATATAGATATGTTAATAGATGTTAATAGATAAGCTGTAAACATTTCTGGTAAAAAATTCTAGAATTGGAATATCCCAAATCTCTATCTCCATTTTAAAATTATCTGATAGTTCTTCCAGACATTACAGCCTACAGAAACAGTTTAGAACATCGCATTTTCACCACTTCATGTTGAGTAAGAAATTCCATTTTCATCGCCTGCTTCATGAGAATCACTGAAGAGGTTTATCAGGAATAAATTAGCATATTCTTAGGACCTCAGATTTGAAATGAACATAAATCCAGTGATCCTTGACTGGTGAAAAAGCATTTATTGCATGAAAAAAGGTAATATCTAACAAAGCAAGCCCTTTTTCCCAGTCTCTGTAGTTCTTCCCGGAAGATGATTTTGAAGTAGGCCAACAAAACAGCAATGACGTGAGCTTGCAGGTGCACCTGCTCTAACCAGACAGTAGAGAAAAGGTAATTTATCCAGTGTCACGGTGTGCGCCTCTGGGGTGGTTCCGGGGCACGCGGCACCAGGGGAGCAACACTTGTCCCCAGAGCTCTGAACCTCTCAGCGGCCGCTTCTCGGGGAGCAGAGATGACACAGAGTGAGACGGGTCTCGGGGTAAACCGAGGTGGTTTACTGAAACTGTTCAAGCAACTAAAACTAAACGCCCAAGACCCTGTGCAGGGCTCAGGCAAGGGGTTTTATGGAAGGGAGGTACAAAGCAAACAACCAATAGGGAAATATTCAGGGAGGAGCTCAAGGCAGGGTTGACATCTTGTGAACCTATCAGGGGGAACAGGGGAGGGGAATGATACACAGGGACAAATAGGGCTCTGAGTAACTAAAGATTGATAGGGAAGGTTCTAGAGAAGGGGGTAGGGATACTGGGGATTGACAATTGGGAAGGGAGGGGATTAGGGAGGAGATAAATACTTGAGGGCCAGTAGGGAAGATTCTAGGGAGTGGCCAGCTGGCAAGCAAAAAGATTGACATATAGCTGAATAAGTAACAATTAGTACGGAATATAAAAATAGAGCAAACCAATACACGTGAGAGACAGGCACCCTTGTAGGGAGTGGGGGAGGATAGGTCTAGGGGAGAGAAACTACATATCATAAGGCATAATCACAAGCAATCTCGCTATGATTGATAGTTCGCAAATAAAATAGAAAGCTGGCCAAGAAACACAAAGCAAAAACACACTATAACAAACCACACCCCATTGGTTCTGCCAACATAGTTCCAGTGGGTCTGAAAGAAGAGCTTTTAAGTCTTATGTACCTTGTAGTGTCATGAAGTTTCTAGGGCTCTTAAAGAAACAAACAAATCTTAATTTCTTTTCTTGTTAAGGAAAAATTCTCCCAATTCCTTTTGTTGCTATATTATTTTCCCCTTTATTTGCATTCTCCATATCCTCTTGTATGAGCTCTTCCTTTCTGTAAAACCTCTGATTGTATGTGTAAAGAAGTTTATGATCATTCTTATTCAGTTTTATTCTGACCTTGTATGACCCATTTTTAGTACAGAGCTCGGCTTTGAAATCTAAATAGTACTTCAAATTCAACCACTGTGCCATACTTTGATTTAGCTGTTAATGTCCTACAGAGAATGTCACTCCCCTATTAGATCTTGAGTAATTTTAAGTTGTTCCCTCAGATGCATTAACATTGGACAAGACAGAAATACAATTTGATTGACAAGGAGATGTTTTAGCTGGAAAAGTCCTGAATGTAAACTTGACAAATGAACAAGCATAGCATGGAGATAACAGGAGAAAAACAACTAGGGAATGGCATGAGATTTTTTGCAAAATTGCTGTTCTGATAAAGTCACATTTCAAGCTGAATGATTAGCACTTACTCAGCAGATCACCATCCACTGACCTTGGTAGTATCACCAGGGTCAGATTTGCATACATATTCACATGCCTGAATAATTCTCAAATTTTCCATTACATTAGGCACAAACAGTTTTGGGATTTTTTCTCTATCATGAGTGAATGTCTTGTCCATATTCCTTTTGAAATGAAGAAAGTGGGTTCACATTTAGAATAACTTAGCACACTGGTGCATTTTGTCCTTACAGCTGTTTCCCTGAAAAGCCTTCTTTCATATTAAACTTGTTTTATTTATGTGATTTCCCCTTCTTCTGCAGTCATGAAATAATGGCAAAATACTGATCATCCGTGTTTGGGATGTGGTACTCAGATCACTGTCACTGACTGATACTGTGCAATAGCTTGATATATCCTGTCATGTTATCAGGTATTACTTATTAATGCTAATGGTTTTCCCAGAGCAGTAGTGGAGAAATGGCAGTATTCTTTCTGCAAAAATAAGGTGGGAGATAGGGAATAAGCTTTCTTCTGCTCAGACTCGTCACTTAGCAACACATGGAGATACCATATTCCATAGCAAGTGGAATGTTCTATACACAGAACTCCTTGTTCTTCTAATGTCTTCTCTAAGTTTTTGCTTTCAAGGTGACTTAGTTCTTTAACATAACCACATACTACAGCTACACAGAAGAATGAAGTCTCATGTCTTCAAAGGGTTTTAAATTTTAAGATATATATTTACTTCAGATCTAAATGAAACATAATCATCAACAGATTATTTATGTGGAAAAATGCTATATTACAATATTTTTATTTTTCATATTATAGTAATGTTCCTAGCCTACAAAACATCAATGTACTGATAAATCTTCATGAGATTTTAGTTTATCAGGCAGCTGCCTCAGAACATAGAGCATGCAACAGAAAAATTTCTAAAGAGTTTATCAGGTAGATTTAAATAATAAAGGAACTGCTGTGTGTATGGCTAGTAAAATCCTTCAACTATATACTTCCAGTACAGCAGAAACCTAAGAAATATTTTCAATATTTTGAACTGGTTACAGATTTTTTGCAACACTGAAAACATGAATATCTGAGAAAATATTCATTCTTTTTTAGAAGCTACAACGTTTCTTAAGGTAAAATCTGGTCTTTAAGCAGTAAATTCACTGTAGCCATCTTTAGAAGTAGGTTGTCGCTTTCAGCGTATTTTATATGACCACATAGCAAAAGTATTTTTCCTGCATCTTTTCAATTTGCTGAGTGTGTGATTCTGAATCTTC
This sequence comes from Prinia subflava, assembly GCF_021018805.1. Lineage (NCBI taxonomy): Eukaryota > Metazoa > Chordata > Aves > Passeriformes > Cisticolidae > Prinia > Prinia subflava. The sequence continues at coordinate 32,350,918 of NC_086249.1, forward strand.
CCTGCCTTTGTCATTTTTGTAGGTTATGCTTTAACCTACATCTGTAATGTTTGCACAGCACGAACAGTGCCTACTGTACCTTATCATATTCACTTCCACCACTGTCAATTCAATTGGACAAGAAATGGTTTATAGCCTTTTGGAAGGTCACATATGATTCAAGGAGGAATTTCTTACCTATGTGAGAAATATGTTTTTTCTATAATTTGGGTTCGTATAATTTCATCTGATGCTGTAGGATTCAGGTATGCCAGTGACACACCTTCAGTGCAGCTACATGCTCTCCTCTTCACACCACCTACTCTATATTTATAGCTGAAACCTTTAGTTTATGAAAAACATTTGTAATACTCTCATGCAGTCATCTAATTATCTTCTAAGAGAAAGGGAAAAATCTGTGCAAAATCTTTCAGGTTAGCTGAATTCTCATGCTTCAAGAATAGATAAACCTTATCATTCCAGCAATTGCTTTTAAACTGCTAACTCCAAGAATAAAATATGTTCAAGGCTTTTATGAGTGTCATATGAGTGTTTTTAAAGAAAGTGTGTGGGAGGGATCGAGGGGTCATCCTCTTTGCCAAGTTATGGACATGAGAGAAATCTACAGTCCCAGCACAACACAGCTTTGTGTGGATGCAATGTTCCTGTTTTATGGAGATGGTATCACAGCCACCACCTATAGCAGCACAGATCAAAGCTGGTGAATGTGTCCTTGTGTGTTTCATTTTTGTTCTTGATAGAACATCTCATGAGCATTGCCAATGGTCTGGGAGAAACACAGTGATAGCACCAAGAGGTTTGTTGGCAGAAAGAGAAAGGATAGAAGATTTTAAAAACCCCAGAACCCAACAAAACAAACAACAAGCAAAACCCTAATGGGGGTATTCAAGCCAGCAGTTGGAGTAATGGAGTCAAGTTCTGATTTGGCTTTCGGCGACTAAAATGTAGTCTTTATAACTCAGAGTTTTGTATGTGCCTAGAAGACTTTTGGGTTTCATTGCCTTTTAATCTGGACAACTGCACAAATCCTGAAGTGTTGTCAGGTTAGCGGGTCACCCTTGCTATGAGCTGCACTGCATTCAGCCTGTGGATATTTTGCTTCATGTTTACAAAGAAAAAGGTGGGGTCCAGAAGTTAAGTTTAAATGTATAGGAAATAGTGATCGCTATATAATTGCACATTAAACTATTTTCTGTTGCATAAAAGATTCAAAAAACTGTGAGGATACACAACTCCAGATTGTTAAAGACATTATTTAAAAAAAAATAAAAAATGCAAAGACTCCGCTGGGCTAAATATGTTTTAGATGAGATAGATGTATCCAAGTCAGGAAATCCTGATTGACCTTAGGGCCGCAAAAGAGCTAGACAATGTAATAGTTAAATCACTAGCAATTATGTTTAAGAATTGTGGAAACCAGAATACCAAACATATTATTTATCCTTGAAAGGGAGAGTATGGAGGACATGGAAAATTATAGCTCACAGCACTTAAATTTAATCCCTGCAACAAATCATTAGGCAATCAGTTTAAGTATCTAGATGGTAAGACAGTGATAAAAACTATACTCCTTCCAGAGTAAATCAAGCCAAAGGAAAAGGTGGTAAATATAAGATACTTTGACTTCGGTGTAATTCTTGGCACTGTCTCAAATAGTATTCTGTGATTATGTGATTCTCAGAAGCATATTGAGAAAGTGAGGTGAAGATGAAATCTTCATCAGATAGGTGTGAAATTGGCCAGAAAAAAAAAAAAAATCACAGATAACATGTACTTATCATCAACATTTCAAGGCATCTTAAAAGCTCTAGGGGGACTCTTTGGAGCTCAGTTATGTTTTATATTTTCTATACTAACAGAAAATGGTATAAAGGTTTAATTTATGCTGTTTGCAGCTGATACCATGTGGCTATATAAAAAGGCTGGAAAATCCTTTAGATCGAGATCAGAATGAGAATAAAAAGTCAGCTTTTTAAATAGACCCAAAGTCATGAAATCAGAAGTGTTACAAAGGCAAAATAATGGTTAACAAAAAAGGGTATAAAACATATACAGGTTCATAAAAGCAAATGGTATTTTTGTCTCTACTTTTTTGGTATGGTCTGTGTAAACAAAATGAGGCAGCCAACATGCTTCTCTTTTTGCAACTAGTGAAGTCTTACTTGGAACACCACACCATGTTGCCAAACTAAGAGAATATCTAAAAATCTAAAGTAGAATGTTGGGACATACAAAAAAACCCTGAAAAACCACAGTCACTGCATGTGACTTTGGTCTGCACAAAACAGAGGGCAGATGTGGCAGATATGTATGTATGTAGTATGAGAAGCTTTGCTGGTCACTGTTGGATCACTGGGTATTTTAGCCCTAATATTTGGGACACTATTATCTTGAGCTCAGCACCTCAGAGGGGATGCTCAGTCTAAGGAGGGTCAATTTTCATTCTGATTGCTACGGGCTAGACCAAAAGTGTGCACAGTCTAGTGAACAAAGTAACATCCAGAGTGGGGTGGAAAAGGGTGACACCTGTATGTCATGATAGTCCTTATATCATAACATCACCTGAATGATTCATTATTCTTGGTGGTCAAAGAAGCCATTTTCTATTCAAATGAGTGAACAAAAAAGGATATAATATCCAGTTCCAAAACTCAGGCCCTTCATTCCAAATAAATCTGTTGTAAATAAGTTTTAATTGGGGTGAAGAAATTTAATAAATCTATGACTTCTGGGATTTAAATATTTCAAGTGAAAAATGAAGACACTGGACTGCTCTTTAAGATATGTATTTTAGTGTGCAAATTTTAAAGAAAGCAAATTTTTTTTGTTAGTCTTGATGTGATTCTCATGTTCTCTTTGCCTTTGATTCTTCAAAAGCCAGAGGGGTTTTTTTTTGTTGTTTTTTTTTAATGGGCAATATCAGCAAAGTTTGGATCAGTGGTGATGCATCATTCTCTGTTGTCTTAGACACACAAAAAATGACAAGTGACAGATGGGATTGAAATTGTTGAATTTTCACCTATCTGGGATATATTTAGCAGAAACATAATTGTTCTTCCCTTCCTCATCCTTACTGTCAGCTTATGACCTTCCCGATCTGCTGTGCCTGCTGAGGTTCTACTTGTCTCCTCCTGGGTGATTTTACAGCATGGGGAGAAAAGAGGTTCCTCCTCACTCAGTGAAGTGGTGTCAGTGGTACATTTGGTCTCACCTCTCAGGTGTTTTAGAGGAAACTTGTAGTTTGCTTCTGTTTCTAATAAGTTGGGGATTTCTTCTACAGCTCAGACATCTACTGAACAGCAACAAGGATATACCCACTTCTAACCTAATAAATCTGCATTTGACTCCTCTGTGAGAAGCCCCAGTCTGTACTAACCATTGCAGTGATGAATGAGAGAGACAGCTCCAGCCACAAAAAATATCATTACTTTGTTTCTGCAGCATATCAAAAGATCGCAGCAAGAGCTTCTTCTAGCAGAACTAGAACTAGTATATGTGTTTTAGTCATATCTCATAAAATCCTAAGCAGGAAATGTAAGCTTTAAATTCCCAGTAGGAATATTAATACTGCTAAATTTACATTTACTACGTTATATGCTATGTTAATTTAACAAAATAAAACACAATATGTTAAACTGTTTAGGATAAAAATGAGCACAGATAACGTTTCACAGCTAATGGTTTTCAATATTATTCCTGGTATTCAGTGCAGGTTTCCTTAAGGAATTCTCAAGAATTTTGCTGTGAACGTTTCAATGAGAAGAAAACATTAGACACCTTTAAGTATAGGAATCATGTAAATAGGACTAAATATATCAGCTCAAGGAATAGACATTGTGTACATACATACCCAAAACTTTGGGCTATAAATTGAGAACTCAGTTTTGGAAGTTGCAGAGGGAAAAAAGGTACACTGGCAATCACAAGACCAAAGCATCCATTTGACACTGAAAAAAAAGATTGCAGGATGCATCAGTTGGGAAATTTGTATTTGAGATACGAAAATAGTCACGTCACAGTGGTGGTACATCCTTCGGAATGTCATGTGAAATTTTAGTCATTCTGTTCAGGAAGAAAAAATTCAGACTGGGAGAGCTCTATGAGAGAACTGTCAAAATTATCAAGGGAACTGAGCTTTTTTCATATAAGGACTAAAATAGTCTGATTCATGTGATTTTCAAAAAGAAAAAGAAATAAGTAAAAAAAAAAAAAAGAAAGAAAAGAAAAAAGAAAACATGGCAATAAACCCATTCTTTTAAATGTATAACATCCTGGCATGGGAAGAATTATATAATCTGCAATAATTTAAAACAAATGGCATTGGTTTGGACTAGGAATCAATAAAGTAGAAGCCTGAAATTACAATAGTATAGGTATCAAAAGACAGAAACTTAAAATAGAAAGTGAATACTTGAGGAAACCAAAATCCTAGCATTTCAGCAATGCGTAATAACAGCTATTCTGGAAAAGATTACTCATTTCAGTGTATTTCAGTAAGAGTATTCAACATTATGACAAAAGGTAGGGATTATAGTTGGACGTAACTTCTGTAGTCCTTAAAAGATGCGATGGTAAGCCAGTTATGCAACAGGAAGAAGCACTTTCCATCCTGTTTGCTTCCTGTATTCCCATCCAGAATTAAATTTCAGCCATTTTCTTACCGAGAACTTTTCTGTGGATAGGATCCTTTCTAAAAAAAAAATCCTGTAATAGAAATACAGAATTTTTATGTATATGAGCCCATGAATAAAAGAGTTTTAGCTCAAAAGGCTGAATGTCGCAGAAAGTTTTTGATATCGGTGTTGAAAATGAAATATTTTAAAAAATATTTCATATAAAATATAAAATAATTTTTAAAAGAAAATGTCCCTAAAATTCCCTCATAAATAATCTAGATACACTATTCCAAACCAGTTTATATGTACCAGAGCTTAAAGGGCTCTTATACCAAGTTCACCCAAGGATAATTCCACTGACTTCATCAAGATACATCACAAACAGATATGAGGTCACTCAGAATTAAGCTTATCCTAGGCTTAACCTTAAAAGAAACTGGCTGAGCTTGTGCAGGGAACCATCAATATGAGAAACTATGCAGGAAGGGATCTCCTGTGACTACAGTTTAGGTTTCACATCTGTTTCACCACAAGTGTATGAATGCATATTTTCTAATTTCCAAAGCTCCATATAGCTTATGACTCTACATTATGATGGGGTAGGTGCTTTTAATTTTTTGTTGTAGTAGGTCATTTACATTTTGTTTCACAAATCCCCAGTTTTTGCAACATTGGGAAAATATTTGAAAATATTTGAAAATATGTCCATCCAGTTGCATTTACTTCAAAGCTCCCTTTTGAGTCTCATTGCATTGCGTTGATCATATACGTAACTTCCGTAATATAAATGAAAGCACAAAAAAATTACAATTTGCTAAGTATGAATTTCAATGGAACAGGAACAATTTCAATGAAAAAAAAAAACAAAAAACAGAGAAAGCAAGGCTTGTGAAACTTTTACTGTGTCCTAAGAACCAAATCTAGGGAAACCAGTCCCTTTCTAAAAGCAAAAGAGGTCTCAAAAAATACATTATGTAACATGCCATATACATGAAGATAGGAGAGGAATTATACCTATGAGCTAAGAAGAATTTTTCCTTTAGTGCTGCTTAACAAGAGTATTTAACTAAAATGCCCTTGAAACTGTTTTTAGTAGAGGCCCAGTTCTCCATATCCTCGACTATTCCCCCAGTCCTGCTCCCTGTAGAGGTCAGTGCTGTCTTACACAGCCATGTCCTCACCTCCCCAAGACGTCAGTGGCAGAGGAGGCTGCTCAGAAATGCCCTCCCCAGAATCAGCCCCAGACCTGCACTTCCCTCTGCTGTTGAGTCATCTCAAAATGTGGGCTTCGACAGAAGTTAAAAATTTTATAGGAGGTGCTCAGCACAGTCTAATATGCAAATCCTGGATGGAAAAATTGTGCCAAAAATCAGAATAAACTTTGGTGAAGAAAAAATAAGTGATGTTTTGGGGACATATGAATGCTCAGCTCCTGAGGTTCAGGGACCATTTACAGCAATATGTAACATACAACAATTAATTTGCTTAGTTTTGATGGCTATATGCCCACAATATAAATTCTGAAAAAAGGAAGTGTTTGACTAGTAGTATGTCAGATTCAAGAGGAATTTGAGCATACACTCTATGAGCATATTCTGAATCCCTTGTTATTTCATTATCTAAAATTGCAATGGTCATACTTCTTGCCTAGCCCCTTTCAGGCCCTCTGCACAAACTGAATTTTATCCATTAAGCAGATTGAGGATGTTCCTATTATATTGTTAGTGTCATTGTCAGCAATGATTTGTGTTTAAGAGAATGTGGACAAATGTGCTCAGATTCATATGTGGTGTTATTGTCCAGAAACTGGCTGTCATTGGTGGAAAAATATATAATTTCATTTTAAATAAGTTGCCTATTATTCTCTACTTTAGCTTTATTAAGAGCCAATAATTACTCTGCTAGCCTAGCTCAGTATGTATTATTTCATCTTTTGTTATTAACTACTGGAATTACTATCCCCGCTTTTTGGAAAGGGCTCAATATTCTTTCATTCGACAGATGGCTTACCAAAATCTGGGTAAGTCTTAGGCATGAGGAAAAAAGCCTCCTAAACATTAGCCCCAGGAACAATTCATAGTAGATATATATGAATATATAATTATTTTTAGTATTATGCTGCGGCTAGCAATAGAATGGAAAGCCAGAGTTTTTGGTAATGTTGTTCTCTTTATATTCCCAAATCACATGGATCCGCTAGAATGCAAAGAGATTGCCTGAGTGTGTGGTACTACTTTTCCAAATTAGACGCATCCTTCCATGTTCTTTGGGAGATGTAGATTTCAATTTACTTCCAAGAAAGTGGATTTGAAATAAAACCTTTCAATTCTCATTCACAAAGTCTGACCTTACTCTGAAATTCTCAATGCCAGTGTAGCCTTATGTTCCTTCAGGCAGCTCTTTAGGACTTGGACTTCTATCATTTTTGAGGGCTAAGGTTTACAGGGAGAAGTAATTCGCTCTGGTTAAAACATGGCATAGGTAGAAAACATGAATGAACTTTTCATCACAAATCTGAAACAGCAAATGGAAGGACCGAGACACTAGGAAGCTGAAAACAACTGCATTAATTTTAATTTATGCTGTTGAAATAATAGAGGAGAAGGGAATTGTGAAACATTAGAGAAAGCAGCATGTTGTCAAAAGTGAATTTGTAAGAGATTAGCATTTTCTGTATGTGTGGGTAATTATGGCTGGAACAAAACTGAGGTGTTAGCTGAAGATCTGGGATTTTTGCAACCAGTAGTTTGAATTATTCCTGACAGTCAGATCCAAGCCATCTTGCTCAGAATAAGAAGCCTTCCCCGGAAAGTGTCATACTGACTTGAGTTTGCCACATTGAAAACCAGGATGTTTATCATTGTGGGTAAGAATTCAAGATTTGGCCTTGTCGTGGGCAAAGGCAGTCATTTTGTTCATTTTATCACTTCTATACTGACACATTGCAGTCTAAGTCTAGGTCACAGGCCCAAAAGCCACCACTAAAAATTATCTCCATACTCTTGCTTTAGATTGGTTATTTGTACCTACACACAAGAAGCATTGGTGAAATGTGATTGTGGATTTAGGGAACTTTGTCACCCTTTCTCTATCCTAAATTACTTTCCTACTCCTTTTCTTCTCATTTTCTTTAGGCAGGAAGAGCTGAGAGGTGAGAAATGATAGGTTGAAGGGGATATTCCTCCTGGTGCAAAGGTTCTTCCATGAGGACCTTCCTTCCTAGTCTGTCATGGTGTCCATTTCAGTCCCAGCAGCTCTGGTTTTATTGCTGGTGGAAGACATTCTTGCAAAAGTATTGTTCATTCACTTCTGCCTTCCTCCACATGCAGTCAAGTTACAAATTACAAAAAAGTTAAAAATTCTCAGGAATGTCTTCTATTTGACTGTTATCACCTTAAACAAATTGCTTATTCCAGACCTCATTTTCCTTTCTCTCTTTTTTCAAATGACAACTTCCATTGTGTTCAATGAGACTTTTGATGATGAAGAAAAGATTTTAATCTGAAAAGGAAGTAATATATATGTTGTTGATTGCTGATCATTGCTGTGGAATTCATTCTCAAATGTAGCACAGAAATGTCTTTCAAAAGTATTTTCTATTTTGGACAAAATTATCCTAATTAGTAAAATGGCTTTGTTTTTGTAAAAAATGCTCAGTGCCAGCTATGCATGAGAACAAGAAAATATTACAACCCTTGTGGTAAGATGAGATAAATATGATTTGCTAGATGTTGAATGATTTGAAACATACCATAACATTGGCTGATTAGGGAAAAGACAAGAAAATAAATAATGCAACTTTTTCTTAACTCTTTAGCTTTTCAAAAAGCTGAACCACTGTGACGCTATGTAAATAAAGTATGGCTAGCCTGAAGCTGAGAAATACAGCTAATTATGTGCTTTTCTAAGACAAGCCATGCTAATTTGTTCTAATGTTTACATTTCCATTTTAATGAGCTTTCCTAACTTCCACAAAGTTTGTAGCTTTGTTCAAAAATCGAAGAAGCATTTATGGTGAAGTTTGTAACAAAGGTGGACCTCCATGACCCTATGATTTTAACTGCAGTTTTTGTAGAGGATGTTTTTAAGTAAGAATAATACGTGGAGACATAAGGAGCATTCCTTAAAGCAGCTCAGTGACATCTGCACAACAGGACACTGGTGACTGGCTGAACACACCAATCCTACACTGAAGGGTGTGTGCTTATGTGAGTGTCTGGATACACAAAAATGAGGAAGCCAACAGTTATTAAATAGGCAGATCAACTACCCTTTCTGTGTATTTGTAAATTTGTGTTGATTACTCTTTTTTGTTCCTCAATGATTAAATGATTAAAATATGCTTTACCTTGGGAGTAACTAAATTGAAATTAAAGTGCAGGAACACAAATCATGAAGATATAAACTCTCAGGCATGTCTGGGTTACAAAGATTTCTGCGCCTGGCTGAGTCTTATACATGAACTAATTGACCAAATAATATCTACTACTTTGTATTAATGAAAACCAAACCAAATAATATGTAAGTTGAATTCCCCTTGAAATTAGGTCAACCACTAGATACCAGGTTTGAGGGTAAAGAAAAATCTCACCTGAATGGTAGCGCAGAAGAAGGAGAATCTTATCAAACAGGCTGGGCCAGTTGAGAACAATACACTTGATACCAAGAAATAGTTTTTTTGAGAGAAAGAACTGCCTTTGAGGGATGCTGATTTCTAACTGGAGGTAACATATTTTATAAAATATAAAATTAATAAGCATAAAAGTAACAGTGAAGGAGGGCTGAGGGACTAACATGACTGCCAAAAGAAATTCAGTACTTTATTTCATTGACAGCTCTTCTTTCAGGTCTTTTGATTTGCTTGGACACCTGTTGACCCTTGGAAAAAGACAAGTGTCACTCATAAAGTTAAGAAGTGAAGCCTACTAATGTAACATTTTTCCTTCCACAAAAATAATAGTAATGAAAGCAAAAAACCAACCATTTCTCTTGGTGTTTATTACCACTCCAGAATATGCTAAGTGAATTGAATATTGTATTTTGCATATTTAGCATTTAACTTGATCTTCTTCATCAGGAGGTACAGAACATTTATGTATCTAAAGCTGTACACTTGAGTAATTATCTAATAGCCATAAACAGTGGTTCAGCCAAGTGGTAATTATCTGTGCAACAAATTATTTTTAGGAGACTGAATGCTCGCTGTGCTAGGAAGCTAAATGTCTTCAATTACTCTCATGATAAGTTTTGATGAAAATAAAGCTTTATGAGGTTTTTTGCACATCTAACTTTGACATTATTAGTATGACTTTTGAATTCATCATTCATTTTTCTGGCATTTAGAAATATTCCCTATTGTGTACTTGCTGTTACTCCATGTTTATACTTGCACACAGACATATTATTTGGTTCCCTTAACTGTCCACTCTTTGCAGTAAGGAGGCAAAATACACAGACAAAGTAAGTTATACGAGGAAAAACATTTTCAATCCTTTATTTCCTTCTGAGTTCCTGACAATGCTACTGAGAGCAAATCCCTCATGGACAGGAGACATTGTAAAAATAAAGGGAAGAAGTAAGAATTCTTCAGTGCATACAGATCTGTTTGGCTTCACCTACATCTGTGGAGGCATTGCAGTTTCACATCAAAGTTCAAAAGCAACTGTTCTGGGGACCCTGCAATGTCAGTCATGATGATATGTTTGCAAATTACTATCTTGAACAAGTGACAGATTGAATAAAAATAATAATAATGCAGAGTTGTGTCTTGTCCCTCCTATTACCCACACCTGTCAATACTAAACTGTCGTGGTTGCAGGGGCAGGTGAATTTTTCCAGGGGGATGTGGGCAGGCCAATAAGTGATCAGCTTTTCTGCTGGCACCTGGATTGGTCACTCGGAGGTTTGGACACGCCTCTGAGGACACAAAGAGTTAAAAGCAGGACTCCAGGGGGTTCGGCCTCTTTTGGGTTCTGGTTTCAGCAGTGGAAACATCTCCTCTCTCCTGCTCAGCTCTGGGCTGAGTGGGGGAGGGGAGCCACGTGGCCGGGCTCAGGACAACCACGCGGTGGAACTAAAGTAAGCTGGGGCTCTGGGGGAGAAGAGAGGGGACAGGACTGGAACTGAGCTGCCCCGTCCAGGATGGAGGGGTGGAAAACTGGAAGTGCCTTTTGTGTGTGCTCACCCCCCTCCTCCCCCCCAAACTCCGGGAGAAAGTGCCCAGCCACGTGGGGGTTGCCCAGCCTGGGAGTGCCTGAGCCTGCAGCACCCTGCTGAGAGATAGAAACTGTTAAGCCTTGCTTGGCAGAAAGAAACTTTTCTTAGACATTGATTCTCATGACTGGTGGTTTCGGAGGAGAGAGAGAAGCGGCCTGGGACCGAGATGACAAAAGGAGATGAAAAAAAAACCCAGATGGGCAGAGATTGAAGAGGAGTGGCTTTTGAGCTGGACTTTTCTTGCATAATGTTAGCCATGGACTGAACTTAAGTCTCTTTTGAACATAAACTGCATTTTGGGTAGATACAGCTGCCCCTGCTTTTGCTACAGTGACTGGCACTTGAAGTGAGTAGCGAGCAGAGAAGAGAGGGGGAGGGTGAGGTGGCGCCCTCTGCCCTCAGGGGAGCCCTGCTCTCGGAACCCCGGCCCCTGGGTAAAAAGGGGAGAGCCCAGCATGCAAGTATCCTTAAAAGAGCCCTGTATGCAGCTTTAAACTATGGACAGCAGTGAGAGCGCTGGACATAGGAAAAAGAGAGTGTCACCCTGGCAGACTGCTCCGGGCGGTGCCACGGGTGACATGGAAACACATAAGGGGTGGACCCGTGTTTTCTGAGGAACAGTCTGTGGTGCGAGAGAGACTCCTCTCTCCCTTGCTGAATTGAAGATTGGGTTTTTTTTGAGTGGTGATTGTTTGATCTAAAACCCAAAGGTTTGGTCTGTGAAGAGTAATGTGTGGGGGGTGGAAACTGAGAGAAGAGAAGAAATGTTCTGAGAAGTTTTTATTTCTGTCTCTGTGTGTGTTTAAGAGTTTTTTCTGTCTCTGTTCTTATGTAATGTAATAAAGTTTTGGTGGTTTTTTTGTTTTCAAGATTTAAGCCTGCTCTGCTCTGTTCCTGATCACATCCCACAGTAGTTGTTAGAGAAAAAACATATATTCATGGGTGCATTAACATCTGGCCAGTGTTAACCCATGACATAAACATAAATAACTGTAGTGACATTTTTATGAATTTGAACAAATAAATATTTGATAAGAATTCTAGGTAGCTGGCCTGCCTATCAGGCCCCTTTTAAGGACAATTTCTGAGTAATAGACAATGCAAACTGCTTGATTCTTTCTTTAATGTTAATGTTATAGTGATCACAGCATCACTTCATGTGCTAAAACCCCCTTAATTTCTCTTTGTAAACACCATTTAATTTTCTCTTTAAATACTCCATTTACGGATTGGTTTCTAAAAGCTATAGAATCCTTAAGTGTGTTACACCTTGGAATTTAGTCTACAGGTAGATGTTCTTTTTTGGGATTGTTTCATTCTGCTGGAATGAGAGGTATTAACTGGGCAGCTGTGTTATTGTTAACTGCTTACTACAGCTCCCACAGACCTACTGACACTGCCATCTCCTCTGATACACATATGTTTGATTGTGTGAGTGCTCCCTACACCATTCTGTCTAAAATAAAACACAATAAATTTACTTATAGATGAGCCTTTTGCACTTTGAAAAGATGCACTGGCTTCATTCCCTGACCCCAGAGAAAATGCAGTAAGGCATGATGTGATAAGAATAGACACCTTTTCATTCAAAAGAGAGTGGCTTTATCCAGAGTGCCTCCAGAATTATCCCTGTCCCAATTACTGCTCCCTGAACCCTAAGTGAGTGCTCTCCACCATGGTCTGATGTCTGCCTAAAACCACAGCAGAGAGAATGCTAGCAATAAATCATTACAGACAGTCCCAGGATAGTGCTTACAGACCTGAGTTCTGGCCCTATTTAATTTACTGATCCTACAAAACAAGGTAGCTGAAGCTGAGAGCCAGTTCCAGTGCCAGGACTACTCTGAGGGCAAATGGGGTGGGTAGAGCCAAAAGTTCCTCCTTGATTAGGGAGCACTCCTTTCCCTCATCTGGAATCAAAGCTCCAGATCCTCACCTCCTCTCATTTTTCCTTTACTGCCGAGAGTGCAGATGACGGCTGCCTGCTGCTGGGCTAGACAGCTCAAACAAGACAAACTGCTGAACCTACAAATGCCTTCCCACTGGAGATAAATCCACATAGATGTCTTTAAGTAAGATTTTATATAAAGATATCTCATTGTTGTGAACTAAATTATTTGAAGATTTAGGAAAAAGTACATTGCTGCCCTTTAAAAAAAAAAGATAAGAGAAAACCAGCAACATGTGGGGGGAAAAGAACAATTATGTTTTCATTAAAAAAGTGTACAAAATAAGTTAAATGTCTGAAATAAAGCTGCCTGTGATTTTATTTTTGTTTAATTGTAGGAATACCAAGAAATATTTCTGATTTCATTACTTACAATGTTCCAGGGATGCGAAAGGACAAGCATGTAATAATGTTTTTTCAATAGACATATCACCTCATTTCAATAGTAGAGCAAAGCTTTAGAGTAGCAGCTTAAATGACAAATGCATATTAACTGTGTGCAGGAAGGTTTCATGTTGTCCTCAATTTTGGCACAACAATTTCACATTTGATTTGGACACTTGAAACTTCATTTTGGAAGTAGCTAAACGTCTTACCTTTTAGAGAAGTTGGTGTATGTAATTTTAGCCCTGCTTGTTCTTAGTTTTAAAATGCAGGAATTAAACCCTGAAGTCATCTTCGGGGAAAATGCATAAATGACAATGTAATTATCATAGAATCATAAACTCATAGAACTAATCATAATGGAGTAGGTTGGAAGGGATCTGAAAGACCATTTTGTCCCAACGCCTCCCACTGTGGGCAGGAATATCTTCCACTAGACCAGGTTCAGGCTCTCAAAGTCCCATCTAACCTGGCCTTAAGTACTTGCAAGAATGGAGCATACACAGCTTTTCCAAGCAACCACTTCCACTGCCTCACCTCTCTTACATTAAAGAATATTTTTCTGACATCTAATCTAAACTTACTCTCTTTCTGTTTGTACCCATTCCCTTGTGTTCTGTCACTACATGCCCTTATAAATAGTCTCTCTCAATTTTTTTATGGTAGGCTCATTTCAGGTGCTGGAAGGCTATAATTATGTCACTATGAAGCCTTCTCTTTTCCAGGCTGAAAAATCCCAATGCTCTTAGCATTTTGCCATAGGAGACCAGCTCTCTTCTTCTAATAAACATAAATTATTAAAATGGCTAAAAAATCTGTTACTTCAGATTTTGATATAAGCAATAGATAAATATTGTTATTGGTTTGAGCCCTTAATGGTGTCAGACCTTACATGAATCCCAAAGAAGGATCACATATCTTCATGTCCTCCAGTCAAACGTTAGTCATTGCTGTGCTTTGACTGCACTAGCAGTATTTTGTACCAGGGTCAAGTAGGAAAAGATATTATGGCAGGACCCAGAATTTTTTCAGTTCCATCCACCTTCATAAGGAGTATGCTTTGAGGAGAGCTATGCTGAATTCTGCAGTACACTGAATTCACTTAGCACATTTTGAAACATTTTATTGCATTTCCAGTTGGTATATTTTCTAAAAGGATAGTTTGTTATCTAGATTTGTACTCTACTTTAATTTAATTTAATTTTTTTGTTGAGAAACAAAAATTTCTCTTTATTTTCTCCATCCCTCTGAGTGATTCTGGCTTATGAATTGAAAGTTCTGCCAGTCAAAAATTACTTCACTTTCTCCAGCAAGGTATTGCAGGATGCTCTCTGACAAAAAGGTAAATTATTCACATTATTCTAATTCCATCAGTCTTTATATATGGGCTCAAACAGCATTTTGTTTAATTAATAAACAAGGTTAACCTACCACAGTTGTCCTTCTAGAATCATCTTTTTCTTGGTAATGGCCCTAGGATGAATGCAAGTAATTTCTAAAGCTTAAGGTTTTCAGTTATCCGTGAAAATATATGCAGAAGTTTCTTAACTGATCTTCAGCTGTCAACAGTAGTTTTTTTGTCCCAAAACCCTTAGTCATTTTTGAAATCTGTACAGATGTGTTGTCACGGAAACTGTTTTCTTTCCATAAATGAGAGGGCGACATTGTGATCAGGAGGAGTAGCACGTCAGCAACAACACCAGCAGACAAGACTCCACATATTGAAGTGGTTGCAGTGGTACATGCTAAAATTTGACAGTATTGCTCCTGTCTCAGAGGCAGAAATCAGTTGCCAAATACAGTAGAGATTTTTAATATTGATATTTGTTCTGTGTGATAGCCAGAAAGATGTCCTTTTTTTCAACTTCTGAACTGCTTTTCCATTAATTGAATGGATGTGCTCTCTGCTGTAGTCTTTCCCAGCTGTGTCCTGAGCTAAAAACAGTATGGACAATATTGCTTACTATGGCAGAAACATAGCCAGATATTTTGATTTAAAAGCTTGCATTTATGAGTTGCTTTTCATGATGCTATCTTAGATAATATCTTCAGTTTCCCTAGTCCACCATATGGATGCATTTCTAATAGGTTATCCTTGGCTGCTGATGTGTGTGAGTGTCCCTCCATGTCAGTGCGAAAGGAATGATTAACAATCCTTTCTAACCAAGCTACAGTAATGGGTTTTGCTGCCAGGACCCCCTGTGAGGCTGCACACTGGTAGGGACTGCTGTGAGCACTGTAAGGCTTCTCTGGTGCTTGAGCTATGAGGGCACCGTGCACGTGGCAGACACAGAAATGTTTTCCCCAGGTACGGTGGAAATTCGTAATGTGGAAAGCTCCTGGGAGCAGATCTCAGGAATGGTCTTTGGGGAAAATCTTGGACCTTTGATCTCAAAGGTCTTTTCCATCCTAGTAATTCTGTGGTTCTGTGAAGTCAATTCTGAAAACTCTGTCCATGACATATTAATATAAGAAAATGCTCACATAAGTGTATGCAACTCTGTTCAAAAAAGTCAATTGTGTTTGTGAGGAAGGTGTTCATGATCCTACTCAGTTATATCAGAGACTATTATACAACTAACAACCTCGTTATTTTTTACCAAAAGTAGTAGCTGTAATATTCATTATAAACAGACAAGACCTAATTTGCAAGGTGCTTCAATCATTATGGAAAATGTAGTAATGCTTTTCAGGTGGCAATTTGACACCTAACAGCTCAAAAAAATTTCACTTACTAATTTAACTTTCTAAAATCTCCCCGATACTAACAGGCCTGATTTATTCATTGCTTCTATTATAGAGAAAAAGCAAAGAAAACCTGGTAAACTCTGGTTTCATTGGGACATAAGCACAGTTTTTCAGAGGATGACAGTTCAGATGAAACCTCACAGGAGGTCAGGAACCCTTCCCAGTCTTGTGGACAGAGTGGTCAGGATAAACTCAAATTTCACTGCAGATATGACAGTCTGTTCCCAAAGGCCAGGTTTGTTAGTAACTCCTGCTCTTCCATAATGCTCTGGAGAGCTTTCCTATCCCTTCAGCTGTGAAGGAACCATAAGGCATGCGCAAACTAAATGCCATCTTAATTGCCCTGGAAAAAAGAAATTTGAAATATACACTGTTGTGTTTGTCTCTCTTCATCCACTAAAAATAATTTAACAAGCCACCAACCTACCACACCTGCAGTTAATAGATTTTGGTACAGTTTCTCACTTGCATCAGTCAAAATGCTGTAACTTATTTTACCATCTGTTAAAGCAAAAAGCTATGTACCTGCTATTCCAAAAAATAACATCAATATTGTAAACATTGAGAAAAAATTGAGGCCTTGATATTAAAAGCAATGCAAGAACCTATCAAGATTTTGAGGTTATTTGTTGGATTTTTTGGGGGGGGGGGCTGTTTGTTTATTTCTTTTGGGGTTGTTTTGCTAATACATTAGGTGGCTTGGCTTAACTAATTTTTAATGTAAGAACTAAAACTCAGCAAACTGATATCGCCACTATGACCTGGAAAATAACTTGTTATCCAAATGAAATATTTTTTCACAAAACAAAATTATGAAAACAGCAGAAGCAACTTTTTCTAGTTCGTAAAATTCCCAGAAAGAGGACACAAATGAGGAAAGAAAGGGATCTAATACTTGTTTGAATGGTCATGGTGGGATGCATCAATAGAAAAGCAGTTACTCTAAAAAAACTGATGTGAGGAAAGATACCAGAGAGCAAAATTGGTACTGAATTTCCAAACACTCACTACTTAAAGAGGACATGAAGGTGGACATACAACTCCTTCTGCTAAATTTTTGGTATATCTCATTTAATGAAAGACAAGAAAAAACTTTTTTGAATATGAAACAGCTAAGAATTCTTTTATTTTCCTTTCAAATAAATTCCTAGATGTGGAAGTCCATAAACTGTTTACACACATACAATGTGATATGTATGAAAATAAAAATATTTTCTCAAGAAAGTATAAAAAATATTTAAGCAGTTAACACAATAAGATAATACCATAAAAAAGTCTGCTATTCACAAGTATTTACGCCTCTCTTAGAAAAAAAGTATCTTGGATTAAATTATCATACACTGAACTGTGCTAAATTATACAATTCTTCATAACTTTCCTTGATTTCACTAATGTCTAATGGTGGTGTAGAGTAGTCAAGACCTAGTGGAAAGGGGGAAATATTTAGGTAAAAAAATTATATTTGCAATTTCTCAGCAGAAAATTGAATAGCCCTGTCTAGTTATCATCTCCAACTTCACAAAACCCATAATGACTGGCAAAAGTGATGTCAAGCAAAAAATCAATATCAATGAAAATATTATTTTACCTATTCCTTCTCTCGTCTCTTTACTTGTGTTCTCCTGTTAGTATTACTGTTTCTGAACGCAGACAAATATTCACCAAGAGAACCCTCTCTTAATGTCATGTAAAAATCTTTTCTTTTCAGAGGACACTTATTTTTTTTTAAACTCTGTAGCTCAAAGAAGTGAAAGTATGTGTCAGATTCATTCTATTCATTTTATTTGTGACACCAGGCCCATACAGGTTTGACCATTGTCAAATTTACCATTGACAGTATTTTTGGATGTTGTAGGACACTGGATATACAGATTCATACTGTAAATAAGGTTTACTGTGGTGAATTCACAGTAGTGCTCTGAAATGCTGTATGTAGTTCATAAAATCTGCATTTTAAAATATTATGTCAGAAGACTTACACACTATCTCCTGTGACATAGCACCACTGAAGTAAGTTTTCAGGATCAAAACTGTTTAAGCATTGAACCTATGAAAATAGAGTAGAAAGTACTTACTGGTTATAGAAGCAGGAAAAAATAAACAAGTTCCAGGTATCTTTATACATTTAAGAGATACTAATACCTTTAGCAACACCCTCTACATGAGTTGCACCATTTATAAGGAGAGGAATTATATGGAAATCATTCGACTGCAAGTGCCTGTAAGGCTTTGTAGGACATGGCTTTCTTTATGCTTCTTTATGATTTATGTCGGGGTTTATTCCTGTCTCACAAACAGCCTACACACCTGTTTGCTCGTTTCCTGTACCTCTCCAACAGCAATGGAATCAGGGAGAGAATCAGAAGGGTAAAATTGAGAAAACTCATGGGTTGAGATAAAGACAGTTTAATAGCTGAAGCAAAAGCTGTGCACAGAAGCAAAGGAAAACAAGGAATTCATTTCATTCTCCCCTCCCCATGGCCAGGCAGGTGTTCAGCCATTCCCAGGAAAGCAGGGCTCCATCACGTGTAGTGGTGCCTTGGGAAGACAAATACCGTCACTGCAAACATTCCCCTTTCTTTTCCTTCACTCAACTTTATATCCTAAACATGACACCATAAGGTCTGGAGTGTCCCTTTGGTGGCTTGGGGTCAGCTGTTCCTTGTGCACCCGCAGCCCACTCACTGGTGGGGTGGGGTGAGAGGCAGGAAAGGCCATGGCTCTGTGTAACTAAAAATCCTGCTCAGCAGTGGCTAACACTTCCCAGTCTTCCCAAAATGGTTTCCAGCACAAAGCCAAAGCACAGCCCCATATCAGCTACTATGAGGAAAAATAACTCTTACCCTAGCCAAAAGCACCACAAATTGGCAGCAAGTTTTTTGTATGTGACTGTGCCCTCTCTTCAGCATTGGGAAAAAAAAATACCACAAGTTCAGTTAATTGTTAGAAACATCCACTAAATCTCACAAGAGTGGATTATCTGTACTTGCCAAACGTTGAAAAAATGCAAAATGAGACAATTCTACATTTCTAGCTAATGCTTTTATCCATTTATGCTTAATTACTGATCTATGGCAAGAGAAGAAATTATTTCATTTCTATGAGTCTTCTTTTGACTTTGGCAATATTCCCTAGAGGATTCTATCCAAGATTTTCTCTTGTGAAACAATGCAGATTTTCCTATCCGAGATTTTTTCTGGTGAACCCACACAGAGTCTCCTGCATTTTTTGTTAGTCTATGCAGAGCAGATATGTCAAGTAAGACATAATAGAAGTAAATTCAGGAATAAAATCTAAAATATCCACAAAACTTAGAAGCAGACAATGGCTTTTTGGAATAAACTACAGCAGGCATTGAACCAGGAAATATCTAGCTATCCTAGAAAATTAATGAATCTTAGAAGCAAAATCACTAATTTTGCTCCTTATTTGTGAAAGAAAGTCTGTGTTGCCAACGTAAGAAAATAAGCAAGAATGTTGCCTGGAACGCAATAATCAACGACACGGATGCAGAGGTCTTCAGTGAAAGCTGCTCCCCACTGAAAAAAGGGGCCAGCCTGTTTATATCTTTTCCTTTTATAATTTTGTGGGTCTGGGAGCACATTGGCTCCTGGGGTTACTACCCCTTCACCCCACTGGCCAGACCAGCTGTCAACCAACATTATTTTCAGGCTGGAAATATGTAAGCAAAGGACAGTGAACAAAAACAAGAAGGGTTGTTTATGTTCCAAAGCGTGAGAAAGTGAAAAACTGACCCTTAATATTGCAACAGTAGCTACAGAACTGACTCCATCTTACAAGCAAGTAGAAGGCTTTAAAAAATCTCAGAAAAACCAGGGCAACACAAGAACACTGGAATCACAATTGATTTAGAGAGGGTTGGAAGTATAATGATAAAGACCATGTTCAAATTCCCTGTTCCTTTTGCACTTCATCTCATTCAATAGTAAAACAATAGATAGTAGCAGTTGCTTGCTCAGATATTTCAAGATTCAAAGAGGCAATAGTTACAGTTCCTCTTTGTGACTATGACCAAGTACATCACTGCTCCAGTTATTTTTAGCAGAAAACCCACAAACGTATATGATGCTGATTTCATTTTTTTGTAATACATAGATTGAAAAGAAATTCATCAGTGAAGATTGGGAATTTAAATAAAAAGTGAGAATTTTGACAGTAATTTGAACTTGCTTAACTTTTTGTTCTGGTCAGAAGTTGATTGTTGTATGTAGGAGAATATATAAAAAGTCCTTCTGTGGACAGTCATAAAGCAGCAAAAGAAAGATGTTTCAAAAACCTTCACTGAATGATTATGGAAGCAGTAGCAACAGCAATATTTTTATCTCCATCAGACAAACTTTGACACTCACGGGTATAAAGTCTTAGGGGAAATATTTGTTAAGTTTATAAGAAACCTTTAGAGGGGACACTGTCCCTGAAACTTCAGAAATAAGTGGCTAACAAATTCAGATCTGATGGCAAATGTTAAGATTTCCACCCATCTGCTTACAAATGCAACTGCTCTTTTTCTCCACTGTCTTCACATAAACCTGAATAACTTAGCAAATGCCCCTGTAGAGGAATGTAGACAACTGTTTCCCTTGCAGGGGCTCCTTCTGGACCAGGAGCACGATTGCTTGTTCCTGTACCTGTGCATTTAAACCCTGTTGAAATGCAAATAGACTAACTTAAGCTGAGTGTTACACCAACATGAGCTAAGTCCCCATTGGACCAGGTCACAAATGGAAAAAATATTTTTACATAAAAACCTTTACAAATAAACATAAAGCCAAGGAATTCTTCTCCAGAAGCCAACAATTAAAAAGGAGGTTTGTGTTCTAGCATGCTGATTGGCAAAAATATGTGGACACTGGTAAAGACAGTTCTGAAGCAGCTTAGAAGTTTCCTGTCTTCTCACTTTGGATTTCACAAGAAGTTGCAGTTTCCCTCATGGCCACTGTAAATATTCCTGGGACTTTTGGAACAAGATATGGTGGTTCAACATACTGAGGCTTCCATTAAATATGGTACCATTGACCTAAGGAAAACAAATGATTGCACCTTTGACTGACCACAGCCTCTTTGCTGGAGGAACTTTTCCTGTCAGACAACTCCATTACAGAATCAATCAGCAACTCAGTGCCATTTCCCATTTGTTTCAACAAGGTGTCCTCCACCTTCCTTTATGCTTTATCATGCTCTTCTGTGCTATTCTGTACTAAAAGCAAGCACTCATGTTTTTAATACATAAGAATTTGTGTATTCCTGTTAACTAGAAAATCAAAAATGGCTGGTGAGGACAATGAAAGAGATCTGCTGAAGCAAAAATGTTCTATCATATTAATAGCTGTTCAGGATCCAGCTGCTGAGATTACAGGTTAAAATTCCCATTTCTCAGGTGAAGCTGTGTAGTGAGAGAAGTTAGGCAGATTTCTAAGGTGGTTGGATTCCACTGAAAAAATGCATATAATTAAAATAACACCATTATTTATCAGCAATTAACACAACTCAGGAGTGATTGTTGTATGTATTTCAAGGACTTTGTTTCATTTGCTTGAAATTCAAAGTTATCTCATAACTCCTTGACGTTTTTAAAAAAACAGAAAAACTGTGTAAAAATGTTCATTTTTCATGAGGATCTACCCTTGAGAAATATATAAATTACAGACTGCAAATTGTAATTTGATGGAAATACTTGCTTTTGTCTTCTCCTTCCTTAGTAGCTTGGACTTAGTTGTACCTCATCCATCATTCTGCCTGTCCCACCTTATTCTCCTTCC
Organism: Prinia subflava; assembly: GCF_021018805.1. NCBI lineage: Eukaryota > Metazoa > Chordata > Aves > Passeriformes > Cisticolidae > Prinia > Prinia subflava. The sequence goes on from NC_086249.1 coordinate 32,372,610, forward strand.
AGTGCTTGAGGAACCTGGATGTGCTTGAGATCAAGACAAAATCAGGAGGCTTCTTCATTTTTTTTTCCCTGCACTTGCACTAAAAAACTTTTAGCCTCTATGAAAAGAACTGAAAGTTTTTATCTGTGAAAGTTAAAAGGAAACATACTGGGAAGAAAAAAAAAAGAAGGAAGCTCTATAAAGACTTCAGTATTAGTTCTAAGTTTATATTGTGGGCTTTGCTTTTCTCCTAACTGAAGAATTATTATCTTTTAAAATAATATTTCCACAACTTTGTATTCTTCTTTAAATTTGGAGCATTTTTAACTCACCAACTCAGTACAAAGATCAAGTTATTTTTTTATTAGCAAGTTTATTCTAGAAAAGTTTTTTTTTGGTTTTTTTTTTATTTTCAGGAAAGATGTTAACAGTTTTCTGGAGCAAGTTTAGCAGTGTCACATGCAAAATGGATACTCTGTAATATTGAGGAGGAAAGGTGGTTTCTAGAAAGTGGCACTAGATCCATCTGCCAAGGAACATCCACCCCAAAATTCTTGCTTTCACATAGCTTCCTCTGGGAAGGGACCATCTTTATACAGAGCCCTGCTCTACTTGCAAGCACATATGTTATTCAAAATGGTTCCATATAGTCACTTGGAAATGGGTCTTCTGGCACGGGGCTAGACGGAAGAAGAAAAATGCACTCTCTCTCTCTTTTTTTCACTCTCCCTGTTCCCAGTTTCCCTGTTTCCCCACTTCCATGCTTGCCGCCTTCTCCATCCTGTAGTCAAAGGAACTGTGATGACTTATGCTGGGCTACAGAACATTCGTGAATGTATCTAACATTTTAATTGTATCTTCATTTTTGTTCAAGAAAACAAGTGCTGGCTGTGAGTATTTCTCACAAAAATGAAGTGTTTTCAACTGGGCTGCAATGCGATTCCCTTTCCAGCTAACACACTATGGGAACGTGATGCCTCCTGTACAGTCTCTGGAAATTCATGAAAATACATCATGAAATGTTTGAGACTCGGGATTTAAAGCATTTGTAGTTGATGTGACCTAAAAAACCTGCAGGTGCCAGCATAAAGTATGTAGCTAGGCTGTCAAAAGCAGCCAACTCCTGCAATTAGAGAGCAGTTAGTGTCATTAATCAAGTAAGGTGAAAAGACCTTAATCTTTATAAAATAGTTTTTTAACTTACATATAATTTACCTAAAATCTTCTTGTGTGTTATGCCATGAGTGAAGTTTGCAACATATATTGACTCTGCGAGTGGCTGCAAAGATATTTTTTGCTCTTTTAGGAGATATCAAGTAAAGAAATTGTGGAAAACTGCTGGCAAGACTTTGGACAGAGCATGAAGGAGGCAGCACCCGGGTTCTTGTGCTACGAACTTTCTGCAGTTCTGTGGTGGATGGGAGGAGAGGCAGAGTTGAAGCTTTCAGATCATGAGTGGTCAGGTCCACCACATGGGTAGTATTAGACACATCTCCTTCCCTGCTGGAGCTTCGTGAACCTGGGGCAGGTATATCTGTGTGTGCCCAAGGGGCACTAATTAAAGACAACCAACTAATTTGCAGTCACTGTTTCTAAGTAGAAGACACATCTGGTTTATACTGGACCATATTCTTTCACCCTTACACTGAGTTTGCAATACCTTAGGGACCTCAGCAGAGTAAGTAGTTAATTAATGCGAATGGTGTGGCAGAATTGGGCTCTAGGTGATGGCGCTAAAATATTGTTTCTACTGAGTAGAACTACATTAGGTGCAATCTAGTGCCATGATGAGGATCCAGAGGATGTGGGAAGCCTTTCATGGTTCCAAACATAAAGGCTCAGCTGCTGGGTGTAGGCAGGAGCACGGTTTGTGCAGAGGCTTCTAAGCTATGCAGTCATCATAAGGGAAAAAGTCCATAATGAAAGCTGTGAAAAATCCAAGAAATGAGGGGAGGGGGGTTTGCACACATTAAGAGATGCAAAAGCACATGTTGTATTTGCAGAACATTTTTCTTAAATACCGCAGGAACTCCACTTATAAAATATTTAGGTCACTGTGTTTATTGCTGTGAAGATAGGAAAGAAAAGATCCTTTTCTAATTCTAAAATATTCTTTGGAATACTGGGCTAGGAAGAAGTATCAGAGAAAGAGCAAACAGGATCATTTAATTATTCCTGGTGACCTTCAAATAGATATAGTCTGAGAAATAACATACGCAGGGAAAGAAACTGGGATATATTCACAATTAAGACAAAATGCTGAACCAAAGAGGAGGAAAAACATGTGATGCATTAAGAAATGCTGCCGAAACTGTGTAAACCACTAGCAAGTGTGCTAATGGAATAATGGAAATATATGCCTCTTTTATTACATCTTCATTTTGCTCCAATTTTGCCAGTCTTTGTGGTTGTGCAGTACCACCCTCTAGATCATCCATTTCCATTTGCTTCTGAAAAGTCACAAATTTCCACACAGTGGAGATAAAGGGAGCAGACCATTGTTGTTGCAGTGTGAGTTAACATAGTAAATTTAAAACTTAATATATTTACAAGACACTGATTTTTCTTCAGTAGCAAATCGTGTGTACCTTTAGTTCTTTTTAAGATCATGTGAGATAGCTTAATCTACCTCAGAAACAGAGCAAACAAATATTCAAGAAATGCACAACATAAGTGATTGCATAAGTATTTAATGTAGAGCAGCTTAAAGAATTAATTAAAATAGAATGTAAAGTAAAAAAATCGTTGGATACAGAAAATAAACCTAACAAAAATGCCACAGTAAGACCTACATTATTGTAACAAAATAAAAAAGAGTAGTAGAGAGAACTGAAAGGTAAAAAGTAAACTGATATGATTTAACAGCAAGTCATATGAGGTTGCCCTAGCTAAAATATCTCTAGTGAACATAATTGGCAGCAGCCTAAATTACTGCAAGCTATTATAAATTAAGATGACTAAAATTATTATAAATACCCAGAGACATAAAACAAACAAATTGTTTTCCTTAATAAAACTCAAGAGTTTGGAAAAGAGTCAGTGAATTGGCTCGATAACCAAGAATTTAAAGTTGCAGATAAGGAAATTAGGTACTGCTGGAAAGTTAAACTATTTGTTTCAGTTAGCTTTCAGGGCATTTGCTGAAAATGTTGATACCCAGAACCTGGCCTCTTCTGAAGGCAAAGATAAGGACAGTGAAGCTGGGATTCAAAATCATGCTTGATATTCACATAGATTTCATGACTATTTACTGTTAAACTATTTTATATGAAGGAGTATACTAGGCTTAGGTCTTCGAGGCTCTTGAAATTAAGTGGCAATCACTATGATGATCAGAGTCTCCTACAGAGCTTTGTGCTTTTCAGCTACAGATGGGTTTTTGTTGCCACTGGGAGTAGGGCATCAGATTTGACAGCTAATGTGTCACAAAGAAATGCTAGGGGAGCAGGAAAAAAAAAAAAAAAAAACCCCAAAACCAAACACAGATTAATTTATGAAATTTCCTTGTGCCAATAATATATTTTGTGGTCAAAATTTCATACTTTAGCACTAAATCCATGACCTCTAATTCACAATATACCATCTCCCCTGAAAAAAATATCAAACTACTGTTCTGGGAAAAGTGTGTAGTATGAAATACTTTACCTGTAGGACATGGGATTTTTGAATTTGTTTTGTGGTTTTTGTGAGGTTTTTTTCTGCTTTAAGTAAGAATAATTAGTGAAAGACAAGTGTATAATGTACAAAATCAAAGAAAGCTCAGTGTGTGGAAAAACCTTAGTAATTGCAGTGGCAGATGGGTTTGCCTCAAAGAGACAACATTGTTACTTTACGTGACATTCTCTGTATAGAGTCTCCTCAAGTCATCTGTCCAAGCAAAAATAACTAATTTTTTTCCTCTTTTTTTGGATTACATCAATATGATGCAGCTGGTGCCTCAGCTGGAGAAAGAATCATTCTTGTCAAGTAAGAAATAATTAAGTAAGGGTGAGTGCCAGAAGAAGGATCACTTTGAAATTGAAAGCTCTGAATATAGACAGCCCTGAATGTCAGATTATTTTTGGTATTTGAAGTAATAGTAAAAGTTTTGTATTCTATATTTGAACCTGTTTAAAACAACCTCTAGTGACACATATGCTGTATTCTTAATTAATATTTTAAGAAAACTATGAGAAAGGTTTTGGTTGAAAAAATGCAAGGTTAAAGGGAAAATTTTTCTTAAGCTAAATTTTATATTGCAAAATTGTGATATTTTGTAATAAAAATGGACCTAATTTCTCACTTTATATGAAAATAACCAGGAGTCACTGCAAAGATGAAGGAAATTGCCTTATTGCTGTAAGGGTCTATATTTTTCTCAAGTAACACTGTTTCCTGAAAAAAGGAGAAAAAAAAAGAGACTAAAGACTGAGGTAGTAGTTTGTTGTTCTAGTCTTTGGTGACCTACAGGATTTCTTCACTCTTGAACACAGCTACAAGTCATCAATAAAAACAAACAAAAGGTATTATAATCTAATCCTCTATCACTTGAGGTGAAGGAATTCTCCCATTATTAGTTTAAAGAAAAGTGATGCTATCATAAGAACTGAGATGTTATTACATTCTCCAAATCACAAACCTCTGCACACACTTTGCAGCACACACAGTTGATGAAATCCACTGCTTTTTGAGAATCTGCAGTAGTTACAAGTCTCCAAGCAAACCATCAGAGCTGCTAACATGGCTAGTGACTAGAAGTGGCCATTGGCTTTTGTAATTGACCAGTTTTCACAAAGAAAAATAGAGAGAAAAACATAGTCTTACAACTTATGCATGAAGAATGGATAAATTTTTACTAACCGTGGCATTGATGTTGTACAAGCATACAGGAAAACTGGTCTTGGTATTAACGTGACTCATAATCTTTTGTCTGGAAATAGGTCAAAGTAATGAGGTTTTTTGTGAAAATGCTAAATACTAGTAATAAATCAATTGGTCATATATATGCCTAATGCTGTTAAAAGTATTTGTGGAAATAAAGTAAGTAATGTTAAAAGCAATATGTAGAAAAGCATTTATTTTTCCTCTTTCCAAATTTTAGTCAAAAAGCAAAATTTTTTCTAATGTATTAACTTTCTGAAGCCGTCCTTTATTCCCCAAATAGAGTGAAACTATTGATGGCTTTCTTGCTATTTTCAGTGAATATTCAGTTGATTTTTCTTATGTTCAAAATCAGTAATTCTTACATTTTTTAGAAATCTGGTGCCCAGTCATGAAAAGATAGGGCATTCAAAGTCCCAGTGAGTCCAGTTGATTGTCTAATATAGAAGTCATTCATATAAAAATAAAAGGATGCTGAAATAACTAATGACAATCAGACAGGGTTTATGTAACTTCTATTTAACTCTGCCAAACAACCATGATATAAAAAATTTGGATGCCGAAAACCCCCTCAGCAATTATAGCAGATATTGACAAGACATTTTACTTTATTATCACAGTTGATAAAAAAAGAATTTCTCTAAATCAGAGTAGATCATTAAAACTGGATGAAGACTAGCTAAATGCAAAAATAAAAGCAGTTTGCCAATGCATCACCACAGCTCAGATAAAATCTTGACAGAGAGAGCTGAGTTTTCCTTCGTTTTAGCTCAATGTTTCTAACAAATTTATGGGAGAAAATCAATGTAGTCAGTGACAGTTTGTCTAGACTTTCTAGAGTGGTAAAAATTTTTAATGCATGTCTGTTTAGCATAGTGGTCTGGATCAACTGATGAAGTGATAGGCATTGAAAAAAATATTAATTAACAGAAGTAAGTAGAGCTCGACATGTTTAAGAATAATAACTGTTGACAAGGCAATTTGCTGACAGTATTGAGATCTTAGTTGTACTGATAGCCATCCTAGGGGAAACTATCAGTATATTGTTATAATTAGGAAGAGTTATCTTTGAAATATAGGTTGTATAGTATTAAGAAGAAATTCCACCCCTGCATATCTGGGTCCCATTTTGATGTCCAGAATTATTTAAAAAAATTGTTTCAGAGAAGAACTTAATTAATTATGTCTGTCTGAAGAGCATTTTTATAGTATGGAAAATAGGAAGATCAGTGTAGGTAATATGCTCAGAAACTGATTAAGAGGTGATCTGCTGGTGATCTACAAGTAACAACAATATGGAAAATGGCTCAATATCTCTGCTTACCATGAAAAGTGGAATGAAAACCTGATGAAATCTCTTGGCACATGGTTTAACCTTTCAGGGAAATCTATCAAATAGAACATCTCTAGGGATATGCTAGATCTTACCTCTCTAGAAGTTTTTACATTAAGACTGGATACCTATCCCATGGATGTGCTAAAATTTAAATAGATATTTTATGTTGAATGCAAGAATTGCTGAGACAGTTTCTTTAGCCTGTGTTATTTAGGGAGTCAGGCTATTAAAGATCATAATGTTCCCTTTAATTTCAAAATTTATTAAAGTTATTTGATTGAGTCTTTTACTCCCCTGTTATACCTTTTACAGGGAGCTAAAATGGTGAGGAAAAGCACAGACTACATCTAACCTTGGAATAGAAAAGTGAAATCAGTTGATTCAGAAAGCCTCATGATAGTTAACAGAATATTTAATTGAAAATAGCCCTTGAGAATTTTACTGTGGAAGAGCATGCAAGCTTGGAACTGCCTACATCTTCTTATTAAAGGCTCTTTACTGATGAGATTGCCAATTAAGCGAACGATTATTTCTGCTAATTAAAATATGATATAGTAATATATTTCCTACTGGTTCAAGATATATTAAAGTGAGCTCATGAAGGAACCAGCCTACCAAATCATATCTGAACAAACTGTCTTTTCGCTAAAAGCATGGTAAAGAACTATCTGCCCTATATACACTTCCCATATAGCCTTTGCCTATGAAGAATTTCTGTTCTGAGAAAATGTTTGAAATGAAGCTCCTAAATTAGATATAAAAGTAACAAGCTATAAATACGCAACCTTGGTAACAAATTGGAAGAGTCATGGGGTAGAATTTGTCTGACCGTATTTTAGAAGTGAATTTTAGGCTTAAATTATTGGATCACAGAGTATCTCACTTGTCTACATTGATTCCACAGAGTCCACCACCTGTATTAGGCACAGTTGGATAGGTGTACTGGAAGCCTGGACATTACTCATATTTAGGCACCAAAATATGAAAATGAAATGCTATATAAGCAATGAGTGCTTTGGAGGGCTGACAGAAAAGCAAGGAAGTGCACAGTACGGAACCTCTGTTGTAGAATCAGTTTAAAAGACAGTGCAAGGTCCCACACTCACCCCATTGCATTTACTTCATGCAACAGAGCAGAGCAACCTGCTGGTGCCTGAAGCCCTGTCTTCAGCCAGAGGGCTCCCTGTAGTGCAAGTACAGGGGCAGGTACAAACAGGTGACCCCACCCTCCCTCCATGTCGTCCCATATCTGAGTGTGGAATAAAACGGCATGAAAACACAAACCACTGTGCAGCAGCTAAATCTGCTGGGACCCGTGGGAAGGTCAGGAAAGGCAGAAAGGAATGGGCTGGAGCTCTGTGAATTGTGTGAGATATTGGCTAATGCAGCACTCTCCACCTGGGAAAGCCTGAAGGAATTACTGAGTTTCAGTATGTACATGTCCTCCTTTTGGTTCTTGGGTGTAGAATGGAAATGCTCTTTCACTTTTTTGAAAATCTTGGTACAGAAATAACTGTACCTAAAACATATGCCACACTGAAATCACACTGAAATTCCCTTTCTAGGGAATTTCCCTCCCTTGAAACAACCTACCCACTGCTTTTTTATAAGAGAGAAACATAAGTAATATATACCTTGCTCAGGGCAAACAAGGCTGTCTTTGTCTAGTCGCAGTAAAATGCTCCTGCCTCTTCCTGACAGTTTGACATGTGGGAAAATTAAGCTGATTAACCCAAAACCTAGAGATACTCAAAATTAGGTTGTTTTGGGGTTTGTTTTTTGTGTTTTTTTCAAAAAAAAGAAGATTTAGACGATGGTCATAAGATGCACAAAGTAACTTGAAACCAGTGCAGCAGGGAGAACTAAAGTAGCAGACAGCAACTTAACATCGACAGCTGTGTTTCTCTGTATCAACCCAGTTTCCAATAACTGATTTTTGACTCAACAGCTAAAAACATCAGGGCATCTCTGGAAACTGTGTTTGCTTCAAACCCAGTCGCTGAGTCCTATATTAACTTGATTTGAATGTCAAGTTAGAGAATAAGATTTTTTTTTTCAATTCCTTACTTCAGTACTTTAGCTAAGTCTTCCGATCGGCTTTTTGCTTGAGTGCAATGTACCACAATTAAAAAAAAGAAATCAAATACAGTCTTTCTTTCTACTGACCAGTCTGTAGCTGTAACTGGTAAACACGAAGCAGCTGTTGAATCTTTGGAATAATTGTGACATCTGAGAAGCCGGATAATCACTGGAACAATTTTCTCACTATTTAACCTAATCTGTGTGTATTCAACAGTCTGGCCCTTCATAGAGTAAATACAGCAGCCATGCAGATGGGGAAAGAGAGAAGGAATGACTGTCTAGCCATGCTGCTATTATGTAGCAAGGAGCAGGATGAATAAGTTGTCCTTAAAATTATCAGACTCAGACTAAGCTCATTGGTTCTGTTTTACTGCCTTCCTGAAACATTGCATGTTACTCATTTTAATATGTGGTAGAAATGCCCAAATGAATGGATCAGAAACTATTGCTCTCATAAATGGGAATGATTAATGTGTATTTTCAATTGGTACTTGATGGATACTTTACTCCATGGTGATATTTCTAGTAGAAATCCTTGTCCCAGTGAAATCAAGTGAACAGGCAATTTATCACTGACTTCAAAGTACCAAACTTTCATGGTGGCACTTTGTTTTCATTGGTCTGGGCCTCATTTATCTAGCCATTGTACTTGGGCAGGAAGATAGTATATCACGTATTCATGGCTGGAAAGCTCTGCAAATGTGATGATAGCTGTACTCTTATAAATAGCATTCACTCACTAAATAATGTATGGGGTTTCTAACGAATGCAATCATCTTTAAAGCTCTGAGTATGTAAGCAATGTTTTTGTAAGCCCTTTAAACTATCTGAGAGATTAGATAAAAATGTCTTACTAATTCTGAAAGACAAAGTTCATGCATGACTCAGATGAGCATTACATTTCCTTTGGTTCCCCCATGCCCTTCTCTCTACACCAGCTGAGATTGCCCTTTAATAGAGAGAACAAAGGGCAGGATATATAAAATTCAAATAAACAAACAGTTTCCTTTAAAGTACCCTTATTAGGATAACCTTGGTTCCTTAACATTTATTTGTTTAAAGTGAATTTATTTACTGCTTTTCCCATATTACTGATTCTTTATGTCTTGGATCTCCCCATGGAGGTAAGAAACAAAACTTTAAAACCATGAACATCTAGATGAGAGACCAATTAAATCTTTTTAAAAGATTTTGAATCCTTATTTTGTTTTTTTTTACTGATCTGCTGTGAGGATACCCCATGAGAACCATAACTGTCATAAGCAGGACAGGATGAGGCAGATGAGTGGTGACCAAGCCTAGGCCAAGCCCTGTGAAGATGCTCTCAGGCTGGGCTGCATGGACTCTTTCAGATGCTTTCCCTATTCAATGTTACTGCTGCCCAGAAAATTCAGCTATTGCTCTGAAAATCTATTGCTTCTTTCTGTGACCAAATTAAACTGAACAGGTACAAGGAGAGACACCAGAAGACTTCTTCATTTTAGAAACCTTGAATGTACTTGTCTAATATGGGGGACAGTGAAATTTAAGTCCTGATGGCAAGTTAGGATTGGAGTAGGGACTTTGACTTAGACATCACTTGTCAGTGCCTCAGCCTTTTTAGCTACACAGGGATAGTTTTCTCACCTTCAGATCCTCTTTGAGAAGTTTAAACTATATTTCTGTATACATGAAACAGTATTTTCTGAAAAAAATTTGTTGGAAAAGCATTTGACTTGGTATATTCTTTACTGTAGTGCAGTTTTGAAAGATTAGAGGAGGGAAAACACCCAAACATGGAGGCTATGAAAAGCCGAAACAGATTCAGGTGGAGCTTTAGTCTATTACAGTTTAAGGCTTGTAAAAATAAAAAAATAATTAAAATAATTAAACCAAAACAACCAAGTTTATCCATTAATTTACCAATTGCCTTTCTGAGATGCTTGTATCCCTTGCTTTCAGTGAGAAAATCTATGTAAAGTCTTCAGTTGCTGCCTCAGGCCTTTGTATGAAATGCTATTGCAGTTACCCTTTAGCTGTTCTTAGTTGTGCAGACTACAGTCACTCATTAAAAGTGGACTGAACTTTTGTTCAGAGTTCCCTGCTGCCCAGATAACATGGTGCTCAATATTAGGGCAAGCTATCATTTAATGTAAGACATTACATTTCCTGAAACACCGTCTGTTTCACATCTCACTCCAGAACAATTGGCATGATCAATAATGGATGCAGCTGTTTCCACAAAGAGTTTAAATTCCTGATTGCCCAATACTGATGTTTTATTTCATGAATGACTATCATAAAAAGAATAAGAATTCTTTCTGAAAGCATCAAAACATTCTAGGGGATGACTTGTTACTATAACTAGAATTAACCAGATTTTGTTTTCTCTTGTATTATTAGAGCAAGTAATATTTTTTGAGCTCCTCAGGACTGGGATATATTAGCCAAATTTCATGCCATTAACTTGGGGAGCCACAGAAAAAATAATAAAAGAGTGTAGTTTAATCTACCTAACTAAAAAAAAAAAAACAAAACAAAACTCACAAAAGAAATTTTAATGTTTTTGTTTCAAAATACAATGTTATTACTGCGCATTAATTTTGTATCTGTGTCTTAATTGTACGTCACAAAAGTTGACATGAACCATCAAAAGTGATGGAAATGGGAAATATGCTTATGGATGAGGAATAAATGCACTACATCTGTCAGTTATAAGGCACTAATGCGGAGAGATAAAGTGGAAATAAGGAACAGATACACAGTAATACAGGCAATCAGGTTAAATGAACCCATACTAAAGCAGGTCATGAGACCAGACTCTACATTACTGTTCCTTTCTAGGGCTTGACAGATGTAAGGAGGACAAATGTACAGCTGAAAATGATTTCTTCATCAGGTTTCTCTGGATATGATGCTATAAAGTCTTTATTGGTTACAACAGAGGGCAGCTAGATGAAAACATTCATGCTGCATGGTGCAAGGTGAGACTGCTGGACATCACAGGTAAGACTCCCACACTTACACTCTTACTTAAAAACAAGATCAGTTGAGAAAGTAGAAATGTAGGAACAATCCCAGATTTGGATTCTGTCCCAATCTGGACTGAAAATTTGGTTTTATTTGTAAAATATACTTTTCTATATGGTAGATTTATAGAGAAATCACATCTAATTTTAACACTCCAAAAGAGACTTCATCTGAGAGCACTTCAATCATTCCTGCACACGTTTCTCAGATGGTGCAGAATGCTGCCTCTGGTGCACCCTCCTGTACCACCATGTCCACCTCCTCCATGATCATTTTGGGATGATTCACTCTTCATTCTTGCGCCGATGAATCACTGTGCCCACAATCCGCATGTGCGTGTCAGTATTAAAGCTTAGAATTTTGGAGAACAAGATGACAATGTTCAGAAGACATGGTGTTACATAAATGTACTCTTGTACTATTTTCATCTGTTTCATCTTTGAAAGGCAACAATGAACAAAACATTACTGCATTGGTGTACGAGAAACAAGGCTTTAGCACTGTTTCACATTCTACCTGTGATTTGACCCATACATATTTTCCTAAGGCTGCTTGAAGTTTTCTTGTTTAAAATACAGGGATTTTTTTTTTCATTTATATTATTTATATGTGATTTTATTTATTTCTCTGCAAACTAATTGTAATTTCAGTGACTAGTCAAATTCTGTTGTACGGAGTAATAAAGTCACGTGAGAAGGAGAAGACAGACTGCCACCTTTAGTATAAATGGCAACTGTGATGCATCAGTCTGCCAGGAATCAATTCAAACCAAATTAATGCAAATGCATGTCACCCTAATGAAAGAAGTAGAACACTAAACTGTTTTCAAAGCTTCCGTACTCAGAATCTAGTGAACATGTTCAGTACAGTAAGGAACAGAGTCAAGTAGTGTACCCTCTTGAAAGTGTCTTTGCCACACAATGAGTTATCGCAGCCTAGAAAGTTATTGTTTATGCATTCTGTAGGAGTTTCTGGCTCTGTTTTGGTCTCTGGATGACTGTAAAACAAGAAAAACAAGTCAGAAACTCTAATGACTCTAACAGGAAAAAATACCTGAAAGCCACAGATGAAGTCATGAAGTAATTATTCCCATAACTGCATTTGACCCATTCTGCCAAATGACAAGAAACTCTTGTTTACCACAAATCAGAGGATCAGGGGATTCAGTTCAGACTGTGAGAGACCTCAGGTGATCTTTGGTTCAACCTTCAGACGATAGCAGGGGCAGCCCTGAGGTCAGACCAAGCTGCTCAGGTCTTCGTCCATTCAGGGATTGGAAACCTCCAAGGGCAGAAACTGCACAACCTCCTTGGGCAACTCGTGCCACTGCCTGACTGTGTTGATGGGAACACAACTCTCCTTACATCTTTTGTGACCCTCTCTCATTTCCATTTGTGTCAGTTGTCTCTTACCCTTCTACCAATGTGATGAGCCCAATTCTGTCCCCTGTGTGAACTCTTTGCTGGCACTGCAGCTGCTGGTAGGTACTTCCAAAGTTATCTCTGCTAGGTACTTCCAGAGTTGTCTCTGCTCCAAGGTGAGCATATCTAGCTCCCCCAATTTCTTCCCACAACACAAATGCTCCAGCTCCCACAGTGATGGTTTCTGCTGAACAGTCTCCAATTCCCTGATGTCTTCCTTGTACTCACAGGTGGGCTGACAGGTGGATGTACTATGCAGGTGTGCTGCAGTGAGTGTGCTGCAGTGAGTGTTGAGCAGAGGAAATAATCACCAGCTCTGTTCCTGCTCATGCAGCCCAAGATGCCATTGGCTGTTTCTGCTTCTGGGGCACACTTCTGGTCAATGTCCAGCTCACTGCCCCCAAGAAGCCTAGGGCCTTTCCCACAGACATGCTTCCCAAACAGCTGATCCCAGCCTGTGTCACTTGGAGAGGTTCATCTGCCCTAGATACAGAACTGTGCTTTTGCTCTTGTTGAATTTCGTAGGGTTCCCACTGGTTCCCCCACTTACTTTGAATTGCTCTGGATGTCAGCCTTGTGCTTGAGTACAGGAGCTGCCCCCACCCCCTTGTTTGGAGTCAAGAGCAAACATGATGAACAAGGACCTGCAAGCTCCTCTAGCTCATTGATAGGGGTGTTAAACAAGGCTGGTCCCAGGACGGATTCATGAGGTACTCTCTTTATTACTGGCCTCCAGGTAAGATATATAACTACTGCTCTCTGACCATCCAACTGTGCCTTCATTCATTTTCTTGTCCATCCATTCTCCTTTACCCAGAGACCAAAACTTCTTTATATGGATACAACAATACTGTGGAAAACAGTGTAGAAAATATTGCTGAAGTCAAACTAAGTTATGTCTAGTGCTCTTTTCTTGTCCACAAATCCACTCATTTTATTATGAAAGGTGATGAGGTTCTCTGTTTTACTGCAGAAGGCAAACAGTTTGGTCAGGCATGATTTGCTCTTGATAAATCACTTCTGTCCATTTCTGATCACCTTCACCTTCATGCTCACAGAGATGTACTCTATGAGGAGTCATTCTGTGGTTTTACTAATGTGTATAAATATTTGATGGGAGGAAGTAAAGGCGATGGAGCCAGGCTTTCCTCAGTGATGTTCAGTGATAGCATAAGAGACAACAGGCTTAAACTGAAATGTAGGAAATGTCCTTTAAACACAGATTTTTTTTTTTAAACTCCAATTTTTTTTTTTTTTTTTTTTTTTTTTTTTTTTTTTTTTTTTTTTTTTTTTTTTTGTGGGGGTGGGGGGGTGGGGGGGGTGGAGGTGAGGTTTGTCAAACACTGGAACAGGTTGTCCAGACAGGTTCTCCACTCTTGGAGATATTGAGAACCTGACTGGACACGGCTCTGAGCAACCTGGTATAGGTGACTCTGCTTTGAGCAGAGATGGTGGCCTAGACCATCTTCAGCATTATCTTCCAGCCACAGCCATTCTGTAATTTCTCTCAAGCAACCCTTTACTCAGCCACAGCCAGTCTGTATCCTCTTTCTTGAGCCCCTTTGAGAAGCACAGGCCTGTGAGACCTTGTGATGGTGGCTGAGGCAGAGAAGGCATTGACTGCCTGAGACTAATCTGTGTTCACTGTCACTAAACCAAACATGCTGTTCAGCCACAGCCCCACCTGCCTGGTATTTTCCTACTAAAATTAGTAGCTCTTCTGGTTGCTCTTTCTCTCCCTGTGAACATTACCTCCAGCAGAACGTTAGCTTTGTGGACAGCACTCCTGCATGTCTGGGAAATGTTTCTAAAGTCCTCCTTCATAATCAGCTTCCCCCTTCCTCATGCTATTCCACCACCAACTCCCAGCCTAACCACACCAGTTTGCTGTTATGTCTGTTAGTTTTCCTGAGTATTGGAATGGATCATTCTTGCCCCCAGACGTAGTGTGTCCTTGAAGAGCTCCCAGCTTTCCTGAGCAACTCCTCTCCTCTGATCTGCTTCCCATGGGATGACACTCAACAACTCCCTGATCCATCTAAGGTCTGTTTGCCTGAAGTCCAGGGTCACTGCTCTGCTCCAACCTTATTCACTCCCACTGAGACCTTCAACTCCATCATTTCATGCTTGCTATAAATGAGTGTAGTGACTTTAGCAAACTCCACATATGATAATTCTTTCACAGCCTCTTCATTTTCACTCCTCCTCTCATCTCTGCCAATAACTGGGTAAGGAATGGGACATTGTCATCTGAATATGATGAAAACAAGATGTTAAGAAGCATAAACCAATAAACTGTTCAGACTGCAGGATCATAAACTGCTTCAGAAGCAACTCTAAAATTGTACATTATAGCATCTAATCTGAATAATATACTTAGATGCAAACCACGAATAGTAAATTTTGAATGAGTATTTGTAAATTGCCTGGTATTATGAAAGCTTAAAAATTATTGGTATGTATGAAGCCAGCTATAATTTAAAGAAATGTTGACTTTCTATTTCATATACCCACTACTTCACTATTTACAGTGTTTATTAACTTGGATTTTCTGAGTTGCTGTTTTACTTTCCACCTTGCAAACTGAAAGCTCTAAACTAAACTTGCAATTTGAACTTGTAACACTTCAATACATCAGATAGGGACGTCAACAGACAATCCAAAGTATGGCATGGCCACTGACTTCATGCAACGCTGAATCAGAGATCATATTTATACAAAGATGGTTTTGCCATGTGAACAATTACCTTGGGGCAAGTTAAGCTATAAAGTTGTCATTTCCCACAAAAGCCCTGTTTATGCAGAACAGGGCACAATGGTGATCCATTGTGGAAAATATTTTCCTGGATTTCTGTTTTCTTAAACGGCCCTTGTGTTGTTGAAAAGATAGCTATAACAACTTTTTCCTCAAAAACTAAAATTAACACTTTATATTCTTGACAAGTAAAGCACTAGTGGAGATTCCATTTCTTCTTTCTGTGCTGGAGAACAGAATGTCTTTGTGACTATGACCATGACCTCTAAAGAGCCTTAGTGAATATAATTTACACTCTGTGTATTTAATCCCAGCTTTCTTAGAATAATATTCTGCCAAGATTTCTATCTAAAAATTATTTTGATCCTGCTGCTATTTTCAGAGGCAGAGATAGCAGGTTTAGTATTTTATTGAAGATTTTCAGTTAAGGGTACACAGTTTGGATTCTTGTCTGAATGTCTGAAGAATTTACTAAGCTTCAAAACCATCATAAATATTTACTTCTGTACTGTTTTTGTATCACATTCTATTATGATTACACACTACACTATGAATTGAATGCTGATTTCAAACAGTATGAGAGAGCAACACCATGAGGGTCTTGACTAATAGTTTTTTTGAATCCGAACATTTCAAATGAAAATGCATGCAAATGTTGTCTTTGAAGATATAATAAAATTAGTGTCTAAACTGCCAGAAACATCATAAAAGTCCATTACTTTTTGGATGCACAGTTTTGGATGTAATATTTTCTTGCTGTGTGGGGATTTTATGTATATTTCCACTATACACTGAGATAACAACACACTTCACAGGTACGTGAAATCAGGCATCTCTTCTTCATGCAAGCTGTCTTCCAAGTAAATATTTAATTAGCTGCCCTTATTGAGATGTAATCATTCAGCATCTTTGCTCAATTCAAGTGGAATACATGACAGAAGAAATGGCACTAAGGTCTGAAAAGGTCACAGCCTTTTCTGCTGAATGACTCAGAGCTTGATTTTCCGATAGTCCACAATACGGTTCAGAAAAACCTGTGCTAAGTGGCAGCTTCACCACAACACAGAGAAGGTGAGGCAGGGAACAGCTCATGGGGAAAGAATCAGAGAAGACAAGGATTACTTTGGAAAGAAAACTGGAGACAAATCACTGTGCAGACAGTTTAGGCAAAAAAAAAGCATGTTAAGCAATTGTTTCCAAATTTCCTGTGAAGTGAAATACCAGGGATAGGCTTAACTTGTGCAGAAATGCACCCTGTAAATAGGAAGTTTTCCACTGGGGATTTTCAGAGGTTGTTACCCAAATACAATACCCAATATGCCATGAGAAAACAGAACGTATTTCTAAAAAGGAGACAGGAAGACAAAGCACTTCATAAGAAAGTGCTTGTGAAAATGTGGCACACAGGACTGCATGGAATCCAATAACAACTAAGAGCAAAGAGACACTGATCAAGCAAAATATACATAGAAAGAACAAGATGTGAAGAGTCCTTCCTTTCTCAGTGAGAATTTGAGAAGACTATTCATCCTATTTAGTTTTTAGAAACCAGTGTTGCTTGGATCTGGATGTGGTGCATTTTTCATGTACCGTATAAAGTTCAGAACTCGACCAATTATAATTATCAACAAGGACTTTTCTTTGGAAGAGGTAACGTGTCCTGGATAAACACCATTATAATGAATTGGATTTAGCTTATCTAATTTTAAATTCAAACTTATTTGACCATTATACTGAACATTTTCTTTTTTTTTCTTTTTTTTTGAAAAGTAATTTAGAATCTGTCAAGATAAAAGACAGGCATATATAGCTACAATTACTTTATATGCAGATATCCTTCTTCCTGCAGGCTATTCCTATACTGAGTTTTCCAGAGGTGTGGAAACACATTTTAATTATAAACTAGATAAAACATGGTGGTTTTAGTATAATTTATGTAGAAAACTTTACTTTTGTGACTGTTTTAAGTAGGCAGCCATAGCAATATGGAGTGTCTGTCACTTTTCATCTTTCCTTGCCCAGTTGTGACATTCATTTTGAACTGTGTTCACCTTCTAAATAATTTTTTATGGAATTCTAGAAGGATCTGCAGGAATACTTTTAAAAACTCTAAAACTGATTTCTGTAGCAGAAACTTACAGTGTCTATTAAAAAGCAACAAAGCTGTGTGTATTTCTACCATATGAAATTTAAATTGGGGACCTCATCACAGCCTTCTGTCTGACATTCCTTTCTAGTGACAGATACAACTGTCCACTTCAGAGAAATAAGGAAGAATCCAGATTTTAAATATCTTTAATCCCAGTTTTTGAAAGTGAAGAATAGGGCTGGACAGATTTAATAATTTTAAGAATTAAAAACATCACCTCCCAAGTTTTTTATTCTTATTATGTAAGGAAAATGAAAATATTCAGCTCTCCCTTATTTTCAGATAAATTTTTGGAATATTTTGGTTCCCAGCAGCTGGTTTGATGGGACTCTAGAGGCAATTTTTCGATGGCTTTGCTGATGTAGAGAGGCTTCAGTGTTTTATTGGCAATAACACCAATGCCAGCAGGCTGGGCTCTGCAGGTGGCACTCCCTATTCCTTTAGTGGTGGCCCACAGAGCAGCACACTTCTCCAGCCTCTGTGCTGCTGCCATACACAGCGTTCTTAGCCAGCCTTTCCTCATGTGGATGCCTGGACACGTGTCTGCACTGGGCACATGGGGGATTTCTACTGGACTGCCTGGAGGGTCAGTGGGTGCTCACATCAATGTTTCTTCTTTAGGTTTTGCCTGTGCATTTACTTGGATTTCAGTTGATTATTCATACTTCTGATTCAAATATGTGCTGTAACCAATTTTTTTTTCAGCATGAAGTTGAAGAATTTCTGTAAAGAGATATACACAGGTCTTTTCCAGCACAAGAAATTTTGTATGCAGCACAAGAAATACTGTATGTCTTCATAATGGAACTTTCCTGTGAAGTTGTAATGTTCTTCGAGAGCATGTGGGAGGGTGTTAAAATATTCAGCAGATTCATTCTCTTATTGAAATTTGCATAGAACTTGTATCTCAGAAATGAAACCTCAAGAAAGGGTAAAATTATTACAAAACTTACAGACATAATTTTGTTGTTTCATTCAGAACAATATTATTTCATTAGCTTTTTGTTTTGGTATTTAAATCTGATCTCTCCTGTGATCCAGCTTTAGAATTAAATGTTTTAAGGGACAAAGTCTGGTAGGAGGAAGACTCAAGCATGTTCTAAGGAATGTTTTCAAGGATGCCATTATAGTCCAGGAATATTCTCCGATCTCCTTTCACTACTGAAAAACTCACCCACTGGCAAGACTTTGGAAAGTGACAGTCCCTTCATCCCCAAATGAAATCAGAAGTGTCTGCTTGAGTGTCCTCTGGCTGAATCTTTGTGAACTAGCTTGTTGTACACTGGTTATAGATTAATATAGATTAATTGGGAACATGTGTTAGGTGAGATGCTCCGCACAATTTTCATGGGCAAGTATGGTCCTAGCCAAGTAAATTCTACTTGCTTCTCTTGGAAGAGAAAGTGTGGATTGGCTTAAGTTGATCACCTCAATTAATACATGAAAAAATATATTAGGAACTAAGTGATGTGGATTTACTTCTTAGATCTACCAGTGATGTGCTGGGTAATGGGAAATCAGTTTTCTCTTGACTCTTTGTTTTCTTCCTGTTTTCTTTGCCCCATCTTTTGTTCTGTATTACATTCTGTCCAAAGGAGCTTTGAGGAGGGTTTAGGCTTTCTGATGTCCTTGATATTCCTTCTAATTTTGTCCCTAGAAAAGTGAACCAAATTTAAAGCAGAGATAAGATTTGTGCTCACTGATTCTGTGAAATACTAAAGATAAATTTAATTGTTAACTGCTATTTTCCAACACTGATAGCTAGTTTAGTTGGGAAATATAAATTTTAGAGCTGCAGCTCACACAAATACTTTTAAAAGACAAGCAAAGAAATAGCAAAGAAACAAGAAGAAAAAATAGTCATTACCACCTTTGCAGTTCTCTTTAATTAGAAAATTTAATGACAGATTTCTAAAATTACTGACAGCTCCTTCATATGTTGGGATCTTTAAAGGATTGTTCAGAAAATTTCACTTAGAATACCAGATGCCCACAAGTAACCAATCATTCACTGAGATACTATATCATATCAACCATCCTATCCCATCCTGTGGGAAAGAAATTATTAGAGAAGCACAAGAAGTCTGCTTTGATTTCAAATAAGCTGCAGAGAAGAGAATTGTCTTCCTTGAATGTCTGGCTAATGGCTTACAAGGAGTAACTAATAGTATCATTGTCTTCAGTAACAATTCTACTGAAAAAAAATCAAGGGGCATTTTGCTGCTTTTTATTTCTTCCTAGCTAGAGACATAGGGCAAACTGTCTAGTCCTCTATAAATTGATGGTGATACATGAATTATAAATGACAGATGGGTGCCTTGGTTTACAAGGTCATAGCAAAGTTGTCAGGCAAAATGCAAGAAGGCAGTACTCACTCAGCCTTACTGTTGCTCACGAAAGAATATAGAAAGTAAAGAAACAGTATTTTGAATGTAATTCATAGCTGTTTCACAAGAATTCCCTTACAAGTTCTCTGTTACTACAGCAGACAAAGAGTTTGTGTGGAATGGGGACTACTGCACTTTCTTTTGAAATGCAAATGCTTGAATATGGGGAAGATCACAGAGAAGATTTACTCACTGTGGAGTCTTAGGACTCCTGTGATGTTTTAGAATGGACAGATGGTCTTTCAAGTCTCCTTTAAGCTTAATTTCTTGTGATTCTTTAAATTCTGTATGCTGTTTTTGGATACCTGCTCTGGTGGAACTTGAGTGTAGTTAGGCCCCCAAAGGTGCAATACAAGTTAAAAACTGGTGCCCTTAATCCAGTGACAATTTATGACATGTGTTCCAGGGGCAGAGACACTATAGTCATAAACAGAAGTTCCAGGTCATGAATTTCTCTCTAAAATTTATGCACACAGCAACATATTCCATGCTGCTTCTCAGAAATGTACTTCTTTCCCTGCCCTGGCACAAAGAGTCAGAGACACAAAGCAAGACATGCCATGCTGTGAAACCTCAGTGGAAGCAGTTGCCAGGTTCAAGAAGCAAGAGAATGATAATATAGACTTAAAATACAAAAAACCTACATGTAACTGCACAGTTGTGTCTGTGAAATGTTAGCACCCCTGTATATCTTCTTGGATACATGTGTCATTTCCTGTTCAGGTATTTTTTTGTTTTGTTTTTAGTGAAAATTTTTGGTGCACCATTTTTTTTCAATGTTTGATATACTGTAATATATTTGTATAACATCTATGATAAAATGCTACATCCCCTGAAATAAAAAAAAAAAAAAAAAATTCTTTCTATATCAGAGTTCAGGAGGCAGAGGAGTTTGAAAAGGGTCTTTTCAAGCACATTGACCTTGGTACTGTGAAATATTTGTTATGCCAGCAATGAAAGGAAACCCACAGGCTTTGTGAACAGAAGTGGCACTGGAAAGTCACAAGGGAAAGAGATACCCAAACAAATTCCGTTCACCAATTTCTCTATCAGTGTGAGGCTGATGTTACCATGTAAATTCATGAATATAAAAGCCCACAACATATGCCACAGTCTGCAGCCCAGCCCTTACTGACAGAAACACTCATGTCAGCATCTCTTCCTCAGAGGCCTCTGAGACAACTGACTTCTGGAACACCGTAACCAAGTTCCTGCCTGCCCCTTCTGAGACACTGAAATCAGAACAACTGGCTGTGTAGTTGTTCACCCAAAATCCATGGACAAGGCTCAACTGTCTACTGCAGCCTTTGTTAAGGGTTTCAGACAAAGTATATCAAACACATCACTGATTTTTGCCAGACTAATGGAGCAAGGCAAAGAGCAGTCATAGCACTAAACCAGCCCTAAACAAACCTGGTAGTACTCCAATGTACAACTAGTACCTCAGTAAAATATGCAGCACATGGAATTTCTCCAACAGAATTCTCAGCAAGACGAAACTTCATAGTGTGTTATTTTGGTTTGGAAACAGCTTCAGCCTCAAAAAAACAAACAAATAAATTCCACTCTCCAAAACCATTAAAATCTAGCTGGATGTTAAAAGATTAGCTAGTGAATAAACTAAGCATCAAACAAATAATTCTATTTTTTTTTTCCAAATTACCTGTGAATTAAAAATTACTATGAAAGTTTTTTCAGTGAAATAAAGTAATAAAAATATTCTCTCATCTGCTGCCACTCTTTTGTCACTCCTCATTCTTTCCTGGTCCTCAGGTCTTCCACAAATATCTACTTTTTCCACACCTTCTAGTTACTGCCATCTCCTATTTAGTTACTGTAGTCATAGACCTGCAGCCAACCCTCTTGCACAGTAGCAAAGCCTGCTGAGATATGTTATGTATTTTTCATTTGCAGTCCCAGCTAGAGGGTGCTGAGGGCCACAGTGTTGCTAAAGTCCACAAGACATAAATAAATACCGTCATCAATCCTATCAATATTTTTCCAATATGCTTTGATTTTGGAATGACATAAAATGTGAGAATAACTCACAGAATTAATGAGTAATAGTGGTGGTACCTCTGAAATCCTACAGTGCAGCAGTCAGGCAACTTTTTTGGGAGGCAGTGCCGCCAAGGCCAATCCCTGCACTGCCTAATTCAGACCAAGGCTTTGAATTGAAGTCTACCTCAGCAAGTTCAGCTGATTCAGAGAAATTGTTAAACCACTGGTAGGGCTCTTTGTTCAGCCCTTGTTTGTTGGTTTTTTTTTGTTTGTTTTTTTTTTTGGATTATTTCATTTTCCCCTAGGGAAATGTATTTTCCTCATTCTACTCTATATAAACAGTAAATTGATCCTGATCATGGTTACAGGAGAACAGCAGAGGTCTAACACAGGCTGACAGCATGCCATGAATAAAAAGTATTATTTCGAAACTTAACCACAGGTTTTTGTTTTGATAATGAACTTCTGTGGTTTTTTCAATATGAATAGCTTACAGAAGTATGCATTCTCGTCCTGTGTCTGTCATGATGGAGCACAAGATCTCCTGTGATCACTGGAGGAGCCTGATGCAGGGTCTGCCACTGGGGTCAGGCCAAGGGTACGGCTCTCTAAGCAGCTCAAGCTCTGCACAACAACAGGAGGACTGGACTCAGGTGCTCTTACCTTCTTATGTCCCGTTTTTCCCATAATATGTCAAATCTGAGAATGGCTTTTAAGTGTTAACAAACTGTCTGTAGTCCCCCAAAAGACTCCTAAACACGTTACTTCACATGAAACTATCGCGAGACAAATCCTCCTAACTGTGTAAAAGCTCCCTGTTCCCTTCTGAAAGTCTTATCCTGTCAGAGATAAGAGTATAATTAGTGTTTTATTTAACCTATTTTGCAGTCCCCATGGTATGCTATCTCACAGGCTAAACTTTCCTCTTTGCATAATTACAGAAAGGATGGGAAACTACATTCAGATGAAAATAAAAAAGTGCCTACGTTTTCACCTTTTCCCTCCAGAAATCTAAATAAGGAATTGAATAGAGTAGTTACAGTTAATGATAATTCCTGGAAAGAAAAGAACAGAAAACAAAACAAAAAATATTAATTTCTTACTTTTGCAATGAAAATAAGTAATACTGAAATAGTTTCATTGGAACTGGAGCATCAGGGAATAGTCATTCTCATTCATTCTCTTCACAGTATATCACTAAGCAGAGCCAAGCCTGAGATCTTTGCCTGCTTGTTCTTAGCCACCAAGAAGATATTGAAAAGTTATTAGAAAATCCATTTGCTAGTTTTGATCCTAAGGAATGGCTAAATTATTTTGCTGAAGGCTTGAGTCAGGGAAAAAAAAAAGAAAAAAAAAAGAAAAAAAAAAAAAGAAAAAAAGAAAAAAAGAAAAAAGAAAAAAGAAAAAAAAAGAGACAGTCTAGCAAATTAAATAGAAGGAATTAAAATTCAACAAAGACTGGACAATCTTGGCTAAAGATTTTTCCAGTAGCCAAAGAGATAACAGAATAATTTAGGTACATGTATATATCTATATTTAGTTAACATCCCTGATTCTTTTGAATTATTTTCATTAATACATATTAATGTAGATTACACTAAAAATTGTTCATATGATAAAAGAGAACCCTTTGAAATTATTTCAAAAAATAGAGGGGTTTTTTTTATGAAAATATTTTTAAGTGTAAATATTTTATTTTCTATTAAAAAGTCTTTCTAAAAGCTTACTTCACAGCCAGTTGTGATTTCTTTTAAAATAGCTGGAATTAGCAAGAGCACCAGCCATTTTTCTCTACAGATTGAAAAGGCAGAGAAGAACAGACAAAAGAAAAAGAGTCTCTTTGTGAAAGTTGCTTTATGAAACTTTGAGGATAAAACAAAAATAGCCTGTGAGGGATTCAATTCTAAATAATGATTTCAAAGAAAATTGTGAAACAGTGGCTATGTGAGACTTAAGCACCAGAATATGCATTGTGATGTGATGACACAGAAGAGGAAGCTGAATGACATCAGACTAGGAGTTATCCAGTAACAGGCTTTTGTGTTTGCATGGCTTACATGTGTGGTGGACTGAGGCAGGCAGGCTGTTACAGCAGCTGACATATGATGAGTTTATGCGAGAAGAGAGATTCCCCCTTGAGACTCCTTTTGTGCCTGAATTATCAGAAAAAATCTGCATTATATGTGCCATTGTCCTCACAGCAGTGTCACTTACCTAGAGTCCATCTCCAGAGGGCTCCTTGTCTCGGTGGAAGGGGGAGGTGAGCCCTAGGACTAACCCTACTCACCCGGTGTGAAGCTCACAAGGAGGTCCCTCAGAGGTGGGTCCCACCACAGTCCCATCCACAGACTCGACACCCAGGCTGCAGAAAGTGGCTCATCCAACTTCCATATCCATCTATTCAGAAAAGAAAGTGTAAACACATCTCAGAAGTCATCTCAGCCAAGTGTCTTCATTGCTCCATTATCTTCTACAATCACACTAAACAGATCTTTAGTGGTGTGACGACTGAGATACAGAAATAAGTTTTGGACAAGAGTGTTTCCGTAGAAACCTCTTCTGCTCTCTAACCAGTGTGTCATCTTACTGCTGAGCCTTCTTCTCTAGCAGTTCATTCGTGGAAAAGAGAGTCAGGGCCCAAGCTCTGCTGCAGAGGCCGAATCCTTCTGTACCACCTGCGGGGAGCAATCCTGGCACTGCACGAGCTCCTAAGCTGATTGTGGCGTTTGGCTGAGACCCTGTCACTTGCCACAGGCTAAAACTATGTAGGGAGTTAGAAATACACAGTTTTGTGGTAACATTAGCAGCTTTTAAGTCTATAAAACATTAATGCAATAGTTCCACATGTCTACAACTATTCCAAATAGTCTAAAAGACAAAATGCTAACAGTCATTACTGCTAGATTTTGAACATGCTTTGGGGATATATATCTTTAAAAACTTCCTAAGGCCATCTGCTGACAAAAAGGAATCCCAAATGCAAAGAAAATGTAATTGATGTGAGATTACGCACTCTATCAAAAGGAATAAAATTGTGTTCAGTGGTTAATTCATCTGTATGTATGATAACTGGCAAAAAAGGAGCAGAACAAATATTTTGTTATTGACGCAAAATATGAAACCACAACAGATTTATGTCATGAAATAATACTGAGATTTCTGAAGACAAATCAGCTCAGAGGAAGCACATAAGGATAAGAAATAGAATATTAAATAATAAATAAAATATGATAACCTGGTAGATTTTGCAAATGAAATAGATAATAATTATAATCAGCTAAAGATCCTCCACCTCCTACAGAGTGAAAGTACTCTGAGAGTTGTCTTTTTTAGAGCAAGTGCATGATTTCACCTGAACCCTGGAAAAACATATGCTTCTTAAAGATATTGCAAGACCTATCTGTGAATAAAAATACCTCATTCTAAAAAAATGTTTCTAACAATTATTACCAATTCAGAAAGAAAGCAAGATTAACTGCACATATTGTCACGTGCATGAAGAGCTTCTTTGTTTCTCCAAGGAAATGAAAAACAGATAAGATATTGAATTGGCTGGTTCCTTTGTGGCAGAAAGTGTTTTATGGCATGGAGGCTGCCACCACTGCAGTAATATAAAGAAAAGTGCCTCTTGTACCACAGCTGTGATGACAGTGTATCACAGAGACACAAAGAAGAAAAGATGATGCATGGACTCTTCTACATTTCCGAATGAAAGCTCAATTATAACACAAAGATATACGATTTTAGAAGCTCAGTACTGTTGGCACTCATGCCTGATCCCACAACAAGAAGGCCCAGTTCTGTTCAGTATCTATGCTGATGTTTTGGATGAGGGCACTGAGTGCCCCCTCAGTCAGTTTGCATACAACATCAAGGTGCGTTGATGTGCGGGGGTGCAGAAGGATCTGGATGGGCTGGATCTATGGGCTGAGGACAACAGGGTGAGGATCAACAAGGAAAAATGCTGATCGCTGCACTTGAGTCACAACAATCCCAGGCAGTGCTGCAGGCTTGGAAATTGGTGGCTTAAGAGCTGTTCAGCACAAGGGTACACAGCGGTGCTGGTTAACAGCCAGCTGAACATGAGCCAGCATGTGCCCAGGTGGCCAAGGAGGGCAATGGCATCTTGGCCTGGATAAAGAACAATGTGACCAGCAGGACTAGGAAAGTGATTGCCCTGCTGTATTTGGCACTGGTGAGACCACACCTCAAAGAGTGGGTCAAGTTCTGGGCCCCTTACTTCCAAAAGGACACTGAGATGCTGAAGTATACCCAGAGAATGGGCAACAAAACTGGTGAAGGGTCTAGACAACATGTCCTATGAGAAGTGTCTGAGGGAACTTGTTTTTAAGTCTGGAGTAGACTGAGAAGACTCAGGTTAGATCTCGTTGCTCTCTACACTACCTGAAAGGAGGTTGTGGTGAGGTGGGAGTTGGGTTCTTTTACCACGTCTTAAGTGGAAGGACAAGATGACATCATAGTGCTCCAGAGGAGCTTCAGATTAGATAGTACATTTTTTTTTTTTACTGAAAGAGGGGTTAGGCATTGAAATAAATTGCCCAGGGAGATGGTGAAGTCACTGGAAGTGTTCAAAAAGAATCTGGATATTTAACTTGGGGATATGGTTCAGGGTGATTTATGGCTACATCGATGGTTGAACTAGATGATCTTGAAGGTCTATTCCAACCCTGTGATTTTCTTCCCCATCTTCTCTCTAAACTACTTATCCTCCTGAACCTCGAACTTTTTTCAAAATATTAAGCTCCATAGTAAGGAAGCAGCCTGGTAAAATGTATCATTGCTTTACTGATCTACAAGTATCTAAATATTGTCTGCATATAGCCAAATCGACACAAGAAAATTTTGTTAGACAATATCCTTTCCATATTGTGTGGTTGCTAGAAGATGTCAGGTATCTTGGCAAACCACTGTCTGTAGTTTCTTCAGTCTTAATGAATACAGTGGGAATGGATAGATATTCCAATTAAATCTATATGTATCAGATGCCATTAATTAGGGAATGAACTGGAAGCTAACCTCAGCCCTTACCCAAAAAATAAATCCAAAACCAAAAGCTCAGCAATTGCTTGCCCAAAACTCATTAATAAAACATCATATGGAACAAAATCAAGGGAGATATTGACCTTGAAATTACTGACTTTGGCTCCTCTGACAAGCAGATGCTGTTTTGTAACTTTTCCCATACTACAGGTTTTTTTCTCCTTGTTTCTGGCTAATGCACAAAGAGTGACATTTGAAGGCCAAAGGTGCAAATAGCAGTTGCAACTGCAAAATGCAGTTGCAAGCTATGCATCATAAGAGTTGTGCTTATAAAAAGGCAAAGGTTGATGAAACTCACACAATGCATCCTCCTCATCTAGCTCTAAGTGCCTCATTTGTTTAGTGATCATCTTGTCACGGACACTACAGATGCACTATTATATTTGTCTAGAATATGATTGCTCAGTCTCACTATTCTCAAAATCAATATAAAAACCTTTCAGTTTTTCTCCTCAGTATAGAAGGTCATATATATAGAAGTTCTCATGAAAACTGAGACTTTTTCATTAACAGGTTGTGTTATAATTTCATTCTCTTGATTTTTTTTTCATTCCCTTGACTTTCCCTTTTCCTCTCCACCCTGTACTTGGTGTGTATGCAGTGCTTAACTGTCACTGTCCAGTGTAAATGAAAGAGGACACACTGGCCCTTGACACGGCACACACGTGCCTCAAGGTGCACAGCTTCCAGCTTCTTCGGCCTCCAAATGTCAGTGACTTCTGCGTCCCTTAGGCTCATAGCAGCCCATTTAGTGTCTAGCAATCATGCCCCTACCTAAAATCACAATCCAAGTCTTAGTAAATCCCATCACCACACTCTTAAATATAAATCTTAACTGTTCAAGTGGCATGAGAGGCATTTTCAGCAAACACTTTTTCTGTACTCAGGAGGGTGGTATTTCCAGGCTCTCTCCTTTATGAGGTCTGGTGCTGGCAGGTTTCATGAAGAGACAGGAGGGCATTGGACAGCTACCTCAAACACTCTTCACAAGAGCAGAGCGTGGAACAGGCTGAATAGCTGAGCACTTTTGGGTTCCTTCTTTTATACTGTCAAACTGATGTTGGCTTTCTCTCTTTCTTTTCTTCCAAAATATCTTTGGCTGTTGAGAGAAAAGGAAACACCCCTGTCTGCTTCTGTTATCACAACGAATGAAGCTATCCAAGGCAGGATTGTTTTCCTGAAGGCAGAGCTGACACTTGCCAAAAAGTTGTTAAGTCTTTCATCTTTCTGAAACTCTTGGCCCTTTCCTCAGTTAAAATAAATAATTTTATTAGCTGAGGAAACAATGGACAGTGGCAATTCTGTGATCACTAATTTCCAGAAATCTGAATAAACAGTGACTGTTATGAGAAGAAATTACTTGTTCCACTGTCATAAGAAAACAGTCCAAAACTGAAACAGATGAAAATGCTGATTAATTTCTGCAAGGGAAAGCACTGGAGTGGGGGTAATCTTCATTGTGTAAGAGTCATCAGAAAAAGACTGCAGTGAAATGATATATTTTAGAGTTATTGCATTACTCTATTGCATTGAGATCCTCACATTATCATGTGATAGTGTCCGCATGATGTGTTCTAATAAATTCTTAGTGACTCCATAGTATCTTCATAGTGCAGTTCCATGAACTGAATCATTGTTCAACCACAATTTTCTTCTGCAAACCTTGGTGACCTTCTTCCCTGAGGATAAAAAGATTAATCGTCTTCTAACCGGTCAAAGTGGCACAGGCTCTCCACCATTTTTCAGAGATCATTGCAGGATCATCTGAAGCCAGTCAGGAAGGCATGTTTTATTTCACTCCATACAGACATAAATATAAATACTCCCACCCTGGTATGCTTATAAGGCATTTTACTTCTAAAATAATGTACTTGGCAGGTAGGTAAACTAAACATAAAATTCATGCATGGAATGCTCCCGAGCTGGGAGTGTGGCTTTTGAGGAAAAAAAACCCAAGAATGTGCCATTTGGACTGGCCCTCTGGGAATGCTGAGTGCCAATCCAGGCCTAATCATCTGGAGAGGAACCTAAGTCAGTAGGATGACCCTTCCTTCCTGAGGTGCCCCTAGGAGGCTTTGCTAGAAGAAATGTCTGTATGACTGTCATGGGAAAAGGTGAAGGGTGTGTCCCAAAATAGAAAATCTTGCAGAATTCTTCAGTACAAAAAGGTGGTCCTCATTTTTCTGGGGTTTCTTTTCAGCACAGAAGCAGAAGAGACCTCCATGTATCATCTTCTTCTACTTCCTTTGCTTTTATACATATATTCTTTTCCCCTTACAAATTATTCTAAAGGCCATCGAATATTCACCTCAGAAAAGAGGTGATAATGCTGCATGACTTCACTCTATCAATCCAAAAATAGATGGACAGTCCATTTCACAGTAAAATTTGATCTGACATTATTCATTAACCAGATCCTGTCACTATGGATTAAGATGCTTCTGATTTTAATCTACAGAGTGGGTTTTTTTCTGTATTTATTTCACCCATCTGTCTTTGCTACTGAATTTAGATGAAAGGGAACATAGTGAAATCAGTATTTATCTTACCTTGTTTACTGTGGTGATGTTTGTCTTACAGGTAAGTATTTTTTCTCTGAGAGTTAGTGTAAAATCTTATTCTCTCGTTGTGCAAGAAAAGGAGACATATAAAGAAAATTATTTTTCACAGGAAGTTGTATGATGACATTATACATTCTGTTATATACAAAGAAATAAAATTTTAAGATGTTAAAATTACCAACAAATTTATGTTATGAGAGAAAATTGTCTTCATTGAAATGTCTACACAATTGAAATATTTTGCTCAAATTTGAGTTTTGTTTTATGACAAAAATGTTTTTTGAGCAAAAAAAGAACCACAGTCCTTTCCAGAATCCTTGGGATATGATTCACTTCATGCTTTAATCAAGATCATTAGCATGTAAACACTTTTAAATGTTTTCATTTTGAGAATCACATATGTTTTTACTGAGACAACACTCCTTTTAAAGGAGAGATTCCCAATTACATTCATGATGGTACAGAAGATGCATTACTCCCATCTTTATATTTCACCAGTCCGACTGAATTTCTCAAAGTGCTTTGATGTTAAACAAATAATCTGTCCCTACTAGTTGGAACATACCCTCTGAAACCATTTCAATTGATGTGATGCTGGGGAGGTAATAACCAGTTCTATTGGGACTTGTTCTATTTTAAGTAAGTTCAGGAAAATAATTTGCTTTCCTTCCTTACTCTATGGATTATGACCTGACTATATTTCTGTTATATGAATTTTAAATGACACAGTAAAGATGAACATGACTCTGAATTACAGGATACAGCGCAGAAGCACTTGGCAGAGAGTCTTTGAAATATGTATAATTTCCTTTATAATTTCCTGCTTTTTTATGCTTGAAAACTGCAGGCATAGTCTCTATATGCTGCTCTGTTCCATATGCAAGGCATGATATATAATTCCAACTTCAATTTAGAAGTGTTCTGCTAATAAAGGATAATGAGATAACATAATATAGCAATATAATTTATGAATAGGCATCAAATAAAGGTTTGCAAAAGAAGTTAAACAAACAAGTGAGCTGACAACAGCAATAACAAAAAATCCTCTTTCTACAAGTCTGGTCTTCATAGTCTGCCCTTGAAATTAAATCAAAATCATGGAAAGAATTAATATTGGAACATTGTGAACCAGCTGTTTGTTACAGCTGAATAATTAGTCTGTATACCCAGCAAATCAAAAATATTTGTTACCACTTAGGCGAAGTAATGCTACAGAAATTCACATGTCAGTAGAACAAACCTTGCCTGAAATAGTGGGGGTATTTGCCTGAAATAATATGCTCCTGGAAGCATCAGCTCTCTGTGAGATATGCTGGAGGGAAGAGAGAGCCCAGCCCACACCTTTTAGGTTGCACCATTTCCTTCACCATCACCCTATAAGCTCTCCTGTTCCTTTGTAGTTGTAGGAGCAAAGCTCCAAAGCCCCAAATGCTCACTTATTCTCACCTTTTCCAATCTCTTAGTGATGTGAACTGAGGCTAGAAAACAGGAAGGAGGAAAGATATGCATGCTAAGTGGAAGTTGCTACATGAAATTAGTTCTCTGTGGCCCTGGCAACACTTAATATTTTCCATACTAAACAAATCTTTATTATCTGACACATGACTCAAGCTAATCGCTGCCTGGAAACCCAAAAGTGACAGGAAAGGATTTGATGTTGTAGCTTTATCTGTGGCAGTGATGATGCCATTGGCTGTCTACATCTTATACAGTGCACATCCTCCTTCTGTACATATATTCTCTTTAATACACCAGAAAGTTGCCCAGTTGCCCATACTGGGATTCTTTCACTGTACTTTGGGATGGATCAGGGAGGCAGAAAGTGAGGCCAAAACTGAAGCAGTGCTACAGCTGAGTTTTGAATATCTCAGGTGATAATTTGTGATGAAGCAGTAGTGCCTGGTTGTCTCCAGAGCAAGAGACAGGCCCAGCCACAGGACTCTCACCCCAGTGCCCTGGCAGGTGAAAAGCCTGAAAAGGTCTGAACTCAGACTGAACTCAGACTGAACGTGCTGAAGGGCTATCCTAGCCCCTGGACCCATATGACTTTCTGGGGATCCGGAGGTTAGAAGGGAAATGGAGTGGTTCCTGGGTCTAGATTCCTTGTGAGCTTGGGGTCTGATTATGATGCTGTCTGAGACTTGTGGAGTGGAACACGAATCTTGTCCCACGGGACTCAATAAATCTCTAAATTCTGGGCTGGTTGGTAACCCCTGGGGCTGGTGTTGCTTTTTGTTCCACATTTTGTACCAGTCCTGTCCAAACAGGATTCCAGTACACAGCTGAGGCTTCAAAATATAAGTGAAATGCAAATGAGTAAGAATTGTAGTACTCATTTCTTGGAGCAATTTGAGAAGGAAGGTGTTGATTCTGAAGTAGATCTGCAATCTTTACCATTCCAATGTTTAGACTTATAAGAGATAAGGTAACTGATTGCCACTCCCAAGCAGATAAAAAGGGGGAAACACTTCTTTAAAGCCAGTTGAAATGTAGTTAAATAAGAGTAAGGAACGATGGGGCTGGCAAAAAAACTATGGGAACAGGTAAACAACTCCAAACATTTGTGTGACAGATCTTATAATTAATGTACTTGGCTTCACTTAAGATGATGCTGAGAGGTGATTTCAGACTACCACTGTTACATGAAACCTTTTTGTCTACATAGGCACACGTCATCAGTGACCTTAGCCAGTAAAGACCAGACCTGAGTTGCCTTCATTGTGCAGCTAAGTCTTGTCATTTTCTCTTCTGGCCTTCCCGGGGTGGGATCCAAGATACAGTGAGAAGTGTCCACTAGTAATTGTCACTCTGTTGTGGAAGTTTCTGTGTCATTAAATCAGAGCAGTACTGATAGAAAAGGTTAACTACAGAAACAGTCATGTTTCAATATAGTTGTTCTCTGAGCGAGAAAAAATATTTCAGGAAAGATTATCAAATGTAACCCATTAAGACAGAAGAAGAGTCATCAAAAAAGAAATCTCTTCCCAAGATTTTCTTTAGGTTACCTGCTATGCAGCTCTAGTTCTGGTAAATTGCATGTTGTCTGGCTGAGTAATTTCTACTATGCCTTTGCTCATAAATGTAGCATAAAAAAGGAGAAACCTCCCTCTTTGAATCTCATTTTTAGCCCTACTGAGAAGTCTTTGCACAGGAATCACATCAAGATATCGATGGTAATTTGACAAATAATTTTTGTGAAGTCATACATTACATTAAAAGAACTAAACTGATGAAACATGGTGAGAGGAGCTTCATGCCTTCAAAGAGTGAACAGTGGTCAGAAGTAAAGAGAAAATAAGTCCTAAAGAGTGACAGCATTAAAACAGTGTAACAGAACAAATACCTTTATGTGATGGATTAAAGTGGCACCATTTCTAGTAAAGATAGCATAGCCTTCATCTACACAAAATTCAGCCAAACATTAAAACAGTAGAAAACATTCCAAGAGCTGTTATAGCAGTGGTTAAATGGATCCTTTATAACAGAATAGGATACAATCTGGTATCTAAAAAATAAAATTTTAGAAGTTGTAAAAATCTGTGCATCCTACTTGCAGAACCCATGCTGGTGCAAATGTTTCTATATAGGTAGACTTAGCTCCTTTAAGCATTTCAGAGACAAAAACAATTTTGCTTCTGCTATTGCAACTTGATGTGATTTTTTATCAAAATGCCACTGCATGAGAAAATGCTGCTTTGTTAAATTTCTTTTAATGATTTCAAAATATTTGTTTGATTCAGTGAATACTGGATCTAAGTGACAATCCTAGAAAATAATAAAAGGGTTTGGTCAGACTTTCCTATTGTAAGACGGAGTCTTTACCTGGGTGATCGGATGGTCTCCTAGTTGAGAACCTCCGAAAAGCAAGTTTCTTTAGATCTGCATATTTTACTCAGCAATAACTATTTAAGAACTCTTTAGATTAAATCTGCAGAATTTGTATTCCATATTATGTTTATATTCCCTGTTTCCCCTCTTTCACAGATGAAAATGGATTATTAACTATTGTGTAAAAAAGAAGATTTGAACACAATTTCACCATGAAAGATCAGAATTTATTATTGTTATTGTGTGCCAGAGCTACTGCTCATAAAGGTTGTTTTGCCTCATGACACAGTTTTGTCACTGCAGGGTGATGGAGGGTTCTCTAGGACACAGCTATGAATCATGATTAGGATAAAACTTTAATATTCAATCTCATAAATTGACAACTTTAAAAATAAGATTCAAACCTTGTATTAGGCCTAGGAGGGCCATGTATGGAGTAAACCACGTGAAGCTGTATTAATGCACCTGAACAGTCTGTACATCTTTAAAACACTTATTCCTTTTGCTGTTCAGTATATTCACTGAATTATAGAAGTGGAGCAAGGCAAGAGATTTGATGATATCTTTCACTCCAAGTGTCATTTCCTTCTATCCTGGCTTCAGAACACAGCAACTAGAGAAGACTTCACACAGCATGCACCCAGGATCAGGGCAAGCTCTAAGAGTCAGCAAGAAAAAAATGCAGTAAAGGTGATACTTTCTACTTCCTGGCTCCTGTCTGAGCTGCTGACTCAGGATGAGGTATGAAACTGGGACCTTATGCAGCAACACAATGCCCTCAAAATGGTGACCAGCATCTATTCACTCTGTGTGGTAAGGACTCCTGCCTTCCTCTGAATTTCTGTCAGCTCAAATGGCCTGTAATGTGGAAAATAAAAATGCAGGCTGGCAAAGACCCCTTGAAAGCCTGTCCACATCTGACAATGTCCATCCCTTGAATGGACTTTAAATAGGCCATGTGGAAATACTTTTCTCTCAGCTTTTCTTTAAAATGACCTACTTAAGAGGTTCCATTGTACCTTGACACCATCTACTGTAGAGTATCCCTATAGTGAGAACATTTTCCCTAATATTTAACCCAGGTCTCTTTTGTCACAGGTTAGAATGTTTTCTAGTTTTGATGTCCCTCACAGACACAGTGAAAAACTGACCACTGTCTTGCTTTTAAATCCTTTATATAGATTGGGAGAAACCCTTACACCCTCTCTAAGAGAAACAAATTCAAATATTTCAGTTTTTTCCCACTTGTCATACTGTCTTAAATTACTACCATTCTTTTCTAGCTTCTACTGAACTTACTGTAATTCATCTACATACCTCATGAAATGTTTTTTTTTTTCCAAAAAATAGATACTGTATAAATATGGCCAAAAGGGAGTGTCCATTTTACAGAGGATACTTGTTTTGGTATAAGTTTGCCATTCTGTTTTGTTGGGTATCAGGGAAAGAATGGTTGTGAATATGAGAGACCATATTTTGTCTTTTTTTCTTACATGTAAAAAGTTAAAAAATATGATGGTGAAAATTTGGGGAAAATCATTAACTTTCTTTGAAAGTCTAGAAGCATTTGGATTATAGCAATGAATTTACAAGAATCTCAGCTCTGAAGCTTGCCCTTGTTAAATTATATTCAATGTCACAACTGTTTACATAAGCAAGGATGATTAGTACATTTGTAATCACTTTTACTGGCAGTCTATGAAAGAGCTGAATGCTTCAACTTTAGCCCTTTAATCTAAAGTAAAGAATAAGTCAATGTTATGTAAACTAAACAATAAATGTTAAACAGAAGATTACCAATTAGGTTTAGGTACTAGTAGGTCTCTGGGAATAATAATAATAATAATAATAATAATAATAATAATAATAATAATAATAATAATAATAATAATAATAAATTAAAACATTGTAATTTTAAGCAAAGTTATTAACTAAGAGCTGGGTTTACAGAATCTTCATTAGAACATCACCTCTCTTTTTTCAGCATGTGTTTATATTGTAAATACTAAACAAATATTGACTGAGTGGAACAGCAGTAAAATCCTTACAGCATTAAAAATGGTTCCTGGGACTACCACATGGAGCTTGTAAATAAAAGGAATACACCATCAAGGGAATAATTTCTTCTCATGACAGTCCTTTCTTTATTTTGGGAATCATGCCCTTCACATACTGCAAAATTCTGTTTCATAATTGCTTCTAAAATATGAAGACTTCTCAAGGTACCATGCCAGTCACTTCTTTCACAGTTATTTTTATGAGAAATAACATCCAACTTTGCCTCCAGGATTAGCCACAATTTGATTTATTTTCATATGACACAAAGCCTGTTGTGCCTTAATAATATTATTTAAAGGATGCTTTAGGATTTCTTTTTGATATTTAGAAGGCTTTTCTGTTTTTCTTTCTGAAGAAATTAAGTGTGTATATTGTTATTTTTAATGTGAATGTGAGGTTTTATATATGTTTAAGCAAAGTCATTAATACTGTAATGATTCACTTTCTTGTAATATCTCTTTGATGGAGAAATTTAAATGAATGTCTTTGCTGTGTGTCTGTAGAACAGCTGATCTTTTCTGATTTATATTGGCTATGTAAATGTTCCTCAAACCTACAAGATCCTTCTAAAGATTTCCTATGATGAAATGTTCCAAGCTCAATTCTTTTTTGTTTCACTACAGATATGCATTATGAAAAATGTCCTCCTTTTTGATGGTGAATATTGTACCTCTATTTTGTGAACCCCCTTCATTTTAAGATTATAAACAAATAGCTCTCCAAAACAGACAATATGGGCCAAGTTGTTCCTTTAGGGGATTATTTTAGACAGCTGCAC
This sequence comes from Prinia subflava, assembly GCF_021018805.1. Lineage (NCBI taxonomy): Eukaryota > Metazoa > Chordata > Aves > Passeriformes > Cisticolidae > Prinia > Prinia subflava. The sequence continues at coordinate 32,408,875 of NC_086249.1, forward strand.
AGCAAATAAGCAGTGTGAGGCTTATTTACACACAGTCATTGAAGCATTCATTCCACTGATTTATAGGACAGCAAAAGGTCTTTGAGACACAGACCCAGCAATTTTGAGCTGAAGTTAAAGAGAGGATTTTTTATCCTGCCCACCCCACAGCCCCAAAGGTATTTAAAAAAATCAATGGAAGGATTTGTTGCCAGAACAGATAGATACAGTACAGCCCTACATCCTGGATAATATTGATCTCAGATGCTGAGTCTCCATTTTTCACATTGTAACCATAATAAGTATTTGCTAAGGTTGTAACAATATAGTATTATTATATTGTTTCTGTAAAAAGTAAAAGGTAGAACATGTAAACTAGTTTTTAACTAAAATCTGAAGGCAGTGCTGTGACTAATACCACCAAGGAGTTTTGATAATGAAAGGGGGTAATTGTTAATGTGTTTATTCATGGAGACCGTACTGCGGCATAATTTTTATAATTATTGAACATATCCTGATCCCACTGACATGTTTTATTGATACTCAACTTTTCTTAATTTCCTCTACCTTAATTAAAAAAAATAAATACACTCTGCATATGTAGTATAATTATGCAAGCTCTTATATGTAAGAATTTCTAGGAATATCCTAGGTCTTACAGTACAATGAAACCTCCAGGCTCTAGAGGTGTCTATTTGTCATTACTGTCTGCAGGGGAAAGAAAGGACAAGTTTACACTCAGAAATAGGTTATAAATTCATTAACATTGCCCTCCTCCCATCCCTCCAGGTGTATCAGTGTAACTAACTGAAAATGAAGGCATTAAAAATCAGTGTCCACTTTTGAAATTTGGGAAGCTTTAAAGAAAAGGGCAGGAGAAAATAAACAAACCTTTGACTTTCAGTTTGCACCACAACCTGACATAAATCAAAGAGCAGTCTAATAAGTTATCAAATTAAATGTTAACTTCATGGAATTTATTTTGCTTAACATCCACACAGGTTTGAAATATATCTGCAACAAAAAGAGAATAACAAGAAGCTTCCATATTACATGGTGATACTAGTATTCCTAGTGTCAGTGATCTTGTTGGAATATCATTATTCGAGAGTTCCAAAGCAATGTTTTTGAATTGGAGAAAATTGAAAAGAATGCCAAATAAATCTCTCTTATTTGAATTCTGAAAAATATCCTTGTATTGACACACTCCTGAATTTTGGCCTATTTAGCCTACGCAAAGCAACGGTTCAGAAGTAGAGTGTTCTCATAATTTATGGTCTCTTCTACCAAGTCAGACTGATGTGTAGATCAAGGTCAACCATCTTGTCAAGAACACGCAAGAATATGGAGAAGAGGCTGCCAATGTCACCTGGGTACATCTGTAGGGGCAGATCTGACTTCTCTTATTTGGGTTTAGAGTCCTCCTTGTGCTGCTGCTGTGTTGGAGATGGAGAGGATAAGAAGCAGGGCCCAAGGAAGAAAAATTGGATTTTTTTAAGAGCATATCAATTTCATTTTTTTTCAAAAATAATAGTAATACTTGTTTACATTGTTTACATTATATTGAAGGTTACAGAAGTGCCTCTAGCTGCAGAGGCAGGGAATTCTACATCCAGTCTTCAGGCACTGGAGCTTTGATATGTCTTGAATTATACATATTTGGGCAAGGAACAGGTCAGCCATCTATGAGAGTACCTGTTTTTTTCAATTAAATCTCTACCACTGCCTCCTCCACACACACCCTCCGCTCCCAGTATGCACATACAAGGTCTTAAAGTTATACAAAATGAATCTTTATCATGAAGTTCTGAAATTAAGTGATCTGAATAACAGACATCCTTTAGAATTTTAAATCAATCGTGCAACTGTTTACTTCTGAAAATGTATTTTGTCATTATTGTTATTGAAAACAAATTCTAAGGATTAAAAATCATTCACATTCTTGAATAATGTGTATTAAATTTTATCACTCCAGTTTATAGAGTTTTAACAGTGATTCATACACACATGATAAACTTGTCTTTATATCTTCACTCCCCTATTCAGAAAATGTCCCAGTTTGCAAGACTGTTGGAAGACACAAGCAGTTTGTGTTGGTGCACTAGCAATGTATTATAAATGTAACTAAAATGAAAAATACAGAACTCTCTCCTCAACTGATTTTGGGATATCTTTGGAAGCAATAGTCTCTCAATTTCCAAATCATTCAATTCAGAAGCATTACTGGAATCTGGTACCATTATGGTAAATGGTACATTTTCTCTTGATTTATTAGTCAAAGGCAGAAAAAATGCTTAAATTATTTTCTAAAGACTAAAGACAGATGCTTATCTTAGAAGGAAAAAACTCAGACAGCACTATTACATTTTATGAGCCTAGATTCCTTCAATATCCTTCATACCACATACTTTCCAGCTTCCCACATCATCACTATCAAATAAACTATCAAATAGAAAATATTTTAGGAAATTTAGGGACTGTTTGGATAAGATGTGATAAAGGAGCAGGGTATCTGTAAGTAGACTGATTTTTAAGACTCTGAGATCTGACAGATCAATGCTGCTGTTTATACATTAATCTAGATCAGGTTAAAATGCATAAATTACATTTATGAACAGTCAGCTGCGGTGATTTCAAAGTTTTTCATAATGATATCCTTGAGATTTTAAATCCAAACACCAGAGCTTCTCAGAATTTAATTCAAACTACAGAAATATTTTATACCATTAAATCTCAGTTTTCCCACCTTGAAAATATAGTAGTTTGCACTATTTAGCTGGATTTTTTTCTATTCTAAAAAAAGTCTTTATTTTCCTTTGAAAAATCATTGAAATGTACTTTGACATTATTCTGAGAGAAATTAAATTACTTTTAGTAAATAACAGTACTTTTTTCCCTCTACCTCACTGTACTATCCTGGTACTACTTTTCATTCTTTTTGAAGTTAAATCAGTTATCTGTGGCCAGTCAAATTTAATGAGAAAGGTAGTATAAAACATAGAAACATAAATTACAATGTTATCCAGATGTGTTCACACATTTGTAGCACTCTTGGTATGGACATTGATGTATGGTCAGCTACTGCAGTTATTTCTCCAAATAATCCTAATTCAGTGGTTGCTCAGAGAGGGTGTAAAGACTTAGTTCTAATCAAATCTAAATCAGAGAATAAACCCTTCTTTACTCTTTCCTTCCTTTCAATCTTTCTCCCTGAAAGCCAACTTTAAGTGACAGTGTTGTATAATTGCCAGATATTATTCCCACAAAATACATTTAAGAATATGAAAACTCCCTTGCAAAATGAAATTTACAAAATTCTTAAAGGGCTGTCAAATAAGCAAGTGCAAACAGTGTTGAATCAGCTACAGTGTGAAAACAACACATAGAAATTAGTGAAGTGCTCAGCAGGTCTAGTATTTCATCTTGACACCACTGGAGCAAGCTAATGATGTCTATATTTATAATAAATGTATGCTTTAGTCTCAAACAAGCATATGATGGCATTGTTCAAATACATTTGTTAGAAGAAATGCTGATTCTATTCATAAATTTTTATTTCAGTTTTTCTCAAAGAGCCTTCTCCTTCAAGCAGAGCCTTGCACAAGCATGAAGAAGGAGACCAAAAGTTTATTCTGCCCTTCTCTGATTCCTGCTCAGCCCTTCCCTGGGTACAAGCTCTGTGTGGCCTTTGGGAGAGTCTGGGGGCATGTGGAGGGCAGTGGCTTCTCCAGAAACCCTGAGTCTTCTCCCAGCCATCTCCAGCATCCTCACAGGCTCTGCACACCAGGAGGCACACACAGTCAGGACTGGCTGTGAACTCATCCCAAGACAATTAATTGTTACTAGGATCGAGTTTCAATTTGAAATATGTAGCAAATTCCATCCACTAAATAAAGTGATAGGTATATGTGATGTTAAAATCATTGGAATAAATTCACAAATCCCTTTGTTTGTTTCTCATGTAGAAGAAAATGTTGAATGATAAAACAAAACATGAGAAAATTAACAGATTCAGATTAGATATACAAAATAAACTGCTGACTTGCCTCTACTTTGAACTATAAAGAGAGAATCATCTGAGAACAAAGGGTTCCAGCAGGACACATCAACATCCACAGTGGAAAAAAAATTACGCAAATCAATATTAAAGAAAAGAAAGAGCAACTATTGACCAAATTTACAGATTAACAAATTTAGTGTAGGGGTAGAAAGCAAAGGAGGGTCATAACTGTAGAAGCATCTGGATTATTTGTTTGTCTGCACATAAGTTAATGTAGTTACACATGAGGCCATTATTATCTGGCCTGAAAAGTACTTTGACCTGGAAAGGACTTTCAAGGGATTTGTCTGATATAGCAGATGTCCAGCTGATGGTAACCCTCTGATGTGATTCTTTTTCCTTGGCCAACTAAACAGCAAAATATCAAGAAAAGACATTTTATTTTACCACTATATTTAGTCAAGTGAAGCCACTCCTCCTTTATTGTAATCAGGACAAGTGGAAGAAAGCTGTAATGCACACCTCAGCAGACAGTTTCACACTTCAAGCTACAGAAATCCAAAAATTTAAATGTGCATTGATATTCTTATTTGAATTAATGCAAGCTCAGTAAAATTTCAGCACAATGTATTTTTTATAATCAAGCTTCATTCTGGGATTTTTCTTTGCATGGAGTGTTTCATTTCTACGTAGCTGTATGTAGTATAAGGTGCTAACCCTGGTGTTCAGTGACAGGACCTATGGGAATTGTTCACATCTGCATCAGGCAAGCTTTAATAATATGGAATGTTTCTTTACCAAGGTGATGGTTAAACATTGGAACAACCTTCCTAGAAAGGTGCCCAGGCCTAGGAGTGTTTAAGAGACGTTTGGACAATGACTTTAGTAACAACATGAATTAACTCTTGGTAGCCCTGAAGTAGTCAGACAAATGGACTAGATGATCACATAAATTATATCAATAACCATACACAGACATTACATTGTGCAAAAGAAAACAGCACACTTTTTCCAATTTTGTCCCTCCATTAATTTTTTTTTTGCTTTATAATCAGAAATGTAAGAAAGAAAATATCGTGTTATTTATTCATAAACTAAATTATCAATGTTACCAAAAAAATTAAACATTTAATGTAAATGTAATTCTAGAAATTATTTCACTATGGTACTTACACTATTTTTATGCTTTTAAAATCATACAAAAAGCTGAAAAAACTTTTATGTCACTGTATCCTGAAGCATCTTATGACATTGTAGAATCATAAAGTCATTCAAACTGGGAAGGAGCTCAGGCAGTCCCTGGTCCAACCTCCTGCTCACAGCAGGGTCAGCTGTTGGGTCAGAACAGGTTGGTCCAGTTGGGGCTTGAAAGCCCTCAAGTTCAGAGACTGCACAATGTGAGCAGCCTTTGCCACTGTCTCACTGTCCTTGTGGGAAAAATCTTCTGCATCCAGCCTGAGCTGAATTTTGAAATGACACTGTTTGTCGCCAGGTACCATGTACAGCTCTAGACTGCCTGACTCCTTCTCCTCGTCACTTTCTTGTTGTTTTCTTGAAGTTTTGGTTCAAGGTGTTGAGTGTTGCATTGCAATAAAAAATTCTTGTGTTTTGATCATAAAAATTAGCCTCTTTGCTTAAGTACTAGAGAGCCCTTCCATCAGCAACCATTTTAGCATCATATTTACTGATTTATTTATGGATTTTGGCACCAGCTATCCATTATATCTATAAACAATCACATCAATTTAATACAAAACAGCTTCAAAGCTAAGCATTGGCAGAGCCATCTGCATAGTTTAACAAAGCAAAAGTTATGGCATGACCTGATAACAGGAGGACAAAATATGGATGTCTTCTTCGATCCAGCAGAGCACAACAAAAGCCCAGGGCTGAATGTTGAAACCATGCTAATTCATGCCAGAAATAAGGTGTACACTTTTAACACTGGAGATAAATAATGTTTCAAATAACCTGCCTTAGGTCATGGCATATTCTTCTGGAAATATTAAACAAGACAGAATTTTTTCTCCCTTAAAATACATAGGCTTCAAACAGAAATGAAATCAGGAGTATCCTGTGGCTTCTGTTCAGCAGGGGGTCAGACCAGATGATCACAATGGTCCCTTCTGGCCCTAACATCTATGAATCTAAATGGAACACAGCACCAGGAGAACTCAAATCCCCTCACAGATTTAATAAGAGCCAAGAGCACATGACTGACCCAGAGGCGATTTTGAGAGTTGCTAGCATGACCGACTGCTGATAGTGTACGGCTCTGCCAAGAGGCCAGACAGGGGCACTGACAGGACACGTTTCCCAACCTGACACCTGGGATTCCAGGTAGCTGTGTGCATCACATGCAGCTCTACTGACCATTAGAGAAGGCAAGGAAAGCATTAAGTCATGAGGAAACTGATTCTTTTAAATAAACAAATAGAAGAAATTTCAGCTTGTGTGAATTTTATCTCTTCCCAGAATAAATAAAAGGATTTATTAACTGAGAATTGCAGCTTTTTTGGTTTGGGGTTTTTGTTGGTTTTGTTGTTGTTGTTGTTATTTTTGGTTTGTTTGGGTTTTTTTCTTATTGTTAGGGCTTAACCCCAGACACCAAGTGAGCCTCATGCAGCCATTTGCTCACTCCTTTTGGGTGGGATGGGGAGAGAACTGGAAGAGTAAAAGTGAACACAATTATAGCAGCATAATTCTAAATAAATATCTAGTGATTATGAAACATACTTAAAAATTTATTCATATTCTAATGCTGGTATTAATTTTGAATTTTTAGCTGAAAACTTTGTAATAATTCTGCAGCAACAACCATAAAGGAAGAAGACGTAGCTATAGCTGATAGAGTGTCTGAGCCTGGATTTCCCATTTCTGTATCTCTGTACACAACGCATAAGTCAATTTTATTGCTTAATAGTTACTTCTTTTTTTTTTGGCCATCTCTATTCATTTCTTGCATGCTGAAAAATCTTCACCAATTTCCACATTTTATCTCTCATTTACAATGAGATAACTTCCAGAAACAGAGGATGAGACTGACTTAATCTAAATTTAAAAGTACCCAGCATAAATGTCTGGTTTTTGGTTTACTCATCCTAGGCTCCCTCAGAAACCAGTAAAGAGAAATTAGCACTTTTGAAGTGTGATTTGTCTTATCTGCTGTAGATGTATATTTGAGGATGAGAATAATTTTTTTAGATTAGTACTCTTCAGTCTGGAAAACTGGCAACAGGGAGAAAGGATGTGAAATGCAAAAGGGCTATAAAATCATGAATGACCTGCAAAAAGTGAAATGAGATAATCAGCTTAGTTTTAAAAAAAATTCAAAAAAGAATAAAAAAAATCTTCTAAAAATAGAATACACTAAACAAAGATTACTGTAGCTTCATTAAATTAATGGCACTGAAAATGAACCAAAGGAAGTGGAATTTAAAAAGATCTGTACACCTCCATGCCAAAGGACTGTGTGGCTGCTTAAAGAGTGTATGGATGTTAAAAGAAGGTTGTAGAAGTAGTTATAAAATAAGTAATTTGCAAATTGTTAAAATCTAAAAATTACATGCACAGGATGAAAATTCTTGAAGTTGAAATAACCAGAGACCAGACAAGCAAACAGGAAAAGGGCCATGTACATGCTTACTCTTCTCTGAGATAGGTGGACAATTGATCAGCCTAAATATGGTTCTCTTATACTCATCCATTGACTATAATGGATGGAGTGGAGAGAGTTTGTGAGAAAGTTAAAATCTGTACTGCAGATGACTGTATTTTATCAGATGAAATCTCCAGAGTGATTTTGAAAACAAGATCAGCTCATGTTTAAAATAGGTCACATGTAGAAGAAAAGGAAAATCAGCCAACAAGTTGCTGGATTTAGCATTTTTGTGGGCAAACCAAACTTCCCACAACAGTCCTGCTTGTACCTGGTTCCTGCAGCCCATTTATAGAATCATAAAACTACCAGCTTTTCAAATACTTTTCTAGTTCTTGAAATCTGAAATTGGATGGGTTTATCCCCCACATATTAAAAAGGACTGCTGAGGGTTACCCAGAGTTGTCAGATCAGCCCCAGCAGGGTGAGGAGACAATCAGAAGGGCAAAAGTGAGAAAAGTTATTTACATAGCCCACTAGAGGGACATGATTCTCTGTTACTTGCAAAAGGAGATTCAGAAGAATAGACACCTCTGTTTTAACTAAAACTAGGTGAATTTCAGCTTAGTTTCTGACCTTTTCACTAAAGGTTAAAATTATTCTGTGTTAATGTATTTTGGAGGGTAGGGGGTCTGTACACATCCATACAGTCACTGAACAAAGAAAATAAGGTTTATTTCTACTGTCTTACTGTCAAGATATTCCTCTCCTCCACATAAGCAGTAGATTTAAAAAAATGTAGAATGCTCATCTATGAACTTAAAAGAGCATCTCAGCAGATCAGGTCAATTACTGTAAACCTTTTTCAGATACCTGATGTTGCACACATAAAAATCCCCCTGTTGTCTCCACTTTCCTCTGACCTCTGGATGTCCACTTGAGTCCTGTCAGATCTTGTAACCCACTTGATACATACACATCGTCATGTTGTCTTTGGCCTTGACTGACTAATGGAAGTCCTGGCAAGAAGCAATACAGCCTTTGAGAGCAGAATAAGACAACAGTGCTCAAAGGGCTCACAGAATTTGGGGCTTTCCCCATGGTCCATTCTCACAATGTTTCCTTGGTTTCCTGATGGACCAGGAAAGAAATCTGAGCAATGTCAGCAGCCATGTGTTCCTGCATGCTTTGCGTCCTTTTTACCTTTCGCTCCCCTCTCTTAAATTGGTGTCAGATAAGTAATGAAACTCAAAATAGTCCCCAGGATCCAGAATAATGTATCCTATATTTGTACTGTGGTGATACTGCCATATCAGCCAAGATAAAAGATACGTTATACATATAATGCATGAGATTTTTGAACAGCTGAATTATAGTTCCCTTAAATCAAAAATTAAAATGAAGCTAAAATGTGTGACAACATTACTCAGATCAGATCTTCTGTATTGATCAAGTTGAATTTTTCATACCGGAGATTTGATACATTTAAGCACAGAAAAGCTCAAAGCAAGTGACAAAAGCAATACTCCAGACTTTCCATATGCCTTCAAACCAAATGTGAAATGAAAAAACCCCCATCTTTATAGTATATTTTGAAGGATAGATGACTATACTGTAATATAATTTGGTGTATTTCAAAAATGTTCAGCATCACAGAATATAAAGAAGTAAATAGATCTTCAGCTAAAAGCATAGGAAGGAGGTATTTAAAATACTTGCTTTATGTATGCAGAGCAAATTCTTCTTCAACATTTTAGATTGAAATGGATATATATCAACAGTAAGGCTTTTTTGATAAAATGTCTGCATTGATCTAGCAGTTTTATAGAATACATGAGATGATCTTTGGAAAATTATGGTGCACTGTAGATTACATGGAAAGATATTCTGCTGTGACAAATAGAACAATACGGTGAATAAAGAGGGTGGAAAATATCCTTTAGTGACAGCCAATGCAGTTTAGAGCCTTCTGTATCTTATTCTATTCATGCAGTGTGACTGTTTGATGATAAAGAAACTAACATAAGGATTTATGAGGAAATTACAAAGCTGATTTTTCTGATGGCCTTACCTGTCTCCGTTCTGTGTATTGATGGTAAACACAAGACTGACCAAAGAGTGAGCAAAACAAAACAAAACAACTTGGTGGTTTCATCAATGAAAGGAAGACAAAAAATATTGTTATTAATGACTCAAAAGGAGCATAATTTCAGAAAGAGAAATATTAAAATAAATAAGTCAGTTTTCCTATCAAGGTTGGAGCCTTGCAATGAGAATGAAATTGTAGCAGAAATCCAGCAAAGATGACTAGATGCTTCTACTTGCTTTTATAACCTTGAAAATATTTGGAAAATAGCATGATTAGCATTGTCCCAAAAATGACTTTTCAGAACTGCCATCTTTATGAAATAACGATTTCTTAAAGATGTTAAGTTCTTGTTAGGAAAATGTATTACCTAATTCAAAAGCTTTGATTGAAGGAGTTTATGGAAACTTATTCAGAAGCCCATTACACTGTAATTTCTAAGGTAAGAAATCAAAGTCATTAATCAACCATGAGGGAAGAATAAAGACCAACATATCCAGGATAAGGTTTAAGAGTAATATCAAGATGACCTTTATGTCAAGCAGTACCATGAATGCCATTCAGAAGTAGAAGATAAATGAGAGCTAAGAAAACTTAAGAGACAATAGGACAAGAAGCCCAGTCCATCAATGTGACACTGAAAATCTAAAGACCATCATAAAAATAATGAAATAAATTGCATACACCAGGGCACAGCCCATGAAGAGGATGGTGCAGAAAAATAGACAAGGAAAAGAGAAAATACTTTTCTTCACCAAAGATATTATAAAAGGTTTCAAATCTTCAAGGAGAGCTGAGTAATCCTTTTAGGTGTTATGATTATTTTCTCACTATTCAGAGTTCAACTCTGTAGTCCTTCCCCAGCATGTTGATTTTGCTTAAGAAATGCTAATCAGCAAATTAGTTTTAAAAAAGCTAACTATGATACAAGACACTGTCAGGCGACACAAGGGATTCCTTCATGACCTTCTACCAGCCAGGTTTAAGAAGCAGTGCAAAGTGTAATGAAGTTACATTCATGTAACTTCATGAATGATGAATTAAGTTCTGAGTTCTGAGTCAGCTTTTCCATATTTGCCTTAGGGGCTTTGATCCAATGGCAAAAAAGTCTGCCTGCTAACATCTAAGAGCACAGCAGAAGGGTCTTACCAGCAAAACTGCATGGGAACAAGAGTCCATGCTCTGTACTGAGGGATTCTCTTTCTGTTACAAAATGCATCAATTTTTTTATTCCACACTTTTCTAATAAATATATTCAAAATATTGTCCAAAGTAAATGTTTTATTATTTTTTATTTGATTTTAATTTCAAGTAGTGTATTCAATACTCTGTGTTTGCTCATCATCAATATTTGAATAGTCAGAGATACATGCTAAAGCCATGGCCAATCAAGCCTGGCTGATGTTATACATCTATTTAAATCTGACCTTCGACTGCCCTCTCTGATCAACCTGTGCCTTGGCTGTGCTTCAACTAATGGATTTTTAGCACCGTATGTGAAGTGTGGAATGCGCATCAGCATCTTTTACATTCACTCTCTTTAAAAGACAGAAGGAAAATATCTGACTAAAAATGCCTAAGTGGATCCAGCCGTTCAAATATAACCTATTTGTTTGCACAAATAGGGGAGACTGAATAACAGAGCTAAGTTTAGGTGTATCAGACACCCCAGATTAATTGAAACTAATAAGTATATATATGAAGGGCAGCAAACATCCAGTTTATTGTATGAGGGTTTTTTGTTCCTGTAAATTCTGCTCAGTGAAAGCTGGTTAAATCTTTGTGTTTGACTAGAAAGAGTCCCTTTTTCCAGACCTTATTTTTATTGAACTTCTTTGTATTTGCCACAAGTGTTTTGGGTGCTCCTTTAAAGCCCTCAAAGAGATACAGAAAAATGCTTATTGAGTATGAGGAGGAAGGAATTTCATCGTAAGGTTGCTACACCTCTCTTTAATACCTTCGAAAGCAAGACTATGAATTCCCACCAAAGAAAATTCACATATGTCATTTCTTCTTTTCAATTTAATAGAAACATACCAATGTAATTTGATACACTATCATACTAAGTAGAGGTACATTTATATTGCATTAGCTTTCATTTAAGCAACTAGAAACATGGGGGAATCTCTACTCTCTACACAGACTTTAAAGCACTTCTTTTCCCCATGAATCTCTCTTCCTGCCTGCTGCCCATCAATTATCACTACAGATTAGTTTAAAACCTTTCTAGGAAAATTTCACATGTAACTTCAAGTGTTCCAAAAAAATTTCCACAGTTCAACAGCAAAATTTTTGTATGCATTATATGAATGATTGGTGGCTTGCAATGTTAGGCCACTGAAAATGAGAACTTGGCCACAATTTCTGGGCAGCAAGTGAACACAAAGGCAAATTAACATGGACAGTAGTTAATGGTTAACTGCTACTGGTAGTTGAAAGAATGTGATGCGTTTGGGGTCCTCTGTAAAATTAATAGTCTTTAATTCTGACTACTGATAAAATCTTTGGGGGTTTTAATGTCTTTTTTGGCATGCAGTAGCTTGAATAAACTTTCTTGACTTTTATAGGTTAGAGTGCATGCCAATACCTTTCATTCAAAAGTATATCCAACAGGATTTGCAGTCATGTAAAACTCTCATGAAAATTTGTAATAGGAACCAAATAAATAAAATCAAGACACACAGAATTCAAATCTATTAACACACTGATAGCAGCTAATGAAAAACCTGATATATAAACCACAGAGTTTAAGGACAAAGGCGCCTGTTATACAATCTATCCTGATCTCCTACATTGAACAGACTATAACTTTTCACCCAGTAATTTTCTGATCTCTGGATGAGCTACTGTTCTTTTAAATAGACAAACAGCTTTAGTTTAAATTTTAGTGGCAGATCCTCTGTCTGAACTCTTTGCAGTTTTTCTAGTAGTTAATCACACTGGTTGTCTCGTAGATGTTGATTTTGGGCCTGAATTTACCTTGTGGTCTCTGTCAGCCTTTGGATGACACTATGCCTTTGCTTTGTGAGATGGCTCTGCACAGTAGTACTGTCATCATTTCATGTCTACTAAATCTCTTCTTTGATAAATTAAATTAAATTAAATGGAGAGAGATGTTTCATCCTACAAGGATTTATAAAAAAAATTGGGATTTTTTTCTACATTTGTTCTCACTTCCTTTAATAGGGGCCATTGAAGCATTGATTTAATCAGTTTATGTGGCCAGAAATTGGCCTAGTAACTCTGTACATAACATTCTCTTTCAATGCCAGCAATTACCTCAGCCACAACTGGGGAAAGTGCATACCAGGCCAGTATGACCTATATTCTAGGTTACTAGGCATATGGACTTATATTTGGCCTAAAATGAGAAAAGCACATCAAGGGGCTCTTAGGAACCAATTTTTACACATGATTATTCTTTTTCTCTCAACCAGTTTCATTCATCTGCAAATTTCATTACAGTTTTATGTTTGCTTCCAGTAAAGTGCTTGATTAGTGCTGGGCCGAAGAGAGATTCTTCCTGATTGTCATCCAAACTTTATCAGCTGAAGATGCCCATACCCTCCACCAGCTGTTACATGCAAATTAAAGCCTCGATTGCTTATATTCCCCCTGAATTTCTGCATTAAGATTTAGCAGTCAGGCCTCAAGGATAGGATCCCATACCAAACATTATGTACAATTTATACAGGCTACAGTAATAAACCCTAGATATGAAGGCAAAAATTTGTTTCTATCAAAACAATCTTCTCAAAATAATTATTAGCCTGATTATAATGACAGTAAAATTTACCCTTAAAATAATCTGATTTTTACCTCCCTTTCTCCAAAATAATTTAGACTAAATTGATACAAACAGACTTCCTGCTGTCCTCTTTCCCTGATGTTGTCTTCATTTTAGATACTTAGTCTGTTTTAAGTAATTTTTTGTGTTTTTGCAAAAATCACCTAACTTGTTCTTTTTCCATTATCCCTAAATTCAGTTTTACTCAGTTTCCAAGTTGCATTCTTTTAATCACAAGTGAGTGATCATTTGTAACCTGCATTTACTAACCTGCAGAGCTCTGTAGCCTTTTCTATCATCTTGTGCTTATGCTTTCAAGGCCTTAAAATCTTGTGTTTTGAGTGCCCATTGAAATCTTTTGTTTCAGCATCTTCCATCTTGCTCTCAGTTCAAACAACTAGTGTTTTATTAGCTCAGTACAGTACCACCTACATCCTTGTCCTGGAGCCATTAATGGTACATCTTACAAAAGCAGCAATGTGGACAATGTGCTCTGATAACTGCTATCAGTATCAAGCAGTTACAGCAATATTACTGATACAGGTTTTTTTTAATAATATAATCCATAGCTGGAGCTGAGTCCTCTAAAAGTTAAAAAAACCCCTTAACACAGTTTGAAAAATATTTGCCTACAATAAATCACAAACTCTGAAGTAGCTACTGGGCTGAAGTCTGTTGATTAACTCTACATCTATGCAACTCAAAGAAGCATTTTGCTCCAGGGAACCTGCTCAAAGAAATTTTTTGTTAGAGATTTTTTTAATAAAATAATTATAAAATAAGAAATACATCAACTAGCAAACTTGAGATACAAGTTAGATCAAAATTTGTATTTTATGAATTTCTGAATACCACACAACACAGGTAAGCTTATTAGATTTCAAACACACGCATTGCAACAAACACTCACTGTCATAAACCTGAAGTTGTTTTTGTTATCAGCTCAGTTCCTTTGATGCAGAAAATACAACTTTTCAGTTAGGAAATTACAGACAATATATTTTGATGTCTTAATACCTTAATTCATTCATCTTAAAACCTTTGTTCTTTGCAATGCAATTACTTCAGACTACCTGACAGAACCTTCTTGACATAATGGTTCATTGCAGGTAATGAAGGAGAATTCACTCCTACAGATCTGCAGTTGCTCTGGCATAATTTCTCCCTGGAAGTGACTGAAGAGAATGAGTAGACTGTTTAAGTTCTTTCTAACTGGGCTAACTGAAGCTATCTGATTGTTTGGTGGGCTCTACGTCAGGTTTTTTGGAAAGGAAAAACCAAAATTTTCCAAGCAGGGTTGTTATTCTTGCTGTTGCACTTATCCTTCTGCAGACCTGCAATGCATAAATGACAGTAACACTAACAGTCTGAGACTGATTTGTCTGTCACAGGCTGGCTTCATCCTCTGATCAGAGCATAATGCTTTCATGGCTGAGACAGAAAGATTTCTTATGAGTGTTACACTTTACTGAGACCCAAAACCCACTCATGGTAGAGGTCTGCACCGGTCAATGGCCCTAATTCTTTGCCAAAATGCCACAGTCCTCACAAAGGTCAATGAACAATGAAAATACCAGGAAATTTTGCCCTCTAGGTTAACAATTGAATTTGACATGTTATCTCAGGTAAACACCTTTAAAGACAAATTATATTGCAGGTATATGTCTAGTTGCAATTTCTGAAAAACAGATTGTAGTGTGAAGATGTGGTATGCAAGAATTTTAAGTGCCCAACAGCCTTGAGCAGGAGCATGAAATATTTCTACCAAACATAATGAATCTAAAAAAAAATGTTGTTTGTTTTTCTTACAAGGAGTGATCTTTGCTTTGGTAGCTACCTGCTGATGAAGAACAAAATTAAATAGTAGTCTCTTTCTCCTAAGAAATTAGTAACAACTTTAAAGAAACTTTAAATGAGTTTGTGAAAGACAAAATTCACAGGAATTCACACATCGCATTCAAATTTGCCTTTCAAATGATCAAGAATCATTTGCAAAGAAAAAGCTGGGTTTGACAGGCAGCTGATAAGGATTTCCAGCAGGGCTGACTCAATCTTCAAGACTGTCATAGCTTTATTAGGCAACTTTACTCATACAGAAGCAATTAATGGCACCAAACCTAGCTGTGAAGAAGAATAAATGTTAACAGAGATAGAGTCATTACATTGCCTTTATAGTCAGAGGAGAGAAAAAGAGAGCTTTAGTGTGTGATTTATATGATCCTTTGATACTTGGTTGATGTTGAGTAGAATTACAGCTCGGAAGGGCCTGGTTTTCAGTCCTGATTTAAAAGGGACCCTGAAGTCACAGATGAATACATACACCGTGAGCAACTACAACTGTTTGAATGACCCCGCCACTTGTACATTTGTGTCTTATTTTTCTACATATAAATTGAGGATAACTATGTTATTTTTACAGTTATTTTCTTTTACTAATCCTATTTGGACCATATGCTCCTAAAATAATGTCTCTTATTTTCTGTACAAATCACGTTTCAATGCGGGACAGTTCAACCCTGCATTGGTATGAACATGTTCAAATTTTTAGTAAATAAACCACTAAATTGATTTTAATAAATTATTTTCCTGACCCAAATGGAGGTTTCTTTTTTTTTTGCTGAAAGTAAAATCATTTCTCTTTAGTGGCATATACATATGCACGTTGTCATGATGTCTCAGTGTCAAGACATATTTCATAACAGTCATCCCATTTTGTCAATTGCATCAACTAGAACCACACCTTGAAGCAAAAAATAATATTTTTCAGTCATTCAATCCTCCTCAAGAATGCAGGTACTGCACTTTGCTATTAGGTGCTGTTGCCACCATAAAGAAGATAAATGTAAATTAGCACTGAGACAAAACACCTGAGTGATTTTTGGAGTCCGTATAATTTGCTGAGATCATGTCTCCTCTTTATGAATACTTTCAGAAAGCAGAAGGTTGATGATATCATAGAATCATAGAATACTTCAGCTCATCAGTGGCCAGAGAAGTATATCTGGACATGGACATGTCTGATTTTCAGTAATTCACAGAAATTAAATTTTTGTTAGTTTTGGGTTTTTTAAATTCTGATATTCCTCAATCAGTTACATTTGAAAAATAATGCTAAAGGATAGGAAAGGATTAAAGAACACTAAACATTAATCCCACTAGTCTTAAATTATCTCTGTTTAACCTAATGGGAATTTCAAAATGTTTTCCAAAAGGTAGATGGGCATGTGAGTACAACAAATCAAAGAGAAGCTTTCACCTTGTACAACAACACAACAGAAAATGAGCTACCAGACTACCATGTGGAGCTAGAAAATCATCTGGCTTGCTGTGAACAAGGGCTCGACACTGCAAAGTTAAACCCTCAAAGTGACTCTTGCATGAGGGGGCCTCAGTGTAGCTGTCTGGCTGAAGTGTTGAGCAGGCTGGCTTGGCACGGAAGAAGAAATTGCAGAAGGGTGTCCACCCACCAGAAAACATGAGTAACCACCCTGATGCTTCAGGATGACTGACTGCACGAGGGAAGTCATATGCCACGCCGAGGTTTTATTTTGCTCTTTCAGGAGTGCTTTCATATATGAACAAGTTTGCTGCCAGTATCTGTAGAAAAAACACCTCTGTAAGATCGTCCGGTGAAATATCCGAAATGTCAGATGGAAACTGAAAATGAAGTAGGAGTGAAAAAATGACACCTAATTTACAATTAAGCAAAATATTTGCTCTAACATTTCAGGAGCAATGCAAATTTTATAGACAACTTTATCTCAAATCATTTTGATAAAATGTTAATAATTAAAAATATTTCAGCTATAGGAAATAATTAATTACATATGCCTATATACAGGGTTCCCACACATATTCTGTAGGCCTGGATATCAAAAATTTCCCGCCACAAAGTGATGTGGAGCAGCAAGAGATGTGTCACAGCTACCAAACTAAGGATATTGTGGGTTTTTTTAATCAATTCTATAGTTAATATCCCATGAAAACTCTGCCTCTCTATTGACTGAATCACTCTGAAGTAGAGGAACTGAGACATTTTAACTAAAATAACACCTTTTTCCACTCAAAAAAAAGCTCTCAAAAGCCTTTTTTTCAGGACAAAATTAATTATATTATTACTTCTCAATAAATTTTTAACATTTGAAGTTACAGCTATTACTTTTAATTTCTACAAAATCAAAAAATTATATCAATATTATAAGGCTATTTGTGTTGGATTGTAGGCAGGAAAAACTTTATATTTTTCAGGCTTCTTTTCATTATTGGAAAGTACTTGGCAAATATGAGATAACTTTAAGAATAATTCCCTCTTTTCTCTGCCACAAGCTTGCCTTCTCTATAGATGTAACGTTTTATTGTTATTCATTTAAAAACTTTCAGAGACCTACAAATTAGTACCATGTAAATACCACAAGTAAATTAAATCACAGTCTCTTCTTGACAGATTCATCAATATTTATTCTTTAATTCATATCTCAACAGAAATTTCATCCTAATTATTAGCAGGCAAATAATGAGCTTCTTTTATCAGGCCATTATGTCATGATAGCTGAAGTGTATTTGAAGATTTGCACTTCTCATAAACTTTCTAGTACTTGCCTCATACTTCACCTGATCTGCACTGAACTCTTATTTATAGCTACTTTATCTGATAAGTGTTTTGCTTATGGATTCTAATCTTTAAAACAAAGCAATCTCTTCTTCTAGTCACAGTCTCCTAGCAACAAAGCTTACTTCCTTTCATTCTGAATGCTGAAGAATTTATGGATACTTAAGCTTTTTGTCTTATTTTAAGCAGTCTGACTTTCTCTCAAGAAAGGTTTTGTTTCCTTAAAATGCTATAAGTCAATGCAAGATCACAAATAGGCAATTTTAAACCTCTTTTGTTAAACAAATCAACACCTTAACACGTTTATAATCCAATCAAATTCAGTTGGGCCTCACACATATTAAGTTTTTATATTCTGTATGTAATGCTGACAGTATCAGATAGCAATGGGAGAAAGTTCCTTCTTAAAAGTGTAGGAGGAGTTTGCAGTAAAGTAGCAAATTTCTCACACCTCAAGTCCCTTCAACACACAGAAAGCAGCTTTCTTTCATCCATTGATGGTTCTGCCCTGTAGGACACACTAAAGCAGCAAACCTTTGTCAATAAAAGTGTATTCACTACTCAGCAGGAGAGATTTGGTTAAAGATTTGGCTTCTTTGTTCTGTAAGGCTAAGTATTAAAGGTGAAACACGGGAAGCTCAGACTGCTTCCCTCCTGTCCTGTGGCCTTTGCATATGCTGAGTGCTCTGCAGTTCAGAATATTACTCTGCTCCTTTCTGTAACTGGCCCTTGACACCAAGAGACCCAGTGAGTAATTCTCAGATCAGGTATATCAGATCAAGTATATAAGAGAATTGAATTCTATTTATCTGACCATCTTCAGGATACCAAACATCATTATGCTCATGTTGCAAAATCCTTGTGTTATCATACAGAAATTGTATTTAACATCTGGCAATCTCCCCTGATAAAAGCAGAAAGCTTCACAATGTCTCTGTTTATTAAGCATGAGCTTGTAAGGAGATGCAGAAAGACTGTGAGTGCCATTGTTAGCGTAGGAAAAACATATAACCACACGAAGGCGATCATATGCGGTTCTTTATTCCAGCGCGCGGGACACAGGGGTGATGATACACCCAAATCTGGTGTCCAAGGAATACAGAGTCGATTTGTGATTTTTATAGTTTATATTATACACATGTTAACTAACCCCTACCATTAGATACTGATTATCCTATTCCTTAGTTACTATCTTAAATCATACCTACGCTTCTACCCTGATCCACACTTGATTTGGTTAAAACAATGCTTCTCAATTATCCCCTGAGTTGCAGTCACACTTGATTCGGTCATTACAATAGCATGGAGCTGGTTGCAGAAGCTGACGCTCGTTCCAAAGCTGAGTTGCGTCAAGTTCTGGTTGTACGTTCCCTACCTTCCCCCCCCACACATACCTCAACTTAACCCCGTGGTTAATTTATACAGAGATTATATTTTTTAACCCTCCACCAACACCATTCTACCAGTATCTTTTCTTCTTTATGTTCCTTCAAGTATGATTCATTCTTGATTATTCTATTTCTTTTTTCTTCTGATTTGGCCAAAATTTGAAGAGGTAGAGGTCTCCAAGTTCATAAGATTCAAAGGGGTGTTGGGAAGAGGAAAGATCCTTCAAATACTAAGCCTTTATAATGTCTAAGACCCCAAGAAAGAGAAAGAATACCAGATTCAATGTTTCATTCATCCTAACACTTGGAGAAATACTAATTACTATTAGAAATCATCAGAGACCATACTATAGTTTCAGGTCATTTTCCAGGCTCCTAAATAATTTTGGCAAGTTCATAGTATTTTAAGAAGTGTTTTTTTACTATTTTTCAATTTTGTACCTTTTGGGGTTTTTTTTCAGTTACTGAACAATAACTACCACCATGTATTTTGCTCTTTGCCTGGATATTTTCCTGTCTCCGCTCTGGCTCAGATCATAGTCTGCAAATCACGACAATCATATACCAGTATTAGGCAAAATATCACTTTTTTTTTTCCTACTGAAGTGAACTTTCAGAAGATACTTGATGATCTGGTAGCCTTCCTACATGAATTTGCTGAAGAAGGATTCAGTATGTTACAGTATGGTTATCTGAGCCAATTTTCCATCAACACGTTAGTTATTGTTATGACCTTTTGTCTTGTAATGCAGTATTTTTTTTACTACACTTCTGTCTATGGCTATGGCTTTGGAGGTCTCTGTTGCTCACACAATCCTTTGTGATGCCTGCCTTATTCTGCGGAATGTTTCTGCAGGAGATTTTCCTGCAGCAGCTTCAGAGAAATGAAAACCAGTGAACTCCTTCTGATTCATACCATATGAACAGAAGCTGACACAATTTCTGTTTTTCTATTATTTTATGTATATGATGCTGGAAAGATTTTTATTTTTCTATTATTTTTTAGTTTGTCAATGTTAGAATGAACTCTGAGGATATTTACAGGCATCTTATTACTTGAAATTGTAACTTGAGTCCTGTCTCTTTGTAAATTATGATCAGTTCTGTGTTAAGCTCTTTAAAGAAAAGATTTTCCATCACACCTGGAGAGTTCCTTGTTGAAATGATGAGGCAATCAATCTGACTGTAAATCCACTGATCCACCACTCATGGAAAGTCCATTACCTTATTGTTCGAAAAAGTATGTTCTTACTGTGAAGTCTCAATAATCACCATCTTCTTTTTGTCTTGTCACACTAAAGCATCTGGGAACAGTTAAAGCAATCTCTGGAAGATCTTGTCAGGGCTGCTCTCCTGAGGACACAGGGCAGGGATTTGCAGTCAGGGTTGGTCCCACAGCCCCAGGCAGGGACCAGGACAGCCAGGACAGCCCTCAGCACTGACCCTGGGGATAGGGATAGGGATAGGAATCAGTCAAGGCCAAGCTGGGCTTGGCTCAGGTGAGGGCCCATGGGTGGGTGGAAGCTGGGAACCATCCCTATGTGGCTTTGCTGGGCAACACCTGACTTCCTGCAGGAGCAGCCATGGGGTCCTGGGCTGTGGGCAGTCAGGAGGAGGCCAACCAGGGCTCTTAAGGCTACTGGTGCTCTCCAGACCCTGTGTCTGGCAACACCTGAGCTGGAGACTGCACCTGGCTCAGGCTCATCCACTTCAGGAGGGACAAATGGACCCACTCTTCATGTATTTATCTAACCCTTTTTTTCAACCTAAGCTCAAGTGTTTTCAGCTCCTCAGTGCTGGCTTTCTACATAATTTTCTGTATAATGAGGGCCTACAGGAGGACAGTAACAGACTCTTTATCAGGGAATGCAGCTACAGGTCAAGGAATAATTATTTAAATGAGAATCTGGTAGAGTTAGGTTAGATATTGGGAAGAAATTCTTTACTGTGCGAGTGGTGAGGCACAAGAACAGGTTGCTCAGAAAATATGTGTCATTCCTGGAAGTGTTCAAGGCCAAATTGGACAGGGCTCTGAGTAACTTGTTCTAGTAGAAAACATCCTTGCCGCTAGCAGGTGGGCTGGACTAGACAATCTTGAAAGGTTCCTTCCAACCCAAACCATTCAGTGATTCTATTATTGATGCCTTCATCCCTGGGTGGGTTGCAGTTCACATTTGCTTTTCAGAAGAGTGCATGAAGTCTATATTGTGTTCTGGGGAACGATGCATATTGTACCCCTCCTGTTGGAGCCAATCCACTGTTCAACACAACACATGGAAATGATGGGTCCAGAACTACTACCAACAGCTCTGGCAGGTCCAGAAGAGAGACATGTTCTGCATTGGACACAGAGCAAACAGCTGGCAGACCACCTATGTGTTTTGCATGCCTTCTCTGGCCATTATCTGGAATTTCTGGATAGTATCTAGTCTGCTGATTCCCAAAGCAAGTATGCAATAAATGCATCTTATAGAAAATTGGAGGATACGATGGTCCTGCAGAAAGCAGTGCCTGATTCAATGGCTCAGGAATAAGTGGTTCAGCCAGGAAGGTGAAAAGCTGATATACATTGCCTAATTTCCTAGGATTTATTTTCGGATATTTTCCCCTCCAGAGAAAGATTTCTGGAAGTGAACTAAATGCAGTGCCCATCACCTAGAGCAAACAGCTATAGGTAATTGCTGTGATGGACTATAAAGTACTTCAGAATGAAGCCATTGAATTGAATGATTTTAGGTACCTGAAATAAAAGTTTAGGATTGTTAGAAAATTGATTCACTCTTCAGTTAAAGTCCCAAATTATGCAGAATTCAAGCAGCCTGAATACATAACCCTAATTCTCCTAGCTTGCCCATGGCAGGGGGCTTGTAACTAGATGATTTTTGGGGTCCATTCCAACTCAAACCATTCCATGATTTTATGATTCTATGATAACCTCTTTTGCTTTCTTAAAATGTCATTTGACCCTAGAAGAAGCTAAAGATCTCTCTCTCCAGAGCCATCATATCCTTGCCTGCAGGGCCTCTTCTGTTTGGTGCTCTCAGAGGAAGCCTAAGAACTCTGCTCTGTCCAAAATGTCTCTGCAACATGCCCATCTGCCAGCTGCACTGTATCTAGGGCACTACTGATGTTAAGGACTTAGATTCAGCTGGCTGCTTTATTTGAAACTTGTTTTACCCAGGCCTTTAATATTTTTTGTATCTTTTTATACATGAACTTTTTGGTGTGTCAGGATAAGATAAATACATTCAGTTGCTGCTGAATGTAATCTCTCTACTCTGAATATCTAAATATTCATCAGACCCAAGAGAAAATAAGCATAAAAGTAATTGTAATTAAGTGTTTGGAACACACAAAGAGGAGAAAAATATGAAAAATTGCCATTGTTTTATTGTTTTAATTTTATAGTTAGTATTCAATGGACAATGACAGACAATTAGGCTTGCCTCCCTTTTCTAGGTGAGTACTCTAATCAACACATTTTAGACCTGTGGTTCATCTTCTCTCTTTCCACTCATTTCTGACACTCAACTTTGCCAAACTGAACAACAGTTTCACTGAAAGGGCCTAAGAATCCTCCCTTCACTTCATTCCTCAAGGTATGGATAACATAGAATATCTAAATGTTTAGGTCTTTCTTGTGCGATAAGAGATATGGATTCAAACACTCTTCATACTCTGCTTTAAGTGTAGGGGGTTACAGATTCCAATGAGAATTTTTTAAGTTCTCTGTGTATCAGAAATTTCCAAATTATTTTCTGAGAGAGGCAAAGATTGAGGAAACAAAACAATCCAGGGTAATTAAGCCCAATGCAGGTAGTCACATGGAGGAGTGCATTCACCTTCTCCTATGCTGCAGCTCTTCCTCCTGTGTTCAAAAGCTTTTACTCCCCAAGGAAGAGAAAAAATAACCCCCTGAAGAAAAAAACCCACACCCACTATTTCTTATATGCTTTTTCTCTCTGAAGTGCAGAAATTGCATTTCCTCCAGTCCAAAGCTTAGAGAATATCTGTCACATCTTCAGCATCAAAATCTGACCTTTTGCTGTCCTTTTCTGGTGCAGACTTCTTCCACCCATGTTTTCTATGTCTCCTAACTCTACACAGCCCCCATGTGTTTGGAACATTTTCTGTTCTCTCAGATTTCTAATGATACCTTGGTGGGGCTGGGATTCTCAGTGGTACAAACCTCTTATTAGTGGTGGGCCAAAATGGCATTTCTGTCATCCTTGATTTCCTCTTGACAGGGAGGACCATGAATCCATTGAATTTCATAGCAAAATTTTTATTCAGCCAAGACTCAACTGTTTATGATTGCAGCATACTTAGCTTTTGTATCTTTTTACTGATTTCTTTTATAGACTTACCATTTTCCACATATACACATTATAGAAATCACAGTTTTGTGAGCATGCCTTTAACCAGTAGCTGTGGTTCAGTCATCTTACAATTTTACAGCATAGTTAAACCTCAATGATAGCTCAGATCTCATTAAATCACAGGCTACCTCACTGATTTAAGGATGTAACAATCATTTCCTGTAA
Organism: Prinia subflava; assembly: GCF_021018805.1. Lineage (NCBI taxonomy): Eukaryota > Metazoa > Chordata > Aves > Passeriformes > Cisticolidae > Prinia > Prinia subflava. The sequence continues at coordinate 32,432,866 of NC_086249.1, forward strand.
AGGTAAAATGTATGAAAGACTTGCCTCTCTTCTATTAAAATTTTATTATTAAAAAAAGATAATACATTTAACAGACAGAAATATTCTATATTTTTTTTTTATTTTGTCATTAAAGCCTAAGTATCTTCCTGCTTTAAAGAAATGAGAACAGATTATGCATTTAGGAGACTTCATAAACAAAGTTTAAAATTCATTCAACAATTAAGAAACTAAAGAATAAGCTTGTTTCATGTATTTTTCCCATGGGTTCGTATTTTTTGCACCCATTTACAGCTGAAATAATAGGAATAATTTTAAATGTATATAAATAGAAACAAACCTAATGTAGGCTTCACTGTGTAGGCTAGGATTCTTTCACAGATATTATTGTCATTCATTTTCCAAAGGCCAACACTGAAAAAAGCAGCTTTGGCTGGAAAGAACAGGAAACAGGAACAGCAAAGCACAATTACACCTACAACTGTATTATATAGTCAGAAGACAGCTAGGCAATACCCCGTCAAAGTTAGCTGCAGAATGTTGCTGTGATGCATTATTTGTCATTTCATAAGAGCCACTTTTGAGTGGCTATGGAATTATTTGCAAAGTTCAGGAGTTTTCAAAACGCAGGTCACTACTTGGTTGAGGAGATTAAGTATCTGTCAAAACTACTTCAAGCAATTTTTGATTAATTAATTTTCTTTCCGATGGCTCCCAAAAGGGCTGTGAAGAGCAGGATGTAATGAGGGATCACCACCCAAGGCTTGAGTACACAAATTCATGGCTGAAAGCATCCACCTCTGACAATCTGGCTGCCCCTGGCTGAGCTGAGCGGGTCAGGGCTCCCCGGGGCTGGCAGGCAGCGCAGGCGGGGGTCCCCAATTCCACCTGGGACGGGACCACACGGGAGGCAGGTGGTCATCCTCCAACAGAAACAGACACAATCAGGTCCCTCTGGCTAGATAAAAAGAGAAATACCTTTTGTTGTTGCTGCTGTCGCATTTGCAGAGGGTTTAACTGAGATGGCGCAGTCTTACCCATTTTTAGGATCAGAATATTCCAGTATATTGTGAGAGATACGAATGTTAAAAAGTGCATTATTTAAATAGGCCAAATGGTCCCAGAATAAAGTATCAACTCAATGACTGGTTGGGGAAATCTTGATTTTTGTATTCAGGTATGAAAATCTGGAAATCTGACTTAGGATACTTAAGTTTCATTTTGCATGAGAGCCTGTGTATCTAGATGAAAAGCCTCCTAAGATAGAAATTTGGGGATATAGTGTGACTGTTTGTTGGAAATATTATTTCAACCTCCCAAAAAATTACTTTGGTCAAATTATTTTACTCAAAATACATGTCTTACAAGATGCAAAAACCAATATGTTCCCTGTAATACTAAAGCTCCCACACAAAATAAAATGAAGAGACCAACCACAAGATTTCATAACAGCATACTCGAAAGAGCTAGTGAGATGGCAGAACCTGAATGAGCTTAGGGCAGAGATAATGAATCAAGCTGGGAGTGAGGGAAGCTGGAGAACTGAACAATAAGTCTAAAATGCAGTGTCTAATGCTTGATAGGCTGGTAGCTGGGAGCATTTATTTTGAAAGATTGCATGCTCAGGTAAAGCAGATAAACTCCAAGGAACAGAATTGGAATTGAGCAAATTAATGGAGCTCCGATTGTTTCCCTATCTGAAAAAAACCAGAAAAGCCAAGATTGAATATTTTGGGAATAGCAGTTCTAAAAGCAGAATAAAATTTGCAGAGTTATCAGAAAAGCAAAGCAGTGAGTTTTCTGAGCAAATTGGCTTTCTTTAATCACTATGCAGTTCCAAAAGGAAAGCAAACAACTCAGAGACTATCAAACAGATGTGAAGGATGAAGCTGCAGTGCTGAACAGAGATCTGGTATTTCTCTTTCAGTTAAATTGAAAGCTGAAGAGGAGTTTGTATTGTATGGACAATTCTCAGACAAACAGGAATTAGAAGTTAGTATCTGAATAGCGAGATTGAGGTATTTCATTTGAAAAGACCTGTGAATGATTGCTTTATCTCCTTCATTATGAGAGTGTGTTAAAACTCAGCTGCATATTTCAGATGTATCTACTGGTTCACTGCATACTAAGTACAGGGGGATATAGACTTAAAACACTAAGATTTAACTACTATACTGTGGGGAATGGTGGTAGTTTAAATTCCAGTGATAACCAGAGGACATTCTGACAGATGCTTAGTGTCTGTAATTAGTGTGGGAAGCAGACTCGAAGCAAGAGTCTTTAAAGTTTAAATCTCACAAGGGAAAGATAAAGACTTAATATGAGACAGAAAAAATGTAAAAAAAGGAAGATCTTACCTGACAGTTTTTTGGTTGTTAATTGTAATTCTGTCCTGCCTTCCACTGTTCGCAATGGGATTTTTGATACCATAGTTTTCCTGAGGCAGACCTACATTTTTCATTCAGGCCTTGATTTCCCATTGTATGATTGCATATGGTGAGCTCTCAACAAAGGCATCATGTGGTTCCTGCAAAGTTATGTTCCAATTCTTTTCATGTGCTTCAGACCTCATGTACAGCATAGCCCAGAAGAGAAACTGGCCATTATTCTATCTGAATGTAGTTTTACAAACACCAAAAACACTTTTACATGTGCCTCTGATAGCAACCTTAACATCATCATTAAATAGACAGTGTTGATTGTGATGCATATATTACTCCTGACTGAATCTGAAAACCCTTCACAAGAAAAGGATACCATACAAGACTCAAATTGCTTTCCTGTAATATTTTTTTTACTTTAATTCTTCAGGTTAAACGTCTAATAGGGAGGGATTTTGATTTCAACTGCATTCACCTCTTTAGTTGTCTGGTGTGGGCTTATTGTCAGGAAGTAACTCAGTGTCATTGCTGATGTGTTCCACCTACCAGATTCCCCAGCTCTTCCAGACTCCATGCCCTTGACAGTGCCCTTGCTATCCTCCTACTGCATATAATTTGAAATACTGGACTTTTTTTTTCCTAACACACTATTCAAGGATAGATTTTAGACCATGCTATGTATGCTATCTGTAATAGCAGAGAGTAGTTTGATCATGAGTCCTGTCAATTAGCCATCAATAGTTCAAGGGGATTTGATTGAATTGAATACTATTAGTTTAGTAGTTTGTAAGGATGGGAATATGAGAATCATTTACTACAGTCTGGAAGAAAAAATGGATGCTCTTTACCACTTTTTAACTTTCATTTTCAAGTAACTTATCACAGATTTTGACCACATTACAGAGCTGTCATTTATGAAGTCCATTGCAGCAGACTATTTTTTCTTCTGCTGTCTTATCAGTACCATTTGAAGGACTTTACATATTCATCGAGATTGATGTGAAAGATATCACTTTTTTTTTAACACTGGTCTAAGTATTTACGTTTAAATAGATCTTGGAGTGAAAAACAGCAAAACTATATAAAATAAATAAAAGGTTTGTACAAGAAGGGAATGAGGATGAGAATGAAAAGTGTACCAAATGAAGATCCAGTATTTCACTTTTACTCATTCTGAGTCCAAAGATCTTCATCATTGCTTTGTGGCTTTGCTGCCCTTCTGAAGTCTATCCACAGAACCTCCACCATCTGCCACTAACCTTCTTTCCCTGAGGACCAGATTCCCAGCTGATGCAAAAAGTGCAACCCCAATGATTCCTTTAGATGTGACCTGATTTTCATTCAGACTTTGCCTCTGGGTTGCTTTGTCTACTGTCATCAGTGCTGTTGTCAGACCTGACACAGGCTGAGTCTCTCCCACAGCCTTGGCATGGAGTGACCTTGGCATCCTTGCAGAGATCCATCAAACTACAAGCAGGTCCTACTTGTAGTTATGGGACATAAGCTGAAAGCTCTTCAAGAAAAATGCTTAATCTCATTTTGCTCTGAAATATCATCTACAGAAGCCTCAAGATGAAATGGAGGTTACAGTCACACAGCAGTGCTCATTGATTGACTGTTTCACCCTTCACACAGTACCTTTTTCATGACTAACACTTCCAAAAATATTTATTATCCTAAAGAACATGCAAGAGAATGGCATAATATTAACTACATCTTCAAATGGCCTTCTGCTCTTTCAAGAAATGTGCTTTCTCAGCAGAAATCCACCCTTTGATGACATTAGTTCACTGTAAACTGATAGACTCATGGCTATACCAATTTTTAGCAAAATTACAGGTTTTCCTGTGAAATTTGTATCAATGAATGCATCTCCTAATATACGTTTTTTGATATTGGTTTGCAAATACTGCTCTCTATGGATAGCATCTTCAAATATCTGTAAAGAGGAACTTAAATCATTCTGAAATTCTTTTTGTTTTGTTACTATTTCCTGCTCTCTGTCTACCTTTAGTTCTTCTGTTCTTATCCTGTTTCAAATTCTCCAAGCTAGATTAGGAAATAAAGCCCCTCCCATAGGTCTTCTATTCGTTGGTTCCTGACTCAGATTATGAAGGTCTCCTATTTGTTGGTTCCTGCCTCAGATTATGAAGGTCTTCCCTTTCCCCTGGAGGGGGAGAAAGGGATACAACAGATGGTCCTCTCTCTTTTTGACTACTTATTTGGTGAGATCGGCATTTTCTTTTTGGAACTCCTTTCTGATGAGTTAGAAAAAAAAACCCTTATCTCTGCAGTATGTTTTACTTTCTGAAGTAGGTTTTCTCTGACAACCCCAGCTGTAGCACTCATACCACTTTTCTCCTTACTCAGTTTTTAAAAGAGAGAATATTTTTTTGTGAAGTCAGCTTGGCAGCAGTGCTTATTTGATCTTTCCTCATTTACTGACCATTTCTCATTACCTGCCTCTTTCTACACTATGGTGAAGGCATACACAGCACCCTATTTTAGTCAAGACACTGCAGAACTAATAAAAAAATACATCACTAGGCTGGAAAAATTCTAATACTACCTTTCATTAACAAGAAAATTAATCAAGTTGCAGGATTCATGAATAAAAACTAAGCTTCTGTATAAAAAAATTAACAATGCAGGATCATTACTTTTAGTCCCCCAACCTCATAAACGGGCATTTGCTTAGTTCTGTTTGCAAAAAGCCTGAGCATATGGCAAGAATAGTAATTTTTATCCCTTTTTTCTGTGTTGCAATAACCATTGATACTGCATCTGTATGCTACCAGATAACTCAAAAAACAAATTTTATCCAGACTGAGGGCAGGGAAGGGCAGGAAGGAAGGCTTGCTGGCATTTCTTCAAATGAGCACTGGAGCATACAACAGAGTGTTTAAGCCCTTTTATTTTCAGGCATGTAGGAAAAGAGATAATGCACTGAAACTTATTCCAGGAGAAAGACTGAGACTTCAAAGTCAGCACAGCAACATCTTTTGAGCAAAACTGACCATACAGAATGAGTTTAAATTGGCTTCTTACTTTGCTTCATGGGATTTTCTTTTGATCTCATACCACAAGACCTAAAGACAGATTTATTCTATGATCACACTGCAGCCTAAATCCATTGACTAGTAAAGAGTTTGCAGGGATGCTCCCTGTTTCAAGTAAGCCCTAATCTCTTGAGAGTAACAGAAAGAATTAATTTTCTGGATTTTTTTTCAAGGGAGAACTCTTGCAAATTATCCTAGAAAGATTGCCTTCTAGGTCTGAATGTTGAGACATTCCTCATGCAAACCATTTAGTATATTTTTTCTTCAGTATACCTTGCTTCCTTTTAGCCCCAACAAGTACATACTGAATGTGCAATGGAAATATTATTTTTTTTTATTTTACTCAGTGAAAAGATTATTGACAAGTCACCTTTTTTTGAAGAGAAATTTCTATAAAGTTTTGAAAGCAACCAGCTTTCCAGCAGAAGAATAGTAAACTGTGAAAGAGCTAAAGCAAAGTTTTTGCTAAAAAATGTTTTTTCCTGTGACTGTCAAAAAGAAAGGCTACAAAGACAGCCTTTTCTTAGACACACAGATTTTGGAGATGTTAGCCAAAAAACATTTATGCCTTTCCAGGAAAACTCTCTGATCACGGCTGAAGACACAAGGAGAGGTCAGAATGAAAATTTGAAACAAAAATAAACCTTTTTACATCAATCATTTTTTCCAGAAAAACAAAACTTTTCTCTCTCTCTATGAATGTGAACAACTGCATTTTCAAGTCTCCATAATTGTTGCAGGAGCTGTCATATTCCAGTAATTTCTAACAATAGCTCAATTTACTTGGTAATAATGCAGTTTAGGCTCAAAATCAAAAACAGAGGCCCAAAGAAGATCCTGCTGTTGCAAATTGTCATGGGAACATTCAGTAGTGTTTTCAGAGAAAGCCTAAGAGGCACATTTTTTAGACTTAGTGGAAGTCTGCAAATGACAAACCCAGAGGAGTCTGTTAGGGAAAAAAACAACTGCAGTCAAAGACAGTAAGTTTGTAAGGAGATTTCAGACTTTAAGCAAATTAATAAATGTATAGTTTGATGTAGAGGTTTTAACATCTTTTATTTGACTTTTTAAAAAAGACCTTATTGGTATAATATTTTAACGGCTTAGTGAGAAGAAGGAAAAAAAATCCTGGATCAATTAAAGCAAAAAGGAATAAAATACCAAATATTTTAATTTCTGCTAATTTAAAAGTTCATTGTGCTATTTGGGAAAGTAGCTCAGAGAAAGCTGATTGACAGCAGTGCTCCTGAACTCCTGTTGCTGTAAGCATCTTCCTGTTCTTCAGTGTGGCCTTTTCAGGCACAAAAGACTGTCTTTCTTGCAGAGGTGATCTTCACGGACTGTTTTTCAGCATGTTTGTTTTCTTTTTCACCAGAATAAGTGCCAGACACTGTTTAAACGGTAAAGGACCACCAGCTGGACATTACATACTTGTGATATTACTCTGTGTATGAAGTGCAGAAATTACATACCTTATAAATGCCATGCTGTTTTTGGTAAAGTGAAGGTAGGTTCTTTCCTCAAGTAGTAAATAATAAGTTTCTGAAGGTTTTCCATCAAAAATTATTTTTATTTTTAAAACTGTTTGAATGGGTAAAACCTTGCTGTCTATTCCACCAAGAACATTTGTCTTTTCCTTTGTTCATCTTTTCTACTTCTATCACCTTTCCTTTTGAAAACCTGTTATTTCTGATTTTGGTTTTTCGTACTTATCTTTTATCTTACTTGCTTTAGACTGAATGCCATCTCTTCATTCTGGAAAAGTTCCTGCCCGAAACAACTACACACACAAAAGGAGGAGGGAATTTATTATGGGACCTTGGAATACTTCCATCATATTCAGAATAGGGATTCCCACCTCATTTGTTAAACCATAATTACCTCATTGCATTCAATATGTCTCATTTTTGTCTAGCTTGCTATCTGTACATTTTTAAATTTTATTAAAATGTAGGTTATTTTTATCTTGCACTTTCTCTTTGCTTTATCTATTCAAACATCTCTGAGCATGTTATTTTTACTACCTTGCAGATTTTTTTTGCTTTATTTACTATGGTTTTCATTTCAAGCACTAAGGTGCATCACAGTACAGAAGCATGCACAAGTTTATTGACAGCAGCCAGTTCAGGATCAGTGCTGTTCTCATCTTGATTTGGCAGGCAAGTGCCTTTTATTATATTTATGATAATATAAAAAATAGTATTTTCTCAGCCCATTATGAAAGCCACTCAATAGCTTCGGGACAAGAAAGGAAATCAACCCAAACATTCCCCGACACTCTAAGCCTCTGCTCCCCAGACTTTTGTGGAATACTTATACGTGTCTCTGATCAGTTTGTGTGGCCTCACAATAGTGAGGTCAGCAATCTCTTAAGGTGAGGGATTTCTGGTAATACCAAGGAGCTTCAGAGACTTGAGGGAAAAAATAAACAAAACGGTATCACAGATAGTGTTTTTCACATAAAAATATGTCATCTGATAACTGTTATTTTCTTTCTTTCTTCACTTCAGACTGCAAGGTGCACAGAAACAAACGAAGTATTTCTCCATGCGAACTGGACATAAATACCTGTAGCCTCTGATGAAAAATTACCATGCTACAAGCCTTCCCCAAGTACTTATATTTGTGGCTGTGCAATATCCTCTCCTCAGAAGGTCAGCTTCAGCTCCTGCTCCTAGGGGAGTTATTCTTGTCACATGAATGCTTATGCTTTGCTAACTTTTGTACAAAGTGTTGAAAGGCAATTGCAGGCAGTGCAAAACAAAGCTCTGATTAACATAGTTGTTATGATTTGAGCCAAGAAGGCCTGCTGGAAATCTTCCGCTTTCATTTTTGTTCACTTTTGGACTGTGTTCTTAGGAAAAACAATCAGTGTTTCCAGTGAGTTGAGATGATACCTATATTTAACACTTCTGTCAAACTGCTTTATTGAAATCCCAACTCATTTTAACTGTTTATGTAAGACAAATTATTGGATGCTAGCTGCAAGATAATAAGTCCTTTAAACAGACTAAAGCAATGCCCTCTAATTTTACTAAATAAAAACTCTGTAAAGCTGTGTTAATTAACTAGCTCTAAGTGTCTTGTGACTAATCTTTCCATGCACAACCACATCTGTAATATGCTTCATAAAAAATATGAGGTTCAAAAGAAACTAATGAAAATTTTTAAAAGCCAATTCTTTAATAAGAATTTTTCCTAAGAAAATACCATTTATCTCCTTTCCAGTGATAGAAAGCCAAAATACTAGCACCAGTCATCAATAAGGGTAGAAATCCAGTTTACTTGACACTTTCTTAATTTTGATTGTGGTGAAATGAGAATATAGCAGAGTGTCAAAGAAAATTTATTTATTTCATGAGAGCAGGCCTGAAATATTATATAATGGTCTCAGTATTAATGCATTATTGCTATTATGTAGAACACTGGACTAACAGACTAGATCTAAATAGACTGGGTTGGCAGTGTGCTTCCAAAGTGAGATTCATGCTCTTCTCTGGATTCTCAAGGAGTGGTCTTTGGAGATCCTGAACTGTACCACCTTAGATGAAACTAAACTGGAAGAAGAGCTCTGGGAGAATGTCTAGTGCACTCTGTCAACCAATGGTCCCTCAATCCATCTGGCCAAAGCAGAATTAGCCTGAAGAAAGAAAAAAAAAAAAAAAAAAACCAACAAAAAGCCCAAACAAACAAACAAGCCAACAAAACACCTCCAGAACTTTACTACCATTTTTTTTTTACGGATGGTGCATTCCAACTGGTCTGTCACTGTGTGCTAACATAGGCACAGCCATGTCCTTCTCCTCTTGCAGTAGGGAGGTTCAGTCCCTTCATCAGAGCCTGAAGGTTCTTGGTACAGCACTTCATGTCTACATGGGATACATTTCAATCCATGCCTCAATATTGCACAATTTTTTTTTTTCATTATGCATGATGCCACAATTGAATTCATAAAGAAATTAATAAAAATGAAAAACAGTTTTAAGCCTAAATAAAAAAAATTGGCCAAGATGACCATGAAACAATGAGATTTCTGCACCCTCTGCACGTGCATTATTCAGGTAAATACTATGCTTGAGCACCAACAAAAGGAGTTTGGATTTTTGTCAGATTTTTAGCTTTGACCCAGGAAAATTTAGTCATTATAGTAAGAAATAAATGCTTAAAAAGAATCAGAAAAGATATATATAAGTTAATATATACTTGTTCACTGATGGCCAACATGGGGTTGTAACATGTTCTACCCCTCAGGAATAAAGAATAAAATCACCCTCAGTATTTTATACCCCAGGCAGCTTTTATTTTCAACTTTTGAACTCCTTTTTCATTGCTACCTCTGAGGAAAACTTTGCCTCATAGCAATGTAAGGTAAAAAGGGAATGGCAGTTTGAAAGAGAAAATTGCCACTTTTCATCATAAGTCTGTCAAGTTGACAGCCAGAACACATTACCAACTAGAAAATTGTCCATGGAGACATATATTGGTCTCCTTCACCATGAGCACACGTGCAAGCATTGTATTAGAATGAATTTATTTATTTTGATTTTTCAATGTGTTGTATTTGTTTGAGTTCAAGTGATATCCATAGACTCAGTATACATCTTAAGAAATCTTATTTGTCTCTTCTGTCCTCCAGTCATTTTTATGAGTGAGCTGCTCATGTTGCAGACATTCTTACAAAGCAAGAAACTTTCCAGATGAAACCTCAAGCGAACTGTTCCCATTATGGTTCAGTAAATGCCTCCCAGATTCTTCCACAGAGAAGAAACTTCATTTCCTCCTTTGGAGTTTATTACATGGTCTGTTTGCAAATGTTTTTTTCCTTTATCTGCCTTTCAAATCTTATTCTGAAGGTATAATTCCTAAGCCAAGTAACGTCCTTAACAATAATGAGCAACTACTTGAGAAAATTTTGTGTTTTCAAGGGGATTTAGAGAAAAATTTTGCCTTTACCCTACCAAGAGGAAAAATATGTAGGCATGTACAATACAGCAAAAAACTAAAAACAGACAAATGCAAAACCAAACAAAAAAAACCCAAAACAAGCAAACAAGTCAGAAGGTAAGCAGCATTTTGTCATGTGGCTGATATAATTAGGTTACTTGGAGAAACACATGCCTGAATAACTGTCTGAGTAAGGGGAATAATCTCTCTCACACAGTCAACATTTTCAGATTCCACAGTGACCTGACTCATATGAAATTTTGGGCCTGGCAAATCAGACTCAAAGTTTTATGTTTCATGAAATATGTATAAAGAAATATTTCTTTACGTATAAAGAAATAAAATTTCTCTATTTTTTCTCTTCTTGCAAAACTTATGGCTTATGAAATTCATTACTCAACAGAAATTTTTGTCATTTTTTAATAAAAAATTAAGCTTTGGTAGTTAAACTTTGGTGATAAAAATTAAAGTTTGATGATAAATTCTGGTGGACATTAGTCATATGCAACATAAATTTCTCCCAAATCACTGTACTTATTCTCAGCAAAGATGGAATCCTCAAAACAGAGCTTGCTGTTGCATCACAGAAGATGAGATCTGTAGCAAATATTACAGAGAACTGCATGCAGTATACATTTTGAGGAAGCACATTAAAAAAAGGCTGATTTTTTCTCTTAGTTTCATTTGAATAATCAAACTCTAATTTGGAGCACTAAATGGAAGTCAAGGAACTTGGAGTGTGATGGAGGAAGCAGTAATCAGTTTGAAAAGATGTTGAATCTCTGATGAGCCTTGAATATGTCAGTTTAAGTTATGTCCTAGAAAGGGAGGTTCCTTGAACAACTGCTAGTCACTTTAAATTATTCTGCATTTCAAACAGGAAATCATCCAATTAGACTAACAGCTGCAGAGATTGGAATAAGCTTCGCATATTACAAAATTAAAGAAAATGCAGCTGAGTACTATGGAAAGGAGCTAAGGTAAGTAATTTTCCCTCTTCTTTTCTGTAATAAAACTTAAGTTCAAGGACTTTTAGGATAAGGAAATGACTGCAAATTTATTATATGTGATTAAAGCAGGAAAAAACATTTACCTTTAATTACGTCAGATTTTTTTTTCATTTGTATGTTCTGTTTGTCCTGAAAGATCCACTGTTTTTTTCAAAAAAACCCCAGTGGATCTGTATTTCTTCTTGTCTCAGGTCTGTTCCAGTACCATCACTATTATTTCCAAATATTTTAAAGAATATAAACAACAATATTACACTGAAATTGCTCTTTGGCTAAGAGTCACCTTCATTTGAATCTTTGTTCTTAAAGACAGTCTGAGATTGCAAACTGCAAACAATATGCGAAAAAGGAAAACATAGGTGAGGTCAGGAAAAACAGCAACACAGAAGATGGAAATTAAATTCTACATAGTGAAAAAAACTGAACCTCAATAACAGAAAGAATTCTGATGCCAGGGAAAATAACATGATGAAAGAAAATAATATTGAAAATATAGCATACTATTAAAACACCTTGAGCATTCTACTGCATCTGAGAAAATATATAAAACCAATATAATTTTACCCTGTCATCCCCATGTAATTTCATGATCAAAAGATGTAAGCCAGCCAGTATATCCAAATTATCTTTAATTTTAATAACTGGACTAGTATTAGACATCATTCTAAAAAACCAAAATGGATAGAGTCATGAAGTGTCAGCCACAATTTATGATCTTTTTTTGATTGATTTTCTCTGTGAAGAATTGTGTTTCAAGAAAAAAAAAATAAAATTACATGGTAAATATTTTTATTTCCATAAAATTATTCTTTTTTCATGATCCTCTCAGATACCCTACAGCAGCTTTTGACAGTGAACATTCCATAAGTGTTCTTCCAGAGACACAACTCATTTCTGAAGAGGTTGTTCCTCCAGGAATCTCAGATTAGATAAGTAAAAGGATTTTTTTCAAATTGACTGTGTACTGAATGTCAGGGTACATTCCCATGCTACATACACAACTCCTCCCACAGGATTTCCACCAAAGTATTTTGCCTGTTGTCTCTGTCCCTTTGGTACATATGCAACACCTTCTAACTTACCACAAGACTTCACTGAAATCACAACTAAAATCTCTAGCAGGCAGAAATTCAGCCTTTAAGTGCTGTAATTCCTCTCAGCCTATTTTAAAATGCTTCATTCCCCTGATGCCTGTTAAATGAGCCTCAAAACGTAATTAGGAAAAAGTCCAATAATTTTCCCTTATATGTAATTTCAGATTGCTTTCTTCTGAAGACCTTAAACTAATGTTAAAGGTTTGAAAGTCCTGATAGGATCAAAGACAAATTCGTCAGGAAGAATATATTGAGGAAAGTGACTAATTTCTTATACCAGTTTACATTCACCTCACATCAAGATTTCACCAGCTCTGGAAAAATTAGATCTGAACTGCCACTGAAAGGAATGCTTTTAGTTAAAATGTATAATTTCCATAAGGAAATGGAATTAAAGAAAATCCAGGAGACTCTGTCCTGCTTGCAGATAGGCAGAGGATTCAAAGATAAAGCTGCCCATAAGAAATGAATTTTCCTATCCTGACAATGCAATCAGTTAGGGAAAGAAAAAACACCTTTAAGCCATAAATGTTTTCAAAAAGTATAATTTAACTTTAAAAATGGATTAAAGAGTATGTTTAAATTGCTGATAGAATCAAAGTTTCAAATGGTTTGAGCAGAAGGTCCGTTGTTTTTAGGTTACATAGAAGATGCTTGTTCTTGGGAAAATTAAAATTTGCATTAAAATTATAGGTTTAATACTCATGTAATGGAGCAATTATCTAATGTATTGGGACCAAAGAGTAGCACAGCACTGCATTGGAATGCATCAGATGGGCAAATGCACTGAAATCACTCTGCTGGTGAAATGCAAAAGTATGTGGAAAAAAACCTCTATAACTTTAACACTACAAAACCATTGTGGCCAAACGTTCCAGTCCAAAACATTGGAAAGTGTCAGTGGAATACAGCTGCCAAAGCTCAACTGGTCAGTACACACAAGTCCTTGCAACTTGAGCAAGTCCAGTGCTTGGCCTTGATTGACTTTGATGTGTAAAACAGGCACAGCCCAGAGCTGCCCAGCTGCCTGCAACACTGCTGCTCCCAACCAGAAATTAAAAAAACCAGGTTTTCAATCACATCCATTGAGTTGAACTTAGCCAGGAGATCTTTAAGAAACTCTGCTTACCTACTACCTCACTTTAGACCTATATCCTGCCATGGGAAAATCCAGAGGAGTCATGGCACATCACTTTTCACCTCCTCTCAAAGGCTGTTTCCTATCTTGCTTAATAACCATCACTTAATTTTACTCTAACACATTTAACGTATGAAAGCACATTTAATTTATGGTAAAATCATGATACAAGACCCATAGAAAATCAGCAGGGATTTTTTTTCTTTTTTAAGTTTGTCAGTTAGCTGAAGGAGTCTTCTCCCTGTGATCACTAACTATTGATTTGAACCAGTAATGACAGCTTGTATGCTCAGTGTGTCCTGGTATGGGGGCTTTTTGCCATCAACTCATAAATTTTAAAACTTTTTCATAGATTCTTCCACCCAAGCAGCTCTTCTTTCCCTGATTCCTTTAAGCAAATGAAGAGTAACTGCAACCATCTAACCTAACCTCACATATAACAGCAGCAAAGTCTTCCAAAGAGGAGCTCCCAACTCCTGTTTAGTCATTGAATTTGAAAACAGTAATGATTGTTGTGCTGCTTCAGAAATTGAGCATCTGACTCTTTATAAGATGTTAATGTAATGAATGTTACTTCCCACATAGTTTTGAGAAATAGGTATTCCAAAACAGCTTCACTTCACTTTTATGTGAATATCGTTTATCTGGCAGATGCACAAGTGATAATGCAATAGAATTCTGTAATGCATTCTACATCACACCATAGGGTTAAGAAACTTAAGCAACACAAAATTAGTGTGCTGCATACCATATGGTTTAAACACTACTTAAACAGCATATTAAAAGAAATAATAGACCTGCATATCAAAATTATTTTTAGCTTTTAATTACTCATCAATTAGGTGACTGGGGAGTCTAGGAAGGATAAAAAAGTAAACAGACTATAAGTTAAAGCTTTTGTCAGCTACTGCTGAAAAAGCGAAATCATTGTCAGTAAAAAAAGGGGGGTTTGGCATCCACAGATAGCACAAAAGAGGAGTGTTTGTCTAGGAGGAAGTCAGATGTAGGTAATCAAAAAACTGATCAACTTAATGTGCACATATACATATGTGAAGGTTTGAGTTTCAATGTGGCCAAAGGTTGGAATATCTCTCATAGCAGCACACAGAAGACTCCCAAAGCAGTGACTCTTGAAAAGACTTAAAATACTAGTGGATGATGTTCTGGAAGGTGTGTGTCCACTCTGGTATCACGGTCTAAACAGTTAATGTGATCCCTGCATGTATTAATTCTGCTGTTACTGGTGGCCAAGGGAATGACATTTCTCCTAAGCTGGTGGAGTGGAGGACTCAGAGAAGTGCAACAATGCTTACTAAGGGTTGAACAAAGCCTTAGGAGGAAAGTCCAACAAGGACATATATGGGTAATTAGGTCACATTCTACAGGGAAGAGACACAGAACAGTGGACTTTACACTCTAACAGAAAATTTGAAGCTGAAAGTGTGAAAGCTGAAGAGGAGAAAAATTAGATTGGAGTTTGAGGATATAACGAGAGTGAACAATTGAGTGTTTTGATTGGAATATATGTACAGGTGTTCATTCTCTGCAAATAATTGTAAATAATCCACAAGGCTTTAGACAGCTGTGTATTTTAAGGAGCTGGTAAGTCTTCTTAAGTAGTTCCCAATAATTATTCACATTTTTCTCTTTAGTTTCTATTTACCAGTTGACTAAGCCTATAATTATCTCTATGCCTGTGAAACTAGCTCCTAGTATGCACCAGAGAATGTATTATTGGTTTCCACAGAAGCATAATCAAATCATGAAGGCTCACAATAATCATCATTTTTTTTGGACTTGAATCTGTTCCTCAGTACCTTTTAACCACCCCCCCCAAAAAAAACCAGCAGAGGACTACTCCAGAATTTAGTCATTTGCAATGTTATATTTTAAAGTTAAGAAAACAGTTGTTAATTATTTAGAGAAATTATTTTGCTGTTAATATTAAAAGAGAAAACAACTCCAGTATTTTTTCATTTGTAGCTCCTATATATTTTTAATTTTAGGACATGGTTCTAGACCTTCTTGACCATTTATCTCATTCTCTCTGGTCTGCTCTGGCTTTCTTTGGCATACATCAGACTACCTCATCTTCTCTTTTAATAGTTAGAAGGCTTCTCTCAAGGCCAGAAAGACCATTTACTTCCGCCTTGTCCTAGATTCAGAAAAAAAGGTAAAAATGCATTGACATTCATATATGTTTCACCCTTACTAAAAGGATTTAAACCTAGTGATTTTAACACTCCAAGGAAATCTTCCATCGGATTTCAGAAATATCAGCCAAATTTTCATGTGTATAGCATCATTTCTGACCTTTTTCAATGATTTTGAAGTCAGTATATAAGCAAATAAGATTTTTTTCTCCAAGATTTTATTGTTGTAGATATTATTACACTGACAGGTCAATTTTCTCCTGAGTTAATGGTCTTCATCTGCTCCTTTTTTCTGTACATAAATATATTTTTATAAAACTAAATGAGAAAATTAGTAAGATAGAACTAATATATTTTATTTTTACATTGTTATTTGTTTACATGTATTTGTCTATTTTGTTCATTATTTTCCTCTGTTGTCAGCATTATAGAGAATTGAAAACTTCTGAGTGTATTATACATTTAACTGCATTACAGTATTTCTTGCTGAGATAATACTTACATATACTTTTGCTTGAGATACATTCAGTGGAACTTTATGCAATTATTAAACTTTTTCATTTATTTCTTTAATAACTTAGGAAAAAAATCAATTAGTTTAATGTGAAGTTATTTTTTCATAATCAGTTCTCATATTTTTAAGCAGAACTGACAAATTCCTGAAATTAAATATTAAAATGAAAAGCTTAAAAATGCTAGTTTAAAAGATCAAGATCAAAACAATCTTTATTAAAAAGTCATTTCAAGAAATAGTGACATTTCAATGACCTCAACACTGCATTTTTTTATGAACTAACTATTCATTTCATTATTCATCTCTGTTTCCTGACCCTATCCAGATAGATTGCTCATTCCTCTTGCATGGAAAAGAAATGACTTACTCATTTTTCCTGGCTGATGTTGCAATACATCTTTCCCTAAAAAAGGTTGTAGGACTGACAGGAGCAAAAAAGGGAAAGATTAACTGTCGTGAGGCTATACATTAATGCTTGGGATACATGAGAAGAAAAATTAGTGTTTCCCTCTTCCCTGTGGGTCCTAAAGCAGTTAGTATTAAACAAGGTTGCTCATAACTTTTTTTCCCTGTTATAAATGATTTCTGTTTTGAAGAGGAACACATAAGTCATAGAACCTTGCTGTTCCACATGACATGGTCTTGCACAGTGCATATTTTCAGAGGGTCAACTCAGAGAAACCGCTGAAACCAGGATACTATCCTACAGAAGTGGTATTCCTCTCTTTCTCCTCAACTTACCAGTCATTGGTGTTCCTTTCCATCAGTTGACAATGATGTGAATTTAGTGGCTCTGTTTCTCAGAAAATATTGTGTTTTCTATCCAGATATAGTCTGAAGACCTTAATGTCACTTGGTCATTTGGATAACTGCAACCCTAAAGGAATTATTACTTTGTGGATACCAAGAATATGATCAAGTAAATGCACACAAATCTAGTTGTGTCCCACAGACTAGTTTGAAGGAACTCTCTAGTGGTCCAACATACATGATAGAATGGTTGATTAGTAGAAGAAAGAAGGGAAACTAGTCGTGAGAAAAGGAACCATTTCACAGAGAAAAAGCATGACAAAGACAAAAATAACTATAGAGACAAAATTTTAAATAATTCTTTTTAGAGTCTCATACTCCTAATACTGTAACTAACATTAAAATTAACATTAAAATTAAAATTGATGGGGGATATTTACTATTATATATATTATGATCATATTCCTTATCAGAAATCCCAATGAAAAATATCTGCTGCAATATAGAATAATGTGGAAGAGACGGGTTGACCTTGGCTGGCTGCTGAGTGCATACCAACCTTCTCCATCACTTCTTTTCCTCAACAGGACAGAAGAAGAAAATAAAATCAAAAGTTCATGGGGACAACATAAGTGTAGGGAAATCACTCAGCAGTTACAGCCACAGACAAAATAGACTTGAATTAGGAAAATGAACTAAATTTATTGCAAATAAATTAGAGTAAGATGATGAGAAAAATAGAATAATGTGGGCCCAATGTTTCTGAAAGTTGAGGGTTGCTGGCTTTCCCGAGGGAAACTTTTTAGCAGTTTCTCCTTTCCCAAGAAACTTTGTGTAAATAACTATTCTTCCCATAACATTTCTAAGTAAACAATGTTCCTTTCCCATAACAACCTGTCTCCCAGGTGTTATTTGTGCTATTTAACCAGTGGAGAGAGGTGTCCATCCTATGGACCAATAATGTGCCTTTTAGCACAGCATGTTATAAAAAGGCTGGAATGAACTGTAAATAAAGCCTTCTGATTCTCTTCTGCCTGCTAAACTGAAGTCAAGCATCTTTGTTTTGTGTCCAATAGCAACAGAACAAATTTTAAAACACCTTTCCCCCATACTCCCATACTCCCAAGCTCAACATCCTTTATTCCTGACTCTTCTACCTCTTACCATAAGCTGTGCAAGGAGATAGGGAGTGGGGCTCACAGCCAGTTCATAACACTGTCTCTGCTGCTGCTTCCACCTCTCACTCTTCGCCTGCTCCAGCACAGGAACCTTCCCACAGGAGGCAGTCCTCCACTAATTTCTCCAGTGTGATTTCTTTCCTCAGGCTGCAGTTCTTCACAAACTGCTTCAGCATGGGGACTTCCATGCAGTGCAAACCCTCAGGAAAATCTTCACAAGCATGGGATCCCAGAACCTGCCAGAAAATCTGCTCCAGAATGGATTCCTCTCTGCTTGTCCTGCTCCAGCATGAGCTTACCACAGGGTCACAGCTTTCTGCAGGCTACATCCACCTGCTCCAGCGTGAAGTCCTCCAGAGTCTGCAGGCAGATCTGTGCTCCCTCATGGGCTGCAGGGCCACAGCTGCCTCACCATGGGCTGCACCACGGGCTGCAGGAGCGTCTCTGCTCTGGTGCCTGGAGTGCTTCCTCTCCCTCCTTCTGTACTGACATTGGTGTCTGCAGGGTAGTTTCTGTCACACATCCTCACTGCTCTCTCCCACCTGCTGTTGTGCAGTATTCTTTTCCCTTTTAAAGTCCCTTATCCCGGAGTCACTCCCACTATCTGCCATGGGCTCAGCCTTGTCCAGTGGCAGGTCCCTCTTGGAGCCAGCTGGCAGTGCCTCTGTTGGAAGCAGGAGCAGCTTCTGGTGACTTCTCATAGAAGGTTCCTCTACTGATCCCCTGCTACCTGAACCTGTCCACACAAATCCAATACTACTGTGCAGAGAGTTACAGTTATATTTAAATATGTACATTTAAATATTCTAATTTTCAACTGATTCAAGAATTGTATGTCCACAGCCTAGGATGTAGTGCGTAATACAAGGTTGTCTAAAGCATTTCTCAAATGTTATTGAAGGTGAAATGTAAAATTTCATCTACAGGGCAAAAAGACATTCATTTCATATCTCACAATAAGATGTTAGCAAAAGATGTAATTCCCATAGGTCTGTGGCTGTGAGAAGGGTTAATACAGGAGCAAATCAAGCACATGGGAAGAATCACAAATAGTGTGAATCAATGCCTCTGTGACCCTGTCTGATCACCTGGACCCCACAGCTCATCAGGAGTTCTGAGGGCACATGGATGTATAAAAAAAGCTTTCCACTAGATAAGTCTTTATTAGCTACTCTGAGGCCTTCATTTCATTACCAATAAACAAGGTATTTGCCTTCCAAAAAAGCACTTCAACTGATCAAATACGTATTCTGATTATGAATGAGTTGAATGCAGATATGTTTGCAGATATATATATACAAGCATGTAGATATAATAGCTGAGTGGCACTTGGGTAATACTGAATATAAATAATTATTTACATAATTATAGTATCCATGATTGTATTCCCTCGTTGCTGAAGAGAACTTTGGGGATTTTCTTGATAACACATAATTCATTTTCTTTGGACACTGAAAGGCTGGGTATTCAAGTAGCATATTGTCAGTACTGCAGATGCCATGCAGTTAAAGATGTGGGGGAACAAACACATTCTGGTAGATGAAAACAAACTTTTGCTGTCTTTTCTCCTTTAAGACAGAGGGACACTTGTAATTTTAAATGTCATCAAACTCCACCTGATGGAATCATATGATTGAAAAATCTTCATTTACTCATTTTCCAAGTCTTTTAAAAAAATAATACTGAAGTTGAAACATTCAACTCATTTAAAATTAACCAAGATTTTTCACAATTTTGCTCTTGATTTTTGTACTCCTTTGCTCTTTCTTCTTAGGTGATGTTTTGCATAATAATATTATATCAACATACTGAAAGTAAACAATACAACTAGTACTATTAACATTCAAGGTATCTTCGGTCTGGACTCCTTTGTACTCAGTTGAATTTTCTTCAAAGGATTTAAAAGCTGCAAGGAAAAGATATTCTTTGCCTTTCACAGAGATGGGATATATTATTACAGAGATTAAGATCCAGAGAGAAGGCTTTAGCTCAGCAAATGGGATGAGAATAAAATGTAGGACCTTAAATCCAAGATAGTAATTCTTAAAATATCTCCACTTTGAAAGCAACTTTGTGACAATGATGTCTGCACTTTGTCCAGCTTCTAGTTCAGGAGCTTATGGTGCCTCCTCACTGTGTTCTTCCAGTTAGCAACAATTATAGTGGAAATATACAGCAGAAATATTACAAATAGTAGTGGGGGCAAGAAACCCCACTACTGAGAGCACTGAGAGAATGATCAAGAAGCTGTATCTGCTCTCTCACAGACCAGCAGCACACGTGCTGGGCCGTAGAACCTTCCTCCCAATTGCTCTTTTTCAGACTCTGGTTATGTGCTCCTGCCCCACAACAGCACAGGGGTGAGTGATGCCATCCCACGTGGTGCTCCGTGGCCTGGTGCCACGATACTCTGTTGGTGTTAGGAATCAAACTTGAAATCAAAACATCCTGTGTTGCTTCTTCTGTCGGATTTTAAAGATTGTGTATTGAAACTCACATCATCACGAAAGCTTTAAAAACATGGGGTCATGGCCCAAACAGAGACATCTGAACTCCATCTTGTGGGAGGATCCTTGACAAACAAAATAACCTCTCCGCCAGTTTTGCCTTGGGAAGCTTATTCATGTTGAAGAAATATAGACTTGTATACCTTTACTCATTGTTGCAAATGTATTATACTAGGAAGCCACTAGATTTTGCTAGATATTTTCCAAAAAACATGGGTTGCTGTATAAAAATTAAACTTAAAATATTATGTTTAATCATAAAAACAGAAAAAAGGTGATTATACTTTCCCCAAAGGCTATAAATCTATTCTTGTAGTACGCATTTTGAGAATGGATATTAACAAGGGATTCAAAAATAGAATTTTTGCTAGTAAGACCAGTCTCAATATTTTTTCTTCTTCCATACTAATTTCCTACTGTTTATTTATATAGTCTTTTAAATTTTATTAAGATTTTTAATATTTCCCTTGATCTTTGAATAATAATTTTGTTATAGACACAGAGTAACAATATTTTGTTAGCATTATTTCTCTAAGAGTTTACATATTAATAGTTTACATAATAAATAAAGAGATGCAAAAATCAAAGGATGTTTCATCTTGTTGGTCCTGGAAGGGTGGAATTTTTAGAAATTTGTGTTTAGATTATTAGATAATGTTTGTATAACTAAAAAATCCGGAGTGGATTCTTTAATAAGCTTTGCTTTTCATGACTTTCATGTACACAAGAATCTGTGAGATATTAAGAGGTTTTGTACTAAATGTTAACATATTTTAATTTCTTACTAATTTCGATTGTCATTATTTTGTAAAATTTAGTCAATAGATACAACTTTTTCTATTTCTCTGGTGTAACCAAGATCCAAACTAATTGATCAACTTTCACAATAGAATAGTGATGAAATTTGATGAGGGTGTGTGGACAGAAAGCATTGGATTTATCAAGATCTGTGAATCAGTCCCTGTATTTGGTCATTAAGTTCCTGGTCGACAAATTGCTGGAGGAAAGATAACACAAAATTAATTTAAAATATTCTTTTCTAATCATTATTTTAATCAATATCTTTGATTATGTTTCTTAACCAATTTTTCACCTTATTAATGACAGTCAGCCTCAAAGTTTAATAATTTTCTTAGTTTTACATTTATTTTAGATTTTTTAAAATACCATTGCATATCAGATCTTATTCTGCAAAAGTGATCCACAGCTAAGTGTTAGTGGCCTGCTAAATAATTTCATCATTGCTCTTCTATAAGAATTTAAATTTATTGTATATCTTGCTTTAATAGACAGATGACAGGAAGAAAATTATAAATTGTCTGACACTTTTGTGCTATTTAAATGCATATGTAACTCAATACATCAGTCTTCAACATTTTGGCTATTAATATTATGGAAAGTGCTGGAAAATCTGAAGGGGGAAGGAAGAGCAGAAAAGCTTACACAGGCCAAATAAGTGTGTTCTTCAGAACATCAGCAATTTGACCTGACCATACTGTAGATTGATACAAAGCAAGAATAAAGAAATTTTTTCTCATTAATTTGTATTTTTAAACCTCAGAACACTTGAAGAGCTGTCGGCAAAAATGTGTAAGACTTTAACGAGGCAGAATTGCCATCATGAGGCACAAGAAGGCAACAGGTTAATGTTCTACTACGTGTACATTACCATATGCGTGAGTAAAGTTTAGTAGAGCTTTGTCTTCTTAGAGTCTTATGTTCAAATAATTTAGTTGGATGAACTTATGGCTGCTCACATTAAGTAGCTGACAGACTTGCAACTGCTGCTTATATTAGCAGACAGCAAAATGGGGAAATCATGGCCTAATTTCAATTAAAAGATAGAGAACATTTTTTGAAAAAATGCATTTTAGTCTCTTTTAGAAATGCATTATGCCTTCTGCCTGATTTGGAGTTGAATGATCCTTTTATTACCAGATGGTTTTAGTACTGTATCACTGACATGTAAACAAGGAATTTAAGTCTGTGAAATTGGTGTTTCTTAGAGGGAATTTTTAATTTTACTCTTTAATAACAAGTTTATACCTTTATTTCTTAAATCTAGGTATTTCACCTTACGAAGATTGGTACTGGCTGAAGGCACTAGAAAGCAGTAATTCAAATGCCACAGTGTTATTTTAAATCACCAAGACCTTTAGTTGCCAATTCTTCACAGAATGTGCAGCTGTAATTCTGCACATAGCAAACATCAAACTCCTCTTTTTATTGAATTCAATGCTGAAAAGCCAGCTGATCTCAGCAGCAAGAGGTTAGGTGTCATCTTTTCCCAGACAACTGGAGGAAACTGCAGACCTGTAAAGTCAGTCTTGCACTCTCATATTTAAGAATTTTCTAGTTACTTTAGTATTGCAACCAAACAAATTTTGTATGCTAGGGTCTGTCTATCAGAATACATACAATTATTTCTTTAAACTAATATGGCACCTATTTAATTTCTGCTTCTAGCTTCAAGATTTACTGCTTTGATTTAGCTGAAAGTTGCACTTATTGCAGTACTGTGAAACCTGAAAAGCATGTCTTTTCACTTTCATTGTACTGTCTCATTTCAGGTTTATCTCATCTTATAGGTTGAACTGATGCCGTTTGTACAGGAGAGCATCAGCGCCCTTACCAGAAGCAAATTTAGTTCTGAGAGGCTAAAAGGATGCTGTAGGTATTCATAAGGAAAGATCTAATTTTGCTACAGTTTTATTTAGTTGTACCCAAAGGACCAAAGTTTTACTGTCCAGGGTTCTAGAAAATGAGAACACCATCAATATAAATTGTATTAATCAAAGGTATTGAACAGCTAAACACAATTAAAATTCTTTTTTCCCAAACAAACTTGATTTTCAACAAAGTGAAGATGAAAATACCTGCAATTAACTGAAGATTCTCATCAAAACCTGGGTTTATGAGTCCAGGATATAAACTTTGAGCCACTAAATTATTTGCAGTTCACCGTGTTAGAGTCAGAATGCCTCCAGTTATTCACACACATTCTAAACTACTATGTCCCTTCTTTAATCTGTAAAAATCTCCGAACTGTGAAGCATGGACTATTTTTTCTAAATTTTTTCTAGTTTTGTAGGCACATGTTTGCATTTCATCTGTATTGGTGTGTGCCAAATGATGTTTTTCACCTCCTGTCTTTAGCACAGGTGGAGTCAGGCCCGAGGGATATGGGTTAGGTGAAGAGTAAAGCGAGGACCCAGAGTTTTAGGAAAACAGAGCTCCAGCTCTTTGCAAAGTTAGCTAAGAGGTCCCCTGGGAAGTTGCCCTCAGGGACAAGGGAGCAGAATAGAGTGGGAGATTTTCAAGGACATCTTCCAGACAGTGTAATAGCTAGTCTATAGATCTCCAGATGTATGCAATCAGGAAAGGAAGAAAAGACTGTCACGATGAGGCAGTTTGGCCACCCTTCTGGTCAAACTAAAGGGAGACAAAGAAACACACAGGCAAAGGAAACTGGGACAGGTGTCCTAGGAAAAGTAGAGAGACACAGTAGTTGTGTAGGAATGGGATCAGGAAGGTCAAGGTGGGACTGGAACTGACCTTGGCAAGGGATGCAAGGAATAATATGAACAGTTTCTATACATTCGTCAGGCAAGATTTGCCTTGTGCAGCTGTGTTGCCTTGAATTGCCTGCCTCTCCTCCATGTGCCTTAGCACATCTTCTAAAAGAAACGGTTCCATCATCTTTCCATGCACAGGGCGGGTGGTTCACAGGGTCTTCCTTTCTATCCTTTCAGAAAATGGGTGCAGGGTGTCCTATTTTCCAGTCACTTGGGATTTTCCTTGACTGCCGTGACTTTCCTCTCATCCATCAATGACATAGTCAGTACAAGTGCACACTCTGCAAATTTGCAGATGACACCAAGTTGAGTGATGCAGTTGACATGGCCAGAGGATGGGATGCCATTCAGAGGGACTTGGATAAGCTCAAAAGGTGGGCCCATGAGGATCCCATGATGTTCAACAAGGCCAAATTCAAGGTCTTGCATATAGGTCGGGGTAATCCCCAGTATTCATCCAAAATGGGAGATAGAGGGATTGAGAGCAGCCCTGACAAGGAGGGCCTGGGGGTTCTGGATATGAACTGGGGATGTGCACTGGTACCCAGAAAGCCAGATGTACCCTGGACTGCCCTAAAAGAAGAGTGGCCAGCAGGTCAAGGGAGTAGACTTTCTGGAATAAGTCCTGAGAAGGTCCACAAAGAAAACCAGAACACTAGGGCAACTTTCCCAAGATGAAAGGCTGGAAGAGCTGGGGCTGTTCAACCTGGAGAAGAAAAGGTTTGAGAAAGACCTTCCAACAACCTTTCATTACCCAAATGGGGCTACAAGATAGATGGGGACAGGCTTTTCAGTAGAGCCTGCTGTGACAGATCAAGGGGTAATAGTTTCAAACTGAAACAGGATAGATTCAGACTAGAAAAGGAAAGATGTTTTTTTACAATGAAGCTGGTGAGACACTGGAAAAGCTTACTCAGAGAAATAATGGATAGTCTGTCCCTGAAAATATTCAAGGCCAGATTGGATGGAGCTTTGTGAGCAACCTGATCCAGAAGAGAATATCCTTCTCATGGCAGAGGGGTTGGACTGTATGATTTTTAAAGATCCCTTCCAACCCGAACTATTCTATGATTTACTTGAAATTTTTGAAGCATTGCTGGGCTTTATTAATACTTAGAGACATATTATATATTTTAAAACTTGCTGCCCTCAGATATGACAGTGCTTCAATACCCTATCAAATCTTTTGGAAAAGGACTTTGTTGTAGTTCAAAGCATATTATCTATTAAGTATAAATGCAATGAACTGAAAAAAAGAATACATATTTTCAATTAATTTAATATCATTCTGTAGAAGAGCTTATAAAAAACCCTATCCTACAGAAAAACTGGGTTTAAATTCAATTATTTCTGCATTTTTCCACCAGCATTACAATTCCTGTCTTGAAATGTCATTATCATTCATGCCAAGTTATTACAGTTCAGGAGTTATGTTTCTACAGATATCACTCCATTTAGTTTTAATGTTATGAGAATTCTTGGTACTCTCATAACTCACATCAACATTAGGAAGGTTCAATTAGCTCTATAGAAATTTATTCTTGAAGTATATTTGGCAAGCGAATAATCTGAAGGTTGGATCTTCATTGATTGAGTTGTATTTTGGTTTTCCACAAATAATGCAGACTTGAATTCAGCTGTGATCAACAATCAGTGTCTTGCAAGTTTTTATTTCAGATGGCTTACCATGTCCAACTAAATGAAAATATAAGCAGGCAAACATGGCCCTTGCTTGTACCACTTTCTATGTAAAATACTTTTTAGCTGAATAGTCACACCAATAACTTAAACCTGTTCGTTGTCTCATAAACTTCTTTGCAAAAATGAAAAAAAAATCAGAATGATGAGAATTATTACAATGAAAATCCAACAATCCTGTTGATTCCTGTAAACACATTTTCAGAGTTATTTGAATGTGTTGTACCTGCTATTTGAACACATCAATCCACTGCACAAAGATTGGTCTAAGGGCACTTTGGATTCTTACTTCCCTGTAATATCAGAGGAAACACTTGAGGAACACTATTGGAAACCATCTGGCAGCAAACAACTAGGAAAAATTAAA
The DNA here is from genome assembly GCF_021018805.1 of Prinia subflava. Lineage (NCBI taxonomy): Eukaryota > Metazoa > Chordata > Aves > Passeriformes > Cisticolidae > Prinia > Prinia subflava. Next base: position 32,459,213 of record NC_086249.1, read on the forward strand.
AAGCCTATTTTTGGTCCTGAGTCCCCTTTTAGTGACTGCTCTCTGTTCATGTTGTTCAACCAGCTGCCAACTGGAACAAAATGTACTGCTGCTATTCTGAGGTTCAAACAGCATGTTTAGGAGGACAGAAAGCATAATTCAAGATTCTGCAGCTGAAGGTTTTTGAAAATTTTAAGGCACATAACACTTTAACCTTGTAATAATCTCTCACAGTTTGGTCAAAAAAATATTAAAAGAATTGTTGGGCAAGCCAAAATACTCCTGTTTCTGAACAGAGTTCTAAACAATTTAAAGTAATTTCAAGATTGAAAATGAAAGGTTTGATCAGGAAGTCCAAAAGAAAAGACCTAGATTACCCATTACAGCTTTAGAGAGGATTTAAAGGAGCAATGAGATTTTTTACAGAATTGGCATCAGTTATTTTACAAGACATCAAGCTTACAGTGTAGGAAAATTTAGAAAAAGTGTATTTTAGGGAAAGAGGTATCTCAGAAGCAGCCAGTCTACATTGTTTTGGAATACTGCAAGTTTGGAAATACATAGTCATCTTTTAGATAATGCTTGTATTTTGAGCTATACATCTTTGCAAGGCTCCAACATCTCTTGTTCACCATTTCAGTAAAACTCAGTCCTTCTGTCTGCATTGCAAAATTCTCAATGAAGAGAAGCAAATGATCTTGCTGAATGTTTCTGACTTCTAAGCAAATTATATTGGAGCTATATTTATGTTTGTAAGCAAAGTGGGCTGGGACCATTCTGAAGGCAAATAGTACAAGAGTCTTTCATGATTAAAGCCTCTCCTGTCCTCTGAGTAAGATGGCCTTGTACTTACTGCCCATCAGGAGCAGACCTTGGCTGTTGCTATCTGGTGTCCCCTTGGCTTTATCTGTGTAGTCCGAGGAAGCCCAGGACAAAACCATACCAACATGTTAAAGCAAGAGTATCACTATAGATAATCACAGTGCTTGGTCTGGTTTAGCTGTCAAAGTATGGGCTGTGAGTTCACTTGACTCCAAGATGATGGGAGAGCTCACAAAAGGGAAAAAGTCAACCATACAACAGCTGGCAAAAAGCCTGCCCAGATCTGTAACACTTGTCTGAACTAACTAAGCTGCTTTCAGACATAAGTGCTATTTCTGGACAATTTAAAAAGGCTAGGGAACTGGACCTTGATCATTCACCCAGTGAAATCATTCACATGGTCCCTGGAAGGCTGTTTTTCTACCTAGTCCAGTATCTTCCACAGAATCACAGAACACTTCTCAGGCACAGCATGGAGCCTACAATAGGTAAAGCATCATTCTCAGCAGGCAAGAGATTAAGAGGATTTTGGGTGGGTACAGAGTGTTCTGTTCTGATGACCTCAACACCCGGGAGCAGACCAGCATATGACCAACAGATTTAGGCAGGACCAAGTTGTCATTAGAAATAATATTCATAGACCCTTAGAATGGTTTAAACTATAAAGGACTGCTAGAGACCACCAAATCCAGTTTTGCTCAGAGTAGATTCAGTGCATCTGGTTCCTTGTGAACCTATTCAATGAAGTTTTTAGTATTTCCAGAGAAATATATCTATAGGGATAAACAAAAAAGGTCCAGTGACTGAATTGAAATACCAGATTCTCATCAGCCAGTTAAACTACTAGCTCACTCTCTGGATTTGCACGATCCAGTGTTTTCTGCTCCAAAACTAGTGTCTTATTTTTATGGACACTAGCTAGGCACCACACTTGGCCATTGTGTTTCTTGGTACCCAGCTGCCTTTCTTTAGCTCCACAGGCACAGTCAAGATGGGCACAACTGCACAGAATATTTCCCAATCTAATCAGGACTCCCAACCCTGAACCACATAGAGCCCCCTGCAGTGTGCATGCACCTGGGGCCTTGCAAAGCTGTTGCTTCAATAAATCACCAGTAAATTAGTAATGGTGCTGATTATGTTTTTGATTCAGTTCAGTTTAAAATAATAAAGGTGTTGCACAAGGCTCTAGGTGGTCTAATATTTAATTATACACTAAATATGACTAAATTACAACTCATCATCATTTAAATCAGTTCCCGAACCAGGCAAACACCTATTCTCTCTGTGTACCTCCTAACCACATTCAGTTTTCTCCAAAGTAAAAGTGAGGCTGTTGCAGAAAGAAATCTGAAGAAATCTGAGCATGCAGGAAATGCTGTAGACAAAGCTCAGATGGGTGCGTACTTTTCCTCTGTAAAGGGTGGACAACAGTTAAAACATTGCTGCCACATACATCAGTGGCAGTGAGAGCATGATAATCCCTCAAGTGAATTGTTTCCAATCTGTGTAAGGTTTTATAGGCCATAGATAGCACCTTAAATTTCAGCAGGTCATTTAATGCATCAGATTCCCAAGGATATCCTGCTGTGTGTGAGTATCCAAATCTAGAATAATGTCAATGTCTCTCATGCAAAAGATATTGTGCAACCCTGTTATGAAATAACTGAAGTAGGGCTAAAGGAAAATTGATTTGTCTCTGAAATTAAAATTCAGGAGAAAAAGCTATACAAAAGAAAAGGACTTATTGGCAATTAAAACTGTAAGGGATAGACAATATTTTAATGTGATGTCAGGTTTAGATATGGTCAGGTTATCTAGCACTTCATTTTGTCCTCCAGAAAATTCCAGTGTCAAAATGACAGTACTTTTGCTTATGGATTAAAGAGCAGACTTAGAGCCTTACATAGTGTGTAAATTTGATCTTTTAATTGCCTGATATTGTTTAGAACTGATGCTGTCATTAGATATCCTATGAGAACTGGAGTATTCTCCTATATGAGCAATAAGTAGACAAAATTTACAAAGGAGAAAATTTCTAGAAAATATTGGGAGAAATTTTCTCATAAGGAAAGTGGTCAAATACTGGAATAACTTGCCCAGAGAAAATATGAATTTTCTTCTAGAACATTCCTCTGAGGAACCTTGTCTCATATAGCCTTACTCTGGGAAAAAATAAATCAAGTGTTCTCTAGCGGGCCATTCCAACTGAAAGTACTCTGTGATTCTATAATTTTATATATTTTTTAAATATTGCTATTATTTTTATGTGATATGGTTTATTATTCACATGAAATATGCAAAAATTAAATATAAGTGGAAAACACAATAAATCAGTATATGGAGACAAGCTACAAATACATAATTGTTTCTTGTAAAACTTTCCAGTAACTTCAAAGTATGGTGGAGCACAGCTCGCTATGGGACTATATTAGACTGAGTGGATCATTTGGAAAAGTGCAGTCATGAATCATATGAATGGACATGAATCTAAAACCAACACATCCCATAGGTTAATCAGGGTTGTGCTCTGGAATTCAGTTTCTCTGGAAAGAACCCATGATAGCTACATGTGGTAACTAATAAGGTAAAAATGAATTGACAGGAAAATGATAGTCACACCCATAAACAATGTATTTCTGAATGTAAACAGAGCTGCAGAAATGAAATTACTAATGAGATATCAGTGCAATATGGAAGACATTTTTCAAGTGGAACTTGGACAAATTGTATAGAACTTAAAAAGATAATAAAGGTATGAATAAACTAAAATTTTGAATCATTTTTGTGGGAAAGCTGAAAAAGATAACATTTTAATAATTTGCCTCAAAGAAAATTTTTAATCAGTCTTGCATCTAAAAATCGTTCTGTCTTACAGAACAGCATGGTGGAGTGTTTTATGCTATAGTCTATCATAATGCAAATGTCTGATTTTATATAGTTTAAAGGTACAGAAATTCCAGTCCTTATACACTTTTCTGTGAAGAAACAAGGGCTGATTTTATACATGAAAATCTACCAAATTGCACTAAGGACTTATTTTTCATTTATATGACTCATTGTCTTCTAGTTGGTCAGGTTTTATATCAGTATTCTGTGCTTAGGCAAAGTTCTTTATGTTCTAAAATATGTGATTAGTTTGAGCAAAACAAAACAGAGCAACCATTTCTATAACAGAAGACAATAATTTTGGTGTAACAATAACTTTTTTCTCTGTTTATAGAGTGCTAAAATGGTTGCTTCTTATTCAGACACTGCTGCAGAATCTTCGAATGAAACATCTTTTAATGGGGGCAGCACCCATGAGAACAGCAATCAGGAGCAGCAAGTTTCTGTAAACACCTTCAGCACTTAGCTCACATCTGATTTTAGCTTCACTGTAGGATGGCAGAGCTGCAACCGTTTCATTAGTCAGGACTTTGAAATCAGAGCCCATATTTATTTTATTATCTCTGTTTTCTCCACCTTCAGTCAGCATGTCACAAGTGCTTCATAAGCCCTCCTGGCTTGTGGCAATCCTTGAGACACAGATGACTGTCTCTATTACCATCCATAAATCCAATATCTGCCTGAACTTGAATTCATTAAACTCACACTTGCAGCTAACCTCTGAGCCTTGCACTGATCTTATTGATATTTGAATAACACTATGTGCCTTCACTTTTTCCCCTGGTGCTAGTAATAAGTTTTGATTTCAGGCACTATGGCAGGTAAACTGAAAGCAGTAACTCCAGAGAATCTAAAGGTACTAGAAAATATTCCATTCCCGAATAGATTTCAATCCAGTGTTTTTCTTAAGTTTCAGCAAATCGCTGGGAATTCTTGGTAGCAGGTAACTACATTTAAATCACAATTATTGCTCTATGAATAATCATATTCACTCAAAACATTGTAGAGATAGTCCTAAAAACCCTTTTAAGGCAAAAGAACTTAGGCTCAGGGCATTATGCTTGTTTGATTGACAACCAGTACAAATCTCCCATAGCTGATTTGTGCATTAAGAGCACAAACACTTGCTCTTTACTCCCTCTTCCCCACCCCAACTTTCCTTTCTTTTGCACTCTGAAGAGGTGGTGGGCAGCACAGGAGTCTGATATAATAATTTCATACCTTCATTGCTGACAGCTGTTAGCCAGATGCTGAGAAGTATTATCTGATGTAGAAGGAATATTTCCTTCTACCAAAGTAATATAAGTGATATATTTGTCTATGAAATGAAGTCAGATAAGTCCTTAGCATGCATTTTCCATTAAAAAATGGAAATAGTGTCTTTGACACGAAACTCCAGAACAACAGAATCTCTCCTGGTGTCTAGGTACATTTCATGTGATCAGATTTCAGCCAGTGGACAATGTTATTTCTTAAATCTTGAGGAAGTTATGTTAAGAAGAATAAATCTGAGAGAAAACTCTTTCTTTATTTTGAGTGCAAAAATGTGATGTACATAATAAATGATTCAAAAGATGTGTAAGGCAGGAATCTCATGTCCTCTAATACATCTGCCAAAAGATCTGTAAATGTCTCAACAAATCAAATCCCATTCTGAAAGTACATGAAAAGAAAGCCACTGATCAGCATTTTGAACAAACTGGAGGGATTTTTTTTTCTCTCTAAAGAAGATAACTAAAAACGTACTGTGGGGACAAAGTCTTGACTCATGAAATCTGCTCTTTGGAAAGAAAATATGGCTGAAATTTATTAGAGATAAATCCAGTTATTAAACTGTAGATGTACTCTAGCTATCTATCTTCTGCTTCTAGACCTGATGACTGTTGCTTATAGTCCCCTTTCCTTAGGCTCTAACCCATCACTGTTATGCCTAGGGGCTGTTTTCACCATGACGAAAGGAGAAGACTTCCAACAATTGAGAGAGTTACTTATCCTGCTCAGAGGATGGTAGAAAACAGAGCCTAGCCACCTCTGCATCCTCTCCAACTTTTACCATTTAGAACTTACTTCTCATTTAAAAGGGATCCAAAGAGTAGTCCCAAATCTATAACATTTATTGTGCCCATCTGGTATAAATGACTTTGTGGCCCATTATGATTGCATCCCATAAGGAAAGTAGGAGGTCTGTGTTGCATGGGTCTTTACTTTGTGTTGCATGGTCTTATGCTTGCACACAACAGGAGCAGTTTGGACTCTCCATCTTCCTTGAAGGCATGAACCTTCAAATAGCCTTCCCTAATTGTATTATTTTTCTACTACAAATATTCAAACATGGGATTTTCTTTCCATAAGTGTTCTCTAAAGTATTTTCAGACCTCTCTGTTCTGCTAGTAATCAATACTCACATGTTGGAGTCCATGTTTCCGTGGATCCTCTGCAGAGAGTGAGAAGTACAGAGACTGAATTAAAACCTTCAGAAAAATTAGAATATATAAAAGCTTTAGATACATAAAGTAGAAATCGAACCCTTAGCTTTAAGTTTTACATGCCCTAAGTCCTAGTTGTCAGTGTACAAGGACAGAACTTTAGGCCTAGTGATAAAGTATAGACATAACAAAAATAGAGTAGAGTACTGTTTATAATTTTTAGTATGAATTTTATGTACAACAAGGTAGAACCTTATGCTAGTAAGATAGAGTGTTACATTAATAGACATGCTACGTGCGTAGGTTTTGACGCTGATTATCGTAGTTTTACGAACTTTAGAATTGTATCTAGATTGGCTAGTGTGTAGATAAAAAATATGAATATGCATTTTGCAATTTGGGATAAAAAGCCTCTGGATTAGTCGGTCAGTGGAGGGATTGGTTGATTGATCAATCCGATCTATAGATCCAACCTCCACCTACTGCAGCCTGAGGAAGGAGCCTTGCTAGGGAGCCGAATGGGATTCTAAAGGTACCATCTATTGTAGCCTGGGGTCCCGTCCCTTCCCCCTGTGACCCCTCCTTGCCCCTGCGATCCCGTCCCTTCCCTTTCCCCCTGTGGCGTTTGCCCCGGGACTCTGTTCGGGGCTGCTGGGGAGTCTGTGAGGGTTTGGGACCCCAGGGACCCCTCCTTGTCCCTGCGGCCCTGCGTTCGGGAACTCTGCCGAGTTGGGGACCCCCCCACTGCCACTGTGATCCCCGCGGCCGGGACCCCTGTCTGGGATCTGTGATCTTGTGTTCCCTTTCTGTTATTGTGACCCCACGGTTGGAAAATCCTGCTTGGGGTCAGGAGATGGGAGGCTGATTTACCTAGAGGCTGTGATGTCAGATTTATGCTTGCTTATAGTCTTACTAGATTTTTGCTTGTTAGGAATTCTATGCTTTGTTTGCTGTTTCTTTAAGAGTTTTGTGTGTTAAGATTTCTATGCTTTGGTTATTGTTTTATTTGGACTTTGCTTGTTTATGTTTATAATTGATCGTATTGTAAGACCGCTCTTAGAACTCTCGCACCTTCAGATACATGCTTTGTAAATAAACCACTCTGCTTAGATACTAAAATGCTGGAAGACCTTTAGAGACTTTATACCCATACAACGACCTCGGCAATCACACTAGCATTGTGAAAGAGTTTTAAAAAGGTTCAAAATATACATTATTAACCTGCTTATGTATGGTATATGGACTGTGGACTAGAACTAGAAGAGATTGTACAGAATAGATCTCCCATGGAAGTAAGGTCTTTCATTTAAACAAGTCATCTAGTTTCCACTTCACTGAAATTCCTATTTCACCTAACTTTGCATGTCTGTAATGTAGTTATGTCAACTGTGTAGAACACCATAACCTTCCAGTGTGCTTATATGGAAAGAAAAATTCATTCACCTTACTTGTGGCTCTACTTTAGTGTTTGATGAATCGCTTGAAGAAACACCCATTTATCCCTTTTAACTATACAGAAAGCCTAACTGAAATGTAGACATGTATATGTAACAGCAGGATTTGCATTAGGAAAGATGAATCCAGCTACTAATCTCCTCCCAAGTTCAGTGAAGAGAATTACATGCATCCAGAAAGTGATTAATGTGGATATATGTTTTTCCATAGTAAAGTGTATTCTCCTTTGCTCTGTCTTTCTCCATTACTATTAACAAGCATGTGAAAGCAGAGACAAAAACATATGGTTAAGGTTAAATGAGATGAAAGCCACTTATGCAGTTATTTTCTAGTTCTCTGGGAGCACATATCCATGAGTGTGATGAACTTCAATATATTGTCCATATGAATTTGAAATCCTTTCCTTAAAGTACCGTCGGAAATACATTGAAGAAAATGCAATCCCTTTTCTAAAGGGGTGTAAACTAAGAGGAACTCGAGTTTTACTTGATTGTGTGTATTTGGCATGACTTCCAAGTACAAACTCAAGGTAAATTTCCACAGAGGAAGAATCCAGCACATTGAGTTATGACTTAGAGAGTCATAATAGAAAGATTATAAGTCATACGTCTAAGTCATGGTGGATTTTTATGTTTGGACACAGTACTCACAGCTTTTTTTTTTTTTTTTTTCTAATAAAGTTTCAGAATGGTGACCAGTGTAAAATTCATGAATCTTGAGAACAAGAGCACTTTCTTTCACTCCCATCACAACCAGTAAGAAAGATTATACAGGCCAATTTTAGTTCTTGATGACAGCTGTGAAATCTTACTGAATGCTCAGAGGTGTAACTATGGAAATCATTTGGCATGTAGGATCTTATTTTTTATTTTTAAACTTTTTTACACCTCCCTCTGAAATTGCCATCTCCTGGCTCCTGTTAGGCAGAGGATATGCAACTTTTCTAACCTATCATTTCATACCAGTAGTAATGATGATTGACATGAAAACAGCACAGCTTGTCTATTAGCACCAAACTGAATTTGCAAGGATGTCAGTAAGATTATATAGTTATGCATCCACATGTGTTCAAGGGAATACCTATATGTTTAAAATAACATGTACAACATAAATCAATGAACTTAAGGTTTCTGTGCAATTTCAGTAAAAGCTCAGGATCAGAGGCGTGAATTTTGAAGTAGAAGTACTCTTTTCTATAAAGATCTCTCCTAACACCAGACAGCAGATTGAGCATTGTATCAAAATCACAGAATCATGGAACCATAGAATGCTCTGGGTTGGGAGGGACTTAAAAGATCATCTAGTTTCAACCCCTGCCATGGACAGGAATATCTTCCACTAAACAAGGCTGCCCAAAGTCCCATCCAATCCAGCCTTGAACACTCTCAGGGGTGGGGTATCTACAGATTCTTTTCCAGTGCTTCACCAGATTCACAGAAAAGAATTTTTTCTGTCAATCTAATCTAATCTAATCTAATCTAAATCTAATCTAATCTAATCTAATCTAATCTAATCTAATCTAATCTAATCTAATCTAATCTAATCTAATCTAATCTAACCCACTCTCAGTTTTCAACCATTCCCTTTTGTCCTGTCACTACATGCTTTTGTAAACAATCTCTGTCTTCCTTTTTCTTTTTGCAGGTTCTGGAAAGCTGCAATTAGTTCCCCTGAACAGATTTGCTAACCCCTGTTAGTACTACTTGTGTGCAGCAAGCAGGGACAAGAGCACAGAATAGGCTATAACTCAGTGGTTCTTTCCTCTTGGGACCATTTACAGCGGAGTCTTTGAGTCTGAGGTAAAGTATTTTCTTAGTACTAGTATCTCAGAGACTTCAGCCTTCATACTGTGCAAAAAATCAAAAGACAAGTCGCTAAACTCAGGATTTTTTAACAACCATGTCTGCTTCAGGTTTGTTTTTACATTACATATCTGTTTTGCATTACAGACACTGCGCTTGATCCTCAGTAAGACTGGAGGTGTGAAGGAGTCCAATGGAACAGACTTAGGGGACATTCATCCTAGTAAACCTTTATTCTCAAAGAGACAGACAGGGCTTAAATATGTATTTTTATTGTGGTTGGGGGGGAGGAAAATGTTTAAGAGGGAGAATATTAAAAAGCAACATTTATAAACTGCACAAATAACTACAGAATGTTGTCTTGCTGACCTCATTTTCTGCAATGGCAGAAGCTCTGTTGCTAAGTAATTAGCAGAGCCAAAGAAAGAAAGACAAAAAAAAAGAGAATACTATTTCTAAATTCTCTTTAAGTAACACTTACATGGATATTAGATGGCAGCAGACATAGTTATAATTGTTCTCATGTAATGTCAGTCAGTCACACTGAAGGGAGCATCATGAAAGCATTATATAGTGAATTTCAGTCCATATGGCTTTATCTCACAACACACATCTCCATTTGCCCTGGACTTTGTCTAAGATTCACATTTTTCTACAGGAGAAAATTACTTCCTTGCTCCATGGTGATATGGTATTTAGACTTGACCTCTGGTTAGGCCTGAGAACTCCTGAGTACCAGCTTTCCTGCTCAGGTCAGTGGAGAACCTTCTCTCAGCATCACAGTGGAATCCACCTCACTGCTTGCTCTACAGTTGCAGGGCAATTCAGTGAGGAACTCAGAGATGAAATTCACCCACTTCTTTCCCTTTTGGATACTCTGAGCAGTTTCTATTAACAAATTGCTTTAATCTGTAAGCAGAGACAATAGAGAAGCAGACAGCCAGCCTTTCTGGCTGCCTGCATTCAGAGATATATCAAAAAAATTATACTGATAGCAAAACCAGCATTTACTATTGCAAAGGAAGAAGATATACTCTTCACCATACAAAAGATATTTCACTTCCAGCCTTGTTCAGGTCCTGCGTTGACAGGCACCCATCCATCCTACTGTAAAATTGAATAAGTTAGTTATTATTACTGTGGTGAAACTGTGGGATCTTTAATTTCATCAGAGTTACTAGATGGCAGATATCTGACTACTTAATGACCTTGTATTTCCTGAGGAAAAAAGTCTGCTGCTGAAACAAGAGAGATGTAATGTCATGAATACATTGTGGATAACAGAGCAATAGAACAGCTTACCATATAATGTATGACTCAGATTTCACTGCTTTTTGACATTCAACAGTAACATTGCTAAAATATCACTTAAATAAATACCAGCAGTTAATCACAAAAGATGTAATGTTATTAAGGGAGGAAAATTACCGTTTTATATATGTTTTCCTTCAACCCTGCACATAAAAATAAGGAACAAAAAATATGTCAGTTAAATTGCACTGCTCTATCTCACTCAAAAAAGGTAGAGAGATATTAGCCAATGCTAAAGCATAATGAAGAAGAAGAAGAAGAGGCTCAAGAGGAAGGAGGAGGAGGAGGAGAAGTAGGAGGGAGAGGAGGGGGAGAAGAAGGAGGCGGAGGAGTGGAACTGAATTGACAATCAGAGTACCTTCCTTCTCCAACCAGCAGATGACCTCCAAAATATTGGCTGTTCCAAACCTTACAAATTCTGAACTATGATAAAGACTATGCAACATCAAATATGGAAAATCAGAGCTTTTATGGAAAATCACTCCTCTTTTTTTTTGAGAAGAGTGAAAGTTCCATGTTCATTTATGCTTGTACAGATCTTTCTCTTGAAGAAAAATGCACACTAAAATTCAGTGCCATAATGCTTCTTGTGTTCTAAGTAAATGTCCTTAAACACCATGGCTGATGGGGAACAGAGGGGTTTCAAAAGATGCTGAGGTGCCATGGAAGTCTGCGGGTAATCTAGGAAGGAAATTCAGATCTGCTCACATTATATTTTACTTACACATTATATTTTACATAATTTATATTCAATTCTACTTCCCTGCTCATCCAGTTTACTCTCCCCTTAAGAAGCCAAAAAACTAAGGCAGCCCTGTTGTCTAATCTGTCAACCACACTTCAGTAACTGGCCGTGAATGTCGACACTTAAACAAGCCTGATCCAGGAGCAATTAGTCATAAATACCATTACCCTGAACAGAAATCTGACATAGATCTAAAAAATAAAATTTTTTTAAAAAAATAATCTAGCTACTGACTTTAGCACTAGCCCAGGCAAGAAAGCTGTCCAGTATTCCCAGTTGTAAAGACAGTTTGTGGTACAGACAATACTTTTAAATACAATTATGTGTGAAAAGATTATGCTTTTATTTTGTATGAGAAAAAGAATGAAGGAACAAAGATAAACTGTGAGACCCGAAGAAGGGAGTGAGGGAAATTTTAGGTGTAAGCTATATGCAAAGTTCAAGTTTTATACCTAATACTGAGAAAATAAACTAAAAATCAGTAAGAAAGGGACAGTTGTTCAGGGAAAATACAGTATTTATTTTTCAGTATGAAATCCACAAACTGGACCCTATCAGCAAAGGTACCAAATTCGAAGCTGCAAGACATAGAAACATTTTTCCTTTCCAACCCCAAACCAAAATTTGTTGAAGTGAGTCCCTGCAACCTGCTTCATCTGTGGGCAAATGTTACTTTTTTTTAATAGGAACAGCTTCAGACAGAAGAAAAAATATTTCTAAACCATGCAATATATGGGTAATATCCTACAGAAACAACCAAAGCACCAAATAGGTTTTCTTTATATCATGTGGTGTGTTTTTATTTACAAATCCTTTTTGTTCAGTGTAGTTGCAGTAGGTTCTCTTATACCACTGGTTCATGGGCATTCAATCAACTGCACTGTTATTCTGTCCATATGCTTTGAGCTTACTCTCTTTCAGTCTTGTAACCCTTTGAAAACATATTTAAGATCTATAGTTTATTGTCTCTGAGAAAGATTACCGGTACTCATTTGAAACCATCTCTGAAAACATTATCAAGTACAGCTTTTCTTGATACTGTGGAGCATATCTGTAGGTGTCAATCTGGCCCCTGTGCTGCTGAGAATCCAGATACCACATGTACCTTGTCACTATGCCAGTATTTGCCACAGGCAAACTGAAGCTCATCTTCTGCCTCTCACAGATTGTAGTGTGAAGTGCAGAGCAGAGATAATAGTGGAAAGCATTCTCCAAAGTGCTAAGGTCATGGAGTCTGAATAAATATTGGCTCAGGTCCATTGGAATTTCATTTAATGTTTTTATAATGTCTTTTATTTCTTTTGGGATTTCAGATGTTCGGACACGTGTGAATCATGAAATGTCAATAGAAAATAAAAACATTCTTACAGGTTACAGACACAGAAATACATGACAAACTGGAAATATAAGAAAGCATTAAAGGGTGTAGATTACCAGGTTTTATCAATTTATTTAAAGCATCATACTTGATATTACAGCTCTGCTGATACAGAGAGATATCTTGAACAACTTTGCCCTCCTTTATTCTCCCCTGGAGAGCAGCATTTTCCAGCAGAAGGTCAGGAAGGAAAATGCAGCTTTTAACTTCCATGTGGTTTTCAATAAAGTGGAAATAGCATCTGCACTAAATATGAAGTATGCTCCAAAAGATATTCGTAACAAAGTAAAGGGATGACTCTAGCTTCTTCTTCCTTTACGTTAAGAGAGGGATCTGGTGACTAAAAGAAGTGTAGCAGGCTGAAGCTGGGAGAGAGAAATAAAAACTCAGAAACAAAAGACAGTATAAGCATGTATTTGAAGTTTTGTTTTGGCCACTGTGTTTTGATGTAAGAGCTTTTTACTGCACTTTACCCTACATTCCTCATCACAGAAAAGTCTGGAACAAATTGGAAAGAGATAAGAGATTATTTGTGCTTGAGCCTCTTAAGGACATGATTGTGGTCATTGGACACATTCCCTCTCCCCATTAATCCATTTCCAACCTAGGCAGTTATCTCTAACTGTTTGATCCATGAGAGGAAAGGTCTGAGAGAGTTACAGACAGCTACACACAACTGATGCCAGTCAGCAGCAACTCCATTTCCCCCAGAAATCCCTTGTCTTTATTTTGTAGCTTGTTATGCATTAATTGGCATGTGCTAACCAGATCTTACCTCCACCAGGCCTGGAATTAACACCTTCCTGTCAAAAATTCCTCCTTTTTGTGCTTATTTCAAGTTTCTGCTACCGTGCCTCCTCTTACAGCAAATTCCTTCTGTGTCCTTGACACTGTTTAAGACGGACAATGGTGATCGTAAAGTCCTTACAACAGCTCCAGCCACGAGAATCAGCAAAGGTGATCCCAGGACATCATGGCTTTATCATTGGCCCTCAAATGCACAGACAGGCAAGCATATAATGTCATGAAATGAACTGATATTTATGTGTAATGAAAGCCAGCCCAATAAAAAGTGCAGTGGATAAATCAGAGCACTATAACAACATCCTAGATCCAAGGATGAAAGTTACGATAAAACACTGAGATCTAAAGCAAACAAAAAGTAAAGTAAGAGCTATAATTCCTTTAAAATTTAGCAGTGAACCCTTAACAAAATTACTTGTCTTGCAAAATTTCTTTTTAAATGAAAGAGAAATTACCTTTGTTTTTCCTCAGCCAGGTAAAGAAAATATTTTTAAAAAAATAGAAAAATGTTGACCACATAACCTCATTTGCTCCTCCAGGACTGGTGATTTGGAATCTCCATTGAAAGTCAAAAGGAGTATGTCCAGGCAACTGTATTTTCATTCTGCCATTGCCTCTTTCCCACCATTCTAAAAAAGTCCTACTCAAGGATAGAAAGTGTTTCAGCCTTGGCCCTCAGCCAAAATAAAATCCTTCCTCTTTCCAGGAAAAATAAAAATCCTAAGCAGTAACCTGAACATTTTCACCTCCTCTCTACAAGACAAATTTCTACAAGCATAATGCAGCTAAGGGCAGAAGATGTTCTAGCAGCTTGTCAGGATTTTCTAGGACAAGGCAGGGAGAGTCTGTGTATCAGATGGGAACTGTGATAAATATATATGAGACTGAAGGAAGGGTAGAACGGGGTAAGAAGGCAAATCTCTTCCAGAGCACAAGACATTGAATTTTCAGCTTCTCTTGTACCTTTCAACTGCCCCAGCTGACAGAGGCAATTCCTCCTGTCCTGGCCAATTGAAGCTGATTTTCTATGCCTTTGTCCAGTGTATTCAGATTTTTCCATCATATATATCCAACTGTCCACAGCAGAGGAAGAGGGGAATCTTTATCATAACTCACAAAGTATGGACTCCAGAGCTTCCCTTCTGGTTTCTCTTGGCAATGACAGAAGCTCTTCTCTCCCCTACCTCACATGTCTTGCATACACATAACCCAGGAACAGTGATAGTCTTTACTTGCTTTGAAATGAGACAGCTCTTCAATTTCCCCCAGCTGCCCTACCTTCCATCTGACCACAGAGGCTCAGAGCAGACACCTGCCAGGCTGAAACACTCTTGCTCACTGTGTGAAGGAAGTTTTCTGTCCCACCATAAATACATCTCCTGAGGCAGAACTTAGTCTGTAATGTTATGGATACACATAGTGCATCTCCAGTGTGTGTCCCCAGGAATCAATAAAAGGAATCAATAAAATTATGGAATCAGTAAAGGGAAGATTGGAAGCAAATGACCAAATCTGCATGATAGGTTTTAATAATCCTCAGCTCTTATAGATTTTATTTAGTAGGGTTTTATTTTATTTACAGCTATAAAACTTGTTTCTGGAGGCTGGCAAAATAAAGTACTGTTCCACAGAATTCTCTGTTTCTCACATTAAGAGGACTGGAATCCAAACAAACATCTGCCTTGACAGGGAAACACATTTCTCTGACTTAACCACAACCTTCTCTCTAACTAGGGTCTCTCAAGCACAAGCAAACTGAGGTGAGATTACTGCTCCAGAGTCCAAAAGGGGAAAATATTTAAACGTGAAGTTTTGCATGCAATTTTACATATAATTTTATTTCTGCAGATCTTTATATCTACATTTCTGTTAAAATGTAGATAGCACTGCCCATAATTTGGCAGATATTTTATGCCAAACCCTTCTGGTTTGCAACTACATCAAATTTCAGTTTTACACAGAAGATCACACATTATTTGGAGAAAAAGATTGAACTGGTAATAAGAAACTATTCACTTTATTTACAAATCCAAAGATACATGATCTTTTTCCCCTTCTGACCGTATTTCAACTAGCAAGATGGAACAACAGTATACCCTTTGGAACCTTTCTTCACTCAAGTACATATAATCATTACTGTCAGCCCATCAGGCTCCAGGTGAAAATAGATTCTATATAAACTCTTTTAAGTCACATTTGATTAGATCCTTTTCTGTATGAATTTGACATGTTTTATTATTTCTTATCACAGCTTCTGTGGTGGACTTCCCCAGAATAACTCCTGTACCATAACTGACAAACAAAATCTGACTTACATTACAGAGAATGCAATGCTGGAAGTCTCCAAATGAATGTGGTAAATAAAAAGTGTGTACTGTACAGTTCTCTTATTTGAATAGAAGCTTTATTTTGAGCAGCATCAACCAAAAACAGGAACACTTACCAGGCATGAGAGAATAAAAAGTAACTTGTATCCTGGGTGGAGGTGGGATAGAGAATCTATGGCAAGATAGAGAAACGCAATAACAGAAAGGAACATAGCCAGTAATAAATAGGGAGGAATGTATATAGATTTCACCAGCTTTATTGTGCGAACTGTAATTAAAAGAAAAAAAAATTAAACCAATTACAAAACCATGGCTGAAACATGTAAATGTTTATTTAAGAATGTCAATAATCACAAAGATTATGAGACACAGCTGGAAGCTTTATGGGCCTTCTCTGTTCGGAATGTTTTTTGGAAAATTAATACCATGACAGATTTTGCCTATTTCAGTGGCTTTCTAGCCATCTTTCCCTCTCCTCCCAAAACACATAAATACAGAGAGGTAAAAGATCTCTTGTAATGGATAAATAAGGCACTCTTTGAGCAGCTAACTTCTTTGTGACTTCTCTTTTACACTCTAAAATGACCAGGAAAAAAAACACGTATTTTTATTTCATTTGCATCCTTCAGTGGCCTGAATAATCTTGGTATGTCTGTCAATAGATAAGTCAAAGGCAGATTCTGCTGTCATGTGATCAAACACTGCTTCTTCTCATTGCCACACAGGGAGTTGTTCATTGGAAATTTTAGAAGTTTCTCCTGTTTCTGTTCGTATACCAAAATTTCAGTAAAGTGCTATTTTAAACCTATAAAACAGCTTGAGTTGATATGGGGAATAATACAAGGGAAATGAAGATTTTGTGCTCTTCTCTGAGCCATATGAAGGAGTCCAAAGAAGAAGTTCAATATCTAATTAGTCCAATAGCTCCCCCAAGTTATGCACATATCCTGCCCTTCTTTCAAGTTCACCAGTTTGTACCTAAGTGTAACAAACAGAACTATGCCTGATTACTCTGCACTGGAAAACCTCTGCATTTGATAGGCTTCAAAAATTCAGCATTCACAACACCTTTGTAGAGCTTACACAAAGGGCTGTCAACCAGATGAAAAGAGGAGTTCTGTAGTATCTTCCTTCTCTGGAAATACTGCACACGTAGGCATGAATATATCCAAAAGATTTGAAAATAATAATTGCTAGGATGTACCAGCAAAGCTGTAAATGTGACTCGAAGCAGTGGTCCCTGCTTATTACGCTTAAGCACCTTTTTCGTAAAAACTCACATTTCAGAAGCCCCTTTACAAAGAGCTCATGTCTGAGACTGCACTAGAAAATGACATGTCTCCTTGGGGATGCTGAAAAACTCACCACCAGCCAGGAACTGATGAGTCTTTCCCCCACAAGGATCTGACTGATGAGCCTGGAAGAACAGCGATGAGGCTTTATTTCAACCTGTCAATAAGCCATTCCACTATTCATAAGCCAAACCTTTCTGAGACAATTTATGGGACCAGGAAACAAATGGAACATTATGTAGGAAGAACAAACCAGGACACAGCCAGGGCCAGCTGCTCCCTAAGGGACAGGGAATCAGGAACCAAGCACAACAGCAGCCATCTCTGACAGGATTAGGGCTGAGGACTGGCAGCTGGAGACAGCCTGGAGCCCAGATCATCAGCTAAGTCCATGAAGCCAAGCTGGAAAGTCACAATCAGGATCAGGCCTGGTGATTATAATTAGGATCAGGCACAGCTCAGCAATAGCCAGGCAAACCCATGGTGACAAGGCAGATTTGAGCTGAAGCTGGTAAATCAGTTTGTGGTTTAGGGCTGGGGTCTGCATCAGCAAGTGCGTGGCCAAGAACAGGCAACCTTAATTCATCTCAGGCAGGAGCCAAGGGCTAGAGTCCTAGCTTAAAACCAGCTCCTGTGGAAGGAAGATCATCCACACTAAGGCTTCTTGCTTTCTTCACACACCAGTTTCACATCCAGAACCACCTGTTGAGTTTTCTGAAACTGAGCTGGAGCAGCCAAAAATTGTTGGGGAGGGTTGAGGCACTTAGGGATCTGAAGAGGAGACTGGTGGTCCCTGGAGGAGAAGCAGTAAGTTCTGTGCACATATGAACACCTGTGGTGAGTGGACCTTGGCTGGACACCTCCCAGGCAGACAGAAGGAACAAAAATATAACAACCAGGCTCCTTGCTTGAGACAAAAATGTGGAGGGATCACCCACCAGTTACCATCAGACAAAACTGGGGAAATTAATTTATTGCCAGTCAGGTCAGAGTAGGATAATGAGAAATAAAAATTAGTCATAAAAAACCCTTTCCTCTACCCCTCTTTTCTTCCTAGGCTCAGCTTCACTCCCGAATTCTCTACCTTCTTCCCTCAGCTGTGCAGGGGGATGGGGAACAGGGGTAGCAATCAGTTCATTACGTGTTGTCTCTGCCACTCCTTCCTCCTCAGTGGGAGGACTCCTCACACTCTTCCCCTGCTCCATCATGGAGTCCCTCCCATGGCAGACAGACCTCCAATAAATTCTCCAACATGGGTGCTTCCCATGAGATACAGTTCTTAGTGAACTGCTCTGGGATGAACCACTTCCAGGGGTGCAGTCCTTCAGAAACAGGCTGTTCCAGCATTGCCCTACCCAGGATCACAAGACTTGCCAGCAAACCTGCTCCAGTATGGGCTCTTCTGTCCGTGTGTCCACCAGTCCTGCAGGATGCTATTTGAGTCCTGGCTTCCCACAGGACCACAGGCTCATTCAGGTATCCACCTTCTCTGGTATGCGGTCATCCATGGGCCAGCAATAACCAACCTTGTAAATGATGGCTTCTTTGGTTATTTCACAACATACCTATGCCAGTGGTAAATTGATAAGGTGGTAGTAATCTCCATACCTAAGAACTTTGTCTACTGTGAACATTTCTTCACAGTAATACAGGTGAGGCTAGTACACAATTCCAGTGCTGCAAAACATATTCAGGTGGGCATATCTAAGCTAGTACAACACTTTGTAACATGATTATAAAAAAAAAAGTTTGAAGAGAACTATACAGCTGCATAAGTCAAGTTTTCAATTTTATGGTTCTATGCAATTATTTCCAGTAAACACACTTCCAGGCAGCAGTTAGAGATATTTTAGAGATATGGCTCTATGCTTTGCAACTAATTTATCAATTTGTTTCTGTGTTAAATCAAGTTAAAATTTTGTTCTCTAGAGCTACAAATCAGTTTTGTTTAAACTTTCATAGCAGTGCACACATTATACCAGCTGTCATAGGTTTTAAACTTTGGATCTGCAGCCCTTAACAAAACAATTAGCCCCATTGGCTGATATTTTTGTGATGGAACTGGCAGCGAGAAAGCTGGATAATGATAACAAAACTAAAAGCAAACAAATGGTGTCAAAAGCAATGGGAGAACATGAACACATTTCTATAATTTTGTTCTCATTTCAATGTTATGATGACTTTCTCAAAACCAGAGAAGGTGTCTCTCATTAAGTTGTGAGAGGAAATATTCTTTAGATACTCTGCAACTGCTGGTAATGAAATGCTGCTTAATAAAATTGCAAGAGAAGATTCCTGCAACCAGCCATCAACGTCTCCAGAAGAAACTGAGCACCATAGAATAAGGGGGAAAGATCAGGCATGGAGTGGAACTGCCAAGAGTAGGAAGGAGAACGTGCTCCTCAGTCTTCAATAAACTGTGAAGGCTGGAGATATAAAGTTGGAGGCAGCCTTAGCTGCAGTGACCATGAGACTGTGAAGCTCAATATCATGCAAGGAGGAAGCATGGCAGCAAGTAAAGTACAATCACAGGCTTCAGAAAAACCAGCTTTAGTCTCCTCTGGGATCTTCTTGGAAGAATCCCGTGGGGGGAGGTTCTGCATGGTAGAGGAGTCACAGAGCTGGTTGATATTCAAGAATCACTTTCTCCAATCTCAAAAACAATTCTCTTGAGCAAGAAATATACAAGGTGGTGGCAAGAGACCCACATGGATGAATAGAAAACTCTTGTCATTACCCAAGAATAAGCAGGAAATAGAAAGGAGATGGAAGCAGGATCAGGCCACTTGAAATTAATATAGAGAGAGTAAGTAGAAATGAGACAAGGCAGGCCAAGTTCTAATTGTGATTAAATATGGCCAAGGATTTCAAGGACAAGAAGTCTTTTTTCAAATTCATCAACAGCAAAAGGAAAACAATGTGGGCCCATTACTAAATGGAGGACGATCCTGGTAACAGTGAACACAGAGAAGTCAAAGTTACTGGATGTCTTCTTTGTGTTGGTCTTCACTGACGAGCCCAGCCCTCAAAGATCCCTTACCCAGGAGCACAGGGTAAAGGAATGTTGGAAGGAACACTTCCACTTGAACAGTGAAAAAGAGGATGAGTGGTCTGGAGCCTCTCTTTTACAAGGACAGGCTGAGGGAGCTGGGCCAGTTCAGTCTTGAGAAGAGACAACTGAGGGACCTCATCAATGTCTACAAGTATCCAAAGGGAGGGTGCCAAGAGGAAAGAGCCAAGCTCTGCTTGGTGGTGTCAATAGGACAAGCAATAGGACAAGATGAAATGGGCAAAACAGATGCACAGGAAGATCCACCTGAATATGAGGGATATCACCCTCCTAGAAATTGTGACTCATCCACAAAACTTCAGAGAGAAAATGCTGACTGCTGGAGTTTGGCACTTTAGCTGTATTGCTAGTCTTTTTTTCCTGTCTTCTCCACTTGACCTTAATTGACCTACTTAGATATGCTATATAGAGTTAGATAAACTCCTTTCCTCTTTACTAAAGAGGACACCTAGGGTAACTAGCTGTCTACTCCACTGTCAATCAAAGGGCTAGACTGATTGTAACAAAGTTTCAGTATCCATTTATTTTCTAAATATTTACTGTAAATTTTTGTCCATTTTAACCAAACACCATACACAGCCAGCTTCACAGAAGGAGGTATGTAGTATTTCTTTATCCTGAACTGACTTTCTAGGTTTTTGACCTAAGTAATGTAAGTAGCTAAGTAATGAAATGCTGAATCCCAGGTACTTAATAGATGTATCCTTGAATTATTTGCACTGCATTATTTTTCCCCTTGGAATTTTTTTTTTTTTTTTTTTTTTTTTTTTTTGTGTAATTAAAGAAATTAATCATCATGACACAAAAAACCTGAAAATATTTGTGTACCTTCAGTCATACAGTGATGCAGATGGTGTGAACTGGAATAATTAGCCCAAGAATACCTGACAGATTGTGATAAGTCCATACAGTCATGTCATGTGACGTTACATTCAAACTGGCTGATTAAAGATGGTTTAGTGCCAGATAATTATTCTAAACATAGGATACATACAGAACACTGTAAAGGCTCAGCAGGAACTCAATGCATTCAGATATTACCAGACTCAAAAGGCATGGACTATGACTTTCAGTGCACAGGGAAGGGGAGTGAGGAATTAGAGCAATAACCTCTGTACAATGGGCATGGAAAATTTTACATCATTAGCAAAAGCAAAATTAATCTTCTATTTGTATAAGCCTACAAAGTAAATGCTCTATTTGAATAAGCCTACAAATATTGTAAGAAATGATGATGATATCATATCTTTTGGACTTGAACTTAGTTGAATCATTCTATCTGATTTGAGCGCTATCTACACTGGATTTTCTGTTGCTAAAGCAACAGCTGAGCTAGCTGTGAAATGAATGGACAAAATAATCCACAGGCATTTCAAAACATTACGTACATGCTCATTCTTACTGTGTGCCACATCCACAAATACATATTTGATTTGGGTATGCAAAATTATGTAAGTGTATATGTATGTCAAGTATGCTTTGCCAAACAAACAACAAATGCTTATGCTGTGAATGCAAGTGTACAGTAATCATGACTCTGAAACACCTTTCTGAAAAATATTTAGAAAGCAGTTCAATTTGTAGAATTAGAAACTACTTTGAAACAACTGTGCTAACTGAATATAATTGTTATAGATGTGATCCTGAGGAGTAACCGGGGCTTGAGGAATCCTATATTGTATCTGCAGAATCTTTTCCAGTCTAGATAAAGCACAGATGTTTTATCCCCACATGACAGTTCCATCTGAGATAACAGACAGGTTATGATAGATGTTGTACATCATGAGCAGGACTGTTCCTCCCCTAGGTCCATGCTGTCCAACTGGCTAAAACAGGTGAGATTTGGGATGAATGCCCATCCAGTAGAGTAACATATCAATGCCTGAAACAGAAGAGAATACTGAATTAGTGGATTCCAGAAGTGTTTTTTACTAGAACCAAACACTTGAGAACCTTTCACAGCATGGCAGAACAGCTCTCACTGTGAAGGAATAACAGTGCTGGGAATCAGGTCACCTTGTCTCTTTAAGTAGATTTCCAGCCCTAAAGAAGGGGAGAGGTTAGACAGGCACTGCTTGGAAAGAGAGTGTGGCATCAGAGCGAACAGAGATGGAAGTGAACAAAGCTGACCAAGTAAAGGGAGCAAATTTCTCTGGAGGGCTAGAAAGGACTTCTTCCATAGTCTAAGAAACTTCAGTTTTCTGTTGCTTTTTGGTTGGATGGAATTGTCTTGACCTTCTGTTGGACTGCAAATAAAGTCTGAGAGATTTTGCATAACAAGGACATTGTTACTCACTGTCCTAAATAGCAGGAGGAAAGAGCAATCTAGTGCTGACTCTGCTGTTATCATATACTTCCCAGAACCTCATGTCTGGTCAGAGGAATTTATTTTCATTCTCAGTTTTCATTTACAGATAATAAAGCCAGAAAAACCTTTGCCTTACTACTGAAGAGTAGTAAGGTGTTATTAACAATCTGCTTTTTGATTTCCAGTACTTTTGGATGAGATCTAATTTTATTGTCTAATACTGACAAATTACTACCATCAGTGAGACAATTTCAGTGAAGATATATACATAACCAATTATGATTTATGAATTGCATACTACCTATACATATACCATTTACAAACTGTGAAAAATAAAACATATGTAGATACATGACATACAGTACATAAGGAAACAAGCAGATAGAGGTGACTTAAGTTAATTAAAAATTGCCCATGCCACCTTCATTATGGTCCCTAATGTATTCACCTCTGTTAGAATCTTTCACCTCTGAGGTCTGCTGAAACAAAGAAAAGAAAACTAATTAGGATTATGTAAAACTTTTTTGTTTATGTATGTGGGACTTTTTCCTTTAAAAAGAAACCCTCAATAGAAATAAACTAGGATAATTCCCTGCTTGTCCACAAATTGTTACTTATGTTGCAAATATCTAGCATTTTTTGTTTAATTTAAAAGACTATTCCAGCTGCAAGTGCAGCCAGAATTTTATCAATAAATGGCAAAAGTTCTTCTACATTCTTGAAATCCCTGGGATGTGTCCTAAGCAGTGTTCAAACTATTTCAATTTTTTAACTTAATTAATTCATAATGGTGCCAGTTTCTTTCCACAGTCTGTAAAGACAGTTTAGACTAACTAACATAGGTGCATCCCTTCTTGCTTCCTGTCTCCTGCCTGTTGTCTCAATAGGTGGTTGGGATGTGTAAATGTTTTTTTCCTAGTGTGATAATCACCAATGAGAAGAACAGGATGAAGCATTATGTGCAGAGTGTGACAGAAACAGTTTATTTCAGCTCTATTGACTTTCCTGCTTCAGCACTTATTGATGGTATCCAGTGTAATTTTAGGCCGTTCTCTTAGAATCCATGTGCAGTCTTTTCGGATGTCCAGTTTTACAGAACTACATAATCATAGAATCATTTAGGTTGGAAAAGACTCCAAGATCATTGAGTCCAAACTTTGATCCATCACCACCTTGGCAACCACACCACAGCACCAAGAGCATTTCATCAATGTCTTCCTTGCAGTGATGACCCCAAAACTGAACACAGCATTTGAAGCATGGCCTCACCGTGCCGAGTACAGGGGGATGGTCTCTGCACTGGTCCTGCTGGACACACTATTTTTGGTACAATGTTTTGATATTTTGGTATCCTAAAAAATATTCCCAGAGAAACTTACACAGGAGGAACTAATTTTAAAAGTAATTTGTAACTCCATCACAGAAAAAGAAGCAAAGAAACGTATCTCTTTACCCTGGTAGCTTTTTTCCTAGAGTCTTCTCTATACAATGGAAGCTGAAATTTCTGTAATACACATGTATATCCCCACCAATTTAGTACTTAACATGCTTCTTAAGACAGGAATTTAGGTACTGTTAGACAAATTTGACTTTTTAGGAAAATTATCACAAAGGCGTTATTCTTTCTTTTGCTATCTCAACATATTTTTTGTAAAACAAAATGAAAAGCCACACATACACACCAAAAGTCCCACAGCAACGACGAAAAGCCCATGGCTTGATGAAAACTGTATCACCTTTCATTCTTAAACGCAAAATGGTCATGGTGTTAATAAAAACTTTTTAAAGTCTCTTTAGAAAGAAGAGTACATTTAGAATAAATAGTTTGGTATTTTATAATCTAATGCAGTTATTTAACATAAACTGGATAAATATGGAGTCACTGTGATTTGAGCTACCTTGCCCATGCAAAAAAATACAAGTGGTCACTTAATAGTGAACATGGCATTTAAGAAACTTAAACCATCAATAACACTGCTGTTATAGTAGAGCCCAAAGCCCAGAAGAAATCAGAATTGTACTGTACAAGGTTATGCACAATATTGTAGGGAAAAGTCAGTAGTTGGAAGAGTTTTCAACCAGAACTGAAAGCCCAGATTCTCCTGTAGAAGTGAGCATATGTGAAATACAGCTGGAATGTGGGAGAATCACAGCAGTACAGAGCAGCTGAGCTGGGGATGTGCCTCTGGAGATCATTAGTCAAACCCCTGCTGCAGGCTGGATCACCAACCTCCTGACCATCTCCAGTCAGACTTTGAATATCTCCAAAGGTACCTACTTCTAGTGTTTGACCACCCTCACAGCAAAAAGTGTTTCTTTCTTGTATTCAAATAACATGTCTTGTACTTTAACTTGTGCCTGAAAACCAGCCTACAGATCTGCTCTAGGAGTTTCATTCCTTTTTCTAACTTGGTGGGGGAAGAAAGTGGGATTTTATTGGCAGGCAGCTCACTAAATTCACAAAATTTCCAAAAGGAGGATGGTACTGTCATGAGATTGTATTAAAAAGACCTTTGAAGCTGAATAATATGTCAGTGAGAGAGACTGTTTTTTATTACTTAAGCTGGCAAGTGGCTGTTTGGGACCTCAGATGGGTCTTCTTCCCTTCTCTAGCCATTCCCAAGAGGAAAGCAGGAGATTGCAATGGCCATGAAACCCCCAGAAAGACAGGGAGAAACCAGCTCTGCATAGTTTTGGCACTAAAAAGGAAGACAAAGACCTAAATGGAGACTATTTAACTCCATTTGAGAGGTAAATTGAATTTTTTGAGGACTGGACTTGTGGGGAGATCCAGAGGAGGGGACATGCCTCCTTTGAGTCATGAGAGTATCTGATGGCAGTCTGCAGTGAGCTTTCAGACCTGATCATTTCTCCAGCCAATGTATCATTTCATGATATGTATTTGCCTCTATCTGTATTTGCAAAAGAAAATGTGTATCTGTTCTTACAAAATGAAAATGTCTCTGAAGACAGTAAAGTAGATATGGGAGAAAATTCTGCACATGCAGAAGCATTTTTTTGCTGTGAGAGTGACCCAGAACTGACTCAGCTTGGCAGAGAGGTGGTGGACTCTTTATCCTTGCAGATATTCAAAAGCCACCTGACATGGTCCTGAGAAACCTGCTCTAGATGGCACTGCTTGAACAGGACAGGTGGACCTGATGACATCTGGAGGTTACTGCCAACCTCAACCATTTTTATGGTGGTTCTAAATTTTTATGAAAATAGTTAGATATCTAGAGAAAAATATTGAAGGTGTTGACCCTCTTTCAAGGTTTCACATCTTACTTAGGAATGAGTTTCAGGCAATTCTGGAGTTTGAAGTCAATATTTTTAGAGGAAAAAACTCAACTCATGCCTTGAAAATTACTTTTTGAAAGCCTATAGGCCTTTTTCTGCTGTGTCCAATAGCCCATGGTTTTAATAGGACTATGCTCAAGGGCAGCACCAGGCCCTGTGTTTTGCCCATGTCACTAGTAGTTCCCAAAACTTCTGGTGTCATCCCCAGATATCTGAAAACATGTGCTGGCTGAGGGGACTAGATACATCTCTGGGCTTTTTGTTTTTCTCTGCACAGAAAATTTCAAACTTCTCCTCTTTAGGTACTGTTGCTTAACTCACATTTTTTGCTGCTTGGTGGATTTGCAGATCCGAGGGTTGGCTGCTTTGTGAAGGCCCACACACCATACGTGAGCTGCGGCGGAGGAGAGGAGAAGGCAGCTAGTGATGTTTGCTGCTTTCAGAGACTGTACAGCAGAACATCCATACTTTCAAGGAGCCACGTTCCCTGTCTCCGTACAACAGTGCCTGGCTATGGTTATGGAGAAGTGCTTTGCAGCAGAAAAACAATTAATATAATTGCTAGTCAGATTGACCTCAAATGACCATAGTGACATAACAAATTAGTGGCAAATATCAAGACAGCACTGGGGAAACATGAAAAAACACTTATAAGAGGTTTTATGGTTGCATGTTTGCAACCACCCACTTGCAAAGACAAATGTCACCCATTCCAGACAGTGGGGATAGTGCCATTCATTTGAACTGCTGTCACTGAGTGGCAGGAGCTGAAGACGTCCACTACCACATTAACTCCTAGGCTGCAGACAGCAGGGGAAAAGGGGGAAGAAGTAACTGAGAAAATCTAAAGAAGGACAGAACCTCTAGGGTATTGCTAGAAATTTAAGTAATTTAGCACTAAAATTAGCACCAATCGTTTAAGACAGACCTTGTTCTTCTCAGTTTCTATGAGAAAGAGAAACTCAGTATGATAGAGGAACTGTTTAGATTGCTTCCCTATAATTATTAGTAAACATCTTATTTGTTATGTCTCTTATTAGAAGCAGAGCCTTAATATCTCAGTCTAATTACTATTCATTCATGAATGCCTGCTTCATTGTTCTAGATGAAAACATGTTCTTAGAGAGGTAATAAAATTATCATGAGAATCTATTCAAACCAAATTTAAGAGTGGATGCTCAAAGCAGCCAACACTGAAGTCATCTAGAGCATGTGTGAGTATGCAAGGACTGTTACATACTGCTCTGTATGAGATCTCTATTTAGATCAAGAAGTCATTTTCTTATGTCAAATACAACATAAGAAAATGACTTCTTGATCTAAATGGTTTTGAACTTGCAAGGCTCATTCTCAGCTGATTAAAGTGCACAGATTCATAGACAGCAGAGAAGCAGTGTTGCTCAGTGCCAGATCTGGATCACAAAACTCAGCTGTATTTCAGCTAAGTAGCACCACAAGAAACATAGCATTAAGGCACAATCACCATGCTCAGGGACAAAGTCACTATCTATCATGCAGACAAACTCCATTTCTCACAGCAAAACATTTACTAACCTTCTGTCTGAGAAGAAAATTGCACCGTACATTTCATAACAGTTTTCCTAAAATGCACAAAATGAGTAATAGCCAAAACAGGCTTTTAACAGGTATAGTCATATATAGTGTCAATACAAGCAAAATCAAATACAACTCTTTTGAGTATTAATTTCCCTTCATTCTAGTTATAGCCCATACTTTTAATGAATATATAATGTTAACCTATTAGCTGGCAAAAAAATCCACATTGAACCTAACCAAGATAATGCTGTCCAAGATTCCAGACTTTGTTCATGGGAAGCAACGTTCCCATGCAAGACACAAATCACAAATGCAAGACAGACAGTCGAATATGAAAAAGCCAACAGAGCTGCTAAGACAGACAGATGCAAGTTCTGCTCTACCTATTCAGCACTCCATAGGGAGCCACTGCAGTGAATGGAGTATGGATTGTGCTTACTGTTGTACAGAGATGTGTTTCTGAGGTCTCTCCTAACAGCAATTTTCTCATTCTTATGGATTCATGCCCCTACAGATTTCATTGCTCCAGTTCTCTGTGTGTTAACCAGGAATGCAAGTCCATGTTTCAAAGGTAGAAAGCTCTAACAGTTTCAAGAGCATCTTGTGGGCTGGGAGACATGGCTCAAAGGACACCAGGAAAAGAAATCATCTGAGGTAAACCTAATCTTGTCAGCATCTTGTGTGGAAACACTGAAGATATAAATGTTTCATATAGAAAAATGTCTGTATGCAATATGGATACAACCTCTGATTAACAGTCACCTAACCTATGAAAGATGGGGTTTTTTTTCCACAGCAGCACACTAATGATTCTGCTGTCATTAATAGTTGTATTTTGTTCAGGTTCTGGCTCAACAGGACAATTTAATTCTTCTGACACATTATCAGTGACCTTATCAAAAAACATAAGGATAGGATTTTTCTTCTGGTAGAAAACTAGACCATAGGAGCAGGTCTGCATTAAATAAATATACCTGTAACTGAAGCAAAATAACCCCTGTTCAGTGTGTGTAACCCCCAAGTTACAGATTTGCTGAAGAACAGCAAATTTGATATCCTGCTTTTAATTCCCAATGGTAAGTAATTCCATTACTCCCCACAGTAAGCTATACTTGACATACATGACATAATTCTGCTCACAATTTCAACTATTAACACTATGGTAAAAAATACTAGCTAACTATAAACATATTTGGAACATAAAAGAAATCTTTATGATTTAAATAAGCTCTACAGTACAATTTTCATCTCAGATCATAATGATTATTTCAGCTTTTACTGTACTTGCTGAGGGTAATTTTAGGGTAGCTGATCTTTGCTAAAAGGGTATGTCCTTTAAACAAGAAAGAATAGATTAATGTCAGAAAAATATTATTGATTTAATGTGTTAAATATTTTTCTGTATCCTGGTAGATATAATCTCATTTTTACAAGCATTTTGAAAGGTAGTCTGGTTTCTCTGTTATAATGCACTAGCTTGTCTCCCGCTGGAGCAGAGGATTTGTTACAGACTAGTGACCTGAAACTTAATTCACAGAAGGAAGGAGAGCATGCTAGCTGAATCCTACACTTCCTTAAGTAATATGTTTCCACTTTCGGCTGCATCTTTATTTTCTGTCCTGCATTGTGAGAAGAAGAAAAAAAAAAAGAGCAATAATATTCCAGTGACATGTCTTTGGTACTTTCAGGACATAATATCAATAGCCTGATGTAGCCAGGTCATTTTGCTTTCTATATGCCAGTACAGTGAAGGCCCTAAGGCACGTCTTGGCCTTTTCCACTGTTGACTACACAAAGGATTCCAGTTTTGATTTGCCAGTTGCTAATCTTAGTTGACTAAAACCACAGCCAAATTCTCCTGAGAAACAGTTAGATTGTGTTACTCAGTACATTACTCATAGTTTATATGACATTCACTTACTACATTGAACTGTGGCTAAGCATTGCATCTGACATATTTTAAGGGATTTAAATGATGCTGGTTGGCAGTCATGTAACTTCATCAGCTGTGACACAGCTGCTATACACCTTTATGACCTCTTGGTACTTTATAATTTTTAATGTGTCCAGAGCTAGTCAAGAGAAATGCAGTAATGTCATAATGCCATCTACAGGCCCTAAACTGTCCCAGTTTCTCTTGGTGACCCTGCCTTCCATATTCCACCAAGCAACTCAAAGGAAGGGCTGGTAGAAAAAGAAATCATAACAAACTCTTCCAACTGAGAGTCAAATCATAAGTAATTCAAACAAATTTCTACACTATAATTATTAATAATGAGTTTTCTCACCATCCTTCTGGTAAGTTCTGCCAGGAACACTGCAGAGATAGATTTTCATGTCATATTTATCAACTGAAGCCATGGCCTCAGTCAAGAAGTCAGAAAGTGTAAGAACAGGTGAGCAGTGCTGAATGTTGCCTTGAAGTTGCATTATTTTCAGTCCCTAAAATCACTGGTAAGCTGTTGGTCTACAGTGGTTGGTATTCCTGTAATATAGAAATGCCCAGCCTTTCTGATCCCAAACACCAGCCAGCACACCTTCAAATACCCAAGGGCCACAGGTTAGACATCACATATTCTAGAGAGCTGAGGGAAGAGGAGAGCTCCAACAGTGGTTCACAAAAGGTGACAACAGCCCCCAGGGGGTCCCACTGCTTCACCGGGATATTGCCAGTATAAAGCAGCCCACTGATTTGCCCCCTCAAAATCAGAGATTCAGATTAGCCAGTTCCCACACCAGCTCAGCTTCCCTGTTAATCCTGTGGCACAATCTCACATATGTCTCGAACTTCTGAAGGTCCAAACACATTTTAAGACCCATTCTTGCCATCCCGTTAGGTTTACCAGCAAATATGATTTTGTACAGCCACAGACAATGTTAAAGTTGACTGATGTTTTTGCCTCTGTTCTGTCAGGTTAAATGAGAAGCAAATGAAAAAAGTCCTTCCAAAACAAACACACACCAAACAAAAGAAAGAGAAAAAATGGCTGAAAACCAGAAATCCCAGCCCAAAGGGATGGGTCATCTGGCATGAGGTAACCCAGAATACAAAGAGAAAAACTATTCCCTTGCAAATCTTTTTTTTCTTTTTTTTTTTCATGTTTTGGAGGTAGAGAATTGGAAATAGAGAGAAAACTTCTGGCTTTGTCTACCTTTCAGCTACTTGCATTTTCTTTCTTTGAGGATCTATAAACAATGAATCCAGAAATATTGTTAATGCAAAATACACAAAGAAATTCAAGACTATAGACTTAAACAGCTCATACACATTTTGAATCTAACACACTATTCAATGTCTTGCTTCTTCTCTTATTGGAATAATAAAAACCTGTTATACATTCTCCTGGTAAGCAGATGTCCATCTCAGTCTGTGGGTTCCTTCCACCAGCTTCTGTTTGTCTTCTCAAAAGTACTTCAATATTCCTCAGAGAGGCCAAGAGCCACTGAAATTACATG
Source organism: Prinia subflava (assembly GCF_021018805.1). NCBI lineage: Eukaryota > Metazoa > Chordata > Aves > Passeriformes > Cisticolidae > Prinia > Prinia subflava. The sequence continues at coordinate 32,490,134 of NC_086249.1, forward strand.
AGTGTTATATTTATGTGTATATAAGTGTTATATTAGTGTTATATTTATACAAATAACCACTTGGAGCAATATCTGAAAATGTTTCTTTCTTAGGTGAGTCCTAACACAGAAGGTGGAATGCCTCTTCTATTATTTGTACAGTAAATAACAAATGTGATGATTTGTCATCACATTAAAGAGAGGTTTATGTACAAATAGTAATTAACAATTAGAATTGTTGACTCTCTTCTAATTCAAACCTATAGACTACAGGAAAAAAGACAACCTACATCTATAGGAAGAGGAAGCGTCTCAAGCTTTTATGAAGCATCTTTTTTTCAGTTAATAATAGTTTCAGTTCTAGGGTTTTCTGTGCTGTTTGAATAAAAGCACTTTTATTTAAAAATCATATTTTAAATGCCGTCATAAAAAAATAGACAAATGTCTCAGAAGAAGAATCAGACTAACAGCTTGACAATAGACATCACAATAGATTTAATTTTTGCATGCATTCTTACTGCAGTCCCTGTCAGGCAGAAAAAAAGATATGCAATCTGAAGCTCTTGTACTTCACATTTGTTGCATGCAGCTATTATTCTACTTGGCTTTGATGTTTCACACAACTTTTAGAAGCAAAGAATCTGCTTTGACAACATGACATTTCCCATATGTTCCTTTAGTTGTATGAATGAGAAAACCTTGGCTAACCCTAATTAGCATTGGCACTGTTGTTTGTAATCTTTGCACCGCTTTCTATACAAAATTGTTTTAGTACCTTAGAGTTATGAAAGGTTCTGCTTATTGTGCAGAACACCAAGAGCACTGTGCTACTGAGGATACTTGACTTTAAATTGCTGGGGAGAGATGGGGGCTGGGTCCCACACCTTGGCTACCTGTCCAGCTTGTAAGTAGGTGGAGGTTACGGCAGGTAATGCTCTGGGTGTGGGCAGACGGGGATTGCCTCCAGGTGAATTTCTCAATTCCACCTGCTTTCCTTTATGGGCTGAAGGAGTTTTTTAAAAAGCTGCTCAGTCAACAGATGGAGGAGAAGAGACTTACCTGAACTGGTTCACATTTTGCCTCCAGTCATAGAAACTTCTTTTCTGTTTTGGCTAAAAAGTCATTGCCAGTGGCTAGAAGGAACTTAATCTCCTACAGAACAAATGCAGCTAGTCCTAAAATTTACTTTTGTAAGTGTTACCTCTCCAACTAAATGGGCAAATATCTAATCTCTGCACATAATCTAGCACACCAGAGAGCATGTCTGGCATAGTTTGTGAGAACAATGGCTTCAGAGCTAGCCAGAGGAGAGTGTTGTGCAGAGTGCTGCTTGTCAACTTGGGTGCCTTCAGCTCCCTGAGATTCAGGATCTGGCATGCTTTCAGAATGGAGCTCCCTGCTTCGGTTACTGGGAGAAACAACACACCAGAGGGTTGTGCTACCTCCCAGAAGGACCTGGTCGGACTGGAGAAATGAACAGACAGAACCTCGTGAAGTCTAACTACAGAAAATGCTGCGTCCTGAGTGTGGACAGGAACAACCTCAGAAACCAACATATGCTGGGGGTAGCATGCTGTTTGCCTTCTCTACAGCAAGGACGCATTGCTGGGTCATGTTGAACTAGTCCACCATGACCCCTGGGTCCTTCACTGCAGAGCTGATTTTTAGCCAGCCTGTGATGGAGCCTGGGCTTATTCCTCCCTAGGGGCAGGACTCAGCATCTCCCTGTATTGAACTTCATGGTCTTCCTGCCAGCCCATTTATCCAGATTCTTGATGTCCCATTGAGTGGCAGCACACCCATCTGGTGTGTTATCCAGACATATTCCTTCTGATAACTCCTTCTGATAACTATTCCTTTTCCTTTATTTACTTTCCAACCTATTTTTGTTTTGTTTTTTGAAAAAAAAAAAATCAGTCTCTCCTACTTTAAGCATTTTGAAATCATGTTCTGGCATACACTTTCTTCTTTATTGCTTTAAACCAAGGATAAGGTATGCACTGTGTCCAAACATGTTAAGGTTTGAAATTCTGCAAGATTCTGGACAAGTACTGAATAACTAAACTTATTATTGCACATGTGGGGTTCAAACCAAGTGATTTATCATTAGAATTCAGAATTGTTTCAGTAATACAAAAACAAACCCACAAAATACGTGGAGAAAAAGATAAAACAAGAACAGTAAGAGAAAGAGCTCATACTGTGATTTTTTCCTCCTCTCTTGTCTTTATTCTTCAAATTTAACATTAAAACCAGAAAATGTCTGAACTGCTAAAAGAAAAATAATTCATCAATGACAGATAAAGGTCAAAAATTTAGGCAAAAGCATTTCTTGATGGAATTAATGGTAACTTTTATCTCCTCAATATCCAATCCTTTTTTCCTCTTTTCCACTTTTTGACTGCTTGTTCACATGTCTCTCCTCAGCTGAACATAACTTTCTTTACCTTCTTTTATTATATATTATCTTTCTAAAGATTGTGTTAGCAACTTAGGTAATATGTTTTCCTCTATCTATAAAGAATGGAGGTAGAGCAAGGTCGGTGTTATAAATTTCTTCTTTCTCTCCCTGGATGTAAAGCTTGTTCAGCAAAGATCTCTCTCTTCACACCATACTTACACACAAAGATATTTAACAGAGCATTTACTGCATAACGTTCATTTCTAATCCATGATACAATATTTTTATTAGAACAGGAGATTTTGAACATATCCTCAGAACATTTCTTTTTCAGTCAATTGGTCATTTGGTCATCAGTTCATTCTTTTATAGATCCTTGTTTCACTGTGTAGAAAAAAGTGCACTTCTCCCTTCTATATTTAGGTACACTAGCATAATAACCACAGCAACTGCAGACAGGTTTCAAAGGCCTTTTGGTAACCATCTATTTCTAATAACAAAAGTTTACAACAAGTTAATATCTCCGATCAAAGCTGACAAATATCCTTTGGTTTATTACTCCATTAACTAAGCCTAATTCAGCAAGACACCTCTGCTACTAGGATTTGTACAGGTATTTCATGAGATCTCCACAGTCCTTCTGACAGTGTCATTATTTTGACCAATTTGTGAATCAATTACCTCCAATTATTTTTCTATGAGATTAAAGTCCTCCTCTGGAGTCTCTTTCAAATGAGTGTTTGACAGTTCTATTTTCTCTTCTTTTTGGAAATAATCTTTCATTCAGGATCAGTTAAGAAAATCTCCCTATTCTTTCATGTGTATGTGCTGCACAGTCAGAGTATCTGAGGGAAATTCAGGTCTGAAACATGCCATTCAGCTAAATTTAACTTAGTAGGTAAAGGCCTGAAATTGTAGTCATGCCCTCTAGCTCTGGGTATAAAACTAGTCCCTTTCAATTAATTTAATTCTGTGTTCTCTCCCGTTTTCTAAGTTCCTAAAAAAGGTTTGAATAACATAGAGCAGCTGTGTCCCATTTAAAGGAAACAGAAGTCAACATATTTGTAATTAGAAATATGTCCTTCTGAACAAGCAATTATTTTGGAGTCATATTTTTCAACCACTTTTGCTATTATGCCTTGTACTAACAATTCAAGATGTAGTCCCATCCCACTATAACAGAGTTTGACAGCTTTATACTTCTCAGATAGGTTTAGGTTCCTTACATATGTTATATTCTGGTAACTGTGTGTCCTACTATTTGTCTTCCTCCAAGCTTCCAACACACTTTTTTCCCATCCAGAGCAATGCTCCCATTTTTCTATTTAGGCTTCCAGCTCGCATGCAGAAAGTTGTGTATCAACCCTTGGATTTCTTTCTAACCCTATTTGTATGTGGAACTTCATTTATTCCATCTATTGAACATTGCCTTGTATTATTAGTCTTTATCTGTCCTATTTTATTCTTTGGGACTGTAGAATTTTAGTGATTTTATCCGCAGTAGATAGGTTCTAGAATACTTTATTTTATTTTACACCTGTTTGCTTTCCTTTTTCTTAGAAGGTAACTCTTGACCTTAGCAGTAGCTTGGTCCCCTTCCAGCAAAGTCAGAAAGGTAGTGCTCTGAAAAGATTATTAGAGACTGGATTCATAGTCCCTCTTCCAGCACATGAGCACATCAGACGCAATTACAAAAGAAAAAAAAAAAAAAAAAAAAAAAAAAAAGGAAAAAAAAAAATATATATATAATGCACATATGGTACATATGGTGAATGTTTTGTCACCAGATATTACACCTATTAAGACTATACCAGTGCTCAGGAAGTGTTCACACAAATTCATGATATATTAAGCTTTTGAAGTTTCCTATACATGTGGAAAACATGTCCAGGTCAGGAATTCCCTGAATTACAAATATCTGGGGGTAGTATCATACATACAATGCTGGTAATAGTGTAATAGCAAGTAAACCTTTTTACCAGCAGTTGGAGAACTTTTTCTGAATGTGACAGAGTGCTTTATATGCCGCTTTTAACCTAGGAGACCAATCTGTCTAGGTCTCACTCTCAACATTTCATAGGTAACTCCTGAAGCAGGAAACAAGGAATATCAGGAAGAATGAACAAAAGGAGTGAAACTCCGTGGTTCAGTTGTGATTGTGGTAGCCCTAGCCCTTAGTGGAGAACTTTTCGAACCAGTACACAGAGTGAGGGGATCCTCCTAACTTCCCTTCCCCTGAACTCACAATTCTTCAACTCCTCTGCACATCCCATACAGAAAAGGTTCAGGAGGAAATAATGGCTGCAGGTTAGTAGCTGTAACACCTTACTTCAGAAAAAAAAGAAAATAAAAAACTGAAGTTGAGGTTTTTATCAAGTCAGATACATGAAGCCGTTCATTCTGTCTGGAGGCAGACCTCGGGTCTATTTAATTCAAGATATTGCCCTCCAGTATGGTCCAAAGAAGAGAGATAAATCTGAACACAGGGATACAGAACATGGTCTATGTACAGCATGAAATAACTGAATCAGTCTAAGGAAAAAATAACAACCTTCAACTACATAAATGGTTGGCACAAAGATGAACACATGTTTTTTACATAATCAAGACATGAAAAAGTAAATTTATATTGCCATGCAGCCAATTTTTTGTTAGGAAGTGAGAAATCACTTCTAAGTCTAAATGCAGTTAAATGGTTGAATCAATTACATAGGAAAGATAAGGAAGATCCATCACAAACTTAATACAAACATATCAGAAATAACATACTGCTTGTAATAGAATATTATAAATGACTTCTTAAGACCTCTTTTAAAGCTTTTTTTTTTTCTTTTTATTGTTCTACTATATGCTGAAGACAGCAAAGCATTCAGATGCAGTGGTAGAAATCTTATGTAAAATAGACAAGTGGAGACTGCTTTTGAGAATATCACAACTGTCTCGCAAGTATATCACAATCATTCTACTGAAAGTTCTATGTACTGGAAACCAGTGGTTTGAACGAAAACTAACCAAAACACAGGATTAATCTTTGGCTACTCATATTCTGAATGTTAAAAAAAGAATACATTATTCTGCCATTTATCTTAAATGTCACAGGAGTGTTGCATATAGACTTAAAGATGAAGGTTGGATGAGATTATATTGATATTTTATTTTATAAGGAATCCACACTTTGTACTTGAACAAAGACTTCATCATACCAGCAGTCCAATTCATGCAATAGAAGCTCAGTTCCTTATCAGGTCATATTAAAATATCATCATCATCATCATCATCATCTTCAATGAGTTTTCTTTTTAAATTGCAGCAAACTGACAGAAATTAGCATGTCTAAAAATGATTTTTGTATTTCAGTCCTGTTTTTCCTCCAACATTTGTTTTTGTGTAACTACAATTGGTTCCTTAGATACTGCAACACCATCCTACAGTATCTTTTGTGGTAAAAATTACTTTACAGTTTTTGCCATGAGGGAGATGTGCCTAGGCTTGAAAAACAGTGCTCTGAGAAAGCAAAACAATAATCATCTCCTGTACTGATTTTTGAAAAAAGTGCAAAATTTGAAAATTGTAACTGTGTGTAGTACAGGTTTTTTCCTTTATGTTTCCCTTCTCTGATAAGGGTCTTCCCATAACTATAGCCATGTAAGTTAAAAAATAATATTAAAATAAGAGGATAGCTGAAATAGAAAGAGTGCCATTAAAACTAAAATATATGGTTTGGTCCAGGTAAGTGCTAACATTCCACTGGAGTTCTTTTGGCTCACATAATAAACTTTAAAATTTGCTGCTGTTCCATGTACCAACAATTGCAAAAGAAGCTTTTAAAGTATTTATGTTGTATGTACTTGAATAATTTATATCTCCTAATTTAGTCTGTGTGTATAAGCAACAAAGAGAGACAAAGAACAAAGCAGGGATCTTAATTTTGCACAACATAAAGATGCTGAGCCAGCCAGTGCAAGAGGTAGACAAATTTGACTACGTCAAGGAGAGGAGCCAAATTCTACTTGAACTTACACACTTTGCTCATTTCTGGAAGGAGAGCACTTGTCTTTTATATACAGGGGAAAAAATCTTCTTTGGTAGCTATTCAGTTCTCTTTAAATAATATTCATCTTTCTTTAAGAAAGAATGATCCCATGTCAGTAGTATCAACAACATAGTGTAGAACAGGAAGTAAATGTTTTTTCAGTATCAGAGATAAAGAAAACATCTGTGAAGCCTAAATCTTCTCAGTAAGTGTTATGTATAAAAATTTGTTTAGCGGTAGGATGTACTGAGGACATGGGAGTGAGATACAAGCATACCATGCCTTGTCAGCCTCCACTGTGCCTCCCACAGTCAATGGAAGGGTACATGCTGATCATTCTCCATCAAATTTAGCAGCTTCATGACTTTATTCTTTGAAATATTTACATTTTATAGGTGAAAGTAGCCTTTGGGTCTGCCCATCACTGGAATATCTTGAGATATTTTATTGTGTCTGAGCATGATTATGGAGATTGAGTTTAACTGGTTAACATTAATGGTGACTGGCCAGATTGCCTTGCTCTGTGCCCCCATTACTTACAACCAACTTGTTGGCTTAACATGATTAAGGTTTACTTTATTTCATGTCTGGTGGTCATGATGCCAAAACTAATGGTATTCAGACAGAAGTACCTGAGCCAACACCATCTGCTGTCAGCTTTCTGAAGTGAGTTAAAGCTGTAATTGTCTTGGATATTATAGCAGATATATTCTTTGGCTTTTAAAATCACTCCATTCTAGCTCTGTGCAAACTAGGAGCAAAGAGCCATTTACAAAAAGCCCTTATCACAAAAATCCACAAGCAGGTGTTTATTCCTCCTTGGGCATATCTGCTGGGGTGGAGATTTTCAGTTCCTCATGCTTCTGCAGGCAGTCACTCGCCTAAATTCACTCAACTTTATCTTCCTGTAGCATATGTCCCTGGCTCAGGACACAGGCACACATGTTGGGCATGTGCCTTCACATTTCATCCATCGAGCCATGGCACTGCCTGGCCCTGTCCACCCCACCTTGAGGCTCCAGGTCTAAACCATTGCTCAGACACAGGCACAGGCCTGCCTTTCCACTGCAAGCTGATAACAAAGTGTGTTCTTAATCAGCATGGCAGTAACCTTGTGTGTTAAATGGAGCAAAACACTTTGTGGTCTTCTCAGAGTGCAAGCAGGTTGGGCATGTATGTGTCAACCTAATGTTAGAGGGGTCAGCTATGGATCTGTGCACCTGTATCTCACCATATTTCTTGAGAATTAAAACTGAGAACTGTACATCTGAGGACTGTACACAAAAAATCGGGTGTTTATCTCCTCCTCTTTCCTGTGTGTGATACAGCATTGTTTATAATTGTATATACTCAAGAAAGTGGAGTAAACATACATCAGTTATTTTCTTCTATACAAGAGGTATTGAAACCCAGGAGTGATTTTCCATCTCTAAGTGCGTTACTATAGTCCCTGTTTGGCTGCCTCTTGTTTCAAGGGCAGTATGTTAGAAGGATTCTGGGCTTTTATTGAATGTCGTTGTCATGATTAGCCACTGTAATGGAATTAAGTGGGACCGTGTCTTATTTGGACTTATACATAGAGAAACCATAAGGACAAAACCCAACCAAAAGATCTCACAGTCAAAGCTTGAGAGAGGATTTTGGATTGTTTTGAGCCATTTGAGGGAAAGGAGGGAGGCAAAGGCAGAAAAGATAGTATTGTAATGTTGAGTTGGTGTCCTTAGAGGTTTGGGAAAAGTGCATTGCTGGAGGTAGATTTAGATACGAGTGTTTATGATTGGTTTCTCAAGAGACTGCATCTATATTAGAAAAAAGATATATTTAAAATAATTTAATTTATATGGCGGGATCATTCAGTAACACAAACAGCAGAAATAATGTTAAACATTCAGTTAGCCTCATGAAAATGTGCACTCATAAGTCTTATGCAGCTGTTTGAGTCTTTCACCAGGAGATTTCCAGTCATATGAAAGCTGTGTGCATTTCTAGCCAAGTACCCTCTGCTGACAGGGAGAGTTTGGAACGTTTAGAGTCTGGTCATTAAGAATGCTCTTGGTATGAACCTCAAAGCAAATTAGAGATTAATTTACTGGGATTATCTGCTTGTTTTTCACTATTAGAAATTTTTAAGACAGCATATAATGAAGGGGTTCCATCCATCACAGCTCCTGATATTTCATTATGAAGAGGTGAAGAAAGTAAGGAAAGTTATTGATCTCAAGTATTAGCTTCAAAGATACAGAGAATTTTTCTGACCATTCATGTAAAATTTGTTTATTTTAGAATTATTGGTAGTCTGACAGGTCCCATTATAATCGTCTGCCCCATTTATCTTTTCTTTTTCAGGTTAGTCTTCCTTTGCATATTAAAAGCACTTTTCAGGCATTTATATCTTAAAGCATGCTGAACTTCAATTACATTGACTCACGTGGTGAAGTTTTTGTTTAAAATAGTAAAATTGTTTTTATCATGGGAATATACTGCTCTTTCTTTCTTTCTTTCTTTCTTTCTTTCCTTCTTTCTTTCTTTCTTTCTTTCTTTCTTTCTTTCTTTCTTTCTTTCTCAAGAACTGGGTGTTATAAACTTAAATAATGCACTTTATTCAAAAGGAATTCAAGTGAAAATGAACTGTTGACATCGCCCTTGCTTACAGTAAAGACTGAATGGTTGAATTTAAAGCTGTATTTTATTGACATGGAGAATAGTAGGTACATCTACTCATTTTATATCTGTAAAAATAAATTAGCCATAGGAAATATTGTAAATTTTTGCCTTGAATCTAGCAGTATATTCTACCATTTCTTAACAAGAGATGTTATAATGTAAAAAATTAAATGGTTAAGTTAAGAAACATGTTTATTTGAGCCCCATAAAATCAGCACAAACCTCCTTCAGAAGTTTGAAGGAACAATATAACATTATCTAAAAAGAGTATGCCTTTTATGCCTTTCTGCATTTCCAGCCTTGGCAAATATTACAAGCAAAAGTAGCATGCTCATGTGGGAATGTGTGTATTTGAAGAAATGCATGTGCTTGTGGGCTGTTATAGCCCTCCAATTTTTAAGATGCTGGCAAAAATAAGTGTAAAATGTATCAGAAAAAGCCAGTTTTATCAGCCTTTCTATGATTCTCTAACTGCCCTACATAGAGAGGGCTGGCAAATGAGCAAAGGAAAAACAGGAGGAATATTGTTTTGCAGGTGTTATTTCTGCATGCTTAGATCTATTAGAATGGTCCTTTCTCATTCTTCTTCTCTCTTTCTTTTTCCTAGTGGCCACCCATCTACTCTGGGAGAGGACAGGCAGCAATGTCATTTAGAGAAAATGAGTAAGCAGCTGCAGAGATGCCAGGCAAGTACCTTTTGTTAAAACCAGTAGCGGGCCAAGAAAATAAGCAGAGGAGATATTTTGGTGAAATTATGTTTTTTTCCACTCAGCCACCACATCACCACGTGCTTTGGAAGACAAGCACTAGTTTTGTGTCTTAGTGCTGCCTGGATGCAGGCACAAAGCAGCCATTTTTGCAGTCATTTCTGGATGCATGTTACCTTAGTCTCTCACATCTAAACCTGCTCATTGCTTTTAATGTTGCTGAATCTTTTCTCTAAAGCAGTGTGATGTGCACAGTTGAATAAAGGCCATAATTTCTCTTTGAAAACTCACTGGCATGAATGAAGCTAATGATTTCAGTTTGGCACTTCAGCTGCAAGGTAAATGAAATGAAGTTTTTTATCCAGTACTTGATGGCTTTGCATTTCCGATATGTATCTATTTAATGCTAATGAATTAGACTTTTTTTAAATAATGGAAAATTTCAAGGATCATCTAAAAATTTCTAAAATAACATAACTATGCACAATTTGTTTAAATCTCATGTATAATCATACTGATTGTGCAACTCACACAACTGGTATCACATGATACCAGTAGCACATGATACCAGCTCCTGGCTCTGGATCATCCAGCCTTAGGAATCAGAAAACTTAGAAACTTTCTTATTCCTTATAGAAGTTGTAATAAGTGTCAGTTGTAAAAGTAACCCCCAAAAATATTCTCTCCTTCACAGGAGGCATAAAGAGCACCATATTCCAGTTCTTCTGTTCCCCTGTATCCTTGGGTTATGACACCTCTATTTCACTAGTGTCTCAAAGTCTCTTTGGCTGCCTCCTGCAGAGTTGTTAGTAGACCTTGACATTATCACAATGAGTATCATCCCCCAGCCTCCTTCCACGGGCCACATTCCTGGGGTGAACAACTTCTTCCTTCATGTTTCAGCTGTGTGCATATAAGTCATTGTCTTTTTGTCAACCTTGGGTTTTGGTCAGCTTTGAAAACGTGTGTGAAGTACAGACCAGGAGAAAGCACTGGTGGAGGAACAGCTGCAAAAAGAACAGGGATGTCTATGGAGGCATGAAGGGAGAGTCTGTGCCAAAAATAATTGTTCTTATCAAGACCCAAACAAGTAACTTCTTCCTACTGTGCTTCTCAGACAGCAGCTGCTGGGAAGTTGATGCTCCAGATTTAGAAATTGCTTGGAGGAGGCAGAAAGCAGGCTGAGGAGCAGCACTGAGGAGTCAGGAGCTGTGGCCAAATCAATATACAGAAAGAAAGAAACTTCTGAGATTAATCTGGAACGAGGGGTGTATCCTCGCTGTACTACTCCTGGTTTTGGTGATGAAACTCCTCAGCAGAAAGCTGAGAAGTATATTATGAACACTTACCTCATTCTCCTCCTTTTTTCCCCACCTGGCCATAATACAATTTTTAAGATGGCCTGCTCTCTTCCATGCTTATCCCTGTCTGAAAGAAGATTGAAGAAATCCTGACTGGTTTTTGGGAACAACTTTGGCATCATCAGTTAGAAGTCAGCACAACTCAGCCAATTTTACAGTCAGAAGGTGTTGAAAAATGGGTAAAATGAAAGAACTGGCAGCTTTCATGAAATTCTTCTGAAAACATAAATCAGTCCCGTCTGTTCACTGTGAGCAGTTAAATCCATTTCACTATACAAAGAAAGATGAAGTGATTTTCTGGTGGGCAAAGAAAAATCTGTTGTATGGACACTTTGCCTCCTCCTCCGCTTATTCAGAAACAGATTTTGCTGTGCTCCAGAACAGTCTCTTCTCCCCTGAGCAAGCACCAGATTCACCTCTGCTCTTGGAGCATCCCAAACCCATCTGGCTCCTACTCCCACAGTTCAAGGAAGAGCATCAGTCCCAGACCACCACTGTAAGAGCAAATTGAAGGCAGTGAGCTGGAACCTGTTTGACATGCATGTGTGCAGCTGCCCCTGCTGCACACATGCATGTCAGACAGCACAGGGTGCAGCTGGACTTCTCCCCCATTGAGGCAACTTTCCTGACAGCCATCAGAGGTGGACCATCACCCAATGTGAGTTTGAGCTCAGACTCTATTGTAATGATAGCACAGACACAAGAGTCCAACAGGCAGACCTGCAGAGAACCCCTATGCAATTCACATAATTTGATACAAAACTGCAGTCCTGAGCCAGAATTCTTTCAGTCATACAATCATAGAATAATTTAGGTTTGAAAGCATCTTTAAAATCAAGTCCAACTACTAACCCAGCACTGCCAAGTCTAACACTAAAACATGTGCTGTATCTATATGCCTTTTAAATACCTCCATTGATAATGAGTCCATCACTTCCCTGTGCAGCCTGCTCCAATGCCTGATCTCTGTTTCAGTGAAGAAATTTTTAAAAAAATATCCAATCTAATAATTCCCTGGCACAACTTGAGGCCATTTCCTCTCCTCTCCCTTGGGAGAAGAGACCTATGGTACGGCAAAGCTAGTTAGGCACAAAATGGTTCAAATCTTTTCAAACTTGTTTTTCAATAATAAGGTGGTAAAGAGATCAAAGCAGAGCTAAGAACTTAGTCAAAACCATTCCTATTTGGGGGCAAAAGCCCCAGATGAATACACATGACCAAAGACTGCATTGAAGGCTGTAGGTCTTCTGTGACAAAGTGGAAGCATGCAAATATTGTGACCCTCTAGAAAGGATTTATGGTGTTTGAATTTTCACAATTCAGGATCAGAATTTAGTCTGGTGAAGACAGAACTGTCTTGCAAAAGGTCTTTTTTCTTCAAGCCATTTTTATGACATAAAGTCAACCAGAAGAAAAAAAATTCCACCTTTTAATGCATTAGTGCTTAATTTATGCTGTTACATTAATACATATCATTGAGGTGAAGCACTGTCAGCTGCAATGATGTGTCCATCTAAAATAATAGTCCAAACCTTTTGTGAGTGAGTCAGTTGCTCTGTTTGCTTGGCTACAATGTTGGGGAAAAAAGGCAGTTCATTAAATCATCATTTTCAAAAGGTTCTTAATTACATTTAGTGCTGGAGAGAGGACAATTTTTTAAAATGGGTAGTAAGGCTGCATGGTAACAAAAAGAAAATAGGTGACTTTCAGCTCTCTGTTCTGAGGTAGGAACTTCTGAATGTCCCACATTTTCTGGGAAGTTAACATAAAATTTAATAATTCATTCATTTTGCTCATCTGTATAATTTTTATGGCATGAGAGGTAGCGGCATGTTTCCAGCATCTTCCTAAACAAATCCTGAAAATACAAGTCTGCAAATGAATACGCCAAGTGGAGGTTTTAGAGGCACAAATAGCAGATGTTCAGTTCTCAGTATTTTTTTCTTTGTATTTTACAATTAGCTCCTTTAGCAGTGTTAGCATTTACAAGCAGATCATTTTAGTTTTATGGAAGTTTGCTAAGCAGATTTAATTGCAACAATTGCAAAAGGGATGAAACTGGAACAGGTTACCCAGAGAGGCTGTAGATGCCCCATCCCTGGAAACATTCAAGGTTGTGTTGGACGGGGCCCTAAGCAACCTATCTAGTTAAAAATGTCCTTACTTATTGCAGGGGCTGTTGGGCTAGATGTCCCTTAAATTCCCTTCCAACTAAAACTATTCTATTATTTTATGATTCTGAAGTTTCTGAGGGTATAATTCTTGTCCCTTCTGTGGTGTGTGAAGCATCAGTGGAAATATTTTTCTGATAGTCTGTACTGTGAAAACAGAACACAACCTTGCAAGTAGAAGCAACGATAGGCAAGCTGGTTTACACATTGTGTATATTAATATCACAGCTATCTTTGGGCAAGAGTTTAGGTCTAGCACTATTGAGAGACAGTGTTAAAAGTGGGAAGATATATATTGAGAGCCATAGGAAAAATACCTGTAAAAGTTTTCAATCTTCCAAGGATGTAAGCTTATTAAGATAGACACATTCTTGTTTCCACATTAACTTATATCAGGATAGCATTATGTGTCCTGACACATGATTTTTATTTCTGTATTTTTAAAGATTTTTAATCAAAACTTTCTTGCCAATGTACTTATAGGCTACAAAAAAACAATGCTTGTCAAAAAATCCTTCCTGAAATACAGGACTATGTTCCACATAAAGCACTATGTCAGGCAGCCTGAAATATCTGTGTTGAAATGTGGCTTATATAAACCAAGATGAAAGCACATTAAGTGTTTTATGTTTTGTGCATGACTGTAGAGTTTTCAACTGCATTTTCCAGACAAAAAGGAGTCACAGGAGCCGCATGTGCCTGTCTGCCACTGCTGCTCACACAGTGGGGGGGTGATCTCTCTGCTGCACTACAGCATGGTGTCCAAATGGATACCAGCCTAATAAGAGCTGGTAATTAAACATGATTAATCAGGCATATGACTCTCCACTCTGGCCTCTGTGGAACCATAAACATACTGATGTTCTGTGTTATAACCGAGTCCTTGTGAAAATTCCGCTGTTTGGGGGTTGTTTGTGTGGAGGTTCCCACAGCCAAAAATTGCCATGTGGCTTGTGCCTGCCTTTTTTTTCTCTGTGCTGCCCAGATATCAAGGCACCCCAGGTGGACCCCCAAAAGAGGAAATCCCACAGATTTACACAATTTACACTTTGGCTGCACAGATGTGTAAGTACAGCAGCACATCCCGTGCTTGACGAGGAAAATATGCTTTCACTTGACATGTTATAGGTTAATTGAGCTTTTTATGACTTCCAAGTAGCCCAGATAGCATTATTTATATTGAGGTTTAACTGCTTCCTGTTCTTGAACTATATTACTTAGGGGTAACTTAAATCCCTATGAATAATTTAGGAGTATATGGTGTAGATATCACCAGAATACTGGAAAGCGAAGTCAGGGCTTGGATAGCCAAAGGAGGAAACACTGAGAATGAAGAACTGGAGATGCTGTTCTCTGCAGATATATGAAATTGTTTTTATGAAAGCAAATCACTTGTTACAATACTTATTTTCCTTGTGGAACATCATTGGGCTACACTGAGAATATATATTTATCTATATACACAGGAAAATATAAACAATTATATTTTATTTTCTCAAGAGGACTTGTATCTTGAAATCTGATGGCTGTCGTCTTGTAAACCAGATACTCAAATGAGGCTGCACTGTGAACAGCAAATGTCAACTCCGAAAATTTGTATTGTGGTCAAACCTGTGTAACAACATGGAAGTCAGTGCTGACTCATGTTTCTGGGTGGAGGATTGGATTAAATCTTTCAATAGCATTTTTCCTATATCTTTACCATTTTTAAGCTTACACTCCTCAGCCCAACATACACTTACCTGGAAAGGTCACACTTCAGTTTGTTGAGAATGAGATCTGAGAGTACTTCAGGACCATTGTACAATGTACATTGGGATAGTTTTGCCCCGATGCTGACTTGGGGACTGCTCTTGCACCCCAGTGTTGCTACAGCTAATGAAGTGAGCCTTACTGAGCCACTGGCCTCTTATTCATCAAAACCTGAAAGGTCAGGAAATCTGAAAAATCTGCAAAGAAGGTAATAGTAAATAAAGGCAAGAAATGGGGAAAAAGAAATCCTAGTGTGCAGGCGAAAGGATTATGGAGGGAAATTTGGCGAAAGAAGTATGGCAACATTCAGTTCTGACACATATATTGCATAATATTCATAGTATATTAACATATATTTACATGATATGTTTTATATATATCAAGCCAGACATAATTTTTTCTTCCTTATTTCAATAATTTTCCCTAAGACAAGGGGCAGGGGGGGATTTTGGTGAGTGGAGAGAAGGAAAGGGGCCCATTTTTCCATAGTATAAGAAATTTGTTCAGAAATTTTGTGCCTTGTATTGTACTCATATACATAAGGCTGTTGCAGACTTGGAGAAAGTTTAAACTTTTTGTATGTATAAATATCTACAAATATGTATATAAATTTGTATATATACATAAAGTTGTAAATTATATGTAAAGAGATATATCTAAACATGTAATTTTATATTTAAATAGCATAATTTCTCTGCATACAGATCTATAGAGAGATACATTATAGATGAGAGAGAGAGAGAGATGCAGAGAAACATATCTCTCTTGTTTAAAAATCCATACACATACTCTTTAAAATACCTTGTAAAATTAAGGCAAGTTTCTTTTGGGATTACTATAGGCCCAGTATATAGACAAAAACACTTCCTTCCTGAAGATTTTCATAATTCATCTTCAAAACGTCTTGCAAGAATCACACTTAGAAGCAAATCTTAACACATATCAAAACATAAAGTAACTAAAAGATTTTATATTTATATTTTATATTTAAGGGTCTTGCTTTCTAGGTGTAGTGTGCTTTCAAGCCAAAAATTATTTCCACTAGCATAAGCCAAAAGGCGTTCTTTGATCCTTAGTCCAGGGTACTCTGCTTTATCTGTGGAACAGCAGCTACATCTCACTGAAGGGATTACTAACATTAATACAACCCAGATGCTTCTATTTGCTTTCCTTACAGTGGCATGGATTTTAACTGAATACTTTCAGCATATGTAGAACCAAATTATTTTGCTATTTTCCTTGAATACTATGCATTCTTATTTTTCAAGAGGGAAAATAACCTCAATAAGTAAATAAGTGATGGTTTCTTTGACTACAGATACCAGTTTTCTACTTTCAAACCAGACATGGAGAGTAATACCATGGGGTAAAATCATGGGATCTTTTTCATCTCTCTTTTCCCTTTATGCACATTTGCAGGACAGGTTCAAGTTTTCTCAAAATTCCCAGGAAGCACTATGAAAATTTGAAACAGAGAAGTGAATTAGGAAACACTCCTAGTATTTCCTTTTTTTTTTTTTTCCCACAAAACTCCAAGTTGTGTAAAAGTTATTATTTGTATTAAAATATGATGCAAAAAAGCACTAGTGGGGGGGTGGGCAGGATGAGGAGTCGTGATCAAGCAATACCAGAAAAATCTTTAAGGAGAGGTTTTTGGTGGATAATCAGACTTATTTGTGTATTTGTTTCATTTGTTGTGTCAGTACTAGGCAGCTTCTGTACAGTATGATTTGAGTGAGTTTGCAAGTTAAAAAACAAATGTGTCAGCTTTTGATGTCCTTCTGGGTCTACATATTTTATAGGACTCACAGTGAAGTCTGATCTTGTAGACATAATTTAGTTAATTGGACATACTTCTGTCCTGCCTTGAAAGGCGAAGAAGACCTGTTCATCAATTATGCATTACCTAAAAATAAAATTGTCTGTTGTGTCACATCAGACTCAAGATATTCCAGTCCATTATTAACCCTGACTGCTATGTATTAAAGAGAGACCAAAGGGAAAATAAAGAGATGAGGCTGCAAAGAAGCCAATGATGCAAACAGGAAGCTGGAAAAGTCCAAAGTTTTTTGTAGGTTCAAGCCTCCACTGAATTCACTTGTCAGGGAAGGGCCTTCTTACCATAAGGAAAGTCTGTGAGCTCTAGCATTGCCAAAATTTTCATTCTTATTCTCACCCTGTGTGTCCAAGTGCACTTCTTACTTTTGCTCTCATTACAGAACATAATTCTGTTTCTTTCATAATTGCCTATTCTAATAAAAGCTAGGGGAACACACCTCCTCAGTTTAGTGGAAACTTTCTAGGTTTTCAAAAGGATTACACAATTATTGAGCCAGAGTAATTAGATAAGCTTTGCCTGTTTTTTAAAGGAAAAGAGAGAGATAAAAAAAATGGATTCCCACCAGCTGATAACAATGGACCACACACTAAAGGGTTAGTTACAATCAAAGACTCACTAAGTTTGGAACAAAATTCCAAGGTCACCAAGGTGATTCCACCTTTTCCCTGGGCAGTGTATTCCAATGTCTGACCATCTCTTCAGTGAAGGAATTTTTCTCTAATACATGATCTAAACCTCCTCTAGTACAACTTGAGGCTGTCCTTTCAACCTGAGGTTAACAACTCTTTGACAAATGTCAAAAGCAGCAACCCCTGGGACAAGGAAACATGCTTTTTATACATGCAGCATGCCATCAAAGGAGTGGCAAAATACAAAACAAGTGCTGTACAAATCTGTGAATGATGAAAGCATCAGCAGAGCTTCCATAAGGAGGGAACAATCACTGCTCTCAGTCTGGGTCATTCGCCCCATTGGACACATCCCTGCAAAACACATTTCAATACTGTTGCAGCAGAGAATGCAGGTCCTGTCAGCTTGAAGGACCACTGTCTTATGGAAAATAATGACTTTAAAAAGGAGTTGTTGTGAGAAGCACAATGAAGTGGTATTATGGGTAAATGTAATCCTGCGATTTATAAACTCAAACACATTAAAGTGCTTTATAGAATTTGAGACAAAGAATAGCGGGAAACAAGTGCTATAAATTGGAATAGAACTAGATAAAGTCTAAGCAGAAATTAGTACTGCATTTTTACTAGTGAGGTTGATTAATAACTGGAATAAAAAAAATGAGTTTTATGTTGACAAAACTTCTTTAGCTGCAGGGAGATCTTTTTCTGAGATTAAGTAGTAATTCAATTAAAATTAATTATTAGATGGAATTGGTAATAAGTGCTTTTGCAACAACTGCAGGTCTGTGTGAGATGTAAAGTTATCTTACACTTTCTGCAGTTAATTTCAAGCCATGATTTCCATGATTTTCAGAGTAGGAATGCAATTTCTCTGCTTCTCTTCACAAAGTAAATCACTGACATGAAGAATGCAATGGCAGAGCTCCGCTCTTATTAAATAAACATGGAATTCAAAAAAAATGCTGTAGAAAAATGGGATCTTTAATGCACTCAGTAATGTGGAGAGCTGTCATAAAGAAGAGAAGTGCTGCTGAAAAAGGCAAAATGGCAGCAGATATAGAGTGTGAAGTAAACCAAAGACTGGGTATGAGCCAGAGCTCCTGTTTCTAAAACATTATGAGGGTATCCTCAGGATTAGGAGGGATGGCTTATGGCATCAGCTTCATACACTAAGTTGGTTCATTTATTGAATTCCAGAGAATGGAAAGAAAATTACACCATGATTTTGAGGAAGATTGTGCATGGGTTGTTGGTGCCAGGTGTTGGCAGTGGGATGCTAAAGGAATGGCCTCTGTACAGAGAGGTCAGAGGGGCAAATATTCCTCCATGGCCCTGCCCACAATGGAGTAGGAGAAGGAGCAGCAAATAGGATTAGTTATGGACTGACCATATACCAATCCCCATCCCTCTCCCCCCTGGAATAGGAGATAAAGTCAGGAGTGAAGGAGTGAATTTGAGCCTGGAAGAGACACAGAGGGAAAGAAGCCTGTTTCAATTTTTTCCTGTTTCTTTCTAACCAAATGTGTTTTAATTGGTGATATATTAAATTAATTTTCCCCAAGCCCAATCTGTTTTGCCATGACAATGACTGATAAATTATCTCCCTCTCTTCATCTTTCCTTTCTGATTTTCTTCTCATCCTGTGGAGGAGGAGTGAATAAGAAGCTGGGTTGGAGTTTGACCCGTAACCAAGGTTAACACTACAGGTATTCTTTCTAAACAAAACAAATGCACATCTTTACAACTCTGTCTGAAAGAGCTTTTCTTCCATGCTGAGTAGGAGTTTAATGATTTCTAGAATCAAGCAAGTTTGAGATGTGAACAGAACCTGGAAAAAACCACTTTTTTTTTCCTAATTCTTAGAAGTGTACAGAGGCTGCAACTGAAATTCCCCAAATAAAGAGATACTTTGGACCATCAGATATATAAATGGAAAAGGATTATAATACAAAAGCTTAGCAATTACACACATAAGAAATACCATGTCAAATTTGCATTGCATTACAAACTTAATAAGGTTTTGTCTAGTGTCATTGATATAGTGAAGGTTTAAAAAAAGGTGGTAGTAAATAGTGACTGCAGAAAATTTGGCATTTTTAATATCTCTAGGAATTCATGGGATCTGATTGTTTCTTGCCCTGGCACCAATGACTATCATAATTATTTACACAACACCTTATGAACAAGAACTATTTGGCATTTATATGACATCACAGCAATATGTTCATTTTACCTGAGTCACAGGAGTGGTGTTACTATGGGTGACCCCTTCCTCTTAATGACTATCCACTGACTACAGCTTGAAAACTGCTTATTGCAGCTCTAATGCATTGGGCGAGTGTGTGTTTGTGTGTATTTCAAAAATAGCCTAAGCCACTTGTATATTTTATTCTCTGTAACCAATAGTAATTTTTGTTCTATAAGGAGACAGAAGATTACATCTCTACTAACTATAAAATAATTCAGGCTGGCAAAAACTCATAGGACCAAAACCAGGGATAAGCTTCTCAAACTGCTTGAACACAATCTGTGCATACATCCTTAAGACTTGTTAATAATGTTTTTTTTAAAAAAATGTACCTGTAGTGTATGCATTGAACTATTTCTTGCACTGTTCAATATAATCTGTGAAATGAATACATTCAATATTTGACAGACAGGATAAATAAAAAATATTAATACAGACAAAAATGTTATTGGTAAGGTACTAAGAATTACTCTACTAAAATATATCTAGGTATGCTCAGAAAATCAAAACCAAAACTACCTTAAACTAAAGAGCTTATATTCCTACAGGTATACCCTCTTCCTCATGGCAGCATCCACACTTATGTACATGCAACTGAAAAGATCATTCTTTAAAATATCACATGCAAATATTTTCCTTTCTAGGAAATTTATTCTTTTTTTTTTTCCCCTTGTGAAAACATTGAAATGTGATAGTTGAACACCAATATATTTCAGACATTCCCTTATGGACTTTTTCTTGAATTGTCCTGTTATGCTTGATAAAGATATCAGACAAATCAATAAATGCACCTGAGAAATAAGTTTAATTAATGTAATGAAAGGGTAACCGTGGAAAACAAAGTAAAGTGGAAAAGAAAAGGGAGATCTAATCATGATGAAGGACTTCAGTACCTTGGGTGATGGGCCTGTAGTTCGTATATAAACTTAATAAACATCTGAAAACAGTTTTGCCCCCAAATCTCTGGAATATCAATACATCAATATGTAGTTTTACGATCTAAGAGATTCTTTGTTTTGAGGTTTTTGTAACATCTGACTAATCCAAACTTTTCTCCTCTTGAGATTTCAAAATAGTCATTAGGAGAAAATTGCAGTAGCTCTACATTGTAAGGGAATCATCTCATCAGTCCAGACTCTCCATAATATCTTCTATTAAGCTCATTTGTTTGGGTAATAAACTGAGGAAAGAGGATATTTGACCACGTCAATAGAAATTAGTTTAAATTGAACTATCTCTGCTATCCCTTGGCTGCCCTTAGGTGAATTGCAATAAATGATGGTATGGCAATTATATTCTGTTATTTTACCAGATGTCTCCATTTCTCTGAAATACTCTTTTGCTCAGTTTTACAACCTGTGCCTCTCTAAATAAACCAGGAAGAACCAGTGTGGCTAGCCACTCTTTCCTCATTATTGAAAGAATTATTCCCATGTCACACTCGATATCAGCTGCTGTACCTCCTGTGGCAAATTGTTTCTTTTATGAAATAACAATAATAATTTCATTCAACTGTAAAAGATTTGACCATAACTGTAAGAGTATTATTTGGCACAGTATGTATAGAAAAGCTTGAAAGCAGATGATTTGCAGTAATTGGCATGCTTCCTCTGCTCCTACTTAGGGAGGCTCTAGCTGATGGAAGAGTACTGAGTATCTTTGAACTAAAGGCAGTATCAGGACTGCCACTGTGACCTGGTCCATGTCATCACTTCAGTCATTTCCCATAAATCTTTAAGTGATACAAGCAGTGGAAACACACTTCCCATTACAGATCAGAGAATGGACCCATTATTCACAAGTCAGAATCAGTTTTAGCAGACGAAATGACACCAGTGTAAAAACATCACACGAGAGAAACTATTTCAACATTCTTAACATGACATAGTCTGACTTAAGCAAAGAAGCTTTGAAGTAATCAAGAAAGATGGGAGAAGAAGGGTAGTGAAGGGCCCTGTGATGCCTTTGTGTTTCTTTCCCCTGAATCAATGACAATTTTATGTGTTGATTTTGAGAGACTGTATGCCAAGAATATTCATCCCCATATCTTGCACACAATAAGGGAGAAGTGCTGCAGTGCATCCTCCTTTGGATCCCTTCTCTTTCTTCTAATAAACGAGCCATGGTGTAGTACTGGAAGTTGTGTGCTGAGATTTTATTTCTTGAGTTTGAGGTTTTTTTCTCCTTTTCCTTTTTCCTTTTTCCTTTTTCCTTTTTCCTTTTTCCTTTTCCTTTTCCTTTTCCTTTTCCTTTTCCTTCTCCTTCTCCTTCTCCTTCTCCTTCTCCTTCTCCTTCTCTTTTCTCTTTTTTCTCTTTTTTCTCTTTCTCTCTTTCTCTTTATTTTCCCTATTCCACTTGGAGGCTTGAAGGTGATAGCCTAGATAAGATACATTGGAATTTTGCCCTCCAATAAGGTATAAGAAGCTCTCTGTGCTTGCTTAGCAGAACATTTGAAAGCAAGTTTTTGCTTAAATAGCCAGTAATTAGGTGGTCTCAGAGAAACCTCAAGAATTTACTTTGACAAATGGAAGCTTCCGGGGTTAGAGGCCAGATGCTATCAAATTTTTCCATACTGTGAGCCTAAAGTCATTGTTTCCATTAAGACTTTAATCAATGATCAGATATCCAGTTCCTCTGAAATCAGGCATGAACTTTTTCACAGAAATTATGATGAGGTTAAGTCTGCTTTATTTTCTATGCTCAGGAAATAGAAGTCACTTCCCCACACCTTTCCTCACACTCATTCCTGGACTATTGAGTTTGTTCAAACATGTAGCAATTAAACTACATAAACTTTATAAACATAGAAACATAAGAAAGAGCATAACAAAAAATATTTCTGCACTTACCCATACTAATGAACCTTTTGAACACTGTTAGGAAATCAAACAGGCTATTTCCAATAGCACATGGAAATTGCTGCTACTGTTAATATCTCCTGCTTGTGTGTTTTGGTATGTCTTCTACAATCAGTATGGAAGTGTAGGGGAATATTTATGTAATAAACCCCCAAGGGCTTCCAAATTTCACTGCAGCCACAGTGAAGTGTCATTTTCTATAGAGTTGAAATTAGTTGCTGTAAACAGCTAGTTCTACATTATGACATCTGAGTTCTGGACAATCATGTTGAGTCTGAGATCAGTAACTTAATTGGTTATTTTCTACAAAATTATTTACAATCAGCGGAAGTTGTGGTTGTATAAAGTGTCTGACCAAAGATTGAAGCATGCAGGAAGATTTATGAACATCTCTATCTGAGTAATACAGCTTGAAGCCCTAGTCTTAAATTTCGCATTACTTTAAAAGGTTGAACAAATGTAATTTTGAGGAGAGGAGAGGTTCTGAGAGGTTCGGAGAGGAGATTCGAGGAGAGGAGATTCGAGGAGATTCGAGGAGAGGAGATTCGAGGAGATTCGAGGAGATTTGAAGAGATTCGAGGAGATTCGAGGAGAGGAGATTCGAGGAGATTCGAGGAGATTTGAAGAGATTCGAGGAGATTCGAGGAGAGGAGATTCGAGGAGATTCGAGGAGAGGAGATTCGAGGAGAGGAGATTCGAGGAGATTCGAGGAGATTTGAAGAGATTCGAGGAGATTCGAGGAGAGGAGATTCGAGGAGATTCGAGGAGAGGAGATTCGAGGAGATTCGAGGAGATTTGAGGAGATTCGAGGAGATTCGAGGAGAGGAGATTCGAGGAGATTCGAGGAGATTTGAAGAGATTCGAGGAGATTCGAGGAGAGGAGATTCGAGGAGATTCGAGGAGAGGAGATTCGAGGAGAGGAGATTTGAGGAGAGGAGAGGAGATTCGAGCAGAGGAGATTCGAGGAGAGGAGAGGAGATTCGAGGAGAGGAGAGGAGAGGAGAGGAGAGGAGAGGAGAGGAGAGGAGACGAGACGAGACGAGACGAGACGAGACGAGACGAGACGAGACGAGACGAGACGAGACGAGACGAGACGAGACGAGACGAGACGAGACGAGACGAGACGAGACGAGACGAGACGAGACAAGACGAGGAAAGTACAGCTGGAAAGTGTAGCCTGACTGCTTTAGAGGACTTCCACCACAATGAAAGACAAAATACATTTTCACTGCCTACAGGAAAACAAGTATACAGTATAAAACAGTATTCTTGTATACAGCCAAATTCTTCCAAGCACAAAGATTCTGGCCAGTAGAAAATGCTATTACTAGTTCTTTCTTTGGTACTACTTGCTTCTGCACCAGATCCTTGATGTGTAAGAAGGAGCTTGCAGTAGCCTTGGACTCTGTTTTATTAAATTCCATAAACAAAGTGAATGGCAGTCTGGAGAGCCATTGCATTCTCTGATAGATATTTATGTGCTCAACAGATAGAAGATGCTAAATCATCCTAGAGGGTTGACTTATATCTGCAGCTTTAAACCTTGACATTTAACAGGACTGAACAAATGGCACATGTACCTCTAGTACACAGGATTTATTGTTTCCATCTACCTTGGTGCCTGTTTTATGTGAGTCCTTATTAAAATATTACTGCCAACATCTAAAGCTTCAGTTCAAATTCCTGTGATATCGTCTAAGGACTTGAAAATTTGCTAGCTAGAGATATCTTTTCTCTAGAGTTTTGCAATTCTAACCTGTCTATTCTTTGTCTTGCGAAGCACTTACCTTCTGTCTCCAGAAAGGGAATGCCACACAGAAGAATAAGCCATTATTTTTATTTCAAAGGCAGGGCCCTGTATTAATAACACACTCAGACTCACATTCAGATTCAGGGATATCTGGAAAACCCTGTTGATTGCTTCTGAAACACTGACTAGTGGTACATTTCCCCAATAAAAGAACTGAGTACCAAGTGTATCATCATTCTGGAGCAGAAAGGCAGAAGGAAGTCTTTTCCAGGTTAGGCCAAAGTCTGATCATCCAATAGGGGCTCTACTTTGCAGAGATAGCAGGTGAACAATGTCCAGCAGCTCTTTGGTCTTGTGTTGAGCACTTAGGCTCTATTTTTTCTGAGTTTGTTTGGAAGTGTTATTCACACTTCATGATTTTTTTACTAGTTTTCCCCATTTTCTTTGATTCTCAGCTTTTTCTGTAAGGCATTTCCATTCCTTTTCAAGACAGGCTTGTCCTTTCCATGACATTGAGTAGGGATCAAGGATGTTTGAGGAAGAGTAATGACTGGATATGGCACCCAGTGTCGTGGTCTAGGTGACTGGATGGTGATCAAAGTTTGGACTTGACCTTAGAGGTTTTATTCAATGATTCTGTGAATCTGTGACGTGAGAGATCAAACTAAGAATGGTACTATCTCAGAATATTCTCCTCTATCCTCTAGCAGAAAAACTTCCTAGGCCAGAGACAGTGCCATTGCATTTAACCCAGGACAAGCTTTTGTCACATGAGTGTAGCTTGGGTAGTGTCACCATCTGTAGTGCCTGGGGGAAGGATAGGAAAAGGCAAGGAAAAAATTAAAGGTGATCACCAAACTGAGACAGAGATTCGGATCTGTTGTTAGTCACTCCCAAACCAACAATTGTGAATCTCATCCAACTTACATTCTAATTACAGTTTTTAGCTGTAAACCTGAACTTCCAGAGTTTTAGAAGTGACAAGGCAAAGAAAAGATGATCACTTTTTTTTCCAGTGATGTATACCAATAAAATGGGACTGAATAGAAGCTCTCTGCTAAAATTATTTTCTTCATAATTCCGAGATACAAGGAGCCAAAACAGCTGGACTATGAAAAAACAAGCAAAAATGTTTATTATTTGGTAATTAAACTCTCAAACATGAAGCTTTTGCACAAGAGGATTTCATTTAAAGTCAAGAAAACACATTACCATCGTTTGTTGTACTTAAGAAAGTATCTTGCTTTTTAGGTCTAAAAAGATGTGGAAATATGACCAAGGCTTGTCACTTTCTTTATGTTACACCTGTAAATGAAATTAGATCCTTCTTTCTGCACAATCAGTTGCCATTATGTCTTCCATTGCTGTATGGTGAAAAGATCAGCAGAAAACACAACTACACATGTTTTTATGTGTTCTTCTCTTCCTGAGAAACAAAAACTTTTTCTTGTTGTTGAAAAACATAAAGTAGAAGTGGAGGAAATACTATTACAACTTGATTACATTTCTTCTGATGTTCACGTGAATGGCACACATGGGACCTGGTACAGTGCATAGGATTGGCATTATTAAACTATAAATATCTACACTGCTGTTGGCTACATCTGAGCTTGTCGCCCTAAACTTTATTACTAATATAAAGAACTAGAAACACTTGACCTATTTCAGATACCCATGTTAGACTGAGCTGTATTATGTTTCAGAGGGATTACAAATCATCTCCAAACTGCAGAAAATTAATTTCTTAAAAGTTAACAGGCCATAAGAGTTTCAGTGATGAGTTTCCTATTCTTTGAAAGAATATAGGAAAGAGAAAAAAAAAAAACAAGAACAAAACCACAAAACAGAATGTGTGAGAATAGCTGGAAAATATTTTGTCAGAATCAGTATCTTTATATATAGCAGGTAGGTTTCTGAAAAAGAATTTTTTTCTTTTTCTTCTGATTTTTTTTTTTTTCATTAAGAAATACTGGATGAGTTGAACAAAAAAAATCTGTATATAGATACTAGCGTATACATACATGCATAACCCCAGGACACATGACTAACACAGTGAAAAGTATTAGGTGTCTGTTTTGATGGTTCTGAAAAAGAAAGCTGTTAAAACCAGGAACTCCTTCTTGCCTATTAGACACAAATACCCAACACCTCCTATTTTGACCTATTTGGAACCATTTCAGTTCCTTCCATCAGGGTCTTTCTGGCACAGAAACACATCCCTGGCTTAATAATTGACTTTGAGCCTTTTCTTCAGTGTGGATTAAGCCCAGTGAGATAATTTCTGTGAAATAGGTTTGAAACACAGATGTCCTTTTCATGTTCTGTTCATGTTTTGTCTCATTTGAAACTCACATTTCAAATCTAGAGCTGTCTCACCCAAGGCAGTTTTCTGGAATCTTAGATACTTGAGCCCATAAGCGTCCTTGTGAGATTTGCTTTTGAGCACCCTCTTCTCAATATCAAATTGTCAGTTTCCCTCTGGACCCTTCTCAAGGTGCAGCTTCTTCACAGGATCCCCTGTAAGGAGCTTGGTGGGTTGTGTGGAAACAATGCAGAAGTGCTCCCATAGCTTTGCTTTCTCTTCAGGAAAACCGCCCCAAAGAAATACAAGATTCAGAATGCTTTCAGGAGTAACTACAGAAAACAAATGCTGTTTCAAGCCATGGGGGCAGAAAAGTTGGGCAATTGAGTGTGTGAGGAATAGATATCTACCCAGCCTCAGGCATCCAGACACTTAATGCTCTGAAAATGCCACACACATTAGTGGAACGACCCCATATCTGTCGTTTAATGGCTATTGCCACTGTTTTTTATATTTAAACGGAGTTTGCTTACCTTTCCACTCATCCTGTCTTGGCTGAAATCAACAAGAACAGTGGAGGTATTCTAAAGAGTTAAACCAAAATTGCCTGAGTTAGACAAAAAAAATTTAATAATTCTATGTTTTGCACCTCCTTTCACCTTTAAATTGATGAAAGAAAGCTCCTGAGACTTCTGAAATCAAAACTTTAAGTTTACCTGTTTGATGTCAGAGCTGGTGTTGAGCCTGACATCAGTAGCTTCTCATACAGTGTAAGTTTAAATTGAACAGCATTCAGATGCAGGTTTCCCATCCCACTCTACAATCTGCAATGAGTTCAGTGTTTCAGGAATATCAGGCTGACAGCCTTGGAGGTTGCAGTACAATCCAAAGTGCAGCAATTGTTCTCAGCCAGGTGATGGAATATCCAGTCATTAAAACCTCTGTTTCTGCAGAATCCTCACAAGCTTTTCCACAATCTGCCTCTGATGTAGCTCAGCCCTGTGTTAGAGGCAGACATTGGCCCTTCTGCCAATCCCAATGTCCACACCAATGGTTCTGTGATGTGAACTCCTGTCCCTTTGCAAGCCAATCTGCAATATCCAATTCATTTCACTGAATGACCTACAGGCACTACTAAACACAGCCGGATGCAAGCAGTGATCCAGAAGTGAAAGGTTTGCTATCCTCTTACCAATAGCCTGAGGTGCCCTGCCCTTTCTGGCGAGGTTTGTTAAGGCTGTGCATTCAGTACCTCAGTTCTTTCACCCTATACCTCAGACCAGTTCACCATGCAAAGTGCATTGCAGAATTTTACCTGCCACAATATGTATGACATCACTTTTAGAGGAGCTTGGGCTCGTACCAAATCTACTGCATAGTCCAGTTACCCACAAAATAAAAGTTTCCTCTTAAAAACAAACAGATTATAATGTTCTTTCTGGTTCATTTTACAATAAGTTTAATATGGTGGTTTTGTTTCTAATAAACCTTGAGAAGATACACAAATCTAAATATAAAGTTTTATAGAACTTTCATACTGACTAAACACTTACAGATAAAACCTATGAAAAACCACTGAAGTGTTTGTGGGTTTTTCTTTCTTGCATCCTGGATCACTGCAAATCAAAAAACAGAACACAAACCAAAAGCAAAGAGCCTTAACTCTGAAATTTCCTGGCTAATAATTATTCACTGGTAAATTTATATCTATGAGGAATGATACTGAACCTTCATCTTCCAGGAAAGCACAGCAGAGTGATCAAGAGGCTCTTCCATTTCTGAAGGCAGAAAGGTTCCCTCATGTGGCACTTCAGGGCTCCAAGAGGACACTGTATAGCAGGGAATACCAGGTGCAGAAAAGGGTTTCTTCAAGATTGTATTTGGCATCTAACCCTGAGGGCTTATTCACAGATTTCCTCCTTAATATTTCAGGATTATTTTGAGAAAGCAAGTGCTGCACTGGCTTACGGAGAGGTGCTATAAGGATTCCTGAGGTCTGCTCTAGGAAAGAATTATTCCAAATTAATTTTTCATTGATTCTCTAGATTAAATATAGATAGAGCATTTCATTCACTGCTTTCTCCTGCTTCTCCATGGCATATCACTGTTTATTCAGTGTAGAGAAACAAGAAGAATCAGGATTCTGATTTTCTTTAAGGAGAAGGATTCTTCTAAGTGAAACATTGTAGTCATATGGCATTTAGAAATTGCTTTCATCTATACCTAGTATTTTATATTTTACAAAGATCTGTGCACGGAGTCCACAAAACAGAAATAACTGAATTTGCTAATCATAATGATTAGGTAAATCACAGACACAAGCTGATCTGAACAACAAAATAAACTAAAATTAGCAACAGCATGCCCCTGGCCTAGGGCAACATCCAGCTGATGAACAGAGACAGCAGGGACCTCATCCTTTCTCTACATTCTGCTACCAAAACAAATTTGTTGTGTCATTCGTGTAATAGCAGGGACAACATCCACCCTCTGGAGCACCTGCACAGCAATTTCTATGTGGTTTTGCTTCTTTGTTGCCACAATCCACCTGCCTGGATGCATTTCTTGGGAGAAAATACAAATATTGTGAGAAAGACAAAGGTGAAATAGCTGTTACTACATCTGTCACTATTAATCCACCTAAAGCCCCTGCATCTGCTCTTCACAGGATCTATAAAGGCATTTCAAAAGATCTATATAGCCATGTTTTGATTCATCAGCTCCCAGCTGGCTTTTTATGCTTTTCTTGCTTGCCACAGATTAACGCTCTTCCTCACTTGGCTGTAAATGCTGCAACACAGTTTTTTATAAATTAATCAATATTTAATCATTGTAATACTTTGGAGGTTAAGAGAGGTTCAGACATGAAAATTATATTGCACTTCCCCAATATTGAAAAGATCTCAGTTTGACTCTGTGGGATTAATAAATCATATTATTCCCATTATAACAAGTAGTCCAAATTATGCATAGGCTGTGTGCATTACCCAAGGTTATACAATGCATCAGTGGCAGAGCAAGGAATCAAACTGGTGAAAACCTCTTCTGCAGTGAATTAGAGCAGTTCTGTCTGTGTGAATGTTCAAGAGATATAATATCAAATAGAAACTGTTACTGGGAGCTGGATATCCCTTTGCAGTCCACCCGTCTGCATTTTTCTCTGTTTAATATGACCTAGTTGATCATATTAATTAAGATAAAGGACTGGAAGCACTCAGAGAAGTGTGTTAATCTTGCTGTGCATGAAATAATCAAGTAATGCTGAGCAGCTGGTCAAATGACCAGAATTTGACTGACACTACTGTCATCAAGTGTCTAATGATGAGGAAGCAGCATGGAGTCCTTAGAAATGAAAATGAAAATGTCAGCAGCAGAAAAGCCAACCAGCCTGACCACAAGAAAATTCTATCATTCCATGAAAATTATTGTCTTAGAGATGATATATGCAGGTCATCCTCTTACCTTGGAATGGTAGTTATAAACTAATATATTTCAAGTATCTTGGCCATCAAGCACACATAGAGTTTTTACCTCTGCCTTGACTTTTCCTTGAGTTTCCATGAGGACCTCTATGGCAGATGAAAATTAGAAACCTAAAGAGATATTAAGTACCTTTCTTTGTGGATCTCAGCCAATAACCAGAAGCTGTTTTACTAATTCTTTCCACAGCTTGGCTACAGTAGCATCAATCACCTGTTGACTTGAATTTCTGGAACAGGAAAAGCCATTTAGTTCCTCCACCAAACCATATGTCATTACTAACCCAAAAACTGTATATAAAAAGCTAAGAGAGACCTCATGTATTGCAGTTCATAGTTTTCAATAAATGAGGCATAGATTTAACATGCATCTGCTATTCCTCTTTATTTGAGTTGTTTGAAGATTTGTTTCATCTAGTGAGCACCTTGCAAAAGAGATACCAAGAGATTCCTTGAGATTTTGGAGATGTATGTTTCTTTTTCAAAGCTTGTCTGAAAGCAAAAGTAAATAATTACCAGATAAATGGGCAAATCTGTTTATATTTCTCCTTTTCATCTTGCCAACAGTTCATGAATAAATAGAAAGAATATTTTCCAGGAAATGCATAAAGAAACTAATTTTTTAAATTTTTATGCAAAGGCACTAGCTGAAGCAGCAACAAGGCAGGGGCTATACAGCTGTGGAAGTTCATTCAGGAATAAAATCTTTGTGAAGGATTTCCTGAATAGCTATGAAAATAAAATACAGGTTGAGGAGGGAAAAAAAATCAAATTCTCTTCAAGAATTCATTTCAGTAGATTTCTCTGCATCTTCCTCATTAGAAAATGTTGTACTATCTGAAATCTGCTGCTTCCCTCAAGCAAAAGAATTTCAAAGTGATTATGCTGCAGGATGAAAGTATGTAACATGCTGGTTAGAACACTCTCTTCCCTGCATTGATTTGAAATGGTATATGAATGCTACTACAGAACAGATTACCTGGGGTTATTTAGGATTAAGGGTACACTGTCTCTGAGGACAATAATTACCTAACTAGACAAAAAATCTTGCCACTTTTTTTGCCTTTTTTGTTTAGTCTCATCCTTTTTTTATAATGAGACCCCTTACCCCCTTTCGACTATCTGTGCACACGGTTTGCCATCACTGCATAAATTTTATAACACAACCAGCACTTTTCTCATCTCTTTTCTCTCCAGCTTTTTTAACAATATGGAACTAGTTGAGGTGGAAAGGAGCCTTTTATGTCCGTTGTTTGGACTTTTGTAAAAGTGGCATCGGCAATTTTCTTGATCTTTCATTTCTCATGGAATTATGTTTAATGGCTCAAAAGCAATCTCAATGTCCTACTAATTGGTACCTTCCTTAGTTTGCAAACAACTCAGAAAAGTTATTACATTTTTATGATACCTACACCATGCAGTAACCTTCCTGGATCAATTTCTTTAAATTTTCCCTGGGGGTTTTCTTTAAGCATTTTAGAACAGTTTATTTTATATTAAAAGTTCACTGAATAAGAATTAAGAGGAATAGGAAATCCACTGGAAGAAAAGACAATCACTGAAAATTAAATGAGGTGAAATATTGTTGTTCTGTTTTGCTCATATCTTTGCTTCACAGTTGCAACCACCCCACCATTTTCCACAATTATTTTGTCCAGGAAAAGGAAAGTGTTCAATGTACTGCATTTTGTGGATGCACCATCACTGAAAGTGCTCGAACTCAGTGTCAGTTCTGGCCCAACATTAGAAGCTGGAGAGGTTGGATGTGGCTTTGAGCAATGTGACCCAGTGAAAAATGTCCCTGTCCATAGCAGGGGAGTTGGACTAGCTGATCTTTAAAGGTTCATTCCTACCCAAACCATTCAATGTTTTATGATTTCTTCAGCCAAAACAAGAGCTGAAATATTCATATAATAATAATCCTGACCGTTCTCTGTTGCCATGTCTTCTCCAAGCATGACAAAAACAAGTTGAAGAGTAAAAAACAAAAATACAGCTACTAAAAAAAAAATCTTATAAATGCCTTGAATTTCATGGGCATTCACATTCCCTCTCCTTTGTGTCTTTTATTTTTCCCAAGGCAATGGGATGACTTTCCTCTGGTAACAGTGCCAATCTATTTTAAATTTGATAAGGTTGTTCTCAAATCACAAATGCTGAAAATATTCTCTATATTCTTCCCATCTAGGGAAAAAAAAGCAATATTGTTTCTGAAAAGCTCTAGTGTCTTGCATGTCTTTGCTATCCACATTGCTGTAGTTCATCCACAGATAAAAAGTTGTTTTGAAAAATACTGAATAATATGGTTGCCTAGGCAGCAGGGACTGGATTGATTGATCTGGGAGGTCTTCAGTTTAATATCTCCCATTCCTATGAAAAAGGAATACTAGTAATTGAGTATGGAGGTTTCATTGTTTGATATTCAGAAGTGTTATTGGATCTCAGTAAAGCAAGACAGCAAACAACTTACTGAAGCTGTCTGAGTTATAAAAAGTACTGTAGTAGTTCATGTTGTTCCTTTAAACCTAGACCAGATGTTTTTTAGGTTCAGCACCCCAAAGGAAAAAAAGAAATGATCCTTGGGAAAATGTGACAAACTGAACTAAACTGCTGACTTTCTATTTCCAACTGTTTAGGAGGAGTTAATTAGTTCACGTTATATTAAGTGTGCCAAGCTCAAAAAGGGGGCTACTCATGAATAGTAATAAATCCATGAGATTTGTTATGATATTCATTTTCAAGCAGATATATGTTTTCCTCACAGGGAAGAATAGGTGAGAAGACAGGCAGGATAAACTGAAAACTCATCTACACAAAAGCCATACAAACAGACATACCAGCATTTTGCCTATTCAAAAAGTGCAGGCAGAAGACATTAGAAATATTTATAAGTCTCAAACATGAATATTCATTCTAGAGCAACATCCTTTTTCATTTTAATTGCATCTTCTTTTACAGTTAATTAGCCAAATCCCAGCTTTCCAGACTTTCATGATATGAATGCAAGTTTTCATCGTTCAGTTACATTCAGAAGAACGGTAAAAAAATTAATACAGCCAAAACAATGTCATTTGTTTTGAACTAAATAATTTAGACAACGTTTATGGAGCAAAATAACCTACCCAACAATTGCTCTGAAAGAGATGAGAAGGTCATAGTTGATAATCAAAATAATAGTGAGCCCTTTCACTCATGCGCCAGCAAGAAAATCAATGAAATAAATCCCTGAAAAAAATTAAACAGGGTAGCAGTGAAAAGACGTTGAACAATAATTTCTTGTCTCCTCTCATCAATACTGAGACCATGCTAGGATGTTGCCTGAAGTCTTACTCTTTACAAAATGAAAAGTTTTAGGGAATTTCTATGAAAATTATTTGAAATCTAGTAGAAATTAATTACAGAATGAGGTTTCAAGCTCCATTAATTCATCTTAACAACAATTCATCTCATCAATAACAAGATATTACTGTTTTGAATAATTAATATGAGTATATTTATGGAAGTTTTACATTAGTACAGGACTTGTTACACTCAAGTCTCATATGGACTGTGTTTTTCATTTGATGGTGCAGAGCAAGTCAGAATTATACAGATAACCAGGTTTTTATCATTTCACTGTTCTCTGAACATCAGCTTGAATTCCATATTTATTCCTCAGTACAAATCATAGATTCATATCACAAGCCTTCCCTTTTAACATTTAATGACATCACAGACAAGTATAATGTTCTACTTATTTATTTTATATAATTTAACAAAGAAATATCTGTAGTTCTGGTCTCTGAACAATTGTAGATTGTTCCTGGATAAAACCAGAAATAAACCTATAACCAGAATTAAAAAATAAACATATTTCACTGCTAAGGGGCCCTCTTTACACCCTTTGATTCAGCCTTTCTCTCTGATCTTACAGCTCATGCTTTTCCAGGTTTACAGTAGTCCAGCTTCAACAATAATTGTAAAGTTCCCTAATAACACCTTGCAATTCACAGGAGGAAAAGGCTGGCGTGAGAGCTGTAGTAAGAGAGCCCTCCAGGCTAAGGGAGGTTTTTCCATTTCCTAAGTGAGTACTCTTCTAATCACTAAACCATCAGGTATCCTAAAATAAGGATGTTTCTCAGACATTTTTATTGCCATTGATGATGTTGAACAGAGATGTAATTTGGCTCATAACAATCTTCAGTTTGCTCCACTGTTTCTTGTTGCATTTAAAGACATTCCTTGTGGCACATAAAGGAAGGCAGCAGCCAATAGAAAAGTTTTGAACACTTATCAGTTGTATGCAAAAGCCTAAATAATGGAGCCAAACCCAGATAAATGGTTGCTTCCATACGTCTATACTCTGCTGAATTCTATATCTAAGAATAATTACATTGTTTCATAATTATTTTGCTCAAATTATAAAGCATCTTTGTCTCAAACAGCAAGAAGAAAAAACACAATATATGTTTGAAATAAGATTAGTTGAACTGAATCTATGCACAGACCCCACATCTGAAAGGTGCTCTTCAAGTCTGCAGATTCTTAAGTTTGGTAGCAAAAGATTTCAAAATGCTCCAGATGCTGGAGTGTAGTGCAGAGTACCAGCAATGTTATTGGCAAAATAAGGCGTCTGGGTTACTTCAGTCATATTTGTCTCTGACATCCTCTATAGTAATCTGGTATCAGATATCAAAATTTTTCTTCTTTTTTTAAATTTTGAAAATAGCTCAAATCAAGAACCTGTCCTGGAAGAGGAAGGTTAATATAAAGAGATAATCCCAGACAATGCCAATTCACAGAACTAAACATCTGGAGGATCCAGCCCTAAACAAAACTTCAGTTACAACAACTGTGAAGTTGTTTATGTCTGACAACATTTTAGGATATTTTATTGATTTTTTTAAAAAATCTGTTCAGCTTTGAAAGAGAAAATAATAACATTAGTAATCCATTGTCATATGCATGCACAAGGTGTGCATCTTGTCCAGAACTCAGCTTTCACTGTAGAATTTAATAAGTTAGAAAGGAAAAATAATACAGCTGATAAAATAATTACAAAAGAAAAAAAATCCATCAAGCTGTGGTAGAAAAGATAACATCATTCATGTCCTGGTGACACTGTTTTAGGAAAAAGCAATTGTGTTTTCTTTCAGAACTTTGCACATAATTGTAATTTGTGGTAATAAGAAAAATTTTTCCCTAATCCCATCTCTGCAAAGATATTTCATGACTTAGAAATATCTTTTCAGAGATGAAAATTTAGATTTATATGGTGACTTAGATTTAGATTTCCTTGAACAAAAATGAATTGTTTTGTGAGGTTCAAGTCTAATTACACCAGTCTAATATTATCATAAGAGTTTCACATCCTGAGATAATAGATTCTGAACCACTAGTTAGGAAGAAGAATCAGATTTACTGAAATTTTGTTCTCCATAGACTGTTCTGTGCTGCACTTCCTTTCTCATAACTTTGTGTTGCCAGGGGACTGGCAGCACAGTAACTATAAACATTGCCTAGAGGAATGTTCCAAGGAATAAAGTCTTAAATATTTACTGCTCTTTTGTGTTTGGATTTTTTACAAGGTATTTCCTAATAACATCATGGTAGACCACACTTTGGCATAATGTAAATGCCTACAGCATGTACATCTACATTCCAGCTAAACCCTCATCTCTCTGGAGAAAGATGATGGACTTTTGGGCACATTGTCTCAAAACAGAAATTTGAAACAGATCAGCTGTATATCAAGGAATGCCTGTTACTCTCTTTTGAAAAGTCTTAGGACAACCAGCTTGAAAACAGATGTGAACATTTTAGAGGTCTAAAATTAGATGAGACAGAGCCCACCCCTGGCACCTAATTTCTACAGGCTATCAAATCTCTCCACTATATGTGTTATGTTCACATTAGCAGCTGCTATATAATTACTGTGGTTATACTATTATTAAAACTTCAGCATGAAGCATAACAAAACACCCTGTATCAAAACAATTCCAGATTCCCAATCTTCATGTTTCAGCTGAACAAGAAATGATACCCCTGGTTACCTATGATTTTTCTGAGCAAGGATGCACTGATAAATTAGTCATTTTTGCCAAGAAGCAAATCTCATAATTAATTAGGCTCTTTGGGAGTTTAAATTTTCCTATGTGGATTTCTGCCAAAATAAAAAATCTCTGTATGAGCCATTGACTGAGCTTCATGAGTAAGTCTTAGTACATCCTGAGATAAATATTGGAATTCCTCAGGAGGAACACAATTTCAGGTGGGCTTCAACTTTTATCATGCCCATTCTGACTAAATGATTTATATCATTGTTTTGAATCCCATTTTCAAAATAAACCCTATCTGCTGTATAGAGAGGGATGTGTCCCAAATTTTTCCCTGACTTAGTTTTTTTCTTGCTTTTGTTTTGGGTTTTTTTGTTGTTTTTTTCAGAGTATTTGATTTTGAGGGGGTTTGTTGTTGTTGTTTTGGTTTGTTTTTTAAAATCTAAAGAACAGTGTTTAAATTTAGGTTATTAAGTTGCCTAATTGTGTTCTTTATTGTTCTGAGCATCACAATACTCAGTCTGGGTTTGGTGGGGGGGTGAGGGGGGTGGGTTGTGAGCTATTGCGGTGTTAAACATAAAGAAGACTGTGAAGTGGTAGGCCCAAACTGATACTTTAGAAAATATAAATCTGACTAGAAATAGATGCGGGCGTGACACAGATGTGTGCTGAGAGGTTACTCAGGGTGGAGAGTCCCAAGCCTAGCCAAGAGGGAATGATTTCTGCCATGCTGTTTCGGACCAATAATAGACAATCCTTTTTAATTGTGTTGCTCAGAGTGTCAGTTTACCTTTGACATTACATACTGCTTTGTGCCTGGGCCATTCATTCGCCACCCTTGAGGCACAGACCATGGGCTGCAGTCTGTAGAGAGCGAGACAGTTTTTTCTCGTTGTTTGCAACAGCATCATTCTGAGATAAAAGGTGGGATCTAATCCAGCTTGACAGTGCATTGCCAAACATGTCAAGCAATATTTCCAAAATCTATAATGACATTAGGTTTGTTCTTAAACAGGCATTTACTACATATCAAATTTTATATTCATGAATATACCTGTGCTATTTACTCCATGCTGTCACAACAGAATCTCTTATATCAACACTAATAACTGAGTTTATGTGTAATTTTCTGCACTTCATGGTTCTGAAACATAGGATTTTGAAGTAAAAATGATAGATAATGCATCTCCCTTTTTCCCATGCTGTCCTTTGCAAACATGCTTTCCTCTCTGCCCTTTCAACCCTACACACCTTTAACTACACCGCAGCAGATGTGGTGTCATTTTTTGTTAAACACGCCCTGAGATGCTTAAGCGTGAAAGATGCTGTACTAAATTAAGCATCACATCCTAAAATACTGAAAGAAATGAAGGTAAGGGTATTCCATTTTATCCTAAGATTTAAAAAAAAAAAAAAATCCACTTCTTTATTTGCTACACTTTTCATTGCAAATTTGAGACAATTATTAAAAAAATCAGGGTAAAGCATTATAACAAGTCAACAACAATGGCTAGATATTTAACATTAACTTAGTATATAGTAAAAGAAGGTAAGATGTAATTTCTTTCCAATATTTTTAAGTGTGTCACAGAACCATCCCAGGAAAAGCCAGATATATCTGAGTTATCCTGCATTTGGGACAAACTTTGCATATGCCTCTAGATAATTGTCACATTTATGAAGAATGGCTTTTTCACAAACCTGAGCTCACAATGTATTGATGCTTAATTTGTTACCTGTAAAGTCAGTATAGTGACATTTCCCAATTCATCAGGGCATTACAGGGATAAAACCATCTAAGATTGTGATCCACAGTTAACAGCATGGGTATGAAGTGTTCAAAATGAAAAATACAAGTGAAGGTACAGGCATGGAAATGGTGAACTGAGATGGATACCTTCTTCTATCAATAAATAAAAAGAAGTCTCTAGAGATGAATATTCTCTGCTACTGTCCACTGGAAAGAGCAGAAAGTAGAATTTTCCATTCCTGGGCACTTTTTTTTCCCTAGCAGCAATCAAATTACACTCTGAGAGGTCTTTAGAGGATATATAAAGTATAAACCAGCAGAATGGAGGGTAATGAGAAAAAAAAGAACTAAAAGAAGAAAGGGAGAACTGTTCTGTTTGTGGAAACAAGTACATGCTTTACAAAGCCTCCTCAATGAACATCTCCACTGAGAACTTTGTAACCAACAGCACCAGAGATGACCTTGTAGCATAATGTTTTCACTGGTACTGCAGATCACAGGAGGAAAAGTGAGTCACTCTGGGAAGAGAAGAGAAATGCCCAAGAGAGCTGAAGTCATTGTAGCTGGGTGGAATAATGGAAACTTATGGCTGGGGCTATCAATGTTTCATCTTAGAGCCTGAGATGACCCTGCCTTTGTATTCTCACATAAACACAGGTGTTGCCTTCTTGTGTATACTGGGAGTAGAACACAGTGGGAAGAAAACAGAAATGTTTAGTGATCTTTACTGGGCATAGTCAGAAGAATCCAGGGAACTGACTTAAAGATTGGTACTGAGCAAGGAACATGAGCTAGAGAGGTTTATTTGTTGCTCATTTCTGTAGGCAATAGATATGTTTTACAGATTTCCAGCAAAATTCTCCTGACTCACAGCATATTCCCTTCTTGTTTTGAGTGCAGCCTTATTACCAATAATCAAGGAGGCTTTCCATTTAAATTGTGTCTTCAGGATAGATTCAGCTTTTACATATGCCTGGATAGTGCCTCAGGCTAATGCTTTGTGTTAATTGGCAATAATTCATTTGATCTATACAACATGTGCAAAATGCCTATGATTTGTATGGCAGTAACATCAAAATTAAGATGGTCTGTACAGTATTTTTTAATTCATATTTACGTCTCAGCTTTGTCAGGCTTTATTTATGTGTGTGTGTCTTGGAGGGGGACATCTTACTCTGTATTTCCTTCTGTCCTCCCTCTTTCTGTGTTTTTTCTATTCCCCCTCATACATGATGCAATAAGCCTCTCACATGCAGAGGACCTATAGATGTTTTCTGGCTTTCGCAGATGGTGTTTGTGTGCTAACTTTATTGCTGCACCTTTCTTTCCAACCAGAAATTTCAAAGCCTACACTCATCTCAGGGAAAAATGGTAGAAACTTCCATATTCCGGTAATCACTGGGTGTGATACCCAATGATTAAGATACCTTTAATTGCCAGATACTACTGAAAAGTTCAATTCGCCTATGTGCATGTCTGTCTCTTCTCTATTTGACATCCCTTTCTTATCCCAGCATGACTACCACAGCCAGTGCTGCAGTGATACGCCAGAAGACAGCTGGTGTGGGAAGAGTCTTCCAAAATCCAGATTTTTAGTGTACAGTGTAAAAGACAAAAATTGACTCAACTAAATTTTCTGAGAAACCATGAAATTTGAGATCTGAAAGTTGTGTTACTGAAATAACTGGCTTCCTCTCCTTGCTGTCAGAAATGAGACCTGCTTTGAAGTGACAATGGTTTTTGCTGTGTCTGTTGAGCACAACAGGTATATTTTGGGCCTACAGTACAGCATAAGCCATGATAAATGACCTTGTGTAGCAATTTGCAAAGGCTGGCTCACACTGGACTTAGCAGAACCTGACATAATGATGAAAGCCTGCCATAATCTGAGTTTCAGTCAACTGGAGAGGAAAAAGAGTACCAAGTGCTGGTAGCATCCATCTTTCACTGGAATCTATGCTCCTGAAAACTTTGCCTTTATGCCTTTGTCGCTGCTTCTTTGCTTTATCCTTTCACTTCTTGTAGTATGATGGTGTCAAGCCACAGCTGAAATGGAGGGTAATAAAGAAATCAGAGCTCACATGTAAAGGACAGATAATTGCAGGTGCCCAAAAATCAAACATTGGTCAGAGACACATGTAGCCAGGTAAATCATAACCATAAGATTTATATTGTATGATGGGAAAATTCTATTTACTTCGACTATTCTAAAAACAACTTTGACATATTTCTCTAAGAAATAAATGAAAGTGAGAAATATGAACATTATATTGGAGTTATAGACCCTGTTCATTTTATTTCAGTGTTAAATGTACCCTTCAGATGCTGTGCATCAGCAATTTCCAGATTTGGTTATATGGGCACATTAGTATTTGATCCCCCAGGCAAAAAATAATGGCTGATTAGCATTTATTAATGTATCTTTCCTGTGCCCATTAATCTAATATTTGTTTGGCTATACAGCACCTGTATTTTTATGCAAAAATTCCTTCCTTTGGTTAAACATAAAATATAAATCAAAACAAACAAAGATAATGGAAATGGGAGATACACTAGGATATAACTGCTTCAATGTTGAAAGACAAGAGAACAACCACTGAGATCATGCAGAAATGATTAGTGCCACCTATTGGCAGGCAATACAAACGTTGTAAGCCATAAAGCAGAAAAAGAATACAAAAATAAAATGCTAATTGGTTTCCAAAAGAGAAACTGCCTTTCAAAAAAAAAAAAAAAGGTTGTCTTTTTTTTTCCTGGCATTCTTGTATGTTTTATCTTCCTCCATGCAATTTGAAAAATATTTATAGGAGCAGAGGCTTTTAAGTCGATAATGAAGATAGAAGTGAAAAACAACATTTCAAATTATGAATGCTACTAATTAAAATGAAAAGCATTATTCTAAAGATTCTGACTTTATTCTAAAGATTTTTGCTTCTTCATTCAGGAAGGAAAATTAAAAATATTATTCACATATCTAGCCAAATAGTATGGGGTAGAGAAGATAAAAAATAATCTATTCATAGTCTTTTGAGAATAACACTGTTCATTATCAAAACCTACTGAAATATTAATCTTTTTTGTATTTTTCAAAAATGCTCAAATTATTACAGCTTATTTTTTTATTATGATGGGCTATGAAAATTTCTAAAAAGAACTTTTAAAACAAGTCAAATTTATAATGAAAGATATGACAGATATGAAAGTAACAAACATTTTAGAGGAAACACAATAAGGTTTTGTGACCCTGTGCATTTAACATAACCAAAGTGTGAATATACTTATTTCTGTGTTTATTACATAAGAGGAAATACTGTTTTGAAGTCAAGATAAATATGTGAATAGGAATACAATTGTAACATCTGGCAAGGCCAATCAACTTGTTGAACCCAATGATTCTTCCTGCAGGTTTAGTGAACACCATGTTGACAGTGAACTATTGGCAAGTGATTTATCAGTGAAGTGATTCAAGTCCTTCTGTGCCCATTTTCTATAGTTTTCTTTGGAACAGACTTCCTTGGCTTAAATATGAGAATATTATGAGGCAGTGTTAAAAGCTATGTGTGGCATCTGCTGCTTCTTTTCTATCCACAGTTGCTCTCTCACAGAAGAAAATTAGATTATTCTGATACAATTTTGTTTCGACAAATCCATGTTGACAGTGACTAATTTCCTTGGGTTTTTTTTAGAAGCTTACAAATAGATTGATTATTTGTTCTAGCATTCTTCCAGGAACTGAAGTTTATCTAATTTCCTAAAATTGTTTCATATTCCTTTCAAAGATCACTGCTGCATTTATTCTTGATCATCACCTATTGTCTTTGACTTTTTAGAGCTACTTTTATCATCTTTGATGTTTCATCAGCTTATTCTTCAAGTATCACAGCATCACAGTTATTTGAAAACATCAAACTTCGTAATAGGTATTTAACCTGTTTCATCCCACTTACAGCCATGGCCTTAAATTTTACCTGTTGTTACTTATTGTTGTAATATTGAAATGCCTCTCATCCTTATAAATAAGAGTGACTCAGAAAAATTATTTTTAAATGTGTCAATCATATCTAGAGTGGTTTTCTTTTTTTAAAAAACTGCTATTTAGTTTTTGTCCTTTTTTTATGTCACGAAAGAATGATTTTTATCTTCAGCATGGTCTTTGGAACTGAAATGTATTGTGTGCCTTCATAATTTTTGATTCTGCAGCATCATATTTATGCAATGCTTCCCTGCCCTAAGGAAGTGACCCAGATTCACCTTTTCAGATGCTGCCTGAAAAGGTCAAAATTTAGCAAATCTTATACTATCTGTTCTGTGTTGGTTTGGATTTATACCCTTAATAATGTTCCCTTAAGTAACTCCTAGATTACTTGAATTCCAATGTTTTACAAAAAGATTCTTGTTTACTGAAGCCTGTTTTCCTGAAATCTGATACCTTTATTTTGTTGTTCTTTCCTTTTCCTTTCCTGTGTCTCATGAACTATTACTGCATGGCTTTACTCACTCACCAGTGCCTTTTACCCTCATGTCCTTGACCAATTCTTCCCCAGTCATTACAACACGGAAAGAAGTCTCTCTTTCAGTTGAGCTGTTTGCCATCTACAATTGTGACTGTCACCAGGTCACTGCAAGGACTTTGTGGCCAGTTCACATTTTTTCCCAAGGAATACACAAAGCTAAAATGCCTTGCTATCCTCAAATCCTGACATCAGTATAATTTTGCCATTTGATCACAATTTTTTTGAATATTTATGATGATAGGCTGTTATCTTTCTCTTTTGACAATGCTTTTTTTTAAGTGTTTTTCTTAAAATTTTTTTAAAGAGTCATATAAGTATAGCAAAAAGATATCAACCTATCAATTAGAATTCTTAACACAGACAACATCCCCCAGCAGTCAGACTAGGCCCAGCCAGCACTGAGAGCATTGAAAATAGACATATCTCTCTAAACTCTGAGTCAGAAAGACTCTTCCCAAGCACTGCGCATTGCAACATTCAAGGTAGGATATTTCAGCTTGCTGCAGTGAAAGTTGTGTTACCTGGATATTCATAAGATTATCTTTTTGTTCTTAAAATCACCTTTTGGAAAATACAATTAAAAAAATCATAGATGGTTATTGCCAGAAAATAAAAAAGGACTCTCAAAGGCTCTTCATATCAGTAAATATAACAAATTAGGTAAAAATCAATAGAATCTCTTCTCTAGCTATGTTTGTGAGATAGATATAGATTTCCATTTAATCAAAATTAATTCCTTACCTTTTAGCTGTTCTGCAGCTTAATAATTGTCTTGAAAAGGTTTTATTTCTTCCTGTCTGAAGTCAGAGGGAATTTTGCTGCTAACTTCGATGGAGAAAGATTTCACCTGAAGCAGTTCAGTCTAATGATTTCTTAATAAAATACTGAAGATTAGTTTGAGCTTTATTACGTCAGACATCTGCATTCACATTTCTCTAGTCCAAGGATCTTCTATTTATAAAGTGGATACTACTGAAAGGCTGCTGATTATCAAGGTGATGGAATCTATTCAGAGCAGACCCCGTTCTTTCAGAGTATTTATGACTGGAGTTCCACAGGCTTTGTGGTTTTGTGAGGGGGAATTTTCAGCTGTACATCTTTCACTGCTGTTGGCAGATATGATGTAGGGGACTGAAGTTCAGCAATCAGCTAATTGATTACAGCCTCTGGCTCAGTGCTTGCCACAATATCCCTTTTTGCCTCTCTGATTTTCACAGTATCACTAGCTTCTTTATTCTTTCCCTTCAGTACAGCTATCTTGTGTTA
Organism: Prinia subflava; assembly: GCF_021018805.1. Classification (NCBI taxonomy): domain Eukaryota; kingdom Metazoa; phylum Chordata; class Aves; order Passeriformes; family Cisticolidae; genus Prinia; species Prinia subflava. Next base: position 32,533,876 of record NC_086249.1, read on the forward strand.
AAACTAAACAAATACTATAAACTACAGAATGCAGGTCCTTCACTTCTCTGTTTTCTCTTTCGGCATTTCAGTAGAAAAGGAGGCCCTTAGGTGCTGTTGAGTAGTAATGTTATTTTGTTAGGGAACTAACAGCCAGCCCAGGGGGACTTTTCAGAAGTCATTGCAATGTCATATGGCTCCCCAGTGACACTGGACTGCATCACTTACCTTACACACAGCCATCTCATGCTACTGAATCTGAGAAACAGCCATAAACACTGCCGTTATGGTGACCATTATCTTTCTCCTGAGGGATTTCACTCCTCCTTGAGAATCTCCAGAGAGATAGCACACCAACACTGCAGTACACCAGATAATGATCTCAGACACAGAGGTAGACAGGTAGGATGGGGGTGGATAAAAATAATTCTCAATGGCTTTTTTGTGACATGGCATTTTATTTGGGTTGATAGAAGCACAATTCTCTGTACTCATCTGATCAGTGTTTCTTTGATTAAAACTGTCTTCTTTGATTAAAAAAGCAATAAAAGATCCTCTGGCAAGTGGAACACCACTGTGTTTCAGGGCAAACCATGACAGCTCAGGACTCAACATTTTAAAGAACAAATGTATTATTACCCTACTATCTTTGTCTCTCCTATGATCCTCTTTAAAACAAAATATAAAAATTATATTTCTTGGTTCCAAAACTGGTAAATCTTTTGAGTACTACAAGCTGAAGAAAGTGTCACTGCACCTGCCTTCTTCATGTAAACTTTCTTATCACTTCCTGTGTGGGATAGTTTCACACAGGAGACTGGATTTGAACTGACCTGGTGTGGAAGATTATACATTTTTATCTTGCTGCCAATTTTTTTTTCTGCATGACATGCTGTGAGGCAGACTTGCTGCAATTTTTTTGGAAAGATAACTCCACTGGGTAAACATTTTTGCTGAAAACCTTGAGTAGTTTGCTGAAAATGTTGTAGATTAAAGTATTATCAGGATTTTCTCAGACTACTGCAGCGAAGTGTCATTTCATTTTTGAGGAATGACACATTAATGAATTAATCAGAAAATGTGTTAAAGTAACAGCCATAGCAAACCCAACTCTTTCCCACTTCAGTACATACTGCTCTTTCTAAATGCTGAAATAACTTCTGGTTACATCTATAGAAGAAATCTCTAAGAGCACTCAATAAACTGTTCATTTAGCATTAGGACTGAATGTGTGGAATTTTATTTAAGAATATATTTTACAGGTGGATACAAGAATAATTTCTTTGTCATTGCAACACACAAAAGCCTTGCGAGCATGCAAATCCATGCATCTATTCCTACTGCTCAAACAAGAAAAAAAATCCCACATATTTGTTTCCTTGAACATGATGTCCATGGTGGTGATAGAAATACTATTTATAGGCAGAAGGGTTTGCATGACAGGTTTTTTTTACAGTTAAACACTGCCCACAGAAATAAAATATAAATTTCATAAAAAGCCACTTATCCCAGGAGCTTTATTTGAGTAATAATCAACAGCTCTTTTTTGTGATGAACATTGTATTTATGAAAGAAAGTATTTAAGGAAAACTAATAAGATTGACTTCATGACACAGAGAGATATGGTGGTATGAAGGCAAGTAGCAACTCACAAGTCTCATAAAGGATGTCTCAAGGGGTTCTTTGGAAGCTTTTCTCTATTTGATGGAAAGCAAATACTAAACCAGCTTCAGGACAGAAGGTCAGCTCTAGTATGCAATACTTGATTCAGTGTGGGTTACAAGTAAATCAATCTGCTTCCTCAGTTCCAGGAATTCTCTCAAAAAATAAAGAGGTTTTACTGCTTAAAGGAGCATTGTGTTTTTAATTAACTCCTCAGTGTGTTGAGAATTGTATAGCACAGCTCTAGCATAACACCTCCTCAAAACTTCCTCTAAACAGAGCTTTGTTGAGCTTTGCATTTATTTTCTAAGGAAGAACTAGATGGAGATTGCTGGAAACGCTCTTCATTTTAACCCTGGGCCACAGAAGAGCTGCTAACACAGACTCCTGTGTGACGGAGGTCCGAGGGGAGCTTTGAGAAGGCAGTGTGTAAGGGATGGTTTAGATGTGCAGCAGCTCGCGGCCCACAGAGTGCCGGAGCTGGCGCTGAGCTGCTGCAGGGCTCGGCATCCCCACAGGAGCAGAGCCAAGCGGCAGATCAGCTCCAGCCTTTCACTCTTGCAGAGAACCACAGGAATGGTGCCTGAAGATAAGCTCGGCAGCTGTGGAGCTGCCCTCAGAGCAAACCCGGGAGACGTCACCAACGGGGTGATGATAAAGGTGTAATATTCATGAATATCAACAGAAGCCTGATCTTTGTTTTCTTGCCAATTGTCTGACACAGGACAGAGTTGTGAAAAGCTAATCAGAGAACTACTCAGGAAACTGGAATTTCACTCATGCACACTTTTGTGAGGAAACAGAAAAATCTTTTCTGTTTTCCCTGGTGGATACTTCACACCATTAAATGTACAACAAATTACTTCTTCACATCCCTTGACTGCCTTCCAGCTTAACTGTGTTAAAACAGCAGAGTGCTAAAATTGTTCCTGGGAGATGAAGTAGCATGGTCATGTTTTGAAGTGAATAAACATGTAATAGCAAAAGTGCTGCTTACCAACGGGAAACAAATTAGTTTTAAAAGGTATGACGTTACTTCCTCCTTTCATGTTATTAATTTTAAATTTCCTAAGGGCTAACAGACCAAATAGAGGAGTTGTCTATTTTTCTGTAATGTCCACTTCAAAATCTGAACTTACATTATACTGAAATTTTCTTTCATAGAGTAATATTATCTAGCAATTAGATTTTTTTGTACCAAAGTATAATTTTGAAAGAAGAATAAATTGTTGCTTCTTGTGTTTTGACTGGATGGACACTATCTGTACTTAAGGGCATTGCTACTATTGACTGACTAGAAAATCCAACCAAAATAGAGACAGCAGAGAGGAGAAACCTTTTGAAGCCTTAGACCAGGAGTGGACTTTACTTAAACTATAATGATCAGAATAGAAGAGTAATTCATATAGTACTATGTGGAAAATCTAGCTTTGGTCTGCAAGCTGCAGACATGTTCGCTTACAGCCTGGTCTTGATCTGCAGAAGGACCAGGATATACTGGATTTATGAGAGGAATTCCTCAGTACTTTTCTAGTTCTCTAAAGATTAAGGATAAACTATTAGTATTTGTGAAGGTTACAATTTCACAGTCAATCACATCTCTGGACTCACACATCAATGACAAACCTTGGCAGAAATGCCACTTTGCAAGTTCCTAATCAGAAAAATTAGAATATTATTATGGAAAAAAAAAATCAGAAAATTTTCTGTCTGGTTATTCAAAACTTGTCGCTGTAATTGGTAAATCAAAAGCCACAAAAATGTGACAGGATTTAAAACAGAACAAAATACTTAATTTAATTTAGAGATATTTGGAAATCTTGGTTAGGAATATATCTAAATCTTGATATTTTTCTCTATTTCATGGCTTACATTCAGAAAAGTATTTTCCTGAATGGTTTTCAGACCAATACAGCCAAAAGTCTGGTTGAATGACAAATTTCAATTTCCATCTGGTCACTGATGCCTCACAAGAAATAAATCTATGCTGTTGGCATACTTTAGAATAATGTTTGCTGAAAGCAAGGATCAAATTGAGTATATGAACAGTTCCCTGAGTATACCTGTGGGATGGAGGTTGCAATGGAAGCACATTGATAAGACACGTGTAGGAGAAGAGATCACACTGCTGCTGCACACACTTGTTGTCTCTGCCTCACAAGCATGCAGATAGTTTCTAAGCACAGAAATGTTAGTTGCAGAAGCTCTGAAAAGCTTCAGTTACCTTCATAAGCTCTGCAAGCAACATTCAGAAAAACAAAGGAATTTGTCATTTCTATAGCCCAGCTGATTCCCAAAAGAGGCCCTAACTACCAAGTGGCCACCTTTCCTTGTGAACACTGGCATTTCACTTAGCAGACAATGACAGAAGAGCACCTGAAAGGACTATAGTCCAAGACCTGAAACAGTGCTCTGGGAGGGAACAGCAGTGGACACCGCAAGCTTAAGGAAATTATATAAGAACAGGACAAGTCTGAATGCTATCAGTATCTGATAATTACTGGTTTAAGGATTTCATAAATCAGGCATGACTTCAGATATTTGTGTTTAACAGCCCCTGAGGGATTTTTTTATACTTCCTGTAAATTTGTCTGAATCCATTTCTACCTTTATTCTTCATAATAACCTGTGGCAATGAGTTCCACATTTATTTGCAACCATGTTAAAAAGGTTCTTCACTTGTTTTAAACTTGCTCATTGAAAAATATCACTTACCAACTTCTTGCTCTCTTTGAGAGCTAATGAATGATCATCACTCCTGATTTTATAAACTTGTACCATATCACAGCTTTTCCAAATTGGAAGTCTTATTATGTTTAATCTCCCTTAAAACCAGAGCTGTTCTGCACTGTTGCTCATCCTTGTCACATTTCTTCCTGCTTTTCTATTTCTGCCTAACACTTTTCAGATGAGACTATTAGAATGCACTGTGTTACTGAAAAATATAAATGTCCTAGTGATTTATATGCTGTCTTAATGATGTCTTCTGTTTTATTCTACCTTCCTCCCCCAACAACTTCTAATATCACACTTTGCCTTTCTGGGCTTACCGAGCGTTGAGCTCTCTTCAAAGAACCATCATAGCAATTTTGTCATTCCTTCAATCGTAACAAATTTTGCAATCATATTTGCATCTGCATAGATATGATTACTTTTCCCATTGAGCAGTAGTTTGTATTTCATTGACCATTTTATTGTCAGGCAATTACGGAGTGACACTATCAATCCCAGAATTCCTCTGCTTCTCTTCACAGGCAGGTTCCAAAGACTTTTTTACAGGGCAGGGAGGATTATTCCTAAATACCCCATTCCTGAAGATGCAATACCAATTATGTGTAAGGGACAAACAGGCTAAAATATGGTGTCCTAAGGTTGCCTAGAAAACAGTGACAGTTGTAGGCATGGACAAAGGGACAACTGGCAATGACAATAAACTCTTCAGATATTTTTGCTGTTTCTTCCCACTTTTTTTTCTCCCCTTTCCCAACAAGTTCCAGCAGAAGGCACAGTTCAGTTTCGTTCCTTCATCCTTTGAACCAAAAACATGTTTTATCTACTGTGACAAGGAGCCATTGATGTAAAATAGGTACATGTAGCTGCTAGTTTACCATCCGTGACTGGTGCAGCCTCTGTGTTCTGAAGTCAGTCACAGTAAATCCTCTGAGAACGCAGCCTTGAGCTTTCGAAGAAGAGAGGAGGCAACTCAATATTAGCTTGCTAGTTTACCAAACCTCATAAATCAATATTTTCTACTCCCTTCATGCCACTCCTTGCAAAAAATTTAGGAGGTGTACGAGGTCAGAAATAGACACCTAGCTGAAACCTACAGTTAGAGTGCAGTATGAATCCTTATAGCTGGTGCAAAGAATTCATGAGAAGTAGTTAGGGAGTACCATGCACAACAAGAGTATCCTGAGGGGGAAAAACCCTGTACTGACAAGCCCAGCAGATGACCTCGTTGTTTTCCATGCCAAATTTCTATTTCCATAGCATTTATAATTGGATTTGAGTCTATCTCAGAAGTCTACTTGGCATCTGAAAGTATCATCTATTTGAACCATGATCATATGCTGATTAATGCTGAGGGAAAATTCAAAATGGGTTTCTCTAGATACTTCTCTGTGGTGAAACACAATGTTAATATATACAGCAACTCATGTATTTATATATATATATATACATATATGTATAACAACAAATATTAATCCCCCTTATCCCAATTTTGTGACCCTTATTATTTGAATACATGTGACTTCCATGCTATCACAGGACTCCTTTGGTATTGGATGGAAAGTTCTTCCAACACATAGTTTATAGCCTAGATGGCATTTGTTTTACTCTTCTGTGTGGAATTATAAGTCTGTGGAAATAAAAGTTGTACTAAATGGGTCTGAAGGAAATCAAGCAGAAAACACTCATGTAAAATGAAAAGACCGAAGAAATTTGTGTAAATTTAAAAAAAAATTGAGGGGAGGGAAACACATATGTAAAATAGTTTTTAAAACAGCACTAAATCAATAGGTTTCCTTTATGATTATCAATTACAAAGTGGCCTGGCTTCTGTACTTTTTCAAATAAAGAATTTTTAGTCTGAACAATGTGCTTCCTGAAGAAGATGCTGTCTAAGTTTGAAACCAAGTGCCACCTCACCCACAAAGCATTTTCAAAAAAACAGATTTCTCCAAAGTATGGCCAGTTGTATTAGTACCAAAAAAAACAACAAAAAAAGTAGAAGTATAAATTCAGTACTGGGGAAAATACCAGTCCAAAAATAACAACAATCCATGCCTCTCCCCATAATCAGTGTCAATTTAGGACAGAATTTACCATAGTGACATAGCAAGATAGGGTTCTAAACTAATTGTGTGTGTGTATTTGCAATAGATTACAAAAGATGAATCCTGTGAAATTTAATTATGACAGGACTTCTACAGTATTTCTAAAGGAAAGTCACCATTTTACATCTAGTAGTGATATTCTATTTTGTAAGTTATTTATTAATTTCATTTTTACTTATTTTCAGTGCTAATTTGTTCCACTAAATGTTGTATTAATTATCCAGAAAAAAAGTGTATTCATTTCCATTGACAATACAGGAGGCCTAGAGCTATTAGTAGCCTAATCAGGGCTGCTAATTTTACCCTCTAGCTAGTTTGGAAAAAAAAAAAAGTTTTAAAAAATAAGCATATCTTTCTCTACGAGTCTGCATGACTTTTGTTGGATTTTGTGTCATTATAATCCAACTTTTGTTGGATTATAATGACACAAAGATATGATTTTGGATTAAGTGTGCTGAGGAATAGATGCTTGATGGGGCCAGTAGAGTGACAAAGACTCCAAAGGCAGATATACTGCTGCAAGGTGGATTATAATCTTTCTCTCCACATAGGGGATATGATTTGGGAGGATCATATTCCCTATGTGGATAGGTATCAGTATCTAGCTGATACTGATACTAGCTACCTTCCAGGCTAGAACCATCCTTCCTCCAGCCACTCTAAACCTGCATCTCCTCTGCATGGCCATGGTCAGCGAGCAGAAACCTCCGGTTGGAGATCTGGGACACATGGCTGTGCCAAGGATGGAAAGGAAGCATGTCAGGGAAGCTGAAGGAGCTCCTTCAAACACTAATAAAAATACAAAAAATGCAGATTATTCTGAGGTTTTACAGGGAGCTAACTGGAAATTCACTATTCAAAAGTATAGCTAAGTGATGGAAATTAATTCAAAGAAGATTTACTATGAAAAAAAAAAAAGGTCTGGGTGGTTTCAGGCTCATTTCACAAAATATATACAGTTTTGATATCTTTGCACTAGAAATGTTGCTCTTTAGCTAGCATGAATCAACACAGTCTTCAGCAGAGCCACACTGATTTACATGAGCTGCAGACATGACCCATTGTATTTAATTTTAGGAATCTTATTAGAAGGATATTCACATATTGGAGGAAGATCTGAAGAAAGCTGCAAAAAATGATTAGACTTCTGGAGTGATTGATGTATGAGGATTGATTGCAAGTGCTAAATATGCATAGTTTGTCTAAGAAATGACTAAAGGGGGACATGGTAACAATCTATAAATACTTGAAGAGTCTAAATGTCAGGGAGGGAAAGGCATTTTCAGGATACAGAAGAAATGCAGTAGGACAAAATTAGCAAAAGAAAAAAGAGAATGAATTTCAAAAGACCTCCCCAAAGGAAGACCTTAGAAAGTGGAAAGATGTTTTTTGTCCAAAAGAAAAAATATATAAATAAATAGATACATTTACAAATGTATATCAGATTCCAGATTTTTCCAAATGGCCTTGAAATAGAAATTTTAAGGCCAGTTTTCTGCAAGTGATCAGATCATATGTCTATTCACATTGAAGGGTGGACTATTTGTTTAAGTTTTAGACCACGGTGACTCTACAAGGAACCCTAAAATTTGGAAAAAATGTGACTAAGTCCACTTTAACTGCAACAAATTTAAATTTAGAGTACCACTTTCAGCCAAGCAGTACCACATGCACTTTGATGAAAATAAGGAGAGACAAAAGATCTGTATTTTCCTGGTTTTATTGTCTCTGGAGCCAATGGTATGATTTAGGAAACAACAAAGGAAAAGATTGCTTCTGGACATGCCTTCCACATTTTTCTGTTCAACACAGAATATTTTCAGAAATGAGTGGTGACTTTTGAAGCCATCTGTATATAACACTGATATGATCATTACAGTTATGGATTTATGTCTGACTATGACTTTCATTAAGATCTAATTTCAGGATTCCAAGAAGTGACAGAAATCAAATACCTGCAATATGCTGACAATAAGAACGGAGATTCAGAGAAGTGGGCCTGAAACTCATAGAATAAATTAATGTTCATCAAGAAAGAGTGTTACGTTCCCAGTTCCAAATGTGAGCGTGAAGATCAGGAAAGGCATTTGGGGATTAGAAAGAGATGACAAAAGAACTGGACATAGGGAACAACAGCTCCAAATTCAAGTTGTAAATTATGTCCAAAACTAAAAAAATATATACAGAATTCAGAAGTAAAATACATGTGGTTGTCTGATTGTGTTTCATTATATCATAGATTTTACAGATATTAAAAGGAAAAAAAATCCCTCTATTGTGAAGGGACACTCTATTTTGTCTCTGGCATAACACAGGTTAGAAAAAACCATTCATCAATATTTGTCAAGTTGGAGTAAACAGTATATTTTAGAAAGATTTTCAGCCTAGATTTAAGGGCTCTAAATGATGGAGAATTCATATCATCCTTTTGTAATTCATCGTAGTGTATGGCACTCCTCTACTAAAATAAATGTGTTTTATTTCAACCTTACCAGTTACTGATTTCATTTTCTATCCACTGGCACTCTTTCTGAATGATTGCTACCATATTTATTTGTCAGAAATCCATTTATGACCCCAACAAATACTATTTTCATCTTTGGTTGTAGTTTACCCAGAATTTTTCGTGGACATCCCATTTCAGAGACTTGATAAATATATCTTTAAATAAATAGTTTTCTTATATGCATAATTTAATATGTTGATATAGATTCACAATTACTCACTGAGATTATATGTATATATATTATGACCCAAGAGACAACAATGGCATGCAAAAGATTTTGCAGAAGCTTAACACAGACTGAATTGTTCTGGCAGGAGAAAACCTCAGCTCACCACCACTCATCATTGCAAATTACATCTAGGTAAACATCAACATCTGCTTCCTGTGCAAACAGCGTCTGTCATCACATGAGCCGTTATATTATTATGAGTAGATGAGATGGTTTAATATTCATTACAGATACACAGGGTGCAAGAAACTGCTTCATACACGTGCTAATGAGCAATAAATGTATGAAATGAATTGTACCAGTCCCCTACAGGTAACTACAGCTTTGAAACTTTAACTCATTTAATGTGAAGCATTCCAGTCACATCAAAGATTCAGCAGTAATAAGTGTGTCCAGTGAAAATCTGTTGTAAAAACTCAAAAGGACTAGTGCATAAGGAAAAAACTAGTGGGTGTGCTCTAAAGTACCAACAACACCCAGGTTACTACTTTTTTTCCATTTTGTAATAATTTGTGTTACCTCTTTTTGAAAAAAAATTACAATTCAGCTGTAAATACTAACAGAGTGAGAAGAGTAAAGCAAAAAATCCTATCTTGTGAAATTCCTGTGAACTATTGCTGGATTTTTAGACTTGGGGTATGAGAAAGAATAGTGGCATTACTGTTCTGCCAAGTCTACACTTTCCCTGAATGTATAAATTCACCAAGAAAAAGGCAGAACAGTAAGTAGATAGATAAAAAGGCAGATAGTAAGTAGAGCTTTCTGTCTCTTCTTACCTATAGTACTCACTCACAGAGCTAAATCATCATACAAATTAACAAATGAAGTCATAAAAACATAACTCCTTTAATTGTCACTTTGCTGAGTTCACTGAATTTTGCCATTTTCCTTCAGATTTGGCTTAGTTTCTTCCTATCTAGAGGAATCTGGTTCTGAACTATAGCCTTAGATTGGATCAAGTACTGCTTTTCCAATGGAATTACTCTAGGACTGTCAAAATGTTTTCTGTTACCTATTCAAGGGACATTATAAGGGTATCAATGTGGTGCAACAGCAGCAGTCTGCATTTCATTTGCTTGCTTTATACAGAAGGACTTTTGCTGGATTAGCCATATAATGGACCTATAAAGAAAAAGTTTTTAATATACTGGTGTATATTCTTGTGAGCTTCTTAAATCCAGGTCTGAAGGATTAACAGGGGTGGTCTGTAAACCTCCTATTGCAGTGTTAAAGCAATATCTAGTCAAGAACAAACCTAAACAGAAATTTTTGTCCCGTCAAGTCATAAGTTAGCATACAGACTTTTAAAATATGTACAAAAACATGAGTGGTCATGCCTAGTCAAATCAGAGTTTCACCTGGTCCAGGAGCCTATGTGATGTGGGCTAAGAAAAACCTAGATAAAATAAGCATGGGGCAACCATAACGGGAAGTTCTCAGATAAACTCCCAGTCTGTGAATTAGGTCATTCCAGATTCAGAGGTCTTTTTTTAATAGGTTTTAATGAGATTTTATTTTCTGAATTTCTTTTATTACTTTTTGAACTCATCAGTGCCTCTGGCATTGCTAGAACCATGTGGCAGTAGGTTGGACAACTTAATTATGAATACTGCACAAAATTAACTTATTTTGTTTGCTTGGAGCCAGTACCTCGTAATTTAATTTCATGTCTGTTAGTTCCTGTCCTGTGAAAAAAAGTAAATAGTCGGTTCCTATTCTCCTTTACAGTGTCAATCATGACACTGTTTCTCTGGATTTTCCAAAACTATAAGACAGTACCTGAAGAATCTGTCCCAAGACAGGATAACTACTGGTTGACTTTCTCTGAAAGGGAAGCATGTTCAAATCATGAATAAATGCTTTTATTTGGACAGCAATTAACTCTGCTCACTATTTCTACCACTACCCCTTACTTCAACCATAGACTTGTAGAACTGCTGAGGGCTGTAATATACTGTAAAGGAGTTCTTTTCTTTATCTTGCAATATACTTTTTTGAGCAAGCTCCTATAAGCATCATATCTTTAGATCATCTCCAATAATTGCGACTCTATAAACAGCAGCTGCATTTTCTTTAATATGCAATTTCTTATTTCTTTCTTCTTCTTCTCAGAATGGCATAAAATACGTTCTACACATCATGCTAGTGCTTAGCAACCAACTTCAAGATACTAAAATAGTATAGATTGCCAATTCCCTCACTCTTACCTGCTGCTCTCCACTATTATAACAATGCCATTGATTCATTATTGGTACCATCAACAGTGGCCAAGTGACACTTCTAGAAGTTGGTATCAACTCATATGAAACAAAACATTCGCATTTCAGATCTGACCTTCACTATGTTTAACAGCAATCTGTTCTCCAAGTCTGAAGGCAAGTATAATATCAGAGGTATTTCTCATTTATAGCATATTGGAAAATGGTCTCCTGTATTTCAACCTAGCACAAAGAAAATACATAATATGAGGGTTTGGGAGATTCAGAAACCTTTGCAATTTCGATTTCTGTAATAAACATAGCATACAACATTTATAGGGTTATTTTTGAAACAATAATTCTGTGAGCTATATTATAATGTTAACTTTGCAGAAAGGGATTGCAGTTATATTGAGTTGAGTATTGGGTGTGAGAATACGTGATGATCTGAAATCAGAGAAAACTTTACCCTTAATTTATTTTCTGTGTTTCTAGTACTTTAAAATGCTAGAAAGGCCCCAAGTAATCTCAATACAATTTAATAGTTCTGTAAAAACTTCATTCAGACCTAAAAAACAGTAGCATGATTCAAAGTTATGCATTCCTAAACTCAAAGGATCTAAACCACCCATTTATTCTGCCTCAACTAAGCATGCACTTTCACACATGCACACATGCACACATGCACAAATAAGTACATACCAACCAAGAAAACACACCCTAAAGATACTCAGATGTTTCAGTCAAGTGTTGGTATAGCAATTTCCATAGACAGAGATCTATCTTTGAGGAGACTAAATGCTACCTTTTACAACTGGGGCTTTCCCCAATTTTACAGGTTGGGGCTTTCCCACTGATCTAAAGCAAGGTGATGCCTTGGAGGGAAAATGAGTTCCTTGGAGGGAAAATGAGTTAAGTCTTTGTCACTGAGAAAACTCAAAGCTCAAAAGATCAGGCCCTGGGTTAGACTATGGACTGATTCCAATGCTCAGTGGGGTAAAGCCTACAATGTGCATGGATTTCACTCTGAGGTTGACACAAGTTCAACACAGAATATGCAACATTGTCCCAGCTTGTACGGCAACCCTAGGGGGGGAAAGCTGTGAATTTTCTACATGTACAGAATATCGATAACTTTGAAACCCTGTAAAATCCTGTGTATTTAGCAATTTTTATTGGAGGGTAAGGGACCTGCAGCGTTAGTGCCTCTGTTTCTTGTGACTGAGAAATTCTGTAAGCATGGGTAGCACTTGGAAGGAGTAAAACATCTATGTTCTATGTTCTATGAGGAGCCTTTATTCCCAAAATGGGACAAAATGGAAGCTAATTTTCTGTGGAAGCAACCATCCAGAAGCTCTATCCATACCATGAAAAATAATGTTTTGATATGCCAAAAGCAGGTTCTGGTCAGTCATTCCTATTTAAAATTATCAATAGCTAGTTTGTTATCACAAAAGTGTAAACAGAGGATAAAGAAGTGTGCTGATTCTTTCCAAGCCATTTAGCAGATCTAATTAATATTTAATAAAAAAACCCAAACCATTCCAACTTTTATAATGCACAACTTGTTAAGTACATGTGCAAGTTTCAGAATAAATGGTTTACTAAACAGTTTATGAACTATCAACAAATTCAAGTATCTTGTTTTCAGCTGAACATAAAAATTCCTTTTTTTAATTGAAACGGACTTGGCAGCAATCTGACTGCATATTTCTGTAACATATTTTTATATGCTATTTTAAAATGGATAATTAAAGAACCTAAAAAAGATAAAAAAACCAGAAGAACACTGTGCATTAGAACGGAAATTGATTCATAGTTTCCTCTATCCTGTGTGCTTATAGGCAAACTTATTGCATACACATCCTCTTAAGCACACTCGTTACCATATGCTTGTTTCACTTGGCTCCTATGAGACTACTTGATGGGATTGAGACCAGGCACATGTTTAAGTGCTTTGCTGAACCAAAGCCTAGAAAAGTGAGCAAAAAGAGACTCGCAACAAATTTTAATTAAAAGATATATCCAATATTTTAAAAATCATTTGGCATGTCCTTCAAGTCTGAGTAGCTAACAGAAGATAAACTTTAATAACAAACCAACTCTTTTATAATTTGGTCCTAATTCTGCTAACCAAACTTTCAAAATAGAATTGGAATAACTGTGAATATGAACAAGCTCAAGTTTCTTTCTGTGTTTTCCTCTTCCAAGAAACGAGCTGATTTGTGTTTATAGTATATTGCACAAATGACTCACTCAGGGAGCATCTGTGCTAAATACTGAGTGGGACAACATTTTATATCAAGCAAGATGACACATTTTGCTCTTTTTTGTTTGCAAATTTTGAACAGATTTCTTGTCTTCATCCAGGCTAAATATTTTTCTTGGACTTCAGATCAGGTTTGACCTAGCTCTCACTGAGACAGAAGCCAATGAATGTCTCCCCAAATAAAAGGAATAAGGTGACTAAAGTTGAGGATTCTTGTAAAGTCTAGCATGCGTTTGTGTCAGTGAAAAAAACTTCAGCTGTAATAATTTGCCTGACTTTCTTCTCTGAAGAAGCTGCTTGTCAAAGTCTGGCCAATTACAGAGGCCACAGAAAGGTTTTGTGATCTGCATTCTCATGCATACACATGGAAACAATCCCTAATGTTTTCATTCTTTGGATCTGTCGGGGTTTTGTTGCACATCAGACAGTGGGCACCATCAAATTAAAAAACAAATTACTTTGTAGAAGTGATATTCTTGTACAAAAACATTATGGTAAGAGTACTAAATTCAGTTGGCTTTTATAGTGATCGGCAATCTTGGCCAAAAATCTGATTTTTTTAAATAATTCTTATTTAAATAATTCTAATTAGCATTTCCAACAGCCCAGTTCTGTAATGGCAAAGAAAAGGCTCCATTTTAAAAGTCATTTTATGACATGGAAAATATTGCTGGAACAGCTGGACTAACTACATCTTCCTGCAAATTTAAATTCTTAAAATTCCTTAGTTCATAATTATTTTTCAATGTATTTTCCAGTAGTAATATGCAAAATTAAAATATGGACTTAAGTGGAATTCAGTGCAAAATTCAACAATAAAATCTGTTGCAAATGTTGGACACTGAAGGCATACAGAAATATTAACTTTCCTGAAATTTGCTGCCTACACCTTCCCAAGCTGAGTTTAGTTTAGAATGGATCTGGATATTTGTTGTGCCTGGCTGGGATCTCCTTATTCCAGTATGTTTTTAATGAATGCTAAATTCCATCTCTTGTCTGTTGAGCAAGAAAGAATTGAAAACTTTTATTTCAAAATATTTTTTCTAAGTGCTATGCTAGGCCTTACACTACCAAATCTAGGAAGGAAACAGAGCAAAATTACTTCACAATGTCCATTGTAACCAATTTTCTTATTAATTCAGTTTGGTAAGTCAAAAAAGGAACTTGAAATTTTTCTATATTTTTCAGGCTAAACTCAGAATATCAAAGGAAACAAATGTTTGGGGGCACTGTAGAGACTTCTCTGTCAAATTTTCATCACACAGGCTGAAATGAGATAAATTAAGCTGTTACCATGACAAAACCCAGGAGGTTTGGAAAGTCTGTGGGAGACAACCAGAAATGCAGAAGATGTATGAACAAATAAGTCTTCTAAATACTGGTATAACACACTGGAGACTAATATAATATGATCAGGATTTTAATCATATATGCATGTCTTGCTTAGGTCCTTCCACTAACAGAGCAGCAGTATTTCGCTCTCTAATCATAACTCACATAAAAATCAATTTGACAAATCCAAAGTGCTTTTCTTTCTTCATATTCATAAAGAATAATTTATAATATTAAGCACTAACTGGTGGCTTATAAGCACAGAAACTTGAAAAGATATTCAAATACATGTCGATTGTAGTATAAAAGCTCTTGCCAGTTGTCAGTACTTGTCTTCTTTCCCCTTTTTGCTTTCTTCCTATGTCTAAAATATTCACTAAGGCTGTTTACACTGATTTTCTAGCAATTCAATATGAATCAAGATCTCACCTCACATCTTAAATTTGTAAACTACATTTAAAAATGGCACAATACTTTGTGTAAACTAGTCAACAAGCAGCTACATGTGATTTTAAGAGTGTCATTTCAGGGTAACATAAAGTTTCAATGATAAATTGACACATGATATACAGGATTCAGGAAAGCAAATTGCAGCTTTGGATTCCATATATTTTAGTGAATAGGACAGTGCTTTGTCTGCTTCGTGATCAACACAGTATATGTGGGCATTACTAGTATACAATTCAGTAGTGTGTAGTACTGGCGTGAAAAAGCATGCAAATTGGATAACTAATTTTCAAGAGAGAAACATCTTGAAGTTGTGAATTGCTTTGAATGCAAATCATAGAATCAAGGAATCATGGAATTAATTAGTTTGGAAAATACTTGTTAGATCACTGAGACTAACTGTTAAACTGTTAACCCATCACTGTCAAGCCCACCACTAAACCACATCCCTGAGTACCACAACTACATGTATTTTAAGTACCTCCAGGAAGGGAGACTCTGCCATTTTCGTGGACAGTTTGTTTCAATGCATGACAACCCTTTTGAAGAAGATTTCCTAATATTCAATTCAATTTCATAGCATAAAAAGAAGCTTGGCTAGCAGTCCAAGGAAGGTGATTCTGCCTCTCTATTCTGCTCTCGTGAGAGTCCAGTCTCGTACTGGATCCAGTTCTGAGGTTCCCACTATGGGAAGGACACTTGTTGGAGCAAATCCAGGGCAGGATCACCAGATTGGTGAGAGGTATGGACCACCTGTCTTATAAGTAAAGGAGAGAATTGTTCAGCCTGGAAAAGAGAAGGCTTCAGGGTGACTTGTGGCCCAGAACTGAACACAGGATTGGAGGAGTGGCCTCAGCAGTGCCCAGCACAGGGGGACGGTCACTGCCCTGCTCCTGCTGCCCACACCATGGCTGAGCCAGGCCAGGATGCCATCGGCCTTCTTGGCCCCCTTCTTGGCACGTTGATGGTTCATGCTCAGCTGTGCTGACCAGCACCCCAGGTCCTTTTCCACCAGGCAGCTCTGCAGGCACTGCCCCCAGCCTGTAGCACTGTTGTGACCCAGGGGCAGAACCCAGCACTCGGCCTTGTTGGACTTCTTACAGCTGGCCTTGGCCCATCTGTCTGGCCTGTCCAGGTTCCCCTGCAGAGCCTTTCTGCCCTACAGCAGGTTGACACTCCTAGTGATGTCTGAACAGCTGCTGAGGAAGCATTTGATGCAAGTCATCAATAAAAGTATAAAACAGGTCTGGACCCAAAACTGAGCCCTAGGGAATCCCACTTGTGACCCAAGATGTGACACCATTCAGCACCACTCTCTGGGCTTGGCAATCCAGCCAGGTTTTACCCAGCAAATAATCCACCTGTCCAAGCCATGAGGAACCATTTTTTCAGGAAAATGCTATAGGAAAAGGCGCCAAAGGCTTTGCTAAACTCCAGGCAGACAACCACTGCCTTTTCCTTGTCTACTAAGTGGGTCAACTTGTCATAAAAAGAGATAAAGTTGTTTAAACAGGATCTGCCTTTCACCAGCCCATGCTGGCTGGGCCTGATCACCAGATTATCCTGCACATACCATGTGAGGCTGATCTGCTCCATGACATTCCTCAGCCCCGAGGTAAGGCTGACAGGTCTGTAGTTGCCTGGATCTGCTCTCCAGCCTTACTTGTAGATGAGTGTCACATTTACTAGCTTACTCCCTGGTCAGCCAGGACCACTGACAAATGAAGGAAAGTGTCTAGTGAACACTTCTGCTAGTTCTCTCAGTACCCCTGAGTGGATCCAGTGCCATCAAACTACAGTATGCAGCAAAACAACACACAGCATTGGGGTTTTGCATTGAGGAGAAAGGAAGGGGGGTCATTAATGTTGCCAAGGCTCTTTCTGCAGCTACCTGGGAAACATTTGGTGGGAGACATCGGGGCACTTTGAGGGCCTCCCATGAACTTGCACCAGGATAAGGCCTGGTGAGGGCAATCAGCGCCAGGTAGCCCCAGGACGTTCATGGACATGGAGATGGGATATCAGCTTGTGGGTCAGCAGGGCTGTGGCCAGGCCTGGGCAGGGCTGCCTTGCAGCAGAACCATCACCACAGGCATAGGTTGGATCTGCCATTGCATCCCCAAAGTATAGTCAGGAGCTCCTCTTTGCCCTCTGTGGACACAGATAGGTGCTGGCCCTGCTGGGTGAGGGGACCTTGCAGGAATGAAGAACCAGGGCTTACCATTTGTCTGTATAACTGGGAAAAAAGAATTTTCTGCAGAACAAGAGACAAGTGTATATGGATACCTGTTAGCCCCTTCTGGGAGCTGTTACAGCAGGTTGAAATAGAGGGTTGAAATCTGGTAATTAGCATTCGGGTTCCATGTCTCTCATCTGGGAAAGAGCTGACCGCTCAGCTGTGTACGTGGGGGCTGTCTAATCCCACCTCCAGCTGCACGGCAGGCACAATTATCTTGTCCAGTGCCTAGCTGAACATAAAGCTCAGGGACTCAGAAACAGCTTGTACACATCTGAGCCTGCTGCTCTTCACTTTGGACCTCATTACACACACCTTCACATACCCCAGACACATCCATTCATCTCCTGTTCACTTGGCATGACCCTGAAGCTTGTGGTGTTATAAACCATTGGGACCTTGATAAAATTTCATGTGAAAATTCGACATCCAGCAGCAAAGTGCTTTCAAATATTATTTTAAATGCTTGATTTATTTTGGATTCACAGAAAAATCTGGTAATGAACTTTTTTTTTAAAATAGGAAAATGCAGTTTCTGCAAACAATTTTTCCAAGAAAACTGTTTTTCCTATTAGGAAAAAGCTTTTCTCATTCTCTAGAATGAGAAAAGTTTGGGGTTTTTTGAAATTAATGGAATTATTTTATTATGTAGTTTGCTTTAACTTCAGTCTGGGCTTTGCTGCTGCAGGATCTCACAGGCGTTATAACTCAAGCACCTCCCTTGCTCACTCTCTCAAACAGAAATAGCTCTGTGAATGGATTACATTTCCCATGACATGTCACCACTTTCTCATGTTTGAAATTGCAACGCATGATGAAAGTCATATGATTATATCTGGGAAATAGATAATATGCAACAAAACTTAGCCAGGAAGAGGGATATGTCATCAGAATGATATTATAGGGCCTTGGAAACCTCTATTAATCTCAGCCTAAACTGCTCTAATTTTCAAATATGCAAGTATTTTATGATAATCACAAACATCAAGCTACATCCCTTTTTAAAACTTTTGGTTTTATGATAATATCAAATTTTTTTATAAAAATTAAAAAAAAAAAAAAACCAAAAAAAACTCTGCAAAAAAGGTGTCAAACTTGCCATTACAATCAAAAAAAAAAAAAAAAAAAAAAAAAAACAAACAAAAAAACCAAATGTGAAAGGATTAGTGATTTTCCCAGGAGAGCTATTTCAATATTTAAACACTCTGCTCCGAGGCAAAAAAACTAGTTATAACACTACCCATAGAACTTCACCTGTCAGAAGTTTTTCAGTTGTTTTTGTAGTAACTATTCAGTAACTATTTTTGTAGTAACTATTCAGTTACTACATAGTAACTCTTGACTGAGTTACTATGTAGTAACTCAGTCAAGAGACCTGGGGACTACTACACTGAATCTGAAGCAGCTACAGATTAGAAGGAGGTAAATACTTTTCATTTTCATAGCTAGAATTACTAAATTGGAAAACATGTCAAGACAAACACATTACAATTTTTATATTATGTCTATATATATATATGTGTGTGTGTATATATGTGCACGTGTATATATATATATATATATATGTGTGTATATGTATGTCTCTTCATATGTACACAAATGTTTATATATCTAAATATTGTCCCAGGAAATTATACCAGAAGCAAGTATATTGTGAGTTGAAATTCAAGATGAAATAGTAGTTCTCATTTGGAATTCAGCAGCTAATTTGTGACTGTGTTAGACAGTTTGCAAAAATCATAGAAGACATCAAGTCTGATTACACACCCTAAACTGCACTAATACTGAATATTTCTATATGTTGTGTCAGGAAATGCAAACTGATTTCATAGCAGTAACAAAAGACAAATTTCTTAATATCTGGAAAATACTTGCCAGTGTGATATGATCCGTGTTTTCAAGGACAGATCTTAAACTACACTTTCAAAAAGCAGAGACATAAATCAATGGCAAGATGTTCTTGTAAACTGGATACAACAGGTTTTCTGTCTCTTCCTTCTCTTCTAATTTTATATGCTTTTCAAGTACCAAATGGAAATGTTGATTTGAGTAAAGTTTTCCAAAGCATAACTTTCAAGGCAATAGAAAGAATAATAGCACACCTGGCTGACTTTCTATTAACATATTGATGAAACTATAAACCATCAGAAATGTTTCTTCAACCAACTTTTATTTAATGCAAATATAGTTGTATTCCTATCAAACTATTCTTTCATAATCCAAAATCATTGATAATGAGCTAATAAGGAAACACTACACATTTTCGATTTGTCATTGCTCTTTTACTAATATAGAAAAAGTTTATGTCGTTCCAAGGAGTTCTGATCTTTGTGAACACCAGACCTTCTGCCTATATGTTGTTCACAAAATGCTCTGAAGGTTTCAAATGGTTTCAAATGTTCTCACTGAAGAGGGCAAAGGAAAGTTCTTTTAGTGAACAGATTTAACAGAGTCAAACCTCTTTTTTTCCAATTATCCTCCCCTCCTTCTGTCCTCCCCTAATCTTGTCTCTGTAATATCATCCAGCAAATGGGAAATTTTATGCAGAGTATGAATATAGCTAATTCAGAAAATCATCAGATTAAAAAAACCCATACTTTTTTCCTGAGCATCACCATGTTAAGACACTGTTTTTGGTATCACATCAGAAATTCAACTCAGCAGATAAAACTATTAAAATAATACAGTAAAATATCCACCATTTGGCCACAGCCATAGTTTTTAAAACTGATTTACAGTCTTGCAATTGCAAATTATCATCTAGCCCTGGGTTTGGGTGTAAATGCAGAAGATAGAGATGGATATTTAAGTATGATCTACTTCCTGGGTTCCTTTAGAGAAATTTACAGATCCAAACTGAACAGGTTTTTACATCCTCAAGAATTTTTTTATGCCATTTATCTAATTTGGATATGTAACTGCCTAATTACACTGAAAAGGTAAATTTTGAGCTTTTGCAACACCATGTTACACTGACGGAGTACAAGAATAATTCTCTGGTGAATGAGTGAATCCATAACTCTACATAAATTGTCTCCAAATTTACCTGTTCTTATATTACTGCAAAATGGTAGTCTAAATAAGGTCATTAGAGCTAGTGAGTTTCTATTCTATATACAAATCTCCTTGACTTTTATTTCACAAGTCTCTATCTTTCCATTTCTAATGACCAAAATATTACCATATAATCAAAACCTCTATTTTGTGAATTGGTTTATTGGAGTTCAGGTTTCTGTTTGGGTATTTGGGGTTTTGTTTTGTTTTGCTGGGATTGTTTTTAATAAAAAGATTCCTAAAATAAAATTATATAAGTTAAAGTAAGTAAAATTATGTAAGTTAAAATTTCTACATGACTGTCCAGGACAATGACATACATAACCTTTACCTGGGAAAACATTTAGATATCAAAGACCTTGCAACTTATTTTAGCAATCAAGTCCACCAATCAAACAATAATAGAATCAAATAAAATATGTCTGACCACTTGTAAATATCTCTTTATCAGGATAATTTTAATCTGTGTCATCCTATTTGTGCTTATAGATGAGGAATTAAACAATTTCAGAGTTTATTTCATAATGATTGTAGTACTATACTTTTTATTATTGTGGCTTGCAAACTTTAATTATATCCACTGTGAGATATGATTATTGCTTCTGTAATTCCAGAAAAAAATACTATAAAATAGTCATAAGCTATTAGTACTTTCTGCTTATTTCTTTGATAATTCTTGTTACATGACACAGTCATTTCACTCCTGGTCAGCCGGCTCAGTATCAACACTTGGAGGGAGTATAAAAGTCAGAAAACATTACATTAGCTTGTCTCAGAAATCTGTGAAGAGACTCAGACCAGGGAGGTCCTAATTCCCATGCCGGTCTTATCTCCAATGAAAGTAGTGAAGAGGTACCAACTACTGTTTCACTCTAATTCCATTTGGATCTCTGCAGTTTCACACTAGAGTGAGTGTTAAACTGAGGACAGATTTATCTAATGTAGGAAATAAACATGACCTGAAGTTCATGGAGGCCAGGGCCTCATTTCTGACAGTGGTCAATACCAGGTGTATCACAGGAAGCTATAAAAATCCTGTGGCAGTAATACAGATGATAATGTGGATAGCTGGGTTATTATGGATGCACACAACTGATTTGAAAGGACTTTCTGTGTTCATTGGTCTTTGCAGAGAAGTAATAACAGCTCATACTGCAGATTGGCTTAATACAATTGGCAATTAATTAAGAGACATTATGTATGCATATTTATTTTTTAAGCTTTATAAATTCCATAATAGTAAATTTTAATTTATTGCACTCTAACAGTTATTGTGCATATCCCATTAATCATCAGGAATGTGCAAGTTGCTATACAATACACTGTACGAGACACATTGCTCTATATTGGTAAAGATAGGGCTTCCTGGGAGGGCAGTACAAGAACTAACAAGTTCAGAGGGAGATTTGGCTTTGCATAAAGAAACGCAAATCAGGTTTTTGCAACCATAATCAGAGTTACTTTGTTTTATTCAAAGAGAGTATATTAACTCTGCACTCATTTAAAATACAAAAAATGTGGTCTGTGAGATCATCCCAAACAAATCATGACTGTAGGTAGCATTTCAGACTAATTAAGGTTTTTTTGTTAATGGCATTTTAATTCTTTAGAAATTGAAAGCATCAAAGTAGCAAAACAAAACCAGAAACTTAAAATTTCTCTGGGGATTTGGTAGGAAAGGTTTTTCTCTCTCAAAGGCAAATATCAGGTTCATTTTTAAGCAAAGATAACAGCTGCACTATCTGTAAAAATATTTTATACATACCAATGAATACATGCAATATTTTTGAGAAATGAGAAAATATTGCAGTCTTTACGGACTGGTAGGCTCACTAAAATATGAAATGGTAATGATTTGCACAGAATTGGAGGGATAAATCAGTCTGAGAGAATGCTGAAGCATCTGACTTTATTTCTCATGCTTCAACGAAATGCACTGCCTTTTCCCACTCACTGTTTCATTTCTCAAATGGCAAGTATAGGGGGGTATATATTTGCAGTAAGGAGCAGGTAACAATGCAATAGGAACTGGAAAACTCTATGAATATCAGCTTGTTCATACCTGAATTGCATTCCCTGAATGTAAAGGTGTTACTACCCTTTCCAGCTTCTTGTTGATCCTTGTAAACACATGGAGCTCTGAAATGCTTACCAGTTTCCATAATTACTTCAGCATGTGCCACCTTTTGTTTTTTCTGTTATTTTAGCCTAAATTTTGTTCAGTATTTTTATCTCGTAATAAAACTGCACATCATGTTCAGAGACCACCTCAGTCATTAATGAAAAGATACCAGATTACCAACACAAATTTGTTTGGGATAGGCCATCAGCTCCCTTTCATTTCTATAATCTCACCTATCCATAGTGTTCATTCCCACCACACTTAGCTTCCATTTTACTCATTCATCATGAGAAAACTGTAACATTTCATTCTCAGATAGGAATGTTCCAACAAAATTAAAGAGATGTGAAAAATACCTTTCTTGGATGCATTGTCTGATAAAGCACAAGTTTCCTTGATAAAAAGAGAAAATCCTACAACCTCATTTTCTCTGATTCATAATACTCTGCATAAATACTTTACGGTATTATAAGTGACATAATACTGTGTTTGACTTGGCAGTAATATGTATTGAGAATGAGAGTCTATTAAGAAATGTGCTGTGAACTTAGATCTATTTCTGTAAAACAAACTGTTCAAACAAAAAAAGGCAGACATGAACAACAAGAAGAAGCCTGTATGTTGCTAGCAGTGAGAGCTTCAAAGCATTAAAAAGAAATAATCACCACTTTGTATTCACTTTTTTCTTTCAGTGCCTACATGACAGACACCCACGTTTATAAGGAGCTTCTCTATCTATGGGAAAGACAGAGATGGATGATTTTTAAATCCTTTTCAAAATCATGTGATGATCTTTTCCTCTAAATTCTAAAATTACATCAGACAAAAAGATGAATTTAAACAGGTCTGTAAGGTATTCAAGCATCCATGCAGCTATTCAATTAAAAAGGAGTGAAAGCAAACACTAACAATATTGAGACATTCCATATCAGAAGCAACTGCCACCTTCTCTCATTTTGATCACTGTAAATAAGATTTTGGAATCAATGAATTTATATTGATGTAAAAACTAAACTGTGTAAAAGGAAGAAGAAACCCCACTGAAGAGTTTTATTCTAGCTTTCTGCAGCAGCATAACCTGTCTTCCTTCTGTAGCAATATATATTAAGCAATTTAGGTCTTTTTCACTCAGATATAAAAGTGCACATTTGATTGAGCAGCCTTACCTGAGGCACTAGCAACCTGGAGGCCTAGATTCAGAATATAAGAGCATTTTTTAACCATAGAAGACCTATGTGCAAACTCTGTAAATGATCATGCATTATCTACATCATATATATGCCCAAAATATTCTGCTAAGGCATATGCATGGAAAGAATGTCTTTAAACTGTCATATTTTTTTTTAATTACTTAGCCACCTTGATTCTCCCATTCTAACCTTGCAACATTGCTCTGCACTGGAAAACAGTTAGGACTTCTCAGCCATGAGGCCATTCAGCATCACTGAACCATGACTGTCCTGCAACAGGAGGAAATTATTATCAGCAGATATCCCTCAGAACACTGCTTAGGTACTGAATGAAAATGGTCCACGCAAATGCTTTATAGATGCTCCTAAAAAGAGAGGCTGGTTTATCTAAATGGAAGTTATTTATAAGAGCATTGTGGTTCAAGATAGGTTTTGGTCAAGTTGTTGTCAGCCACACTACAGTATTGTTGCTACATATTTTTTTCAGTGCTTTTGAATTTTTTTTTTCCTGAGAAAAATCTTCTCATCCTGATAAGAGCAAAATCACAGTAAAAATCAAGGTCAAGGTTTAATTTAAAACATGTCCCTTCATGGAAATCTCTTGTGAATTACTGCTTCCAGAGAGGCTGTGAGAAGAAAAGAATGACATCCCAAAAAGACCACGGAACAACAAAAACATTAGGCTTTGCCAAATGCCTTTAGCGGCTGTTCATTTTCTTTCCTTGCTGTGTATTGAAAATGGAGACATTCAAATCTCTAAACTTTGGTGCCTGGTGACCTTGTACATGTGATATCCATACAGTATTAGAAATTATGCCCACAAAAGAAAAGATATTAAGACCACAAAAGTCCCATTAGCTTTTGGTGGTGTGGTTGGTGAGCGGTTAAGCTACATAATCATGGGTGACTTGTGACGCTGTAGAAGCCCTATGGGGTACTGTCCAGCCCCACGATGGGTGTGCTGGCCAGCAGTGGCTGAATATGAGCCAGCAGTATGCCTGTGTAGCCATCTGAGCTTATATCAGCAAAGGTGTGGCTAGCAGGAGCAGGGCAGTGACAATCTGGTCAGTAATGCCCGTCTGCTTGGCACCAGCGAGGCGACACCTCCAATCCTGTGTTCAGTTCTGGGCCCCTCGCTGCAAGAGGGGCTGGAGCGTGTTCAGAGAAGGGCAGCGGAGCTGCAGAAGGGTCTGGAACATAAATCCGACGAGGAATGGCCAAGGGAGCTGGGGGTGTTTACCCTGGAGGCCCTCACTCTCTAGAACTGCCTGAAAGGAGGTTGCAGCCAGGTGGGAGTCAGTCCATTCTCCAGAGTAAAAAAAGGGAGAACAAGAGGAAATGGCATCAAGTTGCACTGGGGAAGGTTTAGATTGGATTAAAGAAATATTTGGACATGGAAAGATCTTTCAAGGTTTGGAACAGGCTGCACGGGATCTTCCTTTCAGGAAAGGGAATGAAATCTTGAATTTAGAGAACAAAGTCTAAAAAATGCTCTGGAAAGGAGATATGATGCAAAACAGTGCAATTGAAAAAAACAGGAAAATTTGGAAATGGAGTGATTGCAAGCAAGTGGACTAAGATGAAATGAGGGGCAGTGAAAAGGACCCAAACTTGCCAAAATCACTCCAATAGAAATCCTGAAATCAGGGAAGAAATGTAAAAAGGGCTAATGGAAAAGAAACTACAGAAATGGAATCTTCATATTAAAAAAGGAAAAATACCAAAAGAAGGTGAAATCAGCAAATATGAATGGGACAACAAGAAGTGCAGGGAAAGGGACCAAAGCTAGCCCAATTGTTCCTTATTGAAATTGCAGGATTTCATTCCCTTTCCTGAAAAAAAAAAAAAAAGAAAGTTCTTCCTTTCAGGAAATCTTGCGATTTCAATGAGGAACAATTGGGCAAGCCTTGGTCCCTCTCCCTGCACTTTTTGTCATCCCATTCACTTTTACTGATCCCATGATGTATCCATGAGTGCTTAGAGAGCTTATAAATACCATAAATATGGCACTGATGATCAGCCTTGGACGACTGTGGTATTCAGGAGAGATACCTGAGGACTGGAAAAAAGTAAATATCATCCCAGCCTTTCCAAAGAGCGAGAATATCCTCATAGATAAACTCAGGAGGTGTTGAGTGTGTGGCCAAGCAGTGAGATGGACTGAGAACTGGCTGAACAGCAGATCCCAGAGGCTCACAATCATTGGCACGGGGCCTTGTTGGAGGCCTGTCAGCAATAGTGCCCCCAAATTTCAGTACTAGGCTCAGTATTGTTTAACTGAAATTATTTTGCATCAGGCAGGGGTTTCATTAGGGCAACCTCTAGTTGCTCAGTATAAAACAGGCAAAACATTAGTCTGAACCACAAGAGAAAGACAGATAGAAGAACTTAAGATGGTATAAACATGCACATGTGACATAGGGTCCTTTATGTCACTTGTAGTCTGCTGGGAAGATTTGCATCTCACTGAACTTCACTCTTCCATATCTACTGCTGAGCTACACTCAAGACTCACTTCATAGGAATTAGAAAAAAATGAAAAACAAAAACCATCTTGTAAGATATAAAACCACTTGATCCTAAATCTGTGTCTGAAGCAGGTCAAATGCATGATCCCTAAAAGCACCCATTTCTCTCTAGTGGCTGAAAAGGAAGCTTCAGAAAGCAAGAAATTTGCATTATATGTGGCAAAAAGAAATTAGCTGGTTCTCCTCTCTAACAGCAATTTGGCCCATTTTGTGTTGGTTAACCAATACTTTTAACAGATGCATAATGAAATAAATTTAAATTCACTAGCACAACCCACAGAAATGAGCATTGTTCTGTGCTAGGTCATGGAAGATGAGGTCCACTGAAATGTCTTGGAAAAGAAAACCATCTTCAGATTTTATCATTTGATTGTCCATGGCTTGTGAAGAAGAATTACATATCTCTTGAGGCATTTAGCACAATTGTAAAACACATGAACGCTGATCACCAGTAAGGGAAAAAAATTTCAGATGTCATACAAGAACCACAAAATCCCAAGCTGTTATCACTGAAATACCAGACATCAGTTTTGCAGACCATACAGGATAATTAAGACTGAGTGATAAGGCATTTTAATATGATTAATAGACATGATTTAAAAGGATTTAAGAAGTAATTGAGTTGAGTCAAATATGAGTTCTTTTGGTACCTTATGCATCACAGGTCAGTAAATCATCATACATGAGAGGTACCTTAACAATGAACTGCATGGGATTGAATTAGAGTTCAGCTTTGGGGAAGGACTTTGATTCAATGTGACTTCAAAACTTTTGCACTCTTTTGTCCTTGTGTGACACAGAGGGGCAAGGCAATATTCCATTTAGCATAAACCAGTCTAATCCATTGAGCCTTGCACTGCACCTGTCCTAGAGTTACTTCAGCACCTCCAACTGATGTGCTGCAACATAATTAATATTTCTCATGACTGATCTTTTTCGTTTTTATTGCACTCCTGTTATGTTGCACCAGTAGCTTTTCTCAACACTTTGAGCATCACGAGGATGTCATATTTGGTGTCAAACAGGATTTTTATGCAGTCCCTTTCTATGTATTGACATTTCTCAGAGAGGTGTGGCGTAAAGAATCAGAACAGATAGCACCACAGGTGAACACCACAGATGTTAATTCCTAAATGAACGTAAGGCTCTGAGTCTCCTTTAGACATTAGCCTCTTCCTATACATTAGTTGCTTCATATTACTTGCTTAGCAGTCTCATTGACTTAAATAATAAAAAGAATTGTACATAGGCACCAAAGCACTAGATTCCACTAACAGGAACTAAGTCCTGTGACTGCTCTCATGACATATTCTCATGTGGAGAAATCTGAATCATTAGAACTTGCTTATATACTTTGCTAAACTGAGATTCTAACATGATTTGGTGAAGATACCACAATATCATTAAGATAGCAGTATTGTCTCATTGTCAGATTTATGGATTACTGAGAATCTGAGGAATCTTTAATAAAATTTTATAATGATGTATTGGAAAAACTCTTTAGTAAAGTCGTTCCTGAGTTTGATGTAGAATATAAAAACATTTCAATCAATAAATAATTAATAGGAAAAATATTTGTCTTTATGGGAATCCATAAAGAATTCAATGGCTAATGGATATTTCCTAGGACAAAATAAGAAAAAAAAAAGTGAAATGTTTTCCTTCAGTGGTGAAAATTCTTAGAGTCAGGTGCAGAACATCCCAGCTGTGCTCTTCAAAACTAATGTCTCCATCCTGAGATCTGCATGGAGCCCATGTGACACAGGCTGAACTCTGCCTCCTGCCTGACCTGACTGATCCAAGGACATGGCTGTTGGTTCACACCACAGGTTTTCATATTGCTCTGTGATGGGCTGGGTTTTGTGATTTGAAAGTGATCTTTTGAAGGTGACCCAGAAGCCTGCAGCTGCTTGTGGGAAAATGACAAGGTGCAGATGAGGCTGTGTGTGCTTCCTCATCCTTTTATCAGTGGCATTGATGAAGGTGCATGGATGCAGTGTCTCAGGTGCACAGAATGGTCTCACAGCACTCTCAGGTCTCACATAGTGGAAATACTAATTTATTTTAAAATACCACCGATTCAGCCCCTAATACTCATGTTTTAGTACTCACAAGCACATGTAAGTAGGCTGGCAAGTATCCAGGGAGGCTGTCCAGGATGGCTTGCAATGACAAGCAGCCCCAGTTTTCCAATCTATCCCCCCACTTGCGGGATTCCTGTTAGGAGGGTATCAGTTGTGGATGAGTGTCAGGGATAGATCAGGAGCCAACCATCCCGCCTCTGTGAGTCATCAGGATTTACTCACTGTCTCTGATCCTGCTGGACCTGAAGGCAGGCATGTGGTAGGACACATGCAGGCAGGCATGTGGTAGGCTCTTGATGGCCTGCTCCTGTAGGTGCCAACAATTTTTAAAGCTCTCATTCTCTTGCTATTTAGTACACTTGAGTTTATATTTCCTATAAATTGATATCGGTAGAAATATTTTTATTGTAATTTTTCGCATGACTACAAGATTCCTGGGCATATGTTTTCTAGTATATGCAGGCACTTTTGTATGGGCTAGTTAAAAAAAAAAAAAAAAAAAAAAAAAAAAAAAAAAAAGCCAACTGCATTTTTCATTCAGAAGTTTTCTTTTCAACAGTTTTCTAAGCTTCTAGTGTTGTCCTTTAGTATTTCAATGATATGCTAATTATCATAAAATATTTCACTTTCCTGCCCTAGAATTAGAAATTAAGATTGCCATTTACTTTCTTCTATGTAGTCATTTAAGCTATGAAATCTAATCTGATCGAATCTTTATATTCTGTTTATTTTACAAGATGAGGATGAACTGGTGTTCATCCTTAACTCCCTTTACATAATCTATTTTCAATCAAAGGGAACTCTTTAACCAAACTGGCAAAAGGTGAGATAGAAAGGGAAAGAGAGTCTTGCCACTGATAGGACAGAGGGAAGGAACTCTGCCAAGTAATGGACAAAGTATTTATTTTACTTTTATATAATTTTTTAAATGCTGTTCTGGGGATTGCCAAGAAGCATTTATGCTTCAGAGTGGCAGTTGCATCTCTTCTGAGAGTAGTGACACAGTGAGAATTAGTGAGAAGTTTAGTTCCACATATCCTTTTTATAAGAAAATCATGTTTTTTAATATAAAACTGAGCTCTGCAAAAAAAAGGCAGACATTTTTACGGAGTTCATATTAATAGGAAGACAGATTTTCTGAACAATTACATCAGACAGCTTTCCCATACAATATTAAACACTGAAATGTACAAAATAAGACAAGACTTATTTTCAGTTTTACATTTTTACCAAGAGTAGAAGAAAAAATGCTGCATGACAAAAAGAAAAAAAATCCTATTAAAATACTTTATTATTAGATCATTAAGATAATCCGAAAAGTTGTTTCAGAACCATTACAACAATCATGAAAGTTTGCCAATACATATAAGAATGTTAGCATTCAGAGACACAATAAATCATGAGGCTTCTCTTTAAGACTACCTGTTGGTTTATTATCTTCTGCAGAAGCCCTAGCATGACATCCAGTTCTAATCCTGTGATTCACACAAAACAAAATAATATTATTGTAACAAGCATTATTAATGATGCCACACTAAAGTGCCTGTCACAAGAATTTTCCACAATAAGGATTCAGTTGACATAAACTAGTATATTTCAAATGCACCACCCCATCCTGCTACAACAGCATGTATATTAACCAGATAGCATCTGTCTCTGAAATGAAGACTTGAAAGAATTATAAAAAGTCATATAATAGATCAGCTTGTATTTTTGTATGAAACAAACCTATTCAGCTGGCAACACCAGCAGGTATAAGTCTTCAGACAATGAAGTAAATTTCTCCCTGGAGACCTCGTTCTCTCTCACATTCCGTTTGCAAATGACCTGTCACCCAAACTGCTGATTCTGTTCCCATACCCAGTCCTCTGCATTTGTAAGCATTACAATATCATTTTGCAGCTTCCATATCATAACTTCTTTATAGCAGGATCTCAGCGTATTTTGCAGTTAAGTAATTTAGCTCTGCAAAAGTGAATTATTCCAAAGTGGAAAAGCCTTAAGGGTCTTAATTTTTTAAAGGTGAAACCTGAGGTGCAAACAGGCTAAAAATAACTTTTCATAGAAAAGCTGAACATCTGCACCTTTGAAAACAAGAACAATTTAAGCTCAGCAAATTCTATGGTAAGGGCAATGATGAAGGAAAAAGAAGAGAGACAGCCATTGTTAGAAGATATGGAGAATGTTGGGTGGGTGTTTTTTAAAGCATTCAATTCCCACTTTACTGTAGAAAGAAGTTGCTTTAACAGTAATTAGTTAAATGCAGTACGCATTTATAGAATACATAATGCAGTATGTAACAAAAGATGTTCAGAGTGAAACCTGAATTATGTGAATAAGACTGCTCTAATATTATGGACCTAGACTTGTTAAGAACAAAAAAAAATACTACTCAGGTAATAACTTAAATTTTGCTGCTTATGTCACCAAGATGCTCATTACCAGAATTATGAAGTGCATGCCTGTTCTTTTCCTGTTTGAGTTAAGCCCTGACAAGTGGGTGAAGTTTTTGTGTGCCCTGGGTAGCATCATACCTTTACATTCTAAAGAGAGAAATTCAGACTTAATGATTTGTAGAAGGCTAAATTTTTCACATATGTCTCTTAACAAACAGAAGTGCATATTGTCCCATTGAAGACTATTTCAAGTGAAATTTTTCTAGTTTCTATGATATTCTTTCTATGACAAAGTTGGATTTCAACCAAAGTGGTTTTGATGATGTTAATCATGAGAGTTAATCCTGAGAATAATAACCAACAAAACAGCAGTGTGGATACACACCAAGAAAGCAGAATGCAACCTCAGGACATACAGTGGGGCATGGAAAGAAGTATCCTTGATCTTAAGGGAAGAAGCAAAACAGTTTTATCGATAAGAGAACAAACAGAGGTGAAAGGCATAATGCAAAGCAGAAACAAGTAGTATTTCAAGCAGAGAAGATCTAATACATAATAGTCTCATGTTAGAATGAGAAATAGTTAAGTACATCAAGGACTGCAATTAAAAAAGAAATAAGGGATGATAAAATGAGCTGCTCCCATTTTTTTGAAGTGCATAGTTGTGTTTTATCCAGAATAATTATGTTAATAATATCATGCTTATGCGTTAGTCTTGTAATGAACTGTGGGTGTTTGTGAAAATGGAGCTACTGTAATGATTGCATTTATTATCTGGAAATGAAGAATGAGATTAATTTCATTTAGCTTGGGCACCAAGTCTAAGTTCATTATCTGGACTCCTTTTGGAGTAAGTTGTCAGAAAAGCATTTCCCAATGTAGAGTGTCTAATGCAGTCAAGACTAATAGCCTTAAGACTTGCCTGTCCATTGCCATTGATTACAGAAAAAAAAGAAGACTAACTTACTAGATGCAGAATACTGACATAACTGAAGTTAGGTGATGCTAATTCCACTTCAGTAATATTTTCTCACATTAAACCTTCTTGAGATTAAGTCTTTGAAGTCTCTAACCGCTATTACCTTTACTTATAAATACACACTTCAATGTTTTGCAAGATCTCAACCAAGCATTTACCCAGAGGAAAATTTGAGCAGATAGTTACCATTTCCTTGTTTCCTTCAAGAATGATAATTTGTTAAGTAGTTAATTTTGTTCAAGTAGCAATTACAAAAACATTTTAACTACATAAGATTGCCGGAGTAAACCTTTAATTAAAATGAATAAAGAGATTTTGTCAGCTAAGTGGCGTTTTCCTAGAGAACAGTAATGGATACTACCAGCATCTAGAACAAGTATTGCATTCCTGACTGATGTATCACATGACAATACTTTTATGAAATAATTGAATGTCATCTGCATAACATTTACAGAAAATAGAAATTTAATTAACAAGCTTTCCTTTTCAACAATACAGCTAGGTCCTATCAGCTCCAGTGGTCCTTAAATCTGTCAGTCCCAGAATGCAAGGTCGCATGGATTCATTGTTCTGTGACAAGATTTCCCTTTAACTGTGTAATACTAGTTGCTGCAGCACTCACAGTGTGAACAGAAATGTCTGTAAAAACAGATATGATAAATTGTGCTAAATACACCACAACTTTGCTGCAGTTGAGGTTGCCTTTGGTCAAGAGGCTGAAGAGCAAACATGATTCACTAAATCCATTTGCAAAGCTTTGGAAATAAAAATAAATGCTAAGAGCATCTAGCTGCTGGGCTTCCTTCACCCATTGGGGAAAGGTTAATAATTTTGTTGTAATTTGTATTTCCCCTCTAATCCACCCTGGTTATGCTACCTTTTGTCATGACAGTCATAAGCCCATGTTCTTCATCACTTCTGACTTTTTTACCTTCACCATCCCACTGGGAGAAGCAGTTTGGGTATTTATATCTTTTTTTGATGTGCAGAACTGAAATGGTCTTGACTTTCAGAAATTTCACATTAAGGCTGTCAGAGTCTGAAAAGTAAGAGATACAGATTCTTAGCTTCATCTCTGGTCATCCCACCCTCTCTCCCTTTTTTGTTCCAATTTATTTTTATGGTGAAGGAAAAGTGCAAGAAAAAGGACACCACCTTTAAGGAACAAGGTGACATATCATCTCCTTAGGAGGTGAGGAGCAGGACATACCTGTAATGTTTTTCCGATTCTTAGAAACTTCATGGATATGAAGCTAGCATCCCTTGCTTATTTGGGTCTGAATAAGGTGTAAGGGCTAGCTGTGAGAGCTAGATTTTATATTTTGCCTTCACTGCTGTTAGACATGTCACTGTCTAAGAGATCCCTGTTCCAATTGTAGAGCCGGTAGCCAACACATTGCTATAAGAAACAGATGATAACTTTAGATAAAGCAGATTTTTGTTGTTGTTGTTGTTGAGATCTGCTGCTAAGGATTGCATGCTAGTGAGAGTGTTTTGGCTGTTTGAACAGCAGCAAAGACAAGGAAGAGACTGCATGCCTGGGCTAACGCTTGCCCTGAGAAGAAAGTACAATAAAAAATAATTGACAATTTTGCTTGGATAGTATAAACCAACAACAGTAGGAAAAAAATTCCTCATTTTTCTCCAGATTCACTTTCTCCCCAGGAGAACAGAATAGCTGACCAGTTACCAATGTGTACCAGAAAGGTTGTTTGACCCTTTATTGCCCCTGCCCAGAAAACAGTTTGGCATGTTCTTGTGCCATCCTACAGCTGTGTTGGCCCTGCTCTTTCAGGGCACTATGAGTGCTTTGACAACAGATGAGGTGTTCAGACAAAAGGCATGGTGCAGGGTTTACTGCCTTTTACTGTCTATTTTACCTCCATTTAAGGTAAACAGTTATCACAGCAGCAGCCACTTCCTCTCCTCAGCTCAGCATCTAAGGAAACCATCACCCTGAGCAAGCACAAAGTGTCAAGACTGGGTGTGTGGGAATCTCTGCTGGGTGGATCTGGTCTGCATGATAATTTATTTTCCCCCAGTTGCTTAGGCTGGTCTCTGTGCTAAGACATGAGGTCAGGTGCTTTTCTCTACTTGTCTCAGCATGTTCTGTTTTGCCAAAACCTCCTTCATTCTTTCTCGATTTTCCTCATTTCTGAAACTGTGCATTTGCAATTTTGCTTGTTCTGCTGCTTTGCAGATTTGTATGCTTTTTTTCCAAATTTAACTCACTGTTTTTAGCAGATGCTCATGTACCTTTTCATTACTTCAGGTCACCTCTAAGTACACGATCCCATGAATCACAGAAAATGTAACATTTTGTTTCTTCAAGGAGAAAAAAAAATAAAGTTTTCTTCAAACTGCTCTACCAGTTTGCTGAATTCTTGAATCTGGATTTTTATTTTTAAGTAAGAGAATGAACTATAAAATCAATATACAATCTGTGGTCCAGGAAGCTTCTGTACTAATCTGACATGTACAAAATAAAGGGGAAAAGATGGAGCCGTGAAGACCCCAAAAGAAATTTAGGTGTTGACTTAAACATTTATATTCTGTATGATCTGCTCTTCAAAACATGGTACACAGTGAAGGAAAAAAAAAAAATGAGAGCTTTACATGCTCTGATTCTTTGGCATGGCACTCTAGGATATGGAGTTGGGGTCAAACTACCAGATGTAAGGGTGTAAAAAGTAGGAGGAGTCACTTCCTTCCAAAAGTCTCTAAGCAAGGACTTGTTTCTTTTAAGCAACAGAAATGAAGAATAACTTTATTGTGCTGGGTCTTATATTTCAGCTCTTCACCAAGCCTCAGAAGCAGAGCCAGACCCTGAACAGACCAGCTATTTAAAATAGTTAAAAAAGCAAATCCTAGGAACACATACATTTTGATGCTGCAGATCTTTTATGACCGTTATGAAAATGTGGAAAACACTGAGTGTCTTAAGATTAGACTGTTTTAGAGAATACTGTTTTATGAGCTGAGGAACACAAAGCCAATTTAATTTTGCAGTTAGGCTGAACAATGTGATATCTTTGTTTTACTTGTGCTATACTTACTAATGAAATCTCTCCAACTAATAAGTCTGAGTGACTTGATTGCTTAATATTTTGCTATATTTGGCTAATGTTTTAATAAATCTAGTCTATCAAATTTTTGCATAGTATTTTGCTGATTTTGTTACTTTCTTAATACAAAATCAATGCAGTAAGTTCCCAAGAGTTATGATTTGTTTTTTTTTCCTGAAGGAAGCATATAAAGATTAAAATTACTGTTTGAGAAAAGACTGAAGCTAGTAATTTTTTTTGTTAATTTTTTTAATAATAAAGAAAGAAACAAAATTGATCTAGAGGCCAGAATAATTCTCATCTGTGTAGTACAGTAACTATTTAGTACTGTAATAGTGGTAGACAATGTTAGACAATAAAAATTCCCATGCATTTTTAAATAGCCGTAAGAAAAAAAAAACAAAAACCAAGAAATGAAAGAGAATTCTATTACAGTCTGTTATTCTCAAATACTGAAGATTTTTAGAAAACTTTAAGGTTTCTTAATTAATTAAAATATGAGTTCTCAAAAAATGAAATATATAATTACATAAAAGTAATTTGAGATGTTATTAATCTCTTTTTTTAAACAAGAGTTTGAAATAGTGTTATTAAACCAAAATTGTGATGATTTTGTACAGTTTTGGGCTCTTAGTCCTGAAGCTTCAGTTTAAGGCAAGACAATCAGCTGCATGTAAGTTTTCTTTAAATGTCATTTGACTAAGATTCTTCAGGATGTTTTTCAGGGATTATTATCTCTAGGGAAAAATTTATATTTGATTTCCAGTACAGTTATAAATTTTTTTTAACATAACTCTGAAAAACATGAAAATATTTTCTTGTTTTTGCAATTAAAAATTATTTCAAGACAATTAAGTGGAAGAAATTATTTGAAAACGTAAACAAATGCATAGTATCTGTAGTGTAAGTGTTCATTAGCATGCAATGACTAAATCTATACATGAGTAAAGTTATTGAAGAAATGCAAAGTTTTTGTCATAAAAACTTAAATGCTAAAACACATTTCTGATCATAAAGAGATATCTGTTTTTTAGTGGTAAATGTTAACAGATGACATAGGGTAATTTTCTATTTCTTTTCCAATAAAGATGATTAGTTCATGCGTAGATATCGTCATGTGACCAGATGAATTTTGGACTTTAATAAAAGATAAATTTGTACAGGAAATAATAGAAGTCTTTTAAGAATTAATGCCTTTTACAAGGTTTGAGAATCTCAAAAGAGAAACTGATATGACCGAAGTATGTCAGTATAGATTTGGCATTACCTGTAACCTTAACAACTATCAATAGTCATAAATGTTCCATTCATATTTTTTGACCAAAACTTTATAATTTACATTTTCAGCTTGGAGATATGACTGAAATTCTCTGTCATTAAATAACCACATGATCATTAATAAATTTAACTTCATCTGAAGTAAACAGAATGATGCATATATATGTGTATTTGTTTATTTATGTGTCCATATATTTTTCAGTGTGCACTCCTTGAATGGACTCTCAGTCTTCAACTTTTTCTTCTCAAAAGGGACTGACTACATTCTACTGCTTCTAACTTTGAACAACTTTCAAATTTAGCACTGCTTCTGCTTAATGGTTGTCTTCTTTTCATATCACATTTGTCATTCTCAATGCATTTGAACACATTTCTGGAAACAAATAAGCAAAATATTACTCAGCTTGAAAACTTTTGACAGATAAAATGTCAGTGAATTGTTTTAAAGATGCTTACATTTATTAATGTTTCAGAGACCATATTCTCAAAAAAAAAAAAGCACATTTTTATGTGACTAAAAAGTAATTTTTGTTTTTGTTCAAACGTTATTATTTGTAACTCTGCTGAGGGTTTTTTTAAAGATTCTATGCTGGTTACTCAAGGACAAGTTATACATCTTAAAATTGGCAGATAAATAGGTATGCCCCTGAGTATTACTTCTAAAATTAATTAGAAAAATAGAATGCAATTAAAGCTGAGAAAAACACTATAAATTAGATATTAAATAACTTCTTAGACATATTTGCATTTCTTCTTAAGTAACAGTGCTTTTGAGATGTGTAATTCTTTAATTCATCATTACAAAGCACTTAACGGTGTAGCTTTGCCATCCCTCAATTTCTTGTATCTTTTGCCTACTGAATTCAATTAAGCTGTAACTTAATAATAAGAAGGATAACTGAACATGGGATTTAATATTTATGCACTGCACATCAAGATACATAATGCATCATATGTATTTTACATATGATACTATTGTGCTCTATCTGTGTGTACCCAAAGCTATTTAAATGAGGCAGAGGTTATTAAGTTTCACAAGTGTATCTGATTTAAATGGAAAGACTATGGCTCACTGAATATCTCATTTTATATGATACCATAATCCAATGGGTGACCTCCAGCACCACTGATTTTTATAGACCTTGGACATGCTCAGCATTTCTTGGGTTTCCCAACTCTTTGCAGGACTGAGCCAGGAGTAAAAAGCTCATAAAAGACATGTAAATAGTTGTTGGCAGTTTCACAGACCCAGTTTCTGAAAACAGTTAAGGAGGCCACCATGCATCTAGGGTGCTGAAAATCCCTTTGCATACCATGAAAGCAAAGAATTTGATTACAAATCCAATAGAAGACCAGCATGTGAAAAACAGAACCCAACTCCATCCTACAGCAAGCTGAAGATACACTCTATAACACTTTCTTCAGCCTTCAGCCAAAATGAAAGGAAATTTAGTAAAGCATTTAGCTTCTTAAATTACGACAGTCAGAGGCTGAAGTTGCAAGGCAGCTCATACAGACAGTGAATTCAGTGGCACAGACTGGAAAGATACAATTTTTAAGACAGAGCATCTTGGCAGCATCTGTGCTGGCCAAGACACAGGCTGAAGGGCCAGATTCCTTTCATCATATCCTATCACTGCCTGGCTTGGTTTTTTGATGTTGGTACCTTCTGTAAAAGCACAGTTCATTTATACTGAGATATTAATGACTTTGCCTTTCCTTAACCAGCCATGTAATTAACCTATTAGTCCTGTAAAATGACCAATAAAGCGCAAGAGGAAATTTGCTCTTTTCTAAAATTAATTGCTATATGTTATAATGTTATATCACACTTCTAAAACCCTGCAAAATTGGCAGCTGTCAGTAATTTACAGTTAGTTGCTTTATTACACTTACAATGAAGCCTGAGACAATGACTGCTGTCACAAACGCTCAACTAATATGCTTATGCATGTTTCAACACTGTTAAATGTTGGGATTATGCTTCAAAAAATACAAAAGTAAGCTTCAGGTCTTACTGACTTTTAATACTTAGGGATCAGCATCTGTACTCGTTAAAATGAGGGGGGTTTTAATGAATAAGAATTAATTGCCAAAATACAGCAAACCAAGTATACCTTATGAGAAATAGGTTTGTTTATACAGTATCTGAGGCATTGACATATGATTTTAATGCATGGAGTAAGATGTTAGGCTTAGAAATCTTTTCACTAGTTTCCCACATTCACAATGAATATTAATCTCTCTAGTAATGTCCAAAAAGATAAGTGATATCATTATACTAAATGTCACATTCATTACATGCAGGAAAGAGTGTACTGAAAAAGGTCAATTTGTCTGCAGGGTTCCACCTTTTACTGTATATACCCAATTGTCATAATGCTGAACAACTGCATTTTTTACAAATTGTCAAACAACTTTTGTTCCCATCATACATTAAACATTAACTATGTTCAGGATGGGCTTCACACAAAGCACTGTTAAGATGTGATTAAGAAGGTACAAAACCTCTCAGTCTTATCAAAGCAGTCAAAACTGTGTACATGCTGCTTTTCCAATTGTTTTACAAAAACATGACTGCATCCAATTGTATGAAAGACAGGGGTGGACCTTTTTAGTTATATTAGCACCAATTATAACCTTTACCAAAATATTTTATCCTGAGTGAAATTTCTGCTAGCCAAGCAATAGAGGAGTTGTTTCTGAAGCTCTTTCACTATGAAAAAATGACTTTCTGAATTCAGTCAACCATATAAGTTTCTTTCATGGAGATTATTTAAAATATGCTACTAACTAGTTGATACTGATGGCATATGCATATTCAGCAGTGCTCTACACTTCTATTTTAGCTCACTGATTGGTTGACTAGAATTTTTATAAATAAAGGATGGGGAAATCAGAGAGTTCTGAAGATAGCACATAGAATGGCATTTGTGAAATCACAAATATAGACATCAGCAGTACAGATATTTTCATGTTAGCTAGTTGTCAAGACTTTTTCACAGTGAGTGGAGTAAAATTGGCACTTTTAAAGCATGAGTCATCTCATCCTAAAATAGATGATTAAAATAGGTCAGATGAATCACTATATATTGCTCTCTGTTGACCTTGAAAAGAGCATTGGGTTACTAGCTAGTGTGTAGACATATAAACTGCAGAACACATGAAGCTGGGTGAGAGGGAAACAACCCAGGATATCTCTGGAAACAATATTTTCACTACCAGATTTATGAGCAGGTAGAGAATAGTAGACTAATATTTCTTAAGGGAAAAAAGTAAAATTGTTTGCATTTTCATGGTAAATAAGCTAAAAGGGAAAATATGTGATTTAAAGGGATGCCCTATTTCTCTGTGCAAAGCACTTGGATATAAAAGTATTTTCCTGGCTCTAGATGGTACAAAAATTCTTTGAAATATTATGATAGTGTTTTAGTACCTCACAACCATATATACTGGAATCAAATGTCTTTTGAGCCTCAAGACTAAGACATAGTACAGTAAATGGTTTATTTGAAAAAATGCAACTACAAAATTTGAAATGCACTTAAATTAAATTTGAAAATTCTGATTAGGTGATAAATGGCTTTGCAGTAATCTACAAATTCTTCCAATTGAATTAAAATGTAAGCTGTATACATACACTAAGGTTTTGACTGAGGAAAGTCATAACTGACCCTTAAATTGTAACTACAAAATTCTTACATCGAATGTTTTAGCATCTTCAAGCATCACCTTCCATTAATTTACTCTTGTGCAGGCTCCCACAAGGGCACTGTCTTGAAATCAAAATACAAAAAATCTTTCATCCTGACATATCTGCACAGCTTTATCCTCAAACTATCAGAATAGAAACAGAAAGAGCGAAGACAGCATTATATGTCTGTGCTATGCTTTTTTTCATCTTATCTCTGTATGACCTTCAGGTGGACTTGAAGTCTGCATTCAATATAGATTGAGCTTTTTCTGGCTTTACTTCACCTTCAATTTACTTGTCATGATGTACTGCATTGTTAACAACATTTGCTGCTTTGCTACAAATGAAGACCAAACTATTTCAAGTCTGCCTGACTACACTAGATCTCCTCAACTCAGATTTAAATAAAACTGTACTAAATCTTATTTTCCTAAGACAATCTGCTGCCAGTTTTTTAAGTCAAAAGGTGTTAAATCCACTCATTACCTTAGAAATATTTTTCTAATAATCTAAAATGAATTGAAGCAAGCAGTGCTATAAATTCTTCAGTGGCTCTTTACTTCCAGGAAATGTATAAATATGGCAAATTCTAGAAGTTTTCTGAGCTTGTGTATACATTAAAGAAGTAAGTAGTGTAACTTTGTAACTATTCAGGAAAAACACTTATCAGAAAATGGAATTTCTAGGTGTTCTGTTTTTGTCTGTGTTAAAGTAAATTTTCTTTCTAGTACTTGGTACAGGGCTGTGGGTGTGGAAGTTAGTATGAGAATAATGTTGATAATACACATGTTTTAGTTGTTGCTAAATAGTGCTTTCTCTAAGTGGGGACTTTTCAGTTTCCCAAGCTCTGCCAGTGAGGAGGGGCATGAGAAGCTGAGAGGTAGCACGTCCAGGACAGCTGATCCGAAGTGGCCAGAGGGATATTCCACACCACAGAGCATCCTGCTCAGGGCATGAACTGGGGGATGGGCTGGGCAACAGTCAGTGGGTGGTGAACAACGGCACTGTGCTTCACTTGTCTCTCTTGGGTTTTTTTTCTCCCTCTCTTTTTTTTGTCTCTTTCCATCATCAGCATCACTATATCATCATTATTGTTTTATTTTATTTCAATTGCTAAACTGTTCTTATTTCAATCTATGAGATTCACCTTTTACTTTTTTCCCAGATTCTCCTCGCCATCCCACTGTGAAGAGGGGAGTGAGCAAGCAGCTGTGTGGTACTTAGTTTCCAGCTGAGTTTAAACCATGACACTAGGTTACAAAAGTGTCTACAAATGGGAATAAAATTTGCCAAATAGTCATGAAATTGAGAGAAAGTGAAAACATTTGATCTCCATATTTTCAGCTGTCTTCTGGCTGAAAAGAAAAAAAGGAAAAGGAATATGTCATCAGAAATGGTATTTCAGTTCTTAGAATTTCTGAAATTAGTTTTTTAAAAAGGAGTTAAAATAGAAAAAATATATTTAAAAACCCCTCTTCTTATAGTAATTATTATCCTTGGTCCATCCTAGTTAGCTGTTTTGGTAATACAGCCCTAAAAATGCCAAGCATAAGAGCTAGATATAGGAATGCAGACCCATACTTCATCATAAGAACAACATTGCCTTTATCTCTCCTCTTCATACCAGTGATCCTTTTGTCCTCCATATCTGCATCTTCTCTTGCACTGCAAAGTGTACTTTGTGGACACTGCAGGGATCAGTGTCAGAACCATGAGAACACAATTCTTGTATCGTCTTTAAAACGTACCTGTGGTGTATATGGTTGGATTTATCCACGTTGTCCTAAGCTGAATTGTAACACTTCAAGCTCACAATTTTTCAGTGTATTCATGCAAAGATCACCATGATTATTTGGTCAAAATACAACCTACATTCAGGTTTTTATTGCAGCTAGTCCCAGAAACCTTCCCTTTCTCCATTACTTGTGTAAGCATGAGTTTTATTAATTCTCCTTCATCTACTGATGTCAATACCATTTATTTATGCTTCAACTCAATGAAATGCCAAAGCACGTCAAACATGTGAGCTCCGTTAAACCCATAGGTGATAAACCAGTGCAAAGGAAACTCGGTGAGGGCTACACCTCTGAGAACAGCTGATTGCAGATAGTGGCACTTCTTTTCCATCAAAAGAACAAAACAAAAAAGAAGGCTTTGTTGACAAAAATAAACTTCACAAAGATCTCTTTTTTTTTTTTTTCTGAAAATGCTAACTATTTATAAAAGGGAAAAAAAAGGCAAAAAATGTCCTAAATTAAAAGGAAAAGATAAAAAGTTGTTACAAATGATACTTTTAATAAGGATGACTGTCTAGCTTTTTTTTCAGAACATATCCTTTTATTAACAGGCATTTGGAGCATTAATTTATTCAAACACTAGCTATTTGTAAGTTTTTTTGTTTGTTTATTTCATTAAAATAATATTCAAAAATTCAAAATGTATTTATCCCCATCTTTTAAAGGAAAATAAAATTACTACTAGAAACTAAATAGTACTAGAAGTACTATTTGGAATTCTTGGCTTCTTTATCCTTTATTTTTAAGAAGGACAAGTAAAAAAGTAGAGAATGTAAGGGTGAAAACTATTTGCTTACACCTTATGCTTGAAAAAAGGTTTATGTATCCCTGTTGAAATGAAAACAGTGAGATGTTTCTGTTTTGTCCATTCTTCTCCTATTTTTCTTTTTTTTAGTTTTATTTATAAAAAAGGAGTTGTACCAGATAAAGAACTAGCTATCAAAAAGCAGGACAAGTAAGCCACTATTTATTTTTCTCACAAGAGGTATTTGTCTTTAAGGGATGTCACATGCTCTGGTAGCCCAGGGCTGGATACCATGAAATATTATTTACAGCTCTGATGTATCAGTTAATAAATTAAAATAAGTAATTCACATAATTCTACTAGCTTTTGAGAATAACTGTTGTTACCAATTTTTAACAACCACCTGTTTT
The DNA here is from genome assembly GCF_021018805.1 of Prinia subflava. NCBI lineage: Eukaryota > Metazoa > Chordata > Aves > Passeriformes > Cisticolidae > Prinia > Prinia subflava. The sequence goes on from NC_086249.1 coordinate 32,576,913, forward strand.
GCTGAACACAGGTAGAATACATGTTTTAGAAGAAAAGCTGTCTATAGAAACTGGAGGTAGGCACTTTTCTCCCATTTACTCAACTAATGAGTGTTTTATTGTATCTTCTGTCCTTGTCCAGTTGTGGATAGGAGTGACAGAATGATTTTGGTGGGCTCCTGGCATACAGCCAGGGTCAACCCAACAGCAGCATATTTTAAGAACTAGGCCACTGAAGCACTTTTGTACATAAAAAACCCCAAACAACCCCTTGTCCTCACTCAAGGAAAAATCTTGTCCAAAGCACACAACTGCTTTCAGGTAATTTTTCTTCCCCAGAAAATTTTGGGACCACTATTATTAGTAATGGGTAATTAAAATTAGTTCTCATAAGAACAACTGCGAGCTTCAGGAAAAAAAAAAGAAGCCTAAGATATTTCTTATGAGGTGTACTCTGTCTGTCCTTTCAGCTCAGCCATTTACACACCCTTGGTGATCTGAAGGTAAGACACCATTTTAGAATGTGCATCTGGCTGTCTTCATCTGGGGAACTGAACATTAGCAGTCCAGTCTGAAAGCCTTATCCAAAACTGTGGTGTTGTTGTTTAAATTTAAGGGGGGTCCCCGGGGAGTGCCCCCCGGAGACCCCCGGGGTCTTTTGGGGTCGTGGTGTTCCCGCGCTGGCAGGCAAGGAGACTCAGATGCCGGTGGGGTGCTGATGAGGTGAGGGTTTATTCACTGAGGGAGAGGGAAAGGGGAGGGGGGAGGGGGAAGGGGGGGAGAGGAGAGAGGAGCGTCCGGACGCCTCTAGGGGTAGAGGGGCAAGAGGGGGGGCAGAGCCTTCTGCCTTAGCATTCTTATCACAGAGGTTCAAATGGGCGCGGTAACATTCTCCAGCCAATGAGGTTACAGATACAGGATACTGCAGGGAGGGTACAGACTTAGGACAAACCATACATTTTCCAGGGGTGAGCTAGAGCAAACCATTTCCATAAAATGCAATCCCACAAGTCACCCTTTTTTTCTTTAAAATGTGAGAAGAGAAATATGACATATGACAATTAACAATTTAAAAAATGAAACAGTAATTACACAGTTTTGCAGCATGAAACCAAATACAATTGCAGTAAGGATTATGTTATACTGTGAACAGTCGATCTGACATTGTAATTGCAGTAGACGGGTTATGTGAGTTTATATTGCAAGATTTGAAACAAGTTAACAAATTTGTTTGAGCCTTTCCAGCGTGACTGGCCTAATAGTGTCTAGTCTTTTCCAACTGGCTTTTCAGACCACCACAGCCCCCAGCTTAGGCTGTGGCGCTGACTATGCTCCCACTCTAGGGACAGGAAAACACGTGGAGTTCCCCGGGCTCCACACACGGCTTCAGATTCTCCAGGTGGCCTGCTGCAGTTCCCCCATTGGGGCCGGGCAGGGGCAGTGAGGAATTTAAATCAACTCAAGCTGCCATTGATCTGTCACGGAATTCCCGTAAGGCCTGAACAGCAAGTCACCGACACTCACGGATCTGAGCCAAACCACTCCTTTCACTTTCCAACTGGTTTAACCAAAACAAAAGACCCCCAGTTTTAGGTCATCAAAAGAAAAACAAAAGAAAAAAAACTACAAAAACCGTCAAATACTTTCTCAGACACCAATTTAGGTTATCAATCACCCTCAGAACTAACTGAGGACAGCATAAACCCAAAAGCGTTACAGATTCAATAGTCTACACTACTGAATCGCGCCTTACAAGAAGACAATTCAAAAACTGCTTCCCTTGGATCTACACTTGTGACCTGAAAAGGCCTCTGCTTTCTAAAACAGAAAACAGGGGAATCTGCAATATTTACACACACAAAACTAGAAAGGCATAATTGTAAAACTACTTCATGGGGATGGGAAGGAAATGGAGGGGTTTGGGACACCCTGCTGTTTGGTCAGAACAGCAAGGGACAGGGGCAGAAAAACAGGGAAAGGGAATCGAAGTAGCATTAACAATTATACAAGGCGGCAAAACTGGTATTACAAATTCACTTTAGCTTTGGGGTTTGGTTTCTTAGCGTTTACCTTGTGGGACTTGAAAAGCGGAAGATGGGACTGAGAGCACGTGGCCATGGTGGCCATGCGGTCACAGCACAGCACGTGGTGTTAGCTGTGCCGTGCCGGGTTTAGCAGGAAGGGGTTAACTCTCGGGGGTTTGTTAAGGGAAAGGGGGTTAGGGAGAAGGAGCAGCGAGGGGAGGAGGGGGTAAGGGTAAGGAAGGAGGTTACACAATTTACAAAACTGAGTTTTGGAAGGTGCGGGGCTTGGGCACAACTGAAGACTGCTTTTTCCTTCTCTGATGGCCGTCTGGCTGAGTTCCTTTCGCTGCTGTCCAGGGCTGCTTCCTCGCTGTTGCCGGGCGGGGGGAGGGCCGCTTGTCCGCGCGGCTTCTCCCGGTGCGGCGGGGCTGGGACCACGTGTTGGCTCCGCCGGGACTGCCCCGCGCCGCGGCCGCGCCGGGCCGGGGCCGCTCCTCTGCCGGGGCCGCTCCGCCGCCAGGGCCGGAGGGTGCCACGCCGCTGCCGCGCAGCCCGCGCCGCCGAGCCGAGGCGGGCCCGCCGTGCCGGGGCTCACGCTGGAGCCTCGCCGTGGCGGAGCCGCGCCGGCCCCACGCTGCGCCACCCGGCGGGGCTGCGCGGCCCACGCAGCGCCGAGGCGGGCCGGGGCCCCAAGGGGCCGGGACCCGGGCCCGCGCCGGGCTGGTCGGCGGTGGTGGGACAGCCGCGTGGTGGCTCACGAGGTCTCTGCGCGGTGGGGGAGGGGCCGCCCCGGGCCGCGATGGCCCAGAACGGCCGCTCCACCGGAGACGGCACCGAGACGGAGTTACCATGGTCCATCTTTTCTCAGGGTCGCTGATGCTGTTGCCCGACGTTGGTGCGTCACTGTGGCCATGTGCTTATACATGAAAACAACAGTGAAAGAAAATATTGCTCCATGAGTTGTTTTCATGTGCAATTGATATGTTTTTACAGGGTTGAATTTGGGTTGTCTTTGGTGTAAGTAAAAGTTGAAATGTGGGCAGGACTTGGGGATTTCTTTTGTATGTGCACTCCCCCAAGGAGCATGACACATCTGGCTTTAAAAATGAGGATGAGAAAGTTGATCTGAGCATTTTCCACATTCACTGAGCTGTTTTACCCATTTTCTACTCAAGCAGTATAAATGGTATATATTCATTATTCTGTCTACATATATCACTTGACTATAAATCAGTAAACTCAACTACTAGTATTCTATCATATTATTATCATTATATATAAATTGCCATGTATAGTCATGTACACAGCATGTCTGACAGTGTATAGCAGAGAGAGAAGAATATATATTTTTTTATATTATTGGATGTTTTACGACCATTTGATTGGGTCAAAGATCAGGTCCTTTTTATAGAGTGCTTTTTAAGGGAAGAGTTGAAGTCTTACATGGTTTAGTTGCTGATAGACATCTACTTGGACAGGACATCACTTCTTTATTATTCTCACAGCATTAAAATATTTATCAAAAGGAATTCTTCACAGTAAGGTAATACCTGAGTTAAAGCTTTACCATATGTCCAGCATATCATCTTTCCCATGCATAACTTAAGGGTAAATTGAATAGTATTGTTGGATGCTGAAAGTTTCTAGAGCATAGTGTAACACATACTAATTTCTTATGTCAAGTCATGTTATTTGCTCATAGTTAATCAATTGTTGGGAAGAAATTAAATGTGTCAAAACCAGGGAGTATTCTATAAAAAGGAAAAATTAAGAATTTTCGTGTAATTTATTTTTGACAACCAAACTGAAAAAAAATCAGTATCTTTTTAGGGTCAGGATATCTTTATCATAGAAATTCAAAGTCCACTAAAATCAAAGGCAGTTTTTCCACAAGCTCACCAAGTTTTTCATTGAAATGTTGGCATACCTTTCTATGGCATTTTGATAACAGGAGGGATTTGAGCAATCTAGAAATGAAATGAAAGAAGGAATGAAAATAAAGATTTATCTAAGGAAACAAGCAAGATATCTTTGACAGAGAAAGTCCTGGCATACCTTCAAAGATTTATATGTGAGTGGAAAAAGTGGGCGATTTGAAATTGAAGCGACAACATAACTTTTTGGGCAAAAAAATAAAAGAAGTACATGAAATACATAATCCTGCACACTATACCTGTCAATTAAAAATAACAGCTTATTCTATTGCAGAAGTATTTCATAGCAAAAGAAAATCAAAGCTGAATAGTTCTATGTGTCCTTCTTAACTGCTATCTTAATAATAGCAATTAATTTATTTCCTTTTTTTTTCATAACAAACGAGTTAGTGCTTTAAAAGGAAGGCAAACAAATTAGAAACAGTTCTGGAGGGTTCACAGAATAGTATTTAAAAACAGCTGCACTTTAGTATTTATTCTGGACTAAGCAGCTGTCACTGTAAATTAGGTTAAATGTCAATGAAAATTTCAAGGTGGTATAAGCTTCATCATAATTTCTGTGTTTAATGTTTTAAACAGCAGCCCATTTTAGCCTTAATAACAGTTTATCTATGCATATTTCATTAAAAAGAATTCAAAATATGGACCTCCTAAAAGCCTTAGTTTTGACCATGTGCAAAATTGTTTCAGAGCTTAGTGGAAATGCTGGCATTGTGATATGGACACAAAGAATGAGGTCAGTAAGGAGTCCCTATACCCCCACAGGTTTATTGTCAGAGAAATGCAAAGAAATTAAAGAGAAGAAATAATTGCATACAGTTAGCACTTTCGAAAACTTTCTATTTCTAGAACTAACTTTGCATGATTTGACTCATCATCACAAATCTGCCATTGAAGGAAAAAATACCCCCTGAACTACAGGACACATCTAGTGATTCAAAGGTAATAGTAATATCCATGTAAAATCTCCAGTTTTTTAAGCCATGCAAGAGTGTTTTTCTTTCGGGGGGGTTTTAGTTCCTTCCACCAAAGCAATTAAGACTGACATCAAAGCAATTTTTTTCAGAAATACACAGTATTTACCAGAGGAACAAGTAGATTCAGCCACAGCACTGTTCTGTCTAGATGAGTAGATGTTTTTCTCTATAACAACAAAGTCTATTCCAGAAAAATATATTCTCATGCTAGAAATAAATTCTCCCTCCCTGGCCTCTTGTTACCTGCTCTCTCACTAAATCTGTCCTTCTCTCTGTAGCTCACCAGCTCTCTAATTTACCACTCATTGTGCCATAGTTGATTGAGAAAAACACTTAAACTGATGCATTTCAACTGCACTCCTCCTTCTACACCCGTCAGGAAGCTCAGTAAATCAGTCAGCCCTGCCCTCATCTTCTGGAACCACCTCAGTTCAGCTCCATACAAAACAGTTATTACTCAGCTCCCACTGCTTTCCCCTGCAGTCTCTTCAGACAACCTAAAGAATTAAATTTTTATGTAATAAATCCAGAGAATAAACAAACAAATCACTTCATGGCATCAAATAGTTTTCACCGTTTCTACCTTCACCCCCCCTATCTCTAGAATCTATTTCTACCTTTGGATCCACAGTGCTTGACAAAGACAGCAGACGGAACTTTCCCAGTTGAAGTACAAAGTGGTTTTATAGGCAATATCTAATGAGTTTTTGCTCTTTGGAACACATAGATCTCTACTATCATCTGCTCTAAGATAGTCGTATCCTGGTTTTATCAGGTATACACACTGGGGAGAGGGAATAATGAAGTTATCATTGTGCATTTCATGTTCTCTTAATACAAAAAGTTCAAAATTATTTGGCCAGAACAATTCCTGTTATTATGATTGTTTTAATCCCAGATCAATGGAAAATATTTCTAAGAGAACTTCACTTTGCAGTTATGTAATCATCCAAAACACAGTTTTTCCAAGGACCTTGATGCACTGTTGTGTAAATATATGATAATATTGATTCTGCTCCAGGCAGGGAAATGCACAGTGGAAAAGGAAGGCTTAGAACCAGGTGTTGTGGATTCCCCTCACATCCCCTCACATCTTCTCACTCTCTATACAAATGCATTCATCTGTGAGAGTGGCAGCAAGCCTTTCCCAAAATGGGATATATCAATTTTTTTTTTTATATGGTTGGCTGGCAAGTGTGTAAATAAGGAAGGTTGCATGCATCTTTAAATATAACAAAAGGTAGGAAGAAGCTGAGGTTAAGGTCATTTTAGAGATTATAATAACATGAAAAGCTTGATATTTATGGTACTACAAGAAAGCACTTTGACTGACTGGTGTGTAGTTCAACTGTGCAGCTTGTGTGACCAGACAAATTCTGGATCTTCCAAGCAATGGTCATTTACTCGGTTTATATAGCCCAGGATTTTACCGTGGAGGCTTCCTCCCACTCACCACCAAGGAAGCTGCTTTGCTGTTTTTCATGCATTTCACATGTGGAGAAGGAAAATAGAAAAGGATATGAAGAGTCATCAAGGTTAACTGTTTTGGAAACAGAGATAAATACAACCTCTTAGAAGTGATGCAGGAACAGCTGATGATTGCTGCACATGCATTCAGCATCAAAAGTGGTTGCTGAAGACTTTATATAAGAGGTTTGTTTTAGGCCTGAGAATACTGGTTTCCATAAGCTGGTTCAAGACTGGTCTCCTGTTTGTTTCCTATAGAAGTTTCAACATCTTTATTATATATAGAAGAATGAAAAAATACACTCATGTGTAATGTGTAAATATTTACAAAATCAGGTCCTAAAAACATCAGTCTAGATTTTTTGTCATAAATACTCTATTGAAGAAGCAGATATATCAATTTTATAAGTAATAGAAATCTTAGGTTCCAGACTTATACAATGTGATCTGTATATTGGTCTTGTTGAAACTGAAGAAAATTCTGTCACTAACTTCAGTTTCTAAACAACTGCATGTTGAAAATGTCAAAGATATGCTCTGAGAGGAGAGAAGAGTGAAGGAACACAAAAAACTTAAAATTCATATTTTTAAAAAATCAATTGCCAAAAATGAGAGGACAAAATACCTGTCAAAACACACTGAAGAAGGAAAAGAGAATCCATTCACAATTTTAAATCAATGCACAGGTGTTTTTAGATTATGAGTTTTAAACGTTCATAGCATTTCTTTGATTCTAATTTGTCTTTTGACATGTGCTAATTTGGCAGTTATTATTTGATTTCAAAGGCTGATGTTGTTTTCTCTTCCTAGAAAAATCAATTTTTTTCCTTATACCAGAAAAGCATTTTGAATAAATTTATTCCACATTGACATCTTTTTAAATGGTTGCACCATAGGTGTCCAATATGATCCATCACTGACTCAGACCTTGCAAGGGTAATAATTTATTCTATACTCATCCAGAGCCTTTTAATTATTTTGACTGTATAACATCATGTGATTAAGATGTATAAAATGTAAGTGTTTGCAAGATTGCTAAAACAATCTGAAAGAAGAGATACCAAACTGTGTTACGCTAAGAAGGATATCACATACCTTTATTAATCCATTTTTTGCTAAAGCTAAGATTTTTATCATTATTACCTCTTAAATATAAAATGTTGCATTGATTTTTTAATTTAATAAATTTAATTTGAAAGTCTAAGTGAAATTTCAGAGTTATAGAGATTCTATTATTCCCTCCAAAAAAAAAGGGGAAATTGCCACTGAAAAATGGCAAAAGTAATAAAAGAACATTTGCACTATGTGGTGTCAGATGTTAGCTTGTTCTGAATCAAACTATACCACATGAACCACCCCACTGGTTCTCTGTCATTATCTTGTACTGAAGCCACCTGCGATCCAAGAATCATTTTCAAAGAAAAGATGAGGTTTGTCTCTCCTATTTTTACACACCTACAAGTCAGATGTTGGAGTGAGTCACTCCAAGATGAATAAAGAAAAAGGGGGAAAAGGTAAAGTATATACATATGTTAAAGAGAGGTTCATCTGACCTATTTTAGACCTCTAAATATTTCCCCTTCCAGGCTACTTGGTGTTAGTAAGCACTCAGGAGAGGTGCAAAGAGTCTAGGAACTTCGGCACTGCAGATAGGAATATAAAAATGTGGCAGTGCTGCTGGTGGGTCTCTGAGCCCCAAAGCTGGGGAAGGTTCAAAGGCTTCCAAATAGCAGGGAGGTTTCAAAAAAGTGAAAAAGTGGGAAAAGTGTATCTCTCAAATGAATGGAAGCCCCTGAAGACATGGGAAGGTCTGAGCTACAGTGGTTGGTAAGCAGAGGTACCATGAGCTGTAACACCTGGCTGTTCCCAACCTTATCCAAGGACCTCAGGGGCACAAATCCTCCTCACTCTGCACTTCTTGCTGGTTTAAAGCAGCAAATGTAGTCCATGACCACTTTGAAAACAACCGTTATAAATAACCCTAATTTTACTCTTCCTCGAGTTATTTTGGAATGTTTATACTTTTGATACAATTTTGGTTGTAACTGAGGGCTACAGTAATACTGTCATTGTTCCATAGATTTATATGTATGCTGTAATGGATGTCTCCCTCAGATGTAAGAAACTGGGAAGAATGTTGGGGTGAGAGCCCATCATTAGGGTAAAATCTCATATTATTAGCATGAGAGAAGGACATTTTAGGCTTAAATTTTTAAACATAACTATAAAATAAAGGTTGTGAACTCAGCATCTTCCATACTCTCTAATGATAAAATTACTTGACTTTCCAAAAATTATATAAAGAAACTTGCACGACTCAAAACAGTTCTAAGGATTGAAACAGTTTGATGTACTTCCTACAGGCTTGACCTTTGAAGTAGCTGGTTGCATACTTTGTAACATTTGTTAGTGTTGCACACCTTATGACATTACAACTGTATTTGCTAGGGCTTCATTAAACTTCTTGGTGAAAAAAAAAAAAAAAAAAAAAAGATAGGCAAAGCAAAACTTCTAATTTTCTATTTTTCAGAATCCTTCGTCCAGAAAAGCAGACCCCTATCAACTCTACTTCTTTTCATTTTTAGATAAATTTTCAAAGCGAAGAAAAATTTTATTACCTTTTCTAAATTCTTTAAATTGCACAGTTTGAAAATGGAATTCAACCATTTACTTTTCAAATCCTTGTTTACCACTATGTTGTGCATGGCATGGAATGAAAGCAATGAAACAGGAAAAGAGCAACATGTCAAGTTGCCTGTATCCAACACAGCTCTGAAGCTCAAGCCAGCTACCATCTACTTTCAGGTGTAGAAGCCTTCTTTTTAGTAGTAACTATTGAAATACCAGATATAAGTTCTCTATTATTCTTCTCAGTAAGGTCAAACATCAACTACATTCTCAAATTTACTTGCAAAATAAATCATTTGTTCTGGGAAAGACTATCCATATAATTATACATTTCTACACTTTCACAATATTGTGTATTGACCATGATTGTTCATTTAGCAGATTTTTCATTCTCTGAATTGCTTTTTTGGCCATCTCACAGCTCTGTGAGAGTTTTTCTGAGTTGACACAGTACTCAAACTGGTAAATCTCAGTAATATTCTTCTGAGTAAATATGTCCATCAGATTAGACCCGGTCATTACCCGTCAGCAACTTTGGCAGCCTGCAAACTAGTTTCATAGCTGTAATCGCTGTTTCTAATTTGTGTTTGGTAGAATTTCCAGACTGTAAATTAACTTGTCAGATTCAAATCCTTCCCCACTCTTTGTGACCCTTTCTGATAAACATTCAGAAATTGTTTCTATGTCTGCTATCTCTTCTGACAGCAAGTTGAAGCAAGTCCCTCTTTCCAAGCACAGCATCTCCCATTTTTTTTTCACACATTTCTTGCAAGAGTTAATTTAGTGCTGTAGATTTCCTTGAGCATGAAAATAATTTATAAAAAATGTTTTCTGTGATCCCATTTTTGGTAAACTACTTTGATAAGTCCTCGATCAAATTTTCAGCAATGGTGGTCTCCTCCAGGTTTCTGTGACTTCAAGTTCACCTGCATACAAATGAAATGCAGTCATCCTTCCCTCACCCTCATTATTATTTTTTGACCTTCTTCCCTCACCCCAGTGTATGTATGGGAGATGTATGTATCTATTAATACTTAGTAGAAATAGGGACTCTTGGTTTGTGAGTGCCAGACTTATGCCAACTTGAGACCACAAAATTTATGCTGCATTTTAAATTTTTGGCCCAAATATAACAGGCATAGAAAGCCAAAAGCATCAGAATAACCAAACCATATTGTAAGCATTGCCAGAGTTGCTTCTTGCTCTGCAGCATCACAAGTGGACTGTGAAAAGAAAGTCAGAGGCTCAGTCAGATCATACAGAGCTCTTTGCCAGAATCACAGAAGCAAAGATGGATTGAGGTAAAGAAATAGAGAAGGTTTGACTTTGCTTTTTCACAGTATAGATGAGTGTTTTACCACGTGGTGCTTGGTGTGATGCAGAGTGCAGTCAGACAAGATTTAACCAGTCTAATAGTTTGCTGCTTCTAAAAGGCCACTCCTCTGAGCCAGCTCTGGTGCCCAAGCTGCCCCTCAGTGTGCAAATTCCACCCCCTAATCCAGCAGAAAAAGGAAACAAGACAGAGATTCCTCTTGTATCTCGAATCTTTCTTTTCTCTTGTATCTTTTCTCACAGAAAGAAATACAATCAAGACTACCAAGGTATGCCAAGGGAGTGAGAACATAGATATTTCAGGGATGGATGGGGGAGGTGGGGGAAGAAATCTTTCCCTTCTTTTATCTCAGAACTGTTATGTCAGTTCACCAGTTTCACTTGTACACCTTTTCAAAGGATGCTGACATACCACATTTTGTACTATCTGTGCTGAGAGCATACATGAAATACCCAGGAACTCTGGGTGGAATAAAATGATGGCTTAAATTAAACGGATTAATTATCTTAATCCCTAAATTACATTTTTGGAAATCATGGGGGTTACCAACCCAGACAAAATAACACAATGCATAGGTGAGTCCAAAAGTTGGAAAAAGTGACTTTATCTATTTAAAGTTTCATCTCAGGCTCAATGGTATTTTTTACCTCCTTGGGAAGTTAGCCTGCTTTTTATGCAAAAGATAGAGGTTCAGGACTACCAAGGACACAGCAATGTTCCCCATTCTGTAACATCCTCCTCCCTACCCTGAACAGTACCCAATGGTGCAGCCGCCTCTGGAGCACACGGAGCTCACCCCCAGCACTGGAGAGACAACCTGGTGAGCAGCACTATCCCAGGGAAAACAAACACTTAGGGACTCCCAGGAGCCACACAGGAGAGCTGTTAGTCCAAGTACACTGTATTTGAAACAGTGGTGACTCAGCCTGATGAAATGTGTGTTCTGATTCATCTCATCCAAAAGCAAACAACTAAATTAGGTCACAAGAGCAGCCCTTAAAGTCCCTGTTTCTCACCCGTACTAGAAGGCAGCAAAGGTTGCCTATTTTGGATGCATCCTAAACATCTAACCTGTAGAAATCTAGAAGCAGATGAAATTACTCCCACCTTGGGGAATAGTTTGGTGAAAGAACTACAGTAAAAATGGAACATAAAGAAGTTTATGTGGTTTCCTATGAAAAGGTCAGATTGCTGTTTAAAGGAGAATACAGCTTTCCATTTCTCTACACAAAGTTGTTTTTCTAACAAGTCAGTGTCAAAAAGAGCAAGCATTATCCTACAAGTTCTTCAGGCAGCCCAGTGGCAAAGTCCAGAGACAGGCCTTAAAACTAGTAAAGCACTGGGAGTTCTGCTTAATAAACCAGAAGGGAAAACAAACCCTCCAGGAAAAAAAAAAAAAAAAAAAAAAAAAAAAAAAAAAAAAAAAAAAAAAAAAAAGATATGTTTTATATGATTTTTGGGGGGTTTTCTGAGTGCTTTACCACTTCCAGAGACATTAATGTTTTGTTAATTTTCTCACATGGAATTCTACCTTCTACATTCAGGTTAACTTAAAACCAATTAATTTTGGTTTTGGTAATGAGATCCTTAATGTATTGTACAAATGCATATTAACTATTGTGTTTAAGAAATAATTCAGAAAAGAAAAAGAAAATAAGAAAAAAATTCTGTGATTATATGAGTTAAATAAAAATTTAACCAGCTTCAAAATTACCTTTTTGTCCCCCTGTATTGCAATGGTTAGGACATTTCAGAGAATAAATTTGAAGAGACAACTATCTAAATAGTTGGTCCATAAATCCACTACTTCAATACAGTTTCTTGACTTATTTTCAAAATGAATTCAGCTACTCTCATAACAATTTCTCCTGCTCTGCTCATATTTTTAATTCAAGATAATACAATACTCATGAGAAGGAATTGGGACATCCTGATCTCTTTAGAATCAGAGGAGGCAATGAGGCACGGGGAGTTTCTCACCTCCATGCAATTTAGATTGCACAGAGAAAAGTAGGTAACCCAGACAGACTTCCTATAGAACAGGTCCTCACCTCTCCCTTCAGAGATTCAAATTAAACTAGTGTTGGGAGCAATCACAGTCTCTGCCACCCATGCCTGGAAGATTTCTTTGATCACGAGGAAATGATAGCAGAGAGAGACTTGCAATTCTGAAAATAAACCACCTTATTTCAGCTTCAAAATAATTTGACAAATGGTACCTGCACTTCGTCCCTATGGTACACCCCATAATGGCAGAGCAGCTTTGTAGCTCAGCAGCAGTGAAATATTCAGGCAATTCAGTCCTGAAAGGGCACTTGTTGGAAGTTTCTCATTTGCCATCTCATTGAAGGTCACGACTTTCCAACTTTTAATATAAACTATTGGCAGACTCATATGAGAAAACTACCTCACTGATTCAAATTCAATTTGTAGTTTGAGCATTATTTCACTTTTCACTTATGAGTTTCCTCAGGAAGAAAGGAATGCAAGACCAATGGCATTGAACCCACACTGTGGTACCCATGTTAAAAGCAAACAAGATAAAACCGTATAGCTATGCCCAAAAATGTGGTGGTTTTGTTTTAACATGAAATTATTAATGAAACTTGCAAAATTGGAATTCTATTCTGACCCCCAATAAAATGATGATGATAGCATGAACCACAAGCAAGCTGACACGTGCTGAGAATCCTGGGTGTATCTGTACTGAAGTGGCCATTTCCCATCCCTTCTTCCCACTGACATACACGTACAAATTCAAGTAACAGAAAAGGTTAAACTAGGGCTTGGTTGAGGATATCTTTAAGACGGTCTTCTCTGGTCTTGCCAATGAATGTATATAAAAAGTGTCTCTCCTCATATTATAAAAAAAAAAAAAAAAAAAGAGTTTTGCAGTAAATGGTGAATAGGCCAATATTACTTGAACATCATGACCTGTCCTAAAATTTGTTTTTAAGAACCATAACTGTACTGATAGTAGTTTTGGAAGTCTGAGAACAAACAATGTTAAAGAAAATACTCAGAAAAATTACACTATCTCAGAAAATGGTAAATTTCATCTGCCTTTTACATCAAAAAGGACTTGATTATATGTGGCAAAAGATTATATTAAAAATGGTTTTTAATATCATTTAAAAATGATATTAAAAACCAGTTTACTGGTGCCAAAGTAAACTGTTCTTGTTTAAAATTGAAACTGAGGTATGATCAATTTGAAAAGGCAAATTAATTACTGTTTGAATATAACAAAACAGTGAGGAATGGAGACATGAATAAACAACAGGAGACCAATAGGAGAGGCAAGAGGCAGAGAAAGAAGAACGCAAACAATGATCTGCATTTCTGCTGTGTCTCTGAGCAACAGCACTCAGAAAAAGCAGGTCAGCTCACCAGGTGGTAGACTGTGTAACTGTTTGATGCTGAACTCTCCTGAGGATGCTCTTTCTGTGTAACACACATGTCCAAGGAAGAGTACTGTATTGAAGCAGCTAAAGCATCACAAAATATCTTTTTCTTTAATGGGAGAAGGAAATGAGCCTATCTTTCTTCGCCATATTCTCAAAAAATCAACTCCTGTTACATTACAAAACACCAAAACCTAACCCATCTCTGAACATGTTTTCCTGTGAACTTCACTGCTTTTTCACTGGAAACATTAAAAACTTCCCTCAATGTTTCACCTTCACTTGAAACCTTTCCAAACAGCAAATACAAAATCAGTATATGAGCCTCTGAAGGCTTTGCAGATGTTTTTCCTCCGTCATTTCATTTTGTGCCCTATCATCTAAGGTTTCCACTTCTATGTTAAGAAGAATAATTCTATATATAGAATTATTCACCCTATAATTCACTCTTCTTATCTCAATTCCATACTCTGGGTATTCTTTTGAGTTTGCTCAATATCATGACCCAATTCTTTGAGGTATTTCTCCCCCCTAAAACTGACCAAACTGACCATGTACTCTGCCATACTGTCTTCTAGGTAGGATGTATCATTTCTAGACTAGAATAACAGACTCCTTTACCATCTTCCCACACAAATGCATGTACTCATAAAAAGTTAGTCCTACGGAGGAAAAAGAAAACAAAACAAAGCAAAACAAAACAAAACAAAAAACCAACGAAACAAAAAATCACCAAACAAAAAAAACCACAAAAAAAACCACACCAAAAAAAACCACAAAAAAACCCCTACAAAAACAAAACAACAACAACAACAACAACAACAAACAACCAAAAAACCCCAACAAACCCACAAACCACAAACCAAGAAAAACAGCCCAAACTCCAGCTGGTCAGAGACAGGGTTTGGTTTTTTTTTTCACAGAATAAAAACAAAATTATGGAACCACAAAAGGTATATTTCTAGCCTTACTTGTTATCAGTTTTAATCTATTTTTTTGTGCTTTGGCTAAGTCAACAAAATTGGTTTGAGCATAGGAAAAGAATTGGAACTATTTCATCCATGCCTTTATCTAAGTATTACATGAATAATGCTTAGATATACTTTTTCTAAAGCACCATTTGCCTTATTTCAGGATATTAAGTGTATCTACTCACCAAAATCCCTAACTCCAACTATTGTGTAAATACACTGAGTTGGCCTGCCTTTTGCATCTCTGTTTAAATAATCCCAGACGACCTGCAGTATTACTGCAAATTAAATATTTATACGTGCAGGCATTTACACATTCACACAAAATAAGAAACAGAGAACTGGAGTAAAGTTCCTGTGACATTCTTCTAGAAGGCAATCTTATCATGCTGTGCTGTGCTGTGCTATGCTGTACTGTAAAATAGTAAGTGTAAAAAACATAATATAACATAAACAATTTCCAAATGTTGTTTTATTGAAAACCAGAGCATTTTGCCCTCATTTCCTTTCCAGCTTAAATTTATTCGTGGACAGTTTGTTCCCACTTGTTCCTGAGCCAATACTATTCTTTAACCTAAACACTTCCTTCCTGTCTCCGGCTTTACCATCCTGATGTATTTAAAGACAGCAATCTTATCCCTTCTCTGCTTTTGTTCTGCTAAAATTCTAGGCTCTTTCAGCATCCTTTCATGAAATAGACTCTTCCTTCCCCTGAGAATCATAACAGCCCATTTCTTGCACTTTTTAAAATTCATCTCTCCTGACTATGAATGAGGAATTGAACACAATATTCCAGATCAGGTCTCATACAAGCCTGCCACAGTCACATTAATATTCACCCTTCCTCCGCTGGAAATGTCTCCCCTGACATATCCCAGTCTTTCCCTAGCTTTTTTCACCATCACTTCACAATGGCAGCACACAAATTATCCCGTCATTGATGAATGCACCCAGATACACTTCCTTCCCATGGCATTCCATTGATAAGCTCTAAGATTATTACAAGGGGTTTTTTGATTTCCTTTATTAGCCTTTAATAATTAAAGTCCTTTGTACTTCATAATTTTATATGTTATTCTATTTACATTACATCAATCCTAATGCCAATTACTTCTGAGTAGCATCCTTTTACTACTTCATGTTAACAGTACCTGCCATTTTCAAACATTCAACACATCTCATTAGAACATTTCTGCTTTTTGAGTGAAGTTTATTAATCACAACAACAAGGGACCAGCATCTTGGAAATGACTCTAATATTTTCACTCAACACTGTAAGCATTACCCACTTCTTTTTTTCTTGTTAGATGTACTCACTTTAAGACTTTTATATGTATCTCAATTTTTCTTAGCCAATCTGCATATGGTATTATTGTGAGCTTTATTAAAAGGTGAATTATGTTATGATCCAGATAGATTGTATCTTTTAAGATCTTTCTGTTATAAAACCCAATTATCTTTTGAGAGAGATATATCATTTCAGTCTAGACTAATCTCCTTTTTCTCTGAAACCTGTTTTTTATCCCATTTTATGTTTTTCTCATTTATTTCCTTCAAAGCTTTCAGTTTTCCAGATCAGTCCATTACCTATTCCACAATCCTAACTTGCATTCACTTACCATACAATATTTTTCTCCTGTACCCTTCAACTCCCCCTCTCCATCTTTCTGATTTTACAAATGCTTCAAATCCTTACCACCAGATTTGTGATTCAGAGTCACTTATTTAAAAATTATCTGTGCCCAAGACAATTTTATCTTGAATTCTGTTGAATATTATTCCATTTCTATTCTCTTATTTCCCACAGCATGCAAGCAGCATCACTACCACAATGAAAAATTTTGACCAGCCATTCACTTTATAAGATTTATTAGATTTGCTCTGTCCCTTCTCTGTCCTTATCACACATCACAGCCCTACTTCTACCTTCATTCTCCTCTTCTTTATTTGTTTTTTTTTTTTTATAGAACACATTCTCACAGCTCTTAGCATGTATATTTTGCTATTAAAAAATATGAGGAACTTCTGCAACAGACCAAATTTGCAGCCAAACAAAATTTATCTTTTTACATGAATTTTTCAGTCCTTGCCACTGATTCTGAGTGCAAGGGCCAAATTGAGCACTCAGATGTATTGTCCATAAACTAAACTCATGCTCTGTGTAAGATGTGAAGAATGCTAGTATCAGATATGTCTGTACTTGCTAAAAAGTGTAACACCTACAGGATTTTCAAGGTGATTTTCACATGAGAGTTTTTCAGACCAAGTTGTTCCCCTACAAAAAGAGCTTACCAAAAGGAGCAGTGGAATCAGCTCAGGAATGCAGTTGACAGGACTTTGAATCCAGAATGCACTGGAGTATTAAAAAACTCTTGTTTCTTTCCATCCTGTGACATAGTTTGGATAGTTTGTTTCAATTAATTCTGCCTTGCTCAGCTTAAGAAACATAAAAATACTTCCTAACTCTTTCCTCTCCTTCATGGACAGAAGGTGGGGGGTGAGGGGATGGAGCCAGGTGGAGAAGCCAAAACTGCTGAGATGTAATTCTTTTATTTCAGGCATAACTCCATCCGATCATCCCCAGATTGACAGATGGCTAATGCTAGGCTTGCTTCTGGATCTCTTATGGAGGGTGTGAGCAGATGCTGAACACCCCCTAAGCTCCACAAATTAATAGAAGTTCTTTTGTGCTGTTCCAATGGAGACTACTGTTCAAATACTGCAGTCCTCTGAGATGAGCTGTATTTACAGAGGTCTGCATAACTGCTGAGAGTGCCACTGTTTAAAAATTTACACCATCCTCCACTTGCACCTCAGCAGACCCACATTTTAGAAATTAATGAAAAAAATAATAAAAACTCCAGTTTTCTTCTGTTAGCCTTGAGGGCCACATATATTAATAGCTCCTACAACCTTTTTTTTTTTGTGAGATGTTGAATTATTTGGACATGCTGTAAAGTTATCTGGCACTTTGTGACCTAATAGAAAAGCAAACCTTAAGCATTTACTATTATACAACAGTAACCTGGAGAGATAAATACTCTGCTGAGAGGGAAATGTAAGCTGCAGAAAATTAATAATAGCCATTGCTCCATGAAAGAAGAGTGACCTACTCCCAGCTAAAATCTCTTTCTCTCTTGTCTAGCATTTCACAGTCTCCCTTATCTCCTTCCAGCAAGGAGCTACATAATTCTGCTTTCCCAGCTTGTATGCAGAGGCCTTTAACCCTTTAAATGTGGCATACCCAAAACAGAACAGAAAGGGGTCTTTTGGAAAAGATTACATCTTCTCTCAAGCCAATAGATTGGTGCATTTCTTTTTTTTTTTTTTTTTCCTATTCTATTACTCCCTTGTTCTTAGAATTGATGTATATTATGAGTATGTCTGCAGGGAGGATGGTATATATATTATACGGGATATAATTATGTGTATAGGAAGAAATATGGCATAGACGTGGAATATCACAAAAAACAGAAGAAAAGTGAAGAATGAGAAAATAATTCATTGTATTTAGAGCCTTTGGCGTACAAACAATTTGGTTTGGGATGTCACAATTTTGTGTCTGGCCTAGATAGGTCAGATCAAGTTGTAAAGTAGCTCTTTATGGTTATGAAGACCTTTTTTTAATTTTTTTTTTTCTTTTTTTTTTTTTTTCCTTTTTTCAGGAGAAATATTTAAATCTGTATCAGCATTCACAGACAGATTTCTAGAAAACCACAGATATCAAGTGCTGAATGTGCAACAGGATAACCAAAAGCAAGATATATTCATAAAGATCATAATGATTGCTGTGCCTATCATTATCAATTAAAAGAAAATAAAAATGAAGAGAAAATGTTGAAGAGTGTCTACCCACTCTCTTCCATTCTTGTTTCTCCTGCTGATTGTTTCTTTTCACTATCTCACCACTTCATCTTGGGTCACATGCATCACCACTCTCATCCAAAAGCTGGGCAAAGCCAGAGGCAATACAAGGGAAATGGCAGAGGTTCATCTTTCCATTTTGTGATTTGCCTTCATGGAACAGCTTCACCCTGATACAGCCTGCAGTAAGGAGATCAGCACTGCACTTGGAATCCACCTGGGTCCTCCTTCCTTTTGTTAGTGTCTCACTGGCTGGGGACTGGTGTCTCAGGAGTCACTCACTGGAAAATGGTTTCCCACCACTGAAAAGTACAAGGTCTTGAATGAAGTGTGATATGATCAGCTTGGGATAGTGCAGTCAAAAATACAAAAGGGAGGTGGAACTGCATGAAAATGGTTTTTATTACAGTTTACCAATGCTCTGATGGTAAAGTTATCTTGTGAGCACATTATTTAGACATTGCCTAGGATCGGTAATCTTGAGCAGCCGTTTGCCTGCAGCTTCAGTGACCATCCTGTGATCCTGATGATAAGTCACAGATTAGTGAGAACTGAGTCCTTGCTCTTCCTGGGTGACAGGTTCATTTGATATTATCTTGCAAAACATACTTACATTTTGTACTTCTTATTCCCCTTTCTATCAAAATGAGTATGATTCTTTAGTTCATCACTGTAGCATTGTGAAACTAAGACTTTTACTTTGAAGATCTGAGATGTTTGTGTATGATATCTGCATATGAAAGATCCTAAGGTATGACACTAGAAAAATAGATCTAGCCATTAAAATGCAAAAGCAGAGAAGTTTCTGTTTCAGTAGAAGTGCAGAAGAAAACGGGAGATGCGTCTGTATTCAGAAAGAACACCAAATTGCAGTCTGAGGTGATGGTAGTCAATCCTCAGACACACTTTCTGGAAGATGTGGGAAAAGGATATAGATGTCTGGATACTTCATTAAAGACTTACTTATGAAGAATTTTGAGAAGACATTTGTTGTCCTTTAAAACTTGGATACAAGGTGGAAATGTCATCTTTACAGACAATAATCAAAGTTTTTCCATGATTTAAAAAAATCAGAAACTAAATCTTCTGGAGTAAATTTGTGAGGTTAATAGTCATTTTCTCCATGAAGACACACACTTCTGTAGTTCTGTACTTTCAGGGTCAAATCTTATGTTTGAAAGATATACAAAAGACATAATAAGGTTATCTATTTCAAGTCTAAGTAAGAAGCCTGAAGAATGTTTTGGAGGATCAGGTGAAAGGTCAAAGTTATCTTATGTTTTGCCACACTTATTATGTATAAGACAGAGAGTTAAAAATAATCATAATGCCCAGCAGCACTTTCTCTCTAGGGTTAATGGGGCCATTGATCCTTAAAATAATTGAACTGGACTTCACAGAAATCAGAAATATTGTCATTTATAATATTGTCATGGGTCAGTAGCAGTACTCTTACCTTGTATTCTGAATGTCACAGTGTTTATAAATTGGCATCTATGAATTCTTACCTCACGTGGAAAAGTGAGATAATGCAGTTATTTGAAAATGGATAAAACACTGTGGGAAATCAGCCTCTTTATATGGGATAGTCATAGCTTTATGCTAGCAAGCAGAGATTTCTGGCATTACAAAAAGATTATTTATTTCATCTGACATGCCCTAGTGAGGATTCAGTGATATGCAGAGTTGACACACACCCCAGATATTTTGGAAGCTATGGTGGAAGGCAAGATCCATGGGAGATCAGAGTACATATTTGCTCATGGAATGGCAGGTGTGCTCCCAATCAAACTGCAGTTACAAAGGCACCCCTCAGAAAGAAAATTTGCTTCAGACACATGTTTTTAGTTCCTAGTGGAAAGCAAGCAGGACATGAGAATAGCTGTGAGTGGATCTTCACTGTGTGATTTTGTTTTGAATTAACACTGCTTTTTTTCTTTGTATTCAGCCAGCCACAGCAGGTGGGGAAGTTGGCTGTCTTTATTTAGTTCAGAACTGAAAAACTAGATTCATTTTTTTTTTTCTGGGAATTTTTGCTGCAGAGAAGACTTAATTGGTTAAGGATAAAACATCAAGAGGGAGGGCAGAATGCCATTGTGTAAGATCTATAAATACACATTGGCCTTATATATATATCACAAATGCAATTAGACTAGGAAGTGCTGTGCTACTGTTATCTTCATGGAACAAACGTTACTAAAAATTTCTCTGATGTATCCCCTATCAGATGCCACAGCATCTATTTTTCCAAAAACTGTCTTTAAAAGCTGTTACAATAATCTTACTTTTCTGGTCAAGGTCCTTAGCTATAACTACAGCTTACTATGGCTCCTATCAAAAATGAAATTAATCCTTCCAGGGAAGTTGGATGGGTTGTTCTTGATGTGAAAAGATGTGAAAAACACTGTTTTGAGGAAATTTAACAAAATCTACATTGGGTTTAACTGGCTCCCAATAGCACTTGTGTCTTCATTTGGAAAGACAGGTATCTGTCAGGGAAAACTGGACTTTCCCTTGGAATGGAGAACGTAAAACCCCCTCCCTCCAAATTATTACAATTTTGCAATTAGGAGCTTTCAGGCAAAAAAATACAGGAATAGGAATAACAGTTCTTTACTAGGAATACTCAAAAAATACAAATGCAGTAATACAAAAATCAACCAAGTAAACAAACAAAAGTCCTAGAAAACCCTGACAGAGTCAGAAATACTACCTGACACCCTGTTGGCCAGGGTGTTAGAAGCAGCCCAAATAAATCCTCCTGGAGTGACAGATGTGGTTCTGTTCGAGTAGAGATGATTCTGCAGGCAGTGGTGGTGAGATGAGTCCTGTCTTCCTGTGAGAATCCAGTGGAAAAGAGAATGATCTGGGATCCCCATGTCACTGTTTCTATCTGGGTAGGGAATGGTTGGCTCCTCCCCACTGGGTGGAGCATCTCACAATGGGATGATGCAATGTGTCGTGTCACTGGTGAACCTTAATGGCCCATTAACATAAGATATCCTGCCCCACCTGGTTTTAACAGATGGTCTACTATCAGAAGACATCCACCCTCCACCCCCCTGGAGTTACAAGAGATAAAGAAAAAAGAAACCATCCAGCAACTGCTTTCTACAGATGAAATAGAATATACATATATTTTTGGTTACATAACCCAAGACAACTTGGTTTCCAATGATCTTCAGAGGTCCTTTGTGCCATACATCTCCTGTTCCTGTTTTATTCTGTGAGGAATCTGTTACCAATAACCTGCTTTTGAAACACAGCCATCACATCATGTGATGTGATGTGATGTGATGTGTTAGACACCAGTTACTGACTTGATCTCTAGGAGCCACCCTGACCACCTCTGTGTATGAGCTGCCCTATCACTCACTGAATTAAATAATCCCTAAGAATGCATCAGACATAATAAACCAGGGCATTTTATATGCATTAAGAACACACCAAGCCCTCAGTGTTATAAATTACATTAGGTGAATTGAATTATTATGAATGGGGAATAAAATCTGAACTTGCTAAAATGGATGCACCAGGATCAAACAATTAGAGCAATCAATGGCAATATTATGTAAATAGGGCATCAAAGACAGACTGCTAGAACAGTCCACGGAGTTCAGCTTTCAACTACAGCACAAAGTGTCTTTATTTTATTCCTATCCAGGGAATCAAAAAGGCAAGGAAAAATAAAGCAAAATACAATATCCAGTCAAATATAGGCTTCTAAAGAGAAGGGAAGAGTGCTAGGAGAATTAAAAAAAAAAGTTTCTCTTGTAAAGCAGCACTTCTGGTTTTGATACACTGCATTTTCCAAAGGATTTAACCTGTAGCAAGCAGAATAGATTTGTGTGAATACATATTTATTCCACCTCTGAAGAATGTTACAGACTTCAGTGGATATTTTTGATTGCTTATTTCCTGATTTGCTGCATATTCCCTAAAAAACCATGTCTGTCTTGATCTGGGAAGGAATCAGTTATAGCATCCATAACCTGGGATTTTCAAGGACTCTTAAACTGTTCCTGATCCTGATTCCTTTGAACTGGGTGATAAAATTGTTTCTACTGTTAGCAAAAACATAATTAAGACAAAATTATGTGGAAGTTTTCTTTTATATTCTTTTTTCTTTTATTTGCCTATTTCTTGTTTGTCTCATTTTTGGCTTACAAACAAAATAATAACAACAGAGGCATCAAGTATAGACAAGTAAAATAATGCCTTCATTTCATGAAAATACAGTAAAATAGAACTTCCACATAATGAGGTGTTGCCCTTATTTAAGGTTGTTTTCTACGTTGACAAATATGGATTTGTATGACATCATAAATAAAACAATTTTTTTCCTAATGCATGGCATTTGGCTTCTATATGAAGTCCTGCTGTCAAACAAGTAAAACTGAAATTCTTGCCTGCAGTGGCTGTTCTAGTCACTTGAATCGAAAGATCGAAACTTCAGGTTCAGAGGGTAATGTTTTTACTGTTTCTGCTTAAAAAATATTTTATACAAATTTCAGAGTTATCCAAAGCTCCCTCTTTGGGGACATGGGTTGCAGTAGGTTTGATGCAAACCACAAATGTTCAGTAACTGAATAAAGCTTTGCTGTCGTGAACATTTGTGCAGCTTAAGGAGAGCCTGAAATCACCACCCCAAAGTGACCAAGAGGGGCAAGATGAAGGGTTTAGGCTACTCTGGTAAAAGAATTGCAAGATCTATTTGGATTTCAGACACTCAAAGCAAATATACCCTCCAAATTCTTCTATCATGTCTGCTATCTTGCAATTACTATTATTTATAAAAGTTCTTGGATTTATTCCTTTGCCATAGTGGGATATTTGTGAAATCTCTCTTATTTGTTCTTGCAGAGTAAAGAGAAAAGTATTTCCTGCCACTTCTGCACCAGAATATGTCCCTTTTATTTTTCAATTATTCTTCCATCAACTATTTCCTGAGACTTGATTCCATATTAAAAGAGAATTGAATTCTATCTCTTCTGCTGGTGACATTCTGCTCTTTGCTTGTGTTTATTTAGCCTAAAGCACCAAATCAGTACTTTCACCTGCGTGATGTACATGGCAGACAACTACTTTTGTGATGAACTAAATAAACAAGTTCCTGGGAAAGACAACTGCAGGATTTGTCTGGACTGTTTTGATCACTTAGTTTCTTCGAGCTAAAGTTTTCCATTACTGGGCTTATTTGATAAATAAGAAACAAATTTAGTAACATGATAATATAACATGATAGTCTTTCTGGAACCTGTGAAGAGGTATATACCTTTCAGTGACCTTTCTATTATAAAACATTTTCTGTTGGTGCATTGAGATTTCACTGGGCTGGGCTTGACTTACCCTTAAGGTTTGAACACTGCAATTTCTGCATGTGACAGCATATGAAATTTAACCTGGCCGTGTTGGGAAGTCGGGCAGAGGGGAAGCTGATGCAGTTCAGCAAAGGCAAATGCAGTTTCTGCACCTGGAGAGGAATAACCCCAGGTACCAGCACAGGCTGGGGGTGACCTGCTGGACAGCAGCTCTGCAGAGAAGGACCTGGGGGTCCTGGGGGACAACAAGCTGAGCCAGCAGTGCCCTCGTGGCCAAGAAGGCCAGAGGGATCCTGGGGTGCATTAGGAAGAGCAGGGCCAGCAGGCCAGGGGAGCTGATCCTGCCCCTCTGATCTGCCCTGGAGGCACATCTGGAGTGCTGTGTCCAGGTCTGGGCTCCCCAGTTCATGGAGCTCCTGGAGCAGGTCTAGTGGACAGTGAAAAAGATGAGGAGGGGTCTGGAGCATCTCCCCTACAAGGACAGGCGGAGGGAGCTGGGCCTGTTCAGCCTCAAGAGGAGACACTTGAGAAGGGACCTCATCAATATCTACAAGTATCTGAAGGGAGGGTGCCAAGAGGATGGATCAGGCTCTTCTCAGTGGTACCAAGCAATAGGACAAGAGGCAACAGGCAAAAACTGATGCACAGGAGTTCCACCTGAACAAGGGGAAGAACATCTGTACTCTGCAGGTGAGTGAGCCCTAGAAGAGTTTGACCAGAGAGGTTGTGAGGTGTCCCTCACTGGAGGTAATCAATAATCATCTGGACACAGTCCTGTGCTCTGTGCTCAAGAATGGCCCTGCTTCAGTGAAGAGGTTGGAGCAGATGACCACTGTGGTCCCTTCCAAATTGACTCATTCTGTGATTCCGTGAGCTTACTGTATTGGTCAGGAGAGCCAACAGGTCCCGAACTGTAACTACCAACGGATTCTTTACTCTCTGCCAGCATTTTTTTTGTTCAAGCTGGAGACAAAATTAAATTGAAAAGGCTGAAGATAGCCTAGCAAGGAAAACTAACAAAATGGAACACACAGTTTTATAAGAACATATGCAAACACTTTTTAAGTCTTCTATTATCAAACATATTACTATATATAGAAATAGACACCCCTTCTACTACATGGTTCACAGGACAGGATAGATGTATTTTCTGGTCCCTACACCTGAAAAAGGAAATATATATTCAACATCCATTAACACTTTTCTGCAGGCTTTTCATATAATCTAAGCGGGGAAAAAAACTAAAAACAAACCAAAACCCCAAAACAAACAAACCAAAAAACCCCAAAACCAAACCCCATCAACACAAAAATACCAGTGCCACCAAAAAAAAACCTGGGATAGAATAATATCCTGGGGATTTTTATGTTAAACTCCACTAACCTCACTCAAAAGACTTAAATGTAAAGGATGGTAGAAAATATTCTCAAAGACTAGGATTTTTTCTCTTGCAGAGAGTATTTAGAAGAAGTGAGTGAGACCTAACAGTGACAAATTTTGCCATCAATGGAGAATTTTTCTTCTCAGGCATCTCTGATCCTTATTTCTGACTGACTGACTGCTTTGTCCTCCCCAAAATCATTTTCTATGATCACCACTCAAAAGCTAGGAAATTCATATCAAATGTTAGGACTAAATATATCTCTCACAATGCATCAAACTACATTTTCTCTCCCTCTTGGAGCAATTTTTAACTTGTGCCTGCAATTTAGCAAATATAGTCTGGGTATGCCCCTATACACCTGCACGTACTATTCCCTTCATCAGAAAGCTGTAAAGTGTTCCATCTAAAAGCTTTTATCAGAATGAAAAGCATTAATTTATTCACCTTCAAAAATTCTATCTTTCTGCATTGCTAATAATGCATTATTATTGGTGGTGGTCACCTTAGATGGAGATATTTTGCAGCCCTCTTTTGTAATGTTTTATCCACCATACAGAGAGATTGCTTCTTGATTCTGAGATGTTTTCCTTAATATGCTAGCAACAGCAATCCATCCCTCTAGAGACTCTGAGAAACATTTGACATCACTTTGCTCTATTCCTGTTTCTGCAAACTGTGAAAATCCTGTGTCTGAACAAAATGCTAAAGTAGTATTTGTGATGCTGCATCTACATACTCTGCTATCCTTTTATAAATGTGACTGCTAAATTATTCCATTTATTGTAAACATATCTCACACTTGGTTCTAAATTTTCACAAAGCAGTTTTCATTCTCAAGAAAATGGGCAAACCTACTCACTGGTATCTGGCAAACAATAGAGGAAGAAATTCAAGCAGATGTGGAATAATGTGTAAAAGTAATATGTCTTGCTCTTAACCTGCCTCTTCATTAAGCAATGGCTATTTTCAGTGATTTACTTAATAGTACTATATGTATAAAGTTTTAATCTGCCTGTGTTCAGGAGACAGAATATCTACACACATTGACTTTCTAGAGTTTTCCAGTTCCACTGTAGACCCACATTTCTTATCTCAATAGATGAAATTATCTACACAGCAGATGTTTCAGCATTTTTGACATTTCAATAAAAATATTTTGTTTCTGTAATGCACACTACCTTTTTCCAAAGTTGTATTAGGCAAAATCAATCCCTTCTTTGAGAGGAAAGGCTCAGAGCTCTTGTGGTGGTTTGACCTTTGCTGGCTGTCAAGTGCCCACCAAACCATTCTCTTGCTCCCTCTCCTCAACAGAACAAGAGAGAAAAATTAGATTAAAAAAACTTATGGGCTGAGATAAGAACACAAACATCACCCACTAATAATTAAAGATTAGGTTAATCTACTGCCAATTACAAACAGAATGATACTGAGGAAAAAAGAACAAACAAAAAGAACCCAAACTGCCAACCAACCAATTAAACAACCAACCAAGGAAAGCAACCAACATACCAACCAAAAAATCCCACCCAAAACTAAACAAACACAAAACCCCCCTATATCCCAAAACCCAGAAAAAAAACCCAAAACCCAAAAGCATGTTCCTTCCACTCCCTCTTCTTCCCAGGTTCAAGTTCACTCCTTCATTTCTGACACTTCTAGCTCATCCCCACCCCTGTAATTTCCTTTGGGCATCTCCACCTGTTCTGGTGTTTTCTGGGGAGCAGATTGCCTCTCATTCAATTTTCATTAATGTATGCAATTTTGGAATTTGCTTTCAGAAAAAACTTTTGATTCCACACACACAAAAAAGGGACTTTTGTGGTTTTAGGTACTTGTCCTTTAAATTCAATAAAATAGAATAGGGGAAAGTAACTATGACTCTACATTCAATAGATGTCTTCTTAATTCGTCTCTTTATGCTTACTTTTCTTGCAGACCTGACACAGATCTTTTTCATTTGTTTTTCTCACAGTTCCCTATTCATTAATATCTTCTCAATAACTGCTTTGATCTTTCAACCCAATGTATGTTCATATGTCTGCTTAACGAAGTTCTTTTCAGAATTTGTATTACAAAAAAAATATTTTCTTCCTGTTTTTTTTTTTTTCACCATGTAAGTATTTCAAAGATATTAGACAATTTAGCTTCACAGAATACCTGGGAGTTTAGATTATAGGATCAACTTCTTTTCATAGCTAAAGAACAAAACTGATAAAAGCCTATGCTAAAATGACTCTTTCCACTTATTGTGAAAGATTTGATTTTGAAAGTAGATATCAGGGATCCTCTTTTTCAGCTACTTGGCCAATTCACTTAGTTTAATAGAAAAACAAGTGTACTGCACCCTTGGAATTCAGAACAATATCTGTATGCAACCCCAGAAGACATCACACAAAGCAAAGTCTTTCCCTTCCTGAGCTCCATGTGCTTAGTGCCTCAAGCATCCAGACATAACTCTGCAGACTAAGGCGCAGTATATTTCAGTCAACATCTTCTTTTCCAGACTCTGAGCTCTACAAGCCCATCTTTGAAGCTGTGTTATCTCCAGAGTGACAGTATTTCCTTCTGTGTATTCATCTGCTGTTTCCTTGCAACACTTTATCTTCAGATCTCTGTTTTCCTCCTCATCAGTCTTGTCCTATGGTATTAGGCTGTTCAGTACAGCTAAGCTCTGGTGTATTTATAAAGGTTTTAGGAAAAGGTTTGGACTGGAATGATTATGAGTTTGGGAATAAAGAGGTTACAAGTGAAACTGAAATATGCAATTACAACATATTTGAGGACATGCTAGGCAAAATGTACTTCCTGGGGTACTTTTAAGTCAAAAAGCTTTTGACCACATATTCCCATGTCATGCTCACTTCACAGCATCAGAGCTGGAATTTTTCATTTATTCTGCTTCCTCTCAGCTCAGGTACAGATGGAGTTCCTGCTTTAATTCAATTTGGATGACTTTTCTGTGACATTAACACCTCTGGTATTCATTATCCTTTCCAAGTTTCACTTACTGTCCCTATTCAGAAAGGGAATATTGCTATTTCAGTACTAGTTTCCTCTTCTCTGTGATAATCAATACATAACCTCAAAATCTTGTGAGGTCTCATATAGCATAAAAAAAAAAGTGAAAAAAATATTGTACATCAGCGAATTTAAATTTAAAATCTCCAATACATCCCATGTTTCCTATAAAAACTGATTTCAGACACAGAAATAAAACTTTATCCAGACAAGTCAGTGAAAACTTTGTCCTCTCTGATCTCTTCCCCTCACTCTTCAGACACACAATTTTGGACATGATAAATGGAACCTCTATTCAGTCCTGATGATAAAACATCTTTATCAAAGAACTGAGAGAGATGGTATGTTTTGTCTTACATTTCAGAGCTGTGAATGCTATATGAGACCTGGTCATATTCTCTTTCATGCTTTACTCTCCACGGCTCTGAGGAGAAACTTCTGCAGAGATTCCTTCAGGTATTCAATTCATGCTGGAAGGAAAAAATATTACTCAGTGTAAAACTAGTTTAGGGACCCCTTCCAATATTTAAAGAAATCTCTATTCCCACCTATTTCAGAAGGAACTTCTGAAAGAGCTTCTGCATTTTTAGTCTTAAATCTTTCTTATGCTGGTAATCTACCCAGAGTAATCCTCAACCAAATAAGGCTCCACCTAATATAACAGATTTCAAGTTCTAGCTGCCAAACTGCAGCAGTTCTTAAAAATAGCAGTTCTGATTTTTTAAAACATAATAAAAAATACTGCTTCTTTTCTCCCCCTTGTTTTTATTTAAAGAAACTCTCCAGTGGTGTTACCTGACATTTAAAGAAGATACAAATCTATATGGCCTAAAGCTACTGTCATGGTGTAGAAAATTCCAGCCCAAGTGATTAAAGTTTCAACAAAAATGACAAAAGATAATGGGAAGTGTCTGGTAACCTAGCTAAATATATGTCTAATTACAGACAATGATGGTGACTTGTCTTGTAATATGCCTACATTTTTCACTAAAAGAGTAGACTTTTTTGCTTCATTCCTTCTCAGCTATTGCTGTGTCTAATCACATCTACTTTTTTGTAAGCTTTTTTTTTCTTCAGTTTCATTATCCCAGTCTTTGATGATCATATGGCACAACCTGAATTCCTGTATGGTGGATTCCTGATAGATAGTGAAGTGGTTATGAAATGGAACTAAGATGATTGATCACTCATATGACACATTGATCCTTGACTTTAACATTATATCCTTAACATTTTCCTAAATATATGAAATAATTTTTGTTTATAACTTAACTGTTAAAGTGTTGTAAGTATAAAGTGTTTCATCTCATTGCTGTTCATTTGGAAAACATCTGGATCACGTATTTTATGGTAACTGATAACTTACCCTTGGCCCTGCATTAATCTCAAGGAAGGAAGCAGCCAGATCATTTCACTGACAGCCAGTGTGTCCCTTGAATATCTACTGAGCTCTGAGTTAACTAGCACAATATTCACTACTTCATATGCCTTGGACTTAGGATTTTGACATTTCTTTCATTCTTTGGTGATATAGAAGTTTAATGGCTACTCCTTCATTCGTTTTTTTTAGTCAAAAATCCAAACATCATATTAATGACAAAAGAAAGTCCATTACAAAGTGCTTGCTTGGATGAAACTTCACATTTGGGCAAAACTGTATTGAGGTCAGAAAATAACTCTATATTCTATACTCTTTTCTATATTAAATAATAGAGAAAAGCTGTTGACAACTATTACAGAAAAATTCTCATGGATTTTTTAACCAGATAATTTTTTCTCATTTCAATAGCAACAAAGTTACAGTATCAATCTCATGAAGAACTGAAGGCAGTTGTATTTTCACAACTATATCTCTGATTCCATAGTTTTATATCTCTCTGGACATTAATTCCTACTTGCTGAAATGCAATGCAAATGTAATGAATCAATTTTAACCTTCTTTGCTAGCAAATTTTCTCTTTCCACCCTGCATTATCAAATGGTACTCTTCATCCCTTTTTGAATTTTCAGAGTTTTGAAAGCTGTATTCGCAGACAACACATATTCAACTTTCTCATTGCTTTTCACCTTTCCAGTACATTCTGACCAGGACTTTTTATAAAGCCTGTCTTGTACAAAGGATTATGTTTGCTACATCCAAACATTTTGGCCAGCTATGTTATCTAACCTCTCTGTCTGTCTAGTTCTTTTTTTGTCTGGCTGAGCTGAATTCTATTAGTTTCAGTTAATGTGCACTGTCAAAGAAAAAGTTCTCTATGACTCGATATCGTGCACTTGACTGTAAAAGTTAAATATTTCTCCTCCTCTCAGAAATATTTTCCCCGTTTGCAGTCAAAATCCCCATTACCAAATATTCCATGAGTCAATAGTGTGTGTTAGCACATAGGCTTTTTTTGCAAGGGGTCATGTAATTGTCGTTCTCTGAATTTTTGCCTTTCAGAGAAACTGGTAATCTGTAACTGCCTTCAGGAATGCATATTAGAGTGGTCAGCTTTTGAAGCCACTTAAGGTAGTTCACATGCTGAAATTCTGTGCTGGATATGAGCATACAGAGGCATTAAAAACTTTTTACTTGCAAAAAAATATGTTGAGATGCTGATGAATTTGCTCATCATGAATCAGACTTAGAGTAATTTAGCAACATTGGAAAATGTTACACCTATTTGCTATAAACAAAATTAGGAATAACTATGAAGAAACAGCTTGCAGAGGAATTTGCTGTAATGCCAGAAAATGGAATAATATCTCCTACCAAAGAAAAATTTTGTTCATCTTCTAACAAGGGCATGTAAAAATTTAACACAAATGTAACACTTAACTCTATATGCACTATTATATCTAGAGTAAGTAAAGCCTCTAAGATCATGCAAGGCCATATGTGTCCTGACAGTGTAGTGTTTGGGAAGAAATTCAAGCTTCCTTCACAAAAGATGGGTTGATCATGTCATTATTTCAGTCCAAATCAAATTGACCTAACAGCAAACTCAAATTACATTTTTCAGAATGCTAGGAAATTTTGCCTTCACTCTCCTTATATGAATGTGCTTTCTTTAAATTTTCAAAGATCAGAACAGGGAAAGAATCCCACTTCAGTGCTTACTGACATGATTTATGGGGTTGTTTGTTTGGTTGTTTGTTTTACTGGGTGCAAATTTAAGAATACCTGTATTAAATGAAAGGTAATGATACCACAGTTCCAGAGAAGTGTTCAATTCCTCTGAAGTGGGTTCTGCTATCAAGTTCAGGAGCTACCACACAGTACACCCCAGACACAGTAGTTTAAAAATACCCAAAATTGGAATGATTAGAAGAAAATCCCTTCACATTCTGACAAAAAAAACAAAAACAAAAAAAAACCCAAAAAACCAACACCAAAAACAAAACCAAAAAACCACCAAACCCACAAAAAAAACCCAAACAACCCACAACACATCACAACAACAACAGCAACAAAAAAACCCCACCAAAAACTCTGACCAAATATTTTTCCAATCAGACTCTACTATGGATATAGAACAACCACAGCCACTATTTCTCTAAATCACATTCAAGTGACATATTCCAGAATAAAATCTGGATTTGCTTTGTGCTTTTGGAGTTCTTATAAAGGTATTCTGTGAAATCACATATTTGCAAATACTCCTCTTTCAAGATTAGTCTGACATGAATTGGACTGCTGTTTAATTACACCTCTAAATTTCATAGGTGGACTCTGGAATAAAATATTGGGACGATGACCCCAGATCACCACAGCAATGACTGCAACTACTATATTTATGATAAAACACTGGTTTATATGTCTCTGTGTTGAATTTGGATCTTTTATTTCAGTTATTTAGCGATTAAGTTTTGGGGCTTTTTTTCCTCTTTCCCCCACAACAATTTTTTTAAAAGACATAGGACATATTTTTCAAAGACATGCTTTAAAGGCAACTCCATGCTGGTTGACAAAGCACAAAAAATGAATAGAAAATATTATTTTCTGCCAACTTATTCCTGGTCCAGGCAACAATCCAGGGTACTTGCACAGTTCTATAGAGATTCTTCTGCATTATGCATTATACAAAACCAAACAAAAAGGTAGTTCCCCTGAGACTGCTTTTAAAGTACTAGGATGAAAAAGCTATACATGAATAATAAATAAACCAGAAAATTCATTCACAATTTTTTACTAAATCACTTATCTGTGGCCACAAGATTTCCTTTTTTAATTTTTAAGAATTTTAACATTGTCAGTAAACAGAGTCACATTGTTTCCAAGAGCAAACTTGTAGGTGGAAAATTTAACTCACCGATATTTGTAATGGTCCTCCAAGTAGCCTCATTACCCATGGTTTTTAAAAACTTGAAAACTGTAAATTACTTTCCCCAAAGTTCAGAAGTACTGCATAAGTATTTCATTAACATCATTAACAGAAGGCATCAAAGAGCATGCCCAGTGATGACTACAGACTAGAAGAAGAACTCTTTCAGACCAGACTTGCAGAGAAGGGCTTGGGGTTGCTGGTGGGTGAGAGGCTGGTCCTGAGCTGTCAGTGTGCACTCACAGCCCAGAAAGCCAAAGCAGCAGGGCAGGGAGGGGATTCTGCCCCTCTGCCCTGTGAGACCCCACCTGCAGGGCTGCATCCAGCTCTGGGCTCCAACACAGGGGGGACAGGGACCTGCTGGAGTTTCCTACGAGAGCTCTCCTATGAAGAAAGGTTGAGATAGATGGGATTGTTCAGCATGAGGAAAGAACTCTCCGGGAACACCTGATTGTGGCTTTCCAGTACCTAAAGAGTGCTAGTAAAATAGAGGGAGAGTGACTTTTTACATGGGCAGATAGTGACAGGACAGTGGGTAATGGTTATAAACAAAAAGAGACATAGATGTCAGGAATGATTTACTCAGAGGGTAGTGTGATGCTGGATTGGGTTGCCCAGAGAAGTTGTGCAGGTCTCATCCCTGGCAGGATTAAAGTCCAGGCTGGCTGAGTCTTTGAACAACCTGGTCTAATGGAAGGTGTCCCTGCCCATAGCAGGGGGTTTGGAACATGCTATTTTAGGTCACTTCCAACCCCAAACATACCATGATTCTGTGATTTTCTTTGAAGAACCCTGTGCAGTCAGCAATGCTCAGTTCTTCAGCCTTGCAATGGCAAGAACAGAATTCAGATCAGATGGACTACAGCCTTGATCTTTCTTGTGTTCAGTTCCCTTAAAATTATCTCCCTGCTCTGCTAGGGTTAGGATAGTGTCAGGTTCTAGAAACAATGGTGATTTAGATGTTAAATGTAGCAATAGATTTTGAGACTTATTTCTTTTCAAGTTAGGTAAATCCATTCTTTGTATTTATATATAACACATATAAGTAAACTTAGAAATACTTTATGCATCTTACAATCATTAAATCACACTGCTTTGGCTGTATAAAATGAAATGTATGCATTTATATGTCCCAGTCTTCAATCATCTTGAATTTAAAGTCATAAAAATACACTTTATATACAATAAAAGTCAGCTTTATTGCATCAGAATGTCTAGTAAGATTCTGACTTTCTTCTCTCTCACAGCTTCCCTTTTTGTATACTGCTGCAGTCTATACAGGCTGTATAAAAATATTAACACTTTTCTTTATGAGTCATTGCACAAATTAAATTATATTTGGTTTAATAAACATGTTGCCATCTAAATAGCAGCCTCATTAGAATTTATTATGAATATTATTTTTATTAAGGCCGATGGCATCCTGGCCTGGCTCAGCCATGGTGTGGGCAGCAGGAGCAGGGCAGTGACCGTCCCCCTGTGCTGGCACTGCTGAGGCCACTCCTCCAATGCTGTGCTCAGTTCTGGCCCTCACTGCAAGAAAGACCTTGAGGGGCTGGAGCGTGTCCAGAGAAGGGCAGCGGAGCTGGGGAAGGGTCTGGAGCACAAGTGCTGTGAGGAGCAGCTGAGGGAGCTGGGGGTGTTTATCCTGGAGAAAAGGAGATGAAAGGAGGATATTATGCTTTCTGCAAGTACCTTAAAGGAGGTCATAGACATGTGGGGGTCAGTCTTTTGTCACAGGTAATATGATGAAATATGCATATTTCAAGTGATGTGAAGAGAGGAAATGGCCTCAAGTTGCACCTGGCGAAATTTAAATTAGATAGGAGGAAAATTTTTTTCACGCAAAGGGTTTTCAAGCACTGGAACAGACAGTACAGGATAGTGCTCAAAAAACATGTGGACATGACATTTGAGGACATGGTTTAGTGGTGAACATGGTGGTACTGCTCAGTTGATGGTTGAACTTCATAAAAGTCTTTTCCTACCTAAACAATTCTATAGTTCTACAATTCTATTTCTAACGTACTATAAGTCTGACTACTGTTTATACAGTTCCTGAAAAAAATCTGTACCCTTTATTATGTGAGGAATAACCTTCACAGTTACACTGCAACATAATTTATATTGCAGCAGTAAGATTTGTAAACTGTTTTGTGTTTCCTGAAGGATAGCCACAGCAAAGAAGTAAAAATATTAAAATAAACACATGAAAAAGAAGCAAGTCAGCTCAAAATACAGAGAGAAATGAGGAAACCAAGGAAAATTAAAGCATATCACCAACACTGTCAAGTAATGAGAGATGCATTTCATTGATACTACTAATAAAACTTATTATTAAATTTTACAGTAGGGCCTAAGCACCTACTGAACTGGACATAAGCACAAATGGTGTCAAAAGACAGATGTTACAATCTCTTTCACCCAAGAGATATAGCATTAAATAAATAAATAAAAATGTACAGTGGTAGGCTGTATCAATAGAAGTGTCTGCAGAGGCTCAGGAAATATTAATGCCATTGTATAATGTGCTCATAAGATATCATCTGGAAACTCCATGAAGTTCTAGCTGTCCTCTCACAAAAAGGAGTTAAAATTGCAAAAGCAGGAGAGAAAATTTCCTAGCACGAACAGGGAAATGAGAAAGGTTGGCTTCTCAGACAGCAAAGAGCATGGCTTGCTCATTTTACCAAAATGAAGGTTGTGATGTGGAAAGGAATTACAAGTGATTTTTTTTACAGCATGAAGAATGAAGGAAGGTGTAGGAAGATGAAGTAGGATGGTGTCAGATGGAAAGAGAACCAGTGTGGAGGTAGAAGAATCACATAAACTGCAGGAGAGACTAACAGAAAAAAAATGTAAACTAGACAGAAATAAATTCAGGTTGAAAATTAGGATTTGGTTATGAGAGTAGTGAGCTTCTGGAACAAGGTTTTGGTTTACATGGTGGATAGAGGGGAACCCATATCTCAATTTTATATGACCCTGATCAGGTCATCTCACTGATTGCAGTGAGCTTGAGTTTAAAGGCCAGGGCTTTCTTGAAGCTGGCACACTTCATATTGGTTCAAGGAGTTGATTGACTTTCATAGCAATGAATCTTCATAAAATGAAAGATTAGACACATCAAAAAAATTAGCCCTAATCTCCAGCACTTCATTACAAATCTTCCAGAAATTAGTATAGTTTGTTGGAGTTTCTGTTCAGCTCTTGGTCTACTGTCAAACTCTAGTGACACTCAAAACAGCTAACATGGTAGATTGAGTTCAGTTCTTCAGATTTCAGAAGAAAATCACAGTACTTATGTGCTGTAGTCTTTTTTTTTCTACTAATGATTTTTACCAAGGTATACTGCAGAGTGTGTTTGCTCTTAATCCCTGAAATTTGACAGGGTATAGATTTTTATAGATACAATCACCATGGTATCCCAACACTTTCTATATTGGGACACTTCAGCACTTGACTTGATCAGAAACACTCTTAAAGTATTTCCAAAAGAGTGTCAATACTTCTATGCTAATTTTACTGTGTAAATTTGATTACCAAAAAAAAAAATTCAGCTAGAAAAAATATTATCATAATTCAAGTGACACATCTTCTACACTTTCTCTGTTCCTGGAATTGAAAGAATTGATCCAGACAAGACACTCAACTGTATCTTCCAGAACATCTGCTAAATTTTTAAGCACAAGCTCAGAAGAAAATACAGTCAGCAGCTTCCATTTGCTTTTTTATTCTTGCTATTACCAAGTGAAAGTAATCTAAGGTCAAAAATGATTCCCAATAAAATGCAAAAGCTGTGGCAGATAAATCTAAACTGAAGAAAATAATCTTATTAACTATCTAAATATGTTAGTTGTGCTCCTTAATCTTGAAGAAAAAATCATCTGCTAGATTTTGCTCTGTGAATAGCTGCAGGATGACTCAGAATAAACTGGAAAAAAATAAAGCAAAGAGTGCAGTAGGTCTGGGAGCTGTGTGCATAGATGTGTTCATAGGGAGAGACTGGCAGTGCACAACACAAATATAGAGGGTGCACCCACTCCTTGAGTGCTGCAACACCTCACGGCCCTGCAGACACCAAGGAACACTGGAGAAACAGGCTGAGTGTAAGACCAGGGACCAGACCCCTGGCTCCTGTGGTAAAGGGAAAATGGTTCATCTTCAAAAACTACCTATTTCTTCCCCTTGGAGATGCTGAAGAAGTCAAGGCTTTCTGGACCTGAGGAATATGCAGAAATAAATTGAAACATATACCATGACACCTCAAAGGCCATTTCAAACTATTCAAATGTGTAGACTTTCCTAAATGGGACAATTTTTCTTTACAAGACAAAGACAAAGTGTTAATTTTCTGGAGATTAATGAGGAACCTCCATGAGTTTAGGTCAGTGGAAAAAAAATCAGAATAAAATCCTGGCAATCTCATAATTATTTTTAACATGTTTCCCCAGGAAACAGGATCCTTGCTACAAACAGAAATAGTCATGCAAGTCTTTGTTGCAGAACATGTCTAGCCTAATTCAACTAATATTTTATTGAAGGGTCAGCTACAGGAGTGCTAGGAAAACCTATGAAAGTATAAGATATATTCTTAAATCTCTTTCTTCCAGCCTTGCCCCAGCTGTGCAGTAACTTATTTCTTAAACACCCTATGTCTGCATGCCATTTGCATTTCTGTGAAGACATGACATAATTATTTTATTGAATGTAGTAATCCAGAAACTACTGCATAGTTTACATGTTGCAATGATTGGCCTAATGTGCTGGTTGAAATGAAAAAAAACCTATTATCTGTATTACTCATGCAACTAACTTCCCTCTTTCCTTCCCAAAATAACAGCAACCATAGATTACAGATGTTTAGGAGTTCTGAGTGTTATATAAGGGCATAACTAATATACTGAGAAGATGATGCTGAGAGAAGTCCTATATATGTTTAAAAAGAATAAAATTATTAAAAAAGGAAATTTCAGAACTGAAAAAATCTTTAATTGCTGTAAGAACAGGAGAATCGGTTCAAAACCTCTACTTCATCATTTCATTGATACACACAGTAAATGGCTTTAGGGTAAAGTACAGTACAATTGTACAGTACAATTGTATATTTACAGATAAACCAGAATTTTCAGAGATGTAAATTTTATTTTAATCTTATAATTCATCATAAAATAAATTTCAAGTGTGTGGCAGAGCATCAGTGAGAGATGAAAAGGGGAGATAAAATTAAGACTGACTCCTTGTGCACCCCCCAGTCTTCCCACTGGTGGGGTGGGGTGAGAGGCAGAAAAGGCCTTGACTCTGTGCAAGCCCTGCTCAGCAGTGACTAAAACATCCCTGTGGTATCAATGCTGTTTCCAGCACAAATTCAAAACACAGCCCTTTAAAACCTACTGTGATTTAAATCTATACCTACAAAACAAGTATTCCAGGAAAAACATCACTTCTTTTATTCAATAGTATTTTCTATCCCCAAATCCACTTTTCCTAAGTTTCTTAGAAGTATCTTCTATGCATTAGGTTATTGGAGAAAAGAAAAATTACCTTCTTGTCTAATTTAGCTACAACCCAAAAATATGTCTATTTTATTATGACGCACTCAACTTGACCTGATTATTTTTATTTTTAAGTTTTAAACAAATAATTTACATATTTCCATATTCTTCACTGGACACTCTGAAAATGTCAGCTCTTTGTAATCTCTTGCTACAGACCTGCTTCTTTTAAACTGGGGAGTTCATTCTGTTATTCCTCATGCTGGATGCTTGAAATGTCCAGAAAAATTTAAATGGAAACAGCCTTCAGTGCAGAAGGCAATTCTAGCAAGGTTAATCCTTTGTGAAAACATTTTCACTGGGATTTTGTGTTTTGGAAGTGAGGGGGGTTATTAATGAAGGAAGAAAATGTGACAGAAAAAGAGCATGAATTAAACCTTCCTTGAAATTAATTAA
Source organism: Prinia subflava (assembly GCF_021018805.1). NCBI lineage: Eukaryota > Metazoa > Chordata > Aves > Passeriformes > Cisticolidae > Prinia > Prinia subflava. The sequence goes on from NC_086249.1 coordinate 32,615,472, forward strand.
ACCTTTATTCCTTCCTCATTGTTTCATTTGTTTAATCTGTCTGTAGACTAATGCTGTGGTTAGATTCAAATACAAGCCCTGTTTTCAGGAAAACAATCAAAATTTTTAAGAGCCCCTTACTGCCCTGATAAGTCAGGACCCACAGATTAGTGCAAAGAGACAAGGTTACATCAGAATTTAAGGACCTGCCTCTGAAAATTGCAGTGAAAAACTTTCAATATTTCCTTTTCCAAGACAGGGTTCTTGTTGTAGATGTCTGTGGATATTTTTGTAGCAGTGTGATTATTCCTGGCAAGGACACCTCAAAACACTTCTCTGAAACTTGCTTGGTCCTATGACAGCTGCTGACCTAGTGACAGTTTCTGACAATGGCTTAAGCATAGAAGTATCACTACAAGGTAAGAATCACTTGAAAAGTCATTGTTCGATGGCCATTTTTTCCCTCCAGCTATAATAAATAACTTCTTGTTGTTGTTGTTGTTATGTTATGTTCAGCAAACCTCAGCAACCAATTGATAAAATGGCTGTTGAAATTCAGCAGCAAAGTGAGAAGTAATGCAAGAAAAAAAATCTTTATTGATGGATGGTGAGGACTCCATGTCAACCATCTTCACTAAGAAAAAAAACTATGAGAACTTCTGTGGATAGTTCTCTGAAAATGTCAGGAAAACACTCAACCAGGAATTCAGGTAGCAAGTGGATGTTGAGAGTCATTCCAGAACAAATTGAGAACAACCTACAAGAAATCATTGCATCACTTTTTGGACCCACAGTTTCCATTGGAAAATTTCATAAAGGTCTGGACAAACCATAGCAAAAAAGTATTCTAGGAGATGAACACAATGATAGAATATTTTGCATATTACAGAATATTACATAGATTTCAGCATGAAAAAGAAATGCGATGATTTCATAGGAAATATCTATTGACATAAAAAAGAAGAATGTCTTTATGTACCATAGCAAGATAACTGGAGAACATGCGAGGAAATAATCCAGCAGTAAGTGAAGATCAAACTAAACTAAACTAAACTAAACTAAACTAAACTAAACTAAACTAAAATAAGATAAAATAAAATAAAATAAAATAAAATGTAAAATCCATGACTGCAGGGTGTCATGAAAGGTTAAAACACAGGGAGGGCTCCAGATAGGTCATTAGGTGTGTTAGTGCTGCAGTTAAGCAGTTTATGTTTTTGCTAACTGGCCCAAACTAGCTCTTGATAATCATGAGACCATATTCCAGATTATTTTTATTTGAACTGTCATATTAGGAAATAACTCAACTGGATTCATGCCTTTGACCTACAAAATAATCAATTATTTACACAATGGTGCACTGCTATCAGGATACATCAGTGTTTCCCCCATTGGAGTACCCAGCATGTATTAGGCATTCTTCTATGCGATGAAAAGTGCAGAAACAAATCCCATCAATTTGCAGAAGAGAATCCTGCCTACTGCCCACAGTGGGCAGGAAGGGACAGGAGTTATTAATCTTCAACACAGGCTTTAGGCACCTAAAGTACTCTGACCTATTCTACTGAAAATAAACTACTTGGTGAGTTCAGCAGTGCTTCTTAAGCTTTGGGTCTTTTCCTCTGCCTTCAAACCTCTGTGATTTAGCAACATGAATTCTGCAGATCAGAAAGTGTCCATTAAATGGAGGTTGTGATAATCACAAATGCTGGAGCAGCAATACATTTTCTGTGCTACTATAAGCAGCAGGACTTGAAAACAAGCAAAATCCACGTGCTTGCAGAGAATCTTGTGTAGGAATCTCTCTTAGACAGGTTTTCAACATTCTGCACAGAGTGAAAAGTTGCCTGCTTGTCACAAGCCACAGATTGCCAATGCCACGTGTAAAGGGCTCGAGCAGCAGCAGTGCCTGTTTGAAACAGGTTCTGCTTGGAGCTGCATCCTCCCCAAAGCTCTGCAGCTCCAGTCCACACACACAGCTCCAAAAGCTCTGGCAACACCAAACTTTTATTTAATGGGATGAATGCAGCTCATCACAAGGATGCAGCAAGATCAGGGGTGGCTCCAGGTGGGGCAAGCCAGGGGCCACAGTCCCACACCTGAAGGGTGCAGTGCCACTGCCACAGGGGCAGGCAGGGCAGGAGGGTGACAGCACAGGGTCCTGTCAACAGCCCAGTGGACATCAGGCTATGGCAAGGCAGCAAGGCAGCAGGAAGGCCAAGGCCATTTTCTCAGAACAAGAGGAGAGGCAGACACCCCTAAAACAAGGCTCAGACAGGGACTCAGTGGTCCTGGATGAGGCTTCTATGGAACCTTCACTCAGAGGTGTGGAGAGGTCCTAGGTGAGCCTTGTTCAGGCCAGCAAGGGCTATCCATGCCCTCAGGACCCCTACATCTGTATGTAAGGTAAGCTCTACTGCACCTAACAATCATGTGCAAAAATACTTTCATTTGAGCTGAGATACACATCTCAGAAATGGAAAATGGAAAGTACTGGGCTGTAAAATCATAGCATACTGCCCTTTGCAAGCTTAGCTCTCTGTAAAAGAGTTATTTTCACATTTCCAGTGAAACTCTCTGACATAACTAAATTGATTTACAAAAGTATTTAGAATAGAAATGTGTGGGGTTTAAAAAAACCTGCTGATTTTATAGTACTCTCACAAAACAGAGGTTGTATGCACCCTTATTACAACAATAAGCAATTCATCAAAACAATGGTGCTGCTATAATGTGAGCTGTTGGTAGTACTCTGCAGAAAACATAGAGCAAACCAGGTGCCTGAGCCTTAAGGAAAAAACCCAGCAATGATGCTTCCATCCTGTTCTGCATCTGCAGAATGCATTACCTCATTAACTACTGCTAGCTGCACTGGCAGCACAGGTGAGACTGCCTCTGACTATAATTCGCACCCACCCAGTCTGTACTGGGAATTTACATCAGCATCCACCCTCTTTCTTTCTTGTCTCACTGGTGGTCTGCTTTCAGTACCCAGTTATCTCCTTCTCCTACAGTAGGGCTCAGTAAATTCATTTCCCTAAGACAAGACTAAGGAGTCCTGCCTGGAATTTTAAAAGCATTGGAAGACATCATCACAGTGTGACGTTTTCAAACACTGCTGTTGAGGGTGAATCCATGATTCAGCTTCAAAGAAAAACTGAAACTTGCCTCCAGAATCTACCTGGGTTACTTATAGCTTATCATGTCTTGTTCTCGTTGCTTTGCTTGTGAATCACTATATATGTAAAATCCATATGTATACAAACCTTTCTATTCCCCACCAGTCAATGAAAAGGTTTCTCTTTCTTTTTTAAAATGATTTGGGACCATCTTGCACCAGACAATTTTTGCATCCTGGAATAACCAAAACCTCTTTAAAAAACAATAAACTTGTTTGAAAATGTATCTGTTTACTAATGGAATTTGCTGATAATGATTGCCTGTTTAAAGCTTTTATTACTTTCCAGTCCATTTTCTGATAAAATTTACATCTGCAATATATCAATAGGCACATGATCAAGTTTGTTGATAAAAAGAGCATGTACTAGATGGAAAAAAATCAATACACTAACTTTGTATCCTAACAGCTAATTTATAGCAGCATTTGACATTAACTTCAAATAGTTGCTTCATCATTTTCGGGCAGTGTTTATTAGAGAGGAAAAAACTCCAGTGTTCAACCAACAGGAACTGTACAGAAAAGGTTCTGTACCTGATATGACTTGATGAAAAATAGAAGTCTACTAACCTCTACTGTACTGGGTTTGTGCAGCCAGGTTTTGGTAGCAGCGGGGCTACATGGGGAGCTGATTTGAGAAGCAGCCTGAAGCTTCCCTCATGTTTGACAGAGCCAGTTCCAGATGGATACACTGCTGGTAAAAGCTGATCCCACCAGTGATAGTGGTGGTGCCTGGGATAACACAGTTAAGAAAGGGAAAAAAATTAGCATGCAGAAATACCTGTGGCCAGAGAAGTGAGGAGTGAGAATCTGTGAGAAGAAAAACCAGCAGCAAAGAAGGAGGGGCAGGAGGTGCCCCAGGCACCAGAGAAGAAATATTCCTGCAGCCCTCGATGCAGCCCATGGTGAGGCAGCTGTGCCCCTGCAGCCCATGGAGATCCACGGAGATGCAGAGATCCACATCCCACACCAGAGCAGAGGGATGTCCAAAGAGGTGACCCTGTGGGAAGACCATGCTGGAGCAGGCTCCTGGCAAGACCTGTGGCTTCTTGGAGAGAGGAGCCCATGCTGGAACAGGTCTGCTGGTAGGACTTGTGACCCTGTGGTCATGAAAATAAGTTCTCAGGCCTAATGGCAAAGTAACATACAGGAAATAATTAACTTTTTTAAAAGTACCATTCAGCAGCCATTTTCCAGTATCACTCTAGAAACTAGCTTATCTTTTTCTCTCATGATAAAGGTAGTTTTTCATTACTTAGATTTGTATCTCTCACTTTCTTAGAGATTTTCTAAATTACAGTAGCTCTGTGCATAACAGTCTTCTTCTGACCCAAGAACAAAATATGTGTTAATGACTTAAAAAAACCCTAACTTAGATTTCTGAAAATTTAGTAACCCTACAAAGCATCATGGTTGCTGACTAAAATGCTTTGGCTTTGAAACTATCTGTATGAGTCTATTACTCTATTTTAGGCTAGAAGAAAATCCAGCAGCACACACAAAAAAACCCAAAATCAAAAAACAAAAAAAAAACAAAACCAAGAAAAAAACCCAAACAACAAAACAAAACAAAACAAAACAAAACAAAACAAAACACCAGAAAAACCCAACAAAAAAACCCAAAAAACCAAAAAACCAAAGAAACAAAAACAAAAACAAAAACAAAAATCAAAACAAAACAAAACAAAACAAAAAAAAGACAAAAAAAAAAAAAAGAGAGAGAGAGAAAAGAGCAATGAAAGGAAATGCCAGATTATGTGATGCTTTTGTTTCAGTCAGAGACCAAAATATCAGTGTACTTCTGCTTCAATTTCAATTTTATTGTGTTATCAAGCATAACACCATTACGCATGAACAATATCATCAACACTAAATCTACTATATGTGGCATGTCTACATTTACAAATAATTATAACATATCCATATTTACCTGGGAATATCTAGGTATAAATCATAATTCTGAATGTTTAATTTTCTATCTGTATGTCCTCAACAAGATTTTATAGGTAAAAAACACATTTATAGTTGAAGAAGATCCACTTAAGCCTGAATGTTTTACAGTACAAGAAAAAGAAGACAGTGATTTTTGCAGATATCTTTCTTTAAAAGTCTTCTCACTTTTTGAGGCTCTTCCCCACTGTCAAAGAATCTGCATCTGAAGTTGTGAAAAACTGGTGACATGGCAGTAAATATTCAGTGGAGAATTTAATTTCATACTCATTAACTTTCTGAAAACAATGCTTTTGAGCAGAAAGCTGGTATTCCTTTCCAACAAATCTAAGTTATGATCCTGAACTCAAACAAGAGCCCAGTTCCCAAGACAGAAGTTAGAGATGAGAGACAGTGCTGTGCATCATGAAAAGAGGTTTTTAAATAACACACAGTAAATAGCAATGCAGTCTTCTTTCAAAGCCTAGTTCTACATCTGTGCTCGAAAAGCATGAACCATGAGCCACGTGATGAATGTCTGTAAATGTGCACTGAGACTCAGAGTAAAAGTCAAAGTATACAACATCAGTCAGTCAATCAGTCCAGCATCTGTTTGCACTGATTTCCACAGACTGTTTTTTGAATGCACAGGTGTTGCATTTAAACAATTTTCTGCTGCAAGTGTTGAAGCATCACAGTGGTCCTTCCCCACACTTCAGCCTTCTACCTCACATGTCATCTAAGTAATATCTCATCCTTGCAACAGGGTAAATCATTCTGCATTAAGTTTGAATAATTCCTCAGAGGTAGTAGGACTATTTCAATGTTAACTTATATGTGTAAATAATTTTACAGGATCAAGACCACACTGTGTAAATATTTGGGTCATGTACTATATCTAAGGTATATTTAAACTGTATGGTTGAACAGGGTCTAATACACAGGTTTGTGTATTGAACGTAATACACAAACAGTCAAACCTTTGAAGTTCACATATTATAATCTCCTAAACTCCTATTAATAATAATCGATAGGATTTTGGATGTGCTGACATGCTGGGATTCTTTTTTTTTTGTTGTTGAGGAAAAAACTCTAAAGCAACTGCAGTAAGCCTTGACCACTTGGAAATAATTTGATCATGTCTTAACCTCTCTCAGCTATCATTGTTTTTGTTATTACCTGTCATCCTTCTCAGCCAGCTCTCACTTCTCTTTTTGGCTGGGGTTTGTTTCCTATTAAGAACTTTTTTGGTGGGCCATCCGAAGCAGTACACTTTATTTCTTCATGTGCATAGTTCCTGAAGGAATCTCAGAACACTTTAGCATTAATAACAAGAACAACTTCAAACATCTTGGAATATATACCAGTGGATTTCTACTAGGTTTCTTTCTTCCTTCCTCTGCCTGAGAAACTAGATCTAAATTATTGAAAAGCATTTTTACTAAAAAGTGCACCAACTCAGTGTCAGCTTAAGAGAAAAAGACTATCAATGAAAACTGATGCTGTTTGAGAGGAAAAGTCACAGATGATTTCCATGAAATTTTATCAGAAAACCAGTCTGGTTTTCAATTTGCTATAATTTTCAGTAGTTTTGAATATATGAAGATAGCTATACATTCCTCTCTGCAATTACTAAGCCTTTCTAGAGCTACCAAGGGAGAAACATAGCAATTTTGATTTCATACATAACAGCTGATACCATTCCAGACCATCTTCTGGTGGTTTTATTGCATGTTTGGCACATTGCAAGACTTTTTATTTTGCAATTTGACAATGCTTTTCATTTCAGAATTAATTGGATATATTTGCTTCTTCACCGTAACCACAATATATGTCAGTATTCTCACTTGCATGGATCAAGTGCTCTCAAACTCTGAGAGGAGCTTTCCTGATGCGACTTAGATCTCTTCCAGGGCAAGATGTATCAAGTCCAGGGGAAAAAAAACCAAAATCAGCATTCATTTTCTCTTATTTTTCTCCATTTGGGATAACACAAACATAGAATTTCCTAACTTATGATTAAGAGAATAAGTGCTTCTGTTTTTTGATGACTTCCAAGCAGAAGTGAGCTGGCAAAGCAAGAAGAAACACCAGGACTGTACATGCAGATGTTGTAAACTTTCACAACTATGTGAGATTTCCATATCATAGAGGTCTGTTAGAAGAGAGTTAATCTACAGTGATTTCCATTTTGTTTATTGCACCTTTGGAAACATAGTAAGTTGGTTTTATTTTGCAAGTTTTTGATTTTTTTCCCCAAATCTATTGGTACTTTATTAACAAGCCTTTCAGTCAACTTTCCAAAGGTATGATTTGGTTATCTCTAAGAAATGAGGAAGAAAGTTGGTTGATACAGTATTTTATGGAAGAGCTAGAGTCTCTTCAAATTTGAAATCACACACTTTGAACTGGACACTCAAGAGAGGTGTACATGTATTCAGATATGGGGAGACAAGTTCGTGTTAAGAACTGAAGCTTGGAAATAAATCACACAATATGATTTCTTCCTCATAGTGGTAGGCCACACAGTAAGGATGAAACAGGATTAGGAAAAGAACAGATTACAATATCAGTCTGCCTTTAAACGGGATTTGTCCTTTTTTATGCAATATCTACTGCTCGATCTGATCTTGTTTAAAGCTTTTTCAAATTAAGAACATATTTGTTCCCTTTGGTCAAAATCCCCAGCTCCCAATTCCCATGTCAATGACATCTTCAGCTAGTGCCAATGGCAAATCTTGAATTACAGATAACAGATATTTTACTAAGAAAAAGCTAAATATGCCTAATACTTCCCCATTTGCTAAATCTTAACTGTATTTATTAATGCACGCTTTGTGAAAATATTCTGGGTTTAGGGGAAATAGCTGTATGCTCAGATCTGGATAAACTAGCTCAGTATTACCAGTTTTCAGATTTTTTGATTGTTCCCTCCTCTGAGCTATGGAAATTCCCTTAATTTCTTATAGTAAGTGATATTGCTTCCTTACTCAGACTTCACCCTGAAAAATCTCATTCATGAGTTAAGTCAGGACTCTCCCTGTCCTATAAAAACAGGGTTTCTGTGCATTTGCATAAATTCCTGTTAGCAGAGTAAATTTCACCCTCAGTTAAAAGCTTCCACACTTTTTGGGGGGAGAACCTATTAATTCCTGAGCATGTTCTTACTTGAGACTGAGAGTTTTCAAGAAAATTTCTGTAGAAGCCCACTTGTTCATGCCAAAAAGAGAAAGGCAATTACTGTATCAGCTCTCATGCTTCAAGATAAGCCTGCTAAAAATTTGGAAGTTCATAAATTTCCCAGCTCCATTAGAGATCAAGATTTTTTTTTCATTTTAGTCTAAGTATAATCATTTTACTGGGCTTGCATAATAGTGAAAGATCTGTTTTTCCATATAGCTAGATATAAATTTATTCAAAAAACCACTAAATATTAACAGGAAAATTTAGGAAAAGACAAGCACAGTGTCCAACATAATTTTGAAGAATGAAACAATGAAGCTTGAGAAACATTTTTTTCTCATTTTTACATTTAGTAGTTACCCTGTTGGAGCAGCTTTTTTACTTACTTCCTAAAGTTATGCTACAGAAGAAGAAAAGCCCTACAAGTTATGCAGCTACAATAATAAAATCAAGAGTTAGAACTGTGAAAATCAAGGAGCTGGAGCTGCATTTGTCATTTTAAATTTGTTCATTTTAAGACATAATTTAAACTATCATTACTATAAACTGTCATTACACAATTACTTTGAATATTTTTCCACATAATTCTGAGTCGGTATGTAGTCATAACTCAAGTGAGTAAATATTTAGTGGAAAAATTCAACCTATATTTATCTACAATCATAGAATTGTAGAATGGTTTAGGTTGGAAAAGACCAAGAAGAGCCTTCATGGGGAGATCTGATGAATGTGCTATGATGCATTGGCCAATAACATTAGCAAACACTAAATTTGACATATTTTCCCTCATTAAGCTCCCTTGAACATACGTAACATTCATTTACAAGGCTGAACTTACACCATTGTTCTGGTGAAAAGGCTGTCATTTCCTCTTCCAGGGCTATACTGTAGCCTAAATCCTAAAAATGTCAAAAATTGTTGAATGTAGAAATGCCCACTGCTTGTTGCTCCTGGTAGCCCCCAGTACTGCAAGGCAGTCTGTAAAAGACAGAAATGAGGAAACATTTCATCTTGTACACACAGAATAGCAGTAATTATTCAAAAGAAATGCAAAGACGTTTACACTGAGAATTGGTTTCCTTCAAAGAACAGTTTGTTCTGTATAATTTAAAAAACATACAAAATAATTTTTAAAAGGTTGGAAAGCATACTGATTGTAATGATAGAGATATGAGAGGGATTCAGATATTTTGTTGGATGGAGAGATAGCACAAGCTATGCACAGACAAACACAAGTCCTTAATTTGAAAATGAAAGAAGGGTTAAAGAATAGTTCACAAAATTCCTCCCAAGACCCTTTCAAATAAGTAAGATTCCTACATTAGTAACATAATTAATTTATTGCTTCACAAAACTATTAAAGGTGTTCTGTGAATATTCACTCTTGTGCCAAAGCACACATCATGAGTTTTATGCTGAATTTCCTTTTGAATATTCTCTGCCCACCATGAAGGGATCAGCTGAAAGCCAGCAGGCTGTCACAGACAGACACACAGGTGCATACAGACACACACACAAAGGAAATACAGACACCTGCTTCCAGGACAGTCCCTGCTCCTGTGGTTCCTGCCGAGGACTGAGCCAGGAGCCCCCGTTCGGAAAGGGCTGCGTGCAGAAACCATGGTCATGGAAAAGGAGCCAGAGGCAGTGTCCCAGGTGCCAGAGCAGAGATTCCCCTGTAGTGACCACAGTGGAGAGGATACCCACAACCATGGAAGACCCCATGTCCCAGCACGTGGGTAGCTCCTGAAGAAAGCTGTTGCCATGAAGAGCCCACTCCAGAGCTGGGGAAAAGCGTGGACTGACCACAATGCCCACTCCCCCTTATCCTACAAAAATAAAATTCTAAGATATCCATCTTTATGAATTTTGCCTACCCTCAAGTTAAAACAGACCATTTAAATTCTATTCAGTAAATAAAAATAAAGTAATATATTGCACATTTACCTTTACAAGAATATTTTCTTCCTATTACGTGTGCCAAATAAGAGTTGCCTGATTTTTCCTCCATGAAACCTGTTAGACAACTCAGTCAAAGAATTCCTTCAGATATTAAATACATGTAAAGTTTGTCATGCATCATCAGAAATAATATTTTTTTTTCAATTGATAAGGTTTAATTAAATCTTTCCAGAAACATCTGATCATAGATCAAATCATAATTTGCAGAAGTTAAAAAGAAATTTCCAAATTCTCAGCTGCTGTGTAGCAGGTAACTGCCAGTGAAACCTCAGAAAATATTTGTAAGCCTATTAGCATTGTCCAGTGTTTCTTGAGTAACTGTTAAGATGTAATTACCAAGAAAACCATATATGTTTTGATTTGTCCACACTTCTATCCTAGAAGCTTATGATCTGCTACAGTGAGAGACTCTGGGCAGCTTTGGCTTAGGAAGTCCTGCTTTTCCTAACCTGTGAGATGGATTGTCAGAGTCCTCCCCGGGCTTCATGCTTCAGCACAGCTATCTGGCTATTATATTTCAAGTGCATATTTTAAAACTAACTTTACATCTCCAACCCACAGTAGCATCACAGAAGCAACTGCCACCTAGACCTATTCACAGATGATTTGGTTGCTTATGACTTGACAGCTGCCGTTGATTCCGCCTTAATACCATTAACCTCTGAAAATACATTCAACGTAACTGCAGCTTCCACGGTGAACTTCATAAAGTAGTTCAAATCATTGTTTGCTGCAGGTCATTAAGAAACTAGTAAACAGACTATTTAACAATGATGCTAATGTAAATTTTCCATGACAGCAGTCACTGGTACCCTGCTGACAAATGATAATGTCCTCGCAACGTGTCCTTAGAGCTCAGTAATTACTTCTGTATTCATGAGTGTATTTGGCTGGAAGTTTACCTGACCTGAATGTTAAATCTCTCTGCAAAGTTTACATGTGCTAAGTGCATCAGGTGCATGTACAACATGAATTTGTTCAAAATACCCTCAAAAGAAATAATTTGTTCACCTCAGGCATTACACAATCTTTTTCCCACCACTCAAGATTCTGCCTGAAATACTGCTTTATTGAACTATTGCTTTAGCTCCTTACCTTACAAGATAACATAACAAGAAAACTTTTCATGGAACAAAAAGTGAAATGCTCCAAAAGAACTGCAAAAAAAAGCTTTAAAAGTGTCTTGGCTACTTGTGTAAAACAGGCTTTTGTTATTCAAACACCACTAGCATATTTTGGATCACAGTTTTATGATGATGATTTTTTTCAAGCTGCTTTTAAACCTTCTAAACTCTTTGAAGGACAAAATTTGAATTTCAGTAGTCAAGGAACAATAGCTAACATTTTTAAATGAGTTTTTTATTTTAAAATGTCCTCTACTTGATTAAATTTACCTCCAAGTGAATAAAGATATAAAAAGTACTGTATTTGAAACATCAGTGATTACATATGAAAAGTCATAGCAGAGAGATATAGTCTCAGAAAACAAGAAAATGTGTATCTTTTTAAGAGGGATAATGGGGTATCCAAAGAAAACACGACACTTCACCTAACTACAGAGTTCCATTAACTTCCACCTAACTACAGAATTCCATTAACATGGAATAGATGCGTACACAGAAAACTTAGAAATACCTGAAGAATAATAAAACCAAACAATATGTATTTTCAAAAATTAACAAGCTAATCTCCTGAGGCAGCATAACTGTATTCCTGGGGGAGCTGATTTTGGCTGATTTCCTTCATAGTAGCTGGTTTGGGGCTCTGGTTTGTATTTGTGTTGGAAGCAGTGTTGGTAACACAGGGATGTTTTAGTCACTGCTGAGCAGCGCTTACACAGAGTGAGAGCCTTTCCACCTCTCACCCCACCCTCAGTGAGCACAAGGAGCTGGGAGGGGACAGAGCTAGGACAGCTGACCCCAACTGACCCAAGGAACATTCCAGACCATTCAGCACCGTGCTCAGAGTACAAAGCTGAGAGGAAAAGAAGAGAGGGAGGATGTTCAGAGTGATAGAGTTTGTCTTCCCAAGCCACTGTTACATGTGATGATGGATCCCTACCTTCTTGAAGATGGCTGAACACTGCCCATGGGAAAAGGCAAAGAATTCTTTGCTTTGCTTATGTGTGTGTCTTTTTCTTTTCTTATGAAACTGTCTTTATCTCAACCCACGAGCTTTCTCATTTTTACCATTCTGATTCCCCAGTCACGCTGAGGGGGGTGTAACCAAGTGGCTGTGTGGTGCTGAGTTGCCAGCTGGGGTTAAACCATGACAAAGGGAAGAAGAAGAATAAATTTCCAGTATCTTGAGTACAGTGAGAAATTTAACATTTTTTCATATTAAATTCTTGTAGGAAAATAAGGGAAATGTCATCTAGATTAAAAAGCATATAGAGACTGTGTGTGACTGCTGGGAAAGCTCTTCTCAAAGAATAACTATCAGTATCAAATGGGGATTTTCTTTCAGACTGTATCCCTCAGAGATTTCAGGCCCAACTCTGTTCAGTGCTTTCATTAAAAGTATGGATTAAAAAGTTACAAAATATTGTAGATGAAATAGGATATGTGAGGTTACAGAAGTCTGGAGAAAACCTGAGAATCCAGAACTGTAGTAATAAACACAAAATCGAAAATTAAAAAGAAATTAATAAAAAAGAAATAAAGTTCAGAGCAGAAGAAACAAATACTGAAAATGCCAAGTGAAGAAAGAAGGATCTGGAAGTTTAGGAGTATTAGAAAAGACCTGTGAGTCAACAGGGCAGTATTACTTAAAAAGAAGGAAAGGGAAAATCTGTTGTCAAGCATTTTTCAGGTAAAATATGGGTCAGAATCATTTCCTTCTACTTGTTTACAGGGAGAATACAGCTGAAGGACTGCCAGTGGCTTTCAGGGCCATACTCCAAAATACACATAGTCACTCTGGAAAGAGCAAAGAAGAAAACATCAGGAAAGAGAAGAGGGCTCAGAAAGTATTAGTAGTACAGGAAGACTGCAAAAATAAGGTTTTCTTTTAGTCCAGGCGGACAAAGACTTGATAGATCTTTTAGGATATGGCAGATTGTTAATAGGAAAGACAATGAACATTTGTTACCAGTTGTTCATATAAAGGAAAGACAAAAAGATCTCAGTATAACTTGCAGTAAAGACTATATAGGTCATATATTAATAAAAAAAATTGAGAGGAGAAAGCTTGAGCAGGACACCCTTGGAGAGTCTTTTAGCAGAAATTCTAAAAAAAAAGTGGCAGATAAAAACCTCCGTAGGAAGCTCTGGTGTATTTGTTCCTTCCCCAGAGCCAGAGGACTGGATGATATAACCTTTGGAATCTATTCCATCTCTGCATTTCTAATTCAATGACCACATGATGTGCTTTAGTAAGGACCACTTATGGGTTTTTTAAAAGAGTGCTCTAAGTGACATAAGGTTTGATAATTTCACCCTTTTGCAAAATAGCATTTTCTTCCTCTAAAGGCACCCCTGCTTGCCGTGCACTTACTTACAGATTACAGTGCTATTTAGCACAGCAAAAGACTGAGAAAGTTAACATTAAATGTATTTTGGGTAATTTTTATAAGTATGTATACATCAATGATTATCACAAAATCTGACCCATTTTAAAAGATGCTCAATGAAAAAACTTTGTACCAATCATCTCCAGTCCTTAGAGTATGGATCATTGTGTATCAACTATTAATTAAACCAACAGCTTATAAATTAATTTCTTTTCAGGAACATTAGTGCTAGATGGGATCATTACAGCACTAAATTGCTTCATAAGCTTTACTTAATAATGCAACAGATAAACCCACCTTGTGTATTTCTGAAGAAGAAATAACTGGATGAAAACTGACATGTCTTGACTGTCAGAGTACTAGTAAGAACTTATAGCATTTAAGGCATGAAAGACTGATTCTCTAGGGAAACAGATTCTAGTTCTGCAAACAAAGCACATGGCTATAGATGAATGACAGCAATTATCTAGTCTGCAGCTTTTGCAGAGTGGGGAACAGGGACTGGAAGCCAGCTAGAGCTGAGCCAAAGAGGCAGATTTATTGGGATAAACTTTAACCCTACCATGGAGAGAATAGTACAATTTTGAAAACAGAAAGGCCAAAACTGTGGGAAAACTGTGGGCTGAAAATGCATCTTCAAATCCGAGCAATATTTTATGGGCTCTAATGAATGTGAAAATTTAGCAGAAAATAGAAAATGTGTGTGTGTGATATGAGATAAGCATGGCTTTATTTGATTGCATGTTTTTCTTTTTTTTCCTGAAGCTGAGAAAAAGCTTCATGTAAGTAAGCAACGCTTTGGTACAAAAGTATAGATGATGTGACAGCAGGATATTTATCTCTCAGACATGCAGATACAGCTCTGTTAGGGACTGGGAAACGCAAGAGAAGATCACAGGATGTAGGTGAAAAGTATCATTTTTATTGGCAATAAACCTCATTAAAACTAATTTTTATGAGCAATTCAGTGTATCAAACTGCAGTTACATTCTATAACTATGATTTTGCAGAAACAGCATTGAAGGTTTCCTGGTTATTATGCTTGAAATATTTTTTATCAAATTTGTTTCACTTCATGAGTTAAAAAGACAGGGCAGAGGCTTCGTCTCAGCAATTTCACCATTCTCTTTCTCTCTTTAGATCTGGAATCATCCTTTTTGCTCATCCAGCACCATCAATACTGAGACTTCTGCAGCTGGATCTGATGAGGTGATTCTCTGATACTGGTGGCACAAGCCACAGGGAAACCAGCTCACTCCTTCTTGTGGGTGACAGCACTCGGGAGGTGAAAAAGAGAAACGAGCTAAAAACTATTGCCTTCAAACAAAGGTGAACTTTGGGGTGTTTTTTCACAAGAAGTGGCAATTAGGTCAATACAGCAAAATGCTATGGGTAGTGAACAGAGGCTGTTCTTTATACGGTTCTGACACCTTCCTCACTCTGCTGAGTAGATTATATCACAGAGTTTATGGCAAAACATTTTAATGAGAGCTGGCAAGAAAATGAAAAATATTTTCCATCAACTTTTGGCAAAAAAAACCCCGAATTACAAAATGTCTAGGGGGAGATCTATTTTTCATGGAATTAGTGTGATGTTTTAATACGTTTTTGTGATTTGGGTTTTTGGTTTGGTTTTGGTTTGTTAGGTTTTAAGAAACAGTCCTTTTTTATTTAGGAAAAACAAATTTTTGTTCATAAGAATTCACATTCCAAATATCTGTAATTACCTAAATAGAGTTTCTGTCTCCTGATTCTCTTCTGGTTTCTTCCCATCTCATTCCACACTGAATTCAGTTTCACTACAAAGAGTGCACCTGCAGGGAGTTGTCTTTGTTACTGTGACAGTTCTTTGCTTAGGAGATGCAGAACCCGTGTCCTGATCCCGGATAAAAAAGGGAATTTTTAAGTACTGCATGACCCAGAAGAGCCATATGCCTGTCTCCTGTCCACAGCAGAGGGACATGAGGGTGAGTGACCCTTCTCAACTTGTACCCTCCCTTTCAGGTAACAACCTGACTTTTTGGTTAGGTGATTACTAACTGGACTTAGATATACCCAGGGAAACCCTTCCATTGCTACTTTAGAAAAGTATTAAAATGAATAAGTATAGAAAATGAGAATGAAATACACTTACTTTAAACCCTGTTTCCTGTAAGTTTACAGACAGTTGGTCTAACTTGCCCAGTACCTGGTAGACTAGCAATAACTCATTTTGAATTCAGGAATTATTATAAGTGATACCAGCATTAGCAAAAGTTGGTCTTTTTTCCCTGTATAAACAAGACCAGATGGGCTCAGGTGGAATGCTTTTAAGTTGCTGCCTTTTCTCCACAAGCACACCTCTAATTGATGAGGAAATTGCCCCATCCTTCAGAACTGCCTGGCATTTACTACTGCAATAAACTGTACTTAGGAAAGAAACATTGCTGCAAACTTTTGTATTTTATCAGGTACATCCTATGATGCAGCCCAAGTTATAAATATGGACAGAAAAAACCTATTAAGCCATTATAAATGTAATCAATATGAGATCAAATTTAAAGGAAATAGATTCAGATTTTGTTATTTTATCAAATTTCCAGGGACTGAAGCTTCCCAGGGAAGTATTGCAGAAGAATTTCACAATATTAATTGATTGAGAAATAAAATGGCAAATGAAATTCTGTCTCAAAAAAAATACAAAGCAGTGCACATGAGAAAAACAACCTTAACTAGGCATACACAATTACAGGCTCTAAATTAACTATTACCACCCAGGAAAGAGATATGGAAGTCTTTGTGGATGGTTTCCTGAAAACATCGCCTGCATACTCAGAGGAAAACGATGTTTTAGGAATGATTAGGAAAAAAATGAGTCAAGCAGAAACCAGTTTTGATGCTTTGAGAGGCTACCTAGAACAGAGGCTAGACAGAGTTAAAGGAATAAAGTAGATATTTATTAAAAAAGCCTTCAAAGGATACACCTTGGGCAGTACAAGCGCCCGGCCAAGGCTACACCCAAGATGGACAATAGGTTGTGAGTTTTCATGTTTTTATAAGTTTTGGACCATTTACATATTGGGGTTAATTGTCCAGTTATAGATTCTGGTTATGAAATCCCATATTCCCAGTTTGACCTCCTCAATTCACTGTTTCTACTTCTTAGGCCTGAAGATGCAATGGTGTCCTTGGTTCTCCTCCTGGAAAAGGATTGTTTTGTCCAAGTAAACTGTGAGGAGAACTTCCTAACACTTTATATGAAGTTCAGAGTCACACACTAAGACAGTACAGAATCTGGAATATATGAAAGTTAAAACTTAAGGCATCAATTTTACACCTGAAAAAATGTGTCCTATTTTGTGTCCTGTTTTTCAGAAAGACATAAGAGGTAGGAGAGAGAACAGTGGCAAGGAGGATTGATATATAGTATAGACTATAAGATATGAGAAGACAGAAAGAGGTGACTGAAAGGTGACATTATGAAAAGGTGACATTTATGACAGTATATAAAGCTATAGATGATATGGCAAGATAAACAATTTATTTATTACCTTTGGGAATTTCCAGGAAATGGTCAATACAGAATCAGGTTTAAATCAAACTGAACAAACAATTTTCTTAGCATGGGGTTATAGAGTGCGTTTGCATAGGATGCTGCTGGACATGAAAGTAAAAATAAGGCAACAACACTGTAGGCAACACAAGAGCTTCTAGAAAATCTTTAGAAGCCTCAAAGCCCTGACTGTCAGGAGGTCAGAGGACTCGGCAAGAAATAACCTCCCTAATATCCCTTAAAGTTTAAAGGAAAAATTGCTCAGCTCTCATACTCTTCCCTAATAAACCTCTATGAGTTAATGTTACACGTAGGATACTGTTAAAAATGGACATTGAGTCTAAATTAATAAGGCAGTTCTTAATTATATCAGTGTTACCACATTTTTCTTAGACTGAAAAAACTCCCTGACTGATATCAGCACAATTTAAATTATAATCACGATTTCTCCCTTTCCACAACAACTTCTCCTTTCACGGTCATGGTGCCTGACAGTATCCCTTTAATTTCTTCAGGTCATTAGGTTTGCAAAGAATGATGTTAACATGCACCACAGTAGAAAGGAGTAGGACTGGTGAATGAACGCGTTAAAAGCCAGGTACTACAGTTGTTCCAGTATCAAAATAAAAACCCTTAATGAGAAATATTACTAAAAATAATTAACTGTTCTCTCTACCCCAGAATTTAGATGAATGAAAAGTAGTAAGAATGAATATAGGAGGAAAAAATCTCGCAAAATGGAAGAAATTGCTGTAAAGCAATTTCCTGAAAAGGCATTCTGCTGCTGAAAGAAAGTTGCACCTTCTCCTTGTGTGCTGTTCATCTATTCAGTACTGCTGGTATGACTACAAAAGGTCATGTGAGACCATGCCAAAGGGGGGAGTGCAAAAACTTTTACACAGATGATTTGTATTTTATTTACTTTTTATTGCCTAGAATTGCTAAGCACTTCACAAAAGACACAGCCTTTTCCCAGAGTTTACACTCCAAGGGATCTATTTGACAGATGTGTGAGCTACAGCATTTCATAAGGCAAGAAAGGACTAAGAAAGTACAGGGTGTTGACTCAATTGGTTTTGCCACCATTTACTTATTACTGAAGCATTGCCAGTGGTCACACAGGGAAAGCTACAATGAAAATTGTATTTGAAGCAAGACTAATCTATATGAAGGAGCCCCTTTTTGGGATGGATCTCCATGCCCAGATGATTATGCCATAGGGAGCTGTTGTGGCCTGGACATTTTCCTACTCTGAAAGGACTCATTAGGAGCCCTGGCAAACAGGCCAGGGGCATGGTGTTGTCTGTTTTAAAGCTGTCACTGCCTCTCTGCACCTGGAACCTACTAGGAAGAGGTGATGGTACATCTTTATTTTTCTGGTTTTTGAGAGTGAAATTTTCATTCTCCTTTCCTCCTCCCTGTGCTTCTAATTGTCACAACCTATCCTTGCCAATTGGCACAGCCTTTACTTCCCCCCTTTCTCACTCAAGACCTCCCTCACAAAGTTACACATCTCCAGACACATAATGACATGCCTTTTTAATAGATAGTGTAGCTGGCATTTGCATTTTGGATGCAAGAACATATAAACAGGAATAAAACTTGCTACTTCAGCATGGGGATATTTATCTACTGCATATGCAACACAGACTCTGTCCATAGTGCTGATTTTCTGTCTCCTCCATATTCTGCTTTCCCTCTGGGATTCCTGTAAGATGAATGCCTCTGGTATCTTCTCTTCAGTTTTATTTCTCCTAGCTAACATAAACCCTTCATCTCTTCTTCAGAGTAAATCTTCTCATATTATTCAAGTTCCTGCAGGGTCTTTTCATACAGGCATTTTGTTCAAGCACAAGACTATCTGATCAAGAAAATAGCCAAGGGTTTCCAAACCTTGCCAGAGGGGAAGAAAAAAGAAATCACATTCATGCATCTCCTGCAGCAGGAGTCACTCATGTGCTGCAGCAGATAGTCAGCCTCAGCTGATTCTCTACAGAGTGAGTCTTCTCTCTAGTGGTGGCCTCCAGCCAAGGCCAACATGAACTGTTTGTGCCCTGAGGCAGAGCAAGCCTTCACCACTGACTGTCAGCACTCCCCTGACAGACCCCCTCTAGTCTATCACTTCATACAACTGATGCATTCAACAAAACTTCTTTCAATAATTTCTTAATTTCTCTGATCTGTCCCTCATTCCCTTAATCACCGACCACAACCTTCCCAGTCTGCCTGAGGGGAACTGAGGGAATCCTGGGACATCAGTTCAGAAATGGCTTCAGCGCAGCACCTCCCCAGCTGCCACCAGGAAAACACCCAGGCTCTTCCTGCTGGTCTCTTCTCGCTTGGCAAGGCACATCTACATCGGTTTGTGTGGCAAAGCTGGGGTGGGAGGGTGTGCTGCAGGGGTGGGCCCTGTCACAAGACACCACAAGCTCCCAAAATATGCCAGCTTCATCCAGCTCCAAAGCAGACCCACCGCTGCCCACATCTGAGGTCACCAGTGATGGCTGGTGGCACCTCTGGGATAACATATTTAAGAAAGTGGCAAAAACCACTGCACAGCAGCTTTGTGAGAAAAGAGAGAAAAATGGGGAAGAAACAGCCCTGCAGACACTGAAGTCAGGGAAGAAGGAGAGGGAAGAGGTCCTCCAGGTACCGTAGAAGCTCATGGTCAAGACCATGATGGAGCAGATATCAACACCACATCCATCCTGTGGAACACCCTGCCTTGAAGCAGGTGGAGGTGTCTCAAAGAAGCTGTAGCCCACTGAGAGCTCATGCTGGAGAAGGTTTTCTGTCAGGAACTGCACCCCATGGAAAGCCTCCACTGGAACAGACTGTTCCTGAAGAACTGTTCTCGATGGGAAGGACGCACCCTGAAGCAGAGAAAAACAATGAGAAGAAAAGAGCAGCAAAGTTTTATGGACTAACCAGAACCCCCATTCCTCAACCCTCTGTACTGCTCAGGAGGAGGAGGGAGAAAAGTCATGAGAGAAGGAGTGAAGTTGAGCCTGGTAAGAGGTGTGTGTATGGGGTGTTTATAGTTTTGTCCTTGTTTCTTACCATCCTACTGTATCCCTCACTGGCAATAAATTAAATTACCTTTACCCAATTTGAGTCTGTTTTGCCTCTGATAGTAACTGGTGAGGGATCTCCCTGTCTTTACATGACCCATCAGCTTTTTCACCTTGTTCTTCAACCCTTCCCTTGTAGGAATGGGAGAGCAGCTTCATGGGCACTTGGCAATCAGACAAAGTTAACCCACCAGACCTGTAGAGATTCTAAAATCTTATCTTGACTTTCCTCCCCCTCCGGCCTTAATCCTGATTACATCCCTGTTACCTTTCCTGTTCCAGTTATTCTGTAAGATAAACATTGTGATCAATTACTTGATCATCTGCCATTCACTTCTCAAAACTTACTGAAAGAGGATTTTCCCTCTTTGATACTGCAGTTCTTTATTTTTCCCCTTGTGTCTTTTAAACAAAATTGCTATAGCATGCCTCATCCCCTTTCTTTCCTCTGCTTTCCACAGCTGCCAAAATGATCCTGACTGTCTGAGCAAGGGTGTGTCAAGGGGAGGACAGGATTATTTCCAGGAACAGCACTGACTGACACCATAACAGGAATACTGGGTTCATTTCTGGCAGTGTCCATTGGAAACCAAAGCCAGAAAAATGCAGGTTTTAACAAATGAGAGTAGATATCAACTTGAACAACTTACCCTGGGAAGTGATGGATTTCCTGTCTCTTGAAGTCTTTAAATAAAGATTGGATGTTTTTCTAAAATACATTGTCCAACTCCAAGAGAAATTACAGATTTGATGTAAGAATCACTGGGTGAGACTCTTGGTCAGATCAGGTTAGACCACTGTATGTTCCTTGTCTCAAATTAAATTTAAATTAACATGCTACCATTGTGTTTGAAAAAGACAAAAGCATATTCCTTACCTCAGTTTGCAGGCAGTAACTTACCGATCCACTATAATGGATATACATCTAAAATCCTAATATTCAATACTTATTTTGCATGAATTCACATGCATATGTGCCAGCAAATTGACTAAATATTTTTCCAAGTTCACTTGCTCCTAGTGGCGAAGAACCAGCCAGCCATGGTGATATTATCTCATTTTCATTGCTTTTTTATTTGGGTTTACAAAGTCAAAAAGTTAAATGAAGAACGGAGGAAAAGAGGAACCAAATTTTGCGGAGAATTTAGGAAGACAAAGGAGGCAAAGCAAGGAAGAAGAAAAGAAAATCAAGCAAGAGCAGAAGCAGAGGTCACAAAACGAGATGAGTAAATAATGTGAAGAACAAGCCTGCCATTTCAGAGAGAAGACTGGGAAACATGAAGGGAAAGTAAACGGAAGTAGAAGATTTACTGAAACATAAAGGAAGGAGTATTCTGAAACGCAGGTTAAGTCTGTTTGCCATTGATCTGCAAAGAAACCTTTCAAAAAGTAATTAATTTACAGGAACTCTGCCGTCTCCCAAACACACACACACACACACACAGAGTCATGCACACAGCTGGACACGTCCATGCTGGAAAGTCTGTCTATACATCTCTGTTTTCAATGTTCTCTGCTTACTCTCCCATGTGGATGCTGAGCCCACAATCATTCTTCACAAATCACTGTCACCCTCTGCAGCAAATAGAGGGGTTATCTGTCACCCTCCAACACGAGAGTGCAAGGACACAAGGTGCAGTAAAAAACTAAGAAAGTAAACTTGAGTGAAAAGAGGCAAAACTCTTGGAGCAAATGTGTGTTGTTTCAAAGCAGAGCCACAAAGTTCACCTTAAAAAAAATCAATATTCTTTCACATTGCCAATTAACATTTTAAAATTATGCTGTTGCAACTCCAATCATTCCCTGTGACTGATTGAAATATCCTGTAAAGCCACACGTGAAGCTAGAAGCTCCCTCCTCTGACATACAGCTATTGTTGGATGATTTCATTACCTATCATTTATTATATATATATCTTTTAATTATTAACTGCAATAGACCCAGACTTCTGGCATCTCCTCTGGGAAACTTCCAAGGCTTGAAGAGAAAAATTCAAAGGCACCAAAAAAAGACTAGACACTAAAAGAGCTCCATTTTTTTTCCCCACTTAAAAATATTAAGGAAAAAAAAATAGGAAAAAAAGACAGTGAAAGGAGGCGGTATAGGAGCAATGAAGTTCTCCTTTCCATTCGCTCTCCCGCCTTTGGCACGAGTGCCACAGTGCCGAGCGCTCCCCCGCGCTCGCCCCTCCGCTCCATCCTGTGCCGCAAAGCGGGGCAGCGCGGAGCGGAGCGCCGCCGCGGGCAGGGGGACGCGCCTGCCCTCCGCGCCCGCGCAGCACACGCACATCCCCCGGCCACCCTCATTAATAATACCCGGTACTTAATTGCGGTAGCCCCAGCGATGAAGGGCTGCGGCGGCCGAGCCTCCCGCGCCAGCCCGGGGCACTGACCTTGCCCGGCCCTCCCGCCCTGCGCCCGCAGCACGAAGTTCCGCGACGCTGCGCGCCCGCGGATGGGCGAGCGGCAGGAAAACGGCGGGGGGCGAAAACAAACAAACAAACAAAACCCCAACCGAAAAAAAAAAAAGCCCCACCAAAAAACCCCACAAAATATTATAAATAAAGCAAACGCGGCGTCGGCGGGCGGCGCGGGGCGGAGCGGGGCGCGCACGGCGGCGGCTCCCGCCCGCGGCGGTGCGGGCGGCGGGGGGCGCGCACGGCGCATGTCCGCCCGCGCCGCGCCCCCGCCAGCGCTGCCCCCCGCCGCCAAACTCACCACCATCTTCTGCATGTGCAACACTCGCGGCCGGACACGCTCCGCTCCCCGGCGATGGAGACTGCGGGAAAAATCCGCCGCGGCGGCATGGCTTGCTGAAGCGGCAGCCGGGAGACAGGCAGAGCGCGAGCGGGAGAGGATAGCGAACAAATTCTAAAACAAAAGCACCAGAAAAATAAAAAGAAAAAAAGAAAAAGGAGGAAACCTCTCTTTTTCTCCCCCTTCCCTTTTTATTTTTATTTTTTTTTAATTTTTTATTCCTGGTTTTTGTGTGTATCCTGCTCGCCCTCGATGCCTCTTTGAGCAGCATCCAGCGAGCGAGCGGGAGAAGGCGAGACAGAGAGGCAGAAGAGAAGATGAGGATAATTTGCAGACAGCTTGTCTTGTTGTTTTCTGGCTTTTGGGGACTAGCAATGGGAGCTTTTCCTAGCAGCGTGCAAATAGGTAAGCGCTGCATTGGGCTGCGTGCGTGTGTCCAGGGGCTCAATCCTTTGCGAAGTGAGTTGGAAAGGAGGCACCGAAGGCAGTTTTTGCAGATTTCTCCTCCAGCACCATCCCATTTCCTTGCCTGCACGAATCATCCTCGTGTTTCTGTATGTGTGCCTCCGTGTGTCTGTGTGTGTAAATATTTCTGTGTGCGTTCGCGTGCGGCAGGGAGGATGCTTATCTTGTGCAGAACTCCTTCCAGCCCGGGTGTGCGATATCGGCGGGGCAGGAAGGGGCTCGGGGCTGATGCCCCTTGGCTGCTTCAGCCCCCTCCGACTCCCCTGCTTTTGCCTGACTGTCGAAGGAATGGCGAGTCCTGGGCACCGGAGGTTGCGGTAGCCGGCGAGGATGGGGGGGGGTAAAAGGCTACAGCGTCCTTCCTTCGTCTCTGTAGTTGGAAAGTTTAGGGTTTTGTAGGTGTCTCCCTGTAGTGTTGTGCCCCATCCTCACCCCTTTCCCATCGCATCCTGCTTCCCTCCTTTCAGACGTGTTTCGGATGGGACGCAGCTATCTGAATTCTTTCCAGCTCAGCTCCATCGCTGCATCATTTCTTGTGGACTTGTAAAGATGCTGCTAATAAGGCTGAGCTGCTCCCTGCCTGCACATGGCTGCAGAGGAGCAAAGTTCATCATATTCCTCTTCAGTGCAGATTATCCTACGCTGAGTTGGTATTCTCTTTTTTTAATCCAGAAAGCATCGTTCCGCTTAATCAGCCCGCCACTTAACGTGAGAGGCTGTTGAGCAGCTGATTTACCAGTGTGTTCGGTATCAGGGAGATGGAGGCTAAACACTTTAAAAGGTCACTGTAATCATGACAAATCTGGGTATTTATGTATGAAAGGCTGAAAACCGAGAAGTCAGAAAAGAAGCTTGAATGCATCAGGGAGGTTAAAATCGATTGAGGACGGTGATTTAAAGGCAGTGGTTGTGATTATGAATACGATTAGTTCCTTATCCATTAAAGTCTTAGGACTTGCCTTACTGTGCAGCTTTGGCAGAGATAGTTGCTCGGTTTTACAAGACAATAAGTAGCTTGCAAATGATTTACCCAGCTTCTTTTCCTTTTTGCTTTTTTTTTTTTTTTTCTGTTTTTTTGTAGGTGGTCTCTTCATCAGGAACACAGATCAGGAGTACACTGCTTTCCGATTAGCAATCTTTCTTCATAACACCAGCCCCAATGCATCCGAAGCACCTTTTAATTTGGTTCCTCATGTAGACAACATTGAAACAGCTAACAGCTTCGCTGTAACAAATGCCTGTAAGTAAACATGCCACTGATCTGACCACCTTAGGCGTAAATTGCAGGGGAAAGAACAGGGAACCACATCGTTATCTTGCATTATGAATACATCAGGAATTCTGGCTTCGGTACAGATACCCTTTGCAGAAGAGCAAAAGGGGCAGCAGTCATTATTAGTTGCTTAGTAGAACAAAATCCCCTCTCCTTCTCCCTTCTGCTGACTAACCTGATAATGACATTTACTTTAGTAAAAAGTAAACTACAGTATTACTGTAGTTTCTTGCTTCCTGGTTTCTATGGAGATGAATTTTGTTGTTGTAAAGAAAATTTATGAATGTCTCAATAAGTGCATAAACCCCACACTTACTCTTGTTTGCTTCTGTGCATGCCATGCCTTGCATGTGTTTGAAATATATGATAATGTTTGTGCTCCCAAATGCTTTTCTAATGGCTGGAAAGGAGACAGGGAAGCAGTGGTGTGCAGGATAATATATCTGACTTGCCTGACGCTGCAGTTGATCTGGTGATGTCACTTGAGGCAGCCCTGCTCTTATATTCTAGGTTGTAAATGTCTCTTAGCATTTCGTAATGCATACATCCTGTGGATATGTCTCTATGCATCCATACATTGGTGCCAAATCAAGTTAGTATCTGATCTACTTGATTTCACAGACCACCTCAGCTGGAACAAATATTCTCGTCCTACTATATATTTTATAAACACACACACACCCACATACACACAGATGCACATACACAATGAGAGGAAGACAGAGCAAGAAATGGCCTTAACAAATGAGGTAACATTTAATTTCTTTATTTTTTATTTAAAAAAGGTGATGTCTCATTAGCTGAACTTGCTACATTTCAGTCACCTCAGGGTCTTTGCCAGTGGTTAAAACACCTGCTAGATACACCTAATCTCTGAGAGGGGCAAAGCATTATTTCTGTTTATTTTCATGTATGTCTGGCTTCTTAAAAGGAGTTCATGTTATTATGTAAGGCAGTGGTATACAGTGGGGCAAAGCTCAAGACTGTAGTAGCGTTACTACTTTGATGTTCATATTTCAGGACTCTCTAGGTTTTGCTCTGTAGCTCTTAAGTTTTTGAATCCCTCCTCTCATTCAGGAGCGAATTGCCTCTGGAAGTAGATGCACTAAGCAACATTGCTGAGCGAGTTTAAAATAGAAGCAGACTGGAGAAAGTCTTAGTGTTCATTGTGCCTTTAAAATACGTGCTGTGCTTCTCTTCATTTTCTCACTGCCATCTCTGTGGCACTTTTTAATATGTAAACATACAATATGCTGTGCAGTTCTCATGAATAATTTATTGCATGATTGCTAAATTTATTTATACAAGCCTTTGCTTCTTCAAGTTTCAGATGACCTTGCCACCTAGTTTAAGAGGAAAAGCTTCTGAGCTGCCAAAATGGCTCCATTCATTTTATGCAGGAAAGGCTGATGTCCCACAAAGAGTCAATTCTGCATGAAGCAATGGATTAGTTGTGTTTTGTATGGAAATCAGTATCAAATTCCATAAGGTAAAAACATCTCAAGAGATGCTTTGAAACTGGCAGGAATCAGATCTGTGCAGGAGTAGATCACTGAGAAAATACTACAGTTCATGTCAACTTTTGCAAGCATTTATTCCATGGAGACCAATGACACAGTACCTTTTCAAAACTTAATTTTTTTAATAAAAAGAGGGTGGGACTAAATTTTTGTGTACTAAAATCAGTAATTTTAGGTGAAGTCAATTATTCTAGCTTCTGCCTATGCATCTAGTTTAGACAGTTCCTCAGGCTCTTGTTACTTTTTGGATTCAGGGTATTGCTTAGTCTGGCCATTTGAATGTTAGTGAATTAATTCTGATTTGCACAAATTTAAAATCGTCTAAAATTGGATCACTTTTCTGTGTAAAACTAAACACTAAACTAAGCTAAATTCAAGAAATGTTTGCCCAAAACTTTGCTCATGTACACCATTTGCAGCAGATTCTTCTCTCATTCCAAGCACCTTATGTTATTTTTGTCTTATATTTAACTGAGGAACACCTCTCCCATTATGTTTGCTGTCATTTATAGAAATAGTGATTCATAACCTGATCCTTTTTTCCTCTTTAAGCTGAAGCCAGTTTTGGTTCCAATGTGTTTAATGGCTTTAGAAATGATGAATCCTTGTAGTATGGGGGGAGGCAGAGAAGAAAGGGAAAATTAAATTTATATGCTTCTGTGTGTGTATGCTCATATAATTCTGTACAGCTGTATTGAATAGAAGTAATCCTAAAGGCCTTATTTATGTTTCTACATGCCACTTAAACCCACTTGTATTTTTGCATTAGTCCAAGTTAGCACTTATTTCACGTTTTGCGTCTCGTGCCAATAATCTGACTACTTCTTCTTTTTAAAAGCATTTTATTAGTGGAGAATATTTTTAAACAACAGATATTCTCCTAATGAAATGTAGGCAAACCGACTGACAACTGAATGAACATATCTCATGTTCCTTAAGCTAAATGTGAGCAGAGCCCTGCAAAAATCAATTGTCTGATAGCTGGAGGACACTGACTTCCATGTGATTGGATTTGCTGGCTTGACAGAGGCTTCTAAAGCGCAGATGTGTGAGTTTTTCTAACCTAATTAAAGAAACCCCCACCATCAGCTCTGAATTCAGTGACTTCATGCTAATATGAAATGAAAACTCCTTGCTGAACCGCTGTGAAACAGTGGGTTTGGACCTTGCTATTTGCGTAGAAATTAGAGCACTCAGAGCACATGTCCTCAAATAAACAGTACAAAAGCCTTAGAGCGGCTGGACCAAGATGAATATTCATGTGAGTTCAAGCATAAAGCTCTGAGACATTACCAGTTTCCTCTATTTCTGTTTCCATTTGCTGCAGAGGTTACTTGTGAAGATTCAGGGCCTGACCCTTTGCATGTGTCAGGGACAGTAGACAGATTATTCCGAAGGATTATGGATGGCATACTAGCAAGTAACTCACTGCAACACTGGCAAAAACTTTTTTTTTTCTTTTTCACTGCACAAAAAACATATATCAAAATGTTCACCCAGGAGTACTTTTGGAACTGGAATAATTTTGTGTATTCAATGTCATAGCTAATTTCCAATGTTTATTTTATGCATTTTTGTTTTCTTCAAACAGGCCTAGATCGTTAATATTTTTGTTTTAAATCTTGAATGCATATGAAACAGGTCGTCTTAGCAGATGGAATCTGTTGTGAGTTATCAAAATTGATCTGATCTCTATCAGATCAGACACTTTGGAGATTTCAGTCCTTTTTCTTTTCCCTTCACATTTGCGTGTTTTATTTAAACTCTGTTCATTTCTTTTGCACTACATACATTATTCAGAGAATCCTCCTCACTGACAGAGCTGAAATTATTCCAAAACATGAATAGTACAAGATTCTACCTCATCAGAACACAATACACCAGAGCTGAAACATTTATCTATTGGCACACATTGGTTTGCAATTTATAAGCGGGAAATTCTGCTCGTGATTAGAAATCTACCTGCTTTCAGTTTGATTTCAGATGTTGGAGCAATACACTGATTTTTGGAGAGGATTGTATATATTTATTCTTAAGCTAAATGCTAAATAATTTTCTTCACTCCATGCACCATCTATATAGTACATTTGATATAGTGCATTAGTGTACCTCAGCAGCACAGTCAACATTAAACATGCTTGAATACTTATGACAGGTGGTGCTGTAATTTTACAAAGAGGTATTTGCCTTTAGCTCTTGTCTTGTGGTTGAGAATTTTTCTGTTGGAAGTTTCAAAATTCCTTGATCTGTAGCTTGCAGTTCTTGCACAGGATTAGGCTAAAGGGGATGAAGAGAGATTGATTCAAGTCTTTCATTAGTGTTTTGTATTAAAATTAAAGCTTTTCTCTCTCAGTCTGACTTCATGTGTATTCTGAGATGGATATATACCTCACAGGTGTAATTTAGGGAAAATGAGACACTTCCTTCCTCTTTTGCACAGTTCTGTTCTTACTAAATTTTAATCCCAGTAGATGCAAACCCCCAAAACATAACCTTGTTTATTATGTGCCACATGGGTGAGAGGAAAAGCCTGTTGGAATGAAAAAATTTGTATCTTGGAATAACTTCCCTCTTTCTCCGAGAGCTAAGGTCTTTGACTCTTGTGCCCTCTAGATTTATGTGGGGTTCATGACCTGAAACTGGAGGGCCTGATTCTGCCTCCCTAGTGGGAATGCAGTTTCTGGGGAAGATCTACTGAGGTCAGAGGCAACCCTGAGGACAGGAGCCTCCCTTGTCACCCTCACCTCTCTGTGTGTTTGTCTCTGGGCTTGTGTATGCTACTGAGGGGAGAGGCAATGTCATTTTGGAGTTAACTTTCTCAGACAAGACTTTTCCTCCAGAAAACTGAGGAAATAGACTCACACATGCTATTGCCCTTATATTGTGACTATCTGTCATTTTACCTACAGGAGTTTCCACTTTGATTTATTCAGCTGCATCATAATGGGATTTTCATTAAATTTGGCTATTAATTCTGCTTTATAATTACAACTCAATTTAGCAATAGAAACGTAACCTTGGCTGAATAATCAATGTCATTTAAAACCATGGTGTTCTTTATTTAGAAAGTTGAGGTTTCATATAGCTGAAAGGTGTTTTGCTATTCCCAGGGATGCAGTTTGGAGTGTGTTGGAGTTGCCATATAGTCAGGTATTAACTGCAAAAGCAAATAGTGTGCCAGTTGGCTAGAAAGATGGAACTGGATTAAAATTTACCCTTCTAAGATAGGTTCAATTACAAGAATCTTTCTGAAGTGAGAGTTTTGCTTTAATATGTGGACTTTATCTCAAGCTGGACTCCAATTATTGAAAACAATTTCTCTTAACATTTTTATTATTAGCAGTTGCTGATGGAATCAAAGAATGCATGTGTACTTGCGTGTCATCTGCCATAAGAAGGATTCTGTATATTTTCAAGAGATAAGAACATCCATGTTCAAAGAGTTTCATAGCTCTAAATGTGATACTTGTAAATAGCCATACAACAGAGAGATCAATTGTCAATATCTCCATCAGAGTCTAGTTTTAATTTTCAAGGTTATTGTTGGGAAAACAAATGATGGGCCTTCACTGACATGCAGTCAGATTTCTACCCTGCAAATCCAGAACATTCATTTCCTTGGCATTAAACATGACTTTTGTCCTAGCATGTTACTGGACTGACTAAAACTTTAAACTCAAAAGCTTTATAGTAGCCTATAGAAATAATTTAATGTTCATTTCAGAGGATTAATAAGAAAGATTGTGTTCCTTCATTCCTTTCGCAGAAGGCAATGCGGTGCAGTACTTCTTGTGTAAGACAAAGTGTTTTAACACGTAAATTAAACTGATTAACTTCAGCTTTATCATTGTGATCTAAGTTTGTATGCTAGTCAAAATAACTCATGCATTTCATTTTTAGGTCTTGATTGTTTTGAGACTTGCTTGTTCATGAGAGGGGAAGACGTCTGCTTTGATTTCTTAATGATTTTAGATCCTACAATGAATTGTGCAATTTCAGATTGTGAGCAGTTGAAGTTCTTTAAATTTAAACTTGTTGGATCAAGTAATAATTTCTCATAGTTCCTATTCCTTAATATATGACTGATTTAAGGGAATGAAATCTGTGCTACTGCAAAAGTGAAGATGTCCCTATGATTGCACAGTGTAATTATAGGGAAAATTGGCCTCTTCTCTGGATTTCCATTCCTCTGGGTACTTAGCTTGAGGCAAAGATTTTGGACTAGTACTGCACCAAGTCTGCTTCTTCACTGAGGTGGGCATACCGAAGTTACACGGTAGGACACAAAGTCAAACTAAATAATTTATTCCTATGTAAATCAAGAATTGTTCTGAATTTTGGAAAATAAATTCACTCAAAAGTATCTGATCACAGTGTCTTGTTTTGAAATTTTGGCATTGCTTTATTTTTAATAATTTTCTCAGAAGTTTTAACATCTTCCTCTATCTAGTTCAGGTTCTTATATAGAGTTTGGGTTTTATTATGGTTTATAAAGATCTTACTGACTTTTATCAGTGTTGATGTGGGTTCAGTTGTTTGTCAGTGCAGTTATATCTTGAGTAATCTCAAAAATTCTATATTAGTAATGTCTGCTTTCAGGCACCCAAGTTCAAATAGAAAGGCTACCCTACATTTTAGCACTCAGAGACATCCTAGTATTTTCCAGAGTCCTTAGCAGCACCTGCCTTCCTGTTGGGAGCTGCTTACTGCTGAGTACTTGGGAAAACCTGTCCTCGTCTGTGCAATAACACATGGGGCAAGTGTCTTCTGTTGGTAGTGCTACTTCCTTCTGAGGATTGTGTTTCTTCCCTACTCCTTTCCCGTAATCCAGATGAAGTCTGCCTGACTTGTACAAATAATTGCAGGTTCCATATGGTAGGAGGATGGAACCAGTGACACATACCCATGGCCCTTGTCCCAGCAATGCATTGGAAACACCCAGTTCGTCCATGCTCTTCACCAGTTCCTACAGACCTGACTGTAGCTAAGTTTTATGTTGGACTCAAGTGCGAATACCAGGATACTTACGGCAAAGTGACTGTAATGGCTGGATTTTGACCAGCTATTCTAACATTAACAAATCCCAATGCAAACACTGGCCCTTGTCCTGCAGTTTTTTGTTCCCCCAGACAGAGCTGTTTGGGATTTAAATGGGGGCACTACCTGAGCAGTGATTGCAGATTGGAACCTCTTAAAAAGAAGGAGTAGTAGGAATCCATTTTATTTGCAAGGGGAATATGTTCTCATTTTTCATCTCATAGCTGAAATTTTAAAGTGTATTAAATTGGTTAACTCCTATTATTTTTAAAAACCAGAATATTTAGCAATTGGACCCCTGGTACATAATTGCCTGTTTACAAAGAAAATCAGTTGAGCTACTGTTAGGTTATTTCAGTATTGTACCCATATGCAGGAATTGCTCCTGGAGCATGCAGGCTTGTGCAGTGCCTTTCACTATATTCATGGCCAACATGCAGTTGTTTTTTTTCCTGTAAATACAAATACAGCCCAAGAGAAAGAAAAAGTACCCACACTTTTCACTAGATTATTTATTAGACTACTTGTGAGGGAAGGCCTTAAACACATTTTGAAGATGTATGAAAATACGTAATTATTTACTGCTTACTCATAACAGCTCTCTGTTTCTCGATTTGAGACCCTCTGTGGGATAGATCCTGTGCCGTTTCTGCATGCACACTCCTCCAGTTGTCTCTGTGGTGTATTTTCATAGAGAACTTTTAAACCCATAAAATTGCAACTTCATTTTTATTTGCACATGTTCTTGATGTAAAGTTCAGATATGCCTGGTGAATATCCATCAAATTTTAGGAAAGTTCAGAGGTAGAGAGTTAATTGCTGAGAAGAGAGCTGAGGCCTTTATGCTTTGCTTGCCACAGTTTTCAAGGATATGGAATTTACATCTTCACATTGTGGTGTAAAAGGCGATTCATATGTCAGTATTAGAAATTATTATGCAAAATAGTTAGGAATTATTATAAACAGTATTCTGGTTTTGTCAGTTTCTTTCTCAGATATGCATTATGCTTCTTTTTTTATCTTCAAAGTCCCCTTCCAACCCAAACCATTCCATGATTTCTTTTTGTTGGAGATTTCACTGATGTCACCTTGTTGGGGTCAGATCTGTTTTCCCAGTGGGTAAAGCAATTCATGTAATACATATTCAAGATGAAAGGAGCAGAAAGAGAGGAAATTCTTGTAGAAAACAAAGTACAAAATGTAGCATATTATTTGTCCCCAAAAGCTTCCTGTGCTACTTTAATATTCCTGATGTTCTGTAGAGGTGTTTCATGCTCCTAGTTAACGTGAGAGATGGATCTGGATGATGCTGTGGTAAGGTCTGGAAAACATTGAGTATAAGGGAGAAAGATTTTATCAAACACAGATGCATTCATGTAAAAATCAGGAGAAAAAGATATAATAATATTTAAATAGCATGTGCCTATCAATAAACTGAGCTCTCTGTTTTCTCACCTAAGCTGATGGGGGGAAAGGGAAGAAGATTTTACAGACCCTTAGTGTCAGCAGAGTACTGTAGGATCTTCTTTCAGTGATTTCCTCCAGGTTTGCTGTGTGGATCTGTCCTGGAGAGCTTTGCTAATAAAGGCCTTCAGCCTTGGTAATTTCCATTTGTTTAAACTGAGAAGAGTGTTTAAGAGTGGACTTTTCAAAAGCACTGCAGCTGGGAGGATAATTTCCTTTAAAAATCAATAGTTATGGGCGTTTGGCTGACTCAGGAGTTTTTCTCACTTCTCTTCCAAAGAGAAAGCACAAGCCAAGTAAAAAACTGCTTTTGGGGCTGTTTGCACACCCTGTTAACACTGTCTCTGTGTCTCTCTGTTTGTGTGGCTCTAGTTGAGAGCTGGTCAGGGGTTTTCCTTTCTCAGGTCCTTTGTTTAAAAATCAGTATCTTTGGTCAGTGCTTCTCTTGAGTGGTAAAAGCAGCAGAGTAATGCTGTAGGATATGCTATTATATAGATAAATTAATAATTAAGAGTTGCTGTCTGGAGGTACAAACAAAGGTGCAAGAAAAAGAGTGTAAGAGGTATATTGGGAGGATCTTCATTGGCATCTGCTACAGGATATATCCCATGAAGGTGTGTGTGTCTGGAAGGTCAGGTGTAGTGCCAAATGGAAGTGATCCAAGTTACCTTACAGATGATGTCAGAAAGATGTGAAAGCAGTCTGGGGGAGGAAATGTTCACTGACAGCTATGGGCATCATTGCTTCAATGATGAAAAAGGTCACCAAGTAGGTGGGAGTGTGGATAACATTCAATAATGTTCATGGATTAAGGCTAGGTGGGACCATTTTGGTCACCCAGTGGGATCATCAAGGGGCTTGGCAGCAAGCCTCAAGGCCTTCATCCAACCTGTAAATTTTTTTCCCAATAAATCCTGAAAAAAACTTGCAGGTAAATTATCATGTCATCAGCACTTCATTGGAATATGTCACCCAGTGTCTTTATCTGTGTTGAATGTAGGAGCCATAAAGAGTAGACAAGGAAGAAAAGTCTACTGGGTTTATTGTTGGCTTTTACTTTAGAGAGATACCATCATCAGCATGATTTTCATCCAGTTGCCAGAGCTGTGCAGCTCCCAGAGCCCCTGCATTTGTTCTGGATGGTTGGAACTGTGTCTTGCCAGCACAGAAAGGTGGTTTGAGACACCCTTAGTAGCATGGCTTAGGTATGGCAAGACATGTAAGGACTTACTGAGGCCTTTTTCAAGTTCCCTTGAAAAATACATAGGGTGGACACAAATGGTAAGGCTTTTTCCCTCTCATAACAAAGAAACATCTCCTGACACCAGCAGGGACTATGGCTTGAAGCAACAGTAATATATGCTTGGTAAATGTGTTCCAAGACCAATAAGTACATTTTTGCTAACAAATGTATGCTAATCCCCATTATTTGTATTCACAGACTCATCTACCTACAAATACAACTTAATGGTCATATAAGTTATACATATTTCACTTTCTATGAGCCACAGAGGTTGTGAATCTATTACTGCTTTCACCTGGAAGCTTTGGACTGTTAGCTTAAGATATCAAGGGTTATGAATTTAGCTTTGGAAATCCCTAGTTTCATCTGCTTTGTGTGTCGGACGAGATTGCAGCCTGAGCACAAACATGATGATGAATGAGATATAAA
The DNA here is from genome assembly GCF_021018805.1 of Prinia subflava. Classification (NCBI taxonomy): domain Eukaryota; kingdom Metazoa; phylum Chordata; class Aves; order Passeriformes; family Cisticolidae; genus Prinia; species Prinia subflava. The sequence continues at coordinate 32,650,004 of NC_086249.1, forward strand.
ACACAAGAATATTTGCAGAAAGCAAAAGACTGAATAAAGGAGTACAAGCAGTTTCCCATAGCTGTCTTTCATGATCTGTTGCACTGTTCTGAATAGCAAATGTATATGGAAAGAATAAAAAAAGACAAAAACCTTCTTTCCTGATACTGTAAGTCACTAAATCAGGAACGAATAGTAACAGAAGACCTCAATCATTAATTATTTTTATAGTAATAGCTGTATTTACAACGTTCTGTTTACTAACACTCTATCCATTGAATGCTTTACTTAAATTCTTTATTATTCCTTTATTATTGAAATCAGCTGGAAAATGAAAAGATGTTTTCATGTAACTCAGAAAAAGAACAAGCACAGTTCATGCAAATGCATGTGTGCAGCAGATAATTGACAAGGTTTCAGCAGGTGCTCTGTGAGATGATTTGGAGCCCAGAAATGAGAGATTACCCAGAGAAAGGACTTAAATTTAGAGTTTCAGATCTTGCCCCGAAGTTGTTTTTTTGCCCTCCATTGACCCCCATCTGGGAGGGAGAAGGGGTTCAAGACACATCAGGAGCTGTGTATTGAAGAAATACCATTATTTGGTGTTGGGAAAAGATGTTTCAGAGAGCAGAGAACAGACTGACATGGAGCACTGCTTGCTGCATGGGGTATTTTCTGCTTCTGAAAACAGCTGGAAGGTGTGGCTGGTGCTTGTGAACAGGATTATAGCTGGTGTGAGCTGAATGACTTTAAAAAGCTTTAAGGTGAACATGTGGTTATGCCAAGCTGAAAACTTAGTACAGAGGGGGAAGTAACAGCTGGACCAGACATCCAGTGAAGCACAGGAGGAGTTACAGAATAGAACAAGACTAAAAAATACTGCTCCAAGAGACACAGATAAAATTCTGTTCTCTTCCATCAGCTATCTTCTTCTGCCTGGTTTTTATTGTTACATGCCCCAGCTTTACATGACAAAATGGGAACAGTATTCAAGAAGCGCCACCAGTGGAAGCAGTTGACATGGTGCTTCCCGTGCTCTGCACCACTGAAGAGGATTCTGGCATCCCAGAACCAAAGTCACAATGTCCCAATCCTACCCCACAGGCTGTTGTGGCTTCTGGGTTCAGCACCAGAAGCCACAGCAGCTTATTAGCTCCTGTAGTGTATTGATTGCAGATAACTGTCAGCTTAACTACTGCAGGGAAAGACAGGAAAGGGAAAGGGCATAAAACATTTGCTTTTTGGTAACAAACAAAAAAGAAATTGCATCCTTATATGACCTCAGAAAAACTCAGCCTATCTCCATCTCTCTCTTACTCCCCCAAGTCAGACTTGGACTTCAACATGGTCAAAACTTTGAGGGCGTGATGGTGCTGTACCACAAAAAACAGTTCGTGCAGTTGAATTGAATTGCTTCCCTCCATTCTTCTCTGGGTCTCTTAACAGATATTGAAGGACTACTGGTTTTTTATTTCCTGATGAAAGCACCAGAAAGCCCATCATTCTTTTGGTTACTGTTTGTGATGGGAATCTCTTGCTCTTCAGAACAGCTGGCAGGCATCAGAGCTTCACACCTTAATCACATTTTCTTTGCCAGCCTTTCACATATGCTAAAGGGAGACTAGCAGAAAATCCTTTGAGCAATTACAATAATAGGATAATAATAATTATTGCAGTTCTTTGCACTTATATAGTGTCTGTGAGATAAAATAAGATCCAGGATAATGTTACCCCTTTGAAAAGGTGTGGATTTCCCCCGCCAGCAGCATCACCTTGAGAAACTGCTCTCCAGGGCCTCACCTTCCTGTTCCCTTGTATTTGATATGGTAAAGCAGGGCTGCACTGCCACCTTCCTATTCACGTTTGTGAGCAATTGACTGCACAAATGAAGTCGTGAAAGAGAATGTGAATGAGAGGAATTGGCAGTATGAGGAAGGTTTTTTCCATCTTGTGCCTATAAAAGACAGGAGAACATTAAAGGATAATCTCCCCAGTTCAGAGGGAGCATGCTTACATAAGATATTTTCCTTTCTTGACTGCACATCATGTAAGTCTTAGAAATACTAGTTAAGAGAGTGAAGTGTGTGCCATCAAAAATGTAACACACAGGTATAGCTTTAAACCTGTTGATTTCTTAAAAGATGTGCTTTACAATAATGTACTGCCTTCCTGTCTGGGAAAGTATTGTCTGCAAACTGTTGGATTATTGGCACAGTAAGTTAGCAGTTTTTATCTACTGAAATGAAATCCCTCAGGGCCTTTTCGTGGCCCCAATAAAAGTGTTTCACATTTAACTAAAATTATAAGGCTCAATGTTAAGCTTTCAAAACTTTGTACCTATCGTTAGTGCTGTGATGATGATAAGTTCCTTATGATATGTGAGCATAATAAAATGGTGCTATAGTTTTTTCACTGAGATAAAAATAGAAAAGTCATTAAAAATCCTAGGGGTTGGTTTTGGGGTTTTTTTTGCCTTGTTGATATAGGCTGTAAACTTCTACATGGAAAATAAAGAACAATTCCAGATTTTAGTGGGAACCTGTCTCTTTTTCTCTCCTCTTTCAGCAGGCAGAGATGGAAGCATTCAAAACCTGTCAGAAGACAGGAACGAAGCAGACCATCTCCCTGCATCTGTAGCATGGGTGACTGAAAGAATTGTTTGTCACTTCCATTAATGTGTCTGTCCTGTTACTTGACTTCAAGAGGGAAAATAATGGCTTAGACTTCCTAAAATCCAGGATGTACCACAATTGTGCTCCCTCTATAGCCAATTGTTGCCCATAGTAGACCTCCATTGAGGGCAGTTTGGATGTGGCCATTCCTGGTGCCACAGTGGATGAAATGCTTTTACCTCTGGTCATCATCATTGCATGAGAAGGCAACATCAGAGGTTATACTGTAATACTTCTCACTCTCTTCTCTTCATCCTCATCAAACAGATGTTTTGGTCCCTGATGTCTGTTTGGCTGTAATCCCCTGAAAATTTTAACACCCTACAGTGGTCCCAAAGGATTGCAGCAGAGGTTTGCTGGAGTGTCTTGTTTCTGCCTCTCCTGTGTTTACCCAGCTAATTCTATCTCGATTTGGCTTTGTGAAGGACATGAGGAGAGCAGAAGATACCTGGCAACCCTATCATTACTGGGGCTTTTTACTCTTGCATCTACATTTCATCCAGTACAGCCTCTACCCAGAATAATTTTTGGAGCTTGGACTGTTTTCTTAGGATTGTTGCTTGTGTTTCAAATTATACACTTGGTTGACAGTGTTTGTACCCAAGAAAGGAAGTTTGGGATAATAGGAACAGGTTGCTGAGGCTACGCTACAGCATTTTGGGATGGTGTCTTAGATTGAGCTGCAGACACATGCAAAAACATCTTACTTGGTTTCTCCCATCTGTGTGTAGAGAAAGCTCTAAAAAACCTTCAGATACCTTTAAAATGCTGTATTTTGGCTTTATGTGGAGAATTGTAAACCTTTAGGGGATGCTTTTCAGGAAGAGACTTTAAAGTACTTTAAGCACTGCACATCCTAGCAGGGCAAATTCTGATACACTGCTGGAAGCCTGGATGGGAGTTATTTTATTTAGACCAAGTTGGTAATTTCTGGTTGAAACTGTTGCCCAGAAGTTTGTGTAAATGTGTATGGCTGACAGAGAGCTGTCCTTCTGTGCATGTATTTTTGTACTACTTTCAGCCATTTCAATGATTGAAATACTAAATCTAGCACTCAGACAGCTTTTGGATTTATGACAGTCCCCGAAGGACTTTGACTTACAGTTATTCATATAGGTAGTTTTGAAAATCTATGACAGAAATAATAACTCTGTGGTAATATTCATCCAGTTGCTTATTTAGAGCACCCAGTGTGAGAACAAAAAAATGAGCAGCTAGAAATTCCCGGGGCAAAGCTCTGGCTCAGTGTTCTGCTGTCCCTCACAGGATGGGGATGCCAGAGACATTTCAGAGACTTTAGGCAGTTTTCAAAATTTGCAGAGACGTGAAACCGAACTGCAATTTGTCCCTGAGCAGCAGTTAGTATATTTAACTGTATTTTAGGTGCTGTCCTTATCTATTTCAACATAATTATTGTTTTCTAATATTCAGGTATGTACACATGCACTGTAGAAGCACGCGAGTTGCCTCTGTCCCACTCCACATGCTGCTCACAGGATGATAGTGATTTTAAGCAGCTTGTTCTGCCCCTCTTGTTCCTCTGTCATTGTCTGTGGTGTTGCCCAGAGCACACTGGATCTCAGGAGGCTACAGCTGATCTCACGGGTCTAGGCAGTAACAAGGGCACCCTGGAAAAACTAGAACAGGCAGCAGGAGATGAGTGGAGTCAGGCCCTGGTGAACTGCGCGATGCAGTGTTGCCCTTCCTTCTCCCTTCCCTCCTGGGCCATCACATCCACCAAGCTTTACAAAAGGAACCTGACAACCGTCAGCGATGACTTATATATATATATTTCATATTTTTGTTATACCTGCCATCTGTGTTTTCTGCATTCTTTGGTCAAAAAGACCAGTTGTGACCTGAAGGGGAGTCCTTCTGCAGAGGGGGCAGAACATGTCCTGCTAACACACGTCCTTGTGAGCAGAGGGTTAGTGACGTGATCAAGTGTGAGCAAGAGATGTGAGCACTGAGGTGTGATCTCTCAGATATGCTTGGGATGATAGTTTTGCTTGGATGTTTGTTTTTTGTTTGTGTTTTTGGAGGTTGTTTTATCTGAAACCAAAACTAATAATCAAGGATGACCTGCATAAATTTTATAAATCTTAAAAACAACAAAAAAGTGAACTCCAGAGTGGGTGACTGTGGGCAGAGCTGGTACTTTCCATGTCAGCAAGGCACACCAGGGCAGGTGTTGTGTTGGACTAATGCTGTTTCACGGGTCATTAGCTAATGAAGGAGCTGCTGCCTCCCATGCAGACAGATGTCTCAGCGCTCCCGTGGAGGGCTGTGGCACCCCTCACTGCGGGATGTCCCTGTCTCTGCAGCCACTGTCCCATCCCGGCTGGGCCTGGGGAAGGAATATGAGTGCACTCGGGGCACGGGCAGGGCTGGGTAGCGGGTGGGGCTGAGGTTTAGCTGGTAAAGCTGCAGCTCTTGGGGAGTAATGGAACCGAGCTGCCCTGAGCTCCAGCTGTGTGGAGCAGCGCCCACCTCTGCGGCTGCCTGCCAGCTGCTGGGCTGCAGACGTGGAGCTGCCCACCCACATCCCCACAGGAGAGGGAGGCTGGGCAGCGGGGCTGGAAAGGGCATCAGCATTTCTTCTGTAGAGGTAAGAACCTAAAAATGCTGATTGTCAGCTTCAGGCTTACTGCAGGGAGAGTTCTGCCATTGAAAGCTCAGTTGCAGGTACTAGGATGAATATAAGTGACTCTAAAAATAGGTGATTTCAGAGGGAAACTTTCAGATTTTTTAATAAGCAAAATAACTGGCGCTTGTTTGTATTGAAGTGCTTGTTTTGCTTGAAGTTATGTGGGTTTACTTCTTGCTCTTCAAGGTTAATACACTGTGGCCACGTCATAAGAGCGTGTCTGCTAAGTGTTTCTAGCAAGACATCTTGAAATGCTGCCAGAGACCTGGAGATCTGCATACCTTGCTTTTAACACAGAGCGACAGGTTTGAATCACACATTGTGCCACTGCACAGCCAGGATTGTAAATACCGAATCTTAATTATCAGGTATATTCATAATTCATTAATAGGAGGTAGACAAATAGACTGGGCTGGCTTTGTAGCGCAGGAAAGATAAATGGAGGATGGTGCACAGGTAATAGATGCTGGAGTAGAATGTGTAGAATTTTTCTTTCCTCCATTTTGTCTTGCTGCAGCTCTTTTTCTTGAACTCTCAAAGTCATTCCAGGAAGAGGGGCTGGAAACAGGACAAATATACAGTCATCACAAATGTTCATAATTCTGAAACTGGGCTTTAAGTACAATGTGAGGGTTTGAATGCAAAAGCTACAGGATCAGCCATGATGTTATACATGTTCTATGGAAAATATTTCTCTATAGTTACTTAATAGCAATCATTGAAACTTTGGATGTATTAAATAAAATATTTCTTAACCATATCCATTGCATTTGTTCTTGAATGTATAAATATAACTGACTTAATAATAAATATTCCAGGAATTGCTTATCAATTTGGGTGGTGTGATAGATGATATGTCATTGATTTAATGACATAAAATCATGTTTAGGTAATGAACTTTTCACAGTCTTTCTCTCGTTAACATACAATCAGCAGCTGAAAAACCACCTTTTTTTCACGCTAAATTAAAAGTAGCATGTGTGAAGTGTAATACATATTCAGTATATCACATTCTCAACTGTAACTTGAGTCTAGAGAGCAAAGCACACTATTGCCTAACCATCAGGCTGGCTTTGGAGAAGTAATCAGCTGTAAGAAAATGATGAGCACATAATTTTAGATCATTAGGGGTAATTATTATAACTAGGAATGCTTTTAACCTAAAGGTGAGTAACTGGCACCTCTGCAGTATATATGCCCGTGGCTTGAAATACCATATTAAATGAAAGATGTAGTGGAAGACAGAAAATGGAAATTCTTTGTTTGTGCATAATATCCTTTTTTTTTCTGAAGGTATCTTGGGACACTTAGGATGGAAATGACATTTAATACAATGTACTATTTGTGTGGAGGCTTAGTGTCAGATATATGTTACCTTCCTGCTCCCAAATGGGGTAGTTCTTTGACTGTTTGGATCAGAGCATTGCTGGGAGGCTCCATGGCCTCTATTAGTCCCCACACCTGGGTGTTGGTAGAGTCTGGGGGAGCATAAAATTTCAGGGCCACTAACATGTTTTACTCTACATGATGAAGTTTAGTTGGGAACATAATTCATAGATTTTGAATGAAAAAGGTACCTGTAATTTTTAAAAGTCAAAAAATGCCAGATATCCCATTGCCTACTGTGAAAACATCTGCTTATAAAATGGTATACAGAAGCATGCTTAAGAAGTCATGGTGGGCAGGTGAAGTTCCCTGTGACTGGAAAAGGGGAAACAGCCTCCATTTCCTAAAGGGGAAAAAAAGACATGGGGAACTAGGGACCAGTGAATCTCACCTTGGTGGCCAACAAAGTCATGGAGCAGGTCCTCCTGGAAGCTGTGGTAAGATTGAGATTAGCTATTAGGAGGACATTTGTTCTTGTGAGGATGGTGAGGCACTGGCACAGGTTGCCCATAGAAGCTGTGGATCATCCCTAGTAGTGTTCAAGGCCAGCTTTGAGCAGCCTGGTCTAGTGGAAGATGTCCCTGCCCATGGCAGGGGTTGGAACGAGACAGCCTTTCAAGCTCCTTCCAGTTCCACCCAGCCCATGATTATTTCATTTTCTACTGGTCAGGTCTTTGGTGTCTTATTTCCAGGAGTGGTGTTTTGACAACACACGCTGTTCCATCAGCCAGAAAGCTAATGGGAGATGTTCTCACTTTTCTGAAAAATAGGACAAATTTTTCTCCCAAATGAATCACCAAATGTCAAAGGCAGTTTATTTTGTCTGGGGAAAAATCTCAGTAGGGTTTCTGTTGAAGCACGTAAATGGTTTCACCCAATTACAGAGTCAGTAGTTTGGTGAGGTGACTTTAAATATCAACTTCTGGTTCCATTTTTGGTTGTAAAATAAGTAAAATCGGCAAAATTCAACTTCTTTTATAATTTCCAGGACAGCTGCAAATTTTAAAAGATTCAATGCTCAGCTATGTATGCTGTGTGTGCAAAAGCATCTCCTAGGGAAATGCCCTGGCAAAATGTCTTGAGGTCCAATGTCCAACAGTTTATTCATGTATGTGTCAAACACAAAAATTTCATTTTATCTAGATGTTGTCGTCAGCAGTGATCTGCTGTTTAAAGACTGAAAATACACAAAGAAGTTTAAGAGAAGGAGATCAATGGCATAATCATGTCAGGCATGGTCCTATTCCCCCTATCTGAGAGTTTAGGGGATACTTTTATACTTCAGAAAGACATTACACCCTATCAGTTACAAGTTACTTGTAGCCAAGCTACGAGTGAAAATTATCATTACTTTATGATCCATCCAATATGCTTTTAGCAATTCCATTTTAAAACACAAGTTACAGATGCTCTTCAAGGCTCATCTCAGAAAAAAATTCTTTTCAGGCTTTTTCAAGAAAACCTGTTATGTCAATTTGCAATTATGTGACTGTGTAAAGTTAAGCATACTTACTTTGAAATGCTTAGCTGAATGAGGCATTCGGGACATTTCATGGTTCTTCAGGCCAAAGCAGAAATATTTTACAAATGGGGAAAACAAAGTGAAATATTTGCTGGAGGCTAAGGCTGGAAATATTTGCCAGCAGGCTTGGAAGGAACTAAATTCCTTCACTGGCTTCTTGACGGATAGACCACAATCCGAGAGCCATTTACTTACCTAGATATAGGTGTAAGAAACTTCATGATGAGTGTGTTTTATGGTTGTCTTCATCCTCTGTAAATGGTCTGTCTGAAAAATAGGAAATTTTTAAAGAGCAGAAAAGCTATTACATGGCAAGCTACTATTATGAAAATAAATAAAACAATCTTGCATAGTTTCTTGTTTTTATCTTATTTTGCTGTCATGAACAAGTTTATAGCCTTAGCAGTATCTTTTATTTTCCTTAGAAACATTAAAGCTGTCTTTTAATTTTAGTGGGATATACAATTGCTAGTTGGTTTATCGTCAAATTTTAAGGGTATATTCCTGGAGCATGGAGCACAGTGTTCCCCAGGCAAATTAATTCCCTGATTGCAAATGTCAAGAACAGTTGCTGAACTATTGTTTTACTATGCTGTTTTAAACTTTTATTTAATGATATATTAAATATGTAGTGTAAGCTTCTCACACAATAATCGTTGCCTAAAAAAAAATTCTGAAAATATTCTTCTGTTTATTGTTGGCCTGTTTTAAAGGAAAATTTATGTCTGTGCTGACTTTTTAATAACAATTGAAGTATGGAAACAATTGTTTCCACAGAGTGAAATGAGCTTTTGGAGTTTAAGTAATAATGGTGTAAATTACTTATTTCATTTTTTTTTTCTGCATTTCCTCAACAAAGTTTTAAGCAGCAGATTCGAAACAAACAAATAATGAAACAACAAACAGATGTGGTTTTGCATGACAAGTGGTGCATGACATGGGACCTTTTTCTGAACAAAAATGGGAATGCAAACAGTTTGCATGGATTCAAGTTCAAATTAGCTGTGCACTGGCAGAGATCCACTAGTCCAAACCACTCAGAAGCTGTAACCAGGAGTTGTAAATGCAAACAGCTGAGTGCTGAGAGAATATTCAGGGGAATTACTGACTTCTGGACACTAGAGGAGATAGGTGGATCATTACCTGAGTTAAAGTTGCCATTCTTACTCTGGGGCACGTTCCCAGTCCTGTTACAATTATAGGCTCTTCCACATACCACTGTGCTAGTGTAAGGACGGCCTAGACATGACGGCAAACCAACATCTTTGGACTGCTGGGACTGACCTGAGGTGTCTTTGGGCAACTGAGTGTTGCTTTTAGGAAGCAAGGACCACCCAGGAGTGCTGCCCATGCTACTGAGCATCAACCTCTTGTGGGCATCAGCCTCATGTGGGCATCAGCCTCTCACGGCTGTAGGTAACGGCGCGAGACAGAAAGATGGGAGAGGCTCAGGACCAGGGAAGCAGTCTTGTGTCCAACGCAAACACCAGTACTCATGAAAACCTCACAGGTATTTCCAGAGGAGAATGTACCCTTTCTATGCATAAACATCAAAGGATTCGTAGGGTTACTGATTAGGAACTGCAGCTTCTTTTAGTTAAAGAAGGCATGGTTAATTAATGATTTTGCGTTCTGATTAGAAAATTAACATTGCTAATGCTGTTATTAGATAACTGAATTTCGGTATTATAAAAGCCTTTTGAAATGCAATTTGACAGAGCATATATCAGATTAAATTGGATTGATTATGGGAGTTTTGAAGTTGTTGATTTCTTTGAGAGCTCTGTTAACGAAGCATTATATTGTAACAGAATGCATTAATAGCTCTGTTCTCCTCAGCTAACGGCCTATTACCCTTGGTAGGTAATGAAGTGCAGACGTGAGACACCCTAGCAAGCAGGGTGGGACAGAGTTACTCCACTGTGTCCACTGCAGATCTTCATGTACAGTTCTAATTCTGTAGAGCTGGGGGGCCCTGTCCTCACTGTCAGCTTGGGTTGGTAACACCATGTCCCACAGAGCACTGTCATGAAGCAAGACCGTGGTTTGGCGTTGTCTGTGGCCATCAGAGGACTGGTGTGGTAATACCACATGGCAGGATGGTGCAGTGACAATGTTCTGTCTATTCCAGGAACTGGTGAAAAGAATTGACAGCTGGGACATGTGACCCTCCCAAAATGGCAAATACTACCTGCATGTCCTCACCTCCCCAAACCCTTTGTTTTGCACTCTACATATGCCAAGGCAATTTCCACAGCTGTGCTGACATGCTAGATACCTAAATGGACAAGAAAGTATTATGGGTTTCCCCCTCCCAGGCAGGGGTAGGAATCTTACATCCTAGAACTAGTGACCTGATGTTTTTACCTGATGTCTCTGTGTAAAACAAACCTTTCTAAAAAGTGTAAGACTACCTAAAGACATGTGCTGCACATTTAGGGACATCATTACATTGCTAGTGTAGAGTGATTCAGCCGATGGCCTCAGGAGTACTGCTGGTTTTTTCTTCTTTTTTGGATGTTTGGCACATTCTTTTTTTGTTTTTCAAGACAAACTGGTTAATAGTTGAACTTAGTGATCCTAAAGGTCTCCTCCAACATAAAAAGTGCTGTGATTTTATGATTCTGTGTAGTTTTGCTCAGTTTCTTTCAGGTGGGGTGCTTTTCTCCCTAGAGGCCAAAGCAACTGGATTGCTGCTCCCTGGGGTACCATGCAAGAAATGAAAAATATGCAGTGAATATTAAAATAAAGAAGCCAGCCTCAGAACTCAAAGCAACTAGAGGCTTTGGCTGAATACCAGAAGCTCTATGCAATTCTTTTACAAACTTCCCTGCACTGGATCTTTGCCAAAACCTTATCTTGGCCAAACCCTATGTATTCAAAACTTTGGAGAGAAAAAGCCTGGGTGTCTCATCTCTGAATGCTAGTGCTGCATCTTTGCAACTTTCCCATCCATTACTGTAATGGTCCCATTGAAGGCAATGGGCAATACCACAGTACAACTCAAGAGTATCATCCAAAGTCCTGTGGTGCGTAGATACACTAAAAAGTTATTTTTCATCTTCCGAGCTTTTTTATAACAGTGATGATGCAGGAAAAGATATTTTCACAGCTGGCAGCTGAAAACTGGACTTTTTGAGGTCAGGAATATAAGAGCTGAAAAAATAAAATCCATGGTGCTGTCTATTGTTACCTTTTGCAGTAAAATTGCCTTTAACGCCGATGTTGCCAAGTCCACAGTTACATACTGTGATTGTCTGGGAGCCCTGAAAAGGAAGCAGCCTGCAAAGGAAACAACCAGTTGGGAAATAACATTATACAGCAGTTCTGTTGCCATCCTGGCATGCAATGTCTGCTTTTTTATGCTTAGGAGATAAACCAAAACTTTTAATTTATTCTGTGAGAAGATTTTTGAGGGTGGCAGAAAAATTGAGGATGTGTGAAACTATGTACTTTCTGGAGGTTTCTATTAAATTACATGCCCCAAGTGTCCCTGCATGATCTTGACTGTAAGAGGCAAAATCTGTGCTCAATAGACATTAATAGGTCCTAGAGCAATAGCCCAAGAATACCTAAATGCACCTGTCAAAGACTGATAAGAGCTGAGGTCTGTCAGCTGCATTTCTGTAGTTCCGGAATTGTGTCAGCCCAATTTTCCTCTCTGTTTTATTACTTTTCAGTGACACAAAACTCTTACGAGCGTCTGATGCCTTGCAACCCCTGAAACATAATTCAAATTATTTGCCACCAGAACTACACTCACAGACCTGGAATGCTAAAATTCTGCCTGCATTGCAGGGTGGAAGCAGTAGCTAATTTATTTTTTTAAAGCCTCAACAAACAAACAAACAAAACAAAACAAACAAGCAAGACATGACACAGTTGACCTTTGATGTTAGATTCCTCTTTGTCATACTGGGGTTTTTTAAACAAAAATGACTTTACACAAAGTTAATTAGATTGAGTTCATTGACATTTGTCTGAATTATCATTGGCTCAACTCTCTTTTATCAGATTTTTGTTTTCAAGAGTTGGGGTTTTATTTTGAGACGTGTCCTCCACATGCAGAGTTGGAGACTTGTGAAGTAGTCTTCTTGTTAAAGTGGTCTCCTTCAATCAAGATAACAAAAGAGAGTAAAAAGCACATGGAGAGGATTTACTGCCATGAGACAAATAGGAAAGTAAGGAAAGCAATTCCAGGAAACTGGAACCTGAGAATACTTGCACTGTGACCTGTTCCATTTCTACCAAGATGTAGAGATTTCTGGAGCCAATGTGTTTAGCTGTGCCATGGTGGCTTATTCAATCACTTTATCTAGCCTTAAGGAATTTGCCTAATTCCTTTCTGAATTTGTGTATCCTCGTGAAATTCTCAGCATCCTGGTGTGGGAAGGGAGCTGGAAACAGATCATATCCATCACCTACAGTCTCTTTTCTAAGTTATGAAATGAATGGGAAGGAGTCAAATCTTCAGCTACTGGCTGTTGCTTTTCTGGAGTTTATGTGGAAAGCTGCATCAAGGCTCGATTAAACCAGACCAAATGTTTCCTCCAAAATATCAGTTAGCCAAACACGCAGATCTGTTCCTATTGATATATTTCATTAATCCATTTAGATTTTGTGATTATGTCTGACAGCATGTTCTCTCCCTGTCTCTCTCATCTCCGTCACATTACATATACTTAAATATCAATTTCTAGGTTTAGTATTTGACGTTTTAGTTTTGAAAACTACTTTGAATTCAGTGTAAAACAATGAAATTACAACATTATTCAAATGCAGAAGATATTTAACTTTCAGATATGTTTCTGACTGTTTTAGTGCCAAGAAAAAAAAAATCCCATCCAGATAAGATGTTGACTTCATTTGCAGAATTTTAAACAAACTGAAAAAATAAGTTTTCGGACAGTTTTCCTCCTGCATCTTTGGAAAACTCACGTTTCTTTTAGAAGCCTCAGATGACGATAATTTGTATTGTAGTACTTACTGGTGTAGTCTAGTCCTGCATATAATAAAGCAGCATGTATGCCATTGATACATTGCATGGAGAATCCCAGGCAGTAGTACTACATCATCTAGTCATACTGGATTCCCAAAATAAACAGTTAACTGTCAAAAGTTAGAGCCTTTATGAAGCTATGAAGTTGCTACAGTACTCTCTGCCCCCTTAAGATTTTTGTGACTGCTTGGTCAATCAAAATCCAAGTGGAACAACTAGCTCTTGAGGACACTGGATTTGTCAAAGTCCTTTGAAAAGGTGGCATTTGATTAAAAAGATCAAAATGACAGGATGAAATTGTCTGTATTATCTGTGACTTCTTTTCCTGAAACCCCTGCACTAAAATTTTTAAACATCGAAAGTGCTTGAAGACTTCATTTTGAAATCTGTACTTTTATGATAAGTAAGCACACAACAATTTTAAAGGATATTACAATGCCTGTATGAATGATAAAAATTGCAAAGGATTTAATAAGTGGGCACAATTTTTTATGTCATGTCGGTGAAGAAAGACAGTGAAGCACAGCAAGCAGGAAAACAGCTGAGATGTTGATGTCTAATTCTGTAATGTTACAGGTAGCTGTTCTCTACCAGAGTTATTAGAACTCTGTGTCCCTTGAGAAAAAGCAGAAATTCATTTGTTTGCCTTACTCTCAACTCTTTACACCACCTAACAGAGAACAAGAAAGAATCCTTATGACAAATCAGTGTAACTAGATAATTTAGATTTTATTTTCCCTATTTTTTCCCTCTCTGTATTTTATCACACTGCTTAATTAGAAAGATACCCATGACAGGTGAGAAAATTACTTGAATATTTGGGTCCTTTTGTTGGTTTATTTTGAAGCAGCAGAAAGCAAGAAGAATCACCAAGTGTTCCTATTCAATGCTAAATATTGACCTAATAAAATTTTAACAGGAATTTATTATGTAAGAGCCGTTAAAAAAACCTTTTTTATTGCAAGCTAAAATATAAGTTGGGGAGAGAATTTCTGTTACTCATGAATTATGAGTGATATCACAAAATCAACTAGGATATGGGGTTTTTTTCCTCCTTTTTTTCCCTTATATTTTTCTTATACAAAACCAGCACATGCCCCTTTGTGGAATGGAATTTTAGTTTTCATAATTATATGTGGTAATCTCTGATACAAAGGCATTGGATAACTATCGGAGACTAAAAATACAGCACAATAGGCTGCACACATCTTCTCCTCATTTCCACCTAGGATGTTTCATAATAAGAACAAGATGTTTTTTCTTTTTTTTTTCCCAATTGGACAGGCTTCTGGTTGTGCAGACAGTTAATGAGACCGATTTAACATCAATATTCTCAGTAAAATGAGACAGATGTATTAGTAGTCTTGCTCCAGTCTGTGTGCTGACAAGCAGTGTATGAGTAATGAAGAGGTCTTTCCAATGTGACCCTAATGCAGAGCACTAATGAACAGGGATGTACGTTATTAGTTGATAGTACATACCAGAATTAGAACAAAGAAATGCACTTTAGGGTGCTGCTTACGTATCTCATGTTCCAGCAACTTTACTTTAGGGAACAGAAAAGAAGAGGACTTCTCTGCTGGACCTGGACAAGTGATGTTTTCTTTGTTTTTTAAGGAATTTATGCTTTTTCTAGAAGAATGTAGAAAGCATCAAGGAATTATTTTTCCTGTCTTTACAGTCAAAAAAGCAGATCATCTGACCTGTAAAAATATTTCCATTTGAATTGGAGTATGGGTGAACAGATAAATGCTTTTAAAATGAACAGTCATGTTCAGTTAAAGGTAATGAACATTTTACTCAAAAATGGAAATAAATTTTTTAGGTTTTGACATCCACTCTTACCTCAGAACTAATAGACAAACAAATCAACCATTTTCTGTTTTTTTTTTCCTAACATATGCTAATGGACCTTATATTTTGCTTCCTATTTGCTGATTTGGTAATAATGGGCAACTATACTTATAACAAAATCAAATTTTGTATACTTTAGGCTGCAAATTAACTCTTCATGTGTTTTGAAATCGTGTTCAGTTTCATAGTAAGAGAAAAAGTAAAATATGGAATAAAACTTCATCTCAGAAATTCTGCAATCCAGAGGTGCTCATTCAAGTGAGAAGATGATCTTGGGGAGTTGTCAGAGGTCCAAGCATTCAAGTCACAATAGCATATTGTTCCACTTTGGCATTACAGAAACCCTCAACACTGTCATGCACTGAAGAAAGGCAGATACTCACCACCCAACACAGACAGGATCTTTTGGTGCAGTAGTGTGGCTGTTGAGATGATTTTTCCACTCCTTCAGACTTGCAGCTGTGTGTACAGGGGTGGTAGAAAGGAGATGTGTTATGAGTTGCTGGTTGGAAGCAGGGTGTGGAAGGAAAATAGCAACTGGTGCTGAGTTCAGTAAAGAAGTCTTTGGTCCTTGGAGCAAAGATACTCAGAGACATCTCCAAAGACGTCAACAGAGATTGCAAAATATTTCATAAACTATGCTGCTGTAGAAAAAAATGTTTATCTCTCTTAACTTTTAAATTACAGATAGATGAGAACCATAATATAAAGGATGTTTTTCATTGTTATCGAATAATATATGTTTAGAATAAGGAACACCTAGTTATTATCAGAGCATGAAATCATCAATCCATTTCAGCTGACCAGCTAATTTGAGGAAACATCTGGTCTGTGGTCTGCATCTCCCCCAGATGACTGAGGAAGTCAAGCAAAAGTGCTTGGAAGCCAAGCAGTCTTCCAAGTCCACTACAGTGCAAAGTGATTTGCTTTGTTGAAAATGGTAAAGGCTGCTTGGTCTACCAGACCACCTTGGAAGTGTTTGTGTTTGGGTTACGCAGCTGTATGAGAAAGCTCAAGGTTGCTTTTAACTGGAAGCAAAGCAAAAGTAATTCTAATCCTCATGTCAAAAGTAGTCTTTCAAAATGTTTTGGCTTTATTAAAACTAAAAGTTAGCCCCTAATCTGTATGCTGAATCCTGTAAAGTTGTGGAAATAGTGGAGGAAGGTAAGTCATTCTTTTTGGAAGTCATTCTTCTGTTCATTTTGCATAGATTGGTTTCAGTGAGAGAGGTTGCTTGATCATTTGTATGTACAACAGGTGAAAAAGCAGCTAGCCCAGCCAAACTGGGTAACAATTTTTACCAGTTTGGCAGTGGATCTTCCAGATAAAGTCCTTCTCCATGTATTGGAGATCATCTTATCAGAATTACTGTCCTTTGTGGTGCACCTTTGGTTGCAAAAATAATGTCATTTTAGTTCTTCTGTGTACTAAAGGATTTTACAAAGTGAGTACGTAAACTTTACAGCAGGGAAATGCAAGAGACTTAATTTTGTTTCTTTTGTTTGTTTGTTTTTATATTAGCTATTTTAGAATATGTGTGTTTTATTTCTGTTTACCTATTTTACATATTTATTTTTTACCTGTTTTCCTCTAGAAAGAAAATTTCCTTATAAATTACAACATGTGCATATATATGTGTGTGTGTATGCATACAGATGCAGGCATGCATGTGTTTATATTAGACTAACTCTAAGCCTAATTGTTGGTTCTGATGCAAGTTTGACACCTCTAGTGAGGTGACTGTAAATACCTCAGGAAAATAAGACCTGAAGGTTAATAAAGGCTGTGTGAAAGTTGTTCTCCTTTTGCTTTTGCTTGCAAAGATTAACATGTTTCTGGGAATGTTTACACCAACCAAAGTAGGCAGGCATGAGATTTCTTTGCCTTTAAACCATTTGCTGGCTGCCATGTAGGTTCTCTAGGACTGGCATGGAGTGCTGTGGGACTGTAGGTCCAGTTGTGGGCACTGGAGGAAATAATCCATGATTTGAGCCCAACTGCAAACACAGAACAGAAGAAAGAACAAAGTAGCCCCATTTCTCTGAATGGTTTATCTCCTTCAGATGCACAACCTTACCCCACATGAAGTTATGTTCCTTTCCAGAAGTGTGAATGGAGATGAAACAATTTTGTCCCTGAACTCCCCATCTTGTAGAGAGGCCAGGGCAAGGAAGCCTGTGAGAAATGAAAGCCCTTGACTAAAATTAAGATAGCTACAAACAGTGGAAGTTTTCCTCTCTGGAAAATTGGCTTTTGACAAAGTATAACCTTAAGGCTTTCTCGATGGGAAATTTAGCATACCTGTTACTGTGACCCTGCCCTACTAACCGCTTGCACCTGCAGCAGCTCAGCGAGTTGGCAGTCCTGCTGTTTTTACAAGAAGTGTTCATGAGCATAAAGCAGTTCAGGCTCATGAAATAAGTTTGTAAACCTTATGTTTTCACAGTAGAAAAATAATGCAAATATATTTTGCTTTCCAAACAATTCCTTGTGTTCTAGTAACAGGCAATTTGTATCTTTTTTTGTTGTGGGACTGTAATATGTGATTAACTGTATAAATATTTTGACAGTAATCTGAACAAGTGATGTCTTCAATTAGTAAGCATTGCTTTAAAAGAACAACTAAAATATTAGGTGAAGCTATAGTGTCTTGTATTTTCATTTTAATGACTGATAAATGTAGACATGTCTTTTAAACTGTTAAGAAAACTTTCCTGTCTGGCCATTCTGGGAGTACTCTGGCAGTCACATTCTCACCATTCAAGACTTTTCACTGCTGGGGCTGAAGCCCCTTTACAGCAAGGCTCACACAATCAGACAAGTTTCCCTTACCTGCTTGACCCCAGGTTTTCCACAGCAGAGTCAGAGACATTTGGATCCTTAGAACAATTTAATCATGGTGCAAAACACAAAACCAGCTCGAGCTGGGGGTCTCCAGGGAGGGACGCTGAACAACCGAATCCCTGAGCCTTTTCTACTCTTGCAGTCTAAGCCTGCCATAGCCTGGGGTCCTCCTGCTGAGTCCTTGGCCCCTGCAGTGTCTCTGAGTGTCTGCTCTCCTGGCTGGCCCCAGAGGTCTCTGCTGTGCAAAGGGGCAGCACCAGTTAGTTCATGGCCTTTTGCCTGGGGCTCCCATCATTTCCTGACCCCCAGAGCCCAACCTGCAGCTCACACTGCAGCTGCACACTGAGATATCTGCACTAAATGAATTCTTCAGCTGGACCACTGAAATTTGGGTTTGCTGACTGCTCACAAGTTCCAGAGTGCTCTGCTATACCACATGCTGAGTTTCATGGAGTTTACCATTATGCATCATGAATTTTGTAGAATGGGAATTAGAAAGCTTTACCTGATGTTTTGTTAGAGTCACAGTGGTTGTACACTGAGGATTTGTCATGCCTGACAAATCAAATAATAAATTCTCATGTACTGGGACGGGTGCCCATCAGTACACTCCAAATTAAGCCACGAGGGGCATACTTAATCATATTGATTAGACGAGGAGAATTAGAGATGTAGCGGAAAAATTTCAAATTGAGTAAAACTCAGAGGAAAAAAAAAAAAAAAGTGAACCCAAGAAAGGCAGGGCCAAAGTGAAAATTTCATACCAGGTAAATCCATGTGCCAAGCTGTCATGCCCTGCCTGCAGAAGAGGCAGGGGAAGGAGACACAGTGGAGCCTCGTGTCTGCCTTTGTCCCTTGCCAGCACATCCCAGCTTCATGACAGCGAACCTTGTGGGTGCAGTGACTGTGGCTGCTGTGGCTCCTGCCAGTGTACTAGAGTCAGTGCTAAGCATGGCTGGAAATTAGGGGAATTACCCTGCAATTCATAGGGGGCCTTTCTAGAAGGCGGTTGTCATACGCTATTAAAGACTGCATCTCTTTGTGCTCTACTGGCTAAAATTATAATTTAAACCCTTAAAATATGTATCACAATGTCTGTGTACTATAACATTAACCAGCTTGTACTGTTCCAGGTTGACTGACAAGATGATATATATTTAAATAAAAAATGGCAGTGGGGCTGTACTAGATTTCCCTGGGATTCAAGAGGGAATTAAACATTACTCAGTCTTCTTTGTACCACAAATTAATGAAGAGATAGAACAATTAGAGGGGAAGCTTACAGCCAGAAAATACCATTTATGTAAAGGGATAATTAATAGGAAGTCAATATTTACTGCACTGCGAATACACAGTCTTTCCTTTTGTAAAAAAATTAACCACAGGCCCATGGTACATGTCTTTTCTCTACAGAGATGACTAGTGTAGCTGCAAACAGCTATCAAGTAAATATACTGCCAAATGCTATTACCACTTGTTCTTGCCATAGCAATAAGAAAAGCTTACATACAGTTCTTAAATGAGGGCAGTATAAGTAGCTCTGGGCAGTAATTCAGAATGTCCAATTGTGTCACTTTTACAAGAGGACTGTGACTAACAGTAGATCTTTAGTACCAGGAATAGTGAGACCAGCTTGGGATGGGATGCTGGAGGTGGAAATTCAGGTTATGGGATATCTACATGCTGCTAATGCAGGCTCAGACCTTGTGGACTTTTTGAAAGGAATCTGTTATTTTGAAATGTTGGGTTAGATTTGCAATACTAGGAAAAAACACAACAGTGTTAAACCATCAGAGCTTGACAGTAAGTGTGGTGTTGCCACTGAATAACAGCAGGAATTCACTGCTGAAGAGAGGTCATACCTCAAAATTAAAATTGATTAGGGACTTAAAAAGCATAAAATCAGCTAGAGTGAGTAAAATAATAGCTTAACTGACAGTATTTTTAAAATACCAAATTTCTTGTTTCTATCAATGCATTGAAACAGGGACAAAATCTCACTAACATGAACTATAACAACATTTATTCAGTTTCAGGGTGGAACTGCTTGACAGCATGTTTCCTCCTCTGGTACTCCCTGAGATACATTAGTTTTTTACAATAAACTGGGAAAAATGCTTTTTTTTTTTTTTTTTTTTTTTTTCCCCAAAGGATTTCTGTAGATTGTTTAAAAAATGAGCAAAATTAAAATCTTCAAATAAAACTGATGATTTTTTACTCTGGATTAAGAAGTGCTTATGCTTTTTTTTTTCATCCTTTGGAGATGAGTAATTGAAATTTTTACTTTAGCCTGTTTTAAAATACTGCTTCAAAGGCAGTATTTTAAAAAAGCAAAAAAAAAGGTATTATCAGAGAAAATGCCTTTGAGTTGTGTAAAACCAAGTTACTATTAAATTTACTTTGCCTTTTGAAATTTCTATTATATATTCTCTCTAAAAATATAATCTTAAATACCTGGAAATGCTATTCAACTATATGCCTTGATTTTCAGTGTCTTTTGTGCTCTTCTGTACTTTGAATCAATGTGATGTATTATTTAGTATTAGAAAGCCACCACTATTTAGTTACAGAAACTCTCTTTATAATATTAGAAATATTAATATTATCTCCTGAGAAGAATTTATTACAAAAGTTAGACTAGGCTGTAGTTTTGGAGGCAGGATACAGAACAGATAACCTTTGTGTCCAGTATTGATTTGATTCAACTAATTAAAAGCTGCATGAAATGGCCTCTCATGAAATGCTGCTAAGCAAGGCCTCAGTAAGTATTTCAGCTTTACATTTCTTTGTCAGCAGCGGCTCACTTAGCCGTTAGGAGCGTTACGAAATCTTTTTAATACCTGAGGTGCTCCTGGGTTTCCTCGTAGGAGCCCCTTATAACATGTTTGCAGGCACCAGCCCCAAGCCTTGCCAGGGTGGGCTGTCTGGCTGCAGTGTGAGCCAGAAATGTACTTTCCCAGCTGAAGACCTGAAATATCCTGATGTGCCGTCTTGGCTTGTCACCTCACATCCTCATCAGGCTGTACTGCTTTTCATTGCTGTACAGAGACATGAAGGACGAGCTTCTGCCCTACTTTGAACAGGGTGGCTGTGAAACACACTCAGAGCCACATCAGTGGTACACAACTCTTTCTAATGTCATTTTGGGGAGGTTTTTTGCCAAATGTAACTGCCTGTAGGAAGTGCAATGCAGGGGAGTGTCAGGGACTGATAGGAGCAGGGTCATTTCTGTTTTGACACAGAAAATATGTGCTGGCTCTAGTAGAGTGAGTTCATGTGGGTCAAATTGTTAGATAATAATTTTTAGTATGATTCATTATCTTTATTGCAATAGTAGCTACCTGCTGTCAACCCTTACTATGTATGCAGCAGCAAAGACTGTGCTGTGGAGGCTTGGTTGGCATGGGAGAACTGATGCTTTGTTTTTCTTTGTTGGTGTGGTGTTTTTTTTGTTTTTTTGTTTTGTTTTGTTTTTTGTTTTTGGTTTTTGTTTTTTTTTTCTAGATCCAAATAGATTCTTGGGAGCTAAAGGATTAATCTAAACTGGAACTATACATTTTATACTGAAATTTCTATTTTGTTTTTACCATGTTTGTGAATATGGCTGAGGCAATACCCGGTAGTCCTTGGTTTGTAGGTGCTTTGAAGTTTGGGTAGCATGGGTACGCTGTGTAAATTTTCCTAGAAATAAAAGCAACATATGTCAAGAGACTTTGCTTCTCCATAATCTGGCTGCCTTGTGTATTTTCTCTATGGACTAAGGCACTGAAACCGTCACACAGATTTATGCCTTTCTTGGAGAACTTACAGCAGCTCAAAAAGTTCTTTATGTGCCCATTTGTTGTCTATTTTAAGCAGACTTAGTGGATACTTTTTATACTTGAGTCAGTGTATGAGTCCCTGGATATTATTCATGTATAAATTTTCTTTTGAAAGCATAACATTTGTCATGCATTTAGCTTCTCAGTCAAACAGAAGTGTAATGTTAAGTGTTGATTTAGTATAAAAATATTGAATGTTGAGTATATGAAATACTGAATTTAGAATGTGAAGTATACAGAAAAGCAGATGGCTGAGAGCTGCCTATGTGAGTGTTCAATGAAGGTTTAGGCTGCAAGGTGTCATATTAGTGATCTGTCACACTCTGATTGTCCAGTTCAATTGTTCACTACCAAAAGTCAGTCTGATGGAAACATTTAATTTCAAGAAGTCACAGATTGTGGTCGCCATGCATACTGTATATTAGCATTGTCTGTGGTTATAATTTGAAGGTACTAACATCTAAAGTAATGCTGTGCTAGGCTCTACAGGAATCAGTCCCTGCCCAAGGGGCAGGAGATGATCAGTGAGCAGGAGTCCCCTCCCTCCCAAAAAGAACCAGCAGTGCTCACATGGGCAGGTGTGGATAAGGTAGTAGTGGTACCAAGCTCTACAATATTTATGGATGAATCATGTTGATATGAGAAAGGAAGAAAACAGATATTTCAGCCTAAATTTTCTACTACAGATGTCTAATACCAAATACTTTAGTGCTTGAGAGGTGTGAGGAGGTCTTACTGTTCCCACTGGAATTAAATGATGGAGAGGCCTGCGCACAGCTCTCTCAATGAGGCCTGAATCTATCAATTTTGAGGTGTTGGCCTTTATGTCCCCCTCGTGTGTGTGTTCTTTCACAGTTTGCATCCAGAAATTTCTTGTAAAGGTTGTTTATTTAGTACATAATTAGAATTCTAGCAATTTCTCTAGTTTCTAAGAAAGGCAGAACCGGAGTAATAAAATCACCCAGGAGAGGCCTGCCTGTATCCACAAACAAAAGCTGAAGAGCACAATTTTGTCAGGATCATGGATATGTAAACCCTGCACAAAGATCTGCAACATATTCTGTTATTCTCTTCCTATTTAAGAGCTTCTAGGAAATGAACTCGCGGATTTTCTGGTATTTCTGGTGTTGTACTCTTCAGGACTTGATGCTTACAAGATGAATTCTTGGAGGCTGTCCATTTTCCTGAAGGATGCACTGGAAATTGCCCTTTAGCACCTATGGAGAAAAGAATCATGAAAGACATAAGTATTCTTCAATATAAATTGTTTTCAGTACTGTTAGAAAAGCTGCACTGTTCTCATTTTTGTGCATCCCTTTCTGCCTCTCCACAAGCTTTCTTTCTTGCATTTATTAAATATTAATCAAACTGTAATACACTTTATGAAATTACAGGAAACATTCATGTGATTTTATGCTTTGAGTTTTGCAAACTCAGTAAGGAAACACATTAAAACACAAGTAGAGATTTAGTGTAGTTACATTCACTTCTGCCATTAAGTCTGTGCTGAATTTGTGTCATTGGCATAAAACCTTAAGAAAATAGTCATTTTTATACAAACATCATAACAATAGACACATAACAAAATGAAAGCACTCGTTCTGCCTTCTTACTTCAGTCACCTTTGTATCTCAGTAATTGAAAGGTGAATGTAAAGAATAATATTAATAAACAATGTTGCAAGGTCAAGGATATGTTTGCAGGTCTAATGTAGCCACCTTACACCCCTCATGAGTGCCTGCAGGGTCTGAGAAGGGTGCTGCATGCCCATGCTGAATTGGGGAAAGGCAGAAAGTGACAGCTTCAATTTGCAGTAGTTGTTCTACCCTGGGTTTTGTCATCAGCCTCTTGAAAATAAGATTTTGGCAAGTTGTCGCCATTGGAACTTGCTGAAAAGCAGCCAAAGAAGCTTTATGGCTTACAGGTGCTGATGCTGAGTGGGTGGTAGCATTGTTCCAGAATCTCCTTAGGAGGCTTCTTATGCTGTGGCTGCAATTTGTGCCAGCTGCAGTGACTGTGCCGGGATTGTTGGACCTGGAGGTGTTTCTTGGTTCTAAGGTGTGTCTGTGTATCCCACCTGTGCTTCAACCATGCTCCAACACAGACTTGTTTGTGAAATTGTATGCTTACTGTTCTTGAATTCACTTCATTTCTAACCCTAATTGCAGATAAAATACAAGGCATCTAAATAGATAAAAACCACTCTGAATAAATTGTGAGATACTGAATGTTGTAAACATGTTGGGAATTTTGCATGTTCTGTAGAAAGTTTTTGCAAACAACAGCATGTTACCAGATACATCAGCTAGTGAGACTGGGATCCAGTAGAGGATTCTTCCAGTGTTTTTTGTGCACCATATCTTTTCCTGTTCCAGTGTCCTGGGATTATCTCAATTTCCTGCCTTGTTTGGATATGTGCTTCCTTGGCTTGCTCTCCACCCAGGAAAATCCTTCCTACTGTGTCTCCTTGCCTCATAGTTCGAAAATTTTCAGTTTGTGAAGCTCTTTCATTTCTTACAGCTACTATGTCTTCATGTCTTCCTCTGATCTCTCCTGTCCTCTTCACCTGCATCACTAGACCTTCACCATTACAAGCAGCATTATACAGCACTTGTGGCATAAAGAGATTTTAGCAGATCCTGCCAGCCTTGCAGGGTTGGCATCCTGTCACTTGTATGGCAAGAGAAGATATCCCTATGAAGGCAGCTGCAAGAATGCACCCCATATTCAGACGGTTCACAACATATTTGGGGAAGAGCCTTTACAGAATAAAAGCACCTATTATTTTCATTTGTTGTGGAACTGTTTCCTGTTTCATTCATTGTTAATTTAGACAATTCTTGCCATAAAACTTGCTTGTTTGAACCATAAGTACCTGTAACTAGTTTGCACTGTTGGAATTTCCCTACCATCATATATACAAGTTACTAAAAATGTTAGTTCCATTTTAAATTACTTACTCTTTGTGCAGCTGCTGCAGCAAAAGCTTTGTCATAATCCTTTCTACACAAGTATCTGGCATAGAAGAGGACTAGTAACAGGTATTATTAGGATGAGAACCAGAAATAGTGTCCATTTTAAACTGCATTAGCTATAAATTCTGAAGCCAAATATGGACCCCACTTCCTGAGCTCAGTTACATAGCCTTACGTAAAGATATTGTCTATTTTATACAGCTTTTTTTTTCTCTCTCTTGTTTTTAGTGTGGTCAGTCTTGTGTTCAGTCTAAAAGAAAAAAATGACATCCTGCACTCGTACATTGAACCTGCTGCATAATCAGGGAGCAATAGTTCTGCAGTAGAGAGAAGTTCTATCGAGTTGCATTGTATCCTATGTGGAATTAGTGAGCATGTGAATTGATCTGATGTTTTCTCTCAGTTGTCACCAGATGGGTCACCAAACATATATAGTCCCAGTCACTGTCTTACCTCTGTTTTCTATTATGCACTATGAAGTAAAAAGCTCTAGGTAAACAGCAGAACAGTTCAATACCCTGATTTATGAACACATGCCATACAGCTATGAAATCAGAAGCAATTGCAGTGCAGAAGAAAGAAACGTAATTTTTAGGCACACCAGGAAAGCTGAAATTGTATTACCAGCTTGTAGTAAATGTGCAGTGAAGCCCTTCCCTACGAGAGGACTTCAGTGTCTAATTATTGGCACTGTGTCTTGCTCAGATTTGAACTCCTAACATGAACCATATAGCGTGCTGCAGACTTGCTTGAGGGAGCAGAGGGTGGTCTAGTCAGCAGTTCACCTGCATGACCTTTACATTTATTCCTCTGAAGGATTGTGCAGGGTCTGTTTCCTCTCTTGCTTTCTGTAGCAGGGAGGTGCAGAGTATCTCCTGTTTATCATGCACGCACTGAACTCCTGTTAATCCTTCTGGGAGACACACTGTGGTATCAAAGCAGGTATATACCTTTAATCTCTAAAGCAGCCCTCTAAGAGGTAACTAGAATTTATAGGTCTTATCAATTTGCAGCAGTGCAGGTGAATAAGGAGAGTCTTTAAAATAAAGCAACGGCTGACTCAGCTTACATAGAGGTTTGAGAGTAAAACTGAAAATTCAGCAGTGCTAGTCCTTCCTCAGCTATCAGCTGATAAAAAGTATTACCCTTTTTATGCTAATCCTCTGAGACTGGTGTAATGTAAAGTACTGGAAATATGGGTGTCTAAATAACAGTAGATCACTAGTATTTGGAGACCCTTTAAAGGGTAACTCCTCAGGGTATCCTTCCACAGCAGGCAGGGAGAAATTTGAAATATTAAGGTTTGCTTTATGTCTGAAAGCTGACAAAACTGTTTAAGTAAATTCAGGAAATTCACTAGCATGGAGACAGTTCACATAGATTTCCTTTGCTGTGAAAAGGTGGTAGGAGCATCTGTTTTTGATCACTTTATATTTTGATTACCTGAGACAAGTAAGATTCGATAGTCATCCTAACTCGAATAACAGCTGTCCAAAGAGCTCACTGCGAATACATGTTGAATAACAGTATCATTGTGTAATGTCAGATTTATGTAATATGCTATTTGTCAGATCACAGATAATAGAAGTGCAAGTTTGTTGTATGGTGCTGGGATGAGCGTGTTTGGGATCCACACTTGTGAGCCAGCCTCACTTCAACCCATGATTAACTGTTACCCTTTCAATCTAGTCCTAATGGTTCAAATGTCTCTCTAATGTTTGCAGATGTGTTGAAAAATGGAGCTGAACAAGTAGTTTAGGAATAAAGAGCAGTCAGAGATGCTGTTCCTGCTGCTAATTTTAAATCAACATTCTTTCAGACAGTTATGTTTATACTGGTGATATGATGAGTAATAGGAAAAAAGTACAGTGGAATAAGAAGTCTAGTACATAGATAATAAATATTATTTAGTGCAGTTAATAAAAATGAGCAGTGGTGTCTTGAAAAGCTTAAAACTTTCAGTGAGAGTTCTGATATTCTCCTGTTAGTTCATTTCTAATCTGTGTTGTTTGATGAATAATTTCTCTAAAATAATGGCCTTATATTTGTGTCACTTAATATTTTTTTCTTTCTGACTGTATAAAACCATTATACATGGTAGTCATTGCCCAGGGTGCTTTAACAGGCAGAATCTTGTTCTTAATTGTCAGAAAAGGGCTTTTTCAGGTACTGTTTACAGGTGCTATTTCCTGAAAGAAGCTACATTCAATCTCATATGACCATATTGCAGCCAACTTCTGAGTTTTAGAATGGTAAATAACATTGAATTATATCTTTTAAGGATGCAGAAATTGCAGGTTTTCTGAGTCTTATTCTCATTACCCATTATACATTGAGTTTGAATAAAATGTTCACCTACCTACTAAATGCCTCCTTCACAGTGCACAGTATAAGAAACAAGTACTGTGAACAGAATTCCATAAAGTAAATATTGCTTATACTTGTAGAAATGGAGGCATTTCAAAATTTCAAATGCAACTAAGAAAAATGCAAATAAAAAAACCCACTGTGCTTGCAGATACTTACGGAGAAATTTCCTGGATCATTAAATGCCTCTTTTCATTCATAATATGGAAGCGTAGCAAGATGCATCTGGTATTGCTGTTGAAAGAAATCACATTCAATTTTTTCAACTTCCTGAAGCTTAAGATGTTCATTATCTGAATAACAGATTTTACAAGAAAAAGATTTGCGGGTTAATTCTAAAGGCTGATAATGATAACAAAATATCAGAACAGTAAATTATATGCATAAATCCACGTAATGAGGGTGTGGGGCAAGTCTGCAAAAAACTATATGGACCTGGGACATGTTTTAATTACTGTTCTATATAAAGAAAATAGTTTTCTAAGAACTCATGGTATCTGCAGTTAAATTACAAAGAAGATAACATACAAAATGAAGAAACATAAATTTGGAGTTTATGTTCACGACTTCAAAGTCAAGGGATCTGCACATCATCTCAGAAATGAAACAAAAGCTGAACCATAAATCAGCTGGTGTTCATTATAATTTACATACATGTACGTAATTGGAAGTGAATGGAACAGTAGAAAAATACTATCATTTACTATCTTTTCTTAAGAATTGTCTGTAAACATTTTGTGTCTTTACTGTAAGCTTAGTCACAACTGTAAGTTGATGTCTTTCACAGACAAGAAACTGCAAAGCGGGTCCCATCGTGGATCCGGAGACTCCACTGGAACGTTGCTCATTGGGCTGCTTCGGCCTGAGGTTGCTGTTAAGTGAATTTCTTGGAAATGGCAGCTGCTCTTTGCTGGAGCTAGTTGCTGGTGCTTTTAATGCTGGTAACCCAACTCCTCTAACTCCGTGTTACTGCTGTTGTACAACTTGGTGTGTGTGTGATTGCTGCCTTCCCTACTCCCTTGACCTTTTCCTTGTTTGAGTGTGGAGTCAAGCATGTTAGATTGAAATGCCTTCACTGTTGATTTAAGATTAAGAAAAAAAAAAAGACTTTTCACTGGGGCATTGAGTCTAGGAAGCACTCGTGGGCTCCATTTAGTTTGCTTTGCTGTTGTCATGGTGAACTTCAACATAGAAGTGGAAAAAAATGGCCTGAGGTACTAACATTTGCAGTTCTTCCAGCTGTCTGCAAAGTAAATATGTGTCTGTGATCTTAGATTCTAGGATGTAGTTTTATAGTATATAATGAATTTCTGTCCCTAAAATAAATGTAAATTTTAAAAATGAACCCTCTGAAAAATATATTTATTTAAGTCAATAAGATCATATTTTAATAGTATGGATTGTAACTGCATGTTGTTGCTTTGAGGATGTATATCTTGGTGCTTGGCTTTCCTGAGGCAGACTCTAAGATCCTGTAATCCTCCCTGGTCCAGTGGTAGGGACAGTCTTGTAAACATGAGTTTTATCCATAAAGCTGTCCTTGCAAAATATTTCTGTGCAATTAGCCCTCTGTCATTCTGTTCGGCACTTGCTCCCCCAAACATGATGTTTCACTATTCAATGGGTCTAATTTGGATTAGGTCTTCAGATCAGGGTGGTAATTTCTCTGTCTGTTTACATCTGTGGTGCTATTTAAAGATGTTTTATTGTTGACCAAAATCATGACTTACCAGACATATTTTTATCCAGTAATGTCTGATGAGACTATCTGGTTACAAGGTGAATAGGGAGAAAAAAAGTGCATTGCTGGAGGGGCTGGAGAGCTTTTTCCAGTCTGCATTTTCTGAGGTGCTATGTGACTGAGCTGTAAATGATAAAGAAATTGTGCAGTGTGTCCAAGGCCTCCAGTGTCTTTTGCAACGACTCAGAGGAGTAGGAAGAAAATAGAATATTTCCTAAGATTTCCTCTGTTTGAAAGCCATGCTCAAAGGCTCTGTGAAGAGTGTTCTATTGCTACCCAGGTACCAAGACAAGAGGGGACTCTTCCAGCAGGCCCAGATTTCCTTTGGGCCCACTTATGTTGCTACTTTGGGCACGTGAAATGACCTGAGAATAGGCATAGCTAACAAGATGACTTGTGGCAATGTCCATGGGGATCTGGGATCACATCTGTCACTGCACATTGCACTGCCTTATCTCTCTGCAGCTCAGAAAACTCTCCTCTTGCAGCTCAGAATAATCCTTCCTTTAGGTGATGTTTCTGTCTTTATCTAGCTCTTCTTACATGACTTCACTTTTCTTAAACCATGAAATATATTCCTTCAGCACTGGAAGAAGACCTGCAAATATATCTGTCATTGGCCTCAATTCAGGCTGTGGGAATGCGGCAGAACTGTCCCAGTAGTTAAATCTGTGTCTGTCAAAGCTGATGTTTCATTTCTCTGTGCATCTCTCTACTCACATCCCCAAAGTTAGAAGCTGGCTCTTAGAATTATTTGAGTCTCTGTACTCCATTTTGTTCTTGGACCTGAAAGCTTAGGACAATCCTGGACTATTCAGGGCTTTTCACCTTGGCCAAGCTGTATCCCATCTCAGCCTGTGTGTCTGGGTGTGTGTCCTGTCCATAACACCCGCATGCTGAAACAAGTTCTAGCCAGTGATCACTGAGGAGAGCATTTGTGTTCACAACATGGTGTACTAGTCAAGATCTAGTAGGTTTTAGCTGTGTTCATGCATGTACATGAGTAATCTGATGTTTTATCACTTGACTGAGCCAACTTAAATCATTGAGAGAGGAGTTATACCACAGGGGAGGATGCAACCAATTTGCTGTCTTTGAACTTGAATGTAAGATGGAGGCACTGTGCATGCATGGTATTTGCATGGGAAAGCTGGGGGTTTAATGAGTGCAGTGCGGAAGAGTTTGTGCCAGGAGATGTTCCTGAGGTTCTCCTGAAAGGTTTCCCATAGGGCATGTGAGTGTGGAACTGGCCAAATAATCTGTGAATCAGTACACATAGCTCAAAGAGGTGAAAAGTTAAGTGGAAGTGCTTTAGGATAAAGCAAAAGGAAACAGATTTAATTAAGGCATATAGCTCTGGGTGTCTAACAAGCATGTAAATTTGTTCCTGAAAACTGCACTGAGCAGTTTTGGAATTTCTGTCATTTGTTTGAGAAAACTATGAGGTGTCTGTGGACTTCTATGACTTGAACTCGTACATGAGGACTTGAGGGTCGAATCAGACAGATGCTTGGTATGCATTTACAAGCTCATTTTCAGTCTGATCTTAAAGTTAAAATAACCCTATCTCAGTGCCTTTATGGGTAGCAAATGGGATGGCAGAGGTCTGTCATTTAATTCTTTTGTTTTCCTTCAAACCCTTCTCAGGCAAAGCATTGTATTTGAATTACCTGCTGACATATTATTATTTCTGTGAAGATTGTGAAACAGGAGGGGAGAAAGGCTTTGTTTTCACATGGCCTGAATAAAACAGAATAACTAACCAATTTAAGTGCTTATTTCATTATTATAATTGATGCAAATGTATAAGAAGGGGAGGATGTTCTACTATTTTGTATTACTGCTTTGCTTTTCACTGTTTTTTATTATTTGATAGTTATGAAACAAGTACTATTGAGAATGGCTTTAAAGCTGGAATGTATAGTAGTTATTTAGCATTCTTGCTTTTTCTTTAAGATGCCTTAAGCTACTGGAAAAATCATTTACTATGTCACAAAATTTCCTGCCTTATTAGTTAAAAGAAAATATTTCCCTACAGATATTTTCACATGTAATGCTATTTCCCATATTTCACAAGCTATTTGCAATTTGAACTTAATCATATTTGCCTCTCTGTCACTGAGGCTCTTTAGAATTACCTTAGAGATCTAGATATTATTTGGATATTTATAGCATAATTAGATTTGACGTATCATACTTTGTTTATCTCAGTTAATGCCTAAAGGCTTGATTCTGATCTGAGATCTGCAGAGGCATAGCACCAAATTTGGAATAAACTCTGTATTGGAAATGCTAATAGCAGTCTCTGTCCAAAATAGTTACCCTGCTCTCCTCCTGTCTCCTAAAATGTGTTAGATTGGAAGGATGCATTTGTATTTTTATTTTAAGAATGAGGTAAGGGCAGGAAGTGGAGCCAGTCTGCAGTATTTTATCTAGTGGTACTCTCTGTAGATGCTATTGTGTAGCTAACATAAGAACACATTTTATTTTCTGAAATCAATATGTCTTTGATCCTTCAAATATACCGTCCCACAAAGAAATACAATCACCTGTACTTTTGATTTGTATTTTTTCTCTCCACTTTTAGTAAAACAGAGATCCAGCCATAAAATTCAGCATTCCTGGAAAGCCAGTCTGGACTGGTGATGCTCCCAAGAGATCTTTATTCTCATGAATCAATGAATTAATCATCACCCAGAATTTGTAGTTTACCCTCAGTAAATGAAAAATACTTTTGGTTATCTTTGTTCATATGCCATTTGCCAAGGATAGCTGTAGGCTTCTGACTACTATAAATTCACATCTTTCTTGCTTTAGAAAAGTTCAGTACGGTTCTACCACACTAGAGATACTCCCATAGCACTAAAGTGCTGCTACTAATGCTGCACTGCTGCAAACAATTGAAATGTGTGGTGGCTGGTGATGCAACAGTTCTTAGTGCTTGGAGAACTCGTGATTGGAGCACACTGAATTACAAAACAGAAGTTTATATACTTCCTTGTGTTGCATGCATTGGCAAAATGCTGTCAGCATCCTTCCCCCAGACACGTACTTTCATCGTAAATCATAATCTTTAACTGATATCATAATCTTTAACTAAGCTGGTTTATCATGTTGGACTTGAAGGCTGATGATATTTGAAAGCAGGAACACTTGTCAGGTCTGCAGTGGTCTGCCCACATTGAAAGTATGGGGAACCCTCCTGTGTTCAGCCCTGAGAACAGGGTGTAGGACAGGAAAACCCTGGTGTAAACTGCTTCACGTCCACACTGCTTTTGGTTGAATCCCTCAAGTATATGTGCCAGAAAGCCAGAGCTGGTACTGCTTAGCTCATCCCTGATATAGGTGTTGGGTAATGCAGCCCATGGACTCCAATTGTTAGGAGAGCTTTCAGTTTCAGAACTGTCTCTTTGTGTCGTTTGAACTTTGACTCAGGGTCAGTTAAATTCAGTGGCCATAGTCATGCTTCGTGGCTGCTCCTCCGCTTGCGAAAGGAGCCGTTTTAACAACAGGTGAGACTCCCAAAACGTTTATGTATCGGCAGTCTCTTTCAAGATATGGAATGCATTTGTGGATTTCCTGAATGAGATAAAGTAGGAGAGAGGTGTTTTTGAATTACCTGTTTTAACAGACTGAGAATATGCAATTATGTCTTGAAGGTTATTTATGGTGTTATGTTTTTATGGAAAAAACAATATGCTAAATTAAAGTTTGCTGATATGCGGTACAGGTTTAGCTACACTTAAAAAGAACAATACACATAAAATACTCGGCAATTCTCATAAAAATACAGGCAGAGAGACTGATTTTTTTTCTGGTTTAACCTTTAGATGAAGAATGCTATTTAGTATTCATAAGGCAGAGAATAAAGTCTTGCTTTTTGAATTCTGGTGCACTGTTGAAAAATGGCTGGTGCTGAAAATCACTATTTCTATAGAATTTAATTTCTTGTTGGACTGTTTGTGTCATTTTAGAGAAATATGGCTTTATTAAAGAAAAGACAAATGAATATCCTTTACTCATTAGTAAGAGGTTCTGCGTACACTAATTAGCACAATGTTATTTTTCAGATATTCAAATTATAGTGTAAAATGAATTTTAATTGCTAATGATTTGTACAGAAGTTATCAATTTCATTATTGCAGAATGTTGGTACTGTGGAAAATTATTAATGCATTGGGTATTTTAGACAAGAGCAGGGCCATAATTATTGCTACTATTAGTATTCTAGTATTTTCCAGAATTTACTGAGTGCTTTAGAAATGCAGAAGACGACATAGCCCACATCTAAAAATGCATAAAACAGCGAGGACAGATGTAATATGCATAGAGTCAGACGGATGATAGGCAAATGTCTCATTATTTACAGGTTTTCTCCTGTCTGAGTCTAAATTTAACACATTTGTGGTATTTAAGCCGTCGCTGTCCACACTGATCCATCCGAGTCGGGAGTGGCCAGCCTGTGGCACTGAGTGGGCGAGGCGCAGCCCAGCCCTGGCTGCGTGCGGAGCCGCCGTGGGGCTGTTCATCACGGGCGTCACTGGAGAAACAAACCCCGCAGGAAAACACGAGAGCTGCAGGATGCTGCCGAGGCCAGAGAGGCTGGGCTGGGCTGGGAAATGCTCCCATGTCGTCCTTTGTGTATGAAATGCTCGAGGGCTTTGCGTTTGCCTCCGTGCTCCACTGCCTCCCAGCCCCATTCGGGGACGGACTTGTCTGGTGCTTTCATTCCCATGAAGTGTGATGACCCAGCTTGTAGTAGCAGCTGGAATTTGGGCTGCTTTTAGCCTTTTTCCTGCAACACTTCTGGCTGGGTGAATGCAGGCTTTGTACCTATGGGCCCTACAATGCATATCTGAGAGCTGCTGTAGGGAGGAGGAGTGACTCGAGGAGACACCTGGCATGGAATGGGAAGCTTTTCCAAACATTTCAGAGCAGGTGATCCCACTGGAGTTGAACCATGGAGGGGAAGTGAGGGCATAACTGTGAGAAATGTAACAAATGAGGTGTGAATAATGCCTTCATGACTATTTGCTTTCAATTTGCTGCAGCTGGAGATCTCAGAAGTATCACTGGTGAGAGCTCAGAGGTGATGCTGTGATGAGAGGCAGCAAGGGAGACCCTGTCAGAGATGACTCTTACACGGACCAGGAAGTAACGAGCAGGATTTCTGTCAGGCCAGTGTGCAGGCATTGCCGTGAGTTGAGCTGGTGAAGGTGCAATAGGAGAACAAAGCAAAGAAGATGTCTTATATGCAGTGTGAGAAAAAAGTATTAGACATGACTTGTGGGAGGGAGGAAGATGAGGAATAGGGGTCTGCATTGTGTTGGGCTGTATCAGAAGCAATTCCTGGAGGAAACAGAAGAGCTCTGTTTCGCCATGGTGAGTTGGGCAGATACTGTGAAATTATGAGTTAGATTGATTTATAGAACTGAATAAAATGAGACAGGCCATCACTGAAGAAGCAGCCTTGCTGTGAGTCACCTATACAAGACTATTACCTAACAGTTTGTGAACGTGCAAAATTGAGGAAAAAAAAGAGAGAAAAAAGGTAGCTTCAAGAGAAATCAGTGAATACTCGTAGACAACGGTATCTGACTGAGCCAAAAAAATATAATTACTGTTCTCACTGTTTTCCAGTTTCTCAGCTCATGGTAAATTATCATGTCAATGGATTTGAATTTACAACTGAAAATCAGACCTTCAATATTGAAACAAAGTAGTATACATAAAATGGGCAGAAAGACCCAATAAATAACTTATTTGACCTTTATATATTATTTATAAAGGGCTATGCATGCAAAGCACTAAGCATCTTCCATTTTCAATAACCAGCCTGCAGCAGATCCCATAAAAGCATTGCTTCGGTCTCACATGGAAGGAAGCCAGGTTTGTCAGGGGGTTGACCTCAGGCAGTGGGATATGATGGCTTCTGCTGCCTTATTGACATGAACCAGCCATGCAGTGATACCCAAAAGAAGATTTTAAATAAATAAATGCAAAAAGTAAGTTTGCCTGCATGGCACTGGTGGCAAAATAATGACAAAAACCCCCAAAGGATTGAAGTCTTCTGATACAAATTAATTTAAATATGGTTTATGTTTAAGACTTTCTAAGATTAAAGAAAAGCAAAACCCTATAACCTTCAGGCGGATGAACTTCAAGTTATGGTTTATGCAGGGTTGCTAGCAGAGAATGGACCATCTAGGAAATTATTGTAGGTCAAACAATTATTTATGTTATATTTATATTATATTTATACCAATTTATACCAATTTATACCATATTTATACCAATGAGCAAGAGCAAGTGGAAGCTGTTGCAGTTGTGAAGTTCCTCACATGAAAAGGGTTTACAGTCAGGATTTGCAGGATTCTTTACTGGGTTATTTAGGTACAGATTCCCCAGTGCTTAACTGGGCTGAGATCTACAGACTCTGCTTTGGATCAATCAAAAGTCTCGTACCAAAAGCTATGACTCTAGCACGTGTAATTTTAAATGCAGGTTTGGAAACAAGAAAGAAATTCATAGTTTTGTAGCCCATTCCTTCTCTTAATTTACAAATATACCTGCTTGCCTTTCTCTGATCTGATCAGGCTTCTTGTCACAATTAAAACCAAACAAGCAAGCACAAAAAAATAACTTTCAGAAATCTGTAAAAGAGTCATCAAAGTTTCAATTAATCAGTTTAAACTGGCCAAATAAGCTACTTAGTTTGTATCATGAGGGTGCCTAGACAAGATTTTAGTATGATGTCTTCTGAACTGAAAATCTGTGTGTCCAGGGTGTTATGGTAGATTAGTTGATAGCAAAGGCTCTTAATTGTAAATATTGGCTGGAACTCATCTCTTAGATATAATGATAGAAATTTCTACTGGTGAAAGAAGGCAGTATTCAGCTATAGGCTGTATTTGCCCTTTTTGAGAGTGTCAGAACATTAATTGCACTTACTTTAGGCTGTACTAATGCAGAAATTGTGTACATTGGGGATTAGCTGGATTTCCTACAAAATTGTGTTTCTTGTACAAATGACTTAAAGGTGTTCCTTTTTCTTTCAAATTTTGGAGAGTTTTTTTGTCTTCATGAATTCTACATGTACTGCAACAGCTCAGTTTAGCTGCTCTGAGAAATCAGAATTTTTTATAGTGCATAGATTGGATCTTCCAATGTATTTTGAAAACCTGATGATCTTGGAGGTCTTTTCCAAACTTAATGATTCTGTGATGTCCTGTTAGTGTTGGTTTGCCCCTTCTTCATGAAACTTTCTGACTGTTCAGCTTGCAGTTCACTGTGTCTGAGGCAGCAGAGCTT
This sequence comes from Prinia subflava, assembly GCF_021018805.1. Classification (NCBI taxonomy): domain Eukaryota; kingdom Metazoa; phylum Chordata; class Aves; order Passeriformes; family Cisticolidae; genus Prinia; species Prinia subflava. Next base: position 32,686,122 of record NC_086249.1, read on the forward strand.
CTGCCTCTGCTTAGGAGGCAGTCCATCTACTCATTGTATGGAATGGCTGGATTGATACTTCGTATTTGTCTTAATTCATGTATTACATTCATTCTGTCCTGCTTGAGTGTGCAATTTGTGCAAGTCAAAGTATCCTTTCCATCCTTCTTTTCATGTAAGTGTTTGCAGACTATTACTTTTCTATCCTTTAGAAACGTTTTTTTCTAATCTCTTTGAGGAAGCAAATTTCAAATTATTTTTTCTTTGGAATCTTCTCTCTCCCCTTTGCTTCTCACTTTTGTATGTTTGTATTGTTTGGGGGAGGGGTGGAGGCATGGGTTAAAGAATAAAAAGAATCTCATAAAGTGTGTCATTGGTTGACCTTGGCTGAGAGCCACCTTACCAGTTACTGCCATGGACAATAGAGGCATGATTTTGGGAAAATTAATTAAGCAGTTTTTCCCAGGGTCAGCTGCAGTCCTTCCCTCCTGAGTCCTTCCCCTTGGCTGCAGGGCTCAGCCATGCCCTGTGGTGTTTTCTAGTACTGTTCTTCGTTCTGTTTTCTAGTACTTTTAGGCTAAAGCTTTTTTCTGGCATGGGTATGTGTGTGAAAGCTTACTTTCTCGTTTTGTATATATAAATTTTATATTTTTCAAATGATATTAATTCCTAAGATACTGCTTCTTCTTGCATAAGTTAATCTCCCCCTCTCGCTGGTTGTTACCTCTATTTTTTCCCCTCCCACAGTCAACTGTTAATTAGGGTTTCCTGCTCTGTATTTATCAGAATTACTCTGGCTTTTGGTGACCTGCTAGAGCTTCCCCATAATTGCAGTTTAGTATCAGAGGCCAAATCACTACTTCCTCTTCCAATGTGCTTTGGGCATGAACCTGGGTGATGCCCGAATCCTTGCCCAAACCTTGCCTCTTTTACCCTTTTGGACAGCATCACCAATTCCAGCTTTCTTCTTACTGTGTTTGTCCACTGCTTTCAGGAGTAAATGGGCTTTTCTTCTTGGACTTCTTTTGTTTTAAGCCTCAAACATTTGATTGTACGCTGGCACAGCCATATTAAGTTTTACCTTAGCCTACTTTACATTTTACACTTCTGTTAGGTGTATATTGATATCTCGGATTTTTTTCCATATATATATATGTAACATTTATTACATGTATTTTGTACATTACTAGATATGATGTATTAATATTTCCTGTCCTTAAACTTTAGCCACCATTATAAATGGTTTAATATCTTTCCAAGACTCTCACTGTACTCTTGATTGAAAATTATGTTTTTCTTACTACGCTAGTTATCCTATATCATGATGGTTTCAAACTTCTCCTTTTTCACAGCTGCAGATGACTTAATTACTGGAGTCTTCAGTTGATAGGATAACTGAGATTGAACATGGGAATATTTAGACTCTGAAGCTGAGTTTTTTGGGGGAGCTTGTTAAACATTCCTGATCTGAGGAAAGCTTAACAATATAAAAGATGCTAAAATATCTTTGTCAAATCAATCTCTGGACAGCTTGGAAGCTGAACACTGTGCTGTGTACACGTGGTTTTAGCTTAGTGAAATGTTATCTTCTGAAGTATAAAAATATAATCACTGCAGGGCTCTTTTAAACAAGTTCAGAATCTGAATCACCAAAGCTTAATTACAGAACAACTGGTATTTTGTGAAATCCAAGTCAACTATGTTTGTCTTACAAAACTATGACTTCCTGTCCTTTTAAAACTACTATCTATTTTGATGTGCTTGTTTCAACTCCTGGCAGTGATGAAGGTGTATGTATTATTCATGATCCTTGAATATCAGGTGTATTTCCAGCTGCATAGCTCTCAAAGTTAGACTGCTCATTTCATGACAGGTTTTTTTGAGTAGCACTAGAGTCAGGTATGACCAAGCCACGTGCTAAAAAAAATTCCTCTTTCTGCTTTGCTCTTAGACATTTATAGAAATAATGGAGTGCAAATAGTTGTATTATATGTCATATACTTACATTTCTTTTGAATAAATGAAGGTGGAAAATCAAAAACACTGTTTCTCCACTGTTCCTTCTTCCCTCTACCCTAGCAGCATCATCCTGTTCTGGAGGCTGGGGGAAATGTTTTCTTCCATCATGGGAATTGTGGTCTGACCAGAGAGCTCTGTTTGAAGTGAGAATGAAAAATTGTCTGAAAAAGGAAATTAATAAGGAGGGATAGTTCTGAAACAAAATTTTCTGAGTCAGTTTAAAAAATGAAATATTTTCATCTTATCTGAAATATAATTATTTGTTTAGATTTTACTGGTGAAAGATGGGAGTCTTCAGGTAGTTGTGAGTAGGTGTCAGAGACCTCTACATTTATAGAAATTGTATTTTCCTAATAAGATTCATATTTGAATGTCAGAAAAAGGGAGTTTTTTTGATTGCACTCTACACCATGGTATTCAGTAAAAGAGCCACCCTAGTGTCTCTTTTACTGTAATTAGAACCATTAGTTCTCATTAGATATTTTTATTGTTTTGAAATTATTTGGTAGTCCTTGGGTTTTAACTGTGGCATCTCAAGAGATGAACGGATGAAAATTAGAGAAAGGTCAGTAAGTAATCATCTATGCAATTAAAAATACTTCATGTTGTTAATGAAATCCAGCCCAGAAAAATGTCACAATTTCTAATAACTTTTCTCTTCTGTTAAATACAAAACCCAAAAGTAATTATGGCAAAAAATAATTTGACTGCATGCATATACACATGTAACTACCTTTTTACTTCATTGTATACTGTATCATTCTCTGTTTTGTCCCTATTATAAATCTAAAAAATGTGCATCATGCAGTAGATGTAATTTAAAGACAGTAGCCTTGCAAAAGGAAGATATTTTGTCATTGCCTGTGTGATGCAGTACAGCAAGGAGAAAAATTGGCAGCATTTTGGATAAGAGAGAGCCCTCTATCAGAGACCGCTTAAGGCATATCTCACTAGCTGCTTGATTTCCTGATTGCTCAGCATTTTGCAGAAGATTGGAGTTACACTAAAAGCAAAGTTATGTGGTTTTGACAAATTATTCACTATTTCTTTGCTGCGAGGCTAGTGCAGAAAACAACTTGCACTTTGCTAGTTAGGTGCAGAGGAGCTTTTAGGTGAAGCAAGGCGATAACCTCGCTTCACCCGGCCAGACCAGTGTAAACCAAAACACTGCTCAGTGCTGCAGTGTCACAGCACTCAGTGTCAGGCAAAACGTAACCAGGAGGAGGCTGGAGTGCTGGTGTTCCCCTCAGGAACTATCAGCTTGTTTCTTTATCTCTAAGGAGGAGCATCCCTGTCCACCACACGCTGTGGTGAGGTGCTCAGTGCTGCGGCTGCCTCCCCTCCCCAGGTGCCCTGCGTAACAGCAGCGAGGCTGGGCAAGTGGGAGGGAGCAGCAACGAGGGTGGTGCTTCATCTAGCTTGGAGGTGTCACCAGGGTTAACTCATCCTACACCCTGCATCAAAACCACCTCCATGAAGAAAAAAAATCGTCATTGCTATAAGAGATGGCCTCCTGAAGGGAACACAAGGCCTAATATGCAGACTGGACCCACTCCGTAGGGAAGCCTGCTGCCTCCCTGGGGATCAGGTTAAAGATATGAAGAGAAAGCCTCCTACCCTGGATGTGGCCCTCAGATTCTCAGATCATTATTGATTTATCAGGTGGGCAATGTTAAAGCTGCAACAAGAAGTCCAAGGGCAATCAAGAGGCTCTATGGCCTTGGGATGACCAGTCAAGGGATGAGGAGCACGAGTCATATTCTCTATCCATCCAGTTGAAGGGAATGATGAGGGAAAAAATGGAAAGAGCCAACAGATTCTCTTAAATGTATGTGCACCTGTGTGATATTCCTTAAATGCTAAACTGAAATACTTTTCAAAGACATGTATCTATTTTTTTCACATCTTCCCACTAACTTCAGGGTATAGATCACTTAAAAAGTATGTCATCTGTCTACATAGCCTCCTAATTTTCTTAATAAATCGAATCTGCTATGCCTGTGTAAGAACAGATCTGCACAGGTGTTCTGTTACAGCTCTGCTCTGCCACTTACTTCCTTGAGGTAATGCGAAAAGATATGACAGTAAATAGAGAATAGCACGACAGGATGAAATATAACCTCTAAAGAGCAAGGCCTTTGCACTGTTCTGACATGTCTAGACCTATGCCTTAGGCTGCGTACAGTGTCAAATAATCAAATTGTGTTGTTTAAAATACTCATTGATATATGTTGTTTTATTTTCTGATGCTGTGGGATGACTTCAGGCTAGATTTTGCCATTGTATGTGCAGAAGCAGTTTTTACTGACTTTGAGGCAAGGTGACTCCACACAGAAGTAGGATATTGTCTCTCAGCCTTTATGGCAATGCAATTATCTAATCAATTGGAGCTGTGTTTTTGCAACACCTCATAGTGCACCAAATCCATAATAAATGATCAGTCTGGATTTCTGGAGTTAGTAAGTGATTTGGAATAAAACATGTTCCTCAGTGTGTTAATAACATTTTGTCGTGGGCTTGTCCATGCATAAGTGGATGTGACTTTCTTTTTGTTTCTGCAGTTGCCTTACTCATGGTCCAGATTTGTATTAGGATAGAACAAAATGATTACCAAGTGAAATATGATTATGTTTAAAGTCCTTATTTTCAGACACATATGTACATATGTGTTCATTGACATTACCATTGATAAGCCTTGGTTGTTAAGGTTTTGGGGTGCTTTTTTTCCTAGTAGCTTGCTGACTTTAGTAGTTTAGCAGTAAGTAACATAGTAATTACTTACTGCTTGCAATGTGAAATGAAAATGGTGACATTTTCAGGTAAAATTTGTAAGAGGGCCTGCTAACCAATATCAATATCCTGAGCTGTATGAAAAAGGGCAGAGACAGTAGATCAGAGTATTGCTCCCCTTGATCACCAGCCATGTGAGGAGAGGCTGGGGCCGCTGGTCTTGTTCAGTCTGGAGCAGAGATGGCTTTGGGGAGGACCTGACTGGGAGCAGCCCCCAGTGCCTGTGGGAGACCATCTGTGAGATGGAACTGGGCTCAGTGAGGTGAGGCTGGGGGAGGAGATGAGGTAGTGAAGGTAAAGTGAATCAAGAGAGGTTCAGACTGAGTATTTGTGTTTTAAATACCCCTGTGAAGGCAGGCAGTGGAACAGAACATGCAGATACATTGTGCCATTTCTGTCCTTAAGAGATTTCAGCCTTGGCCAGGTGAAGCCTGAGAACACGGTCTGACCTCAGAGCTGACCTCCTGTGAGCAGGAGACCTCCTGAGGTCACTCCCAATCTGAACTATCCTGTGATCCTGTTCCTGCCCAAGACAGGTTACTTGACACCTGTCAATCTCTATTTGCTTTTTCTGAATTTTGATCTCATTTAAACTCAAGGATAACAAGTATCATGGTAAGGAAATCCTGTGGGATTGTGCTGAGTTTGTCAGCACTGAGATCAGAGTATTATGACAAGGAACATGGTGCTGGAGGAGATTCCTTTGGGTCTCCAGGACAGTCCTCTCTATTCTCACGGGCCACCAGCTGGCAGGCCATCTCTCTAGTCTAGAACAAAGGAAAGGAGAAAATTAGGCAGCTGATTTGGTTAAACTATCTCTTGATCATATCATACTTGTACTTAGAGGAAGAATTACCCAGCAAGTGTGGCTGTGAAGTAGATGATCCAGGCATTGAAAACCAAGAAAGTACAAGGACTGGATTTTTTTTTCATCTCCTCCGTGTGATTTCAACAAGACACACCTTAAACCCAGCTGAACCTGGAAGTTAAATGACCTACCTAGATTATGTTGTATCTTAGGCAAAAGAGTAATTAAGGCATCTCTTTCTTTTGTGAGTAGGTATAGAACCATAACTACTGTGGAAATGCTAAAAAATAGGCTTAGAAAAAGACCGTAAAGAAAATCAAGTTTTAAAAGGACAAGTTTTCTGTGCTTCAGTGTATTATGGCTTTTTCACAACTCTTTTACTTCAAATCAAGTTGTGAAAAATATTCTGTATTTTTCTTCTGAAGTTCTTACTTTGTTTACCTATAAGCAAAACAAATTAATCAGGCAAAGGGTAGTTAGATTTTGCATAACTATGTAGGAGAAAAAAATGGTTTGCTCTGTACATTTTTCCTGACTGAGTTGAGATATATGTCAGCATTTCTTTTAAATCTTTGATTGATTGACAAGTCATAATCAGCATGATCAGCATTTTCTAAACTTGAAGAATTTGATTTTGGCCAGTAATTGCATATCTGTGTAATAAAATCATCCTGGTACCTAACTTTTGAGTTTTCTGTATGTTAGAAATGTAAAGATCCTAAAACATTTTCAAGACAATATAATAGGACTTAAAAATATATATATGCTATGGTAGCTTTGAGCTACCAGAAATTAATAGTTTTTAATGACACAGGTACTTATATATATTAGCATATATGCATTAGGAAATGTGTTACAATCCTTGTTCAGGGAAATCTTCCATTTCTGCTAATGAAATTTTGCCTGAAACAGAAGAGTAACCAAGATAAATCTCAGAGCGTAAGGAAAAACTTGCTTTCTTAGAACTGTTTTGCATACATCTTGCTGTAACCAGTAAAACTGTGGAATACCTTTCATTTTTTAAAAAAAAATCTAATTTTATAACTAAGAAAAAAAACCCCTGAACCTGTTTTTTTTTAAATATTCTACTTATATCGGTTTCTTTTCCCCAAATATGCCTGCAGGCAGTACCAATCCATTATCCTAAGGCAGTAGTTTGATCCTGCAGAGCACTGTGGAGAAAGGCAGCGTGCACAGAAGCATTTCTGCACTTGCTGTTTTGTGTGATTGGTTTGGTTCCACATTACCACAGTCACATTTCATCCACCAGCTCTTTGGCCACTGTTAATATTTTTCCTCATTTCTCTTTTCTGTACGTAGCAACAGATTGACTGGGAATTATGAACGAATATATGCTAATTAAGACAATAAAGCAGTTTAAAGATACACAAATGTTAATAGGATTTGAAATAAGAGGTAGCTTGAGGCCACTGCTGTAACTAACAGGCCATTTAAAAATTATTAGCAACGGGCCCAGTGGACCAGTAGTAAAGTACAGCTGCCTTTTTAGTAGAGTATCAGAGCTAGAGGCCCCTAGACCCTGAGCTTTACTCCAGTGATCACAGCTGTGAACGGTGCTGAACGAATTTTGCTTATTCCTGCAAATGCCAGCATAGAAGCTACTTGACTTACATAATGCCTAAGGTGATATATACAGTATTTTATTATTCTTAAAGCAGTTTTTACAGCAAATTAATTTCAATACATCAACAAAGACATGTTCTTGCATATCAAGCTGTTAAATATTTTATTAAATTTCAGTGCTCTGTTTTCATGTACAAAAGAACAGAGTATATTGCTCAATTTGTCAGCCAAACAGTTCAGTGAAGTGATGGACTCTGCTTTGGTCAGACTAAAGTCCAAAAATAAATAGAAAAAAACGTAGGTTTCAATTGGAAAGGCTGCTCTTGGACAGGAAAAGAAGTTTACATAATGTGACAACTATTTTAAATCTCTTGTGATAAACATGATAAAAAATATATAAATTTGTAATGTCAAAGCCTGTTTGACTGTGTGCCTCCTTTTCCCCCAGACCCCAATGTACACCCTCCTTCGGTCCATTCACAGAGATAACAGGGTGCCAGCCAAACAATCTCAGCTCCCTTCTTATCTGTCTTCTTTTCTAAAACTATCACCAGCACATTTGCCAGCTCTGTAGAAATTGCGGTTATAGATAGTCCATTTCAAAAAGCCTTATGGATGAGGCCCCATTCCTGCCAAAGATAAGAGAGAATAGAATGAGAAGGCTCATGCTCCTGTTTCAAATTAGTGAAATTGTGAAAATACTTAAGATAGTACCTAAAACCTGGTATAGAGAAGACAGAATTAGCTGAAAACTCAGAAGAAATTGAGAGAACTGAAAACATACTTTTGTTTGTTTGTTTGTTTTGGGAGGGGGGGTGGTTTTTTGTTTTGTTTTTGGTTTTGGTTAAGCATTTATCAACTACAAAAATCATGAGCTCTGCCTCCAGAAGGTGTACTCTTTTTTTGTGAAATGAAAAAAACTCATTGCATATAGAAAGATGTGAATTGGTGCATAAAACTGAGTATTGACAACTGCTTTAGGCTCAGACCAGCAATGCCCTCTCACTTAAATGGTCTCGAATACATTTTGCCATCTTTTTGTTGTTCTTTAGAGACTGTTGTTCTCATTTATAACCTCACAACCTGACAATGTCATAGGAAGAGGATGGAAACAGCATTTTTGATTGTGTGCCAAAAGCAGGATGGGAGCTGAAATCTGCATATACATATCTGCATCACAGTATGCCTAAAGAGAGCAATGAGGAGATAGTTTTTGAGAAGCAGCTTGATTTCTTCAGGTTTATGATTTTAAATCAGTAGGTTGTACTTGTACTGACATCTTTTTGTGTGGTTGCAAGAAAGATTCTGGTATTACTGTATTGAAGAGTGTAATAATTAAATTTAGTAACATCAATTGATTTTAATGGAAGTTAGCAGTTTTGCTCTTAGAGGAGAATACAAGGTATGGTAAGCAGTTTCTGACTATGAAAGGTGGTGTTGGGTTTCAGAATGGCTACCTGAGTCAAGGGGAGATAGGTCATGCCAAGCGTTCAAAACCTTTACCTCTGTTCTACAGTCTGCTTTTAGTTTGGAAGCCCTTAAGAGCTTCAATTTGGGGTAAAGACACCTTTTTGTTTAATGTTTTTCAAATACAGAGGTACAAAAGAGGTGTTCATTCACAACAGAAGTTAATTATTTAATGTGGAATTTAATTATTTCATGTGAAAAATTGTTTTGTGTGTGGTAACAATGCCTTATGAGACAGCATAAACATTCTCCTCTCATCAACTACTAGGCCCTCATACAATAGCACATTCATTTCCATAAGTATCTCCTGCCCCAGAATTGAAATGAAATAATCTCTGCTTGTTAAGCTAAACATGGAGAAATATGTAAGTAAGACAAATATGTTAGACACAAAGTGATGTACTTTATTAGGCTTATCTGCATACTTCTTTTAGAGACATCTAAGCTAACTTCTATATTTTGATAGTAGAGGTTTATGTGTTTAAAATTACCAGCTGTGCAGAATAGAAAAAATTGTGATCCAGAGAAACAGAGAACATGCATACAATATATGATATGTAGACAGGTATGCTTAGGCATATGTTAAACTTCTTAGGTCTTATTTGAGCTGAAAAGAGTTATTTAGAAAGCATACCTCATTCAAGGCATTTGACACTGAAAACTGCCTTTCATATCAAACAGTTGGAGCTTGAAGTCATTAAACACAGGGCATGCCCAGACTATATTTTGCACTCGGGTCTGATGAGGCTGGTCTTCCATTTAGAAGGTGAATGGCTTTCACTGTAAATAACCTTGGTCAAATGGTTCATCCATATTTTATTTTTAGAAAAGTAATTCCTTCTTCTCATTACTTTAGTTATTATGTGAGACCTATAATACTGAAAAATGTCTTTTATACATAAAAGAAGTTGAAAGATTAGTTTTTTAGAGAAAGAAAAAACAGCCTGGTGGCAAAAATGGAAGGCGGTGGAACATGCATTTCCAATCATCCTTGCCAAGCATTTGATTTTAAATCACCCATTTGTACTGTGGCTGATTTCTACTGGTATAATCATGAGAGACTAAGATGAAGCCCTCATAAAATGGGTAGAGTAGAAACTACAAGGCACCCTGGGAGAAAATGGGCAGAAGGCAGGGGGCTAGCTTGGGGTTTCTTAAATTTTGGACTTCATGCCCTCCACAGACAGTAATTTCCTAATGTTGCTTTGATCAGACATGTCCATTGTAGGCAGAGTCTACATATTAAAAAATTCCTTAGCTATGATTACTGCATCATCTGGGGAAAACAGGCAAGCTACAAAATGCTGGAAAAACCTCAGTGAAGTGAGGTGGTTGAAACAACAAGACACCATAAAGGACCAAGTTCAAATACAGAAAACACAATCTGTTTGAGTACTCAGCATGAGATGTCTGAAGTAACCATGATTCCCAGATGTACACAGCCACCTAAGCAGACTAAGATACAAATTTCTGGAGAGAAAATCTCTTGGCATGGTTTTGGTTTTGTGAAGTTAGGAGTAATAATGCCTAGGAGTTTTGAGGGACGGCTGCAGTATGAAGTACAGAAAGACGGAAGGAGTCTTGGAGAATCCTTGCTGAACAGGCCATTGATGGATGACAAGGGTATCTACAGTCAACTTACTGATTCTTTGAAAATATTTTATTCTTTACTCCAGTTATGTAAAAACTTAAGTGATAGCATTTTGGTTTTCCAAAAACTGTTTTTTGGAAAACTCAGAAGAGCTAATTTACATTTCTATTAGAAATTAAAATAGGAGTTTGAGTGAAAATTTACAGACTCATTGGCTTTCACTTCTCTATCCTTCCAGGTACCATTAAGGCAGTTCATTAGATCAAGGCTAGGAAAAGCAGTGAAAACAGAAAGATGGTACCATTTGTGAGGTAATTCTGGGCCATTGGAAGCACTTAAGTTCTGAAAAAGCCATCATTACCAATCCTCATGTGGAAGAAGAAACAATCCAAATAATCATGAAGTACATTTTTGATGTACATGGCAAAGTAAATTTCACATTATTTTTAAAATTTATTTACTCTTCAGAACCCACTTGCACTATCACAAAATAAAACTCATGGGAGCCTGGAAATCTCTTATCCACCATAAGTAAAAGGCCCTCAGATATGGGTAGACTGATAGAACAATTGGCACTTGACGTATCTTCATCCCTGAAATGACAGCTCAGGAGATCCTCCTTGACTGGGGAGTAGCTTCAGAAGAGCCTTGTGCACTTTGTCAACAACTGCTGTCCTGCCAATGCCTAGTCACAGGCTGCAGCAGGCAGCAGCAGAACTTTTCTAGGTGCTCTGAAGTTCTGTCTCTGTGATCAAGTTGTACACAATCTCAAGATGCCACAGCAAGTTTCATTTATCCGACAGTAATACTGGTTCCAAGCTGTGCTTCCTACCATCAAGAGGAAGGAAGTAAGGAATAGACAAATATATATTTTTCAGAAGTGTTCAGAAACTTTTTGTGTGTAAATCCCAGTCATGGGGATTAAAAAAATGACTGAAAATGCTATTTTTTCTAGTAAAGTGAGCATAATTAAGATAATACTGGTTTTTAACCCATGGGAAATTGGGGTGGGGGGAAAGGTATGATTTTCATCACACATATCCTCTTAACATGAAAATTGTTTTCAGAAATTAGAAACCACGTTTTCTGGATCTTTAAAGGATCTTCATATCTAAATCATGTCCCAAAAGTGCCACATCTGCATGTTTTCTGAACACTTTCAGGTACGGTGCTTTAACCACTTTGTGGGCAGCCTGTTCCAATGCTTGACCCCCTTTTTACTGAAGGAATTTTTCTAATCTCCCCTGGCACAACTTTACATTTCCTCTTGTTCTGTCACTTGTTACCTGGCAGAAGAGGCCGACCCCCACCTGGCTGCTCCCTCCTTTCAGGCAGCTGTAGAGAGCAGTGAGGTCCCCCCTGAGCCTCCTTTTCTCCAGGATAAACACCCCCAGCTCCCTCAGCTGCTCCTCACAGCACTTGTGCTCCAGACCCTTCCCCAGCTCCGCTGCCCTTCTCTGGACACGCTCCAGCCCCTCAAGGTCTTTCTTTTAGGGGGACGCCAAAATGCAAACAGTATTTGGGGTACAAATTATGGTAAAGCCTTCATCAAAACAATTTAGGGTAGGACCCATATTGTATGGCTACACCTCACATCTCAAATGAAATGCAGTGAATTCCTATCAATGACAGTTTTGCTGGCAGGAGTACTGCAAATTTAAGGTGTATTTCTCCAAAATGAAGAAAAAGAGTTGTCACTATTTCTTTCTGTTAACCACAAATAGTTCTTCTTATGTGTAAGAAAAACTTGTGATTACATAGCTATGTATAAAAAACTATTTTTATGTAATTAACAGCATGCTTCATAAGATACCCTCCTATTTAAAGCTGATTAAACTGATTCCTTTTTTTTCAGCTCTTTTTTTCTGGGAAGAAAAACTTCTTTTTAAAAATGCCTAATTTTTCCCTTTTCAAGATTGAAAAAAAAAAAAAAAGAGGCTAGCATTGTAGAGAAGTGGGCCATCAAAGTATTACTTCTTAGAACAAAATTCATATTTTTCTTTGCTCTGTTTCATGAAAATGGGATATGGAAGCAGGTTTTATTAAATGTTAGATTTTGGGGGGAAAAAAAGCTGCAAAGTAATTTGTTTTCTCTGCAAAGAAGTATTTGGATAAAATTCAAATTTGAACTGAAAGAAGCAATATGTCCTGTAAGAAAATGAATCAATCCAAGAAAGAGAGAAAATGTTTAATCAGAGAAGCAAGAAATGTTTAATCACATAGGCAATCTAGATAACTTATCAAACAAGATTTCTCTAGATATTCGTTTAATGAGGATGAGTTTTCCCTCAGCTGGCAAACTGAAAAGGCGATAGGATTTTGCAAGATCTCTAACCACCAGGAGCAATGGTGAAATGTTCACCTCAAGTTAAGCAACCGGGAATTTTACAATTGATTCCATAAAGCAGTTTTTTACTGTAATCCAGTCTAATTTCCATGCAATCTGTTATGCCTCTCTAAGCTTTTATCCTGAAGCAGAAAAAAAAAATTCAAAGATGTCTATAGAGGCTTTGTCCTTGAGAAAACCTGCTAGTGTCATAGGAACTTCCTACCATGTTTGACTTTCTAAAACACTTCTGTACTTCTGAAAAGCTTGGAACTCTCACATGTTGCTGATATTTTTACCAGCTTTTAAAAACAGCCAAAAAAGAACTTCTGTACCAATGTGGATTTTCATTCATGTGACTATGAAAGGTAAATGCTGCATGTGGATTCTCTATGGGAAAGCTTTCAAAAAGAAAGTTTTGGCAGAGTTAGGGATACGCACGTGTATGTGCATTGCCAGACAGCTATAAATATCAGCTCCATGGAGTGCACAGGACTGGAGGACAAAGGCACAAAGACTGGATGATTTATTGTAGACAGAGCTGTAAAATGCTTTTAAAAATGAGAAAAGATTTAGTGTTCAGCAAATGTGAAATTCATGATGGGTGTTCTATCAAAGAGATTAGCCAAGACACACAGGAAAAAGAAATTTTGTAAATAAACCCAGTGGAAATTTTTTTCTAGTTCTGTAAAAACATTCCATTGGATTTAAATTATGTGGAATTATATATTAATGAAAGTAAAATACTTTAGTGGTGCCCAAGTTTTCACATGGAAAGTATTTAAAGATTAAATCAGTTTCCCCCACAGAAATTTATACATGGCCAAGCTACTTTGTGTTGTTTATCAAGAAATGAGAGTTGTGAGCACTTCTAAGGAAAATAAAGATACACAGTCTCTGTGTGAGAAATACGTGGAGACCCTGGCTGCAAGGGATCTGTGTCTGTCGTATGAGATGGGACTCAAAGAAGGGCAGGTCCAAATCATATTAAATCTAGGGATGGGATGGGAATTAAAAACACAGAGGTATTTTCCTAAAGTGAGATTATGTGAACAATTTTTAATCCATCTATCTAAATGTAGGTGCCAAGCCTTTCATAATTGTGTAGTTTTGTTTTGCAGTTAAAAAGAGAAAGGTACCTTTAATGGATAAATCAGTACACACAACTTAACACCCATTTTAAGATCTGTCTTCAGAATACACCTTTCTTCTATTTTAGAGACAGAAGAAACTACCCAGAAGTTAAACCCTTGACTTTTTGGGTGGTAAAAACCAGGTGAGACAGACTGCTCCACTCTCCCTGTGTGTCCCTATACATACAAAGGCACACATGCTTGTTTCAGAACTTCTTTTGCAATTGGCTTGGAGGAAATTTTAATCAATGTATTAATTTGTGGAGACAAAGTCTTGCCTCCCTACAAAGCATGGAGAAGGGTTTGGCAATTGGATCTACAAGCCAGTCTTGCCCAGTCTAAGTGGTCTTCTCTTTTATTTTGGTCATCTCTCAGGCAAACCTTCTAAAGTTAATATTCTGCAGCTTAGTGATCTGGTTTAAGACACTGTACACATAATACTATATTACAAAGTTTAAATTATTTTAAAAAGAAGAAAATACCATGCATATTAGTTAAGCTCATTCAATTCCATTTCCCATTCAATAGGCAAGAAATGCACTATCAGTTTCTGATATTGTTTCAGGAATTGTCTTCAAGCAGAAATAGAGACAATTTTAGAGACAATTCACAGAAATGATTTCTGGAAATGTAACAATTAATTAAAAAATGTAGTAAGTTAGTGTTTTATTTTGCAATATGTTCTCACATCCGCAGCTGAACAAACAGAATTGCATTTCCCAAATTACCATTTGATCTAGCACATTAAACCAAGGCTTTCATTGTACTTAGGAGAGTATTTTTAAATGAGCTGGTAAGTCTCTTAGAAGAGAGTACTAGAAGGGACCCACTGCTGTGAGTAAAAAACACTCACAAATTTTCTGTGTTTGGTGGATCTGTCTGTTGAACTCCAGTTGAATACTCCTGCACACATTTTAGTACATGCTTGATCTTATGCATACAAGCCAAACATGATGACCTTTAGGAGAAAGGCTTATGTAGTTTTAAAGGGTTTCAGAATTTACTATGAGACTGCAAAATATGGGCCCACTAGGTATAACATTCATACACATTGGGGTAGCACTGAGAAACCACACTGAGACAGCTGGACCATTGTGCTAAACTTTTCACAGATATCCAATAGGAGATTGGCCTTCCTGTCAAGTACTTATTGTCCTCAACAGAACAGACAGTTTAAACCTTGAAAACTGAGACATGGGAATGCAAAGTGACTTTCTCCAGGGGATGAATTTAGTTTTGGAGATTCAATACACAACATGTCAGACTTCTCATTATGCAGTATCTTCTTATAGGAGGACAAATGCTTGAGAGGAATAAATACTCAAGAGGGTAATACTTGTGATTCGTTGTTGTTTGTTTCTTTCTTTCTTTGTTTTTTAAGCTGCAAATATCTTAATGTAGTCTCTCTTAGTTCACCTCAACCACTAATATGGTGTTAAATTTTAGAGCAATAAGCTGGTTTTGGTTAAAATAATGCTGTGATATTATTTCTGGTTTTAGTGCTTTAGATATATTGCTACCTGATGTGATATATGCAAGATAATTAATTTGCTTGAAGGAGTTTGTGATCAAAAGAGAAAGTTAAATGATGATTTAGAGGATTCAGGGTCCATAAATAGAACATGAATGGGGTTGGATGTTGTTGGATGTATTAACTATATAATTTGTAAAAAACTCCTTGTTTCTTTTTTGTCCTATTTTGGGTAACCATATTTAGAGGTATCCTATTCTACTCCAGACAATTTTTAAGATAGACGTAAACTGATCTTAATATATCTATAACATTTTTCCTCTACCCACTTTATGTAGCACTGTTTTCTCTTTTATAATCCTGTCTGTCATCTTATATCAGTGATTTAGTTCAGCTCATTAAGTTCTTCTAGTGTTGGGAATTTTTCTTAATGCAAGAGCATAATTTACTTTTAAATCAGCAGTCCCAAACACAACTGAGGAAGAGCATATGTGTTTCAAATCTGTACTGGATTTGGGTGCAAGACAGCTTAAAACTGCAGAGGGATGAATTTAGATAATTTGTCTTTTAGTTCCGGAGTTCTAACTAGCCCTCTTCTAGAGGGTGGAGGTCAGTGGAGTGATCAGGAGGAGGTGGGTCAGAAAGCACAGAGGAGAAAGGGACTGTTGAGATGATCTGTGCAAAGTGAATAGAAAGATCTTTGGACATTTTAACAGGAAATGCCAATCTCAAAGCTATTTTAGAAATACTGCTTAGTCTCATCTCCTGTGTCAGAGTTCTCACAGACATAAGTTGATAAATCACTTGACCTTGGGAGGCGGGTTCATATTTAGATTAAATGATTCTCCCTTCTGTGCGTCATCTCACATGTAGTGTTTGCATCTCCATATAGGTAGGCTGTTCCTCTTGGAAGGAGTTCTTTAGGTTGGGAAAGTTTGCACGGTGTTGTTTACATCAGTGCTGGCAGGTTCACAGCAGCTGAGCAAAGCAGTGTGTGTGACTGTGACCCATGAAGACATGGACCACTGATGGCATTACAGACACACCTCAAATGAAAGTCTTCACATACTTTTATGGCAGCTCAAAGAAATGTGACTTCCTAAATATGCTTTTTAATTTGTTGTTCTCTGGAGTTCACCAGGTCAAAGAAGCATAGGATAAGCTAAGTTGGAAGGGACCCTCAAAGATAATCAAGTCCAACTCCTGGCCCTGCACAGGACCATTTGCAGGAGTTACACCACATGTCTGAGAACATTGTCCAAATGCTCCTTGAATTCTTCTCAGGATTGGTGCTGTGACCACTTGCCTGGGGAACCTGTTCCAGACCCCAGTGACCCCTTGGGTGAAGAACCTTTTTCAAATGTCCAATCTAAACCACCCTGACACAGCTTCAGGCCATTCAGGTCCTTTACTGGTCACCAGAGAGAACAGTGCCTGCCCTTCTTTGGTGGGGGGAGGGCAATACAGGGACAGCCTCTGTGAGAAGATGCCAGGGGCCACTCCTATGTCAGAGACAGAGTTTTCAGCTGGCCCCAAAACAGACCTGCTGGAGGTGAAAGCTGTGGTGATGCTGGTCCGTGATGCTGTGGTGCCTCTGTGATAACACACTTAGTAAAGGATAAAAAACACTGCGTAGGAGCAGTGAGAGAGTGCAGTGAGAACACGAGAGGAACAGCCCTGCAGACCCCCAGGTCAGTGCAGAAGGAAGGGCAGGAGGTGCTCCAGGTGCCAGGGCTGAGATTCCCCCACAGCCCATGGTGCAGCCCATGGTGGGGCAGCTGTGCCCCTGCAGCACACAGGAGGTTCATGGTGGAGCAGAGATCCACCTGCAGCCCCTGGAGGATCCATGCCAGAACAGGTGGAAGTGCCCTGAATGAAGCTGCAGCCTGTGGAGAGTTCACGTTGAAGGTGACTCCTGGCAGGAACTGTGTCCCAGTGGAAAGAGGAGCTCACACTGGAGCAGGTTTGTGACAGAAATCATAGCCTGTGGGGGACCCATGCTGAAGCAGGTTTTTCCTGAAAGATTGCTTCTTGGAGAGTGCCTACAATGTAGCAGTTATTGAAGAACTGCATCTCTGGCAAAGGCCCTTCTGGAGGTGTCTCCTGGGGGGATCTGATGCTGAATTGGGCAAGCAGCCTGAGGAGGAAGGAGAGTTGGACACAAGTTGTCATTGACTGATCACAATCCCTAATCCCTCTTTGGATGTCCAAAGCATAAGAGGAAGGGAAGAGACAGCAATGAAAGTCTGTCCTCATATCTGAAAACTTCCACAATGCAAACTACTCTCAAGTCATTCAATTTTGGCACTTTCCATAGTTTGTGTTTTTGGGACAGATCAGTGTGTCTGTCAAGATATTTGTAATAGCTAACTGTGCCAGGGCTTCCCACACAGGGGCTGAAAATGCAGG
Organism: Prinia subflava; assembly: GCF_021018805.1. Lineage (NCBI taxonomy): Eukaryota > Metazoa > Chordata > Aves > Passeriformes > Cisticolidae > Prinia > Prinia subflava. Next base: position 32,703,699 of record NC_086249.1, read on the forward strand.
AGAAAGCATTTTGAAATGCTCATTCCAGAACCTGTGTCCTGGAACACTCAGTGAGTCATAGCTGATGCAGGTTCTATCATGTTACTGTGATGTTAGGCTGCAGGTTTCCCACGTTCCTACATATATAACCATATAAATATATACCTATACCTGGTACCTGTTTGCTGCTGAGCAAAACTAACATTTTTGGCAGACCAGCTGTGCACTACTCATTCTCTGTATATGTATTGTTTAGAGAATTTAAACTATATGGGCATAACTTGGGAATAAGAAGTGGTTGGAACTTTCTGCTTTTTGTTTTACAAGATAAGATTTGTGTCTTAAGTGAGGGACTTGTCTTTAGAACAATAGCAGAAACTTTGGAAAGTATTTCTCTTACAGGGAAGGAAGATCATGGGACTTGACTGTGTGTCTCAGTAAACCCTTCAGCATATACAGGTTTTTGCCATTTTGGCATTATGATGTCTTCTTAACTGAGGGTCTTGTGAGTCACCTATTCTTTTAAAGTGATTGTACTATCGTGTAGTACAATCTGCTAGAATAGAACACATCTAATTCATATTACAACTACTGCATTAACACTATAGTGGCTTTTTAAGGTGCATGGCAATGTCTTTTCTGGAGTCTATTCCAAGGGGAACAGGCTGGGTGGAGAAAGGATCAAGACTAGCCCTGCAGGAAAGCCGTGGAGGTGTTTGTGGATAAGAAGCTCAATATGACCCAGCAATGAGTGTTCACAACCCAGAGGGCTGGTGGTGTCCTTGGGCTGCATCCAGTGGTGGGCAGCAGCAGGGCCAGGGAGGGGATTCTGCCCCTCTGCTCTGCTGAGACCCCACCTGCAGGGCTGCATCCAGCTCTGGGGTCTCCTGCACGACAAGAAGCCAGGTGGAGCCAGTCCAGAGGTGGGACACTTGCTCCCAGGGCTGGAGTGCCATTCCACTGAAGACAGGCTGAGAGAACCAAGTTTCAGACTGGAGAAGAGAAGGTTACAGCGAGGCATATTTGCAGCCTTCTGGTACCTGAAGGGAGCCTAAAAGGGAAATGGTAAGAGTCTATTTACAAGGGCATGTAGTGACAGGACAAGGAGGAATGGTATTAAACTTTAGGAGGGTTGGTTTAGATTAGATATTAGTAAGAAATTCTTCACTGTGACAATGGTGAGCACTGGAAGTTTGCCCAGAGGGGTTGTGGACTCCCCGTTCCTGGAGACGTTTAATTCCAGGTGGAATGGGGCTCTGAGCAACCTGATGTAGTGGCAGGTGTCCCTGGCCATAACAGGAAATATTGGAAAGAGATGATCTGTAATTTCCCTTTCAACCCAAACCATTCTATGATTCTGTGAGTCTGACCTCCACATTCAGATCATCTTTGGTGAGACCAATGGCATTGCAAAATCTACAGGAGAAAATAATATGTGTAATATGGCTAGTAAGTTGTCAGCTATGAAGAGATACCTGGTTTAAAGACAAATTACTATTCAATATTTCTTAAAGTATGCTCATAAAAGTATATTTGTCACTGCTTTGTATTTGTGAGGGGAAAAATCTTGAAGAAAATTTTCTTAGAATGCTAGTGTGCAACTGTTTTACCAAGCATAATTTAGTGCATTTTTAATAAGTAAAATGCCTTTAGAAGTGCAAGAGAAATGTAAAAAGAATTGGCAAATTCAGGTAGTCATGTTAGCCGGGAGGCATTTTCTGAGAACAGCAGTGAGTTGGAATGCAAATCCTCATGGCTTTGCTGATTTTGTGGTCGCTGCTGATTACTGTAAAATTGATTTAGGAGTGTTGCAGCATCTCTGCATATGTTTAAGCTTCATCTCCATAGTGTCACAGGCAATTTTCCTCTCTGTGGGTTTTGTACTGAGTAAGAAAAAAGTCTCATAACCCTCATCTTAGCATTTTTTCTTATCAAGGAGCAAAGAAAGACACACTTCGGTTATTTCTCAGTCTTGATCTCAAGTATAATAGCAAAAGTTTTCTTGGATCGGCTATTTCAGGACTTTAATGGCATTCAGATAATGTTTTATCACATTTGGATTTAGACTGGGACAGGGATAGTTTGCTTTGAACACGAAGAATTATTATTCTGTTACTCTAAGTTATAAGTACTTTAGGGTCATATTATGTTATTTAATGAAATTTCAAGTTTGACTTTTTTCTCCATCCTGAGAATGAATCTGAGCTTTAACTCCACTAAGTGTATAATGTCCTAGCTTGGCATTGATTTCTTAAATTTTTCATCATGTGGATTCCTACTGTAAAGACCATGTGTTGCAAAAAGTACTCTGTGCTCCTGTAAAACTGCAAAGAAGTACAGCAACAAGAGCCTTAGGAAGGATTTTGTCTAAACATGACACACATTAAGTAACTACCACTTACATGAGGTGTGTGTTCAGTTATTTTAGAGTTAATTGAACTGTGTTTAAAAATAGAGAGGGCCTGCCATGTCCTCACAGAAATACTTGTAAAACAGAGAAATCCCTTTGCAGAGGAAAGTAACATGTAGGATGTGACTGAATGAATGATTATAGAACAAAGATACAAGAAACAAGTGTTTAAAATGGATTATTAATAAGAAAGATTGTGTTTAAAAAAAGAAGATATAAAGGACATTTGCTGCAGAAATGAAAGCCTAAGTTAAGGCTTTCACTGAAAAATGAAATTTTTAAAGGACATTAAAACAACAGTAGAAGTTCATTTATATATTTAAATAAAAATACAGGAAATAGGAGAATAATTGAAACTGTTCTATATTGATGATGAGACAGAAAAGCATTAAATTCTGGTTGCAGGTTTAAAACTAATAGATATTTCACACTGATTTTCACTCGAGGAGAATGTCCATCTTAAAAGAGGTGTGATGACTAATGGGACCAGAGAAGTCACATCTTTCTTCCCTGGTTCTTCAAGAACTGTTTTATTGAAGGTCAGATGGAATAACAAGTACCTCCTGCTAGAGCTGTTAAGTAAGTTGTGATATATATGATCTGTGAAGTTATAGAATATATTTTGATGGAAAAAAAGCTTTAAAATATGGATATAGAATGAAAATGGCATAAAATGCAACCAGAAGTTACTAAGGTAGACAGTATAGGATTGATCTCTTCCAGTTGCCAAGAGAATGTAATAAAATAGACACTTCTCTTAAGAGAAGTGATTTATGGAAACGGAGACAGAGTCAAAAGGCAAGCATGAAACTGTGGAGAAGATGGCAACAAATTTTAGTAGAAGAGGAGATACCAGCCTGGTAGAAGCACAATTACAGGAGAAAGATCATAGGTGTCTGTTTTTACAGTAGACACCGAGATAAAAAGTCAGGGTACCATGATGGAATTTGCTCCAGAGGCAGATAAGTACATCGAGCAGAGCAGACCAAGGCTGTAAGTGTAGAAATAAATAATTTTAAAGAGTGCAGAAATATGTATGGCATGATGGAAAACAAATAATAGTGACTAATGACAATACCATGCTGTAAGCAGGAACTCATCATTTCGAAATGGCCCAGAAGGAAGAAGGCACAGACTTTTGATCTCAATATGATCATCAGCCATCACTGAGGTTCAGATTTTGAAAAAACACAGTGTCATCTCAGGATATGTAAGAAAAAATATTTTGTGGTTGAGATGGGGAAATAATGTAAAAAGCAGCAGGAAACCTTTCACTGAAATTCTCAACATGTCGGTCATCTGTGTTCAAGCCAGATGAGATGGAGCTGGGAAAGCAGAGAGCAATGCTCCCTGTGATGATTAGTGAAATGACAAGCCAATCATTTGAGGGGTCTGTGGCAATCTGTTTTGTGTGGTCCAGCAAGAAAAATACTAAGAGGATTTGTTAGAGATGTGTGCATTTAAGGTGAACTTTGGTAAAGGAGGAAAGCTTTTGAAAAAGCTTTATTGATGTAAAATCTGACTATAAAAATCATTAGGATGGGAGCCATAACAGTGGAGGAGAACATAAAATCACAAAACTACCCTCAAGCTATTTACTCCAGTTCTGGCATCAGAACTGGGTAAATCACCCAAGTCTTAGCAGAAAAATGCACAATTTGTATTTTCAGCTCTTTATGCAATAAATGTAATATGAAGAAATAAGGCTGAAGTGATTTGAATTTGCTAAGGCTGTACATTGTACGCTGAGTGTGCAGAATGACTGTGAACTCCAGGCTAGTGGGAGGATGTCTTAAGTTTTCCCATGTTTAGGCAACATGTAAGAACGGACTGTGAGAAGAGAGGGTATGGAACAGGGGAGCATAGGAAGTACTGAGAGGAAAGCAGAGGACATATGATGATCCTCTAACTGACTGTTCCTTTCTCCATTTTCTGTGATTCTAGGAGAGGTATCACTATTAAAGATCACACGGTTTCTAATACCTTGGTTTGTGCTTCAAAAAAATGGGATGTTTTTTCATTAGACCCTTTATGAATTGATAGAAATGCAGTAGTTGCTCAAGAAAATACCCATATGCCTGCTTATATGTGCAGAGATCAGTAAAGTCCTTCCTTACCCAGTCTGATGAAATCAACAGAAGTCTTTCCCTATGTCTTAAATGAGTCCAAGAGCAAATCAAAACTCAGAATATATATTCAGGTCATTTGTTTTCTGGTTTTCAGTTAGCACAGAGTAGAAATAAAAGGGCTGGGGCAAAAGTCAGATCACATTGACTTACTACATTTTACTTTAACTGCCCTCTTAAAGTCAAGGAGATTATTCATGAAGTAGGTTTTTACTCAATGTCTCTAGAAGTGTTTTAATGTACTACAAGGGCTTGCTGCTTAAAAGGGAGCAAAGGTTCTACCTTGTTACAATTCAAAATGTCCAAATTTCACTTACAAGGTCAGTAACATTTTTCTGATAATTTTCACATTTAGAATGTGAACATTTTTCAGTTTAAGGTAATGGAAATGCTCGATGCCTTTAGAGATGGCTAAAAGAATATATGTTGATTTTTTCCACTGGTAAGCAAAAACACGTTATTTGTTCTACATTTTATTTTAGAGCAAAACCACAATAGATACTTTTGTGTTCTAGGAATAGGATCAGAAAAACATGAATTATTATTTAACTGCTTATTTATTGGTTTTCAGAATAAAAGACATGGTGAAAATTGAATGTGACTGTACAGACAGAATTATGAATCTTCAAATTAAAAATTGGGGATGTTGGAATGTGTAAGTACGTGTTTACAGATTTTGTCTCCACTTAAACACCGTTTGTTTGTTTGTTTGTTTCAGTTTGCTCCCAGTATTCCAGAGGAGTTTTTGCCATTTTTGGACTGTATGATAAGAGATCAGTGCACACCTTGACCTCATTCTGCAGCGCCTTGCACATCTCGCTCATCACGCCGAGTTTCCCCACGGAGGGCGAGAGTCAGTTCGTGCTGCAGCTGCGGCCGTCCCTGCGGGGAGCCCTGCTCAGCTTGCTGGATCATTATGAATGGAACCGCTTCGTTTTCCTCTATGACACAGATCGAGGTGAGTTGTGACCCAGCCTTCTTATCACCATCGTTCCAATGGCTTTTGCAAGGGCTGTGAACTTTTGTGTCCCCTTGAGAGCTTGGGGAGCCAAATTTTAGAGGGCCTTTGAGGTGAAATAACTCTGACTGAGTAGCTGTGAGGCTGAAGGAAGAACTCCTTAGCCTGCAAAAATTGGGTATTGGATTCACATCGTAAGTAATCGATCAGCCAGAGCCTATGCTGTAAGTCTAGAATACCAAAATCTTTAAACTAATGGTAGTGAAACAAAAACACAGTTCAATGAGCAGAATGTTACAGCTCTATTCTCTCTTCAGTTCACTTAGCAAGTGACAGCAGTACAAAGAATTAGAGAGGAACAGCTGCTCCTCTGCATCTGCACTGGTGTAAGCTGAGGTAGGAGTGAGCCTTAAACTCCAAACCTTGGAAGGTCAGGGCAGACAAAGGTTCTGCCCTCAGGCTGTGCCAGAGTAGTGGAGGTCAGAGGCAATACCTACCAGGCACGAGGCATCCACAAGTCAGCAGAGGGAGGGAGGGAGTGCTGCTGCAGCCCATCTTCTGCTCCTTTCAGCTGGAGTTACCTCTGTGATGGACTAAACTTTTACAAAATACATAGTTAATTACAGAAGAGAGTATATTTTCTACCCACAGTCTCCATTCCACATCCCAGTGCATCTCAGAACTGTTTAAGTGGTAAAAATCTGTAATGCATCACTGTGTGTCACCACTCAGTGAGGAATTGAGAGGTAAAAGCTGTTTTCCAAGTCGTGTGTTCATTCTGCTGGCAAAGTCTTTGTTTTTGGAATAGGACTGAGCCAGCATAGCTGAGCTTCTGCAAAAGAGGCAAGATTTGTATGTTGGTGGCTTGCTTGCAGGGGGGAAGCAAATAGCATAGCTGTAGTCAAATAATTATTTTACTACAGCTGTTTCAATATAGTTCCCCATGTGGACAGTCTATTCTGGAATTAAAGTGGCTTTATTCCAGTATAATTACTCTACAGAAGAAATAGGGAATTACACAGACCTAACTAAATCTGTTTAATTATTTGATTATGGCTATAGAAGTTAATTTGCTCATATATACAAGCACTACATTTTAGTGAGTTTTTACCTTGATATGCTGCCTAAATACCTGAATTTGAATCAAAATGAATAATGGAAGAAAATTAAAGAGTTTGCATTGTTTCATAATTGTTTGGTTGTTGTTTTTAACTAAATATTTTTTTTAATGCTTGCTGGACCCATAAAGATAGTTCTGGAAAGCATTATAGAATGTATTAGGTAACTGGAAAGAGAAAAATATAGCAGAATTTTAATGTGTTTCTACTCAACATATAGTTATGGGTAACAAGAAAAGCACATAATCACACATGTGGTCTTACAAATTCAATAGATTGTTAAGTAAAGAAGTGCACAACCTGCAGTTACCTTTCTCATCTAAATTCACACACTTAATTAGATTGAGACATCATGTTTGAGCAGGTGATATCACACCAAGGACAGTTTCAGAACAGAGTCTGTACCAGCATGGTTAATAATTAACTCTTATGGCACTGAATTTGGCCACTCTGAACTCATCAGCACATCTTTGATAAAAACATGACATTTTCCAGCTTGGATTAAGGGGATGCTACATTGGGTAGTCTCTCAGATTCTGAATAGGCCTTGTGATGCAGTCTCATGCAGGAGAAAATAAGATTCAATGTATCTTTTGGTATTAAGAGTACTGTAAAGACACATAATTGTTGAGTGAATTTTCACCATCTTTGCACAAGACAAAATTTCAATGTGGACCTGAGATATGCTTTCAAAAAAGTAAGCATCACCTTACTATCAGAGTAACTGTAAAAAGAAAAAAATCATTAATGTTGAGTCATAAAACCTCTGTCAGTGAGGCCAGAAAATGATCTTGTCTAGATTTTTGTCAGAGATCTTTCCTTTCCATGCCAGAGATCTCCCTGTTTCTCTGAGCAGCCCCATCGAAGCAAATTGAAGGAAGGTGAACCCCCTCAGCATTTTGTTGCTGAGCTTGCCAGTTGATCTTTGCAGCTTAAGTGGGAAGCTATGAATAAGCTCTTATGGGGAAAGGTAAGCAATAAGCCTAAATTCCAGCCTGACACGGGAGCTGTCTGTGAAGAAGGCAGTATTTAGCAGCTGTCAGTATTGTGAAAGGCAGAAGTCCTTCACAACAGATAGAATGACAAAATACACTTAGACAAACCTTCAGCAGCAGTGATGGACAAATGAATGTTGTTCTCAGACCTGCTTTTGAGCCCTTCTGTCCTGCTTGCCTCTTGATTCTGTTTCTTGTGACTCAGTGGCTGCTCACTCTTGGGGGTTGAACAATTAAATCCTGTTATCAAGGTACGTTTCTCTGTTGCAACATTCCATTCATCTTTTTGTCAGCCCCTAAGCTCCCTGCAGAACCCCAATCCTTATGGCTGGAGCCACTTATGTTAACATTTCAGATGAGGCCAGGAATGTACTTCTGTTGCATCTCTCTAAGTCATTCCCACGTTCCACACTTGGGGTTACACCGTGTAGCAGTCTTGGACCTCACAAACTCTGATGAGGTGGTGGCTTCAGCTATTATGTTAAATCTCCCTTTCTGATTTTCTGCCAAGGTCACAGTCTGGAAAATCACTGTCCTGTGACAGAATGAAGATACTAGGAAGAATGGCAAAAATACTAAATTAATTGGATCTAGCAGGGGACATTATGGAAAAGGAGAGCAGGTTTTGCAAGAGGCATTAGACCTAAGAGAAAGATGAAGGAAAATTCAGCTCATTATTTAACAGGGGAAAGTGAGCAAGTAAAGAGCAACACAGAAGGCTAAAGCCTGAAGGGTCCTTTTGTTTCAATACATTCGTCTTTCTCTTATCCTCCTTCCAGGTTTAAAAAGGTTCAATTATGACCTGATGATGAATACAATTAATAGTAACAGCAAAGTGCCAGAAACACAGACAGGTCAGGAAAAAGGAGGCTGAAGGACATTTATTTGAGCTATGCAAAGCGTAGTAGGAAAGGGCTGAAACAAAAACTGTACCTCCTTGAGATACCCAGAGGAAGAGAAATTCCAGCAGGGAAGAAGAGCTCAGCTAATATTTAATGTCATCTCTAAAGGAAATTAAATGAAAAAAACTCAAATGAGCAGAGCAGAAGAACATTCAGTTTGTATATGTTGTTTCATTGTGACTGAGAGGTATTTCATTTAAAAAGAGGCATATAATCAAGTGGAGCTATGTACTTGTAAATTCATGGGATTTTGGACCTAGCACAAGTATGCCTGTAGTGTGATTTCACTAGTTGGTGAAAACATTTTCAGGCACCAGAAAGAAAAATTTGGCCCCTGAAACCTCAGAAGAAGGCTAGAGGAATTTGTGTGACGTGTGAGAAGCTGTTTAAGAATAAAATCATGGAATAATTTAGGTTGAAAAAGACTCTTAAGGTTAAGTCCAGCCATTCACCCAGCAGTGCCAATATCCTATATAGACTTGAGTGGTGCAAGAACTGAACCTACAAGAGGTCAGTGTTAGTTTTCCACACTGTGTGCAGCCTTACTGAGAGCCAGAATGGCTGAAGTTGCTAGTTAAACAGCAGGGATTACTCAGAGCTGAGGATCCCAGGTTGGAGAGTGGCAGAGGGGCTGCAGAGCAGCACAGGCACACGTAGAGCACCAGGGAGGATGGCAGCCAGCAAGCTGGAAACTGCATTCACAAAATGTCAGCATCCATTTGAATCCAGCTGTGTTTCCCAGCAAGAGTTTTGGCTGAAGTGGGGAGCACGATGGGTAGAGCTATCAGCTGACCTAGCAGTTGGTCCACTAGAGGTAAGGACTGTAAAAGAGTTATATTCTATAGAAATTAGGCATCATGTGCGAGCCTGCATATGTACCTTGTTAATGCTTTTTTCTTTCCCTCCACACCTTCTAAGTACATGTTCATAAAGCCAACTGAGTCATGGCTGCAGATGAGGAAAATTAGCTTACTGTGCACAAGGTAAATTTAATTTTCCCATGTTTCTGGATAGTGTTTTAATAACAACCCCTTAAAGTTGAAACTGTTCTATGACAATCTAAACCTGGCAGAAGGTTTATTCAAGTACTGGTGGCCTGTTAGAATTAATCCTACAGTACACAGAGTAGCAATCCCTAGGCTTTTGTCTCTAAGAACTTGTGGAGGATAAGTGAGACCCAGGAGAGAACAGAAGCTCTCTGGAGAAGGCAAATAATGGTACAGGAAATTTAAAGTTTTCCCTCTTATTTTGAGGGAGATTATGGATTTTATTTACAATCAGTTTATCAGACTAATCTAATTTCCAGCTTTGGCAGAGCATCTGGCTCAGCAGGAAGCATTAGGTTTGGTGTATCCATGATTAGTAGCTCCAGTGATACTGCCTCAGGCTTGATTTTATCACAGAAAAAAAGTAGAAAATAGAGGTTCAACTATAGCATGGCAATCTGAAAGGGGAAACCATAACCCCAAAATTTTTGCTAATAACATATTTTAAAAGTAAGAGCAGGTATCAGGTGAGGTGCAATTGTCTTTGAATTTGCATGACAGCACAGAGAAAGGCTTTGTGTTAATGAGCCTGGCCAAGGTATGAGTGGTAAAAAAAGGGTTCAGGGTTCAAAGTGATCTGCCAAATAAATAGTTCAAGAAGGTGAAATGTGATAAGGTGGTATAAAGGCTAAACATAGTAGGGAGAAATCATAGATACAAAGAGTAAAGTAACTGACCCAGAATTAATATCACGGGATATATTTCAGGAGTTGTGGTGAGCCATAAGTACAATGTAAGTACAGAAAGCCATACTGTGTCCAATAAAGTAGAAGTTATTTTGAAATTTTGAAAAGGAATGTTGCATGTGAAGTTTCAAAGCTGAATATTGCCCTCACCCGGCTGGCCATGCTACTGTGTCACATGTTGAGATTTCCACTGTGAAAGAAAACATCAAACATTTTCAAAAACATCTTTCCTTGCTCTTTTGAAGCACCACATATTGTTTTCAGCTATAACAAAGGCCTTCAGTATAAATGTAGCACAAGGATCCATTGCTGGCACTGTGATAACTGACCACCACATACAGATAGAGGTTTCAAGGGTCCACTGAAGAGAAAGAATATTAAAAAAAAAGAGACATGACCAACGAGAAAAAGCTTTACAAATGGAGATTTCATTTTATTTTTTAATTGTAGGACTGTTAAGGAGCAAAGATCAGTTGCTTGTACCTGATGAGATGTAGGCAAGACAGAATTATATTGGCAGATTTTAGATGTTACTAGGGAAAAATGTTTCAATCAGGTTGGAATAAGCTGATGAGGTTCTTGCCACTAGGGTAAGATTATTACTGCTTCAGAAGTTTTGAAGAGTTGAGTAAATATCTGCAGTGGTGATGGGCTTTGCTATATCCACCTCAGATGATCTCTTACATCCTCTCAGAATTATTTATGTAGTTGCCAAGATTTCTCTAGGAAACTGGGAATGGCTTCTTCAAAGTACATGGGACACTGAAAAGATAATTTTCTTAATTTTCTACTACGGAGCAACTTTTAATAATATATTGTTTCTATTCAATTATACATCTATATATAGCCTTTGTAAAACATTTAATGTGTTCTGTTATTCAAAAATCAGATCAGAAATATTCTAAGTGATCTAGATAAAAACGCTGTAAAATCATGTTGAATAACTAACATTGTAAAATGGTACTCAAAAAGTTAAGCTATCTCTAGCTGGGCATTTAGGTGCTGAAAGAATTGGCCCTACATCAAGCTTTACTTGATATTTTCACTGCACTTCTGAACAAACTTTTCGATGTCTCAATAGTGAAAGTAGTGGTCATGTAGTAGCAAGTTGTAAAGTTATTTCAATACCTCAGCTGAAAGAGCTAAACTTACTGAAGTCAGGAGTGATATAAACATGTAACTCACACTTTTATGTGCATAGAAATACTGAGTTAAGGCTGTTATTTGTGAAGTAAGTTAAAAGGACCAAAAGTTGCTAGTAAAAAGCAAATTGCAGGTGACCTTACAACTCAATACTGAAAAAGGTTTTCACACCAAGTGCTCTTAGCTTATTAATTGTTTTCTGCATGGCACTGTTAAGGCTTTTGCCTAAAACTTCTAGAATAATACCACAGGTAAGCCTAAAAACCAAGTTATGTCTTGAATAGTAAAGAACACTATGTTGGTAATCTGATTTTGTTCAATTGCACTCATCCACTTGGTCTTGAGCCCTTTCTTCATTACTATCACCAGGAAGGATTTGGTAGGATTCCCACAATATGAATTTTTCATCCTAGTGATCTTTGGCAAATTGTTGGACTATAAAAGAGAAACATAAGTTCATAATTGGCTCCCCTAAAAATGGAAGGTTCTTACTTGCATTATGCAGTTTTGTACCAAACTTTTGTGAAATAAAGATCAGTGTTGTTGTGACATTGAAGAAATACTGATAAAAGGAACAGCATCCAATACCTGCTCTCATACTCTTTAGACTGCTCTAACATCATGGTCTGCAGGTTTGAACTTTTACATATTCCCCCATAGATCTGATGAAAAGCTGTTTGTCTTCAGCAAACACCCTTATGTGAGCGGTGAATCATGTCACACGTATTGACCAAACAAACCACTGTGTTTGTTTTTTACCAAAGTTACATTTGTCATTTAATGCAGGCCAATCTGACCCAATACACAAAACAGAGAAAAAAAATGTTTTGTCAAATATCAGTGAATTTAGAGAACTGCAGTAATTTTGTCATATGATCTGCTGTTGTCTGTACTCAGGAACAGTAAATTCCATGTTTTTAATGAAATAAGGCAATGTGCTTTACCCATCAGTAATTGGCTTGCAGCAAACTTTGTTTTGCCAGTGTGAGCTCATTAATAATTATACCAGAAAAAAGCCAGCTCATCTTCATCTTCTCAGCAAGTGGTAGCAGCATGAAAATACAGGTAATAAATGCACACGTGAAACTAAAACGCAGCTGGATCCTAAAATCAGCATTAGTAATGATACTGTGACTTTCCATCTTTCCCTTGTCATACCACTGAAGGGAAGCAATACTGGTAAATCAACAGGGTCATCATTTAATTTACTACATGTGAAAAATCTTCCAAGAGCTTTCAGAATGGTTCATTTAACAGAAGTGCTTCTCTTGCTGACTGAAATGATTGAATATTAGATCACGGTTGAAATTAACAAAAATGTAGGTGCTGGAATCAAAAGCTGATCACCAAGTTCACGGATTAGTCCCCTGACCTTGGTTTTCCATGTAAGATGTGGCTCAAAATATGCTGCACCTGAACTTTCCTGTGTGTTTGGTCATCTAAACACTCAGAACACAGAGCGCAGCCTAATATGCAAATGCCATAGAAATATATAAATCCTAAAACATGAAATAAACTGCTGCTTATTACATTCCTAATCTGAAGAATTTGCTTTCCTTTATTCTGGCTTAGTGGCTGCCATGGAGAAGACAAGAGACTCATGATAATTTCAAATATTGCTTTTTAAGTTGCCGTGCCAGTGAATCATCTCTGCCCTTTCTAATGATTTGTTTGTGACAGTGTTGTAGAATCCTTAGAGCTAAGTTCTTTTCTCAGCAGCATTTATCTCAGTTTTGCACATGTGTAATACAAGATTATGCCTGTAACTTCTATATGCTTTTAAATTCCAACATCCAAATGTAAATAACATTGCAACTTCCAGTGGCTTGTTCTAATCATATCAGAGAATTAGAGAATAGTTAATTTGTTGTTACCTGCATATGTAATACATTCCTTTAAATGAAAACATGTCATTTTTATCTGGTTTTTACACACATACTGTATTCCCTTGAGAGCAGGGACAGTATGGTCTGTAATTCTGAATGTCTGTCTCCATTTGCTTAAGAGCTTTTCCACACAAGGTTGTAATGCTGCAGTCAAGAAAAAAAGTGACTTCATACCATTTTTTCTGTAAAAAAGCTCATGTACTGGCATTTTTGTTCTAGATTTTCTGAATAGTAGAATTAAGTTCAGCTGCTCTTACGTGTTGCAAATAGCAACTCTGAGCACATTTCTGATTTTATTATTATTCGATCCCAAATAAGAGGACGTGTTTTACATATGTAATGATTGGACTTGTGTTCGTCTTTTCTGTGGATGAAAGAAATGACTGTCAGGGAGCAAAGTGTTAAACAGTAATTTGTGGTGTGTTTCAGTAGTGTTTAGCTTTCATATTAATATTTAGGGTAGACCTTGCCCTCCTTTACAGATATCTGTATCAGTGGTATCACGTTTGACAAACGTTGAAAACAGCTACCTTCAGTGAAGGCAGCCTTCCATCAGCATAGCCAAGAGCATCTTTTCTAAGTCTGAGGCTGTGCTCTGTCACCACTACACACTGGTCAGCAGTAGCACTGCAGACAGTCGAGGGATACAGCGCCCAGCGGCGCGGACCGCCAAAGAGGGCCTTGAAAAGGCTCAGACGAGGAAGCCAGCCACACATCCAAATGCTTGTGCTTTAGAAATTCCTTTCAGTATGGACATCCGAGTCCTGCAGCTGCTGAACGTAGCCTTTTATTTGGCCACAGGTGTTGGCTTCAGTGCTGGAGCACGGAGTGGTAGCAAACAAAGGGGGGTATAGTCAATGCTGCCAGAGAGCAGACGTGGTGCCAGTTTAGTGCTGAATGTAAAACAAATACTTGTGCCAAGTTGTTTCTAAATGCATTTTTAGTTAGAAAAATTAGCTTGTCTTTTGAGAGTATTATCTATGTGTGGATGAATGTTCCAAGTTTTAATAGAGTATAAAGCAGGCTTTTTAAAAATAAAAATAAATAAACAAGATATAGACTTAGAAATAACAAGATGTACTATTCCATTTTTTATGCACCTATTGCTTAAAAAAGAATCAAAATGTATAGGGCTAATTTAATTCTTCATGCTTCCTCCTTGGCATATTTGTGAGATATTTATCCTTTGTGTAGTGGGAGTTACTTCTCCAGAGCTGGGGCAGGAAGTAGAGGTAATTCTGCTTTAGCGTAAATCTGTTTTTGTATATAAGGGTATTTTTGGAGTTACAAATTCTTAATTCAGCTGATTGAACTGTCATTCTATCATCTATGCAATCTGTGGTTCTGTGGGTATATTTTCTGCTTCTGTGAAGAAGCATATTCCAATGTATTTAGATATTCACTATTCTGAGATGTATTTTCCCTGTAAATGGAATGTATTTTAGGTGGTTCCCTCATAAATTACAGCTGAATCCTATTTGCATACATATTTATACAAATAATTTGTCTTTGGTCAATTCCAAAACGGGTAGTTGAAGTGTAGACATCCTTTTAAAATGATTGACTGCTTATCACAGTGCTACAGATTCCATTTCTGCCTCTGCACAGGGAATTTCCTGCACTAGTACTTACAGATAACAGCATTAGAAGCTGCTTCTGTTACCAAAATTGCAATGCATGTTTGAGGTATTCAGCATTTTGCAATTGGAAAGAGAGTTACCGTAGGGTCTTTTAATCCTGGGGTCTCAAAATCCCATTTTTGTACTACTACCTTGGTGGTTTTTAATATTAATGCACACCTGGATGCTGCAGGACGTTTTGCTTTGGACAAGAGGCATGCATTTTTTTCCAGCATGACTTTGTCTGCAAATGGCAAGCAGAACATTTAATGTGGGTTTGAAGATCAGGGCATAATAAATGATGGAAGTGTCACCAAAGAGAAGGTTTGTGAATACAAAATTGGTTGCTAGTGTAGGTCCCTGGAACAAATATGCATTTTATGTTAACCTCTCAATGGGGAAAAAAATAAACTGTCGTGGGAGTAAGGAATTGCATCCTAGATCATCCCTCTCCTAAGGATGAGTCCACTCAGCATGGGACAGTGAGCTTGGGAAGATGCTAAATACATACTTTTATTTCATAAAAGGTACTGGAGCCAAATTTCCTCTGTAGTGAGTTCAGAATAAGAAAACTAAATAAAAAAGTCAAGTATACATAACACAATAAACAAGTATTAATCACAGGAAAATGATAAGCAACATTTTTTAAAGTATGCTGTTTGAAGAAGTCTCTCGTACCATAGAAAATGTGTTTACAGATGCCTCTTTTAAAATTATTTGATATGTATGAGTAAATCAAGTTGAAAGAAAACAGTCTACTATGTTAGGAAACTTCATAAAAGTAAAGCATTGTGATATTTCTGTCTTCAGTTGTATCCTTCCTGTAAAAAACAAGGTACTCTCTTTCTTATAATGGGATAAGGAGGGTTTCAAATAGATCTAAATTATTCAAAACTCTTTTAAGAATCTTTAACTAATGGCGGTTAAAATAAGGCAGCTTTGCCAAATTTACATTATAAACAGTTTACATTTAGAGTACAAAACAGGTCATGAACCTGACCCTTAAACACAAATGACTATCCCAGTCACAGATCTATCACTTATTTTTGTGTCATCTACTTTTGATGGTGTGGGTGAATTTTTATCATATCTATCTATCTATCTATCTATCTATCTATCTATCTATCTATCTATATATATATATGAATATGCCTAATGTTAATTCTATATCCTACCTTTGTCTGGATGCACAACAGCTGAAGTCATTTAAATATCAAAAATCTTCATATATTACAAATTCAAATCATGCTACTGAAAAATATTCTAGCAGTAATATTAGATTATATTTTCTTTTTAATTTGTATTTTCATTCTCATAAAGCATTATATTAAAGCCAAACTTTTTTTACAACCTTAACTAGTATGTCTCAACATCTCCATTATTTTGTTTTAAAATGATTCAAAATAAGAAACTCATTTAAAATAGCCTTTTCCCATGATAGGCATTTTGATATTGGTTTTTCAAGGAAAGACTCAGGGAAAAAATGTCCCAGCCAATTCTATCTAGTAATTGTTTTACTGAGAAAATACTATCCTTCTTCTGAAGTGTTTAATAAAGGTGTTTTAGAAAACCAGTAAGTCATTGTACGTATCTTTTCGTTTGTGTCTTTTGCTAGATTGATTTCACATCCAATTTCTCATATAAGCAAAGTATTCTGCCAGGTATTTCCTAATGCAGCTACATGCACTTGATCTTGAGGCAGAATGAAAATCTCTGTTCTGAAGCCAAGGGTGACGTTCACAGTGTGCCTTTCTGCACAGGACTTCTCTTATTCTGTGAGACATCCTCTACACCCCCCAACTTGATGCATCCTTCTCTCGTGATCTCTTCATTACCCCTTGTGAGAAGAGGAACTTCCTTTCTCCTCTGTATCAGAATATCCCCTTGCAGGGATATTCTGAATCTGCGGGTAGAATGGCAGCAACTTTATCTTCTGTCCCTTCAGAAACTCTTTTTGGTAGGGCCTCCCAAAACTCAGCTGTTTTGTTGCTCCACTGCTTCAGGGAGGTTTAATTATTTTCAATTACATTATCTCATGAATCACCTCCGGATCTACCTCTGCATTCCTACTTTCACAAGTTTGCCCAGATTTATTGGCTTGATTCCGCTTTGCTTTTCCTCCTTGATAATTTATATTGGCTTTTTTTCCCCACACCTTCTTCTAATCCTTTTGCCACATTTTCCAGTTCTGTCAGTACATTCCAGTAAGCTTGATCCACTTTCAGTTCTTATATGTTATTTCAGAGTTTAGGACCATCCCACTGCCATTTATTTCTATCTCTGCTGTTTGCAATTATTACATATCACAGTTTTTAGCTTGAAAAATCAGAAAAACCAAACATATAATAAGACTTAAAATTAGTCTGTGGCTGTCATAGTGAAAAAAAAAATTGCAGTTTTGTCTCAGGGTGAACAAACAGTTATCAATGTATTTTTTAATGCATCAGCATTCCAATCTGAATGAAACAAAAGTGATAAAAACAAAAAGCCAAAACAAAATCCAAAACCAGATATCAATTATTTTTGGATTTAATCTAAGTTATTTTAGAATGAGAAAGAATTCCAGTTTTTATTTACTTATTTTATTTCTGCTAAAAATGTCTATGGTTTTCATGTGCATGAATCACCAAGCAGCAGAAGGAGAGGTTCACCAAGTGCATTATCTTGTAATCTCAACTGCACTTCCAAGCTTCCAGACAAGTGACAATAGGAAATGCATAGAGGTGCAATATTTCATTTGTACTAGAGATGAATTCACAAGTAGTCTAAACACAAAATTACATAATTTCTCCTCCCGCAAGTCAGGCACGTTGCGGTGGCCACTGCACAGCTGCTAGCCTGGGCGACATCCAGGCAGACACAGTCACAATTGTCTCTTTTCATCTGGGTCATTCTGAATTCCTTCAACAGGAAATGGAGCACAAGCAGAAAAGTTTTAAAAACATCCCAGACATGAATCAACAAAACCCCCAAACATCTGCTCATCAAAGCTCATCAGAAAACAGTGTATTTTATTTACACTACTCTTCTGGGTGTACTGAGAATGCCTAATGAGGCTAGAGATCACTGAAAAATATTGCTGGTATGAAGTGTCCATTTCACTTTCAGAATAGCTGGCCTAAACTAGCCAAAATACGTGAAATGCAGTGTATTGCTCTGCCATTTTGTTATTTATTTTAGCATAAAGTGATACAGTTTTACTAAAAAACAGTCCACTTCAAATCCAAGCTGGCTAAAAGAAGGACAACATTTTAAACAATATTTTAACTCGTTTTGAACATGAAATGATCTAGTAAATGCAGAAACTGGGATATTAGAAAATGCAGTTAGTGTAGATGCATTGATCAGAGATGTGAGAAACATTTTCACGCGTAAGGAAATGCGGGGTCAGATCCTCAGAGCAGCTCAGCATAACCTACTGACTGCATCCTGTACTGAGAAGGAATTGGGCCACTGGGTTTAAACATCTCATGTTATATAGCTTTTCTGTTCCCCAGGACAGGTCCTATACTTTGTGCTCATGCAGGATTTATGAATCCATGTGTCCTTACAAGAGGTCTTGATACTGGGACAGGTCTAATTTTGGCTTTGTCCACGGTAAGAGCTCAGATACCCTTTTCTTCAGCAGTTGGTATTTTTGTAGAGCTGCCCTCAAGCTATTATATGAGGAAGTGGTTAACTAAAAGGTGCTTACCTACCTGAGCTACTTCAATTATTTCAGCAAAGGGTTCACCTCAGCTACAGTGAGAAAACAGTGTCTTTGTCCTTGCAGACATCCTCACATCTCTGTGCATATCAGAAGGGAAAGAAAATTTTCTTTTGTCCAAGTAAAATTTTTTAGGGAGCAAAAGGATTGTATTAATTTAACTTGTACACTGATCCTTTTCTTATCCAGTCTCTTGAAATGGTTCTTGTTATCTTAGCATCAAAACAGCATATAGTATTTCCTCTGAGGTTTTTCTCTTTGTGTTCATAGGGAAGCATCTTCCTTAGCTTTTAAAGGAAGCAAATAGAACACCTTGGTCACTCTCTTATGGACACAACTTGGAGATAATGTTTTTCTTAGTAAGTTCCAGAAGCAGCAATACTTTTATAGTGTTAGTTTGGAGAAGGAGGACATCAGCTGTGAATAACTGGAGCAGCTGTAAGTCACATAAGGGGAAATTATTCTTTGGAAGTGTGGAAAGGAATCTTATTCTGCATGTTTGCTGTGTAGCTACAAAATATTGCTGTCGATGCCAAAATGGATAAACACCTGCTGAAAGAACTGTGAAGAAAATTATCTCTCTTTCTTACACATACACTTACGAAACGTGTACTACACACTGGACCATCTCCAGGTTTTTTCTCTTTCTCTCAGCATTTTTCTAGCCATTGAATTAGTTTTTCACCCTCTCTGCCTGACCTGTGGCAGCAGAAAAGACATCTGCTATGGAGAGAGACCAAATATCAACATATAACACGCATCAGCTTTGTGGTGCCAACCTTGTAGGATAGAACACTTGTTTGTTTTTTCATTTGACCTGCTTTTGAGTTTTGTCACATTATTTTATCATTGGGATGAAGGGCCAGTACTCTTTTCTGTTTCTTGTCCTTTTTCACCAGGCTGGAAAGAGCTTCTTGCTGACTTCTCCCTACCTGTGCAGCTGTAACAATGCTCTGCCAGCAAAGCTAATGCTCCTTTGCCAGCTTTTAAACATTCTGCCAAGTAGAAAGAATTAATAACAAGATGTGAATCATCTCTAAAGTAACCCCTGTGTCCTATTCCTCCAGTATGATGTCATTTTTCAACTCCTGTCCAGGATAATAAGAACGAAGTCTTATAGAGCTGAGAAGTGTGTCAGGGCAAGCCACACCATTATTTCAGCCTACCCTTTCGCCTTCGCAGCTCTAAATGTTTAAAAACCTTTAGGCCAGATTTTACAGTCCATGTCGTGCTGCTCAGCTGGTGCAAAGTGGATGGACTCCAGCCAAAGCTGGCGAGTGGCCACAGCCTTCCCCTCCTGCCTGTGAGGACAGCTGGGACAGGGCAGTGCTGTCCCTGTCCCTGTGGCTCCTCCGTGGTGTCATATGCCAGACCCCCCACCCTTGGAGGGGAGCTCCTGGCTGGGCTCAGCCCTCTGCTTGGGCTGGGCAGCCCGTCGTGCCCTGGCTGACATTGGCCCCTCTGAGGACATCCATGTTTTAGAGCAGAGCTTTTTGGGTTTTGGACTAAAAACCAGAAGAGTTGAAACAATTGAAGGGTTTGAGTGGAGGTTAAACTAATAGGGAAAAACTACTAAACCTGAGCCATAGCTGATCAGATCTGCTATATTCATTCCTACTCGATCTCCAGCAGCAACTTTCCACTGCAATGTGGACTTGTTTCTCTTTCTTTCATCTTGTTTCATCCTTTTTGCTCCATTTGAAAGCAAAAGCAAAGATCTTAAAGAGTCAAGATGAAGTGTCAAAAGTTAATAGTGGAAGATGTTTTTGGGTAGCCATGCTCAGTTAGTACCACATCTTCAAGAAGTGCTAAAAACCACTCCTTTTGGGTTTAAAAGTGTGTTTAGGTTTAATTTTTTGCGTTAAGAGGAAAACTTGGCCTTTAGTCTCCAGAGACCTCTGCTAACTGTATGAATGTGTGCAGAGCAGGAGCAAAAGAGGAGATCATGCTCCGGTGAACTTTGGCGCCTGTTTCTGCTCCCGGCACCTTTCATTCCTGTTGCAGCTACCAATGGCTTGTTTTGGCTGGGTATCGAGCTTTCCTTCCCCAGTGATCTGGAGAGCCAGCATGAGCTGGTACACTCTGAGCTTCTCCCCTCTCTTCTCTGCTGTCTCTCTTCTACCACACGTCATTCATGAGCTTTATTTAATATTTGCCTGGTATCTTTTGCTTACCTCCAGTGCTCTGCAGTGCTTTTGATTTTTCATTGGGTATGAGGACTTTGTGGCAACAGTTCTGCAGCTCATTGTTTCTATTTCTGCAGCCTACATTTTCTGTCTACTGTTTGGAAAGAAGGACAACTCTGACTGCTTGCAACGGCATCCTAAATACCAGTGTGGCAATCCTGAGACTGTAGTGTGGCAAAAGGCAAGCCTCTTTGTAGAAATGCAAACGAGCTCCTAATACTTTGGCATTCACCTGTAGGTGGCTGTGCCTGGCCCTGTGCTGCCCTAAGCCTGTGAATTGCATATAAATACCACAGCACATCCCCTTTGCCCACTGTTCTTAGTAGTAAGAGGTTATACCACACTGGCTGTGTTAATAACAGAGTACCTTAATTGAGAAGTCTGAAAGAGCTGTCTGGTACAAGACACTAAATCTGTTTTGGTTCTCTGCTCCATTTGTAGTAAAGAGGCAGTTTCTGAAGGCCTAAAAAGTTATCTGGCTTGTAAAGAAAAATCCACTCTCTGGCAGAGACTGAAGTTATAAAATTTGATCTGCTTAACTAAAAATCCTATTAGATGGATTTACGCATGGCTCTCTGACATCAGGCTGTCCAATACGAAGAATAGGACCTGAGGCCTTTTAATGGGACCTGAAGCCTTAAAGCTGTTTAATGCTCTCAGGAATTTTCCCAGCTACTTTTCCATGGTTCCTTCAGCTTCCGGTACCAAAAACAATGCAAACTAGTGTCTGATTCATATAGACCTTGAAGTTTGGAATATCATTGTGTCAAATGACTAAATCTAATCTGTTACATTAGAATGTGATCAACAGCATTGCTGTAATCAAGATTTTTTTTTTTTTTTTTGGCCATAAGTAGCTACAGGGCATGGCAAAATGCATCTCCTTTAAGGCTCTTTCAAGCTCTTAAATAGTCAATTCTCCTTTTAGCTTGCTGTTTTTAAATCCATTTTTTCTTGAGTTCATGGAGCTTCATCTCACCCCATTCTGCAAAACCATGTGACTTAATTTCAAAGCTAACAGTGTTTAGGGTTTTCTTCCTTGAGTCTCTTGCATGGGGAGCCAGGCAGTTTTGTGAAGCTCTCAGCACTCCTTTCTGTCCAAAAAGAAAACATGAAAAAGGAAAATTCTGTCCTTCTGCATTGTGTAAAAGAATTTGTGACCCCAAATACTGTACTGACTCAGAAATCAGGACAAAGCATTTATCTTTGAATCCCTTTATTCTTATTAGTTTTAGAATTTTATTTTTTTTTTTAGTATCAAGCAATTGCTTTGAAAGTTTTTTTGCTTAGTTAAACTTTAGTTAACAGGATCCTACCAAAATAAAAAACCCAAAAAATGACCCCCAAAGTTAACACACTGCTAAAGATCCTATGAAATTAACAATCACTTAAGTTTAGTTAATTGGGATTATCTCCTACTCCCTTATTCTCTTTGATTTCTTCTTATCTTCTAGATAATAATGTTCCTGTAAGTGAGAGAGATGTTTGCCAGCTTCTTGGTACCACCTTTGCATAGCTGTCAGAATTTTCATAACCTGGGCAGGAGAAGAAAATTCATATACCAGCCTGGAATAACTAGAGAATTTGCTTTCTGCATTTCCAGGAACTCAGAGTACTCAGAGTCACCCTTGGCAAAACTTGGTCAGATGTTTTTTCCATAAAATGTTTGTTTGCACCACACTTGCCAAGGATGATGTTTCTGGGCCCTGAGCAAACCTTTTCCTCCAGCCTCCTAAAATCTAAGCACAAGGAGAGGACATTACTGTATTGGGCACATGGAGTTCTTACTGGCAATATTGGTACAAGTGTTTTGCAAGTCAGAGTAGTTTACTTTCTAGATAAAATTGTATTACTTTTAGGTGAAATACTATTTGTCTGAATTAAAATGTACTACACCAGGTTTGCATTTAGTTACCATAAATGATCATGAAAATGCAAGGCCTTATACATTGATTCCTCACTCTTCAGATCGTGGAAGTTTATGGTACGTTTGGCAAGTAGATATTGACCATTGATGATGGTCAATGTTCTCTCTTAAAGCATTAAAATCCTAGCCTCATCTAAATAGAAGTGTATATTTTCTAACTACGTCTCCTTTTTCCACATGAATTATTGTATTATAAATGACAATCTATGAATTTAGCTTGGCCTTACTTTGAATCATACATATGCTTGAATTTTCAAATAAGATGTTTGAAATTAAAATAGTGTATTAAAGAACTCTAGTGAGACACGGTGGATATATAAAAATAGAAAACCACAAGTATAAAGACATAAATATTTATGGTGAATTTTCTTATCCCTGTTTATATTTCATGTAGCATAATCTTTCTGTCATAGTATTAGGTTTGGTCTGCCACTGGTTTGTGTGACAAGAAATTTAGAGCAGCTCACATCAATCAAAATAAATCACAGTATGCAAAGAGTTAATATCAGCTCTACAAATGTGAAAGCTTTTTAATGCATGACTAATGTATGCGCATGTCTTGTCCTTCTGAATTAAAAGGACCATCTGGGCCTGAAAATGAAATCCTAGATGAACTGTTCTTCAATTAATAAAGGGATACAAAGCTTTTAAAATACTTTGTGATTCATAGATCTACTTCATAGAGTGCACATGGCAGTGGCTATTTCTTCAGCCTGATTCAGCCTTCTCTGACAGTGGTGAAAATCACGAATAACTCCAGCAAAGGCAGTGGAGCTACCTGGGGTAAGATGAGAACAAAATGAGGAATTTATTGTCCCAGCTGTGAAGAAAATATACTGCAATGATGGATTGTTTCTTTATGGATTATGACACAGCTTGAAGGAAGGAAAAATAGTAGTGGCCTAAGAACAATTGATTTTTTTTTCCAATGCTGAACGAGGGTAGAGCCATTGTTAGCCACTGATCTTACACAGAGAAACAACTGAAAAAGTATGAAGAAGTTGTACTGGATGTGAAGATCTTTTGCAAAGATATTTTCACTTTAATGATTGGAACACAATATTTTGCT
This sequence comes from Prinia subflava, assembly GCF_021018805.1. Taxonomy (NCBI): domain Eukaryota; kingdom Metazoa; phylum Chordata; class Aves; order Passeriformes; family Cisticolidae; genus Prinia; species Prinia subflava. Next base: position 32,727,455 of record NC_086249.1, read on the forward strand.
TTTTTATAAAGGATGATGTAAGTCTCTGAAAATGGTGATGAAGTCTGCCTGGTAGCAGACTACTTGGAGAAACGTATGCCAGAGACTGTGAAATATTCCTGATTTGCAGATTAGGATATTTTAATGTATGTAATTTTGAACTACTGCAATCTTCTACGACTGTTTAATTCTTTAGTTAATAAATGATGGATGACTTTGGTTTAAACAGGTCAATGAAGACTTTAATTTCCAGAGCTTTTTCAAACTGCTTTAACTCTTCTCAGCTTTCTATGCATACAGGTTAATGTAAGGTTTATATTTGGTTAATAGTGAACACTGCAAGTCACTACCTGTTGCTAGTAAAATTTACTAAGCCATTTAATTTATCTTTTTCTTGCTGTCCCTTGTCCTTTTCAAATTAGGTCTAACACTTGGGTTTGATCTTTAGGAAAAAATGTGCCACTGTATTCTTCTTGTAATGAATCAAAATGCAAAATGACACCTAAGTCTAACTGCTTAAAATACAGAGGGCAGAAGATTCACTCAGTGATAGAATTTTAATAGCCAACAAGACTTCAATAAATTTAGTGAACAGAAAGCAAAAGAAGGATATCAAACTCTTCTTTTTTCTTGGTAAGATTACAAAAGAGCTACTAAGATGGGGGATTTAAGCATCAAAAACTTACATGGAAAATTACTTGGAACATTATTTTAAAGTAGCCAAAGTAAACCTTTAAGGACCAGAGTCCTAGGCTCAGAATATGCCTAGTCAGATGAATCCAGATGGTGGGAAATGTAAAATGTTGTAACTACAGGACTATCGCTAAAGGAAAAGGAAGCTAACAATTGAATACCAGGGACAGATAGCTGTAGATTTTATTCATTGCCTTTGAAAATAATCAGAGGAAATACAGAAGCTATCTAATAAAGATAATAAAGCTATTGTTACAAGAGACATGTTCTCTTTCTCCATTTGATTGCATATGAACAAAGATATGGTAGATTTTTAGATCTGTAGATGTTCTAGATTGAAACAGCTATAGAAAGTTGGCCATTTCAAAACTCTTGAAGAATTTTTTATACAATTTTGAATGACACTTACAGGGTATTGCTGAAGGTATAAATGTAGCATACCTCAGTTACCAATTGGAGACTGTGATGAGTAATAATATCTTGAGTTATAGTCTTGAGTAGAGCCAAAGAAGAACTATTACAAGGAAGACAGCTCATGGCATATTTTAAGCCAGTATCTGTATGTAAGGGAGCGTGACCAAACTGATATATAAAACATAGCTACTGCCTTTTGGCCTTCTTGTGAAGCAGATGGTGTTGCATAGTGTAAGAGGTAGGATTCTGCATGGATTTGGCATTGTTCAGTGTCAAATATTATAAGCTGCAGAGTAAAAAATATGACAATGACTCTCATATACAGTGATATAAAACCTCTCTGTAAAACTTCTCTGGCTTAAATTTCTCTTTGATAGTTTGCCCAATTGCATTCAGTGTTGTAGGACAGTAGTAATTTATCCTAGGTGACAGTAGGTCTTAGAGTTTTAAGATAAGCTGCATAAGAGAAGAGACTTCAGCAAAAAAACCACTGAGAAGTAATCAATCTTTTAACTACTGATTGAAAAACTACCACAAAGCTAACAAATTGTTTTTAAAACTAATGACAACATAAAGTGAAATTTAGGGTTTTTTGGGAAGCAACATTTCATTCTGATTTTCAAGCTGGATCACACAGTTCACTCACAGGGAGCAGCTCGCATGTTTTCTGGTTTTACTGGTAAAATTCACCTTCAGATGATGCCACTGAGGTAGTACAGCTGGCTTTTTGTGTGGAAAATCGGAACATTCAAATGCTAAAAGCTAAATATGAAGCTACTTTTTGAACAGCTAATATTATTGAGTTTGGGAGCAATAAAATTATAAATGTAGATGATGAAATAGTAGAAAAAAAGATGTATGTGTTTCTGTATCATTTGGTATTATGCTGCTTAAGCAGTGTGAAAGATACTCATATATCTGGTGCCATGACAGTCTAAGTTACCACAGACTCTTTAACAATAGAGTGAAAAACTTATTCAAATATATAGAACAAGGAAAAAAAAAAGAGAACCCAAAAAGAGAACCCGTATCCTAGAAGATGTTGGGGCTTCTTCCATAATCAGTCTTTAGGATGGCCATCAACCCACCAAAAAATAGAATCTTATTTTCTGAACTAGAGGAATAAAAGTTCTGTGAATAGTGTAGCAAATAATTAAAGTGTCTAAAGAAAATAAAACACAAAACAGGCAGACAATTTCCTCTGTTTTCTTGTAGCTCAGAAATGCCATGCTTCAAATGTAACAAGGTACACATAAATGTAAAGAGGGAAATTAGTCTAAAAATCTAAAACCACCTTCAGTGAAGTTTTAAACCAATTTTTTTCATAGATCTCTGATGTTGTTATCAGGTCTTGCACATCTACATTGCTTAGCAAAGAGTATTTGTGTATATTCTTAGCACTTATCTAAAAGTGATGCTGGTGATAAACTGGCAATTAGCTAATTACCAAGCTGCTTTGAGAAAGATTGTCTCACTTGGTCTTTCTTCACTGATTTCCAATTCTGTCTTACCTCTTTTTTCTGTTCTCTTTGTTATCCTTGACGGTCTCTTCAACTAAGTGACCAGCCACTGACCCCTCTGATTTGAGATTACAGCATCAGGCTTCTGCTCTTCACCTCTGCCTGTTCTTCTCTACATTCTACACTTCTATTCTAACTCATGGACTGCTCACCCCATGGTGAATAACTATGTCATCACTATCTACTAATTAGGAATAGGTACTGTTCCATACAGCTGAACTCCAACTGAATTATTTAGACAACAGTCAACTGACTGCCAGATATTGTCTGAAACAAGCTAAAACCTGTGTACATGGTGTGGCAGGTTGCTGACTCCTTCACCTTGGGTTATGGGGACTTCACTCTTCTCCCGAACTCTGTCTTGCAGCTCAGGGAATGGATAGATACCTGGCATACAAGTGATCTTACAAATAAAGACTGAGGCAAAGAGGTACTTAATACTAAGTACCTCAGCCTTTTCCTCAGCCTTTGTCACTATGTTTTGCCCTGTTTCCAGTAAAGGATGGAGGTTCTCCTTGGCCCTCCTTTTGTTGCTAATGCATTTATAGAAACATCATCTAGTCTTTTCCAGCAATAGCCAGATTCAGTTTTAATTGGGCTTTGACACTTCAAATTTTCTCCTTTCATAACCACACAAAATCCTTGTAGCCCCTCTGAGTTGCCTGCCCCTCATTAAAGTCTCCTTTTTACCCTGAGTTCTGGCCAAATCTCTGCTCTGGGTGGGTCTTCCGTGCCAGCTCATCTTTCAGCACGTTTGGATGACCTGCTCCTGTGTGTTTAAGATTTCCTTCTTGAAGAGTGTGCAACCTTCCTGGACTCCTTTGCCCTTCAGGACTGCCTCCCAAGGGATTCTGTCAACTGAACTGCTAAACAGGCCAAAGTCTGCCCTCTGGAACTTTCTTTTTCACATAGTATATATGTATTTGCAGATTTTCAATGTCACAACAAAGGGCTTTATAGCAACATCCTAATAATGAATAATGCAATTATAAATAATCAGAACAGCTGAGCACTAGTTCACATTAAGAGCCTGCAAAAATAAAAAAGCTATTTATTGTTAATGAGTGAAAGAATATTAACTAGAAAGCTGATGCTCTAGAATGCTCTTGGTAATTTTTTACTAGAAATAGACATTCATTTGAAAACATGCTCCTGTACAAATTACATTGTGAGAGTTAATCAAAGAACAGATTGTTAAAGGAAATATAATTTTCCTTTTTGCTGATTCTTAAGCTGATAGGGGTCTGCCCCAGTTGCAGTTTTAAAATGAGAAACTGGGGAATCCCCTTAAAAGGATTAATCTGGCTGCTAAAATAAAAAAAAAAATGAATGAACAAAAAGCACAGTTTAGTTGCTGTTTGAATTAATTTTAAACCTTGAGTTAGTATACAAGAAAAACTTCTGTCTTCTTCATTGAGAAAATACCACAGCTACTACAGTTTTGATTACACCCCTGCAGTCTTGGACGTTTTGTTCATCTTGGATTACATTTATTTATTCTGCCTTTATATGGGTTTCTTACTTTGTTAGAGTTGATGCAGTACTAAAAATGGGAGCACAGATGAGAAGAGGGTGAGAGATTGTCTTGTTAGACATGAGCAGAATTTCCAACATTACATTCTTTCTGTCTAGTTTCTTCTTTCTATTTTTTTTTTTTAATTGTAAAGCATCATGTTTCTCATGGACACCACATAAATGGTGAAGAAATGCAGCACCTCTTACTGTTCCTATCAGACTGACTCAGTGAGAGCTGAGGGGTTCTGAAGATGAGTTACTGGACTGTGTTCATCACCTGGGCATTTGCCATATATGGGGCAACAGTTCTCTGCAAACTTCTGCTCTGTGAGTCCATCCCGCAGGCAAGAGTGCTCCCCAGACTGCTGCACCATGGGCCACTCTTCCACGGGGACAGTCCTTCAAGGACAGGCTGCTCCAGTGTGGGTCACAAGCCCTAGCAGGAAACCTGCTCCAGCGTAGACTTCTCTCTTCATGGGTCTGCAGGTCCCTGCCAGGAGCCTGTTCTGCCTCCCTTGGGTTCACAGCCCTCTGTCAGGCATCCCCCTGCTCTGGTGTGGATCTCCTCTGTGGGCTCCAGGTGGGTTTCTGCATCCCCATGGTCCTGTAGGGGCTGCAGGGGCACAGCTGCCTCACCTGGGGCTGCACCAGGGGCTGCACCAGGGGCTGCACCAGGGGCTGCACCAGGGGCTGCACCAGGGGCTGCACCAGGGGCTGCAGGGGACTCTCAGCTCTGGCACCTGGAGCACCTCCAGCCCCTCCTTCTGCACTGACCTTGGTGTCTGCAGGGCTGTCCCTCTCACATGTTCTCACTGCACTCTTCTCTGGCTGCATTATAGCTGTGCCATAATTTTTATTCCTTCTTAAATATGTTATCACAGAGGCTTTACCATCACTTGTGATGGGCCCAGCCTTGGCCAGCAGCACGTTCATCTTGGAGCCAGCTGGCATTGACCCTGCTGGACATGGGGAAAGCTTCTGGCAGCTTCTCACAGAAGGCACCCCTGTAGCTCTCTTTGTTACCAGAACCTGGCCATGCAAACCCAATGCAAACACACATCTGAGTCAATAACAAAACAGACGGATATCCCTTGAAAAATCACCGAATCACAGAATAATTTGTGTTGGAAGGGACCTCTGGATGTCATGTGGAAATTCTCCCACCCAAATATATGGGCAAAATTCAGCCTTTGGAAGGTTGCTCAAAACTTCTCTAATCAGTTTATAGTATCCCCAATGATAAGAATCCCAGATCTCTGAGAAATCTCCCCTTTCCATTACCTTCATTATGAGAATTGACAATTCTCAGTCTGAACCTTGCATCTATTGTGCTTATATTTGTTTTACTGTGCATAGCTATTCAAAATGAATAAACAACCTTCTTTGGAGTCACTTACACCCGTAATAGCCTTTTTCAATCTTAGTTATGGTGTCAGTAGCATAATTTTATAATAATAAGATATTTTTTCTCTGCCTTGAGGTAAAACTATCTGCAGAGACAGAAGCTGCACATTGTGTTAAACTTTCCTCGTTATGTACCCTGTTAGCAGGGGGAAAAACAAGCTGTGACACTGCTCATTCCGTACCCTGTAGATTATCATCTCCCCTCCACCTCAAGCCCATCCTTTTCTGAGACACTCCATACAGTAACACTTTTTGAAAAACCAGGGAGTGTCAGGATTGAAATTGTTCCTGGCTTCAGAGAGAGGCACATGAGGAATTGGTCGCACAAGGAGTAGGGATAATCTAATGGCATGGAAATGTCCCACTTCTTAGATATGCAAACACACAGTGCTAAGGGCTGAATTTTTTTGCTTCAGTGCCTTTGTAGATGGGGGCTGTTTCCCCAGTGTGCTGCACCTCTGTGAGCTAATGGAGGAGGTGTAAAGGAGGCAGAAGTGAAAGGCCTGCTGTGTCTCTGACCCCCAGCACTCTGCTCACAGCAGCTGGGCTGTCAGGAGGGCATCTCAGTACACCTGGTGCACGCCTGGCTCCGGCTGCTCCCACTGCAAGGAGGAAGCAGGGGACTGAAATGTGACTTTCTGGGTCACCGTGCACACCCGAATCTGCCCCTGAGCTATGCAATTACACATTTTCCTTATTCAGGGATTGTGCTGACTGTGTGATCCAAATAAATTTCAGAGCTTCTTTTCATGTGGCTGTGATTAGATAAGTTGGCATAATGGTTGTTTTATAGAACTGCAGTGCACTCTGTCTATTTAGAGTGTAGAGAAATGCTGAAAAGAAAATTCTAAGATAATTCTCTCTTCAACTGAAATTTGGTTTTCAAGTTAAAAATGAGGGGTATTTTTAAAGCGGGTTTAACTGGATATTTTCCTCTCCTGGGAGATGGGTGCAAAGCTCTCTACCCTGTAGATAAGGCAATGACAAAGCTAAATTTGATGTAATTAATGTCATGCTTCTACATTTTCTGGTGGGCATACATTGGAATGGTGTTTACAACATGAATCAGCATAATTGCTCCTGGTAGGCCGCTTGTATCAATTTAACTTTCCTCCAACAAAGACAGCTCTTTATTTCTTTTCTTTGAAAAGTTGAGCACCTCTTATATAGCATAAGGCTTCATAACTGAATTTAATGCTTCTATGAACATCAGCAGAAATACCTTTTATTGTGTTTGTTCTTGACGGAGTTACTATGTTACTATGCAGGATGAAAATTTTTGATCTTAGTATAGCTCCTCCAAACCATAAATATACTAATGCGGAACACCCAACATCAGACAGTTATGTGTCTCTATACCAGAAAATTTGAACTATTGTTCTCACAGATTGTCATTTCTTTTTGCTGGCTAGATGTGGAGCTTAGCATTTCTCAGTATTGCTTTATTGTACTTAATTTTCATTTCATAGCTACCTTACTTGTGATTTATTATTACTGAAAGTTGTTAATTCAGATTTTCATTGTTTTATGTTTCCACACAGTAATTTTTTCTAATGTTGTATACAGGAAGGTGTTGTGGATCCTGATTGGGGGGTCATGAAAGGAGGGGGGATAATTAGACAGATAACAGAGTACATTCCTGAACAATACTGTGTAATTATGTCAGAAGTCGGGCCCTGAACTGATGCTTCTTTCAGGCCCTGTGCTGTAGCTGAGACAGCATCTGATCTGGATGCATTTGTATTGTGACTTCACAAAAATGCAGGACATGATGAGATAGTATAATGAGAAGCAGAAGCACTTGTAGCCACTGAAGTCTCTCCTTGTCACTGCTTGTGTGCAGCTGTTGTATGGAAAGACTGACAATTCTGCAAACTCAGGATGAAAGCACTAGAGGGAAGGGGGAAAAAAAAACCCCAGATTTTTCAATACTACCTTGTCAACAAGAGCCAGGCTGCAATTTTAAAATGGATGCATTTGTTTTAGATCTGATTTTGAGTCATTGTGCCAGGACAAAGTCAAAAACTGAAAGTGAGGGAGATTGAGAAGCAATAGTATCATCCTCCTTTTTGGAAACAGGCTATCTCACATGCATACTGAAATATGTCAATCTGGTATAGAACAGTGACTCACACATACTTTGGAAATGCAGGCAGCAATGTTGCACCATAGAATGGAATCAATATTATTAAAGTACTAAAAATAGCAAAATTAATGAGGATCTTGATTAGGAAAATGAAAATAAATCAGCAAGAAGTTTTGCATGGGTTTGAGAAAAAAGAAACAACGAAGTATGAACAGAAAAAATAATTATGTTTATGAAGTGGTTTATAGAAAATTCTGCTTCAGTATTTTTTAGCAGTGGTCAAATTATTCCTGTTTCATAAAGGGGGACATATTTGTGAGCAGTCATTGGAATCCTTCAGTCTTCTCAGAATCACAGTACTATAATCTGTCCCATATAGTTCAATAATGACATGGCAGAGTTTATAATTTTTTAGTCATTTATTAACAACTTCCTACCATTTTGTAAAACAGAATGATGTTACCTTCTAACATACAAGTGTTCTACACATGGCTGCATTATACCTACCCGGGGATCACTGAAATGCATCATCTCTAGGTACCTATCAAGGATACCTTGATATACAGCTTGTATACCTTGGCATACAGCTGCATATTAAGAACATTAATATTACATGAAGTGAAGAGGAGCTGTCCAAGTTCTTTGTCTCTAAAATGGTGTTAATACCTGGTCTCTGTTGCAAAAACATGCACAATAAAGTACAGGTTTTGAGGTGCTGCAATACTGGAATACTAGACTAGAATCTATTGAAGTTTATGAAAAAGGAATCTGAAGGTTATAAAAGAAGTGTTAATTAATATAAAACAGAGGAGGTTTTTCCTCATTTCTTCTATTTTGTGATTTGTCAAATCACATGGCAAATTACTTTGTTTGTGGAGAGAATAAAGTCTATATTTCTTCTGTCACATCCCTGGAGCAGGCAAGAAGCCAGTTTATGACATAAACTGATGCCTCTTTTTTTCCTTTTTGAACTATTCATTATGCTACAAGAGTTCACATTTTTATTTAACCCTCTCCCCCCCGAATTAATAAAATGATGTCAGCTATATGTGGAAGGCCAAAACAACCAACTGTGAATTACTCCCCTTCAATATCTGTCAGATACAATTTTACAAGGCATGAGAGAGACAACTTGCTCTATAACACTCTACCTCCTCTTATGAAATACATTTCATAAATCATGGAGAAACGTAGGGAGAGGAGCACGCTGAGGCATCCATTTGTTTTTTCTTGCAGTTGTAATTTGACTTTCTGGCTTCTCTTGCACTGACTAAAAGTACAACTACTGATGGTACTGAATTATCGCTGTTACCTGGTAAACCCCGTCACGAGTGCTGTGCATTAGCACATGAACAGCAGTGGGTTTATTTCTTACTTCCTTTCCTTTTTCGCTCTTTCCTGCTGATTCTCAGTGTACTCTGGCACACAGCTTTTATGGCTGCAAAGGTGTTTGAGGGAGTGTTGGCTAAAATGGAGAAGGTGGCAGCAGCAAGGCCCAGGTGCAAAATGGCTGAGGACGATTGCACAGTGCTCTGGATTTTCTGCTCTGTAGAAGAGCACTCAATCCCCAAGATGGTGTTCACTTACAGATGGCAGAGTTGCTGAAAGGAATTAATGTGGGAGTGTGGCATAGTCATGACTATTTTTTGCCTCCAGTAGGGTGGAATAGCTGCTAGCAAAATATCCAGGTGACTGTTTCATCTGGTATTATTCAAAGCCTCTGGTTTTAAGATTCCAGCTTTTCAGATTCAGAATTCTTGGTTCACACAGATAGCTGACAAGCGATTCATTAAACACAATAAGAAATGAGTCAAGACAATGTGGGCTATGCCTACACTTCATGCTAGGCTTTGACTGGGAGCTTGCTTTTTTGACCATTTTTGTTGTGTTGCATGGAGGTTTCCTGACTGCTCAAGAAACATTCCGAAAATGGGTCTTCCTCAACAACCTCAATGGATTGATAGCATGATAGGTTTAGAATGGAATTAAAAGCAGAACTACCCAAAGGCAAACTACCAAGAAAGTGGAAGTAGTGTGCTCATATGAGAATTATTGTTTGTTGGGATCATCATAGCACTGGAGAACAGTGGGAAATCACTTACGCATAGGAGTACAAAAGAGAGACACCACCTTTGCTTAAAGTGATTACATCTAGGCATTGAACAGGACAGTGAGAGCAAAGGATGGGAGAATTCAGTCATATAGGGAGGCATGAAAAGTATCCTTAGCATTGTGGCAGTCTGCTCATTGTCAAGCTTTCTTACAGGTGGCATAGAAAAGCAGTATTTTAGGGAGGGTAATGAGGTGACTGAGCAAATGCTCACAGGGATTCTGCTCAGCCTCATGGATTCTGCAGAGCCACAGAGGAGAAAGCTGAGTTGAAAGCTGGAAAATTTAGTAAGTGGATGTGAGATTAACATCACTGATCATCATCATCTGTAAAAATAAATGATAATATGGTGGAGCTTGTCAGAAGGCACCTTGAAAGTGGAGAGAAATATTTAAATTTGATGCCATAGGAAAGAAGAGCAGCGTAATAGGAATAAAAAGAAAGGGATATTATCACCATAACAGTAAGCTGAGACATTGAGTAACATTATGGTTGGATATGAGTGAGGAAAAATTATGTCTGTCAGGAATTAATAAATAATGTTGAAGTAGATGAGAAAAGGGATGGAAGCTATGATGACTTTGGACTGCTGGCTGGATGCAATATGCAAATATTAAGGAATTTAAACTGCAAAGATAATATTGTACCATTAGCATATTTAATGTGATAAATTATTAGCATTCTCATGTGTAGGTTAAGAGCCTGCCTTATAAATAAGATGTGCTGTTTATTTTATCACATTATTTAAGTCAATAGGCAGGTCAAAAAGGAAAATTACTCATGTTGATCCTGAGTTCATGAGGAAAGAGTAGAAAGGCAGAGGACAATTTTCATCTGTCAAAAACACAGACTAGACTCACAAATGCACAGGTTATACATTTGACAATGGCTAAATATCTAGGAAAGTAGGGACAGAATACAGATTTAAATTCTTAAGCAGAAACTATAGCTGATACAGACAGGTAGGTGGGAAAGCAGATGAGATGATCTGAGAGGGACCTGGCAGACAAATATGCTTAAAGGGATTGTAAGCAGTGGATTCAGAAAGCTTAGAAAGAAAGGAGATTAAAGTAATAATTGTAAAGGCAAATGGATGTAGGATTGGTACAAATTCAAGTTCTGATTGGGAGGAAAGGATGACAACTAATGTGTATGAAGAGTATATACCGTATTTATAAGCTTATAAAATAAATACTCCAAAAACAATTACTTTTTTTTTCACTGTAGCCTCATTGCCATTTTACTTTTATATGCAGTATATGGGTTGGTTTTAGAATTCAGCATTTCCTTGAAAGTAAAAAGGGCATAACACTGGATTAATGTGTGAAGGGTCCATATTAAATTGTTCTATTAAGAGCTTTGTTCAACTAATTATATAGGTAAGTGCTAATATAACTGGTTTATATTACATTTAGAGTACAATATGCAAGAGGAGGGATGTTGCTTTTCTGAACCTCCTTTGCTGCAGAAAAAGATAATGAGAGCTATATAAAGTCCTGAAATCATAGCCAATTTATCAGGCCTGCTATGTGAGCTAATGCAAGACTAGAGACATACTGCATTGACTGCTGAACGTTTTATACCACTTTTAATGCCTAGAAATGAAAAGAAAGAAATTAATGGGGAAATAAAGAGAGAAAATGGAATATATGTAATGTATTTTTGATACTTTGAATCTCACCCTATTATTAGTCTTTTTATATGGAAAAAAAAATCCAATCAAATCAGACAAGTATTCAGATTTTCAGCTTTATCCCGTGTACAGGGATTTTAGAGGATACTCCAAGAAGTGTTGTGAAATAATGTATTTCTGATAAGGATCTAAAGCAACCAATGAATGGGAACTAACACAAATATAGTTTTCTTAGCAATGATTCTTCATGATACCGTAATTATTTGTTGTTTATACGACAACAGGAAATATTCTTTTATAGTACTATTACTAGAAGTCTACAATTTGCTTTTGAGGCCTTGCTTTAGTCTAAGAATTGACTGTAAAATGTAAGTTAAATCAGCTCACTTTAAGTAAAGAATGGAGGAAAAAGATAATAAGGAGCAATAGTAATAACTTGAGGCACATTTGTGTTCTAATAACATAAATATTAATTTGATTCCTGGTCTGAACTGACACATTTAGGCCTAAAAATCAAAATTATCTGCATATTTGTTAATTTAGGAATGTATCAGAGGGCTTGACGTAGTGGTGATTGGGACGCCATGAGAAATCACCAGGGAAACATAGTGGGAGAGACTGTCTTGTTCTTACCTGGTAAAAAAAATTTTGGCTGTATTCCCATCCCAGTTGTCTGTGCCTGAATTCAGAGACCATGTGGAAGGAACAAGTGGGATTAGATGTCCCTGTATGGCCACCAATGTGGTGGGTTGCAGACAGCAGTGCTGTGCCTAAAAGGATGGGAGTGTTGCAGGGCGTGGAGGAGATGGACAGGATCCAGTGCTGTGCTCTGTGCAAAGGGGTTACTGCACTGACCAGGAAATCCCCTGTGGGGAAAACTGGCCTGGAGCGTGGGGGTCAGGAGCAGAGGACAGATAAGCAGGTGTGGTGGAACCTCTGCTAAATGCAGTCAGGAGGTGGAAGTAGAGGAAACCTTTAGTCAGCTGGGGGAAGCTTGTTCAAAATTACAGGTTGTGACACCCATGGGGAACTTCAGCTGTGCTGAAAGGTGCTCAAAATGCCATAAGGTAGAGTGCAAGCAACATAGGAGATTTCTGAAGCACATCCAGATGATTTCTTGAAACAGGCAGTGAAGGTGATAACCATGGTAGACCTGTTGAACCTGCAGCTACAAGCAAGGAAGAGTAAGGTTGGAGATGAGCAGGGCAATGGCAGCCTTACAAACAGCAACTCTGCAATCATGAATTTAGCACAGAGAGGGAATAGAAGAGTCAGAGCCCTGGCTTTAAGGAGAGCAGCTCATTCAGGGATCTTCTTGGCATGGTCCAACAGACATCTACCCTGTAGAGGAAGGGGTCCAGGAAGCCAGTTATCTTCCAGGACATTTTCCTCAAAGCACTGGGATTATCCCTTTTGATGTGCAGCAAGTCAAGCAATCAAGGCAGGTGCTTGAATGGGGAACTCCTGACAGAGCTCAAATGCAAAAAGTAGGTCCACCAAAGATGGAAGCAGGGACAGGCTCCCTGAAGGACTACGAAAACATGGCTCAAGCATGAATGTGTGGAGTAGAATAAGGGTCAACAAAAGGATGTAAAGTGTGTCTGAAAGTGTATTGGCAGAAGAAGGAGGGAAAAAACCCCACGTGAATCCACTGTCCAGTGGGCAGTAGAAGAGTGGACAAGTACACAAAAATCTCATTGCCTTTTTATCTTGATTTTGACTGGGAAGATCTGCCCTCAGGCCCTCTAAATCAGTGAGATAAGTTGCAGAATTGGAATGAAGAGGGACTGTGTCAGAGACCTTTTAAGACAATTATTTTTATTAAGACCTATTGTACTAGATGGTTTCTATCCAAGGGTATTGAAGAAACCAGCTGACATCATTTAAAGGCAATTCTCCATGATCTTTGAAAGATATTGTTGCAAGAAGTTCATGATGACATGGAAAAAGAAAACTTCATACCAATCTTCAAGGAAAGAAAGAGGATTTGGGGAAACAGAGGCTTGTCCTTGCCTCAGTCTGCTAAACAGTTATGGAGTAAATTCATTGCTGCATGTATGAAAGACAAGGAGGTGATTTGGAATAGCCAGCAAGGATTTACCAGAGTAAGACTGTGCCTGACCAATTTAATTGTTTTCTATGATCAAGATATTGACTTCATGGACAAGTGTAAAACCGTGAGAGTTGTGAGTAGATGTGTTAAGTTGGATTCTAGCTGGGCTTTTGACATTATCTCCAATGTTATCAACAACTGGGATACAGTTTGGGTGCATGAGTGCTAAGGTGGGTGTACTGTGGGTAGCATTAATTGTGCTGAAAGGGTTGTGATTATCTGTAAAAACCCCAGTTTGCAGCCAGTTGTTCGTGGTTGGTGGTGTGCCTTAGGGGCTGTTGAGGTTTTTACTCCAGCCAGAAAATACATACCCTGCAGCTGCTCACTCACTGCCCACCACCCCACCCCCCAGTGGGGAGGAAAATCAGGGAGAAAAAGTAGATCTTGTTGGTTGAGATAATAAGATCTTAATACTTTAAACAAAACAAAATGTAATAATAGTGATTAAACAATAATGATAGTAATGAAACAAGAGAGATGGAGAATAAAACTCAGGAGAAACAAGTGATCCACAATACAATTTCTCACCACCTGCTGGCCAATGCCCAGCCCATCCCCAGCAACATGGTCAACATGAAAGACCAGGACTGCAAAAGCACTTGAACACATAATTCCTACTGTTTTCTGTAGCATTCTTTTGATATTTTGTGGTGCTGGTGTTTACGTTCTAAGAGATCCTTTTGAGAAATAAATATTCTTTCTTTCTCTAGTGGGTCTTGTTGCCTATAATTTAAATACTTCTTTTTTCATAAAATCATAGCATGGTTGGAGGTGACTAATAAAAGACTAATAAAGATTGTCTAGTCCAACATCCCTGCCATGGGCAGGAATGTCTTTCACTACATGAGGTTGCTTAGAGTCCCATCCAGCCTGGCCTTTGAACAGTTGCAGAGATGGGACATCCGCAGGTTCTTTGGGCAACCTCTTCCAGTGCCTCACCAGCCTCACTGGAAAGGATTTCTTCACTGTCAAGAATTTCTTTCTTATATCTAACCTAAATCTAGCCTTTTTCATTTTAAAACCGTTGTTCTTTGTCCTGCCACTATAGGCCCTGACAAAAAGTCTTCATCTTTCATATAAGCCCACTTTTTTATATTGAAAGGATGCAATAAGGCCTCCCCAGTCTTCTGTTGGCTTAGCAACTCCAAATCTCTTCATCTTTGACTGTTTCAGCCCTCTGACCATTTTTGTGGCAATCCTCTGGATTTGTTCTAATGTATCCATTCTTTCCTGTGCTGGATCCCAGAGCAGGACACCTGCTCCAGATGAGATCTCAGGGGAGCAGAGAGCAGATGGGAAAAATCATCTCCCTTGACCTGCTGGCCACGCTGCCTGTGGTACAGCTTAGGATATGGTTGGCTTTATGGGCTGCTAGCACACATTGCCAGATCATGTCCAGTTTTCCTCCACCAGTACTGCCTAGCCCTTCTGGTCAGGGCTGCCCTCAATCCATTTATCCCCCCGGTTTGCACTGACACTGAGATTGCCCTGACCCAGGTGCAGGACCATGCACTTGGCCTTGGTGAACTTCTTGAGTTTTTCATGGGTTCACTTCTCAAGTCTTTGAAGTTCGTCTGGATGGCATTGCATCCATCTGCCAAATCAGCTGGACCACTCAGCTTGGTGTGACGTGCAAACTTGCTGGCCATGCACTCAGTCCCATTGCCTTCATCATTAGTGGAGATATTAATTATTATTGGTCCAAACATGAACCCCTAAGGAACACCACTCGTTACTGGTGTCTGTTTGGACATTGAACCATTGGCAATAAATCCTTGTCCAATACAGCCATCCAGACATTTCCTTATCCTTCTAACAGTTCAGGCATCAAATGTGTGTCTGTCAGATTTAGAGATGAGACTGTTGGGGAGGATGATAGCAAAGGATCTGGAGAATTTAATGTAACTTTTTAATTTTTTAGCATTTAGAATTTGGGAGACAGAGAAAGGGACACATTAAGTACTGGTAAATGAGATTGTGTACTATATGCATTACTGGTTTTATTCCCCTTCTTCCCCAGAGAACAGTGTTAGAAAGGCAGGAATATTTTATGTTAAGGCACTTAAAATATTTTCCTGTGTTTTAATTAATCTCTAAATTTATATACATGTACATTTTTCTTTTCAAGTCTCTTTAAGAATTGTTTTTGCATTTTACTCTCCTTTTCATGCCTTTTGTTGTTTTTTCCTCAAAACATGAATGAAGGAGTAATTTTTTGGCAATTATAAGTTCATTTTGAGCTTGTATAAAATCTTACCATGTCTATATACATTACTAAGAGGAGGAAAAAATGTGTTTCTTCATCCTTAATGTTTACTATATATATCATAATGGTTTCTTAAAAAGCTATATTGAAGACCTGACAGGCATGTGAAAGTATTTCTCATGCATGAGTTGTGCCTTTCCCTACCCCCACCAAAAATGCTGCCTAAATGGATTTTTTTAACCACTCGTCTTTATTAGTACACACTCCAAAGAGTAGCAGATTACTGGGCATAGCTCACTGTACTCATTGATTCACTGGAAACCACTGTTCTGCTCTCTGAGCTCCATATTTCATCTGCCTTCTTCTTAAGTATCAGGGGGTTTTTGCATGCTAAAGATTTCTCAAACAGCCCTGAGACAAAGTGTCAGGGAAATTAGATTATCATACCTCTGGAGAACTGAATTTACTTGGATACAACTCTTCAAGGTGCTGTAGTATTCAATTATCTCCTGAGATTTCATGCTCAGTTATGTTAAATAGACTATGTGCTTCCTAACACGTCTTAATGTTTTTTTAATTCTTTCCAAACATACAACAAATAAATGGTTTGTGCTTTGAAAAGATGAGAGTGTTCATGTGTATAATGCTGATCAGGAGGAATAAAATCTTTCATTATTATTTGGTGCTGAAGACTTTTAGACATGGTAATTCTTGTGGCTTCTCTTCAAGAAAGAGGGATTCTGAGAAGAACTGCTAGGATATTCATCACTGTGCACCATTCGTGTCATGAAAGAAAGAGTCTGTAAATTAAAAATTACTGGGTTTCATCAATATCTTAGGAGAATAAAAGTAATGGAAGAAATAAAACTTATCAAATTAAAGAACAGTGTTGAGTCAAACACAAAGTAATGTAGAAAAGGCCAAAAAAGCAAATCTATATTGGAAATAAGGTTATTTACTAAAAACGGAAGAAGGTTATGGAAGAAGCACCACATGAGCTTTATGGAGAAAAGATTGTGAAGTACTTTTAAAAGGTAAAGTGATGATTCTTGTCTTAAGGTTGGATTAAATGTTTTGTCACAGAATGACTTTCAATGTTTGAAAAAATAAATGTGTGTTGTTCTAATATCACGTGCTTCTAGTATAGTGTTTCTGTTTCTGAAAATAGCATACCAAATTTGGGGAGGATACCGTATTCAGCAGTGTACAGGTAGGGAACAAAGACACTTCTTTGTTCATTTCTAAGGTAATTTCTAAGTAATAATGGTGATTTGTAGGGATAAAACCCACTTTTCAGATTTGAACATACACTATTGATAAATACTGCAGAAGACTTTGAAAAGACTGTATGCAGTATAAATCACCCATTATCAATAACCGATCAATGAACTTATAGTATAAAATAAGAACTTCTGCTGTTTTACTTTCTGTAAAATTGTTTTCCCCAGTCCTGCCCTTTGTATTTTTTTACTTTTGCAAATGTCAGTGCCATTAGGAAAAATTCAACATTATTTGAATAATCCAAGAAGAGCCCAAAAGAAATAGAAAGTGATCCCATTCAAATTCTCCATGAAATCTAGGATTTAGTTTTGTAAATTAAGGGTCAGAAATATTGTCTCTCTGGAAAGACCACTATGGTAAAAGAAAGATCAGGCTCCTGAGAAGATAAAAAAACAAGAGCTGTCAGGATTTTATTTACTTTTCAAGAAAAAGTAAGTTTCTGAAAATGAGATGCCTGACCCTTTCATAGAGTTTGCCTCTCTGTTTCTTATTGTGTCTCACTGTCTGGAGGGGAGTTCTTCTTCTGACTCTTCAAGTCAAGTAACTCCTCTCTTTTATTAGATACACTGGTCTTTGGCAGGGCTTTTAGGAAATTAATTCGCTTCCTTTTGGACTTCATCCCATGCCCAATACCTAACCGATATTTTCAGGAAGACCTTTTCTCCTCATGCTGTGCACTGGGGTGTTATGCCTACTTTTCAGAATTAAAAAAAAACACCTTTAGATTTTGACAGTCAAATGAAACAGCCTCTTGAATAAAACAAAAAAAAAATTGCCAGCAAAAAAAATCAAACCCCCAAACCCCAAGAAATTACCCCACAAACAAACAAACAAACAAACCTGTTAACTGGCAAAAGCCCCTTTGAAAAGCATTTTCTGTCTTGCTGACTGTGTTTCATCTGTATTAACATATAATGGACTGAATTCCCTCTGTAATTTCTGAAAGGACTTTGGGTTTCACTGGGACTGTACATACCCTCACAAACACAAATTAATCTGGTTTGGGGTTCATTTTTTAATTCCACAGTATGCAGAAGATACATATATCCTGTTGGGATAGTGAGTTGGTACAAAGACCTGCTTGTGGGGAAAGAAGAGGATTCAGCAGGCATCCAGGGTTGGGCCCAGCTGCTTCCTGATGCCAGGAACAAACCTTCTGTGTTTATCAGATTGCGCACAAAAGCACCAGATGAAATTTTCTATTGAATTGTTAGAGGTGAGGTGGGACTAAATAGCATAGAAACTTTAATTCTCTTTTCCTGGTTCGGCATATTTGAGTGTGGGCAAGAGTAACAATAATGAACGCTCTAGACAGTTAGAGGAGGTTTTAACTCAAAGTAATATACCCGTGCAACATAATGAGGAACAGTCATGGGTCTTGTATGATTATCACCAGTGTCTTTGAACTTGATTACTTCATTCTTTCACTAATCCTTAATTTTCCGTCTTGGAATGGCTAGACACTTAGGGTAGCTTGGCACTCTGCTTTCTAAAGCAATGAGGAATAAGTTACTGAATGAGATTTCACTGCACCAAAATAGCATGTAAGGTTGCTTCCCAGGCTGTTGGCTGTTGCTTCCCAGCACTTTCCACAGACTTTTTACCTTTTTTCAGGTGGATACATTACATTTGTGGATTAAGTCTTTGTATTTGTTGGAAAGGAGCATTTATATAAAAAAGCACAATAAAACAGATACTCAGATCCAACACAAAGTCTGTGGATCTGGATTTCTGTAAATTTACTGAGGTGCCTATAAACCCCTTTAAGTGCAATGAAGTACTCTAATGAAGAAAGGACTTAATCTTCAGGGGAATCCAACATGAAATAGCTCACAAATCTTGGAAAGACCAAAGGAAAAGAAAATTACAGGGTGCTAATTTATCAGAAGTGCCCATTTTATTGTCTGCTCTTTCGGATGCCTGGTTTCCTGCCAGATTTTCTCCTTCCACTTTGTTGGAAAATCAAGACATTTTGCAAACTCACGAAAAGCCAATCCAGCATAAAATTTGATTTTTAAGTGTATTTTGCAATCCCAAGTGACTGACAGTACCTTCTAGGTTCATTCTTTCTTAAGTCACTCCTGATAAGTTCATCCCATACAGGTAGCTTTTACTGCAAGTTGTGTTACTTCGAAATTTGGCCTGTGACATTTATGAGAACTATTTGTTTGGCCATTTCTGCTGTTATTAGGGTTACTGTATAAAAGCAGATTCTCAGGCACCTTTCCAGAACACAGATGGAGGTTCCCAAGGATAAGGTTAGGCATTGGCACAGGCCCTCCTAATGTAGGAAAGTTAGGTATTTTTCCATGTTTTAATTATGTATCTTAAATGCGTCAAGTCAGAATATATATGTAGCTTTTTTAAACCTGAGTTGTAATAAACCTGTAGGACAGAAAACCCTTGGAGTGCCAGAATGTAATGGAGAAGGCTTAGGCAAGAATGTGCAAGAAGATAAGATGAGGTACTTAAAGACAACGCAGCCTTCCGATTTGAATATTACTGTGTTGCAGCATAAAGACCTTTTCTAGTACCAGTTCTGAGTGGCATGAGACCACAAGTTCAGTTCCTCATGGATTTCAGTTGACATGCAAGCCTGGAGCATGCCTGGAGCAAGTTACTGTGCCAACAATGGAAGCTGCTTTTCAAACTGAATGGTGAAATACCAGTTCGCTGCAAGTTACCTCCCTGGTAAATATTCTGTAGTGTTGGTTAACATGGGAGGCTGGGGGGTTTTTAAAGCTTCTTTCTTAGCCAGCTGTTACCTATCCTGGATATTCAGTGACTGAGTAAGTTCCAGGGTAAAGGATTGCTTTTGCTGTTGCAATCCATCGAATGTGTCATACACTTCACCTGCATAGTTCCCCTCAGCCAGGAAACAGCTAATATTGACATGCTGGAATGCTGACAATGAACTGTCAGAAAAGTCATGAATTCTAAAGGAAAAAACTATGCTTATCTATGGTAGACATGTTTGGCTGTATTTCAAGTGTTCAGTTCCCAAATAAGGCATGTCATTTAAAAATCAGAATCTCTTTGAAATGATCATCAAACATATAGCAGCTTTTTAAACTGTGTGCCAAAATAGTGCCACATACTTTGTGACCACCATGAAGTTGTGAAACTGCATGTATATGGAGGATATATTACAGAAAGTTGCACAGAACAGGTGAACAATCTGTCCAAAACATGAATGATCAATTTCTTGGGGAAGAGTATATCAAGACAATATTTAACATAAGAATAAATCATCATTTCCAGTCCAGACCATGATTTGTCATGTTTACTACCCAAAATCACTGGTGACTTTTAATATGCCTTGTGACAGGACAGCAGTTTTAGTGTCTAGTCCTAGTCCTACAAAGGAAGGTCCCTTTCTTGCCTGCCTTCCCTCCAGATGTAAAGTTTTGCACGCATGCTGGGATTGCATTTTCATATCTGGTTCTTTGTTAGCTTTAACTACTTTTTTGTCAATTACATTTTCACCTGGCACAGAATTAGCTGTTATACAGTTAAAACTCAGTGAATGTATTAAATGGGTTTTTGAATTAAATGCTCTCAAATTTTAATTACATCAAATTTCAAATATTGAACCAGCTTCTTCTCCCGTGAGTAGTTCCAGCTAAAGTCAATACGAATATTTTATGAGTTATGCAATGGGATTTGTCCTGCCTTTTATAAGTAATCCTAACACCCACACACAGAGTATGCCTCTAGTTCTTATTCTGGGAAAATGCAAGTTAGAATGGACTGTGTAGTGACTTATGTGTTATGCTGAAAAAGAAAGATAGGAAAATGCGAAGTAAATTATTTAATTTTTTTGCTATTAAGCAAAGTTTCGAAATAAATAAAAATAAAAATAAGAATATATGTGTATTCAACATATGTCTAACATGTATTGTATATTTTTGATCATCCTACTTTAAAATGAATTCATGGATATCCATTTAGAGGCAAGTTGTTTTATTTTCAGACTGATAAGTATGAAAAATGCCTCTGAAATGACTTGTTGACCTAATTAAAAATAAAAGTAGGCATAAACAACTTGTCCTACCTCCGAGTCTATTTGGTTTCCAAAGTCATCTTTTTGAGGCCATTTTCTGCACATGTACTTGGAACAGTACTTGGAACAAATAGGCCTCTGAACACAACATTACTTACGTAAATACAATTATTCCTATCAACATGCCTAAAATTTTATCCACATTCTCCACTATAGGCTGTATTGTACAGGCCTGTATTTCAGATAGTTTTCTCAGGATCAGAATAACCTTTTGAATCATAAAAATGCATTAACACCAGACTGTTTCACTGGAAAAGGACTTGTTCATTTTAACTACCATAGAGATGAAAGCTAAACAGTGAATATTAACATTGTCAGACAGAGATAAAACCTTAGAGAAACATCTATTAAGTAATTACTACTCTTCTTCTTGCACAAATACATTCCTAAATGAAGACATTAAGGGGTTTTTTAAGTCTTCATTTAGTGATACACAAGTCAAGATGACATCATCAATGGAATGCTAATTGTATGCTCAAAATGGTGTCTTGTACTTTTCCATGAAGATGTTTTATGATTTCTTCTTTATATTAAGGAGCAGTCTCTCCTTTGTGTCTGTCATGAACAGCCCCAGAGGACACAACATGATGCTTCAGAGTAGCTCCGGCCAGGAAAGCAGCCTGGCTCCAGGACAGAGGTCCTTGGAGGGGGTGTGGGGAACAACGCCACACAGGACAACTTTGCAAATTTACACAGCCCTCCCAACTGCAGCAAGGTTGTTTGCTGTAAATGTCCTGCAGTGTGTCAATATTGAGATTTTTGTCCTCCTATCATCTCCAGTGTTAACAGCTCAGCAGGGAGGCGCCTGCTGCTGCTTATATCTGTGCAAATTGTCTCTTATGAAACCATCTCATAAGGGACATAGGCAAATGTCCAGTTTCTGTAATGGTGATGTTTGTTTATTTGCAATTAATTAGCCTGAGATTTGGCTCACTGGTTTGGAACCCGAGTTAGCAGGTAACTTCAGCAGGAGGAATGAGGTCACCCTGTCTTTTGTACTTTGGGACATTGTACCACTTACATCCCAGCCTGGAGTCATGGCACAACGCTGCCATGTGAATGCTCCTCCAGGCTGCCACTGGGCATAATTCAATAACACAAGCAAAACACAATGTGCTTAAGGAATTCTGTGCAATTTTACAAGCTGCAGCCTGGTCTCCTGGAGACACTTTAGGATCCTCAGCATGGGAGCCAGGGGTGATACCTGCTTCCTTTCACTCTGCTTCCAGAGAAAATGCCCTTAAGGAATAGTTGTGGCCCACTGCTCTTTTTGGAATAATGCTTCAGGGCTCAGGTTGAAAAGGTTGGTTATCACTGCTTTAAGCAAATTGGAAAATTCAAATCTACATTGTATCTCTTTGGGAAAATAAGACAGTTGAGGTAATTTATAGCATTGAAGATGCTATATTGTGAAATAATATCCTGTCAGTCACATTGAAAAGGGCATTGGAAGCACAAGCCAAAATACCTAAAGAACTATTAGTGGGCAGCAGGTTTTTTCACAGTGTTTTTTGAGCAATAAGCATAGGCAGTGTTGTTCCTGGCAGCAGTGTGTAAGGAAAATTAAATAATATTGTTGTTTATTTAGATGGATTATCATCTGTAGATTTTTGGAAATAGGTTTAAATTTGCAAGTACAGAAGTGGAGACATCAAAAAAAAAAAGGTCAAAGTGAGATTTTTTCTGGTTTTGCACTAGTACAACTGAAATTCGACCTTATTTGCTATTTTATTTTTAACCTAAATTGAAGTCTAAAATGCCAAATACATGTTCTAGGACTTAAAAAGTGTCTTAGGTTTATTGAGATATCTATATCTAAACTGTGTTCTCATTTCTCATTCCTCCAAGACACAGGAAGTCCCTCTGTAAAGTCTTTTTTTTCACCACCTTAAATTTTTGCAGGCAATTCCCACATTCTCTGCAGCTTTTTCGGATATTCTTTTATAAACTAATTAGCCACTGAAGACAAGACTGCATTAAAGGTTTCCCACCTTTCTGATAATTATTCTTTGTAACATGCTGCAGAGCAATTTTCTCCCTCTTTTTCTGCCTTGGTGACTGTTTTCATACTGTGGTTTTGCTGGAGAGGTTTAGACCAAACCACCCAGGACATGCTCAGTCCCAATTATCATGACACAGTGTACGCAGGGACATTCAGTGACACTTGCAGAATTCCATGCTGTCTTGACCAGGAATACTGAGAGGGTATCTCTCTGCCACTCCTCTCCTGGGTAACAGTTATGCAGATACCAAATTGTGCCTATTGTTTCTATTCATGGAGATGCTCTAAATGGAAAAATTTAAGCAATATCCATTTTTATTAAAGAGATGTTTTTACTCTTTTGAAACCTAAGTAATTTTTTCTCCTGGCAAGTCAAAGGCAGTAAATGCTCACTTTTGCTCATTAAGACTTGGGATTACACCAGAGTGTGCTTTTCTGCAAATAAACAGCTGTTCAGGGGAAGGGAAATACCCAGTTCTAAAATGAACAAAGTTCTTAAGATCATTTGCTTTCAAAATAGTCAATGCAAGTGCCATTGTATAATGAAATGTCACAGGCACTTAACTTTTATGGAGCAGTTATTGACTGGTCACTGTGTTCATTTTCAGGCATTAATGCCAAGGTCAATTAAAACTAACCAAAGTCCAGATCAACATATATCTCAGACTAGAAACTTGCCAGGATTTAATTCACAATTTTCTGTCCTGGTCTGTTTTCAGACAGGCCAATCCCAGCTTTCAAGTCTGTATTCTTTTACCTGTTATCTTTTCATTATACCTTGCCCATTTCCATGTTTCCCACTAAATGTCACTTCCTACAGCTAAAATTTAATTTGAATTGTTAAATATATTCATTCTACCAGAGCTTTGAACATGAGTTTATGATTACTTCTTGGCATATAGCTTGCCTCAGTGGGATGTAATAAATTAGTCTAATCATATGGTGAGTACTTAGTTCATTCTGTGTTTGTTCCTGGTAGGAACTGAAATTGTCTCTGTAATTGTATGCAAATCCTTTCACCAGAATAATCAAAGCTATGTGTAGCTGCCCATCCTCCACAAGAGAAGCATAAAAGTAACCTAACTTTTAATTATACTTAAATGAAATGTTGTATCTTCATATGTGAAATGTAGATACAAAATAGAAGAATAAAATTTTAAAAGTGTCAGTAGCAGATACTGTGATAAGAGTGCTGGTTGCTTTTTCTCCTGCTCTTTATGTATGCATAACATTGTTAACAGTGTTCATGGCATTGAACCTGAGGAATAATAATATTGGGATTTTTCATTTTAGAAATGGAGGAGTGTCTTCTCCAAAAAGTACATGAGACATATGATGGAGAGTTTTATGAGTTGCCTTCAAGAAGGAGCCTGTTTCCTTCTACTGCCTGAAGGATACTGGATGAACTAGCTCAGAGTTAGCCATCAAAATTTCAGTTGATATAAATTCTCCTTTAGTTCTCTTACTCTAAGACATGTTTTATGTATTGGACTCAAATCATCTTGATTTGCTTCTTTGACCTCTGTCAAATATTTTAGCATTAATTTTTTAAATGCGGACACCAAAAGGAGATTCAGCCATGTAGGAGTAGTCCAGTGTTCTCTGTGAAGATCATATCATTCTCTTCCCTGTTTCTCTGCTTAAGTATCTAGATGTTACATTAGCTGTCTTACAGCTTTACTGGGAAAGATCAGTTCTGTTCATCAATGGCTGTGATAGCAGTGTTTGTGAAGACACTCAGATGAGGCAAGGTTACTGAGTGCCTTTTGCTCTGCCAGTTCTTTTCAGAGGAGTACTGAAAGGAGTGAGAAGAGAGCAGAGGAAGCCAAACCAATCAACAATCTCTGTTCATTTCCCTTCTTTGAAACTTTTGTCATTCCTTTGCATGCTGCTTTGCACAGGTTCATATAAAGCAGTTAGAGATATGCATACATATAGATGTATTTACTTGTTATGTACATATATATGTACACTTGTAATGTCTTGGAACACTTAAAAGAACTTCTTAAAATGTTTCCTCACTTTTTTTTTTTTTTTTTGGTAGGATTTGGGTTTTTTTAAAGCAACTCAGATTCTGAGCCCTTTTCAGGGTTTAGTTGAGAGTGATATTTGCAGTCCTTCGGACTGCAGGGGCATGGCAGGTGCATTATTCAATGTCATAGAATCATAAAATAATTTAGCTTGGAAAAAGGTAAGATCAAATCCAAACATTAACCCAACACTGCTGTGCTCACCCCTAAGCCATACACCACACTGCCACTCTCCATGTCTTTTAAATGCCTTTCAGGATAGTGACTCAACTCCTTCCCTGGGCAGCCTGTTCCAGGGCTTGACAAACCTTTTCATGAAGAATTGTTTCCTAATATCCAATCTAAACCTCCCCTGGTGCAATTTGAGGCCATTTCCTCTTGTTCTGTCACTTCTTACCTGGCAGGAGAGGCCGACCCCCCTGGCTGCCCCCTCCTTTCAGGCAGCTGTAGAGAGCAGTGAGATCCCCCCTGAGCCTCCTTTTCTCCAGGATAAACACCCCCAGCTCCCTCAGCTGCTCCTCACAGCACTTGTGCTCCAGACCCTTCCCCAGCTCCGCTGCCCTTCTCTGGACACGCTCCAGCCCCTCAAGGTCTTTCTTGCAGTGAGGGCCCAGAATAGAATTTGAAGCCAGGTGAGGGGAATGATCATTGTCATTACACTTCAATAAAAGCCACTACAGGAAATCTTCAGATGTTTCAGAAGTTGCTGCTCCAGTTCAAAATGAAAGAGCCTCATCTTAATGCTGGTCTACATAAGAAAAGCACTGAAGTAATTTTAGGAACTGGAAGAAAATCATAGATCTTTAGGATTATCTCCAAATTGATAGCTGTTGGGGGAGCAATTAACTGCTAATAAATTTGTGGTTCATGTGTCAGTTTAAAGGCTACAGTAAGACTTATTTCAGACAAGTGGTAACCAAAATCGTAGCATTCAGATTTTGAGTCCTGTTTTCCCAAGGCTTGTTACATTTTTCTGATAGAGGTAAATACTTCAAAATGTAGATTTCAAAAACAAATGAAATTCAAATCAGAAATAATGTGCCTGGGATCTACAAATAGAACTTATGGAAGGACTAAGGTCCTAAATATTATCTGCTGTGTAGCCACCAGTAAATATGGACATGGCCACAAGTGCATAGAGATAGAATTAAGGTTGTGACTTCCTTCAAAAGAGAGCTTGTTAATGTGAATGTCTGTTGTTTCAGTCTGAAGACTGTTCTTTCTATTTTCTCTCAGGCAGGTATTAGAAATGGCACAGCCAATAGGCAAAGACAGCCACATATTTTATAGTAAAACACTGCTTTTCTAACAAATCCCTAAAGAAAGGAGGCAGAGGAGCTGACATCAAGATCTTCATTTAGTAGCCACAGTCAGTTCTGTCCTGGGGCACAGGTATCTTACTGAGGCAGATGCCTTATGGGGAAAAGTAGTACGTGACAATATAAAGACAGCTCCATAATACATGAACCAGAATACATGAAGGTACTGCTAATTTGAAGATATACCAGCTCTTGAGAGCTTTAGCTCACAGTGCTAATATCTTTTGACATGGTTCTTTAGGATGTTGTTTACACAGACGTCTGTGTACGTTCATATACCATCACAGGGCAGAATAAATCCTATTAGGTTGAGTCTAGAGAGGTAAATTGTTGGCAAGCTAGTGATTTCTGGAAAATAGTTGTGCCTGAATGGAGATATTGTGCCAGAAGGATAATAGTATCAGTCTTATAAACTGTAAGTTTTAGTAAAATTAAGGATTTTGACAAAAGGTAATAAGGTAAATATTTGAATTTATTTGATTTTCTTCCAAAGTAGATTAATTTTTTTCCTCTTTTCTGTCCTTTCATTGAAAGTACTGATACACATTAGCCCTAATGATTGTCCCAAGATTACATATCAGGTAACTGGTTATTTATAAAGACTACATAGATGATCTGACTGAGAGAAAGCATAACACATGCTTCTTTGCTTTGTTTCTTTTCCCCCCGCTCTTCTGTTCCACTTGTTAGCTCAGTTGCTGGGGGTTTTTAGGTAATAGTTTGTAAAGTTTTGATGACACCGTAATTACATGAAGTTTCTAATTTAGCATTTAAAGTTCTCTAGTAAGAATTTGCTAAAATTTGCTACGAAATTGTCTCCTTGGTGCTTGTAAACCACAGAGGAGCCAAGAACCTCTCATCTGAGCCAGTTGTAGCTGAAGCCTATGGCATAACTAAAAATAGACAAATAAAAGCAAATAATACATAAAGTGCTAACAAGGTACAAAAATATTGTTTTGGCTTGTATCTGTAAGCACTCTTGGACATTTTCATCTCCATGCATGCTTGTCATATGAAAGATTATGGGACTGCAATGTTACTTTGAAGGCATTTAGTGAAATGGGGAGGGTAATGGTATTTAAAATCTGTGAAAGCCCAACCAAAACTATTAGACTGGCTTCAAAACCAGGGCTTTTCTCAAAGCCCCTTGAGAGAGGCTTCAGTCCTTCTCAAGCTCCCAGTTATCTCTGTCATTTGGCACTTTGATGAGACACCTTTACAGTATTTTTCATATGAAGGCTGCAGACTCTGAAACGCAAAGAAGGGGAAAAATCTTGCTGCTGAGTGGGTGTAGCATAAATGGGACCCGACACAGCTTGAGTCTTTGATCATGAATTCCCATTGTGGTGTAAGCCAAACCTCTTCCCATATTCTTCCTGAAAGCACATTTCTAAGGCTATGTTGTTCCACTTAAGACTTCTTAAAAAAAAAAAAAAAAGTCATGGTTGTAATATATTGACAGCATTTTCTTGTAGCTTTGTGTTGTCCTCAGGAAAGAAGGATTATTAAATGCTGCAGATGAAGCTGCACAGGTACCAGTCTCAACAGGATTAAGGGAGAGAATGGCAGAAAGTCTGATCATGCACCATTGCAGGATCTTGTTTTGAAAGTGTCTCTCAAACATCGAGAAGATATTCAAGGTCATAGTTGCCATGACAAGAGAGGCAAGAAACAAATTCAAGAAATGAACTCAGAGATAGTTTCCTTTATCATCAAATATTCAAAGTATTTGGAACAAAAATCAGTAGAAGAGATGGCTAAACTTGATCCATTATTTCCTCAATTTTGTTTCAGAACCATTTGTAGTAAAATTGTCCTGATCATTGATGGTATACGTGGCTTAATTCACAATCTACATCATAGTAGATCTGTTTGAAAGTAGAGAGAATTTGGAAAGCTAAGTAAACCCAAACACGGATGTCTCAAAAACAGATTATGTGAGATAAAACAATTGTCATTCTATTACAAAATAATTTGTTTTCTAGACACTGGAAAAAATAAAATGTGCTTCATTCTAGTGCAAGTTCTTACATTTCCATGAAATTTTGCTAAATGAGTACGTTGGGTTTGCATGGCAGGGGTTTGGTAGTGGGGGTCTAGAGGGGTGGCTTCTGTGAGAGGCTGCCAGAAGTTTGCCCCATGTCTCATAGAGCCAAAGCCAGCTGGCTCCAAGATGAACCTACCCCAGGCCAAAGCCAAGCCCATCAGCAATGGTGGTAGCACCTCTAGGACAAGGGGAAAGGGGAAAAAGCTGTGCAACAGAGATAGAAGTGAGAATATGAGAGAGAAACCCCTCTGCAGACACCAGTGTCAGTGCAGAAGAAGGGGTAGGATGCTTTCTAGGCCCCAGAGCTGAGGTTCCCCTGCAGCCCGTGGTGCAGACCATGGCAAGGCAGCTGTGCCCCTGCAGCACCTGGAGGTCCACAGTGGAGCAGATTATAGAGTTACAGATGATTTGGGTTGGAAGAGACCTTAAACATCACCTAGTTCAGACACCCCTGCCACAAACAGGGAACCTTCCACTAGACCAAGTTGCTCAGAGCCCTGTCCAGCCTGGCCTTGAATGTCTCCAGGGATGGGACATTCACAGCTTCTCTGGGCGAGAATGACCTTCTACAGCCATATGCATAGTTGAAGAAAGGGGAGGTGGAGAGAAGGTATGTAAAGATTTTATTCCCCACATTATTCTACTCTGACTTAATTGGCAATAAATTAATTTTCCCAAGTTGAGACAGTTTTTCCCACAACAGTAATTGGTGATTGATCTTTCCTTTTCTTTGTCTTGACACACATTTTCCCTCATCCCATGTAGTTGAGGAGCAAGAGTTACAGAGAGCTTGGTTAGCACCCAGCATCCACCCAAAGTCAACCCATGGCAATGAGCTAAAGAAATCTTTTCTTGATGAAATTTCTAGATCTATCAAACACTTATCACACTCAAACTCAGAAAGAAGGAGATGAGATTCACTGTCAAATAAAGAGGTATTAAGTATTGATCCATTCTGGTTGCAGGTTTTTTTTTTTCCAGTATTTTTGTTAATGATTTGTATGAAGAAATATAAAATGCATTTGTTAAGGTTGCAGAGGATAAAAATTTAAGAGGACTGTGTGTACACTGGAATACATTTTTTAAATATATGACATTTTCACCAATGTACTTCAGGAAAAAGTTGGATCAATTGCAACATATCCAGAGGAAAGCAAGGAAAATTGTCAGAATTGAGACTAAAACATTTTCCACAAGGAAAAACTGAGAGAACCATGTTTCAGAAACAGAAGTGCAGACAAAAAAGAAATGTAACAACAGTCTTCAGTTACATAAAGGATTGCTTTAAGGAAGAAGGGAACAAACTGTTCTTCAGGCCTACTAGAGATAGGACAAGAATGAGTGGCTTTAAATTATGCCAGGGGAGACTTTGGTTAGGCTTTAGAAAACATCTCCTAATGATAAGGATAATTAAGCAATGAATATATTACCTAGGATGTGACTGAATCCTCTTTAGAGATTTTTAAGGACAAAGAAAGATAACTGTCTAGAATTTTTTAAATATAATGTATATGTCTTGGGGGATGGAGGGTGAGAGAGGAATAGATGGAACTATTTCTTGAGTTCCCTGTCTTACTTTCCAATCTCTGTATCATTTCTGTGAATCAGACCCAAGGACTCAGAACACTCCTGTAATTCTAGCTTCCGCTCTGTCATCTGAATTAGCCAGTGTGTGTGTACTTTTTGTTGAATGTTCTGGCTCCAACTCTCACTGTAGAAAAAATCAGGGGTGCAAGAGATTTTGTTTAAGTTCTGGAAGTCCTATGCTGACCAAAATTTGAAACAAAACTGTGTGTTAATAAAAAAGGTAGTAAGCACAACCAGGAAAAATGAAGGATACATGAGTTTGAGTGCTTGTAGTTTTTGGTGGAATGTATGGTCATGCATCACTCATACTGTAATTTTCTTGTATGGTTTTCATCACTGTATTTTCTAGATTAATCTCTACAAGATTTGGCCAGATAAAATAAATAGTAGATATTTTCAATAAGCCTCATGTCCAAATTCCTTCAGTGTTCATTGAAGAAAAAACACCTTTGAGATAGACATCTCACACCAAAAAAATGGGGTTTTTTATGGGACATGTCTCTCCATTGAAAGCTTGGATGGTTAACGTGTACTCTATAAACAGCTAGAATTAAGCTACATGAATCCAGTCCTGAATATTAAATTTGTTGGTTTATCCTTACCAAATGATCTACTGTTTATTCTTCACTTCTCCTGTGTGCTGGATTTATAAAAAAATGTCACCCTAATATTCTATAGTTGGCTGTAGCATTCATGAAGTAGCTCTACCAGTGTATGGGGCTTTTGGAATCATAGTAAATCTTGGGAATGAGATTTATTCCTATCTGAAAATTAACTGGCCCTGAAAGAGAAGCAAATGAATTTGCATTTCAGTAATGTGCAGTATATGAGCCCACCATATTCCATCTTTGGAAAAGACCCACATTCATCAGAGATGTTTTCTATGCCTGGGGTCATAAATATATTGCATATTGCAGTTTTCAAGTTTATTAACATTTTAACTTGCTGATTCAGTATTGTTAGTCTGCTAACCATAGTAAGGTACAGTCATAATATGTCAATTTAGCATCCTCTTCATTGTAGAAAATCATAGATAGGTTACTGCACAAAAGGTCCAAAATGAGAATTATTACTGGGAGTGCTGCTGTTTGGAGTGAGCAGCCACTTCACTGTCTGTCTCCTGGCAAGCCCATCAGGAATGATTGTCTGTGCTTAGAAGGTTGGGAAAATGGTTTTCTAGAATGAAAAGACTGCTGGAAGATGAAAGTTGAACTTTAATTCTATCACTCTAATTGATCACTGAACTATTTTCTGGTGAAAGCAAGAAAGCAAGCAAGGGGGGGAAAAAAGAGAAAAATAGGAAAAATGTGCATTCCAGCAGAAAAAATAAGTCAAGGTGGTGCTTCTCTATCTCTTGAGTTTATTCTGAACATTCTGAAGAGGTTTAGATATCAGATTTTACTTTTTGTTTAAATTGAAATAAGTGAGATCAAATCATTGCCTGCTGAAATGAAGTTGGTTAGGGGAAAGCCTAGCTGAAGACATTTTTAAAAGCCTGAAAGGCAACTAAAATTTTAAAATCAGAAAAATTTCTCATGATTTCAGCTACTTGGGTGGAGGAAGGTTGTGTATAGGCTCCAATTACAGCAATGTTGCTGTGAGTAGGAGGCATCCTGGACTACAGAATTGCCCATTTTATACACTTTGGCCCCCAGAAGATATCTGACTTTGAAGAAATACTAATATCTCTAGAGCACCAGGTGCACATATACTATTATTCTTCTATAGCTGAAGAAATGAGGAAGAAGGCTTCAAAAATCTGAGATTTTGTTTTTAATGTATTGATACTGTAGTATCAACCCCAATACATAGATTTCTTACAGTAGGCATGTCCAGCTTTGATTTTACAGGAAATGAATAGAGTGATTTTCATTTTCATGGTTGGAGCTGGGTGGAGTTTCTTGGGTTGTGGGGGTTTTTTGTTATTGTTTTGGTGGGTTTGTTGGGGGTTTTTTTGTTTGTTTTTTGTTTGTTTTTTGGGGTTTTGTTTGTTTGTTTGTTTGTTTTTGGTGGTGGTGGTTTTGTTTGTTTGTTTGTTTTTGGTTTTTTGCCCAACATTATGACTGTGGCAAAAAAAAAAAAAAAAAAAAAAAGCAGTATGGTAGGCCATCACAATTCCACCTGAGCAGAGAACAGAAAAGCAAGCATAGAAGGAATCAAGGAAACAGAATCTTTGCAGACTTGCCCTGTTGCTGTTTTGGTTCCGGGATGTTGAGGTGGAATTGGTATTGCTGGTCCTTAAGCAGTTGTTAGTACATTTAAGCAATGACCTGAAAAAATCAGTTGGCAGACTTCTCATTGCAGGTCATTTGAGGAAAATTCCCCAGAATACAGTCCCATAAAGAGGAAAAATAAGTCCTTCTTGCATATAATGTCCTTGCATTTGGGAATGATTTCAGTTGAGCTTTTAGAAAGTTCTCTTGGTGTTTTATTTAGTTTATAGATCTGCTAAGTAGGAAAAAAATAATAATAATTTTAAAAAAAGGCAAGCTCCGTGAAGGGCCAGGAACTTCTTGAAACATATTTCCAGGTTTCAAAGTTATGTTTGGGCACAACTATTTGTCTTTTAAAATAAATGAGTTGTCTGTATTTCAAAGTTGAATTAGTTGATGAGGAAGGATTATTATATCTCACAAATAAAAATTTGTGAGAGAACTTAGCTTACTTTTATATATTTGTAGGCATAGTCCTAAACATTTTCTTAAATGATATTGTTTAGAAAAACATGGATTGTGCAGCTCAGCTGATATGAGCTAGCCTAGGGATTTTTTTTTTGTTTGCTTTTATGCAGCAAATACTATTCCACAATAAACGGAGGGAAATGTATTCCAGAAAATGAATCATTCATCTATCTGTAGCATAACTGAGGATAAACAGCAGGTAAACAGAAAATAAATACCTTTTAGATGACAGCTATAATATTCATGTCTGCTGTCTTTACTTGGGCAAACATCCTTCTAAAGATTAGGAATTTTACTTGAATAGAAATGCAGCATTCAGTTTCTGAGAATTATCCCAGGTTAATTTCAGAGGGTTTTGCCTTATGAAATGTTTGCAGAAACCAATTTTTTTTTCTTGTCAGCTGTAGCCAATTATTTTGGACAAATAAGCATTCTCTGCAGCATGTCTAATTTTTATCCAACTGAGCCTGTGAATGCCTTTCTTCATTCTGTGTAAACTTCATCCTTGTCAGTCTGTTATATTAAAAATTGTTCCTGCACACTGAATAGATGACCATGCCACTGATGACTTGCACAGGGATTCTGAACTCTTCTGATGGAGAATATTGCAGCATACCCACTTAGTGCTGTTTACCTGTGTTGTGCCTACATGTGGAAACCCTCATCTAGGTGCCAGCTACCGACAAGGAGCTACAGAAGCTTCAAATACCTAAATGAAAGCAGTTGCTAATGAAATGTGGCAAGTGAAACCTTGATCCAAGATAGAAGTAAAGGTTTTCTATGTGTTCGTCTGATATTTGTCATGGTTTGTGCTGGGATAAATTACCAGTTTGATCAAAACACATCTTATTGAAGTTGTCCAAGTGAAATAAGAAAGACAGGAGGGAATGTCAATTGCTGTTTCAAACACCATTCATTCTGAATCAAAGAAAATGTTAATTAGTGTTAGGAAGCTGAATTAAGTAAATGTTGACTGCCTTGGTAGCAAAGATCAAGTCAAAATTAGAGTGTAAGCAGGAGCCCCTGTAACATTGGAGTGGTTTTAGTATATGTCTATATATGGAAATGAATAGGAAATGAAGCAAGAAATACAATGCTTGAGAAAGAATCTCATCATGATTTGCAGAGATAATTACAGGCAAAAAGGCGATTGAATATAGCAACAGGAAAAGCAGAATAATTACGCAGCAATTAACAGGAAAGCTGATGGTTCTTTGAAAAAAAATAACAGTCATCAGGTTAAAAATATATGCTGAGTACAGAAATGTGTTAATATTTGATACATGGAGTACTTGAGTTCATTTCCTGCAATAAAATACTGTTTCATAAAATAAATGTCTCATTTATGTTATAAAATATGTTCTGCATTTAATGTATTTATTTTAATTGTTAGTATTTTTATCTAAACTAAGTCATCTGAATTGGAGGAAAAAAAAACTAGTAAATGTTCATTTTGGAGTGCTGGTGCATAATGTCATAAAGATAAGAAAAGTTATATTTTAAGTTAATAGTTCAAAGACTGCAAATGTTATAGGAGCCAGTGGAAAAGCAGGTACTCCTAGGTTTGCAAGATTAGTCTCTGATGTGTCCAAAACACTTCACATTCTAATAACACTATATAGCAGGGAGAAGGTGTAGGGCTTGTGGTCCAGGGCAGCCTGAGACTGCCCTGCAGGTTCAGGGGCAGACCTCTGAAAGGACCCTGCCTTTCCCATCTGTGAATAGCCTCAAAGACAGCACAGGGGACAACAAATACTGGTACTGATAAAGAGCAATAATCCTGCCAGCAGTAACAGTTAATGCTTCTCTGGTGCCCTTCATTCATTGACCTCTAATCTCTTTGCATATATTGATTCAAGCTATATGGAAGCTCTGAATAGTTCAATATAATTCCTATTTATACATCTATACTGGCATATAAATGTATATGTATAATTAAACAAAGAATTCTTGCTGGGAAGCATTGAAAGCTGCTTGGATTAAGTGTTACTAAAAAAAACCAAAAAACAAAAAACAAACAAACACAAACCAAAGCATTTGAATGCATTTGTGGTATGCAAATACTTCTACTGAATGTGTAGGCTCAGATTTTTCCTTTGCTGTGTCATTAAATGCCCAGATACAGAAACTGTACAAAACTAATCTGAGAAGCTGAATGCTTGAGTGGAAGAATTTGTGTGTATGAATCATATGAGGATTATCCATAATGCTCACTTCCACCATTCTGATCACAGCGACTGTAAATTTTGTTAATTGCCTACTGTGCACTGATCATGACAAGCAGCACAGGTAGGGACTCAAATATTCTCTTACTCCCTTCCCTGCAGGAGCATATGTTAAGAGACATAATACTGATTAAGGACAATTCCTATTCAAAAAACGCAATGATAGTGTTACTAGTGTATTGTATCCTTCTCTTTTAGGTTATTCAATACTTCAAGCAATTATGGAAAAAGCAGGACAAAATAGCTGGCAAGTCAGTGCCATCTGTGTGGAGAATTTTAACGATGCCAGCTACAGGCGGCTTTTAGAAGATCTGGACCGAAGGCAAGAAAAGAAATTTGTAATAGACTGTGAAATAGAGAGGCTTCAGAATCTCTTAGAACAGGTAATACCTGCTTTTAATGTTATTGTAAACACATTACTGAAACTTCAGATGAAATTGCATTTTGTTTATTTTGTCAGTGGAAATGAAATTGATTCTTTTAATTTTGTTTGCTTGTTTACTTTATGGGCCTATATTTGTATGTCCACTTGCCTGTTCCATTCTCTTTTCATGTACAATACTTGTCCTAGCAACTGGCATGTCAGTGCAGGGAGCCTCTCCTTTCCCTCAGGACCTTGGTAGTGGAAGGTGCCAGCAGTCAGGGTGGCTGCACATTTGATCCCACTTCTCAGCTCCTCCCTGCCTCATCCCTCCTGCATCAGGGTCAGAGGGCGGCTGGAACAACATGGTCTTGTTAAACTGCCAGTGTGTTCTTAGTCTGTACCTTCATAGGGGTAAAGCTCTGCTTTGTTTGAGGGGAAAAAAATAATCTATTTTAAATCCATTATTCTTTCTGTTTGCCAAATAGCGTCGGCCGTGTATTTCTAGCCATAAAAAGCTTTAAAATTATTGTTACAAATATCTAAACTGACAGTTTTGTCACCCTAGGAGGTTATTTAAGAACATGAAGAGCGGTGAGTAAAAGTGCTATTGAACTGGGAAGAGAGGTCAGGTTCTCCCGTCAGTTATTCATATAAACATGCTACTGAGAAGAAGGAAAGAAAATACTGAGTCAGACAGACTGACTTGCACTGGTTATTATCTATACCAGAGTGCAAAGTGAATATCAAACCCTGCTGCTCTCATGTGGCAAATCTATCTCTACTTATTGTTTATGTGTTTAAGCTCTTTCTTAAATGATGGGGAAAAAAATGATGCTTTGAAAGCAAAATTTTGCCAAATGACAGGAAAATAACTTATGGTTAACTATCTGCATCTCTTATGATCCCACATATTATGTTACTGTGGTGCAAGTTCACTGCTCAGTGCCTCCCGCTGCTGCAAGAATTGCAGGGAATGAATGCCATCTGCTGGACCCTCTGCCACCACTCTGCATCTCTTGGTTAATGTGTTGGAGAATTTTGAAGATTTTGTTGCAAAACCATTCATGGTGAATCTATCTCTGAAGTCACTGAGAAATGAAATGTCATTTTTGATACAGAAATTCGTAAAATAGTACTCATAAATGCATACAATAGTACTCAATGTCATATATACATCAATTTTGCTTTCACTGGCAGAAGGTAAAGAGAGAAACTGAGAATTAATAGTGTGGCTGATATGAGAAGGACTTTTTCTATGACTATTGCCAAGAAAAGCACAGGCAATGCCGTATTGTTACAGGTACTCATTTGGCCTTTATATCCTTCTTTATTCTGAATGCCATTATGTTTTAACACATACTTTCTACAGCTTATAATGAAATCCTCCCCCAGTCCAGCCTACATTATAGTAAAACAGAACACCCATGTGAGGGTCTTCTAAATTACATTCAGAAAAACAATTTCTCCCTCACTTCTGTGCGTGCACGTGATGTTACCTGGTTTCTTTTACATGGCATGCAAATGTGATATAGGTAAAGTATGTTCTGTTACCACAACCCTTGAAGTACACCCACCACCCTGAGTAGGTGTTCCTACTGACTATCCACTCAACTTCAAAGGAAAATGAAGTCACTGAGTACATGGTTGGATCACACTGATCTCACGTGTACATTTTATTTTCATCCAGGAGCTGCTACTTACATTCCTTCTAGATCAGCAGCTGCATAGTCAGTTCATACAGGTCTGGATTTTGCATGCCTAGAACAGGTAGCTAATGCAGGCATGCTAAGAAATAAAAATGGAGTGCGTGGCCACAACAGGCTGAATAAGACATGGCGAGTTTGTCTCACACCTCTACAGGACAAGTCTTAAAGCTAATTGAGCTGTTTTTCCATTAACTGCACAGGGAGAGTTGAGAGTAGGAATTAACACCTCACAAGCAGCATACTTGTATCACTTCTAAGAAGTGATTTATCTGGCTTCTGTCTAATTTTGGGTGGGATAACATTTACCTAGGAAATGAGCTTTTTTGTGCTTTTGCTTGTATTTATTTGCTCCTAAGTGTGAAATCTTTGCCCTAAATCTATGCTAGTGAAGTGAAAGAAACTGGCTTGTAGGCTTACCAACTATTTTCTTCTCTCAGCAGCCATCATCTATACATATCTAACATATACATATCTATATTTGCATGACCTAATTAAATTGGAAGTCATGTATCATGTGAATTTCCTTCTTCCCCAATATGCCTGGAAATTCTCTCCATCCTTCTAAAGAACTATCAATGTAAAAGCAGGAATGGCATTACAGCTAGGCTAGAGAAAGTATGCAGAAGAGCTGCAGCTTTACTCTCCCCTGTGAAGGTCCTGGTCTTCCTAGACAGATTGACCTACAAATGAGCCTGGGGTGCTGGTTTGGGATTCCAGTATGACCCTTAAAGACCAAATGCTGCTTTGAGGATGGGCAGTCAGGAGCAGTCTCAGACACAAAACATTTAGTTTTCAAAAAATACAAATGAAGAAATTAGCAAAAAGAAAATAGCCCAATGTAGAAGATGCAAAAAAACAACCATTTTCAAATATCAGCCATTGACTTTTTCCCTTTGCTTGAGGGCTTTAATAACCTGTAGCAGACAGGTAAGGTGGTTTCACAGATGGACTAAAAGTTGGCATGTTCTTCCCTACATACACCAAGGAATTGATTAAGCTTCAGTGAGTCTAATTAACTCAACTTCTTTCCTGCCTAGTTCTCCTGTAATTGAGAGCCTAAGTTGTGACTATACTGTAATACTTTGCAATGTACAAGTAAATGTTCTGCAGAACATTTAGGAAAAGTAATTAAATCTCAGTAATGAGACCATAACTCACAGTGCTTTGCCCTTAAATCTACGCTAATGAAGGGAGGGAAACTGGCTTGTGGGCTTGTGGGTTTCTTCTCAACTGACTGCCCGTGTACATACACATTCACACTTCTCATGACTGTGTGTCTCAAGCAGTGAAGACTGGAGGCTTTTTCACTGGCTATGTTGTAGAAGTGAGCTAATGTGCCCCTCCCTGCCCATACCTGCTCCCCACGTATCTGACCTGGCATTTTCTGCTTGCTGCTCTCTTCACCTACCAGCAGAGAAAAACAGCACCTTGCTGTTTCTCCAATTCTTGTACAACTTTATTGTCACCATTTCCTATTTCCTTTTGTCCCCTATATTTCTTAGTTTATTAATGTTTTTTTCTCATTTATTTTCTCCTCTCCACGTACATTGGAGAATGTGTGTGTGTAAAAGCTACTCCCCACACTCTCTCTATCTGGGACTTGTTTTCACAGAAAAGTTCTCTCCTGGAACCCAGGGATGTATCTGAATTCCAGACTCCCTCCATGCACAACCCAGGATGTGCATTTTTTGTCATGAGATCTTCCTTTTAGATTTCCTGTAGCTGTGATGTTTTTGGGCAGGGGCAAGTCTGTACAGCTTTTTTATGAAATACAGAGAAATGGGGTTTGATTTTCAGATTTCCAGTCTAGAAAGGGACAGTAGGCCTGCCATTACATTAAATCCATAAGATGGATTCAGCTTGCACTCAAGGGTTTGTAGCTGGTTTGCTTGGATTGCTCTCTCTTGTCCTTATCTCAGCAAAGGTTTCAGATCTTACCTCTTGAGGATATGCCAGGACTGTGATGGTTTTCTTAATAAAGTTATGCTCCTCTTCTTTGGTCATGTTCACTTACACAAGACTGACTTGGAGATGTTTGGGGGTTATTGGAAACATTTTTCTTGGTTTTGGTGTTAGTGCCTGTAGCAAGACATCCATTTCTGCACACATGATAGAGTTGTTGCCTCTATGATCAGTGAGAGAGTGTCTTCAGCCTGAGTCAGCAGATCTCCACCTACACTTAATAATCTTCTGTAACTTCAGCCTACAAAGATAATTTTAGATCCTTTTCATCCTTTATTCTCAGGATAGTGAAAGAACACCTTACCTTCTTAACAGTTTATAACAACCATAACCAGGAAAACCTTTTTGTTACCTGGAAGTGAAACTCATCCTTTATGCTCCTCTGGCAGACCTTACCATCCTGCATCCCCACCATGCAAACACTGAGACTATTGCCAGAAGGGTTTTGTTCACGTGCCCACTTTAAGCCATGCACATGATTTGCCTTTGGGAAGGGGAAGCAGGCCTGCACCCATTTCACTGACCAGTGTAGTCCTGGAGTCCATGCTTGGCATGACCACGGCTGCTTGCACGCAGAAGTAACTCCAAGCCGGTGTTTCACTGCTGAGCCCCCAGAGCAGTAAAAATAAGATGGAAAATGTCTCTGTCTGTGGCAGGGTGGTTGGAGCTCGGTAATCTCTAAGGTCCCTTCCAATTCAAGCCATTCTAGGATTCTGTAATCTTACAAAGATCTATTCCATGTCACCTTTCAGGAAGCATGTTTCCATTTTGGAGAAAGCACATCTCGCTTAATGGTTATAGGAAACTTTTTATGCTGAACAGAATGCATTCTAGAACCTTGTAAATGATCTCACTAAATCTGATTTCCAGTATTTACCTGTCCCTTTGTTTCATCTGTTGATACACAGCCATTAAAAAAAAAATGTGCAACAAGTTTAAAACATAAATCAGGATAGCCCTTTATTTGTGTTGCAGAAGTGACTAGGGACAGAAGCAAAGCCCCATTTTCCCACAGGCATGAAATTAGGGATTTTTTTTTTTTACCATTACCTTTACAGATTACAGAAAGGGAGCTAAAACAAAGACACAGAAAGATGAAATGGTTTATCCACAGTTTTATGTAAGAGCTATAGCTTATATAGCAGAATGCATTTCTAGTGATTCATTTTCTGTCAAG
Source organism: Prinia subflava (assembly GCF_021018805.1). Taxonomy (NCBI): domain Eukaryota; kingdom Metazoa; phylum Chordata; class Aves; order Passeriformes; family Cisticolidae; genus Prinia; species Prinia subflava. The sequence continues at coordinate 32,767,572 of NC_086249.1, forward strand.
GACCGTTATGTCCTTGTTTACCAACATCCCTTTTTTTCACAGCCCTTTCAGCAGGTGGTCTTTTAAAAGTACAAAAATATTCTGTTTGAATGAAAGGATGAAAGTCATTGAAAGGGATGGAAAATTCTTTGCTTCTGTGTCTCTTCTTTGCAAGCTGTGTTTTTAAAGTGCTCCCATGAATTTAATACAAAGAACTTTCTGCTTAAGATGAAATGAATGCTTGAAGCCCATTGTAACATGATTTCCAGTTTCTTCCAACTAATCCACTAACACTGGCAGCAAGCTGTACAGCATCAGAGCAGTCCAGGCCAAAGGAGTCATTTGCCACATAGGGCACAGCAAGAAACACACAACTGTTCATTGAGAGTTTTGCTTCTTTTCTTACCCCTTCTTTTCATTGTATTTTTCTTCCTGCCTTTTAAAAATAGTGTATCTGTTTGCACTTTTTGCTCATTCAGTGAAAATCAGAAGTCAAGTCAGCCTAGGGCTGAAGGGTATATCTACTAAAATTAGAAAATTATTACTTTAAACTTATATGTATTTACTGAATTTCTATCTGAAATGAATAATCCATGTTCCAAAATAAATATGCCAACAAAAGAAATGTGCATTTATTTATTACTGAGAAAGCTCAAACAAGACTAATACCACACACTTACTTAAGCTGAAGCTATGAAACCCCAAGTCAGGCTTCCCAGTCTGACAAAATCATTATTTTTTTTTTTTCCCCACAGAATTCTATTCACTATTAGTACTATTATCTATTCACTATTAGTACTTATTTATTGCTTAATATGTATAAGTACAATCAGAAACAATCCAGAAACTACATAAGACAGATGGAAGGGGTGTTCAGAAGTACTAAAACAAGTGATATCCCTCTGGATTTTTATGGGCTTAGACCACCTCTTCCTCAAGCACCATAAAATTTTTCTTCCCAGAAGTTTACTGAGCAAGAAAAAAAAGGCAATTACTATGACTAATCAAGAAATGTGTGGAAGGTATCCATGTGCTGACTAGTAGCTGTCAGACAGGAGGTGTAATGTCCAGGTGCTTCCTGTCCTTTTGGTAGCTAAAACAGATGGGTCTCTGTTCTCCACCCAGCAGCCACTATTAATAAGAATTGTACAGACTTTATGCCTTAGATATCTTAGACAGTGTCCTAATGATACTGTCTTCCTTTCAAATATAGCTGAAATTGCCATATGTGTTAAAAAGTATTTTACTGGAAAATTGATTAACAGAGCCAGAGACAGCTCAGTAGCAGAAAAGTGATTTCCTCGAGAAAGATGATAAAAATATATAGCTAAAAACACATATTTAAGGAAATGTCATGGTGCTCTCTCCTAGAGTGTACTTGCATTTAACTGATTGGGATACTTTACCTTCAGTAAACACACATCATGGATTTCTTCCATTATTTGTTATTTGCTGTTTTGCAAGCAATGCTGAAGTGTAATAAAAGAGTGTGGTCAGATTTGAAGACTATCTCATAAAATAATTCTGAAGATTTCAGTGAAAATATATTTTATTTGCTCAACCACTGTGTTTGTTCTTTTTACTTCTTCAGGGACTAATAACCCTTATTACTGCAGAAACAGACTGTCATTTCTTCAGCCATAGCTGATCTCACATCTATTTCTTATAGTTTGTTCAGTGCTCAGAAATGTGTTCAGGTATACAATGCAGTCAATACTGCAAACAGATTTGATAATTACACTGAAAAGTGTAAGCTAAGAGTCGTTTAGATCATGAGGAATAGTGTTATTAACCATAAATATTTTAACCCTTTTCTTCTGGTCTTTAAATATTTTTTTCCTTTTTTTTTTTTTTTTTTTTTTTTTTTTTTTTTTTTTTTTTTTTTTTTACCTATACCAAAAGGACATGTAAAATAATGTAAAGAAGCTTTCAAAAGCATGAAGTGCTGAAATTGGAAGTAAGTTTTGTTCCCCTGTCCGTTTTTCTGAAGAATTCTCATTGTCAGAACATATTAAGCATTGCAGAACAAATAAGATCCCAGAAGAAAAAAAAGACTGGACTCTTAGAGTGGTGGGATTTGTTTTCAGAGAGATTGTGGAGCTGGTGTTGAAATTCAAGCTGAGAAGCATTGGCATGAACAGTTCTACTTCACAAACTAAGTAAGAGAATAATGGGGATTAAAAGTCACCTCTGAAGATCACTCCTGCTGCTCAAGGGGGCAGCCTTAGATCAGGTTACTCATTTGGCCAAATTTTGAATGCTTCCAAGGATGGAGATCCCATAACACTTTTATTTCCTGTTTCACTACCTCATGGAAAAAAATAAATTCCTCATATTTAGCTGGCATTTCTTGTGTTGCAACCTGTGTCCCTTGCCTTTTGTCCTGTTGTACACCTCAAGGAAGAGTCAGGCACCCTCTTCCCTACACCATCCCATTGGGTATTTATAGATATTGCTAAGATCTGCCTGAGCTATTTGTTCTCCAGGCTGTACCATCACAGCTCTCTCAGCTTCTCCCCATATGACAGATGCCTCAATACCCTTTGTGGTGTTTCTGTGGACTGTTTTGGTATGTCCATGTCTCTTTTTTGCTGGGGAGCCCAGCAGTGGGCACACCATTCCAAATGTGCCTCAGCAGAGCTGAGCAGAGGGGCAGGATCATCTCCCCCGCCATGATGGCAGTGCAGTCCAAGAGGCTGTTGGCTTTCTCTGCATTTCTCTGCAGAGACTGGCCCATGGGAAACTCAAACCAGTAGCCCAGGAGCTTTCTGGCAAAGCCTCTTCCTATCCAGTGTGTACCCAGCCTGTCCTGCTGTGCTTGGTGAGCCAGCTGAGAGGCCACGAAATAAGGCACAGATGGACACAGCTGAGCTCCTTTGATGCACAGTGCTCTTTTTTACACACCTATAGGCAGCTCTTGAGATAGAAATACCTTATGAGTGAGTGAACTGTGTATCATCTTGCATTGAATCTTTCAGATCCACAATGTGCTTGCATCAGCACAGATGGATGAAAATCCATAATGTGCTTGACACAGCCAGAAGGAACACCGGGGTGATCAGATCAACCTCTGTGCTACATTGTGTGACTGCATCTAAAAGGTCCAGTCAGGCAGATGCTTCTCCAGCATTTTAGTTCCTCCTTGTCTGCTACTGAGTAGTCTGCTACTGCTTCCTTATTTCCAATAGCTCTCTCGGATAGATTTTTACCAGAAATTCATTTTAATTGTATCTCCATAGTGACCTTCATGCAAAGCAAGCTGAAAATGCAAGCTAGTTGTAATTGCATTTGCCTAGGACCTTTATGTTTACTTCTTTCTGCAAGAGGATATTGCTACTCCTAATTTCTCTTTTCTAGGGTTTTTCATATGCAGTAACGTGACAGTGTTTGTTTCTATATTTATACAAACAGATATATCCATAAACACATCCACATGATGAGGACTAGAAAAGAAATATTTCTCTTTTTGCATGAATGGCAATGGATTTCCTTTCTTCTTCCATCTGTAGCAGCTCCAGCCTCTCCCACTGTCTCCATCTGACAAAGTTGAAACCTCAGCATTCTGTCTGTTCAAGGCCTTCCAGTGTCCACTGTGAACAGCATTTTCTTCTGAATTTTGCATAGTGAATCAGTTTTGCTGTCAGAGATCATCGGTCTAGCTCTTGGTGTACCAAACAGGCTGATTCCAGTGGGTTTTTTTTTCCTGCACCCTGCTCTCCCCAGCCCATAAGGATTAAATAGGATGTTTCCCAGTAGATGAGCACTTTTCTCAGTGTCAGTGCTCTGTGTCATCAAAATCAAGCATCATTGCTCATCCAGGGCTTATTTGCCTTTAAACACAGAAGTGAAAACTGTTATGGAGCATCTGGCACAGATTTGATGCTTCAATGTACACAGCTGAACTGCTACATAATAACAAAAAGAATTGGGTTGTCCTGTGTAATATTAAAACTTACACATGGATGTAAAGTTGCAACAAAGCACTAGTATCATTAATCTTGTAAAAACTGCAAGCCAATAAACTCTAATTAATAACAGCTAACAGGTGTTATTAACAAGCATAATAGGGAAGTAGCTGCCCAGTGTCTTAAATGCTGTTCACAGCTAACTAACTGAGTTTTTTAATGTGTTGACATCGGTGATTTCTCAGCCTTAAAGAGCCTTGAGATGCATTGCTGAGAAACATCATGTATGTGTTTGCACTGAAAACCAAATCTCTCTGATAGGTAAAATGGAGCAGGTTGTCACAACAAGAATTAGTAGTAGCAGAATTAGTAGCAGTAGTAGTGGCAGTAGTAGTAATACTAGTAGTTATTATTACCATCAAAATGAAAGCAAATGAATGTGTATTTGGAGAAAAGTAAAAAAGGGATATTCCTCTCCTTCTTCATCTCCTCTCATTTTTTCTCAGGAGTGCTAAACTTGAAAAAGTAAAGTTTGACTGCTGAATTTCTCTAAATTGATCAAGCTGTCAATTTGGCTGGTTTTAAAAACTCTTTTTTTCTCGTCTTAGTTTCCAGTGTGTCTACAAACTGAAGATCGCACTTGGCATTTTGCAAATCATATTTAGATTACTAACATACTTAATTTAAGATAATAATAAACTGAAACACTATACTTTGCAATAAATTGCAACATAATACAGGAAGGCAAAAATTACCCAGACACATGAGTTATGCAGAGTACTTGCTCCAGCATTCCTGCTTCCCTGTTTTCCATGAGCAGAGATGTATTGGCACAAAGGATCACTAGCACAACACAGATGAGTATTTATCAAGAGAAGGCATGGCTTTTACATGAAGTTCAGTGGCATAATGTAGATTTCTTTATCTCTTGTTTCAGAAACAGTATGGGCTGTCTGCAGTTTCCCCCTGTGTCTGTTAGATTTGCATGAATAAAATGCACGTTTAGCTCTGCTCCCACAGAACCACTGGAGAAAACCATTATCCAAAGAATTTGGTATGTGCACGGCACACAGTACTGTAGCAGGTAGCAGCATTGTTGGACTTCATGCTACTTCAGGGACATAGTAGCAGATCTCTGTGGATCTCGGTCCCAGAGGGAATTGAAGATTCATAAAGTGCCTTTTCTTATAATTCTTTACTCTCCATGCTTTTTTTTCCCCTAGAGGTCTGTGGAGTTACTTCTAAGCAACACTGTTATGTCAATGCGAACTGATAGTTCTTCCCCTTGAAGCAGCCAGCCGCCAGCACTGCCACCAGCAGTTTCCTCACCCTGCAGAGCCTGCAGAGGAGGAGCTCTGCATAGGCTCCTTTCTGTCAAGCAGCTGGGATTTTGCACACAGTCCCACACTGCACAGTAATAAGAATGCATTTTGTTACTGCAGCTTACAACTGATGAGGTTTGGACATGAGAAATAAGTTATTTCAGTCACTGAAGGAGCAAATCAACAGTAGGAGACAAAGGATGAATATGAATGAGTCAAAGGATTTGTGAAGTGACCTTCTTCTTACACCCTTCATCTCTTTCTTCGCTTCCTTTTTCCCAACAAGTCTGCATATCCTATTTAGGATAGGAGTAGGCTTTGAATGCAAACAACTTTAGCAGCAGAAGAAAGCAACTAGCCATGCTCAGGGCACTGGTTAACGACCTTTGGGCCACGTCTCCAAGTTTCCTTCCCCAGCAGCTTCCTGCACTGCACAGGGGCTCTCCTTTGCCAGCTGGTGGTGAGCACGGGGTCTGTGTGGGAAGCATCGTTCTCTGCCCAGCCATGTGAGGGGCAGGTGTGCACACCCCTGTTCCTGCTCTGCACCTGCCTTCACAAGAGAGACAGAGCCACATCTGCTTTGTTTTCTGCCTTCTTTAGCATCCTCTCTAGTGGCTGTCCATCCTTTCCCCAATAAGAACACCCTTTCCTGAGCGGTAGTTGTTAAAATTAGACTTGTTTCTCAATCGCTTTTTTTATGGATTTGTGAAAAATTTATCCTGGGATCAGATATTGTATAAAATCCCACTTCAGTTGTGGTTTATATCATCGTCATTTCTGCTGAAATATTTCAGGTCAGGTCTCAATCTTCTGTCTAACAAGTCTCCACTCTTTTTATATTGCCTTAGACAGACTTCATTTTATTGCAGGTGTTCTTTTTCTTAAGGCAGTGGATTGTGACACAATAGCAAAGAGGAAAACCTTTGTTAAAGTCCAATTGGTAATGCACAGCTATCATCCTTTGAAGAGATTTAACTGAAAATAAGTCCTTTTAACTCCAGCTGTACTGACCTCCATCTTCTGTAAATCGTAACGAGGGACATTTCATGCTACAGAAGTTAAGCATTATTTTAAAATGAGTTATGTGCAATATCCATTTCACAGCAGTAGAGAACAGAGGATGACTTGGGGCCAGATTCTCTGTTCAGATGCTGATGCAAGTTTGCAAATGGTTTTATCAAAGTCAGTGACCTTGCCACATACAGGAAGAAAAGAAGAAAATAATCAAAGCAGACACTGGTAGCCCTTCTTTCCAATAGTAGAACAGTTTCTCAGTTTCCTAGACCAGGCTATTGTTCAGCTGAATAAAAAGTCACAGAGTTGTGTCAAAAGTCTTAGCTGAATCTCACTGGCTCTGCTTTTACCAAACTTTAAAATCAATGCAATTCTAGTTACTTTTGATTACCAATGGGATTCTGAAATCAGAATAAGGCATTTTCATACTTGTGTAATTGTAGATCAACAACTAAAAATTCTCACAATGCACTGTTCTTTTTAGCTTCTTATATGTAGATGCATTCTATAATGTGATTAGAGCCTAATGCTGATTTGGGTTTTTTTGAAGTTCACCCTTCTGCAGACACTTACATAAACAGTAATATTTGGGAGAAAAACTCAACCAAATGAAATTGTGTTAGATTGTGAAATAAACTTGAGAGCTTTATGGCCTTAATATCTCACTTTTTAAAAAATTCTGTTCTATTTCATTTACAAAAATGAGATACCAGTAGCGTGATTACAGGGGATTATATGGAATGACTGTTAATGGCAATTGTTCCCTGTTAATGGGAATTTGGGAAACTGGTTATATTTTCTTACTCATTCTTCTTAATACTTTTATTTAATTATTTAATTATTAAAATGTCCAATTCTAGTTACTAGTCACCTTGGTCATCGAACTGGAACCTGCAAATCAACGTGCAAAAGCCACTGCAGCATAATGCTTACACCTGCTCTCAGTCTTCTCCAAAGAATCAAAGTTTACCCTTCCCAGCAGTTTCTTCCCAAAATCTCCCCGAGCAAGCTGAGTTCACCCTAAACTCCCACTGTGACAAAAGCCGGGTGCACTATGTGTGGTGTTTAAGAAGCCAGAATGGGAGTACAGAGCAAAACCAAATGTTTAGAATGTGTAAGTGACGAAGCACTGCATAGCACAGAAGTATTAGTGTGCATAGTGTACAAATACTGCAGACTGTCATGTGTTGCTGGCTCTAAGACAGTTTTGAATCGGAGCATCTTGAAGCAGTGCAGAGCACAGTTACACATACAGAGGGTCCTCCCTGACCCACCATGACCCTGACCTACTGTATCAGCAGTTTCCTGGTGTTTCACTGCTTGTGTGACTGGCACAGCCCAGCTTTGGTGCCTTAGCCCTGCCAGGTTTCATAACTGGCCACAGTGGATGCTGTGTGAAGCTCCATGACAGAGCCACTAAAGGTCCCTGTGACAGCACTGCCCTCTCTTCCAGGACCTTGCTTTTGAAATGAAGGCAGTTCTCACTGTGCAGCCTTGTGTTGCAGGAATCTTCCACCTGCCTCAGAGATGCTCAGTGCCTGTCTAGAAAGTGCAGCCCACAGGAACACAGAGTATCTTAGCTGGAACATGCTCATGCAGTCAGTCTCCTGGTTCCTGAGTTTCACATCAAGGTTGGACTCAAAACACATGAACTGGTTTTTGTTTGGATGATGCTAAACAGGATGTGTCCTGAAGTGTAGTGTGAGTTAAGCCTGGTGACCAGGTTAGAGGGAGGCCATTGTAAATTCCTGAAATGTATGCTATGGACAACAGCTCCTTAGCACCAACACTTTTGCTGTACAGATGTTATCCCACCAGCTGCCCTATTTGCTGATGTAGCTGTTAGACAATGCCACTCTACCTTCCCTCTGGGTAGTGATTGAACTTGACCTTTTGGTCTGAATTGAGGGGTGCACAAGGAAGTAACTGGGTTTTTAAAGTGCCTCCAGACTTAATGTGGCAAAGGCTTTCTGAAACACTCATTTGCCAAAATCTCAGGCCTGTTTTGGGTTCTGGGTAGTATCTACATGAATGGAATGGTTGAGATCTCATCTCTCAAAACTTTAGCCACTATTAACCAGTTAAAGCACAGGGAAGGAAAGTGAGACACTTCACATTCCAGACTGAGTAGCTATCCAGTTCCTTCCCCTGTTACAAAGAGACTTAAGTTCATTGCCTCAATGTCTCTCAGGGCAGAAGTACAGTGATACAAAAGGGTAGCAAGAATTCATATCTTGTTTTGTAGATCATAATCTGCAGCTTTGAGTATTTGAGAAAGAAAGGTGGCTGCATGTGTATTTTGAATATTCAAAACTTTGACGTATTCACAGAAAACTATTTCACTAAACAAGCACTTTTTCCCGAAACTATAACCAATTCCCGGTTTTCAAAGTCTGTGTGATCAATAGCTGTGATACTTGCCAAATTCAAAATCAGAATTGTACCCAATCTGAATTGAAAATAGAAGCCATTGCCTTTTCTGGCTGCATAATCAACATTTTCAGGGTGAAATTCATTTCAGTTAACATTAGGGATATACAATGTAGGTGTCTGCATCAAAGCTAATCCCCATCCACTCTTCTTCTAGTTAATGCAGAAAAATACGCACTTTCAGGGCATGAGCTGTCTAATTAGTTTTACACATCTGCTTTAGAATAAGCTGAATCATTTCCTCAAAGTGCCTGCTCTATAAGGGAAGTTAAGACAACTTTGTGATATATAATTGTGTACTTGTGTCACTCACCTGCAGAAACAAGTTTTGAGAAAATACAATAAAAATGTCAAATTTCAGGTTTTTCAAAAATATTATGTATTATTCACATCAAATCCAGGAATTCTGCAGTAGTATCTACATGTATTTCCTAGGAACAAGAACATTAATGAAGCTCAAAAGGAGATTTGCCCAAGCTGAGGGTGCATAGATCAAGAACACATCTGAGGAGAAAGACTTGGGAGGTGTTGGAACTAGATGATCTTTAAGGTCTCTTCCAATTCAAACCATTCTATGATCCTAAATTATGTCAGTCCACTTAATAATTTTCAGGTTGTGATGTGGTATTTATTTAAAAATGTATTTTTTTAACCTATATCCGTTTCTCTGTAATGGGAAGGAAAATATTTTCATTACTGAGCACTGCTGACTGAGTATAGATGTATAAACTTTATTGGGATCAAGGATCATATTCCGTTTGCAGCCATTGGCCCAGCCAGGACTTGAAACTTTTTATTATATGAAAAAATGAATTACTCGACAGTATCCTCCTCACACGTCTCGAGCTTATAATACGGAAAGCTGTGACTTCTCCCCCTCTGCCACTCCCAATAAAATGGTAGCATTTGTATTAAATCACTGATCTGGGAGTTTTATTAAGTCTAAAATTCATTTATATGAAGGGTAACAATCTGGTCATGACTTGGATGTATCTCTCTTTTGAGATTTTTTAGGTTAATCTTTTGGTTTTTAATTACAAGCACTTAAGCTGTAGACTGGTGACCTGGTTTGGGGCAAATCTAGGGAGGAAATCTCCTAAGGGGTCCCTCTAGAAAGCAAATTCAAGTGGCTACTCCCCCCCCACCCAGTTTGGGAAACATAAACCTCCTTCAAGAGAAGTGGAAAAACCTGTTCATTTAATCAGAAAAGTATTCACAAACATGAGCAAATGAAAAACATTAAACAGTGGAACCTCTCGCTGTTCTGAAGAGATGGCAAATTCAGAGGCAGAGAGAGTCCTTTTCGTGGGGTGTAGCTCAGCTCACTCAGTTTCATATCAGTCCCTCCTGTGATGGAAAATGTCATGTCCTGGGCCCCGGTGGGACACAAGTGTCTGCTCCTGGTGTTCTTCTGGGTTTTCAGTCCAGAGCAGGACCGAACAGGAAAAAGGACACAGTCTTGGGAAAACTTTCCTTGCCGTAGCTAACGGTGAAAATCAGCGGAAAAGCAAAGAAAAACTCCCTGTCTCTCTTTCGCTGTTCGTGCTGCAGACAACAGAGTCCAGGAGTGGAATGTGGAAGAGGGAGTGCAGTTTCTGCAATCAAACTGTGCTCTCCTTCATCACCCCTTCGCTCTTGGAACCAGTCTTAAAGGTGCAGAACTTTATATCCAGCAGAAACAGAACAGACAATTGGGGATACAAGCCTCACAAAGTCACTCTAGGACAACTACACATATGAAGCAAATTTTGGGATAGAGCAAAAGGATACAAAGGATAACAAATTTCTTATTTAGTTTATTACTTTAAAGTAATGAAATTAAAACAATTTTGACCACATACATATGCAAAATCCCTTGGATTTTCCCATCCGTTCTGCTGCAAAGGGGAATTGATTTACTGGAACAATAGAGTCCAGAATCAAGGCCTTCCAAGTCTTATTCTATATTTAGATAATGGATTCCTGGATGTCTTTGGTCAAAATATTCAGTCCTTCATCAGCTTTTCTTCATCTCTAAAATGCATTTTTATTCACTTTTTACAGCACTGGGAAAAAGGGCTGCAAGGCATAGTGAATGTTTGTTCTGTCTTTTGAACATGAGGTGTGATCCCTAAAGGCAGGAAGTTGTCAAATCTTCAGGCAGAGTCTAGAGCTGAGATTTCAAAGCAGGAAAGGAAACATCCATAAGCTTCCCGTTGCTTGCTGAGTGACCTGCACTTCATGGAAAACTTTTGCTTCTGTCTTATTTATTCATTTGGAGGGAAGCTAAAATGCTTTCTGGAGAGGTAAAAATTTGAGCTGCATGCACAGATTTTCTAAATGAGTGGTAGACTATCAAAAATAAGAGTACTGTTAACTGCAAGCTGCATGTTACTGCTAGTACTTAGTTACTAGTTACTGGTTATTAATAGTGGTTAGTTTCTTTAGTAAAAGCAGCTTTAATCTGCAATGCATCTATTATCACCATTTTCTACTCAGAAAATATTACCTAATTTTCTTTTTTCAGCACATTAAATGAGAGTCATTCCATCACAGAAATTGCAATAATATTGATGGAACGTGCAGGTGGACATAGTTTTTGTCTAGTCCTCTGATTGATCTTGCCAAGTTGTGGTTGTTGCCTTTTCTGCATTGCTTGGTGCTATATTTTAGTTAAACACTCAGACAACTGTGCTCTGTCCTAGCTCAAGGCCATTCCCAAAGCCTTTAGCATTTTACTAAGAGCTGAATAACACTCTTAGTATTTGATCACATCAAGAGCAAACAGCTTTGATCCAAAGGAATGAACCCCCAGTTTCATTCATACATTCTGCACTTATTTCAAACAAAAAAGTAAATCAGTGGGTAGGCTTTCTAGCTAATGTGAGATCTCCTGCCTCTGAATTTATATCCCACAGATAATTGCTGTATTTGGTAAAACAGTACACTACAGTAACATTTTCAATACAAAAGACACTCAGATTACCAGTTCATTACTTTACTCATTGTAATTTTAACTTTTTTCCATTATTAAGCCCCTGGAAAGTTACAGCTGTGTTATTGCAAAAAGACTCCCAACATAATATTACTGGTTGTATATATTTTGGTTTATATCCAGCTTTCTATGAAAACACCTTTATAGAGAAAACAGTATGACATTGTTTTTCCTTTTTTGTCTTATTTGTCTCCTACAGATTGTGAGCGTGGGAAAGCATGTTAAAGGATACCATTATATTGTTGCCAACCTGGTAAGATACTTTTCTAGAATTATACCCCTGCTCGGTAAGTGAAACACGCAGTTTTACTTTGAAGTTATAGCACTTCACACAGCATTTCCCATTTGTCTCTAATATGTGTTTGTACTTAATGCATTCTTTATGATGTGTAAAAGAACTTGGGTTTCTTGTTGCAGCTATCTAGATATGAAGGGCACAGTAATATTGTAAGTAATACTCCTAAATTTTATCAAAATCAAGGTAGAATAAAGAGCTGATATGTGCATCTTGAAGCTGAAATAGAATTTACAGAACTACAGTAATTTTTTGGCTCATCTTTTTCTTATTAGTAACATAAGAATTCTAGAGGTAACTTTTATACATTCCGCAGGGAACATTTATTTTTTGGTAAGATCAACTGTTTCCAGTCAAATTACTTGCTCAGTATTTTTACTTTAAGGCTAAACTGGACATTCACACAGCTAATGCTCAGAAGAGGACAAAGAAAGAGCAAATGCAGTATTTTATTATTTAAATGACTCATTCTTTAAGCCAAAATACCTGCCTGGCAAAGCACAAATGTAGGACAGAGTCTAATGCATGCTTTAAACTTTTCTTTCTACTCTCCCTCAAGGAATTTTAGTTGACGTGAAATATTTTATTGTGCTTTGCTGCACTTGAACCTTGACTTAGCACCACTTCAGATTATTTTTAAAGCCTCAGGTGTTTCAGATGAGATGTCTGTACTCTTAGATCTTATAAATTAGATTTTTCAACATTATAATTTTATAGTTCCCCAAGTAATTTTTCTCATGCAAAATATTTTCTGTAAACAAGGAACTGGATGTTTCAGTAATCTGCCAGTGAGGTATGCAGTGGAGACGGGTACATCTGATCTCTTTCAGCAGGGGCACTTTGTTGTCTACTGTCTCTTCAATTATGTGGGTAATATGACTTCTGATACATCATCTTTTATATTTACTGTTAGTATCCCTTAGGACATGAATCAAATCTCTGTCCCTAACAAGTGTTTTTCCCCTGGGATATTGGGTCAGTACCCCAGTACCCCACAATTTCTTTTCCGAAATTTCTAGATTTGTGTTTTCACTTGTGTTTTCACTGATAAATGCCAGTCAGAGGAATTTAAGAAAATTAAAATAAAATACCGCTGAGCTAGCTTTAGACATAACAGCTAGGAAAGAAGAAGAAAGATTTATGTTTGCTTCTTAGCGCTTTAGCAGTTCATGTTATACAGTTTATTGAAGTTCAGTTCTGTCTCTAAAGGCAAATTGTAGTAAAGAATTGTGCTGAACAGATTAGCCAGAGAAACCAATAGGTCCAGAGATACATGTGCTTTATCTTCTCTTTCAGTGTTGGGGTTCACTCTAGGTTTTCAATATATAACAGATCTAGGAGCTACCACAATCCTCTCTAATGGAAGTGTTATTCTGATGTTGCTTTCCTTGCACTGAGATCTTCATATGCTGTCTCTGCCTTCTAAAGTTTATTATATTATCTCATTATCTCAGACATTTTCAGCCTAAAGAATGAATCCTGGAGTAAATTTCTTTGCAGAATAGTATTGTTCATTTTTTAAACATGCAAAAAAAGAGGGAAGAGCATTTTTTAAAGTGGTACACTTTAAAAAGTACTAGTACAGTGCTATTCACTACAGTGCACTAGTACAGTGCTTATTCCAGTCTAACAACTTTGATGGAAATTGGATTAAGCCTTTAATATTCTGCAGGCATTTTTCAGTTGATTTTACAAAAGCAATTCTTCAAAAACGATCTGCCATTCCCAACAATGTGTTGCTTAGCTGTCAAGACCACCCTAGCAATAATGTGGCAAATTTATTTCTTGGCTTTTTTCTTTATTACACAAATGGAAGTTATGAATGAAGGTTCAACATTATTCTCTGGTTTTAAATTTTGCCTTCCAATGGAATCCTGCTGTTGTGTATTCTTTATTCTGTTGTGCTGACCTAGAACAGATTGGACCCACAGTGGTGTAGGAGGGCAAACAAAATCTTAAATTGATTTTCTAGGGATTCAAAGATATTTCTCTGGAGAGATTTATGCATGGAGGAGCCAATGTGACTGGATTTCAGCTAGTGGATTTCAGTACCCCAATGGTAACTAAGCTGATGCAGCGCTGGAAGAAACTGGACCAGAGAGAATACCCAGGATCTGAGACTCCACCAAAGGTACTCTCTGACCTGAAGCACTCCCAGAGATATCACTCCAGAGTGCTAATTTCTGATTAACATTGTTAAATACGTGAAAGAAGACTTTAATATTTAGGCAGGGGAGAAAGCAGTTGATCTTACTACTACTGGCCATTAATCATGTCTGTCCTTACATTTGTATGGTGGAAACAAAAACTGCAACACATTTTGCTGATGTACTTAAATATCTGTTGTCACTTATTCTCCAACTTCACCCCTTTAACGACAGCAGATAAAGGTCAAATGCTTAACTGACAACTTAATTTCAATAAAATTTACATTAATTAGTCTAATTACCTAGGTTTCTTTGGAGTGCAGATCTTTCCTGACAGATGAATTCTTCTGGATGAGATATTACTGTAACTGTAAATATGCTATCTTTAAATTTTCATATGGAGTTTCCTCTGGAAATTTTCTACCTCAAAACTTCATGTAGAAATCACATTTTAAAGTTAAATATCATCCCAGTGTTCCTCTATCCTAATCCTTCACAGATTGATAAGAAAATATTCCTTTGACTTTTAATTTTCCTGGCAGGCAAATCACAGTACAGCTGTAAATATGACTTCATCAAAGTCATTCTGTTATTATGTGCACTAATGCATACCAGACATGCTTGAAAATGGGCCCCTTTGTGCTGGGCACTATGCAAGGATAAGCAACCAGCCCTCCTTTGGCTGGGACATTGGTAGCTTGGCTAAGTCTACAGAAAGTGTCACCGTGGGTATTACAAGACATAGCTACCAGAATTCAATGAAACTCCAAAAATTTATGTTAAAAAAAAAAAACAAAAACAAAAATGAAGCAACAATAACAAACCAAAACCAAGGGCTTCGATTGCAGACATCCCCAGTTACTGGTGACAGGAAAAATTCTACCTATAGGACCCTTTGCCACAAAACCACGATTATTCTGCCTGCTTCTAAGAAGTGAGTATGATTAATTGGAATCACACATAATTCATCTAGGGACAACCAAAATTTGAGGCTGTAAAGATAAATCATGTCTCAAAGACCTTATAAGCTGCAAGAGAAAGGAAAGGAAGGAAATTAGATTTGAATAACAGAATTTGAATTTTGGAAGTTAGAGAGCTTATCAATAGCAGCCCTGGGCATGGGAACAACTTTTCCTGATGCATTGTTTTTATCAGAGGACCATACTGAGAAAACATCCCTTTGTTTATGTGGCTCCAGGCTAACATCTGCCAAAGACTTGTTCTAAACGTTTCATTTGGCCTGTTATCAGCCTAAAGCAGTTGCTGTAGTTAGTGTTGAAACACAGACTGCTCAGGGTACGTATCAGGAAGAGAGCCAACACAGGTTTTCCAGTAGGAAGAACCTACTCTTGATCATTCTTAGCAGTTCCAGTAGCCTGGATGTCTGGTCATTAGCTGTGCATTTTTTCACTTATGTTTTCTCAGAGTTACTGTTTCTTTCTTTTCTTTTAAGTAGGTTGGGTGAATGGGGATATTCCCTATCATATAAGCCAAGTGGAAAAAAAATACTTGAATATTTCAAGTTTGCTTTTTTTTTAATTAGTTCTTAAGATGAAATTTTGTTACCCTTAGGAAATACAATTTTAAAGCTGTACCTACTGAAATGCCCTGCATTTGTCCCTTAGATGAAATTGCTTCTGATTTTGAGGAGAGTTGTTTCCTAAACAAAGCTGTAGAAACTGCTGTATAATGAATCAAACTAGAATTACTTTGAAACAGCAGATTTTTTTTGTCAACTCTGAAGGGTTGTTTTTGTCCATCTATTTAGTACACATCTGCATTGACATACGATGGAGTACTTGTGATGGCTGAAACTTTCCGTAATCTTAGACGACAGAAAATTGATATTTCAAGGAGAGGAAATGCTGGTGATTGTCTTGCCAACCCTGCAGCCCCATGGGGTCAAGGAATTGATATGGAGAGGACATTAAAACAGGTAAGGGAAAGCTTTATTCTAGGAGTCTTTTAGAATTTTGGATACCAGTTGCACTCTAGATGACTTGCAAAACAGTATGCTCAAGGGTAGTAATAAAAGAGGAAAAATTATTTTTTACTTGGAAATTGGAAGCAGCGTGGGCTGTTCAAGTTGTTCTGATTTGTAACTTGGAATGAAGGCAGAGAGGAACTAGTATTATTTGAAGCTACTCTTAGATCTTTTGAGATCATTGGAACTTCCTCCACTGCACTGCTGAATTCATTTGTTACTATTGCAAAGAACCTGGCTGTACAAATATTGTCATTTAAGGGAAAAGGTGTAACCGCATAATATAAACTTTCAAATATGTTTCTGTCATCTTCAATAAAATTAGACTTCTCCCAGGGAAATCACATAGGTAGTTTTGGGGTTCTTTTCTTTAAAAAGAAATAACCCAGAGCTATTGTTCTCTGATGTCAGGACTTCGAATTCCTGATGAATATGGATGCCTAGAAAGTTCCAGATCTCTGTCAAGATGATTTAGCCTTTCCTTTGAATGGGACAGTAAAGAAAATAAAAATCCTGCAGTAGAATTTAAATCATTGCAAATGAGCAGACTCCAGTCAGGAGAAACTGCTGAGGAGAAGTGACTGCTGACAGAGCTGGCAGCTTTGTGCCTGGAAGCCAAGGCTTCAGTCCTGGAGAAAAATCAGCAGAGATAGAAATGGACAGAGGGAAAGAGTAAGTGATTTCAAGCCACATCCTGATTCTTAGGGAGAGAAATAAAGCATTTTGTATGCTTCACATATTCTGTGCAGATGCACAGATTTGTAACAATTGAGAGAAACATTAAGACAGGCTTCTGTGCTCAGGCAGACAGCATGAGACTTCAAATTCTGCCAAAGAGGTTCTCATGGCCAGATCATGCTAAAATCAAAGCCAGCAGCAGTGTGGCCATGACTTCTTTGGGACAAGAACCACAGCTTAGGTATCCTACAGTGACAAAGTAAAGTGCTGAAAGAAAGAAAAACTGTTCTGGTTTCAGCTGATGCCTGGGTGGTGGGAAATAGTTACAACCAATTGGAAGGCTTCACCTCTGGCCTTCTTCATTCTCATGCTTTGAAAGCACTCTTTTAGAACCCTGTTGATATCAGCCCTGTACCATCTTCATGACAGAAAACTGCTTTGCTGCAGCTAAGGTTGTTGTCAAGTTGACCTTGATGAGCCATATATACTCAATTTGTACATTTAATCCACTGGAGTGGGAGCTAAAAAGACACGTGAGCTCAGGCAAAACTTCCTTTAGGTTTTCTTCATATGATCCCAGGAGCGAGGAGAATAGTAAAAAATGAACTTCTCTTTAGAACCTGCAGCTGGAAGGTGTTGCTACCCAGAATGAAAGAAGATCCACTGTGTGTCTTTGTTAGCAGTTAGATACTGACAAATCTAAGCCTGTTTTGAGCATGGTTAGGCAGAAAAAAAGAATATAAATCAAGTAGCCAACTTTATTTCTTTGAATTGTTCTACAGTAGTGTTTTATAGCAATCTAAGGATGTAGCCAGGGTAACTTGCACCGCTCTGTGACATTTGAAATAAAGAGCATAAGACTGGATCTTCATGGTGGTTTTTCTTCCATTTGTAGGTTCGAATACAAGGTTTGACTGGAAATGTTCAGTTCGACCACTACGGCCGCAGAGTCAACTACACCATGGATGTCTTTGAGCTGAAAAATACCGGCCCTCGGAAGGTACGTGCTGACATTGCCACCCTCATGTCATATAAATGAGTCGTGAATGATGAAATGGTCATGCAAACTTATATTAAAGTGGACTCTGCAGTTTGAAAAGGTATAATACACTGGCTTATGTGGATATTTCTGGTGAAAGCAGTTTTAACTGCATTTTCTACTATATGCTATTATTCAGTGCCTCAAATTGAGGAACACAAAAACCAGTGTGCATCTTGGAATGGTGGGATGTCAATTAGTCAAGCATACTAATGAAAACCAGCTGGATGACATATTGCTAGGCTGCTGGATGATGGAAAATGGTCAGAATTCTGAATAGTAGGTATTTCTGGTATCTTATCCCAAGATTTCTGTCTTGAAAATTACTTGCATTTTTAAGAAAGTTAATTTGTACATTCTGTGTAAACATGACTCATAGGCTGTGGCTAACACAGGGCTTTTAAGGGTGAAAGGACAGAAGAGGATAGAGGAGGAAGAGAGAATGACCTGAATAACTTACATTTTCTGAAATTTATTGCAGTATCTAATCCTGTGTGCTTGATTGGCTTGGTTGCTTGTAAGCAAATGCACATTAATATATGTCTAAGCAGATCCTTCATATCTGAATGCTCATTATCACTCAGCCCAATCACTTTGAAAATATAAGCCTCAGTACTTAGTTGATCCTTTCTCTTCTGTGCTGAAATTTGTCCATTTATCATGGTATAAAACAAATAAAAGCAGAAAACATAATCAGGCTCACAGATTTTTTTTCTTTTTCTTTTTCTTTTTTTTTTTTCTTTTTTTTTCTTTTTTTTTTTTTTAAGTCATTGAGGCTATTTTGATTGTGAGGTCATCAGAGCAAGAAAAGGGGGCAGGTGATGGTGAATAGGATACTCACAGCTGCTTGAGTAGGGCCAAAGCAACCAAAATTGAGTTTAATAGTCCTCTGCTGTTGGCCAGAGGTGACAAACACAGTAAATAGCACCACAGGTGAACTGTGTGTCCCTGGAGAGAGTTACCTGCCACAGTGCTGAGGAGGCAGAGTGTTACACTGCAGACTCAGAACAGAATTACACACTTGGATGAAAAATTTGCCACTGTATCATAGTATACAGCCTTAATCCAAAGCAAAGCATGTGCCCACATATATGGTCTGTTGGTGCAGTTGTCTTTTGAGTGTGACAGATGGCTGAAAAATAAATTGGGAAAGGTGAGTTTGTCTTTCCTCTCTTGGGAAGTCCACTGTCTCATGCCAGAAAATGTGTCCAATCTTGCCACCAGCCCTGCTTCCTTCCTGTCTCTGCACTGCACCATTGGCAGCCAGGACGATATATGGGTGGCTGGGGTGCACTGGAGGAAACAGTGAATTATGCCTTTTCCATCCCCTATTCCCAGTTGTACAGGAGGGAAGGCAAGGTGCAAAGAGATGTGTTTAATTAGGTCACAACTTAATTAGGGAATTTGCTTGTCAGCAAACTTTTGAAAAGGGTTGATGTTTCAACCTTTGTGACCTGTAATGGGCGTCTGTCTGGCACCACTGTAGGGATGTGCCCATCCTCTCTTCTTGCCTGTAGTTTAAGGAGAGGGTGATTGCAAACAGAGGAGCTATGTCTGTGCTGTGCTAGAGGCCCAAGGTGCTTTTCTTACCTTCCAGTCGTGCCTCTCTGCTACTCCTAAGTCATTACCTGTATTTGATATAACAAATCATAACAGCTTTGACAGATCTGGCTACTCACAAGAATTTATTTCTCTTGTATGAGATAATGCTTGATATCTGATCATTGGACCAATTCTGTGGTCCAGCCTGACAAATCCTATATAATATGTGAGAAGTTACTCTACTTAATTGAACTAAGAGGCCTTCACTATTAATGTCTTCTTCTCATGTCCAACATAACATGACTTATGAGTCACCCAGCACTATCCTTTCTAAACTGCCTTTCCACTCAGAGTAATGCATGGTTCTAATCTTTGGAAAAGTGGTTTTTGTTGCCCACAGCTTTAAATGTGTGAAGACACCAATAAAAAATGGCACAGCTAGACAGAGGCAGACTTCCACATAGTTTGGTAAAACAGGAAATACTAGCCTATGCTTAAGTTAGTTTCATTTATGCAGCACTTCTTACTTGGCTTTTCTCTGCAGAGCAGTAACAAAACCTGCTGGTGAGGGGAAAGGGTAGGAAGACAAGGATCACAGAGATGTAATGGAACGGCTCCTGTGACTGGAGAGTTATGATCAAATGATACAGGCTTTTCACTGGTGCCCAGGGACTGGACTAGAGGCAATGAGCACAAACTGAAATACAGGAGGTTCCTTCTGAACCTTAGGAAGTACTTTTTTTGTATTCTGAGAGTGATCAAGCATTGCCACATGTGCAGGGAGGTTGTGAAGTCTTCATCCTTGGAGACATTCAGAAGCCACCCAGACACAGTCCTGGACAACTGGCTTTAGGTTGGACTGAGGGTTTGACCAAAAGACTGACAGAGGTCCTTTCCCAGCTCAGTGATTCTGTAATTGTGTCATTCACCATGCATCCTATCAGCAATTTTTTTTTTAAGGAAAATAAAAAATAAACAAAGCATATACATTACATTACATGCAGAAGACAGTCTAGGATTTGGCTTCTGAATTACAACTTGGCAACATGAAAATTAATTATCAAAATTTTTGAGTATTCTCTTGCCTTCAGTGGCTTGTGAATTCCGCCAGGATCTCTTCACTGGTTACTACAAGGTGCACAGGCCATCAGAAAGGACACTATTTATTCAAATGCCAAACAGTTATGGCAAATTTACTTTGAGGCAAATATTTTTGCAGTATTTTTTCTTAAAAGATAAATTTAGCCTCTGTATAAATGGATGCAACTGCTATGAAGTTCAATTGCAACCCAAATAGAAGTGGAGGTACTTTTATAGCTAAATTCAATCCTGTCCTTTGAGGAGTTCTTTTCCTTGTGGAGATGAGGTACTTACGGGAAAGCATACTGTTATTTAGTGGTCTCAAAGTGACTGTGTATCTCTATACTTTTAAGCAGGTGTCATAACAAAACTTTCATATTTATTCAGGAATCTAGTTCCTGAGTTACTGTAGTGCAGGTTTGCACTAAACACATACAAGCTCACATCAAAATTCCTTTAAAATATGCCTGCGATTTCTCAAATAATGCCTTTATACCTGCCTGAATTTTCATATGGTACTTACTTCTGTAGCACAGTACATCATTCATTTCCCGCTTTCTTTCTGAACTTTATAGCAGTGAAGAACTGCACAATGAAAAATCATCATTCACGATCATAATAGTTACTCAAACTGCCCGATTTTGGTGTACACATTTTGCCTTTAGCTGGTCACAGTTTTTTGACAAGAACTCCACATTTTCAATAATCAATTGTATCTGTGGCTGTATGGCTGGCTGGCTGAAAAAGAATATTTCTTAGCAGTGCACACTATTGGGAAGAAAACCTTCTTCTCCACTATATCAGCACTGCTGACACTTCCTCTTAGCTGCAGACACCTAAATCAAGGCTCCAGTGCTATAAGAGCAATTGCAAAAAGAAAAGGAACATTTCAACTAAATATACCAGAATTTGTGCGTGGACAGTTTGTGCTTGTTTGCGTCACTAATAGAAAAAAAAATCACTCATGTTCAGTCAAACTGCTCTAGCGACTGTTAAAATTACTTGCCTCTCTATGCATTTTTTTTCAAGAAGGAAACTGATGACAAAGTAAATGTAAAAATCAAGAGGAAGGTTGCATATTTTAGCAAAATACAGATTATATATGTAATGCATATGAGACAGGAAACAGAAGTACTCCCCTGCTCTTTTAGACTCTCATTTCACATCACTGCATTGAACTGAACATGTCATGGAGGCAGAATCCTATGTGACAGTGAGTTTAATCAGGGTTCTGCAATAATGTTGGAAATAATATTGACTACATAACTGATTTGATCATTTAACCAGTTTCCATCATACTGAAATTTTTCATCCAAGGCAAAGAGTGTCCTTTGGTCCTGACAGTTACATTGAAGTTCTGCCTGGAGCCCACTTTCCAATAAAATTCCTGTTCCTCTTCTAGTAAGATAGACAAGGCAGTCCTCTCTCCCAGCTCTTGGTCTCATGAACTCCTAATTAAACAAGGAAGGAGGCAAGGGGCAGTTGCTGCTGCCTCATCCCCAGGTGCTCCCAGAAACTGAGCTGTGCCTGGCTGAATTGCATCTCTTTGATAGAAACCTTTTAAATCATGTGTCTGTTAAATCATGCTGGGAAGAAAGATCAGTCTCCCAATTCATTAGGTTCTCAGCAAGCAGGGGAGCCCCTTGAGGTGGGATTAGAACACTGTTCTACTGACACGTTTGTGTTCATGTTGTCCATTTGACATGGAGCTGAGTGCTGTCAGTGCTGGGTCAGAGGAAAAAGCCCCAGCAGCCTTGTCAGTGGATGCACTGACAGCTGTGATCTATCTGCAGAAAAGGTAGGGCAAGAAGGGGAAAAAAACAGATTCGGGGGTTTTCCTCCATGGGATTACAAGAATGACCAGTTCAAATCTGACTGAGTAGTTTGTTGCCAGCGACAAACAAAGGCAGCTGCTTTACTTTGAAGCTGCTCAGGGAAAGGTTATGGCAGCCCTAAATGCAGCCAAGGAGAGAAAAACCTGATTTGTTCCACCTCCCTGTAGGCACTTCCCAGAGATATATTTAGGAAGAATTCAGTCTCATGCTTTACAGTCAGCGGGAAAAGCAAGTGCCTTTCGAGTAGGGATGCTTCTCCTGCATGAGCTGAGTCACTGTCTGCTGGTAATGTCTGTCCTGTGAGTGTAAAGAAAGTGTAAATAACAGAGCTTCTAATGTAGGTACTAAAAGGTCAGTGGTAGCAGTAAGTGGAACAAGCCTGGTATAAATCCCAGCTCTGGGGTCTCCTGGGAAGCCCATGATGGAGCAAGGAATTGAGATCAGCCATGGGATTGCAAAACTGTCATCCAGATGTCTTTCATTCCTCTGTTCAAGGCCAAAAGATCTTAACGACTAACAAATTAAAATATTCTTGTGGGGAGAGAAAATTCTTGTATCTCATTTATGCCCTAGGAAGGCTTCAAGCTAATGAAAATGGGATTTACCTTGTGTCTGTGGTTGAGGCAAGTAGCCCAAATCATTCAGGAGCAGCAAAATGGAAGTGACACCAGCTCTGTCTCCGTGCAGCAGGGGTGCACGGTGGTACACCCAAAGTGGTAGATGCATATTCCCATACTTAATGTGACAGCACTTCCTCTGGACAAAACCATCTTTGGATCACTCTGTTGTTCTTGTAGTAGTTTATATTTGTAGTTATGCAGAATGTAGACCTTACTGCAAATGAATACATTTTGTTTTGCAGGTGGGTTATTGGAATGACATGGATAAATTAGTTTTGATTCAGCCTGAACCTACACTTGGAAATGACACTGCAGCCATTGAGAATAGAACAGTAGTTGTCACTACAATTTTGGTAAGGTGTTTCTTTTTTTAATGCTTATACTGATGTGTGACACAATCTCATTTCTAGTTATGATCTAATTTAGTCTGCCAGTTCCTAGGTTAGTGGGAGGATGAGAGCCATATATCTTAATTATACTGACTGTCATGTCTGCACAGATTTTTTTGGTATGCATTTAATATAATGATTCCCTTGAAATCAGGTTTTAAAATTGATTTGTGGTATTTTTTTTCTTTTATTCAGTCTTTTCTATTTTTTACTAAAATAAGTCTCAGAGATATGAGTTCTTACAACCTCTAATTGATAAATCTTGACTCGCAAGAAACTGGAAGAAATGAAAAACCCAAAACCTTTAAATGACAGAATAGAACAGAGGGTATAAAATGAGATTACTGTAATTCCAGTGTCCCTTTTTGTTGGTAAACTTTAAACTCAATAATTGACTCTAGCAAGAGCTAAAATTCTTAGTATGGTTCAGTCAGCCAGTCAAAACGGGATTATCTACTGTTAATTGTGAATGAAAACACGAATTTAGTAAAGGCATTCTTAATACGTTTATTCAGCAGTGCAGTACCATTTCCATTTTAATAAAATCTAAATAGATTTGGAGTTTGATTTTCCAGTATTATTGTGCTTTTAAAGAGTTGTTGCAAAGGAGAATGAATTGTTTCATTCCTTCACATTTTTAATTCACAATTTTTCAAAACAATTGTTTCTTACAAATCTGTATTTTAAACAAAATATTTAACATTTTTTTCCTCTGAAGTCAGACATGCCCTTTAAAGCTGATGTTTGTCAAGGCCAACTGGCAAAGGGTGACCTTTACGTGACTGCTTTTAAGATTTTTACATCTCAGTTCACTGCCCTTTTCACCTGCTTCATTTAGACAAGATGTTAACCCAATAAACTGTGTCTCAAATGGGAAGGAATATTCTGTAGGTGTTATTAAGAAGTATTTTTCCTAACTCAATACAGAGTTTAAAGTAATCCAAAGGAAAGCATCAAGATATTTTCTAACTAAAAATACAGTTAATTACCAGATTTTCAGCAGTGTGTATCAGCATTTATGCATTAAGTATGTCTTAACAAATCTCCTGTTGATGGTTATCATTCCAGTATACAAAACAACCAAAATACTATACAGGAATTCAGAATTTAACTCCTAACCAAATTGTGTAACTTTTATTTTTGCATGGGAAACTTTAAATATATGTATCTTTTTCCTAAAAAAAAAAAAAAAAAAAAAAAAAAAGGCTCGGTGATGGAAAAAAATATACTTCAGTACAGTCCTCCTCTTTTCAGCCTCTGATGAAGAATCCTATTTTAAGAAATTGATCAAGGAAGAAAAGAGTCCCAAGATGCTGCGAACATTCCTAACTAAGGCTCAAGTATTAACCACCAGTCTAGTAACACTGAGCTAATTTTTCCATATGGATTACTGTTCCTCTGACTGGATGACCAGGCACTGAACCACCAAGAAAAGTTCTGTGGCTAATCTGAAATGTCTAGAACAGATGATGTTAACCTTCAACTTTGCCAAGCTGAGAAGAGAACGATGTGAATTACAAGCTTTCAGTCGAAATTTTCCTCTCAAACCAATCCTGATAGATATCTTTGACTGAAGCTCTCACACATGAATATTGTAATTTCCATAAATAGCTCCAAGCTTAGGAGAAGCCAGTGAAATATAATAATGAAAAGTAATAGAAAAAGTTTCTGTTCAGCAGAAAGGAAAAAAAAAGGAAAACAAGAAAGCTTTTAAAATGTGTTATCTTGCCTGTCCTGTTTGCATTGAAGCATTTTGATGTGCATAAGAAATGTTATCTTCAAAAGAACTTTTTCAGTCCCTGTATTGAAGGGACTGGTGGGATCATTTGCAAAACTAAAGAGCTGAATTAATATTCCAAAGCATGCCCTGTGTTTATGCAGCATGTCACTTTTGGATAAATGCAATTAATTGAAAGCAGCACAGCTTACTGACCAAAACTGTCCCCTTTCCATGTTTCAAAATCACAGTGCAAGAGAAATATATTGGAATTTGGTTTGAAAAAGAATATATGGTGAATTTTGCCTTATCATGCCCATCTCCCATATACTCTGGGAGCTGCACACATGATGCTGAAGGCAAAATAGAACCATGATTCTTAATGTTGGCCTGCTAGGACAATGTATTTAGAATCTGCAAACATATGATCACACACACAAAGAAAAGAAATTTTTAACTAGAATAACTTTTCAGAGTCCTGCTATTTTTCTCTTCTTTGTTACGTTGCAAATGCCACAGAGACTTTTTCACCTCTTCATTGCCCTCTTCATGTTGAAGAGAAGTTGAATCATTGTAGATGACACATTTAATTTTGGTTGCATGCATATTTTTCAACATTAAACTGAAAAGCTTCTGCAAGCAGTGCTGTCAGACTTTTCAGTCTTCAAAGACAGATGTCATGGCAGCACAGGAAAAGCTTACAGGTTTTCAGCATGGCTCACTTTAATTTTTGCCTAAAGCCAAATAGCATAAGTTGATTTGTCCTCTGTTTCTTCAGCTTTTATATGTCTAAGCTTACTTTGCTGTAGTGTGGCTGTATGGCTATTGCATAGAAACTGCATTATAATGAATTAGCTCTGCACTCAAAGAACTTAGTACAGTGTTTTCTACTAGGCAAAATGTTTCCTTCATTTGTAACATGGTGAGAGCACATAGAAGTTATTTTACATATTTGGTTTAGGTTCTCAGCCTATCCCCAGTTAGCTATATGGTGCAGTAGCAGCCCAGAGAGAGGAGGCAGCAGGGGCAGCTGATGTTCTTTACTGACTGACATGTATAGTTCCTGTTCTGCACCTCATGTGATGCCTCCTGCACTCTGGAAAGGACAGATTTCCTGCTGCCTGTGCAGAAGCATTCCCTTTGGGGTGGGTTGGTAACACCTCCACATGCACGGTAGGCTCATTGCATGACTGGAGAAGGGGTGCTCTTTGCAGTCCTGATCTAACAGTAAGGTAAAGTGAGGGACTTGTCTACACAGGGAAGATGGTCATCTCTAATTTTGCAGGTTCAGAAATATGGTCAAAAGTTGTTGAGATAGAATTTAGGGAAGTAGGCTCGGAAGACTAATCCAAACTCTCTGATACATTTCATGATACAGCCAACTCTGTACATAACTCTGAGACTGCAAAACTTAATAATCACAAAATTCCTTTAAAACCAAAGCTTGATGATGAGCTGCATCTGCATTGTGGCTTACAGTTCAATATCTTAATGAGATAATCTGCCTTGGTGTTGGCAGATTAACTTTCAAGGGCAGGATCCATTTCACAACCAAGTCACCTAGATGTGGATGACTTTACAAAGGGTATTGATTCAGTTGCATTCAGTGACATTTAAGATGCTCTAGGATATACAGCCTGTCCCCCACTTCTTACACTGACAGGGTGACCCTTGCCTGTCTCATGCTGTATATGTGACCTCTCTCTCTGGATGTTTTAGCCAGTACACATACTTTTTCAGGCATGTGGGGTAAGTTTTACCCCAAGTTTGTAAGTCCACAAAGATACAGAAATTGATTCAGTGGCCCATAAGTTGATGCCTTATACTGAGGGTATTAGACCTATCTGTAAAGGGTGAGCACAAAGCACCTGCAGAACAGCACCTTGGGGTGCTGTTCACCTTAGGGCATCTAAGATGATAGGCAACTTTCATTAGGTTGACTGAGAATCACCATCACTGTTTTGACTGATATACTCTTGATAGAGTCTTACCTCAGAAATTCTAATTGAAGCCTTTTTTCGCATAATAGAAAAATATTTTTGCATTAGAAACTTTATTAATTGAATTCTTCAGTAGACTGGAGAAAAAAAAAAGTTTATTGCATGAAAATAATAAAGAATTCAAACCGAATCCTGAACACTTTATTCAGAAAAATAAAAGAAAAAGAAAAAAAGTCCCCAAAAAACTTTCATTGATATTTACAGAAGTTTCTTTCAGAATAAAGTGTGATAATGTGTCCCATACCAGTCCTAAAAATTAAAAATTTCCTTGCACAGATATTTGTCAGTTTTACAAATTATTTTTGCAATGGTGAATATTTTGAATTCCACTTTAACACAGGAAAACCAAGTTTAGATCTGTTTGTTATTTGGGTTAGTTACTTTGTCTGGCTTCCCTTATAGTATGAATCATCAGTTGTGAGCATTTAACTGTACACATGAATTTGTGGCAATGTGGCGGAATGATATGTTTACATCTATAAAGGTAATTGTTGCAGACATCAACTTGTATTTGCAAATGTTAAGTATTGTTATGAATTTGTGAATTATATGAGTAAAGCTTGCACCGTTTGAAATATCTGTTCCGTGCTAGTCATTGGTCATTTCAGTGTGGACTTTTCCGTGATTCACTACCCCACAGAATACTCTTAAGCAGCTGAAATCTTGCAAATACTGAAATGTTAGACCTCATTCAGCAGTAAGTCAGACATGTGTTTGATATCAGTAGGTTAAAAGCTCATAGTCCAAAAATATAGTAAGCGCAAAGCTGGTAGGGAGAGATAATCTTTCTGTTAGACAAGATGCTATAACGGGAAACAATGAAGAAGTAGGCCTATGTTTTCAGCTATTTCAGCTGATTTAATAGAAGATATTACCTCTCCATAGACAACTTGCATCTCTTGCATTTTTAGCCTACCATGATTACATGAGCATTACTACTAACTTCGAAAATGCTATTGCTATCGATTATACAGAATAAAAGGTCTTTTTCAGTACTACAGATAGCAAAGAGCATCATGGCTGAGTATATGCTGTTGATCAATTCAGATATTTCGTGACTTCACAGTGTGACCTTGAAAGTTCACCTGTGTAAGTTACTTGTTAGTAAACCAGTAAAACTTGCCTTTCACTGTCTTTATATTAAAACAACTGAACACCTCATCAATTTGAAACGCCCCCAAAGTCTGAAATGGAAAGGATTTAAAACTACAGCTACTATTTGATTTCTTTTTTAAAAAACAGTCTTTATCAGAAACTCACCTGCAGTCCCACCCACATTCCCCCATCAAATTCTGCATTGAAAATTGATATCTGATTATTTGGCAGGTAAAGTAGGCATGACAATTAAAGACCTATAAAATAGGTTAGAAGGGAAAGATTAACATAGTAAGCAAATGGCAGTAGGTATTGTTGTTATCTCTAATTGTATCATTTCACACTGGCAGATCATACTCAGTTGCTGCTTCTTTGAAAGCAGTCATACCAAGGCACACTACCTTACCTTAATGTAATTGCATTACAAAAAATGCTCCCTGCTGTATTTTTCTCTAAATCAGTGAGATCAGTGTAAGAAAGGGATGTAAATGGGGAAGAGAACCAATGAAGTTCCTCCAAGAACCCAACAGATCTCTGTCAGATCTTGGTGGTCACTCCACTGGATGGGATGGCCTCTGCTTGTACCTACCAAGGACAGTATTGGGCCACCCCACTTCCCTTCTCAGT
Organism: Prinia subflava; assembly: GCF_021018805.1. NCBI lineage: Eukaryota > Metazoa > Chordata > Aves > Passeriformes > Cisticolidae > Prinia > Prinia subflava. The sequence continues at coordinate 32,796,244 of NC_086249.1, forward strand.
GTGCCCTCACAGAACTCTGGGGTAGAAGGGCTGAACTTAACTTCTAACAGAAAAAATGAGGCATCTGTCATTTGGTTTTGCTGTGCACAAACAGTTAAAATGCTATTTTTTGCAGCAGCTCTGCCAGTGGTGAGGTGCAGGCAGAAAACTGGGTTTTGGAAGAAGGAGGAAGCTGATCTGGCATACTCTGTGCCCATCCATTTTTTTTTGAGTCCATTGCCAGAATTATCTCCTGGTGTGACTCTGGTTGCATGCCTTTGGCCACGGATTTATGGCTGAATCAGAAGAGCTAGAAGTCACTAACTGGTGTTTGGAAAGCAAATTTGCTTTTGAGGTGCAGCTAACAATGTAACTGAAGCTTGTAAGGAGAGTTCACAAATGTAGGACAGTGGACAGACTTGGCTGCCCTTCTAGCAAGCAGTTGGCTAAATCATAGACAGGACAGAGTATTTTTCACTTATGTTTATTTTCAACCTTTTTGTGTGCAATAGCATATGTGGAAAGACACAGATTTTGGCTCTTCCTCTTATACAAAGAAAAAGCCTGCGTGAGGGAGGAACATTTTATACATATGGCCAAAATACTTCTGAAAATCAAGAACTACCGCAGAGAACAAGATCTCCCTGCTTTTCTCCCTCTCTCCCTCTAGAGGAGCAGTGGTTGAGATCAAGGTGATTTAAGTAGGGACAGGAATACAAGAAAAGGTGCAGGCTGCTGGTAATACTCAGCAGTTTTCCTTTGAAGTTGCAAACTCTATACAGGCAAAGGCATTGCACTGCACTCATGTAATACCACCTATCCTCCCTTGTTAGACACCTAATAGAGGTTACAAAATGGCTGTTCCTTACAGACCATGTTCTTGTAGTTTCAGTGAAGCAGACATTGCTGCACTATATGTTTAAATTCATTTTTATTTTTGTACTAATTATTTATAGTGGAAAGATGTGAATAGGGCAGAGTACTACCAAGGTTATGTCAAAAGACCAACATTTGCCAGGGGTAGACCAGAGAAAACTTAAGTTGACAGTATTTTCTGATGTAAATTCACACAAAGGATGAGCTAAGTCACCATTTATGTTAGACAAATATTTCATCTGGAACTGGCTCTGAATATGAATTATGTGATTTAAAATACCATCAGAAACTGTAGTTTTACTTAAAGAAAAATGACCTTGATTTCCCAGTCGCATAATGTTCACTATTGTGATAGTATGATTTATACAGGGAATGCAAGATCCACTCATCAAGATAGGTTTTATTCATTTTCAATGGCACTCACAGTCCCAAAATATTTGGTACTTCTTTTTCATACAACATATGAAGTCACTGTCGACTTAATACCATTCTTGTTCATGCATATCACTTAAGTTCATCCTAAGCAACCTTGCAGAATCTGTACTGTTTATTTTAAAGGGAAGATGTGTATTTCCTTGGAAATGTATTTCAGTGTTCTCACTAAAATGTATGTAGCCTCTTAGGAACTGCACATCCTAAACTCCAAGAAAGGAATTCACTCAGGCTCTGCTTCTGAAATTAGATAGGCAGTAACCCCACTGTGTTACAGGATGTGCTTACTCACTGAAGTCAGAAGTCTCCATTGTACCTTCATGATCTCCCCGCACTTTGCACTGTATAGGCCCAACCTCAAGTCATGCCTTAAATTTAGCATATACTGCACTAAGGTCTTCCATCTAAAACAAAGTAAGGTTGATAATTCTTGTGAAATGTATGATCCAAATTAGTGTAAAGAGTATACCTTGGCAGAAGAATTTCTGCTCAAACATTTTGATTTAAACGTGCTAATACTGTCCATGAACTTTTTATAAAGTGTGTGTTGTTCAGTCAGTTCATGACGTGCTTGTTTTTTTTCAGACTATATTCGGTACACTTCTCCTTTACAGTTCTACTTCTTTCATTATAGGAAGCCCCATATGTTATGTTCAAGAAAAACCATGATACGTTTGAAGGGAATGACAAGTTTGAAGGATACTGTGTAGATCTGGCATCAGAAATTGCAAAACATATTGGTATCAAGTACAAAATTGCCATTGTTCCTGATGGAAAATATGGAGCAAGGGATCCAGAGACAAAAATCTGGAATGGGATGGTGGGAGAACTTGTTTATGGGGTAAGCATACCAATTTTTGAAGCAGGATTTAATTTATCATAGTATAAGTCATAAAATAGGAAGTATATGTGCATTTTATTTAATTTTGGGGTCACAGAAAAGAAACAGAATCTTGTTTCAGATCTGTGTGTTTTCAGTTATTTTCACAATAAAATAGTTTCATGCAAATTTTACTATTTATTCAACAAGTACCATGAAATATTAGAATATCCATAGTTTGTAATTCCCTAAAAATTCATTAATGTTAGAGACCATCTATTCCTGACACACTGTAAAACTTGGTGGGGAATAATATCACTCATTACCTCATTTTCATGGAATGCTGGACAGATCTTTTTAAAATGATGGCATTCTTGGTCTAGTTTAAAAAATTAAAAATCCACCATCATAGATATTAAACATAGGTAATAAACCACTACAGATAAGTACATAATTAGGCAATTCACAATGAAGGTAGATTTTTAAGATGACCATCAATAATAAAATTTAAGAGCAAATCTGGTAAGTTTAAAAACTGAGAACATGATATTATAGCGTGATCTGGAGAAGGATTCTTCAGAATACCATAATATTTAGCAATTCTGCTGACACATAAAGTTCCAATATTTAAATGAAATAGCTCCAACAAACCTAAATAAATATTTGCAATATCTGGTGTTACCAAAAGTAGCAAAACTCAGAGCTAAGCTTGCAGATGACTGCAGTTTCTAGTATCTGCGCTGAGAACGGTTCGGAATTCTTAGAGAAACTTTTCATTTCAGTGATGGAATAAAAAAAAAAAACACAACACCTCAAACTACTCAAGTGTGAATATTTCCACCCATGAACTCATAACATGCCTAAACCTCCTCATAAAAAACTTCCTGCATACCGGTTGATCCATCCCCAGCTGCATTTTTCACAATTCTATTGACAGTTTGGACAATATATGTTGCAAAGGCCTTGTAGCTTATGTAGCAGCTTCATTTCAGTTCCCTTCTGTCTGTTTAGCATAGCCAATAAATTCTCCATTAGCATCAGTTCAAGGGACTCTGCAGAATGGAGCAGTCTCTGTGCTGTATGAGTGTGGGAAACGTTGCCCCCAAATTTCAGTGATCTCCCCTCCCCATTGGAGGCTTTTACTTGCAGTAGCAAACCCATGGACATAAATGGCCAAGCACTGTTTTATACCAGAATGTTTTTTCAATAATCCAAGAAATGTTACTATTTATGAGAAAACTCATTTGCTCAGATGCACAGTTTCTGTGGCCTAACATCTAGTTGAAAATTATAGAGGAAACTTGATATTGCACTTTCATTTTCTGTTTGTTTGGGGTATTTTTTTCCTCCTTTTATCTTAAAAAATTTACCTTATCAAACCCAAGCTGCACTAGGACTAGACTAAAATAAAAAATATTATAAGGAAGCTCACACAGATGTGTCAACACCTACAGCTTTTAACAGAGCTGAAAGCAGTAAAGTTCTCAGGCACAAGGAACCTGTTGCAAATTACCTGCATGAAGAAGGCCAGCCCAGAACAGAAGGCCAACACTTCATTTTTTGCAATGGAAAAGAGTGAGGAGGAGGCCCTTTCCAGCTATCTGTTTAGGATGGCTGCAGTCTCTTTGTGATTCTGGGACTGGGCCCTGGGAATGAGCTGCAGCAAAGCTCTTGGAGCTGCTTTTTTACTGAAGTCAGCTGGTGCCCAGTACATTTGCTCCACTGTCTTAGGCTCCTTGATGCTGTATCTGTCCTGGTGTGTCAGTGGCACCAGGGAGTGTCCCTGTGCTTGGGAATTCGCCTGATTAATCTGCTAAATTGCAAGGATGGTCTCTGGTATATTTTTGGCCCACAATTACTGTCCAAAACAATTCCCGGCCCATCTGGACCCTGGGATAGAGCAGAGGCCTTTCCCTACAAGCAGCTTGAATGTGGCCATGCAGGTTTTGAGGTCGGGTGACTTTCACGGCAGTGACACGGCCTGTCCAGCACCCCTGGGCCTTCAGGCCAAGAGCTACGCCAAACCTGCTTAATATGCTTTTACAGGTGTAGCTTTAAAGGGAATTGTTCTTTCTGTTACTTACAAAGTTTCCTGCTAAAGATTTCCACAGAGAATCCATCAAGAACATCCTCCCTGCAACTTCTTGAGTCCTTGCCAGACAATTTAGAGAGCATCAGGTTCCCAGGCCTATTCCACATCCAGAAAGCAGAAAAATCAGTCAGCCAGAGACTTTGCTGCAAAGCTCTACTAGAAGAGTATGTTCATCTTCTCTGATAGATCCCCTAATCATAAACACAAGTAGTCTGAGTAGTTGGCTATTTTTCATGCAAGGTTTTTTTATTTGCAGCCAGGACTGGAAGAGAATTTGTAACTGAATTAGCAAGTTGACTAGATGATCTGTTTGGGAAGCATTTTACAGCTTTTAATTCCCAACCACATTAACGGATTAACAGACAGCTTTGCTCTGGCCAGTGAGATTGGACCCTTTCTGTACAACACAAAAGGTTCCTCTGCCCTCTTGCTCTTACCATCATACCCCAATGCCCCTTAGCCATATCCATATCACTGAGAGTGGACACATGAAAATTTTATCCCATGTTCCTTTAAGACCTGTATGCACCAGAGGTTGTTCTAGTACCTGGACACTGACGTGCTGCACAGAGAAGCTTAGTCATTTCCTAAACTCTGGTTGATTTTTCCTTCATGCCCCAGAGGAAACATCATATAAAATGCTGTGGGGTACAGTTTTGCTAAGATTGTACTGAATGTCATGGTGGGGACAGTCGCTTATTTTCCTGATTTGTTTTTAGCACATTATTAAAAACTAACAGGAAATCTTGGTCATTTGTCCCTGATGTGTCCAAATGCATGCAGTAGTCCATGCGGATTCTATTTGCCTTGATATTTAGCTCACAGAAGAAATGCTGGCTGGGGATGAAATGCCATTAAGCACATGTAACAGGTGTTTCCAAATTCACTAGCAGTCAGCTCCAATTAAATATTCATTCTCCTGACACAGAATGCCTTTCTTTCACTGCTTTACACAAAAGGTCACAACTCAATTCTGTTTGAAATCTCAGAAGCCATGAGCTTCTGAGATTAAAATCACTTTCTGCACGATTTTTTTCAGATAGCTTTACTACCTTCACAATACTCGTACCAAGCCTATATTTTATTTACAAGGTTATAATAATTACATATTCTGGAAAAGAAACTGTCTCTCACTGTCAGAATCAATCTTGTCTCATTGTATATTATTGGAATAATCCAGAATACATCTGTACTTGGTAATAGTGGAGCCTTGATTGAAATGCTGTTACAGAAGCAGTTGATTTAGATGAGAAGTATCATTAGTCTTTGTCAAAACAGATTTCACTGGCAACAAAATCATTAATTGTTTTTGCACTATAGTTATATTGTTAATCATTTAAATCCGTAATTATATGGTTTACATTAGCTGGGCAAAGTACAAATGCTGATAATTATCATGCACAGCTATTTTCATTATTTAGCTTTTGCAGTGAAGAGTTTATGTAGGCTTTACATGGCACACAATAGTCTTACAAAAATAATAATATGATCAGTCTGGGAGGCTGTAGTTTCTCCAAATTTTTGGCATTTAATTATGACCTAGCTATATATTTTCCCTTTAGATTTGTTGGCATAAAAAGGATTTCTCTGCATTATGAATTATCTGATACTAGATCACTATTGTAAAAAATGGGTTAAGTTCCTATTTCTCCTCTTTAACTCCCTCAAGTACTGTAGGCAGCTAGTTCTGATGTTGTTCAAGTTCTGCATACCCTATTTGAGCATTTAAATTTGGTAAGATAAATCCTCTCCAGCATTTCCCATAGAATATGCAATGACTTAAGTAGGTATTTAAGGTCTGCTTAATTCACACTAAAATGGCAATGTCACTTATCCAACTCACACTGTGAAAACTAACAACCCCCAGGGATCTGTGTTTTAATCCCAATAGAAATCTGCAGACACAAAAAACCCCTGTTAGCCAACACCTTTGAAGACCAGTGACCAGGTCTGTCATTTGCACTGTGTTATTGAAGATATCACTGTATGACAAAGACAGAGAAGACAGGCAGGAAGAGATCACAGTTGCCATGAGTCTTTCACTTAATTAAAGGAATCCACATTAGGCATTCTCAGAAATCAAAATTTAGAAATAAAAAACACATCTCTAAGGAAGGAGACCATTCTTCTGGAAAAAAGCTGCTTACAAGTGAGATGAAAAACAAAACTATGCAGAAAAACCAGTAGCTGAAAACATCCTACAGCCTTTAGATTACAGAAACTAAGTTTATTTTTTATAATTTTCAGGCTACTTTAAAATATATTTTAGACATGTTACCCTTCCTAATATAATACCTGTTTTCATAAAACATTTATTTCAGCCTGACTTAAGTAATCACAAGGGTGTAAGAAGCTAATTTTTTTAAAATGCCTTGTATAACAAAATGTAAATTAAAATTCAAAGAATTAGCAGTGTTATCATAATGTTTACCTGAGACATTAACAGCAGAGGTAATTTCTGATACTGTTGCAAAATCATGATTTCAGATGTACTGCTTAAAATGTAATATCCTTATATAAAATTTTATATAAGGATATTACATTTTAAGGATATAAAAATCACAAATATTTTAGAATGACAGATATAATCTGATGATTAATTTACAGCCATCTTAATACAAATGTGCATTTTTGGACCATTGCACTGGAATGAGTCAGTTCTTTTAAATTATTTACAATTGCAAAGCTGTCAAAATAGGTTTAATTTTTAACTACACAAATATTGGTTTAAAATTAAATTCCATAAAACATATATGGCTCCATATGAATAGCGCATAAAATAAAAACCACAAATTATTTTAATTGCATTTACCTGTTTCAAAGTTGTAAGATGACAAAAAGCTCCATTTCAGTATTTTCTTTGGGACCCAAGCTATTTACATAACACTTAGATTAAACTATTTGAGCACATCCTTATTTTTCAGCATGTTTTAAACTCATTGAAACAACAAAGTGTTCACAAAATACTGTTACTCTCCTGAGCCCATAAGCTCAGGTCCACACTGGTCACAGAGCATGGGCTCTGCTCTGTGACTGTACCTAGCCACAGCACCATGATGATGAACAGGAGAAAGGTTTCAGCAGCTCTTGCATCTGTTCTGCACTCAGAGGTGCATCCTTTGACCCAGGTCCCCATACAATTCCCATTTGAAGTGCTGCTGTAATGACAGCTTTAGTGTAAAAGGCAAGGCTAGGCAAGGAACAAACCTTAATGTAATGCAGCGTCCCTAATGAGAAAAACGATCCATTAGCTTAGCTCCAATATTTTATAGTGCATACAGACATCATTGTTAGCAGCCATAATCACCTCCATCAATAATGATTCATTCAAGATTGGCATCTTCATCCAGAAAACATGTTAGAAACACATTTATAAATATTCCTGACACTAGTGGGAATGGATTCAGCACACCTTTTATCCTTTTATCACGTGATTTTGCACACCCGTTTTCTGTATACTTGCCATTTTTTGCTGTGTAAAACCTAATTCAGTCTTATTGAACTATATTTCCCTTGAGAAAACTCTGTGCAGTTTGGTAGAATCACAGCAACAGTTAATCACTTTCACAGCCTCATGCCATTTGGAGCTTTCTTGAGTCCATGAACTGTTTTATCTCAAAACATTATTATGTCTTATGAAAATATGACAATTAATTATTGTTTCTGGGATCTTAAAAAATCTCTATACATTCAGTGACAACAGGGTCATTCTCATTTTCCATTCTTTCTTGAATTTCTTTACTTAAATCTAAATTAATGCCTAAAAGGATCTTTTTACACTGCTGCTCACCTCTATAAGATTTAAGAGTCTTCTCCTTAGCAGAAAAAATTAAGTATTTGCATAATTCTGTAAAATAAAAACCTGCAATGTGTATATTTTACTGAAAGCATACTGAGTAAATACAAAGTGTGATAGAAAGAAAGAGAAAAATGCTACAAAGAGCATTTAAGCCACAGTGTCCTGATGTTAATAACATACCTTTGGAATTAGCTGCTTAACCAAGTGTATAAGCACACACCAATTAATCTATACATCTATATTTCTTTTTTCTTTATAGAAAGCAGAGATTGCTGTTGCGCCTCTGACCATCACTTTGGTACGAGAAGAGGTCATTGATTTTTCTAAGCCTTTTATGAGTTTGGGGATATCCATTATGATCAAAAAGCCCCAGAAATCTAAACCAGGAGTGTTTTCCTTCTTGGACCCTTTGGCGTATGAGATCTGGATGTGCATAGTCTTTGCCTACATTGGTGTCAGTGTGGTCCTGTTCCTAGTTAGCAGGTTTAGCCCATATGAGTGGCACACAGAAGAACCAGAGGATGGGAAAGAAGGACCCAGTGACCAGCCTCCCAATGAGTTTGGCATATTCAACAGCCTCTGGTTTTCCCTGGGTGCCTTTATGCAACAAGGATGTGATATTTCCCCAAGGTTTGTGTCAAATCTTTTTACATTTTCATTTTATCTTCAACACTGAAGCATAAAATCTTCCTTCATTAGTTTTCCTGGCAGTGTTTTGAAGTTCATTTTTCAGGAAGCCTTTTTTTTCTTTTTCTTTTCTTTTTTTTCTTTCTTTTTTTTTTTTTTTTTCTTTCTTTCTTTCTTTCTTTCTTTCTTAATAGCCATTATAAGAGCAACAGATAATCTGCTTTGAATTTCAGTGATTACTGTTATTTTACCAATGTCAATGTGCATAAACCACAAACAGCTCCCAGAAAACAGCAGGTTCACACAGGGGAAATTCCACTGGATTGACTTCAGAAGAACTGTGTTGTTGCTAGATTGGTTCCATTGTGTTACAGCCATGAAGTGCACACAGTTGTGCTTAATATCTGCCTTGCATCAAGGAATGTCCCGCTTCTATTTCAAGTTCGACAGCGCTGCTTCACAAATATTGCTGTCTGTGAGAGAAAATATTTGACTGTCTGTTCCTGAGAAGCCAGGCTGTGTTGCTCAGGTGTGCCTTAAATAGCACATGCCTCAGATCCACTACATGTTTGGTCCTATAATACGTGATTAGACCTATAAAACATGATTATCTAGTACATGATTAATCTAATACATGCAGTCCTGAATTTCACAACCTTTTAAGAAGTTCTGGAACTTTAGTGGGCAGTACTAAAACTTTTTAATTAATTATTATGACCCAATCTTTCAAACTTAAAGGCTTCATTTTAGCCATTTCAGTGAAGTTTTGAGTGTTCAGCATTGGCCTTATCCTTCTATTATTGAAGTTAGCAATAAAACTGATACTGATTAAGACTGGATGTGCATTACTCCTCAATAACCTTGTCATCAAATTGCAGGTACTGAAAAGGAAAGTATAATTTTTTACTTAACAGAACTGTCTCTTTTATCACAAAATTCTTGCTTCTTAAAGAAGAAAAATGTGAATGTTCAATGAATGATTGCAGTAGCTTGTGGAATTTTTGAGAAGTTTGGGTGACAGGAACATTTTAATCCTAGAGCCAACATCATCCATATGCAAAGCCTTTTGCTTTTATTTAAGAGGAAACTGAGAACACTACTGATTTTCAGCTACCATGCTCTATTTTCATCTCCAAAAAGAGATTACCTACCCAGTATTTTTTGACAATTTTTTCCTATTTTTAGGCACGTCCTGAAATAATAGGAGGATTCAAGAGGACTAAAGCTTCCGTGTTTGTGTGATACACATTAGTAAAGTGGACTACACTGTAGACATTAAATTTCAAGAGTAGAAGCATTTATTAATATTTAAAATACAAATGATCTTCCTCCCACTGATTGTTACTTAAAGACAAATGTTCAGCAATAATGGTGTCTTCACTTGCTCTCTCTCTCTCTCACTCTGCGTGGCTCAAGAGACAGGAAAATGTGCATTATCTTATTCATGTTTAGATCCCTCTCAGGTCGCATTGTCGGAGGTGTCTGGTGGTTCTTCACGCTCATCATTATTTCATCCTACACTGCTAACCTCGCTGCTTTCTTGACTGTTGAGCGAATGGTCTCACCCATAGAGAGTGCAGAAGACCTTGCCAAACAAACCGAAATTGCTTACGGGACACTGGACTCAGGGTCAACCAAAGAGTTCTTCAGAGTAAGTTGGCGCGTCCGTTAGAGCAGCTATCCCTACCAACCACCCTTATAAGATGCTTGGAAATGTGAAATAACGTGACTTTGCAATTATATGCAGTATAGTTTTGTAACTCCTGCAATACCTTAGCTACATTTTTACCCCCACAAGGCCATTTGTTGGAGTTTTCAGGTTTTTAATCCATGAAAAGCTTATTGATCCTGTCAAAAAAAAGAGATGCAAAAGAGATGCCCTGGGGGATACTGAAGCCAGTGCTAATTAAAGCAGCATTGCAGTATTGATTCATATAAACCTACAGTACTGAAGTGATGTGCAGCATTGAAAGCCTGTGATGGTAACATGGAGCCTTGCAGGTTTTGTTTCAGCTTATGGATTTGGCTGTGTGTATTCTGCTTTAGGGTCTTGGGTGGTGGGAAGGAAATGCATTTTTTAATTTTCTGACTTTCAGATGGATAATAAAGAGAAACTTTAACTCGAGGGGATGTGGTTGGAGCTTTAGGAAATAGCCTAAATAGCCATTGATATGCCTGTGCTGTCTCTATTGATTACTTCGTTCTCGTTTGCTTTCCTGCATTAGTGTGGTTGGTATGTAATCCTCATCATTTGCCAGCTGGAAAGCAGGGAGCTTGGACAGCCCAAGCAGTGCATAATAAACAGTCTTTCCTGCTTTATTTCATGTCTCCAGCAGATGAAAGTTAAGCTCAGCTGACCAAAGTGAGTTTAGTGTTGGAGCACAGCTCTGAGTAAATGCTGTGAGCCAGTAACCCTTGCTTGAAAATTACACAGCTAATTAGGTCATTATTTATCTGAAATGTGGAGATTAAGGGATTTTTAGAAGTCAAGAAGATGGACTGAAATTTTTTTCTAATTGCCTAATTGAAAGGATCGGTATTCACAGGCACCTTCACTGTTTTCAATTTGGCCAAACTGAACTCAGTAAACCATTAAAAAATTTTTCAATGCAATTTGGAAACTATAGAAAATATTCATTCAAAGATAGTGTCTCAAGTGAAATAACCTTTTTATTGCAACAAATAGCCCCATAGAAAAGCTTGCAAATCTGTTCCATTAGCTGCAGAAAGATGATTGATAAGATAGAGATTTCACTTAACAAGCAGTGATCGGACCCTCACATCATGAAACTCATCAAGGAGTTCAGTTTGACCCAGATTTCTAGATTTCTTCTGTAGACACTGGAGAAAGAAAAGCGGCCCTGTGCATCCCGTGTGAGATGTGTGTGTTATGATGAAATAAAGCACACATTGAAGTATCTGCCTCTTTACTTTAACTCTAGAGGGATTCAGCTGAAATGGTTGGGGTGCTTGGTACCTTATTTTTAATGAATACTGTTCGCTGAAAGGCTTCTAACTACACCTGTCTTATTATTTTTTAATGAGTATAGTCCCTCCTACCAACTATTTATATTCACCTATATTTTACCCATAAACACATTTTTCATTTTTTTGGTGGAAAGTTAGATATTTTACTGTTGGTACTCCAGTTTCAGTCCATCATAAGTTGAGGTAGTAATCACAATATATGGGTACAAAGTCCTTTCTACTAGAATAAAGCTGTAATGATACTTAAAAATACGACAGGCAGATTTATGTAGCTTTGTATTTATTATCTTGTTGCATTTTCAAGAGTATCTAGTGGTTGCAAATTTGTTGGACGATGGTATGCCAAAAATTAATTTCCAAAGATATAGTAGAGAACGAAGGACTGGAACTGTTTTCTTAAGATTTTCAAAATACTTGTACAAGCCATTGTATTGAAGTAATGAGATCAGATAGTTCGATTTAGAAACTATATTGGTCACAAAAATTTCATGGTTCTTCTAAATCATACTGTAAACACAGAAACTTTTTCAATGTTTTATACAAGTTCTCATTTTAAAGAGAAGACACTATAATGCGGTAAAAAAGCCTATGGCAACAGCCCTTCTTTCATTTCAATCTTAAAGGGTTAAGAGATAAAAAAGGAAAATAAATGTTGCTCTTTTTATTTTTTCTTTTCTTTCAAAATACAGAGGGAAACACTAAAATTAACTACAAATACTAAATAATGCAAAATTTGAAGCTCAATGAAGATTTGAACTGTGTTGATTACTTTCCTTAAAATGGTGCAATTGAGGCCCTGCTTTCAAATGATTCCTAATCTCTGTCACAGTATGGTGATTCTTAATGATTATTTATGTGGTATTTCTAAAAATATTTTTCACAAAACAGGAAGATAAAATTTCAGCAGACAATATTTACACAAAAGCTGTTTTCATAATACATAAATTAAGACCTAGTCTGAAACAATAGTACAAGAAGACTTGTGGACCAAATCTAACATTTTGTGGGTTTGGAAGCAATTCACTTTTCAGTATTGGAATCATGTTGGGTTTTTTTCTGTCAGTGGTGATTATGTGGCCAAAGATGAGCCTTCAGGACATTTTCTCATCATTTTGTCATTTCTGAGCAAAATGTCAGAAACTCTGAACACCTCTTCAGAATCTTTTAAATCTGAATTGAAAGCAGAAAAGAGAAAATCATTTTAAAGGCAAAATAAAGAAAAAGAGGAATTTTGATACTGTTAGCTGTTATGTACTCATTTTCTGGTTTAGATGCAGTTAGAGTTGTATTTTCCAGTCAGATTGCTCTAGAGGGAAAGCAGTTAGTTTTAGCAGTTGTACCCAGAAAAGCCAAAAATGTCAACTTGGCTGACTGCAAGGAAAGCTGCAACATGTCTGTATATGATAATAAAAAAATATTTGTTAGTTCACTCTTCAGTTTTCACACTGAGTTGATGTGTAGAAATTGAATGTAAACAAATGGAAGTTTGAGAGAAGAAAATGTTCTTATAGAGCGGACACCTTGTTAGACTTGCCATATTTTTTTTCTATTTTCATAGGCAAAGGAGACTAGATTCCAAAAAAAAAAAAAAAAAAAAAAAAGGAAGAAATTCAAATGCAACCTTTTTCAATTGATTTAGGACAGTGTTTCGTGTTACTAATCAAGCTGTTCTATGTTCTGCATAAAGTTTTAAATTAAAGTAACTTACTATATCGTTACTTTATAAAGAATTAGATGTAATGGATGTTAAGATGAGAGAAATGTTTGAAAGTAAAGGCAGACAAAAGCAAGAAAATACTCTTGAAATTATGACTGATTTATTACTATTCTTTTCCATTTTTTCTTTCTGTAAATTTAAATCCATGAAATTACATCAGTGTAAAGCAAAAAGAATGTATTGGTGGCTTAGTTTATGCTCTGCTCCCAGCCACTATTATGTAAATGTAAAATAGCTGTGACTACAGTGGAAAGAAAGGGTGACAAGTCAGGATGTGATTATGGACATACACAGCTGTTGTTGATTCAAATCTTATTACATTTGACAGAAAGATAAAATTATATACAGACAAACTAAAAACGGAAAGCATAATTTATGATGTTCTGCTACATGGCATTTTTATTGAACATTTTTAGTTAAATGCCACTTATTTTCAGGATAGACTTAGGTCCCTAACAAATTATTTTCTAAGTAATAGTAAAGTCATTTAGTAACTGGTAAAAAGAAGTGCTTCAGGGAAATTACTCTCATGTATAAAAAGGCTCAGTTCCAGGCTTCCTTAAGCTATTTTTAAGTTATGTAATACTACAATTATAAGATTTGGTATTTGTTTAAATAATCTAAGACCCTTTGTTTTGGGGCTTTATAATAATGAATATTTTCCTGGAGTGCTCAGCACAGTGTAGGAACAGGCTCATAGACCAAATCTTGCTTAGCTAGAAACTCCTCTTGACTCAAATAAAAGCTGACTTGAGCATTAGGTTAAAAAGTCCTTTTTGCAGCATACATAGGGGAAGACAAGTGCCATCTGTTATTATAAAACCAGTGTGTAGCATTCAGCTGACACACTGCTGGTTTGCATGTATGTATTCCTATTGCTGGAGGAAGCAAAGGAGTTGTTGAGTGAATCTAATGAGCATGGGAAACTTCTTAGCCTGACAGCATTTCCTTCCTTTCTTTTTATTTTTATTTGCTTTAATTTTTTATGATGAAGTTTTATTTTTGCTTAAGTATTTACCTGTAGTTACTCCATACTTTCCTGGACAAGAAGATTTCCAAATAATGCACTCTAAGCCATGAATTCTTTTGCATTCTTTGAGAAAGTAGATTTCTTACTCAGTTATTGGCAGGATCAGAGTCTTTAAAATAAATCAAATGATAATGCAGTTCTAAAATCATACCAAATTCTTTAAGAAAGATGCTTATGGCATCTTACTTCTTTAATATTTGGTCCAACTTGCTGTTTCCATCTTTTATTGTGAACCATGTCTTCAAATATTGTATAGCATTTCTGAATATAAATCACGTCAATTCTGGACTCTGAATTATAAAAGCAGAAATTTTACTTAAGCTGTTGTGCTTGTGATGGTGTAAGAAGTGGGTGTTAGAGAAATGCTTTAAAAGTCAGCTGAGTATGGGGAGATTATTTTACTGTTTCTCTTAAGAGTACAGGCTTACTGTGGACATCTATTTCGTATGTCATTCCCTAACACATGCTTTACCATACATTGACTGTGTGAACTTTGCCTATCTAACAGTAAATTCAGCTTTGCAGGTTTCTTTTTTGACTGCTAGAGGGTAGCCAAACTTAAAAATAGTGTCTGCTATTATAGTATTGATACTTTTATTTCTTGTCTCTTTTAAAATAATGGAATTCAAATAAAAACCCTTCTCCAAGATTTTCCCAACCTCAAATGTCTGAAACATTAAGTATGATTGATTTTATTTGAGCAGTGCCATTCGGAAACGTTGCAACATTCTTTTGTTCTAACTTGTTTTTGATTTTCTCCAGAGATCAAAAATAGCAGTGTATGAAAAGATGTGGACCTACATGAAATCAGCTGAGCCGTCAGTGTTCACTAGGACTACTGCAGAGGGAGTAGCTCGTGTCCGCAAATCCAAGGGCAAGTTTGCCTTCCTGCTGGAGTCCACCATGAATGAATACATTGAGCAACGAAAGCCTTGTGACACCATGAAAGTGGGAGGAAATCTGGATTCCAAAGGCTATGGCGTAGCCACACCGAAGGGTTCTCCATTAAGGTGGGTGGAATAGTATAACAATATAAAATGTGTTGTTATAGTATTCCACCTTCCCTGATGTCCCTGATATAGCTCTTTTTGTTTTGTGTGTGAACATGGTATGTTATTTTTATTTTCTTCCATTTAATTTTTTTTTGATCAACAAAGGTAACCATTTCTAATTGCAATATAGATTTAGCAGCTATAGTTGGCATAAGTTTCAAGGCCATATAAAAACCAAACTGGTTGAACACTAGCTACTTGAAGTCAGCCTCAATAGAATTAACATTGGTTGTTCTATTTCATCAGCTTTTTTCACGGAATTCAACCCTTTTTAGCAGTATTATGCTCACATTATCTACATCAGTATCTGCATCAATAAGATGCCTACATTTTGTGTTTTGTTTATTGACCTCAGCTACTAATTTCTGAGTAAGAAGCTGCTTGTAACATCTTTTTTCAACTGTCATCACTTGGAGGCAATTAGTCCTTCATTAAAGCAACTTCATTAAAGTATTTTTTTATTAAAGCACCTTCTTATTTAGAAAAAATGTTTGTGTTTCTAGCATTATGCATTTCAGTACTGCCTTCAAACTCACCAGTATTTTCTTTATCATGGTATCAGATGCATTCAGTAAAGTAAGGGAGTTTTTGATTCACAGGCAGAGCATCATTTGCATTTCATTTAAATTGTCAGGGGACACAAGTCAAGGTACCAGTTTTGTGTTAAAATTGGCAGTATTTACCATTCTGTTTCTTTCACATTTAAGGCAAACAAAACTTGCATTTTCCAGTGTATATCTGCCAATTTTCGTCAAAACAAGAAAGCAACTAGCAGTTGAAGGACCTGTGGAGTCTGACAAGGATAAGGTGCACATGGGTGGGGAAAAGGGAATGTTCTGCAGAGTGCTCAGCACCCCATTTCTCACATTTGTGCTCATGATAAGGGATTAGGATGAGAAACAAAGGGGAGGAAGCAGGTGTAAGGGAAGAGTTGCAAGTGCAGATGGAGCCATGTCTGTGGATGAAATAACTCAGAACCTACTTGTATAGGTCTGTGACTGCAGAGGAGACATCATTACCACTATGCAGATAACCAGACTCGCTCATAACTCCTCAGTTTAATCTGCACACAATGTCACAAAGGTCAGTAGCTGTAACTGTATTATGAGATGGTGAAGGGAGCATCATTAGAATCATTTCCATCCATGACAAAAGAAGATTTGTATGTGCAGGGGAAAATGAGGCCAGTTATTTCAGTGACTGGATATGAATTTTTGGTCCTTAATGTTCAGTACCTCTCAGATTTAAAAATTGCCACCTTCACTGCTGAATAAAGTAGTAAGAGAACATTAAGGAGATGAGAGAGGGAAAATGACAATAAAAATGTTAATTCTGTAGAAAAACATGTCCAGAACTCATAGAGTATTTAAAGGTGGAAGGCAGTGCTAATAGGAGAGGCTGATTTATTATCTGGATACATTTTCAAAACCACTTGGTTTTTATTTTACATTTCTGATGGATTGATGTCTCCATCTCAGACTTTCAGACAACCTAAGAGTGGTAGGCAGCACTGAAGTTTAGGCTAGTAAGGAGATGCCCATTGCTGACAGTCACACTTTACTGAGTCAAAGTTAGGACATACATTTTAGGAGTACTTTGGCTACTGTCATATGTGTCCTAGCAGTGGGCTCTATGCTTTAAGTCTGCTTTATGGCGTTCTTTAGTCCCTTTCCCTTTTTTCGCAGAGTATTCAATACCAACAAGAGACAGCCTGTTGTAACGAGCACTGATAGCCTGTGGAAGTTGATTTGTGTCAAATTTGGGCTTATTTCAGGTTTGTTCAGTTGGCTAGAAAAAAATACATAAGAGTAAGGGAGATGAGACATAAAGCAGTTAGAAGTATGAGGGCCTAGTAAGACTAATAAGAGCAGAGAGGAAGAGCACAACCACGGTTTTAGGGATCCAGTGTGAAATCCTGGTTCCATCCCAGCTAAAGACCAAATTCCCAGACATTTCAGTGAGGCCATATTTTCATCTAACTAGGGGTCGGCAACTATCGTTAGGGTGATGTGATCAAAACCATGTAGTTTTTCACATCCCACCTTCAAACATGTTTCAAAAAGCAGAATAGGGGAAATCCTACCGGACTTGAAAATTGGACCAAATCTTCTTTCAAGCTGTCTCGACTGGCTGCCCATATCCATGTCTTTCCTGAGCCTTTCTTTCACATGTGCTAAGCTGCTTGTTCTCCTGCTGCACCCCATTCCCTCTCCAGCCCCAGTGACACACCATCAGTGCTGCTTACCTACTAAAAACATTAAGCAACACACTTAATGTTCTGGACAAAAAATAAAGAACAAGCAATACCTCACATCCATACCACCTCTTTCATGTATATCTATAGAGAGTAGCACTTACAGAAGAGGAGAAAACCTTCCTCCCCCTGTGTTTTTGAACAGAAAAGAGTCAGCTGTAAATTTTAACTGCATGTTTCAGTATTTTCTGAATTTTTTAAGGTTTAGAATATGCTGCTTTTGCTATTTTGACTGCATCCCACATGGTAGTGTTTGTCACTGATCAGATGACTTATGTAACTGCTGTCTGCACAGATAATTACAAATATTGAACATGCATTTTGAAATCCATGAAGGGCAGGCTAGCAAGCTCATTACATAAATTAGTCAAAAGACATAATTTGCTATGGGAGTTGTAAATTCTGTTTTAATTAATAATCATAATTTTCTATTTGAGTTATATGTAGACCACAAATTACTTGATGTGGTCCACAAATAATTGCAAGTAGCATATAAAAGTTAAACATTCAAATGCTATCTTTGGTCTGTTCAGGACTAGGGAAAAATAACAATTTTTCCAAATGAATTATTCATATCAAATTATTCACTAAACTGTTTGAACACCTATTTCGTTAGAAGTATTTTAGTCTTAATCCTCCTCCAACTTTCAATGATATAAATCAGGAGTTTTTTCCCTGAAAATATAGTAGCTTCTGAATAAAATTGATGTGAGTGTATGGAGAACCAGACCATAGATTTTCACATATCTAACTGACAGAAAGTGGTTCTTCCTGTAGCATAGGATTAGGGATGGTTCCCTACCATCACATCACCAGGGCTCATGTTCATTACAGAGCACATGCTCATCACTTGGTTCATGCAGATGAAATCCACCTGTCAGAGAGATCCAAGGACTGATCTCTCTGTTGCTCATGACTGTATACATGAGCAGGGTAGTGGATTTTAATTCAAAACTTGTTGGGTTTCATGCTACACTCCTGCAGTGTTCAACCAGTACCTATTGTCTAATTGGATTAATTTATTCTCAGTGGTGGTGCAGTATTACAATTAATGTGTATCACTGAATGGAGGAGAATGGGAGATGCCTGATGTGTGTTTCTTTTATGCCCAATGGGCAGTACCACATGACATATCATGTGTGTCTCCTTCCTTCCTTTTCAGTGATATTCATTTCTATATGATATAAAAGAGTGATATGTTTGAGAAGGAATGTGGGACTGGGAGCAAAGGCTCTCATCACAACAAAGGTTGAGTTTCTCTCATGGCACTACCCAACTGTTCTTACTGTTTCCTCCTCCTAGAACGGTAGGTATCCTTCCAAAGCCACTGTGCAGTACTCACTGTGAATTAATGAAGTTTTTTCTTCAAAGGTGGTGCTTTCAAAGGTGGTGCTTTCAAAGGTGGTTAAGAGAGTGCTGCTTGTCTGCGTAGCAAGACCTGCCTTTGTAAAAGTGTTGTCATTAGAAGATGTTCTCGTGACCAGGCTTCTGGCCATTGTGGATCACCCCTGGGTCATCTGCCTTGTCACTTGCAGTAACTGTGTTACCAGAGGGCAACACCTGGACATCTTGTACTACTCAAGTCCTGTGCCTTGCATGCCTCTGCTTTTCTGTTTTAGATATGTAGGCATCATAAACAAGTTTGTATAGTGAAGAACATGAAAGAGTTTTCCACTCTAAGAGGTAATGAAAATGGACTTAAGGGCAATATTTTCTCAAAGATAGACTAAAAGCTTTTTCAGCTTTTTGTACCCTGAAGCTGGTTTATGTAAAAGGGAATGACAGGTCGGGCTAAAAAATGAGCAGTTGTTGTCATTTTTTCCCTTACTGTTTTAAAGTACATTTATCCTGTCCTATAGCCAAAAGTATGGAGCATGGATGAGTGAAACCTGCAAGGTCATAAGTGTCTGGTGAGACACTTTGAGCCCAGGCAGATGAGAATGGCAGAATTAGATTTAGACAAATAATAGAAAAACTTTGACTAGATGCACCAATGTGTTTTAGAGATTGGTGATATTTGTTCACCAACCTCATGAAATCCAGAGCTCTAATAAGTTCCTGCTATTGGAATTACAGTTAATGTTTATATATAGATGAACCTGGGATTCTATATTCCATTATTCAAGTCTCTATTCTTTTTATGTAGTAAAGGATTAACTGAGTTTGACTTTAGGAAGAATTCTTTATGTTCTGGAGAGGAAGGCAAAAAGGTCCACCTGGTGATATCTGCTGGTTTTTTGCAGTGTGGCATCTGGTGACATGAACTGACTCTTTACATTTTATCTGTTCTTTACGGTGTTTAACATAAGGTGTGCAGTGGGGGGGTGCATCAGTGATGCTAGTGTTGCAGATGTAACTTTCCAATCATTCTAGAAATTTACGTGAAAAGTGCAATGTAAGTGGATCTAGAGATTTTAGTTTTCATTCCATGCAAGGGAGGAGCCTGCCCTACAGATTGCTTGGGGTGCAAAAGGCATCCAGACAGTGCCCTGTCAACAGTGTATGGTTTCTCCTGTTTCATATAATATCATGTGCAATGCCCGAAAGAGCATTACCATACAAGTGAGAGATCTGTAGTGGAAGGAACTTTTTCTTGAAGAAAAATGAACTGTGGGAAAAAGATAAAGATGTATTATGAAAGGACTCTTTGTGTGCATGGGCTCTGTAATCTACCATCTTGATCTCAGTGACTCCATCTTCTCCTTGTTTTCCTGAGGAGAATCTCTAAAACTGCCATTCTTTCATTGCTTGTTTCAATGTGGTACAACAGCTGGCAATGTTACCTTTGCTTTCCACAGATATATCTAGTATGGTTCCTTAGAAATCCAGTGTTGAAAGAAAACTTATTTTAGTTATGCATGCTCATTCATACAGAATTTTGGCAACCATACATAGGATGGAATATTCCCCCTTTCTGGGTTTTTTAGGTTTTCTTGGTAAGTGATATTTCCTCTTCTTTTTTTCATTGACCTGGAGATAACAATATGATAGTACCGCTTCTTCCAGTGGGACTATTAAATTTTTTATCAAATGTTGTCCTCAATGTTTTTGGACATCAGAGTATAAGGAGCCTATTGTGGAAGGAATACCCAGTTCATTCACTGGCAAAGCTGTTTATTGTGAAATTTAATGTATTACTCAGTTTTTTAGGTCAGTGAGCTGGTAATTCACACCAGGCTCTGTAGGAAAATCATCAGAGTTATTATGCAGTAGTCAGCTTTAAGGACAGGTAAAAATGTTTCTCCCAAAACATCTTGCATGCTCTGGTTTCTTATGCTTTATATAAGATTGGATTTGTGTGTACAAAAGAATAGGTTTGATATTCACAGACTTCTTCTGAGTAAAAGAAGAACTAGGAAAAATGTTTGAGCTGGCCACCCAAATTTTTTACACTGTCAACATTTGTTTACTACAGAGGACTTCTTCCACTGTTGTTTTTCAAAGGTTTTGTACTGAAGAAATCCATGAATCTTTAGGAAAATGGAATTTTCCCATCAGCGAAGCTTCCTTGTACAAGTTGTGTTGTATCATAAAGGAAGCATTTCCCTGGACCACTCTTCTGTGTACCCTATTGTACTATTGTTCAGTTTTCAAAGGTCTTTTTAGATTTTTTAAATTTTTTTTTACCCAATATAGTTGATGTAACTATTCTGTCTTGGTGTTTCTGTGCATCTGAGCTGCATTCTTCAGTCAATGGCATGTTCCTATTTCTAGAAAGGTACAGAAATAGGTAATGTATGGTTGGGTCATCCTGATAGAATCTGCTTCTGAGCAAGTTCAGGCACTTCAGAGAGAAGAGTGGGTATTTCTCTTGCTGGCTAGCTGTCCTCTGGCTGGCAACACTGGCACATAAAGGCCTCCCCAGATCATTCTGAAGACAAGCAACCGTCACAGTGAGGAGAGACACAGAGGAAGCAGGTTTGATTTTTTTCACATTTCTCTTCTCCTGACAGAATGTCTGGTGCTGCCCTTAATCAGTGTGTTATTCACAGAGTCATTTCAGCAAAGCACCATAGAAACTGATGTTATTTATATAACAGAGAAGAGATAGAGAGAACTGGTGAATAATTGAGGTTTGACAATTAAAATGAGTGATGGGAAAATACTTAGTTTGACCTCTACACTTTTGAAGCAAGGGTCACTGGAGAAAGCAAAAACCTCGGCATAGTTATGGGGTGGTCTGTTGATACTTAAAAGAACAGGATTTCAGTCAGCTTACCAGGATTTTCCAAGGTCATTTCTTTCTGTGATACAAAATTATGTGAAAACTGGAATGTGATCTGCAGCGTTTTATACATATGTAAACATTATCCTGTTTGACTGATGGTGTAGATCATACTGTATGACTACGCATAATATTTTTCCCTTCACTGTAGGCATAACAAGGCTTGAATTACCACCTCATTACCATTCAGTGTCAAAGCTTATAGCTGAGATATTTCTCAAGCAGGTCAGATCCTTCAGAGCTTGTTAGGTTTTCTATCAACTGAAAATAACACTTACTAGGTAAAAAGGCAGAGAATGGGCCACTGCTTAGGAAGAAATATAAAAGGCAAGGGTCAAAAGAAGATCAGTGAAGAGAACCTGACAATGAATGTTAGCAAGTTGTTCTTTCATCTGAGCCTGGGAGGCATACCTAATTTTGGTTACCTGGATTATTTCTGTCTAAAAACAGAGTATCTATTTGAAAAGTAAATATAAAGCCTTTGGAACAGAGATTAGAGTCCCATCTTGCTCTCTTCCCCAGTGATGCCTGTTGGATTAATTTCATAATTTTCAATCAAGATAAGGATCTTCCCTGTGCAAAAATAGTGCAGTAAATAAAAGGGGAAATTTGATGATGACTAATAAGATCAATCCACTGCAAGATGTACAAGCAAATGCATTAAGTCAAAATCTTCTACTTGAAAGAGTTTTTCCCATTCTTGCAACTTTTACTTACAGAGGAAGAAAATTGTAATAATTCTGATTTAAGCAACCAAATTGCTGAAGTGAAGAGCATTGCTATTGAGATAATTTCTGGTACTTGTGTCTTTGAAAGAAAGCAACTCATTAGTGTCCATGATGCTGCACTTGCTGAATTTTCTCTGACCTGAGTGGGGGGGAGGAAATCACTATATCTTTCAGGTACTTCAAAGAGCCTTCTCTGACCTGCCTTGCCTCACAGAGCCTGTTTCTTCATTGCCACTAGCAGGATGTTTTCACTCTCAGACTTCAGGGATAATTCATAATTGAACAAAGTTCTCTGTGGTTTGGAGGAGAAAGCAAAAGTCACAGAAGTTTGTTCTGCTGCCATTTCTGTTTTCCTACACTGCAAAGGACAGTAGAAGCAGCTGATGGAAGGCAAAGCTCTTCCAAGAAGCTCAGCTCCCATTTTGGTCACACTGTCATGTTCTGGTGCCTCTCTAGTAGTATCATCCTGCTCCTCATTCCAAGGAAGGTCTTAGGATTTTAGTGAGAAATGTTGTGAAATTAAGTGTTTCTGAGCAGGAGTGAAAGAACAGAGCATGGAAACAGCAGCAAAACTATTCCATAGAAAGTGTTGGATTTTTTTTAATCAGAACATTTCAGTAGCAATAGGTATTTTTAAATTAGCAGTATAATCACTGTAAAAGATGATGCTACCATTCTGTATCTTTGGCTTTAGTATTGGCTTAAAAGCACAATGAGGCTTCTTTAAAAAAAATTTACAAGCTGTTTATACAAGAGATTTTTCATTCTGATATTTAATGATTACTAAAAATTTCTTCACTGTCCTGCTAAAGCATTGGGCCAATCTGAGGTAGTCAGCACCAGGAAAAGTGCAATTAAAAAAAAAAAGGCTTGTTTTTCTCAATCAGAAATAAATCAAGGCAGCAAAAAGATCAGAATTCTTTTCTTACTTGTCTGTTCCAGAATTGTTTGAATGCAAACAGGATAGGAGCTTCACAATAACAAATCAATCCAAATAAAATTTGTCCCATTCTCTGACAGGTAAAAAGGGGCATATATTTAAGTATAACCAATGAACTTACCTCAGACTATCGGCAAAGGCCATAATGTCTCAAAAATACTGACACCATTGCTGTGCACACATCTTACTGATTTTCTGGACTTTTACAAACCTTTGATAAGCATTAATCCCCACTGTATGCCAGTGGGATACAAAAGGTTATGGTTTTTTCCAGTCTATAGATCCCCTGAGAAATAAACGCTGCCTCTTGGCTCTTCAGAAGTAATTTTCTCCTGCCCTTTTCCCTGCCATTTCCCCAATCCCTTGTAAAGCATCTCAGCAGAGGGCAAGATGCAGCCCTTTATATTTTAAGAATGCTGCTCGTTATTATTTCTCTCTTTTCTTTTTTATTACAACTCTCTGGCTGTTTAGGTGTCAAGTCCCAGGAACTGCCCTTTGAAGTTGATGGTACAGTTCCCAACAGCTAAAAGGCCTATCCCACTAAGATAATAATTGTTCAGGTAAATTGTAGGTAGCCTAAAGAAAGGGAGCAGGCTGCTGAAAGGCATCTCAGCAGCTTATAACAATACCTCTCTGTGGAAATGACATTTGGGGAACAAATAGCACCTGAAAAACAGTTTGGGATTAATCTGTGTGGTAGTTGCAAAACTGCCCACTTCCAATTGACAGTAAGTACTAGATGGACTCCAAGAGACATAAAATGGCCATTTAGTTTTTGTGCAGCCTTGATTCTTGCACAACATTCCCAACCAAAAGATTGTTTTCTTTCTTGTGATTTCTTTGAACCGAGAACAGTATCTCAGACTGGCACAATGTGTGACAGAGTAGGCATTATGGACTGAACATCCCAGCATGAAAGGTGGAAAAGTGTTGACAGCACAAAACAAGATTCAGAAGTTTTAATGTATAATTTAAGCTACTGTGTGTCTTGACACAACAGCTCTAAGATGCAGCGCTTTTCCATCATCAGAATGTTCCCAAGGAGCTCAGGTCCCAAATAAAAATGGCCATATATGTATCTCACTGAACAGTACAAGTTTAAAATATTTGATAAAATGGTGACTTGTGGTTGATCAATAATTTTTCCTCTTAACTGGTCTGCTTTGTGCGGTAGGAGATAGAAAGAAAACCAGTGCTCTTTTTCTCAACTATCTCTAGCTATTCTTAACTCAAGTCTCTTACTCCCATTTCCTGCTTTCCTTCCTCTGCTTCCTATTCTAACCAAGTCACCGAGAGCTTAAATCAAGCCTGAGAAAGAATTTAGCTCCTATTTAACTATATCTTTCGGCAAATCACATTATGCTAAACAATGCTGTTGTGACTCTCTTTTAACAGTTTTTGGCAGGATTGACAGTTTTCTGTAGTCAAGGTTTGACTAAAATTTTCCCTGCAGTTTTTTTAAAGCCACAAGTCTACTGAATAAAAGTGATCCAAGCCTGACCTGATACAGAGACCTATTTTATTGTTACACTTCAGGTACTTCTTTCTACTCTAAAAGAACACATGAAAATAATAGTCTGCCTCTAACACACAAAGAAAATAGAGGGTTTTTTAGTATTTTTTTCCTCCCCTCCTGGTCAGGAATAGCATCTCTGTGCAGGGAGATCCAGATCCCTTGCTAGCTTCCAGATCTTCCATTTCTAGCAGCAGGGATGAATGAGGCCTGCAGGTGAGAGCAGCCCCAACATCTGGTAGCCCATCTGTTACCTCCAGAATATGTGCAGCTCTCTCTGAACGTAATTACACATCAGGCTCTTTCCAATCTGTTGCTGATAGGGTTCCATTTCGTGCGTCCCAGATTTGTAACTATGGCTTTAAGAGGCTTTTATATATAGAATTAGATCTTTGGATTCTTTGGTGTGGATGCAGGCACCTGATTTCGCACATTTTATGCTATGTTGTTTGTGTGATTTGGGTCTATTTTGGATCTTAAAACTATTAAGCCTACAGAAAAAAAATCATGGGATCTAGTTATTTCCTACAGAAAATTTCAGCTTTTTCTAGAAAAGCCAAATTGTTTACATTTCATGTGCCTAATTGTAAACATTATTAGGCAGTTCTTCACATTTTTATATTTTCAACCAAAATCTTGAATGTTAAAGTCTCCAGCCTTTTACTGCTTGCAACACAAAATATGAAGAGACAGGTTTTAGGAAGATGCTCATTACTTAATTGTTTTTAAATAAAAAGAAAATGCCCTCTGTCCAAAGCTAGGGCATCAACCCATAGTCAGATGCTTTACATCTACTAAGATCCAGCTCTTCAGGTTTTAAATAGTATATGATACTATTTTGATTATATTCTATACCTGCTGATAATATTTTTGGTTTAAAACCACATGAACACTTACTTGACAATTAGTTCTGACTTTTCAGTTTAATGCAATCTCAGTCTATGAAAGAGTAGTTGAAAGTGAACAGAAAGTCATCACAGTTTCTTGAGGATTTAGGATTTTTTTTCCTGTCACAGTTAAATAAGCAGGCTGCTATTTTTGGCATCTCTTTTAGATAGTGGGCAATTATCGAAAGCAGTTTCCAATTAGAGTGCTTTTAGTTCATCCAATCTGTAGGCCACAAGAAGAGATACTGTTGCATCAGATAAAATAATTGCAAACATTCAGACTGCATCTAGAACATGACATCAGGTTTTTTGGCCTCTTCATTTAAGAAAAACATCAATAAATTGAACCTGTTTCATGGAGGATCAAGATGGAGCTGGATATGGACCTTGTGTGGTGAGGAGAGTCTGGGAGAGCTGGACTTGTTCAGCCTGTAGCAGAGATGGTTTTGGGGCATCCTAAAAGCATCCCAGAGTGCCTACAGGGGGGATCTTCAAGGAGATGGAGCCAGATCCTTCACAGCGGTCTAGGACAGGAAGGCCATTGAACATAAAATGAAATGGGAGAAGCTCAGACTGGATATAGGGAGTAACTCTTTCCCCTGACTGCTTGAGGACAGTCTGCCAATGACACCTTGCTCAGAGAGGCCAAGCAGGCTTCATCCTTGGAAGTTTACAAAACGTGACTGGTTGAAGTCCTGAGCAGCTTGGACCTCAGGACTGACCCTTGTATGAGCAGGAGGTTGGACCAGACAATTCCTTAGGTGCTTTCCAGACTGCACTGTGCTATGATCCTTTTTTGAAAATTATGGCTATGATAAGGATATCTTCAGCCATCACACTGAATCTCCTGGAGGTACAGGAGTATTTGGAAAGTTGTAGTAGTTTATGGAAAGTGATATTTATATTTCCTGCATGTTAGAAGGTCTTCTCCTGACAACTAGGCTTTAGTTACAATTTCTGTGAATTAAATGTCAAGCAGATCATTCTCATCTGAATAAAATTTTCTTGTTGAAAAAGCAAAATAGAGTGAGAGAATCTGAAATCAGTGAAGTAAGTGACAGTGCTTCATACTTCTTCTTTGCCAGGGAAAAAGGAGCAGTTAACTTCCTAAGCAGCTTTACGCAGCTGCTGAGTGATTGACAGCATGGACTTTTTTAGAGTCCATGCTGTCCTGGGTCAAAATGTGGAAAAGTTTGTTATGGGGGTCCGGCCACTCAGGTTAGCTATCTCCCTCTTTTAGCAGGAAAAATTAGGAGTATGTTGTGTTTAAAGACTGAATTGAGGAAATACACACAGAAGTTTAAGCTTAGTCTATCTCTGGGAGACCAGAAGGATAAATTCTCTATGAATGGTTGCCTGAAAAGACATAAAGATTTCTGAGAAGCAATGAAATTTGATTGCCTGAAGTCATGTAATACTGGTGAGCTTAGTTAATGACCCTGCCCAGATTTCCTGGGAGTTTTGGAGGAGATCAGTGCACCTTCTTACTTCAGATTCACCTTTGCTAATTGAGGGCAGTGACAACTGCCTCAGAGGAATAGTGAAGATTAATAGCGTAGTGTTTATTGTGCTGTAATGTTTGAAGCCCATTCCAACTCCAGATGTTTGTATGATTATTGCAAATCCATGGAGGTGATAAACATGGTGGTGCATCAGGATAAACACAGTGGTAGATTTCTCAGGGTCTTTGGTCAAAGAAACTGTTCTGGAAAGAAAACGATGGGGAATTGTAACTTCAGCTAATGGTTTCTTATACAGTCTGTGCCTATGACCACAGGTTTTGCATTCCATTTAGAAAGCAATGGCAGAAATCTCCATCACCAGTGGACCCTGCTCCATATGGCTTTTTTAATTAAAATTGGTACATTGGCATGTGTTCAGGACAATAGTAATTACATTATTTGTATCTCCACACCCACTGTGGAGATCTGTTAGTACTTTTAGTGCTATGTTTTCTCTGTAGCCTGGCTGCTTGTATTTGAAACATTAGAAGCATGTGTTACCGTATTGATGTGATTGTGCTTGGTTTGAGAGCTGCTATATTTGCATTTCACAGAGTGGTTTGTGTTGGAAAGGACCTTAAAGATCATCTGTTTCCAACTCCTTGCCATGGGCAGGGACACTTTCTACTAGACTGAGTGGTGTAGTGGGTGAGAATGAGTGGGACATAGTAAAGGGCTGGCAGAACCATTGTATTGAGCTGACTGTGGCCTTTCCTTCACCACCACCAGTGGCAGTTTAGGGGCACAGAGCTGTGCAAAAGTGAAGGTGCTCTGTGCTTAAGTAGAAGGTGGAGAGTTTGCTGCTGTGTACATGGCTGTGTTGATGGTGACATCATATAGCTGGTTGCCAGAGGGATTGCATTGCCCTTGTGATCATTTCACCTGATCTTGGGCTGATGTTCAGCTGGCTTCAGGTCATTTTAATTATCAACACACTGGCTATTGGACCAACCATCTCATCTGGTTGCTGGCACTGTTTATGTTTGTCTAAGCATATCAGATATTCCTCATTAACTTCTGCAATAATATTCAGACAGAAAGTCCTAGGAACTCTTCCAGCTAATCCCCATTTTGGCTGCTGGCCAAATAAGGCTTTAAATGGCACAACTGTAATTGCTTCATTTGTATGGTATTGATCTGCTATTAGGCAAAACACAAGCCAGCATTTCACTAGGGCACAAGTTATGCAGTGTTCTTATTGTTGGCATTGCAGTTACAGCTCCAGTTCCCACCTGGGAAATAGCTCCCCTGTTTTTTTCTTTCAGTCTCTGCTTCTAATTAAAAAAATGAACTTCAAAGTGTTTGCATCATAAGCTTAAGAAAACATGTCTTAGCTGAAATCTTTCCTTATATTGCCTTTATGGAAAACATCAGTATGGAGGCACAAAGAAGCATGAATGTAATGTTGCAGAAATCCCTCATGCATCTTCTCAGTCTAAGTTTAGACCTGCCAAACATATATCAACTGTACAAATCTCATGAATTAGTGATCTGTTTCTGGCGGCCATAAAAGTCAAGAATCCATCCTGATTTCTGTGCTGCCAATAGCTTTTGGCACAGTGGCCATGTTTCTTTAATAATTTCATGGACATTGATGTCAGTGGATGAATTCCCTCAGAAGCAAACGTCAGTTTTGCCCTACAGTTTTCCCATGTGGAGTAAGCTTTTCTTACTAGGAAAAATTTATTGAAGAGTTTGCTTGTATTACAGCAATTTTGGTAGCGTACAGAATGCTGACAGTATTTGGCTTCGCAGTCATTTCATGCTTAGTTCTCATTAAGGTGAGAATAGGGCTTGGTGGCTGAAAGGTGTAACCAGACAGGCAAAAGGTTAGAAACAGTACCTTAGAAACAGAACAAGCATGGGCTTGTTCCTGAAATAAAGATATAGACATAAATGGAACCACAGAATCATAGAATCACAGAATAGCTTGGGTGTGAAGGGACCTTTAAGAATCATCTAGTCCAACCCTTCCACAATGTGCAAGGACTGAGCAGGAGCTCAGAACTCAGTCCAGCCTGACCGGGAATGTTTCCAGGAATGAGACACCTCTCTGGACAACCTATTCCAGTGTTTTACCATACTTATTCTAAGAAGTTTATTCCTTATGCCTAGACTAAGTCTACATTATTTTAGTATAAATCTGCCTTCCTTTAGCTGAAAAACACTGCTTCTTTTTGTGTTTTAGCAGCCCACTAAAAAGATTTGTTCCCATATTTCTTATAACCCCCCTGTAAATATTGAAAGGTCTTAATAAGGTCTCCCTGGAGTCTAGTTTTCTTCTAGCTGAACAACTCCAGTTCTCAGACAGTTCTGATGGGAGGGCTGCTCCTTCCCTGTGATCATTTTTTGGTCCCCCTCTGGACCCACTCCAACAGGTCCCTGTCCTTCCTGTGCTGGGGTCCCCAGAGCTGGATGAAGACAGTCACAGGAATGGTGTAGAGGGGCAGAATCACCTCCTTTGACCTGCTGGGCATGCTCCTTTTTATGAGTTCAGCTGAATGTGGCTACTCCATGAATTCCTGACAACAGCAGTAGTTTTTGGTTTTGTTTTTTCTTTTTTTTTTTCCCAAATGCAGCTGCTGTGAAGATGGCAGAAGTTGGGTTTTTTCTTTCACTGCAGCTCTTGCCACAGATACCTATATCTGTCACCCCTGAAAGTGGTTAAATGCAACTCATTTTGTATAACTCTGAGGACATCTCCAAAATACTAGCTAGGATAGAGGATATTTATCATTTTTTATGGAGAATCAGCAGTTGACAGTGAAGCAGTTTATTAAAAAGGCATGCAGAGATGCTCATTTGAGCATTTTTACTTGTAGAAGTGACTCCATCGTGACTCCTGAGGTTTTTCTACCATTTCTGAGCTTTACACTTATCAGGTGCTTATCAGGTGAGACATCTTACACTAATCATATGCTCTTGTGAGATCCTGATGCTTGCAAGAAGGAAAATACAGCAACCTATGATAAGGAACAGAAAACAGACAAAGACCATTTCAGATATAGTCCTCTTACCCATTACTGTATGTTCATAAATTGTTGATTCAATCTTACATTAAAAGTCTGAGAGTGGAATCATTTCAAATGTTGCCAGATTTGAACCAAATGTGCAAAAACTCCAGGTATGTTCAATACTGCATTAAAATTTTGGGTTTGTTATTATGCCCTGCTACCCACTAAATAGAACATATATTTGTATAGCACATTCAGATATGGGGCTGGTTAGGAATGAGAAAACCTAATATTTGCAGTTAGCCCAGCAGGATTTTTTTTTCTTTGATTTGTAGTGGGATTTAGCAATAAGTTCTAAGTCCTTTTGGAAGTCACAGTAACAATTCTTCTGGGATAGGTGATTTAACCTAGGACTGGGTCTTCCTGCAGAGGAAAGCTGTGAAATGCTCAGTCGGAGGTACAATATTTCTGCTTCTGCTGGGACATGTTGAAGGGAGTGAAAAATTAGAAGCTGTTGAAACAGCTGCCACCCGCTTTGTTCTGGAAGATTTTGATGTAGTAAAATCTTCTTCTGTATAAGGTAGCCAGAGTTGGTGACCTTAATAGGCTGTCTAGTAATCTGTCAGTGATATCAAATGGATTGAGGTGGATGTAAAGAAAGAACAGCTTTATAAGTCACACAGAACCACACCATATTTCTATTCAATAAGCACAGAATTGCATCCAAAAGTGATGTGTTTTCCTAGCCTCATTCTGTGTGAAAATAGTCCCTTTGTGGCATTCAGAAGCATAAATTTAAAATGCCTTACAAATACGGTTGAGATATTATTTAAAAGAAAATTTAAATCTTCTGGCCAAGATCAGATAATGGTGAATAATGTTTTCAGCCTGTTAAATCATCGATTTGAAAAACAATAAGATTAGTTGTGCAGGCAGTAAACTGCAGCATTTGGCTTCTCCTTGATATGGAGAGACATAAGGAGTTTTCACATATGCCTGGGTAACACAGTGTCATTGCAAGAGGCTTGCACTAATGCAGTCTAAGTAGGGGAGGAGAGGGGCAGCATGAGGTATGATAGATCTTCACTGCTGAGATCCTCACCTCAAGCTGCTACTCCCTGACTTTCAGCAGTGCTTATCCAACACAGATGGAACCTCTGCCTGGCCTGAACCACATGCTGTGCTTTGCCGTGAAACCTTGACCTGTCTGTGCCAATATTGTCATTTTCTTTCAGCGGTAGAGGAGGGGCAGGTGAAACAGTATCCAAACATCTTGATGCAACAAAACTGTGAGTTGATATCTTCTTCACCTAAGGCATAAAAGGCAAAAGGCTTTCTGCCAGCCATGCCAGAGGGGAATGTTGCCCCATCTGAAAGCATTATGTATTGGAAGGGGAGAGGGATTTAGTTAAACATGCTCACTTTACACGTTTCAATTTTAAAAATATTACAGTACATACTTTCAGCAATTTCAACTGCATAAAAACCACAAATGACTCGGGGTTACTAATGTTTCTGAGGTGAAAGATTTTTGAGGCACTTGGCAGTGGGCTAAGCTTATCCTGGGAGTGATTCCTGCAGCGTGCATACAGCGTGGCACTCGTGCTCAGACACTTGAAAAACACCACCCAAGTGAGGGATTTGCTGAGGGTGGTGAGACATACTGGCACAGCTTACCCAGCATTGTTGTGGATACCCCATTCCTGGAAGTGTTCAAGGCTGGGTTGGATGGGGCTCTGAGCAGCCTGCTCTAGTGGAAGGTGTCCCTGTCCATTGCAGGGGAGTTGGAACTAGATGATCTTTAAGGTCCCTCCAACCCAAACCATTCTATGACTCTGTGATTCTAAGCCTTTGCAACATGTATTCTGACTTGCAGATGTAGGACTGCAGCAGCATATTCACATAATCCTGCTTATGGTGGAACCAGCAAGAAAAATTGTGCTTAAAAAAAAAATGCACCTCTCCACAAGAACAGGATTAGGTAGTTGTTAGCAAAATTTAAAATAGCTCAGAGTTGGGAGAAACTAGCATTTCTGCTGCTGCTAATGACTGTGTACTGAACCAATATGAACAGTTTCTCCAAGGGACAATTTTATGTCTTTTTTGTTTACAGCAAAGCTTTGTATAAAACAGCGAAACAAGCTGAGTTGTAATCCCAGGTCAACTGCTGTTGTTTTTACACAAGCAAAATATTATATTTAATTGCTTGTGCCAAGAAGAGTTTGCATACTGTAATTGGAGTATCTTGCTGCAAAACAGCTTTCAATCTAAATAAATATTTTAAACTACAGTCATCAGACCTTTAGCTGGTGTAAATTGTCGGAACCTCTTTGAATCCAAAGTAGCTTTGGCAATTTTTAGCAGCAGTGGGTCTCCCATTAATTGGAACTCCTGCTGATCCTCAAGGTGTCAGTTTGGCTCATATTTGTTTACAAAGCTCAGCTCGAGGAACTAAACTGTGTACTGTATTTAGGATATACATAGAAGCTGTAAATACTCACTGCCCCTGGAAATTAACCATCTTATTTGGGTGGCTAACTGAAGAGTGCTATACTTATTTTAATTAGTTACAATTGAAAAGTATCTGAGTGGCGCTGTAAATTTCCCATCTCTAAATAGATAAGAATAATCATACATTCTTGTAAAAATATTTTATGCTTATTGTTTGACTAATATTTTGATAAATTTTTCTATAAGAGGTATTTTAAATGCAGTTGTACAGGGGTTTTTAAAATAATGTTTTTAAAAGGCTTCAGCTTCAAATGCAGCACAGAACCTGCCCAGACCTTTTTTGCAATACTTTGGCTTTCCACAGACCCTTTAGTTCTTCAGGGGTTTGTGGATCTAGCAGGATGGAATTCAGGAGGCATTCACTGTTCTGGTCCTGAGCTGGACCTGAGCATTCTGCTGAGATGGCTGATCACGTCCTTTCTTTGATTAGCATGAATATAGAAATGGAAGAGCTTAGCAAAAAAGCCTGAGAGACGCACTGTGGAAGAGCTAGTTTATTATGAAGACTCACAACATGAATACTAGCAGTTCTTTATTTAATATAAATGCTGGCCAAATTATGACAGCAAGTGCCAAGGACTCTATTTTGTTTGAACTAACATGTGAAAATGTTTTGATGACTGCTGTGCTTCAGTATTTGAATACAATTTTTTTTCATACAAGTAACACGACAGCATGCAAACCTTTATAAATCCCAGTAAAAATATTTCTCCTGTAAAATCTTAAATGTGTTTAAGAGGACATACTTTTAAAGCAGGCCTTTTGTCTTTAAAGTTTAGGTTCTTTTTCTCATAAAAATGTTCATGCATTAGCTCTCCTTTTTATTATTTACATTATTGATCCTTCAAGCCTTCTGAGTACACAATGATGTAAGCTTTGGCTACATCTTCCTTGTTAACAGAGTGCTTGTTTCATTCCTAATTTATTAAACATATTCAGCCAGTGCCATCCAGCTTTACACTTAATTTCTCTTGAATTGTCAAACACCCTTAAAGCGCACTACATTTGTGTCGTGTTACAATCTGCCATCAGCGCTTTTCAAAACATGGATAACATAAACAGCTCAGAAGATGTGCAGGTCTTAATTTTTTGCTTGGTAAGGTTGAATTTTAATTCTTCCTGTTAAAAATCATTTGAATGGATGATGTATACAATCTATAAAAATGCACCCACTTATGTTTCGCTAAGCACATTTGAGACAGATCCTCAGCTGCATCCAGGGAGCGCTAGGCTGGGGTCGAGGAAAGGCTCCTGGCAGCCGTGGCCTCCTCTTCCCAAGCCACCTGGGTTGGATACAGATTAGATCATGAGAGAATAACTGCAGTTCACAATTGCAAGTGAAATAAGGTCACTGACCCTGGCTTCATTGAGCACCCTCTCTGCCTTGCCCTCAGGAAGAAGCCCTCTAGCATGTGCCAGAAGTGTCCAGGGGCTGGTCTGCATGATGGCTGCAGCAGCGGGCAGCTGCAGGGAGAGACAACCAAAGTGCAAGGGAGAAAATGAGCTTGGGGTTGCTTGAGACACATCAGCACTTGCAACACTGGCTGTGATACTGCATTCTCAGGAAAGCTTGTTCCTTTAGTGGTGATGTATCGGTGATTGAGAGGCAGGGACATTCTGAGTCCTAATCAAAAGCCCAAATTTATTGTCCATACAAGGCATTTGTATAGGGTTTTCCTTGTATGGCACTTACATAGTGTTCTATTTTTGGTAACAATTCTCATTGGTTATACATTCTTTATGAGACATCAGTTACTTGGTGATTACAAAGTTTCACAACATATTTCATGGTCACTTCTACCCAGGGAGCCTTTAGCTGCGTCTGTCTTTCCCATGGTTTCTGCTCCGTCAGGCCTAAGATACCAGACTCTTTTATTAGTTCCATCATATTCTCTGTTTCAATCCCTATAGTGATGCACCGCCACATCAGTGGTTTTACTTCCCATTGTACAGTAGTTTGCTGATCCCCTTTTCTCTACAGGCACAAGTATATGTGCAACAAGCTTAGAGGACAAGGTGCTCATATATTTTATGGTAATAGAAAGGAAGTGTCTGTATTTTGCCAGTTGGTCCCTACCTCATGAATAGCCCACCTATGGAGCTTCATTCATATAACATTCAGTTCTCCTTGCTGAATTTTGTTGTATGTTCAGAGAACCTGAGGTTAACCAAAAATGTCATCTCTCTGCACCACATGACTTCTAAGTGACTGAGCGATTTCTGAGACTTTGAAATCCCTTGTGGGAATGATTTGTGAAAAGCCTTTAGGAGGGTTGGGGTCTCTGCTCTGCTTTTGCCTCAACAGCTGCAGCGGTGGCCGCAGCATTTCTGGGACGATGGGCTGCACAGTATGGCTGCAATTTAAACAAGGCTTGGTTTGTGTATGTAGGGTCTCATTGGTGAATCACGTTATTTTTGTACATCTTGCTCGTTCATTATTGCAAGTGAACAGCATCCCCAACTCCAGCAGTGAAACAACAGTGCCGCCGTCTGTGATGAAAACTGCCGAACTGTGCTAAGGATCTGCCCAGGATGCAGGGAAGTATTTTTGCTATCTAACATGCCAGTTACACAGAATTTATGAGGCTAAGTTCAGGAAAGAGATTCAGGAAAATGTCAAAGCTGTTTAAATAGCTAAGACATTTAAGTTTTCCTGGCAAAGCTCTACCGGCTGCCTAAAATATTGTTATTAAATGTCTACAGCAGAGCTCCTGCCTTTATTGTAATGAGTACTTGGGTACCTGTCTGTGCCTTTATGCCAGTATTCAGTATTTAGTATTCCAAAGCAGATATTCTGAGACTGTACTTTATGGAGGCGCTCTCTGTGAACCAGGCCAAGGCTGAGTCCT
Source organism: Prinia subflava (assembly GCF_021018805.1). Classification (NCBI taxonomy): domain Eukaryota; kingdom Metazoa; phylum Chordata; class Aves; order Passeriformes; family Cisticolidae; genus Prinia; species Prinia subflava. The sequence goes on from NC_086249.1 coordinate 32,832,019, forward strand.
TGGAACTGCATTTTGGGATGATGCTGAATGGGACAGATGGGTGGTGCCTTCCACCCATCCTATGAACCATGGTGCATCCAGAGATTTTGGGAACTGAATGACTTACATGAAAAGCAGCTGTGGCTGAGAGTATACGTATCTGAATACAGGTATACATTCATCTGTATACGTATTCAGACTAACCAGGCTGGAGAGACCCTTTTCTTTCTGTTTTGTGTATTCAAGCTCTGGGCATTAGGCTGTGAGAACAGGCGTGATCTTACTGAGTAGAATGTATTTCATCTTTTAGTTCCTGATTTCTAAGGAGTGATGAGTTGCAGTGCTGAAATTGATGTTGAAAGTGTTGCATTAGGCAAAATTTTGTGTCCCTTTTCATGATGTTCTGATACTACTGTCTCAGATTTTCAGCAGTGCTTGTGATGATGGCAGTGATGGTCCCTAGCCTGGACATCTGTCTCATTCCCTTGTGGTGCAGGGATTTTTGTGTGTCCTTATCAGCTGTGGAAATACCCCTCCTGTGGTTGAGCATGTGCACGAGCTGGGTACCGCAGTGTGGTGCACCGTGGTGTTCAAGTCATTTGTTGCATGCCTCCCTCACTGCATCTTACAGACCGAAGTCCAACAAATGGGCCAACTGCTAACCACTGCTGTGATCCAAACTCAGTGGAAGTCAAAGCAAACCTCTCTGCTGGCTTCCCTGGTCTTTGGGCAAGCACCCTACTGCAGTTCTTTTGGGTAACAAATGAGGTATCAGTTTGGAATTACTGATGTTATTTTACAAGGGATTGGGTAGTCCCATTGTCATCTGTCTGCAGTTTTATCTTTTGATAACTGTGTAAGGTGTATCTACAGCACAGATGGGCTCTACTAAAAAAAAAAAAAAGAAGGGATACTTATTAATGTTGTAAAATGCTTACTACAGTTTATTTACAGGGAGCTGGACAGTGATTTTAAACAAGTGATAATGGTTTGATTCTAATCTTGGTTTTCATACTGTAGTTCTAAAGGCTGGTTAAAAATAAATGTGATCCATACATTGAAATCACTGTCCATGCACCCAAGTGCTTGTGAAGTGAAGGCTGTGGTTTTGTCTGAAGTAGCTTGACTATTACATGTGAGGAGTCTTTTTTCTTCAGAGTAATGGAAAAGGCAGGTCTATGGAGTGACACCAAGGATTAAGAGTCAAATATTAAAGCCCTTGCCTGCTTTTTACTATTAAACCCTGACTCTGGCAAAGATGTCAGTTGCTTTGTTGAGGAACACATTGTCTTTAGTGGGAGTTTGGAGTAAGTATGGTATTGAGGATACAGTACTATTTTTTAAGATGAAAGGAAAGCTTCTGCCATGGAGACTCAGGTTGCCAGATGCCTTCCTCTGTGGCAGAACGAAGCACTGTCTAGGATGAGGATGGGTGATCTAGCCTGGCTCTGAGGTCTCGGTATACAATTTTCAATGCAGTCACCATCGCACGTTTTAGGCTCTCAGTTGTAACCTACTTGGGAGGTACAGCAGTGTTGAGCAAAGGTTCTCTGTGTTTTGCTGACCAGAGGGAAATTATTTATTTCCACATGTTGAGGTGGACCTGGATAACAAAGCAACAGAGAAAGCAGTGTGAAACTAACCTGGTTTTACATGGCCTACTAGACATGATGAGCACAATAATGTGTTACATTTATAAACAATACAGTTTAATTTCAGAGTGATGATTGCAGCTTAAATCCACATTTACTTTTTCATCCTTTTTATTTTCATTTCTCTATTGTGCTGTGAAACTGTCTATGGATATGGCTAATAACCCAGCTAAATAACCCTCTCATGAATGGGTTTCATTCATTTATTTATTTATTACTCTAGGATTACTATCAACCAGCTGCAGCTTCTCTAAATGACTGTGGGAAAATTTTCCTTGATAATCTTTAATGCTTTGAAAGATAAATTTAAACATTTGGCAAGTGAGAAAGCTCTCCTTCAACTTGAAAATTAAACATGAAAACTTATATTAGTTGTCAAAGACATCACCTAGTTGTTTTTAATTCATCTTGGAATATCCAAATGAAAGGTGTAAGTGGACATTAACTTGAAAAAAAGTTTCAAAATATCAGGTAACATCACCCAAAATAAGATAAAGATTGAAAAGAAAAACTTTTCTAAGGATTTTAGCATAAGGACTTTGTCTAATTTGGTGAGCTTTAATGTTCACACTTGAGAGACTACAGCTCAGAGGAAATTGTTTGAGGATGCTTTTTTCAGATAGACAGATGGATAGGGCTTCCCATCTGCTTTAAAATCAGACTGAGATGAAGTGGCTTGTTGAATTGAGAGTTAGTGATATTCCTTGAGATACACTTCATTTTTCGTGGGAGTGATTAATCCTGCCTGCATCTGTAGAACTGTCAAAGCAGCTGCTTGTATTATTGCTGCCCAGTGTGACAATTCAACATAGCAGCATTACATTAGACCTTGATTTGGATCCTGTTGAAGCAAGAAGGAGTTTTGACATTGACTTTATAGATAGAAGTCTCCAGATATATATCTAAGCGATTTTCAGAATAAGTAATGTTGTTCAGTATCAAAGAAATGTATTTCATCTATGGCCCAGTCCCAATGTCCTTAAAAAGGTAACATTTATGTTTAGTGTACTGGAAATCTGTCTGTTAAGTGGCAAGGCTGGCCACACAGTTACCTTTCTGAATGGGGCAAACAGACTGAAAGCACAGGCTTTGTAATGAAAGGCTGAGTATGAAAAATCTGTAGTAAATATGACTGGTTCAAAAGCAATTGCTTCCAAGAACAAAAGGGACAAATGAACAATTTCATTCCAATTTTGCAATTGCTTCTCTGCCTCTGGAGTGTGAACCATAATTAGAGCACTTACACAAAATCATATTTTTTAGCCTGGCTGCTAAGTTCCCCTTAAAGATTTATCCACCAAGAGCAGCCTGTTATCACTCCCACTACAGCCTACAGTTCTCATATTCACTTTCAGGGACAGACAAGCAATTACTTTATCTCTGTTGAAAATCTCATATAAGTCTAACTGCAGTGAAGTTAGGTAACATCAAATCTGTACACAAGTAGTTTCCAAACTTCATGACCAGCCAGCAAGGACCTGTCTTTCATCCACGAGGATGAAAAGCTGTTACCAGAAGACAGTAAAGGTTTGCCCTGAAGCTGACATTTGTCCCACAGATGGACCAGTATAGGACTCGCCATAAGCTGTGAAGTACCATTGTCTGTACCTGTTTGCTGGGAAGATATCTCTCTTAATAAGTGAGAGAAGAATTTCCATTTTAAGATCAGAAAGGACCCCCAGGGACAAAAGATCAGCCATCTCTAGAGAGGCTGAATCACAAACCCCAGTGTCTTCCAGTGCCATAAGATTTGATAGAGCCCTGCTGCCAGAGGATCTCTTCCTGGCCCTTCTCCAACTGCTTTGAAGGTGTTGCATCCTCTCGTTGTTGTTGAAGTGAGGATGCTATTGACAGTCATAGTTCTTGTCATATCCCATTCAGTCCTGACAGACAGATCTTGAGATCATCAAACAAATTGAGAGAAAAACTCCATCTTTGTCAACCCCATACCATCCCCAAAGAGCAGTAGTTAAGCTACTGACACCTCTCAAGTGCTTCAGAGATGAACTGTGCCACTGCTCCATGTGCCTCTGCAGAGCCACAAGCAAGCCTGGGCAGACACCCACCAGAGAGAGTGTACATGTCTGATAGGCATGGATGCACTAGGTACATCTGGACATAAAAACAGGAAGATACAATTTTACTGATACTGATGTAGTTGGGTATCATTAGGATATGTGACAGAGTCCTAGTAAGGAAGTCGTACATTTCAACAAGTGCAAAGTTTCCTTTGGAGATGATGAAGGCTGCCTAAATGCCTTGGAAGATTAGTTATCAATTGATTTTAAAAAGTTATGTAGTGGTTATAGTCACTATCATAAATCCAGGTGCCCTCTATTTGGGTTTGTATGGTGGTATACATTTGTATACTGTCTATACGGCTGTCATCCAGTCCTGATGCTCTCTGGACATCTAAAGGGAAACCTCTGAGCATGCAGAGAAGCAACTGCATCCTAGGATGTGTCCAGCAGCCTTGAGTTCCTACAGAAGCAGAGGTTCTGTGCTTTAGCCTTTGTGTTGGCAATGCCCCTCTGCCTGCACAGATCCGAAGTCTCTCCCAGGTATTTCTCTCATCTGAAAAAAGAGCACTTAAACACAATATGGAGGCCACCAGGTTCACAGAACCCCTTCAGTCTGTTGTGCCCATGCCACTGTGTTGCTAGCAAAGCAGGATTTGCCTTTCTTCCAGTGGTAGCATAACATGTATATGTTTCCTCTCCAGGGAAAAGTCCTCAGGATGTCCAAAAAATCTCCTTGTCTCTCAGCACTTAGCTAATTGGCTGGCTTTTCTCTTCCAACGGTGCTTGAGGTTTAGTTTGACCGCACTGTTCCCAGGTTTCCCCAGTGCAGACACCCTTCGTCACCACCTTCCTCCTCCACTCCTCAGATGCTCTTTGGGCTCTCCCAGAATAGCAGGGCAGTCCCTGGAGTCATGGCACTAAACTAGACTTGAGGTTGTGCCTTTCAGCTAAGCCTCTAATGTGCCAAGGGAGCAGGACTCTAGAGCCTGCATCCCATTTGTACAGATGTGCCAACAGCAGGGCTTCTGACAGACAGACCTCTGGGCACTTCTGTCCAGTGCTTTCTATTGACTGGCCTTGAGAGCATCTTGGTCAGTGTGTGAGCTGTTAGTCCTCCTCAGCTCTTCCTCCCACAGCCTGTTTCTGGAGCCCTAATCCTTAGCTCATGCAGGATCAGTCTGAAGTGCTAAATGTCAGAACTGTAGTGACACAGCGACTGGCAGCGTCTAGCACAGGCAGTCTGGATCTTGCCTCTTTAGTATGTGGGGATACATTTTCTCATTTGCTTGAAAAAACAGCCTGGGCCCACACTGAACGTACTTTAAATATAGATTCAAATAAATCAGTGCAAATCCTTTTTAATTCCAGGCGGAGTTTTATCATCATTTTGCAAAAGCAGTTTGGGTTGGTTGATAGAATTTTTGCATTAAAATCCAAGCTGTTCTGAAAATCGTTTCTAGAACTGGAAACACATTTTTCACATTTGGAAGTAACCACAATTATTTGTGCTGCCAAGGGCTTTGAAATATGGAAATGAGAGGTTTATTTAGTGTGTGGATCAAGCTTATAAACAGCTTAAGTCCTCATTCCTTCTAACATCTTAACAGCTGTGCAGTTTCTTACAAAATATGTTTTATCGTTTCAAGAAATGCTGTTAACCTCGCAGTTTTAAAACTGAATGAACAAGGCCTCTTGGACAAATTGAAAAACAAATGGTGGTACGACAAAGGAGAATGTGGCAGCGGGGGAGGTGACTCCAAGGTTAGCCTCAATGTCACCAAAAGCGGGTAAACAGTATGTGAAGTAATTGGTGCATCTGCTGGGGTCTTACCTGCGACAAAACAGCTTCACCAGTGGCACAGCACTGCTGGTACCTGCAGCTGAAACCGAGGTGTATGCAATTACTGTCAAAGCAAAAATATTTGCATTTCTTTAAGCACGCCCAGGGGAACTCTGAAATGGTCTCTGGGGTGAGATCTATCACCAGTTTTCAGAAACATGCGTCTTCTGAAATTGTGGTGAGCCTTTCCCAAGCTTCTTAAATACCTGCAGAAGCCTGCTCACCAGTGAAGACTTTTTCCCTACTATATGGGTATAGTAGGAAAAAATATTTTTCCACTCAAAATATTTTTCAGTGACATTAGAGGAAAAGGGGAAAAAATCAGCGTGACTCTCTCTGAGGGGTAATTTAATGTATGATCCAGGCTCAGGGATCCATTGTTGACACAAACAATACTAGTACAAATTACAATTCTCACAAGTATCCAAAAAAGGAAGACAAATTTCAGATAAAATATCTTCATGTTGACATTTTCTGATACCTTTCCAACAAATTGAAATCCATGGTGGTTCCCTAGGCATAATTTTACCAGAATTTATTGGACAGGCATTTTAGGCTGCATGCTAGGCTGAGGTGTTAACAGCTTCATATTCTTTCTGCATTCCCCTATCTTCCGTATGGCCAGCACCAGTACTTCCTTGCTTCCTCACAGCTTTGTTTGAGAAACTGCCTGGTGCTGAAAAGAAGCAAAAATGTGGAAGATGGTGGAGTGGGGAAGAATTGAAGTATTAAAAATTCTCCTTCTGTTCCAGGCAGTATTTAATAATAGTTATTTATGTGCTTGTGTGTGAACAATATATTAGAGAATGCTGCACAGGTATCGATGCAGGCACAGAGCTAGTCAGATACCGTTGATTAAATTTGACTAATTCGTCATACAGAGTTTATGTAGCTTTCTTTACAGTTGCCTACATATATTTTTTTCTTACTATTTTCTTTCCTTTTTTAGTCCTCCTGCTCTTGTGCTGTGTCCTGGCCTCAGGGACCATCCCTTGGGCTGTTATGCACTCACCCAGAACTGGTCTCCTAATCCCCTTCACTTTGCCTGCAATCCTGCTGCTCTACCTCTTTTTCCCCACTGCTTGCCAGCAGTCACAGTTTCAAAAATGGTCTCTATTTTCTCTTCCAAAATGTTCATATGTATTAGACCCAATAGCACTTATCTCTACTCAAGCTTGAGCTTTTGCCTTAGTGGGGGAGGGATATTTAATTATTTGTCTATTTCTTTTAATGTCACAGGTAGAGAATAAAATCATTAAAATACCTCAATATTCTTAGAATATCCTCCTCATAAGCCTGCAGTGGTTGCAAAGCTAGACAAAAGCTAGATAGCAAACTAAAGATGTTTTATAACTTACTTTCCCTAATTACCAGCCACAGGTGCTGTAAGTCATGAAGCAGGAAAAAGGGAGCAACTCATGGTAGAGGGACATGCAGGACTTCACCAGGGAAATGTCTGGAAGTGCTGAAGGAGCAAGTTTCGTGAGGTGGAGAGTGAAAGAAAAAGTAGTTGGGGGGAAAAATAGAAAAGAAAGGCAGGGAGTGCAGTTCACGGAGAAACAGAGGACCTGTGAATGCAGGAGGAAGGAAGGAATGCATTGCCAGTGGAAATAAACAGTAGGATATAAACAGTTCAGGACACAGCAGACAATGTGGTGGGCAGGTCAGTGTTAGCAAAGGATGGAGAACATGATGGAGCTCAACCCTTGGTTCTGGGACTTTACTCAGCCTGCCATGAGCATTCCTCTGACTTTGGGCCTGTTTCTTGCCACAGTTTTTCCCAGGCACAGCTGAGTCAGTGGGCAGTACCAGTGTCCTGGGAAGCTCCAGGTCTATCATGTGCCTACAGTGCCCATGTTTGGTGGAACCAGGCACATCATGCAGGTGAGCAGGCATTCCCATGCTTCTCAGAGTCTGCACTGCAGCAGCATCTGATCTTGGGTTATAAACTACAGCCAGGCTGACTCCCCAAAGGGTAACTTAGCCATTTATCATCTGTAAAATTCATTTCCTTGTTCAGAAACAGTCCTGATCAATTGAAGTCAAGACCCTTTCTACTGAATTAATGGAGCTCTCAGTATTTTATATCTTTTCTGCTAGCAAATTATCATTACTGGAATAACCAGGACACTATGCATTACTTTTATAAACCTGATAGCTACCAACAAGTCCTGAACTAAGTTCTTACCTTCTTAAGAAGCTTAGGGATTCTTCTTTTCATTATATGAATTTAAAAAGAACAAACCCAGAGCTTTTTTAATAGCTCTAGTTTAGATTTCAGGGTTTTGCACTCTCATAAATGAGAATAAGAGACTCCTCTTGAAAGAAATACAGCACTTGAGGCTTGACTGATAACTGTGCTGTTACTATTTGAGATTCATTATTCAGAATTTGAGAGTGTAGACCCACAATAACCCTTCATGATAGTACAGAGGACTATGGAAATGAGGGAGCTTCCAGAGAGTTCAGATGTTCTCCAAAGGTTTGAATTGCTCTGTAAAACAAGATGTCTCCTACCTCTATTCTCTGCTATTAAAAGGTCATCTCCAGCCTCCCCATTTATTTTTCCCTTTAAGGGACAATCTTCCAAAATTCAGAAAGTTTAGAAAGCTGCCCTGTGAGAACCACCTGTGATCTAGTGATCTGGTTAATTAGTTCATGATTGAAGATAAAAGTGAGTTCCTCAAGTCATTTGAGTGTTCTTGAAAGTATTACCTCAGATCCCGACTTTATGCATCATTTCATGTGGTGCATGGGAAGGTGCTGAAACACAGTTTTTGCCACTTTGCTCCATTGTTTTTATAAAGTGTGAGTGGACAGAAGCTGTGCTGATGGAGATCCTTTCCAGTCTCTGCTGGCAGCCCTCAGGAGAACACGGTGGCCCGTGTTTTTTCAGTCAGCTGATGAGACTGACCTTTCACTTAATGGCTCAGCCATGAGTGGGTAATGAAAATGCTCCTAAAATATACCCCTGATTGCATTTTTAAAATCCTTCTCCACCAGAATTCTATTTTTGTTTCAGAATCACTTAGTATTGTGATTTAAATGTTATAATTGCCCATTTGTTGTCCTGAACACATCTAGCTCAGAACTTCATTAATGCCATTTTAAAGCATTCTGATTTTGCTGATGTTGCTGGCTCAAGATCCAGCCTGAGTCTCTTAAAAAATGGCCCTTCCAACAGCAAGTGATTGATGACAGGATAGGAGGAAATGAGTAAGAAGCCAAGAGAGGAGTTAGAAGGGCTGAGAACATGATGAAAAGTTAAAAAACCAGTGTCCCTGTGCCCAAGCCAGGCTGTGCCAATGCTGACTTCAGCACATGGGTGAAGAATAGGTTATCGATACTGTGCTGGCACACAGCAGTTTTGTGTGAGATGGTTACATGGGGCAAATTCTTCTCCATAGATAAAGGGTAATTTTAGTCATTATTTCTCATATATTATCCTTACATGAACTTGAGGCAGTTGGATCTTGTTTATATACAACAGCAGAGATTCTCAGCAGCTGTACACTGGAAAAAAACTGTACTGATTTTCACAAAGTGTGCCACTTTAGTTGAAGATTTAGCCCGACTTTAGCAATCCAGGAATCACTAAGCAACTGAACAAAACCCAAATCTATATAGTCATTTTCCACTGCCATATTAAGTATACAATACTGAACTTAATGGGAAATCTAATTGTAAATGCTGAATTTGTCCACTGTATGTGACTTCAGTACATTGCTCTTGTTCGCATACAGCAAACCATATCAATTTTTTTTGTTTCTGTCCCCTTTAATATCAGTGGGTCTATTCACCAACTGATTGTATAAGCCATTAATAACAAGTTGTAGTCTCTGAGTTTGTGACTGACACAAAAAATAAGTGATCAAAATAAGTGGTCAAAATAAGTGATTTGCCCTGAGAGCCAAGATGATCTGGATATGTACCTCCCGTAAGAGCTGTTGAAACAAAGAAACAACACAAAAAGTCTAAAATATATTAAAATTCACCTGCCATCACTTACTGTGATTGCAAAGAGGTGTATATATGCTGTGATTCTGAAAAACATAAGTGAAACATCTTCCTTTTCCACTCTGCAGCCCTGTAGTCTGGGGAGCTTATTATATTGGATCTTAGCTTCTTATAGTGGACCATGTGCATTTCCCATCACAGCTGACTGATTGAAATTAGGACAGAAATCCAGTTTTGAAGGTGTAAAATATTTTAAAATATTGTAGTATACAATTTTAAGTTTTTCTGAAAATGCTTCTCCCTTATCACAGCTGGGACTGTCTGAAGGCAGATGTGAAAGAAATGTCACAGAACCTTGTTAAGGCAGGCAGGAAAGAGAGGCGCAGAGGACAGGCTTTCTTGAGCTTCAGCAGGGTCTTCATTCAGAAAGTTTCCACCAAAATTTGTGGAGAGGAGAAACAAGGAAAGGAGGCCCTGGCATCAGTCACATCACTGCTGCATCCCAGTGAAAAATGGGAACTTTCTCTGCTGACCATTGCCATTGAAATCACTTAGAAACTGAGGATAATGTGACAGCCTAAAGTGTGAAATTGCTTGTTTTTCCCCAAGGAAAACCTGAAAGCTTCCTTGCAGAAACAATGCAGAAAGGATGACATTAAAGGAACTATAGTTGCAAAAAGGAAAAATCCCCTGCTAGTTTTAGGCTTTTAGGCTATATGCCTAAAGTGTTAGTGCTGAAGGGAAAAAAAAAAAAAAAAAAAAAAAAGAAAAAGAAAAAGCAAAGGACATGGAGACATCTGTTTTCTGACTTGTTCCCACCTTGCTGGTGGCCTTGATAATTCACGTCTATTCCTAGTTATCAATTACATCAGTTTAATCTGCAACAACTCCATAGGCTTCTGATTTTCCAGGTGAGAAAAGTACCTGTATGCCCCCTTACCTTTGTCATAACCAGCCCTGTTACACTGATGGGATTTAGGAGCATGGGAATGTGGCTCAGTGCCAGTGCATGACATGCTACAGATGACGGCTATTCAAATGATATTAATTAATTTGCACTTGCACTAGAAGCCAGCAGAGGATCATGTTGACAGGCAACTTGCCAGCACCCCAAGCCCACTCATTTCACAGCTGTGGGACTCTCATGTTCCACTGTCAACCTGCACAGCCTGCTGCCACAAGCCTTAAGGCAAAATGTAAGTTTGAATACTGGAAAAGAGCAAAAAATGGGCATTTTTGTTTCTAGAAGCAGAGTATTGCATATGAATTAAATGTGTGGGATTTGGAAAGTGGATGAAGCTTTTCCTCTACTCAGAGTGATCACTTGAGAGTTCCTGGGAAATCCTCTCACCCAACTGTGGCTGTCAAAAATTTCTCCAAGGCATCAAGGCGTTCTCAGCAGTAAATGAAGAGACAAGCATCTCAACATCATCCTTTGTTAATACTGGTATCAAAGCCCACCATTTGGAGGTACCTACCTTTTCCCATTAACTGCAGGTAGGTCTGGACAGGCAGACAAAGCTTGGGGCATAATTTAGAGGTGCAAATATTGAGGTGAGGTGAATCCCCCCCTTTAGGTACATATAGGAAGAGTAATCAAAATGTGTGAAGAGGCAGGGGCCCTAGAGCTAAGAATAGCATGCAAGGCTCAGAAGCTGTTACTTGTTTTTTAAACAGCTATATACAAACCTGCACAAATATATTAATACATAAGCATTTGGGGATTTCCAGTTAAACCAGTTATAGAGTGTAATAAGCCCCTTTCCTCTTCAATGCAAACTATTTTAGTAAGTTCAGTTACTATACTAATTAATGTTTGCACTGGTTATTTATTTATTAAGCCTTGAATCCATAAGCTGATGTTTAATTAATGCATGGATTATGGCATATTATGGGAGATAAATTTTCCCATAGGAATCTGCTGGCACACACAGGATTATGTCATTTAACCCCACCAGAAGGCTATCTAGCACATGCCCTTTCTGTTTATCTCCCTGCTTCTCTGATATGTATTGTATTTGCATGCACACCTGCACATAAATAGATATCCATATGCCTACCACATTAAGAATTGGATGATTATTTGAAATGGAAAGTACATAAAATAAGTCTGTTAATAATTTAATACTTTTTAAAACATATAGTTATAGATCTGCATGAAGTGGGCCATTACCATAACACTCTGAGATTATTCACTGAATTTAAGCAACTTCGCTGTAAACCTATAGGATTTCATGATTCTGAGGCATTGGATTAGGTTCTATTTCAATATTAATATATCAGTATTATCTGTTACGTCATCCACAGCAAATACTATCAGTAAAAAAGCTATTCCAAGTAGAAATTTGTCACCAGCCTGGGACCCTGGAAATATTGACATGAATAAGTGAGATTAAAGGAAAGACTTTGAATTTTAAAATAATATTGAAGCAGGAAATGAAAATGGAAGACTCGCAGTCCTTCTTAGCTGAGGATAAGGGGATCTTGGCACCTCTCCTCCCAAGTTCTTTGCATGCAGATCTCCTATTACAAGGCTGTGCCAAATGGTTATGGGCAGCACAGTGCAGGAAGCATCTTCTTTTCTTGCCAGGATAATTTTGAGGGCAGTAAATGAAATACCTATGGCCAAATCATATTATTAGTTTGTATGCATACAAACTAAAAATAGATTGAAAGCAAGGAACACAAATTAATATTTCTTAAGTTGCATATGCAGTTGTCTTACGTCTATCTCTGAAGAGTATATTGTTAATATGTGTAAGCCAATAGTTTTGGGTTCACAGTAATTGCATACTATTTATTTACAAATCTTCCCCAGCAGTATGTGCCTGTTACCTAAAGCGATGGAGCAGGTCCCGGTTCATATGTCTGTCTCTAAACCTGGGCCAACAGTACATGACATAGCACCCACTGTGGCCTCTGCTCTGTCACTTTGCAATGCGATTCTATGTAGTTTTACTTGAATAACATAAAATAACATATATAATGTTATTTATGTTATTTTCCACGTGAAGAACTCCTGTAAACCTTGCCGTTTTGAAACTCAGTGAGGCAGGCGTCTTAGACAAGCTGAAAAACAAATGGTGGTACGATAAAGGTGAATGTGGACCCAAGGACTCTGGAAGTAAGGTCAGTCGCTACAGTTCGGGACCTAACTATCGTGTTCACAAAGCAGTAGAGGAAGTAATAAACAAAATGACATAGAAATAAAATAAGCAGCTGTAGACACAGAATGAATCAGCTTTGGCCCATCTTGATGGGGGCCACACTTTAATTTAAGGAAGCACTATTGCATTTTGAAGTCTTCAGTGATATAAACCACCAAACATCATCCCACAAGTTCAAAGCATCTCTTGAAGAAATACAAAGCAGATTTTTGGGTTTGGAAGAGGCAAGCTGGATTAGTTGTTTCTTTCCTGCCTGGAGGGTATGGACTTTTCCCACTGACTACTTAGGAAATGTCCCTTCACACCTTTTTATGGAGCTGGGCTATCTCAGCAATCTTCTGAAAAGGAGAAATGCTAGCAGGAAGGATTGCTTTTCGTTGCTGGCCAGGAAGGTGGTGTCTTGCAGCCTTTGGGAATGTCCCTGGCTCCTTGAGGGCCAATAACTTGAGCTTTGAAGTGAAAGGCTTTGGTAGTTAATAGTTTCTACACCTTCCAGTGTTTATCCTAGTCCATACCCAAACAGTAATCCAGGCAACTCCAGAGAGCTGACAGCTCCTTCTCTTTATGGGGACAGACTCAGAATCAGGTATCTTCTGATGGCTGGGAAACAGCACAGTCAGTGCCAGCCCTGTATTTGAGGAGTCTGACATTTCTTCACAGTACCTGGCTCCATGCGAGCCCCTGCAGCCACAGCTAAAAGGAAAGAATGACAGGCACTGACTGCTTGCTGCCTGCATGTCCCAAGACTTACCTTGATAAAATCAGTGTGGGAAAAAGCTTTCAACACATTTCGCTTTTTCTGGCAAGTGCTTTGAAAAAAAGGAGTGAAAACCATTTAAGAGGATGACAAAGCACCTGTAAATAACAGCTTGAGAAAGCCTCAAGCCACCACCTACATTAGGGCAGGTCTTTCTCAGTCCTGCCTCCTCCTTGTTTGCAAGCACACCGTTAGCAGTTGCCGCCAGAGGAACAGTCATCTCCAAGATACTTAGACTCCTCCTAGCCAGCTGAAAAGGCACAGACAAAGCAGAGCCCAGCTGTAAGCCCCAGTCACCTCCGGACATCCATGGGAACCTTCACTGTTCTAATCTACTGATTATGTAATGAATAGTGCCTCTTTAAATTAAACATCCAATTTTTTTGCAGTCTTCGTAAGTTAAAATTTCATAGAGATTATAATCAGAAGTTAAGTACTCTCCTTACATTAGCTAAAGATTATATAGTCTGCATAAGAATAAAGCTTTATAAGTATTTTAAGGCACACGGTGTAGCATATGAAGTCAATCCTGAGAGAGTTCCTTGAGAACTATGCTGAAAAAGCATATGGATTTCAAGTCAAAAAAATGTGCTTCATAACTAAGCAGCAAAGTATAGAGAAATGTAGAATAGTTGTTTACTACAATACACCCAAGAAGGTGATTGTTTGTAAAATTATGTATATTTAATAATTTGCTAAAGAAAATCCTCACTTTTATCTAAATTATGAAAAATGTGTTAAATTGCATAAGTTGACATTTAGAATTATACTGTTACTGAGCTTAGTAGTCCATGGGCATGTTCCAGAACTGTATCTGTAGTAAAATAAAACCAAAATACAATAATAGGTAAGAGGCAAATATATCACAATGTGTATGGTGCAGTGTGCACTTTCAAAGGAAGTGTTTGCTCAGAGAAAGAACTTAAGCCTCACATGTTATTTTCGCCTGTCATTTAAGTATCAGAGGCTCAGTCTGGATCTTTTAAATTAACAGCAATGCCTGCCACAAGTAACAATTGCTGGTTTTTGTAAAGATCGAGCAGAGTCTTGTGTGATATAAATGGATTTCTGGATTCCAAGGCTTCTGAAGAGCTTTACATAAATGCAGTTTTGTATCAGGGCTGAAATGTCCCCTAAAGAGAGCTAGACATGTCATTATTTAATATTCAGTGTAATGGAAGTAATGCTATGCAGTAAACAAGCAATGACATCCTGATATGTTGGCAATATACTTAGAATATTTTTTTATGCCAACCAGGAAAACTAGTAGCTTAAAATATATTTTAGAGATCCAGATAGGTCAAATTTTGCTAAAGTATGTAAACAACTGTCATTAAATTTCAGCTAAATACTGTTATTTGTCTGTTTCTAATGTGTCAATGTGTGGTTTGTGCTTCCTGGGATCCAATTTCCAGGGTTAACTGTATCACTTCTGTTTTCCCAGGACAAGACGAGTGCCTTGAGTCTCAGCAACGTTGCTGGAGTCTTCTACATTCTGGTTGGAGGCTTGGGCTTGGCAATGCTGGTGGCTTTGATAGAGTTCTGTTACAAGTCCAGGGCAGAGGCGAAACGAATGAAGGTGGCAAAGAGTGCACAGACTTTTAACCCAACTTCCTCGCAGAATACCCAGAATTTAGCAACTTATAGAGAAGGTTACAACGTATATGGAACCGAAAGTATTAAAATTTAGGGGTAGGACTTAGGGCCTACTACAGCGAGTGGGTGATGCATCTTGTACCGCAGTGTTGTGACATGTCTGTCTAGTGGTGCTTGCTTCTGAACAGAGCTTTATATTTTGGAAAACTTCAGTGCAAAGTGGTTCAGTTCTTTTGGCTGCAGATGTACAGTATATTATTCTATGTTGCTAATAGACATCTGCATTGCAAGGAATTTTTAACATGAAAAATACATTTTGAACAACTCAAAGTTGTCAAATCAGTTGCGAGATGACAACTATTTTAAATAAGAAAGTATATATCCAGAGGGCCAGTTTTTAAATACTTGATTGGAAAGTCTGTTCTCTGAAAGGTTTGCACTCTACTCGTGACAAATTTCTGCAAGCCTGTATTATTCAAAGTCGGCCCTATCTGTTAACCAAGATATAGGATAGACAACATCACTGAACCATAGTTAACCTAATGTAAGAAAAGGCACTGTTACAAGAAGTATAAGTGTTGTTTTACCTTCTCTCCCTCCACCCTTCCCTGTTCCTTCACCCTCCCTTTGATACATGTTTTAAGCTAATTGTGTGGCCTTTTTTTTTTTTTTTTTCCTCCCCACAATATCCTGCTTCAGGTCAACTTTTGCCCACTAAAATAGTCACAAAGTATCACTAACCAGTGAACAGACCTTGATTATCATCCTCAGCTTTCAGCAGCAAACCCCCTTACCTAGGTCAAGACTAGTGTGTTTTAGGTATTCATGCACTGATTTTGGAGGCTGAAGCACTGATGCTGCTGAGCTGCATCCCGCATAGCTCCCCTGAGCAGGTGTGCAGGGATGGTTTACTAATGTACTTGCTCTCATCCATACAGTGAGTATCTTGCCAACTAATCATTAGACAAATCAACTCTTTGACCTTTGGAAATGGCACACAGCAGCAAATAGAGCTTCTAAATATAACTTTTACGTAGTTCCCAAGCTATGCTGGCTGCTACAGTGAGTGTGCAGCTAGCACCCTACCCTGTCATGCTAGTGCTCCCTTGCCCTTGCAAATAGCAAGCCACATGTCTCCTCTGTTAACAGCTATCTTCAGCTACATTTTCCTGAGCCATCCCTAGAGTGGAAGTAGGAAACACAAATTTAGGGAAACGAGATGAATAATATAAAACTAATGTTGCCAGCTAGGAAAAAAAAAAGCTTTTAGGAAACAACTGGAGATAGACTTATGATTTTTTATTTATTATTTGTACAGCGCTGGAGTAGACGGCGCTGTACAGTAGGTGAAGTGTGCCAGACACATAACAGGTCCCTGTCCCGAGGAGCTTACAGCCTAAAGGCACAGCCCGTTCAATACCGAACCATACAGTACAGAGCAAACACAGAGTGAGCAGAGAATGGTGTTTGAGCATGGTAGCTGGAGCGCTGCGAGGAATAGGTGGGTTCTCGGGGCGCGAGGGACGGGCTGGCTGGGAAACTGTCCCCTACCTGCTGTTCTGTGGGGTTTGCTTTTCTTCCCTCTTCTAGAAGGAGTCATGACCCTGGGTATATTCTAATTGTAACAGAGCTGCCAATTTCCCCATGTGAAAAAAAAAAAAGTGTTAGCTGTGCACTTTGTTTGCTAGTGAAAAGGTGAGGCACACGATGTGCCAAGGGGACCCCAAGAGTATGGACCAGTGTTCACTACTGTGAAGTGGGACACAGGACTTCCAGATGCTACTATTAATCTCCCAAGTCCACTCCCTACTGTCAGTAATAAGGGTCTTAAAAAGAAGTAATCCTGTGCAAGCCGTTGTGCAAAATGCAATTGAAGGGTGCTTTTTTCCTAATAATTTTTTAGTGATGTGCTCACAACTGAGAGTGTCCCCAGGCTGGTATAAAAGTAAGAATCCCAGAAAGCATGTTCCTTATAAAGTTTACAGAGTGCAATGCATTCAAAATACAGTCTTAAAAAAAGCAAACAAAAAAATTAAGCTTCCATTCAAATACTGACCTGACCCAAATTGGCTGAGCATGCTAAACATGGCATGACTTGACAATCCCCACAGTTGCCACCCAGCTCTGTTATTCCAGTGCAACAGACACTGATTATACTTGGCAGAAATTTTTTAGTCTTAGTGTTTTCTTATAATAAAAATAATAGAGCTAGCTGAGTTTTGCATTTAAAAGAAAGATCATAAGTACCTTACTCTAAAGTGGATTTCTGTGCGACTTGTAACACAGAGATGAATTCCTACTGGAAAAATATACTTTAAACAATACAAAAAAGATACAAAAATGTTGCACCTTATGTTACTGAAATTCATTTTTGGGTCAGTCAAAACTTCTGATAATTAACATTTTAGGGTGCAGACTTCTAAAATTCACCAAAAAATCACTAGGGTTTTGAACAAATATTTAAAGACTTCTGAAATTCTTCTTTCTGCTTATTTGGTGTAATATTTACATGAAATTGAGAAATGTCAAGTCAACTTCTTATAAAAATGCTTATGCTCATGTGTGGTCGACTGCCATGGTCCAGTCATCCTCTCCTCTGGATGAGGCCACACTGGCAGCGAGAGGTGCCACAGTGCACAGGGGGACTATGCCACCTGTTCATGCAGGTGCTAGTCATAAACCCCTGTTTAGCTGGCAGCATTGCAGAGCCCATGAAGAGGGCTGCACATATTTCTGTAGAAATATGTCTGTCTTACACATTTTGAAACCTTTGATATGTTTTGGGGTTTTTTATCCAAGGAGTAAAGAGATCGTATTGGAACTAAAACTTGTTAATATGGAAAGATGCCTGGTGGTTCTAACCTGCATGAGTAACCAACACATCTGACTTTTTAAGCTAACATCAAAAGGTTTTAATGGTATATGTTTTAAACTAATATAAAACAGCTTAAGTAACTCTCTTGACAATTAATATTCATTACCATGATTTTCATTTTAGTTTCATACTCAGGGAAATTCACCCTGCCATCAAGGGAGCCGAAATGAAAATGAAGGACTAGTGTACATGAGTGGACTGGTCTATAGGATAATGGACTAGTAATGGACTGGTCTGTATGTGTGGGATAAAGACATTCAGAAGTGCTGGCAGCAGTTGCATCTGCTGAAGGCGGGGAAGAAAGTTTGCTGTAAGGAGGGAACAATCCTTTTCCTCTTCCTCTGGGCAGCAGTTTTTCCATTAGTATTAAGCCCTTAGTGTGCAAGTAGAGCTGATACCGAGAGCAGTGAGGAGCTTAACATCCTTCTGTCCAGCTGCTCTAAGGCAAAGCCCTGCTGAGTTCCTCACCCCAACCCACAGGCTTTTGAAGGGGTTGTCCCAGTATCCAGCCAGCCTCCACCACCACCTCTCCATGGCCTTCTCTGGGCCATGAAGCTCAGGAACCAGCTCCCAGCTCAGCTGCCTTCTCTTGCTCTCCCATCCCATGCTGTTGTTTATAGCTAATGAATGAAATTAATTACAAAACTACACAAAGCAATGAAAAACATCATTATTACAATTAACTACAAAAAAGGTGAAGTGCTACAGGATGGCTCAGTAAGTGTATAATGTACTTATTTTGACTTGTATACTTCCAGTTTCATAGTCAAGAAAAATACATTAGAAGTTCATCTTAGATATTTGTGCCAAAGCCACCTTCATGTGACCCAAGTACTAGAGGAGCCTGAAAAACAAAAGAACTCACACAGGCTAGGATATTTGTATTATAAGACTGAGGATATTAGTTTCTGAAATTCCTGTCTCCCATTACGAACAGGGCAATGAGTGTTTTCACATGATTAATTTCACAACTAATCTAATCAAAACTAATGACAAATTTGAAAATACTTATTATTATCACTATTAACCACATACACTTACTGAAAGGAGACTTTCATGGTTTGGGTAATATTCACAGCAAATACCAAGACTTTTCCCTCTTATCCCAGCCACTCCTCAAACTGTTTCTGCATCCAGGCCATAAATCTGAAGTTGTAGCAGCACAGTTAAGAAGAGTATTAGCCTGACTTGTTACCTATAGCATAGTTTAAAACACAGAGCAGATGCCTACCTGGTTACTTGGCTTTATGGCACTGTCCAAAGTACAAGTTTGACCTGCTCCTCCTGGCTTTGTAAGTGTCTGAGTTGTCCTGTGGTGTGTTGCTGAGCTGTTGTTAGTCTTGCACTGAGGACAAGAGTTATTTCCTTGCAGCTTTTCTGTTCTTCTGTGGAAGGCTGCTGAGAAAGTGTTGTTCTCTTTTTTTTTTTTTTTTTCCTTTTTTTTTTTCTTTTTTTAATCCTGGATCCCTTTTATTGTCTTTCTGTTCTGAGTGTGTTGTCAATGGCCAGAAAGTTATTTAGACTGAGCTACTAAAGCACAGTTACATACAACTTGTATATCCCATACAAATCTGAGTGCTCTCACTCAGATTTCCTGATGGGAAACTGAATGGCCATGAACAGAGAGCTGACCAGTGTGCTGGAGAGACTCTGGTACACAGTGATGACTTTCTGGGAAATTTAACACATCTGGAGCAAGCTGTTCCTTTTCCACCCAATTTGATTTCTATCTTGTTTGGACTCTCATTCCTCTCCCACACTAAAGCACCTTCAATTTTTTTTCTTGCCATTGACCAGAACATGTTCTCTGCACTTCTGCAGTTCCCAGTATCCATTTGCAGTGGGACTCAGGACATGCACCATGTGGATCTGTCTCACTCTGCATTGTGTCTGTGCTTTGCAAATGCAGAGAGCTTTGTTTGCTGCTGGGAAGTAGTTCAAGCTTTTGGTAATGTATGGGCCCAGGTCCCCACACCTCTGCTACACTTCCTGTTACGTGGGTGTTGTTTTAGATCAAGATATGTTTGGTAACAGTCCCTGTCACAAAGCGCAGTGGTACAGAGAAAGTTTTCAAAGGATGTCCCTTACCTAAGCCAAGGTTTTTAAGTGTAAGACGAATGCCATAATGCCCTCTATAAGCTGAGGCCTTTTTCTGAAATTGGGTGAAATTGAGGGCTGAAGTTTTTAGGGTAATTGGTTTGGAAAGCTGTTTTTAAATCCAAGCTTTGACTGTGCCACAAACAGCCACTGTATTTTCAACAACTTTTCGAAGTAGCTACTGATAACAATGCAATATTAGACTGGTGCATTTCTATAGAAGTGCACCAGAAGCAATGGAAATGTTTGGGAGTTTTAAGGACTCTTCCTCATCCGTATATACTTATATATAAAATTAACTCCACATATCACACACTGGCTCAGGATTTCACTGCTACCTCAGAAGGAGAAACTGGGCTCAGAGGGACAAAGTTCAAAATTTAGAGATTAGTAATAAAGGAAACAAAATGACTTTATGACATTTGTCATCTTTTTACTCCTATGTGAATGCACCCTCCTATCTCCCTTTTTTCCCACTTGGTATTTCAGACTGCATCCCTGCATACCATTTACATAGCTTGTCCTGACTAGAAATCAGATTTCCCCACTAATTAATATCTTAACATGGTTATCTCTATTTTAATGTAGTGTAGTTTGGGTGCCTTGCTGCATGTTTTGATCTTAGACACCCTAATTTTAGTCATCTGGAAATCATTTACTTAAACTAGTCATCTTGGCTTTTTTTATAATCACACGAGAGAGCCCTATTAGATTTGGCTACTGATTTTTGGATTACTGAACTTAGGTGGCATAACTATAAATCTTTTAATAAATCCAGATTTTTTGCTTGAGTAATTTAGTCCCTAAATGTGGTATTTTTTTCTGATTTAGCTGAAACTAAAGATTTTTCAAGTAACAAAAATTTAAACCTTCTTATGGGAAATTTAGACATAATGCAGAAAACCGCATAAAACTGTATTTTCTCTCAATAAATTACATTTTCTTTGAAAGTTCACCTTCTGTAATTGTAGGAAAAAAAAAAATATATATATGTAACAGATTTGAGGACAGTTCACAGATTTCCAAATGCTAAATATTTGCAATGTGAAAATAAGTAATAATTTCTTTAGGTTTGAATGCTGGAATTGCCAGAAAGAGAGCTGGTATAATTACTGCAATTTATAAACAATTTTCAGTTGTTATATTTAATTCTGGCATTCCTAGTTGAAGGTCAAAGCCTGTAAACACCTATGCATGATCTTATTCACAGATACTAATGCTTTCAGGTTCCAAAAGGTCTTCTCACAGTATATAAATTTAGTTTGAAGCAGTTTAGATTAAAGTATTACCTTTTCAGTTCATTTCATTATCAAATTCAGAGTTTATATTTAAATCAGTAACGATTATAAAGAAATTTACCCTCAGAATGGCTAGTCTTTTTTTCCCCCAGTAGATTTAAGTGCTGTGTATCATATTTATGATGATAACTATTTTTACATTTAACTTTAACATGAAAAAATGCAGATGTCTAAAATTTAATATTTTGGTGTTTGCTGTGTCCTGGTTGATTGGAGGACAGAAACATTATAACACTTTCCTCTCTTCTGCTTTTTTCTTCAAACCTAGCTTACCTTTTCTGAAGCCATAAGAAACAAAGCCAGATTATCCATCACAGGGAGTGTGGGAGAGAACGGACGCGTATTGACTCCCGACTGCCCGAAGGCCGTGCACACTGGAACTGCAATTAGACAAAGTTCAGGATTGGCTGTAATTGCATCGGACCTACCATAAAAACCAAAAAAATAATTGAGTGCCTTAATCAAACTGTGTTGGTGACTGATGGGAACACAGCACAGACTGTAACGACATGGGAGTGTCATTGATGAACTAATAATTTGGCTGAGAAAGGGAAGTACGTCCAAATGCGCCAGATATCATCAGCAACAATGTGTGCATGAGCTCAGCTCGGAAACCCAAACTCAGATTTTATATCAGGAAAATTCATAATTTAGTTTTGTTGGGGGGAGGGAGCTGGGAAGGGTGTATTAACAGCAACAAATTTCACTTGAGTGGACTTAAAACTAATAAGACTTGCCAATTTAGCGCATTAAACTGTGAAGAACATGCTCAGAAAGGACACCATTTTGGTCTTTGTCTTGACAAAGAGAGAAAAATAGCTATAGAAGTCAATGAACATGCTAACCTGTGTCTCCAGAACATCAATATATACAATGGAAGAATACTCAGCTGTTCAGCTGTAGAAATGAATCACTAAACTGTGATAAAAAATAATAAATATGTAAATCCTGTGAAAAAAAAAATAAAGAAATTATTTACATTTTCTTTGGAAAAAGAGGAATATTGAAACATGCTTGCTTTTTAACTGATGTAAATTCAGTAGAGGACAACACAATTCTTTTTTCTAACCATCTTAGGGAAAAAATCATTGCAATAATTGATATAAAATGCCATCACTGTAATAAAATTCAGAGAATTTTTTTTTATAAAAGTTGTTGGTCATCCTCTTGTTTGCTGTTACCTTCATTCTGTTCCATCATTCCGTGTTCCACAGATTTGCATCTGTCTAATACAAGAAACAAAATGATAAAATGTTTAGAGTACTTCATCAGTCTGCAGTGTAGAATCAAAAGAGACTACGGGTCACTCATGTTACAGATATTATTTATAATCTTGTTCTGTGTAAGAAACTGTGGTTTTTGTACCCACCAAAAAGAATAAAACAGCAATTGTTCTTATAATATTGACAGAGCTTGAGTTGTTTTCTGATCATTAGGGATGCCACCTGGAAAACAGAAAAGGGCTGTTGGCTTCTTAAAACAGGATTCAGAATCTTGTCTGAGTCCCTGCACATTTCTGAAGTGCTTTTAAGTCCATAGGGAGGAGGGACTCTGAGCAGCTAAAGAGTTGCCATGATTATTCACTCAAAGACCTTTCTGAAGTGTTAGGGAACCATTTAGTGATAGCATTTGTCTTCTGGGTAGGTCAAGGGATGAGATGCCAGGGAGCAAGGAGGTACAAATGACAGTCCTCGAGACTGATGTGATCAGTGATAGATGCAGCCTGCTTGGTGTCCAGGAGCCTCAGTTTTCATCCCCCAGCCTAGGCGTGGCATGCCTGGGAAAGACTAGCAGCCACCATTTGAATGAAAGCCAGATGTCAACAGGAGCAGGCATGTCTGTAGGTGCAAAGTTGCAGCCAGCCTGTTCTGTGATGGTCATCCTCCTTGGCCTCACAAGACCTGGCAGTGGTGTCCAAATCCAGAGCATTGCCAGCAGAATAACAGCCACGTGCCAGAGCCCAGGCTGCAAATGAATTCAAACTTGGAGTAATCATAGCTCATGAGTTTCGCAGGCCCATGAGGGGCCATGCTCCAAGGGCTTGCATTTCCCCAGAGCCTGGTACTGGTGCCTCTCTCAGCCCCCAGGGCTCTCACGTGGAGGGGAGTGGGCCCTGGGTGGAGCCCAAAGCTGCCCAGCAAGGACCAACCCCCAGCTACTGCCAAAAACAGCAACCAGACACTGCTGAGCTGATGCTCCTTCCGTCTGGGGCAGGCAGCTAAAGAGTTGCAAAGCAGGGGTTAGTTTCAGTCCAGATATCAACAATATAAATACACATTTCTTGCCTCAAATACTATACAGAGACACTTTAGAGCTACTGAGGAGAAATAAAGAATGACAGTGAATGACTTCTTCTTAAAGTAGATCTTAAAATATCAGACAGCTGATCCACAGCAGCAAGAGACTAAATTCTTCCACTGACCTTAATATAGGCTGACGGAGACCAGTTCTTGTACAGAGCCTGACAGTGCAGGCAAACATGAAAATAAGGTGATGCTTAACCCTCAGGCATAGTAACTACAGTGTGTGCAGGGGTCTTAGAGAAAAAGACAACACTACCATGAATCACTGTGACTAAACTTACTTTGTATCCAAGTTTTATTGGCATGTTTAGCACATTCATGAGTTACTGTGAATTGTTCTGTGTTTCTTTGGCTATGTTAGGCGAGTTGTGTGGTTTTTCTCTTTTTTGTGTAAACCTGGAAGCTCCCTTCTTTTTACAGCTACATTTAAAAAACAACTGAGTGGGTTGTTTCTGAGTTCGTGATTTTTTTTTTTTTTAAAGAAAAAAGTGTTTGCCTCCATTTTTCACAAAGTAGCATATTAGAGGCTGAACAGATTGAGAGACTATGACAAACGCTGTCTATTTTGTTTTACTGTGTCTGTCTGTTTTTTCCAGGAGCTTGTCTTCATCCTCCCCTTGTCCATGACTGTGAGCAGTGCCAGGGCTGTCTCAGGATATTTACTGTCTTCCAGTGTTACTCCTCTTATACGATCCTCTGTCTCTTTAACACATCGCATTTATTTTTCACTTTCGGTAAACAGCCCATCACTGCTGTTAGGAATGTTTGTTGCTCCATGGAGCTCATTGGTAATTCCCTAAGTCAGGTTTCCACTTGGCAGTGAGGCACCCAAGTCCTTTGAGAGGCCCAGTGCCAGTAACCATGCACCGAGAAGGATTCAGAATTGGGCAGCACGAACATGAGCAGCTGCCTGGTCATGGAGTGGTGTGAGCCACCACGGCCATGAGGCCAGCAGCCACCGTGGGGAACCCCACATCCTCTCACCATTTCCATGCCTTGTCCTTGCCAAGGGAATGCTTTACTGAAAGAAAACTTGGTCAGTTAAGGCAAAGAGGATAGTCCCATTTTGCTGATGCCTGTCATAAGCAGATAAAATATCTGAAGAAAAAAAAATCTAGATAGGAAAATGCTACGGCAGGCAGAGCTGCACTGCAGTTCAGGTGACTGAGAAAGCAATCTCAGGGCACTGTGTCTGCTGTGTCCACAATAACTTACTCTTTTGTCTTACTCCAAGAGGGTAACTGTTGCATGACCATGGAGAACAGGTCTGGGGAGAAGGACTGGGGGATGCTGGTGGATGACAAGCTTGAGATGTCTCAACCAGGTGCACTCACAGCCCAGAAAGCCAAACGTGTCCTGGGCTGCATCTAGTGGTGGGTAGCAGGGCAGGGAGGGGATTCTGCCCCTCTGCTCTGCTCAGTGAGACCCCACCTGCAGTGCTGCATCCAGCTCTGGGCTCCAGCACAGGAAAGATGTGGACCTGCTCGAGAGGGTCCAGAGGAGAGCCTCTAAGTGTATCACAGGTCTGGAACACCTCTCCTGTGAAGACAGACTGGGAGAGTTGGAGTTCAGGCTGGAGAAGAAAAGGGACCCCTGTGCAGAAGTCTCAGGTGGCCTAAGGCATCTCAAATAGTACCTGTGAGAGAGTAAATGAATTGTGTCCCAGTCTCTTCAGATGAGTTATTTTCAAATCTCCTTTGACTAGATCTCCATGGAGTATGAAAAGACTTCACATACATCATTTTCCTATAGATTTCTAAATTTAGCTGTCTGAATGATGAACTGAATTATATCAGCATTTATCTGCTTCTAAAATGATTTCAGTTTCAATGTAATTAAGAGCAATTATTAACATTAACACTCACAACAATATTAGACTCATCTGCAAAATAAGGTTTCTGAGCTACTGTGAATCATAATGTAGGACCAGCCTGCTTTGACATTTACTGTTATATTAGTAGCTTTTTGTCCTACACATTAAACCCTCCCACACTGGTCATGTATTCTATTAAACACCTATTAAATTTAAAATCAGTACAGACTTGCTGGGTTGTCTGAGAACCTCACATGCAGAACTAGTTTTATGCAATCACTTGTTATTGCTGAATTTCACCTAGGGATTATTCTGGGAACTGAATGTACATGTTCTGAATTGAAATTGCCTCGGTGCAATTGAGAACAGAGCCTGGGGAATGGAATATAGCTTTATACAACTGCTTGTAATCATTGCATGTGGTAAAGGAGGGCAGTGGCACCTGTTCACCTCTGTTGCTTAATCATTTTGTAATAGCTTCTGCCCTGATAGGGTGTCAGAATGAAGAACAAATATTCTTTAATATTCAAAGTGTAACTATACTTTCATCCATGATTAGAAAATTACAGCAGAAGTGTCCTCCTAAAGCTCTCGACCTGCAAAATTTACCTACCACACTAATGCTGAAAACAAGAAAAGAAAGGCAGCCTGCAAGGAGCTGTAAAGATTCGTTGTAGACATGGATTAATTAACACTGTTACCACAAAATGTGTAATTGGTATGCAACAGCAAGTTTAGCTTCAGCTAAAATGTCTAAGGGTAAGAAGTCACCAGTGGAATTATAAATAGAAATTTAGAGCCACTTCCTTTTCGAAGTGAGAGGAGTGCCACAGATTCCAAATAACTTACTGATTTCATAACAGTTGCATTAAATGTAGGGTCAGGCAAGCTGAAACTAGTAAATGGGAAACATGAAATAATTTAGACTGGAAGGGATTTCTGGAAGTCAGCTACTTCAGACTTCCATTTAAAGTAGATTCAGCTTTGAAGTTAGATCCAATTTCAAAGCTTAAAAAGTTTCTCAGTGTTACTACCATATTTTTAGCATCTCCAGTGTGGAAAATGCATAACCTCTCTGGGCAACCTCTTCAAAAATTCTGACCACCCTCAATATTTTCCTAAGGGCAAAATCTTCTTAAATTTTTTGTTGTTATCCCGCATTGAGAGTAGATTCAAAAGCAGCAACACATATCCCAGGCTGCTTACCTAAATGAAGAAGTGTATTATTATTTTTGTTGCTGAGCTCAGACTCTGGACCTATCTGTTGGGGACTAAGGCATGTTATCATCCCACTTCAGAGGAGTGTGCCCCGCTGTCAGTCTTTCCTTACGGCTAAAGTGAGGATTCACACCCCTGGCTCACCAATCCAACATCTTCCATTAGAATTAAATACTAAAATGTTCTAAAGGCCACACCCTGATTGTCTTTTTAGATTGTTGTATCTCTAAGAGGTTCAAAGACCTTCAACAAGGCTAAACTGTTGAAGTGGACTTTCAATGTTTTAAGGTAAGTTACACATTTTCCCAAGTCCTGGAAAAAAAATTATATTACTTTTCAAGTTTTTGTGTATTTTAGCTGTTCCTGTAAGGATTCCAGTGCTAAGGCCCTGATTCTACCTAGCCTTTTGCCTGATACTAATTGTTCAAATCCATGCATAATGGTGTGAAAATGTAACCACTAGTGTGGATGGAAAGATCTGACCTGGTGAGACTTTTAAACATATTTCGGTGTAACTGTGTAGAAGGTGTGGAGAATTTGGAAGTCACAAGACTGCAGCAGTTTAAATCCAATAATTCTTTTAAAAGAGTCTTTCTACATACTACAGTAGTCATGAAGTCTATAAATATATAAGAGAGGTGGTGTCTTCCCTTCTTCCCTTTTGTATTCCAGCTATCTGCAATACTGTCAATTGCTGGAAGTTCTCTGACATTTCTAAAACAACTTTAAGAAAAAAAAAAGTCTTTTTGGCCAAAAGATGAAATCAATATTCTACAAAAAAATTCATCTGTTAAAAGCTCCATCACAAGGATTAAGAAATAACTGCTGGAAAGCCTATAGAAAATCCAATGGCATTCTGAGAACACCTGATATGCGGGGTGACACTCACTGACTTTAAACACCTCCAATTTAGCTATCTGGACACTTGGAGGATGCAGTATAAATAACTGATTTTAGATGACTGTTTGTGGGTGGGATAGTAATGCCCCAACAATCTTTTCTGAGTTTTGTTGGCGAAGGCAACCAAGGATGACTCACTCCATAGCTGACACTCCAAGTGTCACTCCATAGTTGACACTTGCACTACAGCTGCCTGCACTTGGGCAGATGACTCCTCCTCATGGTGACCCAAGTGCAGCCAGCACACTGAAATGGAGTGGGTCTGGCATGTCTGCAGCATCAGCAGGATGAGCTCTGGTCACAGGGACACAAGGATGGAGCTGCTGCCACCGCTTCCAAACTGAATGCTTGCTACCTTCAGCTACCTTCAGCACCTGATGCCAGAGGTTGTTCGCTGGCCACTCTGTGTAAACACACAACTTTGGACTCCCTGCTGCTCTCACAGCTGCTGTTGAGATACCACCAGCCCCTAGCAATGACTGCTTTCCCCAACTCCAAAAGATTTATGTTGCTTGTTACCTGTTGTGTTCAAATTGCCATTTAATTAATATAAGCCACCCGTAACCTGGTGGGAACTGTGGTTACAGCAGCGGCTGGATGCCCCAAAAGCTGAATTCTCAAAGGAGAGGTGAGAGGAGGTGGGGAGATAATTCCCTGGTTGGTAAGTGTATCTTCAACAAACCTCAGGCATGGCATTTTGGATCAAGAGGGCTGAAGGCAGGTCAGTGCAGCCTGAGGCCCTCTGGAGGTACATGGAAACTCTCTGTGCATTTCACTGAGTACATTTTCATTACAGCTAGAACTTGAGCCTGTATTGCCTACAGCTCAAGTGAGTTAACTATTGGTCATACAGAAATTTCTATTTTCATGTTACTCTATCAATGTTTATTTGTTCACACCAAGTGGAATGTCTACAGAAGAAACCCAAGCCAGGGGCAGATTGGTTTTCATCCTCACCACAGGAACTATTCCATGAATCAGATCTAGGATGATAACAAATAAACTGAAAATGAAAAGGACATAATTTATATAAAGACTAGATGTAAGACTTCCTTTCTTCATTTAGGGAGTATTTTAAACTAATTCTACCAAAAAGCAAAAAAAAATGAAGTCACTGTATGAAACACTGAATTACATCATTCCCAAGGAAAATGTAAAGTGCTTCCTTTTAAAACAAACAATTATCACTGAATAATGTTGGGAAGAAATGCCTGCTCTTTCCTCAGAGTACAAGGAGGAACCCCGAGGAAGAAGGCTGTCAAACAGGTTGAGTTACACTGATAACCATGTCAGGTTCAGTTAGGTTTGATATTTTCTAAGTGTGTGATCAGTCCCTGAAGGCTTTGAGTGGCAAGCGTGATGCAATTGAGTCTGAAATTCCTGCAGAGTTCCTGAACAGAAGGGGAGGCTTCTTTTTAAGCATGCAGGCACAACTTCTAACCTGTCTCCTCTTTCTCCCCATCAAACAGAATCTGTTTCAGGACAGAGAGTGCACTTAAGATCACTGCTTTCAGACAGATTCCTCAGTGCTTAGAAGGCAGGAGGGTGGTGTGGAAATGCTGCTGCCATCTTTTCCTCCCCTTTTATTTGGTCACGGGTGCCTGCAAAGCCTGAGAGAAGGCTGTAAGACATTGAAATCATTAGCAAGCACAGCAGATAGGATTGGGTCCATCATGCTGATATACTTTCCATGCATTGAGACCTGTCCACCTGATTATCACATCCTCTGTTAGGAACTGAAAACCAGGAATCACTGTGACATTAAATTAACCTAGGAAAAAAGAACTGACAAGCATGAACCCATTCTTCCTACTTTTGGCAAATTCTGTAGGATGTTTCTACAGATAAATCACAGGAGTCCTGACCCAAAGAGGGAATTGGCTGATGCTTTCACTCAGCATTGTGGTAACCATACTGTTTTCTGAAGGCCAGTTAAGCTCTTTGGGACTGTGTGTGGTCATAGAGCACTACCAATTTGTGGTCAGCCTGAAAAAACTCTCTGGAGATTTTATTCACACAAGGCAACACAGGCTTGTGACTTTCCATCAGCATGAAGCTCACCCAAACCAGTCATACGGCCTCATGTTGTTATGAGTCTCAGTAATAGTCACAATCCACAGTCCACATCACTTTGTGGAGTGCTCAGCTGGTCACTTGTGGATCAGCAAACAAGAGGAGCAGAAAGACCTCTTCTGAGGTGCTTTGTTTCACATCCTGCTTCTGGTCCCATCCTTTCTTCTCTTCCCTCCTTGCTGGACCACATTGGCCCTTTCCCCTGTTAGTGAGATTCTAGGCTAGAATTCTGCCCTGCCAGGCATCAGTGGGCTACAGCTGGTAAGGAGGAAAGGGGTGGATGGAAATTTGAATGAGTGAGTTGTGAACCTTCTCTGCTGGTTGCTGTTTGTGCTGCCTTTCCTCTTTACAGCCTGGCTCACCACTTGGTCATTAATTTCTTTCACTGCCCTGAGTTTTTCCACCTTTGCTCACCTACATCAAGTCCCAAGGCTTTCTCCCACCCACTGGAGTTTCTTCCACTCTCACAGCTGTTCTTCATGCCAGGATGATAAAGGTTGGGATCTTGCCACCACGTAGGCCCCACTTGCAAGGCAATATCATATCTACAGTTCTGCATGACAGCTAACCTTAGACTAATTTCTAAACCTCAGACTGGTTACACTGGTGTCCCTGGGATTCTTTCCAGCTGAGCCAAGTCAGCCGTGAAGCCCCATATCAAAAGCCTCCTCCAATTCCACCCTGATGAGTGGTCACAATAAAAGCACAAGGATTCCTCTCCATGCTCATTGCAGACAGAATTCCTAATTTATTTAATTTTTTTTATCTGCAGGAGTAGGAGGACATTAGTGCATTTTCTTCCTGACTTCTTGCAGTAAAGCTACAGAGCCACTCAGCCTTCATTCTGCATTTCTGACGTGGACTACTCCTACATAAGTGTACAGTTTTACATTTGTCCATCTTAAATTGCATTCAATTTTTCTAAACTATTTATCCAAAGTCTTAGCTTCATATAAAACTTTTTGACATTTCATATGAAATAGAAAATGGTAAGGGAGAAAAAAATGGAAAAGTATGTTTTAATAGTGAGAAGCATGCTTGCATTATCACAAATTACCAGTGTTAATATTTAGGAAAATATTTCTTCATTCTAAAGTTTTCTTATTAAAACAGTGATTTTCTGCAACACATTGCAGAAAGACTGCATTCAAAGTAGTCACTTCAGAACTATTTTCAAAATGATGGTCATGAAATGTTTTTGAGGCATTAGCAACAGCTGATGTGAAGTTGTTATAGCAATAGAAGTGATGTGGTGACTTCGTGGAACTGAGTGACATTATGGTGACAGTTTGGGAACAGGTCCTTTGTTTATGAGCTTGGCTTTGAAGAAGAAAGAGAGATGAAGCTTTGCAAATCTAAATCTTCTCTGTGTATAAAAAGCCAAATATCCTAACTTCTCCCTGACCAAATTTATAGCTGAAAGAAGATAAATATTTCAGCAGGTCCATTCACTTTAATATCCCTTAGGAAAATAAGATTTATACCCATACAGTAAGCTTGCACAAGGGGATAAACACCACATTTTAGTAAATTTGATAAATCTTAAGGGTTTCCTAGGAAGCAGAAAACAGAAGTAATTTCTAGGCAGAATAATATTTTTTTTCTTTTCTGGTATGAAGTCATCAATCAGAAAACTTTATCTTCTGTTTTTTAATTAGTTCTTTTGGATAAATGCCAAAAAAACCCATTTATTCAGTAAAATGATGTTAAGACAACAAAAATCCCTTTCTAGAACATCCTTTCTTATGTTCTTTGTTAGAAGAAAGAAGAGGAAAGAAAAAGGTTTGTACTCTTTCCAACTGTGGTATTGAAATTTTTGTAGGGAATCAGCACATGCCGCTGAGCGACATTTCAGCCAATGGGAAGACCGTTGTCAGCCTACAAAAAAAGAAAATTAAAAAATGCCAGACTCCACAGTTCCAGCTACCATTAATGTCAAACAGAAAATGTGCAACTGAAACAAGAACAAAGAAAGAATTCTAGCAGTACTCTCAAAAGTGGACAGTACTTGGAGAAAGTCCTTGGAGAAAGGCTAAATCTTTGTAGTGAGCTGGCCCTAGTGGTCAAGCATAAATTCAAACATCTTGTTAGAACAAATCCAGTGGGAGATTGTTCCAAGGAAAGAGAGAGCATCTCCAGAAATTCCAAGCCAAGAGCTGTGTACAAGGGCCTGTGGAGGACATAGAGGCAGCCAAAGGACATGACACAGTGGAGAGAAGTAGTAACAGTAGAAATCCAAGTTAGACAATTGCAAATTAAATTTTTACAGAAATGTTGGTCAAACATGGAGACAGGCTGCTCAGAGGGACTGTGGAGATTCCATTCTCAGGGGTAATTAAAAGTTGCTGTATGTGGTTTGAACAGCCTGATCTAAAACTGAGATGGGATGTCTCAGCTCTGAGTGGGAGTTGGTACAGAAACTTGCAATGGCCTTGAGCTTCTTGCAAGTGAAATTATATTCTTTAAACATTTTTCAGTGGAGGACTGTTTCCTTCCTGTCACCGGCTCTTCAACATGGAACAGCACTGTTCCTTGATTGGACATTCTGGAGAGAGACAGGAACAACTGTTTTGTGGCCAAGCAGATCCTACAGTGAACTACAAAGAGAAAAAGGCAGCAGAACTGGCTGACACGAGACTTTGGAGCCATTCTTAAAAGTACATTCCATAAGTGGGATTTTCTGGCTTTCAAACCCTTTGCACCCAATGTGGCAGCAATGATTCACAAAGACAAGGGAAGCAACAAGTTTTCTGAGACAGAAGGAAGAGGTTGCCGAGAAGGAGGTTTACGCTTAGCATGTGATACAGCACACCCACAGATCCTGATTTGTCCATCCCAGTGGGGAACTGGCATTCTTCACCAAGGGTTATTCATATCTAGTAAATGATTAGTTTTAAAAGAATGAGACCATATATTAAACAGTTGCTCATTATAATGCCCAGCTTCCCCAGAGCCCCTTTACTCCCTCTGCTCCTTTCATGAACGGGTACCAAATATTTCCCAAATCTCTTTCACTAAGAGAAGTCCCATTTTGCAAGATCCATGTGTAGTTGCCTGGACTTCTACTGTCCACAGGCACACAGTTCCCTATATACAGGAAAGAGGGATATTTTCATTTCTAAAAGAGATTTAAAGAAAAGCATAGAGCCAAAAGAATGGGGATAGCAGCTATAACAAGGTCCTTGCAGAGAAGAGGAGATGTGTGATAGATGCAGTGCTAAGGTGGTTATCATTGCTGAAGGGAGCAAGCATTTGTGTCAGAGTAAATGCAAACTGCTGTAAATGAATCATAGAATCATTTAGGCTGGAAAAGACCTTCAAGATTGGTGAGTCCAACTTTAAACCAAACACTTCCAAGTCCACCACTAAACTATAAAGCCCAATAGGTTCCTGTTTTCTGGTGTTTATTTTGGAAAAAGACATCATAATGGCAGAATTGCAAGGAGCATCTGCCACCATACAGTTTAATTTATACCACACAAAGATAACAGAGAAGAAACACTGGGGTATAGGCTGGTCACTTGGTTTCATAAGCTGATTTTTTGTGTGAGGCATGCTGACTCCATCTCATGATAACCAACTACCACTTGGGGTATTTATCTTCTTGAGGCACTCAGACCTTGTTTGTTTATTAGCACGGACAATTTGGGCAATCCCAATTTGCTCTTTTCAGAGACTGATAAGTCTACAGTGGAGAAGGGAAAATTACAAGCATCTCACAGGAGAGCACATTTGTCACAGCCCACAGCACCTTCTGTGCTGGTGCTGGGCCTTCAAATGCCACCCAGAACTGACTTAAACCCTAACTTTTTTCAAGGTTAAACACAGATACTTCCTGTATCCAGGAATTTTATTGTGTTGTTTTGCCTTTATGTGCTAGAATAACCTGCCCTCTGAAATCTCCCATGTAGATATTTCTAGGCCTTGATCAAGCTATGTTGTCATGACATGTTCTTTCAGATAAATTAAATTGATCTATTATTTAAATAGCTGATTGTACAGCAGTTTTTTCCATCCTGGAGCAGCTCTTGGTGCGTGTCCCCTTGGGCTGTGTCAGCACAATGCTTTAGTCAGCCATATTTCATACTCCTAAAAGCGTTGTCGATGCGAGACCACTTTGGCAGGAGGAAGGGAGACCTCTTTGCAGCCCTGCAAGACCCACTCAGATGTGTGCAGTTGAAGACAGAAAGCTCTGCCTTGCCTGGTTCTAGCTGTAGATCTTCCTGACCTCTCCTCAGGGACATGGCAGGTTTGCTGTCCAGCAGTGACCCAAGTGAAGAGATGCTCCTACCTGCTGCCACCTCTCCCTCCAAAAGCTGTCAATGAGGGCACTGCCCAGATCCCACCACAGCCACCAGCCTTGGATGGACACTCAGGGAAGACAAGAATGAAGCCAAGCTCCTACCCAGGATCCCTAGGACAGGTTTACCTCCTGCCCAGAGCTGATCCTGGAGCAACTGGCCAAATCCCAGGGCAGTCACAGACTGTTGGAGGGAGGACAAGGTGGGATGAGAGCCCAACTACATTCAGCAGTGAGTTATTATCACATGCTGCAGTGAACATGTGGTGGCTTTTTCCCTGCCTACTCCTTGCGGGCCGACAACCTTGTTCTGTTAATTTCAGTGGGAAATGTGATGAGTAGGTGAATATGTCCCCTGAATTGGTATTTCAAGCAGAAAAGATTAATTTATGTATATTTTATAATTGGTGATGCACTTCCTAATTTATTTTCTTTTGGATGATTTCCTATATACCCACACATACACAAAATAAAGGACAAGAAGTTTTTTGGATGCTGTATTTCATGTATTAGTAGCATGGTTGGTGGGTTGGAGTGTTTTTTGCCAAATACATAAGAACTGCTAAAACCTGCCAAAGAGACTCTGTTTAAAACTGAAATATCTTGTATAGCCCTGTGAAGAATATTCCACAGGCACTAATAATGCTGGCTGCCCCCAGACCACAACAGTAAATCTTGACATTAGCCTTTATTTACATAGAAAACCACACTTCAGTTATCCTTCTCTGTGTTTTGCTTCTGGAGTTGAGCTACCTGGTATTTTGGTGACAAAGCTGTTTGTCCATTTGTAACCCTCTTGGGTCAGCTTGGTGACATTGTCAAACTTGGGTGCTGATGTGTGGGAAACCACTGTAGGGGAATGCCTGAGGGTTGATTTGGGCCATTCTGTCTGCTGCTGACTTAAATATGCTCAGGTCTTGCAAACCTGTTTGTCCCTGAAGATTCTCATCACCTATGAAATAGCATCTCTCAGGGCTGCAGAGGTTGATAGCAGTTAAATTGGAGCTCAAATTTCAATAAGGAACAAGCCAAGAATGTTAAATTAAAAAATTTTTGTCATTTGGTTTTAGTTCTCACAAATTCTAGTGTTAGAATTTCCTTTAGTATTTGTTTAAAACAAGTTCCTACCTTTGCTCAGTGCCTATTTTTCCCTTCCTTCTCCAGTATAAAAAAATCTGTATACTGGGCAAAACTTTTCCAGGTAGCCACTGAACCCAAGGTTTGGGAAATCTAAACAGGACACTTCAGTTTTACTACCTGCCTCACTATAATGATATAAAAAATAATTTAAAATTTTGGTTTGAACTCCAGGTTGAATATGACAAAGGAGCAGAGATAAGTCTGCCTAATGTAAATTCCACACTAATGTTATTAATCCTGCATTTTTATTAGAGAATTTACATTGGAAAAACAAAGACCCTGTGAGAAAAGCAGCTTGATGGTAAGACACTGGTTCACCTGAAAACATAGTCTCAAAGCTCCCTGTTTGTTAACTTCCTGGTATTCATTTTTAGCTAGCAAATTAAAATTAAGTCTAAACAATGCCATTGTGCCACATGAACTGCATCTGTCACAGCTCTGGACCTGCTCACTCTTCTCAGAACTCATTCCAGGACATTTCCATAGCCCAGGCCTTTGACAAGAAATATTTTATCAGGAAAATATGTTATGCAACTAACCTGAGCATCTCCCTTCCACCCTTCCAGATTTCCTTTCCCTTGGATGCACCACTAAATTTCTGAAAGTTTCACCACAGAAGTTTACCATTGTTTTTGGAGGAATGATTTCAGACTAAAATCTATTTATCTCAGTATCACAGAATCAGTTTGAATAACCTGTATAGTCACTTCTTAACAATGGGACTTGCTTCTTCTTTTCTTTTTTTATTCTCAAAGAGGCACTTTTTTTTTTTCTTAGTAGACTTTCAATCTGAGTCAATGATGTTCTCCTGGTCATTTGATAGGGAAAGTGCTTTAAATTTCCTTAGGAGTTACTAGTGTTAATTTGGTCTCTTCCTGATAGTATCTCTGAATTCTCCAACTGTCCTGGCACCCTTTTGCTCTTTGCTTGCTCCTGCTGTAGAAGCACAGCAATGGTGGGGAGGCTGTGAAGCAGATGAAAAACCTGCCACAGGACCTGGACTGCTTGTGCCATGCTGGACAAGACTAGTAAAGGAGAGCAATGACAACCTCCTTCCCTCCTTTCGTGCATGAGTGTTGTAAATTGCTTAAAGAATCACCAGCAAAGGTATCAGTAAAAACAAGTTAATTATAAAAGCAATAGCATGACAAAGTTCATTGGCAAGGTTCACTCTGCTACTTACTAGATGGTTAAGCACAGTGAGGAAAAGCAGCAAGAAATCCAGAGTCAATCAATCCAAACCAAAATTAACCCAAATAAGCCCAAAACTATCTTTGTGGAGAAAGGAGGAGGGGAGAAATACAGGAAGAGAGTAAAGGATTCATATGGGATTTACAATAACATAATACTTACAGGCCGACCTTACTTACAAATCTAAACTACTTCAGAATCCAGGAGAGCGGCATTTTTCCCACATTGGCTATAGCATATACATACTTGTATGCACACAGACACTGTGGTCCAGGAGAGTTCAAAGGGTCTCATTTTGGACTGCTGTTTATAGGGCTTCAAGAGAGTAGGCTCTAGCCATGATGAAGTTTCATCCTGGCCGCACTTCGTGTCAGCACTCTTTCTTCGAAGTTTTGGGAACAAAAATGTCATTCCACTTGAGTTTTTACTCAGGCAAAAAATTCCTAAGGCTGTCCATTAAAAAGAAAAAGGGCAGGAGGTTAGGCAGCACAAGTTCCTGGGAACAGATGGTGTTTCTGATAAGGTCAAGAGGAGCTCTTCTTGTTCGTCATTGGCTGATGCCTCACGAGCATTTCCCAGATCACAGTATGGCCTGGGAGGAAAGGAGGGATGCACCACCACACCTCCCACTCATGAAAACCACCCAACAAAAAATGTCACATGTCAGATTTGTAGTGTGCACCTGGGTAGGAGTACACCAAAAATTGGGACAAGTGTTTAACTGCATGGGCTGAGGGGCAGCTTTTATCCTGTGCTCCATGGGGTCCACCTCCATCAAAACCTATATTCTCCTAAACCTCACACACAGATGTACACATTCCTATTCATGTCTCCATCAGCTGAAAAGCAGTAGAGACACTGCTGAGCCTTCCGAGCTTCCCTCAGCGCAGACAATGGAGAGGATGCCAGCACAGTGCCCATCAGGAGAAGGACCATGGCTCTGACACCATCTGTGCCATGCAGAAGGTAATGCTGACCCCAAGAGAAGCTGGCAGATCAAGTCTGGATGTTGCTCTTTCCCTTTGACAATGTCAGAGCAGATTCAGGAGAAGCTTTGCAAAATCTGCTCTACTTACACTGTTTTTGTTTTTCCCCTAACCTCTTTCTGAACTCTTGGATAAAAAGCTGCGAACTGAAGTTCATAGAGCTTGATTTTCTTCCCAAAAGATATTTGTTCTACAGGAAATAACTCTTTTCTACAAAAAGAATAAATATATTAACTACTCAGACTTAAAAATACTCATGTATCAAAAGGGAGAGTATGAAGAGGGCACAAGGGATTTATTTTCTGAATGGATTTGCTCATCCTGAATAAAAGCTGGCATCTTTTAATAAGCTGAATTTTCTTTCCTTGGCAAACAGTCCAGCTAAACTGACAAGCTTCTAGTACAGCCTCCTAAATAAACAGCCCTGTCTCCGTCTTGCAGAAACATTGCAACTATTATAAACACTGCAGATGGAAAAACAATCTAAAGGAAGGGAAGCTGGCAGGCTCCAGGAAGAAGGAGGAACCGGCACGTGCACTTCAATTCACAGGATGGGTCCTTTTGTGATAAAAATGAAGTAGTTCAAGTGTTTATGTTCACTCCTGCTTCTGAAAGGACTGCTTGCAGAAACTAGGACAAAGAAAAATTTAGATTATCTACATCTTTTATACGAGGTCAACTATAAATCAGTACTTTATATTACAATGCCTATTTGACTTGACAGAAATGCTTTTTCTTCAGTGTGAGACAGCTCAGAGGCTGGAATAACCCTTAGCTTGTCCTTTAGAAGAGCTCTCCTGCAAACCATTCTGGATTAGCCCACCCTTTTTCCTCTGCAATTCTGAGCCAAAAGATCTATCTGGCTCCAACCTGTAAGAGAAACAGTGTTAGTTGTTTTAACTTTAGTCTGCTCTGAGTGGTTCAGAAAGCCATCACTGCACCAGCCACCATCCCCAGAGCAGTCCACATGCCAGTGCTCTGGGAGGTCTCTGCAGGGACATCTGCACACTCTGAAAGCAACTCTTGCCCAAGCCCTGTGCAGGTCTTGAAAAGCAGCATCCACACAATCATACAACCAAAAATATATTTTTTTAATATTTTCATTAGATTAGTTTATTTTTTTTCTCCTGCCCTCAGCCTGAGAATTTTTCTTTGTGTACTAAAACCAGTACAAAAGAATAGTGACAGTTAACTATGTTTTCTTTCCTTTCTGTATTTTGTGCAACTCCCCAAGCTTTGGGGCAGTTGGAAGAGGACAGCCACAATTCAGTAAAATGCTGAACCTCTCCTCCTCCCCCAGCTGCTCAGAGTCAACACAGGCTGGGATCCCAGGCTTAAGGACCATCACACTCCCCAGGGGTCTGTGCTGATACCACCCACCATCTCAGTTTCACCTCTTGAGTTCCTAGTTCTCTCCAAAAATCTTGAGGATTATTCCACCAGGTGGGATCACCAAGCAGACCTCAGTTCTGCAAGTGCCCAAAGCACTAGTGCTGTTCTTGGCCAGCATATCTGAACCCAGGCATTGTAAAATTAGTAATTCATCTCTTCACCTTTGCATATTCAATTTCCCCACTTTTTCTGCTGTGTTTTTACTTTCTTAATTGCTATTTTGATGCAACAGTGAAAAAAGATGCATACCAAAAGTGGAGTGACTGAACAAATGCTCTGTCTTCACAATACTTGTCCAAAATTCTCTTGAGTGGAGAGGTTTGCTGTTCTCAGAAACAACCTGAAGTCTTTCAACTAAAACACTTTTGTGTTAGAAGCATGTGTATAAAATAGTAGTGATGTCTCCATTTCAAAGTCAGTTGAATACCTGAATCAACAGAGAAGCATGTTGATCCTATCTCAGGACTGAGAGCCAAGAAGAGAGGTGAGATGCTATCCATTCTATAGCTGCCATAAATCTTGGCCTTCACCCACATCCCTGGAATTCACTTACTGACTACCTCTGTAATCCAGTTCCAAATATGGTCCTTTTGTGTTGTTCTTTTATCAGTACAGCTGGCCTTGCCACATCAGTTTTGCTCATCTGTCATGCAGGGGATGCTGGAAGGAGCTGGTCTAATGGAAAATCCAAAGCAATGCTGTATTTCTTCTTGAGAAAGGGGAGGAGGCAGTGGAAGGCAGCCTCTGTCTACTCAGAATGCTCTGCCTGGTGCCTCGTTTTTCTGTCTCCTTGTCTACTTGCTAAGTATCACAGTTAACTCCTTTCAGCTGTTTTGCTATCCACTCTCAGAGCAGAGTGTGTACTACCTGCTTCACCAGTCTAGTCCTCCTAGTGTGCTCTCTCCTTTGAACTACCTCTACCTGAACTCTGAACCTCAGACCTTTCCCAAAGTTTTGGGTACAGAATTACCTTGACATAATTTGAGACACAGCCACCTTGCCTTGCTTTGGTGAGATGACAAAATCCCCAGTAGGGTACCTCAGCTTTCTCGTATTCCCTGGGGGAAGGATTATATACAAAAAGATGGCAGAAAGTGGATGGGTGGATGTAAAAAGGATGTAACAAAAGGAGGGATGTAAAATGGAAAAGTCTGAGGTGCAGCCCCAAGGAAAAGTCAAAGAGCAATGAAGACCAGAGAATTTTATAACATAAAGCAGAAAAATTCCTATTTATGTTCAAAACCTAGGAATAGGTTGTGCCCTCATATCTATAAAGATATGCAAGAATATGAACTTTGCTTTATTGAACCAAAGCAATAGTCTGTCTGGACAGAAATTCTGTCTGTGAAATTGTCTCCTAGCAGGTCCTCTTCAGAAAAGTGTAAACATGCCCCACCAGGATCAGGCTTTTCTCTGCTGTAACCTCAGGGCACTAGGATGTCATTTGTCCCTAAAGGCCACAGCTCTGGCTGTCCTGGCTGTCCCTCCAACCCATGCTACACTCTTGCACCCCATACTTGCAACTCTTCCCTTGTTAGGAAAAGGCTCCTATAGGATATAGGCTCCACTCCCTACATCCTATGACTGTTTAAATGTTGTCAGCACTTCAGAAAATTGTTTGACTCATAAACACCTCTATGACAGAGAAAAAAACCTTTGGAAATATTTTTTTTCATGGGCCTAGCACTGAGCAATAGTAGTAAGTAAGATGATGAGCTCATTTCACATAACCCTTAGAACAGTTATAAGAAGCAGGTAATGATTTTCTCCAGTACATTAAACAGGTGACTAGAAGATTGGCAATCCATTAACAAAATAACACACAATAGTTTTCTGTGGAAGAACATTTAATTTTTATCTTTCTTGGTTTGCAAACCAAAACTTTATAAAATGCTTTTCAACTCTCTCTTTTAAGTTCTCATTTCTGTAATCTCTACAGTGAGATAAATATTGGTCTGAAAAGAAGTATTCGAGCAGCCAAATTGACAGAGGAGCAAAATTAAAAATTTGCTTCCTCCTTTAACTCTTATATGCTCTGTGATGGGGCTATCCATCACAAGTGAGCTATCTCAGGATTGATCACAAGTCTGGCACAATGTAATTACTGAACCAAAAGCATTGTATTATATAGCATGAAATGAAATAGCAACTTTGCCTTCCACATTATGAACCCGTTGACTAATGATGGAGTGTTGCAATTAGAAAATATGAAAGTAACAAGACAAGGTATTTCACAGTCTACTAATGTATAGAATAAAACTACTGATAGAGTGAAGCAGGGAAATTAAAACCAATAAAACTGAAACAGAAAATAACAATGGCATTCTTAATAATCTGTAAAAGGAGAGGATGGAAGTGTCCTCTAAAGCAGGCCAAGTTTAAAAGGATTATGAACCGTATCTGAAAAGGGCTTCTTCTGGTCTTGTGTCAGTGGACCTATTTATTTTTTCTAGCGTGTTTTGTGATGCCTGAGAGCTCTTGCACTCATTGGCATCATGTGACTTAGCACCAGGAGATTTTGCTCCAAGAGACCAGAGAGAAAAACCCAATGAATTGTGGGGAAGAGCCCCCATTGCCCAGAGCTCCCTCCCTGACTCCCAGCTGATGCTGCCTGAGTGGCAAAGGCTGATCATCGTGTCACCTGGAGACACCAAGCCAAGAACGAGTGCTTCAGAAACAACGGGTTTGGAAAAAATTGGCAATTGAAACAAACAAACATTCCTCCCCCCCAAAAAACAGAAGGAAAAAAGAAGAAAAATGACAAAGTATTAGAAGTTGCCCAAAGCCCATACTAAAAGCATTCTTCCCTGTGTATATTTGCTTGAAGTGTGCATTTTCAAATAAGCTGATTATCTGGAAACAAAAAAACAAGTAGGAATTTACTTTAAAAAATGCAATATTTTTTATCTTTTCTGTTTTCTTTTTTTTTTAACCTTAAATTTATGAGTAAATCTAAACCTTAAGATTAAAATCTTTCCATAGTCCTAATACCAACTACAAGCATCCTGAGCCCCTGCTGCAAAACAAACCCATTAACCTATGGAATAATCCAGCCTACTTAAGGTTAACTGCAAACTCCCAACAGTGCCTGAGTGATGCAGGTTTTCAGACTTACAGTGATACACAGAAAATAAAATGAAAAAGAGGAAGAAAAAAGAAACAGAAAAAGAGAAAAAAGAAAAAGGAAAAAGATAAAAGAAAAAAAGGTGAATACTATTGCATGTGGTGACATTTTCTGACACCGTCTGGCTTAAATTCACTAATTAACTGCAGCAACAACAGAGAAAAATTAGTCTTTCCTCCTCCCCCTTCTCCCACCTATCACTTCTGTCAAGGCTTCTGACTGACAGAGAGTAGGATTTTTGAGAGTATTTTTGTGTTTGTAAAATACCAGCCCTAGGTCTGACTCCATCTCCTTGGAGCACTCCGTGCCTTTCCGCAGGGAGCTTTTGGGGGCGAATGAGCCAGAGAGGATACTCATCACTGATGTTCTCTTGTGGCAACTGTATGAACAGTTCTGTGAAAAGGTGAAGAAATATAAATTACAGGCTTCTGTTCCCACTTGCTAAGGGGAATTTAGAAAATTCCTCTCCTGGCTGATGATTCCCTGGCTAGTAAAGACACCTTGAGGTGATGAGGATACAAATGCTTATGAAATCCTGAACACCTCTTGTTTATCTTAATAAATTAATATTTTATACCTTGTGTATGTTGCTTGCAGCATCTCTTTATGCTGAAAGTTGCTCAGAATATCCTAGAAATAACCTAAGACCACTGACTCAAGGAAAGGAAGTTTTCTTTGAATCCTACTCTTTGTCATCTGTGTCCTGCTGGGACGCTGTTCACCCTGGGCTGTTCTAGGGGATTGCATTTAACAACCTTTACCCCATGATTGATGTTGGCAGAACAGTGAGTTCCTGTGTATGTCCTAACTTAGGTGACAGATACAGGGTCGAAGTCTTGCTCCTAGGCTTCACCAGCAGGATAACAGGTTGGCAAATCAAGCAATTAAAGTTTAAGAGACTGCAGCTTAGTATTTAAATATATGCTATGTTAATTCGAATTACCACAAAATTCCTGCATTTTCATTATGAAAAAAGCAAGCTATAAAATGGATGTATTAAACTCTGTAATTTTCTCTAAATTTTATGTTGAAACACTATGTGATGATTTATCTCAATACTTAATTTCATAATTCAGTATTTTACAAGATGTTTTCTATAACGAAAAGATGCATTATTTCCCTAGGAGGCTGAATAGTTGTTAGGAAAAGTAGTTGCTTACATACAGCTCTATTAACATTTGGAAGAGTGTTCAAAATTCCAGAACAATTAAGGATTCAGAAATGGTTCAGATTTATCTACCTATTTTTCCCTAAAACCTTTAATGCTCTTGGGGTACAATTCCGAAGACGTTCGATGTAAAATACAAATCCTAATGGATAAATGGAGTAAAACATGAAGACAGAAATGCTGGGATCAAGCAGCAGCTCAATTACCTGTCAAAACAGGAGCCAGAGTCCACATCTGCTCCTTCCTGACCAGACGCATCTTCCAGGTGAGATTGTAGGAACGTTCTCTCTCTCCTGGCTTGGTCCTTCTGGTCAGTACCTCTTGCAGAGCTGGCTATGTTGCCTCTTGTTCCTACTCTGACCCTGTCTGGCAGTCAGAATAGTTATCTACAATGTTGGTCACCTCAGGGCACAGCAATCATAAAATCCATGCTATCCCACCATCTTGGTCAATGTTCTATTCACTAGACACCTGACTAACTCCATGAATTCTGCCTCTTTCGTGCTTTAAAAGGAAAAGTACTTTCTCCAAATCACAGAAAGGTACTCTTAGTATCAATTTGTATGACACATACCAGGGAGCTCCCAATTTGTCCCTTTATTTTGGTGCACTGGATTTGTGAGGTTATGTCTTGGTAGCAGAAGGGTCTACAGGGGTGGTTTCTGAGACAAGCTGCCAGAGGTTGTCCACATGTCCAGCAGAGCCAGTCCCTGGGGCTCCAAGATGAATCTGCCCCTGGTCATGGCCAGGTCCATCAGTGATGGTGCTAGTGACACTGGGATAATGTATTTAACAAGGGGAAAATGCACAGAAGCAAATGCAGCCAGAGAGGAATGACAACATCCAAGCAAAAAAGCCCCAGACACCAAGGTCAGTGCAGAAGGAAGGGCAGGAGGTGCCCCAGGTGCTAGCGCTGAAGTTCCCCTGCAGCCCCTGGTGCAGACCATGGCAAGGCAGCTGTGCCCTTGCAGCCCACGGGGGAGCAGAGATCCACCTGCAGCCTGTGGAGGAACCCACGCTGCCGCACATGGAAACATCTGGAGGCTGTGACCCCGGGGGGAAGCTTGCACTGGAGCAGGCTCCCAGCAGGACCTGTGGAGAGAGGAGCTCACACTGGAACAGGTTTGCTAGCAGGAGATCCCACAGGGGACCCACATTGGACCAGCCTGTTCCTGAAGGACTGCACCCTGTAGGAGCCACACCAGAACACTTGATGTGGAACTGCTGCCTGTGGGAAGGACAGAACTCCTGTTACAAAAATTCATGGAGGACAGTCCCCCGTGGGAAGAACCCCATGCTAGAGAAGGGGAAGAGTGTGAGGAGTCCTCCTCTTGAGGAAGGAGAGGAGGAGACAGTGTGTGATGAAGTGACCGCAGTCCCTATTCCCCATCCTCCTGCGCCACTTGCAGGGAGAGACAGAGAAAACCGGGAGTGAAGCTAAGCCTGAGACAAAGGGAATGCTGTGAGAAAAGTGGCTAAAGATTTGTGTTTATTTCTCATTACTCTACCCTTAACTGATTGATAGTAAACTAATTTCCCCAATTCGAGCCATTTTTGCCCATGATTGTAACTGCTGAGAGATCTCTCCCTGCTCTTCACTCTA
Source organism: Prinia subflava (assembly GCF_021018805.1). Classification (NCBI taxonomy): domain Eukaryota; kingdom Metazoa; phylum Chordata; class Aves; order Passeriformes; family Cisticolidae; genus Prinia; species Prinia subflava. Next base: position 32,876,469 of record NC_086249.1, read on the forward strand.
CCCATGAACTTTTTAATTGTATTTTCCCTCCCCTGTCCAGCTGAAGAGTGATGGAGAAATATTGGTGTGCACCTGACATCCCACTGAGGTCAGCCCACCACATTCAAAAAGAAAAAACTTGGGGAAACTTTCCCCAGAGCATTTCTATCTAACTGGTTGGTGTCTCCTTCCTTTTTTCTTTCTCAAATAGGCCCCAGCTGATTTAAGTCCAGCTCTGAGATGTCTCATCTTTCTGACTACGCAGGGAATACAGGCATCAGCAACTCTGTGGTGCTGCAGTGTTCAGTATCCAGGTTTCTCTTCAGACGTAGACCAGTTTCTCCTTGAAGAAAGCCTCAAGAGCCATTTTGGAATGTAGTAGTCAAATTTATTTCCACTGTAGAAGCACACTTGTTTCAGTAATAAAAAAATAATCTTTGCAGAATAAAAGTAAACCTGTAGTGGTATAAATATTATTTACTTGCACAAGAATTCACCTAAGTCACTCAACATATGTTTAGGCTTAGTATTCCCACAGTCCTACATTTCCAATGGAGTTAACACGATAGTTACTTGCAGAAAGATGAGAAGGGTAAAGCCTGGCTCAGCTGGGATTTAAACATACATGAAATAATAGAAAGCTTCCTTCCTTGGTTGTTTGGGGTTTTTTTGTTATATGACTACATTGCCTATGAAAAATACTAACAGCCTTCAGCACTGACCATTTCTATGTGTCTAATTAAAATATATTACACACACAGCCACAGAAGCCTCTTCTGGCTGCCTTGCAGATGCGACCTTGGTGCTGGCCAGGCAGAACCAGCAATGACGTGTAGAAGTGTTCAAGCTCAGAGGTTCTTAGGCTGTGCCCAGTCTCCATTTCTTAAGACTCCCATCACCAGCTACTGCCTTCCAAGAACAAACAAGGTCTAGCAACTTCCTTCAGGGGGTCATCACAGACTCACTAGACAGCATGCCTGACCAATCAGTAAATCCCTGTGCTGTGCTAGCACAGATGCTCTACTCCATACAGCATTACTAATGACCTAAGAAAAACCAACAGGCCAGCTTATAGTAGATATGGCTGATGTGTGACTTTACCTAGTATGAATACTTCATCCAAAAAAACCCCCACAAAAAACCTCAAACCTATTTTCTGCACTCCTGTTCAGTTCAAGCCATGGAACAACAGTAAACACAACCGCAACAAATTTAACTTGCACTTTAACTTCTAGATAAATCTTCAACTGCTTTTCCCAGTTCTAGGGGTGGAGAAAAAAAGAGGGGGGAATAAAATTTAATGAATCGCCCTCACAATGACTGTGTTCTGCTGAAATTATACTTCTTTACTATACAGGCTATCATCAGCACCATGTCCTCACAGCAAATGCTGATTTATTCTGATCCTTCCTTACTGTTAGTACAGTGACAGAAAGTACAAGGTTCAGCCTTGGTTCTTCTCAAGGCCTCTATGAGAGGAGGACACTGAACTAATACAGCACAATACTGAAGACAAGAGAACATAACACTTAAGTTCCGATACACTGAAAAGCAATTTCACACATAAGCTCATTTATGTAGGCACACTGACATACTGAGCACCATTTTTTTTCAGTTTAACATCAACATTCAACTTTGAAAAGAAGAATGTTAAGCCTCTAGGACAGTTTCAGTATCAAGGAAAGAACTACTTCTAATTTAGAAACATCAAAACACTAACGTTGACACCTCAGCTGAGACGTTCACTGCAAGTGACCCTCTCTCTGAATTCGAAGGCGCTCCTTCTCCACTTGCAAGCGTTCCTTCTCAATCTGCAGCTTCTCTGACTCAAACTTGAGGAACTGCAGCCTCTCTTTCTCTAACTGCAAACGTTCCTTTTCAAGTTTTAACTTTTCCGTTTCTAGATCCAGAGGCTGCATGATGGGTTTTTCAGTTTGGGTGAGGTCACTTTCCAGGGCAGGTTTTTCAGCATGCAGAGTCTCTAGCCTGAGTTTCTCCCACTCGATCTGAAGTCGCTCCTTCTCAATCTGAAGCCTCTCCCGCTCCAAGTCAACGTGCCGCAACCGCTCCTTCTCAATCTGCAGCCGCTCCTTCTCCACTTGCAGCCTCTCGGCTTCAATGTCCAGCCGCTGCTTCTCCAGCTCCACCTTCTGCTTCTCCAGATTTATAAGCAAGTGAGAATCTTCATAGGCTAGCCTGGCTTGAGCAGAGCTCAGGTTTCCAAACTCTTCAATGTGAGGGAAGTCTGGTAGGTCACTTTCCTTTTTTGAATCTGGCAGAACTGATGACAATATTTCTTCTTCCTCCTCAATAGGAAACTGCAGAGAGGAATGCAACAGACAAGAATTACTCTCCAGTCTTTATGCTACAATAAATTAGTTACATACAACATGACTGAAAAAACATACTGCATTTTTTCATCTTTAAAGCTATTCAGAAGTGTTTAACCTGCATGTTGTGAAATAACCATGCTACGTCAGAAGATTTTTTTATCATTACAAGGAAGAGAAACGGGCTTTATCTACAAGTTTGTATCTGGTAATGAAAAATGGAAAATCTTGTCAGTGAACATACAGGAACATCCAGAAAATACAGCACAGTCGTTATTACAGATCATTCAGAACTGATAGAAAACTGGATCTGGAGGACCATATGTTGTTCTTACCTTTCATAGAGCTGAGTGACATTTATGTAAGCCACCAGGCATTTGTTGTGACTAATTATTTATCAGAGCAGATGGATCCATAGGCTATGTGTTATGTAAGCTAGCCTAACCTTCACTAACTTGGGCTATTCCATTCCTGAAAAACATTTAACACTGACATTTTTCACATGCTCCTAACCCTTCAAACTCTATTAAGTGGGTCAACAAGCAGGACTTGTTTAACCATTTTGTATTATCACATTTGCTGTAAAGCTATTTATGACACAGATGATGAGGTGGTTAGGACCACTGCTCTCTGCAGACTGTAACATTTTGTGTAGTATCACAGTCCTTAAATGCCACAAACTCATAGCACAAAATAGATAAACTGTCTCCCAACATGTATGCTGCAAGAGAAAGGCAAACTGAGGAAGGTTAGTGTTCAGATATCCTTAGGACTAGGAGAGCCACTGCCAGTCCTCTAGCATTAGAGAAACACACTGTTCTTCAGCATTGCCTGACCGTAGTTCTCACTACCATCTAACAGCTTACACTGACTTTCTCCCAGCATACATATCAACAGATTTAAGACAGAAGTTGCTTCCCCACTCCTCCCACTCAAAAAATCTCCCCCCAAAAAACCCAAAGCAATGAAATACCCCTAACAAAATTACCCCTTTTGGAAAAGAGAACTATGTATTTTAAAGCAAACAGCGAAACTATCCCAACATTTGACTGTACTCCAGCTGGTTGCCTATCCCAGGACAGTCACAGTACTACTAGGAGTATCAACTAGTCTATAGAATCCACTACTGCTTGTCAAATTCACACTAAAATTCTGACAGAGAGGAAAGGCTGACTGACTAATTGAGGTAATGTTTTCATCTCCTGTAGGTTCATTTCAAGAAACGCAAACAGTATTATATTTCTTTCTGTACCTGCCGGTAACATATACTTTCATTTGTTAAAGATGAGCACTTCTCTGTTCATCCATCGAGGCAGTCTGAATACTAAAATGACCAGTTTCTTTCAACAGTGTATTTTCCTTGCATTGACTCAACTAATTCTTATCTGTGGCACATGCAAATGGAAAATACATGTGCAAAGACATACTCAAAGTTTAGGGATACCAAACCAGTAATCAACATCCAAGACTTTACACAAAATTGCAAGTTTCTATATTTGAATAACATGTCTCTAAATTATATTTATTTCTACAGTTTAATTCACACGTTCAGAAAAAAACAGAAACAGATGCTATGAAGGAACACAGTAAAAAGCCTTCTGCTGAAATTAAGTAAAGGCCATATTGCATTTAGCTCATGTATGTCAGTCACTCACTTCAAAATTCTGCGGATCCTCCTCTTCCTCTTCTACTTTGATTTCTGTTAAAGATCCACCAGCTTCTCTGAAGTCACTGATATTTTGCCATTCAAAACTAGATTCAATTGCAAATCCCATTTTCTCATCCATGTCTTCATTGAGAGAGTCATCTAAATTGGATGAAGGAAGGTGAAACCCAGCACCTACTACTTTGATGTTTGCATTCAGACGTTTTCTCTTCATGAGTGCTCTCCAGTCAAGGTATCGCCTTTTAACTTCTGTCCCTGTTCTCTGCTCTCCTTCACCCACAGCATTGACACACTCTGCTATTTCCTCCCAAGCTTTCCGCTTCATCTCATTAATTGTTGTATTAAGTTGCTTTGAAAAGAGCACTTCTCTCCTTTTCCTGATTTCCTTAAGAAGAGTTTGAGTTTCCTGAACACTAAAATTGCTTTTTCTTTTTCTTTTTAACTGTTTCATTTTTTCCAGTCTTAACCTAGTAATTTCACCACAGCAGACTACAGAGATGATCTGACACTAATCAGCTACTAACATAAATAAATTTAAAAGCAAATGAAAGCAGAGCTCAGTTCTCATGAAGTAAATTTTCTCTTCACTTTGTAGTATTTTTCTATTTGTCAGGCTTCCTAAGAGAAAAAGAGTAAATAAGATAAATCTCCAAGGTATACACCATAGATTTTTATTTAACAACTTGACTCCTAAGTCATTATTTAAGGAATGCATATTTTGAACTAAGTGTTTATTTGATAAAGGAAAACAAATTTTTAAAACTTTCAATATAAAGTAGTCATAGATACTTCCTCTAATCTCCTATGAATTATAAAACCATTAATATATCCATGTCATGAACTGTTAAGGTTGATTTGGTATTTTCATTACAAAACTACAGCTATTTTCCTTCAGCTCTTAAGAGTTTTGCCATTTGGGCTTTCCTAGAGACTGAAATTTGACACATGTATTTCAGTCTGAATGCTCAGTACTTCCAAAAGAAGCTGAAATTGTTGTAGCATTACTTCAAAACCATGAAATGTTTAGTGGACTGAAATTTCTGAGCAACATTTTAAATAAGACATCATTTTCATTAAAAAAAAGTAAATTAATATGAAAACTTGACATTTTCAAGGCTCTTCTAGCTTAATCATAAAGAACTGGAGCAATCCTGTGGAATTTCATAAAATAACTACTAGTTCAAACAAATGTCATTCATTAAAGACATTTTAACAGCAAACAGATCTAAGTCATTACATGCCCAAGGTAAAACTCTCCTGTGTCCTTCTCCCGCTGCTAAACATCTCATGTCAGACACCATGGCAGCTTTAAATTCCTCCAATGCTCCACCCTCAGCACCAGCTGGTCCTGTGCCTGATGCTGAAGAGAACATGAACCCCCATAATTCACCTGACAGACTGTGTGCAACTCTGCAGAGAAGAGGAGACTGAATGGGAGGAGGAGGGGACTATTAAGGCAGTAATTAATATTATTTCTGCATTAATAACAGATCATATTAGGAAAAAAAAAGAAAAAAACCACAAACAAACAAACAAACAAAAAAACACCCCAAAACAATCTGCCAAAACCTGGAAGCAAAGAGTAAGAACCAAAAACGGTTCTTGGTCACAGACTGCTCGGCAATAGGTGCAGTTTAGGATTATTTTGAACACTCTTTTGTTCCATGTTACCTACCACTGCAGGTAGATTTAAAAGGCTTTAAGTCAAGTGGGCCAGGGGTTCACTATACACCACAGGCAGTTTCAAGCTGCTGTTCGTTCACTGTTCATGCAGTAGAGACATTTGTCCACCTGAAGGCAAATAGCTTCCAGATTATAAACTCAATTGTTACTAATGGACTTAATTCTTAAATAACTCCCTCCCAGTTATACAGGATTCTTAAATTACTAAGCATTTTCCGTCCTATTGTTCTCCCTAAACTTGGTTAAAGCATACTGCACTACAACTCCCCACTTGGGAAATTATGTCTAGTAATTCAGACACTGTTCTTCAACTCCCATACACTACTGACTGCAAATAAGTGGCTCACTTGCAGTTTTCCATGTCAAGCAACATTCTTTCACAGCCAACAGGCAAGCATGATGCCATAAAGTCTTTTTTCAAATGCTGCATTTTAAAAACTGCTTTACTACATTTCCTCACTAAAATACTACTCTGTGAAGCCACTTACTTCTAATGATTACTGGGTAGCAAATCTGCAAAACTAAGTCCCAAGAAAAAATTAACTGCATGAAGCACGGGCCTGTACCAGCAGACACCACTCTACAGCACTCCCATGTCCCAGCACTTTGGACTCCTCAGACTCAAGTAGGAAGCTGCATGCTGCTGTTTAGGATGTGTGAAAATTTCTGCCCTTCTGAAAATAAAAATCCCAATAGTTTTTGAGAAAATGGAATTATTTTAAAAAATAATGTAACCTAGTATTTTAATGCAGACCTTTAACTTGACATGACAAATAGTAAAAAAACACACACAAAAAAGCGCTGTGGTGTAGAAAGTCAGATTTATACTAGAAGACAAACTCTGTCTGCTAGAATTATACCAAATTTTTCTGAGACCTTTTATCTGATCTTTAAGCATATTCCTTAGCAGACTTCTGCAGCCATTTTCATCTCAAGTTATATACACTGGTTAAGTTGTTTACTTAGCCTCAGCTAGGTGAACAAGGTTCTTCTGGTCATTATAAAATGGAACATTCCAACAAGGAACCACAGATATTTACAGACTCATTTGGTATCTCCAGTTACCCTAGCTTCTAAATTTCTCAGGGCTAGCACAGCAGGATAATGTGGGCATAAACACTGAAAAACAAACAAAAAGAAACTGGGTTTCCAAATCAAATTTTCATCATCTTCCAAACAGAGTTCTACATCAACATGGAAAATGCTGACAGGAAAGCTTTTTCCATAGCTCCAGAGAGGGCTGAGAGTTAAAACATGCAGATGTCAGGCCAACCTGTGGGCCAGCCCACTGCTCCTAGCACCAGTGCTCTGCATCACCTGACTGATCTCCCCAGCCACGCTTTGCTAAGTGTCTAATCTCGGTTTTGGATTTTATACCGTAAGCTAAGGACATAACCTTTAAGAACTACAATACTAACTTGGAAACTATTCCTTTATTAGGTAAAGTTTTCTTCTAGGCTTTTTTAAACTTTTGCTAGAACACACCTGATACAAGTGCCTGAATTTTCCCAGTGAAACATCAGCAAAACCTCATGATTACGAACTTCTGATTGGTAAGGACATCCTGCCTCTTTAATGCTTTCCTTTTTGAAAGCACATTGACTTCTTAAGGACAATTCCTTTCTAATTAATATAAATGAAGTGAATTGTCTTAATAGTATATTTACTCCCAGAGATGGCTCTGTGTACCTAGCTGATATATTAACTAAAAAACATTATTATCTAACAAAAGCTGAGATTTGGGATATTCAGTTCTTAGCCATTGCCAGATGGTCTCCAGTACAGTACTCTTTAATGAGGAAAAATGACCTGTTACCTGCTCCAAGTACCTAAGAGAGAGAAAGGTAAATGAACTAGGATTTGTACACCTTCTAAATAGCTACAGGACAAAAACTAATATTCCAAACCTCAGCAGCTGGGACAAAGCTGTGTTTTGGATTAGTGTGACAATAATTTTGGCAACACACCGATGTGTTGGTTGGGGTTAAGTAGTGCTTACTTTACACCAAGGACTTTTCAGTTTCCCGTGCTTCGCCACTGAAGAGGTGCACAAGAAGCTGGGATGACCTGCAATGCAAAATGCATACTTTTACAGTTTGGGCAGAAATGTGAAGTGCAGGCTAAAAAAACCCTATTCTGATGACATCATAAAGACTTCAAGGGTCTTCCAGAAAAGATGACAACATGGATCTTTGACTTTGGCCAAAAGCAACCTTTGATCAAGGCGGCTCTCATCACTGCACCAAAGAAACACAAACTGTTGGGGTTGAAAAGAAACAAGTACTGAAAAATTAAGCTGGAAATTCTATAAACAGAATATGCATACACTGAACACCTTTGGGACAGTTAAAGACAGAGGCATCCTCATTCTGCCTCTGTCTTTTATCTCCAGTCACATTTTATTGTTTGACCATGTGTGGGAGCAACACTTAATTAGCAAATGCCTCAAACAAGCAATGAAGCTAACAAAAAGATCCATGCACTCACCAGGAATGGAAGACTGTTGCTAGCATCAAAATTGAATATTATGAAAATCATGACTTTTTACATAAGATGATTTTTTTTTCAACGTTCAGGGCTTATGCTTGAATAAAAAAAGAATTTAAATTATGAGGACCTGCTATGTCTAAGTTTTTTTAAACAAAACTAGAGTCTTGAGTATCTTCTGACTAAGACTTTCTAGAAAACTTTTTTGTGATTCCTAACAGATGGTTACATTGGCTTGGAGCAACTTACACTTTTATACACGGGTTTTTGGTAGAGGTGGATCTGGGTGCTGCACAACACATCACCCAACACAGCCCTGCTAGAAGCCCGCGGTTTACACAAACGAAAAAGCAGGCGCAGAAGGGGACTAACAATATCTAAAAGGGTAATTCAGCGAAGCAGGGAGAAAGTATGGAAGATGGGAAGCAGCTGGGTGTTCAGGCTATTGCAGGCATAGGCTTATCATGCCGAAGTTCCCCTTCCCCTGGACGAGCCCCGGCCAGGAAGGGGCACAGAAAGCCTGGTCCCTACGCGGGAAGCGCGCCGGGAGGCGACAGGGCGGGCACAGCCGGGGCCGGGGCCGGCGCGGTCCCCCCGGAGCGCTGCAGGGAAAGCAAAGCGCCAACAAAGGGAGGCGGGGGCACGGCCGGCTGCCCCGGCCAGCACAGCCCGAGTCCCGCGGAGCTGATGGGCCCGTGGGCCCTGCCGCAAGCCAGGGCCTCTCCGGCCGGCGGGGCCCTGCGACTCTCGGGAGAAGGAGAAATAGGAAGGAGGCTTCCCACTGGGGAGATAAGACGGCGAGCAATGGCCTCATCGCCCCCAGGGGCGGGGGCGGCGCAGCCCCACCGCTCTACCCCCGCGAGGGCGGCGGGGGCTGCCCACACGCCGCGGGGGCAGCGGCCGCCCCATGCCCGGGCCGGTCCCGCTGCCCGCCCCGCCCGGTCCCCGGGGGCCGCGCGCGCGACTCACCTGCGCCCGGCGCTCCCCTCCGGGCCGCCGGCCCTTTAACGGCCGCCGCCCTCCCATTGGGCGAGCTGCCTGCCTGTCACTCTTCTCCGCACGCCTATTGGTGTTCCGTCTCCGCCGCTTCCCCCGCCCCGCCCAGCCGCGCCGGGCGGTCCGGAATCCCCAGCGTTCCTCCGCCGGCGGGGCCGAGCTGCGCGCAGCTGCCGGGCAGCCATTGGCTGCAGCCGCCGCTTGTCTTCCCCAGACGTGCCGGTGATTGGCTGCAGGCTGTGTCGGCCCGCCCCCAACGAGGGACCCTCCGCGGGATGGGTCTGGTGCTGCCGGTTCGCCGGATGGCGCGGCGCTGTGAGCGGCGCTGTGAGCGGCGCGGCGCCTCTCGGCCGCGGCCTGAGCAGGAGGGAGAGGCAGGCGTAGCCGTGGTTAAGCCACCGGTGTGGCCGCTAGGTTTATCAGACTGTCCAGAGGGCGGCAGCCGGCTGTTCCTCCTGAACTTCGCGGTTTGTGGTTAAAATGGAGAAATGGCGTTTATCACATACTGTAATTAAAGAAATGAAAGTATTTTTCGGGAAGTGCTGCATGTGTGAGCCACTACGCCGTTGATGTGGGTGAATATATAGACAAAATGCTTTCCTGGTGCTTTCGGGCTTAGGGCTCTTCGTACCCTCCACCAAGATGTGTCTGGTCCTTGCCTTGTGTGTTACATCCTGGTGCCTTCCTCATGTAACTCTACTTTTTCGAAGTTTGGCACCTCTATTCTACACAACCTGATGTGTGCATTTATTACTTTGCATATTCGTTAACAGTTACTTGCTCAGTCTTTCCAAGTTCTTTCACTGGAAAAGTAGTTACTGAATTAATACAGCTTTTAAGTGATCAAAACTGTGATGAAACTATAAATCTCCCTAAAATAGTATTTTGCAGTTTCAGCCAACTATTAACTTACCAGTTCGGTAACAGGTAGTGATAGTTTTGCTGCCATACTTGCCCATTGTGTACTAAAAATCAAGTTAAAAAGGGAAATGGTGAGGAGTAGTGTAACAAGACCATGCCACATTGCTGACACATATATAATAATTTTTTACTGAGACCCATACATGAACTCGGCTTTCCTTTACATTATTACGAGTAACAATGCCCAGAAATAAGAGCACCCTAAAGGTCTTGCAAGCTAGTTCAAACTAGATTTAGTTGCAAGTAGGTGGACAAATGATGGAAAGGGGAGGTCATTATCAGTCTGAACCTTTGCTAGTCTGCAAAACTAATTAGTCCTAATTATACCTCATTGAATATCCTTCAAGGAGAAACCCTCTAAATATGATTAGTATCCATTAGAATAATTTTGACTAGGAATCATACGATTTCCTGGAGTAGCCATGTACATAAACCTAAATAGCTCTACTTTCTCCCAAAACTGTTACTCTATGGAGACTGTTGATCACTGGTGAAAAATGCTGTCGTACACCAGCTTACTCCAGCAAAAATCCTTGGACCTCCTTTGTTTATGTGAACTATCTTGAATTTATGTATATTTTAATCAATTAATCCTGAGTCTTTCTTCCTTGCTTTTGATGACAGTAAGAAAATCCCTACCATATGGGCTGCTTCAGATGCAAACTGTTCAAGTCCATGGTGAATTCCCTGGATCTGCAGAACATACATACACAATTTCCTTCTGACTGTGCACAGGGTTACACAACTTAAGCTCTGAGATTTGGTTTGTGAATCCCTTCATTGTTGAATATAAGCTTTTAATATTGTGAATGCTGTTGGAATGCTTTGTACGTGTCTCCAAAAGGGTTTTGCTAGCTGAAAGGCTTTTGGGGCAAAGGCCTTGAGAGTGTTGGAAGGTTAATTTGCATTGCATAACTCTAATTTATCTATAGAGGCATCCTGGGGTTACGGAATTTAAAGTTTTGGAAGAATACAAGACAACACTGTACTCTCTCACTTTGTGTTGATGCCATTTCTGCAAGCCTTGGCATGCAAATTGTAGACTAGGTAGCTTTTATCTCCTTTTATTTAAAGCTACTTCTGCTAGTATGGAAGGTACCTTTCAGTAAAAATAAACAACCAATCATTTGCAATACTTAAACTGTTAAAAAAACCTGTATATTGAGCTGATCTAATTTTAAAAAATGATACCCATTTAAATGAGTACCTTACAGTGGTAAACTTAAGAACTTTTAAGCAGACAATTAAAATTAGCATGGGAACAGTAACTCAGTATGCGAAGGATATACAAATACAAGGCCCAAGGATAATTATAAACTGCCCTCACTGCAGTTTTCATCCATGCTAACAGCATTCTCGGTTATAGCATTCAAAATGTTATCCAACTGAGAAAAAAAAACCAACAAACAATCCCCCAAAGAGATTACCTGCATTAGAAACACTGCAGATTCTCATCAGTTTGAAACTCACTGGGAAAAGAAAAAGAAGAGAAGAAGAAAAGAAGAAAAAAAAGAAAAGAGACTGGAGAAGGATTCAGTTGCTCAGTGCTTTATTTCACAAAAGAATGAACATCTCAGCAAATGTGTACTTTCGTACTTTCCACATATCAGCAGAGCCCAGGCAGCAGCGAAATGTTACTGTTCTCTGTGCTTTACTGGGTGTTAGAAGGAAAAAAAGTAAATTGAGCATAATGTTCAGCTATAAATATTGCCAAATACATCCCTGTTTTCAGCCTGTTTGATTAAAACAGATCTTATGCTGCCTCCTGTTGGTCACCTACAAACAGAAACACCTAAAATTAATCTCCACCTTAGGAACTGCAGTCAGCACATTCTATAGCTTATACCTTACCTACTACCCTATACTAACCAGAGGGGTAAACAGTTTTCTTCACACAGTAATACTATAAATAAATCTGACCAGAAAATCTACTCCATTTTGTGAATATAATGAATTTTGAACAGCAATAAACTGACTGACTACAAATGTATTTAGAATATAGAAAACAAATTAATTAGTCCTTAAATAATAACCAGGTCTGTGGAAACATAATCAATAAAACACCTGAATAATTGATATTCATTATAACGACTAAATTAGTATGATAACATTACCAAAGTGCCATAATGTTTTGATAGCATTCTTTAAAAATGAACATTATCCAATATAATCATCACTGGATATTAAAATCCCACATACAAGATATATTATTTTTGTGTATATTCTACTGGTCATGCTTATAATGTATTCTGTGACATAAAATAGAATACTATTAGAAATGTTTTGGTTACATCATTTAAGTGCAAATAGTAGATTATAATTTTACATGCATTTTGTATGTTTAAACATCACTCGGTTTCAGTGAGAACATACATAATCAGTATGTAGTTACTGACTGTTTTTAGAGGAAGGTATTTCTTCATAAAGCTTTGATTCAAAGAGCTGTGAAAAGTCATAAAAGACATTAAAAAACTCACTTTGCATTAATTTTGTGACTTTTGTTTTTAATTGCATAAATGCTCTGTAGACTGAAAAATCTATTTGATCCAAAGTGCAACAGTTACTCATGCAAGTAATTCAGATTCTTTTGTGTAGTTAGTTCACGGAGATTTCTTACATCTTTAGCAATTAATCACAGGGTTTGGAACATAGGTCCTTACTTTTATCATAAAGCCTTGTTTTTAACCATGACTTTCTAACACTTCTGCTTCTTCTGCATTCAGTTCTGCACCAGATTTAATACTTAGTATGTGGAAATGTGGCAAATTATCCTTTTTCCTTCTGTGAGAGCTATAGTACAGGTTTACCTGCCTAACTGCAGAAAATCAGTACCATTTCATAGTAACTTTTTTGTAAGAAATGCTCAAAAGTAACTGACATTACTGCATTATTTCCTGATCACTGAGTAGGAGCTCATGTCCCTGTGAAATCCATGAATGATTTGTCAGACTGGGAAGTGACATTAGTTCCTGCACAAGTGTAGTGTAGAATATTAAAGAAGCATGGCTGTTTTCCCAATTCAGCTTCATTGAATAGTTTTCACTGTCTGTACTGAGGAATTTCTCACATACGTCATTGCTCTGTCTGATGTCAGATGCCAGAGTCCTATAGCAAGTAGCTTGGTGGAAGACTGCCAACAAGATCTGCTGAAGGGAAAAATTTAGGGGAAAGAGCATCACCGGAATGACTCGCTTGCTGTTTATGTGATCCAGCAATTTGGTCAGGACAATGGCAATTAAAACACCCTTGCAATTCTTCAGTCTTCCAATTTGCATAGCTATTTATACCCATGTACTATGGGCATAAAATGTTACTTTTCTCAATGCATAAATTGTATACTCATATTACTTAAGTATAAACACAACACAAATACACAAGCAAAGGTGAATTGGACCTTGTATTCCAATGATGCGACAAGTTGCAATAATTAATGGTTAATGGAGTCTCTATACTACCCTGAGTAGCTTCATTAAAACTAAAACTACCACTTTCCTATGTGTTTGGTTTTTTCCCATTGTTTCAGTAAGTAGGAATAGTATTCTTCCTCTCTCTACTCAATACATTTGCTTTGCACTAACAAAAAGGAGTTGTGTCTCAATATAAAAATACTTGTATTTCTGTAAGGTGATTGTAAAGGTTACCTAGCTACATTTAAAGTATAATTTGGAGACTTATGAAAAAAAAAACCAAAATAAAAAATGTAGAAGTTGCCTGAAATACTGTAGCAAGCTACTTACTTCTACAGAACTGACACACATATTAATATACAGAAATTACTGAGTGGAAGGGTCCTGTTTTATTAACATGTTCTTCAAATATACATGATTTTCTTCTACATACTTATGAAAATCGTTATGATGAATGTTAGCTAAATTTGTAAAGGTATCTGATAACAAATTACAGAGTCAATCACAGAATTGGAACTTTCCTTTGTTTACTGTTTAAAACTGAAGCATGTTCTAGGCAGCATTAAGCTTTAAGCATTAATATTCAGCTTGAGTTTTGCAAAAAGTACATGCAGTAGTGATATGATAATGAACTTACCACCGTTGTCTCAAGACATATAAAAGATGTCTCTGATGCCTCACTAAATTTTATCCATGTTTTAAACTGTTTGGAAAGATGTGATTAAATGTTTGGAATCATTATTCTGTAAGACAATCTTACTGCTTTCACAATACTTATCTGGAACATAAGGGCTCTCAGTGTCTTATGTGGATACCTGGTAAGAAAAGAAATTCTCAGGCTGTGGAAGATTACAAATTATTTTATGAAATCTATCTAATTTCAGTGTCCTCCTGTCAGAAAGAGACTGACTTTGTAAGCGTGAGATCAAATTTACTTCACAATGTATGGCTAGTCTAATATTAGCACTAAAAGTCCATTGCAATTTTAACATTATAACAGCTGACTACTTGAAGTTTATCAAGCAATATATTATGTAGTGTTTACTGTATAATATTTTAACATCTAAAATTGCCATGAAGGTCAAGATAAAGTGTATTAATTAATTTAAGCCACTAGAGATGATTTCTCACCTTAGAAGTACTATTTACCATCGACTTTCAATATGGGAGTGCAGTTTTGTAACTTAGTATTTGATGTATGACAAGATACAAACTTTTCCCATAGTTAACTAAAGCAACAGCTACGATTCGTTTTACGGCTTGCTGCTATAAGCAGCCTAGTAACTGCTTAGTAGGTAGCACTGAAGACTTCAGAGATGGAAGACTTCTGTTAGAAAACATCCTGAAGTGTTTTTTGTTTAGCTAGCAACATGACTGAAGCAAGATACCACATGAATCATCAATCCTGTAGAAACCTACACTGCAGTATGTTATTGAAGTTTACTTTGCTGCAGTTAATGGAATGGAAACAGAAAATAAAGCTACTACTAAGGCACAAGGATGGAGAAAAACTGGTAAAACTGAAGAGCTGAAGTAAGATGACAGGAATTACCAGTCTCTTCAAGTTAGATACCTGGTTTTAATACTGTGAAGGTCACTTTGGCTCTTGTCCTTGCTAAGGTCATTGTGATAAGATAAAGCTGACAATTAATTCCTCTTACAGGATTATGAACACAGAAAATCTAAATAACATTAATGAAAATGCCTTTTAAACTTCAGTTACGTAGGGAAAACAGTATCACAGTCAGTTTTCTCATTTAGCAATTTATCTCTTCGGACAACTGAATATTACAGAAATAATGGCACATATTACACAATTAATTCCTCATGAATACTCTTTTTGGAAAATTAATATAATTTTGAAAACTATTCTGATAATTACAGAGAAGAATTGTATATAAAATTAAGTAATACTGTCTTTATAACGACTAGCATGAATGACATTTTAATGGACTTTTCCAAAAGCAATCCTACAGCATTTAATTTAAACTGAAAATTTAAACAAACGAGTACATATTTCTCCATCTGTAAACTAATACGTAAAAGCTGTTCTACAACTTGTGCATTTAAATAGACTCTTTTGGCTTGGGAGTTTCAAAATTCTCCAGAGCAAATCGTCAGTACGGGTGACCAGGGGTCCCTGTATTTATTAAACTGAATGACCTGACAGTAAAACTCAGTTAAGGCTCTTGGCATTGGTGAGACTTCTTCCCACTCAGACCTACTACTGTGGTAGACTTGAACTTCATCTGTGATTTCTTCTGGAGCATAATCACCACCTAGTATATAAATTTTGTCTTCTGTCCCAACTGCCCCTGCATTAAAGCCAGCGCATTCAAAAGATCCTTCCCCTTTCCAAACACAGGTTTCTGGGCAAAAACTGTAGACCTTGTAAGTGGAGAGATCGCATATGTACAATGTACAGTTCACTGGAACAGCTTTGATTAGAGTTGCATGGAAAAACTGCCCAAATTCTGCTACAAGCTCAGACCACTGATCAGTCATAGCGTTATACTTAAAGAAACAGTCAAGAGATGGATTAAAGGCATCAGTAATCTCTACTTCTGAGCCAAGGACATAAATTATATTCTGGCATGCACTTGCTTCTGGATAGTAGATACCTCTTGGTAACTGGCTTACAGATTTCCAGTCTTTGGAAAGAGGATTATAGGATTCTACATCCAAAAGACTTCGAGTTTCTTGAGCTCCTCTGGTCTTTCCACCTATTACAAAGAGCTGATTTAAGGTTACAACAGATGTGTGCATTGTCCTCGGTTTTTTCATTGCTGACACTATGGAGAATTCATTGCTGACTGGACAGTAGCACCAGGTTTGGTCAGTGGCATCATGAAAAGGTTCAGCAATATGAAGCCTGACAGTCCTATAACAATTCCCCTTGCATCCTCCAGTTATAAATATTTTTTCTCCATAGCTAGACAAACTTGACCCTGGCAGATCAATCATGTGCGTATGTGGTAGTTCTTTCCATTTATCTGTTTTGATGTTGTAGCAGAATGTATGTCTGTTTTCTCCATCTTCATCAGTTTTATGAACGAAAATGTATTTTTCTGTTGTTGAAGGACGTGCATCTGGAAACAATCCACTGAAGTTCTGCACACTTTTAACTGCATCATTGATTATTACTGAGCAATTAGCACTCTTAAGTAAGTGTTCTTCGGAATGCAGAAAGTCCTGCAAAGTCTTTTCAGGTAACTGGTGTAATCTCACTTTTTGAATCAAATTAGGTAGGTATTTCTGCCGTGTTTCTAGGTTGTGTTTGGTCCACTGGAGGACAGCTTTCAACACTGATTCTTCCTCAGGGACATCTAGTTCATCAGCCTCGAGACATTTTTGTAATATCTCAAAATTCATCTCCAAGAAATCACTCGATCTGAGCAGCAATGAAAAGTGGTGTTGTACAAAATCTAGTGCATGGTCAAACAAGCGGACAGACCCATAACTTTCTGATAGAGAAAGCAACTGTAAGCAATTCACAAGATCAATACTTTTTATTAGGAAGTCACTGCAAGCTTTGGAAAGGAGTGAAACTTGAAGAAATGATGACAGTTGGAAGAGCATTTCCACATTATCATCTGTTATCTCTGTTTTTCCTGTGTAAGCATAATCAAGAAAAGCTTTCACTGCCTTGGGTGATAGGTTACTAATAGTAACATTGCCATCATCCCGTTCTTTCATATTAACTTCAAACATGGCTCTGCGAATAGAATACAGAAGATATAAACACAAATTAAAGATTTACCAAACACACGAGAACACTGATGTGGAAGGAGACAATTAGGGGCATGTAATAATGTGGGCTGGTCTAAAATACAGAAGTTCTTATGTGAACAGTTAATTTAGTTGGAGTGTTTGAAGGAAAAAATGATCGGTGATAACATATTCAAATTGATGGCTTAACAAAATCAATAGAAGCACCTGTGTTTTCTATGGATTTTCACAAACAGTGATAAAGTCTGCAGCTCTCAATGTGAGAGAAAATGTAAAATTGTTCAGGACAGCATCACTTTCAACTTTGGGAAAGAAAGGCTGATTTAAAAAAAAAAAAAAAAATTTCAAAAGCCCCACGAGTTAGGTCATGCAATGTGGATGAGTACATAAAATTACATGAAAACAAAAAAGCCTTCCCTGAGCAAATGGCTGGACAGATGATGAGTGTAGTCCTCAGAAATAAATGTAGGTGAGGGGTAAATAAGGAGAAAAAACAAAGAAACTTAATTCTTGCTTTAGAGTTTAGAGAGAGATGTATGAGTAGAGGCCAATGTCAAAGTAAAAATGAGGTTTTGACATATGATTGCTTGACACAAACTGTGCAGAAAGTAGATTGTGACTGAATACAAAGACGATGTTTGAAATTGTGGAATGAACTATTGATCAGGAGATCTGTGGAAATTTTATTAGAACTTTAACTGCTTTATTTTAAGGATGTAATAACATTTAACTCTTTCACACAATCTAACATGGCAAGCTAAAATAGTTAAAATTTTACAAGCGGGTAAGTGCTGGCAATAGAACAGTGCTGCAATATCCCTTGCTCTTCCCTCTCAGAGCCTAAGCCTCAAGCTAGGATAGCAGTGGCTTCTGAATATGACACAAGATAATAGTGGAGGAAGATAAATCATCAAATGCAAAGTAGAGAATCTGGATATTAATATATCATAGTTAATTCAGATTTAAAAAACCCCTCTTATAGTTCAGTTATACACTGAGTATCTCTGTTATATGGAATTTTTAAAATCCCATCCTTTTTTGAAGCCGAAGAGGGAAAAAAACACCAGTGTGTATAGCACATACCCTTCGGGATGTGAACATCTGGTAAGGCAGGAACTCGCCTGACTTCCCGAACAAGAACATAAAATTACAGTGAGACACCTGTGTCCCAAAGACCTCTTTGCACACTAAGTGATGACCCTTGTAATCCTTTCCTTATTAACCCATAAGCTATGAAATCTCTAATTAGGGAGTAAAATTGCAACTGAACAACCCTAGTAGAAGAAGAGCGATGTAGGCAAAGGCTTTGACTCTGAAAGCTAACAAGTAAGGATCACAATGTTGATGATTCTTTGGTTGACACAATTAAGCCGAAACTAAGAGAAGTCCAAAGGCCAAGGAAGACAAGTGTTCCATTTTAAAATGTATGTAGTGGACTTAGGTATTTTTTATTCCTTGAAGGTAAAAAAATGGGCCTTGCATTCCAGGACAACTTATGAATGTGATGGCTGCTATTATCTCCCATATCAACCATTAGGAGCAGGGAGAAATATCTCCTGGTGGATTTTAATCTGAAGAGTCTGTAGGTAATGAAAAGGACACGTGTATTTCCATGCACTTAACTTCAGTTCTAAAAATTACCACTGGAATCTATTTCATCCTAGTATTTCTTTCTACCAGATCATCTCAGCGCTGTCAAGCAGTTAAAGACAATGAAAGTAGTCCTGTGTGTCAGAGAAAAAACCAAATCTCCTCCTACAGTGGAGAAAGCGCTAATTTCATCTGCATTTCTTTTTTTTTTCCAGTAATTCTTAGAACACATCCAGCTATATTCTGTTATATGTGGCAGACTCACTTAGACCATGAGATGTTCCAGGACATTTGAAAATAACACTCAACCTATGTACAGGCAACTGAAGCTATAGCAACTGAGCCTATAATTATCTCGTTCCCAGGAGTCCATTTTTGCATTGTTAGAGTCTTAGCTTTCTTTTTAGTAAACTGTATTCAGAAACACTTTCAGTGTGGGACTGCAAATTTGAACATTTCTAATAAAAAGTTTAGCAAGGCTTCTTCATAAATTAATGTTCTGTATGTGAATGAAAGCTGTCCCTTAAGAATACATAGCTTTAAGCAGAAGAAGGAAGATCCATTTCCTGCTGAAAGGCTGAAATCTGTAGTTTAGGAAAAATATGCATATCAGAGGTTTAAATACCTCTGAAGACTACTATACTGTCCATTCTTTTTGGACAAACAAAAACCAGTTCCATTCCAGAGTTATGTACAATTTATCTACAATTGCTCAGTACAAGGTGTATTCGTAACCAATCTGTTACGTTTCGCAACATAAATGTGTCGAAGTAGATAGACTATCATAGACAAAGGCGGACAATATCCTTGCAGACCTTCAAGTACTGATACGGGCAACAGGTAACTCTTAAACACACATAACTTGTGTCAATTCAACCTAACAGTAGAACCACACATTTATGATTTGAAACCTTTATTTCAGATTTTCAACTGCTGTTGGAATCTGATTCATAGAGTCCTCATGCCTTTTTGAAAATACAAAGAGCCATATCTGGCATACCCTGAAAATTATGTTTGAATGCTTTGCTCAAAACTCTGCAGATATATGTAAATTGTGATAATTGTTTCAACTTTTTTTAATTCTCTTCCTTCCCTCCCAGAGAACTTAGAATCTATTTCCTGCAAACTCATGCCAAAATTATGTTTACCTGAAAAAATCACTGCATGCTGCCAGTACACAACGATGACAGGGAATTATTTCATCTTTCACAAGAATTTTAAAATCAAAAAATATATTTTGTTCTCTGAATTTTTGTAGTACTTTTAGAATTTGTTGTCCATGACCTTCAGCCACTAAGGAATTGATTTTATTTTCAGGAACAGAAATTCCATTGCAAATAGGTCTGCTAATGTAATCCCGTTGATTGGCCATGTTTTCTTCAATCCTTTCCTGAAATGGAAAAATAAGTAATTGATTCTACAGTCTTATTATTAAAAAAAATCAAACAAAATTAATACACCATAAAACAAGGAAGTTCCCAGCTTTGAATTTAGTTTGTAGAACATATGCAGAGATAGAAATTTGTGTTACAAGTGACTTTTATGCTGAATTTGATAATACTATTACTTTGTAAAATATACTCACACGGCGAATTTTGAAAAGTAAATTATCTGCCATACATCAGAGAACAATTCCACCGATAATACTCACCTGTAGGAACTTTTTCAGTAAAGTCCACAGGAAGCACATCAAAGAGTGTGTTTAATTGTCATTTAAGAGCAAGACTAGTCCTAGGCTTATCCTCAAAAATTCCAAATTCTTACAATTTGATATAAAATTAAGATGGAAAAAGAAAACTTTGTTAGATATTTTACATTCCAAAAGGCTGATCACTCTACATCTTGAGTGGAAGGGAGACACAGGCTATTAGACTGCATCCTAAGTGGATTCCCATGAGGCACTCTGGACTGCAATAATGGCATACAAACAACACGAACAGCCTGGCTGAATAACGGGATTGCTGGGGCTTACCAAATAGGGTTATTTAGAGACGGTTTGGTGACAGTACACGTTTGAGTGTTTAGTCAATTGAAACTGATTTTGTCATGTACCTCTGGTCTTGTTAGGAAGCTTTATGATTGCCTACTCTGAATTTCATTTACAGTGGCATAAATTACCTGGCTTTAGAACACATACAAATTTAAGACCATCTCCCTTTCAGCTGCCAGGGTTGTTTTCTGGTGAAAATCCCTACACTGATCAGTGGGGTTTGGGGTTTTTTTTATAGTAAATTGGTTTTAACTGTTTTTTACAATAAAAGTATTTTATTCCACTTTGTCAACATAAACTTTAAGCATATACTTTATTTACACCTATTTAAAGAGCTGTTTATATATTGCAGATGCATAAAATGTCCTTACTGCAAATCTGAGTCAAGACTGCCTATTTTAAAGCTTAAAGAAACATTCCAATTTTTTTTATTCCAGGATTTTGCTTCCACAATTCCAGTTAAAATCAGCAACAGATAATGGCCCACCTGAATTGACAGAGGACAAAAAAATTCCAAACAAAACCCAGAAACAAGAAAATACTGGTTTTGGTTTTTAATTTTGTGAAAAGGCTCATCTGATGACATGATACATTCACAGCAAACTAAACCATCAAGCAGTCTTCTTCATGTGAGGTACTTTCACAGCAGACTGATCTATACTTTATTTAGTCAGGTAGCTCCAACCACAAATAGACCTCCATGTCTCCTGGAAGAGAAGAGATCCAGTGATCTTGCTGCCAGCATTGGCACCCTTGGAGCAGGCATCTTCTCCTTCCCATGGCCAGACAATCTCAACGTATTCACTCTTTCCATTCTAAGCCTGAGGAACTAGGAAAATACAGAAGAACAAGACCACCATTTATTCTGATAATGTATGGCCTCAAAAACCCCAACTTCCATAAATCATAAAACTTTTTCATGTGTCAGAATTCTCTAGAATACCCTTTTCTTACAAATTTAAAAGCCTGCTCCTCAAAAGGCTGAATATTCAAAAGCAGAGTTGCTTCAATCACATCAGTTTCTCACATCTGAATGAAGCTTTAAAAAAAAGTGAATTTCAAAGTTTATTTGGCATCACGTAAAATAACACTTCTAAAAGAAACATAAACCTTTTTGCAAAATTCTGGAACTGACAATAGATACTAGACATTTTTCTCCACTTACATGTAATTTCTATAACAAGCTCCAACCTAAAATGTGCTTTCTGTAGATAAAATTACCAATTCAGTAATATTGGTATTTGTATCATGAACATGGAAACATCCACTGTAATCAAGTCCAACTATGCTATTTTAGGCAAGACATCATATGACCACTTTCATGCAAGCAATGCGTGTTTCAGAAAGTTTTCTTTTACCACACTATTACCACAAAAACTCTATTTCTGTACATTGGTGTAGAGACTGTAAACCTTTGAATTACACAGTCAATTTATTAATGCTTACACATATATGTTCTTCTGTTAAACTTGTTATTTGACTTATTTTTCCTTTGTGTATTTATTCACTCTTACAATTATCAAGAGTGTTGATATCCTCTCTCAACTTTCATTAGAATGAGCGACTGTCAAACTTTCCAAGGTTCACTTATATGGCTGAGTTTCTGGTTTTCCTTATTATTTCTAGCAGTTTTCTCTTTACCCTGGTTTGATCCTAAATTTCTTTCCCTGATACAAGATCTGTTGTACAACATTATGGTTCAGATCTCATCACTGTCTCACAAGTCCAATTTGCAAGTGAGCTAGTGCATCATAATCCTAATCTCTAATAGCAGTATCTCATTATTTTTAAAAAGCAAAATTCAGCAGTGTATTTTTTGTTTTTGTCCATGATTAAGCAATGTGGTAATGAACACTGTGCAATGACTTAGCCTAATTCACCCTTCTCTCCATTAAAAAAATACGTATTAAAAAAATTCAACTTCCAGCTGTCTTGTAGCCAATTCTTGACTTATTTTATAATTTTGGTATTAATGCACCACTTCACTGAATCTGTTGATGATTTTAGAGCCCTCCAAATGCTCTTAACAATTGAGCTAAAACTTGGTATGTTAAACAAGACATAATTATTTCATGCATTCTTCTACAAAGCCATATGAATTAATCAATAGGGTTTTTTATAAATATTTGATCAATTCTGACAAAAGGGTAAGAAACGTAGGGGGTGCAGATATATGTTGAAGAGGTCTGCAGCTCAGAAATGCTGGGGAACACTCCTCCTTTTATTTGCTCCATAAACTCTCACAGGATTCCAATTACAAAGCCAGTCCTCATGTGGATTACCAAGAACCAAACTCCAGTAAATAGTTCATTAGAATTGGGACGTCTTACTTCTGCTTTTTAAGACATGTCTGTGTTCTGTTCAGCAACCAGCCTTGCAGCCTCTCCTGGAACATGACATGAGTACTGCTGTACATGATCTGATCTCTCAGCACTGGACAAAACCTCCCTGCTCATGTACTGGACCTTTACAGTCTTACACTGACAGATGCCCTCTTAGCTTTAGCCCACTCTCCTGAAAAAAAAGCAAAAAACAACAAACCAACAATTGGTTGGCAAAGACAATTGAAAACTATTCCAAAACTAAACTCCCCTAGAGTTAAAAGTTAAACATTTGCCCTGGCTTGTTTTTCTTGTAAGCCACCTCAAACACAAGGCCAGTTGGCTGCTACAGTGAAAGCTGATACAAACTTCACCCTTATTAAGGTCAACCCCATATAATACATGTGGAGGACATGTATGTACCTCTCGAAACGATCTGCACAGCTCTCCAGTTGAGGGGCCAGGCATTCTGCACGCCTGACAGTCAGGCAAAGCCCAGTCTGTCTAGGGCCACAGAGCAACAGCAGTTGAACAGAAGGCTGGGAATAGTAAGCTACTTCTGGTCATTACGATGGATGAAATAATGAACCACTTGGGAGCTCTGAGGGTAAGAGCATTCTTATGATCTGTCACA
The DNA here is from genome assembly GCF_021018805.1 of Prinia subflava. NCBI lineage: Eukaryota > Metazoa > Chordata > Aves > Passeriformes > Cisticolidae > Prinia > Prinia subflava. The sequence continues at coordinate 32,900,202 of NC_086249.1, forward strand.
AAATCCAGTAATAAGGGCCCAGACCTCATTAGTTGTGCTGTTTATAAGACCCCTCTGTCATAGAAGCATAGAGTGATTTGGGTTGGAAGGGCCGTAAGGGATCACCCAGTTACAACCCTTTGCCAGTTGTAACACTGTCCTTTTCCCAAGACTTTAAGGCACAGAGCAGTCCGGAACATAATAAGCTCATTGACCCAGATGCCAAGTAACCACACTGAAAACTCGGATAAGACCATAGTCAAAGTATGAGATATACACATGTTCCTCTTAGTATCTAAGCATTGGTAAAAAGCTACAAGAAAGTGTTTAACTGACCTTAATTCCATGCAAACAGCTATGAAAACCTCACTGAATTTCCAGTGGAACTTTGCAATGTTAATGCTCCCTTTCCAAAGATATATGAAAGATGTAAGATATTTATGATTGTCTTTTAGTTAGCACCATCAAGAATCCTCCTTAAGTGTTCTTATAATTCTGTATCTAGAAGATACTGGTATGTGTAATTTATTTTCTTACACCTTTCCTTTGCAAAGTCCAAATTACCTTTAGACTATAAATTTAATAACCTGGATATACGTTGAATCCTAGATATTATACTAGGAGACTATAAACACAGCATACTGTTAAACTCATAAAGGAGACCAGAAACACCCAAGACATTTTCAGAACATACAGGCATATACTATAATCATAACCACTGCAATACACCTCCTAGAAATGATTTTCACATCCATTCCACCAGATCAGAAAGAGCAAAGCAAACAGAACTGTGAAGTGACCTTTCAGCAGAGATGAACTTTTGTTTGTGCAGAATCTGTTGTAGAAAGCACTGATCAGAACATACATAATGTACGTGTATAAACACTTCTGCTGAAAACATTTTGCTAAACCAACAGTCCAAACAGCCTTAGCTGCTACAACTGACAAATAAAATGGTTACAGAAGTTTAAATATGCTAATGAAGTTGAGAATGGTGGAACATGTGCAATTTCTTAGTGAATAACCAAGGAAAAGATATCAAACTAGGGAGAGGATGTGTAGTAACAGTGAGGCATGAAGACCCAGATGAGGGTCCAGAAAGACAGTGACAAAGACACCAAACTGTTTGATCACTTGATAATAGTGAGATAAAAATACACAATATAAAATTATATTATAAAATATAAAATTCTGTTTTGTGGAAGTACTGAGCACACATAAGTATCACACACAGCTCAGCTGGTACTTTGCCAGGAAAAGCCCCTTAGGGCTGTGCCTGCCTGACAATAAACAGGACCAAACCCTTGGAACAGGACTGAGGCTCAAGACTGTTCCCAGCACAAGGGAGTGGCCATTTAGAAATTACAAATAAAACCGTGCAGGTAGACGTTTTCTCCTCTTCCAAAACAGCTGGCAAAACCAGTCTAAACTCAACCCTGATTTAGTACTTTGTTACTTACAAACAATTGTAAAACAATCTATCTGCTTTTATGTGAAAGCACAATACAGCTGTGCTACAGCAATCACCAATTTAAAAAAAAATCATTCTTCATACTTCATAGCAGGTATCTTATGAGAAATTAATTGTTCTTCAATGGAACATTACATTTACTATGTAATTGGATAGTATGTCTTACTAGGGAGCGGGATTTTAAAAAAGGGAAATCTAAGATCTAGAATTTTACAGAACACTTTATGTACCTAGGATGAAAGAATTAAGCACAGTGAAGATGAAGAAATTGTACAGATTTCTCTAGGGAACTTTCAGGGGCTTTTTCATACAAAATTTAACTGTGCATTAATATATGTTTTGAAAAGATCACGATCAGCATTCTAAGATCTAATATTAAAACTATTATATTACTGAGTCTACTGTATACCTATCAAGATGATTTGCTATTTTCATTCCTCATCCACACAAAAGGAGAGAACTTAATGACTTGTTAGTAAGTTTTAGACACCACTCTACACTACGCATCTAATTTAACATGCACTAAGACAAGTATGAGTGCAACAGATATCTGTAGGATTTGGTGTCACTTCTGATTAATGACTAAAAAGCAAGAGTGGTTTAAAATGTAATTAAACTAAATAGTGAGTACACGTTCTGTGCTTTTATATTCCATTAATGTGTTGATTGTCACTGATTGGCCTAAGATTGAAATCACTAAGAGAATTCCAAGTTCCTGCCTGGAAATTTCAATGCAACTTAGTCTCACAGATTTTTCATAAATAACTTAACTTCAAAGAAAAATAATATTCAGTCAATCATTTTAGAACAAGCAAAAAAATGCACAGGACATTCTGAGACATTTAATCCACAAATATGACATTTATCAATAATAAATGTTGAGTTGGTATTCTCAGATTGAAAGGTGACATAGAGACTTTAAAGGTTTGTGTTCTTTAGAAGTGATAAAAAAAATCAACATGGAAAAAACCTCAGCATGGTACCAGTAGGAAGTACGAAAATCACACTAATTCCTGGAAGCATTCCAAGAGTGGAAGATTCCCACTCTGCAAGCACTGATCATTAAATGCATGTTCCCTGACCGACACATGAACCCATTAAGATAAAGCAGTAATCACTTCAAACAAGTAAAACCAGCTGGATTCTATCCTATAATTAAATTTCTCCCATTCATCAAGTTACTTTGCAAATTATTTTCTTAGCCAAAAAAGATCAGGAACTGTAATTTTAATTTTCAGAAAAAAATGGAATTAAAATAACGTACTGTACTTCTGGTGAAAATAACTGCAAATTCTGTAAAAGAAAATGACAGCCCTGAATGGCTTCTGTAGTCTGTCACTTTGTATGTCACTAAAGTGTGGGGTTTTTTCCAAACATGCATGCAATATTGAACATCTTTTGAGAATAATTTAGCATACCTTATTATAATAGCATGTTTTACTTAAAAGAAAGATGTGGGTTCCTATTGAATACATCTATAATTATATTACATATTATACAGTGCATCTTGATCTTCAGTGTACATTTGCACACGAAGCTCAATTTTTTTTTAATTAATCCACTAGTTAAAAAAGTGCTACATGTTTAAATCTCTTAAGCAGACAGCATGGACAAGCCAAACCTGTCAATCAAATCAGACGGGGTTTTTTGGAACTAGGTAAGATCCACAATCCACTAGTATTACCATCTATCAGTAATCAAATATACAAAAGGCCACAATTTCCTCTTCAAAGTGTGCAGAATACCAAGTTTCAAATGTAAGCTTCAGCTACAGTTTGATATTGGTGAAGAGCATTTTCCTGGGGTTTTTTCTTAACTGTGTTAAATCCTCCTCTGCTGTCAGTCAACTTTGTCTACGGGTTTGGATAATGCATAAGATTATACCATTCCTTGCTTCACTAAATCATGAAGAAAAATAGGGATAATAATTTGAAATAAGTCAAATACCCAACTGATTCCTTGATTAAACATTTGTTTATGCAATGTTACTTCGGTGTTTAAAATATTTTGCGAAGATCCATCCATACTCAGTTATAATTGAGACTTAATCTAGACAGAAAGACCTTCTGGGCTGTGTAGAAACAGCAGTTTCCCGTATTAACAGTGAGCTGGCAATGCTAAACAACAACAACAAAAAAGTAGGATAATAACGAATACCTGCAATAACACAATTTTCAGCACTTTGTATCATTTGTACATGGTCAATATAGGACGGATGTAGTGTAAGTATTTCTAAGGGCAAGCAACAGAAAGGTTGTAAATTTTCAAACAGGCTCTTATTTTTTAGCTATGTGTCAACTCCAGAACCAAAGGGCAAACAAATTTATTACTTTTTGAGGATTTAGAGATGGCCTATAATTGAGGGCACATGGGAATCCATCCAGTTCTGACAACCATTGGAATTCTACACAGAACAATGAGCACAAGAGGATACAAGAGGCTTTTGTTCCGAGCATCCTTAGGAGCCAGAACCCTGCTAGGGTGATGCAGCGCGCTGCATCTGCTCTCGGGACAATCAGCTCCTCTTTACAGTCAATAAAAGGCAAACAGAGCCCAGCCCGCTGCGACAGCTCTGCCAAGGGCCTGGACGGCTCTCCAGCAGGATGAAGGCGCTGACGGCAACACCTCAGCAGGATGTGCTGGCGGCAGACACGGGCCGCGCATCACCTGTCCTCAGCGGGCGCCGCCACCAAGAACCATTACCCCACCTCCCCCGCACCCCCGAGGCCGTAACCACCTCTCTGTGCCACACATGGCCGAGGGAGGTAGAATTCAGCGGGCAGCTACGCTCTTTGTGCCACGGCCAGGACTGTCGGCCGCCCCAGCCTCCCCAAGCCCGCAGCAGCTGCCGCCATCGCCCCCTCCCCGCCCGCCGGGCGACGGCAGCGGCATCCGCGCCCCTACTGCGCATGCTCAGGCCGCCCGCGCCTGCGCCCCGCGGCGGCTCCGTTCATTCTAAGGGAGGACTAATTCTGACAGGACGGGCGGGATGGGGCAAGGCGATCCCCTTCTCTCACAGCGCGGCCCGGCCGCGGCATGCGGCGCTTTCCGCCACTGCCGCCTCTCCGCAGGCGGCGAAGCGCCAGTCCCCCCTGAGCGCTCCCTCCGAGCAGCGCGCACCCACCTGCAGCCAACACCCGCAGCTCACCGACCGGTCTGACCCACCCTTCGCAGCAGCCACGCAAGCAGATTGGCTCTTTCCGGCGTCACTCTCCTGTTCCTTGCACTCTGAATGGCTCCGCCGGCCGCCACTCCAGGTGAGAGCCCGCCCATCGCGCCGAGAGTGCTCCTCTCTGACGACACCGCGGGTGCAGCTCCGCCGCAGGCACCGCCTTTCCCCTGATAGGTCGCTACCTGGCGCATTCCGCTGTCACTCACAGGGCGCTCTGAGATTGGATTGGTTAGTGTTCCCGGGGGCGGGGCCCTCCGTGCTTTCCGCACGCCGATTGGCTCCCGCCGGGCCCGAGGGGGCGGGTGATAGCGGCGCGGGGCGGGCCCGCGGGAGGGTGCCGGGAGCGCGGCGGGGCCGGGCCATGGGCAGCGTGCGCTGGGCCTTCCCCTGCGGCGCCTGGCGACCGCGCCGCCGCGAGTGGCTGCTGGCCGCGCAGCTGGTGCAGCCCGAGGAGAAGGAGCGCATCGGCCAGTTTGTCTTTGCCCGCGATGCCAAAGCCGCCTTGGTACATGGGGAGCGGGGGCGCGGTTGTCTGTCTGCGCAGTCAGCACTGCCCAAATTCCCAGTGTGTCGTAGGAAAACATGCCCTGCACGGGCATTTCCGGGATGCAGAGCTAAAGGATAAGCCTTGTGTAAAAGTATGAAGCTCTGTCTCACTAAGGAGCAAGGAGGAACCGCAGGCTGCTGTCAGTAGTTACTCTGGAAGACTTTGCAATTTCTAATCGTGATACCAAGTCAGGAGACAAAATCAGAGTACGCTGGGACACTGTACATGAGACCATCAGTGTAACGAGTAGGAAAATAAAGCTGTTTTACATGATTCAGGTTTTAAAGCTCGCCTAATAATACAGTAATACACACCTGGTAATTAGTCTGGAAGGAATTACTCATCACTTTTAGCTGTTGAGTATTTCATTTAGCACCTAGGTGGTGAATGGATGTACTGAATGGAAGGCTGTTGAGATAATTTTACTGTTCAGGATGGTGTAAAAGAGCATTTATTTGTGCCAAAAAGCATCGTAAATAAGGTAGAGGAACTCTGTGATTTGTCTAGGCTGGCACTGTTTTTCATCTTGTGTTAAGTGTGCTGATAGGGACAGTGTATTTGATACTTTGATCAACTCTTTTGCTTGAACTTGTTTGACACAGCTTTTATAAAAGGAGACATTTAAATTATTTGGCTAAAATACACGACTTGGTATCAACAGTAATAAACCAACATTTTTTAGGCAGGAGGTTTTCTAGCAACCATGTAGCACAATAGTTCTGTATTAATTACTTCCTTTTATTTCACAGGCTGGTCGCCTGCTGCTGAGGAAATTAATTTCAGAAGAGCTGTGCATACCTTGGAATGAAGTGCATTTGCAAAGAACATCAAAAGGAAAACCTTTCCTGGCTAATAACTTACTCAGTATCAATTCAAATTACAACTTCAATGTCTCTCATCAAGGAGATTATGCAGTCCTTGCAGCTGAGCCTGAGCTTCAAGTTGGCATTGATATTATGAAGACTGATTTACCAGGTAATGCATTATAGTGACTAAAGCAGATTCTGCCGTATTTGAGTACTGAACATTTTCACATTTCCCAAAGAACCAATCTGTGTCCTAGATATTTAGTGTAATTAGAAGAGAGAGTATGAAAGCGTTGTGGATTTGGGATTTCTAGCTGTTAAATGCACTCCTCATTGTTTATTTTGGGGTGCACTTTAGGATAGATACGGTTATATTTCTCATTTAGAGAAGCAGAACCCTGGGAAAATAAGGTCATGAATCCTATCATATGGACAGTTCCAGCATCTGAAGATACTTTAATTGTGGGTTTGCTGTCTGTGAGGCAGAAGCAGGGACATCTTTCCAAATAGGGACAATGGGATCCATCCCCATGAGAACTTCACAGACTGTGTTATTCAGTTGTCCCATAAGGATGGACATTTCATGTGTCAGCCAACTGGCAAGGCAGATTCCCTGTGAATGTGCAGTAATCCTCAGTGAGAGGGGATCATGAGGAGAGTCATGAGTCTTGGGAAAAGACTAAACTTTACAAAATTTAGTTATTGGCTTATTTATTTGTATGAAAGGACTGTATAGATTGGTGAACTTCAGGATCAAAATTAGGATTGTAGCAAAGTGTATTTTTAAATACACTTCTAGGGAGAGCATGTAGTTTGCAAATGTTCATTGGTGCGTGACTGGGTTAAAGGAGAAACATACTGGGATGTATGATTGACTGGAATTCTGGTTTTTTTAGAATCTTAAACATTTAACCAGATATAACAGTAGCAGCTGTGTTCTTAGAGAATCTGACTTCACAGTTTTTGGAGTTGCCTGGCATTTTATGCTGCAAAGCACATTGTGTTATAAGGTAGAGATTCAGATAAACCCTGACTGGATAAGTTTCTGTCTGATCACTTTACACCTTTTTAATGATAACTACAGTTTTGGGTTGTCACATTTAGCTAGGAGGCACAGAAACCTTGCTGCAATCTGAAGTTGTTTCCTGTGACTTCTAGCTGCAGTAGACCCTCGCTCTGAACATGGTGCTCAGTGTGTGGGGCCACTGGGTAGCCTTTGGAGCATCCTCCACCAGAGCTGTTGAGTGTTTTGTGGCAGGAATTGTGTCCAGTGGGTAAGGCTGCTTTGGTACAGGGGCACACCTGGCAGCACTGCAGTAACACAGGGCCCAAATAACCAGATTAAGCTTGAAGCTGGTGCTTTTATCATAGCCCTCTCAGGCAAAGCAGGCAAGGTGATGTCCTAGCTGTCTCCTCCCAGCATCTTGCACACCCTCAGCCTGCGTGCAGGGGGCGCAGAGTTACAGAGAAGGCCTTGATGCAAGCACTGCTGGTACCAGTGTAGTGTCAGCACTGGGTGAGGCATTGACCTGAAACACAGCACTGCACAGGCTGCCATGGAAAAGGTAACACCTGGACCGAGTACCCTTGGAAACACTCTGGGTGGGCTGCCACTGGCCTTACCACAGGACTCACTAGTTTTAATTCCTCATTCCAAAATGTTTCTAGTTTTAGCGGGTAAATAGTGAAAATAAAAACGTCAAGGTTTTCTATTTGAAGCTTTTCTTGGGAAGTGCAAAATTCAAATTTATACAGAAAAATCGAAAAATTTATATGTGGAAATAGGGATATATTACATTCTCTGCTGGTATTTTAAGCAACTGTAAATGTAGGTGGCATTTTAAAGGCATGTTGTCAATGTCCAGCTCACAAGTTTTAAGAAGCATCTTAAACTCTATTGCTCAAGTCTAAAGACTAACTAATACTTTGAGATCTGATACAGACAGGCTTCAGTGTTTTTACCCAGAGAGAGAAAAGTGGTGGTTATTTCGGAGATGCTGGTGATTTCAAAAACTGAATGATGACTCATGTCTTCCTTTTTGTAATTATAATTTGTATTTTTGAAAAAGAAATAAGATACTAATGGAAATGTAATAGTTGTATGTAGGAAACAGCCAGTAAATAAGTAATATTAAGGATAGAACTTCCTATTACAGAGACTGTAATTTAAATCTGGCCATCTTTTCACTTAAAATTTATTTGACAAAGATTTTTTGTCTTAGTAGAATCACCTGCTACTTTTTTTTGTTGCTGGGCTATGAATAAGTATCACTGACTTTACCAGTATTATTTCTCTCATAATTCCACTGAGTGGTGCTCTTGTTCTGCGCTTGCTAAGTACATTATATTTCTGAGGGTGGATCCACTATAAATCTCTTTGCTTGGAACAGCTACAAGGACAAAGAGTTCCCTGTGAACAAAGTACATTTCAGTAGGTTTGTTTGTTTTCTTCAAATACTTGTTTAAAATACAAAGTACTTCATCTTGTGATGTTATTCAACAGCATCTTGATTGAGGGCTCTAGTATTGTAGCTCTTATATTCCTTTATTGTTCAACCAGCAAGCATGCAAAATCTGCAGTGCAGATACACAGGAGTATCATGCAGCTGAAAGTTTTGAGAAGTCTGCTGTTTCTGTGCTACTGTGTAACAAGGAGTCCTGGTGCACATAAATATTTTATGTCACTTCTTAATCCATGCTGTGTGGTTTTGGTTTACTTACTGTTTATAAGAAGCTACCTCTTTCCATATTATTTGTGCTTCATTATTAAAATCTGAGAAATGAAACAAGACATAGCCTTCTTCAAAGGTGAAGGCAGGCCACTCTAGAAGCTGTTCTTACCACTGCAAACAGCAGCAGTCCTAAAAAAGTTCCAAAAGTGTGCAACAGTTTATCACCTTTTTTCCTCTGTTCAGATATTGAAGTAAATACTGAGGTGATGGTAGAAAAGGAAAATATCCTCTTTAGGTATTGTGTGTTGCTGCCTTTTGGTTATCTGACATGTTATTGTAGATTTAAATCAGTCTTTCAGTTTAATTGTTTTTGAAGAATTACTGAGATCAGTGATTATTTTTCTTCTCTTCAGATCAATTTAAGATGAACTCTTGAGTCATTTGGAAAAATGCACACTGTCCTGTAAATTTGTTAGTAGAAGTGTCTGTGGACATTATTTGGCCAGAGACGTAATGCATAGGAATTTATTTTAAGCCTTTCAAAAAAGAAATGAGAAGGATTCTCACAGTACTGTTAATTTCTGTGGAAAAAACTGAGCTTGCATTTGATTTTTTAACTTACGGAAAAGAAATTCTGCAACAAGTGTTAGCTTGGTTTGAGTGGTGTGGGGGATGTTAATTGACCAGTCACTTAAACTCTGTAAAGTAGAACATTTTCAGAGACATAGGAAATAATTATAGCTTAATAAAGATTGCTTTGAGCATTTGAAAAAAGTTTAGATCTTAGGCACAAGAGCTTTCCTGCTGTGCAAGTGAATTTCTTTTCAATAATGCAATTTTTTAGCTTAGATGGATTTGCAAAGATAAATAAATTAACAGTTCATGTTCATTCCATATCTTTGAAAATCAGCCTGCAATCTTTCTTACCTGTCCCACTATATTTAATTTGATCCAGACGTCTCCAATCTCACTTTTATTCCAGAATTAAATATTTGACATGCAGTAGAACTAGGTTTTCTCATTAGTATTTCGGATTTGTGCTAGACTTGCTTGTTAAAAGACACAAAAGGGTAAATTTTCTACATGTGAATTTCACAGAAAATTGTCATTTGATCTAAAAATACTCCAGTAAGTGCTTTTTCAGGAAAGTAGGCTATTATGTGCAAACATCTAAGTATTTGAAACTGGTTTTCTCTGAGGCAAGGAAATATAAAAAGAACTTGACTCATTTTTCTCTTTTTATCTTCATTATTATGTTATTGAGGTGAGGTAATGCAAGAGATGATAGAGATCTTCAAATCAGAGACAGGTCACATGTATATATAAGTCCCACATGAAGAAGCTAAAGCCATACTTCAGTCTAGCTAGTGGAGGAAAGGTCTCTCTGCAGACAGTTTTCAACTTGGTGCTGTTAGTTTTGGTGTACTCATAAGCCTAATTGAGTTAGGCACACCCACATCATAGTTAAGGTATTTGGCATGTCTTTTGGCTAGCAGCCATGTTCAATTTTTTGAACTTGTAGTGCTTATTTAATTGCTGCATTTTAGCTTTTAAATAAGAATTTTCTGCAATAGAATCAAATTCCAAATCAAATTGTTCTTTTGTCCTTAAGGTGATGTACCTTTACCTTAAACAAAGTTTTAACTGTTTCTGTGTTTATTGTTTTATTTCAGTAAATCTCATAGTAGCAATCTTTTACTGCTAGAGATAATCCCCAAATTGTTAGCTAATGTTACAGCTTTAGGTGTATAGATGCACTGCTTGGAATGAAAAAATCAATAAAGGGTTTGATTTAAATGTTACTTCTTACATACCAAAGAAGTCATTATTTATAAATAAGTATGTAAGCACATCATTTTTAGATGTGAAGGATGTTAAAGTAGCTGATATCCTTGTTGAGCTAAAAAATCACAGTGATGCTATGCACTTACACTGAGTAAACAGGGAGGTATTTCTTTGTTCTTGTTCTTTTTGCAACTGGGTTGAAACAGCCATCTTAAATGTATTCTTAAAGAATATATAATATATAGCAATTTCATTGCTGTGCTTTATTCACATTTCTAACACAGTTTTAACTTGGAATTACACAATTCTGTAATTGATAAAGTACAAATGCTTGATATACTATGAAAGACAGTTGATACTGTGATTAACTCTCCTCTTTAAAGGAAAATTTCTTTATTTTCCAAAGAAGCACTCTTAATCCTTTGTGACTATTTCTTTATTAGAAAAATATAAAACCGTTTGGATTAAAATACAAACTGATAGCAAAATGCAGAACTATAAAATTAGGATGTGGGAAATATATGTTTACAATGAGAGATAAACTAGTGATAAAGAAAAGAAAAATCCTAAACTAGGAGTTTTTATTAAAAATAAGAGTTGCTTGTCAGATTGTTATGGTATTCTGGGGTTGTTTTTAATTTGGCACACTGAATTTACAATAATCACAATGTATTACTTAATTGGTGTTTTGGGAAATGAAGTTATGCAGTCACAATGAGCAGCTAAATAGAACTGTTTGGGTTTGGTTTTTTTTTTATAACAAACTAAAAATGCTTCTCAGCCTGCACTATTGACGGTTAGCTTTGGCTTTCCAAATTAAGAAAGTGCAGCAGAGAAATCCAATACAAGGACTAAGGTGATGCAATCATTATGTAGGTGTTAAAAAATTGCCTTTTGGGGAGTTTCTTGTTGACACTGCCTATTTCCAAAAGCTTCAGCTCTACAGATACATATATTTGTTGCAGAAGCTGGAACATAGAAGAAGATTTTACTTTGCATTGTCAGAAGCTGATTTGGATATTGACTGTGCAGGTGTTAAAGTTTGGAGCCTTACTGGTTTCAAGGTTGTGAGACTGTGAGTCTGTTAAAGATGGACTTGCAGATTTTTTAGACTTACTTACAAAGTAGTAGAAACTTACCTTAAATATTTCAGAATTCTCCTCAGAAAATGTAAAAAAAAATCCTCTGCATTTCGCTGATGTGTTTCCTTTTTAAGAGAAATTCTGATTTTCAACACAGCAAGTATTTTTATATTTCCCCAATAAAGATGATAGGTTGCTTATGTTGTGTCAGGTTATCAGGAAAGTAGGGTCAGGAGACATTTGCTACTTCCATGGGTAGCTGTTTTCTTGCCATTTATTGGGTGGATTCTGGGAATTCTAAGCATTCATGGCTGTTATGTGTTGTGTTGTATTTTGATGGAAAATTCAATTTTGTAGTGCATTAAAACATTATTACTTGCCCTGCATAGTTTTCCTGTTTGTTCATCAGACTTGTTGGGTTCTGTATTAAGCCTTTATATCTTCCTCTTTTCTTTCCTAGTAAAAAGAGATTTAATAAAAGCAAAGCAAACACTTGGAGATGATATCTACAATAGTAGATACAGCTGATACAGGTGAATAGACCATTGAAGTTCATCAGTTTTTCATCTGTCGGCCTCTGCATTTTCATCTCCTTTGCCATGTTGCAGCACATTCATCTTCCACTTGCATCTTTCCTTGGATATTTTGGCTGGATAAAAGACAGCTCCTGCAGTGGCAAAATCTGATTTGTGCGATGTTAAGGGGAAGGATATGGGGGGACAGCGTGCCAATGACTAGCTGACTGCTGTCTCTTCTCTGTGGGAAGACCAAACAAAGCAGAACATGCTGGATTTTAGCTGTCAAGTGGGACAAACAATCTTTCAGCTGCTGGCAAGCCAAACAAATGGCTTTATAAGGTTTTGTATTTTGGATTTTTGTTAATTAGTTTTTTTAAAAAATGTCCTTACGTAGGAGAAATTGGTTCCCAGATTTAAAACACTAATACTACTTCTGTCATCATGTGAGGGTTTTGGACTTCATTATGAAGGGGGAGAAGAGGGAAGGATGGTGTACAGACAGAGGTGGGAAAGTTTTAAGTGTGAAAGTAAGGGATATTTCTGCTGCATTCTGCTGTTCAATTCGTGTGCTGGGACAGGCTTCTGTGCAGTGTCCTGACTTCTGCCATTAAAAAGCAACTCTCTTGTTCATTGGGTTCATTTACTGCATAGGATATCATGAAGTTGAAGGACATAGTCCCAAAGCATGTGGCTCAGTATTGAGGACCATTTCCACACCAGATTTAGAGGAGATATCTCTCATCAAACTCTTTCAGGGAAACCAGCTCAGTTGATCTAGATCTGACCAGAATCAGCTTGTGCTTTCTGACGTTGCAGAGCTTCTCAGGAAAAAATTGCATTAGTCAGATCAAGGAGATGTTACAGAGTGTGAATCATGTAGTGAAATTCATGTGGAAGATGAGGATGACGTGGGTACTGAGAACTGGCTACCCCCCACCCCTTTTATCCAGTATCGTGTTTTATATACCAGGTACCAACTGGATTCCAATGGAACCCCAGGTTCTGCAGTGATGTTAGCTTCTTAAAGATGGGCCTGCATTCCCTATAATTACTGTCACTAAATACCTACCTCACTTCTCCTGCTTGATAAACTGTGAAAGGGAGATTTGCTGTTGTGATTAAATCTCTTTTTTTTTTTGCTTGTTTGTTTTCTTGGACTAGTAAATGATACTAACTTGTAAGTTTTCATTAAAATTTTAGTTTTAAAGCAAAGGATTATTTGCCACATATTTCAGTCAATATCTCTGAATGTGTAGAAAGGCCTTCTAGAATATTTTTCATAAAATGTAATAAAACTTTTCAGAGATCTGGTGGCTTGGTAGTACTATGTAGTGTAAGGCTGTAGATAGTCAGACACCATCTGGACTTTTTTTTTACATCTGTAGTTGTGTCCTCATTACTTGCTTTGTAAAGGAAAGTGTATTTTTATGTTTATTTAGATTTTGGGGGCTGTGTGATGCAGCATAACTTTGTAAGTGTTGAAAGGAAGTAGAGTTCCTGCTGTTCTGGCAATGATTGTTGTAACTGATGCATGTTATATAATGAAAAACGGATTAAAGTGTCGTTTTTGTGGGGTAATTTTTGTTTTTGCTGAAATATTCTGGCTACCTGGAGCTCTGCTAGCTGTGGTCATACAGCTTCTTGGAAAGTTCTTAAGCAAGTAAAAGGTACAAGACAAAACCAAGAAACTTCTTATTTTATTACTGCTGATTTTCTTATTGCTATCCCTGTTTAGTTGTAAGTCCATTTTTCTCAAAGAATTTGAGGTCCCTGAGTCATCTTAGTGATTAAGATTCTTTGTATTCTAATGCTTTTGTTTTCTCCACTCAGAGGCAAGCTAAAACCATGAGCTTGCACCCAGGTGTTTGACTGCAAGCTCTTCAATAGCAAGTATGTTCCAGCTGAATGTTTGGCATGGAAAGAACATGTAAAAATATTCTGGAGTCTGAACAAAATTTGAGAGGATCTGGATTTTTTTTTCATTTTCAGAATAAATGACAAAAACATGAATCTGTTGCAGGCACTGTGCTGCTTGTCTTTAAATTGATCAGATATGAGGGATCATGTTAACTCAGTTTTTTTTATCTAAGTCAGATCTGTATCAAAGCTGCTGTTTTTCCAGTCAAGTTCTAGAGGTAGAGCTATCCAAGCTGTTATGATTCTTTACTTCCTTTTGTTTTAGATTGACTATCAAGGCAGCTTGCTTAATGTTCATCACTGCTGTTAGACCCAAACACACTAATGCAATTGAAACCCTAGCAGTTTCTCTAATATTGCAGAGACTTAATGATGCTATCTGCAGAGAAAATATCAAATATTATCAAATTATTTCAGTCTCTTTATGACTTTTCCCTTTTTACAATGTGGAAAATGTTGAGTAATTCATAGGAGACAATGTCAAATTTTCAGGCATTTTAGAGTTAGTGCTTCTCTGGAGTGTACCAAGATAAAATACGTCAATGTTAACATGATAAGAATGGATGTTTAACATACATATAATTGGGAGGATTGCAGGATACTGATAGGAAGTGTGGAGGTCAGAGAATGTAAATCCAATTTGCAATTCACACTAAAGCTGTGTGAGCTAGTAGATTGAAAAAACATGCATTGTTAATGTTCTATCTGGTTCTTGTAAGTTAGTCATTTATCTCACTAATTATTTGCCTTGTGTTGTTTCTAAACATCTGTACAAGGGTTAGTTGGTATTAATAAACAGTTAGGGCTTGGGCATCTGTTGCAGAAGAAATGTTTTCTCTGCATCAGGTTACTTTGGTTTCCTTTAGAGACAGTAAAATGTGATCAAATATGGTCCTACACCAAAAGGATTGTCAGGCCAGGAGTCCAGGACTAGAAGCATTCATCCAATACAGTTGGTTAGTTTATAAGCTTCATAGCTATTTTGTGTTTCACATTATTAGGTAGATTGAGCTGTTCACACTTCAGTTGTTCATTTTGCTATGTATGACATGACACACTGCCACTTTACCTGTTTTACATCTGAAAGTAAACTGGTTGTATTGATTAAGTATTAGTTCTTGATCACTGACTATTTCTTTTATGCAGTTCAAGTTGGTGAGGAGGCTGTTTGCATTCTGGGGTTTGTTTTATATTTTTGTTTTGAGTGTTTGTTTGGGATTGGTTTTGTTTGTTTGTTGTATTTTTCAGGAGATTTCAGGAGCTTGTCTGAAGTTGATCAATAAGCTGGCAGTAGTAGCTTTATAAGCTAGTTTGTTTGTATCTGACCAAACCAAGTTGAAGACTGTAAACTTGTAAAACCTGAAGTGAAGATGGTCAGTCACCTACTCTTCTCACTGTTTTTGAGAATGCATGGGCATGGTTTTAATTTTTGGTACAAGTTTATACCCTGCTTTTGTGAAATGTTAACTGTATTGCCAAAGCTGACTTATGATTAACCTGATGTTTGTAAAAATGTAAAAAATAGACTGAAGATTTCTGTATTAGCCTTAGAGGTACTAATTTTCACTATTAAAAGCATCATAATTTGCATGGATCTTAATTCCAATTGCCTTTATCTTCCGACAAATGCAGCTTAAAGGGATTCTTTAGCAGGTAGAAAAATGTGGGGTAATTACACTGTATTTATGTACTATTTCTACAGTGCATTTGCAAACAGGACTAGAGAATATAGTCTGTTTTCTTATTCTTCACTCATGCCTCTGTTTAAAACCAATCTTTCATATTTGGTCTGTGGCATTACTGTTCTACAGGGAAAACACAAAGCAGATTTTTTGCCTAGTCTTTAAAAAAAATTAGTGAAACACAAGTTGTCATTGCGGTGGAAAACATGGCATTTTGTATTAATGTAAATAGCTCATGCAAAAAATCCAGAATGAAGACATATATGCACACATATGAACATGCAACACTTACCTGCATATAGCATGTTTGCTTTCCAGGCTTAATATTGGAGTCTTTTTTCCAGTATCACTCACTATTTACTCTCCTCACTCTTTCTGAAATTTCCAGGGTATTGTGTGCTTTTAGTCTAATGAAGAAACTTAACTTTTCATTTAGACTTTATTTTTAATGACTAGGATGCAATTTTTGAAAGATTACTCAATTTCTATTCTTAAGAAGCTAATGTACTAGAAGTTTATTAACAAGGAATGTATTTTAAAATCAGAGAGAGCAATATAATTAATACTCAGCATTAAAAGGAGTTAGTTTGTTATTTTGAAGAGCTCTATTTCCTGGCATAGGCAAGTAAGAAGTATTTACTTAAGAAGTAAGTTTATTTTTGAAACAAGTTGACAAGGGGGAGCTACTTTAGAAACTCAAATTTAAAACCAGATAATTAATTGCTATATGGACTTGTTCCCGTTCTTTCAAAGGAAGGTTTTAATAGATAGTTGCAAGTGCACTTGAGGCTTTTTTTTTTTTTAATCAAACTGACGTCAAAAAACATAGCATTTAAACAGAAACTTTCTCCTGCTTCTACTTTTGTCCCCTTCATACCTCCTATGTCATGAGGGGCATGGGAAAATTGAAGGGAGTTTAGCGAAGGGCCACCAAGGTCATTAGAGGGTTGAGGAACTTGACTTACATAGAAATGCTGACAGAGCTGGGTTTGTTGAACCTGAAGAGTTGGAAGTTCTGAAGAGGGGAGTCTAATCACAGCCTCCCTGAAATGTACCTGCAGAAAGGATGTACATAGCTGTCTTCATGAGGGTGCAGAGGAACAGGGCAAAAGGCAGCAGGCTCAGGTTGCTTCAGGGGGAGTTCTGTCTCTGTAGAACAAGTCTTCACCATGAGAGCAGCAGAATGCTGGACTAGGTTCCCCAGAGAAGGGGTGAAATAGTCTGCTTGACAGGGCCCTAGGTAATCCAGCACAAGGCTCTGGTTATCAACAGAGGGTTAGACCAGGTGGTCTCCCAAAGTCCTTTTCTACCTACATTTTTCCCATGATTCTGTGAATCTGTCTTTCCCTGATACTGAAGCAAATGTAGGGAAATGGATTAGGCAGGCTGGGGTACTGCAAGTAACTTGTGGAGAACAGTGGTCCTAAATCCTCTGATGTGTTCCTCAGAGCACAGCAAAAGTATTGCCTAGAGGAAACAGGCAGTGAGTGCACTTAAGGACAAAGTGGTGACTGAGCTTTTCAGAGGAGGAATGTGACAGACGATGGGAGTGGAGGGAAGAGTACTGTGTGAATTTAAACTTGAGTGTTGAGAAGGGTAGCTGAACAGTAGAAGAAACCTAGGACAAGAAAAGGAGTGAACAATGAGGAAGAGAGCAGTAGCATATGGGTTTGATATGCTCTTGGTGTACTAAATGGTTTAAGCATCAAGTGTATTCACCACGTGTGATAAATGGCAGGGATGACGTTGGGATGGCAGGACTGACAATGCAGAAGCCTTTATATGCCTCTACATGCTGAAGGTAGCGCAGTGTGAATAGTCTTGGGTGGTTTTCTGTGGTAGTCCTGGGTTATTGAAAGGAGGAGAACTCTCTGAAAGTAATAGAGGAGGAAGGGTAGACCAGGACATTCTGGAGTATTTTGTAGTTTGAATCACAAGAACAGGCTGGAGCCACACCACTGTTGTCTAAAATATTTGATAAAAGAGAGAAAGGGGGAAAAAAAGTGTATTGTTTAGAGCAGGTATTAATGTAGTTATTTGTAGATATTTGATTGTAAAATGGGCCATGCAAACACAGAGGTGAAAGAAAACACCTTTCTCCAAGTTGAACAGTTTTTTTATTGTTTCAGGGAAGTTAAATTGTGTAAGGATGGGGAACATGAACATAGAAAAGGGAAGTTCCTTGCCCAGTCAACTCAAAGAATTACTGACACAACTGCAGTTAGAGTCTGCATCTTAAGCAATTATTTAGTGAGTGGGTTCTTCAAAGTAGTGTGGTATTGGGAAGGGGAAAATGTTTGGGATTAAATATGACTAATTTTATTTTTAATAAGAACATTTTGAGTAACCTATCAAAGAAATTGTCTCTGTATGTGGAATTTCTCTGTATGTGGAATTGTCTCTATCCAGATTTTTATTACCTCTACTAAAGAAAATAGGTTGTTTTCTGCCGTTGTCTCTGTAGCCACCTGTAAGCCCAGTTGAACTTGGATGCTTGCATGGGATACTGTTTAACACAGGCTGTGAGTAGCCAAGCCTGTAACAAGGTACATAGAAATGGCATTGATCAGTAGAACCACACACTGTAGTGTCTTCTACAAGGTAAATTCACAGTGGGCAAAAGTGGTATAGCCCCCAAAGAGCTGCTGCATTCCCACACAGCTGTGATTATTTTCAGAGGGAGCTTAAATTCAATCTAAGGATTTGGAGGTTTGGTACTTTGACCCTGGGGCTTTTGGAGATTTTTTTTTTCCCATTGGTATATTTCTTACTGTTATAGGCATGTCTGTATTCCCATTTTTCTTCCAGAGTAAATCCAATCCAAATAGCTTAATATGTGTGTGATAAATTTGGAAGACTGCTTCTACAAGTGCTTAAAAAAGTGTTTCTTTTGTATCCCAGTATCCAAGGGCAGGAGGCAGAATAGCTTGATAAATTTTGACAAACAGCATGCTATTTTATGAAATGTTACTAGATCAAACTGTCAGATGCCAGAGACTTATATGCTACTTTTGTAGCTGAATATAATTTTTTTTATGTTTATATAAAATCGTCATTGGTTAAATACTTTACCTTTTAGAGAATGCTGGAAGTACTGAGTCCTGAACAATCATCAGCTCACTGGTTTGAGGCTGTATAAATTCAAATTGTGGAGCAGAGTTGGTTCATAAATTTTTTTCTTACAAGTTTTTTCTAGGGCAATAATGTGAGGTAATTCATTTGCTTATTATTACTACTCTGTTAAAATTTCTGTAAATATCTCTGTCTGATTTATAGGTAGTAGCTCAATTCCAAATTTCTTTCACATAATGAAGCGACAGTTTACTGAAACGGAGTGGGATGTAATCAAGTCTATGAGTAATGAATGGATGCAGCTGGATATGTTTTATCGGCACTGGGTAATGTTTCTTTTCCTATTTAAAGTCTGCAAATGTTCACATTATTTTCTGATATAATTTATTATTTTCATTGTAGTAAAAATGTAATCTTTTTGTAGTTGCGTGGAAACATAGAATGGTTTAGCTTGGAAAAGACATCTCAGATCATCAGACCCACCACTAAACTACATCCCTGAGCACCACCTCTACCCATATTTTTAAAAATTTCAGGGTGACTCAACCACTTCCCTGGGTAGTTTGTTCCAGTGCTTGAAAAGCCATTTGATGAAGAAGTTTCTCCTGTTATCCAATCTAAACTCCTCTGGTGCTACCTGATACCATTTCATGTGAAGATATTCTTGGACTTTATATTTCAGTGGTCATTTTAATATCAGAGTAACTTTGAGAACCCTGATACAGCTGACGTTTCCAATGGGATTTATTAGTAGTTTTAAAGACATAGCCAGAACAAGGTAAAGCATTCATATCCGTATGTGCCCCTGAGTAATTTCAGTTGCATGTTTATTTTAATGCAGCAGGTTAGGCTGGGTATAAACTATGCTGATAACTTTTTCTCTTGATAATTTCTTTGGTCTACCCTCACATTTACAGTCGTATAATTCTTAAATTTATTTTGTCTGCAATGTGTGCTCAGAAGCAATGTGTATAGAACAGTAAATAGCAGTTTAAAAAACAGTTGATAGCCGGTATAAATAAATTTTTTTTTGTCTTTTAGGCCTTAAAAGAAAGCTTCTTAAAGGCCATTGGAGTTGGAATTGGCTTTAACTTGCAAAGAATTGAATTTGATGTGTCTCCATTGCAACTGGAAATAGGGAAGGTGTATAAGGAGACAAAAATGCTTCTGGATGGAGAAAAAGAAGAGGAGTGGACATTTGAGGTAAAGAACATGTTTTCACTAGTGATAAGCAGTCTCAGCTCCTTATGGTTGCATTGTATGTTTGATTTTTTTTAAATTGCAGCTTCACATCTTTATTCTGTATAACCCCATTGAGCTAATTAATCAAAACTTAGGATATAAATCTGCAGCATTTTAAAGTGTTTTTTATGATTGTAAGGACATCCCATAGATGGATTTGTTGTAATGTCTTTTTATTTTTTCCTTTGCCTGGAATATATTTCCTGCACTCTGGGAAGCTCATCCTAAGGTATGCAGGAAGTTCACAGAAATATATTGAGACATGATTTCTTGAACAGGTCTAAGATTTTAAAGTTCTTCAACGGTTGGTCTAGAATTTCTGGTCTCAATACTCTGACTCCTGGGGTTTGAACTTTTGTTTTTCTTCTTCAGAGTTATTGAAGGGTTATCACTGAAACATCTATCCTTTCAGATTTGGTAAGAAATTATCAGTATCATCTCATGTAATTTAAGGGATATGTAGGGGAAGTAGGGACGTAGTTTACTGATGGACCTGGCAGTGCTGGGTTAACAGTTGGACTTGATGGTGTTAAAGGTGTTTTCCAGCCTAAATAATTCTGATTCATAGTGATCTCAAATTATTTAATTAGCAAAAAAACAAGATCTAAAAACAAATCACAATCCCATTTCTCTACACCCCAGAGGCATGTTTACTCAACCACTTTAAACAAAGCACAAAAATGGAACAAACTGTCAAGTGCACTTTTCAGTAAGATTATTCAGTATTGAATACATATTTGCATTTTGAAAATACCTGTATTGTTGGAGACAGCTGTTCCAACAGAGCTGTCTAAATGACAAATTTTTGCTGTATGTTTATTTTCTTTAGTATACGAACTACATGTACCCTGAGCACGTGGTACAAAGGAATGACCGTTCCAGTAATGTTTAACTTCAGAGTACAAGTTTCTTTCTTCGCAGTTCACTCCTTCATTCAGCATTCCTATCCACTTCTGGTTTTGTGTTACAAGTCTAAGCATACTAAATCAGTCCTCTTACTCATTTCCCATATAGTGTAGCAATATCATTTTTCATGATATTTTCATGAAATTCACTAGTTGGAATGGCAAAGGAAGTTATTGGGAAAGCCTGTGATATGTCTTGTGCCCAGAACGCTTTCTGCATTCCTACAGTGTGCTGTGGCCAAGGGAACACCTACCTGTCTTCATTGAATTCTGGAACTCCTAATTTTGGTCTTTGATGTGCCTGTGGTTGATTGACAGAAATAGTCATATTTCTGAAGATAATGATGTGGATAGCTCCCTGTAATACTTATATGCTTTCTAATTGTTTGAATTTTCCTTATTACTTAGTAATTACTGCTAGAACATCCATGCAGTTTTTGTCTGAGGAATGTCTCCACTTCCACACTTGCCCTCCTGCTTCCCAAGAGTGCAGCATTATAATGAGGCATGTTCTTGTATTTCAGAGAAAGGGCTTAATATCATGTTTCCTTTAAATACAGTCTCAACTAGGATATAATTTCATTTAAATATGAACATTCATTAGAATTAAATAAATAAAATGTTTGCAGTTATCAATGTCTGGAGAGCCTAAAATTAAGGATTGCTTTACTTTTTTGTCTCTTCGCAGGTTTCTTTTCATTTTATGTCCATTTTATTACTTAGAAAAGTCTTCCTTTGTCTCATCAGATTTTTGAAATAACTTTTTAGTTGAAAACACTAATTTTGAGAAATCTGTAAGAGCCACCCAAGAGCAGATATTACTGATGCAGTCTTTTCCTTGGGTTCCCTGTTGAGCCTGTGTTGTGTGAGGGAGCTTTTTCTATCAAATAACAAAATACAGTGACCTCACTTCATTTCAGAAACGCCTATATCTTAGTGAAAGGAAATGATCAAAGAGAGCAAGACTGTTTAAAATTCAATTATCACATATTTCTGCATTTTGCATATTGATGCATTTCAGTTTTAAAGAGAACCTAATTTACTAAAAATGGAAGGGATAAAAAAGGGGATTTTATCTGTTTAAGTTACACAAAATATTCTGAAACCTCCTTCAGAAAGCACCATGTAATATGAAAAAGATAATTTCAAATTCATAAAGACCAAGAAAAGATCCACCACCTTTTACTTGTCATGACTAAAAGGTCAAGAGAAATGCTAATGAATCAGAACAAATCAAAGTTGACACTATTTAGATACCCTGTAACTGTTCACAGTAAAGCCAATTCAAATTGGAGACAGAGTTTTTTGTGAGCAGTGCAAAAAGGATTCTGTTACTTCGTTTAAAATACCAAATTAACTACTTTCTTATGTAGTTGACTGTGGTCCTTTTACCAAGGGTTTAGTTTTGCTCAAAGTGCCTTTGCCCTCATTCACTGCCCGTATTTTTTGGCTTGAATTGGAGGCAGTTGGTCAGAAACAGCCTCTTCTTGTTTGATCTTGATGGAAGGATTTGGCTTTAGGCTCTTGTTTTCTAGATAGATTACTCTAGAGATTTCTATACAGGTTCCCTTCAGCTATTTTGGAAGGAGTTGGAGGAAAAAAAGCTTTGTTTAAGAGCATCAATTTAATTTTAAGATATGTCTACTGTATGTGTTCAGTATGCTTTATTCATACAGACAGTACATGCTTTCCTCATTTTGAAAAGGTGACTTTGTTTATTAATAAAAAGACAGCCTAGCCCAGTGAAGAGTGATAACAGTATTTTGTCAGAGTGTTGATTTAGGCTGGAGTCATTATGATGATAGTGATGATTATTATTATTATAGGTAATTCTATATGCTCCGTTTACTTCCTTTGAAGAAAATAAACTTGGACAATTATCCTAGTTTCATCTCTGGTACAGTTAATTTTCTTCTTAGTAGCTGGCATAGTGCTATGTTTTGAATTTAGGATGAGAATAGTGCTGATAACACACCGAAACAAAATCAAAGACCCCAGCTTCTAATAGTGCCCTGCCAGTGAGGAGGCTGTGTGGTATGAGCTGCCTACTACTATGACAAGAATGAAGTAGTAGTTAATTCTAGTAAAAATGAAAGAAGTTGATTGAAAACAGTTATGAGAAGTTCTATCATTTAAAGAGATCAGTGTAAGTTTATAAGATAGATTTGTAGCAGATCTTATATATGGAAAAATATATTTGCACTGGAACTATATTGGCAGAAGAACAGGTTTCCCAGAGAATTTCTGGATGTCCCATCCCTGGAAGTAGTGTGTAAGGCTACGCTGGGTGGGGCTCTGAGCAACCTGGTCTAATAGAAGGTGTTCTGTCCAAGGCAGGGTGGTTGGAATGAGATGGTCCCTTCCAATATATGCCATTCTATGAGATTATGAAAAATAAATCTCTAGTTAGTGATTTGCAAAATGTCAAATGTATTTGTGACTCTTTCCTTATTGGTCCCAGTTGTGTACAATTGATACGAGGAGTAACTGGATAGCACTTACTGGAATTGATATTAAAGAAGAATCTTAAATGAGGCATTTCTGGTTTTGTACCTACCTCAACTTTGGATACAATTGTTTTATATAGGAAGCACATGATTGATCCTAAATTTTTTCTTTGAGATTAAGAATCACTTGGCAGGACTGCTGTTGCACAAATTGCTCTTTGCATTTTTTCTATTTGCATTTTTGCTTGGTTTGTTTATATGCAAATTGATTACTTCCGGAACATGAATTTTAAAGAGAGATTACCTGGGTCGTTTTGAAACATATTTAGTAATTACTGGTGTGCAACTATAATTGGCATTTTTAATCCTCAGTAAGAAAAGTTAATCCTGTTGCATTGTCAGGAATAAATAAGAATAGAGATTTTTATTTCTAAGACTAGCTAATCCAACTGTTTTCACTCATCAATCAGTTCTGCCGGCTGGGAAGGTACAGATTCATCATAAGCTGTCTGTTGTTGAGTGAATTCAGAATGATTTGAATTCCAGACACATCATTCTGCTGAGTCTTTGAAATGAGATCATTGTAAATCTGTGTGCTCTAGTAACACTTTTGTTCTGTGAAGACAAAAACAAATTTTGGTCCGTTATATATTTTCTGGTTTATAGAGAGGAATCTTAACAAACTCTCTACACTGAAGCAATTCTATATGATTGTCCTCTTTTTGTTTAATCATCCATTTCCATTTAAGATACTAATTTTATAAGCTGATACAGCAATATCTTCTGGGAAGCAAGCTGATCCACTGTTTTTTATAGTTTCAGTATGTTCCCTTAATTCCACTGCTTAAGGTTTTTGCTGGCCATTAGTAAAGGCCAGGAATAATGTTCCATTCTGTATTTTGTTTGGATTTACATTGCGCTGAGACAGCAAAGATGGATGAACGGCATAGTTTATGTTTTACTGTAAAATGTTGAAAACTCTTGTGACCACAGAGGATACATGAAATAAATGAAATGGGACTTTTTTCATTCACTGTTCATTAGGCAGTCTCTGCAGGGAAGGTCTAGCTAAACAGTCACTGCCTGTTAAATGCAGCTTTGAACTGAAAAAAACATTATTTTGCTAACAATACTATGTGTTGAACAAACAAGAAGTAATATAAGTTAACTTCACAAAAAGAAAATTCTGTGCTTAAAGCTGTTTGCAGACTTCTGATTACAGTTGTAAGCCACTGCTGAATGTGCTGTACTGTGCCCTCTGTTCTGATCTGTCTTTGACCTCTTGGGCATGCAAAAAAAAATGAAAGAAGGGCAGAAAATGAAGCAATTAAAAAGGGGGTATAGTAATTTTTCCATCTAGAAAAACACACTGCTACCCCAGAACTATAGAAATGGTTTAGTAACACCTGATCAAGCATCTAATATTCATAGTCTTTCTTATTTTTGAGGGAGTTACAGAAATATGCACACAGAGTACAAGTGGTTACCTCTGAGATAGCATTCTTTATGCTTGACTTACTTACAGTTTTGTATCCTAGTAAAAGAGTGGAAAACCCAGGAAAATACGCCTTGGAAGTACATTTATAGTTCTTGCAGTCATGTAAAGTATTGCTTATGCTGTAGGCTTATTAATGTTTCTTATATTAAATATTTTTCTGAATCTAGACAGAATTGAAATATTCATTTTCTTACTAGCACTTTGCAGAAAGGTGTGACAACATGAGTGTGATGGGAGTTTTTTAAGCATGTGAGGATTCTAAAGTTCACTGCTAAAGCTATCACATGGGCACAGTTTTGGTGCTGAAGACATCAAAGTAAAAGAACAGTTCTATTTTCTATTTCCTCAGCAGCACCTCTCAGCCAAGGCACCCACGTTTGCCAGAAACATCCCCCAAGTTTACAGTTGCACTGGTGCTGCACATGACTGGAGCAGCTGCTGCCTTGGCTGAGCTGGGCTGGGTAGATCTGAGCTGAGCAGCTTGGTACCTTTTTATATATATGTGCATATACAGGGCTGTTTTGGAATCACAGAAATGGTATCCTGGCACCTGGAGCCTTTGAAAATTCTGTATAGTAGATGAACTGCAGAAAAGCCTGATGCACACTCACGATTGCTTTAAAAGACATTTTGCTTAGATTAAAAGGGGAGAAAAATAAAGCAACCAACAACCTGTCAGAGGAAATAGGAGGAGATCGTGGTGCTTTCTTTATATTATAATTTATATTATAATTATATTTTAATATATTTAAATATATATTATATTATATTTTAATATATTTATATAATTTATATTATAATTTATATTATAATTTCCCAAGGAAGCCAAATTGGAGATTCAGTCTTATGTCCCAGGAGAGTATCCCAATGACTTTCTGATTTTCAGATTAATGGCAATATCGAAATAGATCACTTTCCTAGGTACATTTCTTGTTATTCTTGATTTCTACTTTAGAAAGTGTGCAGAAATTACATGAAAACTTTCAAATGAAGAAGCAGGGGAAATTTTATTTTCTCCCCTTAAATATAGATCTTTTTTAAAAGTTAATGGAATTATGGCTTGGCTATAGAATAAGCATTATTCAGAAACAATAAAAATCTTTGGGTTACTTTTTCCTGAAATTGTTTGGGATAAATTTTTAGTCTTTCTAGAAGAAAACACTTTCAAACCAAACTATTAAATAGGTAAAAACTATATTAGTGAATAGTTATGCATCTAAAAATGCTGATTCACATTTACATGTAGCAATGCTCAGACTGTGTCAGGAATTTAAAGCTGTGCTCTTACATGCTGTCTGAAGCCAAGAGGAAGAGAGTCTTTGGTTTAAGTTTATGCTGACATCATTGTTTTTTGGAATACATTCTAGAGGTTCACTGGAAAAGGATAGCGTATATGGTTTGAGACTTAGAGGGACTTTTCAGGTCACAAACTTGAATACAAGTATCTACAAATGGATAAGGTATTGGTAACCTATAGTAATCTGTCCTCAACCCTATGAACATTGTAATATGTCTGCATCATTCAGCTCCCCAACAAAATTGCTAAAAAATACTATTGCTTTTTGAATTTCATTATTTTCAAGTATTTTTAATGATCTTGTGCTATTGTTCTGAACTATACTGTAAACACTTATGTAGTCTGTACTCTGGAAACAGAGTAAAGAAAATGCATTTACATTGCCATCTTTTATCTTTATTAGGAAACTCGCTTGGATGATCATCATCATGTTGCAGTGGCACTTGGGAAACAGGAGGGATTTGTCCAGAAGGATTCTGATGTAAGGAACTGTGAAGTAGTTTCATTTCTTGGTGACCACTTGATTATAAACTTATGCTGTGGTTAAAAGTGTGTCATCTCACATAAAGGGTCAGAAGGCTTATCTTAGGCACAGTATTAACCAGAAACAAGCAGTATTACTGAAGTGTTTCCTCTAGTTCTGTTGCACCTGTTTCAGGAAAAGTCTATGAAGGAGAAATAGTTTCAGAGGACAGCAACAGATAATGTCAGGTCTGTAATGCATGTATTCAATATGTTCATTCAAGAGAAGATTAAGTGATTTTTGTCACAGCCTGCTACTACTCGTGGGTAGTAGATGGTATTCACAGAGGGAAATGGAAACAGTGAACCAATCTGGACTGCTAAACTTGCATGACACCTCACCAAGCTGATTTTGGTGGAGGATTGTCAGTGCGTGTATCCCAGAGCAGATCCGTCGTTCAAACACCATTATGACAAGATAACCCTTGAGACAAGCAACAACAACCAACAGATGGGAAGAACAGCAGTGTTAGTCTTCATTCCATGTGGTGTCTCTATTGAGAGAAAGAGAAAAGCTACTTAGAAGCTTTTCATGATTTTCTGTGTAATTTAAAAGAGACCTCAGTCGTGAAAATAGCAATAAAAGTCAAATTTAAGGGACGGGCAGACTGGCAGGTTGTAGCCAAAACAGCCAGACAGTCAGCAAATGAGTGTGACAAATTGCCAGATTTTTCTGTGATGTTCTAGTTGCTCACAGGAAAATGGGTTAGTTTGTTAGTCTGTTATTTAGACACAGAGATTCTACCAGGAACTAGAAAGAAAAAGAAAATTAGTGTAGGAATGGATAAAAGCAATAAAGTGGTAATACACACTATCATGGTAAAAAAGTCTGTGTTCATGGATAGCAAAGGGAGGCAGATGTTTCAACTAGTATGGGTTAGATTAAGAAAAAGAGGTACTAAACTGCCTTTGAGGATTTACTGTGATAAATCAGTGGACAAATATTTCTTAAGAAATTATATGTATTGTTTTTGGCTGAACATGCTTAAGTTCCTGGTGGGGTTGCACATTATCCTTCTGGCAGGAATACTGATAACTCTTAAGTCTGAGGTGAAAAGAAGGTAGCTGTTTTTCAAAAGGCTATTACCTAAGCATTCTATAGGAGTCCAGGAGTTTTAAGTATTGACTTTCACCATCATAGTCACTTAAATGTATCACAGAAAAAATTGTCATGATGTCAAAGGTTATGGTGAAAAGTCTTTGAATCAAGAGGAGTCTCAAAGGCTTATGTCCATGGACTAAATTTATGATGACCTAAATTTCATTATCTCAGTTCAATGAGAAAAGGTAATTTTAAGCAGAATAAGAGAGGATACTGAGACTCCCCAGTAAGGAAGTTAAGTGAAAATTTATGTACTGTTGCACTGTGTCTTTTCAGGCCTCTTTCTAACAGGAACATGGAGGAAATGAAAGTTGCCTTCTCTCTTTGTAAAAGAACCATATAAAGGATTCTATTTATTGCTAGGTGTGTTGAAAGAAAAGCTTGTTCATTCTAGCTTAATGTGAGTGTAAATGTTACCCAGTTGTTTCAGGATGTCAGTGTTTGTGTCTGCTCCCTCTCTGCAATTACAGGAGTAATTCATTACGGCCTGCTTGCAGAACATCTATCTTCAGCTTTCTTAACAAAATGACAGCATGTACCTACAATTCCCAGGAAAGACCAATTGTTATGTCAATGTGCTGTAATTAAAAATCTCTAGTGTCAAGAGTCTTATCAAAATGCTAGTGACTGCTGTATGCTTGAGGAAACAGAACATTTATCTGTGCTCTTAACCTAGATCTAGACATTTTTCTGAGGCTAGTCTCAATAGAAGATGGCTGAGTTTAAAATTCTTTATAAATCCTGTGTAGGATATAAAGTGTCTTCTGTCTTTCACTTGCTGTACTTCACAAGACTTGTGATGCACTCAGTCAGGACACACTTCCTTCAGACAAGCACGTGCTGAAGTTCAAACTACATCTGTTAACAACTCCTTAGCTTGGAGGCTTGGTTCATATTTGGGATGCATCAGTAATGTCACTTGCATGGCTCTAGGCACTATTCCAGCAGCTTTACCTCATCTCCAAAATGTCAGATGAATGGAAATGTCTCCACACCGTGTCACTTGTGTAAGGACATAAAGCAAGAGGCAGCTCAATCTTTTTCATTTTCAGTCTGCATTGACAGCTAAGAGTTTTTTGGACATAAAGGGCAGCATATGGAGGGTGGGAGCAAGAACGGGTAACATGAGAAGAACACAGAAATATTATCTGAGCATCCAGGGATGAAGTTAGAAAAGCTAAAGCCCAAATAGAACTTAATCTGACCAGGGATGTTGAAAGCAACAAGAAGCACTTCTGTAGGTGCGAAGAAGCCAAAGGGAAGGGTTTTGCTCAACAAGACAAATGTTGAAAGAGGCTGAGATGCTAAATGCTGGCTTTGCATCAGTATTTATTAGCCAGGCTGGCCATCAGGAATCTTAGGTTGCAGGAACGAAAGAGGAAGGAGCAAGGAAGATATGCCCTTGGAGGAAAAGGATTAGGTCAGGCAATGCTTGAGCAAACTGGATGGGTAGAAGTCAGTAAAAATCTGTGGGATACATCTGGCATTGCAAGGCCTCTCTCAGTAATCTGGTTGATCACGGGGACTGGGAGAAGTGCCTGAAGACTGGAAAAAAACATGGAAGAAGGAGGACCCAGGCAATTACAGGTGTGACAGCTTCACAGTGATTGCTGGAAAGGTGGCTGAACAGCTGATTCTGAACACCATTTCCAGGCACAGCAAGGACAAAGAAATCATCAGGACTAGTCAGCATAGCTTTGCCAAGAAAAAGTCATGCTCAACCAGCTGGGTAAATCTCTGCAATGAAATGGCTGGTCTGGTATATGAGGTTAGAGCAGTAAGTTATTGGCTCCCTGTATTTCAGTACTTTCTGTCTCTGGCATCGTATCTGATAAGATCCTCCTAGAAAAATGCTGAGTACTGGGTAAGCAGACAGTGAGGTGTATTGGAAACTGGCTTAACGTTTGGGCCCAGGGTGTGGTGACAGTGCTGCAAAGTCTGGTTGGAGGCCAGTTACAAGTGATGCACCCCAGGGCTCAGTACTGGCCCAGTCCTGTGTAACATCTTCATTAATGAACTGGTGCACCCTCAGCAGGTTTGCTGGTGACACCAAACTGGGAGGAGTGGCTGAAACACCAGAGGGTTGTAGTGCCACACAGAGAGACCCTGACAGGCTCCTCAAAAATGAGTCCGTTTTTGTGATGTACCAAGTAACACCACTGCAAAGGAGCCCTACTGAATTTTATGAAATATTAAACAGTAATATGTCGCTTCAGCAAATACCCATTTAGAAGAATCAGCTATATTTATGTTTGATTCATGCAAGCTGCACTGTCTGCCCTGCTGTCTGGAAACAATTACATTTGAAGATGGCATACAGCAGGCTGCACAGTAGTATGATCAAAAAAAGCCCCACCCAAATTTTTTTCTTCTTTGAAATGTGATTTTTTTTTTCTTGGAGTGATGAAACTAACATGGAGACTGTGACACTGTCATCTCTAATAATTCAGTCGACATTAATTGGATTTAATGTGGGCAATTGCAGGTTGATTGTGACTTTAGTTTTTAAGTGGCATTTGAATCTGAGAAGCATGCAAAACATGAGTGACTACTGGTATTAAGAGGAGTACAAATAGGCACACATAGTGGAATAAATCCTCACAGAGTTGTCTCAAATAATCATAACTGCTGAAGAATGAAATACAATTTGTTCGATAGTGGTCTTTTTCTTTTTTACAGGACTTAAACAGTCATTCTATCATACTTGCAGCATTCTATAGCCCTTGTTCCATCAGTTTTGTGACTTATGTTTCAACAAAAAACTCGATTTTTCTGTGTGGCCTGTTACATGCTTCTAATAGTGCGTAGCCTAAATGAGGGGAAGTGACATTAGTCTCAAATGTAGAATGTTTTCTTTCTTCTTCAGTAAGCAATGTGTTGTTTAAACATGACAGAGAATTTTACAGGAAGAAAATTGGTATTATTGATTCATGTTCTGCTAATGTGTGTTTTCTTTAGGTCCATTCCATGGAGCCTAACCGACCGCAATTTACAGTATTGACTTTTGAAGATTTAGTTGCATCTGGTATTCCAGTCGCACCTGAGGATTCTGCATATTGGGACAATTTCTGTTCAAAGCAGGAGGGTCCAGTGAGACAGAGTTCACATTCAAGATAAGACTGCATATAAGAAAAGAAACTTGTCAAAGTTCTTATGCAGTTATCCTGGCACATGTGTAATGAAACTTATGTTTCCCTATTTAAGCTGACAGCCTGACTTTTATGAGACATCATTGGAATTGTAAGGAAGACATATTCCCTTACTGAAGGAATTCTGATTGACAAGGCTAAACTAACATGCCTTTTTGCATCTCCTTGCTTGTGGTTTTTACACTTCAGTAATTATCCAGGCTAGGAACAGAAGGCAGTTGTACAATAATGTTGTTTATTAGTGAACAAGTGTTTAGTATATAAAAATGTGTTTCCATACTTATTTATGCTGAAGGTTAAATTATGATACTGCTTTTTCTCTTAGAAAAATTATTCATTTATTCTCAGATGGACAGATAATGTCAGTAGAATTGGTACAAATTCTTACGCTCTTATTTTGTGGTGCAAGTGTTTGTACAACACTTAGTGTTTGTGTAATGCCAGGCTGAAAAGGTCTGAGTCGTAGTAGTCTTGGAGCTACATGTGTGCAAAAGTAGTTTGAGACAGGGAATTAACTTACAAATATTTCACAGTATTTTCACTTCTTTCTTTGTTAATTAAAGCTTCCTGTACACAACTTAGTATTTGCCTTTTAACAGTTCTTTTTTGTATTTTTTCCCTCAGTGACAGATGCAAGCCAAGCAGCAGTTCAATTTTCCTAGGCTTGCATTTGCATTAGTCATAGAAGGAACCCAAAGAAAAAAAGAAAGCTGTTTATTTTTTTTCCAAATAGTCTTGTAACATCTAATGACAGAACATTTTACTGTCCTAACATCAAATGAAGGTTTCTGGAGATCTGTAGATCTTGAGTGCACATCTAGAATATTTTGTCTTCTTTTTCAAAACAAATCCTGTTTTGTGCCATTATCTCTCACTCTTCTTTCTAGAAATCATAAATAGAGTGGTCCATCTAAATTTAAGAAAACATACTGAACAGAATGATCTTTGCACAAAAAATAATTACCTTCTGTCCTACAGTTGAACATAGATCTGGATTTGAACTGGAATCCATTGAACTGGATTTGGGGTTGTGTACAAATAGGCTGCACCCTGTATTCTGGTGTACACCATGAAAAGGAGAATCTACTTGAAGTCTGACCAGTGAATTTATGTCTTATTACAGAGATGAAGAAAAGTTCGCAAGAGAAGATGATTTTTACAACTATTATACAAGCATTTGGAGTTCTGTGGTAGATAATTCTGAATTCAAACATGCTGTTGAACTCTGCTGCTTCCAGTGCTGATTAATATTTTTTGTTTCCATTTCTATGACTCTCTCATTCTGCATGCTAATCATAGTTTTTAGTGTTTTACTTTTTTTCCCTCCAAAACTATGAATCCATGAAGCAATGACTCTTCTCTCCAGACTCCACAGTGGCTAAATTAGATGTTTAACTTCAAATCTGAAATTTAAAAACATACAGGATGTTTTATTGTTTTATATACTAATTCTATGTTATGTATTCCAGATTGTTTGTCTTTTAGAAAAATGAAATTCAACTTGCAATAAATAATTTGCAATCCACAGAGGTCCAGTATATGCCAGGCAGTCACTGGACCCATCACTTGCAGCTTTGCCAGACAGTTTGACGTTGCCAACTTTTTTGCTTGGACAATGAATCGAACTGCAAATATGGGATGAGCTGAATAGAAAAATTTCAGATCTAAATTCCTGGGGATAAGAGAATTAATTTCATGTTAGGGATGAGTTATTTTTGCATGGAAGCGGTGTCTCAAACCAGAAATTTTCTTTCAATGGAAAGAGTTTTAAAAGTATTAATGAAATTATTTATAATATTATGCTTGCATGTAAGTAGAGGACAAGCCAATTTTGTTAAATTAGAAAATTGTGCTTGGTTTTCTTGCAAGGAATATGATAGTTTTCAAGGCTGTATCTAATTAGAAAGACCTAAAAGAATTTGTTTTGGTTAGTTTTCCATGAAATAAAATCTTAATTTAGAGTGGTTCATAAAGAATTGTCTAGAAGACTGCAGTTTCTCACATTGTGATTTTTTTCATGTCTTTTAATTTACACTGAACTGTTTGAAAAATAATATTCATCTCCTTTTTAATCTTAATAGCAATAAGGTTAGGTGATGGTAATGCCTTTTGAAGAGCCACTTGAGTCAGGTTGTTTCATGTCAGTGCAAATGGACACAATTGTTAACTTGCATTTACCTCAGTAGGAAAGAGCAGCTGCCTCGTTATGGAATTTTTGGCTAAAAGCATGCTGCTAAAAGGCCAGCAGGACATACTGACTCCTTATGAATGTGAATGATCCTTCTTTAAGTCAGAAGAAAGTTTTTCAGGATATCTGTGCTGTGGAGGCACATACTGAAATAAGTGTTGCTAGTGTGTACAAATTGATGTAATTTCACAGTTCTAAGATTAATTTCTTTTTTAATTCACCATCACACCTTTTCCTGATAAAACAATAATTGAGCCATTTCTCCACACAAGGCCATAACACTGACTTACTTGCATTTCCACAGAATACCCTGCTAATGGCCACAGAGTCCCTCTGCCATTTTAGAACAGCTCCAGCTTCCCTCACTAGGTCAAGTTGTTGGCCCAGTCCAGGGTAGGTGAGCTGACCTTTGCTGTCTCCCATCATTCTTCTGTCCCAGTTACATCTAAAAGCCTTTAGATGTAACTGGGACATCGGGGCCTTTAGTTTCCTTTTCCAGAGCTCCCTTCCTTCATCTGTTTGTTTTCTCGATACTGTCTTGACATAATTGTACCATATGCCTGAGAGGGTAAGAAGCTGCAAAAACACAAGCTCTGCTCCACATGAGCCTTTCCCAGCAGTGGCTGTAGCTGGGTGGATTTTTTCGCTATGAAACAGCATTGACCCATCCTCCTGTTTCTCAAATTCTCAGATTTAGGTCTTAGATTAGATCTGCTGTCCTAGGTGGCATGTCAACATGGTGTTTCTGAGAAGTATTTATTAACAATCTCTATCAAAAAAATACATTTTAAAAGTTTTGATCTTCAGTGAAAAGACTGTTAAAAGTGAATAGATGTATTTTAGTTTGGATTTGTTCAAAACTTTTTGCATCTTACATCAAAAATTGTCAGGTGGATTAGGAACTTCAGGGAGTAAAACTGGTTTCAAGACAGTTAGCAGCTGTGTGACAAGAGATAGGTGGCATTTGATGTGAAATTCTGTAACTTTGAAAAGTGGATCATGTGAGTTCACTCAGCCTTTTACAGAATCTGCAAACTTACGCAAGGTGTGGATTGTTAGTATCTTGTGGGATCGAGTCCACTGATGTTAATCAAGTATGCTCATCTTAGACAAGAAACCAGAGATGCATCAACAGAAGTAGTGTATATATGGTTGTTGTATGTGTGCTCTGGGGAACATCCAGGCAACAGCTCAACTTTAAATAACCATCTTTACCCAAGACACTGCAATAAGGCGTTGATATGCGACAAAGTTGTAAAGAGATTATGCAAGTCAGCATAGAGTGCCTGTTGTTGGAGATTTACAGGATTATAGTGCTACGTTCTACAAAGAAGATAAACGTGATTCTTGGCAGAATTGATACAGCCATGTCTAAAACAGCAATTGAGACTGTCAGCCTTAACTGCTGCTTAATTCTGCAGGAGGGCTTCATTATCCTCCAGAACAGTTAGTTTTGATTACTTCACTCTTTGTAGAAAATGTAAGCATGAAAATAAGTTCTGAATTTTCAAGAGAAACAACATTTGAAAAATGGGTTGGTTGGGTTTTTTTTCAAAAAGTCATTTTTTGTAATTTTTTTTGCACTGCACATGCAATTTTTTTTGGCCAGACATTGTATATGAATCCTGTTTCTTCTAAAATTGGGTATAATTTCCTTACTGCAATAAAATGTGGACTATTTTCTGTTTGTGTTGTCTATTTGTCTATTATTTTATCTTGCTATTATTTAGATCCATACAAAGGTGAGATTACTGAAACACTTGTCTGGTACTCCTTTGCTATTTTAGAAACAATTTATGGGACCATGAAACTGTACACTCTTAATGACAGCCTTTGGATGAATCATGAAGCCAAGGTCTGGACCAGTTCTCCACTACTTAGCTTCTTCCAATTTTAATTTTATTACGTGCAACCCAGTTTCATACAAATATAACATTATGTTGGTATATTCTGTGCTGGAAGGGGTCTCATCTTGTCAAAATTGGAATAATGTGATGTTAACGCTCTTAGGAAGATGCACGTTTTCAAATACAAGACTACAGTCCTACCCAGTGCTGCTTACAAGGAAATTTCTGAAGATTTGTTTTTTAATTGGGACATAGAACACAAAGGTTCTTTAGATTGTAGTAGGAGCTTCTTCACACAGAAAAAAAGCTCTTTTACTCACACAAAATTTTTCTTTAAAACATGTGAAAACCTGTTTTGTATTTGTAAGTGATTTAAATGGTAAGAAAACAGGTGTTTCAGTTGAAATGCATCTTCTATTTTCCAACCTAGAGTACTTCAAAAGTTTGCCAGGATGCTTGTCAGATATGTCCTAGGGATTTAGTGATGCCTTTTGACATTTGGGACCAGCATAACCAAGATGCAGTGCCAGACCAATAGGCAATGCCAGAACTTGGAAGGACTTACAGAGCTTTGGTAAATGGTAATGCTGTACTTACGAGTGGCAAAGCTCTGAAGGGGCTGTGTTAGAGTTTTCTTCAGGTTCCTACTTTTAAAGTTGTATAAATGTCTCACTTTGCATTTGGTAATTACCTCATAAACTTTGGCATTTAAGTCTAGTCAGACATTCCACAAGAGCAGAGGTTTTCATTGCAAACTTGCCCATTTTTGTTAAAACACCTGAATAGGCAGGTGCATCATTTCTGTCCTGTTTCTGTGTGTGTTGGTGTGCCTCGTGCTGTGCCCTTTGTACCACAGGACCTCTAAGACATCCACGAGGTACTTTCACTGCAACAACATTCA
This sequence comes from Prinia subflava, assembly GCF_021018805.1. Lineage (NCBI taxonomy): Eukaryota > Metazoa > Chordata > Aves > Passeriformes > Cisticolidae > Prinia > Prinia subflava. The sequence goes on from NC_086249.1 coordinate 32,936,003, forward strand.
GAGGGGCTAATCCCAGCATGCCTATGATTCCTGCTGGCAAAGTTGTCTTTGAGCTGAGAAGAAAATGTGTTGGTACCATTACCAAACTCTAGTACATTAATGGAAAACACGAGTAAAGAAATTGCATGAAAGACTTTAATCCTCTAATGCAAATCATGAGAAGCAAATATAAAAGAAAACGTATACTAATGCTAGCTTTTAACTCACAGAAGTTTAGTTTTGCTTTGTTCTAAGATCTCAAAGCAGCTGAACTTACTTCAATCCTATTATTTGGGTTTCTGGGGTTTTTCCCCTCAAGGTTAAATAGTAGCATCTGTATTAGAAAGTCCCAGTTAAGATTTCCCAGTTGTGAGTTTCTCTTGTCTCTGCAGCTTTATGTTTCCAGATTTGGTTCAGTGTTCTAAAAAATTGCTTTCCTTTAATCATGGAATAGGCTGAAGTTCACCCAAGTAGCCGGTCACATCCACTTAATCCATGGGAATCTTTGTTCAGAGGCAGAAATCAGGAGCTTGCTGTGCCCTGCTTCACCAGCCTGGTGGTGCTTGAGCAGGCAGTGGTTTCTCAGTTGATGAGTGAGGTTTTGCTCAGAGGAGGGGAGGATGTGGTCCTGCTGCAGTGGCTCTAAGGCTGCCTCCCCATTCCTGGAATTACCTCACTCAGCTGAGTGACATCGCCTCTTGATGCCACTGAGTATTAAACTCTCGATTCCATGACTGTTAGGATTTTTTGTTTCACAGTGTTGGAGCTAAACCAGCTGTTTTCACCAATGTTTGCAGTTTTTGCCTTTGTATCTATATACAAATATCTATTTAAGACACCATGGATAGCAATCTTAACAACTAGTGCAGAAAGGAAATGCAGTAAGACTAGCAAAAAGATAAATAATCCTTATAAACATGATTACAGATTTTATATGCATCATTGCATCTTATATTTAGTAAGATGTATATGCAATATTTAACATAAATTTTAAAATGTACTATATAAATGTGGACTTCTATATATATGCACACACTGCATTACAGTATCTTTCGATTAAAAAAGGTCTGTGTTTTCCTCTGCAATTAAGTAAGTACACAATTATCTATACATAGTTGAAATACTAATTTCTTATTTTTCATCATTTTTGATGAAAATTTTGATATATTTAAATTATTTCCTATTAAAATTACGTGGGGTTTGGATTTAAAACAGCACTCAGGCAAAAATCAAAAAATACTGCCTTGAAAATATTTTCTCTTTAAAATGAATACCCTGTGTTTTCTCAGCTTCAGCAGCAAAGTTTTCAGTAATTTATCACAGCTGCCATTAGGTGAGTGGATTCTCAGTCCTTGTATCTGTTGATTGTACAGTGTGCTCCTCATCCTAATTGAGAGCTTTTGTGAAGGGCACAGTGAGGCTTATTCAGTGAGGTCGCTGGTCTTTTCGTAAGAGAAATGGAATTTTCCTGCAGTTATTAAGTTCAAACACTGTTTACTGAATAGAATAATATTCTCAGCAAGCAGCGTTTACTGCTTACATAAAAGCATGTTGTTAATCTTGTGATGGTTATGTGGTCCACAATTAATTAGCTGCCTGTACAATATTAGGAAAATGTATTAGATTAATTTTGTATAGTAAAACTATGTGGGTAGTTGTACTCTGGTTTTGTATTTCCGCATACCACAATTACTATTCTCATGTGAATGGAAAGAATGCATTACAAAGAGACTGATCTTTCCGATATCATTGCTTCTGCCTAATTGCTTGTTAGGATATTTAGATTATTTGCTTTGTTAATTTAGAATATTTCCCCTAGAGTGCAGCAGGATATTTATTTGCATTTCAATTCTACCAGTCAGACAACTCCTATTTGCAGAAATCATTGTTATCTCTTGGTCACCTTTTGGGATAAAACCAGGAAACAGCAAATTGCTGACTGCAGTGGAAGCACAGTGGTTTCAGTTGGATTAGATAAAGTCAGATGTGCTGGCCATAAGGCTATGTAGCACTGGCTGTGTGAATGGCTTTAAGATTTTAGAAAATACTTTTATTCTCTGAGGTGAGCCTTCAGTTAAAAGAAGGCATGAAGTAATGTCAGATGAAGGCAATGATTTCTCCTAAAGGACTGCTGAAAGAGTGAAGACCTCCTGAATATGCTAGGAATTCGAAAACACATTTATTTATAGAAGTCAATTTGAGAACTTCAGAATTCTTGTAATAGGATGATTATGGTTTTGGTTTTGTTGGGGGTTTTTTTGGAGCGACAGCAGTTTGAGTGCAGCATTGATTGGGTTGGGTTGTTTAGTTTGTATAAACAGGCTTTTAAAAGGCAAATGAAAATTCAATTGCATTAAAATTTAAATGTGTTGATGCAAGTATCTGCTATATTAATACAGATATGTAGAGTACACACACACACACACACATACAAATATATATATATATATAAAAAATCAGCCTTAGAAGAACTAGAAACCAACCCCACCTTTATTAGCTCTGTAACCAGGAAGTGTCAGAGATGTACTTCAAGAGTGGGGGATACAAATGGTACAAATAACCTGGGCTGATGCAAGAGAAAATTTAAGATCCAGCAGCTAAGAAATAATAAACAGTGCATTGAACAAATAAGAGAAGGAGAAGATTAAGATAATTTTTTTATCTGTTGGAAGATTTTATTAAAAATGCATGAGTTGAAATACTGTGAAAGCAAGTGAATGTAGTAGGCAAATATCGATTTTCTTTGTCATTTAATGATTGGTACTTTGTATGAAGGAAGTCAACAGAAACTGCAGAAACTGCATTGAATTTATTTTGCTTTATCCCATTGGTCTTAAGGGCTTTCCTAGTTCAACATTCAGTGGGACCTGGGAAAATCCATAGGATCTTTACAGTACATGCTTGAAATATTTTTGAAAAGAAGAGACCAGATGCAACTGTTTCAGAAAACAAATGCTTCTGAAAAAGAGAAGCTCCTCTTACAGTGCGTTGGCAGGCAGAAAAATACCCATTAATTAGAAAAACTAATTTTTTAGTTTAGTTTAGTTAGGTGGGCACATCACAGTCAAGTAACTAGTTTACTGCTTTGAAGAGATGGTTTCATGGTGTTGGTGTAAGGCAGATATCAGAAATGCTGCCTACATTTTTTGTGCAGTACAGGTCCTGTAGGATTTAGACAAACTTGCTCTTGGTATCTGTAAAATAACATTATTAGTAAAAGAGCAATCAAGAGCGTAAGCGTTAATGGAAGTCTGAATCTCAGCTCTTGTGAATTCTTCCATCCTGGGCTTCTGAGAATGGACACTTTCTATGCATGAGGATTCCCCAGTTCTAACCTATCCCATTTCTACCATAGGACACTAAATAAGATGTTTGTCCATTACACCATGCAGGGCTTCCCTCCTGGGCCCAGGAGGGTCTCTGAGAACTCGCATACATTGGGGAAATTTGGGAGGAAAAGTGAATCAGGTCAAGCACTGCAAACCAGTCTAGCACCTGAGCTGACATCAAACAAGTCTTTGGAAAAAGCAGGTTTAATTCTTCAGGTAAGTATGACCACAGCTAAAACTGGGTTCTCTAGTGTGCTATTTGTGGTACAAACTACTGTTCTAGGATTTATAGAATCTAAGATAAGAGCCCCAGTCTGCCTATTTTTCGTTTATGTACGTCAAACATGCACTTTCAGTTACGAAGAGTACAGGACAATGGCACAGTGGGGAGGTAAGAATCAAGGAGCTTCCAGTTCTGGGGGTAAAATATTTTTCTCCATTCCTTCAGCTTCCAAAGTGTGACACTTCTGTATGTCTAACATACATTTTCTTGTTTATATTATATATGACTTTTTGTTTATTTTATTGGTCTAAAATTGCCTTACTTCTATTTTAACTATGGAAGGACATTTGGTTATATTTTAACTGGATGTCTGGTAATATAAAAGTGTCATTTTAGAGTTAGTGTCTGCCTGCTGGCTGTATTTCTGTGCAAACATAATAAAATCTCTTCTTGATTCCTTTGTTTCCCCTCTGTGCATCATCAGCTGAAACTGCAAGCCCCTTTTGAGAAAGAAACTGTCTCCCAGTGAAATGGAAGCCTGGTCCCAGCTGGAGCCCCTTTGCATTACTCTTAGTTAAATACTGCAGAAATAATTGAATCCCAATGGCAAACCTAATAATCCAGCAGCAGCTCCTTCGAGCCCAGATGATGTTGTGCATGGGGGTCATCCTGAGCTGCTGTGCTGATACAAGAATGACTTAGATGTTTGTATGTTTGTCTGCTAATACACTAAAGAGATGAGCAGAGACCTTGGGTGGCCCCTGTGAGTGAAGACATCACTGCCACCCTGGCATATTGCATTTCTCAGTCTGAACCAGAGGTGGGTTTCAGATGAAATTTCCAGCTGGTTTCATGCCCGCCTGCTCCTCCATTTGAATTAGTAGGTCTGTAATGGAATTACAGAATATCTCTGCCAGTAATGTTTATACAGCAGGCAGTATGCCAAAGGCTTGACAATATCATAACTTAATTAAATATGAGTGTATGTATGAATGAAAAGATAATTCAGTTGTGCTTAGGGTATATGTCCTGTGCTTGTCAGGCTTTGCTGCTTAACCTACAACTTCTTGGACAGTATATTTTTATCTTCTGCAGGCCAAGGTCTCTTTTGTGATGCTGCTTACACCCCAAGCCAGTTCACACTTTGTAATCAAAGCACATTTCCAGCACTCTCTTCCTCCTGTTCACTTTCTTGTACCCATTTCAGTTTAACTTCCCTCTATGGGGGACTGAGTCTGAGTCCCTCTTGCAGGGGAGATTTTCCTTCCCTTGACTGCAAGGGCATTCTGAGCAATGGACTCCCATTTTGTACAAATGTAATTGAATACCTGCAGGGTGAGTCTGGGTATTTTCCATCCCACTTTTATAATTTCCCTTTTTTCTTTCTCAGTTCCTTTTTTTTTCTCTGGATATGTTTTCCTCTTCTTCAGTCTAAATCCTCTTCTATTTTTTCTCATAAACAAATCCACATTTTACTTCCCAGTTTGCTCCCTCTTCACAGCCTGAAGATCTCACACTGCTGTGTGCTGGCTGCAGAGGTGGGGAAGATGCATTGAGTTAGACTGGCTCAAGCTGCCCTGTGACACTGTTTTCAGGCAGGAGTAGAGTCTTCCAGGTTCTGGCATCGATGATGAAATGGCTGTTCACTCTTTTTGAGCAGCAGTCAGACTAGGTTTACACTGATTTGATAAATATTTTTTTTAAATCTTTTTGGGGCAGGACCTGAATTTATAATGAGGCAAGGAAGGTGTATGGGTTTGTGCCACATGGATCTCACTGGCATTGTTTTCCTCTTTATATGGGACCTGCATCAAGTTATCAATGCATTTTCTTCCTCATGTGTAAAATGGCCTGATACATTTCTATTACAAGTGGTTTGAATTGTTTAGTGCCTCAGAGCCCTTGGATTCAAGCTTTTAAAGAGATGGAAATGTTCTGAAGAATTGTCATTCCGGTTGGGTCTGTGGGTTTTGGAAAGACATCAATGGATTTTAGAGGTTTTGGTAGCTGTGTTGAAGCAGAAATCAGCATAATCCACTGTGAAGGTTCCTGAGTGCATCCACACACACTACCAGCAGAATAGAGTTAAGCTATAGACTATGCCTGAATGGATTTAGGTGGCAGCCTACTGCTTTCTTTACCTCTAGCAGTGCAGGTAGAGCCAAAAAGCCAACCCCACAGCCACTGTGAGCCCTCTGGGATGCACTGAGACTCTGCTGCTTCCTTGGACCTTCCAGGCTGGTCCAGTCTGGCATCGAGTCAATTAAAGCAAAATCCTTTGAATTATCAGTTGATGGAAAGGATGAAATCCCACACAAGATAGTTAATCCTCCTCACTGAGGTGGTAGATGCTAGCCAAGAGACTGCAAAAAACAGATAACCCCACCAAAAGACTTCGAAAAAGAGATACCACAGCAATGCTGCAAGCCAAAAAAGAGCACTGGTTTCCCGTGGTTTGTGTGAGCAGTCTACATGCAACTGGAATTTTTGATGAGATCATTTGTATCAAGGGCATATAAAGTTTCATTTTAAGTCTGAAGGTGTTCAGAAGTTTATAAAGATAAAATTATTTCTCAGAGGTATCAAAATGTAGTGGATAGCTGGAGGCCACACTGCTAAGCTGTAGGAATTGGATAAATGTTCGTTTAATGTGACAAGTGAATAATTTTATGTTAGCTTAATGCTTTCAAAAGCTTGTTTTATATTTTAATTGCTTATCAATGATTTATGTTGCACACCACAAGAACAGAAACAGTGACTAGCTTAACTATGCATAAAAAGTAAAATGCTTATGATTTTATTATTTTCTGCAGTACATAATAAGTTTTCTATGATTTTCCCATGAGAGAACTATAAATATTTCAGTATATTTGAATATATTATCCAATAAATATAAACTGAGCCGTTGCTTCTCTTTAATCTTTGTCCAACAGAATTATGAGGTTCAAATCACTCATTATGTCATCTGTGATAGAGAATCCTGTATTTGGAAATTTACCTTCTGGCTGCTGATTTGTATTGGACAGTGAACAAAGCTGTAATCAAAGCAGCATTTAAACTTGACATACAACTAGTTTGCTGCTTCTCTTTGACTGGTTGTGTAAGTCATAACAAATGAAGAAGATTGTCGTTGTGGGACTAGCATGAAACAATCTAGAAAAAAATACCTTTGGGGTTTTAAAGTACCAGGCATTCTGGTTTTAAACATCCTGGGGCAACTTGAAAAAGATCTCAGGAGTAATCATGTCCAAAAGGCAAAAGGCATGTATCAGGTGGTGAAAGGAATCTACAACCCAGAAGCCTTTAAATAGCATTTTCAATAGAAGAAATTTTGAGCCCAGGTGTATATAAACTGTGAAAGAAGAAGCAATATCTTCTCATTCCTGGAGGACAAACAACAGGACAATGGATGAGATGGAAATCCATCATTGTTGGTGACAAAGCCCAAGAGGCAGAGACCCCAGACCTTTTATGCCCTCAGCCATTTGAGAAATAAGAGCAGTAGAGGCAAGACAGAACATCCCATGCCCCTCTGGGCACCCACTGAATCTCATAAACTGTTACAGGTTATGGGATGATGGGTTTGAAATTCTATATTATGTTAATTTAGTGTTATGTTAATTTTTTAATTCTTAACATTATGTCTGACTAGGGAAGGAAGATGTAATAAGCTCTGCCTTACTGAATGCTGGGCAGTGTGTTATGCCCAGATCATGCCAGTGTAGCTCATGAGAAACAGACCTCAGACTCCTTGCAAGGTCCAGCCCTGTACAGCAATGGAGGCAAAATTTGATTTTGCCACAGAGGATGAAAAAATAGTTAGAATGCGCTGGCTGGGCTAGAAAATATATAATTGTCATGCAGAGTAGGTGAGATGAAGGGAATATGGTTACCCTGTGCTTCCCTCCCTTTATTCTGCTCTGTCTAATGTAAAGATATTCCTCTGTTTAGACCTTCTCCTTCTATTTCAGGGGTGGCACACGGACTGTCAATGGTCGAGGACTGAGCTGGACATGCAGCAGGGTGGCCCCGCTGTCACTGGGACTGGGGAGGTCCTTAGATGGAGTCACCCAAAAGTGGTGCCTACCCCTGCCTCTTTGTTGTCAATGACAGCTGAATTACCTGCCTGAAGGCAGCTGGGATTTGTGAGATTGCTGAGCAGTCCCACATTGACAGGATCAGCATCCAGCTTAGCCTGTGATTAGTCCTACCTGGATGCAGCAAAGGAGAGTATAGAGCCAGCAGTGTTTGCAACTGGTAATTGTCCTGTAGGCACTGGCTGATGATGGGCCAGGAGAGAGTCAGACCCTTGTGTGAGAGCTGCACTCCCACATGGGAGCAAATGAGACTCTCCTCCTTGATTCCAGGCACAGGACATCTCCAGAAAGGAACAGAAAGCAAAGTTCACTCATCGGCTTCTTTCTTTACCCTCTCTGTGACTTGTCTCAGCAGTTGCAAAAAATAAGAAATCACTTTAAAATTGTACTTAGGCTTCTGCTCTAGGTTTTGGGTTGGACTCACGAGTTTACCCTCTCCCTCAAGTCAGATGTAATCATAAAAATGTAGAGAAGTTCAAGTAGTGTTTGGGAATGCTTTCTGGTTAAAAACCCTTCCCAGTTTCTCTTCCCTAATCCATATACAAGGCTTCTGATTACTTTTAAATTTATTTTTTATCCATAATAATAATAAAATATTTATCCAAAATAATAATAAAAATTATTATTTTATAATTTTTGATTATAAAAATTATGTCCTTTAAGTTTGACCAGACCAAGTCTCTTCTCTAACTTTCCTTACTTCAATACCACATATTTTATTTTTGAATTTGAAACAACTTACAGAATATGAAGGAATAAGAAGAACTGTTCATATAAATCAGCCTTGGCTGAATGGCCAATATAAAATTATTTTTCAATTTTTTCTATAACATATTTTTTATTTAAATTCTTGCAGGAGAACACATTTCTGGTGCTATTTCCAGACAGCTTGCAGCTGAGGTGTGTCAGGCTCAGAAGTTCCCAGTGGGAATACCGGGTTCAAATTTCCAAAGGATCTGGAGCTGTGTCTAGGAAGAGCAGCGGCTGTACCCACTCTCTCTTGGGACCTCTAGTTAGGTGTGTGCTATATTTAACTTTTTGTTTCAAATTTATTTTCAAGTCATATCTTTTGTACAATGGTTTCAAAATCCTCCAGCCTATTTCCACCAGATTATAGTTTGGCCCAATATTCTGGAAATAATGATTCCATTCAAAATCCACACCCTACCTGATGTTTTCAAGGCTGGCCTTGATTTGAATGTACAAGGTGTCTAATGCAAATCTAATGATGCATAGAAAGTAACTATTTAAGCTAAGTGGAGCGTAGCATTTACAACTAGAAGCCATTTAAGTATTCTCCCAATCGCTACTACTTAAGCTGTGTTTATAATGTTTATCTAAATGCAAATGAGAACATTGCTGTTCATATCTATGCTTGTCATTTTGTTTCACTTAGTTTTTCAGGAAAAGAGCTTTGATAAACTTTCTGAAAAGAATACTTACAGCTTTCTAAAATAAAACTTTGATCGGTGCAAGAAAGAAATGTGGAGGGTTTTTTTAAATTAAAACCTTTTGCTTAAAAAGAACTGCTGAAGTTTTCAGTAGATGTTTTCTGTATTAGGTGTTCAGAACAGGACCTGTACCTTGTTATACTGCAAAATAATAAATAAATCTAAATCAATACATGTTCATCCAGTCTGCCTCTCTTTGCTATAAAAGGCCTCCTTCATCCTATTCATGATTCACATGCTCAGGCTACTGTCCCCTTTCCACTACTGCAATCCATCAAGGAAAAGGTTGTATTTGTCACGGTGCTGAAGAGCAGAAGTGCAATGAGATGCTGCCTCTAAAGGTACTGCTTGACAACACAAGTCAAACACAGAGCACGCATTGTGTAGGTGTTCTCTAGAGAAGCCTGTGGACTTTAGAGGGCTCAATTCCCTTCACTGCCCACCATGGCTTCAGCACTGGTACCCAGAGGGGGTACCCTGGGTGGTAGAGGACAGGGCATGTGGAACTGCCTCAATCATAGCCTCTAGCTGCTTCTTCATTTATCTTGTGCAGGATTCCATGTGACAGAAAGGCCCATTTTTAAAGCTCAGCATTTATTTCTGCATGAAACAGTGCTGAGATATTTCTGCCTCTTACCCCACCACTTACATCTTTTCATGTTGCAAGAAGCATTCTGGTAGAGACCAGGGTTCATATGGCAATAGGAAAACTGGTGGAGATCAGGGTTGATGTTGAAGCTCCCGAGTTATTGGTGGGCTGGAGCTGATGTCTTGCTCTCCACATGGATGACAAAAATGTCACCTGGATTCCAGAGTGGGGGATGCTCCTTATGGGGAGCAGAGTCTGGTACCTGCTCAGCCCAGGAGTGGGTGGTGACTGCGGTGCCCTCAGCCTGCTTTGTGGCTTGTGGGAAACAACCAGCTATGACTGAAGCTGAGGGAATAAACCCATGCTTCACCTTTTGCAAGGTGCTTTTCTAGCAGTGGATTTGGCTTTTTTTCGTGCTGGGGTACAGACTCCAGAGAGGAGGAAATTTTCAACCATGTGTTTGACATGTCAGTGAGGTTTAGATTCAGTGCTGAGCACATGAGTGTCTTTGGGGAAAGACATACATCATTAAATGGAGTCTATTGGTGCCCAGCACTGGAGGGCCTAAGTGATGTGTGGGGCTTTAAATGCTGTAATTTGTGCTGTCCAGCATGAGAAGAGTGCCTGTAATTTGCTGCCTGCTTTCCTCATGGATAGTGAAAGAAAGCTAATTATTTGGCCAAATGTACTGGTATTTGGGGCCCAATGAATTTTATCATACTGCTTGATTCATTTTCCAAAGAGATGCTCCAAGTTATGTTTCCTCAGGGGAGAAGCAATCTGTGGGAGTTCCTTCTGAGTATTTCCCATTCCCCATTGACCCACCCCAAAATCCCACACTCTCTCCTAACTCTCAGCTGTTGATCAGCCTGGGAGCAGCACCACCTCCCAGGTTACTCTGCCTGTCCCACAGCTCAGTTTCTAACCACATAAATCTGCAATGTGCTTTTTGGGCAAAGGCCTCTCTCATTTCTTGGAGGCACTTAGCTGCTTTTCAGTTTTACTCTGAGTGAAGGGTGAATGCTGATGTTCTTGGCTTTGGGAGTCTTCATCCACCATCCTAGTTAAAAAATTTAGTAGTGGCTTGCCTAAACAAGGTGGTGCCTTCTGAGGAATTAATGATTAAGAGCTTGCACAAGATGTGGAACATGTAAAAGCCCTTAACATCAGCAACTAATTGGGAAAACAGTAGTTTTAAAATTTATTTTAAATGAAAGTATTTAAGTGATTTGCTGTACATTAAAATCTGTTGTGCCATATTGTACATGATCAACCCCCCTCCCCCCCCAGTAACAGCAACAGAGGTAAGGTTGTATCACTGTTGTTATTTAAAGAGCATTATTACGCTTGGTGCTTTGCACAATGATGTGTTGGTGGCAGCTCAGAGAATTACTTCAGGAATGCAATTTCATTTGTGTCAATGACAATTGCTTTGGAGAGTGTGTACTGACTTCAGTGAGAATGGCAACTTAAATCCAGCCTCACGTGGAGTCAGCGCTGGTGCTGGTGTTTGTTTGCTGGAGCAGGTGTTGTTTTCAGTCTGTCCCCGGTGCAGATACCTTGCAGGAGGCAGGAATGCTTCCTGCTCTGCTGGTCAGAGGTACATGCATATTCTCCAAAGAGTCTTCCTCAGAGAATATATAGTATTTTTTGGCTTTATTTCTGCAACCTAAGTGTATTTCAGAAGTCTGTCTAAAACTGACAGAAAGCAGAACAGTAACTTGACTCATCTTAGACTGGCACTCTCCAGGAGAAGAGAAATACAAGACTAATAATTACTAACCTTTCCTGGAAAACTGTTTGACTAAATAGCTAAAGCCACTGTAGGTCACTATTAAACCCCATGACCAAGTGATGCTGAGGAAAAAGCATTTCTTAAAAATCTTGCACAGCTGTTTTCCATTCACTTTTAAACAATCATCTGTGATTACTTCAATTTCAATATGCAATGTACAGAAAGTGTGCAAAATGCGCAAAACTCATTGCTTTTCACTGTTCAAACATTTACAGCTAAACCTGTTGGAATAAAACCATCTAAGCATGTACAAAGTAGATAAGGGGTGATTTTTTTCTTTCTGATAGAAGTGGAGGAATTTTTAGTAAACCACTTCAATTCAGCATTTTTAGGTGAAATTGCAGAGGTTAACGTGCTGGTAAGATAGAGCTTCTTAAAAAATTGTTCCTTGATAGTTATTTGGAAGCTATTAGCTACAACCTGAACTTTGAAAAATGGAACAGTTACTGTTTGCAGTACGAGTTTTCTATTTCTTGAACATTATTGACAACTTCTAAAAAGTGGTCCAAGAAAAAAAGAAAATCGAGTGTCAGCAATAGACGCAAAAAAAGAAGGATGAAGACAGTCCAGAGATTTACGTGTTTCTCAGAAATAATTGCTCTCCTCTTTGCAAGCAAAGGTCACTTCAAAAAGTATGAGATATTGCAAAAAGAGAATTTTTAAAAGAAATTAAAATCAGGTGTGAAATCTTTCGGGAAATAGTATAAGATGGAAACCAACTGAATTTTCTGAGTTATAAACAACTTCTCCGACTGGCTGTATGGCAAATGAATGGCTGTGCCACTTGAATCAGCACAGAAATTCTGCAGCACTTCATGCCAGATCTGAAATGGGGCAGACTGCTTGTTATCACTGCAGCATTTCAAAACTGTAGAAAAGAAATGAAATTACTTATCCAAAATAAATCCCCAATATAAAAAAGTTGTGCATTTGGATGTGAATTTTCCCATCTGGAGAAGAATGGCTGTCAACAGTGAGATGATGCTCAAAAGACAAACTAGAGGATGCAATCTGGCTGTTGCTTTGAGTTCTGGGGCCATCTGAAAGTGAACAAATTACCCAAGGGCAGCATCCAGGTCACAAAGTTTTTGCAACTTTTCATTAAAAAAGCAGTTTATACTGATTAATATAAATATTAAAATAAACACCATAAACACATTGAAGAAAAAGACCACCTCTCTGCAGAAACACTTATGATCCAAGTATTTGATTCAAGTAGCACCATGGCACAGAATGAGATAATATTTGGTACTGAGAACAAAATTTACATTTGTTTGAGGGAAATAGGTGCAACATCATTTTAACTTGCTATCAGGTAATCACCTATAGGATGATATAATAGTTAAATACTCTCTTTTTCAGAGTTTGAAAAACACTCCACCACTCTCCCCACAGCCACCAAGCCAGTCTTTTCACTGCAGATGGTTACCACCTTGGTCAGGCAGGATTTCACCTTCATAAATTTCGTGCTGGTGTGTGCAAACACAACCAGAGTGCACTCAGTCACCTCTTCCAGCTTCTGATAGTGTTGTTAAGCAGACAAATCCCAGTGGAGATGCCTGGGTAGTGCTCCCCTTGAACCACTCTGTGCTGCTCTCCTCTTGAAAAATCTGGTCCTTTTGTAACCAAAGGCCATCAAGCTGTTCAGTCAGAGTTTATCCTCAGTAAATCTGTACCAACTGTTCCCAGCCAGCTGCTTCTTGTCCTCAGAAGTGCTCTATAAGAGGCCTTGCTAGGGAAGTTTTCAAGTGAGGCTGAGTGACCTGCAAACCCCCACATTGTTCCTTTGACCTCTTTTGAAGGGATGTGCATCCTTTGCCTATTGTTTCACTGATTTACATTCTTGACTGAAGGAACAGGAGACAAGGGATGCGTATCTGCAGTGCTGCTCTGCAGCAGACTGAACTTTGTGCATCTCCTTTATCTGGAGGAACTCAGACTCTTCTAGGGCACCATTCTTACCACCTCAATCAAGGTGTTTGGCCATACTGAGATGAACTGCTGGCTGAAAGTGCTACTTGTCTTCACTAAAAATAGGATTCAGGGAACAAGCTCCATGGGGAACACATGAAGAATCTCAGCACTTCAGGAGAGCTGTGCTCCCATGATATCTGGCTGCCTTGACAATTCCTGCTGCTGAGGTGGGGAGGGTTGCAGTCACACAGGGAATAAACTGAAACCTTTGTATCCTTTTAATTTTTGTTCTCCTTTTTAACAGTAGAATATGTGATTTCTAATTAGTGGCAACTGCAGCAAATCCCAAAGACTTTAAGCCTGAGCAAAGGATTAGCATTTGTTGGTTTTCGCCCATATGCTACTGAAAAGTATGGCCCTTTTTCAAAAACACTGTGCCTAAGACATTCAGGTGGAGTTTGTATTCTGGCATTAGTGTCATTAAGAAATAATCTAAACCTTTTTTTTTTCTCCTAAGACACTGAGGAAATAATTGTGTATCTTAGAATAGCAGTATATAACATAGATGTCATGACCTCTGTGTGTTATTGTAGATATTTTGAGAATTACCTTTAATTCAACTGTCTATAAATTCTCTTACATGTTCTTCTCACAACTAACACTTCCAAGGCAATCCATTTGGTTAAAGCAGGAATTAAACCTTCCAGAAATTTTATACAAGCAAGCAATTCCCTCTAGCAACAGATTGCAGATAAAAGTTTTAAAAGCAGTTGCAGGTATGGGGACTGTGCATGAAGTTTCCCCTTTTTGAAATGTCTCTGATTTGTACTGAGGTCACACTAGTGATAATGACCAGCTGTGTGATCAACCTTCCACCCATGTATCCTTTGGGAAAGGCAATATTTATCTGCTGGAGGCCTGAGGAGATCTGTATCTGCGGAATTGACTTTTCAGTCCACTCGGTTGGATGTGATGTGCTGTCTCATCACCTTATCCTTAATTACTGTTATCTGAAGATGAAAATCTGAACAAATAGTAACTATTTGTATTAAAGATTTTTAAATCTACTGTTTTATTCTAACTTCCATTTACTTTCAAGATTGTTGTAAAGATTAATTAAACAATATTTGAAATGTCACTACAAAATATAATTATAGAAATAGATGATTTTAATGCAAAATTAGCAGAAGAGAGAAAACCCTGAATATGAAGAAATCCACTTCAGCAAATCTAGTTTAAGCATTTTAAAATTTACTTTTTGAAATCATAATGATCTATAGTAATGGTCTGTGCATATCTTAACATTTTTCTTAAAGTTTTCCACAATGCTTAGTTTTCAGCTTTCAGAACAGAAGGACTTGGGTAGATTGTGCTGTGGATTTTCAAGAAGAACTGGAAATAAACCTTTCTTAGCCCTGAAAGCAGTCATCACTTCTTTGCCAGCACAGGTTCTCTCCATGTACAGAGTTGTTAACAGCTCTGACACAGACACAGATATTTGCAGCCTGCAACATTTGCTCAGAGAGTTAGAGCAGAGGAAGTTCTTCAAACAATATACAGTATAATTCTTTGAGTGAACTGGGCACTGAAAATCATGCTTTTTAAAGTGATCTGACCCTGTGACTAGAATATGCAATGTTTGAATGGAGGGAGAATAAAAAATATAATTGCAACAGAGTTAACTCTGCAAAGATGCATTTAAAGGTGCTGGATCAGTGAAAGGTTTTCTAACTTACAGTCCCATCTGGGATATATAGAGATGCAAACTGTACCAGCCTCAGGAGCACAACCTCACCAGCACCTGGTACAGGTTGGATGGTGGTGTCTTGGTTCTATGGCGTCATGCAAAGAATTTTAGTTTTGTCTCACAAAGGAAGAATGATCATCCAGTCTCTTCTCACACCAATATTTTCTCTGAAAGTCAATTTTTTTCTTTTGAACTGGGGTGGAAACCATTATTGTCTACAGTAGCTGTAAAAACAAAAACAAAAACAAAAACAAAAACAAAAACAAAACACCCCCCAAACATCAAAAAAAACCCCAAACCAAAACAAAAAAAAACCCAAAAAACAAAAACAAAAACCAAAAAACCAAAAAACAACAACCACCACCACCAACAACAACAAAAAACCACCCGTGTTTGGTCTGAATTGCTGTCTCCATTCCACCCTAGCAGAGGTGTTCAGCCGCAGGTCCATCTGCTGTGGCACAGCCCATAAAGGATGCCTCTGACAACACTGCAAAATGTTGCACTCTCTGATTTCAGTAACAGCTGAATTCGTGTGCCAGTCATGAGGTACAGGAATTCTCCTTCCTTTTGTCTCCCAGTTCCCCGTTTGTCTCTTAGGACCCAGCAGGCAGCCAGGGAATGTAGCACACCTTCTTTCTCTGCCCTTAGCAACCCGATGCTGTTCTTACAGACAGAGTGGACAGATGAAAGTCCCAGTCTCAAGTGTTCTCTCCCTCCTTATGAACACAGACTGCTTTTAAACCTCTGTATGTGCCTTTGCTAATGTAAATACATTCACAGGTCCTTTTAAGTGTAAAAGATTAAAAATTTAAAAAGAACTTTGGAATGAAACTGCCAACCTGAATTTGCTTCTGTCAGTGTGCTGCATAGCAGCCTGGATGACGGATTTCTTTTAAAACCATGTTTTAATTCAAGATTTGTTTTTCAGTTCATCATACAATGCATACAGGTTTGATTTCTTTGTAATGTTTCTGCTTGCTTATCAGTTTCTGTAGCAGTGTATTATCACACCCATTCTTGGAAGGAACACTGCAGCACAGAGTATTTATTTGCATTGGGTTATCAGAAATGTGGCTCAGACAGAGCTTAAAAAAAGAAAAAGAATAAATTACAAGCCTCTTGAGATACAATAACTCACTTCAGCACTTCAGTTTTATATAAGGAGGGCAGGAGAATAAATTAAAACTATACAGATAGTCCTACTCTTCTTAATTCTTGAATTCAAGTGCTTTATCCTCCTGAGATCATTCCTTCAACCTATCTCTTTTTTTTTCTTTTCTTTTGTGCATAGAGTATGTAAGTATTTATATATAGCCTGCCTCTTCACCTACAAGTGAAGAGCTACTGTTTCAAAAATTTCAGGTAATAGGAGAAGAAAAGACTTTTTAAAAGCCTGATATACAATTGGTGCAGTGCAGGGGGATGGTGAATAGGAAGGAAAAGCAGCAGTAGAGCAATATTGACAGTCAGAGCCTGTAACACATAACCTTTGGGCGGGCAGCTTGGCATGCTCAGCCAGTCTGGCATTAGCATTGCCTCGAGGGAGGCCTCAGTCTCTTTGACCTTGAGAGTCTTTGAATGAGCAGAAAATGGGATAATACTGAGGTAATACCTTCTCTCCTGAGGGATGTGCCATTTATTAGCAGCTTTTACTTGTTGTTATTTTGTTTATCACGGAAAATAGCCTCAGAAAGAGCAGGTTGCCTCAGTTCCCTGAACACAATTATGCGTTAAGGGACTGTGGGAACATTGAGTTAGGAGAAGCAGACCACAAAAATAAAGGAGAGCATTGCATTAAAGGCACAGCTGACACAAAAGCTGAGCAGAGCTTCTGCAAACATGCCACAGGGAGGTGTGGGGGTCCTGATATATCCCAGCCGCAAACATCCTGGTGTCCTGCCCAGGCAGGTCATCATCTCTGGGCAGGTTGATCCACTCGCCAGAGACCCTCAAGTGTTTCTGGTTAAACAGTTCCCTGTTGGAAAGGGCTGCCTCGGTGAGACTGAGATGTGTAGTCAATTGTGACACAATTCAGCTTTGAAACAAGCTTTGGTTTTACTTTGAAAAAAAACCTGTTGGTTTTGAAGGTGACAAATAAAATATTTCTTCAGTGATGCTTTGCGTTACGACTTCTAAATTATTTTTATAGTGCTTTGTGTCTTCTAATTTGTTGTCTCAGAGTTGTATACATAACTAAATCAGACACGAAACATAATCAGTGATCATTTAAAAATAATATTTAACAGGAATTTTCACAGACTTGCCCTTAATTTTAAGGAGACACAATTGTAATAATCTAGAACCCGATTCCAGCATGATATGGTTCAGATTTTCTTCTGTACACTTCAGTTTTAACTCCAGTGGCTGGAATAGGAATCCTCTCTTAGTACAGCACCATTACACATCTGTACAGTCACTGCTGAGTTCTCTGGGAAACAGTGTTTGGATGTGCATTTTCATTGAAAAATGAAAAATGGGAGTGATGCAAAACCATTCTGCTCAGCTAATACAAACTGCACTCTTACAATATTAACTACAAATTCATCAGAACACTGTGAAGTACAGAGAAGCACGTAAGAAAACTGAAGGAACAGCATCTGTAATATAATAAATAGAGATAAGGCGGGCAGGTACTCTAAATTTATGCAGAAATGAAAATTTTGATAATACAGTGCATCTAACTAGGTTATACCACTATTAATGGATGTTCTGAGTACATTGGTACAGTAATTTACCATAAAGAAGCAAGCAATCTGTTTTCCTTATGGGAAAAAATTGAGTATGACAACACCAGTAAGACAGATTTAGAAAGGGCTTTTTCAAAGTAGTCTGACAGATAGCCATCCATTTTCCACTTTAACTGAGGGTCTGATTTTCTCCAGTTTGTGTCAAAATCACAGAAAAAATGTACTTGTTTTCATCATCTAACTGTATATTTGAGTAAAACATGATTTGTTTGGCTACAGCATATTTTCCCAAAAGATGTCAATATCTTCACCTGAAGGTAATAGAAATCTTCAACTAAGGATGTCAAAGGGTGGAAATGCCCCCACCTTCTCAGGTGCCCTCTAAATCACCCTTGTTGTTCATCTCTCATCTTTTAATGGTATCTATGATTTCATTATTGCTCTCATCATTGCTCACATCAGGCTTCACCATTCCTCATCTGCATATTTTCCCTGCTGGACATCTGATACTTACTTTGAGATTATGGATTAAAAACATTCAAATTTGATGGCCTTCATTTTGATTCCTGTGAGTACATAACAGGCATGCTTATACACCACAAGCAGTTTAGGCATGAAATCACCACAAGGTGACCTTGTTGATCATGTTATTTCATTCAAACAATATTTTTTTCTGTTTTCAAATTTTGTAGTGGTGCTGTCTTGGAAAAGCAATGTACATTCTTTTTGCTCCAGCAGTTCAAGGTTGTTTTGTTAAATAAATATTGAAATGTTTTTCAGCATCTATATAAATATATACTGTTTGACATTGATGTTCATTATTCATTTTTACTCTGAAGTTCTGAAATCACACTACTCAGAAATATTGCATCTGGGGCAATAGCTATTTCCCAACACTGATCAAAAAAAATTGTAATTGGTGTTTACATTGGAGTTACCCTCTTACTGTAGGCATGTAAAACTAGTAATAACAGAAAAAAACCCTGGGGTTGTTTATCATTTGAGAGCAAGAGATTTATGAACCTGTTCTATCTAAGACTTCCCAAATATGGATTAAACACATTCACAAAGTTTCAGTAGACCTTTATACTAGCTTCAGTTCAGAAGAATGTCACAAAATGTCTAACATTACTTACAGTAAGTTTTTAAAATGCTTAAAAATATGATCACCTGATGCTGAATTTTGCTCTTCAGCTGGATTTCAGTGCTTGGTCCTGGTTTGTCAAAACTGCTCAGAATTGCCATTCCTCTGAGAAACATACTCCCACACACGAGCAGCCTTGAGTGTCATGGTGTCATTTGGGTGCCAAGCAACCTTTGGACAGTGTGATATGGGTATGTTTTAAATTGACAGGTCCTAAAATAACAAGCTTAAATTCCAACAGGAGAGGTGTTGGATTGAAAAGGATTTCATGTGCAGCCAACGGGTAAAAAAGCTGGGAAACAAGCTACTAGCCATATTGTCACAGGTGCACAATAATGCAATATTGATTTTAAACTTGAGCAGTTTTGGCATATAGAACAGTCATGACAAAAATGTGTGTCTGCTTATTAGACCTAATTCAGATAAAAATGGATTCAATGCAAATCTTTCCATCAAACTGATGAACAGTCTTGAAAGGCAAATATGCTGCTGGCAGCACATGGAGTCGTGCTCATTTTTCAGTTTTAGAACAGAAAATGCAGGAACAATAGAAATACTAATTTCTGAATGCTTTATGTACTTGAAATTGAAAATCCTCTACAGACTTTGAAACTGTTTGGACCATCTGCTTGTTAGGGAGCAGCAGCTGTGGGCTGCTTCACAGAAGAAGGTGACTGAGAGCCAAGGGTGACAGCTACAGTGACGCGGCTGTCCCTGTTCTGTCAAGGTGCAGTGCCCCATGGCACTCAGACAGCAAGGACAGAGCAGTGCTGTGTCTGTGACACAGCCCAGAGATGGACAGACAGTCTGCAGTGGCAAGGCAGCACCGTGGCCAAGCCAAGAATTCAGGTCTCCAGGCTGGGGTGGGGGGACTGTGGTACAATGCTGGGTGCAGGCGCCCCTGCGAGGAAGCTCAGGCAAGGACTGAGTTCATTAAACACAAGTCCTCAGTGAAGAAGTGAGCCCTCAAATTCTTCCAGCTCTTGTGCTGCATGTATGAGCCAAGGTCACCCAGCCACGTTGTATCAGGGCAGGCTTGGAACAGAGGCAGCCAAATCCAGGGGAGAGGGGAAGAGCTTGCAGAGCTTCTCAGTACAGTCAGAGCCCTAACTCTGCTCACCTTTGAGTAACGCAGTTGAGGACCTAGGCTAACAGCACTTACAAACTTCCAGAGACCTGGAAGCTTTCAAAGCCAGCCCGTGGTCACTGTCAAGAAAACGCTATGAGTCAAATTATTTTCTGGTACTCCTCTGTTGGTAGGTTTTGAACATTGGAATATTCTACTGGAGCAGGTCATCCTCCAGCAGATATGACAGAAGTGGAGAACACTTGGATAACCAGTTCATCTAGGTTTCAGTGAAGAAATAACAACTATAGGCAAGTTATAATGGGCTATTTGACACACCTAAAATCTATCTCAGCCCTACAGAATTCACATATCTGATTTTTCTCACTGGTGCTCTTGAGAAACAAAAGTAGAATTTTACTAAACAAAAAGTGCTGCAGAGCTGTTTATTCAAAGCAAGAAGTTTTGGCAATATCAAACAAATAGCTGCGAAAAAAATGGAAAGCCAGCCTTGGGGCACTCTCTGTTTCCATTCACATTCCCTTTCACCTTCTGCACCTTGATTAGCCTCTCCCTTTTTACTCATAGGTCACAAAACAGTGAAGAGATGCCTTAGTCTGCCAGAATGGTCTACTTTCAACTCTGACAGGAGAAGGATGATTGAATATTGCAGAAAACAGGTTCTGTTCTAATGAGTCCAACAAAATGACTATCAATAACTTTCTGCTTGTGGTGAGAGCAAACATTTATACACCATTGCAAAGTCTGAGTTGCATCTGGTCTTCTTTGCTGTGATGCTAGCTCAAGTGTTAGGCTTTTAGGAATGTATGTCAAAAATAACCCTTGTAATGTGCTTTGTATGGACTAGCTGGCTCAGCCTGGTTGCACATGCTCACATACTTCTCCAATCTGCAACTCAGCTTCAGAACTCTGTTTATTTCATGTTATTTGCCACAGAGAGCTGATTGGTGTGTGGTTCTGTTTCATTCTGTTTAACACATGAAAATGTTTCTGTCTTAACTGTTACTGGTGTTAAGCATATGTGTTCATCACAGGGATGCAGCTCGTTAACTACTGAGGGAGTTCCAAGCTCTCATTTGTTTGCAGTCTTTGAAATAATCCCTGTGGTGTAAAATGGAACACAGATAATCTGGAGTCAGTTTGGTGAATAATACCTCCCTTATGTGGAGCAAGAGAAAGATTCAGCAGTCCTACAATCTAGATGAGGACTCTTCAAAGGCATCAGCTGAACAGGTTAGAAACTGGCCAGTTTGCAATCAGCTCACAACCTGTCTTCACAGGGATGGCCACTGTGTCTTGCAGAAGTAAATAAAGAGCTGTGAATAAAGAAGACAGAAAGCAGACTACTCTTAGAAGTGGCGACATTCCTCAGCATGACTAAGCACACAGGGAGCTGTTGATGAACTTGACAAGAGGAATGTGTTTGTTGAATGGCTAGGCTCCCTAGAAGACAGAATTCTGTGATTTTTTTTTTTTTGATTTTTTTTTTTTTTTTTTTTTTTTTTTTGTCTGTAACTGTTAATTCTTGCAAAATTTCTAAAGTAGCCACCATGATGGACAATTCTGCCTCCATCATCACCTGTGTGACCATCACACGAAGGTTACTAACACACCTTCTTCCTTGGACAGATCCTAATGAGATCAGGACTTAATTGTATGCCCACCCCCAAGGACTACTTTTTGGTATGCAGTTCTAATTAAAAAAGCTCCAAACGCCTGAAGCCTGAACATTTTTTGAAGTTAATGCACCTGAGCTGACTTCGGGGATTTTTTAGTTTGAAGAAAGGGAGTCTGAGTGGCAACCTCATCTCACTCCACAATATCCTGAGGAGGGGAGGTAAAGAGGGAGGTGCTGAGCTCTTCTCCCTGGTGTCCAGTGGCAAGGTGTGTGGGAAGGTTCAGCTCTGCAGCAGGGGAGGTTCAGACAGGACATTAAGAACTATTTCTTCGCCTAGATGGAATATTTCTTTCCCAGGGGTCAAACACTGAAGCAGGCTTCCTGGAAAGGTGGTCAGTGTCCCAAGCCTGTCAGTGTTTAAGAGGCATTTGGACAATGCCCTTAATGCAATTGGACTGAAACTCTTCTGGCAATGGCAACTTCATTTTGGGGGCAACTCAGTAACAGGGACATGTTTGCACAGATTTACTGTGTAGTGCATGAGCTATAAGTTCATTTCTGCACAGTTGTGATGGGTCTACTATTTTCTCAGGTGGCCACTGATTAATACATTTAAAATATTTTTTAGGAATGTGGTATGTTCTGGACAAGAAAGGGTGTCAGGGATATTATGTTTTAAAATTTAAATTGGATCATTTTATCTCTATATTTTAATAATTTTATATAGTTTATCAATAATAATCTGATCAAAAGATGCAACATTTACTATTGAAACTATACACTGTATTCCAGTCTGGATTTGATTTACTTCAAATTCAAGCCATTTTACATTGTTATGCTCTTAACTGTCAGATTAGAGTCCACTAATGCATTTGTGTGCTGTAGAAAAGTAGCTAGAGAACCAATTTGAAGATCAAAGAAGATTAGACAGATAGAGCTGCTTAATTCAACCATTTGAACTTGTTTATCATTGAAACATATATTGCTTTGGTCTAGACTCTGAAGTTTTAATCACTGTTGATTTTCAGCTCCCAGAATTAAATTTGATCAGCATTTTCCATTATAGGAAAGGATTTCTTATTTAGAATAAACTCAAGATCAGAAGTGCTATTTTGCAAGAAGCATCTCTATTTTTGCTTCCAGAGAACAAAAAGCCCTCTAGGCTGTACTGTAAGAACTTTTCTTATGCAGAAAAGACAGATGCTTACAAATAATGCTTCGGGGGAACCTGTGAAGACTTGTAGCACCAAGAGTCAATCCTTACACTAAAAAATCACTTCTCACTCCTGCAGAAGGTTAATAACAGCATGTCACATAACATTGTCAGAGCTCATGACTGGAACTGTTATTTTTTGACTCCACTGAGCAAGCCAGTGAGGTAATGCATGGCCACAAAAGCCAAATGATGGGGAAAAAATCCAGCACTATCAAATCAGTCTCTGGATAGTTTCAGAGGTTCAGTCAGGTGATTGAATGAATTGGTTTTTGTGCCAAATTCCCTCTTCCTGAGTGTGTTAAAATGTACTACTGTTAATTGCATGAGAACTAATATTTCCTTTATTCCCAGTGACCATGACAAGGATAGCTGACACAATCAGTGAAAACATCAAAGGCCCCTGACTTGCTCTGCTCCATGCCAGAAGGTAAGAGGCTGAAGTACAAACACACAGAGTCTCTTGGCACTGATGGACAAAGAGATCCCCTGGCACCTGCGCCTACCTGGCTAAAGTTACAGATAAAGCCAGAGGCACATGGGATAACTATGTTCCTACATCTGTGCAGTCTTAAAAACAACAAATATTGTGAGATTAATGAGGAACATAAGGAACTACAGCCCTGAATCCCTTTTCTGGAAGTCTAAATGATAAACCTCCAGTTTTGACAAGTAGTTATATCAAAGCAGTAATCAAAGCCACATTCCCCATTAGCAAAGAGCTCGGCACAGAGCGCTGGGTTGCAAACATGGCCTCCTGAGGTAAATTTGGGTAGTGTGTGCTCTAATCTGCAGGCACAGCTTGAGAGACTATTCTGACCAGCCAGAGCAGGCTGCAATGCATACACTTGTCTGACATGGCCATGGGTTGGTCACTCTCTTGTGCTTCCTTAGACCCCTTGGCTTCCCCAGGAGCAGCACAGTGCAAGCTATTCTGCCAACTGCACAGTGCCAGATGTGCAGCTCTAAACCTTCTTGTAGAGGCTTGCAGGCCCCTGCAAGGCTGAGGAGGGCTGACTTGAGAAGATACAACCATACTGTCCACAGTTGCTGCCATTTGGATTTGTAACTCAATGTTTCACATTTTGCCAGGAGTGTCCTCTCTGGGAGACTCATAATAGTGTGGGATTCTGCACTGAAAAAGCTGAATGAGATTTAAGGGTATCTTTCCCAAACAATAACACAAGGAGGAAGATTTCTTCTTCCTCCATGTATTGAACAATGTAAGCATTTTGATCACGACTTAGAGAAATCTGAGAATAAGTTCCTATAGATCCTAATTTCAAAAGCTATCACTGTACTACCTCCAACTCTGCACTGCATTCCTCTCTGCATCAGGACATGTGTGTGCCAGAAAATGAGACTGCTCTGCTCTGTATCTTCTGGTAGCATCACGTGGCAGACCTCCAAGGACTTGTGCATGGCTCTGCTGGCGTTGCATCACCCCTTGTGCTGAGTAAGACAGGGGATCTGGTAACAACTGTCACGGAGAAGACTGATGCTGTCACCAACTTTTGGTGTCAGTTTTCACTGGCAGTTGCTCTTCACACATCTCTCAAGTCCTTGAATCTCCAAAAAGGAAGTGTTCAGTGCATGTTCAACTGAAATGTAGGCCAAGCAATAGACAAGCCTTCTTGATCAGGATAATGCTCTTAAGTGTAACAGAGATGATTAAAGTTGGAAAGCAGAAGAACATAAAATTAACATGATTTTACTAGTAACTTCAGTAACTTGCTACAAAAGTTTTTTTTCCTCCAGGCATCTGAATAGCAACAGACATTCCCAGAAGCACCTTACACATTTTCCAAAAGCGTAAGTCATCAAAACACACGATGAGAAGGAAAGAAAAAAAAAAAAGAGAGAGAGAAAAGGAGAGAAGAGGGAGCAGGTGAGAAGCAAAACTCAAAACCAACTTCCTCTCCTCCAACCCCCAACCTCAAAGAACAAAAAAGACCTCAGGGCAAAAGAAGCCCAAGTGAGTCCTAGAGATTCGAAGGACTATATGGGAAACCTTCTTGGGAAAGTACTTCTGCTGGTTTCAAGAGGAGGCACTTCTTTATTCAACACATCAAGAACAGAAGTAAAAGCTGTTTGTAAATGAAAATTTCATCATCTGTCTCTTCAGTTTCCAAATGTGGGCAGAGTTCTCACATTCATCTTCCCCATGAGCAACACTCAAAGCTACCAGGAGGAGGAAGAGAGGAAGAGGAAGAAGCCTAAAAGTTAGCCAACACAAATAAAGGTTTTAAAACTTAAATCATCATGTCTCTTTGTTCCTGAAAACTCCAGGCAAAAGAAGCAAGGGGAGTCTTCAAGCAACATTGTCTGTCTATAACTGTACAGGTGCAAGCATGCAGCACAGCAGAATGGGCAAGCAGAGCAGAGTGTGCATAGGTAGAGCCTTCCCTGCCACATGGTACTGGATCCCTGTTGCATCCCAGGTTTGGGGCTATCTGCAGTCTTGCTGAGGGGGGAATTCTTTCTCCTACTTTAGATATTAGGCAGACGTGTTATTCCTATTGTTCTTGGCCTCCAGAAGGAGTACAGGCCATTAAAAACTGCTTTCCAACTATAAAACCATCTGTTTGTCCACCTTCCAGATCATCATGTTCTCATGTGCATCCGAAGATATTGTGGGAGACACTGATCTCCTTTCATCCAGAAACATAATTGTTTAATTAGAGAAGCCCACTAAGTCAGGTGTGTCCCATCTCCCCACACTTATCCTATATCCTCAAATAGGGTCTTGTGGTTTTAAGGACCCTGTCAGCACTCCCTATTGACAACGCCAGCTATGGCGTATGCTTTGTCTCAGCAAAGACATCAAACATCTAAATTCAATAAAAATAACCACATCAAATAATTCATACAGCTCTGCAAGGGAGAGAATTGCATCATTTGCTCTGCTCTCTGATCTAACTCATGGGTTGGTCTGTCAGTCTGTCTTCTAGAGTGAGCTGTGCTACCTTGTCTCCAGGAATTTGCTACAGCAGGATTTCAGTCTGATTATTTAGAGAAGATCCTTTTTTATTCCTAAGAAAATATCTTCTGTTTTTCACCATCTGCAAAATTTTCCTCATTAAGTCATGTCAACAGCAGAAGGGGATTATTTATTACCTGCATAAGAAACACACCCTGGTGCGGAACAGCCTGAGTCAGTTTTAAGAGTTCACATCTCTCAGTTGTGCTCAGACTCCTCCTGAGACACTGCAGGGCTGTGGGCCCACCAGGACAGAATAATCCTAAGCTATTGCTTTTCCTACTCCATTTCTTCTCAAAACTGAGTAGTCCCAGAAGTGTCAATTCATCTTTGAATTTGCGAGAATATGCCTGAACTGGGAGAAGATGCCCCTATACTGGATGGCAAAGATAAACTTAGTCTCCAAATCCCTTTGCAGATCTGACTCTTTTTGCCTTACTGCCTGTTTCTGTCTTCATTAAAGCTACTGAAGACAGCACAAGGTCATATGAAATGTAGTATGTGAGTTGTAAGTAGCTGCAATGGTCATTAAGCACACTGAACAAAATGGATCTCTTTCAGGTTGGTCTGAGCCCCACAGAGAAGTGCACGCTCTTACAGAGCCAGCTGGAAATGCTTGACAGTGAGGAAAGATAGCATCTGGGAAGTATTCCTCAGACAAGATCCTTATTAGAAAACTCAGTGTGAAGAGCCATAAAACTCAGAAATGTTTTTTAGCTGTTTTTTTAACTATATTCATTTTGCCTATGTAAGAGGGAGAGTAATCTCATGGAACAAGGAGTCACCGTGGCATACTTCCTACAAGGTCTTGTTTCAGGGTCTTACTATAGTTTTACACCATTTATAGTATCATTCTGTTTATAATTCCACTGGGAATATTACAGGATGAAATCAAGAACTGATTGGGATCACTCCTGATATACACCAGAGGATGTCAGAGCAATCTCACTGACTGTTTATTATCATGTACTTTATTTGTAATTTTTTAATACTACTTAATGCTCTGAAGTCTTTGTTTGCAGGGACTGACAGAAGCCCAAGATGTGGGGTGTTAAGTACCTTCCATAAACAAAGGAATTTCTGAAGCCCCTCCTGCTTCCCAGGGTGCTCAGCTTACTTGGAGAAGAGTCCTTTTTTTACATTGGTTTTGTTTTTGGCTGGTTGCTTTGGCACAGCTTCTAGTTGTTTGCTCTGAGCATATCAGGGTTTTCATCAGACAAAAGTTGATCTGCAAATGAAGAAGTGTGCATTTTGCTTTGTGTTTGGTTGCTACAGGAGGATTTCACTGAGTCGATAGAATGAACACTCATGTTTAGAGTTGGATGAAATGAAATGGAAGGGCTGGGTGACAGAAAGTCCAAAGGGGTAAGAGTTTTCTCTTCAGGAGAAAGCTTTCAAATATACACCTGACCTTTTATGTCTTCGAGCAATATTATTAAGAATAATTTTTTGACTTTCTTTTCCTTCTGTTTAATCACTACCTTTAAAAAAACTCTTCCAGAAAATACATTACTGCAGTATTAAGGGAGGTGAAACACTGCTGCAATTTAATAGTGTCTGATAAACAATGAGCTGTTTCAATGTGTTGTTAACACACTAGTAGTGCTGTTCTTAACTTTTAGAAAAACCAGTCTGTCTTCAATTATGCATAGCAAATCATGTAAGCCTGCAGGACTAGACTAATGACTTGCCTAGCAATGATCCCTAAAGGCATCTGTATCCTTGCCATCAGTCTCTGATGCGGAACATTAAGAACCGAATTCCCTCCACCCATTGGCCCACCATTAGGTTTTCTTTCATGCTGGTAATCACCCTGATGTAAAAAATGTGAAGTTTAGAAAAAGAGGGAGAAAGAAAAACCTTTAGTTCCTTTATAACACAGTAAGTAAGCATGGCTCATGAGCACCAGTGCCTCATGAATTGCAGTGCATTGAAGTGGCCACTGAAAACTGAGTTTGTCAGAGGACACCGCACAAAATTTATGATGAAGAGTTTGGGCAGATACTCTTTTATGTAGAAGTTTGAAGAACCAAGTTTGAGATTTGTAGCTACATTTTGCTGGTATAAAAATCTTGTCAAAAATCTTGCCTGATAATCTAGTACTCCTGATTTTTTTTTTTCCCATCAAAACTTAATTTAAGCACCAAAGCTTTCACTTTGCTTATTGGAACAACAATTGCATTTTATATGCAGTTAAGGAAGCCAGAACTGGAGCATGCGGAGACTGCACACAGTGAACCTTACCATGTCCACAATCTGCAGTTTTGCAATGCAGAAGATGAGATATGACACAGAAGAATCTGCCCTGCTACCCAGCCTGACAGGGTTAAATTCCTTTGCAAAAGGAGGTACATGTAGTTCTATAAAAAATTCCAGAGCTGCAATGAAAAACATGAGTATGACAAAGCTTTCTATATTTTAGGTCTTCAGGGGTTGTTTTTGCATTTTTTTTTGAATGGTGCATACAGAAGAATTGGAATGGAAATTATTAATTATAAATAATATTTGAGCTTGTCCAGCTAAGACAAAAAGACATAATACAGGATCATAAATAACATGAATGAATGGTGAATCATATACTTACATATATTTTTCTTTCCCATGAACTTTTTAACAATGGTGTCATAAATTAGACTGGAAAGGAAGCCTTTATACAACATTTATAGAATAGGTGGTGTAGACCATTAGGGTATTTAGGATTTTGATCTCTGTGCCTCTTGCCAAGATTTGCAATGGCTTGTTCTACACCTTCTTATGCCAGACTATCACTGCAGTCTCCATTTGTGCTCTTAATAAACTCAGCTTCTTGTTTAATTGTGGATAAAGTTGATGCCCGATCTGATTCAGTTCAAACAGCATAGAAAAAAGTTTTCAGGAGTCTCAGATCTGTGTCTATCATTCATAAGCATCTCTCATGTGGTTTTTTCTGCCTGCACCCCCTGCCACCTTCAGAGGCACAGGGAAATAGCATGCTGCTGCTCAGCTCTGCCACTCTGGCTCCCAAAATCTGACCTTGAAAGGGAGAGAAAAGGAAAACTAAAAAGTACACCAAAATATCCCAGCCACCAGCACTGAGATAAATTGAGTCAAAAGACAATGATATGAGAGAGTGCAATGCACATGGACTTGCCAGCAGAACTCAAATCTAAAAAAGGATGGGGGCCAAAAGTTGACAAAAACCATTAAGACAGCAATTCCAAAACATGCACCTCTGCTCTGTATGCAGTCTGTAATGCAGAGGTATATAAAAATCCTGTGAACTCTCTCCAGACACCCATCAAAAAATTAATCTTTATGTGTTGAAAAAGGAATTGCTTAAAAATAGATTTAAGTAAAGAAAATAATAAAATGCTTGGAAATTTATTTAAGGAGACAGTTTCTGATGTACAGCACAAAACAAAGATTATATAACAGGTGTCAAGATAATAAATTGTACTCAAATTCTTCTCACACTTCTGAGTCATTTAGCCTGCTGTCCTTTTGAGCTGTCATTTGAACAAAGCAGCTGAAATTAACTAATTTGATAGCTTATCTCATTTGTCTTTCTTTGGTAAGCATTCCTTTTCTCCACAAGTCTCTAACAGCAGGCTAAAAGGAGAGACAAATATAAGTGAAAATGCCAGTAAGAAAGACAGTTAGGTCTTTTCATTAGCTGGAAATTTGAGATACCTATTCTAGGCACATTTGCTGTGTACACCACATGTCTCTGATACTCAGCTCAGAATTTAAAGAAAAGTCATGAACATTCTCTCTCTTATTGGACAGCCTTTGAGAATCCAACAACACAACCACAAAACAACGAGAGTACAGCACAACTGCAGCGTTGTGAAAGAATACCCGGACTGGCCCGGCCATCAGAAGCCATACAGCTGCCTCAGCAGGACTCCTCCCTGCAGCACATGGACTAATTGCAGAGCCAGTTGTTCCATCTTAGAGTGCCTGCCCACAAATAATGTAATTATTTTTTCTCCTCTGACTGCTGAGGCTGGAAATGTGGTGAGGCCACCAGCATTCTCCTGCTGAGGCTCTTGGTGCTATGTAGCACAAACAGATAATCACTACAGCTAACATGCCTAATGAGAGATCCCTCTGAAGGCACCGGGAGGATGCCAGGCTCACCCACCCTTGTGTGCCTGCCTGAACAGATGTGTGCCTCTTAACCCACCTGTCAGGTTATCTTCTTCTTGCATTCCTAGAGAATCCATGATTGAATCTCATTTTTCAAACAATTATTTGCTGTTATTTTCTTAGCAATCACCTGGATTAAGACAGACAAAGGGAATTTAATAGTGCTTGCTCCATTACCCTGGGTACACTCATGCTTCCAGCATTCTGAAAAGATTTAAGAGATTGAGGCGTGTATGAAAATTGCATGAAGCCCTAAACTTCAATGGGATTTTTCAAGGGGGATGTCAGTGTGTCAAACTCTCTAAAAGACAAGTAGACCTGAAGCTCAACAGAATAGATTTACTTTGGAATAAAACTGAAAACAGGTTTATGTGTGGGGAAATATCTAGCAGCTGGACTAAGGTGAAATGTGTTCTGAAATGTAGTATGCCTTAAACCAATCAAAATGAGATTAGTGGAGAATTTAAGAACTCACAGAAATATATAGAGGATTATTTGACACCATTATCATCCACAGAAAGAGGTAGGGAAAACTGAGTAACAATCTTCTCAAACATTGTTACCGTGACTCAGTGCTTTAACATGAAACAAGAAATTTAAAGCTTTAGCTTTGGTAGTCATGCTATTCTGTAGCACCTCCACTGCTTTATCTCTCCCTCTTTTTCTTTTTGACATTCATGAATATTTCACATTTTCCATATGGCTGGGGAGAAAAATCATTGGATTGTAATTCTCAAAGCCTTAAAAAGCACAAGGCAAATAGACATTTTTTATTAATCTCTTCAATTTAAATAGAAGCTGGTTGATTTTTTTGAGTCAGGATCATGATTTTTGAATACTTACAATACTTTTTTTAGTGGATTTTTTGTCATTCTGACAGAAACTATACAGTGCTGGAGTACAGCAGAAGTGTACTAAAACAG
Organism: Prinia subflava; assembly: GCF_021018805.1. Taxonomy (NCBI): domain Eukaryota; kingdom Metazoa; phylum Chordata; class Aves; order Passeriformes; family Cisticolidae; genus Prinia; species Prinia subflava. Next base: position 32,966,910 of record NC_086249.1, read on the forward strand.
TCAAGTGTATTTGCACAAAAACAATTAAAACATTAACAAACAAAAATGAAAATTAGTCAAAGCAGAGAACAAGGGGAAAGCTAGTAGGAAAACAGATACATTAATATATGTGTTAATATTAGGGATTCTCCTCTTTTATTTTTATGATGAGCAATGCAAAAGCATGGGTGAATAAAAACTACTTGAATGGCAATAAATAGAAAAATTATATAAGAGGTAGAAGAGACATCTATACAAAGGAACTTAGACAGCCAAAGTAGTAACAATAGATTTATAAAAGTTAATCTGATGAAAAACTAGGTAGTATAAAAAGGAAAAACAATCTTTTAGGGTGGAATTAATTTTGCCTAATTTAAACCATTTGAAATGTTAACTGTTTAAGCATCTAATTTCAATATAATTGTCTAGTTTCTTATGTAGTCAGTGGAAAGAAATATATTACACCCAAATTTAATTCATCTCACCTATCTTGCACAATGCTTTAGGGTGGCTGCCTTGGAAAGGGCTGGGCTCTCTTCTAACTGTAAGGGAATTTGAAACCACTGCCTTTGGAACTACATACTGAACAATTAACATTAGTTGAGATGAATTTCACTCTTACATGGGGGAAAACTTTAGAGAAAAAAGGCCAATATGGATTTAAGAATGAAGAAAAACTAGTCAAAGAGATAAAATTACATAAAATATTTTCTTATAGTTTTTAAATGATATTTGAAGATTTTTAGCCTGTGTTTTAATTAATACCCTAGTAATGCAGACAAGCTTGTCTTCTGAAGAATCTCTAAAATGTCTGCTTTTTTTCTCTGCATGTGGAGAATCTAGCCATTTTTAGGACAATTAATTCAGTAAAATCTGGAAGCCCAACTCAGATGTTTAAATTTGAAGAATGAGTTTGATTGCACAGCTTTGAAACAAATTTTGATTGAAAAAATTACAAAAGACACTGAGATGAATAAATAAAGGCAATATGTCTTTGTCAAAGTTAAATTCTGTCAAAATATTATTCATTGTCTTTAAAAATTAGAATTATTTTTAAAATTAAATATAGTAGGAATTTTACATTAAGAAAATCATAGTGAGACTGAAGAACAAAAGAGGTAATTGCCATGTGGGTAATGTATTAGTATAACTACTTTAAGGTGGCTAGGGAAGTGCACAAAGACAAAATGAAAATGGTGTTCTCCAGAGGGTAAGTCTCCAGGGAAAGGTAACAGTAAGTATCCTCAAAAATTGCTTGTGAGATTAATTTACTAGTGTTTTCATTCATTATCTTGGCTCAAAAACAAGTATGTAACGATAGAACTCTCTGGTATCATGACTTTGCCAGCAGATAGACAGGGCAGGAAGAAGAGCATGATGTTGGAGATTGCAGTGATGGAAGTGGGATTAAATTTAATGGTGTATAAAATGAAAGACCATACACTTAAGAAGACTTCCTGCAGTAATAAGGAATTCATCAGCTGAAAGAGGCAGAGAAATGGTGTTATGGGAGCACAGTTGTCTTCTGAGATACCACAGGGAAGTGGCCATGAAAAGATGTGTTCCTAAGAAGTGTTGAAAGGGTATTTCCAGCAGAGCCTACTTGGCTGTTCTACCTGCACAGCTGACTGAAGTTCAGTGCAGGTAAAAAAATAACAATGGCTCTTGTGAGGAGTATTAATGCTTTTTGTGGCTCTTGTGAGACTTCCTCCAGTGTTCTGCAAACCCGTGTTCACCCCTGTGTGCACTTCTTTGCAGTTCCAAAGGACAATGTGGCATATAACAAGGGACAAACACATGACATGAACAGACATTTAAACCAAAGCACAGCATTAGAGCAGAAGGGAGGAAACAAAAAGACAACCCTTAAAAACAACCCTTAATAAACTCAAGACAGATATCTACTTCATTATATGCAATTAATGAGAGTTTCAATAGAAGGAATTTAAGTGATTTCAAGATAGAGATCAATTGTCTTCTGGAAAAAATGATACAGTAATGATGCAATTCAAGCAGAGGACTGGACCCAGTATTTTGTCACAAACATGTGCAGTACTAACAGAAAACAGTGGAGAACAACCAGTTCAGGAGTAACAGGCTCTTTTCTAGAACATTTTGTTAGAAGATTTTAAAAGATTCTACAAGGAAAAGAAGAATGTCTTTATTTCCATTTGTGGAGGAATAAAATGAGGCATACGAAGGTAAAGCATCTTTCTTTAGTTACACACTAGGTTTGTGAAAGATAAGAGTAAGGTTCTTTAATTCTTGTATAACTTCCTACTTCTGCAAATGAGTGTGAAAGGAGGGGTTTTTTTGTGTTAAAAATAGCTATTTGTAAGCAACAAGCTTATAATTAGAAGTGAATACACACCAAGGCAATTTTCCTTTTGGAGATGGTTATAGAAGAGTAGGGCTGTTTCCTAGGAAATTGTGCATTTTTTGCATTTTTTGCATTTTTGCATTCCAGGTGTGAAACAGAGTGTTGTCTGGAGATCAATAAATTAAAAGAGCTCTATGTCCCTCAATTTCATTGGAAAGAGAAATCTTGCAGCAAATTCACTTTCAGACTTGGGTTGTGTTTAGTGTGGTCCTGCCCATGCACAAACCAAGGAATTTTGTCTTGGCAGATCTGGTACTGGGGTGCCTGCCCTGGAGACCCCCAGATGTCCAGGTCTAGAGGCAGCATGGGTGGGGCTATGTGTAAACACGGCTTCAAAATAATCCCGGATCATGATCACACTTACTTTGTCAACCTGAACCTGACTTGGATCTTTTTTGCAGGATGAATTTGGATAATTCAAACAATCTGTTCTAATACAAAGTTTTCAAAAGTTTGCCTTAGTATGCCAGACTGACAGTGAAGAAAAGAAATACTAGTCACAAGATGAACAGAAGTTATTTACTCTGTATTTGTTGTGTAGATGTGCTGTCTATTCAGATTAGCTGAAATGTAATTGCCTGTAATTCTGTTTCATCTCTGTTTTCAAAACTGTGTTCATTCCAATAGACTTTTTCTTCATTTTCAGTGACAGATTTATATAAAACTATTTCTGTTTACCCAAACAAATGGAGCTTTGTGATAAATTTCTGTATTACATTTTTAGAAAGAGTATGCCACAGAATTATTCAGTAGGGTACGTATGTATTAGATACTGCTCGCTGGCTCTCACACTTGATAGATTTACAGATTTAAAAAATAATGCCTTTTACTGAATAAAAGAAAAATATTTACAAATACAACAAAGCATTGATCTGCAGCCTGAGGATTTTAAATTATCTTTACAGTTCTGGGACATTAAATATATAGTGTGTGTATTATTGCCCTAGGAAGGCTGGTTTAGATCATTAAAAAATCCTGTATCCTTTACTGCATTAATTCTTGGATATGAATAAACCAAACAAAATACTAATAAAGTGATTTCAATAATGTTTTTGCTTTATCCTTCAACAGTCTTATCTGGACAATAGCTGGATTTTCAGTTGCATTAATTATTGGGCTTTGCAGTAGCATTTACAAAGCACTCCATGCCATGGCACACACACCAGGAATTTATTCATCCTGTGTTAGGGTTATGGAAGGTCCAGGCAAGTGGCAGACTGTGGGGCTCAGAATGACTCACTGAGAGAAAATGGCCTGAGTCGTTCTCTCTCTTTCACTGTTACATGACCTTTCCCAGTGCCCATGATCCTCTGGCTTCAGAGCTATAGGAGTAGTGTCAGGCAGTTATCACTGAGAAATCTCTTCTAGAGAGTTAGTACATTGCCTGTCCCATCCCTGACTGACTGGAAAGAACTGAAGCCATTGTAAAACACCATGGAATAGCAGTTAAAAAGAGCAATTCCTTGAAAATCTGAGTAATGTCTTTAATCCACTGTTCTCCTAGCCCATTACCCTCCCCATGATCTTAAATGTATTGCACTTTTGTGATATACCATTCAGATTTTACATCCATTTTTTTGCTTGTTTTCTTTTAATATTAGCTTAAATGTTTGACTGCATCTAAATTCCATCATGTCTAATAGTAATACACAACACAAAGTCAGTAATTTTGTTTTCAAAATTTGATCAGAAATTTCAAATTGCATAGCGGATAATTTGTGGTAGAAATTGTCAGTCAAGATTAAAATGCATTTGAATGAAGAATAGAGACCATAAAACCAATTATGTTCTTAAGGAATACACAAATATCTTGGATTTTATATGCAAATGCTGTCACAACTCTGAGCCCTACTTATAAATATACAATGACAATTGTGACTGTGAACATCTTGCATTTCACTCGTATTCCCAAATGCAAAATCTCTGCACTCAGGAAAAGTGCTATGAATTTATAACTCTGCCTAAAAACTTCAAGTCCGTGAACAAATAAATGGAGCTTCTGTTAAGAATCCATAATTTTGCCAAATGATTTTTCTTGGAAAGTAGATTTTTATGCATTTTTACCAGGTACCTTCAAGCAGAGAATGAGCCTTCTTATTTCTTTGACAGTTAAAATTTGTAGCCTGTCACTTGGTGTCACAGACCCACCAAAACTCACAAATAATCTTTATGGAGCTGTTTATTCTTCATTGTTGTACCTTGTAGTGATTTTCACTCCATCCCACAGTCAGTCCCTGTGCAGCAGTGTTCCTGTATGAGTTCCAAGACACAGGAGGACCCTAATACCAAGGGGCATCCCAAAAATAAATCATAGTTTATATTGCCATCTAGATTGATATTTGATGCTTTATATAAAGAGTTATAAGACCAAACCTACCCAAACCCAGCAAGAGAGAAAATAATCTTTTCACTCCTAAGTGCTCTGTTTAGTCATAAATGTATTGGTAAGATTATGAGTGGCATATTGGATATCTGTGTCTGTCATATTTTGGCTAGATTGTTTGAAATCCATTCAGAATTGCAGCTGAATAGTCTTCCTCTGTGTTTGAGACAGCCCTTGGACTCCTTTTACATGAGGATAAAGGGTGTTTTAGGCTGCTTACTTGCCTATATGATCCTGGTCTTTGTCAAGCTGTCTCAGAAAACACAGCTCTTCTGTAAGCAGTCAAAAAGTGTGTTACCCCAGCAGCCTGGTGTTCATGACCACAGTAAAGCCATCTCTGGGCAGCAGTAGGATCACATGGATGAGCCTGATTCTCATCCTCACCTCTATCCCCCTGGTCATGAGGATTCATCAGCCATCAGAATGTGGCTCTGCCCTCAGTTTTTCAGGAAGGTTGTGTTGAGATCTGGCCAGCAGGTCTGGCTGCCCTGGGCACCAGGGTGTGCTCTGCATCTGCTGCTGTGCCAAGTAGTTCCCATATCATCATGGGCTCATACTGGTTTGTGTTGTTCCTTGTCTGCTGAGAAAAACTAGACAGAAGTGGCTCATATCTCACAAAACTGATGTAATGTAGTAGCTAAGCAGGCTAGTCAACTCCCAGAGTTCTTGTGAGACTAAACAACTCCTTACAAAAATTATTCTGGAAAAACTTCACAGCACAGTGACAACAGCAAATGAAGATATCTGTAAACAAAGGTACTGGGGACAGTTTACCCCAGAAGATGAAATGAGAAGTATGTTCTCTACCAGGAATCATTTCCAGGGGTCTGTGAGCAGCACTGAGACCCAGGCAGGGAATGATGAGCAAAACCACCCTTGTTAGGGATTAACCACGACAGGAAAGCATGGCAGTGAATAAATGTCACATCTCCATGACAGGGACCCTGGTAAAGGAATTGAGGCGTTTAAATTTGACATTTTGGTCATAGAAATGGTTAGTATAAGTTAACATGCTCTGAAACATTTGAGGAAATCTGAGGAAAGAGATGACAGTGCTTCTGTCTGGACTGGTTGTGCCTGTTCTGAGCACAGAAATCTCCACACAGCACCTCTGGGCAGAGACTGGGGCAAAATGCTGAGAGGACTCCAGGAGAAGACTGTGACACAGACATCAGCAAGGAGGTACAACAGGGGTGAGGGTGAGGTCAGGCACATAATGCCAGAGCCACTGCTGGAATATTGTGTTTGTAGCCTATAAAAGTCACTGTTCTCTCTTGCTATTCACCTCACAAAATGAAGTAAAAAAGAGCAGTAAGGGCCAACCATCGATTTTCCTGTCTCTGAAAATTGCTTCTGGTAGAGCTTTGCCTAGATGTCTAAAGACAATCTCTCCGAAGTTAAGGGTTGAAATAGTTTTCAACAACAGGATAAACAGAAAGCATAAATACAAAACCTCATTTGTGTGCACAAAGAGGACTGTTATATATTTCACACTCTTGTGTTTTTTAAGACTTGCTCTTTTAAAATATTTTAAATGTATTACTTTTATTTTTTTCAAGTAAGTTATATTTCATTCATATATTCACCTAAACTTAATTGATGGGAAAATGTAAACTTTTCATTAAAATAATGGGAAACTTCTAATGAAGAAACAAAATTTCTATTATTTTCATCAGATTTAAACTTAAATATGATATACTTTTATTAATATAATATTTTTAACTTGTTCAACTTTAACATAAAACTGAGTTTGCAAAGGATGGTTGGTCTATTTCACTTTTTTGAGACCATACTGTAGTCAAGCGTTATTTTCCTGAAAGCAAGTTTGTTTAATTCCACCATTTTTTCTATCATATCTAGGTATCTTTCAAAGTATTCTCCTGAGCAACTTTGTCAGTGTTCCCCACAACTTTCAATTTTACTGTATGCATTTAGGCCTTCGGTTCTCAATAGCCTTCTGCAAATTTGTCTTGTTCTTCTGCAGTGTCTGATTTGTTCTACACAGATAGACTGGTTTTTTTTCCCCGATGAAACCCATTAATACTTAATTTTTTTTTCATTCTCCCTACTCAGTTCTTTCTCTTAGTTTTTAGCAGGTAAGAGAAGGATGAGCAGAAAACATTTGGATCCGTTTGCTCACAATTTGCTGTCTTAGAGCTTTAGCAGAATTGATTCACCTCTGTCTTCCTTGTGCGAATTATCGTCCCCTTAGCTATGTTCTCTCACTCGCACTGCAACTGGAGCTGTTTCATAATGCATAAAGGAGTCAATATTAACTGGTCCAGAAGCTGACTACTGTCTCAATTCTCAGGGCATAACTTTTGACAGAGCAATTGCTGTTAGGCCCCACATTCATACAAATTATGTTCCAGTGGGTTTGGGCACCCTCATTGCAAGAGGGGTTGGGCTGGATGATCTTTAAAGGTCCCTTCCAACCCAGGCTATTCCATGACTCAATAGTGCTGATCCATCTGAAATTTCTAGTGGTCTAGGCAGAAGAGACATAAAATCACACTCCATCAGTTTCTGCTGCTCAAGATCTAAACACTGAAGCTGCCTTTGGTATTCCAAGGGGCAGGCTGGTGAGTCTGACTTTAGTTCTGTATTTTTTAAAAAAATATATCCTTATGTACTCTCACCACCAACAATGCTTTTGAATGTGCTCATCAAGGAAAGGAACACAAGGCCCCAGATGCTTCTTAGGACAATATTTGAGAGCATAACGTGTCTCTCCTACACTGCCTGCTCTCAGTAGCTGATCTCACTAATAGAAAGAGGAGATCTCAGTATCCCAATAACAGTAACAAGGATGCATGAAAATGCAAATGGTGCATATTTAAAACACTTAGCCACTACTCCTGATGCAGTCATTCCAATATGTGCTCAGATATGGAACATTATACCACCACTGACACATCCAGATGTATTTTATCTTGGCCTTGAAGGTGCTTTTCCTCGCATCCCTGAACAACTATAATGCTTTGAGAGCTCCAAAGCTCAGAAAATAATGAGACTGCCCAAGATTTTCTTTAATTCCCTACCTTCGCAGGCCTGCCAGGCTGGGTATATGCCCATGTGTGAGAGGCTACCAGTGCCCAAGCAGCCATGAGGGTGGTGATGGGTCTGAGGTGAGTGGCACAGACACTGGCTGATGCTCCCTGCTGTGAGACAATCTGCACAGCAGTGGAGAATGCGTGCTGAGCTGTGGCTCCTCAAACACAGCCTCACATCCCCTGTTCCTCTCCCTGTTCCTGTGCAGAGAAGTGAAAAATGGGTAGGCATTTCTTCAAGAAGAGAAGTCAAGAACACCCATATGAACTTCACTTACTACCTCAGAGGCCATGAAAGGCAAGCAGTGAGGGTTATACAGATGTAAAGCATTTCACCAAAATCAATGGGATTCCAGTTAGTGCAGTGGTCTGGGCCAGCAGCATACACTACAGACTCAGCATCTTGCTTAGTCAATATTACAGTGGATTTGTTCATGATACCACAGTTTTTCAAAGCAGGTGATTAATGAAACAGGGCTCAAAAATGAACAAAAGAAAGCCAAATGAGGATATGAGGCACATTTTCACAGGATAACATGAACACTGTAAATTTAGTTGGGAAATGTCATAATTCAGGATTATTAAAAACAACAATAGCACCTCTAGTTTAGGAAGCCCCAAATCCTCAGATTGCTCAAATCTGGATGCCATTACTAGTCCTACTGCTGCTATTCCTGTGCTGATAGCTGTTCTTGGAGCAGGAGACTTTTAAGGTATATCTTTGGTTTGAGCCAATACAAATGTCCTAATGTATTTACATTTTCTTCTTCTCTTCTTCCTGCAATGTGCATAATAGAAGATGAAGAGAGCTATTCAAAGGATAAAAATAAAGTTCTGTTTTTCAAGACATTACCATCCAAGACAAGGTACAGATGGAAAGAGGCAGATGAAAACAAAGAGGAATCAGCGGCACAACATCAGTCAACCTGAGTGTCATTAAGATCATTGCAGCAGCAGTTTTACCACTGTAAGTTTGTTCCTGGCTTTAGGGCAAGAAATGTTTTAAGAGGAGGCTTGGAGAAGGATAAGGAGGCATTTTTACTGGTGACAAAAAAATAATCCAGAGTGTGTAGATGAAAATACTCATTTTCTCTAAATTAAGAGTAAGGGATTTCACTTTATATTTTCCTATTTTAAGTTCCTGACCAAAATTCCAATTGCTTTCCATTACCAGTGTTCTGTTACTCAAGATTACTAAAAAATCAAAGTAAATGTCTTTTCCTCTGTATTACAACTGTGTGTATTTAGAGGTCTGAAAGCCTTTCAAAGCCTTGCATGCTTTGGTGCATATTCTGTGGCATGTGGGCTCCAAAATAATTTGGTGCGACAACTTCCAGCCTGGGAACCAGGGACAAAAGTGTGTCTCTAATAAAGAGTCTGACTTAATGCACTATTAAAATACACTTTAGAGAGTTGAAAACTAAAAAATCCAGTGCAGCAGAAGAGGGAACAGGTGATATAATAGTCAAAACCACAAGAGATGAGAAAGAGGAGTTAATGTGGCAAAGCCTTCACTGGACTCAGGGGTTGCTCCTTTGTCCACTTTTATTTCCAGAGTGGCTGTGAGGAGATTTGTGTCTCCCCTCCAGTGAGCCTTCTGTGTGTCAAATGGAGATTGGATTTCTCCCCAGTGAGCAGCCTCAGCTAGGTACCTGCAGTGACCCACCACCTGGACACAAAGCCCTGGCTAACTCTTGCTGATGTCTCCATGCTGGAGGGTAGCAGAGAAAGTGAACAGTAGAGAACCTCTTGGGCTGCCTCATTGGAGGCAGTGGCCTGTGTGCACTGTACATGGGCAAGCAGGACTCCTCTGTCACCTTGCTGGACTCAGGAGAGCTGAAAGAGGTGGGGGAAGCAATTCAGAAATACCCTCCCCTTCAGCACTCGAGGATCCCGCTCTCACCCACGGCCTCAGAGGGGACTCAGCCAGGCTCTGCTGTGCTTTCCAGGTGTGCTCTCCACACACAGCTTCCAAACCTCTGCTGCTTCCTCCCCAAGTCCATGTAGGCTTAAGTCTGTGCACAAACTGCTTCTGTTTCTGGTTCATCTTCCAAATGTCCTCATTAGCGGGATAAGAATCAGCTTGTCCTAACCCACTCTTTACAAAACTGAATCGCTGCTTCAGCTGGATGTTATTCATACTGAAATCAAGTTTATGTCTTTTTAGAGGGAAAAATGCATCAGTCCCAGCCACCTACTGAGCTAACATATTTCATGCCTAGAGGATTTGTCAAGCACCTGGAGATTTTTCAGAAAGGGAATGAAACCTGTGTGTTTTTTCATCAATTTTGAGGGAAAAAATCCTAACCCTGAACAGTTGAAAATCTGAGTGCCAAGAAACTAAAAATAAAGCCTCAAACCATGAGGGAGTTTTAAAAATCCATGTTCTTTGAAGATTCTGGTTTTAGACTCCTTAAGAAATTTTAGAGACAAATTCTGAATGTTTCTCCTCACTCTAAGGCTAAGAAATCCTAACCCGTTTCACCTTCTGAGTAAATTCACACCTTCTTTTGTTTGTGTAGGTAATGTTACTATTTAACAGTGTTAGTGTGAACTTCCAGGAAGAAGGTGCACACTTACTTCACTTAGCAAGAAGAAAGAAATGGAATAAAACCTATCTTGCTTTACTTAATTCCTTCAGTTTTACAGCTAGGATATTATGCAGCCTGGTGGTCTCTGAGCTGTAGTGAAATTCAGAGTCAAACCCCACCAGTCACACCCAGAGAGACTTTTGGGAGCTGCTCTGTCCCATTAAGCAGGATGCTTTAGCAGAGCTTCTCTTCACATCTGAAAGCTGTCCAGGCCTCCATGCTTCAGCCCCTTGTGCTTCTGGACTCACAGATGGTAACAGATCCAACAGAGAGCCACATGTGGCACATCCACACATGGATAAAGCCTCTTGATATTTCTCCTTGGTTCCATGCACCTTTCTCACATGATTTGTAGAGTCTGTTTTCTTTTCGTGTCTCATTTTTACTTCAGTGTTTCCCACTAGTTAAATATTAGATAAATTCCACCTTGTTACTTGCTAACTCATCAGTAAATTAAGGCCTGTCCAGTTGTGGATAGGGTTTATCAGTCATCTTTTCTTATGATTTATGGTTTTGAATGTTGGAAAGGAGCAGTTTAATTTTGGTGCCTTTCCATAAAGGCGTTCCAAACATTTTACATATTAATTAGGACAGGTGATTCTTGAGAAAGGTGGAGTCACTCCTCTTCTAAAAGACTTCCAGTAATTAATTTCCACTGGACAATCCACCTCACTTCTAGGTAGTGGCTCGTCATTAGTAATCCTCTCTGTTGAAAATGTGTATCTCATTTCTACTCTAAATGCTTTTGCTACAGCACTGAGTTATTTAATTTAATTATCTTTGTATGGGCAAGACTGGAACCCTCACAACCCTTGGTTCCCTTTTGCCCACTAAGGCATTTAGAGATGGGGCTTAGTCACTGTTTCTTTTCCCTGCTTGATAACCAAGATTCTTGATTTGCATTCTAATGCAGCTCAAGGTCAAAAAGTTGAGGCAGCACAAAGGGCTCTCAGCTGCAGGGAGTCATCTTCCCCTCAGGTCAAGGAAGGGAACAGGTCCATTGCATGTTGCCTAGTGGCTGTGCAGGTCTATTCATTTTGTGGGGAAAATCACTACTGCAGTGCTGTCCTCAGTTAGGATAGGATGGATGGATGGTAAATGCTTGGGATTCTAAAGGCACAGTGGTGGTAGTGAGTTTTCACATATTATGACAGCAAATGGTAAGGAGGGTAAGAAATTATTTTATTGTGGTATAGTAGTACCAGTATTAAGGAAAAAGTTAACTGACAATGGTTATTAAATTAACTTTCCCTTTTCCCTGATGTGCAAGGGAATAACAAGAAACAGCGTCTTAAGACTGAGGTCATCACACTGAACCTTGAAATTAGCTGTAATTTTCTAGCTATAAATTTCCAATTGCAGAGATTATATAGAGAAGCAATACATTTTCCATTGCACTGGAGTCTTCAAAATGAGATTAGATGTCTTGAAAAGAACAAAGAATTCTTTAATTTGGACTATGGGAAAAATACATACACAAATTACATATAGAGGAAATGAGATACAACAACTTCTGGTGTGAGAATCAAGAAGCACAAATAAGTCATTCCACTGCACTTACAATTTTTAAGAAGTCAGGAGCACAGTAAAGGGTGTGGTACTGTAAGCAACATCCAAGAAATGGTCCAGCAGTGTGGAGGAAGCAGTGCTTGGAGCTATTGAGCTATCTTTAATTTACTCTTAATTCAGATTTCAGTGATGCTGGAGATACCTGTATAACAAAAAATTATTATGACTTTAGTGCTTATGATACCATAATAGACTGAACTATTTTTAAAAGACAAATACGATAATTATTATTTAAAAATAATTTTCCTTGTTATTACTTTAGATGATATACTTAAAATCCTTTAATTGCTCAGTTACAAATTCATACACATTATTATGTTAAATTTTATGTTAAAAAATAATGACTGTTTAAGGAAAATTACTATATTCTTGATGCCTGTCATATACCTGACATTACTGGTACATATTCTCAATCTTTTAAGGGTTTTTTTCTGCATTGGTTTCTTTTTCTCAGTTACACCTTAAGGCAGACCCACAGTAAGAATAGGCTGTGAAAATTTCTATGCCTGATCTAGTATTTTTCCTTTCAAATAAAATAAATATAGAACGAACAATGTAGTAGTGCAGTTCTCTGCATTCTGAACTGATCTAAGAAGGCAGTGCAGTCAGATTTTAACTGCTATTTAAGAAGAAAACAGAACAGTTGTTCTGTTTCAAGAGTTTAATTTCAGGGCCTAATTAGTAGTCAGTTTGCCCAAGTGACACTGAAACAGAATTTCTCTTTTAAAAATCCATTATCCTCCTCAATTAATGTCAGAGGCATGGAAGTCTCCAGCCCTGCTTGCTTCTCAGTGACCCCTAAATAGCAATGTTCTGTGTAAGAAAAAAAAATCTGTCTCAATTCCCTAATTTTAATGTAAAGCAGTCTGAAAGTTTTTAAATTTCTTTCTTTTCCCCCTCTTTGCTCAAAAGTCTACTGTGGTAATAGCCTGTGTCTGTTCTACAAGTTTCATGTCACTCAAGGTTTCTTTTGCCCCTTGAAAACCAGACATCCAGTCTTTGGCAGAATCATCTGTCTGCAAGGTACAACACTTACAGCAAGCCCTCAATTTTCAAAATACTATGCAGTTTTTTAGCCACAGCATATACATTGAAACCAATTCCTGAACAAGAAACATGCTTTTATTGTCAGGATATCTATCTCCTTGAGTGATTATTCTGGATACACCAACCTGCTACTCTAATTCTGTTATTTGATGCATCAGAATCCCCTGTAAATGATAATGCACTCAGTGAATATATTATTTTCCTGTCTCCTTTCTGTCAACACAAAATGTTTCTTAGTTCTATCTATGCCTTTTAAGACTGATGCTAATATTTGATATCACTTTATTATGCGTTATAAATAAATTAAAAATATATGGTGGTAAAATTGTACACATACACTCAGATATATGTATGTAAAAGTGTGACCTGACCTAAAAATCAAAAGGCTAGCCCTCCTTTCCTGTGACTGCTTAAGCACTTCAAGCGTTCAGTGCAACAGATGTTTGGAGAAACCCTGGTGTTTACTGCCTGCTGTGCCAGCACTGAAATTTAGCACATTGAAATGTCAGACCCTGCACCTAGAACAGTAACACCAGGACAGGAGTGTCAGAAGAGCTCTTTGGAGAGGGGCCCTTGGTGCTGGTGGGCAGCAGCTCAGTGTGAGCCAGCAGTGAGTCCATGTCCAGCCAGACAGAAGATGGGATTGTCCCCCTGTGCTCAGCACTGGTGCAGCCTCACCTCAAGGACAGTGTGCAAATCCATGCCCACAATTTATGAGGATGTGAAAGCACCTGAACACATCTAAAGGAGGGCAACAGGGCAGGTGAAAGGGCTGCAAGGAATGGCCTGTGAGGAGCAGCTCAGGACTTGGGGCTTGTCTAGCTGGAGGAGAGGGCTCTGAGGGGCAACCTCATTGCTCTCCAAAGCTTCCTGAGGAGGGGACGGAGAGAGAGGTGCTGAGCTCTTCTCCCTGGTATACAGCAGTGGGGTGTTTGGGAATGATTCAAAGCTGCAGCAGGGGAGGTTCAGGATGGATGTTAGCAAGAATTTTTTTATCAAGAGGATGGTCAAATACCAGAACAGTCTTTCTGGATGTTGATACACTAAACTTGTCAGTGTTCAAGAGGTATTTGGACAATGCCCTCAATGCCTTAATACTTTATTGTTTGATCAGCCTTGAAGTGTTCAGGCAGTTGGATTAGATGATTGTTGTAGGTCCCTTCAAATTGAAATCTCTCCTCTCGTCTCCTCTCGTCTCGTCTCGTCTCCTCTCGTCTCCTCTCGTCTCATCTCGTCTCGTCTCGTCTCCTCTCGTCTCCTCTCCTCTCCGAACCTCTCCGAACCTCTCCGAACCTCTCCGAACCTCTCCCCTCTGAACCTCTCGTTTTTGCCTCTCTGAGACTCTCCTATGGGACACTTTGCCACTCTCACTTGAGGTAAACCTGCCCTAGGAGGAGGCATAGCCACAAAGGGTGTGAGAGAAGCATCACTGATGTTCAGACACACATCTCAGCAGCAGTATTTGCCAGGGACTGGCTTAATGTAACAAGTGAGACAATCTGTAACAAGACTGTAACAATCCTCTATTCTGAACTTGTATTATCAAGGTTAGCCTTTTTTTACTGCTCAGAAAATTCAAGCACCTTGATGCCGTCACTCCTACCTTCCAAATTGTGACACTAATTGAGAGAAATTCCATAACATGAAACCTGCTTCTGCCTTAGGGCAGGATACAGCCTCCTCCCCTGCCCAGTGATGCTTTGTGCATGGTCTGCCACAATTTCCCCACATCCTTCATCTGTGTTTCTTATTGTTCTTTCAAGGAGGAGACTGTAAATCATTTAATCTTCATCCTTCTCCTCTCCATACATCTTCCTTTATGTGCACTGGTGTGCAGGTGAAAGTGAGATGAGAATTTACAGACTGGCTGTAAGAATGCCCCCCTTCACCTGCACCTACCCTGTTATTCATTGGCCAAAGCCTGAAATTAAGAGAGTATTGAAAATGAAAACGCTGAAAGGAATAAATTTGCTTATTGTGTTTTGCCAGGCACAGGCTCAAAGCAAAATGAATGTACACTCCTGAAGGAACAATTGCTAAAATCAACAGCTAGAGTCTGATTGTCTTCAGTGAGCCCTCAGTAATGCCCTTTCTGCTTAAGGATCTGTTATAAAACAGGATCTCTGCAAATGCATACAAATAAGGTACTTGCATTGTATTGACTTAAAGCTGTCTCAGAAATATTTCCTTTTGAATCTGAGTCCTGATTATAATTAGGCTATGCTTTCACACTGCATTTATTTCTGGTATAGCATCATTGCCATGGCAACCCCAAATTATGTCAATATATATACATGTTTGAGCTAATTCTTTATTAACGAATAAAGAAGAAAAACAAATGAATCAAGAACAGGGCTAGAGAGCACTGTCTGTGCCATACACACAACAGAATATTTGTACAAACCTCAGAGCATTCTTCCCCAAATTTGCAATAAAAGACAAAAATACTTCTTTTTTTTTTTCTTTTTTTTTTTCTTTTTTTTTTTTCTTTTTAGCCTTTCTCATTTGATTTAGCTGTAGCCCTACAAGGAAGCTTGGCTGTTGTCAGCTGTATTAAAGCAGGTCTGGATTTCACTCATGGGGAATGTGATTTTGCCTTTACACTGAGCAATCAAATTTGCTCAGTTTGTCTCCTGCAGCCAGACTTGACCAAGTGCCCTTGCTGCAGTGCCCTTGGTCAGGAGGAGGTACAGAAAGAAAAGATCTGAACTCAGCATTTATGGCTGTGCAGAGATACAGAAGCTGTCACAATGAGGTGAGAAGGAGCTCCCTTTCACCATTTTGCTCGTGTCTTCCTCCCCACCACCACAAAGGATCTGCTTCTGCCCCCAAAGATGTCCACAATTCTCCACTGTAAACATCAAGACTGACAGACCCTCCCTGCCTCTTTGTGCTGATTAGATGAGACGTTATTGACCATCACTGCTCTTAAGAGCACTCTGGAAAATTAAATGGTATCACCATTCAACTCCTTGCAGGACCAGCTGTGAGAAGGGCTTTTGTGCAAAACTGGATGAAGCAGTAGCTTTAATCTTGGTTTAGGTTTCTGGGAGCTGTATAACAGTCTTGCAGAACTTTCTGACTCTTCAAAGAACAGAGTAAAAAATATATATATTTCATTATTATTAATAATAATGATAATAAATCATAGCAATTAATAATAATAGTAATGATGCAGTCAAAATATTATAAAGGTTGTCTTTATTGCTCTGTAAAAATTAAAACATTGACCTTTTCCTCAGTCTGATTTTGTAAAAGCCACCTTTATTTGCTTTGATAACGTGACTAAAAAAGCAAGTAGGGGATGGTAACTGTACACTGAGAGGAAAAATCAAATATCAGATAAGAATTGCCTGAACAAAAGAATGTAACATCATCTTTTAAGTCACGGAAAGAGTCAAAGTCAGGTTGCCAAGGAAACCTTAACATTGATTTTCCTATGGTTTTGGGTTTGTTTTTTTAATTATGGACTTAGCCTCCTCATTGTGGCAATGGGAAATTTGAGTCCTACCAATTAGTTTGTGGCGTTTGTCTTCTTTTTTCTTTGTCTCTCTTCATTTGTCATATGATATAATAGAATGTGAACATACTTTTCTGAACATCATTTATGCCATGTAAAAGGAAAATTATAAGGTTAAAGTAAGAAGACCTCTCGGCAATCGTTTAAGGAAAGAGAAGCTCATGAAAAACAGAAGCATGGCAGCCTTTCTCTATGGCTCTAAATAACATCCTTGCCAAGATAAACCCATATTGATTGGACTGATTGCAGATTGCTGGCTTGTCAGCACCATCTGCATGCTGTGGCGGTCTATGGCTCTAATTATTTGGGGTTGTTATTCAGGCTGATAAATTGTATGAGGGATTTTGTTTTCCATCCAGTCATTCTTAGTTCAGCACTGATAGCATCATAATTAAGTAGCAGTCACTGGCTCTGAATGTGGATAATTCATATGAATCATTTCTAATAAACAAAACAAGTGGAATGTATTAAAAACCATCCTTTAAAACGTAATCTCTGGCTCTGTGTGTTGCATCCACTCCATCTGACACGCCCTAATCAGACAAAAAGCAGAGAAGGTATTTGCAAGTTTCAGCTTTCCTGTTCTGTGGGCTTTGTTAGGGAGTGTGAAACGTATTAAGCTAAGATGCCTGCTCTCTCTTCCAAACAGTTAAGTGCTCTAGGAACACATGGACAGAAGTTAACCAGGACAGAAGGAAACAAAGATGTGTCAGGGTCATAAACTAGCAGTACTTACTAAGTAATCAGTTTATCATGAACTGCATCATACACTGAAAATCAGCATTCGCTTTGTGATTAAGTATTTATTGCAAAAGTTATTAGGTTATTCAAGAGCAACTACACAGAGTTCTATTAGTTCCATTCAGCCTCCAAGAGCACAACACAATAAATATCTGGGAAGCACAGAACTGACCAGTTGCCATCTCCTAATTATGAAAGTACCAGACATGAGGAGTTTAAAGTTATAAAGCACCTTCTACATTCATCATGTCACAATAATTCCACTCAGCTTTCAAGGAGCACTTAACAATCCTTCCTTATGAGGTAAAGGTAGGTGTTTTTTCTGCAAACCTGAACAGACAGACACTATGAGATGGTGTGAAAGGGTCTTGCTGGTCTATAGGAACTATGAACTTGAGAATTGGATGGTTACATTTTTCTGCAGAGGGGTTGTTTATACAGAATTGCACTTTAAGAGCAATATATGCAAGATTGTCTTTTATGAACTTTATAGATACAGTGGATTTTCTGACTTTTTCAATCTTGAATACTCCCTGGCTTCAAAATCTATCACTCACTAAGAAGAAGACAATATGCCTTTGAAGAATGTATAGCTCAGGCTCCTGTACCCTTTTCATCTAAGTAGATGTAATGCTTCTGAATTTTGTTCTGGTTATGTGTTTGACTCAGTAGCACATATGCATAGGTTGTTTCTGGCCTTGATTCACTCTAGAAGGCAGTTCAGGGAAGGGAGTTGTATCCATATTTGTCATACTTACATTTATTCAGTTAATTCCACTGGAGAAAATGTTGTCTGTATTTAGCCCTTCTATTTAAATTTGATCAAACTGAATAATACTGGATATTATGTGGTTATATGGGTTCATACTCTAAGGCTATTAAATATAATGTATTAGATTATTGAACAACTGCAGCAAACAGATTCGAAGCTTACCATTGTAAATTGAGTACAGTTTTTTTCTGCATTGTACTAAATGAGAGCAGATTCTTTCTTTATGTTTGTGTGAATCTCATGTTTCTGCTGTTTTTGGACCTGATGCTTATCTTCTCCCCTGGCCTGACAAAAAAAAAAAAAAAAAAAAAAGGAATTTAATTTCTTTCTTATTCATATCTTCTCCTCCACACAGGTAGTTTGGGACTTTAAACCACAGACCGTGTCATCGGCTAACCTTTATCTCATTAAGCAGGTTCTCAAAGGATTGTTTTGTTCTGCGGAACACATCCCATTTTCCACCTTCATTAGCAAACTGCTAAATATTTTACTTTGTCAAAAGACTGGAATGTATAAACAGATGCATCTTCCTTTCTTCGTGACTCTCTTCCAAACATGTTCAGGTAATCCTCAAGGAGAAGATGGATTTCCTCCATTTGTTACTGATGGTTGGCAGAGATGTAAGATAGTAAGGAAAAAAGAAAATTAATTCTTTTAAAGCAAGAGCTTGTCTGTGTGTAAATATTGCATCTAGGGAGACAAAAAAAGCAGACCACAGTGACAGTTCATCATGACTGTAGTAGTGTCAGAGGTCTGCAAGAGTTAGTCTGAATCATCATGCAGAAGGTTCCTCTTCTTCCTGTGGAATGTTCAACATACTCCCTTGTACTGTGACACTTTTCCCTGCAGTACATAACATCTCCTGACAAGTTTCAGTATTGCAGGTAAACACAGGTTTTGCCAGACTTATTTTACATATGAAATGAGGTAATGAATTAAAAGCCCAGTTGTCTTCCATTTTTAAGTTTAGGGAAGCACTTCCATTTATTTTAATGGAATATAGATCAGGAAACTTTTTTCTTTTTTTATACTTAAAAGGTTTTCCCCTCATTAAAACACAAAATTACCGTATCTAGTGCGATTAATGCCAGAGTCTGTGTCTGCTGGAAAGGATTCAATGTCTGACAGAGCATAGTATTTGACTGAAGGGTAGCTCTTTGCTGGTGGGTCTGGGTTGATGATATGTTCCACCTCCCACTTTATAGGCAGGACCCACTATCAACTCCTGGTCAGATGGCACTGGGAACAGGGCAGCACTTAAAGGAGGCAATTTTAAAGGAAGAATGGTTGAGTATAATAAAATAATAAGAAAAAATATCTTGTTTGCATTGTGCAGTAGCCCTCCAAATGTTGTGGCCTGAGAGAGAGCTAAAAGGATCTGGAAAATAAAGACAGTGCTTATGCCTTTTAAATACTTTTTTTTATATCCTAAGTTTCTCATAGCCATATGTCCTTTAGATGCACATCACTCTCATTGCACATCCAGCTGCATATTGCCCTGCATTTGCAATTACTGCCCAATACCCTCCATGGGCAAAATTCCTGGCACTTAGAACTGACAGAAACAAGGATTGATCCTTATGTGTCTCTTCTTGCTTAACTAGAAGGTTTCTTAAGCTTCCTCTGGACATCTGATAAACAGAGGTTGTTTCTGCACTTGCAACCCAAGCAGCCTGTGTGTCTGTGAGCAGCCTGCCTGGATAAAGGGGTGCTGGACATTATTACTCCACTGGGGGGCTGGAAGGCATCACTATGGGTCCCAAGCACAAACACAGTTAACAACAGAAGATGAGGAGAATGGGCTGTAGTAAATGTTTCCTTTTATTACTTTATTAAGCAAGCTCTTGGGAAATCCTTTTTGATTGCTCGAGGCTGCCACTCGATTCAAGGAAGTCCACTGAGCCCTTTACTGTCAGGTTCATTTTAAAAAGCATTTTGCTTCAACAGTACTCCAAACGCTTTATTATCCAGTTTTATTAAGCATTACAGTGAGAGGGTAAAGCTGATTACTCCTCTCCCATGCGCTGCAGATGGGCTTGGCCTGGAGCACTTTAATGGGCTCCTTGTGCTGGCCTCTTGCGGTGGCCACAGCTCCCCAGTGAGGGGAGCAGGGGCCTGAGGCTTTTCCTTCTCTTTGCAGGGTGATCTGCCTTGTTACCCAAAGCTGGGGCCATGGCTGTTGTGAAAAGGAGGCATCTCTCAGGAGATGGATACCTAAGTAAAAGCAAAATTTAGTAAATCTCAGATTACCATCCTGACAGCAGGGGATTCGGAACACTTCTGCCTGACTGTCCTAGGTTACAATGTAAGATGTGCCCAAAGTATGCATTCCATCACCATCTTCAGGAGCTCTGGAAACTAGGTGGGGCAGTGTTTCCCTTGCCCTCCCTCTGTACTATCTCCTGTTAATGGGTCATCAAGGCCTTGCCCATGACTCATGGATAGCTCCCTCCGGGATCTCTCTCTGTTTAATGGGCAATCAAGGACACACTTCATGATTCATAGAATGACATCAGCCCATTGTGAGATGCTCCGCCCGGTGGGGGAGCCAAGCATTCCCACCTGGATATAATCTGGGATTTGGTACAGCACAGCAGACCTCACCCACTGGATTCCCAGAGGACAAGAGCTACCAGACCTTTCTACAGGATCACTGCTTCAACAAGACCACTTCATCTGGACTGCTACCACCACCCTAACTAACAGGGTGTCAGGTTGTATTCTGACTCTGACAGGTCTTTTGTGCTATTGCTTTTATTTTATTTTATTTTACATTTTTTCCTCTCTCCTGTTAAATTGTATTTCTGGCTTGGAGCCTCTCACTGGTTTTGCTTTCAAACCAGCACACTGAGAATTAAAAACCAACAGGGCAGACTCTCCACTGGTAGTCACAGCACCTGTGACCCTCTGGATAAAACATGTTTTTACTGCAAGGAGAACCCGCCCCACAGTCACATTATGTGCCCCCTTATTCTGTCAGCTCCAAAGCAATGAAAGCAAAAAAACAAAAGAACCTCCAGTGAATGTGCTTAATACTTGGAATAACTTTTTGAAGAGTCGGTTTTGACAAGTTTTATCTTCAAATCCTGTATCTTTCTTGCTCCCCATCCCCTTGCATCCCCTTGATGATCTGCAAATCTTCAAACCAAGAGATTTGGGGATTTCCTAGCTGCAGCTCAGGCATATTAAATGGGAAGCTGACTGCTGGATTGGTCGGGGTAATACAAACAGGATGGGACTCTGTCTAGTTGCAGACTTAGGATTTAGTATTTGTCCGTATCAAACAAGCAATAAGCAAGAGACACAGGGAAAAAAACAAAATCCATGCACAGCTAGATCAGAGACAAGGGCACAGCTATGTGAAGCCTTTTTCTAGATATTTTCTCAACCAATAGTTTACTAGAAGAAGTTAGAGTCATATTATTCTATCAAATCAGAGAAAGACTTAAGACATGGGTTTAATATTAACAGAAAGACTTTTGTAAACCTAAGAAACAATACACAATAATTCATCATTTAAGACTAAAACTTTTTCTATTTTTGCAAAGCACATATCTAAGACTTTTACATCCTGAAACAGAAATCAGTCTTTGTTAATGTTCCTTATGAAAGATATAAATGTATTCACTTAGTTCCTAATTTCTTTGCTTCCCATGGGAAAGTATTGAGATTCCCAGCCTTCCTTCAGCTTTTAGTCTGCTTTCTGGGGCTTTTTTGCACCTTCTGGGGTCTTCTGATTTTTAGATTCCCACAGCTGACCTTCTCAGGCTGCAGGGAAAGGAATCTCAGGTCTGTCTGCAATGGCCTCATGTGTGTGTAGCTATAGTACAGCCCGTAATGCAGGCTGTAAGTGCAGAAAGAATGCACACGAGTATGACACAGGCTGCACTGATTGCTGTGCTAGCAGTGTAACAGACTTTCTTCATCTCCTTTTTTATTAGAAATAAAAATGCTGCTTTCATGATTACACAACTGTAATTTCTCAAAGCAATCACTAGAGGTTTTTTTGTTGTTGTTCCTGTATTTTCTCTAACTGCTAATGGAGTTCCTTTTTTTCAGGTAAACTCATTTATGCTTTGTAATGTTAGAAAAATATTTTCAAAAAGCCTTTTGATCAGAATCAAGTGAATGAGGTAATATATTGCTACCATATTGCTCATTGTTCTTCAGTGCATTGTGATTGGATCAAATTTTTGTAGCAAATCATAGTCTCAGTTCTATTTAGGCATTTGCATGGATTCCCTGAGACTTTTCCTCTCAAAAGACTTGAAGGCAAAACTCTTTTGGAAGTCTGAGGTAGATACACAGCTTTCAGACCAGATTTTTTTTCCCTTAGTATCTTAATGGTTTATAGATATGGCATACCTGATAGGCCTTCATGTTAAACTTGTGCCTTTGTATCCATCAGAGGGTATTTTCTTCCCTTCTGTCCTTTGCCTTAGTTCATACCACTCTGTTCACCTGCTGAATGATGTCAGTGTTTCAGTGCTGTATGCTCAGATCAGTATTATCATCTCCAATTTGGTATCCCTTCTTTCCATACAGTATGACTGCTCCCATTTGACCATGGCATCTCATTTAATTTTGTATATTCAATTTATCAAATGCCATTTTGTGTTTAATCATATTCTGTGCTCCAGCCTAATACATTTTGAGGTTTTTTTGTCTGCTCTTTGAAAACTAATTTTGAATATATTTTGTTTCAAAACATTGTGTGCTATACAATGTCTTGCATGTAGTGCTTCCACATTTCTTTATAAAATTCAATATAAAGCAATGTGTTTTAAAAGCCAGTCTCTTAAGTTCCCTTCAGCTCTGTCTCAGTGCAGATGCCTATTGAAATTGAATACGCAATATGAGCTAAAAGACTAAACAAACATCTCATATTCTAACACCAGATATTTTCCTACTGTGTTTTAGTAAGGGATAGAGAGGAGAGTACAATCCAGTGTGTCTGACTGTGTTGGGAGGGGGATAACACTACTGGGAACATAATGAGACCTGGTGACCAGTAGTAGGGGAACAGTTACTGCTCCTATTGGCTTCTGTTCACATCGTTGTGGTCAGTCCCCTCCCTGTGAGCAGTACAGGAAAGAAAAAACACAAAGCTTTCTGGTCCAATCTGTAGTTTGCTGGCAGCACCTTAACACATAAGCTAAACTATTATTCTTATTATTTCTTCTGCTGTGTGAGTTGGAGCTCAACTTTAGCTAATCTGGAGATTAGCCAGATCTTTCATTTCACAGAAAACCATCATAGAGCTGTGGTTGCTCAGACACCTGGAGCCATCACCTGAAGTCATTCAGCTTTCCCCGTGCTCTGCCATACAGCCCTGAGGCCAGTCCTTGCTGCCATGCTTTGGGAAGCACTCCGTGTAGGCAGCTTACACTTATTCAAGTAAGTCAAGCACTGGAGAGCTCCAAATATGTTCCACTTGGGATGTATACTAAGTGCTTTTCCTAGAAACTTTGGACATCTGTTGTTCTTGATGGCAGGACCTGGTTAGGATATGTGCTGAACAGAATTAATTTTTTTTCCAAAGTTAGGTTTATAGGGAAAAATATACTAAAGATAAATTTCCATAATATTTTCAGGCAAAGAGCTGGGATAATTTTTTTTTTTTTTGAGTTATGGTGAAATTTCACCTGAGGCACAATGGAGAAGCAGAATTGGGAAGAGGAAAAATGACTCTGAACAACAGGAAAATATGATCTATCGAACTGTGGAATGAACTGTCAGGAAAACATCAGTTCTCATATGTGCCTTATGAAAATTAGATTTGAGAAATAATCATTAGAAATACACTGTGTAGATCAATCCTTCTCTGGCCTTTTGACATGTGGTAAACCTCTGACCATGGGTAAATTCTGTTTTCAATTCTCTTCTATTGCCTTCCTGAGTTTCTAACTTAACATGATGAACGTGGGGAGAGATGCATTCTGTTGCTGTTTGGTATTTCTTTCAACCTCTTTCATTTTGTGAACACTCAATATTGAGGCAGAGAACAGTAATATTATTTTACATTGACACAGTACTTTCTAAACTGAAGAATGTTGCAAGCTTTGAATATCCATGCACCACAATTCCATCTCACCAGGATGCAGTAGCCTGGAGCATTGATGTGGGAAGCCACATACAAAGCTTTTCCTCTAATGTTCTGCACAACAGCAGGAGATAGAAAGCTGCTGCAGCCTGTGACAAAAGGAGAGCTCAAAGCTGTTGTGGCAGTCTTGTGGCCAGGTGCCATCCCCTCAAAGTTTAAAAGGACACTTTATGTCTTCAGTCTTTAAGATAAACACATTGCTGTGGTACCTGCTGATCCATTTCTCTGTTCTGCAACTTACTTCTCTATCTTGTCATCTCATGTATCATTTAATCAGGGTTGTTGGGTTTTTTTTAATTTGATATTGAAAGACCAATAGAGTCAATAGATGATAACAAAAACCTTGCAGGAAGGCTTATCTTTCCTCTACAATATTAGTCTTTTTAAGGGGGTAGGGAAGCATCTGGATGAAAGGGGGCCTTTACCACAGAGCTTAAAAACAATTATGACAAATGCCATATATGTAATGGATTTTGTAAATACTTGTTCACACAGAAACATTTACTTAGGGTAAGACTTCAGTGAAAGGGCCCCATTAGCTGTGGAGTAGGGTGGGTAGTTGAGAGGGAGGAAAGGAAGAGTCTGAAAAGCCAAAGAAAACTCCAGGCAAGTTCGGGTAGGATAGATGCCCCCTCTAGTGGATTTAGCATTTTACTTTAGAAGAGAGGAAATCTGTCTTCTAAAGCCATGGTGCAGGGACAACAGGAATGCTTCATGCATTATGAAGGGAGAAAAGCATCTGAGGGAAATAAGTTGTTTTTAGATATACCTGAGTAATACAGAAAGGGAAAACATGTTGTGGGTGAATCAAAAAAACAAACCTCCAAGCCCTCAAACCATATCTCTTCTGTGACCTGACTATTGTCCTGAAATGTTTAGCAGCACATGGATGAAATAAATGGGAAACAACTGGGAAATACTTGGTCTGTTGCAGGGCTAGAAAGATTGCCAGAAGGCCTGAATGTGACTTCTTTGTTGTGCTGTTCAGGGAGCTGTTAACAAGTCACCTTTCCAGCAGTTTCCCACCCTCTCGAGCTGAAAGGATAAGTGTATTAAGTAGCCTATTCCTGCCTCTGTAGAAATCCCATATTAGCCAGGTTCTCTCTGGGCAATTTTACAAACAAAGGAAAGGATGGGGGATAGGAACCATCCTACATCTATTTCCTCTCGTGTTTGCTGAAGTGCTGGAGAATATGGGAACATTGTTTCACATAGGCAGAGGCTAAGCTGGGCACTGGACAGGTCAGTCTGTGGAGTTCTAGTAGCCATAAACTTATCCTAGAGCTGTCCCAAAATATGAGGAAGTAGCAGTCAGAGATGAGAATGAAATTCTTTCGTTTTTAACTCATCCCCAGATACTTGCCTTATCCTCAAGCTTCATCCTTGTCAGTCTCCATCAGTCTCCTCTCTCAGTCTTTGGATTCTCCTTGAGTCTCCAAAGGACTTCACCTTTCCTTCCCCAAATATTTCTGGCTTTCAGTCTCATCATTCTAACTATCACAGATCTGCTGTCTGACCAGTTCCTCCTTCCAGCAGCACAGTTTCCTGATGCCTATATCCACCTTTAACATCCTCTTGTCAGCTCCTAAGTTTCTTAAGCAAAATCCAGTTATCAGTTTTTCTCTTCTTGTTATTATATCCCACTTCTTCCTCCCTTTCCCCAGTGCCTGGGAAATCTCCATTTAAGTCTCCCCAATACCACTAAACCACGAGTTGAGAGAATTTCAAATCCAAGCTCATCTGATGTATTTCTGTTGATTTCAGGTAAGCTTCAGTAACAGGCAGAAGCTTCCTTCAAAATTTCAGCTCCAGTAGTTGAAAGGTTGAAAAACCCCGTATACTAGAAAATGTAGCAAAGAAGTGATGTGAAGAATTGCAGGCCTTGAAGTAGCATCCCTGAAGAGAAACTGTTATTCCAGGCTGCTTGATCTCATAGGACAGGGAATATGAGCACCTCTCCTGATATGTGCAAGTTTTTACACTAAGTCATGCAATGTCACAGAAAGCACCATGCAAGCCACTTCCACTCCACCAGTCTGGCAAATCTGTTTGGTTTGCTTTTGCCTAAAAATCCAGGCTTTGAGACTGTCAGGCCACATGCTAGTTGATGGAATTCTGGCTTTTACGATGTTTAAAAAAAAGATAGAAAATGTTAGATGATAAATAGAATATTCTAATACATGAAGAAGGTCGCCTCTTAATCTAAAAGTGTTTATTGATCTGCTGGTTTACTGATATTGCATGTTGGCAAATACATTTTGTTTTGCACTTGTTTTTCTGTTATTTTGCTGTATTTAACCTGTCACACATTACTTGAAAACATCAAATGCCGTTTCAGGTTGAATGTAATTTTGATTGATTCTAGGTAATCAATCATTTCTGGGCCGGTAAGTTTTATTTAGGAATAAGTTTATCACTTTAAGGCAGATAAAAATGTTGAGGAGAAAGAGGTAAAGAGTGAGTCTGAAGACTGGACTGGTTTAAAGGCCAGCATCCCCCATCCTTCCCATCCCTCAGTGAGGGTAGGCAGGAAACAGGGCAAGGGATCAGCATATGGCCTATGTTTGCAGCTGGAGAGGGCAGTGGTGGAGCCCTTTTGGCACCAAATATCTTTTCAAAGTTCTCTTAGCAGCCACTTTGGCTCAGTAAGAGCCCCGTCTTTTGGCTCCAGCTCAGTGATTTTGCCTGATTTCACTTCTTCTTTGCTTCCCCAGTCGAATGTGAGCTTGCCAGCTCCAAGCAGCTACACTAATCAAAGACCATTTTCCTTGGATATTAAACCAAAACTCACATTCCAAGATTATTAAATCTGTTATTTTTGAAAACTGTAGATCAGATCTTTCTGCCTATCCGTTAACTTTTTAAACTGTGAGCTAAATTAAAGCATTTCTTTGGCTTTGAAGGACTCCACAATAATCACCCACTCAGTGAAGGGTGTGCACTGTTTGCCCTAAGTTCTTTGTCTCCCTGTGCAGTGGATGGGAACGACTGGGAACCAAAGACTGATGTTCTCAGGAGCTGCCAAGCAGGAAGGGTCTGTAAGGTATTGTCCAGAAATGCCACGGGCAGCAGATCTGCAGTGATTATCTTAATGACAGGCTCTGTTATCCAATTATCCTTCAGCTCAAAGGGGAATTAATTCCTCAAATTTTAAAGGTTTCTCTCACAGGCAGAACAAAACATGAATTATATCTGTCTGGACTCCCACACAATGAGCCACATCGCTCCAAACTCATGACAAAATATCATTAAGCTGCCAATTAGACAAAAATATTTTTATGTGGTTACTCCAGTCCTCCTTGGACAATCCTGTCAGAAGCCACTGTCTAACTCCTAAATAACCATGGGTCCCAAAGGGCAAAGCTGAGACAGATCTCCCTCATGAGACTGTTTCCTCTCAGTGGGGCTCTAACAAGACTGAAGTCCTGCTGTTCCCTGACTGGGAACCAGCCCTGGCTTGGCTCACGGGCTCAGGCTCACGGCTCTGTTGTCACCCCTCTCCTGACTGCCTCAACAAGTGCCCTGCTACTCTGGGTCATGCTTTGGCCTTTTTGTCAACCGGATGCTTAATTCAGGGTCCATAAGGCAGATCTGAGTGAATCCAGCTCTTTGTAACTCTTTTCCAGATGTAGCCTGTGTTGTCTTTCCACACCAGCCAGGAGATATTTCAGCGAGTATTCTGCATCCCCTACTGCACATCAAAAAACTGAGTGCCAGGTAATGGGGAGGAGAGTGAGAAAAGGGAGATTGTGGGGTTTGTTCATGGAGTTAAGCTTCTGCAGAAGGGCTACAGTGAGAGGGTTTTAAGGAAAAGAAAATGTCTCCAGAACTCACCTCACACCAAACTTTGCTTTTCTAAAACTGAGTTTGCTCTCTCCTGAGGGATGCTTTTTCCACACTAGATACCCAGTCATGCTTTTCCTTGACATGCTTTGCTAGCAATGGCTTCCAAACACACTTTCTGAGGCATCAGGAAAACACTTTTTTCATGGCTGTAGTAGAGTAGTTATTCAATGGATTCTCTTTAGATCCTCAAGAGAGCAGGCATCTGCTGAATGCTAAAAGCAGCGTACAGACGCTGTGAATGAACAGAGAATGACAAGTCCCAGGGAAGACACTCGAGAAGAAACCTGTCACAGACTCATGGGTATGGCTGTCACTGTGTCTTCTTCAGGTGGAAGATGTTTCCCCCCTGGGCAAAGAAAGGCCCAGAAACAGAAGTGCTGCATCATACTGCTGATGCTCTTCTACCTGTGGCTATAGGTACCATTTACAGTTTTTGTGTCAAATGAATCTGTTGTGGCAAGTAAAAATTTCAGATGCTGGCAGATGAAGTCTGTAAACAACTTGTCTAATAAAGCACAGCTGAAATGCTGCTCTCCAGAGGTGCAGCCATGGTCCCAATAAAGGATCTTGCCTCATGCAACCCTTTGAAGGGACTTTTTTCTTTTCAGAAATTTTTTTCACTAGAACCTCAGTTCAGAGTTAAAGGAATGTTTCCTCAATTTTCCACAAACAATCAGGGAATCTTTGCTGTCTCTCACCAGCACAGTGTAAGCGGTTTTATCCCTATTTGTTCCCTATTGCTCTCTATTGCTTGGGGGGGGGGGTAGAGGTGTACTAATTTCTTTGGAAATCTTGAAATATTTCCCAAAATTCCATGAAAATAACAGAACAAGAATGTCTGTTACTCTTTATATTGTCATATAGTTTATCAGTGCATGAAGACATATATATATAATATACATATATATAAAATAGATATAAAAGGACTTTTGAATTTCCACTCCAAAATCCATTGATTTCACTTTCATTATTTAATGGTAATGAGTTTCTATTCAGGACAGCTGTCATTGGAAGCTTAGAAAATTCAGGATCTAGTTACATTTTACAAACAAAATATGTGGGGAAGTAAAAAATCAAAACAGAATACCACCTCCACCAAAAAACACAAATGACCTAAAGCTAAGGATGTTTTATAAATTGTCTTTTTTGGTTGTTTCTCAGAAAATATTCTGCAAATATAAGACTGAGCTCGTGTCTTCTGATGCCCTTCTAGTTATCTGCCCAGCCATGGAGTCACTCTGTTCTTGTCTGCACACATGAAAATATTCTCTGCAGCTGCCTGTTTGTGCTTTGTGGGGTGTACTATGTCTAAAGAAGAACCAGAGTAACCAGGATTAGAAAACACAGGACAGTTACCTCCTCCTTCCCTCTGGTCAGTTTTGTTACCCTCTTCCAGGGAAAAAAAAAGTCCAGTCTCACGATTTGGCTAATTTAAGGTCACTTTAAATGAGTCACATCCTATTGCCAGTGTGCTGAGTGCGGAGCATCAAAAGCCAGGAGTCTTTTTCCTAAGGCATATAAATGACCCCCAATTATGAATGGGCTTCTCATAATTCCTTCAAGTTAATAATGTGTCTTTTACATATGTTTGTGTTTTGGTGCACACTCCACAGAGCACAGCTTTTTTTTTTGTATTTTTACAGAAAGAGTTTGGACAATATCTTCTTTCTTCCCATCACACACTTTTTCGTAAATTTTTAATAAGGAACTTAGGCAAAACTCTTTCCTGTAAAAAAAAAAAAATCTCACTTTTCCTAAATCAGCAGCTGAAATAAAATGTAACTTCTATAGCTTCATGGGGTGTTGCATCCCCCATCCCCACATCTGACATCTCCCCCCTCCCCCCACCAACCACATTATGTTCTCAGGAATGCTCGTTAGGACTCGGCTTTCATTAATTGATGAAACCCACGCAGTTACCTCCCTTTGAGCTTATTAGAAACACTGCTCCCAGAACTTCTGTTGCCTAATGAGCTTCTTTTCTAATAAGTAGCCGTGAGACTTCATTTTTCTGTCTGAACAACAAATTGAGTAAGATGATTGTGTTATTGAGCTTTTTGAGGAAAATCCCAGTGATTACTGATCCAGACTGTGGCCAGTATGGAAATTTACTGATGACTAAAGCCCAGCATCTTGAGACCCTACAAAGAGCAGTGCTAAGTGAGGCCCTTTAACCTCTGCTGAACCACTGTGGGCACCACACTCTGAATGTTCTCCCCCTGGAGCTCACCAAATCTCCAGTTTGCTATATGCAGACCACTGCTGCTGAAAGGTGATGATGAAACCTGAGTCCAAGTCCCCAATCCCTGAGGATCAATTCTGCCCACTGAGAAGATGCAAAGGCTTCCAACATGAGAATTTCTCTGAACTCAAGAGGAATTTTTTATAGGTATACCTTTGCACATACTTCTTTATGTCTGTGTGTGTGCACATTAAGAATGCTGCATTTTTTAGATTCATAATTTTTAGATTCATAGTTAAGTTAGATTTATGGTTAAGTTACTGTTATGCTTATAGAAAATTCTGTTGAATCATTTTGCTAGAGTTAGATTAGTCAATAGATTAAGTGCTGCTGTTATGGTGTGGATTTGGATATTGTTATGATTTAGTGTTGTTGAATCCTTTGCACCTAAAATGATGATCCAGTCTGAGGCTAAGTTTGGCAGAGGGGTCTATTCCAAATGTTATGATTCAATGGGAGAGCCTCCCCTACTCTTTTCTTTCCTTACCCTTTTTGTGCTTGGTCTCTACATCAATCATTGTACACAGCTTTTAATCTGGTTTCTCTTTGTGTGCTTGATCTACACAGTAAGCAATAGGGTGGATGTTGCCATTGAAGTTCCTCAAATCTGTATTAAAACTACTTTTGCTGATACCTCACCAGTGATTTTTTTTAAAGTGACCTAAACCACTCATTCACAGCATCTTCACTCCAGCCTCTCATGTTTCCCCAAGGCTAAAGGAGAGCTCTATAGAGGCTTGGGGACATGGACATGAATAAATGTACACAGGGGTTTGTAAATAGCTTCTCTTGGCTGATCAGTAAGCATTGCCCTGTATGAAGCCATTCCTGACTTGCCAAGTCTTCTTTCAGTGAGAAAAACCCAAAGTCTTCCCTTAGATCTCAGTCTTATTTTCAGAATAAATTCTTGAACTGGGATAATCAACTCCCAAAGGAGTTCTCAAGGCATCAACTTGTCTTCAAAGATGTTTTGAGAAAGAGGGCAGCATGTGCTGTTCTTCTCTTTACTTAACATGGCACATAGTCACCTCTCTGTGACGCTCCAGCTCTTTGGGCTAGTGTGAAGTAGGACTGAAGCTGTTGTCTGCTCCAGCTCAGCTCTGTGACCTCCTTTGTCATCAGTCTGATCCCCACAAATTTCACGTATGTCTGTTTCATATTATCTGGTTTTCATTTGTATGTCTTCTGTCTTTTCAACATTTTCCCATCCACACCATACGTGTCAACATAATGTTGGCTTCCAGAAAGGTTATAATGTGTAATTTTCAGCCCACAGACAACTTTTTTAACGGCAAACCCAGTCTAGGTTAACTGCTGCAGCATATTTTGTCTTCTCTATTTCTCTGAAATTCTGAGCAGACTAATGCGGCAATCTCCAAGCAAGAGGTGAAAATGCACAGTACAGTTGTTCTAGAACATCCAGTTAATTTCTCAGCTCCCTCTTCACCTCCTGTGGAAAGTGGTGACTGACCCTTCCCTGCCCTACCAGTCTCCACATCAGGTGAGGTGGAAGCAGAGCTGTGCCTGCCCCCTCAGGAGCCTTGATTCAGAATCCCCAATACTCATTAGCACAGGACAAGTAACAACAGTCTCTTGAAGGGACAGAAGAACAGTACATTTAGTAAATTTTGGACCTTGTAGAGGATTTGCAGATAAAGGCTGAAACAACACCAAAAATGGTATGATTTTTCAAAGCTGGCAGCAACCTGAGTGTATGGACTGTGTTGTGTCAGGCCTCTTAAGCCCTGTCCAAGAAGATGACAACACCTTCAGTCCTGAGTTCTTATCTGAAAGCTAGCTATAACGTGATCTGTGAAGTTTTTTGGGTTTATTTTCGTTTCAAAACTGATTGTGTTTTCACACAAGTAGCAGCTGCTGGCGTACTCATGTTATGTGACAGTTCTTCAGCTTTCTTTTCACTGGTAAAAAATAAGTCTTAGCCTTTCAAGGCAACAGATGCACTTTTAAAACTAATGTAGCCAGAAGGTAAATATAATGTTCAATTATTTATATACACTTTAGGCTTATCAAACTGGAAGATTACATCAGCAAGTTTCACTTCATCCCCAACATTTTTATTCAGTTTCTGAACATTTTTGTTCCATCCTCTTTACACTGAATGCTGCATCAAAAATTTACATAACTTTCAGAAATAATTTTATGGGATTATTTCATGCTTGCACAGGGTCCATTTTATAAAATTTTATAAAAATGCTGGCTTTGAAACAGGAAGGAGAAACACTTAGTTACTTTTAAATACTTTTAAACTTTTCTAGAAACAGCTTTCTTTTACCCCTAGAGGGTAGTGCTTTGAGAAATGAGCAACTTGTGGGGCTATTTAAGTTATCAAAGTCATTTTACCCTTTCCAATTATGCAGGCAGAAGAGGGATTTTTGTTGTCACTGTTATTCCTTTGGAGGAAAAAAAAGAAAGGGCACACAGAAGTTAAAGAGTAAACATCCAGATTCTCTGATTCTACATTTCAAGGAAATCAGCCTTGCTACCTAGCAATCACCCTGAAAGTGACACAGTGACATTTTTCTTCTAACATTTACAATCCTCCATTACTGTGTGATACATGCAGTGTGGGGCTGGATTTGCATGTCATCAAGCATTCCAGCAGGAAGCGTGGCCACTGCCATGCTGTCACATTTGCCTGTGTTTTGAAGCATTCAGATGCTATCTTTCCTTTTGAGGTCCTAATTGTGGACTAAATGTGGGAATATTCTCTCATGGTTATTGTCTAAATGTTCCAAGGCAAGCATGAATAAACGTATCTTCTGGACCAAACATCAGTTCTTACACATTTTGTGATCTAAAGAAAGGAAGCCATAGCAGTCATTCCTGGGGTCTGCAGTGCAAGGTTAAAAAACTAAGATTAAGCTTAAAATAAACAATTAAAATATTTTCCATATCAATTTCTTACTCTTATATCAAGTACTAAAGTTTTAAGAAGTACTGGCAAACTCTGAACATTTAAAAACTAGAATGCATCAAGCTTTGCACCAGAGAACCCTCTAAGATTTGGTGCAAAATCCAAATCATCTAATTTTGAATGAAAAAAGAGGATTAACACAGTGTCCAACTCCAATTCTGCTTTCAACTCAAATTACAGCTAAAAATTTCATGAGCCTTAATGACAATTGCACTGCAGGAGTAGCTGCTCCCAGTTTGGTGTTCTAAGGACTCCACTAAATTGTGTTGCTGTTCACAAACCCATTCCTCAGTAGTCATTTTCCTGGAGCTCCCTCATCTCTTCATGAAACAGCAATGTCAGTAAGATAGCTAATCATTACACCAGTTCTTACATATTTTTATATGCAACACCAACACTCTGAGCTATTTTCCACATAAGTTCATGTAGGGTAGAAAAGCAGGAAGAGAGAGGAAAATGAGAGAATACTTACTGATGATGTGTACGCAGCACCAACACTCTCTGAGTTATTTTCCAGTCAACCAGTGAAGGAGAAACATCTTTCCAACTCTTTATTTTGACTTGCAAGAGCCGCACCTCACTCTGCTATGTGTTCTCCCTGAGATGACCTCTATTACAACCCCTGCTGCCCACCCTTCCAATCTCATTTAAAAGTTGTTTAGCACTGTCTCTGCCTTGTTACTTCAGTCTCTTTCCATGATCTGCAACTACACCATTTCTGCTGTCCTCTGAGCTGCTTGCCTGAAAAGAAAGCTAATGAAATACGTAGCTTTTAAGGGTCAGCAAACACCTAATTATGACACCTCTTGTCATAATTAGGCAATTTATTTAATGGAAGTTGATGAATCCATCTATACATTGAACAGCCTGTTGAATGTTTTGTATGGAAAATACCTCCTTTCAAGACAATGTTAACAAATGGCACTTCTGTCAGGCATTAGAACCACATTTGCCCAGGCTACTCTACATGTCATAGTGAAAGCAATGTTTGTTCTTAGATTTTTCATATTGTTCCTGATTTCAACCTATTGTAAAAACATCCCCATCACATCCTCTGTTTTTGCATCTGCATATTGGTTTCCATTCTGTTATTTGGCATTATCTACTATGCACTTACTGACACTATGTGTCTGCCAGCAGACAATGACAGCATGCTTCTCTAAAATTTTCCTTGCAATCTGGATTAATGAGAATACTAGAATCAAAGCTCACTGAATATTATTTTCAAGAATATCTTTTATATCTTGCGTCCCTAGTTCAGGACTATTGGCAATTAATTATCTGTGGTATAGCTCCCACTGTGTTTGCTTGCCTATTACTGACAGCTGTGTTTGGGTTGGACAGCTGGAAAGTGGGACTGCTTCTCTTCTGCTTTCACTTCAGCATCTGTAAGTTGGACACCTTAGTCAGAAAGTGCTGCTCCAGGAAAAACACAGGTACCTACAGGAGGACGGGTGAGGAAGTTGATAGGCATATGATGAACTGTTCTCTTGTATTGCTTGTTTTTCCTCCAGCAACTACAGCAGTGGTGTTGCAGCTGCACCAGTAAAGTGAATAGGGAAGAATGTGGGGGTGAGCACTAACCTGCTGTCATCCATGTGACCTAATTACTACTGCAGTACCTGAAATTCCTTTTCGCATTTATGGAAAGAAGAGGGAGTAGTGACTGGTGCATGAAATATGACAAAAAGACAATGCATGACTTTATTAAGTGTGCAAGGACAGCTACAATGTTTTCTTTTCTGTAAAGGTCTTAAGCACTTCTAAATAATAAATGAAAATATAATAAAAAAATTTTAGAGAAGCATTAGAAACTTCACTTATCTCACTGTATATGCAGATATTTACACTGAATAATCTTCAGATTCTTTTTTGCAGATTTGTCAGTAGTTTTTAAAAGTTGATAGAAATGCATTGAAGTTCTGTCCTTTGAAGATAATCTGAAAATAAAAGTAGTATTTTTCATGTTTTGACTTTTAATTAGAAGAAATTATTCTTAGCTTCCTGAGTTCTTATCCATGTTTTTGTGCCTTAGCTGCCACATCTCTGCTGTTTTGCAAAAATAATTTTAACAACAGCTGGACCCAAGATCTCACTGGAGTTGCCTGTTTTGGAGGAGATATCCCACTCTCTTCTCCTAGGGCTGCCGGTACATGTTACCCAGTTGCCAGTGTCACTTGCCAGAGTGCCAGTGATCAGGATCAGGGAAGCTTAATTTGTTGTCTCTTTGAATAGCTATCTGAAAGAGAGTAGGAAACAGCCCATGTCCTTGAGGTGGAACTTCCTTACTATGAAGTGTGCAAAAAGCTTATAGTGTTGTCACACGTGCCAACGTGTCCATTACAGGCACTCAAAGCTAAATGAGCTGAATCCCAGCATGGCTGATTTGTGGTTCTGCTATTGTTAGCTGTCAGCAGAGGCCCAAGTATTTTACCTTGAAATATTTTCTTTATGCCAAGATCAGGAAAAGAACATCCTCCCAATGTTGAAAATTATTTTTGCTTATGGGAAACTTGAGCATAGAAGATGCTAACCAACTAAATTTTTTTCCACTGTTTGGAGGTGCCCATGAAATCTGGAGCTGTCTAGATTTGACACTAATTCTAGCACCTGAGACATTCCTGCCTGGGAAATTGAATTAGATGATGTTTATAATTCATCACTGTCTCCCTGAAGATGGAATCTCATAAACATTTGATGGTAGTCTTAGGGGTCACCAGGTATATATAACTAGAATAACAGGAATGGAGAAATCAGACTTCTGAAATCATTCAACATTACTATCTTTATCTGAAACAAAAGCAAAATTTGAAGAAGTAATAGATGAGATTCCAAGTACTTCTGGGCAAGAACTATGCTTTTTTACCATTACTATGAGATTAGAACATCATCATCACAGTTACAGTTCTTTTATTGAGGTAGGCAGACAGAATCTAATGGGAGATCCAGGATTGTGTTTGACACCAAGTACATAAACAGAAGTGATTCACAGAGACTAAGCTGCCTGTCACTCAGCATATTTCAGGGGTAATTCCACTGAAATATAAGGCCACACCAAA
The DNA here is from genome assembly GCF_021018805.1 of Prinia subflava. NCBI lineage: Eukaryota > Metazoa > Chordata > Aves > Passeriformes > Cisticolidae > Prinia > Prinia subflava. The sequence continues at coordinate 33,003,127 of NC_086249.1, forward strand.
GAATTTTAAATATGTTTAATTTAATAGGTTGCCTCGTGACATTTGTATGTTGTTTGGGAAGGTATTATCCCCCCATTTTAGTGAGCTGGCTAGACAGTCTTTCTATCCTAGAATGCTACTTCTTATTGTGACCTTTGAAAATCTGTAGTCAGGCCTGTAATGGGAAATGATCACTTGGCAGAGAACAAGAGGGGTACTGATAAAGTGCTAGAGGATTTAAGGTCAAAGAGAATAACCAGTTTCTTTCAAAAGTGAAAAGAGGAAATGCAAGAATCTATAGGCCAATTAGTGATGCAATTAATAGACAGATACAAAGGGAAAGGAGCCTAAATACTGAACATTAGCCATTAAACAAATACAAAACTGCTATAATTTTTGCTCAGATAAAAACTCTACTTGGTGAAGGGAACATGACAATTTCTATTACATGTGAAAGGTCAGTAATAGGAACCAAGGACCAAATTCCACAGTGCTCTGTGACTATATTTATCATTGCCCTTTTTGTTCCTGCAGTACAAGCAAATTTTGCATAAATTTGTTTCATTGTTCTAGACCCCATTAGAATGAAGCATAGCTTTAGTAAGAATAATAGAGGGGGATATTTAGATTTGATTGCCACCTTTTAGAGTGACTGCAAACTGCTAGGTATCCATTTAAGCTGAGAGAGGGCAAAAGCCACTTGTTTGCCCACTCAGTCCTGACTGTGAGTTAGAAACAAAACCATTGCATTGGGGTTGAAAGACTCAGATTCAGAGAAGGCTTGCAGAGGGTTCTCCAGGAGATAACTTCACATTCAGCAATGTTTGCTATCCTTTGGAACAAACCTAGGAAAAAAACCCCAAGAAACTCCCATTTATTGATCATAGCACTGAAATGAAAAATATTTTCAGAGAGGTTAAATTATAAATACATTATAAAACTTCTCCAGTAACCTAACGAGTTAAGGCAAATACTGAGGATAAATGTACTGAAGGTCTCCCTTTCCCTGTTGTCAAGTTGCTGTCATACAACTGCAGCCAAAAGATCCAATTTAATGAGCTTATGGGAGAAAACCAACCCTTACCCTAATTTTTTATATGGACATTCTCCTTCTGCCCCCCATTCATTTCTGGATGTATTTCAAGTTTCTGACTCACTCTGTTATCTGTGGCACAGTAACTATCATGAGAACATCTTTTTGGGTCTTAATATCATCAGGAATGTTGATGTGACATTTGGGTTTTTTTTTTTCAAATCCAATCTACTATGATTAATAGTCTTGCAACTGCCTTTATTCAGGGTTTTTTTTTTTTTCTTGGTTTTTTTTTCAGTTTGCTTGTTTTTTCTTTTAAATAGAAAGTAGTACTTCAACTGATATAAGTGACATACAAGTGTTTCAGTCCACCCTGATGCCTGATGTTATTCCTCCCCAGGCACAGTGCTTGTCATTTCCTCTTGTTCAACTTCTTGAGGACTCACATCTTCAGGAACATGGTTTTCAAATCAACAGATCCAACACCTTGTGCAAAATGGGGTGTGCAGTGTCCCAAAAACTGCTTAGGAAAGCAAGTGGCTGCTGAACAACAGTGAACATAGTCTGGTTCATAAACTGGATAAACTATCTCTGGAGAATCAGGGATCTTCAGAGGGAGGATATGGCCACCCAAGGCTTGGGCCATAGGGAGTGTCTGGTGCTTCTGAGACTGGGAGTAATGGTGTCCTACCTGCTAGAAACATGCTGTGGTTGAGGAGCTGACTTTCCACCTGAAGCAGCTGCCAGAGGAGGTGAGCAGGTTTAGCTGCATCTGGGAGGATTAACAGGTTCCCTACAGAGACCCTAGAGAGGCAGGAGACTGAAGCTGCATCACACCAAAGGAGGGATGGCCAGAAGCTGTGATGGTTCAGGAGTGGATGACAGATATGGAGGAGGTTGGAGACATGGAAACAGAGGAAGGCTCCTACTCTGTGTGCAGAGTGGCAAGGACAGGTTCAGTGCCCTGGGAAGTGGCAAAGGGAACAAAGTCCATAATGAGGGGCTTCAGATTTGATCAAACTTGAACCAAGCCTTTGCACTAGCAAGAAGCAACAGGTGAGAGTAGTTGGAGATTTTCCTTTGAGGGGGACTGAAACATTCACCTACCATCTTCATATATGTGATCTATGAGTGATCATAAATCAACTCAACACAAAAAATATCTCTGATCAGCAGAGGAGCAAGAGTTTGCATAGAAGAATTTTAGAGGAAGCAGGCAGCAGTGATGTCTTAGGCACCTAAGCAGGCTAGGGGCTGTGTTTGTAGACTGTCCTGTTAGAATGAGGTAGCTATATTTTACTGAGGTGAATTTCATGCAGCTAGAATCCATTTAAACACCCAGTAGCACTGCTCACAGCATGCTGTCCTTCAGATGCCTCTTTCCCATGTGTTGTCAAAGTAAGTGGTCATGCCTGTGGTGTGGGTTGTGCAGACACACTTTCTGAAAGGAGCTTGGGCTTCTCCAACATACAAATGAAAAGATGTCCTCAGAAGCAGAAGGTTATATGCTAAAGGTCATGTCATGTCCTCTTTCTTGGCTCTCCAATGCACACCAGACAAATCTCACATAACAACACAATGTGTTTCTTGGATTTTTAGATCTGAGGAATGTGACTTTGTTATCAGCGCAGCCACAAGCAGACTGTACAAAAGTCCTGGGAACATGTTGGAGAAATTAATTTATCAAGGGAATACTGAAGTCATAACAGCTCCCAAGGGAGTACCAGTCAATGTTAAAGACTTTGTACTGTGACTTGCTGGTAGTGAGGATGGAGTTTAAGCTTTTGCTCTTGCATCCAAAGTGCACAGCCCTTTTAAAAAAAGTTGGGTTTCATATATGTCACAGGACTATTTCCTTTAACTTACTTCTTTTACTTTCCATTCTTTCTTGGAATGCTGCACATTGTAATTGCATAGTTTCTCTGTAACCATGTTAGCTCTGTTTACTTGAAACTGATATGGAAAATTGCTCAGATGGTTTATCCCTTCCTGGAAAATACCTTTCACAGGATGATGCTAAGTAGGAAAAACAGATAGATTCCTCTTCTACACTCTGTGGACCCTATCCAGACTTCTGTGAAGCAACTGAGAAGATTCCCATCATTTTTCAGGGCACCTGGACTCTTAATAGAGCTGTGGGGAAGGCGAACCACTCTCGGACTTCTTCTGCTGTTCTCATAGCAAATGCAGAGACAGAATTCTGTGAATGCTGAACATACTGTGCAGAGTCTGTGAGCTTCTTTGGGTCCATTGCTATTTATAATAGTTGTTGATTATACTCCGTTTTCCTCCCTGAAGGTCCCAAAGGACATTGCAAACATCTGGTTGAACAGCAGTCCCTAGATCAGCGACAGTTTCAATCCAGCTGCTACCAAACTGAGGCATGACAACTGCTTAGTTCTTGGAGACAGGGAAAACAACGGTGTCTTTAATGCTCAGACCTGCTGCTGTCTCCTGTGCATTTTGAAAAATATGCAATACATTTTCCAGGATTTCATATATCAGATACTTCAGCTGGAAGAGTATTTCTTGAAATCAAAGTGTTCATAAATCATAGAAGAATGGCTGCTGTCTATCAAGAACCCAAAATAGGCCACACACCCATGGGTAGCAAATTTATCAATGGTCATCTGTTCACCTGAGACATTCTAGTGAGAAAGAACTGAACCCAAAGTACGCACCCAGATGGACCTGCCTCTCCTTGTTGGGATGGCCTTGTATCCACCACTAAAACTCTGATCTTTTACATGACTCAGGATTTTATGCAGTAATGCTTATACTCTTATCTTAGAGTCCTCAGCTGAGGCCTTGCTGTTAGAAAGCTCTCTTGTACAGCTTTCAAGTGTTCCAGTAACAAAAAAATCCCACTGCAGCTGATGCATTGTCCCAATAATTTATTATACTGCCTCTTATAAGGCACGGCTCATTCTTGCACAAAATTTGGTTAATGTCTTCTTTCAACCATGAGTGCACCGAGTATGCAATTCTCAGACAGCGCATTTATGTGCATAAATCTGCTCCAATAATAAACTTTTGGTGTCTGGCTTGCTTTATCTGGGGAAGATATAATAAATCTGTTCTTTTTTGTTCTAATTTATAATGTGTTCTTGTAGTCCTGGTGTTAAATGAATTTAACACTCTGAAAAAAAATCTTTCGTAGCTAATGTGATTTTTCTAGATTAGCTTGTGTCCATGACTAAATATCCTTCCTTTCCTAACATATTTGAACAGATTTATAACAACTTTGCTATGTCTTTATAAGTAAACTGAAGAGAATCTGGCCTTGGTCTCAAGCACATTGCATGACCATGTGTGCTGTTAAATATTTAGCACTTTCCATGGCATGAGTTTGGCTTGAGCAAATTGATTCCCTCCCCCTCCCCCCCCCAACCAAACAAATCAGTGAATATTGATATTTCAGAAATCCGAGGGTTGGCAGGAGTAGGATGCCCGCAGTGCATATTTGTTTTCAAAATCCCTGGGATGCACTAGGGAGGCCTCCCCAGCTGGGTGTGTGGTGTCAGCTGTGTGAGGACAGGCAATGTCTTGTTGTTTTATTCAGAGCATAAACACAGCCTCTAGGCAAGCCTAAGTAGGCATTATGGAAGAAGTCATTGGGAAGAAAGTCTTTACTGTGAGGGTGGTGACACACTGGAGCAGGTTGCCCAGAGAAGCCATGGATGGCCTATCCCTGGAAGTGCCCAAGGCCAGGTTTTATGAGGTTTGAGCAACCTGGTGTAGTGGAAGTTGTCCTTGCCCATGGAGCAAAGGATTGGAACTAAAGTGATAACTAAGGTCCCTTCCAACCCAAACCCTTCTACAATTCTGTGATTAAGGCAAATGACAGATGTGTACTAATAAAACTATTAGGCTTGTTCACAAGGGAGGGAAGTTCTTGACATCCCCGAGGGTCTGAGTACCTGCAGCCCATCCAGAACAGCTGGGGGACACCTGGCTGGAGCTGCTGGACGGCTGGTAGGAAGCTGTAGATGCATAGGCTATTTGTCCACTGAATGAGCAGTTGGGTATGCCTGGAGGAGAGATCCAGCTCCCTCCCTGTGTGCTCAGAGTGCTTCACACATCCCTGTGCCTGGGGAGTCCCAGCTGTGTGTGCAGCAGCCACAGGGACGCGTGTGACTCTTGCCATCTGTAATGTGTGTTGACAGGATGAGTCAAAACACCCATTCTGTTTCAGTGCTGTGTTTTATATAGAACACCCCATCAGCTGTGTGTAGGAGACCTACCCACTGAGGTAGTTGGTGCTTCACCATTTTTAGAAACAGACTCCCCCAGTTTCACAGGGAATAGATAACTAAATGACCTTGTAGTATGAGTAAAAAGGTCTAGAGGGAAAGTGGCTAATATTTTAAAATTCTTCCTACTCTTTGTTCTTTCTCTCCTTATTTCTATTTCATTCTTCTTACATTACACACATTATGTTTTTCTGAATTTGAATGAGTATATGCATTATGTTACGATTTTATAATATTATTGCTATAAAGATTATTTTGGCAAGTAAAATTGCCCCCTACATAGTGTGATGAAAATATAGCACGTTTTAGAATTCATCAGAGTCAGATTTAATTTCTTGACAAGTTGTAAGTTAAAAAAAAGTTATTTCATAAAAATTAAACATTGTGCTTATTCAGTCATCTGTTGCAACCATCTGCTGCTGATATATTATTTTGATTTATCATCCTAAGCCTGGCAGGACCCCATCCTGTCCCCAAGGAAGTCAAGTGTAATTTTATTATTCCCTTCACTCAAAGCAGGATGGAATCTTCATTCAGCTTACTAACCAAGGTGAATTACAATGTAGTCTTTCACTGCTCTGAGGTTGAGTTTATAGTTTCTGCAGCAATAGCATTGACATATTGGAATTTTTCACAAGTTCTATTCGAACATAACATCCCTGTCACAAATATTTTGCAATTGCCTGTAGGTTAATCATATTTAAAATTCACAAGAAAATGTAGCACTCAAGTACAAATATTTTGAAGTGTACAGAGTTACAGCTGCTGATCTCCTTAAGATGCCACTTGTCTGGCACATCAGCCACCAGATTAATTGTTGTTTCATGAATAGGTATTGTTGGCTTACATTACACCCAGTTTCCCTGAAGTATATTATCTTTTCTATTCTCATATCAAATAAACCAACTACATATGACATAGTAATTGACATTTCTAGCTGCTGCCTTAAAAAATTATCTCTCATTTCAATATAAACTGCAATATTTTCCTTAAATCCTATTATTGCTGGCTGCACTCTAAAATTAGAAATTAAAACCTTGTGCTTGCAACCTGTCCAAATATTTCAGATAAGACACTTCAAGACTAGCTGCTGATTTGCGTAATAAAACAGCAGCAGGATGCTTTCTATTTATATATTTTTAAAAAACCCTCATTCATATGCACATACCCTCTTTCTATACAAAGAAGGATCCTTTTTGAAAAAAATGTGCTTAACTATCCTTTATATGTATGAAATATAACCATGTTACAGACATACCTACACACACCTCTGCCTGAACAGATGTGATAATTTGATGTCCATATAAACATTTTTATTTTGATAGCTGTACATCATATTTTCCATGAAGTACAAATATTTGGCATTTCCTGACTTCTGAGACAGCTTTTTGAGGAAACAAGGCACTTTTAATCACAAATACAGTTTCAGCCATTAATTCCTAACAACTAGAGGAGCTTGACCATTTCCAGAAATATTTATGGAAGTGACCAAGGTTAATAATGAAGAGGTAATACTCTTAACTTCCTTGTAAATTTCAAAGCACTGGGCCTAGATAAAATCAAAGATAAGTATATAAAAAATGAACACATTAAAGCACTTCTATGCCCCTTAAGATATTAAAAATTACTGAGATTTCAATATGTAATACCTTCCTACAGCCAAAAAAATGAAGTTGACAGCTGTGTATAAATTAATGGCTGTTCAAGAGGTTATTGTAAAGTGCACACAGACACTGGCTGTGGTTAGTGCTCTGAAGTCTAAGGGTATGTGGCTAAAGCTGATGTGGTCCCAAGTGAAATTCTGTGAATCAGCCCATGGCCACATAACACTAGTAATTGTCATCAAGTGGTTATGACCAAATTATGGATCTTATCTTGAATGTCAGGAGCTGAATTCAGCAGGTTGCATATAGTACTTGTTAAATCCTTGGAAAGAAGGTATCCTGCAATGAAGCAGATGCATCCTAGTTAGGAGAGGGAGAGTAATTATCTAACTGTGATTTGGGGATACCATGGAACCTGTTCAGTAACAGTTCAGTAACATTTGTCATGCTCAGCCAGACTTTCCATCTGCACTTCCAGCTCCCTGACCTCTCCCTGGGCAAACTGTATCTATAGGTGAAATAATTAAAAATTAAGTGAAAAAAGAAAAAAAGAAAGTAAAAATCATTATGATTTCTGAGTATGTCGATAAATCCAGACCAAGGTCACCAGGCAGAAGAAGGAACTACTTTTTCATTCTGTACAAGTCTTTGATCCTATGTGGCCTCCATCTAAAAAAGAAATGAGAGTTTTATTTAATTTTCCAATCAAGCCCTTTAAAATAAATAAGTCTGTTGAAAAAAAAAAACCAAAAACAACAAGACCAACGCAAATGTGCCTGTTCCTCCCACTTAGGAACCTGCTTCTCTCCAGTGAATGTAAAGAGAATTGATTAGAATTGACAATTAAGAGAATTGATCTGATTGATGATTAGAAGTCTTTGAACCCCAAAGCTGAGACATCTACATCTTTACAGAGCATGAAATTAAAGTGTGACACTTTCATAGGTTGTTAGAGATGCTACCTGTTCAATTAGGTTGGAATTATAGGTATTATTGGGAGATAATCTACTTTGGTGTTCACTAAGACAAAAATACCAATTTTGACTCAGTAAACCTCTATCCTGAAGTGTGCCGAAAACTGGGAATGCATAGTAGTTATAAATTCCTGCATTCCCCAGCTCTGCATTTTTCCCTGAGCACAAGTTTCTATCCCCTTGAAGCACATTTCTGACAACAGAGAGGAGACATAAGTGACTGAAAGAGCATGTGTTTGCCAGGATAAATCCTGTCAGACCAACCTGATTATCTTCTACAGTAACGTGGCTGGGTTCCTGAACAAGGAGAGAGCAAGGATACCATTCACATCAACATTTCCCAAAACATCTCCCACAGTGTTCCAGTACTCATGCTTGAACACCACAGCCAGACTAGGTGGGTTATTATATGGGTAAGATAATCAGAAGAAAAATAAATATGGACTGCAACACTGCAACAAAAGCTAGAGGGGAAAAAATAGTGGTTTTTCTTCAGGTCTGCCTTTTTTTTTTTTTTTTTTTTTTTTTTTTTTTTTTTTTTTTTTTTTTTTTTTCCCTACTGGTACAAAAGTTACGGCTGGAGCAGTATCTCTCTGAGGAGAGGCTTGGGGAGCTGGACTTTCGCAGCTTGGAGCTAAGGATTTGGGGAGAACTTAACATCAGGCACCAGTGCCTATGTGGGGATCATCAAGGTTATGCAGCTGGGCTGATCACAGCCGTGCAGGATGGGAGGATGAGGAAGAACAGCAGTAACTGAAGAAGCAGAGGCTCACCCTCAATACAAGGACAGACTTTTCCCATGAGAGGACAGTCAGGCAAAGGCACAGGTTTTCCTTGGAGGTTTGCAAGCACTGGCTAGGAGAAGTTCTGAGTATTTTGGACTGGCCCCAGAGCTGAACCTGCTGCAAGCAGGAGGTTGGACCAGGGACCGCATGAGGTACTTCTGTGCGTGAATTATCCTGTGATTCCATCATCCTCTACTGTTTGACACACAGAGCAAGGCTAAAAGGACCTCTTCCCTGACTTCTCATTCCACTCTCTTCACTGACAAATGATGAAGGAAAATCAAGGATAAAGGTGAGTTCTTTTAAGTAATTTCTTCTCCTTGTTGGTTCTCCAATCCATGTATCTTACTTGACAGCATTCTACCAGAATGTTGAAAAAATGTAACAATAAAATATATTTTGTGTGAATCACTTTTCTAGGAAGTCTCAAAAAAAAGTTGATTGTTGTAATGAGTTTTCTTATATATCCTGCCAGGTGCTGGCTATTTACCCTACAAAACTCTGTTAGTAAGAATACCTATAGAATATTAAGAATATTTTTTTATTTCTCCCCAGAAAACAATTATATGCATTGCTTCCAAACTGTTTGAGTAGCAACAGGTACACATGAAAGGCCTACCTGAATAAAATGGCTGATGAGCATGGTACCAAAGGCTGATAAGTAGATACAAGCAACACATCCTTCTTCTGATATTTTTACTGAGAAATTTCAAGCTTTTCTGAGATCTCTTTACTCCCTCTTTAAAAAAAGAAAAAAACAACACAAAAAACCCCCACCAAATACCAAAAACCAAAACCACAAAAAACCCCACAAAAACCCCCAAAAAGAACACACACACACACACAAAAACCCCAAAACTGAAACAACACAAACCGCGCCCCAAAAAAACAAAAGAAAAAATCCTTTAGAAAAGACAGTCACCGGCCTGCTGCTTGCATAAAAAATGTAATTAGAATTTAGCAACTGTGAATGAAGAAGGACAGAAAGAGTTGAAACCTCAAATTGCTATTCAAATGTCAAGAAAGGCCTGGTGAATCTGAACTTTGGGCACATTAGGTAAATGAGACCTGGGGGCTGTTTAATCTAGGACGGTGGGAGCTATAATCATTTTTGTGTAAGTGGATGCAACTTCATTTCCATAAATGAAGCCAGATCTGTTCTCTTCCCAATCACCCTCTACATGTTAGATTAATGTGCTGCTTTCTATTTCCTGTTTTCTCTATGGTCTTTTATAAATACTTCACCTTTATGGGTGACATTCATTTCACCTAATTTTGTCTTTTAAAAGTCGGACATCTGTCACAGAGTTGGAAATTTGTCATAAAATGCATTCATTTTATAGACAACACAGATTGTAAATTTAACAATTGCCTTTTTCCCTCCTGCAGTGGAATGGAACTCTGGGACTGCTGGGGAGCAGCAAGGACTCCAGCAAGCTGCTGTGGACCCTCCAGTCTGAGCTCCTTCCACCACACTCTTGCACTGTAGTTCCTGGCTGACCTGGCTTCACTGCCAGTTGTTCACTACACTGATTTTCCAGTTCTGAGCACCAACAATAAAATTTTCTTTCCAGCTTCTTCTGTCTCTCAGCCCACAGAAGATGTTTTAACAGCTTTCCCATCACCTTCCCAAATGGATTGTCCTGCCCTTAGTGCCCTAACTCCAGATTTTCCTTTCCAAAAGCGTTATCTTACTCCAGACACTTTTAAAGACAGGTTTAGACTTCAAAACATCACAACAATCAGAACCTTTCACTTCAGCATAGAATCATAGAATTAAAAAATAAATTGGGTTAGAAGGGACCTTTAAAAGTCATCTAGTCCAACCTTCCTGACATGAGCAGATCTTCAACTAGGTCAGGTTATCCAGAGCCCTATCCAACCTGACCTTGACTATTTCCAGGTATGGAGCATCATAACAACTGTCTTGGCAACTGTTCCAGGGTTCCACCACCCTCACTGTTTAAAAAAACATCTTCTCCTTATATCCACTCTAAACTGACCCTCCTTCAGTTCAAAACCATCGCCCTTTGTCCTTTGCAACGGGCCTTGCTGAAAGGTCTGTCCCCATCTCTCTTATAAGTCCCTTTATATATATGCTATGCCTAATTTAATAGGAAAACACCACTGAAATACATCAAAACTATCACAGAATAAATATTTATCAGGCCCGACCACTGATCCTTCAGACTTATCTCCCTTTCTCTGTATCAGACGTTAACAAAGAAGAAAAGAATTATGTCCTCCTTTCCCTTCTGAGATCCTGAGACTCCACAACAGAAGGCAAAGAAACACTGGGGACAATATATTGAAGTCATTTATGGAGTCCCTCATGTAAAGAATGAAGTGGATAAAGCTTTTCCATGAACCACTTGGAGAAGTTTCCCAATTACAGGCTCTGTTCCTCAGGGTGGATTTCAACGACATGACATCTACAGGACAGAAACAGCAAACAACACAGGAGGCTGCTTTTCTTTCCTTATGCAAATCCCAGAGGCAACAGTCGAGGTAATGGTCTAGTTGACCCCAGCTCAAGCAAGGATAGCTGTTGAGCCTGGTGGCAGCCAATGACACAGTATTCAGATGAAACTGAACCAGAGAAATGTACTAACATGGCTGAAATCTGAGTTGGGAAGTATACAGAGTTGATTCCTACCAAAGCTGAACCACTTTACCAGGATTAGTCAGTGCATGAGATACTGCAAGGCAGTCAAGTCACTGAAAATCACTGCATGGTTTTTCTTTAGCAGGCATTTAGCCAGGCCAAGTGGCACTGGCCTGTCTCTGAGGTAAGTGCAGTACTTTTCTCCTTGCAGTGTGAGGCAGTCACACAGTGATGCAGTTATTAATGTCACAAACCTTTCTCTGAGTCAGAGATTGCCTTTCTCTCCTTGAGTGTGCAATAACTAGCAATGTCAGACACCAGCTTCTTTGCACCTAAGAAACATCAGAGGTGTGTGCTACATATAAGTACCATACCTTGTAAACAGTTATCCCTCTAAAGCTTTTTTTAAAAAACCTTTTCAAGCACTTTTGTCTCTCATGTTGTTTCAGTGGTTTAAGATTTTAGAAGTATGAAAAATCAGATATATATATTTTATAAATGTTTTCCTGTAAAAGATCCTTTTCTATATCTATATCTAAATATATATAAAAGCAGTGTACCATCAGGCTATTACACTTTGTGCATCACAATTTGCTCCTTTTAAGTATACTGTCACAGTGATTGAAGTTAATGATTGAATCTTCTGCTTTAATTACATGTGTCAGAAGTAATTTATCAACAGAGAAGTAATTAATCTGTGCTTTAATAAGCAATAGCTCATATGATCTGTAAAGGCATTTTTAATCTGATTTTCTGGCCCTTGGAATTCCCAAGGATATTTTAGAGGAGATTGACTGAGGACCATATTTTCTTAAGTTACTCATTGCAAGTTGGTTTTTTTTGATGCAGCTTATTAAGAGTGATAATAGATCAAGATATTTGGATAAAAGACAGATATAGATACTTTTCCTTAAAACACGCACACACAAAGTGTTTTAAACTTCTAAATACCCAAAGATTTCAGCAGAGCAATTTTACCTGCAAAACAGCAAACAATACTGTTTAGTGTTATAGTAATTTTATTTGCAGAAGTGAAATAAGAAAGTTATTCCTTCAAATTTGAGATTACTCTTCCAAGCTATAGGTTGGTCTGATTCATTAATAAGGTTAATGACAACATTGCAGTGAAGACACAAGGCATCCAATGAAAGCCAATAAAATGACAAAGTTTAGCAGGATTAAAGTTTTGTTCCATCAAAAACAAATAGGGCATTTGGATTGTAAAAGACTAATAAATTAAGGGCTGCTTTAACTCACATAGTCCTTTAAAATAGAATGGCATCCTGCTAGGAAATTCAATAGAGCTGGCTAATAAATAAGTGCAATGAATATATCAGGGATAATTAGTGATGTTCTGCCAACGAGTAGATGCATTTCTTAGAACACTGACCTACTTGTTTGCTTAAATATATCAGTGTCACCTTAAAATAAACCCTTAAATTTGGCTGAAGGACTATTTTGACAAAGCATTTCTAACACTCAGCCAAACTACAAAACATTGTTTTATATCGCTTGTTTGCAAAAAGCACTTATAAAATATGCCTTCCTTGAAATCTCTTGTCAAAATATGATATTGTAATTAAAAGGACACCCACTGTATGGACACGTATGAAAGAAAGAAGATGATGGAAAACATAATTTTAGAAATGCATACTTCAAACTCATGGAAAAATATTTAGAGGAAATCAGATAAATGTAGTTGTTCTAATATCCTCTTAATTGAGCATACTGAGTTCTATACATAGTTTTTCATGGTGTAATTTTTTTTTCTGAGTGGTTAGATGAAAACAAATTCATTTATAATTGCTTACATAACTACTGAACATTTCATGAAATTTAACGTTAACAGTCACACTGAGAGAGGGTGGGAAATAATTCATTACTTTTCATGCACTAATCTCATATTTTAAAAATGACATTCACCAATCATAGGCAGACAATCCATGCACTTCAGAAAGCAAAACATGATGAGCAGATAGCAAGTAGTCATTATTCCTCTAGAAGTGGAAAAAACAAAAAATCAAAGGAAATATATCTGTGAATAAGAAAATCAAATGTAAAAGAATGACCAGATCCTCTCCCAGGGAAAACTACTGTGGGTGAGAAGGGGGTAAAATCAGATTCCAGTGCAGAAAGTGCTGGAGTGCAAGCCCAGGCTCAGCAGGATGGTGAGTTCTGCTGTGAGAGCAGGGTTGACAGCTGTAGGATTTGTCCCATGCAGTCCAGCCTATGCTCACATTGTGGTAGATCATACCACATCATCATCTCTGGCAAAATATTACCTGATGTTCATAGCAGACACTTGTGACAAGCTCTTGTGCATAGTTTGCTGACTAAACATCCTTGTCATTTTATTACTTGTTGCCATGTGTTGTGGCATGTGTGGACCAGGCTGCTCCCTCCTCACAAAGACCACTCTAACCAAGACTGAAGAGTCATGGAAAGCTCATTCACCACATGTGGGGTTTTTATGGGGATTCAGAGATCCACAGCACCCTCAGTCTGGCTTCTAGAGCAAGATGGCTCTTGGGAAAGGACAGAGGACAAATTGTTTCCCTCTGAGGAATCTGACATTAGACTTCTTCCTCTCTTCTCCTTTTGGCAATCAGGCTGTGCCACACGCAGCCACCAAATTTTAGATTAAATAACTTGGTTCTCAACTGCCATGGCTTCCACAGTAAAGAGCTAAGACTGTGTTTTGCACTGACACATCACTATTCCTGTTCCTTGAACGCTGGGTCTGACTACCTTCAACACAGGAGATGGATGTCCAGAGGAGGCAAGGTCTGTTAGAAACTTCAGATGGTTCCTTCATGATGTCAGGCAGTCTTTGCCTAGCCTGCCCTAGCCCTGTGTCTGTACACACCCTCACACAGATAAAAAGGCAGCATCTGGATCTGGGTTTCTCCAGTGTGTAGACGTTGAGGCTGTATCTCTCAAATCCTACCAAACACCCTCATTTACTCCAGGATTTTCCTTTTCCTGTCACACATAAGCACTGAAATCCGTGACTTCTTGAAGCATTGACAAATATCGCGCCTTTTGAAACCATGTTGAAAGATCCCAGGATTTCAATGTCCTTTAGAGGTTGCCTTGAACAAGCTTATCTTAATCTAAAGACAATCCTGGCCAGGGGCGTGCACCATACAATAACCAGGTCCCTTTCAACCCAGATTTTCCTATGATCCTGTTTTCCTAGCAGCCCTCAATATAATTTTCATGTGTATTGCTCTGCCATTTTAGCCTCTTCTCCTCCGAGATGTTTCACTAGGATTTTCAAAAACATGCACAATATATTTTCCTTCATGACCTTTTATTATGCCTGGATGGGGTAGAAAAGGAATGTTCAGAACTCACCTATCATTTAAAAATCCTAGCCAAGAGAAAAGGAAAAATAATGTAGATGGCTGTGAAACTATTTTCTGCTCAAGTTTACACATTTCTGATATTTAATGCTTAGCTGGACATTTTAATGTGTTCACTGCCTGAATTGGGGAATTATTTAAATCCATGAAAAATGCTGCTGTTCAGCTTGGTGCCAGGTGGCAAAAGAACTCTATTATTATACTACCGATAATATGCTTCAGCTTTTCACACATACACACTGAAAAAGAAAGAACATTTAACATGACAAACAATATAAAACTTCACACATGTTTAAGATAAAGCAAACAGTGCTTGGTTAAGCTGTCTTTTCTCACTTAGTGCCTATGACTTTAGTACCACAAGACTGCAAATTGCTGCTTTGGGAAAAGATGACAATTCGTACTGGCCAGAGTTAGACATGATTAGTTGTTTGCCAGACTTTTTCACATCCTTAAGTTATAAACTTTGTTCTATTTTATGACACATTTTTCTTTTTTACAGAAATATAATTCAAAGCTGTATAAAAATATATATGCAAACTGAATATCTCTCTGAAATCTTGTTGGTTTGTTTCCTTTATCTCTTTTTCTTTTCACCATATTTTAAAGCACTACACATCTTCAGCCATCCCTTCTCACTGAAACTATCTGAGAATATTACTTAGAGGAAAGATGGGTCCTTTTTAGACCATTAGGAATTTTAAAAAATGCTGGAAGGAAGGAAGAGACTAGACTGTCACAGGCAGAGTAGGGATAATGAAAATGGAAAGAGAAGTACAGGACAAGGGGTGCTGGGATCATGAATGGAAAGAGAGATTAGGAAGAAATGAAATTTAAAAATTGTCTGGAAAATTGGATTTTAATTGTCAGTACAGATACAAACAGGCTTTGGGGCAAAGGCAACTCAAGTGAATTAGTTAGATGGAAAAAGGGTAAAAGTGAAATTTTCTGCTGTGGAAGAAAAGAAGGAACAGGGCTAGGGAGAAGATTTACCATGTTTAAAATGGGGAGGATAACCGAGAAAAGGAGTAGATAAGTAGCTGAAACTTGAGTAAGAATCCTGAGATGATGGAGGGACCAGGAAACACCTGGGAGAGGGGGAAAGGGTAGGGGTGCAATGGTGGGGGGGTGCAGAGCAAAAAGTGATGAGCTGGGAAGAGGTACGGAGGTGAAAAGAGCAATATACAATGTCAGCCAAAAGAGGGGGGAGCAAGACTAGCTGACAAGGCAGCCATAGATATCTGTTTAATTAATGCAAATTGCAGTCCTACCCCTTACACAGAGTGTATGTTTGGATATCCTTGATGCTGCTTTTTTGATGCCAGTGGTCTCAATTGTCTTTGTTTTTTTCATGGTGGTTAAAATTAATTTATAATTTCACATAATTAATGAGAGAAAATAGAGCCATGGCTTACAAGGCACAATGTTTTCTAAAAATAGAAAGAATATAAATAAATACTATCTCTCCTGCCTAGACATTGTTCTGTAATTCAGAGCTGGTTGCTCTGGTAACTTCCAAAGATACTTTTTCCTCCCGAGCTGAGAAATGAGCTGACTTGTAAAGCCACACAGCCAAATAGTTCAAGCAGATGGTGAGTGACCTCAGCAAACAGGAAAAGAGAAAGGATTACCAAAATTGACCCATATTAGGGCTACAGCATCTGTCTTCCAAGGGAAATTTCCGAAGGTCTTCTTTTATGCAATCCACTTAGCACTTTTCTTCCTAAGTCTCTAATTTAGGTCAGGGAAAAAAGGATCCCTCAACATATTCTTGGTAAAATCACATATCAAACATCTGACACCATCATATTGTAATATCCCAGAGGAAAAAAGAGGAGAGGTTCGGAGAGGTGAGGTTCGGAGAGGAGAGGTTCAGAGAGGTTCGGAGAGGTTCAGAGAGGTTCGGAGAGGTTCAGAGAGGTTCGGAGAGGAGAGGAGAGGAGAGGTTCGGAGAGGTTCAGAGAGGTTCGGAGAGGAGAGGAGAGGAGAGGAGAGGAGAGGAGAGGAGAGGAGAGGAGAGGAGAGGAGAGGAGAGGAGAGGAGAGGAGAGGAGAGGAGAGGAGAGGAGAGGAGAGGAGAGGAGAGGAGAGGAGAGGAGAGGAGAGGAGAGGAGAGGAGAGGAGAGGAGAGGAGAGGAGAGGAGAGGAGAGGAGAGGAGAGGAGAGGAGAGGAGAGGAGAGTTTAAATGTATTTTAAAGAAGGCAGAAGACAAAATGACTCCTCATGTAGCTCCAGATAGATAATATGCAGCTCATTTTATTTTTATGTTAATGGACATTGCAATCCTATGAAAGATAAAGCCAAGTTTAGAAAAATATTTTTGTTTATTGGTAATGGAATTGTAAAATTACCAAAAAATTACACAATATTTGCATGGTACTTATTTATTAAACCTGCAGAAAATTAGAAAAGTATGCATGTTCAGCTTTAGAAGACATTCATGTTCCCCTCATGATTTGGTATTTGGGATAGAATTAATTATAGTTAAGACTTCTCCTTACTAGAAGCATTAAGAACTGTAAAGGAATGAGAAACAGTAACAAGATGATATTCAGAATTAAGACTGATTTTGGGATAGGGCAATCACATCATGAAAGCTGCAGAATACTGTGATGGATATGAATGTATGGATGTGCATGCATATATATGTACTTGCATATAAATATATACATATTTATAGCTACAACTAATCAGTTCATCCAAAGCCTCATAATGTGCATGAGCTTTTCAGTTTGCACAATCCAAGGATGTGTCCTTTGCCAAGGTTGAATTTTGTCTGCTCTTAGTCACCACTCTTGGTTATTTCCCTTCTCTTTCTATGTTTGTCTCTCTCCAGAGACAGTTCAATCTGTGACTGCACACTACTACCCCATGACTATTCGATGTCCTTAAGAGTCTCTTTCAGGGGTTTTGATTTTTCTCTTTTCCGTGTTTAAATAAAGTGTAAGCTTGAATGACTTGCAATGGTCTAGTCCAGACTTTGGGCAGAATAAACTGGCAGAATAGTTTTTTGGACTAGCTTCCCTTCTAGAAGTCATTCTGACTTGTCTCCATCCCCAAAGATCTAAAAGTCTTCCATTCTTGTGTTTAATGTAGTTTAAGACTCTATCAACAAGGCTGAAGAACCTTTATACAGTTATGAAAAAAAGGTCTAAGTGTGGGATCTGATTTTATAGCCTTACTGCATTCTGAAAGAGAAAGACACAGACACTTTACTTTCTTTGTGGAAGCATACTGTAGAGTTTTTGATGATTATATTGATATCAACTTATTGTTTAGCATACAAGGATCAGATACAGCTCCCAGAAGGTACAGGAGTTGGAACTTTTCCTGCACTCACCCCATGGAGACTGTCATCAGCAAACTCCAGCTCAGTGTATGTAATGAGGAGAGAATCAGGGTAGGATTGATACATTTCAGTCTGCCAACAGATTGGTACAATTGCCAGTCTGGCAACTGATTTCATATAATGTTGGAGGAAGTCAGAGATCTCTCATTTTGTTATGTCCCAGCAGTCCATTGGGCTGTTCCAGCCCTTAAGAAAGCCATGCTTAAAGCTTCATATTAGCATCTCTCTGCTTTCCATTTGGTGACCTGGAGAAGGGCTGAGTTTCTATAGAAAAACCCATCTCTCCCTGTCCAGTGAGATACAGAAAAATGTCTTTCTCAAACTGAAAGCCATTTGTTCTTAAAAAACATATGAAGTCATCCTTTTGGTAACTGTGATTTTTGTGGACAAACTCCTTTTTTTTTTTTTTAATCAACAGGAAAATAGTGATTCAGGTACTGAAGGACAGAGGAGCACTTTTCTATGTTCTTTTCCATCTAACCAGTGAAGATATTATTTTCCAGAGAATGCAAGATATCGTAAAATTTATTCATCGAGAGAGAAAGCATATTTCAAGCAGAGAAAGTTTTTTTGACATCACTGATCTCCATTGTACAATGATTGGTAAACTGATATAAAGCTTATTTTAAAATAATCAGGAAAAAGTGTTTCTAAATTATGGTCCTTCACAGGAAAATTAAGAAATTGTTTACTAAAACTAATAGCATTATGCAGTTCCTGGTGCTGACTTAATAGCTCAAAAAAGTTATTTAAGAACTTTCAAAAGAATTCACAATAAGACAGAAGCTACTTAAGGACCTTTAAAAATAACTCTTAGCAGAATAACGGTTCAGCCAAATCTACAAATCTTTTTGTTAATTTATCCAGGTAGTTTTTGGCCTCCCAACTTCTTGGACAGAAGCTGCTCCTCTGGAAATATTCTTTTTCTTGTGGACTGGAACGTATTTCTTTATTCAAGCACCAAAACAGGATAAACATTAAAATTTAAATTACTAATTGTAGAAGAAATGTTGAAAAAAGTCATCCCTAATCTGTGTTGCCAGGGAATCTACCAAAGAAAATAAAAACCTTTGACCCTTTTGTGTCATATTAATCCTATATGAATGCTGTATAATGGGAGAGAGACTAGGATCAGGTATTTGAAAGCAACAGCCTCTTTTTCTTGCTGTGCACATGAAGTGAAAAGATTCACCATGTTAGTGATTTACTAATTGCAAATATCCTGCCCTCATCTAGTAGATTGGTGGGATCTACTCAGCTCATCCCCATGCTCACATAATCTACCAGTTTAACCCTGGGAAGGTTGGTATTTCAGAGAAGTCCCTCACACCAGGAGAGAAGGGTCCTTTCCTCTGGACCACAAGGGCTTGAAATCAGACCTCAGGTGCACACAGCTATGCCTTGTCAGCTGGGATTGCATCGGCCTTGTACAATGCACTGAGTCAATACTGGAGTGACAGATTCAGAATTTGGATCCAATTTTCCCATCTATTACTTTACACCACAGATTTAATGGTAGTTTAAAATGTTCCTTATGATTAAGAAGTTGGTATCATTCCATTAAAATTCACGTGGAACCAGTCTTACGTGGACAACCGTGAAGTATTAATGTTGCCACTCAGGCTTATAAATACTAATTTGGGTGCATATATTTTCTCATACGTGTTTTAACAGAGTTGTTACAAACCTCAGTGTAATTCAAAATCAATTAGAAGAAAAACTAACAACTCTACTTTTACTTCCTAAGGACTCCCTGATCTCCCGTGTTCCAGTGCAGTATACAATTAATAGAACTGTTCTTGTCCCACATTCTTCCCTCCTCTGTAAAAAAGTCATGTCTGGAAAAATGGAAGGGCAAGGAATGACTGTGTCTTTTTATCATCTGACATATTTTGTCACTGAATTTCCCTAAACTATATTTAGTCTGTCTCAACAGCCAGGTATCCATTTGGCTTAAAAGGGGGAAAAACATCAAACCAGCATTTAACTTATTTTAATCTTTGTCTTAAAGCTGAACTGGAAATAAGATGATAGACTTCAGCTGAGTGACCTCCAGAAATTACATCCAAAAGGCAAAGCTATTACTTATCAAAAAAGGAGTATTTCTGTCCCCTCTGCCTGACCAGAAAGAATATGAGTCTTATAGAGCTCTTAGCTGGGAGGGTGATGTTTCAGTTTCTTTAATCTCTCTCACCGTCCAAGACTTTGTATGAAAATTGTGGGCAGGAAGAAAGGATATTTCATGTGAACATCATTTTAGTGCTCTGGTAGCATAAACTAAGCAGGTTTGGCCTCTAGGGAACACTGTGGAGTAAGATAATTGGAAATTATGGAGTATCTCCACTGAACCTCTATTTGCAAAATGCTGTATCAGCAGGCAAGGGCAGAGCTTGCTGTCCCTCAGCTTGCTCCTGACTGTGAAACGTCTCCTTGGGTTCGTGGGGAGGAGGAAAGGTGACAGAAGTTGGCTGGGATGCCTCCTACTGACAGTCAGATTGATCCAGGCACTGAAGCATCTCTGTGCTGTAAATCTGTACATGAGCAGTGTCCACATACTGCTCTTACTCTGAGGACATCTGGCATATTTCCTGCAGGTAGAGTCCTTTGATGGAGCACGGAATAACAAAGACATGCAGTCACAGACAGCTGGTCACATCCTTCTGGGCATGAGTGTTCCTCACACTCATTCTGCCTTCTAAAATATACTTTAAAGTGTGAACACCATGACTAGACACAGTACATCCACTGTTGGGTGTACTTAGCCACAGAGACACACATCATATGCAAAGATAGCAGTGTATGGCCAATGCCTTGTATAAGAAAAAATCAGGTTCAAGGCCATCCAAGGAACCTGAAACTGCAAGGGTCCATGAGACCTGGTGAGATGTATCCACTGGTGCTGAGAGAACTGACAGATGAAGGGGATAAACCATCATCCATGTTTGAGAAGCCATGGCAGTCCAGTGCATTTCTCACTGACTGGTAAAATGGATCACAACCCTTTGAACCTGGCAGTTCTGTTTTTCAGTCCACCTCACTGCTTATCTAGGGTGCCCTTCACTAGTTCTTCGATGAAGTTGTTAGACAGGCGTCAAAAGCTGAACTCAAGATAAACAACTTTTCCTGTTCTCCCTTTCTCAACAAGCCAGTTGTCCCATTATAGGCAGCATCCTGTTGGATAGGCAGGATTTTTCTCTTGAACATCCATGTTGACTCGTCCCAATAAACTTTTTATCAATTTGTCTGGAAACAGTTTCCAGTTGCTGCCAGCTCATGCCTAAAGCCTCCTGGAATTCTTATGTACCACAGTGTTTTCCTTCCAGCAGATTTCATGCCAACAGGAAGTTCTCTCTATAACCAGTTCTGCTTGAAGGGCTTCCCTCACCCTCACCCATACCATTGTACTAGGCTTTTCCATTATGGTGTGTTAGCCCTTTCAGATCCTTTGCTTTCCATAGTCCACCCCCTGACTGGGCTCCCTTCATCACTTTGTGCCATCTGAAATTTTATGCATAATGCATATTTACTTCTTAATTCTTACTGGGTAAAATGCTTATTGTCATGACACTTCACCTTTAGCCTTTCACACCTTCACTGGAAGAAAACCTCCATTCAACTAAAAAAGTTTCATTTTTCATAAACTTCCATCTTTTGGCACTTTCCCATTAATATTTGGGAACATTTAATATCTGGTTCATGATAATAAGCATTTTTAAAATCTTGCATTTTGTCAGCACAAACTCCATTAAGTTTGCCACATTTGCTCAGGTTTTACTAACTAAACCTGAAAATGCAGCAAAAAATAGGTAAACAGTTTGCTCAATAAGACTCATTCTATGCTTGCTGACATGCCTTATATTCCCCATACATAGGATGTAGTTTATTGAAAGTCTTATCACATTTTTCCATTACTTCCATTACTTTGGCAGTAGCTCCAGCTAGCAAAAGAATCAGAGAATATTTCAGGCTTGTGACTGTGGATGTGAGAGAAATAGCATTGCCTGCATCAGATGATTGCAATGGATTAAATATATTAGATTTAATTTCTCCCACAGCTAATGGCTCAGCTGCAATGGAAGCACTATCACAAGCCCTTGTATGAAAATGGACTGCACAGCAAGGATTGTGTCAAGTCACCTGAATCTATCAAATTATTATGAATATTTAAGGCCATGGAGAACAAGAGGCAACCTGAAATGGCAATTTTACATGAACTGCGGTTGAAACCTGAGTGTAAATGGAAACAGGAAAGATGACAAGTGCTAATTCAGGAAAGCTGGACACAATCTTGCTGTACCTATATACATCTGTACTGGGTCTGGCTGATGTGGACTGTATTCTCCCCAAAGCAGCCCCCCGTGGCGCTGTGCTGTGCATTGGTGGCTAGAAAGGTGTTGATAACAAACCCATGTTCTGGCTGCTGTTGAGTAGTGCTGGCACAGTGTCAGGGCTGTCTCTGCAACATCCTTCCTAACCAGCAGACTTGAGAGGGTCAAGAGCTTGGGAGGGGACATGGCTGGGAATGCTGACCAAAATGGACTGAAGGGATATTCTATATCATATGACATCTGTTCAGCAACAAAAACAAGGAGAAAGGAGGAGGTGGAGGGTTTTGTTATTACAATATTTGTCCCCTGGAGCAACCTCTGTGTACTGAAGCCCCACTTCCAGGAAAGTGGCTGGACGTCACATGCTGATAGGGAGTAGAAGATAAACAAATTGATTTTCTCTTCTTCTGCACATAGCCTTAGCTTTTGCTTTATTACCCTGCCTTTATCTTGACCCATGAAGTGGTTTTTCATCTTATTTTCTCCCACATCATCTAGCTGAGGATGAGTGACAGAGCAGTGTGGGGAGCACCTGGTATCCTCCAGCCTGGGTCAACCTACTGCAACAGCCAAAAGATCAATAAAACAGAAGAGGGTAAATTATTCTCAACATATTTTCCCTGCCTGTCACTGGATCCCTTTCTTCCTCACCTCCAAACCTCTTCTGACCCAAATGTTGAAAAGCACATCAGATATACCCCCAGAGGTTGGAGTAATTATGGCACCTTGATAACCACAAGAATAAAAGGGACATTCTTTTTAAGAACATCTGATGGGCCCTGGATCAGGAGCAGCCTACCAAATTCCTGAAATGTGCAGTGCTTTATTTGACCTAGTAAACACTTCCCCGCCGGGAATGACCATTTCATTAATTCTTCTTCACTATAGGGAGTTGCAGTATTTTTCTGATGTTTACTTAAACCTCAGGCAGTTTATTAACATTCAGGTTTCTGGCATCTGACTTATTACAGCTTTTGAGTTTATTCACAAGATTTCATTTATGTCTCAAGTTTGCATTGGCTATAAAACTTGAAAAATTGAAAAGATAAAAAATTGAAAACACACTGTTTTCTTGAAGAATATTACTCTGACTAGATAGCTGCACAGATTATTGATGGTGAGTAATATTTCCCAGGAAATGAAGGGCAAAAGAGGAATGACTGCTTCTCACCATTGTCTAAATTTCTCCTAGCTTGCAGTCACAGCTGGCATATGATTCTGATGATATTAGATACAATTCGCATTTAACTGTCTCACCAGAAATGCTTCAAAGTGACCTGATTGTCTCAAAATGGTAGTTAGTTTAGGTTATCTAGGTTATCCCAAGTAGGACTCTGAAATACTATCTAACTTTAAGTGCATTTTAGTTTGGATCAAGAATGTGGTCTGGAATCAAATAGATTCACAGAACATAAATGGGTTCTTCTAGATGAAGTTAAACCAGAGGAGGACCCCACTGTGGTGGTATGGCCAGTAGAGGGCCCCGAGCTCACAGGGCCAGAAAGATCCAGTTAGTCCAGGTGGAACTGCCCTGGAAGCAGAGACTTTGGGTCCTCAGATCTGTTTGCTTCTCCAAATGGTTGCCATTATGCTGCACTACTTTCTAGCCTCAGCTTGGCATTTGACAACTTCCAGAATCCTAAAAAGCTTGAAGGAGTACTCTTCTTGGAAGGGAGGGGAAGAAAAGCTTAAAACCAAGGGGAATAGATTGCCTCCAGAGACTTATCCTAGTTTTGTCACGTAGGCATTGTCAGGCTCAGTTCTCTGATGGCTAACTCAAGTCTGAGAGGGCATGGAGCAATCTCCCATCTCTCTGTACTGTGCTTTGGTGACAGCCATCATTCATGTATGTCACTGGGAGGCTTGGATATGCCCTTCCAGGCAGAAGGGCAGCAGTGGTGCACTCGTACACGCCACCCTGTTTGTTTGACCGGGCACGCCACCGCAGTGGGACACACATGGCCTTTAGACACACTGTCAGAAAGACACAGCCTCTTGAGGACATGTGTACATTTCCCACTGACACCAGCATATTAACATTTCACTACAATCAGCTTGATGGGATACTCAAGTGTGAATGTCTTGTCAGCAGTGATTAACCACATTTTACAAGTAGGTATTTGGCTTGTTGTTAAGTACCAGCAGCAGTTCCATGCCAGCCTGCTGAAGGGATTCAAGCACTGCTAATGTTATTGGTGCTGCTCTGATGTCAGTGAGAACAGGCAGCTCACCCTTAAATAAGCTGAACCCCAAGGAGTCCTTGAAGGCTTTCATAGTGCAGTGCAATCTCTTGGCCCAATGCGACCTAACCATCGCTGCGGGAAGTGTGACTCTTCCACAGGCAGAACCAACCTGCTGCAGACCTATCCCAGGGAATCATCTTCTCCTTGCAGAGGTTTGTGCTCTTCTCTGGACATTCCTGTTTAGTCTTTGTGGGCAACAGAAATAATGGTTGTTATACTGTCAGCTGTAAGGTCAATATTCATAAGTGCTGTGAATTATACTGCTGTAAATCAGTCCAAAAGAGTGTCAGACTTGTTTTAATAGAAATTGCATGTTAGAGAAGCAAAATGGCAGCACTGAAGAAAAGGAACTGAGCCAAGTAAGATAAGGGGGTTGTTATCCTAGAGAAGATCAGGATATAAATCCTTGAATAAAGACTACCACATGTAGTCAGAGAATTATGTGTGTCCTGTCCAGTCACTTGATTATTAATAAAGAAATAGGTGATCTTCATCAAGTTAGACCTTTCTCCAATCCAACTTTTCTTCATCTTCTCTTTCAAGGAACAACTTTCAACTTAATATACTCAATATACTCTATATAAAATTCCTTCTTTACCTCAACTGACACCTCTTTTTTTAATAGTAAGTTGATAATTTCCTTGCAGAACACATACTGGCTCATGTCTGCATTCCAATGTAGTATTTTCATTTACAGAAGAGAATAATAAAATTAATTTTTCTACTGGAGTATCTGGGATAGGCAGTTTTCCTCTGGAGAGTTTGTTCAGAGCTAATATTTTATCCCACTCCATCAATAGCATCAAGCTAACAGAGACTATTGAGAGCTGTTTGTACGCCTCTTCCTCATTGTATAGAATAAGAGAAAAGAACAGAGAGCTCTGGATGTCACATTAGACTGAAGAGTCAAATTCAAATCTTCATCAGACCTTTGCCTTTTGTTCTCTGAGTCTTCTGAGTGAGAACAAGCATACTCTGGAGTGGATTAATTAAAATTTCAGAGCCACATGTGTGCACATTTGGATATGTCACTTAGAAACCCAGGTGTTGGCACATGGTACCCAGGATTTCCAACAATGTTTGTTTGTACTTTGAAAGGGAAAAAAATAATCCTATCTTCAGCACTTCACAACACATATTTAGCTTAGCTCAGCACCCCAAATGTGGTAGCACTGCATGCTTGTTTTCTCCTGTGCATTTCTTTCAAATTCTGGTTAACAGAAAAAGTGAAATCCTGAGGAAAAAGCACCTTGGTTAATATTTTACAGTCTTGTAAAAGTCTTGGTTAATATTTTACAGAATTCATAAATATTCTTTTCAACAGTGAGCATGGAGACAAAGCAGATCTTAATCTGTGAGCTTCATTTCCTATTCTAGATAATACAGACTATTTCCTCTTCAGTGTAAACAGGAAAGCTTGACACTACACAGGTTTATAGTTTTTAATCAAGTAAAAATGGAAGGAATAAATCTTATTTAAATATTATTACATTTGTTGCATAAATTACATTACACATTGTTAATTCTTGTAAATTCAAATTTTTAATTAAAATAGATGTTTTTTATTATGTTTAGCTGTACACTTTTAAGAAGGAAAGTTGTTAGTTCTTTACAAGTGGCTTTCCTAAGGATTTTCTGGCTTCAGAAGGCATTTTATCAATACCAAATGCAACACTGTGCAGGGAATTTCCATACAAAGATTTCTTTGTTGATCTCATTCATATTGGCAAGGGTAGCTTGTGCCTTTTATGTATACAGAATTTATTGACCTTATCAAGAATCATGGCAAGCATAATTTTATGCTATTGTACTAATTCATGTCTGGGAAGTTGGGTTTGCTAATGTGCCTGCAGGCATGTCAATTTAAACTCATGTAGTCGTTATGCTTCCAAATTTTTCCTACAAACAAATAAAAAAACATACACAGCGTATTTTATCTCCAGACTGTACAGGCACTTTTGAAATCCCAGGCTTCATTAAAACTCCTCAAAGTCCAGATGATTCTTTCATTTTACCTGTAAAGATACAGATAAAGGTACAGATAAAGGTTTGATCATCTCCCTTGACTTGACATCTTTCCCATAATGCTGTTAGATAAGCTTACTTTAATGTTTTAACCATGATATATGGGCAGCAGGGGATGGATATTATGCTGCCTTTAAATTCCTTTTGACTTTCTGAAACTAGATGAACAAACACAAAATCCTGGCCAGAAACTTCTTCCATGGTAGACATGAGCAAGCACATGGCAGAGGGTTTGTCATTCTTTTAGTCTGCCAGCTGCTTCATCAGGAACACCAAAAACCTGGCTATGAGCTGAGCTTTGGGGTTATGCCTGGGATACCTCTGTGATTGTTGACTGAAGAAAATTCAGATCACCTTCATTTTTATTTCTCATCACACCTAGTCAGTTCAAGTGGCCACAAATACAGTTTTCCAGCCAGCAGGTGATGAGTGTTATACTGCAATGTACCAGAGTGGGGAGAAATTGCTCTAAAATTTGCTTTGGAGTTGTCATGGAAACCATCTGCCTCCCATCATCTTGGTTCTGTGTAGCTTTACAATAAACCTTTAGTTGCCAGATGTCTATATGAGAAACTTCTCAATGTCAAAAAAGAACAGATGAAAAGAAGGAAAGGTTTATCTACCACTAGTATATAAATGATAACTGTTCCTGGGTGACTTAAAAGTTTAAGTTGTGGTGTAAATCACCAGGCTCTACCCTTGGATTAGACACACATCTATCGTTTGACCTGTGCTTTTAGCTCCAGCTCACCCAAAAATATTTGTGCACTGGAAGCCTGGAAGATCTTTTTTTTTTCTTTTTCTTCTCTCCAGGCCAGCAAGGATCTTTCTGTTTCAAAACACAGTAAGTGCTCATTGCTTTCGAGTTTCACTTCTGCAAGTTTCTGCCTGAATTTGGCAACTGGAGATGACAGGGCAATTTCCACAGTCCCTTCCGTTTCTCTACAGGACAAGGGCAGGGAAATGGAAAAGGACAATCAGAGGAGAGTCATCTCAGGGTCTTCTAATAAGCTACAGACTTATTCTAGCTGAAGAGCTGGATCCTTTCCAAAACACCTATGCTAGGCAGAAGAAAGCAGGCTTTTAGGAATTCACCAGAAAAGCTGAGGACTGGAAAAGTCAGATTTCTTTTTATATAGGAGTAAAACAGAATGCAAAGCCAAAAGTTTGCTGGGGTTAAAAAACCCCATTTCTTCTGGAAGTCTGACCTTGACACTGGTGAATGTGTGAGGTAATATCATGACCCATAAAAAACAGGAGGAAACTTGACCTAGAATGAGATAGACAAAGCTAGAGGCATGCCTCTGAGAGGAGCCCTAGGGCTGCACTGCACCCTCAGAGAAGCATAGGTCCTGCAATGCCCACTTTCTAAATATCACATGCCACCTCCTAGGCACCACATGCTGACCCCTCTGCCCTGGTTATACTCATCAGCATAAGGAAATAGCAGTTTAGTTCTTTAGCAGACCTGTCTGGCACACTCATAACACTGTGATATGAGTAGAGTAATTCATGTGATGAATTTGTCCTATGAAAAACCTATCTCTATATCTCAACAACAGTGAAAAAAACCCCACCAGATTTAGACTTGTTGTTTGCATACTGGTCCAACAAATATTCAGAGCCTTTTTTTTTAATCTCACACTTGAATGCCCTGTATCTCCACATTGTAACTTGTCAAGGCATGAAGTGTTTAGTTCAGTGGCTGGCCAAAATGAAATACTACTACTATTCAAGATTCTAACCTTTTATAAATAATACATTACTCCTTCTATCTTTAGTGGTAGCTAGGAATTTTAAACAATGACTACTGTACTAGAGAAACAAGAGCTACTGTGCTAGACACAGGGGAGAAAAGCCACAGTGAGTCCTGCTATCTATGCTTCTGGAAGGTGGCAAGGTCAGGGAGAAAGAAAGAAATGTTGGACAGAAGGTGGGAAGATTTGCACGTTGCAGTTGCAACACAGAGTACAGATGTAATGTTCTACAGGTGTCACAATGCCTCCCTCTAGGAAATCATGCACCTTCACACTGGTGAGTCCCCTTTTTTGGTGGTACTGTTTGGCCTGTGGAATCAAGGAAAAGCTACAAGAATCTGCTTATTTTTTCACAAAAGGTGTAGTTGTGATGCATTTTCATTCATTAGAAACATGCTGGCTTTCGTCCCTAATTCTATTCTACTCTCATACACAAATTATTTTCATTTCTGCAGTGTGAAAGAACAAAGTTGACTCCATGCAAGGAAAGATGCAAGTGTTTTCCCAAGGTCATTTTTGCTGCAAAACTGACAAAAGAAACAAAGAAATGCAAATGAGCAAGTATATACAGAAATGTCCCACAAGGCTTCTGATCTCCTTTCCTGAAATCAAAGCAAAAAAGGGTTTGCTGAAGGGAAAGGCTATTCCTTACAACCCACAGCAGATTGCATGGCCTGAACTGTAAATGCCCAGCTCTAGGAAATATCACAAACTCAAACATGTTATAATTTCTGTACAGCCTACAGCGAAATCCATAGGTGTAGTTCAGTTGCTGTGGGGACATAAACTTTGTCTAAGCACCCAGATATTCTCTGAGTAACAGTAGAAGATAAATGTTAGTTCTGCATGATCCATTAATGTGGACAGAACTAAGTACTCTGATGGATTTTGTCTGGGACAAATTACTGTATATGGTGCATTTTAGAAATCTCACTTCTTTCTACTCTTCATTACTCCTAGACACAGTTTTATCTTCATTGGCCTACATCTGCATTTCTTTAGGTAACTGGTAAGAGAATCCATTGCACTAGAACCATGGGGTCTGTAGGGCAAGGCCTGGACCCCAGCTATTATAATTTCTTGCTTGCCATCTTGAAACCCATTTTTGCTGGTTTCTGCTATCTGACAGACTGAAATTTCTTCCCACCATCCTATTAAATCACAATCATAAACATTTCATTCTACAGGGAACAGCTACTTGCTTCTACCATCTATATAAAAATATAGTTTCATCATGTACAGATAAGCACAACAAGTTAGGCATGACTGGCTGATTATTAGAAAAATTGCAGTTGTGACTAAATGAAAACAAAACCCCAGGCTGGTCAAAAAAATTTAAACAAACCTTGCCAAATCAGTACACCCAGTGTGTGACCTATTACCAGTGATGGCAATACTATATTAGTAAGCCATGGGAGCAGAGATGAGAAAATCATGCTGTGACTTCAGGGTGGGTCTCTGAGCCTTTATTCATCTGGAATTTCAGATAATTCCACTGTTCTCTATTTCAGCTGTTAATTCTTCAGTTGTTTTTTTCCATTGGTCCAATTGTTTGAGGTTTTTACTTTCATGGCATTGAACATATGTACACATAAAAAACCAAATACCTGAACAATGGAAGAGCTTTTGAAGTGGGAAAAAATTAATCCATTGCAAATGAAAGAGTTGCACTGAGAAAGAATTCTTCTGCAGAGATTAGGTCCCATTGAAAATAATATTAAAGTGAAAATGTAGTAATGGATCTTGTAGAAAGATCTAGGTGGAAAACATAATTGAAATTAACCAATTGACAAATTGGTTTGTCCCATTTTGATGAACACAAGAACTTAATGTGATGAGCAAAGATCAGAGGTTTAATTCAGTGCTTTCATTTGAGAACTAGAGAAAGGCTTCAAGCTGCTTTACATGCAAGTCAAGCCAATCTGCTTATGGAAAAAAAATGTTATCCCATTCTGTCCATTTCCCTGAAGGAATGGAAAGTGTTTAGTGTACGTGTACATCTCAGTCACAAGGCATAGAGAATGGAAAATGTAGATAAGCAGCTTATCTGGGTTAGGTGGTTAGATATGTTAGTTTATGTGAGGTGGAAGAAGAGAGGATGAGTAGAAAAGTTTTGTTTCTGCTTCCAAGCCTTTGAGCTGGAGGCATGAGAGCCCAGTCTCTGTGGGCATGTCAGCAAGAGCTATGAAGAGCAGCAGATCTACTGGGCCTAGATAATGGCAATTATCTCAGGTTTAAGTGCTTTCTACTACCAAAAAAAAAAAAAAAAA
The DNA here is from genome assembly GCF_021018805.1 of Prinia subflava. Lineage (NCBI taxonomy): Eukaryota > Metazoa > Chordata > Aves > Passeriformes > Cisticolidae > Prinia > Prinia subflava. The sequence continues at coordinate 33,033,697 of NC_086249.1, forward strand.
GAAAAAAAAAAAAAAAGAAAAAAAAAAAAGTGGTATTCGAGTTATACCAGCACAGCTGGTAGAATTAAAATTAAGCACAAAAAATCCCCAAACATTTTCTGTTATAAAAAAAGACCAAAAACTACCAAAGCTGAAAACACCAACAAAGAAGCAAAACAAAACAACCCCCCCAAAACAAGAAACCAAAATGCAAACCAAAAAAAACCCATAATACATCTTTGCCACACTGCCTCAGGTCATGGTTATGTGAAGATTTAGGTTCTGTAATGAAACATAGATGTGCTCCAACAAGTGTTTCCTAATAGACAACAAGCTCTCCAGCAGCCTCCTCCTTATTTAAGTTGCCATTTGTCCAAACAAATGATCAGAACCTCGGTTTTCTTATCACTGACAGAGCAGGGTGTCCTGTCATCTTGTCAGATCACAGAATCATTTTATTGTGGCAATCCCAGAATGGTTTGGGTTGGAAAGGGCCTCCAAGACTGTTTAGTTCTAATTCCCACTCCCATGGGCAAGGACATCTTCCACTAGACCAGGTTGCTCAGGACTCCATCCAAACTAGTCTTGAACACTATCAGGGATGAAGCATCCACAGCTCTTAGCCAACCTGTCCCAGTGTGTTGCCATCCTCACAGTCAGATGGTTATCCTTGGCAAATCCACACTAAATGCTCCCGGTATCTTCTTGTTCTCCCTGTGTCTAGCAATGCCTTCCAAGAGGTCTCATTCTGATTTTCCCACAGAGTGAAGCAAGGCAGAATAACCTGTAGCTCTTGAGGATGATCTGTTGGCCCATTCTGAATAGAAGTGCATTGTACACTTTCCTCTGGTCATTGGAGACCCTTCTTCTACAGGTATGATTTTTAGGGATGATAGACACCAGACTTGCAAGGACTTTTTTAGCTCTCTCAGCATCCTTGGATGCAGCCTGAGTCAAATGAACCCAAGCAGGTCAAGTCCTTGCAAGCATTCCCAGTCTTCATTTACTGCTGGTCATACCCCTCCTCCCTGAACCCCTTCACAGGAGAACTCTGAGCTAAGGGAAAGAAGACAATTAGTGCTTCAGATTTAAAATGATGGTTAAACATCTCCTGTAAGGATGTTGTGTGTTTCACTCCTGATAGTTGTGAAAACACTCAGGAAATCCTCAGTAAACACCATCTTTTCAAGACAATCAACATTGCATGACATTAGTTCATGCATACAAATCGTATAGATCTTTCACTGCCTAAGCAGTAAGTCTGGCAGGAGAATAAATAATGAACTTGAAAAAGCATTGCAAGGTGCAGGCACATCTGTCAATACAATCTATTTTCTTAGGCGTACATTTTGTAACACAAGAAATCAGCATCAGAGAATCCCAGAATGGTGGAAATTGAGAGGTGCCTCTGCAGAAGATTCAGTCTAATCACCCTGCTCAAACTAAGGTCACTTAGAGCAGGTTGCTCAGGGCTAGGTACAGCATTTTGAATGTGTCCAAGGATGGAGACTCCACACCTCTCTGGAAAACCTGTTCCACTGTTTGATCACTCAGACTAAAATGAGGGTTTTTTCCTTGTGTTTAAATTTAAAGAAGATTGAACTATTTTTAGTCTCACATGATAGGATTTCTGTTAGTTAATTTTATTCTGTGAGAGGTGAATATTGATTAAGATTCGTTTGACCAGTGATTGAATAAAATTAATCTTCTTTCAAAATCCACCTTTTCACTTATTATGGAATGACATAGACAGATAAGTTTAAACATGTAAGACATGAATCCTACCAATGGTAAGTTTTCTTCCATAGCACCACAGAAAGTCAAAAACGAAACAGAATAAAGACCCAAAAAAGCCAACAAACAAAACAAACCCCACAAAAACAATCCCTGGACTTATCTGCTTTGAAAATAATGATTTCCAGTAGCTAGGATGTAAAATACACAGCTATTTTGGTTTTCTTCTTTGCTTTGCCATGCTTTGTTTATCCTGTCTCCTGACAGATACTATATTATGGAATCCATTGTGCTATAGGAATACAAAACCTTATCCCACTCCACTTGTAAGCTCTAAACCTATTCGTTAACTTCAACTACTGTTAAATTGGAAAAGGCACCACGTGAGAGCCCAGATCCAACAAACCTTGGGAAAATCCAGAATTAGTTAAAAATTATGAAAATGAGAGTAGAATTGAGTGCTTATCTATTTTGAGAGCTGACATGACCTGACATGACTACCAGATGGCCAGTCAGTGCACTTGTAATTCCAACCTAGCTACAGGACCTGGGGGGTTTTTGCCTTGAAAACTGAAAACATACAGGGAACAGAGGAGCAAGGGAATGATTTGGGAGTAGGGAAAGCAAGAGAGATATTGGGAATGAAATAATCTAGACAGTATCATGGGAATTCAGGGAACAGAGAGAACCTGGGCATGCTGCAGAGGGGGCAAGTGGGGGATGGCTATAACATAATCCATGAGAAGTGAGTTTCAGTAGTTCTTACTCCACTACAGCCAGGAACTGGAATGCAATTGGACAGCAAATGCCCTAATAGCCAGTTTCTGTCCTCAGTTATAGAACTATAAAACTAGAATAACTCCCCCATTTGTTATTTTATTCCTAGTTATCACAAGATGACCCATCTGTTTATATTTTCTGATGCAATGCATGGTGGTGGCAAACTGAAATTCCCATCAAATGACAATATTTTGCATATACTTAGCAGCATCTAAGAAACCAAGAGCTTCACAATGTGATATCCTGACTTGTCAAATAGGAAACTACCATCTGACTAACATTTCAAGTGTCAGAGTTGCTTGGATGACACATTTACCAAGACACAAAATAACTTCAGCCATATGCTTTAAAATGTGATAAGAGAGTAAAGAGAACTAAGCATAATCAGAAGCCTAATCCACGGCCCAGACTAAAATGGGTGCCTACATTTAGGTTCTGAATACTCTAAATAATCATTTTCTCAAATGAATCGGTTTTCAAATGAGCTGGCAAATCCAAACTACTCCAGATCCTCACATATGCAAACTTAATGCAAGAAAAGCAATCTGATCTAGGATCAGAAACTTTTATTGAGATAATTTGGTGGGTGTTGACACATGTAACCCAGGTGTCACCCCTTTGCTTTTCATCAAGTGAGAGAGAAAAATCTTAGCTTTTACTAGCCTGTGAACCATTAAGTGGGAACAAATCCAGTAAAAAGTACATAAACCAAATTCTGTTCCCTAAATGCCAAAAACTATCTGCTCCATACATATCAGAGAGTCAGCTGGTATGTGAGGATGTTATGATAAAGAGCAAAAGCCTTGCTAGGGTAAAAGGAATGTCCACTTTTTTCCCCTCTTCTACCAAGTTACTCATTTAACTGTAGGAGATGATGGTGTTCCTAAGGTCCAGTTTATCCTGGGTCTCCATGCTGCATACTCCCAATCACCCCCCTCTCTTTTATAACTCTGGAAACTGTTTCCAGGAATGTCCCAGGATTGAGGTGAGGGCTGGCCAGTCTGCTGTTCCCAGAATAGTCTTTCTTACCTTTCTTGAATGTCAGAGTGGAATCTTCTTTCTGCTCTTTTCAAAACCCTCCTTTGATCACTACAGCTTTTCAAGGGTAGTGGAGAGCAGCCTCACATCAGCCAGCTCCCACAGCACTTTTGGGTGTATCACATCAGATCCCAATAACTCGTGTATGTTGGATTTTGTTTAAATCTTCCCCAATTTAATTTCTTGCTTCAGACTTCCCCACTGATTTCAGGGGTCTGGGATTCCTGAAGGCAAATATTACCCATAAAGGCCAAAGCAAACAAGGTGTTAAGTGTCTTGGCATCTTCCATGTCCTCTAGCATCAGGTCTTCTGCCTCTCTCAACATCAGGCTCACACTTTCCCTCATCTTCCTTTTGCTACTGAGAAACTTTTCTCATTGATCTTCACATCCCTTACACTTTCAATTCCAGGTGGGCTTGGGCTTTCCTAACAGTGCACTCTTGAACAGTGCCTCTATATCCCTTTTGGGTCACCTCTTCCTGCTTCCAAATCTTGTATGCTTTCTTTTTTGTGTTTGACCTTTCCCAGGAGAGCCCTGCTCATGAGGGCAGACCTGCTGCTGTCTCAGTTTGACATTGTACATGTTGGGATGGAGACACTGCATCCAAGTTTCCTAAGACAAGCTAGACTTGTCTAGCTTGATGCCCACTGTAACATCATTCCCCTCCACCTCTATTCCCTCTGCCAGAGAGGAGCACAGGGATACAGTCATTCTTCCCTGTGTTACATGCAGCTGAGCAAAAACTGAGCCATAATTTCCTAGGCTTTTTGCAATCCAGTTATGTATGATCAGGTTTATTGAGCTCTTTGAAGAACAAATACCTAAATCTCACCATGTACTTGTGTAATACATAGGGAAATGTTCTGGTGTTTCAGGGTAATTCAAATAGCATATTTTACAATGTTATTTCTGCAGATGTGCAGATACAATACGCTTTTTCAGGCATTTGAGCAATAATATCCTTTACCGTGTTCATCAGATTTTTAAAAGGTTGCAATTTTTCTTTTTGTTGTCATGTATTTAAACACCCTTAAATATCATAGACATGTTGCATCACATTACAAACATTCCACATTACTACTTAATAAGAAGCCAAAGGAGAAATGTCAGCAGGATGATTATACTTTCACTTTTCACTGTTCCAGTGGGGAACAATTACGCTGCAACCCAATAGAAAAGAAGTACTACAATAGGGAGTTGAAAATACAAGGTGACAGCCTAGGAAAAAGCCAAACCTGGATTGCTTTTATGCAGATAGCACCGTGAAAATTTCTTCTTCTCTTAAAAAATTAAATTAGATGTATCATAGATCTGAAAGAGAAAATTAAATTGATAAGCAAAGCTGGAATTCAAACTGATGTGCTTCTGCTTTCTGGAGAATCAAAGTGAGTCTTGTGGGTAGATGGGGAAAAAAGGAGACCAAGGGGCAGACTAGTAAGAATTACGTTAAAAAGGAAGCAAAAAAATGTGAATGAATGCTCTACAGTTGGAAGGCAGAAAGGATGAAAATAAGAAATGAGCAAGAAAGAGATAATCTATTCACCTGTGGAAGAACAGTTCCAGGGGAAGAACAGATGCAAAGCAGGATATTTCTACAAATGTATATCTTGCCAGCTTTTAAAAGTAGTGGACTGTTCAGATAAATGGAAGACCAAAGAATTAATACAACCTTGCAAGTGTGAAAGAAATATTTAAGATTAGTTCCTCTCTCCTTGTTTTTGTTTTTCTTTCATTCATTCTTTGGTTTTTCATATATATAGATCTACTTATGTCTCTGGTTTATATAAGTGATAGCTCCTTCATGTCGGGACTCTTCTGTAAAGTTTACAGACATTTTGGAGCACAACAATGACTATTCCCTGCCTGGGACTTTCCAATACTACTAACCACCTCCTTAGCTTTTGCTCAGAAAAAAAAAAGGTTTGCATTGCAGGGACAAGTGATTTTTAGAGTGATTTATGTCAGCAGTGTGTGAATAAATGTCAGACACACTGCAGGTTACCAGTTTCAGACAGTGTATCTGAAGACTGAGGCACTTAAATTTAGGTGTCTCTAGGAGCTGGAAATTTAACCTTTGATGGCAGCCAATGGGGATCTGGCTGATGCAGATACGGACTCTAGAGAGCCATTTGTCTCCTCTAAAAGCAAACACCTACATTTGGACAGGAAAATAGCTCTCTACACTCCATTGTAGCTGACTTGACTAAATTTCCCTTGATTTTAATGGGAGCTTAAATGCCTGGCTCAGAGGTTAAAGGTGCTAATGAGAGTCTTTGCATTACAATTAGACAGAGAGCAGCTCTCATATGTGGAAGAACTGGGAAATCCTCAGTTGCTTTGATGGCTTTTCTAAAATTGTCTGCCATTGTGGTAGATGTCTAAACCTTTACCTAATTCCTACCCTTAAATCCAGAATGCTCAGTACTCTGTTCAACAAATTATTTAAGAATTTCAAAAATAAATCAAAATTTATTTTGATTATTTATTTATATAATTTATTTACACCTCCAATTCATCATGGCCACTACTAACAGTGTTGACTTCTGGAGGAAGGTATCGGGGAAAGGGAAAATGAACTGTGAAAAAGAAAGAGGCCTTTCTAGATCCAAAGTTATTATCAACACTGGTAAGGCAAAGTAATCCTTCTATATGGATTTTGGGGAAGGAAGGTATGTTGGTTCTCCAGTTTTCATCCATTTTTGTATGTGTCCCAACTGTCTACCTGATAAGATGCTGTCAATACTACAAGATTCTAGTACCTGGCATCATTTTGTTGATTAGCCACAGGTTTGACTGACACATAGTTTGATTAGTGCTCAAGAGAAGCACTATTAAATACTTTCAAGTTAGACACGAAAACCACACACGGTTCTAGTTCAGCCACAGATCACATCAGAAGAGTTACTAAAGAAATTCAGAGCAGTCCATTTTTACCTTGCTGCAGTGCCTCCTTCCCTAATTGTCATGCAAAGTCTGCAGTGAATTTCTTTCAAGTTACTCTGAGTCAACTGGAAGACTTTTTAAAAGCAATCTCTGCTTTAAAGTACCTTCAATAAATTGCTATAATTATTTTTCTAGCTGAAACAATTAGTCAATAATTGAATTTCTTCTTTTTTTGTTGTTGATGATGCCTTTCATAATTTCAATAATGAACTCATAAGTGCATTGTTAGTTCTGGCAGCTAGTGATATTTTTTCCCCTGAAAGGGTTAGTGCTCCAGTAGGCACTGCATGTTAACTAGGTGTGAGCAATTGAGAATATTAATTTGTAAAGAAGAGAATATATAAGTGTGGCGATCTACAAACATTTATGAATAGGATGGTGTAGAAACATAAGTCTCTGGGTATCAGTCTTCTCCCTGGCCCATCACAAACTGGGTGCTGTTTGTTCAGCAGAAGAGCTGCTGGTCATGGGGCATTGTCACAGAGAGATAATGACCAGGCATGGGAATGAAATCTGATGATGGGATACCATAGGATGGTGACACATGGCACATCACAGCTGTGACACGGCTCTGGTCATGTCAAACTGAATACTGACAGATGAAATGTTATGTGAGGGAAAGGACCCCCGGATATATCAAGTTGAATTGTGTCAACCTGTTTTTGCTAACCAGAATACTTTCTTCTTTCCACTTCAGTTCATACCCTAAGAAGAGTCAGAAGATTGTTTATAATATTTTTTGAGATACAGGATAGGTAGGTAGATGAGACAGCCACTCATCTGGGAAGCAAGTTTTCACTGACAGAAAAAATAAACCAAAAAGACATACCTTTACACGCTGATTAAGCATTTCAAACTCAGTCTTGCAACAGAACTGTAGTGACCCAACAAATGATTTATTTAATAAAGGTTTTTGTTTTAATAAGAAGACAGCGAGATCAAGGTCCAGCTTGCATACCAAAGGTTTGAAGGTCAGCATTGTGGCAGAAGTATCTCTGCTCAGAAAGAAATCTTTCTGTTGTATTTTATGGTTTATTCCATAAGGGCCAATACCAATAAATTAGTCCCTGAAAGGGGTTTCTTTCCTGGTTTCATGAAGCAAATCAGAATCATAGAGAATTGCAGAAATATTTGGCCTTCCTGATTGATACTTCTGGATCTAAGGATACCCTATTTTGAAATTCAGAGGAAATACTTTGGAAAAATCCCCTTTAAGCAGAATTGAATTGGAAGCATAATTGTTGTCATGAAAACTCAATTCGAAGGGGATTTTACTGTGTCTTACTTTATGTGTCTGTCTTCTGTGTACTCCCAATTATGGAAGAACTCTCATTATTCAAGAAAAAGTTTTCGCACCATTTTCAAGTAAGACAGAACAAGAATATACTTGAAAACAAAGGGAAAAAGGCCTCCTGGTTCAGTAGATCCATAATTTTCAAATTACTGGAGTAACCACTGAGAAGACATCAACAACCAAACTCAAATGGATAAGGTTCCTTACCTCCATGTTACTGAGCCACTGGCATACTTTATTTATTTCATCTTCATACCCTCCTTTTCCAGTCTAAGTAAGGTCAATGTCAGTACCCAACTTAGCATAAAGTAACATTTTATGAGAAAAATTAGGTGAATTAATTAAAAATGCTTAATTATTAAAGAAAAACTGATTTCTCAGCTAGCGTAGGTGGACCTCTGTCTCCCAGTGTCCTTTCCATGACACAGAGTTTTCCATTTTTGAAACAATCCACCCATGCTATTCTGGGGTAACCTCAGGGTCTGGCCACCCGGCATTTCCCTCCCAGTAAACCCTCAGTCAAGCAACCTCACAAATGTGCAACTCATGTCTCCAGTGGGTGAGATACAGAGAAAGCAGCTGTCTCTGGTGGCCAACTCAAAAGATTCCAAAAGCATGACTCATTAGTTCCTCTTTCCAATTTTTAGGGGAAAAAAAATCCAACTTTTTTGGTTGCCTTTCCAAATGTAAAAACTAGTACCTTCCAATCCATTCTGCAAACATTTCCACAGGTTACTTGTTTGGTAGGGAGTCTTAGGAGGAACTCAGAGGTATCTGAAGAGTAAAGGATTACAACAAAGGGGGCTGCAATTTCCTTACTACCTGCAAAGGAGGTTTTCACTGATTCTCTGCTGTTTACAGGGGATCCAAGAGAAAATAGGGTGTAGTGGGGCACCAGAGAGAGACTCGTTCAGGAGGCATCATCAGAAGGCATTGGAGGGAGGTGCCTACTGGTGCCTCCAGTGACTTCTGTCAGGCTCTACCCCTGGCCCAAGGAAAAGAGTCTTGAGGGCTGCCAAAGGTAGCTCCTTGCAGAGTTGTGCAGTGCCAATCGACACACCTTGTTGTGAGGGCCGTGAAGGCAACCCTCGTCAGCTCCACATTGGCTGGTGCCTGCCCTTCCTTGGAACTTCTGCTGCGTTGTGGAGAACAGGCACAGTGCCACCCAGCAGATGGCCATGTGTGTAGGCACGATGGGAACCTGGCATGTATGGATCTAGAGCCAGATTTCTCCTCCAAATGGGAAAAACGTGTAGAGCTTCTGCATGCTTTGTCATCTAAAGTTGATTCTACCTTCAATACTCCCAGATACTCTCTGGCATTGTGAAAGTGGCTTTTGGTCTCTGGTACAGAAAGGTAAATTGTGCCTGAGAGCAAGGAAAGAGATTGTGAGGGATGTCTCTGTGCAACAAAATCAATCTCTACAAAATCAATCTCCACAAAATGTGGGGTGTCGAGTGGAAATTGAATGGGTTTAAAGTCCCTCCAGAGGATAAGTATATCTAGAGTGGATAAAAAGGGGTATTCTTCACATGTGGGAAACTTCTCAGTTATCTCCACATTTCATCCCTGTTGTTGTTATACATTCCACTAGTCTCCTTCTTGCTATAGAATATGGCAGGAGGCTTGCTCCTCTCAGATTGAATGTGATATTAAACAGGATTTTGCTTCTCATGGCTCAGTAGCTGGAATCTAATTTATGCAATGGACGCAAAAGAGAAAAAATAGTTATTTTCCAGAGACAACCCAATAAAATCTACACACCAGTTTTTTCAATGCAAGCAGCCGTTGCAGGGCAATTCATGTATTTGTTCCACTCTTAATATTTCACTTAGAAAGAAATATTCTCTAGGAAACTAATCTAAACTCTTTCCTTCTGTCCTTGGCCTTGCTTTCAGTTTTTCCTCAGTAGCTCATAGCAGAGAAAGTGATTTTCCTGTTCATTGCTTGTTGCCATCAGCCTTAGTTGCTTTACTGCTTTTCTTACCTCCTTATCTCAGTACCAGTATAACACAGCTACTTCAAAAACAATCACAGTTCTACATGCCTGCTTTGTTTTCAGCTGGAATTCCCTTTTTGTTCTTTTAGCTGTCTGTGCTTCACAGCACACATTGCCTCTTCCTCAGAGGATCTCTGTGATTTGATTTCTTCTGCTTTACCCCTCTTCTTTGTATCTGGTCTAATGTAACGTCAGGTCCTCTTGGTGCTAAATTAATTCTGTCAGGCTGCTTTCAAGAGATTTTAAAGAAACTGATATGAGTAAAAATTGCGATAAGGGAACTCAGGACTTCCAAATATTTGGATCCCAAATTGCTGTTTCATATCATTTTAGGGCAAAAGAGATGGAGCCTCTCTTTCTAATAGGAGAATCAAAACTCCCTGCTCCATTTTTAATATTTGTTACTGAAAGTATGCTTTCAGCTTGGTCAGCTTATCTACATAAATGAGGGCAAAGCAAAGACACTTGGCTGTAATCCTTGATCAGCATTCCCAGCTCCCTGCCCTGTTCAGTATCTGGAGCTGCTAAACAGTTTGAACATGGTGAGAAAAACAAACAAACAAAAACAAACAAACAAACAAAAAACACCTATCAAAACCCCAAATGAATAAACAAAAATGCTAAACCAATCTAAAAACTCAAATAAACAAACAAACAAAAACCTGGTACTTAAAGGGTACTCATAGAACATGTTAAAAATCCTAAACTGAGTAGCAGCGAGTCTAGGAGCAGCCAATTTCAGTGGTGTTTCATCTGCCTGAACAACTAAAGAAAATTTCTTCCATCATTTTTATATCAGAAGAGCCACATCCAGGAGCCTGGAAAGTTAAGTCTCTTTCAGACTGACTAATGGTCCCTATCATCCAGACCCTCTGGTTCTGTCATTTGAGCTGGCAATTTCTGGTAAAGATGCAACTTCAAAATAGAAATGGCTGCACATGACACACCAGTGGTGTCAAAAGACAAAGCTCTTTTCCCTCCTGCAGCGTATCCATGATAGAAACATTTTAGAATATCTCTACTCCAGGCATGGGCATGAAGATGCAAAGTACAATTTAGGGAAGATTATGCCTTTAGTTGTGGAAGAGTTAATGCATGATGAGTTTGCGTTTGAATTAATACCTGACCATGTCTAGCGTGGAAAATATTTTCTGTTGGCAAGTATGTGTTTGATTGAGGTTACAGAGAGGGCTCTCTGATGGCCTTGACATTTTTTGGCTACCTGAGCCCCACTCAGATTTTCCCCTTCCTCATCAGGACAGGAAGAGAAAATAGATGAAAAAAAGCTTATGATTAGAGATTATATAAATATTACTTATTACTGTCATAGACAAAACAGACTCAATTTGAGGAAATTAATTACCATTTAATAACAGGTTATTAGTCCTTCCAGCAAACCTGATTCAGCATGGGCTCCCTCTCTCCATGGTGGTCATGCCACAGGTCCTGCCAGGAGCCTGCTCCAGCATGGCATCCTCCATGGGAGGATATGGCAGACGGATATGTGCTCCACAGTTAACCTCCAAGGGTTAATTTCAAAACCTATCCATGATTTGTTTATAAAATAGATACAACTGGAGCTTTGTGTTCTTAAAATACTACATAGTACTACTACAAAACCCTCATAACTGTTTCTGTGAGATACTTTATTTTTTTTTCTTTCCTTCCTTCTCTTAAGGTCATATGATGGACTTATGCTGTATCGTGGATGATCAACTCATAAATAGTTGAACATGATTCTTGAGAAATTTTCTGCACTTAATGCAAGACCCTTTAAATGAGGCTACTCCTCATATGATGATCATATACTTCTCAGAACTTTTATTTACACTACAGATGAAATTTCAAATTTTCAAAAACTTTAAAAACTTAAATATGGTCTTTTCTGATTTTCTGTGCAGTGGGATGGGAGATGGAATGGAGAGAAGATGTTTTCATAGACAACTCTAAAACTAATGTTTTCTACATGATAAATCCATTTAACTTCTTTTCCTTTATTCCTTTCTCCATCTGTGAGTTGTATTATTTGTGGGTGAACCAGTGGAAAATAGGAAATGGATAAAGTTGGTAGATATGCATACTTAAGGAGAAATGTAATATCCCCAACAAAAGAAAAACAAAAATTGAAGTTTCACTATGCATAAAAAGAAAGCATAAGGACAGAACAAAAATGATACAAAAGAATGGACAGAATTCTAGCTACAAAATCTGTCCACAAAACGTGAAAAATGATAAAGTTATTTAATCTATTCAGAACATGACAATAGGCCAAAGAACCTTAGAATGCAGGACAGACTAAATAGGCAAGTGAAATGTGAAGTTGGTAAGTACAATAAATCCCTCTAAACTACTTGTTCTTCAACAGTTGAATTAGAAATCTGTTGATTTTGCCACTTGAGGAAAGTTGTATATCATTACAGATAAATCACTGGAACACCTACTTAATGCATCACAGTGATGGAAAAAAGCAAATGTTATGTCAGAACACACACAAAAATGGGCTGAGGAGAGTTGTGCAAGACTAGTGCAATTATGTTGCTAGTTATAAAACCCCAGCCACCATTTCTTGAGAAAAATTGACAGAATTATAGAGGGCTTGAGAGAAAAGCATAATTATTAAGAACACAGAAAAACACTTAAGGCGAGATTGAAAATAGTGTAATTGTTTCCCTTAAAAAGGAGATTAGTAAGAGGAGATGAGAAATAGCTATACTAAACAAAAGAATGTGATAGAAAAGGTAGATAGAGAATTTCTGTTTCCTCTGTCTTGCTATGCAAGAATATGGAGGTATGCTAGCAAACCTGAAAGCTGGCAGAATGAAAACTGATAAAATCCATTCCCTACAGGAGATAATTATGAGTGTGGAGTGAATGCATTGATAGAGGTGCAATTGAGGTCAAGGATTCAGCAAGGTTGAATGAAATTTGAATGGTTACATGAAATAATGCCAGAAAGAATATCAGAAAGAAGATAAAGCCTCAGTTTGCAGACCTAAATCCAGTGCTAACTTCTAAGAACAGGTAGAGGCTCTCAGTACCAGACTTCTTGATATTTCATATAAACTCATTTCTCACTGCTATTAGAAGATTCCCACAGTATGACCAATGGAATTTCTCACATCACTCTATTTTACAGTGTTGTTCCGATTGCATTTTGGGTCTGTTCGCAGTAACATGACAGCATTGCAGATGGTGTAAAAGCCTGTCTCCAGAAAACAATTCAGTCATCACTTCCATTTTCAAAATCCAGAGATGAGTCATTCCCCTCCCACAGGTAAATGTATTTGTATGAACATCAAGCTCTACAAACTTGTATGTATATATCCTCACAGAGGGAAAAAAGAATAACAGCAGAGTCCTTCTCTGTATTGATAAAAGGCAGGTTTCAGCCTACCCTTAACCACTCTCCAATTTAGCAAGTGCTCTAAAAGCAAATATAATTCAAAGTACCTAAATGGGTACAGCAGTGACACACTGGGTGGTGGTAAAGGCCATATAAAAAGTACAGGTTGGTAAGTGAAGGAAAGTGTAAAGTGTTCCTTGGAGAGAGCAGGAATGCAGTGGTCAGCTATTGTTCTTGGAAGTCCACAGAATCACAAGATGATTCAATAATTTCACTAATGATGGAGCAAAATGTAACACTAGCCAGTTTCTGGTGACACAAAGGTGGGAGAATTTGCTGATATGCCAAAGGGTTGTGCTTTCTTTGGGAGAGACCTCAACAGGCTGGAGAAATGGGTGATCCTTCCCCTTTTATTCAGCACTGGGGAGGCTGAATCCGTAGAACTGGACTTCATAGTACAAGAGAGACACTGAGGTACTGGAGACAGTCCAATGAAGAGCCTCTAAGATGTGGAGCATCTTAAATATGGGGAAAGTCTGAGAGAGTCAGGAATGCTCAGCCTGAAGAGGACAAGGTTCAGGAGAATATCATTATGTGTCAGGGCCACCTGCCTCGGAGACACTCAAAGGCAATCTGGATATGGTCATGGGCAGCTGGCTGTAGGTGGCCCTGCTAGTTCATGGGGGTTGCACCAGACGACCTCCAGAAGTCCCTCAACCATTCAGTGTTTCTGTGGCTTGTTACTGGCTCATGTCCTGCACTACTGCACCAGACTCTTCCTGCTCTGGAGCAGGGCTGGCATTTGGCTGTGATGTATTTCATGGGATTCCCATTGGCCTGTTCCACTAGGCTGTCCATGACCCTCTGGACCTCATGCAAATTGTCTTGTCCCTTAATTTGGTGCTATCAGCAAACTTGATGAGAGTTCACTCTCTAAAGGAAATAACTAGATGGATTCCCTTAGTATTAGCATGTTACCTGCCACTCACTGAGGATCTGTTGTGAATGAGGGGTCTCCAGTCTGCATAAAGCAGGACCTCTCAGACTCAGGTAAGGAATCTTAAACCTTGAGAGCATCAGTTCAAACTAATTAGCAGATAGACAGCTCTCCATCTACATTCACTCAAGAGAAAAAGGAAAGATCCTGAATTAACAGAATAAATCCTCACTTGTAGAGAAATGGTTAGCTATTACTGTAGCTAAACCCCATACTTCTGCATTTACAGCAAATTCTGGCATGGTCCTGCTCTGCTGGTCCCTGAGGTTTCTTTATTTTATTTGTCCAAACAGTATCTATGTCAAGTTGAGGAATATGTTAGATAGCAAATATACCACAATGCTTTAGAACTCATGCAGATTTCACAGCAGCAAGGATGACTGTCAAGCCAAAACCACAGACAGGAAAATTCATATATCCCTTTCTGTTGTTTGGGCTGTCAGAAACCTGTGATGCACTTCCAGCTCTGGCTTTGCTGCCTAATCTGGTCATTGACTGCCCATAAGTAAGTCCTTTGTGGGTGGCTTTTCCAAACCTGTGTTCCTGTGCATATTTTGCTCAGGTGAGGACAAGCACACAGGCTGTCTTCCCACACCAGGCTGTACCATCAAGCTGTATCTATACCATCACCTGCAGGTGGAAGAGACTGAAAGGGCCATGCCTGGTATGTGAAAAAAGATTTGTAATAACTACATGGTACAGGACATGGAATGAGAGGAAGGACAAGCCAAGTTGCATCATGGTGCTTTGTGGGAAGTAGAGTAGTGGATTTGGCAGTCACCCAAACAGCAAAAGAGGGTAGGTGAAGGGCACTGTCACTTGTCCCTCACACACACACCTCTGACATTCCCCACTGCTACTGCACCTGTGGCACACACGGGCTGTCCCTGCATCAAGCACTGGATGATATGACAAGTGGAATGCTGTATTAAAACACCTGGGCAGGGAGCAATACACAGAAAACCTGTGTGCACAAAAGGGCAAGCTAAATACCCAGACCCCAAATTCTAGTAAGGCAGATTTTCTCTCATCTCCTGAAATACATAACTCACCAAAATGTGCCAGAAGAGGAAAGACCAGTGTCCATTGCTAAAATCTTTTAAATGACTGTTGCCAACAGTCAGCACCAGTGATTTGGGCTTGCTCACAGATTGATGATTTCATAGCATCACAGAGTTACAAAGTGGTTTGTGTTGGAAGGGAACTTAAACATCATCTCGTTCCATGCTGCTATGAGCAGGGACACCTTCTACTAGACCAGTTTGCTCAAAGCTGCCTCCAACCTGATTGGGATCCAACTATTTGCCTTGGAGTATTTGAGGAAAATCACATATTTTTTACCTAGCCAACATAGGAAGTCTCTGCCTTTCTGTAATGCTTTTCTTCAATGTACAGATTCAACCCATGTAGGCAAAAATCACACAGGACTCTGATCAGCCACAGTGGTGGAGGTAATCAGGTTAGTTCAAGGAGTTAGGGGAAAGCAGTGTATGCTGCTTGGCTAAATAGTATTTTGTCTTAACATGATATGACAATAATTTTCTTTTTGATTCAGAAAGATTCTGAGGCAGCTGAAATGCAATGGTGGCTCTGTAAACAAAAGGCTGACTTGATACCCAACCTTGTACTTCTCACCAAGCCACAAGAAGCTGTATGAGAAACAGAAGAAAGTTGACAGCAAACTCATAACTTTA
Source organism: Prinia subflava (assembly GCF_021018805.1). Classification (NCBI taxonomy): domain Eukaryota; kingdom Metazoa; phylum Chordata; class Aves; order Passeriformes; family Cisticolidae; genus Prinia; species Prinia subflava. Next base: position 33,049,500 of record NC_086249.1, read on the forward strand.
AAGAAAAACTTACAGGAGCTTTGAATGTTCTTTCCTGAAGACATTAAGGTTCATTGAAATTCCTGACAAACTCCAAACCAGTTGTGGATAACCTGGACTAACACAGAGGGGTGTCTCCAGTTTTCCCTCTCAGCAGGGGCAATGGCAGCCCAGCACTATGGGCTATTGTGAGCTGTTTTCCACAGAAAAAGCCTGTAAAGCTTCTTCATCTCTATAAGGTTGTTCATACATTAAAATTATGCAAATGTATCAGATAAGAAAATTTTCACATTGATTCTCTGCCAATTCTCTCTCTTTCATTTCCTTCTTCTTCCAAATTAAAACCTATATGATTGTTTACTTTTAAATCCCTTAGCATTGTTCCAGCTGGTGAGATTCTAGACACTGGTGCACTATGCCAACCTTTATTGATAATACAGAATTAAAATAAGCCAATTTATGTCCGTGGCTCAACTGTTAACATCTGTGGTACTATTTTCATACAAACTCATTTTATCCATTATGGTCAAATTCCCTTTCTTCAGCTGGAAGGGTGATAAATTTTAAAGTAGTAGCAGTCTCCTGAGAGTTAAACTTAAGAATTTCACCTCAACTTTATTGGAACATACTGTGACATTTATTGTGAGAAGAAATTATAAAGAAGTATCATTAATAGTTAGACCTAGTAAGGAACTGTCTGTCCTGTAGCATGCTTCACCATTGCTTAAGAACCTGTGAGGAAATAAAGCATCCACTATTGTTTACGAAGGCTTTTAAAATAAGTTATTTTAAGGTTATTACTGTATTTCTGAGTGATGCCAGCTATTTTTATATTTATTTATAACTTTTTCGCTAGTTTTCTAAATGTGAAGATAAGGTCTCTGCCATAGTGGTGCAGACAATGACAGAGAATGTTTTTTAGTTTGACTGGCTTATTGAGATCTCTACATAGGATAACACTCAGAAGGGAAATTGAATGTCTCAGACAGATGACCACTTGCTGCCTGGCTGGCGACGGGACTCTGTGAAGGTCAATGCAGCAGCACCCTCCAAACTGTACTCAGGGGGATGATTTTCATATCCAGCTGGGCCATGGTCCTACACAACAACACCCACACAAGCAAGGTCCACTGCCACCGGTTTTCTGCAGCTGTGCAAAAGCTGTTCCTGTCTCCAGTAGGTAGAAAGCACTTTCCTAGTGACCATTCCTGCACCCGCAGAAGCAGTTTCTAGTGACCATGCAGGTGTCTTGTTTGTGTTCAGTTTGGTCAATTCTGCTGCAGGAATGGCCTCAGGACACCTTTGGGACTGCAGCACTGCCTGTCCATTGGTCTGTGCTCAGCAGCAGCTGCCCAGGGGAGTCTGCAGGGCTGTGCAATCTCCCCTGGAGAGCAGCTGTCAAAACTGCTCAAATGTTTCAGAGTGAAGCAGTAGTCCAGCTGAGCACTCTGTCACACATTAGTGCCCTGAACCAAACCAGTCCTGTCCTCATCAATGCTGGGGAGCTCCTGGAGTCCCTGGGAAACAAGTCACTAAGTGTACTGGGTGTGCAGGCAGGCAAATCCCTGTGATCACTCAACTACCATGCAAGATCCACCTTCATTCTTTTAAACAGGCTTACAAGTTAAATCCTGTAACTCTTGCCATGGTAGATATATTTGGTAATCAGAACTTCAGAATAAGGACTGAGATTCATATTTGAGTCTTTTGTCAGACAGAACCTACTAAATTACTGATGTAAAAGAAAAATCAAATAAATATTTCACTGTTTAAATGACAATGTAAAATGCCATTTATTTCCCTGCATGGTAAAGTACTACTTCTCCTCCCTTCAATTTTATTTGTCTGGTTTCTTTTATTCTGTAGTTCATGTATAATTTCACACCTGCAAAATTTCTGAAGAGCTAGGATTTTGCTTATCAATTTAAACAATAAAGGCAGACAACTCTGAGAAACATGCAGACAGCCATTTCCCAGGCTGAACTGAAGGTGCCTGGGCTGCTTATGCCAGCAGAGATTTTACTTTTTGCAGCCAGCTGAGAAGCCTTGTGCTCTTAATATGATGTTAAAAGACTCACAAAGCAAAAATCAAGTGTATAAAACCCCATGAGAGCTAAGAGGAAGAGTACAAAGACTGTAGTTCACTACAGAAGTTCACACTGTGAGCATGTCCTGTGATGAATACCAGGCACTTTCAAACAAGTGGATCTTTTAAGAAGCTCTCCAAGGGCAAGTGTGATGCCTCCTCTAGCCAGGTCTGTGCAGTGTGCAGAGGTGGTGCACAGTCAGGCATAGCATGGGTGACATCCAGACCTTCCTGATCAAATCCTACCAAGAAGCTCTTCACATAGGCAGCCAAAAGACAGAGGAAGCCAAGCCCTCCCTGTGTTTCGTGCCACTGGCAAGAAAGTCCTGAGGGACACCCAGTGATGCTGGTAGGACAGACAGGTGTCAAACTGGAGATGGAAAGGAGACAGATCATTAGTAGAGAATGATCAAGACAGCCCTGCAGTCTCTATGAAGACTTACTGCTACAGAGATAGAAAGTCAGGTACGTGTTTTTACCTCTCTTATCAGAAATAAGGATTATTTCTTGTTGCTAGAACAAGGCTTTGCTCCAGACTGCATACAGGGTGCATCTGTGTGTCTCAGCTCTGGAAAAAGGTACTGCTGTTGGTCCTAGGTGACAAGGGTTCTGAAGAAGGAAAGTTACACTAGGAAGCAGGAAAAAAGGATGCTGCAAAAAGCAGTCGTGCTCACAGAGATTAGCTAACCTGACATTTGTCTAACAGCTTGTTGATATTATGCATTGTGTGCAAGACAGTTTCCAGCTGGGTATGTTTGATGCAGTGCTTGTTCTCCAAGGGGTTCTGCCATCTCAAAAACTGCTTTTACTCCTCCAGGTTCAGGGCTATTGCCAAAAGGTGTTAAATATCTAAGCAGCTTTGGACAGAAAAGTGCAGCCTTTGTGATACTTTTCTGTCTATCAATCTTGTAAAGCTGTCTAGACTGTCCCAGGAGAGGGGGTGGAAGTGCAAATCAGATATATGTGTAAATTCAGAAGTGTAAATCAGATTCCATAAGCATGCCTTTGCAACAGGGGATAAGGAAAAAAATCACCCAACATTCTCAGATGAAAACCCAAGGACCCTCTTGAAGCTCTGGTAATAAATTAATCTTTCCTTCTCTGGAATTAAATGAATGGCCAAAGTCTTCTAGGAGCTGTGCTCAACAGCTCCACGTCTTCGATAAACTGCAGCTGAAATTCCTGCTGAGATGGGATCACGACACACAGTAGCAGCAGGGCACACCTCATGGGGATGGGTCGGTGCTGCAAAGTGATTTATGTGAGCAGAAGCACTGGCTGGTACCATGGAGGTAATTATGTTTATTATCTCTGAGCCCATGGTGGCAGCAACTGTGCCCAGCTATATCTCACCAACACCGTAGTCACCCACTCTGCTAATGTAGTCATGGTCATTTTACAAATTACAACAAGGTAATATCTGTGGAAAGTTATTAAACCTGCTAATGTAATAGTGCCCGGTACATGGTTTTAATATCCACTATTTATTATTTTAGTTCTTTGCAATAAAAAGCCTGAAATACATTTCCCTTCCAGGGTTTCTGGCTGTGCCTGGGTTTACTCTGGTCCCACAGGGAAGGACAATTAAATGTTCCAGTTTTAGCAGCTGACAGACCTGAGTTCTGTACCCTGTCTTGAAACAACAGACTTGCTGCATTTTTTGTGCTTGTTTTGTTGTTTTGGTATGTTTTTTCAAAGATCCAGTGTCATGTCACAGTTAAGTTGATGCAGAAAATATCCAGCAGGAGCTACAGATGTGGATTATTGTGTTTCTACATGTGCCTTCTAGAGAAATGAACTTGAACCTGCAGAGGCCTGTGCTAGTGGCTTTCAATGAAACCTGTGGGTTTTTGTGTAAAGCCTTTTCTACTGAGAGAGAAATAAGGTGTTGAGGATAAGCTATTATAAAAGGTTTTTATATAAAATGAAGACCAGACTCAGTGATATGGATTCTCTTGGGCAAGAACCAAAGAGGATGTCAAAGCATGTGCTGTCTTTGGGCTGTGTTCAAATCACCTGCTGCTGCAGCCACCCACCCAGCCAGGGCTGCTTCTCTGCCTCCTGGCAATGAGCAAGAAATGAACAGGCAGGGGAAGGAATTGCAAAGAATCCAGATATGGTTCCACAGCTGACAAATCCCCTGCTGGTCTACAGGCAAAGCTAGAGGGAAAGACGACTCTCCTCCCAAGGCACTAAAACTTCTGACACCTCTCGTTGTATGTTAGCGAGTCGATTGGTATTCTGGACCTTGTTTTGCTAAAGATAATTTGCCATTAGGCAAATCAGCTCCTTGGGTGAGACTTGATGAAATGCTGCACTAAACTCTACAGATTGCATGCAAAGCCTTTGAACCAATTTCCTCCTTGGCACTTCCCAACCTGCAATGCCATTTTGAAAGCAGCCAGTTTGATGGGAATTCTGTTGCCTTTGTTTTCTCTTCACATACGGATGTGGTTTGTTCCTCAATGCTTTATTATCCATGAGGGCTCTTGGTTTATTACAACTATATTTTTTCACTGGTTGAAGCCATATCTGTTTGAATTTTATTTTCTAGTTTTCTTTTTTCACTTCACCCAAGTAATTCCCCTGATCTCTTCTCAGTTCCTGGTTATGCCAAGAAATGAATCTTTGTATTTTCACCTCTGTGAAAGTGAATTATCTACAGCAAACATTCTTCGTAGCAAATGTGCAAAACTGAAAAAAAATGGAGTTATGAGTCATGTTCAGCAAATAACCAGGAAGCAAACATTTGAATAAAAATAACATGCATAATCGATGGAAATCACTGCAAAGAAATTGGAAGAAAATTCAGCTCAACTAAATCAGGGCCACATACAGAAAAGCAAAGCTAAATTATGAACAGCAGTTTTCTTTCTGAAATGGTAAATAAAGCTCCATTAAAAAATAATGAACCTGCACAAAAGATAAAAGCACATTTCACCAGGAGGACACCATTCCCTGTCTTTATGTCGTCCTCCCCATTACTTTTCCTCAGTCTGATGAGATTGTGAAAAAGTCTTTCTGCAGAACAGGCTTTTCCTCACTTACTGTCTGCACTTGTCCTTTTCACCTGCTTGCTTCCTCAACCTCTGCAGCAGGTGCTATTAAAATAGCTCTGAACAGTTCTGTGTGCTTTAACTTTGGTTAATTGGATCCTTCTCTCCTCTTTTTTCAGAACTGGTTTTTTTTTTCTGAGCCTATACATAAATATTTTCTTTCCTACCACATTTCTTCTACTAAGACAATTTTCTTCTAGGTCCATTTCTTCATTTACACCACACCATCTACTGAGGCGTGGGGGGGGAGAGTAGAAATTCACAAGCATGCCTGAAGTGAGTCATTTCACTCATCTATTCATTCCTGAGATGCCACATTTTTCAAAATTGACTACATTGGAGCCTAATTAAGGAATTAAATTCCTAACAGTACAGAGTGGCACTGGAAACTGCAGCACACAGATTAAAGGAGAAATGCATTTTCATGGCATTAGTTATTTACATAAAGGAAGAAAATGAGCAAGGTTACTGCTATGAGTCAGGCAGAGAAGTTCTCATGGGGAAGTGAGCTGGGTAGTGAGCTGAGCTGCCTGCACTCTTTAACAACAGAAGTTGTAAAGAATATCTTGCACTTTTCATGCATGAATAGTAGAGAAATCCACCACTGTATATTGCAGTGGCCTCTGAGAAATAGTTCTTTAATCAAAAAAATGTTCTCTAATCACAGCATTAACCATTAATCATAGCATTAACCATTTATTAAAGAGGAAGGACAGTGGAGTAAGAAGTGGCTTTCAGGAAGAAGAGGTTTGACTTTATCTCAGTGTTTATTTCAAATGACTGCTTTTGTACCCAGGAGGAGCTGCACAGCAGTGCTGCCTAGGAGCAGGTGAGCCTCTGCTCCTGCTGCACTGCTCCTGTTGGTGACTGTTTATTTTTAAGATTCAACAAGCATTTTCTCTTGCAGGCATTGTTCTGCAAGGAAGTTGTGATGTCCTCAGGGATGGGAATGGAGATGTAGATCAGTGCTGCCAGGTGCTGCAAAGCCAGAATAGCCATGGCATCCCCTGTTCAAGAAAAGGCAGTATGGCACCACAGCAACCCTTCAGCACAGTGAGGTGTGGGTCTGAACCCATGACAGTCTCCACCAGGAATGTCCTAAGTACAGGAGTACTATGGGAAATCCTCTAGTGTTCTGGGGTTTTTTAATGATTTGTAGACAATGAATTTACTGATGAAGTAGTCAAGCTTTTATAAATTATGCTAAAACTAAATATCTAACTACTATATAATTGCCTCAAGAAAATGTAATTAAGAGAGTATTGATTTACCACATGCTTCCAGTGTCACAGATCAGTTATGCCACTGACATTTACACAAGCTCCTTTTGACCTGGAGCACACAGCAGATACTCAGTCAAGTAGTAATCTGCATTACACTTGCTAGATGTAATAATCTGCTATACACAATTAAAATTGATTAGGTCTTGATTTTGCAGAGTATCTGAGAAATTCATAGCTTTTTCTGAGACAGAGAAGAAATTTGCTTGATTCTAATACATACTAAAACTGAGGCTAAAGTGAAGAATAAGCCTTCTTTTTTCTACCAATAATCTTCTCTTTATTGCAAGAAAAAATTGTCTTCCTCCCTTGAATAGGAGACATTAAGAAATAATTCTTTTCTCCTTATAAACTACACTCTTCAATGTTCAAATTAATTTTAAAGTCATGCTTATCGTAAAATTCAAGATTATTGTTATTACTGTTATTGATGGGTTTTCAGCAGCAGATTTATATGCTGCCAAAAAATTATTATTTCATTATTTAAACAGAAGCTCAGCATCTCCTTGTAATATATTTCCAAAGTTTTCTACTGATGACAGCATCATCTCTTTTCTTCTTTTGCCCTTAGCAAGTCCTACCCAGCTTATAGTATATCTCCTTCTACCTTCCATTTTTTCCCTAGACTGCTATTTCAGACAGTTTTGTACTCATTTCAATTTGAGCTCAGTTCTACATTTTAACTTAACTGTGATTTCATGCATGTCAGGAAGTTTTCTTACACACACTCCAGAAACCTCTCAGTCAGTTTCCTCTTGGCTGTGTTGTATTTCCAGCAGACAGATAAAAGGAAGATATGGCTCTCACTCCGAACTAGGCATTCTTGCCTCATTTGGCCACATTTCTGTTGTTGGAGAATCATAAAATCATAGAATATCCACAAGGATCACTAAGCTCTGCACAGGATGACCCCCAGAGTCACACCATGTGCCTGAGAGCATTGTCCAAACACTTCCTGAACTCTGCCAGGCTGGTGCTGTGAGCACTTCCCTGGGGAGCCTGGTCCAGTGCCCAAACCCCCTCTGGGTGAAGAACCTTTTTCCTAACACCCAACCTAAACCTCCCCTGACACAGCTTCAGGCCATTCCCTCGGGTCCTAATGCTGGTCAAGAGAGAGAAGAAATCAGTGCCTGCCCCTCTGCTTCCTCTTGGAAGAAGAGTATTTTCTCAATGCACAGAACATTCTTTAATGCTTCTGTGTGATAGTGAGAGAGCCTGGAGAAATTCTGAGCCCATCTGGAGGAAGCATCTACTAAGGTTTTAGATATCTAGCACAAGCCATCTTGTTAGAATTCTGATCATAAAGTGCTTATTAATGTAAACAAAAAATCAAAATAACTTCTCTAACACTTCAGACGTCTTCAGGCCTGAAAGAACTGGAAGGGTCAGAAACTGTATATGCATCTGGACACAAAGGAGGTGAAAAGTGAGGCTAAGAACTTTGTCATATTTCATCATCCAGGACACCATTTCCCAAGGCAGGTAAAAGGAAAGGAAAGGAAAGGAAAGGAAAAGGAAAGGAAAGGAAAGGAAAGGAAAGGAAAGGAAAGGAAAGGAAAGGAAAGGAAAGGAAAGGAAAAGGAAAGGAAAGGAAAGGAAAGGAAAGGAAGGAAGGAAAGGAAAGGAAAGGAAAGGAAAGGAAAAGGAAAGGAAAGGAAAGGAAAGGAAAGGAAAGGAAAGGAAAAAGGGACAGGAAAGGAAAGAGAAAGGAAAGGAAAGGAAAGGAAAGGAAAGGAAAAGGAAAGGAAAGGAAAGGAAAGGAAAGGAAGAGGAATAGGAAAGGAAAGAAGGAAAAGGAAAGGAAAGAAAAGGAAAGAAAGGAAAGGAAAGGAAAGGAAAGGAAAGGAAAGGAAAGGAAAGAAGGAAAGAAGGAAAGAAGGAAAGAAAGATAGATTGGGTCTTAAAACTGGAGAGTTTTCATAGGTGTGGAATGAGGTATTAATACCAGTAACAAGGCTGTATGACCTGCCCTGTCACTCAGGTGTGTGACCACAGGTCTCTCTTGCCTGACTCACCACCAGGCCCCTCTCACTGCAGAGAGACCACCTGTGGTTTGTAACCCTCAGAGCTGAGCAGCCACATCCTGCCAGCCATGGGACTTTGTGACAGGGACTTGCAGATTGCCAGTTACACGGCCGGGACGTTTTTTGCGTGGAGAGCGCCGCACTCATCTTCCCGTAGCGCTGCAAAGTTCTCAGTTACCACCACTTGCATGTGCAGCATAACAACCTGTCAGCTCCAGACAGACAGCTGGAATAAAAGCAGTATTTGTTCTTTCACTGCCGCCACAGGACAAGCAGCCTAGCTGGATTTGTGCACTGTAGGATTATATTGATTTTTCTGGAAGCAATACAGTAAGGCATATTATACAAGACACAGCAGCCAGATCAATGAACGACTATTTGCAGAAATAACTATGGGAGGAAAAATGCAAATTATACAATGTCCATTACAAATTATACTATGTCCATTTCCATGGATTTAAACAGATATCTTAAGGGACATATTAAATAAATCATTTTACAGTTCCATTTCACTTGCTTGTTTATACATTGAGATCATTACATTACCGTGTTAGGAATATTATTCAAACTTCCCTTAATATATTTCTGGCCCATATGCAAAGCTTTGTTTCATCATTTGTGAATGTACTCTAGTAAAAGTAATCACATACTCTGATAGATGAATGACCTGTGATCTTCATCTGGTTAGCTAGTTTTTCCTTCAAGTAGTGTGATGTTTTTATCTGAGAAATCAATTATAAACTCAGCACCATAGAATTAGTTCAGCTGCCTGAATACACTGCTGTTTTATGGCATCTAAGAGGTCAGCGTGGCCTTGGTGAGTATGGCCCAGGACCTTCAAAAGGTCTTCAGCTACGTAGAAGCTAGATGCCAAACAAGGTGAACTAGGGCATTTCAGGTGCAGGAGAGGTCTGTGTTTAGGAAGCTGAACCAAGATGCCATGTGGAAAAACTGCTATTTAGCTTCTTTTCTCACATTTTTAAGAAAAGTCAGGAGGGCAGGCCATGGCTGAAGACCTTTCACCAGTTCATTCTAGCCTCACACAGAACAAGAAAAGCCGTTTAAACGAATATCCCAGCCTGTCAAGAGATGGTAACTCAGCCTTCTCTACCTCTTGGCTATTTTATTAATCTGTATCACTTTGTACCTCCTTAGCCTACTGAACAGGAAGAAAAGTGAGTATTTTGAAGATTTTTGCTGCTATATTCTCTACCTAAAGACATACAATTATATCAGGCACACTTTATGTGTATGCCTTTTAAAAGATGCATGGTTCACTCAAAAAGAAACAAGCCAATTAAATAATTATATTTCCCTTAGGCTTTACTTTACTGCCAGTCACAAAAATATCCTGAATTTGAATAGTCAGAGTTACACAGTTTTCCAGATAGGATCACATAAGTACCTTATGCAATGCCACTGATATCTCCCTGTATCTATCAGAATCATTCTCTCTTTGTCACAGGACATTAGTGGGTATAATCATACACTTTTCAGTCAGTACCCTTCCATCTCTTTTTCTTCTACTGTCACTTCTAAATTACAAGTTTCCAGTTATTACAGGAACACCTGCAATTAATCCTGGCAGACATCACTTATCCTTTCATCCCACCTCTATTTTATGTGGTCTGGAGGCTGCTCTATTCTTCCCTTCTTTCATTTGGCTCTTGTTGTGTTGGTAACAACTCCCTGTTTTGTGCCATCAACAGATGCAATTTCTTCTCCTGTGTCCTAAGGTCTTTAATGAAAATACTGAATCAAAGTGGCCTTCAACTTTAGTTTCTGTTCTACTTAGCCTGTGCATTTCACACATGCCCACATCTTAGGAGGCCAATAAAAGAGAATTAAAGTATGTGATCTGCTTATACATACTGAGTGCGCAGACCTACAAGAATAGCTTTTTTATTTGGTAAATTTATCAATTTTCTCTGCCTCTGTACTGAAATTAAGGAGGCATATTACATGTGAGGAAACTTAAAAAGTCCTTTCCACTTAAAGCTGTTTTGAAAATGTCTCAGGTTTCATCCTGCAAGGTCTGTGCCCCAGGTACTCAGGTAGAGTCAACACATAATGGAGTGGTTTTCCCATGAAGATGATGACAGCTCTACAAGTCTTGTAAAACTGACCCTGGCCCATTGCTGGGTCTTTTTTTATTGCCTTGGTCCATACTTCTGGATGTTTTCCCTAGGCATAGAGAAAGTGCTGTAAAAGATCACAGGAAATTCATTTGTGCTAAGTCATTTCAGCAAAAATCATTTCTGATTTGTCTCCCAGTGAAGACCACCTCTTTTCCACAGACCAGCTTTGATGTCCAGACTGCATATTAGCAGCAAGATTCCAGTGCATTACACTACCTACCGATGTTGGCATGACTTTCAAATTCTCCTCCCCGCATTCTTCCCCAAGCTTGCAGATCATCCTGCAATCTCTTTTCCCAGTGTCTCCCATATAAAAAAAACAAACTCAGGCTTTTTCTTGAAAGCTCCATCTACCCAGCAACATGTCTAGAATGATATCCATAAGGAATGGTATGCAAAGAGGGGATAAAAAGGTATTACAAGACCTCTGGCTGGGACACTCTCCCAGATTCCCGCAACAAAGAATTAGTGGCTTTCTGAGCTGACAATAGCATGCAGTTCAACTTGTTTGAAATCAGTCAATGAATCTATCCTCCATCAGCTTTTCTAATTGCATCTATTTTAGTCTTTTAAATGTTCTGTTGGCACTGAGAGCCACAATTTGATTACACACTCTAAGAAAAACTGCTTTCTCTTGCATTACTTGTTTTTAATCTGCTGCCTGTAACCTCATTAAATGCCATCTAGTTCTGCCATTATAGGAAACACAGAATCTTTACAACATAGTATTTAGAGATTTTTATCATAGTCATATCTTTTCAAACCTGAGCAATTCTTTCCCATGTAATTTCTGGAACATAGCTTTCATAATTGTTGTTCTTGTCTGCAAAAATTTTTATTCCTATTATAGATTTCTGTCCTGGAATTACCTTTAATATACATGGAGGTTAGGCTGAAGGCACTTCTTACATTCCTTGCATTCATACATTCACATAAAGGAACTTTATTGGAGAAAATGAGATTGCAAAATGTAGAGTTATATTCATTAAAGAGTAATTCTCAGAACTAATAAGTCTCTGATAATTGTCTTTATCATAATTCCCTGGTTAACACACTATTCTCAAATATATTGTGGATAAGAACTGACTCCCACATCCTGGAGTCATTGAAATTCCCATCTAAAAATTTCAGAATAATTTTCTGAAGTAATTTTCAAAGCAGGAATAGGCAAATTATCAGTCTTCTCCCTAGAAAATGTTCACCAGGCTTAAAAGCCAGCAAAAATTCCTGAAATTTCTGGACAGGTTAGACCTTCCTTAGCTTTAGCTTTAGCCACATAAGAGCCAAGCACATTTAGAACAAAAAAGTCAGAATCAACCCCCCAACAATATTCAATTGATTGAAATTCCATTTTCTCCCAGTAGCACCTTCTGTAGAAAAATATTGCAACCAATTCTAGTTAATGGTCTTCTGTAAAAAATAGCAGAGAGAATGAGTCATTTTCTCAGTTGGGGATATAGAAAAGATTAGGAAGGAATGAAAAAAGTGGGCACCACAAGCAGCATTTGTCAAGCTGATGACATTAGACATGCCAGCTTCCTTTGTTCCTGCACTGGCAGCAAGGAGCTAGTGCTGGGATTTCCCTGGAAAGTCACTTGTTCTCTCACTCGGTTCTCCAGGCAGGAAATCTGCTTCTGTTCTGTTGGTCTACAGAACTAAGAACTGAACAATCACCAAAAAGAAATCAGCTGTTGTAGTATCACCCACACTAGACATTTTCTTTCCAACAATCTGTTAAATTTCTTGAGAAGCTTTGCCTCAAAATGCCAGAGGCTCAGTCAAGAACAAAGGTTTTACCATGGCCATGTCCATGAAAACCAAAGATTACGTATCAAGAGACATACACAAAATGTATTCAAGTATCTGCCATTTTGTTATAACGTATTTTACTGGTTTATTGTCTAAAGATACATTTGGATTTGGGCTAGAAGGTGAGGTTTGAGAAAAGAGGTTCTTTTCCACTCCAAGAAGTCAGTGAAGTATCTTCACTGACTTCTTGGCGTGTTTCCATTGAATTGGGTTTTACTATATTTAAATTCTCCTCTCCATAGGTAAGCGATAAACAGAAAGACAGAAAATGTCAGTGATGCTTCATGACTTTTAATAGACTTTTGCATGATTTATTGATGTAAATATACTTCAAATAACCCGCTGGACATTGAAGGGCAAATGAAATGGCTTTTCTTTAACAGACAGCTTGGAAATGAACAGTATGAATAGAACATAGTCATCACCACTTTATTTTATGTCATTCCAACCTACTATCAACTTCTTTTCATATACAAACTTTTTTGTAGTCTTGAATACCTAGAAAACTTGCATAATGAAACATGTTATTTACACTGTGCATGGGTCACAAATAATTACAAATAAAAAGAATACAAAATGATTAAAATGTATCATTACATGAAAAACAAGGAAGATATAGTAGATGTTCTGATTACCTATAAATACTTACATATTTGTACATACATTTCTAATCTGAAATTGCTAGATGATATATCTGATGGTTTTGATCAGGAATACCAGTCCTTATGCTTGTACTACTGGAGAGGAAGCAATACTTTCAGACATAATGAGCCACTTAAGAAACATTTATGGAACTGCGTAGGATGAAATGTATTCATTTTAAAAACCAAAAATAAAATATTTGACATTGCAAAACATAAGCATCTTCACTCATGCCATTGAGATACATTGTATATTAAACCAATACTGTAAGATGGCATCGCAAATAAATCATAACAGAGCTATATAACATTTTAAAAATAAGCAACTCACATGGCATTTGCATCATAAAATAGCAGATGTACAGTATTATTTACATTGCAAACCAAGGAGAGAACAACCCCATGAAACTGCAGCAAACAAACTATTTGAAACATTGATCACAGACCTGATTCATAAAATGTGTAGGCATGTGTGTAGGATGTGTGTAAAAACTGGTCCTGGACGTGTGCTTTGTGAAGGCTCAGGACCACCACTGGTCAGTCCTGATTCACAATCACATTCAAAGTTCCTACCAGAAAACCTTGCTGGAAACTGAACCCTGCTGGCCAAGGCGCAGCAAGGTATTTGGGTATTGACCACTTCAGCAACCAATCTTTAAACAGTCTTTTTTTTTATTATAATTAAAATGTCAAACACCTCCGGCCCTGTGGCAGAATTATAGCTGCTCAGTAGAAAATTTACAAATGGAAACCGAGATGGAACTCCTATGAAATGGCTGATCAACTCTGACCACTGTATTTGAAGGGTTTTAGTTCCACCTCTGGAACATGAAATTTGATAAATGAGCTCTGCCTCACAATTGCCCTCATTTGCTTTTTTTTTCTTCTTTCCTTCTTATTTTCCTATATTTCTAGAAAGTTTTCATGACACAAGAGAGAGTAGGCGGTACAAATCACGTACTCCTGCCAACATCTGAAATTCCTACTGCTGTAAATTCCATTTTTCTCAGGATCTGCCACACTGAACTGCATTGACCATTTGTCTGCACTAGCTGAGCAACGTGTCAACGTGTTGTGCCTTTACACATCAGCTCTAAAGCATAAGGTGAGCCCACTGAAACTGAAAAGTTGGTTTCCCCCTAGCAATAAACCTAAAGTATCCTTACAAAACTTCTCACCTGAGATACAGAATTGTTCTGCACATGTTCAGTGTGGCCTTTTATCCAGGATTCCCAGGCACTGAGCAGCCAAAAAAAAAGTTACTGACATGGTTGAAGAGATGTCAAAAAATTCCAGACAGGAAAAAAAAAAAAGGTGTCACAAAAGAGACAAACCATCTTCTCTGTCAGGGGAAAGCAAGTCTGCAACATACTACCAGATGCAGTCTGCACATTTGAGAACTCGAGTAATACAGACACAGACCTAAGTGCGTTTTTCTTTTTTTTTTTTTCCCCCCTTTTCAAGCAATGGGAGAAGAATAATAAAAATAATAATTACAGTCTGGGTGGTATCTTGAGCAGCCAACAATGTAACAGAACTGGTGCACTTCATGCGGTGTTATTACAGTGTTCAGAAGAACAAGCTCTGTCAATGGCTTCCAGTGAATTAGCTGCCTTAGGGACTGCTGAAGCCTGGATGGATTTGGTGTCTGGATTGCATTTGCTATGTCATTCCTACAAAGTCACCAGGTAACCTTTTTTTGCTTTGGAGATCTTTTGGCTTCAAAAGAAAGACAGTGAAGGAAGAAAAAAATATTTTATGAGCAGCTGTTATGTATATCAGCAAATTTTAACAAGGAAAATGAAACAACTCAATAACTTCCCCATCATATCACTTTTTTAACCATATACACAAAAATTTCTTGGTTTGACCTAATACTCTGTCTTCTTTGGTCACCTCTTCAGTGACTTAGCTCTGAAATAGAGGCATCCTGATCACAATCAGGATCAAAATATTTTTGAGTGACATTTCGCTGGAGAAGCATTTTTTAATGGATATTGTACTACTATTACGACAAGAATTAATTAAAGTGAGCTACCTACCAGAGGATGAGGTCAAATAAAGTGAGAACTGTCTTGAAGAAAACCTGTATTTTTTTTTTTAATCCAAATAATTTCTCCACTACAGAACACTTCCACATATAACTGGAAGCAGAAATTAGAACAGCTTCTACAAAGATGCCAGGGTCTATGGCAAAGGCTTCCTCAAATATATCCATTATAATGACTCAAGAAACTCCAAAACTGAATAAGCAATACAAAAACTTCAGAATTTCCTCAGCTGAACTTCAAAGGATTTTTATTGTTTTGCTGATCACTAGTAACTCATAAATGAAATTTTGGATTATTTGTCTTTATGAATCAGGTACTGTGCAAAGGTCATGCACTGAAATAGCTCATTACTTTTCCCTTTCAAATGCCTTAATGGGAATCAGTAGGATGGAGCCCACCACAAGGAAACTAGAAGCATGAGAAAAGAGTATTTGTTGAATGGAAATGTTACTGTTAGTATTTGGACAAGGCAAAACTTTGCTTGGTCCTGTGAAGAACAAGAAAAACTGTATTTTGATTATAAACATTTATATGAATACCAGCCCAAAACTAGAGGCATTGAAATAGAAGATGTATAGTATATTGTATATTGCTTTTCTTATAGAGTGTACATTATGTTTCTAATATGACAACAAACAAGTAAAATCTGTTAGGACAAACCAGAAGGACCTCATTGTAACAAACACCATTAACAGCAGGTCACACCATGAAAGCGAGATGTCAAGTCACAACACAGTGCAGGCTGTTAAGAGATAGTCTGGGGTATTCTGAGAAGGCTCTTTTATCCTTCAGCTACCTGTTAACAACATACCTGCATGAGTTTTGTAAAGTTTTTTCTTCTTGCTTGAGGCCTTCAGAAGCTTTGAAAAAAGAAAGATGAAAAAGGCAAACTGTCCTCAGTTACACTTTGGAAGAATTGTATCACCAAAGCCTACTCAAAAGGAGGCAAAAAGATTAAAATAAAAAGTATCAACAGAAGTGGAACAGAACAAGGCTGATTTGTTTTCTCTAAAGAAGGCCCAGGCTATTGGCACTGTTTGCATTTGCTAGTAAACAGAAGTGGCTTATCAGGAGGAGATGCAGGAAAGGCATTCACTGATCTCTCTAAGCCTGCAAGATTTACAAATAGCATCTGCTTTTCCATTTCCCAGAAACATACAAAGAAAGACCCTTTGCTGTATGCAGGTCTGTGTAAACAGTTAGACACAAAACAGTAATTTTAAGACAAGAAGAATAAACTCTAGATTACATTTTTTTTTTCAGAAGCTCATAGTTTCAACAGCTATCAAGACATACATTCTGTTATAGGAGGAGCAGTACAAATGTTAAAGCTTTTAAGACTGCAGATAGTTCACTGCACACACAATTTTCCCATGGCCTACACATATGGCACATCAAGTTTTCACATAGACTCATGTTCCCAAGGAGGGATTAATACTGAATTCTGAATATGTTATACAGGTGCTGCAGCCTCGAATAACTTGTTCAATGCCACAGCACAGGCCTGGTTAGTACACACATCATGCACTTCAACTGCTCACAGTCAAAGACACAAATGACAAAACCAAACTTTACTGGTTTGTTTTTTTCTTTTTTTTTCAAGTAGGTAAGTCTTTGGTTAGTAATAAATTCAGTTGGTTTGGGGAAGCAATCATAACTGAAATAGCATTTTCAACCAGAGGTACTTACTGGAACTTCCAGACCACCAAGTCTGCCAAACGAATCCCAATAAAAAAACTGAAATGCAGCATGTGATAGTTTGTATGGACTCTGCTTCTGTTGGCAGGTGGATTCCTTTACTGAACAGCTAGTTACAGGACAAGTAATCAGGTGCGGTTTTGCAATTAATCCCTTGATTTCAGTATGGGAAGACCCTGGCTTATGTTTTCTGAGCTTTTCTGTTCATGCTTCATAGTAAAACTTTAACCCACACCATCCCTTCTCAATAGATCACACGCTGATGTTTTAAAATAATGTTCTGACTTACAGAGTACTAAAATTAATCTCTTAATCATTAAGTTGACAGGAATCTCCAGGGACACTGCCTTACCTCCCCTGTGTATTACTAAAATGGAACTACTGTCATTAATTAGATTATCATTTGTCTGTAAGAAATTTTATACAAACAGGTTCAGGTTCACCAACATCTCAGTGCTGTAAATCCTGATAGAGCTCTAGTATTCTTTAATGGCATCCAAGATTATTTTTATGCTAAGCAACCATTGTTGATAGTGCAAGGTTGTAATCTTATTAGTGCGGACTGCTTGTACAAGTCTCTTCAGATAAGCTTTATAACACAACAATACAAACAGTATTACAGAACTACACAGAAAGCATTTGCACCCAGGGGATGGATATTTGTCCATTTCCACAGGAGACCAGGCTCTGAGGTGGTCAGACTTCACATTTTAGGAAGACCAAATATTTTTATCCAACATCCAGAACAGAAAAGTTTGAAACAAGACAAGCAGCAATTCTCACCATCCTTAAAGCTGAAATTAAAACTGCACTCTACTGAGCAGTTCTGTCCCTTTTGTCTGCCCTCAGTAAATGACATACCAGCAGTGGGTGGCTCATAACTCTTCCTAAAGTCCCAGGTCTACCATGAACTCAGGTGAAAATCCATCTTCCTACAATAATCCAAGTTATCTTCACATATGTCTGGCTCTGTAATTACAGATGCTTGTGACTTAGGACAGGAATTAGCCCTCAGATTTTACTTTGGCAACACTGAAATTAAAGGGAAAAGTTGAAAGATACAACTTTAAGGCATCAAAGTTAATTGTCTTCTAGCATTACTTTCAGAGGAAATGAAGATGAGCCTGAATGAATCATCAATTAAATCACCAATTTCAGTGGTTCCTGGAAAAACGTTTTAAGTAAGTATCAGAAATTACTTTCCATTCACGCTTTCTTGAATTTCATGACTCCTGATTAGAAGGGGGAGTCAGAATCACAGTCACAGACAACTGGAAAATTGTTATCACATCTTCTAGGTGAGATATTGCATGCAAAGTTCAATTTGTTATCAAAGGCTTTGGGAAGAGACTGAACCACGACTTGGTAGGCCCAGGCTGTGAATTTCATGCCTATAATAGGAGCTTGTTTTGCAAAAGCATATTACAAATTAATTGTACTCAAATATATAAACCAGTAGATTAGTTTTAGTAGCGTTCAGTTCCTTCTCTAAGGTTGGCCATAGAGGCAGAGCAAAGTGGCAAAGAGAGTAAGGACATGATCTGTGGCTGTGAAATAATTGGTTGGACTCTCCAAGATGGTGATCTAAAAAGGCCTTAATATTTATGTGTTGCACCCACAAATTGCACAAACAGAATACACATAGCCTCTTAAAACACTGGGGATACTGCAAAGAAGAACTTTGGCAGAATTTTAGTAAGCTGGGAAAGGTTAAACTTATATCAAGAAGGAATGTAGTCAGTCCTAGCAGTGGATCCCATCATATTCAGGAAAAAAACTCAAAAAACCAGTTACCATTCTCTTAAAATACTTTGCAGGAAAATACTTGTGTCATTAACCTCTGGGCTTTAAAGAAATTGAAGTTTAAAAACTAAAGGGATGAAGATGGCCATGCTTTTCACTGAAGTAAGGATGGCTGCTAAAGATGCGTGATTTGGTTTGGAGTAATCCCAAGGGTAGGTGACAACATATCCGTAATATCTCAAGAAAGCTATCAGATAATGCCTACATATTTTGTATTATTTATCCCTAACTGTATTTCTACAAATTTAAGCAGTGATAGCATGTTCTGTAAAACACAAGGTATGCCATGGAATGCGTACACGATGCCGATCACTGCTGGTGCTGCTTGTTCTGACATTTCTGTTCCACCACTGAACCTTAAGACCCTGCTAATAATGGTACACACTGAATGCCAGATAAACAGCATTGATGCTAATTAAACCTCAAAATCCAGATTACTCTTGATGTCTTTTACAATAAGGAATTCTGCAAGAACAAAAATTTGCAAAAAGAACCCTAGTTCATAAGATATCCAAAAGACAATCAGCATAAATACTTCACAAATATTTTTCACAGTGATTTGCTTTGCATTATAAATTATTATTTATACCCTACACTTGTCAATGCCTCAGATCAGAAATTCAGAGATTCTATAACAGATGTGCAGAAAAGACACATACTACAGAAAAAATTTATAAAGAAAGTGATGAAGGTTATTCCTGAGCTATGCATAGGTCAGTTTGTAAATACATAAGTAAGAAGAATTACTTAAGTCATAATAGAAACTGCCCTCAAGTACTGCCAGCCCTGTCTTCAGCTGAGACCCAGCCTGTATCTTGGAGAATTTTTCACCTTGACCCAACAGGCTGAGGTTCCCTATCTGCAGTGGACTGGTGCTCCTTCAGGGTCATACACAGCATGGTGGAATTGCCCTGCTGCAGAAAATAAGTAATTGAAGAAGAATGAAGAATAAAGAAGTGGTTTGTTTAGTTTGTTAAATCCAAGCAAGAAGCAATATGAACTTACAAAATCATGGCACAGAAGAGAATTGTTTAAAATGCAAATGTTTGAGGCAATGGAAAATAATTACCCACTTTTTAGTAAAAATACGCTGAGGTTTGGAAATCTGCTTTTACTGTAGCTCTGTTATTAGATTTGGGGTTTGGAAGTTTAGTTTTTATTTTTGAGTTGAATAAATTTAACAATAAATTATCTCCTCCTCCCTCCTGCAAAGAAGATGGAAATGTCAATCCAAAAACTTCTTTTTTGTATTCAAGTAATGGCTTTAACATGACTTTCAGTGCATAACTTGAGGTACTGAACTTTCAAGGGACTGTGGCCAAACTGACTCAGCTGATAAAATGGAAACTGCAAGGTGTCTTTAGAAGGTGAATAAAACAGAATTATGACTAAACCCTGTCATTCTTCTTCTTTGTGATTCCAATTGTTTTTAATGTAGTTTTATGGCTAACTTGATCTCAGTTGAGCATTTTTTGTCACTTTTTCTACAGATGTTATGATACTTTGATGTACCTCTAACTCTGTGACTGAATTCACCCTTCTCTGGCAAGCTCATAGTGTTTATTTTTAGCTCCATGAGCTACTAATCCAGTTTCTCTGACAACTGCTATTTGTTGGAAGAAATGACTGGTGTTACGTTGTCTCAGAGCTATGAGCCCATTTGAGAAATCAGCTTCCTAGCTGACCTTTAAAGCAAGTGAGAATAATGTGCCTGCAACTCCACAGGGTTTGGATTTCATTATCACAGCAGTGTGTATGAGACAGGCTGGCCCCGCTGCACAACTCTGCCTCTGATGTGTTTTCCTGGTAATTATAGAAACTGTTTACTATACATGGAAAATCTGCAAGTTTTCTCAGCTCTTGAGGACAATACTGTTTCTAATGCTTTTCTCTGGAGAGTAACAGTTCACAGTGCGGAGGACTGCATACTACTGACTCTTCTCAAGAGGAGCTTTCCCACGGACCGTGACTGCGGTGAGAACCACCACAGATGTCCAAGGATCAGAATGGCAACTGCAAACAGAAGAGAGATGTGTGGGAGCAGTGCAGCAGAGTGGCAGCCCTGGTTCCTCCCACCCCTCTCTGGTTCAGAGCCTGACACAAGTCCCTGTGGAGCATCTGGGTACTCCAAGTGCATAACAACACAAGTATGATTCAGGACAGGTCAGACAGAAGCTTTAGTAACTATGATCATAGTGAGAGAACGTCCAGCCAGCTCCTCACCCTCTGCTCCCCTTTCTTTCCCAAGTGGTTGCAGACACTGACCTATATACTGTTCCAAGAAAAAAACAATGGTGAGGAAAATTGACCATTTCAATGTTAAAAAAAAAAAAAAAAACATTTCTGGGATGGATGGATGGATGAAGTAGCTATTCCAAGAAGGAATCAAGCAATAAATAACGTGATGATTTGGAGAAATGGTGCTTGGTGAGTACATCAGATCATACACTAGTCCTATCTTAGAGCTGAAGTGGGGAGTTAGCAACAATCACAGACTGTTAATTTTAAGTTGAAAGGAATGTTCTTGTAACTATAATAAACCCCCTAGACAGATTTCTAAAATCTCAAATATGGTTAATTTTACTGTCACATCCCTTTTAATCTCTGGCTGAAGCCTGACCCTTGCCCCAGTGTCTTTCTCTCCATATGTATTTGGTGTTCCATTCTTTACATCCTCTCATTCTTAACAGCAGTGGAATTCATCTCACAGCACAGCAGCTAATCTGAATTAGTCCCCCACCTCCACAGAGTGGTTACTGGGGTGGAAAGAGAGGAGCATATCTAAGGCAGTGGACTTTCTCCAGGATAGCTCAATCTTTGAAATGCCAGGATGTCTGCACTGACTGCAGAGGCAACTGACCTGTCTAGCTCAGACATAAGTTGTAGGTACCTAAATGCAGAGCAGCTGAATTTCACTCATATTTACAGCAACTCCCCATACCCTTGGTTCTCTAGAGGACCCCACTGCAACTTGGGTAGAGTGAGACATTAAGAATAAGAATAAAAGAATAAGAATAAGAATAAGAATAAGAATAAGAATAAGAATAAGAATAAGAATAAGAATAAGAATAAGAATAAGAATAAGAATAAGAATAAGAATAATCAAAGACATTAATGGCTGCAACTTTGGGAAGTCCTAACTATCTGGAAGTCATGTTTTAGGGTGGGAGTTTGTCTAGAACGGGTTTTGTTTAGACTTCAGTAAAAGGCACGAGGGTGTTCTATCAGTAAGCACATTTAAAGCTTGGCTTTGAGATACTCTGTCTCTTACTAAGCTCTAAACAACTGAATTAAATTTTTGCCTTACTCAACATGCTCTTTCTTACTAAGCTCCAAACAGCTGAGTTAAATTTCAGCCTTACCCAACGTGATCTGCATGGCATTTCTGCAGAAGCTGCTGTGTAAAATACTACTTCCTTGGAAATTTACTACAGACAACTCCTGGTTGAATGTGCATTTGAAAACTCCATATATAGGACTGTTTCTGAAGGAAGGGTGTGAACTCCAGATTATCTCATAGACTTTATACCTTTTTATTATGATACAACAGTATTCCAAGCTTTCTTTCTGTTTAGGTATTTCTAAACAGTATTTACATACAGAGCAAAGCAGCCTCTGTTTTTTTTTAAAGTGATAACATTTATCCCTACATACTTTTTAAAAGACATTCTTACTACCACGTCTAAATTTCCAGTTGGCAAAGTACCTCACTTACCCTGTTTCACACCTAGTGTTGCATTCAGTATTGAAACTCATGGAGAAATTCTTATTCCAACCTCCAGAAAAGCCAAATAATATAAAAAGCAGAACACTCTTCCATTTTCCATTTAGACTTTCTAGATTTTCTTTCCCCCCCCCAGTTTTTCTCTGTAATAGAGAAAACTTACAGTTTTTACTCTGTAAGTACAAATTCAACTCTTACATTAAAAAAACCAAAATTCGTGCATTTCTCATGCAACTCCACTAAAGCTTTAAGGATTACACACTCTAAAATTCAGCCTTACACCCTTAGAGTTCATGAGTTATTGCACACTATGTGCAATACTTTCTTGCACTTTGTATGAATAATCTCTGCGTCATCCAGCTTCCAAATAGATGAAAGCTAACATCAGCCCCTCATCTATGCACAGCTGCCCTCTCCTACACACAGACTTCACTTTCTTCAGATGCTTCTTATTTATACACTTGCAGGACCTACAAGAAGTTTCCAGACAGGAATGTTTACACACCTAAACATTGACAAGAACATGGGACTCATCTTAGAGAGGGGATTACTAACCCACATTTCCAAAACTTATTTAGGCATTAAGAACCTCAGGATCATTCAGCAAAGTAAGATGTAACTTTCAGAAAGAGGCTGTGTTTAAGCAGAGAAAATGGGATTGCAAAGTATGCCTCTTAATGTGACTTTAAAAATTTTACCTGCTTCATCTTAGGAAACACAAATAATCCGAACTGGGAAGTCTTGCTTTCAGTGTACAGTTTCAGAATGATTTCACTCAACCAGAACTGCCGTAGAAACTTCTAAAATAAATATATCTGTCAGTACCTCCTTTATCTTTTCCATATGATCTGTTCTCTCATGTAATAGCTCACATCTAAAAAAATCTCTTCTTGATAGTTATTTATTCCTAAGCTTGTTCTTTTGCAACAAATTCAGAAACTCTGATATTGATTTAACAATATGTTCCAATCTCATTAGGGAAGGAAAAAATAATACCTTAGGGACATACTGGTAATAAATAAATACCAAAATGGATTAAACAGTATTTGCCCTCTGTGGGTATTAATCAGTTTTAGCATCTATTTACTGCTGTGTATAAAACAGAAGTCATCCTTTGTATATACCTGCTGGGTTTATTACTCCTATTTTATCATTCCTAGATATATCTTACATCTATTACCTATAGTACTTCCCATGTTTCTAGGATGTGAGACTAATCTTACTCAGTGGGCAGTCTTTTAAAATATTGTTTGCATCCAAAACTTTTTTCAAATTCTGGTCTATAATTCTGATTTTGCTCTTCCTTATTTAAGTAAGTAGCAACATACTCTTTTAGAAAAAAAACCAAAAAAACCACTACCTGAAAAAATCAAATTATTCCATTGCATGCTCTTCTTCTCTGAGGAAGAGGATGGAAGGACAAACAGTCCATGTCAGGGTGTTATTCTGCCATTTAATGTCCTGCTGAAAAGCAGCTTGTTAAGGTGATAGGTGTTGTATAGTAGCCTACACAGAAGAGATTAGCATGGCTTTATTTATTGCTTCAAGAGTAGTTATTAGAGAGTATTGCTAAGGAATAGTTACTGAGAAAACCAGTAGCTCAGTGTGAGACCTTCTGCTAATGGAAAGTTAATTTTGGGGCTACAAATTCACAAAAGCACAAAAAATGTGTGTTAATGATAACCTGGCAACTATCTCTCTGTTCTTTAAGATCTATACATGTTATTACCATCTTGACTAGAGGGTAAGGTTTATGCAGGCATTCTGGCATACAGTTCAGGTGAACGTGGCACACAATCTGGGCTAAGGGCTCAAAGTTCCTTTTCTAAATCACACTCCTAATGGCATTCCAGAATTGGAAGTGCTGGTATCATATGCAAAGGGTTCAGACACTAGGAGGGATTTGCAGAACTGCAGTAGCCCATGTTTGCGACAATCACCATGGCTACAGTGGTAACATTTTATTTATCCTGGAATATGATTATCTATCCCCCTGACACTTAGTTTGATTCAATTTATTTTGGCCAGTGCAAGATGCTAAAAACCAGCACAACAGAAGATGTTAGACACAGCACTTGGGCTGAAAAGAACATAATTCAGTGGGATCAGTATCACTTATCTTGGCCATCTTAAAAAACAGATGCCTAATCTAAGTTTGCCATCTGTGGTCACTGAGAAAGTTAAGCACACTCAAGGATTTGGGCAGCCTCAAACTCTTTCTAAAGCAGAGGGGACAAGTGCCTGAAGTGCTTACCTGTCCTCCAGTTTTCAAAAGAAACTTGATTGCCGGAATGCCAGGGGGCCAGACAGCTGAAGCCGCTGCTGCAGCCAAGGTAATCAGCATGTCCCCCTTGACTCATGCTAATTCCACTGCCTCCTTGCTAGGGAGGGAAGACACTTGTTTCTCTGAAATCCTTTCTTCTCTTTTTGTCCAAATTAAAACACGGTCAGCCTCTCTCTGCCTTTGGAAACTAAAATCCCTGGAGCAAACAGCTGGTTTAACATCTGCCTCCACTGATCCTTTTGTTAAGGCTGCCAGCAAAGTTGTCACTTTACATCACATGTTGTATTGGGCTCTCTGATGCAAACCCCAGCCCAGAGGGAAGCAGACTGAGATGCCTCATGCTGTTTTCAGAGGCCATTTTGTTGCTATAGTGGCACAGTGACACTAACCTGGACCACAGATAACTGGAGGTCAACCTTTCTAAGCCACAGGAGCAAGTTTGCACCTGCAGAGGTGAATGATCCGTTGCCTATTACTGAATTGCTGCAATCCTCAGTTTCACTGTTCCTCTTGATTTCAAGCATGATTAACAGCCAAGACACAAAAGATCAGTCACGTATATGAGGTTAAACATTTCACAGATTTTTGTTCTAAGCCTGCTCATGCGTTGCAAATGAATAATATCATTAAAGAGCAACTCCTATCTGCACAGATAAATTTGGTGCCTGTGGAAGCTAAAAACAAGCCATGGGCTGTTAATGCAATGACTCCACCCAAACCACCAGTGATAACTTGCACTGTGGTCGTTTCCCTCTAAGGATGTGAGTGCCTGCTGTGTCACTGTAGCAGTTTTGTCTTTGCTGCAAGAAGAGCAAGATCAGCCCGTTAACCCCGGTTATTCTTTAGATATAAGCAGCCGTGTCAACAATATATGCTAATTAGAACAACAATAGGAACTATTCACTATGTCACATACAGGGTGCTAAGGGAAGGAAAGTGGAGGTCTTTTGGAGAGCAGAACCCTGACTAAGAGCAGGATACAGCACAAAAGATGATGGAATTATTAACAGTAGCAGAAGCCGACCAACTCCTTCTTGTTGAGTCTGCTGCACACTCAGCATCTTCAATTCATCCATAGCCTCTTCTGTCCCTGGCACCCTCAATCCTGTACAGCATTATGAATAATGTATTACCTTGAGGGAAAGGAACCAACTGTCTCTGAGTTTGACAAGCTTTTTTAAGCTTCTTGTTTCGTTGCTAATTTAAGTACGTTGCTATTTCCATTACTACGCACGCACAATTTTGCAAAAGATCACCAGAATCCAGAAAGGAAGCCAGAAGCTCTGAGACTGCATTAGGACAGGGAACTAGCTCTCCTCAGTGAGCTCTGAGCACTCAGCAGAGTGGTAGTGGACTGAGACTAGAAGAGGAAAACTCAGAAGATGCCCTAAGCTTACAAAGCTGCTGCTGGATTACAGTCTCCTTGACACGACCATCTGCATAAAGCACGTACATGTGACAGCTTGTGGTAGCTAAGGAATCAGAAAGCTGTCCAGCAACTCAACTTGCCCCAATGCAGGTCTCAGACTCATTTGCAATTCAACAGAGCAGTTTTGGGTGCTGGTTTTTTTCCATTCATTTTTAAATTGCCCGAGAGAAGTGTCTATTCAGAGCAAGAAATATATAATGTGAAATTGGTTATCAGAGTTTACTTCTTAGTGCAGTGCTGATACTTTTAAAATACAGGCAGCATGTCATGGTTTAGCACTGCTTGCTTTATACAGGAAAAAATGGAAGATGGATGTTAAATATGTCTGATCCTGCTGTTGGGCTTGTTAGGGAGCACTGTGAGAACAGGAGGAGATAGTACTGTGAAATGGCGTGTGCACACGCATGAACTGACATGGAGTGTTAATGACTCAATCACAAGGATTTCTTCAAAGCAGGCAATTCCCATACAAGATTTCCAAGATTTTAAGAGCTTTGGTTTTCTGTTTGCAGAGGCATGATTCCAGGCTTCAAAACAGATTCAGATTTGAAACTGTATGTGGGAATGAGCAAAGATGCCAAAACCACAATCACAGTTAATGCATATTGGCTCTCTAGAATTAAAAATGAAACATCCTTTGGGATCCTGCAAGAAAATCACACTTTGATGGTCCTGGCTTAGTAGCAATTCTCCCACGCAAAGGTATTTGTCTTGAATGGCAAATTTACCACAGGGATGCAGATCAAAATTTATCGAGCACTCTATCACTTCATCATTATTTCCTTTTTGCTCTCAGTTCATGATTTCTATGAACTGCATCACAGAAAGGCCTGTGTGATGGGGAGCTTCAAGCAGATGGAAAAATCTGTCTCAAGATGTGTAAAAAGTGTTCTGGGGAAATGACTGTGGACTATCTTTTCTTTGGCCTCCTGATTTTTGTACAAGAAACCAGCCACCAAAAGATTGATGACCCCAGCTAGGAGGGTCTTCACATGTCCTTCCCTTTGCCTTGTACATGCAATACAAAACAGATCTCCTCCCTCTCTCTTGAGAGAGGGTGGATTTGTTCTGCACAGAAACTCAAGACAGCAGATGTGGCTACTTGCAGCCATGTGAAGAAACACAAGAATGTAAATTCTTACCCACAGGAACCAAAGAACATCCTTCTTACAGGAAGTAAAAGGTTGAAAGAAAATTCCAACTAGAGCATATGATGTCTGTAACTATTTCAGCACCTCTAACCTCTCCACTTCATCATCTCAAGGTACAAAATTCTGAGAACCTTTCTATTTATGAAGACAATGCCAGGAAAATTAGAACCTTTTCCCTATCACTGAAAGAAGAAGAAGAAGAAGAAGAAAAGAAGAAGAATAATATTGGAGAAATGTTGAGTCTGACTACCTCCTAATTGACATGACAACATCAATCTTGATAATAAATTTCATTTCACTTTGTAAAGGTGTCCGACAAAAAAAGCTTGCAACCTAATATGAAAGGCAGCAGGTGCAACTACTAATTTAGAAAGTGCTGAGAATTTGTTTTACACTTTCCTCACATTGACATAGAAAAATGTCCCCAGAGAGCCCACACTTTTTTCATTAACATCCCTCATCACAATACAAATAACACAATACTTAGCATCTGTGCTGCAGTTCTAGATATGTTACCTTTACCTTATGACAAACAAAGACTATATTTTTATACAATCAGTGTACTCTAATTCGGGGAGTAGATGATTTATTTGCAAACACTATCAATGTATTATTCATGGTGATACTGATACCAATTTTCAGTTCTCACACAGATCTCTCTGATTTTAAATTTCCTCATCCAACAAAAAGTCTCTGAGAGGATGAGGATGGTGATACAAACTAGTTTTGATTGCTTCTCCAATTTGCTAGTAAAACTACCATTTATCCATCATTTGCTATGAAAATGATTGCATTGATCAAGATCAGATGCAGAATTAACCTAGACGTTTCTTATTGGCAACTGTAAGAGACAAGTTATTGAATGACAAGATTTTGGTCTAAACCTCTAAATTCGTACGCTTCACGTAGGACTGTGGGTGGTGAGAAGAGAAAAAAAGCTTGGCCAGATAGGTTGGGACTCTGACATCAGCACCTACTGAACAATGAAGATGTGCCAGGGAAGTCAGACTGAAATCTAAATCTAATAATGGCTATTTGAAAAAACATTCACTCTAGGGAACTAAGTAATGACATCTGAACTACGGATTTATTAGCTGGGAAGTGGCATTCCTTTTTCAGTGGTGAAACATGAACTTTGATCTATTTATGATTCTTACATATCTCACTGGTGTTCCCAGGGTAAAAAATGCATGTTACATCCTGCGTATTTGCAAACTAATGGCTATAAGCTAAAACTTGTTATCATGTGAAGAAAATTCTCAGATCTGTAGTTTGGATGGAAATTCTATAACCTCAAGCTTGAATAGTTTTTGTAAGTCATTTTTCAGATAGGCCACAGCACTCCACATGCTGTTTATCAAGCTAGATGAAAAAATAACTACTCCAATCCTGAGAATGCTCTAATACCAATGGAAGAAGTCTTTAGATCAGTATCCCACTAGAAAGTGAGGGAATTTGCATTGAAAGAGGTTTCTGGGCTAATTCCCATGCATCTACCCTCGTCAGGAAAAGCTCACCCCTGCATAATAATTTCAGATGTTCTCTGTATGCTGAAGTCTGTAAAGGTTCAAGGCAGTCCTTTTTCATCCAGAAAGGCTTCATGGAAAGGAAGCCTGAAACATATTCAGCAGAGGCTAGCAGTGCCATGCTGATTCACAGGAGCTGCTGGTCAAAGGGGAGAAATAGAGAACTGTCGTTCCCTTCACAGAAAGATCCAGCTGGATAGTCTCGAAATATGGGGAACGTTATTTACTTCTTTTCAAGAGGTGCCTCACGTTATGACTACTAAACCCATAAGCAAACTCATTTCTGTTCTGGATTAGAGAAATGCAGAGTTTCTCAGGCCTCCTAGTTGCTGCTGAGTCTTATCTTTGATTAAAGTGGTTAAAAGCTCACATATAGCTAAGCCACTTTGGAACCATGGCACAGATTTTAACTAACAATCTGCAAGCTCAGAAGATCATCACCCACCCCAGTATGATCCAAAGGCAGCACACCCGCACAGGAAAACTGACCACCATTACTTTTGAAAAATAAAACCTGAGAAATAAACAATGCCTGAAAATGTGCCAGATGCACATCTTGTTTGAACTGGATTAACTGAAGACAATAATACCATATTAATTTTCAACAGCAAAGAATTGACCTTTTTTTTTTTTTTTTTTGTCTTGGACTAACAAAAATCTTGAACTGCCATTTGCATTAAACCTGGAAAATACTGCCTTCCCTTTTTGGTGTTGTTTTGATCTTAACTAGATAAAGCAGGGCAACTTCAGCCAATCCAACAATAGAGGAAGCTTCCAAATGAGCAATCGTTATTAACAGAATGGATTTTCAAAAATCAATCAGGACTAGGAGCACAAATCCTATTAAATATGGAAAACCAGCATCCAGAGAGCTTCTGGTGTCTGCTGGAATTCCTCAGAACAAGTTTTCACAAGAGAAAATTTTTAGAGAAGTTCAGGGCTTCTACCAAAAAACAGTTTGGCTGATAATTTAGAGGGAAAACAAGTCCCATTGAAGAGAAATTTTCTGTTTGTCCACACATTGATCTTCTGCACTTTGTTTACATTGTCCTGGAAGGACTGGACATACAACACTGTAGGACATATACTGGACATTATTTTACATAAGAAGACAGTGCTCATCTAAAGCTTTAGCATAAAAACCAGATAAAGTGATTTACCAAAGTGGGGTTTTTATTATGTATATGTTGATTTTTTTTTGTTGCCAAAAAAGTCAAGAAACGCCTTCTTCCCACTTGTATAACAATAAGGTTTGATAGGTAGAATGTATGAAATATACAGTAATTTCTGAAAAGCTATCTAAGCTCACTCAGCTTACAGTATGTGGAATGTAATTATCCAGAAAGTGAAATATGTATAAAAATAGGTAAAATTCCTACAATATTTGTATTGAGTCATAATTCCTCCTGCCAGGAAGGTTACAATAGCTCTACAGTATATGTATGAAATGCTTGTTCATAAAGTTAAAAAACATCATTACCTTACTGAAGAACACATTAAATATAGGAATGCATAATCAGAACTGACTCTCAATTCTGCTTAGCTGGTGCAAATCTACAGAGAACCATCATCATTTCTGCACAAAACAAGACCAACCTCTAATTTGAGAGTTGGGGTTTTGTTTTGTTGTTTTGTTTGCCATAGAGGGGTCAGACTGAAGTTTATGAAAGAAATTCCTCTCGAAGTGGAAGTACATTGTTTAATATTTTTTCCCTATCTCCACCTTGTTTACTGACAGCAGTTACCCACCTTTCAAAATGATTATTGCCTGACATTACATGGAGCTTTTTACTGCCTGCTCAGAAGATGGCAGTGAAACACAAAGAGCCTCCAACTCCCCGGCCATGACCCAGTTCTGGGCTTGTGCTTTTTGGACGAGTCTTTGATCTGCAGCAGGCCTCATAGGCTAGTCTCCCGGAGGAACATGGTGCCGATGTTGTAAGACACCTTTCTCACTCTGGCAGATGTGATGGACGGTTTTGGCGGCTTCTGACCACTTCTGACCTCCAGGAAGTAACAGATCCCAGGAATTTCCTTTGGAAAGTTTTCTGGAAGCTCTTCACGGGAACGAGGGATAAAAACAAAATTTTCTTCCTTTTTCAAGAGCCTGGAGAAAAACAAAACAGAGGGATATAAAACACTGTAAAACACATTCCAGAAATGCCTCTTTGGAAGAGGTGGAGCCTATGTGCAACCAAGTAAAAAATGAGTTTACACTACTAAGTAACCTATAAAGAAATTCTAAGTCAGGATCCTCAGCTGATATATATGAACTTATCATCATTAACTTCAAGGAGCTCTGTTGATTGAGATCAGTTGAAGGGATGGCTCAAAAAAACATTCTCTGAAAATCAGTGTCAGCATTCAGAAAGTAAAGTACCAGAAAGAGAACTAAATTCATAATGATAGTTGTCCAGAACTTACCATTTGGCTTAATTAAAACACTTTATTAGGCAGAAATTAACATTTCAGAGTGATGGCTGCCACCAGGTTTCCTGCTGGAAGGCAGGTATGAAGGTGGCAGTGCTTGGGAGCTCCCACAGATAAAAGCAGGGAGGTCAGTTTGTGCCCTTCTTACCCTCGGTACTACAGTTTTTCATATATTGGGTTCAAATACAGCAAATCCAACTTCAACAGTAGAATCAAATCTGACACCATTCATCAACAGTACCCATGGGTTTAATCCAGGCTATTTGGTTGGGTCAAAAAGGGATCCAGGGATCCAGGTTCCCTGGATCCATGAAGCCATCTTCTGGCATGCCCGTTCAGTTCGTACAACACCACAGACCCAACTATGCAGCCT
Organism: Prinia subflava; assembly: GCF_021018805.1. Lineage (NCBI taxonomy): Eukaryota > Metazoa > Chordata > Aves > Passeriformes > Cisticolidae > Prinia > Prinia subflava. The sequence continues at coordinate 33,080,982 of NC_086249.1, forward strand.
TCTGCCATTTGCCCTCTTAGTCATGGTAGAGAAATCTCTGTCTGGTTAGACCTGAAAATTTAGGGCATCTTTATCAAGTATCTTCCCTAGAACTAGCTGGACTTATAAAATAAAGGCAATAACTCTGTACAGTTTCTTTTTGTTTCCAGTTAATAAAGTAAATTAAATTAGTGGTATTCAATCCCCTCAGCATTGAAAAGAGCAGTTTTGAGACAATAAGCAAATTCTGAGCACAGTTGGATATACAAAAGCATTCTTCTTCTTTTCCCTCCAATGATATTTATTCATTCTCTCAATCAGTTTGAAGCTCAAAAACATAAATGGGAAGAACTTTATAAGTTTCCATGGAATTTTGTAATAGGTAGATTAATGTAGGTAAAGTTGATTTCTGGAAAGCAAATGAATGAATGAATGAATCCCATGGCCAGGAGAATTTTGCAGGATTATCAGTGTATGCAATGGCACTTCCTTTACTGAGTATTTTTCATGAGTTTTGCATGAGACAGTCTGTGTGAGCTTATTGACATATAAAGGCAATTTCTTTCCAGCTTTTAAATAATCACTTGGTTATAAACTCAACAAAGTTTTTGCCTTTGAACTTCTGTGGAGAACTTTATTTAATGCGTGGTTTGAAGGTGTGGATTGTCAATTTTGTGATCAAAATACTGCATTCTTCTCTAAATTGCATGAATGTTTGCAGAGGCCTCTGAACTGTATAAAAAATGTTTCCAGACTGTCCCATATTCAGAGAGCTTAAGCTGAAGTTATACAACCTTCCCAGTTCAGGAATATTCATATAACAACTAGTCTGAAAATATCCCAAAGCATTTATCTTAGCTGTATTTTCTGAATCACTTCTGTGAATTTCCCTTCAGGGTACTATTGCAAAGGATATTTTTATAGTAGGTTTTTCACAGGTTCAAAATTCTGGGTTCCACTCAGGTAGCTGGATACACAATTTACAATTCAGAGCTCAAATGGTGAGACTCAGGGTACTCAGGCATTCCTATAAATTGCCTGAAATTAGGTCTGCCCTAAGCTTGTCTTTTTTGTTGATGTTTCAGGGGAGGAAGAATTTCTTAAACACTGATTTACAGTTGATTAACCTTGATGCCTTCTTCTCCTAACCTGAAATCTTCCAAAACTTTTAAAATTCTTGTTCTATCCCTTCCTTGGTGGGAATGCCCTTGCTCTCAGACAAAAAGAGACAGTATCTGAGAATTTTCCTATTATTTTTCTTTTTCTTTTCAGTTCCTTCATTTAACAAAAAAAATCAGGAGGTCTGCGTGTGAACAAAAATTGGGATCATACTTAGTGGGAACCTTGAAGAAGCTTTTAAAAGCTATAGCTCTTTCTTCACAAAGATGATATGATATGATAATTATATTTCAAGTTATTTTGGCACAAAACAGTCACATCTTCATCAGAGTTTCAATATTCAGAAAATCATACAATCACTGAATATGCTGAGTTGGAAGGGACTCATCACAAATATCAAGTCCAACTCCTGGCCCAGCACAGGACCATTCCCAAGAGTCACACCAAGTGTCTGAGCACATTGTCCAAATGCTTCTTGAACTCTGCCATGCTGGTGCTGTGACCACTGCCCTGGGGAGCCTGTTCCAGTGCCCAAACACCCTCTGGGTGAAAAACTTTTTCCTGATATCCAACCTAAACCTCTCCCAACTCAGCTTCATGCCTTTTTCTTGACTCCTGTCATAGGTCACAAGACTGAAGAGATCAGTGCCTGCCCCTCTGCTTCTCCTCACAAGGCAGTTGCAGACTGCAGTGAGGTTTCCCCTCAGTCTCCTCTTCTCCAGGTGGAACAAACTAAGTGATCTCAGCCACTTCTAGTATGGCTTCCCTTCCAGACTCTTCATCTTACTTTGGACCCTCTCCCCAGTTCAGTGTCTTTCCTATCTTGTGGCACCCAGAGCTGCCCCCAGCACTGGAGGTGAGGCTGCCCCAGCTCAGAGCAGAGGGGACAATCCCCTCCCTTGCCCGGCTGGCCATGCTGGGCCTGATGCCCCCAGGACAGGGTTGGCCCTCCTGGCTGCCAGGGCACTGCTGCCTCATGTTCAGCCTGCCACAGACCAGGAGCCCCAGGTCCCATTCCACAGTGCTTCTCTGCAGCACCTGGTTCCCCAGACTATCCACACAACCAGGGTTGCCTGGTCCCACGTGCAGAATCTGGCACTTCCCCTTATTAAACTTCATATGGTTCATATGGCCCAGCCTTCTAATTTGAAGTAAGAAATTGTGATTGCTCATTGCTCCTGTCTGAACTAGCAGAGACTTGCTATTGCAGAATTATTTGCTGCAAAGCCCTCCATACTGAGTCCATGTTTCCCATGATGATTCTTAACTCTCTCCATGCTCACAGTTTTTCCCTGCTTCTCTCAGAGATGTCAGACTTTTGCTCTTTTCAGTGGATTGCTGGATCAGAGCACAAAACCACCCACTCAGAACAAACTTCAATGTGAATTTTTAAGAAAATTGGTCTGTATAGACCAAAATTGAACAAAAGTTCCAAGAGAAATATAATGCTCTACAGCAAAGGAGACTATGCACTTCATTCCTAAACATAGTATGCACAAAATAAGCACACTGGCCAGGTCAATCTTCCACAAATTCTATCTTTCACAGGGAGAGATACCAACAAAAGAAAAAAGTTCTTTCTGTCCTAACTCTAAAAGTACTGTAAAACCTTTAGTTAACCTTGTTCACGACACCCCATTAATTGGTATTATTTGGAAAATCTAATTTCAATGGCTTTCCAAACAGGCTATGAGAAGACTGTCTCCTGTTGGACTGTTGCTCCCTTCCTCTGTGGCAACAAATGTTGCTTGCTTCGCCAACTGGGCATCTTCTTGATAACATAAACCAGCTCATTTGTTTCCATATGAATACAGATAATAAATTATTACTGCACTCATTTGAGATTTTGGAAGGCTGCTCTTAAAATACTCTGTATAAACACATGAATTTGCTATTGTAATGCTAAAAATCAGTGCACTTGGTTCGCAACTTTAGCAGGTTTGAATTTCTCCCTCAGTTTCTGTGCATGCTGTAAGGAGACTGGGAAAAACCCCAGACTACATCTCTGCCTAATTATTGCACAGTGCATTTATTACTTTTTAAACTATGGAATTAAGTCTATTGGTGTTTCTTCTTCATACAGGTCAGCTGTGGTAAGGTTATGAAAGGGCCAGTCACGATTTTTAATGGAATATGTTGCATACCACATGCAGCTCAGCATGGTGAGTGTCAATCTCTGACCTTTAATACTTCTCTTTCTCACCCATCTAAGCAAAAAGAACACAAAGAATACTGGGTTTCTGCTCTCTGTTTGGGACATCGGAGGCTCAGTGCACAGGTTTGCTACTAAAAGGCCTCAGGCTTTACACTGATGCAACAGTGCTGGCCTCAGGAGCTGCCTGGATTTTTCCAGGCTTGACCTTTTTGTAATTTTAACAGTTGTGTAGCCAACTTTTGCCTAAACAAGTTTTAGCTTTAGATAAGCTGTGTGAAACTGTGAGGTGACATACACTGTTAACAACTGGACAGAGATCTAGCACAGCTATTCTGTGTAGAGTGAACCCTGAATAAAAGTGAACCTGTGTCACAAGCACAGACACCAGAGGCCCAAAACACAGTGACTATGGGGGTACAGCCTCACAGAAGCAGGTGACACTGGGAGCAGAAACACATGAAAAAACAGTGCATTTTGACTATGCTTCTAAAATTAGACTAGCAATAAAATTTTTGTGCCCATGAATAAGTTGCATTCCCAACCTGTCCAAAACTAAATTGTCTGCCCACCTCTTGAAAACATACATAGTGAATTGACCAACATAAAAACACCCAGCTTTTTAAAGGATGCTGAGAAATAAAATCTGAAATAATCTAAAATGGGTCTTTGAGAGCAAGCCCATTGGTATGACCATATGAGGCAGAAAAATATAGTTACAGAGATAGCAATACCCTGTAGGAGAAATAATACATATAAATAGATATAACCTGTAGGAAAAATAATTTGATAAAAATAAAAATCAATAAGATGTTTAAAGAAAAGCCCAATTTTAATTTAAAATCTCTGTAAAGAGAGACGTATAGAAATACTTCTTAATTACCTAAAATTGCTTTCATACAACTTTCTGTGAAAGAACTATTAAAAACCTACACTGGTTTTAATCAATTTTAAAGGCTGAGAAGCAATTTATGCAGGAGAACACACAATGACCTCACCCAGCTCAATAAGGAGATACACCTGGGTTGCCCTCTCTCCTAAATCAAGATAAAGATGTGGGATACAGGCTGTTCATCTTTGCCTCAGCTCAGGTCCCAGATGCATTGCCCAGCATGTGATAATGGAAAGTATCTGTACCCAGCACTGAGTGCCAGAAGCACATTCTCCACACGAGAAATACATGCTGCAAAAGACTAGGAAGAAGAGGGGAAAAACAGAATTCTTTCTCAAATAGGAGTTACTTGACAAACAGGAACAACTACGTTTACCTGCTTATGATAACTGCTTAGAAATTCCAAAGCATGACATTACAACACTACTAGGAGAACAAGACAAATGTGGGTATTATATTAATATCTCACAAAAATCATAATGAAAGGCTGAAACAAAAACCTAAAAAAAAATTAAATTTCTCTCCTGTGCTGAAGAGTCTCATAAATCTTACTGGGCTTCCTTCCTGACTATGAAAAATAGGGTAATTCTATTCAATTTAGGATAATTTAGATGAATTAAATAAACTTCTCTTCCTATCCATATGTTTAAACAGGGACTAGTCTGGGATGCTCAACCTCCTCTCCAGTTTCCACATGTTTCACTGGAAGTTTTACACTGGAAGTGTTATTCCAATGATATTATTTCACAATGTTCAGTGATTCAAAGCAATTGTGGCTGTGATCTTTGTGTCCAAAGAGTTGTCTGAGTCAAGAGAACAGGATATTTCAAACAGAAGTGATGTTTCAGATTCAAAAAACGCCAAGTCCACCTTTGTAAAAGGTGTTGTTTCACACATAGCAGAGCTCTGCCCAGGCAGGTAACTGGAGCAAGGCTGCCCCAGGCTCACTCCTGCTGCTAAGCAACAAACATCACACCTTGTACTTATCATTTTAGACTCTAATTCTTACTTAGGCAGATTACAGGCTTGAAGGGAAGTGTCTGTAACCAATAATAGTATTCTGAAGTGTGATTATTATCTGAATGCTGATGACATTTTATGATGCATAATCTTTTCTGTAAAATGAAAGGTGGTAAGTACTGGACATGTTTCCAGGACCTGCATGCTCTGTAAAACTTGGATCACAACTTCCATCAGGGGCCATAGTAGACAAATATGTGATGATAAATGCCAGTAGTTTCATAACTGAAGATTCTGTTGTTTTCATACTGACTGCAAAATTATCTACTTTGGAAAACACTGATCTTAGATAATAGAAATACTAACAGCAGCATTAACAAAGTGCACAACAGCACAGTGTGACCAAATAGAAGCATTTAGCAGAATATAAAGTCAAATACAAATACATTTAAGTTTGCGATGAATCACTTTATTTATACACAATAAATATATACTCACACAAATCATATTTAAGAAAAGTGTTATATGGATGCATCAGATCACTACTTTTTGATTTGGACATCACCATGTTAAATCTCAAAATTACTTTCAGAAACTCTGAATAATTCTGCCCCTTTGAGTATTTTGTAATTGCAGTCTCCTCTGGCCACTGTGTCAACAGTGTAATTTCTTGACTTCTTCCCTTTCTGTTTTCAAGCTTTCAGCTATGCCAGAAGTATGGCTTGAAATCAGCTTTTCAAGTTGCCCCATGTACATTCATTTAATCTTTTCACATCATTTCCCAAGCCTGTAATAGAAAATTGTTTCTAGCCTGATCATCACTACTTTTAGCCACTCATCTTGAATGATAACTGCATCTAATTCAAACATATATTTTCTTGCCATTTCTCCTTTCTTTACCTGAAACCATGTGTTTAGCCTGTTACTTCCACTGCCAGTTCTCTGAATCAAGCACTAAATTTGTTCAGCATGTTGACAGCAGATTGTTTATGGAGTACAATAATGGAGATAAAAAATACCAGTAATTCTGTGTTTTCTTGGGTATTGTTTTGCAATTTTATGTTACAGCATTACTACATAATCAGTCACTTGTCACTTTTCTACCTTCTTCCCTTTTTGAAGAAACACTGATAACTTTCTGCAAGGTAAATGACATGGTAAAGGTACAGACATGAAGTTCACATAAGGTGAAAGTTCAGCCATCTTGAAAAAAATAGTCCTATTTATACTGGATTTCTAGGATTAAAGGGAAGTGGAAAAAAACTCTGTAGACCTGTTTTTGATACAACCTGAAAGATATGCATGGTGAGATCTGATTCACGTTTTGGTATCTAGGACTTAGAAAGAACATTCTCCAAGGTGACTCATACTTGACCTGCCATGGTACAAATGCCAGTGGCAGCCAGGCAGAGATGAGACACAGGTAAAGAGAAGTCATCTTTGTGCCACAATGTACCAGGAGTCAGAAAAAGGGCAGCACAAACCCACAGATTTCTAACAAGCTCCATACACAGGCCCTCAAACTAACTTTCAGAACAGTCTTTTTATCAGCACTGTGATGAAAAAAAAATACAGTCACAGAACCACGGAATCAACGGGGTTGGAGGGGATCTTAAAGCCCTTCTAGTCCAACCCATGTGCAATGAACAGAAACATCTTCAGCCAGATCAGGGTGTTCAACCATGACCACATAACCAAACTCAACACAAGCAGCACTGTGCACTGATACACGGGAGGTGACTCTAACCCCAGCGTGAAGAGAATTTTGTGCACCACAGATACTCTCAAGTTATATTTCCATAAAGCTGTCCAGCTCACCAGTTTCTGCTCTCAGGGACACAAAAATGAGCAAGCAACACCATAGCCCCAGGTGAAATCACTCCCCTGAACCACATTTGTGAAGCACTAAGATCTCTCTTCTGAAAAAGTACGGACTGCACTTTCAGAATATCTTGAAGACTATCTCAGGTTGGAGAACAGCACCTTATAAGAATAGACCCTGTTCAAGAAAAGTCCAGTTCCCTGTCACAGGGCCTTGGTCACCTTCTGCCATACCACAAACCACACACCAAAGGCCCTGCTACTGTGTAATTTTTGTAAGTGGAGCACAAATGGTAAACAAAACTAGAGTGACTATTCAAACAAGGTTTTAGAGGGTTCCTCCTATCCCACAGTTGATGACCAAGAGCCGAAGGCTGTAGAATGCTGTGTATGGAAGATCCCAAAACAAATTTCTTTTCAAATGATACCAAGTTCCAAACAGAAATTTCCAATATATTTATTGAATTTATTTTTATTTAAATGAAAATGTTTTCTGTAAACAATAATAGATTGGATTTGGATAGATTTGAAGAATAATAGATTGTCTTTCTCTTGCATGTTACCAGACAACTGTATGAATATATTTCTGTTCACTTTATGATACAAAGCTTATTCAGTTACTCTACCTCTTGTTCAATTTGTTACACTTGCTTCATTCTCAAAATATAATCTCAAGTGAATGGGCTCTTTAGAAGAATGTCACTTTATGCATTAGTTTAATTACTTTTAACTTTAATTTCTGACTAATTCATATTTTAGGATAGCAGACGCTTCAATACTTGGATGAAGAAATCCCATTTAAAATCTTTCTTTACATAGATAGCTATGGGGGAAAAGAATTGAGATTCACAGTTCTGAAAAGGAAAAAAAAAGAAAGAAAAGCAATATTGTTTGAGCAACTGTGTACAGATTTACCACACAGTCTCAAAGCCTTACTTCAGATACAGAACACTGGAAGATTGAGATATCCTGCCAAAAAAAAAGTGAGTGCATCAGCTGTAATCTAAGCAGAAGAAATTCTAATAGTCAAACCGTCAAATTTGAACAATAAGGAACACCTTTTTTATTTAGGAGCTGTTACTCATAACCAGATTTAATCAAGCCTTCTCTCCATTTGCATAATTTCTTCAAAACACTAGGGATAATGCTTTGCCATTTTCAATCTTTTTTCCTACGTTATGAGAATGCTTCTATCAAGTGTGTCTTTACAGTGCTAAATAAGAAGTTTTGTCTTCAAGACAGATTAAATCTCTTTGTAAGCTTGGCCTTACCAGCAAAATTAGACTTCCTTCTGAGACAATGGGAGTATGCTTTCTTTTGTGAACGGTGTTTAGTGGGTGGAACCCAAATCCTCAGACAAAAGCTGTAATAGTGCACAAAACTATGTTGCTTTGCGAGATATCTCCCACTTCTTCTGTTACATATTATTTTAGGCAGGAATGGCTGGCTTTTCTGTTGTGCCTCCTTGCCTCCAATGCCTGACCTCCTTGCTCATTCTGATACAAACCTGCAAACAAAAGACAGACATCCCCAAGCCACACCTCTTTGCAGCTGTCCTGATGCCCTATTCTGTTGAATTTCATGTGTTGAGGACATGTTACAGGATGGAACTGAAAACAGGCTGAAATAAAAGCAATAGGAAAGGGTTGAGAGGACTTACTGGTACGTGGTGGGACTGACATTGATGCGGCGTGGGTGGCTTCCTGACTCGAACTTGCTCGCGAGGGTGACGTTGTTCCCAAAGAGACAATAGCGTGGCATTCGCACACCGACGACGCCGGCCAGCACCGAACCTGAGTGGATGCCTATCCTCATCTGGAAAAAAACACGGGACCCACGTCAGGCTGCCTCTCTTGTGCCACCAATGGTAATGTCATTAGCTCTCATTTACAAGCAACCTTTTCAAGTAAAGGATAAACCAAAGAAAAAAGAGTGAAGTGAAAGAAAACAGGCTCTTCTATTCCTCTAGCTTAAATCAGATGCAGTTAAAAGAAAGAAAAACAAAAAGTTTATTATCTTTTCACTAAAACAGTTTTCTTCTGTGCACATTTGCTGAAGATTGTGACAGTCAAAACAGAAATCATTAACAGAACAGGATGGGATCATCCAGAGTTACTGCAATACCAGCCTCCTAATTACACAAATAATTACATTACAGAGGTTATTTTTGCCACCACTTCTAACATAGGCTTTAAAGTAATACCCGATTTTTCTCAAACTGGCAGGAAGAATAGTTAAGTGACTTGAATGAATAAGTTACTTTTATCTCCTTTATATTTTTCTTCCAAACTCTTCAAGGTCTAAGGTCTTTCTCACTTTGTCAGACAGAGATATTGCAGTGGTAAGAATGCTGAAGACTGAGGCACCAATGTTTGGAAGATTTAAGCTCCATTGTCCGTTACCAGTGGAAAAAAGTGCTCCTGCAGTCATTAATTGGGTAAACAGCCCTTCTCCACATAGGTGATGTCAGTACCTGCCCTCAGTAAAAGACTATGAGCAGTAAGTCTTGCTCACACAACAGCAAGCATGTTGTCAGCTTTGAATAACTAATAAAAAAACTATTTACAATGTTTTGTTCTTGTGAGATGGGAGGTGAATTAGTCATTTTGCATACAATTTTAGGAACGGAGCTAATGAAAACTATTTGTTCTATTGCTACTCTGTACATTTATTTAAAAATCAGAAATTAACTGTGTGCTGTGACCTCTTTTGCAGTCCATTCAATCACATGTAAAGGCCAGATTGAATCTGTAAGAAAAAATATTAGCTTTGTTTTCCTCTAAAAACACAGGGATAAGAGTATACATTAGAAAGGATGGAAAATATGACAGCAAAAATTATACTAACAAAATAATATTTGCTTTTGCAATATATGCAGTGAAAGCTGAAGTTATTGTTGGTTGCTTCTTTCATTCTTTCCTTTTCATTGCTTCCTTTTACATGGTCACGTAGTTTTTTTTCATCACTCAGTGCTTCAGTGACAGATGTGAGGGTCCTTTCGTACTGTCTTAAGAGCTTTTCAAAAAACACATACTCCTACAATGAAAAGGTAGATACATTCTTACAAAAACAGGTTACACTACATAGAGAGTGTCAAAACCTGACATTTTCATTGGGTGAAAGAGAGTTGATGTAGGCTTTCTCAATAAACCTTGGAGATAAAGCCCATGGAGAATGGCTTACAATAAAGCTCCACATCTGCTTTACTATATAGTTCCCTACAAGAAAAGAGCTTGCAAACACTGATGCTCTTGCCATGAAGTTTTCCTTAGTGTGCCTTATTATACTGAGAATAACCATTACATGGGTCCTATAGTATTTCTTAGAGAAATAAGTTTACTTAAAAGTGTGTTTTCAACATTTTACTTCATTTGCAGATACGTTGTTCTGGTCTTTTCCTCACTGAGTTGAAAACTATTGTGTGAACAGCTTAAGGCTCTTTTTTACAAAGGAAAAAAAAGTGTAATCAAACTGTTAACAAGAAGGCACTTATTGGGGCACATCAACCTTTCACATTACCTTTGCAGAAAAAAAACCTGCCTACACCACAACTTAGAACAATAATAAAAAGAGTTTCAAAAAAATATTTATATTTCCAAAGCTATATTGCACATGTAGCCCTTACCAGTGCTTTCTCAGAACAGTCACAATTAAATATTAATAACAGTACAGGAAGTGAAAATTAGATTACATCACTAGGATGCATTTTTTTGTCTGTCATAATCCTGTTTACTCTTTTTAATACATGACTAGTAAAAATTATACATTTATTAACTGTCCTAAATGGAGCATTTTTTAATAAAATGCATGCTCTTCATCTGTATAAACTGCTCCTTTCTATGTCCTTAATTATTTGGCTAAAAATAAAAGCGAAGTGTGTAGCTGAACCTGAAAGTTCAGAGACATTATGCACACAAATGGAAAGATGGGTCTTTGGAAACTACCACAAAGAGAAGACAGCTGTGAAAAAACCATTCAGGAGATACCATTCCTCCAATAGTTAAGGAACAGTGAAGAGACCGACAAAAGTCAAAGACATTTCTAAAGCATGATACTGGAAGGCACAACAGGAAAAGAAACATGAACTGGTGGGAAAAATACTGAGGGACCTGTGAGAGATCTTTTAGATAAAGAGGGACAACTTGAACTGAGCGCAATGGAAATGAGAAAAAAAAAAAAAGATTAACAAATCTGATCATTGCAAGAGCTGTGGTAATAGTGAAGTGGAGAAAAGCTGATGAGTCAGAGGTGTAAAAGAAAAGCAGCCTGCATTGATCAATGCAATGTGAGAGGAAAGACACGGCTATGTGCAAAGCAAAAGAAGCTTCCAAAACTTGTATAGAGAAAGTAGCAGCATTTGGCTATTTCTTACTGGATAAGACACAAAGAGCAGAAACGTCTAATATCTGAGTGACAGGAAGAATAGTGATTTCATTTAATAGTGATAAAGAAGATTCATAAAGAAAGATGAAGAGCACTGGTCATCATCCAGTGGGGAAATGTGCCAGAAGTGGTATCAATGGGAGCTGATAGTGCAGACTGGACTGCCAGAGGAAAGTCAAGAATGAACAGAAACAAGAATGAACAACACACAGATATTTGCTCCTTTTCTGAACTGAGCATTCTGTTACTGATTTTATCTGAATCAAAAAATTCAAATCTTAGAAAAATTGTATGTTACTTCTTTACACCTCCTCACTGCCAAAGCATAATTTTCCTTTTTTATATCTAGAAGAGATGAGGTTTTTACTTTGTTGGGTTTTGTTTCTATTTTATCTGCTGTGCAATTCAATTACTTGCAATAGCCTGAATGCCTTCTTAGGCACCATACTGAAAACTGCACTCTTACATCAAAATAAAGCCTATTCCAACTGAGATGAGAGTAAATGCAACACTGAAAATTCACAACCCATCTACAACTGACTTTATGGGGAAGAGACAAAAATATTTTAATAACCATAAACAAATGCAGTGGCATGCCTGAAGTAAATTTCATCATTGCTAATTTGTTTCTTAATAGCTTTTTCTGTTACTCAGTACTCTCACAATAAAAAGTCCCATCATTTCCACTATGGTCAAAGCTCTTGAGTTTTCTCTCTTTTGAAACCTTGTTGAAAAATGTACTCTCCATCCACTTTCCTTATTTCTCCACATAATTTTCAAGGCAAAAATTAAAATGCAAGTGGAAAGACAGACTGAGAAGTAGCACTTGTCTACTTGAGAATGCTTTTTAAAACCTCCTCAAATCTAAAATTTTTTGACCAATATATGTTTACATATTGATAACCAATAGAATACATTAACCTTATTTCCCTTCAGTCAAAACCGAGACATTGCATTAAAAGATTTAAAAATAATTCCTTTATTAATTAGACCACAGGAAAATGATTCAAGCTGTAATGATTCCTGAAAGGAAAATTAGGCAAGTTTTCAATTATTCCTCAAGCTTCTTATGTACATGGTACTGTGCAAAAATATTTGCAGTCCTTTCAACCCAGAAATTATTCTTCATAGTCATATCCTGATGCAAGTCTCCATGCTGCTGCCTATTAGTCTCTTTTCTTCTAAATAAAGCATGAATTATGCTTTCTAAAATAGACTTGTAAGCCCATAACCAAGACTGCAAATATTTTTGTACAGCACCATGTACATAAGATGCTTAAGGAATAATTGAAAACTTGCCTAATTTTCCTTTCAGGAATCATTACAGCTTGAATCATTTTCCTGTGGTCTAATTAATAAAGGAATTATTAAAATAAATTGAAAGGCAAAGTAGGAAGAAGAAGAATCTGTGGGTGCCTTTCTTTTTGTCTTCCAGTAAAGAGTAGTTGATACTAAAACATGCAAGCAGACTTTCCAACTCACACTAAAGGTAACCATGTAACCTCTCTTCTGATAAGCACAGGGAAAAAAAAATTCTCATTTCCAAAGTCCTCTCTCTGCAACCAGCAATTTTAGTTGAGGGATTTCCTGAGCCAAAAGAAATTCTTTTTGTAGAGAAAAAGTATTTGATATTCATAATGTTCTAACATGAACTATGATAACATTTCAGCATGCATTCTTTCTTCCCACCACACACATGGAAAGAAGGAGCTTAATAAATAGTTCTCACACTCTGAAAAACACACTCCCATGCTAGAAAGTGAAGTCTCAGAATGCCTCACAGGTTAACTGCATCCAGGACACAAAATCCATTTTCTCAGAACTGTCTGCCTTACATAGACACAGATGAAGGAGAGAGGGCAGGCTGGGAAGTAGGAGACACAGTTTGGAAAGCAACCGCGGGCAGAAGTGATCCCCCACTCAGCCGACCTGGAGCTTTTCAAGCCTCAATAACGTGACTGACTGACAGCTGCTCAAGACTTTGTGCTGAGCTGAGCAGAGCTCAGGCTGGCACACAGCAGTGGCTGCATGAAAACAGCTCCAGGCACACGGATGGCCCAAGCTAGAAAGCAATTAAATAGGAAGCATTCTTCTGGATCAGGACTTTTGGTATCAGCTTCAACAATGTACATTGGTATCTGCACAGTAATATATCTTAAACAAAAGCACTCCTCACTTTCTGGCCTAATATACTGATTGATACTCTGTGTTTCAGTATAGACCTTCTTCCTTCTGGCCCTGCAGTGTCCCTCAGAGAGGAAAAAGTCACCTCTTGAAGGGTGTCTTAGCTATTAGCCCATGACACACAGCCAGATTCTTTCAAACAGAATCTGCCAAATACTGTGTTTTCTGCCCTAGTATTTTCTAGCAGCTTCTACAACAAATCTCAACATATGCCTTACACAGGGACATTTACTTGTAAAACGTCTTAATGTAAAATAGACTCTCCAGAGCTCAGAGGTCTGAAATCAGGGCCACACACTGGTGAGTCAGTGTGTCTTTCTGCTCCTTCAAAGGACTGCAAGCTGATAGGACTGACAGCTATGTCCTGGCATATGGTTTAGTGTGTGGGTTATCTGTATTCTTAGATAGATTTATAAATAGTGCCTTTCTGGAAAGGGACATATGACAGTACAGCTCACTACAGAATTGTTGCCAAGGAACAGACCTGCTCAGAGGAAAATTTAGATCACTTGAATTTCACAAGGTGTTCCATAGAACTAAATTACAGGATATATTTCCCCCCTATTTGAACATCATTTGGAGAAATAAATACTTAACATTTTTTCTGATCATAATTTCCTAGAGTTTTACTCAAAGAATTATTCAACCCATCTGAAGCAAAATACACAGCAAATTATACAAGGACAATGAAAAATAAACTAATAAAGAGTGAATGCCTTGGGATCAATAAATCAATTTTAAATAATTACTGGTAAAGCAATCATGTGGTTTGTGCAAAAGAGATGCAATTAAATCATACCCAATGTGGTGCACGTTACATATGTACATCCCTGGGCTATGATCTTGGCACACAGTCATTTTCTACTGAATGTGGGAAAAGGAGCAATGAAGCATTTCTACATAAAGAAGCCCCAGACTTGAAGGATGAAATTATTTTTCTCTTTCCCTTGAAGTTCTTCCACTATGATCTAAGCTAGGCCTGCTTTGAATAGTGGTTGGATCAGTCAACCTCCAGAGGTTCCTTGCGGCTTCATTTATTTCGCAACTCTGTATTTCATAACCTGTGCTGAAAAATTATACACCTGTGAGTCTTCATCAGCAGCATGAGGTAGAATGAGATTAAATGAAAACAAAAACAAAGACTCAGACTAGTTTGGGGAGTTCATTAGTTCTAGCATCAAAGAAAAGCTTACACTGGGGCAAGTTATTTTTGAGCCAAATGGGATCATGTGAATTCACGATAGCACTGCTCAGTGTCTAGGTTAGAAGAGGATTTGGGTCATCTGTAAGGAAACTTCTGACCTGAAATTGTTTACTGGAGGGGGTTATGAGTGGAGAGGTGGGTGTTAAATGATGTAAATGAGAATTTTTAGAGCTGCTAAACAGAAAAATAAAACCTATATCCTTCCCCTAAGGTCCCCAAGAAGAAACATTAAAGTTAATGTGCTTCTTCATGAGCTGCTTCTCACTCACCAATAAAACACTGCATTTCATTGCTGATGGGGCATTTAATCAAAAGCATCTTTTATTGTTTTCTTTAAATAGTAAATTCCACTGTAGGAATTTAATTCCTATGTGAACCTGTGTGTTCAGGCACTTAAAAAAGAGCTCATCACTCATACAAGCCCACATAGCAGTGGAGGATTTTTCCCAGCCTCCCCTCCACTGACACCCAAAAAAGAAAAAAAAAATCATCAGAAAGTTCTCTTTGATCCCTAGTGTAGGAGGACATCTTTGTCTCACAATGCCATCCTATGACATATACTGAATGGATTGGGTGATACTTTAACAAAGATAAATGACACATGCTCAAAATATTTAAGGGAACAAAAAAACTTTATTAAAAAAAAGTTTGACCTAAACGCTTTAACCTCAAGGATCAACCTTTGATACTTTTGCTAATTTAGTACTTTAAGGTAAATTCCACCTTATTGCAACCACCTAGAAGTTAGCCAGCTCATTTTTCTAGACTCCTGCTAAACACAGAAGGTAAATAACCTCAGGGCTGCAGTTCTTCAAATTCTAAAATTAGCACACAGGAGAGGCTGAATCAGTCACTTTTGAAGCTGTCTGACTCTACTGGTGGAACACAGAGGGACATTTAATGGTGAGTTTAACCTGGACACCTCATAAACAGACAGCTGAATAAAGGCGAGATGAATCCAACTCCCCGCCTGACAAAGCTGACACACTTTTACCTTTCCTTAAAATAATCTACCCTCTTGTGCATAAATCATCAAAACCACTGCTGTTGATGGATAGGACCCCATCAGAAGATCATTCTATTTGTAGAACTGCAGAAATTTCTTCAGATGTTTTAATGTAATGGTCTTTGAATCTAGCCTGAAATCTTTGAAACTGTAAAATGAAATGACCTTTCAGTGGCAGAGCCATGCTTCGTCTTTTGACCACAGTATATATTCTTACACATAGATAAAAATCAGACTGATTTGCTTTGGAAAGAGCTTGGAACCAATCAACAAGGATAATAGCAGCTTTTAATTGGAACCACTGATCTATAACAATCTTACAATTTTACTACTAGAAGCAACCTTATCTAGCCTCTACAATAATGATGTATCAGAGTCTTCCCAATGGCTTCCACACTATTAATGAAACCTAAATTGTTGCCAATGTCATTTAAACCTCTACCACCACAAGGTATGTTACTACTTTTTGCACAAAGAGGAGATACATTTTAAGTGTGTAGTTTCTACTGGATGCTCCAGCTTCTTGCAATCAGTACCAAGGTGATATATCAAGACAAAAAGTTATTAAACTACCTGCTCCATAGGGACACTGTAGACATGACAAAGAAAATCAGTGGGTCAGGTTTTGAAAATGCACCTGTTCTTAAGTTGGGAAAAGTGGACAGACTACTTCCCTCAGCTCTTCTCAGTCTAACAAACAATACACCCAATTAAACTGCTCAAGAAATGATTGGATGTGGCACTTAGTGCTGTGCTCTAGTTGACAAAGTGATGATCAGCCACAGGTTGCTTGGACTCAACAATCCAAGAGGTCTTTTTCCAACACAAATGATTCTGTGTGATTCTGTGACTCTGTGATATAGATAAATAATTGAAACAAGTAAATATATGCCCTCTTTTGAAACAGTGAATCAAGTAATGACGACATAGAAGATAAAAGGCTAAAAAACTCCCAAGCTGTGTATAAAGAATGCACAGAATTGCAGGCTGTAATAGCTAAAATATCACTGGCTTCCTTGTGAAGAAACTTCAGGCACTGCTACCATCATAGACACTTGAATACTAAATGTGCAACATAACAACTCTTTCTCATGCTCAAATGAAGGATAAATTAGCCTGTAAAGTAAAGAAAGCTTCCACATGACAGCTGGGACATACAGCTACTTTATTCCTTGTAGGTTCCAATGTTTGAACAGCTCACTGCATTAGATGATCCTTAAGCACCTCACTCTGAAATGATAATGCTGCTGTGCTCCTTTCCTTGTTCACCAGTTTGATTTTAAGAACTGCAATTTCTACAGACTGAACACAAGACAGTGTAAGATGATGACAATGATTTTTGCAGAATTTACTCAACCCTTGTGCCTGGAGCAAGACTCCACAGCTGGCAGTGGCGATTGCATACAAAGGGAAATGAGGCTCTCTGACTGCATGGATCCCATAAACAAAAGACCAAAAGACTTCACCTTGGCTATAATTGGCAAGGGGTTTATTAATACTCCTTTTTGGCCTTTGTACTTCACCATCACAAAGCTGCAAATCTTTGCAGGGAAAGTGAATTTCCTCCTCAGTGAGTTCAAAATACACATTCACATAAAATGATTTATCTGAAGTCTTTCAGACAGGCAAATCCAGACAGTTGTGAATAACTACTTCACACAACAAAGGGAATTAGCACAAAGAGAAAGGCAGGTGGTTTGCACTGAATTGAGGATTTTAGCAAATTATCTAAGCATTTAGTGAGTCTCCTGATTCCTGTATAGACAGCACTTCAGCAAGTCAAACTTTCTTTACACCATGAAACAAATGATAACAAAAGCTAGAATCAGAACTCAGAGTGTTCTGTACGGCTCTGTTACCTTCACAATCAAAATCTAGATTAAAAAACTGAAATTTGTAAATAAAATGGTTAATGAAATGAATGAAAAATCACTCTGCAACTCATACAAAATGTAACATTTTCTATTCCAAGATTTAAAGTAGAAATCCACAAGCAATATCTGATTGTTATTGAATATCAGATGTTCTATGAACAGAAATGAGATACTATTTCACTGTTTGTTTAAATTGCTTCAGAGAAAATTCTTAACTGCAATACAATTTTAAGAAGATGATTCAGGATAAATTTGAATGTTCTGGTGTTTTCATGTCTAGAAAGATTCTGATCTTATTTTCAAAAAATTAGCAAATGAAGGCCTGATGATGTCAAGAATATGAAAAAATCCAAACAGAGACTAATTGCTCTCAGATGAAGGTGAATCACTTTTGGGAAGGAAACATTTCAATGTTCAGTCTAATGATTTTCCTTCATTTCATTCAATGTTCTCTCCCACTGTGTCTCACACTCATCCCTCTCTCAGAGACACACTGACAAAGAACAAAGCACGGCAACACATACAGTTGTTTTTGGCTTGTAAATTCTTGTAAAAAATGGCAATCTTAGTGCATTTATTAAAATAATACCTTTTATGTAGATTATGAACTTTACAATTGCAAAAATTCAAATGTTAATATACTAAACCAAGATTATCTCTGCCCATCTTCACCAGCTATTATTAACTAATTTCTATTTCTATGACCCAAAACACAGAGACAAAATATTTAAGCACACTTATGCTATTATTTGTGTAAGACCAGAAAAGAAAGCCAGAGACTTTGATTTTCAGTTATCCTTGCACGCTCTTTTGAAAATGAAAAACTAATCTAGTTTGGAAGGAAGTAGAAGATGATTGCATGGCATGTCCATAACTTCCTTGTCTGTCACTGCTCTCCAGCCAACCTTTAATGACCCTAACTGGGTGCATTTGGCTGCTGTGGAGCACAGACCCCCAGCTCTGGATTTTGCTTATCCAGCATTCTCATTGTTTGCGTCTTTCCTGCTGTTGCTCCTATCTGATTATGCTTTATTTGAAACCTTTCCAGTCAAATTCTTCAACCAAGAAGTGGGTGAAGAATCTCTCTTGGTGCAACCTTTGCTGACCAGTCCTTTAGCTCTTAGTCTCGTTCTTTACCCCTTTCCTCCCAAATGCATGCAAGATGTGTTTTTGTGAAAAGAATACCTTTGATTTCTGGTGCCTTGTTCTTTATCAGTGTGTCTCTGAGAGGAAGTTGAGTGTGAAGATTAAATCATGACAATTTGATAATTTTTACTTGTATTTAATTTGAGTTGAAATTTGTGGATAAATGAAATAAAGTAGATGAAATCTCACAGTTTTGTGTAAAAATAAAATTCAGCATAACTTTATTTATTGAATTTGTTAATGATCTGCGATAAACCACACACAAAGCAAGTCAACAAAGTTCCTGCAAACTGAATGCATCTAGAAATATACTCTGAACTAAAAATACACCATTCAAGAGAGAAAGCTGGGAAATTCTGAGTGAAGACCAAAATGAATTTGAGATAGCATGCAATGTTGCCACGTGAAAGAAATAATCCGGGGCTATGAACAACACTGGTACTTAGAGTTCCTTCCTACAGAATTCTAGTCAACCTCACCAAGCCTATTAAGTCAAAACCTAGGAATTCTCAACAAGTGTGATTTCTGAAAAAATCAAGAATCTCTTCAGAAAGGATTTGATTAGAGGGAAACTAAAAATCTGTCAATACTTACAGCTTGGCTAATTATTACTCAATAGGGGAAGCATGATAATCATCTACAAGTATGTGCAAGATGTTAATATCAAAGAGGGATATACAGAGACACAACTAGAAATAGTACAATTTAAATGAAGACACAGGTGAATATCCAGCTTATCTAGGCCTAAATAGAGCCTGTACTGTAGTGACAGGCTCCAGAGGTAAACATAAGTTACATCATTTCATTATGGCACTACTGAAACATTGGAAAACACATTATGAGGATGCTGACAGGAAGATGGACAGGATGCATTAACAGATGTGTGTCTTTTTAAATTTTAACTTCATACTGCATTGAAGGACAACTAATTAAAAAGTGGTGGTTCATTTGAGGGTTTCAAATGACTTCTGCAAAGTCTGTTTTCCTGTCATCCTTAAGAACAGACGGGGTGGGAGAAATATTTTTTAATATCCTGAAACCACGTAAAGAAACAGAATTTTGAATTTCAGTTCAAAGAGAAATTAAATGTACCTTGGTTCACATTGTCTTTGGAATTTCACTAAAACTAAAAAAATGAAAACAGCAGCTGTGTTGAACCAATTTTATTTATGCTATAAATTCAGATATTTAACTTCCTTTTATGTAATAATCACATGATGACCAATGATCAATGTCAACAACATACTTAGCAGTATCAAGCACACATCATGAATAGAAAAACAGTGTAAGCTTGACAAAAACCAAATTTTTAGACAGTCATCCTTTCATGAAGGACTGTCAGTTCTGTTAATACACTGCAATCATAGTCATGTCATTTTGGCACTGGTTTGTTCCTCATCACAGATGATCACAGCTAAGCTTCCTGTGGATAACTATCAAAACAAACTCTTTCACAGGAAATACTTTGGCAGTTGTACATTCAGCCATGAGAATGACAGGAGGAATCACCTCACTAAAGAGCAGCAACCTCCAAAGTACAACATAGCTACATTCTACGTGGTTTTGAAGCACATGCCCCAACTGCCCCTACTTACTCTACATTGCTTCACTTTACAAAATAGTTTGTTCTGCATGAACTAGAACCCTGTTAGAGGAAATTAAAGTAGTAGCTCTTCTTAAGATGTACACCAAAGTTAAGACAAGCTCTCAAAGGCGTATCAGGATGTAAATCAACATTTGATCTTTCAGACATGTGGAGGCATTTAGTATGGTAGAGGCATTTATTATGAGGAACAAAAGCACTCTAAGTAAAAATCTCAAAATACAATAAGTATAGATGCAAGGGCCTCAGAACAAACTTCATCAATCCACCAATCCTTTTCTGTTGCACTGGTCTACTTGAAGAGCTGGCACACTTATTGTGTCATGAGTGACAGGGGCAACAGTAAAACTCACTACATTACACTGGCCTTTTAAATCTGTGACCATGAATTTAAAAAATTAGGCACTAAAATTCTAATCAGTGACTGACATTCTGTAACAGTAAATACATTACCAAGTAAAAAAGTTATGGTTCTATTAGAAATGTTCAGCACAGAAATGTAAAGTGAAAACAAAGCCATCTGTCATTAGAGTGGTAAGGCTCATGAAATTAAGAGATTCACTTACATAAAAATGCTGTAGATGATCCTCGAATGAAATTAGTCAAAACATATTTAAGATTTCTCATTGCAAAAGAGTTTTAATCCCAGCTTCCCACTTTAAAGGGTTTGGCTTCATACACTTCAAAGCTGTAGCACGGTAATTTCCAATTGCTTCATAAAAGGTAGGCAGTGTGTGTACAAAAGATACTTGCAACAAAAGACTGCATTATGGTGTGTCTCAAAGCTCATTATAAAGCAGCTACTACAGTGGACTGTGTCTGATAAATCACCACATTTTTCCTTCATTTAGTGTTACTTAGAAATTGATCTTGGTTTGTAAGCAAATTCAGAGAAACCTAATTTACTTCTAGTAATCCCCATGGGAAAGATGAATAATGTTCAGACTACATGTTCCACAGCCACCATTCCCTATTGTAGAATTGTGGGAAGACTAATGAAAACTCTTTTCCTTTTCTCTGAAATAAATGAATTATTTTCTATAGAAATAAATAGAAGCTTTCTTCAAATCAGAAACCATTCAAATTCATGCAGCTGAACTTAACACACAAATTTGAGCAAAAGAAGCAGATCTTCTCCTTTAAAGTGTGCACTTTATTAATGTCTGTCTAAATCAAAGAACAGTGTATCTCAACAGGCATGCAGATTTTTTACAAATTATGCTTATGTGTGAAGAACCTGCTAACAAGGAAGCACACTTTCCCATTAATCACGAGGAAATGCTGCCAAGCAAACACAAGTTCTTTGTGTCTCTAATTTCTGCCCCACTGAGAAAGGCTGTTTTTAAATCTGAAATACCTTTAAAGCTACTCCCTGCACTGTACACTTCAGTGAGGCACATAGACTCCAAGCTGTGTTGAGATAAGCTTGTTCAGATCTGACCCCATACAGCCATAGGAACACAGGACTGCTGCTGGGTCAGTCCAAGGGGTCTGTCCTGACACCAACCATGGCAGTGCTCAACACCCATAAAACATAGTCAGGACGTGACAAATGAAGAGTAATAGCTTTCCAGCCTTCCTTGCTTCCAACCAGCTCTGAGTCATCTGAGGTAAAAATGTATCACGTGCTGAGCTCCATGTTCTGTGATGCCCTCACTAGATTGTTATGGCTGCTTGAACTAACTGGAACAAACCTGAGCAGGTAGCTCTGGTATTTGCCTGTCCCTTAGTTCCAGCATATTTCTGGTCATCTTTCGTTGCAGCAGATTTTGCAAAGCTACACAATGAGTACATTCCTCAAATGTTCACGGGACTGAAGGAAGGCTTTGTTGTAACTTTCAGGCACTAATTGATGGCAGCTTAATTGACTGCAGCTCCTCTTCCCTTGGTCTGCCCTCCTGATGTAAGAATAAGGTGACAATAAACCTGACCTCTAACTCCACAGTGAGTCTCTTTTTCCCTCTACATATCCTCGACTTTATTTAAATGAAGTAATTCACTACACAATTAGCATACAATGAATTTTGAAATACTTTTCCTAAGAATGGAATCAGTTCTGCTCAGCCTGGAGACACCTGGAAACCTTCCCCAAAAATGATTTCTAAAAGTAACAATTTTGAAAATGTGCCATTTCTATGGAGGTCACAAGTGGTGCTTCTGACATCACCTCAGTGCCGTCCCAGAGAGTTTAAAACAGAAGGCAGCATCAAAGCACATGATTTAGCTCACTGCTTTTCCACCCAGTTAGCCCTGTGCTGACACCCACAGCTGACAGCACACTGCAGCAGATCTGGATTACACACAGAGCACTGCTCAAACCTTGTTAGTGAACTCTCACTGACTCAAAAGATGCCTGGAAAAGGATTTGGGTCAAAGGCAGTGTAGGACAGCAGAGGGCAATGCAATCTGGTGAGTGGACAGGATGCTGTGGGATGCTTAGGATGCCTGGGTTTAAGGGGAACAGAAATTGGGACGGGAAGAGGGCTCTGTGGCAGTTAAGACTGTGACACAAGACAAAACACAGGCCTTCTTCCAGGCATTCATGGCAAGGACAATACCTGTTTATCCACACTAAGCCACAGTGATCTTAAATGCTGTAGCTACCAAATCCTTAAGGCCATAACCAATATGTCTGAGCATAACCATATGGAGGAAAAGAGAATCTCACTTATAGAAAATTACTTAAAAGCAAAATTCAAGACAAACAAAAGGAAGCAGAGAGGAGGAGTGTGGAGCAAGGGGACAAGTTTTGGTATGTTAAGCCCATAGTGAAACATGGCAGAAACAGAAAAAGATGCACATCTGTTTTTCATGCACCAGTTAGAATTCTAGATGTGTCACAGTATCCAAGGGAAAACTGTAATTCCTCTAATCATACTGGGTTATAAAGGTATCAACTTCTGTTAATCCAAACTAATTAGAGAACACAAGTGATGCTGTCATTTTGGAACCTTGTCCAACTAAATTGTCAATATGCTCAGGAAGTAGCTGCATCTAGATTACTCAAAACATTGCCATGAGAGTCTAAGACACACCACGAGACGGGCTTAGCAATGTTTGCAAACAGAGTGAATCCAAGTGAATGCTTTACATAGATGGCAACCCCACATTCACATATGCACAGACACACATCCTACTGAGGAAGCCACAATTCCAGTTAAGATTTGCTCTTTGCTGGTGTTCTTGGAAAGGATGCAATAGCAGAACTGGTATTACAGACCTCTCAGAAATTTACACAAATTTCAGTGCTTTCTACAGCCCAGAAACCTGCTATTCAGTTCTTATGCATGCAGATTTGCTGTCCAGGATGGTTTTTCCTAGTGGCTTTTTGCTCCTTTTCCATTTCTGTGAAGGCGAGAGGAAGAACTTTCAGGAAACCAACAGCGCTCCATATTGCTTTCTGGTCTTCAGAAGACCAAACCTAAAGCAGTCATCTGGTACAGTTTGGTCATAGCTCCAACAAAGGCATTTACAATGCCATTTTTTGGGGTTCAGATGCCCACTAAGCATACAAGAGATTCTAAAACACGTATTTATTTCCCACTTTCCAATTTCTCAAAAAACCTTTTTGATTCTTCTTGCAAAACATTGTTTAAAGCTTAGATTTCATTTTAATATTAGTTTTATGTGGGCTGTGCAATGATGATTGTTGCTCTTAGGGTTAGCAAGAAAAACATTCCGTTTCGTACACATTGCATTTTTTAAACATCTTTTCTGAGGAAGAGAACTGAAATGACAAAACAATGACAGGCTCAAGAACAGCCATTTGGGGCTTAATAGCACTCCCTCATATGGACTGTGGGACACTCACATTTTTTCTAATGTAAGCATAGAGGCTAAGGTTGGTTTTCTTCACTCCCCTTACACACTGGCTGCTCTTAATAACTTTTTGTCTTACCAGAAATCCTAATCTATTTAAAAAAAACATAAAAACTTATGCATTTTACAGTAAAGCTTGGTTTAATATGAACAAAATATTTCACAAAAGCAAATGGAAAAAGAAACCTCAAGTGGCTCTTCTTACAGAAGTGTTAAAACCAGCAACAAGCATGAAATACACCTAGCTCACACTTCTAAGTGAAGGGAAGTGGAACCCTACACTACCACTGTCCAGGATGCAATGCTTAGCCTCGCTGAAAACCAGACTGGAAACTCTGAACTGTCTTACAGGTTGCAGTTTGTAGAGCCTGACTCCCTAAGTTCGTGAAGACATAACTGGAAAGACAGTCCTGCTATGGGAACAGCCTTTCTCCACTCTGCAAAAGGTACATTTGCAAACAATCACACTGATTCTGAATGGCTGCTCATTTCTTCTTAGTCATCAACAGTCAGACCAAAAAACTTATTCAATCGGTTCACAAGGGAACAGATCTTAGCAAAATTAATCTCATCTCCTGTAAACAATAGCCTTCGTGTGTGAACAAGAGTAGGCTTTATTATCCAGCTATTTGCCATTCATTCTCATGCCTCTAAAGCTTTTCTTCTGTCCAGAGAGCAAGACCATCACATAATTTAGGTAACCAATACACACAATGCAACAAATGGCAAACATCAAGGAAGAGCTCATGAAAAACAAAAAGGCTGAAAATTCTTTGGCAAATGCTCAAAAGTAATGAAAGCTCTGAGAACAGAAGAAGGATGTTAAAAGTGTCCTCAATATTTTTATGACTAGCAATTTCATAAGCTTCCTATGAGTCTGTGGAGGAGGAAATGGCAATGTATAAACAAACCATGAGGACATGATCTAGTGGTGGACTTGGCAGTGCTGGGATAATAGTTGGACTTGATGATCTTAAAAGTCTTTCTCTATGTAAACAATTCCATAATTCTATGATTCTATTTTATAAAAATCTGTAGGGTAACCACACTGAAAGAGATACCATGATCTCAGTCATAGCAGACAGAATTTTTGTTGCTTTTGTTATCTGAGCTATCCTAGCCATTAAATATGTCATTCCTTCAGAAAAAGGAGTTGACATTTAGCTGCAGAGATCTGTGACTAGGAACAGGCAATAAATTAGATAAGAATGTAAGAACAACTGTACTGACTCAGACCAAAAGACCATCTAGTCCAGTACTGTGGTCTTGGAAGCAGACATAACAGAGAGCCCAGTATGCAATGGATGGTACCCTGGAGAAAAATGGGCTTAAAGGAAGGATTCACTGAAGCCTTTGAAGATTATAATAAAGAAGATGTTCCAGGGAGTGTCAAACAGGAAGTAATCATGCTTTGTTCTCATTGAAGTTTAAGTAAGACTGTAAATTTGAACACCAAATAGCTTTGAAAAAGTCACTATTAACAGTGAAAGGAGACTGATATTTTGGAGTTAGAAATAATGAAACTGTCTTCATCCTACAAAAATACCTTGTTCATGCTAAAATCAGCATGTATTGAAATTCAATTAATAAGTATTTCAGAGTTGATATAGGAAAAAGGTCACCAATTTTCATGTTGTCTTGGTGAATATATAACCACCACCTGATTAAAAATAACCACCATGAGCAAATTCCTGAAGACAAATAGATTTGTAACATAGAGAAGAAACTGTTTGGTGTTTCTCTATTCATATCCCTTTCAGTATCTATGAACTATTGGGCACAAATGACAGTTTCTCTTCAGAAAATCTAAGTCTGAACAAAGGTAGCTAAGTGCAAAAGATTTTCTACCCAAGTAAAAGGACTTGAGTCCAGCTCCCAAAGCACTTACATGTACAAATGTGTAGTTAGCTAAATCAGGCTTGAAATGATCTATAAATACTGGACCGTATTTGATTAAATAAATACGCATTTTGGTCAGAAAGACATCTGAATAATGAAGCTGTTCTCTAAGTTCAAGAAACCAGTGTGCTGTGGCATGATCACATTTTTAAAACATTATAAGGAAGGTGCACTAACCAAGATGGCCTATACAACCAGGTCTGTAAACTGTGAAAGCTAAAAAAACATCAACAGATGCAAACTGAAATAGGAAATAAATAAAAGATCAAAGTCCTATAACCATGAACTATAAATACAACTTTTCAAGTACACTACTTTAAAGGTTGGAGTGTGTAGTGGTTTTCATTGTCCTACTTGAAATGTCCCCCAGATGCCTAATTTTCCGACCAGAAAGCTCAAAAATTTTCTTACTATCATAACACCTTGAGATCATAGCATTTTTAAAAAAAATGCAGAAAAACTTTTTGGAATAACAGGGAGATATATGTGTCAATTCATATTATATATTTGTTGTCACAGTCAAGAAAATGAAAGGACTTTTTCAAGTTAAGGTTTTTTAACAGTCTGCTTCTTTTAAGTAAATCATATTGATGCTCCCAAAGGAAACAATAACTCTAATTCTGCAAAGTGTTGTTTGTGGCTACAGAGTGGGTGCAGAAATGACTGTAGTAAAGCAGTAACAACAGCAGCTAGTTCCTCTCCCAAAGAACTGTATGGTAGTTAAAACATCTGCCTATTTTAAGTATTCTTTTTCTTCTGGTAAAGGTTATTACTAATTTTTTAATCCATTTTTTAAAATGCAGCACAAATGGACCTACTACAAAGTAAGTTGTCACAGAAAGAAAAACAGGTAATCTACACAGAGATGATGGAAAAGACAAATTTTCAGAAAGGCACACAGGGATTTAATTACTCACTTTCCATTAAAGTTTTTGTAAGAGGTGTCACTACTTCTACAGAAAAGTGAAAATACAAGCTATTGTAAAGAACATGTTACGTGTCCCAGACGAATATCAAATTTTAACAATGTAAACCTATCATCACCATACCTGGTCCAGAATAACTAAAGAGCTCAGTAAAGTCTGGATCTGCATGACTGGGAAGCAGCCTTGCTGAAAGGGATCTGGGGCACAAGCTGGCAGGGCCAGCAGTGCACTGCTGCAGCAACAAAGGCACGCTGGATCCTGGGCTGGATCTGCAGGGGCATTGCTGGCAGGGATGGAGACGTCCCCATCCCACTCTGCTCAGCCTTTGTCAGGCTGCACCAGAGCACTGTGCCCAGTCCTGGCCCCACTGATGCTTTAAGCTTTAGCTTTCATGTTTTTCAGATTCTGTGCTGCCTAGGGCTGTAGTTCTAAGCCTCATATTAAGTGCTGGTAAGCTCTCTTCACAGAGCACGTAAACAAAATATCCTTTTCCTGATGGAGGATCAGGGACAACTTTCAGGCCCAAAAGTATAAACAACAGTGAATTGAAGAGAGGAAACAAGATGGATGAGACCTCACAACCTGAAGCTGTAATTGGACAATATGCAAATGGACAAAAACTTAAAAAATATAAGACCTCGTGACTGGTTAGTCATTTGTGATCATTCTAAATCCCCCTCAGGTGTAGCCCTGGCCAGGCTCTTGTCCTGCCCAAGGTGTACCCTAAAGGCCTTTCAATAAATACCTACTTTATTCTCTCTCTTTATTAGCTCTGTCCAGTCTCTGTTTCAGATCAGCCTTCTTAAGGCACCACCACTGCTCAGGGAATACACAGACAAACTGGAGTGTTGAAAGGAAAAACACAAAGATGATCACTAGGCTGGAGAATCTGCCCTGTGAGGGAAGCCTGAAGGAGTTGGGCCTTTTCTCCCCACAGAAGGGACACCTCAGGGAGGAAACTCATCATTTCTAGTACTTAAAGGGCAGGTACAAACAAGACAGAAAGTCTCAGAGGACACATGGACATGACAAGGGGTGACAAGTACAATTCTTCTATCTCAACATAAGAAAGAAATTTTTTTACACTGAGAACAATCAATCACTGGAACAACACCCCTAGGGATGTGATAAAGTCCCCATCAGTGGAGGTGTTCAAGCTGTCATTGGACAGGGTGCTCAATAACATCATCTGGGCACAAAAAGTTGGACCAGCTGATCTTCAGAAATTCTTTCCAACCTTAAAGGTTGTTCTGTAATTTTGTGATTTTTGATAACTTCGTTCTAATCAGGTTTTGGCATTTTAGATATTAAAATAATGGTGAACCCTTTAAACAGTATTACAATATTTAGGCAAATGTCAAGAATTATTTTATTCACCTAGGAAAACTTTATGTCAGCAAGAAATTATCCAGAACTTCTGTTTATGGCATGGAGATTTAACAGGAGGGTACAATGAGATCTCAGAAATACATCTCTTCCCATCTCCCTTCTCAGGGTTGATTCTTTTCCTGGAATGAAGTTCCAAAGCTATAAAAAATCAGGTCTTCCTTCAGAAAAATGATCACTTCAATCCCTCCAAGTTCTGCCAGGTGGAGAAATCCCTGCACATTCTAATCCACTTTTCCTTATACCACTTTCCCCTTTCTTTTTATTGATGCAATCAATACATACAGGATGGTAGGACTGAACATCCTCAGATTATTCATGCCTTGTTTTCCCTCCTCCCCCATTAAAAACTAAAGTTTTTGCCTCTCCACTCTTTTTAAAATACTAAAGCAAAACCAAAATCCAACAGAAATATGGAGATTGTTTTGCTAAAAAAAAAAGTTTAATTTATTCAACATAAAGACTCTGAAGAAGATTATTTGCATTGAATTACTTTTACCCTAGTTTAGATTTAAAGGAGGTATTTGAACAGAAAAGGCTGTTGCAAATCCCTTGGAAGTATTGGCATTTTTTCCAAAATACTCTATGTCTCATATGAAAGGAAGCTGAAACACCATGAAATATTTAGTTTATGGATTTATTTATGACAGGAAATGTATTCTTCCTTAGGGAACTAAACTATTCTGAAACTGTTGAACAATGTTGCTGAACTTGTCAGCTTCTAACAGAAGGCCAAGCATAATCCTCCAGCATCCACCCCCTATCTGAACTGTTCACTCAAATATAGCACAGTGTAATGACTCACTGTTTAGCTCCGAATAATGACAACAGTTATGCCATAGAGTTTTTGAACTGCGGCTTAAAACTGCAGACTTCGACTTTTCTTCTCTGAACTGTGCATGTTGGACAGAATGGGGGAAGCCAAGTAGCAAAGTGCCACTAACAAATGTACTTTCTTCTTCTTCAGCTTGCAGAGCAGATGCTGGCAGCTGCTCTTAAAAATTCTGTAACTGTGTTTGCCAGAGTATTGAGCCAGATCTGCATAAAGGTTACATTTCTACAACATTATCCAGTGGGGCTGAGAAAGACCCTGATCTCCATGAGGCAACCCACAGGCAGCTCCTCTGGGACTCAGTGCAAGGCTCTGCTTGTAATCCAGGGTCAGGAAAGAGAAGGAAAAGTGAGGTGCTCTTCCTTGCAACATGAAAAAGCTTTGCATCTTCCTACCAATGAGCATAATCCTCCCAGAAAATTTACATTAAAGGGACAAGAGAACTAACAGGTCATGGAGAGGGGAACAATGCCCTTCAAATGTGTAACGGAAGTCATACAGCATAAAACACTCCAGACAGCTCAGCTCTGGTTTTTTTGTTTTTATATTTCCAGCTGCACCTTATCCAAAACTACTCATGCAGCAGCAGACAAGGGAGAGGGGAAAAGGAGTAGATGGGACGAGGCTCTTTCTTCAATCTTTTTCTCCAGGCTGCATCTGGATGAAAGAAGGAGCTGTTAGCACTGTCACCTAGCCCACAGATGCCCAAACTGCATTTTCCAGGAGGATGTGGTGCTTTTGCACACTGTAAGGCTGCTACAGGTATAATACCCTCTCTTTCTTCTAGTGGAGGTTCAGAGCAAAGGATGAAGTAAACCTGCCCTATTCACTGCTGAAACGTGACTCAGATAAAATAAACCATTTGGATTAGGTGACAAAACTGTTGGGGCCCTTGGAAGAGAAACAGAAACTGGATATCACTGATTTAATGGTAGTTCCAGAAAAACATATTGTCCAGTTTAGAAAAGACAATGTACATAACTGAGATTACAACAGTAAATAAGTGTCACCAGCACTGGACAGAACAGGCTTTTCAAGCAGGCAAACCACAAACCACAAAGGGGCTGACAGCTCGGGCACTGAAGGGAGAGGCAGACACTGCAGCAATGCAGCACAGGGCAGCAGCTGCCTGACAGCATCTCAGCAGCTGGAAACACAGACACTGAGGTAGCAACTAACACCACAGCTTCAAAGGGCATGGCATTTCGTCTCTGCACCTCCCCCTGAGGCCTCTGGGATCACCTGTACCTATTAATCCAGTGAGGTAGAAATTCAAGCCTAGCATTTTCTGGTCATGCTTACTGCATAAAAGCCAATCAAGCACTATTTTTATGCACAGTCTGTGCTGTTTCTCAGGGTATTATTGCTTATCTTCTGCAAGTCCTTGTGGGTTTATGTAATCTGATATCACTACCTTTTTTCAATTTCTGTGTAATGTTTTTCAGCTCTTCTCCATCTCAGGAGATAAGAAAAAATACTCTTGTAGTATAGTGGAAACCTGACTTTTTAATTTTTATATGACAAGAAACATACCAATGGAAGAAGAGAACATACATCTAGGACTTAGGAGAAACAAAATTTCAGCATTCAGCTAGCCTGGATTCCCTAGCCCAGTTCTTTAAATATTCATTAATTACTTCAAATTTTATGTCTCTATTACATATAAGCATATAACATGCTGCACGTGCTGCAATTCTAACTTTGAATTTTTGTTTATTCTTCCCTTTATAAAGATGCTACAATATCAACCTTTTGAAATGCTGCATACACCACATATTTAATTATTTATTCACCTGGTGGGTTGTGTTTCTATTGTTATTATTGCTTAGTTTTGTCTGAATAAAGAGTCAATGTAAAATAACAACAACATAAAATTTCAGCTTCAGCATGAGAGTCCTCCACTGACTGTAACAGTCAAAAGATAGAATGTGAAGTTCTGGCAGCTGCAAAAAATATCCCAACCCAAACCCAGGGGCAAAACTGTATCATAGGATATCTTCTATCCTAGATAAATGAGAATGCTGAAGTCTTTTTCCTCATAAAGAACACAAGTTCAATGTTTTATTCTCTTTAAAATTCTAGGGTTTTTTTTCTCCCAGGTCATCGTCCCAATAACTACTGGTATTTATTACTCTGAAGTGAGTTTTGATCAGTGATTTAACAAAATTTGGTAGATATGCCAAATAATTTGGTTTTTATCATAAAGTGTTCTCAGCCAAAAAGTGTTTTCTATGGAAAATTCCCAACCAGTTCTACTACTAGGCAGACATCTGGAGCATTAGTTGGAGGCATCTGTGCCTGGAATGACTGCTGAACCGTGAGAGATGTCACACCGTGACCTTAAAGCTAACCCCACAACCCAGCTGTATATCCTGTGGTGCCTGCAGGGATCTAAACCTTGAAATCCCTGCTGGTTTTCCCTCTGCATGTACTCATAGCACTGAGAGAAGGAAATGAAAGTATCTGCTCGCTGTGAGGCACCAGGACAAAGTTACAAGATAGGTGCAGCCATCACAGCAAGGTTTAGCCTCCCTTAAAAGGAAGTGTGACTAAATTACAGAGGCAGTTGTATTCTATATGCAGCTAGATTTGCATACTGTGAGTCAAAGCGCTGTGAACACGTAATAACCCCTGTTAACTAATCAACTGTGGAAAAGTTCACAGGGTGCCCTGGGCAACTATCCTGGTTTCTACAAGTATGCTTTATCTCTGCCACAAGGCCAAGAATCGATGGAATGGCACTTGTGCTTCCTACTTGCCAGAGACAAGATGTCAGACAACACATGGCATGGGAGAAGAATGGCCAGGTCTAAGGACAAAACCTCTTCTCAGCTGATCCTCACATTATTAATTTGCTCCTTGCTTGTCTTTTAGGTCTCTCTCCCAGCAGTCATTAAAAAAAAAATATCTTGATAGCTTTCTAGTTTACTCAAGTTGGGCTTACACTGGGTTGCCAATCCCAGTATCATGCCCCTGCCTGGGCAGGCAGATCTTTATGTTATGCAGAATCAAGTCCTCGTAGCTTTGAAAATCTGCCTTTACCATCTACTGCTGACTTCACCTCAGAACTGAAACATGTACCATCTGAAAGAATGACCAACCCTTTGGGAAACTTCCCTCTTCAGTACACTCAGTGACAGTCTAATTTCTCAGACCAGATTTTTACACAAAGCTGCTGCTGTGCACCGACTAGTCATATAAACCCCAATTTGCCTTGTTACTGCAACACATGCAGTAACAATGTCCTACAGTGGGTGTAACATAGCACGGTATTTGACGAAGTCCCTTCAAAAGAAAAGAAGTTGCAAATAGTGGGTGTGGTTTGGGCTTTTAAAAGATTATTATTAAAATCACACAAAAGGAAGCAGTTGAATGACAACGACTGGAGGGCTGATGAAAGTGAATTTTCCCTTAGAGTAGTCTAAAAAAACTTGCAATTTCGCACATTCCTGGGGAAATGTGCTTCAATCAGCTCCTCTCATTTTGCATTTCCAGAGGCACTGGGCCAAACTGAGGAAGTGCGGTCATGAACTATCCCATGTCCAGGGAATTGTCACCGGGGCTGACTCTGCCTCACCATCTCCCAAGGATGCTGTCAAGAAAAGTCCCAAGCTTCCCTGACAGGCAGCTCTGCATGCTCCCCAAAGCTGCAGAGATGCTCTGATGCTAGTAAACCTGTGAAACTATGAGCTCTTGAAAGCCTCTTAATGCAAAGGTTTCTTTTGTGGAACTGTTTCTGATTTTTTCTTTCAACACAAGGATGTTTCTAATTTCAAGTTCTGCAGGCTGAAGTAGGATATCATATACCTTCTAGAGTCTGATGTAGACATTAGGTACAAGGCGAAGTTGCTAGGAGACCACAGATGGAGCAAGGAGCATTGCAGTAACGCAGCAGCTTTTCACACAGGGATGATGAGAATGCCTGCATCAGCAGTCAGCCCTTCACAACTTAAACCAAACCTGACAACCTTTTGCTGCTTGCATAAAGATTTACATTTGGATAGAACCATTAAATTGCTATAAAACCAGCACACCAAAACCTGAATAAAAAACAAGGCAAGAAACATAGAAAAGGATTACACAGACTACACTTGCTACTCTCTCTCATTGTTTTGGGGAATGGCTCCTTCACTTAAAAAATAAAAATCCCAATTATACAAACAAATGTTGGCACTTCCTACTTGTGTCCTGGACCCAAGTGGCACATCCCTGAAATACAAAGGGGAATACTTAATGAACCAGTAGATGATGCTATGCACTCTGAATTCATTGCCCATTTCCATGTTATTTAGAAAAGTGTGTCACTCACTGTGGCAATAAGCCATTACAATCCACAGAGCCCTTTTGACTCTTGTGTGCCCATACTCATGAATCAGAGTTCATGCTAGTTAAAATTCACCACTTGACAAGCAGAGATTAGAGGTTTATCAAACTCAGGCTTTCATTGTTTCAGTTGTCATGATCACAGGTATTCAAACAGATAACATAAACCAAAACTACTGCAGCTGCAAGTTTAGGCCATACATCTTAGACATGCTAAACCAATGGTTCTACCCATAAAGTTTTATTTATCACCTGTACATGGAAAGTTGAAGTATAGAAAGTTTGGATCACATCTAAAATTCAAATGGAAAAGCTGTAACTGACCAAAGTTGTGAACCTCTGTTTCAGTTCAGCTCCTTCCAGTGGGATCATCCATCCTGAGAGGTCATTAACCTGTTCACTGTTGAGGTAGGACTTACCTGACAAATATTAATTCATATATTTCATTACAAAGTAGGCACTGCAAGCATGTCAGATGAATACAGACTACATTTACTCTCTTCATTTAAGAGGGAGCTACAGTAACAAATGTAGCCATATCTGTTCATACTGTCAGTGTTTGAAATTAGATAATGTTAATGCCTAAGGTGTTTGAGTGCTGCCTACAAACCCAATAATAAAAGAGCTTTGGCAATGCACAGCCGAAGGTTAGAAGCTTCAAGTGTGTCAAGTACTCCATCTTGATAATAAAGAAACAATTGAGCTGAGTACCAAATTATGTGCTGAGTGAATGCAAGGTCCCATCTACCTCAGCTGGGAATAAATGAATCAAATTGAAGCCAGTACCAGCTAGAAATTTTCTACACTAGTCTGTTTAGAGTATTTCACAAACTAGTCACTAGAAAGTGAGCAAAAAGAAAAGTGAGGGTATGTATTTGCTTCAGTTTGGGATTGCAGTATTTACAGGTCTAATTCTCATGTTACGGTAACATAAATAATTTCAAATACGCATGACATTTTTCTGTTGCAGTAGAACATTTTGCAATGTGTTTTGAATTGCTGTGGTAGGGCTCAACCTTTGTGTTTTAGACAAGAACACCTGCACACAATTAATCTAAATAATTGTAGTTACTTTCAGAGGCTTCCTGTAACACGTTTACTTTTCCTCTGCGAGTTCCCAGTTCCTATCTCTTCATGACCCTATTATATAAACCTTCATACACCACAAAAATAAGCAGCTAATTTTCTCTTGGGAAATCTCATTAGTGGAAACAAGGTATGTTCTGTCACAGCAGCCCTTTCAGAAAAAAAAAAGCTGAAAAGGAGCTTCTCCTTCTTTGGGATATACACTACACATTGATTAATTAGGTAAGATTTGAAGCATGATAAGAAGTTATCCGAGTAATAATATTCTCCAGGAATTCTATATCTGCACTGCAACCTTTCACTGAAGGTAAATGCCCTGGAGAATTCCTCTTAGAGAATTATCTCTAACTATTAAAATTAACATAATTTCACGTTATCTAAAAAAAATGTAGTAAAATAAAAAGCACATCCTAAACTCAAGTAACACTCATTTAAATGTAGGATGCAATTTTAAATCAGTATTTTCAGGCTAAAGTTATAAAGCACTACATATAATTAGTTGCACAGAATATAAATCAAAAGAGGGCTTCCAAAGTAAATTCTATGCTGAAAGGATAAAAATGTATATCAAATTCCACATGCAATGTCTGCAGCAAAAGTCCCTCTCTTGTACTAAAGCCTTAGCTCATACTAAAGTAATGGGATTTTGCCTCTAGTAGAACTGAGTTTAAAAAAATCCCACAGGGACCTGAAGCCTTTTCCATCACTCACAGGGGAATGATCAGCTCATTTTCTGTTACAAATATTTCTTTCCAAGAGGGCAGGCTGTGTTACAACACTCATGATAGGATTTGTGGGTGCTGCTAAAATACAGCTCGCTCTCTCTTTCTGCAAAACAACAGTTTCTCGTTACCCTTCAAGTCCCAGGCTGTTCACACAGGTACAGGGAGTGCTGGCACAGAGTGTCCATCCTGCTTGTGCATTTGTGCTGCCTCTGGCTCTGCTGGAAGTGCCCAATCCCTGAGTATGTGCCAGCTGCACACCGTGGTGCTCTCATCAGCATGCTATGAGCTCTGACTCAGAGCAGGGAGCAGCAGCTGGATATAAACAGACCTGTTTCATCCTTGCATTCTGGTGAATTCAGCCTCGAGATGACAACAAAATATAGCCACCAAAGTAATTTAGAAAATACATATAGTCCATAAACCTTCACACAGGGCAACCTAAAAGTTAAGTAATATATTCAAGAGCATTGTCCAAGTGCTTAAACACGTACAGGCTTGGGGCCATGCCACTTTCCTGAGAATCTCATTTGAGTGCTTGACCATATCTTCTTTATATCCAAACTGAGCTTCTCCGATGCTGCTTTAAGACATTTTTATGCACATGGAACATTAGCTAATGGGAATCTATGGCACAATAGGCCCCTTTATGTTTTTTTAGGAGAAAAACTGCCAACTAATAAAAATAAGGATCACTTCAGCCAATTTAACATTGTCTGGAAGGCAAAAGTCATGCAAACTGAATTTACAAATAATGAGCATGTGTTTAACTGTGATGATCATTGACATAGCCACTAGGAAAAACTATGCACTCCTTGCCATTTGTAGGAGGACTCTGACAGAGTGTAGATGCTCACAGCAGACATCCACATGAGAGGAATTCTAATCCTAATAAGCTTTAAAAGAAATCAGATTATGCCTCTGTGAAAGATAAGATTTATTTTTAAGCACAACTTCCAGATTAGGTACAAAGGTAACAACATTCCACAATATCATCACCCCCCCTGCCCTGAAATCTATTACACCTAAAACTGAAGGTAGAACAATTAAGAAATGATGATGAGCTTCTCAGTACCTCTACTTTAAGTTTGATGAACTGACTTCTTTCTTCTGAATTCTGAAGGAGGCTTATTAGCACTTTTTGAAAATATTTGGTTATTCCCAGTATTTTATTCTATACATATTTCCTCTGCAATGTCTTTACAGTCTTTCTTTTACAGGTTTTCTTATGCAGACAGTGAAAATAAGAGGAATTTTCTGAAAAACAATGAGTGGTAATGAAAACAGTCACAAAACATGAGTCTCAGAGTAAAACACACACCTTCGAAATTTCCCTACAATTGAAGCAATGACTCAAAAGAAAGGGAAAATATGAAGAGGCTCTCGAAGACAGCTCTCCCAGCATGTACCAGTGTAGTTAACACATATTAATTTGCTATAGATATTGTAAAAGCAAATACAATTAATCAAAAAACCACATATTTTAGTAGGATTAAATATTTGTTTGAAATAATCTTTCATCAAAACTGAAAATTCTATGTCTTCTAGTATCTTTAATCTTTTAATGCTTGTTCTGTGTTCAGTGAATATTCACAAGAAGATTTGAAAGAATTTTCTTCAAGATCCATAGTCTGACATATTTTTTCAGAAGTCAGGTATTCTTTTCAGTATGTTGGTATAGGGCCAAAAGAAGCAGAACAGCAGAGGAACTTGAACATGTTACAAAAGGACATCTGGTTTTCCCCCTCCTGCTACCTCCTGCACCAAAGTAGGGGACAGAAATGGCATAGCATGGAAAGGAAGCACATTAACAGTGAGAAAGAGCAGGCAGTCTACAGATTCTTTTTTTATGCAGGTTTACACCAATTTGGAAAAGAGGCACGTGGCCCATCAGAGCTGTAGACATGGTGATGCAAGTAAAAATTCTCTAGCAATAAACAGATTTCTACGAACAGAACACATTGAAATTACTCTGGTCCGTGTATCACTGACTAGCTCAGAATAAAGAGCAAAGGGGTTACCTTAATAGGGCTTCCATCTGGAGTGAGAACCTCTTCTGAAAGCTCCATCATCTTCAGTGCCATCAGGGCAATGGCTTTGGCATGACTAAGGCTTTTCTTATGGAGCCCTGCTGCAACACAGTAGGCATCACCTATTGTTTCCACCTGCAGCAATCAGACAAACCCAGTGTTACAGTGTGATAATGAGAGGGGAACCCTGCCATTAGGGTTGCAATCAGATAGTGTTGCTTAAAACATGTGAGCAAAATATCCATAAATAAGCAATTAGACAAAAGAGCATAATTACCTGAGTCTGCAAACAGGTGCAGTCAAAACCTCACTCAAAACACCACAGTAGTTTATCACCATTATAACCAAAGAAGATTGTCTAGAACAGTGTATGGCATCAGCTGAGATATGACAACATTCTCCCACAGCAGTAACACAGAAAATTACATTTTCCTAAATGAGAAACTGCTTGCAGCTTCATTTCATACTATCCTGGCTGAGTTTGCTGTTGGGTAAGAATAGTGCTGCATAATTATAATTTGTAATTAGTATTTGATATGCTAGAAAATTATATCAGGAAGAGAATTAGAAAAAGCAAAAACACTACCATAAAAAACAGAGAAGACTATCTAACTTCTCATTAGTGGGTAGCTCTTCCTGGTATAATTTACAAATATTGCTACAGACTCTTGACTGCACCTTTGTCCCTTATTTTCAAATAAGAATTGATGTCTTTCTCTCTCTCTCATGCAGGCTATCTTACTCTGCATTCCCCACCTGCAGGCATGAAGTTCAGCAGACTGAACCCTCTGGTCTCTTCAGGCAGGCCTTACTGCTCTCTTACTCTGATTTGCTTTAAAAGACCTGGCCTCCAGGAGGAAGTGGGAGCAAAATGAATTGCAGAAGCCCTCTGGCAGCCTGAGAAACACTGCAGCCCTCAAGGTCTGCAGCTTTATTTACAGCATTGTGTTTTGCAGTCTGTTTGCTGACACATCTGTAAAATTCTTGCACAAAATCCATTAACACGAGCCCAGACCTCAAGGATTAGTTTAGGTTTTGTGGCACAACTAATCTGGCTTTCACCCTGCACAGAACACCAAAGGAAAACCAGAAAATGCTTCAGCAAAGACCAGGGTGAGAAGAAAGGGAGTTATTCAGAGAATAAATATAGCTGATTTTTCTCTCTGCAGTGAATCTACTAAGTAGTAGGCCTGGATCTTCTCAGATTAATTTCCAGTCTTCATAAATTGGAAATAGTATCTCAATACAAATAATACCTGAAAAAGTAAGCATTACATGTAAATGTACCCAGAGCATGAACCTAGAACAGGAGTATGAGCAAATACCTCCTACCACCAAATTAATCTGCTGCAAGCCCACTGTGAAGTTTGCCACCTTAACCTTTCTGGCTGATTGTGCAGGAGGGTGTAAATATAGATAGGAAACTGAGGGTTTCTCATGAGCTGAGACAGCTCCTTCAACACCTTTGAAAGCTCCTAATAGTACTTGTATATAGAAAAAAACCCAAGTAGGAGCAACCAATACTGCTGTTTCACCCAAGCGATATCTCGGGATGTCTGTCTACAAGAAGCAGACGCTACCGATGCCCTGCAGTTTAGGAGTTTGTTTCTCCAAAGACAAATGGATGGACAAGAATATTGCAATGGCTGATGAAAAATGTAGAAACAGGACATAATAAATAAACAAGCACAGTGAGAAGTATCAGAAATTAGAAAGACAGCCTGGAAGAAATAGATGTTTAAAAATGCTCTAAATTGGAAGGAAGCATTAGCAGAAATCCACTGTCATTCTTCAAAATCTTGAATAAACATTAGTAGGAATAGACTCAAAGGTGTTACTACAGAAAGAGCTGAGTCTATGATGTCAAATACAAAAATTAAATACAAATTCTGCTCCCTGTTGAATGACCTAATTTCAGAATTACTTTTCCACTAAAGTTGGTTGCATAGATGCGGGATACTGTTCCTGCAGTAGGAGTTCAGACAGAACTCCTTATTTTGTTAGATTCTTCCCCCTTGGAAATTTCCATAGCTGTAATTTAACAGCTAAATTCCACACACTGAATGTACTGTGCTACCAGAAAAATGGAATTGAAAATGCCTTGTAATAATCTCTATATAAAAATGAAAATTATAATAGTGCCATTACACTTTAAAGTGCTTGTTCCTATGGAGTTCATCTGACAGCAATACTGGAGAACCAGGGGAAGAACTACAACTGCTTAGACTGACCTGGTACTTTAACCTGGATGTGATGAGTACTGACAGGCCTGTCCAATGATTTACTATTCTGTAACCCTGTTTTCAGTCACATACTAGGATTTTCCCCAGCTAAGCATTTAAGCTGAAATTTTCCTTATGAATACCGCCACCAAACTTTAAACTTGGTTCCATCCTTCTTCAAAATCAGATTTGAGAAATCTTCCAAAAGTTCCAGGAGTTCTTGTAATTCAGATTGTTCATGGCATTTGCATTTGGTCCAGTTGTATGGAGTCATAAAATCATGGAATGGTTTTGGTTGGGACATTTCAAGACAATCTAATTTCAGTTCCCCTGCCATGGACAGAGATGCCTTCCACTACACCAGGCTGCACAAAGCCCCATCCAACCTGGGATTGAACATTTCCAGGGATGGGGCATCCACAGCTTCTCTAGGCAACCTGTTTCAGTTTCTCAACACCTTCACTGTGAAGAATTTCTTCCTTATATCAAATACAGTCACTTTTGGTTCATTACCAATGACTGTTGTCCTGTAACAACAGGCCTTAGTAAATTGTCTCTCTCCATCTTTATAAGCTCCATTTATACATCAAAGGTTACAACAAAATCTTCTCTTTTCTAGGCAGAACAACCCAACTCCAGACGGTCTTGACAGGAGAGGTGCTCCAGCCCTCTGGATGTTTTGGCCCTCCTCTGGACTTGCTCCAAGACATCCATGTCCTTTTTGTGCTGAGGACACCAGAGCTGGATGCAGCATTGCAGGTGGGGTCTCATGAGAGCAGAGCAGGAATCACTTGCCTTGACCTGCTGGCCAATTTTTTCTTTTTGATGCATCCCAGAGTATGGTTGGTTGTCTGGGCTGCAAGTACAGATCACTGGCTCACATCTAATTGTTCATCTACCAATATTCCCAAGCCCTTCTTCAGAGGGATGGTCTCAATCCATTCATCCACCAGTCTGTATTAATACTGGGGATTGCCCTCACCCAGATGCAGAAGCTTCACTTGGCCTCGCTGAACTTAACAAGGGTATATGAGGACATTAAAATAGATAATGCAACAAGAGTGATACATCACACATCAGAAGTTCAGGCTGGACCCCTGAGTGAGTCAGACGCACACAGGGAAGAAGGGAATTTCTCTTGTCTCAACTGAGGAGTAGCAATTGGACTAGAAACACAAAGCACAGCTTATAGCTTGCTCCAAAGTATCCTCTGGGTAGATCCCGAAACTGTGTGCATCAGAGAGCAACCTACTCCATAAATATTCAATAGATTAAAAGAAAAGAAAGGCACTACTCAAAGTGTCTAAAAATTGCTGCATTCAGATCTATTTGATACTCTTCAAGAGGATGATATACAGCAGTGGAACTCCAAAGGAAATCTCTACCATGTGATAAACTAGATTCTGAGGTTTTGACTTTGTAATGTGACTTTTAAGATGCATTAGTAGTAGTATATTTGATTTTTATATCCTTCCTAGATACATATGCAGGAAAAGATGTTTTGCTTTCAATCTTGTAAGCCTGGAATGCCTTATCCTGCATCTTTAAAAAAAGGTAAATATATTCTGTTTAGAATATTAAAGTGGTTTTTGCATATGATTGGCAATTTACCATTAACAAGACTTAGTATATTTTTTTCTAATTTAATTACAGTTTCTTATTGCTCCTAATAGTTATAGCTACTCACTGATTGCCTGGCCTATTAGCAACTTTTCATCACTTTTCACTGATTTACACTTACCATAGCCAGCTTCACTGGAGTTTTCATTAATTGGTAATTAACACACAGCACTATAGAAGAGAAATTGAACTTGGATTTCAAAATTAGACCAAACTCTAAACACCGCGTAATAGACTTTTTATTCTTAACTAACAAATGAAGAATCCAGGAAATACTGCAGCTACTTACACTGCTATACAAAAGCCTCCTCTAAAACCTCCTGTAACTCTCAAGTCACTGGAACTGTCCAAATGTTTTCCAGTCAGGCCTTCAACAAATCCCATATAAAAGTTAATAATTAGTTGATTGAAGTGGTTGTGTGTACTCCATAGTTCAGGAAAACTTTCTAGACAGTTATCTCAACACTGCTGAATACTAAAGAGTGATAATGCATAAAAATTGCAGCAGGAAGCAAGTACATTCTGCTTTTGAAAAGTCATCTTCTATATATCCAGCTTCTGCTAGTCCTCGCTAGATACCATACGTCTGCCTTGGATGTGAACAGCAATTTTTACAGAAGGTGAACTCTATAGTAATTTTTGTACTTATCCTTAATTCATAACCATTTGAGACAGAATATGATTTGCGGATCAATTTGGTAGCACAGAAGTCAGAATGTAATTTCTCCAATTCTAAAGTGCTCAGAGAACAGAGATTAATAACCTGATCCCTGGGCTGTTCCAACAGGTCTCTTCCAGCTACCAGTAGCTAAACTTTGTGTTGTCTTTCATTATTAAACTGAGGAACTGGAAGTTTTAGCCAAATTATGTTCCGTGGACATAAAGTCAGGGTGTTGCTTCAGTGAAAGTTTTTAAGGGAAAATGTGGTGCACTGAAGTAACATTTCTGCTTTGTATCCTTCATCCTGAATTCATGAATATGCACCAGTCATTAAGTTTCTGAACTTCTAGAAGTAGCAAAGGAACTGAAGTGTCACACTTCGTTTCACAGAGTGACATACATGGGGCAGAGATACCATTTTAAGTGAAATCTGATATGGCAGGCTAAAGATTTTTCATCTAAAATACTCAGGAGTCCTACTTCAAACCTTTTTCAAAGCACAGCTTGGAAATAAACATAAAAAATATAATTGCAGGGGTCACTTTGTGGCAATTCTAATCTGAAATTCCTACTTGTTATAGGTTGACACAGTTTGTTTTTTACTTAAAGTGGAAACAGTTCCCTGTCAGGACCTTGGAATTGTTTTGAGACAGGTACTTATCGGAGTTAATTTTTAAATACTGACATATTGTTTGACCATTAAGGAAGCTAGATGCGACTTTGAGGAATAACCATATAAAATTCTGACTGGGTCCAAGTCAGCCCTTTCATTTCTGGCTGCAGAACAGGGTAACATTAGCCGGGCCCTTCTGTTAGAACGGCCCAGGCCGGCCCGGAGAGAGATGGAGACAGAGAGTGAAGGACTAATTGGAGGAAGGATGGAGGAGTTGTCTGCTGCCTGGACTTCAATTAGTGCCATGGACATCAACTACATCTAATCTACATATAGATGTAGATTACCCCTTCAAACGATGAGAAAGATATGCATTTGGGAAGATGATTGTTTGTTTGTGGATTTTTGAGCAAAGGTGTTTGTGACGGACTGAGTAATATTGCATTAGAATCTGTGATTCTTGTAGTCTCATGAGATGTTTGAGCAGAGAGAGATGAGAAGTCTTTGTGCCAGTGGAGAAGTGAAGAGATAGCTCTGTTCTCTGAGAAAGAGAATCCTTTGCCTCTGGAGTTGTGAATCTTTAAAAAGTGACACCCCAATATGCCTGAGTTCACATGACCCACGGGCAGCCTGGGAAACTGCTAATGGGAGGAAGGGTCGGAGGGATCACAGAAGCAGGTTTTCCCCGGGCGGATGTTTCTGTGACAGTTAAAACCCACACGAGAGCTGTTTTATCAGTGGGATGGGTGCCTCTAAGAGAGACTCCATCTCCTAAAGAAGTAATGAATGACTATTTTCCAAAGAGTGGAACTGACTCAAAATCACAAGTTGTCTCTCTATGTTGCTTGTGGGAAGGTGAACAGTTTGTGGGGAAGAAAAGTTTTTAAAGTTTCATTTTTTTTCCTTTAGTGTGTGTTAATAAAACTATCTTTGTAACTTCCTAAGTTGGACCTGTTTTGCCTTTTTCCTCCCGAAGTCTCACAGAAAGAAATGAGACTAGGCACAAAAACCATCACATACTGCAATCAAAAATATTAAATACATTGAAAGAAGTAGCTGGAGGGAGAATTGGCTCTAGTTTTAGTCCTGTCTCAGCAGGTTTCCTGTGAAAGCCTAACATAGAATTTGTATTAGAACTATGACAATGGAGTACTCACTACTATTCTTTTCATATAAGAGACATAAATACGTCTGAGTGCAGTTTGTGCGTTTTTAATGGGTTAAATTATACTCACATCAATAAGACTTTTTCATTTACAATCAAAATGAAATACATACCAAAAATGGGTGTGAAAATTCAAAAGATGCTGTCTTTTTCCAGGAAGAAAACCTACCTTTAACAGCATGTCTTTTGTAGATCCTTCACCTTTCTCTGAAGGGTACTTGTGTACTATTGCCTTCATCTCAAAAACACTCACAGGGCTTCCTATGTATTTATAATCTCACTCATAAGGGTTGTAATATTTAGTACCCACTTAACCTAAAATAATTTATGTCACTGTCCCTTATAGCCTGTTCAATGGTGTTTTTTTCAAAATAAATTGGAAATAAAAAAGTGAAACTGCCCTCCTGTGTAGGGTAAAGAACTAGAGGATACTCTTGCTACACACAGATGATCAGAATACAGGATTACTTTGGAAAGCAAATATGTAAGAATTGCATATCAAATGTTTGTTCAACGTTTCTTTTCCTTGAGAAAAGGGTCATATTTGAGGAAAAATATATCATTAAATTTTTGTGTGTGTGTTTTCCACTGACATATAATCTACAGAAGTGTGTCATACACAAAAAGTTTAGATAGAATAACCAGTCTTAGATATTCTTCAGCCATGTCTTGATTTCTTACCCTTCTTTTTATAGAGTAACAGATGTTTCTTCCAACTGAACTGAGTTTCCATATGCATCAAATCCTGCTTGTGGTCCCCCCCCTTTCTGCTATTTTAATCACCAGAAATATTTATTTCTGCTTAAGTATGTGTTCATAATCACTGTAATTTTAAGTTGGCAAGGAAACTTGGAATATTAAACAGTTTCTCTATGCTCCACACCCTGTTTGCAGACACAGTGTACAAAGTGTATATGCTATATTTAACTGAAGAGAAGATCATTACTAAATTGTTTCTTATCACATATGAGTAATCTGCCAATAGCCTGAAACTATCCTATTGCTGGGAGATACTCTATAAAACTTTGTTTTATAAAACTGAAATAATAAAAAACAGCAGTTGCA
This sequence comes from Prinia subflava, assembly GCF_021018805.1. Taxonomy (NCBI): domain Eukaryota; kingdom Metazoa; phylum Chordata; class Aves; order Passeriformes; family Cisticolidae; genus Prinia; species Prinia subflava. Next base: position 33,125,673 of record NC_086249.1, read on the forward strand.
ATTCTATCAGTTCCCTCCTAAAGAGCTTGAAAATGAAGAAAACAGAAATAATGAGCAGGGAAAGGGGTAATGGTTTAGCTAATTGCAGTTTAATGCTCTTCTGTTCATCACTTAACTATTCTCTCTGAGAAAACAAACTTTTTTGTGGGTCATTTGTTTGTGGGTCCCTTGTTTGTGGGTCATTTTTTTTACCTGCACTGAAGAGCATTATTCTCCATCTTAACCTGCCTCTCCTTTTGCCTGTTGCCTATGCATGTTCACCTCCTCCCACCAAAATACAGACACAGCGTTCTCAGGGCATAAAATGTTGTACTGAGCAGTTAACACTTCTCAAAATACAGCATGTAAAAAAATCTAGAATTTTAAAATACTCTGTCTTTTATAGCAAAATCTGTGGGGTGTTTTTCTTGATAATAACATTATTTGCACCTGCATCAGCCTACAGCTGCTACCAAACTGGGGAGACGGGTCAATTGTCCATTTCCTCCTGGGCTGGGCTGCCATCCTCAGTGAAATGTACAGGCAGGATGAACTGGAAGCTTATGAAATTCAGTAATGAAATGTGCAAAGTTTTGTCCCTAGGAAAGAATTTCTCTGGAACTGATACAGCCAACTTCCTGAAGAGCAGAGCTTTGAGAGAGACCCTGGGGGTCTCGCTAGGCAGTAAATGTCAGATGGGCCAGCAATGAGTCCTGGGAACAAAGACAGGCAATGACAGTCTGGATGTATGAACAGAGACAGGGAAGTGGCAGTCAGCCCCTACTCAGCACTTGTTAGACCCAGATCCCACATCCACTTTGGGGGTCCTTAGTGCAAGACAGAGATTGATAAACTGGATCCAACTTACTAGGGGCAAGAAAGATTGTGAGGGCTGGAGCACCAAGGAAAAAGGGCTGAGAGAGCTCAGCTTGTCCAGACTGGAGCAGAGATGGTTTTATGGCACTTGAGGGGATAGAAGTGGGTTCTCCACAGCAGTGGAGAGTGATAGAGCAAGAGACAAAAATGACATCAGCATCCTTACAGACTAGGAAACAGGGAAACCTGTGAAACTTACTGACAACAAGGTCTTACTTAGATAAAAAAAAAGCTTGTTAAAGCAATCTAATATCTGCAGACAGTGAAGATTTTCATAGATGCTTCAGCAAATATGGGGATAAGGAACATAATCTTTTTGTTTTAGGGGTAAATCTCAAAGTGAAAATGCTACAAAGAAGCTTGCTCTATGTGCCTGACATTTCATAAGTAGTTCACAAGGCATCTTGTACTTCTTCAAGCAGCCACATCCAGTACTATTAAGCACAGACCATTATAATGCACTATTTTGGCAGATTCTAAGGTAATCCAAGCTTTAACTATCTGGTATACCCTGTCCTCAAATACAGATATTAATTATGTTACTAACTGTTTGAATGGGATTGAGCAATGATGAGGTGTTTTGACAACAATCATCACATTCCTTTGTATAATTTCTAGAAAGTCAAGCTTTGAATTAATCACCAAAGTGTTCTAAGGGATCCTGTTGAGAGACAACAGAATACCCATGCTCAGTGGTGATGGGAGTTACTCCAGTGGCACTATAACAAAAATCAAAGAAAGTATGAAGAGATAAGTCGGGTGGATGCTGAGTATATGAGAGAAATTAAAATGCAGTAAAACTTCCTTTTGCCCAGTTAAAACACACTCTGTGTTATTAACATAACATGGCATCCAACTATAACATTATTAAATAACTATAAAACACATGAAAAGTAGATGACACTAGCAGGGAAGAAGCAATATTTCAGCTGCAGCTGCATCTTACAGACTGCAAGCTGCTAAGATGTAGCAGCTGTAATCTACACGGGTGAGATTCAGTTCACCTAACCAGAAGTATGTCTAATATAGCCATTTGAAAACGAGTTATTCACTCTCAGTTCTCTCCACCATCAATGAACTGAATGGGAACTCTTGCATCTGACCTTAGAAAAAAAAAACAAATCTCACACTTAAAAAATTCACACTTACCCTCTAAAATCAAACTTTCCTCTGTTGACTGTGAGGATAAGTCTAAATTATTAACTCTATGCTAAAAGTGTCATATTTTCACCTGTATCTCAGAACTGTAGAAAAGAAAGAATTAACAAAATGATGTGAAGAGGCAGAAGGGCAGATTGAACCTGGAAGGTCACAGAGGCAGGTCAATTTTAAAAGAAGGACATGTCATGTTCTGCAAGATCAAATACTCCTTTAGGAAATCTGATCTTGTCAGATGAACCAGTGAAAAAACTTTCTACACTCCATAGATCAGTTTCCTTTCCAGTCTTTGAGATTAATCCAGAACAGCATTTATTGGAGGTATGAACCTTAAGTGATTCTTACGATGACTTTAACAACAAAATCAATGCCTTCTAGCATATTAACTTTGATTTGAAGACCTGGATTTTGTTTCTTAAGGAGCAAAGTCAGAGTAAGTTCTAGATGTACTCCTCAGCCTAGACTTACCAGAGCACAACTTGGCTTCCTGCACACCCAGGCTGAATCTCCATGTAGCACATAAATATTAAACGAGATGGCTTTATAAGTTTCATCCCAGCATGAGGCCAAAATTCAGTATGTGAATGGACATGGCACTGGAAATTATCAGGAACTACAGCAAAGATTCTTTCACAAAATATTCATTATCCTGCTTATCCAGATTTCATTCCAGCTGCAAGACTGAATAAGGCAGTACCTCAAAACTATGTACTTTCTTTTATGGAAACTGAAATGTCTTCCCTCCAAAGGAATACAGAGAAATTTAGCCTTAAGAGGAAATTCTTGCATGTATAACTGTAAAGGAAACCTTTGAAGTTATTAGTATCTCCCAAAGGGCTTTTCTTTCATCTGTTTTCTGCCCTAAGTTGTACAGCAGGAGAATAAGGAAAAGGCTGTGGTATATGGCAACATATCATTTGGGCTTTGTTACTCCTGTCCATGACTTCTGGTCCAGCAGCAAACAGGACAGTTTTTAACTGGTATGGGTTAAAGACTGAAGAAAATGGAGATTCTCTCCATTTTAGTTTTAAGTCAGCAACCTCAGCACTCATCACAGGAACAATTTATTTGATATACATATCCTGCCTCAAGATGTCATTGACATCTCCCATAATTCCTTCTACCCAAATTGTTCTGAGTACCTCTGCAGATCAGTAATAATCTTAACGTTCCCATTCATGATGGAACTCACATCATCAAGCGTCCGTCATACAAAAAAGAAGCTTCAATTCAATCTAGTCATCTATACTCTTTCTATAGTAAAAATGAATTTTCAAGGCATGACGTATTTCATCCTGAATTCTGTAAACCTCTTTTTATCCCATTTAGTACAGCAGGATGCAAATGTGTGTATCTTTGCTTAATTGCCTGCATCCATGCCCAGACTGTCATTTGATATGCAAGACCCCTCCCATGTTGTCATCAGCATGCTTTTCTGGGCATTGCCTGAAAAACAGGTTTGTGTGGGCCACAGGTTTCGTTTGTGAAACTCCCAGAAGACTCTAGGGGAGCTCTGTGCCTTTGAAAGTGCACCACAGTAGGCATGTTCCTGCTCCCACAAAGCACCTCAAGCCAGGAAAAGGACTGCATGAGTGGGCTGACTGCTAGTGCTAAGATACCATTTGTCAGCACAGCAGCAAAACCCTGTTTAGCTCAAAGAGCCCTGGATCATGCCATGCACATTTTGGCATGCAGGTCACGGGATGTTATTAATCACTAAGGGGAGGGAGAGCAGATTTGAGGTATTTTGGGCACCTTATGGCACAAAGATTTGAATAAGTCATTTAATCTAAAATACAGTTTCTAAGGAAAGAAAAAACAAATAAACATGCCGGAGGGAAACCAGAGACAGTTATTTCCCTGAGACATTAATAAGTGTGTGTGCTCTTTCTCTGGAGATGGTGTAAGTGCAGTTCAGAAAAGCCTCCTCGGAGCTTGGCCTAGGGATTCTTGATCCTGAGATAGGTCTAGATCCACATTTCTAGCTACACTACAGAATGAATACTGTCCTTTTTCAAATTAAACAAAACCTGTTTGGTTTTTTGCTGTTGTGTGAATACAAATTAAGGCCTAATTCTGTTTACATTTTGAAGTTTTCTCTAAATTTTTTCTACTGCAAAGATTTGTCAGCAAAGCTTTGAAACAGCTGAATTTTGCAACACTGTTGAACCTTAACAATATTAGTCAGCAGCAAAGCACTATTTATAGACTTCCAAATCTCTGGTATATTATAAAAAATTTCCTGCTTTGGAAAGGATTATAAGGTTATCAAGATAGGATCTGAGAATGCACTTGTTTTCAAAGAATGTCCTTCAGTTTCTACTTAAGTGTTTCACTCTCTTAGCTTCTGTCTCTAATGTTTTCAAAATCAACTCCTATGCAGTGAAATCTTGTGCCCAAGTTTCAAGGTAACTTTGCAACACTTCTAGGACATGACATTCTGCTTTTGGAAATACTTCAGGAAAAGTCCTCCCATGTGAGAAGGGATGGATTACAGGCATCCACCTATGAAGTTCAGAACTCTGATCTTCTTGTAAAGCTCATTTTTTAAAAGAAGTTACTTCCTATAAAACCAAGCTCCTTTCCCAGAAGCCCAATTAAGAAGCAATTGCTCTTACCAGGCCTGAGGGCATCTTATTTTTAGTGAATTTAATGATGTTACACACTGGCAAGTTCAGGAGCATTTTGCTGGAAAAGCTATATTTGAATTCTTTCTAAAGCACCTACTTAGCAGTCTTAAGCACAGATCTTTCAGTACACAATATATGGAGGAACTCTTTCATCTCCACTGTAATTCAGAGTGCTACTTCTTTTACAGAAGAAAAAAGACAAATAGTACTTGCCATGTAGAATTACTACCTAGTATCTTAAAAGAGGGGTTTTTTCAGTAGTTAAGAGTCATGCCAGAGGACTTGCAGTCTACATGACATCAGCATCAGGTTTGCACACAACAGCCATGGTATAAAAAAATGTATCGTGTATAAATGATTTCTCTCCTCCGTAGGAAAATATGAAATTGCAAAAATCAGACAAATTATCTCTGATGAATTGAAGACTTCCTGGCTGGCATTCTGCCTTATTGCAATGTCAAAGTGCAGAACTGTTTGACAAAATAAGAAAATATTAAAATAATCATGTATGACCTAAGACACACATTTCAGTTTAATGTGACTGTCCTCCTCCCGATGTAAGTGTGGTCTTAGTTTGCTAGAGATATGCCCAGTATTTAAACTCCTGTTAAACCAGAACAACTTCCTCAAGGCTATACAAGCATTAATTTACATGTCCTGAAATTCACATGTTATCTAGTTTCAAATTACTTACTTAAGTATCCTCCATGTTCACTTAAATAACTTCATGAATTAAGGTACAGTTATGAATGCTATTTGCAGGAATGAAAATGTTGCATCTTGGTACATGAAAGTCCAGCCAGACTGCTTAAAAATGAAAAGAGCAAAGCAGATGGAAAGTGAAATTAGTTTCCTCCAGACCCTCCAAGGTACTACAATTTAGAAGCTGGAAAAATTGGACAGAATAAAACAAAGGACATAGCATCAGGGAGACACGTGTGCTGCAAGAGAGAATGCCCTTAGTCATAGTTCCTGTCTGGCCACAGTATGTGGGCTTGCTCCTCAATTTGCAGCAGGGAGGACACCCTTCTTGGTCCTATTCGAGTTAAAGGCCAGCTTATAGCTGGGCTTCATGTACAAACTGAGGACTTGGAAAGTGGTCCCAGGACCTGTAAGCTGGACATAGATGCCAAGGCTCCCAGGCAACTTGAGAGAAATGGACCAGGGCAGCTACAAACAAAGGTGAGCATTCCAGATGAGAGAAAAGTGAAAGGAGAGAGACAAAAAAAAAATCTATATATAGAATTATATATACAAGTATGGTATTCCTGAAGAAGTAGACAAGTAGTTATATACAGAAACAGAAGTCCTAGGCTCTTTAGAGGATTCTTGGGTGATGTATTGCAGGAGAACATGCACAGATGTTTTAGTGCTTTGTGCAGGGCTGCATGTTTATAAAGCAAAGAATAACTCTTCTGGAGCCTGAGTGTCTGTTTCCCTCATTTGCAGATCTCCCTGAAGACAGCAAGTGTAAATTGCCCACAAGGCTGGAGAAAAATATATGCTTAAACTAATGGCAATTCTTAAAAGTTCTTGGGTGTGCTGCACCAGATCTGCAGGAAAAATCCATGGAACATTTTGTGTTTCTTTTTTTTTTTCGTGGGCTTTTTGGGGGGTTTTTTTTGGTTTTTTTTTGTTTGGTTGGTTGGTTGTTTTTTTTTTCCTTAACTTGACCCAAGAGTACCTCTGAGTTCCCCAAAGAGATAGCTGCCCTGGCTTTGCTCTAACTTCGTACTGGAGTGAGACATGCCAGTGTGCCAGCAAGTCCAAGTATGGGCAAAGACTCCAAGGAGGAGAAAGTGTCATAGGCGGCTCAAGGACAGGAGGAAGAAGGTTCAGGAGTCCTCTGTGGTGGGACCCAAACACAGCAGTGTGCTGAAGGCAGCTCTACCAGGCTGGGTGGCACGGTGGAGAGACCAAGCTTCTGGGAAATGGAAATATTTTTCTATTGCTCATTTTCATCTGTTACACATTCAAAACCCACTGACTGTAAGCTATCAGGAAGAAGCAACACCTAGTGCACTGGTAATCCTCAGAAGTGCACCATTCCATTTTTAAAAAAAGGTATCTTGTAATATTTTATGTGTATTATTTTATGTATTTTATGCAATATGTGTATTGTATTGTTCATTTAAGAGTATCACTATCGTTTTACATATCTTAATTGCATTTCCTGAATTTTGGAAATGCCTAAGCTGAAGTTTAGAATTTCAAAACTTCTCAAAATGGCCATGTATTTGCACAGAACTTAAAAAGTTACAACTGGATGGAAAGATGGCAAAATAGTGGCCATAGATTTTACATGAAAACTTGGAGACTATGTTTTTTTAACTTACAAAACATAAAGCATAGAAAACTTCAGAATAGTCTGAAGCTCATGACCCTGCTTATTGAAATATTCTTTAGTCATTTTAGTACTGATAATAAGGTTGAGAACATGCATTTGGGTACGGGATGTATTAGTTCTCAAGAGAGGAGTGTCATGGCACTGAGAATGTACTGGTATTTTCTGTAAAATGAACACAGATTTCTGCAGCTAAAACTATCAGTACAGAAATGTAATGTGATATTCATAGAAAATGGGAGCTTAAAATTACATTCCTAAAAGCATTATATCACAACCTAAATATAAACAACATTTTTCAAAACTGGTGAGTATCAGTCTTAAATGATTGCAGGATAGTCCAGATTTCCCATCATTTTTTAGTCTTGGGTCCTTACAACGAGCAAACATTAAGCCTGTATACAGTGTTAGGCATATAAAATCAGAAAACAAAGATCTAACATACTAAGTGTATCATGTTGCCAGGAATAAAAGCCCAAGGAAGATGTGTGTGGTACCACTCAGATAGAGTGCCAGTTTAGCTAAATAATGAAACCAAAAAGAAAGCAGGAATTCACACAACAAAGTTGTGGATTTTGACTGCTAAATGAATGTGTGTAATTATATTTTCTTATATAAAAAATAAACTTTCTCAATAAACTTTCGATTAAAACATTTATGATAAAGATGTATAGCAAAGAAATTCTGGCAGCTGACCACAGTTCATTTTCAGAAAACATTTACGACCCTCTGCTCAGACAAGGAAAGTGGGACTTAGCAATTCACAGAAAGTGAAGGATAGTGTCAGGGAAAATCTGCGGTGTCTTCAAGGATGAATTATGCCCTGTTTAGAGAAATGACAAAGAAACTAACACCTACAGGATCAGGCCTGGTTCTGCTCTGTTTGGCTTGACATCACCCAGCCAACATATAAAACCACGCACTCAAAAGCAAAATAAATGCTGCCTTTACACAGCAGTTAAAGGGTGCAAGGGGGAAATGTTTCAGAAAGGAAACGGGGAAAGAGCTGAGAAAGCAGGCCTGCAAAGGCAGAAAGATTCAACAGGAAACAAATATTTGAAATGATCCAATGTCAAATAAGTATTACATGAAGGAGAAACAGAAGCTGTGGGAATCTTGAGCAGGGAAGATCTCAGACTGCAGAGTTAAGTTTTAAATGCCAGAAGACATGGCTGCAGCATATCTAAATAGTTTATTTGATAAAGAGATGGCTTAACTGAAGTATCATTTCCCAGTACTTGGCTAATAAACAACAGAAACTCAGATGCAGAGAAAAACAGATCAAAACAGTCAGGCCAACAAGTATATATTTTACCCAAAGCCACAGCTTTCAAAATTTTCTGAGATATCTCTCCCATGACTTCTGCTCCTGGAGTCCATGCTTCTACTTGCATGTCCACAAACACCAAACACTTGCCAAGCATCTGCAGCTACACTGATCTGAAATGCACTCCCTGCTTGACTCTTTGTCCCATTTCTCAACTCCAAGCCAGATATAATTAGCTCTGATAGTCAGCAGCACCAGTTTCCAAATGCATCATCAAGTCTCAGTTCTTTCACCTCCTTGTTCTTCTGTGATTACCACGAACATGTCCCTCCTGATCTTTTCACCAAGGCTGTATGTCACCAGATTCTTTCCCAGGTTTCACTCTCTGAAACACAGATCCTTCTAGAACTGTCACCCAGGCTCATAACACCGTGCATCTCAATTACAGCAATGTTCTCCCTCAACCCGGACAAATATAATCTGTCATCATTGCCATCCATTCCAAATGCTGCAGTGAAATTCATTTTCTGAGCCCATCATCTGTCTGTGTCATTCTTACCTGTGCCTCCATCCACTGGATAAGCTTTCCCTACCTCATCAGTTGTTATACTACTTTGATTTCCAAGAAATTTCAAAGTCTAACTCATCACCCTTCAGCTCTCAAGCATTTTCAGTCTTTATCCAAGAGCTCATTTTGCCTGCCCTCTATGTCTGACTAGTTAAATGTGAGGATCTTTGTTCTTTCTGTGCCATGTTTCTCTATAAACATCCCCGGACAAATTGCATGAGACAAATGAAAATATCAGGTTCACTGCCGGATTAGAAGCAGTGAGGTTCTGAATACAAAATTTTGTAACAGTAAAGCTGGGTAAATAATTCACACCATGGATTTATTTATTGCATTTTACTCAATTTTCTGTTTACAATATTGTTAACTTGGTATTCAGATGCACCCAACAAATAATCTTTGCAAATTATTCTTGCCATGCTGCTTAAAAATAAGCAAATTTAAAGCCTGATGTATTTAGGTTACATGATAAATTTCTGTAGCCTAGTTACATGAGTATATCTTTGAGGCGGGCTGGGTACAAATAATGGTGATTAAGCATCTAAAATTCACTACCTGACAATAACTTCAAAAATCATAATTGTTGTGGTGGTGACCATTCCTAGCAAAAAAATTTATTCCAGAATGTTATGTGAAACAAATGAAAAATATACAAACACACAAGCTATTTTCATTTTAAAATGCAAATGTTTTCTTTCAAAAGGATTGCTATTTTATTTTAAGCCTGATTCTCTAGTGAAACAAAAAAAGGGTTCATGCTTGAGTTTTTTCACTCTGTAGTGCTAAAGTGAGTAATTTTTACTTAATCCCTCAGAAATTTTTTTAGACTTCTGGTTAAAAAAAACCTAAAAAACATTTGGAGGGGAGAAAAAAGGTACATACAGCTCCAAAACAGCCAAATTGTGCGCTGCCTTGCTCACGAGTGAGCAGTGGTGGGATGGTGGGAATCAAGGGACACGTAGGCAGGGTCCAGGGACGGGAGGAGTAGTAGGGAGATAAGGAAAATTCAGGATGAAAGGATCTGAGAGGGAAATATCTATATTATGGCAACAGCAGCAGAGAAAGGGTGTTAGAGCTGTAAGCCATTCTTCCGTAGAAAAACAGGTTTTATTCATACCTTTGCTCACAGAACTACATGGGAGTCTCAACATGGAAGTGCTTTCCTTTTTAAAAAAGCAAAAATCTCATCTTGCCTATCTCAACAGCTATGGCCTTATTTCACAGGACAGTCTTTTCATAAAGTAACGTCTTTCTAGCCACAGTAGCCCAAAAGGCAGAAAGCTATGGTCTAAATGATATAATATTCACGATCTAAGCAGAAATCTTCCTTCTTAGTATTCTCACAGGACTCAACCAACCTTCTTTACAGTTAGATCATAGAGTTTTGCATACTTTATATCCTATTCCCATGCAACCACAATTTTCAACAAAAGATATTCTGAATGCTTCCAAACAGCTGAAATTAATCACCTGGGAGCACAGTGAGTACACCCATGTAAACACACGGCACGTGAAGCAAGGTCACTAGGTATCCCTCCTGACTCTAGGTTAGAAGTTCATCAAGTCCTGTTCTTGAAGCTGGGTCATAAACCAGTGCAGCAACATTAGGCTAACACAAACTGAGATCACACTCACCATCTTCTCCGACAGTATCATCGTAACAATTTTCAAATGAGGCTGGTACCTTCCACTGCATTCATGTCCCAAGATGGCCTTTGGCTTCTGAGCATTAGTAAAACAAACCCCTAAACCAGGAGCCCAAAACTTCTTTACAGTGTGCTTGTTTACTTCGGCAAACTGTCCTACCAACCTTTAGCTATACCATTTTCAGTTCCATCTGTGGTATATGCTGTAACTTTTCAGCCATGATTATTATTTAGGTGGGTAGGATTTATTTTTCAATTCCTTTTAAAGTGCATTAAAGGCTGGAAATGAAAGGAGCAGGACATTTGTGAGACCTTTTCCTCTACAGTCTATCAACAAATACTATATGAAATAGTTTGAAAACTGTTAGTTTGCAAACCTCAGGCATATAATAAAGTCAATATATAATTTTACAACCACATCTCTTTTCTCTTGTGCATTAACATATAAAAAGAAACTCACTCTAGTTCTTCTATCACAAAATTAAAGGCATTCCATATACAAAACAGTCTGTAGGTTTCACAGGATAATTACACTGCTGATTACTTCAGTGCATTTATTAAGTTCTACCTCCCCTGTTTTTTCTCTCAAATACATACTGGACACCAAATCCATTTGAGAGAAGTGAAGATGAGTTCTCTAATGGCACCAACATGTGTGACATTTCCTTTGGAGCATGGCGCACCAGCACCATGTCCCATTCATTACATTTACCGTGCACAGACATCTGCTGTCCTCTTCCTGTTTTTCAGTGGAAGTTGAAGTTTCTTGTAATAACTTTTTTAAGTGAATGCTCTGCTCCTTACGGAAAATTTTAGTTCTTTCAGGGAAAGATAAATGCCTAAACCCTAAACTATTCAAGTTGAAAGTGAGTGCTTTCCAAGAGCTGCAGCTTGGGTTAGGATTCATCACTGTGCACTTCTTCATCATTAGGATGTGTCATCTAAAGGAAACCAGGCTATCTTACAGGAGCTGTATATTTCTGTAAGAAAATGGGAATATGAGGCCTTCATTCCCATGCGAGTACCATGATGACAGTTGCATATTGAAACATTTGCGTTTCAAAGGACATATTTCAGATCTGGGGGGTTTTTGCACATAAAACAAAAATACTGCCTTCATATTTTTCTAAGGAAAGTCTGCAATTTAGGAAGAAAGGTACTGGGATTTTTTCTGCCTTTGTTTCAGTTATCTTTTGCTAGGTTAGGACTTGAGCCATTACCTTGTAGATGTCAAGGAATCCACACTGGTGGTCGAAGCGCGTGTAGAGCTCGTTGAGCATGCTGATGACCTGCATGGGTGTGCACTGAGCACAGATGGCAGTGAAGCCAACAATGTCCGAGAAGAGCATGGTGACATCATCAAACTTCCTGGCCTGAACCTGCTGCCCCTGCCACAGCTGCTGAGCCACCTCTTCAGGGAAAATAGAAATAAGAAGATCTACAGTCTTCTTTTTCTCCTCTTCCAGGGCTCGGTGTGTACATTCCAGCGTTGCCTTCAGCTTATCCATTCGTTTTTTCAAGCCATCCTGCGCCTTTGCTTGCTCCCCAACCAATATGACATCACGGGTAGCATCATGGATAGGTATGTCTGAAAGATGGAGGCCTCGGCCCATCAGCTCATCCAGCTTGTCCACACAGGGGGAACCCAGAAACAGTATCGAGTTTGATTCTGGCACATGAATCATTTGACCTTTAATTTCCATCACCTATAAAAGTAAAAAAAAAAAAAAAAGAAAAAAAAAAAAAAAAAAAAAAAAAGTTTAGACAAGGGGAAAGATCAGCTTATAGATGTGGACCCTCATTCTACTTTCTCTGTCTTTTCAGCTAAAACAATTAACTGCAGCCTTTTATACAGAAGCCTCTTGCACTCACCTAATCAAGTAATGAGACTCACAGTCTGCTCACCAAATTGAGTCAGAAAATAACCTAAACTGACACAAAATTATTCCCAAATCAGATGCTGGATTTTATTTGTACCCAATTAAATAAGAAAACAATAATGTGTATTCTCAGAGTGCCATCTAAATAATGCTCCTGGAATGTACCTGGCCTTACAAGCAAATGTCAGAGTTGTTCTTTCTCTGTTACTTAGCTATAAATTACAAAAAAAGGAAGTAAAGAGAAATTGCAACTGTCTGAAAGCAGGTTAGTGAAGTTAAGTACCTTCTGCTCTTTTTCAGCAAAATATCTAATACAAGTCAATAGTGGGATTTTATAGAGGTATCAAATAAAAACAGATGTGAAAAACAACTCTATAAAATAACAAATAGCATGGAAATATAGTAGTAGTCCTCCTGTTTCCTGTTTTCCTTCTCATACATGCAGCAGAGTTGAAGGCTGACACTCAGTTAGAATCTGCAGATTTCTTGTTAATAAAGATTCATCCAATTTGTATTTGTGGAACAGCAGAAGGTACAGTAGAGGGAAGGAGCATCAGGTGGTTCATCACACTGGTTTATAGCTTTTGCATTTGCCTGTTAAATGGCTAGATGTTTTGAGTGCTGTCCAAGGGCTGATATCACCGAGGCTGTGGATTGTTACCTCCTGCTCCATGATGGCAGTCCAGCACACAAAACCACCAGACTGAAATGGATACTGAAAACTAAATTAAATCAGACAATCTGTATCACATTGTAAATACAGCTTGCCACAGCCTCTGTCATGAAAAACAATCCCATTGATATTTTCATTCCAGGACTTCACAAAGACCAGGGCAATACTGTGCTAGGTGATCTAAAATACTCAGAGATCTTACCCATAGGATCTCATAGTCAATACAGCCACAACACACCAGTCCTGTGCATCTAAGCAATGTTAGGCACCATAATGCCTTGTATCTGTGTTTTCTGTTCCACACAATCTCTTGAAATGAAAAGCCTCCCCCAGTCACCATTTCTTTCATCATGTAGGCATTTGATTGCTGTCACATGATTCACTGATTCACTTACCATTTAATCCTCTTTCCAGCCATAATCCTACCAAGCAAAATATAAAAGCCTCCATCAGGGAATCCAGAGGTGTCTGTAATAATGATGTGATTTCATTGTCCAGTGGCCTGAAAGCTCCTGCTGAGTTGACAGGTAATCCTACATGGTACTTCCATGTTTTTGGGAGATTTTAGGAAGCTCTTCTTTCTATTAGGTTTTTTTTGTCAGTGCAGACTCCATGGCAGTATGGGAATTGAACCTATCCTGTCCCTACTGCACTCTGCCTTCCCTGCTAGCAACCTAACATGCAGCTTCTCATGTCAGCCAGGGAACTCAGCAAGTGGAAATAAATGCAAGTCATTAAAATTGCCAAATTTTCTTATTTATGTTCCTGCACATCTACTAATATTTACATTTCTAAGCCTTGCTTCCTCAGCTTCACTCTGGGACATTCATCTCTGTGAGATAACTAGTCAGCTACCTACATGAGCTGATATAATGCTCCATGGCTAAGTGTTCTTTTTCTACTTTTGAAACATGGGTCCCTGGGAAATGGGATGTCTTCACGCATGCAGCCTCATGCTTTCAAAAGCGCACACGCATAATTGTTTGAACTCCAAAGTACAAGTTGCCAAATATGAAATACATGGTACAGTATTTCTAAATTCTCTTCCTATTTTGTTCCCCTTTGCCAGAGAGTTTTTTGTTTGTAGAATTTCTCTCTTGTGCAAAATAGAAGTGTCTCATATTATCACTTGCCTCTTCCATCTCCAGGTGAAAACAGGGTGTTTTCAGCTCAGGAGGAGAGAGCGTGACCACAGACCCTGGCTGAGCCAGCCTGGCCTGGGGTTGAGCTGCTTGTCAGCAAGACAAGGCACCTGGCTTGGAGCTGTGTTTCTTCTGTTAACCTGCTGTGAGACTAGAAGAAAATAATGCATCCCCCTGTGCTCCCACTTTGCCTTTGTCAATTTGAGGTGTTAAACTCTTTGATGTGATCTCAGTCTGTGTTAATATATCGTGCCAACCTTCCCCAGGTGGACTTTTCTCAGGAAACACTGACTGAGTAAATAATGCACTAAACAGGCACTCTGGAGTCCTCTGCTCTGCTTCTGGGTAACCCTAGGCAAATTATCAACCCTGACTTCTTATTTGGCCTTTCAGCACAGCAGGAACAATGCTACTGACCACTCTGTAACACACTTTGAGACTTATGTGTGAAAAGGAAAAAAGACAGAAAACCCTGTAAAATGCTTAACTAATAATAACCAAGTGAGCTGACCCCTTGCTTCAAGAAGGTTCAGTGTTTCCAGAGCATTTTTAGAAACTTTTTGCAAAGATCTTCTCCCTACACAACTGATTAGCTTCCTAAAACTGTCAAAAGTTCAGTGATATTTCAGCTTTATCCCCTGAATATTATTATCACTTGTTCTGCTTAACTGAAATTGTTGATGCTTCCTATGACTTCTTTCATGTTACATTAGTGATTCTGTCGTCCTGCTCTCTCTTGATGACTGATGGATGTTTTAGAAAATGGCCTGCCAGTCTCTTCAAGTTGCCCTATCAGGGAACAGGACAGCAGACAAAAAACTGCCCCAGCCTTCCTGGGGAGAAACACTTAGGTCTCATAAAGAACAACAGTAGAGAAGAGCCAAGACTGCATCATTCTTCTCAGTTTTTGCAAAGTCCTTTCATTTCCCAGGAAGTTTCAGAGATGATTCAGACATTTTCTAGCAGACTTCAGTCTGCAACTGTGATCCAGCATGACCTCCATCTCTTTTCTTTGATTTTTCTTGCGTCTTATATTCTATTCTTCTTTGTATCTTAAAATATAGCTGATGTTATAGGATATCAGGTTTGCCTGAAGCTTGCCATAGTAAGTCACACTTCTGGGCACCTCCCCAAAGCTGGACAGCTTTACCATAAGCCTACAGGCAATCAGAATGGCATCATCCATCTTTCTTGTAAGCAGGGAAAGATGGGAACATTTCTGTCATCAGTTGTATTTCGTTACTGCTACATTTCATTGCCTTCCTGTCTCTTTAATTATATTCTCACTGAATAAAATGAGAATAATTCTACCATTTTCAGAGGACATTCTCCTGATTTACAGTGGTGTAAGAGAACATTTTGAAAAGACCAATTATATATCATATTTTACAGTCTTATGTCGCTGTGAAATGACAGTGCAGCCTAAGTAGCTCCGGGATGAAAAACAACAAAGCTATCGCTGAATTTTACTTCCACCGCAAACCCACTGCACAGAAAGGGAGCAAACAGTTCCTGATTCTAAGGAACTCTTTCAGCCTCTCTCACCAAAGGCCCAGCTCAGAAATACTGACAGATCTCAAGCTGCTTTTTGAGAACATGGAGAGCTTCCTACTGAGCAGTGCACCACCAGCTACTTCATTAGGTACACAATACCCAACCCTCTGCACACCCTCTGCATACTCGGGATGCAAGCCACCCTACAGGACCAAAAAGCTTATGAATCAAATGCCAAATCCGCTGCCTAATCTTTAAGGAAAAGCACAGGGGAAAGCTTCACTGCTTGCACTAAGTGAGGATACTACTCCGCACAAAGATGTGCGTTTTAGAATAGTGACTGAGAGAAGGTGTGCACATCTCCTCAAAAAGATTAAGGAAATATGGGATGGTATCCTTGAGAAATAAGGCCAGACCTTTTCTGCAGCCTCTGCAATCCACAAATTTCAATGGAGCTGCTCCTTTGATTTTGATCAGTGCATAAACCCTCCCAAACTATGATTACAGTCTTCTTTTTTCATTTTATTTATAGGGATTAGGTTAGAAACTTACAGTGCTAGGCCACATTTTCATACACAATTGCATATGCATGCTTGATTTCATACAATGAACAAATTCAGTCAGAGAAAACAAAGCTGCTTCCTTATCCGTACCACAGTTATTCAGAGGATGAAAAGACTGAGACAAAATCAGCTTGAACCTGAACACCATCACCATCATCACTTCAAGGCACAAAGAGTATAGGGTGACTTTCAGAAAGGAGGTCCAGCTGCTAACCCAAACTATAAAACAACTGAATGTCCTATAGGGTACATGGCAGTGTCTCAGGAACATTTACAGTGTAGTATTTCATAATTATTTGCACACTTAGAGGCTTAGGGGATTTTGTGAACACTAGACAAGGCAACAGGACACTTGCAGAAAGAAATGTGATTACTTGCTTGCTATGTTTCCACGACACATCTAGAAAGGCTGAAAGTATGACAGACAACACTGGAATTAAAAAAAAAACCCTCTTCAATTGGAAAAATGGGCTTAAGTTGGAATTCAAAACAAGGGTAATAAATATGTTTAGACAGAAATAACCAAATGCAAATAGTACAGCTAGGCTAAGTGTTCCTAAGAAGATGGCCCAGAGTGCAGGGTGGAACAAATGAATGTAAGCCAACATGTCATGCTGTCATTTAGAAAGAAAACACTATACAGGACTATGTAAACAAAAACACAGTTTGCAAAATAATCCTTATGCTGTGACCACTGATTTTCAGACACTAGAAGGGCAAATATGTTCTTTTTTAAGTATAACAAAGAAGTGGATTGATTGGAGAGTCTGGTGAAAAGCAATGAAGGCAATGAAAGGTCTAAAAAATACCACCTACAAAAAAAATTTGAAAGCATTTGATGGTTTAACCCAAAGAAGAAAAATCTAAGGGTGGGCATATGAAACTCTTCAAAAATACTTAAAGCTAATGCAAAGAGGTCAAACTTTTCTAGAAATCCAGTGGCAAAAGCTTTGCAGAAAAGGCCCTGGGGATCCTGGTGAACACCAAATTGAACATGATCCAGCAATGTGCATTTGTATCAAAGGCTAAGAAGAAGTACTCTGGGCTCCATTAGGAGGAGTGTTGCAGCTGGTGGAGGCAAGTGATCCTTGCCCTCTGTTCAGAACTGGTGAGGCCACACCTGGAGTACTGTGTCCACTTCTGGGATCCACAGTGCAGGACTCACATGGACATGCTGGGGAGCGTCCAGTAAAGGTCAACAATGATGACAGGAACCTGAGACATCTTCCCTATGAAGAAAGGTTGAGAGAGCTGGGACTGTTTAACCCAGAGATGAGAAGGCTCAGGATGATCTTATCCAGGCACATAAGTACCTGAAGGGATCAGAGGTGACAGAGCAAGACTCTTTCCAGTGGTGCCCAGAGATAAGACCAGAGGCCACAGGCATAAACTATCCAAAGCAGGCTCACTCTGAACATCAGAGAACACTTTTTTTATATAGGGTGACCAAGCACTGCTACAGGTTTCCTACAGATTGTGGAGTTTCCATCCTTGGAGATACTCAAAAGCCATATGGATGTGGTCCTGGGAAACTGACTCTAGATGACTCTGCTTGAGCAGAGGGTTGAACCAGATGACCTCCAGAGGTTCCTTCCAACCTCAGTCTATGGCATGAACACAAAGTAAAAGGCTCAAATTGGAAAAAAAATAGTTCAGTATGGAATATTCTTGTATTCATAGGGAGAGTGAGAATGGAACATCATTGATGAGGAGTTAGACTATGGTGAGGAGTTGGATTATGCATTAATGGAGATTTGTGAGACCTGTCAGACATGCTAAGTCTGTCTGGAAAGGAGAGGAATGAATCAGTGACTTAACAGAAATCTAGGTGGGAACAGGAACGAGAAAAATAGCAGGATATCATTTTGCATTCAAACAAAAACTACACAAATTATTTCTGGGATAAATAATGTAGTGTCAGTGTGGAATTCATTGCTTCAGTCAGTTTACAACTCTTTCTACAGGCAACAACAGAAACAGGTGCTTCTGGAATAAAAGTTGTGTGATCTACATGAGACATCTAAATCATGGTCAAATGAGTCTTGCCCCATGTGTGAAAATACTTACATTTCTCTGCTGTGAAGGGAGCACAAGGCTTGGACATACATGCCTGTACCAGTCTGTTAAGTCTACCTCCTACCAGTATAAACTTAATTCATAAGAGTAAATGTACTCCTGTGCATTGAAAGGCACCTAAATGCCAATATTTTATGTACATTAAGGGAAATACGAGTTCTCTATTGGGTCTAACAGACTTCTATTTTAAATGCTCCAAACCTCAATTCAGTAAAATGAAGACTTGGTATGCCTGTAAAATTACTGCATCTCTGTGGCTGGCTGACCACCAGATAAGCAGAGCATGACTCTGACTCTTAAGACAGAAAAAGGAACAGCTATTAAAACCTCTCCAATACTCCTGCTCTGCTTGCACAGAGTTAGAGCCACAGCCAGCAGAACTAGCTGTGGAGAAAGATCCATAAAAATAAAAAAAATCATATTCTAACAAAACCCTGATTTGCTATTTTATCTGTAGAAAAAAATAACAAACTACCCTCTTCCATTACACCCCTGTTTTATTGAAAAAAAATCAAAACCTAGGAGAAATATATATCATCATCAAAGAAATGAAAAATAGCTTTTCAATCGATGCCTGACACAACTGAATAAACTAGACTAGGTTTGCTCAGCACAACTCAGGATATGCTTGGGTTCTTGTGAAATTGTAACTCTCAGCATTTGCTTACAAGTTTGTATTTCCAGCTCACTGCACTGTCAAAAGAATATTATTCCACACAGCAGCAAAGTGACTGTTAAAAATTTATCATTATTTATAGCAAACCCTAGAGTGTTTCATAATGTGCAACAGTCTTCAGACCAAAGTGACCAAATGTAACATTTTCTGTACATCACAGATACCTCACAAACCCAGATGAGCAGCAAAGATATTGTGCCTTTAGGAAATCCAAATTTTGGTGGGAATACATTCATTTTCTATAATGTAAAAGAGAAAGTGATAATGAGAGAAACATTAATATCTTCCAGCTGTAAACTTGGACCTCTAAAATAATTTCTTGGTATCAAAAGAGTAAACGTAGCAGATTAGAAGCAAGCAAATTAGGGTCAGATAGGATCTGTTCCAAAAGAAACATAGGTATGCATGACATATCAAAAGCATGGAGCCATCTGTAAGGACATGTGAAAGGGGGAAAGGGGAAGAGGTAAAGAAGATGACTCTTCAGTCATTAGTCTGCCAAACCAACTAGATAAACAAAAGGCAATAGTGGATTCCACCTGAAAAAGGTCACGACGATTTGCAGTTTATCTTTTCTTGCTTCAAGACACAGAAATTGCTTTTAAGAAGGTACTCCTGACTGCTACTTGGATAAGCCCAAGATAAATCTAGCCCTGTGGAATAAAAACAACGGGAAAAAGGATTCCTTTAAAGGAACATCTATTTTCACAAGACAGCAAAGAGTCAGAATTCAACCCTATGTGCTCCCTGGTCAGCTTCCCTTACAGATGCTCTCAGGCAGAGGAATGTGTGAACTCAGCACAGCAGACAGGCAGAACATGGCATGGGCAACACCAGACAGTTGCTAAACAAGAAGAAACTCGCCGGTGCTCCCAAGAGAATTTCAAAATCCCTTTCAACATCAACACACCAAGAACAGATTCATTTTTTCCCATCAATAAACATCTTCATATACTTAAACATGGCCTGTGTGAGTCCTAAAGGCACCATTGGCCTGACAGTCCCTGTCCAGCCTCCCAGGACACCCCTGGCCCTGCCCAGGGCCCTGGACCCCACGTGAGCCCCTTGGGCTGTCAGTCCTGCCTCAGCCATGCTCTCACAGCCCTGCTCTGCTTGGCCCATCCAAGGACCTGAGACCTAGCCCAGTATCAGTGTTTTGCATCCCCAGCCCCAGGGAGGTGGCAGTGCTGGTGCTGGGCTGCCCCACACTCTCAGTCTGGGGTCTGGGACAGGTCCTGGCTGCCAGTGCTGCCCCTTTACCCTTCAGACTCACACATCTCCCAGCACTCAGGGGGCCCTGGCACTTGCAGCACCCTGGCAGCATCCAGAAAACATTTTACCTAAAACACCTATCAATCAGTGAGCGTCTGGACAATGGTCTTGGCCCTATGGTTTCATTTTAGGTAGTACTGTGAGAAGCAGGGAGTAGGAGTTGATGAACCTTATGAGTCCCTTTCAACTCAAGGTATTCTATGATTGTGTGGTTTTCATCTTACTGCAAAATCTATTTCACCCCTAAGATCGTTTTCAGGTTGCACACACCTTTATTAGCAAGCTAAAGTTTTACCTATCAAAAATACAGGTCTATGCTACTTTATTAAAAGCCAGGATACCCTGTGCAGATACTCAGCTGCCCATCTTACTCCAACAACACAGAGCTACAAACGTGCAGTATCAGTGTTAAGAAAGTCTGCTTTGCTCAGGAGCAGAGGAGTGGAAACAGTTTTCAGAGACATGCTCATTTGTTTAGAGTAACAGAATCATAGAATGGCTTAGGCTGGAAGGGGCAGTAAAGGTCCTCAAGTTCCAACCCCTCCAACACAGGCAGGGACATCTTCCTCTAGACCATCTTTTTCAGGGCCCCAACCAGCCTGGCCCTGGAGAATTCCAGGGATGGGGCATCCACAGCCACTCTGGGCAACAAGCTCAAGGTCTGTGAACTGTGGAAGTGGTAGTAGCAATAAACATGCTCCAAGCCACACACTTGCATTAATTTCGCATTTCAAAGCAAAATGCATTTTTGTACTTATGGTCTCACCACAGTTTAATTACAACAGATCAGTCAAAGTATAAGGGAAATTTTCCATATTTAATATTCTCTCTCTGTGGAAGACAAATGAAAAAATTACATTTCTCATTAATGTTTCTTAAACATTTGGTTAAAACTAAATGCTACATATATTGACATAATCAAATCTCTAATTATCTCATGCCTATGAAAAACTTTGTAACTGACAAATAATATGTGTCAGTTTGTTAAAGACAGATAATTTTTATTTATTTCTGTCAATGTCAGCCAAGCAAGATTATGGAGGTATGTGTCAGTACACTGAAGGGAGCAGAGATGTTGCCATTTTCCACAGTGCTGTTACTTTTTTGATTAGTTCTACTGTCTTCAGCCCAAGATTTGTGCAGGTGCATGAATCAGTCTTTCACCTTATCCTTCCACTAGCAGAGTTCACCTCCTAACAAGAGCTTCTCTCTTGAACATGATCTCTCCCATCTGCCTAAGATGACCTACCAGCAGAAAGTACTCTTACTTATATGATATTTCTTGCTTAGTACTTTTCTTTCTCAGATTCAGGCTCACTTGTTTCTTTGTGGAAACTGTTTTTTAGCAAAAAGCACTGAAATGGTTAAAAAAGTGCATATGTTTATTCATGAAAACAGTAGGCAAGGAGCAGCAGAAGCAGCTTTCCCCTTTGATCCGTGAGAACAGATATATATAGCAAGCATTAAGAGATATGACATTTCACCACCAACCTAGGTATCTTAAAATTCCTGTGATTCAAAGATCTCTTAGCCCATGCACTACAGCTTGCAGAATTTTTCACCTTTAGGACTTAGAGAATCTGACTCTTTCCCTAATTTATCTTAAGTATATAAATCTGCTTGAAATTCCTGCCAGCACCATACCAAGGAAACCGATGAGAATTAGAGTCCTCTGTTGGTATTTTTACTTTGCTTTGAATTTTATTACCCCACATATCAAGTACTTTTGCAGCTTTGATAAAAGACTCTATCATTAGAATTTGATATTGGGATTAATCAATTCTGGTCTCTTGGTGCAGTATAAATTTTCAGAACATGAGGAGAAGAAATTTCTTCTATTCCCAGTCCAATCATTCTTAAGTTAGATATAATAAGAAAGACCCATTCTACCTCTCACTGAAGTCACTGTAAATATATCAAGCTGGTTTTAGTGAGAACTGCACCAGGCCTTTAAAATTATATTTTCTCTATATTTCTTTAAAAGATTGATCTTTTAGTATGTTCAGTATAATTCAGCACATCATTAGGAGACTTTTCATCCATAACCTGCTCTAAGTAGCATACTTGAGAGGTGCCAGTAAAAGACAGTCTCTTATACACTGCATTAACAAATTTGGGAAGAATGCATTGGCCTGATTTAGGAGTGTAAGGTTAAGGGTGTCATTTTCCAAAAAGTACTTATTTTACAACCATCAAGAAATGGAAAGCAAATGAATACATTAAAATGCCTTTAACTTAACTATAAATAGAAAATAGTGTGAGAGGGAACAGTCAGATGCAGTGAATATTCACATTTCTGTGCACATTAAAGGATCTGTTTAGCTTCCATTTTCTTCACTGCACCTAACTGATTTTTCCTGGATATGGTAGTAAAGAAAATGAAAAAAAAAAAAGTTGAAGGTAATATTTTAAAACCAAAACACGGTCAGTCTCTATTGCCTTGACTTTTCTAGTACAAATTGAAGAAAGCAGCTAAGCAAGTTGTTTCAATTACATAGGCTGACAAGAAATAAGATGTTCCCAGGGTCTTATCTATTCTCCACTGAAGCATGGGGCCACCAAAGCCTGGAGGGAACGTGGTGGGATGGGGCATGTGGGAGTATGGATGGAAATGGGAGACCCAGCCTTCACAGCAAAGGACAACAGAAGTGATCACTAAAAATATTGAGAAATGCTGCCTCACGAAGCTCCCTGCTCGGCTTGCAGATTCCTGTCCTTGGATACCTCAGGAGAGCTTTGCACAGCTTCCCAGGACTGTGTGTAGGCAGATCACAGGCCAGCCAGCCCCAGAAATCACAGGACTGCCCCAGCAGTGCTCTGCCTCAGCTCCCTGCCGAGGAGCAGAAAATATTTGCTCGGGCTCAGCACGCTGCTGACACAACCCCTTGCTTTTGGAACACAGCCAGCTTACCCAGGACAGGCTGAGAGGCTGAGTGGAGCTAATGAAAAGCTGTCTGTACACACATCCACAGCACCAACTCTAACCAATTCATAACAAACGCAAATACCGACCTGCAGCTAACTTGGAGATGTGAATTTCCTAAAGGGCAGAGCATTTGATGAGCCTCCCCATTTTCAGCATTTTGACTCCTACAATTCTTTTGAGTATTAAAGCCTTTAAGCCTAAAATCTGTAGATCAAAAGTCAGTTTCAAGATCTAGAAATTTTACACTTCAGATATTTACTCCCTTTGGAAGAGTCAGGAGGGGAAGAGGCAGGGAATTCAAGAGTGGTTAAGCCCAGGAAGAAGCAGCAGGGAAGGTTTTACGATTTGGTTATACTTATCATTATCCTACTCTGATTTGATTAGTAATAAATTAAACTAATTTCCTCAAGTCAAGTCTGTTTTGGCCATGGCAGTAATTGGTAAGTGATCTCTCCCCATCCTTCTCTTGACCCACAACTTTCTCCTGCACAGCTGAGGAGAGGAGCCTTGCCTGAAGCCTCCCATGAAAATGGTCTCATGAGAAGAGCCAAAAAGAAAACATTCTCTTTGTGGAAATTAGTCTACCTTATTTACTTCAGGCTTTACCTGCAAATCTGCAGCCTTTTTGGCTAAAACTTTGGGCTAAGTTTTATTGAGCATCTGTAATACATGTGTTTTCAGTAGCTGTTCTGCATTTTTATTTATTTGGGTTTACATGGCTTGTTATTGACTCATGTACTTCATTTACACAAGCAGGATCTCGTCAATGGTGTCTTCCTTCAGCACAAGTCAGGATCTACTTGGACTCAACAAGCAGTAAGAACTGGTGTAAGGCCCAGTCACAGCCAGCTGTGTTATGTTAAAATTATTTTGCACTGATACCAGATATTGCTAGAGTACTGTAATATCCCATAATATGTAGATTTTTCCTACACATTTATACTGGAAATCCCCTATTCTCTGAACATTAGCAGTTTATTTTTCATAGTACTAAAATTAACACAAATGCAAAATCAAGGAATCTTTCACTAATTCACAAATATAACTTGCAATATGTGGCTAGGCATAGTGTCCTCCAGAATGCTTAATTTTTGTAATTGCATTATTTTTCACAATATTTTTATAAAGTATTAAGACTATAGAGAACAATTAAAAGAATATTAAATGTTACTGCATTATCAGGCTGATGATTCCATGGAATAAATCACTGGTTGATGTACTGAGAATACAGAATATTGGACTTCTGAAGTGTGATCATATGATTTATTCATAAAGTTAAAATAAATTAAACTAATTCTCTCAAATACTATATTCTTACACAATATTCCATAATAATAATAATAATAATAATTTCTTAAGAAGACAGTAAAATTTAGCAGTCCTTAATCACACTGCAACAGTCTTTTGATTTAAATCAATGGCATTATTCACAGATCAGTTGATTTCTTAAAAATAAGAAACTATTCTTATATCTGTCGAGGAAATAAGAGAAAATGATGATGATTACCCAGCTTCAGGTAAGAAGAAATGACACAGAAAAGCAGACTGATGATTGCCTATTTGTGTGTTAAGACACTAATTTTCTCACAAGATAGTATGAGATCTTTTGTTTAAGCAAATTTTCCAATTGCTTTCAAAATGCAATGGCTCTCCAGAGGGATGCTCTTGAGCTACAGCAATGAAAAGGCCTATTCTGAAGTCATTTGGAATTAGTGGAGAGGCTGTTTTTGAGAGCAGCACACTCTAGGGCACAGGGTCACAAATAAGTGGAAAATCCTTCTTTTCTCAAATGATCAAAGTCCATTCACCTTTTATTGCAGCGCACAAAACATTCCAGGTCTTATCTACCAATACGTACAAGTATATGTTGCATCAGTGGAAATAAATGGAAAGTCTGGCACAAACAACTCTCTGATGACATTTGTGATTTGTCAGTCATATCTAAACAGTGTAACTAGCCATTTTTTCCCAATTTCTTCCCACACATGTTTGTGAAAGGAAATAATACCCTTTGCTCAACAGGCAAGAAAATAAGATATTGTTTATCAAAAGTCATTATGATGTATTAGTGACTTGTGAAAAGATGGAAGAATGAAACTTCTTTCTTTCCTTTGTGCTTTGGTTGATGGCCCCTCAGTCAGCTGAAAACATCATTGTATTTCATACACAATAACCCAACTGAAGTAAGTTATAAGATCACAGATTACCAAAGCATTTCAATTGTTCTTAAGCTTTTTACAGTGAAATATATGGATAAACAGCCAACTTAACTATGTAGAGATCTCCCTCCACTGCAGCTTTTTCCTATGCTTTGAAAGTATATACTATTTGAACATGGAAGACCACATATATAATATACATTTTCTGCTGGTTGCAAAGCTTCACAACATCTTAATGCTCATATTTCGCAAAAGCAGTTAATGATTGAAGTCAGGAGAAAAATGAAATCAAAGCTCATTCTGTAAAAGCTTTCCAGAGATCAGCTTCCATATGCTATCTTGTTCACTTCAAATCACCAGATGCCTAAACTCTGCAAAGATCAATCAAATCTGAGAGTTTCGTCTCTATAAATCAACAACATCAGGAAAACTGTCTTGGTACCACACAAAAAGAAATTACAACAACATTGCTGTCTCAGTGCCTTAGAATTTAATCTGTTATATCAGGACATTCTCATTATAGAACTTAAAATTTCTGATTTGTATTAAAATCAGATCACACAAGAAATAAAAAAAATTGGAGAAGCAAGATGGTTCCAAATATTTTCGTTTGTAACAGAGTATATCTTCCAGAAATAACCCTACGAGTGAAATTAGTCAGTGAAACAACCTGCAAATGATTTCTTCTGGAGTGAGACTTCAAACTGGCAATATATCTGAGAAATGTATTTTAAACATTACTGTTTTTCATAGTTGGTGACAGTTTCACATTCAAAGCTGTTGTAGCCACACAGTTCCAACAATGCTGACTTTAGCAAGCTCTTCAGTCATCCTCTAAAATACCCTAAGGTAAAATTTGAGCTCTATTCTTAATAGCTCTGAAGCTCAGAAGGCACTGAGAGTAGTTGGTCAAAAATACCCTAGCAAAATATCTTTTTGTGTCAGGAATGATAATTCAAGGAAAGGGACATATTTCACAGGTATGCATTACTTAAGCCAAAGGATAAAACAAAATTTGTATCCATGTGGACTCAAATTCAAAACTCTTCAATCCTACAATGAGTAAATAAAGTAATAAAATATAAAAGTTATGATTTAATTGAAACAGGCACTTTCAATCAAAAAAGGTGGTAAGATTGCATAACTTGAAGGAATATCTCTTACTATAAACAGATTTAAAAATTATATTTTCATATATATCAATACTATCAGATTGAAGTTGGGTTCAGGTTATAAATATTTTAATTGCATTTCACTTAGTGATATTTGGGACAATAAGAAGAGAAAAATCTGTCCTGATTGCAACCCAGCAGATGTCTAAAAATACATTTCAGAAGAATTCTGGGCATACCTTTCCACTGAATATTCTTTGTCAAACCTAGCTGGCATTCTGCTAACAGAGACTGATTCCTTTGCTTAGGCTATATAACATCAAAGTGATTTCCCCCTCTTTGTCTTCATTTTGACTTCTGTACACCTCCCCAGCTAATATCAGACCATATTTTTCTTAGTTAGACCAGCAAATGTTACATGCTGTGTTTTCTCACGCTAATGCTGCTGTGCTATTACTCTCATTAAACAGCCAATTCCATGAACAGCCTGTATTTGGCAAACAGTATCAGCTTCACACATTTACTGATTAGCCAGGCTCAATTCCTTACACAGAAGTAATGATTTACCTATGCTTATTCATACATCAACCTTGGAATAGAATGTGTTCTTTTCAAAAGGAGGTTAATAATGTACGTTTTACTGGCACTGTGATAACAGTACAATTACAGCACTAGCTTTGCTGTGTTAGTCCCATCTATGGTCCTTCTATTTTCCCACCCTCTTCCTGCTGTTGACCAACACCAGACAGTCCAGACTGAATCACCAGGGCTGCTGGTGTACTTCGTGCTCACGAGACATGTTTGTTTTTCAAGTGGTTTTGGGGGTTGGTTTGGTTTTGCAGTTGTGTTGTGGGGCTTTTTTTCCTCTGAGAGCTATCTTAAAGTCTAAGCAGCTGTTGCCTGAGGTGAAGAGGAAGCGATCAGGATTCCAAACTGACCTAGCTGGAAAGCTCAATACCCTCACATGGGATGCCAATGACAAAGTCCCCCTGGGAGCTCAGAGTCAGCAAAAGCAGAACTTCTCTCCCATTTAATAGCTTTGCTGTGAGAATTTCTAGGCTTTGTTTCAACACAGCTAATTTTTGGTGTTCTGTAAACTATTTTTTACTTAGCCACTAATTCCTTTCTCTTTCTTATAAAAACAGATGGAAAACTCTTTGATGGGATGACTGCCATTAGTCTTTGTTCTACAGCAGGAGTAAAAAGTTTTAATTACTCCAATCTGCATTCATCTCTTTGGTTACTGAATTTTCCAGGTGATCTAAGGCCAAATTCCAGGGATCTTCTCTCTCATCATACTTACTGGTAATCAACAACAATCTGCTATTTTTATCATCTGGCAAAAACACCTTTAATCTGGAAAGGGAGCTTGCTTTTCTAACACAGTTCAGACATCATACTTATGTCTCATACTCTTTGATTCTGGTTCTCCCTCTTCCACATCATCTGAAATAAATGGTAGCACTTATACCTAACGAAATAAGACTAAGAACTAAGTAAGAGTACAAGCTTTTTACTGTAATCTCTTAACATTTGATTCTAACATTGTGGGGGGGGTTCTCTTCTTTATTTCTTCTCCTTAGTAAATTCTGGCTTTCGTCATAAACTTTGACTAGTGATTTCAGGAAACATCATGTACTCATTTTCAAAACTATAAATGTAAAATAATTCCCACTGCAGAAACCCAGCTTATTCCAAATGTGCAGCAACATAATAAAGCAGTATTTGATTTACAGCTGCTTCCACAAATTGACAGTTTACTGGCATCAAACTTGATGCTTTTTCATTTCTTCATGCAAAAGCCAAAACGAACAGCTTTTTTTTCATAAGTTTCAATTTGATTTTCCTTAGTCATCCTTAACATGAAGTAGTCCAATAAATATACATATATTTGAGAACTCTCACATTCTACAGGTTTCTGCTACTTCTTTCTAATTCCAACCACAGAACATAAAAAGTCCTTTAACTGGATGTATCAGAAAGTAAAACATACAAGATCTGTTGAATCTTTTGTATGTCTAGCCAGAGATTCTGCTTTAATGTACTCTACGTAAGTCTCATTTGTCTCTAAAAGAATAGAAGCTTCTAAAAGAAAGGTGGGTATGTGTACTGGGAAAAAAAACCCAAAAACCTCAAACCACAAACAAGCAAACAAACAAAGTGAGGAAATTATCAAAATTCTCAAAAGCACCTCCTTCTGCCAACCAAGACTGTATTTTTAAGAGAAATAAAATTATGGGATGAAAACTGTCTTTCAAATACTTCACATTCAGCACCCATTATTGCACTTGCATGTCTTAGTTCTCATATCCACTTTTTTTTTAAATTGCCAAACACAACTGAGATGCAACATTACCCACAGCGTTGTGTCCCTTTTGCAGACTCAGGGTGCCTCAAAGCTGTAACTTTTTTATGATGGATCAGTTTGTGATGTAGTGTTACATCACCACAGAAAACTACTCTGGATGTCTATTTCATGCTTATGTTCTTTGCAGTAGCTCATTTAACTAGTTAAATGTCCATAATAAGGTATATGAAAGCAAACAGTAGAAATGAAGTTTGCGTCATCCTTCCTCTTCCTCCACCTACTCCTAAGGGGTGCAAAGACAGTCTTACTGATTTTAAAAAAAGAAGAAAAACTTAGCAGAACAGATTACTGTAAATAATTGAGAGTAAATATTTTTGTATTTCAAATTCTATAATCTGCAATGTAATTTGGAGTCCAACATTCACTTTCAGCAGATATGAGTGTTTGTTTTATTCTGTTTTGCATGAAAGAGAAGTAATTTCTACAAAGGAAAGAGCATATATTGTCTTTAAAAGAAATCAAAGTAAAAAATGATTCAATACAACAGAAGTTTCATCCTCATGCAGCTAGGAGTCATTCCTTTCAATCTTGAATGATTCAAGACTATATTTAATTTGTTTCCCTTATCTTGCAGCATAATTCCTCCTTTTCTGGAACCTATGCAACATCAAGTGTAAACAGATACACTACTAAAATGTAGTTTCTGACGCACATGTACAACCACAGAACAAATCTAAACTTGGCTTAATCATCTTTTCTTGCCATGTCTTTGCATATCTTCCTAAAGCAGCCTCAGTAATTACTGACATCACGTGGAACAATTATGGACTTTGAATCAAAACAAAAGGCAGCAGATTGCAATAATTTTAGATGGTAATGAATCTAACGTTAGATTATCAGAACCCTAATGAGAACCAAGGTGGTTTGAAATGGCATGATCGAATCAGAATTTAATTTTGTATTCTTTTTGTAAAGATGAGTAATTTAAACTTCCTGAATGTGTTATAATCTCTAAATGACATAGTGTAATGACTCTTGCCTCACAAACAGCATATCAGACAGGACATACTAATTTATGTTGCATGGATTCTTGTAACACCTACACAGGTGGAAAACAGATAATTAAATATATATATATACATATAAATCTGCCAAATTATAAAGGAAGTGCCAAGCACATAAGTCAATGACTCCTTTAGCTATTCTGTATATCAGAACTTACAAGAACAAAATTATCTTTTTCCCTCTTTTACTGTTTGAACATATTCCAGATTTCTAAGTACAGTCTAAGCATGGTCCCTGCTGGCTTGGAAAAACTGCAGCAAAAATAAATATGTCAAAGGCCATATAAAAATCCATGCCAAAGAAGTCTTGGCTTTAAAATGTAATAACTGAGATCGCCTGAGAGCTCCCAGATTATCAAAGCAACCACTCAAAACTGTTTTTCCACAAAGTTAAACAATATAAGGCTCCTTCTAAGATTTTGTATT
The DNA here is from genome assembly GCF_021018805.1 of Prinia subflava. Classification (NCBI taxonomy): domain Eukaryota; kingdom Metazoa; phylum Chordata; class Aves; order Passeriformes; family Cisticolidae; genus Prinia; species Prinia subflava. The sequence continues at coordinate 33,155,912 of NC_086249.1, forward strand.
AAGGCTCTCTCATCTGTATGGAAAAGACCTTCTCCTTCCTTGTTTTCTTGTAGCTATATTCGAGAACATTTTTTATCTCAACTATAACTTTTTCAGGCTAAAATCCCTTTCTCAATGAAGCTATAAGCATGTGAATTTCATTAGATTTGGTTGTTATCTTTGTAGTCTTCTCTTTCATTAACTGAATTGACTAACATTCAAATTATGTGATATTCTATCCATAGCACCCTGTGGGTGCTATAAATAATAAGTAGCGCCTTTTGCACTCCCTACTTTAGGACTCAACCCTTCAAACAGTTACAATTCTGTCAGCAACTTCAAAGACAGTCAAACAACAAAAAATGAGCAATGGATAGTGATACATGTCACTTTGTTGCTATTTTTAAATCTCAGGACAAAGGATTAAAAGTGCCCACCAAATAAAAACTCTCCGTTTTGCAAGATACTGTTTATTTCATATCAGTTAGACCCTATGATATATTCCATCTGTTTCCATACTGAAAAAGAAATCAATACTGGGGAAGTCTTATTGATAGCATCAATTATATAGTACATTGCCTGACTAACAAGAAGCATGAATCCAACTGAGATAAATCCTTCTCTCACTTATACTGATCTCTACAAAAATAAGCCCATTGAGTCAATGCAGTTAGACCAGATTTACAGCACTGAAAGCAGAACTCTTTGCTGTCTTGGATGAGTGAAAGAGGATTTGGCAGGAGAAAAGAAACAATCATGAAGCAAATTCCACCTCTCTTCTTACTGAAGAAGTCTCCCTGACTTCAATAGAAATAGGATCAAGCCAGCGTTCAAGCTTGATCAAACTGCTCTTTTTTTTTTAATCTAGCAATTACTGTCATGTTGACAAGGACGAAAAACAGCTATTAAAAGATTATAAATGTTCAAAGGATAATTATAAAATACAATCTCTGGAGCCATAGAAAAGAACTAGTTATATTTATTTAAACTAAGTCTCTTAAAAAAAAAAAACAACAAACTTATGAAGAAAAAGAATTACTAGAAGAAAAAAAAAAAACCTTTCTGTTGAATACAAGTATTTTTGATATTTTTTCTTTTGGCCAAACTCTTGTTTTACAAAGGTACAAAGTACAAAGGTAAATTTGTACTCAGCAGATATAATAAAGCAAAAACAAGAAATTATATCACTGCTGTTAGCCAACCATGTCCAATTTCACACTAGTTGTCATCCAGCAGCAAGTGTGTACCTCTAAAATTAAAGAAATGAAGTTAATTTGGCACACACTCTAAGCATGCCTTTTTGTCACAGGACAATGCTGGAGCCATCTATTCCATTAGTCAAGAGGTCTGAAAATCCAGAGACTGTAGCCCTTGTAGTTTGAACTGAATAGCCAAATTAAGGAGCTAAAATGCATGACAGCATGGAGAACACCTCTTCCAGGAGCCTGTCATTTGCAGACCAGAGTGTATGAAGGGACCTACATTAAAGTGTACATTCTGATTTTATTGTAAACTCCCTTAGGTTTTTTTTGTTGCTACTGATTTACAGAACTGAACCAGGAGGCTGTTTTTCATCAACATACATTTTCCCTGCTTTCTTCAAAATGTGCAGCTTGAGAAGTAAGCTACACAAAGTCATTATCCCTGTTATCTCAATTATTACTGCTGGCTAGCCAGAAGGAACCAAGAGCCAGCTCCAAAAAAAGGATTTAGAGAACTTAAACAGCACTGCAGCAGCCTTTCTGCACAAGTCCTAAACAGTGCAAGGCCTCACACTGCAGTCTGGGACACGTGGGATTCCCGAGCAGCTCCCTGCTGACCCTAAACAAGCTGTAGGGGCCTGGGCCCATGCACAGAGGTGCTTCAGCAGGGTCTGCAGCAGCCAGGCTCCTGCTTGATTCTCTTTCCACATCAGGCCTGTGATTTTAGTCCTCTCCAGCAGCTAAGAGCAGGTCAGGGCTGGCAGAGCCCACTTTGGTATCTCCTGGCCGATGAGAGACTCGCTGGCACTGCTCCTGTGCAAGCTGAGGAAACCTTCCCTGGGCATGAGAGACAAGACAACAGAGGGACATTTGGGCCATTGCATGGGTTAGACAATGATACTCTGTTTCTGAATTCACTAAATGAACCAGTTATCATGATCCTGGATGTGGGGTAAATAAACTAAATAAATGTGCCTCTTCCTAGCTGACACATCTAATTCTTCATATGATTCAGTTTGAACGATTCCCAAGCATGTCGAACTATTTTTCTCCTTTTGAGTCCCACCTGATTTTGAAATGAATTTCCTCAGAGCTAATCAGGACAATTCATCAAACTGGACTGCTAAAAAGGAAAATTAAAAACCTTGGGTAACTGTGCTTTTATGGTACATTTAACAAATGTATTCCAGTTTTCCCCTCCAGAAGGAATCTGATATTTCTACAGAAAACAATAACCTCCGCTACTCATATCAAGCCTAAATGGCTTTGTAATGGCATTACTGCAAAAATATATTTTTTTAAATGTCACCATCATTAGGATTTGATCTGAAAGTGAAGTATGCTGCAAATAAGAGTCTCATTCCAGTTGCTCTTCACAGAAAATGAAACATGCCAGGCGGACAGTTTCCAAACATGCAGCAATATTTGCTTCTGTCATTAATAATGAAGATTGACTAGGAATTTAAGCTTATCATTTGCTACTCATAAAAAAAAAATTGTATAATCTTTTCTGCAGGAAATAATTTAAACATGTTCTGATCTGTCCAGCTGAGGAAAGAGTCAATACATCTCCTTTCTGCACCAAACGTATATTTTAAGAAATAGCATTATTTGTAGTCACATCCTTGAAACTTGGTATATTTGTGGCAATTAATTTCTTTTCAGAGAACCATTTCAATCATACTCCAACCTTCAAGAATGTACTTAAATTCTTAAATCTAACTGGTCTACTGTTAGGTAGCAGTACTTGACTAAAATCAATACTAGACTGAGGGAAAGTCAATTGAAGATGGCTGAATGGATGTTCTACTCTTAAAAAACACATTTAAAGATTCAGCGTGTTTTAAAAATTTCTAAAAAGCTCAATATTTTATCACAGAATCATAGAATCATTAAGTTTGGAATAGATCTCCAAGATCATGAAATCCAATTGGTTGAATTATGACACACATGTCTTAAAAAGGGAACATACGTAGTCTAATTTTAAAGGAACAGTTATGTTACTATATCAAAACATAAATTTATAATGGAATAAATATTTTCTTAAAACACTAAGCTGCTTACAACTAGGAAAAAAAAAAAAAGGCAACAAAAGTTGTAGGTAAGATTAAGAATCTGGCACTAGAACTGTGCTCCTGTGCAGGAGTAAGACTTTGTAACCTTACAACTTAGTAAATCTGAAACAAACTAATGGAGAAGAATTTTCCTTAAAAAAAACTTAAACCACAAAAAAACCAAAACAACACAAAAGAAAACCAGCTAATGTCCACTAATAGTGAATGAAGAAGGACTTCTGACTTTTATAGTCATGACTATGACAAATCCCTGCTAACTACTCATTCAAATGCATGGCGAACGTCATCATCACGAGGTGTTGTTTTATGATACAATCATGTGTCCTATCATTTCGCAGTGGAGCATCACTGCTTTTGGCATTGCTAATTGTATTAATTTGGGGGTTATACACAAATAATTTCGACATCTAATGAGCATGGTGCAACAAAGCATAAAATGTGGGTATTAAATTTACTGGCTGGCACATTTGCATTAATAGTATTTGACGTGTTCTGTGGTATTGCCCTTGGCTTCCCACTGCTGCTCTAAAAGAGGTCTCCCACACTTACACCAGCCCTACAAGACCTTCTCATGCCGTAAGGCATCTCAGTCACACCAAATTAATTCAGAGTAAAAAACTGAATTGAGCCCCAGGTATCTGTTTTCCTGTGCACTGCCTGGTGAGATGTGTGTGCCTCAAGAAGATAACTGAAAAGCCTGTATGTTTAGCACACACACAGACAGTCTAGAACAGTAATGAAATAGTGGTAAATCTGAGATTTAAGATTTTGCCTATTTACAGATACTCCAATGAGTTTTTTTTCAGGATTCAAAACTATCTACTAAAAGGTTTTCTTTAAAGATCAGGGTTCATTTGAACTAACTAGCTGCAACTTTGAAATTCACCTTGGAGGCTGCACAGAAAAGACTGAATAGTTTATGTAGGTCAGAGCACAGTAATTATGATTGAAACACTTAATTGTTTCAGTAAAATTGTAGATTCAGATGCTACTTATCTATTACAGTGCTTTATTTGGATCGAGATCTCACTTCAAAAGCAAAGCCTGGCAGAGCAGGCTTAGAGAGCAGACTGCTCTCTAGGAGTTTCCCCTCTGACCTCCACATTCCAAAGGGCAGCCAGCCCACAGGACCAGATGAGAGCCTGTCCACAGTCAAACCCACAGAAATACAAGTAATGTCAGTGCTGAGTACTCAACAGTTGCTGTTTTGCCCTCCAGGTCTGTTCCTAGCACTCAACAATGCTTGGTAGTGTAGATACAGTCAGCTCTCGTGATTGTCTAATTCTAATCCAGTGTTAATGTAAAGTAAAATTCTTGAATTATTTTGGGAGCTAATTTCATGTAGGCTAATCTGTCTAACATGCCCTTTCTGGCATGCAGTTTAGGCCTTCTGCATTATGCCTGATCAAATTTATGCCAACTTGCTAGCATATGTAACTAAAGCTAAATTTGGAAACCAGCTATGAAGTTGTCATGACCCCAACTCCTCCTTGCCTAGAAACTCAAGCAGTCATCTTGCAAATAGTAAATGAATGCAGCACATTTCCTGACAAGCTGAATGTCACTTTACCCAGGTTTAAACGTCCATGAAGCTGATTGCCATAGCAGAGAATCAGGCCCTGACTCATTCCTGTTTCTCAAATAACCACACAGCCAGTTGCCACTAGCAGGTGCTGCTTATCTATCACAAATATGTAACTGCTTCCTAAAACACTACATGTCTGTGATCATGGATTTCTATTTGTTTTACAGTGTAAGACTACACATAGGATTTTCAAAACTATCCAAAGTGTTCTGGAGTCATATTAAGTATCAGTTTGTCTTTATTCTAAACAGCTACTGAAAATGCTGTTGCATTGCCACTGCACTTAAGGTTTGGTCTTACCTCAAGTATCAATTTGTCACACCATGTCATGTGGTTGTAAATAGTAAACTGAGTTGGTATTATGTCTTCAAAGCCAACTAGCTCTGCAATTCCTGAGTTTCAACAAAATCTATTATAAAACTGGTATTCAGTATTTACTATGTCAGCCCTTTTGCAAGGCATTAAGTCGAGACACAGCAGAGTATTTTTCCAGCCCACATACAAGTATATTTTTCAGTAATCATAATCTATCAAAGTTTTTAAAAAATTATTTATAGAGCAGAAGTTGTAGCCTGTCATCAGTCTCACATGCTTTTTTTGCATAGTTATGAAGTCTCAGACTTAAACCAAGACAGTGTCACCATGCATTTTACTAAAGCAGAGGGAATATAAAATGCTCATGGCATTTCGTGTAAACTTTTCTATCCCTTTCATTTGTTTGCTTCAGAGGTCATTACAGATCTCCCACTTGATTTTGCCCAGTTCCTTGTGGGAGACAATCCCATCACATAGGTAATTTTCCTAAATGTATGAATTGCCATTTTTGAAAGAGTGGGGCTTTTTGAGCACATGCTGCACAGTCCCATCTGCTGCAGACCTACAGGAGACCCAAGCAAGCTTAGACATGATAAGGCTTCTTGCCACCATCATACCAACAGCAAAGTAGGTCCAGATGGTAGGCAGCTTTCCAAATCACTCAGGTGAGTTTCTTTATCTTCTCACACTTCTACTTGTGGAAGCAGCAATGAATTTACAGATCTACCACACCAACACATGGTGTGGAACATATAAAGCTCTCCACTAAGGAGACTAAGGACATATTCATGGAGGTAAGATGATGTCTTTATCATAATTTTCTTCATACATGGGATGCTAAGAAGCTCTGATTAAAGAGGAATAGGCTGAGAAAGACATCAGAAGAGCTGGTACTGGAAAAACACAGGTGTCATCACCACACAGTCACAGCCACCAGCCTAGGAAGGTACTGAGTAAGGGGGTCTGTGAGCTCTTAAGACACCAGTGTTCAGCTGAGTTCAAGAAGACATTGCATTGTTTTCTACCTGTTTTCCTAGCAGCTCTGTCAGCTAAAAAGCTTCATGTTTGACCATGTGAACTGTAGGCGAGCAGAACATTTGCTCAGTCCTAACCAGTTCGTTCATTATGAAATTACTGAAATAGAACTCTTCACACCTCGATACACATACAAGAATGCAAATAGGATTATTTTTGCAAAGTATTTCATTCCGAAGAATGGCATCCTATTGAAAGGAGCACTCAGTAAAAGGTGAGAGCATGTACAACACATAGAAAACTTGGCAAAGTTTTTCATAAAATGATAGAAAGGAAATACATTTGTTGAATAGGATGGTATTCTGTCATCTCAGAAGCAGGGTAAGGGAAGGAATGAAGAACACAGAGTTACCAGTTTTCAGAGAAGGTACGTTAAGATGATGATATTTAAAGGAATTGCATTTGGTTTTTCCTCAATTATCTAAAAAAAAACCCACCAAGAAACCCCACAGCAATATTGGGATGGCGAAACTTAAAAGTTAACAACTACAAAAGCATCAGCCAGAAAGGCTGGAGGGGATCTGTAATACAGACATTAAAAGTACTGAGCTTTTAAGTTTAATGAACCTGTCATAATGAATGAGAAAGGCGACATTCAACAAAAGAAGAAAGAGAGGTAAAAGCAGGAAAGGGAATATTCTTTTTAATTAACACTGAAAAATAACCTTGTTCAACTATTGGAAAGATTCATCCAAGCAAAGGATTTTGTAATCACTAGAAAACATTTAGTCCTTTATATGGATAATAAAACATCCCAAGTTAATCCATAAAGACTGCCTTCACACCTCACACTAGACAGAAAGTCAGAAAAAATCACTACCAAGCAAGCTAGTGTGCATTCCTCCTTTTAACTGCCTCCAGTTATATTCTGCCAGTCACTGAGAGAGAGAACATCCTGGATTAAATCAGCCAGTCATATGGTGCAGACAAATGATTCAGAAATACACGTCTTGCTGCTCTTCAGACCATTATATTCTCCTGAAAAATGGTAATGCAAGCTGAAAATACAAATGCCTGGTAATCTTTATGTGTCAGTGCCTCCGATATCTTCAGGCATCTTCCTGGTAGAAGAGATTTAAGGCAACTTTGGCATTAACCTCATTGGAAGGGGAGGAATCCCAGGAACCTCAGAGTGATTCAGGACTGCCAGTAATCACACTTCAGAGACTTGTGCGATAGCTGCATAATTCAAAGAGGACCCACCTCAAACTGGGCACCCCATAACATTACTTAGCATCACACAACAGACTTACTGCCTCTGGGTCTTGGGTATTTCTTAAAATCCACAATCCCACAGGAAAAGAGCAACAGAGATGGACTCATCACCTTTGGCCTCTGTTTATTTGCCTTCTTTTCTCTTCAGTATCATCTTCTAGCCTGTGTTTCCCATTCCAGACAGACACAAAGCTCAGAAGCAAGCACTGACAAAGCCACTGGCTCTGGTAAGGGGCTCCCTGAGTATCTTCAGAGAATTAAGGCATCTCACTGAATACATTATATATATGTGACACATGTATACCTAAGATGTTTTCTTGCTGCTGGGGTTTCTTTTGGAAGGTAGAGGGTGGGGGTGGGGGGATTGAATGAAGATTTTAAGTATAAATGTTCACAGGTAATCAAGCTGCCCACACATAATGACCTGTGTCCTTACACTGTGGGGAAAGTGTTTTTCTTGTAAATCTAACTTAAGCAGATGGCAAAGGCCATCATCTATTTTATTAATTACACCTGTAATGAACTCTTGGCTGTCATAAGCCAAACCAAACTAATCACTAATCATAATCAAATGTATTACCCTTCACATGCTGAGAAAGTTAAAAAACAGTGACTAAAAGCTGCTCTGTCTGCATCATAAGCAATATTACAAGCCTGTTTTACTACTAAAGGTGACAAACGTTTCCAATTAACAGATCTAATTTTCCATTGCTCATAAATTTGTCATATTTGAAACATTCAGGTCAAAATTTTCCATTTCCAGTATCTCCCTCAGGTTGTCATGACATTAAAGAATTTGCACCAAAATGGTTTGGGCCATTAAAAAAAATAAACCACCAAACAAACAGAAAAGTCCTCATGGTTAAAGCAAATCAATCCTAATATAGTAGGAAATAATAGCCCTTACATTGGTGATTTCCAGTACTTTTGTGCATAAGAGCACGAATTTGAAATTTACCATCTGTATCAGGCATGTGGTTATGCCATTCTGTCAGCTTATCCAAATTAACAGATGCAGAGACCCTTTAAAAACGTGTTTTTCAGACAGCTGGTAGCACATTTCCTCAGATATATGGCCTGTGTTGCTATTGTCTGGACAGACAATTTCAGACTCCAGGTACTATGTGCACTGCTGGGTGAAAACACAGGAACTGAGTATGAAGAGATGGTTTAGCATATACTACACTTACCCACCTTTTTGGAACAATAACAAAAAAAGGAAAAGTATAATGCAAACAGAATGTTTTATCAGAATATCTGTAAGATAAAATAGATAAGATAGATATATTGATATAGATCGAGACAGAAAGAGAGCTAGATGTATAGATAAGATAAAATCTACCTTTTCCCTAGAATGTATTTTCAGGCCGAGAATGTATTTCTCACTTTTTGGGAGCACAGTTATCTTGTATTTGCTCAACAAAAAAGTTACTGAGCCACTTTGCCTACAATACAGAAACACTATTCAAATTTTTGGTAGTTAACAATGCAAAGCTTTAACTTTCAAACTTCTACCATATCACAAAAAAACCCACTCAGACTTGAGTAATTTATTGACAACCTTTATAAGCACACCCCCCCCCCCCCCCCCAAGATTTACTAGCAGTATAAAGTTAAAAACTGAGAACTATTAATCATGTTAGTGAAGATGCAGTAAGGACTTATGTGACTTTGAAGCTTTTAACTCCAATTTGCAAAGATGTTAGGTTAATAGACTTTGTTTACAGCAAAGATCCTGCTGAAAATACTAAATCAATTATAATTTTTCAGAATTTTGAAAATTCTCCAGTATTTCTGGAGATCTTCCCCATGCTCACTTCTGAATTATGGAAATAATAATAAAAAAATCAAACTTCCAATTATTGCATAAATATGAAGATCTTGCCAGAATATTTTGCTTTAAAAATAACAAATGAAAAGAAAATTAAAAATCTCTAATTAGGGTAAATACAGCAAAGGTGAACTTTTTCATGCAAGAAACCAAAGTACCCTGTAGTAATTCCCAGTACTATGGCATATTTGTATTTAACAAGCTATAGGTAGACAAAACTGGCATGTTGCTGGAGGAATATTCATAAAATGCATACAAAACCACAGAAACATTAGATTTGGGACCAAGTCAGGCATAGGAATGGCTACAGTACAAATACACCATGAAACAACCATGAAGAAAGCAGCTGTAACCTACTATAACCTGTGCTGCAGGGCATGCTTTACTTCACAATAATTCTAAGGTATCACACCCAGCAGAAGCTGTCCAAGCAACTTTACATTTCCCAAGGAGTGTGCAGGTGAACTGTTAGGCTGGCACAGTGCACAAGCTATAAATAACACCAGTGCCCTTATGGAAACATTCTCATGGAGCTGATGCTTAACATCTTGTAGCTCATCTCTGTACCTTTTTATCATGGCATCTAAAGTGACAGAAATATGCATGAGTGCAACACTCACAAACATGAAGCCATTTACTGAAATTGTAATAAAGCCTTTGAAGCACTTTAGAAGTCAAGAGCATGGCCATCTTCTGGAGGGTGCTCTCTGCATCAGAGATGTCAGGTGTTCAGGCAGAGTGCTATTATGAAGGTAAGTTCTACAGAGGTGAAGAAATATGGGCAAAGCCACAAAGAGAGTGAACAAGTACTGAAAGGTCATGCATACTGCTATTTAATTAAGAACATCTATGAATAAATATGTTACTAAAAATGCTCTGCAGAAAAAAAAAAAGTACCAAAAAAGGTTAATTTAGCTTTGTTATAAAAGAAGTGTGGATGGGCTGTCATGATGCCACCTTTTCTTCTGAAGGCAAAGATGACAGAGGGCAATGCAAGGCACACAGAGAGGTATTTAGCTGTGTCACCATAGGAACTGTTTTGCAGAAGTGTGTAGGAGCAAAAGAGCTTGAGTGATGGAGGCATTTTAGTGATGGGGGAAAAAACCCAACCAACCGGTAACAAAAATCCGAAATGTAAAATCAGCTACAATGTACTGTGGCTGGAAGACAGCTGAATCTGTGTGGCGCCTGAGTAAATCGAGATTAGAATGGAAGCCTGCTTCAATTCAATGCAAACACACTGCAGATGCAGAGTGAAATATGCAGCAATCACAGAAGGGAATTTTAAAGCAATCCAGAGAAGTATACAATGAGAAAAAATACATATCTTCCACACATGGCAGTTGAAGCAAGCTGTGTTTCCTTGGAAACACCAAAACAAAAGTTATGTGACTTACAGTCAGCAGCGTTTCCTGAGACAGAATTAGGACCTGCATTAAAAGTTTGATCTTAGTATTATGTAATTTTATGTAAACCAGAGTAATTGCCCTGAAATGAGTAGAATAATTCTGGTGGAAAATCAGGAACTTGTCTTTCAAATATAGAGTTAGTTTCATTCAAAAATATTTGTTTTCATTATTATGTGAAAATGGGTCCACTACGATCCTTAAATTTTGTCAATAACTGTGACACAAATCCAGTGTGGGATTTTCAGCACACATTGACAGCATGTTAAATCAAATGTTTTTGGTTCTGAGCCACTCTGAATGTCATAGATGTAAAATGCAGGGCAAAATGTTTAAGCTAACTCTTATTAATAGAAAGCCCTATGTATGGAATGTGGCTTTTGAAAAACACAGCAGCCAAAGAACCAGCATAATCATCACACACTTGAAATAAAGCACCAAGACATGCAAACTGATGCAGTGAGCATCAGCTTTCCACACAGGCCACCTCAAACCTCTGAGCTTTCAGCAAGCTTACCGGGTTGGGATAGAAGAACATGATGAGCTAAGCTATGATTAGGGCAGAAAGATCATGACCGTTCCCACTGATCTCATATGTCACCTGTGAGTCTTTTACACTAATGAAATCTTCCTCTGCCTAGGGCATGGTCATCTGTACTGTGTATCTTGCAAGAAGCCATCAGGACCTAGATTACTGTGCCTTTACACTCTGCATAACAAACACACACAAGAGAACAGCAAATACATTTAAACAGGAAGAGAATGACTCCAGCCATCAGGGGAGTAACATACTGGGACACTCTTCCAAGTAGGAGAACTGGCGGAAAAAAAATAAAATCTGAACAATTTAAAATGGCACTTGATCATTTTATGAAAAATTTAATTGCAATCATGGGAAATAGGAGCTTTTAAGGTCCTAAAAATATGCAGTTACTGGGATTAAAATGAAAAACAATCAACACAATAAAAATTTTATTTAGTAAAGTCAGAAGAACTTAAAAAAAACCCAAAAAGAATTGTTTCAGAGGATAAAATGGAAAATGAAAATACCTAGAATATTGAAAAAAGAGTAAATTACAGTTTGGTGTATTAGGAGGACTAGACAGAGCTATTAAAACAGTTGAATATAGCTAAAATGATGAAGAAATGAGCTGAACATAGCCACAATCCTTTGATAGTTTACTTACCTAATAGCTGTGAACAATTAATTTATTCTTTCCAAATTATGTCCTTGTTAATTACAAATGGGACCAATGCCCATTTTACTAGACAGAGCTGATCTGAAACATAGCTAATGTCTCTAATGTGTCCCATCAGTCTCTAATTTGCTACAGAGTGACTCTAAACCAAAACTCTAGATTTGAAAAGGAAGTATTATTTGTTATGAACTTTTAAAACAGCTGGTTTGGTTTTTTTTTTCTGAAAAAGAGAAATACATTACCAAATATTAAATACAATTTAAGTCATAAAGATTTCCACAGAAAGATTGCTGTGTGTTTTACCTCCTAGGATGGAGGGAAAAAACTACATTAACTGTTATTATTAAAAGCAAGGTAGTATTCTCAACATGTGAAGGGATAAGGAGAAAAACAGAGACTTTAAAAAATGTTTTCAGGGCTGTAAAGCCCCTTAGATGAGGGCATGAGGGAGTCATGACTAGTCTTATAAAAACAGATTCAAATGCGGGTGCATGTGTGGTGAAATGAAATCGGAAGAAGTGCGTTCAGCAGAGCAGCACCACCCTCACTCCTTCCCTAGAGAAAGGCACTTCACTGAGCACCCAGGAACACTGCATCCTGACCCAGCAGCCCAGAAACAGCTTGTGTGCCTATTATTTTCAAATCTGGAGTGTGCCTATTATTTATAAATTTTGTTATGTTGACATAAATTCTGAAGAACAAAGTCCATGAATTACACATTCCTTGATTCTGGTGGAGATGTGGCTTTATCAGCTAAGTTTATTTTTTAACATTTTAGTGTGCCTAGGAAACTAATATAATTAGACTGGTACTTTGTTGTGCTATATAAAAGAGAAAAAAGACAATCCTGCCTCAAACAGTATAAAGTCCATATTAAGTTGGAGGGTTTTTTCTCTGTCATTATGAAGGCGAAACTTTTATCTAAAATTCCATTTCTTCCTTCGTACTCTGCCTGAAATGGATCATGCTTCATACAGTCATTAATTATCATTCATAAATACTCTTTATTTCACTAAAGCAATTCAAACTGAACTAAGAATTAAAGGACAGATTTTGGTTGCAGCACTGCATACTTATCCTGCTAACAGCTATAAAGCAGAATTTCTGTGCGTGCCTCTAAGACTCAGCTTCACTGTGAAAACAATACAGACCTACCTGAGAAGGAGTACATGGGGGCTACATCCCAGCAGGTCCCTTTCCATAAATCCTGGAAGAAGTTAGAATTAGCCCAGACTCTTTGCATCCTCAGTGTGAACTGAAATTTAAATCACCTTAACCCAAAAATGAAAAGGTATTTCTGTTTCCTTGTCTTCTTCACACCAAAAGATATGATATTCTGGGAAAATTCCAAGATCCAATCTCAATGTGGGTTATGGTAATAGTTCTACACTGCAGAAGCGGTAAAACTAAAAAGCAGCATATCTAGACAGTGGATTGCGAGCTAAATTGTAAAAGAGACAAACCAAAAAGACGCACACAGGTGCCACTGCCCGTATGGAGAGCCTCAGAGAGAGCAAGAGCAGGGAGGGCACAACACTGATGCTGTGCTGAGCACGACTGCAGATGCCACTCCTGGCTCTAAAGGCTTGGATTGGACACAAACCTCCAAATGCAAGATACAGACGTCGGTTTTGCTTTGGTTTCAAAAGATAGTCAACACAACTTTATAACAGTTTTACTGAGTGTTCTATTGCCTTTTCTCCTGACACATTCAGCTCTAAAGACTTTGAAGAGATGCCACTGCTACCCTGAGTGTCCAGAATGCGTCTTGCATTGCTTCAGGCTGAAGCACTTTTCTATTTGCTACTGCTTTGCACTTGTGCTTCCTAGCATTCTACATTGTCTTACAACAGCATTTTTCCTGATACTCATTTGCCATTAAATCTTACCTATTTAAAAAGAAACTAAAAAGTTTACTGTGTTTAAAATGGTATAATTTTCTTACATATTCTTAAGGGCTTTTAATTGGAAGAGCTTTCTGCTGTCCATGCAGATGGATTCAGCTCAAGGTCTTTGTTGACTGGATCTGAGAACAAACTATAAATGGTTTGGACTGTGAAAATGATATTAGGACTGCTGGTTGGCCTTGTATCAACACATAGCATGGCTTATCATGTGATGTTGTATTTAGCCAACAGTTTCATACCAAAACAAAGAAAACATTTTGTTCTGATTGGATATTTGAAATGGCCAAACACATCATCTTTCTCAAATCCCAGTATCATATTTATTACTATATCTTATCTCCCCTGTGAAAAAGTCCATTAATAAACAAGTAATATTTAGACAGTCACATCATAACTGAAAAAACCCACAGAAAATGCCAAATGTTATAGCCACACTCTAGTCATCAAGTTATATGAGAAAAATTTAGACCTTTTAAAATATTTTTTCCTCTGTTCCTTTCTCCCTTCCTACTTCCAGCACTTACGAATTCTTTTAGTTAAAGAGACAGTGAAACTTCTAAGTTACATAGTACAATGAGGTGGTTTGTGGCAGACCAGCCTCTTTATGGACATAAGCAATGGAAAAGAAAAATATTTCACACTTGAACAACTCATGACACCTACTGCCTTAGAGAACCGGGAGCCTGGGTGCTGAGTTTCATGAGTGAGCCCACAAGCACAGGGCTTTTCTCCCTCCAGTCCTGGAGCAGAAGAGGGCAGGATTGCCAGATGTATAAAAAGGATTCAGAACTTTCTTTTCATACAAACCATACTTGTTCATATCTTGGTTCAGATTTGAAGATAGAGTTGTAACTCTACGTGGACTACGTGCACTGTATATGATTCAAGCAAGAGATCTGTATCTTCAAAAATAAGAGTGAAGAAAATTTTAATTTTAATTTTTAAAACTCTAATTAAAAGCTATGTAGTAAAACCATTAGGGGAATTTCCCAGCCAGTAACAGGAGCATCACAAACCAGTGATGCCAAATAAGTAACAAGGGCAATTCAAGGGCAATTCTACCCCTCTTGGGTGCTTCCTCCAATGCCAGCTGTCCTGAACACAAATCTGAATTACTGAGATGTAATATTATCTTTCATCTAAGAAGACTTTTAATGCAGTGCATATCAAATTCCTTTCCATGTCCTACATGAATAGGAAATAAATAAGGTTTTATTTGGTAAGATGGAGGAAGGAACTGTTTCATTTGACACTGGTAAGCAAACTCTTGAAAACAAAATTTTTGCAAATGCTTGACAGGACACAAGTACACTACACACTGTTGCAATGTGAACTCCTAAAATGTATGTTCACTTTTCATTTCTCAGTGTTTTTCCTGATACAAGCATATGTAAATAATAATAATATATATGGCCTCACTACTCTTTTTCCATGTACTGCCAGAATGTCTACAGAAGGTGCACTGTGTTACAAGGTACACGTTGTGATCAACTAAAGCTCATGGTATAAACAAGGATTGCACACATTATGTTTTTCTGAATGCAAGCATGGATACATGCCATATTTTTAATCAATTAAGATACAATTTTAAAATATATTACTGACAAATTCAGAAGTAAGAAAATTCTGGATTTTTAAATATCAACAGTGGTATAGCTAAAATACATGCTGATGATTTTATTCATGTGTTCCTATTTACTTAGAAGAAATCTTTAAATAGAAAAGGAAAACTCTTCAATGATAAATTTAAAAAAATAGAGCAAACTCTTAAAAGTACGTACATTGGTGGATTGTCAACTGCATTAAATTGTATAAGTAAAAAGATATTTCTTCACCTTTTCTTTTCAGACTCCAGTGCCAAGCAGATAGGAAAGGCTGCCATAGAACAAAATGCAAGGTAACAGAAAATCACTTTCTGAATTACAATTTGATTTTAGTTCTACAGCATGGTGGTCTGTAATTCCAACAAAAGGGTATTTGAAGAAACATTTTTTTGTCTGTTTTCACCTTAGCTAAAATCCTGCCTTGCCTCTTTTGTAGTAATCTGCACAAATCCTGCTGAATTTAGTGGAGACAAGGCATTTCTTCCAACAAAGATCAGCACTTAAAAGCATTTGTGCACCAAGCTCTTGTGCAAGTGCAGTGTCAAGTACGAGACTCTCTCTGTCTGTCTCAGCTTGTTGTTTGCCTGTGGAAGAACTTATTTGTTTCCTACAGCTTTTTAGCTTTTTCCAAATCCCTACTTTTGCAAAAATGTATCTGTAACAAACTTAGTAAATGGGTCCCAGTAACTAGGGCACTCAGGTAAACTTTTCAAGATGTTTCTGAGCCCAGTTTAAAACAAACCTTCCACTCCCGCTCCTCTGGGAGAAGTTATTTTAAATCTAGATCACTTTCATGAACAAGAACAGAGAGTTATATTATTAGGTTCTTCTCACAGATCTGCAGTAGCAGATTGACAAATACCCTTTACTGATACATTTCTTCAAAGGCAATAAACCTACAAATTAAATTAATTTCTCAGTCTTAATTCTGCTAAGGGGAAGATGGGTTTACTCATGGCCTTTATAATATCCTGTGGGATATCAGTCCTGTACAGCAGAATGCCTTATTTCTGTTAATTTTCTCTAACTCAAGTGGGAAAGAACCAGGCAGCCTTTAGATAGGTTACTACATACAAATATAAATGCTTGAAGAATTACACAGGAAAAGATCTGTTAAGCTTAAACACCCCAGGCATTTTTGTTGTGATTCACACATCACTTCTTTCAAAGAAGTAAGCCTCATGCTTTTTTGTCTCTGCAGGCATCAAAAACTATCTCTTTTTTTCTAATTCCACAGCACATTATCAAACACTGATCATCTGTACAACTGTCACTTCAGCAGACACAATTTAGAAACACATGCAGATACTCTAAAAATGTTAGTAACTCCTCAGCCTGTTAGAAAATGGAATCTGTTCTTCCTTCACGTGCAGTCCCTCCGCTTCCCCAGTCACGAGCGAAAGCTCTGCTCAAACAGCAACCACCAACACTGCCCGCACAACCCGCCGGATAAGGCAATCAGCAGAGGGAGGCTTAAGGCCACCTCTGATCTGGCAGCTGGCTATTTCTGTCATAAATTTGAATATTGCATAGCTGGGAAAAGTGTTACAAAACAGTCTCCTTTCAGGAAAGGACCCTCAGTAGGAAAATACTCTTCCATCTGCTGAAAGAAGACTCCTGAGTATCCGCTTCTGTGAAGACTATGCAAGGGCACAAGCATTTGCAGTGGTGTTTCCATTAATTTGGATGACCACCTGGCACAACTATTTCCAAATTCCAGGGCTATCACAGCTAAAGCATTGATGCTTCTCACCAGGCAAGGACTTGAAAACCCTTAGGAACCTCAGCTGTGCCTTGTTCAAGGAGAAGCATATTGCACATGTAAGCCTTGCCCAAAGAGAGGGGACTAGGATCCCCTTTGCTCCAAACTGCTCATGAAACAGGTAAGCTGAAGGGAATTACAAAGGGATTAGAAGGTGCCAGAGGAGAGGTACATGTCCTAGAATACTTTTTCAAAAACATCCTGTCTTCAGAGCAAGTAAAGAGCCAGGGTCCTGGTTTAGAGAGCTGGTCACACAAAGTGGAGGATATGAAAATAAGTGAAAGGGTCAGAGATGAAGGCAGATGTGCTCTTTGCTTTGCATATAGTCAGCTCATTGAACTACTCATTGATACAGGTAATTTGCAATGTAGTTTTAAAACACATTTATTCTTCATCACAGCTATTTCTTTTGAGATAAAGTGGTGTTAGCTGTCTGCTACTACACAATTTGACTGATCTGACTCAGTGATGCTCACCTGCATCACTGAAGGTGATGCAACATCTTCCCAGTCTTGTTGCAGATGCAACAAGACTGGGATGGGCTGAATGGAACAAAAGGATATCTGTAACAATTTCAAAAAGCAACAGCAGTTCTGCAAGGCTCAAGCATGCAGCAGCAGTCCTCACTCAGCTGAGATACAGAAGAAGCCTGAGGACTGAAATGGAGCTTCCAGATGAGAAACAAGAGCTCACCCCCATCTACAACATCCCTTCCTCAATGGAATCAGCTGGAGGCAGACACACTTCTGTAAGATCATTAGCTCTTAACCAGCCCCTCACACTCTGGGATAAATCTGGACCACTTCCATGCCCAAGGACACTCATGAGGTTGCTTTCCTGGTGATACTGATTCAGCTGTTGACCTGCTGTTGGGGAAGGCTGCAGCACTGCTCGGCCGACAACCCCCGGCATCAGCATGGCTTGGGCATCACGTCACACCACTGGCCATGATTTGGCTCCTCAAGCACTGGCCACATGGCACCAGCCTAGAGGAAGATGGAGCTCACCTGAAAATTCCAGCAAAATACTCCATGGTGTATTTTAGAGTTCTTTCTGTGCTCACCCTGCTCCTGGCAATGGCTGGAGTTCAGTGTGCTGGAGCAGTGGGCTAACATGTCCTTCAAAGTTTCACCCAGCAAGACTATTCCCACAGAGGCACCTTCTTTGAGATTCAATGCCAAGAGCTTTGCTGATAGGGTATTTCATAGAGAACATTTTTGTCTGTGCAACAAAAAAGCCAACAGATGAAACTTTTCATTTCATCTCAACACCTCACCCAGGTGTTTCTTCCCTTAGCAGCTGCATGTTAATTCCTTGTATATTATGAATTTGCCTGCATTAAGGTATATTAGGATTCATTATAATAAATATTTCAATTCAAACATCTTAAACCAGTATCTTGGATCTGCCCTATTTTCTTAGATATTCCTTGGTCAAATTCTACTTGACTTCAGATACAGCTTATATCCTTACCTAGTAATGACTCAAAGCAGCATTTGACAACTTCACTGTAAGATCTCTAAGTGAAAGGAGACTTGGGTTTAGCCCACAGAAGCCATTTGTAACTTTAAAAAAATCCAGAAATAAACATTTGGGTGGGTGATCAATCAGTTCTTTCACCTCGTAACTTTGTAGAGCTGTACTTTGGCATAGGTTGAAAACAACACGTTAGTCACTTCTAACTATTAATTGGCGATTTTTTTGACATTTCCCATAATTAATGCTACAATTTCTGCTTTAACAATGGCTATAGAAAGAAGTCCTAAAATGTCAATCAAATTAACACATTCAAAAATAGGAAGCTTACACAACATTTTAAGTCACAATTTGTTGAATGGTAAATTCTTTTTTTAGACAAAAAGGGGTTTTTTTCTAAAAAAGAAAAGAAGAGGATTATTTATGATTGCATCTCCCTTAAACTAAAAAAATTCAGCAATACAGTACTGACGACATTAACGACTCCTATTTAGAAACAAAAGTCTAATTCCCAGAACATGCCATACGGACTTCTGTTACCACAAGTTTCATACTCAAGGCATTTGTAGGAGCAGTCACCAAATGTATTTTCTGCACTCCATCATCATTATTGGAAGTTTTGGGTTGGAAGGGGCCCTAAAGATTATCTAATTCCACCTAGCCTGCCATGGGCAGGGACATCTTCACTAGACCACGTTGCTCGGAGCCCCACTGAACCCAGTCTTGAACACTTCTAGGGATGGAGCATCCACAGCTTCCCTAGGAAACCTGTGCCCCACCACCCTCACAGGAATGAACATCTATTCTAAACCTATTCTCTTTCATTTTAAAGCCATTCCCCCTTGTCCTATCTCTACATGCCCTTGTAAAAAGTCCCTCTCCAGCTCTTTCATAACCCCCTTTAGGTACTGGAAGGCTGATCTAAGATCTCCCCGGAGCCTCCCCTGCTCCAGGCTGAACATCCCCAGCTCTCTGAATGTCAAATGAGACTTTATTTTCTTATCCTTACTCAAAATAAGCACCTTCTTCCAAGTAATCCTGTTGAAACTGGGCTGATGATAACTAGTAAGGCAAATCAAGATGTAACATCTTACTTACCCTGAGCAAAGGTACCAGGTTTTGGTCCCACGGTAGCAGCACAATACACTTAGTTTAGAATTGTAATTTGATATCAGTTATCAGTTAGGGATCAGGAGGTCCTGACCACAGCCACTGGTACTTCTCTTTGGGTTTATGCTGTCGTTTTTATATTCTTTGTTTTTACATATCTGCACACCTGACTACACCAATACTCACAGAATGAACTGGTAACATTCTACTAAAAAAAAGTGTAATTTCTGGACAGTGCAAACGGTGGGTTGCTAGGATGGTTCTTCAAGTACTGTTAGTCCAGTGTGGCACCCTGGTGTGTTCAACACATTCAGGGAGCCCAGTGTAATTATATGACACCATGGGAAAAAAACAGAATTGGGGCAGTAAGTCAGTTATTTTTAAATACTGTTTATGTATTTGTTAGTGTTATTCCCATGTCCTTGGAATTCTCTGTGGAGTTCCCTATCACCCAAAATGGTTCCAAAAGCCTTTCAGGACCCTATGATGCTGCTGAACATAGCTAGGAAACCTCTCAGATGTTTCTGCATTTTTGGCTGACAGAAAATATTCTCTGTTATTTTATGCTCCTATTCCCAGGAACAAATGCCAGAAACTGAATGTTCAAGACACAGAAGAGAAGTTATCTAATAACTGAATTTGAAGCCTTCCTGAGCAAAGAGGAAATAGACTGAATCAGCAGTCCTCTGAGATGAGTGAGAAAATTTGATGGCCTTTTAATATGTTCCATGCTTCTTTCACAGGAAAATTAAACAACACTGCTTGTCTGCACAGCACTCCCATCACTGCTGTAGACAATATTTTTATATCAAATTTTCCTTTAAAATGAAAAACTAAATACAATTCAGTGAACCTGAAAAATCAAAGTTCTTTCAATATGAAGTATGTCCTTTAACACCTGCTGAGCACTGGTATTTTTCCCCTTGGGTCTCAGTGGAGCTGGAATTAACACAGCCTCATCTTTTCTTGGTAGTTCTCCTTTACTGGCAGCAACAGAACTCTGAGAATACAGGAGTTCTTCATTACTTTTGCTTGACTTCCACCAGGTGCAATGTCCATGCAGTCAGAATGTACTTTCACAGGGGAGTCATCCAGAAGTGCACAGCAAAGGAGACTGAGCCACAGCAAGCACAGCCAAAACAATCCCCAGGCTCTGTTAATCCATTCAAACATTCCCTCTGCTGGGTGTCTTTAGGTAACCAAGCAGAAAATACCAATAATTTTATCAAAAAAGAAAAAAAAAAAAAAAAAAAAAAAAAAAAAAAAAAAAAAAAAAGTAACAATTCTTTTAAGTTAAGCATTTAAAATTTAATTAATTTAGCATTCACTGGAAAGTGTTACATTATTACAAGAAATCAGCCTGTGCTGTATTGTATGAGATCAGGTTTAATTTCATCCCCTTCTAGGCAAAGTTGCCCTGACAAGCAGAAGCTATTTGACAACTGAAATAATACAACACTCCTTCTGTGGGGGTAGGATCAAAAGGAGAATTAAAGCTGCAAAGAGCCTCAGCATCAGTGGAAGGAGGGAACTGCGTCCCCTGACCCACACCTCGCGCCCACCCTGCAGCCCAGGTCTCAGTCACTGAACTTCTCTGCTCAAACAGAGGCAAAACAGCACCATGTGCCCAGGAGCTGGGAGCTGAGGGCCTACCCCCATCACACACAGAACAAAAAAGAAGCCTGCCCCATTTCACTTTCTTCCTCTAGCCACTGGGCACGACTTCACTTCTGTTTTGGGACATGTATCTGCCCTTGAACATGAATGAGGACTTCGAAGTTATCTCAGTTTGAATATCTCTGCCCATTAAAATACCTGCTTAAGAAATTGATTTATTAATAAGCTGTTTGCAAATTTGGAGTCGTTTTTCAAACTCTTCCAAACACATCACAGACCAAATATTTTTATGCTCTAACCTTTTGTATTATGAATTTTCAGAGGCAGTTATCTTTGCAACCTGTCAATGTAAGCCATCATTTTTTAAAACACTTCAATATATTATCTGTACTGTCTCAAGCCGGATCCTTTTGACCTGCATTTTCATCAGAACAGACATTTTTAAAGCCACCAGTTCAACATTTGAGGAGGGAAGTACAAGACTGAAGTACTTAGACATGACATGATCAGATCCTACCAACTCCAGTGTTGACAGCAATCCACTAAAGCCTCTCCACTGCAAAGATGCTGTCAGACAGATACAGAAAATAATAGGCAAAATTGTTTTTATGAAGATCACACAATAACTTCATAACAGCCCATTCTAAGAAAGGGAAAAAGGGAAAAAAATTAAATCTCCAAAGAGTCACAAAAAAAGAAAGGTAATGTGAAAATGAAAATGAAGAATGGTTTTATTCCTGTTATGGTTGCATAAATGCTGCTCTTCCAGTGAGCCCACAGCAGACTGAGAATCATTACAGAAAAAAAGCTGCTGACCAATGTGAGCAAGATCAATTTCTGAAGAAAGAGAGAAAGAGAGAAAGAGAGAAAGAGAAAGAGAGAGAGAGCGAGAGAGAGAGAGAGAAAGAAAGAAAGAAAGAAAGAAAGAAAGAAAGAAAGAAAGAAAGAAAGAAAGAAAGAAAGAAAGAAAGAAAGAAAGAAAGAAAGAAAGAAAGAAAGAAAGAAAGAAAGAAAAAGAGTAAACCCTAATATATGTAAAACTCACGAGGCAGACAGAAACTATATTGATCAAAATGTTGAAAATAATATTTCAATATGTCTTCATCTAGGACTAAATTTTAAAATGTTTACATCTTTCTGAGGTGTTGAAGTACCAAATGTTTATTATTTGTTCCCAATCTGCAAAGAAGAAAAAATTTATTCTTTTTTAAGAGGAAAATCATGTGTTAGGAATATCTTGCATGCCTGTCCTGTGTCTGTGGAAAAAGAACATTTAATTTTTTTCTCAGATACTCAGTCTCAGTCCTTACTTATAAAAGCCAAAGGTTACTGACAGGAGCAAATAATATAAATATTATTTTATGGGTTGTTTCACTGTCTTTAATCATGACAATATGAGGGGGGTACTATTTTAAAAACTAAATTTTTTTTAAAGGACTAGAATAGAATATCTTAGATATTCTAGCGGGAAAGGATATGAATGTATATGGTTATAAAAGGCATATTCAAAAAAATGAGGAATGAAACAAACTACAAAATTTGGGGAATCCTCACAATAGCACATTACAATTCTCTATTATATTTTTCTTTGTGATTGTTAAGCACAGGCAGAAGAACCTGGGCTTATTCCTGTGTTCCCGCTAAGCTTCTGTGGTTTATGTAACTTCTACCTCTAATATATCTCTTAGTGAGATAACTTCTACCTTAGCATGCCCTAAAAACCCTCAAGTGGCAATGGAATATTCGCCGAGTAGCAAATCCAGTTATCCAACCACTGGGTCTGCTTGGCTGGGCTGTCCACTTGAACTGTGACTGTCCTCAACATCATAAAGAATTGCAAAGGAAAGGCTCATCCTTTCTGAGTGGGTACTCTGGCCGCCTCAGCCATTTCATCCTTGCAAAACAAATGCTGAAACAATGATCAGCACTACTGGCAAGGGCCACCTGCCTGACTGTAGGTGATCTGCTCTTGCTGTCACTGTCAGTCTCCTGGAAGACCCTGGAGTAGAGAAGGGTGAATATCACACGTGCATGGCAAGAGTAAAAGGCAGCAAAACGTTACCTGGTCAAACTTATCTCCAATATTGCTCAGAGACAGCAGAAACACTGCACCCAGCTAGGTATTAGCAAATCAGCACCTGCTCTGGAGTCTTGAGTTCTGCAAATCACTCTTATCTCACTCTTTCCAACTACTAATGCAAAATCAGCTAAGTGTTATTTCATAGTAGTATTCCCCTTGATTACAGTTCTACGACCTACAAAATCTACAACGTCTGATTCAGCTGCATTCCCAGCACATAAACAGCTCAAATGCAAGCAACAAGTCTCAGGCAAAGTAATTTTCTGTTAACTGCCTATTCCATTTGGGTCCATGGCCCAACAAAACATCAGCGAAGTTTTTGTTTCATAGAGAGTCTCAAAACTTCAGAGCTTTGCTTCCATGGAAAGCATGAAAAATTCACGACAAGATGCATGCCCAGTGAGCATGAATAAATTAACAGATAGTCAAACCATGCTGTCAACCACAATTTAAATTCAAAAGACAAGATATTTATGAGACATGATGGGAGAAAACAAGCTAAATAGTCAAAAACTGGTCCAAAACTACTAAGCTACACTCAAAACCAAACAGGAAGGGAATCCCATGGTCTCAATTTGAGGTTTGAAGACAAAATTTAAGGTGCAAGGAGAAAGTGATAAGCCTCCTTTTTCGTGTAGGCTCTTTGGCCATGTGGGACAGTTCTGCATGTGGGACCTGGGGTGACTCCGGCTTGCCTTCAGGCATGGAGCATGTTCCAGGAAAAGGATAAGGTTTGGCAGGAGGTTTGGCAATTTTTGGGTAGAAGTGGCCTTACAGCTGAAAACTGACAACACAAGTAGTGCCAGCACTTTCATTTGCTGCCCCTCAGAGCAATAAACCCAACATTTATGCTCAGAGGCACAGCCAGGTGTTCTCACAGGCTCTGACTTCCCACCCATGCACAAAGCCCACTCAATCCACAGGGAGACACTCCAGCTGTTCCCCTTCCTTCTAAGTCCATTCAGCCTCTGCAAAGTGACACATCAATAAAACCTTAGCCTGACTTCATGCGTTGTCAAGCTGGAGGTGCCAGGACAGGAAGGAATGAGGCAAAGACTGAATGTGTCTGCTTTAATTCAACCATCCCAAGGAAAAGGGCTTTTTACTGACATCACATCCATTCAGATTAGATGCCATGAAAAGCACTGTCATTTAAGAACTCAGATAAGCAAATGAGGAAAAGCATGAAAATGTATTGTGAATAACCAACACTTAATTTTAGTCAGTGGAACAAAGAGGTAGGAAAAAATGCGTTCCTGAAAATCAAACTGAGTTGTGTCTAAGTATTCCCATATTGTAATGTAAAAATTAGTGAAATGCGTTTTGTTTCAATTATGACATAAAGTAGCTTAGAAACCCATTCAAAAGTTTTGCAGCAAACAGAGAAGTATAAACATTTTCATGTCTGACCAGACTGCTTATCAAAACACTATAGAAATTGTAAGAGGGAAGAGTTTCCCATGGAGTCATACTGTTTTAACAGCCACTTCACTTGAAAAAACAATTTCCAATCAGCTTCTTTCTTTTTCAGCTAATGTAAATGAGAAGGAAATATTTAAACTTTAGATAGCTACACTTTTTCAGTCCTATCACTGAAAACTTTCAAAATGGCATTTTCACTGGCCTGTCTTAAAGTAGAAATACTAACAATTCTGGGCCCATTAATAACATTAATAACAATGTTATTAAAGTTCTCCAACACACAACTGTTTGTGGGATGAGAAAGTCATGTCATCTATTGTTTCTCATAACCCACCACAATCTCTAGAAGCATCCAAGCCAGCCAATCCAATTCATCTTGAAAACTACCAAAGTCCATACATATTTTGACAAGCAAATGGGTGGGATATTAGCATTAGCAGAAACAGAAGACACAAATTTGATTCCAAGAGCTCCATGAGCCTGCAAAGCAACAGGAGCTTAGTGTCAAAAGCTGACTGACAGTGAATAAATCAGCTCTACGAAAAAATTAGAATTCCTAGATCACAAGTGACAGATGTCCCTTATGCCAGAATGACTTTCAGGCCATTTCATTTTAATTTTATTAGGAGATGAGGAAAAACAGTTACAGAGCAGAAGCAAAACACAAGATTGTGTACAGTGGGCTTTAAATTAATCCGCTAGTGTCAGGGCTGCTTGTTTCATTCAGTTGGTCCAGACTAAAAATACAGAAAGAAGGAGATAAAGAATTGACTCCCAGTATAAAAAGGGGGACAGCATACTTCTAGCACTTTAAAAGCATTCCTTTTTTACAGTTTCCAATGATCAACAAACACTCTTGGGAAAACACACTGGGAAAGTGCTTTGCTGAAGCAAGGGGCAAGCAGGCTTCTTTGCCAGCTGTTTTACTCCATACTCATTGTCCACATCTGGCTGAAAGTTGCCAGAGGGGTCTCACATTCACAGTTTCTAATAAACAGTAGACCTTACATCCACAGGATGCCACAGAAGCTGACAGGTTCTCACATATGTAAATAAAATGTGAGGTTTTTTGCTAGAACACATTTTGCTGAACTGTTAACTGGGAAGTTATGATTTTAATAAAATATTCAAAGCAAATACAGTCCATCAGGAAAAAAAAAGTCCGGAACACCTCTAGTAATGAAGCTTTAGGTGCCAGCTTTATTCTTAGACAATTTCTAAAGTGCTCAGAGGCCTAAGTCAAAGGCCAATGAGTATCCTTAGAAAAACTGATTTGTTTCAAATGTGGAAAAGAGCTGTTAGTCTGAGCTGAAGAGCAGCAATACAAGGAAAATACAGCTGCACAGCATATGGCAGGGAACCTGAAACCCAGTTTCAGAAATGTGGGCCTGAGAACTGGTGGGCACCAGAAGTGCTGGCAGGGCTCCTCCTGTCCATCCGTGCACTGAGAGGGCTGGGTGTGGATCGAGGTCTCAGGGACAGAGGGTCCCTGCAAGGGCAGCCCCATCTCCTCTTGGTCTGCCCAGCACGGGCGGCTCACGAGGGCCACGTGAGGAGAACGTGCCAGAAGAGTGAGAGCAGGAGAGTCATTCCTTGTGCTCCCATTCAGCTAAAAATTGAAGCAGCTCCAGCCACCTCGCTGTACTGTCAAGGAGATGAGTATTTATATCATGTGACAGATGGCCTTGTTCATTAGTAGAGTCTGAAAATGACTGCACTCAGGATGTTCCTGTCGGGAGCTTTCAGCCCCTGTCTGGTCAGGGAATGGTGAGGGGACACCAACCCGGCCTGCATGCACAGCTCACTGCTGGGTTATCAGCCCCACCACATGCCAGCACCTTCACCTCAGTGGATGGGCTGGACGTGGATCTCAGAACACTCCATCACACCAGCTCAGGCTCAGCCCTCTCAATTTGATTTCTTATCCCATATGTGACTCCACTAGCATTCAATGAACTTCTGTGAAGAACAGCTGCATTAACCACGCATGACACCGTAAGACATCAATCCAAAATGGTTAATTGTCACAATAAACTTATTTTTTATTGTTGCAATAAATAATTGCTCCCATGGAGAGGTATAGAATGAGTTTCCTTAGAGAGGTTAAACAACAAACATTGTGACCTTGTTGTTTTGGGACAGTATCCAAAATTTGGAAAATCTGACTGGATGTGAGTGAAGGTCTCTGGTTAAACACAAAAAAAAATTGAGTGCAATGTGAAAAACAACAGAATGTTTGTATAAGAAGGAGAGCAACAGGGCCCTTCCACATCTGGGTAGTACCATAACATAAGAAAAGAAACAGTAACAAGTATTTAGCTGCATGGGAAAACAGGAAACATGGTGTTGGAAATCACATTTAAAGCTAGGTGTCCATGTTCTTCAGGTGGGGAGTTCTTTTTTCTTCATTTGGTTCCAAGAACAATGGGATCCTGTAAATGCCCTGAGCTCTAAGGAACAGCTGGTGACATACCAAATTAACAAAACTTTGCTGAGATATTAATGGATGAGACTGTGCTTCTGCAAAAGTGCACTTAGAGCTCTGCAGGAAGTGCTACCTATCGCCCAGACCTCACAGGCCTTGTATCAGAAATTTAGGAGACTGTTATTTATTCCATTGATTCAAATACCAATAAATTGAAACACAAATGACCCTTTAAATAAACTGGACAAGCACTAAACAGTCTGAAAGCCAAGACAGGTGGGTTTTTTTTTTGTTTTGCTTCTAGGTGTTTAATTAGGGAAAGATCATGATTTGTGACTTACTTTCATCTGAACACAGAGCTAGTGTCAGGACTAAATGAAAACTGTTTTCTCATTCTTTTATGTTGTCAGTCTGAAAAAAATACATGATTTATACATTGAAATGAAAATAAATATCTTTTGAAGAGAGGCTGGAATGTCCTCTGTTTATTGCAAAGCCTCTGAATTTTTATTTTTTTTTAATGCAATCAGACATCTGAACAGCTTCAACACTGCGGCAGAGTTGTCTGGGTCAGATGCCTACAGCTGCCATTTAAGGTAACCAAGCCTGAAAAGTGTCAGTTATTGCAGAGTCATATTTTTTTAAGATAAATAGCCCTAAGTGGGATGCAATTCCACTATGAACTGAATAGAGAGAGGTGTGTGGCAGAGAAATAGGGAAATGTCTACATCAGTAACTGGCAACTTTTAAGCAGGGTCATGCTTGCAGTCCCAACTAATCTACCTGCCTAATATTCAACTTCCAAACAAGTTAGCAAATTGAAAAGAATTCCAAAATGAGCTAAATGAGTGACATGAGCTATGGGAAAATAATACAGCATGCAGTTCCCAAGGCTCAGTCTACTTTTTTTATCCATAAAGGACTTCAGCATGACTTAAGCTGTATTGCTATGTCCCTCCTCTCAAAATCTGTGTAAGCAAATCAATCACAGCCTATGAATCTGTGCAATTGATAAAAAAAGGAATATCTAGCAAAATGCATCATATGCTGAGCTTATTTTTAACTATTCACATGTAAAAAAAATTTTTGAAATGCTTATCAAATGGGTGAGTCAAAAGAAAAACAACTTCAGATAAACTGATGTTCTCCAGTTAATTCCAGTGCCTGCAGCACAGTAGCTCCCCTGCACCTGATCCTCACCCCCCCCTTTGCCTCCCCTTACTCTTCAAGATACAATTTTTCTCCTAACTGCTGGCAGGCAAAGGATTTCCTTTGCTGCCATCCCCTTCCACCTGCTTCTCTGGTGTTAGTACTGCCTAATCTAAAATCCTGCCTCCAGCAAACCCCTCTCCTGCCACTTCTCCTAAGAGCAAGCCACAAAGCATATGAAACCCGTCCAGGTAAGAGAATATTTTGTGTGCTTAACTAAAGGAGGGGAAAAGGCTTTGAAAGCCTCCTTCCCCCACCTAACCCTTCTTCCTCCTCAGAGTGATTTACAGCAGATTCATGAAGTCAAAGGGCTTTGACTCTGTCCTGGGAGAGGAGAAGGTTTCTGAGAGGGATAGGTGCGTTCTGCATGAAGTATCATGAAACCAGACTCTTTCAAAGGAGAAACGAGTGTGTCATGAGGTAGCTCAGAGCCAACACCTCCACCCCTTTCACACCTCGTTTCCTTCTTATAATTGAAGGCTAGGGTGACCCTGAGGATAGATTCTGAAAAATTAACTCCCTTTTGGTTTTAACAAGGTTGAATTGCATCAACTAATACAAAATGAAATTAACTAGTTTGTTTCTCCTGGGGGAGCATGTTGTTTCCAGAGGAAAATGCACCAGACATATGCTTTTTGGTGCCAAAGAGGAGCTGGAAATATTGCTGCTGTAAGAACTATATTTTGAATCATCACAGAATCATAGAGCCATAGAATGGTTTGGGTTGGAAGAGACCTTAAAGATCATCCAGTTCCACTTAGGGCAGCAGTATTTCCAAGGCACCCACATACAGTCTTTCAAGCCTTTGAGCAAGTTTTAATGTTAGCATTAAGTTCAAGTACTTTGGTGCATAAAACCTAGAACCCTACTTCACACCAATAAACTATCCTGTAATTCAAGGATAGGCATTGAGACAAATTCCATCCAACCACTGGAGAACTCCACACTAAAGACGTTCTCAGGTTACTCAGCTGAATGCACTGAACTCAACATAGGGCTCACTGGTTAAGGTAGCTCTCTCCTGAAACACTGAGGAAAGAGGCAGTGCAGGAGGACAAGTGCCTATTGGAATGACTGGAACACAACAAAACTGGCATAAGTGATACTCAGTACAACTTACAGCTCTGGTTTTCTTCAGTGCAGGGTGAGAAGTAAGAAACCTATAGGAAAGAAGCATTCCAAAATAGGAATAGAGGATTATAGGGAATATAGCATTCCAAAATAGGGAAATAAGATATAGCAATGTGGCAATGAGAAACCTGCAGTGAGAATCTTTCACAATAAATACTTCAAGTTAGTCCCTAGTAAATGCCTTAAAAGCTATTCTTATCATAATATAGCTGCAGTGAAATTAAGGATTAGATACATGTATTTCATAAAATTCCTCACCCTTTTATTCAAGTTGTATAATTCAACCCCAATGTGCAGAATTTTCTGAATGGAGATGTCATGATTTGCTACAATTTCATAGGAAAAGCTTATGAATAATCTCGGAAAGTATTCACTTGGCTGGGGAACATCACTTAGCCCCTGTTTGCAAGGCATGAGTAGGCTTTCCAGAGTACACAGGACTTGAGCTGCTTTTCTCTGAGCAGAGAATTCTCTCCCACAACACACATATAAACACATCCACTTCCAAATTCATATTCTTACCTTATCTTTACTTTCAGAGTCAGAATCCTCAAGTTTGGTCCGAATGACAAAGGGTGTAGATAACCTCAGAAGAACTCTTTCAAATGTGGCACTGATTTTAGGAGAGACTATGTCAAAGCAGTCTTGGAATTTCAGGGTTTTATGAGCGTCACATCTGAGCTGCTTCCTAAGACCTTCTCCAAGCTGGAGAACCAGCATGTTTGGATCAAACATCAGGTGAAAGGGAAAAGCTCTGCAGAAGGTGCTGATACTAATCCTCAGGTCTAAGGGGGACTGGGAATTTCCTGGTGGAAGTGCTTTTGTGGTATTTGCATTTTCATGTTCTTTGATAAGGAAAGTCAAACAACTGCAGTTACCTGGGTTTGTCCCTTCTGAACACAACTTATCATTTGTGACCTGTTCCACTTCTACTTCCAAGCGGTAAATCTTCTTCGCTGCTGCTTTTATCATTCCTGTCATTGCAAATCCCACAATGTGATGTGGATGAAAATAATGGAGCATGAGATTGCCTTCAGGGAGTTCTTTGCATAGGAAAGAAGGAGATTCCAGGGTGGCCTGTCTTCCAAATGAAGTTCTAATATGCTCCAGCAAAGCATCAAAGCCATTGAAGAAGTCTTGAAGGGTGCCACCTACAGCTCGAAGAACTCTTTCGTTCTCGTCAAAGCAGATATTGAAGAATTCCTCTCCAAACTTTTCCTGCATTTCCTCAAACTTCAGACCTATAGGACAATGAGACACTGATATCAACAACATAATATTGGTACTGTGTCACATTTTCCCTTTTTCCTCTATTTGCCCAGTATTTTTCCAAAGCAGTGAGAGCAGCTTTTTCACTAGATACTTATCCATACTTTTCCACCTGAGGTGGATGGGAATAACCCTAGAAGCCTTTTTTTTAAAGTCCCCATTCTTTCAGCTTGCTGTCCCAGCCAGTTATTACTGGGCCTGTTTCCTTTTCCACCACTGGCCGCCAGTCTCCATTACAATTTCCCAGACCTTTGGATGTCACATCCAGGCCACTGTGTGAAGGCACCCAGGCACGGCTGCATCCTTTCCACTGCTGACCTGGCTACAAAGGAGGCTTCCACTCTTACAGCCCCTCTGTTCACTCCCTCTGTAAAGCACCCAGCTCTCCCCAGCTGCTTAAACAATAAGATACTGGGACTCAAAGTCAGTTGTTTGGTTTTTCATCCACAATGTAAAGCCCTGCAGTCAGATTATGCTTTTAAATAGCTGACAAAGGGGGATTGTAAGTTTTGCATGGTTTTTTTTAGCCAAATACTTTTTTCCTTATAGGCACTGGGCACTGCCACAAGATACAAAAAATAATTACTTCTTTTTTGTTGCCTGCAAAGGAGAGCAAAGCCTTTTCATCTTAAGCTTCTGCCTACACTCACCCACCTTTAGAAAAACCGTGCCTCTTCAGAGCAGTCTACACAGCTAGTAGATGGGACAGCTGTGTGACATCTCACAATGTCACTACAAGTTTCTATCACAAAAATTCAAAAGGCTTTGATTTACAGAGGTGATAAGGCTGGCATTGCTGAAGGGATCAAAAAATACCAGTAATGGAAAATTGTATCAAATCCTTTTCCAGTTTGTTATTTACAATTCTAAGGATAACCTATAAAATTTTTTTTGAGATGGTTACTAAGCATTTTCCTCTGTCTTACTGCAAGGAAGATACACTCTGTTGTTCCAACTCTACTGTGATATAATCCCCATATCATAGTAGAGCTATAAAACTAATCAGATGTTTGTATTGTTTTAAGACATAGCAGAATAAAAAGAAGTATTAATCAGCTCTATGTAAATTACAAATATCCAGAGTTTTCAAAATTAATATAGGATAACAACATAGTTTCTTCACTACATTGAAATCATACAGAATTACATGTCAGTCAACTAGTCAAACACCTTAACATTTATCTGGAATTTAAACAGAAATAAAGGTCAATTATTTCTTTCCTGAGGACACAACAGGCCCTTTATTTTAATGTGTATTCAGCATGCTTTATAACATTGGTAATATCCCAGCAGATCACTGAACTTCTCATTGTTTAAACTGCTTCTAGGCTTTTAATTTGGGAAAAACAGTGTGGTTAGTGACTTTTATACACCAGGCATAATGGGGACAGAAGTCGTGTTGTTTGCAGACAATAACCTTTAATAATCTCAAAGCATAATAATAATCTGAACTGCCTATGTTCACAGGCATAGTTAACACAATCAATATTCACAAGGGATTTCAGTGTTCCCTAGCTTTACAGTCTGCAATGACATATGATTAATAGCAAATTAAAATGCGTAAAATTACATATATAAATATGACAAAATAAGAACACGACAAAGCATATTTTATAAAAGAAGTAATAGCAATAATTTGGGAAAGTTCATCCAAATGCCATTACTCATAAAGAAATTTGGTCACTAAACTAGGTTATTACAAAAATATTCCCAGGATCTTTTATGACCACAGATGGTCAGCTCTGCAGCTAAGCCAAAAGAAAGTACCTCTGGTACACAATGCCCTCTGATATCCTGACTCAGAAGACTGTGTGCCAATTCCTGACTCATTACCATTACGTCTGCATAACATGGTATTATATCTCACAAAAAAATACTCACCATTATTGAAAAAGAATTACATTCTAACCCATACCAATAATGTCATAACTGGATATTAATAGCAAATAGCTAAGAAATTGTCATATTCATACGTATGTGAAACCAACAGATATTCACGCTTTTAAATCTCACTGTTTACAGTGAAGTGTGAGAAACTTTAGAAGTCTGTGTGTAAAAGTGAGCAGCCTAGCAGGGGCACCCAAGGCTGTAAGATTGCAGAGGAGAACAGGACAGCATCAGAAACCCCTAGGCTAGTCATACAAATGGCCAAATACCCCCCACAAAGCCACCCAAAAGACTGCACAGGTGAACTGCCTTTCAAGTGTATTACACAAATACAGTGAGGCAGCTGCCCTGGCGCCACTGACTGCAAATGAGATTTGCAGAACTGATCACTCCTGGACTTTGCTGCTACGTATGCGAGCCTTGCCCCACTACCATTACTGGGAACTCTGTCTCAGTATTTGGCCTGAGGTTTTGCTGGTTGTCATATAGTGGTCTTCTTGTCCACCCTGGAGAACTGGCCATTCAGTCTGGACAAAACATACTCATCCCAAACAACATGAATCATACCATGAAATTCAGGTGAATGACCTGCCTCAAGGATGTGCCACTCGTTTTAAAAACCTGAGCTTTGAATTGAGTTAGACACAGTGCCAGGAGAAAATCAGATCAGCTCTAGTAGAAAAATAGATATGACCAAACTCAACCAAACTGCTTGTCTGTGTTAGTCATGAAATTTTTCTTCAATAACAGACACTATGATATACTAAGAAAATTAATCCAAGTCAAGCAATCTTCAAAATCAAAAATCATTATGTCCCTATCAAGGAAGTTTCTTCCTTAGTCTTACCAAAAAGACATTAATTTTTTACATGAAGCATGATGTTTATCTTTGAATTGAAAATATTTATTTAATAAATTCCTATACACAAATGCACCCGGACTAAATTTTTCTGTATTTCTCTGCAAAGCTATTGGCTTCAGGGATGTCTTTGTGTGCAGCTGCACAAAATATTCAGTATGTATTTTTACTGAATTATTCCTGCCTCTCTTATTGAAACAAATGATGAACAGATGCTCACCTAGCACTAATTTTGTCTATATTTCAGTATAACCTTTTCACATAAATGATCCTAACCTTTTGCACCTCTTCTGTGGATTTTCTCCCTACCATATTTCTACACATAGCTGTTGTGGTTTAAGCCCAGCTGGCAAGTAAACACCAGACAGCCACTTGCTCAGCCCCCCATTCCAGTGGAAGAGGGAGGAGAATCAAAAGTAAAACTTGTAGGTTGAGATAGGAACAGTTTAATAACTGAAAGAAAAGGAAAATATAATAATACTACTAATAATAATAGTAAATAGTAATGATGATAAGAGACAAAAATAAAACCCACAGTAAGAGAAGTGATGCCCAATCAATTGCTCACCACCACTGCCAGTCCCTGTCCTTGTCCAGGTCACTCCCCTGGTTTATATACTGGGCGTGACATTCTAAGAGTGTGGAATGTCCCTTTGGCCAGTTTGGGTCTCAGCTGTGCTCCCTCCCCGCTTTCTTGTGCCCCTCCTCATTGGCAGAGCATGAGACACAAAAAAAGTCTTTGGCTTAGGATAAACACTACTTAGCAACAACCAAAACATCAGTATGTTATCAACAATATTCTCATACTGAATCCAAAACACTGCAATGTACCAGCTACTGAGGAGAAATTAACTATCCCAGATAAATCCAGGACAGTACCAGACTGGGAGATAGTTTTATTACCAGTAGAAAAACCTTCATGCTCAAAAAAAATCCCAGAACTCCTTGTCTCTATAGTAGATACTTTATCACATTTGGAGAATTCCACAGGCTAGTTGTTATCTTTAAATATTATATTTGGTAGGATTTTCAATTTCAACATATATGGTACTTCTTCGCTGTTTTTCTTTTATGTTGAGAAAAGACAAAATCAAAATAATCTTCTTATAACCTTCTGATTATACATCTACACCAAGAGTCCAACCTTTTTAAACTCATCTCACATTCAACTGCTGAACAATTATTCAATTTTTTTCTGTTTGATTTTACAATGGAATAATTCAAATTGAATATGGCATTGAAAATGTGAGTCAACTTCTGTTCATCAAAACTGACAATTTGCTATTCCATTCTGAAAAGCCAGCATTTCCATTCTTTCTTTTTTGCTGTGGACCTCTAAGGAAAAATTTTCATTCAGCTTCCCATAAAGAAAAAAGTATTTGATATTTGTATGAGGGCCTAGCCCTTCCAAATGCAGAGGCCACTGCACTCCCTTATCACCTCATGCATGACCCCAACACAGCTTCCTAATGGGCACTGGCTTGCAACTAATATGGAGGAAAAGGAAAAGGTCTTCCCTGGTTTCACCAACACACTCCACTAAATGGTAGTAATACCAAATAAACCAAAAACCATCTCAACACTCTCTGCTGCTCCCCAACTGAAGTAACTTGTTATTTTGAGCTTCTGTTTTTTACAAACCTTCTACTAATATAGTGAATGATGTTCTAAAAATTCACTAGTCTCAATTTGTTTTCCTCCTGGAGAGGGATCTACTGTGTTCCTACTACTTTATGTCAGGAGCACAAATCACATCTTAGCTTTAATGTTTTTTTCTTAATAGTTTCTTTTTGTTGCTTTTCCTTACAGTGTCACCTTTATTCTAGTCCATATTGGAGAGAAATTAAATATGCAGATTGGGAATTGAGGCAAAGCATCCACAGAATGAAAATATTGCTACAGACCTCCACTAAAAAGTACTTTTCGATCAGTGAAAAAATATTATTCTTTGAAAATGTGTCTCAAAGATATTAAGAGAAGGGATGCTATATTTGCTAGCCATATCCAAAACTAACAAAGCCTTTAAGCACAGGTTCAAAGTACAAATTAAGTATTTCACTGAACTGGAGCAGAAATAGATGACTTCATCCTGTAACAACATGGTAGCAAAAGGTCTTTGCTTTCTTTTCAGCAGTTAATGTAAACTGAAAACACACTACAAAATGTCAAGGAATTAATACAATATTTTTAAGTATTTTGTACATTACGAAGTGGAGAAATTAGGTAAGAATCCTTTCCCATAAAGAAAATCGCAAATCATGGGCTCTTGAAAAACAATCAGATTAAAAAATCTTAAGTGATAAAAAAATCAATGTAATTCACTCACTGGTACAGCATGCAGAAGCAGTTACAAGCCATCCAGTTTTTCGTAAAAGTAAATAATGAAGACAATGGCTGCAGAGCGGCCAGCATCTGACTCATTTGGCATTGAAAAATATCTTTTTTTTTTCTGAGATACCATTCAGAATCTGTAAATATCAAACCTTAAGGGGCTGGAACAATTAAATATGCAACTCCAGACCTCACACTGTGAACAGAAGCAGAATTTGCCACCTTCAGTTATAGCGAGTATCTCTTAAATGTTTTTGGATTATCAAATTTTTGGCATCAATAACATATTTTCCTTAAACAGACCTGTGGACAGAAAGACAGGTGGCAGTTCAGAATTCCAGAGAGTGATTTCAAATGGTAGGTAAGGCAACATTTAGTCTCTGAATAAAAAAGGTTTTCTTGTGTACAGACTAACGCTGAAGGTGCATTAGTTGAATCATTTGGTTTGCGAGTGAGCCTAGTACCAGTATCTAATTACTATATAAATGGCTTTGATTTTACTTCATTATGATTGTGAATTTATATCATTCTGGGAATCCAGATAGCAAGTTTTTTATTACCTTTTTGGTGGTTTTTATATAAATACAGGAACATCATTTTGTGCCTTTACGTACAGTTGTGACACAACTGAGAAATCTTTACAACACTTCTCTTACAGTGACATGCAGCCCCTGCATATCTTTCAAGATTTCACAGACTATAAATGAGAACTGCTGTTAAAAAAAATTCCTGACACTTGTTCACCTATAATATTTCTTTTATCCACTTTTAATGAGGAGGTTTCTTCCCTTGTCCTCTGACCAGTGATAGAAATATCATTGTAATTACTGCCTCTTGGTGGGGAGCTGATCACCAGTTCTCAACATAAATATAAAAGATTCTGCTCAAAACTGTTGACACAGGAAGCTCACTTGAGATACTTAGAACAGGCAGTGGAAGGAGTTTTGCCCCCATATAGTGCTCTCAGTAGCAGCCAGCTCTGCAAGCAAAGCCAAGCTACGTGAAGCAAGACTATCACGATTTTATGTCCCCCACCACAACCCAGGAAGCTCACTTCTTATATTTGCACAGGGCTTATTAAATGAAAACTGCAACCATTAGATTGGTAGTTCCTGTAAATTAGACAGACTAGGTTTGTGTCATGGTAACTCTAAAGATTAAACAGTAATAAGGATTTTTTTTTCATTAAAATAAATATATATGTCTTTGAAATAACATAGGGAGCAGAACTGCACTTCCTGGAATGAGTAAAATTGAAATGAAATCTAAAAACTCTTCCCTTGAAATGCAAAATTATCTCTCATAACTCCTCACATATGTAAAGGGCTCAATTCATCTGACTAAATATAGAAATGCAATGCTCCTTAAGTCTTCTAGAAGGCATCCAAGACATCTACAAAAGAACCAACAGATAGTTACTGTATCTGCCAAGACGAGGGGCCAGAGGGAGACCTACACATTTCTGAAGGTTTGACAGAGGCCACAGGATGCCTCACAGCACCTCAGATAATGACAAACACCTACATTTAGTCAATGAATCATGGCCAGAATATGTTCTTTATAAATAGACTTCTACAAGATGCTATTGTACATCATAATTTCAAACCACTCATTATCTGCCAGTAGTTCATCTGCTTTCTAACAATAAATAGCTCTGATTTGAGAAGAGTGGGATGTCTAAGGCCATCTGATATGAATGTTCATCCTTTTCTAATTGAGATGTACTCATCTCAGTTTTGAAATCACATGAATTACGTGCTTTTTGTTTAGATTACTTTTGTGTTGCCAGTGCACTGTAACATCTGCTAAATAGCAGGAGCCCTGTGTGTATAGCTTAGACCCTCCAGGATAAAGTATTATTAGAATCCATTAGTATTGCCAATCCTCTGGGCCGTGTAACATTTCCTTTTACGCCATTTGTAAACCAACAACTTTAATTATAAATCAGGCCGTGTATCCTAAATTAGTTGCATCCTAATGACTTATCTGCAGTTCTTAGTGCAAAGGGAAGTGATAGAAATTTATATACTTTCAATATCTAAGCATTTACAGTTCTCAGACAACTCCTAAGCAGTCAGTGTACCAAACTTTTGTTTACCTTTTCCAAACATTACACCTGGTCTAATCTCATGGTAAGCTAAGTTCTGTCCTGGCACCTCCTTTTCAATTATTTCCTGCCTCTTCAAATATAGTATTTCTCAGTAGTCATTCAGCAGTTATCAGAATTATCCAAAATTTATTCTCTTTAACAACAGTGTATCACAGAAGCATAGAATACTCTGACTTGGAAGGGATCCACGGATCCAACATCCAAACTCCTGGCCCTGCACAGGACACTTCCAAGAATCACACCATGTGCCTGAGAATACTGTCCAAGCACTTGAATTCTGTCAGGCTGGTGCTCAGCAGTGGAGCAATACAAACTGAACAGCCTTCACCTCAGTGAAGCTCTCAGCCACCCTCTGGGTGAAGAATCTTTTCCTAACATCCAGCCTAAACCTGCCCTGACACAGCTTCATGCCATTGCATCATGTAAGAGCTGAGATTTTCTTAGTTTCATAAAGGAAACACAGATCTTTAACTTCGACAAATGTATAGAGAACAAATGACTTTTACAGAATTATGCCCTTTGTACTAAATGAAGGATCAGCCCTGCAAGATATATTTAGGCATGAAGTGATTTGCCCTATATAGAGCAGCCTGCAGCACATGTTCTCTTTGGTAGTGACAAGCAAATGTCACCCAGAGCAAGAACTCTCTAAAACCTTACACTAACAATGGATTCCACCTCCTCCTCGGTGTCTTGGGGAGGCTGAATCCAGAAACCTGATTTATCTTCCTGACAAGACAGGGCTCTGGGCCAGGATTCCATACATCTTTATCACCAGGGTATTAGGGAATCCCTAGGGAATTGCAACTGCGCCGTATCATCCTCCAAACAGAAGATGCCCAGATAGACAGACAAGCAAACTCCTCACACCGCTCTCTGAAGCAAAATCAAAAGAAAGAGCATTGTTATTATTCCATAAGTTATAAGTGCCTAATAGGAAAAATTCTTGCAATACACTTGAGTCCACATGCAGAGCTGACTTAGCCATTGATACGTGCTGTGCATTTTTTAAGGAAAATGAGGTAATTGTAGGATGTAAAATTTTAGGAGCTGAAATTTTGTGAAATGAAAAATAATTATCTTGTATAAATTATTTGCTTGAACTAAAAAAAAAATGGAGGCATTTTTTTCTGTACCTCAAGCAATGGAAAGTCAGGTAGGTAAAATTACTTCTCCAGGCCTTTCTGCTGAAACAATGGTCTGGTACAAGTGCATTTGTAACTTCAGACTGTGTGACCAAGTGTTATTTATACAGTGTATCTAACCTTATCAAAGTGAGGACAGATTACAGAGCTCCTCAGCAAGATGCAAAGAGGCTCCAAAGGAAACACAGATGCCATTTAAAAGAAAGGAAACTGCCTGAGTGAATATTCCTTTCTTTTTCCTCCCTGTGAAGGACTGAAGAGTGAAAAATAGTTCATGTTCACAAAGGCTACATTAATTGTTTGCAATGTCTGAAAAGAGTAGTTGGAGGAGGTCAGGTGAAGGCTGTACAATTTTTATCTGACTCTTGCATTTGGAATGTGAGAAATATCATGTGATATATTGGAAGTACTGAGTGGGTTCCAAAAGGAAAATCGGGCATTTCTCCACTGCTTTGCAGAGCTCAGTAGAACAGACCCCCCTTTGAGTATCTGCCAAAAAAATAAACAGGAGATAGGTCATGAAGGCTTTATGTCCCAGAATAAATTCCTTACAATAGCAGTTACAAAACAACAACAAAAGTTTTCATCCGTAATTTCCTGTTGCCAGACTTTTAATTTGCAGCTACATGAAGATCTTCTACTTTATTCTGGCAGCATTCAAGTAAAAATGCACACTCTAATCTTACTTGAAATCAAATTATTTTAAATCATGAGGACAAAAGCAGTCCCAAAAGAGATTTTCTGTCATTGCTCAAAATGCTGAATGTACAAAGGGTATGAAAATGTCTTTACCTCAAGAAGGTTGATATCTGAATAGACCTGACATATGGTTTAAAAGATTAAAAAAATCCTTTTATCTCCATCATACAGATGGGAAATTGAGGCACAGAAAGAATAAAAACTTGCCCAAGGTCAAATAAGAAATCTCTTCAGTTACAAGTTTTCTCTCTAACGTATCTCAATATAAGTTTATAGTCACCTAAGAAAGAAATGTGGTAGTAATCCACATAACATACTTCATCATGGATACCTTTCTCTTATCATTATTTCTAAAATAAGTTCAAACCAACACTGTCAATCTCCTCTGAACACAGCTGAGTGGTGGATTTGGCAGTGCTGCATTAACAATTGGACTTGATGATCTTTAAGGTCTTTTTCAACCTAAAGGATTCTCTTTCTATATGCTTATGAAGGACAGTGTAAAAGTATGCATGAACCAATTAATGAAAGCAGAGTCCATCAGGAAGCTGTCTGGACTATTTCTGAAAGGATTGAGAGTTAAATTAAATACTCTAGCCTCAGAAGCTGTCATTGCAAAGGAAAACGGTGTGATTGGTCTGGTACCATATACAGTTTACAGCATGTGAACATGATGGACATGGGTTGCTTTAATTACAGTGGTTTAAAACAGGGAGACTTCTTTTGATGTCTAGACTTGTAGCAGAGCAACTCAGCAAGGAGACAAGGAGAATCAGGTCCTAGCACTGCAGGAAGATGGTGACACACTTTAGTGCTGACTTGACAAGAGGAAAATTGCAGTATTCATACATGATAAATCACATGCATCGAGCTGAGTGAACAGCTTGTAGTCAGCACTTCCCTGTGAGCACTGTAAGCACCAGGACCACAGTGTGAAGCATCTGCTCAGAGTCTTCCAAGCTTACCAATGATCTCAGCATTTGCACTGTTCTGATGAATAAGGAATGCCAAATGACTATTTTAGAGGTGGTTAGAAGATTGGAA
Organism: Prinia subflava; assembly: GCF_021018805.1. NCBI lineage: Eukaryota > Metazoa > Chordata > Aves > Passeriformes > Cisticolidae > Prinia > Prinia subflava. Next base: position 33,196,841 of record NC_086249.1, read on the forward strand.
GAGGTGAATCATGTTGGCAGTATCTAAGGTCAGAGAGCAGGAAGATGCTCCCAAGCATCTTTACGGAAATATTTTCTTCCAGCCCTAGACAGCAAGTGCCTCTTACTGCTCATATAAATAAACTGAGAGCCAGATTTGGTTCAGCAGTTTCTCTAGCCTTCAACACAGTCAGATTCATGCCTGCCTCCTGCCTCAGCAATGCCAGGTGCTCTAGGTACACACCTCAGTGGTTACATCTCTCTTTCACAGAGGCAGCTCTTACCAGTCCTTACTCAACACGAAAAGTAACTGTGTATGTGAGAATTAATTATTCAGCCTCCATTAATTATTTACCTGTTGTGATAGGTGCTACAATTAAAATAAAGAAGCTGGGTTTACTGCTCATTGCCATATGTTCTTATCCCAGATAGGGAGAAGGACTGCTTTTAAATTTTCTCCGTGTTTTGCTCATACTGAAGGGGGTTTTATTGCTAAGAACTCATTCTTTAAGAGGCGACCTTGTCCAAGAAAAAGTCTCTGCAACCTTATTTTCAACAAAGCCCACTTTAACAGTTTCCCAAGATAATAATGCTTAGATATTATCCCTATACTTTGGTCCCAAAAGTCCAACCTGACCCTAATAAACATCCATTGTGAGGATACCACTGGAGAAACAGGTTGCGCATTACTCAGCCATGCTGAGGTACCAGGACTAACATATTTCTTTAAAAGCACTATGAAGGTGAAAAATTATTCATAACTGTTTCTTAGAACACATTTTGTGTCACGGTGAAACAAGTACTGAATGTCTAGTCTGGCTTTTTATAATATTAATATGCACCTGATAACATGAGAAGTCTCTGCTTTGCATGAGTCCTCCCTTATCAGTCATAGCATTTGTTCTAGAGAGCTAGCATGCAAATATTCTAAAATTAAAAAAAAAGGTAACTAACCCTGGACATATTTAGAATTTAATTTGTTCTGAATTCTCTCCATGACCACACATGTAAAATACAAAATGCCATCTCTTTCTAGCAGCAGTTAAAGGCATACAGAACACTTCTGACAGCACCTAGCATTTTACAGCATAAGGCATAAAAAAAAAAAAAAAAAAAAAAAAAAAAAAAAAAAAAAAAAAGGCATTTTAAACATCAGTGTGTTGCCCGGAACGCAATAATCAACCACACAGAGGCAGAGTTCTTCAGTGAAAGCTGCACCCCACCGAGAAAAAGAGGCCCAGCCTGTTTATTTCTTTCCTTTTATAATTTTGTGGGTCTGAAAGCACATTGGCTCTTGGGGTTACTACTCCTTCACCCCACTGGCTATGCCAGCTGTCAACCAACATTGTTTTCAGGCTGGAAATATGTAAGCAAAGGACAGTGAACAAAAACAAGAAAGGTTGTTTATGTTCCAAAGTGTGAGAAAGTGAAAGACTGAACCTTAATATCGCAACAGTAGCTACAGAACTGACTCCATCTTACAAGTAAGTAGAAGGCTTTAAAAAATCTCAGAAAAACCAGGGCAACATCAGTGAAACACAGTCATCTCTAAACTGGATCCTGTTTGCTGTTTCACAGAGCACACCAAGTCTGTTTAACAGTTTGCAGTAGGAAAGACAGATACACAATGCATATCCTCCAAAACTATTTTAAGTCAGCAGGATACAACAGGAAAGACCAGAACATGAGCAAAGTATCACCTCACCATATTCCCCTGACATGGAAAGTTAAAACTCAACTTCAATTATCGTACACAGTCAGATTTCAGTGTTGTGCTTCTTGCCGAAAAAAATCTCAGCTTCCAGAATGTTTCATGTCTCAGGTACACCCTGCTGTTCTTTCTCAGGCCCTCTACCACTAGGCCCACAGATGACAAAAGTGTCTGTTGTTCTGCAGAACCCCTATAAAAACACTAGAGATAATTCCAAGGCCTTCACAGAAGCAAGTCCACTTGCCAAAAGCCTTTGAAAATTCTCAAATCACTGGGTATTGCACAATACACAGTCACTGCCTTCACTGAAAATCAAGTCTGGATTGTCCTAAAACTCAAAATGTTTGTAGAAAAGGAGAGAAAAGTAGTAACAGTGCACTGGTATGTTGCTGCCTATAACCTAAATTTCTGTGTTTGGAGCAAAAATTTCTGGTTTCATTGTTGGCATTAGGATGGTCAGTAAACTTTCCTTCCAACTAAAGGAAACAAATTCCCTTGAAAAAACACATACCGAGTACATTAGCTGTACACTGGAGAATTCCTGAGACATCTTCAGTTTCTTCATTGCCAGAGCAGTCTGTATAGGAGCATCTGTTTGATATATTGTGAAAATTCTTCTCTGCATCTCTGTAACTACAGGAAAAAAAAGTTATAACAACTCCTTATACAAATGCAAAGTCAACAAATGTCTTTCAGAAGTGGTGGCAAAGGATTATGACCTCCCAACGATGGGCAATTTCAAGATTCAGCTGGACAGAGTGCTGAGCCATCTTGTCTGGACCATGCTTCTGTCAACAAAGGCTGGACTAGATGAGCTTTGAGGTCCCTTCCAAGTGGATATTCTATGACTGAAAAGGATTTGCTATTCTCTTTTTGTAAGAAACATTAGAGTTCATTAAGCAGTCCTCGTCTGATGGGATTGCACAGAAGCAGGACTGAACAGCAGTTTGCCATTTACATCCAGATTATGTACTGCTATTCCAAAGTGCCTCTAAGAATTTGAGGGGAAAAATTAAAAGTTAAATTTAAAAGCTTATCATGTAAGGCTGTGAATTGGAAAGCACAGAGCAAAACATTACCATGCACCTCTCGCTACTTCACATTAACACTTACCCAATAACTTGATGCTCAAAATACTGCAGTGTCTTTTGAAGAGTCTGCCGAATGGTCTGAGGCTAAGGAAGAATAATTTAAAAAATTGTGAGATTAGGGAATTGTAGCACAGTTCAATTAACAGATCTTTTAACACACTATTTTCCTCCAGTTTTACTTCTCTTTATCTTCTACCAGCCATATGCCCAACGCAACAACAGATATGAAATATTATTATTCATTCCTTGTATCTTGCTTTACCATTTAAATAGGAAGAATTTTACAGTGTGTCATAATTAATACTGCTCATAAGTCTAGTTGCACATAACAAAGGAGCCACTTCACTGACAAAAACAGCTCTCAAAAACTATCACCCACCAACTATCTCACTAATTAAAAATAATTAATTTGAAATAGTCTGCAAGAAAATGCCATTATTTTGTGATGAAAGTATCATGAGGAAAAGGTATTGAGTTTTTAAACTCTATATGCTCCCTAGAGCATTTTCTAATAAAGAATATTATGAAGATGCAATTAATTTTGGCTTATTTTCCTGGCAAACTATAACTCTTTAGCCATCTTTCAGATTACTAGGAAAATCAAGTTCATCAAAAGAAAATCATGACATGCTTCAAGCATTTCTATGCTATTTCACTTCAATAGGTGTTCACCAAACTACATACGTGCATAATTGTCTTTATTTGCATTATTACCACTCGTACAGTGTTCACAAAAACACTTATGTCAATAAATGTTTATTTTCTGACTATTACTGCTGCTGAGGCTATTATTATTTTGAATGAATTCAAGAGAGATCTTTGGGCAAATAAAGGACATGTGATATCCATGTAATTTTCTCTTTTGAATTTTCCAAGTCACTGATGGCAAAATGTTATTCCTCCAAAATTACTGGTTTGTATCAAATCTGAGGTTCTTCACCTGCCTATTTTGACCTGGTGCCAGTAGTCAGACAGAGATACACAAATGAGATTTATAAGCTTTTCTTTTATATCAAAAGCACACAAGAAAATTTTGATCACACTCACAACGTACACTGAAAGTTTAGAGATGTTTGGTCTTTTCCTGCCTTTTGGAATAGACATCTAATTGTTTTAGAAAGTAATAGTCAAAATGTCCCTTAGAGAAATTTTATTCTAAAACCACAATCACCTTTGAAAGTCTCCAATTTTACTTGCTGACCAACAGATTCGGCAGTTCAAGAGCTGAGCTTTCTAGCTTGCTCAAACTCTTGCTCATGAGTTTGCAGGAGTGATCTGTCCTGATGAGAGCAGGAAGAAAAAGATGTATACCAGGCTACACTGGGTTGTACAACTGCAAAAAATCTATTTTCTAATACAAAACTATAAGAAATTTAAAAATTAAATTAATTAAATTGTAAAAAATTAAAATTGAAATGCATGGACTCAACAAGAGCATAAGGGGCCTTAGAGGAAAGATGGGGAAAAACTTTTTAGCAGGGCCTGTTGCAGTAGGACAAGGGCAATGGTTTAAAACTGAAAGAGGATAGAATTAGACTAGATATAAGAAAGATTTTTACAGTAAGGGTGGCGAAACACTGTAACAGGTTGTCCAGAGAAGTGTTAGGTGACCCATTCCTGGAAACATTCAATGTCAAGTTGGATGGAGGTCTGGGCAACTTGATTTAGCTGAAGATGCCCCTTCTTATGGCAGGGAGGGTGGACTAGAGGACCTTTAAAGGTTCCCTCCAACCCAAACTATTCCATGATCCTATGAACAAAAAATAAGCTCAGCACAGACGCAAATCTTGAAAGAGATTTTTCTTGTTAACTCTATATCGGATAATCACTTTACTTCTCTGCGGGAGCTAAGTTACCTGTGCCACAAGGCTTTAAAAGTTGCATGTTCTCTTGTAAAACACAATGGAAGCACCGTATCAGCGAAACCATCACATATCAAAAAAAAAAAAATCCCCTTCTCTAGTGGTACAGCAGGTGTTGAAGTCCCTGGGCTTAATAGGGAACAAATATATTTAATGGCATATTCTTACAGGGACTCAGAAGATTTCCTGTGCTCAGCAGGCAGAAAAAAACACTCTTTACATATAGAAGAGAGTATTTTCTCACACTAGCAACAAAGGAAAGCAGCCTAGCTTTAAGCAAAGAAGTGAGTGCTGCCGCTTCCCATCTCCATACAGCATTTCCCTCAGCCCCACTCCCTACACACAGAACATCAGTACTCCACCAGCAACTCCTCTGACATGAAATACAGAATAATAGAAATGTTTGATTGCTAAATTAAATCTCCATTCTGGTTGTCACAAAGTGTTTTACAGCAAGCATGTGGAATGCAGCAATGTTTGGTATCACAGCAGAGAGGATGAAAAACAGCTTTTAGTCTTCTCAAGAAGTTTTGCAGCTTAGACCACCTGAGCAATTGTCCACAGATTGTCTTTGTCCTTCTCCTGCCTGGCACACATACTGCACTCCTTAACCAGGAAAAAATCATTTTGACTACCTCAAGATTTGACAATACAAGCAATCTCCTAGCCCTGAACTTATTTCATTGGTAAACGTCCCTTCTGCAGTGCTGAATGGAAAAAAAAAAATCCCGTGTTAACTTTCGCTTCTGAAAAAGCTAAATCAGTCACCTAGATGTTGTCAGACAATTCTAAACAACCCCATGAACTCACATGCCTTTTCATTGGCAACTCCATCAAATCTTAGAAATTAAGTACAGGCGAAAATAGGATTTACTATTAAAACAGGGGTCATAAACAGAGCTCGATATAATGTGCTCAGAGACAGAATGAAAACTGATCCAAGGAGTCACAAAGTCTTTCTTCATTTCTGACAAGAATTATTATGGCATGTTGCTGTGCATTGTTAAAAAGCCGCTATGCTCACCTTCTCAGTTTGCAGTATTCCATCACTGGTAAATGTCATTTTGCTACAGATGTAATTCTGTAACCAGGGCCATGTCTAAACAAAACAGTGAGAAGAGATATGACTCCTGTTTACAGCTGCCTACAAGGGCAGTTTGGTGCACTGCTTCTTCCACTACTGATAATGCATTGCCCACGAGACAGAGAACGAGCAGGAAAACATTTCCACCTCTTTTCTGTATCCAGCAACAAGACTGGATGGAGGCAAAATAGCTAAACCTTCTCCTAGCAGCATGGTACACATGACCTCTCCAAGAAGCAGAGTTTACCACTCAAGGAGGTAAAAGACAGCCTTTAACCACACACCTCCTCCACTGTAATGCCATTTAGGTGCTCAGTGCCACTTATTTACTGAGGAGATTGTAAAGCTTCATGGCTACTTAAAATTAAAGGATTTAATGTAAATGTAAGCCAGTGGCTATTATCTAAACAATTCAATGTCAACAATTCCTTTTGATTATGATGTTTGACTAACATTTGCATGCATCGCAATAGGAATAGTCACATCAGTTCATGTGCCTAAGGACAAATCAAAGTAAAACAAATTATTATTATTCCTAACTGTAATTTAATCCAAGGATTGCCATACCAGATCACATCCAAGCTCCATGTGGAATGAAGATCTATAATGTATAAGGGAACACTGGAGATACTTAGATTGATCCCTCATCTTCTCTGATAACAGAGAACAGAGGACTTCCCTAAAATAACTGAATTCAGACATCAGGCCATGGCTAACCCTAATGTGTCAGAATAATTTGTAAAAAAATGACCGATCAATGAGTCATATAGGTTTGAAAGAATCTCTAGAGGTCTTGTAGACCAACATCCTACTCAAAGTAATTTGAGTTAAACCTGGTTGCTCAGGTCATTCTTCAGAAAAGTTTTGAGTGTCTCCAAGGATAAGAGTCCCACAACCTCTCTGGAAAACCTGTGCCAGCATCTGAACACCCTCATGACATCTCATTTCTTTCCATAATCCTGATTTTAAACTCCCATCTTTCAGCTTTTTAGCCTCTCATCCTTCTTCCACTCTGCACCCCCATGGAAAGCCTGGCTCCATCTTCCCTACACACTCTGCTCGGTTAAGCTGTAGACTGCATCTTTCTGCTCACCCTTTTCTTCAGAGAATGTACCCCGTTCCCCAGTAAGCATCATTTAAAACCCCCTTCACAAGGTTGCACAGCAAATCAGAGATGACCTCAGCTCACTTTGTCAGGTTCTTGCTCAGCAGTCCTTGCTCCTCAGAGCATACCCCACGTCCACGAAGATCACAGCCCTGCCAGCAACACCACACCAACACAGCTACAGACTGCCTGCTAGCTGTGCCTGCACCAACCAGAGCCTTCCCCCTCCAGCAGCAGGGCTGAGGAGAGCCCAGCTGGGCACCCACACCCTTCTCCCTTGCACTCGAAGCCGTGTGGTCACTGCTGACATGCTCAGGGTCTCCCCTGGCTGCACCACTGGGGCCCACATGGATGAGTGGTCATACTCCAGGAGACAAACAAGCTTTGGCAGCCTCTTTGCTGATGTGCGAGCTCTTGGCAAGCAGCAAACCTTCTGTGCCAGCACGGCAGGCTGGCACATGAGGGCTTCTGTCTTCTCAGGAGAGAGCTTCTGATACCTATCACCCTCCTCTTCTGGACGTTTCTAAGGGTTGAGGCTCTGCTGGATCTGCTGCTGCCCCATCTGAAGGGAGGGACGTCATCTCTCCCACCTCTTCACAGGGCATTTGACCTTTCCTGTACCTGATGAATCAGGTGGAACAAGGGCCTTAGTTATGCTGTCAGCAGTAACCAACCTCCAGCCTCCTCCCTCTTGAAAGTTTCCACCTTTGACTCTCAAAGCTTATCTCTATTTTTCTCTCCTTCCTTTTGACATGGAGCTCAGGTTCTTGGCTTTGCAGGGCCGCTGGAAAGATCTGTCCATCCTCCCTAATGTGTACAGCCTGCTCACTATCTATGACAGCTCTTTCCCCTGACACCTCACTGCTGACCAGAGCACCCAGCTTTTGGCACCACCAGGCAGCAATCCCGGTGGTGGCAGCCCTGCCAGACAGACAGCCACTGTCACTCCCCCAGCCCCCATTTACAAGATGCACTCCTAGAGAAATGTGTCCCCCCTGCTAGATCTCTGCATCTGCTATGCATCTGCGCAGGATGTAGATGTAGTAGTAGTGCAAAACTGGTTCAACTCAAGAAGACAGAGGAGTAATTGTTCCTCAAAACTCCTTTTATGACTAACTGGAGAAAAATTTTATGGAGGTATTTGTCTAAATGAACTTGAAATATTCCTGGTTTTTAAACTCATACAACTTATTTTGAAAAAGGATTCTAGTTTAAACTATGGTTTTTTTTTCTTTTGCTGAGTTTAGTTTTCTCTTCTTGCAGCTTCACTGCCTCTGTTTTCAAGGCAAAGGGGAAAGAACTTCCACTTGAACTGCATCCTTTCTTACAAATGTCTTTCCTAAGGCAATCAAACATAAACTTTCCAATCTTCTCAGAGGACAGAGATTTTAGCCTACTCTCTAGCCATTTTCTGTTGCCTCTGAAATGTCTTTCATTTGCAATCATTTGATTGCAACACCTTTGGAAATAAATGGTAGAGCTCATCTGCCCAACTGCAGGCACCCACAGGGATTCATTTCATCCTCTGGCTGGCATCTAATATGTGCTTGAGGACTCAGTCTTTATAAATACCCATTTCATTCTTTTGTCTAGAAGAGACATTGAGTGATTGCTATAGACCTCGACGTCTTGAAATGTTTAAGTAAGGACAGACAAACACCACACTGAGGTGACAGAACTGCACACAGTATCCCAGATGACTCAGTCTAAATTTACATAAATGCAGTTTTAAATTCTCCATGCCATTCCTTTTGCATCCTAAGATACCTAAACGGAATCAGGGAAGAAAGGGGCTGTATAGAATGCTGCCAAGACAGCAGCCAGGTACACAGACAGTTCCTCCTTAATCCTAATAAAGTTTCAAAGATTTTTCCTTGGAAAAGCCAAGTGGCTCCTAGCTGAGCTTCAGAAGGGTTTCAGCAGTCATGCTGTTAAAAACTTGAGTGCTTAAAATTTTAAACAGAGAAGTGGAAGCACTGAAGAGCCTAACAGGCTCTGCTAGACACCACTTTTGCTTCTATCAGAATTTCTTCAAGTATGTCCATCAGGTCAGGGGGCTCCCCCACACTGTTGTGCCCTGGGGAGCTGCAAAGTCCTTCCCAGAGGAATCCACATGCCTGCAGGTAGGAGAGTCTCAGCCAAATCAGCACTGTGACACTGGAAGTTTGAAACGCTTCAAATTTCAAGTGTTCAATCACAAACTCAGCAGATGTGTATGATTTTAATTACCAGATTCACTGCTGGTGATCATCCATTAATGAAAAACATTTCTTTTTTCATATTTCAAAACCAATTTTAGTCAAGCCTTTGTGCTTAGGTGATTGCAGATCTCTAAGCACCCATGAGCAGGTGTGCATCTGGGCCCATCTGAAAGAAGATAAATGTCAAAATAGGCATTTTCAGTCTGGGTATTTTTAATATTTACCCCATGATCATTTAAGCAGTGAAAAACTGTTCCCTCCCTGTCCTTCTGGTCAGCAAAATATTGAATTAAAGAGGTTGTAAACAAAGAATCAAGGCTCCAGCTGACGACAAACATTTATCAACACTCCCAAGTGCCAGGAGTGGAGAGATAAGCATTGAAATTGCTGCAGCTAGGGAAAAGCAGAACTGAAAAGAAAAGGAAGGCTCCTTTGGCATCCAGCAATGTTCTGATGAAAGGAGCAAGACTCCCTAGCAGGTCCTGCACAGGCAGCATCCCTCCCTGTCTCATTCCCAACAGACAAAGAATGGAATGAAAGGGAACAGACAGAAATCAGAAATGGAGAAACAGAGTCACAACACAAGCAATCATCTGAAATTTTTAAAGTAAATAATCTTTTGATAATATAATCAGGAAAAAATATAGATTTGCTCTCTAGAATCTGAATGCTGTAAGGTGCACTCATTTTTTAACTTCTTCTATTTCAGCTAAAAATATATTTTTTTCATGAAGACCAGCTTCCCAGTTGCAGATGTTTGTACTTTAGATAAAAGCAGACCCTGCTTGCAGACCTCCATGACTAGCAGCAGATTTGGTATCAAGAGAGGAAGATGCATAATCCCCAGGAGTGGACTGTCTGGGGATCCAGGGCAGGGTGACTGACAGCTGGAGGCAAAACAAGCTGCCTGCAGCAGCTCACGATGATCCAGACGGGACCGTGCGAGGGTGCAGCGCCCGAGCTCAGCGTGACTGCGGGATAAACCCGAGACCATTCTGCTCCTCAGTTCAGACAGACTGGGGTCCTCTTCACAAAGGAACACTTGTGCACATCAGAGAATTGCTTTAATTTAATAAATAACATTAAGAATTTTACCCAGTACGATTTCATGGCAACAATGCAAACACTGTGAAGAAATAAAGGAGAGCTAAATAATTATTAGAAATTATAAGTTCTGCCTCCCCAGCTGCCTTTCAGCTAGAAGAATCACAGACATTATGGATGGAAATTGCCTATTAGATCATCTAGCCTAACTCCTTGACAGTGAAGGATAAATATCTCAGGGTGCTATCCTTTATATCACCAGCTGTGATCACTCTGTTAATCTCTGGATTTCAGCCTGGTCTAGAACAGACAGAAGAACTATTCTCTGCTGCAGAGAGAACGTGTTCAGTAGGTAAGAATATAATAGATGATCTATTTCTAATGCTACCTGCTCATCTTTTAATGCAACTGATATCTACTACATAAAATCATCTGTGCTACTCCAGCAGACTGATAGGAAATGAAAAGCTTTATATGTCGGTCCTTTTCAAGGATGTTTTTCTGCTGAGATAGAAGAAGAACCGATTTCCCTGGTGTAACGGGACCTAATTTCATATGCAGCTCTGCATAGGTATTTATCTCTTTGAAACCTATGGACAAACCACAGATGTTTTTCATCTTCATTCTGAAACTTAGTTTGAGTTGGCAAACAGACACATGTAGAAAAAATCTGGATACAAGACGGAATAATTTCTTTTACTCAAAGCACTTCATAGCAGCCTTTAGCATTAGCACAAGAGGTAGAAGGCAAGAGAAGGCTTTCCTCTGTATTAACATTTCGCATTTGATCAGAGTACAGCCAACTGCTGTGAGGTGGTAACAGGCTCTGCTCAAATGTTTTCCAATGAAGGACATTCATGCTTGTTTGATGCAGCCACGAGGGCTCACTGCTTTCGTAGGGGCATATATTAATGATCACGACATTCTCGTCTCCTTTCCGTCCTTCTCTATTTGCACCTGCACACCCCGGCCCAGGGGAGAGGCAGAGAAGTGCAAAGCAATTTAGATCAATTTTGTGGGATTACCAGTAGGGCTGCCACACTCTGCTCTGTCAGCCAGGGGGTCAGATGTGCCCGTGGGCAAGCATTTTCCCCAGCAGGGATATGCTCACTGCTTCCAGGCAGCAAACATGTCTGCAACATACGAATGTCTCCGAGACACGTTTTCTCAAGCAAGTTAAGACTCAGCCTGGAACCACACAAACATTAAGAAAGCCAGTATTGCTGTGACTGGTCTAAGCATTAGATGTCAAATGCTTAAACTCACACTCAATAAAATTTCATCAAGGTCAATACAATGCGGCAAGCCCTTGGGTGCAGATAATTATTTTAGTATTTTATTTGATGAAGTTGAATTTCCTTTGCATCAGATGTTAAACTATTGAACATGACAAACAACTAAAACCCACTGTGATGCTCATATTGATGACATTTTCCTGAATGTTCCTGTTTAAGACATCACAGCTCTATTTCAGGCTATGAAACAACAGATTGATTGACTACAGACTGCTTGTGTGGCCTTCTGTATAACTGACTTTTGTCTGTGTTAAGTTGAAAGATACTCAGCAAAAGTCTGGTTTTATTATACTTTCCAAACAAAAAATCATTCTGTTTGCCTGTGGAAATCAGAAACTAGAAGTTTCTCATAGAATGTGCCTCTCTTCACCATTTTCATGCTTCACACCCACATTCTTGAGAAGGATGTTACTCACATAAAGCTCATCCAGCCTGGCCTACTAAGTGAATAAGCTCATCACAGCACTGATCCTGATATCAGGGTATCATTTGGCATTACCTTATTTCATTCAGAAAGACAGGCAGAAGTCATTTCTACAACATCAGGGCTTAGCTATACACAGGGCGTTAATGTAAGTCATTAGGACCTCGGAATACATGTACAAATTTTTCCCAAAATCTTATGCAAAAATCAATTTGCTACCTCTCCTGCTAGTGGCAGCAACTTATTAAGGGAGTAGAAGTAAAAAGCTAGTAAAATGAGTAGTATTCATGGATAGTGAGTGGTAGAGGTTTATGATGGAGCCACGTTTGATATAAGCTGCTACACTGCGACTTCTCTGCCAAAACCCCACCTCCGCTCACTGTAGGATTCACTTGAAATTAAGCAATTTGAAGTTACAGTAGTTCTGTGACATAAGTCATAGCCTACACACTAACATAAATGACTGCCTTTACATTCACTTTTCTTCCACTGGCAGGAAAGGGCTGCATTCAAAAGGACAGTTCTTAAATTCAAACTATTTGGCGGCAGCCAGTAGCAGCTTCCTAAATAACACAGGAAAAAAGTGTTCTTACTTTAATACTGGGCCTTTAAAGAATAGCAGAAATAATTCTAAATAAAGAGAAAAGTATAACAGAAGTGATTTTCACTTAACAGTTTTATAAAGAATGCGTTACATTGACCTTTCAGAAAAAAAAATCAAATGGAAGTGTCAGTTTAATGCTGTCTTATGCTGTCATTTGTGTTTCAGAAAGATCAGTGCAGTGCTCAGGGGTACAGAGACTCCTCTGAATGCATGCCCAGGAACTCTCAGCTCCTTTAGGGATAGCCTATGCCTCTTAGATGGGAGCAGAGTATTTGACTTCTCAAATCAGTGACAAATTATGTTTTTCTGATTTTGATTCTATTTTCAGCCTGGTATTGGATACAAGTCAAGATAGAACTGGAGCAAATGTGAAAATTGCTGCAAGGAACGAGAATTCAGTAACATACTAAACTGCACTTTTAAAGAATCAAGCTACATCAACTGATGCCAGGATACCATTCCCCTATAGCAGAGCTCTTAAGGGCATGAAATATTATTTTGATAATGAATAGCATATAGTATCATGTTCTCTACTTATAATTAATCAAAATGTATGTCTTTGTGGGTGTAAAATTCATCCTTTAAAATGAAACACAATAAAAAAAATGGAATCAAAACCAGAATGTATCCTTAAATTTGCTTAGGATGTGCATATAATTACCAAGTTATTTCTTAAAAACAAGGTCATAAATCAATGTCCCTATTAAGTTCCCAACATTTTGTTATTTATCTCCAATAAACTGAACCCAGCCTGGTGACAAGGGCAACTGTTAGTTTTGAGAGCAGCTGGATCTGGCTCCAGATTACTCTGATCAGAGTGCATAACCAAAGACCATTCAACAGCGGTTCAGATGAAGGAGGACAGAGGGACATCTGTGTTTCGTCAGGAACATGATTTAGGAACATGTTAGAATGGATAGGAGTTGCCTTCACAATTACTCAGCCTTGTGGGAACAGCACAGGGATCAAAGAGGGCAGAGACAGTCACGGGGCAATATGCAGGGAGCGCTCTTGCCAGGGTCTCGTGAGCCGATGGAGCCACAAGAGCTGCGTGCAAAGCCTGGGGTTCACTGCCCTGGGCAGCTACGTGTGGTCCCACCAGCCATCATCCTCACACTCAGGAGTTGGGCACAGCTCCCCGACCCCACGGCTGCGGCGCCGGGCTGTGCCTGCACTCTTCTGATACCAGGGCACTTGGCTATGCAGCAAACTGGTGCTGGGGCAGGCAGCAGGGCAGCAACCTGATGAGATCTCAGTACATGCACGGTCAGTTTGCTGAGCGCAGCTGTGACAGAAGAGCTGCCTCTCCTTGCATTGTTGCTGCTCTGCCTCCCTGCCCGGTGCACCCTGCTTCCCCAGCACAGCCTGCTCACAAATGCCAGTGCTGGGATGTGGATGGAGGTCGCATCATCACACACTTTTCCCCAAAATACACAGCTGTTCTGGAGCCCTACCATCCTTCTAGTTTTGGCGCTCAAAAAAGAGAGGGTTTGCAGTGAGCACATTCCAGACAAACAGTAGCAATCCTTCACCCATCTAGGCGTGTAGGGAAACATTTATGAAGCCACAGGAACGTAAAATGAATCTGACTGAAGATCAGGTACCTACATCCTCTAGTATAACTGCTGCAGCAAAAAAATCTCCAACAATCAATATAAGCGAAAAGGTGGAATATCATGCCTGCTGGAAAGTGCTAGAAGTTGTTGTCCGGGAGCAAGGAGAATGGGGTGAATTCAATGCTGCAACACAGCAAGGTTCACTTTTTGATATTTTCCCACAGTTCTACAAAAACAAATGTTTGTGCAAAGTCACATGCAGCTAAAACCAAGACCAAGATTACAAATGATAAAAAATGCAGTAACTTATTTTTGCTATATTTTAGTGTAATACATCTTGAATCTTCATTACTGCATTTTATTCCACAGAATCTTGTACAATTGACAGTACAGCTGTACTAACTCATGAATGAATTGCACAGGAGATATACATTTCATATATATTTTTGGACTACCACTCCTCGGACATAGCCTGTTTGCACAGCCTTCTTGCTGTTCTGCCCTATGGACACCCCTCTTGGGTACCCAATGCTCTTTTGCCCCTTGGATGCTCCTTCCTGCTCTGTTCAAGGCTCTCCACATGCCCAGAGCAGCTCTCAGGAGCTCCTGCTACCACTGAGAACTCTCTGCATGGTACAATAGTATTAAATACACACGCAGAATTTTTCTTCAGTGAAAACACAGAAGAGTATTTTATTGAGCAATTCAATTCTAGTCATTGCTGAGGGAAAGCACAAAAAACTATGGCTACGTATAAACATTAGGAACCTGTAGCATCCTCCGGCTTTGAAAGTTGGGATGAGGACAAATAACTGCTGCATGCATGTTTGAAGAGACAACATCAAACCTTGCAGGCTAGATGTATAGTATGTGCATCTGTATGTACATAAATATGTTTATATACTTAACAGAGACCCCTATCTACAGCATTAAGGAATGAAGAGCTTTCTACATCTACATTAGAGCTTTTTGTTTAGAAAGAACATCTGTCAGTGCTCTCTTCAGTCTTGCCTTCTAATTTAACCAACAACATAAATGAATCCTATTAAATCAATTTTATAGGCAAAGTGGGGTTTTTTTTACTTCTAATTAAAGTTATTCCTGATTTATATCAGTAGATGGGAAAAAATAATCAGATCCAAAATGTTAGACATATGACGACTTGTTGCATGAAGGCGTATATTCAGTACCACAGAACTCAGTAACACAGCACCAAAATAACAAAGCATCTCAACAGTGGTTCCTCTGAGTGAAAAATGAAAAGGCAGGGGACCTAGTTCTTTTCTTAAACCACGACTAGGACAACAAGTCTTCGATTTAATGACATTAATTTATGCCAAAATGTGTAAGATGGGAATGAAGCTGTAGTTGCTAAGATAAAAAGGGAAATTTTAAGTAATGTGTATCACATTAAAATTTAAAATAACTTATATTTTTGGCAACAAGGGTTGCTATAATTACCTCCCAGGGAAACCATGAAAGCTGTTGTTTGGGACATCAAAACCAAGTTAGACAAAATTTTTGCATTCTTTAACAAAATTTCTCTGAGAGCACAGAAGGAAGAGGGCTTGGATCTATCAGCTTGATTCATGTCTTATTATCAAGGAATGTGCTTATTTTGAAAACAAATTCAACAGCTTATCTGTAAAACTGTAATTGTCTCTTACAGCAACATAATACAGGAGGCAACGGCCAAAGCTTAGAAAACACAAATACTAAGGTCATCTCAAAATCCTGCACTGAACT
This sequence comes from Prinia subflava, assembly GCF_021018805.1. NCBI lineage: Eukaryota > Metazoa > Chordata > Aves > Passeriformes > Cisticolidae > Prinia > Prinia subflava. The sequence continues at coordinate 33,212,542 of NC_086249.1, forward strand.
ACTTCTGTATACTTCAAATATTTGGGGTAACATATGCTCTAATTATACCATTGCATTACTATCAAATTAAATAGCTTCTCTTTTTCATTTAATATTCTAAAGACAGGTCACCTGAAATATCATCTATTAATATCCGCATTACAAGACCAGATTCCCAGTGGAGAGGGAAAAAATCAATGGGAAAGAAAAGTCTTAACTGCAACTGGATGACTATTAGCTATTAAATTCACTAAAACTTCTCCCATTAAACATCTTGTCTACTCCTGCCCAGCACTTAAACTCCAAACAGAAAAGAGTACATTAAAACCCATGCAAACTGAGAGCTGATGGTGATGAAACTCATCAGGAATTTCCAGAGCTGCCTAATAATATGAAAAAAGATGATCTGATGCCACAATAGCAGATACAGCTGTCCTGCAGATTAAGACTACTTGTTGCCACTAATGTTTTACGCTTTAATACATTAAACTGTCTCAGAGACCAAACAAACATTCAGTTGCAGCTGAAACTTTAGGAGGAAATTTTAGCAAGGATCACAGATGTATGCACAGGAGCATAGCACAATCATAACAAAAAGGCTGGAGAAAACCCTTTTTTTTTACACTAACCTACGAGAACTCCTGAGACACTGATTTCAGTCTTCCAAAATTATACCAGCATATGTGACGGGCTCTGTCTGAATTCACTCCTGATGTTAACAGCATACAGACAATGTGTCCCTGACTCTCAGCTATAGGTGCAGCGATCCAGACCATCATTAAGTCGTGGATTTCAAAGTCTACTTGAAAGAAACTGATCTGTCAGGAATGTCTGCGCATGCAGAAGGCACAGGGAAATCTGTTGCTGAAATATTTCCGAAGGCATAGCCGGAACTTTGGTTTCCCCTATTCAGTACAGAGAAGCCCTACAAATGTAAGAAGTTGACATCCCCTCATTTTTCATGAGCAATGTGCACGCCATGCATCACACAGATGTAACTTTTTACATATTAAAAAAAAAAACCACAAACAAACAAAAAACCCCACCAAGTCGCTAGTGCCAGTGATAAGCACACTTTATGACTTTGTTTTCATTCAGAGAGAGACTAGGCAGAAATGATAAACCCAGCCAAAGCGGCAGATGCGCCTAAGCGTGACTCCCGACCCGATTTCCAGCACCGGGCTGCCGGGAGCTGTACTCCCGCAGGTTTGCCGGGCTGGCAGCCGGCAGCCGGGGCGGGCACGGAGAGGCAGCGAGCTCCAGCGACCCCGCGGAACCAGCCGGGAGGGGGGCGCGGGCACGGCCGCCTCTTTCCCGACAGGGACCCGACGCGGGCCGGGGGCCGGGGCACTCACCGCGGGGGCCGTCAGGCGGCGGATGCTCTCGCCCAGCGAGTCCAGGTTGACCCGCCGGCGGCGCGGAGCGCGGCGCGCCCCGGCGCTGGCCGCGGCGGCGGCGAAGGGGGTGTCGGCGGGGCCGGGAGGGCTGCGGCTGCCGTTCCAGCAGAGGCGGGACAGGGGACACTCGCCCTCCTCCTCGGGGCTCGTCTCCGGGCAGTCCGAGCCCAGCGAGCTGAAGGACTCTGACGAGATCTTGCGGCGGGACATGGTGCCCGGGCCGGGCGCGGGGCGGCGGCGGGCTCAGCGCGGGGCGGCGGGCAGCCGCGGCGGGCAGCGCCGAGCTGGGCGGGCGCGGGGGCGGCCGCCTCGCATGGCCGCGGGTGCCCCTGGGCGGGCGGGAGGCAGCGGCGGAGCCGCCGCGCCGGGGCCGGCGCAGAGGGCGGCGCTGCCCCGCTCCGCGGCTCTCCGCGCCGGGCCGGGAGCGCGGGTGCCGCGCCGCGCAGCGCCGGGAGCCTTTAAAGCGGCGGCGGCGGCAACCGCGGTGGCTGCTGCCCTCCTCTGCCTCGGCCGCCCGCCCCGCTCTCCCCTCCCCCGGCTCCCTCGCTGCTCCGCGGGGATCACGTGTTGTTTGGAGCCCTTTCCCCCTCCTCCTCCTCCTCCCGCCTCCCCCGCCCCGCTCGCCGCCTGTCGCGCCCGGCCCCGCTGGCCGCGGCCCCGCTGCCCCGCGCCGGGGAGGTCCCTGCGGGGCGGGCCCAGGACAGGGCCGGCGCTGCCCCCGCGCCCGCCGCTGCCGCTGCGGGGAGCGCGGCAAGGGCGCTCCGCTCTGCGCCCGGCGCTCTGGAGCTGGGCTAGGGGGTAGCGGGGAGGTGGCCCGGTAGCCCCGCACCGCTCCGCGGGGCCCGGCGGTGCCAGCGCGGGGACTGGGGGCGATCCCGCGGCTCTCCCGTGGCTGCCGCCCCGGCCCCGCCGCCGCCGGTCCCGCCGCGGTGCTGGACAGCTCCCTGGCAGCTCCAGCGGCCGGGAAAGCCGGTACGCGCTGCCTGCCAGCCCTCTCCGCCAGCGAACTTTTGAAATGGCATTAGGGAAGCTGAAGCTTAAGAAATAAATAATTTTAAAAACTGGGCAGACAAGATGCCGGCCATCAGCTTTCAGAAGCAAAAGTTGTCGTCTTTGTGCAAGCACTGTTCCCGTTAACACCGTAGGTCAAGTCGATAAGAGCAAAGAAACTAAATTCATTCCCATGTTACAGCCCTGGTAAGGGGAGAAAGGACTGGGCTAGAGGACCGACCCGAAGTAGAACTTCGATCCTGGATGACACACAAGGTGTCTCCTTCCCAACTTTCACTACCCTTGCTGTCAGTTTAAAGACACCTTTAGAGATCCATTCCAATAGTGATAACCTCACATAGTTCTCTTCAGCAAAAATGCTCCAAGAAAATGTGATTTCAGCTGAAGTGGTTCGTCCTACTATCAATGAAGACAGCTTGTCATTACTTTCTCTTTGTTCAAACAAAACTTATTTTAAAAGTCAATGATTTTAAGATAGTTTTTACTCTACCTTTTCACAGTATTATGACATGTTTTACAACTTTATCCTTTTAAACGTCTGAATGCAGCCTAAACAAGGACTGAGGGAACTAGGGAGATTTCCACAGGTATGAAGGAGCTTTTGAGCATGACCCCAGGCAGCACAAGCAGTGTCTGCTCTTAGAGGGGGCACAAGTCTACGGCTGAACCTGCTGCTTTTAACTGGGGCACGACAACCTTTGCCCCAGTTAAAAGCAGCAGGTTTTAAAGGACATTGCTTTCAGTGTGTCATCCTTGTTTCCCTTGACTTGTGTAGTGTCTCTCATTTTTGTCTTTTTTTTTCCTTTTCTTTTTTAAATAATAGAAATAGATATGGAGTCTAATGATTGAAGCCTCTGGCTTGAAAGGATTTGTAGTAAAGCCGGAGTGTTCCATGCTACCTTCTCTTATGTAGGAAGTATTATGCTTGGGATGCACACACTTCCTTTTTGCAGTCCTGGTGATGCCCTCCACAGTCCTAGGACACGAATCAGGCATGACTTCACATGCAAGTAATTCACACATGAACCTTCAGATCTGTTGTCTTCCTTTGAGTTTCCTCCTCGAGTGACTAACAAAACATCAGTATCTGAGTGTAGGGAAATGAAACAGTCACTCTGCCTTTTTTCTTCTGGCCTTCAAAGAAATCCTCATTTCCACAGATTCTTTGAGACCTGCTGCACAAGCCCTTCCTGGCTCACAGGCCAAACTCCCACCACTGGGGGGACTCAGGAACTAAGGGGTCTGGAAGATGCCCTTTGGTGCTGAACATCATCCCTAGCACAGGGTACTCTGTGTTAAGATGTTAACATTGTTCACGTGCTCCAGTTTCCATTACATTTACTTCCTTCTCAGAGACCATTTCATACAGTCCTCAGTGAAGCAAACTACCACTGGTTTCCTGGCTGATGCAATGATAATGACATCTGGGTAAGAGCCATGTAGTTTAGCATGGAAGATGCAAATACATATTTATAAGTTCTAAACTGCTAAAATACCAAAGTGTCAACTGGTTCCATGTGCAACACTTCTGCTGTAGGGTAAGCAACTTGCTTGGAGGCATTTTGCATTTTATTCAGCACTAAGAAAAAGGGCTTCAACATGACAAAAATGACACCTTTTAGGTCTTCAGTTTCCTCTTTTTCTTGAAGTTTAAAGTAGCTCTTCCCAATGCAACTTACTAGTAGCATTTGACACTGCTTCTGAGTTACCCTTGCAGCTTTAAAAATTACTTTCCTCATATTCCTCATGGCCGTATTCCTTTGATGTCTATAATATAGTGATCCTGAAGTGTAAAGGAAAATTCTCTGCCTCAGCAACTATTCCTGAGGTCAGGACATCATAACCAAATGTACTTGTGTACCAAACCAACTCTTTTTAAGAATGTGAAAAGCATTTTCCTTCAACATCTAGATAGTGAAGTTCACAACTCAGCAAAAAATGCCATTAGGTTCTTCAAGTATTCTTCAGGTGAAGCAGAGCTTTGAGTAAACCTGGATACAGCGTTAGCTAGTCTGATTCACAGCCTTTAAAGCTTATGAAAGTAGGCCTCATACCTGCCCAATCCAGTTACTAAAGATACCAGTAGTCTGCATACTGCAACTGTTTGGGATTCATGATATGAAGTGCACAGAACTGAATTGAGGAACCAGCTGGAAAACTACCAAACACCATCATAAGTTGTCTCAAGATAAATGGAAATGCACAGCAGAAGATCCAAGATGATGCAGATCCTGGAGGTGAGTCTGGTGAGCAAATAAGTCATTCAGTCCCCAATTAATTATTCTCATTTTCTTTCTCTTGATCCAGACACAACCTTGGCAAAAGCTAAATACCACAAGCGTTGCTTCATCTGACAGTCAAATGCCTTTGAGATCCCATAGACATTTACAGCATATAAGAGAACAAATGTTATTTTTTCCTTACATGTCTTATCAGCCCCAACTTGTAGTTGGCATATTGTTGGATGAATAGCAGAATGTCTGTAAAATGAATAAGGTTCACTAAAAGAATGCCAATGCAACTTTTCTCCCATACTACCACTGAGTGCAATGTATGTGTCCTAAATACATTGCAGACACTTCAGAAAAAAAAATGAGTACTTTTAATTCTTTTACAATTTCTAATGCACAATTAGAAATTATCTTCTCATTAGACACCTGGCTGAACATGATCCAGGCTGTGCCCAGGTGGCCAAGAAGGCCGATGGCATCCTGGCCTGGCTCAGCCATGGTGTGGGCAGCAGGAGCAGGGCAGTGACCGTCCCCCTGTGCTGGGCACTGCTGAGGCCACTCCTCCAATGCTGTGCTCAGTTCTGGCCCTCACTGCAAGAAAGACCTTGAGGGGCTGGAGCGTGTCCAGAGAAGGGCAGCGGAGCTGGGGAAGGGTCTGGAGCACAAGTGCTGTGAGGAGCAGCTGAGGGAGCTGGGGATGTTTATCCTGGAGAAAAGGAGGCTCAGGGGAAACCTCACTGCTCTCTACAACTGCCTGAAAGGAGGGGGCAGCCAGGTGGGGGTCGATCTCTCCTCAGGTAGCAAGTGACAGAACAAGAGGTCATAGCCTGAAGTTGTGCCAGGAGAGATCCAGGCTGGACATCAGGAGGAATTTTTTTTTCACAGAAAGGGTGGTTAAGCACTGGACTGGACTGCCCAGGGAGGTGATGGATTAGTGCTGTGGTTTAGTTGACAAGGTTATGATCAGTCAAAGATTGGACTTGATGATCTCAGAGCTCTTTTCCAACTTAATAGATTCTCTGTCTCTGTGATTCTAAGGAAAATATTATGAAAATCACAAACTTTTTCTCATTTTTTATCTATTTTTATATTTTGGTCTTAGTGCTAATGAGCAAAATTCACAAAACTGTGTTCAGTCCTGACAGAAAATATACAGTCTTTAATTTCTATTATTTACAGTGTGTTAGTTTATTGGTAATTATTCATTATTTTTATTTATTTGCTATTAACTATGCATTTCTCATCAGACTTTATATGCTGGAGTTTTGAGATTATTTTTATTTGCAAATGCTGTTTTTCTGCATCTAACACAGCCTTAGAAGACTGAAATAACAAAAACAACTTCATCATAGTGCATTGCATTGTCCTATCTGCCTTTGTTGAGAAAATGTTGCAAAGCTGCTAAAAGACAATATTTGAACTAATCCCTCTTAGACATTAGATGCACATATCACATACATCACATATATAGTTCATATCACTTCACCTATTGCATTATATGGTTTTTTATAATAATCTTTTTTATATTACTGCTGAACCTATAAGTACTTAATTTTCCTTTAATAGAAAAGATTGTTGTCGTGGGATCAATGTCTCCCCACAGAGAAAGTAAACATCTGTTTTGCAAAGCATTTCTAAAGCAGCAGGAGACCGTTATCCTGTGACAACATTGTGTTGCAATTACTTTATTGCAGTCAGGCAAAATGAATGATGTGTAGCGAATTTATTCTTTTTTCACGTTCTGCCAAACCTTCCTGTTCTTTATCCAATGACTTCCATCTGGAGTAGTGCCTGGAAGGATGGCTGGGGCGTTCTGCCATTCATCATTAACGATCTGTTGAATTACAGCTCGCTTAAAGAACAAATCAATTCTGTATTTCAGCTACTCAGAAATATAGTTTATGCGCAAGGTGAAGCAAATTCGCTTTGGTCTAAGTTGTTGTTCTAATCATCAGGTTATGTTGGAGTCCAGCATATTACTGAAGCATTAATAAATCTGTTTTACACAGCAAGATGAGATGTTGTGTGGTGAAAGCAGAAGAATCTGTGTCTTAATGCTCACAAAATATCTTTAATCTGTGACCCTCAGCACACTATTAGGACTTTTTTCTCATGGATGAGAAAAGCAAACAAAGCACTGGTGACATATCACAAGACTCACACCACCTAGCAGATCAATAGCAGAATCAGGAATTCCTTGTTGCCTAATCTAACTTCAAGACAACTTTATTCAGGATCAATTGCCTGGAAACATGAATGGGCAGCATCAGATCCATTTGTAAACTCAGGGATTTCACTATACTGACTTGCCAAAATAGGATCAAAACTAGATGTCAGGGCTGTGGAAAGAGCTAAGATATATTGGCATCATAAATATTTCACATACACACACACAAAAAAAAAAAAAAAAAAAAAAAAAACAAAAAAAAAAAAAGAGGTGAATAAAATCATTGGTGGAGTGATAAAAATGAGAATGCACAAATAACTGCTTTGACTCAGATGAGTAGGTCAAACAGATCACAAATCTCAGGGAGAAGTGATGGTAGACAATTTTAACTAATTGTCTAGAATGAACACTCGGCTGGCTAAACATTCAGATAAAAAATTATAAACTGCAAAATAAACACTGTAGCACAGCACTCAAAATTTCCTATTTCCACTCCACTTGCAACGAGAGACAGATTTACTGAATTCAGCACTGGGTGAGATAAACTGAACATTTTCTTGATCAGCATTTCTTCTGTGTCCTGAGTATTTTACCCTGAGGACACCAGGTAGCAGAGGCATCATAAGTTCTGCCTCAGAGTCACCTATAAACCCCATCCAAATTCATTTCAAACACTAAAACAGGAAGATGCTGATGAGCATCTGTTATGGTCTAGAGCTACCTGCACTTTTTGCAGCTTTGTCAAGCCACTGTTTATATATTTTCCCCTATAGAAAGCCAGTTTGTTTCCACTCTTGTATTTATCCCAGATATACTTCCTGCTATAAGCAGGTTTTTTGTAAGGATGTCAATGTCATCAGCAATTCTAATACAAAGAAAATACAATGGTATGTACGTACATATGAAATTAAACTCAATTTGCTTTCAAGCACCCTCTGTATCATAGCAGGAGTTGTAATAGACACATTTTCCAGAGTTCTGAAGAAACTCCTTCCACTGTTCATACAAGTTGAGGATCCAAAATGCAAAGAGCTTTATGAGTTTCTTCTGCTCCAGACAGAGACTGCATTAAACAGGACTCTCAAATTTCCTGAGCTATCTGCTAGGACTGCCTTTTCTCCTGAGGAGAGGCAGAGTTGATGCCCATGAGGCAGGGTGCCCCTCATGTCTCTCCCAGTCCTCTGGCTTGCCTATAGAAATTCCCTTTGGTGGTTTCTCACTCAGCACACTCTGGGCAGCCTTGTGGTTCCCAGAACCACCAGGAAAGTGTGTAGCAGCTCTGGAAGCAAAAGCAAGGAGCTAACAGGCAAGTCCTGGAGAATCAGGGTAATCACCAAGTACTGACCAGGTCTGACTAGGTTTGAACCTGACCTGTTGGGGCACTTTTCTAGGCCAGCAGTGCTGCACAGCGTCGGTGAGGCGATGAGCCTGCAGCAGAGCTTGTGTAAGGAGGGCTTCTCCAGCAGCTCACCAGGACCTGGCTGGGGCCAGGACAGAGGGCTCTACCCAAGGAGGCCAAGCCAGTGTGCGTGGCACAGAGTGTCCTACTGCAGCTCCTTTTGTCTCGTCTGAGCAAGCTGTTCCTTTCCACAAACAATGAAAACTTCTGCTGCTTCACAAACTGACACCTTCAACCAGATATTTTTCAATTTAAAAGTTCCAAAATGTAAATTATTGCCACCAATGTGGCAATATCACCTTACCAACTGGTCTAAGATTAATTCACACTGACATCTTGTCTGATTAGATTACCTTTTTCTATTTTATCTTAATGACAAGAAATCCCACTATATTTTACTCAGGCTTGTTGAAAACTGAAACTTTGTATTATGTAAGGACTGGAAAGAGTTTCTCTTCTTTGAATTATTTTAATTGTCCTAAAACTTGCTTCCATGAAAGCCAAAAAGGAATAAAGGAATAAAGAGATTTTACTTTTATATTTCATTTCAGCAACAGAAGAGGGAGAAAAAGAACATGCTTATACCTATAGATGTAGATTATAAGAAACTATTAAGATAGTGCCTGAGCAAATGAAAAATTTTCTACCATATCTACCTACAGGATATTATTCACAAACACTGAGTCAGCCAAAATGCTGTCCAAATGAAAGATCCTATTGAGCATCCAGATAAAATCTACTGTAATAAAATCTACTCTATTTCTCCAAAAGGCAGCAAATGATCTTGTTGTGGAAGCAACTTTTTCAAGCAGTAAAATATAAGGCACGTGGATGCTTACAACGACTGTCCCAGCCTCTTTCATCACATCTATCTTCAACATGAACTTCAGTCTGTCTCTGCCTAGTGGTGCATAGCAGTTTTATGTACTTGATGGTGTTCAGAACCCTTTCCAGATGTTCAGCTGTCTAACCTGCTGATGTTTGTGGATACTTGTGTTAAAACATTCCTAATACTCTAGAGAAATATTTCAAGGCATTGCAAAATGTGGTGATTTAAGTTTTAGCACCTGATCAGAATCCACTTTTCTGTTCCTTCCATTTTGTTTTACCCATAGTCCTTGAAAACTTAATTGATCATTTAACCTCATTCTTCACTTTCACTTGGCTTCCTAAAACAAGGCTGCAGGCAAATATAAAGGTAAATTATTTTCCTGTCAGATCATTCCCTGTCACTTTGTTTTTTGAACACAACTTTCAAATATGAGTGCTTCTGCTACTCAGCACCGTCACTCTTGCTGATGTTACTCAGCATCAGGATACCATAATTTCCTGTTCCACAGATTCTTGTGCTCTTTGCAAAACAGACACTCGGTTCCCAGAGGAATGTTTCTATGCAGAGGTTAGTGTGAATACTAATAGGGAAGCTGTGCACTAAGCATTATTAAATAAATGTATTTTGCATTGGTGACATTGAAACAAATTTTTATATATTTATAGGTGTAATTTCAGCTTCAGAATCTGAGTTGGAACCTTTCTAAAATGTTGTGTTGAGGGGGAGTGGGAGGAGATGAACAAACAAAAGATGGAAAATATAGGAAAGAAAGACCAATCCTTTTATCTGTGGAAGACTCTTAATAGATTCTCTTTCATATCAACATATTTGATTAAAAAAAAAAAATCCAAAAAAGGTAGGTTACTGTGAGGGAATCATACACCTTGTGGAAGGAGGTGTGGCGGGCGGGGTTGCAATGTGCTTACCATAACATGAATAATTCACTTTTGCAGCATGTTTCATTCCAAACTTCTCAAGGTGATCAGCAAGCAATTACAAAGCAAATATATGCAATGTGAATAAGCTCAAACAAAGAATGGTTTCAGTGGGGAGTTGAGAGTAGTGTGGGCCAAATCCTGAAGTTTTCATCCCTGCTGGTATAGGTCAAGGTGCTCAGCACCTTTTAGAAATCCTCAGGACTTCTTTGAATCCAGCTCTGGGTGAATCTACTCCAAAATCTTTTACAAGGGAAAAAATCCACAAGCAAGGTACATACTAACATAATCTGGCTGCTTGTAGCAATGCAGAAATAAATTCTATCTACCAACATTTGCTGCTGGTGGAATAATGTCTAACAAAAAATTTTCTTCAGATAGATAAACAAATTTCCAATTTTTTTTTAAACAATATTATTTGGAATATTTCTTCTAAAAAGACAAAGAAGATCTATGCTCTCACTGCAGTGGTGCAGCCAATGCCTGGTTTGTAAAGAGAGTGAGTGCTGTAGTTCAGGTCACCAGTACAGTTCTCTATACAATCAGTTTTTCACATCATTCTTCAGTAATAAGATTCAGCTAAAGCTAAACCACAGAAGTTCCTGCAAAGCAATGACCATTTGATTCCAAAGAGGGGAAAGTGCTAATACAGTTGGTTCAAACTATTTTTAGTTCTAATCTGTGTGCAATACAAGGTTTCTGCAAAGTATCTTGTCCGGTTTTCACCATGAAGTAAAATGTACTCCTGCTGTCAATCTCTAACTTGATGGCATGGTTTTTCCCTCATGCACATGGTTTGTCTTAAAGTGTGGTATTTTCCATCTCCTGACAACATGACTCAACATGAACAAGGTGTCAAAAATGTTAAAGAGCAATTGCTTTGTTGGTTGGACACAAAGGCAACACAAAGCAAATGAGTTGCAGCAGAAAGAATCAGGTTAACATTAAAATATCCATACTATCTCAAATGTCAAACACTTCCCTCGATTTTAAGAAGAATCTGGAACTCTTTGCAGGTGAAAACTCAGAAGTGCATGGCCTTAGACTGCTACCCCATTCAGTTCATCATATAGGAGAAATTAATTTTTACTTGCTACAAAAGCATTAAAATAACTTAATGCAGACAAGATTTGAAAATGAAAGAGAAAAATGTGAAATCACATTAAAAATTATAGAGATATGAAAAAGAAACACTGAATTTATTGCCACTGGTATTAAAATCAAGACTCTGAAAACTAATACAACGAATAAGTTCCTAAATACACAACTTCTTCAAGGAAGTCCATGAATCAGTAACAGAAGCACTGTGCTACTGTCTGTGGTAGCTTCCTCCTTGTCCACAGCAGCCAGTAATTCTTAAATATTTTATGTTTCAAAATTATTTGTTCGTCTTCCTTCCCGTTTTCTTCTGTCCTGTTCTGTTCACTGTTATTTATATAAAAAAATATTTAATTAAATATTAAAAACCAATTAAATATTAAAAACAGTAACATTTTGGTTCAAGACTTGTATAAGTGTACAGATATGTATAAAACAAGCAAAAGCTCTTCTTCCATTAGTAAGGTAAGTGTACCTTAGTAAGGTAAGTGCACCTGTTACAATCAAGCAGAGAAATTCCATCATAACCTGAACACTTGAGACATAGCTGGGAAGAGAAGGATTTTCAGGGTAATTGGATTTTAAATAGTGTGAAAGGTCTTCTGAAGAGTGTCTTTACTGAGTGAAGTCTCATCTCTGGTAGAACAGAAATATATGTGTGAGAGAGGCAGAGAGGCAGATTTGATGTTGCAAAGGACAAATTAGAAACTGATAGGTAAACTACTCATATTCTCTATCAAATAGAAAGTTCTGCCAATTTAAACTTGTCAATCTTGAGTCAACTTCTCTTTTCCTCTTTGGATTTTATTCAGTGATACCAGTTCTGGCTTTCCATGAAACAAGAACTCACTCCAAGGAAATATGTTTCTTGTGGATAGCCCATTATCTTCTATGAGCCTAACCAGAAGGTGAATATCTGTCAATAATTCCACATTAAAAAATTTAGCAATGTAAAATTAATCTTGCTAGCAAATTCTGGAACAGAAATGGGTTCACTGTAAACTTCAACCAACTTTCCAACTCTTCCTTAACTTTCTTTGACTTAAAAGAAAAGTTATAAAGGGTTGCAACATTTGTATTCTTAATTTCTTCTGAAATGCTTTGGGTTCTTTTATTGTTGATGAGGGAGCAACATGCATAATGTGTGCATAGGACTCTGCATCAAAGACAACATGACAGAGCTTCATTATTTTAGAGCATTGGAATTTATGAAGTTTGAGTGCTTCTTTTCCAGCTAAGAAAACCAAGATGACTAACAGGAAGAAAATCAGGCACTACTGGGAACAGCTGAACCATAGGCATGAAAGAAACAGATTTTTGTAAAGATGAGGTGATAAATCTCTCTATGCTAGGTTTTGCATAATTTTGTTGGAAATGAGAAAAGCAAATAGCCACTATGTTTGCAAGAAAAAAAATCAGAAGCAGAAATAGTCATCTTCCATCCTGGAGAAGTGAGTAAAGTTAGTGGAGAGAGAAGATCCCACTTCAAAAATATCAGGGGGCACCACTACTCACCTTGGCATCACAGCCCAGGACTGGGCATGCAGTTTAGAACCAGGACTCAGTGGGACAGAGAGCTGTCCCTGCTTTCACTGGGCTCCTGGGATGCAAGCCTGCCAACACCAGCCCCAGCACCCACCCCCCTCCAGCCACCACACGCACCCCTGGAGGTGCTGCAAACCCCGTGTGTCCTCCTGGAAGGTTCACACTGCCAGGCTCACTGCAGTCAGCTCAGCAAAGGGGAAAGGAGGAAAAGTACCCAAACTACAGCAACTGTAAAAAAAAGAGTGAAATATGATCTTCAGAAACTGACATTTTTGAGCAAACACACTGAGTAGATCTTCCCTGGAATACGTTTGTCTGAATGCTGCGTATTTGGTGTAATATTCTGGTTCTGCAATGTTCAGGTTCTGAATGGCTTAAGCTTTTATTTTACAATGCATATTTTTCTGTCCCTCTGACTGGGAAGATAACCGGATAACCTTGAAACCTGACCAGCACAGGAGTTCTGAGAGTGATGAACTCTCTCGCTTCCCATTACTCCTACCGGCATACTACCTTAGGAGTCTTAACAATATTTTAAGGGATCATATTAATTATTTCATTGAACACAATTTCAGGAAGCAAGAAAGGACTAGAAACTGCTGCAGGGAAAATGAAGATACATAGAAAGACAACAGAGAGAAAAGAGAAACAGAAAATGAAGCAATGAAACGCAGAGACAAAAGGAGCAGAAAAAGAGCAGTCCTTGGTATGATTATATTGCCCCAAAACTACCCATTACTATAACAGTAGTGACTGAGCCAAGAATAAGTAAAGGTAAAATCTAAAGATCCACAAATTCATTTGGCCAAAAGCAAAAACCTGCAATGTTTTACCTTTCAGTTAGTGTCTTCACTGCTCTTTACAGTCAATGCACAGAAATAGACACTTGTGGGGTGAAGGATGATAATTTCATCCTAAAATAGATGGCTACAAATAGGTCAAGTAAATCACTTCTTGAAAATACCTATTTCTCTCAATTGACTCTGAAAGGAACCTAGGGTGACTTACACTCACACCAGAGATATCTGTAATTGTATGAGATGATCCTACTCCCCAGCCACAATGCAAAGACAAGATGCTTCACTTCATCTTTACATGCATCTTTCATAAAGAGAGTGAAAGTTCCTCTGTAAACTTTTATTGCAGCTCACAAATTGGATTTTGGTTCCCTCCACCAAATAGATTTTAATAAGGATGTTTATTAGGTAATACAAAATTATATTTTCTGCAGTAACATACTAAATTAGAACCTGAAAAAGTTACTATAATGCCTCCAAAAATGTTAAATAACATGACAAATATAACTACCCAATCCTGCACACATAATGAGTTGAATACAAACACTACAAACACACGCAGATTTTTTGTGATTGATACTGAGAGAGGATAAGATTTAGGATCTTAACAGATCTGCAGGTATTTCCTATTTGACAGAAACCCTACCTACAACCCAAATATATTTTAGGGCCAGCTGTGCTGCATGGTTGTGTCATATCCACTGTCATCTTCCTGTGCTGCAGAGCTGCTGCAGTAAGACTCAGGCACAGAGGGTCAGGGGAAAGTCTTAATGGTGGTAGGACCTGACAATTGGTCCCTACCAGGGAGGTCACATCTTTAGTGCTGGGCCAAACCAAAGTGGTCTGTCTTCTGCAGGATTCAGATGATGCAGCCCGTTGACTCCAACCCCTAGGGCCCAGATATCTCACCTTTCCCCAAGTGTCAGCTGCGGGCAAACTCTCGGTAAAAGCGAGATTGCTCTTGTACAATAACAGCGTGAAGAACAAATCAAGGCCATTACATCTTGGTCAAATGGAAGTCAAGTTTACTTCTATGTAGAATTATTGTGTAAAAGTTATTCTGCAATGTTTGTCTCTATTTTAAAGACAAAGGTCAATTTTTTACTTCATAAATTCCTGCAACAATGGCAGCAAATTTGTCCTAGTAATCTGCAATTTACTGGAAGAACAGGAAGTACAGTTCACATGTGCCAAAAATATGTGGGGTTCTTCCAGATAATGTTTTAGTCTCTGAGGAGTACTCAGGTGTAAAATGGTAACTCCTTTGGCAGAAGAGTGCTCCAAAATTCAAATGATAGCACGCTTGTAGATATTTGTGCCTGACAGAGACCTGACAGACCTTAATCATATGGAAAATGTGGATACTGTGATGTACGATGGCCTTTCTGGTTGGCAGTTCCTCTCAGTGTTGAATTGCACACCCCCATCTGGCACAACAAGAATTGCCATCATCTGTTTGTCTCCGGGTGAGTGTCCCTTGCCTTTGTGACTGACAGCACAGAATAACAGCAATGAAACAAACACCTCAAACAGATTGATCTGGCTTTTGCCTGCAGCAGTTAAAAACCAGCAGAGAGCTGGGAGCTCAGCAGCAGCACAGTGAATCACATGAAGCTCCCTGCCACTGAGGAGAGATGCAGTTTTTCCCCGCTTTGTGCTTGGCTGCTTTTCGCACAGCAGATTTCAGTTGTATCTGGGTCAGTTTTTGTCACAAAACTGCTGAAAAAAAATCCAAAGAGTGACCAACAGAAATCAACAAACTATGCTGGCAATCAGCTAAGAAGGGCAAATGTAAATACTGAAGGAGACATTAGGAGCAAGGGAGACACCATGCAGTTCACAACCGTGCATTAGGCTGATGTCATGCTTTTGAGAAAGAGGATGCCAGGTGAAAGCAGATGTCCTCTGCATGCAGTACATCCAACTGAGTGTGAAAAGTCCCCAGGTAACCTTTAACAATTCACTGCCTTTCAGTAAACATCTGAAACACTCTTTGACAGGGTATGAGACCAGTGGAAAGTGGCAGCAGCCCTACCACAGTCTGGGTCAGCCCTGCTGGCCAATGCATGTGAGCTGCCATTCATTATAATCATTCTGGTTTCACTCTGTGCTGGGGGAATTCTTCCCTGGACAAAAAATTGATGAAACATTCTCTCCACCATGGTTTTCCCTTGTCACTGTTCCTTCTTTCTTCCTGTAGTCTTCATAGGTGGTTCCCTTCAGGATACTCTGTACTAATTTTCTGTCCCTCTTATGCCTGTGTGCAGTTTTGGGTGCCACAATATAAAAAAATAATAAGCTATTAGAGGGTATACAAAGGATGATGAAAGGTTTGGAAGGGAAGTCTTATGAGGAGCTGTTGAGTTCACTTAGTTTGCTCAGCCTGGAGAAGAGCACTGACTGAGGAGAGATCTCACTGCAGTCTGCAACTTCTTCACCAGGGGAAGAGGAGGGGCAGGCACTGATCTCTTCTCTGTGCTGACAGTGACAGGACCTGAAGGAATGGCCTGAAGCTGTGCCAGGGGAGGTTTAGGTTGGGTATTAGGAAAATTTCTTCACCCAGAAAGGGGATGAGCACTGGAACAGCTTCCCCAGGGAAGTGGTCTCAACACCAGCCTGGCAGAGTTCAAGAAGTGTTTGGAAAATATTCTCAGGCACACGGTGTGACTCTTGGGGTTGTCCTGTGCAGGGTCAGGAGTTGGACACGATGATCTGGATGGATCCCTTCCAACTCACTGTATTCTATGACTCCATGATTCTATGATTCTGTCCTCTCTTCCCACCTCAATTCCCCTTGCATTGAGATGCTGCTGCTTGCCCAAAATCCTGCTGTTTCTCCTCTTCCCCTCTGCTTGTAGGGCTGAGGGGCGGGTGAGGGCAGCAAAGGAGGGCTCTGCCTGCCAAGGGCTGCAGGGAGGATGGAAAGGCTATTACCACCAAAACTACTGACCATCTCGGGGAAACAAACACTGACAGTGCCATTCTGCTATTAATAGCTTCAGCAAAGATCCCTCCAGGAGACCTTCACATGAAAAACGTGTTTTGTGAGTGCATGGCAGCAGGCACCCAAGCCCCAGCATTCACCTCTCACTCCAATTTTCCTTTTATGGACTCCACAACCATGGACTAGTCTCCAGACTAGTCTCTTCTGTCTCTTGGTTGTTTTAATATCCCAAGATACAGAAAAAATATGCTGTTATTTGGCTTCTTTACTGACACATTAACAACACATGGATGATATCAAGGGGAATATTCTTTATCTACTGTAGGAGAAGCCCCAAATGGTGCACAGGGCTGTGCCTGGCGTGAACTCTGGTATCAGTGAGGAAACTGCTCTGCAGCTAA
This sequence comes from Prinia subflava, assembly GCF_021018805.1. Lineage (NCBI taxonomy): Eukaryota > Metazoa > Chordata > Aves > Passeriformes > Cisticolidae > Prinia > Prinia subflava. The sequence goes on from NC_086249.1 coordinate 33,229,278, forward strand.
TCCACCCAGCAGTAGCATTTTATAAAGCACATGTTGGGTCAGGAAGCGGTTGGAGAGAGGAGAGAAGAAGGCACAGATCATAGTGGCAGTGTGACAAAGGATTCCTGATCACACAGACAGCCTGGCTCTGGCTCTCTAAGCTAATTAATGAGAACAGATTAGATGGCAAATACTATGGATTTCTAAGTGGAGGTATCTACCAACTGCTAGCCACATATGGCCAAAGTATTGTTAATTTGAGTGCTCAGGAAGAAAAACTCCTAAACTAGAATCTTCCATCTGGAAACTTTCCTGATAGCTTTGCTTAATATAGGAATAACATTTCTTATTCTGATTTTCAAGGAAGATGGCATAGAAGCTGTTGTCCAGAGAAGATAGGATACCCTATCTTTGGAAGTGTCAAAGGGCCTTTGAAAAATCTGCTCTTGTGGAAGGTGTCCCCACCCATGACAGGGGAGTTGGAACTGAATGATCTCTGAATTCCTTCCAGTCCCATGGTTCTATGATATGATATGCTATTGCAGTGTCTGTGTGGGGGTGTGACCCTCCCTAGGCCTCCCTGTGACACCTGAACCCCATGGCCACTCTCAGACAATCACTCTGTAACTCTGATCCCCTCCACACTGCGGGCCTTCCCTGCTCTCCTGATGTGCAGAATGATCAGCACAGCTTGACTGACTTCTTTATCTGAGACACACAGAGCAGGTTTGAAAAAGGAGAGACCCTCCTGCAACTTCAGTAAAGGAAGCCTGCTACTGAAGAATCTTCTGTAAATGAGATCTTGGCCTAAATGCACAAACTCTCCAACTACAGCTGGAGAGGTTTGCATGCAACCTCATTCTGAAAACACAATGCTGATATCATAAAAAGTTGTCTTCCCAAGCTGTTGCTTTTCCTCTTGATTTTCCGGTGTTTGTTCACACATTAAATGCATAAAGGTACCTGAAAATAGAATACATAAACCATTTTCAAATTAATCTCCAAACTCCAGTTAGCTTTAACTTCCATTTGAATAATTGATCAATCCTATTGAAATTTACAGTTTAAAAAAGTATCATCCCTAATTCATGTCATTGCAACTTATGATGATGTTCTCTATGAGAAATTCAATATAACTAAATGTGAATAGAAAAATGGCCTTTCAAGAAAAATTCAAGTGTATTTGTTAAGAATCACTCTTACTCCATTCTTAAAAATGGTTACATGTCTCACCTGAAAATCATTTCTATCCTCTTCAGTAAATTAAACGTTTCTACACTAATAAAAATCAACGTAACAAGAATGATGGGACTGTTGAAGAGGAACACATAAAATATACTGGACTCCATTCTAACCTCAGTTGAAGCAAAGTAACCTTGGAACACCCCTGTTGGAACCAGAGGGGTTGACTGGTATGACTGGGCTGCTTCTGCAGTCCACAGGCTTCACCTCTCTGTGGCTGCCCACATTTTGCAAGCAAGGGACTGTGAGCAGTATCAGACTTTGCTCTGCCAGCCTCATGCTCTGTTGTTCATGTCCTGCAGCTGAGCAACGCTGAAGAAACTCTCAGGAGACACACTGCTCACAGTCAGTGGGTGAAGGGCTGTGAGCCAAGCCAGCAGCCTCAAAGAACTGTAGGATTCAATATCTGGATCAGGCTTTGGGTTTGCAGCCAGTAATTCACCTGCCTGCCCTTGGCATGTGGCTTAATGGAATTCCTGCAAACTCGAGGGTAGGTAGCCATGCATGACTTGAGCAAGGTTCTTCTCAAGTCGGTCTGTGTTGGATTCCTCACAGACACAAAGTAAAACTCAAGCTGCAGTAGCTGCAGTTAAGTGGTTCCATAAATTGGAAGTATTTTCAGAACCCCACTCAATATTTTTACAGCTCTTCACGATTTTACACACATACAGACATACATATGCAGCCACTATCCACTTCAGAGGATTTAATAGTGGCTTTTTGTCTTGGGTACTGGCAAGATAATGACTATAATAATATAGAAGTACCAATATAATTATAGTACAAAAAGTACAGATCTCTGGAGGCTTTTTCTTGTCAAACTTTCTTACAATCCTATATATTTTATTTGTGTTAAATGTGAGCTTAATTGGTAATCAGAATGCTTGGTCTCTCTTTTCAGTTCTAGACCTCTGATACAAAATATTTTAATATTCTTCTTTTTATTCTTTGCAGCATGCTAAATGAGGCATTGAAAATTCAACTTTGTACTTGATAGCTCTTTCTTTAAAATATCCGGAGAAGGCTGTAATTATAAGTATTTAAACTATTCAGAAGTAAGTCAACCCTAATTAATCATATTTTGACTAATAGAATACTTTAAAAGGTATTTTTTATTGTCCAGGTTTAAACAGATTTGGTGGTAATTTGGGATGAGGGAACGGTTTGCTGTAAGGATCACGTTTAAGGAGAGCAAGCAGCTGAGGAAAGGAAAAAGGTTGCACCTTGCAGTTGCCAATAAGCCTTGTGTTAGTCAGATGCACAACAAGGTGGGCTCAGGCCACGAGAGGCAGGGCATCTGTCACCAAACCTGCAGGTCATTCCCATGCAAACCCAGAAATGAAGGATCACTATTAATAATAGTGCCAGTGTGCCTTGGCCCAATGTGAGCGGCTGCTCATAGGCTGGAAATCACAGTGTGCTCATGCCTAAGTTAGGGTAAAAATATGTTCTAATATTTTAAACTTTTGCCATACTCCTTCCTTAGTCATCATGCTGGAATGAGGCGACTGAGCTCACGGCAGCTAAGCAGCTCACTTGGACTGCTCGGTTGTTCAGAGAAGAAGATCAGTGTAATTTCAAATGGCTTGCTCTCCTGCATCACTAAGCCATGGCTGGTCAGGGAGCTGTGACTGGAGACCTGGGGCTGGGTGCCATGACCATGGGCTGTTCTACCATACCTGTGTGGAGAGTGGGTAGTGTTGTTATGGTTTTCAGACGGCACAGAAATAACAACATGACTTTCCATGATGGTAAAGATGAGAGCAAACTTTATTCCACTAAATTCTACTTTTATAGAATAGTTCAGTACAAAGAACATGATTGGTTATTCAATGTCTACACCCTTTAGTAAACATTTCTTTCCAGTAAGCATGTTGGAACAACACTACCTGCAGATGGTTTCTCACTTACAAAGGTTTGTTTGAATTCCTCCTTTAGATTTCTCAGGCTAACATGAGAAAGTTGCTCGTCTCCCTTTCACACAGACACTGGCATAGCCTGAAGCTTAAGTTCAGACCAATGTCAGGCCCACAGGGTAGACCCCATGGTTACAGCAAGGGGAGAAATGCCCAGCTCTAGTCTAGCTCTAGTTAAGCACCACAGCAGGCTGTCTAGGGAGACACCAGGGTCTCTATCAGGGAAGATTTTTAAGAGTAGGCTGAAAGTCTGGAAGTCAGGTTGTAGGCACAGCAAGACACTCACTGGGACAGGAGGCTGGAGAAGATGAATTCTTGCCTTTCCTTAGGGCAGTATTTCTTTTTTTTCTGACTATGTCACAGTGCTGCTGCTGCACAGAAAACATGAGTGGTATTGGGCTGGGTCTTTCACTTTGGCCACAACAACCACTTGCAGTGCTACAGACTGGAGACAGAGTGGCTGGACAAGGGTCAGGCAGAAAGGAACCTGAGGGTGCTGGGTGATAGCTGACTGAACATGATCCAGTGTGTGCCCAGGTGGCCAAGAAGAAAAATGGCATCCTGGCCTGGGTCAGCAATGGTGTGGCCAGCAGGACCAGGGAAGTGATTCCTGCCCTCAACTCAGCACTGGTAATGCCACACCTTGAGTACTGTGTCCAGTTCTGGGCCCCCCAGTTTAGGAAGGATGTAGAGATGTAGAGAAGGGCAACAAGGCTAGTGAAGGGTCTGGAACACAAGTCCTGTGAAAAATGGCTGAGGGAGTTGGGGCTGTTTATTCTGGAGAAAAGAAGGCTCAGAGGAGTCCTCATAACTCTCTACAACTGCCTGAAAGGAGGGTGTAGCCAGGGGGAGTCAGCCTTTTCTGCCAGGTAACCAGCAACAGGATGAGAAGACATAGTTTTAAGCTGCATCAGGGGAAGTTTAGGCTGGACTTTAGGAAAAAAAAAATCACAGAAAAAGTGATTGGACATTGGAATGGGCTGCCCAGGGATGTAGTGGAGTCACCATCCCTGGAGGTGCTTTAAAAAAGCCTGGATGTGGCACTCAGTGTCATGGTTTAATTGATAAGTTGGTATTAGGTCAGAGGTCAGACTTGATGATTTCAAAGGTCTTTTCCAGCCTAGTTAATTCTGTGATTCTGTGATTCTGCACCCCACTCAGAAATACCCCACACAATTGCTTAGAGCTCTGCAGGCCCTCAAGGGAACATGAACAGAAGACCACCCTTGTGGAATAACAGTAAGGGCTGCTACAAAAAAAAAAAAAAAAATTGTTGCCATGCCTATATCAAATAATGACTTCTGTACAAAAAGGCCATTTTCAAGAAATGTTTCTGTCTGATGCTCCAAGAGGTCAAAAAGTACCTTAGGAAAAGGGTTCGAGCATACTGCCTTCTCCTCAGGAACTCAGTGAAAGACTGTTGCAGAAATCTCTGATCCTACCAATTATGTAGGCTGGATAGAGCCTGTGATTCTCTTCAGTACATCTCAAACTCGAACTTCTCCATGAAGCTTTGATGCCTGATGAAAATCAAGTCACACAAGAAACGTATTATTAATGAATGTTTCTGGTGGCTCCATGGTGAATAATATTTTCAGGTGTAGTAAGTTTGGGTAGACTTTTGTTATTCTCATGGACTAGGAAGAAGACTGTGTGCAGTGGGAGAAGGGATACAGTCAGGGATTTGGGGGATGCTGTGGGCCTGACAGCCCTCCAAACTGCCAGTCATGGAGGTAACTGCTATGGGACACAAGTGGTCATTTCTCTCAGATCTTTGCTTCCCATTGGACAACACCACATCCACCTTTCTCACATTTACTAAGTTAACATATTAAGATCAGTCTTCATTACTGGATTCCTCTGATATGCAAACTGCCTTGTTTTTTCCTTTTCTTTGAAAGACATTCAGTCCTCTCCTTAGGGCAATTGTGTTGGAACAATTCATCCCTACTGACCTCCAGCCATCTAGCTGGTCTCCTCCTGCCTTCCCTTGGAAAGCAGAAGCATTGCCAGCCTCCTGTCTGTAAGATTCACATTTCCCAGGCATTATCCTTACTCCAGCATTGACACTGCTCACTGATAACCCACCTTGCATTCAGGCACACCATCACCAGTGATTCCCCAAGGCACACTCCCCTCTGTCAGACCAGTGAAAACCCAGGACTTCATGTGAGAAATGATGTGAAAGACTAAGCAGTCTGTCCTGGTGAAATTTGTCCTCTGCTGTTCTCATCCTCATATGGTTAAATGCCTGATAAAAGTAAATTATATTGGTGCTGAAGCTGACAAATGATTAATAGTCATTTCCCCAGTGTTCATCACCATGATATTTTGAGAGAAATAATGAAAATTCTCCTTTGGCTTAAATGTTGGGGTTTCTCTTATGGAATCTGAGGAGACATTGGTCAACTTGTTTTCAGCAAAGTTCTTTTTAAAGAAACTCACAAAAGACAAACTGAAGGCAAGTAAAAGGAGCCCATTAATCACTGATTGCAAGTCATCATTTCTAAAAAGTCTAGTTTGGCATTCCTGATTATAGTCTTCTAACATTATCTGTGAGTTTGTGGAATTCTTTACTTTGGGGAAAGGGAGGAAAGGAGGAGAGGCTATCAGTAAGTTATTTATCAAAATTGTGCTTTTTGGTTTTACCAATATGAATTTTTTTTAAGAAGAAAAATCTTCACTATCTTTACACTACTAAGTGTGGTGAGGCACTGGAACAAATTGCCCAGAAAACTTGTGAATGCCCTATCCCTGGGAATGCTCTAAGCCAGGTTGGATGGGGCTCTGATCAATCTGGCCTAGTGTCCTGGCCCATGAAAGAGGAGTTGGAACTATGATCTAGATGATCTTTAAGGTGCCTTCCAACTCAATTTTACAATTCCGTGAATTATATTCAAACTCATGTGCAGTGTGGGTATAGTGGATTTTTTTCACATTTAACTCACTCTCCATGCCCTCTTTTCCTCCAGGAGAAGGAAAATGTTTTGGAAATATCCATATTTTGTAGATGGCATTTTAAAATGAAAAATTTCATGTTTCCAGGAGGGCTGAAGTAACTGAACACTTGTTGAGATTCAATGCTAAGGAAGAAAAAAAACCCCTAAAACTTCCTATAATCCCTTTTCTTTCCCAAACACCCTCGCATTTCAGGGCCTTTGGTATCTAAAATACACAGGAAGTTTGGGATATAATCATCTGAAGACCACATAACTGACCTAACTCTTTTTTATTGCCTGAGATTAGAACCAGACTTCTTCCTTTATGAATTGTGAGAAACAGCTGCACTGAGGATCAGCTTTCTGAAGACAAACATAGTGGAATGTTCAACCACAAATGTTATGGGATGTTTTGTCTTGTATATAGACATATCCCTTGAAAACAGGGTGAATATAAGTTATCATTCCCTTTCCCTCATCTGAGTGCCCTATGTATGAAGTGAGTTGTATGTTCTTGTTTGTTCTCTGGCCCCAGAGTATTTAAATTCTGACAAAAATTTGAACCATTTCAACAAAACAAATGAGAAAAATCCATCCCCAGTCTTGACAAGTCTTAAAGATGTAGTTGACCTTCACTGCAAATGTGTTCTGTCTCAAATAAAAAGGACACTTGATCCCAGACTTCCTCTGTCAAAGCTATTCCTATCCTTGTTGTGTTAGGGCACTCCATTTTTAAAAGATACATGATTGAGTTGAATTTCTAAATTTTATTTCCATAACTCCAAAGCGTCATGGGACTTAACCTAGGACTGGAAAAATGTGAGTCCTGGTCTTTGCACCATGGAGCTCTCTGTTTATATTGCATTATCACACATTTACTGGGCTACTGGGTAAATTGTACAAACCCTACTTAGTTCAAAAAAGTATAGTTTATGACTCCTCTCTATGTTAATGATCTGACTATTTAGCAACAAAGCCACCCTCACTTTCATGCTCCAAGGTTTTGTTCCAGTTAGGCTGCAGTGCTTTCTTACAGAGAGGTTCACATCTGCAGGGGAGCAAGGGGAAGTGATTTCCACAGCTGAGCTTCTGGTTTGCCAGTTAGAGCAGGTATCTCATGGTAAGATAGTATCCCTGAAAGAGACATGAAAAAAAAAAAAAAGTGTAGGGCTAGAAGAAGCATCAGAAAGTACATTTAAACCTGGAATATCTTCCAGGGACTGAATGGCTGCTCATATTATTCAGGCTGGGAAGCAACTTTTTCATTTTCCAGTGTCTATATCCCATTTATCATTTTCACTCGGCACTTCACCATAAATCTAAAGAGCATCAAAAGCTAAAGGGCAAACATGAGAAAAGATATACAACTTTAGTCTGCTTTATAGCAATAAAAGGGTATTTTAAATTCAGTTTTTCCTTCTGTATTTTGATTTTACACCTTGTCATACATTAAGTGAAGTAGTTCAACCCCAAGGAACTGATCTTGGCCTTTATTATGACAAAGATCACGCATAAAATGTGCAAGAATTGATAACCCAGTAGAAATGCAGCTTGTAGCTACTCACAGAGGGGCTGGAAAAGTTCTCTGTCAGTTATTTGTTCTTTCTTTCCTATCTCATAAATTTTCAGCCTAGTTTGTACCAATATGTACTTCAGAAAGTGGGATGTTTATTAAGGGAGCTCTTCCTTCTCTCTGCTATCTATTGAATACAACACATGTTCCCAGTAATTTGAACATATCATCCCTTACCAGCACAGCATGAGTCAAGGAATGTGATTTCTCTTTCCTTAGGGACCAGTAAGATTCCCCAAACTGAACAGAATGACAGTCAGACTGATAACACCTACTCTATTCCACGTGTTTTAAATGATTTCCCACTCAAGTACTACTTTCAATGGGGAAAGGAATCATACACTGATTAATTCACTGCTAGAGCTTCCACAGTCACTTTTAAAATTTTCTCCAACTCTAAAACTTGGCATAACAGGAACACTCAAACTCTTGTATGCTATGACTTCACATATTGTTGTTTTCAATTAATCCTCTTTAGATGCACTCAATTGGTTTTCCCAGGGCTTTGCCATCATACGCACCGGAGGCAGGCAAACGTCCTTGGGACAGGTACCCGGGACTCCAACACGAGAGGACTAACTCCAGGATGTTGTCCAGGGGAGAGAAAATAAAGATAAACAAGAACTTATCTCTTTTCCAGCACCCGGCCTGACCTGGAGCAAGAAGCAATTAGTGTTGCCTCACTGTCGATACAGTGTGTTTGATGCTGTGCAATTACCTGTGTGTAAGTTTTTGCTGAAAGCAGTCATTGTGGGAACATGTCTGAAACTGAAATCATTCTCTAACATGCCTCACTCTACCTTGGCAAAAAGGCACACCTCTTCCCTGCTTGATAGAAAAATAACTGGTCACACAAGGGATAAAAATGAATGTCCTGTTAGTGATGTCAGTGGGTTTCTCAAACTCAGTTGATGAATCTTTATGTTTCTCACAGTGACCTTCAATTTTGCAAGCATAAATTAACACAAGAGGAATCCAGAGAGGTCTGGAATCCAAATTCACCATTTTGTCCAGTTTACTTGTCTTTATATATAGAGATATATGTGTGTGTGTGTGTGTGTATAAACCTTAAAGAAAGTAAGTTCTTCGTACTAATATATTATTTGGATAGCTCTCTTTACAACAGCTTTCATTGTCTTATGTGCCAAGGACAGTTCTCACCCCTTCAAGGACTAGCCTGGTGCCTGAAGCTTTTGTCATGAGTACCCTTTAGACTGTAGCTCTAGAATGCAGCTTTCCAAGTGCACATATCATCTCTGTACACATATTGCTGCCCATACTCCTATCCTACGCATAGGGTTCCATTCATAAACAGTGTATTTTCAATTTTGGAAACAGATGTATTAATCAAATTCCTATTTTTAAAAATAAAAATATCCTTCAATAAGGAAACTGAATTCCACATTTTCAGGCCTAATAAGTTACATGTTTTCGGAGAGAGAGGCTATCCAATTCATCCTGAAGTGGAAGTGTTGATTCTGTAGGTGGCACTATGAACCGGTGCTTCCACACAGCGTTGGTTACAGTGCCACACAAGGAACCACCCCTCACAAGAGAGGCGTAGTTGAGGTCCTGACAACTTCGTGGGTGTCAACAGCCTCAAAGCACTTGCTGCAAGAAGAAAGTTTATTACTCAAGTGAGTTGTCCAAAGAGCATCAGCTGATATCTCCTGGCAGACGTCCAAGGGAATCCAAGCCTCTTGTTCATCTTCTATTGCGTGACCATGACCTTTCTCACATTTTTCTCAGAGCTACATCTGACATAACAAAACATAGCTCATACCACTTCTTCTCACTTTTTAAATTGTGCAGATACTAACAAAGGAGGATTTATAAATATGCAGATATAGAAATAACATTAGGTAGTACAGAAAATAAATTTATCTGGCACCTTCTGGTCTTTTTGCTATATCTGGAGTAGAAACTTAGAGTATGCTCTATTTCCTTGGAGATGATCAAGAACTGAGCTTTTGCAGAATACAAGGTTTCCAGTTTCTTTGAGAGTACTGCTTTTATAGTCTCTGTGTCAAGGAGAGATCTGTAGGGAACATCAGAGATTACTGGGGCATCTGTCTGAAATAGTTCTGCAAGTTGACTTGGGAAAAAAAAGACAAGAAAGCTCCTGCAGTATGAAAAAGCTGAGATTGCTGGGGAACATCACCCATTCTTATGCTGCTTACTTTTCTGTGTGATTTTTCTAAATTGATCATTAATTTATTTATTATTTAGCAGTTAATGGATGGCTTTGAAGCATGAGAAAATTATGCCTGTGTGGCAAAAGGAACTTATATTTTGTAGGGATTTTGAAGCAAAGTCATATATGTATAACTTATTAACCTGGCATATACAAAACAAGCAGGTATTTGGTGACCAGCTTGCCAACGGGAAGGTACAAGGGCATGATTTGGCCAGATCTTGCCTTTTGCAAAATGAAAGCAGTCATGTGCAAATCAAGGATGTTACAGCAGTCAGTCCTGTTACAGGTACATGAAGAAAAAACAAATGTTGTTCCAAACACAGCCTCAGCTACTTTTGACATATGTTTACTAAAGGATGATTGAAGATAGACTTGGGAAAAGGCAGAAATACAGTGGCACTTATTTCACTGAAAACTGTCACAAAGATTAAAAATTGAAAACTGCTGTTATTTCTCCTCAGAAAGACAAAGCTTTAAAGAAAGGGACACTCCAACCAGTTTCTAAGGACTGGTTTGACCTAGCTTCTTGAAACACACTGGGTCTTATACACAGAGCACTTGAGCTACCAAAACCAAGGAATTTTCTGAATTCTTGGCATTTTACATGGGAATATTTTCAGGGGATACTGTGTGTTCTCAGTGGTGTGCCTCACACAGAGGAAAACCCCCAGAAGATGGCAGGAGTAGTGCTTGCATCTGTCTGTGACCAGCAGAGAAAAGTGAATGAACTTTGGAGACTGACCATTTAAGAGACCCTACATTGTGGGGAGGAAAGCCTTGGTTCAGCATATAATTTGCTAAGAGTTGGATTTTCACAGACTAGTCACTAGCTGTTCTGGTAGGGAACAAATCACTTGGTGAGGGATATTCAGTAAATGGTAACTGAGGAGAGAGAAGAGCTGAAGGATCCACTTTTGCAGGAATGAGGTTATTTCCATCATGGAAACAGCTGAGGAGGCAGGAGATGGGCTGCAGGAGATATGCTGAGGAAGAAGCCATCTGCAGAATTGCACTGTATTCCCCAGAGGACTCATGAAGGAGGCACTGAATTGTGTACAGGTGTTCTATGGCTGAGCCTCAATCTGTACAACTCTGAGTTAAAAGCAAGACTGAAGGTTTTTTGAAAGAGTCCACAAAGCTTGGGCACAGTTTGCTCTTATGCATCTGTCCATGGAGATTAAATTGTAAATCCAGACAGCTTGAGGTAGAATTTCTTGGAAAAAAATGTATTTAAGCATTTGGCAATCTGAAAGAGACAACTTCAGTCAAAGTGGTCTGGGACTGCTGGGCTGCAAACCTTCATCTCATGAGGAGAGAGGCAAAGATCCTTTTCTGGGCAGAGAAGCCAAAAGGAGCAAACCAACCACAATCCATTCAAACAAGGAAAAGCTGAAGGGAATATGGATCCAGCCTGCTGTAATCCAAATGCAGTAGCTGAGGAAGATTTCCCCAGGAACAATGGTTTTTCATGACCAAAAATTGAATGTTCCTAAAGAATCTGGGCCTTACCTTAGAGGTTTTGTGAAGCAATCCATAGAATCCATTACTTCTGAGTCCCTTTTAGCCAGCTGACCATCTGTGATGTGTGCCAGCAGATTTTGGACTGTGTGATGGTCATTTGAAGCCAAACGTGCTCTGCATGACACAAGAGGAGGGACAAGAGTGAATAGTGACTTATGCATACAAAAAAAGTAAATATTCTTCAAGAATAGATTTTCTTACTTTCGTATAATATATGAAGGATGTATGCAGGTATGTTCTTTTAAAGCATGCTACAGCAATTTCTTATATTTCATGGAAAATTATAAAGACCTACAGCTGAGACCTGCTGTATTTACATCCTGTGATCTAGGAATCTAGTCTGCATTCTCTTTGTTTCTTTTTTTCCTGAAATACAGTTCAGCCTCCTGAACTCCAGAGCTCTGTTACATTACACAGTCAAATTATAAAACAAAACTATTTTAATCAAAAAGCACTCAACACAAACAGTTCATCTTTTAGGCTTTGCTGTGAGCTGACTCAGCATTCTATCCAAAGGTGTTTGTGAGACATGCCAGTGTGCACAGTATTACACTTTAATGCATAAATGCTTGAATTCTGCTTGCTCTTGGCCATTATTTATTCAACCATGTGTCCTTCCATTTTCCCACTTGGAGCAGTTGCCTGTCTCTCAACAAAAAGATCAAAGAAGACATTTCAAATCCAAGATCAAATAACTATGGCCCAAATTTTGTACATTTACAGCACTGAATTACCTTCTCACCAGAGTGACACTGATGCCTGTAAGAGAAGAATTTGGTGTTGAGTTTGCAATTATATTTACCATTGATTAGGTAGGGATTTATTATCACTAATAGTTGTATTAAGTGAAAAAATGCTTACTATTTGGGGGAATTTGATTTAATATTGTTGATTAAATGTTCTCAATTTGAAAAGAAAATGTTCTTTAAGAAAGCATAATTGGCACTCACTGTCTGCACATCTCAGGTTCTTCAATACGACATTCTTTGGGGGGTGATCAGCTGGGGATCTTGATTCCAGCTGTATGAAAGGGCTCAAATACTGCACCCTGATTTTGCTATGGAGAAAGCCTGACCACCCAACCACTCACCCACCCACCACCTCTGCCCACCCAACTAAGGATTTCAAACCTGGACTAGCCTCTGAGATTCAGATGTTAAGGTCTGGTCTGGAACAAATTTAAGTTTATTGCCTTTCTACCATTGTACCTAAGGGAGCCTGAGATGCATCTTCTGAAACAGACTTCTGCTCCCAAGTTGTTACCTTTCTGCTGGGTACACAACACTAAAGATTTTGATGCTAAAGGAGGTAGAAAAGGCTGGTGATCAGAGCAATCACCCAGGGAGGGTGACACACAAATTTCAGTCCTCCTCAAGCAGGATGAGTTGGAACTGATCGCCCTCCTGTCCAGAGAATACCCAAATCCCTGGGATAGCACCAGGAGGGCTCCCACAAAATCACTTTTCACTCCTCTTGATGGCTCTGTCCTCCCAGTTGTGAGGGTACATTTGAAGAATCAGAAAGCAAATTAACCAAGAGGAGCATTTGTAGCCCACTAATAAAAGTAGAGAACACAGAGCGAAACCCGGATTTCAAGGTTGACTCTTCAGGGTTTTATCTGGCTTTACCTTGAACTACAGCAACTGAAATTCAAAATGAAGTGTTGGGAACAATCAAACATCAAGCTCTGTGTCTGGAGCAAGAGATGCAACATCCATGGTTATCGAAACACCAGGGACAAGGAGTCAAAATGAACAAGCTTGAGAGCAGTGAGGTCTCACTGGAGATGACAGGAGCAGCTCAAAGGAGCAGGCAGTGAGCAGCTGGCAGCTCAGATCATTCCTGTTTACAGGAATTATTACTGGAATAATTTACTCAACTCAAGGATCTGACAAAAAAAATAGGAGGTTTTTTAAAATATTAAATTAAAATTATTTGCGGACTATGGAAAAAACGTCACAAGGCTTAAAGCACTCATTGTGCAATTATAATAACAAAGATGGTTAACAGAACACATGACCATGGAAAATAGTATGTTCTCTCTCCTTTTGTAGTGTCACATGAAGGTTGGATGGCTCTTTTGAACATTATGTGTGGCAAAATACAAGTCCCACTGTGATCAAACACAAACTGCTAGGTGCAAAGCAGAATGGTGAGTCCTGTGGTTTGCAGAACGTTGGATGATATATCACCAGCACTTGTTGAACAGCAACTCCTGCTAAGTATGTATGTAGTTAAATGTATGCAAGGAGATTATCTCCAGTTTCCTCCTGAGCTGAGCACACAGCAGTGTGCCCTGCTGCTGTGGTCAGGCTTCCTCCACAGGAAAAACAGGGTGCAGTTGTGCTCACCCATTCCTTCCCCTGACAAGGAGGTGGGGTGCAGCCCAAGCCAATGCCAGCACCCAGCAGTGTGCAAGTTTAAACTACAAATGTCCATGGCACAGTGAATTTGCAGGAGGAGATTGCGGGAGCTCCAGCCCTGTTTATTTTTGTATTTAATTATACCTCTTTGAAACAAGAAAAGGGAAACCAACTAGGTTTCTACACAGAGAATGAGGGGTTCTGGTGGAATATGGATTTCTACATTTTCTTGGTCGGCTTTCCTGTGGAAATGTCCTGTCTGTAGGGAGTGTCACAGTAAGTCTGTCTGGATACCTGTTGGCTAGTCAGAGTAGATGGGCTGGCAGCAGGTGCTAGCAGGGAGAGATGGTGCCCAAAACAGGTAACATGGCATGGTGGCTGCACTCCTCCCCAATCCCAGTCCTCTTTCTTGATAAAGGCTGTGCTGTCACAGACTAAATGATGCCCACAGCTCTTGGGACTGGGGAGAAGGGGCTGTGCAGGCCCAAGGTGGTAGCACAGTGACTGGCAACCCACAGGCCAGCTGCCCCTAATCAGAAGGACATGGTCAATCCATCCTTGCAGGCACCTCTGGGACAGGTTGTCATGCAGCTAGACCCTGGAACAAGTATTTCAAAACTATTGCACGTCTTCACAGTGACATCAAAACTGGTGCAAAAAAAACCCAAAAAAAACCAAACAAACAGGAAAGGAAGATCCCTCCTAGGTATCTTCACAGCAAGAGCAGGACAAAGGAGCCAGCTGAGGAGATGGTTAGCTATGGCTGTCATGTACAAAATATAAGTTCTCCTTTGAGTATTCATAACATTATTTTTGTTCCCTATGAACTAAAAGCAATTAGTACATGCAGCAGTTGTTGAAATATAATAGACATAATCCATATGGGATATGCTGGCTTTTGCCAGCGGTTCTGCTGCTTCTTAGCAAGCAGGAAGAAATAACTCATCATTATAATATTTACACCCTGTTTTACAGTCTGTCTTAATGCAGGCTCCCAGAACCATAAAAAAATCCTCAGGCTCTCAAGACAAAACTTCATATCATTGCTCTAATTTGCCTTGTTGAGAAATATAATGATGTGTCAACACACTAAAAAAAAATGTAATGCCTGCATTGCATAAAAGAGAGCTACTTAATGTCACTATCCACAGGGTTTTATGTGTAGTTTGAAGAGACAACTTTGCACTCACGTTGGCAGCTGGTAGTTAAAGTTACACACATGCTTAGTCTCAGGGGCACATTTTCATCCCACGCTGTACTAGATTAATGGAGGTAATACAGACAAAGAGTATGATGGAAATAATCTACAGCACATACAGACAGTTTGCAAAGAAAGGAAGGTGTTTTTTCCTCCTTGCTCAGGAAAGAAACTAATACAACGAGCTGATATTAGTCTCATCCTGTGCAGGCTGTGCCTTGCCAGGGGACTGTGCTGTGGTGGCTGCAGTGTCACCTCCTGCCAGGAGCACACAGGGAGGATGAGGAGCTGCCAGCCAGCTGGGAATCTCTAGGGGAGCACGGCCCAGTGCCCTCCAGCACACACACAGGGCTTCATCTCAGGCAGGGAAGGGGTACAGGCCACTTCTCAGATGCTGCAGGTAGAAACAGCTGAAAGTAGGTCACCAAGTAAATGAGAAGGACTTATGATAAGGCTCAAGTAGCAGCTGCGGTACAGGCTGCCCACAGTCTCAGTTGGGTCAGGCTGAAGGCAATGAGCTATGGAATCAAAAGCACCTTCTCAGTGGGAAAAGAATAGCAACCACTATGTCTGAATCTTTACAGATCCTTGAACTTTCAGGTTATGGTATTCTCCTAAGTGAGTTGTGCAAAGAGAATTTGATATGTTTATACCCATCCATTTGTAGTGAAACCGAATGATTCAACACGTGGAAATCTTTTGCTGGATCTGAAACTATCAGTTTGAATCTCCACAGGAGAAGGAAGCCACTCTAATGAAGTCTTGCACACTCTCACAGATTTCTGTGCTCTGCATTACATGTGCTTCACAACTACTGACCACGAAAACATGGTCACTGATGTCAAGATGGGATGTGCCACCAACCTTACTCAGGCTGCCTGTGAGTGCAGCCATGACTGCAATGGACATTTTCTCACTGGAACTGAGCAGCCAGGAGGGCCAACCCTGTCCTGGGGGCATCAGGCACAGCATGGCCAGCCGGGCAAGGGAGGGGATTGTCCCCTCTGCTCTGAGCTGGGGCAGCCTCATCTCCAGTGCTGGGGGCAGCTCTGGGTGCCACAAGATGAGAAAGACACTGAACTGGGGAGAGTGTCCAAAGGAGGGCAACAAGGATGGTGAAGGCCCTTGTAGGGGAGCCTTATGAGGAGCTGTTGAGGTCACTTCTCTGTTCAGCCTGGAGGAGACTGAGGAGAGACATCATCACGGTCTGCAGCTTTCTTGTGAGGGGAAGAGGAGGGACAAGTACTGATCTCTTCACTTTCATGACCAGTGACAGGACCTGAGGGAATGGCCTAAAACTGTGTCAGGGAAGGTGTAGATTAGACATCAGGAAAAGATTCTCCACCCAGAGGGTGTTTGGGCACTGGAACAGACTCCCCAGGGAAGTGGTCACAGCACCAAACTTGGCAGAGTTCAAGGAATGTTTGGACAGCAGTCTCAGGCACTCGGTGTGAGATGGGTCATCCTGTGCAAGGCCAAAAGTTGGACTCAGAGGATACTGATGAGTCCTGTCCAGCTCAGCATGTTCTACGACTCTGTGATTCTGTGAACTCAGAGAGGGATGTTTCACACTTCCTGCTCCAAGTGATCTTGCAGTTCATGGGGCCTGACAGCTGCCAAGCCCTCTCACAACAGGCTTTCTTCCAGAATGTCACCATATGAGTCACAGCTGTAATTCTGCCTGCTCTGCCACTTGCATAGGTAAGAGCACAGCTACCTGCAGGTTTATAGATTTGCTCCCAGCCAACACTTTCCAACTGAGAGGGAGATATTATTTGGGGGGTATATTAATAATGCTGCAAAGGCATAGAAAGGAGCTTTCCACCACAGGCAAAGGACAGACCTCCACACCAACTCAGATAGTTCCCAGATCCAGCTAGCTAAAATTTCCTGGATCCAACATATGCTGAAATTATCGTGGTTGATTGATTACAGTTGTCATCTAATCTATTCTGGATTTTAGTAGTGAGGTTTTTCTTTGAAGAGTTCAGCCAGTCCACTGAACTGGAGGAATTAACGTGACTCAGATAAGTCCATACTCAGCAGCCCTTCTGTTCTTAGTCAGTAAAAGAAAAGCAGTCTCCTGGAATGATTTCATTTCCTTAAAATGTCTTTTGTCGATACTATTCTCCTGCCTTTCTATCCTGTAATCAATCAAATTGGTCACCTGCCCTTGATGAGTGCTCTGTCCTTGGCTCAGGTGGTGAGGCTCAATGCCTTTCCTGCATCCCTCACACCAAAGTGGATTCAAAAGTCAAATAGGCAACTCCTCTCCTGACTGTGCTTTGTGACACCTCTCATGTACTGATTTGACTCTCACACAGTCAACCAGGCCATGTACTTGCATAAAGTCATGGAAGGTTTACTACAGCCAAAACTCTTCTCCAGTGCATCATCCATGGCTGTGCAAATTTCCTACAATATGCTATTGCCCTGCCTTGCAGGAACTGTATCTATTTCTGTCTCTAGGGGTTTTTTTCCAGTCTAATGGCTAAGATTCTTTTTTGCCCTGGTGATAAACATCCTGTAAATAGGAAATAGAAGCATTTGCCCTCTTGAGACTGGAAAGAGAGGTCATACCAACTTGACAGTATTTAACAAATGGCCTCAGAAAAGGTGCTAGCTGGAAATTAGTTTCCATTTCTACTGACCAGAGTGAATTTCAAAGTACTAAGCTCTTCATAGCAGCCTCCGTGCGCTTACTCATAGTTTGAGCCATTCAGTCCCCTCTCAGTATTGATTTTTTTAAATAAAATATTTCTGTTCTGCATAAGCATGTTATCCAGCAACTGTTCCATACAAAGAGTTTTTATTCTTACTTACAAAAATTGAATTTTATAAAAAGTTACAGAAATATTTAAATCAGAAGGAAGAACTTTGTATAAGTGCAAATGTCTCCCTTGACATTTTTCCCTATTTTCAGATTTCTTTTTCCTCCTTGCTCATTCTAAGAGTTTCACATCTGGGCCTCAGCAACTTTGTGGGCTGTGTTAGTACAGTAAAGAATATTTTTTTTCTCATCAAACTGTAGCAGGCAAGAAAGAAAACACTGTCAAGAGCTACAGACCCCCCAAGGAGGTTTAAGTGCCACTGTGGGTAATTTTGCCTGAAGAAATGTATTGAGATGCAAAGGCAATGCCTAAATAACATTTTATTTGTTCATTGCTCGTTTGAATAACATCAGCATAAACATCCTTCTTACGTGAGCCTTTTTCTCCCTTCTGAGAGATTGAGGGGGGTCTGGGAGAGGCAGGAGGGAGCTCTGTGTTGGTTTACACTGTGCAACATTCAGGCACACCACGGGACCCTTCCCTCTCAGCACAGTATGTAGCAAAAAATATCACTGTAATTATCGTAGGGGAGTGAATAAGGGAGAGCTGCCTTAGCCAGATCCTGAAAATGTGCATCCCCCACAATGGGCTTGTGGGAATCTCACAGCACGAGCAGCTCAAATAGCACTTGCCAGTCCTGGTGAGAGTGAGCCACATGGAGTCTTCTCCTGAAGAGATTGCTGGGACTGAGCATGCAGCAGGAGAGCATTTTCTAGGCACAGAGCTGGCCTGCCACAGCATGCCTGGTGCTTGTGTTCACCAAAGGCTTTACAGGAGGACACAAGAAGCAAATGGATTTGGAAGGATTTCCCCTGTCTCTCAACCCAGCATGTTCATCTATGTCCCTGAAGTTTCACACCCATCTTTTCCATCAAATCCCATAGCACACAGCATCTCTTAGTTCCTAGAAAGCCATGTAGGGGACAAAACCTTATACATCTGCCCTCATTCTTCACTGCTTCCAGCTGCAGCAGTCATCTCCCACTGTTGCCTTTTCAATTCTTCCCATCTTAGACATAAAAGGAATCCAATCCTGCAAGCAAAAGTGTCCCTAAAGGGTTTGAGTGCTTCCATTATCCATCCAACTGATCTAGACAGATATTTTTTATATTTACTAAACAGAAAAAGCCACTTAGTGTCATTCTGGTGTGAGGATTCTCTTTGCTACTTGTTCAAATTACATGTTCAAACAAGAATTTTCTCCCATAAAGCCAGATTCTTATGATTTCACCTTGTAAAGAAGTCATAATCCTTTGTTACAATGGCTAGTCTGCTACCTTACATTTTGTTCAATTTTAAGAAAAAGCAACCTTCAGTATACCTCAGAGGAGTAAAAGGTGACTACACTGCTCAAGGAGGAAAAGGCATGGCACAGACTCCTGCTCAGAGTAGTCACTTTACTGCAACATGCATTTGACTCTGGAAACTAAGGGCATGTTCTGGGCAAAATTTGAGGGACAAATAATTTGCCAGATTCTTTTCAGAAAAGAGGCTGTTTTGTTTTTGTTTTGTGTAAGTCATCATCATCATCCCTCAGCATAATAATTATGAGATCAATAATGCCACAGAAGCCAGCGATGGGTAATGTAGTCTGTTAAATGCTCTTAAGGTACATTCATACCAGTGCTGCAGTTCAGACCAAGAGGGCACACTGCAGCCACACACTTTTTCTGCACATCATAAAGCGTGTCTCAGGGGATACAAATGAGATCCTTTCAAATAAAGGTTAGCTTCAAATAAAGGTCCTCTCCAAAAGGACCAACACTGAAAGCAACACAGGTGTCCATAAATGCCCTTAGCCTGCTGAGAGGAGCAAGAAATTGGGACCACAATTGTATTTCTGTCCCACAGTTACTGGGATCAAAGTAACTCCAGTAAGCACAGGGAGGGATAGGGCTATCCTTTGAACTTGACATGGCCACAGTGAGGAAAAGTCTCTAAAGCTACTAACCTGTCCAAACTGCTGTGTCTGTTTTAGGAGAGACAAATCCACCTTCATTCTGTCCTTGGATTGCAGGAACAGACTGGCTCACATATAGACATTTAGATCTAGACCAGATAATTTCTATCTTTCACTGCCAGGCATGTGCAAAAACCAGAGCACAACTTGACTCTAAGAGTCAGACATACCTAGGACAAACACATGTTTGTCTGGAAAAGGCACAGGGTCTGATGGACAGGGATAACCTCAGCCATGGAACCAGTGCAGCTGGAGGTGCTCAGGGCCCATGAGAACCTGGGGCTCCCCGCATCACAGGATGGGTAATGCCTGTGTGGATAATGCAAGTGTTGTCTAGCAGGGGTAGGAGGTACCCTGACTGCAGGCCAGCAGTAACCAGGTGAGCAGGAGGCTTCTGGCAGGAACAGGCTTCAAGACAATCCAGAGAAGTTCTGTTGAGTGGAAAGGGCAGATTGATTCAGCAGTCTTGAAAAGCATGTGTTTCCTGGTGAATGTAAGTCAGCACTGAAGCTGTGGGCTGGGCTCTGTCTGCCTCAAGTCATTAAATGAAATAGGCTTGATTTTACAAAGCAGCAGTTTAGTGCAGCAGAAACCTTGGGCTGCTGGGCAGGGTGGCTCTTTGTGTTACTTTGAGCCTCTCAGTCAGACAGAGGTGAATCCCAGGAATCCCTCTTATTGTTCTGTATTGCTTAGCATGACATGTTTAAATAGCAGAAAATGAAGTGGGTTTCATCTAAAGAAAGCTGTGAGCATCTGCCACAAATCCTCCCAGCAATGCAGCTCCACTCAGAAATGGCAAATTTGTCCCTCGATGTACTGGAGCAATTTTTTCCACTTTCCAAATATTTCCCTTTCAGATGCATCACTGCTGGCCTGTGCTCACCTGTCCCTCTGCAGATGGCACCCACAGGGTGTCTCAGGCTTCCCTTCCAAAGGGAGGACCATGCTGTGAAGGTCTGGGGCAGCTGGAGGGGCTGGGGGCCACGGGCAGGGCATCTCTGCTGCCATGGAGAGCTGTGACACAGCTGAATGTGTCAGACACTTTTTGTTCACCCAGTGCAAAAGGCTGTCACATACTTGTCTCAAGGTCACCAGTGTTCCACTCCACCTGATGCTCCTCATCAGAGGAGAGAGCTGAGGAATTCTGCTGTGATTAATAACCTTATCTATCCCCTTGAGCTTATTTTTTCCCTCCATTTTTAATTTTACGTTCTGCTTACCAGCTGCTCTTGCTCATTAAAAAAACAAACCCTCTCTAGTCCTCATTAGCACCATATGTCTGCTGGTTATTTGAGAAATGAACGCAAAATATATTTAAAGGATTAGTCAAACCATGACAGGCAAAAAGATTGAAAGCCAAAAAGCTAAGGAGATGTTCTTAGACTCTGCCTTCCTGCTGCTCCTCTTGTTGTCCCCAGCTAAACCCAGTACAACATCCCATCACAACCCTCCCTCCCTGCTCCACTAGTGCCTCCACAGCCTCAAGGAAATTACAGCCATCCTCTGGCTCTCATTTAATCCCCAACAGAGGTTTTTATCTCCTCACTCCTTCTTCAGGGAAGTTACCAGTGGCCCAAAACTGGCTTTCAAATGGGAGCCAAAACCTAGTGTTCACTGGAGACAGTCGTTTCTAAAACACTTGCAAAATTTCTCAGGGCTGCTGTGAGGCATTCAGAAACCTGTGCAGCACAAAACACAGCTGGCTGCTGTTCTCTGCCTCCCTCCTGACAACCCTCAGCATGTGCTGTCTACAGCACTCATCTTCTGAAATCTCTCCATCGTTCCACAACCAAACACATTTATTTAATTTAAACTGTGAACACAGATAATAATTTTTCTTTGAGACATAATAAGGCAAAAAGTCTAACCTATATCCTCTCTCCAAGAGCTTCTGTCATGCAACAAATGCTGTTCCAGTATTTATAAATTCAGTCTGCATCCTGATACCCTGATTGGTAAAGAAGAATATAAACCGCCGAGAATTTGGCTTGTCTTAACGCCTCTGCACTTCTTCTGAGAGTGTGACATCTCATCTGATGTGCATTACCTCCAGCAATACTCGATCCCTTGGCAAAATGAACGTGTCCAGATTTCTTAGACAATCTATTACCATCAGACCCAGAAGGAGCAGAGCTGCTGAGTGACGCTTTTACAGCACTGGCATTGAAATTCATTGTTTAATGCAGACCTGCAAACGGCCGTGCTGACAGGAATGAAAATCTCTATGTTTACATATAGATTCAGAGAAAAAAATTCACATGACAAACAATATATTTCTTCAGGCAATTTAATCTGTAATATGAACAGCACTACAGAATAAGGATCCTTTGGTTTTTTGTTTATTGTTTTTCCATAGGAAAAAAATAGCAAGCGATTAATAGCCTGGGAAGAGACTTCCTGCCCAGAGGATACAGAGAACAGTAATGGCTCTAACTGGATCTTCTGCAACAGAAAATCTTGTTTAGAGTAATAACAAAAACTTGCAGTTTCTCCTAAGAGGCTGAGCTTACGCTGGAGGTGGGTGATTTTCATTTTTTCCCTAAAGCACACCTGGAAGAAACTGAAGCGTATGAGTCACTAAAGGTAATGCATGAAAATGTTGAAAAGGAAGGAAAAAATCCAATTCTTCTGATCACTCAGTCAGCCTGCTGCACAGAGGACTTCTTACAATCCATTACAGGAAATGTATGCAGTAGATGGATGGTAATAGTTTAGGGGACTGGACAAAAGCAGTATGGTAGAAATAGCTTGCAGTGGGTGCTGTATGATTAATACGATGTTCATACTGGCCATAGGGGAAATTATAATATCTGGGTTTAATGGTTTATAGCATCAAATCTTCCTGAAGTTCACATAAAAATATTTAATAACTGGCTTGATTGATGTGAGGGAAAACTCCAAGTGCAATTTAATTATATTCAAAATATTACAGACCATGTATTTAATTTCTTAGATGTATCATTTTTTCTTTATTGTTCCCACTACTCTCAGCAATATTTGACTAACCCTGCTTCAGCCCAAGCGTGGAGACCTCTGACATCTGCAGCTGACAGTGGGTGCCAGACCCATGCAAATACACAGCTGCACGAGGGCCAGGTTTGCCTGCAGTGGGTCCAGGGGGCAAGAAGCACCCCAAGACTATGCTGCACATCCAGTCAACCACCCCTGCTCCTGACTTTCTACTGATCCTGGGGCTCTCTTTGGGGAGCCGAACTCACCTGAACAGCAGGCTCACCAGTCCGAAACCCAGCATCAGCCATGGCTCCAGTAGAGCTCTGTGGGTGCTCTGGGGTAACTAAGAATTTCATCATGGGCAGAAAGGCCGTGTATACTTTACCTTATTACTCCTCTTGATTGAAGGATTGTTACTTGCAATGCTATGAAAGCATTGCTATGTGGTGATAGCTATTAGTTTTTTTAAAATAAGTGTATTTGGGGATTGAATTTTAGAGATCATAATATGATCTGTTTTGGGAAAACTGATAATTTGAGGAATGTGTTGAATAACTGCAGCATCAAGAACAGAAGCAGCTGACTTATGACTCTCACTTAGTACCAAGAGATCTGCCTGCACTCTGTTGCTCTCAGAAGTGCA
The DNA here is from genome assembly GCF_021018805.1 of Prinia subflava. Lineage (NCBI taxonomy): Eukaryota > Metazoa > Chordata > Aves > Passeriformes > Cisticolidae > Prinia > Prinia subflava. Next base: position 33,252,592 of record NC_086249.1, read on the forward strand.
TCTGTTGATTCCTCCATGGACAAACTGTGATGTAAAAGAGAGTATATTTTCAGTTTTTTGTTTCTCAAATCAGAATTTCAGTCCCAGATTCTCAAGGGTGTCTAAGAATGACTAACGGTTCTGGATCACAGGGGAAAAGGAGGCTGTGTTTTTGTATAGTTGAGACTCAGCATTTTATGACCAGTCTAAGTTTCTGAGCAGTTTTCAACAGTCATCTTCCCTTCCCTTCCCTTCCCTTCCCTTCCCTTCCCTTCCCTTCCCTTCCCTTCCCTTCCCTTCCCTTCCCTTCCCTTCCCTTCCCTTCCCTTCCCTTCCCTTCCCTTCCCTTCCCTTCCCTTCCCTTCCCTTCCCTTCCCTTCCCTTCCCTTCCCTTCCCTTCCCTTCCCTTCCCTTCCCTTCCCTTCCCTTCCCTTCCCTTCCCTTCCCTTCCCTTCCCTTCCCTTCCCTTCCCTTCCCTTCCCTTCCCTTCCCTTCCCTTCCCTTCCCTTCCCTTCCCTTCCCTTCCCTTCCCTTCCCTTCCCTTCCCCAGAGCTTTTGACACAACTATTTTACTCACCCAGGAGAATAAAAACCTGCACCGGGGTGCATTTCCAGACATTCACATCTCAGAGAAATTTCTCCTTTACCCATCTTTGAAAAATGAAGGGCACTTGGGATGAATTTGGCAGTGAAAGGCACTGAGTGTACCAAACCAGTATAAATCTGATATTAGAACAAAGATTAAATACCACGGTTACCTTGTGTCAACAGATTTACAGGAGTTTGTAAATGAAGCTGGTGTAGCTCTAACTATGGAAGGAACTGTTCTGTCTTTTTAAAAAGCTCTTTCAAATTGACATGAACCCTATCAAAAATAAGATTATTGAACACAAATAATGCATCTTCCAGGGGTTGCTGTGCTCAGAGGTGGTTTGGGGTCTTCTTTAAAAAGCTACCCACTTCTCAGGAGGAAAGGGTGAGGGCTCAGTGTGGATTTCTGCTGAGATTCTTGCACAATTGCAAGCATCCAGGCAAGACTGCAAGATGCTGTTATGATTCCATTTGTAGGCCACTGATGGAAAGAGGGCATTAGCATGTGAAACCATTCCTTCACAATGTAAACAAAGAGCAGAGTGCCTCTTGGCATCCATACTAATAGACAAGTTCAGCATAGCACTGGCAGTTTATTTTCTGAACTAGCTAAACACCAAAAATACTTTTATTATTTTCTTTTAAAAACAGACAAAAACAGCTTTTCTTGAGACAAAGTCAGACCACTTCAAAAGGGTTTGTTCATTATGGTCCTGCAAATGTTACTATTTTTTTCTTATACTAAAATTATTGCTTTTATCTTGTTAGTGTGAAAATTAAGGCAAGCACCAAATCAATGTCTGAATGCACAGATACATATTTTGCACAGTTAATTTAATACTTTACCTGGATTTGGTATTGCAGGGGAACCTGTGGCATAAAGCTGAAACTAGTTCATTCTGCCAGAGTACAGGTTAATTCTGGGGTGAATCTCAGAATGCAAGTGCAAGGTCTCAGTGTCTCCTGTGTCACTCCTGTAAATCCCTGGTGACCTTCCTTGTAACTCACAGGCAAGGACATGCCTTGTCTTTATGCAGCAGAGATCTCAGCACAGAGAGTCTCTGGGTCAGGGACAGCAGGAGATTCATTTCAGCCTGCCTCTGATTAGGCTGCCCTATTTTCTGCATCTTCCATTCAAGCCACTCCTTGGTATTTGTTGCAAAAGGCTTAGTTGGCACATAATGGTTACTTTTAAAGGAAAATGGCACCTCTGGCAGAAAATCATCCTTCTGGAAAACTGACCAGTCTATCTATTGACACACTCTTTTTGCTCACCAATCCAGAGGATTTAAGTCCTTTTTGACTCCCTCACCTCACCAGACATTTCACAGCTACTACAGGATATTCTTGTTCTCCTCCTCAATACCAAAAATCTGTTCAGCCAGTCTTCCAGAGAAGTACCCCACTGATGTTGGGAGTCCTCTAGAGGTGGAGACCCTGCTCTTCCCCTGTCTGCCTGCTCTAAGAGCTATTCATGTCAAGTTCATATCAGCACCTTATTTTCTCCTACTCAAATTTTCCATCTTGAGCATTCATAAACGCATTGAGCTTAACGAGCCATTGGCTGACTGGTATTTTCTTCCTATCAAGGCTCTCCAGGTCACAATCAAATAATGTTTCAATTTCCAGCAGTCTGAACGTCCTCAAACCTTTGAAGCTCCCACCCATTTCAGTATTTCCTCTACATATTACATCCTTTTCTGGGATGCTTTCTGTGTTTTCAGGAGCCTTTCTGCATCCTTTATAAAGCCCATGCTTTAGGCTGCAGCATGTCCCTACCCAAAAGTACCTTCAGAGACTAAAAGGACAGCAGAAGATCCTGGCTCAGATGACTACCAACCTCACAGTGAAGAATTTCTTCCTAACATCTAATCTAAGCCTACCCTCTTTCACTTTAAATCCATTGTTGTTGTCTGCTCACTACATGCCCTTGTAAAACATTCCTTCCCAGCTTTCTGGTAAGATTTTCCTGTATTTGTGCAGTTAAATTCTTTGAGCCAAATATTTAACTTAAAGCAAGATGAGCGCAATTGTTTACTAAGATAAATTCAAGTTTGAGCTGTTAAAGGACAGATATTCCTACGTGCTATTACAATCCCTGGACAGGATAATGTCTGGTAAACATCAGCAACTGAGGAACAGGGCTGTGAAACACAGAGAATTACCAAATGTTTTGGTTGCTCCACATCTTCACCTTTGATATGGGGCCGTGCCTTGATATCTATAATCATGGCAGGGATTTTCCTGCTGGCCTCGGTGTCCAGGAAAGTCTGAGCAGAGCAGATCACAGCAAATGTGACGAGCAAAGGTGAGGAGCAGCAGCCCTGCAGTAGGACAGGAGAGGAGCTGCCTCTCCAGCTCTCAGAGCACCAGTGTGGTTCAGAGCTGTCTGGAGGAGCAGGAGAAGAGCTGGGACATGGTTTACTCTCAGTGGAGACTGACAGCAGATACCAAGTGTTAATGCAGATCCCCCTTGCTATCATTTTTGGCTGGAATGGCCAGAAGAGAAGATGGTTCCTCACTAAGGGGAGAAAGAGGTGAGAAGTGAAGAGCACCCAGTGTACTAATGACAGGTAAGTGACAGTGCATTTTGCAGGGCTGGGCATAGAGCATAGTCTATAAAATCCTTGCCTACTGCTTATCAGGCCCCATCACATCCCAGTCATGCATTTCCATATAATTTGCATTCCTTCAACTTTTTTCCTCCAGCCCTAACTTACAGGCCTATTTCCCATCAGCATCCCTCTGCAGAAGAGCTCTGTGTTGACAGACAGCGACAGCAATCTGCAACACGTCATTCCTGATCAGCATCACCTGCTGAAGGTACATATAGTGTAGTAGTACATAGTACAATATAAAATACTGAGGAGAAACTGCTGCAGCCCTTCCCTAGGTATTGTCCAACTGGAGAGCCCAGAAGGATCTCTGCTTGCAGGTGTCATGCACCTGGTACATTGTCAGTGTCTGACAGCACATGACTCGTGCTATCAGCTAAAACAGAGCAAATGACTCCAAGACAGGTCAGGGGTTTTGAAGAACACTGTTTGCACACTGTGTTTGCACATCCCCTTTCATGGTCCCCCAGCCCCAGCTGGAAGCCCAACTGAGAATAGTCTCATATATCATATGAAGTATATCTCTGGGCTGGGAAGTTAGGTGTTTGCTGCTTTTCTTCTGTCCATTTAGACAGCCAGCGTTTGCACTTTGACAAGGCAGCTCACAGGTCACCACTGTGCTCTGACAAGTGCTGATAAGTGAATCAGGTCTCGGGGGGACAGCTGTTGCCATGGGGGGGTCCAATGCTCCTCTCCTCAAAATGCCACTTTGTGGGGGTGAAGGCAACAACCTGGCAGAGCCAAGACATCACAGAGCTGCTCCTGCAGGTAAGGTACTATTTCAGGAGACTTCTTGCCCTTCCCAACACCCTGTTCTCCTCCTTCCCTGCAACAGCATGCAGAAGGATACTTCTGCCTTTGGAAGCCTTTTGCTTTTGCTGTGCCTTGGTGAATTCAGATGACTCTCATGGCCTCAGTGCTCCACACAGTGCCTAATGGCTGGACTGCTGCCTGTGTTGGCACCCAGCCATCATCTGCATGATTCAGGGCTCCGAGAGGCAGAGTACAGAGGGTGCAGGGTGAGTGAGCACATGCATGGCTTAGCTCAAACTCATGGGTAAATGATTCCTTTTCTGCAAGTGCTTAGAAGGACTGGGAATACACCAACCAGTATTTCTTTTGAAAATCACCTGGAGGCGATTTTCAGGGTCCACAAGAGAAAAATGATGTAGGAAAGTACTTAGTACCTTCATGATGACTGACAGAAGGAGCTCATGGAAAGCGCTCTACTTCTCCTCAGTAGAAGTCTAGAAAAAGTATCCAGGCTTTAAAGCATATCCAAAGCAAGTTCTAACCCAAACTGGTCTGTGGCTCACTTCACAAAGAGATACTTGGTGCCAAATCAAAATTTGGTCATAAAAGCAATATTCACTTCAGACTACAACATCACAATAAGTAGTCATCTAAGCTGCTGTTACATGGCTTTAAACAGTTCTTTCCCAAGATATTGGAATCCTTGGGGCCTTTGTCCTTTAATCTAAGCAGAAGTTGGACTTATTTGTGGTTAATGTTGCTACGAAGAAGGAAAGCACTCTGGAAGTTTTTGATATGTTAGGTGTGCCCCAGTGTGTCTAGGGTCTTTAAGGAAGCTGACAAGTGCTGCAGGCAATTACTGGTCTGTTTTGTCATAGGGACAGTGAACTTCCCTTCTAAGGTGGATCAAGATTTTCCCTTGTTGCTCCACTCTTTTCACATCTGAAAAATCTGACTAGGACTCCTCATCAGATCTGGAATGTCTCTGCAGTTCTATGCCTTGGGAGAGCTTGTGGCATTGCCTCACCTCAAATGAAATTAAGTGTCATCCAGCTTTGGCCATCTGGATCAGCCAAAGGACGAGACCTGATTAATAGCTTTGTCTTCGTAAGTAGTTCTAAAACTTGAAAGGGAGACGTTGGCATTTGCATGCCTCTGGTCTTCAGTAAGGATTTAACTTCTGCTTGTGGAATTTTGTGATGTATTTTCCTTTCTCTCACTGTCCCAGGAGGTGGCATGCACTTGCAGTAGTGCTGGAGAAGCACCTTCTTTCTGCCGAGCTCTCTATTCCTTGTTTAATTGGGTACATATCCTACATGACAGTGGTTCCTCTTATTTAATGGTCTCTAGCAGAAATTGAGAGAAAGGTTCATGAGAACATGTCTCAGAGACTCACTTTTCACAAGACATATGAGAAAGCCACCGAAGTCCATGGCTGTGGCCTGCATTTACCTGCATCCAGAGGTGATGCTGTCAGGCAGTGCCATTCCTAGCTGGTGCATCCATCCCAGCACAGCAGAGAGCCTGGCTCTCCATATCACCACCAGTTTGATGCTGCTCCTGCAGCATCACTATCAGTGCTGAAATCAAGGACACAGCTTCCAGGGCAACTGGAAACAGGACATTTGTCATATTGTTATATGAAACACGCTCTAATTAAATTACATCATGGTATTTCTGTTCTTTATTCATCTTGTGAAGCTTAGTCCCTCAAAGGACAATTATAATGCAGACTGCATACTATAAATATCTATGCAAAAAGACCACAGGTCTCCTTGGGACAAGGAGTTTAAACTCTAATTGCCTATTCACTCCTGGTTTTCCTGCGTCTTTTGTGCCAGAATTTCTTCCACTGATTTTTTGGACATCATCAAAGACATTGCCTCACTACCCACCTTTGCCTATCCATGTTTTTCTTGTATTGATTGACTCTAGGCTATTTGAGATCAGGATGGTTTCTCACAGTGGGAACACACATAACACATCTAACAGTGCTACCTGCAGCTACCTTCTGATACCTGCAGCTCGGGAACATGCACCCAGTTTAGCTGCTTCTTAGGAAAGCCCAGGGCAAAGGAGCAGAACCAGAGCAGCAGGAAGCTCATTGGGAGTGACAAACACCACTTCAGAGGTTCCCACTGCTCCAGAGTACGGATCAGGCTCTACCAGCTTGGACTCCTGCCCCAATGCAACCTCTGGGCTCACATACTGAGGTCCTGCCCAGGAGGTGAAGGAGATTTTCTCCTGCTGCAACATCTCACAAGCATCCGGTCGGTCCCACCACAGAAGTCCCCATCCTCTACTTGTTCAGGGATTGCTCTTTGCCATCCCTCCTTCCATGCAACACAGGGTTTGGAGTCTTGCCTCAAGGGACAGATTCCCTTCACCCTGCCTGATGCTGTGCAGTGGGTTCAGCTCCTCCCTCAACTGGAGGTTCAGCAGTTTGACTGGAACATAACCCAGGCAGAGATGTGTAGATCATCCCTAGGTGTGTATAGTTCCCAACCAGCTCCTAGGATACCCTGGCCTTGCCAGAGCAAATCTGCATCAACTACCAACCTGCCTGGGACTTTCTGAGTTAAGCTATCTTGAACTACAGTTTGAATTAACTATTAAAAAAAAAAAAAAAAAAGTTTCTGAAAGTAACTCTTATTCGTGGAGGTAAGTATGGGGACATGAAAAATCAGTTTTAGAAAAATCACTTCAAGACAGGGTCTGTGTCCTCTCTTAAGCCCTGCTCACTCCCGTTAAGCAGAGTCCTCATGAGCTGGGTGTCACCCCCAGGATGAAGGAGGACAGCTCTAACAAGAGCTGCTCATCCCCCTCCTTCTCTCCCCATGTCAGGAGCATGACAGGGTCAGCCCTTCTCCCTCCCAGTCTGTTCTGCCTCAAGGAAAGTGTGCAGGACAGCCAGTGAACCGGGGAGGGATTTTGCCTCATGGAAGCAGAGAGTCCCCAGAGGAGCTGCCATTCCTCAGGTCTCTACCAGCCAGTCCTGCTGTAGCCCAGCTGGGAAGGCACTGAGTTCACTCAGAGGGATGTAATGAGAGCTGACAACTGTTCAGTGCTCCCACAAGAAGAGAAGATCATGCAGAGCCTGGGAGTTTTGTGTCCAGCTCTTGACAGCCACCTGGCTCCTGGCTGCAGACAAGGCCATCTGCTTTGCAGAAGGGACTGCGTGCACAGAGAGCCCCCAGTGTCACCAAGCCACCACTTGCCATTAATACCCATTGTTCACCCACAGCCAGCAGACCTGAATCATCTCCTGGGAAGATTTTTCTTTCTCTGCCTGGAATGTATAGCCTAACTCCAAGATGAAAGAACTGCATTTTACCCTTTAAACAGAGAACAAACAGGGTTAGGTTACTGCTAAACATCAGATCTGTTTCCTTAACAGGCGCAGAAGACAAGGACATTGTCACTGATAGACTATAAATTACAAGTGTCCATATTCACTCAGGCAAGTTCCACCTGAGGGCACTGCAGTTCAAATGTCTGTCTTTCATAGTAAATAATTCTAGCAAGCAAATTCAGCCCAACACCTGCCTCTGTTTAAGTTTTCAAAGTGACAAAACTATTCATGCACCTGCATTAACTTATGTTCAGTTGCTTAAATGAATTGCAGCAGCATTGTATATTTAAAAATTATATTCTTAAAAAAATAACTTTATACAGTATTAATTAGATGAATCATTATTGTTTTGTCTGGATTTTATTTCAACTTGCTCTGCTCACATTCTTGAAGACACTAAAAGAGAGGGCAGGGTTAAACACAGATCTGTAAGAAGTCATCCTCCTAGTGAATTCACCGAATCATTAAGGTTGGAAAAGACCTTTAAGATCATCAAGTCCAACCTTTGACCAAACACCATCATCCAAATAACCACAGCACTAAGTGCCATGTCCAGTCATTTCTTGAACAATTCCAGGGCTGGTGACTCCACCACCTCCCTGGGTAGCCTGTTCCAGTGCCTGGCCACCCTTTGGAAAAAATTCTTCCTGATGTTCGACCTGAACATCCCCTGGCACAACTTGAGGACATTTCCTCTTGTCCTGTCCCTGGTTGCCTGGGAGAAATGTCTGATCCCTACCTGGCTACAACCTCCATTCAGAGAGCAATAAGGTCCCTCCTGAGTCTCCTTTTCTCCAAGCTAAAGGAAGCCTTCAGCCATGACCTAGGAAAGTGAATGGGGTCCTAAACTGCTAAGAGAAGTGGGGTGAAACTGCACAAAAGGAAACAGACTGTCAGGGGGAAGTCCTTCTGCCTAGAGCATCCCTGTAACATGTTGGTAGTCCCAGCTATTAAGGAGAACATTTAAAACTCGTCATGAAGAACATTTGAAAATACACATCTGAAAGCAATATAGGCCTGGGGAGGAGATCAGCATAATTATTGTTTCTTTTCTCGTGGGTTTTGCCCTCACTGGCATGCTTTGGGAATGCAATCTTTCCCACCTAAAGCCTGCATAGTTCTGTAAGGTTTGTCTAGAGCTTTTTAAAACTGAACTTGCAGGGAAATGGGATTCCAGAAAAACGTCTGAATGCTGCAAGGCAATTCTACTGTGTGGGATTTAAACTTATTTTGCCCCACGTGAGAAACTTGACTGGGTGACAACTGTGGCATTCTTTTTGTCAGCATAAAAAATGGTTTGACTATTCACTGTGTATTTTCCAGATTGGTGAAAGCTTTTGGGGATTATGCTGGAGGAAAGATTTAGTTATGTTTCTATGGAAACCATAACACTTATATAAAAGCCTGCTTAACAAGCAAGAGTGTGGCACTGTACCTCATTCAAGGTGAGCCACCTCTGAGGTAACTCATTGATAAACTTCCAGCTGGGTTTTAAAGTCCAGGAGGACATCAGTGGATTTCTTACACCTCTAATAGGAGTGAGACTCAGCAGGTACTGCTGGATAACTACTTAGCACCGTAGCATGGGTGTTATAATCTCACATGGAAAGCTGCAGTCATTTGGTTGGACTTGAAAGGAAAATTTTCATCAGGTTTTTTTATACAGTAGTGATTCCTAAGTTTGTATCTTTCTTACTTATCCCTTTCTTCAGAGATGTGCAACTTCACTACGTCCAGCATGACCCAGAGGAGAAACCCAGTTGTTTTTTGCACAAAACACTGATGTGTTCCCAGAAATCTGTTGGAAAAACCTAGACATAGAAGTGATATTTTCTTCATTTAGGTACTACTTTTCCTGAGATGAAAGTCTCCTTTAAAATTAGAAAAGCTTTGTCCCCTGGACACTGCTCTTCCCAGCAAGCACACAGAAGTTGCTGTCACAGTGAAGTACAAACATTGTGGCTAGCAGAAGACAGAATTTATTTTTGTCTTTTCTCCTCAGAAAATGTTCAAATCAACTTTTAGAATCTATTTCATGTTTTCAATTGACAGCACTTCTAGCCATGTTGTGGATTCTATAGCAACAAACTAGAATTATTAAAGGTGGTCTTATTTGATAAGTGGCAAAAGCTGAGACAGAAAGTTGCTTTCTAAATTACTTCTGGTTATCTCACTATAAAAAGTTCACTGACATAAAAAAATGGCTGGCACAAGGATTGAAGGGCATTCTATAAACAACATCAAATTGGGGAATTAATTTTTTGATCTACTACTTGCAAAAGTGAAAAAAAAAATTATTTTTGAACGCATGAAGAGAGTCCTTTAAGGTAAGAGTGGCCCTTCATGGATTTTAATCAAGCCAGTTAGGTAAAGTTTTGTCCATGGACTTCTAAGTCATTCATGGATGGCTGCAGAATGCTTCCCTGAAATGACTCCCACAGTAACCTGACTTCTCATACTGTCCTGCTCCCTCTGAAAATGTTCTTTTCCACAAATAATAAAGTTAATAAACTCCTGCATGTGTTCTTGTAGCATATCACTTTTTTTCCTTCTCTACACAGCACTAAAGAGGTCATTGGTGTCCATTTTCCTGGTTTATGTTCATTAAGAAATGCACCAAACTACCACTACCCCATTGCAACTGCTGAACTGATTTTGAGTGATCAAAAAGAAATCTCTCTTAGGGATTTCAAAAAAGCCTCTCTGTTGGAGAGGCCCAGTTGCTAGTGGAGCCAAATGTCACCCAGCTAGGTGGCCTGTTGCCAAAGCCACCAAACCTTAGCAGCAGTACAGAGTCAGTCTGTGCTGTAAGGGGTTGTGAGGTGATTGATGTCTACCAAGTTTTGCTCTAGTAGAACATGGAAAGCTCACAAAACACACACCAAATGCAAAGGTCTGTAAGAAAGATTCTACATTATCTGTCCATGAGCAACATGTTTTCTACATATCTGGTGTTGCTGCCTTGCTGCTAATCGTGTTTATGCATTGCAAGACAGCTCATTCATTTCCCCAGCTTCCACTCCTTCTTCCTGCCAGGACAACAGCTTCTAACATTACTTGCTGGAGCCTGGACTGCCTTGGGTAGGCTCCCTTTCTGCAGAGATGAAGACAGAGCAGGCAGGTACAAACCATAAAACAACAGTTCCTCAGACAAAAAGTGAGTGTTCAAGGTACCACAGATATTCAGTCCTGTGGGACAAAGGAATGCCCATAGGCTCAGTGCTGTGGGGGAGCATGGAAGCCAGAATTCAATCCTTCATGAATCACCTCTCCAGAGGCCTGATGTTTTTCTTTTCATGACCCATAAGTTAATGTTTTCTGCTCCTCACATTCTGTAACATTTCCAAATAGTGATACTCCTAAAATTAAAAAACAGATACTTTTAGTTGTTTCTTCATTGGCAATCACTCTAGTTAATTAGTTTTGGTTTCATGGGGTTGAAAAACTTGCTATAACAGGTTGAGCATGAGCTGCATGGTACACTCATCTTGTATATTATTATCAATGATAAGTAGCTATATCAATGATATGCATATCAATGATATGCATCTTCAGGTGTTTCCTCTGCATCTCACAAAAACTAACAGCTTAAGCTTCAGAGCACTTTTGATGGATGAAATATCTATTTTCCTTGTGCAACAGGAACAATATGACCATAAAGGCTCGGATTTCCACAGTCATCTTTCTCAGAGGCAGGCTCAAAGATTGGTTCACTGGAGCACTGCTAACAGCAGGTCTGGTCTTGGTCTGATTCAGTCTTATTCAACAAAATTGACTTTAAAAAATCACTTCAGGAAAGCTCCAGGCCTGCTGCTTCTGCCAGTCTTCCTGGGAGCTGTGCCACGTATGCATGGATCAGTGGAAAACTCCTCCTTGCCTTCCCCAAGCCTACTCATGCTCCAGATACAAAATTGCCACGTTACCAGTAGATTCAGGGATAATTCTTACTTGTTCCTTGGTGTTGCCACTAGTCCCACCAGCATTCCAGAGGAACTGTGTGTTAGTTCTTTGGCAACAGATTCCTGATTCTCAGATGTGCCAGAGACACGTAGTCACCTTTTTAAGTCATGCAGATGTAGCTACTCACAGATTCCAGCTATGCACATTTTCAGCCACACCAGCTCCAGCACACTTAGATGATGGTCTTACACCTTCATGTCTGTTATAAGAGTGATTCATCCGCTCTGAGTGAAGTAAAGGCCTGAGACCTAATTTCTAGTCCGTGTATGACGCATGTTTTGCAAGTGGACCATCAGAGGAGATCCACCTGGTCCATCAATATTCAGACTTAAATCAAATAGCCATTTGATTTTTAAGTTGCTGATAAGTACATGAGAACGTATGTGAGGAGGGGATGGTATTCTGTTTCCTAAACATTCCTTGGAACAGCTCTCATTGGAGTGTCTATTCATACTCTGTCAGGAAGCTGTGTTACACCTGGCACAACAAGAAAGCATGGAAGGCCAGTTTTACTGGCACTGTGAATAATTCTTCCCACAGTAAACCCTCAAAATTTAACTGAATCATGCATTTGCAAAGAAAGAGCAGATGTTCAGAGTCTTCCAGCCTGAATTACCCTCTGGAGTGGGAATGGACAGTATGAACTACAAGTTTTCCACCACCTACATTTATAAGTGCATACACATATATAAAAAAAACAGGTACTGCTTCTTGAACAAGTCACTCAAAAGAAATGCCATTCCTTCTTTCAAGCACTTCAGCTCAGTGGCATTGGTCATTCCAAAAATTAACTCTCTTAGAACCCTTCTCTGTATGGAGATGATGAACTCCCTGACCTTTTTTTCCCACACATAATTGGCTGCACACACAACTCAGCATCTTTCATAAAACCACAACTTACTCACGTGGTGAAACAAAAGCACTTGAAATGTCCTGTTGTGAGATTTGCTGGTGACACTGATCACACAGTGTTATAATATTAATATTTGATGGTTTGTTCTTGTCTTACGTGCTCTGGTGGAAGGTGACCAGTAGTTGGCCCTCTAAAACTTCTGTGAAGTGCGTGGAGCCGCCTCTGCCTCAGCAAGGGAATTCCCCAAGCTTTGGAAAATGATGCAGATAATCATGTCACCATGACTGCTGCTCACTTCATCGAATTAAGCCTGTTTTCTTAGATCAGTGCAGCTATTTTTACTTTTATGTCCTCAAATATTGCCTCACTAATTATACTGGATGTCAGTTTGCAAGCTGAAATTATTTCTGTTTCACAGGAAAGTGAAAGCCAAGCAACTAGAAGCAAACTAAAATATGTCCTCTTGTGGGGCCTGAAAAGAGTCATTTTGGAAATTAAAATTCGGTGTGGACACTGCTGACTCCAGTTAACTGTGACAGCATCAGAATTTAATTTTAGTTTAGTTTGGTTCACCTTGTTAAAAAAAGGTTGCAATTTTGGGTTGTTTGTTTTTGTTGGGGTTTTCTTTGGGGGGGGAGGGGTTTTTGCCTTTTTTTTTTTTTTTTTTTTTTTTTTTTTTTTTTTTTTTTTTTGGCTAATTGCTAGAGCTGAGGGATTTATGTGTTTATAGAGAGATGAATATATGAGAAATAAGGGTTTTTTTAGAAACTCCTAAATTGAGATGGAAGCTATAAAATGGTTTCTTGAAGCTAATAATCAGTATTTCAAGTGATGACTGGGCTGGTTTTACAAAATAAGCATTTCTTTAATAAAGTATTTGCACACTTAAAATGTCTGCGATCAAGAGGAGGACAGAAAGCAATTAAAGAATCATTGAGAAATACCAAATGTTAAGAAATAAGTCAGATCCTGAGATTAAACAAACCAGAACTATGAAAATGTGCAGCAGAAGGTCTGACTGGAAAAATTCATATTAAATTTTTTTAAAAGTAATCATTCAAATGCAGGATTTTTTCTGAGATTCTTCTTGCACTACAGAAGTTTTGCTGAAGTGCTCCAGTGGAAGAAAACACGGTTATTATTCAAGTACTTTTTTAGGTAAGTGACAGTAGGAAAAATTTGTATGCCTCAAGAGCCAGAGTGGTGATGGGTATGATGCATGTGCTGAGGAGAGGATGTGAACTGGCAGAAGGAACCTCCACCATCAGCTCTCAGTGTGGCTCTAGGTGGATGCGGTCCCCAACACAACATCCCCCCAGCCCAACCCCAGCAGTCACCTGGAGAATGCCAGGATCATGCCCCTACCTTTCTTCAAGCACACAAAGATGCATAATGCATTGCTTTGAGGGAATAGCAACAGCTACCCTTCCTCAAAGGTGCTCAGAGAGGCAGCAAGTCTTCTCAAACTCTTGCCAGAGAGGCTTGGTGGCTTGATAGAGTGTGATAATGATCTCCAAACATTCTTTTTCCCTGAACTGAGAGTACATTCTTTACATCTATCACATCAGAACAAGGTAACAACTTCCACCTTACCCAGCAAACTGGAGCGTAAAAAATAAATGAATGACATAGAGTTTATTTTCAGTTTGGATTCTCCCCCATTCTATTTAAAGCATGAAGCCCAGAGGTGACAAACAAAATCCAAGTCCACGGAAATGTTTTGCACTAGCAGCCAGGTGAGCCAGCAGAGCACACTGCAAAGCAGCAGGAAGGAAAGCCTGGGGAGCTACAGCCCACCCGGGTGGTTCAGTGCCACACAGATGAACGCACAGTGTAAACACGCTTTATAGCCGTGTTTCCTAAGGCAGGAGCTCGGGCAGGAGCTAACAGATTGCTTGCAAAAAGCATGTACAAATCTTGAGGCAATTCAAGCCAGGAGTGGGCAATGACAGCAAACCTTTGGAGCTTCTCATGAGCCCATTCAAACTGCTGTTCCACCGCACTTGTCTCTCATCACCCATTCTGGCTTTGGTCAGGAACTTCAAATAGACTCAAATAACCATTCTTCCCTGTTTGTCATATCAACAGACCAAGTGTAACTTCAAATAAAGGAAAAATGGGCAGGCCAAACCTCAAAGAAGCTAGCCAGTCAGAGAAAAAGAAAGCTGAGAAATATGTCAGCTCTGAGCAATTGCTAGAGACTGAGCATTTTCACAGCAGCATACCAGCAGTACATGATGCAATGATTTGGCTATGCTAACACAGCAGTAGCTGTAAAAGACATCATCATCTAAGGCATTGGCCAGCAAGATGCAGGCAGTCAAAACATCACAGGCATGTCCCAGGACAAAGCTAGATCAAAGCTTTACTGATACTTCACTTGATGTGGGATATGGGATGTGCAGGCAATGATGAAGGTGGAGCAAGTGCTCATTTGCAGCAGAAGAACTTCACATTGTTGAGTGCTGTGTCGTCCTGAAGTCCCTGTGGGGGCTCTACCCTGGTCTGGAGACCACATATCTTGCAGCTGTTGGTCCATGGGCCAAAGCTGCCCCATGACAGTCCATCACCTACCAGCACAGCTTCATCTGAGCATCTGAACTGGATGTTGTTGGCTGCTGTGTCATCACCTGCTCTTTGGGACTTCTCTGTTCTCAGTGAAAAGGAGATCAGGTAGCCTCCAGGGCAAACTTGGAATCCGGTCCAGGAACCCCACCTGACAAAAAGCAAATAGAAAAATGTCTGGGCTGTGTGAGCTGCTGGGAAATGCTCTTTCTCCTCGTCATGCTGCTCTGAAGCTTAACACTTCCTTGACACAGCATCCTGATGCTGTCGGGGCCCCTTACTTTCTCCTTTTGTTTTCCTTGCCTTCCAAAGATGTACTTTTCCCTTCATTGATATCTCATCAGGAAGACACCAGGAAGGCTGAGGTTGGATTGTTATGGTGGAAGCTCCCAGGGCAGCCTGAGCATGTTTTATGAGGCATCCCTGACATGTGACAGGAACACACCAGGCAGTCGGGAGAGCAGCCAGAGGTGCAGTTCTGTTCCTGCTGCATGGCCAGGGCTTGGACCTGGCAGTTTCTAAATGTATGGTTAGAAACCCTTCCAAAGAAAGACTCTGACCCTGGGACCATACTTCAGGTGTTCACAGCGCTCTGCAGAAAATCCAAGGGCAAACAAAAAGTGGTAAAGTGAGGTAACCATGTTTAATAACCCTTAAATTAATGACAAACAACCCCCAACCACTTGTTGTAATTCACTATACTGCAGCTCCCTGTATATTGCAAGTCAGAAGGAAGAGACCCCTGCAAATGATGGCACCCATGGGTGTTTTGTGAGCTGGTGCATGACAAACAGGAGAGAAATCACAGTGTCACTTACTCTCCCACCAAGGACTCAATGGTTATTGAGTCATCCTGACAGTGCAGGCGTATGCCATTCAGAGCAGTGTCATCTCTTCCAAACTGGTCGGGCTCCACCTGCAATGGAAGTCACACAGGGACAGAGGTAAAGGCAAGGGGCAAAGCACCCAGGAAAAGTCCTTTACATGCCTGTCATAAACAGTCCCACCTCCTTTCTGTAATGGGAAAGAGAAACGATGGCTGTCATTGGGAAACCACCTAACCCTTGAGTATCGTACTCAAGAAGAGAAAAACTGCAGAAAGTCCTTAGGGACAGGGGACGGTAGGGAAGGGAGCAAATTTTACCTTCAGCGCAAATCCATTGGCATAGCCATGATGGCAGAACTGCCGGCTGCCCCACTTGCCCCAGTGGCCTCCGTTGGGCACGGTGAGGACAGAGGTAAATTCACGCACCCCTGTGCCTGGGGCACAGAGGAGGAGCAGGGTGAGTGCAGCTGGCAGGAGGAACTTCATCTCCCGTGCTCTGCATCTGCTGAAGGACAGCTGGCCTGTGGACTGGGGAATTTATACCCTTCCAAGGCTGCTAGCCTTTCCCTACCACTCCGTTGACAAACACCACTGGAACAATAGTTTCCACCCAGGCAGTGACAGAGCACTTGCTGACATTGCTCACAGCGCCCATGAGGAGATCCTCTGGGAGTTCAGCAGCTGACACACAGCAGATATTGTTGTCTACTATGCCATAGGTGTATCCACCATCACTGAAGGGCTATGGGAACACCTACGTGCTCTTTGCTGTGCTCTAGGTAGAAGCTTAATATTGATTTCTGCTTCTGGCTAGGCAGATATTTGGCCATGAGAATGTTTGTCTTCTGAGAGTAACTGCCATAACCATTTTACCTGTTGCTATCTGCCAAGGAAGGCCAAACTGGATGAAGAAACCTAAGGGACCTGGTCTGGAACAAAGAATAAGTAAACTCAAGCCCTGTGTCTCCCAATACCTTCTGTTGAATAGGATTCCTGGGAATCTCAACAAATTAGGCAATTTATGATTTCAAAACATCCTTCTTTTCAACAGCCTTTTTTATCTCAATGAAAAACTGTATGCTTTGTTTTGCAGCAAGCTTAACCAAAGTCAGATATGCTGGAATGCCCACAGTGATTCTCAGAGCTCAGTGCCACTGGGGGACAAGTTGAAAAGCAGCATTTCTAGAAAGGTGATAGTGAGCCTGAGGGCACAGTCTTTGAGGATGTCACCGTGCAGAGAGAGGTGAATTTGAAACCCTGGAGCTGAGATTCCCTTAACATAGAGTTAACCAACAGAGGGCCCTTGGTGGGTCTTGCAGCATCTGGTAGGAGCTTTCTCTCACTTCAACAGGCAAAGAAGAGAGAATGCATTTTAGAGAAGTATCTTGATCCTCTGGATGTTAACGCAAGATGAGTGCCAAACCTTGAACTAACAGAAGACAAAGAATTTCCCTCTTCTAGGTTTCTCTTCCAGTTCCTGTTCTGCTCTGTCTGTTCCTGTCCCACTAAAAGGTGATGTTGCTTTTCCCTCTCTTGACTCTGCATTCCCTTTACACTTGTCAGAGGTCTGTACAGGTGGCAATATATGCAAATTAAGATAATGGGAAGTTGGATGATCCTTTTAGTGAAAGGCACTAAAAGAGCACAGCAGTGATGAAAGCACAGCCTGTTTTCCTTTTTAAACCAGAAGTTTTGTTTCACTTCTCCAAAGGGATGTCAAAATCCAGAGTTTTCTCCCACAAGGACTGTGCAATCACCTCTGGCAAACCAGGTGTGTTTATTCAGGCAAGGTCACACAGTGGTAGCTGAGGACACTCAGACCTGCCCTTGGCAGAAAATGGATGGAAAGAAGCAGAAGGAACCAGAAAGAAATGGCTGGGACCTGGTAAAGGCTGCAAAAGGAGCAGGATTCCTCCATTCATTTCTCCTTTGCTGGCCCAAAACCATCACCCTCGATCACTTCACCTCTAGCAGCAGTGATGCAGGTCCACAGCTTGGCAGAACTCATCTTCCCCCTCAGAATCTGCTCAAATCATAAGATTCCTGCCTTTTCCTTTCCCCAGAGGAGGATTCTAGGGGCCACTGACCCCAAGGTGTGGGACAAGGCAGGAGTTGAGGCCACCTCCAGGGATTTGGCCATAAGAAATTACTCCCATCCACACTTCATAGGTCCAGGAGAAAGCTCAAGCCCAAGAGGAGAACTATGAGAGAACTATTAGCCCAGGACCTGGGAAGTATCATTTTCCCATTCATAACCAAACAGCTGGTTACCTGGGCTGCTGCATGTGAGATGCCCTGGACTTGATTCTACATCACTCAGATAGCACTTCATATGTGCAGAGGAGGCACTGATTTTGCTGCCACGTAACAGTGCCAATTTTGCTTGGATGCCTCAAGTTTCCAAAGATCAGCTTACACAGAGTACCAAAAAAAAACAAACAAACAAACAAACAAAAAGTCTACAGTGGTGAGATCCAGATCTCTCACTGACACACCCACCCTGCTTTCTTGCTCCCTCTCCTTATTCTAATATCCTTAAAAATGTCAGAACAGTTCTAAAGAAAATCGGAAAACTGATGAATTTGATTAATGAAACATGGCTACAGTAAAATGATGATGATACAGGGTATTTCATCCTTTCACTATTCATCCAGTTTAATACAATTATTTTTGCAGGCAGAGGAGCATAAAAATTTTGCCACTACTTTTCCCCTTTTATAAAAACTTCTATTTTTTTGATAAACAGATTAAAATAATGTTAATCAGTATATTGATTCTATAAAGTTATTATTGTGATGTTATGACACATTTAAAATTTATATGGAACATGGAAAAAAAATTGTCTATAACATACAAAAACATATACCATATGAAATTTGCTTATTTTATTGTGTTATTGAAAAAAATATGTATTAGCTCTTCTTGAAAATTCATTAATTTCTGATTTTTCCATCTGAAACCACTGCACACTTAGCAATACAAACTTCTTTTGGCAGTGTTGTGTTGTCTTTCTCATATTCTCAGTTTCTCATATTCATGTAAACCCTCTGCTGCCCAAAGGATGGAAATAATTTGAGATGCTGGACTCTTTTGAGTGAGCTGTAGGAAGGGCTGAAGGCAGCAAGTGCCCAGGAGCTCTAAACAGGAGGGGAAGTAAGCAGCATTCCCTGAAAGAGAAGTCAATAAACATAGGATGATAGTTTTGACTGGATGACTGTGTGTTTCTGTGCGCTCTAGGCCATTTTACACTCCTCTCACACTGTCACCAAGGCACTGGTTGCCACCAATCAGCTCTCAGTAGCCACATTCCTCAGCAGCTCTCATGCCAAACCTGACCATTACAACTGGCTATAAATCCATTGTAAATCACACAGCCTGGCTCTGCCAAACCTGCCTCACCTGCAGCTTGGGATGGAGATAAGGCACTCCATAGCTAACTGCATCCTGCAAAAGACACATTATCTCATGGAAATGGTAAATCAGCAGACCCAGAAATCACACCTTGTGCCGAAAAAGTGTGAAAGGTCAATAAAGAATCTATTCTATTCTATGAAAATATGAATAAGCAAAGGGTTGCATTATTTAGGAAGAAGAGGTGAGATTCTGAATGAATACAGACATTTACAGTGCAGATGTCTCCATCTGACATAATTGCAGTGGGCTCCCTTCTTAGCTGCTGAGAGAGCCAACATGAGGACAATAGAGAGGAGCAGATATGAACCTCTCCCTAAAATAATCCACTCATCACTGCTGACTACAGGGAGGCATAATCCCAAATGAACTAGTCTTACAACCTCACTCTCTTTAGGCTTTTTCAGGCTAAAAACAATAGTGCTGAATGAGAATTAGTTTTCAGTAATATGAGCAAATGTTTAAAAGAAAATGATTAATCAAATTATGTGCTATCTGGTCCTCATTTTCTCATTCGCTAAATTGACTCAGATTAATAGAAAACTGAATGGCAGGGAAAAAATGAGAGACATCAGAAATGAAACAAGAGCTGGGATTTTCTAGATGCATGAGCAGAGAGAGAAGCTTTAAAGCAAATAACAAAAGTATAACCATTTCTCAGATGCAAGAAGAGATCATTTTGCATTAATGATGGGATGTAAAGATGATCTACATGTAGAGGTGGTGCTCCCCTTGTTGTGAAGTTATTTTCAGGTGGTTTCCCACTTGCCCACAACCTCCAGCTTTCATATAAAACTTTACCTTGAAAATTTAGACAGTTATCTTATCTACTAGGCTGAGTTATTGTTTTTAACACAGCAATTACAATATTTAAAGTTTCTCACATTTTTTATTTCTGTGTAATTAATAGAACTAATTTACTACATCTATGAATCTGTATGTATTCCTTCTATTGCCTTATTCTTTATTTGCTTATTTCAATTTTTGTTTATAATTGCTAGTAACATTTCAACACATTCTTGTGAAAGCCTAATTGCCCTGCTGTGGAATCTCTCCATTTCTTTCAGTTTCCAATTCCTGTCCGGGACCCAGCATGCCAAAACTACTTTTTCTTTCTTTCTTTCTACTAAATTAATTTCAACATTACCTGCCCACATAAGAACAGAAAACATATAAAAGGTCCACTCATCATTGAAATCTCATTGTGATTTCCACTTGCATACGATGGCCAGCAAGCAAATCAAATATCCTTAAGAAACCTGCTGAGCAGAAAAGAAAGCAGAGACCAGTATCAAACTCCTTTTCTTACTTCTCATGGGTTTTTTACATCTTTTGCACTGAGACATTCACTTCCTTTTCTTATATCTGTGTTAGGGTCCAGAATTAGCACGAAAGAAGGTTCACAAATAAGGACCAGAAAATAATAGCTAAAATTCTTTGCAACTGTGCTTATTTTGAATTCTATCCCCAATCCTTTAGTGTCTTCATCTCCCAGGCTGATGACATCTATAAATTTAATAAGCAAACCCTCTATTCTACTGTGTAATAAGTAAAAATATCAAGTAATTTTAGACATAGAATTGTCTCCTGTGGGACATGGCTTGATGTGTGTTTTTACAGTCGTATCAGCCTTTCAGTATTTATTAGTATTGATACAAATTGCTAATTAACAAAAAACCCCACAAAGAAGTGGAGAGGCAGACCTTCCTGTGGTGCAGATTTACTGGAAGCCAGAGACCAAATGCCAATTTACACCCACTGCAAATCTTCAACTAAAGATCACTTCACACAGGAAAACTTTAGCAACTTATTCTGAAAATCCGTTGGGAAGAGTTCTCAGGAAATCTATCCTTAACCACAGCCATAGAGCTGTTCCATCCCCTTGAAACTGAGGCTCAAGAATCCCAAGACAAAAAAAACAGATTAAGCTCTACTGAGGTTTGGGGGAGGGGGGGAGAAAGAAGGGAAGGAAGGAAGGGAAGGAAGGGAAAGAAAGGAAAAAAGGAAAGAAGGAAAGAAACTGCAAAAAGCTCTGAAAATAAAGTTGAATGTTGGTAGATTATTTTGAAAAGTACCAGATTATTCGAAGTTCCCTTTATTTTTAAAATAAAGGATTTTATTAACAGATCCTGAACACAGGTGAAGGGGAGGATGAAAAAAGGGGAGGGGACATGTCTGACATCAAAATATCTGAAAATGTTTAATATATGTAACCACCTTTTTCCTGTATCAGAATTTTTTATCTCCTAAAGCAATTCAGGTGCTGGTTGAAAATACTTCAGCCATCACTCTGAGCTGCATGCCCATAAACAGAGCAGATTCCACCCTGATCTATGGCCACAGCCTGGCAATGTCATGGTGTAGACTTTGCTTCCTGCTTTGACAAGAAGTCTTGAGGCCACTACTCATGGAAGAGAGTCCATATTCTTCCAGGAAATCCATACATGGAATTACAACGCCCTTCCAGTCCAGAGCAAGGTAAATGATAAATGATGGTCATTGGGAACTACCATGTGCAATTACTGCTGGGCTCTGCAGTCTGAATGCTTTCACTTGGAGAAAAGACCTAAGCAAGAGTCTTTTCTCTCCCTCAAGAACTCTTCACAGTCTGTCGTGCTGATCCAGGGAATTTACTGTGAAATGACCCTGATGTCTGTAGTTAGCTACCCACCTCTGGAATTCATGCTGCAAAGCCTTTAGGCACAGCATTAATGTTCCGGATTTCATTTATATTCCTGAAGTTCACCAAGTGTTAAAGAGCTTTTCTGCACTTCATCTTGCAGCACCTTAAAAACTCAGATCTTCAATTATCAGCCTTCGACTCAAGGTCCCAAAGCCCTCACCACTGAGCAGTGATTACCTGGGAGGCAGCCCTGGTCCTGCCCCCCTTCAGCAGCTTTTCTGATGGTTTGCTGTGGGGTCTCTGTCAGGAAGAGATGAATATGGGGCAAACATTGGTTAGGCACTTGGTTAACCCAAGGTATCCTGTACCTGGGAGTAGTTTGGAGTGGAAAAATGAAGGAAACATAGTCCTGCTGAGTTATGAATAGGTATTTTTGCTGTGGTTTTGAGCCTGCTGTATGCTCAACTTCAGCTCCTGCAAACACACTGATCCAGACCCGCATCCCTCACCTCACCTCCGTCATAGCCGTCAAGAGCAAGAACTGGTCAGCACCTGCAAACAATGGCAACTGTTCAGGGCATGATCCATTTATTATTTACACTCTGTTAAAACCCTGATCTAGAAAGGTCCAGTTTACTTGCAGAGTTTCCACAGCGTGCTTCACTGAGGTATCCAAGGACTCCACAAACAGTAGTTTCCCTTGTGAAACAAAGGAGGGACATGTCTCCGTGCAATAGTCCAGGCACCAAGGTGCACAGACTAAAGACAGAATCACCCACTCACTCTGAGTGCCAGATTTCCTTGACTATATTTCAAAGTTTTGAGTATTATATAGGATATAATAATTCAAGGCAAAAGTACAACAGAAAGAAAACAAGGAAAATGCCATTCTGAAGTTGAGACCATAGTGCCTCACTGCAAACTCAGACAACAATCAATGATGAGGAATTCATTTTTGAATAAGTGAAATAATCAACCTTGAACCACCAAGGGAGTAATGACAGAGATGCCCAAGGCAGTATTCACTATCCAGACACAGGTTTAGGTCTGCAGGCCCTGTCTTGATGACCTGTCATCCCAGACTGACCATACCCAGACCCTGACTCCCTGAACCTGCTCCTGGTGCCAAGATCCAGACCTCTTTGCAACATTTCATGCTTCATCCCTTGCCTAAAATCCTTGGAAAGGATAAGAGGAACAATTATCCCAGCATTGCTAAAATTGTAGCATTAAATGGGGCCTGTGTGCCACATCCCATTAGTGATTAACGCAATTGCTGCCAAGGCTCCTCTGCATAAGTGATTTTTTTTTTGTTATTGCATTTAATGTTCATGCCAATTAAAGATGACATAGTAATGTGGAGAGGGAGTTCATGTGATGGATATATTGTCAGAATTCACATTGTTCCAAAAGCACCTGCTGCTGAAATTTTGATGTTTTACCACACTGCAAAAGTGTCCCTCTAAGAAAAGCCTGAACCCAAAGATGAGCAGACAAGTACACAGCAAAAGAAGTTCTACCACAAGCCTTTCCAATGTGGCAAAGCTACAACCCACTGAAAATCATTGGAAAGGAACCTTGTCAGGACAGCTGTTATTCTTCTCCTCCACAATTTCCTCTGAATCCCCTACTGCTTCTGAAAAACTCAAATGATTTGTATATATATAATTTTTTGTTTTTCAGAAGCCTCTTACCCTCATCCCTACCCACTATAACTTGCATTGACCCCATGCTGGTTGGTATCACTCTCCTCCTTGCTAAGCCAATGGGCACAAGGCTCCTGATCCCTTCCTCTCCAGAGTCACTCGGAGCAGAGGTAAGCCCCACACTCATGGGACCCAACTGTCTCTGAACAGACTTGAAATTTCTGTGGCAGTGTCCATGAAAATCACCTGCCCTGAGAACTTCTCACAGAGAGGATAGGTGCATGTAATGACAGCGCATCTTTATACATGTTTGTAAATTTATATGCATGTATCAAGAAAGAGCTAAATTCCTTTTCAAGTTTAACATTGTTTGGTCCCTACCAAAGCCTGCCACTGCAGCTGATCTGTACAGGGTCTTGTCTACCAGCAGATCTCCTACAGGAAGCCCACCTACCTCTTTCTCTTTGCTGCCATAGGCAGGTTTCAGGTTTTCAGAGAGCCCCAAGAGCTTCTTCTCTTGGAAGACTCATCATGACCATGCTGGGCTCTGCTTCATTATCTCACTGCTCTAAAGAGTCTGCCTGTGTGTACTTGCCATGCTGGTTTTGGCATGTCTTTGGAACCCTGACACTGCTGTGTCCCTCTCTTCCCCCAGCGTTCACCTCTCATACCATACTAGACAGGGGAGAGACCCTCACGTGGATCACGAGGGCAGAGGGAATACCTGAGTGCTTGCACGGTGGTCCCTCCACCTGAGGAAGGACCTCAGGAATAGCAGAGGGAGACAAGAAAGCAGACAGCCTCTTTTTATTCTTTTTATGGCATTGCCTGGAGGTCAAAGCCTTTTCTCAGTGGTTCTCTTCACGACAGCAGGTCTGGGTGTCCCTGGCTGCTACTGTGTCACCCTGCCTGAGCAAACACACCTGGCCCTTCAGCTTCTCTCTTGGTTTCTTGCTTGGTTTCTTATTTCAGGGGAAAAGAGTGCCTTGATGAAAAAGCTTCCTTTCTTGGCTGTTTGCTGTGCTCTGGTCCCTTCTGTTTGGTACTCAGATAAAACTCCTGTCCTTTTGGGCCTTTGTATCCCCGTCCTGCTGCCTTTGGTCCCTTCAGAAATGATTTTTCTTGCAACACTTTTCTGAGCCCATCTTGTCCTCAGTATTAAATTAATTACACAAAAATACTGAATCAAACAAATAATTGGTTACTCATCATATACTAATTAATGAGTTTCCAGCATACCTGTTAGAGTATTTAATTTTCTAAGCAGTTTTAAAAAGGAGCTATACCTCTCAAGAAATGCACACTGTGGCATCAGTAGAATTTGAATTTGCAGAAATCATGACACAAACCTCCACCATCTGAGTGGGGATCACTGCTCTAAGAGAAGTAAGCTGCCATTTTAGTATACAATCTTTTGTCCACCTCCCTCAGCCCTAGCCTTATCACTGTTCCATAAAACTTTCCAGAAAAACTTCTGCATTGAGTCAGGCACTGCAAGCACAAACAGAAAATTTCTCCACGAATGTATATAGACTGCAAAAGCTACAAGCTACTGAAATCAGTCTTAGAGAAGCAACAGGAGGAAGTCTCAACAGGCATTGCTAGCCAGGCTGTATACACCAATAATGCATATTACTCTTTCTAGAAGATAATGTTAACATGCTGAGTCCAGATACCTCACAGTTCCTTTTAAGAACTGAAGTTTATTTCAGAGAGAAACATAGAAAAGTTTGGTTGGTTTGGTTATTTGAAAAAAAAAAAAAGGTAATGTGTTCAGTGTGGCACCTCTCAGGCATTATTTAGTGTGCACACAAAGACTTGGGCTGTGCATGCAACAATAGAAAAAATATAGAGAAAGGTTATAAAAAGAAATATACTCTACAAATAAAAAAATGAAGCCCCTTGCTCTTAATGTACCTTTCAGCAGCATCATTCTTTTGTCCCATGGCAGAGTTAAGGTGAGGTTAAGTTTAGGGCTGGGGCCCCAAGGTCCTCAGGGCTGGAGGTCCCCCTGCATCCTGCTTGATGGAAGAGTTTGAGAGATAAAACACTATGGTCCAGATAAAGGATGCCTGGAAAGAAAATGGAATGACTATCTGTAAAGATCTGAACCTTTTCACAGTGGTGAATAATTAGAAGCAATATTAGAAACAAAGTTTGAAACTAAGAAAATATTTGACCTTAACAAGCCCTAAGTGTTAGGCACAGCCAAAGAATTCAGCCATTGCAGGTTCTTCATCAAAGTT
This sequence comes from Prinia subflava, assembly GCF_021018805.1. Lineage (NCBI taxonomy): Eukaryota > Metazoa > Chordata > Aves > Passeriformes > Cisticolidae > Prinia > Prinia subflava. The sequence goes on from NC_086249.1 coordinate 33,278,012, forward strand.
AAATGTACTTCTGTGCTGGCAAGAGGCAGGTGCAATTTTAACAGGGAAAACATGCTATCCCAAGGACTTTTATTTCCTCCAGGGAAGGAAAATGCAGCTATGGATTCCTTGCAGGGAACCTGTGCTCGCCTTGCCTCCAAGAGCAGCCTGTGTGCAGCACTCCAGGTTTCACAACCACAGAAGCATTCCTTGGCAGAGAGTTTTTTTCACCAAGTACTTAATCCTCTGCTCATTTGGGGTGTCCCTGGGTTTCACCCCTCTCTTCAGAACTGCTGGAAGCCCCCACAGGGCTCCCCATTAGGGCTGCCAACAGTGGAGTGAGCAGAGGGAAGCTGCTGATGAAAAATGCTTCTCTCAAGCTGCCCACCCTTCCAGAGCCACTGAAAACCTGCCCAGCTGTGGGTCAAGGAGCAATGGCTGTGCTGCCACCAGGCCAGAGCTCCCAGACATCAGGTCCCACACCCTGGGTCTTGGTCTCCTTTTCTCCTGTTGCTTTCAGGGAGCAGGAGCACAAGGCACATTTTTGTCATCCCTGTTCCCAAGGAGGAGACTCTTGGGCAGCCGGGGGAAATCTCCACTATCACTTTGGTGGATGCATTGGATTAGTACTACAGGTAAAAGCTTCCTTTGCTGCCACTAGTGTTTTATGTCAGCTACCCACATGTCATTAACTCCCTCAGAAAACCCTCCTTGATCCCAGAACACGATTTTCTATGGTACCACCACCTGCAGTGACTGCAGCAGTTCACAGTTCCTAGGCTATGTGCCAAAAAATCTCGTATCTAGATTTCCCCCAGAATGTCCAGTTTTTCAGTAATTTTATGCAGCTGGAATCTGGATTTCTTCTCTTTCTTGAAAATTTATGGACATTTCTCAAGAAAATCTTTCACAAAAATAGGGCAATCCATGAGGATGTGAACCCTGTTAACCTCCCATACAAATGCCCAGGAGGTCAGCCTCTGTTTCCCTCATCTTTACCTATTCCTCCAAGAAGGATTGCACTTGGTCTTTGAAGGGCTTTGAACACTACAAATATAGTGCACACTTCACTTGAGTAACACTTGCTTTGGGGAATTTCCTCAATGCTTTGGTCATTTTGTCCCTTCTTCACTCACAGTCAGGTATAAAAAAGCAAAGCCAATGAGTTTCTTGAAATTCAGGTCCAACCAGCTTGGCCACAGTAGCTTCACCAGTGAGGCTGATGTCTTTTTTATTTTAACTGTATCCCTACATGAAATGCAGTTACAAAAATTAAAATATAAACAAACAAATTAAAAAATTAAAAATACCACCACCATTTTCTGTCCAAACTGGGGCAAGTCACTGTGGAAAAACACTCTATTAACAGCATGAGTCTCTTCTGTGGCCACATCTGCACAATTATATCATGTAATTAGACCTTGACTCTGGTCAGTGAGGGATCTATTAGCTAAAAGTACCTCAGACAAAAGGAAGCCTTAGTGCATAAATTAATGCAAATCAAGCCTGGGCTCTTTCCTCCCATGATGCTGGGAGCTGTTATGTTCTCTGTGTGCTGCAAGAAGTGAACACTGCCCAGCCTGGCGACAACTAGCTGATGAGAGGGGAGACAAGGGAAAGGCAAAAGACAAGAACCAGGACTTCAGCTTCAAAGCCTGGATGAGAAAGAAACACTCAGAAAACAGTCAACTTTGTGGACTGATATTGAAACCACACCAACCATGGTGTGTCCACTGGAGTGTCACATGTAGGTAACACAGAATTCAAATGCTAGCCAGTGAAAATGCCTTCTTAGACATGTCAGGAAACGAACATGCCTTGACAAAGCATATTAGGGATTACTCAAATCTCCTTTGCAGCATAGCAAAGTTCAGCTCCAAGGTCCCAACAAGTCCCAAGTGGAATACACTCCACCTCTGCAGAGGAGAGCAGTGTTGGGGAGCCTCGGCTGCTGCAATGACTCTGGTTGCTACTGGTGCATTGGAGATCTGCTGTTCCTGCTCCACCACATCAGGTTTTCACTGCTGCACCAGGGAGACCAGACTGGAGAGGTTTTGTGGTCCCACAAAACTGTTGCAAAAATGTGAACATATTCCAAAACATACAGTGGAAGTCCTGTTCCCTAAATCATTCACTTAAATATGTCTATGCCTGGCAATAGCAGACAAGCTCAAATGGGATTGGTTTTTCAGGCTTAGGGTTTTTTTCAAGAGAGAGTTTACTCAAGCAAGCCTCTGTTTCTACTCTCCTTTTCCCTGTTTGACCCACAAATGTCGCTTCAACTCCCTATCCCTTCATTAAAAAAGAGCTAGTGCCAGTCTGAAAGGGTGTTTCCTAACCACAACCCAAGCCAGATCTGGGTCAGTGCTCAGGCAGGTTCACTTGTGCTCACCCAGCTCCATGAATAATGCTTTAGCTGGAAGAAAGTGCTAAATATCCCAGAAAATTGGCTCCATGGTATTCCTTTCATGTCAGTGCTTAGGCAGGATTTATTTCTTTGTTTGTTTTCTTCAATGGTGCTTGGGGGATATTTACCCTTTGCTAGGCTCACATTGCTGGTCAGAAAAAGGACTCCCCAGGCAGCAGGAATTTGATGTCCCATAGTTTCTTATCTGCAACTCTTGTCCAGCTTGTATTAATAAAGGTTGAGGATTATTTAGGACTTCCAGTCTGCTGGCCAGCTGCAGAGGTGATGGGAAATTCAGGATGGACTTACAGTAAAACATAATACATATAATACACAATAAATCACATAATATGTGATTTAACAGATATTTTCATATACTTAACCTAATAAACACAGCATATACTGTAATGTGTATGTGGCCCTGGTTACTCACATTCTCCTTTAACAGTTTGTGTAAACAGATCCCAGCTGTTCAACTGCTTTTGCTCATATTCTCTATCTTTTCCCAAATTTATCCTGGAAATACAGGGAAAATAAACATTTTGTAATGATGTTTTTGGCAGCAGCCTTCACCCATTTACTGGTGTGAAGATTCCACAGACTCCTGTCACTTGACATTTCACACTCCCCTCTCTGAGGCACCGATGGAGGCTCGGGTGCCTGGGAGCACAGTGCTGCAGGGGCCGAGGCAAGCAGCTGAGCAAGGCCCCAGGGAAAGCTGCTCCCAGCAAGCTCACAGGCAACTGTGACATGATGCTGCATGGCTGAGATGGAGAACTTGCATCCCCCTCCTGGCCCTGTCCATTCACCCACCTCCAGCGAGCAGTACGTCAGCCGAGCGCCCGTGGTGCACCCTGAGCCATGCCAGGAGAGCTGCCCTGCTCCCCAGCAGGCTGTTCCCACCTGGGGGCCCACCAGCCCCAGGAGAAGCTACGTGCCCAGTGAGTGTCCAGAGGAGAGAGCAGCTCCTGGGGGCTCTGCCACAGCTCAGCAGATGAAGGTTGGGATGGGCTCTTGGCTTGCAGAATCAGTCGTTTGATTAGAGCAAACAGGTCTGGAAAGGTGTTCAGGAGGTCTTCTGGTGCATTCCTGCTCCAAAGCAATGACTGCACACCAGGAACCTCTGATGCATTTCTGCTCAAGCTTGCCCAGAAATCCCTCAGTGGTAATCTTGCAACCTCCCTAAGCTTAATTATTGCTATTAAGGGTACTCCTTGGCCAATCTTAGCCTGCTGCAGTACTCATGCATTATTCCTTGTTTCAGACAGACAGAATCCAGACCATTCCCTTCCACTTTACAGCAGTATTCTGGACTGTTGCAGGCTCTTATCCTGGTGCCTCTCCTGCAGCAGCTGTTGGCAATGCATGGGGAGTTGTTCACCTCCCTGCAGACCCCAGGTGACTGCACTCCTCCTGTAATACGGTTTCTACGTCCTTGGAGCAATGCCTACCTCCCCAACCTACTCCCTACATCTTCCCCTCTGAACAGGGAAGATGTTCTGTTCCTGTACAGCCACCAGCCTCCTTCTGTGGCCCCTCACAGTTGCCACCCAGCCTGGCTCTACATGGCATGGAGGGAGCCCAGTAAGGAAGAAGACAGAAAAGCCTGGGCTAGACTTTCTCCCCTGAGGTCCCTGCATTCTCCTTCCCACAGCAGCACTGGCTGCAGACCTCTGTCTGCATTGCTGTTCCCAAAAATCCCTCTCCCCTCTCCACAGCTCAGTTGCACGGTCACAGCTCTCATGCTCGTTATGCACAGATCAGGTTTTCCAGACTCCTGATCATTTTTGTTGCTTTCTGTTGGACTCTGTCCAATCGGGCCATATCCTGCTGGAAGTTCAGTGCCCTCAGTTGAGCAGAGCAGCCCTGCTGGGGGGTGACGCTGAGAAGAAAACTGACTCCATTTGTATCATGGGCTGTAATTTGGTTCATATTTCTCAGCATGGAGACGACCTGACACCACTGACTCATCCATTGCCTTTGATCCTTTATGACCCCCAGAGCCTTCTCTGCAGAGTGATGTCAATGCAGGTATATCTTCTTCATGCAGCTGCTTATCTCTGCAGAAGGTGGGAGCTCACCCTTGTCCCTAGAAGAGAATTGCATCCTATTTTTCTCAAACTATTTCTCCGATTTGACAAGACCATTTGTCAAGCTCAAGCTGTGTCTTCCAAAGTACTTGCAGCCTATTCCAGCTTGCTGTGTCCTGCAAAGTTAATAAGCTTGTTATTCATTTTAGAGACTACCATTAATAACGACCTGGCCTGGCATTTCCCTGCTAGTGAATTTCTTCTCAGAGGCCATCCTGTTCATTCTTCATGAAGCTTTTCACTGGAAATTGGATTTGGTCTGGCAAGAGATAAGGGGAAACAAATCTAGACTTAGATTATTACTCATTTCCCATCTGAGGGGAACAAAAGTAACACATAATGCATGTCATGTGATTCATTTAGCAGTCAGAGCCAGTAGCAAGTCACAAAAGTGTGTCCCTATGCTGTGGGTGTGTCACACAGCCACCAAATCAAGATCACCTGCCATGTGCCAGCGTGTCCCACAGAGGAGCTGAAAGGTGGAAGAGGACAGTGCATGCAGTGGCTGGGGCAAAGATTATCAATGAGCCTGGGGGAGACTGCCAAAACAGGACACTGCCAAAGGCGGGGCTCAAAAGGCAAAAGCCATGGGACCACAAACAGGCCCATAAAAAGAGAAAAGCTCTCTAGCTGCACCTTTGCTTGGCCAGCTGAGGATGTAACTCACAGCCAAGCTGTCTGTATCTCCTATCATCTCAAAGGAGTCTCCCAGCTCTGCCAGGCCCTCAGCACTTCCGGCCGGTTTGTCTCGCTGCAGCACTGAGCAGTGGCTCTGCCACCCTGGCTGCTGCTCTCAGGTGACACAGGAGCAGATGGCAGCAGTGATCACACAGGCTGGATTACCCCATCTTGCTGCAGTACAAATTCTCTCATTTCCAAAGCCAGGAGCTGCCCAGTGACTGCTCCTTCCACAGGCTCAAGATGCAGTGTTCCTGTGCAAACCCTCTGCAGCCACCTTCTGCTGGCTCTGCTCCTGTGTGCTCAGGGAAATGGAGCTCAGGAGCACAGCCCTGTCCTGCTGTGCCCATGGAGGCTCCTGGGCTAACAAAGGGATTGTTCCTCCTTGGGTACGCTACAGGATTTGCAGTGACTGTAAAGAAACTCTCTCCTTTTCCATGATCTATCTTTTGCCCTTGTATTTTCAGTTTTCTGTCTCACAAGAAGGATTCATTTGTGATTGAGGTATTTTTCTTATGAGGTATTCTGGGTTTTTTTTCTTCCCTTCTGTTTGCAATCAGCAAATGGGCCCTTGGAGTATAACAGCTACAAGAATATCTGAAATTCAGGTTTTAGCCTGGAGGGATGTTATTAAAGAAGAATTTTGAGACTTTGAAGACAAGAGTAATGGGGATTTAACTATTCAAATGTCCAAAGCCCCCAGACAACTCAGATGATACCAGAAGGAAGTGCAAAGGAAGAGCTCAAAAGGATAAATCCATGTGGTTTAGGAAAGTGAAGGGATGAGATAATGTCTGGAAATTGATTAAAGTGGAGAAGTGATTGTGTAAACTGGGAGGAAGAGCATAAATCAGGCAAGAAATGTGTTCAGAATTAACTCAGAGGACAAGTCCAGAGAAGAATTTTGCTGTCACAGTTATGGCAGTAACTCTGCCATATATCTAGTTTTACACCAGTTCAGTCCAAACAACATCTCAGCAGACATGGCTTTTTCACAGACCCTGAGCATCCTGCTCAAAGGAGGGACAACTTAAAAGAAAGATAAAGATTCTGAAGGTAATATCCAGTCAAGTTTTGAAGATCTTCCCCACAAAATTTTTTTTGTCAAATTTGTTTATTTTCATTCTTCAGTGTGAGCAAGAGCTGGCAGCAGTACATCATGCCAGGATAGCTATGGCTTTGCTCAGAATGAAATGCCAACAAAACTTTGCCAGTGATAAAGTTCCATGGGCTCACCACCTGGAAGGAATTTCTTGGCAGATTTCATAAACAAAGAGAAACACTTAATTTTCAGTTAATTTTTTATTCCTTTTGCACCATCCCCTCCATTCTCTCTTCAGATCTTCAGAAAAACTCTCCTAGTAATCTCTCCGGGCTGGCTGTGGGGCACCATCAGAGCTGCAGGATGCCCATGTCTCTCTGGATCTCGGGGCTGAGACAATGCTGTAGGTCTCTGTTGCCAGGTCCTCAGGAGAGCTCAGAGTAGCTCCTGGCTCTCTATTCCTCTTGCTCACTGGAAAACCACGGATACAGACCCTGCACAGGGTCCTTCTCCATTCTTCCCACCCAAAGGTTCAAAGGAAACCCATGGCCTTGTAGACTGACTGACAGCAGGAGCAGCTGAAGGCTGTGGTGCTGCAAGCACAGGAAACATGAGTAATTAACTTTTACTTGGGGAAGGGTACAAGAAAATTGTCAATGTTATACCACAAGGTAGAGGAGACTGCAGGAGACAGTGAGTGCTAATATTGCAGCCAGATGGAAAAAAACAGAACATATCTGGTGGTCAATTGCATGTGAAAACACAGCAGACAAAAAGCACTTTGAGGAACAAATGTCAAAGGGAACAAACACTATTAATATTTCTTTACATCAAAGATTCAGGACCTGTCAGAAAATCTCTAGGGCCAGGTGATATTATAAAAGATCAGCAGATGTGGCCATTTTTAAATTATTTATTTGCTCAGTGCTTATAGTGGAAGAAACTTTGTGTTCAAATGGCTCCAACCATTCTTGGGGGTTAGGGTTCTTAAGAAAAATTAGGTAGAAATCAAAATTACTTCAGAAGAGAGAGGAAAAAAGTCACAGAGTGAATAGGAATGAATAACTAAAACTGATAGTAAGTACTAAGGAGGTCTATGTCTCTGAACTGGAAGAGCTAAGATCATAGAAGTGATAGATGTGTCATTTAAAATTACTGGAAAGTTAAACAGGGGCAAACGTGAGGTCAATTTTAAAATTTATTCCATAGATGATGGGAGTAAGTACATGCCTCTAATTCCAGCTTAGATTCTACAGAGGAGTCTGCATTTATGTGCTGTGGTAAAGGCTTTGCTGGGGAACTGCAGGGGTGGCTTCTGTGAGAAGATGCCAGCAGCTGCACCCTTGTCAGAGCCAAGGCCAGCTCACCCCAGGACATATTCACCAAAGCTGAGCCCAGCAGTGATGCTGGTGGCACCTCTCTAAAACATATTTAAGAAAGGGCAAAAATCCTGCACAGCAGCTGGAGAGAGAAGTAGGAACATGTGAGACAAACAGCCCTGCAGACACCAAGGTCAGTGCAGAAGGAGGGGCTGGAGGTGCTCCAGGCACTGGAGCTGAGAGTCCCCTGCAGCCCGTGGTGCAGCCCCTGGTGAAGCAGCTGTGCACCTGCAACCCACGGAGAACCACAGGGGAGCAGAGAACTTTTGAGCCACTGCCTCTGTTTTTAAACTGACATGGCAGAAGCAGGAGTAGAACATTTCAAAGGCTGACTGATGCCCTTGGCAGAACCAAAGAATTCTTGATACTAGCTCTTTTATCAAAGAACTACCTTTAGTTTATGGGTGTGGGAACAATTTAACTGGTTTTATCTCCAATGACATTACAAAGGCCATTGCAAGAATGTTTTCAGCCCACACACAATTTAAAGTGGCTGTTTCTCACCACCATCTAAGAAGGTTTATGTCCCTAGAGAAGGTCAGCTGAGAACAAAGCTCCTGGAGAGCTCCACCATCTTATAAATGGGCAGTAAATTACAAAATACCTTCTGTCCTAGGGAAAGGGGGGTTCACCTCACCTGCACTTAGATACCTACAAAGTAAATATGTACATGCAGTGTCAATAAGGCTGCTGCAAGCACTTCATCCTTTAATCTTGATGTTTTGGCTGTGTGATTATCTTTTCCTGTTCAGCTGATTTCTGATTATTTTGAGCACCTGCACTGTTTTCAAATATTTTGTTTTCATTGTAACTCTCTGTTCTTTTTTATCATGGGGTGGAAGACTTAAGTTGTCCAAAAAAAATATAGATATTTCCTTTTGGTTTATATGTTTGCAAAATTACAGAACTGATCTTTGCTCTGCACTGGCCATCATGTCTTCACTTGCTGAGTCTAACGCTATCCTGCCTCCCAATAGCTTAATTAAAAAAGAAAGGACATGCCACATATGACCCTAGGACTAGCTGCCATAGCTTACCAGCAGAGATGTTGCCAGACTCACTGAGTTCAAACTCCAGCTTTCCAAAGTTACATAATTAAAAATCCACCCATCCTGGCCTTGCAAGCTGGTACTTTTCCTGCCTGACTAGAAACCTGCAGGTTAACTGAAAAAGAAACAGTGGGTGAAGAGCAAGAGCTTCCCCAGATGATAAAATGTTAATTAGCAGGGATGTCAGAGACTTCACTGGATGCTCAGGGAAGTTCAGTGTATCAGCAGGTTTACCCAAAAATACTCATTGGCCCTGCACTCCAGCAGCACAAATGCAGCTGCTCATACTGATGCCATCATTTTCATTTCAGTCCATTCCTTAGTCCTAGAGCTGGGAAAGTTTTCTGTAGGGAAAGGGGTGAGACAGGAGGGGAGGGAAAGTTCTTTGACCCACGAAGATTCATCACGCTGGAAGAGTTAAAAATTAATGAGAGACAGGAGAGGGAAATATAAAGCTGAGATTAGTTTCTTGTTTGTTTTCTTGCTCCCCATCGTGAAGTTATAGAAATGCATCCAGTGTTCTCTTTCTCCCACAGGTAGTTAATTACTTGTGTGAATAGTTTTCACTGCTTCCTGCTGGAATATCTCAGAACCACTGACCCAGTGTCACTGTCTGCCACCTCCTCCCCACACAGCCAAAAGGAACAATAAAAAATCAGCTTAGCAGGGTGTTTTTGCAACCAGGATCTCCTTTCTGCCACCTGCAGTGGCCGGACTGTTGGGGCTGGAGCTCAGATTGTTAGACAGAAGGAAACAGGAGAAGATGTGTGAAAACTGAAGACAGAGAAAACAGGCAATAAGACAGACTCAAACAGAGAAAGATTCAGTGACTATAACTACAAACTGTGAAACATCTCCATTTTTTTTTTTCTTTGGCATCAGTCATCTTGGGGTTTCCTCCTCCACCTGGTTCCTCTTCACTGCTTTCTTTAAGATTCCTGTACAGTTGTAGGTATCTCTGACCTGCTCAACCCTAACTCACCACATATCCCAAAAGCCTTTTCATGCAGCCAGCACGATGGAGAGGGTTGATAATATCACTTATTCACAGCTCTTCACTGGACACAGAACCTGGCAACAGCCCATTGCTCTTGCTTGTAGTTGCAGCTTATGAGGAAATCCAGTCAACACCTTAAGCTTAGAAAATTCTGTGCCACCAGCAGTGGCAAAATATCCATGAGCTCTCCATTCTTCCGAGCAGGACTCTACTCACACAGCTCTTCGTTTGTGTTGTTTTTTTTCTGACACTTTCCTGCTGCCCAAAAGATCCAATAACACAGTAAGATATCTTTGTTGGGTGCTGTGGGGGCCTGAGGGCCTTTACAATTCTACTCAAGAGGTCACATCAGAGGATTTCAGCTGAAAACAACATTTCACCTTCACTAATGGCTCTTACAGAAGCAGGCCATTCCATTCTTCAGTAGCTGAAGCCTGGAATAACTTTTTCTCCCTATTTTGGCTGTGCTTATAGTGCTGGTATAAATTCTTACTTTGGAAAGTACATTAGGTAGCAGGGATATAGGAAGCAGCTGAAATTGCCAAGGGGTTCTGCAGGAACAGGGCAGACTGGAGCTGGTGGTGGCTGGAAGGGATGATGGGGAAGGAGACTGAAATGGTGAAACAGCTCCTAGAAACTCCCAGCCCGTGTACATCCCTTTGCCCCAGGACTGCCAGGACCCCGGGCAGGTCGTGGTGATGATTGCAGCCAGCAGAGGCTGGACAAGCCCTGGTGAGTTGTTTTTCCCTCTGGCAGGTGGGGGAACTGGACGGAGGCCCAGCTGGGCTCCAGCAGCCAGCCGGTTTCGTTCTCGCTGCACGTGGAGAGGTGGCAGTACCTGGGTGACAACACAGCCGTCAACAGCACCAGGTTTGCCTGCTCCAACAGGACACAGCTGGAGAGCTGGGGGCCCTCGGGGGTCACTTCGGCCCATGGAGCACCAACTGCACCTCTGGGACCCCAGGGAAGGTGGGATGACACAGCTCTCAATGACAGGAGAGTCTTCTGCTGTGAGTAAGCCAGAATCCCCACCCCATGCCAGCACCTACAAAGCTGCACAGCATTAAACCTTGAATCTGTCCTTGCACAAAGAGCAGTGTACAATTTTTTTCTGTCTTATTTTGCCAAGGGTAGCCAGATCCCATGGCTACAGCACTTCATAAGAAAGGTCTTTGTATTTATGGTGATTAGGCCTTGTAATAAATTTATAACTTTCAAAATTCCTGTGAGGAACCACAGGGGATTCCCACACCTGTTGGCAAGGCAGGAGGTGAGACTATGAGGGCTGAACAATCAAGTAGAAGAGGGATCATCTGCCCTGGCAGAAACTGGGGTTTCAAAGGAGAGGAAGGGGAACTCTTCCTCTGAGCATTATACTGGAAACTCTATTTATTTCCACTATAATGCTTAGGATGTGCAGAGGTCACTATTAGACATCCATCCATCCATCCATCCATCCATCCATCCATCCATCCATCCATCCATCCATCCATCCATCCACCCATCCACCCATCCATAAATAAGTTCAAATACACCATGCAGCTTGTGGTCCGAGCTCCACACCTCTCCTTCCAGCCTTCTCAGCACAGCACCTCAACATCTCCAGGCACCCTACATGCAAAAGATGCACCCCGAGGATTTTTGTTTCCCAGCCTGCAGTAATCCACATGTATTGAAATCAGAAATGAGCCACTGCATAGGTATTATTCCTGAACCCACCACCACCACCTCTTTCAGCATCCAAACCTCCTGCTCAGCTCCTCTCTGGAGCTGATATTTTGTGCTGTTTCCTGGGGCTGTGGGCAATACCTTGAGTGTGAGGACTGCAGCCATAACAAGGATGGGGCAGGGATTAGCCACAAACCCAGGGCTCACAGGGCATTACACACAGGAACAGGTTGGTTGGAGACAATTACGGTGCACATGTGCAGGAAGGACTCAAGGAGGAATGGAACAAACAACAGGATTAAAAGAGTTCCAGAGAGAATTGCAAAGATTTCAACAAAGTCTTTCCTCAGTCTCAGGAGTGCAAAGGGGAGGCAGAAATCTGAGAAAGACATAGGAGGGAAGGAGAATATCCTCAACTCTGTAAAGTTCATAGACTTTTCCCGTAATCATGGAGTTGAAATTTGTTCGCTACAGTATTCTCTCTGATAAGTCTTACTTAGGAAGACTGTGCGTGCTCTTCAGTACCACCTGTGAGCTGAGACTTTCTGTGCACACATCTGAACACACAGACTGTGTTATCTTTGCTTAGTCCCTGCTGGGATCCCAGATGTTCCAAAGGTTTCTGAAGCATTAATTGTACCATCGTATGCCCTTATACATCCAAAGGGACTGCTTGCCACTTGGCATGCAGCCAGGAAAAACCTTACAATAGGTACATTTACAAGCATATTTAACCCTTTCTGCCAAGATTTTTAAAACGGGGAGTTGAAAGCCCAAGCAGTTATATTTTTATTGTCAATTTGGTTGGTTTCCACATGCTTTTCTTATTCTATATCTATACTGGTAAGTCCCACAGAGCCACCTATTCTCTCAGGAGAGCACCAGAATTAAAATCATAAGAGAAACACTGTATACGTGGTCTGGCAACAAGGTCAGACTTCCACATGGATGATTTCCAATTTTAAGAGATAAAGGCACTCTGGAGGCAGCTCGGTTTTTGTTACAGGAATCTCTCTCTACAATTAGATATAATAGGAAAATGCATAACTCAGCTTTTCTTCTTAAAAAAAGGTTCCCCTAGGGCACTTTGAAATGCACTGAGACAAAAAGATCGGATTTTTGTCATGAATGTCTCAAGGGGTTTTATGTTATCTTTGCATTATTATATCACTTTCATATTATTCATTATTCATTCACTTAAGCAAGTTGCTGTATACAGCACTTTACATGGCATTAAACATGAAAGAGTTTCTGTCAACAGGGAGGTTCCTGCAAGAAAACTAGTCTTGAAAGTCATTTCATGGTCTTCCCACTCAGGTCTTAGCCCTCCTCATCCTAGCAAAAACATTTGATGGGCTGAATCCAAATGCCATGGCATTTTTGCACAATAAATATCCCAGTTTCCAGGCAGAGGATATCTAACAGTGAAATGCTGGAAGAGATCCCTGTCTATTACTCCTTCAAATTCATTATTTGACTAATATCAGATTTTCTACCGTGTATAGCAGTGAACATCAGGGTTTGTCACAGTCCACCACACCGCGACAAGGCTCACATCAAGCACTCACTTCCTGTGCCCTCACACCAGCATGAGACCATTCTTCTCTCAGGAAAACCAGAGTAGAATACCAGATGGAAATCCAAGGCTCTTCAAAGTGCATCTTGCTTCTTGTGCAGTTACTCACCCTGATGCAGCAGCAAGGGCTGGTTGAGTTGTTTAATCTTACATCCCTCACCACATACATGTTTTGCCTTTAGGCATCTGTGGTGGAGAACACTCAGCAGCATCCACTTTTCCCCCATGCACTTCCATGGGCAGAACATGCACAGTGTTCAAAAATTGTATGTAAGGGTTTTCACAGCCACAGTTCCTCAAAAGACACAGATGGTGTGCAGCAACAGCTGCTCATGAGGTAACAGCAAGTTATTCACACAGGGATGGGTCTGAGTGTCTGGGGGGTGGGGATTAGCCATGAAATAACAGCCAGGGCTCACCTTGTATGCATTTTGTTGGATATGGGGAGGGGTGGTGGTCTTGTTCTACCCCAAATAACAGCTTTCCTCCTCACAAAGTCCTAGTTATTTGTCCAACGTGGACTGATTCAGCCAGAGAGGTGCCAATGGAGTTTCACTACAGTAAAGAAGTGCATCAGGGAATATCCTCAAGCTAAAAGCTTTGGTAAGGGAGCAGGTAGTAAAGGCAATTCAATGATGTAATTTACACTCCAGTGAGTGAAACACAAAGAGTGAGGGTCTCTGCACAGCTTAGACATGCACCCAACAGGAGCATTCCTGTGGTGATAGTGGCATGTTGTCCTTAAGCAGACAGCTGATAGCCCCTGTTCTATGGGAGGGGCTCTGTCTCACTTTACTGTCTCTTCTGGTGACAGACTTCATACCTACAAACCACGGTCATGGACCAGGGCTCCTGTGGCATTTGGCATTGTGCAAACAGGGAGCAGAAGGAAGGACAGTGCTCTAACCTTTGCTGCAGCTTGAGCACACACATTAGCAGGCATCCTCTTCACGTGCTAAGTGAGGTGACTGCACTTCTTAGAGGCCACAGTCCTGTCCCCCAGCTGTCACAACACCTGTGACACCCTTCCTGGAGTGAGAAAACAAATATGAGTGATGAAATAGAGCAGGGTGAAAAACACCTTGGAAATCTTCCTGGTGTTTCTCCCAAGAGCACTGAAGGAAGACACAGAATGTTTGGATCTTCCCCATTCTCGTTCCAAGGTGTGGCTCCCCTGGTGCTTTAGCAGCCTTTGGACATCACTGTCACATGACACAGCTGAAATAACGAATACTAAGCCCGGGAAATTCAAAGCTTTGAAAAATTTTCATGTCAGACATGAGGAACTCACCTCTAGGCACTGAGCATTTCAAACTACCTCTGTAAGAGAGGTCATCCCCAAAAGTCTCCTGGGAAGTTTGTTTCCTCCCTAAAAGCAGCAAGGGTTGGACTCCACTCTAAATTGCACTGCGAGGTATTGCAGCCTAGAAGATCTCTGGTGCTTATCAGCATTCTCATCCTCTGAGACCACCACACTCCCTTCAAAACAACTGCAAAGTTTGAACTTGGCTCCATATTGAGCAAATGTCCCCAAAGTTCAGAACTCTTCCAAGCCAGCTTATTTCCTCTAGAACATCTTTAATGAAGTACTTATTTATATTTTCCTTGAAGTAGAAATACTGTGTCTGATTTTGTCTCTCATTTTTTATTTTAGTAGGAGATTTGGTTTTGCTTCCACAAGTTTGTCTTTGACCTGTAATAAAATCTGTACTGAAGTAATGGCTAATTCTGAACAAGTAACAATTCCAGTAAATCCAAGGAAGGGTACAAACAACTACATCCCTCTGACCTTTCTGTGCCCCTTCTCAGTAACAAACATGTACTTTGAGCAAAAGAACAAAATTTCTTTTGCTGTGGTTCTGCAGGGCCATAGCAGAGTGCTGCCTATACCCACCTAATTAGAAGGAAGGTTAATGAATTGCTAAAGCACAGGTTTCCAGTGGATAATTCAAATAGAAAGCATATGTAACAGTTTATTAAATGAGATTATAATGGACACTTTGTTCTTTAGCAAGTGTCAAGATAAACTGATATAACTGTTTACTTCTGGAAAATCCATTAATAAAAGAAGGGCTGTAGTCTCTAGTGATGCAAAGCAGTGTGAGCTGTCATTTCTTTTGGTATTAATATTTTCCCCTTTTTTCTTTTCTATCCCTTGATATTTTATATCTTCTCTTTGATTTTCGAGTGAAAAAAGAATTCAGCCTCAGCCATGACTTCAGATTCTTCACTTCAGTTTCTTACACTAATTGCTGTATTGGAGATTTCCTTCTTCTGCTCAGCTTCACCACAGTGTTTGCAGGGAAAATTTCCATGGAAAGCAGCCCTCTTCCTGAATCCTTGCAGGACTCAGCAGCTGATGTGGGAATAACCAGTCTGCTGCATAGCTTCCCAATGTGCCTAGGAAGGAGGAGTGGGGACACCACACCACCCACACCGCTCTGCCAACACCTACAGCGGGTTCCCTTGGATGTCTGTGCAGAGGCTGATCCCTGCCAAGGTCTGAAGGTGGCCTTGCTGAAGAAGAGGAAAGTACACGTGTGCAGGGAGGCTGTACCCTCACTGGTGTGCATGGGGACCACTCCAGCACTGCTGCCCCTTACAGGCACCTGGGCCTTGCACAACCATTTCAGTAACACACTTCACCCAGAACATTTTAGGAAAGGAAGTGGGAATTTTTCTGCCTAAGCAATGTTGTCTATGCAGCTGATTTTTCAGGTGAGGTTTCTTCCTAGTGGTTGAAGGGATGACGACATCTTTTGAAAGCTTCCCAGTACCAACCTGCAATGGTGATACCGTGGGGGGAGCATCTTATTAGTAGGGGAAAAAAATCATCTCTCATTCGTCTCCTCTCTGGAATTATTTTCAACTATATTAAAAAAAAATAGAAAATTGATTCTATGAAGAAAGCAGACAGCAGCAGTTGCTGTTCTCATGGTGCTTTCAAATCTGGTTTTACAAGAACAAGACACCAAGGAGGTGCAATAATTTCGTCATCTTGCTAATATCTGTGTCTTGGTTGCAGTTGTACAACATCTACCAAGGTCTCATTATGCAGGTATTTTTTGCCATTTCATCACAGTGGCCTGTCAAAAAACAACAACTATCTACACCCAGTTGCCCTTCTTCCCTAAATATTGCTTGTCTGCTTATACAGCTTTATCTAAATGCATCTCTGTCATCTGTAATAAGGTAATAGGCCTAAAAAGTACTTAGTGTCATCTTGTGTCTTCCACTTAGGTTTAAAAACCTGTTTTAAACCCAAACTGATGCCTTTATTACAGGTCTTTCTTTCTGCTCCTTGTAGCAGTTTCAGATACCATGTCCCAGTAACTGCAACAGGGAGAAAGAACATAAAACTTTTCCCATGTTAGTGTCATTTTCTTGGGCTAAAATTCATAAAATCCCAGAATATCAGGTTGGAAAGGGACCTTAAGGATCACCTGGGTCAACATTTCTTGGCAAAATCATGGTGTAGACAAGATGGTCCAGCACCCTTGTCCAACTTCAAATCTACAGCTGGACAGGAAGTATTTGTCCTGTTATCCATAAATGTCAGTTTTCCCCAACTTCTTTCATCAGTTTGGGTTTCATTTTCTTTGGGCCCTAAGCTGTTTGGGCTGAGTATAATCTGATAATATGCATAGGGTGTCTACTGTAAGAGGACATCTAGACCCTGCAACAAAGGGTTTGCCTCCTTCCCCAAGGCTTTTCATGCAAACTCAGATAATGCCAAGAGGAAGAAATGTTGTGTCTCAGGAGAACCTGAGGACTTTGACTGAGGAATCTGCATCTTTTTATACTCCTGGATATTTTTTCTAAGAAAATTAGACAACATCTTGAAGGCTGAAGATTAAGTTGATGGAAATTTCAATAACTGAGTTGGAAATCTCTCAAAAAATACAATATTTATAATGGTAGAGAGAGACAAAGACCACAAAATTGGCTGCAGAGCAGCCATTACAGAGTCATGCATCTCCAGCATTAATTTTCATACAAAATGAGTAATATACTTTTAGTCAGGCCCAACAGCAAAACCTGAGTCATTCCTTTGCACAGGAAGAATAAATTTTGTTTGGGGTCAAATTGTGCTGAGGTTCCTCAATAGAAAAATGTAATTAATAAATAAGCACAAGCCCTTGTTAGGTGATGTCGTCCTTAACAGCACAGAAAAAGCAAGTCCAGAGCCCTTGGACTCTTGTCCTATTGTCCTTGG
Source organism: Prinia subflava (assembly GCF_021018805.1). Lineage (NCBI taxonomy): Eukaryota > Metazoa > Chordata > Aves > Passeriformes > Cisticolidae > Prinia > Prinia subflava. Next base: position 33,295,093 of record NC_086249.1, read on the forward strand.
ACTTGCCAGCGAATCTTTCTTGCTGAGCTGCAGCCCATGTGTCGGGCAACCCATACCAGTTTGGTTAAAAGGCTGGTGGAAATCTCCAGCTCCTTGGGCTGAATGTGTTTCATTTGTTTCTTTCTGTATCCTCAACTTTAGCATCTAAAGCAACTTCTTTTAGTACATTTTCACAAAGAATGATTGGCCAAATGAAGGTTTTTTAAAAGAAAATCAGAGCTGATTTTCTTTCAGAAAATTGCATTAAAGGAAGCTAGAGCAAATCCCCTGCCAGGGAAAGGCAGACTTTGTTGTACCTAACCGCACTGTTAAAATCACTAATTAATGGAGAAAATGTATTTCAGAGGCACTATGATCTGTAGGTCCAGATTAATTAGGATAAACTTTAATTATTCAGTGGTAATAAATGCCACTTTTGAAACCAAAATTATCAAAAGTGAGTGCTTGCAAGCTCAGCAAGTATCCCAAACACATTTCCTTCTGCTTGTACTAAGGCAGCAAGTAGACTTAATGCAATTCCAATTTGTTCTGTAAGGCCTAAAGCCACCTCAGTTAGGCAGATTAATTCCCAGAAGCACACCTGGAAGAGGAGAGAGGACTTTGCAAAATATTTCTCCCCGACATTAGAAGAGCTGACTCAGACCTTTGAAAACTCTTTTGTCTCTCCTCATCTTCATATTGATTGGGGTAAAAGTAAGAGGGAAAGTATTTTCTCCCAGCTGCACCTCTCAGTTTCTCTTCCAATGTTTTATTTTCCTTGATCTTTTCAAAACCCATATTTGTACTTTCTCCAAGCACCCTCAGCAACCTCACCCAGCATATTTTCAGGGCCATCAGAGCTCCTCCTTCATCCTCTGTGATCAACTTTGCCAGCACGCCTAGAGCAGCTTCCCCTTCTGTGCCTTGTCTCTCTTTTGGGATTAGCTTCTCTTCAGGCTGGCAGGACCTCCTAGCACAGAAGAAATATCACCACCAGAGCCATTAATCAAGGCTCTGCCACAGGTAGGAGCAGACATTAGCAGACTACAGGCAGTCAGGAAAACAAGGTTATTTTATTAGCAAATTCCAGATAAAAGCTGGACATCAGTCAACTGGATAACTTCAATTCCTTCTGGCTTCCAAATTACAGAGTAAAACAGCATCATTTTCAAGTCTGGGTCCAGTAGCACTGTGGGAAGTGCATGATGATGGAAGACGTACCTGGAAGTGGTAATTTTCTTTATTTGGCTTTGCCTGTACCACCACATAAATCACAGATTTCTCCCTTAAATCCTAACATTTTCTTGCTTCACTTTCTTGGTACGTACAGCAGTTTCCTCCGAATTTTCTAGTCATTTTCTCTTCAGCTCTGAGTCAGTAGGTGCTGGGGCTGGGGATGGTGGAGGCATCCATCACTGGAAGCCCCACTGGAAACATTTTCCCCTCAGCCTAATTCCATGCTTGAGCTCAAACATGCCACGGAGCAGAGTCATTATGAAAGTCATGCCAGTGAGGTGTGTTGTTGTAAAATTGAGACCCCCACATAGGAACTTTGTAATTAAGGAATAAATAGAGGCAATGAGTCATTTCATTTGGTGCTGTGGGAGTTTTAGGAAAGCATGTTCTTGGTAACTCATGGAAATAAGACACAACCTTTACACAACTTGTTTTCTTTTACTGTTAGCAGCCGTAGGAAGCAGGACACAGATTTTTCCAGTTACTGGCATTTAAGTGTCTCATACACAGATGCTGACAACTGGACCTTCTCACTCCTTCTCCAGATGCTGACCCTTGGACGTCATGGCTCCCACAAACAGCACAGGCAGATTACAAAGGAAGAATGGTTTGGGGAAAGGATTTAATACAAAGATAGGACAGGAATGCTGGGTAGGAAGAGGGTTCAACAGGCATTGAGCCATTTCTATCCCTCTTTCTCATTGCTTCATGTTTCTCACCCATTTACCCTAATCCCTTCCCCTAAACCTCCCATAATAATTTTTACATAATCCCACAAACCTCTTCTGAAATCCCATAATAAACTTCACATGGACAAAAAACCCCCTTGAAATTCTGAACACACTTGCAATAATCATGTTTTCCCTCTCTATCAGTGACAAAGCTGAGGCTGATGCCATCAAGGCTGTGCCTGAGTAGGTTTTTTACTGGTCCATTTATCAGCAGCTAAAGTTGTTTCGTATTAACTGGATTGTGTTGGCTTGAGTTCCAATTGTCTCTGTCTCACCAAAGGAGGGAATCTAATTCTAGGTATAAAGCTTTTGATACAGGTAGTTAAAAGTTGCTATGTACATGTCAACATGTTCAAGATCAAATCTGAAGGAGTTGAAAATACACAATAGTCATCTTGAATACAAGTATCCAAAATCACAGCTGTAGCATAAGAGGAAAAGATGCCTTTTTGTACCTTAGTCTCCCACCTCTAAATAAAAGGCTGAGAATCTTTCCCATAAATTATGATGTATTTGGGACAGAAACTGCTCTTGTTCTGTATAATGACAGTATTTCTTGTCTCGTTCTCTTGGACATCCAAGTAGTAATTAGTGTATTAATTTCTCTGTTCTTCAAATAACTTTTGTTTCAGCAAAGAAATAGCTGTTAGAAAATAAACTCATCCTGCTAACAGAAAACTGAGTTAAAAGTCTGAAACTGATACTACCAGGAATGAGCAAAGTCGGAAATACCACTGTATATCATTCCCAAAGTCTTAAGCCATTCCACCAGAATAAAGATATTAAAAAAAAAAAAAAAACCAAAAAACAACCAACACAGGGATATTGAAAACTTCTTCTGCTGTAATTGCAATCACAGTGGCAAGATTCACAAAACAACAGCATAATCTTCTCAAGCTTAGGGAAATATCTGTGCTATTCTTTGCTTGGAGAACTTGGGAGGAGAGATGCTGCATTGTGGGCTGCTTAGTCTGGAGCCAGGGACTCTTCTCAGCCCCTCAAGCAATAGTTTAATTAAAAGAGAGACCTTCTTGCAAATGTAAGCTGTCATGAATCCATAATCAAACTCTTGACCTTTACAGCTGTATGTTACTTTTACTAAATTTTCTATTTCCTGATGCTCTTGCAATAATCCAGAAACACGAGATGCAAGGAACACTAGATCCTTCAAAGATACATATCCTATCTGAAATAACAGGTTCATTGTCAGCATAAGAGTCCAGACTCCAAACCAGCTCTTTGCTGTGCTTAGTGTGGATACAGAGACCAGAGCTATCGTGCCCCTGGAATTTCTGATGACTTCACTGGAAATGTCATACTACCCACAATGGTGTGAAGCAAGAGATCTCACCTGTTCAAGGGCCTGTACCAGGGAAAGAAAAAAAAAAACACAAACAAACAATCATCAAAAACCCAAAACCCAAACAACTGAAGTCATTAAATAAAAAGGTTCCTAAAAGTCAGCAAAAATTAAACACAGGGGCTTATCCAGTCAGAGGAAGAGGCTACTGACGTGACCTCTGATCTGACCTAAGGGAATACATGCCACCATTTGTGCAACAGGCACTTGAGAACTGGAATCCAGCAGAACAAACTGGCATGTTTAAATTTGACCTAACCGGGGAAAGGAAAAAAATATCATGTTCTTTTCATTAAGGGTAGGGAGACAAGGAGAAGAGGCATCCGATTGCTTCTGTCCAATCTTCAACCTTCAGTATTTTCTATCACCTCTGCTTTTTTACCATATTGTTTTTATGTGAAAGGCAGCAAAACTACATTTCAGAACCATTGTGTGTTGCTACAATGCCATATCTCATCTTGAGCAAAATATTTTTAAGAAATCCTTCATCTTGACTGTGGATTTGAATAAAAAATCAGAGTAATTCCCATTCTGCCAAAATAGCCTCTTTGCTGTTCTTCACATTTTTAGGATTGTGCTAAAGCTATAAAAACCATATATCCTAAACCTAACAATCACATGACATTTAACAGCATCATACTGATGATGTGAATCACAGTGCTATGTGCTCTTCACAAAGATGTGAATTGAATAGTGGAATGTACCAACATTTCCAGGGTCTCATCATCCTCGTAAGTTGACTATGGAAGTATCACACATGAGTTACGGAATCATAAAAATTCCGAATATATCATATCCATTGCTTTCTCTGTAGGCCATTCAAACAAAAAACAGTCTCAAGGAATTTTCAAAATCCTTCTTGTTTGTTTTTTCTTACCCACATACTTCAACCATTAGATGTTTACTTGCTTTTTCCCCCCTTCCAAGGTATGGGTTAGAAGAGTGCAGGTCCCTGGGTTCTCTTTAGTCTGTTTTTAGAAAAACATTTTTCTTCTGCAAGTCTTCTGAGGCATTGTCCAATTCCTTTGACTTCTGAAACATAACTACTGGTAAGTTTATATGAAAACTTACCTTCAGTTTTGGGGGGCTGGCCTCAGTTAAGATCCTGTGGCTCTCGACAGAGGAGCGCTCTGTTCTCCCTGCATATCCCATCCCTCATTAGAACATTCAAATTATTACCAAACATCTAACATTCAATTTGTGAAATATACGAACTTTTCCACCTTTAATGAGACACAATTTGGCTAATATCTTAGAGCAAGAAAATAATGTTCTGATGGCCGCTGCAAGACTCACAAGAGAAAAGTTACATTCTAAAGGATGTAACTCCTATATAGGAGTAAAAAATAATTTTCTACATAAAAACATAGGCTACAATCCACCCTTCTTGGATTTGAGTTTCTCAAAAAAACCTACACTTTTTGAAACATTTCTTAGTGAATCTGCAGAAGTAACTTCCAGGCAAATTCTGGTGCATTACAGAAGAAATGAAGGCTGAGGATTACCTGCCAGCATGGGTAACACTGCCTTTGGTGGCTTCTCAGAGGACAAAATTAAATTGCTCAATGTAAAAACTGAATCCAAGAGAGATTAGGGGTCTTGCTTGAAATACATCTACAGTTCCACAGTCAAGGATCAGGTTCTTTTCCAGAGGATACTGATGGACATTTGAAAGATACTTCATTTCACATATGGACAAAGTAACAAACAGGTCCATGATTTAGCTGGGAACAAACACAGGCAACCACTGAGACACTCAGAGCTTCACTACCTCCTGTTAATGCCTGCCTTGGAAAGAAAACACAAATAGTGTCAGCACTTTCTCCTGTCAAGAAGGCTTGTCCCAACAGAAGGAAGAGGTGCAGACATGGAATCACAGCTCATTATTTTTAATTCCCAAGGGCCACTTTTCTGTGATACTACAAAACTTGCCAAAGGTGACAAGAAAATGCTGCGGGATTCCTGCCTGCCTGTGGCAGTTATTAAACATAAACAGAATTTCACATGTGAGATTAACCCTTTTTTCCCCAGCAGTGGGGGAGCACAGTGGAGAAAAGAAGAAAATTTTCATAAAAGCTCAGAGTTATTGGAATATATCTTTCTGGAAACAGCTGTGGATTATTTGATTATAGGAAGAAAGCACACAGACGGCTTTCAGAATCTGAACATGTTGCTTCCTGCAGCAATGTGTTCTATCTACTTCAGGGAATTTGGGACTAAAAAAGAAGCTTCATGGCCAGTGGAGGGTGTAAAATTACCCAGCACAAAGAGCAGGTTTTCTGCACTTCAAAACAACCTTTCTGCTGCACAAATTCCCAAGAGAAAAGTGAAAATTATACTCTCTTTCTTGGCAGTAAAGCTCTATCTGAAGAAATGTTTCAAAGATGAATTTTATTTAGACTGCATAATGACAGAAAACTCAAAGTAGAAATACTGAAAGCTTTGCTGAGATGGAAAGGTAACTTTTTAAGGAAGTAAGGAAGTGCGAAGATTGTCATGAAGAGAACATAAGAAAACGTATTGAAAATATATTTGAAAGTTTGCTTGTTTCTTCCCACCCCCCCAACAAGAAGTCCTTGAGAACAGAAACAAAGCTGTGGGATATAGGTCTAGGCAATTTTACACATACCACATTTGAATGTATCTGTAAATATTTATTAATGGTATTTTCACATCTCCTCCAAATATTCTACAGCATCCAGATAGTTTCTTGCTGATTTTTTAGACACTGACACACATGTAAGTTACTGAATATTTTGTTCTACCTCTTCCTTCCTTACTGCTGACTACTATTTTAACCTTTGAAAACTTAATTGTGTTTAGAGACTGGTCAAAACTATTCTTTTTTATAAAGTTAAAAGCCAAAATTATTTCATATCCCTTTTGCACCATCAGTTTTTTGCAAGTCTTCCTAATTCAGCAATGACACCATAGAATCATTGCCTTCCTCTTAGTGTAGGTGTTAACTTTCCTTGTCTTTTATGAGCCTAAAAGTCATGAGATCCACTTGACATTTTAGTCCTTCTGATTTTGTCCCTACACATTCCTGCTATGCCCTTACATAGTTCTCTAATAATTCTCCTTTCCCTGATTTTGAGTGGATTATCATCCCTCCCATCTAACATTGCCCTGTGCTGCCCACATCTGCCCAGCAGGGAATGCACACAGCTATGGGGAACCCTGTCCCAGCTCTAATCTTCCTCTAGGTCATTCCTCATCAGCAGAATGGGAATGAAAAGTATGAACTCTCCTCTGCTCTGGGTGGATTTTTGTTAATGCTTAATGACATGCATGGCCTAATTACATGACTGGGCAACAGCCAGCACAACAGCTGATTTGGTCTGCAGCATGCGGAGAGCAATACAATATTTGTAAATTCTAAATCATAATGTATTTGTGGTATTTGAGAAACTGTTTCAATATGCCAACACTAATACTATTCCTTTCCCATTATAATGAGCAGAGAGATATTTCAAACAGAGACCTATGATAGTATGATTTTGTTAACAGCTCTCAGTCTTCACTGCAGGCTGCAGATACCCAACTTTTGTAAGCCAACCAAATATTCTGAAGGTCAGACACTATGAATATTTGCTAACTTCCAACTTCAAGACCTGCTTGTTCAAGTCAAAAGGATTCTTTCCCAGCTCCAAATTCTCTCTACACATCTTTAGACTCTTTGTATATTTGTTTTAAATTATAATCCATCAAGAAGACTTCCTTTTAATGGAGCAGCTCCCTCTTCATGACTACTTGTCTCGTTGGCTATTCATGGCTGCTGGAGTGAAATACAGTCAACCTCTGGCCAATACAAGCAAAAAGCAGAGAGTAGGCTTTCAAATACAGGGATCTGCACCACAGCATGGCAAAAATATTTTGCCCAGAATTGTGACTACTCAGTACATTTACCACAAAAGAGAACTCTCCAGCTTCAAATGGTGAAAATGAATCAGTGGGAAAGTCAGACTTCCATATCTCCAAACAAAATAAAACTCTGAATTAATTCATTTCTTTAATCAAAGAATTGAAAGGAATCAAAATTTTCTGCTAGGCATGCTGTCAAACTGACAAAGTGACTCAGCGAGCAGAATAATTGGTCTGTAATGTGATTATATTTGGGGATTCAGGTTGGGATTTAGACATGCTGTTAAAGACTAAACTGAAATAACTGATTTACTGACAACAAAGTTGTCAGGCCTGCAGTTTTAAAAGGTCCTGCTGTCAGTCATTCAACAAGTGGGAACTCAGTGCAAAAAATAATTGGCTGCTGTGTCACCTTACTGGGGCTTAATTAGTAAATACCCTTAACAAGCTGATCCAGACGTGAAACACGGCTCCTGAGAAGGTGAGAGTGATCATTTTTAGATTATTCCCCAAGACCTGTACTCTTGCACAACAGACTCCTTTCAGGAAAGGGAGATGATCAGTAACCATTTCCAATAAACAGATCCTCTCTCCAAGACCCCAGCCATTAGGAAAGGGAGCTGCACAGGTCTCCAAGAACTCCCCAGGATCATGCAGTACCAACCTACTTAACTTAAGAGTCAGTCATATACAGAGGAGCTAAGCACAATGCCACACAGGAGAAGCACTCTTGTTGGCACGCTGAAAGACATACTGCAGTGTTACAGGGGAAAACAAAACCCAGCAAAACAAAAAACAAAAACATGCAATGAAAACTGTATAGCCAGAAATCTTCTGTGAAGCTAAAACACATCAACCAGAAGTTGCACGAAGATGTCTGCGTAAACCAAATAATACATATAGGGCAATTAAAGAAAATGAAACATTGCAATTTTGTTGCCCAAATAATGCAGACACATGAAACACCACAGTACCAGTAGCATCAGAACTGAGGAATCACATGATGGTAAAAGCCAGAGCAGAGCAGAGGGACAGAATCACCTCCCTCGCCCTGCTGGCCACGCTGCTTTGGATGCATCCCAGGATACAATTGGCTTTCTGGGATGTCAGCACACAATGACATACCACATCACTTTCTCATCCATCAGCACCACCACATCCTTCTTGGCCGGGCTGCTCTCTGTGACTTCTTTTCCCAGTCTGTTCTCATGCCTCGGATTGCCCTGACCCAGAAGTAGCACTGAGACTTGTTGAACCTCCCGAGGCTCTCCCCACTTCTCAAGCTTGTCCAGCCCCCCAGGATGGCATCCCATCCTTCTGTTGTGCCAATTGCACCACCCAGTTCACAACCTCTTGTGAGTCCTCACAATCCTCCTGCATGTCCTCACTTCCCAACACTAAAAAACAATCCAAGGTTTCTAGCAGTGCTGTTTTGTTAGGCAGGGACTCACTGACCTTTTTAAAGTTAATTATTTAATATGCCAGAATTATATTACTGTTCTCATCTGTACATCTCAAATGTATTCCCGTTTGATTTGTGTAAAAAATACACTAAGGAAGACAACCACACGGTTTAACTGTAATACTCTACTTGTTTTTCACTAGTGGAAATGAAGACAACAAAATCATCACAGACAGCAGTTCCCATCAAGATTTGATTTGGAATCTTTGCACAGAAGCTAAAAATAAAAGACTGTGCAGTCATAAATCATTTAAAACTGTGTTCATGGACAAAGAGCACTTCAAGAATGATGTGTTCAGCTGAAGAGGATGGGATCCCAGGGATGCAGAAGGAGCTGGAATCTGAGAGGATCTTCTAGGTGCCCTAAGCAACTGAAATCCCAGGTGCTGGGTTGGGGCAGGGCATTTGCAAAGGCTTGGAGGGAAATTCACTTGGTCCAAAGAAACAGTAGGTTCCCAGCTGTCAGAGGCAAGCTGTGTTTGTCAAAACCTTCAGACACACAAAGTTCATGTTTGCAAGGAGCTCTGAAGATCAAGGTCCTGCGGATTAAGATTTCCTTGGAGGATGCTATTTTTTTTTCCCAGTTTAAAACAAAGCTTGCAGACAGCTATATACAGAGACAAGAACTACTCACACAGATGTCAGATGAATTCCATATAATCTGTTTCTGTTCCAATACTGGCCAAAGTATTTTTGCTCCAAAGAGAAAACAATTAAACAGCTTTCCACAGAAAACTAAACTTCAATAAAAGTGGGGAGCTGGTGAACAGGAACCTCTCAAGAAGCAATGTGTTGTTTGTAAAAAGAGGTAATAGCCAAATTCTCTTTCCACTCTGCCTTCTAAAGCCTATCAAGTTGCTTAGGGCTTTTGAAATCCTAAATCTATGTTTTCATTACAGACAATATTTTCCTCAGAGTTTTCAGGAATGGCCAGTAGCATATACTTTTAAATACAACCAACCTGACGGTAAATCACTGCAAGAACTCATGGCACATGATTTCAAGCACCTCTCAAAACTCCCCCTGAATGGTGACCCTGTCACTATCTGCCAACAGCAAAGGGCACAGCTTGCACAGTGCTGTGAATTAGATCTGTGACCAAAACAATGATGATAGGACACTAAAGTTTCACATCTTGCTGAGCAGTGTTTGCACAACATCAAGGCCTCTCCTGTTTCTCCCTCTGCCCCCTCAATGCTGTAAGTATGCAAGAGGCTGGGAAGGGACCAAGCCAAGAAGATGCCCTGAATGAGAATGGTACCACAGCAATGTCTGATTTTCAGCCCACTTTTTCCTATGGAAAACCAGAATATAATCCTAAGAGTTCATTTCCATCTCACCTTTTACACCTTTTACCTATGATAGTTTCTGACTACTAAAGCAACCCTTCATGTTGCATTTGGTACTTGAGATGCCCACACCAGCCATATCTGTAGCAAGAATAATGGAATCAGAAGTTGCAGTAAGTCCATCAGCAACAGTCCAAGTGACAGCAGGGAAACAGTTTAGCCAGTGCACACAAATATTGCAGGGTGCCATAGATGTGGCACCAACTGCCGGTTGCTGCAATACAGCATTGCTGCTTCATTTTGCAAATGACTCAAGAGGGTATAAAAAATAATTTAAAAGCAGAAGTAGAATTCAAAATTATCTAATCAAAATGAAAATAAAAAAGGTCTATAAAGAGGAAATTAAGTCAATAACAATAAGAGCAAGAACACAGACTTGGGTGTAATTTTCTGTAATAGCAAACTGTTGACTTGGGAGCAGGAGAGGATCTGAAGACTGCAGGCAGTCATGGGCTTCACAATGTCACAGTCTCCTGAAACAGGCAAAGTGCACTGGGTGTGTGTATCTGTGAACAGGAGGATATTCCACCAAGAATAGCAGCAACTCCCTCGTATCAGACACAACGATAAAAACTCTCTGCGATATCATATCCACTCTCAAGACTTCCATCACATCCCATCTTAATGAAACAGTGAGACTCTAGAGCACAAAAGAATGAGAAGAAGAACAGAAAAAACCTAGGTGAAAACACTGAAAGAAAATTCACATTTTAAGCTGAAGACGAGAATTTGAAGACAGCCTAACTGCAGTCCCCAGATATACAAAAGCAGCCTCCAAAGAATGAAATAATGTTTCACACATTTTTAACAGACAAGACAATAAATACTAAACTTGAATCAAATGTTTCACGATGAAAAACAGACCTAGGAATGCCAATGCCACAAATGTACCTGAATTTCTCTTTGGATCAGCTAGATAAAATTATGTCCTGTCCTCCTCCTCTGATTCTATGGATGCCACAAACCACTTATGAAAGGTTTAAGGGTTACTTAATACATTCTATAAATCCTGTATTAGCAGATGAAGTGCATGAACTTCAATTCATGTCTTAAAGTTGTAATTTCTTTTGTATACTTAATACTACCTCTTCCTCATTATAAGGGACATACTCTGGCATGTTTAATGGTGTACAGCCCAGTGTAAAACTAGTGAAATCCCATGAAGCCTCAGCATTTGTTCCCTAAATGTAATCAGTACATACCCTAACACACACAGTTACACAGAGACCTGGAGTGCTGGCATATAACAAACAGTAGCCATACCAGGCTTTGCACCTTTCCATCTAGGTAACATTAGCAAACCCTCACTGTCAGCCATGGGAAAGGGTGATTCAGGCAAAGACCCAGTATTGCAGGCCAGTCTTAGTGGCTAGGAGGCTGAACCAGCCAAGTACTTACTAAGTCTTAGCAGGTATTGCTAAGACGAGTAACCTAATGAAAGAGCAGCTTGGATAACATAGCAAAAATCTAAATCCTGCAATAGCAGCCAGGACAGAAGAGCAAGGGACTGAAGATCATAATGTCACCATTTCTGATTCAATGTGCCTGTGTTAACTCTGATCTAAAAGCCTACATACCCAGTTCCAGCTGGAGATGCCACTATCCATAAAGCCATTATCACTGTTAGTTGTTGTCTTCCATCTCACTGGCCTCCTGAACTGTGGTCAAACATTCCAAGAGCTGTTCTACACTAAAGGGGAGAATATTGGAAGAGCTGGAAGAACTGTAATGCTTTCAAACAACTACAAAGCCCACACCTGAAACTGGCTATAAAAACCATCTAGAGACATAAGAGTTCACCTGGCATTCCCAAACAAAGCCCTGTAACCTGTCACAACAGGCAAGGGGAAGCTGCACAGTAGCAACTGTGTATTTATGCCCCATTAAAAATCTATCAGCTGTTAGCTGCTCATCTCTTGTCTTACAATGCGGTTCCAAAACATTTTCACATAAAATATCAGAACCAAATAAGATCTTAAAATCACAGAAGAAAGAGCTGGGAGAGACTTGGAAAAGTCATCTTGCCTGGTCTCAAAACCAAACTGTATCTTTCTCATTTCAGATGGCAGGTGACCCGTAGTTGTGCATCAATGGCCAGAAATCACAAGCCAGAAAACCTTGAATAAAAATATTACCTTGGAGAGTGGTCCATGAAGAATACCTTCAACTTTATTCTAAAATCTTAATTGTGCTTGTGGTTTTTTGATAAATTTGTTTTTACTGCATGTATGTGTTAGGGTACTTGCTTTACAAAAGCTAAAACTTTAAAAATGCTGAATTAATACTGAATTTTCAACTCTAATACAGAACTTAGTCGGCTCATCAGAGCAATTTCAGGCTGCCAGCTACCCTCATGTACAAAGGCACGTGCAGCTTGGGCAGTGAGGAATGAACTTTTTACAACTACCCACACATCAAGAGCTCAGACTTGCTTTCTGTAATGTAACCAATCTGCGAGATGTGCCTCTGTGTATAGTTAGTGCTTAGGTAACACCAGAAGCCAGGGAGGGTAAAAATGCTTGTACTCCAGTGTCTACTCCTAGTTTACCTAGGATATTAAAGATCTTGTTTACAGAACAGCTACACTTAAAGCAAGAGTACAGCAGCCTGTGTTTCCATGACTTTTCACCTTTGGTCCAGTCAGAATTAGAAAAACATACTTTAATGATAAAATGACAAATGCAGAAAGCAGAAAATGCTGAAGAAATTTCAGCCAAGGAAAAGAACTCTCAAGGGAACCATCAAAATTTCTCATCTTCCATGAGATTTCAAAAGATTGGTGAACTGCTATGAGAATTACTATTAATTTTAACATGCTGTTTTCCTTTCAGAAGAGTAGCAGCACATATTACACAATCTTCTTGTAACGCAGGCAAGACACCAATATAATCTAATATCTGCTAAATCACACATGTAGATTCACTTGACAAAAGGAGATCCTTTTCCTCCCCGGTCACACAAGAGTACATAGAAGCACATTTATAACAATGTAAGATATCAAGTTTCCAAACACCATTTTCCCTAAAGACACATTTTCTATTTCTTAGTGCCAAAGAACTTAGTTATTGGGTATTCTTCCAGATGAAAGAGATCTATTTAAAATATTTTAGTGTTTGTAAGAAGAAGGACTGAAGTCTAAGCATACCATGCCTTACACAAGTGCGCTAACAAGCTGCATTGACTGTCACGGCCTCATGAATATTTAGAGATATTTATGAGGAGGAGCAGCTTACAATATGCATGTCTGGTCTGTGACCAATTACCAAATACTATTGATGGTATATGTGGTAAACACAGTCTCCCATTCTGAAAACTTCTAACAGGGTAAGAAACATTTTCCTGTATCACTAGCTCTCTAGCTTACTCTTATCCCATATTTCAGAGTCCTTTCCACACAATACCAGTAGTTTTGTAGTTTTGCAGTTTTGCTGTTCTCCCAGCTCCCTGCCTGCAAAGCCCAAGCCTGCTATGTCAGGGTCTCCACAGGAAGTGGTGGACACTGATGCAAGAATGATCCTTTCCCCACCTCACACTTCCCTACCCTCATTTCATATCTTTTACACAAAAGAACAAAGAAAATCTAGCAAATAAAATGGTGGAAAAGGATCCTTGAAATAGCATGTAGGCATTTCCTAGTGATATCCATGCTTAACAATCAATTAACATGCAACTCTTGCCCCTGGTCAGAGCACACTTCAAACAGCTCTAATGGCATCACAGGCAGGAAAAACAAGCAGGGATTTTGAGGCCTTCATCTGCTCTTGATGAAAACTCTAAGGGTATATTATTATGACAAACCACCTGTGATACCAGAGGGGACCCCCAGGAAAGGAGAGTCACCTGGGGAGATCCCTGTGATGATTTTCTTCTTTGCTGGCCATCAAAGAGTGTTTTTCCCAGAGATTCTTCTTTTACTACTACCAAAAGTAACTGTTACTATTAAAATTGTCATTTGCCAGAAGCTATGGACTGTCTCATTATCCTTTGTGCTTGAAAAACACTACTTCATATTGAAAGAAAGTACAAAAGAATTGCATTCATTCTTGTGCAGGGGAGCAACAGCAGGTTTACCAATCACATCCTTTGTGAATGTTTGTGTTACTGCAATGACCTCAATTTAAAGACCACAATGACACAAAATCAGAAGACTATTTTCTGTTCAATTTCATTCTGCAGCAATGTATTTGTATTAATAAAAATGTTCTTAAAATGTACACCATTTTCAAGAGAAGTTCACCATGATAATTAAGCACTGGTTTAATACAATACAAAAAAATATCAGTTGTCTCAAAGATTATAAAAACTCCAAAAGCAAAAGTTACATTTTTAAGAACTCAAATGGCCATGAGGATATTATCCTTTTGGCTGCTCAGCTGAAAAAGGAAAAACTAAACTCACTGTACAAATCTGGTTTTTCAGGCTTATAGGTACATGTGATCCAGTGTCCGAAACGAACATCAGCGGTTAAATAATATCCTATATTTCTAAATATATTAGCCACACCTAACACATTGGTGTTATGCTTAACATCTAAAGTATCCTTTAGTGTAGCTCGTGCCTTATACAGTCCTTGACTCCAGGTTGTTCTCATTCTTTCTTTTTGGTGAAGTCATATGGTTTCCACCACTGTGCAAACTGCAACACCTTTTTCCGCTGCTCCTCAAAGTTCTGTCTGATTCCTTTTCTCCAGAGCCGTGGTTCCAAGTCCAGCATGCCACCAATAATTTCCTTTGCAAGAAAAAGTAAGATAGATAGTGATAAATGCAAAATTATCATATTACTTAACACTATCTTATCACAGAATAAAGAAATATGTATTTTCAAATTATGAGATTTCAAATTATTTTCTTCAAGTACTAATTCAAACTCGAAATGCTGAAAAATATACCCATTTAAATATAGAACTGCAGTTGTTAGATGGCTGCCTCAGCAAAATTCTTGTAAGCACAGCACATTAATGTACTGCTTAAATGTCCTAATATTGCAAGCCTGTTAATGCATTAATGCATTTGTGATTAAGTTCAGAGAACGCAAGCTGCCCACTTTGCTGTTTCTAGTGTTATATTTCTCCACAACCACTCTTCATGTTTTTGCAACACTGACTCTTTCAAAAAATGTCTTCTGTGATGTAAGAAAGAAAGGAAGAATTTATTACAGCTCTCCTTGTATACACATTTTACACTCTACCATGAGTAGCAATTTAACTGCATGAGGATTTTAGTAGAAGTTGTCTGTGAGTTTGTATGCGTATGCACACTAATTTACACAAGCAGGTGTCAGTGTTCCTATGTATCAGTACTATGGCCATGAAAACTCTTAAGTAGATGCAAGTATCTTCCATCTATAAGATTATATATGTATAATGTCAAGTATCAGCAGTTCAGATCAAATGAAAAGAAACACGAATTTAGAATCACAATCTCAGAATCAGCTAGTGAAAAATCAACTACTCCTTCATTCAACAAGCCAAGTTACAATGAGTCATCAAGAGAAGACAGATAATAAACTGAGATAGGGTACATCAAAGTTACTGTTCTGGCAGCAACGTGGTTTAATTACTTGTATTTTCCAAAACAGAGTATAATTGGTAAATTAATCTTTTACATAACAATACCTTTCCAAAGTAATGAGGAAAATTGTGTTGATCTTCAATTACATGAGCAAATCCTCCCTGAAGGCCAAAGTCCACAGAAAAGTACGGCAACCCTTTAGGAACCTACACATGCAAAACCACATTTTCAGATGTTTAACAAACATTGTTGGCATTTAGACAACCTCCCAACAAGAGAATGAATTTGAACATGGATTTGCAGTTGATAGTATCATGTTTTATTTTAAACTACTTCTCAAACCAACTTCATATAGGATAAAATTGCAACAGAGAAATAGCTAAGCAATTCTAAAGCAGGAAAGGCAAAATAACAACATACAGCAACTGGTCTAAAAGACATTGAAGGAAAGTTGACTGGAGTGGTAGAACTTCCAGAGGCCACAGCTGGAATAGCAGGTCAGAGATGGGACCCCAGGCAGCAGTGTCCACAGAGGGCAAATGCCTCCCTGACTCCACATCTCCAAATTACGTAACAGAAATTTTAAGACACCCACCAGCAAGCTGCATTTATTAAAGATAAGATGTTGACTGGTAATGGGAAATATTTATCCAGTGAAAAAACTGACACTTAGGGGAAAGGAGAAACAATTTTTTGGACAACAGATTACCAGAAACTCCCTCTATGTGAAGGGACAGGTATTATCCTTAACTTGCCAAATCAGACAAGACAACTTGTCAGTCTGCAGGGGAGATGCTGGATATCTGCCATAACAAAGACCCTTCAGTCTAACATAAGTGGATCCATTTATTGCAACTGCAAGGAATTTCTGCTGTTTCACTGCAACAAGTTATTTTTCACTCTAATTGTAGAGGATGTTTCTGTACTGGTAAGATTTACAAAGCCTTCAATTCATTAGCATTTCCTTTGCTACAGTCCAAATAACCACAAAACTTTCAGGAGGCATGTTCCATGTATCACTTCAAATACTGAATCTAAAAATAATTAAGATAAAATACAGAGGAGCAATGTAGCATAGCAAGAAACATTTAACACTTTAAATGGACTTCAAAAAAATCATTAAACAAGGAAAAATGGGTTAGCAGGTGACACCTTAAAGAAAAGGTCAGCTCTGTCTTATTTCTCACCATTTCTGCACACAATCCACCGACTAGCTGATGTCTCAGCTGTGTCTGACCTTCCAGCCAGGTACCACCAGATACAATCCTGCAGACTCCCAAACCTCAGCTCAGTCTCTAAGCCACACTCTCCCACCTTCCTGAAGTCTACAAACATTTCTTACCCTACAGTAATGTTAAAATCATACAACTGTGTAACAATTTATGTTTAGATAGATTGTATTAATGCAAAGAACTGCCCTGACAATCTGAAAACTGGCCTACCTTCAGTAAATATATAACAGTCACAAAAGTGTATGGCTATGTAACACATCTTCCACCTCAAATGACGGAACAATCTTTGAACATAACAGATCCAGTATTATTCCTTTAAGATTTGTTTATATAAAGATGTTTCATCTCAGTATCCAGGAGACAGAGAAGGTACTGTTCCCTTATTTTACAAAAAAAAAAAAGATTCATAATGCTATTTATATTTTCACTTCATAAACTTAGCAACACAAACGGCTGTTCTAGGCTAATGAAAAAGACACATCATATTTGTTCCAGGAAAGTAATTTGCAAATCTTTGATCTACCTTAATTCTTAAAGTTAATCAAGAAAATTATGCCAGTACATGTCCTCAAAGTGTCAGCTTTGTTTTCAACTAATGCTGGCAGCTTAGTCCCCCAGTTGTTGAAATAAATGGGAATCTTTTCCCTAATGTCAGTTAAGAGTGTAGACTGGTAATTATCCTCATACCTATGCCATCTTCTGATGCACTAATTTAATTGTGTTCCCTTTCTTCTCTTTTTGAAAGAATGTTAATAATGGAAAAATGTTAGAAGAATTTGTTGATAAATTCAGGAAACAAAACACTTCATTACTTACAGATTTCCGAATATCTTTTGAAGAAAGATCAACTAACTTCTTGTTCATAGACCACTCTTCATCAGACTCCATTATAGCTTTCTGTAAAATGATTTTATCTAAAGGTGAAAATAGTCCATCATACAGCAAATTAAGAACTAACTGTAGTGAAGTACATTGTACTAGTGCAAATAAGAATTACTTCTTAACAAAGTAACTTTATTTTCGGTAACCTTGCTCATTTCCACAAGCTACTTTATAAAGACATCATATAGTATCTTCAGAACCACCCAGTTTGGTTCCTCTGTTTCTTTTTTCTTTTAACCTAAGTTTTGCCTGACACAAGTTTCAAATAAAAGGTCACATTCTCTTTTTACTCATCCCATACAAAACCTCTTATGAATTTATTACACTAAATTAGCCTTCTTTCTCTTTTAAACACTAAGAGAAGAATCCAGCTTAGAAGGATGATTACCCTTAAATACCCAAAGCTGATTCTGTATTCCCCATAGTATGGAATTGGGTATAGTGTAGGGTAGGTACCTTTTAAATTTCATTTGCTGTGCATTTTAATGGTAGATACTTCCAAAATAAATAACATTGCACTAAATCTTGTTCTTTCTTTTTCTTTGTGTCAAATAAAACACAAGCTTTACCAGCACCTGAAACATAGCAGCCAGATCTCACAGCTGGAGCATTTCAAATGTGGTAAAAATTACTGTATTGTTGTTCACCATACTGCTGCCTCACTTTATCAAAACCTAATCACGTTATTTCCAGAAAGCATAAATAGTATTTCAAAAATCAAATAAAATAATTTACTTATAAAAGGCAAATGATGAGTCAGTTGCTAAAAGCTGTAAGGACTCAGTTCCAGGAAAAATCCTCAAAGAACCTTTCCTTAAAAGGTCAGGGGAAAGAGCAAAAAAGCTACAGAAGAAATATCTATCATGCTGTATATAATGTTGATCTGAGGCCTAAGACACATGTAGAATTTGGGCTTACTGAAATGAAATGGGGACGAAACAATATCTATGTTGGTATTTCTTAAAATAGGTATCGTTATTTTCTCATTTAATGCTTGCCAAGGCACAAGTATTGTGTTTTAAGTTTATACTACAGGACTCAAGTAAGAAGCACTGCAATCTTTGAAGCACTTCATGAGACCACAATTCTCTCATCTTCTTCTAGTATTTTCAGTGCAGTCAGACTTGGCAAATGCTCAGTGAAAAACAGCTCTTCCACTGACTACTTGAAAAACTGAATTATTTCACACTGTTTATTTTAAGATCAAGGCATATTAGCAAATAATGGATCCAGAAGAAGGATCAAAGAATACATCTTATGAAAAACAGCACTTGAATATTAAAAATGTTTTCCAGAAATAGATGAATTATGATATACAACTGAAATGACTTCAGAAAAAACATTTTCATGTACCTTGAAGTAGATTGGAGCCATATCTCCTACTTCTTTTGGAAGAGGAATGCATTCA
Source organism: Prinia subflava (assembly GCF_021018805.1). Lineage (NCBI taxonomy): Eukaryota > Metazoa > Chordata > Aves > Passeriformes > Cisticolidae > Prinia > Prinia subflava. The sequence goes on from NC_086249.1 coordinate 33,314,106, forward strand.
TACACCATATGATACCGCTTCTTCATACTCATGTTTGTTTCTAGGAACACACAGTCCAAGTCTTTGGATTCAAACATTTTCACCAATGCATTTCGGAACATCTGTTTGAAGAAAAAAAAAAGTGTAATTTAAACTAACTGCAGAACTTTCAGATATAATATATTATTTCGCTAGCACAGTATATTTGTCATCAGCTAACAATAAAATGGAAAACAGTAGCAATCATACCAGGAAAATCCTCTAATATTTACTAATTTAATATTAATTATATTCCCTATGCTAAATACATAGGAAGTCTAGAAATTTTTTTTGAAATACACAATATAATTAACACTACAAACTTAGTTTTAATAAATACCACTTATTGTTACAGCTGAAATTGAAACTATGTTGAACTTCTTAACCATAGTGCTCCATAAAACAACATGACTTTAACAGTAGGTCCCAAGCTTGCAGTTTCTAAAAGAGGAATGACCTGGCTTTTATTGATCATAGTTACAATTACCATTTTACTACTCCTTCCAATTATATAGTTTAACAAAAAAAAAAGAAATGAGAAGGAAAGTATTTCCACTAAGCATGCTTGATCTTTAAGTAAAATATTAATAAATGCCTCAAAAAACAGCAAATCAAATGTAATACTCAATACATGTAGCCTCAAACTGTATCTATGAGTTCCCTGTCAGAGGAATGAGGTGCTGCTCCTAATTCAAAGTATATTTCAGTTAATTCTGATAGCTCCAGTGTCAGGGTCCTGCACACCCAAGAGGCCTTGCAGCCTCTTCTGCCTGCTGGGGCTCTGGCTGCCCGTGTAGGTGGGAAGCAGTGATGTGCTGCAGTTGTGAACTGGATCAGATCCAGCAGAAAGAGATGGGTATTAAAGAGTGGTGAGAAGTGTGGGCCTGGCCCCCTGTCACTCAGGAGCTGCAATGAAGTCCAGGCTGTCTCTTTTGGTCCTTGCCTGGGCTGTTTCAGGGATGTCTGTGCCCAGCCCAGTACCCGGCAGTTCTCGGTCCAAGTCATCACTGTAAACCTGCCTGGCCATCACTGGATGACATTGCCTACTACCACGGGAACACTCCTGACTGGCATCATGGGAGTGTGCCCCGTCAGTGAGAAGACTTCCCCTACCTGCCTTGCCCATCACCTTGAACCCCTGACTTGCTTTCCTGCAGAGCAGCTGGCTCTGGCTGTTCCCTGACTCTTGACAGACAGTATTTGCACAGAAGATATGCAAGAGCATCATTCTACAGCTTACAATGTTCAGATGCTGGACAAATTATCAAGAACAAGGGATGATTTCTGAGAGTCATTCAAACCCATTTTCAAGTGCACAAAAGATCTAACTTTCTGATAGGGTGAATGTTTCTGAAAGTTTCACAAGATCTTGAAAAATGCTTTTTAAAAATGAAGATTTTTGTCTTCCACGCGCTTCTACACCATTTCCACAGTGTAAGCCAAGAAATCACTGAAACTGTAGGAGCCTCACAGACCAAGGTATCACAGTCCTAAGACTCACATAATTTATAGGTAGTCCTTTTTGCACTGATAGTTTTTCCCAGTTAACAATGCTCAGAAGTACAAACAGCACCATTAAAAGGCTAATCCCATATAAAGGTTTAAGATTCCTTATCTTAATGTAAATGGAGAGATGATGAATCAAACCAACATCAGCATGATGATATCACCAACATCAGCAAGTACTGAAGTAAAATAGAAGGAAAACAAATCACTACCAGGTTTTCAATGCAATGGGACTAGAACTTGAGCTCTCCATCTTGCTCAGTATGAATCAAACTGAAAGTCTAAGAAATGTGGCCACATATCTATCTAAACTAGGCATTTAAGCTCTCCAAAGCAGGCCCTTGTGCCCTGAATTTTTCCTCACTAATGAGCAGCTCCCTGCTGTGACATGGTACCATCATTCCCCTAAAGCAACAGCTGAATTACAGCCAGAAGAGGCTGCCCAGTGTTCAGTGACTGATATGGGCTCTACAGCACAGGGTGACAGGCTACTCTGGATTAACAACTTTTGATCTTGTCACTCCAGCCACCAGACCTCTACTTCTGAACCACACTGAAGCAAGCAATGTGGTGAGATAACAAAGGCTGAGAAAGACTATTACTTACAGCTGCTACCCTGCAGTATTAACTGAAATTTAAACCCACCAAAACACCTAGAATATCAGCAGATGTTAGCTGAATTTTCCCAATTGCATTTGTTTTTAAATGCATTGGACTTTTCCTCCAAATTCTGGGCAGGCCAAAGCATCAAGAATAATTAGCATTGGAAAGGAGAAAACCATCCATAAGGAGAAATAAGAAGGCTTGGCTTATGCTTGGATGCACACAACATCAATACATGCAACAGTTCAGTCAACACAGAATGTGTAAAGATTTATATCTTTTCAGAGAAAAAATATTCCATGCATATTTGCTTTGGCAAGTGAGCACATCAGTGTCTAAACTACACAATATGTTAAATTCAAGAGCTTGAAGGCATACAGGATAAAAGAATTCTTTTTGTTTTACTCCAATATTTCAAAAAAAACAAAAAAATGGCAAAAATAGTTAGCTAAAACACATACTTCACACAACATTTTGTGAATTCTTCAAGTGTGGTAATTTTTTTTCCCTTCAACAGTAACAAAAATACGTCTCTGCCATCAGAAAGTTAGTTTAGTCATTGTCTGCTTATACTCTTTCTTGCTAAAGCTTTCCAGACTCATTCTTCTGTAATGCATAGAAGTTGGTGAAAAAAAGGCATGTATCCATCACTTTCCAAAATACTTCACTGCAAAGAAATATCTAAGCTGTCTATGAATATATTCACAGGATCTAAGGATAATGGTTTTAGCAAATAGCTAGCTATTAGTTAGCAACTAGCAACTAGTAGCCTTTTCTAGCACGTAAAAGACTAGTGTTGAAGACAGGGACTGCATCTGCTTATCTTTTCCTTATTCTATTTTCTTTCTCGTACAATTTAAAAATCGCAATTGTTTAGTTAAGAGCTTAGGGTAAACAGAAGATCCAGGATAAACATATTTATCACTTTTCTGCATGCTCTTTTGTTCCTCCTGATCCTACTTGTTGCACTTATTTGCTTCTTATCCAACTTTCTTAGTCATTTCTGACATATGCAAGAGAACTCACTTTCTTCCTGGTTGGAAGGGAGCATAATTTACTATATGAAACAACATCAGACATGAGACTTGATGTGTGGAGCAAATTTGAAAAGTCAGAGAATCCATCTGTCAGACTTGAGGCAAGAGCAACATTATTTAAATTATTAGAAAGTTATAAATGATGCTGGCTTTAAATCTCAGCAACTACAGCAATGAAACCTTCCTCTAGCCTGATACAGTCTCCAATATTTCTATATAAGAGGTTGCAAATTGCTTTCCCCTTGTAATAATCCCCTTGCAATGGCAGGATAGGGGGTTGACAAACACAGTCAATCTCTTAGACAGAAGCTTGTTACATCTCTCCCTTGATTTTCCATCTCCAAAGAAAACACACCTCAAAATCTTCAAAATGTCTTCATAAGAGAGTTGGAAAGCACAACCCATCCTGCAACAATCTATAATTCTTTTCAAAAAAGTTAGAATATTGGATTCAAACAGGGATATCATTGATTTTAAGAGTAAGATAGTTCTTTTTAAATCGATATCCACCCAAAAACAGATTAAAAAACTGAAGATATGTAAACAACATATTGGTATTTCATTTTAAATAATCTGCCTGCTCTAACAATTCTTTTCTTTTCCTTGGCACTCCCAAGAAAATCCTATGAAGCCAGTTATTTTATTTGCTGTAAGGGATCAGCTGTACCTACTTCATTTCCAACAGACATTCCTCTAACATGATTTCAAAGACCTCCAAGGATGCATGTCCTGCAGCATTCCAGGAAACTTCTTCTAGTGCTTATAAATGGAAAATTTGCTTCAGTATTTACCCTGCCTCTCTTTCCTGTGAATACTTGACCACTAATTTTCATTCACAATGTGAGAACGTTCTGCCCCTTAGTGGAATCAGAATAGAGCTGCCAGACTGCAAATTACGAAAACATGTACTTACGACAAGGATATTATTATCAACAACAAAATTATTTTACAGAAGTGTTAGAAAAGGAGACAGTTTCTCAGCAGACCTGGATTTCTTCCCAGATGTCTTCATCCAAAAGAGTGGCTGCAGTATGGTGCTGTAGAGGGCATATCAGGCAGTGACCTTCAGTAAGGGACTGGCTGCTTGGTAGAGACAAGTACACCTAGGAACAACAGACAAAAACTCAAGTGCCCAGTCTTCCAGCATGAAAAACCTTCTAATTGCTGGGGCTAAAAAATTCATTGTTTTCTAAATTTAAGCTAACAGAATCCATTAGCTACTAATTACAGCAAGGTGTTAGCAATTTGAGTGCTTTTTATAAGGGCCCATTATCCACCAGTATCTCAAACGAACCAGTAGTATCCACAGAGCAGTTCCACCACCAAGGCAGTAATATCAGCCTTATAAACCAACTGGTATCATACCTGTTATGAAATCATACTGTTTAGTGCATTCCATTTTTTGAATATAGATATATAATTGTATGCATTTTTAATAATATGTATATGTATGTATATGTGTATATATGTGTGTGTGTGTACATATATATATATATACACACTATATATATATATATATACACACACTACATGCTGTGTGTCATAGTTTAACCTGGCAGGCAGCTAGACACCACACAGCTGTTCACTCACTCCCTGTTCCCAGTGGGACAGGGGGAGAGAATCCAGAAATAAAGTAGGATTTGTAGGTTGATATACAGTTTAAAAGGACAGGAAATCAAATAACAATGATGATGATGATAACAACAACAATGTACAAACCAAGTGATGCATAATGAAATTGCTCAGAATCCACCAGCTGTTGCCCAGCCACTTCCCAAGCACTGGCCCTGGCCAACCTTCCCCTGAGTTTATCCACTGAGCATGAAGTCATATGGTCTGGAATATCCCTTAGGTCAGGTAGAGTCAGCTCAACTTCTTGTGCCCCTCCCACCTTCCCACTGGCGGGGCAGTACGAGAAGCAGAAGAGTCCCTGAGCACTACTTAGCAACAACTAAAAACATCAGTGTCTCATTAACACAGCACTGTATCAGCTATTGGGAAGAAAAGTAACTATCCCAGCCAAAACCAGGATATCCTGTATATTTATCTATCTATTAGATAGATAAACAGATTATATACACATACATACTCAAAGATATGCACCTGTATTAATTTATATATATAAAATCTCTAAAAACAAGGAATGCAATGTACCTTAAAACATGTCTGTGCACCTAATTCCTTTACCTATAAAGAGTTTCAGATCAAATGAAAACATAAATAACAAATGAAAACTGTAGAGAAAAGAACAGATAAAAAAGGCTACATTGAAGTATTTCAGATGTTATAAATCCAAATATTTATGCAGCTTTTAAAAACATTAACAGAAGCAGAAAGGTTTCCAAACCAAACTTCTGTCTATTTCAAATTATTTTAAGCTTAAAAATGGAATTCTCCACCTAATTTTCTTTGATATCAAGATACAGTTCTTCACCAGTTCAAATTTCCTCTAGTAAAGTGTGATTTAGTCTTCCACAAATCCATCTACAGTCTAATCTCTCCACTGAGATCTTTCATTATTACTTCTGTCTTCTACAAACGTGACATCAAAGATTAGCTTTAAAATTCATGACAGATTTATATCTTTTTCCTCCTCATCCGTGATGAAGTTGTGGAATCAACTGAAAGGGGAAGGAGAATAAGATGCAGAACAATAAATCCTTCCATAGAAGCAATTTCATTCCTAATTTTAAACACTCTAACATCATTCCTTTTTTATTTCTACATTTGTGTTAAATTGCTATTTTCTTACCTTGGTGCCAATTGCAATAATAAGATGTTTAGAAAGTTCACTGCTATCAAAGCAGTAGGGGCACTTTTCCATGCAAGCAGCGAGTTGCTGGTGCTCACGGATCGCTTTTCTTCTTTGTACTTCTTCCTCTTCCCCACTGCGTGCTCTCTTGGCTGCTTTGGAAACAAACATGTCATCCAGAGTGTAGTACTCTCTGTCAGTTTTTTCCATGAGCTGAAAAGATATGCAGAAAAATTGCATGTATTTATAAAGTAGCAAGAAAAAATACTTAGCTCTTTGTAGTATCCTTCCTTGAGAAAAGCATAAAGTACATAAGCAGTAGCATTTCTTCCTTTCATATGGCATCTGCTGCAGATGGAATCATCAGATACCTCTCCTGAGAGCAGTCATACACAATTTTAGCAGAGATATTAAAATATAGATATGTGACAGCAGTGAGAAGAATATATTACTATATTCCATTTCAAATTAAGGGCTAGGTATTTCAGTGTTATCTTGACATAACTTCAGCTACCTTTAAATAGATGCACAATTTTATATATCAGTCATATCATATATTTTATTCTCTCCCTTCCCCTCCTCCTCTCCTTTTACAACTACCATTAAATCATCTTTTGTGAAATAACTAGACCATGAGTCTGCACTTCATATTCACATTCTGTGAAAATATGCCCACAGTTATTCTTACCAAATGAACAGGACTAAGCCATTTTGGGAGGAAAAAAGTCTTTGCTTTCAATACTAAGTCTTTTTGAGTGCACTGTTGCACACCACAACAAATCTTAATATATTTTAGGATACTAACTAGGGTAGCCCTAGCAAAGGACTAATGTTAACTGAAGGCATTTGGAAGGCATGCTATCACGACTGAAGCTCAGCCTCCAAACTAAGGAAATTCTTCCAAATATCCCAGGCATAGTTTCTGTAGATAATTTTATATATCTGTCTATACATAAAATTTAAAAAAAAAGGACAGATTTTTTTTTTTGTAGAGTACATAAGTAACTTTCCCCCAAAAAGACAGCAGCTCTTGCTTTTTTCAAATACTACAGTCCTCTAACACAGATCAATCCCTTATTTTAAATGTGCTCAGTACTTTCCTTATCAAACAACTGAGGAGGAGCCTCTGTAATATTATTTTATTCAGCTATGATATACTTAACCGCTTATGTGCATTATGTGCACTGGAAGCCACTGCAGACTGAAATCAACTGTTCAAGAGTTCAACTCCATTCTTCTAACTTCATTACAATACTGTAATTCTACATTTAACAGAAGAAGGGGATTCCTGAGATTTAGAAAAAATACGTAGTGATTTGGGTGTCTAAAATCAAGTCTCTCTTCTTCTGTCATATAAGCATTAAAAAGGTCAATTTAGACCTGCAGCAGAAGCACTGCTTAGAGAACAGCAGCATTTTGTTATTACTAAACATAAAGTTTGGGGTTTTCTTTTAAATAAAAACTCTGCCATGAGAATAGAAATACACAGGAAACATGACAGTTGGCAGACTAGAGAGGAAAGGAAGAGTGGAAATCACACCACTTCGACTATCAGGAGTATCACACATAGCACAGAATACCATTACTACTTTGCTCTGCTTGCACTTAGAAGTAGTCATGGAAATTTCTGGTTTGTTACACACAACCTCGTTTAAATAATAGCACTTTTCAAACTACTCCACAAAATCCCTTGTGGTAGAATAAATATTGATCTTATTAAACAGCCTGGAAGATGTCTCTCTTCAAGATGGATTTATTGCTGTATACAACATGATATCTGAGATCCAAAGCAAAATTCTTACATATAAAGTAGCAAACTTTTATCAAGTAGGTGCAGTGTAAAATCCAGAATTTTTTTCTTGTGGTACAGTCATGACCAACAGATCACAGAACCATACAATGGTTTAGGTTGAAAGAGACTTTAAAGATCTAAGCCAAGCTTCCCAGGGCCCCATCCAGCCTGGTCTTGGACACTCCAGGGCTGGGCATCCACAGCTTTTCTGGGTAACCTGTCCCAGTGTCTGATTTCCCTCAAAGTAAGGAATTTATTCCAAATAACTAAACTACATCTACCCTCTTACTGTTTGGGGTCACTAGCCCATGCTGTATCTATCTGCCTGTGTGAAAAGTTGCTCTCCCTCTTTTTTCCAACCCCCCTTTTAGGTACTGGAAAGTGTTACGGTCTCCTTCCCTTCTGCAGGCTGAAATACCCCAACTCTCTCAGCCTGTCTTCATAGAAGAGGTGCTCCATCCCTCTTTTAAAACATTTATACTTCTATTTGTACAATAAGGTGCCCAAAGAGTTCTGCTAATCACATTATTTGGCTATAACTAAATCTCTCAAAAAGAAGTTAAAGGGGAATTGAAAGAACAAGAAGAAATTGTTCTTTAAATGCCAGAAGGAAAGCAAGTAATCATTTAAAAACCGATTTCTTTCATACATATATTCTTCCATACCAAAGACAGAACTAGTACACAAGCAAAGAAGGAACTATGCTGTTGTATTAGAGCTGATAGAAAGCTGCTGTTCTGCATCAGAGGTGCAGCATCACACCTGCTGAACATGAAAGCCAACGCATTTTGGAAGTTGTGTATTTAGTTCCCTTGCCATGATTGACATTGTTTGGTATCACCCTTGCTGCTCAGGTGCTGCACAGAGATCAGAAAGAAGCCGGGCGTCATTTTGATCTATCAGTTTAAAGCTGGGATGTTCTGCAATACACCATTGAATTACCTGAAGCTAACAAACAAAATTCAGGTATCTACAAGGGCAATACACCTGAAGTCCTTATTTCTACCAGATGCTGGCCAAAGCCCAGAGCTGTGCTAAACTGACATGTTCATAAGACAGATCAGCTTTACAGTCCCCAGTGTTCTTTTTCCTACTTCACTTTTCTTTATTCTCAGCTTATCTGCCACACTCTTCATTCATATACTCCCTCTTTTTTTTTCCAGTTCTCCCTTCTCTTTTGGCAAGCACTGATTAACCAGAGGACACAAAGGCAGCTTTAGGACTCTTAGCACCAGGCAAAATGCCACGGCCTCCCACATCTCATGGCATAATTGTGTAACTCTGTCATTTCTAGCACCCATCTGATTTTCCACAACCAGGATGCAGTTTTTGTTTAACCAACAGAGAAGAATCACAGTTGTGCTTGCCCTGGCCAAGACAGGCCTGTAATACACAAATGTTTAAAAAGCAGTCAGGGAAGGCATCCAAACTTCTCTCATGAGCCCTCTCTGGGCTTTCATTTGGACAGTTCAAATACAGTGTAAATGTGGCTAAAACCCAAGGAAAGGCATGAGATTTCTAAGCATTCAGCACAGGAGTTTAGAAAGAAATCAGCATCTGACTATGCATAAATTAGAATGATTTGAGAGAGGGAAAAATTACAGTGTTGTATTTTCTGATTAAATCCTTATCATGATAATTGCCATGAATAATATGAATATATTACAAGAATTATTTCATTATATAACATTCTGTTTACTAAATAATTGAAGCCCTTTTTAATTTGTTACATTAGCAAAGCCATCAGGCACCGTGGCACAGGGCTACTTCCTCAAGTAACCCTTGCAAATCTGTGCAAGGTAAGCTCCAGGGTCAGCCTCATTTTTCTGCCAACCTACATTCAGGCCATTGGAACCATATCTCATAGCTCGATTTTAAACCAATTCTGTTTTTCTTATTCCACAGTAAAACCCCTGGGGTCTTATACACTGCTGGCTTCCTACACACTCCACCTCATGTGTGCTGCATGTTGTGTCTCTTATTTCTACCTCTGCTGTTATTTCTTGCTTTTGGGGTGGCCCCTTCAAATAAAAAGCTCCGCTAAATAATTTAGTGTCATTGTGATACTGAAAGGCAACCTTAAGAGACAGAACTCCTAATGATCAAGATTATACTTGTATAAAACCTCAAGTATACTTTTTTCCCTCTTCAAATTTCCTGTGAAATTTGAGGATGAAATGGGAAAATTCTATTAAACACAATTAGCTGGGAACAAAAGATACCTGCATGGTTCCAGTGTGGGTTATTTTCAGCCTTTTTGTACTGTTTATTTTCTGCTTATTTTCTTGCTCCAATTTGTACGCAACTATTGAACTTCTGCTTTTCCTGTTTCCTTGCTAACGCAATCATAGCTAGTTACTTCCACGTAAGCTAATAAAAGTGCATCTGCTTGAAAAATTTGTGGAAAAAAAAGTCTATAGATTGTATAAAATGTATCAGTTTGGGTTTAAATTGTCATGGCAACACTGACGTCTTTAAATGACAGAGTTAATATTTGTGGAATGTTGTATCACAATATATTTTAGGAAGCTGCAAAGAAGAATAATCTATTATTTTAGAATACAAACCTGAGTGACATAAGAATACATCTCATCACATTTAAATTTATTCATCATTTAGCACCTATTCTGAACAACAAAATCACCTCAAAAGAGTTTTTCTGATCTCAAATAGTATTTGCTTAAGACAAACGAAGACAAAATTTTATCATGTAAACCTTATTACCATTCCAGTCTCCCTGTGATCATAGACATTTGAATTTGTAGGTTTGATTCATCGTATAATTCAGCAAATAGGCGTTTTCAAAACCTATCAGCACACTGTAATAAAGAATATTTTAAACACATAGTATCAAAGGATTTTAAGATATCAGTGCACACAGTGCTTTTAAAGCCTGTGTCACTGACAAGAAATGATTATCCACTATGCTGGTGAGCAAGGTAGTTCAGAATTACCTTTGAGCAGCAGAAGTCAAGCAAAAAACAGATGTCAGAGAACTGCTCAATGGCCAGGGACTAACTTAATTTTTGTTTCTGTTACTGGAAATTAAAACCGTAGATTTTGCTAGAAGTAGTTATTAGGACAGATAAAACTTTATATAAAAGTCAATGGCATAAAATGTAAACCAAACAAAAATACCTTCAGCCATAGAATTCTACTATTAAAATTCTGATTATCATTTCACTTTACAGTTATTCCTGGCCATAATTTTAATGTCTAGGGAAGACTGTCCTGCACAAGTCTTCATTTGCAACATATCTTGTAACTTTAACATAATTCTGGAAAAATCCTAAATATTTATGCAGTCATTTAGAATGGGCTACATCTACACAGTTCTTACTGTTACCAGGTTTTCTTCCCTAATCCAGCTGTCGCTGCTGTTGATTTGTTTCCACATGCAGGAACAGCTTTAACTTTGTGTCCACACAATATACACAGAAGGATGTTTAATGCATTGAATTGAAATGTAGCAGAACAAAGAGTTGGGAATTATTTCTCCTGGGTATTCGCAAGAATTTTTTTCAGCAAACCATGCATGTGATTTTTAAGTAAATGTAAAAAGCAACAGAGCCAGAGCTTTGCTGGCTTTATCATGTCTATTAAATATTGTGCTAAAATTGCTTCACCATGTGAAGAAGGAAAAGGAAAAGGTTCTTTACATAATAGTAGCAGCAGAAGCAACATTTTGCATTTTTCCCTTTACCTTCTAAGGTTTTTTCAATACTATTATTTTGGTTTATGATGATGGAAATGCAAAAATGTGAACAGGTAGATTTGCACAGCAAGTAAAAATGATCAGGCTGAAAGTAATTTTGCATTTTATAGACTTTTACAGACGCAAGGAAAGGCAACTTGCAAATTTCCTTTTTGCAAACCTGTAATACCAGAATACCTCTTGGCTAAATACATAAAGGAAGGTCAGCATTACTAATAAGGCATTTTATTTTTCACTGCTGAATTCCTCCTAGGAATTACTGCACATATTTTAAAATAAAATCAGTTTCTGCCCAAAATTAAAAGGTCCTGATGAACAACACAAACTAATCATTCCCTCTTTCTTTAAGTAAAATATAAAAAGGAAAGAAATGCTTTAGTTGAATTAATATATACAAATACAAGGTAATTTCTCTTGAGGTAATGTTCTAGGAATCAGTCTCTAAACACCCACAAGCATCTATTGACATAAGTGAAAGGATTACATAAATCTTAACAGCATGAATGTGGGAAAATTGAACCACTTACAACAGTCAGACTGAAGAAATTACAGACAGGGTACTTAAAGCTATCAGTAGTGAAAATCTAAGACTTCACACATATTTTGTACTCTAGAAATGTCAGAAAAAATAGTTTTCAAACGTTTTATTGGTTTTTTTATATCCTGAAGTCATGCTTCTACAACAGTGAGAACGAAAACCACTTTCAAAGGTGAAGAAAATAAAAAGTAGAAATAGTAATTTAAATTGTTTTTTTTTCCTTGAAACATAACAGCGAAACATGAACAAACCAAAATCTAGGCCTGCTTTTTTCCATATATCAAAAAGATTAATGTTGGGTTTTAAAAAAACTTTTTCCACCACTGTAAACTGAAGATGTGGGTCTTTTTTTCATGGTATTCATAAATTTGACATAATGGCATGCATGTGATGGCTGTGGGAAAGGTAACATTTCAAACTGCTGAGATAAGTGACACCCACATCAGCCACCTTCAAATAGAGGCCTAAGGGCAACAGGGGGTAAAAGCCTCAAGCACAGCAGGGTTGTCTTAGAACCATGACTACAAAAATAAGAATGGACAAGAGGGCAGTGATAAGTCAGAATCTAAACTTAAAACAAAGACTCAACAGGTAAACAAATAGCAAGGAGACAGCAAAATCCCTCCATCTCATTGAGCTCTTGAGAAAAGGAGAGGTGGGTAAAAGATTTAGTAAGTACAAGCATGGCTTGAACACTGCAGATATTTAGTCTGTCAATCTGAGTGGGAGTCTAGCATGAGATAACATACAGACTTTCACTTGCCAATGGGATCACACAGAGGTTTCATGAAGAGAGACTTTGGGTCTACCTACAGGTATTTCTTCCAAGTCCCATTTGAGGAAATAAATCCTTTCTTGAATTACACCATTCTATTTCAACATCCCCATCTCTCTCTACAAAACTGCAATTATGTTATCATCTTCAATAACAACTAGCCTGTATTTGATTTGAAATACCATTAAAGCACTAAATATCAGGAGAGTAACACTGATCTAGAGCAGAGCATGCAGCTGTGTAAAAGCCAGAAAACACGCTGGTCAGTCGTTCTCATTGTTCGCATTTGTGAGAGCAGCACCCATTCCCTCCATCCTCAGCAACTGAGGGGCTGGAAGTTTCTTTTGGGCATAGTCTGAGAAGAGAATAGTGCCTCAGGCAATTCACAGTGATTAGATGAATAAAATCATTGAACAGAATTTAAGGGACAGGATCTCCCCTCTCCCATCCTAGGCAGGATACCATTTTTGGACTTGCAGCAGTTTCCTCCCACCACTCTTCTGCAATATGATAGATAAATTTTGGTTGATAATCTTTTCATTTCTCAAATGAAAGCAGAAAGATAAAGTAATTTGTATGTGTCAAATTTGTGTACTATGTTACCAAACTAAAACTGGCAAAAGAGGTTTGTTTGCTAAACTTCCTGCTGGAATGAAACACCTTGCTGAAACCACTGAGGAGAGATGCAAGAATTTTGAAGACTAACTTACTGAGCCCCAGATCATAATATAGATATTCCATGCAGTATAGGCTTATAAAGTAGATAAACAATTATCTAGAATATCTGAGGTCACACCCAAATTTTTCAGACTCCTGCCAACACTTCAGTGGTAACACTGATCTTGTGTTGTGAATAAGAATGCACTCTACAGACACGGAAAGACATGGAAACCTCAGGGAGGCCTAGGAGCCAGTTTCTTAATCTAAGATCAAGAAACAACCACCATCAGGGAAGAGCATCACATTTCATGGTGACAGGATCTGAGAAACACCTGCACAGAAACTACCAAAAGCATTTTAGATCTTAACAGAGAAGAACAATTGGGATCTGAGACACTTCTTTTTACGAAAGCCGAATAAAACTACCTCTAAAACCTGAATGTGACATTGCATAGGACTGAAGGACTACAGCACCACAAATTAAAATATGGACATTTTAAGGGCTTTGACAAAATACATACTTTGACAAAATATCTACTTTGAGCACATGCTCCAATACACTTCGCCAGTAAATAAATAGTATGACTCAATCTTAAAAGGTTAGTCAAGAAACTCATTCTAATAAAATCATGTGAAGTAGCACATTTTTGCCCAGTAACAAAAAAGAAACATTACGTAGCATCTGATCCAAAGCTCACTGAAGTTAGTAGGAATTCAGAGCCTTCCAAAACTAAAATGAAGTATTTGCATAGGCTAGAAAACACAATACATTCTTGTACCATTATTAATAATTCTATCCTTCAAAAAAACTAAACAAAAACAAAACAAGAAAACAAAAGTGAAACAAAAAAAAGAAAATAAACAGGCTTTTAGAATGAAACATACTAAACCCAGCTGCTTTATCTTCCAGTATGACCATTTTATATTGCAAAATCAATCTCCGGCAATGGGTAACATGTATGGGGGAAAGCTCATAGAACTGACTCTTCTGCTACACATTTGGAGCTCTCAGCACTTACTGTGGAAATCCTGAGCCAAAACCTATCTAGATCTTCCTATTTCATATTTAACAATGAAACAGTATTTCAGTAAGTTGCCCTATCTTTTTTTTGCTCCCACTCACAATTAAGGCCTCTGCTGCATTTCATGCTCTACAACACAAGTTCTACAATTACTTTCTTCACTGAAAAAAAATCTCAAACTTTCACATTAAACTCTGTTCTGTGGCCACTTCCCATATGAGAAACAAAAATAGTTGTATTCTATTAAACTTTTATGCTAATTGTTCTAGCCTAGCAGCTGTCTTCCCCTACCCATCCACCCACTCCCTCCAAGCTGAAGAAATTTTGTTTACTTAGGTTTTCTTCAAATGGCCACCACTCTGTGCCCCTGATTACAGGGTAAGCTTTAACAGCTTGGGCAGCATTGAAGATACGGGTGCACCATGCATTCACTACATGCTTTAAAATGTTCCTAAATTCTCCCTTTTCATAACCTCCAAAATTCTGATTCTCCTTTTAATTTCACCAGCACTGAGACGATGTTTGCAGACTCACAATGACTCTCAAATCAAGCATCAACAGCCTCTTGTGTATATACAGTCATGGCCTTACTCAGTTTCAAGAGTACCAACATTTTGCTTTCATTAACTCTGCCTTTCATCTGGATTTATTGCCTAAATACCTATGAAAGGATCTCTTCCTTTTTATTTGAGAGTTCTGTAGCATAATCTCCTGTGCCTGAACTAGACATTTTAATTCCTTGTATACCCATAATGCCTTTCAGATGGCATTTAAAATAGGACAGCCGAGACACATCACCAAAATCTGTACACCTCTCCAGTGACTTTCTAAAGTGGATCTTAAGAATCAGCTCCGATGCTTCACAATGTTAGAAAAATCCTCGCTTTGTAGCTGGAAATTCTACAGTTTACAATTTACAATGACCCCTATTTTTGACAGTCCTGCATAATTATGTAACCATAAACAATTCTCATCTTCCTCCAGGCCTTCCCTTTACTCAAGCCTCATGTCCTCCCTGATATTTCTAATAATAACATGCTTAATTAAAAAGTCATACACACAACATCTTACCTTTGATGCCATACGCATGAACAGTGAGTTTTGATCCTCTGCTGTTCTCATCTTCTCATTTTTGACTAAATCCTTCAGGTTCATACTATCATCATCCTGAAAATACCTTACTCTCTCTTTATCTACATGAGTAGGCATCTGGAAGCAACCACATTAAAAATAAATATTAGCCTAATGAGAAAGATAACTACAAAATTCAGACCCTAACAATTTCAACATGTTTAAAGAACCATGAATCAAGCTAAGCAGATCCAAAACAAGTGAGCGAACAGCTCTGTTTTATCTAAGGAGAAAAACATCTTGCCCTTTCTTCAATTGCATCACTACACCTAAATGAAAACACAGCCTTTTCCCAAAGTCACTAAGGTGATCCTTAAGGTATCAGAGCTAGAACATTACCACTTGGGAAAGATAAACAGTATTTCACTGAAACAGTTAATTAGCTCATAAAATTGAAATATTCTACAAAGTCATTTTCATTATTGACAACTCTAAAGCTTTTGTAAAGTCACAGACATTACTGAAACACAGTAATCACAGACAGCACTGAAAACTTGTGTGAATACGGTACCTCTGGGAAATGTTGCCATCTTAGACAGAGTGCACAAGAGAACAGAGATGTCCCTTAGGATAGGACTAAACTAAATTCAGAAGGAGTACAGGGAGTGGTCATTAACATAAACCAGGATAGCATTTTCCAAAATGGAAACAACAGGATAATGACAACAAATTCCTTACCCTCTTGTGTCTTTCACTTCTCCATAGCAGTGCTGCAAACTGATCTGTCCTACTAATCAAGAATGCTTGCTAGAATTATGAGGTAGTGTCACCTCCTCTTATCTCAAATAGATCAAAGTGCTACTGTATTTACTATTGGAAGCAACTATCCTAGGAATAAAACACTGCTCCAGCTTCCAAGCCTCTTATTATTCTCCAAAGCACTTTGTTAAAAATATTAAGTCATAATTCTTATCATCAGTAGCCATATTTTGTATTAGAAAGAAAGTGAAATTAGCCCCTGAGACATGAGTATCTCAGTAAAATCTTTCTTAATTCAGAAATATGCAGCTCTGCTAATCTTCGTTATTTACATAACTTTATGTAATATAAACTAAGAGACTGTGATAACTTTTCCTTGAACATGCATTGAAATAAGCCCTAAAGTGATCCCTTGGGAAATGCAATCTGAAAATAAACTAAATATATGCTTAATAAATATGTACTGTAATACTTAATTACTATCATCTTCCAAAAGGAACTTTATAATTACCTATTGACTTTCTGATAAGATACTCATTAATTATGGCATCATAGAGGTAAAACTACGAGTTCATTTAAGACTTGCAGTTCAATACTGAAGATTTGTAAAACTTACCATCTGCTGCTTTCTTCGTCCTCCTTTTGGCTCCAGTGGCTCTGCTGGTCCCATCACAGGCCATGCCCTTCCACTTCCATCTGTTCTGACGAGGACCACTTGTTCATCTTCTTGACGGCTTGAAGCCTGTGTCAGGTTTTAAGACATATTTTAAAACAGATGGTACAGACAAGCCAAAAGAAATACCTAATATACATTAAATAAATGCTTTAAATCCTAAAGATTAAGTAACAGAGTCTTTACATTTTGCTTGTTCAGTACAATTCAAAGTAGACAGTTTCACCTTAGTGAAGAATTCTTTTCACATTCAAAAAGAAAAAAAAAGTATTAGAAATATATTAGTTAAATGCGGAGCTTTTCTTTGCAAAAGAATCAAGTTTGTATTCTTGGGGTTTTTTGCATAAAGCTTTATTTCCAGAAAACACACAATGATTCTGGAAGAGTTAAACAGATGATATTGAATTAATATTCACCACCATCATTATAATGCTGTATTCCTGAAAACCATCTGCAAAGCTACAGCCCATTATCAATTATTTTGTGGATTAAGGGCGTGAAGAACGACCACTCTCACCTCAGTCCCCCAAGAAGTAATAGAACCTGTCTTCATGGAAAGTCCTTGATAGGGTCCCCAACTCATAGGGGTGTTCTCAAGCTTAAATAATGATATATTACCTATATACACAACAGAGGGGGAAAAAAGGCAGAAATTCTTCACCAAACAGTAAGTATTAAGAATTTAAAATATAATTTAAAAGTCTGTGAACTTCCTGATTATACTCCAAAGATGTTTAGGTAAATCAGCTGATTAAATTAGAGCACATAATGGGGTCACTACTTAATCAGATGATATTAGGATAGCCTTTGTCAAATCTCATAAACAACTTCATTAATCTCCATTTTGAGCTATTTTCTACCAAACTGCTTTCCACCTGCCATCCCTGCCTAAGAAAAGCTTGTCCCCGAAACCCAAATAAAGTCTGGAAAACCTGTAGCTCCTGAAGGATACTCAACAGCTTAATTACATTTTTCCAAGGAAAGTCATATAAAGGTAAAAGTTAGGGACCGAAGACCTGTCTGGGTAAGCCAGACCTCTCTCTTTTGTAACACCAAAGAGAAATTTCATTTTGCAAAGCAAACCAAGATGTCCAGCACCAATATGTCTCCAACAAGAATACTGATATTTTCAGAGAATACAACAGGACTTATTTCCAGCATCAGCCAGATATGTGTTATCTGTGTGTAACCTGTACCTCAGGCGTTACTTTTTCACGAGGTAAGGGCTTTTGTCCTTATTGGGAGGGAGAGAAAAGGAGGTTCATACCAATAGCAAAAAAGGCTGTGTGCATTCACCCCACACATGTCATGTGACAAAAAGGTCACACCTGACTGAGACACAAAGAGCCAGACTGGTGGGGACCATGTTTTCAGGTCATCACTATGCCATAAAACCTTATCCACAGTGGATACAGAAAGCAAAGATGAAATAAGAATGTATCACAGGAACCTTCTCAAATGCCACAATTCCTTTAAAACTTGGGTAACTTTACAAGTCTGGAGGTTGAACATATAACCATAGATATAGCAGTGAAAACTCAAAAATCCAGAGCATTGCTAAATAGTCTGAAATGACACAGACCTTTGCAGAGGAAAAAAAACCCACCTTGTTCTAAACTCACCATATCCACATGGCCAAGTAGGGATACAAAGCTCTCCCAAGAGGACTAATCAAATCCATACAGCAGACCTTTACAGTTTTCAGTGAATAATCTACCAAGTAACCACTTCTGAAGGGTCCTGTTCATGTGAAATCCTCAGTCAGGAGGATCTTTCCCATCATTCAGCTCCTTTTACCCACAGCCCATATAGAGTCTCCAAAAGGAAGCTAACGTCAGGTCTCTCCTTCCCCACATCTTTGTGTTACTGAGACAAGAAAAAGGACAAACTTTTCCATTCTCAGTCTCTAAACTTTAACCTCACTGTATATGACTTCTAAAAAATACAAATCACTAAAACTGATAGTCATAACAACAGCAGTGCTTCAACAGCTGCAAAGAACAGTAAATACCAGATTCTTATATCAATTTACTAACATTTAGTTCCTTTTAAAAGACATCCATCCCAAAATTTGTCTTCACTAAAATTCTTAACACAGACATTTCAAAAAGCATGTCACTGATGCGCAGGCTGTTATTTTCCCTAAAGTTAATGGAATTCACAAGGTGTTCTATGTGTCAGACTTTCTTTGCTTTTGAAGAGGGCTCTAAAATGTTAGATCCAAGCAACATTTGCACCTTCTTTTTTCTTCCCATTTATGCATGCTTACACACTAACATTCAAGCAGCAGAAGAGTATCTCCTGGATCTGCACCATGGAATGAGTTAGGAGAGGGACAGGGAACGGAGAGGGGAGCAATACATGCAATACATACAGAACCCTACAACTGGCAAGGTTTTGTCTGCCTTGGGAGGGTTTGAGGTTTTTCCTCCCTAATTTCCAAGAGTCCTGAGTCCTGACACAAAGCATGTAATACTGATTATAATATATTTAGATTGAATATTCCAGAGGGAAAAAAAGGCAAAAAATTATAGTAATTTTTAGCTTTAGAATACAAAGTACAAGGTCCTTCAAAGAGAGATTAAAGAAAGCAGATAAAAGGATAAAATAATTATGGACAGTATGAAGATTAATGTGAAGTCATGTGAGAAACTAACAGCAAATGCATACTAGGAACCAAAATGAATCCAATGGATGCAAGCCAAACATGATAATTCAGAAGATTAAAGATGCCATTAGAGATAAAGACATCCTTCAGAACTCAAAACCCTATCTAAATAGAACTGACTTAAAAATACAGCATAATCAAAAGTTAACTTTATTAACACAAGAAATTGATTTTTAGGAGAATCATACTAATGATAATTAGTAAAACACATCAGAAGCAAAAAGCTTTCTGGTAGAAAAAGATGCTAAAGTGGTTACAGCATTATCAGAAGGTGACATTTGAATAATATATTAATTAATTGTATTTTATTCAGCAATGCTTTTTGAAAGAAAAAAGAAAAAAAAACCAGAAAAAACTAGAAATCATTTTTAAATTGAAGTACCAGTAAAAAAGGTTTTTAAGTAAGCTGCCATGAAGTAATGATTTTCACTAGAGCTTCCAAAAACGAATTCCAATATATAATGTCCACATCCTTCAGCATACACTATATCCCTTAAACAGGTCTCAGTACAAACAGAATGGAAAGTGGCCAATATAATAAAAAGCTTTAAAATGTGCCAAAGGCTGATCCTGGGAATTCTGGGGCAATATATCTAACATTTGTAATGGACAAGTTCACACAAGTATAATAAAAACCAGATTTCCTCTACACTTGAACAACTACACCATACTGAGAAAGAGCCTTTGCAGGAAAAATCCACAACTCACAGAAGTAATAGACTTTTTCAAAGGAGCGTGACTATCAATCTAACTGCAACAGTAACTGAATGTTTTCTTTTTATCTATTGATATTTTCTTTACACTTGCATTCCCATTATTGTATGACATGATATATGGTAACACAATGTGGTCATTGCGATATAACAAATACTTATTAATAATTATGATCAGATAAATAATATTTCTATTAAGTACAACATAAGTTTAAAAACCTATATTAAAGTACTTTTAATATACCTGTTGTTAAATGTTAAAATTGAAGCTGGAGAGGAGAGAGCTCAGTCACTATCCCTGAATATTGAGATGATTGCTTAGCAAACAATATAATTTACAGTCTGAAATGAATAAAAATAATGTCTATTTCCAGAATGAGAGAGGAATTGTTTGTTGCCATTAATTAAGAAACATGAATTTTTACTTCAGGGCAATTAAATATGCAAAGTACACAGTTGTCCTCACCAAATGTATGAACTGCTACATAGCAATTAACACTCAACTGAACCAAACAAGCAGACAAGTCTGGTTTTGAAAGATAAAAGCTTTAAATTAAATACATAAATAAATAATATACAGATCTGAAAAATATTTTTGAACTCTGCAGAGGTTATCCCTGTTTCATAATCCGGCAGGAGGAAGTGGAAATCCTCTGCCATACCAGGGGCACAGTTTAATTTGAGGAACAGACACCGGAGCAGGTGAGCAAATCGAATAATCAGGCCAAGCATCTGAGATAAGATCCACTCAATTAGAACTGTTTTTCAATCCTAGTAGCTAAAGGGAATAAAATATATTTTAATGTGTGTTGCGTAGTGGGGAACAACTAAAGCTAAAAAAAACCCGATTTTTTTTTTAATTACTAAGCCAACAAAAAGCTGGATGCTGCATGATTTGAAAGCTTTCTGCAAATGTTTACTGAGAGCTACATTCAAGTGGTACAAGCACAGTGTAATGAAGGAATAACAAAGGAACAGTCTCCAGCAAGGAGCAAGCCTCTACAGCCAAATGCTAGCTTTTGTCAAATCAGATGCTGCCATTAAGCATGCCACCTGTTTCCTTTCCCCTACAGTCTTTGGCAAACAGAAATGCCCTGAATATTGCCTTATTCCTCTATTGGAAAAGTCTGTCTTTATGTTACAGTATCAGCAAGTATCTAAAAGGTATCTAGCACTTCTCAGAGTGCTGGACTCAGCTGTTTCTTCCATCTACTGTCTCCTGCTCTTTTCCACTGGCTCTTCTCCTCCCATTCCAGTTCCCCTCTCCTAGGCTCTCAGGCTGCATTCACACATAATCACCAGTTACCCGAAGGACAAGTACATCCCGTGTGGAAAGAGCATCTGCCTCCTTCAGTGCTGGCTCTTCCTAAGGGTGCCATGTCTTGTATTCAGCAGTCATTTTATTCCCAACCTGAAATCCTCAAGTAACAGGTTTCAAAGCATCTAAGCTCCCCTTCAGGCTCTAACATTTGTTGTGAATAGTGGCACTGTAACCTTCAATGAAATGTCTATAAAAATCAGTAGGTTCTCTATAGCAAGACTGAAGTGTGCATCTCACAGGAAGAGGAAATTAAAATGGTCAGAGGTCTGTAACAGCAGGCTACCGTATACACGTTGCATCTTTGATTTGGGTTTCTTAAAGCAGAAAAAAGATAAGACTAAGAGCATTAGCAGCATGAGGAAGGAAAGCAAAAGCAAACTACTAAAAACTAGGTTAAAAATTTAGTACTTCAAGAAAGACTTCATAAATATATTAATGAGTCACTATTACACATTCAAAAGGTGCTAACACAGTAATGGGATTTTTAAAAGGTTTTACAAGATCAGAAAGTTGGACTGCCATAATTAGGCCCTTATGTTTAACAGTAAAGAGAGCATTAGAAAATCTAAGGCAGGCTGCAACACAGAGGTGAACTATTCTACAGAAGAGCACCTGCATCAGGCAGTGTTTGGTTTGTGTGTAAACCAAGCACGAGACTAAAAAAACCCCAAAACCTCCAAATCAAGGAAAAGAATTAGGTCTCTATGCTTTCTTCCTGCCAGTAAGTGAGTGACAACAGTTAATAACAAAGTATGTTTAAAACTTCATTTGTTCTTATTGATATAAAGTCAGTTGCCCCTTAAAATTCAGCAATTCTTTGTTCTTATATTACAAAAACATTATTTTGGCTAAACTATTTACTACTCAGAATAAGCAGTTTATTAATCCTTATTAATCTCCTCTTTAGAATGAATGCCTCTGATCAGCCCTGCATGCAGAAATCTATTTCTGCTCGGTACTTATTTTCTTAGAGCATCTTTAAGATAGGGTGATCAGAATATCATCTCTTGAGCAGAATGGCCACACAAACAAAAATCTAAAGTCAAATTCAGTAAGAGTCATACTGCCAGTCTGAGGAAGTAAAACTGGAACCAGTAACATGTAACCTACAGCAGAGCAGCTTGTAAAAAGCTCTAAATATTCAGTTTGATACTTGTTAGCTACACTTTGAAATGGTTAGTCACTTAGTTACATCAATGAGCCATTGTAGGCATGAGATGTAAGAAAACTTGTAAAAAATGTAATGACTGGATGGCTTGTTTTTACAGCAAGAACATCTGACACAAAACATATATATTCAGACCATGAAAAAAGAGAAGTATTGCAGCATGTTGGTTCTTAAGTCCACAGATTTCTATTTCATCTTATCAACTGATTTATCAACACAGTGAAAGGGTAAATATAGCAGTAAAAATACGTAGAAATTGAACATGTTGGGAGGAAAACAGAGCCAGAAAAAATGACACCATCAGTTACAAGTGCTGCATGGCACTTAGTTAAGGTTTCTGTCTCTGGCGTGAAAGCATACTTGGAAGTTTTTGTATTCTCATTTAGAAATCTTAGAAGTTTTAGCCATTCTGCCCTTTTATACTTTTTAGATGTACTGAAATTGTAAGATATTTTACATTGTTTAGTAACTGATATAATTTCTCCAACATGTTTTAATTGCAAAAGTAATTAAAACAAAAAAAAACACCAAAAATTAAAACAAAAATTAAAACAAAATTTGCAATTTTCTACAAATTACATTCAGGAAGATAAAACACTTTGTCCTAGTATGTCTTTGTCTGAAATAATTGTGTAATCCCCTCTTACTGACATCAACAAGACTGTTCAGGAAACAGACTAATCAATAACAGCACATACCAATTATTTTTTTAGAAGTATGCACTAATGATATGAAAGCTGTTCTGCAGAAGTATATCCCCTTCATTACTGCGTGTTACATTTAGAGCTAGTCAAGTCTGTATGGAAAACACAAACTTTTGCTGAAGGAAGAATGGCACAGCCATCTTGCAGACAAGATTCAAGTGTGATGGAACAGCAGGAATCAGGAATTATGATGAGCTGAAAACATCTGAGAGTAAACAGGCCATGAGCCATCTGTTGCTGTATCTCCCCACCATCTGAAGTTCCAAATAAAATCTCAGATTTTTACTGTGCATTTAGTGAGGATCATTAATCCCCAGCCTTCTAGTTTTTATACAAGTGTCTCAGCTATACTTCTCTGCAAAACAATTTTAAATAATTTTAAAGGATTCTTTAAATATGGTAAGTTTGTAAGCATTCCTACAGCTGTATTTAGGTTCTGCACTGGTTAAGTCAGAATGAAAGTTATGAAAACATATTACTGGTAAATTCTGACAACCAAATATTTTCATTGCAGAAAAATATCTGTCTTTATAGTCTCAATCACCAAACCTAAAATTAAATATCCTGGCAAACCTGCAATTTTGAGTGTTAATTTTCAGGATAATTTGGCTTATGCTTTCTTTGTGCTTGTTTAGCACTGGCTTGGTTTTTTTTAGATAAAAAATCCCCACACATCAGAAGAACTGATTTTCCTTCCTTCTTTCACTTCCTACTGTGAAGTACTAATAACTATCTAAATTTTGTGTGTATACACACATATACACAAACACACACATACACACACACACACACACACCACCTTACTTCCAGATAATTGTCTTTCTCCAAGGAATCACTGTCATTTTTAAGCTATTTTTTTAACAGATCAATCTTGAAAACATATGAAAAATAAACATACATTCTTGTTTTCCTCATCATCATTACCGGAACCAATAGAACATTATTTCAGGTTTGTTCCACAACTGGTTCCTCTCAGCTACTTAACTTCTAATGTCACATGATTTACTTGTATCAGAATAGTAACTGCACAGCAAATCATTTCTCTGGATAAAGATCCAGCATGTTCCATCCTGTCTCTCTTAATGCACAACTATATACAATGGGATGCAATTTTATGGAATCAGAGAATATTGAGGAAGGGATCTTTAGGATGGTCTAGTCTCAACCCCGCTGGCCATAGGCAGGGACACCTCCCACTAGACCAGGCTGCTCAAGGCCTTGTCCAACCTGGCCTTGAACACTGCCAGGACTGGGGCATCCACAACCACTCTGAGCAACCTGTTCCAGTACCTCACCACTCTTGCAGTAAAAAAATATTCTTCCTAATATCTAAGCTAAATTTCACCTTTTTCAGTTTGTACCCATTACTCCTTGTCTTACCACCACAGTTCCTAATGAAGAGTCCCTCTCTGACTTCCCTGTAGGCCCCCTTCAGACAAGTAGGATTTGAGATTTAAGCCAAGCTGTTTTATTCAGTTTCTTTTCTAAAATCCAGTGTTTGTTCTTCAAAAAGAATTTAAAAAATATTATTTATATTGAGCTAGTTTCCCTGGAATTCCCTCTCAGTCTGCAGTCTAATGAATCTCAGGAATCCAAATTAAACACCAGACCTTCAATATATCAAAATTTGTCTTCAGATAGAAGGTGTTGGAAACATAATCAACCTTATTACTTATACTAAAGAAAATAATCAAATAAAAATAGCAGAAGCACTTGAAGTACATGGAGTTCCTAATATTATGAAGGTTTTCACTAAAAGATGAGCCCCACTTACACCATAAAACTCACTAAACTAACATCTTCCTGCACCATAAATCTTTTCCACTTGAGAAGCACAAGCAATAGTCTGGAGTCTGTTACTCTTACAGATGCAACAGGTAGCCTAGGAAAGGTTTTCTCCTTTCAAGCAGCACCAGGTCAGCCATTATAAAACGAAATGCTGTGCCTGCCAAAATTCAGGTCTTAGTCTACGGATATCTTCTATGCCCAAGAGGCTTCACAGAAGCACTGAATACTCTACAGTAGAAAAACACTCGTACTAGACCAAAGGCTGAAGGACTTCCACAGAAAATTCAGTTATTCAAATGAAGATTTTATGTGATTAAATAATTCATATTTCCCCTACATATTCTCAAATGCATAACAAAAAAGCCTATAGCTGTTTCTACTTTTCAGAACTCTCTTCTTTTAAGTAATCAGTGACACTATATCCTACTATGTTATTCTGCTTAAAGTACCACCTTCCAGCTTTCATTCAATTTTGTATTGATTTTGTCTTTCAAATGCAATTCATCATTATTGAAAACTGTCTCTAGGATTTATTTGCTCAGCAGAGACTACTTTCTGTTTCCTGCATACTAATTATGTTCTATGGAATGCAGAAAAAAAGCTTAGGGTTGAGAAGCTTTTCTTCTAACACATACTTCATTTGGGTTTGAAAACAGTTTTAAAAGATGCATACTCTTATACTATATTCATCCACTACCATGTTGTTGGACTAGATGTTCGCAATAAGTCCCTTCCAAAGGATATATTCTATATTCTGCCTCTTCCTCATTTAAATTTTTACGTTCCAATCTTTGGAGTAGCAAAACCCACTGCGAATTATGTGCCTCAAAGGAGTGCTAATGTTTCAGATATGGTTTGTTAAAAAAAAATACTGAATAAAAGTATAAATTACATCAGTTGTGACTGGCACTGACAATGGCAGAGGTGACAGTCTCATAACCAGTGTAATAAAATCTAGAGTTGTGTAGCACTTTCAGAACAGACATAAAAACCATATTTAAGAAGTAAACTATGAACACATGGAAGTTGTTTTCTAACTGCTAAAGTCTCCACAACTTTCTGCTGTCTCCTTATATTCAATAGGTATCATTTTCATCATCTATCCCAACTCAGAAACCCTATGGTACAGCCTTCTCTTAACACAGTTTTACTAGCACTTAAAGTGCACCCTTGCTTTCTCAAAATGCCCAAATTAGACAATAAGTATCTGAAAATAAGCATAATTTAACTCTATCCCAAGTGAAATCAAAAGTTGTTGGATTTCCATAGACCCTGAAGGTTGCCTCCTTCTCAAATTTAAAGACAAAACAAGCACAATCTAAATGAGGACAAAGCATTCCAGTACAATACCCGAATTCCATTAACAAATAATTTAACTGTATTCATACTAAAGTTAATAGGGTTACATACTTAAGGCAGTCTGCAGTGAACAACAGAGGGGTTCTACCCAAGCTGAGACTTCATGAAATACATCAGCTGAGAAACAAAACATTTTTAAACTCCAGACATCAGGTTTTGAAAATTGTGCTTTACAACCATTTTTGAGATTGCTTGGGGTAGAATTCTTGTCTAAGTAAAAAAAAATAACAAAACTAGTCACTAAGGCACACTGTAAAATCTGTATTTGCCTCTACTCTCACTTACAAACAAAATAAAATTATATAAAATTAAAATAGGATTTAAGCTAGCACTTTATAGTCCCTTCACTCTGAGTTTCTTGATCACTTTAAGCCAGAATAAACCAGCAACTCTGTCAAAAGAATTGATCTGTCCTCTGTAAAAACCCCAGCCATTCATACACCCCCTTATACAAGCATAAGTCTTCACTCAGTCACACAGGGAACAGAATTGGGAAATTGATTTATGTCCAATTAATTAAGAAAAAAAACTTCCTAGGGAGATGCATTTGAAATTGTCTTCACTGCTTCCTGATTTATCTCCCCAGCTCTCCCAACAGAAATTGAAATACGGCAAAGCCACATTTTAGGACCTCTCAGCACGACACTGGCCATGCTGGTCCGCAGAAGCAGAGACAGAACTGCTAAAACAAAATGCTTCATTTGTTTGTTACTGGTAATGGAGGCAAAGCTATGAAACTTTGGGATCACAAGGATATCCATTTGGAAAACCACTGCTGTGGAAAGTGCTTCAGGTACCTCCCTTGCAATACACCTGGCTGAGGTGGCTGGGGCTGGTGCTGGGGTGGTCTATGGCACAGAAAGGCTGAGTGATGCAGGGTCAAACACACCTTCATAAATCAGCCTCCTCTGGGTTATGGGATGGGCTGCTGAGACAGACAGTGAAACACAGCTGCCCCTGATACACAGGAGAACCAAACATATCCTGCTTGTGTCCCAGTAGTCAAAACCAATTCAAAGCTGTAAAATCAATAAGAACACCCTGGTGTCACTAAGTGCCTTGAGCAGAGCAACTGTGAGCTCTGCTGGACTTCTGACACTCCAACCCCACATAATACAGACTATAAGATGCCAGGAAAGAGGCACGGGCAAGGCATATTCATAAATACTTACATTTGGTAATTTTGCAATGACTGTTAGTTGCAAAAACATTCTAATTAAAAATTAAGATAAAAATCAGAATATGGTTGAAGACCTGACCAAAATGGTTATCCGTAACTCAGTATCTAAGGAATAGGTCCACCAACATTTCTCGGGTCCACCCACAACACACTCTTTACTTCCCAGTTTTAAAATATGAATGGATTTTTTCCACATATGAAAAACATGCCAAAGAACTGCACTGCAATGAAGCAGAGTCTACCTACACAGAGCTTTTGTAATTTTAAATTCTTGTGAATTCAGGGTGTGAGACTTAAATACTATCATCACAAGGTAGTCAGCAGAGGCCACACATTATAATTCAGTTTAGTTTGTCTTTTAAAGACTGAACAAATACTAGTTTATGTATCAGGTTTGACATAAAGCCTTTCTGGACAAAAAAAAAAGTTAGTGCTTTTCAAACTCAACTCACTAGCAGCTGAATTTTCACTGTATAGTGAAGGGTCAAATTGAACAAGAATATTAGTTTTTGCCTGAAAGTTTCCTCTCCATCATGAGAAAAGAGCTCATAACTTAAGATATTAACCCTATTTCCTTATATCAGTGTTGGTGCAGGAGAAGCTTTCTTACATTTCTTTAACATCACCCTTCAAAAGGAGTAATATTTAAAGTGCCAGCTTCTTCAGAGACAGCAGTTATGTAACAGTCAGTTCATATCAGTTTCATTTTTAATGAAAGGTATATACACTTGCTGAGGAAATATTATGAGTAAAAAAACCCAATGAATTTGCTAAAAGTACCATGGAGAAAGTTTTGTTTACCAACAAAAAGTACAATTCAATTTGGACACTCACTCACCTGAAGTCACACTTCCTAATGTTCCTAAGTACATCTGATGTTCTCTAACTCAGCTGCTACCTGTATGATAGCATTGTGTTAGTGCAAAGAAAAGGGAAATATTTTTCCACTTACCTCTCTGGCAGCCTTTGCTGGAATCTGTCCTTGAGTCTCTCTCAACTTGCGAGCACTGTCAAGTTCTGCTTGAAGTTGTGAAGCTAAATCCTTCAAAGAAAGTGACAGTACTTCATTAGTTTAACTATCTTAAACTTTCAGATTAACTATTCATTTCATGTTTTGTGTTTTGATGCAACATTTTAAACTCTAATGACACAAAACACTAAAGAAACCATGTCAATATAATTAACAAAACTCTTTATAGGATATAACATGAAAAAAAAAGTTCAGAATAGAGGCATCTGAAGTATAGAGAAAAGTATTGCCTTTAAAAGACCAGAAAATGTATTCTTAAACATTATTAAGTTCTACTAATAAATGCTTTGCATAACTAAGCATAGATATTACTTTACGTAGAGGACGCTAAATAAGGAAGCCTAAACACATTATACCCTTTTTTTTTGTTGTACACACACACCTTTGCACACATACATCAGCTCTATGGGTCTAGGGAAATATCTCTCAGAAATTTTTGCTATGAAGTTTCGTATCTCTCTACTCTCCATGTCCAACTTCTGCACTTCAGACCTTATTTTGAAAATTAAAATTTACAAGAGGTAGAAAATAAGAACTGTTTACAGTCTTCTGCAAATTGGTTTTGATGCTCCTGCTCTCTTATCCATCAGCCTATTAACTAAATACAAGCATTTCAAAATATTCTGGATTGCTAGGAACTGCCATCTTATCAACCTATAAAGCATAGAACCATTTATATATACTCTAATCCCTCTGCCAGTTTCATTGATTGGTCTCCAACCATCATGCCCACACTTGCCATCCCAAAATTAAGTCATTTGATCAACACCAGGCAGCAAATCAGTAACAAAAACAGATTCAGAATTCATTTGGCCCATATGGCCAACCTCAAGCTCCAGTCACCAGGACATGCTGTTACATAACCATGTGTTCTGGTGTGTGGGGATGAACTTGCTTTAAAAAGCTGCATTTTCAATTTGATTAGAGAAAGACCATGAAAAATATTTAAAATGCTACAAAGCTATAATATGTTATATATATTACATTAGCTATTTTATTATTTAAACTGTCGTTGCTTGATTTTAGTTTGTTTTAAACTAGGTTGATTCAGAGTGCATATATAGAAAACTGTATATATAAAAATAGTAATAAAATTGTAGTACTGGTTTCTGCCACATGATTTGGGTCAAAACAAAACGACAGAACATTAAATGAATTACATCCTCTCCACAGAATACATGTATATTTTTCATGAAATCACTTGCATTCAGTTTCTATCAGGTTGAAAAGAAAACAGCCAGATTTGTGCCCAAAGCTTTGTTTAGGCAATGCTACTGAAATTGAGCAGCATCAGAAAAAAAAGTTTACAAAATTTTGCTGCTTTCCATGAGTCTTTGGAAGACCTTCCCCTCCCCACTACTTTAGCAACTAGTGTACAGATGGCTTACACTATACCAGTCCCTCACAAACCTATCATACAATCACTTTCATAAACATATTTTCCTCACTAGTGTATGTTTTTTTGGTATTAACTAAGAAAACTAGAGACTAACATATGGACACATCTATTTAAATCATTTAACACTACACCTTAGTGGGAAATACATTGCTTCAAGTTGCTTTTCATTCACTTTTGAAGCTAATAACATTTAAAATGGACAGGATTTCTAGAGAAGATACTGCTGTTCAAATGTTTAAAGCTACATATCCACATCTATGTCTAAAGTCTGTGGAAAAAGAATTCATAACATAAAATTGGTTTGAAAAGATTTATTTTCTCCTTAAAAATTTTGAATTATCTGATAGGTGTTTTAACAAAGATCAATACCATGTCCTGGTCCAGCAATAACGACAAAACAGACTTAAACTTTTCACAAATCAAAGAATAAATACCCCTTGAGAAATATTAACTAACCACTTGGAGACATGTTTTATATATTACTATAAATAAGCATTTATTATTTCTTAAAGATGCAGATTTTGCTGCAAATATGTCACAAGAGGCAAACTAAACAGGTGCAGTAAATATTAATCTTAAAAAATACAAAAGTCCACAGTGATACTGTTTGCTTCTAAAAAACATGAAAATAGTTCATTAAGAGCAGCTATTCAGAGCCAAGCACTTGAAAAACACAGCTAAATAACTAACAGACTCTGACCTTGTTATAACTAAAACTTCCAGACAGCACTACTGAAAGGAATTAACTCATTATAGCCATGTTTAATGTAAGAAATCAAACACATAAACTTCCAAATTTAGTTTTGCACAAGAGTGAAATTCTTGTTCCTTCAGGTAGCTGGCTGAAACAAGGCACATTAAATGTGCAGCTGTTTCTCCCAGCTCCACAGACCAACCTCAACCAGGGCAGCACCACAAGGCATTCCACAGCTGTTCCCAGTGCAGAGCTGCTTGCAATGGCATATGCTATTCTTTTCAATTTTACAATATCCATTTCATAATTAATAAGTCTGCTTATACAGCAGAGCTATGGACCACAAGCACCTGCTTGCAACAAAGCTGATGAAATAAGTAAAGCTCCCGACAGTTCACCTTGTAACAAAGATAGGGAGCTTTGTAGTTTTCACTTGCTCCCTTTTTTATAAAAGACAATAAACACTATAAAAAGGGTAGAGAACAACTGGTTCTAGATATGCTGCTTATCCTAAAAAGCCTGGAGACCTGAATCCTCTGCTTTAGTCTATAAACTATTGTGTTTAAAGGAGTAATTACTGTCAAAGCAGTATCTTCAAATCCTATAAAATTTTTCAAGTCTTTATTTGCTTGAATCAATACCCTTAAAAAAACACAAAACACCACAATTCAATCCTTGTGAGCTTTGAAGAAAAACTGCAGTAAATCATGACATTTTTTCACAGCCATTACCGTGTCTCCCATGAGTTCTGCTTTCACAATCCTCGCTCCCAGTCTGTTCATCTCCTCCTCACTAAGGACCCGAGGCGCCTCATCCTTGGATGATCTGTAAAACACAGCTGCACTAAAGCCACAGAAAACAGTGCAGCATTCGCCTGTGTGGTTAAGTATGATAAGCCTACTACACTTGTACACATGCTTCTACTGGCAAAATAATTGAAAATGACATATTATAGAAATGTATTTGCAGACAGAAGTTGACAAGGACTCTGAAACTGAAGACCTTGAATAAAATTTTTATGAGATTTGTTTCCTTTTACTTTTGAGATCAACTCAAATGAAAAGCACTATCTATGAACATTTTCCCAGCATGAAAAAACAGTCAAGAGTCAGTAGCAGGTAAATGCAGGAAAAAACCAGGGGAAAGAGAAACAGAGTTATTTTAACCCCCTCTTATTTCTGGCTTCGGACTTGCTTTTACTTCTCAGCTTCTGCAAAATCACCCATTTCTGAGTTATTCTGTTTGTCAAATGGCCTTCCACCTCTTGAAAATCACTTATTTTTCCCATATTTATCTGCTCACAGTACAATCTTTGCATCTGTGTTCACAGTACCATCTTTGCATCTGAATATGTTATGGCTGACACAGTAAAATTTCCATGGAAAATTAACAGGTACCATTTTTAAAAACATGAAGTCTCCCTAGGGAAGTCACAGCTGGTAATAAAGAGTACTATACCTTAATGTTAATATTAAAAACTTAGCATATGACCTTTTTATGATATATTTATTAAATAAAGACTCCAAGAAATACTGCAAAGAGGCATCAAGTAAGTTTGGCTCTTGTTCTCTGACCCTATGAAAGACTAAAAACAAGTAATTCTAGAAATAAAATATCTAATACAAAAGATCCACAAGAGTACAGTTATGATATTGGTTCCTGCTGTTAGAGAGAGAATTCCCTCACTAATTTATATGGTTAAACCCTGTAGGATTTGAAGAACAGGGAATCTTTGAAAATGGTGACCTCTTTAAGCACCAGATCTCCCCAGTCCTGAGAAAATTACGGAAGTTGCTTTTCTTCATTTTCAAGATGTCCACCCAATCTAAACCTCCAAAACTCAGTAGAAATTACTTTAATTTCACCAGAAACAAAACATTCAAAGATTATGTTCCCATTTTTCCTTAAGCTGTATCTTTCAAAGCAAGGCAGACTACTTCAGAAAAGGGAACAAACGGTGTTTATTAATTCATGTATGCTTTTTTTAAGTGGTGCTAGTGCTTGAATCATTGTCTGAACTTTTTGAGACTTGAGTAATTGTTGTGATTTGCTTTTTATCTTGTCTCAAATTAAACTCTGAAGCAGTCACATTATTAAGTGTGACTTCCAGCAAACAATAGCTGATGGACTTTTCCATTAAGGAGAGATCCCTTGGACATCCAATCAGCACTTTTAATTAACCTGTGTCATAACTGTCCAAAACACTTTGATTTATAGGCTGAAGAAACTTCCTCTGTGCTTTAGAAAAGATAAAATTTAAAAGCCATACTTTCAGCATGAGAGATGAGGGACCGAACTGGCAACACCTATTAATTCAAGCCTTCACCTCAAAGATTTGCTTTTTGTGATTGACAACACTACCAAGAGAGTACATGTAGTCTTGAAAGTCTTGAAACTTTAAGAAGAAAAAGAAAGCAGCAGCTTATAAATTACTCTCAACAAATACCTACTGCAGATATCCAAACCTAAATTGCTCTAAAAGCCAGAATTTTCTACAAAATACATTTTTTTTAAAAATAAATAAATAAAAATACTTCTGACCGCAGGAAACAGGAAGGCAGGTTACTCACTACTTCAAAATGCACAGAACCTCAGGAGTTAAGAAGTCATCTTAGAAGAACTTGGAAATAAGTTATGTCAATAAGCAGAGGCTACATAGTTTTGCCAGCCTAAGTTATCTCCACTTTACTAATGAGTCAGCTTAGTAATTGCATTGGCTAAGAAATATGATTAAAATATCAAAGAAGATGCACAATTGGGTTTAACAGTACCAGCACAGAAAACACATGCAAAAGAAAATACCAGCTGAACAGTTTCTACATCTAGTTCTCTTCTATGAGGAAAAGAATTAACTTTTCTATCATAATAATTGAATTCTTTGACCTTGGGCAAGTAAACCACTTCCGCACATAATCTCATTTCCCAAAATTTGCAGCTTTGTCCAGTTACAATTACCATTGCACTTAGTAAATGTGGCAGTTCAAAAAAAGTTACTGTTTTTGTACCTGCAACCAAAAAAAGTGAATTATTTCACCAAAAAAAAAAAAAAAAAAAAAAAAAAAAAAAAAAAAAAAAAAAAAAAAAAAAAAAAAAGAAAAAAGAAAAAAGGATTGAAAAGAGTAGCTGCTTCTTTGAAGAAAATGAGCCAATGGTATCACTAACTTCTACCTATTGACTACTACGTCTGGGTGGATGGGATGGAATTTATTTTTTCCATAGCAATGGGGTGGTGCATTTTCCTCCACACTGTGCCCAGCCCACCGCTTCCCAGGACATTCTGCAATCCCAGGAATCCCTGTTATGCTTTGGCCTTGGTGGACCACTGAAGTATCCCTTGACTGTAGCAGGAACTCTTGCCAGGCTAAGGTGGGAGCACACCGCCCGCACCAGAACTCCTGGTGCCTGCCACAGTGAGGAACAAAGGCAGAAACACTCAGTCAGCCCCGGCAGCCTCTGATCATTACTCACATGAACCACAGTCTGAGTGAACAGTAGCACTGCTACTGGAATTTTCCAAATTCCAGTGACTGAGCCGGGCTGTGGCCAGGATGTAAATTTACTGATGACTGCAGCCCAGCATGCTGTGCCCCCACAGACAGCTGTGCTCTGTGAGGCCCTCTGAGCTCTCCCAGACTCCAGTGGGCAGCGCCAGCATTGCACTGAGTGCGACACCTCTCAGAACTCACCGACTCTGCAGTCTGCAAAGACTACAGCACCGTCAGAGAACGATGAAAAGGAGACCTGGGCTGAAACACTCCACTCCTTGGGGCTCAACTCCTGATTGCTGATAAATTCCAATACATTTGAAGTATTTCACTCAATTCAAGAGGAACTCTTAACAGGCATTTTTAATTTATTACATATATATATTTATACACATTTATACACTTCTATCCCTATATATCTCTTTTTGTCCATGTGCATGCATGTGTGAATCAGATACCTTACAGCAAGTAGAGTTTGAATGCTGCAATCTCAGATCTATAACTGTCACTGCTGTGATTGTAGTAAATCCTATTGACTCACTATATAAATGTTAAATTAGTCAATTATTAAGTATTGCTAAAATCTTGTGATTCATCTTAAAACTGTAAATAAGCTCAGACTGCTGCTATATCAGAAGCCATGTAAAAATTTTACCTGTGGTGAACTGATACTTTTACAACATCATACTAAGATCACCTCTTGCTGATACCTTGGACAGTGTTTCTTCAGGTGATCTAATTAATTACAGACGTAATCCTTGACATGTAAACTGTTGATCAGGTCTGAGACAAAGATTGGACCTAGCTACACCTAAGCTCCATCAGGAGTTTAGAAAGGAAGGGTCTGCTCAGAACCTTGTGACTCAGTGGAAGGGTCCTCCTAACCCTTTTGTGCCTTCAGACTCTGTGTAAAACATTCTAAATCAATTTTAACTCAGTTTTCCTTTATGTGTTTCATTCATGTAATAAATAATAGAGTGAAACCTACCACCAAACCTTGTTAAGTCCCATTTTTATGACTTCTATAGATTTATATTAAAATCGTATTATTTTTGCTGATACCGTAGATGGTGACTCTTTGAGCCACTCTAAACCACTCATCAGTTATGACCAGCAGCCCCTCTGTGCTGGATCTCTCTGGAGACAGTGCCAATAACACAGCAGTGCTTTGGCCGTTGCTCACACAGCCTCAAGGCTTTCTCTGGCTCTCACTGTGCATCCCCAGCAAGCAGGCTGGAGTGAGCAGAGCCTTTGGGAGGGGCCACAGCCAGGACAGCCAAAGTGGCCAAAGGGCTATTCCATGCTACATAATGTCATGCCCAACAAAAAAAGCCTGGAGAGAGCAGCCTTTCCAAAGTCCCTTCTGCTTAAAAACTGGTTGGGTATCAGTCTGCTCATGGGAGGTGGTGAGGGACTGACTGCCTTCGTATCACATGTTGTTATCCCTTTCCCTCACACATTAAATCGCCTTTATCCAATAATGATTTCTTCTCCCTTTTGCTCTTCTGGTTTCCCTCTGCAGGAGTGAGAATGAGCAAGCAGCTGGGATGTGCTTAGCTGCTTGCTGGAATCAACACACCACACACACAAGGAACAACCAGCTCCACACCTTCCACCCCATCCCCACACCCCAAAGGCAGGCAGGAACCAACTGTGGATTGTGCAGACCTTGTACCTGAACAAAGTCATGAACAAACCAGGACTCAACACGTGAGGAAGTCTCATAGGCTTCAGTTCAGACACACCATGGATCATTCTAACCAGACATTTATAAAGTGCATTTAACTGATAAACACCAGGCACTTCAGTGCAATAACTAGTGGGGCAATATGTAGGAGAAGAAAAAGGATCATTAAATTTGAATGTCTCGTATATCCTGGGTTTAATGCTACCAGATCATTTCTTCAGAGTAACTAAAACAACTATAAAAACATACTTCTCATTTTCCAGCAAAATAGCACCTAGGCAAACAATAAAATAAACAATAAAATAAGATGTGACAAACACTTATGAATGGGACATAGTGAGTACAAACTAGTCATGCCAGAATGTGGAACTGCTCCTGCTATGACTTGTACTCAAGCTCACACTTTGAAAAAAGAAACAGATTAAGTGAACATCATGAAAATAATTTCTATTTTTGCTATCAATGAAAGTTCAAATTTCAATGGCTTCTATCAAAGTATAGCAAATAAAATCTGGAAAAAATACCCAACATACAAAAAAAAAAACTGTGTAGACTAAGATGCCTGTTTGTGGTTAGTCATGCAGTACTCATTAATGCACATTTTTTCTTTGGAAACACACTATGAGGTATATAAGTGCTACATGTAGGAATAATTATAAATAAAATAAATGCTTCATAACCCTGCTATAAGAAGTTTTTTCTGCAAGTAACTGACATAAACATACAAGAAAGGAGGAATTATATTTGATCATATTTCATTAAATGCTTTTTCAACCAAATCATATCATTCTTCTTACATACTCCAACCAGGCATATTTACTTGTTCAGCTTTCCCAAGCAATTAAATAAAATCACTCTGACTCTAAAATACTTCTGCACATGCCTACAAATTACTGGAAATATCTGAAAGGAAGGATTCATAGTAACAATCACATTAGTCAAGCCACTGGAAGAACCAGCAAGCTGCTGCTACTGGAGAACAGGAGGCCTTGAGCAGAGCAAGAGGTCAGTTCTCTACAACTTACTTGTCTGAACACCCCTCCTTACTATTCTCCATTCTCTCACAAAAGCCAGTCATGGACAATTAAATTCCTGCTGCCTATTAAGTTTGTGTTTCCTTTCCCACTTCTATTAATGCCTCCTCTTCAACACAGAAAATGCACTTTCTATTAAGTACCTTCTACTATTTTTCATATGCTACTATTTTAGCATATGGGCTCATCTCACAAGTGGCAAACCTATCCCTGCTGTATTAATTATTTCAGTTTTTAGTCAGCATTTTCTAACGTTTCAAGATTGTATTTTATAAATTCAATGACTGTTAAGATATTTTGCAGGTTTTTTTGCCTAAGAGACCAATTTTACTGCAGTGTGAACTAACATTAGAAAGAAGCAGAAAATAACCTATCATTAGCAATTCTCAAATGTGCTGAGGAGACAGATCAGGTCAGGGATGTTCACCACTTCTGCTTAACTTACTTCTTAGCTGGAGGCCAAGACTCCTCCTCCAAACTAAAGAGATCTGATATAATCAGTGCTTATACTGTCAAAAAGGAGATACAGCTTTTTTAATAACACAAGTAAATATGTTCATAAAATACCTAGAGGATGATGTTTTACTGTCAGATAAAATCTGTTTCCTCTCAGGGGTATCGCTTGCGTGCTCCTGTCGCGACTTCTCTTTTTCATCACTCGGAGTTCTTTTCCAACTTTTGCCATCAATTTGTTCCCTAGTACTCGATGATTTTTGATCAGATTTTAATTTCTCATTGCTATCTTCTCTGTGGGTTTTGGTCCACAGTGCAGTATCCTCGCCAGGTTTCTGGAACCGGCTGTTCAAAGAGCTCTGGGCTGAGTCCTCCTTGGAAGAGGACTGCTTTAGCCTGGAGTCTCTGGGTGCACTGTACAATGTTAAATCATCTTCAGAGGGTTTCAAAAATTTGTGTTTCAAGTTGCTTAGAGATGAACTCTTTTCCTGATTTCGTTTTTCACTGCAGTATTTTTCTGCTTTGGAGCTGTAGCCCCTTAATACTGAGTCCATGCTACTGCGTCCACATTCCTGTTCTGCTCTTGACACATCTCTTTTGTGACCCTTGTCTTCCTGCATCCACCCCTTGCCATACTTCTCCCTGGAATAGCCCCCAAACATGTGTCTGTTTCTGTCATCTTCCTCTCGTGTTGCCTTTTCAATATGCTCTTCTTTCTTGTCTTTCTTCTCCTTCTCACTTTCTGAATAGTCAGTCTTCTTCCATCTTCCACTTCTATGATAATTTTCCTTTTTGGATGCAGCTCTTTCGGCTTCTTCTAATCGTGACTGAAATATCTCCACTGACTAAAAGAAAGAACAAAAAACATCACAGCATTTTAAGGCCATGGGGTATTGTGGAAGTATTTAAATTTGCTATAAGATCCCATCATTAAAACATTTAACAAGAAAAAAATATAAAAGGCTGGATAGCTTTAAACCCTTCATCACTTGAGAGAAGCTTCAGATGCTGTTTTTTCCTGCTTCTTTTCACATATCTTTACTCATTAAGTATACTTAATACTTTACTCATTAAGTACTTGTGCCTTTATATGAAAGAAATCTTTTCCAAGCATCTACTAGGATGAAGAAAATTTAATTGAAGATCCTTACCCCGTATCTCTCAGCTACAATTTCCTCAAAATTTCGCTTCTCTCTCTCAGCCTGCTCCTTCATCCTTTGGTATGATTTTCGCAGCCAGCTTAGTCCAGCATCTTCTACCACAGTAACTAAAATAGAAAACAATGAGAGGTTGTAGTTTTACATCTCAAGTAACTATTCCTATTTAACCTTATTCTATATATGACATTAAAGTTTCACCTAAATTTATTGTAAAAACTGAAGGAGTGCAAAAGAAAAACAGAATTAATATACAAATACGATTACGTATTTTCATAAGTTAATGCTGGTTTTACCTCAGCAACAACACCCATTTAATTTAAGCTTCTCTAGTTTATCACAAGCAGTTTCCAAGACAGGAGTGACATATGAGAAGTTGTGGAGTTTCTTTATGACATTAAAGAACCCTCCTGTCATTCCCACATTCTGTGTCCATTCTTGGGGATACCCCTTACACACAAACAAGTGAATTCCTTTCTCAGAAAAGGAATGAGTAACCCACTGCTTCCCATGTGAGAAGCTAGCAGTGGTCTTAACATTCTGAACACACACTCACTGATGCCTGCCAGCTCTTACAGATCTCTGTGACTCCTAAAAGTGGGCATGAGGATAATGGTTTCTGGGACTGACTGTCCACGGGGAAAGGCTCTCAAAAAGCACAGACCCCACTCTTCTCTGTTGACAGAATACAAGGACCATTCTCACCATATAATAAATGTTTCATGACATTAGAAAACAGTTTTTATTACTGTGTTTGCTGAAAATGAGCAGGATAACCCCGGGGTAAGGAAAAAAGTGAAAAGGCTACAGAAATACTATTTTTCACAAACTGCATCTATAATGTACTTCATTTTGATGTGACTCAGACTTCTGTGGGTGAATACTTTAAAACTGTAATTTGTGCAATGGAACGAAAGGAACCAAATGAGTTGACAACAATTCATCTTGTCTTGGTTAAATCATGCTTTTCTTTAATTAGTTCAAAATGGAGAATTTCTGTAAGGATACTGAAGGTCAAACCACTCAAGATTAAAACACAGTGAAGAGAAATTCTGCAAAAAACGTACTATGATGCTAACCCAATATTCACAATGGAATTTTCATCCAAATTTTACTTTATTACATATATTATTAATTATATATGTATTATTCACAACTCTGTTACAACAACATTAGGAGTAATTTGTTAGCAACACAGAGTCCAGAAACTGGAGACAGAAATTTAAGACTATTACTAAAAGTTGTTCTTTACCTTTCTTAACTGAAGCTTCTTCATCCTTCTCTGGTGGCAAACCTGTACCACCATCTTTCCAATAGGGATTGAGTTCTCTCTCAGACAGCATTGCCTAAAACAGACATAATTTTAATGTGTGCATAGCTTATGGTTTGTATTTTATAGAATATCTGATACATTTTGAGACTTTTGTGTGTGAAGTCTGTGTTACAATGTCAATTCACCACCACCACTTTCATGATCTAAGTATTTGTTGGACACATTGTTTTGGGTACCAAAGAAAAAGCAGACACTCTGGTGTAAAAAACACAGGAGTATAAACCTGCATGGACAGCAAATAGTTGTGTGGGAGAGTCTATAAAAATCACTCTTTTCTAAGGTTAAGAATACATATAAATTGTCATTAACCATATAATACATGCTGACGTTCTGGTAATTTAAGATGTCCACATTAAATGGTCCTCCAACAGCTCTGAAATAATGTTCAGGAAAAAAAATTGTGAAGAAAACAAATTTTAGAATATTAATCTTTTGTCAAAAGACAATAACCAAGGTGCTGCATACTACACAAGAACAGTGATCTAGGTCAGTCTGGTTCCCAAGCACAACACAGCTAACTGGGAAACCTAACGGCAAGAAAGAGCCTTCTGCGAGACACGAGGACGAAGAAATATTAGCAAGTGATCTGTCACTGTGTTTTCAGCTCAGACTACACAGCATTCAACAAGGCAAATGAACAAATGAAGGAGCCATCAACTGTATGTAAAAAGAGTTAATTCCAAGACAGCAACCCTTTCTCCAGCCAGACCCTGAGTCAGGCATGTGTTCACCAACAAATGGGACATGAAAGGCACAACAACACCTGCCATGAGTTCTTTCTTTAGGAAAAAACAAGCCTCAGTGCCCTACACTTTAATACAGTAACTTAAGTAAGCTTTTACCACAATAAATGATAGTGTTCCTTCCACACACCACGGAGAAGGGCAGACCAACAGTCTGTCATTGTTACTAACAGAACTTAGTACTAACAAAAGTAGCTTTCGCCTTGCCTAGAAGATAGTTAAAAGGCTTTTCTCACAAGCCTGATGTATGAAGTCTGCCATCCAAACAGACCAATTTAATTAAAAACATTATCACATCAGGCATTAGTTTTAATAACAATAAAGACTTACATCTTTGAACCAATTCATTACTTTATTCATTACACAAAATTTAAAAGGCAGAAAAAAATTAAGATATTAATTCCTCCTACCTGCTCAAGTTCTTGAGCTTTCTGTCGTTCCAATACTTTTTCTTTGTGTCTTTCACCTTTGACAGCTGCTACTGACGTTGTTTTCAATGACATGAAGTTTAAATTCATCCATTCTTCTCTCTTTAAAATAAACAAAGAATCAGAGTTCATAATTCCAAGAAAAACATGGTTTATGTGCCAAACCAAAGCAGTGCAACTACTGACAAATGCAGCTGACAATAAACAGTATAGGTTCTACATACACATATGAAATACTTCAATGAAAAGCAAATATGATTTTAAGGACCCTAATCTTCCAATTTTTTAATACTTAAACAAATTTCAAATGTCTCCCTGTAATATGAAATACATATTTACAATGGTATTTAAGACATTAGTAAACATGCAGATTGTACAGACTGCTAATTATTAGCATAAACAAATACCGTACATCTCGTTTAGCTAATTCTAAGCTCATGATCTCTTACATCTCTTGTAGTGCATACAAAATCTGCAGTATCTGAGCACAGATCATCCTCAGATATCCAGGCCCTAACTGCACCCTCAAACTTAACAGTTATACATCTAAATTCTGTGAACTGTACCCATGATAACAGCTAGAAAACTGAATTTACAAAATGCAGTTAAAATGAGGACTAGACTAAAGAAAAGCAGCATATTAAAAGCCTAGATATATCTACTACCTTTATACAGGTAAAACCTGAAGCCTCAAAAGAAAGCAGTGGCATACACATTGTAAGCAATTACTCTATAAAGGCAAGTATTTAGGGCAATACTACAATTCTAGTATAGCAACCAAAATGACCAGATTACATCTATTTTGAAACATGTCCTTGCAGAGGAATCTTCCTATCTTCAACAGAGTTCAAGTCTGAGTTGTCAATCTGAACAGATGCCATATGTCACTTTTTCCCTGTTATTTAAGAATTATGTTAGGCAACATGCCAGAGAATTTCAGAGGTGAAACACAACATTCCACTTCTCAGATCTCCTCCAAGAAAGAGAAGGAACTGAAAAATTATCTATCTTCAAGTGATTCAATAATATCTGTGTCTACATCAGCAAGCAATGTGCATCAACAAATGTGGATGTCCACAGGAGTTACGATGGTCATCTGCTCCAAACCCCCACTCAAGAAGGGCCACCTAGGGCCAGTTGCCAATTTATTCAATTGTAGAACAGCCACCAAAATTATGAAGACAAAAGTAACATGTCTAGTCAAGACCTTTAAGATGATGTCTTCAAGAAAATCAAACTAACTTGTAAGAGCCTCAAAACCTGATAGAAGGAATTGGTGCTGGGCAACATTAATAGTGCCTTGTTAAACACTAAGAACTATGAGGTAGAGAAGTCTTCCAATCAATGAAAAGTAGCATTTACCCAGCTAATCAAAGACATTTGTCTGTAAAATAGGTTTTGCTCAACACTCTGCAAAGGAGCTCCCAAGAAACCTAAGCATGTTGCTCTAGCTGAATTTCTCTCTAGAGTAGCTGTGGGCCTGCCCACCTGCAGGGAAGGTTCTCTTGCAGCATCTGGTTGCTTGTTGACCTTCCAAGACTCTTCTGTGTCATCTGACTGTGACACATTTGACTCAACCCATTCAACTGAAGAATCCTAAAAAGAGAGTTTAATGTAAAGAATAAAAATAATACCTTAACACACTACCTGATAACATGCAATACTTAGCGATCATATTGATAATCAAAATTAATGCTGGTTAGTATTACTAATATAATATTGTTTAATATTTTAAAATACTGATAATAAATATTGATATTGATATTCCCACAGAAGATTGTTCAATTGTGATAAAACATTTCACTTCATGAGCACATCACACTATACAACACTAGCTCACACTGGCAGTTTATTTGCATAACTCTGCTAAAATTAAAAGAGTCAGTATAAAAACAAAATCAAAACTATTTGGGTTTATGACATAACAAAAACAGAGTTTTAAAAAATCTAAATGCATTACTACGTATGTTTCACATTAAAAAAGTTAGATCACTTACACAGCACAATATAAAGCATGGTACATGCTATCGCCTGCTATTTTTTGTATCCAGCTTTCTACACTTACACTTGCAAAGAGTGTACTGAAATTTTTCACTTGAATCTAATAGGACTGCATTAAAGAGTTTCTTTGCTATTCACATGAACCTGTCTTAGGACTAAAAGACTTTGGATGGAAGTTACACCCAAAACTGTGTTGCATCCTAGGAGTCCCTGTTGTGATCTGGAGGGTTTTGGTGACTCCCATGGAGAATGGGGGACATTTGTGCCTTTGGTTACTTCCCACACTGACATTATAGTTTATATCTGGTATTAACCCCTGAAAAATAAGTCTTGTTGTAATGGATGTTCCTTCACTCCATAAAAACGACTCTGGAAATTAAAACTAACAGTGCCACCTGACTTGCACCAAAAATGCTGGGAAGACGTTTGTGGCCAGAAGGCAGCACCTAGAATTCCAATGCAGTCTCTGCACTGCTTTGCCACAGTGCCCTTCCATGTGAAGGCATGCTCTTACAGATTCAAATGTACAGCTCCCATGTGCTTGGGAGTGTCCATGGTTAAACATCTGTGGAAAAAGGCAGAGGTAATTTGTGCTTAAAATCAAAGTCAAGTATTTGCAACTTTAGACACATCTTTCTATCATATACCACAGACTACAGGGTATCTATGAAATTTTCCTTCCTGTATCAGAATGAGGATTTTTTCATTTTTTCTCTGCAGAAAAACTATAAATCCTTTATTTCCTAATGAGTGAATTTAGTATTATAAAATTCACATTTACTCAGGCAACCACCTATTTTAAATTGATTAAATACTCAGTACATTAAAACTGACAAATTTTGCCACAAGTTTTCCCAACAAAAATTATGAGAATGAGCCTTAATTTTATTAACCACATGTAATGACAGGGACTAAAATGGTTCAAGTTTTAAGACTGTAATATGAATTATTTTAAAATTGCTTACTTACTGAAGAACTATCAAGTAAGTCATCCTTCTTTTCAGATTTCTGTTTCTTACTTTTCTTCTTTTCTTTCTTAGCTTTTTTGGAATGTTTATCCTTTTTCTTTTTTTTCTGCACAGAGTGTTCCTACAAGTAAATGTAAGTGAGATCCAGTAAACGAAATCACCCATATACAAAAAAATAATCAAAACCTACTCACCAAA
This sequence comes from Prinia subflava, assembly GCF_021018805.1. NCBI lineage: Eukaryota > Metazoa > Chordata > Aves > Passeriformes > Cisticolidae > Prinia > Prinia subflava. Next base: position 33,358,538 of record NC_086249.1, read on the forward strand.
CCACACTGAAGAAAGGTAAAACATACATAAATACCTTTTATCCTTACTACCCTCTCTCTTCCGTGGGGGGAGGGATGGGCTGGGGTGGTAGGGGCAGGGAAAATATACCTCACATCCATAATTAATTTTTCTTCCCCCTTTCCGTATCTTTTTCATTGGAACTAAGCACTACAACTAAACAGATAATATCTACTACACTTCATTTACTTTGGTCAAACCCATTTCTTCAGGTATCACTACATTATCAAGATACATCTTTCCATTGCTGAAAAATCTGCACATTAAAAGGATGTGATATTCACAGGCTCCATTAAGGCTTCTCCTGTGAATGACCACAAATGAGACTGCTATGAAGCCTTGAATCCTCCAGATTTCTCCCCATGGGATTATCATTGTCTGACAGCACTTGTTTTTCTTTATTTGGTAGAAATTAAAGCTGGAATTGGATGATAGAATTTTTTCCTCCTGGAGAATAAAAGAAAGTTTCTACCGTAAAAAAATGCTAATATCAAAGTATAAAGAAATCAGAAATTAGGATTCTTTAAAAGATCATCTGACATCCCTCAAAGTCTTTTGTTCATACAAACATTCTGTAAAGGTAACAATTCAATTCAATTATTTACAATTTCGTCACCTTTTCCAGTGGTTCCACACGTTCATTCCCATCAGCAGGCGTCCATGTACCTTCACCTCGCAGATCCTTCAGCAGCTTGCAACTCTCCTTCTCTGCATAACTAATTTTGGCCTAAGATGAACAGAGAAGAAAAAAAACCAGGTGGAGCTCAGTAGCATTTCCTTAGAGACACACCTCTGCAAGCCACACTGTCACAAGCTCGCACAATGATGAGAACTGCATTTCAGGCTTCAGAATGTTCCTCCCTTTCTAGTTATGGAGATAAAACTAGACATACTTTTACTATTTCTTCTGAAAAAATTACCATCACTGCAAACAGCTTCAATTCCTAAAAAAGATTTTCATAAGCCACATCAATAATTTTTTTTTTCAGCCTCTGAAGTTCACTCTGCTATGTTCAGCATAAACATGACTTTCAGAAGCAACTTTACTTAAGTATAACTGGTCTTTAGGAAATTCTTTATCCTATATATCATATGCTATATATACCATACCCTGATTAAATAGGAGGAAAGTTTATTTATATTATTACAACCCTAATTTTGTGTGAGGTAAGTCTTGCAAATTTTAACATGCTTTTGAGTTTTTATTTATTTGAGAGGTTTCTTTTTAAACAACTAAAATCAAAACAAAAACTAAAGGTAGAGTTTGGAATTCTTATCCTTAAAGACCAACTTTTACCAGAAAGTGTTGTCAAACATAAGCCAAGAGAACACATACAAGTTTAAGAAAGACCAATATTTAAAACAAACAAACAAAAAAGCCTGTGCACTGCACAAGACAGTAACCTCCCTATGAGAGGGCAGTTTCTCTTTTTTTGATATAGCCAAGAAGGAAATCTGAAGCTTTTGTCCTGGCAGAAAACAATGCTTGCAGGAAGATGACCAATACACTATGAGGGTTTAAAGAATGCTAAAAAAGTAAGATTAAAAGGGTTTACTTTAAAAATGCTACCAAGATAGGACTGCTGTTGTGCTTTTGAACATTGGCATTAGCATATTGGAAGTGGCACAATACAATAAATTAAAAAAAAGAAAAAAAAAGCCCACTACCTATCTGTTCCCAAACAAAACACCTTTTTAAACCTTCCTTGTCTACTTTCTTAGCAGCTCCATGTGGTAAACTTCTAATACATGTAAATGCAAGCAAAGCAAGGCTGCTACCCAGACTTCTTGATTTTAAACAAAGGAATATTGTAAAACAAACAAAAAATAGTGTAAATCAGTTTGAATAAAGAGGCCAAGACTGACTTCCATCTCTAGAATGAACCTGACAGTGTACAAAGGTGAATGCTATCTCTTAAAATTCAAAAGGCAGGCATAAAGAAAGAATGAGTGAAGAACACATTCAGACATCTATTTCAACATCAGAACATTTTCTAGTTTATAAGTAAACAAAGTAACAAAAGAATGAGCAGGACTACGATTCAGTGAGAAACAGCTGTTAAGTACAACACAGCATCACTCAAAGCACCCAGGACCCCAAAAAATGCAGGTGTGTTTCCTGCAACTTCTGCATGACATAGAGAGCTAACCCTGGCCACCCTAAGACATCTGGGACAACACCCTTGAAAATTCATGCAGAAATATATGAGATTGATATATTCTCTTCTAATCCATATAGTCAATGATTATCCTTTTGTCTTAAAAACATGCTTGTCTGACTAAAACAAAGTAACTAAACGTGCTACATTTTTGGACCAGCGAAGGATAATAACCTCAGCTTTGCAACTCACAAAATGTTTACAAGCCACAGACTCCAAACTTAAGCTTATAACTGGACATAAATGAAACAGTGGAGATAAAGGGAACCTGAGTGCAGTTCTAGATGGAAAAAAAAACCAACATTGACTCCAAGCTTGTTTGCTCCACAAGCAAACATAAAACAAGTTGCCAAGATGTAGATTGAAAAAAGGCCAGGTTTTTCTGCATATTCCACACTTTTGTTTGAGAAAGAACTGAGGCTGGAGTCAACAGCTTCCTTCCACCCCTTTTGCAGTTCTCAGGCCCATAAATCCACAAATAGCACAAATAAATTCAAGATCAGCTTGTCAACTTGTCTTCATTGTAGATGTTCTCTGCCTTCATGGAAGATTTAGCCTCTTAGCATTTCCTACAATAACAAGTATATTTTAAATAACATCACTGTTTTCTTCAGGCTACCAAAGTTACAAATAAACATTGCATAAAATGAGGTAATGTTATAAATAAGGAACAAACTGAGCTTTTATACTTTTTATTAGATCTAAAAATAAACAGAAGAAATGAAGGCAAGTGTTTAAGTAATTGAGATACATCATTCTAATGAAAGAGGTGGATCATTTTGGCTGAAGTACACAAATACTCATTTAGAACACAGACTGACTAGAAATCATCATCAGACTACAGATTGCTGTCTCCTGAATATTAAATGAAACGGGAATGAGCAAGATGAATGTGTAGTGACAGATTGACCATCAGAGATTAATCTCTTGTTAAAAAGAGAAAGACAAACAAAAGCATCAGGTGGAAGTTTGTGTCTCCTAAACAAGGATACAAAATATAGAAGATTCTTAATTATCTATCCATGCAATAAAAAGGAAAAAAAAGAAAAAGAACACTGCCTAGAGATCTAAAAATACAAAAGAAGTCACAATTTCACCTAAATTATTTTAACACAAGACTAGAAAGTTAGCAGCAATACCCTCTAAATCTCTCTAAAACCTAGCTCCCTCAAATTATAATATTCAATTTTTATCGTTCGTGATGCCTTCCCCTCACACACACACAATTGTTTCAAGTGGAAGTGAGGCGGAAAATCTGCCTACACTACTTTATTAGCTTCAAAACTTACCTTTATATTCTACTTTTCTTTTCAAAAGCTGCAGGGCATAATAGCATGTCATAAAATGTAAAAAAAGAAAGAAAAACTAATTAATTCTCCTGTCAGACTTACGATTCTGTCTGAGAAACAACTCTAATAGTTTCACATCTGTCAAATCACAGGAGTCCAAGCATTTAATTCCCATTAAGGTTCATTAATACTTATGATAGCACATGAATATCCAATAATTTATAACTTCCCCTTTACAAATGAGGTACAACCTATCAAAGAAGGACAAGCATCATGCTACACTAAACACTTGTGGCAACACCCTAATAAAATTGCTTATGGTCTCCTTTGCAACAAAAACAAGGTGAAGTCTAAGGCTGGCAAGGCATTCTGCAAGGTCTGTTGTTAAGGTGCTGTAAAAGCAGTGATTATTCTACAGTACAAAGTCAGCATTGTTTGCCATGGCTGAAAAGAGCCAAATTTTACAGTCTTTACCACAAGTAGGCAAAAGGGGTTTGAATTTCACAGATCCATCTGAATGTGGGAGGAAACTGAGTTCAAGGAAAGCGCTTTCTGGTTTCCATCAAGCAGGTCATCAAGGCCAGCCAGCTCAGTAGCTGACAACACGATCTACTAAATGAAGAATAAAATTTGCCCCAAAGCAGCCTGTAATACACTGCAGATGCAAAACCCAAAAGCTATAAAAATTAAATCATGCCACACCAGGAAGAAGCAGAAAAGATCATAGACCCTGCCAATACTCAAGTTACAGATCACACAATAAATGGAGCTTGTTACACAGCAGACCCTCAAGGATGTCCAGAAGGGATAGCGGGACAGCACCCAGAGCTAAGAACTCCCTCCTCATCTCACAGAAACCCTGACCAAAACTCTTTCCTGACCTCAACTCTATTTACTGTTTCAGCTCTCATGAAGGCCAGGGAAGGTTTTCCGTACTACTACAAAGACCTTGCAATTTTGCACCTATAACTGTGGTCAACCTCTAGTTCTTTAAATGATGATCACCTAACAGCTTCCTGTTAGGAAAGTTCAGGAAAGCTAACACCTTCAGACACCAACATAAGGCATTCAAAATATCTACAATGAGCTTTTCTTTCTAATTTCATTATCATTTCCCATGCTATCATACAAACCACTCCACTGTTTTAACTGTTTTGATAATCAACTATCAGAAGGGCTGCTGTGGCATGTATTACCCTCCCAGTTTCCATCATCCCAAAGCTCAGGGACAAAGAGCCCTGGTTACATGAGTGCTTACCTCCAGGGAACTTGAACACACACTTCTTTGCAGTTTTGATGCTTTTACACCAATTCTCTGTCTGAACAACACACTTACTTTTGTGAATACTTAGATTTTTCTAGTCTCGATATTCCAATTACTGCTACAACCACAAAGATTTCCCAAGGAGGACAGCAGTGGAAACACAAGAAAGAGCTTAGCTTCCAATCCAACTTGGCAACTTGCAACTGAGTCAGAAAGCTGCCTGCACCACCACCTCCTCCAGACACAGCTTTGCCAACTGGAAATGTCACCACTCTCATCATTTTCACCTGCCAAAAGGCACAGAAGAAAGGTCACTGAAACGACTATCACTTCAATCATTCAAGCTTCTTGTGCTCAATAATCAGAAGTCAGATGTGATTTAAAGCGCAGGCTGCAGGAGATGTCAGCCTTCAGTCAGAAACATCCGGGAGCCAGCAGCGGCTCTGCTGGTACACGAGCACACACAGCAAACAACTGGCAGCTATTACTGCTAGGAAACCATAAACAGGTTTTGTGTTAGTGTAGCACCTCTCCACTGCTGTGGCAGAGCAAGCTCCAGAGGAAGGCCTCACAGAATACAGCAGTGAAGACATCTGTCTTCATCACTGACCTTCAAAAATGACAGCTCTGTTCAAAGATGTTGCTGCAAAAACACATAGAGGTGCTGTGACAAAAATCTGAGAATCCTTTGTGAAAAGGCGGTGTTCACTTCTCAGCACCATTACTCTTCTAATGTCACAGATTTAAGTGCTGAGGTGCTTCTTTCCTTCAGCAGATGGAGTTAGGGATCTAACACTTCACAAAGGATTTAAAAGGGAAAGAACAAAAAGGAGGCACTTACTATTACAGTACAGAAGCAACTGTAACCCCTAACAGAGATATGTTTTGCTACTAATTTCTGCCTAAGGAGAGATTTGTTTAATTTTCCACTGAAAACTGCAATGTAAAATATTGCCAAGCACTCCATCACCTCAGCAAACACTGATCACTGCAAAAAGCCAACTGTTAAGCTTTTAGGAGGAAATATTTGATTGTATTTCACCAGCAAAACCTGCTGATTTTACAGCTTCTTAAGAGCTCTAATACTGTGAACTTAGTGATACTATTATACACAGTTGTTTGCTTTTCTTTAAATTTAAGTTTCATTTTCAAAGAAAATAAACAATGTAAACCACAAATTAAAGGGAGAATCAAAATCAAAAGCATCAACCGAGATGTTTCCAAAAATAATGGCTTGCAAACATCAAATCAATTTTTTCAGAAATATAAGTAAGTTTCAGAAATATAAATAAGTAAAACTAAACATGTAATTTCTTGTTTGTGCAATGAACTTGTTTTATGGTATCAATTTATTTTCATTGTTTCAATAATATACATTATTTGACTGAGGTCATTTATCTACACTCAACTTCCAATCTGTTAGTAATCCTTAAAAATTAAAAAGGTAGGATTTTCTGCACAAGGTATGGTCAAATCACATCACCCTCGGAGGCCAAAGAGTGAAAGACTCAAAGTCAATGGAAAAAAACCCAAATAACAAGAGAGGAACTCTAAAATACAAAAGTATCATATGATACAACAGATGCAAGAATAACCCAAAATTTGAAGTCTTGATAAGAAGTGTTCATGTCTAGGAAAAATACACATCTCTGCACTTACCACAACAGCCATCAGATTATTTTCTTGCTTGTAAACCAAACTTGTAAACCAAAACAGCAGTGTCATAAACTGTCATGCTCATCAAAACAAGATGCTATTTCTGAAGCTTTATAACAATTTGCATGTCAACATTTAATTATTTGATTACTGATGATTATCATAAACATTATCAGCTGCTGGGTGTTATCAGTGCGGTTTGGAAGACAGACTACACAAGTAAAAGAATACGCTTCCAAGACTTAAAAGAGAAATCTCGCTCAATGAATTGTGTGGCATTTCAGTTCATCAAAACAAGTGCAAGTTCACTACTTCACAACAAAAAGCTCTTTAAGGTGAGTTGGCTGAACATATCTTCTTTCCAGAAACAGATCTGCTAAAATACAGTTATTTCTGCAAACTTCTCAGATTACCAGAAGCAAAGACAACACAGCTTTCCAACTGTCTTTCCAAAGTAAAGGGCTTCCAGGATTATAACCACCAAATAGCTGTCTTGACTATTTTAGCCAGCTGTGTTTTAAGTTCCTGCTAATCTCCTGCTGCCTTTCTAAGCAAGGCAATCAAAATACATTGAGAAAAAGTCTTGCAATAGTTTCCTCCCAGTTCTGTTCACAGAATCACAGAATATCCTGAGTCGGAAGGGACCTTCAAGGATCAGAGTCCAACTCCTGGCGCTGCACAGGACACCCCAAGAGTCACACCATGTGCCTGAGAGCATTGTCCAAACGCTTCTTGAACTCTGCCAGGCTGGTGCTGGGATCACTTCCCTGGGGAGCCTGGTCCAGTGCCCAACCACCCTCTGGGTGAAGAACCTTTTCCTAATATCCAACCTGAACCTCCCTTGACTCAGCTTCAGGCCATTCCCTCAGGTCCTGTCACTGTCACCACACAGAAGAGATCAGTGCCTGCAGTGAGACTGAGTGCCCTCAGTCTCTTCTTCTCTACACTGAACCAGCCAAGTGACCTCAGTCGGTCCTCATACGCCTGCAACCTCTACCCTTCACTGTATTCGCTGCCCTCCTTTGGACCCTCTCTCCAGTTCAGTGTCTTTCCTATCTTGTGGCACCCAGAGCTGCCCCCAGCACTGGAGGTGAGGCCGCCCCAGCTCAGAGCAGAGGGGACAATCCCCTCCCTCAACTGCCTGGCTCTTCCACTGCAGCAGGCAGTCCAGCCATAATCAAAGAAAAGCAGAGAAAGTCAATACACTTAAGACATTAATCTGTTCTCACACAGGCAGCAACAAGTCCATTTCTGAAAAGCAGACAGCAAAGTATTGACATGGCAATTATGACATCCCACGCTTTCACATTATAAAATGCTAAATTGACTTCTCACAGAAATAACGGAGTAGCTACAAGAGAAGTCTTAAAAATGTTGTCCTTTCACATAGCTATATTAGGTTATTGGGTCCATAAATGGGAAGCGGAAATATGAAGTAAGTTTATAAAAATAAAGTTTCATTCCTAGATTTCTCTATCAGCCACATTAGTATTAAAGGAATTTCTACAGCTTCCTTTGGCCCACATGGACTTGTACAGGATAAAATGCTTATGATACACATTCTAAAACTCTAGTATAGAAAAGGGGGCCGGGGGGAAACTCCCAACCTTCAATATGGCCTCTCCTTACTTCAACTTTTCATTCTTACTGCAAGGAAAAGAAACAGTTCAAGAACATTCCTAAGATGATGAACACAGCAATTCCACAAGCAACAGCAAAGAAGACCATTTGATCATTACCTTATGCCCCAAGAGAATCTTTGAAAATCAGAGAATCTGACGTAGCTTTAGGTTGCTTGGAAGTGAAAACAGAACACTGTGGAAATATAACACAGACTCTACACTGTGACTTTCAGTAAGAAGCTGAAAAGCCTCATCGGCCATACAGGGACCAAGCATCTCTAATGGTTAACTGCTGGAGAAAACAACGTCATTGTCTCCAGATCCATTCCTGTATACAACAAAAAATGGATTTGAAGAATCATAGTGGCTAGTATTTCACAAATTATACTCCATTCTGCTTCCCTGTATTGGATTTCTCAGTGGTCTGACATTCTCAGAACTGAGAATCTAAGCTAATACCCCAACATGTCCAGCAATGCCCAGGGAAGCTGAAATGTAAACCTCTTACAGCAGAGCAACATATCACCAGGCAAGTAATCGATCCTATGAAATCAGGCTCCCAATTCTTAATACACACACAAGCTCAAGTTTTTACCACTCCACGACCAGAATGTTGCAATGGAGGGATACAGGCTCTTTAGGAAACACAGGCCACAAGACAAGGAGAAGGAGAAGCCTTTTATGTCTCATTTAAGGAAAGGCTGAGAGCCGGGCCTGCTCAGCCTAGAGAAGGCCGGGAAGTGAGGGTGGTGCCATCTTATTATTGTATTATTTAAAAAAAAAAAAAAAAAAAAAAAAAACCACACTGAAGAGAGACTATAAAGAAGACCGATTCCGGCTCTTTCCAAAGGTGTAAACACAGAAATACATAGTAAGTGAAAGACCAAGAGGATCAATACTGCGAGTGGCAAAACGCACGAAATCGGGTGGGTGTCACTCAGACATTCCAGACTGCACCCTGCCACTGTCGGTGCCGCAGCCCGGCTCCCCTCGGCACAAGAGGGGCTCTCCCCACGGCGCCCCCTCCTCCGGCTGCCGCGGCCAGGGCAGCCTGCAGGAGCGCACCCACCCCGCGCAGCACCCAGCGCCAAGCCTGGGGAACAGGGGGGTGCTGAGGCCCCGGGGCAAGGCCGGGCCGGGCCGGTGAGCCCACCTGCGCCAGCAGCGCCTCCCGCTCCCGCTGCTCCCGGCTCCGCTCGCTCGGCAGCCCGGACGCCATCCGCACAGCCCGCCGCAAGCCGCGCAGCGGCCGTACGGCAACCCCGCCGCGACACTGTCGTGAACAGCGTCCCGGGCGATGGCGGGGCGGGGCCGCTGCGGGGCACGGCGGGGACAGCGGGGACAGGCGGGACAGGCGGGGACAGGCGGGCATAAGGCTCCCCCCCGGAGCCAGGCTCTGGTGCTCTGCTCTCGCCGGCGTCTGTCGCGCTCGGCTCTTGAGAGGGTTTATAGAATCAGAATATCCTGAGTTGGAAGGGGCCCACAAGGATCAAGTCCAGCTCCTGCACAGGACACTCCAAGAGTCACACCGTGTGCCTGAGAGCATTGTCCAAGTTCTTCATGAACTCTGCCAGGCTGGTGCTGGGACCACTTCCCTGGGGAGCCTGTTCCAGTGCCCAAACACCCTCTGGGTGAAGAACCTTTTCCTAATATCCAACCTAGACCTCCCCTGACTCAGCTTCACGCCATTCACCAGTCACCACAGAGAAGAGATCAGCGCCTACTCCTCCTCTTCCCCTCACAAGGAAGCTGCAGGCTGCAATGAGGTCTCCCCTCAGTCTCCTCCAGGCTGAACACACCAAGAGACCTCAGCCACTCCTCACACAGCTTCCCCTCCAGGCCCTTCACCATCCTTGTTGCCCTCCTTTGGACCCTCTCCCCAGTTCAGTGTCTTTCCTATCTTGTGGCACCCAGAGCTGCCCCCAGCACTGGAGGTGAGGCTGCCCCAGCTCAGAGCAGAGGGGACAATCCCCTCCCTTGCCCGGCTGGCCATGCTGGGCCTGATGCCCCCAGGACAGGGTTGGCCCTCCTGGCTGCCAGGGCACTGCTGCCTCATGTTCAACCTGCCACAGACCAGGAGCCCCAAGTCCTTTTCTGTGGCACTGCTCTCCTGCATCTCATTCCCCAGGCTGTCTGTACATCCAGGGTTGCCCCATCCCACACACCCAGGTCTGTTCCCCACCCCTTGCTCAGAGCTCACAGCCTCACAGGTGGAGGTCTCAGCAAATACCATGTCATGGCACAGCAGCTTATTCGAACCCTGTGCTGCTTGACCAACAGGGCCACACAGTCCTTCAAGGGACATTAAGGAAACTTCCCTGCCCAACCATCCAGAAGCTTCTCCAGCAGTCACACCCATACCACCTGAGCTGGCCCTGGCAGCTACACATCCCACAGTCAGACAAGGTTTCCTTACCACTGGATCCCAGGTTTCCCATAGCAATGTCTCTGACATCTCAATCCTTAAAATAATTTAATCATGATATCACAACAAAATATCAATTTGAGCTGGCTGCCTTCAAGGAGGGACCTCAAATGAAGAAACCTCAGGGCTCTTATACCCTCACAAGCACAATCCAAGCACAGTCATGTCTGACACCCTTGGCTCCTTCCATGCCCCTGGGTGTCCGGGCACCTGGCTGGCACTACACGTCCCTGTGCCCTTTGGCAGTTTCACAGTCTCTTGCCTCAGGCTCCTCCCCAGAGCTCAGCCTGCAGCTGCACACCGAGCACTAAATGTAATCCTCAGCAATGGCGATACTGACATCCAGGCTCATCCCTTTTGCTGGGCTGAAATTCCCTTACACAAGACTGGCCTGCTTGTCCAGACCAGCATTAATGAGAGCAAACAAGGGAACAGGGCCCAGAAGATGCTTACAGGTTCCAGTGCCATGCAGTGCCCAGTGCTCCCCATTGCTATAAACACCTCCAGGTGATCTTCCAGACACCTTCTTGCCCATTTACAGCCAGTTCAGTGCATCCATGCTAGACTGTAACCTCTGTAATGTCAGGGTGCCAGCTGCTCAGAATGTACCTGGATGAGCAGAGGGAAATTCAAAAATAGGCATGTTCAAGCACTTGAAAGTTGCAGTTGGCCAACAGTATTTGACAGGGCTTCTATGCCTCTGGTGAAGCAAATGTTTATCTGGAACATAATTTCTTTGAGATGAGATCAGAGCATTATTAATATGTCTGACACCAAATGTGTCCACAGCTGCCAAGTAATACCATTCTTTAAGCCAAGGTCTGAGCGTAGATCTTGGGTAATTTGTTAGCTGTTTGCATGGGACAGTATGTTTTCAAAGTGATAACAGTAATTTAATCATCATCTCCATGGTGGTATTAAATGTGTAAGTTGAAATTGCATGTTTGTTCAATTTATGCTGACAGTTAACAGCATCCCAAGAAAAACCTGTTGTAGATCATCACTAGGTGTAGAATGATAACTGATAGACTTTCATAGGCACCATTTGGAAAAGCAGCATGTGAACCCTCTTCGGGGAGCCATTTACAGAGCAAGCAGATGGATACAGAAGATGTTCCAGCAGGATTGACTAATACTACTTTCAGTCCTTGGCTACATGCAGCAAAGTACACTGCTTGAGAGAGGAGAAGCAAGAAAAGAGCATGTTTGCCCCATTAAGGAAAGCCTCTTCTCTGATTGTGATGTGCTCTTCTCACAAACAAATTGGTTTCTTTCCATCCCAGTGCTACCACTTGTTCCATGCAGCCAGCAAAGTATCTCAAGTGGGTAATCTCTAACTCACTCAGCACACAGCCAGGCATATGGGCTTAATAGATTTGTATTAAATCTAAACAGAAAATTGATAGTCCATGAGCTGAGGCAACTACTTGTGACTGAATCAGTTTAGGAAGTATTTGAAAATGAGAACAGAAAGTCTGGAAACTGTGGCATAGCGTGAATGGTGACAGATGTGGACAATTTGGGAGTGAGAACGGGCAATGGGATTCCTATAGCAGGAAGTTACAAAGAAGAGGATTCAAAGCACAGGGTGAGCTCCTGCAGTGTTAGGTGCTGTCCTTCTTACCTGTAACCCTCCATGTCATTAGTAGGGTGGCTGTGTAAATTTTAATTTAAAACCATTTTCCAATACTCCTGGTTTTAGGAAAGAAACTATGACTCAAAACCTGACAAACAGTAAAGCCTAGAAAGTAATTTTTGAGAGCTGCCTTTAATTTTGAAGTCAGCAGTTAGGAAAATAGCAACAATTTCATCTTCTCTCGTATTTTCTCAAAGGAAGCAGGTAAAAATTAAAGTTTAGCTTTATTTCTTTCAAGACATTAGTAAGTCTGAGACCTCCTCACATGCTCAGAAATCTTCAGTGAGCCTAGAGAACTACTTCTTGGTATACCAGTTTTAATGGTCAGCTGGGCACCTCTGTGCAGTTGTCTCATTCTCTGTGCCAAAATTAAACAGGCTAATAAAACAGTAATGCCTTGGAGATACTGACTTTTGATGAACTCCTTCAGGGAGGAACTGACCAATTTTCCATTTAATTGCACATTTTACACTTTCTCTGAAAGAAACTGGTGACTCTCCAACTGACCTGTGTTATAAACCTCCATGCTTGGAACTTCCACTACTTGCCTTCAATTCTCAGTTTGATGTTTTATTTTTATTTCAAAAAGGTTAAAAAAATCCTCACCACTCAGTGTGATCTTGTGCAGTTTTCTTTAAATAAGAGGCAAGGTTTCACTAAGGGAAAAGAAGTTCTTTTTTCCTGAGAATACAAAATCTTTTTCCACCATGATGCTGGAATTTCTTACCTCGGTAATAACAATGCATTATGATGTCCTCATACTAAAGAAAAACAATATCCAGTAAGATGCTGGTAAGAGGACAGAAAGGGGACGCACCCCAGTCAAAATGTACTTAGCTTTAGTTAATTCTCATTCCGTTCATTTTTAAAACCACCTACTTTTTAGTTGCCATTGGTACTATCAAGCAGTCCTTTACATTCAGTTCTGAGGGATTACTTAGACTCAGATAGGAATTTTCATTGTGTTGTCTCAGAAATAAAAAAGTCAATCCGTGGAGAAATTGCAGCAGAAAAAAACCCCAGACAAAGAATGATACAATTACAGGGAAAAGCGTATTTCTTTCATAGAAATTTCATTATGTTTACTCAGGAGAAAATTAAAGCAACTGTGTCTAAATTCAGTGCCATGAAATGATAGAACACCTCACCCAAAAATCAATGCAGCAGCAATGCGCAGGTTATTAGTTGCTCTTGCCTGAATTGTGCTGTGAGTGCCTCAGTTGTGCACTGAGCATCTGAAGTGAAAAACCAGACGATTTTCTACTGTCCATCAAGAAGAGTGCTCCTGGCAGCAACAAAAGAGCCCCAGTGACATTGAGACTCCTGACAGCCTCGCTTGGAAGGGAGAGCTCAGCTTGCAATGAGAACGGATGAGGAGGCTGTGGTGGATCGAACAATGATTCACCCATTGTTCCATATTCAATAGCAAATTGCAAGTTGTCTGCCCCTGAGCAAAAGTTACTTTGTTAATTTCCTCAGCTTCTTTGAAAAGAAATTATAATTTTGGCCTTAGTTGAGCAGACCAGGGGGATGGAGTTTAGAAACTTCCATTTTCCCTCTGCTCACCCAAGTTTCATAATTATCATAAAGTGAATGCTTCATCTGGGAAATTCTCTAGTGACAACTTGGCAGTTCTGGGTTAGTGGTTGGATTTGGTGATCTTAGATTAGAGGTCTTGTCCAACCTAAATTATTTTATTCCACAATTAAATGTTTTGTGAGGTAGCTGTTACACATGTGAAATAACTCATTCAGTTCACTTCTTGGGAAGCTTTTACATGCTTTTTTTGTTTGGCTTTTTTTCCTTTGAGGAGCTGAAAACATTTTTATCGGACAGAAAGCTCACAGCAGGGGCAACAGTGATCCTGTCCGTGATGTGCAGAGACTGGTAACACACCTTTGGGATGTGTTACACCAGACTACATCTTCTGGTGCCTGCTCATCTTGGAGAGGTCCAGAGCTGCACATGTCAGGGAGCTTCAGATCAGCTACTTTGAAAGTGAGACACAAATACTGACTCAAGATCACCTGGCTGGGGCAAGGGATTAAAGCCCTGAGGCTTTCATTTGTCAGTCCCTATCCATCAGACCAGAGCAATAGTAACTAAAATACTCTTAGAGTTTCAACGCAGTGCAATGGGTTGGTTTTGGTTTTAAGTGAGATTAAAGGATATTTTTGGTTCTTAAAGGTAGGCCAGCTCCAGAGGCCACAATGTAGCGTAGTCCCACAGAGTTGTATCAGCCCATTTGTTGCAAGAGCAGCAATACCTTAAACTGATACTGGAGAGAGTGTACAGAGTAACCACAACCTTTGGCTGCTCCTGGGACCTTGGGGCTGTTTTTGTCCTTTTCTCCTGCAGGGCTGTAGCTCAGTCCCGTGCATGCTCACATGGACAGCACACAGCAAACTGAAGGGAGCTGCAGTAACTGTCCCAGCTGGACTGTACACGTGGAGTATTGCAGGAGTCTCCTCCTTTCACTGCAATATAGAGAATAAAAAAAGGAGCATGTTTTCTTCTTATGAAAAGGTGAACACTCGTGGGAAAAGATTGTTGAGACCAGTGAGGTCTTGCTCCATGAAAGGGCTCCAAGGCACTCCAGCACTGTGACAATAATTGTACAGAGAATTTGACTGCCACAGAGAGTGTTCATAATTGTCTCTTTCAGCAGCAACTTGAACAATTTACTCCTCTCCAATTTTCACCCCGCAATTCCTGAAATTACTTTTCATTTTTCTTTGTGTTGTACTACTGTGTTTACAGGGAAGGGCAATTTCATATCCAATTCTTGTCTTAGCCCTTGACCCAGAAATAGCTGTAAATACTGAGTAATATGCCTGACATCCCAAGTCACTGTGTTTGTCACTGTTCTTGACAGGAAATCCTCTGACAAGCCCGACACTACCAGCTTGTCTTGCCACTCACCTCGTTTGGAAGCACAAATGCCCCTCCAGGCCCCTGTTGCTGCTCACACACAGGCTGCACTAAGCAAGCATATCTCCAAGCATATGCCACCGTGCTGGATACCACCAAGCTGGAAAAAAGACTGTAAGTGGGAGAACACTGGACTTCCTTTAGTGTGCTTTTTGGGCTCTTCTGTCCTAGAAGTTTCAGAATGAAAGAGACCACAGTATGTCCCATAGTCAAGTTCATTTAATATTTCCCCATGATGTGGTGTCAAGCCCTCACCCTGCCTCTCAGAAGCATCTTAGGAAGCTGCTGACACAGGCAAGATAGAAACACATCCCTGCAGGGTGTCTGGCCAAGATGGTGGATTCAGAAAGGGATTGGTCACATAAGAATAATGTGTTATTATGATGTCTTTATGCCTTGGCTTAAAGCCAAGCACTTTTTGTACAGGGAAGATGGGCAAGAAGTGTTTTTTGACCCTATGTTTCCTCCTGCCTGTTCTCCTAGGAGACTACTTGGCATGCCAATCTGTACAAGTGGATTGAGTCAGCTGAGAGGATTTGGAAAGAACAAAAGCGAGGCAAGAACTCTGGACATCCTAACAAACCTCCTACCAGGGATCTTGGAGAGATAAATCTAGCTGTGGCCTGCAAGCTACCTCCATGTCTTTCAGGTTTTGTAACAGAAATGAGAAAGAATAGGAACAGCACCAGAGATTGCACAATTTGGTTTATTTAATCTGTGAGATGTCAACAGAAAGAAAGAGATTATTTCAGTGATTCCTCTAATTTAAAGCATACATATAAGTTTCATCTCCATAATCAGCGCTTCTTCATTCAAAGGAATTGGTGCAAATGTTTTCTACTCCAGAACACCTTCTAATTTACATCCTTGTCACATACAGCCTGAGACCCAAGAAAGCCTGAAACCCAAGAAGAATGCATCATAAATAAACTTTTTTTTTTAGCATATTCTTGATATTCAACAGTTGGGCCAGAGGTAATACATCCTCTCATTGTGGTAGCTTGGTAAGAGGCATTGATGAATTCTAAATAAAGCACCCTCAGACCCTTCCTCAGAATATGGGATGAAGAATGAGGAAAGTGAGATATGAAGTGAGTACATGCAGCAGAAATCATTACAAGGGCAATTAAAAAAAAAAAAAAAAAAAAAAAAAAAAAGCATTCTTCAAAGGACCAAGCTCTCTTGAAGGGCATAGCCCTTTAACAAAAGGCTCACATAGAAACTGGTAGAGACTGGTTCTTCTGATAAATTAAAACCACCATCAGGCTCGTTATTAGATGGGCTACTTACTAGAAGGCTTTATGTCAGAATTTCCCAGCCTGAGATGCCTATAAGAGGCCCAGAGATAAATAACCTGAGGAGAGGATTTGAATGGGAAATATAAACTGTTAGGGTTTTCAAGGACCCAAGCATGTCATTACTTATGAGTCAAGGAGTTATTTCTGTATTGGTAAATTAGGAAATCTAATGTGGGTGAGAATTCAGAGGCCATGAGACCAGAGAGGAAATACGTACATAAAGAAAGGTGGAAAGATGGGTGGCCCACACAAACAAGTCCTCAGAAGGGGATGTTGTGCACAAAAAAATGATTTGCAAAGGAGGAAAGAGGGGGGTGAAAACCAGCAGATTTGTTAATAGATTTAAAGAGGACAGGAGAAAAGACTATGTGTAAAGACTATGTACTATGCAAATCACTTTTGGAAGCTAAGCAAGAGGCAAGTGGGAAAAAAATAAGAATGAACAACCTCTTTTCTGTTTCTTATCTTTGCCATCTTTAGCTAGAAGAATGAGGCAGTGTGAAAATCTGGGGAGCTTTGAAATTGGAACTGAAGGCAGGATTTGCCTTCTAATACCAGGAACGTGGAATTCACTGTAATTGTTCTAACAGAGCTTCAGATATTGCCAGATTGTAACTTGAATTTTTGCCAGAGAGCTGCAGCATACTGTGAAGGACTCTGCCTCCCTGAGACAGGTGCTTGAGCTGTTGCCTGGCTGCAATTTTATGCTTTGAATTCATCCAAGTGTAAGAGGAGCCTAACATTAAGGACTGATGTGTGCTTGAGCAGTTGAATGTCATGAGAAACGTGCTGCTTCATCTTCTGCTCTGCACAAGGCATCAAAGATGAACTATCTTTGGTGAACTATGAGGAGAGAGGATGGCTCAGCAACATACTATGAACTACTTTTATTCTTAGTAATTTCTAAACTCTCTCTAGGCCTTGGAATCAAAGTTTCAGTTTTGAGCTAGAGTCGGAATAAGACATCACATGAAGAAGCACAAAATAATTTATTAAAATATATCTTTCATATTAATTTATTCTACTGACTTGTGCTTTGGTTCAGTAATTTTCCTTTTAATTAAATATCAGTAGGAATATAAGACAAAGACATAACTAAGAATAAATACATCTATATATTTTATTGTGATGGAAGATTGGTTTTCTTTTTTGTTTCTTTCAGATAAAGGGCATTAGTTTTTTAACAAAAGTAAGCTTGTCATCATGTTAAAGTAATAATACAGAGCATTTCTGCATTGCAGGGAGAAAATTACTGACATTGCACTGACATATCTCTCCACCTTATTTGCTTGTGAATTGGAAATTTCCTGCCACTGCTAAAATCAAAGGAAAAAGCACTGCTGTCCTTGGAGTTGCTGTTTTGTAATGGTAAAGCACAGGCATAGCCTGCTTAAGGGATAGAGAAGAGTTTCATGTCAGAGCATTCTCTCTGTGTCCCTGATCCAATTGAAACAAGGATACCTTTAAAATAGCTTAAAATACTGGCAAAGTTTCTGAGAATTTTACAGTATTTGCATATCAGTGGTGGCTTGCTGCAAGTGCAGAAATGTGGCAGGAATGTCAGGCAGATAAAAGCAATCCAGGGTCTTGCTGTTGACCTGAGCTGTAGACTTCAACACAAGGTGTCTTTTACAGTTCACTGAGGTGGCTTGGCCGAGAAATTTGTGGATGAGAGCACCAAGGGGCACAGCAACAAGCTGTCTGCATTCAATGAGCATCTCTGTAGAAAATATCTGTTAAGGAGGCAGGTGAGAGAAGGAAAATGTCTCATTTGCAGCCACTTGAGATGTCAGGCATGGTCTTTCAGAAAGTTTAGACAAAGCAATGCAATTCTGATTCTGCCCCAAGAGGACATATACTAGTAAAGGCAGAACAAGTTATTTGCATAATAAATTAGGGTCCAAATGCTGATGTTGTCAGTATAGCCACTTCATATAAAGCACATTAACACACCTAAAAGGGATTTGTAATAACGAATGAAATGTCTTTCCCTCTTTTCTCCACAATAAATTAAAGAAAACCTTAGTGACACACAGAAAGTGATAACGACAAGAAATCCTTAATTGCAGCAGCAAGAAGAATACACAAAACAAAGCACACTGGAGACAGTAGCTATTAATCTTCTTTAGTATTCCTAGGCAAATCTTTATCATTTTCATTTTGCAAGTGGAAAATGTTTCTGTGATATTTACAGATGTAACAGAACAGGAATTCTGAAACTAAAAGATTTTTTAGATTCTGGTAAACATGAACATTTTGTAATGTATGGAAAATGTTATCACTCTAAATCTCTCATAATTTAAGTGTTTGGGAAGGCTCCCCATCCACCTAGTACTGTCAGGGGAATAGTCTGCAAAACTCAGAATATTTGCTGTATGCAGTGACAGCTGCATGACATTTATTTCAGGCACATGGTTCCCCAAACATGCTCACTGACATTCACTTTATACAGAGAATGTCTGACATCTGTATTTGTACTTACATGAATTAGAAGTTTCATCTTCATAATGCTTCTGTGAGAGGAAAAAGATTCCTAATCCTGGTATGAGAACAGCAAGCAGCTGCAGAAATAAAGTGATGAAGTGACCATGATCCCCATTCCCCATCCCTCTGTGTCACTGCAAGGAGGAGTTAGAGGATCAGAAATAAAATTAAGACTGGGAAGAAGGGAAGGATGGGAGGAAAGTGTTTTTAAGATTTGGTTTTACTTCTCCTTTTTCTGCTCTGGCCCGTGATGGTAATAGGTGAGTAATCTCTCCCCAATGATATTCCAACCCATCAGCCTTTCTTTACATGTTCTCTCCCCTCTCCAGCTGAGGAAGGGCATGATTCAGTGACTTTGGTGGGCACTAGAGAGTAAAAGAGTTCATCTTTTGCTCACTATACCAAGGCCAGTCCTTCAGGCGGTCCCCATTCAGCTTTTTGTGGCTCTCATTCAGCAAAGCAAAGCAATCAGCACATCCCTTACCATCTGCTATCCTACACCTCTCCCTGCTAAGCTTAAGTTGAGGATTTCCAGGGAAATGCAGCCACTCCAAGGTCTGGAGGAGTTTTAGTCACTGGCTTGGCTGCACCAGGACATCAGACTTAAGAGCCTCTATGAAGTTAAAAGAAGTGCTCTATGTTTTGCATGTTTCATTTTTTGCCTGCCCCAGAACAAGAAATCACCTCATCGTGTCCTTTGCTTCAAGCCCAGGGATGCTCTGAAGCTCCTGTTCTGTCAGAGCAGGACAGTACAACACATGGTACAGGTCTGCCCAGTGCAGGGTCAGGGCACCTGGCCTGGGGTGGCTTGGTGGTCTCTGGAATGGGAGGCTGGGAACAAGGGGGACAGTGACCCCCAAAACAGCCACCTCTGGTCACACCAGCAGATGTTTGCCTCTATGTGCCCAGAGCTAAACCAAGGGTCATATTTGGGCCAGAGTAGAAATTCCCAGCTCCCTAGTCCTGGGTGCACTGAGGCGCTTTGATGATGACTGGGATACCAGGGGGGACTGCCACAGGAGCACACTGGCATTCACAGCACAGGTCATGCTCACATGGAGCTTTGCTTTCCCTTTATCTTCTAGACTGCAAATGAATAATCATTTAAGCACATTTGTTATTTCAGTAAGGCCAAAAAGGGAACATAATTACTATGAAAACCACTGCAGCAAGAAACCTGTAACATTTAAACTCAACTGCTGACCTCAGAGTTTCATCTCATTACCACTTCCAGGAGGTAAAAAGGGGCAAGGGAGGACTGCAGAGGACAACTGTGTTGGCACATAATTCTGTGTTGTAAATCTCTGCAATAGATTTTGTTAACATCTACCTGCCCTCCGCCCTTATCATTTTTTCCTTCACCACTTGATTCCTCTTTGAGCATTTGAAGAGACTCTCTGCCTTTAACCAAAGAAATATTTCATAACATTTCCAGGCCTCAGAGGATGTCAGAGTACTTTTAACTTTTCTACTGTCTTTGAAGAGATGGTGTGCCACCAGGACCATCCTCTGGCCCACAGCCCTCAGAAATGCCAGGAAAAGCCTCTTTGGTAAGGAATTATGTACTGCATGTTCAACCCAGCGTTCCTGTCCAAGCAGTGTTGCCCAAGCTGGTGCTCCCCATGCCAGAAGCTCCTTCCAGAACCAGGACACACTGGAACTCACCATCATCAGGCTGCCTAGGACAGAGAGAGCGACACCTTCTGCTCTGAGCCAGCATGAAATGGATCAAAAAAGCTACTGTGACTCAGCTAAAAGGAACACCTTGCAGAAAGACTGATGGCATCCAAAAGACTGACAATAAAATCTAACTCTTCTCTCAGACATCCCAGGTGCTTCACTGCAGACCTGGTGAGAGGGAATCTGACCTATCCATACATATGGCAGTCAATAAATTATGTTAATCAGCCTGGAAGGCAAGAAATGCTAAATATGACACCAGACACTGCCTAATGCTGCCTCTGCCAGGGAAACAGAGGGAAAGCAGGAAAGCTCTACAGGAGCCACAGGGCATGCAAAAAATAGATCAGTATTACATAAAGTCCACATTCAATTATTCAGGCTTTGTCTTCTTGATGCATTTGAGTCCCAGGTTAGAACAGTGCTTAACTCTGTGCCCAGTCAGAGCCAGCAGTGAACTTTGAGGCAGCACCTCTGAGCTATCCTCAGTCAGAACAAGGGTATATTGAGTAATCAAGCACAACTGCAGACCTAATTTGTCACACAAGGTCATGATATGGCAGCACTTCAGAAGGACTTTCAAGCAGTTAATTGTTCCTTGCCAGAACACCATATATTCTTAAAGAAAATGCAGCTCTGGGCAATGTACAAACCCAACAGCAGCTGCTGTGTGCTCAGCAGGAATCCAGGCACCAGCAAACACAGGCCCATGCATACACAGAGCTTCAGAGATGTGTCCTGCTTTGTTCTACATGAATGCAATCCACATAATCAGATATAACAGAGAGCCCAGTTCAGTGAGTTAGTGAGTGCACTACACCCGGCAGAGGCTGTCCCTGCTCTTTCTCACAGCAACACTGACATTGTGTAGCACTGCACCCTGGAGCTGCTCGGGCTAGCTCTGGTCCAATAGTCCAGCTGGGAAAGGGGTGAGTTCCTGCACCCAAACACGGTGTCCCAGTACTGAAGCCAGCTCAGGCCTTGATGCAAGATATGTATCCAGCTATGTGATACTCACTGAATGTGTGCAAATCAGCCCCTGAACATGCCCAAGAGGGCTAGTGCCACAGACATGCTTCCTTAGTTGTCCAAAGGATAGAAATCAGTAAGGCAAAGGCTGCTGCTACATGGACAGCATGTCCAGCTGAGGAATGAGACCTTCTTCTCCAAGGGCTCTTTGGAAGCAAGACTGAAAGCAAAGTACGTGCCAGGTGAATTGTGGTGAAGCTCTTCTCTTACTGCTCTTGTTCCCCTCGGATTTTCTCCATTATGAGATGGGAGCCTAGGAGAGATGGTGACTGTGAGCAGGCTGCCAGCACAGCAGCCTTTAACCTGCATGAGAGAGGCATGCAGGAGTAGGCCAAGATGTCCTCAAGCTGACCTCGAAGTCCCCACATGATTTAGGGTGGGCACCTCAGTTTATTTGCCATTATTTACAGCAGCCCAACCTGCCAATACTGTGGATCTTGCTACACCTACAGGCGATCAATCCATGTAACAGGTAATGACAGCACAGCTTAGCAGCACTGGCTTCCAGAGGCACCAATAGCCATTCACCCTATAAAAGTCAGCCCACTGTTTTACTTCCAGAAATGCATTCCAGGTGTCACGCTCCTTTGGTAGCATGAGAGTTGTAGCAAATAAACTGCACTCATCCTTGTAGGCCCCAGCCAAAAGGGCTGCTCTGAGTCAGCCAGCCTAACATCAGCTCCCCTCTGCTCCAGTCTTTTGTTCTTCTGAAGTGCATTAAATAAAATTTGCTCCACTGCCAACATTTAGGGGCTGAAAATATCCAGCAGAAAACCTGCACCAAAACTGCCTTCACTTTAATATTTTTCCCTTTTTCCCCCCTGGGGGATCTCAGGGTCATCCCACCCCCACAAGTCCTGGTGCTACAGGCACAGAGATGTGTGCTCGTAGGATGCAGGTGTGTAGCAGAGCTGGTCTGGCTGTTCCAGCTGGGCTGGAACCCACACCTCCCAAGAGCTTCCACACAATACTACAATGAAGAGCTACAGAAATCTGGAGATGGACAGCATGAATTGATGGTATTTGAGAGTCAAGGAAGAGAAAAATATCTGTGGTATCCCCACTAACTTTCCAGTTCCCTTGGAGGAAAACATTATTACCACAACCAAGAGAGTAAATTCCAAAGTGAATGAGATCTGTCATCCCTCATGAACACCAAAACAGGCAGGACCAAACTTGAGGCAACAGTTTGACTCTTCAGCTTAACTGCTTCATATGCCATTCACTCCCTCCTCCCTGATCCACAATTTTACACAGCAAACAGCTCTGCCTTTCCTGCCCCCAGCTCCATACCAATTAGCTGTGGGCTGCAGGGAAAGCACTGCAGCTACATCAATATGAAATGGTGTAAGAGAAGGGAGAACAACTACATCAATACGAAATGGTGTAAGAGAAGGGAGAACAAGGCCCTTTGTCTTTAAAAGCTCAACACCTAGTGATTTGCATGGGCAGTATTTTCCCATTTAATCCTCTTCACTGTAATTCAGAGAAGTAAAGCAAACATTCTGCAGAGGTGGTAGCTGTTTGGCCATTATTTTGTTAACATATGCACACAGTGCTAGCCACTTTTATTAACTCAATGTACCATCTTTATTCTGTTATTTTAAAAGAGGCAATAGCTGCAGCCTGTGTTAAAAATACCTCTTACAAAATACCTTTCACTGTAAAAAAACCAAGAAAACTCTACAGACAGTAGAGGAAGCATCACAGGCTACAACTTTTCTAGAATCACACACCAGTTTCCCTGATCATAGTAACTCTTTTGAACCCTCACACAATCCAGGGATCTGCACACTGCTTCCAGTTCCCCTTCACAGAACACATGGTAATAGCGGTGGAAAACAGGACTGAGTTCTTGCGATTTTTTGGAGCCACCCGGAACCAACACTGTATCAGCACTTTCTTCTTTCTTTTTAGTACCACCTTTCAGGTGCCAGGGAACCAGCAAATCTTGAGAGTGAAAGGAGGTTCTGTTAGTGTGAACAGGCAGTCTGATGTCTGCTACTGGCTTGGCACGACAGCTTTCATCCTTCGAGTCTTTAAGGAGTTGGTCAGACCATGCTGAGTCTTGGCTGCTGTTATCGGGCCCTTTATCACTAAGTGGTCTCTGAGCTGTGCCAGTATTAATTTCCTTGTCCTTGTTTTTACTAGCATTCTTTTCCTTAAGGTATTTAGACTTCTGGTTTTTGTATTCTTGTTCCATTGCCCAGACGTAAATGAGTGCTGTTCCACCAGGTCTTAGAAGCCGAGCTAGTTCCCGGATAGTAGCAAGTCTGCGCTCCTGGAAAGAAAAAGCAAAAGTGTGAAGCTAATACAAGAAGTCAGGAGAAAGCAGCCACTGCTCCTTACCCAAGATACAATAAAACTTGAAAAGAAGGTGGTTTTCCCACTACTTATTTTCATTCATAATATAGCCCATCACTGTGTGCAAGCCAAGACATTTTCCTAAACACAGTTTCTTCATCAAGACATCCTTCATGTCAAGCACTGGAAAAGGCTGTCCAGGGCAGTGGTGGATTCACCATCCCTGGAGGTATCTGAAGGGCCTGTAGATGTGGAACTCAGGGAAATGGTTTAGTGGTGAACTTGGCGGTGCTGGGTTAACAGCAGGACTTGATGATCTTAAAGGTCTTTTCCAGCCTCAATGATTGTACTATTCTCTTTCCATTTGAAAATAGTTCTGTGCTGAGCAGGATTTCTTGGACATCTCAGCCCACCTAGAGAAGACAGACACCTTTACAAGAAGGTGATTCAGTATTTAAAATCCCATATTCAAATCTACCACACCTGATGATGCACAGGCTAAGTTGGCAGCTGAAGGGGTCTGACTTGCAGCTTAAACACAGGTCCTCTGACCACACAAAGATACGTCAGCCTTCACCAAAACAGAGTTCCTTCTACATTTTTTTACTGGATTTGGAAACATTCACTGCATTTCTGCTACGGAAAGATATGTGGGGCTCTTTAAGATGGTCTAGAAACTTGTTACCATGGCACAGTTTCTGCCAGGAGAACCTTACCCAGCTGAGAGATACAGCAGACTGGTGAATAGTCTCCCTTTTGTCTGGAGATGGACAACCAATGTACTGATAAAAAAATGCAAAATCACAAGATCTGCCCAAGAGCCTAAAATCTGAGCTGGGAAAGAATACATCTCTTGACTCTCAAAGCAGAGCCCCCTTCTCCAGTGTCATTAATTACATGCACACAAAAACGAAACCCAAACATAGGACCAAAGCTTCAGGGGGAGCAAGGGCGTCTGAGAAGCAGGAGAATGTGAACAGGAAGTCTAAGAAGCAGCAGTAGCACAACAGCTTAACTTTGCTCTGACAACTGCTTACACCAAACGCAAACCTTGGATTTCTTCCTATTTTGTTCTTGCCTTTGCTGTTCTGCAGCATTAGCAGCTCTGCACAGCAATCCAGCGGTACAGCGAGGCAGAGAGAGGGCTGACTTACTGCTGTGGAGAAGTGGTGGATTACAGCAATGGAGATGCAGGCGTCACAAGCACCGCTGCGGATTGGCACTGACAGCGCATCACAGACAAACGCCTGGAAATGCTTCTCTCCACAAATATCCACCAGGTTTTTGCTGCGATCACAGCCAACCTAGAAGAGAAAATGTTTCATTAAGCTTTTCATGAGAGGATAATTACAAGACTGGAATATGATTTTCATTTGATGCTTACAGTAATAGAGTCATCACAGTCTCCTACTGTGAGGGAACAGAGTTTAAAATCAAAACAAGAGCAAGTGTGAGAAAATAGCCTTGAGAGGAGTATATAGTTACCAGGTAGAGACAAAAAGAAAACAACCCTGATGCTAGCTTAAAACAAAGATGAAAGACTGGATGTTAGCTCATTATAGCACCCTGATTTTGAACCAGATTAAGATGGACCAGGTTTCAACCTAACTTTTCTTCAAAATTCATTCAAGGTGTCTTGAAATGAGCAAAATGAGAGGTGACCTAACCTCAGTATTTTCTTTTCATTTCAACTGCCATTTGTAGCTTGACAACATTTGAAGTACCTGAACACTGAAATCACAAAAGCTGATCTACAAGTGTAAGTAATTATCCAGTGACTTTGGTGGCATCACTGAAGTATGGCAAGCAGCTTCACTTATCACCCAGGTTTTGTCATCTTGCCAGTGTGAGGAAGTGCTCAGATATCCTTCTCTTACCCCTCAGCATAATGATCCACAAAACAATTTAAGCTCAATATAATTTTCCAAGGTTCTATACAGTTCAGTGAAGTGACCCCTAGGACCATTTCAGAATACCTCATAAAACATTAATATTTTTCCCCCTTTAAATCCACTTCAAAGGCAGTAAGACAAAACTTACCATCTTTGAAAAATCAGCATCTAGAAGTGTTTTTTACATGCTTGCATAAAAACAATAAATCTAAATTGATCAAGACACCTTCTGAAATAAATAGTGAGGAATGTGCCACCCTTTTTTTCATGTCTGCCATGCACACTGAATACTCAAACCAAAGCCCTGCTGCTAGGTTGTATATCAAACTTTGCATATATGGGAATAATAAATTTATTTGTTTTCAATGACCAGCAACAAGGAGATTGCACAGAACAGGTTCAGAATCCTACATAATTACGGTTGATAGTGTTTATTACATTTGACACCGAAAGAATACTAAACTGTCTTTTATGCAAGAATGGCAAACAACTTGCCCTGCTTAATCAACCCAGAAGAGACAACAGTATCACTAAAATTAAAAACCTCTTTTGCTATGATTAATGAAAATATATTTGTTTTCCATCACAAGTTTTCATTTTATCTGTTCAAATCTTTTTATATTTCAGCCTACCATCACAGTTTTGAAGAAAACCAGAATTCTGTTCCACTCCTATTTCCTGAAAGCTTACCAGTGAGCTGCCTTCTACTGAAGTCCCTGACTTTTGATCCAAAGTATATGAAACAGTTGTGAAAATGCCAACCTGACAATACAAGATAATCCTCCACAAAAACTATGAATATGTATGTATTATCCTGCCAATTAGCAATAACCAGACCTGAAAAGATCAATCCTAACATTGCTTTCTTCACATTCATTCTTTGGTCTCTTGCATTTACTAAAGCACTGAGTGAATTGCGTTGTTTATGAATAAAAAAAGGAAACCCTTGTTTACTTGAATGCAAACAAATCCCCATCATTTTACACTGGCAGCCAACTGAAGTGTCTTTAAATTACTCTGACAACCTGCATGTTAGCGATTGCACACCTCATTACTGGTACCTTTAACTACTTCTGCAATTAAGACACTGGCTTGCAGTGCTTAATAATAAAACTCAAAGGACCAAATTCACTGCTGGCAGAAGGAGGAAGAAGAATACTTGCAGCTTTCACTGACAACAAGCTTCCCCAGAAAGAATTGCTTTGGTCCTCCACATCTAGAGTGAAAATGGGCTGGATAATGGAACAAAATCCCCCGTTCCCAAGATGACCTTGGAAAGGACTACAATGTATGTTGATGAAATCCAAAGAACTGAGAATGAGAACAAAGGCATGACTGCCAGACTGCAAAGTCCTCATTTGCATCTAAATTATATCAAATATTATGGAGTCAGGTTTACTTGTATTGACATACTTTCTAAAGCAAATGTACATCCAAAGCAAAAAGACGCTGTTTCACAGTGAAAATGGAGACCTTGAAACAGAACACCTTCAACACACAGCTGCTCTAAAATAGGTATACTAGGGTAAAACTTCATGTGGTTTTAAATGTAAACATGACAACAGGTGCTATGCATATATGCATACATGGTGAATGCTGGTGCTGAAGCTAGGCAAATTTAGCATCCTTACAAGAATTAGCTCTAGGTGATATTTCAGAGTAATTATAATCATCACATTCCTGCATTTTCTAACTTACAGGAGACATGCATTCATTAAAAACCAAAATACATTCATTTCAGTCACTTAGAAAACTGAAGTTTAAGATAGCAAAAAGCAGGTAAGTTTAGTGGTGCAATAGCAGCTTTCCACTGGAAAATCAGCCTATCCGTGGTTGTTATGAGCACAGAAAACATTTACAGCAAGGGGCAGAGATCCCAAACTCAACTTTCCCAATTCCATTACTAACTGATTTTTAAATTCTAAAGCATGCAGAAGCTTTGATGTGATGAAACTTCATCTACAGAAGAGTTCAAAGGACTGTTTTAATTGAGAATGGGATTTTCTCTCTCTAATTAAATATACAATCAAAACATTTAAACAAATCTCAAAATATATCTGTAAAGGTTTCATTTTTGCCAGTTCATATCTCTGTTTTCGATGCTCAGGTCAGGATATTTATTGCCTTTGCTGCCAACTCTTCTAGAGGAGTTGAGAAAGGCACATGAATTACTATTAATTAATCCAGCATCCAAACACAAAAGAATCTAGTACATCTCTCGGTGAGTCAAGCTGTATGTGTATGTTTTTAGGCTATTTCTTATTATCTATGATTCTTCTCAATCATTTCTTATACCTCAGCCTTCCAAATCAATTTCCTTGCTCCAACTCCACAATTTCTCATATTTATCTCCAATGGCATGGCTGATTATTCAGCTGAGTCTACCTCAGCATGTCCACTTCTCAGCAAGTTGCTCCACACCTTTCAATATTTCCATAAAGGAAGCTGGCCTCTCAGGCTTCTCAGATTTTTTCTCCAGACATCCATTCCCACATCTCTGCTTTTTTTGGGAAGTACCACCACCCATCTCTTCACCACTTTCTGTGATGTAAACAATGGCTCACAGGAGCTCAAGAGTGATCACTGACAGGTCCTGTGATTGAAATCCACTTGGATTTCAGGTGCTGATTTTCAGTGTATAAGGATAAATATTAAATGCATCCAGCTCTTACTTTAAGACAGGAAATCTGTATTAGTATGGAGGCCTGTAACTCTGTAACTGGAACCCAAACAAACACAAAACTTTGGAAAGGGGCAAAGGTATGTCATCATTCTGGCATACCACACCCTTTCTGGGCACACTGGATAATGCAAACCTTTAGACAATCAGAGTATGAAGGAAAAAAAAAAGGGACCAAGATAAAAGAGGAGAAGGGACAAAGAAACAAATGTAACATCTGTGACTTGTCTGAGTTTTCAGCAGCTCTCTACTGGCTTCCTGGAAATGGATAACATAGGCAGTTATGCCATCCTGCTCCTTCATGTTCCCATGCACCTTCACCTCCACTTTTACAGCAAGGAGTAGCTAAAGTATATTTTATGAAATCTGTTTAATGCAGTGGTTTGGTATTGATCATCAGGGGGCAAAAGACACTAATAAATAACTTGCTTTCTAATGATGCTGCAAATCTGCAAAAGATAAACCCTATTGCATGCTGAAAAAAAGACAGGTAAAGACAGATTGAGGTTACCCACCACTGAATGTTCTCTTCTAACATTATCTCATTATAACTAACTCAGCCTGGTAGACTTAGCTCACTTCAGTGTCTGGGAACCTGATTTATTCAGCACATTACAAAGCAATGAACAAAATGACATCTAATTCTGAAATCCAGCCACCGAATGGAATTATGTTGCTCCCCAGAGAAACACCTCAGCTATAACTAACAGCATGAGAAGCTCGAGAAACCAAATTACATTCCAGCAAACAATTCATCTGAGTCAGGCTTTCAGCATTCCTTTCATGTAGTGTTTTGGTTTTCCACTGCATGTAGCCGGGGTATCTCTGAAAGCAAAGCGCTATGCCTAAGACATGCAGTTCAGTTCTCAGTGCCAAATCAACAGAACCAAGTTGAGCAATTCAGCCATTCTAGTTTTGTGCTGCTCTTGCCCAGTTCCTTCTGAGCTCTCTTCCCAGATCTCTCACCCATTTAATGACTCTTATTCACTGAGAGAAAAGGGCAGGAAAGGTTCATCTGTCTCGCCCTTCAATTGCTAAGATATGGTGAACTTACTCCAGGTATACCTTTACTAACTGTATTTTTCCCTCCTGCTTTTACCCACTACTAAAAAGTCCTTGGGAGAGGAATCTATTCCCAATCTGTACAAACCCAGGGCAACTAAAACCCACTCAACTTTATGCAACCATACCACAGTAAATATTCACTCTCCTCCCTACACCCTGGAAAAGTCAAATTTTTATATAGTTCTGGTAGATCGCATTTTGGGACAGTAATGCAGAAAATAGAGCGCACATCTCACAACAAAAGCAGGTCTTGCAAGGTCTTGTGAAATATAAACTGTGTTACCAATTACCTCTGAATGACACACATAACAGAAATATGAATGTCTGTATTACAGCAAATCATTTTGGCTCCCTCCTCTATTGCCTTTTTTTTTCTATCATCAGTACTCTGTCAAGTGGAGTAATTTCTTTATACAAAAAGAAAACATATTTACCCTATGGCATTTTCAGTTATTTGCCACTAAATTTCCCACCAATTTATCAGTTCAATTAAAAATGTAAACCACAAATTTGAAAGACTTCAGTGACTTTTCATTCATGCCGTAGCCCTGTGAGGATTCTGAATGTTCCTGCAGAGATTTACACATTACCACACCTACCTGAACACTGGAAACAAGGAGACACAAAGCTAAAATGCATAGAAACTAAGGAGATCATTACAATAACATCAATGAAACCCTTGTGGTAATTGGGGGAATGGCTAAGGCTAAAACATATTGTTCCATAAAAATAAAAGCTCTGCTTACAGATATGAATATTAAACTTGAAAGCAGCTAAATAAAATCTGTTCAAATAATTTCTCCAAGTGAGATTGGGTGGGGAGAGAATTGTGGAAAAACAGCACTAAAACCACATCTCTTTTTTGCATTCATTTCAACAATAACAAGGTAGGTAAGACAGAAAAAGTAATCTGAAACCTCTGTTAAATTCAACCTTTCTCCAGCCTTTGTGCTAGCTCCATCAGCCATGTATTCCATCTCCAGCTGAAATATCCTTAATCTGAATCTGTTTGTCATGGAATTGCTGCTCTCTCACTGTGTCAAAATAATGCAGCCATTAGAGCACTCTCACTTTCGCTGCATGTAGATGGCCTCGTGCATTTCTTTGCATTTCACCTTCACAGGGGATACTCAAGTAGATAAGGCTGCATGTAATCATCCAAAGAAACTGAAGCAACTACAATAGCACAGGCCACAGTGGAGACATTTTCAGACAGTTCCTGAAGATTAAAACCATCAAGAGAGCTACCTTAGCTGTGATCTACCATTAGCACTGCTACTTAAAGCATAAAAGTGCACAGTAACCTGTCAAGCATATTGCTTGCCTTCAAGGAAATGGTTGCCTCAGGTTTTCAGTACTACTGAGTCAAAACATCCCAAGCCACAGAGGTGTGCCAACACTGCTTTACTCAATCCCTACACAACTCCTAATTTCACAGCACTGCTTTATTGCTTCTTTCCCAACAGGACCTGGGCTAAAAGCTCCATTACACTGTGCACAAAAAAGAGACGTAGTACTAAGTTTATGCCTGGATTTTATTTCTCTAACTAAAGAGGAGTAAATGAGGGAGAAAACGGAGGTCCTGCATCTGGAGAGCACTCCCTTTATCCCAACAATGCACCTGATACATAGAACATTCTGTAATCCCTCACCCTCAGCTCCATGACTAAACCACGGTAGATGGAATTAAAAGCACTTGAGACCCCTTGTCAAAAGTTTAAAAACACATGTAAAACACAATACACACAGGGTTTTCTTCAACCAAGTTTGGTTGCTACAGAAGAACAGATCTGGTAGAAAGAAGAAGTCAAATCCATCCTCCTGAGGTTCTGTGCTGACCTGTAAATGCAAACAACCAAATGCCAAATCTAGAGTTATCTCCACCTAAGAACCACTAGTTGTCACCAGCAGAAAATAAAAC
Organism: Prinia subflava; assembly: GCF_021018805.1. Taxonomy (NCBI): domain Eukaryota; kingdom Metazoa; phylum Chordata; class Aves; order Passeriformes; family Cisticolidae; genus Prinia; species Prinia subflava. The sequence continues at coordinate 33,389,891 of NC_086249.1, forward strand.
GTCAAAGGAGGCCAACTGAATGAAGGAATTCCTAGATTCTATTTTCCCACTGTTTCAACTGCTTCTTTGATAGTTTCCTCCCTTTCACTGTTTTTTTTCCTGTTTTTTATTTCTCCTGCAGACACATATGAAATCAGGTAAATCTTAAAGTAACAGAGGACAGGAGCTGGTTTTCCTTTGACTGCCAGCCAATACATGATCTTTCCCTTCCTTAGCTGGTTAACTGTGAGCTATAGAAAACAGACTGGTGCTGGCAATTTCTGAACACAGTATCTTGCTTTAATTTCACTTTCAAAGTCTACTACAAACCTCCACAACTGCAATTTACCAAATCCATTCTAGGACTAGTTGACCTTCATGATACCCTGATAAATATTTCTCCTCTCTAGTTAGGCTTGCTGATTTTTCTTACAGGAGTCAGGACTGAAAGACTAAAAGAATGAAATAGGCTGAAACTAATAATTAGGCTAAAGTAGTCAGGCATAAGGATGTCTACTTATTAACTGGCTGATGTTGTTCTAGCCCACAAGAACAGTAGGGGAGATAATTTACTAACACAAACAGCACTGTAAATAACAATGTATGTTTTTAGCTGAATATAAATAACAGGACAGAAACTCCTGAAACAGACAAACAGCTGCAAGTTTTATTAACAATAATGAATGCTTTGCCCTACATAGAAGTTTTCAAGTCTGATGGATTTCAGAGTGTTTCACAGGACAAACATGGGAAAGAATCAGAGAATCCTGGAACAGGAGAGAGTAGATACCATAACTGACAGTTCTCTGAGATTTCTTTTGGGTTAAAAAAATGGCAAGTTTGATTCTTTTACTTCCCCCCAAAAGGTCTTTTACATATTTGCAATGAAAGCTACCTCCTGGTTCCTATTTGTACATATTTCATCTCTCCCTGATAGGAAGAGAGAGAAGTAAAACCAGATTAAGTACAGACAGTGACACAGTGGAGGGGAAATGAACAAAAATCATGTCAGAACTGTCTAAAAGTGAAGAAAAGGGAGTGAAAGAAATCTGTACCAAAATTGAGATCTCCCTGTGAATTTTATGTTGGCATATTTACTGGGCCTGTGCACAGAGCCAGAGGTGGAAGAGTCAAACATGACATCATTCACAAATGAGATGTGTCACCAGGCCACAGGGAACTGAAGAGGTCATGAAAAATAGCGTTGCCCATGGAGATTTCACCCACCCACCAAACAAATGAAAATTTTGTTGGAAGCATTTAAATTGCCCAACCATTTAATAAATTTATTCAACAACAATGACAAAAAGGCTAAACCATCCATTACAATTTTTCAATCCGTTGCACCCATTACTATTTTTCTTAATGTATTTTGAATTACAAAGCAGAAGTGGCTTTGAAAAAAAGAAAAAGGTAATGCACATAACAAATGCATGTGGAAACGTAAGACAACTGGTAGTTGATCTTGGATCAGGAAATAGCTTTCTGTTCTTGGCATTCTTCCAATGCCAACCTGAACCTTCAGCACGCTACAAGTGCATGACAGAATAAACACCAGAACCAGCAAACACAAATGACAGTGGCTACTGCTTACCATGTACAAATCCTCGTTGATGCCGAGGTACTTCCCATTACCACAACCAATATCTGCCACTATTGACCCTGCTGGCAGGGACCTGAGGAACTCTACAATTCGGGGCCATGGGCTATGCCTGGTGCTGCTGAAGTGTGTGGCAATCTCTTCATACACCTTGTGTACATACTCTTGCTCCAGCTTTGAGGCCTCCATCTCATTCTGGGGAAATGAAGGTTGCACCGGTCTCTGCTGTCCTTTCTGGCTGTCACAGACTGATGGGTAAACTAGATACAGCAACAGATACAAAATATTAATTTTTTTAAGCAATTCCTCGTTGATTAAACATATTCAGTAAAATTAAACTAAAAGTGAAATATTAAAAAGAAAATATGCTTCATTCTTCCTTTATCTTTTAAAAATGGAAATGCACATCAAGCTACAGAGGTGTTTGATCACCTGAAAATAACTAGCCTGCCACTTAGTGCAGAGGCTGTTTGAAGTGATCTTTAATCTGCTATGTTAATGATGTTTACGTTCTCAAAACTGAGATAGTGCCCCCAATGCCAAAGACCATGACATTATTACAATTCAGCCTCTAAAATCTGTTCTAAGGGCACAAATGGACTTCAGTTCCATGTAATCATTGAGCCACCTGTCAATTATTATCTCTGCTGCCCTAAGGCACATTACATCGCTCTGTCCCGGCAGATACGACTGCTTCTCCCTCTAATGTACCTATTTTCTCAACATGATAGGCCCTCTCAAAAAAAATCACGATCAAAACAGAGGAAAAAACTTGAAGAATAGTAGTTATTTCTATTTTGTTACATTATTAAGCACTTGAAATGCCAATGAAACACAAGACTCCAGATTACTTGCCTGGCTCCAGAGCAAGCCAAATGCGTTTCTGTACAGAGAAAATCCAGCAACCACACAAATGCAACCAATTCAAGCCATATAGAATGCCATGAACCATCCAAGAATAGCTATGACAACTGCCAAAACTACCCAAAGGAATCAAATGATTTGCTCAAAACAAAAAAAGCAACCTATTGGTGATAAATAACAATTTTGACTTGAAGGTTGCCTCAAGACACTCACTGCAATTGCAAGGGCCTCTCCTCACTTTCCTGAATGTAAATGATGTCCTTGTTTCCCTTCGATTTAATGTTAAATCTCCAACGTCAGCGGTGATTGTTCTAACTTTGTGCCCAAGTTCTGATGCTTGAATAACATCATATTTTCTGGGTGTGATTCTAAAATAAAACAACACAAAATAAAGGAATAATTCAATTTACATCAGAAAAAAACCCAATCCGTCTTTGTAATGAGGCAATTCTTGCACTCTGAGAGAAATGGGATTACAACATTCTATTTAACATACTTCTGCCTCTCAGTTTTCAACTTATTCAATTTAAGAGAGAAAAGAGATGACACAAACTAATGATACAAATCAAAGTGTTGTCTAATTGCATGTAATTACATTTCCCTTCCCTCCCTCCATTTTCTTCCATAAAGTTTGATTGTTTATTTGTCTAGCATTTCCATATATTTTTTTTTAATATATTTATATTTGTCCTGGTTTTGGCTGGGATAGAGTTAATTTTCTTCTAAGCATCTGTGCTAACAGCAGCAATGCTGTGTTTTGGATTTAGTGCTAGAATATTATTGATAACACACTTATGTTTTAGTTGTTGTTAAGTAATGCTTTCTCTAAATGGGAACTTTTCAATTTCCCAAGCTCTGCCAGTGAGGAGGGGCATGAGAAGCTGGGAGAGAGCATGGCCAGGACAGCTGACCCGAAGTGGCCAGAGGGATATTCCACACCACAGAGCATCCTGCTCAGGGCATGAACTGGGGGATGGGCTGGGCAACAGTCAGTGGGTGGTGAACAACGGCACTGTGCTTCACTTGTCTCTCTTGGGTTTTGCTCCTCTCTCTCACTTCCTTTCATTACTCTTACAAAGACTTCCCAATGTCAAAAATAAAATGCTGCACACCCTCTTGCTTGGCACAAAGTGGTTTTACTATTACAGTGCCAAGAATAGAGCTCTTCCAGGTTATCAAACCACATATGAAACACATCACGAATGAACTTCATCAGAAAAGTCAGAATTTTACTTTCGCCTATGAGTCAAAAAGAGAATACATCTTTTGTCCTCCTTGATGACACTGCATAGCTTATTTCTAAACCATGTGTTTCTCTTTCACAGAGAACTGAATTAAAATGCTTTTCCTGTGCACTTTGTTAATGGGGTCAAAACGAGGTCTCTAATTCCTTGGCATCCAAGCATACACAATGAAAACGTGTTCAGATTCATTTCAAAACTGACTCTTGTGCTCTTATATTTTGACTTCTGAGGTATAGATAAAAGGCATCACAAATGATAATAAATACATTTTGACACTATGTATGCAAGTGAATTAGTTACAACTTCTCGTTGGATAATTTTAATTTTGATTACAAAAATATTCCAGTGACATGATGCAAAGCTTACTCCATTTGAGTATCTTGACCCACTACTGTTTTTAAAAACACACAGAAAAACTGTACTTTGGAAAGGTGGACAAGAACCAGCACAGGAACCATTTGTACATGAGTAGGAAGGTCTGGGATCTTCATTTTCCATGTAGTTTATTCATTGGTTCTTAAAAGACAACCATCACTTGAAGGTACAAGGGAGTTAAGTAATAATCTCATTCCATTCATTCCTTTTAATAGAGAGGTACACTACTGCAACTTCACTGGCTGCTGGCCAGTACTGCCAGTACTGCCCAGCATGCATCCTTCTGCCTCCTGGGAGCATGGCTGCCCAGGGCTGGCTTGGAAGGAGCAGAGCTGGTAGTCCTGGAGACAGCTGAGGTCTCAGGGCGAGCCCTCCTTCCCCTGGGAGCTGAGTTTAAATGCAGGCTGTCCCACCAGCCCTTGTTCCAGTTCCAGCCTCAGATGCATCCCCAGCTCTGTCTGCACAGCCACTACCTTGGCCCTGTGCTGGTGTTCCACCTGCTCTCAGCACAGCCATGGAGCTGCCTGATGCCTGGGGACTGCCCAGCAGCTTCCCTGGCCAGCAATGTCACTGACACAGAAACTGCACTGTGCTCTCAGAGCTGCACGTGACCTCTCCAAAAGACAGCTGACAGTACTGGACAGGACAGCACAAGAAGCTTACAGTGCTGGTATCCATATTCACTCCTGTATATCAAACAACAAGGGAGTTCACTGCCCTGGGCTTCTGTAACGATGCACATCAGAAGTACCAAGTGCTTTTTACAGCTATTTACTTTAATGAGGGAATATACAGGTGGTATAAGAGATCTATAAAATTAACAATGTAAAGGGTATCAGGGAGTTCATATTCATCTCGTTTTCATAATACATATTAACCAGCAAAATTAAAAGGCAGAAAATCCAATAGAAGGATTTGGTGTTTAATTTACATAGAATGTAATAAGGGTCTCCAATTGACTGCTGAACCAGTGACAGTTTAGGTTAAATGAAGGAAGAAGTGCTTACTATGGGCATTTCTGTCCAATACAGGGTTGCCATATGCTCCTGAAATGTATTACTGTCACACTCAGAGCTCACCAAGGTTTTAACCTTTTGGCCAATTTCAGCACTCCAACTGTATCTCCCAGTGGTGCACGATTTAAAAAGCATGTATTTAAATTCTACAATAAGAAAGCTCCAGGACATATTTCAAGAAATCTCTTTGCAGCATCCCAAAACTGCTCAATGCAGTCTTACCAGCAGCTAAAGTGTCCCTAAAGCAGCTGGGAACAGCTCAGGAAGACTCCCCTCTGCCACCCTCAGGCTCTCAGTGCAGAGAAGTCAATCTCTTACACTATCCCCTCTCTCAAGCCTTTGGCATATATGATCTAATGGGAAAAGTTGTGGGCTGAAAAGAGAAAGGGAATGGTGACACTAATTGCACTACAATCAATTCTTTGCCAGCTCAGAGTCATTGAGAACTTTCACGCTGCAGATATGAGAGCAATTTCCAACTGAAACTTCACTTGTAACAGCAACAGGAAACTACACCTCAGGGACTGGCAATTAGCTTCCTAAATCCCCAAGTTTTTCAATTTAACCTAAGCAGCATCTGAGCAGCAGAGTGAATTTGTATATTAATTACAAAACTTGATTTCTTTCAGGCAATTTAAAACACAGAATGTCATTAAAAAACCAAACAAGCAACATTTATCATTCCTCTATTATCAGTAATGCAGGGACTCTTACACATACCCATGTGTCCACAGGTATCTGGATTCTCCAGTCATCACCAATAAACTGCATCGGGGCAACATAATTGCCACTGTATGGCCATCAGGGTGTTTGAAATCCATCACAATCTAAAAAGAAACAAAACCAGTCACCATGAACGAACATGACTTATAGAGCTTCATGTACAAGCCAGGTATTCTCAAGTCCTACCTTTGTTTGTCTCTCTAATGCGTTCAACCAAGTATTGCTATGAAACAGCTACATATTTCCTAGGGATGCAAAAGTCTGCAGGTCTCCAGTCCTAAAGCTCCCTCCCTTTCAGCACTATGCTCCAATCTCAGGCAGTCACAAATATATGTGTATAGAAATAATTAAAATTACATACCAATTTCTTTTCGCAATAAAAACTTTGTAAGAACAGTAGCACTGTTCAATCTCTGTATGTACCTGTGAGGCAGGAAAGGACTGCTATCCCTCAACTAAAGGCAGCTGCATGAGAGGAAGAGAGGGCTCATTTGCTGTATCTCAAGCATCTGAAAGTTATGTACCTGGACTAAGGCCATCAGCTACTGTCTTTTTGTGATGTCTATGCAGACAGACCAGTTTCTCCACAGGGTTATTCATCCTAGAGTAAAATGTAGAGCTAAGTGATGTGGAATGACCCTATGCCCTCTGGAATTGCCTATCCATTCCAAGTGGATGAGCTGAGACAATTAGCTCAATTGATACATAACATTCAGATAAGCAGTATTAGGTGAGAGAAATAATTTCCAATGTGCCCATATTCTTGAAGATTTGAAGCACAACAAGCAGATCCCAAGATCCTGACTAACATGTCAACTACCAGACCATCCTTTTATTATCTGCCATCTGGCTTCCAGCCACGGCAATATACTGAGGTAACACTTTCAGCTTTATTCCAATTTCACAGCCCAGATGGCAGTGGTACATTTTGCTTCTGCATGGGCTAGGAATGTTATCCTTTTACATTTCCCAAACGAGAGCAACTCTTGCTGTGGAAAATAAGGAGCAGGTCATTTAAGCAAGCCAAATGACTTACAGAAGACTGACTGAGAAAGAAAAGTGGTCAAAACCTATTCAAGTCAGCAGTTCCTGGCACACTGGAGAATTAGCACCATGAAAATGCAGCCATCTGATTTGTAACCTACTAAGTACGCAATTTAAAAGCAGACTTACTCCAGTATGCCAGATTGAAACAAATTAGGCACTTCTTCTGCGTACAGACGCGTTTAACAAAGAAAAAACAGTGGTGCAACAATCAGTCATTCAGCACAAAAACCCAGCATGACAGAGACTGAATAAGCAAGACTCTTAAACACTACAAATTGCCACTAACAACAATTACTATTTAATGTTGTGCACACTGAAGCAAAGCACAATGGCATTTACATTTTTAGGGAAAAAATTATTTATGCTGTACTACCACTCAGATAGAATGACACAGCTTCTCCTGTTGGGCTATCTAAATTTATGGCCAAATGTGACAAGGGTGACAAACAGTGGGGTTGACAGGGGTAGAGAGATATTGGGGAAGAGTAATAAAGCATATCTATAAGTTCTGCTTAATGATTATGAAACCTTTCAATAGCTACACAAACAGATGAATGGCAGCCACTGGCAACTGTACTCCTTCCCTTGGACTTCATAATTTCTTCTAGGAAACCTCAGAGAAGCATGGGGTGAAGGAGAAAATAAAGTAGGCTTTACAAATCTGATGGGGATGCTGTCCTGTAAAGCACAAGTAGCAGCAAGTCTCTGTAAAAGTATGCAGCTATCTGGCAAGGCAAATAAATCAGAAGATAACTAATCAGGACCAGCAAGTAAGGAAAGAAAAAGCATGAAAAGAAATGGGGAGTGAAGTGGTAGGATGAAATGGGTGAGATGATGCCTCAGTGTGTCTTTTGCCTCTCTGGCTCACTGCTGCTGGGGACAGGTGTGAGAGGACAAGATAGAGTCCAGGTTCTTCAGCAGCATGGCATAATAAACTGAACACAAGAATGTCCAGATTCCTTCCTGAAGGGAATCCTGTTACTGGTCCTCTTTCTGAGTCAGTAGTAACTACAAAGCTCTGTTCTTGCAGATGATATTAAAGAACTGCACTTTATCCATGAATCAATGAGGAAACCTCTAATGGGTCCCCTGTATTTCTAGTTCCCATCTCCCTCCAGGGCCCAAAAGAGGACCTTCTTCCCTTCCACTTCTGTATGCCAGGCTGGTGACTCCCAAAGAAGTAGTGGGAAAACTACTTTATAGTACCACAGTATATACTTTATATATATTATATACTTTATATACTATATATACTTTATAGAGATACTTACAGTATCTCCAGCTCCCTGCCTTCTCTGCTGTTTTACCTCATTCATCTCCAATTCCTTTTTCCCCTTTTTGTCTGTGTCGCCTCAGAGTCTCTTCACAGAAGATGCTCCTCAAACCCTGTCCTGTAAACAACTATTCATCCAAAACCAACAGAGGTTCAGAGTGCGCTATAGGCAGGTGACACATTGGGAATGAGAAACCACAAAACTATCCATGCCAGCTGGAGTTTTCAGGCAGCAGTGGCAAGAAAAGAGAGAAGAGCATGTTACCCTGGCTGAATGTCAACTACGCTAACCCAACAAGAAATACATGAAACAAAATTTCTGATGGTGCAGAATTTGAGGCTGAAAAGCAAGAACTTATCTTGGTAACACCTAGTCCTCACCAGAACAGAATCCCAGCTCTGTTCCTGCTCACCGCTTTTCTGGGAAGGGAAAGCTTCTGTACTATAATCTCACTTTGTGTAGCTGCTCCCCATCTAACTGAATTTCATCCTTAAGAGAAGCTGTGATGATTTGGGAAGGAAAATATAAATAAAAGATTAATTTACTTGCAAATGGGCAATGACATCAAGCAATTAGCAGTAATTAAAAGAGTCAAAATCCAAATCCAAAACTGACTTTTGTTTATGAAGCAGACTGAGGTCCTCAGCTAGAATATAGTAAAGTTTTGCACTGATGTATTAACAACAAATTTGACATTGCAATTGAGACAGAGAATAAAATCTAAGGAACATCTGAAGAAAATTATTATAATTCCTATGCTTCATTCCTTTACCTAGATTAATTGCACCTGAATGCTTGAAAAACCAAGCAGGAGCAGTTCTTCTCTCCTTTGTTTACAGCACAGTAAAGAACATTCAACCCAAAAGGATTTCTGAAGAACTCTGTTCTTATCTCTGGCAAGCCTGTTACTGACTGAAGTGGATAACATTCCCACACTCCTCTATGTGTCTTTATGCTGGCAGAGCATTCTCAATTGTCACTGTCAAACACACACGCACACAGAAGATTAACGCATTCGGTCCTCTTTTTAATTTACTAAGGATTTACAATCAATAAAGCAACTTTGCCACTGCTGAATCAATCTGCTTCATGACAGCTTTGCTCCACAGGAGCTATTTCCAATTACTATTTTTGTTTTTACCTCTTTTCTTTTTTTTCTTAGATGGCAGAGTCAATAAAGATCAAATTTCCAGCTAGCTCATGGTGCATCATCCAAGGATTACAGTCAAAAAATAAAAACAGTTGGTGCTATATAATGTTACCATTTTTCATTCTACTATGGAAAAAATGTGCCCCTGAATATAGCAAAAAAAAAAAATCTTAAACAAACAGGTAGTATCTACTTGTGGTTTTAAATAACTTGTCATGATGCCAAGTTATTTAAGAGAGCATGTTCAGGACAAGGGAGCACATGAAGCAGTAAAGAGTTTTCAAGGATGGCTAAACATCAAAGCAAAGAGACACCCACATCGCAAACATTGTTCCTGTGGCATAAAATATGGCAAAGTGCAAAAATCAGAAAATAATCCAACATAAAAAGGGAATAAAGTATCTTTTCCTTAACACCTCAGGGTGCAGAAGTCTGCACCAGCTTTCAGTGCAGTGGTACTGTACTTCATGAAAGAGTAGGAGAATGAAGGGCTATCACACAAGTAAAGACTCAAAGGCAAAACAGAAATAATGCTAAAGAGCTATAAGGACAATGTCAATAAGAAATTCCCAGCTACAGTGGGGATTGACAATTATTTTTCTAAGCTTTGTCTCTGATGCAACTTGTATTTGATGTTAATAGACTACCTTAGACGAAACATACTCTAAAGCTAAAAAAAGCACAATGTGGAATTTTTCTCAAGTCTCTGACATTATTTACTGAATTTTCAGAGAGAAAAGACAGATTATCAGCCTACGTAACAGTTTCCCACAAGTAAAACAAACGAAAAAGAATGTCTACTTCAAAAACAGTTGAGAGGTTTAAAGCCCACACATGGAGCTTGAACAACACAGTGGGGCTCTATGCAAAGACAAGAGCCTGCTGGCTCACACAGGACCAAGGCAATTAATTGGTAACATACATGGTTTTTCACCGCAAAAAACATGCTAAATTCAAAAATTGGGGATTCAGAAAATGCTGAATTTTAAAACGAAAGCAATTAGGATTCTCTTTCCTGAATAATGCACATCATAGCAAATTTACCTTTTGTAGTATATGCAGATCTTTATATCGTGTATCATGTTCTCTGGCCATACATCAGAACACGAGTGCAGCACTGAGAATCGTGACGATGAACTATTTCAGTATTGCCTTTCTCAGAAATCTCTCAACACATGTTCAGGCCTCCCCCATACCAGATCTATACCAAAGCATACCGTATCTTGCTAAGTCTGTTTATCCACTAAGGCACTATGGTGATGTTACTCAGATGCTTAATGCACTTACGAGGCTTTCTTTCTTCAAAAATTGTATTCAATTTTCCATCCATGCAACATGTTACTATCTTCCTGGATTCTCTGTGTCATTTTAAGTATCTATGCCTTTCTTCTTCTTAATCAAAGTCTAGCATATGAGTGTTTAAAAAATATTTCAATATATGGTCAGTGCTTCATTCTCTTATATCTGAGGTCTCACCTTGTTACGATTTTTCTTGATAAGCCCACAGAGTTGAGTGCATCCACTGAACAGCACACCAGTATCTCTCCTAGTTATTCCATTGACTCCATGATACAAATTCCCTTACTGTCTGGCCTCTGTCTAAAAGATTCAGGTAGTGCACAAGAAGAGAAAAACTATTATAATTTTCAAGCTAACCACGGTTGGATGGAGGAGCTTCTAATCCTCTGAAAGCCTTGTCCCAGCTAGCTGAAATATACACCACTCTCCTTTTGTACACAGGGATTTATCTCCAGCTCCAAGTTATTAGACATCATCAGTCACCTCACTAAGCTAGATGCCAGCTCCTTGTGATGTCCAGTGGGCTGGCTGCTCTGCCCAGCCTTGGCAGAGGTTGGGACACTGGTGGTACTTCTGACACCATACCACCAACTTCTGACTGCTGCTGTTCCCACTCCAAGATCACTCACAGCTGCTACAAATTTTTGTGTTTCACTCACATGCCTTCTCAAGTTGATTCCTTGTCAAAAGCCTTTAAATACGTCAGTTCCTACGGCCTCTAAAAGTATCAAGTTTCTTTTGTAATTCAGCACATTACCTGTGGTCTTTGCATCTTCTCAAATCATTACCTGTGTTAAAACTAAATGGTGAATATTAAACCAGTATATAAAAGGCTTTCAATCCCTACAGTAAAAGGTAACAGTTGCATTACCACTGCTTCCCCCCCCCCCCCTCCCCCAACAGGTATAGAGCTCTCCTTTCTGGAAAATGCTATCTAACCAAAGCATAAAACCTTGATGTCCTTTTATAAATCCAGAAACAAAGACACTGTCAAGTTCTCAAAAAGAAACAATTTATTCATTCTCACTAACATTTCATCTTCATCCTTTAATAAATTGCCTTCCTAGCTCTTAGCTTAAACTCTTTTAGTTCACAGAAAGCAACAGACTAATATTGTTAGTCTTCATTTAATTTCTTTTACTGACAGTCTCCTCTGCAGTATTTTCCACTCTTTCAGTCATGCATCTTTCCTCACATCCATGGGTGTTCTAAGGTTTTGTATCACTTGCTTTCTAATGGAGTACAGTTCAATGGAAGAGCACAGGAGGACTGCTACACATCCTGACCCTGATGGCCTCCAGAGGGCTCAGTCTGTTAAAATGGAAATCCCAGACATCATAAGAAAGCAGTTTTGCGTTCTCAATTATATCTCCTCAGACTTGCACTTAATGTATTACTCCTGAAAGCAAGTAATCCTTATTTACATGTCTAATACTGTACCAAATGTCCATCAAGAAACCATTGAACAAGTCCTTACAACACAGACACAGCTGTTCTGTAATAACCACAAATTTATATGCAAGTGTGATATTTAGAGGATCCTAAATGTGGTAGCACATGGTCTATGTGATGCTGTGGTGTATCTGTAATTCTTCCACACATTTACAAAAGTTCTCAAGAGACTGGCAATATCTAAGTAGAAAGGGAAACACTTCAGTATTCAACAAGCACTTCTCACCTTTCTAAACCATTGATTGTTTACGAATATCTGTGGAAATACACACAACTGTCACGTTTCTGACCTTGCACGTAAGCAGGACTCCCTTCAACTGTAATTTTATGTCCATTCTATGCTGCCTGTACATTTATCATCCTGTCATCAACCATTACAGGCTCTAATGGCAAGTTTCCTACAGCAGAAGCAGGGTGAGGAACAGTGAATAAAGCCTGCATGCAATATAAACAATAACTGATACAGCAAAACCCAGGCTTTGGCTGAGTAATACTGGAATAAAACAGGACCTGAAATATTTACATTCAAAGTGTAGACTCATACCAAGTACTAGTGTGGCACAGACCCACCAGCTGTTGTAAAATAGCCCAAGTCCTTGCAGGTTCAGTCTATTTCAAGGCATGGTAAAACATGTTGCATGTTCATTAGCCTACATTGTGGACAACCATCTTCCCTCACTCTCTACAAACACTGGCATTGTTCATCAAACCTTATTCTCCTCTGCAGGTCTCAGCTTTCTGCTTGCAGTGCTGTAATATATAATAATATATAATTCAGGCTAACTTTAAGTCTAGGGTGGAAACAGGGAAATCAGTTCAAGATCAAGATCTACATTTGGCCTTAGATTTTAAAACAACCCATTAGGGAATGGAAACCTATAAAATGAAACAAGAGATGTCTCACTCAGCATGAGCTGAATTACCCCATAGGCTGGACTGATTCAATCCCCATTGAGTACAGAGGAGCTCAGGCATGAGTGCACAGGTACACACCTCCTTGTAAACACTAACATTTCAGTCTCTTAATCGTGGACTAAATACCATTGACAACAAGTTATTAAATAATGTATCCAAATATGGATTCATCAGATGCTTCAACTCTGTTTAAAACAGTTCTGCTTTAATTAAAACCTCTTCCTGCACTATTATCATCACTAAAATCTTGGCCCCTACATAGTGAGAAAGTAGTATGGAAACACTGTGGTGCTGAACACCTATAATTCAAAGGGATGAAATGATGAATTTATGCACTCACTGTTTGAAACAAAGGTCAGCTAGACCTTCTCATACCTGCATCTAACAGCTGTCCCAGAGATCATGACAATGAAAGAGAACTGCCAGGATACAAGACATGCAAACAGTGCCTTCCCAAACTAATTCTTGCATCATATCTCACAAGGGCTGACAAGATATGGTTTTTAATTTATTGCTATAGAAACTACCATATGGCCTGTTTCTTAATCCTCTACATCTTAATTGTAAAAGGGAAATCTACTGAGGAACAAAGATCTGGGCATGAATTTAAACAAATTGCTTACATACATGAAGAAATCTCATTCCTTAGCAGTCAAAAGGACATAATCCTTAAGCCCCCCCTCAAAAAAATAAAAGAAACAAACAAACAAACAAACCCTAAAAACCCAAACAAAACCCAAAGAACTAATGAAAGCAAATGAAAGCCATCTTCTTAGTTAATGATGTTTCCTGTGGTCATAAAGTATAATTCAAAACATTGCATGACACAAAGACACTTCTTTAAAATCCTTTGAAGAAAACTGTTTTATCAATCACTCAATTGCTATGTTTCACCCCACAGAGTTCCCACACATCTGACATAGACATGTTATTTCAAAGCAAGGAAAACAACCAGAAAGGAAAAACACATTCTAAAACTTGGATAGGCAGTATTCCAACACTGCTGATTTTCATCATAAACAATCTCATCTCTTTCTTCTGTCATTCCCTCCATCTGCTTCATTAGCACAATGACTGTCTTCTCATAATGCAGCCAAAGTTACACAAAAGGGCTGTAACCAGGGCTTCAACATCTGGCCTTGAATTTACAACTGACTCTCTGAACGCACACAGAACAGATGAAGCAGTAACAGGAAGGGCAGGAGGAACAAGAACCACCTCCCAAGTAGCTGTGAAGTGTCCAGTTTTCTGCTTTCTGCTGCACCATCAACCCTGGTTTCCTCCCACCATTCCTCTGCTGCCTCAGCAGCAGACCAGGGTTTTCCCTGCACTGCCCCTGGGCAGCAGCAGCAGGAGGCTGCCTGCCTACTTGCTTCTCTGCTAAGGGCACTGCTCTCCCACTGACAGAATCCTCCTGTCAGGTGTATCAGCATCACAGGTCTGACAGCTCCAGCACGCTTTAACTGCTCAAAATTGCCAGCTTCTCAGCAAAAGTTCAGCTCTACAAAAGGTCAACAAGAGCTCTGTGGAGAAACCCCTCCCAGAACATAGCTGGTAAGAAAAACAGAAACAGAACATTACAGCATGCAGAATACTCAGATTTGGAAAGATAGGATAAATGCAGACAGACTTCAAACCACACATGCTCCACTTCCTGCTATTACAAAGCTCCGTCCAAAGCCAAGACAGATAATACACCACAGCAGGAGCTTAACAAGTTAAGCTTGTTTCTTTGCTTATAGGCTACTTGTGATTATTATTATTGACTGACTAGGCATTTCTTCATGAAATTTGCCACAGTCTTAAAATAGGCTCCTAAGACAATAGAGATGACATCAACAGCTAATGAAATTAGATTTCCTTACTGAATTCCAAAACTGAAGTACAGTTAAAATGTAACAGCTAAAGATAACTTTTTTATGCTCCAGTTCAGCCTGTTTGCTTTTAATTGGTAGCAGACACCAGGATTTCATTTCAGGCAGCAAGTACTGACCTTCTAAAAATAACATGGGGAATTAAAGTAACTTCCACTGATGAACCTCTTGACAAAATAAAAAATCCTTTAAAAAATCAAGAAATTAGTAACTACTAAAAAACATCACAGAAGTTTCTATTTAAAGATTAACTACATTTCAAGAATGACAAATGAAATCGTGATTCAAAAACAATTTCATCAGTAAAAATACCAATTGAAAGGTAAATTCAAATGCTCTGTTAGTTTTCATAGAATCACAGAATAGCTTGGTTTGGAAGTGACAACACAAACATCTAGTTTCAAATCCCCTGCCAGGGGCAGGGACATATTCCCCTATACCAGCTCAAAGCACCATCCAGCATGGCCTTGAAACCTTATATGGGTTCAAGCCTTCCGATGAGGCATTCACAACTTCCAGTGTCTCACCACCCTCACAGTAAAGAATTTCTCCCTAATATCTAATCTAAATCTACCCTGTTACAATATCAAACCATTACTCCACATTTTGTCACTACACTACCTGGTAAAAAATACCTGTCCAACTTTTCTGTTGGTCCCTTTTAAAGTACTGGAAAACTGCTAACAGTCCCCTCTTCTTTAGGTTGAGCAATCACAACTTTCTCACCCTGTCTTTACAGCAGAAGCTCCAGATATCTTATCAATTACAGGATCCCCTGCCAGTCCAAAAGGTCCTTGTCCTGCTTATGCTGGCAGCCCCAGAGCTGGATGCAGCACTCCAGGAAAGGTCTCTTGAGAGCAGAGGAGAGGGGGAGAGTCCCCTCCCTCAATCTATTGACTGCACTGCTTTTGATAGTCTCCTATCTGATGCTTCTTTTCTTTTATTAAAATAACTGTATTTTCTTCCCTGGAATAAATAGAAATTTCATATTTAAATAGTTAATTCATCTCACCACCACAGAAGAATGGCTCATGTATCATAGTGAAGGATACATGGGAGACATGAAACCCAAAAGAGAAAAAAAAAGATTTTAATTTAAAGTGAGTGGTACTGTATACCATAATATAATGTTTTTTCAAGATTGTTACCTATCTACATTTTTCCTACCACATGAAAACCAATTAGAAATATGTAGCAAAAGCTAGGGAATAGCAAGACACTTTTTAGAGAGTACATTTGCTTCCACTGAAAAATTCAGTATCTGTATTTGTGTGTCACGGTAGTGCCTTAACAGCCAGACGTCTGAGAATTGAAAATGAAGTGGTGCTGCCTCAGCATACAAAATAAGCACACTACAGAAACAGCAAATTGCCTGGAGACAACAGGTTCTGTTAAAACAGAATCAAGTTGGTAAAGGAATTAAGTGAAAGTTTTCCTTCATTATTTAGCAGTTATGACCCTAATCAGAAAATCGTAAGCCCTACTGCAGACTGCAAACATTTTAGAAAGATTTCAGTCACAGTAGGAGTTTTCTCACAATCACACAAAAAATAACTGGAACCATATGACATTCTTTATAGCTTCCCTATGTATTTTTCTATGTGATATTGAGTGGATTTAATTTTCAAATTCTTCCTAATTGCAGTTTCATTTATCTCTCTTTCCACATTCACTTGGATACACTGCCCAAAGGAGTTCAGGAGACAAAGAACACATTCTTCCCACAACCCCTTCTCAACACTAAACAGCTCAAACAAAACACAAGATGCTAAAAAGAACAACCAACTGACTGTGAAGAAAGCAAACTGGTAAGAACCAGGAGGAGCTGCAGCTCTGCCTTCCCCCTCAGTAGCCAAAATAATGGACCAGGAAACAAAATCACAACAGAGAATGGAATAAGGCAACTTCCCACTCTAGCAGACCCAGTAGAAATAGCTCAGCGAGTCACAGCACATTCCTCAGATCAGAGAACCCACAGCAATCAAATCACAGGGTGTCTGCCTTCCTCAGCACTAAAGTAGGAGCTAGTAGGCTTTGCACAGTGGGCAACAGCTTTATGGAAAGGCACAGGAGACGGTAAGTTTCTTCCTTCTATGGAGAGGAAGGCAGGCAGGTATAAATCCAACAGAAGGGAGACAGGAGACAAACCTTGGCAGACTTATTTACCTGGTATTGGCCCACTGGTAGTAAATGCCCAGCTCAGACAAAGAGGCAGCTAGAAACCATAATGTCTCACCAATATGCAGGGGGAGCAAAAAAGCATATTTAAGCATATTTTTATCTAAAACTTTGAAATATGGCTCTGTCATACCTTAGCTTTGATTATGTTCTTCCCAAGTAGCTGAGAAGACACCAGAGAAAGCTCCTAGAGGAATAATGCTATCACATCATTGTTCTGGGCGCAATTCTGACCAAATGCTCTTCTTGTACCATCTCAGCATAAACTGAAATTGATTAGCAGATTCTACAGTGGAACTGGGAAACAAATGCTTGTCTGCATTAATTGCACCATGGGTGCAGTGCCCTTGTTACCCTTGGCGAAAAGAGGAATTAGCCTATCAACAACCAAGGAGGGGTTTTTTTTTACTGCAAGACAGGTTCCCTCTGAACAGTTTACATGAAAGCTGGGCCTTCAAAATCCTTCCAAAGGTTAAATTAACTCATCAGGTAGAAAAGTCAGGAGGATGTGTTGGCATCTGTGAACAGAATCCTGTACACAAATGGGGAAGAGACATCCAGCACAGAAATAAAAACTCAGAACAGAATGCTTCACCTTTGCCAAATGAGGCAGTTAGACTGCTGTAAGAATTTCCATGAAGGGGCTGCAGGCTTTGTTGCTTATATCAGATGGCATATTTCAATGTTCAGTTGCATTAAAAGGAACTTGTCCCTTGATTTTGACAGTGCCTGTATCTCATCCTAGCTCAGTGACAGTCCATCATGCTATGACATGGTCAGAAAGAAACACATAGGACATATCTATAAAGAGCAAATGCAAACAGGAAAGACAGATTTATGAAGCCTGATGCATTTAACTTGTGGTGCTCAGCACAGCTTTCACATGGAGCAGCTCCTCATTAGTTTTCAAAAATTAAATACCACTTTAAATGGAACAAGCCAACTAAACTTGGCATAGAATTATAAATAAAGTCCATTTGGATTTCCAGCTTAAACCACAGCAAATTGCTGTTCTTCAAGAACCAATAAAATCCATGACTGTAAGACATGTTTCTTGAGTGGCACCTGTCTTACAGATTGGAAAAGCACATTACCGAGCTTTAGGAATCCTACCTCATCTGAGCAAACATCTAAACTCAGCACTAGGTTGTAGTGATTAAAATTAGTGCCCCCCATTTGGGTTCAGAGACCATTTGATTCTGTTAATACAATCTCTTTTTAAATAGTGATGGCAATTACTACTATTTCACCCACTACCATCATCCTGCCAGCATAGACAGAGAAAAAAACCTATGATATAGCCACTACCATAGAAATTCTTTAAATAGGTAAGATGCTTTCTGCCTTCCCTTACAAGAAAATTAAAGCAATATATATGTAAACAGCAAATTAAACTGAATTAGCAACTAACCAAGATAAGCAGAGTAAGAGCTGGATCACACAGCAATATCCAGTGCCTGCCTATCTTATTAAAGCTCATGCAAGACACAAAACAGCTGCTAACTATCAAAGGCTGGGTACAGTCTAGACTTTCTAAAGGCTGCTCATAAAACCTCTCAGCTATTACAGAAACAGCTGGTGCTATACCAGCTACAGGTTTCTGTTTGTTAGCCAAGACAGATTGGAAATAGATCAACAGATAAGAAGCAGAAGTGCCAGAAAAAGGGTCAATCATCAGACTGAGAGATG
This sequence comes from Prinia subflava, assembly GCF_021018805.1. Classification (NCBI taxonomy): domain Eukaryota; kingdom Metazoa; phylum Chordata; class Aves; order Passeriformes; family Cisticolidae; genus Prinia; species Prinia subflava. The sequence goes on from NC_086249.1 coordinate 33,408,570, forward strand.
AAAAGAAGCAGCATATCTCACTCTATCAGTTCTAGAATGACCATACTCAAAGGTTGTTCAAAAGGTCTGGTGAAGCTTTTCTTTGAAACATTGCTCTGCTTTCAAGGCTTAAGAGAGTCACAGGTTTTCTTTATAGATCAAAGCACTTAAGATCCACAGGCTAAGAGATGACGAATGTGTTCAGATGAACAGGAGCTAGGCAGAGGTCAAGGATGATCCATATATGAGCCTCCCTCTTTAACCTTGATCCACAATCTGGCTGACATCCTTAAAGCTTTCCTTCCTCAGACATTAGGTCAGGCCTAGACAGAGCATCACAGCAGCTCTCAGTTTGTACCAGCCTTTTGCCAGCCCAAGGGATAGGAAGCAGAGTAAGGCAAGGAAAAGCAGAGCTAAGGAGAAGAGAATGACAAGCCTGGGGCTGCATCTTAGGAAAATGGGACACAGGAACATAAATCAGGATATTGTGCCAACACAACAGCCCTTCTGAGCCAACTATGACTGTGCTTTGCTCTCTGGCAGGGCGCAGTGGGTGTCCCATGGCAGGGCAGAGACAACGAGGAGGGACTGCAGGGTGTTGGTAACTTTAGACTGAGAGTAAGAGCTGCAGACAGGAAGGCAAAATTCTTCTATGGGCTGCATACATTCATAGCACTACTTAGCACGAAATAGAAATGTTACCTCTGTATTTCTAAAGTTTTAATTAATCAAGGCTTACACAGCAGCATGTAAAATGACAAATTAGCAAAAGTGGAAAAACAGAAATCTCAATATTGATCAAGCTCCTGCTGCAAACCTGCAAAGTGAAATTTGACACAGGCTTTAAAATTAGGATTCTTTTGAGACAGCTGCAAACTTGGCCAGGCTTCTAAGATGAAATACTGTAAAACTGCATATCTTTAGAGACACCAAATGGAGACACGGAAAATAACACCTAAGTGAAATAAAACCAAAACTCTCAACAGAAAGGACTGATCCCTGTTTTGCAGTACTTTGTTCAAATTCATGGAAACAGAGCATGATTTGCCATTACATTTAATAAAAGATTGCTCACCTAAATTTAACACATTGCCTTGTCTTTCCTAGTATGACAATTTCTGAATAAAAGGAAGTTGCATTCAATAACAGAGCATTGAAACTGACAATTCATTAATATTTTCAGTATATTGGCTCCTATGAAGACAGAATGTGGTGATCTATAAAATGCAATTACAAGCCCACAGGACATTCTAGAAGTCTCATTTTATTCTGCAGTTTCCCAGGAGATGGCAAAGAAATGGGTTTCAAACAGGAATGATTAGCCTGAGACCCTCACTTTTCCTGAAGTATTATAGGACGAGACAAATCACCTCTCACTGCTTTGCCCTGTAACTATTCAGTAGTTTTTATAAGCTAGGCAGAAGTGTAAAAGAATAATGAGATTTTCCTCCTTCAAAACAAGTTTAATCCATCTTGTAAACTCCTCAAAACACGATGGATTGCACCAACCAGGGTAACCACTTGGCCACTCTGTGCCTCTTGATAAAGCCGTTTCATGAGACTAAGACAGGAAAGAGAAACTCACACCTCCATTTCCATACTGTTTGCAAACAGGCATAAGAACCTGGATTGCTTTAGATTAGCTGATGCAAGACAAATGCAGTGTTGTGAAGAATTATGCCTTTATTTCTCAAAACTATTTGTTTATATTTAAAATGAGCATGCATGCCAATAACTATTCCTTTTTCAACATAAATCAGGTTTGCAGAAACAAACTTACAATGATTCCTCTAGCAAAACAGTACAAAGTGCTTTGTTACTGGATAAACTCATTCCCCACTGAGGAAAAGACTGATCCTCAGTAAGATGAGTTAGGTTGCAAGGTACCACTGAAAAGGGCAGTGGCACAAAGCGCACTTGGAGACACAGCACTAGTGGGCTGCCCCTGAGATTGATACTGGGGCTAGCACTGCTTAACAACTTCATTAGTGACCTGGATGATTTGGCAGAGCACACATTCAGATGTGTGCAGATAACATAAAACCTGGAGAAGTGGCTGATACCAGACAGTTGTGCCACCATTTAGAAGGATCTGGACCGGCTGGACAACTGCTGCCAACAGGAACCTCATGAAATTTTACAAACAGAAGTGCAAAGTCCTGCACCTGGTCAGGAATAATCCCATGTACCCCTGGGAGCTGATGCGCAGGAAAGCAGCTTTGCCAAAAAATGACCTTGAGGTCCTGGTGACAAGAAGTTTAATATGAGCCATGAAATGTTCTCTTGGAGAAAAAAAGGCTAACAGCGTCCTGGGTTACATTAGGAAGAGCACTCAGCTGGTAAAGAGAGGTGATCCTTCCTCACTTATCAGCGCTGGTGAGGGAGCATCTCCTGTACTCTGTCCAGTACTGGTACAGGACTGGGCTTCCCACTACAAGAACGCCATGGACTTACTGGAGCAAGCCCAAGACAGGGCCATAAAGATTATTAAGGAGTATCTTTACATAAGGGGATGCTGAGAGAGTTCAGACTGGTCAGCCTGGACAAGGGATGGTTCAGGGTCAGGTAAGATGGCTCTTATTAATGTGTACAAATGACTGATGGAAAGGAATTAAGAAGAAGGAGTCAGATTCTTCTTAACAATGTCCATCAACAGGACAAAAAACAATAAGCACAATTTAAAACCCATGCCATTCCATCAGAACAAAGAAACAGTTTGGATTTTTATTGTGACAGAGGTCAAATACTATAAAAGATTGCTTACAGAGGTTCTGGAGTCTCCATCTGCATACATATTCAAAACACAACCAGACACAGTCTTGGACAACCTAGTTTTGCTGACCCTACTTAAGCAGGAGTTTGAGCTATGTGATAAGAGATTACCTCCAACCTAAAGAGTTCTGTGGGCCTGTGAAGATGATATAAGAAGTTTGAGAATCTGTAGTGATAATTCAGTGACCAGGCTAGGAGAGTGCTTGTTTTAAGTCCTCTGTTCTGCTAGACATCTTTTTCATAAGCCAAAGTATTTATCGTAGTTATTAATTAGCACAATCTGCCTAAGTCAGATCCTGGAGGGACAAGCATATAAGAAATTGAAAGAAATGCTCTTTCCATTACTCAGTATAATGAGGCATTCTGCTTCCTTTTTTGCCTCCGAAATGTCTGCCAATTTCCAAAACAGAATACAAAACCAGCTGGGTTGCAAGGTTATTTCTTTATGGAACTTTTTATGGAAAATGTGTGCATTTACTGTTGAGGAGAACAAAGAAAGGACAAGACACGTGGCTTTATGCATGTTTTCCACCACATTGCAGCCTAATGTGTTCAGGTAGGAAAAAACTTCATCCTACAGAGAGAAAAATAAAGAGAGGAAGAGAAAGACACCACAGGCTGATGCTATATGTGTAATAAATAATAATTATTATTTATTAACATAGATAGAGTAATTACATAATAATTGTGATAATTAATTATTATTATTATTTATTAACAGAGTGTGCAAATTTTGCCCATGGTAAGATTTAATGGGAACAGAGAAGGGGGCTTCACTCCTAAAATAGGTAACTCACATATTAGTGCAGCTAATATTTTAATTTTAAAATCAGATGAAGAGCTAGGTGCACAAAACCCCAAAGAAATCATAAAAGTACTAGAAAGAAAAGCCACAAATAATGCAGGATTTCATGGGCCACTGGCTTGTTTTACTACATCTGTGCTTTGATTGCCTGCACCTGAAAAGTGTATTTATGGCTCATTAGGAAAAGGCACTGAAATTTGTGAGACACCTAACAGGCTGTAATCCAATAACTACACCTGAAATATCTAGAAATAGTCCAAATCTGGCTGTGTCCCTTGTTAAAATGTAAACATTCCAACCTTTTACAGCTTCAAAACTCCAGCTCCAGGCAGTCCACTTCCCAGAAAGGTTTGTATTTTTCATGTGATTAAAATCACTGTGCTTTTGGTCCTCTCTGAGACCATCACAAAGGTATGCTGTAATACAGAAACCTAGAAATGCACTGCTTATGGTGTTCTATCAATGAAGTAACAGGGCATCTGTGCCAGTCAGCCTCTTCATTGAAATGGAAACGATAAGAAAGCCCAGGGCTGCAGTACTGAGGCAGAATATGTGATATTAAAGCATGAAATAAAGATGAAAAGATCATTGGAGACCCGGATGCCAAGATTTAAAAATCCTTGGTATCACTGGCAAATCTTCCAGTGACAACACTGTATTGCAGTTCCTTATTTAATTAGTATATCACACCACCTTTCATACCTGATATTAAGTTTGGACAAATGTGGACAGACACCAAAGAAAAATCAAACAAAGAGTATAAAAATAGAACTACTCAGTAAAGCATCAGACAACATGCAGACATTAAGTTTACCTCAGCTCCCAAACTGAGAGAGATTATTTCATCTTCAAAAGCAGAATGTGTATCAATGTGAGGGGGGATTCCTGTTTAAAAAAAACCAAACAACAAAAAAGTCAATATAATAATAATAACAATAACAGTAATAGAGTCCTATCTCCATTAGAAAGCTCTGTTTCTATGGATGTCCACATGGAAAACTGGGAGATATATATATGGTCAAACAAACAAAACTTATCATAAAAAAGTGAATTGCCTTCCATAAGAATTCAGGGCAATTATCTTATTTACACACTCAGATTAGATGGACTCAATTAACCTAAGTGTCTTGTATAATCAGTAGAAATACCAAGAACATAGTTCAGGTTACTTTAAGGCCTCACTCACACCTGGATGACTCCAAATGCTCTCCCTGCTGTAGAGAGCAGCTCAAGCACTTTGCTCTCCTTGCAGGCAGTTTAGCCCTTGGCACCAACAGTTATGGTACATATGGCAATTCTGGGCTTTAGTTCATCCATGACCACACATTTCTTCCTCACTCCCTTCCCACAGGAGTAATCTCAAATCTCTTTACTTCCTAAGCAAATGACTGCATTAAGGACTTCAGCTTCAGCATTAGGACCTACTACCTCTGAGGCAGGCACTGTTAGGATCAAGTCCTGCCTCTGCTTTGCACTTCCTAGGCAATGCACATCACTGCTAGGCTAACCCTGGGTCATACATCTGCCAGTGCGTGTGAATACACACACATAACTGAGAATTGCCAAAAGGACAGTCAGTTTGTAGGGTTTGTTTAGATTTCTCTTTCAGATCTGCTAATTGGAAAGGAACTGCCAATCGCTGCAGCTTGTGTCACACATTTTAATGCCAAGTGCTAGAAGAGCAGCGTGCATGCCACAGCAAGATCTCACCACATGGTGGGGAACGGCAGTCAGCAGTGGGGCACGGGGGAACAGCAGACAGCTTGGGAGAGCTGCAGCTGCAGGCTGAGGCAGACAGGGTCATTCCTATACCATCCAAACGGAAACAGTTTCATTTGTTTATTAAAAATTCTACCCAAGTTCATTTTGGACTCTGTAGAGAATTTCTGAGTTGAAAACATTTTTTTCTAACGTGTCAGTCAACTCTACAAAGCACCCTTATTATACAGCAGATTTTACATCCAGATGCAAATATTCTGAATTCCATTCGTTTCAGTGAAAACAATATAAGTGTTTTATGAGACCAACATTTAATCTGACAGAAAATCAGTGAGACTTGAAAACCAAGGACAGATAGATAGCTGCTTGTCATGGCTCATAACTTTGCCTCGGTACAAAGCACTGAGGCTGTGCTTTAAGAGGCACACTGGAGTCTGCAATTCACTGTGCAGCAGGAGAACATTGACAGTGCTCCACACTGTCACCAATAATTCAACCAAGACTACACTGACCTACCCACCTTGTTTAATGTATCTTATGTGTGGCCCCTCCAGCTTAGATACTCATAGCCATAACTCACTTTCTAAAATTTCAAGTATAATTTCCAGTGAAAAAATGGCTCAGAACCAAGATGTAGACAGTATTAATCTGACTGCACTCTATGCTCAATCATATCCTAATGATTTGCACTTAGGAAAGTGTATTTGGCTTTGAGCTTGGGTTTTTGTTGAATTTTTTTTAAAAAAACCTGCTTCCATTCTTGGTAGAAATCTACAAGTTAAATTAATCTCCTTAGATGTCCCAGCCAGCAGTACACAACTAGATCAATCTAACAGATTGTCAGATACACAAACAAATAGCACCAGCTTTTCAGACCCTCGTTCAGCAGACACTGTAATAGCTGTCAGACATTAATTCTGAGAGGAAAGCCATTGTTCCTTCTTCCTAAGGACAAATGAGATTCTCACCCTGGAAAGCAAGCCAGATACTTAACCTTCATGACTAAGCTTAACAAAAAGTACAGCACGTGATTTATCCCCTAGAAGTGGGATTAGCATCTTATTTTTCTTCAGAAGCCTCCAGTTTGGGAAAAATTACAAAAAATGCAGTAATTTCTGATTTCTAAGATAAGTGAACACTGCTTGCATCATACTTAAGACTCCATATATCACATGCACTAACATTATATCATATGTACTAACACCAAGAGCCATTTCCTGGAGACTGTATGCACACTACAGGAAGCAATACAAGTAGAAGACCAAATATGACTAGTTATTCCTATATCTTTTTATAGTTAGTTTTTATAGTTCATGGCCTTGGACTCAAACACCATCATCTTCCATAACAGTGGTATCAAAAACTGCACTTCAGAACCTAAGCTCCCATGTGCAGAAACCAGTATTAAGACTTTAGTCTTGATTCAAAGCATCTCTGGTCACAGAGGAAATACACTAAACGGGCGTAAAAATCCTGTAGGTTGAAACCTGTCCCTACACCATTCTACAGTTAGATGTTAGATTCTCCTGCTTTTTAGTGAAGTTGTACTGGCTTGGCTGGGATGTACTTTATTTGTTCCACTGTATGGTGCTATGGATTTGTGATGAAAACAGTGTAGATAATATATGGATGTTTTACCTCTTTCTGAGCAGTGCTTACAGAGCATCAAGGTCTTTTATGGTTCTTGTGTTTCCCTGCCAGCAAGCCAGCTGGGAGTGCACAAGAAGCTGGGAGGGGACACAACTGGGACAACTGACCAAAAGAATATTCCATATGATCATATGATATCATGATCAGTAATAACACTAAGGGTCAAATTTACCAGGGCTGTCATTACTCAGGGACTAGCTGAGTGCTGACTGGCCAGTAGACAAGGATTTTTTTTTTTTTTTAACTTACTAAACTGTCTTGATCTCAACCCATAAGTATCCTCACAGGAGCTGCATGGTGCTTAGTTACCTACCAGGGTTAAACCACTACAGAAAATAAAGAGCTCGAAATTTTTGAGGGACAAATAAACTTACCTTGTCCAGGCTCATACTGATTTACAGTTAGTTGGTCAGGTTTATGTTTGATATATCCCTGCTTTAAGCACTTCTCCAAGAATGGGTTGCAAATTTCAGGAAGACCTAGTTATAGAAACAGAACTGTAAACAAGACAGGACAGCGTTTTACAATAAGTATAATCAGGAAAATACATAGAAGTAGCTTCATATACATGCAAGTCCATCTTTAATGATGATTACTCTGCATCAGCTGCTAACACACATCAGAATTGGGGGCCTAATCTTCAAGTCCAATATATTTTTAAGATCTTGGAATTACGACACTCTTCGAAGACTTCTGCATTCAGAAGCAGATTACTCCTTACAAATACAAATTGTACTAAAATAAAACTACATCAAATCAGAGGCAAAGTTTTCACCAATTACAATAAAAAAGTTGGAATCAAGAAGCAAAATTATTATGCAGCAAGTCAGTTGTGCAGAGAGCTCTCTAAAAAAATTTATTCCCTGGAATAAATGTTACTGAATTAGATTAAATATCACCAAAAAATCTGCTGAAGTTAAGCTGGTCTTGAAACGGGAATGGAAGGTATAGTTCTCCACTGAAGCTTTGGTTTGCTATTGTACCTGAAGAAGTGATTGAAAAAATCTGCTGAAGGTAACACCAACAAACATGTTACTACTGTCCCTTCCATGAATCTACCAATTTTTATTCTTGTTCTTTCCCAATAAGTGTTTACGTTTTTCTCACACATAAAAGAGTCTGTGAGACCAGAAAGCAATTCACATATCAATTCTCTTACACTGATTCAGCTTCACAGTTAAAATCTTAATATATTATTAATAATATACTAATAACAAGATAATAAGAGATTATTGCATGCTACATCCACCCCAGTACACATGCATCACCTTGAACACCTTCAAGTTTTACAGGAATTTAACTCTCCTATTTTACTATTTTTAAATCTAACTCTATAAGATGACTCACTTGCTTTGCTCTGACTCACAGCTTTCAACTCCAAATATGAGTTATTGAAACCTTTACAAAATTGCTTTCAGAGCAAAAGAAATTTTATTTCAGTGTGCATCCAGCAAGCTTCAAGCTGATTGAGATAAATATATACAGCAACATACATCACATGCCCCAAATAAATTAATATGCCATTTGTAACACATAATTGTTTTATGGAACAAAAAGCTAAAATGGAATGACAAGTACAATCCCAAAAGCCTTATTCAACAAGACCTCAACAAAAGGCAGCAACCTCTGGCTCCAGGTGACTGGACAACAAGCTTAAAGCATTAACAATAATTTGGAATGAATCTCAAAATTCAGAAGCACTTTTTTGTGTGCTTAAAATACCACAAAGGCTCTCCTTTAACCAGACTCTCACAGCCATAACTCAGCAAGGCCTAAAGGCTTTACATAATGCTTCAAACATCAGAGCAAAATAAGCACAGTTTAACAGGGAAGTTCTCACCTCCAGGTAATGGTTTGTCTTTATCGACATTATTGTTATCATAGCGAAACTCATATCCAAAATGCTTTACTCTTCTATGCTTTAAAGTCTTCTGGGCTGTAAAAATACATAACTTTAAAGTAAGATCAGACTACATAAGACTACACAAAACGCTGCTGGCAATTTACTGTGTTTCCCTATTCCATCCTACCTGTTAAGCCTAAACATTCTTTATTAGCAGTTAAAATGGTGTATGTGACCCTTGTTCTTCATGCACACACTTCTGCTCATTATCTTTTGTAATTCATCAAGCATCACATTCACTGCTGTTTTGAATCAAAGCGATGGCGGTTTTGTATATGCAAGAATCAGGGAACACCAATTTTTCTTGAGCCAAGCTTAATGCATCTTTTTCTTGCCCTGATCTCTGAATGTACACCTGCTGAATATCCTACAGCTACAATTAGATCTGTCATTCGCATTAATCACCAAGTTACACATTAGCTAAGGTCAGCATAACCTTTTGCATTGCTCATGAAACTAATTTACACAGGAACCCTGAAGTGATTTCCAAGAATTCATTTACTGAAGGATTTAACTCCAGAAGCTCAAGTGAAAGTATGAAAGCAGCCAGAATGTACACCTCACTAAGTTGTTTTTTTTTTTTACATAAAAGAAGACACGGCTCTTCAGTTGGACATCAAATTACAGTCTTGTGCTTGGCAAAAGACACATAAAAAACACTTTAACTGTCTCTGGATGCAGGTTTGTTATTCAAGTAAATCCATTCCAGAATATCAATTCAGATCACTTGCCCCAAAGAGGTGATCACTTGTAGTATAAGACCAAATTTCTAGAATCACAGAATCATTTCTGACAATACATTTATCAAGATGTAGATTTCATGTAATCTGAAATTGCAGGAAAAAACCAGAATAAAAGTATAGAATAGCTGTACACCTATAGCTGTACCCACCATTCTGAGTATCTTCATCTCCTTTCCAGTCAATACTTTCCAACATCCTCCTTTCTTCCTCTGGAGAAATAATCTTTTCAATTACCATTAAGCCTGGAGGCAAGCTTGTAGGAACAGCATTTTGCAAGGAAACTGAGGTATATGAAAAAAAGAGAATTTTGTCACTCTTTAGAGAAAATGAAACCTGTGTTCACTACTTTGTATGAGAATATAGTACAGCTGTAGAAATGTTTAATGATACAATGGAGTCCTCATTGTAGTCTTATTTGGAGATTGAATGATCCCTTTTTGTCATGACAAAAGAGGGTAAGGCCTGAGTTTTGCATCATTCATGCACATTCTAAAAAAGGTACTGCACAAGATTCACAAGACTTTACATTATTCAAACACAAAACCTCTTGTGATTTTCTGTAAAAATTATGGTAAAACAGAATTTCCCAATCACTTCAAGGTTCTACCTGAATTTCATTTTATTTTGTAGAATTTCAGTGATTTACCATATCAGCAGATTGCTTCCATAGACAGAGAATACTCTGTAATCAAATATGTACAAATCTGGAGTTAAAACAATACCTAAGTGAATGTGAAACATCACTGATGTCGGGACATTCAGTTTGCTATCCTAAGAGCTCAAAAAAAGCTATTTGCTGGCAGAATGTACAGACCAACACCAGGAACCCTTTCTGCCAGACACTATGAAAGCTCACAGAAAGAGCAACAGCTCCTGTAGTAAATAGCACATAATCAGCCAAAAAAAAACCACCAAAAAGAACCCAAAAGAAAACCCCACCAAAAAACAACAACACAACAACACCACTCCTGGGGAGAAGGGGTAAAAAAAGACTGAAATTTCATTGTGCATATTTTTCTTCTTGGAGCTGAGCTAGAGATTGCTAGACTAGGGTTACACATGAAATCCAATGAACTGTCCAAAGATTCTCCAGGCTTCTTAATCACACAACCTTCGTGTGTAGTATTGAATGGTCAGGAAATTACTCAAATCTTTTTTTTCCCTTATGCTTCCAAGTAATAGAGTTGAAATTAGAGTATCCTAACCTGGAATACAAAGAGCAAAGATTATTTTATGCCCTGAATCTCAGATTCTAGCTTTCATTCTGTGTCTACAAAAACTAGTTTGCTTTTACCTATATTTACAAGCCAGGAAGTAAAAGCAAAGGGAGCAGTATGCAGGAAGCTGGATATATAGGAGAGCAGAAAAACTGTACCTTTTTCCACAAAATTAATATATAGAACAATGTTTTGGCCACAGTCTTCCAGTGTTACTTCCTTCCCATTAAGGGCATTAAAAGCTTTCTTGGCTTCTTCTGTTGTCCTATATTTCACAAATGAATATGGTTTATTTGGTGGCATTAAGAGTGTTTCCATTGCTCCATATTCTTCTAGTATCCTGAGCAACTGCTGTCTACTCATCCCATTACCAAGACCAGCATTGGCAATAACCAGGCTCTAATTGAAAAATAATTAAAAAACAAAACAAAAAAATTAGTGATTATTGTTGGTTCCTTTAAAACTAACATTTTACCAAGAGAACAGCAATATAAAGAAAAACCCATGAGCACTCTTTTAAGTATTCTGCACAAGATGTTTATACTTCCATGAGCTTGTTATGCAAGGCTAAGGCAACCTTTGCTTGCCCAGCACACAGTCTGCCTGAAAGCCTTGCAGCCTCTATCAGAAACACCTCCTCAGCTAATGCATGCTTGGCATAAAGTGGCATGTGTGCATCAAGTGTACTGCAAGCAAACAATGGCACTGGCATACATAATTTTGGAGGTTTTTGAAAAAGCTGGGAAAAGCGTTCAATTGTTTCAAATGACAGCATTTCACTTCTCTAAAGAAAAAGAAAATGAGGTTTAGAACTGAAGAGGAGTGTCATTAAAAAAATAATTATACACTGAGCACTGCTGTGATTATGCCTATTGTGAAGGCTCTGTTAACATCTGTTCTAAGCTCTGCATCAGGCTGTCCACTGCAGATCATATTTTTCAGTGTTTACCTCATTATTAATTACCGCTATTTTCCAGAATAATATTAATGGAGAGACCCATTTGTGTGGAAGACATGCAGAGGTTCAAACCACTCCTTTCATTTAATCTACAAAGGCCCCACTACACAACTGCTGCAGTACATACAGCAACTGATGATGTAATTTAGAGATAGTTAAACTCTTGCACAAAGCCTGGAAGCGTTTTCTATATTCCTGACACAAGTTTACCACTAGCACTATGATTTTGTTTCATATGTCACTTATTCAAATGTTCTGTCACCAAAAAGGACCTTGCTGGATTCCAAAATTACTCTTCGGACAAATTAGATGGAGAATTTGGTACCTAGGACAGTTTCAAGGGGAACAAGTCCCAAATTACAGACCCATTTCCAAGCAACACTAGAAAAACAGTCTTTGTTCTGAAGAGTTTACAATAGAAACAAGATTGCTGAGTCATTGCTGTCCATGTGGTGTGAAATCTGAGCAAAAATTAAACCAAATTTTATTGCAAAAATTATAGTATGACGATCTAACCAAAGTTTCCATATTTGAATGGGAAGAATTTGCAGGATCAGGATGAACATGCATAGGATAAATGATACTGCTCTATAGTGTTTCAAGCCATTTTTATTTCTCCATAAATGAGAAAGGGGAAATTAGAAACACTAACTTCTCTTTCTGTCTGCAAGTTCCTGTCACTTTTCTGTGAGGTCCTTCTCTGATCTTCTGTAACTCTACTGTGGCAGAACACTACTAAACAAAAATCTAAGTAGCTTTCTGCTAGGTCTCTTTTCTGCAAGGAGGGAGAAAGCTGTCCCTATTTAAACAGCTATAAGTCAGCCAACCAGTTCAATTCCCACAGAACCACAGCCTTAATTAAAGGAAAAAAAACAAAATGGAAAGGATTTCCAAGACAGACATGTTTTTAATGGGGAGCTTAGATGAGACAAATTATACTTGACAGAGAACTATGGAGGATAGAAAGGTAAAAAAGTTAAAAGCCTGAGGAAAGAAAGAAAAAGAAACCACAGAGAAAGAGAAGAAAAGTTTATCTACTTCAATAGCATTTCCAATGTTTCCTCTTCAACCCAAGTAACTGCTGTTTCAGGTTAAAAAAAACCTCATCTAAAGGCCATCAAAATCTCTCCACAGATATCAAACTGCTCAAGTACAGTTCTGCTTTGAAATCAAAGAAGCACAGAAAACCCTCAGTCTCAGGAAGTGCAATTTTAAGAACTGCATTTTACACAGGACACACGTGAGAACACAGATAAGCATCATTTTAACACCACCATCAAAATCACAACTACCAGTCACCTGTGTGGCATGGGAGACGCACTTCACGCCCTCATGTCTCATCAATGTATGCTGAGCTCTGACCTGCTTCCTCAATACCTTCTTCTTCATTTTCTGGACTTTCAAATTATCTTCACTGGTTTCAGCTTCCATACTGGTGTTCTGGAAAGCAGAAACAACACATAGTGAATATCCTGCTTGAAAAGGATCTCTCTCAAAAATAAGGCTTTAAAAGATTGCTATCATGCTTGATTAATTTTCCCGTTTTTCTCTTTCTCTTCACTCCTTTATTCACATTCACAGCATCACTACATCCCATTTGTGGGTTTTAACCTGTCTGCCCCTCCTGTTTTCATACAGTAATTTCAGCTAATTTCCTTCTCTCTATAGTCTCTCCAGAGCAGAATGTGAGAAAAAAAGATACGTTTGGAACTGCCATGAGATTTGGATTGTCTCAGCTTCTCAGTTATTCTCATGCCTCACCAAATGCTTGAGTTGGAGATGAAATGTTTGGCTCCTTTTACCTATTGCAATCAAGTGTGACTTTTGGCCAAACTTGCCTTTCTCAAGAGTAGAAAAATGTGTGCAATATTTAGATGTCCTAGAGCAAGCAACTAGGATGCTCCACACATCATTTACCACATCTCCCAAACTTAACCAAATCACAGTCCTGTTGTGAGAAGGAACAGAAAACTGTGTACATATATATACACATATATATATAAACTACTGAATTTCACGACAACACAGCATTTACTAGCCAGTGAGTACTTAAAGGTCACTGGCATTCTGCAGGTTTTGCTGCATCTTTTGCCACTTTTGATCTAACACTATACTGAGATCATACAGGACCTTCCCACATTTCTCTGCACCTATGTTCTTTTCCTTCCTTTTTCCTACTTCCTTCAAATCCCAGGGAGGAATCCAGATCTCATGTAAGATTATGACAAAGTTCCCAGCTTGATTGCAGCTTGACTTTATCTCTCCCTATAACATAACCCCTTACCTGTATTTTAGAGGTATCTTCTCTTCTTTGCCAAAAATCCTCCTAACAGTATAGCTGGACAATCCGACTGCAGTTGTGTACCCTATTCCATTCTTTCATCATCATCAACCTGACAACAATCCTTCCATCTTCTCTTCCTGTCAAAAAATGGGTTTCAGTTATTTTTAAGGAAAAAGAAAACAAAACAAAACTAGGTCAATCACCCCAAATGCAATCATTTAACTCGTCACCTACCCCCAGCAGTCCCTCATCCACTTGGATGACTGCAGAGCTGCTTCTCAATACCTAAACTGCAGACACAATCATGATAATACGACAATGTACCACAAAAAATGGGAAAGGTAAAAAACACCTCATATTAGTATTTGCTGCAACTTTGTGTTGAATGACTTAGCAAAATTTTGTTTTAAACAAGCACTGATATTCTAGTAAAATTGTTATAAAATATTGAAGTGTTGCACAGGAGCTGGATGTATTCCCTGTGATTGCTGCAGCATTACCATCATCAACCTGCACAACTTAACTGTAGTGCACAAGAAAAATCTTTAAAGATAATCAGAATGACAAAAGCACTCTGTGCAAATAAAAGATTCTAATCCTCCAAAAAGGAGCAGGATAAATGCTGTCAAAAAACCCTCAGTCTTTTGCCCTTCCTTTCCACTTACTAGTTCATCCTCCTACCATTCCTCTTCCATTCTCAAACACAGGTTTATAGTGGTCTTAAATTAATTGCAGCCCTTGTCCAACAACAATTTCAAGCAAACGTAGCAAGTTACTGGCATGGTGGGGATCAACAATTCTCTCCTGATATGGTTTCAGATGCCTGCTGACAAGTTTAAGGTGGCACATGCAAGGCTACAACAGTTTGAACCCTGACTTCCTGGCATTATTCAAGTTTTTACACATATCTGACCACATAAAGATCACATTTACATCTGAGCCTGACCAAAAAAAAAAAAAAACAAACCAAAAAACACCAAACCAAAAAACACTTAATAAATTACTCAGCACCAAAATCCATCCTACCATCATTAGGCTCTTGACATTTCCTAGGATCTCTTGGAGAGAATTCATGCACAATCATGCTCACATGCAAAGGAGGCAAAATGCATGAGACAAAAATCTCACAAGTAACAAAACTGAAACAGGGCAGAATGTCAAAAACAGGAGAAGACTACTAAAATAATTATTTCACATTATTTCAAAAATGAAATGTAAAGGCTGAAAAGATCAATGGGTTATAGAATCAGTCTTGATCGCTGCAAAATTAGTTTTATTACAGATTTGTTAGGGACTGTCTGCCATTTCCCTTTAAAGCAACAGTGCTCATTAAGGGCTTTTTGTCTGCTTTATACTCTGGATTTTCCCTTCCCTTCCTCAAACTCTTGGTATCTTCTTAAACAATCATTTTCCCTTCCTGATGGCACACTTGCAAACAGGCCACAGCTCATTTTTTGAAAACAATATTCATCCTTCTAAACACAAATAGCTCAAAACAGTTCAAAATAAGATTCTTCACTTAATCAACAATGTTAAACACACAGAGAGCAATGGTCCTCTTAACCTTCATCATTTAAATAATGATCAAAAAATTCTGAACTTGCTTAAACCAAAAAAAAGCACAGTGAGAGACACACACACACAAAACAAAACTAAAAACCAACACCCAAAAGTGTAAGATAATTAGAAGCCAAGGTAACTAAGGAGGAAAAATAGAACTCTCATGAAAAGAAGCATAAAAAGTTTTTATTAAGTAAATTCTCCTAAGTACATCCAATGGGTTACCCTTACCAAGATTTAGCTGATTTACAGGCTCCTTCAGCAAGCCTGCTATGACCAAGCTGTGCAATTATAAGTTTTCACAGAATCACAAAAATTAGGTTAAAAATGACCTGTAAGGTTGAGTTCATCTGTTAATCCAGAACTGCCAAGTGCACCACTAAACCCTATGTCCCAAAGCATGACCATCTACACAACTGGGTCCAAAAGGCTTGGCCTGCCCCACTTTATTTGCCTCACACAGGTGAACAAAGGCCCACATCTTCACAGCCTACATATGCACAGGTTCCTCTGCAGAGGGTGTCAGGCAGTCCCAAACTACTTCACAGGAAAGTGACACATCTTTGACTTGGTGAGTTTACAGAAAGAGAGCAAAAATACAGGACAGGTTGATACTTTGGAACCAAGCAAATTGGATTCAGGTGAAAAAGCATGGGGACTATGCACGTCAACCATACCAGTCAGACCACTGTCATGCAGCCTGCAGAACAGAGGACTTCAAACTGAAAGGGTCAGGCCTCTCCCATAACATCTACACCTCTGCATACTGGAGATGTCATCTGATGTCTGGGGAAAGCAGTTCTGAGTTCAGTCAGGCCTGTAGTCAGGTCCTCACAAACGCCCACATTCTCCAGGCAAAAGCAGAGAAGTCATGCCACAGTATTTGTCAAACTAGCACAGAAACTGAAGCTGGAAGACTAATTTTTATCCTTTTATCCCTTCAAACAGCTGAACAAGGGACAGCTGAGGTGCTGTCTAAATAGCATGTAACACTGGCAGAGATGACCTGTCCCCCAACCCTCAGCCTTTCACCTGCTGCTCAAGAAGCTGAAGACCTTCCTGATGTGCTGTGTCATGCTTGGCATCATCACTCTGGTGCCTCCAGCTCCTGAAGGCATTTATACCTGCATAGCTGAGACAGCAAAATATTCCCTTGGTCTCTGTCTGAACCAGGGATAAACTCTGTCTCGTCTGTTGCATCGTTACCAGCGGCTCAATTCAGCAGGCACAGAAACCAAGTCTGCCCTGATTTCCAAATAAAGGAATCACTCTACTGTACAGAGGTAGGAAACTTCATTTGCTAGGATCTCACACCTCCTTTAGAAAGGCCACTATGACTACAGAATAAAAAGGGTTAATCCACTGTTGCATTCATCATTGTTACCACCTGGTTGTACAACTATTTTTAAAAAGCAGCTCCTGAAAATACACTGAAAACCGTTTCCCCTTGCAATACGAGCTAAGGTTATAGCATGTCACAAAACCGGCCTAAAGTTACTACAAAGGTTAATGTAAAGCTTTAATGCAACACACGGAGCTTATTTTGTAGAAGCCTTATTAGCTGTGGAAGCCATTTCTGCAACCCAAAGTACCTGGTGGCCGGGCAGAGCTGAGCGGCGGCTGTCGGCAGAGGGAGCGCCACGATCAGGGATAAGCTGGGCCCTTCGTTGCTCAGTTTTGGCTTGGTTTTGTGCCGCAGATAGGCCACAACAAACGTATAAGGGCACAGTATTCACACAGACATCTGGGGGGAAATATATATATATTCAGGAGGCTAGAAGATGAGATGTAAGAGCTCCAGCACTGGCCAAATGCGCCTGAAGGCACCAGCACATCCAGGCACCAGCGGGTACCCGCGGCTGTCCCATCCCACCTCTGCTGGGGACCGCCAGCACCAAACCTCCCACCGACACCCCGCAAACCCCCGGGCTCTGCGCACTCGCTGCAAACAGCAACGCTAATAGGAATAACCACAGGAGCGCGTCTCAGAATCACAGAATGTTAAGGGTTTGAATAGACCTTAAAGATCAGCCAGCCCCCAAACCCCGTGCCATGGGCAGGGACGCGTCCTGCTAGACCAGGTTTCTCAAAGCCTTGAACGCTGCCAGGATTGGGGCACCTACAGCCTCCTGGGCAACTTGTTCCGGGGCCTCACCAATGTCATAGCAGGGTCCCTTCTACTCTGCCCGAGTACACACGAGGGAGGCGATAAAAGCTGTGCGGCAGACGTAGGGACTGACTTGGCCTTCTCCCCCTTACAACACCTCGTCCTGACCGAGCCGGAGCCGCGGCCAGGCCGCCGCGGGCTCTGCTCCCCGCACAGGGCGGCACGCCGGGGAACGGGAGGGGAACCAGCGGCAGAGGCCGCCTGCGCTCCCGCCGCCCCCGCGGCTCCCGTCCCCAGCCAGGGCCAGCGAGGCCCGGGCGCTGCAGCCCCGGCCCGGCGGGCGCGTTACCTGCAGGAAGCGGCCATGTCGGGGCGGGCACCCGGCACCGGCACCGCCCCCGCCGCCATGGCACCGCCCCGCCACGCTGCCTGCGGCGCGGTGGCGTCTCGGCGGGGATTTAACGGTGCGAACATGTGTCGCTTTATGGCAGGTCAGGGAATCCAAGCTTCGAGATTCAGTAAGACCAAGTGCCGGGTCCTGAACTGGGGTTACAACCCCAGGCAGCGCCGCAGGCTGGGGGCAGTGGCTGGGAAGGCCCTGGGGGTGCTGGTCAGCACAGCTGAACATGATCCAGGCTGTGCCCAGGGGGCCAAGAAGGCCGATGGCATCCTGGCCTGGCTCAGCCATGGTGTGGGCAGCAGGAGCAGGGCAGTGACCGTCCCCCTGTGCTGGGCACTGCTGAGGCCACTCCTCCAATGCTGTGCTCAGTTCTGGCCCTCACTGCAAGAAAGACCTTGAGGGGCTGGAGCGTGTCCAGAGAAGGGCAGCGGAGCTGGGGAAGGGTCTGGAGCACAAGTGCTGTGAGGAGCAGCTGAGGGAGCTGGGGGTGTTTATCCTGGAGAAAAGGAGGCTCACTGCTCTCTACAACTGCCTGAAAGGAGGGGGCAGCTGGGGGGGTTGGCCTCTTCTCCCAGGTAACAAGTGACAGAACAAGAGGACATAGTCTTAAGTTGCAGGAGGTTCAGGTTGGACATTAGGAGGCATTTCTTCATGGAAAGGGTGATTAGACCTTGGAATAGACTGCCCAGGGAGGTGGTAGAGTCACTGTCCCTGGAGATGTTTCAGGAAAGACTGAATGTGGCCCTTAATGCCATAGCCTTTTTGACATGGTGGTGTTGGGTCAAAGGTTGGATTGATGATCTCTAAAGGTCTTTTCCAGCCTAACTGGCTCTCTGATTCTCTGGCAGCAGCCAGTTCTATATGCCAAGATTTCCCAATGACCAGGCCAGGGTTCTCCCTTGGCATGCAGCTGTGTCCTGGGGAGAGGGATGCCCATGCCGGCTGGATCCAGGATAGTTGGTGTGACAATTACCTTCCATGGACACACACAGTCACTGTGCCACCTCCTGTTCCTGCTCACTCCATGCTTCCACTTGCCAGCAGGCCCTCACCATGCCACATTTTCTCCAGAGCCAGCTCTTTGCCTCTCTATCCAGTCTCCCTCTGAGTCCTCACAGAACAAGTGCAGAGGAACACCATCCCACAGCCCCACACTTGCCTCCATTCCTTCATTGGAGCCTCCTCCAACACAGGGGATCCAAAACCAGATGGGGGAAGCCACATCCACACTGCAAGTTAAAGACAGCTTCCACCAGGCCAGAATGGATTAAAAGACAGCGTCACAGCTTCCCCCAGGCTCAGGCACTCACCAGAAGAGACCATCCCCTGGCCAAGCCACCATCACAGCCAGCAGTGACCACGTTACCTTTGGCTCGCTGCAGCACCAGGGACAGAGGAAGATAAAACCAGATAAGGCCATGTGAAGACCGACCTCTGGTTGTATGTAAATATTCCGCTGCACCACTCTTGACCTGGCCAGCAACCCCCCTAAGGCTGTGGGGTGAACCCACACTAGTGAGAGGCCTGCCTCACTGAAAGGAAGCATCTCCACACTTCACTGACTCCCTGTGGAGAAAGTGGTCCCTTAAATCAGAGATACAGTGTATAAGCCTGTGCTTCACTTTTCTTCTTCATAGGTTAACCAAGCTTCATATTATGCTGCTAGACATAACCTTTCTCCCTACTTTATCCAAAATGCTGGAATTTGGGATTGCCTGCTTTTTGTTTACTGACAAATATTCTACTCATTGCATCTTATTACCTAAAGCTTAATGGTTTTTTTCTTGCTCTCTCTTTAATTACCAAGCTGATTTTTATTTTTCCTCCCTCAGCCTCCTGTGGGTAGGTAACCTTTCTCAGATTGGGATTCCCAGGCAGGTGGTATTTAAGGTGACTGATGAGCCTGTAAACCTCTAGACTCAAGCCAGCTCTTCAAGTTTTTCCCAGATGCATACTCTGGAGAAATCTACCCATGGCTGTGCTTATCTAGAAGAAAGCAACAAAAAATCCAACCAACCAAGCAACAATAACATAAAACCACTTTCCCTTGGAATGTATACCATGGCCTATGCCTATTCCATGTACAGAAGGCACAAGTGCACTAAGCATGTGAGGCTGACAGGCCACATCCATCAGCCTGTAATATTTGGGAGGTAGGAAGTACTTGGTCAGAAGGATGGTTTCACTTCTTTTCCTTCACCACAGTCTGTGCTATTAAGTCACACTCTGTCCTTGACCCGCACAGTGGATAACAAAATGTTGTGATGGCACAGATCTCCTGCCTAAGTTTTCTTATATTTAAAGTAGGAATATTTGCTACCTACCGAGTAAGAGTATAGCAGAGAGCTTGTTAACCTTTGTGAACACTAAGCCTTAGTATCATCTGCTCTTCTTGTGAGCCAGAATCAATGGAGAAAGAACAACCAGGCTGCATCAACAGATGCTCTCTCTATTAAAATATTCTCCAAGGCTCTCAGCCCTGGAAACCACCCAACCCTGAAAGCTACTGACAGGATGATCCTAATGATACCAGTTTGTAATTCATTACCAGTTTGTTCTGACAAGTGGAAAATACCTGCCCAAAGGTTGTTTCTCTTAAGTGTCCACATTCCAGATTCTGTGCACTCCCCATTCTACGTGCATGTCCATGTGTGTTCTCTGGGGGAGAACAAACTCACTGTGAGTTTGGTTTTTTTTTCAACTATCTCTGTATGATTAGCGTTGGTCAAGAATTTTTCATGCATATTGCACTAACACTTCCTCTGATAATGAATCAAGACTTTTCTTCTATAAACAACATTCTCACATAGGAAATTTCCACCATTTAAAAACAAAACAGGTAAAGGCTACTTAGGGGCTTAATACAAGCTTATTTCAAACCAGAACTGTTTTGCCCTTCAAGATTTAAGCCCAGAAGCATTGTGCATTCTTCTCCCATGCTAGATAAGATGCGTACAGGCTTCTCTTACAGATAGCACAGTGCTTATTGACAAGTAAAAATATATCTCCATTAACAACATTATCACTGACTAACCCACAAAGGAGTTCACTGAAGTGGGGATTCAAATACATTTAGCTTTGATGTTAATATAATCTCTGATTTAAAGTGCTTTAGCAGAAAACTCACTAGTTCTTTTTAAAAATACCTTTTTTTTAATTTTAATATTTTGGTTTTGAATGTTAGCAAATATTCTAGTTGGATATTTAGTCTTAACAGTTTTCTTAAGAAAAAAAGGTTTATATCAGAAAATCTTGGCTCTGGCTCTATTTTTTTTTAATTGATAATGATGGAAGATGTCTTCTAAAGCACAGTATCATGCTGCCATTTAGTCACAGGTGAAAAATAAAATCCTACTGACTTTCCTCAGGAACAAATTCCAGTCTTTGCTATGCTGTTCGCTATTTTATCTTGGCCACATTCCCAGGGAGAATCAAAGCATTTGTCAGTCCCTGGGAATCAGCTTCATGGGATAACAAGTAAACACTTCTATTTCCTTCAACAAACAAGAGGTTACTGGTCCGTAGGTGGAAAGACAATCTTACTCCCTTTTACACCAAAGCAAGCCAAACCGTGCTTTAGCCTAATGTGATCACACTGGATTTCCATTAATTTCAAACCCAATTAAAAGGGAATCACAAGAAGATAGGATTTGCTCTATCAAATCTCTTGGTATAAGAAACTGCAGTTTAAGAATCATGACAAATAGGATATATTTCAGGATAGCAGTTTGTTACAGAAATAAAAAGAAACCTCTTAGCACAAAATCCAGCTCAAAATCACCCGTGACTACTCCTGTAGAGAACTACTGTAATAAAGGATAAGACAAGATGAATTGTTTTAGGATAGTATTCATGTAATGGTTCAGTATTTGGACAAATATGTGTTGACCTAAATTCAAAATGTGCAACTGCTGCTGCTTGCGATAATAAAACTCTCCATAACAAACCTCTGCAATGCCGAGGGCTTATATTTTTCAGGAGGAAGGCAAAGCTGGCTCTGAGCTGCATGTCATTTTTATTCAGTGCTTGTGCTGTTCAATGCTAGATTTCATATTTCTTTCTAAAAAAGAAAAAAAAAACAACCCAACTTGTAGAAGTTTGTTAGCAATTGCCTATGACTGAAAGAGACATAAGAAGTCTGGGTCCTGTTAAAATCAGTGGGATTTTTAAATGCTGGTGATCAAAATGCTTGTCTTCTCAAGAGACATAAAATGTCAAGTAGTATCAGTATGCTTTCTGATTTCTAAGCTTTAGCCTACATTGTGTTCAGACCTTCAAACTCTTTCAAGCTTTTTTTTTTTTTGCTAACTTAAGATTTTAGAGTACTTTTTTTCCCTTTCCTTTAATAAAAAAGCTACACTTTTCCTGAAATCTCAAGACTCAGTGTACTGGAACTTTAAGAAATACACTAAATAGCATCAATCTCACGGTAAAACTGTAATATTTGGCAACACTGTGTTTCTGGCACAAATACATGATTATTGGCAGGTTCACTACCACTGTGATTCTCTTGTGGAGCAAGTTTCTTTAGCATGATGACAAAGCTTTTTCTGAGCAGGGAGATTCTAATTCTCTACTGGGACAGCTACAGATCTTGTCATCTACAGAACCAAACCAGTCAGGGAATGTTTGGGATTGGACAGGGGTTAGCTAAACTGAGCACTTCTGCTATGCCGTGTGATGCACTAATGAAGTTCAAGACTGTTTATTAGAGGCAGGGAGACACAGCTTTAGCTTCTGTTGTCAGACACACTGCAAAAGCATGCCTACACTGCTGGGTGACCATTAATACTGAACTTGAACTGGGAGCACAATCTGTAAGCCTCAATAAACACAAAATCTTTGATCCTCTTCTGGTGAATCTTCAGAAAATTCCTGTGAATTTTCAGGCATAAGACAGAAATTACTGTAATTATGATGTGCATGCTACAAGTCCAAAGATCTTTCATTATTCGCAGTGCTGGTGCAGAGAATCAGCTCTTGAGAGGTTCCCTGCAACATGTGGACACAGATGTCAAAAGCAGAAAATTTGTTGACTTAATTAAGAAAGACCCCAAGAGATATAAAGTCCCTAGACACAACTACTGGAAAGCATAATATTTGAAGGTAATTCAAAAATTCCTAGTGGAGCTCCTACCAGCTTTTTCTGCTCAAATAAAACCACTCAGTGAATGGTCCTCAGCCTTCAAAGTCTGATATGCACCAATACTAAGCAAACTATACATTGCATGAAATTGTTTTGTCCTCAGTTTTAATTTTCTCTTGGCATAAACAATCTTGCCAACTTAGGGCTTTAAATATTCCCATTGCCATGCAAGCTTTAAAGAAAATATGATAATTCTCTGCTGAACGGGAATTGTTGCTTTCACTGCCACTGTGACTCTTTCTCTGCAGTTCAGGCAAAGTTTAGGTGAGATCTTTGGCCAGTCTAGTACACTTTCTGGGGATGTCACAAAAGTAATATGGACTACTGAAAGAACCATACAAAATATTGTTTTCCCTCTAAATCACTAAACCCATCAACACATGGTGTAGTTTAGCCTTTAAAACAATGTTGTTGGAAAAGTCTCACAAAATATTTTTCTCTGACACAAAAACTGAGAATTGTCATCCCTTTGAAGTCTGTATATACCTTACATTCTTTTCTGGCTCTTTATGCCTGTTTTACATTAAACAAATAGGAAATATATAATTTTTAAATACTGATTGAACTATATTATACTCCTCTGGCCCTATGGTCAAAATCTTATAGTAACCTGGGAGAACTCAGTTCTGTCACAAGAAATTAGGATTTGGTAGGCATTCAGGATGTAATGTGACCTTGCACAGGGATCCTCCCTGATATCTACACTAGGCAGGCAGTCTACTTTCCTGCATGTCCTTGGGAACCATCGTCTCTCACAGTTACAACTTCAAGGCATAAATGTATCATAAGGACAGTCATGGAATATCAGGCTCTGATTCTGTCTACTTGAGCAATCAATACATTTTAAAGATGCAGTGCTTGCAGTTCAGACACAATCCGTGAAGTTAATTTTTAAAGACATAGTACTCTTTACATGAGAGAACTATAAGTTACATTTCCATGGTATGTGAGATCCTTGGTGCCCGCACTGACTGGAGAGAATATTGCAATGTATTCCTTGGACTGGAACTCCATTCTTTCATCTCCTTTCAGGCATGATCTCAGGAGAACTCATGCAACACATTCACTTTGTTTATAAGAAGAATAGCTGTTCAACCGTAAGTTAAAATTTTCTAAACAAAAGCATTGTCAGATGCTTGGGTCACCCCATTTGCTGCTCTTGTAATCTAGTTTTTATTACTTCACTGGATCTATGTGGACACTTGACATATCTGCAAAACAGGAATTCAAGCTTTTAAACTGAATAGGCAAAAGAAAAAAAAAAGATGCATCCAAACTTAGTGCTTTCATTTTTACAAACACCATTTGTCTGTGAGTCAGTTTGCTGATCTGTATGACATTTACATAAATATTTACCCAAATCACCAGGGGTTGTGAATCTTTATGAATCATTGTTGGTGATACACTCTGGAATCTTTGCATGAAGTGTAGCACATGCATTCAGAGTATAGATCTAATTAATGGCAGAAGATGAATGAAAAGAACAGGTTAAAAAAAACCCACAACCTTTTTTTTCCTTTTAAATTGATTTAAAATTTTTCCCTTATAAATGCAAATCTTTCTTTTTCACACAAACATAATATGGTTGGTACACATCTTGGTGATGATTAAGA
This sequence comes from Prinia subflava, assembly GCF_021018805.1. Lineage (NCBI taxonomy): Eukaryota > Metazoa > Chordata > Aves > Passeriformes > Cisticolidae > Prinia > Prinia subflava. The sequence continues at coordinate 33,433,426 of NC_086249.1, forward strand.
AACAGCAGCATATTTGAGTTTGTTCACTTTTATTAAGAGAAAAGCAGGTATTGCTAGCATACAGTATTTGAAATTCATGCCTACATCACCTTATTTTACTCTTTCTATGTAGAAGTATCCACCAGAATGATATAAATTAAAATATTATAACATTAAATGCTCTTAATTCATATGTAGATGAAGTCTCTTCTGGCAAAATTCTTTGCTTCAAGAAATGGGTGAACTAAATGAGCATACTGGCTGCTTCACTTAGCTGTCATCTCTCTAAAGGCTCTGAATAACTGTGACACACTTCATCTCTCACGTTATCATCATCTACATGCTTCTGTTAGTGTCTCCCATGTTAAACTTTATGGCATCTTCAGTCAAAGAAATACAAGTGAGGCGAAGTGTGCAACTGGAAATGAACAAAATAACCAGGAGATTGATTTTGAAAATTATCCTGAAGCTTGTGTGCACACAGCCCTAGTTGCTATAATATCAGTGCATGAGAGCCATATAATTCACCACCGCAGGACAATCTGTATTTGATGCTTGTCCTAAGCCAGGCATGAAGAATTTCCAGCTGACAAGAATCCCCTCAAAAGGGGCAAGTGAGGAAATTTGAGAACAGCCTGAGAAGCTTGTCATTTATGGAGAGAGTAGCCTATCCTAATGCTGAGTGAAAACTAGAGGGATTGATAATCTGAACTACAGATTTTGAGAACTGAGGTAAGAAAGTTCCTCACGTAAATAGGGGGGTTTCCTATTCCTTCCTTATCCTTTCTTCCTACAACTTTTAAGAATATTCCAGCAGTACTAGGATTGTTAGGTAAAATACAGTCTTTATCTTGTCAAATTTAAGTCAAAGAATACAAGTGTAGCTAAAGTATTTCTGCCACCTCTGTATTGTTACAAAATGAAAAATGTTACTTATTAAAAGGGAAACAAAATAATACTATAACACCATTAACTAAAATATAACTCCTTATGGTGCATTTAATAATGCTTGGGTGGCACACTGTCTGAGAAAAGTGCTGGGTGGTGTCAAAATAGTTAGGTTCTTCACAAGGACACAGCACATGTCCTTGTTATCAATTTTGTCTTTATCAGTAATTTCTGTAACAGCAAGAGCTTCTATCCAAAATAATAAGGGACTTGAGCTTTTGATTTTTCACCAATATCTGAGTGAGGTATGTTGTTATCTGGTTTTTTCTGCTGCTTCTGTCACCATCTTTCCAATGCTAAATTAATCATGCAGGTGACCTTGCTGGTTTTATTAAGCACAGCAGGCTATATGAGCTATTGCTGGAAAAGTGTGACATTGCTCAACTAGTGGGGTTCTACATCTATTTTTTTCTAATATGGTTTCACTGCCACTTCTAAGTACAGGTTATATTTCTGCTGTCATGCACCATGTCTTTCCTTTGCCATAAATTAGAAATAATTATGCTGTTAAAAGGAAAATACAGCATAATAAAATATTCTGTTACTGCTTATAAACAAAAGAGCGTTTTATAAAATGCTGGGTTGCCTCATCTTTCCTTGAGACAATGATCCTGAACATAAGAGTCATATAACCTGGGTGGCTTCCATACCAACATAGAGTGAATGTGTACATCAAACTGAAATTTGACAACAAGGGTCTCAAAAAAATTCAGGCCAATCTGAAATGGCACTGCATGACTACAGTATAGCTATGTACCACTGCATGATTCCAGAGAATGGGCAGGAGGCCATCTGGAAACTCCAAACATATTCTGTCTGATTCCCTAAATTTGTCACAACAGTAAGGGAACAAGTCAATTTTGGATTCCTTAATGTTTGTGAACAAGAGCATGTCATCTGGAAAAGCAAGGATACTTCTGTAGCAAGGATCTGGCTTTTTATGCTCATGATTCATGTAGCATAATTATGAATGAATTGTCTTACAAATCTCTGTTCCTAGATTTATTTTGGGAAGCATAACCTAACTCTGCTCCTGAAGCCCCTGAAAAGTCCCCAATTTAGAGTTTATTCTGTTCAGACATCTACAGACCTGCAGTGGATCCTCTGGCCTAGTGCTAGAGAAGTTTCTGACAGGCACAGGACCTAAGAGCAAGGATCTGATGCGTTGGAGGCGAACATCGTTGTGATATAGCAATTAGAAACACTGCTGTAATGCAGGAGATAGGAGAAAGAACTGCTTTTCTAGTTGCATTGGTGCATGGAATTAAGCTTGAAAGATTACTTCAGTGTGCAAAGCATGATGCAAACAAGAGATGAGGTGGTAAAGCTGTGGTCTGATACCCACTGAGTTGAGTTGTTCCATTGAGCGTTGGAGCTCATTTGCTGATGGGCTCACAGCTGCAGCAGAGGCTGCGGGCACCTCCTCTGTCCCTGCCACCCGGTCAGCTCTGCAGGGCATGGCACCTGCCAGCCACGTGCATCAGGCATGCTGATGGCAGGTGGAAGAGAGACTACACAGCTCTAGCTAGGAGGAGAATTAATACCAGCCTGCTTTGCCCTAAGAAATGAACAGTGTTTCCTGGTCATTAAATGTTTAACACAACGACCCGAGTGTTTGCACCATACTTCTTGAATGTGACAGTTCATTATGAGATCAAAATGACTGAAAAAGGAGATTCAGAAGAAATTAAACCATGTCCCTGAAACGGGCATGCAGAAAGCTATTTTCAGATTAGGCATAGAGAACACTCAGAAAAATAGGTTAGTTAGCATTTTGAAAGGACTTCTGAAAACAAGAGACTACTGGCCAATGTTGTGATGCCAATGTGTCCTGACAGGCTGCTTACAGCTTCAAAGGAACATCTGGACAGATGCATGCAGCAGTAAGGATGAATGAAACACAGACTACATGCCTACTGGCAGTAGATACTGCACTGGGCAACTTTAAATGATTATGTGGATGCTGCAGACGACAGTTGTTATTCTCCTAGAGGGGAGAGCTATATAAATAGAACGACATGCCTATGATCCCGATTAGCTGACTTTAAACTTTGAAGATCAAAAGCTTTCAGGATATACTGCTGAGGAGGAAAGGACACCGGTTTTCCTGACAGGTCGGTGGGATGGGATATGGAGGAAGGATACTGGCTCGCTGAGTACTACCCCAGCTAGCCGGGACCTTAACACCTTGGAGGCGCTCCCCGCTTTCCTGTAGGACCTTAACCGTACCACCGTGCTGGACTCCCCTGAAGCGCAGACAGGTATCGCCTTTCCTTGGCAGGCGCGGGGAGGGCCAGGCGGGGGGCAGGTCGCGAAGCCCGGGAATGAGAGGCGCATCCAGGGGGGCGGGGGCCGGGGGCGGGCGGCGCAGGGAGCGCCCCGGCGCTGCCGTCGGTCCCCGGCCCCTTCCCCTCCCTGCGGGGCGGGTTCGGGCCCCGCCGCAGCCTCCCCCCGCGCTCGCCGGTAGGCGGCACCGCCGCCCGCCTTCCTCCGCCTCCTCCTCCTCACCTTCGGCGGGCGCCGCGCCGGGTGACCCAGATCGCGGTGGCGGCGGCAGCTCCGTGTCCCTCCCGGCGAGAAAGGACGGTCGGGACGGCGGCTGCGCTGCGCCGCGGGGATGGAGCGGCGCGGAGCGGTGAGTGCGCGGCGGCGGCGGGCCCGGCGGCGGCCCCGCGGGTCGCTTAGCGACGGGAGGCGGCTCCGGGCATCGCATCGCAGCTCCCCGCACCGCTTCCCTCCCCCGTTCACTGCCCGGCGGTGGGAGAGAAGTTTTGCCCCTCTGAATGCGGGACGCTTTATGGAAAGACCTTGCGGCGTAAGGAAATTCGGAGGTGCTGAGTGGCTTGCGCATTTGGGGTATTTGTAGTTGATTTTTTAAATTTTTAATTCATTTGTTATTTTTTCTGACGGCTCCATCCTTTTTAGTTGTCCAGGCGGAGGCCGGCTCTGGGCGGCCGCCAGGCGCACGGCTCTGCGGCTCCGCAGTGGGCTCCGCGCCCTGCCCTGCCCCGCAGCCCGCCCTGCGCGGGGCCGCTGGCCTGGCGTGTCCCGCCGCACCTGCCCTGGGCGCTGAGCACCTCAGTCACACCGACCTGTGCGCATCATAGGGATGACTTCTTTTTCCCGTGGCACTCTCTTCTTGCCCGTCTCCCCTTCGTCCCCCCACACATGGTCATTGTATATTGAAGTTACACTTGCTCCGAGTTTATTCCAGGATTGATGTCTTTGATGTTTCCCTTTGTCCCCACGGTTTCTGGTTTTCTTACAATTTCCTTTAAATTGGCTAAAGGAGGGTAGCGAAAGTGTATGTCAGAATGGGGGCGGTGGGGGAGAGGGAAGAACAACACCTTTGTCCCAATTCAGTCAACTCAACAGCCAGATCACAACAAGCTGGTTTTTTTGTGACAAAGGCATTTGAAACAAAGAAGCCATTTTAGAAACTGAAAGAAATTTATTTTGTGGCTTGCATGCTTTAGTAAATCCAGGTTTTCATTCTTTTCTCTTCTGCTGCTCCCCTGCTCCACACCCCCCCCCCGACTGCCTCCTATTCTAATTTATTCTAAAATGAAATAGAATAGAAAAAATAGCATCTCTAAAATCCTGCATCATCTCTGTTCTCTACAATAAGCTTACTGATTGCCTTCTGTTCCAATCATTTTATTGCACATTTTAAAGAATGCTATTTTGTACTCATAGGCCGATGAATAGTTGAATCAGTTGAGTGTGATAAGAACATCTCATCTCCCCAGGAACAGAACAGCAAAAGCCTCATTATGTTTAGTAATTTGGTAGGTGTTGCATACTTATATCTGTTTAGCAAAGGGCAGGTTCAGATGAGACTTAGTGATTCTTAGGAGAGCCTGCTTTTCTCTGACTGTCTTAAAAAAGTGGGCCGCTGTGTTGCCAAATTGAACAGGTGGAGTTACATTTAGAAATACCCTTTGACTTGTTGAGTTCTCATAATCTGCGTATCATTTTAAGAAATATTTCAGCTAAAACTAATGCAAAACTACGTTGCTGCAGCAAATGACTTATCATCAAGGCTAATAGAAGCTTGGAGACAGGAAGCCTATGATTTTTCAAGAGGGAAATCATGTGACAGCATCAGATGCTGTATGTATCACTCTAAACAGAAAATGGGTAGAAGATGATTCCAGGAAAGCAGCAAACAATGGAAAAATCGTGTAATGGAATGCATTTGTTAAGTTTCCAACTGGCTCACTGATACACAGTAAAACATGTTCTGCTGGTGTAAAAACTTGCTCTGGCTGAGCACATAACCAGCTGAACCCTTAGCCAGCTCAAGGTTTGAGACAGGGCTTTATTAACCATGGGACAGCATCACGTTATCTTCACTGACATGTTTGAACCCAAGAATTTCCTGTGATCAAACATCTTCCTGTCACTCTTGATAGGGAATTGCAGCCCCCTGAGCTAAGCTATACTTAAGTGGTAAACGTGAAGGCTGTTGCATTAAGTGATTATTTTGTTATCTATCATCTTCCCTGCACAAACAGACTTGCTGCTGGCTGTAGGGAAAATGCTGTTGCAGAAATGCTGGCATTTGTAGGGCTCCAGACTACTGCTAGTATTTAAATAATCTTGTATTTTAAAGTTAAGCTGTGATCAGCTATAAACCAATTTTTATGTTCAGTTGTACAGTCAAGGCATTATAACTATACAGAGCCAGGCAAGCCTTATTTTTCCCAAGGGGTCATTTGAAGTGTTAGCAGAAAATTGCAAGAAGAACAAGCTTGGGTTGCCTGGAGATCAAATCTTGTTGGATTTAATGCCCTCTGGGTCATAAGACTACATTTTAATTTTTTTATGAACATCTGCTCAGCTTTCTTGATTGGAAAGCTTCTTTCATTTGAAATTCCTTTTAAATCCTTTGCTTGGTAATGCAGGGCAAAGAACTGCATGAAATATGTTACTGTTTGAATATAAGTTTGGGAAGTAGGCCTGAAAAGTAAACTCTAGAGCAGAGCTTACTGGAATACTGAGAAAGGAAACCAGGTGGTGAGATTCCAAACAGGCAAGAAGGATGAAGTAAGGGAAAATAAGACGAATGATGAGTCTAATGTAAAAAGATGTGGAGGATGTTTGTGGTTGTGCAAGACTGTGGCTATGGTTCAGGCTTAGCATCCTCAGCATCCATCTAACATGATACAGGCTCAGCCACCTACCTGAGCTCGAATGCTGAGCTGTGCTGTAGTGCAGGATTAGCCAAGCCTGAGCTGGAGGTGGAAATTTTGCTTGTTCCTGCCAGGCAGTGGAAAGGGAAGTGTGACAGCAGAAGCTGTGGGAGCAGCTTCCCGAGTCACTACTTAGTGGTACGTGGGGCTGGTGAACACTCCTTTTCAAAGCAAAGCAAGCATTTTGGTGGCAAAGTGACTGTCTGACTTTGCCTTGAGACACGTTATGGATATGTTTACACTAGTGATTTGGCTTGCATCCCGCTTAAGTACCTGACACATCATCCAAAGACCTTCTCTGGTTGCCTTGCAGTGGTTCAGGTCTCAGAGCAGTCTGGCTGCAAGAGACCTGAACTCTCCCATTGAAACCATACCAGGACTTCTGCTTTGGGAGTGTTCCCTTTCAGTTACTGAGCCTTTCAAGAAAGATACTGGTTTCTTTCAGCTGTAGTCTAGTGAGCAGTTCTCATTCACTTTAGCATAAAACCAGTGAAGAGCCCCACACCACCTTCATCAGCTTCATGTGTTTCTGGCAGTTTGTTCTGGAGCGCAGTATCCTACTCCTTTGCAAAATGTGAGCAAACACTTCTCAGCTTTCTGTTACAGATAAGAGACCCTTCAAGAAGATAGTTTCTAGCCCTCCCAGTAAAGTACCTGAGTGAAGTGGAGCAGTTTGGCATAGTTTTTTTATCTCATCATCTAAAGGCTGAGCACTCCATTCTAGTTCAGACAGATACAGCCACAGACATCAAAAGGAGCCTGGGGAACAGGAGAAATATAGGAGCTAGAAAGACTGGAATTGAAAACACTTGACAATACAAGCAGGTGAAATTGCAATTTGTTAGAGCAAAGTTAGGAGGTGCAGTAGTGGTCCTCAGGACTGCGTCTATAGGAGACTGTGTACCTGTGAGTTCTCTCTCTGGTAGGAAATTACTTCACAGGCATTTTTAGTCTAAATATAGATGTCTACATTAATGTTTTTCAAGCAAATCTCACAGCTTTTCTTCTTCACCTTTCTTTGTGGACTAGTCTTGGAGCACCTGAGAATAAATAGGTGAAAATGTTTTGGGAGGACACCAACTGGAACCTGTTATTCAGCCCCCAGGGACCTGGTTGGAGCTACTCCAGGATCTGTATAGGGTGTTTTGTTTAGAAACAAACTGCCTTTCCCCATTGGATGGAGTTTCAATTTCAAGTGCTTGGTAGCAGCATTTCTGTTGGTCTGTGCTCTGCACTGATGTAGCTGTAGCTTCTTAGTAGCTATGTGTTTTGCATTTCGATGGAAGGATACTCAGGTAAATTAAGGGACAAGACCAAATGCAAAAGTTATACAAAGTCCTGTCTCCACAGGTCTCTGTATCTCCCTTCTAACTTGGTCATGGTTAACCAATGTTTGCTCATGGTGCATAAGAAGGAAAGGCAGTTTCTGCAAAGAAGGCTTGTTTAGGACTGTGTACAGCTGGCTATCAATTTCACAGACATAGTAGTTAGTCTTTATACACCATCTGCCATTTAAGCCCCTATTGTATGCCTGTGCCCATGCCTGTGTCTGCCAAAAGTGAATCTGTAAGTTTCCTAGGACCCCAAAACCGATACTATTATACTTGCTCAACTGAGCAAGGGCTCCTGTCTCTAGTTACAGATTGCACTAATGATTGAAAGAAGTCTTCTAATTATTTTTATTACCCCTTTTTTTTTTAAATAGTCTTATTCATATATTTGAAAAATAGAATTACATCCCTACCTTTCATTATCTTCCAGGATGACTTGGATGTTGAGACTCATCCATGGCGTAGCAACAATTTGTTACTACAGTGATAATACTTGCACAGTCATGTTGTGTGCAGTAAAAATTGGGCCCCTTAGTACAAAGCCGTCCTGTGGTCATGGAAACTATAGTCCTCTTCTGGTAGGCAGTTATAAGAGCAAGTCTCTTATTCCTTTTCCCACTCCACTCTCACAAACCCATATCCGTATCAACATTGGCTTGGACGTGTGCCATCAAACAGGTTGTTCCTCTGAAACACTAAAATCAATGTGGGGTTTGTTAATTTTGGGCTTGCTAGGCCCTCATGCTGTCAGTGTTAAAGCAGCCTGAGGAGAACAGATGGGTTGAAGGAGGAAAAAAGGAGTTCTTGCTGAACTGAGTGATGAAAGGAAAGAAATGCTGGTGCTCCCAGAAGACAACATGGAAAACAGGACATACCATAAGCACAAATTAGGAAAAGGCCATGCAATCTACTCCCCACTTTCTCAAGTAGGACTACAACAGTATTTCCACTGGTCTGAGATAGTCATGTTCTTCTTTAAACCTTGTTTGTCCTGACCAACATGTGCTATTTTGTACGGTTACTATCTCAAGGATAAGATCAGTTCATACTACTGAATTATTATGGGTGTATCTGCTGCAAGGATTCTGGAAATTTGTTTAATGTAATTCCTTTTAGAAGTTTTTCTATCACTTATGAGGTTAAGAGTAAGGCTATAAGAAATAAAAGTATGCCCACTTTTCTAAGCAGAAGGAGACACTGAAGGAAGATTTTTGGTGTTGCAGTGTGTTAGGAATAAATGCTTTATAGCAATCCTGTCAATCATACTGTCCTAGTGTGTATTCCTCTTGGCTCCACTTTGTTCCTCCTCCTCCTCGGTAATGTTATTGCAGGAACAGTTTTCAATGTCTTCATGTTTCTTCTTTCTCTTTTCTTCCCATGTGGTCTTCTCCCCTCTTTCCAGTTTTCTACTATCAAAGCTTTGCCAGCATCCTTTTCTATCTGAGAGTGGGCACCCAAAAGAAAGGTCTGGTTGAACCAAGCAGGAAGTGGCAGATAGAAGAAGAGCACCACAGCACCTTGTGCTTCCCTTATCACTCACTTTTTTTTCCTACTTGGTTGAGAAAATACATTTTGTGCAATTACCACCTAAGAATGGTTCCTACACCATGCTTGAAAGTGTGTTTCATAAGTCTTGCCTAACAGCTGGTGTAAGTTCATTGACCTTCAAACTGTTCTTTCCATCTTTACCTTTCGCAGATCTTCATTGCCTTTTCCTCTCATTTTGTCATGTCAGTGTGGTGTTGGTGTTGATTTAGCCCTCATTTTTATGAATGTCCCTGGCTCCAAAGTCCATCATAGTTTTCCTTCTTCACTGCTTATAGAAGCAATGTTTGACTTCGATGCTACATGGAGGTATTTTAAGCTACAGAAAGGTGAAGGGAGTCTTAGTGCAGTCATTTTCACAGTTTTTCACAGCTCTTGTTAATAGAAATAAAAATTTGATAAGATACTTAGGACTCTTCCAAGTGGAGCTGATACTGGCTGGTACATAGGCCTATATGGACAACAGATTCGGATAGATGCCCTGGAGTGATTTTTTTTTTTCCCCATTCAAAAATTTTCCCTTAAGAAGGGCTGAAACATGGTTCAACCAGAGCATGGAGTTTGCAATACATATTAAAGAAACTTTAGACAAGTTTCTAGTTTCTGTGATGAAACAGATGATTTCTCCCACTTCTCCTCACTTCAGACATTGCTAAAACCAGAGCATCTATCCTGCACATGTCCTTCTGGGCAGCAAATGCAAAACCAGAGCTTCCAACGAGGTCACATACTTGGAGTTGTCCTGATTTCCTCCCTCCTGGGATACAGAACATCTCACTGAGCAGCAACCAGGAGATTAAATTGTAGGCCATGAAGTTTGCAAAGTAACAGCAGTGGAATTTTAGATCCTTCTGTCTGCTGAATAAGTTTGTTCCTCTTTTATTGTGGTCCCCCTGCAGGCTGCAGGACTACAGGCAGCAAACAGCTGGTGCGTAACACTTACTATAGGATGCTTATGGTTTCATGAGTGTGGTGCTTCATCACATCATCTAACTGGCTGACTGCATGGGAGGTCATTATTCTTGAATTCTGTCTTAGTAAAATCGCAGGAGGAAACGCAGAAACTCTCATGGATCCTACTTGCTCTTGCATGTCTCTCTCTCAGAGCTCTGTGGAAAGGTTGCCACTTCCATGCCAAAGTAATCTGGTGAAATGGTGGGAAAATGGCACCACATGGAACAATTTTCTGTTAGATCACTATGAATTGTGCCTGATCTTCACTAGATTCCTGCATAAATAAATTGATTTATGCCCCTCTAACTTGAAAGCTGAATTTGGCTTTTGTCCTGACCTGACTAAGGATAACCTCTGTTATCCTTAACTTTTTTAGGGTGGAAGGGTCAGTTAACAAGCTAAATTTCAGTCCTTAGTTTTACATGCTTTCAGACTGATACTTGGTGTGGGGTTGTATTAATCTTATGGCTGAGTTAACTCTGCTTGGTTCAAGAAAGTATAACAGATGTTGGAAAGGTGGGGAATAGATAGAACAAGAATCTCTGGTGTAAATCTGTTGACATTGCAGATCTGTATGCAACCTGTTGATAGAATGATGTTTCTTCCCCACAAACTACTGTTTGTTAGGAATTGATTTGGCTCTATTGCAGATCTAGACTTCAGTTAATTTTGGTGGCAAGGGAATACTTCATCTTTCCATTTTAACTTGTACCCTCCACTCACCTCTAGGCAATGGAGTGGAAACCAAGAAGGGAGGGAGAGCAAATGCACATCAGTCATTCACTTTTAAAAATAGTATTTTTGGGTTTTTTTCCATGAAACTTCTGCAGTAATTAGTCTGGGAGATAGCCAGGAAGCCTCTTTGGATTTTATGCATCTAGCCTTGTAGGATTTATTCTAAACTTGAAGGATTTTTGCTAAAAAATGTGATGTTTTATTTAGAACACACTTCCTTGCAATACAAGCTATCATACAGTGTGTCTGGCAACAAAGCAAGTGGGCCAGAAACATTCCACTGCAAACCATGTAGACACACATGTGAGCCACCCAGATGAAGCTGCTGTTCTCCTGGGTGAACTCATTAGTGGTCAAGTGAAAGTTCATGAGAAGTGACTAAAAATTATGCATTTTTATAATGTATGAAGGAAGGGAGTGGAGAAAGTTGCTATACTTTGAAGACTGTTTTCAAGCATGGAACTCCATTTTTAGCTGATATGTCATTTACTCAGTGCCCTTCTGGATAAAATACACTTTCCTCAATATGTAAAGTGAGCTTGTTAAGGATGGACACCCTATAGACAGAGACAAGACTTGGATACTTTAATTCCTGTTGAATTTAGGCATCTGATTACATTTCTAGAAATTTATGGTATTCTGGGTTGTGGAGAGCTTTCTCTGTTTTTACCTTTGTATTTATTATTAGAAATAGACTTATTATTAGGAATAGAATTACTAGTACCCAGCAAAGTCTTCACCAGTCACCTGAAGTGACTTCATATAGTTTTGTCCTTTCTTTCCATCTTTCAACACTGTAATAGAGCAGAGCTAATCAAAACTGAAAAAAGTAGATTATTGTCACAGTTCTGCATGCAAAGTGTGTCTGGATGCATGAACATTTCCTTTGTTGGATTTCTGGGATTTAGTTTGCTTTGAACAGTTAGGTAGAGAACCCCAGCCTTGTTCTTTTAAAGGGCAGAGATCTACAATGAAGGGTGGAGATGCTTCTACAATGCTGAGTTCTGGTTTGATGTTACCTTCATCAAACTGTGGGTTGTCAGTCAGCCAAAATCTGCAGAGGAATTACAGCATGTAAGCTGAATTGAGTGGTGTTAGAGGTAACTTGCCATGTGAGATTTGACAAATAAGTTCTCTTGAACCCAAATACAATCCTATGTGACTGTCTCTCAGGAGAATTGTAAGACCCTCTTGATCCTTCCTTATATTCGTAATGCTTTGAAGAGGTAGTAATGGACTGAAATGCTAAGTTAGAACTACAAAATTAGAGGCTTTCAAAGCACTCTTCCGTAGCTTGAGAGAAACTGGGGGTTTTGTGCCCTCTGACTCCACAACTCTGCTGTGATTTTCAACCTTTTATTAAGGGCTCTTTTTCTTTTTATTGCTTAATTGTGTGGTATGTGCTTAAGCTCACAGGACTAAAGTTCTGTTAAATTTTACTTCATCTCAAGCCTTGTCCTAGTGAAATACAGAAATGTAAAATGTCAGTGTGTGATGGAGATTAGAAGTGGAAAAAAATCTTATTGCCTGTGACAGTGTGACTGAAGTCAAGTCTTGCTTATTAGGGTCATCAGTCAAGTGTGACATTTTGTTCCAAGATTTTCCTATAAAGAATACTTGACACTGAGTCCAGCCTCATACTGGGCAAACACCCTCCTGTACTGAGATGGGAAACTGAGCTCACACAAAACAGGCAACCACTTTTGATCTCTAAGGTGACTCCTGCCAGTGGCTGCATCCATTGGAGTCAGTCAAAGCCACTTTTGAGTCAACACAAAACTTTTGAACTGCATGGAACAGGTGTCCTGCTCTTGAGACCTTTCCTGGCAATAGAGCTGTTTCCCAGGATGTCCTCTGAGTTGGAGAGGTCTGAGCAGTGTTGTTGCTATAACATTCAAAGACCTATAAATTATTATGCAGTTATTGAGATGAAGATCCTCTGGTTTTACTAGTTTAATATGCTTGAAATTATTTTTATGCCACCATTGGGCATGATTGCAAAATGGAAGATGCAAGTAAGCATGTGCCTGTTCCATGGGATAGCTGGATAAACAATACTTGCTTTCAATTAGAATGGCTTACCAAACTGAGGTCCTAGAGTTGTTGGGGTTTTATTTGTATTTGGGGTTATTGTGTGTTGTGTGTTTGCCATTGGAATGACTCTTGTAGACTCTCATTCTTGAATTGTAGGACCATAATATGATTTGCTTATAGTCAAATTTCATGGTGGAGGCTTTTGGTGGGAGTGGTGGGGAGAGATGAGAGAGGGAATGATTTTGTTCCATCCTAAAGCTAAACTTGTTTCTTGGGAAACATTGCAAGGTATGTTGAGAGGTGGGTAGCTCTTTAAAATAAAATAAATAAAATAGGATGTATTTGGGCACCCTGTCAGTTGTATCTCTGTAGCACTATAGTACTAAGTATTATACAATATATTTGGGTATAATGCAGGGTATTTGACAGCACCCCAGGAGAGTGACTATGAGGGAAGCAGAGAATCAAAGGGTGGAAGGGATCTCAGAGTATCTCTGGCCCAATCTCCTGTCCACAACAGGGTCAGCTTTGATGTCAGGCTTCTCAGGGCTCTGTTTGGGACTTGAAAACTCCAAGTGTCTCTGAGCATCCTGTGCCATTGCCTGACTGTCTTCTTGGGAAAAAAAATTGCCTCGTATCCAGGCTGAACCTTTCCCATTTAAGTTTTTGCCTGTTGTTCTTCCCCTTCCTGTCCTGCACTGCTCTAAAGACTCCGTCTCTTAACTTTTCAATGCCATCCCCACAGGCACTGGAGGTGCTGTTATGTCCCTCCAAAGCTGTCCCTGCCTGGAGCTAAACAAGCTCGTCTCCCCCAGCCTCAGCCCCATTGTGCCAGTGGCCTCTGCTTGACTCTCTTGCGTTTGTTGGTGTCTTTGTGTATCGCTGGGGCCCCAGACTAGGCAGTGGCTAAATATGGCCCAGGGTGCTGAGTAGAGGAAGATAATCTCTTCCCTCAATCTACTTACTGGCTCTGCTTGTGTTCATGTAGCCCAGAGTGCTGTTGTCTGTCTTTGCCTCCTACTGGCTTCCAGCCAGCTTGCTATCCTCCAGGACCTCAAGGGACATTTCATAATGTGTATCAACTATTCTTCCCCTTTCCAATTCTTGTTATCTCAGATTGATGTTTGAGATATAGAAGCTCTAACATTCCCATCAGCAAAAGAAAAAGGAATATACAGTAGCATAACACTTTTGGTGATGTAAGGCTCAAGCCTATTGTCCCTCATAAATAAATAAATGTAGGCTTTGGGGGTGAATGAGGAGTAAATGCCAACCCAGGATACCACTGAAAAGAAAAATGGCAACCTGAAATGAACATCGTGGTGGGGACATTCAAAAGAACATACTTTAAAACATACTTTAAACTGCAACAACTAAACTTGAAAATACATTACTTGTTTTGGATTTGGGGTTTTTTGTAATCTAATGATCCACATAAACAAAGTATTATATCTAGCCTGCTCACATTAATGTTTCTGATTAATTTTTTTTTCTTCAGCACACCTATTCTTTCTTTATAATTGGAATATACATTTCAAAGTGTTTGCAATATACCAGGCTGCAAATACCCATTAGCTTGCAAAACAAAGATTGTGAAGGGAACTACCTTGGGTTTATATTTTACTCTGAAAGTATGGTGATTTATATTAAATAACACAACTTTTCCCTGCAGCTGTATCTGCAGCTTTATTGAAGACAAACAAAGCAAACCCTCAGCTTTAGATAAAGAGGTGACTTTTAAGGCTTACTCTTGATTTCTTTAAGCCTCCAGCAACTGTTAACCTTTCAGATTGATGCATTTTTTGCTATACGACTAAAAAGATCATAGAGTCACAAGAAATTCAAATAGTTGATGTTTATTTAAGGAAAGCTTCATTTATATTTTGAGACAGATCTTGCAATAGTTTTGCTGTAGTATGTGATTATAGTAGTACTTCTTCTCTTCCAAGAAGAGAAGCTGTGGTTAGCTTTAGGAGGGGAAGCTGCTGTCTAGTTTAAAATAAACTGGATGAAACAATTGGCAATGAATGGGTACGTGGGTGTGTTGTTGGAGGGAGTAGGAAGCTGCTTTGTGAAAGTGATGTGGTATGGGATAAAATTCTGCAAGCTGAGAGCATGAGCATGTGGGAAATCCAAACTTCATCCTCACCCCATCATTCTCAATACAGAGCCTTAGAACATGAATGAGTCACTTCATGTCAAAGAGCAAACTTCAAACATTGAGTCTAGAGGCTTTCTGTAGTAGTAGGTTCAAGCTACTTCTAGGGAGTTAATGGCAGATTGCTACCAAAGTCAGATCTATTTGTCTTTAGACTTACATCAGCTGCATGACTTAAAATCAGGAAAAGCTGAAGAACTGACGACAGAAGAGGAGAAGTATCTTGAGGGTTCCTTAGTGAGAAAATGCGCATATAGTGTGAAGCTGGAACATTTTCTTAAGCCATAAAAAAACCCACAGCTACAAGTTCACATGAGTGAAACCGTGTAAAAGCACAAGCTCAGGCTCTGAGCAGTGGGTGGATGCTGTGGCCACTGACTGCTCCTCAGCACCTGCTGGCTCTGGGTGTCCTGCTGTCAAGTCTTCAGAATTTTGTATTTCAGTCTCTCCAAATCCATCACTACTGTCAATTTTTCAACTGAATTGTATAATTATTGTGCCCTTTCTTTCAACAAACTCATAAACATTTATTAACAAGATTATCACTTGTAGATGAGAATCTTTTTTGCATGTGTCTTTCTCTGCTACAAGTGGACCTTGAAAGCCTTCCTGATCTGCAGACTTCCAACTTGCTGAGGAAGGTCTTTCCTAAAGAAAACAGGAGGCTGGAAGTCAAGTCATTCTCCCTAAATAAAATGAGTATGTGACTTCTTTGTTTGGGTTGGGTTTTTTTCTAAGCACATCTAATGGCAAATGAGATTTTTGTAAATTCTGAGTTGTTGATAGAACATATCGTCCTAAGCTAGGGCTGTTCTTCCTGTTCTCTGAGATGCTATAACAACCTCACTGGAAGTAAAGTTTCACTTACAAGAAATCTATTACATTTTGAGATAGAAAGAGATTGGCAGAAATTAGATCTTCTGGCCCTACAGGTTTATGAATCGTTGAACTTAGTTATAAATTGTGGAGATAATCTTTTTTAAGAGTTAAAATACTGTTTTCTTCACAGAAAATCTTTACTGAACTCCTCTAGAGTTCAGAGAATGCTGCCCTACTAGTTGTTTAAAGATGACTGTAAATTCTCACCTGATTCAGCTTCTCAGTTTATCCTGGATGTAAATAGCCTAATGCCATCTGTATGTATGTGTCACAGAAGTAAATTGTTGCAAGAACCACAGAGCATAGTGTTGATTTCTATCCCTGTGCTTAGCAGATGACATCATTTAGAAAGTCTGTCTGCTATATACAAAAATTAAACCTTTCACCTTGTGAACCAAGAGAGCAGTATAGATTCCCTGTACTTTTGTTCGGGCTGGAAGTCTTGCCTCTAGATATTAAAGCCCTCTTGTTAATAGAGTCAGGTGGGATTTGATTGCTTTGTGCCTCTGTAGAGTAAACTGCTTTTGAGGCCATGCCTTTCTGTGGACCCAGTTATTAGTTGGGCTTGTATGGAACTGGCTGTTGAACTTGCAGAGTGAACTCTTTCTCTCCACGCTGAAGGGCTTTGATATTGACTTCTATGACATCAAATCTTCAGCTGTAAAGTTTCTTTGTGTAGGCTTCCCCACACATATTTTAATTAAAAGGAAGAGAGCAAGGAAAATTTATTCTTGTAATTTCAAGTGTGGGCTTTTGAAGAGATCCAAAATAGGCACTTTTAACCACTTGTCATGCTTAGTTTTTCTTTTTTTTTTTTTCCCAATCAACTGTCTTCCTTTCAGTTTGGCTTTCTGCGTAGAAGACAAGGGTCTCTGAACAGCTGCAGTGATGCTCTAATTTTTTAATGAGCATTGAAAACAGATTTATAATTTATAACTGGCTGGAGCTGGTAACTGTTCTTGAAGAGATAGTATCTTGAAGCTCCTACCGTGCCATGCTTGTATGAGCCATTTCTGGAGTTGGGGCAAGTGGAATTTCTCTTCACTTTAAAGTAGTGATAATGAAGCAGCATAATTTTCAGCAAGGACCTTGGTTAGAATCAAGCAGGAGCTGACCTCAGAGGCTGAGACTAGCATGTACTTTTAGAGGGGGTTGATTTGACAGCTTCTGGCACTTCTGGTGTGTTCCGTACACTGATGCCCTTATGGGTCAAATTTTGTGGTGGAGCTTCCTTTGTTCAAGTTGATGTTAAAGTGGTGAGACTCAGCTGTGAGAATCTTTCACAAACTATATCTTTTAAACAGCAAATTATTAGACTGGAGAAGGGGAGCAGGTTACATCCCCTCCAGTTTTTGCCTATCTCCTGAGCTCGCTGCCATAGAAGACCTATCAAAAGCTTTAGCAGGAAGTGTTTGGAGCCTGCCTCTTGTGTTCGTTAATGAACCAAAGTTAGCATCTCTCTGCCCTTGCAAGCAGGTGTCACTGCAGCCAGCACCAATTACAGCTGTATTCAGGGGACAGCAACATGATTCAGCCAGTCAAAAACAATATAAGTGAAGGAAGCTTTCCCAGTTCGGGGATTATATATTTTTAGCAAGCTGTATGTGATATAATCCAACAAGATAGCTGCATTTTTCTGAACTTAAATGCTTGTTCTGTTCCTGTCAGCAGGCAATAGCACACTGTAAAGCTTGGAAGTTACAAAGAGGAAAGAATATGAGATCATGGTAGGACAAGGAGATTTTTATCCCATCATTGCTGATAGGCCCCGCCGAAGAAAATATGTTTGAGGTTCTCTAGATTTCTAAATTTGTGACAAAAAGGGTCAGATTTCTTAAGGCCTTCGGTACTTTTCAGCATGCAGTGCTAAGGAAAAATGGGGTCTTAAATGTTTTCTTGACAACAGAACTTTTATTCAGGCCTTTGTGTGTGGTTTGTACCAATACGGAGCTTGAAACTTGATCTTGTTCCCTTTAAGTGCTGGACTAAGTTGTCCCAGTAGCAGACCTGTGTAGCAGTGTCCTGTTTTCTGGCAGCAAGTAAAAAATGTTGTACTGTCTTCTACAGAACATGAAGTACAATCATTTGAGAAGTCTGCATCTTTCAGTCAAGTATCACTTGTATATGAATACTTAATTTTAGAAACTTAAAGAGGTGGTGACTGGGGAGAGTCTACAGCACACAGGCAGGGTTATATTTATGGAGTTTCTTCATGAATTCTTCCTGTTCTCTGCTGGAACTGTCTGGTAATCATAATGAACATTAGCCATAGGACACAAGATCACAGAACCAATGGGCAGCCTGGTCAACTGTATTTTAGGAACTCTGAATTCAAGAAGTGTTTGACAATGCTCTGGGGAACGTGGTGTGCTCTTGGGGTGTCCTGCACAGGATCAAGAGTTGGACCCGATGACCCTTGTTGGTCCCTTTCAACTCAGCATATTTTATTATTCTATGATATGTATTATTCAAATTGTGATGAAGACAGGACCTCTAACAGCAGAGTGAACTAAGTGTGTCTTGAAGCTGCTGCTTGGGTGTTGCTGTGAACCAGACAGGTCTTTGAAGAACACAAGGAGCATTTGAAAATGTCTAGATAATTCTTCAAGCTTTGTCATTTATTTCAGTATTCTCATCCAAGTTTTTTACTTCTCTGAAAGAAGACATGGGTAGCATAGTCAAAGTATCTGCTCAAGCTGAAGTGTGAACACCTTATGATTTTCCATTTTGTTTTTATTGACATGAGATTTTTTCTTGATATATTTCCCTTATATTTCCTTATATAGATGTTTGTTTCAAGAACAATTTGAAAAACCTGAAGTGTCCCTTTTTTTTTCTATCTGTAAAAAAGTCTCAATTCTATTTCTACAGCACTAATATCACATGTGAAGAAGAGGTCACCAGTGATTGATATATTACGGCTCTAGCAGCACAAACCAAACCATCACCATGAAACACTTCCTGAGGTAACTGTTCTGTACTTTCTCAAAAGTGTTGAATTATTCCAATTATTTTTATGCTGCAGTGAGCTAAGTGATTTAGCTGTTACAAGTATTACAGAAGGTATAAACTAGTTTACACTAGACTGCTTTCTGTTCACCTAGATTTCCCTGTTTAATTAAAGCTATTTTAATTTAAATTTAAATTCTTTTGCAGTTCTTTATAGAAGCAAAGAATGTGGGAACTGTCTTGTGGGATTGAAGCAGTGGTGTAACAAATCAGTAGTGCCTGATATGTCAAGGGAAAAGAGAAGAAATAGTAACATAGAACAGTGCTTGAAAAATGTTGGGTTTTTTCTTGTCCACTGTCTGGATTTTGGCATGTTTTTTGTGAAAGCAGAGATGCTTGCTGAAGATGTGCAAGTGTTTTTGAAGCTGATCATGCTCAATTTGCAGGAGAAATGTCAATTATTTGCTCCTACATATGACTTGCAGTTGTTCCTCTATAAACCAAGTATCGATTGGGCGACTTACAGAAAGGTGCAGAAAGCCCATGTTGTAATTGTTCTGTACTTAGTGGAGGGAGTTGAGCACTTCTCAAAACTAATACAGATCAAGAGCTCAATTTGTGTATAAACCAAAGAAATCATATTCTGTCTGTATGGGAGGAACCTTTTCAAGAGGACTAAAACATATGCTTCTGTATAGAGCATCTGTCACTATATTTTTCTCCCTTTTTAGACTGTTTATAGCAAAGAATCTTACACACTATGGATATCAGCATCATTACCTCTAGGCTGATCATCTGGAATGATTTTGCTGCCAAGACAGACATAGCTTAAGCATTTCTGTGGAGTGTTTGGGCCAATTTCCTCAGGTATCTTGAACCAGCTGCAAGAGGGCTCTGTAAGCAGGACATAAACAAATCAAAAGTATAAAGCAACTATTTTTTTGCTAACATCCACAAAACACAGCCAAGGCTGAATTGAGCCCTAATTTTAACATTAGTGTGCTCACCACCTGGTAGGCACCAGCCAGGAGGGAAAGAGTTGACCCTTGCAGCTCTGTGGCCCAGGTCCTGGGTGGCCCCAAGTCTTCCACCAATTCCATTTGTACTGGTCCAGTGTCCTGAAAGTTCACAGCTAGCCTGACTAACATCCCTGCACTGCTTTTTCCCTTTACAATTTTGTAACACGTCACATCTGAGCCTTTGTTCTGGAATCCTGCTAATTATTTCCTTCTCAGCAGTCCTGCCTCTATAGTTTTTACCTTTTTTCTCGATACAGAGTTGTTCAGCAGCCTGACCCAAGGTCACAGATTGATGCCATATGGGATTTGGTTGATGAGTCCTCCATAAAGTGGACTCTAAGGGGTGGGAGCCTCTGGCTGGGATCACAGAGGGTGTTACACTTGCCCCCATAATGGTCTGGTATTTTCGAACATAAAGGAATTTTGCTCCCTCCTGATGGAGAAGCTGAGCTGTTGACAACTTCTTAGCTGCCAGCTCTCTTCCTGTTTAACTACCTGTTCTGCTCACCTTTGCTCCCCTGGCCCCTTGATGATTTTTCCATGTTGGAGAAGGAGTGCTGTTTTGAATATGTAGGTTCCTAAGGCTATAATGTAGAAACTACCTTCTACTTCTCTT
Source organism: Prinia subflava (assembly GCF_021018805.1). NCBI lineage: Eukaryota > Metazoa > Chordata > Aves > Passeriformes > Cisticolidae > Prinia > Prinia subflava. The sequence goes on from NC_086249.1 coordinate 33,453,768, forward strand.
CATGTTATTCCTGAAGTCAGTGAATACTAAAGAATTTGAAAGATTTCTGAGGTGCTAGATTCTCTTAAAGAGTCAAGGTAGATCTTCTGAAAAACAGTTGCCTCTCTAAACAGGACGGTCTAGGACTTTGTTATGGAAAGTCCAGTATTACAAATGCTGAAAAGAAAGTTGGATTAAGGGAGGGGGGGAGGAGAGTATAGAGCACCAAAAATATGAACACTGTCGACATAGGAAAGCTATTTCTATTTACTTACAAGCATCTGGATTTTGTTGTATTATGTTAATCCTTTGACATGAACTGATAAGAGTACTGTCCTCCCCATATTTTGTAAATACAGAAGAAACCAGAAAGATTAAGAAGCAAAAATTTTCCAAGGAAAGCACTTACTGGGGATAATGAGTTCTGCTCTGTGTGTTGCAGCCTGCAGTTGCAGGTTTGTGTGATGGGGAATAAGGCAGTGAAGTGTGGAACTGCAGGGACATACATGTGCAAGACATGAATATTAAGCCTTCCAGCTTGGAAATTGGTTGGAAATCAAGTTAATAGGTATTGCGTTCCCATGTTTGTTACCAATAGCAGCACCACCTGGGAGCTTAAATCATCCTTAACTGTTTGTGAAGATTAAATGCAAGGCTGAAATGTGGAATTCTGATGGCAGGGACTGCTTAGTGGCACAGTGTTTCCTTTGTTGCACAATGTGGAACAGACACCAAAATAGCTGATGCTGATGGCATAGATTATCTCTGTGTTTAAAACCAATGACTTAAGTCTGCACAAACTGCAAGTCATTTTGCTGATTGCAACGTGGGAAGTGCCATAGAACAGACGCCAAGAGCAGCAGAGCTTTCATCTCTGAAGTTATGATAACCTTGACTTTGCCTTCTAAGTAGTGACAATACTTTACCTGTAGCAACTTCCTGCAGCAGCTATTCACCCAGAGACCTAAGGGGGACTTTGAACAGTGGATTTCAAATCCAGCTTGTTGTAAGTGTTTTGTGAGGTTGAAAGGCAGCTCTGGAAATCAAGTCCTATCCCATTGCTCAGACCAGGGTCAGCTGTAGCAGGTTGCTCAGGGCTGCATCCAGACACATTTTGAGCACCTCCAAGGAAGTAGATTCTGCAGCCTTCCTGAAAAACCTGTTCCATTTCTTTAGAATCATAGAATTCCTTAGGTTGGAAAAGACTTTTAAGATCATTCAATCCAAGTATTAACTCACTTGACCACTAAACCATGTCACCTGAATGCCACATCTATGTTTCCTTTGAATATCTCCAGGGATGGCGATTTCACCACCTCTCAGCACAGCCTGTTCCAATGCTTGACAATTAGTTTTGTGAAGAAATTTTTAATGATTTTCAATCTAAACCTTCCCTGGCACAAATTGAAGCTATTTTCTCTTGTGTTAGGAAAAGAGAATGACCCCGACCTGGCTGCCCCCTCCTTTCAGGCAGTTGTAGAGAGCAGTGAGGTCTCCCCTGAGCCTCCTTTTCTCCAGGATAAACACCCCCAGCTCCCTCAGCTGCTCCTCACAGCACTTGTGCTCCAGACCCTTCCCCAGCTCCGCTGCCCTTCTCTGGACACGCTCCAGCCCCTCAAGGTCTTTCTTGCAGTGAGGGCCAGAACTGAGCACAGCATTGGAGGAGTGGCCTCAGCAGTGCCCAGCACAGGGGGACGGTCACTGCCCTGCTCCTGCTGCCCACACCATGGCTGAGCCAGGCCAGGATGCCATCGGCCTTCTTGGCCCCCTGGGCACAGCCTGGGTCATGTTCAGCTGTGCTGACCAGCACCACCAGGGCCTTTTCCACCAGGCAGCTTTGCAGGCACTGCCCCCAGCCTGTAGTGCTGCCTGGGGGTGTTGTGACCCCAGTGCAGGATCTGGCACTTGGCCTTGCTGAACCTCATACAATTGGCCCTGGCCCTTTGATCCAGCCTGTCCAGATCCCTCTGCAGGGCCTTCATACTTCTAGTAGATCATTACTCCCACACAACTTGGTTGGAGAGAGTCTGTCTATTAAGCAGCCCAGTAGCTGGAGTCACCCTGAATCCCTAAACTTAGACTCTTATGCTCATATTTCAAATTCAAGGCAATGTCCCAATGAAAATAGTTGGTCTTTTCTTTTTCAGCTTGCTCTGATATGAATTGTTTCTGACATCTGAAATATTACTTTTGAAAAAACAAAACTATTTCTCAGTTAAATACTTAATCTTTCAAGACTTCCTCTCTTTGTTGTAAAGGGGTTCTGAGAAGTCTGTCAGCAACACTTCTACTTAGACTGTAATTTATCTTAAACATCTGAAATAATAACAACTTGGAGAACCAACTGTAGTAGATAGGTTTTTTTCAGTAAATCCTAGAGATCTGACATCTTCTCTTGCTCTACTGCAAAGCAATCTGTAAACTCTAGCCGATTTTAAGTGTACTGGAGTCATCAGATTAAATGAAAATCAAATCAGAAAACAGCATCAGCAGTGAATGTATGGAAAGCTGCTGTTAAAAACTATTCTTATGTCTTCTCTAGTTGCCACAGTGAGTTGCTCCCATGTCTAAATGGGAAGATAAGGTGGATTTCAGTTGTCAAGTCTGCAAAGGCACAGAATGAAAGCAATTTCTTGTGTTTTAAAGAAGTGATAGCAGGTCTGCCTATGGCAGAAATGGTGATTGGTACCTTACCTCTTGGTTTACCTTGTATACACACTGTAAATTATGCAGATAAACCAAAGATAGTCAAGTTAATGAGCTCCTAACAGGTTGTATCACTTGCTTACTCACTCACTTGGATAGCTTATCAGCCATGACTAGTGTGTCCTTGACTTCTCAAGCCATAATTAGAAAGGAAGAACAGATGTGTAATGCACTATTTTCTGAGGTATGTCCTTCAGGAAAAATAGTTGTGTAAAAATGTTCAGTATCCACAGAGCCTGAAATGACAGACAGGAAAGAAAATTATGGGTAAGTATGCTCAGTGACTTTTATTTCATTCTTTTAAACTAGTGGGTTGGGGTGAGGGTGAGTTTTTTGGTTTGGTTTAGTGTTGGGTTTTGTCTTCGTTTTGTGTTTGGGGTTTTTTTGGTAGGGCTGGGCATTTTGGCTTTGTTGTTGTTTTGTGGGGGGTTTTATGTGTTGTTTGTTTGTTTTTGTTTCATGGATTTGCTTGCTTTCACTCCAGTTTTAAGTCCAGAACTAGCCTTGAGTATCTAGATGAAGCTTTCATTTTACCCAGAGTACCTATGTTTGTTACTAGCTCTGAAAATGCAAAGGTTCTGAAATTACTGAGGGAGGGAATAAGCACCTTCAATTTTACTAGTTTCAGAAATGTTGCACAGTAATTAATCTCTACTTCCCTTCAGGAAGTACTTCCTGTTGCATTAGACACACATCTTGCTATTTATGTGAACAGATTACACGGGAAAGAGCTTCACAGAAATATTAGCCAACTTTGGAAAGTTTTGCACAATTTTGCCTCTGATAGTTTACCACGGAGAAGGCTGTGCTTATCTCCTAGACCCAGTCACTGTTAAATAAAAAGCCAGATTTCCTGAAAATGTGATGTCATACTGTCATTGGAGAGAGATATAAATTCTAATAGCCATCTCATTTGCCATTTTAATGACACTGTCCCAACATCAGCTGGGCTAATTGAGGGCAAACCTGGAAAGCCCTTGTTGAAAACCACTTACATCCTTCCCTTTGCAGTGCTGGGGTGTGAAACAACATGCTCAGTGCTCTCTGCTGGTTGCTGCCATGTGCTTTCTTTCCCCAGGCAGTGCAGCACATGCTGTGGAAAATAGAAGCCCTGTCTCTGCTGCAGCAGTACTCTTACTTTGTGCTGGCTTTGGCTCTAAATTTCTCCCTGTCTTGCAAGGATCTGAGCAGTTGTAGAAACCCCTTTCTTTGTCTTCTTTGTCATGGAAGAGAGCTCTCCAGAATCTCTTCTGAGCCCCATTATTGCTGATGCAGATTGGTCGATTGATTGGTTTTGTCATGCAGCATCCTTGGCAAGGGAACTGAATGTTGGTTTGACATCTTATTATGCAGTTTTTTCTTTGTTTTACATGAAAAAGTGCTCATACGAACTCTTCTAATGCATGTATAAACACGTGCATATGTGTTTATATTGTTGCAGGCCTATACAGCTGCTTGGAATACAGGAGGGGAAAGGAACTTAGTTTGAAATAGGAATGAGTAGAGTGTGAGTCCCTGAGGAACACTTTAACTTCTGTAATACTTCTGTTCTTAGATCTCACCTCAGGATCTGAAATAATTCTGTACATGACCACATAAACTATTTTCTGTGCTGAAAAACCTGCAAAGGCAAGGAGGTGGGGAAAAACCCACAAAACCAACAAAGAATAACAAACTAAAGAAAAAGAAAAACAGAGAAGAACAAGTGTAGAGGAGGTTTGGAATTTAAAACAAACCAGAAATTAATACCACTGTGCCACAAAGCACTTAGCTGTGCTTTTGAGGAGTTCAAAACATTGTTCAAAACATTGTTTTGTTTTACAGTGCATAGGGGCTAACATAAAACTTGCCTGGCATAATCACTAGTGTGCTTTTATTACAGGATTTCTGCAAGCAAGAATTCCCTTTTATAAACAGCTTGTGCACTTTTTATGTCTTTCATGTTACAAATGGAAGGTTTCAACTCTTGTAAGCTTGAAATGGATAAGTGATAGGAAACTGAAGGTACCCACAAAGGTTAACTTTCTTCTATAAGCTACCTAGTCAAAATTACTGTGTGTTTGATTTATTAGTAATAGCTGCTAAGCATATTTTAGTGAATCATAGAGGTGTGTGTTTGTGTGCTGTAGTGTCATGTTTTTAGTAGATGCATTTTTATTAATCTTTGTGCAAACCATAGCCAAAGCAGAGTTTTAGTGGACAAAGTGGTTGCAATTATGTGGTCACAGCTCCATCCCGTTTGGAGTTTTTCCTTTGATTTGCAGATCTGTCATTGAGCCTAAGGCAAAAATATGTAACTCAAATGCACCTGATACCTTCCCTCCTCTAAGTCCCCAGAACTTATCCACAACACACAGTATTCAATAATCCATAATACAGTACTCAAAACATTTTTCAATGAATGGGTTGTCATGTTTCAGCATTGGAGACAACTAAGTATAGGCGTGAACTTTTAAAGGATATGTGGTTTCTACAGGAGCTGTCTTGCTCTTTAGAAGGAAATCTTACATGGACTGTGACCATAAAGTTAAGTGAGTCTTTCCTCTCATCTTCCATATAAATGAGCTCTGTGTATTTTTTTGCGTTAAAAGAGACCTAACATTTGGAAACAAAACAGACCAAAAGAAAGCAACTCTAATTTCTACGACAAATATATCATGAAAATTCAGGACTTTGTTTTACCATACTCAACCTTCCAGTTTGGTGTTTTCCTGTGCTTTTAGCCTGACTACAGAGCTGAGTTGTGCTGGTGAAAATAAGGAATGGCTATAGGTTATATTTGAATTCTTCTTCTTGGTCTAGTGGAAGGTGTCCTTGTCCATGATAGGAGGTTTGAAACAAGATGATCTTTAAGGTCCCTTCCAGCCCAAATCATTCTGTGTTGATTATTCTACTTCTGACTGTTGGAGACTTAAAGAATGGCTGCTTGATGATGCCTTGCCTCCTGGTACCTGGTGCTGTTCTTAATACTGAAGGTGATAACCTGCTGTGAAGGACAAATTAACTCCTCACAGTAATCTGTTCTGGCATGTCTTGAATCAGGGATGAGGGAGTACCCAAATACTTTGATGTCACACATGAAAGGTCTTTCTTGTTTAAAACTTGGTTCCATCATGGGACTGATTCCTCGTTCTTTAGGTGTCAATTTGTATCTAAAATAGAGGCTTCCTGCTGAATAAAACCAAGGACATTTGCCTGCATGCAGGCATTTGGGGGTACTAAGTGAATTAACTAGAAGTCTGAAGATACAGTGAAGGCTTTTAAAGCATTTTAAATACTTGTGTGGATGTTTTCCATTTAGACATAAAATGTCTTTAGTTCCCATAGCTTAATCCCCCTTCGAAGATGATTAAGCTGAAGCCAACATAAAGCAGATTAAACTCCTGTGTGGACGTTAACACACATTAATTCATCTTCCCTTCCTTGAACATCCTTCTATACAATGCCCTTCAGGAAGTTTTTAGGAAGTGATGGAGCTCTTCAAGCTTTACATGCATACATATACATATTTATAACTGATTTGAGTATCTGAAATTCTGTGTTTTGAAATAATCACTGCAGTCTATTGAAAAGGACGATAGAGTCTCCTAAGAAATATCTGTCCTTTGAAAGCATCAACAGCAGAAAATAATAGGCTAATGATGAATATGCATACACACAGGCTTAGAACATAATGGACCAAATTATTTGTGAATATTTATTGGCAAGCTTGCATATCTAAGTTATATTGATGTTTTTGTATAATATAATCACAGAATATGATCACAGAAATGTTGAGATTTGAAGACATCTGTAGACGTCATCTAATCCATCCCCCTGTTCTGACAGAACAACCTGTAGCCAAGGACCATGCTCAAATGGCAATGTTCCTACTGCCAGTTCTTTGCAATTTGTCTTTTATGAGATGTGTTTCTGAACCCAGGGACTGTGGGTGGATCCATGTGTATCCCAGGAGGTTCACAGATAGTTGGGTAATGTGGCAAGATCTGAAGCATCATAGCCATAGAAACAAGAAAGATAAATTATTTTCAAATGAGTTGTTTCCCATTAAAATATGGGTTTGGAGTGTGTTATGTATTTGTGGTACCAGTATGTGGGTTTTGGTAGCAGCTGTAAGGCTAACCAATTTTAAAATAGAGTGTTTCTTATATATGCAGTCTCTTTCAGGCTTTTGTAGGTTCCCAGCTGAGCCTGGGAGGGACCTTAACAGGACTCCAGTTCAACCTCCCTCTCACAGCAGGGTTAGCACCGAAGCCAGACTGGGCTGCTCAGGGCTTCTTCCAGTCAAGGATTAAAAAACTGAGGAAAGAGACTGCACAGCCTCTCTGGGCAACCTGTGCCACTACCTAACCTTCCTCGAGGGAAAAGGGTTACTCCTTGCAAGGCTGATTCTCTTGTGTTTCAGCTTAGGGCTGTTGTCCCTTGTCTAGGGCCCTGCAGGACTGTCAGGAACCCAGCTTTGTTTCCTTCAATATCTTCCCACAAGCACTGAGGGTTGCTGTTAGATCCCCCTGAACCTTTACTTCAGGTGGACCAAGCCCAGCTCTCCCAGCCTCTCTTCACAGGGTTTGTGCTCCAACTCTACCGTTTTCACTGAAATACATCCAGTTTATCAAAGTCTGTCTTCTGCTGCTGGGGCTCAAAACTAGTTGCAGCAGCTACATAAGGGCTTTCTTGGCTTACAGTCAGTTCTGTACTTTGAGAAATTGTGCAGCATCGGTGCTGTGTAACAGCTGCTCTTGGGAAGAACTGGCAGTCCTCAGGACAGGTTCTTAAACACCTTTTCTCCTGAAAGGGGGGCAGCTTTGATTGCCTTAATTTTCCTACTTAGGGAAGTGATATGAATGCTGTCAGGATGTCAAGTTTGTCAGGATAACCAAGCACTCTGCTTGGAGCAGGTGATTGCTGAGGCAAAACTAAGCCAGGGTGCAATGTCTTCTTGGATTCTCAGCATCCATTATTTCAGGGTGAGCTGTACTCCCTTCTCATGTAGTCCTGTTTCTCCAAAGCACTGGTAGGAACTATACAGACTTTTATGTTAAGAGGACAAAGAGTTTTCTGTAAGTACTCTTTTGAAAACTCTGGAGTTTACTTATTCTGTGCTTCTAGTTTTGGTGCTTTGTGTATAGGTTGTTTTGTTGGGTAATAGTAAAAAGCATGATTTAACATTGACCAACTCTAGTGTGATTGCTGCTTTTGCTTTAAAGGTGCTCTTAGGCCATGGGAATTTGGGGTGAGGAGGTACTTGCTGTTTGGGTGGTGACCATGTTGAAACAAACTCTGCTTCAGCCTCTTATTTTCAGGCTTCTTCTTTTGCCAGGATGTTTGTCCAGGTATGCCTGTACTTCTACTGCAAATGCTTGTGGCGCTGCCTGAAATTCGTGGTCAGGAAACTAACAGGTCAATGTGAATTGCAAAGGATCTGTTACAATACCAAACCTGGAGCTTCCAGAACAATGAAAATAGGTAACTGCAATATACTTTGTCCTGCATGCCTTTGTAACTTTCTGCATGTGCTAAAAAATATGTGATATTGTTATTAGAAATAAATTGTTAAATCGATCCAATATAAACATGCTTGTTTGACATGATGCTTTCAAATACTGTTCCCTTACAGAGGCATCCCTGAAAGGTTCAAAAAGTAAGGTGAGTGAAAGATCTCATTATTCACCTTTTCTATGGTGTCCCACGCTGGTGATTTGTTCAGTCTGCTGTTTGCTCACCCCAAAAGATCACTTTAAAGTTTGACATGATTTTACATGAAAGTAATTTTCCACTGCGGAGGGTCTTGTGTCTGCAATAGCAGCTGATCTTGCAGAGTTGGGTGGAGTGTCCTGTGTTCCAGGGACAGGCCCACTGTGGCAGTGATGGAATCAAGGGAGCAACCTGCCATGGTGGAGATGATGACAGTGAAATGCTGTAATTTGGGGGTTCTTGGCTTGATTCCTCATCCTGTCTTAGAATATCTGTAATCTGCAGTCAGTCACTTGAAAATTTAGTAGAAAGAAGACTTTTTTTTTGTCTGAAAAGCAATTTTACCAACTTTGTTCCATCTTTTCCTTTTAAATACATTGGTGGAGAAAAGCCTCTTTCACTTCATCCTTTTACTGTACCAGTGATTGTGCTAACCTAAGTTCTTCCCTAAGGCATTTGTGTGTATGTTAAATAACATCCTTCAGCCTTTAAATTCTCTGTCACTGAGAATTTAAAGACATTGACAAGAGTCAATGATGTTGAAAACCTTACCTCAGCATTAGCAAAAATGGTGTCATGTAGCTCTTAGTTCAGCACAGTACTTCCAAACGTATTTCTATCATAAACAGAAAGGCAGAATCTTATTTAAAAGCTTTCATTTAAGCAATTGTGCAGTGTTGAGACAAAGCACAAGGAATTTCAGCCTCGAGATTTCAGATGGCATATTAGTTTTTAAATACTGAACCCTCAGGGTCATTTCTACAAATAGCCATTGTGTGTGAAAGAAGAGAAAGAATGTTTTGCTGTGTTCCTGCAACATATTGGGTGAAGGGATGTCAAATGAAGGCTAGAAATTCCAGGGTAATTAGGAGGATGGTCAGAAGCTGCTTCCTGATCTGCACTGAGGCCTTTGATCATCTTCACTGATAGCTGCCACAGAAATGCAATAAACTGACTACAAGGGCGAAGGGACTTGAGTTCTTACAGGGCAAGTGCTCTGGAACGAGTCAGTAGGGTTGAAGTTTGGAAAGACACATGTGTTGAGTTGGGTCTTCTGGGCTCTTAATGCAGAAGCTTTGGAGTATCAAACTTACCACTGTTAACTTCTGTTGAGTAATAGCTTCCACAGGAATTAACATGACAGGAATTAACATGTGTTTGAAACCTCTCTTTAGCGGCTGCAAACATCAGTAAATGTTCATCCTGATGCTATTGAAAAAACAATAGATGACATCATGGAGCTGAAAAGGATTAATCCAGATATAAATCCACAGTAAGTTCATCATTTTCTTACAGAGCAAGTGGGAATTACTGATCTCTTCAGTGCCTGGGTCCATGGAGAACTGCTTCTCCATAGTTATTGTGGCTTATTTGAAGATGTTCTATCTTTCAGCATGAAATTCTAATTTAAACTTTGCTGTAAAAGAAAATTATGTGAAAATGAATCATCTTTTATGGTGATTTAACAGGCATATCCTGAGTCTTTTATCTGTCTTAGTATATTGTCGATGCATGGATTTGTGGGGGTCACTTATTTAGGGATAAAACACCCCCAAAGCAGGGGTCCTGGCAGGGACACTGATGGCTTCTTAGAAAGGCTGTGTGTGGCCTTTTGAGTAGGGAGGAAATCATCCTGGTCTAGCTGATACAGACATATACTGGTTTGCATTTTAAAACTGCCTTTAATTATCCAAACAGAAGTTTTAATGATATAGCCGATATTTAATGATATAACTGATATTGTAAGAGGAGATTGACAACCAACCATTAAATTTACAAGTGTGTATTTCAAGAGTAGGTGATGGTAACGTTTTTTGTGGTTGCCTTACTTTTCAGTTCCTAGCTTAACACACAAGATGTCTAGGTCAGGAATTGGTAGGAGGAAAGCTGAGAGCTATATTATTCAGGTGATCAGTCTGAGGTTCACTCCTCTTCCCAAGCTTGAAGTTGATACACTTAATGAAAAATGGGCATCCATTAACTGATAGCTGCTCTTCTTTAAGTGATCAGCAGCATCAACAAGTAAAGTGGTCACAAGGTCTTCTGCAACAATGAAACCCAAAAGCTAAGTTGGAAAATTACAATTTTTTTGTCTCATTACAGGAATCTCCCTCCTAGCCCACCCCCCAGTAAAAAGGCCAGTAACTGGGTAGTCTTAAAATGAGGCTTCACTGATCATAAAGGAAATAGAATACACTGCATCTCTCTAACTTGAGAGACAACTCTTCTGATGGTGACCACAGTCCCAAGAATTGAAAAAATGGTGACCCAATCATTAAAGAAAGGAAGAAAATAAGAAAAACAAAACAAAGAGAACCCCTCATTCTCATAGATGAGAAACCCTGTGAATTTTTTCGGGAAATGAGCACAGAGCTTTTCCAGGGGTGTCTCTTGACCCTGCCCACATGCTTTTCAAAGGGAGGGTGATGAAAGACAGACTGCTTGAAGCGGGTGTGAGGCCCTTCTGAGAGGCTGCCATCTGAGAAGAGTGTCACAGCACTGGTACTCCTGTGTTGCACAGGATGCTGATTGCTGAAATTCTGAAATATAAACCCAGCAATGGCAAAATTCGTGAAAGTGACATATGAGGAAGAACTTCAGGATGTAAATGTGCACAGCTCAGAGCCTTCCCTGTGGACACCAGAAACCGCAATGTTTAGCGATCAGGGTGATCCAAGTGCTCACTTCTCAGCATCAGACTCTTGAGTACCTGGGTGGAATGATTTCAGGAGAAAACAAGAAATGAATTATTATTTTGTATAACACCCTCAGATTCCCCTCATGACATGCCTTTGGCCTCTTAAGAAATATTGTCCTTCAGAAAAGAGAGAGAACAGACATGCAAATTACTTCTCCTTGCTTGAAATCAGGACCCTGAACATTAGGTTACATTTTTAGTGATCTGGTCTTTCTAGTACATGAAGAGACCCTACCAGAGAGCTGGAGATCATGTAGTGACAGGACAAGAGGGAATGGATCCAAACTGAAAGAGATCAGGTTTAGATTAGATGTTAGGAGTAGTGGGTGAGGGTGGTGAGACACTGGCACAGGTTGCCCAGAGAAGCTGTGGATGGCCCATCCTTGGAAGTGTTCAAGGCCAGGTTAAGTGGGGCTCTGAGCAACCTGATCTAGTGGAAGGTGTCCCTGCACATAGCGGTGGGGTTAGGACTAGACAATCTTTAGGGTCCCTTCCAACCCAAACCATTCTGTGATTCTATGATAATATTTTTTTAAAAATACCACACAGAGGGGAAAAAAAACCCATGAACAACCCAAATAAAAAATCACCCAAATTCTTTTTGGTGTTCAAATCCATTTGGTGTTCATATCCTTAGCACAGGACAAATGCTTAATTGTTTTCAGACTAGAATGCTTGCGTTCATTATTTTACTGCATTTGAGTTTCTCATCCCCTTTTCCCCTTGCACTCCCTCCTGTTAGGTAAAATATCTTCTGAAAACAGTGAGTAGTGGTGGCCTGAAATGTGCAAGGTGATGTCACATACATAGATACACACTCTGCCACTAAATTTGCCCTTATATTAAATTAATCATATTTCTCCTAATCTTTAGGTATCTGCACTGAAGTTTTCCATGTAGCCATTTATTTTATACTGATTTTTTCAGGAGACATTTGAGCCAAAGCAGGTCAGCTGCTTCTTTTGACACGAGTAAGGAAAATCCAGTGCCTTGCCTTCTCTTGAACATAAAAAAACTGTGTCCAAACTGTCTTGTTTAGAAGCTCTGGCTTTGTGTTGAATAGCAGAGACTTTAAATTTCCTGGGGTAAGGACAAGGGGACATGTGTCATACTGTATGTGTTTCTGCAAGTCTGTATGCAGTCATTTTTCTTAATGTGGCATCTTTGCAGAGCTGAACTAGCATCTCAGGGGTGCTTGCACTGGCTGTTCTTGAGGCCTGTGGGCTGCTGTGATCTAAAGAAAGGCATCCCACAGTAATTTTCCTTTATCAGTGCCTCTCAGAGAGGTGTGTGCATTTGGCAGTAGGAGCAAGTAGGTCGAATAACCTGGTGGTGACGTGTGCAGTCTACACTAACTATGGAAGCAGACAGAATCACAGAAAGGCTTGGGTTGGGAGGGAACTTCACAATCATCTAGTTCCCCTACTCCAGTTTTGGACTTGCCTCCGTCTGATGGAGCACCTGAGTACAGTGGGAGTCCAGGTCCAGGGGCATTGCTCCTGTGCTCTGAGAACAGCCACAGGCAGCACCAGGACGACAAGGAGGAGGTGTGGGACATCAGCACCTCATCCACATCTTGCCTTGTTGGCAAGGACAACAAAGCATTAATGAAAAGGAAAGAGAGGAATCTAACTGGATCCCCATCCCCTCACCCAAATAACATTGCATGTAGCTTTTGACTGCCTTTACATAAAGTGCAAAAATGGTTTACTTTGAATGTGTTGTGCACCTTGGATCTTAAAAACATATTTTTTAATATAAAATTGCTCTGCTTTGCCACAGCCTGTGTTCTGCTGCTCTAAACTATACTGAGGCTATAAAGAATTTTTAAACATTATGTCTGTGATTTAGTGATACTCTGCAGCAATTCACAGTCTGTCAGGCTTTTCAGCTTTCTTTGAAATGCAGCCTTTCTGTAAAATTGGAGGCTATAGCCAGTGAAGCATGTTAAAAAAAAAAAAACAGTGAAGAATGGAAAATACTGTGGAGGTTTTTCTGTTTGAAAGGGTTATAGCCTGAAATGGGATAAAATTCCAGCATGAGAAATGGACTAATGCTGACATCTCTGATTCTGTAGATTAACCATGGAATCATTTAGGTTAGAAAAGGTTTAAAATTCTGAAGTACAACAGTTAACCCAGCACTGCCAAATCCACCACTAATCCATTTCCCTAAGTACCACATCTACACATCTTTTAGATACCTCCAGGGATGGCGACTCTACTGCTTTCCTGCAGCCTGTTTCAGGGCTTGACAACATTTTTAGTGAAGGAAATTCTCCTTAATATCCAATTTAAACTTTTTCTGGGGCAACTTGGGCCATTTCCTCTTGTTCTTTCACTTGTTACCTGGGAGAAGAGGCTGACCCCCACCTGGCTACATCCTCCTTTCAGGCACTTACAGAGTAATGCGGTTTCCCCCCTGAGCCTCCTTTTCTCCAGGATAAAACCCCCCAGCTCCCTCAGCTGCTCCTCACAGCACTTGTGCTCCAGACCCTTCCCCAGCTCCGCTGCCCTTCTCTGGACACGCTCCAGCCCCTCAAGGTCTTTCTTGCAGTGAGGGGCCCAGTGCTTTGCCTTGCTGAATCTCATACAATTGGCCTTGGTCCATGGATCCAGCCAGCCCAGATCCCTCTGCAGAGCCTTCCTGCCCTCCAGCAGATCAGTACTCCATCCAACTTGGTATCAGCTGCAAACTGACTGAGGATGCACTTGGTCCTCTCATTCAAATCATCGATAAAGACATTAAACAGAACTGGTCCCAAACTGATCCCTGGGGAATGCCATGAGTGACCAGCCCCAGCTGGATGTAACTCCATTCCCCACCACTCTCTGGGTTTGGCCATTCAGACAGTTTTTTACCCAGTGAACAGTGCACACATCCAAGCCATGAGCAGCTAGCTTCAGTAGAATGCTGAGGAAAACAGTGTCAGAGGCCTTAGTTAAGTTCAGGTAGAAAACTTCCACATCCTTTCCCTCATCTTAGGGAGGTCACCTTGCCATAGAGGGAGATCAGTTTAGGCTAGCAGGACCTGCCTCAAAAGATAAGAGTGAAAATCCTTTTGTTCAGAAAATTTAAGAGTATTGCAGAATAAACAAAGTATTTCATGTATCAAACATGACAGACAAGGAACCTGTGCAGCTTAATATCAGTACAGCCTGTGTTGCACAGAGGAATAAGAGTGTTCACTTAGCTTGCTCTCCAAATTCATACCAGGTGTTCAAATCATTTTAGACACTATTAAATATTAAAGGACTTATTCCCACATATAAGCAAATATTTCTATGAGCATGGCAGTTGCGTACAGCACAAGTTCCATTTTGTATTATAAAATCTTAATGTAAAGCTGTTGTTTGCTGCAGAGTTTTCTGGTGGGTTTTTTTTTTCCAAGTTTGGTTTAGGGTTTTTTGAGAGTAGTTATTTCATGTGTGTTGCATTTGGGTTTTTTGATGATGCATCAGAAAAATGTAAAAAGAAAACATAAAAATCTGCATTATAATGAAAAGAGAACCATTATGATGATTCTTAACATGAGACAAAAGCCAAATCTGCCTGGAGGCAGATCTTTGAAACTGTATTACTTCAGGGTTTCAGCTTCTTTATGCTGGCTTTTGTGGCACAGAAGCAAAACAACTATTTTTAGCTTTTTGCTGAGTTTTCTTTCCCCCCTCAGCCTTTTTCAAGTTCACATCTCTGATCTCAGGGAATTGTTTGAGAAGCTGTCACTGGAAGGAGGAGAAAGATTCAGTAATGTGCTTGTTACAGGCATTCAATGCTGCTGTGTATAGTTATAATGGGATTTCAATATGAAAAATCACTGTTCACCGTTTTGAAAAAAATCCCAAATATTATCATCTAAGGAAGGCATTAAATGAGATTATGCCTTTTACAATGCCTTGTTTAATGTAATATTGATCTCTCGGAATTTTTCCTGTTGCAACTGAAGCGTTAGACTATCGGTTCATGGATGTGACACCAGTCATGGGTATTGGTTGTGTGTGTACGTGGTAGCGCTGTTTCATGGCTATACATGATTGAGTTGGAATGTGTTGCCCTCAGGCTGGGGGTATCTCTTCAGGCATGCCTGCTGCAGATCGTGGGGTACAGAAATCTCATTGCAGAGGTGGAGAAGCTGCGCCGGGAGCCGTACGATTCAGAGAATCCACAGCACGAGGAAATGCTGCTGAAGGTAGGAGCTGAAGAGGAACTTGGAGGGCAGCCTTTATTCGTGTCAGCTCCCCAGCCTGCTTCACAAACCTCTTTGAAACACCACCTTCTTCCATAGTGTACCTGTTTTAAGATAAGACCACACAGCATTATAATCTGGTCTGGGTGTGACACAAGCAGCTCACTCCCTGGTTGATAAATGCACTTCCCTCGGCTGCACTATGTCTAGGCACTGGGTAAAGCAGGTCTTAGAGCACAGAGCTGTTATCTGCAGTGAGTTCTGGAAAAGTAGCTTTATGTCCTATTTCAGTACACCTTTCTCCAACACAAGAAGGGTATTTTTCTCCATTAACCAAATTACAAATTTATGTCTTCAATTTCTTGTATTTTTTGAGGGCAATGTCTGTGTATACCAATGACAAATATCTGGTTTTTACTGTGTGGAATGGGAGAGTGAGAGTTGATGACTTACCCTGGTAACTTTATAGTTACCAAATGTATTTTCAAGAGAAAACAAAATGAAACTATTCTTTAGATAATACATGCAGAGTTATGAAAACCATGCCAATTGGGTTTTACTTCCTTCATGCTTTCAGGAAAGGCTTGCACTGGAGCAGATAATAAAAGCATTTTTTCTCTCTCGAAGCCATAAGCAGAGGAAGAGTTAGAGAGTTCTTAGAAAGAAATTGAGAAAAGAATAAAGGTTCTGGAAAACAGTTTAATAGCTAGCCACGGTCCTGATCTTGATTTTAACCATAGCTATTGCAAAATGCTTCAGAGAAATGCCAAGAAACATAGAAAAAGTGATAGTGAGCTTATTGGCTACAAGCAAAATGCCTTCCTAGAGAATTTTTCTTATGAAAACATACTACCTGTTTGGTTGTGCGGTTTTTTTCTTTTTCAATTTAAGACAAAAATACGGAAAACTTTAACAATACCAGATGATGATGAAGATGTCTTCCATGCTGTAGCTTGCAGTACAAGGCTTTGCACAAGTTACAGTGAGAGCTTCTGGAAATTTTACCATAGTTACTTGGTCTTCCAAAAATCCCAATAGGCACATTATACAAGCACTGTCAGATGCAAGTAACTACTTCTAAAAATGCCTCAGATGGTCAGGGTTCCTGTTGGTGTCTGGAAAGCTGCCTTTAAGGTTTGCCCACTGCTGGGAGATGGGAGTCTCACCAAGGAATGGTCCAAATCCAGAGCTGCCCTGAAGGCATGTTCTAATCATCGGGTGGACTTGGGCAGATGGACCCCTCCTGTTCAAGTCCTTCCCCTGTGCAGCCAAATGCACACATTTATGGGAGCAGAGTGAGTTTTAGCTGAAGGCACACACAGATTTACCCACTGAGGAAGCCTGTGTCTTGCAGGTGAGAGATCCAGGTGGCAGCCTACAGTGTTGGTCCCTGAAAATACCAGGCACCTCACTGCAGATGAAAGAGGGCCTTTGGCTTCAGGAAAGTGTCCCTAAATACCCTGGGCATCTACATTGCCCAGAGAGCAAGCAGGGTCTGGGATCATAGGTGAGAAGGACCAAGGACCTGGCTGTATTCTCTCCCTGCCATCCAGCCTGTGAGGGCAAGGTCCTGAGAATCACGTCAACAATGATGTGTAGTCATGTAAGTGCTTTAAAAACATAATTGCATGAGCATAAAAGCAGAATGGAAACTGAGCATTTGTCCGAGGAGAGATTAAACAGTGCACTTTATGCAACATTATGCAAACTCATTATGTTGAAAAAAAGTATCAGTTTCATCTAAGTATTAGCACTTGTTTACAGCAGATGTTCTACTTTTGCAAGTGTCAAATGGAAATATGTCCAAGGGTTTAATTCATTTTCCAGTCCTCAGTGTTGGAGAACAGGCTGGTTGGTTTTCATTCCTTCTAGATACTCTGCTAAGTGATCTCTGCAATGGGTAATTCCGGTTCCTAATGGCTCTCATTTATTCATGTTTACCAGGAGAGCACTTTATGAATGAGAGAAAGATTAACTTAATGTGATTGGACTAATGATTAATACTGTATTTACTGTTGATGGATGAACATTGTTTTAAGCAATGATGCTTTATGCAGTTATTACAAAGTGAAATCATTAAAGTTTTAACCTTCCCAGGGCACTTAATTTTAAATGCATTTAGAAATGCTAAAATTAAAACAATTTCTGTTTTTATTTGGGAAATGTGCTTACAGCTCTTTCCCTTGGGTAGGCTTTGTCTAAGTGATTTTGTTGTGGGTGTACTCACCAACTCATAGTTGGTGATTAATACACTTTCTTGATTCTAAATTCTGATTTCTTAATACCTTTCAGAAAGGGTGGGTTTGGGATATAGCACATGAGGTGTGCATGTGTATTTGTCAATTTAGGCTGCTTTTAGGTGCATAGCAACATGATATTTAGGCACTAAAGTTGCTAGACCAATGCAGTTAAATGGATTTATTCCAGCTGATTATCTGGCTTGTTAAATCACTTCAGACATTTCCTTATGTGAGATCAATTAATGATTCTTCCCTTAGTTAAATATGATGGTGCACATGCTATCCTTGTATGGATTTTTTTTTTTTTTTTACGCTCTCCAATTTGCTTTTCAACACTATGGTAGCCAAGTCAGCTCTCTTGATTTATAACCTTTCCAGAGACTTGCAAAAGATGCTAGAGAAAAGATTGCTGCAGAGCCTCAGGGACTCAAAGCTGCTCTGCTGCTCTGTCAGTGATTTACAACCAAATTCCAGCCCATTCCTGTCTCTGTGCTTATGGAGGCAGACACCACCACCTCGATGCACAAAGCAGAAGCAAAACAAGTCTTTGTGTGAGATGTTGGAGCAGCTGTGGTAAGGTCAGAAGGGTCTTGTAGGGCTGAAATGTCTGCAGTACTTCAGAGTAGTTTGGGATTTCCCCCGACAGACACACACCCAAAGGAACTTCATTTGATTTTGTGTTTGGTTGCTGGGTTAGCAGTGCAGTGATGTTACTGCAGCCATCTGCTCGGTGGTCAGAACTTAGCTTGGTTTAAAAAGACAAAAAAAAAAAAATCTGTACTGTGTGGAAACTTAATTTTGTTTTACCTGTAATCTTCCTAGTTGTGGAAATGCTTGAAGCCAAATTCACCACTGAAAGCTCGGATTTCGAAGCAATGGTGCGAAATTGGTTTCCAGGGTGACGATCCTAAAACAGATTTCAGAGGAATGGGTCTCCTGGGCTTATATAACTTGGTGTAAGTATGTCCCTCTGCAGATGGGTTTACAAGTGTCTGAAGTCATGAAAAGGAGCATTACTTGCAGATTCTAGCAAATCTGTGGGAATAATTTAGAAAAGTGCTAGGGACTTCATATTAAGCAAATGAAAGAATTTATTTGCTAGCCTAATTTTTGGAGTGTTTCTCTTCTCAAAGGGGTCTCCTTTCTTTCAGTATTCCTAATTCAAGCTTGTAATACCAGTTGCTAAGCCCTTTTTTTCAGTTTCTCTGTGACACAGTAAGTTAGCACTCTCTTCCTACCAGAAAGAAAGTGTTAAGTATATTTTCACCAGTATCTAGATCTCCTTAAACACAATGCCCTGGAAGTATGTAGGTGGGAGGGTTATTTATTGCTCAGCTGCATTCTTTAGGAGTTTCATGCTGAATTCTGAGCAAAACACTTGGTATGCAGTCACTGATGGCAGATTTAGGTAGTTTGACTACTACTTCAATTTCTGTCGATACTCAGAATTAAGCAGTGAGTTTACATCACTTTTTCCTTCCAACTCATGCACACCAGGTGTTAATGCTATAGCTGTGCTTTGTAATTTGGGAATTGACTAATGCCTGTTATTTTCTCCAGCCCTTGTAGTTGCTGCATGCAGTTACATAACTTAGAAGCATTTGGTAAAATAACTTTTCCTTACGAGGTGAAAAATAAGTATTTTCTGCTTTTATAGATTGAAGGACAGAAATCATCCTCTGTCCGTATGTTGTTCCCTAGTAAATCTCTGTTGAGGATCTGGACTCTTGACTCTGGCTTTGACCTTCCATTTGAAATTAATCCCTACCATGTATTTAATTTCCTAGTCTTCTGTGATGACTCTTATCTTGCTTAATGAATCTGCCAGATCAAGAAGCCTGAACTGCTTTCTCTTGAGCTCAGCACCCGACATGCTCTAGTCATAAACAACTGATTTTCTGTAGGCTGGGTAGAAAGGAGAATGTGGTAATGCACATTCACTGAACTCACACACGAGTGCACTTGGAGTTGGAGGCTTCTTTAATCTTTCAGTTTGGGGGTCTGAGAGGCAGTTTAATGAGTTTAACACATCAGATGCAACTCATACTGTGTAACACATGCACTGACCTTTAAAAAGCTAACATAAACAGCTTAGTATGACTTCAGATGCTTTTTCTGTTTGTTTTTTTTTTTAACTATTCACCCTAAACATGTATGTCTGCAGGTATTTTGCTGAATGGGACACTGAGATTGCTCAGCAAGTTCTCACTGATTCTCTTCACCCTAAATACAGGTAATACTTGAGACCAGAAACAATAACTTGAGAGAGCACTCTGCTGGCTTTGTTTGAGGAACAGGGCTGTTTTTTCTCTCTTTGTTGGGCATATCCTTGGGTTTTGCCACATGCTGACTGTTTTATAGTACTGATCCTGAAAGCTGATGAGGTGCAAAAGGCAAACTTGTGTTCTGAACCTTGGAAATAGTTAAATTTAGTGTTAAATGTTTTCATTTCTGATTTCAAGTGATTTTTATGTTTTTATTTACCTTTCTTTTAATTTGTTTGTGTTTTTTCATAATAAAGGGAAGTCACTAAGAAGGAACTAAGGTATTTTTTTTTCTTTTTTCTAAGTTTTCTGAGACACTACATGTAAATAAAGATCAATCTACAATTTGATGTGTTATAAACTCAAAGTCTTTGTTGCAACACCAAGGGATCCATATTCTTTTCTTTAGACTTGACACAAACTGTGGGGTGGTATACTGGGTATATATGAACATGCTTATATATCAAAAATGAAATCCACCTTGCTTGTTGGAGTGAAAGTGACTGACTTGATAATCATAAATAGTCTAGGCCAAATATTTGTTAGCAGAGCTGAAAAGCCCCTTTATTTGTAGTCACATACTCTGTGTATCTTGACTAACGATGGTTCCAATCTGGCTACTCCATTGTCCTGACTGTTGAGGGATCAGGTACCTTCAGGTGTCACAAACTGTATGGTAGGTAGTTTGTCAGTAAAAGACTCCATAATTATTGGGGGGTAGAGACCTCTCAGCTAGTTACATAGAAATCAGTTGCCTTAATAGACATTTTTCTTCTGCCAGTAATGTTAGATATCCATAAAGCTGGTTCATACCTAAATCCTGAAGCTTTTGATCTTCTCAAGCTTCTTTTGGTTTCTTTTCTGTTGAGTTCCTAATGGTAATTGTGTGACTAAAAGCCCTTGGAACATATTAGAGTTCTTTCTTTGCATGCTTGATTACAAGGGCAGTGTTGGAGTGCTGTGTGAGCATGTGCAATTTCTGTGCCTTGACAGCACTCAGTAGAAGAGAGATGCTGCCCATGGTGATCTTCCTGATGTGGTTGCTTAGCAGCTGTGCTGTTTTCTGATGGGATCCTGATCAATGGATTTTCTGTCTCAGCTGAACTGTTTCACTTGTCCACATCCTATGTGTGCCACCTTTATTATTCACTGTTACCTGGGGTTTTCTAACTGGTGTTATGCCACAGCCTACAAAGATGGCTCAGATTTTAGAGGATGAGCGTAGAATAGTGTACTCCTGTATGCAAAGCTATTTAGGAGCTGAGGTTTTGTCCTCATGCATGCCACCCAGTAACCCTCAGGTCACAATGGGTATGAACCTATTAGGATCTTAAGTACTTAATGACAACCATTTTTATACATTATATTTACATGAAGTTCAGAGAATTGTTTTTAGTGTAATATATATTTATTGAGGTTCAAGAATAGTCTAAGAACAATGCTTTCACTCATAGCTGTCTATAATTTGGGACCTGAAGCTTGCAAACTCTTGATTTGCCTTACTAAGGCAAAACCCCCCGAGCCATGCCAAGGTTGTAGGCCCCTGGTTAGGGTCAGTTCTGTGCCTGCCTTTAGTGGGTTATAAATGCAGGCAATGATTTCTGCTAAACTTGCTCATTTCAGTAGACTCAAACCTGGTTAGTGGGATGTTGGCTGACTGGTTGGATCACACAGCTCTTTTAAATCATTGAAGAGCTGAAATGTAGTTTAAAATCAATCTGTTCCCTAACTAATTTTATTTTAAGAGAGGCGTATTCTGTGTCCTTGAAAAGCACTGCATTATTGTGCCAAGTAACAGGAAACATTTTTCCTTACCTTTGGCTGTTGAGTGATTTCTAATTTGGCCAGTCATAGGAACTTACTGTCAGAGCTGTACTTTCATGTTTGCTGCCTCAGGTGAATCGTGCCTCCAGTGATGAGTATCATCATGTATATCTCTGAAAAAAAAAAAGCTAAAACCATCTTTGATTAGTTAAGTGTAATTTCAACTTCTTGTACAGCCCGAGCCTAACTGAAGTGGATCACTTTTGTGATCAGTTTAGAACACAATGGGCTTTTGCTGAGAGCATTGACATAGGTGCATTTTGTAATGGTGAGAGGAGTTTGTTGGCAATGCTCTAAACAAGTTACCCATTTCAAGTCTGTTAATATCAATCCATTCAGCCACCAGCAGTGTTAAAGGGGATTAGCCATTTAAAAGAAGGTAAAATACCATGTTCAGTCAATGTTATAACATCAGAGAAGTTGAAAGAAAATGTTTGTCAGTTAGTAATGCTTGGCAATATCTGGATTTTAATTTTTTTTTCTTCCTCAGCCAACTTAGCAAAGCTGAATGGGAGAAGAAAAAGTTTGATAAGGCAATTGGGTAAGTTTAAAGTTTTTTATTTGCTACAGACACAGCAGGCAACAATGATGCTGTATATTTGAGGGAGAAAGGGTGTTTCCTAGTTACTTCTATGAGCATATGTTCATCTGCTGTCTTGACCACATCTTGGTTTTGATCAAAGATTACAGGAGAAACAGTTCAAGTTACATTCAGGAAAAAAAAAACAAAAAAATTGTAGCAAGGAGAAACTTTCTCTACGTGCTATATATAGTGCAGTGATTAATATCTGTTTAATTCTTCTTAGTACATGACATGATCAAGTTTCAATTCTTGCTGTCAAAGCCAGGTTCAGAACTGCTTTTAGGAAAATATAATAGCAAAGAAATAGCACTGAAGGTTTTTTCTTCTCTACCAGTGGGTTTGGTATAACTGCATTATTCATGAAATGGAACGGGATGTTCCTTCTAAATGTATCTAAAAATCTGTAATACAAGATTTTACTGCCCAAATTTAATTTTTTTGTGAAACTTGCCATTAGGCCTCATGCTGAAGTTAACTTCTGCACTTCTGGGTTTGTTTTTTTCCTCCTGAGGTGCAAAAAATGTTAAAGGAAAAGCAAATACTTCAGTTTGCTTGATAGAAGTAGTTGAAAAAATACCCAAGATACTGTAGAGAAGAGAGCTGTCTTTAGCTGAAAAAAAATTCCAATCACTGAATATCCAAACATGTTTGTTTTTATCACTGAGTGTCCGTGTGAGTATTTATGTGCTTTTTGGGAAATAGTCACTGCTAGAAATGTCAAGTTCTTTATGCACCAGCCTTACAAATCAATTTCCAGTTTCTGAGTTTTGTTGTGCTTAAATATACTTCACATGTTGATATCTCTTAGCAGGACAGAGTTTGCTTAACGAGTCTCATTTTCTTGTGTCTGATTTAGGGTTTTGCCTGTTTTCTTCCCTGTGTCTCTAGTTGTCTTTTAGGAAGAAATTAGAGGTGACTTGACTGGCTGTTTTTTCACAAGCTTTTTAGCTGTATGAATGCCTTTATAGGACAGGTTGTTGAAACCTGATGTACCTAACTATGGGTAATGAGTTCCAGAGGGAACTCCAGCAGTTAAAAATAACAAATGATGGGTCACCCTGCAGCCATGGCCACCGTGTGGAGTCCTTGCCCTGTTTCAGAAGCGAGTGCAGGAGCACGGGGACGTCTGTGCTTGTTCTTATTTTGTAGGAATTAATCAGTACTGTTCCACTGAAAAGGCTGGCACTGTGATGAAACTCCTGTTTTTACTGTGACCATGTATTTCCCAAGGGAAATGCTATACAAAGAATGCAGGATAAATGTTTTCCTTGCTTTCCTCCCCACACACACCTTGGAAACTCACAAAGGAGAGAATTAATACATCTCAGTAACACATGAAATCTGCTGTGTGAGGGTCATCAGTGTTTCAAAAAATGTGCTGAAAGAAGGTGAACTCTCAACAAAAGTCACTGCTTTTCCTTACAGCTACTCTTTTGCTATCGTGGGCATTAACATAACAGACCTTGCATACAACCTGCTGGTGAGTGGGGCTCTGAAGACCCATTTCTACAACGTTGCTCCAGAAGCACCGACGCTCACTCACTTTCAGCAGACGTTCTGTAAGTGCTGGGTGTGAGTGTGGGGCAAGGGGTGGAAATGCATCATTGTTACACTGCCAACATAACACTGCCCATAGTTGAAAACAAAGAAATAAAGTTTTCTGACACAGAACAGAGACTGTGCTCTCCTGTATAGGATGACTGGATTCAGCTCTTAAGCTGTGATGGAGGCCACTACCAAACCAAGGTGTAAAACAAATACAAACAAAAATTATCCACCAAGCACCTTAACAAGTGACCTTCCTGTTTTCTAAATAATAAGAAGAAAGCAAATGTGCTTTAAGGAGTGTCTGAATATTGTTTCCCCTTAAATTCAACTGTCATGTGATACTTGCATCTACATTCTAGTGTTACTCCCCACCCTTTAGCAGAGTTGCAGCTCCACTGCCAAAATAATGCTTTGACAGCTCTTTCCCCTTTATTTGAGCATCCCTTCTACAGCAGAGGCCTGTTGTTCATCTTTGCTCAGTGGGAGTAACACTTCTAATATTTTTCAATGTGTAGGCAAGGAGCTGATAATAAGTACCTGCAGCATCTGTCCCTGTTTTTATACTCCCTGGTTTTATGTTTCAAATTGTGAATCCATATGTCAAGATGACTAGTGACTTCTTGTATTTATTTTGAGAAATTCTGCCAGTGTGTGTAATATTCATCCAATTTTGGCACTGTCCAGAACAGCTTTAGTCTTGTTCCTGCCCAGTGTCATAAGGTGTCAGATCTCAGTGACCAGGATTCTCTGTGCAGATCATAATTATTAATTCCAGGCTACTTTCTAATTTTATATGTCACCTTTGCATGCTGTATTTATCTCTTCTTCCCTCTTATTATTTTGTAGGCTACTTAATGCATGAATTCCACAAATTCTGGATTGACGAGGATCCTCTGGACATAATGGAATTCAATCGCGTTAGAGAGAAATTTTACAAGCGGATCTTGAGACAGCTCCAGAACCCCGAGATGGCTCTGTGTCCTCATTTTGCTGCATCAGAAAGTTTAATCAATATGTAGTTACTCAGTTGATTTTGTTTGGAAGCACTGTCTCACTCTTGGTTTAGATCACTGTTAGACCATCACTAGCATACTGAATGACCATGGCAATCGTGTGCATGTTTTTGGCGCAGTGCTCATCTATTTTTGTCACATGATCCCCTTATGCTTCTCTTGCTGGGGATTCTTCATTTTAAATGGGTGCTCATATTGCCTCATTATGCAGTGTTACCTTCTGAATTGATGTCCAGATATCAGAGTTTTTCTATTTTTTTAGATTTTCCTCATAATTCAGCATTGACGATTGAATTGTATTTCTCTAGCAGTGTTTTTGTATATGTGGAATAAGTAGCTGGATCTTGTATTGTGAAAGCTTTTTAACTTCTTGGTATGTTTTAAGATAACTACTGGCATTTCAAGCAAAATACATGTTTGGACCTCATCTAGAAGATAATGTAATTTAATCTAATGCAGACAAACACATTGAAGTCCAATTTTCTCCATGCAACCATTATACGCTTAATGCAAAATTAATGAGGCTTATGAGATACAAGTTTCAGTGAGAAGAGTTTATGCAGAATTACGATTAAGTGCATGAATACCAAATGGTCTGGTGATGCTAACACAGTGAACTGTGAACACATTCACAACTAACAGATACTGGCAGGGGCCAAAAATTGTAACATCAGGCTGTTGTCACCAACACCACCATGCTGAAGCGTGGTCTAGATTCTTGCACATTCCTTTGGATATACAGAGGTTAGTGTTTTGTGTCACACGTTGGAAGGCAACATGATTTGGTCACGTGGTGCTTGGTGAATTCAGGGAAGCAAAAATATGTATCTTTTCTTTGAACTACTGAAAATGTTGCTTTGGTTAATTCCGTTCCTAAGAGCTGGGAGAAATAATTGATTAAAAGGTTTAGAGCAAAACTGCTTGTGTTTCCCAGACTACGTATTAAAAAAAATTTAAAATGGCAAACTGCCTTTTTTCTAAAACCATGAATGAATAAAAGTGTTTGACACTAAGATTGTGTAGTATACTGAACAACATCTACCATGGCATTTCATACCCATGGTATTTTTTACCTTCTAAGCAATCAATTTTAGTATTATATGTTTGTGTAAATCACTTGCATATGGAGATTAAATTGAGTAGTGTCCAACTACTTGTGAATTATATGAATAAATTATACATCATTCTAAACTGAAGCACTGTGGCTTTTATTTTTGAGATATGCAGTAATATAGAGGGAAAATGTTTTATTTAATGGATTTATTTAAAACGGGTTGTAACAACTCTGTGGTATTCCCAAGGCTGAAGTGTGCTCACAACTTCTTCAGATAAGGTGCTTTATATCATATTAGTTACTGCTTGGGCCATCACTTTATTTAACAAAAATAAAAATAAGGAAATGGGAGTACCTCAACTTCCTAGGAAGCCCCTTGGGTTTAAGTTGTCTCATTTCTTTGCTAAAATGTAAGCTGGAGGTCAGGACTATTCTACACGGCTGGAAACTTGCACTCATGGAGTTTAACAGCAGAATTTTATGGTATTGCAATAATTAGTCTTCTCCAATGAACTTGGAAATACGGAACTGGAAATATTAACATTTGCATATTTTGCATGAGAATACAAGGAATAAAAACAATGCATGTTTAACTTAATACCATTGATTTTGGAAAGTGGTTATTTATAGCCATTAGGTTTCAAGGACTTTTTTGTGTGACTGTTGAAGCTTCTAAAACAGGTTTCTAGTAACAGTTTTCATTGTTTCAAATTTTAGGCTCCCTCTTTCTTTCCTTGCCCCACTCTGTCTTAAATATCTTCTGCAATTTATTAGGGTACACTGGTTTATTTTTAATACTCTGCAGGGAAGTTCATGGAGTTGTGGGGGAGGGAGGGAAGGTTCCTGCTACCTTCTTACTGCTCTAATCCTCTTAGATATGCCTTGTCTCAAGGTGTTAACTTCAAACAAAATCAGAAAATGTCATCTGGCTCTGTGTCAGATTGTATCATTATAATCTAACTGGTTTGGGTGATCATTTTTCCTGTCTTGCAGGAAGATAGATTGAAGCTAAATGTGGAATCCCTTCTCCTGTGGAGCCATTGCATGGTGGTGCCTTCAAATCTTATCATCCTGCCTGCTTGTGCTTCAGCTTTGTCCTGTGGCATGCTTGTTCCCAAAATCTGTGTCAAACCTGGGGCAGAGGATAGCCCTGGTGGGTGCCTAAAACTGTCTGGGCACTGCTGAGGGAGGATGTCTGTCAATCACTGCCTTCCTTCCTCCCAAGAATGACTTCTTACCATGATGCAAACCTAAGCATTTTTTTTTTAAAGTTGGAATTTACGCTATCACTAGTACAGATCCAAACTGACCTGTGAGCAACTGGATGCTGCTTTCCCTAGGGAGGAGAAAATGAAAGAAATGGGGGGAAAGTATTAAAAAGTTGTTTCAATGAAGAAGAATCAATATTTATACTCACTGCAGGGTACAGAATTTGGTTTAAGTAAGTATAGAGAAGGTTTAGGTTGGATTGTTCGAAAAGCTTTCCACAGCTTCATGGTTGTTGCATTTCAGCAGCCATCTCTCTCTCAGGCTCATGCCTGGCCATGTGCATCTTGGGCAACAAATGCTTCCTGCCCAGGCTGTAAAATAAACGGTCACCTTCTTTCTTAACAGGCAATTTTTCCCAGGCAAATAATTTACATTGGCAATGCCACACAGCCCAGGTGTCATTTTAAAAAGGCACAGCTGTGTTGTAAGTCTAAGCCGCTACTTCATTGCATAAAATTCAAGACAACATGTTGAAACTATGCAGAATATGCCTATGTATTGCTTTGCATTGGCAGATGAGAATATAATTGATGAAAGTATAATATTGGGAGATTGAATGTGTTATAATGCAGAAATGTTTACCTTGATCTGTTTAAAGATAGGGAGGAAAAGGGCTGTGTAGTATAGGAGTTCTTTAATTCTGTATGCATCCTTTTATAATGGTGCCTGTATTCCTCCGTTACAGATTCAGGCACTTCCCACAGCACAGCATTTTCTTATCCCAGCTAATGTGTATTTAAATTGTTACCAGGGCTCCTTCAACAATGGAGGTGGACACTGACCTGCCTTCACTAACCCTGGTGCTCAGCCAGCATCTGTGGAGCTGGGGCTGTGAGGGCCGACAGGATCTGTGCCTGGAGGCTGCTTACAGCCAGGAGGAGGAGAGCAAGTGCTACTCCAGCTTCCTGACACTTTTTGGCTTGTAGCTTTGGTTGTTTTTTGTTGTTTTTTCTTCGAGGCAAGGAGAAATATTTTTGCTGTACTTCAAATTGGCTCTATTTGGAAGGTATCAGTTTTTCAAATGCTGGTGCTGGTGGTATTTGTATGTACTATTTTTAGAAGCAAACGAGGTCTACCTCATCTAAATGATTTGTTTTGGACAATTGTATCTCCTGACTGTTTCCTGGAGCAGCACTGAAGCTTGATTGGAAAATTTACTGTCATGTAGAGTGTAAAGGAGATTTTTTTTTTTTTTACATGGAAGAGCAATCTTTAAAAGCACTTGTGCCCACTGTGTGCCCTATAGGGCACAGACAGCTGGTGATGACTTGGCAGGCTGAAACACTTTGCTGCAAGCAGAGCATTTTCAGCATGTCCCCAGCTGTAATAAGTGCTGCTGGGTGGAACAGGAACGGAGTGCTGATGCTCAAGTTAATGAACACAGATCTGCCTCTGCTGGCCCAAGGAATCACTGATAGCATCGTAACACATTGGCTTCCATTATGAGGGATCATCATTTCTTTCTTAATCCCCCCTTTCATGGATTGTAGTCAGCTTTGAACACATCATTTACTGACCTGTCCCTTTTTGTCAGAATGTGACCAGAGGTTTTTGACCTTTCCACAGGAGTGATCAGCATTGCAGGGTTGTCCCCTAGTGTGGTATTGCAGATTGCAGTCATTCCTGCCCGAGCTCCAGAGGAAACCTCAGTCTGCAGCTCCACCACTTGGATGGACCTGACTGAGGTGGAATCAGTTACAGCCTGGAATAGTAACTGGAGTGCAATTCTATAACTGGGAAGTTCGTGTCTTTGGCAAGTGCTCTTGGGGAAATAGGGAAACTCTGTATACACGTTGGGGAATATGAGAACTCTGATTATACTATTGCTGTCCCCCAGCTGGCTCTCAACAAGCATGACATCATCAATGTATGACCATTTTGGCATCCCAGGAAGACTCCCTGGAACTGTGAGAGAGAATTGTTCTACTTTGAATCTTGTTAACTACCCTGATTTCTACCTTTCACTCCTTGCTTGGAACTTGGGAGCTCAAATTTTGCACTAATGAATCCTCTAGGCTACACTGAGACAAACAGTAGGGTTCCCCTCTGTAGTCTTGCATCTGCAGCATGGTGCAGCTAAAAATCACATTAATTCTTAAAATAGATGTTTTGCAGAAAACAATCCTGAAACGGACAAGGAAATGAATTATTCATTGTTTTCCTTAGTTTGAGGCAGTGCAGGTTTTCTGTAAGACTTGCCAAAGATTAGACAGGACTCTTCCTATCAGCTCCTGTAGGAATATGGCAGGACAGGCTTTGTGCTTTCCCCTGTGAGCAGTGCACATAGAAATCAGGTCATTACTTATTACAGTAAAGGAAGCTGTTCTACTCTATATAGAACTATAATTAGAAAAGAGATTTAGTTCTAAAACCTCCAAGCAAGAACTGGGTGTAGCAGCTTAACTCCAAAGGAGCTACCAGGAGGGGCAGAGGGCTGGTCACTGGGCCTGCGCTCCACTGTGCTGAAGGACTGTCAAAACTGTAAGTGGTGTGTTTCCCCAAAGAGCTTCCAGCTTGGAATGAAGGAGGGTAGCAGGGAAGCATGAGGCAAACACACACCAGCACAGCGGGCAGCTCAGCAGAGCAGAGCAGCACAAGAGGAGCTGGAAAAAAGAGACATGAGGTCGCCTGTTGTATGTTTACAGGCAGTATCACCCAGTTGAAAGGGTAACCAAGGAAGACACATTCAGGTGGCTGTGAAAAACCTAACTCATGGACAACAGGCCATGGCACTGTGACACTGGAAATGAGGACACACATAGCAGACTCCAGCTTGAGCACTGCATCGAGCTCTGGGGTCCTCAACACAGGCAGGACATGGATCTGTTGGAGCAAGTTCATAGGATGGACACCAGGATGATTGATTAAAAGGATGGAGCTCCTCTCCTATGAAGAAAAGCTGAGAGATCTGGGATTGTTCTGCCTGGAAAAGAGTAGCTTGGGGTGACCTAATTGCAGCCTTCCAGTACCTGAAGATGTCTACAGGATGGGGAAGCTATTTACAAGAGCTTATAGTGACAGGACAAGGGGGAATGGCCTCCAGCTAAAAGAGGGAAGGTTTAGATTAAATATTAGGAAGAAATTCTTTACTGAGAGGGTAGAGAAACACTGGAGCAGGTTGCTCAGAGAATTTGTGGATGCCCATCCCTTGAAGTGTTTAACAACAGGTTGGATGTGGCTCTGAGTGAAAGGTCTCTGTCCATGGCAAGCAGTTAGAACCAGGTGAATTTTAGGGTCCCTTCTAATCCAGGCCATTCTGTTATTCTGTGATCCCTGGTGCCTACCACATAGATGAGAAGAAAGTCTGTGATTCTCAAAAGAGACTAGTCAGGAAGTATCAATAAGATGTAGATACAGCCTAAATGTGAAGCCCTGAGGGGAGGCTAAGGGCCAAAGTGTGACCCTTGGTCATGGTCCAGAGAGAAGATAGGATTGTTCTCTAAAATTAGAAATTTTCTTGGCACATGAAACCTATGAAACCTGCCTTCTCACCCCTGAGAATCTGCCTCTGCTTGATGTGCAGAGAACACCAAAGGGGCAGGATGCAGAAGACCCAAGGATGCAGTTTGCTGTCTCTTTGATAGGGGAATTTGTGATGCAGGCTTGGCTCTGGATTGTCTCACATGTTCCTTTAAGCTGTTATGATTAGCCATCATTTGCCTCTTCACTCTCAGTTTCCCATTCCTATTCAACACTGGTTGCTTGGTTTGAGTTTAATTCAGCTGGCACACACTTCACCTCCAGTTTCCATGCCTCTGGCCCCACTGGCCCTTCTCACACATTTGTCCACAAGCCATTTTGCAGAGGATGTGAGTGTCACTTCTCCATAGCTCTGTGGCCAAAAAGGAGCAGAAAAAGAACAGTGGGAGCAGAGGTCTGAGCAGGCTGCTCTGAAATGTCCTGACCTGGTGAGCCTCCTGCTCCTGCCATGCCCTGGCCCAGCTTGCAGGAGGCCACTGTGACACCAGGGGTAGGAAAGCTGCTGTAAGCTTGGCTGCCTCAAGGCTGCTTTGCTGTCTGTCCGACTGCATTGTGCCTTTCTTGAGGGCTGTGGGAAAGGAACACGAGCATGTGGCTGCATGGACAACCCAGGGATTCTCTAGCTCAGCTGCTGACAGTGCATGGCATTGTTCTGCCCCTCAAGCACCCTTAACCTCCCACCAGGCTCTCTCCAGGGAGAATCAGCCTCTTCTGTCTTGCAGAATAGAGTGTGTGTGTGGGGGGGGTGTAGTTTGTTTTTTGTCCATTCCTGAGACAGGCCTCAGTTAGTGTAAGTCATGCCTGTCTGCTGTTGAATTCAGCAAATTTACACAGGTTCCAAATCTGGCTGGAATAAATGAATCCAGCCATAGCAAAGAACAGGCAATCCTGAGCCTTGGCAAGAAGTTATGATCCTAGCACAGTATTCTCCTTCATTTCCTGGATAAAAAGACAGGTCTGAGGGAGATGTGGATGTGAACACCAACTATCTAGCTGTAACCAAACATCAATAAAAATAGAATAAACTCCTTAACATCAACGTAATATTAAGAATCAGACTCTATTTATTTGTCTGGAGGCATGAGGGAATATCTCCTCTGAAATACTGTGCATGCTGTGTACAGGAAAGCTCCTGTTTATATACTGTATTTTACAAACATATTCACTGATTGCCCCAGAAACAAACATACATATATGATAGTCATTTCCCTGAAATCATTGACTTATTTTCCCTTCCTTTACACATTTGTCCTTCTGTGCTGGGAGTCTCTTTGGTGGTCCCTGGTGGTCAGCACAAAGTCACACCTGAATGATCAGTGAACTAGTAAAAGTTGGCAGACCTGGGGCTGATTGCTTTCCAGTTCTCCTCCTTACACAATGGGCATTGTGCAGTTCCACAGGCCAGTGGGTTCTGAAGAATAGGCATTGTGTGAGCTCTCCAGGTGTAGATGATTTTTCATCTGGCAACACAGAGAGTGGGTCAGAAAGCTTTCCTTGATGGCTGGTGTGAGTGCCCTTGTACTAATGCATAGAGAATAATTCATATCCTTAGAGACCATTTAAAAAGCTCACCAGTGACTTTCTCCTTGTGTGAAATATCAGTGCTTTTGGAGTGCTAAACTAATTTCTAATTCCAGTAGAGATCCAAAAGATAAAGAGAGATGGTGGGAACCTGCATTTTGGAGCTGTCTGAAGTGCAAATCAGACAGAGATACTGGTACTTCATTTTGCATGTATAGGTGCAAGCTAAGAATAGAGAATAAAGTATTAAACATCACTGTCTAGAAACAGTATCTTTTGTGATCCTCTTCAATTTATAATGGATGTCTATAATCACTGCCTATGAGTCTTATACACAATAGCAATTAACTTCTATGTCACAGTTCTATTCCATTATTTTTTAGGCACAGCAATGACAGCTCCTAGACATCTGAGTGAAGAGAATTAGAAACTCTCTTCCCCAAAGAGAGAGAATTGTCTTTGGAGTAGATCACTGTGGGAGGCAATGCTGACTATGTCATTTGGGTTAGGTCATCTGTGATGCTACTGAAAATTTAATCAATATAACCCTAATATCAAGTGCCTAAACTTCAGAGAGGGATATGAGCACAAGTGAAAACATTCATAAGACCATGTACCTATCTAGGAAAAAGGGAAGCCTGAAATACCCATTGCAGTTGGGGACTGCGGAGTGATGAATTACCTGCACCAGCACTGGGACTTCTACATCGGTCTTGCACTGTGCCAGGAGTTAATTCCAGGACACCTTAGCTCACTGCTGCTCTTGGGCTCAAAGCAGTTGCAATATTTTTATTTTCTTCATATTAAACTTTCTGTAACAAATGGTGCAATGGGAAAAATACTGTGGTTTAGAGGGTGCAAATTTTTTGTTAACAAGCCCCCATAATATCAGTGTATCTCAGTAGACTGCTGTCGTGTGACTGAGTCCCAATAACCATGCTCCAGCAATGCTTTGCCCACCATAAGGAATTCAGTTTCACAAAATCACTGTATCTGGATGAATAACACCTACTTGTCACATTGGAAGAAAAGGAGGTGCAATGCAAAATAATGTAGGTTTCAAGACAAGTAGAATACCCTCTCAGAATGAAATATCTTGGTTTATAGTTGGCAAATACAAATTTTGGATATGATCTCATTGTTTTGTCTCAGCTGCTGTAGCAGCCACTTCTCTGACATGGCTGAATTTTGTGTTTTTCTGTGTATATATATACACTGAGCATGGAACACAATGTTTCATCTTGCTTAAAGCTATCACATCACCATCCTCCTGCAACACTTGAAATCTGGCCTTTAAGCAGCATCTGTGCCAATTTTGGCTGAGGTAATTTTCTTCATGGTAACTACTACGGGGCTGTGGTTTGGATCTATGCTGGAAAGAGTGTTGATAATACAAAGATATTTTTGTTATTGCTGAGAAGGGCTTATACGAAGACAGCAGTGAGTAAACTGGGGGTGCACAAGAAGTTGGAAAGGGACAGAGCTGGGACCAGTGAGATATTCCAGACCATATGGAATCATAATCAGCATATAAAGCTGGAAGAAGAAGGAGGAAATGGAGATGCTTGGTGTAATTGTATTTGTCTTCTCAAATAACCAGTAAATGTAATGTATCCCTACCCTGGAGATGGCTGAACACCTACTTGCCTATAGGAAGTGGTAAATTAATTGCTCATTTTGGTTTTTTTGTATGCGAGGCTTTTGCTTTTCCTACTAAACAATCTTTATCTCAGCCCATGACTTTTCTTGCTTTTACCCTTCTGATTCCCTCCTCCATCCTACTGTTGGGGGGTGAAGGAGTGGCTGGGGGTGCTGAGTTGCCATCTGGGGCTAAACCACAACACCACCTGAATGCAGAAAGTCAATATCCCTGGCAGAGGGGGCAGCTTCCTCTGTTTAATGCCTGGCACTTTTTCTAGTTTCTAACGAGCTAACCATCATACCTTTGGGTTTTGCCTCCTTGCCTATTTTTTCACCTGCATTCTTACCTCCCCAAAACCAAAGTCGTGCTCCTCCTTCAAAAATCTTCTTCTTGCAAGGCCCCCACAACCTAAGTCTTCATCACTTATATCTTATGTCTTGGTAACTATACAATGAATTTGAAGATAATAAGATAATAAGAGAAAATGAATTTGAAGATAATAAGAGAAAAAAACAAAACCACGAAAGACCACTTCAGAGCCATAAGCACCAACATTTTTATGAACAGGTTCACAGTATGGCAAGTGAAGGGCCATTATGATGGTGAAAGGTCTAGAGAGGAAGCTGTGTAAAGAGCCGCAAGAATCACTTGGTGTGTTCAGTCTTGAGAAGAGGAAGCTGAGGGGAGACCTTATCATGGTCTGCAGCTTCCTTGGGAGGGGAAGAGGAGGGGCAGGCACTGACTTCTTCTCTCTGGTGAACAGTGGCAGGACCTGAGGGAATGGCCTGAAGCTGCATCAGGGGAGGTTTAGGTTGGATATTAGGAAAAGGTTCTTCACCCAGAGGGTGTTTGGGCACTGGAACAGGCTCCCCAGGGAGATTGTCAGAACACTAAGCCTGGCAGAGTTCAAGAAGGACTTATAAAATGCTCTGAGGCACATGGTGTCATTCTTGGGGTCATCCCGTGCAGGGACAGAAGTTAGACTTTGGTGATCTTTGTGGATCCCTTCCAACCCAGGTGATTCTATTATTAATTGCCTTCCAGCTGACCCTACTGCCTTATAACCAAGGACCGTTCTGGGGTAAAAGCAAGAGATTTCTCTTTTCGTTCTAAAAAGCAACCAGAGGTGGACAATGCCCTTCTCCCGGTGCCGGGGTCCCTCCCAGACCCGGCGCTGCCGCCGCCTCCCGCCGGGCAGAGCTCCCCTGCAGCCGCTTCAGCACCCTGGACAGTGCCCGGGGCTGGCACGGCTCCCTAGGTACGGACCGCGTGCCCTGGGCCTCCGAGGCAAAAAATAATAGCCATCTCTGCCAGGTCCTGGTAATTCCAGCCAGAAGTTACAGCCCTTTGCTGCCACTGAGTGCTGGAACAATAGCAGTGGGGTGTTTGGTAACCATCTCCACGAAAGCCCTGTTAATCAAATTAGGTAAATTGCAACAGAGTTTCTGACGGAATTCAGAGCTTGGCAGTCATGTTGAGGCCATGCCCTTCAGGGCTTTGGATCTGTACTGAGTGATTTTTCGCTCAGTTTGTCTGTCAGAGTTCACAGAGGGGCTGGACAATGCTCTTGGCCATGTGGTTTAGTTTTACATATTGCTGCGAGGAGCAGGGTGTTGGACTCGATGATCCTGATGGGTTGCCTTCCAACTTGAGATAATTTATGGTTCTATTCTATCAGGAGTTTCCTGAATAGGAGTTGGCTCACCTTGGGGATAGTCTCCTAAGGATCCTGCACTTCAGACCTGAGAGATCTCAAAGAGACAGGAGCAGGCTGGAGGAAATAAAATCAGTGCAGCTTCTGTTTTCCCTAAGGCAAGCATTTTGCATGCTGTGAAACACTGCTCTGAGTCACCTAAATCCTTCCTAAATTCCATCAAGGCAAGTATAGATAGTCCTATTCACAGGCTTTTTGTTTGTTCATGTAAGAAAATTACAGCATCTTTCTATTAGCATTTCTCTCCATTGTAAAAATGTCCTCCTTTCATTGTGCCAGGCTGGGAAGGCTGAGACCTCTTAAACCCTGAAAGAAGCCTTTGATATTTGCTTTCATAGGAACACCTCAAGAGTTAGTATCCCTCTCCAAGCTAGGACAGTTGTTATAAAGTATTTCTGATGGATTTTTGAACCCATTCCCTGGACCACTGGTGGCAGCATCTCTTGACATTGGTGGCCCCACAACTCTCAGCACTGTAGCACAGTAATCAACTACACCACCCATTAGTTAGACTAAGAAAACCTCCCTTAAGTCTCCGTTGCTAACATCCAAACCCATTACTTTGTGTGCAAGGAAGGAAGAGTTTTTTGCTTTCTTCTTTGCTGCTATGTTGTATATATTTTAAGGCTGTTAACAATCTTCTTTTGCCTTATTTGGCCCATCCCCTTTCCCAGTGAGGTGCCTAGTGTCTGCCGCTGGGGTTGGCCACATTGGTGCCCTGATGACAGGTGACACAAAGTGCAATAACTCTTCAAAATACCTGCTGAGATCTAGCAGTCTGTGGGGTAAGCTTCCTATGGAGCCAGCAAGTCTATCCTCATATTTGCCAGGACTCCATGTCTTTTTTTTTTCCTTCTGCAGGTTTGTCTAAATGTTTTTAAACATATCTCTTCTGTTTTCTTTAAAAACATCTTGTACTTTTGAGTTTTACATTTCAGTTTTGCTTTATGAAATGCCTTTCTTCATTCTATATGTCACTATTATGTTTGCTATTTATTTGATGGACCGAGACACTGCAAATAGCCAGTCTTTTTGCCCTTATTTGCTATTACTCATGTCTTTTCTTCAGCTACGTTTTTTTTTTTTGCCAAGGTAAAGGGATCTGTATATACTGAATTTCTTGTCAAGTAGAAATTGTTACAATGCTTTTTATTGCATTCTGCAATTTTTCCAACACTAACCATAGAGCTGATGTGTTCAAGGAACTCTCTGCAGTAATTCCTGGATTTTTCCTGTATACCAGTGTCTGCTGAGCTCATTTTTTTGTGCATTGGAATGTTCTTCCTCTCTATGTATCCTCCTTCACATTTATCAACTTTTATCTACCATTTTATCACTTATGATTTGGCATTCAGATGACTTCCTGCAACCCCTCATCTATGACATTTATACCACCAGAAAATTTTGCAAGCCTTCTGCTTTTCCTGTAAATACCTTAAACAATGCAGTCTCTTGTGGACCTCCTTTTATTATGCAGTTTCACTGTTCACTGCCCCTCTCTTTCCACCTTTCACCTAGTTAAAGGGAGAACTCCCCTTTCTCTCCCATCACAGTTTGTGGTTTTTAAAAAGTATTGATTGGCTCACTTTTACTATTTCAGAATGGTAATAGATACCAAGAGCAGGATTGCTCTTTGCAGAAGCCTTGCCAACTTTTCTGCTTAGATTCATAGAACCGTAAAATTGTTGAGATTGGGAAAGGCCTTTAAAATCATCAGCTCCAACCATTAACCTGGCACCACCAAGTGCACCACTAAACCACGGCCCTGAGTGCCACATCTTTTAAATACCTCCAGGGATGGTAAATCCATCACTGCCTTGGGCAGCCTGTTTCAATGCTTGACAACCCAAAGCAATTATGTGCCTTTGAATTCTATCTAGTTTTCTGAGGCTTGGCTTTTTTTTTTTTTTTTTTTAATATGGAAATGGAGCTTCCTGGTCTGTAACTGCCCAGCTGTCCTCTGCAGTCCTCTCAAAAACTGATACTTCATCTGCCACCTCCCATTTCTCTGGTACCAGTCTGATGTGAGCAATAAGTTACACTCCACAGTAACCTGGCAGGCAATTTCATATCCAAGCTCCCTTAAAATCACCGGGTGAACATCATCTGGTCTTGCTGATATATCATCATTCATGCTATTGGCTTCTGGCCCGTCAGTTGAGACCATTACTCATCACCTGCAGATAAAAGTTCTAGCATGGAAACTCTCCTAATCCCTTCCACAGTGAGCACTGCTGCAGGTAATTAATATACCTCTCCTATATCAAACATAATTTCTGAGCACTCCTGCTCTGTATCTATCACCTGCAAACCCTGCAGTCTCCTGGCAGGTTGCCTGCTTCTGATGTATTTTATTTTTAGCTTCTAATGCATCTGCTCTGGTGTTAATCAAGAGTTTTCTTGCCCTCCTTACAACCTTTTATTTAAGTTTTCTGAGCTCTTTTCAGTTTTACCAAGGTAGATACATTTTCTGTGTTTTGAGCAGTAGTGTTTTATTCATAACTCCTCCCTGTGTTTTGCTGAGTCTTCTTTCAGCCTTCCTAGTGCCATATGGAAATTTTCCTCATGCCCATCGTGGTCACTGTCACACCATCATTTTACAAAGGTAACATTTGATCCTGATTCTGTGTTCTGGTAGTGGCTGCTCTCCTTCTGTGATGTCTGACTGCTCAAGGAGAAATAATTTATGTTGCTAAAAAATGTAGTAGGAATTAGAGTCCAGTTTGATATTTTCCCACTTTGTGGAGATGGTGTGAAGCTGGAGTTTTATGTGGCCACTGTGCTTTCTGCGTTACAGCCTCCCTGGTGTCTTATTCTGGTTGACACTTTAGTCCTAATTGCATTTTTTCTATTTTTGATATGCCAGGCTAGAGGGTTATTATTTTTTTTTAACAGTGAGTCTATTTTGATAAAGATTTCTTTAATTTATGCTGCTCCTTTACTGATATTGTTGTCTTTGTCTTTCTGATATTTGCATTAACACCATGTCCTATGGTCTTTTTGTGTTTCTGGCTAAATGGGCCTTTATTTGTTGAAATTGTTGATTGTTTTGTTCCCCATCTGAATTTTACTGACTTTCACTCTATTCTATATCAGAGAATGCAGTATGGTATGATTTTAAATCTTGAAGCTGAGCACTACACATTTGTAGCTTGCTATTTATGCAGACAATCTTTCCCCAAGGCTGAAAGGAGCTTTCAGTAATTTCAGTGCTCAGGTGAGTGCAGACTCAGAAGAGAGAAGAGCCAAAACTCACAACCTAGGCTGCAAAGGGAGTGCGGCTCTGGGACAACAGCTGTAAGCTCCCACATATAATCTTACAGGAGATTTTATTTAGCCTCATTATGCCATGGAATTGACTGTATCTGATGAGACAGTTTCAGTTTAACAGTTTTCTTGATACACAACTGAAAATGCAGCTGAAGTACTCAGAGGTATCAAAAAGCAGAGAAGTCTCTTAGACTGAAAAAAAGAAGAAAACAACCAAGGCTTAGTGTTTTCAGTGCTTATTACCTTCTGACTTCACTTACATTTAAACCACTAAAAAAAAAAAGACTAGATTTAAAATTCTACTGGGGTTGTAAAACTAAATTTGTTGCAAAAGAAGTCTATTAAACTCAGTTAATTGTTATTTTTTATTTTGTTCCAAGCCAAATAAGTTTTAGAACCTAGCAATCCAAAAGCATAGTTTGAAATACAGGTATAGATTTAAAGTGTGAGGCTTACTCTTTCCACATCATAGCTTCATAAAAGTGTTAATTAATATTTCTTATAGTGAAATTCTCTTATTGAAAATTGTGTTGAAGTGAAAGATCTAAAGCTACTTCTGGAGTATCTCTTCCAGGGGATGCTAAAACAGAACTTTGTGGAGGGCAGGTCAAAATCAGAGAGACACAGAGGGGCAGATCCCTGTCTGATATAACCAGGCCCAGCTCCACTGGAGCACACTGGGGAACTGGCTTGCAGCAAGCAGAAGCAGATCCTGCCTAACATGGTAACAAGGCTCAGGTCAATCCTACTGGAGCTGGCAGTCACCAGTGAAACTGTGCTGCATGTATTAAAAAATTATGTCCCTGCTTTTAGCTATGCCAAGAGATGTCTGTGAACCACAAGCTGAACAGCAAAAGGCTTGAATACAACAGGGAAAAGAGGTACATGCAAAATCCATTCTAGATTATTTGTTGTTCAATGTGTCCTGTAGTTTTGATTAAGGAATTGAGTCACTCCCACTCTACATTTTGGATGATGCATCTGGGTCAGGCTGTCACAGTGATGTGCAAGCCCACATACATGTCATGTGCATGTAGAAATGTGCAGATTTCTATGAGCACGAGGTAGGATCTTCTCCAGGAGCTCTCCTCTCAAGGCATGTCTCCATGAGGGACTAAGTCCCTCCTGAGCAGCTTAGATACCTGGATCACCATGAATATCCCAGCCTCATTGATTTGATCTTCAGGTCACCTGAGCCACACTTGTTCCAGGCCTTCATACACGTGCAGGGACAGCGGGATGGAGCAGACATGAACAGGGTGTGACATTATTCTGGTAGACTGTGTACAGCTCTGGCCAGGAGGCTGAGCCAAACCCCACAGCCTGCTTCCCAAGAGGGCAGAGTTGAAACACAAGGAAACAGTCATCTGGAAGAGAGACACGCCACTGGCTGCTCCTCTGGGTACACCAAGAGGCATAAATGCCAAGCCAGAAGATTAGGGCACATCCAGGCACATATAAAACCCTTCCTGGGCCCTGCCATACAAGCTGTAGTAGGAGGAAGCATGAGTCTACATTTACCTAACCACTGCTGCCAAAACCAAATTATTACTCATGTCCCTCATCCACCCACTACAGCCAAGAACTGGCAAGTGCAAGTGGAATGCAGCACAAAGAGAGGGACAAGATGACCACCTCTGTTCATTCCATATATGAATTTATGCTTCTTTGCACTCCCTCACAGATCAGCCCAGTGTGAGCAGAGATTGGCATTAGCTGATAAGCACAGCAGAGCCTGCTTGAAAATGCTGTCATCTCTCTGCAGAAGCTGACAGCTGAACTGTTAAGCTGGGAGGTCAGAGTTGATAGGCTGGAGCAGCAGCTGTATGTGGCCCTGAGAAAGGTGCCAAAGGCTTTTCCAGCTCAGTTAATCCGTGGGTAAACCCACGCACAGGGGGAACCAGCTCAGCTGTGCAGGTGAAGAGTGACTTAGGAGCCCCACAATGGCAGCCCTGGGAGTCAGCACCTGTCAGTCTTCTTGATCCCTTCTGGCTCACTGCACCAGCAAAATATAGATTATGATTGTGCCAAGTTCTTCTTGAGTTGCAAGGGCATCTATTGCCTCTGGCATGCTTCCAAATGCAGTTGTATAAATAGAACTGTGCTGGACTTGCTACATAGCAAGGAAGTTATTTATGCTTCACATTTTTGTTGGCATGACCCAGAGAAAGATTCTGTGCATACACAGGAATGCTGCCTTGATAAGGCTGAGAACCCCAGGCTTTGCATTTTCTTCTTTTTCTTTGTCATCTGCTGAACACATACACAGAATTTACAGATTTCATCTTATATATTCCCATCTGCTGAACACAGAGATTACAGAATGTGCCTTTTTTTTCCCCACGGAAAACTGAATTTTGAGTGAATCTTTGCAAACTAAAAAATGTCACTAAGAAACTCTTTATAATCAATCCACTTAGGAATGCAGCACATGCAGTTCCTTGATGTCAACCACTTCTTTTTCCCATACTCACCTCTTTCTCATTGCATGACAGTTTCCAACCTTGTGACTTGGAGGTACCACTTGAGAGTGGTTGGTTATGCCACAAGGGATAGAGACCCTGCCTGGCCTGGAGCCTGGGCAGTAAAGAAGAAGGGGGCACAGGTCACACAGCCTACAGCAACCTTGACACATCATCAAAAGCAAAATGGACACAGTTGGTTTTCATACATTACATTTGCCTTTGACAAATTTTACTTTTCCTTGCTAAAACAATTTTATTGAAAAATAAATTAGACAAACTGGTTTCCACTGAAAACACACTGGATTGATAAAAGCATTCTGGTAAACCCCACTGAACAGCTTTCTAATTGTTAGCCAGAGTTTCAAATCTTTCTGCCTAAATTTGTTCTAGGTTGGTATCCAGGCCCATAAACTAGCAGTCTGGTTTTTCCCAAAAGCATGCTGAACATATCTTGAGTTTCTGTGGAGTGAGGTGCTAAGAGCTTAGCAATTCCAAATTACCAGGCCTAGAGTCAAGCTTCTCAACTCTGAACATCTAGAATTAGGTAGCTATGGTCTGATCCAAAGCCCAGTAAAGTGAACAGAGAGACTGCTTCTGGACTTCTGGTTCTGTGTGGGGCCAATTCATCTATGCTTAGGTGTCAGAGTGAAAATTACCTCATTTGGGCCAGGTCAGCCCTGAGCAACCACTGTTTTGCTCATCCTGAGCACTTCTGCTACACAGGGTGCCTTTAACAAAGGAGATGGGATGGCAGAGGGAACGAGGCAGTAAAGTGTCACCTGGGCAATCCTCCTCATGTGCAGGAACTGTGCTGCACTGGTGTCCTGGGCACATGGTGTAAAACTTCTCATGGGTCAAATACTGACATACAAATGCACATGAGGGGTCAAGCAGCTGGAAAGGGATGGAAAATCATGACAACATGCATCTCACAGAGCCATCTCTCATCCAGGGATTCTTTGGTGAGCAAGAAGGTAATGGAAAGAGTTTGAGCCTTAAGGACCACACCAAACACCTACATTAAGATACCTCAAACTAGGAAATGTTGTATTTATATATCTGTATTTGGTTGAAATTCTTCGACGTTAATGTGCCTATACACCTACAAAATGCTGGCTCTTCACAGCATCTGGCACTAAACGTTGAATAGCCTTTTTCCTCAGTTTCAGGCAAAGGACCTAGGCAAGCAATTTACCTTGTTCAAAATCTGCTTGAAAACTAGAAATGCCTGAAAAGAGAACCACTTAGGCTGGTAGTCTCACTTTTAGGAACTTGTTCAAAATGATTTACCTTAATCATATTGTGAAAGTCAGATGCATGTCGACTCTGAAAAAGATTGGTGACTAAAAGTTGTGGATGACCCAAACTCTCCAGAATATTTTCTTAGCATATTTCAGCACAAATACAGGCTGGGTGGAGGATGGATTGACAGCAGCCCTAAGGAGAAGGACTTGGGGGCATTGGATAATTAGAACTGAACACGACCCAGCAATGTGTACTCGCAGCCCAGAAAGCCAAACGTGTCCCGGGCTGCATCCAATGGTGGGCAGCAGGGCAGGGAGGGGATTCTGCCCCTCTGCTCTGTGAGACCCCACCTGCAGGGCTGCATCCAGCTCTGGGCTCCAGCACAGGGAGGACAGGGACCTGCTGGAGCGAGTCCAGAGGAGGCCACAAAGATCATCAGCAGCCTGGAGCACCTCTCCTATGAGGACTGGCTGAGAGAACTGTTTCGCCTGAAGAAAAGGCTTTGGGAACACCTACAGCATTGCAGTACCTAAAGGGGTCCGCAGAAGAGCTGGAGAGGAACATTTTACAAGGGCATGTAGTGATAGGACAAGAGGGATGGATCTAAAGTGAAAGAGTGGGCTAGTGGAAGGTGTTGCTGCCCTTGGCAGGGGGAGTTGGAACTAGATGATCTTTAAGGTCCCTTGCAAAGGATCACTTTGAACTGTTCTGAACCACTGCTGGTTCAGATGGTGAAGCCCACACCTCTGTTTTTTCCATTGGGAGACTGAGATGAGCCCAAAAATGTCAATTCACCCATGGTATTGCTCTCTTCTGAAGTTACAGCCAGTGTAAGATTCTTATCTTTCATACTGAATTATCAAGTATCCACGGTATTTAAAAATAGATTTTCCATGTTCTTCTCCAGCCATTGCTTGCATGTCTCGGCCAAGCCTATGAACACAAACAGACCATGTGCAATACTGATAAAAGAGCAGCATCTGCTGCAAGGTGGGCTGCAGACAAAGTCTGTGCCCATTGCTGACAGAAGTTCATTTCAATATCTCAGCTCTTTTTTTCAGAAAATTTGCCACCCCTAGGATTGCTGGAAACAAGTTTGCTCATTTGCAGCCAAGAATAAACAAGAGGTGACTTTTCAGCATCGCACGGCAGTGGGGATTCCTTGACTGGGAGAACAAGAGGCACAAACTGCAAGACTGCAAACCCAGACAGGCAGTACAAATGACACAGGTCAAGGGCTCATGTATTAGCAAACTCTAAGCAGCACAAACCCTTCATAAGTGGTGCTACCAAAATATTTGCTCTTTCCTTAAAGTCTGGGCCAAAATCCCACCTGTGAGGGCCAGCTCTGCCTCACCATCAAAGACCTGGGTAGCCCAGCACAGCCCTGCAATGTTGTCTGCTCCTTCCAGGCTCCTGGAAGGGAAAGAGATATGTATCAGCAGCATGGCACATGCTTAACTGCCTTCCTACAGGAAGCTGTACTTTGTAGAAGATCCCAATTCTCTGAAGCCATTGAAATGACAGATGGGGAATTCCTAGGAGGAGTTTGATTACTGATTTCACAAGCCCAGGAACTGTGAACTCTTCAAGCTGGCTCAAGATTTTTTAGCAGGCGACGACACCATGACAGCAACCCAGACACAGTCATACCTCAGCCTCCGGTGGCTGGGCATGGAGACCCACTGGACCCAGAGGGAATTCTGCTCTGGGCAAGGCTCATGGCAGGGCTGGGCTGCCAGCGGGAACCTACTCCCACTATTGGCCAGGCTCATCCCTCCAGGCATGGCTCCAAAAATAGCTCTGCCCAAAATAGAACTGTGGGAATCCCTGCCCGAAATCAAGCTTCAGGAAATGCAAATATTGACAATGTCCCAGTGAAGTCCGTGTCCACAAGCACCAAGTGTGCAAGACTATCTGGACAGAAAAGTCACCCAAGCAGGTCATATATGTGATTACATGCCTATTAGGCTGCAGGGTTTCCATTCTACAACACTTTTAAAAAAATACAAATTAAAATGTAAGTAGAAGGAACAAGCAAACAACCCCAGTTTCAAATCACACTGTACCACAGTTACTATCAGCTCAGGTCAGTAGAAGGATAAAGAATGCTCCAAAAATGGTTTTATGTGGTCTTTATTTAAACAAAATGTATAAGTGAAAGCAGAGGTTTCACATTCCTTTTTGCTAAGCGAGTTTATGCCTTTTACATTGGACAGTACAGGCTCTTACATTACACACTGCAGTTTTACACCCTACAGAACCCAATACTGATGCCAAACAAGCTGGAGTGGTGGCTGGGAGTACA
The DNA here is from genome assembly GCF_021018805.1 of Prinia subflava. NCBI lineage: Eukaryota > Metazoa > Chordata > Aves > Passeriformes > Cisticolidae > Prinia > Prinia subflava. Next base: position 33,498,471 of record NC_086249.1, read on the forward strand.
GCACTCACAGAAACTACCAGAGGAGACAGCCACATCAAACTGTTCCTAAACATCTTACATTTTACAGCTGGATCACTGCAAACTGAAGTAATTACACCATCACAGACCCATTACAAACATTATCTCAGGCAACAGATAGGAGAGAGTAAAAAAGAAATGTTCATGACATCCTCAATTGACTGAAAGCTAATTGCTGTGGCATGCTGTGGGTGTTACTGATGTCTGTGGAGGCACACACCGAAATCACCTCCAGAGTTCCTGAGAGTCTTTCAATCCTGATAAGACTTCACAAGGAGCCACATGAGGATCACAGTAATCAGGACAACCATGAAGTTGAGGCAAATTTCTCGTGTGGAACGTTCCATTTTTTGGGAGTAATGAGGAGAGAGCAGAGGTCAGCAAGAAGAGCAAAAGGGAAAACTCCAGTGATTTGGTTGGATCTGTCCTTGAGCTCAACCTTCAGATCACAGCCTCTTTAAAAAAAAAAAGAAAAAAAAAAAAACATGTGAAGGACAGATGCATGAAGGTGACAGATTCAGTAGAGCTCTTTAAGTCGGTCTAAATAAATGTTGTTTCAGTGGCCAGGAGTCAGTAAACACTGGGGTGCTAAGAAGTAAAAGCCATCTTTGGCAGCTTATCACCTTCTTTGATTTACAGTGTTTGACAAGGACGCTCCCAGTGTCATCCCAAAATACAGTACACAGGGGTGAGGAGTCTGTGGAAATCAATCTTGCTTTCTGCAAGCATTTTCAAATAAATAATGCCCCAAGTCCCATTCAACACTTTCAACAAGTAAATATTGCAAATACACTACTAAGAGTTTTTAAATTCCTATATTTGCTGGTGTATTGTTTTTAAAAAACTAAGTGCAAACTATTATTTTATAGAGAAAGACTAATCAATCTGAATTATTTGTTACTACTAAAAGCACAAGGAGAACCTAAGGTTAGACATTTTCTTTTCTGAAGAACTTCACATATTTTCTGAGTCATTTCCACAAATGACATAGTATGTTCTCAAGAAACTTCTGTCTTTCCTAAAATTTCAAGGAAAAATTGAATTGAAAAATGCTAAAAATCTCATGTTTCAAAAATCCCATTCAAGTTGTACTCAAAAACTTTTCTGTTGGTTATTGCTTTTATTTACTTTATGACAGCCATTTTTGAATTTTATATGATTTTGGAGTTCATTCGGAGAAAAGAGAATACATTATCACTAATATCATGCACTAATCTCTGAACACCATATAAATAAAATAAGAACCCTTTAACAAATGAAGCATTAAGTCTAGACAAAGAATTTCAGCTACACAACCAGATTAGGCTGTAACATCTCTGGTGCAAATGAGAAGCCTTAGGACCATACCAGCATGAAGACAGAGAGTTTCAATTGAAATTACTTTAGTCTGCAGATTAAATATTAAAAGCCTAGAGCGCGCAGTTAACAAATTACTACATTTTTAGGTTGTTTTGCCAGCCTCCTATGTCCTTGCACACGAGAAAATCTGACCTAATAAGTAAGCCAGTTCTTTTACCTTGAGGAAGTAAATGGAGCCCAGTGGTTCTGCCTCTGGACTTTGGGGCACTGCAGATAATTTTTGCCTCCACGCTTCTGCCTATCTCTCACTCGGTCTGGATGCTCTGTCCCTGTGTGGGAACTAAAGTAGGCTGAGGGTGGAGACCAACAAGTGCATTGGCAATCCAGGTGCTGACATCACCCCCTCCAAATATTTTTAAAGGGCTAAGCTGGGCTGCAAATTTGGCTAAGGCTGTTTATGCAGTGGGCTCTGTGGGCTGTTTTGTTTCTTTTGCCATGGTGCTGTACTAACAGCAGCGCTGTGTGCATCCCTTGGGAGTCCACTGGATCTGATTGAGAATGTCATACAGTCATAGAATAGTTTTGGTTGGGAGGAACCTTAAAAATTATCTAGTTTCAACTCCCCTGCCATGGACAGGGACACCTTCCACTAGACCAGGGTGCTCAGAGCCCCATACAACCTGATCTTGAACACTTCTGGGAATTGGGGCACCCGGCTTCTCTGGGCAACCTGTTGCAGTGTTTCACCACCCTCAAAGTGAAGAATTACTTCCTAATATCTAATCTAAACCTACTCTTTGAGCTGGAAGCCATTCCCCCATGCTCTCACTACATTCTTTCCTTTGGCATGTTGGTCTTCCCCAGTGTGAAGAAAGGGAAAGAAAGAGCCACTTGAAGAGCTCTGTGTGCAGAGCTAAGGATGTCAAGACCATTTCCAGGAGCCTGTCTACATATCTACCTTTTTGAGTACAGTACAGCTGTTGCTGTTCTACACACCTCTAGTTTGCACAGCTTCTTGAGTTCATATGTATTTAAAAGAAAGCGAATAGGAGCAAAATATACTTTTCATTTCAATAAAAATAAGTGAAACAGGATCATTCCCTGGATAGAGAAGTTTGGGACTAGTTTGTCCTGAAAAGTACAAAGCATTTCTTTAGAGAACTGCTGACATTCTTGCATGCTCTTCCCCCACTGAATTTCAGTGCTGGTGTGAATGCTTCACCTATCTGAGCATACAGAGGAGTATTTCTGCCACCATGCAGTGTTTCACCCCAGAAAGGCACTGCTCTGTGGCCTAGAGAGCTGTAACCCCCACATTCCCTTATCTTTGCTCAAGGCAGTGCTAGAACTTGCTGTAAACATGAACTCCCTTTGAATTGACACAGCAGAGTGAGCTGGAATGAACTGGGAGCAGACAGTGCCATGGGTTTCCCCTACCTGGAAACACAAGTATTTCCACTGAACTCAGAGGGGTCACTTGGGCAGTGTGGGACTACCAGAGGAGTGGGGGGATCCTGCTGAAGTGTGTAAGGCTACCCACAACACTGACCTTACTCTCACTGCCAAACACCGAGTGATACACAGCATGCAGATAATTTATTGATTATGATGCCTTTTTTATATTTATATTCAGGCATGCTGGCACATAGTTTAGCTCAGGGTATCTGAGCTTGTTTGTCAGCGTCCCCCTCCCTGAGCCCCCAGGTTTCTCCCTTTGCACCACCACTGGCACTCGCATCACGGGACGACAGCGCCGTGAGGGAGGCCAGCTGGCTGGAAACCTACCCGGTGGAAAACAACAAAACAAACAGCTGTGGGTAACCAGGGGGGCGGAGGGGAGTGCTGCTTGGATTTTGCTGGATGATCTCACTAAATAGGCTTCCCACGGGATCAGTGGAGGTAGGAGGGGGTCGGAACAGGAGAAGCCTTCCTTTTCATTGGTTTGACTGCCTTGCCACGGCCCTCCTACACAGCCAGGCAGCACGTTCACAAAAGCCTGTGTGCTGCGTGGGAGCCTTGTGCTCAAGTACACACAGCAAACAGCAAAGGCTTGAACCCATGCCTCATTCAGGAATTACATGCCTAAGTAGGTGTGCAGGCTCCTGTTATGATGCTTGCTCTGCAGAGCCATCCTTTTAGGGAAAACTTGGGCAAACATCCCACACTTACGGGGATTTGGGAGATCCAGGATGAAAATGCTCCTTTTAGCCAGAGGGAAGCAAGATTATGACCACCATGAGCCTACCCTAGACTATTTCCTCCCTTGACATGTTCTGAAGCAGAAATCTGTTGATTTCTCACGTTATACCTCATCTACTTCACCTTGAGTCACACAAATCTTCACCAGAGAAATGGTGAAACGTTTGATTGCCAGTCACCCTAATTACTAAATGTTACACCCAAATATTCCCCTTGGGCTATGGAAACCTTGGGCTTTATTAAACTCCCTCCTAACAGAAGACTCAAAAGTGTGGTTTTTCACCTAGAACCTGTCAGCTGTGATCCCCAGGCTCAGGTCCCCTGCACTTCCACACTGACAGGGAGCTGCTTCCTCCTCTGTCCTTGTTCATCTCCTTCTTCTTTAATGTTCTGCATGACAGCTAGAAAATTTCCCTTTTTCAAGGCAGGGAAACAGCACTACAAATGTCATTAATCACAATACACACAATGAACACCCTAATTCACCTCTACAGACACAGATGTTTCTCTCATTCTTTGTGCTGAGGATCTTGCAGTAGACCATGGATGAGCATATAAGATCACAAGTGTTCATTGTTGAACAAGAACAAAGTTCGTCTAACCCAACACACTGACTAATAGGGAAATCTGGGGAAAGTATACAGAAATACAGCTAATACAACATGATCTTTGCCTAAATATCCTCAAACATCTGGGATTCAGTCTACTGGGATTGCTAGATAGGGACTACAAACAGGCTGGGTTTATGGCTCCCTCTTGCTCATTCCATGAATAATTCTAGATCAGGAAACTTGTTCATAGTTAAGCTTTACCTATTTATTGCATGTGTACAAACACACACAGACTCTTGGGAAAAGAAAAGGGCTTAGTTTATTGACCAGGAGGTCCAATAAACACCCCTGGGCTGTGGAATGTGCCTGGATGCTAACAATGAATCCAACCAGAGTCTGAATATCTGACTTCAACTCACCACAGATTAGAGTTTGTGGTTTTCAGAGGCTTCAAATTCTGCCCCCTCCACCCTCCAAAAACCCCCACTTATTCCTGCTCTTCATGAACTAAAGGCATAAGGGCCTTAAAGGCTGTTTCTTTAAGAAGTTGGTTAATTTATCCAAGTGATTCAGTACTGATTAGGAAAGCAGAAAGGAGAGGAAGAGAATGAATGTAGTGATTTTACTTAAAATGCTAATCCAGAAGTTTAGACAGAGTGTTGAATATTTTTCCCATTGTCACTTTTTCTTCTTTTTTCTGACAGATCTGGATGTTCTTAGCTTTCATATGGCCATGCCAAAGCTCCATTTTCATGCCTGGCATACTCAAACTTAAGGCTTCCGTCTATATTTAAAGTTGCTGAGACTATCTCATGTTCTTCCCAGCCTACTAATCAAGTACCATATAATCTTTCAAAGCCATTCTTACACAGTTAGAGGATATTGTGTTCATTTTTGCTCTCAGCATTACCTTTCTTACCAAATGCAGTATATGTATGTATCGTATAGGCCATGAGTCATGCAGGTGTTTCAATTGTTGCCAGCATAATTCCTCATTCTCTGGCAGAGCTCACATCTTTTTATAATATTATTTTCTTACAATATTTTTATTAGGTTTTGGGTGTTGATTCATTAATTTTAGACTTCAGAAGGTACTCCTTTTATTTCTCTACAACATTTTCAAGCAATACCATGAGACAAACTACAACCCTCTGTGGTAATGTACTCAGGCCAAAAAAAGACCACATGCAACCCTGAACACAGAGGGGAAGAACACCTGAAATTGCTTCTAAAGTGCCACAAATTAAATGTAAGATAAGAAAGATAAAGCAAAGGAGGCCTTAATTTTAATCTTTTATAGCTAGCTGTCTCAAAAAATACTAAATGTCAGGTCAGGAGTGAAGAAAACATCAATTCACCTTCAACAGCAGTGATCCAGTCACTCCAGGGACAATCAGGCAGTGAATAGTGTTAGGAGATTAAATATCACAGATGGAATTGTGCAAAAATGCTGTTGAAAGTTAGACAAAAATGGGTGCATTTTACATCTTGGCTCCTGTATTCTTACATCCCATTTCTTCTGAATGGAGCTGAATTCTGGGACACAGCCCTTGTCTTTTACAGGTCTTATGGAAAACCATTAAAAGCCAACTTCCCTCGGTGATGCTGAATGTCAGACCTTGAAGTTAATGAGTTTCTCCAGGAAGATAACTAAAGGCTGGTAGGGAATTCATGGCTATGCACTGGGATGTGCTATCTCTGAGCTTCCTTGTCTAGACAGTACTGATGGATGCTATGGAGAGGGTTTTGAGCTTAAATGCTTTTAAATCTAATTTCAGCAATCAGGATCAAGTTCACAGATATGTGGATTACTGAGGCCACTCTTCCAAATCACCTTACAACATGCTGCCAGACAGAGCTGCAGTTTGGGCAGACAGAGTAGGTAGGAGCATGTTAAATCCCTGAGAATATGAACTCCTGCACTGGCAACATCTTCAGAATCACGGAAGTTGTGACTTTTAGAAACATCTGTCTTCCGATGAATGCCATTTATGAGGTTTATGCTTGAACCAGCAGACTTCTGTCCACAAGCATAAGGTGTTAGCAGAACAGATCAAAAATCTAGTCAGCACTGGTTCAAAGAGAAACAATCTGCAGACTAGTGAAGAAACATGAGAGAGATTGATGGCAGAAGATGTAGTGGAAGAAGAACGCATTCAAATCAGAAACAAAATCAGTCTCTTTAAAAGTGATTTCTAAGTGGTACAGAAAATTTCTACAGGTGGTGGGGGAGAGACTGGTGCAGCAGGGTCAGAGGCACAGGCAGAGAAGCAGAGATTCCTATACTCAGGCCATGGTGTACAGTGCTTTTGCATCAAGAATTATTGATGCCCTAGTAGCTATCAACATGTCACAAGTCTCCTGCAAAGGGTTCAGCTGTCCCAGAACAGGTATGGGCACAGAGCAACAAGGGTGGCTGTGAACCTACAGCCTGTTGATTGCATCCTGGTAAATGGGCATATAGGCAAAGACAGGGTGCTTTTCTCTGGGAAAAAAAAAAGAGAAGAAAAAAGAGGGGAAAAAAAAAAAGAAAAAAAAGAAAAAAAAAAAGGAAAAAAAAAAGCAGGGGGGAAGCTTTGTAAGTAACTGTAAAGTAACTTCTGAGTAGTTTTGCCAAGAGTTTCCACTGATGTCAGTCAGGTTCTCCCCTTACTCCAGCACAGAGTGAGGCATCTGTGCACTTACAGCCTGGTTTGATCTCTTCCATGGAAAGAAGTGAGTCTTCAATAAACTATGTCCTGGCACCATGAAGAAACACAATTTTTATCTCCGTGAACAACAATATCAGCACTACTGGTATGTGACAAGCTTTCAACTTACCCCATACAGCTGTTGTGTGAGTTCTCACATCTCTGAAGTCACTTACAAGGCAGCCCCTAACCCCTCCCTGAGAAGGAGGTTTGCCTTTAGTTACTGAACAGCCACCATCTGTTGTGCCAACACTCCCTGGTAGTTCCAGCCCACGGTGTTTGCATGGTTTGGTGGGGCTGTGGGCTGATGAACTTGCCTCTGAGGGCTCCCAGCCTGGGTGTGCTGTGTGGTCCCTCTGTCTGTGTCACATTTACCTGGAACAGCAAACACAGGTGCCATGGAGCATGTGCTGCACTTCAAGAAAGCAGCATTATTTCTCCTCAGACAAAAAACATCCTGCCCAAATCCTCACAACAAAGCTGTGGCAGCCACGGGGAACTGTGAAACACCCCTGGTTGGCCATGAGAATACAGAGAGGGGGGTGCTCCAGAGGGGGCTGGGAGCTGTCCTGAAAGATTGGCACTGCTGAAGGGGAAAGTGGCAGGAGCAGCCTGTGAAAGCAAAATCAGAAAGGAGTGGACAGGACCATTCTCTGTGCACCTGGGAAACAAATCCTTTCACAGCCCCACCTGAGTCCAAAACACAGTCCCACCTGTCCCAATCCAGCAAGGAAAAATCCTGGAATTTGGACTAAACCTTGCCCAAAATGAATATTCAAATACCACTGCAAGGAGCAAGAAATTCTGGCTATGCCCTACTTGTTAGTACAAGGTTTCATTCCCTCCCATTCTCACTATTTTACAAACACCACCAGCAAACTCTGACAGAACAGTGCACTTGTTTCAATGAGGAAAAAAAAATCAACAAACCAAAGAGCACCATGTTGGGACCTCACCCTCAGCCAGGAGACCATCAGGAAGTAACTAGCAGCTGTAGGCATTTTATATAGTCCAGCATCCACAGTAAGAAGAGAGAGATCCCTTTCCTGGGAACACGGAAAGGAACTGTCCTTCCGTAGGGATGCTCAGAGAAGCATGTGAACAGAACCAGCCAGCTGAAGCCTTAGCCTGGAACCTGTCTGGGGGGTAAAAAAGGAAAAAAGGAAACCAAACCAAATGCAAGCAAACAAAAAAATGCACCCAAAGAAACACCAAACTCCACTAAGAAAAACAAATAGAAAGCAACTGCCCTGCTCCGGGAGTTATGGAGCTCAGAGGTACATAGAAAGCAACACACTTTCATCCAGAAATCAAGAAAAAGAAGCGTGGAGGTCTACAAAAGAGAATGTGTGGGATGAGCTCTGGGTCCAGCTCAGGACTGATAGACAGGAAACCACACTAACCTGTGTATCTGTATTAGAACCAAGAATATTGTTGAATTTAAACAACAATAAAAGCTTATCTCTAGAAATGCTTCACAGCATGAGCCCTGGAAAAGCACAGTTCAGCATTCACCATCAGTTAGATGCTGGGTTTTACAGCAGTCTGAGTTTCTGGATGCTGTAGACAAGAACCTTCAGACAATGCCTGGAACAGGGGGAACCAACAGGCCTGGAAGACTTAACACTCCTGCAAGATTTAGGTATCCTCTACAAATATAAATGTATATGAAGAATAGATAAACCACCACTAAACAGGACCTAAAACATCTCTTCTGGCCCACCACTACCTCAAATACCCCTTGCAGAGATGTTAACACTCACATTTCAATATTATCCATTGAGACAAATCCAAAGCCAGTATTATTTAGCAAGAAAAGCCCATGAACAATCTCATCCTTCTCTCACTGAATTCCATAGAAATCTTGCTATGGGTTTTAGCAGGGGCTGAGCTGAACCTAAAGCATTGGGTTGCATTGTTTTGTGTTCATTAGGAAAAACAGAGCTAATAAGGGCTGGATTGTCTTGGTGGGGGAAGGCAGGAGCAGATCCTCTTTCAGCATGGATTCATCTTTCATTTTTGAGGTGTTTATGTACAGCCAAAGAGAGTCAAGGGGTCTCTAATGACTTTCTAATCACAGCAGCCATTGACCCTGTGTGAGTGGGGTGAAATCTAATATAAAGCTTGACTCAAGACATTGCAGAATAGTTTTGTAAGAACTAATGAAAATAAACTGTTATTCTTTCTCAGAGCAATGTACTTTTATGGAATAACTGAGAAGAAGTAAAATACAGCTAGTGTAAACAATCCAGTAACATCTTCCCTGTCCAGGACCCAGACACTTGCTCCAGGCTTTGAAATGCACCTGAAAAAAACTTTTGAGACTGTCAGGATTTAATACAGAAAAAAAGTCTGAACAGCCAAACTAGTGGAACAGTCCAAAACAGCACCCTCAGCCCGGACCCCACCAGTGCTTCTTTCCTCTCAGTCAAAATCCACATCTGTCGTAATTAGCCATTTGGAGATTGCTCTCCCAATCTGTTTTGCTGGGCATACAATTCTGGGTCTTGGAAAGACAAGTGTTAAGAGTGAACAATAACTTTTAACAGGACTACTGACCAGTCATGTATTGGGAGCAAAGTCTTTTAACACTAGATAGCTGCATCACTAAGGTTAAGATTCCTCCACTGTTTGTGATAAATGTTCTTTGCCCTCTCCTTGTCTTAGTAATCACAGTTTGTGCATCACTGATGAATATTAAACCCACTTTTTGCTTTCTACAAAATCAATTCACACATCTCTGCATGAGCAGATGGAGGCTTCATTACCTGAGGGTGTACAGCTGCAGAGAGAAGCAAGTGAGCAGCACACAGACACCCACACTTACACCCACAGACTTAAGTGTTATGTGGCTGAGGGGCAAATAGGAGACCCACTCCCTGCTCAGCTATCATACCTTTCCTTCCCTTCCTCTGTTAGCACATTATCTTTCATTCCCAGCCCTGGAATAAGGAACTACTTGTTTTGCCCTCTCAGGGCTTGATTAGGCAACTGCTAATATCAAACCTTTGCACTACCAAACCAGCTGGCAGCATGGCTCTCTTTGGATCAGCTCATGAACATAATGCTGCAGCAGTGAAGCTGACCTGCCAGTGTGCACTCAGTGTTTATGGCAGCTGGAACTGGGCACCCCAGCTTCCCTTCACCCTTGAGTGTGCTCCTCAGTGCTACCCACTTTGCACAGTGCAAACACTTCAAGGTGGTTACAAGGTGCTCTGCTTGAAAGTGCTGTTTTGAGGGTATTGGCTCAGTGCACCTCTGGCCCTCTGAAGTATCTTGCAGTTCCTCTTTATTGGAAGATGTGTTATCTGCCATCTTCCAGACCTCTCTGCATCCCAGGAGACACTTTCCAGGTAGGAGGTCTGGCTAAACTGTGAACAAGAATGAATTCCTACCCATTGCAGGACATGATCCAGACTGTGCCCAGGGGGCCAAGAAGGCCAATGGCATCCTGGCCTGGCTCAGCCATGGTGTGGGCAGCAGGAGCAGGGCAGTGACCGTCCCCCTGTGCTGGGCACTGCTGAGGCCACTCCTCCAATGCTGTGCTCAGTTCTGGCCCTCACTGCAAGAAAGACCTTGAGGGGCTGGAGCGTGTCCAGAGAAGGGCAGCGGAGCTGGGGAAGGGTCTGGAGCACAAGTGCTGTGAGGAGCAGCTGAGGGAGCTGGGGGTGTTTATCCTGGAGAAAAGGAGGCTCAGGGGGGACCTCACTGCTCTCTACAACTGCCTGAAAGGAGGGGGCAGCCAGGTGGGGGTCGGCCTCTTCTGCCAGGTAATAAGTGACGGGACAAGAAGAAATGGCCTCAGGTTGCACTGGGGAAGTTTAGATTTTATCAGGAAAAATTTCTTCACTGAAAGGATTACCAAGCATTGGAACAGGCTGCCCAGGAAAGTGGTGGAGTTGTCATCCCTGAAGGTGTCTGAAAATGTGTAGATATGTCACCAGGGTTTGGAGTGACATGGTTAATGGTGAACAGTGCTGGGTTAACAGTTGGACTCAGTGACCTTAGAAGTCTTTTCTAACCTAAATGATTCTATGATTGTAACTCTTCCCTGCAAGAGAAGGCCAGGGGTGCAAGTCAGTGTACTCTTTGGCTCGATTTGATAATATTAACAAGACCAGTACTTTGCCCATAAGACCTAAGGAATCATCTGACACCTAATAGACTGCTCAGGCTGGATGACATGACACTGACCTGTGTCAACTCTGGATAATAGAAGTATCTCTTAATCCAGCAGGAACAGCCAGGAAACCACACTCTGATCCTCTGCAGAGCTCCTGTGGGGCTTGTTATGCTTTTGGAGAGAAAGAGCAATTTGTGCCAGGTCAGACAAGAAACTCATTATTCCAGGAAACATTAGAGGGATGTTGCTTCAATAGCTTGAACTAAAGTTCAGTTTTTCCACCCTGACACACTGACAAGGGTGGAAGTTGTTGATGATTACCTGGTCAATAAGGGCATGAGAACCTTGCTAGCTTGTGTTGTTTTTTCCTATGTGCAATCCTCCTCAAAAAAAAAGTTATTGGTGCTGTGCCAATTATTTTCTGAGGTTTGCCGGCACATGGCTTGGGTATGACCAGCCTGAGAGGATGGAAGGTGCTGGGGAAATGTCAGCCAAGGAGTAATGGAGGAGTGTGTGTGGTGTAGAAGGGGGGCAGGATGCACAGGATACCCTGATCCAAGGAGCCTGCTTGCTCCCCACCCCCAGAGGCATGACTGCATGTCTTTGCCTGCTTGCTGACCCCCAAGCCATTTGACTTGGAAGAAAAAGGTCTTGCCCTGTGAGTGCTCTCAAGAAATACAGTCTATTCAATTTGGTTGGAGGGTAAAGTGGCTGAGCGGAGCCCCATTCAGATTCAGGGAAATGGTGACAGACGAGTCACAGTGACTTAGAAAATGCTGTTGGGCCTCAAGTACTTACAGTGAGGTTGGCAGGACTCAGAGACCACGTCCAGATAGAACAGGGCTGAACACAGCTGGAGACAGAGGTAGGGCACAGAGCTTTCTGCATCCAGCAACAAATAATTTTGAGTATGATTGACCTCACCATCAGTTTTCACTTGGCCAGAAGTGGTACCCAGAATGGAACTTTCTGTGATTAATGGCCAAGGCTGGTGCTTCTGGCTTTACTGCATTAACCAGGCATAACAGAGCTGGTTTAGAAATGTCAGGGAAATGCATCTTATTTTGGGCAGAAAACTGCAGATAAAAACATGATAAATAACTGTATAAATAACTGGGTTTTACCAACTAACCTCAACATCCCTTCTTCCACAGAAATTCAGACAATTACAGATTTAAAAATGCAGTAGGCAAGAGCACAAAAAGCACATCCCAGTTGCATTAATAAATAAGAGATTGTTTCTAAAATCAGGTTATGTGGGCTGCTTTCCTTCCCTCACAACAGTCCTCTGTTCTTCAATCCATAACCACTCAGCTCAGACCCAGGTTATCTTAATTGTTCAAGCTACGAATTTCATAAACACCTTTGGCACCTTAGCAGGTTGATGCCTGTAAAATAACCATAATCTCAGCAAGAAGTATTGCTGATCTCACCTACATATCCAACCTTGGATTTGGGTTGCAATCTCATTAGTGCATGTCTTGTCCAAAACACATCACAGAGGACATGAGGAGGTGATGAGTTTTCTGACTGACCTTCTGAGTGCACAACAGGGACAAAAATTGCAGCCATCTGTCTGCAGTAACCCCAGTGCCCTGAGGGACTTTGTGACGTACTTGGTACCCACCAAGCCCTGTTCCCGTGGAGGAAGGAAATTTGTCCTTCTGAAATCAGACCCACCAGCTCTGCATGTCTGTCACGTTCACTGCTCTGTATTTTGTATTCCCTTTCTGTTGTGTTTCATTCAGGAGTTTCAGATTCCCATCACAGGTTATCAGGTTGCACATGACACAGCAAGTGAGGGAAAAGGTGTGTTGTATTATTTGATCTCAGTCCCACCGGGTTTGCCATAAACCCAAAAGTATCCCCTGTAGGAGGCAAGCCCTTTTACTGAACAATGCACAGCTTGCCACACTTCACACATGGCTGGGTGCAAATCCTTACTTACTTATTTACTTACTGAAAATTTAGCTAAGCTCCAGTCTGCAAAAAAAAAGATGTGGCAGTATTCAGCTAACCATAAATTTGCCAGGACTGTGTCACTGCTGCTCCTTGTCTTTTCTGCAAAGTGTCCAGGCACACAGGAGGAGTGGAGGGCTCTGCTCCCCTCTAAAACCCCAGGGATTCCCCTCTTTGCCATACTGATGGCCCCACCTCTGTGCTTCCCACCAGTCCCAAAGGTACCATTTGTCCATCCAGGACCCACAGGCTGAGCCCCACAGAGGCAGCTGCCCAAGCACGGCTTGTGCAGCGTGTTACTGGATATGATCCTCCCATCTAAAAAGGGAAGAGAGCTATGGGCAGGGCAGCTGGGCCACACCTCCCCCTCTCAGGGGAAATAATGGCCCGGGTTTGTTTTATTCAGCAGCACAGGCACAGCTGTGCAGGACTAACTCTGTGCCAGGATGGTCAGCCTCAGGGTAGCCTGACCTGCCCTTGTTCCTGCCCCTTGCCCAGCTCTTCATGCCTCCTCACCTGGTACACCTTGTTGGACCTTCATTTGAGTTCTTTTGGTCTGAGATTGAAAGCAAAGTGTTAAACTGAGCTGGGAGAGGAGCAGCAGCTCCAGGACTCCTGACAAAGGGGATCCATGCTATTAACAGTGTCACAAGGGAACAGCTGTCCCAATTACAGTCCATGAAATATTTCTGAAATAAACTTCTGGAACGTGATAAGAAGGTCTGATAGGACATCACCTCCTGGAATTAACAAAGCACTAGGAGTACTGTAAGGTCACAGTCCTGCGGCAAAGAGCAGCTCTGAAAGAAAGCCACTGCCCTCCTCTGCTGCTCGGATTTGTAGGATGTAGGCATGTAGTCAAGAGGCCCCTGGTGCCAAGGGCCACTCAGGCACAGGATTAGCCATGACCACACATGCAGCCCTGGAAGGAGGTGCCAAACCCAAGCAGGTCTCACGACTCAGAAGGAAAGACACAGCCTTGTCTTCTCTAGGGAATTCATTCGCCACTTGACTGCCCCTGGCTTCTGTACTTCCACGCAGGCTACAAGAACATTCCCTCCCTAAGCTGGACTGTGGGTCTGCCCAGCCTCTCATGCTGATGTTTAATATCCACCTCCCAGGGGAGGAAGAGGTGAGGCTGGCGGCTGAGGCAAGGTGGAGCACAGCACCCATGCTGCACCCGTGCTGTGGACGCAGCACCCCAGCACAGGAGGCTGCTCAGGAGCCTCTGCTGTGATCTCCTGGTGTTGTACAAGTCAGAGCCAAGTCAGGCAACCTCAGAAAGCCAAACTGTGGGAATCTTATGGCGTTTTCCTGCTTACATTCTAGGCACATTAATCAATGCATGTGGGAGGAGGTCAATCGTTAATAGCCACCCTCCTAATTTGGGGTGTTTCTAAAGGGCAGTGTGCTGTACACGTGGGAACTGCTGATAGGAGGAACACCTCACCACAGGAATATCCTGGTTTCTGCCATAGAAGGATAATGCAAGAAAAGTGGCAACCTCTAATTTCTCCCCAGCCTTTCAGCCTACAACCCCTAATTTCTCACTAGCCTTTCAGCACATTATAACCTAAAACCAGCTGGGTGACAGGACAGCAGTAAGAGGAGACAGGTCCTTGGGCTCCAACAGATTTTACCTGACTTATGCTGCCCGATTTCCTCATTCTGCATGATCCCAGCTACCAGAAAATGTCAGAAGTATTAAATTAGCTGCATTGGGGTTTGTATGCACCTTTTTCTATTAGTAACATTCCCTGAAATCTTCTGGTAAAGACTTATTTCAACACCTTTTTATTTTATTTTATTTTTTATTTTGCTAAAAGCATTTGAGCTAAGAAAGCCTGGAGAAAATCGCTGACACTTTGAGTGAGATTTTTAAATGCTTCTTCTCCTATCTTCCTCTTGGTAGGACTGAGAAGGAATTATTCACAATTTATTTTTCACTATCTTTCCTTCATCACTGAGGTGATGAATTTACATAAATTCATTTGATCTGTAAATACTGTACTATTTCTTAGTTTTCCTATAATATGTCCCTGGACAAATGTGAAAATTTCAGTAGAGAAGGAGTTAATGTTTACTGCAAATTGTAGCTGCAGTGAGCTCAGGGAGAAACAGCACCGCTGGCAAAACAACAGCCCTCTAGGGCCTGATTTAAACCCCAGGAAATCCAGAGAGACTCTGTCATGTTTTCAGTTCAAGCAATACTTATTCTGTCCATCTCTTGGACCTTTCACACTCTTGTGAAAATTGGATGGACCCGCAGGACAAGCTACTGCAAAAAAGTTGAAAATATTTTCAGCTCTACTTATTTAATTTGAATAAATGTTGGATGTTTCATTCAAGAGACAGAAAGAGGAAACCTGAAAATATTACTTATGAAAAAAAAAGAAGTTGGGGGGTTTTTCCCATTCAAAAGCATTATTTGTTTACTTTATAAACATCAAATCCTTTTCTTTCAATTTCAAAGCTGAGGATCACTAAAGACCAAGCTGTAGTCTTTCCATTTCAAAAAGGGCAATCTGGAAAGCTGTTTGCTGTAAGTAGTTCATAGACAATGAAACTATTGCACTGAATCTTTTGTATTCCTGGATAAACCCAGAGGAGAGAATGGGGTGGGGGAAAAAAAGATGAGAAAGACATCTACAGAAAACCAGCATTTTTTTTTTCTCACCTGTCTGTATGATGAAGTCTTAGGTGCAGACAGCCAAAGCACAACTTCAGCCCGACAAGACCAATCTTTCTGAGATTGCCCCAGCAGTCAGTGGAGAGAAAGGCCAAACTCAGCATCTCTGGAGACCCTTCCATGGGATGTCAGCCAGTGCAGGCTGCTGTGGACAGCGGGGTGGTGCTGTGGCAGATGTCTGCCTTGGTCCCAACCACCCCTTGTGGGGAGGGTCTAACCTGCAGCCCCCAGGAATGGGGATGAGCCTTCCTGAGCCAACTTCATGAGATCAGTGCCAAGCCTGCCACAGGAGCACAAGGATCCCTGCATGTCCAGCACTTTCCAGGAAGAGTTGTGCTGCAGTTCAGCTCTACGGGACTGGGACAGCTTTGGTGGTATCTGCAGAGGCCAGAAAACCCAAGAAGAAATTCCTGAGACTGCTGAAGGACTGGGTCAATTTTTCCTTAACACAGTTTGAGTTCTCCAGCTTTCACAGGCCTCCTGCTTCAGTCTCAGGTGGAGATAGGTAGAGAAAAAGCAGCTGTGTAGATATGTATGAGCACAAGATATTTACATTTCTTTCTACTGTAGTCCAAAGAACTACGTAGTCCAAAGAAGGTAAGTTCTTTTGCTGTTCTTGGAGATGGAGAAGAACCAGAAAGAATCATTCCATAACTAGAAAACATTAAGGATGCCAAAACAACCCTCATCTGTTATAAGCATTTTATTCCAATAAAAATCTTCTTCCTGAGAACAGAAAGAACATGGCCATGGCACAAGATGCTCTCAGCAAGGAAGAAAGAGAGTCTAGATATGAAGCCTGGAGTTCATGCAGGATTCACCACTAATCTCTATATTGCAACTGAAATAAATTGTCTTAAAAGTTGCAATCCAAACCCAGCTGGAATCAGTCTCACTTGTCAAAGCTATACTTTTGAAAATATTTGTATTATTCATATACTTTATGTGCTGTAAATATCTTCTGTAACAATCTAGGATAGTTGTGGGATTTTTAAGCCTATTTCAGAAATTATTTTTTCAAAAAGAAACATACCAACCACAAATTTACTGCTCTTGTTCTAGGTAGCAAGATTTCCCTGTTGGCACTGTGACTTTTTATGATTGTGAATATGGATCTTTTACCAGACCTTGGGAGCTTATCATTCCTGTGAGGAGATAATCAGAAGGCCTTCGTGCTTATGGACAGGCAAAGGACAGATTCCAATGGTTTATAGAGGGTGAAAGCTAATCTTCATAGACAGTGAATTTCAAGGAGAGTTTGCCTCTCAGTCATTAGTCCTTGCTGCAGCAGCATCTGAAGTATTCCTTACAGCTCGCAGTTCTGTGTATCCACACCAGGCCTGCTCCAAGGCAGTCTTGAGGCCTGGCAGGTTTCCTGGGACGAGCTGTGTGGTCTCCAACAACCAAGGCACAATGTACAGCCAGAGCCTGCTGTTGACAGTGTGGCCAAGGCAACATCATGCCTCTGCTGCCACGGGTCTGGGCTCCAAAGCTCCCCCCACAGCTATCCCTGGAATGTGGATCCATCCCTGCCACAGGACACCTGTCAGCTCTTGCTTCAAAATCTCATTAAGGAATGGCTGGGCATTATCTAAACCCAGCAGGACTTGTTTGGATGAATTATTTCTACAGTGAGGATCCTGCAGTATAATGTTTCAACTAAAGTTTGGCACTCTTACACTTCCAGGCGTGGAAATCAATGGAGAAGGATCAGGAGGACTGGATAACTCTTCACAGAGGGAACTGGTTAAATAATCCACTGCCCCCTTCAGCCCTTGTCTGACTACTAAGACACAATCCCAAAATAGACATAGCAGATGAAATCAAAGCAACAAAACCACAAAAACTCTGTGTCCTTGGCCTTAAAAAATACCTCTTTACATAGAAGCAAAGTGTTTTAAGATATTTAAGTCAGTGCCTTAGTTGTACAGGGGAAGGAATGTGGGTGTGCAGTTAACTTGCTGGGTGCTTGCAGCCCAGCTGACAACACAGGAGGGCACCTTGACTTCAGGGCCTCCTGAGAGCCACACTCCAATTTGGAACTGAAGGGAGCCAGGACAGGGAAGGAAAAACTCACCGGTGCCACTGGCTCTGAGATCCCAAACTCTTTTCTGCCTAGTGGCACAAAAAAGTGACAATATAACAAATGTGCAACTCAGAGGGTGGGAGGTGCCCATTCCCTCCACCCCCAGCCTGGCTGGGGGCCGAGCTCCCCACAGGCAAGGAGCCACGCTGCAGCATCCCAGCAAGTGCTTAAGTGCATGTTTAGCTGTTTGTGAGTCAGCTGCTGATTTCAGAATAGCTCTTCTCCCTCGGAGTTGAGTGCACTTGAGGAGCTTTGCTGAATCAGGCCGCGGGCAGATTGTTACGCAGGCATGTTATATTCAAATGGTGATGTCCTTAATGAAAAAATGTACCTAGTCTTGTTCCAGCCATTTGAGATTTTGCCACTGACCAATAAAAGGCCTTTCTGTACTCCAAGAAATGTCATGAAAATGCCAATGGAGCTGAAGTGTAACCGGTTTCAGCTTTCTAGAAGCTTTCCATTCCATTAGCCAGAAGCCACGCGTTCAGGCTGTACATGAAATGGTAATGATGGGTACATAACCCTTGCTCTGTGTGTAGCAGGGTGATACCATGTACCACGGCCCACAGAGACAAAGGGATAGACCATGGCCCAGTGTTCCTGCAGTCTGGTCCCACATACTCAGCCAAGCCAGGCTAAGGACACTTTGTACCTCAGTTATTGTCCCCATTTTCCCCAAACTAGAGTCCCTATCATCCCATGAGCCTTCGATGCCACATTTTACAGCACTGGGTGAAAAACATTCCCCACAAGCTGTACTGGGAAAAGCAAACCTGGTCTTCCCTAGGCTGAGGGAGCTGAATCCATGTCTTTAATTTCCCATGTGAATGCTGCAGCCCTTTCTCATTACAGTCCAGGCAAACAGCTGTCACAACAGTCACCAGTGCCACCACTGAATTTAGTGAGGACCCTGTTCCTGGAGGCATGGAGACACAGGTGCAGAAACCAATATATGGGCTCCAAGAGAACCAGGTGACACCTCTGGAGATCTCTGAGTGAGATGTGATGCCAACCCATGCTCCCTGTTCAGACTCTGGAGCCAAACACTGGAGCATGATGAGTGTGGGCAACATAGAGGAACATACTGTTGCTTGCCTTGAATCACTTGAGAGGATACGTTGGATGTGTGGAAATTCAGTTCTGTCTCAGTCCCTTTTCAGATCCCAATGATCATTACTACAGCTAGCCTGACAGGCTTAATTTTGGGATCACTGACCATCTCCCTATAGGTCTTCAATGTCATTGAGTCTCATCCTGGTGGTGGGTCAGTAAAGGAAGGTGTTGTCCTTTGGACCATTGTTTTGCCTGTTGTAGCATTGGTACCTTCTGGAAACCTCCAGGAGGATGTCAGAAGTCAGCCAAAGTGAGGGCAAAGTACTCCATAAAGACATATAGAGAAAAGGCTCCCAGGAATCCTCAACAAACCTCAGAAGTCCTGCAGCCAGGCTGGTCTTGCCAGAAGCAAGAGGTTGATCTTACCACCAAAAAATTATGATCCTGTTTTCTAATTGATTTAGCTCCTGCTGTTTCTTTGCTAATCTGGTTATTTTTATTCTATTTTGCATTTGGCTTTTTGAGGTTCTTTTAAGTGCTGTGATGCCTTCTTTAGTACCGTGTCCTTTAACGCATCAGTTATAGAAGTGCATTTCCTTGCAGTATTGCAGAGGGAGTATTGGTTGGGTTGTTCCGTGTCAGTACAGTGTAGCCAAAACAGAGGCCTGACACCTGCAGAAGAGACGTGCACTAGTCAGGATAACATCAGTAAGAACTTGCCTTCAACCTGGACACTAAAATAGGGCAATTACCAACTGCATGCAAGTATTTTGTAACATTGTGATGGCATCAGTAGGCACAATTTTTCAAAAGCATTTGAGCAAGGTAATCCTCAAAGGGGTAAAGACAACTGTAGTTACACATCAGAGGTATCCCAGTAAAAAAAGTTTCCAGAGAGAGGAGAAAAGCAGGGGCATAGAAATAGATGGGATAAGAACGGTTGGCAAGACAACAGAAAATAGCACAAGTGACATCAGGAACAGAGGAGACCTTCTGCCCCTGCTTGGAGAGGGCCAGTAGCACAAAAACACAAGGCATTAACAAGGAAAATCAAAGAAGAAGGAGACTGCCTGTGCTCTGAGTTCTTCTTTCTGATGAACTCTCAGAAGCTCAGTGATTATGAATGACCAAGGCTGCAGCCAGCACTCCAAACTCTTATCTCTGTGGTATCATGGCTGTCAGGGACTAAGACTTTTCCCTCTGTACTGGAAATGCTTAATATGGTGCAAGAAACACTCATTTGCACATGTCTTGCTATTGAATAAATTTAGAGGATGATTTAAAGTTGATATGATTTGCCCGTCTTCCAAATGCTGCCATCCATGGTCTTGAGCAGCCTGGAGGATATAATGAAAGATATGTTCAGTTACATAGGCAGGACCCACCCAAGCTGTAGGTGTATCTTGTGTCAGCTAATATGTAAGTACAAATTTATTCCCACATTAAGAGCTGCAGGATAGCCAAGGGCTGCTTATGAACTTAACAGTGATATTGTTGCTGCCCTTTGAGTTAGGACCTGGAAACCTGAACATTTGCTTGAGTGGTGAAACACAAATTGCTGGGTTAGGTGGTTATCACTGTGGAGGCCTAGCTAGAAAACAGACTGGGGACACAGATTTGGGTGTAACAGAGCAGCAGGGCAGAAGACCTGGTTTATTTACAAAAACCTACTTTTATACTTTTTCTATTAGGCTTGTGGATTGGAGGAAGGAATTCTCACCTCTACACTACATTGGTGAAGGGGACTGTCACACAGTCTTGTTTGTCTCAGCAGGGAATGTAAAAACAATGGCTATGTTTATAGAACATAGCTGATGTTTACATTAAAAGAGCATGAGAAGGTACGGACTTCTCCTTTAATATGAACGCTCAGCCAAACCAGGAAAAACTCATGACAACAGGAGGTCATTTCCCTGATGGCTTTGTACCTCAGGACTCCCATTTTCAAGCACTTCTAACTATAGTATATGCACATTTAACTGGAGTATTCCTGTTTGCTGATATGCTTCCTCAGGCTGGAGCTGCAAGGGGGACTTCAAAGTCACTGTGTAAATCATTATGAATCACAAGACTTGACACATTTATACCAACTGAAGTTCTTAAAGATTTAACCTGGATTTTGGTTCATAATGGGATCCCAAACATATCAGAACTTTGAATCTGTTTCAACAAGGGCAAGGAATTAAATCAGTCCACTGACTCTGTTGCAGTATCAGGGAAAGGGCTCAGACTCACAATTAAGAGACCCCTCCTTCATTTCAGGTTCAGCTAAGCCTCAGTCTTTTCTGTTAAGAGCTCACTGATCAGTCTCCAGACGTTTCCCTGCCTATCAGGCTTATCTGAAAACCTCCTTTTGGTGTATTCTTCCTTTCTCATTGCCTGCAGTCAAGCATGGATGGTTTTTTTTTCACGATCAGTATGAGCTCAGTGCTGATAAAGATGTTCTGGTCTTGGTTCCTCCACCAACTGCTGCCCATCTGCCTTTGTAATGAAAAGGATGAAGAGGAAAGTGATTTGGAAAAGATGCTGTGCCTATTTACAAGGCCAGCTCGAGCTATAATTAGGCAATGCTCAACTGAATGTGAAGGAGGCCCCTGAACTGTAATGTAATACTTGTGTGGAATAGAGTAGAAACAAATTTAGAACAACAAACCCAAAGACTGGATAAAATATGGAATAAAACAGAGCAGATGAAAAGGGGGCAGGAAAAATGAAAATGCAGGATTAAAGTCTACACTGGATTTTCTATCCACATTTTACACCAAACCTTCTTTTTAGCCTGCAAATTAACTCCCTCTATGTCTAAATGTTTCCATCTCAGAAAGAAAGAGAGGCAAGAGCACAGGGGAGAGCATTTGACAAGTTGCAACTATTTTTTTTAATCTCATTAACTATTTATCTTTACCTCAGGATGTGTAAATAAAAAGCATCCCTCAACTGTAATGCTGCCTTGTACCTGCCAGACCTTCTGGGGGCTCATGGGATCTCCCCAGGCAGGGAGAAGTCTCTGACTACTGATAGCATATGGACCACATTTGGTAAAAATGGGGATGAACCAAAAGTACAGGTATTTGGAGGCTAAATGAATGCACAGAATCACAGAATATTCTAAGCAGGAAGAGACCCAGAAGGAGCATCAAGTCCAGCTCTGAAGTGAAAGGCCCATAGGGCTGGAACCCACAACCTTGGTGCTGTTAGCACCATGCTCTAACCAACCCCATCCGTTCTATCTTGCTGATTCAACATACTCCAAATTTCTGACCTCATATTGATTTCTGATTTTAGTGGAGATGGTGTTTATAAGAACCAATTGTAACTTGACCTAGTTATGCTTTCCAGGTCTAAGAATAGCATGTTTGGGCTGCTGCTGCCTGCCAGGACTGGCAGCTGTGTCTCAGATCACCATCAAACATACTTGAAAGGGTGTTTTCCACTTAAGGAGATCAACAAGATGCCTTTTGCCTTTTTTTGGGTTTCACCTATGGATGTGGGAAAAAATTACTAATTTCAAAGTATTTGTGACCTAAAATGAGCCTTTCAAGAAGTCACCCTCCCTGTCCCTGCAGCAGCCCTCACTCAGCCCACCTCTCTGTGGTGCTCAGGACTCCGCTGTCCCTGGTTCACTGCAGGCTGCACCAGGCCCTAATTTTGCACCTGTCTTTCCATTATCCTTTTCTGGGTTTTCCACTTCATTTTAACATATTTTTTTTCCAAAGATCAAATATACTCATGGGTTTCTGGTGACAGCCAAATGACTTTGATTTTTTTTTCTCCTTTTATTTCTAATTTTAATTTTTTCCTACTTTTAGGATTATAGAGCACCCTCTAGGTAAGAGCTGTCAGATTTCTCTCCCTGAGAAACATCTGTGTTTTACAGAAACGAAACTGAAAAATAATTAATTGCAAGTATTAAAAGTTGTGGGGAGGTAGTGAGGGTGTGGAATAAGGCTCGAAATTTTATTTTAAAGAAAGCAAAGGAGGAACCTCCTCTCCCTCCTCACTGAAGGGTGGTGATGTCTGTGCAAATCCCTGGGTGCATTTCCCAGGGAGTCTGAGGGAGGCTGCGGCTTCCCCAGGGTCACAGCATCACACCCAGGGCCAGAGCCACTGCCAGGGGCTACTCTTGCTGCTGTCTGAGATGCTGAGTGCCAATTACACTGCACATTCCTACCCACTGAGAGCAGCTGACTGGTCCTAGGGACAAAGTACAAGCTTCAGGGCTGCAGTTGGAGGCACAAATGGTTCCTTGCCCAGGGAGCACTGGGGACTGGCGCAAGAGAAATCGTAGAGGAGGCCCCATGGGGGTCTTTGTTGCATGGACACCAACACTCCCTGCCTGAGAAACATGCCTTGTGCTGCTCCAGACCAGGGCCCAGAGACCCCAGTGCCAAGTGAGTGGTGAGGGCCAAGCTGAGTGAAGGGAAAGGTGACTGTCATGCCCTGGGCAGCTCTGTGTGGGAGAGAAGAACTGTCCTCCCTGCACAGCCTGGGCAGATCCTCTTCCCCTGCTACCCCTGTGCTAGCACTCTCTCTGTCCCCAGCTGTAGCATCATCTCTTCCCACAGGTTTGCCTGTGAGATATTAATTTCCCCTTTTCAAGCAGAGGAACAAGCAGGACCTTCACTGGGGTGAGCCTGGGCCCCCAGCTAATTGAATCTTGTTTTGATGACTGTTGGGCAGCTTTCCACCATGGAGTATGGCTGTGAGGCATCTTCTCCCCTACAGACCCCAAGATGCACACCAAGCCCTTTCCTTTTTGGCCACCCACACTATTACTGTACCATGTAAATGTCACCATTTACACTAAGTGCCTAACAGAAAGTCAGAGCCAGCCTCTCCATTCCCCAGACCTTCAGAGACTGAGGATAGGATTTATCCAACTCCATGCACAGATCTCCTGCAGGCAGGAGCTGGAGGATGGGTCTCCACCACCTTTTTGTTCCCTTGCTTCAGCTGCTGTTTGTGAAGACTGTGGCTGGCCAAGGACATGCTGTGGTAGGGCATGGCCAAAAACTGATCCTGACTGAGAGGTCGAAATGTAGAAGATTTAAGACCTATACACTTTCAGCCTTTGAGACAATGGCAAGGAAGACAGACTATTTAAAATATGAAGGGCTTCTCAGTGGAATATGGTGTTTATTAATGAGATGCTTATTTGCATTAAAATCAGTGGTATTTATTAATACTTGTCATTCATAATGGGCATGTTTTGTAGAAACATGTTTTGACCCATCGTTCTTTGTCACCTGATAGCCATTACTAACTGCCACAGCTTTGTGATTTTCTGCTTTAGAATAACATAGATCACTTGAATCACACCATTGTCATCTTTACGACTGAGCACTGCAGAGTTTATGAACAGGAATACCCTTATCTCCTTGGAAATTACATTTAGATAAGTTTAAATTTTAATTAGTACCTCTAATTTATAGTCTATTATCTATTTGGTAAATAAAAGTGCTTGACAACACCTAAAAAGTAATTTCAGTGAGTGTCCTCCCAAAGACACTGTTATCATCATGTTTTATAACAATGGTATTGTTCCAAGATCAGACCCCACCCAGGATGCACCAAGCAGTTATTAATAATAATAATATCCCTGTCTTAAATAACTTGTGTCTGTACTCAACAGTGTAAAAAGAATAGCCAAACAGACAGGTTTTCTTAGCATTTACTGCAAATAAATGCATGAGGAAGAACAAGTAATCTAAAAATGTTACTGGAGGAAAAATCTTTTCTACTGACACAATCAAATATAATGTGCTTAATTCAAATAACCCAGCAGAGAAAACCTCTCCACTCAAATACCTGCAACATTGTGTGACTCATTTGCTGTGCTGTGATGATAAAATTCTCCATGTTGGTTTTGTTTGGCTTCATTTACGCTTTCCTCATCTTCAGGACAGCCAGGAAGCATCACTAGGGCAATCATCACCCTGCTACTGTGATGCATAAGGAAACCAGGGCTGTCGACTGCAGCTTGCTCTGAATTGCCTGGGTAGTTGCTTCTATTCATCCAAGGAATTGAATAAAATTGCAAAGTGTTTCTACTAGGAAGAAAGGCTAAGAGGTATGTCCTTTTGCAAGTATGTAAAGCATTCTTTCCCCCTGAGTATAGAGTAAGAGACCACCAGGAACATACATTGTCTCTGGCCTGGACTCCTTCCACCCAAAGTTTCATGCTTTGTTTCTCTTTTTCTCATAGTTTCACAGAAAGCAGTTCTCTGCCTACATACCTGAACCCTGATGGTTTTTGTCTGTGTCTCACAACTATGCAGCAGCTACCACACCTTTCCTTCTACTGAGGTTTTTAATCAGAGCATTGGGAAACAACCTGGACCCTAGGGTCCAAACTCATAATTTTGTCATATAATCATAGAATTATTTGGGTTTATAGAACCTTTAAAGATCTAGTCCAGTCTCTGACCATGGGCAGGGACATCTTTCACTAGATCAGGTTGCAAGCCTAGTCCAACATTGACTTTAAATTCTTCCTGTGATGGGACATCCTTCTCTCAGGAACCAGTTCCAGTGTCTCATCATTCTCATCACTTTGCCCACATGCAATAATTTTCCAGTATGTCTGAGGGCCTGATATTTCTGGGTCTGAGAGATTTTAGCCTGCTAGCAGCTGCTAACTTTTTTCCCAAGGGAAAATTTCTCAAGAAAGCTGCTTATCAAAACAATCTTGGCAAACAGCTATCCTTTCTCAAAACAATCTTTCTCCAGGTGGTATTTTGCCTTTCTAGCTCTCAAAAAAACCATTTTATTTGTTTCTCTAGTTTAACCAATGGAATTAGAGAGGTGTCAGTCCTATTCACC
This sequence comes from Prinia subflava, assembly GCF_021018805.1. Classification (NCBI taxonomy): domain Eukaryota; kingdom Metazoa; phylum Chordata; class Aves; order Passeriformes; family Cisticolidae; genus Prinia; species Prinia subflava. The sequence goes on from NC_086249.1 coordinate 33,523,960, forward strand.
AATTATGTTAAGTCTGTATCGGAACAGCTTATAAAAAGTAGTTAGAGTTATAGAGTTAGACAATAAATCTTTCTATGCTCTTTGCCTTCTGAAATATTTGGAGTCTCTCTCTCTTTTTTTCTTTTTTTTTTTTTTTTTTTTTTTTTTTTTTTTTTTTTTTTTTTTTTTTTTTTTGTGTCCTACAATGACACTATATCTAAGCAAGGGGGCATTCAATCTTCCCTTGCTCCCCAAAATGAAAGCAGCTGCCATGGCCAGAAGCTTCTGCATGCTGATATGACCACTCAGCCCCAAGCACACTAAGGATTTGTTAATTCTGCTTCTGTTTGGTGGTGTTTTGGATGCACGAAGTCAAAACGCACAGAGCAAATAGAAGCAAACACACAGAACAGCAAACATCCAATCCTTGAGTAAGGCATCAGCCTCTCAGAGGATAATGTATGCAGGACCAAAAAAATTTAAGCATTGACTTTACTACTTCTGCCACATCCATTTTGACCTGGCTGGAAGCTACTTTGGCTCCAGAATGAAACAGATCCATGTCAGGGTGAGGGTATGGATAACATGGACATTAAGCTTTTGATAGGCACTTCCTAGCATGGTAACCAGAGAATTATCTCACAGGCTGCATACACCCCGTGTTCCCTCTGCAGTGACAGTGACCCCTGAGCTAGCAAATATCTTTGATAGGAAGGAGATAGGAAGGAGGTTGAATCTAAGCTACCAACTTGTGCTTTGCTTTGAGCTTTTTACTTCAAAAAGGCAGATGAAGCCTTTAAAATGAAAACCCTTGCTCTGTTTCTTTTTTTTTTTCTTTTTTTTTTTAATTAGCAAGTAACATGGAGCTCAGTGAATGAAAATAACATTGGAAATGAAGAAAATGCTTCATAGAACTACGTTATGCCAATTGTTTTAATGGAAAAGCATGCTTATTTTCTTGGACCCCATTTTGCCTGCCCTACAGCCTTGTTTCTAACCAGACTAATTGCTCTTGTTTCTGCAGGACTTTCTGCACACTTTCTGCGGAAAAGACATGGATGCATGCAATTGTCAATGTCAATTAAAACTCATTTACAGCCCCAATATCTGCACCATGCTGTGCAGTCGCTCAGCTGAGCCACAGACCCACAGCCCCTCCCCTGCCAGAGCCTGATGATATTGAGAGTGGCAGCAGCTTCTTGCAGGAGTGCTGGAGTTGTGCTAATGCTCTTCCCTGGTTTTAATTTAACCAGGCTCTCTCTTACAACAAGATGACAAATAAGAGCCCCAGGAATTGAGGGGATGTGCATGGACATCTAGTGAGTTCATAGTGGTGGTGCTGGTCTAAGAACTTGTCTCTTAGGTGACAAAGGCCTCTGGAGCAAATTCCCACATGCCAAAGGATTGCCTTGCATGTGCATGAGGTGCACAGTGAACAGAAAGACAGCTGGCCTTCCTCGTACTTGTCCACATGGGAAAGGTGATTTTTATTTGGGAATACATCGGTGACCGGGAGCGCTGTTCTGAAGCACCTTATTTGCCTAGGACAGTGATAGGCAATCTGCCACGTGAGACAAAAGTGTCCAAGAGCTCTTGTGCTCTACCTGTAGGAAAGATTTCCATAACATCCCCATTCTCCATATGGAATTTTTTCATATGAGACACAAAAGCCTGCTCAAGAAGCCTGCATCTCTCCGTGCCTCAATATGATACTTTAGTGACCTCTTCTGCAGTAGTAACTTCAATGGCAAACATTTCTTGTAAAATGAAAATAAGATACCTGCAAAATGGCAAATGATTGTGCTTCCATCTGTCAACTTCCTTGAGCTGAAAAAATGTGAGAAACTTCCCATTTCCTGACTACACAAGACACATATTGCTAGAAGAGCTGGATCTTGATTTGAAATATGATAATTTTCAGATCATCAATCCAGGTCTCTGCCCTTTCAGGATTTTCCTTGGAGAAGAGATCCAAGCCAGCTAAATCAATGTACAATTGGATGTGGATCTTGACTTTCTTTTGCCGTTTGTTCTTGTTTCGGGACACCAAAGCTCAAAGGTGTGCTATTGCTGTGAATTCTTGCTCAGATAGGGAAAACTGAGTGTTGTCACTTCCATGACTACTTTGTGAAGAGCCTGTGGAAGTTTTAAGTGGAGAAACAGAATTGGGTTACTACTTCCAGGCTCAAATACTTAAATATGATGAGCCACATTCTCCCAAGTTCAAACAATTTTTTCTTTAAATAGCAAAGGTGTTCTCTTGACTTAGGCTGTTGTTATTTCTTTGGATCATATTTCCTCTGCAAGCACAAGGGCAAGAAATTTACTTTTTGTAAAAAGCAAGATCTTCATCTCAGATCTTCAGAACCTACATGTCTAAAATCTTCCAAGGTGAATAAAAACATCACAGGCTTAGTGCTAAATAAACCTGTCTCTAAATGCTGCCTTGTTTTCCAAGTGCATTGACTTGGTACCTGGACTTCTCTTTTCTTCAGCACTTTTTTGTTTCATGTACAGAGGGGAAAATAGTGTTTTAGACAGTAGCATGATAACATTCTTGCAAGTAGGTCCAGAGTCTTTTTTTTCTTCTTTTCAATGCCTTACATTATGACATATTTTCAAGTTTAAAAACTGCTAGGGAAGGAAATTTCTTCAGAAGTGTCCTTTGAGTCAGAGATAAAAGTGATGCCCAGCAGGTATAGGCTAGCAGTAGTCAAAGAAAAGATGAACTCCCAGCAGAAGCTATGAAATTCACTCCCCCTAGTTCTGCTACTGTATGAGATTATTCTTTATTTCTGATCTTTTCTTTTCCCATCCGCTGACTGTACCAATAAATGTGCAAAAAGTCTGCCTGTGAATCTGCATTCTTAGCCTAATTATCCAGCTGTTTATGATGCTTTCCCTAAGGATCGGACTCAGACTGCCAGCCACTTCATGCAGTGACCCAAGCTCCATCCAGGGATGACACATCTGGACACCTCTGCAGAAGGTGGAGCACACCCCAGGGCTGTGGGAGCAGGCACCAGCTTGGACCTCAGGAAGGCAATATTCAACTTCTATGTTTAGCAACAGTCTTTTGATACACCAGTGAGCATTTAACATCTTCTGCCTCGGTAAATCTGAGGGTTTGTGAAAGTTCACAGATAATCTTTGGAATTATACATTTGGATGCAATGCTATGAACGCAGGAAATGTTAAGATTCTTTTGCAAAGGGGAAAATTTTACCTGGAAAGGTGGGGTAAGAGTATCCAGATGTAACAAGAGAGATGCTGGTGGTGAGAGGAGTGCTTCTGAGAAATCTGCTTTTATCTCCTGCAAATCTGTTTTGCCATTTCAGCCCATATTCCTCATGTGCCCTCACTTCATGCCACACATGTTTAATTTAAACCTGAGACAAGCCAAGAACAGAAACACAAACTCTGTGTCCGTGGCTCTCTCATGCCATCCCCAGCTTCCTCAAGAAAGCCAAACATGCAGAGGAGAGTGACACAGAGACACCTGTTCTGGCACAGCAAATTAAAATGTTGGATTCATTGGTGCTACAACATAAAATCAATGTTGCACATTAAAGGGTCCTTTAATGGACATCAGGGAAGAAACTACATTCTTGTCTGGCTAGATAAATTAAATTTTAGATAATAATATTTTGATATTAGTATTCCTAATCCATTTCTAACTTCCGGCCCTTTAAGATTGTTGAGAAACAAACCCCTCATAAGTTGTTTCTAACTCCAGAAACATTTACAAAGGGAGCTGCTATAACACCTAGAAAACCTGAGTTTGGAAGATCAAATTACTATTCCTAACCAATTACCAGAGCTGAGACAGACTGAGTCTCCTGGCTCAGCTCCTGGGGTCTCAGCTATCAGTACACCTGCTCAGACCACGGCAGTTTCACTGTGTTATTTGAGAACCTGTAATAAAATACCTTATTTCCATGCTTTCTAAGTTACCTGCACTCCATGCACCTCCTCTGTGACAGTATTGCAGGCAGAAACCAAATCAGCCTGTGCTGACTCCTGCCTACCCAAACAGCAACCAACACCCCTGTATGCAAAATGCCTCAAACACACCTCTTCCAAGTAAACTAAATGTTGCTGATGTTCTCTGATAAATAAAAGCCCTATAAACTGTTCCCAGTGTACAGTACTGAGCAGAGAGAAGTGTATCTGAAAGCAACTCCTTTACACTGAAGTTTTATATGAAGAATATGCTGAAGCTTCGTCATTAATAATTAAATACCTTGCTAAACTATTAATGCAGCTTGTTGATGGCTTCTGTTTTGCTTATGGCGTTTCAAAGGTGTTGACTGTAGGCAAGTATAGATCTTTGTGAAGAAAAAAAAAAGCCTTGAAAATATTAAAACATCTTTGCAGTTGAAAGTCTTTCTCCAGACAGGGACTTGAAACTGAAGTGTGCTGTCTGCAAGGTAGTATTCCTGAGGAGGAAGATCTAAAAATCAAAACAGAACTCAGTAAAGTCACTGCAAACAAATCTATTTGGTGTTTGACCAGCTAATGTCAGCCACTTACAAAACACAGAAGTTTCACTGCATAAGGCCACCATGAGAAATATGCTGGGCTAGACAGAAATTATCTGAAGTAGTAATTGGCATTATTTCCAAACTAACTAACACCAAAAGTGGTTATTCAAGACATTCCAGTGCTGAGAAATCAGGTATGAGACTGCAGTACATCACTTTTCCTTGCAGTTCCCCTCCATTTAGAAAGAGCTTATGGATTTCAAGGCAGATGGTATCTAACAGACGAGTACTATCCCAGTTTCTGGAGCCTACCATGACATTGCAAATTATCAGAACTGCATTTTTGAACTTGGAGAAATGTGACAGAGGTTTTCCAATTATTTTTCTGTTCAGAAAGATTTCTAATCAGCTGATGAAGGGTTGCATAGAGAGGCCTGGAGTATTCCAGTCTCAACCTCCACCAAGCAGAGGGCACAAATGCCATAGCTCTGGTGCCAGATTTATAAAAAATCCCTGTCTAAGCTCACTCTGCTAAGAGTGATCCCACTTGGCCACGAGCAATTTTTGCTGTGAGCCACATCCCTCTTCTCCGAACAGCCCTAAGCTGATCCACAAGTAATATTTCTCTGGTGATGATGACAGCCCATTAAGGGCAAGTGTCCCAGTGGACTGCATTAGTAATTTCATGTTAAAATGGAAAGGTTTACATGAAAGGAAAGAAGGAAAACTAAGCTCAGAACCAAAAAAATATTCTGCTAGCTTGTAAGTAGAGTCCCAGATGTGGAAAAGCTCCCCACCTCACCCCAACCCCACATCCTTGCCTTTGTGTTCACACAGTTAAACAACCAACTTCAAAATGCCAACATTAAATCATCTCCTGTTAGTGCAGTAAACCTGCAGATGAGCACTGCTGACCTGTCCTACAGAACACAGGGAGCTCCTGTTAGTGCTGTTATCTGCTGAGCTGGGATTCCCGTGCTGCTCATGGCTGCAAGGCATTGGAATGCTGGAGCCCATCTGCTCTGATGTTTGTGTTAAATGGGTTGTTCATGTAAACACCAATGTAAATGTTCAAACTCATTATTTCCTCGTAGGAAGGTGCTCTATCTGTTTCAGCTAGAAGGGGCTGCTTCTGTTGACTCCTGCAGCCTGCCTGCAGATCTGTCATTGCAACGTGATCTCTAATCAATTAGGCCACTTCAAAACAAAATGAGAATATTGAGTGTCACTGGCAGTGGTGAAGATCTGTACAAAGCAGATAAAGTCCCTTTACATTTTTGACGAATATGAATGAAAATAATAAGAAGGAAAAAATGAAATGTTGCTTGACTCTAGACAAAAAAATCATGTTCTGCTTCAGCTGGACAGGAATAGCAGAGCAAGGAGCAGTGGCATCAGAGGGCGTGTTCTACTGCAGCCTCATCTGCATCACTGAGATTCCCAAAAGCCTCCACTCACAAACAGAGCCTAAGAAAAATAATTGTAGTTTTGAGTACTTTGCAGTTCAGTCCAGTTACCATGGATAATGCACAACTTCCTCCCAATGTCATATAGCACCAATATTTTTTGGTACCAAGTTGGGGCAGAGATATTTTTCTGAGTGGCTGGCCCATCTTCCAGAAAGGGCACTTTAAAAACTACCAAAAAGCTTTCAAATTGCTTTTGTGTAACGATATTGGTCTGGATCCTTATCTTGGCAATTTAACATCAAAATGTCACTGCCTGATCAAAGTGCTGGAATTCACACTATTTTTCTTTGCTTGAAGAAGCAAAACTATTAACTAGGTTATTAGAATAAAAACTTAACAGTGTTGTATTCACAACATTTTGCTCCCACTAATTAATTTCTGATCGAATAACCTGCCAGAGGATCAGCTTACTACTGAGATGGAGATCACAGCACACAGAAGCTTAATTGGATGGGAAGTAGTCCCAGAAGGACACAAGTCCACTGCATCCTGATGCTGTGCTGGATCAAAGGCTGCCAGGGGCTGGGCAGAACTGGAACATCGTGAATGTGGCTGCAAATGCAGCTGCAAGGCTGTGCTGGCAGCAAGGCCCTCATTGCAAGCACCAGGAGAGAGAGTGTGTCCTTCATAATGAAAAGGGTCTTTACCCAGCTTTGCATCCCTGCAGGAGGCTAGCTTGCATCTCTTACTGTGAGAAGTTAAATTGGCAGTTGTCATCTGCTTTCTCTTCACTGCTTTAAGGGAAGGGTGTGAAGGACTTGGTCACAGCTCAGCACTGTCCTGCACTGACTTTAAGGCCTGTCTTGTTTTCAGTACATGGTCAGCACCCCATGGACACAAACCTGTCAGCGTTGTCTGGAGGATCTGGGGCACAATGCTCAGAAAAGTTCTTCTGTGAGGCTAAAGGTCAATCCAGGAATGAGTAACTCAACATGCAGCTTCTCCAAATTAAAATCAAAATTGAATATTGGATCACTTTAATGAAATTAATCCATCACTTCTGCTAACTGAATTGTGGTTAAATGACCTGGGGCAAATTGAAGCAGTCCCTGTGGAACACTTCTTAGCACAACAAGCAAATTAAAAAGAAAAATGCAGGTCTTCTTAAAAACAACCTTAATTCAGTTGTTATGAACCTGACTCCAAGTTCTGCCAGCAGCCTGATAATGCTGCTAAAAGACAGACATACTCTGCTGCAGAAATAAAGGAGAGCAGTTCTTCAGTTCTCCTCATTCAATACTGAGATGAAAGGTCCTTTCCTTTACAAAAAAAGTTACTAGCTCTCAGTAGACCATAATCCTCATGTTTGAGTCGTAAGGTTAACAGCCTGGGTTGGGACATTTGTCTTTTGAAATGTCTTTCATACTTGGATAAATCATTTCTTTCCCTCAATGCAGTCCCTTTTTTGCCAGCAGCCATTCAAAAACGAATGAAAAATCTATGAAGGAATTGCAAACAAAAGACAGCAGACACCTCAAGCTTACAAGGAGTTCTGAAAAGAACTACAGAAAATCCAGATGGGTGTGTGATACAGCATTACATGTTTTATTAGCAGCAGTCTTAGTAGCTCACTGGAGCCTCTGAAGGATCTCCCTCTCTCCTCTGGGTGACTCATTTCTCCCTCGTCCCAAACACTGCAGCCCATCACAGTGGAAAATACTGACTTTGCAGAGCAGCATTAAGGGATGAAGAGCATGCACTCTGAAAGTTCCCATGCTGTCCTTTAACAGAAATAGACCTTGCTGAAAGAAAGCAGGGCCCAGGCGTGTGCACAGACTTGACATTTGAGATTGTCATCACACCAGCACTAATGAAGTCGGCACTAACGCTCACCACTGTTGTACCTGGGTGAAATACGTGCAGATTCCTGACATCCAAGTGATTTGTTGCAGAAATCACTCAGCAGAGGGTAGCAAAGGACATTATAAAAGGAATCTGGAGCATGAGTGAGGTGGGCCTCACAGGTTTAACCTTGCTCAGTCTCCTGAAAAGGTGTCACAACAGGATCATGGCGCACACAAGGATGTGGAGGAATTGCTGGATCTTTCCCTACTGACTTCTCTTGTGATAACCAAAGGTCCAGCTAACTTCTGCCAAAATCTTCACTGGGTGAAACATGGAAAATAAGGTAAAGACTGGCAAATTGTGGCCTCTGTTGGCTGAACTTCCCCAGGCAAAGTCAGGGAAGACAAGCACAGAGCAGCAGCTCATCCTGGAAGGCAGATCCACGAGGTCCCAGCCTTTAAGCAGGGAGTGTAGGTGTAGGGACACAAGCTGTGTCACACCACCTGCCTGCAGAGCCAGTCAATGGGTCTCAAATACCTTCATTTCCTTGCTGACTCCTGGATCTTGCTGCTCTGATCATCCAAGTCAACAACTTCTGAGACCAAACCCAGCCAAGGGCTGCTCCAGGTGAACAGCATGGATAAGGCTGCACTGGTCTGGGCTCCCACAGCCCTCTGCAGCCCCCAGAGGGCTCTCCTGGGGGATTCAGACACAACTTGCTACTGCCTAACAGGGCCTGTGAGATGCATCCCCAGTTCCATGAGATGAGACCTATGGTTGCCTATCACTCACCATTCATGCTTCTTCAGACTCTGCAACTAAGGAACCCCAAAATGATAACCAGCATCTCAGAGATTTCCCCTGAGCCCAGGGAGGATGAGAGCTGAGTACCATGGCAGGGGAGGCAGCTGCCAGCTGTGAGCACAGCTTACAGCTCCACACCTCTCCAGGAGACCAGAGCCTGAGCCCCAGGCAAGGTCCATGATGATCCACAGTCTCTCAGAAAAACCTGCTGTTACTGCAAGTCTGTGTGTGAGGCAGCCAGCCTGACAGAGGATTTCTTTTGCTCCCACTGGTTTCTACTTTCTGCTGAGAAATGTTTTCATGGCAAGAAGCACTAAGAAATATATTACTACATAGCAAAACAGGAAGAGGGTTAACAAATGCAAGGATTAAGTTAAATATGGTGTTTTCATGGTTTTTCTCAGGACCTTCTTCATATCAGCTGCCATGAAGATGGGGATGCTTTCCTCTGCAGAAGCAAGACCTCAGCTGTGGCTGAACCTGCAGTTTTGGTTTAGGGGCCAGAAAAGAGCCTCTTGTATTTACTGGTGCAAACACACCCATAAAGTTGTGCCAGTGACCTGGCTCTGCAGAACATGTCTCATACAGTGTTTTGCATCCAGAGTTGGAGCATCCCAAATTTATGTAGCAACCCTGCACTTGGTGTCTGCTTAAGATCCTCACCAGAGTGGAGGGCTGAGGTAACTCCAGCTCCTGCCACATATTTTTCACATCCTGCTGCAAATCCCTTCAAGGAAGCCATCACCTGTGTATCCCAAAGTGGGCTGCAGAAAGTGAGACTGGACCCAGGTTTCACTGCAGCTAAAATGATTTGGTACCCAGCACCTTCACTGTGTCCTTGTGAGCCCAGACTGATGCTGCCAGGGAGCCCATGGCAGCTCTACTGCTGCAGTAAATGTTCTTTGCAGAGACCAGGGGACACTCACCTTTGGCAAAGGATGCTCCCCTGGAGACCAAGACCATGAGAAAGCCACTGCAGCTGCAGTGCATCCCAGCCAAGGGGTGCACTCCTGCAGGTCCTTCTTGCTGCCCTAGGGGAATCCCCACAGCAGGTCCTGGAAGAGTTAGGGGAAAGTGAGATGTACCCAGCCCCCTGCCCTTCCTCCTGATGTTCCTGTGCAAAGAGAGCAGCAGCTCTCAATAGCAATTCACTTCCTGCCTCCCTCAGACTGAGGAAAACAAGCGGGATAAGAGCAAAATCTCTCTGACAGAGCACAGCATGTGTCGCTGCCCATGAGCTGAGGTGGCATCTCCCGTCTGCGTGCACGGAGCCCACAGGCAGTCCTCAGGTCCTGTTCAGCTAACATGGACATTTCCATGTCAGCACAAGCAGACAAACACCATAGGAAGGGAGGAGGTGCATCTTTGTGCACACTGGTTCCTGTTTCACTACATTCATAGCCTTAATATCACATTAACACAGCAAGTGCATCGATGCTGTAATTGCGTTCCAGCTGTCTGAATGCTCCTCTTAATTTAGTCATGCTACTTTAGCTTTGTTGTGAATTACAAATCATTCTTGCTCTCAAGAAGCAAATCAATTTACAGATGTTGCAGGAGATAGGATTACCCAGCAGGTTTTCTTTTTTAAAAACATGCATGTATAAACTTTATTAAATGAAAGCAATTTCTCCAGGGAAGTCCAACAGGCACTTACACTGACAGCAGAGGGAGACAAATTGCAAAGGTTTTTGAGCTTCAAGGAGCATCACAGTCTCCTTGCAACTGATTTGAAGCAATTCTGCCACAAACAATAGAGCAAAGCAAGAACCCAAGTTGTATCCTGTACCTGTGCAGGTTTTTAAATACTCATTGATTTTTCAAGGGCACAGATATTATGCATATACATATGTTATTATAAGACCATGAAGCATTGGCTTGTTTGAGATTAGTGGCATCTTTTTTACTCTGAGCAAGATTTCTCAGTCAGTTTGAATTTTGCCATGGTTTTGACAAGGAAAGGTGACCCAAGTTAGTTTGAGGCTAAAATATAAAACATTCTTTACTTTGTTACAATGATCTGTATATGAATGGGTTATCTGGTTTATTAAAAAATAATAACTGGTTAAAGCAAAACCATTTTTTCTGTTCCACTGGCAAGCAGCCAACTCTTGTGCAGCCTTTTTCTGCAACGTTTACCCCATTTCCAATCACCCCTTGGTCATGCATTTACTGAATTACATGGTTCTGCTGGGGAAGCTGCACTTTTGCCTTATGATTGCTGTTTCTAATTAAAATAATTAGAGACAGTGTCAACAGATGGTGCTGAAGAGCAGCAACATCACCCTGGTCTGCTGTACGATCAAAAATATTCCAGAGAACTGCAACCACTGTCACCAGCTGCTGGTTATAAACTTCCAGAGATGGGTACTTCTGGAGATACTGCACTATTTCCAGGCATCAGTACATAATAAATTTAAGTATTTCTATGAAAACATCATAATATCTCAAATAAACATCAACATTTCATTTTGTACAATAATAATACATCTCTATAATTTTTTCAAGCCACCTTCTTTAATGTCTTCTTTGGAAGTTGTCTGTAATGCAGTCTCAGTTCCTGTTGTCTGCTCCTTTGGAGTTCTCTGAAGACTGTGATACTATGATTTATGGGGATGAAACACACATTTCACCTGTAGTGCCAGTGATCTTTCTGCCTTGCTGCACAAGCTCTGCTCCTGGTACTGACACAGGGAGATGAGCTGGTGAAATGAAGTTTATTTTGAATAGGGTGGTGTCATGGGCCTGAGTTCAGTGATAGTGACCCCAGTCCATACATCTAAGATGAAAATAACACAACTGTTCCCAGCTGGCACCTTAACAAAAATACATCGGTCTCAAAGGGCATGGAAACTTGCTTTTGGAGGCTGTCTGCTCTCAGAGGGCTCTGAGAACAGTAACTTTCTTCACCCTTTATATATCCAAGAGCCAGTTCATGAAAATAAAATCAATCCTCCTAATTCCAGAAGGGATTAATTCAATATCGCTTTGAGAATTTAATATCAAGATTTAAAAGAAATGCTGTAACCTTACTAAAACCTATACCTTTTTCTGGTTTTGGCTGGGATAGAGTTCATTTTCTTCCTAGTAGCTGGTAGAGTGCTGTTTTTCACTTGTGAGCAATCAGATGCAATAAGTTGACCTGTGTTGTACAAGAAATCAGATTCTTCCTTCTGGCTCTTTTCTGTAAAATCTATAACTTTCAGTCTTGAATGCTCTTATACAAGAGAAAAATTAAATTGTATCAGGAGAGGAGTGAAGGATGCACATTTTAGATACCACTGCACATAAAATCTTGTTGAACCAGCCACAGGCTTCCCATAGCTGCTAAGAAAATCTCTCTGTGCCTCTTTCATCTCTCACATAAATTGTAAAAGTTTCAGTTTGTATAGCCCCTTACGACAAGACACCAATGTCCATAAGAATGGGACACTGCACTTGGTTGGGATCCCTAGATTTGGCTTGACTCCATCCAAAACAAGCAAACTCAATAAATAAATATTGGCATCTCCAAGGGAGAGCTGAATTGCTCCTTCCAAGGACTGCAAAGAGAGGGTGAGGTTGCAACACCTTGGATGTTGTTTCCCTGATTAATCTATGTTTAGGTGTAGTGTCAAGTTAAACATTAAATCTGCAACATCACAGCTCACTGGATTCTCATCAGGTGTAACACTGAAATTGCCAGGACGCTGTACTTTGGTGAAAGATCAAACTAATTGCAAGATCCTTCACTCTGCATTTTTAGGAATCTCTGTCTGCTTGCTCAAAATTGTTCATGACTGATCACAGAGCACGTGCAGCCAAACCTCCTAAATTGATTGAAATATAGTTCCAAGACAAGCAAATATATAACACAATGAAATATCCCACAATAAATAGTGTGAATGAATGGTGCTGACAAGAACTCATGTGCTTGTTCCAGACATCACATCTTCCAGAACTATATGCGAGCTGGAAAAGGTCAAAAACCCTAAAATAGCAGATGTCCACAAGTCCATCCTCTCCCTCAAGCTCTAGAGATGTTAGGACTCAATTAGTGAGTCCTAATTCCTAATTCCTTACTTCCCAACACACCGTGACATTTTGATGCCAGATAACTTTTGCTGTTTTGTAACCAAACCTTGGAGGAAGGCTGGATGTCACACATTTTTATTTGGATTCTTGTGTTTAATGCAAGTGACAGATGGAGGGGTTTTTTTCTCCAGCTTATTCCAATATTCCAGAAAGATTTGTGTTAAAGACTCACCCAGGCATCTTGTCTCAGAGGTACCAGAGGATCTGGCATATGATTTGTTAACCAAACATTTGTTTCCCCACAAGCAATTCATGTGTTACTTGTGCTCTGAAGCAATGCATCTTTCTTCAACAGTCTGCACCCACTTCCTTCTGATTCATGGGACAGACAGCGAGGATGACTGAGATATCTGCCCCCCTCCCACACAAAGCAGGTTCAAGGGATCAGCCCCCCATGCTGAGGACTCTTCGAGGTCAGGCTTCAAGTACCTCATGTGGCCAGAGCTTGGACCACACCATGGTGCTGGTTTGTGATGCAGAGCTCTTCTGCAAGTCACCTTTGCCTCCACTCCACCAAGCCAGCCATTCCATGGGGATGCAGTAGAAATTTAAGGTGATGAAAGGCAGGACACTAGGTGTGCATGACCATCAGCATGGCTGGTCACCATCCCAGGCTGCCAGAGGAGGCCCCTGCAGCCAGCAGGATCACAAGGAGATAAATGGGAGCCATCATCAGGATGGCAAGAGCACAGATTTATTGGCAGAAGGATTGACAAAAAAAAAAATCAACCTTGTCCTCACTGAGAACTTGAAATCCAGAACTTGCCACCTTCTTTGTGGCATTAGCACACGTGAACTTGAGCTACCCCACAATATGCCAGGAAATCTTTCACATGGCATGAAATTACAGCATAACAAATTAAATCACAGCCTGTATCTGTGGAACAGAGTTTTAAAGTTTCCAACTCAGAATATGAGTGTCAAATCACTAAGGTGTCCCAGTGTCCATGCTGGGGAATCTGAGTTGCCCCACACGGCTCCCCTCTCCTTGCAGATCAGCAGAAGTCCTGCCTGGCCAGCCAGATTCCAGCCCCTAATAGAGTCAGATTTTAAAAGTCTTGGAAGAAAAAATCCAGGTTGTGCCTAGAATCTCATCCACGTTTTACACCATTTTGGTTTCAGTGGTCTATATCTTAAGAAGATGAGCCACAGCCTGAGCACTCACACCAGTCCTGTGTTTCCAAGAGCAGTCAAAGCCAGAGTGGGTGCACGCTTCCATTACTTTCAGATAAAATCTATGTTACGTTACACTGATTATATACCACATAATTTTAGAAAACAAAATAAACACCATCCCCCCTTAAAAGGAGCATTCTACATGGGAGAGGACCCAAATGCTTTCCATTAAACATCAGCACCTCTTCACTCTTCTGTGCAGAAGTACACACTGAAAGAGCAGTGATTGTTGCTGCAGTATCTACCATTATCAGACTCTGCACTGCCTTCATTTTCAGAAACATTTGTTTTCCTGTTGCTAAATACACAATCAGGTAAGATTTTTCCTGGAAAATTTTGCTTGAATAACCTACACCAGAAGAACAAACCTGGTCTGTGTCATTTGACCACCAGTACCTTCAGAAAATATTGTGCTTCTTTCTAGAGTAAAGCTTAGCCACTAAAATGATACATTAGCTGGCAAAATTAATGAAAACAATTTTGAGCAGTAAAGAAATCCTAGCTTAACAAATAAGCAAACCAAGACAACTCTCCAGCTAAAGAATACTTTATTCTTTTTTTACTCCATACACCTGAGATATGAAGGCTTGTACAAAATATAAAATAAAACCCCAGTATAGTTTTACAGATCTTAAAACTGCAGACTTGTATTTTTTAAACATTTAATGTAAATATAAAGGTAGGAAAATTGCCAGTGTATCTACTGAAAGCACCTAACCTTTTGGATATTGTATCATTATTGTTGCCATGAGAGTTGGCTTAGATGATTCAATTTTTTGAAGAAACACCAATTTTATCACAACTCTTTCAGCAGAAATGTGTCCTGTTTCAGGGAGAAATTCACTGAGAAGTGAACTTCATTCAAACCTTTTTGCCTTCTCATCCAGAAAAATAAAAAACACTCTAAGTTCTACTGAAGAGAAGAAGAGCCTGCCCTTGCCTCCCCCACAGCTAACAGGAATGCACCAAACAAAAGGCCACAGGGAGAAACAGGGGAAATTGTAAAAACGGATATCTAAACTTTTCATACCAACAAAATTAAAAATAAAATACACGTAGCAGCCCCAGTGGTGACAGGGAGTGCAGCAATATGAAGAGACAAACGATTGGGTGGAATGTAGGCAGCAAATCCTTCCGTAGAAGAATGAAGTCCAGTGGCACCTGGAAGGAGTATAAATGTACTATGGCTTGGAGAACCAGGTCCTGTGAGATGATGAGAAGCTTTTGCAAGATGCTATCTGAGGGCACTCTGCACAGAGGTGTGGAAACCATGAAGCCCTCAGGCAGCATCGTGCAGATTTACATCTCTAATGCAATATAAAACATATCTGCTCCCCATGATGTGACCTGGGAGCTTGCTTTGGCTTAGTGTTTTTCTCCAAGCATTTGTTGTTAAGTTATTTTAAGTGCTTAATTAACAGTCTCTCACTTTCCAGAGACTCCACGTAAATACTAATCTGTCTTTGTCTAAAGCCCAGATTTTCTGCAAGGGCAAATCAATACAGTTTCACCGACTGAGGATCTGGCCTTAAAAGTCTATCAAGTGCACAAAACCCAGCATAGTATAACATGTGCCTTGGCAGCAGGACAGTTCTCTGGATTAACGTTTGAGGGAAATTTGGCAATTAAAAAAAAATTCTCTGTTTTGAAGTGCTGCCATTTCTTTAATCAGTGCTGACCACCACGGTTTCTCCCCTGGTGAACTTCACAGACACGGCCGGGGCGTCACCGTCGCTCTCGTCGAGCTTCAGCGCGGCGTTGTCCTGGCCGGCGCTGCTGGCCTGTGGCAGGACCGTGTGCTCGGACGTCTGCGTAGGAGTGGAGATGTACATGATGAACCCCACCAAGATGATAACAAAGGACACGATGTAAAGACCTGAAAACTGGCAGAGGAGAGAAAGAGATCCATTAAGTTGTGCCTGAGGTAAGAATATGCCAAAGCTGCCTTGTTTCGAGAATGTGAAAGTTACCCTTCCTTGTAAAAAATATTTTAATGAGGATTATCACTATGAGCTGGATTCAGGTCTGAAAACCAAAATTCAACAGCTCTATTTACTCAAAGACTTGGGCCACTGGCTGATTCTCTGCATCTCATTGCCAAGACTGTTGGACAGGGAGATTTCTCAGGTCTACATACAAGAATCTTAACAGAGAGAACAAATGGGTGTAAACACAGTCATACTGAATGGAAGTTGTTTACACACATGAATACTGAAACACTCTACTAATTTTGATCCTGCACAAGCAAGTATTTCATGTTCTGGCAAGAGATGAATCTCTGCGCTATTGCAAGTCACCAGAGCAGCTGGCTCTCTACACAGATCTCTTACCATCTGCAGGGCCAGACAAGTGTTATTGCTGGATCAAAACCAGTTTGCTCTCTACACCCAGCAGGTCCTTGAGGGGACAGAGGCTGGGGCTCCTTTTACAAGACTGGCATTTTCAAGCTGTGAAGTGGTGAGAGCTAAAGAGTACAAATTGCAGAGGTACATCAGGCACTCTATTGTTCACTTGCCTGTTAAAATTCCAGTAATTGCCAAGATTCATCCACCTTGACAGAAAGGCAAATACTTACTTCATAACATCAGATTCAGTAATACCAAGTGTTGAAGTTATCCACAGCCAGGAACACTTCTCAGCAGGTTTATTAACATCCTCCAAATTCCTTTTGTCAAACCACACTGATTAAACACTAGGAGGAATGACACAGCATATCCTACATACATCTGTCAATATGCTCTAACTTCCTTAGCTTCCTCAGACATGCTTGAAAAATATGTTTTAGTTTATCAGGATGAAATGAATGGTAGAACCTAGACAGTGGACACTCCTCTAAAAAAGACTGAGGCATCTAAAATTAAGGCATTGCAATTCCCAGCTGGCAGTCACTTGGCTTGGAAACTCTTGGATGGCAGCACACAAAAGGAAAAGCAGACTGAAACACAGTAGGCCTTGTGCTAAGTGCCCTCTCTCCTCACCTTGTTGGCTGTTTGCCTGGAGGAGCTTGGACTCAAGCGTTCTCTTCACACAGGAGGAACCATCAAGCTCTGAACTATCCCAAGAGAGGCCACAGGATCACCCATGGTCATACCTCTCACTGACCTGTTCCCAGCAAATGGGCAGAGCCTGGGGCTGTATCCAGCCACCTGCACAAATTCAGCCTAAGGCCCTGGGTGAGCACGTGCCTGTGTGCAAGGACCTGAGGCTGGGCAGTCACAGAACTGCAGAGCCCTCTCACAGCGCAGTGCACAAGGCTGGAGGACAATTCCTCCAGGAGTGGATACAGCCACCAAGGCAGGGTGCCAAAGCTGTTGGACTGCAGCTGTCACTCAAGGTCTGCCTGTATTTTTGCATTTATTGACACAGGTGAACATTACCCATGCTGTTCCATCAGACCTATACTCTTTCTTTTTCTTTTTGAGAAGAACTCAGTGGTTTTTCCTGGGTTTCTTTCTTTCTTTTTTTCTTTCTTTTTCTTTCTTTCTTTCTTTCTTTCTTTTTCTTTCTTTCTTTCTTTTTCTTTCTTTCTTTCTTTTTCTTTCTTTCTTTCTTTCTTTTTCTTTCTTTCTTTCTTTTTCTTTCTTTCTCTTTTTTTCTTTCTTTCATTTCAACTATTGCAACAACTTTATTGCTTCAGACACTGATTTCAGTCATACTTTGTGCAGCTGATATCCTCATTCCCACTGCTGAGCCCAGAGAGTACTTTAAATGTTACTGGAGGACTGTACCTCCATCTAGTGTCTGTTTGTGCAGTATATTCCCTTCTACAGCAGTTTATACAACTAATGCATGTGAAGATCTTTCTCAGTATCTCTAGAGGGATTACAGGTATCTATATAATGAGTTCATTAGGAAGCACAGCAGTATTTATTATGGAGTAAAAGGAAAAAAATAAAAAAGAGTTCAAAACAGGCATGAAAAATTCACATTTCACTTAAAACAGAGATGGCTGGGGCCAAAAAGTTAAGTGCATTAGCAAAACACTGTGCACAAGTCAAAATTTTATCAATTCCTGGGCCTGGTCTCTGCTGTAGCTACTGAGTGTGGTCCTTCTGTTTGTTTGTTTCAGAGCAGGCTCAGACCATGGCAATTCAGAGCTCTCCATGGCCCTCCTCACTCTACAGCCCAGCGAAGCCTCCAGCAGCTTGTTGTGAAATATCACATGCTAATGGGGAATACAGAGCAATTCCCTGTACTTTTGCTTGTAGATTCATGTGTCCAGAGTGCTTCTGAATCCAGCAAACATCCCACTTGGTTTCTTTGTTCCATAGGTAAAGAAACTATATGGTTAACTCAGCAATAAGATTTTCTACTGCTAAGAGCCATGTCAAAATTAGGCTCTCAGTTCATGGTTATCTCAGATAACAGATGAGATAATAACTTATATCAGATCCTCTCATTACTAAAGATGTGGCACTATTATTGCTCCCCTTTTTGCTCCTTCATTGTTTCTAACCCCAGATGCAAGTTCCTATTTCAATAAATATCTGAAGTTCTCTCAACACAATCCTGAAGTCTTCACCTGTTCATTTTTCCTTTTGGTACCAGAATACCTTGCTGTTAGCAACTATGAGATGGCCTGCTCCCAGAAAAACTTCTTCCCAAAATAAGCTAAAAACCTGAAAAATAAAAATTTAATAAATCCCTTCCAAATCTCTTCTTCCTCTTCACTGTTATGAATATAAATTTATAATCACTTCTTGAGTTAAGCTATCTGGTGCAAAAATCCACATTTGGAAGTGACTTAGAAAGGATTTAATTGTTAGACCATAAGAATCATTTCCTTCCTGCATTCATTTTTAATGGATGTTTTGTAGTTTGGAGCAAAGTTTGGAACCCAAAACAGGGAGGAAAGCTGAGCTAAGAGACTCTTGAAAAGGAAAATCTAGCTGCTGTCAGACCCTACCATTACCAGACTCTGCACTGCCTTCATTTTCAGAAAACAAATCTGACCTAAAAGCTTCTGGCTAAAGAGAAAGCAACCACATGGAATAATACAAATTAAGTTCTTAAGCAAAGTTCACAAGCTTCTCACTCAGCTCTTCCAGTTGCCAAGTGGCTGACTCAATTACTCCAATTACTGTAATGAGCTAGGTTCTCACAAGTGATTCTGGATGAAAAGTAGAGGGTGGAATGAAATCCTTTTAGCACTGTCATTTAGCTTGAGCAGACACCGCCACAAATGTTTTAGAGCACAATAAAAGTAACTGCCTTTTGGAGAGTGTACAGAATAATACATTTATCTGTATTTTTTCAGATCCTTTATTCTGTCCTTAGCAGCAGCCCTTAGAGAGCTTGGTTCTCATCCCAAAATGTGGGTAATGAACAGATTAAACTTCTGAAAGAAAATATTATTTTCTGAAAATCAAACTGGTCCTCTTTCAGACACCAAATGCCTTTCAGGACAGGGAGATTCAAGCCCTCTCCTTGGACTCTTGGAGTTAATGAACCAGATCTGACATACAGTTCCACAAAGGGCTTTCAGTGAGAACTCTATTATTGGAAAACCTCAGGAAATTATTTACTATCTCTTAACATTAACTTATTCCTTCAAGTGTGAAATGGTTTGAAAATGGCTCTCTGGCTAATGGTGCAAGGCTCTGTCATTAACTAACACGACTCCTCCTGACTGACACCTGCCAACAATGGACGACAGAAGCTGCAGAAATGCCCAGGTGCCAACAACTGTTCCGGGGCTTTTAAGAACAATATGCTTTATTTATAAATTTGGGAGTAGAAATGTAACAGAATGAATGTGAAAGGGAAGGAATGAATGTACTCACGTTGTAGTAAAACAGGAAAAGGCCAAAGAAGAGGCTGTAGAGATCTGAAGTCAGAATCCCCAGGTTGACAGAGGTTGCGCTGGTAACTTCCATCACGACTGGCATGAAGCTGTACAGCGCAAACATGCACAGGGCAAAGGCTAAGAACAGCAGTGCTGCAAAACAAGGGGACAAGTTACTCCTCAGAGGCTTTCAAACTATGCATTTTTCTCCCCTAAAAGATATGGGAATGTACTTGTAAGAGCATGGAAACATGGAAGCTTATCTTGTATTGCAAGAATGACTGTATCTATACAAGAAAGTTCTCGTTCATTCTTACATAAGAGCTGACTGAAGAAATTTAGAGACATACTTCTTGATAACACTTAGTTCTTAGTTCAAAATGTGTCAAGTTTTCCTGTACTTCATTTAGGAAGGACAACAGAAAAATGTTCTTGTGATGTTTCAACAACAAACATGTCAGTAAATAAACAGGTTTCATTTTTAATTATTTCAAGTTATATGTAAAATGAAAAACTTAAAGAAAATAAACTTGTGAAATATAATAATAATAATGCTGCTTGTTATTCAGAGAAAGAAAAGCCCCACCATTTAAAGTCTAAATGATTACAATTTTCCAGTGTTCTGTAACATGTACATTATTTTGTCATACACATACCAACTGTCCAGTTCCACTGAATTGCCTTTATCTGCCTATTTTCCACAAGGGCTCTAGAGTTAGAGAAAAGATACAATACAGTAAAAAAGGGGGAAAAAACATACTCAAATAGAAAATTTAACTACCAAATATATAAGAAACATTTTAATTTATAAGCCATTCTTTTTTGTTTCAAATTTTACTGAATGACACTAGCTCAAACATCTAACAAGCATGAAAAAAACCATGAAAATTTAAGTGCCTGAAAGTCAAAAGCACTGTTATTTAATTCTTATGTCTTCTTCACAGGTGTTTTCAGTGATTTTTATTTGATACACCATTTGACAAAATTATTTACTCTAATGATGAGAAATGAGGACTATATAATTCATTAGACAGACTTAAGTGCATCTTGTCTGTTACTCAAATGTGGTTATTTGTAAGAGTATACATGGCTTTATTTTAAACTTGAGTGTACTATGGAAGATCTCCTGCTAACAATTATCTCCTAATCTTTTCCACAGAGAAAATCCATTAAGAAATACATTCCTATAAACAGTCCTCAGCATACTGAGTGTCCTCACAAGCATTAACAAAATCAAAAATACAGCCAAGTATCCTATGTCTTCAAGTGCAGGAGTTCAGCTTTAAAACTGCTGTAATAAGAGTAGTGCACATAAAAAGGATATAAAACAGATGCTGATCAGGAACAAAAATCAATTCAAGTGGAAGGACTCCCATATAGGCCACATACAGATGCAAAAAAGAATTTAATAACATCATTTCGGGGTATACAAGCAATCATTTGTACTATATTTCTTAATTAGTTTTAAAATAAATATGAGATCCTTACAGCTGTAGACCGCTGATAATAGTCCCAAACAAGCCCACCATTCCTAGAAACTCCACTCTGCTCAGATTTTTCACAATGTATTCCTCACTCACATTAGAAATGGCATACAAAGAAGCACCAAGAAGCACTAAGACATCTCCAATCACCACGTCACTACCTGTACAGAAATATTAATCCACAATAAGGGTAATGCTGCAAACACTTTTTAACTTTCCTTAAAAAAGCAAGCAAATTTATCTTGAACATCTCTATCTTCCTAGTTCATTCCAGGGGAAGGGGGAAGGGGGAAGGAAACCCTTCCTGTGTGTGCAAAGGAGTGTCTGAGCACAGACTCTGCTCACCTCACCCTGCACAGTGTGGAGTGAGCTAAACCAAGAATTTACATGTCATCCCAGCCAAGACACTGCTGCATCATCTGGTCCAATCCTACTTCTGCTGACCTCAGGCACTGTAGGGAATTGAGCAAATTCCCAGTTAGAGATGCTCTCTGCATTTTGAGAATACTGTCCCCACTTTTGCAGTTAGGCCTGATTCAAGGCTTGCTAAAATCAGTCTATTGATTTGGGAAGGGCCTGGACTGAGGTTTATGACATGTCCTGAGTGGGCACTGCAGACAGGTGGTACCTTGTGTCCTGCTGCAGTGTATTTATTCTGCAGATAGGACTCCCCATGCTACAAGCACTCATCATTAAATGTCTCTGTGCATCAGCTAAACAGCAAGAGTATCACTGCTGTTTAAATCCTTTGATTGGTTTAAAATTTCCTTCCCTAAGCAATCACTAAGAAGTTATGTCTAAAATATGAGGGTAAGCAGCAGTAAGGATCCCCAGGTCAGCAAATAAATCACAAGTGCCTGATGTCTCGAGGAAATATTCTTCTCCCTCCAAGAGAGGGAGTGGTACTTGTACCACAGAGCAGTAAAGCTAAACTTCAGTTTGTCTTATGTCTTACTTACGGTAAGGCCCCAAAGTAACACCACACAGTCTTGTCTCTGTGCTGCCTGATGAAGGCAATGCCCTGAAATTTACCTTATCTCATACACTCTAGTTCTGAAAATTCAAAATTCTGATTCAAAATAAGATTGCTATGATATGGGTTGATTTAGGCATCTGTCATAGAGAAGACAAGTCCTGCCCTTATCTGCACCCAGCTGGCTCCTGGCCCCAGAGCTCAGCCTCCCTCACAGAGGTCCCAGGAATCCTGGCATCCTGCCCCACCTCCTCTTGCAGTCCCATAGTAAGCCCCTGCTTCGAGGCTGTGACCCTGGGGACACATGGACCATTTCTGTTGGGTCTGCCAAAGAGAACTCTGGGAGGTCAGCTGCAGAAGTGAGCAACTTTTTATGTGGTACTTGCACCCAGAGAAAACCAAAAATCAGAGAAGTCTGGCTGCCAGCAGGTTGATACTGTATAAATAAGGTTTGCAGGGAGAGGCAGCTTCTTCTGTTCAACCATCTCACATGACAGTCAAAGTCAACAAGCTTTCAGGAAGGAGACTTTCCATCACATTGTCTAATGAAAGCAGCTCATTGTCTGATGAACAATTTAAACTTAACACAAGTGGGGTTTTTTTAAGGTGCAAGAAATATCCAAACATACATGCAAAGAAACTCCACAGCTCCCCATAAAATCAACATCTCCTCTTCCTGGAGAAGAAATAAAAATAGCAACATGTTCTCTTTTAAAACAGAACTGTATCTGCTACTATTTCTGCTTAACAGGTTCCTGTCCACAGCACGAACCATCTCTCTGCTCTTCCCCCCCGCAATAAAGGACTCCTTACCTTCACCTTCCTGCCTTCCTGCCAAAATGTCTGCACCCACCATTGTTCCCACACCCAGCAAACAGATGGCAACAGCAATAAAATGTATCAGCTTGTATCTTGCTCCAAGAATGAACCAGGACAAAGCCATCAGCACGGGAATCCCAAAACAGTCCAGGAGCTGTGGGTACAAAAAAATTGTTTGAGTTAGAAACCCACCCCAAATCTGGACTGCAACATCCTGAAAGCAAATGCACAGGATCTTACTTCCAACCATCAGATGTTAAGGAAACCTGCAGAGCAGCCCCAGTAGATTTGTTTAAGAGAGGGGCAAGACCCACATTTCACCATTAAAAGCATTTTGCAAGTGAAAGAGGAGCTGGAACAGGAGTTCACTTTCTCTTGGTAGGAAAGCACTGATTTAGAAACTCTTCTAATGATGGATCTAATCAATCTTTGCAGCTTCACAAATGAATGCCAGGTTGTTGTTCTGAAACAGCATTGCTCCCCAGGGCTCCATGTACAAAAATACAGAACTATTGATAGGTACAAGTAATCTGATTTTACATTGATGTGCCTGTGACAAGGACCTGACCCTGCAGCTTTGGCTTTGATGCTGACTTATCTTTATTTTTTCTTTGTCTGCATGCTTCTAGGTATCTTTGCTTCACTGTTAGATCCACCCATAGAATCACAGAACTGCTTGGATTGGAAAAGACCTTAAAGTTCATCGAGTTCCAACCCTCCTGCCATGGGCAGGAACACCTTCCTCTCAACCACTCCAGCCTGGTCTTGGACACTTCCAAGGATCTTCTGCCTATTCTCCTTTAGTACACGAAGCATCAAGAGTTAGCTGTGTACTTAACACAGAAGTACACATGCTGTATATGTGCTAATCATAATTGGTTTAATAATTAATTCAACCAAATAGATTTTGTTTCTGAATTTGTTGAAGGAAAGAAAAGGTGTCTTTTCTGACCTGTCTCGGTAGAGTGCCACAGAACTACATACGGGAACAGCCTACAGCAGAACATACAGTCAACTTCCCAAAGGTTCCTCAGACAATACTCTCAAATGTCAGCCCTTAAAACTTGGCCTCTTGAAGCCCCAACAAAATATGTCCAGATCAGTAGGACTGGGGCATAATCCCTGCAATCAGGACGAGAGCCCTTAGTTCTTAATGTTCTTTTCTAGACTCTGCCTGCCTCAGTGCACCACTGCAGTTGACTTCTGTGCTGTGCCATTGTCCCCAAGGGCTTCAACCAAACTTATTAACATTTTGATGATGTCTGGTTTCACTTGTTCACAACTATACATAGTAAAGTCTTACAAGCATAGTGCTTATTGAAGATTAAATCCTAACAGTGCCTCTAATCCTTCCATCTATTTGTCTTTGCTCCTCAGGTTGCCTCCAGCTTGTCCAGTTTATAAAATCTATCCAGTGTAAAAGTACTTCTTCAGACTGTACTATGAGACTTTACAACTATCTGAGTCCCAACATGTGATACCTAGTACTTCAATACAACTTTACACCATAGAAAATATCCCACTGTGACTTCCTAGCTTGTCACAGGTCTTGTCCTCTATCTTACCTTTAGTCAAGACTGAAGAAAACCTCTAACATTTCCTTCAAATTTGACTGTTTTGACTAGTATCAACAATAAGAAATACTACAAGCATTAGAAAGCAAAATGTTTACCCCTCTGATGGTAGACACCTCTTCTACTAATTAAGTAAGCTTTCATTTCCCATTAATTGAGATGCTAGCATGTAGCCTTCCAATCTCCCAGCCGTTTTTCAACTCAGAGAGTAGAAACCCTTTAAAAAATATCTTAATTAGGATGTAAGGGAGTAGAAAGAGCCAGAAGCTCTTTCAGTAATGCCAGATGGGGAATTGCTGCATCCAGACCAAGGACACACTGTAGAACCACAGCACTATGGTTAGAGGACTTGCAGCCAGGACACACAGGCACCAAATGATGAACACCACACTCTGGTAATCTGTTCCAGAAGACAATTACTCTCAATTACAGACAGATGAAATCAGATTTCCAACTACTGGATCTTACCTTCCCTTCATCTAGTATACTACAGAGCTCTTCTGTACAGAATGAAGATCAAAGAGGTGCAAAGCAGACGTAATATCATGATGAATTGTGTCAATGGAACCAATTAAAAGAATAAAGTTTATTTATTGAGGTTTTACAACATTTAGAGCAGTACTGTGCTACTGACTATTTCCAGCAGAGCCTCTTCAAACTCTCATCTTACTCAATTCTAGCCTATATTTTTAACAAGGAGGGAAAAAACAGATAACCTAGTGATTTGATTTACAAATGTTTTAACTCAAGCCATGCTTTGGCCACACTGTTTATAGGAGGTTTTGAAAGCAGGGTAAATTATTAAAAGACGTTTTAATATGTGGTTAATAAATTACCATAGACAGTTGGAGGTCATTGGTTTGCTTATAATTGCCAGCTTCAAACAGCTTTGTAAGCAAGAAAGCTCATCCTGCTCATTCCCCACAAGACTCTGTCAGGGCAGCCTCCAGCTGAGCCCCAGGAGTTCATCCTATATTTTCTCCTATTGAGCCTAGCACTCTTCCATCAGCTGACAATCTCTCAATAGATGCCACAAAAACATTTCTATCTGAATTATCTTCAGAGTGAACACTAAATGTGCACAATAACATGTTACAAACATCAAACCACAGTTATACTGCTTGGTTTTTTGCTATAAATCACAGAACTGTTATCACAGAATATCCTGAGCTGGAAGGGACCTATCAGGATCTTGAAATCCAACTCCTGGACATGCACAGCACACACCAAGAGTCACGCCATGTGCCTGTTGTCCAAATACTTCTTGAACTCTGTCAGGCTTGGTGCTGTGACCACTTCCCTGGGGAGCCTGTTCCAGTGCCCAAATGCCCTCTGGGTGAAAAAACTTTTCCTGACATCCAACCTGAACCTCTCCTGACTCAGCTTGGTGCAATAATAGGTGGTCAAATCACAGCACAAAGTCCTGCCACAGGAAAAAAAGGACACTGGCAGCAAGGAGTATCCTGGCACTGGCTCAGCCACAGCCAAACAGTTCAGCTGTGGACCAAAGTCTTCTTCTGTATTTACCAAGAAATGACAGCTGCCATCCCACTGTTATCACCTTAAAAATCTCCAAACCTCTCCTGTAAACTGCTGGTATTTGATGTCTAAAGGGAAACCAGTTCTGCCTGTGTGTGTGTGTATGTGAGAAAATACATGGAAGTTCCTTGCTGAGCTGAAAGAAACTTACCTTTGAAGCTACATTTCACAGTGGTGAGCTGAAGCTCCAGCCAGACCGCATTTTAACAATGATTACACTGCATTTGGGAAGGTGCCATAAACCTCTGTGTTGTTTTTGTGGTCCCTGGGCATCCACTCACAGCCTGTACTGCAGACAGGACACCAGGCTGGGTGCTCTGAACCACAGGTACTGATGTAGCTGCAAAATTGCTCTCCAAAAACAAAAATAAAATGCCTTGCACTAGAGCAAATCACAGGCTTTTGTGTTGGTTTTTTCTTTTCCTGTATCTCATTTCCGACAACGGTGAGAAGTTGGTGACTTCAGAAAAAGTGCAAGAAACCTCAGGGAAACAGGCAATTGCAACAAAATTACAATTACTGAACTGGCACAAAGAAGCATCAGTCACAAGGTTGCTACAAGGGAAAAAGGCTCAGAAAATGCTTGAGGTTTTTGGCAATTGGACAGGACAATTTTTATACCCATTCTTAATTTTTATGGAAGAAATCATGGGAATAGCTTTACTACTTCTGAGAACTTGGATCAAAGTCCTGGCTTGTTCAGCTGTGAAATATAAGGTCAAACAGTGTCTCACTTGCCAGCTTTACTTGATCTTGAGACTGAAACAAGTCACTCTTAAAAACTTTGATTTCTTAGGCATTATTTGTAAGGAGATTAAAGACCTAATGAGTCATAACACATAAGTATGAAGTGGAAATGTGACAAAAAAACCCAAGAGACACAACTGGTCTTCAACAGCGCAAAGAAAAGTTACTGCAATTCTCTAACGGGAGCCCAGACTGCAGGAATTTATTGCTTTACATGTAATTCTCTTAAACATTAACCCCTATTACTTTGACTTTGTAAAATACTGACACCTAAACACTCCTTTCCAACTAACAGCCAAGTCTTCATGTTACTTTTGTGGGTTTTTTTTTAAATTCAGGTAAGTGAGGCCATGACCCCAGCCACAGATCACCACCACTGCTAACAGCAGGCATGAACTGGCTCAACCTGGACACAGTCCCTACTTGCTCCCTCCTACCCTTGTTCCCACAGCAGCTGTGAAGTGCCACAATGAGTTAACTTGGGCCTGACACAGCTCACCAACAGTGCAGCCACAGGCAGGGTTACTCCTGCTCTGCTCAGTGTTCTGAATCAGTTTGTTCAAGAAAACTGGCCCTGCAAGCTCAGGAGACTGCAGCTGGAGGCAGGAGGAAAGCACTGACTCTTCCAGCAGCTTTTGTCCATGTGGGGTGACAAAGAACCAGAAGGCTTTAGCCCATCTGTTTATAGAGCTTTTTCAGAACACAAGATTTATTCTAGTGCAGCAATGCAGCATCAAGCACTGGTGTTGCAGAGGATGTCTTCCATTACTTCATTTGTGCTGACCTTCCTCCCACCTCTTCCAGAGCGGGCCCTGAAGTGCCACATCCAAAAGCCACAAGGCTGGTCCCTCACGGCATGGGCAGCAACACCAGCTGACATTCAGTGCCCTCACAGGTGGGGTTACATCTCACAGCGCCTCCCGCAGCTG
Source organism: Prinia subflava (assembly GCF_021018805.1). Classification (NCBI taxonomy): domain Eukaryota; kingdom Metazoa; phylum Chordata; class Aves; order Passeriformes; family Cisticolidae; genus Prinia; species Prinia subflava. The sequence continues at coordinate 33,551,581 of NC_086249.1, forward strand.
CTAGGACTAGCAAGGGATCCACCTCACTGCCATCAGCAAGAACCTGCACTGAGTGACTGTCATCTGGTCATAAATCTTTATCTTGTGTCAGGAGAAAAAAACTGAGTGGCTGTCAGCAAACTCTTAGAAGTGCTTTTATCAAAATAATTAGGGTTCAACTCAAGAGCTGGCACAGGGTAATACCAGCCAATCTTCTCTGCTTCCTGGAAAGGTTATTCGTAGTACAGGATGCTCTTCCATGTACTGCAGAGAGAAAATAGATACTGGAAAGTTCTTTTCAAGCTTAAATAGCTTCTGTCCTATGAATCTCATTTTAGAAACCAGTCCAAAACTGCGATAAAAACAACAGTTCAAAAAGAGAGATCGGTCCTTACCTGCACACTTGTGAGGGTTGTATATTGGTAGGCTTTTACCATCACAAAATTGGCTTCAACATCAGCCAGTGCCAAAAAAATATACTTCCACCACTTCTGTTTCAAAATCTGCCAAAGACTGTCATTGCCTGTTTTAGGAGAAAGCAGCAATCAATATGTGTTTCTTTCCAACCAAATGCTGCACAGGAATTTTGCTTTTTAGAAGCATAAATGATACCAAGGTTGACTTTGCCTGCCCCTGCTTAAGACACAATAACAGGAAACACAGCCTGGGAGGAGACGATGCAAATGGTGAAAAGCACAGAAATTCTTCCATATGAAGAAAAACACAGCAAGACTAGAGTTGTCTAAAGAGTAAATTAATAAGAATAGGAGGAATACTAAATAGCCTCTGGTAACAAAGTGTGTTACAACAAAGCTTATTTTTCCTAATATAACAGAGGACTTCAAACCAAAGAGCACAAAACTGTTAACAGATATGGCATTCTATCAAATTAAATGCACATTTAACCTGTGAAGTTAATTTCCATGTGTAACGCAGAAACTTTAAAAACTAGGATGACTATTGAGGCCTTTATTTTCAAATTCTGAAAGGAAAATGTAGAAAGAAAAAAATATGGATGAACCAGAATCTCCCATCCCGTATTTCACATACCAGTCCTAAATGCCAGCATTGTTGTATAAGTTACAAGGATCAAAAGATAGTTGATGAAACTTTGCAGCATTGGAGTGTTCACTTCATATTTTTCTGCCAGGTACTGGCTTGTAACAGCAGTCCCACAGATAAACAAGGAGATCATCTGGCCCAGAATTATCGTTTTCCAAACATACCTGTGAACATAAAAGACAAAACAGAAAGCTTAGAATCAAACATTCAAGTTTCTAAAAAAACATTTGCTAGTTTTACAGGGGAAATGCCATTTTTTTAGACTGTCACTTTATTCTTTTTCTACTCCCTACCAATGTTGCTCTGATCTACAGGTAAGCAGGGGTTTGTGTATGCAGAAGGTCTAGTCTGACCTCAGGACAGCCACGTGAGAAGTGAGGCCAGTTCAAACCACCAACCATGGAGACTGCAGTTACTTGCAAGGATCCTCAAACAGGTCACCTGGGCAGGCTCTATCCAATAGCAAGTCCTATTCTTATTAAGCAAGTTTTGAGTTAAATCCTTTGTCCTCCACTGAATTCCATCCTGACTTTGGTCAACAAAGATCTACAACATGGAGACAGATAAAGCACAACTACCTTCAGGCTCACCTGAGACCTGAGTTTTAGTGAGCTCAGACCTTAAGATAAGCAGTGCTAAAGAAACACAAAAGTATTGATGATAAAACCAAAGGACAGCTCGGTTTAGAAGGATCTTCAAAGATCATCTGGTCCAACCTTTCATGGAGGGAGCCTCAACGAGACTATTTAGTGCCCTGTCCTGTTGCATCTTGCAAACCTCCAGTGATGGGGACTCCACAACATCCCTGCAGAGGTCGTTCCAGTGATTGTGTGTTCTCACCTTAAAATAAATCTTTCTTATAATAAAAATCATTATAATTAATACTTATTGTGGATTTTTTCAGTTCTATTACATCATGTTCTGCTGCAACTGAGGATGGAGTTAAGAACACATTTTGGGTAAGATAATGTTTGCATTTACAGCTCTTCTTAAGTCTCATGCACAACCAGCAAGGAAAAAACAAACAAACAAAAGCTCATGCTCTTTTAGTAGCAATTCTTCACCTAATGTAAGATGAATATTCCAGATGTTCCTAGACAAACAGGAGCATGTAACTCTATGTCTATTTTTTTCAGCTTGCTCTTTCTCCTGCCAGTGGAGCTATGCAGATTTGTACCACCCCAGTCTCAGCATGTGCACAATATACGGTGACAGGAGCTCAGCCCTGTGCTGTCTGTACAGGTCTGCTAAGTTCACATTTAATCTGTTTACTCTGAAGACTGCTGATGACAATTTAACTATACAATCAGTTAATTTGTTTCCACTCAAATTAATCGAGCAAGGAAAGAAAGGATCCCATTAGGATTCTGCACCTACCCCGTGCCCCCATCTCTCCATGCTGACTTGTGGCAGGCTGCCCCCGTGTCAGGCACACCACCTGAGAGCAACACTGGCTGTTGTCCCCAGGTGGTGGCTTCAAGGCAGCAAACACCAGCTGGCCCTGCCCTGCTGTGCAATGCAGCAGCAGGCAATGAGAAGGGTGTGCTGGACAGTGCCAAACCCCACTACAATCATACAATCAATCCCTCCTTTTGGAAGGGAGGCATCTTCCTTGCACAGGCTCTAATGCACCTGCATGAATCCTGTTCTCAATTCAGCCTGACACCAAGCTCTTCTGACTTTGAAATTGCTGCTGGGCACATTTTTCTCTCCAGGTCCATTCTGATGAGACAGCAAATCTCTACAAAGTCCAACCGTGCTGTACTTCCAAGAGATTTGAACCCCATGAATGCTTTACTACTACTACTACTGCTGCCTTGCCAATCCCAGGAATGGTGCACATTCACACTCTAAGTATTATATATCATGTGACAATCTTATAAGGTACTATCCTGTCTCATCTGAGTAACTCTTACTGGTGTGTGAAAGAAAAATATTCTCATTTCTAAACAGATTTCTAAAATACATATGGGGGTTTTCATTAAAAACAGCAGGAGAAAAATTTGAAGGTACCTCACTACTGTTATATTTTAACAGATTTCTTTTTCATTTCTTTATATTCTGGTCAATGGTCTGATTGTGCTATTTATTGAACAAATCAGACGCATTCTGACTAATTCTTCTGGCTGGTGCAGAAATATCTTTTTACGGTCATGTAAAGAATTTAAGCAGTTGCCATTAGAACAAATGTGATGTAGGTTAGCTAAAATTTCAAGCAGGCGTGGATGAGGATTTCACCTTGCCCTTTGCCAGCCCTGTGAACTCTGGCTTCTTCACAGCAGGTGAAATGACAGAAGACCCACTGAAATTCAAAGGAGGATATACACTGTGGTGAACAACATACAAAACGTGGTTTCAGGCATTTGAAAAAATATATGTATGCTTTTTATTATTCAAATAAAGATTCTTGCCCCAAACTTCTTGCCAGCAGAAAAGTTTTTCTTTTTCACCATCAGCACATGAGGAACACAGCAAGCCTCAATAAAAGAGTTTACTGGACTAAACTCAGGCTGCACTTGGACTAGCTGGGAGAAGAGTGTGGAGGTAGGAATCAGACATGAATAGAGGCGTGACTGGGCAAAACTGCTGCAGTTTTACTGGAGCAAAGCCTGTGTGCTGCACAAAATAAACAGCACTCGTCATTACACTATCAGGAGAGGTTCAAGCTGCCTTGGCTGGCAGAAGCCCTGATCTGGACACAAACTCCCCTTCACCCACCTCCTGGGTGCTGCCACAGAGAAGGGCAGAAGCACAGGCAATTCCACCCCACAAGCCTGTTTAAGTAGGCTCATTAAACAGGGACTTCTGTGGTAGGGTTTTAAACATTTTTGTCTAGGATATGAGTTGCAAGGGGCCACTTTTCTCCTCCTGAGCTACAGCACCTCCTCTACAGCAAAGGCCTGGACTCCAGTGCAGCATTCTGGCAAACTGGATAGCAACCATGTTCCAATGAGAGGGTAAAATGGGAAAAACCTGCTGCCACTCAAATCTGTTAACAACTGAGCTGCTTCAACCATCATTTACTGAAGACAGGACAGACCCACGTCTTGTAGTGGAGTAACTCCACTACGCTGATCTTCAGCTTTTCTAATAACCAAATTTCCCCAGTTTAAAGTACCTAAGGAATCATCTCCTTGCATTTCTGCATTTGGGAAGAGACACAGGTCCAGAACCTCCAGAAGTGTTTGCTTTATGGTTGCTGCCCTAGCAAACATTGCTATTTAGTTAATAGATGTCTTGGCAGTGCTACAGCATTTACTTCTACCATAACAAAGGTGTCTGACAAAGCAAGCAGGCTTATCGCATCTCATGTCCTTCTCTGTTTTTGTCTATCTTAATTCAGTTTTTTTCTTCTTGCCTGAACAGATTCAAACAGATTTGTTAACATCAGAAAACACACAGAAAGACTTACTCTACCAGAGTAAGAAAGACTTACTCTGCCCTCAAAAAATGTCTTCTGTGAATCCCAAAATGCTCCATACCTGGCAGCTTTCTCAGCTGTGTGAGTGAGGTAGCAGCCTCTTGCCCTGACTGCTCCCCAAGGCCAGCTGGAAGCCTCAGCAGGAAGCAGCAATGGTTTCCCCTCACTACATTTGCCAAAGCGTGAAAATGAATTTCTTTAAACTGAGAAGATATCACCATGCTCCTGGCATGATGCACTGAGCTCACTGCTTATCTTAAAAAATATGTTTCATGTTCTCTAAAACTTGAGAGCAAACTCAAAATCCTACTGTTTGCATTTTGCAAGGCAATTTCTTCTGAGAAAAATGCTTTAAAGACACAAGTTTCCTTTCCTTTTGGTATTGATGTGAGTATCGATGACAGTGACAGTCTTATTAATAATTGATCCCTTTTTGAAATATATTAATTATTTACTTTTCCATGCCAGAGCTTAATTCTCTCTGGTTTTGGGGGTTTTTTTTAATGCATTGGAAAGGACTAATTCACTTTGGAGTCTCAGATGATGCAAGGTAAGTGGTCTGAAAAGGCCTTTAGTTTTATAGTTGAGGGGGGGTTATTGTTGGCTTTTAATGCTTGCTAGCAAGATACTAAGTAATTACTCCTCCCCTCCCTTCAGTCACCCTATCTCAGCTAGCTGTATCTACGGCTTTGAGCAAAACTTAAGTCATTTTGGGATTTTTAGAGCATGTAAGTTTGCCACAAATCAGTCTAAAGTGAACACTGAACAATGTGCAGCTCTCAACATCATGAGAAACTCAGGCTGGCTTTCCTTGGCTCTATGTGAAATGCAGAATAAAAAATACACCAAGGCACTAAAATACAATCAGAGTCTATATCAGAGACAGTTAAAGAAAATTTAATAAGACCACAGTTAACAATTTTACTGGCAAATAGTTTACTAAATCCTGTAATTTTAATGTGAATTTATAACTTACAATAAATACAGCTTTTCAAATATTCATTTTATTTTTGCTACCAATCTAATAATGACATGGCAAAGGCTGGCACCACTATTCACATAGAGTGTTTACTTGCACTTAGTTTTAACTACTGCGTCCTTCATAAACAGAGGGGGGAAGTGACCTTTAAATTTCAATAATCTCACTTTTTCATGCTAGTGGTTAAGGGAAAATGCAGGTTCAGACCAAATCCATATTGCAATACAATTAATAATTAACTAAGAACAACAGAATATATATTTTAAGAACTAACACCATCAGAAGTTAGTTTTTCCGTGTTCTGCCTTGAAACTGACATCAATGAATTTGTAAAAGGTAAGAAACAGAAAAGCACCAGAAATATGTTTTGTAATGGTTCTACTAAAAAAAAAAACAAACAAACTCACAAAGAACAACACACAAAAAACCCCAAAACTAAAAAAAACACCCCACAACGAGCCTAGTTTACTACATACAACTATTAAACCTTCCTATGACTCAGAAAGGCCTCTAACAAAACTGAAGTGGCTGAGCTTGCTGTCACCTGGAGGAAAAAAAAAAAAGAAGAAAAAAAAAATCAATTCAGTATCTCAGACAACTCTTTGTAAAATTCAGTGAAAGCTCTTGATTTTCCTTCAAGTACCTTCCATGGACTCACTTAGTGTAGCCCTTTGGCAAAGCTAATGGCAGAGGTGAGGTTACTGAACAACTCAACAAGTTTCTGTCTTGCCTTTTGGGTCTCTCCTGACAGGCAGGAGGACTAAAAAGAGAAAAACTTGTAACCAAAAGAGAAGATGAGGCTTTGTCCACTGGACTAAGGCTCTGCTTGGCCAGCACACACCATCACATCGTCCAGCAGCCAGACTACAGCTTACAAGCAGGAGGCTGGCACAAAAGCCAGCACCTCCTTGGCTGACAAATCTGATGTAATAACGACCAAACTTATGGCTCAAAAAAGGCCTTTTCAACAGGGACTGCTTTTCCCCACTAGAGGGAAAGTAAAGCTGTAAGTGGATGGCCTAGAAGTCTGAAGGATGCAGTCCTGCTCTTCTGGAAGATAGTGCTTCTCAAGTACCAGCTTGTCTGCACAGCTTGGCAGATTATTTCCCACAAGTTTGCCACGCTTAACTAGTGCTCATATTTCAAGAGATATACCTGAATAGGTCTCTACCCTAAGCTGATTCACGGAAGGAGGAAATGGGGATATTGGTCTTTCTGGACTCCACACCTCATTTCAGTTACTTTGTTCTATTGCCTTTGCTATCCCCCATGACCTGTCCTTCATAACGATACTCATCGAAGACTACAAAACAGATAAAGTGCAGGGGAAAAAACGGAAAACAGAAGAACAAAAACGCCGAATGCATGTGGTTATGCGTCAGAGCACAGTCCTACTCCAACAGAGTCAAAGCGTCACTCGCTAAATCCACGCTCGGCGGAGGCGATCCTGAGCGCGCTCGCACAGCAGCATCCGCGGGCTGCAGCTCGGGCCGCTCCCGGAGCAGCCCCGGCATCCGAACGCCCGCTCCCGGGGCAGCGGCCAGAGCTGCCCGGGCCCCCCTGCGCCGGCCCGGCCGAAGGCTCCAGGCTCCGCTCAGCCCCGCGCCCCCGGCCGTAGCCCCGGGCCCGCACCCCGCGGCCGCTCCCGGCGGCACAGAGCGGCCTGCGCATCCCGAGCGCGCTGCCCGCCGAAGCGCCGAGAGCAGCAGGGGCGCTTCCCCTCTCCGCCCTTCCTTCCCCCGCCCCGGCGGGCGGCCCGGAACCGGCGGGCGGGGAGGCCGGCGCCGCGCGGCTCCACGTGGAGGCCGGGCACTCACCAGGTGCAGAACTTGGTCCCGAGCCGCACCAGCAGCCGGCGCCGAGAGACGGCGGCGGCCCCGGGCGATGGCTCGGCCCCAGCAGCGGGAGAAGCAGCGGCAGGAGCAGCGGCAGCCGCGGGCGGCGGTGCCCCGGCAGCAGCGGCCGCCTCCTCCATGGCGCGGCGCTGCCCCGGCCCCGCGCCCAACGGCAGCGGGCAGGGAGCGATGGAGGGCGGGCACTGCAGGGGCGGCACCCGACGGAAGGAAGGGATGAGCAGCACCACCGGGACAGCGGCACACTGCTCCGCGGACCTCGGCCGAGCCCGGCTTTGTGCCCGCCGAGGGGCCGCCCCCGGGAGGGGCACGGCTCCTGCTAGGGCGGGGGGTCGGAGCTCTCCTGGTGTTACTTCCCCTGGGCGCGCTCCGGCCCTGCAGTTTCCTCCAGCCGCTGGGTTTAGGTGGGATAAGTCAAGGGCTTTAGCAGCGCCTACGCCGACTCGGGGTTCCCGCTCTCCTGCGGGGCTCCCCGGCAGCAGCCCAGCCTGCTGCCCCGGTGCGGGTCCCTGCAGGGCTACTTTGCCCCCAGCCCCTGCGCAGGCATCGAGCCCCAGGGCATGTAGGAGCCTGGCAGCAGCTGCTCGGTGTGCAGGCGGTCCAGGAGCATCTGCCAATTACAGGAGTAAAAGTTCCTGTATACCCTTCAAGTTTAACTTCTGGCAGCTTTCTGCGCAGCCTCGAGTCTCCTAACGCTTCACTCGGAAACGTTAGAAACGAACTCCAACTCCCACTTCTTTGCTGCTTCTTTCCCACACCTCTGGATTTTTCACGTCCTGTTTGTCTTCACCCTCATCTCAGGACAACTCACCTGGAGAACCGGGTGACATTCTGCATACATTGGTGGGGTTTTAGCAGTACTTCTAATGATGCTCTGTATATGTCACAGATTATGGATTTGAACCCCTGAGCTGTCTACAGGAAAAGCAATCTTCTGCCCTCATTGGGGCAAATATTTATCACTGTCCTGGCTGTGCCAGCAGAAAGGATTTTCTGCCACAAGACACTGTTGGTCTCTACCCTCAGCTGTTCCCCACAGAGCACCACGATTTAATCTTCCTCCCCCCAACACCATAACATTTTTTTCAGATGTGTTTTTCTCTGTCATGGTTCTCTCACTCAAATTGTGTTTATTTCCCTATGCTACTAAACAAATTCATCCTCGTAGGATTAGATTTAGGAGAGTCAAAGAGGCATTACTGTGCCATTTTCAGGTTATCGTTACAATTCCATGTACCTGTCATTAATGAAGGTGAATTTTGGTCTCCTCCAAGGGCCCAGGCCCAAATAACCACTAAGGTATTGGCTACGTGGAGAGGACCCCAAACACCCTCTCTGACTCTGTGATGGTGCAATGTTAGAGGTCATTAGAAAAGTTGTATAATATGTTTTGAAAGCATTAATCAATATACTTCTATATTTATAAAATACATACCCATTTTTATTACTGAGATTTTATGTATTTTTCCTTTGCTTGTATAACAGAATAGTTTCTTGGTATTTTAATTTTGAATTCCTAATCCAATAAAAATCCTGCTGTGCAAGAAATCAGTCTGTCAAGATTAGTCTCAGTGTTATGATAGTTATGAATCAGGTCATGCTGGTCCCGATTCTTCACAGTCTAAACTAACAAAAAGTTTAAAAAGAAGCAGACTTATCAGACCCTGTGTATTTAGTCATATCTGAGTTCCACAACTGTGATACTATTATCTTCACATTTAATTTCATTCATCCTATGTCTGCAATCTGCTGCCAGTTTTCCAGAGATGAGGAATCATGTCTTTGGTGCTCTTTGTCTCCATTTAAGCTCAGCTCTTGGAGTTCCTTGCTGGAACAGGTAGGCTGCAGCAGCCTCAAACCAGAAAGACACTGCCAGGCCAGAGCTTTACCCTGGTGCTGCTCAGCTGCAGAAAGATTGCCATGCCCAAGGGCTATCTATGAACTCTAAAAAAATGAAACAGGATAAAGAGTTTGAACAGGCTGGGGTCTCTTTTTAATTTAAACAACAATTAAAAAAAACCCCAGCAACAACAACTGTAAAAAGTGCCCTCTGTTAGATTTTGGGGACTAAGTTCATTGCAAAGTATAATAAACATCACTATTGCAGGAGACTTTTATGGCTCGAGGACAACACGGCCATGAATGCAGAGATATCTGAGATGTCTAAACATGACCTCGTGTTCAGCTACTCCAGCTCCAGGCTGCTGCTCTACTACAATTCAGAGTCAGTGCCATGTGTGACTGTGGCTGTGTGTTTGTGGATCTTTGCTGGCCCCTGAGTTCTCCTCATGCCAGTGAGGAGATGCACGTGGCTGCAGCATGTGCCAGCCAGGCTGACGGGCCCTGCAGACCCCCTTCACTCAGCCCGAGCCAATGCTACCCCTCCAGTGGAATATGGCCCTGTGTGCCTTTAGGGCTGTGCATCCTCTTTCAGAGACACAAACTCTGTTCCTGGGGCTCCACAAAAGTAACTGGTTTCACTGTAACATAGTTTACTCATCTTATCCAGGATGAGAGAAATCTCTGGGAATGACTCCATGTATTTGGAAGCTTAACGGGCCCCTAGACTAACTGGTAGGTATATACCTCCTTTTGACTAAGAGTGTTTAGCAATAAAATTATTGAATTCCTTAAAAATTATATGTATTCAAAAGTTGTGTCAAAAGTATCAAACTCTTTTGAAGTGTGACTGAAAGGAACTAAGAATCCAAGTATTTCTTACAGTTGGGTATCTTCTAGAACAGGTGAGGAATAACTCAAAAGTACCAGCATAGCTTTTTTGCTGCTTAAAAAACCCCAAACAAACAAACCCACCAATCTTTTGAGCTGAGGACAAATAAAATAATTAGCACAGCCATAACAAATATGACAAAGACATAGCTCTGGTATCCTCATCTGCTTTTAACTCCTTTTTGCTAACCAGTTTCATTTCAGTGTGTCCTATCAGGCTGTTCCTCCTGCTGAGAAAATCCTAAGTTTGACTAGGTGATAAAAAGTAGATAACAATGATAACAAGTAAAGGGCAAAGCCATTGTTCAGCTAGACACTTCGTTGTACAGTACTGTAACAAATCTATATTTTTTGCATCTGTGTCAGCCGAAGGAAAGACAAAAAATATTACATGAATTGAAGTCAAAATCTGAAACTGCAGAAGTGATTCCTTCTAAAATGCTCAGCAAGCATAACATCAGGCTTTTTTAAACTGAAAGTGTATGTGCCACTAGAGGTCCTTCATGGTCAGATTATGTTTTCCTCCACAACGTTTTGGGAGGGTTTTTTCTATTCTTTTATCCATGGTATATATGAGAATTATGATTTCTAAATATATTTATTTTGTTTAATGTATTAAATTCTTAGAATAATAAAGTGATTTTATTGTGATTAAGCCTTTTCTGGGAAGATACCAACACATTTCTTCAGATAGCATTTCTTCAGTCAAAGCTCTTGTTTTATTATGAAATAATAAATGTTATTTATTTTTACTTCAATAACTGCATGTTTTCAAATTTGCGATTTTTCATTGTCTTACACCATGTCTTCAACATAATCAATTTTCTCTTAGAAAACAAAGGAAGGAAACAAATGTCAAACTAATGAGAGAAATTAGGATAAACAACTGGAACAATAAAATAAGATGTAAGGTAATTTTTCTCTTCTGTGTCATTATTTTTTTACTTCTCCTAGTTAGAAGCTGGTTTAAAATGTCTGAACACTGTTTGGAAGAACTGTGCACCCTGGGGACTGATATTAAATTTATCACTATAGAACACAATGTAATTTCTTGGGAAACTAGTAACAAAGATTCATAGCTCATTAGTTGGAAATTATTAGGAACTAAGGCAAAGAAATACTTGCTGTTCCTGGGATGGTCATGAGCTGGAAAGGCCTGATAGCTGCACAAAGGGGAAACAGAATCACAGAATGCATCAGCTGAAATTGAGACAGAGATGTGTTACACTGTACAAAGTCCTGGGGGAACTTTTAATGAAAGGTATGTGTTGGTTACTTGTATTTGAGACAAATATGCAGAAAGAAGCAAAAAGATCTGTGGGACATCATGGGTTCATTGCAAAGGCCCTGATAGCCAAAAGATTCCTTACTATCTTGTATCTTTAAAAAAATCTGCAGATGAAGGAAATCAGTATTTTAAAACTAAAATATTGTAATCTTCTCTAAAATTCTCTAAAAAAAATAATTATCTGAGAAACATCACAGTAAGATACTCAGAGGGAAAACACACCTTATGTCTACACTGCCATATCCCGGGCTGCAGGGGTGGTTCTGATGTCTCTACCAAGAAGGACATGTGAAGAAAGATGTGTTTTCACATTGTAATGTCAAAGAAGGTACCTACTAAGCAAAAGCAACTGAATGAGCACAGGTGAGAATTTCAATATATGGTGAGGTTTATTTAGGAGAAAATATCAAGAATGGAGCTTAGGTACTTGACTGTCATTGAAAATCATCAGAGCCAACAGAAGTGGCAAGGCAGATGCATTTTGGGGGCAATCAGGACGAGGTCACACAAGTCTATGCATCTGTAATTCTGATCTCACACACCATCCTCACTTCCCACTCACCTGAAATGTGACCTCCTGCTTGGAACTATACCAAGACAAAAAAGTGGGGTTTTGTTGCCAACATAGTGTTTCCAAGGCCTAAACAAACCAACACGGATGTTACTTTCAGTAATAACTTGCAAATTCTCAAAGGACTCTGGTTTTGCATCCAGTCCAAACAGAGCTCCCTCAAATCTTTAACCTTCCAGCACTGACACAACATCTATAATATTGAAAGAGCTAGTGGGACAACTGGAGATTACAGCTTCAAACCATGAGCTCAGTCTCAGAAAGGCAGACATAATAAAGCCCAAGGACCATCAAAATTTAAGCCTATTCAGAACATGTTGAAGGCTTTTTTTAAAATCAAAACTTTCTGTCCCTGAAATAAAAGAAAATGTTCTTCAACCCTCTGACTGATATCTTTCTCTTAAAAAAATTGCATTCTTACTGTGGTTTTATGGAATAGCATCTCATACCTCTGACTCCGCATCTGCAGGATCCAGTAGGTCCTCTATAACAGGCATCTTCATCTCTTTGGACTATATAGAATAATTTGGGATTTTAGTCTTAAAAAGAAAATCACAAACAAAATAGACTTTTTACTACATTGACCCCATTTTTTAAATCAGAATACCCTAAGACATTGCATTCAGCCTTGCCATTACATGAAAAATAAAATCTATGTAAATTTAACTGCAAAACTTGCCAGTCTGAGATCTTCCTTGATTAAGACTGTGTAGTTTTCATTTCAGTTTACTTGCTTGTCTGTGATGGAGCATTGTTAGAGTAATTGAGACTAAACTTGGAGTAGTGAAGGCCAGAATCCACAATTCCCTGCAGAATGCCAGACTTTGCGCTGTGTGGTGCATCTTTAAATCTTACCACTCCCATACAGACTAGGGCTGAGAAGAGACTAACCAGACCCTGACTAAAACAGGTTTAAGGGTAGGATAGTATTTTATAGGCAGGTGAGTCCCCTGTTTCCACTCCCAACCTAACAGAAGAGTTGGGACAACCTTTCCATGATTGTTTTTACACCTTACTGGCACTGGTACTTTTCCTTCACACCTTGGTGAAAAAGTTGTAGATAACATGATCTAAGGTATCATTGCAATGATCCACCACAAACGAAACATGGATTCCAGGCAGAAGAAATTATTTAATTAAATCAACTAGTGTAATTTGAAAATACTTTAACCAGACACACAGCAGTTCATCCAACTGGATTTGCACTGTTGTAGATCTGGGCGGCATCAATGCAATATTATTAAGACAGGGACCCTAGGATATATCAAAAGATACTCATAGAACTGCAGAGTAGCTTGAGTTTAAAGGGATCCCTGGAGGCTATCTAGCCCAAACCCCTGCTAAAAGCAGGGTCATCTTGAGCAGGTTGTTCAGGATCCTGGCTGGTTAAGCTTGAATATCTCCAAGGCTGAAGATTTCACAATTCTTTGTGTTCTTGTTCCAGTGTCTAAGTATCCTCACAATACAATAGATAATAAATCAATGAATCCTTTTCCCTACTCAGAAATTCCCTTGCTGCAAATCGTGATTGTCAGCCTTTCTCCTTATGCTGTGTGCCATCAGGAAGGTGAAGGGTACAAAAAGATTCCCCTTTTCATCTCCAGCTTCCCTCAGCTTCACCTTGGCTGTCATATGCTGCAGACCCCTGACCATCTCCACTGCTGGACACCCTCCTAAATGCCATCGTTGTTCTTGTACTGGAGAGACCAAACCTGAATACAGCAATGAAGGTGAGCATGCAGAGTAATTTCAGCAGTTTTAATATTTACTGCCTCAGAAACATGGATTCTGCCAAGTCCCTTCTGATGGCTTATATTGTCTTACTAATCTATTGAGTCTTCATTATTTTTGTGTTCATATCTACATTGAAAGAAGTGCTATTTATTCTTAGGACAGGCTTTGTTCTTGAAATAAAAACATGCCTTCTGACATTTTAAATCATACTTGGAGGAAAAACACTCTGTAGAAGCAAAGAAGTGTTACAGAACAAAAAGCAAAAATTGAGTGTCAACTTCAGCGTGGAACTATGACCATTTTTTTTCCTTCCTTTTAGTTTTTGGCAATCCAACAAAGTACAAGTAATATCAGACATTTGAATGGTGTGAAATAAAATTATTCTACATATAAAAAGATACTGTAGAGAAGAGATACTATATTAAAGTAATGCAGAGATAAACAGATTTACTTCTTTTTTTTTCTAAAATCCTTACATATCCAAAAGCCATTCCATTGAAATTCTAGCTTGAAGAAATTTTAGTTAAATAGTATGTTCATTCCTCATAGAAATTCCTTCTCAGAAAAATAATTATCTTTTTTCAAGAACATTTTTTTCAGTATTAAGTATTTAAAGTTGGTGGGGGGGAGGGTTGAATATCTCTGTTCTTTTTACCCATGTTGGAGTTTAGGAGTTTGTATTTTTATTCTGAACAGTTCCTAAACACTTTCTTTAAGCGAGGAGAGAGAGGTGAAGGTTTTGCAAAAGTAGAATAAAAGCTAAAGAGGTTAGGTGTCAACAAGACCTGTGAGGCTGCATTCCACTCTCTGTTTTAATCTTGGCAAGGCATTCCACTAATGAGTAAATGATGCAAGCTGCACCTTGACTGTAGCATTACTTTAGTTGAACTTTCACCTTGTGGGAAGATGTTGGAAGACATTTTGGACCTACAGTTTAATATACATTCCAAGGGAAATTGTTTAGTTGTTCTCAAAAAATGAACACAAAATAAGTAATGTTAATCATGTGTTTGTTTGTTTGTTTTCAGTATGACTGTAAGAAAATACTGATCTTTGAAACACTTGCAGAGCTTAGTTGACAGGTTAGGAAAATATCAAGTGCCCACTTAGCTTCATGTGTGGAAGTACTTTCCTAAACATTTTTCACCAAGAAGTGTAACCAGATCGATTTAGTCATTCCTATTCCTATTATGATTCCATCATAGGACTTAGATATTTTAGGACTAAGATTGATGACAGAATTCTCTTTATCTGATAGTCTTAATATATAAGCAACCTTAGTAAATTCAGTGTTATGTTGAAACACAAGTTAATGAGAGACAAATTATTCTTTTGGGGGGGGAAGTTTTAAAAATATATCCACTTATCTGAAAGCTTAGCTGTTCTATGATAAAGTGTGCTCTGTGTTTCAGATTTTTATATTCTTTGTAACAATGTAAGGTAGTCATAAGTTTGCAAAGCATAGCATTGACCAACATTTTATTTGGCCTTTTTCTTACAACTTTTTCTTACCTGGTCTTCAGTCCCAGAAGCTACAAGTGAGGTCTTTCCACAGGAAATACACAGGCAAAGAGTGTGTGTCCAAGACTGAACAACCATGGTGTAACAGGGTGTTATGACTGTTGCTTTTCCATGCTATTTGGGTATGATAAATGAAATATCCCATGCCAGAAAACTGGCATTACATCTGTGAAAGAAGAAGAATGGCTAGACTGATTTACAGGAATCACTTGCATGACTTTATTACTAAGTCACTATTTTATGAAAACTGTCGTTTTTGCTGTGTGCCCTGTTTATTTTGTTTGCTTTTCTTTTGTGTGGGATCTCTGTTTGGCACACACATTTTTCATGTCTCCCCCTCCCCAGCAACCCCTGGTCCATCAATATCAGTCCACCACCACCATGCAGCCCACTTACACCACAAGCTCTCTTGCCAGCTCTGCCCAGCCCTCCAAAGCAGTGATATCAGCCACAACTTCAGCAGGCACATGCACAGGCACATTCAGCAGGCACAAATGTCTCATACTGCAGTGACCACTTCCAAGACACCTTCTGGTTCTATAACCAGTTCGTACAAATCAGTGGTTGTTCAATTCCCTCAGCATGCTAAAGAGGGAACTCCTGTTATCTCCACTGCATTAACAGTGAGCTAAAGACTTTTTCAAATAGGTCTGATTATTTTTGCTTTATGAAAAGGCCATTGTGTTTCCTGGAGCTGTAAATAGTGCAATATCTTAGACAATGCACACTTAAGAAAAAGAACTTCCTAAATTTGTAGTCAAATATGCACTTGTGTTTTCACCCATCTGGAACTGTCACACCTTTTCCCGTTTCCTTACAATCCAGTCAGAACTTAAACAAAAGAAAGAACAAGGCATTCTGCTATTTGGAAATCACAAGCCAGATTTTGATTTGAGTAAGAGTGGAATAAATTCAGGGTGGCTGCCAAGACTGTACATATACACCTAAACTCCAGCTTTGATCTAGCCACACTCTATTTCCCTTGCATAGAAAAATAACCCAAATCAAAGGACCAGGTAGCTGAACCTGCCAGCTGGCTTTGGCTAGCTGTAACTACTAGAAGAAGGCAAAAAAAAAAAAAAATCTCAAAAATTGTCTCTACAACTGTTTGACATAAATGCATCTATTTGAATGAAATACAAAACCCTGAATGTTTAAAAAGACTAATGAGGCTTAATAAATGTTGGCCAAGGCAAGTAGATTTTATCTTCAGGTCTGGCTTGAAGAAAGCTGCTGGTGATTGGTCTGTAATGCTGAGAGACCTGTGCGTGTTTAGCACCTCCCAGAAAAAAGTGACTGGCTGAACATGTTTAGCCTGTGTTCCCTTTTAAAAGCAGCTGGGTAATTGCCTTCTAGATTATTTGATAATCTCGTATGGACATCTGCTTGTACTAAATAACATTCACTACAGTGTTTCTGTTGGGGCAGTGAACACGATACTGTCATTTCCAAACACATCACAGAGGAGAGAGTAGGAAACCTCACAATCACAGCAATTGGAATTTATTCCAGAAAAAAAAAAAATAAAAATGGTACATCTATAAACCAGTCCGTGGGTATGATCCTGAAAATCAGTGAGACTCTCCTTAGCACCAAGGGCTTTTTCCTTTGGCTTCAGCAAAAGACCTTTGTCAAATCATTTGGGTTTTTCCCATCTTAAAATGGCCTTAGTGCATGCAGACACATCTCTGGCATAGCCCATCATGGACACAACATACCATTACAACTTCTTACCAACTTTAATTACTGCTAATGCAGCCACATAAACCTAGTGTGTTCCACAGAACACAATGGGCTAAAGACAATGTGTTTTAAGCCAAGGTGTACATTTGGAGAGTAAAACACATAGTTTTTCTGTAATTTTGTGTTAAAATAACAGAATTGTAGGATGGTTGAGGTTGGAAAAGGCCTGTCACAGACAACTGTTAACCTAACACCACCGTGGTTACCATTTAACCATGTGCCCAAACGCTATAGCCACGTTTTTTGAACACTTCTAGAGATGGAGGTGGCACCATTTCCCTGGCCAGCATGTTCCAATGCCTGACCACCCTTTCAAGGAAGAAATGCTCCATAATATCCAGTATTAGCCTCCCTCGGTGCAACTTGAAACCATTTCCTCGTTTGTCACTTATTATGTAGGAGGGGAGTCTGACCCTCACCTGGCTGCCCCCTCCTTTCAGGCAGTTGTAGAGAGCAGTGAGGTCCCCCCTGAGCCTCCTTTTCTCCAGGATAAACACCCCCAGCTCCCTCAGCTGCTCCTCACAGCACTTGTGCTCCAGACCCTTCCCCAGCTCCGCTGCCCTTCTCTGGACACGCTCCAGCCCCTCAAGGTCTTTCTTGCAGTGAGGGCCAGAACTGAGCACAGCATTGGAGGAGTGGCCTCAGCAGTGCCCAGCACAGGGGGACGATCACTGCCCTGCTCCTGCTGCCCACACCATGGCTGAGCCAGGCCAGGATGCCATCGGCCGCCAGTGCCCGGGAAGCGCTTGTTTGCCAAGCCCCGGCACAGCTCCATCAGGTGCACCCAGACTTCCAGGCCGCGCCCCTCCGACACGGCCCGAATCCCTCCGCACAGCCCGAGTCTCTCCGTCAGAGTCCGAATCTCTCCGGCACGGCCCGAGTCCCTTCGGCACGGCCCGAGTCTCTCCGTCAGAGTCCGAATCTCTCCGGCACGGCCCGAGTCCCTTCGGCACGGCCCGAGTCTCTCCGTCAGAGTCCGAATCTCTCCGGCACGGCCCGAGTCCCTCCGGTAGGGCCCGAGCGCTCCCGCGCCGCCGCGGGCGGAGGGCGCCCCCTCGCGGTAACATGGCGTCTCCACGGGCCACAGTGACAACAGCCGCAAAGGTCCCTCACAGCCTGCAAGAAATCCCCGCTCCTTCCAAGCAAGAAAGGCAATATACACGGTAACTTCAGCGGTAATTAAGGCATTCAAAGCCTTTTTGTCCTCAACCCTTAATAGGGATAGACTTTGGACTGCCCTGTCCCTTGGATTTAAGGACCATGAGTGTGGGAACAATGACCTTCCCTTTGTGGACACCGAAATTGCAAGGACCAGCCCTACCAGGTGAATGCTCACAAGTCCGTGGGGCCTGATGAGATTCACACCAGAGGTCTGAAGGAGCCTGCAGATATAGTGGCAGGACCCCTCTTGTTCATCTACCAAAGGTTTTGGGAGTCTGGGGGTGTCCCTACTGGCGGGATGTTAGTCCCACCTACAAAAAAGCATGACTCAGAGAACTACAGACCTGTTAGTCTAACCAGAGTTCCTGGGAAAAATATGGAGAGGATTATACTGGGTACTATTAAAAGCCATTTAAAAAAGAATTTATAGTCAACATGGGTTCACAAAGGGAAATTCTTGTTTAATTAATTTGGTATCCTTCTGTGATAGGGTCAGCTCCCTGTTGGATGAAAGGAAGGAGTGGATGTAATTTTCCTGGATTTTAGTACAGCACCCTTCTGGACAAGCTGCCCAGCTGTGGGATGAGTGGGTTCCTGATGTGCTGCGTGAAGAACTGGCTGAAGGGCAGAGCTCAAACTGTTCTGGTGAATGGGGTTACATCTGGCTGGCCATGGGTCACCAGCATTGTTCCTTCAGGGCTCAGTTCTAGAGCGAGTTCTGTTCAGTACATTTGTAATGATCTGGATGCGGGAGGTGAATGCACCATTGGCGAGTTTGCTGATAATACCAAACTGGGAGGTGGTGCTGACCCTCTTGGGGGACAGGAGGCCCTGCAGAGGGATCTAGATAGATTGGAGCATTGGGCTCAGAGGTGATTATTACACTATATTCCATACTGGTGCAGCCTTATCTTGAGTGCCATGTGCAGTTCTGGACCCTACAATTTAAGAAGGATGTGAAGGTCCTTGAATGAGCTTGTCTGTTTTGGAGAAAAGGAAGCTCAATGGCAACGTCATCTCTCTCCACAGCTTCCTGAGGAGGGGAAGTAGAGAGGGAGGTGCTGAGCTCTTCTCGGTTGTATCCAGTGGCAGGGTGTGTGGGAAAGTGTTCAAAGCTGTGCTGGAAGGGGTTGAGGCTGGATGTTAGGAAGCATTTCTTCACCAAAAGGGTGGTCAAATACTGGAGCAGTCTTCCTGGAAAGGTAGTGAGTGCTCCAAACCTGCCAGTGTTTAAGAGGCATTTGGATAATGCCCTTAGTAACATGCTTTAACTTTTGGTCAGCCCTGAAGTGGCCAGGCAGTTGGACTGGATGACCACTGTAGGTTCTTTCCAACAAAACTAGTCCTATTTTATTCTGTTCTAAAGCTCCTATAACAATTACTGAGGAAATGGGGAAAGGCAAGTGCTCTTGTATTAAAAACTCTCTTTGCAGTTCTGGGTAAATATTAACTATTGCTTTGGTAATGTTTGATTTTTAAAGAGTAAAGAGCAGTTTCCTCTGTGTATATATCACACTTATTTGGCACACCAGACTGCAGCATATGTTTTGAGGAAGAAAAAGTGATTTCATTGATTGCTTATCCAGGAAGATCTTTAACATTCATTGTCATACTCTAAATGTTAAGATGTGAGTTCTGCCAAATCAATAATAGAAGGCATACATGGAAACATTAGGGATACACAGATGTTACAGCATTGTTTTATGGCAGAGGTATATTTTAGGAGCTGTGAGGATATTGGACATACTCCAGAGATTTTTCTTTAATTTCTCAGGTTAGTTAAATTTCCAAATTATGTCTCTGCTCTTCCACACTGTAAATAAAATTAGTAAACTGAAGCTTCAGCACTTTTCTGCTGCAAGTCATTCACAGTGACCTTTTGTTGGTGGATTTAATGGCTGTTGCACATGCAATACAGACGAATACTCATCTGAATAGAGGCTAGGGTGCATCCACTTCTAGCATTAGTGTGGTCTACTTTGTGCAGAACCACTTATCTGCAAGTGCTGGAGCTTCTTTCTGTGTTGTGAGAGAAAGCTTTTGATTTGAGGATTGCTGAAGCTGGTAGTCCAGCAGAGGCAAGGCTGCCCCAGCTCCCTGTTGCCAGATGCAAAAGGTTCTGGCATGGGCTATTGCTTGTATTCCTGATAGTCCCACAGAGTGTGTGCATATATATATATATATATAAAAACAGGTAATCACATATCCAGAGGCACAAACATCCTAATGCTGCCTACTCTTTGGCAGTTAAATGGGTTTGGGGTTTTTGGGTTTTTTGTTATTGTGAAATATATTGTTTTATTATGGCCATGGAATGAGTACAATTCAGGCACTCTGTCCAGTAGTTGCCCTGAACCCTTGGCTTTCCACTTTATTTTGCATGACCCCACACAAACCAACACCTACATATGTGCTCTATGGATCTTCCCAGAAACTGTCCCTGTCTCCCCCGGCTCACACTCAGAGACATAACCCTGCAGATGGGTCTCAGGTTGAGCACTGACCCCACAGCCTCTCCAGTGGTTGGTTTGGATCTCTTGGTCCCTCCAGGAGCCAACTGTCAGACCACTCTGGTCTCCCTGGTATCCAGCCTAGACCACCTCCATTTTACAGCTTCCAAGCCCTGTTTCCTCCCACCAACTAATCCAACTTGGTGTTTGCACACACTGATATACATAAAAAGCAGCATCCCCTCCTGATACAAATTTATTTCATCTGCACTTGCTCAAATCACACCTCTCAGGTGGGCTTTACAAAGATCACTAGAACAGCAGTTGCCTTTTGGTTACAGCATCTAGTAATGGTTTCTTTCCTTGTCATTTCATATTTCATACACTTTTCAGTTGCTGCAGTTTGGGTTGCTCCCCAGACTGTAGTCCCCTTCGATGTAGTACCTGCTCCTGCAGAGATGACTTCATGGACTGCAGTCATCTCAGGATGTTTCTGCACCTATGTCTCCTTGTGTGTCATCACTTGTACCCTCACAACTCTCCCAGCAGCTGCTCCTCTTTATTAAATGTATTTCACGGAGATGCTGCATGCTTCTGTACTTGGTTTAGGTTTTGGCATGTGGTGGGTTGGTGGTATCTGTTGCCAAGCCAGCTGGAACCAGCTGTGACCTTCTACACAGCTCGCCCCCGTAGCCTCACTGCTGCCAAAACTCTGCCAGCTATGCACAGTGTAGCATTTTCTTTTCAGTCTGAGGCAACTCACGATCTTTCGAGTTAGGGGATGTGTTTAGGCAGGAGCAGTCTCAGCCTCATCTCAGGTTTCCCCAGCCTTTCACTGCCCTCCTGTGGATAGTACTGCTTGTCAGCTTTGTTTGTCGTGGCATGTAAGGCAGCTTTAAGGTGTTACCTTTCCTTCCACACCACATCCTTTAGCAAATGAAGAACAGCATGCATATGAGTAGCAGTGTGCCAGGTTTGAACATTATTGAGAATCCCTAAAGGTCTTGGATGGTTCCTGCAAAATCAGAGAGCTTTTCTTTTGAACCCAGACACATTCTGGGGCATAAGAACTAAAGAAGTGAGAGCAAAGATGCTCGAATGATATTTAACAGATCCCAGAGAGGTGTTAGGGTGAGGGTTTGACATGTTGATAATAGTTTTTCTTTTCATTCCTGGTGTCAGAAGGTCTGCAGAAGTTCTGTTTCAATTCATAGTGTGTTTTACCTGAGATGAAGAGCACGGATGGAAGGCTTGTCTGTATTTCTTTCTGGAATACTGTCTAGTCTAAGGTACGGGCATATTTCTGACAGTAACGTTAAATGATTCAGAAGGCGTAGCAGAAGTGAAACCTTCTTGGGAGGATGGTCAAGATCTAGTTCTTAACTGGACTGCAAACAAATCCTCAAGGAAAACACCCTTCTTCCCTCTGCATACCTGTCCTCTCTGCTGCTGTTCTCCCATTCACTCATGTCATGCCTTGCTCTCAGTCCCTTCAGTGAGGCAATGGCCAGTGCAGACCCTGGGATCAGTGTGCAGTGTTTCCTTCATTAGCAGCAGTCCCTTTAGGGTCATGCCTGGTGGGCCCTGCTCAGGCATGGTTTTCACTATATTCCTGGTCATTTTTTCCTTCTCTGCTGGTGCTTTTTGCCCTTTCTAAAACAGATGTTTCAGAGGCACTACAAACCCATCTGGTGGCTCAGAGCCACCAAGAAGCTGTGGCCTGCTGTGGGTCAGGAGGAGACTGGCTGTGTCCAGTGTAGCTGTGACCTTCCCACAGAAGCTCATTCCTGTAGCCCCTTCTTGAACCTGATGTTTAGTAGACAGATATATGATATTTTACAAATTACATGTCTTCTCTGTGCCGTGGGAGAGATGGTGCAATGAAGTGGGGCAGCTGGGCAGGCTGGCATTGTGGTTTCATTCACAAGATCCTCGTTCTGCAGGAGACATGGTGCAGCCCTGAAAGGAGCATGGGTGGATCAGTGTGCTTGTTCCTGCTGTGCTCTGGCACCCTAGCACAGGAACATATGTAGGTCTTGGGTTTCCCTCACTCTTTTCAGCTCCCTGAAGTCAGAGGCTACAGAAATAGTCCTGCATCCTGGAGCAGAGTCATAGCGCTTCCCTCCCCAGGGTCATTTTTCAGTCTCCTCCAGTTACCCCAGTACCCTTCCATGTCCTGATTTATAGGATTGGTTAGACAGTACCTCATTGATGATTACACCACTTGTTTTCTGATCTGTTGTTGTTTTCCAGTTCTTGCTTCAGTTACTTCTGGATGCTTTTCCAGTATTTCCTGATGATCATTGGCATAGATTGGCTATCTGTCTCCTGAAGCACACCAAAGCCACCATTCATTCCCACCAGGAATGAAGCCCAGGCGAAGGCCCCAGCCATTGCTGTCTTTCAGCACAAGCATACTGACCAGTAAGCTATTTACATAAGTCCACCTCCTTTTGTCTCCTTTCTTCTCTGTTTTTTCATACTCCTTCCTCCCAGATCCCATTTGATCTTTCCCTCCCCTGTCTTTGAGCCTTCTCCTAAACATCCCATAGTAACAACCCCAAAATGTTCTTTCTAACTTACTGTGACGAGTGCTGTGGTCCTGTAGGCAGTAATTCTCTCTGAGTCTGTAAAGGCTTTGGTGAGGAGTGTCTTCAGTGGACTCAGCTGGGGGTGTCACCCCCAAGCCACAGGGCTGGTGGCTCTCCTGCTTCAGCCCTTGGAGCAATCCTGCCCGGAGCTTGTTCAGCTCTGGTGCAGTTACTGGGGCTCCCCTGCCTGTCATTGTGTCTCTGCTCCTTTGTGTTCATAGGAGAGAGCCTTCAGTCACATAACCTAATCTTCACCTAGTCCATAAATGCTGCATTCATTTAGGTTCACTTCTTGAAGTTCTTTGGGGTAAAAAAAAATCCCTGCGTAGCTCTGTGACAGTAGTCTGTTAAGCCTAACCCCTTCTGATGATCGCCCTAACTGTGAAAATTTTGTCCACTCCATTTCTGTTAGTTTCCTCCTACAAACTGCTTTGTTCTAAATATCCTCATGCAATGCATGCTTTTTGAGCAGAGACACAGTCTCTTAAATTTATAAGAAATTTTATTCACTTTTAAATGGCTTTAAATTCCCATGGACAGAGGGAAGGCTTCCTGTCCTAAAGGCACTCAGTCTGCCTCTAAAGTAAACAATATGGGGCTTCAACAGGATGGTGTTCTGGGAGAAAGACCATGGGGCCTATTTCCAGTTGGAAAACCTAAGACAAGCCTTTACAGCAGAAGCAGGAGTGCAGGGCAGCTGTCCCTGTTTCTTGAATAAAAGCTGTCTCTGATCTACACCACATATCCCATGGTCACGAGGAGATGAGGTGTGATACACAGTTTGCCTGAGCGAATGGGTAAGTGGGTAATGATGATTCCTGATCTGCAGGCACACCCCACATAGGTCAGAGCTTCAGCCCCACCAGTCCTATACCAGTAATCCCAGAGGAAAAGGACTCATTCTGACTGGTTGACGTGCTGGGTCTATGGATGGCAGTTTAGCTTTCATGCATTGCAGTTCTTGTGCTTCAGCTCCTACATGGTATCAGGTGACCACATGTGGTGTTGTTCCCAAAGGACTATCACTTTAACAATTTAATGCCTTTCATATTAAATCATGGATATAAGGTGGCAATGGCTCTGCTAACCACACGGCCTAAGGCCAAGCATCTTTGACTTCTCCATCCCAGAGGCAAATTAATTGTTCCCACTAAAGTTTCTATAACCTTCCAGCCCTCCATCCAAGGGATGTACAAGAGGAAAAACATTACCTGTGCTACCAGCTCCTACTGGATTCATCAGTTCAAACTTGGCAGATGTTATCACAGCTTATTTGTCTGGGCAATTCTTCCAGATAGGCTAAACTCAGCAGAACTTACCATACAGGGAAGTTCTTTGTTTAATATTTGCCAGCAGTGCAGGAGGACTTGTTTGCCTGTCCTAAATTATCTCAGCAATTACATTTATGAAGGTAATTAAAAATAATGCACCTTTTAAGAAGTTATCAGAGATTGCATCTGACCAAAAGTGGGACTCTGTGAAAAACAGATGACCATGATAGTGGGCCATGACTTGTAGGGTTCCTTCAGAAATGCAGTGCTAACAGAAGAAAGTGTGTCTTTAATCCATGTGCCCAAGGGGTCCATACACAAATCTCTGACAAAGAGCATTCTTTGTCAGTGGAAATTTATATTGTTTCACACACCAGCATTTCCCAAACAGAAAGGAAATGTAGGAGACAGACTTTATCAGACAAAAGATGCATAGAATCCCAGAAGGAACCATTCCAAGTGACAGATGGAAGAGTGAGGCACGAGAACAAGTAATTCACTTGTTTAGTGTAGAATAAATTTCCATTTGGGGTTTGGTTCTAAATCTCACCTAAAGGAAATCTAATCTTGCCTAAAGACAGGTTCTTGGGCAGGCATTATCTCTGAAATGTCAATGAGCATGAATTCCCTTTAGTATTTTAGTATTTAGTGGAGCAGGTTACACATTTCTGTATTTTCCTGATACTTCACTGAGTTAGATGTGCATCTGTAACTGTGGCTTTCTAAGATGCCATCTTAAATTGTCTAAAATAGCAAGATTTTCAGAGCTAGATACGTCCTATTGCTCCTGGAATACATGGATGTTTGAGAGAGAAATGCACTTCTTGTAGTACATCTTATCTAGGCACAGCAAAGATCAAGATGTGAGTCATTGCTCTGAGTATAACATAAGATTCCTAACATTTTAAGGGAGGAGATAGTTGGCCAAGAGGGGTTAGACAATGTACCCTATAGTTCAGATACACACTTTTAACCAGTGTGGAACACAGAGGGCTTAAGAGTTGATGAGATGTGAGGAAAAGTATAAAAATGTTTAATGGTGATAAATGTGTTACATATAAATAAATAGAACATATATTATATTTTTATATATATATATATATGTATATATGTGTGTATATATATATATATATATATGTATATATAATATTTGTTGCGTAAATACTCAGTCCTTGATTTTTAATACTCTGTTAAGTTAGGAATTTTTTTTCCCAGGCTTGTCTTTGAAATTATGTTGTAGGTACTTCTGGAAGATCAGGTCTGAACAGTTAGGAGAAGTTTTTCTTGTCCCAGATGGGTGTTTCTCTTCTTCACTGAAACTGCCTCTGTGAGTTCATTCAGCTGGGGAGTAGTTTCACTTGCATCATCTCCACAGAGCCATGTTAATGCCTCACAAAGAGAACCTGTATGTAGATATTTATTGATTTAGATATTTATTTACTTTTCCATAAGTCCATTCATGGATTCTGATCCCTCAGTTGGGCAAGTTGTTTCTTTCCTGAGGTTTGTACGATGTTTTTCTATGCACATATTATCTCAACAACATAAGGAACACCCTCATCAAACAGGGACATCTTCTAAGAGGTTGTCATTTAAGAAATGTCCTTCCCACCATCATGTGAAACCTAGCTGGCTTGATGACATCTTAGAGGATGGAAAGTCACTGCTTATTAGTAGGGAGTATCTCACCTCCAGTACTACTCTGTCAAAAGAAAAGAGCTTGCAGCAAACAAATCAATAGTTTGCATCTATTGAAACTTGCTCTGTGAAAAAATGAACAGCTGTGTCAGACTCCAAACTAATACCCTGGGAATTAAAACAAGCATGGATGGCATCTTGCTTCCAGACTGGTCCCTCAGTTCTCTTAGGTCCTTGGGTGGCAGCAGAAGACATAGTTTCTTAGGCACAGGCTATCTGGGGTTAAAAACTAATTGTTTTCATCTGTGTTTCTCTAAATTTCTACGTAAGAACATGAGCACGTTCTTCAGGAGTGCTGCAATCTATGTAGTCACCTACCCAGTATCAGTGTTGGAGAAAAGTCCATGCCAGGTCAGAAAATGGGAATTTTTAGGTTGAAACACCTTGGATTTGCAGCTTAGTGCAGTCATAATGGTGATAATGGAGAAGATTTGGAAGTTTGGGGTTGTTTGGCTCTTTTATTATTTCCCAGAATTTAGATTTATTCACCCTCCCTGGGAAGAGCAGACTGAAGCTGCCAATGCTCAAGGGGTAGAAACTGTCTGAAGGAAAGTCAGGCTTGTGTTGCTGCTTTAACCACTCTGATCTAACCATCCCAGCTCCTCAAAACAGCAGTTTCTGACTGCTTCTTCTGACTGGTCTGAGATCTTTGTGAGAACTGCGTGCTGTCAGGGCCTCGTACTCACCAGTAAATGACCAAAAACTGAATGACTTGGACATAAAATTCACCCACTCAGTGTCACTTCTAAACAGATAATACAAATGCAGGTTCTTTAGGTAGCATTTATCATATGACTCTCAAAAGATCACAAATGAAGATATAAGTTTTTGCTTTAGATATGTATATACCACAGCCTTTCTACAATGACAAGCTTAGCTAGACAGAGCAGACTGTGGCAGCCTGATAATATCTGGAGACATATTTAGCTCAACTGTAAATGCCCTAGGCAAATTGACTTTGCTCACCTGTTAGGAATTAAATGAGCTGTGTAACTCATTAGTGTGGGGTTCTTCCAGCCCAGATGCACAAAGGACAGCAATCTGCTCTGCATCTGCTCTAGATATTATTCAGTGAACAAAGTCCACCTGAAATTTTTCAGTGTTCACATTTGGCAAGTATCAGAGCCGCTGATATCATCTACCTTGAACCTCTGTTTCACATACAATACTTCTTGTATATAAGTGCCAGTTTTGTCCGAACACTTATGAAAGTAATCATGTCCCATGAAGAACTGCAAGAAGTTTACTGATTTCAGCCCTATGAGGGTTCATTTATCATTATCATTATTAACACAGTTTTACTTTAATTGCTACTTAAAAGAGCAACTAGTCAAGTACAAGCTATGTTCAGATTGTTTTAAGAAGAGCTGGTGAAGGTACAGGGGAGAAATGTACAGGAGTCAGAAGGGAGCACACTCAGAGATACATGCAGACACAGAATCACTGTGTCCCAGGGACTGACTGGATAGTCTGAAAGGTCCCTGGAGAGAAAAGGTTCTTGGAGCAGGTGGCATCTTGCAGGATAAATCCCTCTGGCAGCTCCTGGCTGTGCCTTTTACAGCTTCTGGAGTGCCAGGCCACATCTTTGCTGGAAGGTTCTGGGGTCATCTGGGTCTGTTCCCCAGGGCCAGCCACCCATTCATATCCCAGACAAACTCATTTTGGGGCTGGGAGACATCATCTCCTGAGCAGTGTATGCAGCCCCTCTTCTGACTTCACCCTGCCCTTGGTCTCACTCATCTCCTCTGTGGAGCTGCAAGATCTACCCAAGCCCACGAGGGAAATCTGCCTGGCTCACAGTGGTGACCAAGTAACACGACACTGGCCGTACCAAACTCAGGCAATGAGAATACTCATCACAGCGAATTGCCCCAAAGACTTACAGAAGAAATGTGGTTTCAGATATGCCTCTAACCAGCCACAGGTACTTTAGGGGTTTAGCTGCACTTGTGCCCAATATGGACAGAGGAAAACAGCCTGTGTGGAAAAAAAAAAAATATCACCCATCTCCTCTCCCTGTCCTTTTCACTGTCAAAGTGCCTATTCATATCAGTGTCCACTTGCTGCTGACCTTCTGCCAGCAACAACCTACTTCCCAGCTGTCCCAGCCCACTCAGCTGTGTTTTCAGGCTCACTGCCTATGGCTCCCTCAACCCAGCCCAAACTACAGAAGAAGATGATGCAATTCTGTTTACCAGAAGTCCAACCACATTCCTTTTCTTTTGGCTCTAATGCCCTTACCAGACATCTGAGGACTGTTAGTGTTTGTTATCCCATGTGGTTCTGAGACTGAAAAGAAATCTGAGGAATCTATTGCTAAGCAGATTTATCATAACATGATAGTCAGCTGAAGGTCCCAGGAGGACAAAGATATTTCTCTGACATGGGAATCTCTTCTGATACAATTCTTCTACTACTTTGGGTAAAGGCACTTTCACCAAGACCAAATACATGCAGTTTGTTCCACTGGGAAATGAAGAGTGTATGTCCCTGTCATTTCCAGTATTATGTCCTTTCTCTTGGCAGTTTGTATAATTCTCTCTGGGGATATTTAGATTGCTAACTCTCCTTTTCCCTTTTGCCGCTTTCCCAGCACATCATTACAACCTGGCACTTGTTCCTCTCTATCTGTTGGCCTGCCCAGTTCCCACCCCAGCGGACACCTTCCTTTGCAGGTCCGTGCCCCTTTTTCACCTGCCGATCCAGTTCTCCACACCTCCCCCAGTATTTCTTTTCTGCTCCCAATTTCTTTGCAGAACTCATGCTTTAACAATCTCTCTTCCACGCTTTTCCGTGCCGGCCTGGCGCCCTGCCCCAGCATCCCCTTCTCGCTGCCCAACCCTGCACCTGCTGCCCGGGGCGGGTCCGGACCCCGGGCTCGGGCTGTAGCCCCGGGGCAGCGCTCCCTGGGCGCTCGGTGCGGCGGAGGAGGGCCCGCCTGGCCGCGCACATGACGGCACGGTGGGAGGGCGGCCCCGGCGGGCGGCTCGGCCGCGCCACCGCCCAGCGGGCGGCAGAGGCGGCCCCAGCGGCGGCGGCAGGGCCGGGGCAGCGGGAGCAGCCGGGGCAGCGGGGGCGCGGCCGGAGCGGGGCAGCGCGGTGCTGAAGGGACAGCGCCCGCCGCGCCCCGCCCCGCCCGGGCAGCCGGCGGGGACCACGGCGCGGAGCCGCGGGAGCGGGGCGGGGGTCCCCGGCTCCCAGCCCCCGCCCGGAGCGGCGGGCGCGGGGGCTCCGTCCTGCCCCCGCGGGAGCGGCGCCCCGGGCCCCGCGCAGCGCCCGCCGCCGCCCGCCCGCCGCGCCGATGCCGGGCGTGGGGGCGATCGGGGCGCGGTGCAGGCACCGGCCGCGCAGGAGCCCCAGAAAAAGCCCCAAGGCGGAGCCGGGCCAGGCCGGGGCCGCCATGGACGCGGCGATCTGGATCTACCAGTTCCGGCTGATCGTGCTGGGCGACTCCACCGTGGGCAAGTCCTGCCTCTTGCACCGCTTCACCGAGGGCCGCTTCCCGGGGCCGCTTCACTCCGACCCCACCGTGGGGGTGGACTTCTTCTCCCGGCTGGTGGAGATAGAGCCCGGCAAGAGGGTCAAGCTGCAGCTCTGGGACACGGCGGGGCAGGAGCGGTTCAGGTACGGAACCTGGGATCTTACCCACACCCCCTCCCGCCCGCTCCCCAAACCTGCCGACCTCCGGGCACACCCTGCTGCCCTCCCGGCTCTGCACCCTCCTCATCCGACACATCTCCGGCCCCAAGGACTTTGCCTCGCCCCTCTACACACTTCCCTGCACCCGTTTTGTTGCTGTGCCCCAAAGAGTTCTCCACCCCATTGCCTGCCAGTGGTCCTAGCCCCGTGGCCCACCATCCTTCTTGCCCCACTGCCCACAAGTTCCTTCCCAGGAGTTTCCTTCCCCACCCTTTCCCTTCAAACACACTAGGGGACAGCTACCCTTCTCCTCCTAGCTCTCACCAGAGGGTAACAAGTGGCCTTGTCCTGCTTCTTCTTCCCTCCCTCATCTTTCCCTGAAGTCCTGGACCTAACATAGCAATCCCTCCTTCATGTTTTATTCTTTCTTTGCTGCCTAGAGGCCTCTGCCTAACTCTGCATTTCTCACTTTGTCATCCCCTCCGAACTCATCCTCCCCTGCAGTATTTCACTCTGCCATTAACTCTCCCATGCAATCTGGAGACCAGGCCACCTCCCAAGCTCTTCTGTCTTCCAGCACAACAACATCATCTGCACCAGTGCAGCTATGGCAGTGTGAAGGCCACAGGGCAGCCAGCTGCAGTCCCTTACTACTGTTTTATCTGCCTTCTGCACCTGCTGTGCACTGACTGTTGCCAGGAGTCTTTACTAATACTGCTGCCATTTATACTGTAGCTAAACGGGCTCAAATGCTGCACTGAGTATTAAATACTGGCCATTCTCCCCTCTGTTACAAACAGTAGCAAAACCACCTTCTTTTCCTTCCCCAGAAAAGCCTCAGTCATTTCCCGGTTTACAAGTTGATACTGTCACTCACTCTTGTGTCTCTGCTCTATCTGTAGTGCTTGCCATTTCAGGCAAGTTGTGCATGGATTTGAGTTTGGACTTGGGGTTCCAGAGGTACGAATTCCTGGCACGGGCAAACACATAGCCCATCTTCATGAACCTCACCCACGCACCAGTTGTTAGTGGAATGCTAGCAGGAGGATTGAAATGGGCGCCTTCACTGGCCAGAATCAACCTCTCTGTACTCCCTGTCTTCTGCTGCAACAGTTGTGCAGATTCCCACACTCACCTGAAGAGGTGGGATTGCACTGTTTCACTGGGGGACAACAACTTCTTTTTCTTTACAATAAGCATTAGAGTGAAACCACAAACAACTTTCATGGGCTTGCAAGAGTCACAGCTTCAGATGTATTCTTGCAGGTGGGCTTCTGAAGGGTTAGCAAAGAAATTAACAGTGTTAATAGAAAGGTCTTAGCATTTTTCACCCTTTTTGTGCATTCCAGACGGAATGTAGAATACTTGTAAGTGACTAAGAGTGTAGAATCTCTTTATTTTGAATTTGATGACAAATAGCCAGGATGGCAAATGACAAGACACGTGACTGGAAGAAATGCAAATGCACAGAATCTTGTATATATTTAAAATCAAATGATGGCAATCCTTTAACCCAGGAATGCTCAGGGAATATATACTGATGAGTCATGCAGTCAGCTGCTCTTAAATTTACCTCTGTTTTTTTTCTAATATGTAGAAGGTACAACCTGAAGAAAATGGTTTTAAATATTTGTGTAGGTTTTTCTGCTAAGAGTTTCTTGTCAGTTGGTTACTGAATATCATAGTGTTTATTGTACAGTCTGTTTTACCTTTAGTCAAATAAATGATAAATGTTTTACAACATTACACCACAGGCTACAATGTTGCATTCTGTTCTCAGCTAATGGAGAACGCTACAGATCACAAGCAGAGACGATCTTAGGGAAGAGCTAATTACTCCAAAAAGTTATCTAATGCTGGGCAACATCAAGCAGTTTGCTGTTCTGATTTCCAGTTCTGCTCTGGATCACTTGCATTGGGATTTTAGAGGAGGTAAAACCTGTCTTCAAAGCTCCCTGGGGAGTTCCCCGCATGCAGGGCAAACTACTGCCTACATAATAACGCCCTTCTTTTGGTCCCAGGCATTAGGACATTCCCAGGGGAAAGGGAAGCTGTGACACACCTGTCATCAGACTCTCTTGGAAGATGTTGTGTATTCCTTGGACGAATTATTTGGGAAGAATTCTTATACGTTGCTAGTTCATTGATGATTCTGTAATTGAACTGGATTTTGTGCACTGATGTAGAAATCATCTTTAACATGCCCTGAAATAGCAGCTATTAAATATATTTATTTTCATATCAGTCAGGCATCACTAACCAGAATCTCCCATTTTCTGAGGTGCCACATGGACAATAACAACATAACCAGTAACACCTTTAGCATCTTACTAGAACAAGAACCTACACACTTGCTTGGTATAGACTCAGGTCTGTAATGCAGATTAACGTAAATGAAGGGCATATCCTCAGTTTCTTTCTATCTTCAGATCAGTCATTTAGAGCAATCTGCTACTTTGTCTGTGTTTTACATCTACTTTGCTATGGGTTTTGTTTGTTTGTTTAATTTTCCCGTATTTAAATCCAATAGTATATTTAAATCATGAAACCTCCAATGCCATAAAAGGCTCAGTAGTGGTGCTAAGACTGAGAGTTCATTTCTGTAGGGGCAAAATATTGTGGGGATGCTTTCATTAACCCACTTTTTAGTAGACCAGGATATTAGATACATTCTGGTTCTTGTACATCTTCAAAATAAAACACTATCCTGTTCTTTTTCAGTAAGCAATATGTCTTTTCAAAATTAATACCAGTACAATGTAGTCTTTAGTCATAGTATAAAAATAACTCTTCAAAATTAGATAAAGCTTTTAGTGAAAGTTTGGTTCATCTGGTAAAGATCAGTAAGATCATAATGAAAAAGAAACACTGTGACTGACTTAAAGCCTCCCTAAAGCCATAGTCTGATGTGATTATACAAAGAAGCACAGGATCATAGAATATCCTGAATTGGAAGGGACCCACGAGGATCATCAAAGTCCAACTTCTGGCTCTGCACAGGATGACCCCCACAGTCACACCGTGTGCCTGAGAGCATTGTACAAATGCTTCTTGAGCTCTGTCAGGCTGGTGTTGTGGCCACTTCCCTGGAACAGGGGAGCCTGTTCCGGTGCCCAACCACACTCTGGGTGAAGAACCTTTTCCTAATATCCAACCTGAACCTCCCCTGACACAGCTTCAGGCCATTCCCTCGGGTCCTGTCAGTGGTCACCACAGAGCAGAGATCAGTGCCTGCCCCTCCTCTTCCTCTCACGAGGAAGCTGCAGACTTCAGTGAGGTTTCCCCTCAGACTCCTCTTCTCCAGGCTGCCCCAGCTCAGAGCAGAGGGGACAATCCCCTCCCTTGCCCAGCTGGCCATGCTGTGCCTGATGCCCCCAGGACAGGGTTGGCCCTCCTGGCTGCCAGGGCACTGCTGCCTCATGAAGTGTAAGAAAATGATTTTAGAAAACCCCATAACATGATATTGTATGTATCAATGTTTCTTCCAAAACTTTGTATTGCTTTTTTCTTGAGTTGCTGTTTTCTAAAGCCTCTGTGTTATACGAATCTTTTTTTCTTAGTAATGAGAAAACTAGTTTCAAATTATGTATACCAGAAGTACAGAAAAATGAGTGTTGTCTCTCCAATATATTCACCCAGTTTTTGTGATGTACAGTACGAAGTTACAGGATACTTTTTAGTCATCTTTATTAAAAGCAATACATACACATAATTCAGTATAATGACTTAGATCATCAGCTGCTGTAAATTAGCACATCTCTGCAGAAGGGACTTGTAAGAGATGAGGGTCCTGACTGCTGTGTATAAGCATCAAAAACATGCAGAGGGCTGTGTTTCAGTACTCTGATTCATAAATACATGATATGACATCTTTTTATATAGAAATACTTGGCAGATGATGCATTGCTTTTTCAATGCTAACCTACTTTCTTTCCTGGCTAATGCATTTCTTTGTTTTCAAGGTTTGGGGTGGGGGCAGGGTTGTTTGTTTTATTTTGTTTTGTTTTGTTTTTTAAATGAAATTAGGTTGTATTAGCTTTCACTTCTCCACATCAAATCCCATTTTTGTTATCCACGTTTGCCCTTACTAGAACTACCTGAATTATTCTTTTGCCTTCATTTGTGTTTGCACACACTCTAGAGGAAAAAAGAAATGGTTAAGAAAACCAGAAACAGATCCTTATGGCACCTGTATTTAGTGCTTCACAAAATGTGACACCCCTCACTTATAGTCTTAAACAATTTTGAGAGACAGTGTGCCATTTTTCATAGCCAGGCCTTTTGAATCAATCCGAGGTTAAGATCCCTTTGTCTTCACATTCAGAGAGACACTGCATGGACTCTATTGCTGGGAATGTAGAAAAGATCTTTCTAAGCATTAGGAAAAACAGTCGCTCCCTCTTATCTAAATAAAACATTTCAAATGCTGTTTGCTGTGGCTAAATGAATTTAGATACACCAAGAAATCTAAGTCTTCTTCATCTGTGCACTTATCTATCTGTAATAGGACTACTGCTGCTAATCATACCTCTGTGTTCAAATTGTTATCAAAAACTGTGCAATGGGATGAACTGAGAATTGGAGGGAGCTACTGTTGAAGTTGTGCTATTGTGTACAGTTCATCCTGCTTCCTAAAGTTTTGAGGTTTTGGCATCAGCATCCTCCTCATAATCATGAGATAAAATTGAATTAATTCTTAGCTTAGGTTATGATTTCAAATAATGACTGTTATGCTTCTCATTTCACTTGGAGAATAATTATATGTACACTAGTTATATATTTATGCCAGCAACAAGTGCTTGTGTACAGTCCTTGGTAGGCTGTCACTTCCTTTAAAATGTCTCTTCTCACCTCCATTTTCTCCTACTACTTATGATTAGAGATTTAAAATAATTTTTTAGTTTCTTTCACTCTCTCTCTCTCTATATTCTAACTTTTTTCCTTACTTTAGAGCACATTAAAACTTCTTTCAACCAGAAGAAAAGTTTCCTACTTCCAAAATTTCTTCCAGTGAACATTCGGAAACTTAGAGGGCTCAAAAGTAGAAAATAACTCTTTCCAGCCCTCATGCCAAAAAAATTGTAAATGTATAAAATATAAAGAGCTTTTGAACCCTTGTGTCCCTTGCCTGTAATAACTATGTTTGCCCAGCTCACTCAAAACTTTCAGACAGTTTTGTTCAGGGAATTTCCTTTCTCTGCCTGCTACCTGTTGACTTCTGCAAGCAGAAAGAGTTATGATTATCTTTATAGACATTCTTTTAAAGAATGCAAAGGGATTCAAGTCAAGGAATGCAGAAGGATATGCTTGAACACTGGCAAGTTTGGGCTCCAGGTTTCCCGACATGCGTGACATATGTGAAATACATATTTCAGTCTGAAATAATTGATTAGAACAAAGTGAAGTGCATGTTTGTGTGAAGCTGAAGGAGTCGGACTTTACACCAAAAGTATATATCTCTTCTTCTGTGAACATGTCCCACAGTTTGCTAATAAAGACCACTTTACAGAACAATTCAGCATTCAATATTTGCCCTAGAGGCACTGCTTTCAGGAATGTTTAGAAAGTGAATTTTGAATGTAGGAAAAAAAATAGTTGTCTAGTAGATAAATGAATAAATTTCAATCAGCTTTAAAAAAGGAAAGTTATTTAATAAAAGTTATAAAAGATAAAAACACATTGCCATACGGAAAAGTAATCACTTATGAATAAAGTGAAAATGCATTTTAACTTTCCTTTTCCTTTTTTTTTCCCTTTATAGATCAATAACACGCTCTTATTATCGCAATTCTGTGGGTGGCCTGCTAGTGTTTGACATCACAAATCGACGATCTTTTGAACATGTGAAGGACTGGCTGGAAGAAGCAAAAATGCACGTGCAGCCCTTTCAGATTGTGTTCCTATTAGTAGGACACAAATGTGACCTAGTGTCACAGCGCGAGGTTACAAGAGAAGAAGCTGAAAAGCTGTCATCTGACTGTGGTATGAAATACATAGAAACTTCAGCAAAAGATGCCACAAATGTCGAAGAGTCCTTTACAATCCTCACACGAGACATCTATGAACTTGTAAGAAATGGAGAAATCTCAATACAAGATGGATGGGAAGGCGTCAAGAGCGGCTTTGTTCCAAATGTTGTACATTCATCAGAAGAAGCTGTAAAGCCCAGGAGACAGTGCAACTGCTGAGGCTGTAGCATGCCAAAGAGCCCATGGGGTGTTTAGAAGATGATGCCAATCTAAATGACAGAAAAATCATTTTGAAACAATATTAGATCATGACATAGCTGAATCATAGAACGGTAATTTGGTTTTGTATCCTTCTGTCTGGGTTATAATCCATAACACTTTAAGTGCTTTTTTTCTTTACAGAGTACAATAACTGTGTGTGGTCTTCAGGAAAAGAAATTATTTATTGAGAAAGGGAAAACTAATTCTGTAGCAAGACACTGAGAAAGTGCAATAATCATCATGACAGCGTCCTCGCTCGGGCTTTGTATTTTGAGTACTGTTTAAAATCAAGTCTTGTTAGTTGAGGATCAGATGAGCTCATTACTTTTGTTCATCCTGCCTTAGCTTTAGACAAGAAAACATTATACCTTATACTTTTTAATGTGATTCTTTATGTAAGTGCAGGGTTGCTAATGACCATTAAATTTTAGAATGCTGTAGAATTTGATAACAAAGATAACTGTAATGAAAGCAAACTGAGAGATTGCTCCAATAGCGAACACTTTTGATATGACAATGAATACAAGCCTTACTAAAGAAAAAGAACGTTTTAGAAAAGATTATTTATTTGTATAAAAAGTAGGGAATAGAAACAATGGAATTTATTATTAAATATTTTCTGAATTGCCAACATCACATAGGATCCAGCTGTTATGTGACTTGTATACAAAACAGCCTCCCAGCCACTGGAGTTACCTTTCAGGGCCAGATCCCCAGCTGGGTAATTATCATTGTCACACTGATGCCTATGGAATTATGTTAATTTACACAAACAAATTCCATATTAGCTTTAAAAAAATAAACCTACTTCAAACCAGAAGTAAAGAAGTTTAAAAGTGCTGCAACCCATGGGAACCCAGGCCTTATATTTGAATAGGGTAAGGACAGTTTTATTCTTAGCCAGCAAATGTTAAACTGTTGTTTAAAAATTGAAGCTTTTAAACTAAAACCATTACAAATAGAGCATTTGGAGAGGAAAGGATTTCTGAAGTAATGCTTATCTACAGAGAGCAAAGTTAGAGAACTCCTATTCTAAGAAAGAAACCCATAATAATTTTAGTAACAACAATAGGAGAAATCTGTGATCATGTAGCATTTTACTGAGCTTGGAGTCATCTTCCTACTCCTCTGAATATAACACACACTAGCTTTATGCAAACTAGGTCTAGCATGTAAATACCAAATAAATCTATTTCTATTTTACTGTACCAGTATAAAAGACGACTTGATCTCCAGAGTTAATAAGCAGCTACAATTTATCTGGCATATTCATAACCACCAAACATCAAGCCAGTTATCTTCATATAGAAGTGTGTTATCCTGTACAATCCTCCTTTATCAAGATCAGGCAACAAGTCTATCTAATCTAATTTTCTTCTTCAAGAAGCATATGATTAGTTTTCTCTCAGGTTACCTTTACGTTCTTTTACAATTGTTTTTCAAATAATTTGTTGTATGGGTACAGGTTGTCTGGTTTCAGTTACTTTATACAATTAGGTCAACTGAAATCATTGACTTCAAAGGGAATTAAAAGTTTAAGTTTGTCTAAAGCATGAGCCTTACTTGCACTGAGGGATAGTTACAGTATCATGGAACGATACAGAGGCCTTAATATAAACAGGAATCAGCCTTAATTCATTAGCACATAGAACAATTAATTCTAGTCTCAGCATGCCACAATTGCTGTGAGCCTGATTCTCTATTAAACTACATGTATTGACACCAAATCAACTTTGTTTGGAGGGTATTTTAAGCCCTCTTCACAAAGTAAACATGACTACAGATGCCAAAAGGTAGTGAAGAATCAGGCTGTGTGCATTTGACACTGATTCCCTTGTGATATGAGGCTTATGTTGTGCATCTCAGAAGAGCTCTTTGTTGTTTAATCACCTTCTATATCTCAAATATAGGGCTGATTGTTCTTCCTCAAATTCACAAAGACTGCTGAGACCAAATCAGTGTATATGATCTTCAGTCCTGGACTCAGTCCTCTGTGTGCTACCTGGTTTTTCATGTTTAGCACCATGGGGATGTGGATACTGGTTTCTTATGACATACCCAAATAACTACAACAACAAAAAATTAAAACAGCCTTATAAGTGCCAGGTATTGCTGTGAATTTACATTTCATTGCATATTTCTTTATTTTTAGATTAAAATCTTGTATCTTAAATTTTTCTTCCTGAATACTCTGGAGCAAATGAGCTTTTCATTCTGTATGAAAAAAAAAAAGGTTGTATTAGGGGGAAAAGGGCTGGGAGAAGAGGGGAGTGGAGGGGAGGTATGCACAGAGAAATAAACAATCATCAGAACAGAGCCTTAATCTCTGTTGTCAATGTCGTACCTGTGGTGTCACATTTATTACACTGGGAATAGAGTTTTTAACCAGATTCAACTGTGTAAGGAACTGGTATTGGCAATGCAAATAGAAGTTCACTACATTTTAAAGTACTGTGCACATAGTTGTCTTATTTGTAATTCCTAAAAATGTAGGTTAACATGTACTTTCAAACATTGTCTGTCTTTATGATATATTAAACCACTACTGTATCTTCTCACTACACACTTGCAGTTGATAGAAATGTCTGATAAATTGATAATTTGTCAAAATGTATCATTTTCCTTTCAGAAGTTTAGCAACATGATATGTAAGTAACAGCTTGAATAAGCTGTAGAGTGGGTTACAGTTCAGTGCATGTATATTATTTTTCCCCTCGAGGAAGTATAAATATTGACAATAGAAAAAAATTCCAGAAATTGCAGGAATTACATAATCTTACTTGGTTGCCAAATTAAAAAAAATAAAATATTTAATAAGAAAACACAAACTTTGCAAATTAAGATTTAATTAATCCCAGTTATTAAATAGAAAATGTTGAAAAACCTTGGCAGAGGTTTTATTTGGATTCATAGGCCTAGCAAATGAATGGATAAAAGGTATTGTTTTGGACTCCTAAAATGATTAAACTTTCATTGCTTTTATTTTAAGTCTGTTAACAAAGAGTAAATATCTTCCTCTACTCATTAAAACACTTTACACATTAATTAAGATATTTTGGCTTGTTCATAATTGTATCTGTCCCATGTAAGAAGCAGAAACTGGCCTCATACCTTAGGAATCAACCAAGGAAAAGATCTGGAGGTGGAAAATGTTTGGTTTTTTTAATTTATGCCTTCATTATGGAATAGACTCAGCGATCTAACTTCAAACTGGCGACTGTCGTGTGCTCACAGAAAATGATGCAGGCTTGAGTGAGCCCCCAGGCACACTGTGCTGCCCTGTGCTGAGATCCCTTCTGCTTCAGACAAACAGCTACTGGTGCCCAAGCTGTCTGTCTGAAAGCGAGGGTGAGCGGATGCCCATGATCACAGATATTTCAGTCTCAGCTTTTCAGCTCCCTTAGGGAGGACATGCTTCATTGCCCTCTTTTTACATAATTAACATCCAGGATGAGTGCTTTTTCCCTCACTGAAGACCCCGGCACAACGGGAGCTCCTCAAAGTCTCCTTTGCTTTTTACACAGAGCTGGCACAGCGATTTCAGCAGCCTTTAGTCAGTCTTGAAGAAAAGAAGGAAGGCTGAGGGTTTATTCTCTGCATGTGCATGGAACCTTACCACAAACATGGTGGGCTGTTTAAGAAATCATTAAATACCAAAAAACAATTGTCAATAGCAAAAATTCGTGTTGTTCATTTCTCAGAGTCTAGAGACTATCTGTCAAATAAGTGAATGAAATTAAAATTGTAAAAGTGGAATCGCCCATCGCCTACAGAGGCGATTGGGAATAGCAGGCTCTTTATGGAGGGGAAGATAAATCTTCATTTAAACTCAAACTGAGGAGTTCAAAATCCCAATCCTGATCTGCAAGAGTGGATCATTGTCTTTGAAAGTAGTTAATTCATTTACTTCTAAGAGAAAGTAACGTTTTAGGCTAGGCCTGAGTTATGCAGGGATGGATGCTCAGTGTGTCACCAGCAGAGATGACTGCTCCCTGGGAGCAGTGCTGGCAGCCAGCTGACAGCAGCCCCCAGCAGCCCCACAGGCTACAAGGGCAGCTCAAACCGAGATTAACTGATCACAGGCTGCCAAAGGCTCACCTTGCAGCTGAAGAGCTTCTGCAGAAAGGCAACAGTAGAAGTGGCAAACACAAGATCTGTGCATTGTAAATAAAAGCAATGTCGAGGTACAGAAAGTGGCATTTCAGCTATAGTTCAATTACTGCCATTCCTCACTGCTGTGGCTTCAAATCTGCACAATCTACGCAAACTGAGTTTTCCTGCCCCATGAAAATTGTGGAAGGACAAACCGAGCCTCCTGTGGCAATACAGGCAGTCACCAGGGAGAGGGCTGCACAAGATAAGGGTGGAAGGAGGACAAAGATAATTTCTTCCATGCCCGCACAACCCTGGGGCAGAAGCGAGAGTAAGCACTGCCAGAGCCCTAAAGACCCTGTAGAAATATCCATCGCTGCAGTGGGACTTGTGGGATGAACGAAAGTGCCAAGGACCTGGAATCAGCACAGAGATGCAGGCTGTTGACTCCCTAACTCCAGTGCACCCTCAGGATAGGTTACCCCTGTGGCACAGCTGCAGGAACAATTGGGTACAACAACTGCTGGCACTATGTCTACACTGCATAGTGTCTACACTGCAGAAAGGCAAGTGTCTACATTGCAGGCTGTTTCCCTTTCACCTTCTCCCCCACATGGTTTCTCTACAGGAAGGGACTGTCAGAATACATATCTGGCACCAAGGTGTGACAGTGAGCAGGGCAATAGTTGAAAACTTTAGTGGTAGTTGCTAAGTATTAAGGTACTAAAACTGAGGGGAGGAATTGTGGAAAATATTCCAGCACAATCTTAGTAATAAAAACCTTTCAGGGCTGGCACTGCTCTGCAGCACTTTCGAGAATTGTCCATTTTGGTTAAGTTTTCAATGCCAAGGAAATAGTTCCGCTATTTAGTAATAATTTATATTAGTTTGTAATTTTAAAATAATTACTGCATATTATTCAGGGAGAAAAGTCCTCTCTGTGCAGATCATTTTAGTAATTTTGCTGACATACAGCTTGTGTTGTTTTAAAAGAACAAGCTATGCCAGGATGTAACTTTAAAATACACAAGTCTCAAACCCCATCAATCAGACCATTTAAATGCACGGTTCATTTTACTGGAATTCTTCTCTGCTCAATTCTCTGTGGAAAAGAGTGTAATTCTCAGAGAAACTTTTAAAACAAAAGAGAGGCAAAGCTTACTGAGCACTGAAAAAGAGATGCATATGTGAACAAGTGTCAGAAAAGTAGAACATGTTTTTTCTTGTGGTATCCTCTTTCACTCTACCATGCTTCACAGCCCGGCTGTAGCTCCCCGGGTACGTAGTGAATGGAACAGTAAATTTCTAGCTGTCCAAAAACACTGGGAGATCAAATGTAATTCCCCACAGCAGATCTCGCAACTCTGTGCTTGGGCAAGGAACAATGGCCACATTCTGCCTAACACATGCCATGTGCTTCTCTGTGTCCCACGAGGAATTTGGCCTCAACAAAACCTCTCCCGCAGGTTCTGCCTGCAGACAGTCACTCTGCACCACTCCACACCATCCTCACTGACACTCAGGACAAAAAGTGTAAGGTTTTCCCGCAGGGAAACTATGAGGGAACAGCACTGTGGTCTAAAAAATACATCAGAGAAAAACAAACATCAGGCAGAGAGGTTATTTAGGTTATTTAAGCTGAAGGACAATGTTGGCATGAGAACAAAGGGGTCATACTGAGATGCACAGGATAGGTGGTTCTGGTGACGCTACGATAGCAAAGCCTTGGGCCGCTTTAAGTGAAAGCAACAGTAATCTTTACTGCACATGCAGGCAACTTCTCCAGAATGCCATTGTTATTAACCGAAAAGGTGATGTGAAGCCCAGATAGTAAACACCAGAAGTGTTTGCCTACTTGTTGAAATGACAACAAACATAGGAGAAGTTTGGTCACTGACAGAGCTTCTTTTTTCAGCTACAGGTAGATGTCTGAGTGTTCTTGCCCTTTTAAATGGATTGTCTTTGGTGACTCACGGCACATTTTGTGCATGAGGTC
This sequence comes from Prinia subflava, assembly GCF_021018805.1. Classification (NCBI taxonomy): domain Eukaryota; kingdom Metazoa; phylum Chordata; class Aves; order Passeriformes; family Cisticolidae; genus Prinia; species Prinia subflava. The sequence goes on from NC_086249.1 coordinate 33,593,590, forward strand.
AGTGATAAACAAGAATTTCCCACTGCAAGAAAAACTTCATGTAAAAAACTACTGAACATAACTAGTTTGATGGGATAAGAGTTTAAAATGGACTAATCAAGCATCACATGTTTTTTCTCTTCATGGACTAAGTGAAGATTAGAAGAAACTATGTTCATCTTAATGGTTCATCTTACTGGTTTCAGGGCATTAGAACAGATCATAGAAACATATATTTCTCTCTAATGCAACTCATTCAAAGCCTGGAATCAGTTCATTCCGAGACATCTAGAATATTAGATGGTATTAATTCTAATGACCATCCAAATCTTAATGAGCTGTTCCTTGCAAATCACTTTGAAGCAGTGCACATGTCTGGGACAGTCATCCCCTCTGTCTTTAAAAATCCACGCAAAGGATTAACACTATAGGCCAATGTAATATCAATCAATAATTATTATCTTCATTACCATCAGAATTTAATAATAATCCATTTGTAATAGAATTAAAGCAAATAAAACAATATTGTGTAACACTGAACACTGTCAAAGCACCCTGAAGTGGTACTAAACTACTATATAACCTTAAGACCCATAGACGGCTTTGCTTCACAGATCATTCATGCACAGATCTTCAGGGAAAAAAACCCCAACAATTACAATCATTGTGTAAACCATGCAAAATGAGATGCACACTATTTTTAATATCAGTAAAAAGTACCAGTGTCTCCTTGTCTCTCTGCTTCTCAGAAGTTCAAGTTCTCTTTATTCCTTGGCTAGCCTACTCATAACTATTTCACAAGAGCATATTTGGGCAGGATGCACGAACTCTCAGTACAGTCATTGCTGACCCATCCAGGCCAGCAGCGTAAATGTTACATCACGTCTACCAGGTCCCTAAGGGGACTTAGAAAAGATCAGACCATGAAAAGTACACTGGGTACTCCTACACTTTTGTGGCAACATTTTATAAGTTTGGATGAAAAGTGCAAATACTGAGAAATCCATCATTTTCAAACATAGCATTTTAAAACACTGCCCAACTTCACTGAGCTTCAAAGCTGGTTAAGCAAAATTTGCAGTTACAGCATTCTAATGATTTGTGGTTTTATACTCTAAGCTTTGCATCAAAAAGACCTGAGATGAAGTTTTCTGTAGCAGTTCATTTTCTGGATCTGTATATCAAAAGCAGTTTAGAAACATCACTGAATTGTGGCATTAATAGCAACCATATATTAAAAAAGAAACTAACAGAAAATGAAAAGAAAAAAAATATCAAATAATTGGAAATGCTCACATTTTTTTAAGGATTTGGGCAAAAGAGAATGAATCAGTTCATAGAGTAGTGGCTCAAAGAAATGGCTGCCTCCATGTGACATTCTGTAGAATATTTACCTGTATCTCAGCTTCTCTGGTACTTACCTACCTGTAATATAATACACAGACAGGAGAGAGGAGAGGTTGAAGCACAAATGCAGAAGTCTCACATTTTACTGCCCCTGCTGGAGGCCTCCTAACTTCAGCACTGTTGTAGAACATATGTGCAATGAAAAGTGCATAGCACAATTAGATCTATATTGCATAATTACATATGATATGCAAAACTGTGTCCATTGCATGTGCAATAAATACCAGATACTTAACTACTGATAGTACAGAACATATAATAACAGCAAAGAAAAAATAATAAACTAATCGGAGCATTTGGAAGCTGGAAACCTTGTCAAAATAGGAGATTATTCAACACCTCCTTTTCACTTCTCAATTAAAAGAAGGCCTTAATAGGACTACCACGATTTATTCATTTAATAAGGGTGTAGGCCAGATTTGGTCAGCATTATCAAAACTTGCACAACAGTATACACATTTCTTAAATATTTTGTTACAGCTTTTCTTACACTTCAGGGTCCCTATCCTTTGCAATATGAATTTATCTTCAAATCCTGTGCCCCAGGAGAGGCAAAGGGAGGGCTGCCATCCCTGGTGGCCAGTGATGTGGCTGTCCATACTAATGACTCAGGGCAGGCCAGGTTGAACAGGAAGCATCAGCACTCAGGGCTCTGAGCCTGTATGAAAACCTTGTTGAAATTTTCTTCAAGAAAATTTTTTATGCAAACGCTAAATGTTTTAAGAGAAAAGTGAGATTCTGTCTTATATAAAGAAACCCTTAAATTTTCAAAATCCTTCTCAAAAGGTGCCTAAACGCAAACTTTTCCTACTAAATATTCCCTTGTGTTGGATTTTGATGAACCTTGTGTGTCCCTTCCAACTCTGAAGATGCTGTAATCACAGAATCACAGAACTGGTCAGATTGGAGAGGACCACACGGGATCATCTGGTCCAACCGCCCTGCTCAAGCATCCTAGAACAAAGGATTGTGTCAACTGTTCTTTCGTTTTCCAGTGAGGGGAACTCCACAACTTCTCTGGGCAATCTGTTCCAGTGCCCAGTCACCCTCACAGTAAAGAAGTTCTTCCTTATGTTCAGGTGGAACTTCTGTGCCCACTGCCTCTTGTTCCCAATTGCATGGCACCACTGAGAAGAGCCTGGTGGTGAAGGTCCATCCTCCTGACACCCCTCTTTCAGACACTTACACAGTCTCTCATTCTGTAACTTGAACACTGGTGACAACTGGCACGAAGCGTGGCGCCTTAGCCGGAGATTGGGTGCAGGGCAGCGACCTGGCTTCGCAGCACACGGCTCGGTGCGGGCGGCGTGCGGGGCCGTGCCCGCCGTGCCCCCCGCTCCCTCCGGCCGGGCGTGCGGGGGCCGGGGCCGCAGCACCAGCGGGGACAGGACGGCGGGCCGTAGTTAGTTAGTTAGTTGGTTAGTTAGTTAGTTAGTCAGTCAGTCAGTCAGTCAGTCAGTCAGCTGTCAAGTTGCCCTTACAAACCGCAGCGCCCCGTCCCGCCGAACGCGGGCTCCGTGCCGAGCCCGTCCCGCGGGTCCCTGAGGGCAGCGGCGCCGGGCCGGGCGGCGCGGGCGGCGGCCGGCAGGGGGCGCTGCAGGCGGGCCCGCAGCCGCGCTGGGCGGCGGGGCCGCTCCCGGCGCCGCATCATGTGGGCCCGGCCCCTTCCATGGAGCCGCGGCCGCCGAGCGCCGCCCGGGCGGACGCCGCCATGAGGCTTTGAGGGGCGGCTGCGTGCGGAGTGCCCGGCCGGTCCCAGCGCTGCCGAGCTCCCCGAGCCTCGCCGCGGGACAGGGAAGCCCAACGCTGAGGCCGCCGCCGCCGCCGGTGCTGCTGCTGCCGCCGCCGCCGCGGGTCCGGGCGAGCGGGCGGGCGGCCCGGGGCCATGTAAAGCGGCAGCGGCCGGTGGGAGCCGAACCGAGCTCGAGCAGAGAAGCCGCGGCTGCCGGCCGGGGAGGCCCCGCAGTGGGGATCATGGCGACGTCTAATCTCTTAAAGGTGAGAGCGGGGCCCGGCCGAGTCCTGCGGGAGGAAGGGGGAGGCGGCGGGGCCGGGCGGCCCTGCGGGTGGCCGGACCGGGCAGGACGGCGGGGACGGGGGCAGGGCCGGGGTCGGGCCGCGGGTGCCGCTGCCCGGAGTTGCCGCTCCCAGGGCCCCCCCGCAGGTGAGCGGCCTTGGGCTGCCGGCCTCGGCCCGGCCCGGCCCCGGCGGCGGCTGCTGCCTGCTGCCAGCACCGCGCTCCCGCCCCCCGGCTCTCCCTTCCCAAACACCCCTCGTTGGGAAACAGCGTTGCGTCGTGCAGATAGACAGGGCACGGTGACTTCTCTTTGTTTATTTAAGAAAATCCGGGTGTACGGAAAATGAGTTTTAAGTTAAACAAAGAGTTGAAAAATGTCTTCGCTGAGGGCAGGTGCCGTTATTGGGGTGGGCACCGTGTTCCAGTTTTTTTGTTACCTGCAGTTTTCCTGCAAAGGGAAACTCCCGGAGGCCTTTCGCTTACGTTAAGCAGCTTTGCTTTTGTAGTCGTATGTTTTCAAGCACTTTCCCGGCGTTTGATGGCAGATGTCAGTCACCCCAAGCTGCCGCAGGTCGAAACAGAAGATTTCAGTGGGACAGTGCAGTGTTTGAGCTCAGGACTGCCTGTCCTGATCTTTGCGGTATGTATGAGAAGACTCAGTGTGGCCTTTGAGGCCATGCTAGCACAGGGAGGATGGGCCTGCTTGAAACCACTGTTACTAATGCCTCCAGTAAGTGTTTCTACAGCACCGGTTAACTACAGTGCTGTGATAGGCCAAGGGCAGGCTGCCTGCTTAACTTGAGGAATTGACAATTGAAGATATAGATAAATATAGGCATAAACATGTGTTCAGCGCTATGTATAGTAGTTCATTGTGGTCCTGAAGAAGTACTGCTTGCATTTTATTAACCTGACCTAATTTGGATGTATAGATCTAGCCTGAATCTGCTGGCTTTATTTATTACTCTGAGACATTCCGTGTGAAGAAATGAGAAGTAATTTATCCCCTTGTTTCTTCCTGATATTAAAAAAAAAATCTTTCTATTAAAAAGATACATTTTTAAAAATCTTTCTTTGAAATTAATTTTAATTAATTCCTGTATCTTTTTATGCCTGTAAGAGGTTGGTAGATATTTAAGCAGCTAATACTTCAAAATACTTAAAAATCTAAAATTGAGGAACCCAAAAACACAGGCGAAAAAAATAACGTCCCAGAAGAAGAAATGTCCTTCTTGTGGAAAAGCATGTGTTCAGAGCAGGGCTCAGACATTTTATCCACTTGTTAATGTTTTAGACCATCTCTTTGCTGTACATTTGAGGATTTCTGGAAAGTCCAACATGTGCTTTGATGATACACGTGGTGGGATAGCCCACAGCAGATAGGAGAAACAGTGACCAGTGGGATTTGTCAGCGTCCCACCTCAGCTATTTTGAAAAAGCAATAAGTCATAAAAACAGAGGTGCCTTGACTTGGTGAGATGGCTCTTGCCAAACTGAAGTCCTTGTGTTAACTAGTCATGCTTTTGTCACTGACCTTTGCGTCATCTATCTTTTATATTGACAATAAGATGTATATGCTCAGCATGTTTTAGGAAAAAATGCTGCAGGGATATATCTTCTAAAATAGATCTTTTTGGTCACTCTGAGTGTGGTTAAGCACTTAGCTGACCAATTAGTGAGTTTCCCAATAAGAATGAAGTATGATTCCCACGTTACTGAAGGAAAGATTATACAGTGACTTGCCTTTGTTTATGGCAGAAGATAAACCAGTGTGAGAATTAGAACTAGGGAAGGTCCTTTGCTCCCCAGTTCCGCTTGTCAGTGCTCTCTGAGAAGCAAACTGTTGATTCCAGGTCCGTGTTGCCTGGCAGTGCCTTGTGCCATCTGAGCCTGTCGAACATACTTCTGCTTTCATCTTTAAGGGGCAAAAAAGCAATGTCTGGGCACTGTAAAAATCCCAAGCTAAGAAAGGAGAGGTGTTAAAATCTGTGAGTTTCTTCCATATCTTCTCCAAGTAAGTCTGCATAGTCAAATCTAAGTTGGGTATAGACAGGTCTTAGTTTTTGCTGGCATGAACAGGACCTGAACGTTTTCTTTTGTTTTCCCCCATCCTGGTTCAGCTTTCTGCATAGTTGAGAAAATCATGTGAAATATTCCTTTCTGATTCTATTACCAGATACCAGCTGAATGCGAATCTGACTGGCTGTCATCATTTTAGAGTGCATCATTCAAACTCCACAAGTGCTGAATTTTCCTAATTGTAAATTCTTTTTTTTTAGTGAGGAGCATATTCTTGGAGAACCTTCTTTAAATGCCAGATTAGAATGACCAATTGTGTTGAATCCTGAGAGATTTGAATCCTGAGACAGAACAAACTGCAATGTGGTGGAAATGCTGCAGTACTTAGTAAGAGCCCTTACAGGGTCAGCTGGTGCCTTCCCTACCTGTGGCAGAGCTGCTTTCCCTCGTTGAGGCAGTGCCTTTCTGGTAGGTGACCAAGCCATTTCCAGCAGAGTCCCCGAGAGTTTTTTGTCTCAACACACGTGACATTTTTAAAGTGGGGTACTTCCATTTCAGGGCCCCTGTAGGACTTGTAACTTGCTCTCTTTGCAGTGATGATATGCTCTAAACCAATTCACCCATGTGACATGAAGACATTTGAGTTTTTCTCCAGTTTGTGGAGCAGAAAGCACCTCAGCTTATTGTAGCACAAAGAAAACCTGTAGCCATATCCACGCTGGCAGATCTTGACACTGTTGTAGAGCCTTACTGGAGCTGCCAGCAAGTGCAGGAGTCTATCCTTGCAAGATGAACTCCAGCATGAGCCTGGTATTAGGAGAGAAGCAGCAAAGGAAGCAACAGTTTTCCCAGAGCTTGAATGAAATGAGAATTGCTACTTGCCTTTGCATCAGTTTCAACTGTTTGTCACTGACAACGAGGAACACATTTGAAGTTTTTGAATTTTTTGACTTGAAGTACATGTTTCCAGATCTGTTTCTTCTTGGCTGTTTCCATTTAGGATATCCTTAAGAAGCTAGGGAGTGTTGTGTGCTAGTTAGTTACATACAAAAGCTTTTCCTATGGCTACTTTTCTGCTTTGAGTAGAAGCTTGCTACAAGCATTACACTGATTTTCAGAGCTACTTGAAGCAGAGATTAATCAGACAGTGCTTGTTTCCATCTAGGACATCATATTTCCTATTTCATCCCTCTGTGAGCTGGCTTTAGTATAAATAATGTCTGAAAACAATGAAGTCGTAAAGGTGAAGATGTTACTCAGATGCAGATCAGATGTACAGTAAGACCCAGAGAATGCTGCTTCTCTACAATTCTGTGTAGAGCATCTGGCAGAGACCAGGGCTGAATTTCTCTGTGGCCTGAAATAAAGAGAGTACACAGCAAAGAGAGTTCCAAAGAGACATTTTGAGGTTCAAAGGGGGAGCATGAAGGTCTTGGTGTATTGCCTTGCCTTGTTACATCTGTTATGTTTAAGTGCTTATGCATAGAATTGAACAGAGAAAAGTATAATGTGTAAAGTAGTATGTATTTCAAGTTCAGTGTTAACACAGAACTTTAAATCTTTATGAACAAATTTAAAGAAGTAAATTTTAAATCAAAATATTTCATAAGTGGAGTTATTTTTCAAAGCTTTAAAATTTAAACACTAGAATGGCTACTTAGCCAGGGTGTGACTATCACCTGTAGTCTGTGTTTTCAGAAAAGATTTGATAAGTGGAGTAATTTTATTTCATCAAAAATATGCTTTACTGTCCTGTTTACCTTTCCTTTGGAACTGTGGTTGGAAGTAAAGTAGGAAAGAAAAATTGCCCGGGAAATACTGCTCAGAAATGGCATGTGTGACTTTGGTAACAACTAAGAATTGCCACTGTTTGACCTCCTCTTCTACTATAAAATGTGTTTTCTCTTGTGCACTAGTAGGGATGGAATTAATGAATGGGAATGATACACAGTAGGTGGTATTTAATGCACCCTTTCTTCCTGTAATTGCTGTATGAAATTGTAATGTCATGGAAGCCTAAATCTATGCAGATGATGTTGCTGTAATCTTCTTTGATTTCAGTAAAGCTTTCCATACTGTCTCTCAGAGCATCCTTCTGGAAAAATGTCCAGTCCACAGCTGGATAAACACACGCGATGGGTGAGCAACTGGTTCATTATAGGGAATTGGGTGATGTCAGACTGGAGACCTGTCATAAGTGGGGTTCCACAGGGCTCCATCCTCTGCCCTGTGCTCTTCAGCATTTCATAAATTACTTGGACACAGGGCTGGAAGGGACTCTAAGCAGGTTCCCAGATGATACAACACTGGGAACAGCTGCTGACTCCTTTGAAGGCAGGGAGGCCCTGCAGAGAGACCTGGACAAGTCAGAGAGGACTGTGCAGTCACCAGCCAGATGAAGTTCAAGAAGAGAAAGTGCCGGATTCTGCACCTGGGGTGGTTCAACCCTGGATGTACAGACAGCCTGGGGAATGAGATGCAGGAGAGCAGTGCCACAGAAAAGGACCTGGGGCTCCTGGTCTGTGGCAGGTTGAACATGAGGCAGCAGTGCCCTGGCAGCCAGGAGGGCCAACCCTGTCCTGGGGGCATCAGGCCCAGCATGGCCAGCCGGGCAAGGGAGGGGATTGTCCCCTCTGCTCTGAGCTGGGGCAGCCTCACCTCCAGTGCTGGGGGCAGCTCTGGGTGCCACAAGATAGGAAAGACATTGAACTATTGGAGAGTGTCCAAAGGAGGGCAACAAGGATGGAAAAAGGCTTGGTGGGGAAACATATAAGCAATGGCTGAGGTCTCTTGGTGTGTTCAGGCTGGAGAGGAGGAGACTGAGGGGAGGCCTCACTGCAGTCTGCAGCTTCCTTGTGAGAGGAAGAGGAGGGGCAGGCACTGATCTCTTCTCTGTGGTGAACACTGACAGGACCTGAGGGAATGGCCTGAAGCTGTGTCAGGGGAGGTTCAGGTTGGGTGTTAGGAAAAGGTTCCTCACCCAGAGGGGGTTTGGGCACTGGAACAGGCTCCCCAGGGAAGTGGTCCCAGCACCAGCCTGGCAGAGTTCAAGAAGCGTTTGTACAATGCTCTCAGGCACACAGTGTGACTCTTAAGGATGGTCCTATGCAGGGGCAGGAGTTGGGCTTCATGATCCGTGTGGGTCCCTTCCAACTCAGCTTATTCTGTATTTCTGTGAATTGTTTATTGAACGTAAATAATTGTTTAGTAGGATTTTTCATCCATTAATTTTTATTTCATCTTCTGCCTAATTAAAGAATAAAGAAGGAAATGTGGAAAAATTTACTACTATGTATAGGAAACAAAGTTCTAAATTTCTCTAATGGGATTTCAGGATAAGCTTTATTTGAGAAATTCTTTTTAAGTAGACAGATGTTGCTTAAAAGTGGACACAGGGTTTTTTACAACCGTAGTTGAGGTTTTTTTGTGCTTCTTGGGATTAGGTAGGTAATCACAATCTAAATCATATAAATAGTTGTGTTTGCAGTCCTCTTTCTCCCTATATTTTAAAGTGAAACTAATCCTATTCACAAAGATCGAGCATTCGGGTTTTATCTTCAGCTGTTTTTGGTGAAGGGCTGAATTGCATTTGTCAGGATTTGCAGAACAGATTTTTTTTACCTGTTCCAGAAATCTTAAGGGATCTTCTCTGATGTTTCATTCAAAAGGAAAACTTTTGAGGAAGTTGCTTTTACTTTTTTTATAATGCCTTTTCTGGAACTTCTGGCTGTTCAGTAGTGGATATTTTATGTTCATTATCCTTTAAAGAGGGACTTGGAAGTATCTGTAAGCAGAAGCTAACAATTTTCATGGGGCTAGGAAAGATTGGAGCAACGCATCAAACATTAGGAAATAATTGTAAAGCTGGCTTTATATAGGGGAAGCATTTAGTTGATGAGTTTCAAAAATGATGCATTCAAATTACTTTTTTTTTGCAGTGGAAAATAGTAGGTAAAACTGTCTCTGAATAGGTAAACAATTTATTATTTTATTTTTTATGTTGAAAGATTTGTAGATTTTATCAACAGGAGCTGATTCCATAAAAGCTGTGTTCAGTACCTACCACAATGCTGTGAGGCCTTCAGGTGCTGTGGCTGTAAAAATAGTTACTGTGGTGCCTGTTGCGTCTTCATAGCTTGAAGATGAGGAATCTTTGCACTTGGGAACACCAGGGGATATGGTTGCCAAACTGTGCTTATTCTGAATACTAAATAACAGATTTAATTGTAAATTTCCATGTAGAAATTAATCAAAAGGAGGTGATTGAAGGAACATGGCGTGCTGCTTGTGCTTGTTTATCTGAAGAGATGTTAGTTGCAGAACAGTGCACTTATCAGAATTTCAAGCAGTTAGACTGTGTTAGTTGCTCTATTTGAAGTGAATTCTGTCAAATGTAGTATTTCTAGCCAAGACAATGATCTGTTCAAAAGTAAACAGTGCACTGGAACATAACCCTGCAGATAACTCAGCCAGTGGTCTTTCTGACACAGAGCTCTCAGTCAGTGTATTATTTTAATTGCAGGTTTTTCTTTTTAGAATGTGGAGCTTTAAGCAAATAGAATCACAACATACGTGGTAGAACTGCTGTTTTTCTCTCAAAGTTGTTGGGTTGTTTGGGGTTTTTAAGTAATGGAAGTTAGCCTGGATACTGTGGTGAGATTTTTCAGAATAATCAGAATTATATGGAAGCACTTCATTTCTTTAGCTTTCCTGTTCATTTGTATCGTAAATTTGAAAAATCTACCTTGGATTAAATTTCTCACCATGGTGTAAATAATTTTTATCTGCACCAGCAGTAGTCTTGGTCTTGTGGCCAGTTAACCCACAGGAAGGGAGTCTGCGATACAGCAGCTCCTACGTTACTCTGCTTCCTTCCTGCCTCTTTGCTGCTGATGCCAAATGCACACTGAGAGAAAAAAGGTCCACGGTAGCATCCACAATACCATTCCTGACTCCTGGCTGCCATTTGGATCAGGGTAATTTATTGAAGACAGGTTCACAGCTACCTCCTGACTTCCGTTGCAGGTAATGTTGGTTGGAACAGTGAAGCTGCTCCAGGTATCATCCATGCTGTCTGTGTATAACTCCACTAACAGCTGAAGAACACTTGCTAGAACTTTGCATTGTAGCTGATGCAGTGATTAAATGAAAAAATTGGTAGTTTCTTTGAAACAAATAATAGCTCTGTCACTTCTTAAAATAATACTTATTGTGAAAAGTGTTGTTCAGCTGCGGTGGTGTAGCTTAAATGCTAGCTTATGAGGGACACCTGGAAAATATTTTTATGTTAACTGTAGAAACTGTAGTCCTTAAAGATAACTTCAAATAAGATACTGGTTTATTAACAATACTTTTTTGTTGTTTCTTGTAGAATAAAGGTTCACTTCAGTTTGAGGACAAATGGGATTTCATGCGCCCAATCGTTCTGAAACTTCTTCGTCAGGAGTCTGTCACGAAGCAGCAGTGGTTCGATCTGTTCTCGTAAGTCATTTTTTTGTATCTTACATCCTCATGCTTGATGGGAATGCAGTTATTGAACTACTTCTGATACAGAGAGAAGCTATGTCACACGGATTGTGTGGAAACACAGAACAAAAATACTAGTTTAAGTTTTATTAAGGGGTAAAGTGAGTGCCAGCATCGCTGTAAGTGCGCAAAAGTAGAGCTTTGCTGAGATTCAGGTCTTTGCAAATAGGATGGAGAAAAAATAGCATAGCTTTTGACTTCAGCTGACCATATTAAACAAGTTTTGTACCTGCCCACAAACTTTTTGTTAGAATTAGAGAGAAAATGCCTACTGCTGTGTCAGTAAATTCATTTAAAGGCAGTTTGTTGAATGTTATATTATTCTGATTTGAATGACTTTCTTCTAAAATAACTGAAGTAACAGGGTGGTGCAGTTTAACTGGTTTAATTTGAATACTTACCCTAAGAATTAAATATAAGAGTTTTCAAACAATGCTGGTATTAGTGTGCTTTCTATAAACCCTTCCATTTTCTTCCTTCCAAAAAGCAAGAAGTTGCTCTTCCAGAAGTTTAGGTGATTATTTTTTGTGGCATACATTGTGTGATTTTTTGCAAACATGATATGGAAGTGAGTTACAAAAGAAATACCAGAAGTATATCTAAAATTATCTTTTCCTCAATGGAGTTATTTGTCCTCAAATATAGTCATAATTTAAATCTGCAGACTCTTCTTTCACTTCTTAAAATCTGTCACAATAGTATGTTTTTTTTCAAATTTAGTCTTGTTGCACTCTGTCTTTATTGCTCTTTTTGGTGAGGACAATGTAGTGACTCTTCTTACACCCAGTTTAATGCACTTGTTACACCTTTCTGCCAGCCAAGAGGAAGAGTAATCTGACATGTGATGGGCTTTAATATCTTAGGGTGTCTCTGCTGTAGTAGTTGCCAGAGACGTGGTATAGTCGAGGTAAAAATTCAGTTCTGAGTCATTGCTTTAATTTTTAATAACTAGTTCAATAATTCTGCATTGGAATTGAAACTTTATTGTTTTTTCTTGTAGCTGAATTATTGAATAGAACTTAAATAACTTCATGGCTAAATTAAAGCTATTTGGGGAAAAAAAATCCCACTTCCGTAGGTTTATATTTTTGGACAGTGTTCTTTGTTAAGCTTCTTAATAAAAATGCAAAATCTGTAGGTGTCTTCTACATGGCCTTTGAGTATAATTATCCAGTACTGCTTTTTTTCACTGCTGTCAGGAAACAATGGCATTCTAAATACAGTAACACCTTTTCTGCCTGTGAGTGTTGTGTAAGTCTCACCAGTTAGGTTAGATCTCTGTAAACCCTCGGCCAGCACCTTCAATCTGTGTCAAAGCAATTTGCGAGTTGTGTCTTTTTGGTTAAACTAAAAAAGCTGCTTTTGTGTTGAAATAAGTGTATTGATTACGTAGGAACGAACTAATAGCTTCAGACTATAGGGGTACTTTTCTGCAGAGATGTGGCCTTGTTACTGAGAGGTGGAAGAAGAACCAGAGGATGGTAATGAGTCAAAAAAAGGCTTACTAAGCCATGTTGTATATGATGTGTGGTTAGGAGTGTAACTTGCTTTATTTAGTCTTCAGTATGGAAAGATTAGGAGTTAAGATACACTTGCTGGGCTGTCAGGTAGGAAAAATTTCATTGCAATGTTGATTAAAACTCAGAATTTTGCTTTGCAGTGCTGCTTAGCAACTTTTCTCCAGCAGCCTTTAACTTGAAAATGGTGCTACCACGGCCATGGAATGTTTTGAGTGATCTTATTAAACTAATTGAATTACCTTTTAAATTACCTGATCCCTCAGGGTTCAAATTTCTCTCAAGAAAGGTCTGTTGCCTTCATAGGATGTTGTAGGATTGTGAAACTGTCAGGGAAGGCTGCATGTTCGTGATACCATTTTAGAATAGCAGGAGCTGAATGAGTAGTGATGCTGTTACTGGCAAGTGATGTCTGTCTTTGTCAAAGAAAAGCTTTAAAAGTTGTTCTTAATTCAATAAGGATTATTGAATAGGGACTGAAACCAGAATTGTCTTACACATCTTCTTGACCGTAGCTTTCTCCTAGATAGGTTGCAGTTATTTGCTTCCAGGACTTTCTTTAGAGCTTCAGTCTCTTCCCCAAACATGCTTCTCTCCTATGTGTCACTGGGATCTAGTTGTGTGTTGTTTAACAACGGCAGATAGAAAGTGGATTAATTTCTTAGACATGCTGAAATGATGACTGCTAAGGCCTCATACATTACAGCATTAAATTTTGACTAGCTGTTACTAAAAGGTGGATAAATTGTTTTCTAGAGATGTCCATGCAGTTTGCTTGTGGGATGATAAAGGTCCAGCAAAAATCCATCAAGCTCTGAAGGAAGACATCCTTGATTTTATTAAACAGGCACAAGCAGTAAGTTCTTAATGTTTCATAACTTCTATTCACATCGTTTAAAAAATAGCCAAATAATTCTGACTTTTGTTGGGTCTAAATGCATTGCTTTTTTTGTTTGAAATTTTGTGATGTTCTGGAGATTGTAATTACCCTGCAAACTTCTATTGACAAAAAGAAGAGCCTTGAGCATTTGCCTGGCTCATTGTTTTCTCACAGTGCTTGAAGCTGGGATGGGCAGTGATTTTTGTGGTATATGAAAAAAAGTACCCAAACACAGCATTATTTTTGTTTATCCTACAGTATTTATGGGATTTCTTTCCACTTGAAAACTTCTAAAGGCAGAATTTTCCATAAGAAATTACTGTCTGGAAAAAAAGTTTATGTATCTTCAGTGCTATTTTGACATGTTGGTGGATGGCTTTAAAATAAGCCATATGTACAGTGTACTACAAATATCTGTGCTGTCGGCTCGGCAAGCTCAGCTGTCCAGTTTTATGGGCTTCCCTCCAAACGAGTGACTCTGTCAATAGACTCAAAGGAGGCTCTTGTGTTTGGAACACACACTACAGAAAACATCTTTTGCTGTTTAAAAGAGGGAGTTGTTGTGAAATTAAAAGAATCCTAAAGCATCTTGTGACAAAGGTTTAGAAGGATTCTGTACATTTTTATTTTATCCTTTTAGTGAAGTGATTTACACCACTAAGGCTTTGCTTCAAAGAAAATAGTTTTTTATAGAGGCCTTTGTATAACCAGGTATATAAGTGTTGATTTTTAAGTTGCACAGCCTACCTGCTTACATGCCTAAATGCTGTGCTGAGCTGAGGCCTTTTGATGTGGTTTGTGTTGGCTGTTATTTGATAGACAGGGGTTTTTTGGCATTATGATAGCATATCACAATGTAGCTAAGTTTTCAGGCTTTAATAAAATATACATGTTAACTGTCTGTCTGGCTCTAATGAAAGGTTTGTAGATGCCATTGAATCAAAACTTGTCTTTGTATAGAATATAACACAGTCCTTACAGGTTTATGTTAATTCTTTTTAATATGGTTGTACCAGCACATGCCTTTAGACAAAGATTTTTTTTTTTACTTGCACATGACTTAAAAGGAGGAAAAAAACGTTAATTTAGAAAATATGAACTTACTGAGTACTTTTTTTGCTGCTTTCTTTGCCCTTTAGAAATGAGCCATATGACATGGGTTAATAACTACTTCAAGAAACCAAATGGCACTTCAGTGTGTAGCCTTTCTTAGTGTGATACATCTGTATATTTCAGTTTTACATGGGGAGTTATTTTCAGCATAAACAAAGCCTATATTTTGTGCATCAATTGATTTATAAATTCCCTCCCCTGCTCGCCCCACCTGCAGAGAGTGCTGAGTCACCAGGATGATACAGCTCTGCTCAAAGCCTACATCGTGGAGTGGCGCAAGTTCTTCACGCAGTGCGACATTCTGCCCAAGCCCTTCTGTCAGTTAGAGATCACTCTGATGGGCAAGCAGGGCAGCAACAAGAAGTCCAATGTGGAGGACAGCATAGTTCGGAAGGTGGGTGAGCTGTACTGCCGGGGAGCTTTGCTGCACAGCTGCCCTCAGTAACAGCACTGAGGGCCTTCTGTAGCTCAAGGTGAAGTTGCACCAATCCTGTAATGCGGTGCAGCAGCATTTGGAGCAATCACTAAAAATAATAAACCACACAATGGAATATAAAGGGGCACATTGAGCGTTGAAGATGTTGATAAGAGCCTTCATAACTCATCTTAAAACTTTGCAGTGCTTAGATGAGATGTGGAGTTTTTTATAAACTACAGATGCATTATTTGCATACTGGACTTTCTTGTTGGATAAATGCAGTATAAAACCATCAGTCTTTTTCTTTATGTAACTGTGGTGTTAGTTGAGTTTTTAGTTTTGACTAAAACTGTACCTGCCAAATGGTGAATTACATTGGGGTGTTTGCTTCAAAAGTACCCCCTGGTATTACAATTCCTGATACATTGTATTGCTGGAAAGGTTACTTGACTATTATCAAGAACTGTAGAAATAATATGGAATGAATACATGAATTCATGATTGATTCCTTTAGCTGTCCAGTTACATAAAATAAATTAAAAATGGGAGCTGAATATAACTTCTGTAACAAGTTCAGAGCAAGATCAAGTTCTGACACAGCTGAACTGCTGTGTAGGACCTGAAAATTACATTATAAATTGCTTGATATCTGTTTCTGATGTATTGTATTTCTTTGCACAAACTTAAGTCTGCGTGTACCTTTCTGACAGGATTTTTTTTTCTCTTCCTGATATGCAGCTCATGCTAGACACATGGAATGAATCCATATTTTCAAATATTAAAAATAGACTTCAGGACAGTGCAATGAAGCTAGTTCATGCTGAAAGACTAGGAGAAGCTTTTGACTCCCAGCTCGTTATTGGAGTTCGAGAATCATATGGTACGTCTTGCACACACTGATCTGTTGCCTCCTCACTTAAGTAAATTAATTTTCTTCATACAAAGGTGGCAGTTGTGGTGGTAGGGTTGGAATATTCTCAGCATTTTGTATTGATTTTTTTGTTTTGCGTGTTGATACATGATACCAATATAATTTTTGTTTATAATCTTTAGCTTCTAAGTGATTTATCTGTGTATCAGTTACTGCAAAATCAGTGTTTTCAAAGAGTACTTTCTGACCTTTTGGGGTTTCACGTATCACTTAGTCTGTACTCCTTTACGTACTGTTTCTGATTCTTTAGACAGTTTGAAGAAGTGCTAAACAGGCTACATTTAAGACTTTCCGTCTTTTTCTTTGTTGCAGAACAGATTTGTGTATCTGAAACCTCTGTGATATTTCACTATTGCCTGCTATTTTTGAAAGCTTTACAGCCCGTTGAACTAAACTTGTGGCTAATACTCTCTAATATGGCTTTATATAGAAGTCAAGCTCTAAACTTTTTAATATTCCATTTAATGACTATCCATTTCTCTGTAACAGTTATGGGAAAGTGGAAACTTTTCCAAAGCACTGGAATAAGCTACTGTCTCCATTCTTGCAAAACAAAGAAAAAAGTCTAAAAGACATCGTGATTTCAAAAACAGTGTCTAAGAGAAGCTTTTTGCTCAGTCATGTGGAGAACTTTCCACTTTATTAGGCACTATGCTAAGCTTTTTTATTCCTTCCTTAGAATTTTGCAGTTGTATGTGTATTTATGGTTACCAAGTTTGAATGTCTGAAGTGCTGGAGCTAAGTGTGAATTTTTTTCCCGTTTGCTGTAGTTGATCTGAATGTTTCTGGGAGCAAAGATTGGCCAAATTTGGTTACCTTTGTGATCAGAGTCCATTTATCAGATATTTCAAATTGTTCAATGCAGCCTTTTAATACAAGTCTCACTCTCTCACTGAAATTTGCTTATTATTAGCCACATAAATTTCCAAGACCTGAGAGTAAGTTTGGACTTTCTCTTTGCAGTTAACCTTTGTTCTAATCCTGAAGATAAACTTCAGATATATCGGGATAACTTTGAAAAGGCATATTTGGATTCAACAGAGAGATTTTATAGAACACAGGCTCCTTCTTATTTACAACAAAACGGTGTACAGAATTATATGAAATATGTAAGTAAAAATTCTGTTGTAGCTTTGTACTAAACGTGTTAGTACTTAAAATGATTGCTGTTCTACTTTTGCACAGGCAGATGCTAAACTAAAAGAAGAGGAGAAAAGAGCGCTACGATACTTAGAAACAAGACGTGAATGTAACTCTGTTGAAGCAGTGAGTATAATGTGTATAAAAATTATGTATTTCATAGTTATATAGTATTGCAGTTTTTAGTTTTGTGTTACAGTATTATTTGATAGCAGTAAATTGAAACTGTTTATTTTATGTTTTTTATTCATAAATATTCATAAAAAACGCGCAAAACCACGCGTTACTTTCCAATCTGGTAATCTACAATTTCTGCAAGTGTTTTAATAGGACATGTAGATCAAAAGTAAAAACTGAACAGGCAGGTTTTTATTCAGATTGGTTCTTGTTCTTTCATTTTGAGTTAGATATGGTGGATTTTTTTCCTATGTTTAACAATGGATGAGAATTATGTTTGAAAATAAACTGTCAAATCTGTTTGGCAGAGGATTTCTCAGTGCTCATTTAGAACACCTGAAAGAGTTATTGTTCATTGCAATCAAAAGGAGCAATAGAAATTTCATTGAAGCTGTAATATATTTCCTCTTAGGCTGAAATATGGCCATTTAATATAAAAGATGGGTTTTCTTCTTTCCTTCTGCTTCTTCCTTCTTCAGCAATTTTTACACAGTTCAGATCCAAGAGAAAAATTTAATTGTAATGAATATGTCATAATTGTCTGTGTTAAAATTAGTTCAGGAAACAGGTTATTTTAAATAAATACCTTTTAAATCTGATCCTTTTTTTGAAGTGGATCAAAATGTGCTTTACACCTTTTGCTAAGCTGTGAGTCATTGATTTTGCACAGGTATGAATTGTAGCCCGTATAAAGAGGCTGACAAAGGAGAGATGGTTGTGACGTGTACAGGCAGTTTCTGTTCTAGCCCTAACGCCTTGTTGAAGCCATCCAGCCTGGTCCAAATAGGGTATGCTGGAATGGAAACTATTCTTAGCTCTTGGATGTATACTTGGAAATGAAGTAGGGTAGTTACTGTTCCAAAAGTGGTGACTCCCTTGAGAGAGAAGAGTCGACAGAAATACTTAAGCTCATTAATGGTTTGGAGGAGACATTGCCACATTTACTAACCTAAACATTTTGAAGAAATATGGTTCCTGCATAGATTCTGTTCAAACTGCACATACTTTTATGAATCAGTGAAGGAGTTAGTTATTTTATAGAGCTCATTGTTGAGAACAAGTTAGCTTTTGTGTCATGACAAACCTGAGACACATCAGACTTTGGCATTCAGGTGGTTGCGTGGGCTAATCCTGTGTTTAATATGTTTCAGCTCATGGAGTGCTGCGTCAATGCCCTGGTGACATCCTTTAAAGAGACTATTTTAGCTGAATGCCAAGGCATGATCAAACGAAATGAAACAGAAAGTAAGTGGAGCTTCAAGAGCAGTGCAGGGTGAACCCTGCATGGGCTGCATAAAAATAGATTTGTGTGTAGATATATCAAATTACTGTTTTTAATAGATGGTGGTAGTGTTTCATATAAAAATATTATTGCACCTGAACAATCCCACAAAAATTTATAGTTACATCATTGTTACATAGATATCAGTGTGAGTATTGAAAGTTAACTCTGCCTTTTGAAAGTTTTCAGAGGTTTTGTTTAACTTTGCTGCCATGAATTGAGAAGTTAATGTGATTTAGAAGTCTTCTGTTGGTCCTGTATGATAAAACAAACTCAATACATCATTAAAATGTTCAGGTAGGAAGAGGTAGGAAAAATGACAAAAAAACCAACCCAAAATCACAGGTTAATTTTTCTTTGAAGTCTTGGTATCCTGCAGCCAGGGAGTATTTACTAATGTCTTCGGAGGTTTTCATTTCTATGAAAATGAGAAAACTGTTTTATGACTTAGAATATTATAGAAAATACTCACTTCTAAAGCCAGCATTTAAGAAAATATTTGACCTCAAAACTATGTCATACTGATCTGTTCATCTAGCAGCACGATTTCTGGCAGTAGTCCAGAGCTAAATGTAGCAAGCAATGAAACTTCTTACGAGTATATATTACAGCCTTTGGGAGAATGCAGGAGGCTTATGTAAATGCAGAGCTTCAGAAGGGTTCATCTGCCAAAGGACCTTTCTTTAGAAACCTGTTGTAATATTCACACAGCCCTCTCTTGTGGCTGTGGCTGTCCTGTGGTAGTGCTTGGTGGCAGAGCACTTCCCTTCAGTCTGTAAGAACTGTTTCAAATGCTTCAATGAGGAGTGCAGGTGCACATGACTGAAATGTAATTAAAGACTGGAGCTACATATAGGAAGGTATACATCTGATAGTGTCCTCTGCTGTGCTTTGCTTGTGCATCTGGCTTTCTGATATTATCTGCCCCAAAGAATTCAGTGATGTTTTCTTTATTAAACAGCAAAAAAGGGCTGTTTTGGTGGGGATTTTTGGCTGTAAGCTGGGCACATACTCTTGTTACATTAAGTAATATTTACATGCTGGGCAAAAACAAGAAGGAATAATGTTTTCCAACTAAAATCTATCAAAAATGTCATAGCTTGCAAACACTTCAGAAGTGACTTTCTGTGGTTTTATTTGCTTACAGCCTTGGGGAAGGGAGGCCTAAATTTTATCCTTGAAGTGCAACAGAAATAAGTATGCTTGGCTTTCATGAATACAGAATGAAGGCAGACTTTAGATGCCCCAACAACTACAGCATGGTTTCTTTTCTCTTCAGTGTCATAATGTATTCTGAGAGAAATTCCAGTAAAATACTCCTTTTGATTTTGTTACTTTGAAATCTGCTTTGAAGAATTTATGACCTCTTGGATCCTGTAGTCTTAGGGATGCACCTGGAGTCTTCCTTTGCTACTGATTCTTAAGAGAAACCACTGACCTTTTTTTTAACTATTTATGGCATCACTACTGTACAGAAACAGATGTGGAGCTCTTTAACAAAAACCCATATCTTTTTGTTTCTCTTTTTCTGCCCTTTTTCCTCCCTCTTACTCTTTTTAAAAGCCTAGATTAAAAGATCCAGTAAAAGTTGAGCTTTTTGGACTTCTGTAGGTGAAACAGTGCTGCCATTTGTTACAGCAGATCTAAATTGAGCTGAGAATGCTTCCAACTACATTTTTGTTTTCTGGTTCCTGAAATGCTGTCATTCTGCCCATTACAAGTTGTCTGTAGTACCATTGCAAGTTCCTACTCAAAGTTGTTTGTAGTTTCCGTTCTTGAATTTGCATTGTTATGTTCTAAAAGGATTTTTTTTCTTCTCTGTGCTTTTCTATTTGCTTCTGCAGCAGCTGTTGCGGTACAGATGATGGTAGCATATTTCATCCTCAGTGGTGATGGGATCTTGATGTTTGTTGCTGACAAAAGTAATGCAGAGGAGAAAGCAAAGGCAGGGCTTCTGACTTTTCCTCTTTCACAGTAGACATAACATTGAGGAACTAAGCGAATCTATTATTTTTTTTTTATCAAAAAATAATCAGCATCCATTTGTTCTACTTCATGAAGGAAAGTCCTTTGCCATGCTGAGTTCAAATCTCTGGTCTCTTTAATTCCAGTGTTCTTTGTGGACAGCTTTGTCAAGATGATTATTGATGTTTCAGTGTATATATATATACA
The DNA here is from genome assembly GCF_021018805.1 of Prinia subflava. Taxonomy (NCBI): domain Eukaryota; kingdom Metazoa; phylum Chordata; class Aves; order Passeriformes; family Cisticolidae; genus Prinia; species Prinia subflava. The sequence goes on from NC_086249.1 coordinate 33,614,168, forward strand.
CACACACACATATTTTAGCAGTATTGAAATATCTTCACAAAAAGTTGATAAATATAAAGCACATCACTTTTTGAAGTTTTGTACTTGTAACTTTCTGAAAAACTAGATAAACTCTTTGGGAAGAAGAGCTTACTGTTTGCATTACTCAGTTTTGGTTACTTCAGAACTTTGCAAGCTTTTATAAAAAAGGATTGTAAGTGTATTGAAACATATACACAGACAGGTGTGTTTGGCTTTAATTTAAAATCTAAAAATGCCTTGAATCCATACAGTTTCCTGCATAAACTCCTGTAGGCTTCCAGCTGAAAGACATTCTTGCCAGGGATTTGAAGGCAGATAGAACCTGGACTTAATCCAAATTGGCTTTGGTTTTAGGGAGATCTGAGTCAAGCTTGTGATACTATATGCATTAGCATACTATGTAAGATACTATATGCATAAGCAAGCATTACATTATAATAAATATCTTTTTTTGCCTTCAAAAGAATCTTCTCGTAGGACCAGAATTAGAACTGTACTTAAGACATTTTTCTTTTCAAGAGATGAATTGGATTATCTGTTCTTCACATATTTAATGGCCCACTTGAGACATGCCTAGGAGAAATGCAGTGTATTTGGGTTTTATACAAGTCTTTGACTGGTGGCTTCATCAGTATTTGTATCTTTCAGAGTTGCATTTAATGTTTTCACTGATGGATAAAGTTCCGAATGGCATAGAGCCTATGCTAAAAGATTTGGAAGAACATATTGTTAGTGCTGGACTTGCAGACATGGTAGCAGCTGCTGAAACTATTACTACTGTAAGTGTATTGGGTTTTAGTAAAATAACAACAGGAAAACAAATTTGCAGTAGTTAAATATTCTCTTATTTGTGGGACAAATGCATGAATGGAAATAATTTGTAAGATTTTTTTGTTTAGAGATCAAATTTTGATCAACTGAAAGTTTTAAATGTCTTTAGGATCACTTTTTATTCTGTATGTTTTAAGTTTTGGCTTTAAAAAGTGATTCTAATTTGCAGTAAAGGTTATAAATTAAGTGTGTGGGATGCTTATACAATACAATTATACTAGAATCTTAATTAAAGAAACCTAATCAATTTTTCCAGAATTAGTAACTTTCTGAAGAAATTTGAAATCTGCTTTTAATCTAAGAGTGGTTGTTCATTGTGGAAATTATAAGAGTTTTTTGCCCACTGTATTTTTTCAGCTTTTTATCATCCTTTTTTCTCTGGATCTAGGAGCCCTAGGTGTCTGCAGCAGTTAGGATGTGGCATGTGTCTTTTATTGATCCTTGAAAATGTCCTTTAAAATAGAACGTTACTGTATACTATCTGAATGTTACAGATTTTTTTCTTTTAAATATATATTGGAAATTCTATCCTGAAAGTCCATGTTTAGGGCTACATGCTGTAGGGCTCTTTAGTCCATAGACTAAAGATAAAATGTACATTCACAGTATACTGGCTTTTTACAGTACAGCGTTTTTACAGATTAGGGAATTACATGTGTGCTCACACTGAATTCTGTGGAGCCTTGGTTTTTTATTTGATTTTTGCCTCTTTAGGATTCTGAGAAGTATGTAGAACAATTGCTCACGCTATTTAATCGGTTTAGCAAGTTGGTTAAAGAAGCTTTTCAAGATGATCCAAGATTTCTTACTGCCAGAGATAAGGTATGTGTTTCTGCTGGTCTTTTGTTCACTGTAAGAATTGTTCCAATTTGTATTATTATGTCTCCAAAACCCTTGTGTCCATTCACTCTTAAATTTAGAAGCTGCCATTACTCTATTAAATATGCAGACTAAAATATTGATGAAACTTACTACCAACTGAGGAGCTTTTAATTTCTGTTGTAGTGCTGCATAAAGTTTAATATATTGAGCTTTGTGATGTTGTAGAGCGTGTACAGTAGAAGATGACCTTATTGAGAACCATGATGTCCGATTCAGCAATAACTTGTGTTTGGAATTTGTCTCATGACTTCAGATGGTCCATGTAATCCCTTCTTAAGTTGTTGTTTGAAGGAAACTGGTAGTGGAAAAGAGGAAAACATCAATTTATTGAGAAATTGAGTCATCGAATTTGAACTCTCAGATTGAAAATGGAATCTGCAAGCTTTGGGCTAATAAAAAAATTGAATTAATTCCATGTTACAGTAGTGTAAAAAGAGAAAATCTTTGCAATTCATATCAGAGAGAAATGGAGTGAAGCACCAATAATCTAATTATTTTTCAGGCGTACAAAGCAGTTGTGAATGATGCTACAATATTTAAACTTGAATTGCCATTGAAGCAAAAAGGGTAAGCCATGTAAACTCTATGTGAATCAAGGTTTTTAAAATGTCTCTTCAAAAAGTAATGCTGTGTTTAAAAGGGCTTTGTGTTATTTGCATTATGGAATTTCAGATTGCTTATTGACCTCTGGTAAGACTCTCTTTGTGTGGAAGCAGATCAGTGAATAACAGCCTGGTTCAGCTTTAATTTATCTGTAGTATTTGGGGATCTGTTCTTTTATACTATGAGTCAGTTTGTTAGCTGAAGTTCATAATGTCTTCCTGGAATATTAATTCCAAAAACCTCAGCTGTATAACTCCACTGCAACTTCAGCAAAGGTCCTGGGGAAAAAAGAGGCAGTAATCTTCATGGGAATAACTGTGGCTGATTAAGGTGTAACCATCCACAAGCTGTTTTCCACCTCCTCCTGTGCCAGTTGTGAGTGTGACCTGTCCAGCTGTTGCATTTTTGTTTCAGTGCAGGATTAACCAGGTTAGTTTAAACAACTTCCAGTAGATTAGGCAGACCTGCGTGACTCAAGAGGAAGGACCATGCTTACAGTGCCCGCTCTGCTAACTCAGCCAAGAGAAGGTAGCAGTCAGTTAATTGATTGTTAACATTTACCGTGTGATGTGCCACTTGAGAAGGAATTTGTATACATTTAGGTGCTTGGGATTGCTTAAATATATTTTGTTGTCTGATTTACTAAGGAAGCAAAGCTTTCGTAGCTGGGCTGCCAGCTTCCCTTTCCAATTGCCTCTGGTTAGGAGTGGATGGTTGTAAATATCTGTCCAACATCGTGGTTCATATTCTGGGGTTGGTTTCGGATAAAGGCAAGCCTGAACAGGGATTAGTCTCTCTCCTTGTATTTATTGGAGGAATGCTGTCACAAAAGACTGGATCCCTGCTTTCTATACTTTGCATAAATGTAGATAAGGCAGAGGAGTTTTTTAGGTATCTTCCAATAGTTTCCTTTCCTCTGGGACCATCCCAATTGATACCTCATTCAAACTGTTTCACTCCTAAAGTGAATCCAGCCTACTGGTTTCTTAGAAACCATTGTGATTGTTTTCTGTTCAGCATTTGTCTTCCCAAGCATTTTGAAGTTGTTTAGATATGCAGCCTGATTTGAGCAAAATGAAACTTCTGTAATATCCAAAAGACTTGTGATCCACTTGTACTTCAAATGGTCTTTAGGAGGGCAGAAGCCATTAGCCTGCAAGCTGCCTTATGAATTAAAAAAAAGGACAAGTTGTGTGAAGAGTGTTAGCTCTGTCTATGCTAATTGATGAGAGGATGAAATAATGAGCAAGAAAAATGGGTTCCTGAGCTTGCTGTGGGCCTTTGGGTAGCAGTCAGTTGGTGCCATCTGACTCTAGGAATAGGATTGGTCCTTGCCGTTGGTTTTATTCACCAGTCTAGACACAGGTTCAGAACGATACCTGTTCCTGATGCGTTTTGAAGAACCACAGTCTGTCTACTGCAGCATCTTGTTCAACTTTAGTCTGTGTTTAATCTCTTAGCTGTTAGTCCATCCTTTATAGCTGTGATGAAATAATTTTATCCTGTTACTATGGGTTAGATGTGTTGAGTTTTGCAGTGTGTGAAGTGTGGTGCAGGAGGCTGTTCTTGAGACCTCATTGCAGCATACTGAGGAGATGAGTGAAACATTTCACTGTAGCATTTGTTAATTCTTTACTGGAGTACTTCTTTCCATGCAATATTTTGTTGTTTCAAACTGTAGTTTCACCTATATACTTCATTGTTCTAAAATTGTAATCAGTTAAAATAAGCTGTGGAAGCTGTCTGAAAGTTGGGCAGTATTTTTTCTTTCAAGAAGAAAGGGTGTTATCCCTAAGTTTTCATTAGTTTAACAAGGATATAAATTCACCACCAGGATCCTTCCCAAGGGGATCTGGAGAGAGTGGCCTGTCTTGTTAGCAATGTGACTACTCCAGAATAGCTGGATTCTGTATGGTTTGAAGAAATACTGTTCTTCTTTTATCTAGTGTTGGATTGAAAACACAGCCTGAATCCAAATGCCCTGAGCTTCTTGCTAATTACTGTGACATGTTGCTAAGAAAAACACCACTAAGCAAAAAACTAACCTCTGAAGAAATTGAAGCAAAGCTTAAAGAAGTGGTATGTTTTTGCTTTTTATTTCTCAGTTATTCTGAAGACTGAATTTGTTTGTTTTATATCCTTATGTGGGTGGAGGCCATGATCTTCAAAAGCAGTTATGCAAGGTGTAATAGTAGAGAAAATAGTTTATTATTTTATTGTGTGTGTGTATTTAAATATTGTAAATCATTCAGTGTTTCATGTCTCCTGTGTCAGTCCACAAATTGATATACTAAATTAATGCCTGTATGAGACTGTAATTTATTACAACTAATATTTGTCTAGAAAATAATACAGGAGATTTTTACCTACCAGTGTCAATGTCTTTTTTGATTTAAGAGAATTTCTTGATGTTTGAGAAATGAAGAAATTGAAGGTGTTATACTATCAAACATTCACTGCTGATACCTATGATATTATTAGCACACTTGCTCTTAAGGCAATGTCAAGTAGCCTTTTTTGTCATAGTCTACAGTGCCATTAGATCAGCATTCAAATACTTGTCTGGCTGACAATGCAAATAAATATATTAAACTCTATTTTTGACAGCTTCTGGTACTTAAATATGTACAGAATAAAGACGTTTTCATGCGCTATCACAAAGCTCACCTAACAAGACGTCTGATATTAGATATATCAGCTGATAGTGAAATTGAGGAGAATATGGTGGAATGGCTCAGAGTAAGTAGCATCCTGTGTTTCTCTGGTTGTGCCTCATTCTTGTGATTAATTAATATTCCACTCTTGAACTTAAATATCTTTCTTGCTTAGGTAAGTTTTATTTTTAATAGCAGGCCACTCAGGGCATCTTATACTTCCCTTCTGTCACAGTTCTGTGAAAGTAAAGTTTGGCTCTTCTCTAATAGTGGCAGTGAGAGATTTTAAAATATTTCACATACATTTATCTAAAGGTTCCATATATTCCATATGAAAATAAGCAAAATGCAGTGTACTTGTTTAATTACATAAATAATTTGAGATCCATTCTTATTTTGAATTTTTATGTAGATTAGAATAGTATTTGCGTGCCTTAAACGTTCCTTCAAATCTCAGAACTCACGGATTCCTTAATGCATGCATATGTTCTTCAGCACTTGAATTTCTTTAAAAGAACCATCATATGCCCTTAGGGGGATAACTACTTACGACCCATGCAAAAAGCCCTTTATATTGCATTGCAGATTCACAATTACTGTCAAGTGATGATACCAGTGTACTTCTTTGTGCTCTTAATTTACTCGAGCTTATTATTTTAAAAATAAAACTTTTTGTTCATAGTTTTCTGTGTCATATTTACTCTGTTCCATTTGTTTATGTAGGAAGTGGGAATGCCAGCAGACTATGTAAACAAGCTGGCCAGAATGTTCCAGGATATCAAAGTCTCTGAAGACTTGAACCAGGCCTTCAAAGAAATGCACAAAAATAATAAACTTGCTTTACCAGGTATTGTTTTCAAATTATTTGCTACTTTTTATTTCTCTTAGTGAAAAATAGCTCTATTAAATCTTAAGTTAAAAATTATGTCAACTGCAGGTTGAACACAGTCTCCATGGCATTGTTGCCCCTAGACTGGATGTGTCTGTAGACTCTGCTTTCTCCTGCAATTGATACTAGAGCTATATCATTCTGTGTGTTGTTTTGGGTTTTGCTTGTGAGCAGTCTTGTAGATGCAGATTCCCTTCTCTTGTAGACAAATTACAAGCAGGAGTTTGAATTGTCATCGGCCAGGTGAACGCCGGAACTACCTCTTTTTATGTCCTCATCATTCTTCGAGTGCTCCATGCTGTGCTCCTCCTTTGTCTGCCAGCAGGAGAGCTGGATGCATGCTATGAAGAGTTTAAATAATATTCTGAGATTGTTTCACTGATAAGAGAGGCTGAGGAACATCAAGTATTGGACCTGTCATGCTGAAAACCCTTGAGTAGTGCTTACAAGCATCATCTGTAAAGCTGCACCAGAGTTTAAGGAGCTCTGCAGCAGCAAGCCAAAAAAGCAGGTTTCGATCTGGCAGGAAGCCAGTGGTGCATAGAGTGCCTTAATGGTTAAGGAGGTATACACCCTACAACCTCCTGAAAATTCAGTCCTTCATAATTGTGTTGAGAGTAGGAAAAACCCCCAAACATTTTGGTTTATCTCTCTGTTATACCTGGAGATTCATTTAATCCAATGTCATCTTACAGCTGACTCTGTGAATATTAAAATTTTAAATGCTGGTGCCTGGTCCCGAAGTTCTGAAAAGGTGTTTGTCTCACTGCCCACGGAATTAGAAGATCTCATCCCAGAGGTCGAAGAATTTTATAAAAAGAATCACAGTGGTAGGAAACTCCACTGGCACCACCTCATGTCCAATGGAATTGTAAGTGTGTAGTTTTCATTGTATCAGTCTTAATGACTTCACTCTCTGTGTGTTTATAATAGTAAGAAAGCTTGTGATCCAGACTGGCTTATAAGTAAAATTTTCATCCTCTTCACAGATAACATTTAAGAACGAGGTTGGCCAGTATGATTTGGAGGTAACAACATTTCAGCTGGCTGTGCTGTTTGCATGGAACCAAAGACCCAGAGAGAAGATCAGCTTTGAAAACCTTAAACTGGCAACTGAACTCCCTGATGCAGAACTTAGGAGGACTTTATGGGTATATCCCTTTCTCTTGAAACAGATTGCTTATTGATTTGTGTACTCTGAAATACTGGATTAGTATTTTTAAAGCACTGTCTGCTAACACTTTGAAACTGAAATGTGAACGCCTTTCTTGGCAATTAATCAGTTGTAGTGCTGGCTCCTTGCACTGCGGCTGAGCACACACAGCCTTTACATTAACACGTTCTCGCTACCCAGTGTTACTTCACAAGCTTTTGGAAACTGCAAGAATGTTTTACCATATGCTGCCTAAAGCACAGAGTTATGATTGTGTTTTGTCAAGTGGGTCTGGTCTAATTCTAAGTTGTTAGTGATATCTGGTAAATACATGTTGCTTAAAAATATCTTCAGTGTTTGCTTTAGCAGACTTCTAATTATTTAGCTCATGAATAAAGAGAGAAATTGTGTAAGTCAGACTTAACACCACTTCTGTAGCCATGAGTCTGTGTATTTTATGACTTTGTATGATTTTGCTTATGCTAACCCATTTCAGAAGGAGATTTGGTAAACTGTGTCCCCTCTCTGACTTTACTAGTTCCAAACAAGGCTGTGTGGTTCTCTAACTACAGTCAGCACAGCAGTGAATTATGCTTGTAGAAAATAGTTGTTTCCATTTAGAAAGTCTGGTGTTTTATTTTCATTCTTTCTCTCCCTCCCCTTTTCTCTGTAGTCTCTTGTAGCATTTCCAAAGCTGAAACGTCAGGTTTTATTATATGAACCTCAAGTCAATTCACCCAAAGACTTTACAGAAGGAACCCTCTTCTCGGTGAACCAGGAGTTCAGTTTAATGTAAGATTATGTTTGAAAAGTAAGATAACAATGTACTGTTGTATAACTAAAGGAATTCACTTTAACTTGACCTTTGTTCTTTGAAGTTTTCAAAATTAACCTAGACACATGCTTTGCTGCCCTGTCCTCACTTATTTTAGTAAGTCAGGCTTCAAGTAGGTGATTGGACTAGATTACCTGCAGCAGCTCCTTCAAACAAATGTTTTTATAATTCTAATTTCTGTGAAATTAAATTTCTTACACGCTTAGGGACGAGGTGCAAAACTGGGGGCTTTGCTGTGTTCCAGTTAGCTGTGTTCCAATAAGTCCATAAAATTTCATGGAAGACAGCCTGTAATCAGAGCACTAGTGCTGTATTGATTATTACACACACAGAGAATTTCAGAAACAGAGGTGATAAGTTAAAAAAAGGAAGTGAAACTGCTTAATAATACGGTGTGCTGTGAAGAGACAGGATTTTTTTGGTATGGCTCTCACCAGAGAGGAGTGTCTTTATTTCTGTGAGAATTGCAGTGTTCTTTTACTGGTGCTTTGAAATCCTTCAAGCACAAGATAACACAGAGAGTATCTAAGTGGTACATACTACACTCAGAGTGGTTTACTTGCTTCTGCCTGCCTTTACTGTCAATGACTATGATGAGAACTGGCTCCTTGCAAGGAACTTCAGATTCTGTGCCTCATTCTAAGCAGCAGCTGGACATCTGGATCTGTGGAGAAAGAGATAAGTGATGAATCTGCTGTCCTGGGGCTTAGTTTGTTGCCCAGAGCCATAATGCTTATTCCTGTCATCAAGATTCTGAGCTTTGGGAAATGAGAGGATATGACAGAAGACACAGGCTGTAGAGGAAGTTTGTGGGTGACCACTGAAGAATGCCATCAGCGTTCTTTGTTGCAATAGCTGGGTTTTGTCCCAGGCAGTTCTTTCATGGAATATTAACTAGTCAAATTTGCTGAACTTTGTTGTAAAACCTTCCTCCAAAGTACCTTACGTTTATTTAACTAAACTGAAATATATTTTTCCGAAATTTTATTGTTTCAGCTACTGGATTTACTTGCAATGCTAGCATTATTTAGGTTTCATTGTGCAGAGACATTGGCATCGAGTTCTGATCTGTCAGACAGCTCTTTCACTGCTGTAATGCTAATAACTATAAGTATCTGATCTATCATGGTACTTGTTGCTGCTGTAATTTAAGTTTAACAGGAATTCTGTAACTGAAAGTATTTTGGGTTTTGGTTTGATTTTTTGCTCACTTTCACAACTTTTTTCAGAAAAAACGCTAAAGTTCAGAAAAGGGGCAAGATAAATTTGATTGGTCGATTGCAACTTACTACAGAGAGAATGCGGGAAGAGGAGAACGAAGGAATAGTCCAGCTAAGAATATTGCGAACCCAGGCAAGTAACCTGCCAGAGGAATACAAAATTCCCCTATTTCTTTTGTTGCATTATCATTACTGTAATGTGTTATCGTTACATGCTGTCCACAGTTGAATGCTGATGTATGAAATGGGTGCCTTTGAATGCCATTGGAAGTCGCTTCTGCTATGTGGCTCTAGATCCTTGTGTATCCCTGATTTTGCATGTGTGTTGTGCACTTGTGGTTGCTGGCCTTGTGTTCTGAAGTACCAGGTCATCATCTTCAAAGCGGGCAGAGCAGATATTAAGTGGTGAAAGCACAACAGTGTGGGGTGGGCGACAGCAGCAGATTGGTAAAGTTGAGTGACACTGGCCACTGCTGTGAATAAACAGCATTGTTGATCTTGATACTCCTTCGGTGTGCATGAAGAGAATAATCTTGGAGGTGGGATCACGCTGTAGTAACAGCACTATGACTTCTCCTTAGAGGAAGAGTTGAAAAATGGATCTTAGCTGTACAAACTGCAGGTTCCTGCTCTGTGGTCGATAGTCGTTCAGTCAGCTATTCATGTCAAATCTTTTGAGCTGACAGTTTAAGAAAAGCCTGAATTTTTTCTGGCATCAGGGATCATTACCTACAATGGAGTCTCAAAAATCCCATTCTACCTTCAAGTTTCCTGTCTGTTCTATCAGTCAGGTTGGATTGCAGGCCGTGCACATTGTGAGTTGTACCACCTGATATAACATATGATGTGACCATTCTGGCAGCAGCAGGATTAATGCCTAGTTGTACTTACTAAATGATTGAGATGTTCACAAGGTATATCACAAGTCACCTAGGAAATTGCAACTTCTGCTCAGGGAGTGAGTGAACGTGTGGTTTTAGTGAGTAATTCACGCTCGATACTGCTTACTGGATTTAACTGCTCCTTTGCCTGGAATTGTCTTATATCTCTTGCATCTTGCCAGTGCTTCATTCTTTTCCTTTATCAGCTTTGTAAAAGCAGTTCTATATAGGCTAAAAAATGCAGCAGATCTCTGATTTCTAAGGAAAAATACAGATTTCTTTGCTGTCTGCCTCATCAGGAGCCTCCTCTTAATGCTGTGTTCATTTTGTCACTTCACACAGGCATTTAAAAATAATTTTTCTTGTCCCCTGCCAGGAGGCTATCATCCAAATAATGAAGATGCGGAAGAAAATTACTAATGCCCAGCTTCAGACTGAACTGGTAGAAATATTGAAAAACATGTTCTTGCCACAAAAGAAAATGATAAAAGAGCAAATCGAATGGCTTATAGAGCACAAATATATCAGAAGAGACGAGTCAGATATCAACACCTTTATATACATGGCATAGTTGGAGGACTCTGCGGGATGCTGAGAACATAAATGGAAGGGTGCTTGGACAGACAGCTGCAACAGTTTGTGCTGCAGAAGGACTTGTTTTGACTTTCGTTACATATTGAAATCCCTGCCTTACCTTACAGAGGACTATATTTTGCCAATCTCATTCAGCTAGCATGATGGCATTCCCTTCATGTTGCACACTTTTAACAGCATGCTGTTTTGTGGGAAACTTGCATTCATGAAGAGCCCATTGTGAACTCTTTAAAGTAGATTTTATTTACACCCACCAGGAAGAATACAGGTTTGGGTTTTTAGATGACCAGTACTTGCACAAGGAAAAAATATTCAAATATCCATGCACTGAGGAACTGCTCTTAGTTTTGTTTTGGGTTTGTTTTTTGTTTTGTTTGGTTTTGGTTTTGGGGTTGTTCTTTTTTTTTAATGCAATTAGGACTAGAAGTAGCACTTTCACATTTGTGTTTTGGATCAACAGAGTAACGTGCTGTCCATCTCTGATCCTTTTCATGTAATAACATGTGAGAGACACAAACACATGTGTCACAACTGATACGTATTTGTTACAGTTAAAACCTGTTGGCTAGCGCAGTGCTTCAATCTAGTAACTGGATTTTAATAATCGACACATTGAGCGACACAAAAGTAATTCCAAGTCATCGGTGATATTTTTCCCTGAGCAAGAGATCATTGTTTTTAAATTGTTTCCTGTAAACAAGTGGATATGTTGTTACCATATTTGGACGGGTGATTTGCTACAATCCTTTTTGACAAGGTAAAAGTTTCTTGAATGATACTTCACTCTAAAAGCAGTTTTCATGGATGGGTCTGCTATAGGAACAGAAATATTAAGTGTATTTCCATCTACATTTAATATTTATATTTCAAATATTTCATTATGACTACATATATCAGGATGCATTAAAGAGTAATTTATGCACAATTCCTGCAGAAAGAGAGTAACACTTGAAGATCCCTGTACTGTTTCCTCAGTGGTAACTTCTATATACATGCAAGGTTAATCCAATTGGGCTAGTCAACATCTTTATATGAAATACAAACCCTCTGCTTTCTATTTTGTAACTGGTAGGGTGGGAAATATACTTCTAATGAAAACGATAAAACGCTAAGGAAAAATACCTTGTTCAGTATATATAGAGAGAGTGCCAAACACACATCAGGAATCTCAACTTCTTAACGTTACCTCTTCCATTCTCCATCATCTGAAGTAGTCATTTGGCACTGCCCAACTCTCTGCTGTTCTGAAATGTCCCAGCATGTAATGGAGCGATACCATGAGTCATAGGAGCAGAGTGCCTGTCTTAGGACAAAGGTAAGTTGCGCTTTATTCAGTTCTGTATGAATATTTCTTTTATAAATTACAAGTGTGTGAAATTATTTTTAATTAACCAGTTGAACTACAACATCTAAAGGCCTCATCTCTGATGATGAAATGGGGAAGAGGATACAATTAACTTTAGGCAAAAAAGAAAGCCTTCCAGTAAGTAAGAGGAGGAGTTTTAGTTTCACATGGTTACAGTAAGGTATGCAGTAGGAGTGGTTGAAAAGCAAACTCTCCAAGAATGGCTGTTTGCACCCTTAAGCAGGCTGTGTGCTCTGTTACTAATGTAAATGCCAGTGTGACTGCCTGAGAACAGTGTGTACTTGGACATCTGTTAGAGTAAGAAATTTTTGGTAGTGAAGGTTTCATGACCAAGAGATGGAGAAATCAAGGCCTGGCCAATTACAATTGATTGAAATCCTACAGCTTGTGTTTTATTGATACTCAAAAATAGATGCTGTTTAAAAATATTGCATCTTTTATGTTGGCCCTGTGGTGTTTGCAATTCAGAATCAAAAGCAAGTGGTGCTCTGTGCAGTTAACCAATGAAACTATCTGAACATCAGAAAACAAAATTCTAATAAAAAAACTTTGTGCTGCAAGACTTTCAGTCTTTGTAACTTAAAAGTAATAAATGCTTACTTGGGATAACTGGGGAGAACATGACAGTCTGAGCACACTCTTCAACGTGAAAAATTCCAACCCTTAACCAGAGAACAGGTGTGAAATGGTCACATGGAAAGAGCTGCCAAGGGGATAATGCTAATTTTGAAGCCATTGGTTTAGATTTAAGAGAGAAGTTTAAGAGACAGCATCTCAAACACAACTGTTTAGGAAGCTGGAATGTATGCAGAAAGGAAAAGGTTGCTAAAAGCTAAGGAGCTATACATTCCCTCAACTAATAAATACAATACAACCTAATAATTACCGAGACATTTCTCAAAACCTGGGATGGAAATAGAATTGGTAATGTGCCTATGACATGGTCATTTTTTCTTTAAGTATATCCTAAAAATGGATGTCGGGTTTTTTATGAAATCTGAGACAGACACCAGCAAATTTGTTAAAGATGCAGAATCACGTTTAGCGTCCTTCATCAGGTCACTTCACCAATATGCACTTAAAACTAGTATCACCTGGGGCACAGGGAGATACCTGGGGTAAGCTGTTCTGGGGAGGCTAGAGTTCAAATCTAAATGAAAACTATTCTTCACTTGCAATATGGCAACAACGCACTTTTAAGGCTGCAATTTTTAGCTATGAATATTTGTCCAAAGACCTAGCTTAAGGAGGTGCTGCATCTGAAAAACACGTTGCCACACACACTGCCACGGTGAATAGCTAAGGAGTGAAATCTGGTGTAGAAGGGGCGGGGGGGAAATCACTCTTAATGGGTTTAATTAAGAAATACTGTTAAATCTTTCTCTGTCCCAACAACTTGGTAAGAATCTGTTTCAATTCTGAAGTCTTCCATTTTCCTCTTTCCACAGTTGGTGTCCCTAGCTTCTACTTTTACTCATTTATCTTTTATTTGTTACGACTGTAATGCAGTTACATTTCCAAATGACAATGTGACATTCTCATTTTCATCTTTGTAAAATTAATATAAATGTTCTGAATGTTCACATCTTGCATTTATCTGCCTTGGGATGCCATTGTCCTGTAAAGTGCAAATTTTAAAAATACAATTGGCAAAAAGATTTGATAGTTTTACAGAAAGATTTGCTATCTCAAACTGTTTTCTATTTTCATCTAAATGACTGGGATGCTATCTTTGTAATTCTTTAAGGTCATATTTGTGAAATAAACAATACATGAAAGCTTTCCTGTCATACACACTATATGTAGTCTGGAGCGTTGAGCGAACACGAATTCCTGAGTTGTAATAACTATCTCCGTATGGTATTTACAATTTTGAATGTGTGCCACTACCAAGATAATAATGCTGTACAATTTTGAATGGTGGTAGTTTCTGTATGGCAGTCCAGCTGAACTATTTTGATGTACTGCTTAATTTTTGAATTTTATTTTTTAAGTTGTATAATTTATTTTCTTGCAAAATAAAAACGTAATTTAAAAGACTACTCATTTAGCAAGGTATTTTGGTGTCTCACCCTACAAAATTTTAAAGTTGAATTCAGGTGGTCCTCCAAAAAATGCCACTGTATGAAATTTCCCAGCATCTCTTATGATGAGAGTAACTCAAAACACAAAAGAGATTTCCAATTCTTTTCTCGTTAAAAATTTTTATGTACCTAAGGTTATATGTAGAGCTATTTAGTCTTCTGAATTCTGTTTGAAGATGAGCTGTAGTCTTTCAGTTTATCAAAGCCTGCCATGCCAAAAGTGGCTGGGAATTGCCTGACTTATTTTATGGCATTTTTAAAAAAAGTTATGTCTGTGCAACTTACTGGGATGAACTTGGATTGGTGAATATTTTGGTCTCTGAAGTTATTTACAATGTGTGTCGCTGAAAGTTACGGGTCTTGCCACCGAGATCTTCAGGTAGCTGATGCTGCAGTAAACTGATGTGGGAACAGTCACTTGCCCGAAGGAGTGCTTTTAATGTAATGGCTTTTCTTCCCTGATTGTCCTTGCCTTTTAATCTCTTTGTACGTTTCAACTCCTTTCTTTAAGTGCACCAGCTAACATCAGTGTTTTGTGCTTTCTGGTACATGCAGAATTTAGAACTATTGGTATGGAATAAAGAGCCATTTTTGAGTGACTGCTCAGTACTGTGCATGGCAATTGGCCAACTGGCAGTTCTTGCAGGGAGAGTTTTGGTGGCAGGTTGCCATTATTTTCAAACTTTTTTCCTTCTCTTAGGGCAATATATAGTCTTTCACAATGGTTTTTCAGAAGAAGTTGTTCTCTAGAGGCCAGTTATCACAGGAGGTCCTTGGCTGAATCAACTCCTACCCCTGTAAATTGATCACAGTTTAGGTAGAATCATTGACCTAAATACAAAAGGCTAAACCTGGTTCATTCTGATAAAGTGAGAATGTGACTTTATTTTCTTCTTTGCTTTACCTGTCAACATAGAATCAGAATTGTTTAGGCTGGAAAAGACTCTGGAGTCCAGCCATTAACCCAGCACTGCCAAGTGCACCACTAAGCCATGTCCCTGAGTGCCACATCTACATGTTTTGACTAAGTCCAGGGTTGGTGACTCACTCACTTCCCTGTTTTAGTGCTTGACAACCCTTTCCATGAAAAAGGTTTTCTTAATATCCAATCTAAACCTTCTCTGGCACAACTTGAGGCCATTTTTTTGTTGCTTGGTAGAAGAGACCAACCCCACCACCCTTGGCTACAACCTCCCTTCAGGTAGAGTGATGAGGTCCCCTTGAGCCTCCTTTTCTCTGGGTTAAATAACCCCAGTTCCCTCAGCTCCTGCTCACAGCACTCGTGCTCGTGCTCCACTCCCTGGATATCTCAACATCTCTAGCTAGACATGGTGCCTGGCATTTGATCCTCATTTATTTTAGTGATGGAGATCTACTACAGAAATTCAGTTGGATACTGAACTTCAGCTCCTGCACGCGACCTGAAGCGCCTTCAGAAAGAACGGCTGGAGGCACAAACGCAGCTGCTGCTTCCCTCTGCGGATCCAGGGCATGGCCAAAGCAAATATCACCTGCTGAGCTAAGGAAGAGCAGCACAGTGTGACTCTTTAATAGTGACTGACTGGACACCAAAAATGAGTGCAATGAGTACATTATAGGAATTCTTGGTGAGAAGAGATGCTGAAAAAATCAAAGCATGTTAGTCCCAGTGCATTAGCAGGTTATATCCCTGAAAAAGAGCTTTACCTGCAGGAGTAAAGGTAGAGTTAAAGAAGAGCTTTCTTGTTTCTGTTCTACATATTTTTGGCATTACTCATTTCTGAAAAATATCCTCATCCAACCTGGATGTTTTTGTTATATGCTACATATATATTTTCAGAGTAAAACCTTGAGTTCTTCCTGAGACAGTATTTGTCAGTTCCTATCTTTGAACTTGAAAACTCTCTAAATCAAAGGTCCAGACTAAACCACCTTAGAACATCAGCTCCTGACAGTCAAGGAAGTGAAGGAGTACAAATGCTTCCCTCACCAGTACCTGTCCCAATCAACCTCTTGCTGCATGTCTGGAGAATCTTTGGATATATATGGAAAGCAAGAAATATTTTACTTTTGAAAGCAAAGACAAAGTGAAATCCTCTCTCATAGGGAAGCTAATGAGATGTAGAACAAAATTAATTGAAGTAGTTTTGACAAATATTCTACTATGTGAAGGTCAAATAATTTTAAAAAAAGTCAAGGTCGCAAATGGATGTTAATAAGTTGTTGTAATACTCTTGTTTTCTAGGTGCTATAGGCAAAGCCTGGTTCTTACAATTTTTTTTCTAGCTTGCTGTACAAGCGGTTGGAAAGGTGCAAGTAAGTAAACGCTGCTTTATGTAGACAGCTCTGGGGAAAGCTTCATTCTGTTGTGGGTTATTGTAACAGTATGCTATGCTAACTCCCTCAGGGATTACAGAAGTGGTTGAGGAGGAGAGACCAATCAGAATCAAACACACATAGACTGAGAACCTAGACTAGAGAACCAGGTTTCTCCTGACCTAGCTCTGTGCACGTTGGAGAGATTGGGTGAAGAGAGGAGCTGTCAGGCGGGCAAACAGCTGTAGAGGTAGTGCTGGCCTTCGGGTTGAAATCGAAGTTGAGACAAGAGAGTGTAAGGAGAGAAAGCACAGTGCAGGAAAGACCGTGGAACTGGGATAGGGATCCTGAGACTCGGCTGGGGTTGAGCTGGCATCAGTCGTTCTGTGAAGGCAGCTGCCCGGACCCTGTTCGGCCAGGTTTGAATGCTGAGGTTACAGTGTTAGGGGTTTATGCCATGGCCAGGCAGGAAGGGGGTTAGGGGGAGTTAAGTTACTGATTCGTCTGAAAACAGCACGAAGCTGCAGCACAAGGGCACGCCAGACACAAAGCGTCCCGGCCTCAGCAACACTCGGCGCTTTCATCCTCACCCACCTTGTGCGCAGCAGGATGTTTCCGATACGGATTAAATGTCCTCGGCTCAGGTCAGTTTAACCTGCAGCGCGGCAGGCGAGGGCCGGCCCGAGGAGGGGCGGAGCGCACCCTCGGTGCCGGAGGGGACACACCCCCGGGGGCTGGCTCTTGTTCCGCAAGGATCTTCCACGCTGTTTCCGTACGCTTTGCTACCAGTGGTTTTCCTTCTCGGGCGGCATCCCAGGCTGTCCGCCCCGTGCCCGGGGCCGCCCCCCGCACGCCCTGCCCCGCCTGGCCCCCGAGCGGCAGCACCGCCGGCGCGAGGAACGCGCCTGGCGCTGCCAGCAGAATCCGTTCGGTTGGAGAAGACCGCCGGGACCATCGAGTCCAACGCGCGGCCGAACACCAGCGTGTCAGTCAACCAGACCGCGGCACTGAGTGCCACGCCCGCTCTTTCTTTAAACACCTGCAGGGACAGTGACCGCAGCGCCTCCCTGGAGAGCGCACCCGGTGCCTGGCCCCCTTCCCTGAAGCCATTCCTCCCGGTGCCAACGGGGCTCCCGGCCTGGGCACACCCCGCGCACGCGGCGCCGACGCCCCCTCAGCCACCGCACGCGCCGGCCGCTCTGACGCCGCCACCCGCCTTCCGCGCCAGCCAATGGCAGGGGCGGGCGCGGCCCCGCCCTGGGCCGCGGGGCCAATGGCAGCGGGCGGGGGGCGGGGCGGCGGCGGCTATAGGCGGGGGCGGTGGCGGCGGTGAAGGTGACGGGGGCGCCGGCGGGAACATGGCGGCTGCAGCGGGGGCGATGCTGAGCGGGCGGCGGCCGGCCGCGGGGCTGCTGCGGGTGAGGCGACCCCGGGCCCAGCTTTCCCTTCTCCTTCCCTGCGCAGCCTCGGTCCCGCCGCCGGGCCCGGAAAGGCTCGGCCAAGGTCACACCGCTCCTGCGGCGGGGTGGCTGCGCCCCTCCCCTCACTCCTGCGAAAACCCCCCGCCCGGGAGGCAGCCGAGCGCAGGAGCGGGTCCCGGGCCGGGTGGGGGGTGAAGCGTGAAGCCGCTGGTGGGTGAAGGGCGGCCTCTCCTGCCCCCGCAGCCCCGGGCCCCGCACTAAGCCCGGCGGGACCTTTATCCGCGATCCTGAGCGCGGCTTTTTCCGCTGTCAGCGCCGGGAGTGCCGCGGCTGCCGAGCCCCGTCCGGCTCCCGCAGCAGCCCTTGGGATGTCCCAGCCGGGACAGGGCCAGCAGTCGGGTTGGAGTCCTCTCATTAAGCTGTGAAGATACAAAACTGCGCCTGTAGGTGCTGTTTCTCAGCTGGGCGGTGGGATGCTGCTGCCCACAACGCCTGTTTGCCTGGCAGCGCTGCGGGCACTGCTGGATGCAGGGGCTGGCCGTGCCTGCCTTCCCCGGGGCGCTGGCATCCCACACGGCGGCAGGGAGCGTGCTGGGGAGGAAGGGAGGGCAGGTGGATCGCATCCGAATTGCCGTATGCAAAGTGAAGGTTGCATTTTACCAGCTGGGGAAGTGGGGCTCTCCTTCCTTCCTCCCTTCCTATGAACACTTCTAGCAGATGCCAGTTGCACTTGGTAAACAATTGTCTGGTTTGTCCAGTTTAAATTTCAGGCCTTTGCAGTAAGGGTTTTTGTTTGTTTGTTTTTTGTTTTTGTTTTTTGGTAGTATAGGTATTTATTTTGTTAGGCAGTGGGTTTTGTTTGGCTTGGTTTAGCTTTGGTTTTTTGACACTAACCCTTGAAAGCACTGCTATTAAAGCCTTGTAAGGGACATATTTTTCAGGGAAAGTTTAATTTGAAACTTTCTGCTCGGTATTATAACCTGAGCTGAGGAGAAAAACAGACAAACAAAAATCTCCAAACCCCTAAACAAAACAAAAATCAAACAATTAATTCAAAACAGTAAAAATAATTAGGCTTTTGTAGAAGGTTTTCAAATGATGAGGAGAAAGAGACAAAATTTCCATATTGCAGGCACAGCCAGAAGGCATTTTCTTGCCTTTATAATTTATAAAACTGATGGTGTTCTTTTGGTGTCCTTAAGCAGTTGTTTTTAATTAGTATTTATTTAGCTCTAATTCAGTAATGGCCAGAAGTTTCCAGTGTGCTGAAATGGCTAAACAAAGTGGTTTAAATCACTGATGGAAAGATCATTCTTTAATATATGAAACAATACCTACAGATATAATTTTGTATCTTTGCACTGCTTAATTGAATGAAGCTACTGGCTAATGAATTAGACTGCTCAGATAACCCCATTTTGGTTTATTATTTTATTTAATTGTTTATTATATGTTTATTGTTTTATTACTGGTGTGACATTCTAAATTAGTTATCTTCATTTTTGTTCATGAAACACCAGTGGAATGGAAGCTGTAGGTGCAAACAGCCACTGTTTAAAAAGCAGAGGGGTTAACGATAGGAATGAATGAAGCAAAGTCCAGGGAAACAGACAGAGGGACTAGTAAACTTTTCCAAGATTACACCACTCACCCCTGGCTTAGACATATGCTGTAGGTGTACATAGCAGACTTGGACAAAATGCATTTTGTGTTGTTTTGGAAGGAGTATTTGTTTATTTTTCAGAAAACATTTTATCACAGATGTTATGGTGAGACTGTACTAGACTACACTTCTTGTAAAAAGCATGTTGCGATTTTTTCATATTTTTCAGTGTTTCTTAGAGATTAATTTTTGAAATAGTGACTTCTATGAAAATGGGTACATTACTGAAACATCCTGGCATTGGCTTTCTTGATATGAGATTCTAAGGACTTTCTTATTTTCAGGCTCTGAAGTGTACAAGCCGTGGCTACGCCTCGCAGCGCACTTTAAATGTAAGTGTAAGGCACTGTCTGACTAGTAAATTGCTGTTCTAGATTTGTTTGTTAATCACTGACATTTTAAAGGAAATAATCCAAAAAACTGCTTTAAAGACAATGTCACTTTTGGCCAAGCCACATTTTACTGCAAAATATGAAATAAAAGTCAGATTGCCGTTTTTATTTTGATTTGCTAAGTGTGGGACAAAATTAGGAGCGTGTCAGCTGACATAAGCTTTATGTAGCTACCAACCTAGAATGGGAAAAGACAGCTGATATCAACTGATCCCTTTGAAATTATCTGTGTTATCCTGAAACCTGCTGTGACAACATAAAAGATGAGGACAAGTGTCTTGCTATCAGTTAAGTCAGTCATGATGAAGGAGTTACAGTGACAGACAGCCCTTCTTAGTTTTAAGCAAGTACCATTTTTCTTTGTTTTTTCAGCGTTTTCTATCTTTTCCTGTCTAAATAAAAGAAACCCTCATGACCATGTCCTGTAAAGCTTTGTGGTTAACTTTCACTGAAACCAATATAGCTGGAAGCAATCGTTGCTGCTTCTTGACAGCTGTCAGAGCAGCCAGAGGTCTGACATGTGCATCTTTTTGGTGCCAGAGTCTCATGCTGCTCTCACAGGGTTATTAGGTGCACATCTGGATGTAGCACTAAAGCTGAGAGGCAAAATAAGAGTCAATTGTTTCGACTACTAGCGTAGGGCTGAATGTCATACCATGTCTTAAACTGCTGCTTACACGTTCTGCTGGCATTTGGGCTTTTGAATATATCCAGGGGTGGAGACTTTACAACCACTCCAGGTAACCTGTGCCAGAGTTCAGTCACACTCCCAGTGGAGAGGTGTTTTCTGATGTCCAGTGGGAACTCCCTTGTGTCCATTTGTGCCCACTGTTCCTGTCACTGGGCACCACTGAAGAGAGTTTGACTCTGCCTTCCTTGCACCCTTCCTTCCAGTATTAATGTTCATGGTGAGGTGCTGCTGTTGAAGGTCTCTGTGGCACTACAACCCTCTAGTGTTTCAGCCACTCCTCCCAGTTTGGTGGCACCAGACCAGCAAACCTGCTGAGGGTGCACCAGTTCATTAATGAAGATGTTACACAGGACTGGGCCAGTCCTGGGCCCTGGGGTGCATCACTTGTAACTGGCCTCCAACCAGACTTTGCAGCACTGTCACCACCCCAGCCTGACCGTTCAGCCCTTTTCTATCCACCTCGCTGTCTGCCTGTCTAGCCCATACTTTGTTAGCTTCTGTATGAGGATTTTATGGGAGGCAAGTGGTGAAAGCCTCACTGTAGTCCAGGTAGGCAATGTCTGCTCTCCTCTGTCAAACCAGTCACTTGACTGTGGAAGGCTGGCAGTTTGTCTGAGCATGGCTTCCCCTTGGTGAATCTGTGCTGATGACTCCTGATGATGTTCTTCTTCATGTAAATGTTTTTTTTAGGATTAGTTGTTTGATCACCTTTCCAGGGATTAAGGTGGGTCTGACTGACCTGTAATTCCCTGGGTCCTCTTTCTTACCCATCTTGAGGATTGGTTTTTCTCCAGTCCTTAGGCCCCACTCATCATTGCTGTGACCATTCCAACAGTATTTAAAGTGACCTTAAAAAGTCAACTGCCAGCTCCCACAGACGTCATGGGGCATCTGATCAGGACCCATGGATTTGTGTAGGTCCAGTTTGCCCTGACTTGTTCCTCCCACCCCAAGGGTGCATCTTCCTTGCTCCACCGTTCCCCCAGTCTCTGAGGCCTGGGATTCCTGAAGGCTGGCCTTAGTACTGAAGACTGAGGCAAAGAAGGCATTCAGTGCTTCAGTCTTGTCCTTTGTCACCACATCCCCTGCCCAAATCAGCAGCAGGCCCGTATCTTCCTTGCTTCTTGGGTGCTCATGGAAGCCCTTCCTGTTGCCTTTGACACCCCTTGCCAGATTCAGTTCTTGGCTTTCATAACCTCATCGGTGCATGCTCAGACTGTGTGCCAGATTCTCTGTCCCCATTTCCATCTCCTGTATGGTTCATTTTTGTGTGTGAGTTTTGGTGCCCATCCTGGCATTTCTACCCAGCTTACTGCTTGTTGGATTGCTCTGGAGCTCGGAGAGGGTAATCTTTGAACATCCACCAACTGTCTTTGATGCCCCTTTGCTCCAGGATGTTCAAGTTTCTTGTAAACACCATCAATTCCAAGGCTGAGCTCAATGTGCTCCACCTGTTCTGTCCCATAAAGCTCAAGGCCTCTCCTCTCCCCCCTTGCCTTGTCTTCTTGACCTGTCCTTCCTGGAGAGCCCTTGTCCCTGCACGGCAGCACTCCAGCCATGTGAGCCATCTCACCACAGCTCTGATCCTCAGCTTCTGTGCTGCAGCTGCACACCCATTTCCTTATGTTTACTCTCCATGCTGCATGCATTAATCAAGATTTTAGTGCTCCGAAACATTTGCAGGATGAAAGAGAAGCTGTGACATCAATGAAATAATAAGTAGATATATTTAAAAATACTGGGATATGTGTGCAATTGTGAGAGAGATTGTGACTTGTACTCTGTTCTTGTGCATTTAGGAGGTGGTGATAGTAAGTGCTGTAAGGACACCTATTGGATCTTTCCAAGGATCTCTTTCATCACTGCCAGCCAATAAACTTGGTTCCATTGCAATTAAGGGAGCAATTGACAGAGCAGGTATGTACACACATTTTTTTTCCTGTGACAAAGAAAACCTCAAGTGGCTCAGTGGCTTGGTAATGAAAAAAACCTGCAATGTCCTGGGTTTTTTGCTCCTGTGGCATTTTTAAGTCTATCCACAAAAACCATTTAAATAAAGTTGACTGTCAGGCTTTGCTTCAATCTGAATTAATCTGCTTCTAGGAGCAGAATGTAGCCTAGGGGTATCTGTGCTAGTCCAAATGTAATTGAACATGGTAGTTGTTTTTGTGGGATGGGTTTTTATGACATGTAAGCTGATGCAAAGGCTACTTGCTGCTGAGACCAGCAGCAGGCCTTTGCTTTCCCTGCCTGCTTTTTATGTGGGCACATGTACTTGAAGGAAAGCCTTGTCAGCCTTTTGATGGATTCAGTCTAGCAAAAAACCAAAAATTTAGGGGAGAGAAGGGTTAATACTACAGGAATTTGGACACCAGGGCCGTTGCAAGAGATGCAGCAGGAGAGCAAACCTCTTCTCTTTGGTGGCAGCTTGCTGTGGCCTTGGCTTGCCCTTGCTAAACAAACAAAACTTTCTTTAGACTTAATTCTAGCACAAAAACAGTTTAGTGGATTTAACTATCCATGAAAATTGAGCTTCTCAGGTGATTAGAGAGACTTGGAAATGTTGACTTCAGTGAAATAACTGCAGCTTGTTCTGCAGGGTGACAGGGGAATTATCTTCTGGGTGGGTCAGCAGTTCCCCATACTCCATGAATATGAGGGTGGAGATCTGGAATGCAGCCACAGAGGCCTGGGTTCTGTTGGCACATGGGTTGGATGTGGCAAGTTTTGTTAGTCTTTGATAGAAAACTTCAATGGGAACCTTTGTCAAAAGGATCCTGAATCAAAACAACTTTGTTTTGTAGGAATCCCTGCAGAAGAAGTGAAAGAGGCCTATATGGGCAATGTCCTGCAGGCTGGACAAGGACAAGCTCCAGCAAGACAAGCAGTCTTGGGTGCAGGTATTCCTCCTCTTGACCCTGGAGTTGAAGGTTTTCTGTCTTTATGTAGCTGGAATCTGTTGGTCTGTGAGTTAAAGCAGAGTGGTGGGCAGCCCTTTGTAGGACAGTCTGTAGATGTTTTCTCCCCTGTAATGGGCGAAGGGTGCGTGTTGCAAGTGGGAATTTACTGCCTACAGTGTTTGCAGAACCTGGAGGGGACAGGACTGGAGACCAGGCTGGCAATTCCACAGTACTTTACATTAGTGATGGATGCTGCTCTGAATCTTTTCAAAACAGCCTTTTTTCTTCTTCAGTATATCATTATTCTTAATTCTTACTGGATAAGGAGTCAGTGAGTTTCCTTCAGCTGTGAGTATGTACAACTCATCTTCCTGTGGAGTCTGGAGCTGACACTGGAAGGATTCACTGTATAATGTTAGCTGTAACATGAAAGTTATTGGGGTGCAGAAATCATTCTCCCTTTTTCTGTGGGGGTGGAATTCCATACCTTAGCATGTTTCTAGGAAAGTCTGTAGGTCAGGAGAGAACTGTGTACTTTCTTGGATCTGTTCCTGTACCTTTCTGAAGGAGAAGGAATTACTTCCATGTTAGGCAAAGCAATAATTATGGCTTTTTTCTTTCACAGAATTCTATAGTGTCTTGAGTCAGAAGGGACCTTAAAGATCTTGTTCCAACCCCCCTGCTGTGGGCAAGGACACCTTCCATTAGACCAGGGTGCTCAGAGCCCTAGCCAACCCTGCCTGGGTCTGTCTTGTTACTAGTTGCTAAATTCTGCACCTTATTTATGCTTTTTCAGCCTTGGACACTCCTTAGAGGCAGGGATCAGGGTTTTGGGAACAGGAACGTTTCTGGAGTCCCTTCCTTGATCTTCCATTTCCTTGTTTCCTCCTTATCACAAGTCAGTTGTTGGAAGGGGAGAAGCAACAGGGGTCTCCAAGAATGACGGTAACTATGGATAAGGGTAGATAAATTGCCTTGGCAAGCTAAATAGTGCAAGCTGGGCATTTTGGGCTTAGATAAGAAAATGTGTGCCATATGAAATATTGCTGAAACACTGCTAAAATACTAAAGGCTACCCTTCAAATAACAGCTGTACAAACAACTTCTTTGACTCAGGTCTGCCAATCGCCACTCCTGCCACAACTGTCAATAAAGTCTGTGCTTCAGGAATGAAATCAATCATGATGGCAGCGCAAAGCCTGATGTGTGGGAGTCAGGTATGTGGATTTTTGCTGTTCTGTGGAAAAGACACACAATTCATGTTGTAGAGCCTGTCCTACCAATGACTGTGCTCTTTGATTTGGGATTGTGTTTTGGCTTGGGGTAATAAAAGCTAATTAGCAAGGGTTTGTTTTGTTTTGTTTATGCAACCCTAATTTTATAGTCATTTAAGTATCTTTGAGTTCAAAACAGAAAAGAAAGTAAATACAATAGTTGGAAAATTCAAACACATTTTTAGAGCTGAGAAAACAAGCTGTTTGGGGGGTGGACTGTTTGGGGGGTATTTACATCATCTCTCTGCTGCTCTACTCCCACCCCACCTACCAGTCCAGCCCCAAAATATAATTAAGGGAATTTTCAAGCTTTCAGTTTTGAAGAGGTGAAGAAATTTTTATAGACTTAGTTTTTGGTGACTTGACTTTCAGACAGTGTTAACATTTAAATGAATTAAATACACATATTCCAGCAATGTTGTTTCCAAGTACAGTAAGGATCTTTCAGGCTTTTTTATTGTTTTTAGAAGTGGAATTTATTGTTGCTGAATAAGCTTTTTCATTAAAGAGCTTGATGAAGGAGAATTCATCTCTGTCAACTTTCTTACAAGATTTTCTATACATTAGGGAAAATTTCTGTCACTTGATGGGAGGACAGGAGAATACATCATTTTCAGTAAGCCATTAAATGCTGTGCAGCAAAGAATGTGGGAGAAGTGTGAATGTGAAGAAAGACATTTCTGTTTTGTTTTTAATTCCACATGCAGAGTATTTTGGCAGCACCTTTGGTTCTCTGAAGTGAAAATATCATCAGCTCAATTACATTTTTTTTGGCTTTTAAAGTAAGTGGCTCATAAGTGAGGGATACTTTTGTGTACGTGTTTAGAACAAAAGTAAAGTGTTTAAGTTTTGATGTCCCTTCTGTGGAAATCACAGTGTAACTGGAGTTAAGCAACTACTTTACTGCTTTGGCCTTGCTCTGCAGAAAACAGCACTTTGTCTGGGGCCTGCTGAAGTTGATGGAAATCTTGTCACCAGACTTTGAACCAGGCCCAGCACATCTTTGTAAACATCTACATTTGGATTTAGTAATTTATATCCAATGACTTCATGAGGGTGGTTGTGCCTTTGGTTGGTTTGACAGATGTAGGCCATGAGCTCTGAATAGAACTGGAGTTTTCAGCTGAATTAATCATACAAGCTGTGCTGCCAGTCTCAGCAAAAGCAGAGTCTCAGCCAGTTATTAATCTCTTAGAGCTATAAATTATGGGGAGGTTGGTATAGGTTTGTTTTCCTGGCTGTGGGCTGTGAGGTATCTGTGGTATGACAGTGATGGTTCCCAGTGGCTTGAGTCAGTGCACACCATTATATAAATAATTGTATTGGCTCTCTCTCCAGGTCTTTCTCTTACGGAATTGAAATGCCAGGGACTCTTGTTCACCTTCTTTCTTTTCTTTATTACTTCATGGCTGTTTCTGCCAGGGTGGATTAACCATCTTCAGTTGTTACTGTTGTTTGCTTTCTAAATGCTTTAAAGCATTTTTTCCACTTTCTCTAAGACTCCTCAGAAATATGAAGAATAAGGTTTTACTAATATTGTTCCTGCAAGAAGTCATGGAGATCACACTGCATGATTACTGATTTTATCTTGTTTCCTTTGGGCAGGATGTCATGGTTGCTGGTGGAATGGAGAGCATGTCAAATGTCCCCTACACCATGAGCAGAGGGGCAACACCTTATGGAGGAGTAAAGCTGGAAGACCTGATAGTAAAAGATGGGCTGACAGATGCTTACAACCATATCCATATGGTAAATATTCCTGCACAGTGCTCATCTATCAGCCATAGATAGACCTGATGCAGATTGAAGAGCTTGCTTATAGTTGTTATGAAACTGCTTCATCAAGCAAGCATGGAAATGAGGAGGAAAATGTCTCCCATTTCCAGGTTTCCTGCAGTAGCTGTAATGGAGAAACTGGACAGACCAACACAGCACAGCAGTTTGTGTGTTAGTAATTAACCTGACTCTGCAGTCTGAATAGCCTAAAGCAGGCATTAAGAGAAAAGTTAATTCTGCTGCTGCTGGGTTGCTGTTGTTCCGTCTGAGGGAGGGAGGGAGGGAGCAATCAAGTTGCTTGGTGTCTTTGAGGATCCCTGCTCTGTAGGATCCAGCAGGGCCATGTTTTTCCCTCCCCCACAGTAGATATCTCCTATCTCCTGTGGGAGGGTTTGAGTCAGCTGGTGTGCTTACTCATCAGCAGGGTAACTTAAATGGGACAAACAAGGGCAAACTTGGGGTGGGTTTGGAAAACAACTGATGCAAAGATAGTCAGGAACAACCACCTTCTTCTTCAGGGAAGAAAAGTTTGAAAACAGAACAGCTACTTCAGCTTGTGAATATTTCTGACCTTTACTGGGGGTAATTCACAGCTCTAGGGCATTATTGATTGATTGATTGATCCGTTAGTGTTCTTGCTGGGATACAGGAAAACATGTAATGAAGAACATTTACTGTGATCCATAGATTTGATTCAGACCTCACTTGTGTATGATTTATTCTTTTTGCACTCTAGTGCTTAGGGTATGTGGGAATGTTGAAATTCATTCCCACACTTAGCTAAAATGGATTTTGATTGTGAGGATTTTATAGGAATCTGAAGTGTGGCTTTGATGTGGCTCTCATGTGAGAGCAGTTGGTTATAATACACAAAGTTTCAGTAGATAGGGACAGTATGTTGGAACCTTTTCTGTCTTATAGCAGATGTAGGTTATTTAGAAAGCCTTAACAGTCTGTGAGAACATGCAAGAAAGTCCATAAGATGGCTTTAGGAGCTCAGTCTTGTCTGTGTTTTGGCAGTAGCCTAAGTTGTTGGTGCTTTGAGGTGTGAAGACTTCGAATTCATTAATTATACAGAAGTGAACTTGCTTATTTGAAGAATTGGAGGGACACAATACTAAAGAGCTTTGTGATTCATTGAGTTTTCTGATGAAATGAGCAGTGGAACAAAACCTCTTCAAAGGCAAATCTTTCCAGTTGACTAAATGATTTTTTTTAAAAAAATTTTGTCATTAGATGCTTAGTGTTGATAATGAATTGTGAGTGTATAATTACAATCATGATTTGCCTATATATAAAATGTTTTGGTTGTTTCATTCTGGTTATTATAAAAAAGGGATACATACTTTTGTTTCTGCAGTTTTTAGAGATTCTGAAAGCTAAGTAAGCCCTGTGTGTTGACCTGTTCTTGTAATCTTTGGAATAGGCAAAGTAACAGTGGAGTGAAAACACTAGGAAAAGAATGTGAACATGTGATTCTGTAGCTGAACAATGATCTTCAGTCTCTGAAGATGTCAGCCCTGAGCACTTTAAAACTTACTTTTGCATACAGATTTTTAATTGGAGAGAAAAAAATTGCCTTGTAAGCAAAGTTCCTCTATGACTTTGATCATCTGGATTCAGAAAACATTTGCTAAATCTGACGATTATATTTCAAAACCAAAAGTTACCATTTGTTCATGACCGTGTAGATCAGAAATGGACACCGAATATTAGCCACATTCAGTTCTGGAAATCTACTAGTCGAGGTTTTGTCACTTGTAGTTGTGCTTTGCATCTTCAGGAATACCAAACTTAACAGGCCTGGTTTTCTCCAAGGGCAACTGTGCTGAGAACACTGCAAAGAAGTTCACTATTTCCAGAGAGGAGCAAGACACCTACGCCATAGGCTCTTACACCAAGAGCAAAACAGCCTGGGACTCGGGAGTACTGAAAAATGAAATAGTTCCTGTCACTATTACAAAAAAAGGTATTGTGGAAAGGTGTGATGAGATGAACTCTGTTTCTCATAGAAAGCTGGAACATTTTCTATGTTCAGTGCAAATTGTGTTGTTTAAGCATGCAAACCTCAGGAACATTGATTTTGATCACCTAAGAATTTTCTGTTAGTTAGACTTTCTGGTGAACAGCAGTCAGTGACCTGTCATCTGGTTTTTGGTTTTCAATTTTTCTTTAATGTTACACACCATATCTTCTTTTTTGTCTAAGTGAAAGGTTAGCTATTGAATTTAGTTATGGCTTAAGGACATCTATTTGTATCTATTTTTTTTAATTTACATTAAAGATATACTCTATGTCCTTTTTGTTCAGCCACTGGGAAGTATAAATGGATTTGCTGTAAATAAATTTGATTAAGGAATAACTTTTTTTCAGTTTATCTAAGCACATTTCTTGATGCACATTTTACATGCATTTGCACTTTTAAACTGAAACAAGTTATTTATATAAGGCAGTATTTAGTAAACTGTTCTACAAAATACTAAACCAAATCTGAATTTCAGGGAAGCCAGATACAGAAGTGACAGAAGATGAAGAATACAAACGTGTCGACTTCAGTAAAGTTCCAAAGCTGAGAGCTGTTTTCCAAAAAGAAAATGGTAAATATTATTGAAAGAACTGCTTAATTTTCTGCCAAGTGCAAGGATGCTTTGTCAGGGTGGAGAGTACTGTTCACAAGAGTCAGTGAACAAGAGTCTTTATTTTTAAATGTCTGCTGACATAGAAATATGCTGCACAACAGCGTGAACTGGCTTGGATTAAAAGATAGTCCAGGAATCTTAAACCAGTGAACACCTCTTTTTGGGACACTTACCTTAAAAAGAGTGACAGAAGGGTTTCAGTTTTGCTCTTGGCTTGGTCTCTGCCAAGTGTAAACTCTTGTTGCTGTGGAGCTGGAGTGGCTTTACAGAGTTGCCATTGCTTCCTGAATCTGTAATTGATAAACCCTCCTGGCTAACTCAAAGCTGCCCCTCATTCACAACCCTTCCTGAGCTGGAATTCTGTGAAAATGCCAGCAGTGCAGCTGCCATGGAAGGCATGATCTAAACTGGCACTGGGATAAGGATACAAATACCTGTGGCTGCATTTGCTTTATCAAATAGATAACAAAAACCAATTCATTTTTAGTTAACTCAGCGCAGCAAGTTTCACCAAATGATTGAGACTTCATGATCCATGAACTCAGTCCTTAACAGGATATGTATGAGTTGTTTTGCATTACATTTCACCTCTGTCTAAGGAGTGTTTTACCTTTTCTAGGAACAATCACAGCTGCTAATGCCAGTACCCTGAATGATGGAGCAGCTGCTTTGGTGCTGATGACTACAGAGGCGGCCAAGAGACTGAAAGCCAAGCCTTTGGCACGGATAGTAGGTATGATCCTGCTTACCTCTAGGGAAGTCCTGGAAAATACTCCCCCAGTGTGCTCTGACTGGGAGTCCTGGCTGGCTGGTTAGCTGGCATTATGGCTGCATCTTCCCAGTACAGTCCTTGACATTTCAAGTATCATACCAGCAGACTTTTGTCCATAAACAGAATTTTCTATATATAATAATAATCTGAAAATATCATTGTGTGGCTTACTTAGGGCACTACAACTTAGATGCACACATTTCACAGACCATGGTATTCAGAATTTTTCTATCTTGGCAGCATTTTTTGCTTGCATGAAAGAAAATCATGTATGATAAAAATACAATGTCTTTCAACACCTTTTTTGATTTTTTTTCTTTTTTCAGCTTTTGCAGATGCTGCTGTCGATCCTATTGACTTTCCAATTGCACCTGCATATGCTGTTCCCAAGGTAAGAATAAAACTGAGTGGATTTTGGAAAAAAAGAACAAATTTCCCTAGCATTCCACTGTTGGTTCATCCCCTCTCAGTGGGTCTTCTTGAATTAGGACTGAAATTATAATGATGTAATAAATACGAAGAGCAGATGTTTTACAGAGGACCAAGGCTAGAATGCAGATCCTGAGACTTAACAAATTTCTCACACCTATTTTGAAAGAGAATATTGTTCTGTATTGCTTTTAGCAACTTTGGACATGTTTACACCTTTTAAGTTTTGCAGCTTGTATGGCGAGAAGGCAAAATAAGTATGGTTGTACAAAGATAGACTCATTCTAAAAGGAACTGCAGAGAAGTGTATGGTGTGAGGCAGGACTGTGTCAGCTTGAATGGACTCACTCTAGCAGCAGTCTCAGTGTTGTGTGATGGAAATGCGTCCTTGGCATGGGCTCTCCATTCCTTCTTTGGTGAAAACCCAAGTTTGTGGTTCAGTCCCTTGGTTTTGCTTTTCCCCATCTGACAAAGAGGTTCCTAAATGTGAATTTGTGAATCCAAGTATGGGCAGCCTGAGTCACTGACTTCGAAATAGACCTACTATTTCTGTAACTAGTTTCCTAATTTTTCCATAGTAGTAATTATTTTGTATTATTTCTAGATTCTAAGTGAGGCAGGCCTGAAAAAAGAAGATATTGCAATGTGGGAAATTAACGAAGCATTCAGTGTTGTGGTGCTGGCCAACATTAAAATGCTGGGCATTGATCCACAGAAAGTAAATATTAATGGAGGCGCTGTCTCTCTTGGACATCCAATAGGGTAAGCAAAATAAGCTCTGGGTTTTGCTCTGCACAGAGGCATTGTCTTCCAGGTAAGCAAGTTTTAAGCAAATAAGAGTATGTTTGATCATTATTATTGATTTGATTATGGGAGATTCATTCCCTTCTTTGAAAGAGCTTTGCTGCATGTAGTACACAGGCTGTAATACACAGGCTGACATGAAGTGATTTCTTTTTCCCAAAGAAACTTTAGCTATACAAAAACTCCATGTTTAAGAACCTTTGTGTTTTATTCCTCTCTAACTCCAGTACTTAATCTGTATCACAGAACTGCAGACAAACTGATTGTTTCAGATTTTTTGTTGGTACTACATTCTGCTGAGTGCCCTGTGGCATTTGGCAGAATATAATACCAACAAAAAAATTCAGAATTTCCTTTAAACTAAGTTATGTTCTTCTGTTTTTCTTGTATTTAGAATGTCTGGAGCAAGAATTGTCGTTCATATGGCCCATGCTTTGAAAGCAGGACAATATGGTCTTGCAGGAATCTGCAATGGAGGAGGAGGTGCTTCTGCAATACTGATACAGAAGCTGTAGCCCAAGTAGGATCAGAAACACAGCCTTAAACGCTCTCTGATCAAATTATACGTGGTAGCTGTTACATTGTATTTATCAGTTAGTGGATGAATTCTGTAACTGCTATTCTAAAATTTCATAAAGGATCAACGATTACAAAGCCTGGCCTTTTATTGCTTGATCAGTGCAAGTTTTTATACAAGACAAATAATCAATGTCAAACTTTAATTTTGGCTTGAAACATGACAATAAAGAATGTTAACTATGGCTCCCTCTGTCACTGACATTTCTTGAAGGCCCTTGAAAAGGAATTCTCTTGGTAACTCACAGAGTGCTGCTACTGGAAATGGCTGTTTTCTCCTAAAAATTATTTGCTGCATTGACAGCAGCTTGGTGCTGAAGATGCTGTTTCCTATGAAAGGGAATGGATAATTCATCTCTTCTGTAGTACCAGAGTGCCTGAGCTGAAACGTTAGGGTGGGTAATGGATGCCCCAGGCAAGAGTTACATTAAGTCTCAAACAGCAAATTAATTTTAAGTGTCACCATCACTATTAAGCATTTCATGCTCAAGACAATTTTTGTGCTGCATGCTCCAGTCCCTCTGACAGTTGTTATTAGGACTCAGTGTTTAACACTGCACTCTTTGTCTTCAAAAACAACTGACCAACAGGATCTTTCTATTCAGTACCTGCAAAGCTGCTTAGTGCACTTAAAAACATTAAGCTCGACACACAACTTTTTATTAAAACAAAAATATTTATTCAAGCTGTAAACACTATGCAGTATTTAGTTATTGGATGGGTTTAATATAAACATCTACTGCATAATCTTGGTTCCTTAGGAATCCTTGTATTCTACCTGAAACATTGCCCTGTTGCTGTACAGATCTCTTACAAGAAAACTTGCAAATTTTTTTAAGACGTCAACAATTTGAGAACAAAGGAAGAAACAGGAGTAGAGAAAATTCTGCAGATTTGGAGCAAGGTGTGCTCATTCAGCAAATGTAGGCTGAGCTTCACCTGCACTCCTTTGGGAGAGGGTTTGTGCAATAGCTATGACAACCTCTATGTTAAACAGAAAAATCAGATGCAAATTTTTCCATGTCTGGCTGAAAATTTAAGAGTTAGACAGTTGAACTCAGCAGTACAACTGAAAGGTGAGGGAACTGACTTTTGCATTAGAACACACAGTAATTCTTGTTTAGCTGTTGCTTCAGTTGAAGCATTCCTACTGAGGCAAGACCCCACACAAAAGCACATTGCTTGAAAACAGCTTTTGCATTTGAGTGACTTCCTATGTAGCAAATACTTTAAACAGAGGCGGCTTGTCCAGATTCAAGTTCTTGTCTGAATGACTGGCTGGGAGAAGCTTCACCAGATGAGAAACACATTTTGAGGTTTTACTGGCCTTATGTTTAGCTATTGGTATTTTTGTTATTTTGTTCAAAGCCTTACAACACAGGTTTGACAGTTACAAATGGGAGTGTGAGCACAAGCCAGTTAGAGCTGAGTATTTAAGTCCTTTTCAGATTCAACAAAACAATGAGAAGTGGCCAAGGCAGCTGCCCTGTCTTAGAGCAGTGAGTGACAAACACCACCTTTCCACAGACCGGCTGCGCGCTTCGGAGGGGTGAGTAGAGAAAGCAGCAGAACACAGACAACGTGGTCTAACAGGAAATGTACAATCTTTCTTACATTTCATTTATACAAATTTACAGGTTTGCAATTTAAATGGCTCTATAATTATGCAAGTGCTTTTTCAAAAATAAACATATACCAACTCAATGATATTTACACTTTGCTACCTGCTTCAGAAACAGCATGACTTTGCTATAAAGTGAAACTTCAGTGCACTGAAAGTGCAACTTGCCCTTTAGAGTTAACTTCCCACACAAAACCTCAGCACCGCTCCACTGAGCTTCAGATGGCCCCACTTCAACTTCTTGTTCATTCATCATAATGCAAAGACAACAAGAACTTGTCCACATCCATTCCTGCTGGAAATGAATTTGGGAGCTTCTTTTTCTGTAGGAGAGGAAAGTAACAACTGTGTTAAATACAAAGAACCTGGGGGAACTGAAAAGCCTGCAAGCATTCCTTTCTTCCTTATCCTTCCATCCACCTTATAGCTGTTCCTGCACAAATCTGCCCCAGAACTCAGACACTGCTGTGTGCCCTTGAGATGTGCCCCTGCTCCGTGTAATGGAGCACGTTCCAGCCTCAGTGTTTCAGGAGCATGCCAAAACTAAGTATGGGAATTACAAAGTTATACTCCTTTTTGGTTATTTACATTCATTTACAGCCAAAGACACCTTTTTGTGTCTCACACCTTGGCTATTTGCCCTTAAATCCTCAAGTCAAAAGCACAGTGCTGCACACTACAGAGACTGGGAGTATCACTCATGGTACTAAACAAGGATGCAAGAACAGCCTGAATTCTACTAAGGCCTACTTTGAGTTTGGCTTATTCCCACATTCCACCCAGAAACTTAGAATTTAGAAACTCATTCATGTTTTAGGAGAAATAATGTAATTGTCATTCATGCCTATTTAGAGAGTTAATAGGAGTTACTTGTGTGTATCTGAAGATTAAACCAATCTTAAGAAAGCTTAGTTCAGATTACACTCAAGAGGCAAAGTTGGAAAAACTGGCTAATCTAAATAGGATGTCAGGCATTTACACTAGCATCTCTGAACCATTCCATTAAAATAGTACACGTGAAGATACCTAATACATATTTAGAATTTTAATGAAAAGAAGCAGATGTTTGTACTTGCCTTGATTTTCTTTTTTTTTGCTGGTGTTGGAGAGCTCTGAAGGTCTTTTCTGTTTGCAGAACGAGAATTTCTCTCGCCCTCATTCAAGTCCTCCAGTTTCCTTTTCTTCACGGTGCTCCTCAAGGCCCTGAGCTGCTGGGTGTTGTCCTTGAGGGGCGTTGCCGCGCTATTCCTCGCGATGGCGGCCCGCGACAGGATCATGAGGGTGTGTGCGGCCATGCTGACGCTGTTCTCGCTGCCCGTCTCGCTGGCCGGGCTGCAGGCGGGCAGGTCGGGCGTGGCGGGTGGCACCATGATGCGCGGCGTGGCGCTGTCCTCGGTGAAGCGCCGGCACGTCGGCGTGCGCATGCTGTCCGTGGTGTCATCCGCGTGCCTGTCCCCGACTCCCGACGGCGTCCGGGGCACCGGCAGCTCTCCGTTTTCAGCTGTCTTTCCAGCGGGGCTTTGCCATTGGATGTCCTGCAGCATCTCCGCACGCTGCTTACTGAAGGGGCTGGACAGGCTGAGGCCTTGGCTGGAAGCTTTGGCGGCTTCTCGCTTCGTCTCCTTGGAGGACAAGGAAACAGACGCTGATGATTTGCCATTGCCAGCCCCATTCGACAGTGACCCCTGCTTCTTGTTCAGCTCCTGCACCGAAGGAACCGTCTTCTCGTTCCACGAGGCAACGCTTTGTTGGCCGTTTGAGAGTTTGGCAGTGTCCTGGTTCTTCTGCTTTTCATCAGTGTCCCTTTGTAACTCGTTTTCCTTGTTTGCTGTCGTCTTGTGGAAGGGATCTGACAAAAGCCCTGCAGTTGCCGCCTTCCGCTCGGGCTGCGGCTCCTTTGCAGATGCGCTTCTGTTGCTACCGACTTCTGGCCTGCACAGAATTCTGGGCAATGTTTTTTCTTTGTCTCTCTTTGGTACCTGTGCCTTAGCAGAGGAGGATGCTGAGTCAACAGCAAATGAAGGGTTTTCGTTTCTTTCCTTCTGGGATGAACTCTTAGCAGCCTGAATCTGGGTGTTCCCTCCTGCAATGGGTAGGACGTTATCAAAGCGAAGCACTCTCCTGTGACTCTCACTCTGCCTTGAATTTGAGCTTGTGCTCTCTGCTGGTGCAACAGGTAAGTTCTCTTCCACTTTCCTTCCTGGTTCTGCACTGGTGAGCTTATCCCAATTTCCAGCCCTGAAACAAGATGAAAACATTTTATTACGTGTTTGTTCTTACTAGGCAACTTAATTTCAATTGGCTGGAAGTCCCCATCCATCTCCCAAAAAAGCTCTCTCCATCCTGAAATACAAGTATTTCATCAGCACATAAAGACCAAGAGTAAGGAATGACAACTGCAGAAAGCTCAGAAAGGCTTTCTTGGCAAAAAGGTATGAAACAGTCTGTACACTGAACAATTAGGCAGAATGAGGCTCTTCAGCCCGGAAAGAGAGATCACTGAGCAACAGAGCTCTGTAAAGAAAGCCCACAAAAATGAAACTATTTCAAAAATGAAATGTACCTTCCAGTAGAAAAACCAGGGGCATGAAATAACACTGGTATTAGGTTCAAAACACAACAAGGAGGTCTGGACAATGGATGTAACTAAACCTGGGAACATTTTTACCTTGGGATATTCGTGGATGCTGGTAGTTTACTTGACCTCAAAAAGAAACTGAGCGCATTCATGACAGGACAGTCGATGCCAGAATACTACTTATGGCTCTGGAAGTCCTTGGAGCTGAAATTCCTAAGAGGCTGCCACAATATTTTGGACAATGTAATCACGTGTGTGCCTTGTACTCTTCCCTTTGCACTTGCTGTGCGTGGTGGGACACTGAGCAAGACAAAAAAGCTTCCAGTGGGCATCTGGACAACAACATCCAAACTCCCTGGGGTGTGGTCTCCACCTGCCAACCAGCCCCATTCATATGAAAAAGCCACCACTGCACTGTGGAAAGAAGAAAGCTTCTGTTCTATCAGCTCATACCACTGTTGCATCTGTGCCCTTTGCCTGCCTTAGGCTGCATTTCCAAGAGGAGCTTTGGCATCATTCATCTATGTCTGTAAGACTCTCTCCCTGCAGATAAGCCTCTATGATTTCTAAGAGGAAAACTCAAGTGTTTGGGATGCTCACTTTGGTACCTCTGAAATGGTAGAAAAGGTCTGAGTGGCAGCAGTTTATTTCCATTAGGTTTGAGATGAGACAGAGGGTAGAAAATAGAAGTAAGTAATTACACCTCTTTGCAGGGAAGATTTTGCTCTCTTTGCAATGCAAAACATACATCTAGAGGTCAAAAGTTAACAGAAAACTGAATTTTTAAAGTGGGATTATCCAAGATCTTGCTTCTGTGGTTTTAAAAAAACCAGTACTTTTTGCATGCATGTATTTGGTATAACTTGATATATGGTTGGGGTCTTTTAATAAGCTGACTTTAATGTTCCTGTTTTATCTCCACTTTTCCAGCATTTTGAGAGAGTTCTAAATAGGTACATTTTTAAAGTATGTGCTATTTTTACAATAAAAGATTATTTCACCTCTAATACTTAAATTGAACTTCTGATCTCCTCCTACATTGTTTTGCTCGTTCCACATCTTTTTCTTTCAGAAGTCCATTAATGGTAAGGAGAGTTACTACAGCAGCCTTGCTTGCTTCCCATTTGCCCAAAAGAAAAGTAGCACCTGCCCCAATAAGAAATTATGTTCATCTATATAAAGTTAGCATGCTGTTGTCCTCGCCATCTTTGCATTCAGTTCTCACTTTTTAAATGACTAGGAGAGTTCTAATCCACACAGCTAAAACACAGAGGCAGAACCCAGTCTAATAAACTCTACTGGATTTGGGTCAGAAAATGGTAAGGGCAATGAGACTGCACTACAAAACCATGGATACCACTCATCTGAAAAGAAAAAATAAAGGTTTTAATCATTTAAATCTCCCAGTAAATGTAACAGGGAATTCTCCTAGCTTACACTCCACTCAAACCATTTTTATTTGAGAGTTGAGACAGGAGAAAGTAAAGACAAAGCCATACAAAATTGACACAGGAACAGTGACAAGACAATTCGAGCACAGGCTGCACCATTTCCAGCACACATCTGTATCAATGCTCCTAGCAGACAGGCAGCAGGAAAGGGGGAACTGCTTATGCCACTACTACAAAAAGCTCCTCTCTTCAACAACATCGGATGAAGAAATTCACGACAGGAAAAAGAAAGCAAGTTTCAATACCTAGCACTACTGACCTCTGCGTTCGAGGATTTGCATGGCTCAAAGGCTCAGCTGCATTTGGTACCGGTTTTCCTGGAACAACAGATGAAGTATCAATGAATGACAAGTAAATAATTTCACAGTACAATGACATTTCACCTGACAGAGAACCAATAGAGAAAAACCCAGCAACAAACTCTGCAGTATTTTGTAACTTTAAACTTTACTAATTAGTAGACTAGCAAAGAGCAAAGAAGAAGCTTGCTGTCTACACTTAGCTAATGCACAGCTCTGGCGAGACAAAACAAACTATCCTGAACTTAAAAATGCACCGTGGGGATTTCCAAGGAGAAGGACTTTAATACAGGGAACTCTCAGCTACCCATCAGCAAACCAGAATGCAAGCTACTATACAATCCTAGCTTTTATCTTGAGTTGAAATTTCATTTTATTTTCATTTTTATAAGTAAACCTACTCTTTTTAAAAAAGGCAGATAGGCTAAAGCACAAGTTGTCCTTATAACTCAATGTTTCTATTTTCAATTATTTTTCTTTACCCTTTCCAAGACTGAGAAATTATCATAACTCCAGTCTTGTTACAATTAACTATTTAAAGAAGCAAGATCTCAATGAAAAGAATATACAGAAGCATATGCCCGAAAGGGCAAAAGGAAAACGGACAGGAGAGTGCATTTCTTGTATAAACATGCAACACTTCTAATAAATACTTTTCCTTAATAAATTTTTAGAACTCCTGACTCTTCTAATATCTGCATTACTATATGGCTTGGTTCCAATGGCAGCAGTAAACTACTAAAAACGAACAAGATGAAAAATAACCTGAAACATAAAGAAAAGTAAGCTTTTAAAACTGCATTGAAACATTGTATCTTGGAAATATGCTTAATGCCAAAACTGGAATTATGTTATATGCTGGCAGTTCTTTGTAAACTGAGCAAACAAGAGTCACTAACTGCAGGTACAGACCTCTTTCAAGTCACCCTAGCAACTGCCAGGAATAGAAGCAGAGATACATAAGAAACCTTTTTACTTATAACTGACTTGTCCTTTAAACCCTCTGCATTTCTTCTGCCCTTCTCAAGAAGGCAAGGCAGGTACCTGTACTGGTCTTGTTTCTTGCTCCAGGAATCTTCTGTGATTTGGGAGGGATGGGAAGCTTTGGGACACTTCCATTGCACACTGGATTAGCCACAGGCATATGAAGAACCTTGAAAGAATCAAAGTATTCTCTTACAATTTACCAAACCACTTCTTATAGCTCCAGCTTTAGTTCTGGAAATCTTTATTTGTAACGTACTACCTGGCAGGCAGGTGCTGAGAAGGTATTTCCGTTCTGTCCTACTACGGAGAGAGGGATCATTCCCACCATTCCTTGCAAAACTGGCTGCACTGGAGATGCAATTATAATGGCAGAACCTAAAAAATACCAAACCGTTAAGATTGTACAGAAACTAAAAATACTTCAGTGAAAGGAAAAGCTTCAAGACAGGATTTCTTAGAATTACGTATGGTCAAAACCTGTTGCAAGAAACGCCCTCGATTTTCAGAAAAACTTCACTGTCCTTGCTAGAGTTCACTACTAGAAAACAGGGTAAGGACCAGTTTAATTTTCAGTTTATAAGGAACTCTCTAGCTAAAGTCTGATTTCCTTTGTAAGAGGTAGCTCAGAATAAAGCTTGAAGTATGATAAACCTATCTTAACATTTAAATTAAAGTGATTCATAAAACCCAATAAAAGTAACATTAAATCTCTTATTTAGCTGCCAGATATATAGAAATTACAAAATATGGCAACTATCCTAAGCACATTAATTGAAAGTGGAAGAATACTGTCAACTGTGAAAGAAAACTGTTCCTCTCTCTATGAAAAAAGCATTGAAGGAACAACTGCATAAAGAAATCCTAATTAGAGGAAAGCTGTCACCCTAAGACCTTGCATGTCCTGGTCTCTGCACTGGCCTCTGGCCTCAATGAAAGGACTACATACAGAAATTCAAAGGTAACTGCAAAAAGTTCTTAGTTTTTGAAAGAAATCTAAATGTAGTGATTACAGCTGGTTTATAGCTGTTTTTTTCATTTCAAAAAGCGCTCAAAAATTTTATTGCTGTAGTAATAAAAATGCTTGTACCAGATTTTAAATCATGGAAAGAAATAATGTTATACTTTCATACTTACTTAAATGTACTTCTAATGCAGACTAGGTTTTGAAAAATGAAACAAAACCAAGGAAGTGATTTGGGAAGGACTAGATACATCTACCCAGTTATCCACACAAAATATGGACACCTATAACACAAAGCATTCCATTTATAACAGGAATCTTATTAAAATAAAAACCTGCTTTATTTAGCCAAAGAAATGGAATCCTTCCCAGTGTAAACCAAAATATGCTTCCTACATCTAATGCTGCTAGAATTATATAATTTAAGCTTCTCAAATATGAGGTGCTTTCTTTTCACTCAAAGCAGCCTGATCAATGACTTTGGGTAGTTCTATTTCATTTCTACTAGCAACTAATACACTAAAATAATGTAACTCCTTGATACTTTCAAGTGGCAGACAGAGCAGTTTAAAATGGTTTACTTTTAATGCACTTAGGGGAAAAACAAAAATAACAAAACCACTGTATAAACACCACATTTTCAGTAATTTTCTAATAATGAGATTACCCTGTGGGAAGTTTGGGGAGGCAGTCTGGTTTGCTGGAAATGTATTGCTGGATCTGGGAGGAGTCCGCAACTGCTGCACCGCTGGAGCTTGGGAAGCCAGTGGCATAGAACTGCCAGGCAATACAACTACATTTGATGGTGTTACAGCTGCACCCAAGGTTGCTGGATCAGTCATACAGGTTGCTATGTACAGGTTGCTTGAATTCCCAAATGCTGTGCTTGTGGCTGGCATCAGCTGGATAAATCCCCCTTCGCTGGAAAGGTGAGTTGAACCTGCAGCTGAAAAACCAGTGCAG
This sequence comes from Prinia subflava, assembly GCF_021018805.1. Lineage (NCBI taxonomy): Eukaryota > Metazoa > Chordata > Aves > Passeriformes > Cisticolidae > Prinia > Prinia subflava. Next base: position 33,654,673 of record NC_086249.1, read on the forward strand.
TCTTCATTCTGAGTGTTAACCGAGGTGACCACAGGATCCTTAGGTCTAAGCACAAGAAGATTCTGCTCTGCCAGAGCTGAATCCACATTTTTTTCTGTGTCTTCTGAAGTCAGACATTTGGGCAGGCCTGCAGTTTTGGTTGGGGATTTGGCTGGAGATGACAATATTATAGTAGGCAAATTTTCTCCTGTGATGCTGGAAACAGCATTGTTTAACTCTGTGTCTGATGTGATAAATGGATCATCACTGATGATGATCTTGAGGGACATTATGTTAGAAGGATCAACATCCATTGGTTGACTACTAGAAGATACACTGCTTATACTTTTGGCCTCAATACCTGACTCATCTGTTGAGGATGCAGTTTCAGGGAGAGGAGAATGGCATATTTCAGAGGTAGTAAGATTGTTTTCAGTGGATACTACAGAAATGTCTGTACATGCATTATCACTAGAAGAGAAATATAAATTATCAGTGTCTACTTTTGTAGAAGATGAAGGTTCTTGCATCTCCCCTTGTGTACCCTCTGTGTTTGACAGTCCTGAAGCGAGGTTAAAATCTTTCTTACAAGACTTATCAAGTGTATGCTGATCATTTGAGTAAGTTTTATTAGAAGTATCAACAACTTCAAGCTGCAGCTCTGTTTTGTCAAGAGCCGTGATGTCCACTGCAGATCCTGCAGCACAATCTGCCTGTGTGCTCTGGTCCTGATGGTCAGAGGGCTGGCTGGAGTTCTCCTGTGAAACCCCAGGCAAGGCAGCTGGATCACTGGTTACAGTTTGTTCTTTTCCTGCATCTGCTGACGGGCTAGAAATGGATGAGTTGTTTTTTCTCAGCAGTGCACTGTGGCCAGGACTCCCATCAGAAGGGCTTCCAGGAAGTCTTTTTTCAGACAATGATGTATCTGGTGATAATGGACATTTACTTCCGGAATCAGTTTTGTTTTCACCAGCTACAGTATCCTCTGCCACTGAAATCAAAGGAATCTGTGGAGTGCCAGAATGAACATATTCTAAATTAGGACTACTTTGAGAACTATGATTTGGTGGGCCTTTTTCAATTTCCATAGCACTCTCACTTTCAGATACTAATGCAGATGACTCTTTTGTAACGTAGGTGTCTGCACAGTGTTCAGTACATTTGCCATCGGGTCTCTTGTTAGGTTCAGTCAAACCAGACACCGAGTCAAAAGCAATTTCAAGCTCTCTGATGTGTTCAGGGGTAATGGCTGCAAGTACTTCAGTCTGCTTCCCTGGTCTACAGTTTTCATGCGCCTGTTCACTGGCTGGATTTTTCCCAGCCATATCATCATCATTTATGCCGGTCTTCAAGGCACACGATGCTTCTCCTAACTGAAAGCCTTTACAGGACAGTGGTTCTCTAGAATTATCACCTGCAAAAGACAGAAGAAACTAGTTCCATAATTATTAGAACAGAGGGTCCTATTAGAGCGTTTTAGAAATGACTTATCAGTTCAATGGAAAACTGTTTCACATGAAACTAAGTGGGAATAGTGTTACTCATCCTTACATTCCAGTTGAGCAGAATATATATATATATATATAAAAATATAAAAAACATACCTGCACTAGAAAATCAGTTTGTAAATTACTAGTAAATACACATGTAACATATAAATAGCTCAGGTCACTACATTAGATTTCCAGAAGCACAAAAACCATTTAATGATAAAAATCTCTTGGCTCTACTTCTCATATACTTTCTCTAAATACTTGCTACTCATAGACTATTGTTAAGAATGCTGCAAACAGGATAATATCCCCTGTGTCTAGAGTAAGACTTTTTGTGTATTAATTAACAGATACTTTACAGTTTAGAGATACAAGATTAGTATGTTTAGATGTAAAAATATTCACTTCATGTGTTCCACAATGGAGACTGCAAAATATCCATTTATTGACAGTCTGCCTGCACTAAGGAGCTTATCAAGTACAACTTTTAAGTACACTGATGGGACTACTGTTAAATTTATTAGATTGAAACGTTGTAACAGACCAGGTATATCTGTATGTTCATGCAATGTAAATGTCCACATGGGTATTACCAGTGAAAAAAGAAAATTCTAAAATGTACAAATTGTCTGAAAATATTTTCATAATGAAAAGCTAACAGAGAAATCTTAGCGACAAAACAACAAAACCTACATCTGTTAGTTTCTTCTGTTCCTAAAGAACTTCCAAATGTTTCCAGGCTATCCTCACCCACCAGGATTTCGTTTTCTACTCCATTCCGACCAGAAATACCAGGAGGTAAGTTCTTGTTTACCTTGCTCTTTCCTATTTTCAAAATAAAGCACAAAGAATGGTTAAATATGTCATTTTCCACATATATGTCATCACTACCTTTTAAATGAATCACAGTGTAAGTATCTCCTCATGGTTATTGTGAGGATACCCTGAAAATCTGACAACAGCAAACTAGTATAAACTATCATCCTTCAGACCTGGAGAGTCTAAAATAACAGCAATAAAACAGTCACTGAGCCAGCACAAACCCAGATCAGCCACAGAAAAATGCTGTACTTTATAGCTGTGTATAAATGTATCTAGGAATCTAACTGTGTATTAAGGCATACCAATGCCATTTCTCTTGCAAGAGGCCTGCTGAGTTCCTTTGTCAAGCAAAGCTTGGGAAGCTCATCATTCAGGATGCTTTACAGTAACAGTACTGAGTACAGTGCAGCCTACCGTAATAAAAGCAGTCAAACAGAGCCTGGAAAGCTGGATCTGATTCTGTCTGTTCCAGAATGTCCTGGATAGCCTCTTCTGACATATGAATTTCACCCTGAGAAAAGATATGATAGACAACTATTAGACAGTTACTTCCATAACTTAAAAGGAAAAGCAGACAAGAATTGTTTTCTTTTCAGATTGTTTTTGGTTTACTACTTCTGCTCAGCACAGGAACAAAGACTAATGCTGGGTACGCTTCTGCCACAAATATAATGTCTGTTAAAAAATCTTAGTGACTGAAGTTTAAGAAATAAGGTTCTCCAAATCACAAACGTGTCTGTCAGACATTACCCCCTCCATCCTCCACATAGAAGGCCAGCGCTAACCAATAAGGAGGTCTAAATGTCAGGCTACACTGGAAGCTTATGCACGTGGTATGGATGCTGTGAGCCTGTAGAAGCAAATCACTGGTAAAAAAAAATCCCCAAATTAATCCTGATTTCTTAGGTTTGAATATGTCATATATCTAGAAGCCAACACGAAGCAAATGGAAGTTTTATTTCATATACCCATTACATGTTCTATAATATAGCCTCCAACTACTTCATTGTGAAAGGCACTTGGAAAGCACAGCTGCATGGGACAGTGCTCCAAGGTTCCTGATTCAAGCTGACTTGTTCTGTGGCAGCCCAGGAATAAAATGAGTATCCACTACATGCTCAAGCAATTAAACACAGAATTTCTCCTGCCTTTCTGTAAACCCTCTAAGCACTCTCCAACCTTTGATAGGGGGGTTTTAAGGGTGGATATTCCATGTTATGTCCTTGACATTGTCTCAGCAACTCCAACCAAACCAGGAAGTTGCTTTATTTCTCCTCAGAAGAAAGGAATACAGTTTTTAGCTCTGTATTTTGACAGCAAGTGACCTAAAATCACCAAGGAACAGAAGAAGAGCATTTGTAAACCAGACACCTCTACTTCATAAACAGGGAACTGCCTCTACTCTCCTGTCTTTCTCATGAGGGCTGTGAAGATTGTCATTTCCCTCCTTAGAAGTCCTTTTTAATTCTGTGATTGCCAGCTTGAGGCTTATGGAAGAATGAAGGAGAATACATGATCATCTTTAGTTTGTACAAGCAGAATGCACATCTCCTCCAAAAGCAAGAAAATACTAAATTTGAAGAAAAAGCATCATTATTTAGGCTCCAAAAATAATTTCTCTTGCTACACTAAATGATCCATGCTTATCTTGGAGCAAATCACAAAATCAGATCAGATTTAACGTACTTGGAGACAGCAACATATTTTAAATTCTTTTTTCCTCTCTAAGGCTGTTGATTATCTAATCAACAGATACCAGTCAGAAGCTGGTAGCCAATTACTGGTACAAAGGATTGAGTGAGAAGCAGGCAGCTGGTGCCTGGGACAGAGTTCTTAAATCCAGTCTGTGAGGCTACAACTAATTACTGCCAGAAGCAATCCCACTCCCTTGGCTTTGACCTTTCTGCATGCTTATGGTGCCTTGGACAGGCACTGGAAATGAATTCAGAAATGAGCTCCTGCAGAACATCAGTGTCCTGCCAGCTCAGCTCCTCGATCCTGCCCAGCACCACACAAGGTCCCAGTTCACACCTCTGCAAGGGAAGCTGCAGAGCTGCCCCTGCAGAGGGGAGCATCAGCTGTGCTGGCAAACAGAGACAAAAAGAAAGGACAGGAAGAGGAGAGAATATCCTCAGATGTCAGAAGTTCAGCACAGTTCCCATTACTGATCATCCTCACATGCCTGGTCTTAAAAACAATGTGAACAGGGCAATCTACACCCACCTGAAGTCCAAGGATTTCATCAATTGAAGTCTCCTGATCTGTGGGACCACTGTCTGTCTGTTTAGGAGCCTGAGCAACGCTGCCATCACTGCAACACGTACATCATTAGTTCAAAACTCAAAAATAAATCAAATAAGAATACATATGAAGTTTAGAGATTCATTTTATTACCTCCCCAGGATTTTGTTAATGTTTTCAGCGAGCTTCTCCTGAAGAGATTTGTTGCTCAGGATTTTTTCTCTGGCATTTTCAATAACCAGTTGCTGGAAAACAGAAGTGGTCAGGTTTCTATTTTTAACATCATTAGAAAAGGAGCATGAATTTCTGACTGTCTGGTAAAAAATAACTTAAAAATCAATTCAAAGGGAGAAGACTTTTATAACAGAGTCATCTGTGACTGCACTGCTACGAAAATCAACACAAAACATTCCAGTACTTCTACTCTCCTAAAAGTACAGCAGTGCTTATTGTGCCTTCTGGTTTCCATTCTCTAAAGAATTACTGTGTTCTGACAGCCTTCTGCTACAGGTCAGCAAAGCAAATAAGCCAAGAAAAACAAAACTCTACATAGCCACATCAACTTTATGAATTTAGTACACAAGAGCTAGTTCAAATACAAAACAATACATTTATCTTCTAAAGGTAATTTCTGTAAAAACCAAGATGAACAACATATTAAAGACTAGTTCTCTTGAGTTTGAATTTGTTTCTTAAATGTAAAGACCTTCTGTAGGCATATACTCACTGGGAAGTTACCATCAATTAATTCTTCTAGGGGCTCTGTTTCTTTTTCTGTTACTGCTTCTTCAGAGTCTTGAGAACTTCTAGTTGCTGGAAGAGGTCCAGATGTTGCAACACTTTTCCTCTTCTGAGATTCACTGAAACATTCCAGGAAATTTATGACATAGTTTATGAGAAAACTGCAAACAGTAGACCTAATGGTGAGTTAATCAAGTGCTTCTCTTCCTTCTTAGCAAACAGAAGATCGTAATCACCAGAAAATGAACTACATATTGAAAATGTAGTAAAAGCTGGTTCCTATTCTATTACCTCTTACGCATCTATTGTGTCTGCCTTTACAGAAGTTATAAATTTAGAGATTGTAGGTAAACAGCCCAATGGCAAACTGAATTCCATGCCCACTATTCAGCATTTACTGCCCCTCCACTTCATGTTACTCTAACTGGTGGTACCAGTTAATGGATCCTAATTAACTGCAACTCAAAATCAGACTTGGGCACTACCACTGAAAACAAAGACCTCTCAAGGAGCACTTATTTTCAAAGGAGAAATCAAATGTTAGGTTCTGTAAGAATTTAAATGGTAAATAGGAAATGTAATGTTTTTATAGGAGACAGTGTAGACTTTTCTGAAAACATCTATCAGCAGCAGCACTAAAATTACTTACATTAAAAAATCAAGACAGATTAGGACAGATTTGGGGAAAAATGGACATTTGAATTAGAGAATAGAAAATGCAAAACTAGTGTAGGAGAAGGTTCTCACACAACTTCTAGTGCAAATATTGATATTTTTCTGACAAAATTTATTCAATTCAGTAGTTTTGCAAAGTTAAATGCACATTTTTATCAATATTAAGAATTTTCACAATTGAAAAGGACATTTTGGAAGGAACACCAAGTCTCAGCTCCAAGATTATTTGCCTGTGTCTAACACTGGAGTAAAGACAGAATATACACAAAGCATGAGTAGCCTCCCATCAGTTTACTGTTAAGCTCTTTGACTTTCCTTTCCTTTGTGGAACAACAAACACTGGCCCCCTCAGCAGATCTTACATTTGTAACCCTTCACCACTGAGGAAAATTTACACTAAAGGTTAGAACACTGTATAATTTCTAAACAACTGAAAAAAAACCACCTGAAAGCAAACCCTGTTTACCTTTTTCGCCTTCCTGGAGAAAGCAAGTTTGAGTGAAGCTTTCGTTCTTGCGACGTTGGAACTTGAATGTGTATGAGACCTCCTGCTTTATAGAGGGAAACAAACAAAAAACCACAACTCATGATGCCAATACCTTTTCCAGTGACACTGTTAAAGCACTACGAGATCTACATATTACTTACTATGTTCCAATCAATTCCTGGAAAGTCATACAAAACAATTGGGTACTATCATGGAAATGAGGACCATTCCTTTTAAACATATCCTGAAATAGACATCCACTTCATGTGGATCATCCCTATCTGATGAAACAAGTTATTTGGGTGAGGGTGAAAGCACAGAACAGAATAACCACAAATTAAAGCACTTCTGATCTCTCAACTGACACTGGCAAGCAAGTATGCAAAGACCATCTCTATTTTGGGCACTTATTTTTTTTAAACACCTGAACCAGTCTGGAGAGCTGGGGAACAAAGCAAGAATTTTCTGGAACTTTTTAGTGGAAGATGATTAGCCCTGATTTTAGAAAATTTCTATTGATAGCCATAAATTTTTCACAGAAAAAAAAGGTTTAAAAAAATTTGCAACTTACCATGGATCTTGTTTTCTGGAGTTTGTGATTGGTTCACACACAGCGTATTCAGTCTTGCCTGTGGCATGCTTTGATTTATTGTTGGCCTGTGAATTACTTGAGGTGGTACAACAGAAGAGGAATTCTGTGGCCCTGACTGATGGGCTACTGACAACAGTCCTGAGTTTGCAGGAGCTGACTGCTGAAGCATTCTCTGCCTTTTCATTTCTACAATTCCACTTCTTGTTCGTACTGGAAATAAAGACAAGATGAAAATATATGATAAAGGAATTTAAGAAGATTGCTGATATACACACAAAATCTGTTTAAAAAGATTTAAACAACAGAATACCACTCAATCCAGCGAATCTCAAATCTGGGAAGAATTACTATCTATATCTCACACTCTCTTTTCTTACACAGTAACAATACTACAGAGAAAAACTTATTTTTAAGTAAACCAGTTTTTCTTTGTTGATAGTTCATTTTCAGCTTTTGTAATGAAAGAAACAACTCTAATACAACAAGTATGTTTTTCTATTTTGGTTGGATATATGTTTGTATACATAACAAATGCTACAGGACTGTCATATCTTTTTATGTTCCCTTTCTACAGAAATCCAACTGCATTATAATTAGACTGGCTATGTTTTTAGTTCATCTATGAACCACAAACTAAGTCAGCAGTTTCAACAGTGAAGCAGCAGTTTGTAAACCTTTTAAGCACGTAAACTTCCAAAAGATTTTTTTCAGCAGAGAAAATGCTGTAATAGAGAATTTAAGCCCCTTGCAAAAAGCTTTTCTTAGTTTCCTTTCCTAATCATTACAGTAATTTTAGACCACATTGAAGACAACAGATATGCATTACTGATGGCTGCAGAAGGCCCCTATTTTTTGCAAAAACTGGTAATTTTAACATAAAACCCATTGATCCCATGGAATTGACTCAGTTACTTACTCCTCTGATTAGAAGAAAATCTGAAATCTGAATTCTGCATGCTCCTAAAAAATAAAGCAAGTGACAAAAATTAATGGAGCATAATGGAAGCACTCAGCTACTCAGTGTGACAGTACCTATCACATGGTTAATGTCAGTCTAGTTCTAACCAAAACAGGAATTTTCCTTCAGAAAAATCCACTGATTGCTACTTTTATTCTTTCCAACAATGGTCACAGATCCTTCTAGTGAAGCTTACTGTTTCATTTTTGATTGAGTAACCACAAAGGTATCAGATTCTAAATGAGTCATAGTACATTGTTTTATTACAGGAAGGCCACATGCTCACACTAATGACCTCCTTGTCTGCTAGCCCCACCTTAAAATCTTCAAATGTCTGCTCAACTATCAACTCTCACATGCCCATCTTTTTCACTGTCTCTCAGAGGAAACAGAGAGCTAAACCATTGTCATACAGTGATATTGGGAGCTGGTCAACATAGGGACTCACTCTTAGAGTGAAATATTACTTTTCTTGATTTCCAAACTACAGTACCTGATCTGAGAAAGTGTATAGTCTAATTTTTTCCACAGAGATGACATCATTGCTGGAACTTCATTTGTTGTTTCTAAAATAAACAACAAAAAGAAATTGATGCCCAAAACTGATATATGCTGAGAAAAAAGTAAAATCACAAGCAAAATAGTTATTATGGAGTGTTTCAGACATCATCTAACTTTAGGTGCCCAGTTGCCTTCTTAATATTCTATTAATTAGAGAGTCCTAACTCCTAATTTTAAAACTTTTGATTGGTATGGATACAGTTCTGGTTTAGAAGCCTTGATGAAACTGAATTAATGACTATAATTCTTGGTGTAATTTGCACATGGTGTTGACTCCTCAGCAAACACACGCTAACCTAACCCATGCTAACCCCTCCAACTCACTTCAGGAAATGGTATTCATATTCCCAAGTCACTTTCGTGCCTTTGAAAATTATAACCTGGCAGACAGGCCTTTAAAAGTAATAGTTTATTTTATGATATTACCCAAACAAGTAAAAACATTTGGTCTTTTTGAAGCACAGAACATTAAAAGTGTGATGGAAAAGGCAAGTCAACAGTTCAATTTACTAAGTTTTTCAAGATGCTAAGTGCAAAGCATTTTGAAGGAAGTCCATCTGTGTCTTAGTTACCATTTCTGTCAAACCTAGTGTGAAAGGAAGAAAATGTTCAGTAGTGTTCCATATATGATTTTTAAAATCAGGCACCACTAAAATATGATCATACAACAGATATCAAAACCCTGTAAGATTTGGTAACATTCAGAAGCTCAATAACTGCTTTCAAAACCAGCAAATGTTCTAACTCTGTCAACATATATTAGGTAGTCCTGAAACTACTTTAGTTAGTCTTAAAATGAGACAAGAAACAGCTCATACCATAGGACTGCTCCTGACTATTTCATGGAATCACAGAATACCTTAGGTTGGAAGGGATCTGTAAGGATCATTGAGGCCAACTCCCTGCTCCTCACTGGGCTACCTAACTCTAAACCAGCTGACTAAAAGCACTGCCCAGACTCTCCTGCAACTCTGACAGGGCTCAGTGCCATGAGCACCTCCCTGGGCAGCCTGTTCATACACTTTGCACATTTGATTGTATCTCTGTGCTTCTGAGATATAAAAATGCTCACATGTGAAGTGAAACTATATGCTGGCATATGCAAACTAAGATAACCAATTCCTTTTCATCACTAGAAGTCGTGGCTGTTGGCTGTGTAATATGGTAACCTTCAAGCTGTAGCCTAAATGGGGATTACTCGAAGACCATATACCTCTTCCTCAAGGAGTTCACAACAGACAAATAAAAACAAAACAACACCTCACACCTCATTCTGAAGGCTTACCTTTTGTTTTCATGGCTACGTATTCATTAAGAATAGTTGTCAAGTTTTTTCCACACAGAGACTGAAAAAAAAACCAAAAAACAACTGATCTTAGAATCTTCACTAATAATTTCTACTTTACCTGCTGTATCTCTTCATATTTAAGGAGTTCTTTAGCACTCTGCACCAAGCTGACCCTCAGCACAAGGAGCTGGGTAGAGAGCAATCAATGGGACAAAATCCTATTATGCACCCAAAATGTGAAGTCCTCTATCTCAAGGCACAACACGGGAGGTTAGAGCTGTCTGACCTTCACTCACTTTATTTTTATGGAATAAACCCATGAAAATTAGATGATGAACAGCTGTAACACACCAGTGTACCATGCTGGAAAACAACACCAATATGCAAACATTAAGGAACCTCTATCTGAAGCAGAATTTTTAACAGTCACATAGAATTAACCCAGCTATCATATTGACTTGTCCTCTTATTTTAGGTGACACAAAGACAATTAAGATTTTAAAGTTACCACTATCATCTGCTGTACCTTCCTGTCTTGTTTACTAGTGGGAACTCTACATGTCAAATACAGCCCTTTACTGCAAATATTTCAGCTGCAGTAAGAATTTTGACTTAGATACTATGATATCTGGTTTACGTGAACAATAGGAAAAATGTTTCTACTGAGAAAAACATGACTATGAAAAAGCTTTATTAATCTGGATAATCCATTTACATTTGGGTTTTGTAATTTTTGCTGGCCATAGCTTGGTTCTCAACTCCCTACCATCAAAGTACAGATGACTAAACACTTGTAAATAAAATAAATTCAATAGTTTGTTTTGAATAGGTGCATCAAGAAGGTGCACCTTGGATCTCAGACAAGACTTCTACGAGTTTTGACTATTGTGGACAAAATCCCAGACCATGAAATTAACTAATATACTAGAAGAATGAAGAAGAAAACACAAAGAGGACATTCACATAAACACTAAAAGTTTGATACACAGCAATACTGAAACCCTCTAATTTGCACAGTATAGTAAAATTTCCATTTTGTATATTTTTTAAAAATGCAAACTATCTAATTATGCTCTAGCTCTACACACATATCTACAGATGTGGCTACACACTATGCACACACGAAATTCCATCTCTCACCCAGAACAATGCAGATGATACTGAACAGAAAGGAGGATGAACACAGTTTTTGTCAATAGAATTTGGTAGACTCAGATAGATCTGAGATGCCTTACTTAAATATTTACAATGTACCTGAAATGGAATATTATTGACTGCCATGTCTAGAACAGGAAAGTGATCTTCAGTAAATTACAAAAGCAGCCCTGAAATCCATAAAACCCTGGTGACAACACCCCTCCATAAATCAACCTCAAAGCTGTAAGGCAGACTAAGCACCAGACCATGCTGAAACCAGTTTGCATATTTCACACTTAAATGTTTCTTAGTAAGATTAAATTCTAGAAACCAAATAACTGCTCATATCACAGGATGAAAAAACAAGAAACAAATCAAATATCAAACGTTTTAAGCAGCATTTGAGCATTAATTGTTACACTGAGAAATCCCCAATGTTGTTTTCCACGGATGCATGACAATGTAACTTTTTGCTTTGCAAACACAAACTCACCAGCAAGCAGGCTGGAATAAAACCATCTTCTGTACAGTGTTCTGCATATTCTTTCAAATCTGAGCTTTCCAGAATAAATTGATGGCAGGTAGCTTGAAGGTTTTCCTGTTGCAAATAGCCTGCAACAAATCAGATGGAAAATTTTGCTATTTCATCCATTACTTCTGCTCAATAGGTATCAAAGCTGCATGCAGGGTTGGAATAATCAGAGAAAAATTTCTATGTAAGGAAAGGAAAGTGATGTTAATTGGACAAAACATACGTTCCTACCAGATGTTTAACAGCTAGAATCCAGAAGAGCACAAAAAAAAATAGATTGGAATGACACTGTATTTACAAAGTATTCAAGACTAGAAGTGAGGCAATACAAATAAATTTTGGTTTTGTACACACAAGAAAATAAAAAGTTCTTGGCTCAGAAGGCTTACAAACAAATCCTCCACCATATTTGATACTTCAATGGAAATCTACGATATTTTCTTAATAAAATGCATTGCTACGTAAGAGTAATTCTCCACGCATTGTACTATTTCAATATAGGTAAAACCTGTACAGCTGCTGCAACAGTGGATAAGATTTGTGAAAAACACTGGCATTGTACAAAAAATTAATAATGGAAAAAGGGTTTTTCCCCCCCATCACTTACAGTAATTTTCATTTAGGACAGCTATACTAGATGGAAATTGTTCTCCCTACACCCTAAGACTCAGTAGTCACCATCACAGAAAATGTACTTTCTTCTTCAAAGTTTTCTTTTCCAAAATTCCATTCCTCATCAAATATGTTCTGCTTTAATCAAACCTTTTAACCCTGCTTTTATCTTCAAACACCTTAAAGACTAAAAGACAGAAAGAGACCGATCTGAATGAAGGATTCTAGAAAAAAGAACCACAAAGAAAATGCTCCTTGCTCTTAGCAGAGCTTAGCATGGAATGTTTTCAAGATAGGAAAAAACATGTGCCTAGTTATACAATGCAGAATATACATACATTATCTATTTTAAAGGACCCCCAAAATGGTCCACCTCAGTTCATGAATGCCTGCAGAAAAATGAGCCCTTTAAATAAAAACAAGTATCTTTTAGCAGATCTGAGTACAGCTGAAGAAAATAAATATTATTTCCAACAGGCAAGCCCTTGTTCATGTCTTCAACAAGTAGAGAAACTTGGAAGTTAAATACACCCTGGGAATAACCTGAATTTAATCCCAATATATGAGCAGGCCTATCTGACAGAAAACATTAGCAGTGCCTGTGGAAAGGAATATCCTATTTAATTTTTCAAATACATTTTCCTAGAAAAATCTCAAGCCACAAGTTGCTGAAAGTGTATTTCTGGTAAACACGATTATATCTCACTGTTGTCCAGGCTGGAAGATAGGGTATTAGGCTCAGTGGAGCTCTGATTTCTCTTAAAATCAAACTTACCTGAACAGTTACTCAAGAAGTTGCCATTTTTCTTTCTTGAACCTACTACTACAGTATCACAAAGGAAGACTGAATGCTTGCATACAGACACATTTTACATACACCAATTTCCTGGTAATAAAGCATTCCAAAGGCTAAAAATGCCTGTGCAGCTGACCCAAAGTTCTTGTGCACACACTGTAGAATGACATACAAGTATGTGGTCCCTAAGGTTGCCAAAATCAAATGAAAGGCACAAAAGGTGACGTATCTTTTAACACATAGAAATTATTCTATATTTTGTTCTACCTCAAGAAATGTCTAACTCATAGTACACATTCACTCTATTAATTAGGAAAAGATAAATGTTCTTATGCATCTTCCTGTGCGTGAGCTCAGCTTATCATTTTAGTTTCGTTTCATTAACAAATATTCATCAACCTTCACAGCACCACAAAGATTTTGGGGGGGGGTGGCAAGGAATATCTTCTTCTGCAACCTGAGGTTGGTCAGTTTTTCCAGACATGATGCACGCTCCACTCCACAACAGACACAAGAGAGGGTGGATCATTGTCAGCGCACAGGATGTTGCCAAGATTGTGTACTGTGTCTGCAAGTCTCTGATAAACACACAAGATAAGCATTCTACCTGGAAACTTGTAACTTCACCAATCTTGTTTGGAAGAGTGGAATGAAAGATCTCACAGGTATGATTTCAACTCTTCTTTTGCAGTCCATGGAGTTTCTAAAAATTCTGTTACTGCACAGTAATAGAAAACTTGCATCTCTTACTAGCCTTTTTCTCAAGATAGTAGTAAGTAACAGGCCAGGTAGTATTTAAAAACGAATTGTGCTAGGGGAACACTGAAGAAGACATTCAGCTTTAATGGCGTTGGATTTACAAATTGTGAACAATTGAAAATTGAATCTCACAGGGCAAGCTGCCAAGAAATCTTGGCAACCTGTGCCAATAGTTGGGACTGAAATATGTGGGTCATATTTTTGCGTACCATCAATGTGCTCTCACCTTTGGCAGGATCCAAATAATCCAAAGCATAAAGTCATTTAAAAAATTCATTGTCTGCTGCCAATGTCCTGAACACACTCACGCTGTGCCTTCCACAGATTCTGATCACACCTGAGCTTTTAGTGTACCCTCGAAGGTGAGCGAAACACGGCCGGAAAAACAAAACCCCATCTGATCCTTAACGCAGCCTTCCTCGGGATTTCGGGTCACCCTTGAACTCCTCCTGTAACCAGGAGCTGTTTAAGCACGGCTCGGCAGCTCTGGGTCTGCAGGTGGGCACCGGAGAGCACCACGTTTCCTTGCTCTCGTGAAGAACCCGAGCCCAAGGCACGGCCGGGGAGCGGCCTGGTCCCTCAGGACCCGAACCCTTCAGCAGCGAGCTGCGCTCGCTCCCGACGGAGGCCGGGCCGGAGGGCGGCGGGGCCAGCCCGGGGCTGCCCGGTATAAGCCCCGGCAGGGACAATCCCAGCCGGGAGGCACCAAGAGACGCCGCCGAGGGTCAAGGGCGAAGCCGGCTCCGTGTCCCGCCGCGCCCCGGGCGGCTGACAATGCCCGGCAGAGCCCTCCCGGCGCGGCCGGCGGTCCGCGCCTCACCCGTGCATCCCTCCGTCCCTCCCGGCTCACTCACCCAGCACCAGCCGGGCCACGTCGGACGGCAGCAGCATGGCCCGAGGCGGAGCGGGGCACGGGCGGGCGCAGCTCCCCGAGCGCAGCCGGCCGCCCCGCCACCCAGGCGAAGGCGCGGAAACTCCGCCAGCCAGCGCCGCGCCCGGCCCCTTCCGCCGGAACCCGCCGCGGCCGCTCATCCGCTTCCAGGTCCGCCCGCAGCCGCTGCTTCCACACGTGAGCCCCGCTGCCGGAGGCGCGGGGCGGAGCGGGGCTCCGTGCGCCCCGGCCGAGGTGAGGGGCCGGGCCGGGGCCGGGCCGTGTCCGGGCGGGGCGGCCGCGGCCCCGCTGCGGGTGCTGAGGGGCGGCTCGCGGGCCGCGCGGGGGGCGGCGGCCCGGGGCTGCCGGGTCCTGGGGCTGCCGCGGGCCGGGGCTGCCGAGTCCTGGGGCTGCCAGGTAAAAAACGGTGTCAGCGGTAGAAGCAGCACGTGGATTCATTCTTGGGAAATTTTCACTGCTGCTGTTATTGCTGTAGAAATACCAATAAGTACAAAGGAGAGGGCTTGCCTTCTTGAATGCCCAGGCCCTACAGCAGACGACTCCTGTTGCCGCAGTTTTCGATCAAGCACTTGAGAAACCACTGGTGTTTAAGAAGTTTCTTTCTGTTTCGTTCCCAACAAAAGCAAGTCTGCCGGGTTGGGTTTTTTGTTATTCCAGTGCCCAACCAGCAGAGGGACAGAGTGGCTGAGCATTGGCACAGGGAAGAGCTCACAGCACGAACCTGCCAGAGTGCGAGAGCTGTCTGGACAACACTTTCAGGCATATGCTGTGATTCTTGTGTCCTGCACGGGGCCAGGAATTGGACTTCGGGCATCCTTGTGTGTCCCTTCCAAATCAGGATATTCCATGGTTCTTGAAATTAGTAAAGGAACACTTAATTTAAATAAGCGCCGTTGCACAGTACAGGCAACCTTTGCACTTAAAATGTTTTTTTTTTCATGCACATCTATAAGTCACCAAATCTCTGATCATAATTAGTCCCAGCCTGGTCTTGATTGAAGCCAAAGGAAATAAATGCAGTCTAAGACAGTAGATATTTAAAGTTTTTTATATTTAAATGTCTATTTTTATATTCTCATGTAAGCACTCAAGATGCAGTGCTGTACATCATGAATGCCTGTGCTCCCTTGCTTATTACAGCAGCAGCAGCGTATGTTTGGAGTTACTTCCAACTTGTGTAATCTGTCTTTTCCAAACAGGGTTTCTCTCGGGTGCGCTTTAAGGGTGTAAAAGTAGAAGCATGGAAGTTAAATAGAATGTCGTGGTTGTGATCTGCAGCATCATAATTTTATATAGTGCAAGATCTAGCTAATTCCAATATCTGTCAAAGAAGAGGAGGCATAATTTTAAGTGATCACAGAAGGAAAAAGGTTTTTTTTTCATATGACTGATGTTTAATCATCTTTTGATATGTTGAGTCCCCAAGGATTTGTCAATAGATAGTGCATACCTGTGAAAATGTACAAAGTGAGAGCCTTGTTGTCCAAGTGCTGCCTTCTCCTGGCAGTGTCAGGTTAAGAGCTACTGAAAGCTGGTGCTGCTTGCCAGAATGTATTTAGCTCTATCATTCTTACTGTAATTGCACTCCCAGTGGTCTGCCCAGCTCTGCTCAGCACTTCTAGAAAGAGAGGAAGTCAGAGTTATGTGAAGGGGTTCTCTGCAGTTATTCTGTGACTGTTGTCTGTAAGAGCAGATTACATTCTTGACATGAAACTGCTTCAGCTCTGCAACCAGTAGGACTGACCCAGCCACAAATGAGCTTTTCAGTGAAACGCTGAACACCGTGGTTCTGTTTGATACTGAACTTTCTTACTGCAGTCCCCTTTTTTTTTTACTTGGCTATGGTTCAATAGTTCCTGTTTTTTCCATTTCTTCTGTGTGCAGGTATAAATGACTCTTCTTTAAGCCAAACCATGAGTCTTGCATTACACAATCTGCTCGTTTGTTGTCGTCGCCTTGAAAATGAGAAAGCTGTGGAGCGAAGGGTAACAAGTTTTCTTTTGGATGATGTACTTCAAATAGCAATAAAGTGAATCATTAATAAGTATTCTTCTCATAATACATTTTCAGAAGGAAGTTGAAAATTTCAAGCGACTTCTCCGTGATTCTGAAACAGTTCTTCAGCTGGACCGGAATTCTGATTCTAAACAAGGAAAGCAACTCAGTTGGGATGCTGTATTTAGGTAGTTTTATGGTTTTGTCTGTGAACGGTCACAATTTTCTTAAGTGGGACATCATTCTTTTGTTTGTTAGGCCTATTTTAATCCTTATCTTTCTGTATTTTGATTTAGATTTCTTGTCAGCTTATAAACAAGTAATTACCTTAGTCTCCAAAGGAAGTAAGTTTAAAATGGCCAAAAGGGCCACACTCATCACTTACAGAAGACTTCTAGGGAACTCATCGTTAATTGGATAGATGCTTTTCCTTAAAAAAATAATAGTTACTTCCTTTATGGTAAATTATTCTTCGCTTCTGATTTTCAGTGTATAGTTCTAATGTGGATTGCAGGTAGCTTTGTTAAAGTTTCTTGTGTTGCTGAATTCCTCAAGACACAGTAGAAGGACTGTGGCATATTTGTAGAGCTGATCTTTGGTACAATCTTCTTCAGGTGTACTTCAAAATTGGAATAAGCATGAGTGTGATAAGTTCTTACAGCAGCTTCAACCAGTGTTGAATTTCATGGTAAAAGTTCATATAAATTATGACTTTTCATGGTACAGTGTCCTGTCAGCTTTTCATTATGTTTTTTAATTGGACGGCATTGGAATAGTTTTTGTGTCACAGGTGTACCAAAAGTTTTGTAAAAAGTACTTGATAAATTTTATATGTTGCTTTAGAGACAGCAATGTATTAGAAATACACAGGAGGAATACAAAAATAGAGCCTTTAAACTGAATTTGAATAGTAGGCCAGAAAATCTATAGCAATTACAGTGACAAATACAGTGAAAAGTTTAATTTATTCATAGATCTAAAATATAATCCATATATTAACTTTGAATGATAAAGAAATAGAACTTGAAAGCTTTCCCAATAAAAGCAGTTATAAGTACTTTTTATTATTTTGTTTTGTGATGTTGCAGCATAATTTAGCAATGCTTTTTTTCCTAATTAAAAGTTGTATGTTTAGCGTTGTGCAAAATTTAAAGGAAAGTTTGGTTCCTACTCCAAGTTGCTTCTGGGTTATCTTTAAACCTAGCATTTCCTTTTATAGACTATTTTTGTCATGCTTGGACTGTAGTGTATTTCAGTTGGTTTTAGTCTTTGATAATTAGGATTGTGAGAAGAACAGGAACTGGCATTTTAGGCTAAAACAACATTTTCCTATTTTACTTCAGTCATAAGCGAGGAGATCCTTGGTTAATCTCTCTTTTATTTTTGTAGTGTCCTGCAGAAATATTTCCAGAAAGAACTTAAAAACCTCCAGCTGACAAAACCAAATGCATCTGCTTCAACCCAAACTACCAGACAGAAAAAGATACAAGAAGTTGGAAGCTTGGTCAAATATTTCATCAGATGTGCTAATAAAAGTCAGTAATACGCATAATCACATAGAGATACTGGTTTGGTTTGGTACTTAGGCATAACTTTTAATTTTTACTTTGAAGTTAAGTTACCAATGTAGGGTTCATCTTACTTGCTTCCAAATGTTTACTATTTAAATATCTTAATGTGAATCAGTCATTTGTGCTCTTTATCTGCCCTTTTTGATGTTCACAGTGCCTTTTTCTAATTACTCATTTACTCATTACTACTTACCCTAATTACTTGAGTCTATAACTGATATATCCTCCCATTGTTAATTTATATTTTAGAAGCAGTTTAAGAAAATATTTCCTAATAGAACTGTTTCAGAGCTGTAGGTTTTGGGGTTTTGTTGTTTTGTTTTTTTAATTAATTTGGCTTAATTAAATAATCTCATGTTTTTTCTTCATATAGGAGGACCCAGGCTGAAATGTCAGGAACTTCTGATTTATGTCATGGAAATTATAAGAGATCCAACAAGTTGTGCTGCTTATGGTTCTGACTGTAGTAGTATTCTCCTAAAGGATATCCTCTCAGTAAGGAAATACTGGTGTGAGATATCCCAGCAGCAATGGTCAGGTAACATTTTTGAGCCTACTTAGAAATGTCTTTTCCTTTTATAGAAGCGTGTTTTAGATGCATTTTAACGTGTTTGATGCCCTGTTGTGTGAGGTAGTACACAAAATATGGAGTAAAGCAGTGTCAGCCTTGAAGGGCTTACACTTGAAATAAACAAAGCAACAAAGATTAGGAATTTTCCTTTTCTTTCTGTGTACTGTTTGTCTATTGCTTGCTGAAACATAGGTACTGATGTGGAGTCAGGTCATGGATGCCTGGTCTGCGCAGGTCACTGGAGAGAACACAGGGAAGCCAGTGGGGTTTGCTGTGTGGTGGTTGGTTTCTTTGGAACATGGGAGTTAGCTGAGTGTGCCTGTGGGCAAAACTGGGAAGAAATGTTGGCATTAGATCATAAGGAGCACAGTAGAATTTAGTTACTGAGGTGAGGCAGGGCCATAAATCTACAGGAAGTCAGGATTTAATCCATTAAGTGAAACAAGTTGCTTTTATTAAAGGAAGGGTATATAATTTTTGTAAAGGTTACTATAAACCTTTTCTAGTGATTCCACCTTAATGCTTGCTTATAACTCTTGGAGTACATTAGAGAACTCAGTTTTTTTTAATTATAAAATCAGGGGTTTGTTGCTGTTGAAAGTAAGAACATGGATGCCAGTCACTGACCAAAGAGTGGTGGTCTCTGTATCTTTAATGCAATATTTTGTGTCAAGGTTTTTTAATGTCATCCTCTGTAATATATATGTTTATACTTTCCTGTATTTTTTAATACATTTGCAGAGTTGCTGACCCTGTATGGCGATTTATACCTCAAACCTTCTGGGACCATTAATAGAGCCTTAGTGGCTAGGATAATTCACACACTTACAAGAGGATATTGCTTCCAAACTGATGGGTTGTGTTCTGACATGTTTGTCTTCTTTTCAAAAGCAATGCAGTCTGCAAGGTAGGTTGCCAGTGCTCCTTTTGTATGCTAGAAAATAACATACTTTAAGTATTTAGGATTGGATTTGAGTAAAACAGGTCATACTTCTTCAGATATATTTGCTTTTGTCTTTGAATGTCACCTAAGTAACTTCTCTAAAATACTGATAACTTCTGCATTTGTTAGGCAAATCCTATCCTGAATGTTGTTACTTGCTGGTATTTACATTTAAATAATACTTACGAAAATAAATGAGATTATTTCTTTTGGAAGTTTGAGTGTTAGGTTTGTGTTACAGGCAGGAGAGGAATATTGCAGGCCTGGATCATATTGTTGGAGCAATGAATATCTTCTGCAACAAGTTTGCTGACAACTGTCGCATCCGGATTTGCAAAGTAGGGGAAGAAATTTTGCCTACAGTGCTTTACATATGGACTCAGTATAGACCAAAGGATTCCCTGAAAGAATCAATAATTGAGTTATTTCATCTCCAAGTTCATATTCATCATCCAAAGGGTGCAAAAACACAGGGAAGAGGTACAGTAAAAAGCTTTATTTTTTTTTAATTGCTGCGTGTGGTTGTTTTAATCTTTGTACCAACTCTGAAGTCTTGGAGACATTCATGGTAGTGATGATTATTTGTCAGTAGTTTTATGCTATGGAAAGTGAAAAGGAGTGTTCAAATTGTATCCACTAAGAGCAAATTAATTAATTCCATTAAAGGTTGGGGCATCTTTAAGCAAAAGTCTATTTTAATTGCTAAATGAAAATACAAAGTCTTTGAGGAAAGGAAATAATAATTTAGATTGGGTTTAGATTGCCACATGTGTTGGTGTCTTACCAGGTCTATTTAAACCCCGAAATTACTCCTTTCAGTTAAGTCTGACTTAACACTATAAAACTTCTCAGAGAATAGAACTCAGTAATTATGTTTGTTTGTCATGGCCTGTTTTACTTCTAGTATTTTTTTTTTTATACTTTGGATAGACCTATCCATTACCTTTAACTGTATTCTTTCCAGGTAGATGAAGAATTGTTTACTAGAAACTTAATTCCTACCCCAATTACTTCTATATGCTGCTTCTCTCTTAGCTTTTCCCCTTTTTTACTTTATTTATTCTCCATTATAGAATTTGCTTTTCAGGCCTGCACTTGTTGAACTTTGTGTGCCTTACTCAGATTCTGGCTGTATTTTGCATTGTTTAAGTAGGTTTACATACTGTATCAAGTGGGTGATACATGCTATCTTTTAATTGTACAGGTGCATATGACTTAACAAAGTGGCAAAGCATCTTACACAACCTGTATGATCTGCTGGTGAATGAAATAAATCTCATCAGTAGCAGAGGGAAGTATTCTTCAGGCTCGCGTAATGTTGCTGTGAAGGAAAATTTAATTGAGTTAATGGCTGATATTTGTCATCAGGTAACATTTTTATTTGAATAGAAGATTGACTATATAATTACTGAGCTGTATGTTTTGCTGAAGTATGCACACCTTTTGTCTGTGTTCTGTTGTGTTTTGTTAATTCTGTACAGTTCAGGAATGTATTATACTGTATTTCACTAATGTTTCTTGTTAGGCTGGAAGCATTTCACTTTTCTAGTAAATACTGCTGCCTTTTTTTTTTTTTTTTTTTAATTTGCATGCTTTTTAATTTCTCTTTGTGAAAGGTTTTTACAGAGGATACCAAAGTCCTTGAAATTACCCAGTCGTATGCTGTTTCACAAAGAGAGTCCAGTGAGGACACGGCGCCAAACAAGCGCAGGAGGATTGAGCTTGGCTGGGGCGTCATTCGAGACAACGTGCAAAGATCCCAGAAGGATTTTGATGTCATACCTTGGTAATAACATCTTTGCATGAAAAAAGTATCACTCCAGATATCCTTTCACATTTAACATTCTCCTGAATATGTTGTGCATTTAAGCTGGATGTCTGGACATGCTGTAATTACGTATCTAAGCAGTGAACTTAGATTGTCAGAGCATTTGGAAAGTTGCTTTAAGCTGGCTGTGTCATAGTATAGCAACCATTAAGAGTTTGGCCATTTTGGACTAGTTCACACAGTTTTCTGTAATACCTGTCCTGAAAACTTTTCCAAGGCCTGGCTTCTTATCTTGGACCTTGATTGAGGGGTATCTTGTTTGCCATGAGAGACCTCTGAACTGTAAGAAATTGTTAGTGATAGGCTAGATGAGCAGTCTTTACAAGTGAAAATGGTAGAAGTACTGAATCTTTAACTTTGGATAGTAATCAAATCAGCTCAATACTGGAAACTATAAATGAGAGATGGCAATTGAGGAAGGCTTTGTCTGTTTGTTGATTTACTTCAGAAAATGCAAATTTCTGTACGTCTGGTATTAATTGCTTCACTTTTGTTTTCAAGGTTACAGATTACAAGCCAGCTAATATCCAAGTATCCCATGAGTCTTCCTAGCAGTGAGCTGCCTGCCTTACTCAATGTCCTTCACCAGTTACTGCCTCAGCAGCGCCGAGGGGAGAGGACCCCGTACGTGCTGAAGTGTCTCACAGAGCTAGCTTTGTGTCAAAACCAGAAAACTGATTTGAAAAGCACCCACAGGCTGGAGCTCCAGAGAACCTGGGCAAAGATCTGGACTCTCACCATTCGCAGTGTAAGCCTGCAGCAAATTGAAGTGGAGAGCTTTGGGCTGCTTGGAGCTATGATTCAAGGGAACCTTGTTGTAACAGATAAAGAGCTCTGGAAGATATTTTCAGGACCTGCATGCAAACCTTCAAGGTAAAATGGAATCAAGGATAGTGTCTTATGTCTGATTCACATTCCTCTTTACTGTGCAACCAAAACAAATACTGTGTTACTCAATATTAGTGCTGTTGTGACTATTCAAGAACTGCACACATTTGTGTTGTAAGCATTTGAAAATATCATAAATACGTAATGAGACTGAAAGCAGAGGCAGAAGAGTCAACCATCTTCACATTTAGGATGTACTAAAATTTAAAATGGACTAAAAATTTAAAGATATGACAGACAGACAAATGTTAATTCTTTTGAAGTTAAGAAGTATGTTTTCTTCTGAATTTTTATTCTGAAATAAGTACTCCAACACAGTCTTTAAGATAGGTAGGAAATGTCTGTAACAGCCAAGAAAAATGACAATGCAAAGATTGTGATGAAGGAGTTGACCAGTACACGTGCTTGTATACTTGTTTATGTACTTTGGATGTGTCCTGTGCATGCAGAAAAATGCACTGACTTTGCTTTAGAGTGCTGACCAACAAATACCACATGGTTTCTCACAAATCCCCTATTCCATTTTTGTTGCAGTTCTGCTGTACGTTGTTTATCATTGGTGATGTCTGCCTATTCAGTGCCAGAAAATTTGGACATAGGAATGGAACAGAATAGTTCTGAAAGAAATCTGGGTTCTGTGTTAAGGGAGGCAATAATGAAATGGCTCCTGTCCAGCTATTTGGAAGAAGAAATAGAAGAATGTGCTGAGTTGCCACCAGTGCTCTGCAGGTAAAGTTTTTGTAGCATAATTTTACATGTAAGCTCACCCTGTAACACAAAAAATTCTACAAGGAAAAACATATTCTATTTATGCAGAATTCTGTTATATTAAAGCTTAAGCAGAATCTTTAGGGTTTTTGAGTTTCCTGTAGAATGTCATTCTGGGTATATAATTTGGTTATCTGTCCATATCATAGCAGGTATGTGACCTATGCATTAGAAATCTGTAGTGAAAAATTTCTTTGAAGATACATTATTAATCTGGTTAAGGTTTGGGTGTGCCTCAGGAATCCCAAGAACTTGTCTGATTGCAAGAAATACAAAACCATTTTCTTTTTTACAGTGATTTTCCTCATCTTGTCTTACAAAAAATTCTTGTGAGCCTTACAATGAAGAACTGCAGAGCCTCCATGATCTTTTTCCAAAATGATGCTAAATGGTATGTTTTTAAATTAATCATTATAGGTACTTAAGCTAGGAATGCTGCTGTATCTTTCACTGATGCTTTGGAGTACATGCAGTTTTGTCTTAATAAGACTAAAATATGTGTAACTTGTTCTGATGCAAGATAAGACCTACCTACTAGAAGTTAAAAATACTAGTTTCAGGGGCTTTGTGGATTTCTGTTCCTGCTGTGTCAAGTAGGCTGAGATCAGGGACCCTAGCACAAAACAGATGCTGCTCCATAACTGCAGGAGAAGGTATGATCTGTGTGCAGATTTCATGTTTCCATACAGTTCAGTTAGAGCTAGGATGGTATTGTCCATTCCACAGTGAAAGTAAAGGACAGCCAGGGTTTGGAAGCACAAAAATATAAAAATATTTTATTTTGCTTTTTTATGTTTCCTGTATTTAAATAATAGTATTTAAGACTTGTAAGTTATATACAGGCTGCTAAAGTAAAAACTGTGTCTCTTCTTCAAGTGAGCAACATGTGCAAGGGAAAGAAGAAAACAATTTTTCTGATGTTGAAGAGCTGTACCTGCAGACTACATTTGATGAAATGGATATTTTCAGTAACTTTGCAGTAAATGTGGCAGATAGGAATGTGACTGGTTCAAGACTTGTCATCAACCAAAATCTTAGGGAAACACTGGAGAACTGCCTTTTAGCAATGTCAGAAAAGCTTTTAAGCAGTTGTGGTCCTAAGGTAAGCTAGAAATTGTTGTTACATCTTTACATTTGTGCTCCCAAACAGTCTATTTCTAAGGTAAAGTGTATGGTTTCTGTATTTTGTGGTGATGAACTGCTAGTATTTATGCTGTGTATTTGATTTAGTCTAAGGTTGTTGCTGCTGAGCACCTTGTCCGATGTGTCAATCTCTTGGTTGGTGTTCTGGGTTGCTATTGCCACACTGGTATTTTTACAGAGGAGGATGCCTGTAAGTCAGCGTTGTTCCAGAATGCTAAGGTAAGCAGTAATGCATTTGGGACCTATGAAAATTAAACCATGGGATATAAATTAGTTCATAAAATTCTGTTCATACTGACATATTTTCAGAGCAAAGGTATCTCCTCAGAAAAGGTAGCTTAGAGAGGTTTAAATATGTTACTGCTGCTGGAAGAGAGGAGTCACTGAAATTCTGTCAGTACACCAACACATGAGTTTTGCAGTGGAGATTATTCTAAATATTGATACGTCTCTGAGTCACATCTTTCAAAAAAATGGAAGTCATGGACATGTAGACAAAGGACTAATTAGAGGATAACAATTCCTTTCATTTATAGGTCTTCTATTCAGGATTTTAAGATAGTTTGATGGGTCAAGCCAGTGTGAAGACAGCTATTGCTATTATTTTTATTAGTAATACTATCTGAGATGTTTTCTTGTTTAAATACAGAAACCCAAAACTTACTCTTCATGGAGATATGCTATGTTTTTCTTTTGTGATGAAAATATTAGTGTTTCAAGCACATCTAAGCCATGGTTTTGTCACTTTCTGAGCAAAATGAGCACAACAAGAATCACAGAAAAAAAAGTGGATTCATTGATGCACACTGAATATCAAAGCTGTATGAATGAGAATGTATGAATGAGAACCATTTCCTTTTGTCTGTATGTGTGTCCTGTGTAGGTGCCAATGTGTAAGGGCATTTCACTGAGGTTTTCTAACTGTGTTGCATTTTTAGTCTCTCATCCATTATGCCGGAGAAAGCATTTCCCAGTCTAAAAACAAACTAAATGAAGATACCCAGGTCAACACACTGAGGACTTTGATAATGCAGTGTACAAAATGTGTGTGCAATTGTACCAAGGTAAAGTTTATAAAGGAGTTTAAATTTCTTTCTTCATTAATGAGATCGAGAAATTGAGTATCATACATTTAATTCCTGAGAAAAAAAAAATTAACCTGTCTGTACATCTTGCTTCCTTACAGAACAGCGCTAACAAGATGCTGTCTAATATATTCCTGCGCTTGTTAACATCAAAATTTATGAATGATCTGATAGATATTTGCAAGAACCTGGTAAGTACATTCTGTCTGTTTCTGAATGCAGTCCTCTTCTGTGAGAGGATTGTTTTTACAGCACAATAATCTGGAGGCAAACCAAATGACATACATATTACTGAAAAAAGTAAACTGAAATACATTGAGTTTTATAGAGAATTCCTAACCAGAAACATTTCTATTTAGCATTTGAACACAGACTTAGGGTAAAAAAAAGAGCAGATGGATAACATTTGATCAAAACAAATTTATTCTGTTTTTCATGTTTTTAATACTTTGTTACAATAGAAGTATATACAAAAGAATTCTGTATCACATGACAGTTAACATCAATGCACTTGTAAAGGAGTGGGGTTTTTTGTGTTTATGATATGGGTATTAAATATAACTGTGAATTACTCCTTGCCCACTGGGAAAACTGGAAGTGTGGCACAATTGTGTTTAGCACAATTCTTAAAACTTCTCTTTGTCACTTAGAGCTGTAGTCAGGTCTAGGTAGGCAAATTCCTGATTTTCAGCCGAGGAAGAGCTGGAGGTTTTGCCATTTGTTAACTTGTCATTTGGTAAGGAATGTAGTAATTAGTTTCCCTTCAGAAAGTCACATGACTCCCTTTCATTTCTCTGTAATTATGAAGTATGGTGAGAAGCTGGTGGGTCTTACAGAGAGAACTGTTTTTTAAAAACTAGCACTGTCCTTGGCAGAATCTAAAATGCAGAGATCAGTATCTGCCTGAGGAAGCTTCTATCCTAAAGAGAATAGTTCAGGCAAGGTATAGAAAGCAGGTCTGTCACAAAGGATGAAGTTCATCAATTCTGTGTCACCCTTACTGTTCTAGTTCAGTGGAAAACTGCAGTGTCTCTCCTTGTGCTATGTCTGTGGTGTTCCTTTTGTCCCTAAAAGCCAACTTTAAAAGGCTGTGGTGTTTTTGTCAGATGACAGTTACTGGGAAGCCGAGTGTACCGGGAGAGGTGGATCTCAGGAGTGATCCTGACGAGAGTATCATGGAAGTAGATAACTGGGCATCTGATAATTTGTTTGATGATCACTCAGTGACGGACATCAGTGATACAAATGAATCTGGTGACATGCAAATTGTAACTGGTAAGTCTTCCCTACCTCCAGACTACTTCCAAAAGCTTGGTTTTGCAAATACCTCTTTGCTTGAAAGTTACTGATGTACAAAATTGTGCTGCTTTATTAATAGTTGAAGCAGGTCGTGGTTGAACCAGATACTTTCTAAGCAATAATAATTTTCATCAGTATTTTAAAGATGTTAATGAAGTGTTTGAGCTCATTTAGAGAGGATTTTGTAAATCTAATAATGCAAGAAGAGACGCTAACTTTTTCAGAGTCAGAAGTTTTGGCAAAGACTAGAAAATGTGTTTGTAGAATAATTGTCTTTCATTAGATTGTGCTTAATTCTCTTAAAAGTAGTCCTATTTAACTTTTCTTCTTCTCCTGACTAATAATTCTTAACTCTATATTTGGACCTTCAGAGGGACAGGAGCATGAATGTGTTTATTCCTATTAGGAGCTACAAGTACTGATGTTATCTTTCATTTTTAATTTTTACTTAAAATGCCCTAACTGCTCAATAACAAATGAACATAAAGGTTGCTTGTACTCTATTTTTGAGAACTTATATTAGTTTTGTAAAGACCTAAAATGTTTCCACCTCTTCCTATATGAAGAAGCGTTTCTTACATGAAAAATCTTATTTCCAGGTGCTCTGAGCCCATTAGCTGAAGAACAGCTGACAAAGCAGGATTTACTTCTCCTTGAAATTGTGAGATTCTTGTGTATTTGTGTAGCTGCAGCCCGAGTTCCGACACTGAGCTTCCGAGCCTCTGACATTCAGAGGAGGCTGCTGGCGCTGACTGAAGGCAGCGTCTTTGGCAGCACCAGGCCCCTGCATCTGCACATGGTGAGTGTGAGGGGTTTGTACAGCAGACCCGCTTCTGGAATTGTACTGCTGTTAAATTGCGTCGTCTTCTCGAGTATACATTGTCTTTCTCCTGTCATCAGTCCCCTGGGAAGACTTGAAATGGCTGCATTTGGTGATTTTGAAGTGTGTTGTATACAGTCAGGAAAACAGCAGTACGAATTTGTAAGACAGAAAATGAAGAGTTGAGAAAAATAGATATCTTACCTTTATAATTAATTATCTGTTAAAGAACTAGAAATAGTCTCTGTAGTAAAATAATATCTGTGTCTTAGTTTACAAAGGAGGTTTTTTTACTGCCAGGACTAAAATTTGATGATCTGTATTACTGCGTGACAGTGTTTCCATGAAAAGATGCTCAGTCTAACATACAGATGATAGGTGTCTTCCTGCATGGTTTTGTGTAAGATTTAACAAAAAAGTTTCCTAATTTTTCTTTCGGTCTACTTATTTTCCTATGTACTGTTTTCCATTTTGGTTTTGTTTGGGTTTTTTATTCAATTTGGTTTTTTATTCCACAGTACCTGACCCTGTTGAAGGAGCTCCCCACTGAAGAGCACCTCTTGCCTGCAGCCGATGTTGATGTGCTTCTTAAGCCCCTTTCGTAAGAAAGAAACTGTTCAGCCTGTTTTACATCTATTTCAGGGGATTTGGTGGCTTTTTCAAGATACTTTTTCTTTTTTTCTTTACAGTACTGTGTGTTCTTTGTATCGTCGAGATCAAGAAGTTTGTAAAGTAATCCTAAATAATTTGCTCCCTCTAGCAGTAGGGTTGGCCCAGTTTGAGGAACATGCTGAAGAGGCAGGGAATGCCAGAGGACAGTTTCTGACAGTCATTGGAGCCTTTTGGTATGTTATTTAATGCAGGAGTCTGTTTGACATAGCAGTTTTGATTTTTAGTTTTTATCTTTGCTGTCAGTAAGAAGACTGTAGTGCTCTTGTGTGTCTTGCTGTTTGTGTGTACTGTAGAATCTTTATGCAGCACTTAACTTCTCAGATTTTCTGTGTCATGCTATATTTGTAGCCAAAAGTTCATTCACAAGATAGTACCAGAACAATAAACACTACACTGCTGTATGTAAATAAAGACTGATTCTATGCTGAATTGCATCAGTTATTATGACAAAGGGTAACTTCAGCAACCCAAAAAGAATATTGTTTGCAATTGCCAATAAAAATTTCAAATCCCCCCAAACATGCCCATGGAGCACAAAAGAGTCAACTGTGAGCAGCAGAAACTAACTTGCTAGACTGTTTCTGAAAATTGTGGGCAACTTTTTCCATTAATCAAGTATTCTTTGTTTTAGGCATTTATCTCAAGGAGGGAAATGCACGGCATCAGTAAGAGTGGCCCTTTTAAATTGCATGAAAGCCCTGCTTGAGGTAATCCTAGATTTTCTGACATTCATTAGCATACTAAGTATTTATTTAATATGTACTTATAAACAGTATCTAAAGATCGTTTGGATATTGCAGTGTATCCTCTGTACATTTTAAATCACCATATTAATTTTCTTCAGGTTGATCCTCATTGCAAGTGGGCAATCCTT
Source organism: Prinia subflava (assembly GCF_021018805.1). Classification (NCBI taxonomy): domain Eukaryota; kingdom Metazoa; phylum Chordata; class Aves; order Passeriformes; family Cisticolidae; genus Prinia; species Prinia subflava. Next base: position 33,683,695 of record NC_086249.1, read on the forward strand.
AATGTGAAAAATGCAGATCTACCTGTGAGTGAGGCTTTCCCACATTTCCTTGCAGACAGTCACCATCAAGTTCGCATTCTTGCTGCAAAGTCAATTACCAGGTGATAATGTAGATACTTGTTCTGTTTGTAAGAATAATGCTTAATTTCACTTAACTGGATGTCACTTCTACTGCTGCATAGCTGCTCTTTTCGATACTTCTGGAACTGTAATCTTGACAGAATATAAAAGCCTACCAAATTTTGTTGAAGTGTTCAAACGTTGCATTTCAATTATTCTGTGATGTGGGAGATTGATATCCAGAGAGAAGCTGCTCTATAAGAAAATGAAGAAAAATCTATACAGGGCAATTAAGACAAAAAATGTTATTTTCAGAAAATCAAAATCTTATTGATATGCATAACATATAGTAATTCTGTAGTGTTATGCTAATAATTATTGTTTTTCCTTTTGAAGTTTGTTTCAAGATGTGAAACATAGAGATTCCTCTGGAATGTCAAGACCTCTTCCCCTGAAGCTCCAGCAAAAGGCTTTTGAGAATGCATACCTCAGAGTTCAGGAAGGAATGAGCCATCTGGTACCAACATTAGTTTTGCCTAATTTTGATCTTTTGAATAAAAGTACCTTTAACATGATCATGTTTAGTTTTCTGAAAACATTGATTCTTCTGGTAATCTGAGCTGGTGAAAGAAAGTGATGATCAGGAAATTCCTTTCATATTGAGTCATTCACAGTTTGGCCCACATTAGAAGTCTGTAAATTTGTAAACTGTGTGTTTCAGAGTGCTCTTCTGTATCGTACTATTTGTTGGGGCAGGTTTGGTGCTGTAATACCTAAGAGTCATAGAAAAATGCAGCCTCAATAATCTAGAAAACATATAGATAATAAGGGGCAATGTAAATTAAATTATTTCTTTAAATATTTTACACAGCATAAAACCAAATTTCTAAATTTCAGAAAGATCATGTTTCCAGTGGTATTAGAGCACTGGTTTACACAAAACTGAGATTTGCTTAGAAATTTGAACTATTCAGAAGAAGCTTGAAATGAAGGAAAAGTTACACTTTAGTGCAGTGACTGGAAATAAAACAGTGTGGTGTAGTACTGTGGAATTTCTGTAACTTTTCTTTTAGTGTCTTTCACTTTTCCTCCTTCCTTGCTACCATGCTAGGTCATTTACTTCATCTGCATTTTCCCTTTTTTATTGTCATGCTGTTACCTACCTGCATGTCATCTCTCTTCCCTTTGTCTGCTGTGTCACAGCCTGGCCTTGCTGCTGAGGCCTCAGATCTCTGTCATCTTTTTCATCCCTCTGTACTGTCACCTTCAGCTCTTTTCTCATCTGGTTTCTGTGTTGCTTTGAGTCCTTGTTCTGTCCCCTCAGCTTGATGATGTCTGTTAGCTTCTCCCTTTTCTATTGCAGTTTCTTGTAACTTTTATTTCAACTCATTACTTATCAACATAATGCCTTAACAGGGGAGAACTGCTTTTAAATTTCAAGGTAGTTCTTCCCTATAGCATCAAGGACTAAAAAAACAAGACTTGTTCAGCAGTATTTATGTCAATGCCCTTAATTTTAAATTATATATGCTGATTTATTAACTAGGAAATTGCTTTAACAGAATATTTGCTCAAAGTCTTCATACTTTCTTATTGCAGGTCAGGGGTGATGCAAGTCCTGAAGATCTTTTGGACAAACAGGGTAATGGAAAAGCAGTTTTGCTGATGCTTATAACCATGGTTTTGTGCTGCAGCCCAGTATGTGAAAAGCAAGCTCTGTTTGCTATTTGCCAGTCTGTGAAAGAGAATGGATTAGAGCCACAGCTTGTGAAAAAGGCAAGTCTGACATTTCATTTGATATTTAAGTTATAAATTAAGGTTAGTTGAAGATTGGAAGACTACAAAACGTTTTCCTCAATATTGAAATTTGTTAAATATTGTAAAGGTATAACTAAAGTGGTACTTATATAAATGAATTAATTTGTCTATATAATTAATGATTTACATAGAAATAATGAAATCAAGAAAGGCAATTTTAATGATAAATCTTGTGTATTCAAAGCATAGATCTGATATACAATAGACTTTTATACATTGACTATTGCAGATCTCATTTAAAAAATCATTCTACCTGGGGGAAGTAAGTTTTTTTATGTGGAAAATATGTAAAATAATTGCAGTGTGTTGGAGGATGGTGTGTGTCTTGTGGAATTCTATTGGAGTTCACAAGGGTGTACTGAAATGATTGCTATTTATAGGTCAGCCTTTCATGCCAGTGATTTTTCAAGTGCATGTGTCCTTTTCTCCTTTCTATTCATTGTTTTCTGTTTTTGCACACAGTCTGTACCCTACAAAATGGGTACTGGCCATCCTTTCTTAACTCATATGAGTTAGTTGTAGTTCTTGGTTGCACTTTTGTGAGATATGGCAATTCAAATACTAAAATGGCTTATGCAAAACAGGGGCTGAGTTACACAAATATTCATTAAAGGGCTGGGGGTGCACATGGAGGTGTGATATTGCCAGTTTGCCTTAATACCACGTACTCTCTATGCTATTTTTGCAATCTTAATTCATGCATTTCAGGTTTTGAAAAAAGTGTCTGACATTTTCGGCTATAAAAGCATAGAAAACTTTATGACATCACATTTAGACTATTTGGTGATGGAGTGGCTGAAAATAAATGACAGTGGATATAGCCTGTCTGCTTTTCCTTATGTTCTTCTGAACTATAGTAGCCTTGAGGAGTTCTACAGGTAAGTTTACCATATGAGGAAAGTATTATTTAGATTTTATGTACAATTATGACACAGGGTCTCAAATTGCTAAATGTAGCATCAGGATTTTGTTATAAAGTGATGTATTGAGAACTTTTGAAATGTATTCCAAGCATCACATGTATTATATTTATGCAGATCAGAAATTTTTGTGTGTGTAGCAGTAGCTCAACAATGATTCTCAGTTATACAGTAGTTATACAGTAGTTATACAGTAGAGGGATGATATTTACTATATGATGCTCAAGGTTTTTAAAAAAAGTAATTTAGAGACATTTTGGAAATGTATTTACTACATGTAGGTCTTGTTACAAAGTTTTGGTCCCACACCTGGTGATTAGAAGTCAGTTTGAAGAAGTGAAATCACTTGCCAACAAGATTGAGAAGGACTGGAGACAAGTTCTGGCAGACTGTTTCCCAAAGCTGCTTGTCAATATCCTCCCGTTCTTTGCCTATCAAAGCCATGGAAAGAGTGAAGTAGCAGAGCAAAGAGAAATGGCTTCTAAGGTCTATGACATGCTTATGGATGAAAACTGCTTAGGAAAACAGGTACCCATTTAAAATCTGTAAATTGAGTTCTATGGTGTTAAACAGACCAGAAAGAAACATTTATATATAATGTAAATAGTTCAAATTTATAAGTGTAAAGGTAGTGTTTTAGTAAATTCAAACTGGCTAAATTTTTATCCCAGGGTTTTCAAGGAGCTATTCAATAGAAACTTTCAGGCAGACATTTGACTGAAACATAATTTTTTTCATAATGCAATAATTTTTTTTTTTACTATTCATTGTACAACCCCAAGTTTCTTTGTTGTACATCTGTCACATTTTCCTCTTAAAATATTTTGTTAGTGCTTTAAGAGGAGCCATCTTCTCCAGAGGCAGACTCTATACTCAGAAATAGTAGTAAAATGAAACTTTTTATATATATACTGTAGGAAAGCAGATTATCCTACCTGTGACTGCCATGGAGAAGCTTAACCAGGCTTAGTTTATGAATGATTTGTATGTCGTGGGTGATGGAACAGGTAGAGAATCTAGACTTTGATGTAGGCTTTCTCAGAAGCCAAAGAAATCATTCTGGCTGAAATATCTTTTCCTAATGAAAGTGCTGTTTTTTTCTTGTAGCAAATGGACAATTTATCTCATAGCAACTTGCCAGAGATTGTGGTTGAGCTGTTGATGACCTTACATGAACCAGCTGCTACCACAGTCGAAGAAGGATCTGAGCTAAGTAAATACACAAGGTATGTACTTGTAGGTTTTCTGAATGCTGAGTGTGTTTGTCTAACAATGTGCATTAAAATGTGCTCTTCAGGCATAAGAGGAGGTAACCCTGAAGCTGAGAGGGTTTATTGTTACCCTGAAGCTGAGAGGGTTTATTGTTACTTTAATGATATATCAGAGTCATGCCTTCTCAGGTAGTTTCTCCCCAAGATCAGGAAGGAGCAGCTCTGTAAGGCAGCCAATGGAAGGAATGAGCAGTGGGCAAGGGAGTGCTGTTGAGTGCTGTTGAGCTGGACTGTTGTCTGCCAATTGAGAGAAGTTCAAATTTAGATGGACTGCCCTCTGTAAAATTGGTCAGGTTTTAGTCTCTAAGTTAAAGCTGTTCTTTTAATCGTCTTTAGTAACTAGAAGTCACAGAGAGGTAAAGTTTCTTAGAGAGCTGTTTCTTAGTGGTTCTTGCAGTGGCAGCTCTTGTCTTTGGTAAGGAGATTGGTTAAGGAATGCCAAATAAACAAAGTCCTAATTAATAGAAATAGCCTAGTGCCATAAATATCTTCATGTTTATTAGCTTTTCAGTCTTTGTTGTTGTCCTAAAATATCTCTATTTGCAAAATAATTTTCCAGATTTTTATGTTCAGATACAAACTTTTTGGAAAAACATTGCATTTTGTAAAGTTCTGGAAGAAGATACCTTTATTGTAAAACTACTAAGTTGAAGGAATCCAAAGCATTTCTGTGAAAATCTGCCAAAAATTAAATGGCTGACACTTTAAAAACTCTCTTTAGAGCATCTTTTTGTAGTGAGTTTATGAACAGACTGTGATGTCTGCTTGTAAACAAAGCTCTTCTTTCCGAGAAGGAAATGGTAAGAATAAAAGTGATGAAACTTAGATTATGCACTTTTATAATTGCCATGATGAATTTCTTTTCTTTTTGAGGTCCCAGAAAAGTTCACTACCCTGTTTTTCCTCAACCAGATTGTTCCCACAATTAAAAAATGCAGATGATTTACCCATGACTTGTAATTAGATTTTTGGACTAAGTACCTTAGATGAGACAAATCTGTGAGGTTTTAACAATATGATCTTTCAAAAAAAAAAAGTAAAAGAATGTTAAGAAAGTACAGTTGTGAAAGCTACCACAGAGGAACAACCTTACAAAATAAGGTGCATGTCACTTTTCTGGTTGCTTTTGGTGCATCTATTTGAAAGCAGAAAATATTTTCTAGGAATTCATGTGTTTATTCATCAAAGCTTACTGTATTAAATACAAGTGGCTTGATTTTTAAGAAGAAAAATATAAATCTCTTTTTTATTCATTTAGGGAACTGGATCCTGCTCCTAATCCTCCTCATTTTACATCCTGTGTGATTAAGGCAACCTTGGACTATATTAGCAACTGTCATAAAAGCAAATTAAGAAGTATTGTAGCAGTTCTTTCTAAAAGCCCTGTAAGCATGTAATGATGATTTTCTTTTTCTGTATAATGCAAAATTTCTCTTTTGGGTACCTGTTAGTTAAATAAGACATTTTCATCATTTCTATGTGAGGAAAATGAACAACATTAGACCCTTTTCATGTGTTTGCCTTCTGAAATCGAAGAGGTCCTAAATTCAGGGACACAGTCATGTGCATTATATACTTATATTACTTTATTTATTATTATATTATATGTGTAATATGTCTTATATAAGTGTGTAAATTATGTAATTATGTACATTATATAATACATATAAAGTAGAGAGTATTATTTTAAAGGTTGGTGAAATCTGTGTACTAGGCACAGTTTAAAATGTGGCATATTTGTCACACGTCCCACAAATGTTCTAAAATAATTATATTCGGTCAGTTTTACTTAAATACAACCTACAATTAAAATACAAAATTTACTTACTCTTACTGACAGTGTGAAATTTTATACTCAGGGATATAATTTGACACTTGATTTTCATTTGTTAAATGCAAATATGAAGACATAGAAAATTATACAGCCTTGCACTAAATCATGAATGTATTAGTGTCTTGTAACTTTGTTCCTTAGAAATGTATCTTTTTAATGTTATGCTGTTTTATTGCATATGTTGTCAACAACTTCCTTTGCCTACCTATAAATAATCTAAAAGTAGGAAAAAAACTTTTCTGAACTACATTTTATCTAAATCTTTTGAGTGTAAAAGTTAATATTACTGGCCAGTGGAATGAGTTTTTTAAAATGTTACACAACCTGCCTAGTGTTTTTTAAGTTAACAGTTTTAGCAGTTACAACCTATAGTGCCATGTTCCGTGAAATAGTGCATCTTGCACTTCAAACTATATGTTTGAAAAAATACAGATTGAATTCTTACCTGATGTTTTCATGGGTTTTAAGTGATGTTTCTCTGTTTATAGACATTGTTATAACCATTTGGCTTTCTGAAAAATGTGCATAGCATTTCTCATGTAGGTAGAATAAAGAAAGGAAAATATGGTTTATAGTCCTGTTCGGAGAATTGGTTTCTCTGTAGGTCATTTTTTTAAAGCAATAAATATAATGAAGCTTTTTTTCCCCACGTTAGATATTAAATTTTAAAGTTTTTTCTTGATATCTGTATTGACATTATGAATAATTTTTTTACTCATATTTTATTCATTTTTAGGATTCATTCCAGAAAATCCTTCTAGCTCTTTGTAAGCATGCATCAGATACAAAAAATATGTATAAGAAACACAGAGTTCTTATGGTTTATCACTTGTTTGTTGGTCTATTACTTAAAGAGATCAAAGACAGTTTAGGAGGAGCCTGGGCTTTTGTCCTTCGAGATGTAATTTACACCCTGATTCACCACATCAATAGCAGGTAAACAAAGTAATTATCTCTAGTTCTTCCTGTCTGTGCTCCCCTGCCCCTGTAACCTTACATTGTGATATTGCTAGCAGATGTTCATTAACCTGTAAAATTAATTATAATTTGCTAAAATTAAAAATTAAGTTATTATTCTTTTATCATTTCAGAATTTAAATGTAGAACTCTTAGTAAAATATGGAATGTTTTGTGCTAGCCGTGTATTTAGATGTTTGATATACTGCAGGTTTTGTATCTGTAATAGGCTATCAAATTGTAGAAACAAGCAGTGTTAGGAGATTTTGATGACAGGGTGTTTAGGAATTTAAAGCATATGGCAGAAAAATTCAAAACGTGCAGTTAAGTGCAAAGTAAGCAGATGTTAAATAAAATGTGCTTATTGAGTTAATAAGAGTGTTGACATTTACATTCTCACCACTAAGTATCTAGAGGAAGGTGAGAATTGGTACATGTTATCTTAGCTGGCCTTCAGATTGAGAAAACTGGTCCTTTTTCAGGTTAAAATTTAAGCAGGATTCTTACCTTTTACATAAGAAGACTACAGATACTTTCTTACTTGAGGTTTAATTTTGAGTTTCCCAGACATTTATCAGCCTATATGTCTCTGAGTTTATGTATCAATTGATTCCTTGGCTGGATTCAAGCCAATCAATTCAGTTGATTCATTTCAATGGTTTGAAGCATTTCATACCCTGAGATGTTGAAGACATGTGTGGATTTTATAGTAAATGCCATTATTATGGCATTATTATTGTTATGCTGAACACTGAACTGAGGCGGGGGCTGCTGATGCACTGGAGAGCAATGCTTCCTTTCAGAGTGACCTCAGAATTCAGCCTCACAAAATCCTGAGAACCTGATCTGAATTTGAAGCTGACCCTGCTTCAGGGAGGAAGCTGGACTAGATAATCTCCAGGTGTCCTTTATAAGCTAATTTTTTTAAAACTAATGGTCATTCCAGATAGGGTGGCGTTTGGAGGGCGTGTTTTCCATTTTATTTTGCCTCTGTTAAGATTGTCCTGACAAATAATAATCTAAAACCCTTTGGGGGATTTTTTTTCTTTTTGGTATATATATTTTTAACAAGATTTTATTCCATTTTCTAAAGTGATCAGTTAAATTGACTGTGTTTCAGTTTGTCTGTGTCTTTAGAGCTAATTCATTGGGTCAATACATTTTGAAGTTTAGAATCAATTCTTCCTGATTTTCTTTTCCTTTTCCCTTACGATTCCTTGATGTGTAAAATGTTGGTACTCGAGACAGTGGCAGTTTGTATTTCTTTGATTTCACTGTTTCCTTTGACAGACCTCTGGTGGTCAGAGACGTGTCCAGGCGCAGCTTCTTGCTGTGCTGTGACCTCCTGCACCGCGTGTGCCACACGGCCATTGCGTGCTGCAGCGACGCTCTGGAGACCCACCTTCACGTCATTGTGGGAACCCTCATCCCTCTTGCCACGGACCAGTCTCAGATTCAGGAGCAGGTAGTTATGTGGTGCTGCTTGTTCCTGACTTGTTGGATTTCCAGTTCATGTTCACTGTTCTTAAGGCTCTGTCGATGCTCATGCTCAGTTTTTGTTCTTATGCTTTGGAGATTGATATTAAAACTATTATTTTGGATGTAATACAATGTCTTTAATAAACACAGCTTCACTTTTGGTACTACTGTTTTGCCAAATTGCACATCAATTAGCTAAGCAACTCCTCAAAAAGCTCTGTTGATGATTTAATGAGAAGTACGATAAAGACCTTTGGTACAAGAAGGTGTCTAAATGACAAGGAGGAAATCTGTGCAGAGAATAGATTTCAGTAGTTCAGCTATTTATTTAATAAATGATCATTAATAGTAAGTGTAGCACATAGGCCTCAAAAAGGAAACAAAGCAGTTTCTGTTGTGTGACAAGTATTTTTTCCCTCTGGCATTGCTTTTTCTGTGCATTCTGCTGGAGGTGAAAATATAAGAGGATTCAGACACTCACAGTTAGTAACTCTAGGTGAGAAGAGTGTGCCTGTTGCACTGCAGTCCTCACACTGCCTTCTGCCTTAGTCTGATTCCATTGTACCTTGGGCAGCTGCATGGTTGCACTGTAACCTCTACTGTCCTCCTCCTCCTACCTCCAGGGCTGTGCTGACCCAGCTGAAGATAACCTGGCAGTCTTGTTTCACAGCTTTGTGGTGGTGATCAGATCTACAGTATGTCTGCAGATGTGCAGCTGTTTACACAAAGGCCACATGTCCGGCTATCCCTGGGCAGGAGCAAAGCAGAGAGGACAGACATTTCTCTGAGCTGGAGCTGATGTCAAATGTGAAACCTTCTCATATCATACTCTTGCAGGGATACTCACTCTCTAGTGATCACTTTTCAGTTTCTTCTTTTTTTATTTTTTCTTCTAGCATTGAATGGAGGCTAGTTGATAATTTTCAGGTAAATACAAGTCTTCAAATAAAACACTTATCATTTAGATTTAAAACACCTCAAAGGTGCCTGGATTGAATATCCAGTTGCACTGACTTTTAAATAAAGCATAAAAGCAGTATATTTCCAAAGAAAGACTGGTACCTCTTTGACATTTATTCAAATTGTAGATACGTCGTTATACAAATTCTGCCAGAGTTTGGCGATTTGAGTATTAAGGTATAATATACAAGGCATTTGTCTAAATTCCAAATTACCAGCACTTTAGTGAGAGCAGTAAAGTCCTAATAACACCAGAATTGCTTGGGTGCAGTGTGTTTAATCATTGTGAATATCATAGAGATTATATTGGCCAACATTTGAAATCAGTTTCAAATTGTTCAAATCATTTGAAATCAGTTTCAAATCAGTTTCAAATTCAGAACAAAACTGCAGGCTGGGATTGTAAAAGCTTTGATTTCTGTTTGGGAGGAGGAAGAGCAAAAATGCCCCACTATTTTAGAATATATCTGTGATTTCCCCAAGCCTCTAAACATCTTGCAACTTTTAGCAGTGTAAATAAACTATCTTACCAGTTTAATGAAACTTAGAGAAATACAAACTTTATAACCTGAATAAGAAACATGGCTCAAAAATGTTCCTCTGTCTTTTTTCATTTTCATTTACTTTATGTTCAGGTCCTATGCTTGTTGAAGTACCTGGTGATAGATAATAAGGATAATGAAAGTCTGTACCAAGCAATCAAGTGCTTGGATCCTTTTCCTGAATACCCAGCTTTTAAAGATTTGCGAGCAACTCAGCAGAAAATCAAATACAGTAAAGGACCATATTCTCTTTTGGAGGTAATTACATTCTAAAATACATCTCACAGCATAGTGGGCTTTGTAATGCAAACTTCCCACAGAAGAATAATTTTCTAACTGTAGTTTAAGTGAGATATACGGATTCTTTTATTTCCGGTTTCAACCATGGAGATACTTACACGTGTCCATTTTTACTTTGCATCCACATTGTGAATTTGCTGAGAGCCCCTTCTTTACCTGAAGCCTTTATTTATATGCTATATGTGCTTGATACAGTGTTGTTTTGCAGGAGATCAATCACTTCCTCTCTGTTGGGGTTTGTGATTCACTGCCCTTAACACGGCTTGAAGGACTGTATGATTTACGCAAAAAGTTGGAACAATATAAAGATCAGATGAAGGATCTCCTGAAAATTATCCAGGGTACTGATATCTGATTATGTGTTTTATTTCTTTTCTACCTGGTTTTAGCTGTTCAGTGATGTATCCTATTCTAACTGGACATGGAATGTTTTATTTTTGTCTTGTTTTTTGTATGTTTAACAGTGTAATCATATTATAATTTGACATACAGAGTAAATTGACATTTATGACTCGTGCAACATCTAAAGTGTCTTTAGCAAAGTGCATTATAAATAAACAGATGAGGTGTTACATGGCAGAGAAGATAAAATACCCTTCAAGCTTTGGGCATTGGGCATGTATGATTGTGAATGACCAGGATAATGTAGAAGTATATTGATTTGTGGTTGCTTAATGCATTTTCTTGTATATGACTCCTCCTACTCTTTTAAATGAAATGAAGCTTCAGTTTATTAAAGGTATGTTAGAAAGTAAAACTCTCAGAATAAATAGTAGGATTTTGTTTAGTTGAATTTTGAGACATGCAGGATTGTGTTTCAGCCCTCAGTCCAGATTCAGTTCCTTCCTAGTTTCATTTTCAGATAATTGTGCCAGACCATTTCACTTTTCTCCTCTATATCAACTCTTCATCAGCTTGTGTGCATGACAGGAAGATAAAAAGAGATGATGTGATTAATTGCAAACAAGTACAAAGCAAAATTTGTATAAGAATTGTAATGTTATAAGGCCACAGTACAAGTGCATTTTGGCCCCTACATCCTGTATATCATTTACAATTTTACAGCTAACTCTCTTTGAACAGAGTAAAAGGGCAATAAACTTGTGTGGAACAACTTCCATCAAAAGAGAGCCTTGGGAGTTTGGAAAAGAGATTGAATAGGAATAGACAGAGCTGTATGAACCAGTGAATGGAATAATGAAGCACAGTAGGGACTACTTACCACTTTTATCACAATACAAGAACTGATTAAATAATCTGGGAGCAGTTACACAAGAAAAAACATGTAATTTCTTCAAAGTATATTCACGATGGCACTTACTACTACTTACTATGGAGATTAACAACATAACTGACCTTAATAGGAGTTGGACATGTTTAATAGAGATTATTAGGTAGGAAGATGTGCTCAGGCAAAACATGAGAAGTACTTTCTCTTGCTTTTCTGGAGATGGGCTGGTGGCCTTGATGGGCCACCATCATTGCCTTGCTTTTGCCTTATAATAAAATTCTGTTAAGCACTTGCAAACATATTATTCTATGTATTCATTTTTCTAAAGATGCCAACAAGCATAAAGTCTGATTTCAGGTTTGTACTCCAGTCAGTACTTTTTTTAAAAGTACTGCTTTCTAGGGGTGTTTTTCTTCCTTACACTTATAAATCATCATATTTTTTCCTAGACCATTTTGTTTGGACTATTTATTTTGAAAAAAGACCTCAGGCAGGGAGCAAATATGTGAGAAATGCCCATCTTGAGAGTTTATAATTTGGCAAAGTTAGCTTGGCAACTGAAAACTAAACAAATTCTTAGAAATTCCTAGCAGAAAGCCTAATTTTGAGGTATTCCTTGGGTTCAGATTTAGAACAGAATACTGACTTCAGCTTAAGGGCTGTTAGTGGAGCCATATAGTATGACTCCACTATTTCAAATAGCATTCTTACACCAACTTATGCTAATACTTCATTTATTTAATTATTATTTTTGCATGGAAACACTGAAGATAATAGCATAGGTGCATTCTAGTTTGGGGGAGTCTTTGTCTTATTCAAATGCACAGACATTTTTCCAAGCCATGATGAATAAGAAAAATCAGTAATTTGTTTGGTAGACTGTTTAGGACCATCTTGCTTCAACATTAATAGTGCATGTTGACACTGAAGCAATGTTTTCTTCTAAGAACTTCATATTGCGAATATAGTGACATGCTTGGCATCTGTTTTTCTTTCTGACTGATAGAAAAGCCAGAAGATTCTGTAGTAGTGAAACTGGTGGTGAGCTTACTGCAGCTGTCCAAGATGGCAGTGAACCACACAGGAGAAAAGGCAGTGCTGGGTGAGTTAATTTGTCCCACAGGCAAATCAGGGCTGTCATTGCAAATACCAGGCTGAAACTGTGGTTGTTCTCAGTGTTACTTCCCACTGTGCTTCCCACTTCAACACATCTGGAGAGTATGAAGGAAAGAGCAGAGAAATAGGTTATTTTTCTTTCTGATAAGCATTTAACATCCCTTGTTAAAAGTTATTTTCAAGGTCAGTGGTTTTTTGCTTTATATTTTTTGGTAGTTGTATGTTTTAATGAAATATTTTGCCTGGAAAGCAAATGAGGGACACATTGATACACATTTTTATGTAAAATGTAGATTAATTCTTACTGAGTTTGCTGTCTACTGTTTGGGCTCACATGGGCTAGTGTTTGTATTTACCATACCCTTTAGGGATGGAAAATGAGTGATTCTAACCTTTTCCATTAGCCAGTTTCTGGCAGAAGCAAACACAAAATACATATCTGATATAAGCTGGAAAATCCAGAGCAATAGGCACACCTAGAAAATTGAGTTAAAAAGCATAACTGTAATATTTATGAGACTTAAGCTGAAAATTTTATTCACGTGCAATTTTAATCATAAAGCTGATTAAGTGATTATTTATAAATATTTGCTGATTTTTATCCCATAACAGTCTCAGTTTTAAACGTAGGGTGAGACCTTGTTTTAGTGTGCATAAGACTACCGAAAGACTATAAAACTACATGCATTTGCAGAGGCTGTTGGAAGTTGCTTGGGAGAAATAGGTCCCATGGATTTCTCCACCACAGCTCTTCAGCGTGCTGAAAATGCACTGGATTCTAGAGCAGCAGATTTATTTGAAGATAGAAAGCTTCAGTGCGTCTTCATAATGTTAATTCAAATAAACGCAGCTTTAACAGATAATTGGTGAGTATGCTTATTAAGTTAGTTAACTCAATAGCAAAATAGGAGCCATGAAGTTCTATGTTGTTCAGATCACCTCAGAGTAATTCTCTGAGAGTGTTAGAAAGGTTGGACCTGTTAGTGTGCAACCATGTGCTTCTCCAAGGCTCAGATTATTTACCCAATCAGTCTCAGATGTTTCCTAGAAATTCTCTAGTAGGATGCAAGCCAGAGACCCTCCTCTGTGCTGTAGAGGATAGCAGTGCTATTGAGTGAATACTCAGGCCTTGTTTTATAATAAAATATGCAACAACACTTTAGATTGTGGAATTATTTATCTTGCATACTTAGAAATGTGATTTTGAAAATCAAATACCTGAATGAAATTAATGATAACAATGTTGTGTATGTTGTTTTTTCAGTATTGATGTTAGAGCTGCTGCTGTTTCCTGTTTGAAAAACATACTAGCCACCAAGTCTGGCAATGAATTTTGGGAAGTTTATAAAAGTAAAGCTGATCCCATGTTAATCTATCTACAGCCTTTCAGAACATCTAAGAAAAAGGTACTTCTGATACACCTTATATACATGGCATATGGAGAGAAAAGGAATATCTGTCTTTTTTAAAAAGTGAATTTGAAAATATATTTGAGGTAGGCTTTGATAAATGCCAGATTTGGCATCAATATAATTGCAAATCTGACTGCTTTTGTATGTTTGGTTCTCGTTTCTGTTTTACCAGTTGCAGCTTTCCCTTTATGTAGGACATTACTAATTTGACATTAGAGAGCTGTGTGCTTTTACTTAGACAGACAATTTTTGATTACCTAGTCAATAATGTAATACATTCTTTCTCAGGATTCCAGTGCTATTTGATGCAAAAAAAAGGTGGAAAATAAGCCAGAAAAAAGTGCATAATTACCCATAAGTCAGATACTTTCTAATTTTTTAAAATCTTTTTTTTTTTGTAAATTAAATGTGATGCCATCAATATGACCTTATTGATGTTACCAGTAAAATTTTATTTTTAATACTTTCAAATTTCCTTGGAAAACTTTACATTTGCATGAACAAAATTTATATTGTTTATCAACTGGAAGGCCAGTAATAGTCAATATGTTTTAATGTGTGCTTTGCAGTATGGCTTTTTTAAATGCCATAGAAGTTTTTTATATTTGCAATATATATTTTTTCCTTTTAGTTTCTTGTAGTATCTGCTAATGATACAGAGGCTCCTTTAGAAAGATTGGATGACACAAACCTGTGGATTCCTCTGGGAGAAAGTCACGAGACCTGGATCAAGCACCTGACTAGCTCAATACTGGACAGTGGAGGTGTGAAAAATGAAGTTCTCCAGTTAATGAAGCCACTGTGTGAGGTGAGCTAAATCACACATTTGTACGTGTCTGTGTGCTGTGATGCTTAAAAAATACGATTACTCGTCTTGATAGCAAGTAGTAATTTCTGCTATTATATAATTCAGGGTAGTGAATTATTATGATCACAATTTATTATTGTGATCATATATTGCAGGTACTCATGAAGTATACTCTCAAAATACAGGATTTGAGAGATAATTGCAAACATAGTGAACTTTATACGGCTGCTTTAATTGAATGTCAGCATAGCCCTGTTGAGTGGTTTGCGTGTTCTTTCTCAAGCATTACATGTTTGTTTGGGCAGTTGTGAGTTTGGTTGTAACCCGAGAAAGACAACCAAAAGGCATTTCTTTCTTAGCAGCTGCTGTGCTTTATTCTTTTCTAGGTGAAAACAGACTTGTGTCAAACTTTGCTCCCATACCTGATTCATGATATTCTTCTTCATGACTCAGATGAATCTTGGAGAAATCTTTTGTCACTTCATATCCAGAAATTTTTTACAGCCTGTTGCAAATTTGCCTCATCTAGTAGATCTACTCCAAATTCTGATTCAGGTAACACCATAATAGTTTTGTTTCAGCTAAAAGAGGGATTCTGGTTGTGTAAAAACTATCTTCTGATATTAAATGTATGATGTGCACTTCTAGGCAGGCAGAATTTAGAAGTTTCTTCCCAACTGATCTTTTTCAATGGAGATACCAGTAATTTTGAAGCTGTTCATTGGCAGCACCCAAGAAGAATCTGCTAACTTCTTTTCTTGTTCATAACTGGATAATGTTTAGTACTTGCTGAATTTTGATGTTATCCAATGTTGAGTGCTGCAAGACTGAGTCATGGACTGCCTTTTAAAATGACTGATGGGCAGTTAAATTCCTCTCTTACTTGAACAAGAGCAATAAAATGTAATTTTTACCTGAATTTCCCTTTTGGAGAAGACTAGCCCTTACTTTAACTACTGCCTAATATTGATAACGGTCTTCCTGTACATTCAGAAGACCTGTTCCATTCTAGCAAAATAAAAGGAAGTTGTTACCAAAAGGGCTGCAGCAGAGTATGAGAAAGGCAGCAAATTCATTTTAAAGAAAAGGACCATTTGATCAAACTGTTCATGTCCTTTCTAATTAGATTATGGTTGAAGTTAGCAGAAATCTGTGTAAAAGGAAGGTCTTTGGTACATGCATGGTACATGCACTTTTTTTCAGGAGCTGAAATAAATACAGTAACTTCAGGTCAGGGTAGATGTTTTGGTTGAGCTGGGGGTTTTTTTGTGCAGTAGCTGCTGTGCTATATCCTCTAACTCCCTTCTTCAGTGGCAAGTCACCAAAGGAAAGAATCTGTACCATGTCTTGGGGCAAGTCATGCAAGCTTCAGGTTGCCAGAGAGGAAGAGGAGCCTTTAGTATTGCAGTTTTTACTCAGAGTGGTGTAAATTACCCTAATGATGCTAGGTGTATTTTAAGGTACTTTTTGTGGACTGAAAGACCAGAAAAGTATTCTTTCACATTTTTGAATTCAGGTAACAAGCTCTTTCTATAACTCACAAATTTACGTTGAGATGTACAGAGCGACCCAAAATATTCTACAAAAAACATGAAGGGATTTTTCCAAGTGTTATAAACTTGCAGTTAGTTCAGTGAGAAAATGATGGAGGCCCCTTCAAACACTGTGGTTCACAGAACCACAATCAATTAGTTTGGAAAAGACTTCTGAGATCATCAAGTCCAGCCAGTGGCTGAACACCACCACGTCAACTACACCATGATACTGAGTGCCATGTCCAGCCTTTCCTCAAACACCTCCAGGGACAGTGACTCCACCACCTCCCTGGGCAGCCCATTCCAGTATCTAATCACCCTTTCTGTGAAAAAATTCTTCCCAAAAAGAATTCTATGCAAGGGATACTTACTGAGAGGAAAAAAAAAAAAAAGAAAGAAAACGTTTAGAAGCTTTAAATGGAGTTCTCCAGATGAAAAACTGACCTGGTAAGAGCAAAAAAAAAAAAAACAACAAACAAAAAACAAACCCAAATATGAAGAGGCACACAGTTCATTGTATTAGTGATTGTTTACAGATAAAATGGAGGTGCAGTAGCCAACACAGCAAAGATATTTAAATTCCAAAATTGGAGTCATAGAACATAAGTATTTGAAGCAAAAGTTTTAATTATCTGGTTTGAAACTAGCAGTTTCTTCAAGTAGAAAATGTTGCCCTAAGAAAAAAAGGAGAAAGCTCCTCCTAGAAAACCTACATAAATTTCATTCCAATCCATCAGAATCCAAACTTCGAAACACCAAGCAGTTAGATATGGGATAGTTAAATGCTTCTGAACAGGTTTATTTCTGTTGGTTGAAATACACAAAATGCCCAAATAATTTTTTAATGTGGCTTTTGCTTTCTTTACGGGAAATTGCTACTTCTGTGTCTTACTGTAATGTCGTAGTGATCAAACGTTTGCTTGTGTGCTCCCTATTTCTTGCTTCTTGTAATCGGTAGTTCAAAAATGACCAGAGCAAAGAAGAAATTATTAACCCAATCACCAGAACATAACCTGTAGCCATCTGATTTTTATTTTAATCCAGAAGCAAAACATGGAAACATGGATTCCTTGAAAGTATGTGCCTGTGTGTGGAAAGTAGGGAGTTTTGTGTCACCATACACATTCTAAAATCTGCAAGAAAGTAATTTAATAAGAAGTATTTCTGTGACTCTGGAATAATTTATATGGCAGAACCGTAATGGGAGCAGTCTGTTACAGAGCTTTTTACAATGATGTTAGTTCATCTTTGAATTCTGTAAGAAAAAATAGAATTCATAAACTAATAATGCAAAGATAATTTCATAAAATTGTGGTATAAACTACTATGATGTCAATAACATCATGTAAGGAGAAGAAATACATTTTGTGACAAACTATTAATTTACTTTTGGAAATGCAATTCAAGAAAGTTTTTAGTTATTTTCTTGGCTGCAAAATACACCTTTTTATTTTGTAAATGGATACGTTATGACAAAGTTCTTTGTATTCTTTCCTTTGAAATATACATCCCAGACCAAGAAACTCATAATTTTAGAAGTTTGGATAAAGTATCTCGACGAGCCATGCTTGCTGTTGTTGATTACTTGAGAAGACAAAAGAGGTGAATTCAAGCTTTTCAAAATGTTGCCTTAATTTAATTGTGACTGTTGAAAGATCTGTTGGTGCCCTAGATTAAAGAAAAAGAACAAGGTAGAGAACATGTTGGTTAAAAGAAAAGATATAGTAGTGACTTTGCATTTGTTACAGAAGTGATATGGCTACCCTTAAATGGTTCTAACTGTGCTGAAGGAGTTTTCTAAAACCCTTTTGTCTGATAAACTTCTTGTGGTATGAGTTTTCCAGGGGCTAAGATAAAGTTAGCCATTGGAAAGCTTTATAGTTAATACTGGATTTATTTTATGTAATGCTAGAGAAAAGGTCTGTTACAGCAGTGTTAAAATCTTTATTTAATCAGATCTGTTTCAGGTACAGTTTTTGACGACAGCTTCTGGCTAGATCTGAATTATCTGGAGGTTGCTATAGCAGCACAGTCTTGTGCTGCTCACTTCACAGCCTTGCTCTATGCAGAAATCTACGCAGACAAGATAAATCGGGACAAGCAGCAAGAAAGGTAGAGGAGAAATGCTGTTTGCTGACATTTCTGGTTCAATGGATCATGTCTTGTGTGTCCCCAGCAATGTTTTGGTTTTAGATACATGAAAAGTCAAGAAAGCTTTAAAAATATTCCAAAGATGTGTATATGGACATGGAAAATATTTCCAGTCCTTGAATGTGATCCAAGCCTCAAAATAGCATCACGTTGACTTGTAATCAGAAACTTTTGTTGGTACTGTTGGTTAACTTACAGCCAGAAGTTAACCAAGAGGAGAAGGAAAACCCCAGAATGATGACCAGAATTGTGTGAATAGAGCTAAATGATCCTTGTAGAGCTTTCTTCTATAACAGACAATTATCTTTGTTTTCTGGTCTAGCAAGATCAAAATATGGGACTAGTTTAGGTTTTGTGACAAACCACTGTAAGGTAGTGAAAATAGAACAAAAGTTTGGTTGTGAGCACATACATAACTAATTGCTTTTATTCTTTCACAGAGGAAAGAACACTTCAGGCATTCACAAATGCAGTTTGATCTAATGAAAGATTAGAAATTGCAAGGTGTGGGGGAGTTCTCCAAAAAAACCCACCTTGATGTTAAAATCCCTTGATGCTGGTATTCCCAGCTCAACTGATCACTTCCTCATTCTGATGAGGAGCCATGCTGAATAACCTGGGGATATAACAGATTTGTTGTTTGTGTCCCTTGTTTCTTGTTGTCTCACAACTTTAGTTCTGTATATGAAACTTCATGTAACTTTACTGGTTGAAACATCTCTTTTAGATCTTCTTTTAAAGCAGCTAAGAGTTTGACATTTGAAGAGGAAAGTCAAAGAACACCTATTACCACTTTGAATGAAAAAAGTAAAGAAGAAACTGGCATAAGTTTACAGGTACTTGGGTGTGCTTCCTAATCTGAATGCAAACCTTCTGGTATAATTGCAATTAACAGTAGGTTTCATCTGAGCTAAAGGTAGATCTAGTAGAACTCAAAAAATATGTTTTAAAGTTTTCCTCATACTTTATTCAAAGTGAACTCAGTGGCCTTCCAGACAAGTTAATTTGAGTATTTGTTCACCTGGAACTCTAACTGGCAAGTTTTAAATCACAGCAAACCAGACTATGTTTCCCAAAAGAACTGACTACAGGGTGGTAGCTAGCCAAATATTTTTCAGTTTGTTTTATCACAGATGTGTGTTCATTAAAAATCAGTAAGTGATGTAGAGGTTGTAATTATCAAAACCAAAGAAGTATTATCTCCCTCAGGTTTATTTGAGATACCAAATCTGATCCAGCAGCCTTGTCTAAGTTACTTCTTTCCATAGTTCATTATTCCAGAACTGTGCTTGTGTAATTTTTAAGATGCATTGCCTAGCTGGTGTGTCTGATGCTCATTCAGTACTGTTGCCTTTTGCTTTTCAACTAGCCCATTTAAGGCCCAGTTCTAGATATTTTAAAAATAAATTAGCATTGAAAGTAGGCCTGAAGAGTGTGACTGGACTGCATAATAATTTTATTTCCTATAATGATAGCAAGCTCAGCTACTACATAAATGAAAATGAAGCAGTGATGTTACCTGTAAAAACATTTATAAACTGGTATGAGATATGTAAAACTAACTTGAACTGGTTCCAAAAGAAAGTAATTCTTAGTTTTGTGGTGCGTGTTCTAGGACCTCCTCATGGACATCTATAGAAGCATTGGAGAACCTGACAGTCTCTATGGCTGTGGTGGAGGAAGAATGTTACAGCCTTTGGCACGGTATGATTTACTCATGTTCTTCTGTTCTCTAAAAGCACTGCTTCCATTTACTAGGGAGGAACTTAAGATGAAAACTTCTTTTTCACTTACAACAGGATAAGAACATATGAGCATGAAGCAGTGTGGGGGAAAGCCCTTGTAACATATGACCTTGAGACAAGCCTCTCTCCATCTACTCGCCAGGCAGGAATAATAGAGGTAATATTATTTTATAAGAGGAAATGAGTGTAAGAAGTGATATTCATCATATTGAGTCATTTTTAGTGAGTCCAAAATTGTTTTAGGGCTGAAAGTGATCTCTTTGTTCATTAAGTCTAGCCCATTTCGTAGGCATCCAAACTGTGTAAAATAAGACAACTCAGTATTTATTCTGAAAACATTAAGGTTCTTAGTCCTTTTGCCACTCACCCATAATCCCCATCATGGGGAATGAATTTTGTGAAATACTTAAAAATAAGTATATTCAATATTATTCCAGATTTTGGCCAGCTCATAAAATGATAAGATATAGAAAGTAATGTAATTGGTTATTTTTGCTATCTCATTCTTTAAACATCTCCATTATGAGACTGTGGTTTTTCTGATACAGTAGATTAAAAAAAATGATGTTATTTTGAACCCTTAAAATGCATTGCCATTTTAGCCTAAAAATGTTTATACCAGTTCTATAACAATGTAGCACAGATGTATGTGTTTTTTTCTTACGTAATTTTCCTATGGTACTTTTAATTTCTTACCACAAATTATTTAGTAGCACTGTTAAAACTCATTTTAACACTGTTAAATTCATTGTGGTTGTCCTTCATAGTGGCTTGACATGTAATCCGATTAATTGGTCACAATTATAATGACATTATGGCCTTCAAACAGATAGGAGTTATAGGAAATCTCTTCAAATCCTCATCAGGAGAAACAGTTCATTAAGAAGTAAAATTCATTTTGACTTATCACCCAGAAATGATGGCATGGAGAAATGTGAGCTGGTAGTTAATTTGAAGCACAGTGTGAAAATTCATTTCAAAAAATGCCAGCCACAGTAGTAATAAAACCATTTCCCTGGAGTTGCAGATATCAATAGTGTGATTGGTATCTTATTAAAAAGTTTTCATCTTATGAAGTGTGGAGTTTAGAAATAGCTACAATCCTGTCTTTCCTGCAAAGGGTTCTTTGTTTCTAAAAGTAAAACAAAGCCCTTAAAAAATATCAGTTCAGTTTAATAAAGGAGGAAAATCAATTTTGCATAACTTTCTTAATTCTAGGCTTTGCAGAATTTTGGGCTTTGCCACACCCTTTCCATGTACTTAAAAGGGCTGGAACACGAAAACACTGAGTGGTGTGCAGAACTCCAGGAAATCCGCTACCAGGCAGCATGGAGGAATATGCAGTGGAGCCACATCTCTTCTGTCAAGTAAACCACCTTATCTTCTTGCTAGTTCTCTAAGTAAAAGGCAGTGGAGTCAGATCCAAGCAAAAAAAGACAAGATTAGAATATAGTTTCTGTGAAGCAAGTCACCTAATTCGTCTTAATCATTGAATTGAAAGGCAGTGTTTCTCACTTAGACTTGTCTGGTTTGAATGCACATCACTTTTTGTTTTCCTGGGAAACTGTACACAGGTGATTCTTCTTTTTGATTGTTCATAACGCTAGACTGAAATTTTCCATTTTTGATTCATGTAGTAGTTGTATTTTAAGTACAAGAGAGGGATAGATAGCTTTTAGTATCTAATTTATAAAAAAATGGGGAAAATTTTACTCAGTAAGCCAGGAGAGGCTATTAAGTCCTGAATAAGCAAACACCAGTATTGATTCATGGCTACTTCCTCATAAGGAGTAATGTCCTGGAGAGAGGTACTGCTGGATGCCTGGCTGCAGTTATTAGTCAGGATCTAGTGAGAACTCTGTTCTCTCTTAGTACAGCTGCGTCACTGCAGTTTAGGAGAAATGTTTTGGCAAAAGCAAAACAAAAAAAGTCACATGGTGGAATCTTCAGTAACTCCTTCTACATCAATTTTTAGTAGTCAGGAGAATTTTTCTCCTAAGACTCTTACAGCAGGATGGGGAATGTACTCTGTGTGCCCGTTCTCTTCTCCTGCATGGTCTTAAGATCATTGTTTAGACACACCTGGAGAACTTCACCTGTTGAAGGGCATATGCCATGCCATGATCAGAACAAATTTCATATAGGCGAGCTAGAAAAAGAGTCAAGGTTCAAGAACAGCTTGAATTTATAAAACACTAAATTAATTTAAAATGTTAAGCATTGCATGATTGTTTTTATCATACAAAACAGCAACCTATCCAACTGCAGAAAGTGTACGACTAAAAATATTTCTCACAAAGACAAAACTGACTTATTTATAAAGAAGTATGGTTTTCATTTTATTCTATGTTAACTTCTGTTTTATTTGTTAGAGATGAAGCAGGAAGTCCAGGGTACCATGAATCATTGTATGATGCTCTTCAGTCTTTACGAGATAAGGAATTCTCTGCTTTCCATGACAGTCTTAAAGATGCCAGGTAACCAACTGTATGCAAACACTGTGATATTAGAGAGAGAGATGGAGACAATGTGTGTGTTTGTAGTCACAGTGTTATGTATGAAGGACTATCATGGGGTTTTATGTGCTCAAATAAACACTCATGCATAGAATAAAAACTACTTCCAGATTGCAGCTCAAAGTTTTTTAACCTCAGTTTGTCATCTGTGCATGGGTAGTTTGTGTGCTAATTGAAGATACATTTCCTGTACACATCCCTTACTTTGTGAACCTCTTAAGTGGATTCCAGTGCTGAGTGCTCTTCTTTAGCTAAGCCATCACATAGATTTTGGAATTTTCATTTATTAACAAGCCTATTTTTTTTAAATTTTAATGGTAATACAAAGTAACTCTAGACTGAAGAGTTTTGCTGTTTAAATTCTGTTCACTGTACGGAAACTATGCTATGGATATTTGGAATTACGTGCTGATATTAAATAAAATTAATCTGCTTTTTTCTGTTAAATCCATAGAGTGAATGAAGTAGAAGAGCTGTGCAAGGGCAGTCTTGAATCTGTTTATTCATTATATCCAACCCTTTGCAGACTACAGCTAATTGGAGAGTTGGAAAATGCAGGTCTGCTGTTCTCCAGGTGATTTCTTAAGATTGTTTCACACCACTTCCTCAGTTTTCAGGATTTTTAATAATCAAGGATAGCACAAAACTTAAAATTATATCAACAGATTTTATTCATCAACACCTCAAACTTCATAATGAAAATGACAAGGATTTCAGCTTCAGCTACATGAAGACAATTTTAGATTCTCTTTATTTCCAGACTAGCTTAATTCTCAGTCTAGTTGAGTTATTTGATATCATACCAATATAATGTTTTAAATAATTGTTTTCTTTCCTTTATATTGAGTTCCCTCATAGTCCAAAGGTAGCAGTCATATCTCCTGGCTTCTGGTTTACTTAAGTAACTGAGTCTTCCTCTTCTAATTTCTTTTCTAAAAATGTTTTCCATTTCCATAATGACATCCATAGCTTTACTGAAAGCTGTTTCAGTTTGAATAATTTTCTTCATGGCCCTCTATTACCATCCATATTCTTCCTAAATTCTTAAGATTGCTTTTTAATCATAGGAAGGTATTTATCTCTGCAGTGCTATTAACAGTGAATTTTCTCTGCTGTAGTTCTATCAGTTTGGTAGCTGATAATCACCCTACAGTCTTTTCAGCAGCCCTGTGTTTGAGTGTGATTCCCTTTGCTGATGGACCTTTAACACAAGTTTTTGATGCTTAATCAAGAATATTTACAGAGAAGCAGTTCACCTGAGTGTTGTTGTACCTCATGTTTGTTACAACTGGAAGGCTTCCAGTTTAGTCTGTGTGTGGTAACGATTGTAGGGTTTTATGACTGTTTCTTGAAGTGTAGGTTTTGAACTTTCTCAGCAGTTTACTTTTTACTCATCTTGCATTTCACTGATAGTTAGTGAGAATTAATAACAAGTCTTTTTTATTTTGGGAACAATTGCAGATCTGTCACTACTCAACAACTGAATGATGTTTATTTGAAATGGCAGAGGCAGTCCCAGCTTCTCAAAGACAGTGACTTCCATTTCCAGGAGCCTGTCATGGCTCTGCGCACTGTAATTTTGGAAATCTTGCTTGAAAAGGAGAGTGAAAATACCAAAAGAGAATGTATTAAAGACCTCCTGACCAAACATCTCGTGGAGCTCTCTAGATTGGCAAGAACTGCTAAAAATACTCAGGTAACAAATTTGAGGAAGGATCAGGAACAGATGTTTAGGGTTTTTTTGTTTATAAAAGAACTTCATGTTTTAACAGTACTAATGATTAACTGTATTCTAAGTTTATTCAATAAATCAATCAATCAGAGACTTAAATTATGTGGAATTTATTAATAAATTGTATTTATGGGCATGTTTTTTACAATTTTGTTCATAAGTATAAGCCACTGAATGAGGTGGATAATACAAAAATGACATTGTTAGTGAAGAATGCTCTTCTAACTCTGTTTTTCATTTTGGTGCAGTTTTACATATCCAGCTTTCATTTGCATCATACGTTGTAGTGTTCCAGAGTAAATCTGCAGAGATAACTTCATTGCATCTCTGTATTTATTGTTGTCTTCCAAGTTTCATACTCTCAAAACACCATTGCACTGTGGTAAATCTCTTTCTGTGAATGACTTACTGGGATTTGCAGTATCAGTGGTTTTTTCAGTTGCTGATGCATTTAAGGTCCAGAGTCAGCCTTGGCTTGTTCTGGGTGATGCATCTGGATGAGTAAAAAAGTAACAAAAACTTACAGAGCAACAGTATCCTCCAAGGGCCTCTATAGAAAATAGTTCCAGCTAAATACAGAACCTGGAAAGATGTTTGACACTTCACATATGCAAAACTAAATTAAACTTTGATTTCAGGAAGATTCTAACTCTTTTTTATGACTAATGATAAAATCAGTAGAACAGGTGTCTTTGATTTCATGAATTTGCAGAGGCACTTTAGTCAATGCCTCTGAAGCTGTTTGGGACAATGATTTCAGATATTTTTGTCTCGAGCCTGCCCACCAGCACCATGCAGTGAGTGTCCTGTAAGAGCCTCGGGTTTGTTAAAAACATTGTTTGCTCTTTCTTCTGTCATAGTGATGCTCAGTAGTGAGGATGGTACTTTACCAGTGATAAGTGTGAAGATGGAGGCATGCAAAAGAATTCGTGTATGGTGGTGCCATTTTAAAATTTTTTTTCTGTGGTTTGTAATAATGTATGTTAAGCATGTAAAAATGTAATAATAATTGCTAAGCTATAAATCTGTTAATTCAGTAGGTACTGGTTATAGACTTTCTCTGCCTCCCATTTAAAATGTTAAACATAGATACTTTATTTTAGAGTTTGTGAGGTTTGATTCCAGTCCATTTTTGTTGCAAATCAAGATTTTCTGCAAGTACATTGAAAAATAATTTCATATCTTTGCTGCAAATAAATTCTTAGCATTGGATGGGCAGACTATGCTGCACAAGTAGAGAAAATGGAGACAAGAGTCTAAAAACAAAACTTGCTGTGAGATACAAATACTTAAGGAATTGTTCATTATTATTTTTTCAATTTCAGCTTCCAGAAAGAGCTATGTTTCAAATCAAACAGCACAATCCAAATGGAAATGGAGTTTCTGAATGGCAGCTTGAAGAAGCTCAGGTTTTCTGGGCTAAAAAGGAAGAGAGTCTTGCACTGAATATACTTAAAACAATGATAAAAAAATTAGATGCAGATTGGTTTCAGGTATGTGTTACATAATGTATAAATTTATGAGAATTAAATTAATTAAGATCCTAATTCCACTTTCAGAAGTTTTCCCGCAGAAGAAAATTAACAGCCCATCTGCAGTATTAAATACTAAATCTGGTTTGTACTCTCAAAATGTCTGAAAGCAAAACAACCTGTGTTAGCAAATCTTGTTAGGGATTTTCAAAGTGAGTCTGTAAGATTGGTAAATGTAAGAATTTTTTATTCATAGTCCAACACTAAACCATGTCCTTAAGCACCACATGTACATGTCTTTCCAATCCCTTTTAAATAGGGGTGGTGACTCCTGCACTTCCCTGGGCAGCCTGTTCCAATGCTTGACAATCCTTTTAGTGATTCCTATCCAATCTAAACCTCCCCTGGTGCAATTAGAGCCCATTTCGTCTTGACCTGCTGCTTGTAGCCTGGGAGAAGAGGCCGACCCCCACCTGGCTGCCCCCTCCTTTCAGGCAGTTGTAGAGAGCAGTGAGGTCCCCCCTGAGCCTCCTTTTCTCCAGGCTAAACACCCCCAGCTCCCTCAGCTGCTCCTCACAGCCCTTGTGCTCCAGACCCTTCCCCAGCTCTGCTGCCCTTCTCTGGACACGCTCCAGCCCCTCAAGGTCTTTCTTGCAGTGAGGGCCAGAACTGAGCACAGCATTGGAGGAGTGGCCTCAGCAGTGCCCAGCACAGGGGGACGGTCACTGCCCTGCTCCTGCTGCCCACACCATGGCTGAGCCAGGCCAGGATGCCATCGGCCTTCTTGGCCCCCTGGGCACAGCCTGGATCATGTTCAGCTGTGCTGACCAGCACCCACAGGGACTTTTTCACTGAGCAGCTTCCCAGACACTGCCTGGGGTTGTTGTGACCTGGCATTTACCTTGTTGAACCTCATACAGTTGTCCTTTGCCCATCAATCCAGCCTTTACAGATCCCTCAGGGCAATGTTTGTTAAAATACGGTCTACAAATACTTGACTAGAACTTAATTTTGTGTACCAATGTGGTAAAAATGCCTGTATGTGCATACCTTTATGTTTACCTGTGATGGCATTCTTTGAGAATTTCTGGAGGATAAGACATTTGCTTTGAATTCATGTATATTCTTAAGGAATATCACACTTCAGAAAAACTGGATTATTTTAGGCCAAGTTCTCTATACATACCAGAGCAAAATCAAGAGTTGCTGCTCTTTTGAATTTTGTAATCTCTCCATGAATCAGTTGATGAGGCCCTCCAAAAATTTTGTCCTTCCTTATATTTAGCCTGTCCATGTAAGGAGAATTTGTGTTTTCACAGCTGATGATATTCACATAGATATTTCACAGTCAGTGTTGCCATCTTGGTGACATGGTCTTTAATATGTACTCTGTGTTAGAAGTATTTTGCAAACTTACCCTACTCTACAGTTAAAGCTGAACATCCAGTCTGGAGAAAAGTCCTTTGGAAACCTACTCCTCATCTTCTCAAAACACTTTTAATCAAATTTCCATGTAGAAGTCTGTCTGAAGAATTTGATGATCTCACATGGTTATTGTGGTTCCTGACTGTTACGTATGGAGTTGTCTATGTTGCTGCAGACCAAATGGGGATATTTTAAAATACAGTTCTGGAAACATGCTGTGAATTTTTGAAATTTTTATTACATTTTGTCATTGGTTTATTCTGCTTTTGATTGTTCAAACTATCAGGTATTTTTAAATGTGTACTCTCCTTTTGCCTTATATAGAATGTGAATTTATGTGAATTATATAGAATGTGAATGTGATTTAAGGTTATTGACTACTGTAGATGTGGATGGAAGCTGACTCTGTAGATGCATTATGTGTAATAGGCCGCAGTGACTAAATTCAGGGTTTAAAAGCTTTAGAAATTTCCTACCTCATATGGAAAAGATGTTTTTGTTTAATGCGTCCCTCTCTAATTTTTTTCCCCAAAACTTGCTTCTTCAAAGGTCGAGAATGATCCTCACCTGAAACTGATGTATACGGAGTGCCTGAGGCTCTGTGGAACCTGGTTAGCAGAAACCTGCTTGGAAAACCCTACAGTCATCATGCAGAAATACTTAGAAAAGGTGCATCCAGTCTTTGAAATCTACAAGTGCTGTGTTTAAACGTCAAATATATTTTTATTTTTCTCTATTGAAAATATGTTTTCTTATATAAATAATATGGTTTCACATTGTTGTGTTACACTGTAATCTTGTTAAATGTTCAGAATATGGCTTTGTAGAAATGAAGTGAAACATTTTCTATTGACTTAGAAGTGCAGTGATTACAGCTACTAGTCTAGTTTCCCTTTCCTGTTCCCTATCCCTACCTCTTCCTTCTTGGGACAGATTATTCACTCAGCAGCTTTTTAGTACAGGCATTGTATTTCACTGAACCACAGAATCAGTTAGGGTGGAAAACACCTCTGAGATTGAGTCCAACCTGTGACCCAACACCACCGTGTCAACCAGACCCTGGCACTGAGTGCCACATCCAGTCTTTCCTTAAACACCATCACGGATGGTGACTCTAGCACCTCCCTGGGTGGACCAGGGACATTCCAGTGTCTGATCACCCTTTCTGTGAAGAAAATCTTCCTAATGTCCAACCTGAGCCTCCCCTGGTGCAGCTTAAGGTTATGGTTATGTCCTCTTGTCTTACCGCTTGTTACCTGGGAGAAGAGCCTGACCCCTCACCTGGCTACAGTCTCCTTTCAGGGAGTGTAGACAGTGATAACGTCACCCCTGAGATGCTGCAACGTCTTGTTCTAGTGTTTCAAAGTACTGTAACTTTTTTATGTTAAACCCTTAGCCAGTAATAGAAATGTTTGAATTAATATTTGTCCACTCTGCATTTCTTTATTTCATGCTAATTTATGAAACTCAACATAATTGCCTTTGTCTGTTGCTATCTGTATGCTTTCTTCACTCTGATGATTTGAATCCATGGTTTTCATATATAATTTCCTTTACTTTTGGCACTTTTTGAACTGTCTTCCATTTTTTTCTTACCATCTTTTGATACAAGGCTGTAAAACTATTTTAAAACTTCATGCCTCATTACTGTAAAAGATAAGTGTGGAAAATTCCTGTATTAAAGCTATTAAACAGCTATTAATGCTGTTTCATACAGGATATTCTTTTTTGACTGTTTGCACCGAATCATTTCTAAAGGATGAAATTCACTTAGGAGAAAAATACTCAGCCTGTTATATTTATTTTATATGCATATTTATTCCATCACAGGCAATATTAAATAATCTATTCAAGCAAATGACCCTGCCTGAGCAGGGAGGGAGTTAAACAAGATGAGCTCCTTCCAGCCTCTAGCATTCTGTTTTTCTGTGATAATAGAGTTTCATCAAGTGTCATACAACACTATTTATCTGCTTATTGATCTTACTATTGTAATTTCTCCTTTAGGCTGTGGAAATTGCTGCAAGCCACAGTGGAGACAGCAGTGATGAGCTGAAGAAAGGAAAGATGAAGGCTTTCCTCTCCTTGGCTCGTTTCTCTGATAATCAGTACCAGCGAATTGAGAATTACATGAAATCCTCAGAGTTTGAAAATAAGCAGGCACTGCTGAAGAAGGCCAAGGAGGAGGTCGGCCTCATCAGGGAGCGCAGAGTGCAGACCAACAGGTGAGCATTCACATTCCAGAGACTGGATACTGTGGAGCTGTCACAGGCTCCAGCTCTGCTCTGTGGGTCACATCTCTACAGCTGCATTTGCTCTTCCTCACAAAGCAGTGGCCAGGTCCATAGTGCTTGTTGGGAATGGTTTCTCAACAGTGCCTGGACGTGGGCTAGGCGTGTGATGGGAAGCGTGGGCCAAACCTAAGCCAAGGATACCCTATGGATGATCACGGCCTGGAATTTATGTTTATTCCCTGGATCAGTTCAGTTTATGTGACAAAAATGTTGCATAGTTTAAATAAATGAGTGGAGAGTTTTCTCTATTACACATTTAGTGAGAGAGTAGAATTAAATTTAATACAGAATTCTTAAGGATTTAGTAAGAGTAACTGCAAGTGAATTTCAGCTGCTGGAAACCGACGTCTTCACACAATTGATCTGTACTGGATATTCACTGTTATACCAATATTGATATTAAATCAAGAAGATGGGAAGTTTACTTAGAGCAGTGGGTCTCTGTGCACATACAGCAAGGGAGTAGCTCCCACAATACAGTTTCTTCGTTGCTTATTTCACTGTGTTTGTACATACAGAACAACTGAAAAAATGTTAAATTAGTGAAAGACCTAGGGAGGGCCTTGCTATAAGTTCTTTAAAAAATAATTTATTGTTTAAACATGACATCTGTTCACGCAGATACACAGTGAAGGTTCAGCGAGAACTTGAGCTGGATGAAGGGGCAATACAAGCCCTGACCGAGGATCGTAAACGCTTCTTGTGTAAAGCAGTGGAGAACTACATCAGCTGTTTGCTAAGTGGAGAGGAACATGATATGTGGATATTCCGACTCTGTTCCCTATGGCTTGAAAATTCTGGAGTTGACAGAGTCAATGAAATGATGAAGGTATGTGTTTACTCCATTTTTTCCTAATGCTTTGACCAATAAATATCCATCTTTCTTCTCCTTTTCTGGTGTTTCTAGAAGATGAATTATGTAGCTCCTTAACTTTTCCCAGAAACTTGCTTTTTTCAGTTGTCATTGCTTATCCATTAGTTTTTCATCAGTGAGACCTGTAGTTCTCAATGCATTTTAATTTAACTTTAATTAGCATTTTAATTTGAGAAGTCTGTATGGTTAAACATATCTCAGGATTGTTTACTGTGGTCACCTTGTTCTTCACATACGTTGGAATCTACCCATCTTCAACATCCTTAGGTACATTATTCTTGTTTATATTATATATACTTTCAGGTGAAAAGCCATGAGAGGTAGAATAGAAAATAGTACTCCCATGAAGGACTTGCAACAGTTAGGAGACATGGGCCAAGATGATGTGAAACTCACTGAATTGCTGTTTGATCACACAGTCACGATAATTCTTAATTTTAAAAAATGTATTATTGTTGTTGTTATTATTATTGTTGTAATTGCAGGTTTTGATAGGTGTTTAGTACAGCTCTCTAACTGAGTGTTCTCTCCTGCAGAAAAACGCCCAGAAGATCCCTTCATACAAGTTCTTGCCTCTGATGTACCAGTTGGCTGCTCGGATGGGAACTAAGATGATGGGTGGTTTAGGATTTCACGAGATTTTGAATAATGTAATTTTTGCTTTTCTTATCTAAAGATGTATTGATTGGCTTGGTAGTGCCTACTAATAAACAATATTCACCTTCCTCTGGGCAGTTACAGCTAAACAAGTTACATAGGTGATAAGGGTGTATTAAAAATGAGAGATGCCAAATCAGTATGGTGAAGGAAGAGAACTGGGGGCTTTTTTCATTTCTACGTAATTTATTTTCTTGTAGTATAAGCTATAGAAATATACTTTGAATGTTTTTTCAGTTTTGGAAATACTGTCTAAGCATTACTTTGTATTTCATCTTGGGAACCTTAGATGTTAAAAAGAAATAATAATGTTAATTAAGTATTGTTTTTTTCCTTCTTTACTGTTTTCAATAATGAGATCTTTTTCTTTTGTTGGCAGCTAATGTCTCGAATTTCACTGGATCATCCACACCATACTTTGTTTATAATATTAGCTTTGGCTAATGCTAACAAAGATGAACTCCTCACAAAACCAGATGCAATAAGAAGAAACAAGTTAATTAAAAATGCACCGAAAGAAATCTCCCAGCTTGATGTGGTAACTACAAAAACTTCTATTAATCACATTCAATCTTTCGGTTTTATTAAAAAATGAAAAGAAACCAAAACATGTAAAGGTGTATTTTAGTATAGAGCTCATTAGCATACTTTTGTTAAGAAGCGGTGGGAGGGAAACAGTACTTTTAATAATTAAACCCCCTTTTGTGCATACATAGGTAATTATTATTGAAAGAGATCATTACAGGGCTGAACAAAATATGGTTAATGTTTTGTGCCACAAATAGCCTTGATTATTGCAGACTGTTGTGATAAAAGTGCCTGATGTGTCATTCTGTAAAAGGGATTTTAGAGGCAAGAAGGACTTGAGTGGTTTTATTGTTGAAAGTGTATACTGAAGTGGGTATTTTTTCTGCTTTGAGTGGTAACGTGTTCCATCTAAACAGTTTGCCTGTGCAGTGTATCTTTTGGTCCTTGATATGTTAAAAGCCATGCTGATAGATAATACTGAACTGTGGTCTCATGTTCATGTTGTTTTTGCTTATTAATGTTGTTTAACTTGTCTTTGGAGTCATCCCACATCTGAAGTATTGCCCGTTCTCTCCCCCAGCATTGTAGGCCTTGCATGGGTGTTGTCATTGCCCTCTGACCCCTGCACTGATACATTTTTTCACCACATTTTTAATGTGGCTATTTTTTTTGCCTTTCTGTCACATCTGTAGTTCTTTTGTGATCCCCTCCTTAGGAGTGGGATTATGCTAAACTAAGTCTCTCAGAGCCAGGCACAGAGGGAATGCATGGACAGGTTTCTGTCTATTGCATACAAGATTTTTATTTCCAGCTGGGACAAAATAACAGAAGCAGGCAGATGATGGAAGAACATCTAAAAACCTGTCTGCCCTTGTTACCAAAGAATTTTTGCATGTTTTTTGCACTTTGCCTGGTCAGTTTATTCCCTCTCCATCCCCAGGAATATTTTACATTACTCATTATCTCAGATTAGACAGCACAGATTTTTTTCTTGTAATTATTTCAGGTCATGTCACAAAGGGCTGCCCATTGCTACAGTTTGCTCTGTTTTCATAGGACATATCTCAACTGAATTTAATCGACTGCATGTTATGATGCCTCTTTAATATTAAAAAGTGTAGTTTACAAGATCTGATGTTTGTATTCCATTGGGTTTTTTAGGACAGAATGGAAGCTGCTAGCAGTATAATGAATATTGTAAGGAAAAGAAGAGCTCATATGGTTAGAGACATCGAAGCACTTTGTGATGCTTACATCACATTAGCAAATTTAGATGCTAATCCATGGAAAAATCAAAGAAGTAAGTCTTGGGAAAACTATTTTTTGTTTTAATAATGAAGATAGGTTTTATTTTCTCAGATTAAAAAGTGTATTTCTAAATACTGGTATTTAATTAAAAGAGGTACTAGCATTGTCTTCTATTTTTCATGTATATAGAATATAGTCTGGATTAAAAGTTGTAGGCTCAGATCCTTAGCATGCAACTCCAGAAATCACCAGTTGTCCTGTGGTCATCTTCATCAGCTCAAATAAAAGTGTGCAGTGAGTTTTTGGGTCCCACAAGCAGTGTAAGCTGGGTTTTGTCAATTCAGGTGTATTTTTATAGGTCTGAATTTAAAAATATTCATTCCTCTTGATTACAGAAGGAATAAGTATTCCAGCTGACCAGCCAATTATTAAACTGAAGAATTTGGAGGATGTTGCTGTTCCTACCATGGAAATTAAGGTGACTGAAGTTGAAAAAATATTCACTATAATACCATCATCATAGAAGCACAGAATCATCTTCAAGTTTTTGTAATGGCAGTCATCTCTTCATCCAATTCCCATGGTTTTTACCTGTGGGGATACTTTCTTGTCAGCTGGGAGGTGCAGGGTGAGATGGTTTCCTTACAAGACCTCGTTCCCCAGCGTGTGCTGGATAATGGTTTGTTGTACAATGACAGCTTTGCCACTGTCACCTCTGAGCAGTCTCTCATTAACAAAAGGTGAATACCATAGTGAACTACCTGCCTCACCCAGGGCATTTGGGAATGCGAATCTCCTGTGTTGTAGGAGCTAGCTCAGACTTTCAGGGAGGCACTGAATGTCACAAAAGGTGTGAAAATCAACAGACTTGCCTCTTCTGCTGTTCCTGTGCTTTTACCATTCAGTCATGGGGAATGATCCATTCCCACTGGCATAAGCAGTTGACTGGAGGGGTGCACAGCACTCACGTCCTGATGCCACATGCTCCACCTGGGAAACCGCGCAGTTTCAGGAGTTGCTTTGTGGGCCAAAATCTAAATTTAAATGTTGCAAAGCTAGAATTCCTCGTGTTGAAATCCTTCAGGCTATGTCTATAAAGTCAAGGGAATGCTTTAAGGTATTTGACTTCAGAGGACAGAAGTTGCCACCCATGCTGAATAACATCTGTTTGTAGGGCTCCAGTTGGCCCCAGGTGTTGCTCCTTTCTTCCACTGGATCGTGCTTTGCTTTGCTTTTCTTCTCCTGCAGTCCAGACTGACTGAAATGGCTGCAGGTCTGTGATGCAGTCTGCTGGGGCAGTGTTTCCTTGCAGCTGGCTGAGCAGGATTGCTCTGGGGCATGAGGATACAGGGGGTGGCAGAGGTACAGATCCTGTACCCTGCAGCAGGTTTGGCAGTGTAGATTGGGTCCATTTGCAGCCTAGTTTAAGCCTAATGCTCCCCAGCCATGTGTGAGCAGATTCCTGGGACAGAGCTTGCTGGGACAGGCTAACATTGTGTCACAGCTTTTTAGTGGAAGTCTGCAGCACCACGTCCCTTCTGCCAGTGAGGTGAACAAGGAGGAATCAAAAAAAAAAAATCCTTTGCCCAGCATATTTTCATATCCTTTGTGGTGTTATCCTTGTAGATGATGGAGTGCTTGTGTTAATATTTAGCATACAGCCTGCTAGTGAGGTTTGCAAGCAACTTACTTCTGCTTTGTGTGTGTGAAATGGAGGTAATATTTACATTCATTTTAAATGTATTTTTAATTTCAGGTGGATCCCACGGGACAGTATGAAAATCTGGTCACAATAAGTTCTTTCAAGCGAGAATTTCGTTTGGCAGGAGGCATGAATCTGCCTAAAATAATAGACTGTGTAGGATCAGATGGTAAAGAAAGGAGGCAGCTTGTTAAGGTGGGTTCTGTCAGTTGTAATGACATCTCAGAGAGTTGACATGCTGGAATTTTTTTTTAAGCTCTCCTGTCCAGTTTTCATATATATCATTTCTGTACCATGAGCAGACTTTTCACACTTCCCTCTCAGTTTTCTCAGCTGAGGAATGCTTTAATAAACAAAATTGCAACGTATTAATAAGTAATATAATATAAATAATAAGTAATGATATTAAATAGGTTTGTAATTATGTTTCAGCAGTGCATGTAATGAATATCCAGGAGCTTACCTGACAACTACCAGACTTGCCTGGTCATGCCTCAGCTGGTGACCTGAAGTGTACTGTAAATAAAAACCATCAACATATTGTGTTAAATACCTCCTTTCTTCTTCCCCATATAAAAAAGTATTTGCAATTCAGAGACAATCAAAAGTATGCACATAGAAGCAAAAATCTCTCAAAAAATTTATTTCTCCTTAGACTCAGCTGATTTCATTCTCTCTTTGAATGCAAACATTGGGCAGTTGCTGGGAGAATTCTGTTTTGCTGCTAAGTATGGGTTAGTTTTGAAAGCTTTAAAAAGAAGCATGAATCACGAGATCTGCATCCAGCAATCAGAACTGCAGTGCCAACTGATGCTGCTTCCCCTGTGTGCTGGGTTGCTAAACAATGGTGAATGAAACACCTGTTTTTGAAAAGAGACACACATCCCCGTAAGACATGTAGGTTGGTTGAAACATGAATCAAATAACGTCCAAAAAAAAAAAAAAGATGGTTCTGTTTAAGCAGCTGAACACTAATAGAAAACCAAACACAGAGAAAAAACAACTATTAATTATATTTTATTGCAAGTGATTATTGTGGAAAAGTAACTAGTGTTTAGTGCAGTTTTTAAAATAATTTCTTAACTCGCTGAGTAAGAAATGGATGCTGAGAAGTGTTTTTTAACTGCCTTTTCTGTTTATGCTGAAGGGGCGTGATGACCTGAGACAAGATGCTGTAATGCAACAAGTTTTCCAGATGTGCAATACATTGCTCCAGCAAAACACTGAAACTCGAAAGAGAAAATTAAATATCCGAAGATACAAGGTAACCCTGAACAGCTGTGGCAGCAGAGAAATAAAGCATATTTCCCCTTCTCCTCCTTTTAACCCAAAGCAATACAAAAGGATTTTTTATTTATGTGCTATTAAAATAGTCACTGTGCCTTGAGGTATGGAATATATTTATTACAATTTAATTTTTTTCAAATCATTAAAATAAATTTCTTGATGTCCAATATATATTTACTCTTCAAAGATTTCTTTATATGAACTTGTAATTGAAAAGAAATTAGGTAATGCACTGTCATTAAATTGTAAGTTGCTAGTCATTAAACTTGAACATACAAGTTTGTTTAAGAATTTTCATTAATTTGCCTTGTGATATTCCTTGATTAATAATTCATTTGAGTCTTGCAGTATTCCTTACAATTGAACTCAGAAGTCCCATCTAGGGTCTTTCATGCAGAATTTGAACTGTTTTTTTTTGGCATTGGCAATACGATTCCAAATCGTATTGGAGTCAGAACTGGGAATAAGAATTGCAATAAATTCTTATTGTGAATACAGGAAATGTATTTAAACAGGAGCTTTCCTTTCCTCCTTCTCTTTTATATACTTGGGATTATAATAATAGCTGTGAAGGTGATCTCTGAATTAAGTACTATTGAAGTATAAGCTCTTCTCTTTGGCAGATGAGAAATGTACACTCTGGAATCTCTAAAGGTGCTTATCTGAATAGCTAGCATTGTTATAAGAATTCTCAGATGGAGTTAAAGTCTCATTTTTTGAATAACTTTCAAGTAAGACTCTGGTTTCTGTGTGTGTAAGAATGAGCGACAGCAGGGCAAAATAGAGTGGGTGTTGCATTATGAAATAGAGACTTCTATAAGAAAAGAAAATTGAAGGAAAGAGGCAGTAGCTAATCATCAGGCTGTGCTGACAGCTCTAGTGGAAGGTTCTCTGGGTTAGGAAAAAATTGCAACTATTAGGTAGAAAAAAATTGAGTGAATTTTTGTATATGTATACATGTGCATTTGGAAGACATATTGTGGTCAGCCGCATGCTTCAGCCTTCTTTGTCTTTTTAAACAAACAGAAATGTGCACCCAGCCAGGCTCTGCAGGATGTGTAGTCATAGTTTGGTGTGTATAACCCTCCCACATGTAAAGCTTTTGCTCTGTGGTTTTGCTTTTCCAGGTGGTTCCCCTTTCCCAGAGAAGTGGAGTTCTGGAGTGGTGCTCAGGAACAACTCCCATCGGAGAGTTCCTTGTGAATGCTGAAGAAGGAGCTCACAAGAGATACAGGCCAAAGGATTACTCCAGTTATCAGTGTCACAAAATATTGCTGGTGAGTCCAAATAACTTAAAAAAACACCAAAAAATTAGCTGATTCATAATGTTTACTTGGAGAGGGTGTGGGGATGAAGGGGGGTGGAATTTACAGAGAAGTATTTACTGTACTTTTGGTATTTCTAATAATGAATATGACCAGTGGCATGGAATAAGTAGATATTCAGACTTTTTCAGTTCAGTTCCACAGATGACCTCACCATAACTTTACAAAATTGCAGACAAGTATACCTGTTACTTTATATACCCATGATTGTGCAATAATCTGGTTCCTTTCAAATTGCTATAGTAGTAACAGGATAAAAGTATATTTAATTTTGGCTTTGTGGAGCTTTTGTATGGGAATGAGTGGGAATGACTTTCTCACAGTGACATGAGGCCATCAGATAAGCAGAGGTACCAGAACAGAGTGCAAGGAAAGGAAGTGTCTCCCAACAAGATCCATTTACCTGCACATGACTCTAAAACACATGCACCTGCTGCATCAAGGAAATAGGAATGGTTTTTCCCTTTTTTTTTAGCCTCAGAGTTGTGTACGAAAGTAGAATTGTTTAGTAAGGCAGATAGGTGCATTAATAATTGCTGCAAAAAAAGACAATAATTCTTAGAAAGAGAAGGAAGTGAGAACTGCATTTGATGGAGGGGAGGTGGGTAGAAAGGAAGGAAGAGGTAATTTTCTTCTGAAGCAGTTAGTCATGGGTAAAACACTTCTTACGTGTTTAAAGGATGCCCAAAAGAAACATTCTGATGAGAAATACAGAATCTTCATGGACGTCTGTGAGAATTTTCAACCTGTGTTCCGCTATTTCTGCATGGAGAAATTCCTGGACCCAGCTGTGTGGTTTGAGAAGCGATTGGCATACACGCGCAGTGTGGCTACGTCTTCCATAGGTATGGGATTATTTACAGGGGTTTTTTAGGTTACACAGCCAAAGGGTTTACACCATTTCAGACATAGTGGCTGTCCTGCTTTTGTCACATGTCAGAAATGGCACAGTAGGGGGCAAAAAAGGCCAGTAAGAACATCAGCAATAGTTTTGTAATTAAGATTTCTAATTTGTTCCTCCACACCCCTATTTTTTCTGAAGAAGCAAGAATTAAATTCTGTGTTTCTTTGTTTATATAGTGATTTGCTTTCTTAGATTCTGGAAGTTTGTGGTTTTTTACCTGACTTCATTTCTGTTGTTTTGGTTTAACATTTATTCATTTCACATGTAGCCTCTGATGCTTTAGCTGAATTGAAAAGCTCAATCTTTTACTGTTTTTGTACTGGCATTATTATCCATGGCTGAAATGGTTATTTAAGCTCTGGGATATTTCCTTTGATTTTCATGTCATAATAAAGAAAAAGAAGTATTTAAATGTAAGTACTGTGGATTTTTTTTTGGATGACTCAGTTCTGTACCAAGTCTCTGGGAGACATTTTTTAGTAGATTGTATACATTGCAGTAGATCCCATTTTAGAAGGTAACATGTTTTTGCACTCTCTTTTTACTGAAGGAAAAAAAAAAGAAGTAAATCTGCAGTGTGGTACAATTCAGATGAAAGATTTTTGTAGGAAATACTACTGCTGTCCATGTCCATCAGCTAATAAAAACATCATCAGGTGTAAATAGCAGTAAGGGAAATGTAGTTTGGAGTTTTTCTACTTTCAAGGACAGTAAAGCACTGAAATAGTCTTACATGAAAGATCTTATAATTTGGATTGCTGGAGATTTTTAAAACTGAGTTAGATAAAAGTTGTTTTATTGGGGGAGTTGTTAATGATTTTATTACGCTCTTGCTTTTAATCTTTTTTTCAAAGCTGCAATATTATTTGATAAAATTTGATCTACAGGTAGAAATGGGAAAGAAATCTGTGGAGTAGGTGAAACTATGCACATCTATATGAGAATACCTTTTTGCCATTTCATTCAGTCAATTTTCTTTTTGTATTTGTAAAATGCCATTTGCTCTTTCCTTGGGCAATACCTATCTGTAGGGAAGAAATATTCTCACTTTTAATTTTTTTTCACCTTTTAAAATTACACCAATAATCTTTCTTAGACTTTCTGTGGTTTTTATTACATGGTTTCAGCACTTATATTCTTGTTTCAGTTGGCTACATTCTTGGACTTGGAGACAGACATGTTCAGAATATCCTGATAGATGAACAAACAGCAGAACTGGTGCATATAGATCTGGGTAAGTGGGACAGCAAGAGAACCTTACTTTTCTTTACTTTAAGTTTTTTAAAAAAACTTTTATTGTCCTTTCATTTAGGGGTTGCTTTTGAGCAAGGCAAAATCCTTCCCACACCAGAGACTGTTCCATTTAGGTTAACCAGGGACATTGTGGACGGAATGGGCATCACCGGCGTGGAAGGGGTCTTCAGAAGGTGAGGGCTCCTCAATGGCACAGGGATAAGGAGGCAGCAGAGAACTTCCAGCACTGGGATTGTTACATGTTAGATAGTTCTGGTGCTTCAGAGGGGGCTCAGATTGCTGCTGGTAACACCCTAAATGCTGACCTTTAACTCCTGTGCTCATATTTATATAATCAGCTGACAGTTCATTATTGGTGTTTCATTTTGTTCTCTTGTTAATGGGTTATTGTCACCCTCGTGGAATTCAGGGAGGGCTCAGTGGTTCCAAAGGCTCCACAGCTAACTGCTGATTCGGAATGATGTTTTTTCATATATTCATATATTTTATATTACTTTGCAAGTACAAAATATAAATCCCATAATAGATCTGGACTGCAAAACAGAAGAATCGCAAATGAGTTGAGTTCCTGTCAACCTGCATCCTGCCTTCTGTGAATGACCCAAGGGCTTCCTAAAAAGCAGGACATTTCTCATTCCAGAATTCAATACTTGCGACCTCCAAATTTCATGTCTTAAAAAAAGTACATAGTGTAGGTGTTGTATTTCTAAGGCAGCAATTAAAGTTAGTAAGTAGTTCCTAGTGCTCCTTTGTCCCATGAAGGAGCAGTCACTGCCAATTCTAGTCTCAAGATGATGCTGTCAAATTCACTGTTTGGTATTACTTCTGAAACCATGATACAGAAAAACGTGAATTGTTGGGCTCCAGCTGAAGTAAATAAGAGTATCAAAGGCCCTGGTGCAGATGCTGTGTCTGCCTCAGCCAGCCTGATTTGTACTTAACAGCACAGGTATAACTGGTAAACAAATCCTTGGCTGTGTGTGTGTTCTTGTCCTGAGGGAGACAGGAGGCCTAATCCCTCTTTCACAGGAGTACCTGGCCCAAGGAGAGTTTGGCATTCCTTCCAGGAGCTTCATTTGCTTGGGAGTAAATGTAGGTAACCACTACTGCATCAAAAGTCATTGAGGGAATTTCAGAAACTGCTTATAGTCTGGCTACTGGATCTGCTCATTTCATGGAAAAGAACCCTACCGAGATTCTCCAGTGTGTTCCAGAGCACCCCTGGCACGTTTTCATCCAGCCAAGCAATTCTGCCATTGTGGCACATCCTATCAGGCAGTGTTAACTCAGTGGTTAACTCTGCATATCAAAATATTTCAGACAGTGAAATACATCATCCCTTTCCACAGAGAAATAATAATCGGTGAACTACACAGTCTTCTCTTGGTTTTAGATGTCTAAATTTCTCCCTTTTTTCCCAAGTGAAAATATCAGAGGGGTTACTCCTATGTTAGAAATTAAACTTCAAGTAGAGTACAAATATCCATTATTTAAATTACAAAAATACCATTTCATTTTACCAAAAACAACCTAAAATACTGTAAAATATTTTCTAGATGCTGTGAGAAAACAATGGCTGTTATGAGAAATTCTCAAGAAGCTTTGTTGACTATTGTAGAGGTAAGCATTTTTTCATTCTTTAGGACAGTAACCTGCCAGAATGTCTTCATTTTTTTGTCTTTGTCTTCAAATGCATCACTGCATCAAATACTCATTTAGGGTGTTTTGTACTGAATTAGGACATTGTGGCATTGGTCAGATTTGTTAATTTGTGTAATCTTTGATAAAGTTATAACCAGTTTGCATTTTCCATGGGAACTGTTCCTTCAGGCAGTTCTCCCTCTTCAATACCTACATGCTCCCAGCCATACTGCAACATTCCCAGCAGGAGTAATACTGATGGAATTAAAGCCACTTCGCATAAGTCACAAAGAAGAGAATGAAAGTGATTTTTGAGAGCAGGTTATACTGTGCATTAAAAGCTAATAATTCTCTTTAGTGCCTAACAGTGTATTAAAAAATGTCCTATTCACTGCTGAGGTGGGACTGATGGCAAAACCTTGTGAAGTATGAACAACACAAATACCTGCAAGTAAACAGAGGTAGTTTTGTTGTTCAATCATTCTACTAAGCAATTTAGCCCAATTCTGTTGATGAAAAAAGAAAGAAAACCAAAACAAAACACTAATCCTCCTATTATTGTGGTTAGTGTGAGCATTTCCAACAGTGCTAGGACACTGAACAAGCTGTAATTAACAGTTGAAACTAAAAGAGGTTTATTTTACTGTGTAGGTGCTGCTCTATGATCCTCTTTTCGACTGGACCATGAACCCCTTGAAAGCTTTGTATTTGCAGCAGAGGCCAGAGGATGAGGCTGACATGAGCTCTACACTTGGTACTGGTCCACAAGAACCTCAAAGAAAAGCCAGGTGCAAGATTTTTTCTTACCCTCCTCTTGGTGCACTCATGCCTTACTTGGTGATTTTCTTGCTGCATGTTGTTCAGGAGCCACACCTAGAGCACCTGTTTTTCTTTTTTTATTCTGCCAGCAGTGATGACCAGAGTTTTAACAAGGTGGCTGAGCGTGTTCTGATGAGACTTCAGGAGAAGCTGAAAGGTGTTGAGGAGGGAACAGTGCTCAGTGTGGGAGGGCAGGTGAACCTCCTCATACAGCAGGCCATGGACCCTAAAAATCTGAGCCGTCTCTTTCCTGGATGGAAACCCTGGGTGTGACTT
Organism: Prinia subflava; assembly: GCF_021018805.1. NCBI lineage: Eukaryota > Metazoa > Chordata > Aves > Passeriformes > Cisticolidae > Prinia > Prinia subflava. The sequence continues at coordinate 33,725,788 of NC_086249.1, forward strand.
GGAAGGATCCAGCATGCTTTTAGAAGAAACCTATTTTTTTGTACTAAGTGTTCTAACATTTCAAACTGGTATTTCACAAAATTTATATCAGGAGCAACCACGAGGCCTTGTGCATATTAGCCTTTGGTGGATGGTTTGGGTTTTTTTCAGTAACCTGTTACTGAGAAACATTTTTTGTTCTGCTTAGGTTCATCCTACAACCTAAACCACCAGGCATTGCTCTGATGTTCCTTGTGACCCACAAGGGCTTTGCTTGGGCAGACTGGATGTGTTGTCTTCTTAAAACATGAGGTTCATCACTGTTGTGTATCTCCTACAATGCTGGACTCTGGTATCTGGTAGTGATAACATGTCTGTAGAATGGATGATCCAAAAACCAGGACTCATGATATAACCAGCTAAATTACATTTCCCAAAGGGGGCTATACTCTAAATCCTCAGTGAAAGAAAACCAGAGAACTTCATGTGTAATGAATCAAGGGCTTTGGGGGTTGGGTTTTTTAAGCTTAGTTAAATGGACGCTTCTGTATATAGATGACAACTTTAGGTCAAGTATAATATGACTGCTTTTTTTTTCCCAGTTGTAAATTAAATTATGCTGGTACTTTATTTTTATATTACTGTAAAATATTCAATAAGAAATAAAAAATATTCAGTTTTTGTTGCTCTGACTTCCTTGACAAGGCATACTGACTCTGCAATGAAACTGAGCATATTGGAAATGCCTGTAAAGCAAGCAGTCACTGTATCTGCAGTAAACACCTCTCAGAAACACTGAAGTTGTATTCTGAGCACAAAAATCTGATTCTGAGTGCACATGGTTTTACAGAAGACATTGCTTCTTCTTAAAGTAAAAAATTGGGTAGTCAGTGAATATGGATAACCGGAGAATCCATTCAAATAATGGTCTAACTTGCATAATTAATAAATCTTCCCAAAGCATCTTTATATTTAAAAATATAAATAAAGGTTGGTGTACCCGTACATTATCTTAGTTTACATTTCATGCATTTTTACAGCAGTATAAATGAAGAACTCCTGTTCCAATTAGCATTTAATGGGTTTTATTTGTACAGTGTTCCCACAACTTTTATGCTGTGTCTTTTATAAAATATTGTCTGCGTGGCAAAGTGAGTCTTTTGTAGTATATTTTCATGCAGCTGACATAAATTTCTGATGATCCTTGCAACCAAAAGCACATCCTGGCTTTTTTTGTGGGGAGGAAATACTGTCCAGGGGTAACAGTGATCTGTTTGTTCTCTGAAAATGAAAGTAACTGACAGAGCACATGCTCTTTATGTGAAATTTAAAGGACACTTTGGGAGAAATGTCCTATCAAGCAATGGCAGGTACAAAGGAAGGAACAAAACAAAAAGTCCTTGAAGTATTTTTCTTCACCACAGACTGTCCTGGGGTGATCTATAATGTTACTGTATTCCATATTTATCTGCACCCAAAAAATTTTACTGTCTCTTATTAACCATTGTAGTATTTTTGTACATTATATCCTCAGTAAAGGGAGAGCAGATCCTGCTCTCTGACCCTTTTATGTGATTTTTTTTTTCCATCTAGATATAGATCTTTTAGATTCTCATCAAAGTTGTTAACACTTCCAAACAATAACCAGCTTTGCCTCCAGACATGCTTTCCCCAGACTACCTCTGTCTGTGGTAGAGAGTCCTTGAGATTTCCCATAAAGATAGATTCTGATTTTTAGAAGACCAAATGTTTAGTTGTAGGTGTTTCTCAGGCCACCGCAGAGAAAGCAAGGGCTTTGGAAACTCTCTCCAGAAAGTGCTCCATACAGAGTTCAGACTATATAAAATAAACAACTAATAAGGCACTTGTGCTTCTCATGACTCACCTGGAATTTCGGACACCTTCCAGTCATTGTACTCCTGAGCTTACCTTTGCCTGGACACTGCTGTTGGATTTGGGCCCATCAAGCCAAAAGAAAACCTGAAATTACAGAGTTGTACAGTAGCTGAAGCCTGTGGTGTGCACATTCCTCAGCATACCTTCCCAGCCTACTGTCCTGTTCTTTAAGGGAATTTAAGTTCTTACCAGCAAGGTCACACACTGTAAATTTTACCAACACATTCAGTCGTTGTCAGACAGGGAGTTACATTTTTTCTTCAAGTCTCCAGCCCTGCTTCCAAGCCCTTAAACATGCCATGGAACTTCTAGATAGCATTTATCAATAGTCAAGATGTTAAATGAATGCTTTTCATGGGCAGCTCCCAAAACAAATGCTGTCATGGAGGAGAGACTGGTGGAGTGTCCTGACCCATGTTTAGGCAGCTGGCATATCAGGACTAAAGCAGTACTCCCTGGCTGAGATTTTCATTCCACAAAGTCTTGCCAAGATATCTGAAATAGCTCACGCATTACATAAATCTTTACTTGGGAAGTAACATCACCTTACTCAAAAATTAGATCAGTTACTCTAGTCAGACATAAAAAAGGAAGCAATGTCTAACCAAGCTTGCTTAGTGTCTCTTACTCCATTTGTCTTCACATTGGTTTGCATTTCCTTTTTCTCCCAGACTCTCTGCACCCACAGCCCAGTGCATGTAAACACTGGTGAGCCCAACCCCGTGCAGGGCTCTCCACTGTCCCTTCTGCAGCATTTCTGAAACGAGCTCTCTGACAAACTAAAGCTGAGAAAAAGCCAAGGGGTGCTGCCCAAAGCTGAGCACAGACTGTGGGTGATGACTGAGTAGTGTGGAACATCGGGAATCCAGCTTGCTGGACCCATGGCCCTCGGGCTCCCTAACCCCTTTATTATTTAGCAATAAAGGCAAAGACTTCAGTTAAGCAAAATCCAAGGTGAATTCCATAGTTCCTTAGGGCTGATGCTGCGGACAAGCCCTGTGGTTTGGCTTCATCTTCCCTAAAAGCAGTGCTGACTGTGACAACACATCCCCTTCTCCTGAGGAACTTCTGTGTTGTCCACTGCCAGAAGTGAAGCAAACAGTCTTGGACAGAGAGAGAACAATCACAGTTCAGAGGGGATTACTTCAGAGGCAAAATGTATTTAAGTAAATGTCTGTGAAACAGGTTAAAGATTGAAATCTTGATAATAAGAGCTAAAAATAAAGGATCACTTTGTAACAACTTTTTCAGCTTTCAGTATAAAGTTTGAGCATTAATTCAGCAATCTACTGTGCAGAAGCCTTGCGCTGTGCTCTGAAGAAATGCGCTCTGAAAAACTAAATTACAGCAAATGCATTTTGAGCAGAATGTTGACATTGGTGTTTATAAACAGCAGCGTCCACTGTAAAAGCAGCTGACATTTGCTTTTTCAGTCAGGCAGTGCTTGTTTAGTCAGCTTTTCTCCTGAAATTACAACTCCACATCACAATGGAGTAAAGAAAATACAAACAAATACTAGCAAAATGACCACTTAGGATTTGTATCCATTGGAAAAAGGTCTTTCTCAGAGAAAAAGTGAACTTACAGGTGTTACATCTGGTCTTGATAAGAAATCTGTTTCTCATTCTTAAAAGGGAGTAAAAACCTCAGTTCCACTGAAGTTATGGTGTGGATATGGATCATGTAGTGACTTAAAAAACTGGAAGTCCAAACAGGAGTGGAAATGAGAGTAAATACATAATTTACATCTTTAAAACTGCACTATGCATATACTTGCTACAAATCCTTACAACACTAACTTAAAATTTTAAAACAACCAAATAAAATCAAAGCTAGAGACAGTGCTATTTGTGCTTCAGAAATGGAGATATATAAGCAAATTAAATAACGAAGCATCTAACGAAGTAGTTTCTATAATTATGAGACATATCTGATATCAATGCTCTGGGGTTTGGGTCTTCTTTTTTTACCTAATAGTTTCCACTTCATATTGTTCCATTGTTTAAAATTCAAAATTATTTCTCACAAAATACATTTGTTGGCCAATTTTTTTTCTAGACAGCAGCATGAGTCCTAAATTACATCAAACCATTTCAATCATCTCAGTGTAAAGGAAAGGAGAATCTGGTTCTTTATATGATTTTGTTTTGGTTTTTAGACTTGCCTCACTACCTTCATCAGTTGATTATGTTAACACACCTATGCATTGCATAATGTGGAAGTAGATGAGACACACTAAGAGCCCCTTGGCTATGTCAAAACACAGAAACTGATGCCCTATCAGCACACAGCTGTCCTACCAGTGTAATTAAAACCAGTTTTAAATCAATTTATTGAGGTCTGTGAAAACCACTGTGACTGCAAACCTCCATGTGACACACATCCCCTTATCATTATCTCTTATCTCTCCACCTGAATGCTGTCATCTCGTAAAGCACTGACAATACACGAGGCGTTGTGTTGAGGCAAACATTATGCACAGAAAGATAAACACAGACCTTTGAGCCTCTGCTTCTCCTCGGGATATGCAACGATTACTTAAAGCAAAAGTGTCCTGTCATCATTCAGTTCCAAATTACCAGTTTTATTTTATGTAAAACATGGAAGTCAGCCTGTGGGCTCCCTGTTCCTCACTGTCCTTCTCAACCACTTTCCTTCTCACTCCTACGCTATTTTTTGAGCCTTTGTTCTAATGGTTATAAAGTATTTTTTTTTTCCATTTCAAAAGCCTTTACTGAGCGAGGCTCTCAGCCTGTCCCTCCCCTACTTCACTCATTGTTTTCTGGTTTCATTACAGCATCTGCATCACAGTTGTAGCTGAGGGGTCTTTTTATACCTTGTTGCTATAAAAGAACTACTCATCTCCTAATTATAGGCATGCCTGAAGCTTTTAAAGTTAAATAGTGCAGTAAGAAATTGCATGTCTATAAAACCATTTAAAGAAACTAATAGGATTATATTAAAAATATTTTTACATTTTCCAGTTATTCTATATTAGAAATATGAGTATCTCAGTATGGAAGTGATCCAATTGACTATACACCAAGGAGTTTAATGGAAGAGGAGGCTGTTACAACATGTTCTCTATATAAAATAAGTAATTTACTTTTATTGCTGGCTGTCACAATGCATTTAACATATCCAATTTAGGAATAACTCATTATTTTGATATTGGTCTTCCAAGTCTCTCTATGAGGTAACTAGAATTTACTGAAAATGCATTATCATTCACTGAGAAGAAAATCAGGGCTTCCTTGTAGTTGCTCAGTTTTTTATGATCTGAAAGTGATTTATCCTTGCAGATTAATACAAACCAGCTGTTTCTCTTGCAAGATTCATGATACCACTCCCATGTATTGATGTGTGGCCTTTGTCAGAGTTTGTTGGGTTTTTTTAAAATAAAGACACTATTTCCTAATATTGGAAGTGTTAAATAGAAAGAAGGTGCATCAAAGGACTGCATTTGCAGACACTGATGAATTGTTTCTCTTCAAAAAGTACAGTCAGAACCAAAATAAATTTAATTCTAAAATAATTAAGTGCACATGCAGTGGTGTTACAATCTCACTTAACCAAACCCTATGCCAATAATAAAACACAATAAAACCAGTTAATTCCTTAGAGTAATTCAAAAGTGTAGATGTGCCTAATGCTTCATTTTCCTTGTGTATAATTAAATTGAGGTGTACTAATGACATTGTGTGCATAAGGAAAGTTAAGTAAGGAGAAAGAAGAGACAGAAACCAAATCATTATAGAAGGAAAGCAGAAATTTAGTAAAATTGCCAAGATATCTGGGCAAATAAACTATCTTCCTTCCAGCAATTTCAGGTGAGGTAGCCATAACACTTAGTTAAATACCCCAAAAGCATGAGAGATTTACAAAGGATTATGATTTTCCAAGTTATTTAAACACCAAAGATCAAGAGACAAGCATTTCATACCTAAATCGAAGCAAACATGTGTACTAAGATATTTCAAGTAAAAGAACATTTAAGCACTTTATACCATTTTTCAAGTCTCCCTGTAGCACCCAAGTCAGAAGGTTACATACCACAGGCTTGCTCTGCAGCTATCAGAGCTGGAAAGGTCCTTCCCCAGAACAATTTTACAACAGCCAAGATATTCATTACCCTACAGAGAGCCCAGCTTCTTCCTGCTGATTACAGAAGAACCTTAAACAACTCTTGCCTCTTGCTGATGTATCTCTGCTAAGGGAGCAAAGACAGGTGGAATAAATCTGGCCACTAAAAGTCTGCAATAAGAGTCAGGTGCAGCTGAAATCAACAGAAAGACTAAGACTGAGCTGGAAAAAAAAAAAAAAAGCTGTGGGTTAGTAAGAGCAGAATCCCCACCAATCTCTGAGTCAGTAACATGGACAAGTTGTTAGCACTGCAGAGATTATTGTGGATTTAGGAATCTAGTTTTATCCACTTTGACTTGCTTTGCTGAACACATTGAATGAATGCAAATATTCTTAATGCTTTCATGCAGTGGCATTTCTGTGCATCCAGAATGAATACCACAGAGAATACCCCCTATGGTAAATGGATGCTTACAGTACCCAGCCTGATTTTGATGACAATATCTGCTGCAACACCCAGCAACTCTGTCTGCAAGTGGAAAGATAATGATCTGTAATGCTTGCATCCTACAGAGAAATGAGGTCAGAAAGTATATCACTGTGAATATTCTGTTTCAGTGGCAGTATATGCAGCACCCTGAATTACTTGGCAGTACTTGGCAGGCTCTTGATCAGGTTTAGGCCCTTTAGTAGAGAAACTAGAAAATTTGCAAAACATAGTGAGGCAGGCAGGCAAAGTGGCCTAAAGAACACACCATCTACAGTGTCCCAAGAATAATCAAAGGAAGTCAGCCTGGTCTATAAATGCTTTTATAATTATCAAGCAGCTTTCAGGTGGCTTGTATGAATTAATTCCAGTCTATCCTCATTAACTCTAAAAGACAGCTGCCTTCCATGTGCTTAGTTTCTTCTGTTCTTCCTTTCCTTTAGTTTTGTCTTTACTTTGATGTCCACCTTTGTTTTCCCTTGGATCCCAGTTTCAGTTGTTTTCAACCTCACAGTGCATCCGTAACTGTGGGACCCAGAAAGGACTGGAGGCAATCAAAAGTAACTGTCTGATTTGAATTACTGTACTGAGCCTTATTTTACAACCCTGTGCCACAACTATAACGCAGTGAGACAGCCAGAAGTAGAACCCAACAAGCCACTATAGAACGGATCTTACTTTGCATTGCCCTCCCTAACTTGTACAGCACTCATCTCCTGAGGGTAACTGCCCTTCACCAGAAAAGGAAGATACTGCTGTTACTGAGTAGTTCTAGAGTTTAATTTAAAGTTCCATCAAAAACATTCAGGAAGGAGAGCATTGGTGAGTATCCTCCCTGTCAGAATATCCAACTACTTAAAGAATAATAGAAGAAGAAGGAAATTATTCCTTCTGCCAACAAAGTAGATTTTGTCACTGATTTCAGTGACAGTTCAAGACATGCAATTGAATCTCCCAACAGATCCATTTTAAAATGACTTGTATGTCCATTTGTATTTTTATGTAATGTTCACCATTTTGTAAGTAAGCAGAATCTCTGTTTCTTAATCAGAGATTACCAGACAAGCAAATAAACACATTTATTTCTGCATAGCCTGTGACCAGTTAGATATGGTAGCAGCATGTGCACTACTTTGACTTCCTTTGTCAATAATGTGAAGACCTGAGAGATGACTGTCATTGATCCCACCCCAGGTAACGGGAATTTTTAAATGTAGCAAGAAAGAAGAAACTTTATTTCATTTTATTAATCCTTCTTACCATGTAGCATATTATCCTGTATTATTTACTTTATCACAGGCAAAAAAACCCTCAAACAAACCCTTACCCAAACCCCTAATTTTTTTTATTTTAAAATAAACCCTTATATATGTTAGTGCTGATAGATCAGCTAGATGGATAAAATCAGGTAAATAAAAGAGGAAGATGCCTGTACTGGTTAAGCCAGGAGATACTGTTCCAAAAAATCTCTTGCCTTTTATATAACAAAGAGTTTCAACATCCTTGATTGAAGAAGAGGACATAAAGCATAAAAGAAAACACACCCTAGATTTGCTGATGATATTGCAACTCGATTTCAAAGACAAAGACTTTGAAACAGTGATCAAAAAGCTGTGAAAGTAATATAAAGTCTGTTTGAAAGCAGGCCCAAGTATACTCACAAGATAGCTTTTGAAACTCCTCAGGCCAGTTTAAGAGCCAGCTTTTGCCAGAGGCCTTCATCCCCATCAGTACTCCAAATTAACATTTATTACAGAAAGCAATTACATGTAATTTAACATTAAATTAAAATGCAAAGTTAAATCCAGACAAGTATTAGTCTGACAATATAGGGAGAATACAAACAGAGGTGCAATATTATACAAATAAGGCAGCTATAACTATAAATACATGGCATTGTTCTATGGAGAAGCAGAGAGGACGGGGTAATAAGCATTGGTTTAACTGAAAATACAGGGATAATTTCCCTGCTGTGAGTGAATGCTTAAGCCTGGGGAAGTGCCAGGAAAGCTGTCACGGCTCTCAGACCTTGAGATACCAGCCAAGGGAATACCTGCTGGCTCCATGACAGGAGCAAGTGCTCCTGTGAAGTCAAAACAGTACTTGTGTAATCCATGACTTGTTTTCTTTGCTTGCTTTCTTTCTCAAAGGGAAGTCTGTCTCAGCAATTAGTGAACTACTGATCCTTCATGAATTGATAACTTTTTTCAAGAAGGGGAAGAGGAGAAACTTCATAGGTTTAGATTCAACTCAGTATATAGTATTTTTTGTGAAAGAGAGCCTTAGCTTAGTTTTATTCTGTCTTCTTTTCAGGCAACTACTTTTAAGTCCTTGAGCACTATCGGAATATATTTATTTATTCAGAAAATATTTATTTTCCATGCAATTGATGAGTATGGAAAATTTTAACCATTTATTAACTTGGCATAATGTAGCACAGTGATTCACTTCAAGAAGTCCAAAATTTATAATATGGTTAATTAACACAGTTTTGAAGTAAAGGCCAGACCATTTCAAGTGAGAAGCCCCAGAAAATGTCTGAGGGGTTTTATTACTTATTAAATTGGGTTACTTAGGATATCAGTATCACATTTTCTCTTTTTCTATAGAACTAAGGTTTTTCAGGAACAGACCATTTTGTTTTCAGAAACAAGTAGGAGACTGCAATTGGATATGATGCAAGTTTAAAGGGCCAATTTAATGAGTTCAGTGGGTGTTGATGTTGCCTCTGTTGCCCTGAAAATGACAGTTTATCATTGTCTTGGTTTGGAAAGACAGGTGTCTGCTAGGGAAAACTGGAGTTTCCCTTGGAATGGAGAATGTAAACCCCTCTCCCCTCCAAATTAAAATAATTTTGCAATTGAGGGCTTTTAAAGCAAAGATTTGGGAATAGGAATAACAGTTCTTTACTAGGAATATGAAACATACAAATGTAGTAGTACAAAAAAACCAAGCAAACAAACAAACAAAAATCCTAGAAACCCTGAAATAATTGTCAGGAATATGACCTTACACCCTCTTGGTCAGGGTGTTGGAAGCAGTCCAGATAAATCCTCCTGGAGAAACGGATGGGGTTTTTGTTGTAGAGATGATCCTGTAGAAAAGGGTCCATTATGGCAAGATCGGCCCAGCGATGGCGAGATGGGTACAGTCTTCCTTCAGGAATCTAGTGGAAAACCAGATACTTGGTGTTCCTGGGTCTACGATATTACCTGGGTAGGGAATGGTTGGCTCCTCCCCACTGGGTGGAGCATCTCACAATGGGATGATGCAATGTGTTATGTCACTGGTGAGCCCTAATGGCCCATTAACAGAAGATATCCTCCCCAGAGGATATCCTCCCCAGAGGATATCTTGATGAAAGAGATGAAAGAGATAAGAAACACTGCCCCACCTGGTTTTAACAGATGGTCTGTTAGCAGAAGGCATCCACCCTCCTACCTCCTGGAGTTACAAGAGATAAAGAAAAAAAAAATCTCCCCAACTGTTTTCAACAGATAAAATAGAATACACTTTTTTTGGTTACATAACCCAAGACAAGCATCCACATTCATTGGGCTCTTCATATCTGGGCAGAGGTTGTTAAAATTTTACTTGATGCTGTAACCATGAGAAATAAATCTAACTGACAAGGAACTAAATTTCATCTCCATAGCCTTGCCAGTTATGCATATAATTTCTTATTTGCTTTAGGGTTTTAGCTAGTCTTGACAAATGATGGAGTGGTTCAAGGGAATTGATAGAGGGGACAAATTGTTAGGCTATCAAGTTCTCATAAATAAGAATCTGCTTAGGTAGATTTAGATGTCCTGTGTCTTAACCTTACAGATAAGCAAGCTAATTTTTCATTTGTCTATGAACAGTAGGTGCTTTTCCCTAATGTTTTTGTTGGATCAGGTAACTTTCAAGACATTATCTATTGTTACAAATCTGAATGCACTCAGGAAAAATCCAACGCTGTTTACTCTAATGGGACCAGAGTCCAGCCTTTCTGTGTGAACACAATTTGTATTCCCCATCAAAAGTGACTTTTTAAAGGCCTCCTTAATAAGATAATCCATCAAGGAACTGGTGACAACTGCACCTAGTAACCTACTTAACAGATCCAGTTTGACAACAATTAGGCATTACTGCGTGTCATCAAGGTAGGGTGTAACTGGATGTTAAATATAGCAAACGTATTTGACAGTGGACCACAGCTGCTTGAGAAGGTCGAAGGTGGTGACTTCTGAGTAGGAGAATTGTTTGGCTTTGGAGTAATACTGACTTGGGATTGGAATGGAGAAAACATCTACTGCATGTGAGGGTAGTTCAATCATCACCAAATTCAAGTAAATGCTTGAGTTTGTGGTACTCAGAGCTGTGTGTTCATGAAAGACTTCCTGAACATTTTATTTCATTAGATTCATAGGACAGGCATATGATGGTAGATGAGACCTAGAGGAGACCTCATTCAAATTGGCATCTTAAGTGAACATACTGCATGTTCTGAGTTGATTGGTTCAAATTTTACAGGGAAAAGCCAATTTTCCCATGTCTCTCCCCATGTTGAAATAAAAGATCCAATTGATAGTGTGTTTCTGTGACTGGAATGGAACTGCAATGAGGGAAATATCTATATCTATATCTATATCTATATCTATATCTATATCTATATCTATATCTATATCTATATCTATATCTATATCTATATCTATATCTATATCTATATCTATATCTATATCTATATCTATATCTATATCTATATCTATATCTATATCTATATCTATATCTATATCTATATCACAAAAAGATAAATAGCAATAGCCTTTAACGATTCCAGTGAACAATTCACTATACATATAGTATTATTAATATTCAGGAAAAAGTCAGTTTTTCTGGATCTTTGGTAATATTTTAATTTGAGACACCATTTTATCACAGGGAAATTTACTGTCCCAGAGGTAATCAGAATTTGGAAACTATTTCACAAGAAATACTGGGAATTATTCTGCATCTTATCTATGTAGTACCTGCATTTAAGTATTGCCAAATATTTACAACTGTTAGACAGTCATAATCTATGTGATCTCTATCACCTTTAAATGCTTGGGTTTTTTAAAGAGTTAAAAGTTAATTTACTACAAACCAGGTATTAAAATTCACACCTATATTTTAGGTTCAGTTACAGGAAGTTTGGGTTCAGCGTGACTGTTGGTTACCTTACGGACACAAATAAATCTTTCGGGGATTAGAGGAAATACCAAAGTCTAAATAATATGGATCGGTTGTAGTGTGAAAAGGCATGCTGGAATTTGTCAGTGAGGGTTAGTCCACATTTAAAGTACCTTTGTTCCTAAGGCAGAAGAAACCAGAATTTATTGGCAGAGATGCAGCTTCTATCAGTAACATACATTCCTGACATTTTCTAATTAACTCATCTTGCCAAAAAGCCTAAATAAACTTAAGGACATTTGGCAGAATTAGTTGAATCTTTTCACTACAGGATTTTGTTTGAGTGCTTATGTCAGAGGTATAATGTCTTCTTGATTCTTCTGTATCTTATGTTTTAGCAAATAAAATCTTACTCTATAATCCAGGCTCTTATTTTCACTGTTTTGAATTATCTAATCTTGGAGATCACTATCAGTGCATAGTAATACAGGACAGACTGTTCCTGAAATATTCCTTCAAATTTATTTTGTTTATTAAGTTTGGTGCATGTCTTGCCTTCACTATAAAGATTATACCAACATATCCGTAAGAGGCATCTTTTTTTAAAAAGAGTAACAACTTTTACCAGCAGAGTGGTTTTTGTTTGGTTTGGGATAATAATGTTTCTTTTTTTCATTCATGAAATGAAATGAATTGTGCTGACAAAATTACCTTCTTCCTGAGGTAAAAGCTGATGGCCCTGAGCAAAAAAAACCACCGCTTGGAAGCAAACCCAGTTTTCATTCTAAACTATTTTCACACTGAGAACAGATTTCCATGTTAAAGTTAATAAGATACTCAAATATCTTTCTGTTGCAACAGTGAAAAATTTAGTGAGAGTAACATGCAAGATGCAATCAGGTGTTGGACCTGCAGGTTATTAACGTGGTAGCAACCATTTTGGTTTATCGTGGGTATCAGTCATGAGATGACAGATCTCTGCAGCTGGAGTGGTGAAACAGCTTGACTGGGCGTTTTGGTAGACAAAGAATAGCTGCAAGTATGGCTACTGTTGACCCAAAGATAGGCAAAAGCATCTGCCAATGGTGAACAACCTCTTTGATTCACATAAGCTACAGGGGAAGTTAAGGTCTCACAAGTACAACTTGTACTGATTGTCTTTCAGACAGGATAATGTACTTTGTGGGTTTTCAGCAGGAGGGTTATCATGTTTCACATGTCCTGTATGGGTGGGCCCTTCTGGCATTCTGCTGAGCTGTCTTGAGTCTCTCCACACTGTACTGCCAATCTGTGGTACAGATGGATCCTGAATAATGGTTTTAGTGTTGGGAGCAAGATGGGAATATGTCCTGCTCATTCACCAGTGGTCTAGAGAGCATGCTGGGATTTAAGCATATGTATAACTTATAAATACATTAATAGTCTCATTGACTACTTAAAATCAATGACTTTGATTCACATATTCAGTTCATAACTGCATTCACAACATTTTGCAATTGTCTCATACCTGTAAAGGAGATACTCAGCTTCTTCAAAGAGCAGGTCTCATACTTTCAGTCCAGGCCTGTAATGCCAATTTAATGTATCTCACTTCTGTCAAATCTTCCATGTACTGCATGACTAGGATATATTGTGAAAATGTATATTAGTAAGGTAAATTATTGTATTATACATATTAATATTATAAAAGTATAATTAACATTAATATATAACTTTATAGCCTTACAAGCCAACACAAAAAATAGGTGCAAAACTTTGTCAGTATTACCAAAGGAGACCTAACCATGAATATTGTCAGAAGTGTCAGCACAGAAAGGCTATGTTGCCTCTTGGAGACACTCAAGAGCTGAGCTCATCCTTCTGCTACGTGACTAATGCTTGTTGAGTGACTGAAATGTAGTTCACAGAACAATGAACATCTGGAGGTCACACAGACCAACCTTCATCTCCTGGGGATAGCAGTTTAGGATTCTTTTTCCCTTATCTAATTGGAATTTCCCATGATGCAGTCTGTTGTTAGGACTTCTGCTGTGTCCCTCTGAGAAGCCTTCTCTTTCCAAGGCTGACCTAACCCTGCTCTCTCAGCTTGCCCTCACACACCGTGTGCCCCACTGCCTTTATCACCCTTGTGGTCCATGTTGGGTGTCAAGGTATTTCTGGAACCGAGGAGTCCAAGGCTGAATATGGGACTCCAGCTGCAGCCTCACAACTGCCAGGCAGGAGGGAAGCAGCAGCTGCCTTGACCTGCTGGCCACACTCCTGCTAGCACACCTCCTGCTCATCACTGCTCACATGATGGGACTCAATTAAGGAAGTGCTACAGATGTTTAAAATTACTTCAAACAAACATGCAAATAATCCTTGTCCCCTTATTCTCACAACAAAATCCAAAACTAGTACCATAACTGCAGTATAGATTTTCCTATGAACAACTATGAACACAGCAGCATTGTACTCAATACTCAAGCATTAGTAGTCATATAGCCTCATTAAAATGCTATTAAACTTCTCGGACAAGAAGATTCTAGCCATTAAATCCTGTGAACTTAAATAATATATTAATATAAAATCTTGCACTTCATCAGCCCCCTTACAGACAAAATTTTTGCAGAACTGCAGTGCTAAAGGAGCTGATAATATCATAGGTTTATATAATGCTTCTTTTCCCTATTATAGTTTCTTTGCAAGCTTCTCCGACGTGCTGCAACAGGTGATGTATGTTTTGCTTGTCAGCTCTCCTCCCTAACTAAATAATTTACTTTGTAATGAAATAAATGTCGGGCGTATGCTTCCCAGCATGGATGCCTGAATCTAACATTCCATCAGACAAGCTCTGATTATAGGGTTTTTTAATCATGGATCTACAAGGCAGGCCTGGCACAATTCTGTCACGAAACCAGTATATTTGTGATCTTGAGGTAAATGTAAAAAAATACAGTCTAAAATACATAACTGTATCTCCTTTATGTTCAACAGATCAGGATTTACTAGTTCTCATTTCAAGACAACAGTGAGGTTGGGTATTTCCAAATGGAGGTGCCTAAATATATTAGGACATACATATGACATAATATAAAAGCAGTGTTCACTATATGAAGCTATGTTAAAGTTGAAGAAATATGAAAATAAAGAACCTTAGGTAAAGGCTCTGCCTTCCCAACATTTATGGAAGTCAAACCCCTTCTCTGCAGACTCCTGTGTTTGAAGACATTAGCCCCGGGCTTTAGGACATACTATTTCAAACAAATAAACCTACCTCTGTCATCACTGGTAAATCCCTAACAAAAATAGGACAGGTTTTACTCTCTAGTTAAAAACTGAAATCACTACAGCAAAATTTAGTACTGTGGTACGGTAACAGTTTTCCAAAATTACCACCAACAAGAGATTTTTCAAGAGTCGCTGTTCAAGAATTACCACGGAATAATACAAAGTCCAGTCTACGCCACTTAAAAAATCTACTTAATGTATGTAATACACTTCACTTGCAAAACCAGGTTTTCCTCAATATTTAGCATTTCCTGTAACACACCAGGCTGATGGGTATCATCCTCTCATCAAACTCAAATAGATCTGACATATTTTTCTGCCCTGGTGGGGAAAATGTCATGATTGTTCTTCAATACATTTTAAATTGCATATAGTAACACCAATGGAAAGAAGAGAGACTTTGCCTTACCTTCTTTTGGTAACGAAGAGCTATAGTTATAAACTGAACCACATTTTCTCAAATTGCTGTGGACTTGTAGTAAAAGTTCCACCATCTCTACTATTTTTTAATTACAACAAGAAGATCAATGCAGTCATATTTTTCAGGATATTTCTTGCCTGTAAGCTGTAAAAGCATCTGTAAGGCACTCTGTTGACAAACTAGTATTTGCTTTGAAATGACACTTATTACAAAAGCAAGGATTTTTCTGGCAGAGAAGAATTAAGAATAGTTACTTTCTCTTTTTATGAGGGAAGAAAGGAGGGATAAAATATTCACATTTATTTAATTCATAATATAAATTTTATCTGATTTTTCCTTCAGTTTGAGACACTTCTGTTTCAAGCTAGGCAAGTTTTCCTACATAGATATTTCCAAAGAACCATGAAGTATCTATCATGACTCCCCCTATTCTCTCCCTATTCTTCAAAAAATATAAATGAGTCACTTTTGGACTACTGATTTGAAATATGTGGAAAACTTTGTTGTTCAAACATCTTTTACGTTTACTTGCCTTTGCTGAGCACACCACCTCCATAAACATTGGTGAACATAAAAAGCACATGGCATAATGAGTAATTTCCCAAAATAAGATCATGTAATGCAGTAAAAATGACAGTACACATAGAACAAAGTCTTTAAACTAACACTCAGTCTTTAAATGTCAGCTTCAGCAATGGAACCCTGTTCTTCCTGAACTTTGATGTAGAAAATTTTATGTCAGGTGAGTTAAACATGTATTTATAGCCTGAAGTTCTGGGAGTGATTTTCATGCTAAATAAAAATACAACCACTATAAATATGAGTGTTAGCACCAGAACAAAGAGGATTATGGGTACAGACACATGATACAGGTTCTTTTCTTAACTGGCATAATTTAATAAATGACTGATGGACAGTTGCACTGAGCTCTCAAGAAAGCCACAGTTCTTTCCATATTTAGCATACTGCCTTTCCTCCTGTTCTAATGCAGAAATTTTATGTAATTTGCAGCACAGAATCAAGAAAGAAGCCTGCATGACATGTAGAGCACTGAATTTTATGCACCAAATCAGACAAGTCTACTGTCTGAAGACATCTCCATTCTTTTTAGCGTAGGAAAAATTTGGTATCCATGAAAGCTTTATCTGACTGTAGTGAATCAGGAGCTGCTCAGGCAGGCTGAATTAGCCAAGATGGAAACACAGAAATGGGTGCTTGTGAGCACCAGTCTTGGTATTGGTGTCTCCTGCCAGGACTATTTATGCATTTTGAAGTGGGCAAAAATGAACACAGGTATTCAGAACTGCATCCAGGACTAGGATTTTTCTTCTGCCCCATCCAAAGGCAGACTTTATCCAAAAGGTATGACCAGATCCTTCTGCCCTTGTGAATTTCACATTGCTAACTTCATGGGTGCATGTGAACTTCAGCACAAGACCTGAAAACCTCTTGTCCAGTCTGGAGCTAAGGCACCCTCTGGAAAAAATGGCTTTGAATTAAACCAAGGAGGACCACCAGATTCCCAATTGCTTTATGTGGACTCTAACCCCCAACTATTACACAACAGGTAAACCTAGGTGGTCTAAAACTCTGGTAACGAATTTCAGATTTCACATAATCTAGAATACTGTAGATGGTATTGTTGAACTAAGACACCAGTGTTTCCCACGGCCTGAAATTCCCAAGTCCTTTTGTGGATCTGTGCCTACATTCACAGACAGCCACTGGCAGGGAACAGGTCTTCAGAATGGTGACTTGGCACCCAAAGCACTGTGATTGTGCTAGCTACAGAGTCTGTTTAAAGCAGCATTTAATTCTGGTGATTCACAGCCATGATGCTTATAAACATATTTTTCTAATCTCTCCCCTTCCTCTCCATTTTCCTCTAAAATTGATGAGTGTTATATCACATTGTCTGTTACCTGTCACAGACCACAAAATAATCGGGAAGCATGACCAGATCTGATATCTGTAAATCACAAATACTCATTTTCTTTGTCTAGTTCAAAAATTGTTTTGTATACAAGAAACAATCTAACACTGAGGTAAACTTTATGAGGAAATCATAACACTGTTTCAATGTGTCACAAATGCTCCTTTAGAATAACTTGCACTGACTCATGGCAAGATCTTCTGTGGTGACTAGTTCCTCATAAACCTTTGGTAAACAGGTCCCATCTGGAACACGAGCAGCTCTGTGCTCTTCTTCCTGCTGATGCAGTACATCAAACAAATCCCCCAGACATTCCCCACTGTCTGGTGGTGGTCATAGAGCCAAAACTGTGAGAACCAACACTGCAGATCAGAACTAGCGTGAAAAAGGGTATGAAAATACAAGAAGAATACATAACTAAGAATGTCTGCAACTGCATTAGAGTCTTAGATTTCACAGCTTAATTCCTATTCTTGCATTTTAAGTGGGTCATTTTCTCCATCCAGTACAGTTACAGATCTTCCCTTAAAGGCTTTTTCCTGTGGCAACTGCACACCGAGTCCCTGTCGTCAGGCTGAGGTACAAGTTCCATTCCATCCCGTATTTCAGGTTTGCTGGCTTGGCGTTCGGCATATTTCTGAAATATGTAAACAACATTTAAGAATGCTGTAGGCACCAACATATAATTCATGAAGCAGATTTTTCCTCCTCCCTTCCACTCAGAAGCCTACCTTTATCCAGGCTCCTTATGTCATTGTTTACAACCTCTGCACAAGGTGTCTTCATAACACACCTACTAATAGGCTGCATTGCCTCTGAAAAACCTCCTTTCATGTTTCTGCCTATTATTATGGTAACTTGAATATTGTCATCATTTGTGCCTTATCACTTTATGCAGATAATGCATAAAAATGGCATTTTTGTACACTGAACAGTTCCAAACTCTGTGTTAACCTGTGGCTGGTGTAGCTGACATCTAACTGCACAGCAGTACAGGAAAGGAAATCCACACTTTCAGAGAGGAGAAACTACTTTCACTAGAGATTTGCGTTTTCTAAGGAAGAAATGACTACTGGGCCTACACTCTACTACACTACACTCTCTACCCTACACTCTACTAGTCACACTTCTGGAACTTATTTTCCATTATTCATTGTTTTGTATTAGAGTAGCTCAAGATGTAAGTGTGAGAAGTATGAAGGGAAAAAGAAAGAAAACTGGATATACAGATTATTTCCTAAGAGATCTACTGGAAAACAAATACCAAGTGACAATGAAAACAGGGCTGACTGGGGCACAAAAAAATATTACTGATTCTGTAAAAGCAGGGTTTAGCAAAGCTCCCCACACTGATCTCCTGTGAATAATATGTACCATATCTGCTGTTGACCTAAGTAAGGACCAAATATGAAATCTGTAGCATCGGTAGCAGTAGCAGCTGGGAGAAGAGTAATAAAGTTATCTATTGTACCCACCTGGAGCACTTTATAATAGTAGCAGTAAAACCTGTGAGGCTGAAGTAATTCTCTTGCCATTAGTTGTCCTTCTTTAGCAATTTTTCTTGCTTCCTCATCATTTTCCTGGAAAATTCAGATGATACAAATGAATAACAGAGTAATCAGTGAGTTACTCAAAGCCTCACTAGCATTACAGATTTTATTAAACAGGCTATTCAAATCTGCAACTTTAACTGCACTTACTGGTAGATTGCAAAGACATGATTAAAACTGCAGATTTGTTTAAAAAACTGCATTGCTTTTATTGTCACTACCTTAGGGTTATCAATAACAACTTCCATAACTAAATGTACGATTTTGAAAACTCAGTTGATTACTGCTCCACCATTTTGTCCAAGCCACAAGCCTCTTCAAATCTGGTATCTCCCAGATCTACTTAGTTTTACAGAGGACAAAACCACAGCTGTTGTCCAGTCCAATGCAATGGAATTCAATGTCTTCTTTTTAAAAATAACTGCATGAATTCATGTACTTATTCTCAAGCTTTTTAGGTCTGTGTTTCAAAGCTTTTAGTATTCTCCTCTGATTCCTTAAGCTGAACTACAGTACTCTCAGAAGAGAAACTCCTCCTGTGTCTTTTTAACCTTAACAGCACTTTGATTGAAAACACCATTTGTGCTTTAAGTCACAGTTTTTATCCTTTTGCTTACAGGATCCCAGCCTCTGAGCATGTTACAGAGAGCAGCAATTTTCTGTACATTCAAACAGAAGATGCAGTAACTTCTGCTCTAGTCAGGGCCTAAAAAAGCTATAGCATTAATTAAATAGTATCTAGGAACCTGGTTGTTTCTTTCACAATTACCTTAGTCAGTATACTAAGGGTCTGACTCATGAACTCTTCTGCCCATACCTAAAATGAACACTTAAGTGTTGCCCTAAATAGAGACGGTTACTTCAAATAAGGCCTTCCCATTTTATACTAACAACAAAATGTACTTCTTTTATTCCAGGATCTCAATAGAGTTCATGTAAAATATATATCTGTAAATACAAAAGAAACAATTAAGAGAAATTGTTCGTGTTTGTTTATCACTTTGAACCTGAATCAATAATGTAACTTACCTTAGCCCATTTTATTTTCTCTATCAAGTCCTCTAAGTTTCTTTTAACTGGAACATAATGCTTCCAAGGTTTTAATCCAATATAAAAGTGTTCATAGTACTGGGAATCTTGCTTCAATACCAGGCTGTCACCCAGCAAGAGGTATGGAAACCTATAAGCAGCTACAGTGCCATCTACATTCACTTGGTATTTATACTAGTGTGAGGAGAGAGGAAAAAAAGGTGAAATGTTTTGTATTAGAATGGGAACACTGACTATATAAATTATTATTTTAACAGGGAAGAAGTAATTATATTTATTAATTTTCATCTTCAAATTCGTTTTAGCATTAAGCACGTGTAGTTTCATGGTGTTCCAAATAACAGAATGGAAAAAGGATTTTTCAACATGAGGCTGACAGTCAAGAACCTCTGTGTCACATGAACTGCCTGATGGGTATCCTATAGAAGTGTCCTGGGATAGGGAAAGGGCTACAGCAGAGAAGGAAATAAAACTATACTTCAATTCAAACAGAGTAAATTTATTCTGACTTAACATTATTATGTAGAATAATCTGAAATGTATTATTACATAAAGTAAGCTGGAACATTATACTAAAAGTAACCCTGAATGTACTGCTTTGACAGATGTTCTTGGCTGTTACTACATTTCTGAAATATTGATCATCAGAACAGAATTTCAATTGCTATATATTATAATGGCTTTATACAGGACTCTGTCCCCTTTATTTTTCATATCTCTCTTGCAGTAGAATTTATATGTTAAAGTACAACAAAAACACTCACCTGTTTTTCTAATTTGTTACAACAAAGAATTTCTGACATCCATAGTGTACTTGCAATGGATGTAAGTTGTGTCCATTGTTTTCATATTTACCCCAAATAAAAGAAACCCTGATGGTGAGAAATCCGATTTCTGAATCTATTAAAAAAAAATAAGCCAAGATGTCTCTCTAAAGGTCTTCCTTGGTTTTCTTTACAAGTGTGTCACACTAGAACACTGACTGCAGGTGGTTTATCTACCCTGCATGGACCTGTGCTCCCACAGCAGCACAACTGTTTTGTTTACTGAAAAGAACTAACAAAAGCAAGCCTTGTTTTTTCAGCTGGTAAGAACCTGACAGCAAAACTAATCCAAAACGGTAATTTGATTACTACCTTAAAGAAGTCAAAGAAGCCCATCAGCTGAGCCTTCCCCAGCTCTTTTTCTTTTTCTCTGAAGAAGAAATATCCAGTTATCCCAGCATCTAGTAGCTCTGGATTTTCCTTGGATAACTTGACAAGATGAAGACGTTCCTCTCGGCTGTCTCGCCCTCTGAATAAAGCCCGCTCAGTTTTGTTTTCCCAGGAGGGGCCTATGAGCAGGGAGTGAGAAGGCAAAAGCAAACAGCAGTGAAATGTTCAGGATCTGTTCAGTGCAAATAAGGAACTTGGTCTGACAGTGGGATTACACTTGGAGACACGGTAGGACAGGCATGGTTACTCATAACCACTTATTAATCACTTATTAATCAGGGTTAAACTCCCAATTCTGGTTTGAATTTTGGGATGAGAAACTCCTAAATGGAAAATCAGAGAATGTTTTTCTACTCAAGAATTGTGTATTTCATTAACTTCAACTATCTTGAAAGCTACATAAGGGTTATAATAAAATATGTAAGGAAAATACTAATAATTAAAGCAATTCTCCATCCATAAAGCCTGACACAATAACCAAATTTCTTTCGTAAAATCCACTTCTGCTACCCAGCAATTTAGCTAGGTCCTTGAAGAACCACTTAATGATGCCTTAAAAAAGAAAATAAATGGCTATGTTGTGTCCTCTAAACACTTAGCAAGAGTCTGAAAGACTTAATCTCTGCTTACTGCCTGCTTTTAAAAACATTAACTATGCCCTTCCTCACCATTCTGCTGAAAGTTTCCCTAAAGGACCTACTAAATGGAGTAGTTTCTTACTGTCTTCTAATTGGAAAAGCAGCTGTACTAAATGAGTAAACACACAATGCCTCTACCTGATCATTTAACTGAAATATTTAATTTAAAAGCTAATAAAGAACAGAGGAACTGAGAACCAATTAAAAAATGAAATAAAAAAACCCCACAACTTTCCACTCCAGTTTTACTCCTTAGCTATTGCTTATGCCATTTGTTTGATCCCTAAGTATTCTTTAATTTTCTGAGGGGGAGGAAGACACCTGTCAGTAAAGCTGGTTCTTCTTTCAAAGCCAGAAAAGCAATTCAGGAGATCTCACTCTGAGGTATTTTTTCACATAGACAATGTTTTCTCATTTGAAAGAGGCTGCAGCATAATAGCAGCTTACTTCTTTCAGGATGCAAATTAATTTTTTATAAACAGAACACTGGGCCACAACACAGTCAGGGAAAGGGTTACTATTTGATTAGAAGAAACATATTTGAGCCCTCTATTGAGGAGAAAGACCTTTAATTACATTTCGTTTTCCTTTGCCAGGTCACAGCAGGTATCTTCTGGATACTTTTAATGTAAAATTCACATTTATTGCAAACTGGACTTCTTAAATTTTAGTTCTAAATGATACACCTGCTTAGAGGCAGTGTTGAAAAGGGTTTGCAATCTGTAAAGATTAGCTTTTTGTATTCAGAGATGTGCTAAGGCACTTTGAATTGAAGACTTTAACACATTGTTTGAATGCAACTTGCTTTTTCGATGGAAATCACCAATTCTTTTTAAATCCAGTCTCTAATTCACCTGTATTTCCCTGAATGGAAAGGAGATCATTGGTGACTCCCCGCAGGGTTTCCAGAGTCGAGTGGGTTACATCATAGGTAGGCAGGATGATATCTCTGGAATCCACAGAGCCACACCAGGAGATGACAGGTACAGGGCCAGGGGTGTCATTAGCTTTGCGATGCTCAACTGGCCAGTCTCCAACATTGAGGTAAAACTCCACGTCAGGAAGGCGAACCTAAATGGGTACCCAAGAAAGGATAATAACACAGAGAGGCTGTTTGTCACTCTTACATCTATTCCTCAGTTCTCTCATGTCACCCAGACTCAGTGCACCTACAGGATAGTTCACAGATTTAGCTGTGCCTAATGCAGGAAATTCCAAGCTTCTGCCCTGCAAGTGAGTATGAAAGGAACACCCAGAGGCCTCAAAACAGATCAAAGTTAGGCCTCAGCCCTTGGAGCTTTCCAAGCATTTTCATAACTGTCAGGGCCAGCCTCTACACATTACTCCTACCACACTGTTGTCTTGATGGAAAAATGAATGTGAAGTCCTACTTCAGGAATTATACATCTGAAGATACATCAACTGCAGTACTGCCACATTCAAATATGTTTAGCGTGGACAAGAGAGGGGATCTTATCAATGCTTACAAATATCTTAAGGGCAGGTGTCAAGAGGGTGGGGCCAGACTCCTTCCAATGGTGCTCAGTGACAGGAGAAGGGGAAACAGGCATATACTTAAACACAGGAAGTGCCATCTGAATATAAGGGCAAACTTCCTTACTGTGAGGATGATGGAGCCATGGAACAGACTGCCCAGACAGTGGGCTGTGGATATCCAAAACCCACCCCAGAGGTGATTCTGTGCAACCCGTTCTGGGTGAACCTGCTTTGGCAGGGGATTTGGACTAGATGTTCTCCAGAGGTCCTTCCCACCCCAACCACTCTGTGATTCCGTGATACCGCCCTAATAGTCTGACAAGATGCAAACCCGTACCTTCCTAGCCAGGGACAGGAGCATTTCATCCGAGAACATTTTGAAGTCTGTGTACTTCCCTAAGGAGCGCCGGTAGATGTGATTATCAAGAACAGTGTAATGAACAAGAGCACCTCTGGTGGGGCTGAACTTTGCTGGGATTTCCTTAAGCATTCGCTGCAGGTCGATGGTGGGAAACGAAATGAAGTCTTGTGTAATCTGAGGTTCTTGGGATGGACAGGACATCATGTCCTGCCACACCTCAGGGTCTTCCTCAGGGCAGTCACAGTATTCATGATAAACTGGTCCTGTGGAAAACAAAGCACCCAGAGTCTGTATTTGTGATTCTACAGCACACATAATCTATACATTACAGTGGCTTGGCATTTTTTTATACCATGTTTTCCACAGTTTTCCAGGGAAATCCTTCCTATAGTTTCTGGAATTTTGAAGAAATTGCTGAGAAAACAGCAACATTCTTCTCTTTTCAGAAATACAAGACTCTGTGTTATCAGGGTGAAATTACTCTGCTAAATGAAGCTCAGTTTCCATGAACCTGCAAAGCACATGGTGGATTCAGAACTGTTTGAGCTGTCCACAGCTACCACAGCCCAGGTGTTGTAGTTTCAAATATATCCTAATTCAGAACTTTGACACATTACATTGTATCTAAAAATACCCTTACCTTTCAAAATATAAGGTGATTGAGCCACATGCTGATCACCATAAAGAATCTCAATTTTTAAGCCTTTTGTGACACTTCCATACATCCGATACCGCATGAGGAATGTACCATCATTTCTATCCAAAGGCCAAGGGGTGTAAATTCTGGTGACTTCTTTTGGAGAGAGTGCTTTAATTACCACTTTAAACTGTGTTCTCCCTGGCAAGAGAAAAATAAAACCAGACAAAATCACTTTAAGCTATTAGAATCACATCTAGTAAATAAAGGTAAGAAGCAAACTCCAGTGAATTAAGACGGAATTTAATTTTCACTACAATTTTTTAATTATACCAAGGTGGTAAAACTAGTTTCCAGTGATGAAATATCATCCTATCAAATATTTTTAGTCATTGCACACCTCTAAATGGAAAACCTGCAGGTGTAGACAAAAAGTCAAATATTTGATTACAAGACAGAAGGAAAGGCTAACAGTATTTTCAAGCTAAGATTAGGTTTTAAGTTTTCAAGTTAGTGCTCTGAGGAACAATAATTTCCTCTAGAGTAAGAAAGACAGGAAACCAAGTTAAAGTAACAGGAGAAAAGAATACTTGCCAGCTTGTGGAAGGGCAGCTGCAGCATGCAGGGGTCACACAGAAATTGTTCAGCTTTGTGTTGTTGCTGACTGGCTTGCACATTTAAAGTCCCAGCTACTGAAAAGCAGGGATAAGAGAATGATAGCAGAGATGTTCCCTGGACATCTGTCTGACCTGTGCTTCAAGATCACCAGGGTTTCATCATTAATGCACTAAGATATGGAATAATTTATGGACAATATGAGTATGAATAAACATAAATCTGTTATATTCTTTAATTCTATCACAAGTGGTCATTGTCAACTTTATTAATAAAAAGAAGAGAGGGACAAATTATTCATGAAGTGTGACAGTCTAAGCATTGTGAACCAAACAAATACAATGACTGCTACCACCAAGTAGTATACAAAAAAAATGGAACTGAAAAAATCCAGATAAAATCAGGATGTTACTAAAATCTGACTATGTCCCAACAGCACTAAATGACTGAGATGTCACAGTTGACTCTATACTTTGCATCCACAGATAAATGCACTGTTGTGGTAAGTACCAGTCTTTTAATGATCAATCATGTCTTCCTTAGAGCACTGGATCTTGAAATTGGATTCAAGTCAAATACAGTGCAAGAATATTCAGATTAAATTACTCTCCCGAAGGAATGAACATCTCTGCCCCTAAAGTTGTGACTGCAAGTCACAACCACTATTCTCAACTTGCTTCAAAGTAGCTGACTCTAACCAAGTACCCTCTCCCTTTGATTATCACCTAGCATTATTTGGAAGAAATATTCAAATCCAGAGCATGTCATGAGGTTCACAAAGAAAACAGCTTCCTGTTGGTATCATGTCTTTGTATCCCTGTACCCATTTTATTAAACAACATTTTTACTGGGCATAGTGATTTCCCACTGAAGAAAAGTAAGTTTTCAGTTGTCATAAAAATGAGTGAATATTGAAAAATCACAAGACAAATATTACTGAATTTTATATCCTTGTCCTCACCTACAGGAAATAACTACACGGGTCTTTTTCCCTGCTGGTTATGAACATCCTGCTCTAGACATGAGGAGCCCTTGATCCACCCAAAGGACATGTTAGATTTAGTTGGTGGCACTTCAGACATAGGAATCATTTGATAAGGGAAGTGATTGATAACAAAGCTCCCTGGGAAGAAGCTAACTCCACTGAAAGTCAAGGGGAAGAAAACTGAGATTGAGCATTTTACGTTAGTACAAATAATTCGTTTGAGGCAGCAGACTTCTTGTTTGTAATTTACAACATTCATTGTGTAACGGGGCCAAGGCTTCTACTGCATACTTAATCATAACAGCTTCTTGCTGATTTTTATTTTTTTATTTGGAGGAAGTTACCATGGTACTTTCACTCATGTTTTTTGTTTCTCTCAATCCAAAGGAATTATAAAAGCAAAATGTGTCCTTGTTGAATCAGCACTGCTAGTACTTCTCTGTTACCCTGAAAATATGTCTGGGACAGCATTTAAGGTACAAAATAATTTCCCAGTACTGAAGAGAGACTAAAACATAGACACAGTCAAAATGGGATACTTTAAGAAATCAAGGTAATGACACCTGCTTTATGCATTTTTTTTTCTTCTGTGCAGCTTGCAAAAGAGGACAAATGCCATGCACGGAAGAATAAGTGATGAAATGGAGGGAGAGGGAAAAGGTAACAAGATACTGATTTAGGCAAATTGCTAGAGAAGAATAAAAAAAAACCTAGCCACCCTATTTCTGGCATGTATGCTGAAGAGAAAAGATCTGAAAAGAAGATTTTTTTGATTCAACTGTTTTACTGAAATTGTTGCTGGTTACTTTCACAGATGGAAATCACAAAATTGACAGAGTCACTAAAGAGACACACAACTATTAGCCTATACTTTCTGAGAGTCGGATGCAAGAGCACATATTCACTAACAAACAGGTCTTGTGTGTGGCCATCACAAAAGCCCAGGACCATAGTGAACCAAAAAAAAGCCTTGAAAAATATTTGTTAGCAGAGTATGTAGATCATCTGAACAACAGTTAACAGCTGATTTTATCATGGTCAATAGTATATAAAGACATGGTTGGCAGTTGTTAAACCTAGGATAATACCTAGCAGAACAGAAGGATAAGGCATATCCAAGTATTCAAAGAAAATGGTCTGTACAGTTTACACTAAAATAAACCTCTGTATTTTCAGCAGAGATTTTCTTAATCTTTGAAATGATTTTCAGGGAAAGAATGACTTCTGCATCATTTGACATTTTCCTACAAAGGCAGGTCAAACAGTTACAGCCTCTGGGTTGAAATTCCAGTGTAATGTGCAATGGTGCGTATCAATTCTGGTGAACAGACTGGACATTCAGAAAAATGCATTTAAAACCATTTAAATCCATTTGTGACATTCCCAAATCTGGATTTAAAATCTACTAATTATGTTATACAGGTTTTATAATGGATCCCAGTAAGTCCTGGCCCATTTGACTGCATTGCTAATGCACACAAAAACCAGTAATTTGGACAAATTTCATAAATGTGATGCCTTAACCGTAGCTCTGCTGCTCTGATGACAGTGTTCCTGTTTTGCAATGGAGGTGATAATGTGGATTTTTGCTATCTCAAAAGGTATATTTTGAAATGTATTTAGTTTATATTGGGAAGTGGTGTCTGAATAAATATTGATTGTAATTCTTAATGACATGTTACAGGAAGTTTATAGCCAGGGTCCCTATGAATACTTTAACCAATGCTCATGCACTGGAATACAATCAAGTATACCACTCATTTTTTTAAGGATCCTTGGCAATATTATTATTATTTGTTAACAGAGTATGTATATCATAAACAATTCTTGGTGTGGGACAGCAGTTAGCACAGGCCGAGGCAACAGCTCTTCCCTGCTGGCAGCACGCAGGCTCTGTCTTTGACTGGAGGCCACAGCAGCTCATGGGATGAATGAAGATCACTCCATGCCAGATGGCATTGGGACTTGGAAACTTCCTTGTGACACTGAATTTATTAATATACCAACACACGGCGATCAAGTCTAGGTTCTCAGTACCCATGTCCTACCAGTTTATCTTGGAGGACTTACACTAGCACGAGAATCCAACTGAACTTCACACCTTTTCACCTTTAGCCAGCTGTTGTTTGAGCCCAAGGCTCTCCCTGTGCCGCTGCTATCAGCCTCCACTGCACAGGCAGTGAGCGTGCAGTGGCATTCCGGACTGCAATTACAAAACTGCGCTGACATCTAGCACCAAGCTGCAACAGCAGATGGAGAAAGTCCAGACCGGCAATATGTGAAGCATCCACACCTCTGTCAGACTGAAGACATACCCTGTATAATGTATGTGTACTCTTTAATTCTGCAGGCAGCAGCTTTCTAACAAACAAGACATGAAGAGGCCGAGCATACTTGGTAGCTGCCTTCTCAATACCATCGCTGTGAACAGTAAATGATACACAGGAAATTAAGTAGCTTCTACCCTATGTTGATTAGCAACACAGGATTTCCTCTAGGGCTATCTCCATTACGGAATCTGTGACACAAAAGCAATTTTTATTCTGAATTTAAACTATTAATGTAGAGTGTGTGCAGTTTGCAGGAGCAAGCATGCTGACTAGCATCATACCACTGGCCCGCAAGAACAAACCCAATTCCCACCCTCAGGGGAAGTGTCCTGGAATGGCTTGTGCTTGTGCTGAGTAAACAACAAATGAAAATTACTCCTTAACGGGGCAGCAGTAGGATAACAGCGCCCAGAGGGCTCTGCTCGCCGAGACAGAAATTTTAAGCAACTGGTGTGTGTGCGGCATTAAAAATAATTACCACTTCCCAGCTGTGTACTGGGATTTCACGTCCACTACCTCCAGGAGTTCTTTCCGAATTTACTGGTTCTTTGCTGTAAATTCCACACTGTTTAGAGCAGACTCCTGTGAGAGCAGAGGAGGCACTGGCAGCCCCAGAAGAAAGGAGGGTCTGACCATGTGCTTCCCTTGCCATCCCGCGAGTCCCGGGCGGTGCGGGCCGGGCGCGGGGGCAGCCCGGGAACAGCGATGGCACGGAACGGGGAAAGGAAGGAAGGAAGCAAGGAGGAGGGGAAGAGGGGGACGGGTGGGCACCTCCAGCCACGTTCTGCGGCGAAAGCGCAGCCCGGGGCAGGGTGTCCCTGGCGCCCCTGCCCGCCCGGAGCACACGAAGGGTACCTGGCGGGGAGCGGGAGAAGTTGCGTCCGGCCGCGCTGACCGCCTGGATGTAGAAGTGCCGCACGGGCACGGTGAGCCGCGCGTCCAGCCCGGGGCCCCACGCCAGGCTCCGCTCGGCGCTGACGGGATCCGCCGGCTCCGCCGACTCCGCCGGCCGCAGCAGCGGCCCCGCGGCGCCCAGCAGCAGCAGCAGCAGCGGCGGCAGCGGCGGCAGCCCGCGGGTCCCCATCGCCCCGCCGGCCCCCATCGCCCCCACAGCGCCCGCTCGGAGCGGGGTCCGGGCCCTCCTCCGGCCCTGCGCGGCCCCCGCCCGCTCCCCGCCCCGCGGGGCGGCCCAACAGGGCCGGGGCCGGGGCCGGGTGGAGCCGGAGGGAGTCAGGGGCGGGCCGGGCTGTCCTCGGGCGGCTGAATTCGGCGCCGCCTTTCGTCGTTGCCCTGCTCCCCCTCCGGGCCGTCCCGCGGTGTCCGCAGGGAGCTCGGGGGCTGGGAGGCTGCCCCAGCCCAGCCCGGCCCGGCCCGTGTGCGCCGCACCGCGCCTTGCCCGCGGGGCTCGGGAGCGGGTTCGAGCTGTGAGCTTCCCCAGAGCCGCGGAGAATACAGCAGAGCCGCTGCGGGAGCGGGGAGCGGGCTCGGAGCCGCTGCTCTGCGGTGCCTGTCCCGAGAGGTGTTTGTGCCCTGCCCGTGGGCGCTTTGCGGGACGCGCTGAAGAGCAGATGGCCCAGAGTGTGTCGCCCCCCGTCAAATAACACGTTACCTGTGGTTCAGGATGCAGCTCAGCCGGCAGCTGAACAGCTGGCCTGGAGTTTAAAGATGAAAAAATCGTCTTTCTCTACAGCTTATTGTTACTGCCTTGTGTCAGCTGATGTACAGAGACTGCTGTAAAAGGAAAAAGCCCCCAAACCCTGACATAATTTAAAATTCCTCACTGTTCTTAGGATTTGCCATAGCAATTGTATTTTAAGTGAAGGACAGAGCAGGGACCCTGTTAGGACGCCTGGACTGACACCTGGTTCCCTGTCACTGGGCTCACCCTCTGTCCCCGGGAGGAGACTCAGACACGCACCCAAGCCCAGGGGCTCCTGAGGGCTGTGGTTGAGATGCTTCTGGTGGCCCTCAGCGGTGCTGTGATACTTCACAAGGGGGAAAAAGAGCTCACAGTACCCTCTAGGAAATGTAACAACAAAGTAATTTCATAGATTTAAAATGCTGGGATACAAGTAAAGAGGGTAAAACTCCAATGATTTGTCTCCTAAGGTTGTTTTATCATTTTTACAATTTGCTGCTACTAGGAAGTATTTCAAGGTATGAATAGATGGGAGGGCTTACAAGGCTGTAGGAGAATTAAATCAAGATTCTGGGCAAGCTTGGATTTTCATATGCAAAGCAATGAGAGCACAAATGAATTCTGCCTGGTTTTGAATAACATGAACTTCAAGTCTCTGTGCATACAGACCATGAAAAACAGGTTCCTTGGAGGGGCAATTATCAAGTCTGGTTTCCTCCTTGCTTTTGTCTTGAGTCTCTTCAATTCCCTCAGCTGAGATAGCCACAGATCTCCACTGACATACCATGTGTGATACTCTCAACAGGTGAGAGAAAACCTGTGTGGTGTTGCAGGGGACAGGGCAGGGCTGAGGTCAGGCAGGGACATCAATCTGCAGATGAGGTTCAGTCCCTGTGAGGGGAATCGGGGTCAGGCACAGCTGTGGGATAGCTGCCTGTCCTGGGGTTGTCAGCCTGCAGACAAGGCCAGACTCAGCAAGGAGGACAGAGAAGAGATGGTCTCAATGACCCATGCCATCTGCGGGGCAGGGACTGATGGCCTCAGGCTGGGCTGAAATGGTGTCATGAGCCATGGGCAGGGAGAGTTGGGGGAGCCCTGAGGGGGTGGGGAATCAGGGCCTGATGGTGCTCTCAGGCCCCTGTTCTGGGAAGGAGCCGCCCCTGTTCTGGTATGGGCTGGGACCAGCTGCTGGGAATGGCCCTGGGGGTCCTGGTGGGCATGGAGGGACATGGGCCTGCCGTGAGCCCTGGCAGTAACAATGGCCAACAGCAGCGTGGGCTGAATGAACAAGGGCAGAGCCAGAGGTCGAGGAGAGTCATTATCCACCTCCATCCAGTACTTGTTAGACCACATCTAGATCCTGCATCCAGCCTTGCGCTCCCCAGTACGAGACATCAATAAACTGGATCAAATCCAGGGAAAGCCACTGAGATGGCAGAGCTGGAGCACCGGCCCTGTGAGGAGAAACTGGGGCAGCTGGACTTGTTAAGCCTGTTAAGAGATACCTTCGATCAGGGAGTGGACCTTACAGAAGCCCCCAGGAAGATCATGAGATGGTGCAGGGCAAAAGGATGAAAGACAACTGGCATGAGTTGAAAGAAGAGGTGGTCACCCTGTAACATGTCGATGTTATAGACTGAGACACAGGTTGCCCAGAGATGGCTGCCCAGTCTCCATCTTCAGAGATTTTCAAGACTTAACTGGATGAAGCCTTAAGAAGCCAGCCCTGACGTTGAAGCTGATCTGCTGTGAGCAGGAGGCTGTACCAGAGACCTTCTGAGGTCACACCCACCCTGACTTATCCTTTGATGAATCCATGAAATTTCTGTCCCTTCGTTCAAATGTCATCAAGATGGCAGACTACTCCAAGATCATCTGCATACATGCATGACCTACTGGGTGCACAGAGGTCTAGACAGAAAAAACACCTTAGTTCATAAGCCACGTTTCCTTCTGAAGCCAGGCTGAAGGGCTGCATCACTGAGCTCAGGTGCCACAAATACTGGCTGTAGTAATTAAGGCTGGAAGAGTCTCACACTATTGCACAGAACGTGGCAGCCAGGTTTCACTCAGGTCTAATTGCAGCTGAAGGGATTTTCACGTGGAGCTCATCACCTTGTAAAACTACTCATCAAACACTACTTGTGGCCCGTACCTGGAGTACTGGCACCTCCAGGCAAGTTGTAGGTGTCAGCTCTCTAAGGGTTTAATATGTCTGCTGCAAAGATTCTACCACGGATGGAAAACTATTTGTGTGCTGGAGACTCATCAGCTGGCAGGACAAGAGAAGGCAGCACATCCTGCCAGTGCAGGAGGCAAGCCTGAGCCCAGCAGCTGATGTGACTGCTACAGCTACAGCTGCAAGATGGACCAAGGCTGCCTGACCTGCTCAATCCATGGCTTTGTTGGCCATCAGCACCCTGATGATGTTGGCAACCATATTAAGATGCTGGATTTTTTAAAATGGTCTTCTGCATTCACAGCATATGAAAAACAAATACAGTACCAATACATTTTTTCATGTAAATGCAGAATTTATATCAAACAAATAGTTTTAAATGTGAATATCCTGTAAATTATCAACATTTACAGAATATATTTTTGCCAAAGAAAATCTTGGAAGAGTGGAAATGTCAAAATTTGGCTCTGCTAAACTGAATGGAACTGATTGCTATTCAGAAGGT
Organism: Prinia subflava; assembly: GCF_021018805.1. NCBI lineage: Eukaryota > Metazoa > Chordata > Aves > Passeriformes > Cisticolidae > Prinia > Prinia subflava. The sequence continues at coordinate 33,758,211 of NC_086249.1, forward strand.
ATTTCTCTCTATGTTTTCATGCAATTGACTGTTAGAATACTGTTATTCAGTGTAAATTTTAGTTTACAGATCCTCAACAGACTGCAGTCTTCCACAACGGACTTACAATCAAAAGCAGTTTTTACTTGCTTATGTTAAATCAAGGCACCTCGTTTCCTGTCATACACAGCATAGCAAATGAAAAAAATTTATGCCTGCAAGGTGAGCACTTAATCCAACTACTTTTGAATGGGTAGAAAATATTTACAAATAAAAAAATGTTGTAAACCATCCATGTCTAGCCAAGAAAAACTGTATGACCGTTTACTTGCTTTGTACACATTTCTTTTATTATTCTTTACCTTAATTTTTGGATTAATTCATTTTGCAGAAATGTACAACAGCAGAAATTCCGCACAAATACTCAGCTGGTTTTATTGTCTTACTCTACAGAATCCTGTACACACAGAGAATAGAGGCATTTACAGAAAAACATAATTTCTCCGAAGAATACCACATTTTACAAGACTGCAATTATACAGGAATCATTTCCTTCCAGCATCGCCAATGTCAGCAAGTTTTATATCCTTGTGAAACAGGCATGTCGTAGAGATCAATTCTGACTATAAATATAGTTTATGTTAGTCTTTCTATGTACAACAAAAGACAAATTACCCCAGCAAAAAGTAATAATACTTATATATCAGTACAGATTTGAACTACAGACCCACTTCTTTAACGAAGCTTACAGTATGAAAAAATAAGGATACCTCTTACCTACTGTAAAATTTACATCTTTTAGTTTCTTGTGGAGTAGTCAGTGATACAAGCATTGCTTGTTTTGTGTAAAATATATTATTTTAAAATACCAGTATACTGTCCTTCAAGTTAGAAAAATATAATTATGTCCTACAGAAATTTTATTGGATTAAAAAGCATATAAAATATGGACCATAATTTAAGACCATATATGAAATTAAAAATAAAGTAGAAGAAAATGTATAATTATTTTAAAATATATCTTCTGGCTCAGTGAGCCACTTCTGATTTTTTATAAAAAGCGAAAAAAAGCTTAGGTAGAAGTTTAATAGCCAGGGACAAGTTTTGGCTACTGAGTAATAATACTACATTTTTGTTGTGGCTGAAGAAGAGCCAATGGAACATGTTTATACCCATTCATTTTAGAGGATAAAGAGTACTGTGGTAACAGCAGGAACAGTTGAAAAATACCAAAAAGAGGTGTGATAATTTAACAAAGGGCACAGAGCCTTTCTTACTGGTTTTATTTACTTTGCATGTAAAAAGCTGCCAGTCTGTACGGTGCAGTGGTGCCCCAGCCAAGGGCCCTCCCAGGCTGCCCCAGGTGCTGCTGCCCTGAAGGAGCCCAGTGGCTGCAGCTGCCTCATCCTGAGACCAGCCAAGCAGAGGCAGCTGCAGAACTTTGGGACCTCACAAATTGTTTTGGCTATCTTCTCACTACTAGGACAACTAAAGATTCAACCTATGAGGTTAATAAAGGAAATCAACAGGCTAAATATTTTTGTATTTTAAGTTGTTAAAAGTATCTGACTTTTAATCCAAATTAACCTGTTTCTACGTCAAAGGTGGAAATCTGGACAATCATGTCAACTCTAACCAAAGCTGTGCTGGTTATGAATCTTCCACATCTGGAAAGCAGATTTCCATGCTCAGATGTCTTTCTTTAGGTCAGTTTCTTGGTGCTGTGCCCTGTATTGAGCTTGTTCTCCTACACTAGAAGTACTTCTGCAACTGACATTGCTCACTGCTCCTGCAATGCTGAAAAGTACTGGTGTGGAATCTGCCTCAACAGCAGAACAAATGCCACCAGAGACATTGCTGCTACGCTTCCCAGGAATGCAGAAAAAGAACATCCATGCAGAATATGCTGTAAAGATTTAAGAGGTTTCACTTTGTAAAGATATTTGTTCAGTGGGAAGGATTAGCATTATCATGCTTGATAATGAGGAAGATCAGAGAATGGCAAATTATCAGCAAAGTAACTTCTTGGTTTTCTGTTAAGTTCTGTAAGAAAAAGCAGCTCAAGCTAGAATTTATTCATTCCAGCACTGTGTAGCTGGCAGGAACCTAACTACTGCTTGCTGACTCAGAGGAAAGCCATCCCTGGACTTACACTGCCCAAAGCTCCACAGCTGTTTACCTTCTATTATTTGGGGAAGGGATTTTTTAACATTGTTTTTTCCTGCTAAGAGAAACAGGAAAGGTGAAGCCACACATTTAATATAAAAATCCAATGCTCAGCTAATACAACATACTAACTCCCTTGAAACTAAGGAAGCTGTACCAATTTATAGCAGCACAAGAATGGGCTCAGCATATTTGACATGTTTTTGCCTGCCCAGAAACTACCACGCTACTGTGCCCTCTTAGTCCCACAGTCCCTTCATAGCTCTGATTCTTTATCTGCCTCATCTAGGTAATACTCATCATCGGTGGTGGTATCACTGTCTGAGTCCGAGTAAGCGGCTGGGTCTTCCCCGTAGGTATCCGTCAGCTCTCGAGGGGACGAGGCAGCTGATGACATTTTGCTCCCAGCAGAACTCGAGCTCAGAAGCTCAGCCCTGTTTATAGAAGAGCTCTCTGTATCTCTGAAAGCACCAGGGTTATTAAGAAGACAGGGTCTCCATAATCGCCCTTCTGTGAGTGACCTCTTGGTATTTTCCAGGAAAGCCAGTTGTTGCTCTTTGCCAAATATACCAAATTCCACAGACGGATACATTAGATTTCTAGTGCTGTAACATTTTTCATCATCTGGTGCCCAGTTTTCATTCTCATCGCAAGACAACAGCTCTGAGTAAGATTTAAATCTCTTCCCATGTATGCCACCTTTGGGTAGAATATTGCTTCCTGAGGCAGAGGTCTCAAGGGAGTCTCGAGCACAAATGCCCTCAGAGAGGTGACGCTCGCGCTGACTTTTCGCATGGCTCTTGCACAACTGCTGGCTGTTGAGGTTAGCGTTTTCTAAGCTGGCAGGCTGAGAGGTGTTTTGACGCTGGCCAAGCGCTGTCTGGGAAGTCAAGTTTTGCTCTGGACATGTGTCTGCCTGCAAGTGGCTATTTACGTAAGTGTTGGAGTTTTTGTCAGTCAAAAGTGGCGAGGGAGGAGCGCAGGCATGACTGCTAGCTCTTCCTTTCTCTTCATCCAGTGGGTATGAGGTAGTAGCACTGGGAGCGATGGGCTGGCTTTTGCTTTCTAACCCAAGATCAAGTGTTTGGGAATTCTTATTTCTTGTGGTTACTGCTTTATCTGGAAATAGGGTTGTGAGTCTTGGCCTATTTTCCACTTTCACTGCAGTTTTTTGAGGACTGATGGCTTCCTTCTGTGTGTATGAACTTGTAAAAGGCCTCCTTTTGGTGTTAACAAGCAAAGAAGGATCATTCTGATTTTCAGTCTTCTTATTATCAGCTGTTCTTGGTCTTGGAGTATTCTTCTCAGAGTTCAGACTGTGATTCTGATTTTCATTGTCCAACTCCAGGAATGGCTGGTGGGAATCCACTGAAATCAATGAGTCAAGAGACATGTTGACCTCTAAAGAAGTAGCACTTCCATCATTCTGTGAAAAAATGTTACTTATGTGTGGTTTGGGGGGTAAATTTTTACTTGAAAATTTACGACTTGTTTTGTAAACAGCTGCCAATTTATTTTTAATTGAAGGTCTGTTTTTCCTTTTTTCTATATCTTTGACTTTGAGCTTGTTCTCCTCTTCTGCACTCTGTATTATGTTCTGATCTTGTGTAACCCTGGAGACTTTATCTTTAACGTTCAGGTTGCCCTCACTATGCCTCTCTGATTCCTGAAGACCACTGTAAACTCTACCTATATGAGAACTCTGTGAGTTTTGCTCTTTTTTAATTTTCAGTTTCTTTACTTCATCTGTATCTGTGCTAGCCACTTTGTCTAGCTGAAGTAATGGATCAGCACTGGGAGCTGTGCTTACCTCAGATGCTTTGCTTGGAGACTCTGGAAGCACTTTGCTACAAAAGTTTAAACCATTCTCTTTTTTTCTTGAACTGTCAGCCCTAAATTGCAGTCCACTAAATTTATTATTACACAGAGGGGTGGTTCGGTGTAGGACATCTACTCTCTGTTTAACTTGGGCACTATCCCTGTACACATCTTGCACAGGAGAAAGTGGCACATCAGCATGCTCTGTGTTACCACCCCTTCCAAGGGAATTCTTCTCTCTGGAGCGGAGGAATAAACTGTTCAGATTTTTCTTGTTCACTTTTGGGGCCTGAGGGCAATTTTCAGAGCTTCCCTTCTGTATAATATTTTTATTTGTTGAATTAGAATATAAAGGATGCTCTAAATGTCTGCCTGGCTTGGGAGGGGTTGATAAAGTGGATATTCGTGGTGTGGCTCTTTGTAAAATTTCCTTCTTTTCTTTTACATTTATTTCTGCCTTTTGGCTGCTTGAAGCATTAGAAATGGCCTTATCTAACTTATCCACTATTGCAGTGGATTGTGGGCCAGCAAAAGAAATTTCTTTTGTCACCACATCAGAAAGTACATTTTCTGCTAATGAAAGATATGCTGAATTATCTTTCTTGTTAAGTACCCCACTCACTGACTTCTCAGAGCTAGGGGATAAGTGAGAAGTCTCTTCTTCACTATCAACAGCAGTTCTCAAATTCTGAGGTGTAACCAGAACTGAAGATTGGTCAGAGGAATACGAAGGCACCTCTTTTTCTGAAGTAGTAGGGAAAAAATCATTTGCCAAACTCACATGACCTTCCTTTTTCTTGTTTTGTATTCTTGGTGACTGAGCATTTTCTTTGGAACAAGGCAAATCTGCATCCTCTGAATTATCTCTAAAGAGGCTACAAAATGTTTTTGAATGCCTCCGTGGTAGTGTGTAATAAATTGAAACTAGTTCATGATACTTGACATGATCTTCATCAACACAAACTGTAAATGTGCTTGTGGTTTTATATTTCTGCAAAAAATTTCCCCCCTCCTTATAATCTGAAAACACAGAGGATTCTCTTCTACTTAGATGTTCACATCTATCTGTCAGATCAACTGATGTACTACTACTTACTGAATCATTTATATTTTTGGTTAAAGGACTGTAATAATCTTTGTCACCTGTGGCAGCATTTAATGATGCTGATGTTAAAAATGAACATTTTGGGTCTAAACAAGACATATCTCTTTGCTTAGAATAAGAGGTGTCAGCTCTGTGCAGAGTTTCAGACCTTAAACAATTGTATGATGTTCTACTTTCTCTAGGTAAAGAGATGGGTGTCTCTGACATAATACTACCAGCAATGCTAGCTGATTTTCTAGGCAAAGTGTAATAAATAACAAGGGGGTCAGAAGATTTCAAGCTGTTTCTCTCAGGGGAGCCAGTAATGCTGCAGCTACTGGTATGTCTTGGTGAGCTGTCTTGCTTGTGAAACCTTCTCATACAAGGTGAAGTACTCCTCATTTTTTCAGTTCCTTTTTCAAGGCAAAAATAACTTAAACTATTTTCAGAGGTATTGGGGTCTCCATCAAAGCTATGCATATAAATATTTCCAGAATTTCCATTTCGTGGAGAACTAGTAGTGAATTGTCCATTACAGTCCTTAGTAACTAAAGTGCTTGCATTTTGCAATGTTTTCTGTGAAATCTCTTTGCTAACACCTATTCTACTCACTTCAGCTGTTTTCCCCCCTTCTGTTTGAGATTCAGTAACAGTGCAACTTACTGAAGAGTTAGTTAGTGTTCCTAAGCATTTAGCATTGTCTTTATGAGAAAGTGCTTGTGGAGAGTTTTGTGAGAAACTAGATGAGTGCTCAGGAGGACAAGACAACATGCCTTGACGGTTTGCTAATTTTTCAGTGGACAGAGCAGAAGTAACATTTAGTAGTGAGGACAGTCTCTTTGGAGTAGCTTTGTTAAGGGCTTCTGCACTCCAACTGTCCCGTTTGATGCTCTCTCTTTGTGCTACATAAGGCAAATTATGTTCCCATTCTTTCTGGCTTAGAAGAAAAGGTTCCTTCCTGCTCCCATCAGGTGGCAAAACACAGGGAGGGTGACTGAACACACTGTTGGGTGGGCAATCATTTTCCTTCATTTCTATATTTCTTTTATCACCACTTGATGTACAGATTTTTGCTGTATCTCCTCTGGCAGTGGCTTGGGTTTGTCTCTTTGATGTCACTGTGTTAAAGAGAGAGACATCTCTTTGCCACATGGCAGAAGCAGGGCTGTTGGAGGAAAAACTCCGTGCGTTGATGTAGCTTGTATCTGCGTGTTGAGGAACTGGCTGTAACAGCGTGTCTTCGTCTGGCTGTTTCACGCCTTCAGCCTTTTCCAGGTGTGTAAAGTCTGCCTTAGTACTCCCTTGGGTAACGACAACTGAATTCCTGTTCAGTCCTGCAGGTTTTGGTTGGTCCTTTGAATTGGGAAAGACTGACTCATCAGTTCTCATACCAGATGAAGAAACAGAAGAGGTACAACTTAGCCAAGGCTGATAGCTCTCAGTGAATTCTGAAAAATTTCTGTTGGCACCTCTTGTCATCCTTTTGATACTTGTATTTTCTGGAGAGTACATGTGAAAATCCTTCTGCAGGCGCTGTGAACCAAATTTGGCATTCTTTGTATGTGCCCACTGGTGGTCATTTAAATTAGCCATAAACGCTTCAAAGCTGGCATCAGGGGAAAGAAACACTTCATCACTGTAACATTGAGGAATATCAGCCCAAGAAGGATAGCTGTCTTTTCTTCCGTAAGAATTCTTTTGGTTTGCATACAACTTGCCATGAGAAGAGGCATCTCCATAGTAGGATCTAGAAAGATTGTTTTCTGATTTGTATAAAGGGTAGTTTTCCCAGTTATCAAAGGGCAAGGGAGAAGCAGCTTTGTCAGGGCAACTAACTCTACTAAAGCAATTACTGCTTGAAATAGATCTTCTATAGTGGTGTTTTGAGTGGTAACTTGGGTATTTCTTAGTTTCTTGTAAGGAGCCGGGATATCTACCGTGATCTGTAGCATGAAACTCCATCAGTGATTGAGTTCTAAACATTGTTTCTGGAGTTTGTTCTGAAGAGTCTGGTGTGTTGTTCCATACAATGGAAGACAGAGGAATTCTCTTTGGGTTCTGTCGGCCAAACCTTGGTATAAAACCATTCTTGCTCTCCCTTGCCAATGGATGCTGCAAACCAGATGCTGATAGCTGATCAGAAGATACTGATGATGGACACCTCCGAAGGGAACACACAGAGTAACTTCTGCCAGCTGTATCTCTGTTTATACAACCCTTGTGTCTAAATCCGCTGTTCTGTGTTACGGAAGGGGGATATAGGCTCCCTTCCGAAGACCGTCCGAAAGAAACCGCAGACAGCCTCCTACGGTGCAGACGAGGATTTCCATCGACTGCATCACCGTAACCGCAATCTTCTTGAAAGGCTGTTTGGTGCCAGTTTATATATGCACTGTGTAACTTCCTTGGTCTGAGGAAAATCCTGTGTTCATCTTTGGCCCTTAGTGTTCTCAGTCCATCTGGGAAAAATGTGCTGGGCACGTCACTCCAGTCATTTCTCTGTTGCCCCCTACTAGCAGTCTGCCTCTTTGAAGTAGGGAATGCACTACTACTTTGGACATTTGATGCACTGCTAGTAGAAACTGTCCTGTCCAAAGGGTCTTGGGTTTGTTCCTGGGCCAGCTGGTCATCCAGATCACTTAGAACTGCATAGGGAAAAAAAAGAGGATACTTGGTTTTGTTTTCTTTAGTAATGTTCTAACTGCTTATGTTAACAAGTTTCACGTACTACATTAATTATCAAAACTGGCTTTAAAAAGAGTCAGCTTCTCAGCATTCAAAACCCTTCCCAAACCACACATTCTTCCTCCATAGGACCTTTCAGCAGTCACCCACTATGACTACAAGAAAAAAATGCTTTCCTCCATGACTGCTCTTTATGTAAATGTTAGTCTTCATGCTAAGTCTGAGTTCTCACTCACACACTCTATATGTGTATCTGTGTGTGCATAAACCTTCCAAATATTGTCTGTAAGCAAAAAAAAATCCCTGAAAAGAATTCACTAAGCAAACATGGACCTTTCTGTGTGTTCACAAAGCACAGTTATGACGTAATTATGAGAAAACAAAATCCTGCAAACCATCAAACAAGCATATTCAGTAGTCTGGCATGTCCACTGTTTGTTTCATTCATAAAATAGTTTACTTCTGAATTGTATGAGCACTGAAAATGGCATTTTCTGGATAAGAAAGGGTAATTAAATAGTTAGGAAGCTGTGATTTGTCTAGGAACAAATATGTATTTATATAAACATATATAGGCAACCTCATGAACAGGAATTAAACACTATATAGCTCAATTAAGCAAGATATTCAATCAGAAGACTGACAGCAACGTATTAAAACTACTTTTATTGTCGAAACCAATTATGCCTTTGCTAATTTTATTCCTCTGCTATTTTGAAAATACCACACATAATATACAATGGATATGATTGTTTTGTTACAGAATTTCCTAATCCACCTAAATACATAAGACTGAGCAATCAGTCATTACAGATCTGTGCTAACCCTTCAAAAGCATTAAGAAAGCATTGGTAAATATGCATAGTTGGAAGAAAATGTAATCCAAGGGTATTTAAATTTTCCATTTTTCCTAAGTTTCTCTTCAGTACACGATAGAGAAGACTTCTGAAAAACTCAGCTTAGAACAAGAAAAAAGAGGAGTTGTTTCTGAGTCTTCCACTGGGAGGACATGAGCCAAAAAAAGAACCTGTGACTCTTGGCAGGGGGTATACAAAGGCTCCCAGAAAACTAAGTGATGCCATAATGCCTCCTGCTTCTGTGGTTTGTGGCTTTACAGTTTATAAAACCAGGCCCAGTAATTGATCATTATCAAAATTATGCATGCAGGGAACTGGGATAGAATTCTCACATAACCATATGTCTGCGTCTAAAGGGTGCAGCATGGGCTCCTGGCAGAAACAGCAGATCTGTGCACAGTTACATGGGATTCTTCTGAGCTGTATCAGTATGAGATGAAATGCATTCTAAGAGTGACACTGACGTCTCCTGAGGTCAGTGTTGGAGTAGACATTCTGCTGTCAGACAACAAAAAGTAGCCACTCTGCTAGAAATGAGTCATGTTTTACAGCCTGCACTTTTGCAGAAAATTCTCTCAAACCACAGTCACTTCTGGTAACAATACTATCAAACAATACCAAAATAAAGACACACACTTACCACTGAAAATCTCCTTCTCTAGCTGTTCATCCCATTCCAGTGTACTTTTCTCTATTGTTTCATTTTGGTTTGTATCAAAAGAATGACCACTTGTTTCAGTTGACATTGGGGAATTATACATTTCAGCCTGTTAAAAATTGTAAGATAACCTGGTTTCAGTTCTACATGTAGGTTCAAATCACATATCACATGTCACATCACAAATTGCGTCACAAGTCCCAGAGGTGAGCAAACTCTCTCAGTCCATTAAATAATGTATTATTAAAATGCACAACTGAGGGTTGTAAAACTGCATGCACTGTATAGGCTTCTACACCTACTATAAGGAGAATTAAAGAGAATTACTCATCTTGTCCTCATCCTGTAGCATGTTTTGGATAAGGGCATAGTTTTCTTATTTTATCCAAACGTATCCTTAGTGCATTGTATCTCTCAATTTAGTTTTCCACAATCACTTCTTCCTTGACCAGTGTATTTTAAAATTCACACACTGACCTCCCAATAGCGATTTAATAATTTAACACTACAGTCCATTTTCTTATTGCATGACAGCACTTAGTGGTAAAAGTGGGGAAAATGATATCCTATTGCCCATCTGTGTTTGGATTACATGTTAAACTGAGAGGTTCTATCCCACCCTATTTCTCTCAGCCCACAGTCTCAAATGGTGGAAGTGCAGACAACTGTTTAACTGCTGAATTATTTTAGCTGAAACTCTTCCTAATTTTTTCAAAAAGCCTCACCCTACTACTTTTTTGTTCACCATGTTCATAACATTTTACTTGTCTAGCTATAATATAGCTTTATATAATATGTTTATATAACAGGATTCTCTGATAAGATCTTTGCTCGGTCGTATATTAATGTAGATTATCCCTTTGTTTTTGAAATGTGAGAGAAGGGAGGTGGCCAGTTTACATCCTCTGTGCCTTTGATTATACACTGTATATGTTCTTAGTCCCCTTTGTGGTTATAGTACTCAGCTGAAGATGAGGAAAAACATGTTAGTAATACAGGATAATAAAGCAATTAAGACAGAAAATCCTTGGAAAAAATCTGATATTTCAACATTTAAATTACATCAGAAATAAATTGGTTGTTTTACCCTTAAAATGAGCTTGTGCTTATAAAATGGAATAGCCACCCATCCAAAAAAAAAAAAAAAAAATCCTACTTCAAAATTTACATTTACATGGTAACTCTATGCACGGAAATGTTGTACAAGAGGTTCTAGCTAACTGCCTGCCCAAACCAGCTACTCTTTTTCATCCTTGTACAAAAGAAATGAAACAAAGTAAATACAATAGATTATTGTTTAGTGTGAGTTTTGATCTATTTACAGGTTGGTTACAGTTGCCAAGACATGTGAAGGTCTTGACCTAGGAAAAGATCCATGCAATTATTCTATCATCATGAGAGAACTGAAATCTGGCAGAGCTAGATGTAGGGCCCAGCTAGGAAAGCTTTGGACTTGAACAGATAAACTCAGTCTACTACATGCAACAAGTTCACAACACAGACATTTTACTCAGCATTTAAAACAAGAACTGCAAGAATACTATTTAAAGAGATGTTAGATCAACAGCCTACACCAAGGGGACTAATGATTGAAAAATCTGTATTTAAACATTGCAAACAATAAATTTGTAAGCTACTCACCGTGGCCATTTCTTCCACTTTTGAGGATGGGCTAGCAGAACTGTCATATCTGTAGGCAGAGGGATTCAAATGTTTGCTTTGAAAAGGAACTTGATGTAATTTCATTAGGTAGCAAATATCCAGCAGCTTCTCATTTTAACAGCTATTAAGAAGCATCTGAAGACAACTTGCTCTATGAAGAATTCATTCTTACCTTGCCCCCCCACCAAAATCCTGCAAAAATAAAGAGCTGGGAAAATGTAGCATTCAGTTTGGCCTTGTCAGCTTGCAAACTTCATATCTGCACAGCCAAAAATGAACTCAACCTACTGACATCTCAGTGTCTGCAACAGCCATAAAGTAGTTTCAATCCAGCATTATGGTAAGATGGTATTTGTTCTTTTTCCAAACAAAAACAATTTAGTAGGTACTACTCATAGCCCAAGTTATATACTGATTAATCTCTTAGTGGTTTGCATCTGCAATTCTATTCCATTTCACCCTGCTCAGATGCAGAGCTGTGCTGTCCGTGCAAAGGAGCAGAGACAGACAGCAGATTGGTTTTGGTGTGAACTTTGGGACTTGCTGCACTCACCCAAAAAACTCCTTTATTTACCAATTTTTAAGACATGGTAGAAGGCTCATCTGCTTTCCTAAGCTATTTAAGGCTGCAAGGGCTTGGCAGAGAACTGGCTCGAGCGTCTGTGAGTAATGCAGTGGTTAGAACAAGCCGAGAAGCCCCGAACATAAAAAGTACTCTGTTTGATGGAGTGACTTGCAGGCAAATACAAAATAAAGGAAAGAAACAAGAACAGGACTAGACTTCACTGAGTCTATTTGAGTCTGCAGATCCTTGTTTTACTACTAAGCAAACCCAGTCCCTTCAAAAGCCCTGAAGGAAATGTTGTTCAGCTTGTGCTTATTGCCAGTTCTTCCTTGTCTCAGAAACTTTTTTCCCAGGAAGTTAATTCTTGGGAGAAAATGAAGTAGGGAAAGATGGTTCTGCTCAATCCTGTTTGTCTCAAAGTCTTTTTGAATGACCTTGTTCTTAGGCTCTTAAAATCTCCCTGTGCTCAGGGAGTACTTTATTGTGCTTCAACAGCAAGTATAAACCGGCTTGTTGGCAAGTTCTTTGTGGCCCAGCCTTTCCTCCTGAAGTGCTTTGTCATTTGTTTGCAATGTGCTTGCAGGCAGGGAAGAACAGTTGAAAGGTGCAATTTGTTTTTGCTTCTGTAATTGTGGACTGTAAAACCAGGATTCCTCTCTGACATGGGGTCCAACTGAAACCAAACAAGCCTGTTGACTTCACTGGGCTTAGGATTTGGCTAGACAGTCTGAATCTGAAATTCCTAACTTTTTCTTGTAGCTCTGAATAAAAATAGCCATTAAATCAGTTACCTCTCCCTTTGAATGAAGTTTACAGAACCAGAACTCAGAAATGTATGTAGCTTTTCCTTTAAACTTAAATAAAGTTGTGTTTTAATGCTTCTAAACCAAATTAAGAACAAAACTTATGTTTCAGAGCTTTTACAATGATTTCCTGCAAATTAAATTCAGTAAAATCCTGTGGCTTAGCAAGTTACCTTAGTTTTACTTATGTGCATAAGAAAAATACAAAAGCTTTGTCAGAAGCTTTATTCTTCAGCTTTATTGTGCAAAGCCAGTCTTTGGCAAAGCCCTAGAGCACAAAGGTCTCCCCACTTGATGTTGTATTAATTTCTCCTTGCAATGAACCTACATGAAGTACACATGTTAGTTAGAAATGTCAGTTAGAAATGTCTTCTGAGAGTCTAGGCAAAGTTTAAATTTTCATTTGCATTTCTGGCACTATTTTAAATTCATCTGTGTCTTTATTGTCACTATGCTCTCAGAAATAACTGGTCATTGCATCCTACTTTATTTTTCTCCCTGCTAACTTATACTGAAAAGGTTATTTTAATCTTTTCCCTATGCCAATCTCTCCATTTCCCAAACTGCCTTATTATTTTCTATAAACTGTTTTAAATTTTCCAGCATTTCAAAATTAAAGTTTTTCTTACTTTCAGAGAAATGTTGCTTAATTTTAGGAAACAGTAATTCAGTTTCTGTTTTGGTTAACAACACTGAGCAATGTTTACATTATTTTGCACACAATGCATACACACATACTTGCAAATATTGTCTATTATTCATAAACAGGGAAGAAGCTAAATTGATGCTCAAGTTCAGAAATATCTGCCACCTGGAAAATACTCCTCAGTACGAAAAATGAGAAATTATGTTTTATCCTTTTCCACTTACATACATATGTATCTTTTTAATGACAGTCAAATGTAAAATTAGAAGTAAAAGATGACTATCACTACTGGTAACAATAAAAAAAATCCATGAATTAAAATCTGCTGTGAATTAGTATTTCCGCAGAGGCAAGGCACCTGTCTTCCCCAGGCTCCCACCAAGCTGTCTAATGCCAGTAAAATCCATTTTCTTCAATACTATTCCAATCAGTACTACATAAGAAGCCAACTAAAAACCAAATGCAAAACTCACACATGCTGAAAACACAAACAGCGTTTTTGTCCAGGATGAATCACACTTACATATTAGAAAATAGAAAGGATGAATTCAAGAAGACTAACACCTTTGAACAGAAAGTGATCAAACATTTCCCTGCCTTCAGACTACAGTTACAAACCTTCCATTAGCATCTTCTGTATCTCCTTGTAAGCACACTCCTTCCTGCAGCATCCATAATTTATTCTCACAGTAGAACACCACCGCAGCTGACGGAACTGTCTCTCCAGAACTCAAAGGACCCTCTAACCAGCCATCAATGTTGAGCCATTGGAAAGCTTCTGCCAGTTAGGCTTACTTACAGGATTTACAGTGCTGTGTCCTATAATGTTTCACTAGCTCTCCAAAATAGCTCTACCTGGTGAGAGGCAGATTATTTCAGTGCTTTGCCTATGCATAAAGCAAACCACATGCCACGGCAACACCTAGAAGAGGGTGGGGGAAGTTTTCAACAGGGAGGCGTGACTAGAAAATGTAGCAATCAGCTCAGTTACACGTCAGGATTGACTTGTTTATTTTTCAAGTTATGCTCGGTCAGAAATCAAAGGCATCTGAGCCTGAGATACAATAGATTTTCCATGGAAAAGTCAGATAAACACACACGAGAAAAGCTGATGTAATGAGTAGGCACAGTTTCGGGTTTTTTGCCTTCTTAAATAAGAAAACATTTCAGTGCTTAGATTCTACAGCAAAGCCTCGACCTACGTGTGTGCATTGGCTTCCTCACTGTGCACCAGGATAAAGCACCCTTGAAACCTGATTCTCAGTTACACAAGTGTCCCTTTATTCTTCAGGGAAGACTGTGGCCCAGCGTTTCTGTGTTCTAGGATGAGAGGCATTACCAGGTCACAAGAACAAGGAAGGAGAAGATGACAGGTATGGAGCAGTGTTAACACTGCATATTCTTTTTCTATGTTGTGTTGTTATGTCAGAGAATTGTTACCAGGGAACATTCACAAAGCCAACCTCACAGCCTCTACTCAAACCTCTCCTCAAATCTCCTGCTTTGATGCAAACACTCTAGAATAGCAAGCTGCTCTGATACAAAACCTGCCTATCAGACTAATCATAATTTCTTTAGAGCCTTGCATTCCCTGTCATTGTTTATTACAGCTGTTCCTTGTTTTACCATCATGCCAGCAGGGAGCCCCAGGCACAGACCAGAATACCAAACTGAGACTCACTGAGTGAAAATCAGCTTTTTGTGCCAAAGGTCTTGCACCTTTATACTTGGATTTCACAGCACTGCACAATGCAGCTCCACCTGTGACTGCCAGTCCCAAGCATTACCCTAAGATGCACACAAGAATAGTAACACTTCATTCACTGTTGCTGACATATGGCCATACAGGACAAAAGTTAAGAGAGAACAGGCAGCCTAACCAGCCTGACTGTAGCTTCCCCCCACCCCTTTCCCTCTGAACAGCAGCTTCAACTCTGGGAAAGGCAAAGGAGAAGGATGCTCTTCAAACAGCAGCTCCAGAGCTGCATATGAGACCATCCTTGGTTCAGATCCAAAACCCAAAGCAAACCACAGTACTGAAGCCGAAGCACTGACAAAGCACAGAAGGCAAAAACGGCAGGAGCCGTCCGGTCTGCCTGGCTGGAGCTAAAGCTGCCGGGCTGCCTCTGAGCTGCCTCTGGGCTAGAAATGGTGGGAACTGATGCAGCAGAGCTGCCTGGGGCCGGTACTCTCTGCCATGCCTTGGGAAAGCTATGCTTTCCTAGTCTATCACAGCCATAAGGCACCAGATCCCCATGCACCTTACACCCTGTCCTCTTGAGAGGGAATTAAACAGGATGCAGCTGCTCCTAAGTCTACGGTCACTCGTACTTTAAGTCTTTATGCAAAACCTGAACCAAATAGGTTTAGCCAAGAGACTCTACCTACTACTTGTGACTTAGTCCTCCTTCTTCTGACACAATACAGATAATCTGTCATTACAGGACCAAGTAAAATCCCAATCTTTCCAATGAGGTGAAAAGCAAGAGACTGGAAAAATAAATTAACAAAGGACTTTGTTCTAAAACACAGAGCAGTTAATAGACTTTTGTAAAGCTGGAAATAATGTATGTTCTGGTTATTGCTCACCGTGGCTGTTTCTGAGTCTGAGTTTTCCTTGATTTTCTAAAGGAGGAAAGCCAAGCAAAAGGTGATCTGAACCCCAGAAATGAAGCTGAAGTGCTCTTTTGTGCTTGAGGATTTGTGCGGGATGACATTTTTATTTCTTTATGATCTAAAAAAGTGATAAAAAGTAGATTTGTTTCAAGTTCTTAATAAATACAGTATTAAAATATACATAAATGTTATGTCTTCACAAATCATTTTCTTTTGCTTACCTTTTATGTCAGGAAAATCCAGTTTTGACATTTTTGGACAGACTATGTGACATACTGGTTTATAATGACTAAGTAGAAGACAGAGAAAGATAAACAGGTTTAAAGTTTCAAAAGGTATTATTGGTTTTGGGTGATGCACGTGAGATACATGAGGCTGATCTTTACAAAGTAATCAGCATTCAATCACTTGAAAATCATACCTGCTTTAAAATACAGGCAAATCAAACATTTGAAAATTGAGGCACCCACAATCATTACTCAACTTCTTTTAATGTTTGTAAGAAATATAAATGTGAGAACCCAGAATATACAATGACCTAACTGAGTATAACGTACATAACATTAACTCAGACTAACATGTCCTCTGTATCATAGAATTCCTTACAATGGGATTTCTGTGGCCACTGGAGTACCTTTTTTTTTTTTTTTCTGCTGCAAACCACATATCATACCTGTATTTTCAATGCAAGATACCATGAATAATTTCTTTGGGAAGGTTTTGACTTGTTTTCTTCAAACTGAACATAAACTCAGTCTGCCTGTAAAAGCAGCTGGCATTTGGTGAGTAGATGAAGATGAATATCCCTTATAGGTAAGGGAAAGAAACTGCAGGATCTGCACCACACCACAGTGAAGTGGAGGATATAAGGAAACAAGATGACACTCAGAAATAAGGCATTCCCTTTTTCTTTCTATTTAAAGCAACACATGCCTGAAACAATACAACAGCCTGAAAATGGCTTATCCAATGACTGTAGGAGAAAGCAAACGCAGAAACGAGAGGAAAGTGTAATTTATAACAATAGCAAGGGGCAGCATTTTGGATATTGACCAAAATGAAGTGAATAATTCACATAATGTGATTTAAAACCTGTGTGTAATACATGGCTTTCCCTTCAGTGACAATCTCCATGTACTTCAAAATGCCGCATTCTTTACCCCTTTCAGAGCCTTATCTCTAGGTGGCATTGACAATGCAGGTGACATCAGGAGAGTCCTAACAGCACTCTGCCACAGCCAGGATGGTCTAGGGATGTAGACACAGCACAGCTTGCAGGTAGAAGTAGTACCTTTTATTTAGCCAACTTACACAGCTGAAAACATTAGACAAGCCTCTGAGGCACACAAGCCCTTCTTCAGATCTGAAATAGAAACAGGTGCTTTCAAAGTTAAATACCAGAGACCAATTACACAGAGTTTAGTCAGACCATCTCTGAAAGAGAAAAATAGTAGGTAGCTGAGGACTAGAGGGGATGTTGGGGACAAAAGGTCACGAAAGACTGAGATCTCTTCTGTGCTGGTCTGTAGTATCAGGAAAATGTTTATCGTTTCACTTTTCTTTTGAAATACATAACTCTGCTTCCACTTGCTATGAAGCACAAATAGGAAGAGCTCAATGAAAAACATGCAGAAGTGTGAATGGAATAAAAGCATATATTATGCATGAGAACTATCTGGATAGAAGATGAAAGACAGTACAGAATACCATGCTTCTTATAGAGACACGATCATATGAGAAGAAGCTTAGTGCAATTTCAGAAACTCCTTCACTATTGCACTCTGACATTGGTTTGGTGACCATTATTATTTAGATAAGGAAATGGACAAATGCAACTCACTGGTGGTTTTGCTCTTTCTTAGCTGATGCTCCAATGGTGGTTTTAACATTCTACTGGCATCAATGTAATTCTGAAATTTTCTTCTTTTTATTTCTTCAAACCATTCTCCAGTCACTCCCTGCAGCCCCTTTTCAGGCTTTTTTCTCTTCAGAAGTTTGCTAAAACAGAAAAAAAAGCCATTTTAGATATAACAGGCCCATCATTAGGAACTCTATCCGCTGTTCATTAAAGTATTTAGAGTATATCTCTACATACAATGACTTTTACAAAATCAGTGAGACATGATACATTCACAGCAATCACATAAAAGTTTTAGTGACATCAACATGCTACAGTTTAATAAATGAGATTATGGGACTAGGCTAAGTGGATGACTTCTATGCTTGCATTACTCTCTTCCTTGAGGAAGGGCATCTTTTTTCCTTGCAAGAATAAGGCAATACATTTGATTAGTATTCTAAAACTAATTGAAAGATTAAGTTGTTCCAATAATCAGAATAAATAACACTCTAAATAAAGCAAATTTTGAGATATTTATTCACTCATTTAAGTAGAAGCAATAACGAGATTATTTTTAATTTCTAGAGGTAGATAACTGATGCCCTGACTTTGATGGGTCCACTACACATTTTCCACTCCAAGAACAGCAAATTGTGAATTCAGCTAATAGATATTCATGCAACATGTTCGACAAGTTTATCACATTTTCCTCCTTCCTTGATGCATAGTGATTCTGAAGGCAACTAATAATGAATGTAAATGTTCTGCTACACTGAGGTGCAGGCTGAGCAAGCTACACAAATGTGGCTGCAACTAAAGAAGATATTTAGTAGCAAGTTCAGGTTTTAGACCAAGAGGTCATAGGAATGAATTGTTTAGCTGGACAGAAAAGAACACGGTAACGTTGTAAAGGAATGGGAATCCTGCAAGGGACACGTGAAGTTACTTGTTTTCAAGTTACATTCCATTAGTGTCAAAAGTATCAAATACAGCAAATCCACACCCCAACTGATTCTGATGGCAACAAAACAAGACTTTGTGCACAGCCTGGAGATCTAATACCAATGTTTGAGCAAGGCTTTCATGTAGTTCTGCCTCCTTAATCAGTGGTAAAAATTTGTGTCTGTAGGAATACAGATGCTCTCAGAGAACATAAGTTACTTCAGTTATCAATTTAAATAAAAACTCATCTGAGACAATACTACTTCACAGAACAAACTTAAACATCTACTCTGGAAATGGATGTATTTTGATCTGGAATTTATAAAAGATCACTCTCCATACTAGCCCCTACAGTGCATCTGGTGGCATCTGACGGACAGGAAGGCTGGAGGGAAACGTTTTTGGGAAATGAGTATTTCCTTTGAAGAAGATTATATGGCCACATGAACGAGTACTAGCCATTCCAAATAAACTTATTACAAAGGCAAAAATGTTAATCATCGCAGATATTACCGCATCATGGGAGTGACTAAACACCGTAAATGCACTGTGCAGCCTGGAACGCAGCCTAGCACTGATGTGAAACAGGGGATGAACAATGTGCTCTCAAGAGCCAACTCCATGACCTCACTCCTGTGGCCTCCCCAAAGGGGATCCAAGACACTGGGAGGAGTAAAAGCACCGAGAGGAAGGCATGAGGCGCCTGGGCAGTGGCTGCAGCCACAGCGACTGTCCGGGAAACAAGCCCTGGGCAGTGGTGCTTCAGTCCCGAAAGCGGAGCGCATGTGTCAGGCTCCATCCCCGCCGTTCAGAGGGCAGCCGGCCGGGCGGCTGCTCCCGCGGCAGGCGGCGCTGGCATCGCCGCTCCCTGGCGCCCCCTGGCGCCCGCCCCCGGGAAGCGACGGCACGGACGGGGAAACAGCTATTTACAGCACATTTACACATTCCAGAGCAAAGGGAAACACAAAAACCCCGCAACCACTCCAGCATCGACCATACCAGGCACTGCACGAACATGCCTTGCACTGAGAGTTAAAGTCTTGCACAAACACTGACTTCAGTGCTTAAACACTGTAAAGTCTTTACTGGTACGTGTTTGGTATTATACGTAGTCGTTATCTGTGAATATGCTGCTTTTGAGTTGTGCTGTCATGCCCAACTCATCAAATAAATCCTTTAAACTGCTTGTGCATATTTGTATTTATACACACACACAGGCCTATCCATGGAACCCTATCTATGAAGTTGTTTGAGTAACAAATAATAGCTAACGAATAGGAGACACGATATGTAGTTGCAATATTGCAGGGCTATTAAGTATTTCTCCTTGGCGATGACTGCCAGCCAAACCACAGCATTTCCCTACATACCTGCTCTGTCAAGTTTACGAGCTCCCTCACGATACTGATGAAGGACAGTTGTGAGCCAGCAGGAAAGCCCATCTCAAGAAACAATTCCAGCAGGAGATGGTATCTGCACTCAGTATTGCAATGAACCTGCCTCTGAGGCAGCACTATTGTCACTGGATTACACATTATGTATTGAGACACTGCACCTTAGGAGTGTCAAAACACCTACTGCCCTCTAAACCAAATGTACTAATCCTGCTTCCCAGTCTGCTCCATCTAGCCTTACTCATTTGCCTACAGCTATTTTGTACACTTGGAGCCACTACCTTTTGAGAGGAGACAACATCATTGTGACCGGGAAAAGTATCTGTAAACTATTGTGGGATCGAAGGCAAATGCATTCCCAGGATTACTTACAGGAGACTGCTCCACAAACCAGTGAGGGCAGCAACCCTAAATGACCTCACACGCTCATTATCTTTTCTCATCTATTATTCTACACAGCATCTAAACTAATGAATCACTCGGGAGCAACTTCTTTGCACTGCTTTTAAAAATATCTCTTCCTTATTGGCACAAGGATGTTCCAGTATTTTTCACAGACATCTCCAGGGAAAAGTTAATCTAAATGTTTGTGTGCTCTAGACTTTCATGTGGGTTATCATAAATACTGTCAATAGATGTGTAGCCTCTTCCGCCACTTCCTGTTAGGATAATAAGGAGTTTTAATTGCAACTCTAAGAGGAAAGGCATTTTCCTTACCATCTTCACTCTGAATATGAAGAGGAAAATATGTGTTCAAGGTAGTAGAAACTGGGTTGCCAAATAGGACATGTGGGGACAACACTGTTGTTTGCAGAGG
Source organism: Prinia subflava (assembly GCF_021018805.1). Classification (NCBI taxonomy): domain Eukaryota; kingdom Metazoa; phylum Chordata; class Aves; order Passeriformes; family Cisticolidae; genus Prinia; species Prinia subflava. Next base: position 33,778,743 of record NC_086249.1, read on the forward strand.
ACAGAGGATTCAATCCCATTTTTGCTAAAGCAGAAATTATTATTCCTGTTGAATTTACCAGAGCAGGATTTGGCCCTAAAGGACTCTTACCACACACCTCATGAGAAAACAAATAAACAGCAACTAGAAAGAATGAGGAATTGCACCAGGTGCAGAATAAGCAGATCAAATTTGCTCATTGGATCAAAGCTCTCAGTGTTTCAAAAGACAAGACTGAAAGGACTGCAGATAAAAATAATGTTGAAAACATTAGATTTAAAAAAAAAGAAAACTTGCAGTAACTTAAACCAAGTTTTTCTCTTTACTCTGTTCATATTCCTTGCTTTGTCAGGAAGAAAAGGCTAGAGATGGTAAAAAACAATGCCTGAAGAACCTGTTCTTTCCTATATTTTTTTAACTTGAATTTATCCCCTTCTAAACGCTTTATACATTATTCTGCACTGGTGAACTGTACAACTCATCATTTCTATGACAAGCTATTTTTCTAGAAAACCCTAGCTGTTGTCACAACCACAAGTAGCTCTAAAACGCTGTCCTGGGGTGACTTTATGATGCTGAAGTGTATCCCCATTCGTCTCTTTAGCCCAGAAATAAGTTCTGCACCTTTAAAACCAGATCTAAGAATGAAGTGGGGGAGAAGGAAAAGCGGTGAATTTTTTTTGCGGCTGTATTCAAAACAGAGATAAGCAGTGCTCTCGCAGTTCTCTGCACTGCAGACAGACAGGGAGTTTTCCCTTGCCGTTTTGGCTGGTTTTTCTCTCATTAGCTGAGGCCAGAGGGGTTTTTTTGGAACACCAGGACTATTGTCCGGGGGACCCCAAGCTGCACTGCAGCCACAACACCGGACCTGAGCCCTGAGAGACAGAGAAAGCCGAGGACACACCCACGAAAAGGACTCTAACTACAAAAGGACTCTCTCCAAATTTGCCATCTCTTCAGGACAGCATTGTTTAATATTGTCCATTATTCTCATGATTGTGAATACTTTGCTTGTTAAATAAACAGGTTTTTTCCACTTTTCTCGAAGGAGGTTTATCTCCTGAATGGGGGGGGGGAAGAGCAGCTGAATTTTTTTAGGTAGCATCCCTTGGGAAGTTCCCTTCCAAATTTGTCCCATATTAGGACAAACACATATGCAAGTATATTTTCTTACTTATAGCTCCTTTTAATTTTTAGAAAATAATCTAAAGACATACTTCCAAGTTGTCATCTTATTTAAGAAAAAAAAAAAAAGGGAAAAGAAGTATTACTGACAAAAGCAAAGGCTACCACAGCTGAAGTAATTTGAAAAAAAAATTATCTGTCATTTCCTAGAAACATATAGTAGCAATAACAACAACATTCTGGTTGCCAAGGTGCCAGAGAAGCTCCTGTAGCAGGTTAATCCTACCAGGAAGAAAAACAGTGAGCCAACACACTCTTTCCTAGCACATCAAACAACAGGTCTGTTTTCTAAGGCAGTCTTTCTTCTTAGTAGCTGGTACACCTCTACTCATGTTAAAGCATGTTTTGTTTATATTTCTTTCTTACTGTTTGTCTGTTTGGCTAATAAAAATGAACCAAGTCAACCTCATTATTACATGTAAGACATTATGCATACGTAGATGAATCATAGAGGAAAAAAACTCCCATGTTTTGGTTGCACATATTACAAGACAGTGTAAAAAGATTTAACTGAAAATTTACCTTTTTAAAAATTTGATATTTGTAAAATTAAGCATTTCTGCAGTAATTCTCTGAAAAGTCAAGGTCTCCTCTACTTTGATGAACAAAATGTGTTGCCAACAATGGTTGAATCTAACCTGCTAGGTTGTTGCAAATCAACCACGCAAATTTAATTTTCTCTTCCCTTGAAATAATAGTTTTCAATCTAACCGTTTATCCTTTTCATTCTTTTGTTATTTTTGTTGTTATGTATTCACTTTTAATGCCCATTAACCCACTAAGTTGCCCTCAGATGTATTTATCTGAGTATGTGAACAACAGAAGTAAAGATGTGAATGGGCAAAGAGGATGTGGCACAACAATGCAGAACAAAGTGTGTGGGTTCAGCATTTGTTACTGACCAGGGCCCAAACACCATAAATGTAATGGAAGGACTTGAACTCTCCTGAACAGGCACCAGGCCAGGCTGCGGGAGGGAGAGTCCCCTAGTGGTGACACCCCTGCATGGAAAGGAGCCACTGGAGTGCCAAGAAATATTCACCTGAAGGCCAGGAGTGCCCAGCACTGAACTGTATGGCACAGGTTTTCAATTCCACTTTCATGGTCACACCATGTTGCCAGCTCATAATTAGCCCTAAATATTTAGATTCCAGTAACGTGCAAAACCAAGAGACAGAAGGCAGAAGAAAGTGAAAAGGGAATTAATCTTCTCTAGTTTTTCCTCTCAGACTGTACATTTAACATGCAGAAGTACTTAAAACACAAAGATACCACTTCTCCACATGAATTTGATATGCACCCTGAATTATCCTTTCAAACAGCAAGTAAGGCTACAAAACCAGGTACCTGCGAACAGAAATATAATTTTGTCCATAGAACACTTTTCTGAGAATAGGTATGATAGTCACACATCAAGGCCTGCTATGTGTGTCACGGATACAGTCAGGGAATATGTGCGTTAAAGGTAGAACGTCTTTTCTGCCCTTACAGAAGTTTGTCTGCTCATGGGGAAAACCCTTCTATTTCCCCCTCTCCTCTTCTTAACTAAAAAGTAGAATAAAACACAAAACCTGACATATTACATTATCTCTATTCAACAAAATTATTCTTTTTAATTGAAGCTGATCACCTGCTTTGAGATAGCCTAATCCAGTGGCATTGTGTGCATTCTTTACACACAAACCACATAGAGAGCGAGATTATGAGCATACACAAAACACTGGACTCCCAATGGACATCGAATACTTCTACTCTGTATGTCACGATGACTTTTGTGTCTATAATTCTTTAACTTCAGCACCCTCTGTACAGTGATCAAAAGTTACCTCTGTTTTCTCCAAAGCATTAACTTCTCATATTAAACTATGTGAAATTAATATACTGGCTTACACTAGCTGCTGTTTTCCTTCCTCAAGTCCAAGACTCCTTTCCCCTTGAAGCTTTTGTCTGCTCTTCTGAGCAAGAGCATAGAATGAAACTTTCCTTTGAAATGGAAAACTAGGAAATCTTGTAAGGACAAGAACAAAGGTTAATTCTCATGCTGACTACATAACTCCTCTCTGTTCTGGCAGCTCTGGAATCAGAAGCTCTCAGTTAAAGCTCTGAAATGAGAAGCTCAATGACTGTCTTCAAAAAGTTCAGTTTTCAAAACAGCATTGAAAACTGAGATCACAGAAGCTGAGGGTGATTAATCATGCCATCTCAAGGTGTAACAATGCCTCAAAACATTACTTTTAACATGAAACTATTTCTTTAGCAGCTATCCTGGGTTTACAGTGAAAACAACATTTTCAGCCGTGCTGGAACAAACAGAAAAGTCTGTAAGTACAGATCTTTTAGTGGTTATACATACTCAGAAAATGAAAGCTTTTAGTCCTTTGGGCACTGGTCACTAAGAGCAAATGAGATGATACGCTAGTAGGAATGTCACAGCTGGTGGTGACTCTCCAGCTTGGGGTGACTCTCTGCCCTTCCCTTCACAGGGCATGCAAAACAAGGGAAAGCTCTTTTCTGTGCATATTTTATCGATTAGTTACAATGTCTCTGTAGGCTACAAATGACAGTCTAAAAGAAGGGTGCTACTTTACTGTGCCGTTAATACTTGCAAGCTACCTACCAATATTGCATGGTAATAACAAAACAAATCCATGATGCAACGGAAAGAAAAGCCGTCTTTGAAGTGTGTCACATAGCTTCTGAATGGTAGTAATTAATGTCTCTAATGAGATTACTTCACTAATAGGAATTTCTATTAATATTAATACATGCTAATAGAGGCAACAGATACAATTCTGCATGTAAGGACTATGATTTATTTGCAGTCATAGATGTAGCCTCAGTCCAAAAACACTGCATGCCAGGTATAAGTTTTTGAGCTCCTGAATTTCTGTCCCGGAAATCTTACATGGAAATTTAGGATGCATACCATGTGTACCACAATGGGTTGAAAGGCTGAGGGTAGGTCTCTCTATAAATCTGAAGCTAATGATTAACAGCAGACATATTTACTCTGCCAGGGTAGAGCTGCTAGTCGATTGCAATCAACTTTTATAAATATTGATAGCATGCAAAGAGACAGTCGTCTATTGCAAGTAATTTACAGCTCAGTCATGGAGCCTAAAGTTAACTGCCTTACAAAGACATACAATGCAGACACTGTTTGACTTTCTTTATGCAAAACCTTTCCTAACAAACAATATCAGAACCCCCCCCTCAAACCAAGAAACAAAACACAGGCCAGGTGAGAACTCTGAAAGACAGGAAGTAGTTTCAAATTAAGAGCAAATCCTCATCTCAAATTTGTGTATGATGCAAATTTTTGTATGACGGCCCATGAGGCTGGACAGAGTTCTGAAATTGAGAGGCTCCAAATAGGTTTAGACATTTGCTTGTACAGAGCTCAGCCTGAAGCCTAGGGCTCTCAAAATACACTTTTGCAGTCTCAGATAATTATTCAGAGTCTCACATCAAGCAGAGTTTACAGTTCTGGACAACAGAAGTAAGACAGGTCAGTGTAGCTGCACACTGTTCATGTGTTACTGTAACACTACAAAAGCCTCATTTACATTGCTTTAAATTAAGGAAAGAGGTTATAAGAATTAATGAAAGCTTTAAAAGTTGACACAGTGGGTGTTTTACATCTGGAAATGTAATGTTTCTACATGTATGTACTTATACGTAGTATGTATGTATGTTATATACTTACAGAGAGATCCTCTGCTTTAGCACCTTAGAGTCTCATAATTTATCACAACTCTTCCACTGGAAATTGAAATATTACGTATAACAATACTTTAAAGCATTATAGTTAGATGCATATAATTTTACATATATTAAAGAACACACAAATATACACATGTAAATAGGTATTTAAGAACACACAAGTCTACAATAGAGAGAGAAACTGCAGAGCATCCCAGACACACTGCTGCAGCTTCTCCTGACTGCAGTCTTCTGCACTCAGACCCCTACTGTTCTAAAAATCCAAAGACATGGCATATAGAAGTGTTACAGTTCCTTGATTATTCCAACAACAAAATAAGTTCTATGTAATTTATGTGCTATAAAGTATAAACATACTGTACTTTTCATCATTTACTCTTAGCATTTGTGGTTTTGATCTGTTTGTTCACAGTTAATATGGTACCTGTATATGGATTTATTTATTTCTGAGGTAAGACTGAGAAAAAGTTTCAGTTAAGAGTTTTAAACGCAGACATTAAATATAGTTTATTATAGTTAGCAATGTAAACATAATTTAGCTGCAAAGAAGGATTAGAAATACATTTCATGTGAACTTTTAGATGCACATGTCCTCAGGACAAATCCTATTTTTCCCTACCCGCTTTAATGAATTTCTTGCATTATATACTTAAGGAGTGAATTTTTTCAGACTGTAAGCTCCAAGGAAATAATTAATTTTTCAATTTAAAAGAAGTACAGGAAAGACCAAACTGAGGTCAGGCCTTAGTTTACATAGTTCTGTGTTAAATTTCTGGAACAGAAAAAAAACCTGGGATCCCTGTGCCCAAAATTCAAAACTCCAGTGGGCCAACCTCCACTTGATTTGAAAACTAGAACTTGGATAGAAAAAAAGATTTTAAAGGATTAGTTAAATTGAGTATACACAAACCACTGACAACCCCCAAATTTACAAGAAGAAAAGGGGATGGACACACACAATTTTCAAATGCCATCAACCCAGTATCTGACAGAAACCAGATGAATTACTGGTATAACCAATTTATTATTTCTGAAATAACATGCAAAGACTTGAAAGTGTTGGGACACAGTCTGTAGAAGCTGTCAGCATGAGAAAAATCATTCTCTTCTCCTCATTCAGGCACCTCAATGGCTCTCTGCTTGCTTAGTATGGGAAGCTGTCTTCTTCAACCTAACGGCAACTTCCAGTTCCAACTAATGTCAATTATTAATTTAACTTCTGCACTTGAATCATGGAGGAGACAGAGGGTGTTGAGAATATAGAGACATCACTATTGGAGAGGTCAAACCTGGGAAGTGTGCAGACTTCCTGTAAGGTGCACAAGATTTCCTGTAATTGGGTCACAAGTCCATGGAAAACCTGAAAAAATCAGACTGTTCCACATTAGCACTAGCTAATGCATTAGCTAATGTCCTGCATTAGCTATTCCAGAATAACTTCCCATATTGACTGTCTACTCACCAGTTCATGCTTGCTTGCTCTGCTGTGTCTGACCTATTTATTCTTGAAGCCCAGTCATTTCATCTATATAGACAGAGTTCAATAAATTCTACTTTTACCATTAAGCTTGGACTTGGAAAATGTCTGCCTATGACCTAACAGTAAGTCTTTGCTTAAATCTCATCTATTTCAACACCACCTTACTTTTGGCACCCCTAGTAACATCAGAAAGTGAGCTCAATAACAACAATAATAATCCTTGTGATTTTCACTTTCACACTGCTTCGTCACTTGAAAATGCAAACATTATTCTCAGCAGTCTGAAAGACCTGACACAAGGCCTGTGTTTGAATGGGCACAGGTGAAGGTGTCCTGAGAATGTCCTTCCCTCTCCTGTGGGTTTGGCTGCCAGGACCCTGCACCAGTTTGGGAAGAGCAGAGCTGGGTGTCCTCAGAGAAAGGTGTTGTGAAGCAGCAGCCACAGGCCTTGGCGGCACTGAGCCCTCCTTGCCCGGGGAGCTGCGTTTCAGCACGGGCTGTCCACTGGGCCGCTCCAGCTACAGCCCCAGACACATCCCCAGCTCTGTCTGTGCACGGCTCTGCCCCGACCCCCAGGCTGACGCCAGCTTGGCCTGCCTGGCCATCGCAGGGCCACGGCTGACCTCGGTCACTGCCACCAGACATGAGCTCTCGGCTTCACCGCGGCCCTGCACCACCATTCCGGCCCTACCCCGTGCCCACCAGAGCGTGGTGGACGCGGCTGCCCTCAGCAGGCCGGGCCCCAGCCCAGAGCGTGGCTCGGCCCCGGCCCTGCCACCCAGCACAGCGATGGCCGGCCTGCCCGTCTGTGCCACCCTGCGCCAGGCCCTGCCCTGCCAGCCCCAGGGAGAGCCACCATGGCCCCATAACCTGAGAAAAGAAGAAATGCATTCAGCCCTACTGACAGGCTCTTCCAAACATCACATGCCTCCAAAGGTTCTTCCTTCTGCCACCACACACACCAAAGGAAACGCCCTGCCTTCAAACACCAAGTGTAAATCTTTAGAGGAAAGGATGGACGCTGAAATTAGCTCACTATGAAAGGACAAGACCAACGAGCTGGCAACAATGCTGGTCCAGACTCTGCTCTGCAGATATAAAACTGGAGTTACATCACAGACTTTGGTCTAGTTAGCCCAGATGGACAGAGTAAAAACCAAGAAAAAATGGCACACATGGTGCCAACCTGCCCCTGGCCATTTCTACTTCTCTTTCTCACCCTGTGTGAAGCCCCAGTCCAGGAATCTGGACCCCACTACAAGATAGGCAAGATCTACAAGATCTATTAAAAAACACAATGAGGAAAAAACTTAATATGCAACTTACCAATTGCATTTGGTTACAGTACCCCCACTCAAATAAGGGAAGTCCCAAAATGGAATTCTTATGATAGTAATTGTTTACCAAACCAAGTAAAGGTTTTCAAATCCCAATCTTCCCTGCCACTTAGGCTTCTGTGGGCACTTCTTTAGCATATTAGCCCTTCAGGGCTTCAAGGACCTATTTTCATTAGTGTTTACAAACCACTAAACATGCCGGTGGCACAGTATCAGTGGTAAGTAATAATAGTATCTTCTCCACAAACAAGACACAGTAGGACACTTGCGCCCTGAAACATTCCTGGGTGGAGTATCTCTTATGAAAGAATTTCTTTATTAATGCTTTGTTCAGGGAGGGAGCTCCACTGGAACAACAATATACACAAGTAAAGCCATCCTGGTATCCTGTCTGCTCTCCTCATCCATGCAGCTTATGTATTTTAGAGCTGATTTTAAAAATTCTTTGTAATTATGAGGAGCTGAGTCCCAAATCTAGATCTCTAACACCCAAGAAGTTATTCTTGGTCTCCCAGGAGGTAAACAGGACTACTTTTGTGAACATGACAAAAAAAGCCTGCAATGGCAGATCCCTCAAACTGTAAGCAAGACAATGTAATTGAAACACCAAGTATGAATATGCTCAAGTACATACAAAACTGAGTATGTCTTCTCAAAAGAAGGTGAAAAAATACATTCCAACACAGGATTTTATTCCCACCTTCTATTGCCAGACCTGTGAGAGGAAATGTCGGTCTAGAGAATACAGTGAGGAATTACTTGCAAATGAACTCAGTAAATGATCTGCCGTGAGGCAGTAAGAACAGCTGAGTGCCTGTAACAAGTAACTATGTCCAAATGATTTATTGTACAGACTGTCTAGAAGATTCATCTTTCCCACAACACTCAAATGTTATTAATGGGTCAGCAAGAGTGGAGCACTGAGTGGTGCTGACTGTACCTCCCAATTAATTTCACATGCTTTTCATCTTCAAATTTGAGGGTAAATAAAAATAAACCTTTGTTTTTGCTGTCATCTATTCTCATTGTCATCTGCAAAATAAATCTACTAAAACCTCCCCCAAAAAGCATAAACCAACCTGGAAAAGAGCAAAACAAATTAAACCAAGTGGAATGAGTGCTGTGCTCTCCTAAAAGCTCCGTTTCCCTTTCCTCTTTTTTTCAGTTCCTATTCACAGACAGTGGCTGATGTGCCAGGTATGTTCTAGAGCTAGCAATTAATTTTTTGCCATTCTTCCTACTGAAAAAAAGAAAAAACTCCTTAAATAATACATGCATAGTTAGTCCTCAAAACACGATCTAGAAAGTAAATTGCTGTTAAGGGCGGTAGGTTCATTTCCCTATTCTGTGGCTCAGTTTCTCAGCTGTTTTTAATATCTCATTTGAAAGTGAAAATAACAGTATTTCTCTTTTTCTGAAGGATTAATAAAAAAAACCAGCACAAGACTATAGCATGCAGTTGTAATAGGAGCATTACATAAAAACAGTCAAATCTCCTAAATAGAATTATTAAAGAATACAGAGCTTTATGTGCTTTTACATGCATTTTCTATTCATCCATAGCTCTTCTACTCTGTCTTCCAACTGTTCATGTTTTGAACAGCCTCTAACTGTACCAGCTACCTGCTCCCATGCCACATCCCCCTACCTGCTGCCTCTTTTAAGTAGCTGGCTCCATGTCTCCTGGCTCTCCTCATCTCAGCTGCTTTCTCTGGACCTTGATGCAGCTCCAGGGGTGGAGGTGCATCTCAACACCCAGTGCTCAGACACTGTGAGACATCAGAGAACCAAAGCTGACTGGAATGACACCTGCTTGGGCACTTTCCACCTATCCACACTCTGCAGAGGGAGGAGCTGCCTTGGAGATAAAAGGCATTAGCTCCACCTCTATCCCATAGCTTCATGCCCTAATGCTGCTGCTGAGACTTCCTACAAGGACTGCAGTTCCTTTGCTACCTGCCAGGCTCTGAAGTGCTGTCCTGAAGACATGGAAGCCAGTCAGCCTCTCTTCACCCTGTCCATTTGCTTCATCAATAAAGGACAGAAAAGAGAAGCACCTACAGGTTTGTTTAGCCTTTGGGACCTGGAGCTCTCTGTGCAAATATTAGCTGCCAGTTCTTTTTTTCATTTCTATCCCCAGCACCTGCAGAACAAAGCTTAAGAAGATGAGCTGGGTGCAGTCTGAAGTCTTGAAACTGTAAGCCAGATAGTATCTTGAATGTTTTTATGTTGTGATTTTCAGGCCTATTTCATTACACATGGAGAGTTGATCTGTGGTATTAATAACTATGCAAACATTTTTGGGTTCTTATGGAAACTGAGTTGTTGGGGAGCCATCTGAACATGATACTACCCTGTGAACATGCTGTATTCCTCCCTGTCTTCCCCTGGGCATCTAATTGTAGTTAAAATATTTGTGACAAGGAACCTCCTTCCACAAGCATCTGTAAAATCATCAGTTTCATTAACCAGGCTTACTAAATAGCATTTCATGACTTGAGTTGGAATTCTGCCTTAATACTGCAAATACTATTATGGAACAATTCATGTATATTGATATAAAAACCCTAAATTCCATCTCTCTTCCACACTAACACTTACGATAAATGAAATTTTCTCTGAATTGGCATTATGAATGAAACCTGATCGGATGAGCAAGTATTACCCAAGTTCAAAACTAAGACGTATTTTTTATTTTAAATTACTAAATATGTGATTAATAAGTTTCTGAAGTATTTTTGGTGTATGCAGCAGTGAGCAGCCATACCAGTTATGCCCAAGCTGACTGTTGCTGCTTCTCTGAATTTGTTTCCAGAAGGAGGCAGGTACGGCTGGTTTGTGGTGGCTGCTCAAAGTCACTGCTGAGAGGAGCCACGAGAGGGCACTGGGAGGAGAGAACAGGCCAAGAAATGCAGTCCTGGGAACCAGCAGGCCAGGACACAAGAAGAGCCCTGCTCCCTGCCCATAGCAAGAACAAATTAAGGTCCAGTAGGACAAACAGTTCTGTATAAAAGCAAAAGCTACACTGAGAGGTGTCCCAGGCCGGGCTTAGAGGTCTGAAGGCTGCCAAGAGAGCCAAGAAAGGGCCAATGGTACCCAGAGAATGTGCTGGGGCATCAGCAGCAACAGGAGGGGAAGCACCAAGCAGAGCTGAGAACTACACAAGTGCACACAATTGACAACCTAACTCACACGCTCCTGCTCCACACAAAGGCTACAGAGAGAGAGGGAGATGAGAGAGGCTGTATAAAGCAAACTTTCCCCAGAAAATATCCCCATTGTACACTTCATTTCACAAAGGCATGGGCTGTCTGGATGAAGAGAGATCCAGTTCTGTCCAGTGTAGTGAGCAACAAGAAAAGAAAACAAAAAAGTATTTCTCAGAAAAAACAACTGCAAGATCAACACATTTGAAGAAGTCACAACAAACCACAGAGAATGTCAGAATTCATCTTCTGATTTTATTTGTTATTTCATCTTTCAAAATTAACTGGTGTTAACATTTTTCAATATAACAAATGTAGCTTGTTCCTGCATTCTGGATTCTAGAGTTGTATCTGGGAATGGATTTCAATTTTTCTTTGCTCTTCTAAGAGACTGACAGACAGCTATTGTATGACATCAAACAGTATGGACAAGATCAGTGCAGTCATTAGAACCTGACTTTGGTCTCCAGCAAATGTTTCACTCCCCCCTCCGTCAGTCCAGTCTAGATTGGTCTGTACAGGAACATGCTATATTGTAAACACAGATGGTCACTCTTTACCAATTTGTTACTGACTACTGGTTGTTATTGATTTGCTCCCTGGCCCTGCCCAGCTCCAACCAGCTCTTTCCAAAACCATGCTCGAGAGCGGTTTGAAGGTCAACTCACTTCACCAACTTTGTGCCAAAAGAGTCCTAATGAAATTGTTCCTTCCATTCCACAGTGTCTCCTATATGCCTTGTTTGATTGACAGCATCAGTCAAACAGCTTCAAAATGACGCTTTGAAAATATATGAGGAGTGGGCTGCCACAGTTCTCACACATTCTTTTAAAACTTTTAAACTGAAAAAAAAAAAGTCTATCAAGTTAATTATCAAAATATTAGTAATAAGAATGACAAGGAGGCAGGCATATGAGACAAAGGGGAGCAAATGCAATTTTGTTTAGAGCCTCTGAAGCTCACTGTGGTCATATAGGAACTGCAAGATTTGGCCCTCCAGGGTGATCATTATTATCACTTTGATTACAGTAGCACAGGGCAACACCACACAGACTGGAAGCTGTCTGCTCCTGATGGGAGCCTTCAGGCCTGAAGAGCTTACAGTCTAAATAAGACCAGGTAGACAAGTGGAATAAGAAAGAAAGTACTTTACTTAGGTCCAGGAGAGATTAGGAAACTTGCCCACGGACACATACCTTTGACAGATCCAGGGTTTAACCCAGATTTCCAGTATGGTGCCTTGGTCATGAACACTTCACCTACCTTCTGCTCAGCTTGTGAATGCTTCTTCAGCTGACATTCAAACACACATCTCAGTAAACCATCACCAGAAACATCCTGTTATACCATGTTTATTTTGACAGCTTTCACATAGAGAACATTTTCTATTGACAAAGTCCTAAGTGCACAGACGAATAAACAAACACAGATTTGGGGGCAGGTGAAAGCCTCATGCTCAAGAGCAGGCTACTGCTTCACAAGGCTCTCTACAGCATTGGAAGTCTCAATGCATTTGCTTTAGCTTTAGTCCCAAAAACTTTCAAGTTTTAAACTTACAGCTCTCCCGCTATGTAATTCCCTATATCCAGCAAAATAGTTCTCATTTTTGGGAGGATAATAATAGGACACATGGAACAGAAATTAATCAGAAAAAGAAAAGTAATACCAAATTATGGAAGCAAGAAATTGCGAAACTTAGCTCAGCTTCACACGCCACAGAAAACCAGGACAAGTTTTAGATGTAAGTCATTGTTGACACACAATATTTAACCATGCTCATCATAAAACCCACTTTACTGAAATAAAAAATACACAGTTCAAAAATCCACTTGACTCAAATGTTACTCATTAACATTCCCTCTATATCTTACACGAAAGCATTACTTGTGAGAAGTGCCCACTTGCAAATCTGAGAGGACACTGCCTCTCACTTCTCAATGTGCCCACAGTCACACCTGCGGGAAGAAATTATAACCTTTAATAATAAACGGCTCATTTCCCAGCACAATTTCTATTAATTCCTCGACTTTTGCTTTCACTATCAACACAAATAGCTTTGATGATTGCACAAAGGGGAAATACGAGCTAGAAGCAAGGTCGAGGTGTCCTACATGTTGATAAGGCAGTGAGAGTTCAATTAAGTCACTTTCAAGAGTCTTGTGAACTACCTTTCAGGCAGGTGGGTGCCTGGCTTTGTTTCCAAAGGCTGCCAGGATCAACTCAAAAGCCGCAGATCTCCCACATTTCCCTGCAAGGTCCGGCACAACTTCCCCGCCGCCGCGGTCTCCCGGGTACCGGTGTTTAGCCCACACCCCACGCCAGCGGCACGGGGAAGCGCAGGAGCGGCCTCCTCCTCCTCCCCGGGGAAGGAGAGGTGCCACGGGGAGCCAGCCGCAGCCGTGACTCAGAGCCTTCTCTGTCACAACACGCATTTCCCAAACGACCCGATGCTTCAGGTGCCCGGCCGGACGGCTCCGGCGGCCGCCAGCGCTGGCGGGAGGCACTGGCGCTCCCCGATGTCCCGGCAGGGCCGCCGGGAGCTCAGCTCTCCCCGCCGCGCAGCACCCCGGCACTCTGGCCGGCGCAGACCCTTCCCTGTGGGGCACCCGCCCCCCTCCCCCTTTCCCGCTCTCCCCGTCCGGACGAGCCGGGCCGGGGCCGTGCGCCCTCCGCAAACGCCGTTCCGCGCCCTGCACCTCCGCACGGACACCCACAGCACGGGTGACAGCCGGTACCTGACTCTGTCCTTCTCCACCCGCCGGAGCACCGCGTCCCTCTGCAGCACCTGGAAAATCGCCCTGGCTTCCTCCTCGTTCAGAAAACTGAGATCTGGCCCCTGGGGCGCTGCGGTCATGGCTCGGCTTATCGGCGGGCGGGCAGCGCTGACCCCCGCGGAGCGCGCTGCCGCACCGGCATGGCCGAGCGGCGGGCGGGCCGCGCACGCCGGCACCGCGGGACGCCGTGTCCCTGACCGGCCACAGCCGCAGCGGCTCCGCTCGGAACCGCCCTGCCACGGGCTGGGCAACTCCCCGCGGAGCGATCGCAGCGCAGCCCGGCGGGGCGGGGCAGGGCAGGGCAGGGAGGAGAGGGGAGGCGGCACTGCCGTCGGGGCCGGAACCGGAGTCGGTACTAAGAGTTGGGTTTGGAGTGGCCGCTCGCCCCGTGCCCGTGTCCCGCCGCGGTTGAGTCGGGCGATGCGCGGAGCGCTCGGCGCCGTGTTTGCTTTGGCGCTGCCCGGGGAGCACACGCCCTCACGGGGCGGGGGCCGCCGCGGTTCCCCTATGGCGCGGACGGCGCGGTTCCCGCCGGGCAAGCCCCGCCACGTCTCTGCCCTGTTCTCCGTGACCCCGCCGCTCCGCCCGGCCCCCGGCAGCCTCTCCGTGGAGCACGCCGCGTCCCGCCGCTGCAGGAGGACATGCCCGTAGTTTTGCGGAGTGGATGCTAAGCGGCAACTTTTCCACGAGGGAACAACGGGACAGTGTTTCCTATTTACTCTCCTTTAAGGTTTTCCTGAAGAAATTGTAGAGAACTATTCTTGTTCTTGACCTGGGAGTTACAATCACATCTCCGAAGTAATTTCATCCTGAATCCATTCTAACAGCTCTAATGCAAACTCAGCTCTGTGTTGGCGGGAGCACCACGAATTGCTGTGTCTCTCCACAATTGCTGTGTCTGACTAGTTTGCTGTATTCGTTGAAAACTTTGTAAAATGCCCTTTGAAATTTTTTTTCATTAATTAAGAGCTCTATCCAGGGCTGAACTGCAGATGGAGAAGGAAATTCTGGTGAATTATTTCAGGCTGAGAAAGTCGGGGCTCTTCAGCCTGGAAGAGAAGATTTGTTGTGGAGACCTTGTAGCAACTCTTCAATATATGAAGGGGACCTACAGGGAAGCCAGAGAGGGACTCTTCATTAGGAACTGTGGTGGTAAGACAAGGAGTAATGGGTACAAACTGAAAGAGGTGAAATTTAGCTTAGATATTAGGAAGAATATTTTTTTACTGCAAGAGTGGTGAGGTACTGGAACAGGTTGCTCAGAGTGGTTGTGGATGCCCCAGTCCTGGCAGTGTTCAATGCCAGGTTGGACAAGGCCTTGAGCAGCATGGTCTAGTGGGAGGTGTCCCTGCCTATGGCCAGCGGGGTTGAGACTAGACCATCCTAAAGATCCCTTCCAAACCTTTAATATTCTCTGATTCTATGACAGAATACACAATTTTTATTATGGCAAAGCAGGGCAGGGCAGTGTGCAGCAGGAGTTGGGCTGTGATGCATGCAGCCACCTTCCCACCCTGCAGCAGGCTGATGTGGGGCTGTGGGAGAATGTTTCCCCACTAGGGAAACATTGAGTGGTGCAAGTGGAAACAAGGGCCTTAGAGCACAGTAGGAATAATAGGTTGCAGGAGGTTCCTTTGTTTTATGCAGAGCTTCTGGCATAATTTGTCTGACCCAAAGAGAAACTTACCTGACTCCTAGCAGCCAAACAAAAAAAGCAAGGCTGTGAGACAATTGATCAAAATGTAAAAAAGCAAACTATGAGGAATTATGATGTGAAGAGTGTGTTTCTCCAACAGAGAAAAGACAGTGAATTTTTAATAGTGTATGGGAGACACTGCTGGGCAAAGTCCAAGCATTTCTGAGTTATTTCTAAAGGTGCAATAGCCACGGCTGTCCGTGGTGCACTAGGAGAACTTCTCTCTAAGAGTAAATGTCCTGTCCTTCCTATTCTGTTGCATTGAGCATAACAGAGTGACTCTCACCAGCAGAAGCTGAGTGTATGGAGTTCTCCCGGGGACTCTCCCAGGCAGTGAATTAGACATCACCCTCCCTTTCTGACTGGCACCTGCAGGATATGGAAAGCTCACTGTGCTTCTGCATCATGCTGGGTCTGCTCCCAGAGCTGGGACAGAACATGGTAACATTTTTTTCCTGTACATCCATTGCAGTGAAGCTCATCAATGCCCACACTTGCTTTAAAAACAATGTTTCATCTTATTGCTGAGTTGTGGTCTTTTAACTTCTTGTGCAAACTTACAAGATGTCCCTGCTGGTTGCAGGACGTTGGACTAGATGACCTTTAAAAGCCCCTTGCAAACCAAACCATTCTGTGATTCTATGGTGAAAAAGAAATACACACATACAGAATGTATAGGAAGGCTGTGCACATTCTTATGGTTTTGCAAAGGAAGTTATGTATTACAGTTCTTACAAATAAAGGGTGACATTTCCCCACAAATTTGGTGACTATCTGTAATTGTATCTATCCTGCATGTAAGTCAAGAATGGACTTGTATTTCTAAGTTTCTGTCATTCTTTTTCTTCATTTTTAGAAATTGGATTAATTGGTGCATTTTTCTTCCCATCATTAAAATATTTGTTGGCGTATTTTTAGTGCAGAGGAAAACAGGGACAAGATGTTCATTTAATGTACAAGCAATGTATACTCTTTCAGGTAATGAGAAAAAAATGGTTTTTTGTACAAAGCAATGGAATTGTTTATAAGAGTGACAAGTACATACACTAATGGCTTTAGAGAAAGGCTGCAAGACTTCACAATGATAATTATTTCAATGGCTTTTATCCAGAATATTTGGAGATTCAGGCATAGCCATTTGTATAACAAGAAGACCTTCATTTTACACAGCATCTTGGGTACATCACATAAGCATTACAAAATGCCTGTTGGATCAGGACTTGAAACAGCTCCTATCTACGGATAGGATTTTTACCAGAAATTTATTTTGTGAAAAATAACCACTCTTCTAAATGTCTTTTCATTACTCCACTTGACTTGCAATTTATGTATTTTCAATATATGGGTCATGATGGCAAGAAAACACTGCCTGTATTCCAGTATTTAGAGTCTCTAGCACCTTATGTGGTTTAATTTCTGCTCTATAAACCTAAGATAAGATACATGCTTTAAATTTTTTCCATGGTTTTTAGCTAGCAGCTGTTCCAGGAAGATATAGAAGTGTTTCCTGTAAATAAGTAGTGTTTTCTGGTTTAAAAACCTGAAACAGAGGGCCAAAATAGCATATGAGAGGCTGCAGACATGAGACATCATTAGTAATGTTAATTGCTGATGCCACTAAAGAGGATGCTGACACACATACCTTAATTATAGGGCAAATTCTTCAAAAATTGCATTTCACAAATACTGCTGTACTAATGGGTGTTGCTAACTCAGTGGAGAAATTCAAAGTGTAGGGTTCTGGAAAGCCAGAAGGATTGATTCTAAAAGTCGGTCTGTACCTAGGCAATCGAGAGGAATGCGCAGGAGGGTTGGTTAATTCTTGAAGCAATTGGCCTTGAGGCTCGTATCAGCCTTGAGGCTTGGAAGAACTGTAAGGTCTTGTCTGTTCCTGTTGCACTAATTACTGTCTAAATTGTCAGCCAGATTAGTGAAGGCTGGTTTAATTAACTCCCTGCATTAAGTGAGAATGGCTTCATGACAAGGCAAAGAATAAATATGAAGCGTCTTTCATTTAAAATGTACTAAATCTGCTTATTGTTTTTGAAATAAATATTTCCAGCACTAGGCTAGGTGAAAAACACTTGGATCATACTACTCATAAGGACAAAAGCAGTGCCTCTCTGTTTAACAAGCCCATTGTTTACACCTCCGTTTCTTCTAATACTCATTATTTATTGATGTGTGATAACATCTGGAGATCCATCTGAGTTTCAGGGACGGGGAGGCTTGCAGTGTATGGTTCCCACAGCCACAGCTCAGCATGTCCACTGAGCAGTGGGTGTCCTTCAGGATCTTCCACTGGGCCCTCAACTCCCACTTCAAAAGAGCTTTGGACTTCCATTTAGGCATTTCAGTTGTGAAGTGGTATACTTTGAAGATTGCCTGGACATCAACAGCCAAGCGCTGTTTGTGTTTTTGTAGCTGTTTGTGTGCTTCACAGCCTCTTGTGAGGCAAGGAGGGAGCTAAGACCAGGCTGAGCAGGCTACGGGGCACAGACCATCACTGACCACCCTGTAAATGCCATGGGCAGCAGATCTGCTCCCACAGGGACAGCCAGTCTTCAAGGTACGCTGTGTTCCCAAGTCACATCTTGCAGCCTGTGTGGCTGCAGACTGCTCCTTTTCTCAATCTCTTCAAGCATTTCCTCTTGCTGAATCTGTCATTCACCTGCTTCTTTCTTCCTCCCCATCCCTGGAGTGTGGGCTGCTCCCTTCCTGCACTTTTAGGCTCTGCTCTGCCTACACAGCACATTTCCTCACCTTACAAGTACTGCTTGCTGCTGCTGCTGCTCTAAGGTTTTCCTACCACACACATTGTCAATATGGACTCCTCAATTTGTTTCCTGTGCAGGATTGTTTCTGCTGAAATGGACTTGTTGATCATTTAGAATGACATAAGGACATCATAGCAAAATATGATCTGGTTTTTGCCTACCAGAAGGAAGGTAAGAGCGATGTCCCAAAAGCATATTAGCATTGCATAGCAGCAAGGAAAAGTGGTCATGAGAGAGATCTCTGAAATGGTGGCTGCAGTCTGACCCTGCACATCATGATACTACCCTTTGTGTATTTGGTGCTGCTTTGAAAATGAATCCATGACACCCCTTTCTTTTGCTTTTTCCTTATGAATGTCTGTCCTTCTTCCTCTCATATTTTTAGGATTCAGTTAATCACTAATTTCTTTTGTGAAACTCACTGGGACTGCACTTTCTCTGGACTGGAGAGAAGAGAATATTTTGAGTAGGATCCCTCACAGGGCAAGACAGATTGGGCTTGTAGGGTGTTGCTGCAGAGGGCTACAGCCCAGAGAGGCATATGAAGCAGATTGTTACCTTTACAGATCTGGAATATAAAACCACTGCTAGGAAAGAGAGGGTGAACATGTTTGGTTGAAATTATGCAAGGTTTCTGCTTTATTATAGGTCTGATGTCTTGACTGTCAGAGCCATAGCTTGGCTAGTACTGCATCTAACATCTGCTGTCTTGGCAGAAACTAAGCAATCTTCTCCTCCTCCTTAACTAATATGTGCATAAACATAATCACCAGAGGCCAATACCTGGGACACGGCAGAATTATACATTTAATGTATTTAGGTCTTATGCCAGAGTATGCAACCTATTAAGATAGGCTTGAGTAAAGGTACAAAGAAGCAGGCATGACTAAACAATAAGGAAGAGATGTCATCAGAAGCGAGAAGGCAACCTTTAAAACATTGTAGTAATATCCAAATGAGGAAAATAGAAAAATTCATAAATCCTGGCTGATAACAGATTAAAAAAAAAAATAGCTGGGAGGAACAACATGCTGAAAATCTCTAAACAAGGACTAAAACCTTCTTCAGCACACCAAGAAGCTCATCAGAGAGTCTGTAAGGCTGATTGATGACTGCTATATAAAAGAAGCACTATGGAAGATTCAGTATGACTTATAAAAACAAAACTCCTACTTGACAGTGCTCTTTTTGAAGGATGGCTCAAATATTTGGACAAAACCACACTGATGTAATCTGCTTGTTCTTTTGAAGACATTTCATAGTACCATCATCAACAGCTTCCAAGGAAACTTAGTAGTCATAAGATTAAATAAAAAGTCATTTTATGGGTCAATAACAGGTTACAACTTGGGAAATAAAGGGTAAGAGGACAGGTTACTTATTATAGTGGAAGGTCAGTGGTAACAACTGGTCACAACCACTGGTAACCACTGATTTTCCCAAAGCTCTGT
The DNA here is from genome assembly GCF_021018805.1 of Prinia subflava. NCBI lineage: Eukaryota > Metazoa > Chordata > Aves > Passeriformes > Cisticolidae > Prinia > Prinia subflava. The sequence goes on from NC_086249.1 coordinate 33,798,351, forward strand.
GCACACTTTTAGGTGACCTAGAAAAGAAATAAGCAGTGAGGTGAGCAAGTTTGCTGGTGTGGTGGGAAAGTTTATGATACGAAGACATTCAGGGGAATAAGGACAAAGGTATACTGTGAAGGACCACAAGAGGCTTTTGTAAGCCTCAGAATGAGTAGGAAATGTGGTGAAAAAAAACCTGGCTTCACATACAAACAGCTTTCACCAGTAAGCAATGAGCTTTGAGCTAACTATTGCCATTTGGATTCAATGATATTCAATGTCTTTATGATATGCATATCTTGTGAAAACATCAGAAAAGGAACCCAAATATTGGAATTTATTAGAAAAGGAAAAACCTCCATAGTTTTCTCACAGCTTATATATGAATATGGAATTCTGTATGGAACATAGGCTATATTACATATTCCTATACCATATGAAGATAGATTTCTGCATATGTATTCTGATTATAAATTAATATATATTCTCCATATAAATGAGGGAATTAGAACATGGAGTTCTATATATTCTATATTTCTATGTGTTATAGAAATGGTGGAAATGAATTTGGTGTTTCTTCAAGTACAAGAATGAGGGGCCATCATTCTGGATTCCAGACCCATGGCTGGCATCAAGAATATGTGTTTTATGTATCTGTGGAGGGCTCCTTGTCTTAGATAAGAAGTTCCTGAGGATTGTTTTTTGTTGGAGTGGCTGTCCTCGAATAGTTTTTTGATATTTACTACTAGAAGTTGTAACCTTAGGAGCCAACATATCCCCCTCTTGGTACCAAACTGTTCTTCATCATCAGAGTCTTAAAAATTTTGCAGTTCACCAGCAGAAGCTAAAAGAAGGGTGTCAGAACTGAAGCAGAGTGGTGTCAAGATATGCGGGCATACAGATGGATAGATGAGGCTGCTCTGTATGATGGGACAACTTTATAGTATTGAGAGTAGACCAAATAATATGTGCATTTTTGCATCTAAACTGCTTTCAGGAATTAAATTCAAACTCAAAACTTCTGTAGTTGTATCTTAATTTCTTATCGAGCCAGCTTTCATGCTTATGCTAGGATCAGGTTTATGTGAACCAGCACATAAGAAACATAGGCAAGGCATGGAAATTCAAGTAAAATCTCATATGACAGTGAAGATATCCTCAAATGTCCCTGTGCTTCCCTCTGCATGTGCTCTTACATAAAAGCTAGCCCAAATCTGACTGCTGCATCTGACCTGGTTTTGGCTGAGATAGATAAATAGACACACAGTGAGAGAGAGAGAGAGAGAGAGAGAGAGAGAGAGTTTTCTTCTTAGTAGCTGGTATCTTCTTGTGCTTTGGATTTGTATAATAACACATTCATGTCTTTAGGTTTCTAAGTAATGTTTCTACCAAGTCAAGGACTTTTCAGCTTCTCGTGCTCTGCCAGCAAGAAGGCTGGAGGGGCACAAGAAGTTGGGAGGAGACAGAACCAGGGCAGCTGACCTTAAAGATCAAAGGGATATTCAGTACCACATGACATCATGCTGTATATAAATTAAGCTGGCCAGGGGCTGCTCTTGGGAAATGGCTGGACATCACCTGGTGAGATGATGCCCAAGTGGTGAGAGCTGCATTGTGTATGACTTGTTTTGTATATTCTAATTCCTATTATTATGGTAATTAACACTATTATCATTTACTTCCTCTTCTGTCCCATTAAATTGTTTTTATTTCAACCCACAGGTTTTCTCACTTTTACTCTTCTGATTCTGTGCCTCTGGGAGTCAGCTTACTTGCTGAATGGGGTTAAAGGAAGACATCATGTCATCTATAGTCCCTGGAACTGCTATAGTTGTGTAGGGTGATATATTTGCTTTTTCACACAAAAACCCCCAAACCCTAATACAATTTTAGAGCAACCAGCATGGCTTTACCACAGATACCTGGCTGCCTTCAATGAACACTGCTTTGGGGATGAAAGGCAAGCAATTGATATTGGCTATTTTGACTTTAGCAAGATTATCAAGACCATGTTTGGTTGTATCTTTGTAACCACGTTTGAGAGACATGGACATGGACATGGACAGGATGGATTTTTTGATGAAAGAAATGATTGGACCATCAGGCTTAAAGAGTTCTGGTTAGTAGCTGAAATTCTAACTGGTAGCCAGTTAGGAGTGGTATTCTTGTGCACTAGATTGTTACCCTGGTAGTATTTAACTTCTTCCCTAATGACCTGAATGATGAAATGGAATGCACCCTCATTATCAGGTGACATCAAATGGTGGGGAAAAGATGGCATGCTGGAGAGCAGGGCAGTTATTCAGGGAGATCTCAACACACTAGAGAAATAGCCTGACAGAAACTTCATAATGTTCAAAATGGGAAATTAAAAAAACCAACCAACCGACCAACCAACCAACCAACCAACTAAAAAAACCAGTTAAAAAAAGGCAAGGAAAGCCTCACCTAAAGCTCTATGATACAATGCCACTGTATAATTTGACAGGCTAGAACAGAGTGTCTCAGGAAAGGACCTGGGGGTCATGGTGAACAACCCAAACTTGAGCCAGCCATGTGCCCTTGCAGTAACAAAGCCTAACTGCATGCTGGGCTGCATTATTGAGAGTGTAGCCAGCAGGCCAGGGAAAGTGGCTTCCTTGTGAATTCAAGAGGCTGCATCTGGAATGTTGTGCCCAGTTTTGGACTCCCAAATACAAGAAACATTAGCATACGGGGACAAATCCAGCAGAGGAGCATAAATCTGACCAGAGGGCTGTAGACTGTGACATGAGTAGAGGTGGGGTAAATGGCTTTGTTCAGTCTGAAGAAAAGGTTAAGATAAGTTACTTGCGTACAACTTTTTAGTGGATGGTTACAGATCTCCTTGGAGGTCCAGTACAAAAGGACAAGTAATAATGGACATAAATTCCATGAAAAAAAATCTAATTCACCATTATTAAAAAAAAAAAATCAAAAAAATCCTGGAATTATTTGGGTTGAAAGAGACTTCTACAGATCATTTAGTCCATCTTTCCCAGCCATGGGCAGGGACATTATTATTCACTAAATCAAGTTGGTCAAAACCTTACCCTGTTTGACCTTGGTGGAATCATGGCTGATCCAATACTATAACAGACTGTCTAGGAAGGTTGTAGATGTGTAAAACTGGGGAAGGCACTGACCATCTAACATCAGTTAGCCCTGCTTTGAGAGGAGATTCAACCTGACAAGGTCCCAGAGTCCATCTAGATTACTTTATGCTTCTGTGATTCCAAGTGGTTTATGGTTATGTGTCACATTTAACTCCTCAAACCAAAAATTATCAGAGACAGAAAATGCTTCTGTGTACTGACAGCAAGATGCAAATGTAATCCATCGTGAGGAAGTTTCTTTCATTGTATATATCGGGTCATCTTTTACTAGAGACTAATAACCAGATTATCAGAGAGAGTCTACCAGCATCTATCAGTGATTAGTGTCTTTAGAATTTAATGATTTCCAGCGCTGGGTGGGGAAGAAAGGTAATAAATTTTACGAAAATTATTACTTCAATTTTCATTTAATTAAGAAAATTAAAATAAATGAAACACAATAAAAAAGTCTTACAATCCATAATAAAATTGCATAACAGAAAATCTTAATGATATCTTTAGTAAAATAGTTTCTGAGCTACAACCATATCATACTCTGTTTAAACCCTGAAAAAAGTACAATTATTAAAGCCCCAGAGAAAACTGGCTTTATTTACATGCTCTGTCTTGGAGAGAATGTACAGCAACTATGATATAGCTAAATCAAAATGCCTCTGTGAATATGCCAGGTGAAATTAATATAAATTCTGGCATGAAAATGCCTTTCATTCCAGAAAAGCAGCAGATTGTCTTAAACTTAATTATATCACAGATAATTCTGTGATCATTTTTAGCATGTAACTCCAAGAGTGCTTTTATTGCAAGAGAAACGCAAGAATAAGAATATCACAAGAATAAAATCCTTTCTTTATTGTGTTTGCATAAATATCCCTAACAGTGGAGGGGAAGGAGTAGCCCACTCACATCCTTCTTTTAAATAAGAGTTACTTTTGGTGTTGGTCAGCTTCAAATATAGAAGATCAGAAGAACAAAGAGCATTATTTAGTAAGAAATATTTTGCCTTTGCTTTGTGTATAGCAATCAAGTTCTATCTGAAAGATTAGGTAAACTATACATTTGTGCTTCAGTTCCACTGCCTAGCTTATCCTCATCTACATACACTGGTGATGAGTCTAAATACCTTCACCTGCCAAAGAAAGTCATCATTTTACTAAATGTAAGCACTTGTGCTGCAGACAGCTCCCTTTAAATGAATTAGCCTAATTACTTTTATTTTCAATGAAGACCAAATGGCTATAGTACACAATTTATCTCATTCTAAAGTAGACATTTAAATAGGTCAAGTGAATCATGCCTTAAAGAGGCTGTTTCTCTCATTGAGTATAAAGGGAGTCTGGCATGACTAGCTCCAAATTGTAAACTGTATACATCTAAAGTTAGGTGAGAGGAATCTCATCCCACCTGTTTGTGCACCTAATAAAAGAAGAATACCAATACAGTATAAAATTGAACCAACTGTCCCCAGGCTTTGAAACAAGTTGTTTTCATCTTGAAGCAATCTGGTTCTTAATTTAGGGTTGGATTTAACTCCCACTGAAGTCCCTAGCTGTATGTTTTAAGGGGAATTTAATGAGTCTTGTCAATTACTGCTGTTCACTCTCTAATCAAGTATACTTAATTAAATTCAAGGATAAATGGATACCCAATCTTAATGAGAAATTATATGCTATAAATACAGGTTATATTTTGAATAGGATTTTTTTGTAAATTAGTTTTTTGCCCTTCCATCTTATAAATAAAATATGCAAGCAGTATAGATAAATCTTTAGTGATAACTGTCTTTAATAATTCTAATTCAAGTAACATCAGGAAATACATCTTTTTTCCCTTCCACAGGGTTATTAGCTCTTTAATTAATACTTGGAATATATTAAATGAAGTCCAGCAGGATGTTATCTCTCTGTTTAGGTGCTACCTCTCGTTTTGCACTGTCACTTTTGCAGAGCTCCTCAGTGCTGGACCCCAGATAACAATAGGCTCATTGTACTATTTCTAACACAGAGTGTAGTGGAATTGTGGTTGCAAAAATTTGATACAAACTTTCGGGCCTACTATCAGAGATGGAAATGAATGGCTATCCAAATGAAACCAGTGAAATTTTACTATGTAGCCAGGGTGTGGTTCCAGTCTGGTCTTACTGTGGGGAACTGAGGAAACAGCGGGCGTGCATGACATGACTGTGACCGTGACATGTAGCACAGGGGCCTTTGCTGGGAGAGATGAAGCCAGAAGATTTGTGTTCTCTTTTCTCCTTGATGAATTCATGCTAAATACCTAACTGGCTTCACGGTTGATTGATTTGATGTGCAAGTGGTACAGAGGTCTTGAAGGAGGAGAGAGAGGGAACTCTGTGAAAGGAAGGAGCTAGCACCTCAGTAAGATTCACAGACCCTGGAGTCAAATGCTACACATCTATTATCTGATTGAGTTTCTATTTCTACCTGTAAATCTGCTTCAGAGGAACACATGTTTGAGAAGACAGAACATTACCAGGAGCTGCGTGAGGGAGAGGAGGCTGCCTTGCTTTGTCTCTTTGCTGAGAACTGTGTGTTACAAGTTCTCTAGACAACCCTTGTTTGGCAACTGTGATGCAAAGGCAGAAGAGGTCAGCTTGGAAGGATTTTAAACATATTAAAAACTGAAACAGCAACTCTGCATATCAATAACAGGATTAAATTAAAAGAAATGGATCAGTACAGAGGGGCTGAAAGCAAAGGACTCTCTCCAGTACACCTGGCAGTAAATGAAGAGGATTTAAGTAGGTGGGGAAATACAAGCAAATTCAATACATTAGAAACAATGATGCAAAATTGAATGCTTTTTCTTTTATTTAGCCTACCCCATTCTTGTGGTAGGAGATTTTCTGCTAAACAAGCAGCTCTGCTGTAAACTAGGCTGCTGTTCCATTCCCAGCTTTCATCCACACAACATCCTGACTACCTTTATTGTGGCACCCAATCCAGCCCACTTATGAATAGTTGGTTTGTGTAAGCCTGTAAGGGAGAACTGTGAGCTCTGCAGAGCTCTTTAGTGGGGAGATGATAGCTTGTAATGTTAGCAGAGTTACTTCAACCCCTTTGGTACTCTCCTTCTGGGTAAATCTGTGCTCGAATTGTTCTAATTGTGGCAACCTGTATTTGAAAACATTTGGTGCAGACTAAGGAAAACCTGGGTCCTGAAGGGATGCAGAATCAAGAAGCTTTTCCTGTTCCAACTGAAGTAACTACACTAGTAGTTTTCTTGCATATTATCAGTTTTTTAATGGACCATATAGACCTTGTATTTAATACTGAAAAGAATGTGAAGCTTCTGTGCATTAAAGTGACTGTGCTATGAAAGCCATTACTTATTTTTTCATGAGGAATAATGAAAAACTGAGAAATTGTATCAATACTCCACAGGAAAGGCATTAGAGGCTACACAAAACACACACACACAAATTATAGTTATATTCAAGTATATAGTCAAGTTATATTGATATAACTGCAGCATTTTCTGGTTTTTTTTTTTTTTTTTTTACAGCGACCAGTGACGTGCTGAAAAATTTATGTATGTTCTCATTTTCCTGTAATACCATCCATAAATTTTGCCTTATACTGGTCTATTTCATCAGAAGAAAGAATCACACACAAGTTTTATAACACTATAAAGATAGGATGAGTCTGATGTCTTTAATTACTAGCCCAAAAATGCTAATAAAAGTAATTTTGATGGCACAAGAGATGTCAAAGCAACTTAATCAGTTTTAACTTGTTTTATTTACAAGCTTACAAGATCTACATAGAAACTTCTTTCTTAAGAGCAAAAGAAAAATACAGAACCAAGATGGCACAGCCTTAGTACTGGCTTGGCTTTAAAGGCAAAGGAATTTATGAGATATACACATTCAGTAAACAATCACATTTATGTACTTATCTGGGGCTGATGGTGGAAGTGTTGTCACAGGGCTGGCATGGCAACAGACATTACCAAATCAGTGGAATTGCACAATAATTATTTTGTGCCATATATAGAATGGAAATGCTATCTGCTCTCATGGGCTAATTTGCAATGACTTGCCTACCCTGCAGGCCCTTGTATACCAGACCCATTGCAGTATGGAGATCCTTATATAGTGGTGCTAATATTCTACTGGTTAATGATTCTGAGTCATCCTCTTCTCTTGAGCTGTGGGCTTTGGGAGTCAATGGGCCCTGAGTCATGGTCAGTCTCCCACTACCAGAATTACCTTTCTCCAGCTGAGGCTGATTCAGCACAGTTGCTGAGTTGGCTTTATTAATTTTTTCCTTATCTTGCCCGTACTGCCAAATTTCCTGGTGGCCCACAGATTCTGCATTCCTTCTGTCCTCTATCAGTGGTACACTCTTCTTCCCATGCTTTAGTAACCTCCTCCTGGATCTGAGAAGCTTGTCAAGCCCTAAACCTTAACAATGCAGTCCTACTGACAACTAATTTGTCCTTCTAACACCCAGACATCCCTTAGAACTTGTTAGCTGTTATCTGTTCCATGGATTAAATTTCCTTTCTTGTTGATTAGGCTTAAAATTACACAAAGATCAAACATCAACGAACATACTTTCTTAAGAAAATTTTATATATGCCACATTTTGTAACACTGGGACACCTGACAGCTTGTTCTGGGGATCAGTTGCTGCCTCAGGAAATAGAAAATGGCACTTATACCACTGACTACCGTAATCTGGCAGAATGGACTACCTAAGTGCTGTAGCCCATTGAAAAGTGACATGTTGGCTTACCTGGGTAAGCCAGGTTACTCAACAGCAGCAGCTGCCAGCAGCTGGACAAATAATTCATATGGAGGCAGTTAGGAGCTGCCTATCACAACTTCTCTCCCCTGTATGGACACCCTCTGGTAGTAGTATCCACATTTTGTAATCTTAAATTTCATGATCTCGTTAGGAGTTGGATATGCTGTCCAGGGGATGAGGATGAGAAGATTGGTAAAATAAAAGCAGACAGTTTCTAAGGAGGAGCTGAGTCCTGCTACCCAGAACAGCAAAATATTTTCCTCTCTCCTTAATTTCCTTGGCACTGCGATGCTTGGTAGAAGATGCTCAAAAAGGAGGAAGAAATAATTATTTGCCATTGCAATTAATCCATGTCATGCATGATTAAGTCAGAGTACCTGAAATACATTTTCATTCAAACACCTCCTCATTCAAGGTGAGAGGCAAAACCAGTTCTTCCTCTGTGTCCTGATGGGGACACGTGTACCTTTTTCCATCAGCCCTGATGGCAAAGAACAGATCTGTATTCATTCAGAACAACAAAAAGACACTGTCAGGAAAGGCAAAAGCAGTTTGTGTACTGTAGTGGCTGACCTTGAGCCTAGACCTAGTCCCTTGTTCATTTCTCCCAAGAGGAATGGGGGAGAGACTTGGAAGTGCAAAAGCTGAAAACTTGGGTTGAGATAAAGAATTTAATAGGTGAAGAAAAGCTACTTGTGGAAGCAAAGCAGAATAAGGAATTAATTCACTGCTTCCCATTGACAGACGGTGTCCAGCTACTTCCTGGGAAGCAGGAACCTCACCACACATAACAGTTACTTGTGATGACAAATGCTTTAACCACAAACATCTCTCCCATTGATTTCATAGTTGAGCACAATGTTGTATGGCATGGAAAATCCCTTCAGTCACTCTGGGTCATCTGTCCTGGTTGTGTTCTGTCCCAGCTTCCTGTGTACCCCTAGATTATTTGCTGGTGGGCCAGAATAGAGGCATAAAACAAACAAAATAGTGTCCCTGGGCTGTACAAACACTGATCAGCAACATACAAAACTCCAGTGTGTTACTAACAGTGTCTCAGTCCCAAACAGGAAACGCAGAAGGCTTTGAAGAAAGGTAACTCCATCCCAGCCAGACCCAGTGCGAGGGCTGAGCATGTTGTACTGCTACAAGAGCTGTTGTGAGAGGAGAGGAGAGGAGCCCCTGTGCCAGCAGACATACCTGTGGAGGAGCCTCATGTGTCTGGGGATTGTGTATCATTGTAAACCTACAAATCAATTGAAAATCCAAAACTTGTTGATGTCTGATTGATGCAGCTCATGTTCTCTCCTTGTCTCAAGCAGAGTGAGTTATAGATGTATCTGTGTATTTGTTCTGTTTTTATTCAGCATTCAGCACATCAAGCACTGTACCTCGATGGACCCAAGCTGTGTTGCACTGCTGGGAAAATGCATGGAAGAAGCTGGCAGGGAGGCACAGGGCTACGGGTGTTTGCAGGAGCCCAGTCCTGGGCATGGCTTCCCAGGCAGGGCTGGCAGAGGTGCTGTGGCCAGAACCAGGAGTGGCTCCACAGCAGGGGTGTAGAGAGGGGTGCAGCCCCAGCATGACTCCAGAGGTGAGGTAGGCAGCAACACATGAGGTCCAGGGTGCGGTGCAAGAGCAGCATGCGTGCTGGCAAAACGCCCTGGTCCTGGCTCCATGCCCAGAAAATGACAAAAGAGGGAACCAGGAAAGGACCTACCAAATGACCTTCCACCTGGGAAACCTAATGATGGCTCCAGCGTGGGCTGTGGTGATACCTTCCTGGTGCAAGGTGAGGGTGGAAGAAACAGTGAGGGCCAAGGGTGGAACAAAACAGGCTATGAGGAGGACAGATGTGTGGAGAGATTGAGTAAGAGATTAGACAGATGCCAACTAAGCGTAAACTGATGTTAAAGCAAAATTTTAAATTGGAAGCTGCAGCACACAGACCCAATAATCACAGGTATCAGTGACTAGGAAGGAGAGTTGGAGAAACTGATGAAAAGGACGAGACAGCTGCAGATATCACTCATACAGAGAGGCAGTGCCTAAGTGACAAAGCCTACTGGTGCGTGGTTGACCCAGCAGCATACTTGGAGTAACTTTGAACTGGGAAAATACTTTTGACTAGGTCATTGATTTGTGTCATGAAGGTAAAAGTTGACCTAGTTGTGCACGGCTTCAGCTCCACTCTAGTGGATGATCAGTGAGAGTGACTCTTAGGATAGGGAGGGGGAATTGATTTGGTTGCATGAGAATCACGCAGCGTAGGTGTACAAAAGCAACAAGGAGATTAGAAAGAGCACTGGAGACCTCTAGAACTGTGACCTGAAGGGGAATCCAAAAGAAAGAGGAAGTCTTCATCACCAGTTTACAGCCCACTTCAAATCTTTTCCTGGATTTTTAAATCATACTAATAATTCATGCATGTAATTCTGTTATTGCTCTCTTAGAATGACATACTTCTCATTTAACAAAAAATAGTAAACACCAAATTGTTTTCATGCCTATATTCCACTACAAGAATACACCAGTAAAATCTATACTTGCAATTCAACATGGATCAAAAATTTTGCACTCAGACCTATCTGGGAAAAGAGCTTAGGTTTCTGAATGTGGAGGTTACCCTCCTGCTGTTGTGTATTATTATTGTATTTAAGAAACAGGACTTTAGGTAGATGATTTGCACAGCTAGGATATGAAGAGATAAAGCAGGTGTTTTCCTTCCAGTGAAAATGACCCTACAAAACAATCCTGAATACTCTCTAACTGTCTGAGTTAAGGGTAAAAGCAGTTTATGTATACTGAGGTATTTGCAAACTGTCTGAGTAGCTTGTTAAATGGAGATCTACTGAACCATGTGCTTACTATCAATAATTTGTTAGTAAATTTATGAAAGAAGATCTTGTGCTGATGCAGAGTGACTGTCAGTTGCAAGCACTGTTAATAACAATGTCTGTATTTCCAGTGCAACTGCACATTTAATGAGTTTCTAGATTATTTCAATCTCTTTATTTAGTGTTCTTCGAGTCAAATTGCTAGCGAGGTTTTTTTCCATTATATTCACGTGTATCTGTAGGAACAGTTTGTTTCTTTGTCACCGTTATGCATAGAAGCCTTTGCAGAATGCTAATGAGATAAATTTATCTCACTAAATGGGCATCAAGGCAGGTATCCATTTAAACATTTGTGAATGATGATGCTTCAACAAATATAGAGCTTCAATTATCAATCTACATATTGGGTGTTAGGAAAAGGTTCCTTACCCAGAGGGTGTTTGGGCACTGGAACAGGCTCCCCAGGGAAGTGGTCCCAGCACCAGCCTGGCAGAGTTCAAGAAGTGTCTGGACAAGGCTCTCAGGTACACAGTGTGACTTAAGAATAGTGGTGTGCAGGGCCACAGTTGAACTCAATGCTTTGGGTCCCTTCCAACTCAGCTTATGCTGTGAATTGTGTGATTCTGTGATTTACAAAGGCTTTCTGGCTGTCTACAAAGAACATGTTTTTCAGTGGCTTATTTTTCACTACATTTTTCAAAATTTGAATTGATGTTCATGTCCTTCATGAATTCCAGTGTATCTCCAAGGTCTTTATTTTGCAAAACACGTTTTTTGAATCCATACTGTCTAAGAACTGACACAGAATGTTTTCATCCTGTAGAAGGACCTTGGGGGACCTTAGAAAATGCAGTTACCTGCATATTCCAACATATAGCAGTTGCATTGCCTGCCTCAGAATCTTGAGGACTCAGAACAGCTTTTAAAAATCCACCTATAACATCAGTCTGCTTTTCCTGCTGCACTTGTTGCCAATTGAACCCCTCCCGGGAGCAGCAATAATTGGATTTATTGCAGAAAGGCATCTAGCTACAGGAAGTTTCTCTTTAATATTACTGCAAGGAATGGGGTGGAGTGATTTGAATGGAGATGCAAAATAGTTGTTATCAGGAGTGAAGATCAAAGAGAAGGTGATGAATGGGCAGTTTCGGTTGTTATTGCTTTTGAGAGGTGACTGAAGGGAAAACAAAGCAAAACACACACATAAATTGTTGCCAGTAAGTTAAAGGTATTGGTCTGGATTCTTAGTACACCAAGTTCATTTGCTCTGCAGTGCCTAAAACAATTTAACACTAAAGAAAATAAGCCTTTTCATTCTTTTCTGTAAGAACAGATATAGTAACTCAAATGCCTCTTCCTTTTCCCTAAAATTAAACTGAAATCCCTCACTGTGTATCCTGGATTTTCTCCTCTGATCTCTGGTTTCTTTTCAAGCATGTCTCTGGTTATATTTGTATCTCATTCAATAGCACAATATGCCATATTATGCTGACATATATTACACCAATTTTTGTGGCCCAACAGGCAGTAAGCACAATAAAACAGAATAACAATAATAAATGGTGGGAAAAAACAGCAGCTTTTTGTCAATCCAAATTTGAATCTATATTGTATTCTTCTGAACCTGTTCATACTATCCCAAGCAGAGAGGCAATGCCAGGTGGAAGAAAACATTCTTGCCAGGATGTGCTTCTGTGAACACTCGATGTGAGTAGATGTGCTCGTTACAGTTTTATTTATCCCTAAATGGAGCTACCTTCTTCCCATGTCTGAAGCATTGCAATCAGAATAAAATCCAAGCCTCATGTACATCTACAGCAAAACCCCAAGGAGAACTAGATTGCAAGTTTTCACAGTATTTGCATTGTTGTATGTAAAAGGAAGCAAGTGTTCTGGGGCTTCTTCTCAGAGAGGCTAAGCTACTCAGAAGTTCTCTGCTTGGTTTACCCTTTCTGTGCAGTGAAAACGCTACTGTTTCCCTGATGTCACAAGGCTGGATGCTTCGGATACTCCAAAGTGACCGATAGAGACTGATGTGAGTGAATGGAATGCAGTTTTCCTCTGCCAGATGAGGAAAGCCAGAGCACGGCACATTCCCTTTGAAATTTACTGAGTGACACCGCAGTATAAATCCTTCACAGACTGTTTACAGTCTGGGGCAGAAGGTTGAGCAGATTTAATTTACCATTAAATCTCTACATGGAGCCGTCCAGCTGAACGACCCTTAAACACATGACAGAATGATACACAGCAATAGCACTGGGGCTTTTGTTGCTTTTGCTTTTAGTCACTCCTATTTGTGCCTCACAGGATAGCTTCTAGCTAGAGAGATAAAGAATGTCTAAATAAGAATCTTATGATAGAAGCAGTTTCATTGTAACACCCATATGTTATGAATAGTTAAAATCAACTCAGTCATCATTGGTACAGATAAAGTTGGAACCATTTTCTTCATGTATAATTTCACCTTTAGTTACACTGAATTTTAATTGTTGTTTTATAATCTAGCTAGTTATTCTACAGACTTCACAGAAAATCCTTTGACACAGCAGAATACACTGTAGCACAGAGAGCCAGGAGCACAGAGTGAGAGTGAGGCCGGTGGGGACACTGTCCTCCTCCCTGGCAAGGCACAATCCCACAGTACTGGAACAGGGCAAGCAGAGCAGGTCCTGTGGTGGTCACCTAGCTCAGGCACATGCCAGTGACCACCAGACACACAAGTTTGTGGTGATCCAAGGTCCAAGGTCAAGCCATGTCCCCTCTTGAAGCCATGAATCTGAGCTCTGTGGTAGGAAGCTTTTTCTGCCAAACCCTACTGAGTGGCAGAGCCTTTTAGCTTAGACTGGGTGACTGTGACTGTCAAGCTCCTGAATGTGACACGAGCCAATCCTCTGTAGAGCTGTGTAGAGCTTTTATAGGTTTTGTGTTTGTTTTTATAAGTTGTTGAACCTGTCTCATTTAAGTCTGAAACAGAGATGCTAATTTCATTAAAGAATACTGAACATTTTCTGAACTGGATCCAAAAAGTAGCCACTGAAAGATCTGTTAGATTTGTTTAGGCTTTAAAGTGTGCATGTGAATCAACCACATTTGCTGAAACAACCTGTTTCCTGAGTGTTATTATTGATGGTGATTTAAAGGATTGCTAAATTAAGTGAAACTAGAACACTAAACTGCTGAGAAGATTAGTGAAGCTTTTTTATGTCCATGTCTTCACATGCCTGTTATTGAGTCTTTACATTTGACAAACATTAAACTCTTTGGGGAGGGATAGGGGCAGTCAGTTCCAGCTTGTAGGCACTTTAATGTCCTGTCTACATGTCATGTTCTCATTATAGTGAGGGGAAACCCAGTCAATACAGCTAATGGACTCTGGAGGAGGATTCAGATGTCTCTTTCAAAATGAGTCAAATAGCTCTACAGTTTCCAGTGGGATTGAACATAAGCATCCAATGTTCTAGGGTATAGAAGCACAAGGCTGGCAGATATAACGTGGGGTATATGGGAGATATGTGCCCTTCTGGAGAAGCAGCTGGAGCTCAGGCAGGGTGCCTTACAGCATCTCAGATGGCAACTAAACAATTGAACCAAGCCCCTCCATTTAGATGCCTATACATACATATATCTATGATCTGGAGCTGAATCTCACACCTGAGATTTCGTTGTTAAGAAATTTTAAATCATTGTGTTCATTTTCCAAACAAAAGTAGCCAGAATCTCCCATGAAAAATGTTATTTTTCTTAATATAGGTTCTGGTTTTGCTTTTTCCCATGTTCTTACAACCAGAGGAAGTACAGAAATGTTATTGTAAGATTTGAAAATCCAGCTACTCAGACACATCTTTACTCCATCATCATGAACTGGCCTTTGGTAGGCAACTGTAGACAAATCTGCACAACTTCATCACCACACCCTGAAAGAAACCCTTCTACCCTTTCCTTGGCTTTGTGATTGTGAAGATGAGGAGATTTTGCACAGCAGCTCTTCTGTCTCCAGTTTTTAGAATGCTGTGATCACTCTGGAGTTTGGAGGTCACATGGCTACTCATGCTATAGTGACAGTATCCTTTTCACCCAAGCCTTGGCAGCACCTTATACTTGAGAAATCAAATGCAACTGAAGTAATAAAGCACAAAGATAAATTTATTTTTTATGAGACTTTGCAGTTACTTAAGGGACAAATTTGGTTTGACAACTTTACAGTTTGTGCAGCTGTTGTCCATACAGGTCCACGCAGGACTCCTTCAAGTGTAGGGACTGTCAGCAAGAATGGTTGAATGGTAGGGACACGGGCATGGGTCCAATCTCACCTCTGGCAGCATAAATAGGCACTACCAGGGTAGTTCATCTTCAGTTTCCTTTTGCCTTTCCACATTGCCTCTTTGTGAAAGACTCCCAGCCTATGTCTCTTCTCTTAAATTTGTCTCGTGACCTGTTACTATGAAATATCAGTCTAATGAGTCTAAACATTTGAAACAAATTTAACTTCTACAGCCAGAAACATGCACATAGATAGGGCAGGCTGCGTGGCTTACACTTCTCAGCCACAAAAAGATGTTACTAAATCATCATAAATAGGAAGGAAATGTACACTTCGGAGTTGAGCAATACACCTAGTGAATAAACAAGAGGTTCAAAATAATAAACTATGACTCTTTCTCCAAATGCAAGAATAATCAAACACATAAAAACAAGAATAATAAGGCGTAAGTGCCTGTTGCATAAAGGTACTGTGCCTTTTTTACATATCTGACAACCCAAATATATTTTACTACACTAATGAGCTGGGAAAAACAATACATTAATTGTCTCCTGAAATTATTCTCAAATACAGAAAGGCCAAGAACTGTGCAAAATGAAAATGCTTTTTTTTGTACAGAGTACCTTTATAATCAAAGGACAGCATTTAAGCAAGTCATTTTTATATTAAGGTTCAGTAGCACCACAGATCGTACTATTCTGTTTGGGGAATGGCATTCTTCCAAAATGTGTGATCATCTGAAAGGTTAACTCATCTTTTGTAATTTCATTTGTCAAGTCTGTATCTCAGCCAAGAAATCAGCTCAGTTGTGAAAGAACTGTCAAGAGTGTTCAAGATTAAATGCACATTTATGGAGTTCCCTGTGTTGGAATAACTGCCGTGCCCTGGGACTGCACAGAGATCCCAGCTGTCACGATAAGGCAGCCTTGATTATTTAATGGTCCTTCCCAGGGTGGTGTGCCTGTTATGATCCCAGTTTATTACTCATTTTTATTTCTCCAGGCCTGTCATGGCCCCTAGTGGCTCAGAGACACGCAGACAGCACCGTGGGCCCGGCACTGACAGCCCGGAGAAGGCTGAAGTGCTGCAGGGCAAACTGTGGGAAGGGGTGAAGTGATGGGGCCTCGGAAGCCTGGGTGTGTTCGACAGCTCTGTGCGCCAAAACAAGCTGCAGCAAATCCCATCATATATTTCCTGCAAGATTGGTCATGCTTATAATTTTCAATAAAAAACATTTTTGTTGACTTAAAGGAAAAATGTTTTGATTTTGTGTTTGTTTTAACATTCATCTCGTGTCTTTCTTAAAAGAAATATATGTATCATAATATTTTGGAGAGGCAGATGATTTAAAGACTGAAAGTATGACACAGTAAGTAATTAATTTTTAGAATTACTTTCTGTTTTATAGGTTATCTTGTCTGACAATCTGAGTGAAAGCTTTTCTTCTTGTCCATGGAATTGTTCTTGTTGGTCAGAGTTTACATCAGAGCTTTCCCACTGTTCAGGTGGGCTTTCATTGGCAAAAAGTTCATTCTATGGGCCCTGTAGACTAACTCATGAATATTAGCAGTCCTCTAGAAAACAAAAAGTCCTCTGGCATTCCAGGAGAAATGTGTTTATGCCATTCTAGTTGTGGCACCTTTAGCTTTTGGAGTGTTTACCTAAACCCAAATTCCTATAATTTACATGCTTGGTAAAAGCATTTTTGTTTTATCAATTCCCCAAGAAGAAATGCATCTGCAAATTCATATTTGTTTCATTGTTGGGAAAAAACTGTTCATTACTAAGAGGAAAATACAAACTCTTAATTACACCACACAATATTCTTGGTAATAACTGACTGTTTATCCATCACAAATAACCCATTTTCTCAGACCAGGAATTATTGAAACAGTGTTTCTACTGTGCTTTTGAAAATCCAGTGTAACTTTCAACTTCAAAAATATAATTTCTTGGTAGTCTTTTATTATAGGGCTACCCAATACAGGAAAAAAACAATGCTATGGGCTTAATTTTCTTTTTCTCCACCCTGTCTCTTTTATTCATTGCTCTCCATCCCAAACACCTACTGTGACTCCTTTTTAGAGTTGCTTACCCTGGGTCTGCATGAGAGTATCAACATTTGTTTCAAACTGAGAGCATTGATTTTTTTCTCAGCCTGCAGTACTCAGACTAATACCTCTTGGCTAAGCTGAAATGGAGTCCTGAGACCATGGGCAGGAGTTGGGAGAGACCCTGGGGGAGACTTAGCAGGGACAATAAAGTCCAATAGTGCCCTCAGAACCCTGACATCTACTCTAACCCATTTCTTCTATGAACAATTCTGTCCATCACACCTAATAACGCTCATTTTAAAGTAATTTTTCTTTTTCCAAGTGAGATTACCATTTTTCTATGTCATATTGTAGATCATTTGGACAAATAAAAATTCATAATAAAGTTCATAATGTTCTGATAGGAACATTAGCTCTGTTAAAAGTAACTTACAGATCTGACTGCCACTTCCATACTTTTTCCAAACTGTTCTGAAGATACATTGCAGTAGTGCAAATATTACATGGAAGATCCATCCTTTCACTGTGGGTGTCTCATTCAGAATATTCTCTCAGGCAGAATATTCTCACATGCTTTCTCTCAAATCCTCTGAAGCATAGCAAGTAAGCATTGGAAGAGTTTTGAGAGCCTCTTGGTTGAGGAAATTCTCCTAGCATGTGGCAGTTCCACTGAGAAGGGCTTTAGTGATATTTCAGTGACAAATGGTCCTTCTGGGGTCACTTTCTCTGTTTGCTGACTACTTCTTTAGGTACAAGATAAAAATTATGTGGATAAATGGAAAGTAAACAGGTTAATATAAAATGATCAAGGATTTAATGTGAATGACAAAGTTTAACTTAAACACAGTGATAATTTAAAAAAAATCAAATAAAATCAACATTTACTTATCATAAATTCCTGTAGAGATTTGCAGAGGAAATGTTTAACTGGGGTATGTGGTATGTGAATGAGAGTCTCTGTGGCTGCATGAGGCACCAGGAGAAATTGTAGGTGCAGCAGGAGTGCAGGGAATGATGCACTTGCAACAAGTCAACAGATTACGACCAGGCATGAAATGCAGGAAAGAATATAGGCAGGAATAGGGAATTGGCAAGATTTGGGTGTTGGGACAACAGTTCTAAATCCTTGGCATGAAAAAAGCTCCAAGAAACACAGAGCTACAGCAGTGTGGTACAACTCAGCTTGGCCCTGAGGTTTTCTAAAGAGAGAATATGAAGGATACTGGAGATGGCAAACCATTGTCACCATTCAGGATGAACCCAGACGAAGTGATGAGGGCATGGCAAGGACTGGCTGCTCTGCAAGAGCCAGGATCTCAGCCTGGTACAGCCTGAGTGAGGGAGCAGGGCATGCTCACAGGTGGCAGCTGTGGTCAACCAGGAGCCCAACTCATCAAACGTGCCTGAGGCAGGTCCAAGGTCAAGCTGGAAAAATCAATTGCCTGCTCAGGGACAGCATGAGGATGAGCATCAGGATCAGAATCAGGATGAGGTCTGGTTGCCATAATCAGGGTCAGATACAGTCACTGATGACTGGGCATGTTCACAGTGACAAAGCAGGACTGAGGTCAAGCCAGGAAGTCATTCTGCAGCTCTGGGTCCCAGCCAGTGGGGTCTGTGGCCACAGGCATGGCTGTGGCTGGGCTGGGGACCAACATGACATATGACATAACTTGGACAGGGCCTGAAGCTGCAGGGTGGAGCTGTGCCAGGGTGAGGACTGAGGTGAGGCTGGTCAGGGTCATTAAGGTCTATGAGTGCCCTCAGGGCTCTGACCTTGCTACTTGGTGCCCCATGTCCTCCTCACCATAAATAACTCTTTTGAAACACACAGATGTTTGTGCTTATGAGTAGGAAGGATTGAGTATGCATGAAAGTGAAATCTATGGAGAATGAGTGTTCTTGAAATGGGTCTTGTTCAAAGTGAAAAATTGCTGCCTTCTTCTCTGTGGTCATGCATAGGGTCTTGTTACTTTTATTGTTATAGCTATATTCCCTTCATTTCTTCAAATTGCAAGAAAACAACTGAACTTGGATCATTTATTTGAACCATTTATAATCTCTCTCTCTCAATCCCTCTCAGAAGGACCTCTGGTTCTGCCACAGTTTTAGGATAGTACTATTACAAGAAAACTGAAGTTTTAAATGTGTTACAAATTTCACAAGGTAGAATTTGTTCCTGTATAAATGAGAAACTTTTACAAACTCCTGCCTGATTCTCACTTCAGGGTGAGAGGACAACAGAAAAATTAGAAGGGTGGTTCTAGGGCTCTTGCAGGCTCCCAGACCTCCAGCCCAGAGCTCCATCCAGCATTTTACCTTGTACTGTGGGACACAGGACAAGGCTCTCTTTCCTCTTCGGTATATGGAGCTCTTGGCTAATGAGCAAATTAATTATTAAAAAGAATCAGCATGCTTTCATGTTTTTCAGAAGTTTTGAAAGCATTCATGACAGCAGCATAAAAAGCTGTTTTAGAAACAGGACAGCAAGATTATTTTCCTTTTTTTCTTTTTCATTGAGTATTTATGTCTGTCATGACTCACAGACCACTGCTGCTGTTCTGTTATGAAAGAGGTGAGCCCTGCAGGCAAAACACAGACCAGGTGAGCAAAGACAGCATGTTCAAACACAACACTTTTACTGTACATTTACTTAGGAAAAGAGTAAACTCAGTCCAGTGCTGTGACAGCCGGAACTCTACACAGGAGGGTTTTTTGCTTGTTTGTTTTTCTATTACAGGCAGACATATAAAATGCCTAAACTGGCAGCTGAGCCCTGTGACAGTCTGACTGTGCTAGACTGGGACTTTGTTTTGCACGTCAAGTTAATGTGCTGTAACTGTGGGAAACATGGGACATCCCCCAAAGCACTTGCTGCGGGGTGGATCGGCATCTTCTGAAAGCAGCTTTTTATCAGGTAGTTTTGGACAAAACCATTTCAAGAATAAAACCTTCAGTATACATACTTACTCATCTGCACAGCAATAAACCCCTAGAAAAAAACAATTGCATTCAAAGCTTTACCTGGGAGGAGAGATCTCCCTAGGGCATATTCAAGGGAGATTTTTCCATTCCCTCCTGAAATTAGTAACTTCATGGATTTTAAAGGGAAACCAAACATTTCTATGATTACAGGTTCCCCTAATCTCAGGGAGGAAGGAAAACATCTTTCAGTGATACACTCAACATATGTATGGCAAAAGTGGAGCTAATTAAGGGACACTCCCTTTTCCCTTGGCTTTCTGGAATTCTAAACCCTCATCAGAGATAGCAATTATTTTGGGAGTCTTTCACTCTTCCCCTCATCAACATGTTTACTTCCGTCTTATGCCATTGCGTAAATATGTTTGTAATTTTCTCTTCCTGATGTGGCACAATAATTCCACAGCCTGTTTTTGTTTTTAATTGTGTGTGCTGATGAAGTGCTAAAACTGACTCAGCAAATTGTTTCTGACCACTGAACAGCTGCAGAGCAATGCAAACCTTCCCGCTGGGAGGGGTTAAAAATTGGTGAATGTAAGGATAGCGTAACATAAATCTGCAGGTTGCCTAAATCTAGTTTGTTGAGAGATATGTGCCTCTTACAGACACCAGCCTTACACCATGCAGTGTAAAACTCTGCAGCTTTCCCTGTGACCTTCTGCCAACCCTTTGCATAGTTAAAGGCTCTGAGCCAAGGCCATTAGGACTGACTACAGCTGTATAATGAAGGATCAGAGCACATGTCAGAGCTTAAACCCAGCACCTTAAACATGAGCCTCACTCTATGTCTTTCAACCGAGTTTTGAATTTTTCCAAATGTCAATTTTCGCTGTAACAAATGAGCAAATAAAGCATTAACAGCCTTGTCACAGAACTCTTCCTCTTGATTCCAGCTCCAGAGTACTCACTCCAGCTCTGGGGTCCTCAATACAAGGAAGACATAGACCTGAAATGAGTCCAGAAGAGGCCAGGAAGGATGATCAGAATGATAGAGCACCTCTCCTATGATGAGAGACTGAGAGAGCTGTTTAACCTGGCGTAGAGAAGGCTCCAGGGAGACCTTATAAGTACTTTCCAGTATTTAAAAGGGGCTTGTGACACCAAGCTGAGCAGTGTGACTGACACACTTCAGGGATGGGCTGCCATCCAGAGGGATGAGGTGTTTTCCACTGGTGCATGCAGTGGACAAGCTTGAGAACTGAGCCTGTGGGACTGTCATGAGGTTTGAGTGCACCAAGTGCAAGGTGCTCCACATAGGTCTGGGCAACTCCTGGTATGAACACAGGAAACAGATGCAGAGCAGCCCTGCGGAGAAGGACTCAGTGGTGCTGGTGGGTGAGAGGCTGGCCATGAGCTGTCAGTGTGCACTCACAGCCCAGAAAGCCAAAGCAGTGTGGGCAGCAGGGCAGGGAGGGGATTCTGCCCCTCTGCCCTGTGAGACCCCACCTGCAGGGCTGCATCCAGCTCTGGGCTCCAGCACAGGGAGGACAGGGACCTGCTGGAGTGAGTCCAGAGGAGGGACACCTGGATGATTCGAGGGATGGAGAGCCTCCCCTGTGAAGAAAGGCTTGAGAGAATTGGGATTGCTCAGCCTGGAAAAGAGAAGGCTTTGGGAAACCTTTGAAACCTTTCAGTATCTGAAGGAGGCTTGCAAGAGCTGAAGGGGAGCTTTTGACAAGAGCATGCAGAACAAGAAGGAAAGTCTTCAGTGTCAGTGCCGTGAGTCACTGGGACAAACTGCCCAGAGAAGCTGTGGATGCTGCATCCCTGGAAGTGTCCAAGGCCAGGCTGGATGGCGCTTTGAACAACTTGGTGTAGTGAATGGTGCCCCTGTCCACGGCAGAGGGGCTGGAACCGGGTACTCTTTAAGGTCCTTTCCAACCACACCCATTTTACGATTCTGTGATTCCCCCACACCACCACTTTGCTGAGGACAAAATTTATGCCACCACTAAGCACATACCCCTTTACTATTACGGCTTTGTTTTTCCTTTCCGTTTTATAATCTGTATCGCAGCGCATTTCCCTTGCTGCGGCACGAACTCATCTTTTCGGGGTGATACTCCACAAACTACGACATTTCCCCAAAACTACCCCAAGCTCCCCGCGCCGGCCGGGCCGGGCCGGGTCTGCCGGCGGCGCGGCCCCAGTGACGCGCGCGCAGTGACGCGCTCCGGCTGCGCCCGCCCCGCCCCGGCCCGGCCGTGCTGACCCACGCGGGGCGGCGGGACAGCATGGGCCGGCCCGGCGGCGCCGCGGCCACGGCCGCCACCATGGACCCCGTGCGCAGCTTCGAGCGCTGGAAGAAGAAATACACCCGGCGGACGAAGAAGCTGCGGCTGCAGCGCAAGGAGAGGAAGCGGCCCGAGTGGCAGGTGGAGCGGGAGAACATCGGCCGCCTGGTGCAGCGCTACCCCGAGGTACGGGCGGGCCGGTGGCGAGGGGCTGTGGAGAAGCGGCTCCTCTCCTCGTGCGGCGTGTGCGTGGCTGGAACCGGCAGGAGGAGGGATGGTATCTGCGTGCGGGTCCTGGGCAGGGCTGGGCAGCCCCCCCTCTGGCAGGGCTGTGGGTAGGAGGCGTGTTGGGTGGCAGTTCTCTGGCGGGCAGAGGGCTTTTACAGTCGCGAGGGAGAGATGATGCTGTGTTCTTTTTCCCCAGACAGGGGAGGAGGAGGGCCCGGTAGGCGCAGTTCCAGTGGTTTTGGTGGAGGTGGCTGGACAGGCTGTGGAGCCGGGGGCAGTGGGACCCTCGGGCAGGGGAGTTTATGGTTAGGAGGGCAGCGAGGAGGAGGCTGAAGCAAGTGGTGGGAAAGGTTGTAAGGGGGGTCACTTGGCCCTCTCACCAGGCAGTGTGGATATCTCCCTGCTGGAGATAAGACACGTCTGTCTCGCACTACAGGCAAACCATCACTGTGAATGAATGTGTTGTTTAGCCTCAAACCAGGAAATAGGTATTTGAATGCAGGACCTGAAGTGAGCGGTGTTGGTTTTGTCACCCAGATCCCCTGGAATTCCTGCGGGAGACAGTCGGCTTTGGAAGCACGCTGATCAGTGGAAAGCACTGCAGTTGTGAATAACGGGTTAGATGTGTGCTGCCTGTGGCGCTGCTCTGCCTCCTGCCCGCGTTTGCTGAGTTTGCAGGGCACTTTTACGGGGTTATGCAGCACTCGGCACAGCTGGGAGTGATCACTTCTTGGTGGTTGTAGTTTGATTGAGCAGAAAGTAATGACAAGAGGAACAGAGGAAACACATCTGTTACCATAAAGAGGTCATGTTCGTTCCTTTAGTTAAGATTCATTAAGTTAGTATCCTTGAGCTTCACTGGATCATTTGCTTTGCTGTTTGAAAGCACATGGCATGTTCCTCTACTCCTGGCCTTGGCTATGTGAATGTCTGTGGATGTTTCCGTGTCACCAATGTGACTGCACACGCGTCTGTTTCTGGGCAGGGGCGATAGTTCTGTGTCACTGTGCAGCCTGGGGCAGCAGAGCTGGGGATTGGGTAGTGGAAGGTTGTGTTTGTGGGTGTTTTTAGCTGTTGAAGAAAAGAGGCTTGTAACGTTCAGGCATGTTTTCATCAGAATTAAGAAAAAGTAAACACATGCTTGTATTAGGATAGGTCTGGAGGCTCTTGGTGTCACCTCTGCTGGGATTTTGCTGTCCTTTTGCTCCGCAGTTCTCTTGCCTGTGAACATACGATTGAATGCCCACCTAATTTTCTGTCTTAAGTCCTTCAGATATTCTTTTCTAGTCCCTGACAAGGTTTATCACTGGGTCTCCAGTGTTTCTTCTGTATTATCCTGAATCTGGTTAAAGTGGGAGTAGAAACTGTGAAGAAGTGCCATGTGCTTGGATCTTCAGGGGTCTCCCCTGAGTTCTGCATGATGCAGATCCCTTAGGGACAAGGGAGGTAGAAAGCTCTTGGGTAGACTCCTCTCTGTGAAGAGCAGTGGCTGGAGTCTCTGGCACACAGGTTGTGCATGGCTTAGATTTCTGTGTGCATGGAGCAGTGGTAGAATGGCTGATGGATGCAAGATGATCCAGTTCGGCCTCCTGTCCATAATTTCGTTTGTGAGAATAACTACAATGGATAAACAAGACAAAATTAATAATGAAGACTCAACCACTGTACTTTATTACTGGATTTTTTTTTCGTTTGTTGACATGTGATGGTAAGTGTATAGGAGCCAGCATGTGCCAGCATAAATGGAAAATGTGAAATTTAGTTGCAATATGTCCATATTGTGGGACCATTTTCTGTGTTCATAGATGAGCTGTTTGCTTTTGATTCAGTGACTTTGTTGCCTGACTGCCAGGCCATTGATGGCCATGGTATTTTCCAAACAGTTGTGCTCATGAAAAGCATTAGCAGCCTAACTGATGTGCTAGGGAGCTGTTTGTGAAAAATCCTTTCTAGTCTGCTCAGTGTCAAATTGGTTGAGTTAAATCAGAAAAGCATTTGAAGTGTTTGAGATGAGCTGGCTGCTCTCATCTCAAATGCTCTCATCTCAGAGAGAGTTCCTGGTTACAGGCTCCCGGCAGATGGGCAGAGGTAGTGACTTTGGACAGGGAAACAAACTAAGTAGAAGTTGGTGGTGTTTTCCATTGGTGCATATAGATGTGGAATAGGACTATCAGATCTGTTAAACCTGTTAAAATCTATCTCTTTAGCTGCACATAATCAATTTCATGAATTCTTTTTTGATGTTAGTAAAATACTTTTCCCTCCTGTAGGCCTACTGTTTTTCTATGCAGAGTGTTTCTTGGCTGAAATTAACCACGGCTGTATACATCACTGAGTTGTAAATATTTAGCATGCAAAATAGTAAGACTGGGAATTACCAACTGAATTTGGAAGTATTTGTCAAGAATTCCAATTTATGAAAGTCAAAAAAAGACCTTTTTTATGCTGATTCCCCCCTCCAAACTAATGTTTGGCAAGGGTTCAGTTCCTCTGTTAGGACTCAGTGGAAGTTTGAAATCTACCTTGTAAGAGCTTTGCCTTGAAATGCGTCAAACCCAGGTTCTAATAAGAGAATTATTACCTTTTACCTGTTTTTACCTTTTATTTATAGAGATTAAATTCATGTCTTAAGTTACTTGTCTTGATTTTACCAGAGAGAACTAGGCTGAAAAGAGTGCTGTTGTGATTTAGATGCTCTCAACAGCTATCACCTCAGTTTCCTGTAACAGGCAGAGCCTGTAAAAGGCTTGGTACTTCAAGGAGAAAAAAGGCTGATCTGACAGCTCAGTAGCTCTTTATCTGAAGCTTTCTCTGGAATTGTTAACACAAGATGTCAGGAGGGTCTGAAGACTATTTTGCTTGCTTCCTGATTTGGGATATTTCTGTTCAGCAGTTGGTTAGAGATAAACAATACCTATTAGAAATGCATGAGTTGTAAGCTCCCAGTTTGACATTTAGAAATCTCAGTTTATGGATTTTAGTCAGCATGCATTCAAAGCTGTATAGTCTACCTTCTTTTTCAGGCTTTATAAAAATGCAGTAGTTTCTATTTTTTTCTTTAAATTTTGTGGGGTTTTTTGTCCTGCTACTACTGGTTGTGAACTTTGCCAGTAAAAGCTCTTCACATCTGCTAGAACAGCCTGTAAAATAGTACATTTTTTCCAAGAGCTCTACTTGACACCTCATCTTTGAGGTAAATCGTTGAGCTAACTCATGGACTCAAACATTTTGTGTTGGGGACTCTGTGTGTGTGTGTATAAATAACAGCTCTCAAATGTGGGTGCATACAGAGAACTAAGTTAGTCGGTGTCAGGACAATGAACTACTTTTTCAGTATTCTTTTTTTTAACCCTTAGGACAGCTCTAAAAATTTAAATACACCAAGTGCTAACCAAGAGGTTAGCAAAGTGCAAACCAAGAGATTTGTGTATCCGGTGAGCTTCAGGACAGAGGTGAACTCTTCCCAGTCGGGTGGATGTAATATTGCTGCAGCTCTGGGTGCCCGAATACACCCTGCAGTGAGGAAGTGCCTGTATTCCCAGTAGATCCCTGCTGGGATCTGAAAACACAGATCTGGAAAGGACATCTGGGCTCTAGTAAGGTGGAGACCAGGGGCCTCCTGAGGTCCTCTTCCATCTAAATTGCTCTGTGATTTCATGATGGTCTGAACTTTAAATTGTGCTACTAGCCTAATTATTCAAGTATATTATTACTTACTGAATAGTTTATGGTGAACCAGTGGTTTAGATTAGGTCAAGCTAGTATAGGTTGCCTGACTAGCTAACTTGAATCAGGTCAGACTGAACTACTACATATTTATGTTAACACCAACTTGCAGAATGCTATTCAATTCCTCTGTTATTGTTGGACTGTAAACATTGATTAAAATTATTTTGTTTCAGATAAATGCAAGTGAAATCCAAAGATTTTCAGATTTTCCATTGTCAAAGAAAACCCTTAAAGGTGAGTATAGAACTTTTCTGTGGAAAATAATACAAGTAAAAGGGAATTCATTGTTTATATGTATCTGAACATTTTTTTTCTTTAAACGAAGTTTTAGGTAAGTATTGCCGTGTACAGCATTTTCTGAACAGAGCAATGCAGTCGTGGGCCAGACAAAATTAAATAGTTTTTTTTCTTTCTTCTTTTTTTTTTGTTCCTCTTGCCCTCCCACATTCTCTCTTCTCTTCCCACCCTGCAAATACTAGGGCTGCAGGAAGCTCAGTATCGTGTGGTAACAGAGATACAGAGGCAAACCATAGGTCTGGCTTTACAAGGTAAAGATGTACTTGGAGCTGCAAAGACTGGATCGGGCAAAACATTGGCTTTTATTGTTCCAGTAAGTAATTTACATCCTTCTGCTCAAACCAAGTTATCTGTGAACTATTGATGTCAGTCATCTTACATTAGTAGATCCTGAGAGAAAAGTTAAAATTCAGCTGATCTGAGTGTTTCAGGAAAGCCAAGATACGCAGGAATTGAATAAAGCTGCTTGAGCTTCTGAAAGAAGTGTATTTTTTGTGGCAGGAATATTCCATGACTTAAAAGTTTCATTTTGATCCTTACATTAGTAGACCCTGTGTGGTTTAGGAAGTGCTTTGTTTTTCTCTCAAGAATGTTTTTCTGGTGCAGCTCCAGTTGTCCAATTTTTCTGGCATTTGAAAACTAGGTGTCTGAAACAGAACAGTGGCTTTTTTTTAGGTGACTGGTTTTCACTCCTTTAAAATGATACAATTTTGGACTTTATATAACAAAGTTAACCTTAGTGATTGCGAACTTCCTGTCAGCTCCTTAGAAATTATTTCTAAGTGCAAGCAGAATAGTGGGATGAAAAACCCTGTCATGGATGTCCATGTCTGACAGTTTTACTCAAAGCATCATGATCTGCATTTCATTTCTTCAATTTAAAAGTATAATTGAGACATGTGCTTAAAGTGCACATATAAATGGATACAAACACCAAAGGGGATAAATATGTTTTTAATGGAGTTACTCTGTGTTAAACATTACTTGCATTTTTGTAAACATAAATTTCTTTGAAGCCTATTACATCAGTAGCTGTGAGAACAGTAGTAGGTGCTTTAAATACCCTCTCGAGTAAAGAAGATTTATGCTTTATACCGCTTTTTTTAAAAAGAAAGTCTTATTAGTAGACAATAAGAAAAATGTAGGTGGCTTCAAAAGTCTTGGGAATTTGAGAAACAAGTGAGATGGCTCTATTATTTAAGAGCAGAAGTGCTGTATTTTACAAACCTTATTTTAAAACAGAGGAGAGGGCTAAGAGAGGAGCTGAAGAGCTGAAGAGTGGAAAAAAAGTTGATTGTGCAAGTATGCTTACCAGCTCTCAGTATTTCAGAAGGCTTCAGAAGTTCATACCTGTAAAGTCCTTGAGTTGGGATTAGCTGACTAATACAGTGTTTCTGCAGTATGAATTCATAAGAGGAGGAATAATCCTGGTGTGAGCTGTGTGGCAACTTTAGTTGGAATGCTCTGTACGTAATGTGTGGATAATACTGCTTCAATTCTATAAGCCAGAATTAAAGTTTCAATAATTAACGTTCTTCTAGGTGCTCGTTCTGTTCCTGATTCCCACAAAACCTTATGAGCAGGCAAATTTCTCATATTTTTCTACACTGATTCCTATTATCATATAAATGGCCTAATTTCCAGAATTCAGCAGAGTAGGATTAATTGTGCAGTGAAGTGTTCATGATTTTCCACCCATTGTTATCTGTCATAGGTACTGGAGAATTTTGCTGCAGCAAGTGGAATTACCATTAGTTAGAATTTATATATCATCAAACTATGAAAAATATGCACTGTTTCTTCATGTCATTATTTTAATTAATGGTAATTAATGTGTGTTCATATTTTCTTTTTAAATGACACTTTTTGTTTCCAATTTGTTGTGGCATGTTTTCCTTCTGAGATTTCTGTGGTGATAAGGTGGTAATTTCTTTCAGGCGTTGGAGCTCCTGTATCGGCAGCAGTGGACTTCAGCTGATGGCCTGGGGGTTTTGATCATATCGCCCACCCGCGAGCTGGCGTATCAAACCTTCAAGGTTCTGCGTAAAGTGGGGAAGAATCATGAGTTCTCAGCTGGCCTCATCATTGGAGGGAAGGTGTGTGTCCTCTCGTGGGGCTTGCTGTAGGGAAACACAGCTGAGTGCTGTATCGAGTGCCAGTTTAGGAAGGAAGCCCTGGGCTCGAAAAGTCAAGGACAGCTACTGTTAATGGGAGCCTATCAGTGACCCACCAATTTTCTTGTGTGTATTCTATGTCTTTTTGAAACATATTTAAAATCTTTTCAGTGTCCATGACTGGATGGACCTTCCTGCCAAGTCTTCCACCACTATCCTGGTAATTTAGATTACTCAGAAATACTTCTTTCTCAAGCCACAGGTGTGAGCATGCTGAAGAAATGATGGCATATCTGTGGGAAGAGGAAAGGCTGTTCCTTGACTGTTCTTTCTAAAAGCTGTTAATAAGCTAAACTGGTCTGACTGTCTCTGGTACTGGATTTCTAGTCTGAAGAACTAGAGCTAAGCTGGGTTAACTCTCTTTCAGGATCTGAAAGAAGAGTCTGAAAGAATCCACTACATAAATATGCTAATTTGCACTCCAGGACGGCTTTTACAACACATGGATGAAACTTCATATTTCTATGCATCTGATCTGCAAATGTTGAGTAAGTTTTTTAAGTATTTGAAAGTACCTGGGAATATATTGCAACAGCTCATAATTGTGTGCAACTTCCTTGCATAAAGGGTTTATTCTTGTCATGGTGTGTAGATAAAATGGCATTTAAACTTGCACTTGTTCAAATTAAATTAGAAAACAGCAAAACTCCTTTCTTGGGTGTACTTTCTCTGAAGCAGTTGCTGAGCATGCCTTCCTTAGGATGATAAGAACAAGCAGGGGATTTAATAAGGAACCCAAACCCCAATGCAGTACCCCATATAATCTTCTACATTTGTCTTTACTAATGCTAAACTCACTTTCTGGTTATGGCTCTTGTGTCTTTTCTGATATGATAATTAACTAGCTATATAGGATATCCACTGCAGCATGTGTGTTTTGGACCAGTTCTAGAAAACATTTTGCTTTGTATTTTAAGACAGATTTCTGCTTCTTTTATTCTTTAGTTTGCATTACCATTGTTTTCATCCTTCTGAACAAAAATTTTGAGTATAATGAAAAGGTTTGCCTGCTACTAAGAACTGCATAATCTTTAGCATAGCTTGAGGATCTTAGAAGCAATTAAGAAGCTAATGAAGCTGATAAAATGTGAAATTATGCTTGCAACACTTAGTACAATTCATGGCAGTTAGACAAGAATTGCATTAAATCTAGGCTCTTTTAAATCTTTGTCTCTGTGCCACTTGGTTTATACCCTGTATTTCAATGGTAAATTCAGCTTAGGTACAGGAGAGTGTTTGGCTCTGTCACAAATACTACAACACTGTTTTACATTCTGTGCTTTTATTTCAGTAAGAGGGTACGGAGTCTGTTCACAAACTGCTGAACTGTTTACTTGAGATGCTGGTCTTTTTGCTTCTGCATGTGAAACCAAGGGCTGTTTTGTGTTTTGTGCATAGATAATAGGAAATGCTATGATTTCTGTTGCAGGTATTTTTAAAAACATGTTCTATGAAGTACAGGGATATCTAAAGAGATTCCTGTCATGTGCAGTAGTTAATTTAATCTCTGCATTTTAAGTACAGGCAGAATTTTGTGCTGTGTGGGTTTAATGTAGAGTTTTTTTAAAAACTAAATCTAAACCCATTTTTTTCTCAAATTTGTCTTTCAATCCAGTTCTTGATGAAGCTGACAGAATTCTAGACATGGGGTTTGCTGATACAATGAATGCAATCATAGAAAATCTACCTAAGAAACGCCAGACCTTGCTTTTTTCTGCAACACAAACAAAATCCGTGAAGGATCTTGCCCGGCTGAGTCTGAAAGATCCAGAATATGTCTGGGTTCATGAAAAAGCCAAATTCAGGTATGTGGCGATTTTTTTCTTCTTTTTTTCCTGGTGAGGGTTAGATAGTGTGATCCTGTTTAGCTGCTTTTCTGACAGTTCCCTGAATCAGAGGTTGTGTTGTGCACCCATCACTGGATCAATGTCTGATCCTGCAGTGTGCCTTCCTGAAAGCAAGGAATTTCCAAATAAGAGGACTAGTTCTGACTGAATCACTACAGGGAGGCTGAACCTGTGCTTGTCTTGACTCCTCAGGCAGCTTCTCAGCCTGGAATTTTTTTTTCCTGAGGAAGGTGCAGAGTGGATTATAGCCAGTGTCCTGGGTCTTGCAGCACTCAGTTCTGAAAAACTCCTTTTTTGTTGTTCAGCTTCCTTGCCTCCCGCCTGTGTGTGCTTACTGTGCAAAAGCACCTCAAATACAGTTGGTCTGTGTGCCATTTATAAATCTGACTTTGCAAGGATGTGCCTTCCTCTTGGGAAAAGAGGACAGTCTTGCTTGTGTATTCAGTATTAGGTGCCCAAAAGGAAGCATGTGGTGTTAGTTCGTGTGAGGTCACTCCCGTGGCTTCCTGATGTGCTGCATTTTCTGTGCATGTTCAGGGCTCCGGCCCTGCGTGCACAGAATAAATCTGTCCGGCCCCACAGTTCGGAGTAGGATGGGAGGCCCTTGCTGGAAGGGAAGTATGTGGTGTGCCATGTTCAAAAAATTTAATGTATCACTAAATGAACGTTGCTTTTTGGCACATAATTTTCTTTTGAAATCCAAATGAAGAATGTTATTTTGCATTTTTGTGGGCTTGATCATCTGAGTGTCAAATTGCTTATGAGCATGGATGATTCTTTTTACGCTCGTCTGTGAAATATGCATATATTTCCATATGTAAGATGCAGGAGAAAGGTAAAGCACAGAGATGAAAATGGCTTTCCTGGGAACAAACAAGAAATCATCAGGAAAATGCACGGCAGAACAACATTGAATCTTGAAGAAGTTTTTACTATTTGATATGATTATCTTGGTATTATACTGCAAATACCTTTTTTTAATCAGTAGTGCTATCAAAGGCATCTTAAATTAACAGGATTGCCAGAAAAAAAAGTGTGGTTAATGCCCTCTTAGCAGCAGAGAATGTACAAGACTCATTTGAAGTCTGCATTTTGGTGACTATCTGTTTCACAGATCTCCCATGTTCGGTGAAGTCTATTTTAAAGTACATTTAATTTTTTTAAATATTTGGGAGAATGCAATTAGTTTACAAACCAGTTTTAAAAATGAAGGTAATGATTTGTTTTAGAATTTACTGCCTTAGGTTATTACCTTATAAAATCAATTTTCTCTGAAAGACTTAGAAAGCAAAAGGTGGTGTGGCATAATTCAAATTAATAACAGAATAAAAACTGGAGGAGTCTCTTGTAATTTCATCCTCCCAAATGAGCACTTTTCGAAAGGTAGTTTTCAGTACCTACGGTCTGTTTAGGATGAAGCAGGGGGACTGTAAGAGATGAGCATTTAGATGTGTTTCAAGGGCAAATATCCCAAAGACTTTTTTGTTGTTGTTTTATTTCTGCTTTTAAGAACAGAAATGTGAGTTCAGATGACAATTCAGAGCTTTAGAAAGTAATTTTGCATCTCAGTGTAATCAGTAGGAGCACATCAGTGCTCCCTTTTTGTGTGTGATTAGACTCTGCTTTGACATTGCCTTAAGCACAAATGATGCTTTAACAGGAATAATAGACAAAATTGCATTTTAAGTCAAGGCAATTTGAAAGTCGCTGCTTAGACATGGAAAGAGTTTGCCTTGCTGGAAGTAAATGAATTTAGAAGTAATGTCAAAAGTCATCTATCCCTCCCTGCTGGCTTTTAATAAGGGAATTGATGTAGCTTTCAAATTAAGCTGCTAAAACTTGTTTCTCAAAGTGGAAGAGCTTTCCAGCCCGATTCCTTTTCTTTTCTCCTTTTTCTGAGTATGTATAAGACTCTTGGCTTAAAAGAAGAGTGAGACATTTCTATGATTTGACTAATACACTTTTTCTTTTTCTTTCTTTTTTAGTACCCCAGCAACTTTGGATCAGAACTATATTGTCTGTGAGCTTCAGCAAAAAGTAAACATGTTATACTCTTTCCTGAGAACTCATTTGAAAAAGAAGAGCATTGTGTTTTTTGCAAGCTGTAAAGAGGTATGTTTTTTTTTCTCCCTCCTTCTGTCCCAGAATTTAAAAACTAAGAAAATGAAGATACTCATATAGATGTCAATGCATCAGAGAGGTGAGATTGTGAACTGATTTGCAACAGGAAATTGGAGGAATAAAACATCACCTACACTGCATGTCATTCAGGGCCTGGCTTCTAGGCAGTCCAGTGACCCAGGCTCAGTGCAGGAAGGTTCTGGAGACCTGAGTGTTCTCAGCCATTTTTGTGGTCTGCTGTTAAAAACGAATGCTAAAAGTTAATGTCAGTAAGGCCAGCTATTTCAGTTCTGTCTTTTGACATGTTTCATAGTTAGGTTACAAAATATTGCAGTAATTTTACTTGCTTTCCTTACAAGCTTTTAAGTCTGTCTAATCTGCCTGTTTGAGAAGGTGTGATTGTGAAACAGTACAGGCAAAGGTTTTTCTTCCACAGCAAGTAATCCTTCAAATACCTGCTTGTATAAGTGTCCTGGGACCATTCTGTTGAAGTTATTTGCACATGTTTGTTTGGCACAGGTATTTGTACCTATAACTACTGCATGTATCAAGTATTTTACAGTGCAGTTGTTGCTTGCTAGTATTTTACAATAATAGACCATTTTACAATGGCCTAATAAACAGTCATTGCAATTCTTTCACCTGTACAAGAGGTTGCAATATATTTGTTGTTCTGCAGTTGACTGGTGAGTACACTGAAGTGTTTGGCTTAGTTGTACAGAAATTCTTGGAGCTGCAGCTGTTCCTGCAGTATACATAGTTTATGTAATTACTTTCTTAAAAAGATGCCAGGTAGCTGCCTGCTGTAAAATTATGCTGCATCATGAGTACTGTGGGTAAGAGTAAACAGACTGATTTTATAAGAGAACCTGTTGAAACTTGAAATAGTAAACTGAGACTGTAGACTGATTTGAGTTGCAAGCATAAAACACAACACTCTTGCAGTGCTGTTTAAAAGAAGTGCTTCTGATGGACTTTTCATACTTTGGTCCTTTGCATGCAGCCTAAGTACTCACATCCCAAGTTGTTCTTACTGTTAACTCCTCTGGTTTCCTTTAGGAAATGCTGTTGAAAAGCATGGCAATTTTTTGCTTTTGTCTTTTAGTACCTGGTTGCGTAACAAGGTCTCAACATCTCTTTTCTCTGATGTGGAGAAAAGTTTATTTAATTGAATGTACCATGTCAGTTACTATATACACTCTATATGAACTTAAGATGTTTAACAGTGCATGGTAATTCTTTTCCCCCCTGATTTGTTGGGTAGGTTCAGTATCTGTTCAGAGTGTTCTGTAAGCTTCAGCCTGGCCTTCCTGTCCTGGCTCTCCACGGCAAGCAGCAGCAGATGAAGAGAATGGAAGTCTACACTTGTTTCGTTCGGAAAAAGGCAGCGGTGCTTTTCGCTACAGATATCGCAGCTCGTGGCCTGGGTAGGTACCCACAGAAGCAACAGCTAAACCTCTTAAGGCTTCATCAGACATTATGCTCTGAAGACTGACCCAATTTTTGAAAGATGAAGCTGTAGTTTGCTTAGGAGCTCAAAATAGAGATGCTTCTTAAGACTTCTTCTGTTTCTTTACTGAAGAGGCCCACTTCGTCTGTTCTTACCTTTTCTTTTTATCCCAGAGAAACGTGTGTGGTATGGAAACAGTGATGTATTTGTTTATTACACACTGTAAAGCAAGATTCCAGCAGTTCTAGGTATTTCTGATATGCCTGTATCCTGTGGGTTATTCCAAAGGATATGAAAAATTGCTATCCTACCGGTACGTGGAAATGGAAACCTGAAATTTTAATGTCTGATATATGAGTGGCATTGTCAGACTGCATTGATAAGGAGACAGAAAAATAAATGAGGGTAAAAAGATTTTCTTTTAGTTCTTGGAGGCATTTAAGTACAACACAAGACTTTCCAGGAGTCCAGTCATTCTTTGAGAGAGCAAACCCTGTTGTCCAAAGTGTGAGGTTTCATCACTATGTTAGAAAAAGAAGGAAGGTGCTCTAAAAACTGAAGTCAGGAATGAACACTGGTTCTCATACCTTCTATAAGGCTGAAATATCAGCATCAGTGACTACATAATTTGGGTATTATTAGTTTGGTTTAGAGTGTGGGTATAATTCTGGAATACAGTATAGTTGCAGATTTGGTTTGGAAGCAACACTTCTGTGCAAAGCATGCTGCTGCTGAGTGAAGTGCAGGAGTTAGAAAATGCTTATTATTAACACCATTCACAGTCAAGGCTGACTTTTGTCAGGCTTGGTCACTCCCTCCCATCTTTGAGAGGGGCTGTGGTGCTTCTGTATGTGACAGGTGACATGATGCAGCCTCAGCACAGCTAACTTCAGACCCCAGTGCTGTAGGATATTAACAGTGAGGGTGAAAAGTGGGTCAGATACTGCTACAGAATTGTTAACCATAGGGTGTTTGATCATCTGCATGGCACAAAGCATGTCTATTCTTGTCAACTGTGAAATTATGTTCCATTCATTCCACTGTCATAATTTAGGAAATGAACACACAATTAATTTAACTTTCTTTGATGAAGAGAATGATTGTTTATGTATGCTAATACATGCAACTAATTTTATTTTTATTTCAGAGGTTGCACCTAATGTCTCTAAATGGGTCCAAGTGATGGTTCTTACAGCAATTAATGCTCCTGAATAGGAGGGTTTTGAATCCAGTGAACTTATTTGATGTGTGTTTTTCTTTACACAGATTTTCCAGCAGTGAATTGGGTCATTCAGTTTGATTGTCCAGAAGATGCAAACACATACATCCACAGAGTGGGAAGAACAGCCAGGTTTGTTTTCACTTTTCACTAGTATTTTAATGTTTTAAATGAGATCACTGTAGGGACAGATCATTAGCTAAAGACTCACTTGAAAAAAATTAAGATATAAATTAGAAAGAAAAAGGCTGTTATCACTAAAAGACCCTTTTGATTAGTTAAGAGTAATGATTTAACTTAGTAATTTCTTAGTGAGCTTCAGAGACTTGTTCCAGCAGACAGAAATATCCATGATTGTTCCATCTGATTAGGGAAAATTAATAGTGAGGAAATAGAAAACCTTTTTCTCTTGGCAGGATTACCTCAAAGGATGAGTTGAGTGTGTTGGTGGGTGGAAAAGCTTGTTTTGCTGCTGACATTTATAGATAAATAAGGTTTTAGACTGTAGATCCAAATTCTTTGTGTCATTGAAGACTCTTCAAAAGAATGGAAATACTTCTTCCTTACTGTAATTTGGTAGGAAGGAATCAAGTGTTAATTATAGGTTAAATTTTTAATTTTCTAAGTCTTTTGTGGACTTACATTCTTAAGCATACCTTTAGTTAAAATATTTGTGGCTAAGCCTTTATAATGGAAGGGAATTACCCAGATACACTGTTGAAAACCAGGTCCTTCATCTCTGAAGTAGACTTTTAAGTGAAACAGAAGCTGTTACTGCATATAATTCAGGAGATCAAAAGCCTCACACAATTATTTGAAGGATGAAATGCAAGACCTGGCATTATATCTTGTCTCTAATTTAATTTGTTTGTAGCAGAGCTTGCAATATAGGCAGTTGTCAAACCTAATGACAGAGCAGTTGCTTAGAATAAGATTTCAACACTCCAAGAATTTGAGATCTGTGTTTGTGGATCAGAAGGCTGTAAATTCTGGTGACTGTACCATGAGTGCACTTCCAGCCTCTTTCAAAATGCAGACATTTTAGCCATGTTTTCATTGTAATTGGTAACATTTCTCCCCCATTCTGTGTCTCTGCTCTCCATTTTCTGATCTTCTATAGTAGAAGGGAACGATGAATTTTTAAATTACTTTGAAAAAAACCCGTTAATGAACCAAGTCAGTGAATGTTGTATATAATTAGATAAAACACGTAGCTATTTTGCTAATTTAAAATTTAGATGTAATCTTACACATATCAGTTGAGAGAAAAACATATAGGCTTGGTTAAAATTTTGTAATATTTCGTTTTTGACTTGCTTTTTTTTTTTCTAGTCCTGTGTGCCTTCCACAGAAGGCTTGTAATTTTGTCTCTATGGCATAGTGTCATCATGGAAGGAAAACAATGTGCTTGGCACTGTTTAATTGGCAGTGTTGAGGGTACTGGTTGAGCTTTCTGAGCCCTGTCACTCAGTTAAAGCACCTCCTTGGAGTTGTAATCCTCAGGCCTTTTCCCAGTTCCCATTAGGAGCTGGAAAGAGCAATTTTAAGTAAGTTTAGCATGGGGAAACAGTTCTGCAGAGGAGCAAAGACAAACAACTCCCCTTTGTCATAATGCTTTTATTCAGATGTCTCTTGACAGGACTTTAGTCTGGCAACCTTAAGGGTCTGTCTTCAGTGGCCTCTTAAGTAGAGCCTTCTGTGATTGCTGGAGGACAGATTCAGACAGCAAATTGGGGCAGAGTGTCTGTCTCAGGGGCTGTGGGCTGTGCTGGATGCCTTACTGGGATGGAGATTACATTTCCTTCTATGTGAATTTTTCAGTAGGGAGACCTTACGGAAATTGGGAGTACATCTGAGCAAGTTGTGTGAGCTGGAGGGTGTTGACTGACAGTGAAAGCAAATTCCTTCTGTAGGAAAAGCTTCATGGGCATTTTCTATTTCCTAATCTAATACAAGAATCAGCAGGTTCTGCCTATACTGGGCATTCATTTTGAAGAAACACACAGGCTGTCTTCATCCTTAAGGTAAAAGAGTCCTGGAAGGAAGTTTGTTTAGGAAACTTATTAGCATGAAAGAAATCATTAAAAATAAAACAAGGGAGATATCTAATAATTTGAAGTAAATACTGTTCAATAAGTAAATATGCTAATGCAGTTTTTGATGTGCGTAATTGAGAATGTACTTCTCATTGAAATCTGAGTGTTGAGTAGGAAGCTTCACTTGTTTTCAATAGCTACAGTTCATAAGAGAAGCTTGTATCTCTTCTAGAAACTTGATGAAAATGAACTCAACTGCAATTTAGTAGTCCTCATTAATGAGGTTAGAGATAATTACAAATTTTCAAGCGTTATGACAATATAATTGCATAGAATGAAGCTAAATTAAATATCTAATCTAATTAAGGGGCTGTGTTAAACTGTAATTAAAACTGGGATGCCAAATACTGTTTACTTTTGAAGTCAAATTATTTTGTGATACGAAAGTAAATATGAAAGGAAAGAAATTATGTTGGGGAAGGGGCTGGAAAACCTTTGACTAACAATCATGGATGCATTCCCACATGTCTTAAAATTTTGCAAAGCTTGATCTAAGCTGAGATGTAAAAGGTTATTTTTAAGTGGATGTGGCCACTGTGTTCCCTAAGAAACATTTCATTTGCATTTTACCCCACTGAAGAACATAAATTGCAACTCCTGCATTTTTGATTTATGGTAAAGTAAGATCAAGAAAATCTGGATGTAGTCCAGTAATGCTTTTACTTTATAGTAGAATTGACATATATTGAGTGGGGGTTTTTTAATAAACTTGAAAGGTATGCTGCAGTTGGAGTGACTGGAAGCTGTTTCTTCCAGTTGCTTTCAAAGCCTTAACGAGTTCACTGACAGAATTTTTAAAATACTGACGATATTATGGGCAGTCCAATAAATACTTTTGGTGTTATTTTTGTCACACAATTTCTTAGAAAAGTCAGTTGTTCAAAGCACTATATTACAGTGTTGCCTGTGGGATTTAGTTTCAAAAACTCTAAATAAAAGCTGCTTATAGCAATTGCCTGCAAAAGTAATTTTTTCTGGCTTTTAATTTCTATTGATGCCTTCTTTTCTGTAACCCGTGAAGCCTTCAGTTGAAGGTATTCTTTGATGAATTTTGTGAAACAAGTTACAGTGCCACTAGGGGACAGCAGAAGATAATAATTTTTGAAGCACCCCGATGCTCACATTTTTCCCTGTTTTTCCAAACATAATGGCTAAGTTGTGTGGAATGAAAAAGGTGTATAGGGACATTTTTCTTCCAGTCATGATTCCATTGGTGAGACAAGACACCAGATAGTTTAGTTTATCTTTTTATTCATGCATATCTTCACTTTTGGATGTACCTTTATCTTGGCAAGTCTCAGTAATTATATCCTTTCTTTCCTGGCATTACAGTCATCCCTCCACTTAATGTTTAAAATTTTTTTTTTTTTTTTCTTCAGAAGCAACTGTTCAAACTCCTTGAGTTGAGTGATTTTTCTGTCATGAGTCTTTTTTAAGAGACACTGACACTGGAATGTTAAACAGAATAAATATTTTTGTTTCTGCAGTTTTTATCAGTGATATGTCCAGAGCTATATGAGATTGAGTCTGACTGGCTCAGACTTCTGATGGTATTTAATCCAGCCTAGCTGATTAGGTTTCTTTGGTGCTTACAATGACTTAGGAAAGTAGTTGTAATTTTGTTGTTGTCATTAAACAGTGTGCATACAGACATGCTTCTTTTCTTTTAGTCAATTATATTTCTGGAAACAAATGGAGTAATAACTCCATCATCCTGAAGCAGAATACCTGTCATTTGCTTAGTGGCTGGTGTGATGATTAGACCAAAAGAGGTATGACTCAAGACTTTTAAGAAGAATGTGGTTTTTGATGCTTTGTGAGTACTGGAGAACACACACACCTGTCAAATTATGGCCAGGTGAAAGGGGTAGGTCACAGAATGATCTTATCCTGTCATGTAGTATAATCTTTGAGGCTCATTAATGCTCACTGGGGCTCTCCTTAAGTAATTGCACATTATATGTGTGAAAGTGAGACTAACAAGCCTTAAGAGTAAAGTGGCAATAAAGAATTGAAAAATGCGAGTGACTTAATAGTACCTTTTTCAATTGTGGAAGCTTGATTTTATTTCTTTTTCTAATTGGGAAAAATATTTCAGGGATATGTGTTTTGGGTCCTGAAGAATCAGAACAGCCAAAATGACAACTCCTTGTTTTGATTACTTTTCTATTTTTATTTTAAGACCAACTGAAACACTTTTAATGTTGTTTAAATATAAATGCCATATTAACACCATCTCCTTATATTGCAGTCAAGTCATCATCCTAACTCAAGTTAAGTAAAAATAGCTGCCAGTGGAGGTCACAAGACATTGTTGACAGCACATTTAACTTGGAATTCACTTTATTAAATTTCTAAAATTAAACACTGTATCCTAGCTACATTTTTGATAGTGGCCTCTGATGCTGCAGTTGTACTAACTGGCACTGTGTTATGTACTAGAATTCTTTTCCTAATGGAATGGTAGGAATGTTGCTGTGCACTGAGTGATTAAGTGGCCAAGGTTATTACCTGCTGTCATGAGGCCATGCTGTAGGCTGGAATAACAAAATAAATAAGCACATGTATTTTAAGTCAGCAGAGTGGGCACAGCTGCTCTGCGGAATGGATTGCTACCACTGAAGGCTGAAGAAGTCAACAACCTCCCAAGGTCTTTTGAAATCAGTTTATTCTCAGACTAACTTGGTAAGACTGGTGAGCCACAAGAACCAATAATGGTTCTTGTCCATTATTTCTTGTGACCTAGACTGGCAAGCAGGAACACTCACCCAGTATGACTGAATAAAGGGGATTGTGGTTCTGTGGTACGAGTAGAACCCAGATGGTTCTCTGAACTCACCAAGGTATAAATGGGCTACTTTCCAGGCAGGAAAGGGATATTAAATGGTCGGTGGAAAAGAAAAAATAAACTGTATTAATCTCTGACTTCATAGCAAAATTTACTGATAATTTTTGGGGGATACTGAACTACGGTCTATGCAATGGAGAAATAGAAGTGAACAAAGCATTAGAAGTGATCTAAAGCAAAACTATAAAATGAAGCCAGTTCATGTTTTGTTGTTTAAAGTCTGTGGGATGTCAGACTGTTCAGAAACTATGGGAAAGAAGCTCTTTTTCTTGGGTGAATTGAGGACTCAGCAGTGAACACTGGCTATCTGCTCTGTTGGCTGAGCTGTGAATAGTCAAGACACTTTCTTGTTTCTTGTAGTTTTTATTGGGTTGCTTTGGTAGGACGTGCTGTAGATGGTACAGCAGTTTAGGATTGCAGGGCACACAGATCTCTAACTTGTTAAAGATTTGTTGTTTTAAACAGAAATACGTATTACAAAAAGAGGCCATTGATCCTGTAGATGGGATAGAAATTCCAATACGCATTTATTTTCTGTGCTCATTTGTCATTTAAAAAAACAGAAGAGCAAATCACCGTATTATGAAAGAAACTTGGCACTGCAGAAGTTATGATAAATAGTAGATAAAATTCTTCCTATTCCTGCCTGGGAAAATAATGTTTTCTTGGTTTGAAGCTTAGATTTCACCAGTCCTCATTATGTCACAAGGCCCAGAAGGTAGTATGATTGGAAATAAAGTTTGGCCTGAATTGAGCCTGATATTGGAGACCTAAAACTCTTTGTTTAAGAAATATGTTTAGAAATAGTAGCTTACATAGTCAAATTTAATGGCTGAATTTTTAAACAAAACATGATTTATTGTACTTCTTCA
The DNA here is from genome assembly GCF_021018805.1 of Prinia subflava. NCBI lineage: Eukaryota > Metazoa > Chordata > Aves > Passeriformes > Cisticolidae > Prinia > Prinia subflava. The sequence goes on from NC_086249.1 coordinate 33,839,488, forward strand.
TATTTAAACAAAATATGAATTATGTACTTCTAAGCCCTTAGGGGTAGATATGGATATTATGTTCTCTTTGTTAAAGGATAGTGTGTGGGTGAACAGATTTTTATTTGCTATGTGTATCAGATCACAAACAGATCTGCTCAGAATATAACTATCCATTTTGATATGTTTTGGATATATTTTTATAGATGTCTTATATTGTTCCATTACACAAAAAAGTGCAACACAGACAAATGCCTGCATCAATTGAATGTTTTTTCCTTTACTGTTGTCGTTTTATTAAAAGATTGAAAACAGTTTAGAAATTAAATATAAATTACATGCTAGAAATAGTAGAACTTGACTCACTCTAACTTTTTTCCCAATCCATCTTATATGAAACATGATTGTTAGGTTATTAGCTAATAATTCATTGCCATTTCTTTCAGACTTTGCAGGGGTGAATCTTTGCTCTAGAAACAGGAGACTGTGTTGCTTTTTGTGTTTTCTCACCAGTTTTTCCATGTGATGAAATTGTCTTGTTCTTGATCCTTTTTGGAAACCAAAATTATGTGCAAAGATTTAAAGAACATTATTTTTGCAAAATCAAGTGGTCCAGATTATTTCTGTTCTGTGAAGGGTGTGAATGGTGTGCAATGAATAAGTGATTGCCTTACATAGTGAATAACTGCTTCACAGGGGAAGTAATTATTCAATATTTTCGTATTTATAGTTTTGCAAGTAAGTATGATAAACAAAGGGTCCATTAGAAGAAGAGTGAAAATACATAACTGGAGTGTATCATCATGCACATGCAAAACCAGGGACATTGATTTGGATTAGTTTTAATGCTATTCCGAATGCTTAACTTACTGACCTTAATGTTTTGAGGAGAGCATTCTCTTGCTTGCTTCTGGTAAATCTCTAGCAGATTTGATCTGAGAGGAAAAGAGGCAGTTGAGCAGTTGATCTGGCTTCCCTGGTGCCTGATTGCCTTTTTTCTGAAAGGATTTACTTTGGAGAGTTTCTGCATTAAAGTATCTGAAGGTGGTTGTTGGCTTGGTATGCAGTACTTTTGGGAATAGGCTTTGATTTAAGCTCACAAGTTTTGCAGTGATACCTTGCTTCCTTCTATGTCTTTTGACAGATGAGATGACAGCATATGTTGATGCTCTCCATGCTGGCCCAGTTAGGCTAAAATTAGATCTTTAATCAAGTCAACCTTGTAAAGTCCCATTCAAGTTACAGATTAAAAAAAACCCCACAAAATACTTTTTTTGAGTATGGTGGTAAATGTATGATGTCCAAAGTATGAAAAGAGTTATACTTACAGTTCCTGCATGTTCATGTGTGGTAAATGCCTTCAAAACATTATCACTTCCTATATTGCATTTTCTGTAATGGGAAATATTCCAATTCAGGAAACTGTTATGCAAGTATCTTTATATCTGCAATCCTCCTCCCCCAAATTTTATGATTATCTCATCGTCTCAGTTTTCTCCTTTGCCAGTTTTTAAAATAGATTATTTTTTCTTGCCAAACAAAGCCTTTAACTCTGGAAATTTGGCATCAACTTATATCTTCCGAAATACAAATGTTAGGGAAACGTGTTGTAATACAACTATTCAAGACAACCTGTTTAACATTTCCTGTAAGGTGTGCATATCCATGCATCTTATCATTACAGTTCCCTATCTGTAACTTTTTTCCTACTGGATATTTTCTTTTACAGCAGAACACTGGTGCCTGATGACCGTCGTGAGATGGTTCCCGTTCCTATTTTATTCTGTTACGACCAGAACTCACATGTCACTGACTATTAAAATGTGGTCCATTTGACTGAACCCTGTGTTACAATGGTCATGGCAAGGATGTGAAAGTACTCTGAATGTAGATAGAAGCAGCTCAATTCTAGATGCATGGCCAGGTGGAATTGATTACCAACCATAGTGTGCTTTCATTTATTGCCTTTGTGATAATGGTAGTGTTGTTTGCTTTAATAGTATTGCCTAGGGGTAGAAGCAATTGTTGACTGGATGTGATCAAGGATGAGTTAAGATGAGTTAAAACTAGGCAACAATTGAGTGTCTATTTGGCCATCATGAAAACTATTTTTTCCTCATCCTGTCTTCACTGGACTGTTGCCATTCTCTTCCTTCATGTGTGATACCAGCTGTTGGCTCAGAGTGATTTTTAGCAGAAGTTTAAGATAGATTCTGTTTTGGTGCACAAACTCCACTTAATTTTAGTGGTTTGTTGTGTTGTTTTTTTGTTGTGTTTTTTTTTTTTCTTTTTTTTTTTTTTTTTGTGTGTGTGTGTGTGGTTTTTTTTTTTTTTGGTTGTTTTGTTTGTTTGGTTTTGTTTTTGGGTTTCTTTTTAATCAAGTGAAGCTATTTGGCAACACTCTGTGTTTCTTTTCTAAGGAGATGGTGCTCTGAACGTTTTTAAACCATTTTTCTCTACTTGTAATTAGCCACTACCACATTGTCCTGAGTAATTTATCCCACTTCGTTTTTGTCTGCCTTTGGCACTTGCTCTTGATTGTAGGCATCTTTCTTTTTCTCATCTGCAGTCACTGTAAATATAACCCTTTCTTTATAGCACTAATGATGATTTTCACAGCTTCCTGCTTCGAAGTCGTGATTGAGTTGCAGAGAAGTTGTTTGCCTTTTTCAAAAGTATTAAAGTCAGTAGACTCTAGAAAATAAGGCAGATATGAACTAGAAGTGATTTTTTTTTCCCCTAAAGACTTTCTCTACATAAGATGCAATTTTCCATGGACTTAGAATAAATTGTATCTTGTACCCTTAAAGACTGTTAAGATCACAGTACAAGGATGAGTCCCTTCTCTGGTTTCTTGATCACCTTGAGGAGATGACAGGATATCATCAATTACTACACAGTCCAAGAAAGTTTGATTAATTTCAGGTTTTTAATTTACTTTTTTCAGCAGAGTCAAAGTGCATACTTATTGAATAATAAATCATCAGAGCAAATTAGCATTTTAGGACAGATGTTTGGTTTTGGTGATGATGGGCAACTTGAAGGCTGCAGTCAGCAAGAATAGGGAGAACCTCTGATATTGTCTCATCTGTAGAAGTCCTCCTGCTGAAGAATTACAGTAACCAAGGTTGTTTCTTCAATGCTGTATCATCTTTAGAAGTTTAATGGTTTTATGTGTGCTGAAAATAGTTACAGAGATGTTCCTTCATTTGCTTTAGTAGAGAACTTTATTCCTGTAGGATAATAAGGGATGTTCTTTTCTCCCGTGTAAATGGAAACAAATTTTGTGCAGATCTAACTGTTACTGTTTATGCCAGGTTTTAGTAGCTTGTCCTTTCCTAAGTTTGCCAGTATGCAAGCTTTTAGAATAAAATATGCAGAGGGAACACTTTAGAAAACTTAAATTTTCCACTGAAGCCTCTCTTCTTGAGATTATCTTTTAACACCGTATTTTTCTGATTAGCACATTATGAGGTTGGTTTTTGTTTTTGTTTTTTTCGAGAACTAGGATAATACTCTGCCCAACTAAACCTCCTTTTTTATAGGCTGTGTTTTGCTTTCTTTATCTAAATGTCCACTGAATTGATACAAACCATCCTAGATGGTATTTAAGATCATTTGGTTTTTAGCTTTATCAAGTCTGTGATTTTCATGTTTAGCTCTGAAGAGCAATGCTGTTATTAAACTGTTTGTTTTAATTACTTAAGTCACAATTATATTATAAAAAGGGCAAAGACTGTTCCTCCTTAACTTCAAATATTTTTAAACTATTGGCATTTAAAAGAGAATGTTTCCAAAACATGTAAAGAAAAGGATTACACTGCATTAATAGGTACCAGATATCTTTCAGTCTTTTAGAATTTCTGAAGGCATAGCTCTGAGAAATATTTCTGTGTTGCTTTTGTTTTTCTTAATAGGTGGCAACAGATGAGAAAGTACAGGTTCTTGAAAACCTCTCTTTTCTTTAATATATTTTCATGTGACTGTTTCTTTACTTAGCTGTAGTACCACTTTGTCTACATAAAGGCTTTGCAAGGCTTAATGTAAACACTGAAGTAGTTGATGTCCATAGATACCAGATATAATGCTTGGCTCTTTTGGTGAATTACCTATGGAATGTGCCTTTAGGATTTATACTTTCTGAAGCAATTACTAACTCAGCATACAATGAGTTTAGCACTAATAGCACAAAATCAACTTTCAAGGGTCAAGAGCGATGGTTTATCTGATCCTGCATCCTGTTTCAGAGTGGCCTTATAGATACTGCTGGAAAGCTATAAAAACAAAACAAGCATAGAATGATTTTTCCTTTACTGTGTCATTGCAGATTTTGGTTTTATGGCTTGTAGAGAGGGTATCTGCATTCTCTGGCCTTTGATGAGTATTTCTGCAGTGATTTCTACGACACTGGCCTTTCACAGTGTTTTGCACACTGAATAAAAGAGATATGATAAAGAAACAATTTAATAATGCCAAGTCAGGCATTCTGAGATAAGAAATACCAAAAGCAACAAAACTACACAAATCCATGCCTTTGGCTAACTTCAAGGAATCTGAAAACACCATTTGTATGGGTTTGTATTGTACAATCAAGACTTTTCTTGACAGATGACAAAGATTGATAAGAAATTTAACAGACATCTTTTGCAGATACCAGATCATTCGTGTAGCTCTTGTTGGACTCCTTTCCTTTCATGTCATCTGCTTTGGAGAGGAAAGCAAACTGCGTTGTTCTGTACTCTAAATTGGTGAGACTGGTATTGGCAGCAATATTCTCTCTGTCTTCCTGTCTGGTACATAAAAGAGAATATTTTCATCCTTCTTTCCAACAGTGCTCTGAGAGCTCAAGTTCTTTTGATGAATAATTGGCTGTCTTGTTAGCATGATCATCAATTTTTACAATAAAATGCAAAGTCCTCTAAGGTTTAATGGCTTTCCAGGATTTCATTGCTTGTTCAGGGTAGTGGCTGTGTCTGACAGGCACCAGGTTGTGGATATATCAATTGAATTTGGTTGGGTTGAAATACATAGAACATTTGTAAAATGTGCACTTGGCCTATGTAAGCGAGTTATTCCCAACCTTAAATATTGTATAAAGGGTGCAAACATTCATGGGATGTTTGGTCAGCAGTGACAACATGCTTGGTAAAGATAAATTGCCTTAAGCCAAACATATTTATTGCTTTAGAACTCTTTTTTAGAAAATTGTATAAGCTAATATTTTGGAGAACATTTTAGGTCTACTACTGAAATGGATTTAAATCAGTATAGTTTTTGTACAGTACCAAAATACTCTTATCAATCCATGTATAATCAGTAAATTTACTTCATGTTGGCATGTAACAGAGATTCTTCTCTTGTATCAATTTATTTCCATGTAAAATTTCAAAATCTAGAATGTAAAGCTTAAAATTTCATGATGAAAATATTTACTAGACATTTGTAGATTATCTTTAGAAGTTGGTATCCAAATTCATCATATATAGCATTGGGGAAAAAAAAATCCAGGCATCCAAGAGCATTTTGTTGTGATTTTTCAAATTTATCAAATGAAAGCAGAAAGCTGTAATAAAAGCTGTCAGACTGTTTTAACTGCAGATTTTGTTGCTACTTGCATTGCTTACTGTGCTGTGACAGATAGTGTTTATAGTTTTCAAACAATTCTGCAGTACTGTTTTTGCCAAGTGATAACTGTTTATCCTTGGAGAAATGTGGGCTCCCTGTATTCCACTAGAAGTGATTTTTGTCAGTTAATGGCATGATTCTTGTTTGGTGTGCCTGAGAACATCCTTCTTGCTCTCCCTGGCCTCCCTAAAGGAGGCAGTTTAAAGCTGCTCTACAGAGCAACTTACCAGTCTTGTTTAGCTTTGTCCTGCACATTGCTCTCACCAGTTGGTTCTGAGGTGAATTCTGACCAATTTTGGCATATTTCTGAAATCCATCTGGATTTTTTTTTTTTTTTTTTTTTTTTTTTTTTTTTTTGTAATGAAAGACTGTGCAGTATTCTCCTATCAACCTGTACTCTTAAGAAATATTTGTAAATACAAACAAGGAAACAGTGTATATGCTATGGTAGGTACAGATGGTATATGCTATGGTAGGTACAGATGTACATGCAAGCTCATCATTGCCCACTTGTTCAGTAGAACTTAAACCCATTGTATTGTTTGTTTACTAATGCTATTGGATACTTTTTTCCTACATGAAGGTCCTGAAGCAAAAAGATGCCAAAAGCAGGAGCTGATATTTTCTTGCCCAAAAAGAAAATGATCAAGAAGATGCTTTAAGCATAAATTCGCTGATTTTTTAATGTCTTTGCTAACTATATATCTTGAGTAATTACCAGCTCATCTACATTTGATACAGCTGTTAAATGCTCTGAAGAGTGAATGCTAGATAAGTTCTTATGTGCTCAGTCTGATTCGATCTTTTCTTTTGCACCTGGAAACTGCTTCTGTAAATGAAAGAGCTCCTGGTTTTATGATTTTCTTTCAGTGATGTCTCTGTGACCTGTTAGCCTTTACTGAACATGTAAGGAGTTATTTGAGACCAAGGCACTTACCCTTTCCTAACCTTTCCCCTTGCAAAGAGAATCAGCTTTTACCCAGTGTTAAACCTTGCCTACAGGCAAAGGGTGAATGCAAGTAGCTGGATTTTCTGGTACTGTAATCAAAGTAGACTTTGATCAACTGCCATTTGTTTACCACTAGTACTTCAAATCAAGGGAAGAAAAGATTCACTGATCTGAGTTGGTGTCTTAGCCGCAGTTGTTTAGAACTCTAGGCGTAGTTTTAAAATCAGCTCAAGTAGGGATATTGGCAAGTCACTTAACTGGTTTGCCTCTTCCATTTGTTAAGTGAGAGGTTTTATCTGTTCTTTGGACTGCTTAGAAGGAATCAAATGTAAATTCTCATTGGCCATTGAAAACATCAGCAAAAACTGTAATTTTTTCATGTTTGTTTGAGGGTTTTTTTTTCTCCTTCTGATCAGGTACAAAGAAGGTGGTGAAGCTTTGTTGGTGTTGCTTCCTTCAGAAGAAAAAGGCATGGTGGAACAGCTGGCACAGAGGAAAGTACCTATCTCTGAAATCAAGTAAGTGGCTAATGGCCTGTCTGTTATTCAGCCTGCTTTCTGCAAGAGTAATGTGTGATGAGTCTATGACAGTCTTGATAAAGTGTTTTAATTGCCTGGAGCTGGACAAATGAGAGAAATGAATTAGTTTTAGTAGTGTTGTAGAAGGAAAAGACCTTGAGAGGTTACCTATTTTATTGCTGTTCCCAAAGGCAGGATGAGCTGCACAAATCATTCTTATCATATGCCAATTAATATATTCACAATTTCCCAAAGAGACCACATCCGTACTCAACAGTTACTACCATTAACATTTTTTCTTCAAGTGTCTGATAAGAATTGTAAGTAATTTAAATGGAATATTTCTTTTGTCTTGTGCCAAGAATATATGGAAAGTGATGTATTCTCTTACTCTCTGCGTCTACTTTTAATGTAATTGAACATGATAATGCTCTCTCTCTCTTTTGCAGATTAAACAATTACAATTTCTTTAATCAGTCCCTGTATGTTTTTATTGCTGTTATCATTTTTGTTTCTTGTATTTGTTTTTGCTTTGGTTCTGGCCTATTTCTCCAATTTGTCATGACCTCTCTGAATCAATTAGTTGAAGGACAGGATGATCATGTTACATACTAAAAAGAGAATTCCAGAGGAAACCTGTAAGGAGTTATGCTATCTGTACAAATGGAATTGACTTTGAAGGAGTTGCAGAATATAACAATACCGGGTAAAAATAAAAAAAGCATGTTTCCATTTTCTGTTAAATGCAGGGTAATGGATATGTAAGAAGCACAAAACCCCTAACTGTAAAAATATTAGGAAAATAAAAAAGACTACAACTGAAAGAATTGATGGTAGTTTCTTGTTTTGCAGCTGTAGATAGGAAGGAGTTTACTGTTTTGTGAGCCTGTCAGTCTGATGTTGAATTAAAAGAGAAAAGAGAATGTGAAGGAAATATATAAGAAGAATTGAAAACAAGCCAGAAAATCTGATACAAGCCTGACTCCATTTTTAACACTTAAAAAGTTCAGGTCACACTGTGCCAAAAACTGTACAGCAGAGATAAAAGAAATCAGAGAAGGATGACAAGATAGAAAATGTAAGTTTCTGTTTGAGTGGGTATGAGCAAAGCTAGGATTGTTTTATTTTGAAAAGCTGTGGCTTGCATGTGAAGATATGGATATCTAAGCAAAAAAGAGAATTAACTATACTGAATTTCTCTGTAGAACAATTGGTTTTGAGAAGAAATCAAATTAGGATGAAACTTTAGGTGGTTATTTACACCTCATTGCTTAATCTTCAAGTTTGCTGAAAATTTAGAGGTTGACATTTCTTCAGAGAATAGAAACAATCCATATAGCACTTGCTGGGTTTAAGGTTTTGGTTTATTTTTTTAAGTATTTTTGTTGTATAGGATATACCGTTTCAAAGGCTCTTGTGAACTGTACTTGTAACTGCTATTTCTGTGTAACAAATTGAGTACACAGCAGGTGGTGAAATAAATCCACCTTTTCTAGTCAAACACATGTATCAAATCCATGTAGGACGTGCATCAACTTCAAACATAAACAATTATTGCTAAAACAGTGAAATAAGGACTAGAATGCAGTCCAACAACTACTTAATGACAAACCCAAACAAAACCTCACCAACTGGATGTGGATAGTATCAGTAAAGAAACTGAAGTCTGATATTTTCCCTTAAGCATCACAGTGCTTTAAAAGGATCTGTTGTATAACCACTGCGGTAAATTCTCTTTCCAAACTTCATATTTTCCCTTCTTAAAAGGGTAGTTATTCAAGTAATTTATCTTACTTTTATATTCAGTAAGTAAATGTCTGATCTCATGCACATTATAAGTATTTTCCACTTTCTTCGTCAGCTAAGCTCTTAATTTTGTAAGTAATGGTGTTAATTGTTTGAACAGCTTATCAAAGGAAGTGGTAAAAAAGCTTCTTTAGGCTGTATTTATCCATGTAAATAGAAATCTGTGTTTTTGTATAGGGATATGAATCTAATTTTAATAGGGCAATTATTTCACCCCCAATAGATGCATCTTATATTTATAATCCAATTTAGGTGGATCTCTGGATAGACATTAATGGCTGCATCTCTTAACATATTGTTGTTAATATGGTGTTACTTTAATGGAAAACACTGGAGGGTTTTTGTGGGTTGTTTGTTTGTTTGTTTGTTTTTAACAATACCCCAAAAATTCATTCTTGTACCAAGCCACTAGGACATACGTATTATAAATACATTTAAGTAATATTCTGAATTGGAATTACTATTAGAAAAGTCAAGCATTCTGATTGATAATACATTTTAACAGCCTGCCCCAAGATCCAGTTTTTCACTCTTCAAAACCAACTTTAATGGAATTTATAACATCATAATGAAGGGGAATGCTTTCACTTAGAATTGTCTGCCTAGTATGTTAAGATTTAGCAGTGTCCTTGTAAGAGGCTGACTAAAATCCTTAAAAGTTATTCTTGTAATTGTTTGTGGGCTGCAAACCAGCTTGGTTCTAGAAGTTTTTAACTACAGATTTTCTCATGTTGTTTACTTTTAGCCAGTTTCCCAATTAATACAACCCCAATGTGTTTTGTCAGTTTATAAATTGTTTAAGAAGTTGCATGAACCTGCGGATCATGTTCCAGGTCTTGTGGTAGTCTCCTCCTGTTGTTTGTGCTTATTCACCTAATTATAGATTCTTAAGAATTCTAACTTGGGAATTAGAGGATAATGAGCATTGCTTACTGCCAGCAGAGTTTAACTCTTCAAGTTTCTGAAATCCACTCTGAAAGCTTTTTTTCAAAAGCTTGTTTCTAAAACGTTGTCTATTCAAGTGTTTGTTTTGCTGTTCTTATTAACTTGTCTGGTATAGTGGTCGTAAGAACTCTGTTACTTTCCGTATTTTGTAGTTTTTGATTTGCAAACTATTTTTAATGTTTTTATTTCATACAGACAGACCTTTTAAAACAGCTTCATAATTTTGAAGTAGATAAAGAAAGAACTTTTCTATTTTCCTAATACCTGTTTGAAAGACTAGGGTTTAGGCTCTTCCCTTAGTTTTAGGTCTAAGCTGCCCATAAAGGTTACTAGTAAACTAGTCCCTTATTATCAGCACAAGCTGCCAGTTTACAGGTAGTGCTTTTAACAGTACATAACTTCTTCATTGTTCAAACAGAGCAAGAGAAAGTGCAAAATAAGCAGTAGTAAATATGATATCTTAGGGCATTCAAATATGGCAAAATGGTACTCTGAAAGTATTAAGTTGTATGTATATTTTTTAAAGGAGTCTGTAATCTCCAAGTTTTCCATGCAAGCTGTAAACTTAAATTAATTTTGATAGTATTTTGAGGCTACTTTGTTGCATCCACCTTTGTTGGGTAAAAAGATAAAAGCTGCTTCCCCAGGGGTTATGGTAACAGATTTTGGTCTAGAAAATTTTACCAAAGGAAGTGCAAGCATATAGATACCCATGATGTAATATTGCTTTCTTTAATATTATGGCAAAAAAGTTGTTTTTTGAAGTAAACAGCAATAACAACAACAAACCACCTTTTTTTCCTTCTTTTTTCTTTCTCACAGTGGGTAATACTTGGATGTGCATTCCACATGTTGGTAGTGTTAATATAAGGGATCTGTTCAAACTCACTGCCTCCCAGTTGCCATAGTTACTGTAAGACAATGCACTGGTGTCACTAATCAGCGTGGTTATACCCCTGTGTGTGGTGTGCTGGGTGAGCCTTCCTTAGGTGTCAGCCCTTGCCCTGCCCTCAAACCTGCAGTTTGTCTCGTGTACCCACAGGGAGCCACGCTCCAGACCAAGAGCACAGTGCAAAACCTGCTGCTGCTGCTGCTGCTGCTTGGAGGCTCCGTGGAGCATGGAAACTGTTTTGCTGCGTCAAGGCAGCAGGGTCTTTTAGGTGGTTGTTGATCTTTTTGATTAAATTCTGTTTTGGAGAAGAGTGGGGAAAAGAAAATGTCAAGTTAAAGTGCTTGTATCCTAGTATTAAAAGCAGGGAAAATGAGAGGAAATCAAACTGTGTATCAGCCAGGAAATTTGGAGATTGCTGTCTGATCAGTTCCTAAGGCCAAGCAAGCTGGGTTCATGTTTACATCATGGCACAGTCAAGCATGGCAATGTATGCAACGGGTAGGCAAAACTGTAGCTTCAGAAAGTTGTACTGCTCCTTAAAGGTAATATATGTGATCACAGAGTAAGAAATAACCAACTAGCCTACTTAAAATGGCAGACAATGTTATACAATCCTCTTCTGGCCTTTGCATAGTTGGTTTTAGCTCACTGGTACTTAGCCATTTAGGCAAGCTTATAAATTATGGTAATTCATTTCAGGGTTTAGCTTTTAGGTTTGCTTCTCCTGATGGTCACATGTATACAATTTATTTGTTCAGAAAGAAATAGCATATAACCTCATTAAAGCCAAAATCCAATTTAACAGTGGCAAGCTTTCTCAGTTTTTGAATCTCACCATAAAAGGAAGATAATAGTGAGTGACTGTCATAATACAGTGTTGGAGAAGAGAGAATTCAGTACTACTTCTGTTTTTCTTGATAGTCAGTGCTGCACATTTGCTCATTCATTAACAAAAAACACATAAGCTTAAAATGTGCCTGGGGTACCATGTTCTTAGTTGACATTGCTTAGATTTATATCACATTATCTAGCCATGCTTTTAAATGTGAAGTATCTTGTGGATTTTGTCTTTATTAAACCCTTTTCTTGCAAATTTCAGATTACTCAAAATTTATATGCAGTCTACAAAATGCTGCAGTATTTTGTCTAGAATGTTGTCTGTTATGCTTGGAACCTCAATGACATATAGTCTCTTATAAATAATGAACCATATTGCTCCAATAAGCAAGTCATAGAAAATAATGAGTAACAGCATGTCCAGGTGAAAATTGGAACTTTGTAAGCATTTGAGTTTGACAGTGGCAGCACTGAGTAGTTGGCAATCTCAGCTACTCTTTGAGTATTCCAAGGCCATTTTTGCATTACTTAAGGATTTCACATAGACCATGTTTCCCTGTTTTATGAGAATGTACAACTACCAGATGCTTTCCTGACACCAAATACGACATCTGCTGTTTCTTTCCCATTCTTAAAACCTGCTAATGCTGCTATGGAGGATAATTAAACTGATGAATCATATTTTGCTTCTGATTAAGCTGTGTTAGCTGTTGTGTATTTGCTTATTTTCTTTAGGTCCTTACAAATTGCTTTTTTTGGTATCAAGAAAAAGTTAATTATTTAACTTCCTTTTTGCCCCTTTTAAATATGAGCACCGTATTTACATGGCCTGTTTGATAGGATTTTTTTTTCCAACATCTCAGATTAGATACAACTGTGACTCCAAGTGCTTCTATTTCCTCTAGTTGCTGTGGAGCAAATTTCTTTTGACCCAGCTGATTTATGGGAGTACTTGGTCTCCCATGATTTGTGATTCTGGTGTGAGCTTGCACTCTGCTGTAGCTGTTGTTAGCTGACTGATTGCAGCTGCCACTTTGAGTGAAGACAAGGGAAAAAGGCAGTGGCTAATTTAAGGGCTTTGAGGTCATCTCTTAATAGCTTTCCTATAACTTAGCAGCAATCCAACACTTTTCTGGACTGTCTTACTACTGGTGTTCATATTAATTTTTCTATAACTCATGCAGACCCTTCCTTACTTTTGGTGTCATTATATTTCAAAGGTTTCTTGGTCTGTTTGTTCCTTACTCAATTTTTCATGCTTCTTTTTTTCTGTCTTATGCCTTTACATTTTTAGAGGCAATTATATGCTGTCTGGAAATTGGAACTCATGTTTTTTGGTCTTTCACTAAAACTGTAGCTAATAGTGCTTATGTACACTGTAGTTTTCCCCTGGCTGTATCTGAAAAGAGTGAAGAAATTAAAATTGCCAGGGAATGAAGTTTGATACTTGTTTTCATATTTAGTAAGAATAACCTCCCACAAAGTTTGCTAGGTTGTATGATACACTGGAATGGCAGTAGCATCTCAAAAGTAGGTGAGATCTGGGCAAATAAATCTGCAATAATGTAGGTATCACTGGAATAAGTTTAAAAATCCAGAATGTGGGAGAGGACCTGGAAATCTTTTTAGTAGGTTCAATGGCAACTTCTATAGTGTAGTTAATAGTCTTCATTTACTTGAGAAGCATTTAAAGCTTTTTTTTAAGCTTAAATCTCAATGTCCTTTATTATTGCTCACCTGGCTATTCTTTCTAAGAAGTACTTAAATTTTTAGTATTCCTGGCACAATGAATCTGATTTAAGCTTTTAAAAATGCTGACAATTTCCTTATGAAGACTTTTATTTCAGTATAAAGTAGTACTAATTCATTATGCTGTTTCTGTATTTTTGCAATTCTTTTATAAAATCTGAAAGTTGTTTTTTGCTGATTTCTGCTTTGCTTTGGAAGAAGTTTCACAACCTTCTGTGAAAACTGTCTGAATAAAACAACTGCTATTTGTCTTTTCTGTGTTGTTTGAGGAGTATAATCTTCATCCTTAATATGATTCCATTCTGTGCTGTTTCAGTGGTAATAGCTCCATGCATATTAAAGCAATGCAAAAGATGTGAAGATGCTCCTGAGAACCTAATGGGTGCTCATTTTGACATGTTCTAATAATTAAAGCTTGTTTTTGTTTTGTTTTGTTTTTTTTTCACTAGAATTAATCCTGAAAAAGTTACAGACATCCAAAAGAGGATGCAAGCATTCTTAGCTCAAGATCAGGAGTTAAAAGAGAAAGCTCAAAGGGTAAGTCATCTACTACACTATAATTCTTAGGGCATGTTAGTGGAATAGAAGTGCTGTTCGAATACCTGACCAGCTCACACATGCCCTAGAAGCAGTGTTTGGAACTGAAGAACCACCAGAGATAATTGAACACTTGGAGAATCTCCTATATTAGGAGAGAAACATAAATTAGAGAGAACCAGAGACTTCTGAGTGATGCCCAGTGACAGGAGAGGAGGCAACAGGCACAAATTTCTGTACGAAAAGCTCCATTTAAACCCAGAAAAAGCCTTTCTTGTGAGAGTAGTTGAACACTAGAACAGCAAGGCTGTGCAGTCTCCAAATGCTGGTTATTAAAAACTGGGTTCCTTCCTGAGCAGCCTGCCCTAGCTGACCTTGGTTTGAAGAGCTACTTGGACTAGGTGGTCTCTGAAGTTTCTTCTCGACTTCAGCTCTTCTGAGTTTCTTGGAAAGCTGATACAGAAAATTTCAAAATAAGGCTACTAATAAAAAAGATTACTTAAAAATAGCAGATCACATTACTTGACTTGAAACATTAGAAATATGAAACCACGTAGACCTCAACATGCTCACCTTGATTAATACTGTCATATATCCTGAATATATGTGACAGTTTGCCCTTTCTCAGGGTAAAATCCAATGCATTGAATAAAGCATTTTAACTTTTGTTTGGATTTAAATGAGCAGCAAAATAGCTTAGAGTAGTTCTTCCAGATAAGATGGAGAATTATGGGAATGGGTGTATGAATGGGGTTTCTCTGCTGTGCTGGTTAAGGCTGGGAGACTTCATGGACAATATGTGAATTTCACTATGTGTTTATCAGGTTTGAGGAAGGTAGGGAAACTTCAAATAAATAAGTTGGTTCCTTGATGAGAATGAGCTTGGTTGTAAAAGACACTTTCTGTGAAAGGTGACCTGTGAAACGTTTCTGGAAATTATGCCATCACTAAACATGTTTGTTGACCTTTTGCTGGTTTTGTAATATTTTTAGGCCATGAACTCTTTGGAATAGAGCTTACTTGTTTTATTGAAGCACTGCAACATGTTGGTTTCCTGAGGCTGGTTGGCTTGTTGGGGTTTTGTTTTGTTTTTGTTTTTGAACTGTGTGTATCATTAGCCTGTGAATTCTGTAGTTGTATCAAGGCTTTTCAAAACTGTACAAAATCAAAAGCTCAAATTGAGATGTAGGGAAACACAGTAGGAAGGATAATAGGCAAATCTTTCACGTCAATTTTTCTTATATATGTACGTCAGATCAAAAGAGTACAACCAAAAGCCACATGGTGAGAAATCCATAAATGCCAAAGCCTGAGAAATTCAGGTGCAGAGATTCTGGATTAGCGTTAATAACCTTTTATTTGTGTGACCTAGTGTGGGCATTAATGACACTTGAAGATATACTGGTAAATCTGAGTGGTAGGGTAAAATGAAAAGAGGATTGTGAAAGTTGAGAGAAACCAAGAGTTTTAAACTTCCTGTTGAACTGAGACATAAAATGAGTCAAGTTGAAATATTTAAATCTCTTGAGATTTATCTCACCTGGCTAAAGATGTCCTCTGTGTTAGTCTGCCTGAACTTTCATTTATAGCTGATAGGGTGGAATAAGCACTTCTGCAATGCCTCCTGGCACAGACACCTTAAAACCCCTTTGGGATGGAGGGATGAATGGTGCTTTCTTTGTACTGCAGAGGTAGGCTATGTGATGTGACCTATCGTGGAGGCCTGCAGTAGAGACACGTAGAGAGTCAGAGGAATGCCATTATTACTTTCCTACACAAGGAGATTTAAATCGAAGTGCCTGAGGAGCTCAGTGGGAGCTTTGTGAGTAAAATGTCTAAGGCAACGTTCCAAGGGAATGCTTTTAAAAACTATTTTTGGCATTTAGGTATTCCAGGTTTTTGTAGTCCATAAAGCATTACTTGAAGCAGTGTGTAATATCAGTGTAAGCCTCATCCTGGTGCTGCACAAACGAGAGGCACTGGTGACGTGTCACATTCACCTCCAGCTGCCACAGGAAGTTGCAGTTGCACCAGTTTATGTTGGAAGTGACAGCTGGCTGGGGGAGGACGAGAGTTAGAGGAATCCAGCATCATCTTACTTGGAATGACAACGCCAACAAACCTCTGTTTCTGCCTTTAGCTTTTTAACATCTCTTAAAATGCAGAGAAGGATCATTCTGAATTGAGCAGAAGAAAGTAATGATAAAGTTTCAAGATAGCCCAAGAACAAAATCAAACACGGCCTGTCTGTCAGTATTGCAATTACAAACTTAAATTAGTTTTGAAAAATTTTAATTGACATATAATTACCCTTTCAGGCCATTTTTGTTGCCATTTTTAATTTATGGATAGCAGAGAAGTGTCATTCTTGCAGGCAAGCTGTAAATACATTCAGTTTTTGAAAAACTTGAAGTATGGAGTAGTAGTTTATCATAGAAGTGCCCTCTTTAGTAAGGTTTAACTATGAATGTTCAGACATACTATGCAAATGTGCCCAAGTAGTCTTACATGTCAATGTGAATAAAACAATAAAATTAATACAAATGAAATCCTGACCTTGGATCTTTATCTGAAATATTTGATTTCTCAGAGGCATGGGTGTTATGTTGTCTAGCACGTCTGTTGCAAGCTGCCAAGTTCTTGACATTGGTAGTGTAATAAATAAATTCTCAACTTGAAAGGATGAGATAGCAGTGAAACAGCACAGCTATGCGCAGAAGTTCAGATAGGATACTCTACCATCATGTATTGAGGGCATGAGGCCTAAGTTATTGTGTCCTCTAAGCTTGTTGATTTACTTCAAGGCGCTTTTACTTTTTTTGAAAGTAAAGTCCTTGATTACCAATTGCTTCAACAAACTTCATGGTTCATTTGGTAGGACACGACTCCTCTGCTATTGCTTGGAAAGACAGTTTGAATCAGATTGGGGCTCCTTTGAAACCTTTGCAGTTCTTCTCATGGACTGATGCTGCCTTTTGGCATTTCTTGTAATTTTAATATTTAATATGTCAGTTCAGCCAGTACTGGAAAACATTTTAAAAAAAGAATCTGTTTTTCTTGCTAGTTCAAATGTTACTGTGGCACTGAAGTGATGTCTGTCCATTAAATTCTTCGTCACACCCAGAGGGATGTGCGGGGTGTTACAGCCTGAGATTCCAGCCTTACCCTGTTCCTTTTGAATTACTATCAAAACAGCACATATATTGAATTGTGTGCATTTTAATACTTACAACAGTTATCCAGGAAATAGATCAATAATAAATCACAATTTAGAAGTAGTAAATTCATAGAGCATGGTACACTTTTTCCTTATGTATTTCCAGTACTTGTACAATAATCTTCGGTGCTTTTGGAGTCCTGTAGCTACTATTGTAGTAGAACTGTAATATGCTAATGATGCCCAACCATAACATTTTCCATGGAAGATAATGCATATAATATTTTTGAAATGTTCAGTTATTTTAAAAAAGCCTTGAAAGTGGTATCAAACAGCAGATATGGCAGGGGACAAGAACAGTTGTGAAATAGCAGGGAAAAAGTTCAGACTGACTTAGATTTGTTCTCCCTTAGCTCCAGTGTGTGTGTGCAGGCTAGGAAGTCTTAGCATAACTGAAAAAAATCCAACTGAGATGGCAGAGTTTTAGATGGGGATTGAAGTGAACACACTGAAACCAAATTAAAAAAATCAAAGTAAATAGCTTGATTTCTCTTCATGTAGAGTAGAACAACTCTTCTATGCATTTGTAAGGTGTTTAGTTCTTAGTTATTGTAGAGCTTGATAAGCATGCAAAAGGTGTGTTCTTTCTGCCCTTTATAGTTTGTTAGTTTCTAGACCATGTGTACCAAATATATGCTAGCAAGGTAAGTGGATGGCTTTATCAGTAATCCAACAGACATAATGAGATTTCAACTGTGTAGCAAGTAGTGACTCATGTAGATATTCAGGTCTGCAAATCTTAGATTCAAGGAAGGATACTTCTTTTTTAACCTACTTTTTTTCCATCTGTCACTGCCGAGAAAAAAGAGGCTTTCATTGATTTTTGTCACTTGCTAGACAACAATAGATTAATGAGATCTGTCAAATCTGAAGCCTTTTCCTAAACTTTCTAATTACCTTGCTAAAATGATTAATAATTCAATGTGAGCAAAGAAGTGTTTTATTCTACATCTCAATCTTAGTAGCAGCCTAATGAATTGAGCTCACGCTTTCCACAGCTAAAATTAATTGAAGGACATAATCAGGAAGGAAACTTTACTCAAAAACCCCTCAGCATTAGGAAAAACAAGCAAATGAAAATTTATTTTTATAGTAAAGTGATGGGTACCTTGCAAAGTGTATCTCTTAGCTCTACATACCTTACAATCAGTAGTTTTTATTTCAGTTTAGTCAGGAGAAAAGAATGAGTTTATAAGATTGCTTATACTGTCTTATTTTTCATTTCAGTTTTGGAAGTGTTTTTTCTCTTATAAGCATTTAAAGAATCCCCCGTAAGACATCAATGCTCCTGACTGTTGGGTGTTTGCTCCTCTATCTGAGGTTAACAAGAAATAGATTCTTTTTAAAAAATTCCCTATAAATTATTAACATAGTAGTCTTCTCCTGTAGAGAGAAACAGGTGATGTTCTGTTGTAGATACCTGTACATAACAGAACAAGGCTGTCAGTATGGGATGCTTGAATATAACTCTGTGAGCATAACTTGCTGTTGTTATCAGTGTTTGATGGTTTAAGCCTCATGGTAGGAGTTCTGGCATATGTTAGAAATAAGGTTATGAACAGCAGAAATCCAAGGATCTTTTCTGATACTTGAAATATTCCAGTATTTATGCTGCTGCTGCTAGGTAGAGCTAGGCTATGTAAAAGAAGCATGAGAAGAGTAAGAATCTTTCCTTTTGGGAAGGATGGCAGGAAAACACAATACAAGATTAAGTTATTCTCTTATGCAGTGCTTCCAGGTTTTTTTGGAGAAAGTCTGTGATTAATTGACAGTTCAACCTTGGACTGGTCTTAGTGTTGTATAGTGAATTTGTCTTGGTCAGCTGAGTTGTATTCTGAATGTGCACATGATGAACTGATGGTAAATGCAAGGTAATGTGAATCATCTTAGAACACGGTGAAAGGCAGCTATATTGAGTTAACTAACTTCCTCTTTGTGGCTAAGATGAAGTTAGGACACCTCAGACTGATAGCAACAAAGTCTGTTCTAAGTTCCACAAAATTTAGATATTGGAATAGCCTAAAAACATTCAGAAAAGCTAGGAGAAAAAAAAATCAAATTGAATCAGCGATGTTTCCTTCTGATTAATCTGTCATATTTTCTTTCTAGGAAAATATAACATGACATATTGTTGGGAAATTCAGTCAATTCAGTCAATGTGAATGTAATGAAATATTTGATTACTTGAAGTTGCATCACTTCCGTAGTAGAGATAAATTTTGTCTGATGACTATTTTAAAAGGAATTTCATTCTGAAATCAATGTTAGACCACCTAATAGTGAAATTCTATTTTGTGTTTAGAACAACAATATAATGTTGGTTTCTTGTGTTGGTAATTGAAAGGTGTCTTTTTTTGTTGAATGCTTTTATTTGTCTTTCAGTGTTTTGTATCCTACTTGCGTTCAGTTTACTTAATGAAGAACAAGGAAGTATTCGATGTTTTCAAATTGCCCCTAGCAGAATATGCCCTGTAAGTATGGTCAACTTACAATATGAAAGCTGTATGGTGAGATGTTTTGCAGTCTTTAAATAGCTGTTTCAATTGTGTTAACACACAGACTAGGACTTCTAGTCTTCTAGTGTATTTAGTTTCATATTCATGCTGAGATCTTGCATATTTTCAAGAGCATTCTAAATGGAAATTGTATGTAAAAGCAATATATTGCTGTACAGAGGAATAACTTAGAGCAGAAGGTACATTTACTATATACACTAGAAGACAACTTCTGAAGTAAAAGGATAGAGAATAATGTTTTAATGTTTTTCCCTCCCCCAGATTTGCCCTTCAGCCTCATAGCTAAATACCAACCTGTAATGTGTATTATTTAAAAAGCAATTGATGATCTCTTGCAGTATCATTTTGAGTGTGATTTGAACATTTCTACTTGGCCATCAGTTACTTTTCAGAGGATTCAGTGTGTTTGGTAAAGATGAAGCATCTGCACTAGACTGAATAGCATCTATTTTGCTATGTCTATTTTTGTACATATATGTGAATCATTCCATATTTTGTATGAGAGGGAAATTAATTTTGACAGGTTGACTTTACAGATGACAGCCCCCTGAAATTGTTTTAAGATGTGAAGTTTTGAAATCTCATGGGACATAGAGTAGTCATAAGGGAGCAGGAAGGTGTTCAAAGGTTCATAGCAAATTAATTTGATATGTGGTAAATTTCATATAGAGAAGACGAAGTTGCCAGCAATTGGCATAATGAACTAAAATGTGACAAAGTACTAGACTGGAGGACCTGATCTTTCTGTGCTGTGCTGCCATTAACATGATTATGTTTTTTAAGGCACATAAGCCTATTATAAAAGATGCTTTTTAACTTCATGGAGTGAGGTATTGTGAAAAAGGAGAACAAGCAAAAGCTCAACAATTTTAGCTACATGCAATGCCTGCCCTTTATCTTGGGTGATTTGTCATCTTTAAAATCTGTTGTGGGTCTTACTGTGCTATGAATGTAAGAAATAGCAGCAGAAGATTAGGGCTAGGAGGGATAAGCACGCAAATTCAACCAGTGTAAGAAACAGACTAGCAGATGGTGGTAATGCAAAATTTTCAGAATCCCAGTGTCTCTTTCTGGATTTCAGCATGGTATGCCATCTAGTATCTGTAGATGGAGTAGTCTGCAGTTCTGTTCTTCTCAGGTCTGTGTGCCAGGATTTGGACCTTCCTCAAAATTCTGAGTCCCGGCTTTGGAAAGCTACTAATGTCATTCCTGTAATAAAATGCAAGAAACCAGTCAGTTGTTTGGAGAGACTAGGAGAGATTTAGTCAAGGCTGTGAAATACGTGGCAGTATAATTAAAAAGTCAGAAGATAATAAATCTGGGAGATAATTTTGGAGATTCTGTTCTAGTTTGTTGGCACTCTTCTTCCCTGCTCTCTAGTCTTCTTGTCTACCTATATACACCCTGCAGTTCCCTAGCTTTCAGTTCAGTGCACAGCCACTGATACATGGATCAGTCATCTTCATTTATATTAAAGTCCCTCAAAGTCTGTTATGTTTGAATTTTGCATCCAGAAGCTACCTTGGTTTCCATTCTGCACACAAACTTATGGCAAAACCTGAAATGAGAATCCTTTCTTCCCTTTACCTTCTGTGTGCATTTTCTGAAAAGTACTTCAGCTTTTCCATGGAGATTTACTGCTAGCTTGATAGATGTTACTCCACTAAAAATCCTGCAGAGAAAATAGGCTGCTTAATGCCCCTGTCAGGTTTGCATTGCAGGCTGTTGCCCACATTCCCTGTTCCTCTCCTGCTTGGCATCTCTGTGCACTGAGATTCTCTTAAGCTCTGTTGATTGAGTCTCCAGAAAAGCAAGTATTTTTCATTTTATATGTTATATAAGATCATATATATATATATATATATAAAAAGAAAAATATATAAAAAGTGTATGCGCACACACACATACACCTACACACACCTAACTCTTCTAGCAATTGATCACCTTTAAGCTATGCTGCATTACTATTCTCTCCAGTATTGTCTCATTAATAAATTGCTTTCAAGAATAATTTGCTAGAGGAAGACTTGTATAGTCCTCTGTTAACATAGGCAACCTTTAAGTCCGATGAAGGAGAAGCTCAATGCTTGCATTAAAAAGAGAAATTTGTCTTTTGATTGCAAGGGACAGCTTTGAAAACATAAGAAAATGTAAACAAACAACAGGGTGAAAAGGAATAATTACTTAGTCTGGTCTCCTGGAGAGGAGGCAGTGTTTTGAAGTATTTTCTTTCTCAGGCACTTTATGTTGCTAACTGCTAACACACAAACATATATATACACACACTGTTCTCCAGGGGCAGATCTTAACAGGTGAGTGTGCTGGATGGACAGGCTAGTCACAGTTCTAAGGGGCTGCCAGGGAAGGTAATTTACTTTGTGACTGTCATCATGTATTTCAGGAGAAATGAAGCATATTTTCCTGTTTCTCCCTGTATTGGTACATAGAAAATAAATAAAACAAGCTGAAGCCAAATTATTGGGAAAATGTCAGATACACACTCCTTAGTATCCAGATAGTTTTGCAAGTATTGCTTGCAGGTCAGTATTAAAAAGCAGTAGGTAGCTGCAGGTGCTGTCAGGACTGAAATGGGTGATAGCAGAATACATGATCCACCTGTCCACATCTGTCTGTCCTTTCCTGAACAAGGGGAAGCACCCACTGCACTCTCATCCCCACCCCTGGCCTGACTCTTACGCATGGTCAGGGCAGGAGGTTTCATTTGTTGCCTTGCTCAGGGCTGTCTGTCTCAGCCCCAGGCAGTGCCCATTGCAGGCTTTGCATGTCTTGTCATCCCTTTGTTGATTCTTGGCCCACCTTCTGGCTGTCCTTATACTTTTCTACATGCTAATCTCCTTACTAAAAAGATGGCTCCTAATTACTTTTCCCTTGCTGTTTCCAGTCTTCATGCCTGTAACCTGTACTGTTTCTCTTGCTGTTAATGTCAGTCTGATACGTTATTGCTCATACAGGCCCCAGCATTCCCTCCATCCTTTGCAGAGTTTGGCTGTTCCTCACTGAGCTCCCCCTCAGCCACCCAAGATCCAGCTGTCCCTTCCTGAGCTTCTGTAACTACTTCTGTAAACTTGTGCCGTATAGCTTTCTGAAGAAGCTGCAGTCTCCTCTTTCAAAGTGCAGGGTCATTATTCTCTTAGTCATCATCCTCATTTCTTCTAGGATCTTGAGCTGTCTTTCCTCATTCTGCAGCCAAGCCGGCTATTGACCTTCATTCACCTTAGAAGAGAACGTACTTGCATATGCATGAGTAGCAGTTCCCGTAGAGTGCCTATCAGAGTTGACTAAGCCAGCTAACTTGGAGAAAGGGTTTTTAATGCATTTAAAAAAAACTTGTTGCTTGTGCTCTGCTTTGTTGCCCTCTGAGCAGGTGTCAGGGTGGCTCAGGGGCACCACCAGGGTTTGGAACTGCAACGTGGAGGTTCCTTTTCCTTTTGTAAGGGAGACTGCATCTCGGTCTTCTGAATTATTAGATTGCAACCGTGACATCCTCCTTGTTCTCCTTCTCTTTGGTTCTGACCCACAAAGTCTTGAATAGTTTGGCCCTCATTATTAATAGAGCTAGACATTTGAACTCTTTAATGGAGAGGAATAAAGCTGACTGGTAAAGTAAATAGCACAGCAAACTCAATTTCTCTGTTCATTTTGGTTATTAATCAGACCACCTGGAAGCCTGTTAGATCAGATTTGTCTTTTCAGTTGATGTGATTTCTCCTGTTTTCAAACAATTGCATGTCCTGTCATCTGAAAACATTTTAGATGTTAAATGTGGATACATCATATATTGCTAGGCAAGTAATACATATTTCTTCTCTTGAAATAGCTTCTGGGAGTATTTAAGCTTTTTCAACCTATTTTAGATCTTTCTCTGAGCCTGTTCTACAGTAGAAGTAATCTCTGTGCTGTGTTTTCATGTGTTCAAATAATTACGAAGTAGTTCAGTAATGGAATATGTCTATATTTAGTAAATGTACTAAGTTAATATCAGACTGAATCAGTAACTTGTGTAAAATTGTTGTGCAGCAGTTCAGCAGATGTGACCTCAGATTCTTTACAGCTGGCTTATGTTTTAAAAGGACTAGTAATCTTCTAGGAGCAAATTAGGAACATTTGTCACACTTAAAAATGTGAAGATTTTTCTGGTGTTGCATTTGTTTTTTGCAAGGATAGATTTTGCTACGAGTGTCTAAGATTTGGTCTTTCTAAAGACTTGGGAGATGTCCAGTTTTTCTCTCATCCCAGTAGAGGCAAAGTAAAGTAACCATGTTGATATAAACACTTTCCAGGTCTTTGTATAAGTACAATTAACAAACCTTAGAAGAGGCAGTATTTTAAGTCTGTGACACCGTCCATATAAATTAATTTAAAAATGTTAATTAATGTTTGATCTTCATTATTGACTAGATACAAAAGTGGTATTCTCCTTGAAGCCATAAAGTGTTATTTCTTTGTAGTTTTACTCTTTTAACTTATTTCCCGAAAGTCCTTGTGAACTTGCTACTAAATTAACAAAGGTACTTGAGCATTATAGATGATTTGTTTAGTTACTTCTGTGCATTCCTTAATCACTGTTAGGGAATGCTGATGTCTGGCCACCTCGGTTTCAGTTGAGGAACTGTCAGGGGTGCTTTGATTTATAGCAGCAAAACACTCCCTTGGTTTCAGTATTGCCTTTAGAAGCTGATTTCAAGTGTCTTTCCAGAAGAGCCTGCTCTTTAGAAGTAATTGCATTTCACACCAAAATATGAAACAGGATTGTTTGGTTTGTCAGCTATATTGTTGTTGCCATTTAAAGGCTTCTGTAGTCTGAGGACTACATTGTGGTGTTAGTGTGTTTTTAGTGTTGTCTGTTAGGATTTATGAAATCTCACTAAATAACTTACCTGCTTTTTGTTATCTTTATCAGAAAACCTTGCACATTTCTTATTCAAGATGAGTGTGCGAAATGGTAGCACTAAAGTAAAAATAAAGCTGCAACTTCAGTCATGGTAGGATTGTGGTCTGAGTGGCATTTTATGAATTATTGAGAACTAATAATGCCCTTTCTAGTTTTTGAAAAGAAAGGCTGGTTCATATGTTTGTTTCAGTATGACTGAACTATAGATTTTGTGAATAATTAAGAAATAGAAACAGTCAAAAATATGAGGAAGCTTTTAGCAGTCGTAGAATGTCCAGATTGTTTGCCCCAGATTTTTCTCCATTTGGAATATACTATGAAAAAGAGGCAGTAATGAACCAAAAGACTGACATTTCTTTGAGAAGTTACATAATTAAAAGTATTGGGGGATTCTTTCATACACTTTTTCTAAGCATACCTACTATTGTTGTCTTACCAAATAAATTTGACCTCCTCTCTTCTTCTGCCTGAGGTGTGTGTTCTTTTGAAAGTAATTTGGATTTTGATAGCACTGGTCTTTTTTGGTAGGCTTGCTAAGCAGTATAGAAAAATTTGCCAAGACTAACAATTTTATTCAATTATTAAAGTAAGGCATCAGTGCAGTACAGCAGTTTGGCAAGTGGAATTTCGTATCTGAATGAAAAAAAAATCTGTGATGTGAAGTCTTGTCCACATCATGGGCTGCTCTTTCTTTGCTGAACAGAGAATAATTTTTCACCTTGTCAGATAGTCTTAAGCATGTGTATTTCAGATCTTTGATGCTAGCTCTGGAGGTGTAGAAGAAAGGCTCTGATAAAATCAGAGGTTTCAACCCCGTGTGCCTTGTGCCTCTCTGCTTGAGAAAGAGAACACTGTAGTTGCCACACAGTATTGCTGCTTGCATTGCTTTGTCAACACTTGACAGCAATACTTTATGTAGAATAATGTGAAATCTGGCAAAGCAAAAAAGCATTTCTCTTGCAAAGGATTAGATTTTGCAACTTCGATCCTCTTGCTGAAAAGATTGAGTGCAGTAATCTCTTGATTTGTGTTTTACTGTGCCTGGTGTTAAGGCCCAATTCCAGGTTTGAATGGCTTCCAGCTGCTGCAGTGAAGCATTACATCTGCTGTTTGGTTGTTTCCATTACAGTTAGTCAATAGGCCAAACTTTAACACATCATTTCATTGCAAAGGTAATTAGTGTTTGCTGTCAAACAGTAAAACACGTTTAAGATCGCTAGTTGCTCCAATTTCCGTTCCCAACAGTGTTGTGTTATCCTCTGCACTGTCAGTAAATGTGCAAAATACACTGGATAAAAACTTCCTTTGATCCTTTTTCATAAAATTCTGTTTGCTTTGTTATTGCTGTTAATTGCACGTAGAACAGTGCTGAATTATGAGAAACACAAAACCAAAAATTTTACATTAAAAATAAACTTTATTGATTGGAAGATTTGTTCTTTATCCTAACAGTGTGGATTGCTGTTTGGGTTTGTGTCTACTTTTAACCTGTGGCTGGTACCAAAAGTGCCCTTTTTAACCACAGGTGTGGTTACAGTTGGGGTTTCTTTTGTTTAAACGGGTCATCCTTTTGACTACTCTTTCCCACTGGCTACCATTAAAAGTTCAAGGCTCTCCAGGGCCTACGGTGCTCTCTTGCTGCTCTGCAGTATCTTTTGGGTGCTTCATTGACGGTTTTTAATGGCATTTCTCTTGGGTAGTATGGATTAGATACTTCTCCTGTGCTGTAACTTCAGTTCCTTTCAGAGGCTGTGTAGGGAAAAGAGGAAATGATGCTATCTACCTGAACAGCATTGAGAAGAGAGGTGGTAGATAGCTGTGCACGTTTTCAATGGAAAGAAGCTGGTATTTTACAGGTGTGGGTGCCAGTGTATATTTGTAGCCACTGTGGTTGGTTAAATCCCTTATTCCTTGTTAAATGTATGTACAATCACCAGGTACTACTTTCAGTTCTGTATCCTGGGTTCTCTGTGTGTTCCTTGCACCAGTACTGGTGTCCCCTCACATTTTTCATTCACCTAATGAGATAGCTCATGAACTCTGAAAGAGTTGCTTTTTTTTAAAATTTGGATTTGACAGGGTCAGGTATCATAACACTGGACAGTTACAAAGTTAACTGAAGTCAAATGTGCTGTTGGAGTCAAAGTATCTGTTCCCATGCAGTGCTCTCCACTATTGTTGCTCGACAGGATTTTTTCTGTTTCTGCAATTTTTGCCCCTTCATGTAATGCTTATTAGTATAACTTTGAATTCTCATGAATAACTGGGTAAAATAATAGTTTTTCTGGCACTGTTTGTTAAATATGCCATGGAGGTAGAGAGGTGGAAGCAGGTGAAATTGCCTTTAAGGGAGAAATGTCTCTCCCCTAGCTTATTCTGCAGTTAGTCATTCATCCACACCATGTTTGTTCTCCTCGCTCAGTCACAACTCAGTGAGGTTGGGGGGATAATGTTCTGGGTGTACTTCCAGTATGAAGGACACTTGACAGATCAGTGTTATTTCAGTCCTTGACATGAAATCCATGTATTTTCAATATCAAATTGCACTGGTGTTTCTTCCACCATGTTTTACTATGAATCACAGATAATTAATTAGCTCTTATCTACAACTTACCAGCTTCTTTGTTTGCTTTCCTTCCTGGGAGGCTTGTAATTGTTGTCGAGAGTTCTCAGTTATTTCATCTTGCTTCCTCTTCCAGTGTTCACTTGTATTTTTTATGCTCGATTTTTCTAAATGTGTTGATCAGAATGTATTAATACAAATGATCATAACTGAAACTGAATCACTTGTGTCATCAGTGAGGGCTTCTAATTTAGCCAAATTTTGTGTATCTGCCTTTCAAATTTATTTGGTTAATTCCACGCTTTAGGTCACTTGGTCTTGCAATGGCACCTCGTGTGAGATTCCTTCAAAGAGTTCGGAAGCAGCTGGGTGCAAATGAGGCAACCAATGGGACAGACCACTTGGAGGAGACAGAGCAAAATGAGAATACCCTCACCTTGGTAAATGAGGAAACAGTGGAGAAATGTGGTACTAATTTCACTGGAAAAACATCTGTTAACAAAACAAAGGAAAAGCAGAGAAGAAAAGAAACTGAGGAATGTTCTGCTTCCAGTGGAAGTGCTGAGGAGGATGGGGAGTCTGAGGATGAATCAGAAGAGCTGTCTGAGGAGGAGGAAAAAGAAGTTCATGTCCCTGACAGGGTACCAAACTCAGACTCCATGCAGTTCTTTGAAGATGATGATGATGATGATGATGAGGACGATACTGAAGGTCTTGATTTGCTGACAGTGAAACAACGGGATGTCTTTGGTGTGGAAGCTAAAGATAAACCAGCACCGGTAAGTGCACTTTACTGTAAGGCTCATAAATCTTAATAATTTTTTATTGGACTTGCTCCAAGGAAGGAGGAGAGGAAAAGAGGAAATTCTGCTGTTAGCAGAATACTGGCTTGAAGTTGGATGTGTTGTGCATATTTATGAGAGGTCATAAATACTCCCAAAAGATAAGTGGTGTGACTTAGCTTTATCATTTTATGCAGTTAGCTTAGTTTTACTTGCGTAACAAATATCCTTGTACTCACTTTCATTTATGAATAATGTGACTCGAAAACCTGGGAAATTTTGACAGTTTTAATTCTTATCCCTTCCTAATTTGCTTGTACCTCTCTAAATAGCTGCCACTTTCAGTCATAATTTTGATGCTGAACCACGGTTTATAGCACTGGGAACTGAATTGCAATACATGATGAGCCACTTTCCGACAGAAATCATAGCAAAATGATCTTTGCAAGAATGTAACCTTCAAACAGTGACTTTTACTTTCAACAGCACCATTGCTATTAAGAATTGAGCCAGTATCAAAGAGAGGGAGGAAGTGCACATATTTCTTGTAAACCATGGGTATAAAGGTTCATTGAAAGTATTCATGGAAATCTTTCATTTCATTGGCAAGTAGCTTTATAATTTCAATTTCTTTGTCCTTGGTGTTCTGAGAAATATTGCTTTCTTTTAATCTTTAAATACAGTCTTACAGTAAAGGGAGTTTTGATAGGTTTTTATTTTTTTGTAATTTCTGTAGAGCAGATTTTGTATGTGCATATTGTGGGTTTTTTTTTTTTTTGGTTTTGTTTTTTTTTTTTTTTTTTTTTGCGTGTCCTTTGCTATCTAGCAACTATAGTTCTGTAGTAAAAAGATACAAGCAAAATAACCATCTGGTTTGGCAAGATTCTCTTCTGAGTTCTCTTCTGAACTTAGATGGCTTCAAGAGGAGCCTCCTGTTAAGCAAAGTATTTATTTTTCCAGCTGGTATTTTAAATTTTACTTTTTCCGGGCTGTTACTTAACAACACAGAGCACTTACCATGACCTTGAAGCTAATCAGCCTACTAGCTGCATTAATAAGCAACATCTTTCCTTTGGTACATAGTGAAGTATCAACTAGTTTATCAGCTGTCTGTGTCAGAGATGAGCAGTTGCAGAGTAATGTGACTGCTGCCTGCACTCTTCTCTCTACCCTGAGGAGGCTGACTCAGGTTGCAATCTCATCTGAGAACTGTGGAAACAGAGTTAACTTTCTGTTCCTGTTACTCTAAGCCTGAGTGGTTCTGCCCAAGCATGGCCACTGCCTAGCAGTAGCTTATATTTATTAATAAATTTCAGTTTCATGTAGCAAAGAACTTGGTGTTTTAAAAGCAAAATGGAGTAAAACATCTGTGCCTTATTTAAAGAATGATCAGCTCACGGCTTTCTTATTGCTTCTACAATTTTGCATCCTCAAATACACAGACAATTTCATGCTGTTTTTAATATGTTGGAAGGTTTTATTCAGGAAATGGTGAAAGGTGAAAGTTTGAGGTAAAAGAACAAACAGAAGAAATTTTTTGGAACAAACAGAAGAAATTTTTTGAGAAGTGATTTAGAAAGTAATTCATAACCACACTGGGTAACCTTTTAAGAGTTTTCCAGCATTAAACATTTATGGATTAGTTTATGTTCAGGCAACTCATACATTATTTTCTGTGATATGAAGTGGAATAAATGCTCTAAGGGTTAGTAGTTCATGTCTGGTGTGCAAGTGCAGAAGACCTTGTATCACCTAAAAGCTCCTGTACATGGGGGCATAATAACAGAAGTTATTATAAAAGAAGTTTCTCTTCTAAGCAGCTGAGAAGAAAAATACTAAGTTTAAAGATCTATATCATTAAGAACTTAAATTATATTTAAATAAACTCCTTCAGAAATGCCTATGGTAGTGAAATATGTGGTTTTTAGAAAGTCAAAATGCAGAGCATATTCTGCTTAATTTGATCAATGCATACAGTAGTGTGGGGTTTATTACCATATGATACTGTGAAAATTGATAAATTGTAGACTGCTTTAAATGTAAGGATTCTATTTTTAGAAAGAATAAGAGATTAAATGTTTCTGTCACTTACCATATTAACTTTTAAAGTTTTTTTATAGAAATGCAACATAGAAATTACATAAAAAGACTTGGGCATTGTGCATAATTTATGTGACGTAACTCAGCACCTGATTTTCTGGATGTTAAGACAAAATTGATAATGTGCAACAGTTTTAAATTTTTTTCCCATTTCTTTATTTTCTGAGTAGAAATTCTGAAGTGATTATTATTGCATTAAGATGGATCAGTTCATATTTAAAGCATTAGTATTCTGGGGTGTGGGAAGCACTGAGCAGTGTGGATGCACTTTTCCCGGTGCTGTGTGTTGCAGTGTCCTTTGAGGAAGGACTCGAGAGCCAGTTTGCTGCATTTCTAGGATGAGGCAGTGTGTTAATTAATAGTAGGAAAGGCTGCAGAGAGTCTGGGAGAATGAATATGGAGTGTATACTCAGCTGCATCAGTTAGGAGGATTTTTTAGAAAATCTGTTCTGTGTGCTAAATTAGATAGGAGTCCTTTGCAAACACTGCTATGTGGTCATCTAATTGGGGGTTTATGAATATGCCCACAAAGATTGAATTCAGTTTTCATTTATGCTTTTAATGTGTGTAATTGATTGTGCAATTTCACTATTCTTGCTTTAGGCTTCTCATCGACAGCAAAGCAGTCGTGCTGTGATTATGGAGCTCCAGGACATTTTTTGTAAATGGAAACATTAGGTTTAGTTTCAGTTTTGAATTGCTGTTGTTAGAGACACCATTGCTTTCCTCCTCCTTGTTTCTACCCTAGTCCCTCCAATGCAAGAAGGAGCAAGGGGAAGTGTTAGGCTGGCTCTGATTGTCCTCTGTGATGATGTAGTGCCCTGACCTTTGGTTACAGGTGAGGCTGGCACTTCTGTCTTTGTACCAAGGGAAAGCAACTAGTCGAAAAGAGCAGGGGTTATTTAAACTAGTCCATGATGATGGACTAGAAGAGGATTTGCAGGATTTTTGTAGAACAGTTTGGTTTTGATGAATGTGCATGGTACCCAGCCTAATTGTAGAAGAGGTTATGGTGTGAAGTGTGACACATCCAGTGTTAATCCTTCCAACAGTGTGACTTGTGGCTCAGTTTCACTCTTTCCCTTTCTTGGTGTGTGTCCCTTGGCTTCATGTGTACTTTATCATTTTGTGACAACACATATGAAAGAAAAATATCTTTTCTGCATTGCTGTATAAAAGCAGAAACCGTGGATAAAGTGAAAGACCTTGGCAAATATTGCAATTTTGTTATGAGCTTCCTGGCTCGTTTTTTTTAAGAGATAATCACTGACTGCTCTATTTATAAATTTTACTTTGATATGTCAGGATTTTTAGCTGGTGGTCTAACTCATGGGACTTATTTAGATAAGTACACTGTTCTTATGCATAAAAAGAAGGTCAGCTATATGCATACAGCCATTAGCAGATAGGCAGTATTTAGCTGTTGTGTTAACATTATGGAAATTATTCTTTTAAAGTGCATTTAACAGTATTAGCAGTATTGATGTTGCAAAGACTATAAGTACTCCCTGGTTACAAACTTAGTTTCTAATGCTAATTTTATGAAATTGCTTTTTGCATTTGGCAATTCAAAGGCTATACTTGTTCAACTTCTATCATTATTTATTTTGAGAACTAAGATTAAACCTATAGTATTTTTTCTTGGTTTTGTTTATACTTTAATTTTAGTCAACTTGTCAAACATGTTGCAAACTGTCAGACTTCTCTTCTTCTCTTGAACTTTCTGTTTTAGTGCAGAAAATACTACATTACTGAGTACTTAGGATTGCTCTGGCTTCCTCCCTGCTCCCCCATCCCTTGTCTTATGGACTCCTAAAACTTCTCAAGTGTATTCAACAATTACTGCTTGGAATACTGTAACAAGCAAAAGTGTACAGGGGGCTGCCTTGAATAGTACTTGCAGATTCTTTGGAGTTAGTCTGGCTCTTGAGCAGCATGCTGTTTGAATATTGTGGCCGTGGAAGGAAATTATTTTATATGCTAGGATTCTGCCTGAGCTATCTGGCTTTCCTTGCAATCCATTATTATTACATACAATGAAGTGTTCTTAACTTCTCAAACCCATAAAACAAACACGGTAAACTGATATATTATGACCTGGATATGTACATGTTGATTAAAGCAGGAAAGAGCTAAAGGTAAATCTCCCTAACTAGCGATGGTGGGTGAGTCCATACAAAGAAGCAGAAAGTGGTAGCTCCTTGTAATGTGGACTTTGCACTTTACATAGATCAAGGAAACATCATTTAATATGTACCAAAATGAGGACATAGTCCTCTGGAATTTTCTGTGATGTTGAAAAGAAAGCCTGTTGCACTCCACGGAAATCAAGATTAATTTTCAGAGATGTGATTTATCTAGATTGCTTCTTTAACATTATCTTTTCTCCCTGAATGGGATTTCTTTCCTTCTGTTACATGTTACAAAAGAACTTTTCACCACTCTTACGTTTATATACTGCTTTTTTTGGTGTGAAACATCTTCTCGTTCTTCTCCCCACCTCTTACAAGATATTACTCTTATCCTTTCATATTAATATATTTTAAACAATTGCCTTTGTCTCCTTGAAGCTTTTCAGGGGGGACAGCAAGATAAAAAATACCCAAAGGATGGAAGAAGCAAGGAAGCAAGCTGGCTGGCTCTGGTAGTGGCATTTCCCTTAGGGGTAGCCTGCTTTGCTCCTGCTGTAGCGATGTGTTGTGTCCAAGAGAAGAAAGCTGCTCCGGGCAGCCCGCTGGCTCTAAAAAGAGCATTATTCCTTGGAGACATGCTGCAAAGCGAGCAGTCTGGCAGAGAAAACAGAGAAGTTACTTATTTGTAAGTTAAATAAAAGTCAATACTGTGATGCATTACATACCATAAAATCTCTTTCCTAAAGAATGCAAGTGCTTTGGGTTCTCAGCCCAGTAACAAAGTGGTTATGTATTTCCAGTTGAATTACAGCAAGTAATAATTTATATGAAGAACAAAATATTTGCATTGAAGTGAACTAGGCCTACATGTAGATATTAGCTGAAGTGTTTCAAGATTCCAGTGTTAGAGAAAATTATCAGCCATGAATGGAAATTAAACCTGCTGACGGTACCTCAAGCTTCTTTATGCAGAGCAGCCATCACAGAACACATTCTATGAAGTGAATAGAACATTTTAAAGAAATCACATTTTTTTCAAAGCAATTTCAGTAGCTTCAGTACAACTAAAACTTTTTTTTAAAGTATATTTATGATGTCCAGTTTTATGTTCTATGTAGTTTTTAAAAGTCCTGTTATTGAGGACTGCTTCTGTGAGCTATAAATAGGATAGATCAAACCCATTTACTTTTCTTCTCGACAAGTTTTACTTTTGGATTTGCAGAAAAGTTCATTCTCCTGGCTTTACTGTTTTTGACTAGAACACTCATGACTTGCCTGCTAGATGAAACTGGGCAACAGAGGCTTTTCAAAAAGTCCTTTGTAAAAACCCATTACCTACATTAAACTCCACCTGTGTAGATCAGTCATTGGTTTAAACTTTCTTCATTGCTTTCTCAGGTTAGCTGCTTTAGCACCCTTTTGTTGGCTCCACATATATCTTCAAATTTCCCTCTAAAGATTTCTATTTCAATTGGATTTTTACCAGCTTACTAAGAACTTCTGTAGTTTATGAAAAAATCACTGCAAGTTTTTAGGTTTCTTGTACTTACAAGACAGCATTCCAGGTATTTGTGCTAATCCCTGTGATGCTTAGGTTAATGAAAAAAATCTACAAATAGAACTCTCTGAGTTAATGGTAAACTGTGTATTTGAAATAAATGGCTGCTATATATCCCTTAAAGGATATCTGTTCAAGACTGTCATCCTAAATGCTTTATTCATGTTGAAAACCTGGGTAAAAATACGGGATTTTTATGAATATTTATGGATTTTATTTGATATATCTGTCCTTGTCACAGATGTTAGCTTCCTGTATTATAGGCTATGGAGTACATAATTCTGATGTGCTGGGTTTTGCTTCTGTGGAAAATTTGACGTGTTGAGGTGCTTTTGAGCTGCTGTGAATAATGGTACTTTTAATGTCCACAATCTGTCCTCTTGGCATTTGTTACTCTTGTAAATAGGAACTGGGTGTAGGAAGATGGTAGATGAGTAGGAAACCTGATTTGAACGTTTAAATTAAAGATATTTGAAAGGAGCCTGATTTGAGCCAGAAAAGGCTTCCCCAGCTCTACTAGGAGTTCTTCACAAGTCAGTGGCTTTTCCAGCTGGCTGAAATGTACTGCTTGCCACCTAGAGCAAAGGATGTGACAAGTTAGTAGCAACTGTAGCACACTTCTGAACTGGGCAGTGCCACCTTTTTGGTTCAGCTACTGAAGCCATGAGTTAAACACCTTAAATCCATGTGCCAGCTGAAGCACCCTCATAGGTTGCCTTCACCCTGCAGGACCTGCTGAAGACCACATCATTTACTGCCCTAGGGCGAGGACTTCACTGAAGTGGCCGACTTCACTGAAGTACTTTTGAAACTTGTGTGTAACAATCTAAACTTTGAACTTGGACTGGAAGGTATACTAAACAAGTTCCCAGAGAGGTCCTGCAGAGAGACCTCAACAAATGAGAGGACTGGGCAGTCACCAGCTATATGTAATTCCACAAGGGAAATTGCTGGGTTCTGCACCTTGATCTACAGACAGCCTGGGGAATGAGATGTAGGAGAGCAGTGCCACAGAAAAGGACCTGGGGCTCCTGGTCTGTGGCAGGTTGAACATGAGGCAGCAGTGCCCTGGCAGCCAGGAGGGCCAACCCTGTCCTGGGGGCATCAGGCCCAGCATGGCCAGCCGGGCAAGGGAGGGGATTGTCCCCTCTGCTCTGAGCTGGGGCAGCCTCACCTCCAGTGCTGGGGGCAGCTCTGGGTGCCACAAGATAGGAAAGACACTGAACTGGGGAGAGGGTCCAAAGGAGGGCAGCAAGGATGGTGAAGGGCCTGGAGGAGAAGTCATATGAGGAGTGGCTGAAATCACTTGGTCTGTTCAATCTGGAGGAGAGTGAGTGGAGACCTCAATGCAACCTGCAATTTCCTCGTGAGAGGAAGAGGAGGGGCAGGCACTGATCTCTTCTCTGTGGTGACCACTGACAGGACCTGAGGGAATGGCCTGAAGCTGTGTCAGGGGAGGTTCAGGTTGGGTGTTAGGAAAAGGTTCTTCACCCAGAGGGTGTTTGGGCACTGGAACAGGCTCTGAGGAAAGTGCTCACAGCACCAGCCTGGCAGAGTTCAAGAAGTGTTTGGACAAGGCTCTCAGACACTTGGTGTGACTTGGGTATAGTCCTATGCAGGGCCAGGAATTGGACTCTGATCCTTGAGGGTCCCTTCCAACTCAGGAAATTCTGGGGTTGTGTAATCTTTCCAGGTTATTGGTGATTTGTGCTGTACAGAGTGCTCTGAGCAGGCTTGGACTATTATTTACATGGTCAGGTTTCAGCGTCTGGTGCAAATTCAGGCTGAAATGAGGCATGTACTTTATCTCTCAGTTGAATAGACCCAAAATGACAGAGATATGTGTAGATCTGTATGTCCAGAAATATTAGAGTACAACTTGTGTGACTTGAAATAATTCACTAAAATCTTACTAATTTAATACTTCTAGTAGGTTACGCAAGCTTGCAGTAATACCCTCAGTTTTAATTGTTCTTTATTGCTGATTTATAGCCTTGTTTAATATATTGCAGCAGTTTCATAGATAAGGGTGAAT
The DNA here is from genome assembly GCF_021018805.1 of Prinia subflava. Lineage (NCBI taxonomy): Eukaryota > Metazoa > Chordata > Aves > Passeriformes > Cisticolidae > Prinia > Prinia subflava. The sequence continues at coordinate 33,875,140 of NC_086249.1, forward strand.
GAGCAAAAAACTCTGCATTAAATCTGCCTAGTTTTAATCAATATTCTCTGAATCTGTAAGATTTATAAATTATTAAAATGTCGGTTTCCTTTAAAACCATTAGTCCCTGAATGGTTGCTAAGAGATGGTGTTGGAAATATTTATAACTATGACATAATTTTGGATAAGCGTTGTAGAAGTTGAATGCTAAAATTGTGAAATACTACTAGAAATTATGCAACACTAATTTTCAAGTAAATGCTGCTTTCTGAAGTAGTAGTAATGCAGACCAACTATCAAGTATGTATCTGGAGTCTTCAGACTGTCAGCAAAGTTGAAATTTTGAGAATTATTCTTTATTGTATAGTGACTTCACTGATACAGACATCTGCTACTGTAAGCATTGCTTTTAAAAACTACCTATGCACATTTTAAACAATAATTTGAGGCACATATTCATGTCTGAGATGTGTAATTTTCAGATGGAATAGTTTGATAATTTGAAAATAAAATTTGTGGGTGATGATTCATCAGCTATTAACCAAAGTGAGTCCTGGGATAATTCATTACAGTATCACTAATATGTTGCAGATTGTTATTTAATGGCTATTTTAAAAAGGAAAAGTGTTTATGTTGTTTTGGAATAGCAACCTGCTGACTGACCAGGAGCTAGGAAATCTGCTTGGTTGCATGGAGCAGATATTCCATGTTACCAAAAGTCTGTGGTTTGTCCCATCTGTGAGGAGTTGTACTGTTGGCATCCCAGCTGGAATGGAGTCTCTCACCTTCTGCAGCCTGGTCTCTCTCCTCCCCATCTTGGAAAAATCAACAGCTGTATCTTCTGGGGATAAAATTCTCTGAAAGAAACATTACTTTGAATGAGTGAAAGGAAATGAAAGCAATTGAGACTGCAGCCTTTAACTTTATTTCAGTAAAAAACAAATTAAGTATAAATGTCTTTGGGCTAGCCTGGGGAAGTCTTAGAGGTCTTCTCATTATTCACAACCACACCATTCCTGTGCTAGTTTTCCCACATATTTCAGTGCAAGGTGGTTTCTCTCCTTTGCCTGAGCTGTGTGTATGTTTGTTCCTCTTGGTAGAAATTGTCATCTAGCTGATGCTCACTGAATCAAGATAAACTGCTTTGCCTGCTCCTTATGGCCCATATGTTCTGTATGGACCTGTGTGAAGTAACAGGTTTGTGCTTGAAAGGAGAGATGGCTGGCAAACATGCCTGAAGAAAACGAGGAGCATTAGTAAATCCCTCAGAAAAGCATACAGATGGGTGCCCTTGAGTGGGAAAACAAAATGACACAGGTAGCTTTTTGAGGAGCAAAACGGCAGTACAATTTCCCTCAGATTTGTCCCCTATGTGACCAAAATACCACAAAGCATTTTTAAAACTGTCTTTTCTGGTATTTTGCTGTGGTAATATTGACTCTGCTTCTTGCAGAGAGGCTGTGCATGTGGGCCACTGGAGAAAAAAGCCAGTGTCAAGCCATGAAACCACTGGTATTGTGGTTTTTGAAATTAGTTTTATTTGCTAGCAGAGTAGAAAAGGAGTGTGTTTGAGGTACTTGTGCAATGCAGATCTTGCTATGAGTTCTCTGGGAAGGGAACACATTACCCATTTAAAATAGTAGCTAGTACTGATGCTGTTCATTCTAAACTGGAATTGATGAAAATGCCTTTCTTGTTTCCATAATGTCCACACTGAGATATTAGTTGATGTTTTGTTTTTGTTGACTCTTACCTGAGTCAGAGTGAGGGAGTCACGAAACACCAGCTGTGTGGTAGCAGCTGTGCAGCAGAGACCACATCTTGCAGAGCATAAAATGACAGTATGTGTTTCTTTCTCCATAGGTCTGTGTGCACATACATGTAATGCATATACCTCTAACTGTTTTTGCAGTCACTATACCTCCCCTGTAAATACATATAATTCTAGTCTGAGGTTTGTGTCTGTACTTCTGGGTGATATTCTTGCATTTGGCTACTTCAGATTGCATTAATGCAAAGCAGATCCTTCTGGTGAGGTCACAAATCCCTGTGTTAGTCCCAAGTTGGTTTTTTTTTTTAATGGAAGGGAAGAGAAGAACAAGATGGTAATACTAAAATGTGTATTAGCAGCTGCATGTGAGGCTTGTTTGGATTGAGATGCACTGAATACCAAAATGTGCTTCAGCCATAGCTTTTTACATACTTGTAAAGCAATAAGCACATGTTCTGCTGGATTCTGTTATATTCCAGCCACAGGAGCTCACTGATGTGGGCTTGCAGAAATGCGTAATTCCTCAGTTTCCGTAGTTTGAGAATAGCCTGCTGACCTAGAATCACATAATTTCTGCTAAAGAACTCCATGTGAACTGTTGCTGTCACTGCCTGTGATGTCTGCTTGGTGTGAGATTGAGCGTGGGAAGAAAGCAACTTCCAAGGAGTTCCATGAAAGTTCACATGTACTGTCTCACAGATGAGTACTGGATTTGCAAGACAGGTCTTCACTGTGTTTTCTCATGTCCTGTTTCTTGAGGTTTCTACTTCAGGTTCAACTTTGAGACACACTTGACACATAGATGGGAAGCATAATTGCAGAATAAAGTTAAAATTTTGGGTCATTGTTTTCATGGTGTTTTAATTGGCATTTGTGGAAGAATGTTACAATATCAGATAAAATACTAGGGGATTTATTTGTTATTTAACAGCTATGGGCTGAAATAATTTGTTACTTTCTCTAGCTGTTGTGCCAGTAGTTTCCCCAGCAATGCCATCTGAAAAGTACAAATGGGTTCTTGTTCATCTGTTTATTTTTATGTTGGTCACAAAAAGATGAAACTTTAAAGATAAGTATACCACTGGGAATACATTTGGATGTGTCCTATGTGCTGGAATTTTGTGGTAACAGGAAAAGAAGGACCAGTAGCAGGAATCAGAAAGTGCTATCAATAGGCTGTAGTAGGTTAGTGAGTGTTGATGGAAAGTGTATTTTGATCAGTGGATTGAAAAGAAATACTCACCTCCAGCTTTGGGACACAAATTTTGAGTGGGAGTTTCTAGCACATGTAGCTCTTACACCAGTTTAGAAACAGAGTTTGAAGATGGAGGCACATTGTGAAGGAAAGCTTGGTAAGTAGCTGTCACAGAAGCTATTGGGACTAATCTCAAGCAGGGTTTGAAGGGAGAAAGGAGAATAAAGTGGGAAGCCCAAGCTGAAAGGCAGTAGTTTTGTATAGGTGTGACAAGTCCATGAGGCATCTGTAGAACCTGGCCCTTGGGGTTCCAGCTGCAAGTTCCTGTCTCTCTTAACATCATGTTTCATAGGAAATTATACCACCCCTTTTGCAGTGACATTTGAATATATGTTACTTTGTTGCTCACTACCACGGTTTTGAATATTGACTATTCTACTAGTAAGTGGTTTCTTTTTCTACAGCTTTTTAGTGCTACAGTAGTTGCCTTTCATAGATGTAAAGGGAAGTGGTCATCTGGTCTGACTCCCCTGGATGTTGTAACCATGTTGTGTTACTCAGCCACTCCTCTATTGAATGCAAAAATTGAATTTTGCGTAAGCGCACCTGTCAAAAGGCATCCTTTTTTAGATTTGGAGAGATGAAGAGCATAACAATCCACCACAACTAGTTACTTTTTCCAATGGTTCAACTCATTTGTTCATATTGTGTTGAAGAGGTGGGCATAGGATTGAAAAATAAAGGCAATAGGAGACATAATAAGAGGACAGCAGGGAAGAATAAAGATACTCTTGTATAAATAAAGATAAAGGAATAAAGATATTCCTTTGGCCTACAAGAGAGACTTTATTTTAGCGCAGAGAAGAATGTGAGAAGAAAATGTGATAATGTAATGGAGGAGGTGAATGACATGATATAAATTGAAAATGAAGTGTGCAAATGCAAATTAAGGCAGCTTCTAGCTTATGGACAATTTGTTACTGAATGTTAGCAAAAGCAATTTGGAAGGCCTCCAATGGTTCCTCAGGTGTGGAAAGGATGGTGTGGGAGTTGAAGGTTCTGTGTTTTGACTGAGTGAACTTGAGTCAAATTTCTGCTCCTTGTTGGTTCAAATATTATAATTATCGTAGCAAGGCAATCCTTAAAAGAAAGAGAAAAATTTTATGTACCACATCTGCAGGTAATTTTTCTCTCTTTGTCTGCAAGATCAGCATTTACTGTAAGCCAAGGAAATATTGTTTCCATTAACCAGTTTTGTTCATGTGGCTCTACTTTCACAATCCCTTTTTAACATAGGAAATTTAAAACATAAATTACTTTGACTTCTCTACATTTTCAAGAAGTGTCTTATTATTTTTAGTAGAGATTAGTTTTTCAGTGGGTCATTGAAGATAATCAATCTTGAAATTTCTCTGTTACTGCTAATCCTATTTTATGCTTGGAAAAATAACATTCATATATTATTTTTCCTTTGAACACTTTTGAAGCACTTATGAGCAATAATACTCTTCTAAAACATTTAGTGATGTAATATAGAATAGCTGCTAGTGATTAAAAACAAGATGGTTACAATGGAATATTTACTGGGTAAATCGAAAAGAGACTAACCAGTAAATAGTGGTATGAGAAACATTAAATTCTTCTAGTGGAAAAACATCAGAGAATTGGAAGGTAATTTTAGCTTGAGTCTTTTATCAAGCCTGAACTTGAAATGTGTTGGCATGTTCATTTTATTCTTTAGTTAGTGAAATAATACTTAGAAGGTATTTCTAATTATGCTGTTGTTACATGCTCAGCTTAATGTAGCATGAGTACTGTGGTCTCCAAAATGGATAGACTTGTCTTGGCATACACACTGTGCTGGTGTTGGGATGGGAGGTAATTGATGTAGTTGAGAACTGATTGCACCTGTCCTGCTTCTGTGGGTCTTCAACTAGATGAATTCCCTGCCTATGCGTTGGTTCAGGCATCTCTGATTTCCTTTGCCTTGCATTACATTCTCTGGTGTTGGTACTCCTGGACTGAAATATCTACAGAGCAATTCCTCAGATGTTTTCTTGAAGAAAGGATGTGAAGCACATCAGAAAAGATTTTATTTTACGTTACGATTTTCTGTCTGTCTGGACCTTAGGACGGAATCTAGACAAGGGCATGTTTCCTGCTCATGCAGGATGCTGGCTACCAAGTTGATGCAGCAACTGGTGAGAGGCAGGAGCAGGATGGGCTGCAGGAACTGTGCTGTCCAGGCTGCAGGCTCCTGCTGCAGTGAGAGGCTCCAGTGGGCAGGGCTGGGGCTTGGGATCGAGCTACCCTGACAGGAGACATCTCTTCCTCGTGTCTCATCTCTGTCTGCTGCTTTGGCTTTTTTCAGGAGCAAAATGCTGCAGCAGTCCTTCCTTCCTGAAGAGGTGACTGTTACCTAGTTCCTGATGGATAAAGGGGAATTAATGTCAAGGAATTAAGCATTTTAAATGGAGGAACAGTACTTGTACTGCTACTTCCTCTCTCTCAAGTCTGAAGGTAATAAGGAAACCAGGTGAAAAAAAAATTAGCAAATCCAATTTTTCTGCACATATAACTGTCTAAAGATTTTACAACTAAAGAATCATTAGCTCTTCTTTTCAGTTAATCATCTGAGCAATGCAGTGCTTCTAAAAGACATACTCTCAACTACATTTGTTCTCATTTTTGCAGCAGGAAGGCTCAAATCTAAATTAAAGTATTTTTAACAAGATTAAATATACATTCATATGAATGTTCGGTATGTATTTGGGAGGTTGTATTAATGCTTGTATTAACTATTGTAAGTTTTTAAACGGAGGTATTGATTTTATGGTTTAACCCCAGCTGGCAACTAAACACCTCACAGCCATTTGCTCACTCCACCTTGGTGGAATAGGCGAGAGAATCAGAAGAGTAAAAGTGAAAAAACCTCCTGTGTTGAGATAGAAGATAGTTTAACAGGTAAAACAAAAGCTGTGCTTGCAAGTAGAGCAAACCAAGGAATTAATTTACTATTCCCCACAGGCAGGGAGGAGTTCAGCCATCTCCAGGAGAGCAGGGCTCCATAATGCATACCAGTGACTTGGGAAGACAAAGACCATCATTGCAAATGTCTCCTCTTCCTTCTCATTCCCTCAGCTTTATATGCTGAATAAGATGCCATCTGGTTTGGAACATGTCTTTGGTCACTTGGGGTCAGCTGTCCTGGTTGTTTCCCTTCCCAACTCCTTGTGGACCTCCAACCCACTTACTGGTGGGGAGGGGTGAGAGACAGGAAAGGCCTTAACTCTCTGCAAACCGTGCTCAGCAGTGACTAAAACATCCCTGTATTACCAACACTGTTTCTGGTGCAAATGCAAAAAATAACCCCATACTACCTACTGTGGAAAAAATTATTTCTACTCCAGTCAAAAGGCTAAAAATGTCGCCACAAAATCAGTGAAATAATGAGTATTTAATTTCCGAAAGCCACAGCAATAAATCTGTTTCAGGAGTGAACCCAAACTTCATATTCTTAAATCTCTTACCCTTTTCATCAATTCCCTTAGAATTTCATCCTCCTTGAAATGTGGTGGGCAGGCATTTGTGATTCACACAAAAAGTGCTATATGTTGCTGAAAGTTGTAAATACATTTGGAAAGAGATGCGAAGCACTCAGAGCTCAATACTGCCTTTACAGATGTCACTGGCCAGGGTTTACCTTGAGGTGGCTCAACATAAGAACAAACAGTTTTTAAGGTAGGGGTGACGAAGTTTTTCACAAGTATAGCTCTGTGTTTGAGCATGATGATATTAATGTACGGTGACTCAAGTTCTTCAGTCATGAGAGCTTATACAGTGGTTAAGGACATTTAAGGTGATGAGAGAAACCAGATTATTTCTAACTATAAAGCTGTAACTTGTTTGTTTTCCTCTATTTGGTTTGTTTACTCTGAGCAAATTCCATAAGCTCAATTTCTATGCTGTGTAAAAATAATATGTTTTTGTTTACACATAGGTTACTTAAAATTCATTGAGCAGTTCTGTGTACTTTAGTGTCTGGTATTTGTGAGCTGGGTCTTTGCATTTGCAAAATGACAGAAAACTTTTGAAGGTTAAAGCTTAGGTCTCATTGTAACCTGTAATGTGAGTTTGAACAGTGCATGTAGGCTTTTTAAACTTACCTTTTTTATTTACTTTTATTCTTGTATATAACAAGGAAAAGCTTTAGGTTTTATCTTTGGAGTTCTCCAAAATCTTTCTGTCTTGCCTAAATCAATGATTTATGACTGAGATTCACTGTCCTAAGACAAACTTCTGCTGTTCTACTATGTTCAGACAAGGGGCTGATAGATAGCTCTAAACTGCTCTTTTTGATGGTTATAGAATAAACTTTTTTTTGTACATGAGCTGTGCCTCACTTTGTGTTCCCTTCTCTCATACTTCCTTTATGTTGTTTCTGTTAGTGCTGACTGTCACAAATGCAGGAATTAGCTGACATGGGAGAGAGAATTTCTCACCAACCAGTCTTTGTGCAGAAAGATAAATCTGTAGATTTTGCCAGTCTTCTATTTTGTCTGAATGTTCGTTGTCAGCTTTTCAGGAAAGAGAGTGAGTTGATACCATACTGAGCTCATTTTTATACATAAGCAAGGCTGAATGCAAAGGTTTCCTTTGCATTCTGAGCAGTGGTAGGAGTTCCTGAAGCACTCTGCAGAAATTATTCTAACATAAGCAATTCACCTTCCCTTCAGGTGTACACTGAGAGGTGGAGGATATGGCTGTATGTAGTAGTGAGTAGCTAGACTTGAAGAAATCCAAGTCATCTCTTTTGAGTTGTTCAGCCAAAGTGATTTCTGTCAGTGTATGTGGTTATGGTTGGTAGCTGGAAGTTCTGCAGATGCTCTCTGTGCACCAGGAGTAGCAGAAGTCACTTAACTCTTGCTAAGTATTAGCTCTAATTACTCACAGGGAGGGAAGGGATTGGAGTTTTTTGGTCTTGTTTTGTTCTAGGCAGACTCCAGAGAAGGTATTGCTCAACCAAAAGGCATATACAGTAATGATATAAGTAAAGTATGTAGAGATAATAGACTTCAAGAGAGAAGGCAAAACCACACTCAAACAGAAATGGGAGCTTACCAGTGGCAATTAGAATTCTTTAGTTCTTCGGGAACACGAGCTAATTTAAAATGTGTGAATTGTTAATACTTCACCTTTTTACTGTATTCCTTACTTTGTGTTGGATATGCTAATGGCAGTTAAGCCAGTGAAAACCTGCTTTCTGTTCTATCAGAAAGCTGCTGCAGTTGTTAGACATTACTTTATGAACATCTGTCACTTTTAATATTGAGTTGGCAACCCCCCAAATTGTTAATGAATAAATGAATTCTAAGATCTGAATGGCTTCTGCTTGTATTGGAAAGCTTTGGTGGCTAGCTGCATGCACAACAGACATCACTTCTAAATGCTGGGTCTAGACTAATTAGGTTATTCTGATAGATGGGTTGTTGATGAGCACTTAAAACTTGAGTTGAAAGAATCTTCAAACAAACAACCACCACCAACAAAACCCTCTCCAAGAACTCCCTCTTGAGCTTCAAATCAAGAAGTGGTGCTAATCCCAGCTGTGTAATCAGAGTAATGTGCCAGCTGTCCCAGACCTGGATTTGACAGCTGACTGCTGTAGGCAGTGACAAGTTGTAGACAACTGTAGAGACAAATTTTGATAATGTCTGGGGTGGGGGGGAAAGTGCATAAAATACATATTTTTAAATGGTTATTCAGCACAGAATCCCTAATTCAGCAGCATCCCTTATTCTCCACACAGATATTGGCAAATGGAGTGCATTCAAGTGCTGCATTGAATAAGTGTGGGTTTTTTGGGAGATGAACTGTTCAGTTCTTGAAGCTACAGAAGGGGTTATTTTTTTCAGTGTTTTTAAAGGCATTGTGATATACAGGTTAAGGTGGATGAAATTTTTGGGGTGTACACAGAGGTGAAAAATGGTAACTGCTTGAGAAGAAGAGAAAATCTGCTTTAAGAACTGTTAGAGGCTTTTCTTCGTGGCCTAGAACAGGTCAGCAAATCCTTCTGGCCCTTTTGCAAAGTATTTAATGTATGTGCTAATGTTTGGATGGTTATTTCTCTAAGTGCATTCACAGATGATTAGAGGGATGAAGCACCTTTCCTGTGAGGAGAGGCTGAAAGAACTGGATTTTCTCAGCTTGGAAAAGAGAAGGGATGGGATGCCCTACTGTGGCCCTCTGATATCTAAAGGGGGCTTACAAGAAAGCTGGAGAGAGAAGAGCATGTAAAAGAGCATGTAGTGATAGGAGAAGGGGAAATGGATGGAATCAGACTGAAAGAGGGTAGGTTTAGATTAGATATTGGGAAACAAGTCTTACCATCAAGGTGGTGGGACAGTGGAACAGGTTTTCCGGAGAAGTTGTGGCTGCCCCATCCCTGGATTTCGAGGCTGGGCTGAGTGGGGCTCTGAGCAGCCTGGTCTAGTGAAAGGTGTCCTGCCCATAGACAAGAGGAAATGGCCTCAAATTGCACCAGGGGAGGTTTAAATCAGATATTAGGAAGAAAAATTCTCCCTGGAAAGGATTGTTAAGCATTGGAACAGGCTGCTCAAGGAAATGGTGGAGTCACCATCCCTGGAGGTATTTAAAAGATGTCTTGATGTGGCACTTGGGGACATGGTTTAGTGGTGGACCCGGCAGTGCTGGGTTAATAGTTGTACTTGATGTTCAAGGTCTTTTCCAACCTAAATGATTCTGTGGTTCTATAAATCAGGTTCATAAATCAGCTCTGTAACAAAGGCTGCAGTACTGCAACTTATATAGCAAATAAAAAATAATACCTTGGTCTTGGCAACTGGAATACTCATAAATTGGAAAACCAGCCTGATCGTACGTGCTTAAACACTGAAGCTTGACAGACTGCTGCATGTGCACTGACTTTTGCTAGAATCTTTAGCACTCAAACAAAGTGTGCTCATATGTGAGTACCTTGAAATTTGAAAGCTCCTCTCTCTTTCTAAACAATGTCAACTGCCTGAACAGGACTCAGGACTTCCTCAGAAGGTGTTTATTCTGGGCGCATGAACTTGCGTCTTAGACTTGTTCAGCTCACTTGACCTGTGCCCCGTGATTTTGAAATAGAATTGGTACTTGAATCTGAAACAGGAAAGTTTAAAGGTGATATCTAAATATAACAGTACCATAAATGTGATTATTCGCACATCAGAAGTGCTCCTCAATGGCTGTGGTAGCAGCCAGCTCGAAGCAGCTATGGGTGCATTTCCTTGCATTCACTTGAATGTGAAGATGTACTTCAAATAACCCAAAAGTTTTAAAGCACTTTGTTTGTTCAGATTTGTAGGAAATAATTGAATTTGTAATTTTGTAGTTTATGAAGACTCCATAAGTATACTTGTCTTGGCAATATGTCCCAAGAGATCCTTTATTATTTCTTGAATGACAATCTAAGTGCAGTGCTCAGCCATCCCTAATGAGTGGGCTGAGCGTGTGACTGGGGAACAAAGCTGTTACTGACAACCTGTTCCCTTTAGGTTTGTCTAGGGCAGTAAATAAAAGGTACATAATTTGCATAAGCCTATTAAGTGGTATTCTCAAGGGGAATAACAATAATTTCTAATGCTGTTTTCAGTGCTGACAGTTGATCCATTTAAAAATTAGGTCTTGAGAAGGATTCCAGTGAAAGGAAAAGGTGGAAAGGTTTGTGGCTGTGCCACAGCAGGGTCGGGAAGATGCAGAAAATGTGAATCCTTCTGTGAGCAGTGAGTGCCCAGTCTTAGATATTGTCTGGAGTGAATGGAAAAAACAAGCTATACCAGTACAGTTGTTTGAAGAATAAGGTAATTTCAGAGATTTAAATGCAGGCAGAAAGAGATTAATGAGCACAGTATAAATTCCATGTGACTATCTGTTTTAAGCTAAAAGTATACAGATGCTTGTTTTTCTGCATGAAACGAGCCAAAATGAATCACAATGAAATTGAACATATGTTATTTGCACTGGCTTGTTTAAATCTGTTTCACAACAGACATTTATTGGAGCCACTCAAACTTGTGTGGAGAAAAAATGCTTTTGTGGTCTGTGATGTTTCTTGGAGTGGCAGATGGATAAAGTTCACTACATCAACCTTGTAAAATAGAAAGCTGCTCTATGCTGTCTGTTTAAAAAGGGACTTGTAGAGTAACTTGATTTGGTGAAAGTGTATGAAAAGACAAAAGTAAACTTTTCTTTGCATCTTCATGGCATTGTTTTTAGTTTCTCATTTAGGTTTTCCCTATAGAAGTCCTAACACTGTGTTACCTTACCATACAAGAGGGTGACACAATGGTATGGTTGGCCTAAGTTTGTGTGATTCTGTCTCCCAAAAGTAAAAATTATTCGTTGATAAGCACAGTTATGGAATAAGTATATCAAAATCATCCCTCTTTGTTCTGAGATGGAAAAACGGAAAACAAATGTATCCTGGATAATGGGAATGCCAGTATGTGCTCCAAATACAAACATTTAATGTTTGTCTAGGACATTTCAAGAACAAATGGTTAATTTTTGTTCTTACACAAATGTGTAAAAGTGGTTTTGGTACCAGTAGTTTTTAAAAATGTTGACTGGTGGAGAAAAGTGAGGTCTAAAGAAGAAAAGAGAGAAGATTTGTACTGTATTAAGCCCCTCCATTATTCTAAAAAAATATTTGTCATAGCTTAAAAAGCAGATTTTAATTTGCAGAACAGTCAAAGTGTTATTCAAAGTCAACACCGGCTTGTGTTCCTAGGGTTTGAGACTATTATTTTATTAATGCTATGTAATTAAAATGGCAAATGGAAAATTAGAACTCAGCATTTGGGGGTAGTTTTATTAATCTATTCCATGATATATTTTATGTGCTTATCCAGCCTGCCAAGCGTGCATAACTTCTTAGACTTTCAACTATTTCTTGAAACTTAGATTAGTGAAAGCTTTTTTGAATGATAGTATAGAACAGCAGTAGTAGGTATTGACTCTGTGACAATGGTTCAAACTATAATTATGTTTGGTTTTTTTACACGTGAAATATTTGCATAAGGGTCACAGAAATCTTTAGCAAGTACAATGTATATTTGTTGAGTACTTTCTGGTTTTAAAATGTGGTGCTTTTATGCCCAGAATTAACAGATCAGCTTATTGTTGCAGCAAGTTTTCAGTTCCGTGCTGGTAAAGCCCGAAGCTTTGATTACATGTTGCAATGCAGTCAGTAAGATTGTTGTTTGTCATTTGAGACTGCTTTGGTTTCAACATGGAAATTCTTGCAGCAGGAGGAGCTCTAGACTCTGCCAGTGTGCCAGCCTAGCTAAGGTTTGCCTGCTGTCTTAAATGAAAGCATTGTTAGGATAAAGGCTGTCATTTTTTTAAGCACTTGCTTGATCTCTGCTGAAGTTCTCAGGGCTGTACAGTATCACTCTTTAAAGTGAATATTTTGAGAACAGTCAATCTGGTGGTCAAGCAATCCCTGGAACAATGGCCCCCACTGCTGGATATTTTCAAAAGTGGCTGGACAGTGCTAGATAATCTCATGTTGGCTCCCTTTGCCATCAAAGGTTGGACCAGATGATCTTTTGAAGTCCTTCCTGATTCTCTTTTGATGTGGTTATGTGGCAGATTGGTGATACTTCTGATGGACAGGTGTGGATACTGAGGAGCATCAGGAGTATCCAAAAGTGTAGTGAGGGCACTCAGGCATCTGCTGTTCAGTGCAATGACTTCAGGTTGCAACACAGCCATCACTGCTGGATACCTCACATGCTCGACAGTCAATTTGTGATTTCTGGTCTGGCACCTCAGGATAAAGCAGGACACTGATGAGCCAAAACCTGTATGGTTACACTTAGCAAAAATTCTCGAGCTGATGATTGAGGTGTGGTGTACATTAATGTGTCATGAACACGGCAGGCAGCACAGCCAACCTCAAGGTGTCCTAAGGTGAGACACCACTGTCCCCAGTCATTAGGGGTCTGATAATAAACAATGAGCGAGCCTGACACATAGGCTTGTTCTGGAGTTGTTTAATCCTTCATCTCCTCTATTGCCGTGATGCAGGCAAAAAGCAAATACTATTGCTGTTTTCAGAAGGGTTCTGGAGTGGATTTTAGGATTACAGAGTTGCTCTTTTTTTTTTCTTGAATTAGTGTCCAGTTTCTAGTAGAAAGTGCTGGAGTTGAGATGGTAGAGTTAAAAGTTAGAGTTTTCATTATTCAGCCCGTCATTTTTCCCATGGCTTAATACTGTGCTGTCTTCTGGGGACTGAGGGGAGGTGGTGAGTATATTTTAAAAGAAAAAAAAAAGTCTACCCAAGGCCTTCAGAATTATTGTGCTGCCCTTAAAATAGAGTTGAAAATGTGTTTTTAAATGAAAACACCAAAAGAAATTATTCTGCTCTTTCAAGGAGGTTAAGGAAGGAGTAGTTAAATTTCAAAGTTGTTTTGAAGCTGGTTAATTAAAAGATCTTTAAGGTAAATGTTGACACTTTTTAAAAGAGTCTTCATACCTGTACATACTTTATTCTTTTTTAATACAGTGCTTTGAAATATTTTTGTGCAAATTAAGTTTTTTAAAAAAGAGGGGATTTTCTTAGGATTTCTTGAGATTGCATGGATTTCAGCACCAAGCTGGAATGATTTACTTACTCTGTATAGCGACACACATGACACATGATCACTGAGAAGGGTGGTTGGAAAAACTTGAAGTACTCATGATCAGATCTGTGAGGTTAACTTTACCTACTGATTTACTTGAAGGAGTGGTATGCCATTAAAACATGAGGCAGAAAACATTTTTCATTCTGCTTATGGTGAGTCTTCCCTTTGTTGGCCTTATCAGTGTAACTTAGTCTGCTTTAATTTCCTTTTCTCCACAGAACAATTAGAACAAAGCGTTTTGCTGTGTCAGTGTTGTGTTGATTCTGTAGAACACTTACCTGTCCTTGTGTTGAGTCAACAAACTTAAGAGCCGAGTCAAGAGCCTTATACTATACTTAGCTTTGAAGGTAAATTGTGCTTTTTAAGTGCTGCTGTATTTGTTCTGAGGAGTTTTTCAAGTGGTACTTCAGTGTTTCAGAGAGATACTTGGAGCTACTGTAGAATCACACAGGTTTGATTATATTTTCAGAGCACCTAGTGAAATCTCTGTTTCTGTAAAAAATGCCTTTATTTTAATAGAGATTAAATGATAGAGCCAGGGTACGCCCTTAGAGGAATTCCCAGACCCTCAAGTTCATTGCAGACCAAGAACTACTGTGTTGAAATGCTATTCTCATTTTTAAACCTTCTCTTCTCCCCAGTAATAAACCTAGAGACACGAATGGGACAGTTTATTTAAATTGCCTTTAGCTATACCTATTTAAGAAGTAGCAGAAAAACCTTTTGCATAAATGAAAGCAAATACTAGTTTGCATGCCCTGAACCTGTGTCATTGTAAACAAATTGCTGCCTAAGTAGTATAATGTGTGTTTAATTTGGGACCTTTTCCACTCATAAATATTGAAAACCTATTGAAAATATTAAGTTAAATGGTTGGAAGTTTAACTGTACAAAATGAAACTTAAAACTTTAAGTTATATTTTCTTAATTAGATGAAAATGTGCTTTCATTACAAGGAAATAGTTTTGAATACAAGTTATGGATGCTTAAAAAGTCTATAAGCTGAAGGAAAAACATACATTCTTGGTTTTCTCTCTTCAGTCTGGAGCTTTTAATGAATTTAAAAGAAAAATATCTCTTGCTGTTTATTTTGTCAAGAGGAGGTGATTAGTACTGATATACATGCATGCGTGTGTGTATGTGTGTGTGTATATATATATATATATCTTATGAAAGCTAAGGGATCTTTTTGACATATTGATTGTATAAATAGATTCTGGAGGCCAGTGCTTGCCTGGCTGTTCTCCATTACAGGATGCTCATGTGTAATCTGATTAAGCTTCAAAACATTTAATTTGAATTATTTTTTTCTGACTATATGACATGTTTAATATAGGCAAAATATAAATGGAAGAGTAGGAGTCTGACAAAGCACACTGTGCCTGTAAAAAATACACCAGGAATTTTAATAACCTGAAATGCTCTTCTCACTTTGTATTAAGAAAAACGTCATCTTTAAACATCCAGTCCTTAAGACCATTTTTGAGCCTTCATGCTTGCTCTCTACTTATTCCAGGATTGCTTTGTTTTCTTGGGAATTATCTACTGTGTCAGGAACCTGCTTAATTGAGATTGAAATCTAATAAGGTCATGTCCTAACATAGTTTGGTTAAATCTAGATACATCACTATCCACCTTTCTGGCAGGGCACCCCAGAAACACCGATGTGTTTCATTCATCACGGAATTGTTAGGGTTGGAGGAGACCTCTGGAGATGATCTAGTTCAATCCCTCTGCCAAGGCAGGGTCATCTAGAGCAGGTAACACAGGAACACATCCAGGTGGGTTTGGAATGTCCCATGTCTCCTGAGAGGGACACTTCATGACCTCCCTGGGCAGCCTATTGATGTATGAATAAGCTCCACCTCTAGAGTATTGTCTTTGGTTCTCCAGAATCCTCTTTTATTTGGTATCCAATATTAGATACTTCAGGAGTCTTTATTTGTCTGCATGGGGTGGATTTTATGATGAGCCAAGTGATTATGGATTAGTTTCATGGGAACTAGTGTTGCAGTAGGAAAAATAAACTTTGTCAGCAGGTTGCAAGGCTTTTTTTGGTGTGTGCATGAATTTGGCTAGCAAATACTGTATGATGCTTTCTGTGGTCTCCAGCCCTTAAATGATTGTTTCCACTAAAATATAGATCACTATGTTAACACTTTCTCCCATATGTGACAGCATGTAGGTGGGCTGTGTTCTGCCGAAGACTGTGTACCAAGCTGGCGCTGTGAGGGGTCAAGTGGGGACGTATGAACTGGCAAGACACTAAAAATCTGTGAAATCTGTTGTCTTATTTCTTCCTGATAGAGTGGAAGAACAGAATAAGCTGTGTCTGTGGCTGCAGAGGCAAGCAGTATAATTTAGTAAGAGTGGATCTGCAGAGCGAACCCCACGTTTACACCACACTCATGTGGGGTTTAACACTTGTGGCTATGCAGTCTGTTCCATAGGCAGTCAGAGCATGTTAGGTGCAGTCCTAAGGGCATCTGAAAGTCTTGTTTCATCCAAATTGAACCCATTTCATGTGCTCTGAGACTGCTCTAGTGTGCCCACCAAAACATAATGGATAGGAATGATCAGACACACTCTGTAATGCTAATGGTCTATTTTTTTGATATACTTTAGGTCATACGTTTTTTAGTACATAGTTATTTGGGTTTTTTTGTCCTCTCTTCTTACTTGCTATGTAAGAAGTAAGAAGATGTGCAAAATGCACATCTTCAGTGCAAAATGCCATGATGTACCGTATCAATCTCCTTCATTCTTAGCAGAGTATGCATTATGAATAGAGTATGTGCATATGGGTGCCCACAAATATATATGCACATACTTAGAGGGAACAGTTTGTATGTCAATAGTCTGATACACTTGCAGTCTGTAACCAGTAGAGTCCTGACAGTGATGAAAGAAGGCATGCAGGATGGAGGGATGTCCCAGTATCAGTGATTGACAGTGTACTTGATAATATCTTTCTTGCACTGAAACCAATTCTGCATGTTGTCCTCTTAAGCTCTGTGTTGTAACTGTGTTCCCCAGGACCAGGTTGTCTTCCTGTCCATGCAAACAAAGGAATGCACTGTACTTAGATAGGGTTTGGGGAAATTTCTTCATTAGTCCTTGCCTTATGAGATCATTTCAAGCAGTGGGCTATAGTATCTTTTAAGCATACTGTTCTCTCTTACAAGGTCAGTGTCTTTGCACTGCACGTTTATGCAGTTAGTAATGCAGTTCTCATTTTTGATATTGAGATGCCACTGAAATGTGACTTCTACTTTAAAGGAGACAAGGATTTATAGTTGTTTGCTCTAATTTGCTTATGAGTCTTCAAATGTATAATTTGAATACCCAAAGCTCCTATTAGATATTCAGTTGAAATTCTGTTCTTCAAAGCTCTTAAAACAAAAGACTGGGATCACAAATGAAAAATTATTTCACAGCATGCCCAGCAGCAATCAGTGCATCCAGAAGTGGGGTTTACAGTATACAGTTAACTTTGAACAATCCACACTAGTGTATTTCATGGAATTTAAGCATCCACAGAATATGAAATTATGATACTTCTCCAGCTGTGTGTGTGACTTTCCAAGAGTGTAGCTGACACTGTCTGGTGGTATCAGCCAAGTGGCAATCATCTGCAAGGTTGGCCAGTAGTAGGATTCTGAGAGCTAAGCAGCTGGTTTTCAGTATCTTACTTGAGGATTTGTTAGGATCAAGTAAACCTATCAAGTCGGGTCAAGCATTCGGTTTTCTACACAGGACTATTTGTCATTGCTGGTGATTGGGAAAAAAACAGGAAGAGTTTCTGCAGCCTGTAACTCCAGACAGCACAAGAGTTACAGTAATAAGAATCTGGAGAAGTCCTTAAGGTCTTCTTTGCCACTAAATTCTGGCACAGGTTTTCCAGGGAAGATAGAGCAGATGATGTCACTTCTCTCCTTGAATTATAGGTACATCACCAAAAGGAAGGGAGAAATCAAATCTCTTGTTCTGGACAGTGACACAACATTTTAAATGTTACTAGCTATCTGATGCAGTTTTGAAAATAGCATAGTTTGAATTTATTAGTTCAACAAATTAAATTTGCTGTACAAAAAAGGTATATTTCTAGAATACAGCTAGAAGGCAAGAAGATTGTGGTTTCAGATCTGTATTGAGACAATACTGGGCCTGTCAAGTCTTCATATCCTTATCTCTCTTTCTGAATGTAACTATTATTTCTACTCTGCAAGGTTACACTGAATTCTCTGTCACCTTATTAATCACTAAACAGTCCTTCAAATGTTTTTCCTTCATGTCACTTCTTGTTTTAACTCCTTCCTTTGTTTTGTTTGAAGTTCATGGATTTGCAGCATATTTGTTATGGGCTGTTGCAATCTAAAATAGTTTTATCATCTTGAGAATTTGTTTTAGGAATACAGTCTTGGAATGGACTCAGATTTCAGGATTCAGGTTTCTATATTTCCATATAGGAGCAACATAATCTCTTTTTTTCTGCTTTACAGTAATTTTTAAAAAAATTTTCTGTGTAAATGATATCTGTGCAGGCTGTATTTTTAAATCTAAATAACTTACATTTTTTACTTACTGTTTAAATTTTAGGGGCATATTGTTTGATTCTATGTTGTGTGAGTGAGGGGTTTTTAAAGGATTTATACTCTTATCCTGATCCCTGTGGTCTATTTAATATGTAGGATTTGTTTATGGCTGCTCCGTACTTAAGTTGTTCCATACTTCTGATTACCTGTGTTGCTTTATTCTGTGTCTCTTGCAAAGTGTTTAGGTCTCTAAGGCAAGGTGATTGGAGCAGATGTAGCTATCAGAATGCAGTGTATCATGAATAAAGATATTGGTTAATTTTCTGTTTTGTTCTTGATTTATTTTCCTTTTTGATTGCACATAAGTGGTTAGCTCATGTTTGAAAAGTTATGCGCAGTAATTTGAGATCTTTAAGGGGTGATATAGGAGTGTAAAGTTCATTAGTGTATGAATTTGTGTTTTCTGTTATTTAGTACATCATTCTGTTTTCAAGTTCAGTAGCACTGTGACTCTTCTCAGTAAGTTTGTTGTTCACAGATTTTTCTAACCCAGTTATTCACCCTTTCTTCAAAATTTTTTGGGAATGTGTGGAACATTATAAATCTTAGCTGAAATTCTTGGCAGTTCCTGTTAACAACCCTCCCACTTTGTGAAAAGTGTCTTTCACTCTTATATAAATTAACACTTTATCAGTGTATGAGGGGGTCTGCCCTCTTATACTGCAGATTTTCATCCTATAATGGTTTTTCCTGGTCTTTCCAGCTGCTGCTGCCTCTCTGATCTCGTTCCTCATCAAATACAGTTATAACACAGTCTTTGTGCAAAAGCAAGTAATTTGAATTTTGGAGAGCAGTGCCAAGACTAATATTTCAGTTGCCAGAGTGATGGATGTAAGTAGTGGGCAGCTGAATGCGAGCCAGCGGGATGCAGATGCTGACTCCTCTTAGGGAAGCAGCTGCAAGAGGGTGCTTGGCTGTGCCAGGAAAAGCCAGGCTGTGCAGAGCCTCTTGGCAGGAGTTCAGTGAGCAAGACTGGAGGCAAGTAATCCTACCTGGAGGCAGATAATCCCCAGGTGAAAGCCTGAAGATGGACATCAGCCTGCCAGGCAGGTTCAGCTCCTCATCTTGTACAGTTTTCCACTGTTTTGTGCTTTTCTGCTACAAACAAGCTGGTAGGACTTCTTTTGTCAGCAGTTCATTCCTCCCTCCAACTGTTCAGGTTTCCATACCTTTCCACAGGATTTTTGGCTTTTTCTTTTTTCTCTTACATTATGTTTAGGGAGTCTCAAATCACCCAGAGGCGGCTGCTGGTGTTCTTTCGAGAGGTTCAGTCATAGGCTACTTATGCTGTCATTTGCTTGTGCCACCTACAAGCCTTTTTAGGCTGTGCTTAAGGGATGTGTAACCTCCTCTACAGTCCTGCTCTTAAGCTTGCAGTAACATCTCTGTGCTAACTTCAGTACAGCTAGATGACTCGTGGCTGAATTACACCAGTGTCTCTTCAGTTTGAGTTGTGATTTTCCATGTGGCGTTGTATCAAAAGCCTTATTGAACAAAAATATTTTATGCATTTCTGTTCTTAAAACCATTTCTTTGATAGCTAAAGAGTATGGGTTTGGCCTGGCATCTTTGGTCAACCCATGCTGAATCTTGTCCTGTTTTGTATTTTTATGTCTTTTGTTTCTGTCTCCACTAAATGTTGTTTCAGATCCTTTCATCCCACTAAATCAGCTGGTGATAGTTGCTCTGTTTTTCCTGGGCTCTGTGACTATGCTGTATTGTTCTGAAAGCACATTCTGATATTCTGTAATCCTATATTCTTCCTGCATAACAACTGCACTATTGTTGTTTTTACAGTATGTGCAGTTTGATTTCAGTCCTATTAGCTGACTTGTACAATGTTATTTTCTGACTTGGATCCCTGTTTCTTGCAGGGCTCCCGGTAAGTTGTCTTGTAATTGTTACTTATTCAGGAAACTCCAAGTCCTACAGGCTTGATTTTGCTTAGATTTATAGTTTTAAGAATTTCACACTCGCTGGTAAACCATCTTTTCTAATGAAGCTGATGTGTCCTCCAGCTGGTCTTCAGTTGCCTAATTTGTCAGCAAGCCCTTTTAGGGCTTGAAATTTTCATGCTTAGAGTATCCAAGGCAGTAGGTGGTGGATTTTGTGACACTAATAGTCCATGTCTGGAAAGTGTAGGTAGGTCCAGAGAGACTCATTCTTGGAGAGAATGCAATACCATCTCCAGAGACTTCAGGTCATATTTAACTCTGTGGGTAGTACTTGCAATTCCCAAAAACCTGTGTTCCTAAAGTGCAAACTTACAGATTTTAATTATGTTTTTATTTTGGTCAGATTTCTTTAGTATGTTTCAACAGGAGTATGCCTTGCTTTTCCTTTGAGCTTTCTGTAGTACCTGGGGAACAGAAAATGAGATTTTTTCAGGTCTGTTTAATATCAGACATTATTGACCATTAATGGACAAGGATGGCAATAAAAAAACCCAAAAAACAAGAAAAGAACATTCAGTAGGAAAATTATAGTCTCTTAGTTCTTGTGATAAATAAATAAATCAATCTTTATTTCACATAGCTATGAAATAGCACAATATACTTAATCCCAAACTCTGTAGGTATTTTGGGCTGGTTTTGTTTATTATTTACTAATTAAAAATTTTATTTGATCTCATAGACCTGTGTTCTGTCCTTGAATTTTACTTTGCTCTCCTGAAAATTGTTCCTTTTAGTAGTTTAATAATGGAAACTTAAGTTTTGGTGAAAATTGTGCTGATAATAATTTTGTTTACTTTAGTGTTCCTTCTTTTGTTCAGGGTTTCTTTTTTTTGATTATATCTGAATGACTATGACAGTTATATTAAAATGGTCCAAAACTGGAAGCATTTCTCAGACTATGCAAATAAAACCATGGGAACCTACTATTGTAGTTGCTATAAACAAGCAAACATCCTTATCGTTGGTGATACACACAGAAGCAAACATTCAAATCTGCTTTTAACAGATTATAAATCTTTGTGTTGCCAATGAATGAAGAAATATTTAACTTTCAGTTTATCTCCTCTGGTGTGTCTCCTTATACTCTGTGTATTTCTGTCTCAAGTGATGTGCCTTTAACCTTTTGGTTGCCTCTCACATCAGTTTGCCCATTTGTTTACCTCCAGCCTAGCTTTTTTTAATATAACTTTCCTGTATATAAAACTGGAAAGGTTTGCAGTAAAGACTGTGTTACAGTTTAGCTCTGTACCACTGTTGCTTTTGAAAAACCAAGATTTTTTTCCTTTTCTTTTTTCTCTTACTGCCACATTTCCTGCCTATGGAATTTGGTTTGGTCTCTTCTGTGCTGCTCTGCTGCTCTGTGGTGCTACATCTTAATTTTGTTCCCTTTCTGATTGGACTTTATGAAATTGTTTTTATTTCCTTTTTATTTTTCATCTCTCCTATCACTTTGTATCTTTGGCCTGTTTCACTGGGGTAAACTGCTTAAAAGAATTTTAAAAGTCATGATTCTGATAAATAATAACACTATAAATAGTATATATAGAAGTGGCAAACAAGCAAATGCATGAAGTGTTTTGGGTTAAATGGATTTTTAGAGAGTGAAAAGAAGTTTCAGAAGGTGCTTGTTTAGATTAATGCTTTTTCTTTTCTCAGATGGCTTTTATTCTCAGAATTTTTTTGTCTGCTGTGCTTTTTATTTACTGTGTTATGTAACCTCCATTTGCTGAAATTTGCATTTCTGCTGTCATGGATATATTATTTTTCAGAAACATTTTGGGTCAATGAAAAACTTCGTTAAAATTTCTATTTATTTAGGAAATATATTGCTGGAGGCTCCAGAAGAAACAATATCCTAGAATTGTTAAGCTTTGGTATTTCTGAAGTATTTATTACTTTAACAGAAATTTACAGAGAAGGGGAATAATAGGATATTAAATTTGTAGTCAGAATAAAAATAGCTTTACAGATACAATTTGAAAAAAACTAAGGTATTAGAATAAATAGCTGCACTATCTCAGCTTTCATTAAATGATGTACAGGCAAAGACAGTAATGAATTTTTAGGCATTGACTTTGCCTCAGTCAGAGGTTAGCAGTTTGCATTTGAAAAAAAAGACTGATATAAAGGCTTAATGCTTGCAGTTTCCTTTTTAACTGCTTATTACAAGAACTGATCAAATGCCTTCTATGAGGTTTATTGCTTGCTTTCATCTGTCTTAACCATGTATTTCACTGATGTAGAGTGGTATTTTAGCAGAGTGATTTGGTAACGGTGCAGCAATGAGGCAGTGTCTGATGTGGACATAAAGGTTCAGCATTTGATGTTGTGTTTTCTTACACAGCACAGCATCCAGGACACAACTAATGAGGGCTTGTAAACAGTAAAGAAGGTTGGGACACAAAGGAGATGTGCTGCTCTACAGAGGTGCTCACCCAGTGGCAGAGCAAATGAGAATTTTCTCTGCAGATTGGAACTACTGCCAAATAACAGTGGAGAAACTGTGGGTGATGAGCACTTACTCTAATTGCAACACTGACAACGAGGAAGCAACAGGATAAAAATAACCCCTTTTTAGTTTGCTGGGCCTTCCATTACTGCAGCATTGGAGATTTTTGTGTCTTATGAGCTAAGGGAATCTTCTGTCCACACGTACTTTGGGCTGAGTCCAGTAGAATGTAGTGAAACATTTCAGCTCCAAAATACATTCAAGTTACTGGTTCTTGAGTTTTGTTTGTGAACCAACACTAATCCCTGATGTTTATGGAATGAGGTAAGCTGAACACCAAGTGTCATTGAAGGAAGTGAAGAGGCAAGATAATGAAAACAATAGTCTATCTTGAATTCTTTGGATTAGTAGTTCTTCTACAATGTAAAAGACTTGCATTTGAAAGGAGCACTAAATACCTATTTCCTTTACTAACTAATTAAAAAAAACCCACATTATTTCTGGATGTTAATAATGTACATTTTAAATGCTCTATGCACAGTCCTGATTAAATGCAATCTGTATTTTGTTTAGTATAGATTATAAAATCTCTTATTAAAGGCTGGGACTTGGATGCACTAGGCACTTAACATACTATATATAGTATATAACAGGCTATAGTAGAGCTGCTGGTTGAAGGTGGAAAAACAGATGGGCACAAAAGACAGATGGGGAAACACAAGGTGATGAAGGTGATGAAGACAATTATGGGGGTTGTAATAAGCTGCAGTTGCTGTTTACCATCTGCCCAGCTACAGAGAGAAATCTTGTAAGACTATTTTTTGGTGAAGTGCACTATCACCGTGGAGGCCCAACCAGGAACACAGACTGGGGACACAGATCTGGGTGCATCAGAGCAGCAGGGCAGAAGACCCTGCCCTTAGTTTATTTTTCCATTATATATCTGTGGCAAGGTGACCATGGATTGGAGAAGGGTATCGCCACCTCTCCTGTCACATTGGTCCAGGAGGCTGTCATTCAACCTCCCCTTGTCTTGGAGAAAGTATTCATAACATTGCCAATATTTACAAAACATGGTCCTGTGTTTACAATTCACCAGCGTGAGAAACTGCACGTTTCTCCTTTAATATGAACGCTTAGCAAACCAGGAAAATTCATGGCAACAGTGCACTATTTTTTCATTTTGCCTTAACAATGTAGCAGTGCAGTTCCACATATAGTTATATACCTGATCAGTATTGGTTGATAAACATTATTATTATTATAGTGACAGAGAATTGTTCCTCAGCTTTCATCTGCGTTCATCCTGATTTGTGGATGCTTGGGATCTTCCTGGAATTACAGTTGGTAAGGAGGTATCAGTGAATGTTGATCTCTAGTAATAATCAAGTAATATTTTTTCCAATCTTGCAATGGAGTATTAGGGACATAAAGAAGAGCACTTTTCTCTTATATGTGGTGTTCCCAAGTTTTGCCTGAATTGGAGTATTCATGTGAATTTGTTTTAAATCTATCTCACCTAAATCATCCTTTAAGCCCTGGTAGCTAACTTGACTCAATTCACCTAGGGAATGCTTGATTTTTGAATCCGAAAGGTACAAAAATAGTAAGGAATCAAGATAGTTGTGTGGGAAGACTGGTACTGGGTAAGTTCTGCTGTTTGAAATGCAACTGGTGTTGCAGTCCAGCATCACACCACCTTTTTGTGGTGAGGATACACTAGCAGGGGGCATGTAAAGAGTGTGAAGGTTTCTATGGAAGAGAGTGTTTAACAAGGAGCTGGTGCATTTTGAGGGAGTCCAAGTAAAAGTTGATAGAGCACATCTTGAAGGGTGGGTAAGACTGACCATAAAAATAATTACAGTTTTCTCTTGTGTAGGCTGGTTATCCAAGCATACTCCTGTAGTGGAGAAGGAAGACAATGCTTTAGATTAAATACAAAGAACAACATTTTTACAATTAATGTGGTGAAACACTCAAATAGGTTGCCTGGAGACTTGGTAGATACCTTATTCCTGTAAACTTTTAAGGTCAGGCTGGCTGGGGCTCTGAACAATCTAAGTAGTGGAAAGTTCCTGCTTATTTCAGGGAGATTGGACTAGATGACCTTTAAAGGTCCTTCCAACTCAAACTGTTTTGTGATTCTAGGATTCAGTGATTTCAGGAGTTGATTCAAAGGCAATGGTGTTTTAGCTCCTGCTTAAAATCACCCCCTTGGTTTCCAGAGGTAGTAGGGAAAAATAGTTTTCCTTTGTTTCCTTTTCATGCTCTCTGCTCTTCCTGTTTGCTTTGTTTGAGTCTCTCATATTCTGCACTTAGTTAAGGAAAGCACCTAAGTCTGTAAAGTAGCGCTCTGCTCTGCAGAATTACTGCTCTTTGCTCCATAGAATGTTTGTAGGAAGATCATCTATGGCCCTGTTGATATTTGTTCTGCATTACAAATTATACCAGTATCTTCGAAGTAAAAACAGCTCCTTTGCAGCTTAAAACTAACATGGAACAGTGACTCTCTGCTGGGTTATGTGGAGTGAATGGGCTAACTCACTAATGAAGCAGTTTGCTGTATAGCTGTTAGACTTCTGCTACAGAAAACATTTAGCCAAAAGGATTGGTGAATCAGTGTCCCCTCAGATGTGGAAGGGACATGATTGCAGTTTTTTGCAAAATCTGATCTGAAATCTCCTGGCAATGTTTTGGACTAAACTGACCTCATAATAAATAATCCATACGGCAGAATTCATAACTATCATGTAGGGACCTGCTGGTCAGTCCACTGCTCACCCCTGTGGTTTTGTCTTGGCTTACGTCAGTAAGAGTTGTTAATAGCTGGAAGTACAGTGTGACCTGAAGCTGAAACACAGTAATGATGAAAATAATTTTGTGTTGCAGATCGTAAAATTCTAAGTAAGATTTTTTTTTGCAACTTCACCTTTGGAAGAAAAATAATAATTTTATTTCCTTCTATTTTCTATCATTTTAGAAATGTAGTTGTTTTCCAAAAGGTTTGAGGGTTTCATATCTGATTCCTGTAGAAGAGAATGCAGGAGGTGAGGTGACCTCACCCCTGATAAATAACGTCTGTGTTAATTAACCAATACAGCTTTGCCCCTGATGAGTCACAGCTATAGCCAATAAGGATGAGTGGGATAAAAGAGGGGGTGAGCTGGTAAGGAGAGGCTCATGATGGAGGAAGAACCTTGAGGAGCATGGAGGAGAGAATCATGAAGCAGGATCCTGGGGAAGGCAAATTGCTGCTGTGAGGTCTGTCTGGGTCTGCAGTTGGAGCCTGTTGTTGGAACCTGCAGTCACAGTCTAGCTGGGTAAAAGCCTGCAGTCAGAGTCTGGAAACCAATACCTGCAGTCACAGTTTAGCAGGAAATAACCAGCAGTCAGAAGCTGCAAGGGAAACCTACAGCAGGAGCTTGCTGCAGCCAGTCAGTGAATAGTTGCAGTTAAGATGACTAAGCTGTGAAGAGGAATAAACCAG
This sequence comes from Prinia subflava, assembly GCF_021018805.1. Classification (NCBI taxonomy): domain Eukaryota; kingdom Metazoa; phylum Chordata; class Aves; order Passeriformes; family Cisticolidae; genus Prinia; species Prinia subflava. Next base: position 33,901,265 of record NC_086249.1, read on the forward strand.
GACCCTTTTTATGGTGAGTTGAATAAGAAGTCTGTGCCTCAGCTGATTTTTACCCTCTAATAAGAGGGATCCTGCAACAGATGCCCATTAAAATTGAGTTTATTTCTCAAACCACCCCAACAGTTTAAAAGTATACTATCCTTACAGAATTTTAACATCCTTGTGAAGATTTTTGTAAAGACAAACTCATGGTGGCTCCTTTGAAAAACCTGAATGCTACAGTTTTGTAAGTGAAGGATGGAATAGCCCCAAATTTCAGGAAGATAAAAAAAATCGGATCTGTCTGGACCTCAGTCCTTGCAAGCGAGCAATCCATGAAAATATGAGAAGGAAAGCCTGGCTAAGCAAATGTTGATGGAAAAGGAGTTTATTTGTGCTCTGGGAAGTGTACTCACATTTAAAGTTGGAATATTCAAAGTCAAGATGTTTTCAATAGGAAATATCTCCTGCCATTTTCATTTTTTTTTCCCTCAGGAGGAAGAGAAATATTTCCCTCCTTTTTTAAAAAAGCAGCTTACTGAGTGTTTTTTTTTTTTTAAATAAAAGTATGACTTTTTTGTTGCATATATTCTATTTTAAGCAGTGAGAGTGGAAATTATCAGAAGACAGATTTTATTAAAGCAGTGTAAATAAATAAGCAGATGGCTTTGAATATTAATTTGTTTTGCATGTATTAAATGTAGATATAAAATGTATTGAGAAGAAATACTTGCTGTTGGACTGGCTTTGTGTAATAGGTAGTTTTGATTACTAAACATTCCAGTTTTATCCTAGCTAAGATATCGATCTTTGCACTGATGGCTCATAGCTGACTCATTATTTTTCCCATAGCTCTACTAAATACTGAAACCTACTGATGTTCTAAACAGCAAAGTAGATAAATCAGATAATAACTTATGGCAGTTATCTTCTGCAAGCTGCTAAACTGATAGAAAATGTATTATGGTTATGTCCTTGGAAGCAACTGGCTGTTTCAATGTAGTGTGAACTTTTTCTCAGGCTTGTCTTCTGGTTATTGACCACTGAATACTCTCAGCAGCTTTTTTTCACTTACAGGCAAATCAGTCAAATACCCTTACTGTAAGGAAAGCTCCGTGTTAGACAAAGCATAAAAGAGAGTTCCACACTAGACTGAAACAGAAGACATTTCATCCATATGGTCTCTCATATTCTGCTTCTCTGTGTTAGCCTAAACTTGGATATGCTTTTTTATGTTTTTTCCTCAGAGCAGTTGAAAATGGTAGATAAAAAGAATCTTACCCACATTTCTGTAAATGGCTACAGGAATAAAATCTATTGAATGCATGATAAAAAGTTACTGCAACATAAAAAGCGGAATTGTTCAAGCATGGAAGCACTATAAAAAGTGCTTGTAAAAGCATTTTCAGAAGTTTTTTCCCCTACCAGAGTTATGAGTAGATCATATCTTCTCAGTATCTTTTTTTTTTGAGAAAAATCAAAGCAATCCAATGCAGCAATACAAAGGGATAACCTCTGTTTCTGTAGATTTAGTAGGAAAAATTAATTCCATATATCTATCTATATACACATGAACTTTCATCATCTTGGAAATCAATCTATGCATGAAATGCGTATGAAGAGAAGCATGATCTCAAAGTAATGTATTTAACAGTTTTAAATTGGGAGGCTTGTGCAGAAGTTAAATTTATGTATTCTTATAAACTGGCCTGTCTGCAGCAACCATATTCTATTACATTGTAACTGTTATAGAGTTAGAGAAAATACTTGCTCTGGAGAAAAGGGATCGAAATTGCTCTGTTATGTCTTTATTTGATTCCATATTGGATTACTGTTTTGAATAGAAAAAGATCACTAGCAATGTGAAATACACTGTTATCTTCCCACTCAGTAATGTTTCTTACGTAAAGTCTTTCTTATTTCTGAAAGGTTTTAAGGGGTGTTTTTGTTTAATCTGGAATAAGATGTGTCAGTGTGCATGCTTGTTTAAAATCCAGTTTCCACACTGGCAGTCAATCTGCTCTTCTTGGTTTTCTTGCTCTTCCTAACTTTTGCTGTGCTGTTAAAACTCTCTCCAGCTGTTTATGCATTCTGGGTAAGTGAAGCAGCATTTGGGTTTCTTCCAGCTGTGGTCACTGGGTGGCTCTTGGCACAAGGTGAAAACACTTGCACTTAAAATAGAAAATATTTCTCACCATTCTAGAAATATTGACTTTGAGGCAGATTATTTTTAACTGAACCAATGTCATCTGCCACAAATGACCCATGCATTCTGTGAAACCGCTTCGGAAACTGTTGTTTTTGAAAGAGATGAGTGTTTCCCTTATTTCTTAAACTAGCTATCTAAATTTATTTTTAATGGAGACCTGTCAGCAACTACCCCATACTTTTTTAAGTAGTAATGACAGATTCATAGTCCTAAACATATTTTTTTCTTTCTTTTCTTGTGTCCATTTCAATTTACTTTTTCAAACTTGTGGGTTTTTGCTACACCATTTTGCTTGAAGTTGTGTGTGTGAAGTTGTTCCAGGTGAGCAAGGTGAGATTTTCCATCTTGCTGGAGTGAGAATGAGCATAGGGTGGACTGGGGTGAGGTTTATGACTTCATTGCAGTGGCCTAGCTGTGCTAACATAAGCTGCTGTGTCCCTACTATATTGCTGGCTTCAGGCTGTGCCTGGTGGCTCCAGCTTACTTCTTCACTTAAGGCAATAGAGCAATCTGTGTGTGTGCCCAGGAGCTTAGCTAAGGCTCAAATGGGATAATTCTTTGGTGGTACAAAAGTGAAGTCCAGCCAAGAGATAATCTTTCAACAGAGATTTCTTAATTAAGAGAAATTTCTCATGAGACCATGTTCTATAAATTGCAAGAATGGGAATTAAGCCTGAAAATAAGCAACTTGCAGCTTATTTGTCAGTGCTCATAAAAACACTTCAGGAATGGGAATATGTTGCTTAAATTGGATCTGTCCAGCTCTTGACCTTGGTACACACAGTGTGTTCTGCAACAGACTTCACAACAACTTGCTGCGCTCTCAGGGGGAAGGCTAAAGACATCTCTTTGGATGGCAGAAATGCCTTCCATCTCCAGCTGTTGAACCTTTTCATGTGAATGTTCTTGTGCTTAGAGCTCCAGTCATAATGCCATTCCTCTTCTCTTTGCTTGTGCTTTCGTGTGGCTTTCCTGCAGTTCTGGCCTTGGTGTTAGAATGAGGAAGAGATAGGCATGACTGCTCAGTTCCACTTGTCTTATCTTTGGTGTGTTCAGAGCATTTTTTGCTAAAATCAGTGATGCATTTCCATGGACTCTGGTTTGTGAAACTTCATTGTTAAATTTTTATGGCATTTCAGTAAGCACAGGAAATGTCTAGGTCTAAGCTATGTATTTTGGTGAATAGCTAACAAGGCATTTGTTCATATGTTATTCCTGTAGACTTATTTTTCTGTCTGGGCGGAATATAAAATCCACATTTATTCAAAACTAGTGCAATTAAATTTAAGGGAGAGGAAGAGTGTGTATAATGTTATACAAAGTTATTTTATAATGATGAAATTAACTAAAACAAGTAGATTATGTTAATTTCTTAACACCTCTAAAGTCCAGTATGTTTCTCTGGAAATAATTAGTAATTTGATTTCAGCTTGACTTTCTTCCAAGGATCTTTAAAATATGAATATTATGGCTCAGAGAGGATAACCAGAACATAAGTTTTTGTAAAAGACAGTGGCACAGTTGTACATGCAGCTCAGGAGGTGAGATTCAGTGTTACAGTGCAATTAATTAACTGCCATAAACTTTAAGACATTGTGTGTTATTAATGACAGATGTTTGTTCCACTTTCAGAACAACTGTCATAAACTAGTTGATTTTGACTTGGCCTGAGAAACTAGGAGTGCAAACAGAGCAGGAACCATGGGCCTGATTGAGGAGAATCAGTAGCACCCCAGTAATTTGTCTTTCAGCATAGATCATTGTGGTTACTGTGGCAGTTCTAATCTTTGACCTCTCTTAACTCCTCTCCTTGACCATTTTTTAAACTTTAGCTATTACTTTTTAGCATGGATTCTGTTAAATGGTCCACAGAAAGTTAAATTAGTTACTCCTATAATATTACCTTTGTCTAAAGTGTCAATAAACTTTTTTTTTTTTTGCAAATGTGCCTTTGGCATTCTTGTGCTGTAAGGTACCAATTTCCGTTTCATTTTTGTAATCCATCATTCCTCTAGAACTTGCTTTTCTGCTTTGCATCCTTTTGAGTTCAGTCTGAAGGTCTGTCATGGTCTGGAGTAGCCTGATTTCCTTGCCCTTCGCTGTTTCCACTTCTAAATCATCTGTTACTTCCAGTATGAAAGATTCATTAAAAAAAAAAAAAATCACAAAACTGATAGGAGATTTTGTGTTAGTGGGGATTACTTGATTGTTTAAAGTGTGTACTGGGGGGAAAATTACGTTTTTTTCTTCCAAATGAGTAGACAGTTTTCATATCCTCTTTGCTGGAAGCTCAGTTGCCTTTGCCCTTCTAGTCTTAATGCCAGCTTTCTGCCAGCTCTAAATTCTTGGAGAGAAGCAGCTTTTCTCTTTGAGGAAGGACTAGTGCTAGTGAAGGGCAGCTGTGGAATTGTGTAAAAGAACTGCAGGACCACTTTTGGTAACATTTTAAGTCTGGATTGAATACATGGAAAAAGAAGTCAAAATACTCAACCTTTTTTAAAGAAGAGAAATAATAGATGCGAAATATCTTTCCTGATATATTATTATTATTGTAGTTTCTGCATCAGCTCTTAGTTGTGAAGATCATCTCTCTTTTCAGATTATCCTTGACTGACATTTGGCTGAGAGAAGCCAGCTCCGTTCTTCTCAGGTACCCTGGAAGCAGCGAGAACTCCTTCAGTGGATCTCCCGTTCCTTCCCCCGGTTCCCCGGCGTTATCCTCCCGTGTGCGGTGCTGCTGCCTTCACCCCCGCTGGCCTCCTGTTCGTTGGGTGTGGGGGTACTGAGGAGGCCCTGGTGCTCCTGGGCTCTGCACTCTTTGTTGGCAGCAACATGCAACCCAGCCTGGTCTCCAAGATAACCCCTCTCAGAGCACCAGGCAGTGTTGGCTCTTCTTGCTCTCAGTAGTAGCGCTGTGGCTGGGTGGAGGCAGGGGAATGGCTTCGCTTGTGTCCGCTCCTGTGCGCAGAGAGGAGCATCACCTTCAGGGGCCTCTGCAGGGGAACGGGGGAGAATGTGCCATCTGTGTCAATCAGAAGAGGAAATAAAGCTCTCCTAAAGGCAGCCATTGGTGTTTATCACACTAATTACTGCTGAAAAATACACGCAGCTCAAATGAACAAAACTCAGGGTTTTTTCTCAAAACATCGGCAGTCTTTGCTATTTGTGGTCACAGCCTATGGAGAATATTTTTGTGGGTGGCAATTAAGTGGGCATAAGTTGTGGTTTTAGCTTGTGCAAACAGAGAGAGAGAGAGAGTTGAGATAATATATTTCTCTTTGCAAAGTAATGTTTTTGTTACTTTCTGATGACAGATCAGGAGAATGTAGCAAACAAAATATTTTGAGTAGCTTCAGCCTTGGCTGCCACTGTGTTCCTGGGGCCAGGCCTGTGGATTTTCAGGGAGAAAGGAAGGTCATGCTCATCACACACAATAAAATATATATTTAGCCTTAAAGAAAAACAGCAGCAAAGTTTGGTCTTCTTGTCCCACCTTTTGATCTAAGTTTCTTCTGCAGAGTATTTTTAAACCTTAATTTTAACTATGTTTTGACATTTATTTAAGCCTTGGCTGCCTTAATGATTATGCAGAAAAGTATTTTTTTCCTCTTTTTTCCTTAGAATTACTGTGTCCTAACTCCTTAAAAATAGTCACATTAAATGCAATGATCTTTATTTAACTAAAAAAGCCCCGAATTAATCAGTTCATTAAATGTCATCTGAGCATTGCCTTCTGGCTCTATCATCCAGTGATTACATTTCTCAGAATACTTCAATTTAACTGTCTTGCAGTAAGATATTAAGTGCAGCCTTTGAGAGAGGGAGCAATTTTCAGCTGAACTGAAAATTTATGAGGTCCAGAACATAGTATGTACTCAGCACACAGCAGGACTTACGGATTCTTTTTATCTTTAAGGGAAGGGCAGCCTTCCTCCTTGTCTCCCCTCACTCCCATTTTGAGTGTGGGCCTTTCATGTGGAATATTAATGAGCAGAATCTTTCACCTGCTGAAAACTGATAAAATATCTCAACATCGTTGTTGGAGATCCATAATAAAACAGAAGTTGCAAAGAAGGTACAGATTTTCTTAGCTCCTCAACTCCATTTTAATGTGGTACGGGGTTTGGGTTGAGTGTGGTTTTGTTTGATTTGGGGCTTTTGTTAGAAGTGACAGACAGGAGATGCCTAGGTTTGAAGTAATTTGTAATTTGGGCCAATATCAAATACATGATCATGCTCTCCTAATCTGCCAAGTTGTGCAGGAAGTAGCATCCTTGTGGTAGCCTTTTCTGGCTCGCAGAAATGGAAGTTCTGGAATAGCGAAGATAAATAGTGGTCAACAAAATAATTAGCTTATTAATTTGTGTTGTACCCACCTTGCTTGGCTGTAGAGGTCCTGGAGAGTTTATTGGTTCTGTGTGTTTCTGTTGGATTTTGTCAAAAGAAGATTTTGTTGTAAGGGTGCATACCTGGTAATGGCAGAGAGGAGTGGAATGAAGGCATTTTGTGCCTTGATCTGGCACTGCAGTTACTAGTGGCAATAATCTTTATTGTATATGTCTTTGATATTTACAGTCTGAGACAGTCTGAGTTATTAGAATATCTTGACTTGTACATGTTTCTTTGGAAAGACATTTTTCTACCAACCCAGATGCTGAAAATTAACAAAAGCTGTGGTAATGTGTTTGGTTTTTGAATTACAGTATTCTGGAATGTCATGCATACTTGATTATAATTTAATTTAGTTTTTGCCTAGAAATATGTGATTAGTTCTATGTTCTCTTATACCACACTTAAATAAGCTGCATGAAAATGATGACCTTGTGTTGCTAAAGGGCTAATGCTTTAAGAAGGGGATGGTGTTGCTGCTTATGCTCCCAGATAATGGAGATTTTCAGCCTAATAGCTATACCGAAAAGTTCTGTGTTCCAATGCATTAAAGAGAGAGATCTTTCAGAGTGAGATATTATCTAATTATTTTAACTCACAAATTTCTCAAGTACTGGATTTTTTCATGTTAGATCGTATAATAATAGATGGGGGAGGGGGTTGGCCTATATTTCTTATGTAATAGTCATATACTTAAAGATTAGGAAAATGAGCTGCAGTGGTTTTGCAGATGAATGACAAAAACTGTTTGTTGGTGTATACAGATAGAGTTGTGTTTACAATTACATAATTTATAGTCTGTGAATCAAATGTTTGTTTTGTGGGTTGGGGGAGCTTGGCTCTTCACCAAAGCATTTTCATTCTGTAAAGGAGTTGGAAATCTGTAATATAAAAATAAAAAGAAAAAAGCAGAGGGAGGGGGTAAGATAGGGGAAAAAAAGCATGAAAAATTGATTTTGCAATGCTGCTCATTCTTGGGTCCTTCTGGTATTCTGGGATTTTATATCAGGGTAAAACATTAACATTCTATTATTCAGTATAGAACATGAAAGCTTTCTCATGAATGTAGGGATGAAAATGCACTTAAAAGTACATTTTCAGGGTTTGGTTTAAATTTTGCAGCTCTTAAATGCTGCTGTGAGGGTGCAGGAATTGTATTTCAGGATTAGGAACTGTACCTAGGCATTTCTAAAGTACCTGTAAAGAAACAAGAGGAAATGGTTAAAGAAGAATTAAACTTCTTAAAATGAATACAGAGGTATGGGAGTGTGTGGATTAAAAAAAAAATCTTCTCTCTCATCCAAATGCATAGTTGGAAGTGCAGAGCTACTTATAGACTCCCCAATATCCTGAAAGAGCAGCTTTTGTTGAAAATGTTGTTTCTTTACCATTGTTTAAATAGTTACGATTTTAAGTTGTAATTGAAAAAATAAGTTCAGTAAATTACAGTATATGTTGCAATATCAACATATTTTTCTTAGGATTTGTTCTTTTTACCTACTTGTTAGAGAAACTTCATCCTCCATCTCTGTTTATCCTATACCAAAACTCCCATTTTGAAGTCTTGATACCAGCTGTTGGAATGAACAGCATGTGCATTCATTCCTAGGAAAAGTGTAAAAATGGGGAAATTATTTTAGCTGTTTTCAGTGTTTTAGAAGTATTCTAGAGAAATGCTGCTATGCCGTGTCAGAAATGGGAATAAGATTTATCATTGAAGAACCTTTTATTAAAGATTTCTGTACTTAAGCCTGGCTCTTGTCTGTGGTTAGAGATAAATACTGGACAGGGACCCATTTACTGCTGCCTATTTCTCCTTTTCTGCTGTCGAGTCTATATACAAGTAACAACAATCTCCTAAATAAATACCTTTCTAAAATAGAAGGAATTGTAGCAAATTCCTCTCTAAACACAGTGCCAAGCTTATAATGTAAATATATTGCAGAATATTCCAGTTGTTTGGGCAAGTGGCAAGGAGTTCTGATCCTACCTCCTTCATTTTATGTTGAACACTGAAATTTTAATCTGAAATTTAGTTATTTTCAACTTTCCTGTCTTAATTTAATCTGTTTTAGAGGACAGTAGTATATTATGTAGCTAGAAATCTCTTCTCACCAAACTCTTGCACCCAAACACAAAACTGTAATGAAACTCGGATTCAGGTGTAATCTCTTGTGCTAACAGTAATCAAACCCATCGTGTACGAGCGAGGTTGCCATAGTACGGGTGGTTATTTCTGTGTCTCTTGGATCTGAAAAGCCATTTTAGCTGGAACACGGCAGTGTGGTTAGCTGCTGGTCTTGTGGTCTTTGTAATGTGGTGTGCTGGTTTTGGCTGGGATAGTTAATTTTCTTCATAATACTGAGTATGGGGCTGTGTTTTGGATTTATGCTGGAAACTGTGGATAACACAGGGATGTTTTCATTACTGCTGAGCAGGGCTCTCACAAAGCCAAGTCTTTTCTGCTCCTCACCCCACCCAACCAGTGAGGAGGCTGAGGGTGCACAAGGGGTTGGGAGGGGACACAGCTGGAACAGCTGGCCCCAGCTGACCCAAGGGACATTCCAGACCATCTGACACCATGCTCAGCTTATAAAGCTTGGGGAAGAAGAAGGAAGGGATTGGGATGTTTGGAGTGATGGTGTTCATCTTCCCAAGGCACTATTAGGCATGGTGGGGCCCAGCTTTCCTGGAGATGGCTGAACACTGGCCTGTCCATGGGAAGTGGTGAATGAATTCTTTTGTTTGATTTACTTGCATGCATAGCCTTTGCTTTAGCTATTAAATTGTCTTTATTTCAACCCAGGAGCTTTTTCATTTTTACACTTCTTGATTTTCTCCCCCATGCTGATGCAGGGGGAGTGAGTGAGTGGTTGTATTGTGGTTTGTTGCTGGCTAAGGTTAAGTCATGACATGCAGTTAGCAATTTTGAATAGTGGTTATTAGAATGTTTTGCTGTTTACGCTAGTTTTGTTTCTCCTGTAGCTATGACTTTGAAATTATTCATGTCTATGCTATTTTGTGTTTTTGTCTGCTGTTTTTCTTTTGAATACCAACCTGGATCTTTCTTTCATAACTATTATTGTAAAAGCCATATGCAGTTCTTGATGTAAGTTTTTTTCTCCCATAAAATGGTCTCTTTTTAAAATCAACATTGTTTCACTAGGTTTAGAAAGGAAATAATTAATAGATGTAGTAAGTAATTTAGTTGTCTAGCATTTCCCTGATCAAACTGTGATGTTGTGGAAAGAGTTACCAACCAATAACTTCAGCTTCTTGCTTTTTCAGTATCTTGCTTGAAATCTTGCATGATAATAGTTGAAAAAAACCAAAATAACACACATGCATGCTAACACCCTGAAGAAAAAAACACCCCAAATCAACAAGACCCCTAATGAATCCAGCCTTTTAATTTAAGCCTCTACTTGAAAAATTGAAGTTCATGTTGATCTTCATGCTTGATTAATGTGCTATAAGGATTCATAAAATAGAAAACATGTAAGGAGTGTTGTTTTGTTTTGAGTATGTCTACCTATTTCCAGATTTTTACAACTGCTGTTGTAAAAGCTGTCCTCACTGATGTATACCAGTGCTATGCAAGTTGTTTGGATAGTGTCTGTGAATTGAGGCTTCCTAGTTTTTAACATGTAATTAAAAAGTAAAAACTTAGAATACTTCACCAAAGCAAAATTATCTGTCCTTGTATTACATAAAAAGTAGAACAACAACACAGGCTAATTAAAGAAGCTTGTTTTCCTAGGGAAGATTGAGGGGGTTCTTTTGTGGAAGCAGCTTTGCCCTGCTGCTTCTCAGTGGCTTTGGCTTGTTCTGATGTTCTCAACAGCGCAAAGTGGGCCGTGATTCATGAGCAGTCAGCAGAAATGAGGAGGGACAGAAATAGCTGTCATTTAGAGAAGTAGACTGGAAATCAAAATAAAGACCACCTAGCTACCACAGATCATGAAGAAAAGCAGCATCCTTGCATCCCTTTGTGGGCATGCCTCATCCCAGGATTTTTGTCTCTTTGGTCCTCTATACTCAATAGGAATCAAAGTATATTATCAAGAGGAAGCTTTTTGGTGTTCAGTGTTTTGTAGCTGCTTGAGGTAAAATGGACGGGACTTCAGAGTCTGACTGTTTTGCTTCTCTTGATGTTTTCTGTCTTATCTTTAGTAATTATATGTGAGGAGTGAAGTTTGTAACTCACTGCTGCTTCTGTGATATTTTAGATACTTCTCAGGACAAGTAGAAAATATTCTGCCCTCTAAACTCTTCTCTCATCCTTCGTAGGTAATCGAAGCCTTGTACTCTGCATTTGGGAAGTTTATGGGGTTGGGAGGTAATGCTTTATGGTTAGGCTACTTTAGATTAGTGACTGGAGGATAGTTAGTATTTTAACAGTTCTATGGTGCCAGCTGGATGAAAACCATCTCTGCTTTCTATGGCACAAAGAGGAACCCAGTCATCTTTTTTGTCTAAGGTTTGGTAGGTCCAGTCTGCAAGCCTTCTGTGGGGAATGACACCTGAGTCTGAACGCTCGACAGAGGGACTGACGTACTTGGCGATTCTGCAAATGTGATAATGCTAGCTCCTTGTGGGCAGTTCCTTGAAGAAATGCGAAACAAGTCTGTGAAATTGACTCCTACTTTGATTTTTGTTTCTCAGAGACAGGTGCTGTTAAATTCTTGGTAAAGTAATGTAATGATGTTGGGAGAGACTGGAAGATATTTCCAGGTACAGCACCATTCTTCCCAGAAATTGTATGATACAAGCAGGAGGGAGAAGAAAAGCCTACAAAGCCTCTAGAAATTCAGCAATGCTTGTTTTAGCTTACAGGACTGGAGAATGGATTCTAACTTTTTTCTTCTACTGATATTTTATCCTTTTATCATGATAATGTAGGCCTGTTTTTAGACAGCTTTTGTAGTGAGTATTCTGTGCTTGCTTTCAAAGGTTGAAGTTGAAATTAAAAAGAAAATAGTAGTTAGAAATAAAGCAACTTTAAATTGATGATGAATAAAGCACATGTGTTTTGTCTTGGTTATGCTAAGATACTGCTGCTTGATCCTGAGTTACTGAGAATCAGATGCTCAGGGCTATCTATTGACTTGAAAATGTTATTAATAAGAAAAAATGTTATGTATTACAATAGCAAAATTTACTGACAGCTATGTTTCTGTACCTTCTCTTTAAAAAAAATACTATAATTGAAAAAAAAATTAATTCTTATTTCTTAAGCTTGTCAGTATCTTCATTTAGAAAATATTTTGTTGTTGATCCAGCTTAAGAATATCAGATCTTTTAAGCCAGAAATGAAAAGCCCACTCTTTCTTGAGAAAAGTAGAAAAGAACTTGCATATTAGCTGTATTGTTACTGATTCTATATCAAAATGTTCAAATTTTCTGTGCTTCTAAGAGCTAGTTTTTATTGTTGCTCATTAAATAATCTAGCAAGCCATCTGGCATGTACGAAAGGAAAAAGAAATTTTGGCTTTAGATTAGTAACAGTAGAAAATCCCCCAACTCTGCAGCTGATCCTACATTTTGTGACTTTTTTATAAACTTGAATGACTCTTAATTTATAATGTTTAAGTGTTATATATAATCTTAAAGAATCTAATTATTCCTCTGGTCTTGTTTGATCAGTTTAACCATTGCCACATCTTTATTGAAGAAAAGATGAGATTTGAAGGCCTGTTGTATGAAGCAAGGGCAAAATGTACCTGCTGATGAGCAGCAGGTAGCTTCTTCTCACTGACAGAGGGGTGTTCAAACTGCTGTTAGCAACTTGAGTTCAAAGGGCAGAATTCCTTTGGTATGTTAACAGCAATGTAAAAACCTGTGCCCAGATCACCCATGCTGTTTTGTTTGGATCAATGGCTTCTCTGATGGAATAATTCCGCTTTAGAAAGGGATTTACTGAGGTAAATAGTAGTTGAGCAGGACCTACAATAAGCTGATCAGTGTGGACAGCAGCTGTGCCCTCTCAGCTTACTTTAGAATGCCCGGGCCCATGGCTTGCTCTGGCACTAGGAACAGGGTGCAGTTGTCAGCAGAAACCCTCCGTTCACTTGTATCTGCTGATGTGATTGTACTTCTGCCTGCAAAGCCTGTCACCCCAGATTCCAGCTGTTTACTGGGCAGAGAGGATTTGTGACTCCTGCTGCCTTTGTGTTCTCTACAGAACCCGAGGTTAACAGATGGCAGGGATCTTCTGGCAACCTCCAGCAGCTGCTGGTGCTTGCTACTGGGGTGAACTCTTTGTGGAGAGATGAAGCTGTAGAGAATGTCAGCCTGCTGCTTGTCCCTCCTAGTACAAAAGATGAAATTGGGAAATGTGTAAGCAGAATGGCTTGAAAACACAGGGAACCAAGGGTGAGCACTTAAGATTAGGGAAGCCCAAGGTCTCATGTCTGGTGATGTTTCACTTTTAAAATGGATGACTGAGACTCCTGCTAGATGGGAACTTGATGTTCCAACATAGCTGCTCATACGTGAGGTCAAAGCAAAGACAGGCAGTGGCCTTAGAAATTTGGGTGAGGGGGTCACAGGAGGAGGCCATGAGCTGAGATGGATTTAAACAACCTATCCTGCATGAAGATTTAAGCCACTTGGAGAAACATCTGGCACAAGTATGTTCAATATAAAGCAGCAAGCACTGAGGCAGGAAGTAGGGCAAGAGGCTCTTGGAATGTGAGGAATAGATCCTCTGAAAGATGCTACTGGAGATATGTGAAGGGACAGGGTTAAGTGACAGAAGAGAGACACTTTAGGATTATATAGGGACTCCAGAAAAATGTGAGAGAGATCCCTAGAAGGGAACCGAAGCAGCATGTGTGGGACTCCACGGTAGCTCCAGGACTCTGTACGCTCCCTGGCTGATCTGCTTGACGTTTAAGCTGGACTATGTAGCCTCCCCCTTGGAACAGGGAATCAATGTCAGAAACCACTGCCCTAACACACCAAAGGTCCCTTCTTCTGCTGCTGAATACTGAAGTCATGTAGTTTGGAAAATTGTGCCTATATCTGTGATGAAAATGTTTTGATATCTGAGCCCATCTGGTCTTTAACTATGAGTCAGTGAGGGGACTGTCTCTGAAGCTGAAGGAGCCTTGATAGCCATCAACTTTGAAGTGTGCTCAGAAAGCTAAACTACCCGTGTAGTGGCTTGACCCTGACTGGATGCCTGGCACCCACCAAAGCCTCTCTGTCATGCCCTGCTACAGCTGGAGACAGGGGAGAGAAAATATAACAAAGAGCTCATAGGTTGATATAAGGACCTGGAGAGATCTCTCAATGAATATCATCACAGGCAAAACAGACTTATATTAGAAATATTAATTGAAGTTATTGTTAAAAATCAGAGCAGGATAAGAACAGTAAAACCAGACCTTTAAAACACTTTCCCCACACTCCTTCTTCTCAGCTCTAGCTCGTCCTCCCCAGTGGCACAGGGAGACAGGGAATGGGGACTGTGATCAGTTCATCACATGTTGTTCCTGCTAGTGGTTAGGGAAAGAAGTCCTTCCCTTGCGGCAGTGTGGGGTCCCTCCCACAAGAGACTGTTCTCCATAAACTTGTCTGACATGAATCCATCGCAGGGGCAACAGTTCTCTGTTGCAATTGAACTACTGCAATGTGGATTGGTCCTTCAAGGACAGGCTGCTCCAGTGTGGGTCACAAGCCCTAGCAGGAAACCTGCTCCAGCGTAGACTTCTCTCTTCATGGGTCTGCAGGTCCCTGCCAGTAGCCTGTTCCAGCCTCCCTTGGGTTCACAGCCCTCTGTCAAGCATCCCCCTGCTCTGGTGTGGATCTCCTCTGTGGGCTCCAGGTGGGTTTCTGCATCCCCATGGTCCTGTAGGGGCTGCAGGGGCACAGCTGCCTCACCAGGGGCTGCACCAGGGGCTGCACCAGGGGCTGCACCAGGGGCTGCACCAGGGGCTGCACCAGGGGCTGCACCAGGGGCTGCACCAGGGGCTGCACCAGGGGCTGCACCAGGGGCTGCACGGGACTCTCAGCTCTGGCACCTGGAGCACCTCCAGCCCCTCCTTCTGCACTGACCTTGGTGTCTGCAGGGCTGTCCCTCTCACATGTTCTCACTGCACTCTTCTCTGGCATTATAGCTGTGCCATAATTTTTATTCCTTCTTAAATGTGTTATGACAGAGGCTTTACCATCACTTCTGATGGGCCCAGCCTTGGCCAGAAGCACGTTCATCTTGGAGCCAGCTGGCATTGACCCTGCTGGACATGGGGAAAGCTTCTGGCAGCTTCTCACAGAAGGCACCCTTGAAGGCCCACCAGTACCAAAAGCTGGCCATGTAAACCCAATGCAGTGTCCTGATGAAAACCGCAGTTTAATTACCTAGAGAGTGTGTAGTGTTTTATACTGATGCTTTTTTCTGCAGATTTTTAAAAAATTTGATCCCTTTGTGTCATGCTACACAAGCAATATTGTAAATCTGCCAGATTTACCCACTGATCTTACTCTATGCTTTTTGATTCTATAGTAGTGAGGGAATTTAGCTTCCCATTTTTTTCTTCTCCTCCTCTTGTTCCTTCTATTTGTTTGGAAATTTTGTACTATCCCATTTTTTCCCATGCAAGTTGGCAGTATCAAACTCAGATGAAGGAGGAGGGGGACAAGGTACAAGTGGAAATGTTACCTTTGTGTGCTTGTAAAGACAGCTCATTGGACATTTGTGCTCCTTAGCTGGGAAAACCCTTTTTAAACCAAGAAATATAAGCAGCTGAAATTCACAGTTAAATATAATTTTGCAAAATACTGGTGTACTAGTTTCAGTCTTACAGGAATATTTTTTATAGTAGAAAATTATGCTGGTACCAATAATATTGGCAGTGCAGAAATAAAGGACTGCTAAATAAAAAAAGAAATCCAAAAGCAACTGCTGAAAGCAAATGCTGTGGCAGTGAATTGTATTGTCCCACCACCCTGAAGTACCTCTCTCTTTAAATTCTTCCTCTGGACAGCTCCTTTTGTTCTACTAAGCAGTCTGTATTGTGAGGTAAGGGTTTAATGCTAATGCAGATTCTGAAACAATTTGTGTTTGTAGGATAAATGGCAGTAATGAGGGAGTAGCACAGCTTTCGGAGCTGTTACAGATGTACCTAACCAGTGGAAGCTGCACAGTGCAGCAAAAATTGTTTGACAATACTGAGGACAAAAGTGCTGCTACAGGTACTATTTTCTATAATAGATATGGTCATTACTTGATATCACAGTGTAGTAGCTGTCACAAGCCATTTTTCCTGTTAGAAGGACTATAATTTTTCTCTTTTATAGTTCATATTTCAGTGCATTAGTGTGCTGACCATAATGACAGTGACTTTCTGAGTTAATGTTTTTTTGCTTCCTTTTGTAGTGGATTTTGTATAGAACAGGAAAGCTGATTAAAATGACCAAAATAAAAAATGAAAGTGAGAAAAGTTCAGTTTTTCCTTTTTCTTTCTGGTTGCTTTGACTGCTTTCTGTTATTTATTAGAAGTTTAGACAGTTTAGTGACTTTTTCAGGCATTTTTTCCTGAGAAGTGGAGAGCTTGCAGTCTTTAGGGGATGATAAATGAGTCATAGGCCTTCTCCTATGGAGTCTCCACATATTCCTTCAGAATACCTTTTGCTATAAAATAGTTTTTGCCATGTCAGTTACTGCTTAAAATGTCCTCTGTGTATTGTGCCCTGGTAGATGTTGAACGCGTTCAGCCTTTGTTCTTGGAAGTCGAGTTGGGGGTGGTGAGTCTCCATATTCTTTAGTTCCATGATGTTACCACCAGATGAGTGCCTTGGGGAAACTTATAAAGGCCATCTGTGAATTTCACAGTTTCTGTGGATTCATTCATTAGTTTTTCTGGTGTCTTCACCACCCCTTTTCACTGCTTTCTTTTATGACGCTAGTAACTTTTGTGATATTTAAATGGTACTTAATTCTAAGTTTGGTAAACACCTCCTGGATGTTCTGCAAGAGACAAAAGTTACAAAGTAGGAATATTCTTGCATTGCCACTTGCGACATTCATTGACACACAGCTCAAACTGGTTTACTGTGGTGCCTGGGGACACTGTGATGGCAAAGTGAGGTGAAATTGGTATCTGATCAGTTGTAGTTAATGGCTTCAACACAATTATACTGTATTTCTTGTCTGATGAGGCTTGCTAACAGCATAAGCTGGTGAATCTAATGTCCTTGTCCCTAAAAGGTTAGTGAGATTTGAATGAGCCAGGTGTCCTGGCTCTGGCAGGATTTAAATTATGGTGAATTTTTATCAGAGTAAATGAATTTCTGATGATACAGCCTACTTAAAAAGCTTCTAATGAAAAGATTTGCTGGGTGATTTTTACTGGAAATTACTCTTACTCATGTTCTAGGAAATAAATTTTAATACATCTAATTACTTTTAAGGAAATTTGAGGTAGGCATTCTGACTAGTAAAAATCTCATAAGAAAACTTTCTTTTATGCAGACCACATCAAAATCAAAGATGAAGAAAAAAACAACTAAGACCCAAGAAGCTAAAAAAATCTTGAAGAAGAAATTTAAGGTTAACACAAAAATAGTTTTTACTGAAGATGGAGAGGTAAGATCACTTCAAAGTATTTTGGTGGGAATTGAAGTTGTCATTTCTATAAAGTCAAAAATGTACTTTATATCTGTATGAAAAGTCACGCTTCTAAAAAATGTGTGGTATTTGTAATTGGCTTACATTTTGCAAAAGTGTTCAGCTTCCACTTAGAATTCAGTTCCGTTGGGAAATGTTGTGCACTGACCACTTTTCATCTTTGTATATGTAAGATACTTGTATGAGAGCTGTAAATGGATGTACAGAACTGTATCTCTTTTCTGCCTATTATCTTCAATTTCAGGTGGAATCAAGAGCATGTGTTTTTTTTCTTACAGAAATGTAAATCAATTTTCCTGTAGCTGTTTGCCAAAGATCCCCAAAGTCTTGAGTTAATGTACTGGAATTAAAACAAGACCCTGGTTTTCTTCCCAGCATTCACTATTTCTAGATTAAAAGTTAGAAAAGCTAAGGAAGTACCAAATTTTGGCCTATTAGTGCTGATGTAGCAGTGCTTGGAAATTTGCCAGTTATTTGATTTGTTCTTTTAATAGAATAATGGAAAAATTTATTGACTTTATACTGAAAGGAACTGTTGTGGATGCGAGTCACTCTAGGGTTTCCCTGTGGAAATAACCTCGCTAGCAAGTGTCCATTCTCCATGAACTTTTATATCATTTGATTTCACAGCTTCAGATGCTATATATGTTGTTTATCCATTTCCAGCACTAAGATAAAAAGTGGGCTGGGGTTTTTTTTCCTCTTTATAATAATTTCAGTAAGACATAAAGTGAAAGAGAGGTCACCTTTGCAAGTGTATAATTTGCATTTTTTCTGACTAAATAAGATAAAGCATTTTATATTGCAGGTGAAGGGAGTGTAGCCATATACATAATTACTAACATTAGACAGAATGTAAAAGGTTTTAGAGGTTACCCCACTGACCAAAAAATACCATGTCAGATATTTTTAGCTATTCAGAAGCTGTTGTCTCAACTAAAAAATTCACATGCAAATGTGTTAGGTATCTATGCAATAAAGTGAAAAGGAGCAAGGATGGAGAGAAATATAATCACAAAGATTGTAGTTTGAAAAGCAATACAATAAAAAAGGGGTGACATTTAAGGAAACACAAAATTTGCATCTATGGGTGTTCTTGCTTTTTTTTCCCCCCAAGCTGTGTAAAATTGTGCTTTGAACTTTCATTGTTCTATTCCATATGTTTCTCTTTGTTAAAGTCATCTAAAAAATGTATCTATCTAGAAAATACAACTACACAAACTCAGTTTTACAAAAGGATGTGGAAATAACGGCTTGGATTTATCTGTAACTGTTAAATAAACACCCTGTGTACATTAGGGAGTCCTAAATGTGTTTGGTTTTGCACTTGTGCTGAAAGGCATTCTATATTTTCTGCTATGTACTTTCCTTTCAAGAGTTAGTACTCCACCAATCCATGAGCAAGAATGATTTTGCAAAGACTTTCCCTTGAATGTGTGTGCTCATACCATGAGGTATAAGCTACTAGGTCATAAGACAGATGGGGATATTTTTTGGTGAATGTGTAGTCTTTGTCTTGAATTTAAAGTTTCAGATATTTAAGGGAAGCTGGATGTGTTCAGTGTGTCATCCATCAAACATTTTATCAGCGTGAGTCATCAAACATTTCCAATACAGTCTTAGCACAATAATCAAAAAACCTTTCCGTGTCTGTTCTCCTTGCTTCCCTCAAAACATGAACCTGCAGTCATGGGTTTTTTTGGGTCCTCTGGAATAAAGGCTTGTCTAATTCTTGTCTTGGTTAATATGTTGGAATCGTTTACATGTGTTGGTTGTTTAGATGAAAGGTACTGCTTAGATTCATTCACATTTTTTTCTGAGAGTCATTTCTTGAAAGCAAGTAGTTTGTCTCTCCCCAGATGACTAGCATGATTAGAAATTACTTGTTTTAATCAGGAAAGAGGACAAAAAAAGAGAAAAGATTCCAGTGAATTCACTAAACAGTAATGTGATATAATGGAGACATTAATGTAAAATAGTGATTTTTAACTGAATGTGAGGTTAAATAAGGTTTGTTTATTTGTTTCCTTTGCAGATGACCTTTTTATTTAGTCTGGAAAAATAATGTATTGGAATATTTAGGGCTCCAAAAGTGTGATGTGGAAAAAATTATTCTAACCATTATTTTTTTTTTTTTTGCTGGCGTCTCTAATTCAGTTTGTGCAGCAGTGGCCACCTGTGCAAAAATCCAATTTGGCGCAAGCAGATGAGGAAGATGATGCCAGTGGTATCAACCTAGATAAAGCAAAAGAAATACTGCGGGAGGAAGACAAATTTGACAAAGAAGAATACAGGAAGAAAGTAAAGGAAAAACATAGGGTAAGTTGATTTCTACTTCAATTACTGAAGTACAGAAAGTACTCAATTACTGAAGTACAGAAATACTGTGCTGTGGATTGCTCAGTGGGGAAAAATACTTAAATACATTGTGAAATAAGCGTAGTACAATTTCATTTAAATTCTTCAGTTTTCTTCAGGTCTGCAGTGCTCGAAGGAAAACAGTTTTCATGTAAGTAGCTGGATAGCACAAAGCCTTATTCAGCATTAAGTGTTAGTAACAGTGGAGTTTTATTTACAGCTTTAAAATTTGGTGAATTTAGTAGGAGTATTTTTTTAAGCAGTGTTCAGTGGAAAGGTTTGTTTCACCAAAAGAAAGTATTATTAGGCATATGTGCTCTAAAACCTGCTGGCAGTGAAGGACTATCTCTGAAATGTCTGCAGACTACCATTTGCTCAGCCTTTAGTATTACATTTCAGCTAGGCCAGTGTTAACTTTTTGTGTCAGTGTTGTTAGGGCTCTCAGAATTTACGTAATGAATTACTCAAACGACATGATATGATTTTGGCTGTGACTTGAAAAGATCAGTATCTGCAGTCTGGCTTCTCCCTGGGGTTTAAAAACCTTTAAGCTGCAGACCACAAGTTTTCCAACTACCTCTCTATTATTTATTACAGACCAAAGCAGGGTTTTCTGACCATGCTGTGTACCTGTCACAGCTGTATGTCTTTGAGCTCAGGGCTCATTCTGTTAGTGATTGTGAGATGGGTGTGGCATCCACATAACAGATACATGTAAGATCCCAGGACTACGTGTTGTTAAAGGCCTGATTTTATATATACTCAAAGCTTCAAACTTCCAAAGTATTAGAAAGCGTTGTTTTATGGTCCTGCTCTGTAAATGCTGACTTAATTCAATTTGGGTTTCCAGTGATTGTTAGTAGTTAGTGCAAGACCTTCCAGTGTTTGTGAGGGTTTGAATTTGAACAAAATGATTTGGAAGGATTTTGTGAAAGCTTCAAGTTATGTTTCAGCTATGACGTATCCTAGCTATTGTCAAAGCATACTTCACACATTTAATTTGAAAATCTGCTCCTCTAGCTCTGTTGCAGTCATTTGACAAATACAAAAAAATCTCACCTCCTCTTTAGCTAAGGGTTGCAATTGATAGGAGGTGAAAAGAAACCATGTTTGCTATGCTCCAAGTGAAATAATAGTCAGGTTTACAGAAAACAATGCAATCAGATTTCAAGGATGCACTTAGTGAACAAGAAACTGATTCTATGACTTTGCAATATGTTATTCACTAGTAGATTCATATACTTTGAGTAACACCATTGTAGGTTTGGCATCAGACTTCAATGATAATATACTTCATTTCTTGGTCTGTTAATGCAACTTCATTGTTATAGTGCTGAGAAGAACGAATTATGTTGACCAGGTATTTACCTGCATTGAAGAAAAAAATGTTTCAGCAGTGGAGGTACCATGAAAAGAGAATACCTCTTTTCAAAACTGACTCAGACAAAATTACCAGACTGGCCACATCAATGTCATGGGGGTTTTTTTTGTAATGATGGAAAGTGTCATATGTGAAGCTTCTTGAAGATTAGTGCATGAGTGTTTTTCACACTCCACCTATTATCCTTTATGAAAGGAAATAAAATAAATAAATTATACTATATAAAAAAGGAAGGAAGTAGATTAAAAAAAGACCTCTGATATCCTGTAAAATGATTGTCTAGTGTTAAGGGCTGCCATTCAGTCATTGCATTACTGACACATCTGACATCATTCAGATTTTTATTTGAAACTTTACAGTTTGAGGTGAAAAATACGACTACTGTAAATTCTCTATACATAATGAAGTATTCGGTTACCTGATTGTAATTTAATTATTGAAATAGTCTTATAACGTTTTAGAATCCTAACATCCAATTTTAAATGAGATGAAACTTGCAAAGAAAGAAGGGACAGGAAGGTGATATGTTTTACTCTGGTAGAACCTCATTTGCCTTCCCGTTGTCTCACTAACCTTGTGGTTAAAGATGAACCTCTCTCCTCACTACAAAAGCATTCAGGATACCAATTCATTTCATGTATTAATTAATACAGGCTATAAAAGGTAAGGCTGACATACAGATTGATTCTCCTGCTCTTCCTTATTACTAAGTCATCCATTTATGTTTGGGATTCTTGACAGTCAGCTGTTGCTGCTTAGGAAACAGCTGTAGTAGTAATTATGAGGGAAGTATGCTGAGCCCTGCTCTTTTTTCTCATCCAAGGAGAGACAGGCATGCCTCCTTTCTCTTGGGTCATCTTAAGGTGATCAGAAGGTGCCTTCTTCCAGTGATTCATGAAGAAGCTACATAATTACTAGGTGGGGAAGATACTACTCAATTTTTTCATTACCAGAAAATGTGTAATTTTCAAAATTCACACTATAGGGCAAAGATCTATGGCTTAATTCAGAAATCGTAGATAAGTCTCATAGATAAACATTATTTTAGTCATTTCAGCTGTTGTTTTTTCACTAATGTTTTTGGAATTTATTGTGTTGTTGATGGGATAAGTCATCTGTCTTTCATTGACAAAAGAATGCCAGGGGAAAATTTGAACTGCCTCACAGTAAAAGCAAGTTAGGTGGCCATTTTCACAGTGACTTCCCAATGGTATTTAAAAATTCTCCCACCTCATAAGGTTTCCCTTCCCAAAAGGTAATTGCTCAGCAGCAAATACTAGTTGAGTTTGAATGTTTAGCTTACATCTCAGTGATATGAAAGAAGAGCTGTGCAAGTCTGTGTATCATGACTATGCTGCAGAAGCCTGATTAGGTGCCTGATGATTGTCTGAATTTGCTATTAAAAGTTTGGTTGTTTATGTAAGATTGACAGGCAAGTGGTGTAAGTTATTCCTTACGCTCATTTGGAGGGACTGGGTGAAACCTAAAAGATGAATATTCAGGTGTGTTACCAGTAAAGGATATGAGAGCAGTAAAAAGACCAGGAGACTTCATTTTCATGACTTTGGGTTTTGTGTAAGTGTGGTTTAGTGCCCTTTCTTGTGTCATTGAAAGAGGAGCTTTTTAAAGTCACATACTTTAATCCCATCTTATATATCCCTTTGCTGGCATTCAGCAGAACCCTTTATTCAAAGTCTTAAAACCATCACTTGTGACTGTCATTGCTTCTTTTTAAATCCTCTATGTCTCACTGTGAGCCAAAATACATCATGTTGTAACATGAACTCTGTTACCTGACCTGTCCTTTCTGCAGTAATGCTAATTATTTAATTCCCATCTTTGTTTACATTTCCTTCCTGCAAGCAGACTGCTGAAGGTCTTTGTCCATTTGACATGTTTCAATATCAGATGTGACAATTCTCTGTTTCTTGGTTTTTCTGCCTCAGCTGCTGAATTCTCCTACAACTCTCTTTTTCCTAGCTTTTTGAAAAAGCCATGGCTAAATCTTTCCTTTCTGCTTTTGCTTCATTTTTCATCTTTGCTTAACATTTTAATCAACTTAGCTTTCTTCAGTTCCTTCACTTACATCAAGTTTCAAATATAGCTTGATTCATATTTCCTCATCTTAATTCCTTTTCTTCCCTACTGCAGCTGATACCTGGTGTAGTTTCCTGGGGTGTGTGGCAGTTGTTTACTTTTTTCCCCTTTAAATCAGTTTTTGAAATATACTAAATCTATTAAAGTTATTAAGACTAGCAGACCACTAGAGACAATGGCATTTTCATTCTGTATAAATCAAATGTAGCAGTCTGATTCATGGCTACGTACATGTAATCATAAAGTCCCCTCAAGCTGAATGTGTGTTAATACCTGAAGTGTCTACATTGGCTTTGAAATGGTGACTTACAATAGCAAAACAATTTACAGAAGGCAATAAATGTAGGTGTTATTTCACGCACTTTGTTTTTATCTGGCAGGTGTGTTCAGGTTTTGATTTAGCTAATGAGTGGATGTAGAAAAAGCAGTGTTTTCATGAAGCTTTTTCTTTTATAGATTATCTTCAATTGAGAATCCCTTTCTTACAGCTTCTGCAATATAATCTTGAAGATTTGAGATCTGTGGGGAAAAAAAAGTGAACTTCTTAAAATCAAAACATCCCCAAAAATAGCTTTTTTTTTTTTTTTAGGGGAACATGGCACATAAGCTTATAATAAACTTTTCTTGCAAAGCTGTTACTGATGAAGAATAAAACTATTCAGAAAGTATCCACAGGCCATTGCTTTTCAAACCATTTGTGAATGTAATTTAAATGAGCACAGTTTCCTGTAGGATCAGAAAAATGTTTTGATGCATTCATGAGATGCTCGGATTAGAAGAGTTGTATGTTGCAGCGCCTTAAGGCTTGTGGCAACTTGCAAAGCATCTACACTGTAATTGGGTTCTCTTCATGAGTCTCACATTTTACTATCCTCTCCTTCCTCTGCAAATATGGGAGAACTGAAAATCAAATGGATAAAAGTAAATAAAACTCTGAGGTATAATTGTAGTGTAATTAATGCTTACTGAAGTTTTGGAAACAAAGTAAATTTTAGTGATTGAGCGCAAGGGAAGGACAGTAACACTGATCAAGATGATGTGAAAAGAATTCTGCATTAATGGCTATTTAATGAAAGCCATTTGAACTGTGCAAAATGTTATAAACAACAATAATGGGAAAAGTGAATAAACTATTCAGAACAGGTTTTGGCACTCCATTTTTCAAGTTTTCAACTGAAAATGCAGTTTGTTAGGAGGAAAATAGTGGCAGAGAGGGATTAATCTCACTTCTTAATAACCTCTCTTTCCCTACACTAACTCATGCTCAAAAAATGCCCGTTGGTGCTGAAGGAAAAATGAATAGGAGCCTTATTTCTTACCTCTCCTTCCCATGAGTAAGATATGCTGCCAATTTAGAATGATCAATGTGAGAAGGCTAGAAATATTTTTTTAAATATAATTTTATTTGGGCAGTATTAGTAGCAATCAAGCTGAGACTGTCTTCAGGGGTCTGATACTGCAAGATGTAGTAGTTTTGTACCTCCCTGGAAGACCTTAAACAAATATATTTATAGAGAGATGACTCAGTTAGACTGCAGGTGACGGGGGATCTTTCAGAAGGTACTGCACTGTACCACAAGTCTGTATTTTAAATGTAATATATACTTCATATTTTTGAGACTCCTTGCGCAGTCTTCCAGGGATACTGATGTTGCTTGAAGGAATCTGAAGATATTTTTGGTCCTTGTGCCACTGAAATGATTTTTATTTGTACCACTTTAAGTTTAGGGCTATATGTTCTCACAGTTTTGCTTATGCTGTTCTTAATTCTGTAGAAATTACAGAATTATTTTAAAAGCAGTACTGAAACAGAATATCTCTCTTTAGTTTTTCTCCTGCAGCCTTAATGCATTTGTTATTGGCATAGTGCATAATTTTAATGAGGAGGAAACGGTGCAGTGTTTCACCCTTTGTGTGTTTGATCTCCCAAATATTAACTGTTTCCAAGGCTAAAAGAGAAAATTCTTTGTACCAGACTTTGTGTAAGACTGTCATAAAATAAATAGCTTTCAGTTTCACAAAGAGCATATTGAATTCTGATTAAAATTCATTTTTGAAAATGGAGATTGCAGACTGGTAAGGGGAGCCAAATCCCTTGGGTTTGGACTCAGGCAGTTTCATCTGCAGGTGTTTTTGGTGAAGCTGCTGTTGCAGGCTGCAGAACCAGCTCCCTGCACGTGTATGGGCACAGAGGGGCACACACAAGACACTCTGAGGGTGTCCCCAGGGACAAGAGAGGCTGCACTCACATAAACATGCACAGCACAGGCAGCACAAGCTTATTTCTTCTTGTTGGCTGATAAGGGCTGATGTTTACCAGCAGGACTAAGAAGATCTCACTCCTTTGATTGATAAGCACACTCACCAATACATTAAATAGTAGAGTGGACCCTAAATATGTCTAATTTCATACTACATCATAGGGCCCTTGTGTTGTCATTGACCTTTGGTTTTTCCATGTGCTGGTCTTTCTGCTCAGTCTCAAATATTCCATTTTAAGTTTGCTCTTTCTTGTGAGACTGATAAACATAGATGACCTGTTTTCTCTTTTCTTATCAAAGTTCTGTGTGGACCTTCCCAAGGTTGTGCTTGTGTGGTTCTTTTAGTTTTAATTTGTCAGTGACTTACAAGTTCACATCTTTTGCTACTTGTCTGCCTTACTGATCATTAGGGTTAGTGTATTTTTATATTCACTTTATTAATTTGTTAATTTTCTCCTTCTTGTCTTTGTCTCAGACATAACAGGATATCATTACAAGCCACATTTTTACATTCAGGGTATCCCTACCACCAGTGTATCTCATGCTGCACTGCATTCCTTGGGGTTTGCTTCCTGCTGTAATGCTGTAGCCTTTATCTCTCTCTCTGACCTCTGACCCGTGCCACAATCCTCACCCCATGCCTTGGCTGAGCCATGACCCAGATGGGAAACCTTTCAGGGGAGAGCACCCTAGGACTTACTCCTTCCTTTGATAGCCCCTTTCCAAATGGAACTCCAGGGTCTGCTTCCCTGTTTTTGCAAGCGATTTTTGTTGATAACAAAGAGTAGTTATGATTTAAACATGTTTGATTTATAGTATTCTAAAATAATTCTAATAGTTGTAGTGTATTGTAATAAATCATTGAATACTATATATCATGCTCAAGAAATGGAAAGGATTCCCCGGGGATTTTCTTTCTTTTATGGAATAGATGTTATATAACACAAGCCATTCAATATGGTTGAAGATAAATGCTCCCATGAAAAACAGTATTTTTAGTTTTAAATCAGTCATTAGATTAATTCTGAGGAAAGGCTGCATCATATTTTCAAGGAAGTAATCTGAAGGGGTAAAAAATTGCAGTGCAGGATTATGTTCTTTATTAAGTAAAGCACCTGAATAGTCCTGCACTTTGAGGTGGAATTTGTCAGATTACCATGTGTACAGTTGGTTTAATGTGGTGCTGGGTGAGCATGATAAAATTCTCTCACATAAAGAGTATGCCAAATAGGAGCACAATATAAAGGGAAGGAGGTTACTGCTGAGAGGAGCGCTCAGCTGAACAGCAAAGTATAGATGGAGAGATGTGTAAATAAATCAGGGAGTGTTACTTTGTTAGAAAGGCTATCTGAGCCCTTCCATAACTTTTGTGTGCAGGCAGTGCTGCTGTTACGCTCCAGATGCACAGCTATTTAGATAAGGGGGATGGACACTGAGAAGTGGGTTGACAAGCATCCTGCTTCAACCTTAGCAGCAGCATCCATCTGGTCTCCCTGTGGTGTCAGTGGAGGCAAGGGCCTGCTTGCTTATCTTTCACTTCAACAGCTGAATGGGCTACGCTTAGAGTTTGGAGTGTCCTTGGGTGTTTTCTAAGAGTCTTGTGGCCAAATCAGAGTTCTTGACCTCATCTTATCAGTGTGAAAAACAAGAAAACGAGATCACAGATGACATAATGCTCTGTATTGAAAGGGACCCACAAGGACTATTGGATCCAGCTCTGAAGTGAATGGTCCATATGGCCTTTGAGCCCACAATCTTGGTGTTACTAGCACCAGGCTTGAAGCAACTGGTTTGTGTACACACTGATCAGATGAGTGCCAGGAAGACACAGTTGTGAGTAGAAGTAGTTCAGGCATAACCTTAAAGTGGGTCTTTACCAGCCCTAGTGTGGTAAGGGAGTTTCCATGCCAGGCTGCTTGTCCTGCTGGAGGATGTACTGAACAACTGCCCCAAATGCTGATCTCCATCTGTGAGGCTGCACCCTTTGCTTGCTGAGGGTCCAGGTACTGCAGGGTGCCTGCATGAGCAGGCACAGATCCATGCAAAGTTTTTCTGCCTTCTCTCAGACCTGGTATTTGAGCTGGGTGTTTCCTAATGGGTGGCTGGATTAAGATGGCTCAAGATCCTGTGATCTCTATAAATAATGAATTTTCCACTCTTAAATGGCATCATCCCTTCAAAACCTAAAGCGGCCACAAAGTGAGACGAAGGGCGTCATTGCCCATTTTCCTCTACTTTTCTCTAGAATATATTAACGTGATTTGCAGTGTAACTTCCATGGATTTGTTGTTAAGATTTTAGTTCCCAGCTTTAAACATTGCTTTTAAATGGCGTTAACTGACTTCATTCATCATATAATTCTGTTGAGACTGTATGTTGAATTACTGTTACCTTTATCTCTTAATGTATGTGTTTGTGTATGTGTAGGTTCTGTCTCACAACTCCCACAGTAAAAAAAATTCTTTGTAATACTTAATCTAAACTTACTTTCAATTTAAAACCTTTACTCCTTATCCTGCCCAGTACATGCCATCATAAAAAGTTCCCTTCCAGCTGATTTACTGAAAGACACAGTTAGGTCTCCCCAGAGTCTTCTTTTCTCCAGGCTGAACAGTCTGAACTCTCATCCTGTCTTCATAGGAGAGGTGTTCCAGCCCTCATGTTATCTTCATTGCCCTCCTCTGGACCCACTTCAACAGGTCACACCTTTGCTGTTCTGAAGACTTCAGAGCTGGATGCAGCCCTGCAGGTGGGGTCTCAGCAGAGCAGAGGAGCAGAATCCCCTCCCTGGCCCTGCTGCTGCCCACCACTGGATGCAGCCCAGGACACTTTTGGCTTTCTGGGCTGTGCGTGCACGTGGCTGGGTCATGTCCAGCCTCTCATCCATATACATGTTTAAACCAACTCACTTAAAAGCTTTAGAAAAACTTTTCTATCCTTAAAACATACTCAGTGTGTTCAGATCTAAGTGGAACTCGTTTTGATCTTTGTCTGCAGGTTTCCTATGTTGGTTTTGTTCCAAGAATGTCCTTTTAAGAGCTAGTTTCTGCTAGCTTCTGTTTTCTTCTTTTTAATGAGAATGCCTTTTTTTCCACTAATGCCTCTAAGACTTTTTCATGTTTAATGTTTAAGATTGTCTCTGTGCTGTTTTTCACGTGCCTTTGATGCCTACTCTGTGTTGCCTTAAATTGGTGATTACTAGGTGTTTCAGTTTCCCTGCCTTTAAAGTAAACCTCAACTTTGCAGATGAGGCTTACATCATTATGTTTATGTAGTTTCTTGGTTGAGGAGATTATTCAATAGGTTTTTAAAAGCAAACATTGAGATTCTAAAAACCTCACAACGAAACAAACACAAAACAATAAAAAAAAGCTTTTGCTTTTTTTCCTGAAGGTATTAAGGTTTGTTTATTTAATAGTAACCAATTTTGTACTTAATTTCCAGATTATTTAGAAAAATAATATTCCAAGAAATATTAATAAGATGATTCAGTTTTATCTTTGATTTAGGAATGTTAGTGTGTTTTGATAGTTGGAGAAATGCTCACATGTAGATGGTCTTCTAGTCTCTGTAAGGAGAAATACTAAGCTACATAGCTTAATTTATAAAAAATAATATAATTGTAGCAATAGCCACAGCCTGTAAACAATTCAAGCTTGGTGTGAAATCTTCGAGAAGAAAATTATGGGAAACATGTTTATTAAGTCAGTTTTCAGAGCACATTTGTGCTTCAAAATTTTGATGGAAACCAGCTCTTGGCTATGGCAATGCCACTATATGAGAGCTGCTCTGAACTTTTGAACAACTCTGTGTTTTCTGCAGCACAACTGACTGAATTTAGCTCTGTCCCACTAAAATAACAAGAGATATTTGAATACCAAGACATGGTATCAGATTCCAGTATTGACCAACATGTATTTGCAAATCACAGCCAGATTTTTCCAGGCAGTGGAGTGATTTGTTCCAGAACTTGGTCACCTGTAAAGATCTGTTGTGTGGTAGACCATTACCTCAGCTGTTAAATAGAATGGAAGGTAGCTCCAAATTATAGTATCAGTATATAAAGGAATAGTTACTAAAAATCTAGTTATAAAATGATGGATTAAAACCTGAGGGAGTTCTTGAGTATTTAAATAAAAATACTTCAGAGGACTCAGATGAGCATGAAATTTTTACAGGAAATAGATTTGCCACAGGCTTTTTTGATATTCTCAGAGCTAAAGACGCTGTAATACGCATTAGTTGTGTTGAGTGAAACTTTTATTTGCCTTCAGGTAAGGTAATATAAGAGGTCAGTGAAATTTTAGGGAGGAAAAACTGCAGCTTATCACCAGCTGAAAGAATTTATAGAATGTAAATCTGACCGATGCATAAATTCTTTAAAAGAAAGAAAGAAGACTTTTATTTTTCACACATTAAAAAAGCTGAAAGAAAAATTACTGTATGGAACAAAACTGTTCATAATAGAAATAACAGAAATAAATGGTGTATTTTTTTTATATTACAGTAAGCTCTCTGTACAACCTTAAATGTAGAAAGAAGAGAGTTCAAGGAACAGGGGATTTCCTTTGGGAGGGAAGATCTCTCAAAATTGCTGGACCTAATTTTTTATAACTAAAAACTTGGGGCTTAAGCTCTCTATGTGTCTTTCACATATTGCAGACCTTACCAGCTAGAGAGATCTGCTATGCCATTATTTTTTATTTTTTGTCTCAAGTTGAGAACATGGAATGTAAATGTTAGAATATTTATATAAGTGTATTGGAGTTTTAAGAATTAAATGGGGTATGAGTTTTTGTTTTAAAACCCAATAGAAGAAGCGGGAAATTAAATGTGAAGAGAAGCCAATGGCAGACTTCTTAACTTCACAGTTAAGAACAGTGAGTAGTTCTTCCATATATTAGACAGGACTTTATCCGTGGTTTGGGATCCTTTTAGGCTAGCTGTTTCTGTTGTCTGTTCTAGTGCAGAAAAGGTAGAAGGTTTGCAACTCTTCTTTTAGCCAAGTGGTTTAGCCATCTTACATGATGATGACTTAAAATTTTCATCCCTTTCATTACCGAGGCTATAGCCATCCTTTCAAAGTACCTTAGTAAGTGTGAAGAAAAAAAGATAATTTGCAGTAAATTTTAAAAGCTGACCAAGGAGGTCTTGGAGCCATATAATGCTATTAATGAAAAACTAAATGAAAATAATATAATACCGAGCCAGTTTGGGTTTGTGAAAATTAGATGTATAGTGAGTTGTATTCATATATTTTTATCAGAGCAGAACCTGCTTTTAAAATACGTCTGTGGAATACTCTGAAATTTCTACATGGCTTTTCACTTGAGTATACTGATTAGTAAATTAACATGTCACAGATTAAATGGACTAAAACTCTGACAATGGCCAAAACCAAGAGATTCGGCATGGATTTATGGGGAATTTTTCTGTGTGAGAACAGGCAGGCTGTGGCATAGGCTGACCAGAGATGAAGTGCAGTCTTCAGCCCTGGGATTTTGAAATGGCTGGACAAGGCTCTGTGCAGCATAACCTCACCTCAGAGCTGACTCTTGTGAGCAGGAGGTTCTGAGACCAGAGACCTCCTGATGCTCTTTCCAGTCGGAATGATCCTGTGTTCCTGTGAATGCCCAGGGGTGTTTGGAGTGAGTTAGTGTGAAGCAGCAGAAGCAGGCCTGATTTCAGGACATTGGCTTCTGAAAATGCACTCCTTGCTGCAGCTCAGTGCTGACATACATGTGCTCTGCAAAATCTGCTTTGGTTTTTTGTTGACAAAGATCCAAACCCTCTCTCTCCTCTGCTTGGGGGGAAAAAAAACAGGTCTTGACATCATCTCCTGGTGATTGCTCCTCTGTCTTGTTTTTCTCTTGTGCTCCTTATTTCAGTCTCTGGACCTATTAACATTGGAAATTTTTTTGTCTTCACCATTCTTCAGAGACTAAAGTATATGAAGCTGTCTGTGTGCTCCTCTTCTGTGTCCTTATGTCAGTCTTCTGCTTTCATAGCTGTCTTCTCAGTGCTCTGTTACAAATCCCTTGAGCAGGAACTTTGCTGCTATATTTGCTGAAGCTGTAGTTAAAACACTGACATTTCATACACCGTAGAATTTTTCTATCTGAATTTTTCTGTCCAAAATTTTCTAGACAGTCCAAGTCAAAAGCTGCTTTGTAACATATGGTGTGTTACTTTCTAGCTCTTTTCTCTCTGTTTTTGAGGGGTGAAGTTTGAATATCACCGTAATTTTAGCAGAAAAATGAGAGAACCCCAATGGTTACCCAGAAGAGTGAAGAATGTGTAGCTAAAGCATTTAAAGTGGAGGAATTGAAAAACTTAACAAAATAATTAGAGAAGCATAAGTAAAAGTGATCAGAAACTTATGTAAATTTGACTTGGGAGAGAAGGAATTGTTACATGGATGATCATGTTATGACCATGATGCATAGGTCTACTTCGTTGGAGGAACTGCATGTAGACCAGACAGTACTTGGTCCTGGTGGCTTTTGTTGTCCCACATGATGCACTGGTGGCCTTAAGTGTATTTTTTTTTTCTTTTTCATCCTTTAACATATCTGAAATAATAAGACAGCTGTGTTGCTGTGTTATGTCTGTCCACAGTGTGTGGCTGGTGTTTGGGCTTTTCTTTGGTGTTTGTTTTTTGGTGGGGTTTTGTTGTTGTTGGTTTTTTCACAGTATGCGTTAAAGGCCCTGACATGTAACTCTGAGTGTATTGAGTTGTTTGAGTCAGACAGCTTTGCACAAAGCATTGGGGAATTGTTTCATTTTGATTTGGAGAGAAGAGGTTGACTTATGCAGAAAGTGACTTTGAAAATAAGCAACGCTTCTGTCGTTTGGGCAATTGGGAGAATAGAAAATGTCATGCACCACACAAATGTCTCAAAAGCCCCTGAGTTTAGACACCCACTTTGAACATCTTGGTGGCTGTGTTCTCCTTTTCCCATGTCTCTAGTCAAAGACTGCTTTTCCAAACAACTTTGTGTGATATCTACCAATATGTTTTGGCAGCATCACTGTGATGAAATGGCACCAGGGCTGCTGAAGCTGGAGCTTTCTCCTTATTCCTGTTAGTGAGCTGATATGTAACTGCTCTTCAGCCGTCTCTGAGCTGAAGTGCTGACCCTGGATTCATGTTAATATCTCCTTTATGTGGATGAGACTCTAAATGTGCTGATGCCAGGATGGCCTATATTGCTCAGAGAAACTGAGTTGTATTTCAGAAACATTTTTATGCTAGCATAAAAGAGTTTCAATACCAATGTCATGAGCATCACTAAGACAAGAAGAGGGAGCCATGTGCTTTTCTAGAAGATGTATTCTCACCTGAATTTCCGTCGTTTCCTCATGGAATAAAGAATTTAAAGGATGTTTGATTGCAAGGACCTGATAAATTAGAGATAATACTTCAGTTGGTGTAAGAATAAACAAAACAAACAGCAATAAATGTAATTTGATTTAAATATCTTGGGCACTTCTGTATGCTGACAGATCTAGCAGGCTGCTTTGGATGAGTTTTATCACTGCATTTAGGTAATTTTCTTGTAGATGAATCTTTTTGGTTAAGAGAACTTAGTTATGGTTTCTGAATCGATGCAATTACTCAGCAAATGCTTTTGTAAAGTGTTTGTTGGTAATGGAGATACGAAGTGGAAAAGATGTTTTAGCTGTCACTCCCCAGTTACTTTAGCAATTCTGAAGTTAGGAAATTTTTCATTTTAGTTTAAGTGGATTTTATTTTATTTTAAGTCACTGAGAAATATGAAACATCAGATCTCGTGGTACCATTTAAACTACCTTATTTTACAGACAAATACTAACTCTTAAATTACTCAGCTACATTATTCCTTTAAGACTAATAAGTCTTGATAAAATGAGCTTCAATCATTCTTGTAGTTTTATGATTTCCTTTAAGAGCGAGAAGAATGAGTAGTATCTCACTCAGACCTTTCATTTATTGTTTTCAATAACATATAGGGTGAATACCACCAGTCTAACATGTATGTGTAAAAAATACCTAGATGGCTCAACATTAATCTTAAAATATTTTTAAAAAAACACCAAAAACAATGCAGGAGTTTGCTTTAAAACTGTACATCTTGTTTATTTCAGGAGAAGAGGCTAAAAGAAAAAGCAGCAAGGAGAGAAGCCAGGAATAAGAATGCACAGGTAAGGGTTTTTGTTGTTTTGATCAAGCTACTGGTTGAGGTTTGAAATGGTTTTTAGTTGTTTCTTTCCTTTCTTTAATAAGCTGCATTGTGATTCATGGCTCTTTAAAGGCATTTTCTGTTTGCTTGTCTTTTCTTAATCCCTTGCTCTGATATGGTTGTAATAACTTGGTGTAGAAGGATTCTGAGAAAGCATGAATATATATGTTTGTGTATAAATACATAAAATGTATGGAAGCCTTTTGGAATTTCAGCCTCTTCATTATATCAGGTGAGTTGCAATTTCAGCTGAAGTACTGATGCCATTTTTTTTCTCTGAATTCTTGAGTCATGTTTATAATTTGCAGGCAGTAGATGATTTTTTTGTGTGCCAAATCTTGCTCCAACCTTTTTCAGCTGAACTTTTTTTAAAATAGCAAGTACGTGCATTGAAGTTAATTCCTTCCCCCCATTACCCCAAGCAAAACCTTTGTTATCCTTTCTTCATTTGTATGCTGCTAATTTCCTAGAGGCTGTTCTAGTTTTTCATGTTGCTTGGTTCACAATAAACTGAGGCTTCATTCAGCTGCAGTGATTTTTCTGGAATATGGACATAGCGATGTGTGTCCTTTCTCACACTGCATCTACTTTTGCTACACATGAATAGTTACAGTTTCTTCTGGGCAGTCGGCAAATATCTTACTCCCCTGAGAAAATCGATAATGTTCTTTGTGCGATTTTTGCAAGCTGGCTGTGCTCTGGGAGGCTTAAGAATAGGAAGATGCTTCATTGTGTAGCTCTGAAGTGGAAAGTAATTACAGTTCCAGATGAAAAGCCTAGTTACACCAAGTTTTAAGTACGATTCTGCCTTCAAAGATGGCAAGCTATGAGAGCTGTTGGCATCATAACTCCCCAATCAAGCAATAGAAATTTTCTGCCTGTAATTGAATGTATAAAGATGCATACTTTTTAAAGTATTTAGCAAGCATTTTAGGAAAATCATGGAATGAATAATTAACAAACATCTTAATAAAGAGAGAAAACATTGATCAAATCAGGCTGTATCACATTTATGAATATGGCTTGTTAATTTTGCCTCTTTTTAAGGAATAAAATGTTATTCAGCAGCTGTGGAAATAAATCCATTTTTTTCCTAAATGATCTACTTGTGGATGTACATTTCCTATCCTGTTCTTGGGCAAGCGAATGAATCTGTCAGTGCTGTTGGAAAGTGAATGAAGTTGATCCCTGTTGAGGAATTATTTGGGTGGGGCAGAGAAGAGGGGGTTGTGTGTCTCTATGCATAGTATAGGTTAAATGTGGATCCTTAGCCCCAAGCTCACCATTTTATGCCCCTCTGCCACTCTTCTGTGCAGCACTTGCACTTGGAAAGCTGATCTACTAGTCTCGTGTGAGATCGGCACATGCTCTCCTTGAGGGTACCAGCTGTGCAAACCTGCTATTGCTTTGACTTCATTTTATTCCTGCAGCACTTAGCTCACTCTCTGCAAGAAGGTGCAAGCCTCAGGAGCTGACATGTCTCCTTGATGAAAATTGTTGGCCTTTTTCTGTTGTTTAGAGGCTATTCTTGCCAGAGCTCTGTGCAGCCGAGTCCTGTCATTTTCAGTGCGGCTCATTTCAGGGAAAATGCTTCCACTGGGAGAGGCTGCCAGCTTGGACCTGGGCTGTTCATGCCTGGAAATGGAAGGGAGCAGTAGACAGTAGATAAAGGTGCCAATTTCTGTCTGCTGGGTGTCTGAGGAATTAATTAAGAAGACTGCCTGCTTCACAGGATCTTAGACATGAGGCCATAGTAGTCAAAGCTCTCCATAGTCTGTGTGGGATATGACTCAAGCAGTTCCTACAAGATACCCAGGGGAATAAAGAAAGAGGAAACAATAAAACACAGAAACTATTGGAACATAAAGCAGCTTAGAAAATATATGCTCCCTAAATCAGGAGTTCAAAAAATGTTAACATTTTCACTAGTGCTTTCATAATGTGGCTCGTGACCCACTTACTGTGCCATACACTACTCCTTTGTTAATTAGTAATGTTTTCTTGAAAGGGAAAGAAAGAAGAAGAGCCAAAAAAAGTGGAAGAAGTATTTTTAGCCATGTTAATGCAGTTTAGCAGCTGGAGAAAAGGACTAGATCAACGATTATGAGTAGCAGTCACTTTGGAGCAGCTGTGGTCATAATTTGTTTTCCACATCTGCTATCTATCTATCTATCTATCTATCTATCTATCTATCTATCTATCTATCTATCTATCTAATCTACTTTATCTCCTTGTTTATTAACAGTCTCCCTCAGGTTACAAACTCCTTGGGTTACAAAGTAACAGTACACAGCCTACCCGGTCTGACATGACCAAAACAGAAATTTACTTTCCCATTTTTAGTATTAAATAATAATTCTTCGTGAATTTAGGAAATAGAAAAATCACAGGAGAAAAGGACGTCCTCCCATTTCCTCTGGTGCTGCAGGAGCAATTGCAGGGAAGATTTTGCTCAGCCTTTGTCATGCTGGGATAGGCCAGGCTTGCTGCAACTGGAATTGACTAACCAAATTCTGGCACGCTCTGCTGAGTGTGCCTGAGCAGGAGATTAGATGAGTAGGTAGCTGCAGTGTTATTGACTCCACCTTGGATAAATCTCCATGCAATAAATAAACTGAGTAAGAAGTGAAGACTCTTAAAGGATGCTTTGGAGGAAGTATTTCTAGGTATTTATGACTGTTAATTAAATTTTCATGCAAAGGGCTGTGAAAATGGATAAAAGAAGTCTTCTCATGTATTCTTATTGAAGAAAAACTGGAAATTTAGGCTTTTGTAATTTTTTTATCATAAGATTGTTTAATTGTCTCTCATTTTATGAGAATTTGATGTGATATGTACAAATGCAGTGTTTTAAGATGAAAGAAGCATGTAGTTTGTCCTCAGTACTGATTAAGTTATAGTCCTCCAACCCTCAAAC
Source organism: Prinia subflava (assembly GCF_021018805.1). Lineage (NCBI taxonomy): Eukaryota > Metazoa > Chordata > Aves > Passeriformes > Cisticolidae > Prinia > Prinia subflava. Next base: position 33,937,711 of record NC_086249.1, read on the forward strand.
AAATTTTGGCACTGTTTACTTAAACATAGTCTGGAGAAAATTAGGCAAGAAGTAGTCTTTAGAGCAAGAGGTGAAGCACTGGCAGCTGCAGCAGTGACAGCTGCTGGGACAGGAGCTGAGTGTTACTCTGAAGCCTGCCCCTGGCCCCAAGCAGAACATCCCTGTGCTCGTGGCTTTCCACTTTTTCTTCTAGAATCTGCATGTATTAATTTCTTAATCTGCATGAAGGACTTTCAGGTTTCAGTCACTATTTAAAGGTCCTTTTCCTCCTAGCAACTGTTAGCTGCAATGAAGCTAAACAGGACTGTATTTCTCCTTTGGTGATTCTAGTCTTTTGCTACCCTGATGCCTTAGAGCACTTCTGATGTGTTGAGAATTGTGAAATGAGGAAGATTTTGATTCCCTTCAAAGAAAACTGTTTTTGTAGGGAAGAAATTTTCTGGGAGCAGCTAAACAGGTCTGTGCTTCCAGGTGGAGTAGCAGAGCAGGAGTCAGGAGAAGGTTCTGTTCTCTGCCCAGCACTGATCTGCTAGGTGATCCTCAGCTCCCAGCGTCATGCAAGAAGTGATAACTGATTATCACTAGATAACTAGTGATTCCCTAAAAGAAGGCATTGATTGCTATCTGCTCGAAATAGTTTGGACATGATCTGTAAGCACCGTCAGGAGGTAAAACTTGCTCAGTCATGACAGTTCGGTGCATCGAGTCAGGTTTTGGCAGTCCTATAGCAGTTACACCATGCTGGTGTCCAAATCAAAACAAAAACCTGAAAAAGCTCTGACCAGCAGAGCAAAAGCTGTTTATCCAAGGTCTATAAGAAAAATGTAGCCTGCTGAAAAGTTAGAGAAATCCAGCTTGAACACATATTCCCTAATGAGGTGGTTTTTCTTATTTTCACTGGACAAAATTGAGAATGGGGATTCTTATCCAGCTGGAAAGCAGACTTGTGGAAGAAATCCAAGAGCTTGGTTGTCAGGGGTGCTTTTCTTTGGGAATGAATGCTTGCTGAATAATTGTAGAACATTAAAAGATCAACAGCAACAGCAGGATAATAAATATGCTTTAGCTTCTCTCCTCCTTTTCTCTCCCATTCTCTCCCTAATGTATTTTGCAATTCCCACAGGAATTAGTGCTTGCGCATGAGATTTTACAAAATACATACTATATATATAATTTAAGATTTTTCAGAGTCACAATGAATCTTCCTACTGTTATGAAAGGATTTGTGTGAGCACATCCTACAAAATACATGTGGGTGAGCAGGGGCCACATACTTTTAGATACAGCAGATTCAGGCATTGATACCTGCCTATATCACATCACTGCAAGCTATACTGCTCAATATAGCATTCTCTTTTCTGTGCCTTTTACTGTGCTCTGTTGAGATTTTAACTAGAAAAATGCTCAAACCCACCATTTTGCTTTAATTTCCAGCACCTCCATGGAATTTGAGATACACTTGACAAATGTAGCTCAAGAAATCTTTGCACCATGTGGGAAAATTATAGCAGGAAAGGGGAAGTCGAATCCCTTGAGTAGATGTGGCTGATAATCCACTCACAGAATTACACACTTCAGAATATTGTGAAAATTCCTTATCCATTGTGGATAATTCCTGTAATTACTGGGTTTATATTACCTCTGCTTCTGCCTTGAATTTCCCTTTTCTTGAGATCTAGCCTATGGCTTGTGCTTAGGTTGGAGACACTGGATTCACTGTGAATACAAACAATAATTTCAGTGTGGAAAAGAGGTTTACAGGAATGAAGGAGGAATTTGGTTTGGGTCTTATGTGAATCCAGATTCCCAAATCCCCTTGATCACTGGGGTCACTGAGTATTCTTGTGCAAGTCTCATGAGATGCCTGATAACTGGTGGTTAGTGGTGACTGATGCATTGTCCTGGATCACTTCTCATGACCCTCTCATAGATGGTGTTGAGGAGGCATTGCTTTAGCTCCCTGTCATTTCTGGAGCTGGAGCACAGTTTCAGGGCCAGATCATTCTGATGGTCTGGAGGATGTTGAGATTGTGGAGTTGTTCGTAAGGAGGAAAAAGCTGTGTTGTGCTGGTGTAGCCTCAGGACAAGCTATTCTTGTCAGTGCTGTTTGACAATCACTGCAAAGGACTTAAAATTACTCTTCATCAATAATTATTTTTGATTCTGAAAACCACAAAGAACAGCAAAAAAGTGAGGTAATATTCATCTACAAAGACTTCCATTATGTTTAGTGAGGGGAGCTTATAATTGAAATTACCATGTCAATTTGATCCCTTTTAATAAATCAGGCTTCTTTGTTAAAACAATCTCATTAACCTTAGTTTAGAAGTAGTTCTGGTCTGTTAACTCTTGCATTCCATATGCATATCCAAAAGCTGTAAGTAGCTTTATTTATTCAGTGCAAGGTTTGGGTGTTTTGAATTTCCTTGAGAAGCTCTGTGAATAAACAGAGTAATTTGGGATATCAACATCTTAACCTACTAATTTAGTAATTTCATTTCAAAGTCAAGTTGTGAAATGGAAAATGAAGTCCTGATTCTGAACTACTTGTCTGCTGAAACATTTTTTAAAATCAAAGTATTCTACAATATTTTAGGTTAATATTTGAAAATGGGTATTATGTGCCTGTATGGAAATGTTACTTGTATTTTGCTTTTTGAAAATAACATATTGATTCCAGTTAATATAACAATTGAATGGCTTTAAGTAAAGCTGTTATAAGTCCTGTCTTTTCTGCAATTAAGAATTTATATAATTAAACCAATATTTCGATGTTGTGACCCTGAACAAGTTACAAGGATTCTGATGGATTGACTTGCCAATTACCCATGCTTCTGTAAACCTTTTCATTGCAGCCAACAGCACACTGAGGATTTCAAACATATTTATCAGACTGACCATTTAAACTAATTGACCATTGCTATAGCAATTGAATTTTGTGAATATAATGTTCACAACTGTTATTTTTAATCATATGTGGCATGTGATGAGAGTTTGCTGCTCTACATGTCAAAAGCTGATGTTTTACCAGTCACTGAAGTGATTTCTTCATAGGCCTAGTGTCGCAGGGGGACTGTGGACCTTGCAAAGACTCTCTTATTCCCCGAAGGTCTGCTGGGAGGAGGTGGATGCACAGTGGATCAACACAAGTACATCTTCAATACCGTGTCTGATATATTTCTACTGTATTCCTTGTTTTGTCTCCCCTTGCCCATTTATGGTGAAGAGAGGAAGCTTCTTTCTTCTTCAGACTTCTCGGGTTTTTTTCTAATATTGGTAGGTTGCAGTTCTAGGGGAGCTTTTGATTAAGGATGTAATATGGATTTTTAAGAACAGAAAAACAGGATTTCTGGCATGTTAGGGGGCACAAAGGGTATTGTCCTACTTGATTGTAAATGATAGTTTAAAATTCCTAGGGCAATACTGATGGAATTTCTCCGGTAGACTCCAGGAATACTACATTGTTTAATTTGTTGTTCTTCAGGAAAACCTTTTGGTTTTGGAATGTCTGTGTAAGTTTAATAGCATTTGAACAGGCATTTTGGAGACAGCTGCTGAGCTTCAGAGCTTTCAATGTATTAAAGACTACACAATTTCATTTATTTCAGAATCAACAATATTTTGGCATTTTAGGGGGAAAAGAAACACTCAGGTTTTCTTATTGAAAGTTTAGGCTATGAAAATTTCAAACTGAATAAGTATGCATTTCACTCTTCCTTGTGACTTATGTGGGTTTGTAATCAATTATTTGTATCATATAGTTACAAATAACTCTTGGTAGTTGTAGAATTGAGGAATGCTTTGGCACCACTCCAGCCAAGCTCTTGGATGGGGCTCAGCAAAGAACTGAGTGTTTACTTGAGTTGCTGCTTCAGATCCATCCCTCTTTGGAGCAAAGGAGGTATATATTACTCTGCTTCATTTTTACTCTTTGCCTGTCTCCGTGGAGATTAGCAGCAGGATTCCACCATCAGGTTCCTGCCTGCATATGGCAGTGTGGTGAAGCGTAGGGAAAGCAATTCAAGAGCTCTGCTAGTCTTGCACCGTGGCATCATTTCTTCCTGGCATCCAAAATTTCTTGTTCAGTTTCTTCACTGATTTAAAACCCTCCTCAATAGTGTCTGTTTGAGCAGAACGTGGAAGATTGCTTTGCCCCTCCCTGAATCTGGCTCAGGAATAAGAGACAACAGACAGTGCTGGAGCAGCAGATCCACCAGTATGAAAAGAAGAAAAAAAATAAAGCTGCTCTAAAATGTTATAAGCCTTGCTTTGAGCATTTTCATCTTAGTAAAAAGACCACTATATGAAATTAATTTTAATGATACTTCATTTGTTTATCTGCTCTGTGTTACTCATTAATAGTGTTTAATAACCAGTACTTGAACTTTCTCTTCCTCTAAAGCACAAAATTTAAAGCTGTTACTCCAAGCTCATTTGCTGTGTTCCATACATGTGTGGAGCAGCAAGTTGTTGTTTATTAGTGTGGAGTGGTTCTTGCCTTTGGCTCACCACAATGCCATAATCAACACAGTACAGAAGAATTGCCTGGAGCTGAACTTCTGGAGATCTTCACCCTCTTTTCCACCTCTGCTTTCCCAAAGAAGTGGGAAACTCCAGTCAAGGCAAACATAATGACCTTAGGCTTACAGCAGCTTTCACACAAAGCTTTTATTTAGGAAATGGGTATTCTCTCTGGATTGAGAGGTCTTTTCCTGTTCTGTTGTGAAAAGCCAGGATTATTCAGATTATTCAGATTCCTCAATTCTATCCAGGTAAATATTGCGCACACAATTGCATTTCACAAGTAAGCTGTATCAGATTGTTCTAATTTGATTATTTTGTACCTTGGTTTGTTCTGGTAGTACTCTGAGCTGCCTTGCAGCTTTCCTTATGTGTTTGAAACTTTCTTAGATTATGGACTTCAGATGCAGGAGTTCTACTTTGCTCCATATCTCAGATGTGAACTTCAGAATGAGTTAATTGGCTGATGAGCAGGGGTAATCTTTCAAATGTGTTTTGATGGCATCCTCATGCAGCAAGCAGTGGTATTTAGTTTTAAATTAAGCAATTCTGTTTTCTCAGCATCTCCCCCTGTTTATATTCTTGAAATGTGTTGCTTACAGTATTGTACATAGCCTGCTATAGCAGTTGTAATTGCTGCTAGTGATGAAAATTGATTTGTGCAATCAGAAAAGTGAGAGTGCCTTCTCACTGATAATGCTGCGGTTACCAACATCTTAAAATTCTTCTGATGGCTGTTTTTTCAGAATGCTGTGGGATGATGCAGTCACCAGGATTCAGTTGCTTTATGTGGAATCTTATGTGAGCATTAAAAGAGAAAGAAAAAGCTCTTGGTTGTTCTCTCAAATATTTTTTTTCCCAGAATTTTTAAACGTTTAGTGTTTTGTCAGTCCTCCGTTGCCAAATATACTAGATCAAGAGTAGTGCAATATCCCTTGTTTTACCACAGTATGCAGAGATTTAATAAGTTTTCTCTTCTTTCATACTATCAGCTGCATTGATAAGCCAAGCAGTTTCTTAATAAGAAATGCCTAGTGGCTAATGTGTGGTTATTTAACACTTCATGGGAAATCTGGTGAGCCCATACTTCCCCCAAATGAAGCTCCATCTTGTATATGGAGTCCATTAGGACCTGGGTCTTTCTGTGATGATTCCCTCAATGTTTCTTTTCTTTAAGGCCTGATGTTTCCTTTCACTCGTTTTGTTTTTCCCTCTGGTCTTTCATGAAGCTTTTTGTGGACTTACAGGTTTCTTATCTTTTGCTGTTTGCTTATCCTGTTTTCTGTTTCTTTTGAAGGAGCTAAATTCAAGCTGCTATTGCTTCTATTTGGTTACTTTCTGCTGTGGGGAAACCAGGAGCAGAAGCAAGGGGAATAACAGGAAGAAAGATAATAGCATCATCTAGTAGCAAAGCCTTAGGAAATGTGCTCAGTATTTTTAGAGAAAAGTTTTGAGGAGTTTTTTTGTTTTGTTTTCTTCATCCTGTAAAGTCTCATATTTTTCTGACATTCCTTCAAATGAATATATAGTTTGCTGGGCTGTTGCTAGTATTCAAGTTTTAAAAGACACCTCTGTCCAAATGAAGGTGCAAATGAGACCATATTCCAAAGTGAAGAGTACAGATTTTATTTAACAGTAAATGTGAGGTACAGGAAGGAGTGGAGGGTGAAGAGAAAGAGAGATAAATAGAGTCAACACCATATGGTTCCTTCAGCATCCTGCTGGCTCTTTTCTTCTGGTCTTCTCTGTGGTGGGGGGTCCTGGAGTGTTGTTATGGAGGCACCACTTTTATAGTGTCCAGATTCCAGGTTTGCACAGAGTGTAGATGCCTTCCTACAGCTGGAGCTGCATGTGCATAAGGAATTGCTGCCTTTCTAACAGTTTGCCATGGTGGGAATTTTGGTAAATTGACAACTGATCCTTCCTCATACTTTAAGGAAAATACTTATAAATAAGTAGAGTTTTCTGAGAAGCAGTTTTGCAAAGCAAACATTTATGACTGATACTAAGGTAAGTTGAGCATATGTCAGTAAGACAGTCAGCAGCATGTAATAGGATTAGACCTGGTTTATACAAGTATGTTACTCTCCCTTCTTCATTCTTTTTGGACAATCTGCCAGGGCTTTGAAATTTTCAGCAAGAAAAAGTCTGGGTGGACAACGGAAGGTGATTGATTAATTATACAGTCACAGTAAGTGTACGTTTACATGATGTACATGAGTGGCTATTTAAGGTGAAAGCTTATAAATGTCATTAAGTCTAATAATAAATGACAATCTCAGTCCATTTTCTTTGCTAATTCATATGCTGTTAAAAATGTCAAAAGTTATTAGCATTTTTAATTTCCCATCTAATATTCTAGCAGACTACACAAAAGTAATACTAAGGGTCATTGTAACTATTTAAGATATTTACTACCTTAAGAAATGCATAGAATTTGTGAAATTCATCCTTCGTAGGTACCTGAGTAGCATAACTCTATGAATAAAACCAAAGCTTTTTGTTCATTAATTAATTTAATTTATAGCAAACCAAATCAGATAAGGATAATGAGGAAATTAAAACATCTTCTCCCCACCTCTCCCAATTTCGTAGACATAACTTCAGTCCTGAGTTCTCTACCTCAAGCAGGACAAGTGGGCTGTTAATGTGGCTGTGGTCAGTTCATCACATTTTGACTCTGCTGCTCCTTTCTCCTAAGCAGAATGACTCCTCACACCCTTCCCCTGCTCCACCATGGCTCTCCTACCAGAGGAGACAGTCCTCCATGGACTTCTCCAGCCTGAGTCCCTCCCCCAAGCTGCACTTCTTCACAAAGTGCTCCAGTGTGGGTCCCTTCCACAGGGTGCAGTCCTTCAGGAACAGGATACTGCAGCATGGATCCCCCATGGAGTCACAAGTCCTGCCAGCAAACCTGCTGCACTGTGGGCTCCTCTCTCCACGCGGCCACAGGTCCTGTTGGTATGGGTGAGAAGGGGAGCTTCAGACAAAGTTCACTCAAGAAGCCATCCCACTGAGTCACGAGGTGCTGAGAGGAACCCCTTCCTTTCTGAACTCCTCTGCAGAGAGAAGCTGGACCTGGTCTTAGTTCCATATCTCAGATGTGAACTTAAGAATGAGTTAATTGGCTGATGAGCAGGGGTAATCTGTCAGTGCTTTAAGTAACTTTGTCCTACAGGATTAAAGATGGCAAATCAGATACATTTATGTAAAATGAATTATTTATTATAACAAATGATTAGATAAAAATTTTAATCAGAATTATTAGTACACAATATGAAAGCTAGAACTACTAGTGCCATTTAGTATAGTATAGTGCTGTATGTCAAAACAATTATATTAAAGCTAGCAAAAGGAACAGTTATTAGAAATTGATGTAACTTGCTGTACCAACAGTTGCAGGCAGATCTCTTTCACTCAGCATCGAGGAGTATCTGCCATGGGACATTCCCACTTCAAAGAAGGGAACTTCATACACACACTCCAAAAGGAACATGTTAAAAGAATCTAACATATGAAAGTGGACTGGACTGTTACAGGGTAAAGTGATTGACTGCCAGCATATGTCTTCAGGTCTTAGGGATTTACCTGCCAAGTCTTTGGCTCACTATCAGGGTTTAAGTTTGGAGGTGGTGAGACAGACTGGTTGTAGCATGATTCAATACTAAACCCAGCACGATGCCCCCTCTCAGCCCACCACTGATAGCTTGCAGAACAGGGCATTGTTTGAATTGTTTGACCACATTCCAAGGGCAAAGAGCCCTGCTACATCTGCCAGGAGCCTACTGGAGTGTGTGCTTCCCACAGGGTTTACAGCCTCCTTCAGGCATCCATCTGCTGTGACCTGGTATTCTCCTGAAGCTACAGGTGGGTTTCTGCTCTCCCATGGAGCTCCATGGGGCTGCAGGTGGACTCACCACTTTCTGCACCATGGAGGAATGGAGGAAAATCTCTGCTCTGGCATCAGGAAACTTCCTCCCCATCCTTCTGTGCTCAGTGACTGCAGGGCTGTTTGTCTCATACTTTCTCACTCTTCTTCAGCTGCAGCTGTGCAGTTTTTCTTCCTTTAAATATATTATCCCAGAGATACTGCCGCCATTGCTGAGGGGCTTGATTTTGTCCAGTGGTGGATCTGTCTTGGAGCTGGCTGGCATTGGCTCTGTTGAACGGGGGGAAGCTTCTGCTGGTTTCTGCAGAAGCCCCCTCTGTAGCTCCCCCCTATACCAAAACCTTGTCATGCAAGCCCAAGACAGGGCCCCAGATGACAGATGTAAAGCAAAGAAAGAGCTAAAATTAGAAGATGTAAAAATAGAGGTTGGGAAGCTGACTGATCTTACAAGCAACACATTTATGCTGAATTCTGGCAGTTAGATTTGCTATATTTGTTAGGTCAGACTGTGGCTCAGACAGAGTTCACAGAAAAGCAAAAGGTGTTATGCTGGAAAACATTCATTTAAAACTTGTTTTGAAGTCTATAAAAAATTGTGATGTCTTTAAAATCGGTTGATATGGCCAGGCTGTTCGGATTTGTCCCGTGACAGAAGGACCAGATCACTGTTTCAGCCTCAAGACAGAAAGACAAATTATTTATTAACTTTAAAGGTAGTTTACTTAGAAGCTTATCAGAAATATTCAACTCTATGATGCAGTTGGTGAAAGGACTTTTGATGTCATAATATTTCATCACAAAAAGGAATTTTCTAGTGACTGTATTTGTGGGGGAATTCCATCCAGTTCCCTCTGTTGCCAGTAAATGCAGAGTTGTCTGTACCATGGCAGAAAGGCAGGTCCTGATTTAATTTCCCTTTTTCAGAGTTGCCATGTGGATCTAGGTGAGGAGTAAACCTGGGGCTGCACTTTGCAGGATGCTGGCTTCACTGTATGAATGTGTTTATTCATTAAAAGCTAGACAGCCATTGCTCTTCTGAGACTGGATTGCTCTGACTGCCACAGGTTGAAAACACTTTCTGGGTAATGAGGCATCATTGTGAGTTCCTGCTCTAGTTTATCCTGAACTGTTTTTTAATGTTTGTGTTCTCATAATTAATAATGCAAATGATACTGAAAAAATTCAGAAAACACCTAAATGCAGACAAAGGTAAGAGATTAGTGCAGGTATCTGATTAACCAACTAAAATATGAATTCTGTTAATTTGCTCTGCTTAAAATGAGTTGACATACTTAATTCATTACTACAAATCGATGGGATTACTTTTTCAGGTGCTAAAGAAAATCTCCTGTATTGTTTGTTCTGAAAGACATTTGAAAGACAATTCCCTGTGTAATTCATTAGGCATTGCATTTCAAACCCAGTCTTCAGGTAAAATAGTTTCCAGATTTTTACAGATTCTGTAATTTTATAAATTGCTAACTGCATTTGAATGTCAGACACTGAGTGAGTTAAACTCCTAGAAGGCTTCTTGGTAGGAGCATAAAAGAGCATTAAAAAGATTAATACAGACTGCATATATAGAAGTGCTTGAGGGCTTTTTTCTGTCACTAAGAACATTCACAGTACCATCAAAGTATTCTAGACTTGTGGAAGGATATCCCTTCATAAAACTGCCTAAAAGATGTATAAATATCACTGCACCTTTTAAAAGATGATTAAAAGAATATTAGATACATAAATTACTATATAATCCAAGGCTCTGATCTGTTTCAGTAAGCAGGTATTGACTTAATGTAAGGATCATTTTGTGGCCATCTGAGACCTATGTTATTCTAGAGGCTTTCCATGTTAAAATCTATGAATATAAAAATGGATTTCTGTGTTAAAGATTTCTATTTCTGATTTTTAGCATTTTATCTTAGCAAAAACAATCAGAAAAATCTTGTTCAGTTCTGGATCTTGATAGCCAGAACAAAGATAATTGCTGACTCAGTAGCCCATTGTTCCCTTATGGATAATATCTAGTGAATTTTTTTCCAGACTGTGAATGGTGTGCCAATTTTGGAGCAGGTCTGTAAGTCCCTCTGGAGAAATGAAGTAGACCAAAGTGACTTCACAAGTAGGCAGGAGGTGCCTCTGGCTGGGGTAGAAGATAAGCAGCTTTGGTCTGAACAGATCTGCTGGAGCATTTCTAATTGACAAGTAGAAACTAGGAAAGTGATTCGTTTAATCCTTGTTGATGTTCTCTTTTAGTAACTTCCAGGGAAAGGTAAAGTACAGTGTAAGCTTTCTAGCCAGCTTGAGTTGTTGTATAGTAAGTTTTAGTTCCTTCTTTAATCTGGTACATGACTCCTACTGATCTTGCAGTTGTTTGCTATCTCATTTTAAGTTAAAATATTAATAATAGTACTAATAAAATACCTATTCTCATAAACATTGCACTTTTGCTGTGTGTGAGAAATGCTGCCATAGTCTTTTGGTCTAATGAATTCTATGTGTCTTGGGGCAACAGCCTGAGCAGCAGGGTCCCAGGAAGAAAAGCAGCTATTTCTTCAGTAGATAGTGGCAGTAAGACTTTCCCTGGTTGCTGGAGTCATGGAATGAAAGAATGGTTTGGGTTGGAAGGGACCTTAAAGATCATCTGGTTCTAACTCTACTGCCCTGGGCAGAGACACCTTCCAGTAGACCAGGTTGCTCAGGGCCCCATCCAACCGGGCCTTGAACACTTCCAGCCCTTGGGAATCCACAACTTCACTAGGAAGCCTCTTCTAGTAAGTCTGGAAGTATTTCAAAAAATGAGAATATTTTTTAATTATATGGACAAAGATGATTTGGCCATAGTGAAAAATCTATGTTGTACATAAATTGTTCTGCAGTTCCGTAATTTTTTTAATGTATATAATGTGGACCTCAAAGCAAACTGCAGCTGTTTTCGGTATTATCTCCAGAATATGCACATGAGAATAGTTTCAAACACACAGCAAGAAATTGAAAATTTCAACTTCGGCCTTGTTTGTTTGTTTATTCTGCTTTGTGGTGATGTTGAGTACAACTTGTGCTTTGTTCCTCTGCATACTGATGTCTAAAATTACCTTTGGCAATAAGATGCTTATTGTGCTTGAAGTTGTCTTAATGTAGTACTGTCCTCAGAAAGACACTTCTAGCTCAAGCACTTCTCAGATATTTGAGTCACAAGCTCGATACTAGAATGAAATAGTGTCATAGACAATATTAAAAAGAATTATCTTCTTGCCTTGATATTTTTGCCCTGATATGTTTCACTATAAAAGAAAACCATGCAGCATCTTTCCAGAACCTTTTACTCTCTTCCTGGCTCTTAATTCCTGAAACATCAGGTAGATCTTATAGCTGCTGGAGCTATTCATCTGTTACCTTCACCATTCAGTGGAAGTACTTTCAGTCTGTTTTTGCTTTTAGGCAGCTGTAAAATGCTGAAGAGGTCAGCACAGAAGTCTCTTTGCCCGTCAACCACTACAGATGTGATTCTACTGTTGATAAAATACATGCACTTTAATATGGTATTTGTAAAAAAAGATAATGAGTTGCCTGTTGGAAAATTGTGTCAAAGACTGATGATGAGCTGCTTCTGTACTGCAATATCAAAACCCATTAACTTAGTGAAGGAGCAAGAAATATCCTTTGTAATCCTAGTCATACTTTCCAAACTGGATTTAGAACAGCTTCCTTACTGTAAGGAGCTTCTAAACCAAATGAGTCTTCCATAAGTCTAACTTTAGGAGTTTCTAGAACACTCATTGCTGGTGAATGCAAGTGTTATTTAAAATAGTTTTATGTAAGTCTTCGTGGACTGAATTTTTAAATTGCCATTTAGCTTTGAATTCTGAAAAGCTTTTCCTTGCATGCTACCTTGACAAGTTAATAAACTGTTATCCAGCATGTTAGACTGTCTAAATTTTGCTGACCTTGTGAGAAGTACTAAGTGCCTCGTGATCTTTCCTCACAGCATGTTTTCCTTACAGCAGTCTGCAATCAGGATTTATTTCTGTTTACATGCGGGCAAGAGCAGTGGGATGTACTGAATGAATTCCTTAGACTTTTTTTCTGACTTGGGGCTGGAGCAGAGTTTTGCGCAGGTTTTCCCACTTGTCATGCTAGTTGCTTGCATGCCTGACAGTCCTTCCTTTCTCTTTTCTTAAGGGCTTTTAAAAAGAGAAACAATAGAAAGATAGAATTAAAAAGAAATTGCAATGTATATGCAATGTGATGATGGTACAAGCTTTTCTTCTAGTAACTGTAGGCTAGTCAGGTTTGCACTGCTCTCTGCATTTCTTGCTGGTAACATTATCTTCTTGTTGAGAGGTATTTCCAAAGGTGTTTTCCAGGCTGTGCTGTTACACAGAGGGCATCAGAATTTCAACAGCATTGTCAATTATTTGGTCATGATCAATATAAACTGTCAGATGTGTGCAGATTACAATGAAAAGTGTAATACGGATTATGGTGGCTTCTTGAGAACAAGAAGTGTTTTTGTAAATGTGTTAATCCTTTCCAGTTAGAATACTGTGTAGCCTTCTTAGGTTTTCATTAATTGACTGCCAGTGTTTTTATGGCACTATTCCCTGAATGATGACAGTAATGTTTGCTCATCACAGTGTCAGTCCAGCAAAATAGAAAAAAACACATGGTACTCAAGCTCAGTAATAGATTTTACTCTCGTTTGGAGAGTCAAATTGCAAAGGTATAGAAAATGCTGCTGCAATGCTTGGAAAAATCTCAAGGCTCTGGATACAGAGGTGTCTCTCCTGTAGTACATATGAAGAAGAGGACAGAGGCTGTAATTTATATTTTAATGTTTTGCCTGAAATGTTCTGAACTCTTCTTTTGGAAGAGGTTTCTTTGAAACTCTTCAGGGAAGTCAGACCACCTAACATTTTGGTGTTTTCTTGTTGTTTGTGAAGCACCCTCATGCGTCATCTTTTCTGCAAATGGTTTTTAAAAGGCAATGGGATAGATAACGTAGGAGTATTCTTTATAGTCATCAGGTAATATCTAGTAGTTTGAGGAACAGCTGGATTTTTTAAAATTTTTGGCCATTGCATATTTATTTTGTAAGTTTATTTGTCTGTCCTGTCTTGTAGCTTTAAAAGCTATTTAAAATGAAAAATTCTGTCCTAACGCACTATTGGAGGCAAGGCCTTGACTTTATGGAAGCTATTTTTAAATGCATTTTTGAAAGGAGAAATTGAATATAGTTTTACGTTTTTTTAATATCTGATGATAAACTTGAATTTTACAGAAAGAAGTAGAAAGTATTAATTTGGACAGTAGCAGGCTGGATTTTTTCCAAATCAAAATCTTCTTGTATTATATGTTCTTATACAAAAAATATTTTAAAGTAGCTTAACAGTAGTAATACAGCTGTCTCTGAACAAAAATACTGATTTATTAGTTGAAAATGGTCTTAAAAAGTAACTAAAATGAGTCATACCAATGGCATGTGTTTCCATGGTCAAGTGATTAGAGAGGCAATCAAAAACTGTGTCAGTAAACTGCATTTAAAAGAATCAGGATGAGATACATTGGTTTGACTTCCGCCATCAGGTCATGAAGTTAGGACTAAAGCTAAAGGCAAGTTACTTGCTTATTTTTCACTTTAATATGGTAGTGATACATTCCATTATTAAATTTTTCTTGTAACTTCCTGCTTCATCTGGAAACTGAAGTTGGAATATATTGCTGAAGAGAATTTTTAGTCTTTTAGACATACCTCAGGGATACATTTTGCTCTTAGGTTCAGAATTCAGTCTGTCTCCAGACATTTTATATCTGTTTCTTTCTGTCTGAATCATGAGGATGGAGAGTTTCTTTTTGTTTTGCTCTGTAATTAGAGGAACAGCACCCTCTGAAAATGTCCCTCTACAAATTCCTGGCTTTCATGAGAACTAGGAAAAATCTTTTTGAGCCATTTCATAGTTGTGTTTTTTGGTATTTGTGCAGGATCTGAGGTTTCCCTTGTAAAATTTTGCTAAGTGTTTTAGCATGTGGCAGCAAGGTTGTTATGGAGCGCCTGCCTACACCTTCCATTCCTGCATTCGTTTAATTTTTGTGCTATGTAGATTTTATTTCAAGCAAGTGGATTGTTTTGACATAGTAAAAGATAAAGATGTTGTTGATGTAGTGGCACTTCTGACATGGTACTGCTTATAAATATTCTTGCTCTGGATGTGATACTCACTGTTTCAATGGTATCAGAGTTTAACCAAAAATTATAACCAGTTCCATCAGATATTCAGTACTTTAGTCTCAGTTACCTGGAATCATGCTTGGAGTAGGTGTTCTAATTTCTCACTTTTCCCATTATATTTATTATATATATGTATATATAATATATATATAGCTTGTATATAAATATACACATCAGATGTATAATCAGACAAGAAAAATGCTGAAATGGTTAATCCTGATATTATTTTTGTGTACCGATAGGTGATTTCTTGTTGATGTTAAAAGCCCTAGCACTTTGAGATAGTTTTTTTCTTCTATGATTGTGACCATGCCTATTTAAATTCAGCTCCAGTTGAAAAGAATGCACAACCATCAGTCTGCTGGGTAGCACTTTGTAGAAATAAAGAGAAAACACAGTTGTCAAGCAAGTGGCTTGATGCAAATGCATTTAGTTGAAGGTGTTGCTCTGGCCTCCAATGATCCAAATGTCCTGAATAATTTTTTACCAAATTATACTTTTTTTTGCTATGCCCTCGTGGCAGCTTCATTAATTATAACTGCTCTAAATAATTGTATGCTGGTAACAGTTTTTAATTTATTTTTCTTATATGAGGCTTTCATAAAAAACCTGCTCTGTAGTATATTTCTTGGAGTGCTGCAGCAGTATAAATTAAATAATACTTAAACTGAGTCTTCCAGCTACCTCTTCAGTGAGACACAGTGGACTTCCTAGCAGAAAAGCTTGAACCTAACACCCCTGCCTAGGTCACATGGTGGCTAAGGATTAAGATTTCTTAAGATAAAGTAAAATATCCTTGTATTTTAAATGTATTCTTGAATCACAGACCACTTAATAGGATTGATTTTATTTAAATTTAATTTTAATTAATGTGCAATCAGAAATATTTGAGCAATGAAAAAGCACAGGTCTCCTCTGTCCAAGGTGCTTTCAAAGAAAGAATGGTTGGAAGCACAGCCTGTCTCAGATATTTCAGATGGGTTTTGTAATTTAAATTTATAGGTTTCTTCCCATCTCTCAGGAAGGAGACTAAATGAAAAAAAGCAGCCTTGTGTTGGGTCGTTTGGTTTTTTTTTCATTTAGCACATTTGTAGTAGCCCATCAGATTTGTCAAATTGCACAGTGATTTCTAGGATTATAGCTCATTGTTTTCTTTCAACAAGTCAGTGTAAATATTGTTTACATTCAAGTGGCACCTTTATTTTATGGAACTGGCCTATCTGTTTAGAAAAAATGTGCTAAACTTAAAACAGCTTGTGACAAAGCCCTGAGAAATTTGTTTGATGCTGAAGATGCCTACAAGTATTTAAGTGAATAAGTGTACACTCTATGAATTAACATTTGTAATTAGGATTTCTTGTAAAATAATATTCAGGTAATTAGCTAAGAACAGTTGAGCCTAGTCTTCTTTGAGCATCATCTATGCAAGGATTAAAGGTAGGGCACTACAGGCAACAATTTTTTTTAATTTTACACACAAAACAACACTACCTGAATAATTACAGAGCAAACAGAAGTACATTCTAGGCTTCTTTGTGCCAAATAACCTGGTCAGTTTGATATATCCACAGATATGAGTACTTCGTGTTAACTTAGTTGTAGAAGTTGTTTTGATAGGAAATTTGATCAGCTCTGTGTAATATGTGATAGGCGATATGCCCATTTTAGCACTGAAATCCAGCAGATTAAAGCAAATATGCCTGTTTCCCCTGAACCAATCCTAACTGGAAATTGGCTGCTTTCTGCTCATGACTTACATTGTGAATGTTGATTACTGATGGAGAGATGTCAGTTCATTTAATTGAGAGTGAGTTGGTAGATATCGAGCTAATCTTCTGACTTAAGATATGCTGCTGACCATTTCCATGCTAGGCCACGCAGTAGTGTCAAGAAAGCTCACCTCCTCCTGAAGGTGACCTAAGTGATTGTATATTCCTCTGCATTGGTCCATAGGGGATCACTTTCTACTGTGGTTCTAGGCAGCGTCAGGAAAGGTAAAACTTTCTATGAAAAGATATTTTGTGTGTTGAAATTTATTATCTCTGGTTGGAAGTACTCTTGGAGGAGTAGGCATGCTGATTCAAATTGGAATGGATAATAAACCTAGTTTTGTTTCTTATGTGCAAGTTAATTGACCTAATCAGTGTAGTGTACTGGATTTTCTTTTGTATACTTTCACTAAATACAACCACCTAACTGTAGGAAAATGTCTAATTTGTGCAGCTATGCAGATGTTTTCTAAATACCTCAACTATGGTATAGTAAATCACTGCTCTTATTAACTGATTAACCAGAAAGTATTGAGTTTAAAAGAATGATACACCAGGTAATTAAAAGCAATAAAGAAATCTTGAAAATGTCAGATGCCAACATTACTATTGTTGAATGGGCAAGCAAATTAGTAATAATAATTTTGGAGAGGTCAGTGAAATTTCTGTTAAAGTTACAACAACATGAAAGGGGTCAGTTTATATGAAAGGGGTCTCTTTCTTAGCCAGTTATTTTTCTTTAACGTTGGAAAAATTCTTCAGGTCAGTGTGCAGAGGGAGGGTCAGGCTTCTGTATGGCATCTGTGAGGAACTAGTCTGCTGTTCATAGGCTGTCATTTTTGGAATAGTGTGAACCTCTTTTGACTCTCTCTCTAATGCCTCTCTAATACAATTCTAGCAATCCCAGCTTGTGCATGCATACCTGCATTGAGCAATTACATTTAATTCTCTGGTTTTGAAAATGAGAAAAATAATGAGCATTAAGTCTCTTCCACAAACATGAATGAAGTGCTGAAAAAAGCATATCACAGAATGGCTTAAATTGGATGAGACCTTCAAGATCATTCCAACCCCACCCCACCTGCCATGGGCAGGACACCTTTCACTAGACCAGGTTGCTCAGAGCCCCATCCAGCCTGGCCTTGAACACTCCCAGGGATGAGGCATCCACAGTTTCTCTGGACAATCTCTTCCAGTGCATTACCACCCTCACAGTAAGGAATTTTTTCCTGATACGTAATCTAAATCTGCCCTCTTTCAGTTTGAAGCCATTCTCCCTTGTCCTGCGTGCTTTTGTCTAAAGCTCCTCTTCAGTTTTTGTAGGCCCCCTTCAGATACTGAAAGGCTGCAAAGGTTTCCCAAAGCCTTCTCTTTTCCAGGCTGAACAATCCCAGTTCTCTCAGCCTTTCTTCACAGGAGAGGTTCTCCATCCCTCGAATCATCCTGGTGTCCCTCCTCTGGACTCACTCCAGCAGGTCCCTGTCCTCCCTGTGCTGGGAGCCCAGAGCTGGATGCAGCCCTGCAGGTGGGGTCTCACAGGGCAGAGGGGCAGAATCCCCTCCCTGGCCCTGCTGCTGCCCACCATTGGATGCAGCCCAGGACACGTTTGGCTTTCTGGGCTGTGAGGGCATATTGTGGAGGAATGCAAATGCATATTTATGTATTGATTTATTTATTTGAGTCACAGTATGAATAGAGTACAAGGAATTGAACATATACACACGACAACACTATTCCTGTGCTCAAATCACCATTCAGAGAAAAAAAAGTCACTATGCTCTCAGTGTTGGAAAGGTTCCAGAATTAACTGCTGTCAACTCCATTTTGTACAAATGGGCCACAATGACTCTTATTTTTTTCCTCTAAAATGGCAGTGTTACCCATCTGTATAATTATTCTCTTCAGGCTATCCATTTAACTCTGCTACACCTTTTGGAGAAAGCAGGGCATTAAGACTGAAACCTCTTCAGACTTATTACAACATATGCAATACACTGATTCTTGCCATTCTACCTATTTTGGAAAGAAAATAAGAGTCATAAATAAGGTACCTTCAAGTGAAACACTTTGTGAAACTTCCATTTCAGGTTTGTCTTTATTCTGCCTCATCTTAATGAGCCACATTTGTTCAAATTCAGTGGTGTCAGTGGAGCAGCAGCAAGAACGATTTGGTGCAGCAGTTCTTGTACATTGTGTAATCAGACTGTATTTAGCATGCAGGAGGTTTATTGTTTTTCACTTCTCATTCTTTCCAAAAGCTATGGTATATAATTTGGTGCATCTTCATTTTCAAATAAGTGTTCTTTTACACAGGGAAAGTGACTGCAGCCATGCATTCTGCAGTTCATATCAAAAGCATTGAATAGATGGAAAAGATGAGGGAGAATAGGAAAATAACAAATTTGACAAACTGCTTTTCCAAAACTCTTTTCAGGAAAATTCTGTATTAAAATTCTAAGTATTTCACATTTGCAAAATAAAATTAATTGATCTTGAAAATACTGTACATCCCGTGTCTGTGATAAAATGGATTTAAAGTTTAAGCAATGAAACACAAACAGCAAAGCTAGAACTAAAATAGGTTTCAAATATTTGCATTTATTCTTACGTTAATCATTTTGTGGTCGTTCTCAATTTAACAGAACGCATCTATAAAGCATTTTACTTGCTTTGTGCTGTTTATATATCCAGCATTTTGTCAGCATGTGCTCACAGTCTGTTATAGGAAATATATAATCAAAAATTATTATGAAAAGTTCGACTCATCCTTCAGATTATTTTCTGCACAAAATCTTGGCTTCTTGAAAATTTTAGTAAGTGCTATATATTTGTTTGTCTCTGATTGTCATCTGTTCAAGATGTTTGTTTACACAGCTTGAAATGCACAAAATGTTTTGGAATTTCTCTGTACCAATACATGACTATGCCCAGCAAACTGGTCTGAAGAGCAAGAGGTGTTTATGTGTGTTGAAAAGCACATGCAAATCTGGAATTTTCTTCTAGTATAGACTGCTTCAGAGATATTAAAAAAAAAAAGTTTAAAGCACCATTTGTGCAGAATTAGTACCAAAACTTTCACAGGTGCTGCATTCTACCTGTTCAAATTTCAGGAAATGCAGTGAAATTGCTCAGATAAATCTGAAGTTCTTAGTTTCTTCTCTTGAATAACTAAGTAGGTTTCTCTCCAGAAGGAAAACAGCTTTCTGCTCACCCAATAAAGCTGTTTTTGCAAGAGACAGTTACTCTCAACTTCTGCTTAATATGTTAGCCAGTAAATCTGTGCTTGTGCATTTGATTGATGTCAAAGGAGTAATGTAGAATTTGTAAATACAAATGTGCTGATTCCAAGGAATTTTAGTTTGGAATTTTCTGGAAAGGTATTTACTCAGGTCAAAATGCCAATGCTGTAGTACAGGGCTGTATTAATAAGAACTATTTCTTGGAAATGTAGAAGAAGGACCCTTTGAAGAAAAGTATTACAGTGCTAAAAAAACCAGAACAAACCCAAAACCCCACCCCTCTTTTGTGTCACAGTGTCAGTCATTCTCATAGGCTTCCTGAAATGCAAAATACTGAATCCTTTAAGCTGTGCTTCCCTTGTTAGAGAAGTATTTGGTTTTGGTAATGTGTCATCCAAGTTAATTCTAGTTTCATTTCTTTCTTGAGACTAATTTGGAGCAGTTCATAATATGAGTGGAATATTTAGAGGGACAATTCTGGATAAATTTGCTGCAAAGCCCAGTGGCTTTTTTGTTGGATGAGTGGTTAGACTGGTGTATCAGAGATGTCCAAGAGTGTTTTTGGGTTTAGTTTTTTCATAATTTATTTCCTGGGGGGAAAAAATACAAATAATCCATGCCCTCTGTTACCCACTGATCTCATTTATCAGCTTGTTGTCACTGGAAGTAGTATTTGGGGTGCTATAATGGATTGCCAGCAGGGTGCTGAAGCTCTCAAAGAATCATGCCTCATTCAGCACTGATACCTCTTCATCACAACTGTGAAGAGAAGTTATGGAACAGTGACCTGAATTACGCCTTTAAGAAAAGGCATCTACAAATTACTTTGAAATCTTTTTCTTTTACTTATACATAATGTATAAAGCAGGATTCTGTACTTATTTAATAAAAATAGACTTAATACAAAAGCAAGCTTAATTAAAACTCATAACTGGAGATGTCAGAATGCTGATCATAGGTCTGAATATACTTCTTTCTAAATTTAGTTATATATTCTGAATTTCATGATGGATATTATGTACTCGGTGCTTTGGGAAGTCATGCATAATGTAACAAGGATATTCAGTTAACAGTACCTCTAGCAAATGTTCTCTGTGCTAATGTTGTATGCCAAGTACAATGTGATATAACAAATTATTTATTTATTTTCAATAGATAATTAAATTTTATCCTCAAAATTTTGTGAATTTGCAAGAACTTCAAAAGGAAGCGTAAGCCATTTAAGATAAATGCGTGAGGAGATAGGTTTGTGGATGCAATCAAATCATAATTGGATTTTGTAATCAGGTTGCTCTTCTGAGGCAGAAATAATTTTAGCGACTCCATAATGCTGAAATCCTACACTTGTCTGTGGCAAAGACTTGTAGTCCTGAAGAAAGCAGAAATCCTACTTTAAAAATAAAATGTTCCCCTTGCAAAGATGTGTGACTGTGCAAAGAGAACCAGACACTTAGAGCCCACCATTTTTCAGTGTAGAAATACTGCAATACTGTCTCCGAAATCAGTTTAAAAGTCATAGTTTTTTTGTTTGAGTGTCTTTATTTAACATAGCAGATGCAAAAGGTTTCTAAGAAAAAAAAAAAGTGTTTGTTTTCATATTAGATCAAGAATTGAAGAATTATGCAAATCTGTATCATCTACCACAGCTAGTGGAGGAAGTAACGCTTGAGTATAATTTCTGTGTTTGGGATGTGTTACCATTGCTCCCTTCAGATTTTCATCAAGAGTGAAATACTAGGGACCAACGACTGCTAATGGATCCTTGAGGATGGCTCTCAAGGAAGAATTAATGTGGCCACAGGAAACCCTGTCTGACTCCTTGGCAGCTGAGGAAATACTAAGCCTAACAAGTTGAAGCATTTCTTTCTGCCAGAGGTGAAACACCCCAGCAGGGCAAGCTGTGGCAGCGTGTCTGCACTCGAGGCAGTGGCTGCTGTTGCAGGTGGCTGTTCTGTCCCCAGTACTCACTGATGGGTGGCCAATGGTAACTGCAAGCAGGTTGTGGAACACCAGAAAGTCGGTAGAGCAACTGAGCTGTTTGCACTGGAGTTCAGAATGAGTGGAAAAGTCAGGCTAAAATTACCTCTCCTGACAGCTTTCTAAGCATGTTATGATCTGTTTTCAAACCACTGAGGTTAATATTTATCCTTCTTGTCTCCCTTTCCTTCACATATTCCATATGTTGCAAAGATTTGGGGGAATGGGGAAAAACTATCTTATATTTATTTATAACATGATTGATAAAAATCATCAGCTCAATAACAATAACAAAAAGCGTTATTAAAATGCCTATTTGAAGTGGTTAGGTACGTTCTTTTATTTTTGAGAACTTAAAAATGATGGCTAAAAGGAAGGTATTAAGGAATAACCTATGAAAATATTTACTAGAAAAATCTAGAAAATGATTCAAGAAATAAAGTTGCTGATTAAGTTTCAGATAGAGATGGGATTTAGAGAACAGTCATTAACAGGGAAAATTAACTGCATTTTCATAACAACATATATCCTTTTCTGGTTCTGAAATACTTTATTTGATATATTAGGTAAGCTAAATTCAACGTGCTGTTAAAAATTGAAAAGCGTATTAGATTTGAGGAACTGGTTGTCTTTGTTTATTCTAACCATCCTCTTTCAGCCGATGAATTTGAATAAAGTTTGAGTCTTTTAGCTGTACCAAAATCTCGTAAGACACGATGCTTAGAAGTAGTAAATTTTGTTAGCAGCAGAGAATGTATACATAAATGTTAAACGTACAATGCAGCATCTGCTTGGATCAACTTAATTTTGCCTACATGTATCTGCTGTATTCAAGATGGTCCTATTTAATTAGTAACTTTTAAATAATAAGTTTATAATATATATATTTTAGTAAATAATTAAAGTTCTAGTTGGAATCAGTTTCAATTCAGGTGGAATAGGAGGCAGCTTGACACTAACCGTGATTAAAAAATTAGTAATAAGCACTTGGTAAAAAACCTTTCTCTCTTTTTTAATTTGCTGATGCAACAGGAAAAACTAGGACTTTAATTAGAATAAAATAGTGTGTACACATTTTATGGTAAAACAACTGTGCCCCAGAATACTGGCATTAAAGAAGAAAAATAGCAGTGACTACATGTGTAACATACTGTGGGAGTTAAAAGTTTCCTGATTTTAATGGGGTTTGTAATTAGTGATTCAAATCACTGATTTAAATTGATCCCCCTCGATGTTTCTCCCTCTAATTCCTTGAGAAACGGATGTAAAATAGTATTGCTTTGGTACAGTATGAAGGGTGAAAGTTTGTACCTGCCTGTGCAATGTTAATAACATTATGTCTAACCACACCTAAGTTTGATCATTCAGACAGATTTACCAAAATGTAATTTTCAAGGAGTTAGATAGAGCCATGTTTCACAAAAGCTGTGCCCACAGGAGCTAAATGCCAAGGTAATCAATCATACAGCACACTGCATCCTGTTGTTATGGATATAATACATTATTTATGCAGGATAAAGATTTTTTAGATGTTGTTGAAATGAACAGGCAAGCACATGACAACTCTAGGTTGTAATAAGTTACATGAGCTGAAAATTGCAATTTCCTAGGTTAAAATTTGTATAGATGTCTTGCTTGCAGCAAGTTAGAAACCGATTTGCTTCAAGTGTGGACTTTTGAGGAGCAGCAAGAATTCTGTTAGAAGTCTGTAGTAAGTTAATTACATCTACAGATGCATATTAGTATACCACTTGTATTTCTTACTGAATCCAAGAGTTGTTACTCAGTCACTGGAAATAGGGTAAAAATTTTTGGCAGCAGTACAAACCCAAAGACTGTTTGAGATAGCACAGTTTAGGTTCTTCATTGCATACGATGTGATAAGGCAGAGGCTTTTGATGGATAATTGTCTCAGGTTTCAGTTTTCCCCTCACTGCATTGTTCCAAATGTTTTTGTTTTGCTGAGAATGAGATAGTCATCTTCACCAGACTTGTTTGATTAGCTGTTATATTTATATGAGAAGCACTAAAAGACTGATAGAAAACAGAACAGCAGCGGAAAAAAATAATGACTTCCATGGAATGAGAGTGACCTGCTTCCCTTCTCCCTGTCAGATCTTTTGGTTGGTTTGAAGGGAAATTTGCAGTCATACCTTTAGAGTGCTTTTCAGATTGTGATCATTACCCCTCTGTGGCTGAAGAGCTCTGAAGCGGAACGACTTCCAGGGTTATTGGCACAGTGCTGCTGTTACTTACCATGCCTTGATATATTTTATTACTGTTACCTACGTACTTTTTGAGCCCCTGTAAACTCCTGTATACTTTGGTGAAACAGTCATGGCTTTGGCAAAGAGAAGAGGTGCCTTTGTGAATTCCACCATGCATTCTCTAGTTCTGTTGCTCTTGATTTCATTCTTCTGTATCTGGGACTGTTCTTCCTCTTAGATGTTTTTCTACATTCTTTGCGGTCAGCTCTTGAGGCATTCTCATGCTGTCTTACTTTCCCCATTTCCTACTCTCTTCCATTTTTAAAATAGGTTTAGGCAGCTCTTCTCTCACTGTCATCTCCAACAGATTTTCTCTTAGTAGTCTTCTCTCTTAAGCCTTCTCACTTTTGTCTTGCAGTTCTTCCCTGTTTGTCTTTAATTCCCACTTCCACACTGGTCTTTTGTAGTTTTTGAGCTGCCACATTTTTTCATGCCTTTCTGTTCATTTGCAATGTAGACATGTTTCAGTTCTACTCAATAAACATTAGTCAGCCTTCCTCTCACTTGTTGGTCATTTACTTGGCCTTTCCATACCCACTCCAGTTTTAGGGGGTTTGCAAATGTGACCACACTCTGTTCTGGTGTCTCTTCTCTACTAGCTTCTCCTTTTTAATTCTGGAATCTTACACTCTTCAATCTCCTGTGATGATGTTTTGCACAGCCTTTTGCTTTTTTCTCTTCTCCTACTCATGGAGAAAAATACAAATTCATGTCTGTACTGAGTAGTCTTTTTTCAGTCTCTCTACTCCAGCTGTACCTTTCTGCCTAAATTAAAATCTTACCTCATGGATTTCATGGATTAAGCAATACTCAAGAAAAAAGTTTGAGCTTCTTTGTTGTCTTCTTTCACAGTCACTCTTTGTATCACCACTTTCTCTCACTTCAGCCTATGCCTTAGCATTGCCATGGTCACGTTCTGGTGCTTATCTAAAGCCTTCCTAATTCTCCATTTGTCCTTTCATTCACCACAGATGACAAATCATTCTCTCTTACCTGAAGGTTCTCCCTGTATTAGCATTCCCTAAGCATGCTGCACATTATATCTTACTCAATTCCTCGAGTAACAGTAACTCAGCAATTACTCTTAATTTGAGTTGGATTTTTTGCTTTGAAGTTGCTTTACATTATTTTAGACCTGAAAATTTGTGTTTCTTTCAATTAGTTGGCCTAAAAGATCTTGCCTCACATAAATCTTCCATGTTCTTCATACTTGTTGTTTCTAAGACACGCTTGTCATATCTTTTCATGTAGGTAAAATTGTTATCAGGATATTATAATTTTCTGTCTGCTGGTGGGTGGCTGCCAGTCTACCTCAGAATTTTTTCAGTTTCCTCATTCAGGCTCCCCTCTGCAGCAGTGCTTGTGGAAATACCAGAGGGCAGGTCTTTCTGGTGCATCATGCCCATTGCTCAAATCTTCCCCAAGGAGCTTGCTTCCTTGTCATTCATCAGGCTGGATTCATCTGTTCTCTTGTGGCTTCTACTTAGCCCTTACACTTTTTGTGCCAGCAATTGTATTTTGCAAAATTTTGTAGAAAGAGATTCGTGGCTTAAGAAGGTGAATTCAACAAAACCAAAACCAATTAATAATAAATGACCCTGCAATTCTGCAGCATCAGCCAGTGCTTTCTGATTCACTGGTTGGTTGTTTTGAAATTTGAACAAATATGAAACTGTTGCAGCTGCTCCATAGGTCTGGAACAAAGGCACACAAGGTCTTGTTCTCACAGCAAGCAATTGAGTCAGTGCCATGAGCAGCAATGCCTCTTACGTGTTTCTTTTCCTCAGTTCATGTTGAACCACCAGAAGGAGTTAAAATAACTTTCACTGCCTGGAATTAATTTGATTCATATTTTTCTCCCTGTAAGTACGCTATTTTATATGCGTACTTTGTATGAGCATTTAGAATACGTGACTTAAGCAGTACAGAGAAAACATAAAAATCGTGTCGTTGGACAAGCACTTAATGCCAGTGTAGCTCTTTGTTGTGTACTGAATACAAATCAGTTGTTCCAAGAAAAGAGCAGAACTAACCAGTTTACAGAATTACGTGACTTAAAAGGCTTCCCTTCTGATTATTTCTTGTCGGTGCTGCTGTTGATCTGTTCCTTTTTGAAAAATACCCATCACTGCGCAAAGAGTGGTTTCTGCTGGCAGTCCCTGCTGTGAGCGGTGATGGTGGTGGGACACTGCTGTGTCACAGCAGGGAGGCAGCTCCCTCAGGCTTGTGCAGAAGTGCTGGAAAGTGATACAGAGAAGATTCTCTCATGCAGGTTTCATCTCTGTGGACATATGCCAAGGTTCCCTGGAGAAGACAGATGTGTTGAAATGTTTGAACACAGACACTACTTTGGGGAATTACTTTTTGTATTTGAGTTGACAGCCATGACTGCTGTGAACCTGAGAGTGGCGAGACAGGAGGAGAGTGTAAAGACAGTCCAAGGGTTATGTGTTGAGAATATAAGTTCAAAAACATTGTTCTGCACTGTAGTTTTCTAGTTGGGTTTTTGCTGGGTTTTTTGCTACCTGCCTAGTAACTTAGTTTCTTTTCTGTTGTATTTTCATGTTTGTAACATGAATTACATTTAAGGTAACAGAATAGCTGTTTTATCCTGATAGTAGTCTTCCCTATTGCTACAATCACAGTGATAATTGTGGCTAATAACAACTTGAAGAAACTTGTCTTTACAATAAATATTCTTCATGGGTCATAGAGAACAAATTAGAAAAGGAGAAGTGTAAGGTCTAGTTCTGAGACATATCCATTATAATTGACATCCAAATACAAAAAACAAAAGGTCTTTGAGTAGATTTAGAACTTCTCACCAATTTCTATTGATGCCTTAAGCTTTAGCTTTCATACTTACAGATTCTGTTCTGCCTAGGGCTGTATTTCTAAGCCTCATATTAAGTGCTAGTAAGCTCTCTTCACAGAGTACGTAGACAAAACAAATCCTTTTCCTGCTGAGGACCAAGGACAACTTTCAGCCCAACAGCATAAACAACGATGGACTGAAGAGAGAAAACAGGAAAGATGAGACCTCACAACCTGAAGCTGTAATTGGACAATTAAACCCCAATATGCAAATGGACCAAAACTTACAAAAGTGTAAGATCTTTTGACCAGTCAGCCATTTTGTGACCAATCTTAGTCAACCCTGGGTGTAGCCCTGGTCAGGCTCCTGTCCTGCCCAAGGTGGATCTGGATGCCTTTCAGTAAATACCTACTTTATTCTCTAGCTCTGTCCAGTCTCTGTCCAGTTTCAGGTCAGCCTTCCCAAGGCCTCACTATGAGTTTTGCATTTTCAGTGCTTCTGAACTGTGCTTGTGGCCAGAGCCATTTCCAGCACAAAATTGCTTTGCTACAGTTACACAGAAATTTGAGTATCAGAATATATGCATCAGTGTCTGCTAGTTTGGAGCACAGGCTTACCCATTCACTGACCATAAAATGTGGGGCATTTAGGAAAGCCAAGAAAGAAAATTAAGCATTCTCATGTGCATTATGTGAGTGCTCTGGTAAAAGTAAGGTTCTGCTGGCTAAATGAGGCATGCTGTATTGTTTGAGATCTGAGATGGCTTAAAAGAAATAAAAAATGACTGCATGAAGTTGAACTTTGATGTGACTGCTAGTGATTGGGAATGGCGAATGATTAAAGATGAAGCTAAGAGTTATCTGTCCCTTCTAGTGAAAATCAGGAATTAAATTCTTTGAAGCAGTGTAAAACCAGGAGCTATGACTGACTCCTTCCAGAGCCCAAAGATCAGTGGGATCGTCTTAGTGCAAGGATCATGTCTTGTCTGGCTGACTAACCTGGAACCTTGGTTTCCCCAGATTTTGGCTACTGGCCTTTCTGGCCAGAGCTGTGGAACATGGATGCACCTTAGATGGTATGCAGGGGAGCTGTGAGTTTTGGCACGGCTTGGACAGCTCCATGTGTGTCAGACCACGTGTAGTTTGCTCCTCTGGCTCCCAGTCAGTTTTCTGTATAGGCTGAGACTTCTGTCTTCTCTTCAAAGCAGCTATTGGATCGAATACCCTAGCAACATCAAAGGATATATTTCATTTCTGAACTGCCAGAATAGCCGTATTCCTCTGGGACAATGTAGTGATGAAATACCAGAGCAATCATTCATTGGCTGGGGACAGTGTGTTGGGTTGGGGTACAGGCTGTGGAAAAAAAGCCCCAAAAAAAGCACTTGCGAGGTGATCAGCGAATCCCGAGTAAGATGTTTTAAAGGAAATGCTGTAAAACCTCTTTGTATACATAAATGGCTTCCATCATAAACATGATGCAAAAGTAACTTCTGTTTTCATCTAAAAAATGATTATCCAAAAGAAGAAAATCAGGAAAATTTGGAATGCTGTCAGATCTTACAAGATATTTTTATTTTTACATATCCTCTTATATGAGCCATAATATGCTAAACTTTTAAAAGTTGCATACCTGTGTTGGGTAACCTCCTAGCAGTATTTAAAACTTACCTTTTGTTGGCATTACAACCATAGGCACCACTTAATTGGGAGAGGCTGTTGTAGCAAAAACTAGAGTGGTGGCATAACTCAAAAAGAGCTGAGTATTGTGTAAGTGTGATGGACTCAAATTAAGTGTGATCAAATTCTAAACAAACCTTAAGAGTTTTGCCTCCAGCTAATTGGAAATATTCTCCCACTGTGCTTTGTAAAATACTATAGACAGAACTGATAGTGCCTAAGCAATTATTTCTCCCCTCTCAACCTGGCTGCTAGAAACTGATAAATTGCTTAAATGATTGAACATCAAAAGTGCAACTCTAGACAATTTAATTGGAGGGGGAAAAGCTTATTAAATTAGATATAAATACCATAATAAATATGTGTTTTAGAAATGAAATCTTGGTAAATACAATATTTTTCTATATGCAGGTTTTCATGGTGTTTTTTTCAGTTCTCCTTTTGTTGTTTTTTTTTTCTTCTGGTGATAGTCAGATAATTGCCACCTGAGTTCCTATTGCCTGATAGAAATGAGACAACATTTTGGTTTTTTTTCAAAATTTGAGTCTCTTGGGTATTTTGAGTTACATCGGTTTCTTCTTTTAAGTTTCTCTTAGCCTAACTCATTTACCTGAGCTCCATCAGCCATTCAGGCCTCTTTAGGAGGAGAGGAAGCTGTCATTATGTGACAGAGACAGAAGTTGAATTGGACGTATTCTGTTCATAAACATGGCAAAAACTCTAGAGGAGCCTGTCCTGTCTGTGTCAGGGGGTGCACATTTTCAAAATTATTGCAGTAAGGTCAAGTGTGATTGTTGACTTGGTGCAATGTGGAACGTTGAAGGCAACAAGGTCTCCAAAACTTCCAGCACAGAAATTTTGCTGTATTTTTCTAAAATGTTGAGTTTGCATAAGAAGAATCTCTTCTTCAGAGTGAGACTGTGTGAATGCAAAAATGTTTGCATCTCAGTGTCATGTTCAAATTGAAAGGCTTTGTGCAGGTTTCTGTGGAACCAGAATTAAAAAATACATGGGTTGGTGTGGTACAAAGAGAGAGCTTGTCATCCCTGTGCAGAGTGAAAAGATGATTGCCACTGAATTCAGTTCTCCTGGCCAGCCTGATTTGATGTCTTTGATGTCAAGCATGGCAGGTTCCCTTCCACAACTGAGCATAACAATAAATACACACTCCAAAGTGTGTGTTACATTGTAACCAGCCTTAGACATAAAGTACAGGCCATCAAAATCTCTTCTTCTAATCTCTTTTGATGGCAATTGCCTTAGGACAAGTCTAGTCCCGAGTCTGTAAATTGCATCCTACTTGTGTCTGAAGAACTTTTACATGTGTCATTTTGACCTATGATTTTAGTTATTTTCTTCAGCTCTTGTGGTGAGTAATGTGAAGTCACAAGATTGCTTCTTCCTGACTGGGTGATATAAATTTGAAGTGAGAGAGGAAAAATAATGAGTTTCTATTGTTCAGCTGTGGATGATAAATGTTCCTGCTCAGGTTCTTAACATTTTCAGGGTCTTAGAAATATTTTAATGAATATGTAAGCAGTGATACTTATACAGCCTCATGATTCCTGATGAGTGAAAGAGGCATCTTTGCCAATTATTTCTTTTGCTAGAGCAAGCATTATATTTAACACTTCCCTGCATATTTTCTGCTGGACAAAATTAACATGAATGTGTAATTAAAGCAAGGGTTTGGTCTGTGTGTTATAATGGAGAATATGAATGAACAGCCCAAGTTTTAAAAGATGACTGCCAATGTTAGTATTACAGAACTCTGTTGCGGGGTGTCACACATGTTAAAAAATACATTGTTCCATACAATAGCTTTGAGTGGTATTTCTCTTTTTCTTTTCTTTTTCAATACAAGATTGGTATGCCAGCTGTATCGAAAGATGCAATTGGAAGGACAAGTAAAAAGCAAATATTTAATGTTGTAAGAAGTTAAAATAAGCTATAATTTAATGCAGAACGATTTTCAAATAAGAAAATTCATTAGCAAAAAGGTGACCTTCAAAATAGTTTTCTGTGGAGTTAGAAATGCTCTGTGATATTATACTAAGAGATAAGCTCGACTGTTTATTTGTTTGGTGGTGGTTTGTTTGTTTTGGGGTGGTTTTTTTTTGTCTGTGTGTGTTTTGTTGTTGTTGTTTCGTTTTTATTTTTGTTTTTGTATGCAAAACCCCTCCAAAACCAGCTTTCTGGTGAAGTGGTACGTGAAGTTCCTGAGAATCAACATGCTTTTCTGTTGGTGGTTGTTACCTTGGGAAGCTTACAGTGCTGAAGAGTCTGACAATGCTTTTAATCATTTTATACACCCAGCTATGTAATTACTTTTACTAGTATTTAAAGTAGTAAAGAACAGAATGTGTGTTTGGTATGCTTTTCATCTGCCTTCTCACAGCAAATCTGGCTTTTGTCCCTTTCTTCTATTTTCTTTTACTACACTGCAGAAGTGTCACTGGTCAAGCAAGAATGGACTCTTGCAGTGGTGACTAATCTTAAATTTCACCAGCTCATTGCCTTTCACTCACTGTATATGCAGATAAAAAAGAGACCATTGGTATGGTTTCTGTTTGGCTTTTTAATTTATTTTTATTGCAGGAAGCTATGTGCACATAAAGACTGTTCTTTAAAAACTTGGTGATAGAAATGGTAAAAAAAATCAAAACAAAAATTAACTTTAAATATATAATGATGTGAAGCTATTCATAGAATGAAAGTTCATTTAAATGAGTACTGTTTTAGAAACTCAGCTGTGTGCGTGTTGATTAGATATATAAACAAAAGGTAGCAATGTCTTTAATTATAATTTCTTGGAATTTGTTTTTGCTTTCCAGCATAAATATGCATGGATCTAGGGTTCATGTCATTTAGAAATGCCTATAAGCTTTCTGTCTGCATTCTGTGTGCGTATACAGTGGCATGTGCCCTCCAGGCTATCTGGTTTCTTTGTGCCTACGAGCAAAAATTTATGGAAGTAGTGCCATCAGTTCGGGATTAAGTGGAGCAAAACCTGCAAAATTAGTCAGCTTTTTTATATTATCCAGTACTTTAATGGAGCATCATCTTCTGTGCTCTCTTTGTTAAGGAATTGGTGAGGCACTGCCACATCCTGGGGGAACTTGCCAATGCATTCAGCTCATCCTGAGATGTGCTGTGGGGACAGAAGCTTGGGGAAGCTTGAGTCCTGGGGAGGAGAGATGAGGGGATCTGGGAAGGTGCCTGAAGAACATGTATCTCTTGCAGAGGATGGTTGAAACTCCCTTAGAACAGTTAATTCAGTTTAAGCAGCTTTTTGGTTTTTAACTGCAAGGACACCCAGATGAGTTTTAAATCAGACTATTCCATTAAATTCACCTAACAACAGTGATTTATGTGTCCACATGTATCTCTTTGCCAGTGTGTTTCTGAGGGACAGTAAGGCTGCATATTACTTAGACATTTGCTCTCAAATGGCTGTTGATTAGTTGCTGCCCAGATCTCTCCTAGATTTTGTAGATTTAAGATTACAATATTGGAAAGTAGAATTTGAACATAAATCCTTGTGCTTCCATTTTAATAATGTTTCTTCAACCTTTAACAAACAGCCTTGGAGGAGTGCACTGGTGATGACAGAAATGATTCTCTTTTCCTGGCTATGATACTGGTGGTGTTTCACTGCATTTGGGGGCAGTGGTTTTGACTACAGCCTCCTTCTTACTGGGGTTGTGGCAAGTAACATGGACTTGTTTGCTTGTCTTGTAACTCTCCATTTGTCACCTCACAGGCTGAAGATGAAACAGTGGCCTTTCTCGCCCACAGTGGGAGTGAAGAAGAGTTTGATCCAAGCACTCTCCCAGATCCTGATAAATACAAAGACTCTGATGCAGAGCAGGATTCAGAAAGCGAAGAGAGCTATAGGTATGCACCATCTTCCATGTTCATTTTAAAATGATGTTTTTTATAAACTGTTTTGTTTACATGTTAAGAATTTTCATCTTTCTCATGGGACTTAGTATTTGACTTTTAAGAGTTTGTGTGTTAGATGCTGAACAGAAATCTGAGCTAAAGGGTATTATTTTCTTTTGTGAGGTTGTATAAGAATGATTTTTGAGTCAGTATTGAAGGGATCTGGATGAGACTGTTTCACATGCAAAAATCTTGACTAATATACTGGAGGTTTCATGTGTTTCTGTGGTGGGTTTACACTCTCTGGATGCCCAATGCCCACCAAAGCCACTCAATCTCTGACCTCCTCGGCTGGGCAGGGGAGAGAAAATGAAGTGAGCAGCTCAGGTATTGTTGAGATAATACCAGCAGAGATTCCTCACCAGCTACTGTACCAGGTGAAGCAGACTTGACTTGTGGAAAAAATGAATTTATTTATTATCAATCACATGACAGTAGAGTAATGAGAAATAAACCCAAATCTTAAAACACCTCCCCACATCTCTCTTCTTCTCAGGATTAACTACAATTTTTTCTACATCCTCATCCTCAGCAGGACAGAAGGATAGGGAGTGGAGTTACAGTCAGTTCATCATGTGTTGTTTCTGCCACTCCTTTCTCCTCAGGGGAGGATCTTTTCCCTGTTCCCATGTGGGTTTTCTCCTGCAGGGGACTTCTTCCACAATCTTCTTCAACTCTTTGCTGTGGGCTGCAATTCTTCATAAACCATTCCAGTGTGAGTCCATTCCATAGCATACAGTCCTTCAGGAACAGGTTCCTCCAGTGTGAACTGAAGTCCTGCCAGCAAATGTGAGCGTGCCCCAGCATGGGCTTCTCCCTCCATGGGGCCACAGGTCCTGCCAGGAGCCTGCTCCATCACGGACTTCCCAAGGGATCACAGCCTTGTGGGCTCCATGGGCTGCAGGGGCACAGCTGCCTCACCATGGGCTGTGGGGGAATCTCTGCTCTGGCACCTGTAGCACCTCCTGTCCCTCCTTCTGCACCGATCTCAGGATCTGACCATGCAGGGCTGTTTCTCTCACATATTCTCACTGCTCTCCCTGGCTCCCTTTGTGCTGTTTTTTCGCCCCTTCTTAACCTTGCTATCCCTGAGGCACTCCCATATCAGTGATGAGCTCAGCCTCGGCCAGTGGTGGGTCTGTCCTGTTTCAGAAATGCATCTCTCTTCTGTCACATTGCAGGTTCTTTCTGTGTGGAAGGAAAAATGTTGAAGTAATTTCAGGATTTGATGATCCCTTTGCACCTGTGTTGTATTAAATAAATTTGCACATGGTAAAAACTTGATTAAGTTCTATGATTCAGTGTTGTTCAGACTCTTCAAGACTCATGTGAAGTGGACTCTGAGTAGAAGTAAATATATAATATAAATTCAATTAATTCAAAACAATGTTTAAAATTGTATGAACCAGAAGACTTTGTAGTTTAGTAGAAAAGCACAGGGTGGGAATGAGGGTGTGTAGTTGATGCCAGCATACTTTGGGAGGATGAGGGGATACTGAATGAAGTCCTGTGTGGTTCACTGCAACAAGGCCACTTGTGTGTTTCTGCCAAGCAATGTATCATGTAACAGATTGAGAAGGATGATTTGACACTTAAATGGTAGCATAGATGTCTAAGTTCATAAAGCTCTTGCTTTTCACATCTGAATCGAGTGAATCCTAGGGGCTAAATTGTCCTTACCCGTGTCACTGTGTGTTGTGGAGTCAGTATGCAGGAGTGGGTGTGGGTTTTAAGGAGTAGGTAGCCCTAAGTTAACAGGCTGGTGGCCATGTCCACTGGAGCCTATTCACCAGTGAATGTCAATAGAACTGACAAGGATGGGGAAAAGCATCGCTTTTTCTGAGCCAGCAGTAAATCGCTCCTTCTTTGTGCGAGGGGGAGTGTGTATTCATACATCACGTTTTGTATTGATCCTTTCCTCAGAATGTCAGCTAGACTCAAGATTAGCTACACTTTAAGAATAAAAGTTGACAGAAATGGACAGATTTTTGGCAGTGGTAGTAAGTGCAGACTTGTGTTGGATCAGTGGCTGATCTGGCCCCCCTAGAGTGAGGTCATGTGCTCTTAAGGAGAGCAAGGACTCAAAGAAACTCAAAGTCCTTGGTAATTTTCCCTTCCTGTGTAGATTAGGAAAGAAAGAACCAGGGAGATTTCCTTTAGTGTACCTCTAGACATACCTGCTCTGAGCATCAAAGCTGCCTTTGGAGCTGGAGTAGCTGGAGAACTACTACACACGTTGGGGAAATGTGATTGCATCAATCTGCTTACTGGAAGCAGTCCTTGGCCTGTCCTACTGCACCAAAATCCTGAGACATTGCCCAGAAGGGCTTTAGTTGGCACCATCCGACGTCGCAGCAGTTGTGGACAATCGCACGCCAATGCTTGTGCCTGCATCGTGGCCAAATCCATTTAGCTTGTAACAACATGACTGATATTCCCTGAGCAGGCCATGGCCAGCACAGGATTATCCATCACATGCTGCACTCTCAGCTCAGGCACCCTGAGAAATGTAAAGGCTGTTTGCAGCCTCTCCCAAGTCAGCATTGATGCTCAGTGTAGGTATGTCTGGTAAGGTGCTCTGAGCAGCCTGTAGAAGGCTTTTGAGAAAGAGCAAGATACAGTGAAGGAAATTAATTTAAGGCTGTTAAATTAACACTCATCTCTCATGCAGCTCTCT
The DNA here is from genome assembly GCF_021018805.1 of Prinia subflava. Classification (NCBI taxonomy): domain Eukaryota; kingdom Metazoa; phylum Chordata; class Aves; order Passeriformes; family Cisticolidae; genus Prinia; species Prinia subflava. The sequence continues at coordinate 33,972,718 of NC_086249.1, forward strand.
TAGAATTGGTATTGAATTGTGTGATGAGTTACTTTTGGGGCTGGGAAATATTGACCTAATGATTTTAAGAAAAACAAATTAGGTGAGTAGCAGACAGTAAAATTGGGCTTTGAGATTAGAAAACACAACTCTGTTCTGTTTTATATTTCCAAAATCCAGAGATTTTGCTCAAAAAGTTGGATTAAAATAGAAGTATGTTGGGCTACACTAACTACTTCTTGCTTTAAGGGGGGAAAATACTTCTAAAAGGGATAATTCGTAGTAAGTATGAGACCTAGAGTGTCTTCCTTCAGGAGTCTTTAAAAATAGACCGTCTGTCCATGGTTTCAGAAGTCAAAACCACTGTTAATCTTCTCTCTGTCCTCCCACAGATATTTTTTTTTTGACTGGGGGAGCTGTACAAATCATGAGTTAAATTTGCCTTTGCATAAAATTTCCCTTCCAGCCATACCTCTACAAGCAGAGTAATTAATGACTTCAAGCATGTAATATGAGATTAATTTTTGTATATCTAGTAACATTCATCATATTTGGTTTAAGGCTATCAAATGTAAATTGTTAATGAGGTGAAAAATCTAAGAATATAGAACAGGGCGAAAGAAAAGTAGCTGTATTTCTTAAATATTCATTTTGCAGTCAGATTGAGGTTTTGGTATTTCTAATTCCTCAACCTCTTTAAATAAAAATGTTGAGGAAGAACAAAGTTCCGATTGACCTCATCATTATCTTCTTTAAATCTTTAATGGGTGTGACTGATCACATTAACTCCTACATCAGCATGGAGAAGATATTGGACATGAGGGGAAGTATCTTAGTTCTGGTATTATTTTGTTTGTGACTTCATGGACAGTCAGCAGGTGACAAGTGTGCAAGTTAGTAGTCAGTGCTATTTTGTCATGTGCTTTCCTTTTTTTATTAAAATTATGGGGAAATTGCAGTTTCTTACAGCTTCTTCTTACAGCAAGATGCTGATGTTGACCTGATAAGTTTTAGGTCATTCTTGATGAGGTTGATATTACATTGTTTTTTGAGATGATTTATCAGCAAATCATGGTGCTCCTTCTAAAATGAAGTAGTCAGGTCATAGCTGTGACTGTGAAGCCCAGAACTTAATGTTGTGATGGCCAGAAAAGCACCATAGGAGGCATATTATAAAAGGTCTCAGTTTAAAAGCCTTGATCATTCTGATTAGCTGCAAAATTGGACATTGAGATATTGAACTGCTCTTGATAGAGGCTTATATATTCAGTTTTAGAGGTGTTTTGATTTATATCTGTGGAATGGCCAGTAAGGAAATCATAGAATCATTTAGGGTGAAAAGGACCTTTAAGATCAAACCATTAACCCAGCATTGCTAAGTCCCACTAAACCATGTCCTTGAGTGCCACATCTACAACTCTTTTAAATACCTCCAGGAATGGTGAGTTCACCACCTCCCTGGGCAACCTGTTCCAGGGCTGGACAGCAGACCTTTTGGTGAAGAAATATTTCCTGTTATCCAACCTGAATATCTACTGGTGCAACTTCAGGCCATTTCCTCTCATCCTATTGCTTGTTACCTGGGAGAAGAGACTGATCTCTGCCTGGCTGCCCTCTCCTTTCAGGCAGCTGTAGAGAGCAGTGAGGTCCCCCCTGAGCCTCCTTTTCTCCAGGATAAACACCCCCAGCTCCCTCAGCTGCTCCTCACAGCACTTGTGCTCCAGACCCTTCCCCAGCTCCGCTGCCCTTCTCTGGACACGCTCCAGCCCCTCAAGGTCTTTCTTGCAGTGAGGGCCAGAACTGAGCACAGCATTGGAGGAGTGGCCTCAGCAGTGCCCAGCACAGGGGGACGGTCACTGCCCTGCTCCTGCTGCCCACACCATGGCTGAGCCAGGCCAGGATGCCATCGGCCTTCTTGGCCACATGCTGGGTCATGCTTAGCACTCCCAGGCCCTTTTCTGCTGGGCAGCTTCCCAGCCACTGCCCCCAGCCTGTAGCACTGACTGGGGTTGCTGTGACTCAAGTGCAGGACCTGACCTTGGCTTTGTTGAACCTCCTAGAAGTGCCCTTGGTCCATTGATCCAGCTTGTCCAGATCTAGAAAATAACACAGCACAATATATTTTAATTATCATTTTTATGTGCTGTAGCATTCTGACAGCAAGTAAGGAAGAAGCTGCACTGGGCTTTATGGAAGGGACTGCAGTAATTAATCTTCATTAGGATTGCTGCCATGGCCTTGTGAATTAAAATTTATTACATGGAAAAAGTTTTGGGCACAGCATGTTTGATTAGCAAAATGCCAATATTTATGGGATAAATTATTCCTAACTTTTCTGAACTGTATTTTACTAGCAGATTCATTCATTATTACTGTACATTTCTTTGGGAAAGAGCTTGTGTGCTTTACTGTAGGCTGAAAACTTGACTCATGGCCTGTAGTTCAGTGGCAAGGGCAGTTTTTTTCCAGAGGAATGCTAGTAAACCTATGCTCCAAAGCATTCTCTGATAAATGTTAAGTGAAGCAGAGCCTGTCTAGAGATCTTGCCAGGACCACGTTGTTTAAACAACAGCAACTTGGCTGTGTGACTACACATTTCAAATGGCTGATTCTCAAGCATTTAAAATCTAAACCGTACAGCTTGTTAAGACATTGCTTAAAGCCCAGAAGAGAGTTAAATCCTAACAAAGCTTTCTGTTTTTCCCTGGTATTACCTGAAAACGTACTTGTGAGGTTTTTCTGTAGTAGTTTAAAATCAGTTTCTTGGCATATAGCTGTCAGGATCATAGTTAGATCCCATTTCCCAGATGCCATTTAAATATGCTGGTGTTTGTTTTAGGGACAGGATTCATAAACTGTACTTTAATATTTGAATAATAAATATTTTCTACCAAATGATAGCATCTTACTTAGGTGTTACAGCTGTGCAAATGGTGGCCACAGAAGTTACTGTGCCTGCTGATAAGTTGGCTGTTGGTAGCTCCTCACCTGTTTAAACACAAAGTAAATCCTTTCATCAGGCATCCTCAGACTGTTCAGGTAGCTTGAAAAGCTAAATTTCACCAGATGGTAAAAGAAGGGAATTGTAAACCAGATGTACACACCACTTTTAAAATGTTATTGGTAGAAGACAAAAAGATTCACTGGCCTTGGTTTGGATCTGAAGGGGGGTTGCTTTCTAACAGAGTTGTTCTGCTAGAAAATAATTAACTTAGCACAGCTTTGTTTTGGCTATTTGTGAACAGTAGCTGGTAGTACATCAGTTTGTTGGTTTGTGAGGAATGAGGGGCCATTTATATCCATGGGAAACGATAAAAAGGCTGGCTCTGCAGGGTGACAGGCCTTCAGTTAATGGAGACTGAGGAGGAATTCATTTGACAGTGAGTGCAGATATATTCCCATATAGCTGCTTTTGCACACTCAGTCCTTTCACATGTGGAGCTGAGAGTTATGCCTGTTACAACTCCTCCAAAGAGCTTTCTGTCCATACAGCTAAGGAAAAGCACCCTGAATGAGCACAGGATATGTCTGGGCGTCATGATGCCACACACTTTTCATCTCCCTTTTAAAATTGCCACTATCAGGTTTTCTAAAAGCTACAACTCTGACTGCTCCTTCAGAGTAGTACAGCCTCTTTCTACACCACACAAACCAGTGCTGGTAAAAATCCATCCTGGAGGAACAGGGATGGGGTTGGACTTGCTGTTCTTTGAAGGTCCTTTTCAACCCAAATCATTCTGTGGACAGTGAGTCTGTTTTTCGTCTGCATCTCAAAGTTAGGAACATCTTATTTGCATGTTCCATGTGATTCTCTGTTTACCTTCAGGAACTGTCGTCATCAAATACTGGTTTGCATCTACTTTTTGTGCATCATGAAAATACAACTGTTTAGCTGTCTCCATTGCTTGTTGGTTTTGCTGCTGCTGCTTCCTGTGTTATACATTCCTCTTTATTCACCTCTCCAGTTCACAGCCTAGCTGGGGTCAAATTAGTGTGAAAACACACTTGCCTATGTGTGGATGCATTTTCTATTTACACTGCTGATGCAGCTGCACAATCCCTCAGGAAGAGTATGAAGCAGCTTGACTCAGCAGAATCATCCCACAAAACTTAGGATGAAAATTATTCATAATTGTGTTGATGTTCTTTTGTTTGTGGAAAAATTTGAGGAATCTCACAGTTCAGTTCCTTCTGGATGTGTTTTATATTTAAATGTTTTAGCTTATAGATATCTAGGCCTAAGGGCCTCTGAAACTCCAAAAGTGATTATAATTTTTGGTGTTTAAAGTCTGCTGTTTCATAGCTTGTAGGTACAAATGCATAGCTTGTGAGGTTTCTGCAGTGTTTTAATTGCTAAGATGTTTTTAACTAATGTCCTAGATGAAGCATTAGTCAATTATGAATGCAAACTGGGCTTCAGAGTCCGTTCAAAGACTGGAAATAATTGGCTCTTTTGCAAACAAGCTAAAATGCTTTTACTTAATGAGGCCTTTCTTGAGCTTTTAAAGTGAACTCCTACAGTCTGTCCTGATCAAAGTGAACACCATGAAATTCTGGCCCAGACCCACACTGTCTGCTTGGAAAAGTTGAGAATTTTTTAGTGCTTCGGTGTATTTTCATATACTGTCAGTATAGCTTCAGCATTTTTGGAATATCTTACCCACTACAGAGAGAAATATGAGAGTCCTTTCCCCAGAAAAGGAATAACATGTTGCTAGGAAGGCCTGAAAAGCCGCCCTCATGCAAATGACAGCTCAAAGCCAGCAAAGTTGCTATATCCTGTGAATTATAGGAAGAGTGAGTATTTGGAGCAGTCATCATCTATTCATGGAAACACTGAATGTTTTCTGTTGGAAGGGACCTTCTAGATCATCTGGGTCTAACAGTCCCTGCCATGGGCAGGGACACCTTTCCCTAGACCAAGTTTCTTTACACTGTTTCTCTTGGGTAGGCAGGGAAGAGCAATTTAAAGACAGGGTATTTCATCGCCTTAATTGTGGAAATGCAGGGTGTTTCTTATAGGATTTCCCTCCTTTCTCTGGGCTTAATGAGTAGGCAGGAGGTGGCACTGTTTTTCTGTGAAAGGTGGGAGGCAGGTCATACTTGTGCAGCCCACCAGCACAAGGCTGTCAGATCTCCTGTAATAATCCCTTCATCTCTGTGGAGAGGCAGCCAGAAAGCACAGTGTAGGAGCTGCATTGTGCTGCTGCTCCCCCTCAGATGGCATTTGGGAACTTGCTGAGAACTGCCATGTTAGGGGTTAATGTTTGGGTTAGGCTGCCTTCCAGTGGGTGTTGAAACCAGCATTTCACAGACTCTTAATTAGTCCTATTAATGGAAAAAAATAAGGTGGGCAGCTGAAGGTGGGTTGAATTGGGCATTGGTTTCCTTTGCTGTGTTAATTCTAAGGACAGTTTTCCCCAATTAGAGGTATTTATTGTAACTGCTGTTCCTAATTGTTAAGTATCTAATCAGTATTTCTGAATGGAACATTTCACAAGCATTACATTTACACTTAAACAATTGTAAAAACTATGGACATGAAAAGATTCTTGTTGAAACTTTTTTTTTGTAAGTAAACTGAATTTTCTGAGTAGAATTTTGATTAATTTTATTTGAAAATCTGACTTTAACCAACTTTTTTAGAAAAGACTGGACTCTGTTTTTGAAGTACCATTTCTATTTTTGTTATCTTTTAAAAATGCAAACATGAAAAGCTGAGAATGCTGTTTTGTTCCAGTTAGCTCATTTGGATGGAACAGTTTGGGATGTGGGGATTTGCATTTTACTGGGTTTGGGGTATGAATTCTGCTCTACAGCATACGACAACCAGCTCTCCATAATCTGGTTCACAGATATATCTTAGAATATATTTTATTGAATTGTTTTAAACTTAGAAAAGAAGTTTAATAGCATTTTTTCTGTTTTGGACAAAAAACACATGAAGATACATGCAAGCTGTGTCTTTCCTCCCATTGTTGTCACATGGCCATGTGGGAGAAGCCAGGGTGATAAAACAGATTGGCAGCTGTTTCATCGAGATTGGGGGCTGCAAAAAGCAGTTCATTCAACTCTTAAGAGAAATAGCAGAAGAAATAGGAATTCACCAGGGAAAATTACTGGGTTTGGGCTTTTCCTCTTCCTCTCATGGCAAAGAGGTTTTTAGTAGGTTCCAAGGGAAATGTCTGAAAGAGGGGGAAAGAGTGATCGAAGGAGGTAGTCCCAGGTGAAAACTATATTAAGTGTAGGATTTACCAATGAAAGGACAGTCCTTATATTTTTATTTTTGATACATACTTATTGTAGGCAAGATCATGAATGCATGTCAAGGTCCGCTGACACATCACTAAATCAATTTTGTCAAGTTGTCTGTTGCTGTATTAGGCAGCAAATATTAGATAAGACTTATAGCAATATCCTGATACACTGTAATCAATTAAGACAGCAGAACATCCAGCACCACCTCGGTCTGAGAGCAGCTCTAATTTAGACATTCAGAGTTCATCAGCTTCCATTGCTTCACCCTTCTGAATTGTAATTTTGTTTGCCCTTATCTTGACACAAATTTGCCTTGTTGAAAAGGAATTGTTAGATTACATGATGATATTGATTACCACAGTTGTTAAAAAGACTAATTGATTTTTTTTTCTGCAGTGAATTTGAGGAGGAGACTGGAAGAAAGAAGAGAAGCTATAGCAACAGTGCCACAGCAGAAGAAATGCCATTGAAAAGAAAGAAGATGCAATTCAGCCAAGAGGAGGACTCCTATTTGCCATTAGATACTGGGCTTTCTCTGGCAGAGGATGAAGAGCTTGTACTGCGTCTGCTCAACAGTCACAAGTAATTATTCTTCTGCAGGTTTTCTTCTCTGGGACATTTCCACAATTTTGTCAGTAGTTTACAAAAAATGGATTTGGCATCTGGGCACCTGGGTACCAGTGAATGTAGATAAATGGGTTCCACATGCAATGGGATTCCCTTAGATTGGCTCATAGATTATAGACAATATTTAGTTAGATTTATAAGGCTTTCTAAATGAACTTTTCAACTTAAATCCCCAGGTGTCATTTTGCAGTAGCATGTTCATAATTTTAAATCTTCAAGTTTTGAAACAATTACTTTCTTTTATTTCCATCTTGCTTGAAATGAAAACAGGATCTTCCTTTCTTGACTATGCCAGGTTTGTTATTTTGGAAGATGTATGTGTACTAAAATTTTTAAAGAAGAAATACTGTTGGCAGCTCAGATCATATTAATTAAAAATAAAGTATGTACTTTCTTCTGTGTATAAGGCACATTTTTTGAGAATATTTTAATAAAAATTTCTAGAGCCTTGATGTAAACTTAATGGTATCTCTTTCAGCTTTGTTATGAAAACATACATTTATCCTTCAGGTATCATTTCTGTTATGATTCTGTCACTGGTGTTAGGCAATTCAGAAAACAACTTTTAGAAGCCAAAACTGAATCTTGTATTTGAATCTCGAATGAGAACACATTGTCTCAGTTGTATCTGTTTGGTCTTTCCATATGAACTTACTAAATACTCCTGTCTTGTTAGTATCACTTTTTTTTTTTTGTCACAGAAATCTATCATCACCTGTTCAGTACAACCCTTTCCTCCTCTCCCTATCCTCTGTGCTATCTTTTTAGCTCAGTTACCCAAAACTGAAAATATACTGCAAATTCTTGCCTCCAAATGTTTCTTCCACTGTTCTGCCAGCAGGCAGGGTATCATAAAAACAATATTATAGGCAGAGCACATCTGCCATCTGCTCCTTCCTGACAATGTGGAATGAGAAGAAATGACTGAGTTTCACAAACAGCTAAACATGAAAGATGGGACCTGCTTGGCAGCTGATGCACAGTGTTTGTTTAGTCTACAGTGCCACAGCAGGCCTGGAAAATGCTGTGATCTGGGACCAGCATCACTGATGACTCTGTTAATGAAGAGGGATCTGCTGTGGTGCTGCTGTGGCTGGTGCACGTGTCCCGTGTGCCATCCTGCGAATGGCTGCAGTGAATGTAATGAGCAGCCTCAGCAAATAACTTTCTGTGCTGGGATAGCAGAGCTCCTGCTCCTGTAGCTGTGGAGGGAGGCAGAAAACTGCAGTGCAGAGAGCTCCACCAGCAGAAAGCTGCTCAAAGATGATTTGGGTGTGGATGACAATATGCACAGTGGTGTGTGCTTCTTAGAGATAGTCACAGGCCCATAGTGTACGTGATGGGGGTCAGTTGTCTTGTACATCACCTGATGGCTCTCAAATCAAAGCTTTGCTCTAAGAAGCATGAACAGTTGTTGAGGCAAGCAAGTAAAAAACCAAAAGATGTACTGCTTCTGACTAGAGTTTGAACCAGTTGGAACCGGTCGGAACCCGTCAGAACTGGTCGAAACCGGTTTGAACTGGTCGTAACCGGTTTGAGCCGGTCGGAACTGGTTTGAACCGGTCGGAAGCGGTTGGAGCCGGTCGGAACCGGTTTGAACCAGTCTGAACCGGTTTCAACTGGTCGGAACCGGTCAGAACTGGTTTGAGCCGGTCGGAACCTGTTTGAGCCGGTCGGAACCGGTTTCAACTGGTCGGAACCGGTCGGAACCTGTTTGAGCCGGTCGGAACCGGTTGGAACCGGTCGGAACCGGTTTGAACCGGGCGGAAGCGGATTGAGCTGGTCGGAACCGTTTGGAGCCTGTCGGAACCGGTCGGAACCAGTTTGAACCGGTTTGAAACAGTCTGAACCGGTTTTAACTGATCGAAACCGGTCGGAAGCGGTTTGAACCGGTCGGAAGCGGTTTGAACCGGTCGGAAGCGGTTTGAGCCGGTCGGAACCGGTTTGAACCGGTCGGAACCGGTTTGAACTGGTCGGAACCGGTCGTAACCGGTTTGAGCCGGTCGGAACCGGTCATAACCGGTTTGAGCCGGTCGGAACCGGTCATAACCGGTTTGAACCGGTCGTAACCGGTTTGAGCCGGTCGGAATCGGTTTGAGCCGGTTGGAACTGGTCGGAACCGGTTTGAACTGGTCGGAACCGGTTTTAACCGGTCGGAACCAGTTGGAACCGGTCGGAACTGGTCTGAACCTGTTTGAGCCAGTCGGAACAGGTCTGAACCGTTTTGAGCTGGTCGGAACCTGTTTCAATCGTCGGAACCGGTCGGAACCGGTTTGAACTGGTCGGAACCGGATTGAACCGGTCGGAATCTGCTTGAACCGGTCGGAACCGGTCACAACCGGTTTGAGCCGGTCGGAACCGGTCGGAACCGGTTTGAACTGGTCGGAACCGGTTTGAGCTGGTCGGAACTGGTTGGAACCGGTTTGAACTGGTCGGAACCGGTTAGAACCGGTCTGAGCCGGTATGAACCGGTCGGAACCGGTTTGAGCCGGTTGGAACCGGTTTGAACCGGCTCAAACCGGTTTGAACTGGTCGGAACCGGTCTGAACCGGTTTGAACCGATCGGAACTGGTCGGAACTGGTCGGAACCGGTCGGAGCCGGTCGGAACCGGTTTGAGCCGGTCGGAACCGGTTTGAAGCGGTCGGAACCCGTCGGAACCAGTTGGAACCGGTTTGAACCGGTCGGAACCGGTCGGAACCGGTTGGAGCCGGTTTGAACTGGTCGGAACCAGTTTGAACTGGTTGGAACCGGTCGGAACCAGTTGGAACCGGTTTGAGCCAGTCAGAACAGGTCTGAACCGTTTTGAGCTGGTCGGAACCTGTTTCAACCGGTCGGAACAGGTTTGAACTGGTCGGAACCAGATTGAACCAGTCGGAATCTGTTTGAACCGGTCGGAACCGGTCACAACCGGTTTCAGCCGGTCGGAACCAGACTGAGCCGGTTTGAACCGGTCGGAACCGGTCGGAACCGGTTTGAACCGGTCTCAGCCCTATAAATTGCAGCCTATGGAAAATCCCCTTTGGACACTCCTTCAGGAGAGGTGAAAAACTGAGTAAGGTGCTGAGTATTTTCCAAGGCCATTGGCCAGGAGACATTCTTAAACTGCCAAGCAGGAAGTCTTGCTTTAAATAATGCATTTTCAGATCAGTTTGCATTTGTATATTATATTAATAGTGGTTGATATCCTTCTGTTGCTAGAATGGTTCTAATGTGTTGATTTATAGCTGGGTATAGCATTAAGATCTGTTACATGTAGCTAATTCTCAAGATATACATTAGGTATTTATGTAATTGCATGGTTTAGTGGGCTTTTTTTCAGAATCAATTTTTCTCTTTGTTGTGTTCAAAATAATGAAGACATTTGTTTGCCAGATAATTAATTACAATTTGTTTGAAGCCTCTTTGAATGAAAACTGGAAGTCAGGTAAAAGTCAGGAGAGCATTGAAAAGCTTGGGTTTTTTAGATTAGTTAAACAGACTGACACTAGATATGCTAGCTACTGAAGATACCCAGCTTGCAGTATTTTCATGAGGCACATAAAGTGTGTCATAGCAGAGGTAGTGTTAACCTCAGCATCATAGAAGTTTCTGTTCAGTGTTCACATTGTAAAGACCTTATAGATGCTGCACATTAAATTGTGTGAAGAGTATAAGAAATTTAGGCCCTAACATAAGGGTTGCAAATTAATAATAAACATTTAAAATGGGTATTTTTCCTTAAATATTATATGAATAGAAATAAAAAATAATTCTTCCTGTAACTGAGTTCAGCTGGAGCATTGATTGGTGTGTCCTGGCATCTGGCCATACTCGTAAAGAGAGAGAAATGCCTGAAGCAAAACATTAAAAAACAGAGAACCGTGGTAGAGAACATTCACTTCAGACTATAAAAAATGGTACAAGATCTGAAGATACTGAAGTCACCCTGTGAGTTCCTGTAATCCTGGGTATATATGCCTGAACTGATGCTAAAAACAAGAAGAAAATGTCTCTCAGTAAAGGCTGCTAATGGGTATTTTTCTTAATCGTGCTGCTCTCTAGTTTGACCTGATTGATGCTTATATCCTGTGAGAGATGGAGTATGCCTTGCAGCAGGGCTGCTGAGCTGTGGTAGGCTGCAGCTGCTGCAGAAATGGCCACTGTGGCTCAGGGTATTACTGCTTTTATGCTGCCCCAGCTGTGACCTTCCTGTGGCAAATAACCTGAGGTTTAACAAGGTGGTTGGTTCTGTCCTGGAAGAGATGACTCCTTATGCTGCCCATTAGGGAATTGGGCTGAAGGCTGGTGACAGGCAGCTGAAGGACAGTAACACTTGTGCAGCAGCCCCTTCTGTTGTTAATTTAATAAGGACCCTATGCAGAGTGGAGCCAGACCTTGCACCCTGCGTGCTCCAAACTACAAGATCCAGAACACAGCAAAGGTAACTCCAAGAGACATACAATTTGCAATAAACAGTTCTAGCGAGAAAAAACTATTACCTTCACCTTTGGACCACATTTCGTTAGATTTGTTTGTTATATAGATCTCTTCTCTGGTTTTTGCAGCTCCTCTGAATTTAGTCTTATCCTTCCAAATTGGTAGTTTATTCTCAGAAGGAACTGCAAATTCTATCCTTAAAGGTGGAATGAGATGCCAGCAAAATGCATTGCCATCATCTTTATAAATCATAAAAATTGCTATCAAGGCATTAGTTTATACTATGCAGACATTTTATAATAAAGTAGTGCACACTTTTGTAACGAAATGCTCCCCCAGCTTCAAAGGCAAATCAGTCAGTCAAAACCATCAAGGAATTAGAAAGCCTAATGCAGAAGAACATTCTTTTCAGGTCTGTTAGGAGGTATATGCTATGATTAAATCAGTAGAGAGAAGTTGATCTGTTCCAAGAATGCCTTGTTCATTGCCTATTTTTGTCCATGTCTGGCCAGAAGCCATTTTTCACAAAGGAAACTATTCATCTGATTCAGTCATGTAAAAATGATTGCTTAAATTACACTGGGCTATCAGCTAGCAGCTTTACCCAGGAGTGAAATCTCTTGAATCAATGCTATCTGTAAGTTTTGCACATTGTCTGAGATGTGCTTTGTCTATAAAATGTGGATAAGTTTAATTAAACTAAATTAGTTTTGTTGAGCAGTTTTTGAAATCCTTTCGAGCTGAGAAGTAGCTGTGCTGAGATTTCAGCTGCATTAAGAGGAAACTGATGAGCATTGTTCTCCTAATCACGTGTGGGGGCCTGGAGGAAGATAATATTCCTGGCTATGGCCTCTCTGGGACTACAGGAGTCCTCTCTGTCATGCACAGCATGTCCCTCTGATGCTAAACTTAAGCTTCTACAAAAAATGCAACGTGTAAGTACAGGCTGTAAATTGAACTTGCTGTTAAGCGTGTTGATATGCTTGAGCTTACCACACTTAAGGTGAAATGGAATGCAGCTCAATGGAATATAGCTTTTTTGCAAGTCCATCATATATACATTGTGCTGCACTTCCTAAGGAAGTGAAACAGTTCCCCTGGTCTGGATGGTTAATGGCCATACTCGAGTGATCCTTCTCACCAAATGCATTTGATTGTACTCAAATGCAACTTGTTTTTCCCGATGAGCTCGGTGAAAGCTGATGACTGTGGCTTTGGAATTAATTTGAGCTTGCTAGTCATCACAAATGTCTTAACAAATGACACTTCAGCACGTTACAGGCTTTTTATGCCATTACCCTGAGTACAGTTCTTATCTGTTTGAAGAGGCTACCAGTCCTTTGTGGAACTTGGTTTGGAGAGGACTTTTCCACTTCCTAAAGTAGATAGTAATGTAACTTCTTTCCCTAGCAATGAGGAGAGTCTACTCCAGTACACTCTCAGTTGCACTCAGGAACTTGCCATTGTGCTTCAACGTGGTGCCCTGGCTTGCCAATAAAAGCTCCTCATGGGTGGGAAGAGGCTACCATGAGAGCCCTTGCAGTGGAGACATTTGTTGCTGCCAGAAAGCAGATAATCATCCAGGGGTGATGTGATTCTCCATGTGGGTGATACCCTGTGCCCGTTTCCCAAAAATTTAGGGATTTTTTTTCTTGAAGCAAACACCCAGTGGCTGTGCAAACCTAATCTGACTGATTTGACTTTAATGCTCAGTAGTGTGTGCAGAGAAAGCAGAGAAATGCTTGAAATTAAGTAAATGATTTGGTGTTATCCCACTCAATGTCACACACTCAAATGATGGCAGGTCAGCTTGCAAATGGACCCTGTTTCCAAAGGGAAACCAGATCTCCTGCTCTCAAATCCCAGGTCATGGTAAATGGTACAATTTCTGCAGGGCACAATGGCACAATCTGCTAAGATTGTCCTTGGTAGTCCTGACCTGTGGGCATGGTTGGTTGGTGAAGAGCTGGGACATGGCTGAGAATCAGACTATTGAATTAGCAGTGAGGTTCCAGTGAGCAGCAATGATCCTGTTTCACTCTAACACTGTCTGGAATGCACAAGGCAGTGAGGGCACAGGGCCCCTTTTGGTCCTCTGAGCAATAAAGAATGATACTTCTCTTTATCTGACTGTTTTTGCACTTTTCCTTTTAGATCTCTCCATCCTCCATCAGGAAAATAAGAAGATTCAAAAGAACACTGTGGGGAGATACCAAGCTTGGCTTTGGCATTCTCTTGCCAAAACCTTTCCTCGCCTGTCACGGGGGAGAAACAGTCCCAGGCAGCAGCACAGTGCTCTGGCTGATGTCCCCTGGCAAACCTGTGTGCTGCAGCTTAAGGCAGTGAGGAGGTGACATGAAGATGTCAGCTGTCAGGGGCTGGCCCAGGAGCTATTTTTTTTTCAAGCCTCTCACTGACAGCTTTTTTTTTTTAACCCTATAAATTTGTTTTCCTATTGCAGTGTCTAGCAGAGAGGCAGTGAAGTGGATTGCAAGGGACCGGCGTGCAGGGGAACCTTGGTGTGCAGGGTGTGCCTGTTCCCCTGGGAAGTTCCACTGCTGCCTTCCCTCAGGCTAAGCTCATGTCCAGCATCTGCTCAGGAGTGTGGCTGCTGGGAGAGATGGTCCTTGACCCACACAGCTGTTCAAAGAGGCCTCTTTATAAAGATGAGTTACCCAGCACAAGGAATAAAGTGCACTGGGTAGGATTAAGAGCTTGTATTTCTTAAGTGTATGTAAGAACACACTAATTCAGTTCCTTGTCTAATGACTAATTAAGCCCATTTACTCTTTCTGTTGTTTCTTCTAGATGCTGATACATTTTGTTGCAAACTGATTTGCTTCTTCAGCACCCAACTTCAGCATAAACAATGCCAATCTGTTAGTGATGCAGAATTCCCTTGGCTAAAAGAGCAGCTCTCCTCCATAAACTTGCTAAATAGAATCAAGGGAGGGTAAAATTCTTCATTCAGCTCTTTTTTTTTCCTGCCAAGCATCTGAGGTTGTGGTTTCTATTCTCTGATGTGGAAGCGAAGGAGTGCAGGAATGACTAAATACGGTCATTTAGTCTTCTCCGAAATTCCACCAAATCCTCTCTGTCTTTTTGGTGTGATTGGCCAGCCATGCTATTCTATCAAGACTGTATTTATTATAGGGTCTTTCATTGCATTAGCTATTTAGAATTATTTTGAATTTTCAAAATACAACTCCCTCTGTGGTAATATAAGATTTTATACATTTAACAACAATTCCACTCACATTTCTGTTGGATAATATTCAATATCTCACCTAAATAGTCTCCTCTGTATTGTAAATATTCATCATTTTCCCCATCTATTCCTGTCTGCCTGCACAGACACTGAAATTTCCTTTCTGTCAGTCAAGTCATAAAGCATTAAGAGGGGCAGTTTTTCTCCACTAAGTGAAAATATGAGCTTGTCTATTTAGCTCTGCAGAGACGTTAGCATTCATTCTGTGTGCAGTTAATGTATGTGGCTGCAGCAGCCACAGATTCTGCAGGAACAAGCAGCACCACAAAATCACATGCTGAGTGTTTTATTGGGAAAATGCAAAGCTCAGTGTTTGATCCCTATGTTAAGTCACCTAAAATACCCCCTCCCCTCTTCTCAGCCCCCTACCTCCCCATTTTCTAATCTGCTGTGTGGTATTGAGAATTACTGTGCATTTGATAGGAAATATCTGCTCAGTGACAGCCTAAAAAATTGCCTGTGGTCCTCCCTGGTGAGGGGCTGGTGGCTGCCTGTGGACCCTGCCCAGCATGTTTGCCACTGCCCTGACTCCTTTCGGCTGTCTGGATTTGTTCCCCGAGCAATGTTGTGTGCCTGTCCAAGTGCAAATCAAAGCCAGGCTGAGGGGTCCCTCTGAGGATGGCTGGGGCTGTGCAGGGCAGAGGATGATGCTGCAGACCTCTGCAGTGCTCCTGTGTATGTGTGCCTGTGCAAGGATGGCCTTTTCTGAAATGTGGGGCTGCTGCCTCCCGGGTCAGGGTCGTGAATTCTCCTTTCACCGGAGGCAAATCTTCCCCCACCTTAGTCCTTGCATGCTTCAGTGACAGGATCAGTCTCCAGGCAGCTCGTGGTCGGTCTGCAAAGGGTTAATTGGCCATCTGTGGGGAGTGGCTTTGGTTATCTGTGTGTTCAATTTACAACTACATAAAACTTTGCAGGCTCATCATGGTTCATGTGTGCTTGAAGTGAGAAATGTGTCACCTCTTCACTGCCAGCTCTCACTGTTCCCCATCATATGTCATCTGAAAACTGTGTAAGACTCGGTGAGGCAGCAGCTAATGAGCAGAGGAGCAGCTGTGCTCCCTAACAGGCAGTGTCCCCTCCAGCAGGACCACTGTCCTTGGGTGATCCCTGGTCCACTGTGAGAACTGTTAGGAGAACATCCTGGTTTTATTTTGCAACTCCACCGTGTATCCCTGGTGCAGCAGGTGCTCTGGGGCAAGTGGTGCCCCACATGGATTCTGAGACTCCTGGGCAAGCCTCAAGAAAATGATCTGCATTCTTACAAGGCTGATGTTATGCACAGTGTAAGAAAGATTACAGAGAATGGAAATGAGCAGCAACTCACTTGGAGAAAGAAGAGAAAGTTTTCACTTCATGAAATATGTTTGAGTTGCCACATCATTAAGAAAACCATGATCATGATCAGATTAATGGACGATTGCCCTATGAAGAGCAACTTTAGTATGAACACTAATGAAAATCTGTCTGTCATGACTCATTTCAATTAAAAATAGGTGTTTCAGCTGCTATTTGCCAGTCTGGGATTCAGCTGTGGCTAGTGAAAGTGCAGTCTCTGCTGAGGGTTTTAAGGATTGTATGAGCAGGGCTGTTGGCCCAAGTGAATGCTGAGCTAGCGACAGAGCTGGGAAGAGAACACGGGTCTTTGTGCAGTGGTCTTTTAGGTGCATCCTGCAGGTGCCTCTGGCTTTTGTTCCTAAAGAAGACATCGGGTTTGTTGCCTTGGGAGAGTCTGCTGGCAATTCCCTCTCGGGCACATTGGTGCCTGGAGAAGTGCTGGCATCAGCCTACTACCCTTGTTTGAAACTGCAGGATGAAGGAGGAACTCTCTGTGTATTTAAACAGTGCTCGAACTACTGCTTGAAGCATCTGAAAGGGACTGGGTTGCCTGTGAAGAGTTCAGTACTTTCTGTGCCTCAAGGTCGGTGATAGAATTCCTGCTGATTTGTAAAGAGCAGAGGTGGCTTCAGGGTTGATGTTGCTGAAAAAAAGGCCTCACTTTTGACCCCAACTCCATAGAACCTGAGCTCAGATGTGAAAAAACCATCCTAATCCCCATTCTGCTGCTTAATTTTTATCTATTAAACACAAGAGAGGCTCTGCCAAACAGAAGACATGAATCCAGTCAGGATGTTTCTCCTCCTAGATGAAAGATGCAGGGCAGGTGGCACAGATGGCCATGTCCCCAGAGGGGAATTTTCAGCCTCTGAGGAATAGGCTGCAAATAAGGGCATTTGAAAAGATTGACAAGGGGATAAACCTTGTTTGTCCGGGCCAAGAGACTTCTGTGTTTCTTCTCCATCCAGAAGTGTAGCTGGTGTCTACCATCATCATCCCAAATGGAGCTGTGTCACACCAGACCAGACATGGGGTTTTCTGCTCAATATATTAATGTGAAATATCAGGAAAAACCTAGACTCTTCCATGCAGGAGATGAAGGGACTGAAATCAAAACAGATTTGCTGGAGGACAGGCGACCAGGGAGCAAGGAGGGATGGGGAAGGGGATGCCCTGTGTTGGATGCTGGCATTTGCACACTCTAAAGCCCTCTGATTCCTGTGATCTGCAGTGTTACTGCCCTGCCTGTGCTCTTGCTGCTGTTTCTCAGCATGTATTCAAACACTTCACACTAATGATCCTTCATTGCTAGCAGTAATGCAAATGTGTTCTTACCAGAAATATGAGAAATCTGCTGTTGTCTCAGCTTTTCTTTTGGTTTGACAAGTACTTCATAGCAGGTGATAACAGGCCCTGACACAGCCAACTTGCTGCTGTAGTGTTTTGAGTCAGTTTAGCTGAGCTGAGTCCTGATCCATTTTTGGGGCTGATGAGAGATTTTTCCAGGATCTTCCTTCAGTGATAGAAACATTTCTGGGAGATATTTTTATGGTGCAATGACCTCTTGGCTGATCTCTGACTGTGTGTCCTGGATGGTGTCACTCTGAGAGCAAGGCTCTTCTGTGCTGGGGCTCATGCCTGCTACGACAGGAACAGACATCCAGAACAGACACAGGTGAGCCTCAAAATGAAGTGCAAATGCTGCAAACCTGGCTTCAAGGAGTCTCAGATGCTGCTCAGATGGCCATGAGATATATGAAATTCTAAAGAGATGAACTGTAATAGCCACTGTCTTATCAGAAGTGTGGTTACCTCTGGAGGGAAGTGGGGCAGATGCAAAGGGATTGTGGGCAGATGCAAATTTTTATCATTTTCTTCTTTTTTTTTTCCCCCTGGTATTACATACAGATCTCTTTGGCACCAAAGTAGCACTGGAAGAGAGCTTCTCAGAAAAATAGACAGCTTTGCCATAGATTGAAGCTAGGACAGTGATTATCTACATTAATGCTTTTGCTGCTGCTGCTAAGACAAGTGTAATTTTTCTTCAATAATAAGTACCAGAAATAAAAATATTGCTTGAATGTATACAACTCATGTTTTTCAGTTTGGGACTTCTTCAGGACTGACAATATTTATTTGATGACTGGTCCCATTAAAATTGCCATATTGATTCATTTGCCATGAAAATGAATTGGTGGATATTTCATATAATACAGTTGTATTGATCTTCTAGAAGCTGGTGAGATGGAGGCTTTCATCACTGGACAGCACATTATACTTTAATTGATATATTCTGAAAGCTAATTAGAGGCCAGCTGGATTCCTGGGGGGAATAATATTTATTTTTGATGTTGACAAAGTGCTCCAAAGCACAAGTCGTATGGTGTGATTTAGCAGTGATTAAAACTTGGCTACAGACAAGAGACAACTTGAGGAAACTGCCAAGAAGCTGAGACCAGAAAGAGTGAAGGCCTAGATGTGTGTAATCACTTTGTGCTCTGTCACATACACACACCTTTCTGTCTATCTATCAGCCAGTGAAGTTTCTGGAGAGAGGCTGCAGCACTTTAATTATTCAGTGTCAATCATCCTGGAAGCAGCACAGACACGTCTGTGTGCATGTGCCATGTGCAGCCTTGTCTTTGCAGAAGGGGTTCCTAAAGTCCCACAAATAAGTACAAGTGATTCAGGAAACCTAAACTCTTCCAGTCATGGTATCTTACAATGCAGCTTCTCTGATATGATCATGTTTCTCACCTTATAATATAAAACATCTATTTTTTTCCCATAACTCACGTGTGTAATCTCCTCTATGCAAAAATATGTTTTGCACTGCAGGGGAGGGAAAGAGGGAATGTCACGAGGAACCTGTTGCCGTGAAAACTCACCAGTGAACACACCAAGCATCTGGAATGATTAGCTCAGGTATAGACATCTGCATCCCATCAGATGGATCCAAACACTAATTTTGATCTTTTATATATCTGCTTCCCAATTTGCTATATGAAGAATTATCTTTCCAAATTTCCTCCAGTGCTTTGGATGACTCTGGCAAAGAATTCCCCGTATTTTCAGTTTATTATGCTGGAGTTTTTATTTGATTTCTCGAGAGGGGAGGTGTTCTTTGTGACAAGGTTAAAGGATTTCAGTGAAAATTGTGGGTGAGCTTTACCCACAGCATGTCCATGCTCCTGCAAAGAGCAAAGTCAAGCAGCCCTGCCTCATCCTCATGAGCTTCTGCAAGGTCTGCTCTCAGCCTCTCATCCAGAGACCAAACCATTTTCTTTTTATTACTGTTGAAGGCTGTGACTGTTTTTCAATTTTCTTTCATTTGTGGCAGGTATGAGCTCTGTCTGTTTTTCTGTAATTGATTCCTGTTCTCATTTCTCTCCACCTGCCTGTCGGACGAGCTCTGTGCTCTGCAGAGCTCTGTCAGTGTCTGCAGTGGCTGGAGCTCTGCCTGTGCAGCAGCTGCCTCTGCCCGGCTGCCGCCTGCCCGCAGTGCCCTGGCCCTGCCCGCCTCCCCTGCTCCCTGGCACACGCTGCTGCTCCCAGCTTTGCTGCCATTCCTTCATTCCATCGTGTGCTGGCATGCCGTGCTCCTGTGCCGGGGGAAAACAGCGCTTGGAGCAGACTGGAGTGCCTGCGAGTGGCTCTGACACAGGATGGGGGTCTCAGTTTCCAGCCAGCCTACCTGCAGCAGGGGATTCCAGGCTGCCGGGGTGATCTTCTGCACCTCTCACTGCTCTAAAAAGGTCACAGCCTGGTGCTCAGCAGGCACCAAAGGAAGCGCTCGCTGGCTCCTGCAAGCTTGGTTGTCTTCCTAGGAGCTGAGCTTATCTTCAAGGGTTGCTTCTGTTGTAGCTCCCTTGATTTTGATAAATTCCAGTTGTGCCTCCAGGAGTTACTCTCCAGCAGCTGGAGAGGGAGTCTGAAAGAGCAGAACTGTCTTGCACAGGACACACTGACCACTGGCATCAGTCCCATACTCTGACAGGCAGCTGCAGCATCCTCCTCAGATATTGCTCCTTAGCTGCTGCTAGTACTTAACCTCTTCTCCCTCTCACATATAATCTCATCACCCTGACAATTGAGCAGCTGCAAGAGGAGAGAGAATCTCCTCAATATTTACAGAAAGATTTTCTGCTTCTGCCCAACAGCAAAAAGCCATTAAGAAAAGATTTTGGTTCTGTTAGTCTGGGCAAGGAATTTGTTTGTGAAACTAAATTTTTTGTTTTTTCCTGGCAATGCTCTCTTTTGGTAAATCTTCATGAAGCCAATATAATTCCTTTCCCAATGTCTTCCCATGTCACCATGAGCACAGACTTAGAGCCATCCAGCTTTGTCAAGTTCCTGGTGTGAGTTACCTGTGGGTTTTCCTCCTTTTCAGCCTGGTGATGAAAAGCTTTTCAGCTTCTCAGCCCCACACAGGGGTGACAGCTCTCAATGCCTTTCCAAAGTCCTCTGAGACCTGGGGCTCCTCTTATGGTTGTAGTTCCTGAGTTGGAATATGTTACCAGTGGCACTCCCAAATGTCTCCATCCTCCTTGGCTGATGGGGCTCACGGGAGAGGAGAGCCTGGGGGTGAGCAGGGTCCCCCAGCCGGTCCTGCTGAGGTGGCCTTGGGTGCTGTGGGGCTCTGTCCCTGGAAGGGGGCAGGTGTGACTAAACCATGGCTGGAAGTGTCTTGAGGGATTTCTGTCACTCCAGAGCTGCTAGGCATCAGCTAGCGCTGTGCCCAGGCACTCCCTGGAGAGGGAAGCTTCACGGATCAGAGGGCTGTGGCTCAGAACAAGCCACGGACACACTGAGCCTGCTTAAGGCAGGGATGTCTGTGAAAGCCTGGGGTAGGCAGGCCAGCTGTGATCAATCCTGGGACAGGCCTGCTGCTGTGACTGAAAGCCTGCAGAGGTGCTTGCCAGGGAGCAGCTTGGGGCTCACCAGGCTGGCTTCTTGCACTGGGTCATGAGAACCATGAAGATGAAATGGCTGCTAGAAACCCCAGGGAAGAGCCAGACTTAGATTCTTCACGTCGCAACGGGTAAAGCACATGGGACAGCAGCTGTGCTTGGTAAAGCTGTAATATGCAAGCTGCCTTCTTGTGCATGTGGATGGAGCTTCCAAGGGCTGCTCTCCACCTCACCTGTGCTGTGGTTTAAGGGCAAATATGATATGGAATGGGTAACTTAGAAAATATAAGCCTTGCTGGACCTTCATGGCACGACTGGAGCCTGCATGGTCGTTGCTTCTGGTGAGAGGTAGGAGCTAAAAACCTTTCTGGATCTGGGCCTGACTCCTTAGCCAGGAAGAATGTATTCTCCCATCTGAAAAAGGTCTGGTATATGATTAAAGTGTTAGGATATCTCCTCTGATAATTCCAGTACTAGCTGTGTTAAAGGCACGGGAATGATGGACAGAATCACAAGTTCCTCCAGTCTGGTCTTTGCAGTGCTGTGAGTTTGAGGGGGGTGAAAGGGTCTTGTGAAGCACTTGCAGGTACAAACTTCAATGGGGAATGTTTTTTTTCCCTTTGAAATGGCACATTCATCTGGTACCTGTTTTCTTCTAGGAGAGGGCGGGAAGCATGTTTACTCATTTCCTTCCCTCCTCCTTGAAGTTTTCCAGGAGAAATGGTGCTGGGGCAGGTTCATAGGTAGGACTGCCAACACAGGTAGGGGTTCTGTGATGCAGAACATGGTTGTTTTGATGCCACATCACAGCTGTTTTGTTTTCTCCCTCCCACTGGCTATTCTCAGACGTGTAAGAGAGTTTAAAATTGCTTTTTGGGGGAGTTACTGTCATGAAAGGACCCAGAGTCAGCAACCATGATGTTGATATTCATTACCAATTGCCAGTGCTCTTTAAATAACAGATACTATGGCTACTTTGACATATCCTCAATTAAAAACAGTGGATTAATTAGAACATTTGAAACCCCATCATATCATGGATATGTTTGGTGTTTTTCAGAGAAACAGATCAGTTAAGGCAATTCAATTCTAATTTGGCTTTAAAAATACTTTGCACATTTTTATGTGCTGTTTGAATAAGAACAATAAATATGTATTTCCATGAAAATCCATTTGCTTCCCAGGGTATAAATGTCCAATGTGAAATCCCAGAGTGAGCAATATGGTTTCCCTTGGACAGAGTCTCTCAGTTTAAGTGTTGTATAACTCATGCTCTGCTCCTGGTGTGGTGGCATAGAAACTGTTCCTTGTATATAGCTTTATATAACTGCTGTATATAACCTGCTATAGCTAAACTGCAGCAATTTAAAAGCAATGACAATTTATTCCCAAGTGTGGTCCCTGATCAAAGTTGGAGTCCCCATTTTAGGTGTTAAATATTTATTCAAAGTGCAGATCACGCATTTCTGGTACTGTGCAGGGAATTTATGATAAAGTACCATTTCAGGCTGAACACCAGAATGTCTCCTACTCCAGCATTTTCTTTTTTTTTTTTTTTTTAAGAGGAAAGTAATTGAACATAAAATAGAATTAGACCAGTCCTTTTGCCAGTAAGCTTTAGCTAGCTCCCATTTCTGCAGCATTAGTGTGCAGGCCCAGCAGCTGTGGGATGCTGGGTGGGTGCCTCCTCACCTGGCTGGGTCTCCTGGTGCCTCTCTGGGTTTGAGTTGTTGGCTGGCAGAGCTGACAGTGCTGTGGGTCTGCTCACTGCCCGTGGTGGTGACAGCGCTGTGCACCTGCCCTGGCCAGCCCAGGAGAAACTCCCTTGTGTGCCAGGCAGAAACTGGGCAAGGAGTGAGCAGTACAGGGGGCTGCACACACGATGGGCAGGGTGACACACACCTTCTGTACCCAGTGTAGAAATAAGGAGGGTGAAGGGAGAGGGGTAGGCACCATCAATGGGAAACTTCTGCCAGACTGAGGGAGGGATCTGAAGGTGTTTCACTCTCCTTTTTGTACAGGTAGAGCCTGGACAAGCAGGTGACTAAATTCAGGTATCTGAAGTTAGCTGAGGTAGATCAATCTGAGTAAAAGGACACATAGGACAGCTCTGCAAAGGTGCAAACAATAATGCAGGACTTGGAGCATTCCATCATTTGTAGCTCAGCATTCACCTGGAGGAAGAGAGCCCTTTAATGATTGACCTATGGTTCTTTCCACAGTGCTGACCCAGTGCTCTGGCTCAGGTGAAGTTTTGCCTTTTGGCAAAACTGGGAACAGTGTCTACTGCTGCAGGTAATGTGTCCAACAAAATTATCGAGT
Source organism: Prinia subflava (assembly GCF_021018805.1). NCBI lineage: Eukaryota > Metazoa > Chordata > Aves > Passeriformes > Cisticolidae > Prinia > Prinia subflava. The sequence continues at coordinate 33,995,837 of NC_086249.1, forward strand.
TTGGCAGATGGAATCCATTTTCATAGTCCATAATTATCTTTCTTCTGTGAGCCTTATTGTTTTTAATTCCAGTAATACTGATATGTATGTTTGCTTCATGTACTGTGCGATGTGTCTTCCCTGAAAAAACTCTTTGATTTACCTCTTTGTTCTTACACCCATGACACTGAGTCAAGGAATGAAAACCACCTGACTTTGGGGTCAATAAATGACCAGTTAGCTGAGTGTTGACAAATTAAAGAACTGCTAACTCTTGTTCCACATGCTTGTGAACAAATCACAGAATCATTTAAAAGGGGCCGCTGGAGATCATCCAGTCCTATCCCCTTCTTGAAGTGGTTCCAGTTAGGTTGGGTTGCTCAGTCCCAGCTGAGTTTCAGACATCTCCAGGGATGGAGATTGCCCAGCCTCACTGTTCAAGGAATGGCAGCAGGCAAAAGCACACAGAAAGAGAGGTGAAAAACACCTCACAACAACAGGACAGTGCAGTGGGCAGTCACCTCAGCTCTCCAGGGTAACAGTCACCATAAATATTTCGCTTATCTAGTTCCTAGTGACACAAACAACTCCATTTAACCCCAGGAGCATTTCCATATGCTATTGAACTAACAGGAAGGCATGACAATTTTTAAGCTTTAGGCAGCCTTATTTAGAAGTGAACTTCAAATATTTAACCACTGCATCGTCTCTACTAAACAGAGGTCTCACGTTTGCACAACTGAGGGTGAGGGTCATGCTCTGTATCTGAGGAAATTAATGCCAGCTCTGACTCTGAGGATCAAACCCTGAATGACTCTACAGGAACGATTTATCACCACAGGAGTGAAGAATCATCTTCTTTCTTACGTAGCAGAGGTTAGGACAGAAACACATTGACCTTCTCCAGGAGGAGAACTGGGACACATTGAGATTCTGATCACTGTCATGTTGTTGGAAATTGAGAGAAAATCCTTTGAAATGACATTGGAGCACAGCAGCAATGAGCAGCCTGAGAATGAAGCCCATAATCTCTCTGTCCTTATGTTGTACATGTTCTTCCTGTAGCCTAGTTTAAGAACAAAATCTTAATTTGTTTGAGAAAACCAAAAGTGTCTGCTGTATTTCATTTATCTGGGGACACACTGGTGCTGATGAGCTGGAGGAGGATGTTATCTCTGTCCTTTTACAAGGAGACAGATAACACCATGATGTGTGCAAGAGCCAAGGTGTGGCAGGTAGGTTAGGAACAAGATAGCTCTTTTGGTTCCTGCAAAGCACAGAGCAGGGCAGGTCTCTGAGGACTGCTGAGGCATGGGGAGCAACAGGAAATGGAGGTTATGAGTGCTTTTATCCCCTTGTTCCCACTGCAACAGTAATGACCACTCTGCACCTTCAGAGAAGGGCTGCCAGGAGCAGACCCCTCCTGATTATGGTCATGGCTGTAGTTCACTTAACCTTTTCATCCTGTGGCTGACTTTATGCACAAGGACATAACAAGTTTCTTTCCCCACTTTTTGGACACAGCAGTGCCCAAGTTTTTAGAGCATGACTGCAAAGACGTAAATGTGACCTGTTCTGAGCCAGGCTGCCTGCGTAATGGCACAAAGGGGACAGATGAGGAAGAGTTTGCTTGGTTTCTCCTATAGAAGCAGGGAAGAGGACTCCAGGGATATTCAGCTTGTGTCTTGTCAGCTTCTACTTGCCCTGCTGGGATCTTTTTGTTTTGTTGGTTCTCTGCCCTGACATCTTCTGGGCATTAAAAGAGTATAAGGGTGCAAGGCCATAGGCATATTGCACTAAAGAAAGCCATAGGCACTGGGGCTTAATACAGCTCTTTACTGTGCTGGTGGGTAAACAGGAGTAATCAGGTGTTTAGGAAAAATAGTGCCAAAGACTATTTCAGAGGAGGTGTTGTCTGAAAAGTGTTCTGCCCAGGTGAGAGGAGCCCTGCCCCAGTAAACAGCAGGAACCTGAGCTGTCTGAGCATCACTTCTGGTTTAGCTGCAGATCTCCACACCCCAGGTTACCACTAACCCTTGTGGCCCTAGGCAGGGTTTGAATGCTCTCCCCTGTGGTTAATAGCTTCTGAGCTGGACTTCTCTGGTGGTACTTGTGGTGCTGTGCACCTGAGCCTGGTCTTCTCTGACCAAAACCTGAGGGCCAGTGGTAGAGTGAAGTAGAGGAAGGGTGCAATGTCAGTGTGGCACCTTGGGTTAAGTAAGTGTCTGGGTAAAAATGTTCAAAGTGTCCCAGTGACCTGGGCAAACAGCTGTCTGCCACAAGTATCTCAGAAATCCCCTCTATAAATGGGTCTTGGGAACCTTAGATAAAGGGATGTGTTTGAAAATTATATCCTTCATGTTTAATGAGCAAGAAATCAACACAATGGGACCAGTCAGAGAGTTTGATGGAGGTATAACAAAATAGGGAGTATTTGCCACTCTCTCTCTGGTCCCAGTCTACCTTCTGTTCCCTGTCCAGGCCAAACTGTGCATGCTTGAGGACTGAGGTTTATTTATTTGTTTGGTGAGGACCTCTCTTGAAGCACATGCACACTTTGGCTGAAGTTTTCAGGTGCTAATAAAGTAAAGATCCTCTTCAGGTTTTGGTTGCCAACTCTAATTTAGGTGCATAAGCACCAGAAGAGATGGCAGTGGTTACATTTATTCTCTGGTTTACACGGAGAGAGAACCCGTTGCCTGTTCATTGAACTGGATTTACCATATCCCAAAGACTGTGCATGTGGAAGAAATGACAATTGTTTGACAAAAAGCCCTGCAGTAAATTCCCCACTTTGCACCCTCTGCTCCAGATAAAATGGTGTTAGCCTGCCAGGAGGCATAAAACAGCAAACTGCATAACTACACAGCTAATTGCAGCTAATGACCAGAGAAATGGGTAACCCTTGCTGGCATGGAATCAGCCAGTGGCTTCCCTGCTTATTTTACTGCTGATGGAAAAAGAAAATGTAGGAAGAGTGTCCTCTGACCTGTGGCCCAGTATTTGCTCTCAGTCCATTGGATAGCATATTGTGTCATATCAAAAGAGCAGTGGGGTGTGACTGGTCGTGACACACTCTGGGTTCCAATAGAAAACAGTCCTGCAAGGCTCCCTTTGTTCTTGCCTTGTTAGCTAGCAGAAGAAATTCTCACAAAATTCCCGTTTTCCCCTTCTCAATCATTTTAAAACCCCACAACATTAGACCAAGCCTGGAGCACATGGAAAAAGGAATTGTGCCAGAAGATACCCTCCTTATGATCAAAAATTCCAGCAGAGGAGGGCGGCAAATTCTCCATGTGCTCAAAAATATGTTGAAGAGTAGAGCTGCAGAAATATGTAAAGTCTATTGTACTGCAATGTCTCCTTATGCATTAATGCCCCTCAAATGTAGCCTGTCAGCTCGCTTCAGCTCTGCAGTGAATCTCTTTTTGTCATTCTGAAATCTGTAAATAATGAAGGCTATCTATTAGGAAAGTATCAAAGGTCTTTTTTAACCCACTTCATAAAGGAGTCCTGCGGGCTATGATTTGGAAAGGGTCTGGGCTGCTGTAACTTGTTTGAGCCCTAATGTGATAAAATTGGGAGTTATGAAATGTGAATCTTAAGTTCAATCTCAATGTTGGCACAAGTCAGACAATGAAAGTATCTGTCTGATTAGGCAATTAAACAAGGAGAGATGACTCAAAATATCCTCTCCATTTCAGTAACTCCTGTAAAATTAAGGGCCCTTTGAAAACCAGGTCAAAATCCCTTTTTCTTTAATACACCTGCATTTATTGAAATGCTATGAAAGAAGATGAAGGCAGCTGCAACCTGACGAGGATTGGGTGAGTTCCAGTGTCACACCAAGACTCTAAAATGGTTGAGGAATTAGGAGTGACAGACTAGTCCCCTGAGCAATTGGTTTTTATACCCCATCTTTCTGCTTTCCAGGCCCTGCTGTGTTTCTCCTGACTGGTGGAATGTGTTTTGTGGGTTGGCAAATCCTCTGGATAAGTCAGGAGTTTGCTCAGAGAGAGCAGTGAAGTGAATCTCAGGGTCTTATCCTGAAGTGCTGGGCTGCAAGGAGATGCAAGATGAGTTCAACTCTGACTTCTCCTACTCCACCCTTTTAGTGCAGTCAGATGTGCTGCTGTGATTGCCTTCATCAGATCCCTCAGTCTTCACGGGAGGGCACAGGCAAGCCTTCTCCTGCCTCCACAGGATTCCTACTGTGGCTGCAGGGACCATGCTCTCTGCTCCACTGTCCCTGTGCCGGTGCTGCAGGGACAGTGCCTGGAATGTGAAGTGGGAATGCAAAAGGGGATGCTCCAAGCATGCAGGTGGCAGGACAAACCTGGCTGTCCCTCAGGAAGGGAGACCTGCTGGTAGCAGGCAAAGAAAATGCAGAAAGGGCTTTGCAAATGGGATCCCCAGGTTGCTTATAAATGTGTCTCTCCTCATTTTTCTGTGTTACAGTGAGTTATTTGTCCCGGTTTAGATATGGAATAAACTGCTCTTGTTCTCCTGCCTTACGCACTGTGTCCTGAACATCTTGTTCTAATGGCTTTAGGCCACCGATAGTTTCTGGCAGGCTGAACAAATAAAATGGGTAAAAAAATGCCATAAAAATACCAAGCAAATTTTTCAACCAGCTCCATTATGTTGTTTGTTGGCTGGGTTATATTGCTATGTTGGGTTATATTACTGTGCAAGTATTTTGTGCTCGTTGGAGGAGGCTGAGTCAGTGCTGCTCCATGGCAGAGCTTTGTACAGGATCGGCAGAGGCTGCCGTGCCAGGGCAGGGTCAAGTCCATTGCCCAGTTTGGGTTCTACTTTACTGAATTTCCTGGCAATGCAGCCAGCATATCCCAGGAGGATCTAGAGAACATCTGCAGCTCTTGAGCAAGGTCTGCAGTAGGCTCAGCTGGAGACACTCAGCTGCAGCTGAATTGATCAGGCGGTACAAGAGAAAGTAGAGCTCACCTCTGAATGCAAGTGAAGAAACACATGATGGAACCCCTCACAGACAGAGGTCCTCAGTGGACAGACAGCAAAATAAACTTAAAGCCGCTGGGAGATGCACAGTCAATGTAAGAGCACATTTTGTCCCAGTTAGATCCTAAATAAACAAATGTTGGAATGATGCTATGTAAAATGAATTTAAAATCTGTCTAATGAGTTTTGTGCCCAGTGAAGTTCTCTCTTTAATCTACAAGCCTCCCATAGGAGACTATCTGCTGATTTTTTTTCCCCTTCAGACCTTCAGGAATTCCCACAAGGTACATAATGTATTCACACTGTACTTTTGTATTGACTATTGATCAAAGCTTTGTTTCAATAAATGCAAATGTTCATAATTTTGGTATAAACCTAGCATTTCAGTGAGAGCAATTTTTTGTACTGCCTTAAAAATAACTGGTTGGCATGTTTTTAATGTGCTTGATTATTGCAGAATGTCCAAGGATAGAAAGAAAGAGGATGCTAGAGTAATCTACAGACAATAATAATTAAGGACTGTTACCACAAATTGAATGAATAAATTTGAATGAATACCTCCACAAACTCAGCTTAAATTCATTAGTCAAACTGGTATTTTCACTACTGTTTTGATCCAGATACTGTAATGCGTACTCTGTAGAGTGTCTTTGTAAAGTTATCTGGAATTTTATCAAAGTTAGGTTTGCTGTCCGTTATTTATTTATAAAGAAACAAAAATGTGCTAGTCCCTTCAGAATGCAAACAAACAAACAATAGCTATTCCCTGTCCTAGAGACCTTATACTCTAATCTAGACATGTGAAGAGGGGTGAGAACATTACACATTGTGGAAAAAAGACAAAAGAAGACAAATTTTATAATGAGAAGTAGGTAAGGCTCTGTGGTTCTATTACATTTTTTTAGGCTTAAGATCTTGAGGTGATGCAGAAGGCAGTGAGTTTTGAGAAGACATATGACTAAGGAGAGATTACTAAGAATTTTCCTCTTTTGATCCTTCCAATGTCACTTCCTGGTATTGTGACTGGAATGCTGATCTGTTTGTAGAAGAGGCCTTGACTGAAGGATCAGTGCTACACTGTACAGAAGCTAAAGCCCAAGGGGATGAATCACAAAGTGTAGGCTGATGCTCTGAGGTGTGATGTGTGTGATCCTTAAGGCAGGAATCGCTGTCCAAAAAAGGACTTGTGTGCCATGATGTGGAGTGTTTTGTGCTTTTACTGGCGATGTCTTGGCAGTTCATTGCAGAGCCCCAGGTCAGAATCCTGTCTCTCTGCAAGGCACAGAGGGAGATTGAAGCGTGGATGGGCAAGAGGAGTAGGCAGCACGCTGAACAGGCAGTAGCTTTGCCACTGCCCCTTCAGATGGGGATGTGTTTTAAATTGTTGCCTTCTCTGGGGCTTAGATCTCTTCTCAGAGCTAAGGGAAGCACATTTATCAGTCTGGATTTACAATTGGTAGCTTTTCCTGAAGGCTAGTACTGCAAAAATAAAAGGAGAAGAGATTAGTTTTTTACATTATTTTACAACCCAGTAGGTGGGATGAGAGAGATGCTCTTTCTGTTCTGCAGAGGACCAAGGCCAAACTTATCCTTGCCTGATGAAATTCAGCCTATTTATCTTCATCATCAATGAAGGATTTTTTGTCCTGTGCACGAAAAACTCATGGGATGAGAGAGGACACAAGTGAATGCCAGTGACATTCCTGTTTTCACTTGAAAGATTTGGGTTCGTGTCTTGGCTATATGAATGGTTTATACATTAATGCAGTGTCTGCTTGACATGCACCACCCTGAGTATGCCCCTCTCTGCAAGCCTGGCATCTGGGCCCTTGTAGATAAGGCTTTTCCACTGGGAGATAGGGAATAGATTTGAATTAGGCTTAATTAAATTTTACTTCCCCTTGTTTGGAATAGATTCACAGATAGAAAAAGGATAGTGATGTTCTCTGTTTAAAATACCCTTATGCAATTAAATATAATTGGGGAAATTTCCTGTTTCTGTATTATGGCACTTATTCAGTGTATCATTAAGGCACATGCATTCATGCAGGGCAGCAAGGACAGAGGGGGCAGCCCACCAGAATGTTGCAATTTTTGTGCTGTAGCAGCCACTGAACTGGCAGCTGGCATGGATTTAAATAATTTTATTTTTCCTGGTGTAGCATGCTTTTTCATTTCTATCATAGATAGATTCATCAGGGAAGGTACAATTACAATATATTTTGTTTTACAACCACCTAAATAGATGGCTGCTAGTAGCATTCAACAATGCATCAAGCACAATTAAAATATTCAGGTTTATAGAGAAGCAGTTTCCTGATTTCTTTAAAAAATAAGTTGAGAACTCAGTCAATTGTTCTTTCTTTTATTTTGACAGTGTTGCTTATGTTGATTAACACTGTACACTGTACTCCATGAGTGTTGCCACCGTCATTAATTTGGAAAGGATCACATTTGTGGCTCAGTTCAAAAGATGACACTCTTTCACCCCACTGAGGACTGGGAACCTGCTTATCACCAAGCAGCCCCATGACCAGAGGAGGAGCAGCAAGAAATGACCAAACATGGCACCAAGCCAAATGCTTTGAGGAGGATATGCAAGGCCTCCCTTTTTAATGCTTTGGTGTAGAAGTGGTCCTCTACCCAAGCAAAGACTTTTCTCTGTTTTCTGTCTACCAGTTCAGCAGCTCTGGAGGTCCCTAGCCCAACAGGTTGCAGACCAGCTCTTGCACTGGCCATCACTCTTCCATGTGGCTGCTACTCCCCAGCTTCATCCACTGCAGGCAGTGGCACCTCTTGGCTCCATGCCAAGCTGGAGCTAATTTGGAAGCTCACTTTTTTTGCTGAGCTGCACTTTTCCTAGTCTGGAAAATTGTTAGGAGAATCCCAATGCTTATCCGTCCTTGTGGCTCGGTGCAAGTGTTTACTTCCTACAGATTTGCCCTTCTATTTTAAGATGCAGGAAGCCCAGTCCCAGCAGTGGGGTTGTGACAGTTTGAGTTTCAAGCAGACAAGGCAGATTTGTTCCTAAACACCCATAAACACACTTCTGCCCTTTTGAGTGTCTCTGATGGCTTCTTCTGCTCTGTCACTTCTCTCTCTGTCACTGAGTGACATCGGGACACGATTGTTCAGCAAATTACCTTCTCTGCTTATAACATCTTGTGCGTATTTGAGGGCTATTACATGAGTCAAAACAGTTGTGTATGAGGCATTTGCCAGGCCTTGATTCCACCTTATAGAAACAATGGACTGTGATCCTAAATAAGCAGAAATAGTTCACCCCAGTTTTGATCACAAATCTATTTTAGTTACTGATGACAGGTGATTTAACTTTCCTGTCACTTTGTGAAGTCTTACTTTTACATTTTATTCACTGTTTACTATTACCCTTATTCCCCTTCAGAGTGACAAGACACCTAATCTCTCCTTTGTCCCTCTCCTTTGACTGTAGGAAGGTATTTCTAGGGAAGTAGGGGTCCAAACTGAATCCTTTCTTCTTCCATCTGGCAGTTCTAGTATTGCTCCTGGTGATGGTCCATGGTCAAGGGTCAGGATATTGGGTTTGTATTCCTAAACCTTGGATTTCACACACATTTTTCCCACTGCAGAGTGCTTGGATTTTGGGCTAAAACCATTTTTTCACCTGTTCTTCATTCATCTTGGAGACTCTTCCCCCTCCCCAGCCCCAGAGCAGCTGTCAGTGCTGTCTCTTGAATGTCGAAACCAAGTTTGGTCCAACCTATGTTATCAGGTCTGTAGGTTATTTTCTGAACCTGATTCCTGCTGCTCTTAAGCCCTTGCTTGTTCCTGGCAGCAGAGCTTTCCCCTCTCCTCTTTGCCCTGCTCTGAAATCGATGTTGCACTGTACGGTTGACCTGGACATACTGTTCTTAAATTTTAGAAAAGCTGCAAAGGTCCCAGCTCCTGTGTTTTAAGGGTGCACCAAATGCCTAAACCAGTATCTTTTACTGGCACAGACTGTGGAAAAATATTTTCTGCTTGTCTGTATTTGTTGTCTCAAATGCAAGGAGAGACTACTGCAGTCCTTCACTATATTGCCAGCACTACGAGTTTTGCAGTAAGCTCCTCAATTTTCCATAAACTACTCCTCATATGTCTTCCTTATCACCAGTTTTTTAAAGGGATCATTAAGTTTCTTCTGGATAGACTCTTCTGATGTTGCAGGATGGGACCCTTCTGCTTTATTGCACTGCTTCATGATGTATGGGCAGAAATAGTGCTTACCAAATGGAGGTGAAGTGAAGCACTGCCTCTGCCATGCTGTCGTGTGTTGTGGAACACGCTGAACACTCCTTAACACTGTTTTAATGCAGTAAAAAATACTACCAAATGTATTTTGAGTGGTTTGAAATCATTCCAAACAGAGAGAAAAATCAGAGCTGTGATGAAGCCCACCTAATGCCAAGCATTCCAGGTCCTGGGACTGTCCCTAGAGGGGCCAAGCAGCCTCTTCCACCACCTGAACCCTGTGGTTCCTGTGGACAATGGTAGGCATTGTTCATCAGCCAATGCATGTTTCACCTGAGGGGGAAAAGACCAGGAGGAAAGCACATTGTGAATTTGAAGGTCAGAGCCACTGTTGGAGAGATTTGTACATTTTGTCTCAAGGGCCTCTGATTTGGGTCCCTGTAGGAGTTTTGTGTGAGATGCACCGAGGTGTTCTGATATGCAGGTGGAATTGTTTTGACAAGTCTAGAAATATGTGGGTGAGGAAAGTTAATGAAACAAAATCTCCCTAAATGAAATTAAGAAACTTATTAACTCAGCAGCTTTGGGAAAATGCTTTCAATCTAGATGGACACCTGACAAGAGCCCTATTGAATTTTCATAGATACAATTAGTTCCTTCCATTTAGAAACACTCAATTAGAAGCTTCCAATTAGGTTGCACCGTGCATCATTAAAGTGCTATTAACCCTCCAAACCACTGCTACTGACACTAAAGATCTGAGAAGGAATGATTAAACAGCTTGATCTGAAATGAAAGTAGCTTACTTAAGGCAAGCCTGATGCTGATGTGAACATTTTTCTTTTTTCTTTTCTTTCCAAAGTAGATCATTTGCACAGTGGCACATGGAAGTGCTTTGCATTGCAAGCAGGACCAGCCTGTGGTGAGCCCATCCACAGGCCAGGGCTGCTGAGCTGTTTGGGAGCCCCACTCATGACTGGCTGGTAGGAAGCCTGTTCCAGACCTGTTCTGGGCTTCCTTGCACAGTGCCACATCCTGCAGGACAGTGTCACCCTTCAGGCCTTGCCAGCACTTCCTTCCCAAGCCTCCCATCTTTTTACAAATGCTTGAAGCCTCAGATACTTCCTATGATCCCTCTTTTAAAAATACACAATACTTCTCTGATTTAATACCACCCTTTTGGGCAGAGATTTTCCTCACTGTTGGCCTAAGCTTCACCTGGTACATATTTGTTTTTTAATGGATTCCTCCACTTTTCCTTGCACATAAGGTGGGTAGAAACAAAGACCTCAGCAAAAGACTAGCTGAAAGATGTATCTTCTAGAATTTGGTGGAAGTGGTAGTCGTTTCTCAACTAAAGCAGAGAAAATGTATGCTTCTGGAACTGAAAATGCACTATTAACAAATGGTTTAAATGCTTATTATTAAACAGCTGCAGTGAAATGAGGGGAGGGGGAAGGGAGTAAGAGTCCAGGTAAGTGGTGGCTTGAGCAGGAGATCCTATTGGGATGTATTCTGCTATTTCATATCTAGGAGGCACTGACCATGTCACATCACTGCTTATCCACCTGAGCAGGTCTTGTCAAACCTGCTGCTTTTGGCTGGGGTAGAGTTAGTTTCCTTCACAGGGGCTGGTACGGGGCTGTGTTTTGGATTTGTGCTGAGCAGAGTGCTGATAATACAGAGATGTTTTTGCTATTGCTGAGCAGGGCTTGCACAGACCCAAGGCCTTTTCTGCCTTTGTGCTGCCGTGCTGGGGAGGGAGCTGGGGGTGCATCAGAGACTGGGAGGGGACACAGCCAGGACAGGAGACCCCAGCTGACCAAAGGGATATTCCAGACCATCTGACATCATGCTCTGTGTATAAAGTGGGGGGAAGGAGGAGTAAGGGGGGAACATTTGGAGTGATGGTGTTTATCTTCTCAGGTAATCATTGCATGTGATGGGTCGCTGCTCTCCTGAGGATGGCTGAACACAGGGAATGGTGAATTAATACCTTGTTGATTAATCCGTTTTGTTTTACTTGCATGCATGGCTTCTGCTTTCCCTTTTAAACTGTCTTTATTTCAACCCAGGAGTTTTCTTGCTTTTACTCTCCTGATCTTCTCCCTGATCCTGCTGAACAAGTGAGGGAACAAGTGAATGGCTGTGGGTGGTTTGGTTTCTGGCTGGGGTTACACCCTGACATCAACTTGCAAAGAAAGATTGAGGGTCACACAAGCTTCTGTTGCAGCCAGAATCTGACACATGAATGTACCTGAGCTGACTTGTGAAGTCTGGATTGTCTGCCTGTCTCTGTGGGATCCATCCTAGTGCCAACAGGTTGACTTTGCCAAATGTACTTGGAGGCAGCTCCACACTTGATGTGTGGTATCATTACTGGCTCAGAAATTGATGGAAGCTCTTCAGTTAATGCCAACATTGAAATTTGGTACTCTGAATGTCAAAATTTATACTGAAACTTTTTCAAAGTTGCTGAATGTGCCTCCTAGTAGATATTTCAGGGTAGCAGATCAAGTGTTTTTTAATTAATTGTATTTCCATACACCTAGAGATAGCATTCGCCATTCTGAATTAATGACCTATGAAATCCTGAGTTTAAATACAGAGGTCATTTGTAATTTACTGGAGGGCAGAAAAGCATCAGCTCTCCCTTAATGATTCTACTGGTTTTTTATTTCCCTTGACCTCAAACAACCAGGAGGATTTTTCTCTATAAACCCTTTTGCTTCCTGTGATGAGACTCTGTATGTTGAGTTTTAGCTGTGATTGAATTTATACTACAGCCAAGTTATAAACCCTCGAAAATAGGATTTATAATGGAAATTCCAAGTGCAATCTTAACTGTAACAGCCAGCTTTATACTCAATAGTACTATTAACATTCTTCAAACCCAATGTTCAGGATGAGTCATACTGATCTAATTCTTTACATAACCCTTTTCTTTTCTGCAGCACAGGCCTACTCTTTTGTAATTTCTAGTCATATGCCAATGGATAGATAGATTTTTTTTTTTTTAATTTGGGGGCACACAGGACATAGCTGATATCCAGTGCTATGGAAGCAGACACTCTTTGCAGCAGGAACATGCCTCCTACATGTGTTTATTCAGTTAAAGGACAAGTTTTGAACAACAACTGAATCATTAACATGTTTGTTACTTGTATAATGTCTATGTAACATTCTAGTTCTGGTTTTCTAGTGCTTAGATAATCAGGCAACATTTAAAAACACAACAATAAATCAAATGTTTCAGGAAGCTGTGAAAGTGAAGATAGAATTCTAACTCCTTCTGCTTCCTACCTGTTCTTTGTAAAGAGAGGTGAAGAATAATTGGCATGATGTCCTGCCTCAGTGATGAATATGACCTGCACTGTCCTCAGTGGTGCTGTGCTGCTATAAATGCTTAAGGTGATCCTAAAAAGGGAAGGTGAATTTCAGGGATAAGAACAATGGTGATGAAGTCACTTTGCTTGTCCTGGTCCCTGCAGCAGAAGATTTGGATGACTTTGCTGGCCAGCATGTAAAAATTCTGGTTTGTGAGTATTGTGGAAGTTTTGGGATTTCATAAGTAAATAAAACTTGGACTTTATGTAAAAACTCATAAAGACAGCATCTAAAACAACTAGCAGTTTGGGAGGAGAAAGGCCAAACTGACTGGCTGAGAGTGGAACTGGTGGATGAAAGGGCTTGAGTCCCACAGTTCCCTCATGGCAGGCCCTTGCCTCTCCCTTGCCTCTGCTACCTTGTGCCAGGGAGACAATGAAATATTTAGCTGCTTGTATGAAGTAGAACTAATTACTCAGGTGAGATTAAGAGGCTGCCTGAGGCTGTTGGCTCTGCTCTCCTTGCCCCATCCATTAGCAAGGGTGAAGGGGAAGAGAAGGTGCCAATGATGAGCCAAGCTGTCAGGAGCAGAGCACAAACCACAGGGCAGCTGGACATCCCTCTCCAAAGAAACACTGATTTATGGGAACTTGGATGAGTGTCTAGAGAAAATCTGGTAGAATGGGGCTTCAGTTCAGTCCTGCTATAGCATAGCAGGCCCAGCCCCTTTTACTGCATTTGTCCTTCCCTTAGACAGCAAAAGTGTCCTTGCAGTCCATGCTGCCTTATCCTGCCATTAAGCTGCTCATATGGGTGAAGCATTATGCTAATTACATCTGCTGGTGATGAGCTTCTCCTCCCACCCACGGGCTCACCAGGACCTGTGCCTGAATGTGAGTACAAATCCAAATACAGGTGACACTTTGGGCATGCCAAGAGCTGACAGCAAGCTGCTTCAACATCCGAGCAGCATCTCTCCTCAGCAGGAGTGGACTACTGCTCCTTAAACCTTAATTCCCACAAACTACTTCTGTATCAGTAAAACTAAACAGGTAAAGCAAGCCTCTGGTGAGCAGGTTTGTGTTTTCTTTAATGGCACACTCTGCTGTAAATTTTTAGGGGTGTGAAAACCAGAGAAGGTTGACAGCCACAGGATCACTTCTGTAAATAGCCAGAGAATAGTCAGGGGAAAAAATGTCCGTATTCTCTCCACCTCTTCAAAACGGAGACATAACTGGTGTTTCAAGCCCTTGTGGAATTGAGCTTCTTTTAACATAATCAATTGGGAAATTTTAATTTCTTTCTTTAATAGGTCATATTATCATAATTTAAATTGCTGTTCTACCACAGTTTAAATATACTTCCAGATTTATCTCTGTGATCTTTTCATCAGCTTTTTCAAATCTGAAGTGTCAAGCCCTCTGGGAAAAAAAGGCTCACTAGCTCTAATACTTGATTGATGCAGGAAGATTGCCACTTGAATTTCTATTATATTCTGGTTTTACAGGGTCTTGAGGACACATTATTACCTGGTTGTTAGTTAGTTTAAGCTGTCTCTCTCTGGGTGTATAAACTGTTGCTTTTGAAGTTGTAAGCATAAGAAAAGCTTAATCTTCTGCTTTAAAAAATAATCTTTTAGACTGTTGAAATGATTTTTGATGTTGTTCTGATTTAGCAAAGAAGTCACCACTGAGAAAAAGTACTTTTACATATTTTTATAAAATATGTAAAAAAATCTTTGAAAAGTATATAATTAATAAAGAAGAAAAGAAATTTAAAAAAGAAATAAAGAAAATCTTTGAAAAATATATAATTAATAAAGATTTGAAAGTCATATTTTATGTCTCTTGGGTATTTTAGGATAGGCTTAACCTCTTCCAAACAAGCCTTCTCCTCTAGGGGACAAAATTTCTGCAGCTATCCTGCCTACCTTGATGTTTATTTCTTCACACATCTATGAAAAATTTTTAACCTCTTGGTCGCTCTTGTTTTGCTGAGACAAACTCAGAAGAGGGAGAGGCAGCTCATGGGTCCCTGAGGAGCTCTGCAGAGATGGAGGATTCCTTATCCAGGGAACCCCAGGTGAGGTGCAGGCCAGGGGCAGCTGCCAGCATCCCCTGGACTGGTGGGTGGCCCATGGGGTCTGTGTAGGAGGAGAGCTGTGGCTGCTGTGCTTCAGGAAAAGACCTTGTGGAGCAAAGCAAAGCACAGTGGGCTGGGGCTGGGCTAACACAGGAGATAAGGGGAATCAGGGCTCTCTGTTGTAGCTGGTGTCAAATCAGCCTCTGGTAGGGACCACAGACTCCTGCCTGAGCCACATCTATAGAAGTCTCCTGATGGAACTTGACCAACGAAGAATAAAAGAAACCACCCTTTAGGAGCCCTTGCTTGGTTGGATATAGGTTTTGAATTGAAATGGTTTTTTGTTAGTGATGAGATTGCAAAATGCCTTTTTCCTCGAAGGAGGACATGTACATATTTTCACAATCAGTTTTGGATGGTTAAAAGAAAGGACTTGAATATGAAAATTGCATAAAGCTATGTCTTTGACACAAGGGCAACCAGAAGACTTCAGTGTACAGAAGGACCACACACCCCACCTTTCCCCTCTCCCTGTGAGTGCTCGGTGAGACGAGCCAAGTGCTGGTGTATTTTACTGCACTTCTTATCCCTAAGGGATTTGCTTTGGCTCACCACTCCAGTTCAGCCAGAAGCTGTCACATATTAGGGAGAGAAAGGTCTTTGCTCTACTTGCAGTAGACTCTGTATGACTGGAGATGAGGCTTAGATTGGAGCAGGCATGTTTTGCTGCATGAGTTTGTTGTTTGACAGATGTCCAAGTGATTTGGAGATCACACCAGGTTTTTGCAGAATCACACTTTGGACAAACTGCTGCTTTGGCCTTTTTCAGGAGAAGCCTTCTTTCTGAGTCAAGTTTCATGCTCACAGCCTGCCCTCTTGGCATGAGTCCCCTGGAGCCTGACACAGTGTTGGGGGTCATTTTGCAGGGGTGCAGAGGAGAAGCAATGGAGATTTATTCTCCTTCTGCTGGTGGCTCCGTGCCCTCTTTCCTGGCTCCTCTTTGCCTGTGACTGTCACAGTGGTGGCACCAGAGTTACTGCTGCTTATACTCTCTCATATATCCTCCTTCAAGATCCCTGATAATAAGTACTTAAACTTAATTACTGTGGATTTTATAGCACTCTGGGACAAGATAAAGGAGAATGAAAACTAGTGAGGCAAGCGGCCCTTCCTCTGCTGTTCAGGGAAGATTTTAAGGTATTCTTTTAACAGGTAATTTATGAAGACTCTGATCAGATTATGTAGCTGTTTCTTGCTATCTCAACATCATCCTCATGAGAACATTACCAATACAATTTGGCAGTAAATTTCTGGAGATCTCTTAATAGTATTAGTCTTTCTGCATCTGGGAAAAAGTTTTCTGACATTAATAAATTTGTATTTGTCCTGACGAACATTACTAATTTCAGACTGTTTCTTCAATTTACCAAAATTATAACATATTGTCATGCTGTTCTGCTAAACATTTCTGGTTACTTGCAGCTTTTCTATCACCACTTCTTTGTGGTTTCCAGCTGGAAGGCACCTGATTGAACAACACTTTGCTTACTGTATTGAGAATTTTATCAGGTAAGATTTACAACTTAAATTTGTATTACTGAGAGAACAAAAAGAGAAGAAAAAAGAAATCACATGTCCAAACAGCAAATACCCGACATTTTGCCTGGAGGAAGAGGGGAGGCATAGAGGTATCCCGCTGCTGCCAATGTGGCCTGAATGAGGACTCTGCATCTCATTCCACACTGGCTGAGATGAAATAGAAATTTCCACTCACCTTATCATGAAATGAATCTGGATCCTTTGGTAAGGAACCTTTTTTGATATAGGAAATATCAAGAAGGAAAAGAAATCTCCGCTGTTCTGTGATCTTAAAGATCTCATTTAAGATATCTGGTGTGTTCTCTAGAAAATGTTTATAATTTATAAGAAGAAAATTTGATTAATTTATTTTTGATTACCAGCCTCATCAAATAACTTGCTCTGCACTTGTCTCTGAATAACACTAGGTAATTTAGAAATTCAACTTATTGTTTTATTTATTTTAATGGGAAGAACCACTAATAATTAAAAAAAATATGTTCCATCTCTGACAGAAGTCTTTTAGTGGGAGTTCAAGTAAATTATTCAAAAATCAAATGATGATTTTATTCCAGTGGGAAGGTGGGAGATTGCATTATTCATTATTAATTCCATAATGCCGTAATACTGCACAGCATTTCATGCAAAAAAATGAAACCATCAGTTGAGAAGAACAAATGCTTCTGGAAGAAACATGCACATGGAAATGAGCTGAAAGGGGCTGTGATAAGCCTCAAGTCTTGTGTGTATCCCCTTCTGCCTTTTCTTTTTCTTTCTCTGTTTCTCCCTGATTTCAAGTCCACACCATTTTGGAATGGACAATTAGATTAATAACTGATCTAGAAGAAAAGGCTTTGGAGGACAATGGAGGGATGCAGATGCAATAGTGAAGCTGAGCCTCAGGGCATGCAGGTAGCAGTAGAGAATATGACTAGATGCCCCTGCTCAGGAGGGAAGGAAACACAAACTGAACAGGAAGAAAAAGCATGAGGACTGGAGATGTAGGTCATGGCCACTATTTTTCCTGTCTTTGATGCATAAATAGGATCTGTGTGGGAGATAGAGCTAAGAAGGAGAGGGGAGTCAGGTGCTCCAACAACCTCTAACAAGCAAGGTGCTGGTTACCACCTCACACACAAAATTAATCCCAGGCCCTTTCCCACATTTATGCCCTTATTCATAGACCCATACTCTCTACTGGTCAAGCAGCATGTTTCTGTGAAGAGAAGGCTGATCCCCACTGGGATACCTGCAGCTTCCTCCTTGAAGAGCAGAGTGGAGTAATGGTCCCAGCTCATCTTCATCCAGGGAAGCTCTGGAATTCATCATCTTATGGGGAGAGCTAATGGAATTACCCTGCTCATGTTCAGCTGATGCAAAAGCATCAATGAGAAGGCAAACCAGAAAAGATAAGGCTGCAGTGGCTGGCACTGGAATTAAGGTAAGTGATCTTCACTTTGATGTTATAAGATATTACTGGGACCAGGGGAAAAGCCTGGTGGGAAGGAGAAGGGTGGTAGTAACCAGACTGTGACAGCAAATATTATTTCAACATAGAAGTGAAATGATTTTTCTGTTTCTACTCTGGTTCTAAATAGGATAACTTAATACTCTTTCTGTATTAACCCATCTTCATGGATTTACTGGTTTTGTGACCTTCGGGATAAATACAACTCAATATTGCACATCAATGTTAAAACATTTTGTCTCTAAAGGGGAATACAGACTTTATGATGAAGTGATACTTTCACTGGTCTCCTAGAGCACCTGGAAACACAGCAGCAGCACATGATGAGGCCTCACTAGTATCTGGTGGATTAAGTTTGCTCAGTCTCTCAATCAGTCTGCAGTGTAGAAATTAGGGATTTGGGGAATGCACTAGAGGACACTGGGTGGGCACCTGAGTATTACTTATTTATTGACTTGCCTATGGTGTCATGCCAATGATGACAGGCATTTGGGCAGCTCAGCAACATGGCATGTTCTTGCAACTTACCCAACAAGGAAAGAAAAGAATAATCTATCACAGATATTCTCTGGTTGTTTTGTTTTTGTGGGGTAAGCTTTTTTGTTGTTATTGTTGTTGTTGTTGCTGATTGTTTTTGTGGTTACCCAACCCCTCAAATACAAGATCAGTGCCACCTGCTCTGTTTGGTTATTTGTGGCATTACCTCCTAGGTAAAACAAGAAATTCTGCCATTGTCAGAACTTGCCAGGAATGCAAGAAAATATTCAAACCTCTTTGCAGTTTTCATAAATCGGCCATCATTGCTCATTATGAAATATGGCATGGAAAGTCATATTCAACAAATACAAAGGAAAAAGCTTCAGTAGGCACCTCTCTCTTATTAAACTTCATGATTTTTCTTTTAGCACAGGAGTCGAAGAAAACTTCATGGGTTTTTTCCATTGCAATGGTTGTAATTTGGATTTCTGAGCTATTTGCAGGACAGTAAATTACGTGTTACTACAGGTCTCTGCAGGAAAACCTGGGATATATAGACCTGCAGAGACAACAGTGCAGGGGCTTCAAGAGCCCAGAGGCAGCAAGGCTTGTTTGCATCAACCTGCTGCCATTCATTGAGAAGATGCAGTTATGCAGGGACAAATCACTCTCCAAGAAAACAACCAGCCCAGGAGTGTAAAAACTGATTGTATTTGAAAACACGGCTACACACATACATATGCTCACTAAAACCAGAAGGTTTTCTACATAATTTCTGTCACTACGGGCAAAGGCTTCTGGAAGGAAAGTGGTATCTAAAAAGAAACCCACACCACATTAATCCTAGCTCTTGTTTTTTGAGGAGATTGAACTGTTTCTGATGTGCATCCAGTCACAAGATCTAGAAACAGCCAAGAGACTCCAGGTGTCTGCTCCTCTGGGCTGAGCAAGTCATGATAAATAAGAAGTCATGTTGGCCAGGGAGAAACTGCTGTTCTGAAAAATGATTTACTGACATTATGGGGTTGACCCAGTCTCCACAGACCTCTCTCTGGACCCTGTGCTGGTTATTGTCCTTTTTGTTGTCTTTGCCTGGTGATGACCCCTATTAACCATATCAGAACAAAAATGCCAATCAGTGGAGGATATCAAAGGTGGAAAGCTCGAGTTACGACATTGATGAAAGACAGTCTTGTCTACATGAGTTTGGGTTGGTTGTTCTTCCCATGAGGAAATGAATGGTCATAGCTGTCCGAGAAGATGACCATTTCTCTTGGGGGGAAGGATTGGTTAAGGATACTTCTCACAGGTCGCTACAGTGGCATGAAAATTCATCATCTTATGGGGAGAGCTAATGGAATTACCCTGCTCACGTTCAGCTAAAGCAAAGGGACCAATGAGAAGGCAAACCAGAAAACATAAGGTTGCAGCGGCTGGCACTGGAATTAAGGTAAGTGACCTTTGCTTTGATGTTATAAGATGTGACAGGGACCAGGAGAAAAGCCCCACATCTGGGTACAGGGCTGGTGTATTAAAACACATAATGCTACCTGAGTTATTTTTGATGGCCAGTCCCAGGGAAGTTGCTCCTTCTTGATGTGTATCTGTCAGAAACACACCTTGAGCACAAAGGCAGGATATGGAGTACATTTCAGTCAGGCATCACACCAGAGGATAGTGTCTCTGCTGTAGGGTGCTGTAGGGTTATCAACCCAACAGAATACCTGGTTGTCTGTCCTGGAACAATTTTGACACAGTTCTTGCTGCATGAAAATCCTACAGTGCACCTTCAGTGACTGAAAAGAGAGGGGCTGGGGTCACTAATGTTAAATGCTGACAAAAGACTCATAGAAACAAAAGGGAAATCTAACTCTTCTGCTTTTAATACATTATTTAGGAATCTTGAGATGTTTTGTCTCAGCCCACAATGACTACAGAAAAGCTGAATTTTTCTGTGGAACTGAATTAAATGAGTTTGAGTTTGCAGTGATATTGCAGCTTATTTCTCCACTGACGTGTCAGCATTTGGTCGCTTTTAGAGGGGCTCAGAGGAATTCCAGGTAGGCCTATGGAGTGCTGCAGGGAGAGAGCGTTGTTGTTTGCATGTCATGGCTACTGGGAGAGGCACAGAGCAGCACCATCCTCCTGCCATGTGCCTGTGGAGCAGCTCTGGGCCTTGGAGCATTGATCTCACAGGCCTTCCTTTCAGCAAAAGCATATTCTCCCCTAAGAGACCGACTTGCTTGGTGGGATTAAAATAATTGTTTAAGAAAGTTTATATTCAATGGAGGGCTGCCTCATTTAATAGTCTCCTGTCATTAGGCTTGTGCCATTTTTGTAGAGACTCTTCACTGCAATATGCAGATGAAAATACAGCTGAGGAAATGTACAAATTAACACTTATAATGACATTTTTAAGGAGTAAACAGAATTAATTTTCCCTGTGGAAATTAACAACTCCAAAGAAAATATCCAAGTGGTTGCCTAGGGGTATATCCAGCAGTTTTGTGAGTTAAGGGCAGAAGGGTTATATCTTCCTTTTTAGTTAACAATGTTCTTGTTCTTTGCTTCTGATGTGGAGTGTATATTGAAATTTTTCTCTGTCATGGACCAAACTTTGTTGCTGTGTTTCACATCATTAGTGCCAGATCAGCTTTCTGTCACAGTGAAACCTTGCCTGTAGCCCTGAAGCCCTCTTGGGGCTGTGGGATCATGGTAGTAATGCCAATGCAGTCATTGTCTGTGTCCTGGAGGGAACGTGGCAGGTTCCTTGCCTGCTTGCTTATGAGGCTGGCTTCTCCTTCAGAGCAGCTGGGGAAAGATCACATCAGATGAAGCCAA
The DNA here is from genome assembly GCF_021018805.1 of Prinia subflava. Classification (NCBI taxonomy): domain Eukaryota; kingdom Metazoa; phylum Chordata; class Aves; order Passeriformes; family Cisticolidae; genus Prinia; species Prinia subflava. The sequence goes on from NC_086249.1 coordinate 34,016,778, forward strand.
CCTTTTTTTAATTAGCTAATTTGTTATTTCAAACATAGAGTCCCTGCATTTAGTCCAGTCCAGATGTATTGGAGAACAGGCTTGTTAGCATTAGGAACGTGGAGGCTCTTTTGCATCCCATTCCCCTCACACTACTGAACAGGTTTTTGCAGAAATGTTGGTGGGGTTTCTTTGTCATTTCACATCTGTGCTTTGCTCTGTGGTGATCTGCTTTTGAGCTGCTTTTGGTTGTGGAATGGTCACAGACCTGCTGTTCTCTGTGTCTGCAGCAATGACCTGGCTGTCTCATCTGCATTGTTTCCCTAACATTTGTCAAAAATGAGTTAATCCCCTGGGATTTGACAAGCACATCAATCATCCATTTTGTCAAATTGATATCATACTGATCTATCATTTCCAAATATATTCTGGTGGAAAGTTACCTTGCTTAGAGCAAAGGGGGGAAAAAAAAGGGAGAGGAGAAAGAAGAACATACTGGATTTTCCAAGATCTTGTCTGATCTGCTGGGGATGGGCCAGGTCAGGCAAAGCTCTGTTCAGATCAAGGCCTATATCAGACATTGATGAATAACAAGAGCATGAGAAGAGGTCAAACATATAATGATACCCTCCCTAACTCCCTGCATACATTTTTCTTCTGCATTTATTCAGCCAGTTTTGAATGTATCTATATCCTTGATCTCCACAATTTGCTAGTGAAGAAGGTGCTCAAATTGGACCATTTGAACAATTTTCTCAATTGTAAAGAATAGGGTCACTTCTTTCATCCTGTTTTCTATTGTCTCTAACCTGTAGACATTTTATTTTTATCTTTCTGTGATCTAAAAAAAATCCCCTATTCCCACTTGGTCTACTTGAATGTTCTGCTCTCAGGCTCAGAAATCTTCTCTATTTGTGTTTTTCCTCCCTCAGTTTTCTTGCTCTCTCCTTCCTCAGGCTGTGGAGACAGAGGGCATGTTCATGCATAACAAGAGGGAGAAGTTAAAGAGGGCATTTTCTCCTCCATCTCTTCCATCTGCTTTCATCAAGCACCAGGTCAAAGATCTTCCTCTTCCTTCCTCACCTCCTGCCACACACAGTGAATGGCAGAACTTTCTTCTGGAAAATGTTTTCTTGTAGAAGTATGGTCAGGGACACCTCAGGCATTGCTTGGGGCATTGCTTGGGCTGCAGGGCTTTCACAGGGCAGGGCAAAGCCAGGGCTGGGCCTGGGGAGCAGAGCTTTGCAGAAAGGTGCAGAGGGCTGTATGGAAGGCCTGGGGGCTCTGCTGTTGGGGTGTGAGAGGTGGGAGTGTTTTATTCACAGTAAGTAGAAGTGTAGACAAAGATATCATTTGCCCTTTGTTCTCTTTGTTGTTCTAACTAATAGCTTCAAATGTAGTTGTCATGTCTTCCACCATACACAGTTTCCATGTACAGACATACTTCTGGTGGGCTGTGTCTTCCCAGCTCTGCAAACACTGCCCTCATCAATCCCCTCAGCCCACACACCTCCCTTGGACTCAACACGCCCACTATGAGAAGAACGAACTGAATGAGTCCTCCTTTTCTAACAGGTGTGTTCAGCCAGGTCCCTGAAATGAGCCATCTCAGCTATTCCTCCTTTCCTCTCCCACCTAAAACCCACCACAGTGCTGAGGGCTGCCTGCATCTACTTTTTCCAGAGTCTGGAGAGGGAAGAGGGCAGGGCATCATTTGGGAAAAGACCTGGCAGAGTCCCCAATGGAAACTTGATTTCTTGTTCATCACAGGCAGAAGCCAGTAAGCTGCAGAGCCGTGATGTCTGGCATCTGCACAGAGCATGCAAGAAGAAATGTGATTTGCCCTGTAGCAGTGGCTGCCTGTTCTCCCTGCAATTCCCATTCTTTGGCTTTTCCTGCACCATGTCTGTCCTGCAGCTGAGGCCTGATGCCTTTCCCCTCCATGGGGTGCAATGTTGTCTGGGGCAGTGCCTCTCTGGCAAGCTTCTGCTTGTCCTCAACCCTCACTGATTCCTGTTCTAGAGAAGAAAGACACTTGAAAACTCAGAGGTATAAAATAAAAGGTATTTCTCACCTTTAAATAGAAAGTGATCCGCTTGCTTACAAAGGTGAAAAACATCAGGTCATTACATCCACATATAAATATTGCATCTAAAGGGCCCCATGTGTGAGTGAGGAGTTGGCAGGTGCTGCTCAGCACCAAAACTGGCAGGCAGGCCCTTCCCAACCCTAAATAATCTGGGCACAGGCAGTCATGCCTGTGTTGCTGGCTCACTGAAACTGCCTGTCTCTAAGTGAATGTCAGAGCCTTGCTGCTTTTCTAGTGACTGATGGTTCCCTCGTGTGTAGGTCTGAGACTGACCCCACACAAGAGCCTGCAGACATGAGTGCAGAAGGAGCAGGGGAGCCTGGCAGTTCACTGGGGACATTCAGCACAGGGAGCTGACAGCTGGAGCTGATGTATGGTCCTGCTGCCCACCTGATGCATTTAGTGAATTATTGAGTAAATGACGTGGCTGTTAGTGGAGTCAGCAGGTTTTGCTGGATGCTTTAGTGCTTGAGGCTTCCTCCCTCATCGCAGTCTGAATGGTGAGAGAGAAGGGAGGTGGGCAGTGGTTGTGTGATCAGTGCCAACACAGTGGATTCCCCTGGGGACCATGGGGCTGCACATAGGGAACCCTTCAGGTGAGTGATGATGGGAATCATGGGCCTTCAGGTACAAGACTAAAGTGAGAGGCTGTATGATATTTGGCTTTCTCCTCTCTCCACATTTACAAACAGCTACCTCTGTGTAATGGCACATTTCCACTGGGAAGTGAAGAAGCTCCTGGTGCTGACTGAATTGACTGCACAAAAAAAAAATAAAAGTGATAGCATGGTGCTAGAGCAATGGTTGGCCCAAGAGATGAGACCCTGACTCTTTGCTTTACAAAGGAGGATCCAAGCAAGGGTCTGCATGGCTTTGTGTGGGCGGCTCAGATGTGGTAGAAGGATTCCTGCACTGAGATCACTACCAGCAGGCAGTAGTCTTTCTGCCTCTCTACTTCTCAATCAGTAAATGCAAAACAATTTCTTCTTTTATTAACCAAAAACTTATTTGCTAATTTGGAGAGGTTTTTTTCCATCAGTATGGACAAGGAATTCTTTGTAGCTGATTACTGAGAAATATGCACATCTTACAGGTAGCTTGATATGTTGCAAGTATTTACTGTAAAGGCAGGCAACAAATCAGGTTTTGATCAGTTTTTGATGAGATAACTCCTACTTGATGCTTGTGATGTTGAGGTGTTCTGGTAACTGGAGCTGATTCCTGAATGTAATTTTTAAAGCTCTCCTCCCTACCTGATGATCAAAGACAGCAGAGTGCATAATTCATGGCCTTTCATATTCATGTTTATATTTTTGGTTTATGGTAGGCGAAAGGCTTTGGCATTTTAATGAAATATATGCCCACCCACTGCTCAGTTACTGAAACAGGATTAACCTGATAAATACATGTAGTTATCACTACTCATCTTCAGCAGGGAGGTTCTTTTTGAGACAGTCTCCCTGCTGGCAGTTCTGTGAGGTTTTTAGCTTCAGCATCTTTGGGCCACTGGATCTCTCTTCCTTTCGCTACAATTCTCCTTCCCCAGCTGCTTATGCTGTTGTGTCTATAGGCTAAAAAGAAGGCCTAGCTTTTGAAACTGAGCACTTTGGAAGGTTGTTTTTAAAGGCTTGTGTGACAGCTTACCTCTGCTCTGGGGTAACTTGGAGGTATTTTTAAAAAGTTTGTTGGAGTTTTGCTTTTATTTTTTTAGTGATAAATGGTGCCATAATCCTTGGAATAGCTGGCTTGGCTCTGACAATGTGTACCTCAATGATGACATGATAAAGCTGGACATGAGCTGTCAGTGTGCACTCACAGCCCAGAAAGCCAAACGTGTCCTGGGCTGCATCCAATGGTGAGCAGCAGGGCCAGGGAGGGGATTCTGCCCCTCTGTTCAGACCCCACCTGCAGGGCTGCAGCTCTGGGCTCCCAGCACAGGGAAGATGTGGATCTCCTGGAGTGAGTCCAGAGGATGCTGCAAAGATGATCAGAGAGCTGGAGCATCTTTCCATGAAGACAGGCTGAGAGGATTTGGGCTGTTCAGCCTGGGGAAGAGAAGGCTCTGAGGAGACCCCACAACAGCCTACCAGTTCCTAAAGGGGGATTATAAGAAAGATGGGCACAGGTTTTTAGCTGGGCCTGTAGTGGTAGGACAAGGGGTTTAAACTAATGGAGGATAGATTCAGACTAGATACTATGAAGAAACTTTTTTACAATGAGAGTGGTGGAATACTAGACTAGAATACAAGTTGCCCAAAGAGATTGTGGGTGGCCCATCCCTGGAAACATTCAAGGTCAGGTTGGGCTCTGAGAAACCTTCTAGTGGAAGGTGTCCCTGCACATTGCAGAGGGGCTGGACTGGAGGATATTTAAATGTCCATGCAATTCAAACAGTCCAGATTGTATGATAGATCCCTGATGTACAAACTCACTGGAGTTTGTACTTGTGTTTGTAGTCAAAATGTACATAGGGTTAGGGTACCTGTTTAGGGAGCTTGGAGAGATAGCCTCTTCCCATAGTTAATTTTTATTCTCTCTGTCTTCTCTGATCTTTATTCACATATTTAGAATAACATCAGTTTTGATCCTGATGCTCCTGGAAGACCTGGGGGCTTGTTATAAGAAACACAGAATCATAGAATATTCTGAGTTGGCAGGGATTGGAAGGGACCTACAAGGATCATCGAATCCAGCTCTTAAGTCAGTCCCACATATAGAGGTCAAACCCACAACCCTTGCATTAATAACATCGTGCTCCAACCAACTGAGCCTAATCTCTTTTCATAGCTATGTAACCAAAATAAAGCAAGCTGCTTGTTCTGCTTTCACACCACACCTGGTGCAGAGCAAGTAGGGCAGAAAATGTCTGACTTCTGGTACTTCTTGTGTTAAAGAAAATAGTCAGAACACTGAAAAATGCCCTTGTGCTAGGCATTTCTCAGTAACACTTACCTGTGCATTAATATGCTCAAATGCTGAGCTGTGGGAAAGGCCTGATCAAAGGGTGATGGATGCTCATCTGGCAATGGGGGTCTTCTCTCTGCTGGGTGTTAAGCCTGCTAGCTGTTATGCCTTCAGTTTGGCCTTGATATACCCAAATTTCAGGCACAAACACTATCTTCCAACCCACATCAGCTTCATACAGAGTTAAGTTTGCAGATACAGCACAGTCCATGAGACCATATAGTAACTAAAACATTGTTCTTCAAAGTGGTTTTAACTTTGTAGCTTCATTTGCAAAAGAGAAGGCTTCAGGGTGACCTAACTGTGGCCTTGCAGTACCTGAAGGGAGGCTACAAGGAAGATGGAGAGAGGCTATTTACAAGAGCATGTAGTGATAGGACAAAGGGGAATGGCTTTAAACTGAAAGAAGGTGGGGTTAGATAAGAAATTCAGAAGAAATTCTTTGCTGTCAGTGTGGTGAGGCACTGGAACAGGTTGCCCAGAGAAGTTGTGGATGCCCTGTCTCTGGAGGTATCCAAGGCCTGGTTGGATGGGTCTCTGAACAACCTGGTGTAGTGGAGGGTGTTGAGGGGTTGGAACTAGATGACCTTTAAGGTTCCTTCCAACCCAAGCCATTCTATGATTCTGTGATTTTCAACTTGTGCAATCAATATTGCAGTTGTTCTCACTGTTCAGTTAATGGGAATTGGTAGAGAGTGATCTCTATGATTAAGACATGTCTGGTCAGAGGGGAAGCATGACATTTTCAGCATATAAATGTGGTTGGGTGATCTCTGACACTGGCCAGCAGCTCTGTAGGAGTGGAATTTGGGGCTGAAACATTTAAGTGTTTCTGATGGACGGTTACTGGTCCTTGGAAAACTGAAAGGGGCTGTACCCACTACAGCCTTCGCGTGGCCACACTCAGCTGGTTCCATTGAAGATGGACACAGTTCAAAATCCTCTCAACATGCACATGTGAAGATTTTGCAGCCTGTGACTGGCACTGTTGGGACTCTTGTTTTTGGCATTTTATGTCTGATTTTGCTTAGGCATGCATACATTTGATACAGATTGCAACTTCTGTATGAAACACGATCCTCTGCAGTCTTGGAAGTGTCTCGTGTCTTGTGCTGTGTTCAAAACAAGCTCATCAGAGGTTTGGCAAATATTGTATTACGCCATTCACTACTGTGCTGGATAATGTGAAGCTTAGCTGAATTACTTGGTAAAAAATGATGGTAATAATCAGCTATCATTGCACAGAGCTTTGCTGTGCTCAAACAAATCACTTGCCAATTTTTGCTAGATTTCATGAGGAGTACCACAAATTATCAGCAGCTCCTTGTAGTTCTGTCTCTTGCACTTTGGAGCAAATGCAGTAAATGCTAAACATGTGTCCTGTTTTCTGAATTCATGTAGGGCCAGAAAAGTATGTGTCTTCTTGGGTTTTTTTGTTTGTTTGACTGTTGACTTTTTTTGGTGTTGGATTGGGTTTTTTTTGCATAAAAATCTCCTTGTAGTCTTTTCTGTCCATTGTTTCCTTAAAAATTAAAATTTCCTGAAGTCAATGAATCAATTTTAGCTATGCTCATTATTCACATGGAATTGCTTTTCCATCCCCAAATTAAAAAACTTTGCAGGGAACTTGTTGTTCTTGTGCAGACTGGCCTGGTGACCCCTATTTTCTAAGAAGTTTCACATGTATGATAATTTCATTTTTCTCTCATGACTTTTGCTGACTTTTACCATGTGTTTCTGTTCTCAAGTCTCCCTCCTCTTTAGCATTATGTGAAAAAGCATCTGTTACAAGACACTTTTTCTTTTTCCTTTTTAATGGTGTTTTGTAACTACAAGACGATGTACTGAAATCTTGCTGGTAAAGGATCCAGACTTCACCAAAGGATGTTCCCAGGAGATCTGATACCTGTTGCAGTCATTATTACTGCAGTGTTGGGCACATGTTGATCAAACTTCTGGCTTCCAGGGTCAAAGGAAAATCGTTCCTCTTTGGTTCAGATCAGGAGGGTCTCTGAGCACCCTTCTTCCCTTACTTTCCCTCAGTTAGATTCCTATGCTCTCTGCAGTCTCTTCACCTCTAGTTTGCCCCTCATTTCAGCACATCTTGCATATTTAATCACTTTCCTAGTGTAGAAGTTAATGGAGGATCTCTGGTGGCCAGTCCCTGTGGAGCAGAGGCAATTGCCAGCCAGCCCTTCGCCTCTGCCCCTTGGCCACCTGGTAACTGCTGATAGTGTTTAATGCGCACAGGCTGCTTGACTGTATAGGCTTCCTTCTAAAATAATTAACAGGTGCTTTCTTCTGCTTTCATTCTTTGAGTACTCATAAAATCAGGAATGTAACCTAAAAGGCAAAGTATGAAGGGCTTTCACGCAGGGGAAACAGAGCTGTTGTTTTCAGAGTGGACAGACTGGAAGGTTCCCAAGTGCTTGAAAGTGTGTCTGTCTTCAGATTTCACAGAACTAAGCAAATTTTGCCCTTCATCCTTTTTTTTTTTCCCCCTTAAAAAGGCTCTCAAGGTTAATACCTTTCAATTTTAATTTAGTCTTGATTTACTTCCTGGTTATTGATAAATATTCAAAACTCAAATGTGTTTTCATACATTGATACTTCAATATGGTTTTGAGTTAAAGCCTTTTGAATTTTTCAAAAAAAAAGTCTAAAGATGGAAAATTGGAGAAAAAAGTACATCTAAAATACTTCACAAAGGATGGCTTCCCCATGTTGACCACAGAGCTACAAATAACTTTGAGAAGACAAAACCATACTGCAATGTTTTAAGCCTCACATCCAAACTTTGTAGACCTAGGCTATGCCACATTCTTCTCAATTTCTAAAAATGCATAGCTTTTAACAATTTGGCCCCACTCCCAAAGAGTATGGTATATGGTATGGTAAATATGGTATTTATCATATTATCCAATATCTAGTCATGCTATTGCCCAAGGCTAAGAATTAAATTGTAAAGAGTTAAGATTTTAAAAGGTTTTGAATTGGCTTTAAGTTTGGTAAATAATCTAACCAGCACTTTGTTGAAAATGTTCCATTTTTTTTTAATTTGGCCTGTACATGGCCTACATACTAATGTCTAAATAATTCGAAGAGATACTCAAAGGGAGTAAAGAAATCACAGCTGCAATTCCATTAGCAAGAATATATCCATGGCAGACAACATTTTCAGCTCTGTATATAGAGGTTTTAGGCTCTTAGGCTCTAGGTTTTAGAGCTGATTTATTTGTAAGACCTTAGAAAGTCACTCAGTCATCGTTTGTATCTCAGTGAAGATCTCTGTCTAGCACAGCATGTAGCTTAAATGCTGCATCTTACGTTGATAGAGCCATGCCAGCATTTCAGACATAGGGAGTAGCTACTTGCTTTAGTTTTGAAGTACACCATAAGCACAAGAATGATTCTTAAGTGGATTTAACAGCCCAGACTGAAAGTTTGGTTTGATCTAGGCTGGCAATTTTGGACGTACCTGCAGTACCTGCCTAGGTTATTCCTGCTGCAAGGTACGTACACCTCGTCCTTAGTGAATGGGAAATTAATGGGGGGTGCCAAGCATTCCTCTTGATATCAGAGGATGATGGAGGGCTTTGCTGGGGTGCATAACTGCAGGTAAGATGAAGGACAAAGGAGAAATAATAAAAGTTTTTAAAAAGAGCAGGAAAAATTAATAAAAAGTGTAATACTTCAGAGGCTTTCCAACTAGAGAGACTTTTAAAAGATAACAGGAATTACAAAGAGAAAGGTTATGTGTTGCACAAATGTGAGATTTTCAAACCATCTTGAGAAAGAACTGGGTGACCTTGAGGACCACAGTAATTGAAAGGGACTGAAATTTAACGGTACAAAATGAAAGGTCAGGTACTTGCTATCCAATAACGAAACCTTCATTATAAATTGGGATCTTAGCAGCTGTAAATAACAGAGGAGGAAAAGTTTCTGAAGGAATCAGCAGGTCAGAGTTACTGTAAGTATCCAAAATGATGTATCTGTGGAAAGGTAGGAGAATATCAGTGCCATTCCATGAGGTATGCCAGAAACACTGATCCCAGCTCTAGCATCCCAGGCTGCATTAAGCAAAGCATTGATCCCTCCCTCCTGCTCAGCCTTAGCAGACACCTGGAACTCTGTGTCCAGCTCTGGGCTCCCTGGTACAAGAGAGACACACTGGGCATGCTGGAGCAGGTCTGTTGAAGGACCATGAAGATTATTAAGTGCTTGGAGTGTCTGATAAATGGGGAAAGGCAGAGAGAACTGGGACTGTTCAGCCTGAGGATGAGAAAGCTCAGGGGAATTTATTCAATGTATATATGATGAGAGGAGTAAAGAAGATGGATCCAGACTCTTCTCAGCAGTGTCCTAGTGATGGGGCAAGAGGCAATGGGCACAAACTGAAACATGAAATTCCACCTAAATGTGAGAAGAAACATTTTTTACTGATATAGTGACTGAGCACCAAAACAGGTTTTCCAGAGAGGTTGTGGAGTCTCCATCCTTGGAGAGATTCAAAACCAGCCCAGGCATGGTTCTAAGTAACCCAGTCTAGGTGACCCTTTCTATAGCAGGGGATTGGACTAGCTGACCTCTGTGAAGGGTTTTCCACCTCAGCTGATCTGGGCTTGAGTGACTCATAGGAGATGGATTCAGAGTGCAGAGAGGGTTCACAAGGGTGAGAGGGGTCCTAGAGTGCCAATTCTGCATGGTAGGCTGAAAGTTCTATCTAAAATATGTATGCAGTGTATGAAGGGGAGATTTAAGCACCACAGAGAAAGAGGAAATATTTATTGCAAAAGGCCACGGTCAGACAGTAATAGCTGGGTTTATGCTTCCCATAAATAACTGAAAAGTTGAAAGGTATTATTTATACATCAGAGCAATCACATTTGCTATCTTGCTATCAACTTTCCAGGCAGAAGGGATGACAAAAAAAAAAAAAAAAAAAAAAAAAAAAAAAAAAGGCAGCAAAGCAGCAAATTCTAACTTTTTTTTAATACAGCTGCTAGAAATCATTGTAAAATAAATGCTATAATGCTTAAGGCAGTGGGAGTCCTTCAGTCCTCAGTGAGGAGCACTCAAATATAGAGGTCCCATTTGTGTTCCTCCAGTTTCTGTTTCCTTAAGGAACAAGTGAATGCTAAGAAGTGAAATTGTTGATCTCTGAACTCACATCTGTATGACATTACTAAAAAGGGATTGTGAGGACATAGAGAAAATGAGGAATCCAAATGCATAAGAACATACAGATCTCCTGCATTTTAACTGGCTTAGCCACTGCAGAAACTTGGGCAAAATCAGTCATAGGTATTGTAACATTGCTGCTCTGGTGGGACTCAGTGGGGTGAGAGGCCTGGAGACAGTGCTTTAAAAATATAAAATGTGTTTAATTTAGCTTTAAACTGAGCCTTTTTTATCTTTCTTTAGAGTCCCATTTAATGCATTAGAATGGGAGATGAATGGTTTAGGTTCTTTTCCAAATGCCTTGCTGAAAATCTCTAACTCCATCTCCAGATCCAGAAAGTTGTGTTGGAAAGTGCTCTTGGATGCCTTAGAAAGAAAATTTCAGCTAAAATTCTTCTTGTCCTGTAATTTTTGTTAGAGATAGAAATTGGCTGTGGCATTTTTGGCCTCTGTTGATTGTCTATTATGTGAGAATTTTATGAGGATAAGCTACAGGGTTCTTTTCTCTCTATTGTTGCCTGCCTCTAGAAAGTATTTTCTAGCACCTCTTCTTTCTGATTTTCCCTGAAAACTCAGTTTGGTTCCAAAGCTCCAAGTCAAAAGGAGTAAAATGCATATGGAAAATTTATCCTTTGAGCATAATCTCTACATCCACATTTCCATGATGTGCAGATCATTCAGAACTATTGGACAATTGCACACAACAGAAATCTCATGAAACTGATAACAATTACACTTCACACAATTGTTAAAGCAAATTACTCTCTTCGCCATACATAATTACTATAATTTACATTGAAACATCTGTGGGAAAATAGAAGGCAAAGAGAAGCACTTTAGAACAATTTTGTAAAACTATAAAATAAATAAGTGGATAAATAGCTCCAGTCCCAGGTGCTTAAGTATTGATCAATGCCCAAGGAGTACGCAGCCCCTAGGGTTTCCTCTTCATGGTGGTAGTTGCCTACAGCCCTTGATTCACAGTTCTCATGATGAGTACAAGTGCTTCTGGCTGATCATTTGGCTTTGGCTCCCGTATTGCTGCTTGTGCACTTCTCTTTTTAGAACAAGAAAATATCTTACATGTTAGGGTTGTCTATGGTACAGCATCTTGGGAAACTGCTGATGAAATGTTCTCTGTCACCTGAGACTGGCTCAGCGTTGCTGCAATCACTGTGAAGTTCTTGTCTCTCTTTTCTCTCTTCCGGAGAGCTGCTGAAACTGGCTCACTGTTCCTTTTGGAACTCTCCTCACTCACCCTCATGCATTCACACCTCAGTCCAGGCATTTTCAAGCCTTGCTCTTGATGACAGGTTCCTCAGCTGGGGGTGCTTGAGACACACAGGCTTTTCTTCCTTGTTCTTTTGTTGCACTCAGATTCATCCCTTGGCCAAAACCCATGGCTTTTGCCTTCTCTCAAATCCTCTGCGAAGAGCTTTGCACATCTGCAAGATCTGCAGATGTTTACTGCAGCAGGTTTTTGCAGGCTGCACAGGGAGTTTGATGGGATATCTGACACTGAGCCTCATCTCTCTTCCAGGTCATTTGCCCCGTTGTGCCTGCCAGAGTGTGGTGGTGCTCCTGCCTTGGGAACACTCAATTCCCACTGCAGCCAAGATTCAGTCTTCCCCCTATCTTTGATGACTCAAACTTCTACCAACAAGTTCTATTAGGTTCTCCATCAAATTGCAAAAGGATTGACATGTGCAGTGTTATAAAACTTTCACCAGCTTTTAGGCAACTGCTGAGGAGTTCCTGTGGATATGCAGTGACTAACATTAGCTGGGATCCTGATGTCTTCTAGGGATATTTTCAGGCTCACCCAGACATCAATGCTTTATCATGGTTTTGTTCTCTACTGTCAGAACCATTGCACTGCAAACCTTCCAGCATACCTAGCATGTAAATCTTCACCTGTGTGGCTTCAAATTTAGTCAGTATCTCCAAAATTGCTCAGTAGCTCATGCTGGGAGACAAACATCAGAGATTTGAGTGTGCATCAAACCTCAGGTTGAATAGAGAGGGACTCAGGAAAAATGGGCAATGTGGACTTTGCTGCAGGTAGATAACACAGGCCTGATGTCCAGCCATCAAGTTTAGCTTACTTTATAGCATTGAGATGCAGGCTGCATCCTAATTCCTCTTACAGAATGGTTTTGCTCTATGTGTCGTGCTTGAGTCCCTTCAACAGGCAGCACTGCAGGAAGGAGGAGCCACCTAAGCCAGCTGCTCTGTGAGCTGAGGATTTGGCTTCTTTTCCAGAGGAACCTCATTGGTGTATTGACTGATCAAGTGTGATGCTAGCAGTACTGCAGGTATGTAAAAGGGAATATTCCCCTATTTCCAGTGGAGAGATGGTAAGATTCATTGCAAGGTCTTGTCCTGAGTGTGTCTGGGACCATTTGTGCCTTTGGGCTGGAAAAGGTCAGGAGAAGAATTACTGTGTGTAACAAGAGAAAGAAGAGCTTGTCGTATCAGAAAAGACTAAAGGAGCTTCTATTGTTTAGCTTAGCTAAATGGAGGCTAGAGGTGATGTAGCTGCTGCCTGTGAAAGTGCTGATGGGAAGAACAAGGATGTTCTGAAAACAGACAAAATCACATGAGAACTGAAGATATATAAATGGGCCAAGGGCAAAATCCAGCTAAAATAGGAAAGGTGTCTCCCCATCAATACAGCAGACAAGAAAGGGACTTCCAAACAATACACAGATCTTGCTTCCGAAATGAAGCTCAATGTGAAACAGTTTCATACAGTATGATGCCAGTGGCAGACATCTATCATGAGGAATTCTATTCCTTTATATACATCTGGTTGCTAAAATTGCTTCAAGTTCCAGTTATTTTCCTCTCCAAGGGAGGATAGCCACCATGAGAAAACATGGCACACATGCCAAGTGTGCATCCGCAAAGTGTCAAGGGGTCCATTAGCCTTTTCTGTAAGTGTGTGCAGGGGCTTGCTGAAGCCCCTGTTGATCTGGCCACTTCATTGTAATGTGAACACAGATTACAGGCAGAATTAAAATGACACAGGGAAATAAAAACAAGGCAGCAGGCAAGCAACAGAAAACCAGTGCATTGAAAACTAGTCCCTTCTACTTGGGGACTGGTGGTGTCACAGTCTCCAGGGCTCCATGTTGTGCTTCCTCTAGGGAAGTGCAGTAGTGAAGAGACATCCTGAGAATCATGACATGCTGTGAAATATGGGTTTAAATTTAATGGAAAATGAATCTGTTGCAAAACTCTTGTTTGTTCAAGGTTTGATCTTCAGTTCTTCTATTGTCTAGAGGAACTAAGATATGGTAATATCAATATTTTATGTCCATTCCCAGACAGCTCTTTTTTTACTCAGGTCCCTGCTAGCAGATGTTCCTTATCTCTTGTCTTTTAGAGGATTGCTATTACCCTCCAGCTGTCTCTGTCTTCCTTTAGTTAGAGATCCAGTTACAGACCTTAATAAGGAGAATTTTCTTTCATATCTTGTTGTACTTTTTAAAATAATTTGATTATCCTTCAGACCTCAAGGATTCTCCACACTTTACATTTGGATGGATTTGTGGTCAGCTGTAATGGAAGTGACCTTTCCTGTTCCCAGGAAACATACTTCTGTTCCCTATCATTTCCTATTTTCTCAAACTACACTGGAGGCCTATCTGCCATCTTTAGGTTCTTTCTGAGACTGTTTTCAGCATTCCTGCTCTGGTTATTAACCTAGCAAGGTATCATCAGTGTTGTTTTAACTGTGGTATGTTATGTATGGTATGGTATGGTATGGTATACCATACATATGATTATGTGTGCTATGTTATGTATTTTGATGCTACCATGGGTGAAAAGCAAGTTTCTCCTTCTTCCAGGTTAATGCTGGAACAATGATGACTGGTTTCTTATTTTCCTTTCTGTTGTTTGCTTGTAAGCAGCTGGGTCTTTAAGGTGCCAAAACCCTTCAGATGTTCTGCCTTTTTATTCTGATAAATGCACTTCAAAAAACTATTTATATGTCAGAGAAAACACTCCAGAGCTCAGAGCTCATAGGGCCCTGCACAGTTCTCTTTCAGTTCTCTTTTCAAGACTTTTTCTGTAGCCTTTGTCCTCCCCAGAGGATCCATATTTTTTGAATAAGAACATTACCTTGTGCCTGAAGGCTGCCTGGAGTCAAGGAAAGGTCACAAACTGACTGCAGTGGGTACTGGACCCAGGTGTCTCCCACAGTGCTCTGGCAGGTTAAGCAAGGTGAGGTAACGAGAAAGTATTTTTCTTGGTAGAGTATTTTTTTCTGAGAAATATTTTATTTTGCACCTTTTGGGTTGAGAGGGAACTAGAAAATGGCCTGGAAATAGGAGATTACATGAAGGCAGCTGACTGTCCATCTTAGACGCAGACACGGTCTTTCCTCTTTTAATTTCCCTACTTAAATGAATTTGTCATGCTTTGTTAGTAAGATGTTAATGAAATAATTTGTGCATCACAAGAGGTTAAGTGCATGTAATTTCAGCAATTCAAACCAGGGCCTGAAGTGTTAACATGCAGTAACTGGGCCCATTCTGCAAAAATTATTAATTCTTCATTTTAGCTGCAATATTCTGGTCCCCTTCTTTCAGACTTTTTCTTTACATTCCTTGCTGTAATTGTCAAAATTAGGTGTCATAAAGTGTGATGTTCTGGAATTAGATGAGTAATCATCTCTAACTGTTAGTGAGTACTGCTCTGTATCAATCTTACTTCTGTGACAAGGCATATTTCTTCATTTCTCAAATTTTTGTCCTGTCATAGTCAGCCATACCAATGGTGCCCTTTAGCAAAAGTGTGAGACCCATGTGTTCTCTGGCAGCCGTGTCCACATGGCCCCTCTTCTGTTGCTGGGGTAAGCTGGGTGAGAAGGATGCTCTGGCATGTGCAAGGCTGCTGGAGTCTGGAGTGTCCCGTGGGGAAGACACAAGCAAGTCAGCAGAGCAGGCTGTTGAGCAGACTGCACTCACAGAGGAGGATGAGTCAGGAGGCTGAATCAAAGGGCATTTCCTTTGTGAAGCACCCTCTAGCTGTTTATCTCACTGAGAAGACTCAAGCCCTGTATAGTCCTGTACCCCCCCATAGCCCTTAGCTGTTAGTCTTTGGAGCAGGAACGTGGACTGAGTTTGTTGCAGTGCTAGCAATGTTTCAACACAGAGCAAATCTCGTCTTGTGAATGCACATTCACACAGCTCCAATAAAAAGAAGACCATCTCTGAACAGCTTCTTGGCTGTACCTGTGGACTGTTTTTGCTTTTACTTAGCAAAGGATCTGACATCTGGATGACTTTCAAATGGTCAAGGAAAGAAAGGGTTGCTCTCTTTCTCAAACAACTCATGGAAAAATGTTTGGATGATGCTCTGTAACCCTCAGTGCTGTGGGTATTCTCAGTCCTCCTTGGTACCAGGCCCTTTCTGTGTACACAGTGGCCCATCTGAGATGTTACTGAAGCAATGGCCTTGCTGCCTCAGGACCAACTCTCCCAGGACACTGGGTGGCCAGTTGCTGACTGTAGTTCTTAGCCATGATATTTCCTGTACCAGGGAATATTTGGGAGGTTTCTAGATGATGTGGAGCAAAACTGTAAGGAATTAACAGTCCAAGTTTTTCAGTTCCAGTAGTTGGGAATATTTCCTGGCACTGCATAATAGAGATGACCGATTGCCAACAATTAAGGCAAGGTTTGCAGAAGAGCTAATGATTTTGAGTTCTTGGTAAGGTATTGCTGAAAATGATGATATTTCTAGTTATTGGCTTGGAGACATCTGAAGAGAATTTTGGCACAAATAGGCAAGAGAAGTGTGATCCAGAGCAAGAACTGTGGTCCTTGGGCATTTGGTATGGGTGATGATGAAAGAGGTGGGAGAGCATTGTTTCAGGGTGCTGATACATCTGTGATACCTCACAGTTTGTTTGGCTGCACCCTGTGGTGCAAGGAATGCTGGATCACCATGAGCAATGGCAAGTTCAGAAAGGCTGTGGAGTCACTGGAGCAAGAAGTTCCAGGTGATTTAGAGGAACAATTTCTAAAAAAGCAGTGAGGTGGAACCAGGCTGTGTCTCTGTGGCATATGGTTAATGCTCTTTCTGAGCACTTAAGTCATGTAAGTCCAGTTCCTATGGTGTCTGATCAGCACTGGATTTGACTCTAGGATTGAAAGTTCAGGAGCAACATGGCAAATATAAAATATTAGAGGTCAGGAGAGATGCCATTTCAATTTATTTCAGGCATCCATCAGGAGTTTTTGTTGGTGTTGTTGTTATTCTTTCATAAAGCTTATCTGGGATTTTATGGCCCAATCAGCTCCATTTAGGTTTAGAAGGGCAAGGCTGAGGGAACTGTGGCTGTAGAGGGAATGGGGGAAGAAGATATGAAAGTGGTCATTTGGATGTGCAGGTGTTTGGCAAAAGAGAGCTTTAAGGATTAAATTCTACTGGGAAATAAACCAGCAGCCAGCACAACTCAGTGCCTCGTGCTCCTGACAGAGGTCTCTGCCTCCAGCAGCAGATTCCCAGTAGCTTTGCACACAGCCAATAGTTACATGGTAATAATTTCAAAGTTTCCTTAAAAAGAAAACTTTTCTTCCTGCCTAAGGGCATGAACTGACTTGTCTGGTGGGTTTCGTTAGTAACTGTTACATTTTGGTTCTACTGTAACATCAAGTAAATCCCAGAAATTTAGGTTAAAGCCTGACTTCTATTAGTCCAGATGTTATAAAAAAATATTAAGTACCAAACAACTTTCTCTTCCCTAGCCTTGTGGAAGGCTGGGGTATGTTCTATTTTAGGTAACACAGGATGTCTCTCAAGATTTCATTAATGTGAGATTTACTTCATAAAAAACTATGATACTGTCTCGGGATCCTGAACAAAGTCATACTGATCTTTCCTGAACACCTCTGCACTCTGCATTTCAAATACATATCTGGATGACATTTCCTAAAATCACTTCAGATTCTTAAATTGGGAAAAAGAGAGTTAAGTTTAGCACTGTCTTACTTTTGCTGATTAAAGGTCAGAGGGAAAATGTTGTTAGGAGCAGCTCGGAAGGGTCGTTCATCTTCTCTATTTTGCAGCAGGATAAAAAATACTTGAAAATCTCTGGACACGGCTTTAGGAGTTCCAGAGCATTTTGGCAGTTGAGATAATAACAGTCATATTCTCTGACTGATGGCAGATAAAAGAAAGTCTTGACTGGGAATTGATGGGCCCCCACTAGTCAGGGTTCTTTTTTGTGCCATATCTGGACCAGCCTCTGGGAGTCAATTTGGCAGCTGGTTTGTGAGTTAGGAGAGTCAAACGCAGCATTCGCTTTTTTACTCTCTGGAATTGACATGTAGCGCAGTGTGATATGGGGATTTTTTTTTTTAATTTTTTTTAAATTTTTTTTTAAATTTTTTTTTAAATTTTTTTGTAGTAGGGATTACAGATTTTTGATTGTAGTGTCCTGAAAATGTTTGGGAAATGATGTATTTTTCCTTTTCTTTTTTCTCTTCTTGGTTGGATCAGCTAGTAAAAAAAATCCCAAATAATTGTCATTGAATCTCTGAGTAAATAGAAATTCTTTATATTCAGGTGTGTTCAATGGTGTTTTAGGCCTGGGGATGTTCCTGATGCACCTCTGCATTTATTGCAGGCTGTGCAGATCATCAGCAGGGGCACAAGAGTTTTGCAAAGATATGGGGAGAGTAGTGACACACAACCAGGTTCTGAATTACAAACTGGGGTTTTACAGAAGCCCAAACACAGTTTTAAAAGATCCAAAGGGAAAACTTTATTAGGCAGAATTCATGTACTCCTTTTGGACTCTGAGCAGTGCAACTACCACGGAGTGATACAGTATATTTAAGAAAAAGGAGACTTTAATTAGAATCTGCTTTTATCTCTCCTTTTGGAAAGAGGCACAGCTCATGTCATGATGTTAAAGCTACTGTACTTTTTAAAGAAACTGGGTTTTAATTGCAGGTCTTAACCCAAATGCATCTACTGCTGCTTAGCTTATCACATGCTGCAAGTATATAGCCTGTGGGAGTGGAACAGCAGGACTTGCATGGATTTGAAAGCTTCTCTGCATTGGAGTTATAAATTTGTAGGGCACTTTGGGCAGTTGCCTATCAAAAATCACATTTCAGGTTTCATCTCTCTGCAGCACAACCAGAAGTCAAGGGATGAGGGAGCTGTAACAGATCACTTTGTGACAGGCCTGCTTCGTCGTTTAGATGCCCTTCTTTTTTTCATGCATTTTATAACAGAATGAGAAATTAGGTAAATATCACATGGCATTTCAGTGTATGTGGAGATTTGTGTTCGAACTTAGAAGTGGTAGGTCAGAGACTTCTGTTTACAGCATTGCTTGATTAGAGGGAAAGATTTTTTTCAGAAATCATCCAACAAAATGTAGCTCTGTGGTACTGTCATCACTTGAAGAGAGGAATCAGCCCTAATCCCTTCAGACCAAACTGACAGCAATTTACAAAATGCAGCCCTGTTACTGTGATGCTTGCGAAGTTTTCTTCCTTTCATCTATTCAGTAAGCTTTAGATTTTCATTTTTCTGTAACTTGCATTTGACTCTCGGGCTTCAGCTTACATCAGTCACAGACTTTCAAACTCTGTGTCTTTAGTCCCCTTTTGATGACTTTTACTGCAGGCCAACAGCCTGGCTCAGCCATGGTGTGGGCAGCAGGAGCAGGGCAGTGACCATCCCCCTGTGCTGGGCACTGCTGAGGCCACTCCTCCAATGCTGTGCTCAGTTCTGGCCCTCACTGCGAGAAAGACCTTGAGGGGCTGGAGCGTGTCCAGAGAAGGGCAGCGGAGCTGGGGAAGGGTCTGGAGCACAAGTGCTGTGAGGAGCAGCTGAGGGAGCTGGGGGTGTTTATCCTGGAGAAAAGGAGGCTCAGGGGGGACCTCACTGCTCTCTACAACTGCCTGAAAGGAGGGGGCAGCCAAGGGGGGGATTGGTCTCTTCTTCCAGGCAACAAGACAAGAGGAAATGACCTGAAGTTGCACGAGTAGAGGTTTGGATTGGACATCAGGAAAAATTTCTTTATGGAAAAGGTTATCAAGAACAGGAATAGACTGCCCAAGGAAGTGGTGGAGTCACATCCCAGGAGGTATTTAAAAGGTAGGTAGGTAGGTAGATAGGTAGATAGGTAGGTGTTGCACCTGGCAGTATCAGATTTATGATTGGACTCAATGATCTTAGAGGTCTTTTCCAAGCTAAATCATTCTATGATTCTATGATCACTTGAAAATGTGATAGGAATCAGTCCCTTTCCTCAGCTGGATGAGATTAATGAGGCAGCATTAATTAGCTATGGTCCATATTCTGCAGCACTCTGTGACTGCTGTCTTTTCTATGTGCACAGAAGTGGCAGAATAGAGCCCTGCCTTGAGGGCAATTTTTGAAGCTGGTATGGAGATTTAACCACACAGCTGCAGTTCGAGCCAGTAACAATTGCACCCTTAAGGATTCAAATCCTGCCCATTGCTCTGAAAAACAACCATCTAGACACATCTGACATTGAAGTGAATAACAACGGAAATGTTTGGCACTTCTGAAGCAGTTAACATCTGCTCATATATTAGTTAATTAGCAGAGCAATGTTAAGCTTTGGAGAAGCCTTGTCTTTCATCAGATGTAAAAAATAAAAGGAGATAGCGCTACTGACACCAGACTTGCTCAGGCTGCACACCAGTGGTCACTGAACTGCATTTTGAAGCCTCCCATTGACTTACTCCATCTGGCTAAGGGCCCAAGTGTGACTTGTCCACACTAGTCATGCTCTGTCTGTTTTTGGATAAGATTCAGCTTCTCTTGCCCCTTCTAAATGACATCATGGAAGCAGCATTACAGCTGTCCGACCTCACACCAAAACTTGCATATGTTGGCTTTGCATATGTGTATTGATGAAGTGTTCATGCTCAATTGTTCAGAATTATTTAGAAATTAGGGGACTTCAGCTAATAGTCATTGCAAGGCAAATGTCATGAGCTTCCTCAGCAGTGGTACAGCTCTTCCAATACTAAGCATTTTTATCTAACACCACTTCTGTCAGAAAGGGACAGCGTATTTTCACCATCTCACTGACATGGAGCTGAGGCACATGAGTGGAATTTCAGCTCCAGATTCAGACGTGTACATTTAGGCATTGCTGACTCAGTGCCAGGAGGGTATCAAGGCTCCTGTTACTGTTGGAGATATAGTTCATCAACCCCATAGAGCCTGAAGAGGAGTTATCTTCATGCTAAAGTAGATAACTATTGTCTCCTTGATGAGTCATGGAACGTTTGAGGTTGAATGGTCCTCCAAAGGTCATCTAGTCCAACTCCCCCTGCTCAAGAAGGGACACCTAAAGTTGGTTGCCCAAGATCATGTCATCTAGCTTTTGTGTGTTCTCAAGGATGGGAACTCCACAACCTCCCAGGACAGCCTGTGCTGGTGCTTCCTTACCATCACAATAAAAATTTGTTTCCCTACTCATTAATAAGGACCTGTGTGAAAATGGGAATCACTCAGAGAAAGTGTGACAGCACACTTCAGCCACACTTTCAGCTGCTCAGCACAGCATGATGCAGCAACACAGTTCTGAGAGCGGAGGACAATTGTTATTCTGGGCCAGGTCTGGAAGTTTGCTTTAGGAATTAGCTTGATCAAGGACCAGTGAATCAAGGACCTCTGCATCATATGCTCTTGGGCAGGGCAGATAAAGCCGCAGAATTGTTTTGGCAGTGCTAGTAATTGAACTCACTTCCCCAAAAGACCACTTCTCTTACTGCTTTAGTCAGTGAACTATTCCTCCTCTTTATTCAACTAGAAATGAAATGCAAAAGAACAGCAAAAATATCTGTACACGTTCATTCTGTAATCCCAAAGTTATGTCACTTGGTGGGTGATGGAGAATAAAACATTCATAAGGCACAGAAGCCTAACTTGTGCAATTGGTATCAAATTTTTCAATAAAACACACACCAATAGAGAAGACTGCAAATAACACTATTGACATAACATGCCCACCGGGCACTGTGATTGAAATGGCAACCAAGCTATAGAGAGCATACCTAAATAGAGTTTAGAGAGAGAAATGAAGGGAGAGACAACTGTGAGCAGCTAATACTCAATAATACTCAAAGACAAATATTAGTGAGGTGATTTAGATAAAAGGAAAAGTGTCCCCTTTCCTGAAAGAGAGATGTCTTTATTACATTAGATCTGGAAGGGAACTTTATGATCATTGAGAAATCTCTTGTTTTCAGATAAGCAAGGAAATATAGAAATAAGAAACAGATCTGTGCATCTTCCTGCACAAATTACCAGAGGTCTTACAGAGATTAGGTATTTTTTAAAAAAATAAATCCAGCCACTCCAGAATTCTGAAATTAGGTTGGATATAAAAATACTCAAGAAAAAGAAAAGAACATATATTTGCCTCAGTGGTTTTCAGTTCTGCATTTAGGCACCAACATAATTTAGAATCACAGAATTGTTAATGTTGGAATACACCTTTAAGATCGTCAAGTCCCATCATCAGTTGAGCACCACCACCATATTCACATTAAACCATGGCCTCAAATGCCATATCCACGCATCTCCATCCAGGCATGGAGACTCCACCAATTCCCTGGGAAGTTTGTCACAATGCTTCACAGCCCTTTCCATGAAAAAAAATTCTAATATCTAATCTTAACCTACCCTGGCATACCCTGAGGCCATTTCCTCTTGTCCTGTCAAATCTGTTGTGCTAAAATAGAGAGGAAAACCAGTCAAATTATCTCTGTCTCAACTGGACTTGGATAAATTTTTCAACAACAGGTGTTTCTGAAAAACCAGTTGGCAAATCTGTCCTGTTTGTATCCTTTTCTTGTGAGTGCACAGTAAGGAACCTGACCATATATCTAAATTTAAAAAAAATTAAAGTTTATCTATTTTCCTACTGTTGCTTGATACACTTGAACCTAAATTGTCTTGCTACCTAAATCCAGCTAAGAAGCTGGAATTTCTGTGCTAGATTCCAGTCACAAGCAAGTCACGTACTGTAAACATGATTCTGTGCAGTGTTTTGGAGGGTTTGCAAATAGATGTGGGTTTTTTTTTCCTTTTTTCCTCTGTGCTGGGGCAATATGAGTGAGTGAGTTCAGCGAAACCATGCTCAGTTATTTTTATGCTTACTCTGATATTTCTCCAGAGCAGCAATTTACAGGGGTAACGAGCTGTGGCTCTTGCACTGGTATTTTGGCTGTTTATTTACTGATGATAATGTTTAGCTAGTTTTGCTTTCTGCAGTACTGGACCCTGTAGCTGCAAGGATCCACAGAGTGATTTGCACACAGCCCATGGTTCTTTTTCTGGGTCACGCTGCTTTATGGCATCTTGGTCTTTGAACAGCCCAGGCAGTAGTGAAAATACTACAGAATATCTTCTACTTATGGAGCCATCTCTATTTTTTTGGTACAGCTGGACTGCTGAAGTTAATGCTAAGGTTAAGTGACTACAGATGCTTTAGGCCACCACAAGGCCCCACTGGTTTAATTTATTGGGAAGCTGAGTAAACCTCTGGCCCGTAACAGTAATATTTGTCTAGCGAGGGGTAAATGCAGGACATTGTACTGCATCCAGTGGTCAATGCAAGACACACCTATTCCAGCTCTCTCCTTTCATGCTCCAGAACCAGGCAATTCTCCCTCAAATCAACCCAGAGTAGCAGTCTTATATGTATCAACCCATGATTACCGCACCAAGTCAAACTTACATTCAAATGTGCAATTCTTTTTCATCACAGGCAGCAGTAGTAGTTATGTGACCAAATAGCATCCTTAAAGCATTGTACTTGTTGTTTAGGACAAATGTATTTTCAGAAAAGAGTACCTTCAGGAAGATAAAGCACTCTGGATGCTGCATATCACATCCCTTCCTGATCACTCCTGTTCCTTATACTGTGGGAAGTCCTCAATTGCTCAGTCCTGGATGCCTGTCCAACTTCCCAAGATCTCTGCTAGCTTTTGAACTTCTATCCTCTTTTGATGTACAGTTCCTGTGTTAACCAGAAGGAAGAACAGAGATCTATGGGGAATGACAGAAATGTTTGGTCTGGCCAAGTCTCACAACTATTTTAAAGCAAAGATATGAAATGATTTTCACATGGTGTATAAACAGAATGCATTACTGTATTAACAGAACATATTAATTACCTTGTAAAAAGTTATTTCTCTGACAACAAAGTTATTTCTCTTTGAAATGGCAAGTTATTTCTCTCCCTCTCCTCCTCTCTTTTGCCCCAGCCTGACTTTCAGACCCCAAGCATGTGCTCTCCCAGCTGCTGCCTCCACCTCTCCTGCATCAGCAGGGCTGCGGAGATGCCACTGGAGTGGATGCTTCTCTTGCCATCTTGGTGTGGCAGTGGGGAGGTGCCACATATGGCAAAAGGAATGGGGTGCCTCTGGTGCTGAAATGGGACGGACTGAGAGGGCCCTTAGGTGGCCCTTGTGAAGTGCAGTGGGGAGCATCTCTGAGTGATGGGCTCTTGCAGAATACATCAGAGTGCCTGAATGCTTCCAATTTTGCCTGAAATGAAGACTTCCACCATATGTTCTGCAACACTACATTGGCTGTTGGTTAAGTTTGTTTGCCATTAGGTTTCTAATGATTTCTTCCTCCCTTTTTTCTTTTTGTCATTTGCAGCAGGTACTTGGTTTTTTATGACACAATTGCACATGTGCTTGAGTGTTCTGGCTTGTGCAGAGGCTTTTTCTGTACTTGCTTACTCTGTGATATTTCTTTACAGAGCTGCAAGTTCACATTAACATCAGTGAGTATCCTGACATATTTGCATTTTGTGATTTAAACATGAATGAACAGATCCTTTTACTGATGTGCTCAGAGACATCGGTGAGGGGTGTGGTATGGCAGTCTGGGTGAGGAAGATTTGTTATGACATTCTTCCTAAATTATTGAATCTATCTTGCTCTACGCTAATTAGATCTCTCTGTTTGGTGATAAAATCAGACCTGGCAGAAAATGGGAACTTAATTGCTTTCATGAAACATTTAGACAATAATAAACCTATGAACAAGTAGTTACCTGGATTTACAATGCAGAAGCCTTACAATCTCCTTTATTTTTAAGCAGTTGTAAAACTAGTTAATAAATGAGCAATAATCACTATATATTTGGATTTAAACAATTCCATGCAGTATGTTCTGGATTTTTACATTTAAAAAAGTAGTTTGGATTAACTTTAATATGAAGATAAAGGCATAATCTGAAAATAAAAATGGGTGCTCTAATGAATCAAAATAGATTAAATTATTGAGAAGCTTGTATAGGATTTTATTTGATCCAATTTCATTGAATATTTTGCTTAATGATCTTAAAGAGAGGAAACTGCATGATAATGAAAGTAGCAGTGTTATTGAGACCAGAGAATAAATGGAGATAATAAATGCTACAAAGGGATCTAAACCTACTAGAAATTTGAGCAGAGAATAATGAACTGAAATATAACATTAGAGATGTTAAGTAGTAAACACAAAGCCTAGGGATCTGCAGGAGTAGAAACGCTGTATAAATTGAAGAGAATTTAGAAAATAAGGAGATAATATGTTTGATTTCTGTAGAGATGGGTGCACAGAAAAGATTAAAAGGGCAATTCCCCACCCTGCTTCAGTATGGGAAGGTCTGGGGTCTAGGCTGTTGTATTCTTATGTGTTGGTTCATGTGAAATCTGTATCACAGTTCAGAAATCAGCTTTACAAGGATAGTGTGGGAGCTGTGAATCTTGCCTGCTGACACATTTCTGCAAACAGGTTCTGCTCAAGTGCTCCAGAGGCACTACACTTTGGTAAAAGCCTTGTGTGCAAGGTGTCTTGGGAGGGAGAGCAGGCATTTGTCTGTGAAGGTTTAAAAGGTATGAGCTGAAAGGATCAAATGCACCACTAGCAAGACCAAATTCCAGCCTGTCAAATTCAGCTCAGTAGTTTCAAGGGCATTTTCAGGAGCAAATGAAGAAGAGATCCAAACTAAAATGTCAAATCTAAATTCTCCACATCTGTTTGGATTAATGTATAGACCATGTGCTCAGTTTCTCTGTAAGGAAAGAAGCTACACACTGGATGTGAACACCTCCCAAGTGCTGGCAAGACCTCTTCTTGATTTTCTCCCCATGATATAGTCCCAGGATCTCTTTACCTGAATAGGATTGGGTTTTAGCTTCTTTTGTCTGCACTGACTTCACAAGTCCCGTCCTCTTCCACCTGCACAGTTGGCCAAGGTCATCTCAGTAGAAAGGCAAACCCGCTTCTCAGAGGAATACATGCGGGCACACTGATGTGCCATTGTGGGGCATTAGGTCTGGGTCCAGCCTGGACCACAAAGGAGCATTAGCAGAGGAAAAGCTCTTTTTCTGCCCTGTATCAACAGAATATCATTGCATGGTTCTTGGCTCTCATTTCCAAATCAACTAAGAAGGATGTTTCTGACATTACTTCAATCAAGATATGGTGATGAACTGGTATTGTTTGTTTGCATTTCCTTCTATCCATCACTTTTCAGGCATGGTCCTGCATCCGCTTAGTCTCCAGTGCTGGATTTCAACTCCAGAAGGTACCAGGTGGGGATAGCCTCAGAGCTGTTCCAAGTTCACTAGTGCAGAGGGGCTGTCTGTTTGTTTTGCTCTGCACAAAAATGAAAGGATTACATTAATCCTTAAAACCTTTTCTTCAAATAGAAGTTAAAAGGTAATTGCAACACAACTCACAATAGCAGCTTGCCACCTTATTCTTGCATGAGGAAAAAGGAGCAGACATAAGGAATAGTTTTCAGCTTTTCAGTCCCTGGGCTGGTGCTCAAGTGTGGCAGGTAATGTGTGACCCTGCGTGAGACCTTTCAGTGCCTGGCAGGGGCTTGAAGGACAATATCAGAGTGGAGTGCCTCAGCCTTCCGTGTAGCAAGGGCTGCCTCTAGTAGCTGCTGGTCCCCTGCGGTCCGAGCACGGGCAGCAAATGTCCCCACTGTCCCAAGGCAGAGCCAGGGCCTGGCTGCGCTGGCTGATGCCCAGATGCAACTGCTCATCACTCTTCTGAACCCAGATGCCAGCATCTATTTTAGGCACTATAATGATTGGATCAAATCTTTATTTCTGTGTCTCTGACAAACCAAGGTGATATTCTTGCTTGCTTCCAGGCTGAGGGTTGTTCTCTGCTGCTTCCCAGAGTGAGGCCCTGTACTTATTAGGAACAGTATATATAATAGCAATAAAAAAGTGTAATAAAGAAACTTGCAGCATGCCCTACATAAAAGACCTTTTTACATTATTTTATTTCATCTTGGGAGAGCAGTGCCTCCCAGAAAGGAGCTTAGAGATTGACTGTGCCCTCATGCCCTGCTGTCATTGCCCATATATCTAATTAAATTAAAGGTTGAGATTAACCAACACAAAGGTCTCGTCTGTAGGGCTCAGTCCCACTCTTCCTGTTGTATCTCATTCCATCAATTTATTCAGTGTCATGTCTCATTACTCTGCATCTCTCACTACACCCTGAACAATGAGATGCAAGTGGTTCCTGCCATGCCCTGGCACTGCCACAGCAAACAGCACTCGAGGGCATCAGCAGCTCACTGCCAGGGCTGCAATGGCACCTCTGCAAAAAATTCACACCAGGACTGTTTGCTGGGACTTGCTAATACACGTCCCCAGGAAGATGTTTACTACAGAAAAGGACTGGAAGTGTGAGAACATTGAGAACAGTGCCTAGTGTTTGGTTGTTGTTTTTTTTGTTTGTGGGGTTTTTTTTCTTTTTTTTTTTTTTTTTTTTTTTTTTCTACCATAAGCTGACTGAGCTAAAATTTTACTACCCTGGAAAATACGCTGTGCATTCACTTTTTGTTTTACCTTGTCTGAAAATTGCAATTTTAGGGAATAAGTATTGGCTACACATACTTTTTCACTTAAAATAATTACTGGTTATTTTCAAGTAGCAATTTCTGCTATTTTTGTGCTGGACTGAGAGGATAATAAGAGCAGAATGGTTCCTGCTCTTTCACCAGCTTACATGAATTCACCATCATATTATCTGTAATTTTTTTCTTCCATTTTTTACTCACTAGTTTATTGTGCTGTCGGTTGTAGGCCAGTCTGAATCTTCCATTCCTTAAGCAGACTTCCAGTTCTTTCAGTGAACAGTGTTTCAGTAGCTCTTGTACACGAGGTTTATGCATGCAGATTTCTGCAACTGGCTAACCTGAATATTTCAATTCTTCTGACTGTCTTTAATGATGTCAGCTGAGGTGTATCTGATAAGACAGTTTTATAATATCATTTTGTGCATTGAGGAAGGGAGGCTGGACTATATATTCCTAGGTATATACATTTGGATTTCTATCCAAAAATAGATTAGAATGATCCTGTGCAAAAGCAAGTTGTGAAGAATGCTGATAAGCTGCATTCCTGCAATCAATCAATATTAATTTAAACTTAAATGAGTGGAAAAATATTATACTGCTGAAACTACAAGAAAACAGCTCACACCAAACAATGACATACAGAGTGCCATAGGCCATATGAAGAAAAAACTTTGCGCAGCTCCATCGAGCTGTCTGGTACAGCTCGATTACTCACCATTTACTCATTTAAAAACTTCCAGTTCCCTAGTCAGGCAATAGAAGCACTGTGGCATAACAGCTCAGTTACACCATATGAATAATGAATTGTTGAGGTTTACCAGACATCAGCAGGTTCCTCCAGACTACCAACCACTTAGAAATACCAACCACATTTGCACAAATCCCTGCTGATGCAAAATGATTTTCAAATATTTCAAGTACCATTCTACAAGTTCAGAGTGGAGCAGCTGCAAAGAAGACAAGGGAGAGTAATAAAATGCCTGAAATCTAAACCCATGAATTCTGAGGGAAGGCTACAAGAACTGTGTTGGACAAAAGGAATTAGAGAAGTTACTGTAGGGAGACCAAATAATCTTCAAATATGAAGTCAGAACTGCACTGAAGGCAGTCTACTGTAATCTGTATCCATTACAAAGATGAAGTAACTACCTAAAATTCCAACAAGGGACATTTAACTGAAGGTTAGACTGCATGTGCTGCCCATGTGGCTTGCTGCACTCTGGAGAAGGCTGCTGTAGGGCCTGGGCTTCTCCATCACTGGAGGCTTCCAGGAGGCAGAGACAGAGCCAATCCTGCTTGGTGCATCGTGATGAGCTGGATGACCTCTAAACCTCTTCTGGTCTGGTTTATTTTAGTCCCAAGGAAATTCTGAAAATGTTCACAGCTAATATTCACACTGTCTAGTAAGGACAGCAGCAAAACCCATTCCTTGGTGATTTGCCCAGGATGCTTTTACTGCAAAAGTTAGCAACTATTACTTGTATTTCAGGTTTGTACTTTTGCACTTTTATGGGTGAGAGAGAAAGAGGGCACAGATAGAGGATAGAGTACAGTTTACTTAGTTGTGCAGTCTCTGAATTACCTTGTTTAGATGACACTAAATGTTAAGTAAATGTAAAAATATCAATTCAGGTTTCAACCCTGTCATTTCTCTCAATCAGAAATTAAACCTGCTTCTGCCAGCTGCATCCCTTCCTTTGACTGATAAAACACCACTGAGCTGTTCATCATTTTTGTTTGCTGGCCAGCCCAGAGATGAAGCTCATTGAAATTCTCTGTGATGGTTATTTTGTGAGAAATGCTATAGAATTGCAAATCATTGTTGCTGGTTAATCAAATACCTTTCAGCAAGTAACAATATCTTTTGGCTACCAAATGTCTCTTTGGTTGCTTCATCTTATTTCCAGTTGAAAAATAAAACTGAAAAAAAGTAAAGAGTTTTTTACATTTCTTTTTTTCTTTTGCTGACTTTTTAGTACTCTCTTCTGTTGTTTGCCAGATGCTAAAGATGAATAAATTATTTACTAGGAATATAAAATCTGACGAATGTGCCAGCTCCTATTTGAAAATAGTTTTGAATCAGCAGGGATTTGTGCAAATATGGTTGGTATTTCTAAGTGGTTGGTAGTCTGGAGGAACCTGCTGATGTCTGGTAAACCTCAACAATTCGTTATTCATATGGTGTAACTGAGCTGTTATGCCACAGTGCTTCTATTGCCTGACTAGGGAACTGGAAGTTTTTAAATGAGTAAATGGTGAGTGACAAGTAAAGAGTAATAGTCTTGTGAGCAGAGCAACCTTTTGCATTAAAGGGAAGCATGACAGCTTTGATCCTATAAGCAAAATGCCGCCTGTGTGCACACTTGCAGAGATCCATAAACATCATCCTGTGGCAGCTGGTTTGCATTCATGTGCCAGCTGCCCTGACTCGGAGCCAGAGGCAGCAGGGCAGCACCATCCACCCCTCCAGAGTCCCTCCTGCTCCCTCTTGGCCTTGGAGGGGCTGATGAAGCTGAGATGCATATGGCAGGCTCTAGAGCATGTTAGACTCTCTCCTACCACAGGCGACTCTGTCAGGGCTAGCCAGGCTGCTTCAGAGCCTACAAAAAGGGCATGTTGGTTCGCAGCCATTCAGAGTAATTTCCCTCAGTTTGCTCAAAACATCTGCAAGGGCTCAGCTGATGTCACAGATGCTCATCCCTGGAAGTGTTCAAGGCCAGATCAGAGGGAGATTTGAGCAACCTGGTCTAGTGGAATGTGTCCCCTGTACATGGCAGGGAAGTTGTAAGTAGATGATCTTTAATGTCCCTTCCAGTCAGTGATGAGAAATGCTGTGACTGGACTACTGAAGCCTGGTTTGGGTGGCTGGGTGGCTGTAGGGCATCCTACAGTGTGTCTCAGCAATTCACAAGCTCTGAGCTTGCTTGAGCGACCCCTCCCAGCTCCGGCAACACAGCAGACAGCAAAACTTAGATCAGCACTTGCTAGTCAAATTCCATTTACCCACAACTAAGTACCAGTGCCATCTTGGCTAAGCTTTTTGAAATCTCCTTGTCTCATTGGTAACTCTGCATGCTGTTGCTGCTACACTCAGCATCTGTTACATCCTTCTGGCAACTTTGCTTCCTCAGCACCTTCTGGTTTCTTCATGTTTAGATTTTGTCTTTGATTGATATAACCAGAAATGTGGATCTTTTATAGTGATTTCTTATACAGTCTGCATTTCTACACTAACATTTGTAATATTTTTATTACAAGCAATCATTGTCCTTTCCCTCTAGGAAATGCAGGATCCTTTGTCTGCCACAGTGCAAAAACTTCAATTTTCTAACTGTCTGCACCATTGATTTCCCACAATTCATATCCTCTAGTTGTGATGGAAAAAATGAGGCTTTCAGTATCTTTGCATATTTTGGGACACTGCAAGATTTTCCAGACTTTCATGAAGGAGGACAGGGTTCTCTCATCTTTTGCAAGTTTCTCTGGGTTAGCCTAATTTCTGAAAGAAATGTAACTGCTGTTTCTGAATTATTGACTGAAAGTATAGCCTTTACCCTTTATCTGTTATTGTATTTGCTTGTTTTTAATTATTGTTTTTAATTATTGAGTTATTTAGTTGGCTACATTTGGAAATAGTTTATATTCATCAGTAAATTTTTGTACTGATTATACCATTGCACTCTGTGAAGAAGCAATCAGAGCCAAGAATGACCTGCCATTAGTGAACTGAAGGTCACTTAGGATGTTCTGCCACTGAAAATCAAATCCTCCCCTGGCAAGCTTTACAAGATTATGAAAACACTGGGAGATGTTTTGGTCTTTTTTTGTCCTGGGATTGGTGAAATGAAGAGTTGGCCATGTGCTAGCTTACCCTGGCCATCAGGAAGTGCAAGCATCAGCACTGTTTGCCTTAGTTCTTAATCTTGGCTGTGTAGAAAGTCCTTGATTTTTATTTTTGCAAACCTGCATTTTTTCCCACGTGGCCAGAGATGTATCACACGTGGAACAACAGATCCTGGGCACTGTGATGGACTTTTACACCATTGTACTCCAAATGGGCTATCCCAGAACAACGTCTGGATCCCTGTGAAGGGATCTGAAGGTTTGAATATCTCAGACCAAAGAGGACATTGTCCCTGCTTTCCAGTGCCCCCATTGCTGAGCTTTTCTCCCATAAGGAATGTTGTTGCCATGGTTTAGTTTGGGTCTGTAGGTTGTGATATCTGATCTCCCATACATCACCCAGGTGCAAAGGTGGAGTCTCATCTCTGAAGAGAAATACCATAACTTGTGCTCTGCAATA
Organism: Prinia subflava; assembly: GCF_021018805.1. Classification (NCBI taxonomy): domain Eukaryota; kingdom Metazoa; phylum Chordata; class Aves; order Passeriformes; family Cisticolidae; genus Prinia; species Prinia subflava. The sequence continues at coordinate 34,048,199 of NC_086249.1, forward strand.
TTGCCCTTTGGTGAATTTATCCATCCAGAATGTCAGGTGCTGGCTCGTGGTAGTGCCTTGGAGTCTCCTCCACCCCCTCTGCTGGTGCTTGAGAGCTCAGGGCTGTGTTTGCCACTCCTGACTGCAAATGCCTCCTACTTAGATGTGGCGAACAGGCACGTGGCAGTGACAAAGACCTTCTGTGGAAATAGTCCTTAGCACTTATGTGAGTTTGGTTAATTATTGAGTTGTGGGGTTTTTTTTAATGCAGATTAATTTAAACATATTCTAGTTTTTATGTTTGTGTTATGTTAATCTGTGCATGTTCAGTTTTTATTTTGCATCCACTTCCCACAAACCTAGTAGAAAGTGGAGGCAGCTTTCCCCCAGCCATATTGAATTTCTAATGTTTCCATATAATTTGTCACTGCTTATCAGAATGATTCAATTTTTTAAAAAATGTTGATTTATGGCTGTTTTCTGCAAGTGGCCTAGGTGAACTTGAATGGAAGGAAGCTCTTAAACCTTATGTTTGACTCTTGGAAATAAAATAGTGATTATCACATTGGGAAAGGAATGGCAAATTGCTCTCCCTGGTGACGCATTCTCAGCGTGAAATAACTGGCTGAGGGAACCTTCAGCCCTGCTGGAACCAAGCTCCTCTGGTGAACTGAGCCACCAGCAGCCAACACATGTGGAAGTGTGGGGGAAAAAATGGAAGTAAATGAATGGTAGATGTCCTTGGTTTCAGACTTAGGTGCTGTTTATATCATCTGATTTCATAATGAAACAAATGGCCTTGTAATAAGATGCCTCATTCAAGGATCAACACTCACCACTGACAAACATTGATCTCCATCCCTAACCCTGCCATTTGAGTACTCTGTTAGATTAAAACATAATTTCTTTTCAGAAAAAGAAGTGGAAAAGCTCATGTTTTGACAAGATTGTAAGTAAAAAGGGAAAGGTGAGGTGACATCTGCAGCGGGAATGCTGTGTTTGTTAATACTGCCTCTCTGAGTGTAACCTGTAAATACAAAATTTGAGCTCCAATGTCACTCCACAGTGACTATACTGTGCTCTTTTTTTCCTTTATTTTTTTATAGAACATAGTGAAAAATGCAAGCAAACAGCTTAAATCATAGGAGCAGGCAGCTGAATATGAATAAACTGGTTCGTGTGGGTGAATTTGATGCCAATGCCTTCAGCTTGTCACTATTCCCTGTTGTAGATAAAAGACACAGAGCTGACATTCCAGGATGATTTCTGTCCTTAGTAGGGAATTTGATCTATTTTACCTCTGCCAATTAGGTTTTAACTTCCATGTGCTGGGCAATCATGTCTTCACGTATTTCCTAGAAATGATTCCCTGCTTTGGGTTGTAACATAATTTTTAACACCTGGGGGAATTGTAGCACTCTGTAAGCTGTTAGACTTACATTTCCCTCTGTAATGTGCTAAACAATAGCCAAAACCCCCAGAATCAGTGTTTTCTCTTTCATGCTTTTAATTTCCAAAGCTATCCAGGCTTTGGCCAGCTCAGTGCACACAGCTGTATTTAATTTAAATACAATGCAGATGCACATAAAAGATCAGCAGAATTAATTATGTTCAGAGGGCTGGGAGAGCTACTGGGAAGCTTCTTGTCAGCATCTCCTACCCACTCTGCTCGGTCTGTAAGCTCTGGATGACATCTGACTCAAGCACTCCTTTAATTTATAACACTGGCAATTAAATGGCAGTTCTCCAGCCTCTGCCCCAGGGAATAGAGCTATAATAGGCTTTAGAGGTAAAGCTACTATATTGCAGGATGAATTTTGTGTAAAAGGCTAATGTTATCATGTTGGTGCCCTTCAGCAAATAGAGTTATTCAATAAATTAAACATTTTTATTATAGTCTCCTTGACATTTAATAGCATACTTTAATAAGTTAATGTATCTCTGGAAATTTTTTTTGTGCTGGCACCTATCAATCCAGAGTAGCTCTAATTTGCAGGTGTTATTTGCTGTGCTTGTGATGAACTAATAAAATGATTCAATCAAAGTCTGCCAACACATTGGGGTTTTGAATAATTCTTTAATTTCTCTAATCATTTATTTTAATTGCTGATAAACCAGAGCTGAAATAACATTTGGTTTTAGTGTAGAAAGCAGTGATTTTTGCACTTGTTTTGTTGATGCTTTGGTCACTGCTGTTCTTTATGTGTCTGCAGTTTAGCTAGGTCACTGGGGCCAAATCACCCATTACGCTCAAAGTCCTTTAAAATTTATTGGAGTGAAATGCTCAGCAGAACTGTTACATGATCCTGTATCTGATAATGGGAGGAGAAGAGTGTAAGACAGAGGGATATTCTTAAGAGAGTGTTTCAGGTTCTGTCAATGTGTTTAACAGAAAGGGAGCCTTGATGCAAGTGTGTATATACTTACTCGGAAGGAAGGTTGGAGGTGTGAAAGGAAAGGAGCAGCTGGGACCTTATCCTTCATTTCTTTATTAAGGGTGTGAGCAAATAGTGATGTTTGGTGGCAAAGAGCAAGGTGGAAGGGAAAAAAGCTGCTGCTGCTGCCACATGGTTCTGTTCAGGAGAGAAGGGGTTCAGGTTCTCCATGTGAAGCCCACTGCTGGTGTTTGCATCAGGCAAGCTCTGCAGATTACTTCACTGCTTTATTTTAAGCTATTTCTGCCTTGCAGTCAGAGTGTAACTTTGTAACTTGTTTTGGATTGCCCTGCAGTGGCGGGGGGTTTATTCTGATTTCTTTTGGAAGATACCAGCTCTAAAATGGGTATTTGTCCCTTAAATCATGCAGCTCAGAGCCACCTGTCACTGCATGGCTCCTGGGTCTCCACAGGCAGGGTAAGCTGTCCCCAGGGTGCTCTGTCCCGCAGCACCCTGTGATCTGTAATAAGGAATATCAATGAGATTGAATTGTACTTTTTAATGGCTGAAGGCAAGAACCAGAAGGAAGAGGGTTAAGGATTTTTACCTTTGTGCTTTTCCTCTCCTTTGACATATAAATGATAGAAGGTTCTTGACTCAGTCAGAGTTTAAGACACTGAACTCCTGCAGTCTGGATATGTTTGCAGCTGGAATTGGGGCCCGTGTGTGGTCTGACATTTCTTTGGCATCTTTCTGTTTAATTCCCGCACATTTTGATCACACCCCACATTTCCTGTTCAAATTTTAATGCATTGAGCATATCTTGTGCCAGGCCTGAGCCACATCTGCATAAAACCACTGCTGTGTTAGGGGGCCAATGCCCTTAATAAAGATTTCCTGTTCTAGGGGTCTGAAGAGAAGTCTGCTTCATCCTGAGGTCCAGCCTTCCTTGCTAGATTTAAGCAGCAGATCTTCGCAAAGCTATGCAAATGGGCCAAATGATCTTTCTGAGGATTTATCAATTTCTCTTTTATTTTTAACTATTGATTTTTTCAATAAAATCTCATGTGTTGCCTTTTGCCCAGTCAGCACTGCCCCACAATTAAGTCTTTCAAGAAAAGTCATTGTTGCAATGCCAAAAAATGAATTACATGGTTTTTAAATCTGAAGTCAAGCATTTTTGTGATACAACCATCCTGGTCAAATTAATTCTTACTGTTGGAGACAGCAGGAATGGGTGCCAACATTTTGAGTCTATTTCAATTTGCTTTAATTGGGTGTATAATTATTTTTCTACAACTAATCAATCCCCATACTATAATTGCAATTATCAAATAATGGAAAGACTCTTTAGAAATTTTGTAAAGCAATATCTTGTTAAGATTCTGTTAAAGAAAAATCTGTGAACTATTTAAATTTATTTTCATTTCACCCCAGAGGATTTTTTCCCCACCATCCTAAGTCAAAGGGCAAAATGTACAAAGGCAATTGGCAAAGATAAATATCTTCAGGGTGATCATAAAATCCAGGGAAAGGCATATTCTTGTCTAATTCAAAATATTCCCCAGTGTCTTTTTGTTCTGCAGTAAGTGCAGGCTTGTAAACTGTGATTGCATCTGGCACAGCATAAGGAGGGGAAACTTGCTGTCTTTATCAGCAGTGGATAGAGGAGAAGGTGCACGAGCCAGAGGGAAATAGGCACCTGAGACCAGTTGCAGATAACGTGAGGAGATGGAAATGTAAGTCATCTTCACGGGGTCATTAGATCTGATGGACAGTGTGAGACTCTCATTCCTTGGACCATTGCTTTCACATCCAGACAGATTTGAGCACCTCAGGCTTTCATGTCCTGTCCAAGAAAACTCCGACAGTGAGAACCAAAGGAGGTGGTGCTCAGCACACTACCTGATGCAGTGAGATCCCACACAGCCAGAGAGGCACCCTGACACTCCTGGGCCTGCAGCGGTGGAGGGGCTCCGAGCAAAGGCCTCGCATCCTTCACACTTGCTTTGTGACCAAGAGTTGTCACACGTACACCGACATGACAGCAGAGCTTTGGGAGGTCATGTCACACCAGGAACACCCCAGAGATGGGCGTGACCAAGAGGCAAAGGGACAGGTACAGAGGAGATAAGGAATAAGACAGCAGAGGATCATCTGGGCATTTCCACAGAAGTGCTGCATGAAAGAGCTGACAACTTATTTCTGACCTCATGGCCATCACGTGGCTGGAGCTTCTACATATCTTTGGTGTGAAGTTGTAGAGTGCATCAACCAATCTTCTTGTGAAATGAACCCAGCTGACTGAACAGGAGAATGTTGAAATGTTTGGCTTGCTGCTGTCAGAGTATAAGAAAGGCACAGTATAGAAAAAAATCAGGTGATATGAAGTGTGATAATGCTGATGTTTTCTGTGTGACAATACTAACAGTCTAGATCATAATCCTGCCAGCACCACCTCTATTTGAAGTGGAATATTTAAGATATAAATAGAGAAAAATCTTGTCCATACAATTTGTGTCACAGCCAACAACTCAGCTCAGAATTTCTGCCTCTCAATGGCTTGATTACCCTGTATATATTTGTTAAAAAACTAGATCCCAGTTTGCATTTTTTGCTGCTACAAAAGGATATTATATTCCCTATTTCCTCATGGATGCTGTACTTCCAAACATATCCCAACAAAACAGCAATTAACATCAGCATAGATTGGCTGACACATGCCAAAAATTGCCAGGATAACCTGAATCCAAATAGGTAGGTAAAAAAGCTGTCACCATGGTAATCCTAAACTCAGACTAGAGTTTTCTTATTCACAGTCATAAAGTCTGGAAGGACAGGCTTAAAAGCCATGTCATCTGCATGGCAGAACAGAAGGAGAAAAGAGCAGTTAAATGAAGTTCTGCCTGTGGAGCAGCAAAGCCAGTTATCCATAACAATCTCATTGCCTGCAAGATGCAAATGAAGGATTTGTGATGGTGTGAAATAATAAGGAACAATATGGGAGTGAAGGCAGAGTCAAAGAAAAGACAAATCCTGCCAGACTGTGATTATGAAGTGGAACTAGGAAAAAAAGATGAACGGGAGAAAAAAAAAATCATCTGTGAAGCCAGCAGCAAACAATGGTTAAAAAAAAGCTGTAAATGCTGGAAACTAACATCAATGCAATTACTGAAGTAAATTAAGTGACAGTTGTCAGTGGACAAAGAGCTTTTCCAGAGAGGCAACGGGAGGAAAAAACTTAGAAATAAGATTGAACTTTTAATTTGCCTGTTTTCAAGTACACAGTTTCCTGTTTTATCAGAACTTTGCATTGGGATTTGTCTGAATTCAGCCCCTTTCCTGGGCACTGGCCAGCCCTGCTGCTCAGTGGAGTGGTGATGTATTTGGGCTGGGGAGCTGTACAGATGTTTCACATCTCCATCAATCCTCTTTGCAGTGGGGTTAAATGCAAATGTGCAAATGCGAGAGATGATCCTAAACAGCATGGCCTTGAGGCAGTGTGGTAACCCAGTGGCTACCTTCAAGTGCTGCTGATGATGGAGATTCCAGGAATTTTGCCTAGCTAGCAGAAACCCCAGATACCTCTGCTAGTCATTGCCCATATCTAAACATCCAGTTCTTTCTGGTTCCAGCAGGAATTGAAACATCATGAAAATATTTATCATAAAAAATGCTTCATACTTGGGGTGGATGTCTACTATACCAAGGGAATTTGTTTTTTGCTGTAAGCTGTTTACCCCCACATCAAGGTGTGCACATGAGACCTTCCTAGCCAGGCCATGGCTCAGCTTGCTGTGTCCCCTGGGAGGTGGGATGGGGATGTCTGCCAGCTGTGTGGTGGGGAGAGGGATCCCACTGCTTGTCAGCAGTGCTCCAGCTCTGGGACATGACATAGTCCCTTGCCTGATTACACACAACGAGTATCCAGGGAGGCTGCAGCTTCTGTATCTGTGCTCTGCTTACACTTTCTGAGCACCTCTTTTGCTTTGGGACATGCCTTTTTCCTGTGTTCACAACTTTTGCTTCAGGTTTCCACCTTAAGGAGAAATTTGGTTCAAAACAGGAGCCCACATACTGAGGAATTAATCTTATGAAAACCAGGACACTAGTGCTGCACAGACCTAAGCTGTTCCCCATTAGTCTCCTGGTGTTTACAGTTTGGTTTGACCTATGCAATAAATCCCAAGCAGGCTGCCTACCAGCAGAGCCTGTTTCCATGTGCCTCCTGTTGGAGAAGCACTGCCCAGAAGGTCCTGACGCTATTAATCTCTCCTCAAGAGAAATTAGAAAGTCCTCAACCTTTTCTTAACTCTGATCCTTTTGTTGTCTTTCTGTCATTCAATTCACTTTCTGTGTGATTTTCAAGGCAGAGCTGACTAGAGTTGAAAGTGGTTTGTAAGGAAAACATGCTCCATTGGTTTATTTAATGGCATTAGGTTACACAGACCATAGAGTGTACATCCTATTTTCACTGATGATCAGAACCACAAAACCAAATTAAAAAAAAAAAAATCCACCTGAAGCAATCACAACATTTTTTTCCCCTTGTGCTGCAGCTAGGCTATTAACAACCTAGAAATCTGCCCTGCCCTGTATTTCAATTGATTTGAAATATGGTGGGAAACAACCTTCCAGTATTGCTAATTGTGCAAACATTTTAACAGCTGCCATATTTCATCATAAATTTATGTATTTGGGGGAAGAAGCTAAGGGTTGGTGTGTGCAGTGAAATTGCAAAAGCTCTGGGTTTTAAAAATATTGTCAGGGTTACAGGGGTGAAATGTGCCAAGAACAAAAATAATAATAATAATAAAATTATTGTGGCTTTAAAAAGTTAATTCGCAAAGCAGTTTTTCAGTTTTGCTTTCCAGAAGTTGCTGTGCAAACTATGGAGAGGAAGGTCTGCTTCTGCCAGACCTGCTCATCCAAACCAAGCAGCCATGAGTCTGTCAGAGCCAAGGTGGAAATGTGCAACCCCCACAGCAGTGGCCAGGGAAGGGAAAGGGTTAAGGTTAGGGACAGCCTGGCTGTAGTGGGAGGGAGCATCAGTCCCCAGCTTGGCCTGACTTGAGAGGGTTTCTGCTTTCCTTCTCTAGCCTTGCTGACTACAATGGGACTATGCCAGCCTTCACATTGCACATGGGCAGTGATATTTACCTGCCATGGATATTTTATGGAGACAAAACTCTGATTCTTGTCCTTCCTGAGTCAGTCAGTAGACCTTCTACGATGAATCCTGAGCAGCCAGTGTGTGTGGTGCATGCTAAAAAGGAAACCCAGAATTCTTCAGGTTTATTTGCTCTTGTTGTATTACCCCAAGGCAGTACAGGAGAGAATCAGTCCCTTTCCAAGCCGTGCTGCAGGTAGGAATGTAATTATCATTGCCTTCAGTGCTGAAAAGCTTCTAAAAGCTCTTCCAGTTTTGGGAACAATGGTCTGTGCATCTCTCTAGACTGAAGATTAATGCACCTCCTTCTGCATCCCTGTCACTTGATTCAGTCATCTCCCTCCCTGGAACATCTGTGTTTGCCACTGTAAGCACACCAGAGCTCCAGGGGCAGGCAGCCCTTGCACAGAGCTGGCTCAGGCTGCAGAGGCACCTCCAGCATGTGTAAACTCCTGAGAGGACTTGCTCAAAACTGCTCACCTTGGGGATAAAGCTAAGATTTTTCTTCTTAGAAACTGGACTGAGTGAGATGTATTACCCTTGTCTGAGGAAATCTCAGAGTTAAGCAGGGTTTGAGCTTTGGTGGCTGCAAAATTACAGGTTTTAATGCATAAGAAACCTGATTTTTCTTGCTGACTGATTTTCTCAGAAAAATTCAATGCAAAACCCATAAAATCCTCAGTATTTTGTGCATCTGATCACATTATCACACTGCTCATCTGCAAATCTCATTTTGATCAGCTTATATTGTCTTTTTCAGTATCTTGCTGATGACATCTGCTTCACATGGATCTGTTTGATGTCTATTAGCCTTCTTGTGCTGTCCTTCAGAGTTTTTATTTCATAGAATCATAGCACAGCATGCATTGGAAGGGACCGTGAAGATCACCTAGTTCCAACCCCACTGCCATGGACAGCAACACCTTCCACTAGCTGACCCTGCTCAGAGCTCCATCCATCTTGGCCTTGGACACTTCCAGGGATGGGGCATCCACAGCTTCTCTGGGCAACCTGTTCCAGTGCCTCACCACCCTCAGAGTAAAGAATTTCTTCCTAATACTTGATCTAAACCCACTCTCCTTTTCCTGTCACTACATGCCCTTGGAAACAGTCTCTCTCCATCTTTCTTGTAGGCTCTCCTCAGGCACTGGAAGGCCAAATCAAGTCACCCTCTTCTTCAGGCTGAACAATCCCAATTCTCTTACCCTTTCCCCACAGAAGAAGTGCCAAAATGTTTATTAACATAACCACCTTCTGTTTGAGCAGTTATGCTTTACAAATAGAGAGAATAAAATTAATATTTTTTTATTGAAACATTATTTATTACGTGTTTATGAAGGCTGTAAACATGTGGGAGGTGTGTTATTTCTGAACAAGAAGGCTGCAGCTCTGTGCTTGGGTCAAAGAGCTAGGGAACAGACAGGCATTGAAAGCTCCACAGCCTTTCTGGGCACCCCACAGGTGTCTGACATGTAAATGACAGAATAATCCAGTCCACGAGAGACAGAGGAAATTATGCTATTGATAATTTTCTCTGCATGAAGCCAGGTAATTGACTGGATTGAAAACAAGTTGTGCACAGTATAGTAAAGGCAATTTGTTGTGTAACTGATATTTATTTCACAGGGCACCTCATACATACAAGAGAAACTCGGAGAATTTGGGTTCTGTTATATGTATAAAATGATCTCTTAGGAGGAGGCTCACAAAGAGAAATCTGTCTCAGAATTAAATGAAATGTCTCACATGGAAAATCTGATCCTCTCACACAGTGCTTTTTTCTGCCCCACCACACTGTGACCTGCAGTGTCTTCTTTCAGGCATCGCTCCCAGGGATGGAAATCTGCACAGCAGAGTGGCAAATAAGTGAGTTTTTGAATTTTCAAACACAACAGCCTGCTTCCAGCTGCTTGACCTAGCACAGAGAAAGGAAAACACAGAGTGCAAAATTCAGCACTCCAGAACCGCTTCTTACCTACTTTTTCACACTCTTCCTCTGTGTGCCAATAAAACACAGCAGTCCTGCAACCAGCACAAGTCTGCAGATACCAGCTGGAGTGTTCCTGCTCAAGGCAGCAGACCTTAATCATGAGCTGTATGTTGATTAGGTGGAATTCTCTCTCTCAGCTGAATTAAGCATTCCACATAAGCACAGGCATTGTACAGCATCAGCACCTCACGCTTGTGCTGGTGTGGGTGGTGTCCTGCTGGTTCTGATGGCCACTGGGAGCAAAGGGATTGCTTTGCAGGCTGTTCCAGCACCCCAAACTGAGAGGCCCACACAGCTCCTGAACCCATGTGGCTCCTAGACTCCTAAGTAGCACCTAAACTAATTTTCTCCAACTCTTTTACTTTGTCCACAGTCAATTGCTTTTCAAAGTCACTGACAGCACCAGGAAGCTGTTGGGTTTTTGCAGGGTGCCTTGATCTTGACATTTTTCTTAGAAATGTCACTCTCTTGTCACTCTCATAATTTCTGCAGGTTTTATCTTTTGGCAGACATTAGCAATTGTTCTGTCTCATGCTCTTGCTTCTCCACGTCTTCCTCGAGAAGGGATCTGTTACAGGAATTGTCTCACCCCAAAGAATTGTACACCTGTAAGAACTAGCAGTAAACTTTCCATGGTGCAGAATTTTGCCTAGGATATTCCCAGGAGATTTGAAGCCTGCTTTGCTTATTACCATGAGATTGGACATGTGCTTATCAAACTCACCCTTTTCATTTTCCAAAGGAAAATATTTCATTTTTACTCTGAGCATGATTTTCCAGTGTATTGGTTTGTTCCACAGCCGATCTGCTTTTTACATCAAGTTTGCTCCAAATGCAGTGGAAGAAGCTTGAGGAAGTATCTTTAGCTCTACTATTTCTCTGATTTCAGTGTAACCTTTTACTCCCCTTTTGCGAGTCACGGTGTCTTTCACATTTTCAAAGCACTGATTCAGATCAAAACTTGGAATCATCCATAATGCTTTTGCTCAGTCCTTGGAGAAATTCTTTGATTTTTTTTTTTGGTAATATGAACATAGATCTTGACAGGCAGGTCACCAACCAATTTTTCAGAGGCTTATACTTCTATTTCATTAAGTACACTTACAGTGACAGTTTACTCTGACGATTTCTTTTCAGAGATGTGATTAAACCCAGCTGGGTTTGCATTTGAATTTTGCATTTCATGTTGCTCCGTTGTACCTTTTAGTCCTGTTTCTTCTGAGAACTAACCTGACTTGAAAATAGATTATGGATGGTCATAAACCGCAATTCTTAGCAAATTTGCTATTGGACACAAAACTGTCTCCTCCCTCTTCTGAAAAGCACTTCCTTGCCTCAGGTCTTGTAAACTATCAACTCTATTAATGCCTTGCACTTGCCTGTGTCCCAGCCTGTCCCTCGTTTGGAGACACAGTGTGTCACTTACTCCAAAACTCAGTATGTTTACAGTGCCCACGTGAATGAAAAAGCAGAAGACCTCATAAACTAAATAGTTTCCTAATTAACACATTTTATTCTAAAACACCCCAGCAACTTAGCTTGAGGGGGAGAAAGTCGGAGGAGAAATGTGCTATCCTTGAGAACACTCTTCCTGTGCTTATCTTGAAGGTACAATTATGCACCTCTGGAAGGTTGCTCTAATCTACACCTCCAGCCCTCTGCAGCAGCTGGAAGAGTCTCTGCTGTACTCGTGTCCCTTTCAGCCACAGCCCCTTCCCTTTTATACTGCGCTTTCAGCCCTTTCAGACCAAGTGCTGTTGTCCTCTGCTGCTGCTGCTGAAGCACGGCAAGACTTTGGAACAGTCTCCATGACAATCAGAGACATGCAGCCTGGATCCTGATGGGGGTGACACACGGCTGTGATTGCATCCTGCAGAGCAAGGTACGTGCGTGCAGCTGCTGGAAGATGCGGGATAAAAACTGCTGGTTCCTCCCTCCATTTACGACCATGCATGGTGCTATGGGGAAACCTCTTTGCTCTGTGCTGCCACAATATCTCCTTTTCTGGAGATGTTCCCCAGGGGCTGATTCTCTCTGGTGTGAGGTTTAGAAAGGGATGAGAAATATTAATGGCTGAATGATTATAATGCCTTAGAAAATGGAGCTGAAAGTGCAGTGCATAGAGATCAAAATGAAACACAGTATCCGGCTGTGAGATTTTGAATACCATCTAAAGGGAATTTATTCCTGCTTTTTAACTTCTTGTTTCCTGCAGAGCTGAATTCTTAAAACATCAGTTCCTGCCTATTATGGCAGTATGCTGTGTTCTGTCCAGTGTCTTCATGTAAAATGAAGTTTTAAAATACAAAAAGATGTGCTAGTTTTAGGTACATTAGCCATTCATACAGAACAAAATATTCAAATGCTATGATTTATAAAGTACTGGATGGCAATAGATCACTTTTTTCCTTGGCCTTATGATGTAAAAATGAGGATAAATGCTGTGGAATGAAAATGAACATGAATTCCCTCTGATGAGCAGGATGTAACCTTTTTTCTGATTGTCTATGCTGATATCTTTGCCCATTGTTTAAATGTGATAAAACAGCTTTGTGCTGCTGCTGCTTCAGTTATCATAAAATTCCCTCTTTTGGGCAAACTTCAGTCACATTAGTTTGATATTCTTTACCAGGTTCTCTGTATCACATTTGAGCCAAGAAACATAATCAAAAGGTATCCTGAAAACTGCAATACTAGATATTTGTATGTGTTTTTAATGGACCATGTGCAAACAGACATAGAAAGTTAGTGAAGGTGAGAACTGCATAGCATGACATATGGTGAATAAAATTGATAATATTGGAACAGTAATGAGAGCTATGTGGTGCTTATGTATCTATTAATACCTGTATCCACATACACCCCCATGTATTCTAAATATATGTATAGTAGCTCTAACTTTCAGCAAGTAAAATGAGACTTCATAATGCAGTAGAAGGGAAAGAGCATGAAAATGAAAACAAAGACAAAGCCACAATAAAACTGAAGCAGTGAGGAGGAACAAAAGAAAAAAGATACATATTAAAATTCATTCTATAAAAGGAAAATTGTGATAGTAGGGAGCTATTTCCAGTGAAAAAATGTTTGAGAGAAGCTTCTTGGGGTTTTTTGCAACAGAAATCTTTGACCTTTCATGTGTACTGTGACAGTAAAGGCCATGTCTTGAGACAGAGGGAGTAAGATAAGACAATGTTTGGGTATTTCAGGATGAACAGAAAACATTTTCTTCATCTTTCTTCACATGACCTACCAATGATAGACCTAAACCTTTAGAAAATTCTCTATGTCTGCTTTAGCCTTGGCTCCATCTAGATGCTTTGATCATCTTCTCTAGTGTGTCAGCCTTTATGTTTACTGACTTGTGCCAAACATTCTACAGGCTTCTTTATGGACAATTTTTTTTTTTACCTCAGCATATTCTGTGACACATTTTAGTATCATTCTGAGGTTTCATCCTTTTCTTTTTACCAGACTCCCATTCCTTATTTCATTAGGAACACAATTTTACCTGCAAATTCTGCATCTTCTTTCATGCCAGAAATAGGCTTGAAGAGAATCTCAGTTAGGACTACATGAGAAATATCCAGACAAATCTTTCAAGATCTTGAAATAATACCAATGCAGAAACCATTCTAAGTGCTATGTTGCTAGGAGGGAGCTGTGGAAATATGTCCTGATGGGAACGAGGTCTGACCTCCATGTTATAGGATAACATCTCAAATAAAGAATATGCACATCTGGCTCAATGCCAGGAGAGACCTGATTTGGAACAAGGCCAGGGCAATCAGAGCAAGAGCCAGGACACTGAGAACTGAGCCCAAGGTACAACCAAAAGAGTAAGGGAAATAAGAAGACTCAGCACATTGAGTCTGGCATGGATCTCTAGCCAAGCCCAGGCTGTGTAGCTGTTGTGTCTGTTATACCTATTGTGAGATGAGTCCAGAGATAAAAGTCCTCTGGGTCTCTCTTGCAAGCCTGTTCTTGCTGACTTTTTGTTCTTATTGCTGCCTCTATTCCTATTCTTTTCTTGCTTGCTAATTGTACCTTTTCAATGACCAAGTATTACATACTTGGTCACTGCTCAATCTATGCATTTCTAATTTAATCACTCCTTGGGCACCAGCTCCTCTCAGTGCTGTTATTTGTGCTGTGATTCTTTAAACAGCCCTGTACTCTGTGAAAATCTCACTAGAAATGAAGCCATATTCCCCACACATTTCATCTCAGTCTTGCAGAGAATGATTACTGCTTCTCTTAGCCGCTGCATCTCTGCATACACACACACAAGCTACATTGACCTTTTCTACTACCCTAAGTAGAAACTAACTTGCTGGGTTTTGTCCTCTTAGTCCTTACAAGGTTTCTGTCATCAAAGAACCTTCCTTTAATAGAAATCATCTTCCATGCTAATTTTCCTATCTGTAGTGCTTGTCCTTTATGGTATTTTCCCAAGGTGATTCTTGTTCTGTTACTTTTGGCCTGTGTTGCTAATTAATCCCTATGTCCGATGTTATTGGCCTCTCTGTTTTTCTTGTCTCTTCTCAGCTTAGCATAAGGCCCATGAATTTTATTATGTTGTTTACGTCTCTATCTAACTCATTCCAACTCAGGTTATTCTGTAATTCTGTGATTACTGGAAGTATTAAATCAGGCAAGACCAAAGACTGATCTGTAAATATTTACCTGTCCTCCCTATAGACTTGTGGTTTTTTATTTGGTTTTTTTTTTTTGTTAGCCTAGTTTTGGTCCTTCATTCCAGACTTCAGACCAAATGAGACTTTTTTTTTTTGCACAAGCAAGTTCAGTCAAGCTTTTTAAGGATGGTTTTGGGAAACACTGGAAGCAGTCTTCCATTCTCTTGCTCTCCAGTTTTATGTCAGTGTAGCTGCCTGGCTTTGAGGCAGAGGATGATCAGACCAATTGTTTAAAAAAATGGCTTAAATCCAAGAGTATTACATTTATTCTGTTCCACTCATCCATTGATTTGGTAATTTCATAAAAATGTATTATCTTTGTCAGGCAAGATCTATTCTTTATAAAGCCTACCTCTTATTGCTCATCATTGCATTATTCTATGTAAATGAAGTGACTATTTCTTAAGAAGACTTTTTCTATTGTTTTTGTCTTTTTCCAGGGCTAGAAGCTAAATGTATATCATTGTAATTAGTAAGAACTTTCTTCATTCTTTTATGAATGCTGAGACAGTGCCACGTTTGCTTTTCTGTTCAGCATTGGCAGAAGAAGGACAGATAAAGGCAGAGCTTTCTCCTTCCCCTCTTAGCACCTCCACACACCTGTGGTGTGTAATTCTAACCCCTTGATGGTGCAGGAGATATGGTGGAATGTGGCCATCACTGTTGCTTCTAAATCTCAAGATTTTGCAGGAGAATTTCTGATGAATGTCATAGTAGCTTTAAGAGAATCCAGGAAGAATCAGTTGTATCATATGTTCGTTTTCTTGGGTTTTGTTGTTGTTGTTGTTTCAGTTTCTCATGGCCAGTGGATTTTTGTCAGGAAGTATTAAAGGTCCCCAAAGGATGTGCTACCAGAGTGTGACTATCTTATGCCTATGTGCCTGTATCAGAAGATGATCAGGGAACACTTGGTTTAAACATTGCTCGAGTTGCCCCATAATTTCTTCCTGACTCATTCTGCAGCTGTGCCCAAGTCTGAAAGGTACATTAAGCAATGCTTCTGAAAGCACTTTGAGTTTTAGTTTAAAACAAGGGCAATACTACTGAGCATTCAGTTCCTCTGCTGTCCTGTGCATTTGGCCACTACCAAACATCAGCAAACACAACCTCATTTCTGGTGTAAGATATCAACCAGACATTTCAGAAAATAAAGTTAAGTTGCCTTGAGGTAGAGAGGTGAAGTTACCTAAGGGGCACAGTTGACTCCCTCAACTGCTTTGAACTTCAGCGCATGAAGAAGTGCACCTTTCTCCTCTCCTAAGAGAAATAAATATTAGAAGGCCTGGAGAGCAGGTTCATCCACAGCTACGTGCCCTAGAATGCTAGTGTGAGATGTTATATACTCATCTGTGTACTCACCTGAAAAATCATGGTTTACTTTGAAAAACTAGGTTTTGATCTAATTCACTGACTTGCAGCATAAGTAACTTAGACATCTATTTTGCTGCTGTTCTTGCTCCATAGTTCTGAGCAGAGCTTTGCACTGGTGGCCACAGCTGGGAAAGGATAAGGGTTTTGCTGAGGTTCTGTGCTTGTGAATGTGTTGTGTTATGGTTCAGGTTCTATCATGGCAGATGTTCTCTGAAGCATGGCTTCTCATTTGCCTCATCATCCAACCAGGAAAACACTGCTGTATTCCTAAAATATATTTTCTTTCTAGTGTTCCACAAAATAAGAACTATAACAGCAAAAAATGAAGTTAACAACTCCAGGCTGAGAAGCCACATTTGACAGTGGCTTCATCTAGGATGGAGAAGGGGAGTGCTTTGCTTCACATTATAAAGTCTGATCATCCACAAGTGAATTTACATCTTGCTCAGTTGTACCCTCATGTGGGAAAGTTGAGGTGTACAACTAAGGAAAGAACCCACTCCAACAATATTTTCTAAATATACCACTGACTGTAATCCAAAGCAGAGCAGAACACTGGATTTCAAAAATATTAGAAAATCATCCCATTTTTGTGTCCATCGTCTTTCAAATTATATATGTTTATATAAACATATAAATAATATTTCCCTCTTACACCTATATGTGTGTATATATATACATTTATACATATTTATATTTATCTGAACTGAACTGCTTACTAATTAGAATCGATACAATGTGTTGTCTGCCTCCTGTTCATTGCATTTGCTTCCTTGTTCTGCAGTCAAACCCTAAATGCAAGCAAGTTCCCTTTTTCTGGGAAGTGTATGATCAAAGGAAGATCAAAGCAGAACCTGAGTTCAGGGTGTGTAATTTTTGGCTGATCAAACACAGATATGTTCCCCCCTGCATTGAAACGAAGGCTGGAGGAAGTTAACTAACCAGCTATAACATTTCCTTTGTATTATCATTTGGCAGTTCAAAGGGCTCTTCCCAAATCAGAAATAAACTCTCTTTGCTACCATAAGGCATATTAACCACAGACATGCTTGCAAAATAATCTTACAGGTGAAATAGAGAGTCATACACAGACCCCACCTCAGTCTGAAAGTCTGCCCCTATTTGTCCACTTAGTGGACATCCAGCTAAGTGGTTTGTACTGCAGAGTAGAGGGCCAAACGCAACAAGAGCAGAGCTCGCAGTGCTTTTGTGTTTTTGCATGATTGTTTTCTCCAGAGAGGTAGCTGGATCCTGACAAAAGCTGGAAAGATGTGATTTAGATATCAGTGCTATCAGTGGGCAGATTATGTGGCTCACACTTTTGATATTCTAATCTCTGAAAGCTAGATTGTTTTAAGACATGACATTTAAGATACTCCCTGCTAATGTTGCTAGCCTTAACTGTTAGAGCCCTGGCTATACTTGTGGTGCTAATAACAATCTGATTCTTCCTTTGATCTTGCATAGTTGCTTAGAGCACAACAGATGTCAGTAATCCTAGTATAATTAAACAATATGTATTTTATCATCAGAAAGAAGTGCTTTTTACTCAGCAAATATTGAAGTTTCAGCTTCCAAAGAGGTTATAAACAATAGTGCATAAAACAGGATATATTTTAAGATGAGTGTATAACAGCAGCTTATAAAACAAACATTTGGAAATAACTTCCAAATTATATTCAGTAGTGAAAACAAAAGTGGTAAAATTACTTCAGGTTCCACAAATACGGACATTGATTCAAACAATTAAGCAAACAACTAGAGGACTGTGAGTAAATACAGAGCCTCCAGAAGTTGCTTTAAATGTAGACAACTGAGATCACATGTGTACATGTGTAGGGGAAGATCCCAAAAATTTTTTAGGGAAAATCAGGTAGCATGGTCTCCTGACATGATTGTATTTCCTAGTAAATCCCACCAAACCTCTGAAATCTAATAGAGATTTTTTGTTCTATCTGGTGACTAGAACAAGGACAAAAGTTTTCTGGTAAAGTTACTATCAGAATGTTGACAAGAGTATTGCCAGGTGAGTTAACATTACTCCCAGAACAAGGAAGGTGAAAATCCTGTAGCAGGGTGTACAGTAAATGGTCCACAGCTTAAGCTTGCTGGAAATGCAGACCTGAGCAGAGCTGGTGCTTGTTCAACCATTTGTCCCTCTGCTGTATCTGGAGGTGGTGCTCAGGCTCTGCTCTGCATGGACAGGTCTCACACTGAGAGGCACGAAACCAAGTTTGTATCCAGCAGGGTCAGACTTGGGGAAGCCAATAAAAGTGTCTCCCTGCCTCAGTCTCCATGGGGTATGGTCTGACTTGCCTCTCCATCATGAAGAAGATCCTGTTTCCAGTACAATCTCTGGGCATCCAAAATGTATCACTCAAAATGTTTCCCAAGCAGTTTCCCCCAGACTTGCTGGGGGAGCAGGTGCAGAGGAGGGCTACTGTGCTGTCCTGTTCTTTCTGGGAGAAAGAAAGTGCTCACCTACAATAAGCAAAACCCAGAAAATTTAAGTAAATGGGTTTATCGACACACAGTGGGTGTGTTCTCTAATTCCAATATGTACAATCACCTGTGGAATCTCTGACACTGGCTGACAGAAAAGGAAACAAACCTGTCCTATTCCTCTCAACTCACCAACACAGCCAAGCATAGACATTGACACTTCAGAGAGAGGTGTTCCTTTGATTCTTCCAGTACCCAAAGGTAAAAGGTTTTACTAAGAAAGCAGTATGAGAGGAGAATATTTAAACCAGAGCAGAACAGAAGATTTATGCTGTCTGCTATGTGTGCTTCAAGAAGCCTGCAGTAGTAAAAGTCTATGAGGACTGAAGGATTAGTAACAGAGTCAAACAAAATTCCAGGAGAGCACTTTGGTACACACTTAAACTTCCCAATGGAAATAGAAGAGACAGAATAGTTTGCTTATAAATACAGGCATTAACTGAAAGTGTTTGGGTCCTGCCACTTAATAAATTACCATTCATATGCTGAGGCTTCATAAGTGTGTGGGTGCATGCTCTTAGCCCTTCCTGGCTGTAAGATAAAAAATGTGTTAACTCAAACCACCTTCACAGGAATGAAGCTGGTGCATGTTGGATTTCAGCTCAGCAGTGAGCATGTGTATGCTCAGTAACAAGTGGTACCTGTTAAAGTGACATGAACTGCTCACAGATCTTAGATTATGCAGTGATAGGTGTACTAGAAGCTGAAGACACAGAAAACTTCTACTGGGCTAAAAACTGTATAGATGTATTGGTCTGATGCCAGCTGAAGATTTAGCCTATTGCACTTAAAGAACAGATATCAACTTTGACTTCTAAAATTTAAATTTAAAAAAAATCAAAAGAAATTTTAACTACAGAACCTTTTTCTGGCTTTTGTTCTAACACTCAGCAAAGCTGGTGAGGGGCAAATATGAAGCATTTGGACAGGCACAGTTTAGCTAAAGACTCTTAGCACAGGCAGAAAAAAAAAAGTTCAAACTTGGCCATGTTGGCTTATCTCACCCAAGTGAAGAAAATGGGAATGAAACAGAGCGAATGCGTGGGCATCCTTCACAAGGACTTCTGGACAGCTTTCAGTGCCCACTGAGAGAGTAATCTGTAAGGTTAACAAAGGAACACTGGTGATGAGATGCTCAGTTGGTTTGCTAACAGAAACCAGAGATGGCAAATGGGACAGAGGGGTAGACAGAGACAGTGGGATAAGAGTGACAAGTGGCAATATGTCGAGCCTGTTCTGTTTCTGCTAAATATAGGAGGTAGCGGTTATCTTACAGAAGGAAATGTAGAACAAGATGTGCAGATTTGGAGATGATGTGGAACTGACAACCTGAGAAATACCATCCATAAAGGAAGTAAGTCGAAGATGCTGAGAAATCTGCCTTATGCGTAGGACACGAGGGATGAGCAGGCGGTGCAAACCAAAGGAGAAACCAGAATATGGTGGTGTCAACTGGGTTCATTTGCTCATTTGAAATCTTGATGTTGTCGCAGGGCAATGACTCAGAAACCAGAGGAGGTCACTGAGGGAAGAAATCCCAGGCCAGAATAGATCCCCAGGACACATTTGCAAAGAGCTAAAAAATAGGAGAAATGCCTTAGTTTTCACACAATAAAGAAAGTTGCTAGATTTGAAGAATAAATGTGTGAATGTTCTTGGAGTCCTTAGTCACTTATGCAGTAATATGCCAAATAGTTTTTCCATGGTAGCAATGGTAATTAAAAGTGAAAGAGCAGCACTGGAGGCTCAGCAGCCCCCCAGGCAGCTGCCATTGATACCCAACAAGAAGCTAAGCATGTATTTCAGCCAGCCACCATGGGAATCTGAAATTGTGTAGCTAATGCTTCCTGTGCTTCTTCTTGAACTTTAGGTCATTTTTCACCTACAACAAACAATATATAAAATTGTTCAGCTGTAGAAATTCTCTTGAGCGCATATATGCCGTTTACAAGAACTGTGTTCCCCACATCCTGACTCCACTGTCTTGAAGCCTTATTCCTCTACAGCTCAAATCTGAAGTGTGTCCTAGGCTTCAGATACAAAATTTCCAGAATGGAGAAATTACCACTGAAGTGTGTGTGAGATCCAGTGATGGACACATGACACATCAGCCTACATCCAGCCTACAAAGCTCTCCCAATTCACATTAGAGGAACTTGGGATCAGACACGGGGCCTGGAAACTCCTGGGGAGACTTAGCGGTGACACTGGAAAAGAGGATGGAAGCAGTCAGGCCAGCTGACTGCTGAGGACTCTAGGAAGAATGTGAATGAAGCTTGAAGCAAAACAAATATGAAGAAAGTGAATGAAGCTTGAAACAAGATGAGTATTAATGACTGAGCTGTGGTAAGGCAAAAGAAGAGCATCAGTCTGGATAGAAAGAAGAAGCAGTGAATATTCTGTAAGGCTTTTTTTCATTAAAATATTGACTATTTTTATAAAAATATTTTAAAAATATTATAAATTATTTTAAATTTTAAAAGCCACCCTATTATTAAGTATTGCTCATTTGGATGCAGCCCAGCCATCATCTCACAAATGAACATTGATATTCACACTTCTGTGCCTCCTACTCAGCTTTCCTCAGAAGGGTCATGGCAAAATAAGGCTGAAAAATAGGAAATCTACCATTTTCTCAGCTGAGAAGAGCAGTACCAGGATCAATACAGCATGAAACAACCATTGGACATGGCCTAATTACAGTTTCTAAAGCCTTCACTGCAACTCTTCTTCACGGTTTCAGAACATCTCTGAAAGCAAAGAAACAATTTCCTTCTTATTGCAAGCAATGCCCATCAAAGTTATTTTAATGTAGAAAAACAAAAGTGGCAAAGGGGCAAATTATGTGAACCCTTATCATGGGTACAAATAAAGGAATTGTTGCTCTTATCACTGTGGATTTGGGGTCCTCACGTGTTTCCACAGTTCTCAGTGCTCCATGGGCAAAAATCCTGGCAAGCATTGTGTTTAGTACAAGAGCATAAATGGCTCTTTTCCATCCACAGTTTTGTGTTTTACACTTCATGTTTTATGTCAGTTCTGTCTGGGTTTATCCCACTTGCAGTCCTCAGAAATCTCTCCCAAGATCCTGCTCCCCAGTAATGTGGCTAACAAATCAGAGGTGCACCATACTTTCTGCTCAATTAAGAACAGAAAAACAACCCTCATGCATGCATTATCTAGGCTATTGCTGAGAATGGTGCTGAGCATTTCAGATAGATGTTCAGGAAAGACTAAACGGCAGCTACAGAATAGAATCTTCATGAAATGCATTTCCTCACAATCTTTCTCACTCAGTGATACATGATCCTTTGTACATTTAAATTTTTTTTAAGAGAAAGCTGCAGCATTCTATGATTTTTTGCTTCCACAGAAATGTGAGTGTCTTTTACACTCTTTGTCACAAAATGAACGCTTTCAGCAGTAAGAAATCTTGCAACACTAAGTGACACGCTTTGTGCCCATCCTGTTCTTTCTTCCCAGTAACTCTTCTTGGGACCCTGTGGTCTTTCCAGCTAAGTGCTCTCCAACTCTGAAATGGTAAATACCAAAATAGAGATATGAAATAAGGAGGATGCCACTCTAGAGACCTGGCTAAACAGAGGTAAGTGGGGCAATGAAAGCTAGGCAGGGCAACTAGATTGGATGCAAGATATTTACAGCTTTATAAGCTCTTCTAAGTTTGCAGTGGCCTACCAATTCATGCTGGAAGCATTGTCTTTATGCTCCCTATGTACATTGCAAATCCTGCAATCCAGGGACTGCTCTTCTTCTGCCACTGACCCTTTCTGTGGCCTTAGCTAAATCATTTCACCTTGATGGTTCCTTAATCAAATTGGGCTCTTGTAAAGTATGATCCCTCTTTAATGTCTCAGTATCATGACATTGACTTGATGGGGACTTCTAACGTTGTAACCTAATCAATGATAATAAAACGTAACTAGCTGAGAAGAATCAAACCATTTTTTACAGCCTTTACTTGGAAGATTTTCCATTTCATGATGGTCTGACAGATTTCCATGTTTTTGGAGGAAATAGAAATGGATTTGTAATGTTATGCACTGGAATATCTTTCAGAAAAACATATACCTAAAATACCCCTTTAGTATTACTTCATGTTCCTGTAGTCTGCCAGCCTTACACAAATCTAGTCCTGTACAATTTTCTCCCTACAAAACAAGCTATTAAAAGACATTTTTGCTGCTCCTCTGCACTAACCATTTGTTTGCATACAAAGATTACTTACAGACTGTTCTTTCTTTTAGCTGATTTAGTTTGTTAAAAACATCTAATTGATTATATAAGAAAAAGAGACCAGTGTGCCTTTGCAGATGCCTTTGACTTGTTTTACAGGAGGATATTGTGCTGTGCTCTATAAAGTTCTTTAATCTATACATCTGCTTCTCATTATTATTCTAACTTTTGTTGAGTATATTATCCTTCCAAAGCTACTATATGATTTGCCTTTCAGCAAGGGAGACTTCACCTTTCCAAAGCATCTTATTCATATTTTTACTGGATTGCTGTTCTAATGTAACCCATTATTTTCAAAGGCTTTCAACAACATAAGAATATCACTGTGCTCAGAGCAGATGTCTGAACTGGTCAGGAAAATGATTGTTGGGGTTGTGTTTGACCATTTTCAGAGACTTTGGTGGCATGGATTTACAGTATAAGAAAATCTCCAAGCTCACCTGTGCCTCAGGCACTTGGCATTCACTAAGGCACTGAACCTCTTCTCCTTGTTCATGTGGTTGTGTTCTCCTGTCTTTCATATAAACGCATTGTCACACATATCTACGAAGAGGAGAATACAATAAGACAAGCTGTAGCCAGTAGTCACAGTGATGAGATTATTTTGAACTGCCTTTAAAGTTTCTTGTGTTAATGACTGGCAAATAGTTAGGTCCTCTTAAAAGCCTGATTCCAATACAGTGTAATGGCAGCTATGAAACATAATTTCCCAAATAAGCTCTTACAATAGAGGACTCATGGTATCCCAGATATACAGAGCTCACCTATCTTTACTTCTGAAAGCCCAGAGAACGTACCAATCGTGCAAGCTTGCAGTCCCTTGTTAATTATAATCTGTGTTTATATAACAGCTCTATCTCAAAGCTCTTTTCAAACATTAAGACTTCTAGCACTTCTTTTATGTAGGCATTATTATCCCTGTCATTATCATTATCACATCTTCCATTTCATAGGTGGTAAATGAGCAAAATCACACTGTGAGTCAGTAGCTGAATTGGGAATAGAATATTGTAGTCCTGACTTTGTCCCTTGCTTTAATTACTCACTAACATGATTGTTATTTGTGGGTTGAAGTGATTTTGTTCAGTGTAAGATCTCAGCAAATAAGCATGATTCTTTTGATTTACAAGATTTTTGTTTGTATAGCTTTCACGCTAATATTTTTCAGCTGTTGGTCTCAGTTTAAGTAGCTAGTAAGAGAGGCTGTCATCTGTCATCTTCCAATTAAATAAATATCAATAAATTTTAATATTATACAATTTGCATAATAGACTGGAACAGCTCAAATGAAGCTTAGTCTATCAAGCAATGAAGTATTTAGGTACTGATGTTGTGTCCTAATCTAGTCATAGTAAAAACCATGATGGAAACCTATGGAGAAATATACTTCTGTAAAGGAGCTGGGTTTTAAATGACAGTTGTTATTAATTAGTCTTTTCTTTTTATGTGAAAATACCATATGCAATTACCAAATTAAGTTAAAGCCACTTGCCTGTTTTTTTTTTAGTCAGAGTATTTTAGTTGGTATAAAATACACAAATGTGTTCAGTTGAAACTAGACAATTAACCTCATTTTCTCCTCTTCCAGGACTGTTGGAATGTGAAAAGTCAATCTAACCATTTCATTGGCTCAAACATAGGTAGCTTAACTTCGAAACATCCCACTGACAACACCCCACACCTTTGTTTCTCTTTCATCAAATGTTGTAAGAAATAGAATTTAAAAAAGAGAAAGATTTTCATGTGTGGTTACTCAGAAGACCACAAGGTGCAGTCCTGTGAGAAACTGAAGATGCCCTGAGAAGGGAAAGCATGGTCCTCCCATAAAAGAACTGTAAGACACTCAGTATTACAACATGATTGTTTAGAAATAGTGGATTTCCCTCTTTCTTCCTTGTTCATTATCCTTCTCCTTTTCCTCCTTCTTCCTCTTTTAAATAACAAGTTTCAGGATATCTTTGTCATTCCTTTAACTACATTGTAGAAGTCTTGTCCTCTGTCACTGGTCTTCTTGTCTACAGGTGCAAAACTTGGTTCTTGGTGAATTATCATAGAAATGCATACTGCCTTGAAGGTCTATCTTTCCAAGGGCATAGATCCTCAAATAAAAGTGCAAAGTCCACTTTGCTCCCTTTTACTTGCCCCAGTTATAGAACAAAAAATGCTTGCTGGTTTCAACAAACAAGATCTCTTTCAAGGTGATTTGAATGCTATATTTTGTGGATGCAGCAGTCATGTACACAGTCTTTATACACCTGACAACCGTGGGGAAGAAAATCTAGTTGTGCAATTTATTTCATGGTTTTCTGTACTAACAAGGTTACAATTCCCAGCATTTGTTCTGTGCCATGTTGGCACTTTACACTCTGATCTTTAATTCATTCTTCTTTAATGACCGATTCATTTGCTCATAAACCAAACCTCCATGTCTCCCAACCACTTTATTAGACAAGTTACAGTGTATCCCTTCCCTTCCCTTCCCTTCCCTTCCCTTCCCTTCCCTTCCCTTCCCTTCCCTTCCCTTCCCTTCCCTTCCCTTCCCTTCCCTTCCCTTCCCTTCCCTTCCCTTCCCTTCCCTTCCCTTCCCTTCCCTTCCCTTCCCTTCCCTTCCCTTCCCTTCCCTTCCCTTCCCTTCCCTTCCCTTCCCTTCCCTTCCCTTCCCTTCCCTTCCCTTCCCTTCCCTTCCCTTCCCTTCCCTTCCCTTCCCTTCCCTTCCCTTCCCTTCCCTTCCCTTCCCTTCCCTTCCCTTCCCTTCCCTTCCCTTCCCTTCCCTTCCCTTCCCTTCCCTTCCCTTCCCTTCCCTTCCCTTCCCTTCCCTTCCCTTCCCGTTCTTTTCCTAAAAGACTTTATGTAACACGGCTTTTTTATCCTATCTCAGCTGTGTTTCTGCATTTCCCCTCACTGGGAAGACATCCTATTCTCCTGATTCCTGAGAGTTTATGCCCAACTTTAACACACACTTTGTGGTAAATGTCCAACTCTTCCTCAGACTTGTGTAGTAAATATGACAGACATAGGATTGAAAGTGGCAGATGATACCTGCCTACCTATCTGAGAAATACTATAACATTTTTCTGTTTTTTCACGCTATCACACTTTATGGAATTTTCAAATGTGTATTCTTATAAGAATTATTACATATTTCTCTAACTAGAGCAGCTGAAACCACATATAGGACTATGTATAGCCCTGTGATTGAAATGACAAATGATATTTTTATGTTGTATAATTTTCAGTTATGTAATTCCAATTTCTTGAAATCTCTCTTCTTACTGTTGTATGTTGCTCCTCAAATAATAGCTGTTTATGATTGTCA
This sequence comes from Prinia subflava, assembly GCF_021018805.1. Lineage (NCBI taxonomy): Eukaryota > Metazoa > Chordata > Aves > Passeriformes > Cisticolidae > Prinia > Prinia subflava. Next base: position 34,073,850 of record NC_086249.1, read on the forward strand.
CCTCTACACTGTACCTCCTATGTTCCACCTGCACTTCTGAGTTCTACAAAACGCATTCTTCTTTAAAAATGATAATTTTTGCCAAATTTGCCCCCATTCTGTAAACTCAGTCTTCCCTGTTCTGTCAACTCAGTTTTCCCTTTGCTTTCCAAGCTTTTCTTTTTTACACTGATGCTAGTCCAGCATGACCCACAAAGGTGGTGAGAGGTAGATTAGCTAAACTTTACTCCTGGGCTCCTCAAGGCAAGGAAAAATATTTGTATCATAGCAATGATTTAGAGACCTAATTTTAAGTGCTGAAGTGTGAAGGTCAGAAGAAGTAGGAAACAGGATTCCTTTGCATAGTCTTACCTACGCACACAGAGAAAAGTTATGGCATCAATACTTCCTTTGAGTACAAAACACCTAATCAGCCTCCTGCTATCATGCAGGGGCATTACTACATCCAAACATGTTCCTGTAGAGCTATAAAAAACTGGCCAACTTCGTTGAGTGTTTATTGCATTGATATTTTCTCCTTATTTCCAGATGCTGCAGTTGGTTTTATTTTATTTTGGAGAGAATTTTATGTTCTGTCAGAGCACCTCTTGATTAAAATCAGATCATCCAGTTGCTTTCCCAATGTGTTTTCAGTCTAATTTCTGACATGTCATGGCAAAGAGTATAATAAAACTTAGCAGAAAGATACAGAGAGAAAACTGAAGAGCCCAGTAATAAGAGATTACGTGGTTCTCCAGCAGAGTCTAATACACACAGTGGTGAAGCAAGTTTAAAATGAAATCACAGTCAACAACTGCTTTCTTGCTGATTACCACTGGTAAAATAAGCACTTCTGAAACAACGCTATTTTTGTACAAAAGGATTATTCACAAGCACATCATACACGACATCAGGTAAATGCCAGGAACAATGAAGGGAAAACCTTGAGCTAATTTGTCTGCCAGAGCCTTTTCTGTTTTGAAAGGCTCATGAGATGGAGGTCTCTTGCCATGGAAGAGAGCATCCATCGGCTTTGCAGCTTGGGCTGCCCCATTTACCACGTGGGGTTTTGGGAAGGAGGGGAAGAAGCACCTGTGAGGGGCTGTTGCTGCAAGGTGCTTGATCCAATCCAACAGGCAATTAATGACACACTTAATTTTACCCGTCCTGTGAGAAGGTGCTTGTATCCTGGGTTGGATTTGACCACAGGGCACAGCACCTCATAGAATAAGACTTTCATATTTCTGGTCCTAGTTTAGAAAATACAGGCATGAAGAAATTTTGTGCTTATGAAGTTTTGGGGTGATACTCTAACTAAAAATTAATATTCTCACTTCCCACCTCAAACTACAGCCTCAGAAGAAAAAAGCTGAAGTGATACAAAGCTCGTAAAAATTAGTTTAATTTTTAAATAAAATTTCTAAACTTTATTCAAATTCCTGTAACAGAAATGGTTAAAATCCTGGCTACAAGAAGGGTGACAGACAAATTGAAAGAAAAGGTTGTCCACAAAGACTTTCAGCTATGCAACAATGCAAGAAAAATTCATTTCCAGCAGCTAGTATCAGGATTTCTTTTACTATTGCAGTAGTGGAAAAGTGGGGACAAAACCAAGGTCCCTCTGGTTCAGAGCCCAGGAGATAACAGCAGAGCAGAATAATGAGTGCTGCCAACTTCCTTCTTCATCACACAGTAGTTGATTAAATAAAAAAAGAATTATAAAAGGCCCTTGGCAAAATTTGAGCTATGTACATTGTTGATGAACAGCACAGTGAGCTGGAGTTGACTGAGCATGGATTTTTTCTAGTAGAGCTAGAGGTAAATGGCTTTGTCATCTATTACACTTTCCCAGCTTTCTTAGATTTCCTCCCTGGAAAAAAGCCAGGACATTACGGGGAGCGGGAGGGTTGTTATGTGCATGGAATGAACAAGAAAATCTCCTGTCTCAGGCTGACATGTGCTGCCTGGAGCTGAAAGACCCAAACTCAAGTCCCTTCACCTCCAGCCTTCTGTCTGCAGACAGCAGCTGCCAGACTGTTTTCCTAAGTGTCCCTTTCAAAGTGTTGCTGTTCTGCTCTGTGTAAATGTACAGATGGATCACATGAGCATATGTGAGCTCTATTCTGCCTTTGGCCCATGGGATGACCCATGGGAAGTCTGGTTGTTTCTTTCTCTCACTTGGAGGCTCCCCCTTAGTCCAGAGCGCCCTGGGTGACTCAAAAGGGATGCAGGCTTGAGGCTGCACGAGCCCCCCGCCCTCCAGGGCTGGATCTGGCCCACTCACAGAGTTGGACTGAACAAGTGCCTCATTCCATAGTAAAAGCTGGAGGGGCTGTGGTGTGAAATCAGCTCTGAAGTGCATTCAAAGTGTGTTAGGAGAAGCGTGTGAGGGTCAGTTAACATGCGATCAGATCTCAATTGTGGATCATTATGCTTAAACCTCATTCCAGTGGTAAGTGGTAAAAATTTCTTTTTTCTCTCTTGGTGATACCCACTGCTACAGTTAGCTGCTGTTTCACCAACCACTAGCCATGTTCTCTGTTTAAAAATACAATCAAAGTCTGCTCCTCCAAATGCCCCGAAAACTCTGTATTAGAAAAGCAAAAAGATTAAATGTAAAAGGTCACTACTCTGACCCTGCCATTCTAAAATGTATTGGCTAATGAATAAAGTAAATTTTAGTGCATTTTTAGTGCATAGTTACAGTTAAAATACTTTCTGTCTCTCCTCCCTTTGCAATAATTTTACTCAGATCCACTTTGCATTAGTAGATGTACGCGTGTGCAGCTTTAGAATTCTGATGTTACAATTAGATTTGTGCACTTGGTCAGGCAAGCTCAAGGTTGTTGACTTATTTCTTCATAGTCTGAACCTGTTTTCTGCTCCTAGTGCCATTTAACACCCTGTTGAATTCAGCAAAAGCCTACTAACTTTCCTCGGTCAGCATCACATGCATCCTTTGTTTTTCTTTTTGAAATTCTCACCATCACGTGTGGGAGGCTTCTTCTTTACCAGAACAAGAAAAGAATGTTTTTCAAAAGTCAGAATGGAAAATGAATATGTAAAATTGTCCTTAAGCTTCATAAAGAATCATGTCCTGAGACTGAAATTATTGTGAGTCCGTATCATCCAGACTACCTTTTTCTAAAAGGTGTGGAGGAAAGAAAGAAAAGGGATATCCACTTCTGAGCTGGGTAGCCTGGGAAGCAGAACTGTCAGCCGTAGTAAAGCTTTTCCAGCTCAGAGTCTCTGAAGGACACTTCTAGTATGTGGAGGATCTTAGCTGACCTACCAGTGCACATGAAACAAAATTTTATTTTATTTTGGTTGTAAAATCCATTCTATCTACAGTACCAGGTTTTCAAAACATGTTCAATTACTGGGTTTCACCTATTGCAGTGGGAGTATGTGCAATCCTGAAAGACTTCTACACAGATGGCCTTAATCCCATGGGGAGAAAGCAGATTAATGCCAGGGTTATTGGCATTCATGGAGTGCTTGGTCTTGCTGGCAAATGATGACATCAATCTTGGTGAAAAAGGGATCATGCATTATTCTGTATGCAATCAAGTGCCAAATTTAAGCATTGCTGGGACAATAAATTTTTGCAAGAAGGGTCATTAATAGGCAAGGGCCTGAACCACCAAACTTTTACTTACATGAACAGCCTTTGCTCACAGAGGTTATCTCATTAGGCAACTGCCTTAGTGAAAAAAGGGCCTTGTAATACAGGGATTGAGGAGTTAGTATCTGAAAGAACAACTTTTCTAATTACAGACTAAAAAAAATTCATGTGTGGAAGTCCATTTGTGAGATTTGGGAGCACATATGCTGTCTGCTTCTTAACAATGGGAATTAAGAGAAAAGTGGGAGTTATGGTTTTAATGAGTACAAACCTTGTTGTAAAATTCAAAAACTATCCCCTTAATATCACGTCCTCTATGACACCGTGACCAATCCTCCCTGAGCAAGAAACCCAATCTCAATAAATGTCATACTGTTTAAACGGTATGCTTGAATTCACTACAACTAATGACCAATTTATTCTTGTAAGAGGGCACTCTTAAAGATATTGTGTCCTTTAGTTTCATGCCAGACAAAGTAATGGTTTTTCGTGACCGCATTATGTATATTTTTTATTTATATATTCAAATACAATTATAACAGTTAATCAGAGCAAAGAAATAATACACAATAACAATACAGAATTTTCCCCTGATTTCTGAAACTTCCTGTATTCTGCTCATGGGTATTTGAATCCAGTTGGTTGGCTCACAGCCAGAATGAACCAGAAATGCCAAGGTACGTGTAATCACAGCAGAGTTATTTCCCTTTTAGTTTACAATGCTTCTCTTCTGACTCGCCTATTAAACACTGTAAAATTAGTTGCCAGAAAGAGCAAGAACAATCTCTGCTTTTCATTCATTTTAGCTAAAGCAGAAATACTGCAAAATTGTACATGAACACACAGAGAAGGGGCTGTGACAGTAGGGAAGGAGTTAAATATTTGCAGATGTCCCTACCATTGTCCACTCTCTGTACCCATTTTTCACTCTCTAAGGTTTACGAAAAACCTTGGAATAATTATCATACCAATACACAAGGCACATTTTCACTATTTTCTAATGCTAAAAGCAAGGTATAATGTAAATAACTGAAGGCAACAGACAACAGGTAAAATTAACACACAAAGGACTTTAAATTTATTTAAGATAATTTTACTTTCGGTAGCTTTGTGTTGCCTCTCCCAACACATAAAACCTGAAGACATAGTCATATATTCTAGTGTAATAAATAAATAGTTCTAGCTATTCACTTTTGCAATAAACACATCTCAAGTTAGTAAATTCTTTGGTTTTGAACCTTATCCAATCCCGAATTTGGTTATTTTTGTCATAAACAGGGCTAACATTCTAAGATATCTTCATACCTTTATTATATCTCCTAATACTGTTTTCTGTGCAAAAGGCCATTCGTATGGTGTTGTTTGGGTTTTTAAAAACAACCAGATTTAGAATTAAAAACAACCAATTTAGAATTCTTTCTAATCATCTGGTAACTTCTGAACAGCAGTCTCAGATCAACTGCTGCAACTTCACAAACTCTCAAACCTGCTTTTGGGATTAAATGCTATTCTTTTGCCACTCAAAGGATTCAGTGGAGCCTGGTCAGGAAGCACAGCACTACTGGTTTATACCTTGGTTGCTTCTGTGTGGGATCAGAAGCATTCTCCAGTGACACAGGCCATGATGAGTGGTCCCCATGCCCCTCACCCTGTTTTGCAGCCCCTCATTCAGCTGCTGCTTTGCAAAGAATAGTGGAAGGAAAGAGGAAATGGCCTGAGGATTGATGTGCTGTTTCAGCCTGTGGTGGTTGTTTTCTCCTCCAAGGCAGCAAGTATAGAGCACTGATTAATGCAGACCTCAGATGTGCACACGGGAGGGAGGAGGAAGAAAAAATTGCAGGCAGAATGCCAGTGAGGGTATGGAGATGTGTGTGTGTGAAGGGTTGGACATGTGTGGAAGGAATGTTGGGCTGAGAATCATGGAATGGCATAATAATTTGTGTTGGAACCGACTTTAACACTCACCTAGTCCAACCCCACTGCCTGGGGAGGTGTGTTTTGGCAATGACACCAGCTGTGCACCTGAGGGAGCTGTGTGAGAGGTGCAGTGGGCAAACGAGTGGGCAGGGGCTCGTCTCCCAGTACTGGACAGAACGTCTTTCCTCTCTGTGCAGCACCCCTCCAGCACCAAGCCCTATTATTCTGGGGAGGAGTAATGGAAACTCCTGTTCCTCTGGTTTTAGAGGAAGCATTAAGTTGGAGTCCCTTTGCAAATGATTGGGACTATCCCAACCGTCTTGAATGTAGTTCATTCTATGTGGTGTAAATCTTTCTCCAGAACAATCACAGACTTAACAGACTGGCCAAATTTCACAAGCTGTGGTGCATTTATTTATCAGAGACAAAGACAATGCAGAAGAAATCTGCCTTGAAACAGCAAAGTGCTTAAATGCGCAGCTTGCCAGCTTCTGTCCACCTCTGTGAAAGGTTCTTGGCTGCCAGGGTCAGCAGATCTAATGGATCTTTGTTCTTGACTAAGATTTTCTTATTCACGTTACAGCTTATCCTGTTAGCCACTAGAAAGGATGGATACTTTCTGTTTTTCCTTAAAGTCCTGTTACTTACACCAGAGCTTCATAGCAACTCTCCTTACAGCACATGGAGTTAGTCTAGAGTACACAACATGGGACTGATGGAACCTCCTGCCCATCAGATCTTGTCCCACGCTGCCAGACACTACCACATCAGTTTGTTCCTTTCGGAAATGTGAAGAGCTCCATTCTAATGGTAATTATTTTATCTGCCCCGTTAGCACTTCTGAAAGTACTTTTCAAATAATAGATTTTTTTTTTATGTTTAGAAATCATAAGATTTTTGCCCTAAGTGCATTAATGGGCAGCTCATACCTGTTCGTTCTTGACGAAAAGCCTGCGATGCGCTTAGCCTTGTTTAGGCAAGTTTTCACACCTATTCCCACCGGGAGTCCCGGCATTGCTTCGCTCGCACAGATTGACAGCAGCCTGCCCGTGCAGGGACGGGCGCGCTGGCCGTGCGGGGGGACGGGGCTGCGGTAGGGCGGGAGCTGGGCACGGCTGTGGCCGGCGCGAACGGGGCTGCGGGTGGGCGCCCCGGGCACCCGCGGGGGACGCGCCGGGGCCGCCTCGCTGCGGGCGCGGCTGCGTGCCCGGGGCCGGGCGCGAAGGAAGGGGCTGGCTGCAGTCGGGGCGTGCGGCGGCACGTCCGGGTGCTCTGGGGAAGGGGCTGCGGGCCGCTGTCGGCGTGGCGGCGGAGGTGGGCACGGAGCGCTGGGGCGGGAGCTGCGTGCGGCCGGGCCGCGGTGGCGGGCGGTGCCGCGGGGCCGTGCGGGGCGGCGGCCGCGGGCCGGGCCGGGCCCCTGACGTCAGCGGCCGGGGCGGCTGCAGCTGCGGGCGGCGCTCCCCAAGCGGCGGCGGCTCCGCTCCTGCGCTCACTCCGCGCTGCCGCAGCCCCCAGCGCCCGCGGCGCCCGGGCGCTCCCTCGCCGCGCAGGTAAGGGGGGCCGGGGCGGGCACCGGCGGCGGCACGGCGGGGCAGGACCCGCTCGGCTCCGGCAGCCCGGGGCTCCGGCACCCGGCCGCCGCTCCCTCGCTTCCTTTCCCGCGGCAACTAGTTGGGGGAGCGGCCGGGCGGTGCTGCCCGGGATGCCGAGGGATTGGCGAAGTCGGAGCGGCGGCGCAGTGCCCGTCCCGCAGCCCTCCGCCGCCCCCCGGCAGGGAGCCGGGGCCGCTCGCAGCGGGGCCGTGGCGGGGCGCAGGGCGGAGGCTGCCGCAGCCGGGCTCGGGGCGGGGGAGCTGCGCAGGGTGGGTGCCTCGGGGCGCTGATGTGTCCGGCTCCCTTTGCAGGCTGCTCGGGTACTTCAGAGCGAGCGGGAGGCTGAGCCGGCAGCATCCCGGGCATTTCCAGCAAGCGCCCTCCAGCAGCCCGACACCGACCGAAATTTAGACGTCTTCAGAGAGTGGGGGAAGATCCTCATCTTCCGTAGCCTCCTCAATGAGTGCCAAGCTCTCCAAAGAGTTGAGGCTGTCCCTGCCGCCTTGTCTTCTGAACAGGACATCTACCACCCTAAATACCAGCAGCACCTGCATCACGCAAGTGGGTCAACTCTTTCAGTCCTTCTCATCCACCCTGGTTTTAATTGTCCTGGTCACCCTCATCTTCTGCTTGATCCTCCTCTCCCTCACTACCTTCCACATCCACAAGAGGAAGATGAAGAAGCGGAAAATGCAAAAGGCTCAGGAGGAGTATGAACGGGACCACTGTGCCCGCAGCAGCAGTAGTGGCAGCCAGCACCCTGGGACAGTGGTGCAGGGAGAGGCACCCCAAGGAAGAGACAGCCGGCTGGGAAGACCACCCCAGGACTCAGAGATCCAGCGCTCCTCTCCCTTGGCAGCCCCCAGCTCTCAGCAGTCACAGGCTTGTTTGGACACAGCTGGCACGGGGCTCCTGCAGACGGTGATTTTGTCCTGATGGTTTGGGCTAGACCCCGCGAAGGCACTGACTGGTGTTTGTAAATATCTGAGTGATTATTCTAGTCCCCGAAGAAGAAGAAAACATTGCTAATTCAAATGAACGAACGAGCCCATGATCCAAGCGCATGACAGATCACATTGCGTTTCTCATTGACTGTGTGAGGAAAGGATGCATCTTTTTACTGGAGAAGGAGCTGCACACAGCTACTAAATATCAAGTCATCCACCTGCATGAGAGGGTCAGGGGTAGGGGGTCCCTTTTCTCTGGAGATTATTACCCCAAATACAGGGATAATTGGGTTTCCCGCTACTCTTCCCACTGCACCCTGTGTCATTGTTACATGGTGTGGGTTGGGGTCTGGTGGGTGCCTTGGGACCCTTCTGTCATCTCAGAGCAGACTGGTGGTACACTGTGGTCTCTCCTTTTGTGCTGGGATCTATGCCCCCTGCCCCACCCCTCTCACTCATTTCCAGAACTGGGTATTGCTTGGTGTAGAAATGGCCATCCCTACCTGGGCTTAACTGCAAACACACTCTGACCCCACGGCCCCGTGCCCCCAGCTGCAGCACTGAGTGACCCACTCACTATCTGGGGGATGGGGTCAGCTGTCTGCACAGAGTGGTGCCTGAGCTTTCATCTCCCATCAGCTCCCTTCATCTTGAAAAGCACCCCCTTCCCCACACCATGAACCGTGAAACCCAAACCAGTACCATTCTGTGTGGAAGGGAGAGGTAATGTGCAGTAACTTGCCTGTCCCCTCCCGGGGGAGGTTGTCCTTGTGCCTCCTGTTGGTCCTGAAACAAACCAGTTCTGCACCAGGCACCCTGCACTGAATGCCTGCGTTTACAGCTTTGTCTCCCAGCAAGGAATCCTGCAGCAGTACAGATCTTGCTTCTACTTTTTTAGGCTAATGTGTATTTTCAACCCTCCTAATCTTGTAGACAATTAGGGACAGACAACACTTAATTTTATTGTGTTTCCTCTCTTGGGAAACAAATAATGCAGTTGTGCAAAACGTCCACTCCCAAACCCTGGCAGATATTTATTTTTGAAGTGGCTGCTTAGAAGTGGTGTAGTTTATCCCTAGCAAGCACAGAGAGTTTTGCTGGCTCTGGATGGCGGGTGTGAGTGGCTGCTGGTACTGTGTGTGTTGGAGGACGCAGTGTGGTTTACAGAGAGTGCGTCTTTGCTTAGTGATTAAATCAATGACCATTACTTGAAGGTGCCTTAACAGCATGCCGTATCCAAACTTTGAAACATATAGTGTGGTATTGTAGCAGAGGCAGCCCTCTCCTGTGCATGCTAACATCTAAAAATTGCAGCAAAGAAAAAGTGATCCCAAGGGATTTCTTCTTTCTTTCTTTTTTTTTTTTTCTGTTCCATCATTTGAAGTGATTTGAGGATATAGTTATAGTGCACAGTTTGTAATATTCTGTATCTTTTGTATTTCTTCTCTGACATGCTCTGTCTGCTAGGGTGGCTGACTAAAAAATTCCCAGGCACACAGACCAGGAGGTCTGGGTCCGTAATCTGTGATTGAGTGCCCTTAGCCAAATTAAAACTGGCAAAGAGAGTGGCAGAAGTCCTCCACACTCCTATAATGCCCCCCAAATGCAGAGATTTCAGGGCAGAGTTTCTGTAACCCAGTTTTCTCGCTTCCTGATCTTTCCTGGTGTGATGGGAAATTGCTGTTAAGTTTGGATGCGTGCCTCCGTCGTTCTAGGGAGAGCTGTACCAGGGAGCCCGAGGAGCCGCTCCACCCGCTGAGGTTAGCGTGGCGAGCTGCCGTGGGTGCGGCGGAGCGAGGGCTGCTTGCAAGGACGGGAGCCACCGCTGGCCCTTGCTGATGATGGGGACTTGGTTGTGGCTGGGCAAGGAAATTAGCTTGTTTTTGTTTACCCCAATAAAGGATGCATGAACTTTTGTGTTTAACCTCCTTATGCAACTGCGGCACGGTATTGCACCACAGGGAATAGATGTAGGACAATGAGGAGTGTTCAGTGAGCACTGGTGGAGCTTCCTGGCCGCCGATCTCCACTAAATAGAGAGGTATTACTTTCCCCTTTATTTTGTGCCTTTAAACCACCCCCGCCCCCCTCCCGCCCCCCCATCCCAAACCAACAGTGTATAATTATGAGTTTTATAAAAGCAATAAGATGTTCCAAATCACTCCAGTGCATTTCTGGTTGATGATTCCACTTCTTTAGTGTCTGAAGTCAGATACTCTTCCTTCTGCCTTATGCACTCAAGGCATGCAATAATTCCCCAGAAGTGTACTGCTTGTCACATCTCATTGCAGTTATAAAATTGCCCTATTTTTGAAGAAAAAAAGAAGGATGGAGAGACAGATAGATATATATCTTTATCTATATATATTATGGATATACAGGTATATGTATTATTTATATAATCTCATGCCACTGAAAGTAGTTGTGAAAGTGTGACTAGAGTTAAGCTGTTACAATGTAAAACTCAATCCTTTGTTAATTAGCTTTGATTTAATGTTTTAATATCTCTGTATTTATGTAAATCTGTGTAAATTATATGGTCTCTTAGTAAAATTTCATACTGACTTTTATTTTTGCAGAACTGTGAGCTTCTTGTGGTGTCATTTAAGGTTTTTTATTTCTAAAGTTAAATTAGACAAGATATGAGAAGTTGTAAATTCCTATTATCACACAGAATTACTGCAATAAGGTTCATGCGTATTCCCAGTACACAGCCCTATCTTGAGGTATTGCAAGCTTATGAGGTTTAATTGAACGGTCTCAGGAGATCTAGCTGATACAAGCAGGACACGTAGGTTTTCATTTTCATGAAACAATAAGCAATCTAGGGAATAGATGTGGATTTTTAAAACAGAGTTTATGCTTGGAGGTTCTGTCAAATCAATTGCTTCAAAACCCTACAGCTACAGCTAAACTTCTGCACTTAGCATTCAGTATTAATAAGGCTGATGCTTCTTTCCCCTCCCCCTCCTACTTAAACTAGAAAAGAGTAGAAAATTGTTCATATTTCTAAAGCATACATTTTCAGCTAAATGTGAAACTGCCCAAAGGGTTTTGAATATACATATTTTATGCAAGTGTAATATCTATGTATCTGTATCCATATATTTAAATATTTTTGTGTAACCTTTTCTATGATATTTGATAGAGATGCTGGGTAAATGCTTGTACCCTTCTTGAACCTGAGGAAGGATTTTTACCCTCTCGATGCGGACATTCTTTCTCCTGTGAATTTGCACTGGATTTGACGAGTGACAGTGACAACTGGGCAGCTGAGTGCTGACTGAAGGAAGCACAGACTGTCTTTGCTCTGTTAGGGGGCACATCCTCCAGCTGGATTTTCCTGGTTCTGAATTGGAGCTGCTTGGCCACTGGCATCCTGCATGTGTGTGTGTGTAAGAAGTGCTGTGGGGCTCAATAGCTCCTGTCTGGTCCAGCTGTTGTTCCGTGGAAGAAGCACGACAGCAGTGACTCCTTTCGTAGAGCCCAGCGAGAGCAGAGCTGATGGGCAATGGGATGGCCATGCTGGGACTGCATTGGAGCATCAGTGATGCCTCATCCTGCACTCCTGTCCTCAGAGCCTGCTGCTGCCCTGGGGATTCATCCAGCTCCCGCTGGCATCAACAGGAGTGGCTTGCACTGACTGCCAAGGGACTGGGATCTGATCTGTGGTCCACATGGAGGGTGACAGCTCTCCACATCGCCACCGCTGACCCTGCTCTGCTCCTGTCCTAGCAGTCTCCATGGGGATGGATGGAAACCCCTGCCTCCCACGAGGGCCAGGTGCTTCAGCCTGGTGACACCAGGGAACCTGCACTGTTACTGTTGGCTCGGCTTCCGTGGACTGAGGCACTTAGGTTCCTACGTGGACCATGGACAGGGAATGTAATTTCATTCAAGTATCTTGTTCCGGCATTTTTTTCTTTGAGGGTTTGCCTACTGCAAATGTAGTTTCAGATAAAATTTGCCGGGCTCTCCATCCAGACACGTTTTAACTTTTGATACATCTCTCTCAGATGTATATCTGTAAGTTTATAGATATATATCTCAAAAGAAACGCTAGACAAAAAGCAAAGAACAGAGACTTGACGTGATTGACAAAACTGTCCTATGACAAAAAGAAAGGCTTTTTTAAAAAATTTAAAATTAATTTTAGAAGCTGCTTATTTAATGTAAATAGCAAGTTACTCTGTGATTAATGTTTTCCATAGCATTTCTGAGTAATTGCTATCTTGTTTCTGGAAAGCCGTGTCCAGTGCTATAAAGCAACTGTGCTTTTTTTCTTCTGTTGTTATGAATATGAGTGCAACTTTTATGTAGGGAGGAAGAAAGAACAGGATTTAACTCTTTAGATAGGACTGAATTATGTTAAATCCAGTTATAGGACTTGATTGCTTTTTTTCTTTTCTTGTGGTTTTTCTCTCTGCACGTTCATATTTTTTCTATGGGTACTTGAAACCCTACATTTTAATAAGTATGCAAGATATGAAGGGAAACGTGACAAATGATGTAGGAAATATTCTTTTTCCTCTTTTGTGTAAATAGCAAAATTTATAATGACTTAGATACTGACTCATTACATTTCTCATCTCTATAGAATTTGGCATGACACATATACAAACCTTTAATAGCACTTTCATTCATGTTAAAAATTAGAACTACTTTTATCCAGGATTGACTTACTCATCTCTTTCAGGTATCCAACATTTTTTCCCCTAAGCCAAGTTTTGCATCTGATTGCAAAATAAATTTCTAGTGGAACAGAGCCTCCTTCTGTTTTGAGTCTTTTACATGTAGGTCTCTGGTCAGAATCCAGACGAACTGATTAGTGTAGAAAATTGTTAGGAACTTGCAAGAACTGGATGGTGTATGAGCCTTGAGGAGAGAGGTGACTGGCAAGCAAACAGGTGAAATGCCTGGCAATGGAAATAGTTGGCTTTCTTTTGTGGAGTTGTGGAAGGGAAGCCTCCCCTTCCACTGGATGGGCCTGGATGGAAGCACAGACTGGGCCTGGGTGAAGGGCGACCCATTCCAGCCACAGCAGAGACAAGTATCGATGTCCTTGCTGATCCTGTTGCTCTAGCACGTCATTTTCTATATGACACCAGGTCTTATTTCTGTAAATTATATGTAATGTATTTCTTATTCAAGTCAAAGAGGTTTTCATTGCTTCATCAGTACTATATGTTTTCTGTGGATAATTAGAAGAATTAATTTTCCAGCCCTTTTAACCTAATACCTCTACAAGCATCAATTTTGTATGAGTTAGGAAATAAATAAATATTTGGATCAGAACCGTGTCAGTAAAAATTGCCTTTATTTATATAATCTGGTGTTCCAGTTGGCTTTTCTTTGTTGTTTCATTCCTTGAAACGAAGCAATATAATCTGTTCATTATCTTGCTTTTCCAAGAGGACAAAGATTTTAAAGCAAATACTACAAAATACAGACATACAAACAGGAAAGATTTTAACATTGTACAGCAGAATAAAATTATGTAGACATTTTTTTGTTTGTTTGTTTCACAGTCATTCTTTGACCTCTGTTTTTCATACCACCTCCAATCAAGGAAAATTTTAACCTAAAATCTTTTGAAAGATTTCAAAGCATGTTGCTTTCCTTTTATGGTTTTACCTTTTCTTACTACACAGTCAGTTACCACGTACAGGTTAAAACTTTTCAAGTGGTATGCTAGGGGATTATGAGTGCTGTAAACAAGGGGCCAGTATAGTGGGTTATAAGGTGAAAATATTAGCTGTATAATACAGTGAAAGCAGGAAGGGCCGTGGGGTGAATTTAGGATTCTAAAGGAGTGCCTTAATTTTGTTCCTGACTCTGTCACTCCCACACTCAAAAGCTCTGGCTTCCAAGCTTTCTATATAATAATGTAACTTACCTATTAAACAGAGTTGGATCCTGCAAATATACAGCCCTGAAATAAATAAATTAAGCATCACGTACATAAAAAAATACTCATAGCATAATACAAATTAAAAGAGTCTTAATGCTGTAATCACCTGGCTTGGATTGTTCAAGTGCTTACACTTGGCAGCAAGATCCAAGTGGCACACTGCACAGCTGGGAGACGGATGGCTGGGCAAGATGCTTGAACAGTCACACTGAGAGGCTCAATTTAATTTTTAATTTGAAGTGGAATACGTATTATGGAGGAGAGCCAAGAAAACGAATGTTTATTTTACCATTTCATCACACATAGCACTTCTTTTCTCAGTGCAGAAAGCAGCCTTGTATGGTTTTAAGCAGAATGCTGAGTAAGGTAATAGGAATATAGGAAAAGATAATTCTTGGGAGTAAACCCATCACTAATGAAATTCATGGCACAACCTCCTTGAATACAGTGGGACCTTGACTATGCCAAAGAGGATACCAGATCTCACTCTCTGTTGGCTGTCTATCCCTTGCCGGTGATCATCAGACTCTTCTCAGTATTTCTAGGTCACATGGATTTCTCCTGTCTTTTCACTCACCATCCCTATGGTGAAGGATCACATGGGGTTACCTACATGTGACACAGTTTTGCTCACTTTTCTTTTGCTTTTGTTGCATCCTGCTATCTGACTTTCCACTAGAGAGCCTGCCTGTCTGTTCTTTCCACTAGGGCTAGGTTATGTTGGCCAGGCTTGGCTCTTCCTCCTAATGGGTAATCTCAGCCTATCTCTGACATTAGGAGATTCCTCACTGTAAGTGATCAGTTGGTTTGATTTCTGCAAAAATTCTGTAGGACTTTGCTGTCACCTTGGTCCAGCTTGTCACACATTTACCCACAGCCCAACCACTCTGCAGCAAGACAGAAGTTTTTGAGAAAGTGCTAGACTTCAAAACAGCCTGAGAAACATCGGCACAATTCCTACCAAGGTCTACTAGCATTGGAACAGCATCACATTTCCTGATTAAGCTGCCAACCCAAGAACACAGGCTGGAACTGCTAAGAAATCATAATTCTTTCATATCAGGAATCCTACTGTAAGGAAAAGCATCAATTACTATAGAAAGGAGACAAAATAAGGGAGAGGATATGATTATGAGTATTAATATACAAATATAAGTAAAACCTGTCAGACAGAGAAGATCAACTGAATGGCTAGCCACTCAGTCCACATTTTCTTCTTTTAAATCAGATTATCACAATCCATCCTATTACATGTGATCTTGAATGCTTTTAGACACATCTTTTTATTTTGCTGCTCAGTCAGTGAGCCTGTACTTGTTTATGAACTCCAGTTCAAGTCTTTAAAGTCTAATTGTTTTCATTATGGAAAGAGTTTCTATTAAATCATCCTTTGAACAGGCCTCAGCAGCAGCATAAGGGAGCCTTCACTTCCAGCACACTTTTAGAGCTTGTTCAATCTGGTAAACATGATGTATAAAGGAGGACAACAGTCCAGATAATACAGGGTCACTGCAAAAATCTGTAAACAATGATTGCATCCAAATTGAAAGCAAGATACCTATTAAATCCTGAGATGGCCACGACTTTTTACCTGTCTACAATGAAGCAAGTTCAAAACATCTCTGCTCTCTGCTTGAGTTATTTTGGATTTATGTACTGCTGGAACTGATCTGACTATGAGCCATTACCTATCTGACAGAGCTTCTCTGAAGTCAGTTAGTCCTGAGATAAAAGGATGAGGATGAACCTAGTGTAGGAGTGGAAAAGGTGGGTGATATGACAGATGGGTGTTAGTAGGACTGTTTGCATAGCACTGTAGCCATACTGCAGGTCTAAGGGCAGATTCCTCAGCCTCATACATTTGCAAGTGAGAAAACATAACAGCATTACACAACTCTTGGTATCAGATCTGTACATAATGCCTTTTATAAGTGAAAACTTTTTACAGCTTCCCCAGAAGCTCTTGAGATTGCTATGCTCCAATTAGACCTCTTTTGTTTCTTTTACAAAAATTTCTTCTAATGGTTTGGAAAACAGAAACTCAAAATATGTCAAAATAAAGTAAGCGACAGGATCCTGTAATCCATGTGAGAAAGGTGTGCTTCTGAAAGACACCATGCTGACAAATCTTTATGTGTTCATAGCCTGGGGATTTCACCACTAGAGAACCGTGTTTCTTCTCTGCTGATGTGCACCAGTTATTGCAGTGGGGGGCCAGGAGGAGGAATTCAGATTTCCTCAGGCTGATGGAGTTAGTGAAGTTGTGATGGCATGAGCTGTCAACAGGAAAATGAAGAGAAAATACTCACCTCCTGTCATGGAAGGCTTGGGGGAAAAAACAAGTTTCAGGAACAAAGATTTTGCTGGGTTAGAGCTGGTGATTGGTTAAGGATTATCTCCAGGATTTACTTCACAGTACCTTGGCTCAAGTAACATCTCAGCACAAGGAGGTTTCCATTTGCCTCCCTGTCTCCTGACCTCTTCTACCACTCTTCCAGACCACTTTACCTTCAATAACTTCTTATACTCTGAATTAAGTTTTGGTACACCTGCACAAATGTGTGGCAAGTGAGCTAGTGAATCACAAGGCAGAAACAACCCCTGGGTGTGCTGTGGAGGAGGCATCCAACAGCATGGGAAAGGGTGCAGGGGCACTAAACCCTCAGAACAGTTGTGTGAGGAAGGGCTAATGAGACCATGTGCTTTGACCCCTGTCATGGACATCTGGGATTAAAATATTCTGTGGCTGTGGAGCTCCAGCTGGCCCCTGGGCTCTAGCACACCTCACTGCCACAATGCCCACAACTTTCTTCATACCCTGTGGTATAAAGTTGCACTGGCTTGCATCCTTCCTCTACCTTGTGAGTGAGATGCTTCCTGTTTCCCCAGGTATCCCCTTGCTCCTCTGCATGACCAGCTCCACGCAAGGGCTACAGCTCCCACACCTGGACCTGCCTGCCTTGCAGGTGGGATGTGCAGAGCTGCACGGGTGAGGGAAATGTGACCAGTGCCAACAAAGCCCCAGTTATCCTTGCCTTCCTCTCCTTGATCCCCAGCCCAGCCACCCAACTGTTTTCCAAGGAGCCAACACCGTTCAGCTCTCTGCTCTTCCCTCAAATGCCATGTTAGCCAGTGGACCCAAAAACTGCTGGGGGAGGACAGCTGACAGGCGGCTGGGCAGGGAATGTGCCTGCACTCTAACGCAGGCGTTCCTGAAAGAAGTTATTTTTCACATCTCATGAGTTGTAAGTAAATTTCAAGATTTTTTTGGTGCCTGACTCAGAGTTTTGAAATGTTTGGATTTGGCAATGCTGCTCAACAACATCTCTGAAGCCCATCTGTGCTGTTTACACGCTCCTTCAGCCCCCCAGGCATTGTCTGTTTCCTTTGGTTTTCCAGACTGTAGTCTTTTGAAGCAATAAATTAAGGGTTTGTTTGATAATTGTGATGATTGTGTGAAAGTTGTTCAGAAGGTGAATCATAGATTTCTAAGACTAAAATGGGATCTGGAGGCATATAGCTGCAAAATTATCTACAGTCTGTCACAAACAGGATTTTAATCCAGTAATTCACATCTCCTGCATGGCAGGTCCAGTGGCCCAGAAGCATTCATTGTTTAGGAGTCATAGCTGACTTCCAGCTTGCAAGTGCTGGTGAATCCAATTCATGCTTTTGTAAGTTTTTTCAGCAATTACAAAAGTAGCCGAAAAATACAAGATTTGTCCCTTAAAGGCAATGTTTTTATAATATACAGAATGAAGTTAGCATATGCAGTGGTTATTAGGACACCGTAAAAACCAGACATCTGGCAAGGAAGGTGAGCCATCTGTGAAAATACAGTTCCTATGACGTACAATAACCCAAATGATGCCTCAGCTATAAATTCACAGCACTGGGAGTGCAAACAAAACTGTATCCTGGGGGAAAAGTATGAGGAAGTGTAACATATGCAACCATGTACCTACTCAGAAGGTGCCAGCTAAAATAAATGAGATGTTTGTAGTCACTATGGAATTTTGCCCCATAAAAAGTCCCCCACCCTTGTTTTACAGATTTACCCTTGCCTCCCTTCACTGTTTACCCCTTACTCCAATGTCTCTTTAACAAAACAAAACAAAACAAAACAAAAACAAAACAAACAAAAAATCCTGTGCTGTGCCTCCAAATTATTTCTCTTCTCAAATGTCTGCATCAGAGAGCTCCTTAGTGAGCTGCTTACAAAAGAAGAGGCCAAATATGGTCTCCAGGTTTTTTGTGTTTATATAAAGATATATATAGATATATGTATGTATGTTTATAATCAATATACAAATTCTCTCACACAAATTTTGGTCTGATGACTCTTCTTGAAGCTCAACATTTAACTTTCAAGTTAATGAGGTTTTCATAAAAGTTTGGGGTTATTTGTTCTTTTCTAAATGCTTCATTTAGTAAATTTACCTCATTTAGTGTTAGCAAAATAAAAGTATCATCAGTTATTGAAACTTGTGGATATTTATAAGAGTATAAGCATGTGGCATCAAAACAATTATCTTCCAGCCTAATCTCAGAAGGGATTTTCATTTTCATTTGCCCTAAGAGAAAGAGAATGACATTCATGCTTATCAACGAGTGTTTCCTAGGGTATGCAGATAGTAACAAGGCAAGGTACTGAAGCAAGCTGGCCTATTTTTTTTCAGTTGGTAAATAATTCACAAAGCAGCCACAGGCTAGTGCACAGAATATGCCTTCCAGTGAAAACCTAAAAAACTCAATCTGTTCTGTTTACCAAAGAAAAACCTGAAAGGTAATTTGTGCAAAATCCTACATGGGAAAGATGTTTTTAATGGGAACTAGTTGGTTAGAAATGAATAGAATATCCTGATGTGACAGTGCAGAAGCTGATGCTGTATAATATGGAGAGTAGAGATAATTGAGCTGTGGCAGATTGTTATCATTCAAACTGTTATTCTGAAATATCATTACTTTTAAAGAAGTTATTAGGCTGATGCAAAGATTTTTGGTTAATGACATTCCTCAGATGGATTTCTATAGGAGATTGGACAAGATGATTTTATCACTTTCCTTTAGGCTTTAATCTTCTGATCTGCAAAATACATTTTTTCACCATGAAATGTATTTTTTTTGTAAAGGAAAATATTTATTTTGCAGAAATATTGCACAGAAACTGACAATGAGATAAAAACTGTTTCCATACATTTGTTACAGCCCTAGCATTTCCCAGAGGTGAGGGTTTCTCTTTGCTTTCTCATAGCACACTTTCCCTACTGCAGGACTCATTTGAGTGATAGAAGTCTTGCAATACACTTGACAAGAGCTGTTAGCTGCATAATGGTAGAGGCTGCCTCAAACAGTACTTCAGTCTCCTCACCTGCACACTTCATTTCAAGAGATGCACTGAAAGGTTAAGACGTGTGCAAAGAAGGCAATTTTGGGAAAGAGAATATCAGTGGATTAACTCAGGGTTTTCAACTATAACTAAGGTTGGTGATAAGGTAAAAATATTATGAGATTCACAAACAACATTTCTATAGATCAAAGATCAAACTTTACAAAGTACTGGGTAGAAAAAGGATAGTAGTGCTCTAAAAAGTCCTCTAGTGGCACTCTCTGTGCCAGCTCTTGGAAATGTCACAGAGCAGCAGCCTGAATTTTAAATGCAATTGTCCTGACAATTGCATGAGCCTAAGGAATCTGCATTCTTCATTTACATGTTTGTTGTACATCGAGAAAAATATTACCCAACATCATACTTGAAGAAAATGGCCACCTATTTCAGAAAAGTGACTTGTTAGTCTATATAGATTCATGGGAATGAAATTCAGTAGTCTGAAGAAGAGCTTAAGTACTCTTGCAATATCTGCTCCATCAGATAACCTCAAGGATGGATACAGAAATTGCTTCTCAACTCCTGAGTGGTGCAGGTCAGATTCAAACAGCTAAAGCACTTGCATTTTGGAGTAAAGGAAGAGTTACTGAAAGAGTCAAAGCCTGTGTGCAGTGGGGGGGGTGTAGTGATAACTAGAAACTGTGGAATAAACTATGAAAGCAAAAATGGTGGAGAAACTTCTTCAAGGCCTTGCTTTCCTGATGAACTCTGAGCCACTGATAGTGTCTCATGGCTACGGGAAGAAAGAAGGAGCAGCAAACTCTGGGTACTTAGGAGACATAAGGCATCATCTTGATTCTTAAACTTGTCTAGGGTTAAGCAGCAACTAGGTGTGGGAATTTGGGTCTGCCTTTGGGACCATTGCCTGCTTTAGCCACATTAATCCATTGTTGGATGAAGCTTAACTAATGCATTAGGGCAGAAAAGACTCAGAAGTTGCAGTGTCCAGATCTTTTACTGGAAGGAGCTTTATATAAACTCCACAGCATTTGATCTAGTGAAAACCCTCTCCACCCCCACCCAATTCCGTATTACAGCTGATACACTTATTAAAAGAGCAGGTATACACTTGCATAGCCTCTTATCCTACCCCAGATTCCACTGCAAAACAGATGTATTTACTCCCCATGGTTCTGTCTTGCTCTGCCTTTTGTTTTCCTATTCATATCCATAACAACTTCATGAAGATGTGGTCTGCTAGCTGCACAATTTAAACCATCAGCTCTGTGGAGCAATGACCACGTTCACATGTACCAGGCACAAAAATGGTGCTGTATAAACACGGAGGATATGCCTCTAATTAATAAAAACTCTTTTCAATTCTAAGAGAGACTGAAACAAGGGAGAGGGTATTCATAGAATAACTTGGTTAGGAAGGGACCTCTAACATTAATTTAAAGCCCTCTTGGCAAGTCTATGACTGGAGATGCTCTTCCCCTTCTCCAACAGATGGACCCCACCAGCCCCCAGGACCAGGTTTCTCAAAGTGGATCCCATGGTCAAGTAGCCAAGTCCCTGGTGGTTGTAATACTGACCATTCGCTCTGAGAACTGTCTTCTGTGTAATGCAAAGTGAGAAGATCATTCTAAGTGTATGAAATTGTTTGTGACATTAATTCAGTCCCAGATGTGTTGAATTGTTCTAATATGCAAGGCTGAGAAGCTGAAGCCACTGAAAATTAATATGGTGTGTTGTTAGTGCGCTTGATTATGAGAGAACGAGAGCACTTGTTGAAATAGTGTCAGCTGTGTTTAATTTCCAGTGGATTTATTGGGCATGAAACTCGTGTGTGATGACGTGTTACTGTTAGCCTCATGGAAGAGGTTGTATTGTCTTGGATTTTGCTTTTCCAACAGCAGTGTATTTCCACTACAATATTACTAGTATATGTGATATTTTTTGCTCACTAGAAACAGCAAAACACTTGTAAATGTCATCATCCATGGGACAGTGATGTGCTCTTTTAATGGTTCCTTTCTGTAATGAGAGTGACCTCAGTTCTGTCACTGCTAACAAATGACACAGCTTACAAGCTGTACGTCTGCTGCAGAGTTGCCAGCAGTGGCAAAACTATTCTGTACTTGGATGTAGAAACGCATAATGTGTTGTTCTCCAAGACACAGAGAAATGGTGACACTGGTCTGTAAATCACTAATAAATGTAAAAAAAACCCTGCACATTTTGGTGTGAACTGAAGGCAGGTGATGCATGCACAACTCAGGAGACTGAAGTCTCTGGTCAGTTCACTTGGCTGCTGCAGATTTTAGCTGGAGACCAGCTGCCAGCACATCTGGTACCATACCAGGAGACTCATTTGTGTGGGTGAAGAAAAAGTACAGATATTCTGCTTAAGGCCAGAATCTGGAAGCCATTTGGGCTTCCAGATTTCTCATTTATCTCTGAGATTTGCCTCCCAACAAATCCTCTGCACCCATTGTTGCCCTCATCTTGAATCACCTGTGGAGGTCTAGCACCACTGAGTCCTTGAGCTCTGGTACTGCTCTGTTCAGCCACTTGTTTTAACATTGGTCACCTGGCAGAATGGTGACATGCACGAGAATGGGTGCTGTAAAAGCTGGATGGGATTTCCCAAGCTATCTAGTTGCAGTTAATAAGTAGGGTTTAAAGTTAGGTAAAATCAAGTATTTAACCCAAGCAGAAATCCTCGGGGACTTTATGACTGTTTGTGCCTGGGACTCACAAGCATGGGCTTCTGCTCAGATGTTGGGGGAGATTAATCAGCTTTGGACAGTGGAAAAGAATCCTCAGATGTTGGAGAGCTGAGTTTAAATTCTCCCTCAGTCTATTGTAATATTAACCCTCCAGCCAGAAAAAAACCTATCATGTCTAATGCTGTGCTGGGATGGGTTTTTATCAGCCTTTTTTGACTGATGGTTCCTTATGTTGCATGGATTAATTTCATATTTTCTGAGCTGGAATGGAAATTCAAGCAGAGTGTTTTATTTGTTGCATGAGTCCTGCTCTCTTTTCAGTGCAACTTCTTGTGAAAGATAATGGGTTATGTTAGATAGGTAGAATGTAGGGGGCTTTATTTACCTGGGCTGAAGTGAAGCATTGAGTGTCCCTTACAAAATGTCTGTTGGTAACCTTAGGTGGAGATGTTAATTATTAGTACAACTCCTATAAGGCAGGTAGGAAGTAAAACATGAGGGACACTATCAGGTTTGTGAGAGGTTGCTGGAGATATTGTACTGATCTAGAGGTCCTTGGGACATCTGAAGGATCTGAAACTGGCCTGGTGGGCTCTGTGTTTGTGATCTATTACTGCTCTATCAATCCATGTTAGAACTTCTAACGCTTATCTGCACTCTATAAGAACCACCAGGTTTCTCCTTTCATGAATATTTGGGCTTTAAAAAAAATCTTTTTGTCTCTCTCTAATGCATTTGACATTGATCATAGCTATAAGAAGGATTTATGTCCAAAGGGAGCTGATCTCCTATGCCTGGCATTCTTTAGGCATACCATGTCCTGCACTTATGAATAAAATGATTACCAGATTGGGGTCAGAGAGGAATATTTTCCTAGGTGAGACGATGACACTGTCAGAGTTCCTTGTCCTTGTTCTATTCAGCATGGCTGTTAAAGCCTGAGTAGCAGTTCTATTTAGCCACTAGCAAGTCTTGCCAGCCCCCTGCCCCATTATTTGATGTCACTGGTGACGTACTTGATCTTCTGCAGCTTAAGGCTGACTCTGTGATAGAGAGTACTCTGGGATCTGTGCCATGGAGAGGAATTTGGTACATGCTTTTGACCTGGATAATTACTCTATGGTTATATGGGGTTAAAGAGATGAAACCCAGTGTGTCAAGGCCATATTTTTTTTACCCTGATCCTGTTTCTTTTGTTCCTTGCTACTTCATTTGGCGATCCACAGCAATTAGTGATTGAAACAATGACAGGAAAAAATTATATAATTACAGTTTCAGAGAACGCCTTGCTCTTTTCATAGGTGAAACTTCAGATTCACTTCTTGACTTGCATATGCATTGCATGCTGGAGTGCTTGGGCAAGCTTTAGCCACATGCCATCTGCGCTACCATGAAATCATGTGCCTGAAAGAAGAGGGAGAGAGGTGAAGGTAGTCACAGTAGAGACAGGGATGGGGAGAAATGGAGGTAAGATGAGCAAAAGGACAAGCTTCTTCTAGCAAAGACATTGTAATTAAAATGAGAAGCTGATGCAATAATAATGGTTTCTTATGTAAAGCTAAATACTACTATTTTACTCTAATTTTGACGACAATTTTTCTGTTTCACTGAGCACTGCGCCGAAAGCTTCTTACAAACAAGCTCTTAAGTGCATCATGTAAAATTTGAGCATGTCAGAATAATCTGCTCATTTCAAAGGATCCAGTGTACCGAGGCTGCTTCTTCCTAACTGCCCATGCAGTGCTTTGGATTGCTTATTAGAGAAGGTAGGCATATAGAATATTAATAGGAAAGAGCATGCTTTTCTATTAAATTAACTGGACAGTTTAAAATTCAAGTACTTTGTATTGCCGTTTTTGCATTGCGGGCAGTTAATGGAGGAAACATATTCAAGGAGATTTTTAGATCATTTTTACAGGAAAACTAATCTAAAAGACAAGAACTTGAATTGCTGCATTTCAGTACAATGTTAGTGTAGCTACTGCTATGGATGATCATAAAATTAACTTATTCATGTACACAAGCTGTAAAATTGTGATACTAACTGCCAAATTTAAAATCTGAGTGATAAACAAGTTAACTTGTTTCAGGCACTCAAAAAAAAGTTTTGTAAGACAACTGTAATGAGGGTGAGTGCTTATGGCATTTTTCTGTATGCATGAATTTTCCACATGTGATAGAGTATTATAACCATGCAATAACAGAAAACAGATCTGGAAGAAATACCATGAACTCATCAAGTCTGTGTCCCTGACTTCTGCTGTACCAGAATGGAGAACCTCTCTTTCACTGGTGAGCAGTTCATGATCAGTAATCACTGATCATGTATGATCACACTTGGTCATTCTTATATCATGCAAAAATTGTTCAAAAATTAATGTGAGCAAACTGTAGTGCTCTATAAAATTTTGAGGTATAATTTCATGTGCCTTTTTCAAGGACAATGCAACAGTTCCTGTTTGCAAATGGCACTCAGCTTTAACAGACTTGTTCCTGGGGAACTGAAAGCATTCTCAGAATAAAGCATTAAGGCTCTTGTCAGAGTTGGTCAACACAACTGTGAGACTTTCCTATTGTAGTCTGGGATCAGTGCAGCTCCTGATAGTCTGAAAGGGTTAAAAATTATTTCTAGTTTCAGTTTCTGAATATTCAAAGTCTGGACCACCAGAAAAGTGATAGATTTTGCCTAGCTTTAGAGGGGAAGGAAAACTGGTGGCATAATCTCACTTCTGTAGATTGTAAGGGGTGTGGGGACTGGCATTTAGGTCTCTAAAATCATTTAAGACCGTTAATACCATTTTACACCATTAATAAAAAAAGACTATTCAGATTTCAGGGGACTGAAAATTAGATTTGTGTTGCTTTAATGAGTAATGCTGGAGGTGTAAAGACAATTAATGTAAATGGAATTTCTCTGATCAGGTGTGATTCCTCAGTCTGTGTGTGACACACACAGAGTGCATGTGTGGTTTCTTAATACATCCCATGGTAGGCCCTAAAAGCATTAACTGAGTCTGAAGGCTTTATACAGCCACCCTTCACAAGTCCTCATTTCTTGACTTTTTCTTTGCAAATCAGTGGGTGTGCATTGCTTCCCAGTCCTGTAGCATGGGTTCCAGTGGGACTATATGAGCTGCTGTGCAATACATACCCCTAATCCTCTACAGTGTCTTTACCCAAAGCTTGCCTGGCCTCCAAGTCACCTTCAGGCCACAGAGAGCTTTCAGTCTTGAATTCCTTCTAACTCTTGTTCTATTACTACTGAGAACATTCCCAACCAACCCTCTCTGTCTACATCCTCTATGGGAAGAGCCTTGGCAAAGGGCAGTTCTTCTGAAAAACCCGGATTCTCATGACACGGATTTGTCTTGTCACATTTTGTTATCGTATAACACCACAGTCCTTGTAGCAGGAAGTTCATAATCTAAACAGACAGAAGAGTTAAAAGGTGGACAGGGGCACAGGACATGGAATTGGGAAGTCATCCATCCAAGGTCACACAAATGATCAGTGCTACAGCTGAGAATAAAAGAATAAGATCCTTTCCCAGTGTGTAGGTGATGCTGAATGCCTGCCAAGGCTTTTGCAGATGAATAAACATCAAGTACATTTAAAAAAATATTTTTCTGCTGGAAGATAATTTCCCAGACCCCTTAGATTTTTAAATTTCCCCCAACTCAGACTTTGCCTTTTTATCATCAAATTGCAAAGTCTAGTCCACCTAACACAAGCATGCAAAACCAAGAGCACAAGGCCTGAAGAGAACACACACAGACACTGGTACCTCCTCCCTAAGGAAGTGCTGCAGTGAGATGTCTGTTTTGATTGCTCTTGACCTATGTTTTCTTTGTAGTTAATGGAAGTAGATAACCATCAGAAGGACAATTCAGGCTCAGATTGGAAGCAACTTAAGTAAATGTTACAATTTAGGAAAGGTGGATCTGGCCTCTGTCCTAAGAAAGATGCTTTGCATCTCTACACGGTGAAGAGAGAGACGGCCACTTCCAAAAACTAATAGATGCTTATCACAATTGAGTGTAAAAGACTGGTAGAAATGAAATATATTCATTGGCATTCTATACAAGGAAAAGAAAAAAAAATTGAAGATTGAAGCCATCTTTTTTTTCTCCTCAAGTTGTTGTCCTTCCTTAGTAGTATAAGACAAAAAGAAACAACTAACTACTTTAGATCCACTTGGGCATAAATAATTTTTTGAACTGGTCAGAGGACTCATCTACTGAAAGGATCCTACATAGTTGCCCTTTGTTTTCTTAAAATGTTCAGCATTGCCATTTGATTTAAATGCTGATAAAACTGTTTCTGAAGCCTTCAGCATATTGGCTGCAAACCAGGCCAAGTGCTGTCTTTTTGTTTCATAAAATGGCTGTGTTTCAATGATAAACATAGCCAAAGGGGAACATTTTGGTTAAACTATTTTTAAAACCCCGCAGTGTATTGTTTCCAATTAGCTGAAATCTGCTTTAATAGGACAAAGCAATTTTTTCATGGAAGTTTTATTCAAGTTGTCATCTTTCCTTGGGATTTATAAGGGGGCTGAAGGACCCTTTCCATTCTTGGGTGGCTATTTAGAGTTTGAGTCAAAATGTTGGGAAGCATTTTGAGCACATTCAAGTCAACGTAGACGGAAGGATTTGGAGTGCGCTCTGGATTTGCCCTGACTGAGTTTGGCTGTTCAAAAACACGGCCTGGAGTTGAAGAATGCTGAATATCCCCAGGCACAGAGCTTGCGGGGCCTGGGTAAGAAGGGTTGAAGAGGTGGAAATTTAGGGGACATTTGTGGCAAAGGGGAAAACCTGTATTACTTGTATACAAGAGAAAGGAAGATTGGGAGTGATGGGAAGCATGGATTATTTGAGAAGGGATGACAGAGAGTGTCACCTCAGTGCTGATGGACTGAAGCAGGAAAAGTGAGAGAACTGCACTACCTCACTTACAGAGCAGGAGGCAGAGCAGAGCAGGAAAAACCACCTCTTTACCATTCCAGCCAAGATGGAGTGATACTTACCCCCAAGCCTCTCTCCCACTTCAACATACAACCAGTGCCCCCCTTACTGCTGCTGTTAGCCAAGTTTGAGCCTGTGCTCCTTCTGAGAGTGCATAGGAGAACTCTCCAGTGTGCACTGCACCTGATCTCTGGGCCACTCTGGCAGGGAGAGCCCAAGCCCTCTGAGCACAGTAAGGGTTTTGCTCATCCAACCCCTGTTGAACAGGCACAGAGTCCTTTCAGTTTTTTTTCCCCCAGCTACCTCAAGTGCAGCTCTTCCAAAGCAGAATGCAGGGGCATTGAACCTGAGGGTTCAGTTCCATGGCCCATTTGATGTGACTAAACCATCTGCCTGGTTGTTTCTTTTCTGCATTTTCAGTTCGGTAAATTCCCTGATCCAGCCTTCTGTGCATCCACACAACATCTTGTGTTGGCACAAGTGAGAAAACGTGGCTGGGGCCAGGGAGCAGAAGGTAGAGCTATCCCTTTAAATAACAGCCCAGATTTAGGTCAGCTCAAACCAGTTATGAAGCCAGAGCTTGATCTTCAAAGACTCAGAGTCAACTTCATCGATGTTGACTTCCAAGCAGTAAAATATTTTTTTCAATCACTGCCGATTTCAATTTTGTCCCACACATTGTGGGGTTACTAACACATCCCTGTATAAGGCAAATGTTAGGCATAGTTGATCAATGTTTGTAAAATGCCAGATGCTACGGAAAACTGGAGTAAGAGGCATCATCTCAGCTTAGCTTTGAATAAGATGCCTAGCAAAGCATCCAGTTCCTGGGTATTGTAGCACTTAAGCCTTTCAAGCAACCCACATGTTGTGCAGCTGGTTATACTTTACAGCGACACTAATGCCAGAAACATTGAAAAGAACCTCTGGGAGGTCGGTGCAGGCTCTCTAAGTCCTTTTCAATTACTCGACCCCACAAGTTGACAACCTGATATTTTGTGCTCCTGCAGTGCTGAACACACTGGGTTTGCAATTGAACAGGATAGCTTATGTGTAGAAGCTAGTGAAGTAAGAGTCATAAATAATAGTAGAAATAAACTCATGTTCCTGAGGGCCTGCAGACAATGACACACAGCAGAGTGGTAATACACAATATGTGAAGTAGGGAAATTAGAGCCTTTCCTTCTTTCTACCTTCCATTTTCCTCAAGAGGAAAAATGATATGGATTTTCGTGTCTTACATCTGAAACACTGGGCTCACATTTTTTGTGTAATGGTTTAATGCGGTTCCTCGTAGAGATGAGGTCACACTGCTGGATATAGAAACCTCGTCATGTAAGGAGTTGCAGTTGTTGACTATGCTGTGAGAGATATTGTGAAGATGATTATATACTAAAAGTACAAGAGTGATGAGATTGCATGAAACACCATTTTTTAAAATAATGAAATGCTAAAATAGAAGGAAACCTCAATTTGTTCCTATTTAATTTTTTTCTGTATGTTGAGCTCAGACTCTGGATGACTTGGAGTATGAAGTGTGATTTTTGGCAGGTAAGAGACAGTTTGACAAATTAGTGCTACTATTGAACAATAATAGAGGAAAGTACATCTTGATCCTCAAGTTGAGTTCTCTCCTACTCCAGGAAAACATGTAATCTTTTTCTATTGTAAGCATATCAAACTCAGTTGTTTGTTGGTGAAAGCAAGGGGGAGAAACAGAAAAAACTCTAGCATAGCTGAATGTTTCATTGTGTGTTAAACCATCATTCTTATTTTAATGTTAATTATTAAAATGGTTTATAACAGGAGTTTGGGAAACATGTCAAAACAGAAGTGACAGGTAAAAGAAAATTCAAACAGAAAGCCAAATCACAGGCTTATACTTTTTGCAATATCGCAGAATGGCTCTGAGATTTTTCTTCACTTCTTTCTTTCAGGTAGAATTTCTTAGCTCTAAGCACATGAAAATGGAAAGAGCAATTTTGTATTATACTTACAAAGGAACAGATTTATTGACTACTTGGATCTGTTAAAGAAAATCACTTATCTAATCTAACCAATGTATTGTATGATCTTTTTTCAGTGGCTAAGACCTCTGATGGAAAAATAGTTGAAATATAAATCCAGCAGCTCAGATTCAGGAAAGAAAATTAAGGATTTGTTCGTGGCCTTCTGTTAGTCCCAGCTGTTGCCTGGTAACTGTCAAAAAATTAACTGTGCATCACCTGGCTTCTAAGGGCCGTGAATCCTGGCATGTACTATGTCTTACATTGAAAAGCTGAACTTCATTTCTTGGTTGTGATTTTTTTGTCATAATCAGGGAAGTTAGTCACCTACATAGCTAGATACTTATGGTAAAATTGTTTAAAATATTGTAAAAAATAATGTATAATACATTTAATACATTATTTTAAAATATGGAAATTTCACACAGTCTTTTTCTGATTTTATGTAGAATTCCATTCTTTCTTTAAGTGGTGTGGTATTTAATTTCTTTCTTATGTCTGCACCCGTTGAGCTTCACTCAAGCTTTGCGTGAGACTAGAACTGAGAACAAAGTGCATTGACAGAAGCTGTGGCAGGGATACTCCTGAAAGGAAATCTAGTAGGTATACCCAGATCATCGGATGTACCTTGACCAGATTTGTAAAATAAACTAGTTTTAAACAACTTTCCAGGTTGTTTGAGGCTTTGTTTTGCAAAGATTTCAGGGTCAATTTGTACCTGCTATTTCAATACTAATGCTGAGAAGAATGTGAAGATTTAGATTAATATAGGTGAGAACATATAACTTAAGCATTACACTGAGTGGAACTTGTGTTCTGCAAATCATGGACTCATTTAGAATGGAAAACAGCCTCAAGATCACCAAGTCCAACTATAAGTTATACTAGTTAATTGAGCAATCAACCGGGACTGCAAGCTACCCCCCTCTTGCATGCTTTTGGCCACTTAACATGAAGGCCCTGCAGAGAACTTATTTTAATGTGTCAGAAAATCTGGAGTGATTTTTAAAAAATTGTTCGCTTACAGATGCTGTGTCAGGTTATTATGCAACACTCATCCTAACATTAATTTTCTATGCTTAGGGTGCTCTCCTTTGCAGAACCTCAGAGTCCTGCACACATTGGTTAATTAAGCTTCACAATACCCATGTGGGTGCATTGTTTTATTGTCTTAATTGAACAAAAGGGAGAAGAGAAACACAGAGAGATGAAGTGACCTAGACAAGGTCACTCTGTTAATTAAGAGTAAAAGTTTATTTCAGAAGAGAAGATAAGCACATCATAAGGTAAGTAAAGCAAAGTGAAGATGAACTTACTGTTGCTAAGGTTTATTTGGTATCATAGAACTAAGTGAAAATTCTTAAAATTTGGTTTAGGTGAGCTTCTAAAGGGGGCGCAGAACCAGAGAATGCTGACTTCTCTCACTGCAAATTCTATTCAGTTCTCCTGATACTAGGAAGATTTTGACTGCTCTTCCTGTACTGCATGTGATCTGAGTGACAGCAGCCTACAGGAAAAGCAAGTAAACCTATAGGTGTGTCCTTGGGCAAAGTGGCAGAGGAGGGAGTCCCAGTAAACCAGTGAGTGCTAGGAGCCCTCCCAGGCTGTCACAGGGAATTCTCAGCCCCAGGGGCTGATAAACAGCCAAAGGAAGAGGCTTGCCAAAGCACTTTTCAGCACTGCCTGGGGAGAGGGTATGAGACACTGTCTCATCTGGGTATGAGACACTGTCAGGCTGAGGAGGAACATTAGGAGATGGTACAAGACTTTTTATGGGTTGTTCAGGGATGTGGGGAATGGGAAAGATCAAGGTGGTCTGGGCAGGGATGAATGTGCAAAGGTGCAAAGAGGACAAAAGGAGACGCTTATGTGTGAACAGTGGCTGGTCAGCACACCTGTCTGGCTGTGCCCTGCACCTGGTCAGCACTGCCTGGCCTAACTTCGCATTAAACTCCATTTCTTACCTATTTCCTTGATACAGGGACTGTGTATTCTGGGGAGATGGAGCTGCAGCAGCCTCACCGCCACTCACCTCCTTGATTCATCAGCTCCTGGCAACAAAAATGTGTTTATAGATATCTATATATGTATCTATATGTCCATATATGCAAGCCACTGTTTTGCTTGTGAGGATTCCTGCCACTCAGTTGCATTTTTCAGGTGGAAAGAGGGGAGAAAACTGCAAATTAGGGGCATTTGGGAAAGCCAGTCAGCCATCTCTGTTGACCTCCTTACACAGCTGAACTATCTTTTTTCCAGAAAGGTGGCATCAAAGGACATGGGTAGTAATTTGTTTCAGGAAGGTCAAACACGTGGTCCTTCAGAAAGCTGAAAAAGCCTCATTCTGCAGCACTAGGAGCCAATCTTTTATGGCTTATAAAGCTTTCCAGACACTGCTTTCTAGCATTGCAAGTGATACTCATCTAAAATACTTGGAGAGGAAGAACTTTTATCAGCAATATTTTTTCTAACATCAAACCTTCAGGAACACGCATACTGAACATATTTACATTTTCAGCTTTGCTCTTCATGAACAAGGCAGGGAGTATGTTGGAAACAAAATGAAGAGGGCTCTTTTTCTCAAGAGGAAAATGAAAATCCAAATTGAGGTCAAAACCCAATAATTATTCCTGTCTTGGAGTTGAGAAGCCCATGTGTATCAGTACAAGCTCTTTTTTTGTGGATTCTTTGCACAAAACCACTGATGACAATCTATGTGATAGATAAATTACATCCCACTCATTGTGATTACAGCTTTCCATTTCTCTTTTGGAATGACTGCCCCAGTGCTTTCACATGAGTGAACTAAAGGACTAGAAAAGACAAACAGCTAAGGGGAAAATAACAAAGCAACACAAATGGTGACAGTAGATTGATGCGGTGAGTAAAGAAGGGTCATTCCCCATCACTGTGTCAGCTGGTGCTGTGGAGCCTGACATGAAACAGTTCCAGAAAAAAAAAAGGACTAGGCCATTTCATGCCACTTCTGTGCTACGGGTAAAGTTTTTGTTTATTAAGCAAAGTCTTCGGTTTACATCCCCTTTAGAATATCTGTATTTCCATAGTCCATGTAGTACATACAGTAATGCCTCTATAACACAAGACCTTCTTGATGAGACTTGTTATGAAGTGATGCAGATGAACTGTTAGAAAAGGATAACCTTAGAGAAGAGCACCCTGAAGTTCCACACCAAATCCTATCACTGAGCTGTTAGAAAATATTTGTTTTGCAATAAACTGTGTAGAGCAGAGGTGTGTCATAAGTCTGTGGAGCCACAGGCTGATGTCCCTCATGCTGAGCATGCAGCAAAAGCTGCAAAAGCTGCATAGTGGCTGCTTAGCCATGCCATGCCAGGACACTGTCTCTGCTCCTCAGCAGGGGTATGCTGGGTTGCCTTTCTGGCAGGATTCTGGTCCTTGGGAGTATGCCCACTGCACGGCAATGCATCAGCAGGAACAGCCAGCAGAACCATAACCTGCCACTAGATTCTGTCCTGGTCATCAGCTGGTGGAATTGTTATAAGCCAAGAGTATTGCAATAGGTTAGCCATTACTCCATTATTTTCATGTGGGAAAAGCCAAATCTTTATTATCACAACTCATTTTATACAGTTTTTACAGACCTCATGTGCAACTTTAATTGATTCATAGCTTTCTTGCCAATTGCTCTATTGGTTAGTAAAAGGTGTTCTACTTGTCTATCAAATCTCGGTATTTTTGGATTGTTTACATACTTTCTTTACTGATTCTCATGGGACAAATCTCTTGTTATTGCAGATGCATTTGTTTTTCAACCCAGGAATAGGTTGTTATGCTAACAAGTTTTCATACCAAGATTGTTTTCACATGGGAACTTGCAAATTACTTAGAAGTGGTGACAGGCTAACTTGGGCAATTTAGCAGAGCAGGCCTGATTTTATGAGGCCTTTCTTTTCTGTAAAAGAATTCTTTTATAATTCTTTTACCTGTCATGACACAAGGGGACCTGGAAAATTGATGGTTGCATTAGCATTATAGCAATGGGGCATCTTTGAAATATAGGCTCCTTATTAAAATCCTAATGGTTCCCTCTTGCTCTGGCAACACATGAATGAATTACTGATTAATTTTACAAGTCTCAGTTTTCGCTTTGTAATATTAATATTACCCATCACTAATTCCTGGCAGGTTATTGTAGAACTCTGATGAAATTCGTCAGGTATTAAATGGATCACAAAGTGATGAATCAAGGCCAAAGTTCCTGCACTACCTTTCTTAATTCTAGCTAGCATTTATGGCTAGCTGATGTGGAAAACTAGCCTCTGCCCAAATGAAGCAGAGTTTGACTGTGAATGGCAAATCTAAAAGCATCTGATGAAAGTGTTTCTGCCATGTTTATTTTTTGAAATAGGAAAGAAGCCATTTTCCTACGCAAGCTTTTTGAAATACTTGTAAAAAATTTGGGCCTACTCAAGGCCAGGTTGTTGTTTGCATGGGATCATTTTCTGAGGCAGTGAATTACCTACAAGCCATATGTCACAGCTCGGGAGACCTGAGGCAGGTGTATGTTGGAAGAACCCTCTGTTCCATCTGCCAAGTTTGTTTTAAATGTACATAGCATAAACAAGCTTGAAGTCCAGCTGGAGTGCCACAGCCAGTGTGGCAAAGCAGATGACTCTTTAATTTCTTATGGAAGCAATGGACAAAAAATAACCCCAACAGACTAAGGGAATCTATCAGATCTTGACAAAAACTGTTGATGTTCCCTGTTTAATACACTGAAGTCTTAGCAATAAAAATTACCATGTGGTTTGGTGAGAAGTCTTGGAAAATGGTCAAGGGCATTTCTAGTCAGCATAGGCTGAAAGCCAAACTCTCATCTTACAGATCATTTTGGTTTCCTTGAACTTGTCCTCCAGTTCCCTTGCCAGGAAATGACCCATATTGTTTGCCTCAAAACACTGTCTGTAAAGTGAGCTCAAGAAATTGCACTAATTCAACAGAAATTAAAATCTCTTTGCTGTCACTGAAGTCACTTTATGCATCTGGCAGTAGGAGAGCTTGTGGAGTGGTGAAGTAAATTCAGCAAGAATCAGGCCCAAATATCCAAAAAACTAAAAGCAATTGCTCTATGTGTTCATTTTCCCTTTAAAGTCTACATTTTCTCTTATTAATATAAATTGTCAAGACAATAGCTGCAGTGTGTTTACACTGCCTTCCACAAATGTGGCTGCAGATCATGGTTGTGTGTCAGAGATACCTTTACTCACTTTATGTGATGGATAATTCCATCACATAGTTACAATAGAACCGCTCTCAGCCTCTAAATACATACTAAGGATCCTGGCTGCCCCTGCCCATCTTTTTTCATGTACATGACAAACACTGCTGGCATGAAAAGAGGAGGCAATTGATCCTAAACTTGGAAATGGTAAGGAATAAATATGGCAATCTGTAGCTGTCATTAAATTGTTCCAAGCATGAGAAGTCCCATAAAATACCACTGACCCTCCAAAACTGTGAATTTCTATTTTAACACAGCGGCAGTTCCCTGTTATCCTTTCTTTACTGCATGAGACTGTGAAATATTCAGTATTGTCCAGGGATCAGTGTGCTTCTTTTACAGATCTGAGAAGGGTGCCTGGGAGTAGCAATTAGCACAAGCTTCTAATGGATGCTGCACCTACCTGGAGAAGCCTTCTGGCAGTCAGCAGCTCCATCTTGAAGTGCACTGGGTCTCTTAAGGAAAAGATACAGAGCAAGAGGAGAACAAATATGTAGAGAACATAACCAAGCCTCATGAAGGAACAGGACCTCTTGGGTCAGAAAGCCTTGTCCATCCCCAAACAGCATTTAATGACCTTTTCACACACTGAGCTAGCAGCACCAGTGACTTCATGGGTGACTACATGCAAATGGCTCAGTTGGTATTCAGACATTCAAGTTCCTTATTTAATCTCTTTAGGAATTAAAATATATTCCTGCCTTATTGTCTTCAGATGAACAGCTGCTGTCTTCAGCATATCTTCTTAAAGTGAATAAATGTCTCAATTGCTCCTTTCTTATTTCTTTGTCTAGAGTTCACTGTTTAATTCCAGATTATAATTGCATATTTTTCTGAGGTTTTATCAGTTTCTTGAACTCTACTGGGCTCTGGATAGCCACAGCTAGTTGAATTTAAATAGTCCAATTATTTTTGCATAGTAGCTGGGTGCAAGTGAAGGTCATTCTTGAATCATTCTTAGCCTGCAGTAAGGCCAGGTATGACAGGGAAGTATAGTTACAGGAAGGTATAATGGCTTGAGGAAAATCCATTCCCCTTTCTAAAGAGCAAGATTGTTGCAAAGTTCTCAGAATGGAGAGTGGTAGTGCCTGTCCCAGAAAGATCTCATCTCTGCTGTTTTTTGATTTTTTTTTTCATTTGTTTCCAGTAAATGTTCACATTACATACAGCACACTGCATACAAGATAAGGTTAGATATGCTTTTTTTTTTCTGATTTTCAGAAAACTTCAATGAGGACAGGAAACAAACGAAATATGAAGTCCCAAGAATGGAAACCTAAATGATGGGTTTTGCATATGTAACCTACAGCATGCTTCTGTTATTTCCTTGTAGGGGGCATCTCTTGCTGTGGCATTACAGCTGATTATTGGGGATGAAATGGTTTGGCTGCAAATAATATGGCCTCAGCAGCAGCTGCTTTTTGAACAGCATCCAGCTGCCAGTCAGGGAGAACAACTCGTCTCTGTGAGGGGGCAACTCATGTGGGGTGTCTCTAAACTTCTTCAGCCTGGCCAAAACATGAATCACGTCATTGAGCTGGATGCTAGTCTTTAAAAGAAAGTATGTTTCCTCCTGTATAATCTACAAGTGCTTGATTCATGTCAGGACACCACAGAAACTTGGATTTGATTGTGCTGTTCTCCTTCACAGCTGCTATCGATTCTTTCTTTGAGTCAAATTCTTGAAAATCCATGCCTGTTGTATTTCATGCTTGACCTGCATTTGCTTGGAACTGGAGACAGAGCTATATTAACCTCCTGAAGTCCCTTCCAACCCAGTCACCTCCAACCTATGCTGTGGTACTGCTAACAGTACCTTCTCAAAAAACTTTGATTTCTGCCTGTAATAAACACAAAGCCCAGTTCTGGTCCTATCCTGTAATCAGCAGTTGCTTTGCCACAACTGGCTTGTGTTTGACTGTTATTAAGTACAGTGAAGATATCATCAAAATACATCTGAAATTTATATTTTTACCATTTGCTTCAAAGCATGAAACTACATTGGAATAAATCTGTTGTCTTGCACTTTAATGATTTTTATAACAGACTTTCTGTAGAGTGAATAACTTTTGTTTTCTCAAGTGTTTTTTACAAAGATAAGCAAGTGTTTCCTTTAATAAACAGCAAGGTTCACATCACATACCTATTCTGCATGCACTGCTTATTTTGAGTGTGTAGGCATAACTGTGTATTCATTATTTTAAGGACATTTTAAGACAGTCAAATGAGATGAAAAAGTGTTTGGTTTTTTTAACATAAAAACACATCTAAAAAACTTATTTTAAAATTAAATTAGCATTCCTACAGTCTATAAATCAACATTTAAGAAAATTTGTTCTGTAAATATTTTTCCTCCCGCTCACAGTTGGGAAATAACAACAATTTCTTGACTTCCAGATTATTGTAGAATTTTTAATTGAAGGCTAAATAGTACAGTTTGATTATTTATATAACAATGCAGGCACAACTCTGATCCCACCACCAGTGAAATAAGAGCCAGTCATTTTGTTAGTTAATGATTTCCATTTTAAGCAAGTACAGCTAAAAAGGGGTAATCTTTTAAACTGCTGTCTACCTTAAATTTTTATTTTAAAAAATTCCCATATAAATCTATTTGCAACAATGCTTCACAGAGTTAGGCTCTGAATTAGTACCTAGAGATCGCTGTCTTAAATTTCTAGTATTTGTCACAATTGTTTTAAAATTTGAAACGACGTTAATACTAAGTGTTTTAGGCAGCTATGTAAACACCATCTGGGCAAAATATTTGTAATTATTTACAAACAAAAAAAAAGGTATCAGGGAAGCTTTTTCACGACACCAAGCTGGCACATCAATCTAAGAGGACGTGTCCCTCAGTGCTGTCCATATGCTGGTTGCTCTCAGGTCAGCGATGTCCGCTGCAGCTCCCAGCTGTTTTGGTTTTGCGCTCAATTATTTTGGTTTCACGAACAAAGAGAAGCCTAAAGGACTGTGCCAAAATGTACACAGGGAAGTGCCTGGTCATTCCTAAATCAATGCTCTTTCTTGGTCCATGGAGATGTATTTACTGTGTAGGCAGCACAGAGGTGAGTAATATATTTACCTTTGGAGTGGCAAAGGGTGTCCTCCACCTGTAGTGCTGTCTGAAGGCCTTTGGGTGAGGGGCTTCAGAACTAAGCCAAATGCTCCATTTGCAAAGTCCTGAGAAGGCTGTGGGGCCATGTGTCACCAAAAGAGATGTTTGTTTGTACCCCTTTTGCTACCTAAAGTTTGTTCTCAAAAGTCAGTGTCAGGATAACATCCCTACAGGCACCTTTAAATACATGTCTCTGGGTGGCCATGACAACACACTCACAAAATCTTACCTGTAACAGTCTGGGCATCCCATCTGGAAGGATGACTCAGGATTTGCAGTATTTTATAGGTGTTTAAAGAAAGCAACCTTCTCCTAGAGTTGTTAATAATAACAAGGAAAAGCATCTGCAGGCTAAGGCACAAACTCCAACCGGCTGTGGTACAGGTAAATCACCCGGCTGCATCTGTCCCTGAATTCATTATGCTGAGCGTTTCCAGGAGCAGAAGGGCCAATGTCCCAGCTGCTGACCTGGCTGCTACTGCCAGACTGTCCCTGGATCCAGTGGGAGGTACCAAGTGCCAGCAGGACCACAGGCACCAGGAGGGCTGAAGGAGGGCTGCAGCAGTCTGCCTTGCTGATCCAGTGTGTAGCCCTTCACAGCTTGAGCTTTTTTCTTTCACTTTTGGTAATGCCAGAAGCAAGGAGGTGTTTGAAGTCCTACTATCCTGTACTGGTCTCTTTGTTCCAAGCTGTCACTCAAGGAAGGGCAGCTGGAGCCTTTGGCTGCAAAACCCTTACCGAATGATACAACAGCCTGGGGTAATTTCCTGGTGCTGTGGGCCCGATCCAAAGGCAGCAGCAGTCAGCGATCAGAGCCCCAGAGTGAATCATGCACCATCTGTGCTCGTGGGCCGACTGTTTGTGTGTGGAAAGTGTTGGGTAAATGTGTAGCCACAGCACAGGAAGGCAAATCCTCCTCACTTGCATGGAGAGGGGCACGTGCCCGTACCTTTTCACAGGTCTGAGCAGGCGGGGCAGGGGATGCTGGGGCGTGTGTGGCTCACAGGTGCTGCTCCTTGTGCTGGGTGTATTTGTGGTGCTGGCAATGGGCATTGGGGTTTCCAATGATTAGACACAGCCAAAACTACTTCTGGGCCTATTCTTGCAGCAAACTGGACAAAGCAGCCAAGTAAGGAGGGAACTCTCCCTTCCTTCAGAGCAGAAATGGAGCAGGAGTAGAGGAAGGCTGATCTCCGACCCTCTCGAGCTCTCTGCTTAGCACACCTCCTGAGCACTCAGGGGCTGTGAGTGGGTCCCTTGCTGCTGGATCTTTGTTTGGAGACGGTAGGCAGGATGATGAGAAGGAGGTTAAAACTGAAGATAAAGGGGCCTGCAGCCATCTTTATACTGAGCAGGCTGTGGCAGTCAGTCATGAACCAGAGCAGTGTGGAAAGGCTGTGTGTACTGCCCGGGGCTGCACTGGGGACATGCACAGGTATAGGGGATGGTTTGCATGGCCCAGCTGTGCTTCTGCACAAATATGACCAAAGAAATTACTTCTGTTGTCCAAAGGGGAATCTGAAGCCTCTCCAGTGTGGAGGTGGGGAAGGTACAAATCTGTATGGGTCTGCCAGCAACACTGGCAAAACTTCTCTGAGTACTTCACTGCTTTTAACACTATATGGGCTAATCTCCCCTATACAGCAAGAAAGATTTCCTTTTATTCCCACTAAACCACAGGGAGGTCACCAAAGGTAAATACAAATACCTTAACAGTTTTGTGTACTGCTTCACAATAAGCATAGAATCATAGAATCCTTAGGGTTGGAAAGGACCTCTAAAATCATCAAGCCAAACAGTAACCCAGTACTGCCCAGTCCATCACTAAACCATGTCTGACTCCCACATATACATGTTTTTTAAATATCTCCAGGGATGCTGATGACACCAGTTCCCTGGGCAGCCTCTCCCAGTGCTTGACAACAAACCTTTCAGTCAAGAAATATTTTCTAGTATCCAATCTAAACCTTCTCCAGCACAACTTGAGGCCATTTCCTCTTGTTCTGTCACTTGTTACCTGGGAGACCAATGCACACCTGCACCTCCTTTCAAGTGGGTGTAAAGAGTGATAAGGCCCCTCCTGAGCCTCCTTGTGCTCCAGACCCTTCCCCAGCTCCGCTGCCCTTCTCTGGACACGCTCCAGCCCCTCAAGGTCTTTCTTGCAGCGAGGGCCAGAACTGAGCACAGCATTGGAGGAGTGGCCTCAGCAGTGCCCAGCACAGGGGGACGGTCACTGCCCTGCTCCTGCTGCCCACACCATGGCTGAGCCAGGCCAGGATGCCATCGGCCTTCTTGGCCCCCTGGGCACAGCCTGGATCAGGTTCAGGGGCTCGCTAATCCAAATGTAGTTGAGGATTAGGGAATAGGAGGGCAGGGATCAGAGGTGTGGCCTGCTCTGTCCCTCCACGAACAGAAGGACACAATGCCTGGGAACAGTCTGTTTAAAATTAAGGTGAAGCATGTCGTCATTGTCTCCTTGGGAATTTCTCAGTTTCTAAATGAGTGCACAATTCTTAGCTTATAAAAGATGGAGAACTCCAGCCTCTGGACTTCTGTAACTAAACTATTAAAAATAAATATACTGTAGAGGAGACAAACCTTTAGGGAAAGAGCTAATTGTTTATTCTTGCAGTGGATTTTTTTTTTTTTTTTTTTAAGGTTGATTTCTGTCTTGCTATTGACAGTAATTGTGGAGCAGAAAATGATGGAAATAGTAGCACAGAATAATAAAAATACAGTGTGAAAGCCAATTATGTCCTATATAAGACTGCCTGTACTTTATTCCACTTCACTTTCAATCATTTCAACAAGAGAGATTACAGATTTTCCTCTGGGAAATTATTCTTCAGTTGGAAAAATATCATAATTGGGACTTTTTCCCGATTTCCTTTCTAAAGTCTTGTTTGCTTAATATCCTCCTATTTCTTCAGATGCTTTCTCTAATCAATTTCTCATGCTTCTTTTTGTTCAAAACATTTAAATACGTGAAATGATAGTTGCAACAATGGTGGGAGCAGATTTGACAGCTCTCAGCCCTTAAGAAATGCTCAGCTGTTTCATTTGCAGTTAACTTTGTTTGTGTATTATTGCGTTGTATTTGTACTTCTTCCTCATTTATCTTAAAACTGTGACAAACCATCAAATTCAGTAATAATAGATAATGCCCCTGCTTTTTGTTTAAATAACAAACCACACATTTAAAATGTTAATCTCTTGTGTTGATTGTCATGGGAGAAACTAGTAGCTATACTTCAGAACATATGCATTGCTCAGCCACTCCTAACAGCAGGTTTTGCATTAGAAAATTTAATCACTAAATTTAATCATGCCATGAAATCCCAGAGCTGTTCACAAATACAGTACTATTTCCAGAACTGTATCATCTATATATTTTCATAATTTCACGAGTCAGTCTATAACTGCTATCAATAACATGTTTAAAGGTTACTGCTTTCTTATAGATTCAGTTCTCACCTGTCTTCTTTTCCTGGATTAAGATAAAATAATGACAGGAATTAGGGCTGTGGAAATTTCACTTAATGTGGAGATTGTAAAATAGGAAAAAGGATTAGACAGCAATTCAGTGTACCAGTACAGGCACTGGGTTTGTAAATCAGCATTTGCACTTTTGATAAAACTTTATTTCCTTCTTAATTTTAATCCATAAACGGAAACTTATGTTCCTGATATTTTTCCGTCAGTGTAACTTTCTACAAGCTGTCATCTCCCCAGTCTAAGTGAGAAGGTCATTACAAGATGGGAAGAAACCAGTGACAAGAGACAGAGGGTACTGTCCTTCACTCCTGGTGTAACTTTGATCTCAGTGGGCCTCCCTAGAAGTCTTATTGCATAATGCAAGATCTAGCAAGCAGGCAACAATATTGCTCAGGCAGCAAACAAGTAAAGAAAATACCAACCAGAAAAAAATGAAATGTTTTTTACATGGTATCTTTTTCAGCTGTGAAACCCATGACTGCAATGAATTCCAAAAGGGATGAAGAAAATTCAAAGCTATAAAATGCAGCCCAGTGGTAATGTTGGAACCAGAGTGCCAGTAGACTTGGAGAGAGAGTGGGATGTCTACTTTTTATTAATATTATTTGTTTATGAATTCACTTCTTGGATTATTCAATCTGATTGCATTCTGGTGAATCAAAATGAAGCGTGGGCTAAACTGGGAGCAGAACAGTGGGCAGTGTCCACCTCCATAGCCAACAGCTTTAAGGTACCAGGGTTACCAAGGCTGCCCCACATAGACTTGTACAGCTGATTCACTCCAGACTGGGGGCCTAAGGTATAAGATACAAAGTCCAAAGGCCTTGTCCACTCTCCCTCTCCATTTCCTTTTGCTCTCTTCAGTTTCCTGCATCTCACAATTATTCTTTGAATTAGATCCTTGTAAAGAATGATGGTGTTTGTGCTTCCCTCAAATTGCATCAGCACTGGCTGCAATATGTAGAGCCGGCTGAGAGCACTGTGTAATTTATTGTGCAAAAGCAGATTTTCTTGTCATGGCTGTGTTGCTGAGACTGTCTTACACTAGGGACAGCAAACTGTCCCAGTTTTTTTTCCCCCCTCTATATAGACCATATTTCAAATTTACTGGAATTAAGTCCCAAGGTGCTGAATATCAACCGTTGATCACATAAGCTGGCACAAGTTAAGTTTCTTGTCAAATTGCTGCTAGTTTTCTTGTCTAGAACAACAGCTAGGGAGATTGTTAATGAGACCTCCTCTTTCTGTATTGTTATTTTCCTATCCACCTGTTCACTCCAGTTAAAGAGAAACACAAGTGTGCGCTGGACCATCCCTTCGGCTCCTGTTTCTCAAAATTACAGTCTATGGGATGTTAAAGAGCCGTGTGGAGAACAGCCCGGTGCAGCAGCTCCTCCTCACTGCCTGCTCTTCTCCAGCTGTTCCCGGCATTCACACACTTGAGAGCAGCCGAGTTGCTGATGCCAGGAACAGATGCAGGATACCAGCCCCAGCAGATGCTGCTCAATGCATCCTGCAACAACCAAGAGGCACCTACATGCAGCGGCAGCAGAGTGACACAGAGCTGTCCATCAGAATTCAAACTCTGGTGCAGCCACATTGCTGATGAGTCAGAGCTCTAGAGCAGCTCGAAGGGGCCTTCGATCTCTGTATTATTTTCCCTATAAGCAAACCATGGTAAAGACCATGCTGCATGACAGAGATGCCTGGTCTCTCATAATAGTAATATAATTTGTTATTTATTGAGTGCAGGCATCATGAAAAATGCAGTGGAAATAAGACTCAAAAATCCAGGCACTAGTAAACCTCTTATTCTTTCAATGTATGAATCAAGCCGAAGCTTAACTTTGACACTTTCCTTGCCCCTTCCTTTTTTATTTTTCTTTTCTTTCTTCAAAATGTTTCCTTAGTCTAAGTTATTTGAAGGGATCAGAAAATACGTTTTGGATTTTTTTCCCTGAAATGTGGAATCAATAAATAATTTGGGGCAATTTTTTTACCTTCAGTAATTGTTATTGCAGAAATGCTGCGATCTGTGAAAAACACCAGAAGGGCAATTCATTCCTAGGATATTAATCACCTCTGATCTCATGGAGCCATCAGTCATATTGCTGGGACTGTCTATTGGCTCACCAGCTCATGTCTTTGTTGAGGGCAGGATTTTTCATGTAAACTTCTGTTTAGGGAAATTTGATGTAGGCTATCAATTCTTTCCATGGCTATTGAGTATTGCTGCATGAAGGACAAATTCTACTAGGTATGTAGGAATCCAGAGCTGCAGACAGGGACCATGTACATTTTCAAAAGCATGCAGGTCTTTTACAATCACTGTAAATGTGTAGTGCGTGGAATCATTATATTGGAATCAAACAAATTACACTAAGAAAATCTCTCTGAGCTTTAGGTGTTAAACACCTTGAAAAAATTAACTGCAGGTGATTTCTTGGTAGGATTAAATCCAAGTATGTAGATATAGAAGATATATTGGTTTCAAAATAGGTCTCCTAAAGACCTCAGAACTATCTTCACTCTGCTGTCTTGCCTGCCTCCAAAGTAATCTGTACAGAGCTAATGGCATTGCATTTCTTTCTATAGCAACAACTTCTAAGAAAAAAAAGTAGAAGAAACAAAATAAATTCAATTATGTTCCATGGATGACCATTCATGTCGTGTCAGGTAATTGAGTCATTAAACAAGGTTGAAAGAGGTTTCCTGTCCTTATGGCAGAATACAAAAACATGAAGAACATCCCTGCCAATTAGAAATAAATACAGGAATACTGACAGGAACACAAGATAAAATCCAAACTTGGCAATTACTTCCACATATCTTTGTTGGTGTGCTAAGACGATTCATGAAAGGTATTTCACAGCTGCTTTCAAACGTGACCCAAGCCGTTACAGTGGTCTTATTTACAGAGAATCTTTTTCTTCCAGCAGTAAACACTGAAAAAAATTCCCAGCCAACATAAAGGTTCTTAAAAAAAATCTGTGCTGGTGGGCTAGTTTCTCAGACTGCTTTCTCACTGAAGCAAGATGTGTGCTTTTGAACAAACTAGATGGAGAAAATACAGCTTTAGGATCGACTGGAAACACAGTTGAAAATGAGGAGATTCAAGTCAGAATTAGGGATTCTG
Source organism: Prinia subflava (assembly GCF_021018805.1). Classification (NCBI taxonomy): domain Eukaryota; kingdom Metazoa; phylum Chordata; class Aves; order Passeriformes; family Cisticolidae; genus Prinia; species Prinia subflava. The sequence goes on from NC_086249.1 coordinate 34,117,864, forward strand.
TTTTAAAGATGCTCCTTCCCTGGAACATTCCTATCAGTAACTCTTGGATAGGCAGTCTTTCCTAGGGCAAGGGAGCTTTTTCTCCTCTTTTACAGCTTAATAGCAACACTCTTTAAAAAAAAGTGATCCTCAACTCCTAAAGATGTTTCTACTCCCATTCTCCATCAACCCTAAAGTCAGCAAAGCCCAAAATGATAAGTGGGTTAACTCTACAGCAAAAAACTAAGCTCATTTCTTAACCTACAAAGACCTATGGTTTGTTTTGATCTTAGAATTTTGAACCTGTTTATGTGAGAGGTGTGTAGCTAGGAATGGAAACAGCTTCATCTCCTGATATGGTTTAGGATTATCTCTGAAACCACTCTATATAGAAAAACTCAGGTGAGCTTCATCCAATTGTAGAGAGCCAGCACAGGGAATTACAGCTACAGGACAAAATGATTGTGTAAAAGCGTTTTGGAAATTCCATCAATGTCACAAAAAATAATGGTCTGAACATAATGGAAAGGGATTTGCAGGTTGTCCCTCACACTTCTGAGATCCCCATACTACGTCCAGTCTCCAAGAAAAGACTTGCCACTACATGAGAAGCACGATACCTGACCAAGTGCCATAAGACTTCTGCAGCCACATAGCATGTCTACAATTCCAGAAATGTCAAGTCACAAGAGCACTCCTTCCTATCCCTGTGTATTGCAAAGAAAATCAAAATTAGATTTACCATGGATATTGCAGCTGCAAAAATAGAGGTGTTATTATTTGTCCATAGTAAATGTGAAATACAAATCTCTGAGCTATTGGATATTGTTAAATGCTGTCATTCTACCTAGCATTATTTAGATTACATTCATTTATTTAATAATTTAAAGACTTCTTTATTCATTTTTCTACTGCAAATGACTAATTCATCCCTCTGGCAATCAGAGACAGCCTGGTATTTATTTTTTCTAAAAGTGCAAGGAAAGTGATAGCAAAAATTGTGAATATGTGAATTTTCTGCTCTGCATTTGGAAGGAAGAATCAGTCAACAACAAGTTTGCAAATGTTTTCCTTAAAAGCTTTCTACAGTTTTAATAAATGTTGACTGGGATCTTTAAATTATTCTTGAACAGTATAGCCTGGATATAGTAAGAAATTTGAATCCTGTTTGTCTCCAGCTTTTAATTCTGTCTAATCATTGTTTCTTTGACTTTTGAAGGAGAAAATGACAGAGAGTTTAAAGAAAAAAAAAACCAACAACACACCAAGTAAACATGGATTATTTGCCATGATTCTTTGTAGCCCACAGACTCAAAGCCAAGATCTATCTCTGGTCTATAATCTTAGTACATTCTGAATTTTGCATGGCATATACAGCTGTGATGGCTAGGAGAATGATTACCCTTTAGTGAAATAATCAAGAGCTTCACAGTATTCAGTCACAGATATGTGGCAAATTTTATCTAACTTGTTAAGTTAGATAAAACTGAAATAGCATGCTACATGAAAAAAGAGAAAATAACTTCTCTTTAATTTACCCTATTACTTTCTCTTTTTTTTTTTTTTTTTTTTTTTTTTTTGAAGGTCTGCACACTCTTCATTCACTGAATGTGAATGCAATAACTCAGCTCAGCAAGGTCAAGTTTCCCCTGAAAGCTGCCAAATTGTGTTGAGCTGTTTGTTTATTGAACAGCTTTAAAATCCCGACTAATTTGTTTTTTTGATAAAGAATTGACAATTTGCTTTTACAAATCATACCTTTAATACTAAGACATCTTTGACATGTCTAGGAAAGTGCAGGAGATATATTATCTGCCAGTGAGAGTGAGGGGGAATAAAATGAAGTAGCAGGAAGAAAGAAACAGAGGAAGCAAAGGAGGAGAGAAAGGAACTGAGGAAGGGAGCAGGGGCTGAGAACAGCTTACTGTGCTAAGACTTGTTAAGCTCCATGGTGTGTTAGGGTTGAGCACAGACCTCTGCTCTATGTCATGGCAGAGGCTGAATGAAAACACTGCTGGCAGGACCTCGTGGTGTGGTTATCTTCTCTCAGAGGGGCAGGTCTGAAAAATACCCTGGCTTCCTCAGAGTCCTCGGTGACTAGAGGGAGGCAGCTCCTCGCTGTGAGCCTGGGCACTGATCTCACCTGTGTGGCAGTGATTTATTCCTTCATGCTGCAGGGTTTGTGACTGTTTCTCTGTCATCAAGGAGTGATTATATAAATTTTCTTTCTTCTTAACATTTCATATCTCATGGCTGTAGAGTCAACCAGTAATTTCAAACTTTTTGATTTGTGTATAAATGAACAATTTTCTGGGAAATGTGAGGGCCCTGTTCAAGAACACTTAATGAGCTGATGATAGGCTGCCTTTTCTTATCTTTTTTCCTAGACCCAGTAGAGATAGTCCCTGGACCTCCAAAGGAGTTGTAGAAAAGACTGTAAAGCCAACATGTAGGTTTTGAGGTGAAGACTTTTGGGGATTTATAACAAAAAGCTTGGTAAACAGGAGCCCAAATACCTGGTTGCAGGTGAGAGGTAATTGTTGTGCAGTCTGTAAATAAACACTGCTACAGCAAGTAGGAGGAAGGCATAGAAAAGAGGGTAGAAGCAGAGAAGAACAAACCATTCAAACAAAAAGCAAAAGACGAAATTCTGCTTTTTACATAGGGAGTCTCTGACAGGGAGAGCTGCCAGCTCAGTTGGCAACAAAAGAAATAAGCTCTAATGAGAAGCATAGTAAAGGAGCAACCCCTCCTGCCTCTTCCTGGGGTTCTGATTGCTGCTGGAGAAGATTCACAGGCTTAGGTTGAAGGAGTTTCTCTCAGGAAGCTGCCGCTGCTCTTAGGTTTGCTAGTGGGCTTATCTTCTGACATTTGTCCCCAAGGTTCATCCTCAGTTGTTTCCAGGGGCTGTCTGGATAATTACCCAGGTGGTATGCTCCCTTGGGACATCCACAGCTTGCATGCTCCCTGGGGAAGTATCCAGGGACTTGATTATTCTCTGGTGCTGATGGCAATTCTGATCAGATCCCAAAACCAGAAGAAAAGTGTATCACCCTAATTTGAATTCAAGCTGTTTGAACAGCTAAATCTCTGAGTGCTGTAAGGTATCTGCAGTTTAGAAGTCCCCTGTCCAAAGCTGGTAGTTAGCAATGTCACAAAACAATAATTAAAAGGGGAGAAAAATGTTTGCAGAGCTTAATTAGATGACAACAAAAAGTATAGCTAGACTGTTTTCCCTTTCCCCCTCAGGTATTTTACCAAGTAGAAAGAATCAGTAATCTACAGATGTACAGGTTTACCATCTGGATTCAATTTTTATTCTGAATAATAGAAATAAGATTTCATTTGAAATAATTGGAATTCCATTCTATGCTGTCAGGAAGTCTTGGCTCAGGAGGGTCAGACCAAAGTCATGTCATTCTGTATCAGCCTTATGTCTTACATCCTTCCTTTGCTCCTGGTCACTGAAGTGGACAGGATAGTGGGCTGTGTGGACCTTTGAGTCTGACATAGAAGGCTCCTATGTTATCATAAAATCATAGACTATCTTGAGTTGGAATGGACCTTAAAGGCCATCTAGTTCCAACCCTCCTGCCATGGGAACTGACAACTTCCACTAGACCACATTTCTCCATTTAACCTGGCCTTGGACACTTCCAGGGATGGGGCCTCCACAGCTTCTCTGGACAACCTGTGACAGAGCCTCATCACCCTCACACTGAAGAATTTCTTCCTAATGTCCGTCTAAGCCTACTGTCAGTTTAAAACCATTATGTTCTTGAAATTAATTTCCTCTTCATCTGGCAAATAACCCTGTTTGCTTCAAATGACCTAGTTATTAATCACAGAGAAGAGAGGGACAGTCTATTCTGGTTTCTAGAAACACCAACACCTTTCACGTAGGAAAACAGTCCCTGCTGAAACTAAACCCATGTGTATTCCATTAATGGACATTCTATACAAAGCACAGTTTCCCAGAAAGGCAAAATGCTGCCTGCCATGTGCCCACTCATGATGACCTGACCAACAGGATACTAAGCAGGATTAAATGTTTCCCTCTTCAAGAGAATACTTCCAAACTGGATAGACAGCTCCCAGTAATTACAGGCTAGAGCGTATTAGCCCCTGAGGTGAGGACTGCAGTAAGGCAGTGCTTCACAGTGGATTATTTGCTCAAAAATTCAACTATTTGCTGAGAGCACTCTTCTACAGCACTTCGCACCAGCCTGAATCTGCCCCTTAATCTCTTAACTCAGTACAAGAACTTAGTACAAATGGTATCAGTAAAGAGCATAAATTTGTTAAATATACTGATATATCAGATATATTTTTCATTGAGAATCTATCTGGGTCTGTAGCTGCTCTGCAAACATATCTTCATTAATGTTGGCACTCTGGACTCAAGTTCCAGATGCTCTGATTGGAAACACTGGTCTCCTGGATTTTGAACACTTCTCCTTTCATAGCAGTGTCCAATGACTGAAATCAGACATTAACATGAATGTGAAGCTCCTATAAATGAATCACAAAATCCTTCCTTCCTTCCTTCCTTCCTTCCTTCCTTCCTTCCTTCCTTCCTTCCTTCCTTCCTTCCTTCCTTCCTTCCTTCCTTCCTTCCTTCCTTCCTTCCTTCCTTCCTTCCTTCCTTCCTTCCTTCCTTCCTTCCTTCCTTCCTTCCTTCCTTCCTTCCTTCCTTCCTTCCTTCCTTCCTTCCTTCCTTCCTTCCTTCCTTCCTTCCTTCCTTCCTTCCTTCCTTCCTTCCTTCCTTCCTTCCTCCCTTCCTCCCTTCCTCCCTTCCTCCCTTCCTCCCTTCCTCCCTCCCTCCCTCCCTCCCTCCCTCCCTCCCTCCCTCCCTCCCTCCCTCCCTCCCTCCCTCCCTCCCTCCCTTCCTCCCTTCCTCCCTTCCTCCCTTCCTCCCCTTCCTCCCCTTCCTCCCCTTCCTCCCCTTCCTCCCCTTCCTTCCTTCCTTCCTTCCTTCCTTCCTTCCTTCCTTCCTTCCTTCCTTCCTTCCTTCCTTCCTTCCTTCCTTCCTTCCTTCCTTCCTTCCTTCCTTCCTTCCTTCCTTCCTTCCTTCCTTCCTTCCTTCCTTCCTTCCTTCCTTCCTTCCTTCCTTCCTTCCTTCCTTCCTTCCTTCCTTCCTTCCTTCCTTCCTTCCTTCCTTCCTTCCTTCCTTCCTTCCTTCCTTCCTTCCTTCCTTCCTTCCTTCCTTCCTTCCTTCCTTCCTTCCTTCCTTCCTTCCTTCCTTCCTTCCTTCCTTCCTTCCTTCCTTCCTTCCTTCCTTCCTTCCTTCCTTCCTTCCTTCCTTCCTTCCTTCCTTCCTTCCTTCCTTCCTTCCTTCCTTCCTTCCTCCCTCCCTCCCTCCCTCCCTCCCTTCCTCCCTTCCTCCCTTCCTCCCTTCCTCCCTTCCTCCCTTCCTCCCCTTCCTCCCCTTCCTCCCTTCCTCCCCTTCCTCCCCTTCCTCCCTTCCTCCCTTCCTCCCCTTCCTCCCCTTCCTCCCTTCCTCCCCTTCCTCCCCTTCCTCCCTTCCTCCCTCCCTCCCTTCCTCCCTTCCTCCCTTCCTCCCTTCCTCCCTTCCTCCCTCCCTTCCTTCCCTCCCTTCCTCCCTTCCTCCCTTCCTTCCTCCCTTCCTCCCTTCCTCCCTTCCTCCCTTCCTCCCTCCCTCCCTTCCTCCCTTCCTCCCTTCCTCCCTTCCTCCCTTCCTCCCTTCCTCCCTTCCTCCCCTTCCTCCCCTTCCTCCCCTTCCTCCCTTCCTCCCTTCCTCCCCTTCCTCCCTTCCTCCCTTCCTCCCTTCCTCCCTTCCTCCCTTCCTCCCTTCCTCCCTTCCTCCCTTCCTTCCTCCCTTCCTCCCTTCCTCCCTTCCTCCCTTCCTCTCTTCCTCCCTTCCTTCCTCCCTTCCTCCCTTCCTCCCTTCCTCCCTTCCTCCCTTCCTCCCTCCCTTCCTTCCCTTCCTTCCTCCCTTCCTCCCTTCCTTCCTCCCTTCCTCCCTTCCTCCCTTCCTCCCTTCCTCCCTCCCTTCCTTCCCTTCCTTCCCTTCCTTCCTTCCTTCCCTCCTGTCCCTCCCTTCCCTCCCTTTGGCCTATGCACCAAATGCCTGTTTTTTCCTAAGTGGAAACAGACTTATTTCCAAAAATAAAAAAAAAAAACTCCCAAAGCACTCAAGAAACCTTGAACATGTAAAGCCTGAAAATATATACACTTAGCCCCAGACTGAGTCACCTCAGCCAGGAAAATTAATAAATCTAAATATCTAGATGGCACTTTTTTTAAAGCTGTCATGGTTGCTGAGGTTGCAGGGACAGTAATATGTGGAAATGTAATTTTGTGGATATTAGTATGATATAGACAGTTGCATTTCTATTCTCTCAAATGAAGCCACCAAAGGGATGAAGGAAACAACCCATTTCACTGCTCATCCATCTGCAGGCCTCTTAAAGCACAGTACACTTGTGCTCAGGTCTCCAGACATTCCCTTGCAAATATTACATGAAACAAAGGTTACATGAGCATTTATCTATGGACCCTTTTGCTACTGAAATGGGCAATAAATAACTAGCCAAGCTGGATCACAGGGGGCTGACCTCCTGTGACACTAGGGAGGGGTTGACACTGCCCTCTCTTCCCTACAGACTAGCTGCAGTACCACTGCAAAGATTCAGCCCCAGTGAAGCACAAGTGGAAGTCTCATAGTGAGTTTTGCTTCCTGCAGCTTTACTCTCTGATTTGCCCCATATGCCTGATGTTGGAGATGGTTTGAGAGGGGCTTGGAGGAAACAGTCAAACATTTTCTGTAACCTTCATCGTCTACCTACAGAACATGAATACACGGCATAGCTGCACTTTGAAAAAAAATTATTCCCTGTGTTTGATTATTAAAACAGCAAAAGGACCAATTTCACTGTGGTCACATGGCACAAGTATATGTTCTGTGTTGGGAACTACTCCAGCTTGCAAGTGATGCTTAAAATATGTTTTGTTGCTGTCACTACCTGCATGTCCTGGCTGGTCCAGCTCACTTCAGGCCCTTTGTGCCTTTTGTCCATTATCAGCATTACCTACCTCAGCACAGGAGGTCTCAAACACTCCTCTTACATCCAATTTGTCTGTCCAGCTAGGCCTAATGGATGTGACTTTGTCTCCAAGCACTTCAGTGAGCTGTAGAAACAACCATGCAGTCTTTGTGGATAAAACAGAGAGAGGAAATAACTTCCAGGACATTAAACTTCCTTCTGTCCTTTGGACTGATGGTATCCTGAGGTGGACAGCTTCTGCATGTCAGATCAACATACTAAATACCTTTAGTAGCCTGGCTGTGGTGGGGAGCACTGCTTTGGAGCTGGTGTGCAAGGGTGGACACATACTGCTAGAATAGGCAACACTCAGTATTCTTTTGTTCAGTACTTTGTCTTTCTAATGATCTAAATGCAGTTGTTCCTTGTGGAAAACAATATCATAAGCAGTGAATCTGGATTTTACCACTAAGAAAGCCAATAGTGGATTTCAATACAATTTCTTTCTATTTTTAATGAATGCTTTTTGCATTTGAATCATCTGTTTTTAAGGGATATGCTCAAATACCAGATAATTAGATATTTTTGTCTGGCTATTTATTGTTGGTTTTGGTGGAGCATAATTTTTAATATGCTGAGCAACAGCATACTGAAAGTTGAGTCAGCTTTATTGCAAGGCCAGATGAAATTGTCCAGACTGAAACTTTATGTTTTTTTACAACCAACAATAGTAATTACCATATTGGAAGTATTATAGTACAAAATAGATTGTGTTGTGAGAAATGAGGCCAGATGGAGCTCCAGCTGTCTCCTTAAAAAAGAAAACATTAGAATCCAATTAAAATATACTTTGGATTGTGTTACAGAAAAAGTTTTGCAATAATTAATTTCAGACCTATATAACTACTATCAGTTTTAATTTACAGCTGAACTCTTCAAGTTATTTTTATGCTTGGTTTCAAGTAGCAAAAGTAAGAACATCTTTCTCTGTCTGGGCTGTTCCTACTTGCTCTCAACTACAATGGCAGGGTTAAAGTCCTTGCTAGTTCATTGCTGGATCATGTCTCTAGTTTTGTGTGTGTCCACTCAGTAGCACAGTGGAAGATACAACACTCTTCTCATTATCTTGGACATGAGGGCTTCAGTTTCCTGCTCAGTGTTTGATCTCATGTAGTCATGGTCAAACTTTTTTTGAGGGGCATTTTCCATTAAAAATCCTGATTCAATAATGCAAAAATTCTCTGCAGAAATAGGTAGTTTTCAAATTAACTTTCTGATTTCCAAATGACCTAAAATGTTATTGTATTCTATTTTATGCACATACTGCAATAAAAATGGAAATTAATAATTTTTAATTTGATCAAAATAAATAGCTTAGCTCCATCCAAAGCTACATTTTTTAGAAAACCTTTGGCTTGAAATTTTAGATCTTCATACATCCTTCCAGCTGAAGCCTAAGATGGACTTCAGAAATCTCAAAAAATCTTGACTCCCTCCCCAGCATCTTTGAAGACAAATTGGCTATCTGAAGACATATCTCATCTTTTTCCCCAAATCACTCTTAGGGTTTTCAGTTGTCCTTGTTCTTGTACCAGTGAAGCACGGATACACTGTCCAGTTTAGTTATCTGAGGATTTATGCACTGGGTTAAAAATGTTGAAGCCCCGCTGTTTATAGAAAGAGACACGTAAACCCACACTTAGCACTTAAGTAGGTGGCCTCATTTTCTGAAGTACTAACTATTTATCCAGGGGCCATGTTTATTTAATGTCAGGCTCTCAAGTGCAGTGTTCCAGCTTTATCTCTTTGAATTTCATGATGTTAGAAGAAACAGACTACCACACTTTTTATGCTAAATATACATGGAAATCACCCCAAGAGCTATATTGTACACAAAGGAGAGGAAAAGACAGAAACAAACCCACCACATAGGTTTTCTTTGTGTGTTCATTCTCCTTGGGCTGTCTCCTTGCTCCAGACAGTGAAACTGAATATGACGCTCTGTCTTTAACTGATCATTGCTTCTGATCACTGAAAGAAATGCAGCAATTGCTATCAACTTCATATAGACAACATGAAAAATGAATAGAAAGGAAAGACAGAATGGTTGATGGAGGGCTATACATATTCTTACCAAGCACAGGGTTGTGCAAAATACTGTGAACCTGAGGATTTTGCAGAAAAATCTAAGCAATGCTCTTCAGTCAAAGCTGCAGCTTTGAAATTACATATCCTATGGGAAATCCCATTTTTAGATAAGTCAGTTTTGATTTATTGTGTTTCTGATAATGATGATAGCTGGTATTATTATTTACCATAAAATTACGATGCTATCACACTAGCAGTGCAAGTAGCGAGCATTCTTACCAAAATGTCCTTTCTTGTAACTATATTTTAAGGCTTAATTTCTTAATGCCTCTGACACTTGACTGAAAGAGGCTACACAGCTGATTATTATGAACAGTTGACAGTCACACTTTGCTTTCTTTTCCTGTGGTTCTAATGAAATGGGAAGCATTTTCTTTCCACAAAACCTCAAAAAACTACAAACCAACCAACCAAAAAATCCCAAAACACCAAAACCACACACATACATATACACCTACCAAAAAAAGAAAAAAAAAAGTTTCAGCATTTCTTTGTAGTTAATATGCAGCTAAACCCAGAAATGCTTACAGTAGTAAAAAAATCTGCTGGAGTTTGAAGCCATGGAAAAGTTACATGATGACATGCACATTTAGGTGTCTGCCTTTTGTAGCTGCTATTAACAGTTTTCTTGCCAGGAAAGAGGACAGAAGAAGGCAAAAGGTGTTGGTGAAAAGAGAATGTGTCAGCAGGGGCTGACACAGGACTTAATGTCACAGAGGTGTCTATCTTTCTTTGTCATCTACCATATCTGCTGTGGGTGAGGATTAAAACTCTGCTACACAGAGAGATCATTAGAAGCAACCACCCATTACCATGCCATCCCCTCTCAGCTCATTACTGCTTTATCTTTCTGCTGTAGTGCCACTCCTTCAGAGCGTTTTCTTTCAGGTTCTTGGGCAGACAAAGGAACAAGCAGAATATTGATTTTGGCAACTTAGCTTCTGCTGAAGCTGAAGAGTTCAGGAGTTCATTCAGAAAGGTATACGAATATCATGTAGATTCCTTGGTATTTGCCCTGGCTACACCTGCTGCTGTTGCTTGTCTGTGTCTCACACTGAAGAAAGAAAAAAAGAGGGAAAAAAATAGTAGGAAAAAAAGAGACTTTTGAAGTCGATGTCACAGACAAGCAAAATATAATACATGAAAAGGCCAAATTTGCTAGGAGGTGCCAAGAACAAGGGCAAGTACATGAAAAGGCCAAATTTGCTAGGAGGTGCCAAGAACAAGGGCAAGCAGATGAAGCTTTTATTACTGCAGATCACAGTTTTGCTGAACATTGCATATACTGAATGTTAAAAGAAGAATTAATAAGAGGCAGAATAATTTTTGGCAAAAGAGACAACCAGTTCATCAGCAGAACTTACACTCAGGCCCAGATCACTCTCTAACAGCGGCTTGAGCAAAAGTGATGCTGACCTACATACTGGCAGCACAGAGGAGATTGCAGCAGACCAGAGAAGAATAGGAACACAAACATGAAAAGAGCAGCTGCAAGCGCTTTTAATACCAGAAGTAGTGCTCAGTGAGCGAGGAAAAAGGCTAAGAAAATAGCAAAAAAGCTTTAACAGGAGACAAGACGGAAAAGTTGTGGGAGTCATGGCAAAGAACTATGCCCCACAGGCCATGAAATCCCTGTGAAAACTCAGAATGTAAGAGATGCCACAAGGGACATGATCTCAAAGATTGGGTAGCAGGGAAATTATTCTATTTCTATTCTGTTTCTATTTTGCAACCTGAAAGTACAACACTTTCTAAGAGATGCACACTGAGTTATCAAAATCATGCATTTGAAATGGGAATATTTGACAGCAGTCCCTACAGTTCCATGAAAAGATAAGAGCAATAGGGTTTGAGATGGAGTTATGGGAAGACCACACAGGAAATCGAGTGTGGCTTACCACACTACAGAATACATTTTCAGCCACTTTTCTGGGAGCCTCAGAAAAAGATGAAAAGCTCTTCCACAAATTACTTTGTGGTGCTGAATCTTGTATTTTGCCTAGAAGAAATACTCACTTGGCATCCATCTGGCATATTTTTGCCCCCTGGAAATCTTGAAATGAAACTATGTTAAAATTTGATAACAAATCTTCATTCAATGACCTTTGACTTTCCCTTCTACCCTGCAAATGCATAAAAAGTCTTTTCCACAAGTTTGCATCTTGATGAGGAATGATAACATATGGCTGGAAATGTTACAGTCATCTGACCCCCTCAAAACATGTCTCATTGCCCTTTATTAACCAGATTGGTTTTAAGGAGCTGGGTAGGTTTTTGAATTAGTGTATGCCAGATTGTTGGGAAGGAATTTGTTTTTCCAGATTCAGTAGACTGATTTTTTTTTGCGCTGTATTTTACCCCAGGCTATAGAACCTCTTCATGAGCTGAAATGGAAATAAATTGGACTGGTCAGAATATGAGCAAAGATCAGAAATAGGCCTAAGAGCAATGTACATGCATAATTGAAAAATTGAGTGTAAAAAATAATGCTGTGGGTTTCTAGTCTGTATGTATATTTACGTACATTACACGCATTTATCACCCGCTTGCCTGGAACATGGCTTTGGTTTATGTTGTGTTTAAGATTATGGTCTGGAAAGAGAAGCAATTAGTGGCTTCATTTACTACTTTAACTGCTGTTAATCACCAGTGACACCAATACTGGGTCCATTCATGTTGTTTTGCAGACTCCCTTTTCTAGTCCTCCCGTGGTCAGAAGGACTGACCAGAAGCCTGGCGGTGCAGTGTGGGTGTGCAGTGAAAGAGCACCCGAGGCTGTGCAGAACCTCTGCCTGGCACGGAGGGATAGAATTTTCCTTTCCTGTACTGGGAACATATTTATCGTTGTACTGGGGAGAATGGGGCAAGCCTCTCCCAGCCAGCAGACCCTTCAGCTGTGGGAAATGCTGTTTACCCACTCGTGGTGACTGTGAACTCCCCACTGTGGTCACAAGGGCTTGCATGCTGAGAGAGTGGACACCATCCCAACTGTGGTAGCACAGGAGCATTTATCTTGTCTTGCATACAATTTATTGTATGTCGTAACTGAAGGGAATCAATTCTGATTGTGATCATTAAAGCAAACCCTCTGGAACTGTGGTCTAGAAGCCCTTCCAGAGAATGAAGCTCAAACTGCCATGGCACATAACAACTATTGGGAGCTCACAGTTTTGCTTTCTGCAAAACATTTGGAATTAAAAAATGAGGAAAAAATAGGTTTTTATTGAAAAAACCCCACACAACCCAATCCACTTCCCAAATTCTTGAATGTTGATGAAAAAAATGCTTTTAAAATTATTTTCTTAAAGGAATGTGTTTGTTTTGTCACACTCTGTGCATTGTGTATGCATTGAGAGTGTGTGTGGAAAGAGTTTTTCTAAAGATTTGGAGTGTGTTGGGCATTCAATTACAGTGGCAAAGAGTTAGAAATGTCAGAGGTATTCAGTATTGGTGAATTAATACAAAATGTATTTTAATGTCATACCTAGCCATTAAGTATGTTTTTATAAGGTTTTGTGTCAGTATTTGCAAATATTTTAATATTATCATTACTGCATGGTGCTCCACAGACCATTAGCCCAATGAAATCAAAGGCCTAGCAAAAAATTACAGCTAAAATATACAGCAAGGTGTGAAACAGAGTATCATAAACAAGCAAGTGATGGCAAGAAAGTCACTAAAACTGCTGCACTTAAATAGTTTGAAATAAAAATTAGTTTTGAGAAAAAGAGAATGTATCCTAGAAATTGAAGGATTTTATATTTATCATTGTGGTTGGCAGTGCTTTTTCGGGGCATGCTCTTGTAACTGTAGAATATTCTCAAAGGAATAACTCTGAATGTGATATGAGAAGAACAGAAAATGTATTAATTTCAAGCTTAGGTAATGATAATGTTCAGAACAAAAAGCAAAATTGGATTTTGAAGGGATTGTGTTGGTAAGGAAGTGAACTTACTAGGAAGCTAATGCTGCTGCTTTATTTATTCATAATGTTTTCTAACTGGATGACATTATGTTTAGAATAAGCTTTCTCTTTTTTCTTCCAAAGGGGTTCATAATTTAATAAACATCTTTTATTTTGTTTGTTTTCCAATTCTGACCCTGGCTACTCAATATAACAAGACTTTGATGGCTTGCATGGGGGTAAACTTCATTGCTAAGCTGCAATGCAAGGTTTTCATGCTGTGGAAGCTCTTCTAGGGAACACAGAATTTGTCATAGTTAAAGAGCATTATAATGTGAATCTCACTTGTGTGATTGTTCAATTTTAAACAGATTTTGGACTCAGCAGGTCCTTTCAACAGAATTTTCCATATATGATTCTGCTGCTTGAAACATGCCATATGGAAAATCTCTTAAAAATTGAAACAAACTATTAGAGTGCTGAAGAATGCTTCAGTGCAACTAAGAAATTTCGAGATGGTAATAGTGTTGATTGTTTGTAGTACATGTAGTACATGTAGTACATGTATTGCCTACAGGTCCTTACACAGTAAGGAGTGGCACTGCATGAAAACTTCTTCAAGGCCAAAGTAGAAAGTTTGTTCTCTCAAAAATCTTACAGTCTAAAATGTATATTAAAAAGAGAAAAAAATAAACAGTAAACAATTTTTATTTTTTACTGATGGGAATCAAGTCAAGCAAAGAGACAAGAGGACATGCAGAGACCTATGTGTATTTATTTCATGTGTTTAAAGTCAAATATAAGGGGCATTTGCAAGTTACACAAGGTAGAAGGCATGACTTTTCTTAGCCAGCTCTCTGCTGCCCCTGATTTCCTTCCAGCCTCCCAACAGGGGGTTGGTGTCTTCTTGTTTCACTGCTCCTGCAATGGCTTCTGCCAAAATAACCTGATTTACCTTCAACACCACTGTGCACGTTTATAAGGCACACCTTTCTGACAAGATGAGCTGATGAAGTAGCTGTACATGCAGTTGTCCTGCTGTAAGGCGAGGAGAGGGCTGATGAGCAGCTCGAGACTGGCTGAGAGCAGTGCTCTTTGCAGATACCTGCAGCCAAAACAGCATGTCTGGCGTGTGCCTAATACCCATGAGCGTGGGCTGTCTCTCAAGGCAGGCAGGAGCTGGAGGAGGCATTCAGAAAATGGGAAGTCAGGTTGATGGGTCAAGGAGAGCAAGTATAGAATACTCCTGGACTTCAAGGGCTTTCATATATTGCTAAGTAAAGTAGTGAGATGAAAACCAAATAATACTGAAAACAAAGACTGCAAAAGCAAAGAACAGTTTGAGAAGGGTTGTTAGCAACAAAACCCCCACTGGAAGCACCCAGAGACTGAGTAGAATATGCATGAGCTGCAAATATGATATGCAGAGTGTGTCCTGGAGTTCAAGTCCTGATTTGATATTCCTTCCAATTCCTCAGATACAGGATGATTAAGATGCTTTTTCCATTCAAAATGGATGTAAGCATTGCTCTGGAAGCCAAATTCTGTCTCCAAAGCAGGGAACTGTCTGCATTTACTTCTTCCAGACCTAACTGTACTTCTCAGTGACTTAAGTCTGTGTCTCTTTTTTAGCCTAGTGTAATCCTCTTTGTACTTTTCTGCCTTTCTGTGTGTCAATGCTCTTCGGTTTAAGGAGAAAAGCATTATGCACATTATGCCTTTGGGTTTAATTCTGTGAAATGTTTTTGACGAGAAATATCTTGTCTCTCTTCTGCAATCCCTCCTTCCCTGTGAGTTTGCCCACTGATCTTCTGCATTCTTTTTCCCAGATGTTTCAACCTGCAGAGCAGGAGCTCTTGAAAGCAGGCTTATTGTGTGATTAGCTATCACAGCTTGAAAATGCCTGCTGAGGTGTTTGACACCCAGCTACCATCCCCAGAGTGGCTGGGTGCTCCACTGTGATCCTTTAAAAATGGGTGGTAATGAAGCAGATTCACAGAGCCAGGGCACTCTGCAGATCTTGCTGCTCTCAGTCTCTCCTGAGTCAGAGACGACTGCAGTCAGGAATCATTTCCATACAGCTTCTCAGCATCACAGTGTCCTCTGCTAGGTTCCTAAATCAAATACTCTTATTTAACGAGTCTGAAGGAAGGAAAATTATTCAGGTATAGTGCAAACGAAAAAAAAATATGGAAGATGAATAAGAACCACAAACAATTCTTCCACTAGGCTTCGTCCCCAAACCCATGCACAGATGAATAGCAAAGATATCCAGAGGAGACTCACAAACTCTTTCCTTTTACAGCTTTTCTAAGGCAGAAATAAGGAAGCTCTTTGTCATCCCTGTCACCAGCTCTTTAACATTTTGGTCCTGCCAGCACTCAGAAATTTATTCATAGCCTAGAATATCTTGTCCAAAATTCAAACTCAGAGTGAATGATTTATCTGAAAGCCTCTATTAAACAATTTTTTCAAAAACAAAACAATTCTTAAGACTTTAATTAAATAGAACTGAGATGAAATTAGAAAACAGAATCTAATTTCCTTTGCATGAGACGAAGTGGGACTTGGAAAGTGTAACTCAGCACTGCTTCTTGTGAGCGTTGCTCAGGGTACATGCAGAGCATCGGAGTGAGGATATTAAACACAATCAGGAGGCCTCACAGTATTTTATGGATAAAGAATCAAATTTAAACATAAGAGTGGTAATTAAACTGGGATTTCAGCTGACTATTATGCATTATAGCAATCTGATAATTGCAAAAGTATTTAAGGAAACTAATATACTTTCAGCTTAAAAAAGCCTCTTTCTGATACACTGCAAAGTGCTATGTTATTCACCCTTTTTATTCTCCATGCTTTGCAATACTTTCTTTAGAAATACAGTTTCTGGACACTTAGAGATGTATTATGGGTGCCTACTACGGGTGTGTTATTTAATCCCTAAAGTTAGTTCTTCCTATGGTCTGTATCAAGATTTAGTCTTCCTGGATAAAACTAGGTTGAAAGGTTGATTGGACTATAAAAGTAGGGTTCATATCTGGTCTCTAGCCTAGAGCATGATCTGAGAGTCACTTTCTGGCCAGACTTGTACTGCTGAGTTGGTCCCCTCTAATGTGTTTTCCAATACAATGTGTTATTCAAACAATTCCTTTACCAGTGTCTTGGGTCAAATCCAAGTGATTTTTTTCTTCCTTTCTTTTGTCACTGAAATTAAAACCTAACATGGGTGAATAACATATTGTGTTTAACTAAATTACTTGTCTTTCTTTCAGTGAAATATTTAATTTTATTTTATATTTCCTCTGTTACTTTTTTTTTTTTTTACTATTCTCTCTGGGGAATTTTTAGGCTTAATCATAAGGCCATTACATTTGGAATACCTGAAGAAAAATAAATTTGCAAATTCATTTATTTTGATTTTCTTAGTCACAACCATTCAGATTGCAGTTGTCCAGATCTCAAGCTCATTGTCTCTTGCAGCTTCTAAAGACTAAATAGAGTCAGGATTTCTAGTTAGGTCTTTAGTACCCGTCATATCCAAAACCAAAAGTGCATAAAATGAGAGTGGTTGCAGAAATGAGCTGAAGAGGAATCCCCTAGCTGAGGCTTGCAGATTTCAGTGACATCCAGCATGTCCAAGTTGATAGTCTCTATATTTTTCAAGAGCTGGACACTGTGGTCTTCTGGCAATCACAGGAACTCAGTTTTTTTAGGTACCTCTGATATGCCATTTGCAAACTCTCTACTTGGGACCTTTTCAACGTAAATTGCAGGCACAAACATATTTAACTTCATAAATCTCACATGTTCTGCATATAAAGACCATTTCAAAAGTTTCAATTTATTAGTATCATTAAAACCTCTTAAAATCTTTAGTCATAAGGTATCATCATTTCTCTATCCTATTACTAGTTTTTGATGCTCAAATTAAATATCTAGGAGATATTTAATCTAAACCTTAAAGAGGTGGAAAATAAGGAAAAATATTTTTTCACTGAACCCTCATAACTCTATTTGCCTATTTGTGAAGGTCAGGTTAAAAAAACCCAGGCTTTTCAAGGCTGTATGCACCCAGGGGAAAACCTTTCATTCAGTACATTTTCAGAGACAAGTCTTTGTATTTAAACTTTTTCTTCTCTGAATTTGTCCCTCACACCTTCCTTTCTTTGTCCAGACTTCCAAGGTTGCTCCTTAAGTACAATTCCGCAGATTTTTCTCCAGCATCTGCCCCTGACATTCATAGATAGAAAGACAATTCATTAAGCACACACAGTGGTATGCAGAAGTCTTGCTAAGGGTTTAATGGGTGTGACAGGACAAACTGGCAGACTCAGCCAAAACCAGGGCAAGAAGGTGACAGCAGTGGCAGTGCCAAGATGGGATGCCCAGGCTACACAGGTGTGTGAGAAACACCCAAACTCTGCAGATCATTGGTACTGGAGGCCTTTGTGGAGTAGGGCTGGGCAAGACCAACCGGCCCAACAGGTGACCATGTCAGCAATGCTGTGTGGGGCCAAGAATACCCAGGTAAATGAGTCAAAAATACCAGGTCTGGTTAACCCATAGCAGGGAGGTTGGAGCTAGATGACCTTTAAGATCTCTTGCAACTGAAAGCATTCCATGATTCCATGACCATTAAAGGTTTGTTGCAACACAAATGATTCTAGGATTCTGTACTGGTTTGAACAAAAAACCAGTGAGACTTCAAGTCATAAATACAATTTAATAGAGAAAGAAGAAACAAACAACAAAAAAACGTAAAAATAAAATACAAATAAATGCAATAGTACAAAGGAACACTGACAGAGTAAGAATACAAACCTGACACCCTGTTGGTCAGGGTGCAGTCCAAAACAAGTCCTCCTGGAGTGACAGATGTGGCTCCACTGGAGTAGAGATGATCCTCAAGAAAAGGGTCCAGTCTTCCTCTGGGAATCCAGTGGAAAACAGACCCCCCTCAGTATTTGGGATTGCAGGTTTTATGCCAGTGTAAAGGCTTTGGCTCCTCCCACTGGATGGAGCATCTCACAATGGAATGAGGTGATGTTGAGGAATGGAATGAGTCAATGGAATGGAATGAGTCGTGTGAGAGGCCTTAAATGGCCCATTCACAGGTGATGGCCCTCGGAGGAGAATGGGTGGAGGAAGAGATAAGGAGGCACTGCCTTATCTGGTGTTATCAGGTGTCCCATTAACAGAAGGCACCCACCTTCTTCCCCCCCTCCAGAGTTACAAGAGATAAAGAACAAGATCTCCCAACTGGTTTCAACAGATGAAAATAGAATTCACATTTTTGGTTATATTTTTCAACCCAAGACAGATCCCATAATTCCACGAAATGGATGATCAGATGTGCAAATCCCATGATGGGTGGTGCCTGGGGGATGTGCCAGACAGCCCCATGTTTGCTGATGACAGCTGGAACAATGCACATGCCCAAACCTGCTGTCCTAACCGTGCTGTGAGGGTTGGGCTGCAACTGGTGTGGGAGCAGGTGTGTACTTTCCCTGGCTGGTGAGAGGACAGACAGACACAGACAAATAGATCAAGCATCCTGATATGACTTTGTTGGTGCTTTTTTGTGGCCTGACAGCTTCCATAATTTCATAGCACCTTTCCTTCACAATGTCTCTGCACACACATGAAAACGGCTCTTCTTCCACACTTGTATTGCACTTAAAACTTCCTGCATACTTTTTTTACCTTTACCGAAAGTTTGAAAGTTCCTTCTGCCTTTTCTTTGCTCCCCTTGCCTGGTAGCAGATGTTTTTGAATGTGCAAGAGACTACCTGCAAGGACTGGGTAATTTTGTATTTAATGGAATAAAGAGGTGAGTTACAATCACAGCGCTGTCATTGAACTGCACTAAACAGTGAAACAAAGCTTGGGGTTTGAGGACAGGAATCACAGTCCTAGAACACTTCTGAAGTACTGTAAATCCTTTATTACAGATGCAGGAAAGAATAAAAAGATTAATTCCTTTGATGCTTTATGGATCTGTTTTACAACCAGTTTTTGTTTTTTTACCTTCAGCTCAAGGAAATTTTGTAAGGAGAAATGATCTTATTTGGCAGTCTTTCTTTACATTACTAAGGCTAGAAATTACTAGATGTTTCGGAGAAAAATCCAAAGGCTAACTAAAATGTGCTGATTTTGCTGTAATTCTTCCTTCAAGACAAAGAGGGCAAACATACACAAAAGGGCAGGGAAAAAAGTCATAATGTCAGGCAACTTTCTGCCTCCTGCTGTTTCTATAATTTTGCTGTTGGAGAAATAGAGAATTTGCACCCTCTTACTTGTACCTCATGCTAAGTTCAAGTCTTGAACTGCTTAGCGACTGCTTTTCACTTCCTCTCTGGTCCTAGGCTCTCAACAGTTTTGCAGAAGGTGAAATGTTAGCTGGCTAAGGCATCATTCTTCCTTTTTGTTCCAACACAGCACAGCTGGAGAGAGAAGGCAGGAAGAAGAAATAACATGAAGGGGAAAAAAGGATCACAGCAATATACAGGTTGTTGGTCCTATTGTCCTGATGTCACTAGAGTACTCCTAGTTCATCTGTTACTTTCATCAGATAGTGAGCCTCCCCCAAAAACTGCTATGCTGTTATTTAGCTCAGGTTTTCAGTGTTTAGCTTGTATTTTTCCAGACCAAATCTCATCTTAATTCCTCTTTGCATTCCTAACCTCCTGAAATCCTGCTAGAATACTTAATAATGCTGCTCTTATATGTTTATTATTATGGCCATCTAACCTCTCAGTTCAGACTCCTTTATATATGTGATTAAGATATTTCCTACCTATATTGCCATGTATAGGCAGAGATTTAGTTAACTAAACAGAACACCCTCTGATTTTGGGGCACTCTGGGCGCTCTGATCCTTTAAAGTTTACCCTTGATTTTTGTTTTGGATTGCTTTGTTTATTTTCATATACTCTGACAAAGACAAACCTCATCCCCAGTGTGCAGACTTGAGTGATCCCACTTCAAAATGATTGGGGAGAAATTTGAGAGGATCCACAAAGGGGTTACCAAGATAGTGCAGAACCTAGAATGCAACAACCCCAAGGAGAGGCTATGGTATTTAGTCTGTGTTACTGAACATGCTGCAGTGCCCAGTTTGATGCTCAGGCATCCTATACCCCATGTAGCCACAGAATCACAGACTAATTCAGGTTGCAAGGTACCTCAGGACGTCTCTGGTCCAACCTCTTGCTCACAGCAGGGTCAGTTTGAGGTCAGACTAAGCTGCCCAGGACTTCATAAACCTGGGTCTTGAAAAGTTCTAGGGATGGAGAGCTCTGGAGCATTGTCAGGGTTTAGCCTTCTCCAAATCTTTGCTGCCTATGGGTTTAGAGAAGTGGTGATTGTGAAAACTCTGGTGATACACAAAGAAGCCTGTGAGCACATGAAAAGATCTTTGAGGATGTGGGCTTTGAAGTCCGGTCTGTGTCCTGTTCATAACAGTGTCCCTTCAGCTCTTGCCTCATATATCTACATCCCATGGTTGGATTATCACCAAGGTTTTTTGGGGTTCCTTGAGTCCTGTAAAACTAGATTGGGATATCCATGTCCTTAATGCTGTTACAGATTAGATGAGATCCATCTATCCCCACCTTGAAAAGCATTGCCCTAATTAAAAACACATTTTCTGTAGTTGTCACTGTGTGTTTCAGACATTGAAGGGAACTTACTTATTTTTCTCCTTCACATTCAGTAACTAAAGCACACAGTCATGATTGGTATCTTCTTAAAACAAAAATGATTAAAAGGAATGTGCATCAACTCTAATAACAGTGATTCAAACCTTCACTTTTTATATATTGCAATAGCAAATTTTATTTCCTTGCTTTGCTAGCATTATATGACACACAAATGTCTATATTTTTATGTTTATAGACACATTTTTCCTCTGTTGTCAGTAGTCTCTGTGGTGATGAGAGCTGCAAAATGTCATTCATTTTTGTTATATTTATACAGCATACAAGGACATGCAGGCTCAAAAGCTTCATGCTTGTCATTTGTCATTATCAATATAAGAGCAGGCACTGAAATCTAGGAATGTGCTGCTTCTCCCTAATCATCTTTAAGTGGGTGGCCTGGAACTGGACACAAGCATAGCCCCACCAGTGCTAAACAAATACCTCTGCAAATGGCCCTCCTTTCAAACTCAGTTGTTGCCAGAATGACCTGCTTCCACTTGGAGAAAACAGTACCTTTCAGACTATTTCTGAATGTTGCTGGACCGTGTCCAAAGCAGAGAAACAAAGATTACCATCTTTGTTGGGGTCTAGGGAATGATGAGTGGGTGAGGGAATTGGGGGTGTTTAGCCAGGAGGAAAGGAGGCTCCAGGGGAATGTTATTGCTCTCTACAACTGCCTGAAAGGAGGGTGCAGCCTGGTGGGTGTTGGCCTCTTCTCCAGGTTACAAGCAATAGGATAAGAGGAAATGGCCTCAGGTTGGGCCAGAGGAGGTTTAGATTGGATATTAGGGAAAAATTCATAACTGAAGAGATTGTGAATCACTAAAACAGGCTGCCAGAGAAGTGATTGAGTTGCCATCCCTGAAGATATTTAAAGGGTGTGTAGATGTTGCATTTAGGGACATGGTTTAGTGATAAACATGGTGATGCCAGGTTGGTGATTGGACTTCATGATCTTAGAGGTCCTTTCCAACTTAAAATTATGTATGATTCCATGATTCTATTTCCCACTGACAATTTAACGGGTAAGATGCAGGTGTGGGTGGGAAAATAAAAGGAAGAAACTTCTCCTTCCATTTAAAACACAGTTCTTCCATGAGATGCCCTGGAAAGGAGGATCCATCACCATTGCTGCTAGTTCATGTGCGGAGTGACAGGATGGAAGCAGGTCCTTTCTTGACCACCTGAACTATTTTCAAGTTTCTTAATTATAATGCTGCAGACATCCTGGGCCCAGTCCTAAAGTGTTTACAGACCAAAAAAGCAGTTTTGGCTTTCGCCAAGATGGGCTACTTTGGTCAAAAAAACAAAAACCAAAAAACTTTTTAATGCTGAGTTCTCTGAAGCTAGATGGGAATCAGGCTCCCATTTCCCCATTTTTGCCATGAATAAAGCTTTCCAAAGGACATAGGCAGTTGAGTTGTTACTGTCAAAACTTAACCTTGGCACAGCTTTAACTCAGAAGCAAAGCCCAATCAAACCAGCCGGGTTAATGGATGTAAAGCCTGTCCCCTGAGTAGTTTTCCCCTGTGCAAACAGATTTGTAGAGCCCCATAGTGCCAGCGTTGAGCAGAACTCTGCTTAGCTCCTGCACCCTCACAGGCAGAATGAGGGGCTGCTAAAGGGCAATTCATTTCTCTGTTGGTTTTTGATGAAGGTACAGTCTTAGTATGCAAAGTAGAAATTGTTCACTTGCAGCATTCCACTTCACTTGGAATGACTGAATGGAAATGAAATTATTTATGCACTCATCAGCATTCTTCATATCTACACTTGTTGCCGATACTGTCAGCTGCATTTAAATGTATTTATTTACTTGTGCATTTAGAAGTCCTCAGGCAGTAGAATAAGGTAAATAATTTTCTCCTGTCATTTAAGGTACTACTTTAATTTTAGCCTAATTTACTTAATTTAGGTCATTACCATAAAATTATTATCACACTAGTTTGGAAAGCAAAATCAAAATCAGAACACAGTAGGATTGTCTGGAGATGTGTATGTCAGAGCTCTGACTGTACTAGTAGGTTTTGATGGCCCTGATCTCCTCTCCAGGGTTTCCCCCACCCTGCCCAGAGCTCAGGACCCCATGGCAGCTCCCCAAGACCCAATCCCTGCCCCAGTGATCCTGCAGCAGGGCCAGTCTGTGGATCCCACAGTCCTGCCCTGCCTGGCCATGGGCTCCGCTGAGTCTTTTCCATCCACATGCCCATGTCCTGGTCTGGTCTCAGCCCATTGCTGTCCCCAGGGAGGTGCACAGTGACCCCTGGACCTGGCTGTGACCTGCAGATTCACTTCCCAGCTCGATCTTGGCTGGCTCTGATCATCACAAACCAGCACCTGATTTAGAGCAGTTTTCTGGTTTAGGGTCAGATTAGAATAGTGAGCAGCACAATCCTAGATTCCAGCATCTGTTCTGGTAGCAATTATGACAGATGACAGACATGAAACTTTTGAATGTGCATATCCTTACATGGCCTGGAAAGAAAGGCACAAGTATAACTAAACTGGATGTCATTTTGTATGCAGTTTAGAAGACAGGAAGCAGGAGGGTTCCAGGGTGTCAGCAGGCGTGCAGCTGAGCAGAGTGACCAGCTCGGGTGCTCTCATCTGTGCTCCTCTGAGTGTTTGGAGACTGATGCCAATGGAAAATCCTGGAGAAATCACTGTGAAACCTAAAAAGTCAAGGAACCTTTCAGGAATTTAGGGATCTGCAACATTGAGAATGACAGTATCTTCTGACTGGATCTCAGAACACTAAAATCTGTGTCTAATTTGCATTTGTATAACCCATCCAATTTTCAAAGATATGCACAAATAATAATCAGTGCACACAGTTGTAGTGGAGAAAAGGCATGCTGCCATCATCTTTCGGTAGCATCTAGGGAATTCATCTTGCAACCAACCAAGCACATTCAAAGAAAAGACTAATAACATTTCAAATAACAGCTCAAACTGGAAGCCTGCTGCTTGTGCAAAGCTGTTGCCAGTGATGTCAGAGTAAAGCCCATCCACAAAGCTCACATCTTTTGGGTCTGAATCCTTCAACTGGCACTGACCTTTGATTGCAGCTCACAGTTCATATGTGGTGTCTCCTTTAGATGGGACAGCTAGAATATGCTGTTCTGGATGCTGGCATTCTTTAAATTTATCTAGATTCATTGGATGGCCCATTTTTTTAACTCATGCTAAACCCGTGTTAGCTGGTTTGATTTATTGTTGGGTTTTGGGTTTTTAAATACATATAAGGGTAAGCTAATTTTGTTAAAGAATTTTCTGCAATGATCTCTAAGGCCTAGGAACCTTTGGATTTATGAACCACATATATGCTATGTTTAATATATATGTGAATATGTATATATGTGTATGTGTGTGTGCACGTGTTTGTATATGTATATACATATAAAGGTCAATAAGGTGATTAGGAGTAGATAGCATGGTTTACAATGGGGAAATCAGGCCTGACTGACCTGATAGCCCTCTACAGGGAGGTGACTTGCTCGATGGATGAGGGGAGAGCACTAGATGTTGTTTATTTTTGTTTTACTAAGACTTTTGACACTCTCTCCCATAACATCCTCATTGTCAAGCTGATAAAGCATGGACTAGATAAATGAGCAGTGAAGGGCACTGAAAACTGGCTGAATTGCTGGGCTCAGTGATTTGCAATCAGCAGCGTGAAGTCCAGTTGGAGACCAGCTCTGTACCCCATGGACTGTTACTGTGGCCAACTGTGGTCAAATATCTTCATTAATGATCTGTACAATGGGACAGAGCACAACTTCAGCAAATTTGTAGATAACACAAAACTGGGAGAACTGTTTGATAAACTATGTGGCTGGACTGCACCTGGAGGAACATCACCACCAAGTCAAGGAAGGCAATCCTTCCTCTGTACTCAGCTCTTGTGAGGCACATCTGCAGTGCTGGGCTCTCTTCTGGGCTTTGCACTGCAAGAGACACCTGGACATCCTGGGGTGGGTTCAGGAAAGCAGCACAAAAATGAGTAAGGGATTGATGCAAGTAGGGTCTGAGAGAGCTGGGGCTGTTCATCCTGGGAAAAAATCAAGAATCTCTTACCTTTATGTGTAAAATGTCTGATGGGAGGTAGTAAAGATGACACAGACAGATTTCTCAGTGCCCAGAGACAGGTGAAAAGGCAACAGGCACAAATTGAATACAAGAAAATTTGTTTAAACTTCTGGGGGGTTTTATTGTAAGGGTAGTTGAACGCATGAACAGGTTTCCCAGAGAGATGGTAAAGCCTCCATCTTTGGAGATATTCAAAACCTGCATGGACAATGTCCTGAGCAACCTTCTGTAGGTACCTTATTGTGGGCAGTGGGGTTGGGACAAATGAACTCCAAATGTCCCTTCCAACCTCAGCAATTCTGTGATTTTATATGTGTGTCTGCATATGTATCCAAATATCCTTGTGTATGTACACACCCAGAGCATTTTATTACTCCCACTTTATTTTACAACAATTCAAATTATTCCTTTCAAGTCATATTATTGTGTTGGTATAAACATTGTACTTTTGCTGTCAGTTCTCTCTGTGGTTCCATCAAGTCTTAAACAGAACCCAGTAAGGGTCTGCTGGAGGAAAAAAGGGTTCCTCATAAAGGGATGTAGAAATAGCTGTACAATTCTTGTGAACACTGTAGTAAACATCTGCCACTGAGGGTTGTGGATACGATGGATGCTGCAGGGAGAAGAGGAATGCTGGGCACAATTCAGTTAACATCTGCTGACCTTCAGGCAGAGCAGTGACTGATAGGCTCAAAATTTTTTTTTAAGGTAGCATTTCCATCTTGCTGAGTTATAATGTCACGCTAAGGTTGGTAAGGAGAGAATTAATTGCAAGGTCTGATGTTGAGGTTAGGTGGTCAGGTGTGACTCATCCCTGCTTGTGGACCTCAGTGAATCTTGTTGAACAGCTTTTGAACAGCCACAGAGCTCCCATTGGCACATCCTAGCACACTTGCTTCTCTGAGGAGGGGCAGAGGCATTCCTCCTCTTTAAGTCTTGAGCAGCTGAGTGAGGAAATAAGTTGTACAATAAAAGAATCTGAAGACTGTGGCCCTGTCACACAAGCACTTGTGCTGGGCAGGAGGCAGCATGAATGGTAGGACAGACAGCACACTCCTCAGTGCCGCACAACCATAGGAGGAATATTATGAAGGTATGGAAAAAGCAGGTAGTTGGAAAGCATGGAAATTTGTAAACTTAAAGTACACAGCTTGGCCAGCACTCAACCCACCACATTATTTAGTGCGCTGGCCAGAAAACTCAAATTGGCAAACCAAAACCACTACAAGGATGTTTGAAACTTATTTCCCTAGCAGATCCCATTGGCCTCCTTATGCCAGGATGTAAATCGTTAGTTGCTGATATGAATACAGAGCATTCATGTAGACATGGAAGATTCAGGCTTTGACTCAGCCACACACTGCAGATGGAGGTTTACTCCCACTAACTGTAGATGGAAACTCTATCAACAACCCTGGCAGCCACCCCCTCACACCACTCCAGGGTCAGCTCCCTGCATCCAAGGCTCCAGAGCCCAGCTCCTGGTGGTGTAGCCACAGCTCAGGCTGCTGTGGGTGCTGTACAGTTATCAGGAGAAGCCACGGGGCAGCTACAGAACAGAGACTAGAAAGGACACAAAGGTGACACTCCTTGAAAAATGTCTTTCACACAGCTAAAGATGCCCAAAAAAAGAGGGATGGAAAGAGGATGAGAGGTGGTATCATTGCTATTTGTCATTTTTTTATTTCAAATCTGGGTTCTTACAAGTATTTTAAAGAGAAGAAAAATTATTTTCCCTAAATCCTGATCTCCTATGAACAGGATCAAATGCTTAACAGAACTTAAGTCAGCTGAAAAAAGCATATGACATTGCACACCCGCTCCTGTCTTTGTCCACTTTGTCCAGCAGTTCAGGAGCAGGACAGCAAAGTCCAGGTTGCTACTCAAAGTGTTCATGTGCTCTCAACAATGTCACTGCCCTGCCATGAGGTCCCTCATTCTGGAGAGAGTACTTCCAATGGGATGTCACAGGACTGTGGCTAGAAGACTGGTAGTTGTAGCTCTGTCTCTTGGAGGAGGAACTCATGCAGAGAAGAAAGACAAAAGAGAAAAGGGTTTGTCTGGACAGCTTTCAGTGTTTTTTGATTGACTTGATGCCTTGAAATGGACAGGAAAAAGAGAATTCAGAACATTTTAATTTATAGACCAAACAAGAGGTTCCTTTAATTAAAATTTAGGAGCCAATTTCAAAAAGAGATGTTTGGAGACAGCCCAGAAGAAAGAAGACATTTTTTTATGACAAAATAAACTTCAAAAAGTCAAAATCCGTCGGTAAACTGAGTCCAAAATAAAGTGAGGAGCAAACCAGAAAGCAATGCAGGAGACACTAAGAAGCTATGTTGAATGCAAAAGGTTTAGTCCTAAGAGAATTGTATGAAATCACAAAAGAGAACAAGTCAGATTTTCTGCTGCTCTGAGACAGCCTTGGGAGGCAGAGGCAAGACCTGTCTTTGTAAACCTTCTCATCCATGGCAAGAATTAACCCAGAACTTTTGCTCACCAATATACTGTCTGCTGTGATTCACCTCTCTGAGAAGGGACAGGGTTCTTCTCCTCAGGAGAAGGATTCTGAACAAGCAGCCAGATTTCTCCCTCTCAAAAAATTTACAAGTTAGGATAACAGATGAGGGTTCAGACTGTGTCTGTGAAACAAGGCTGTTCAAGATAAATTATGGGCCTCTTTTGTGCTGCCAGCATGACTATAAATAGAAGAAACAGGAACCCCAGGATTTATGAACAGATCTATAAAAAATGATCAATTTTTGGATGCAGCAATATTTTGATAGTTGCTTGAAGGTTTCCAGATAACTGAAACTCCTTTGGGTAATTCCCACCTTCTTTTCTCCACAATCAACCTTCCTTTTTCTGTACTCTGTTAAATACTCTCTTGCCCTGTCAGCACCCAGTCACCATGGAGTTAAAAAGGAGATGATATTCCTATTACTGACTAGGTAATTCACTTTTTTAAGTCCTTGACAAGTGCCTCTCTAATACTACAGCAACCTAACCTACTTATTTTTTCCTGGCTTCTTTAGTGGACTGCTTTCACCCTGTGTCAAAAGGTAAGTTCTGAGACCCATCTCAGTTACTACCAGGCCCTCACCTGTTGCAAGCATTCCTTCCTAACTTGGATACCTTTCAAGTGTGTGTTTTCCTACATTTGTGCCTGCTGTCCTTTGCATTTGGGACAGCCATAATGCATCTGTGTACTTCCAGAATCCCTCTCTTAGGCCTCCATAACCTCTTCTTTCCCATTAGACCCACAATAGCTCCACATGGACTACTGGTGTGCTCAAACCACGTTGCCACAGACACAACCAATTCTTCTTCCTATTTATCAGTACTTTTTTTTTTGCATCCTCTGTTGGCTGTTGATGGGTCTGAATGCCTTGGAGACACCTTTATATTCTGTGTTTGCACAATACCTAGCACTACGAGCTCTTGGTTTATTGCTAAGTTCTTACGGTATACAACAAGACCAACAGGAATAACCATGAGGAGGAGGACTGGGTTATGTGGAAACTAGTTTGGCATATTTAGAACATTTCATAGGCTGACTCTTTTGAATACAATGCTTTTTGCACCACTAATAACTTTCTCAGGAAAGATGAAGCATGAACACTTGGGGAAACGTAGGAACATCTTATCAGAGAGGGAGTTTTCTTTCAGCTGAAGTTGATACGTGAGCTGATGTGAGGTGACATTTCACTCAGTAGCTGAGTAAAGTGTTGCCTCTGGGCAGATGGTATTGGACTCCAGTGCTCCCGGTAATGAAACAGGGACTAAGAGAAGGAAATAGTTCTTCCATTTGCTGCAATATATTTACTAACAGATTTGGCACAACCAAATAAACAAAAAAACCCCAAACAATCAGTTCTGTTCTAGAGGGAAGCAAGCAATTTATGGGTTTTCTACTGGTTTAATCTTGTACCACACAAATCTTTTAGTCATATTCTATGATGAATTTTGCCATAACCCTGAGGCATGGCTCATACAGAGCTGAAGGTCAGAGAGTAACTTCCACTCGCAGCCATCTATGTATCTTAACCTGCTTCTTACCTGTGAGCTTCTCATAGACTTCAAAGACTATTAAGTCAGGTGAAGCCATTCTGGTTATCTAGTCTGGCCTCCTTCATGACACACTGAATATCACTTAATGTTTCCTGCATCCCTTAAGGGGATTTAATTTTTTTTTGTTATTTTACATAAAGAAATGCAATTAGACTCTCCCTAGGTGTTCATATTGTCCTACAGACTTAATCCAGCATTGTTTACTTTTAGCTAGTGTAGTTTGAAACACCCTAATAACACCTCATTGTAAGAAACTCACAAGCGTCTTCTAAGGAGACCCTTTGATCTCCTTGCAGGCATTAAGAAAACCCAACCTTTCAATTTTTGTTTTAGATCAGATCTGTAATCTTTGGGTTTCAGATTCTTCAGATCCCTTTGGAAATTCAGAGGGATCATCCTGATGAACTTGGGTAAGCAGTGCCACTGTGTTGCAGTACTTTTTATTGAAAAGGGTATTGCTCACATTATTTTAAGTTCCTCTTCTCATTCATTCTGAATGCCTGCCATTTCTTCAATTTTAGTTTCCTGTGTAAACAAGAGTACAGATTGAGGAGACATCCTTGATACATTCTTGATGCTCGGGAAGATTTGCTCATGGCTGGTCATTGTGCTGGCCATATGCTGCAGTGTGCCTTTTCAACCTCAACACCACCATCAGAGTTATACTAAAAGAAACTTTTCATATTTTCATTTAATTCTGTGCAAAGCATAAAGTATTAAGCATCCAGTAATCCAAGAGTTTATGGTATTTTCTCATGACTTGTAATTCATAAAGGCCCTCATACCTTTCTCCCTTGCCTGATGACAAACAGTAAAACTGCATATCTGTCATACTAAATCGATGAGAAATATCAGGGCTAATTTGTGTTAAAGAAGATCTGCTTGTGTAGATTTTACTCAGATTTACTGATATATTTCTAAATGACTGCTGAAATCAATTCCTAAGAATAAAACCTAAAATAGCATAGAGAAATCAATATGAATCCACAGTCCCAGAATTTTCATAAAATTAGAAGATATAATGTGATCATTGCATACAAATTGATTTTACAGCTGCTAGGCTGATACTGATATTAGTATCCAGCTGGTGAAGGCACATGCCCATATACTTTCTCACATACACATATTTGTATATTGTGTTTTACAGAAGTAAAGGTATAATTGTTTAATGGCTTAATTCATGCTACATATTAGTATCTACCCCATTAAAGTTGAAATGCACAAACTCTGTAGTCAAATGTTTTTGGTGCTAGGAAAATCCAAAAGCAAAATTCAGAACTGGTGCAGTTGAACACAACTTCTCTGATTTCTATTTTACCCATGTGTCTTGTTTCTGTTTATAACAGGGCTGAGTTCCACCTTTATAAATCACAAGTGTTTGAAAATTAGATGGTGTGGAGTTCTGGACATACCCGGGTCAATTATAAATCCCGCCCTTCAGCCTGCCAGTGCTTTCAGTGGAGCCAGGATTTATGCCTGCCTCGCTTCCTAGCTGCATGATGAGAGTGAGTCATGCGCTCCAGCTCTGCAGCACCATGCAGAGGTCGGGAAGTAGCACGACTGGGGACTGCAGCCTTTTTCTCCAGAAAACAGACCTCTGCTCCCATCAGGGACAGTTTGCTCCAACACTAGAGAAGCAAGACTACTTCAGGTGCCATAGCTAAAACCCGCATCCAGTATTTTATTGTGCCACATGCTCCTGGATATTTACCCATATTCCAGCTTGTCAGTCCTGACTCCTAGAACGTGTTTTCCCAGCCATATTTGAATCTCTGTCTCATTCATGGTGCTGTGGTGTCATAACACAGCTACAAAACATTTCCTGAAAATATTTCCAGCCACAAAGTTGTGTTGTTCTGGCTTCCTACATAAATTGTCATTGAACTCTTGAGCATGGAAAACAGCACTTTTCTTCTGAGTATGGTGTTCCAAACCTGTGGCTCTGCTGGTCACAATTCCGCCCATACAAAGTTAAAATAGTCAGGGATGTTGGATGACAAATTAATTGCCCTGAGACTTAGTACATCTTTTCACCAAGGGGGCAGAATGGCAGCATTAGAAAGATTACTCCACTCTCCTTATTTTGGTAGAAACAAGCTGCAAATGGCCTTTTGGAAACTTGTTTCTGTTTTCGCTTGTAGTTGGAGTCTCAAGATATTTGCATTATGAATTCATCTCTCAGTCTATGCTATTCTGCAGAGGCTTGTGCCCTGTGTTCAAGGATTCTTATTTTTTACTACTCAATGAGACATTATAGCCTTTCACATGTCCACAAAGTACACAGACCCACAGGTATCCACTCATATTTCCCAAAATCATGGCACAAGTAAGGTTGTGGGGACCAGTGGGAGTTGTGGAACAGAAGGCTGCTCTTCAACATGTGTCTGCCAGGCTGCTGCACAAAGTTACATTCATTGGAATGGGGCTATAGACCTTAGAGAGTCACAGTGAATCAATTTCTGAGCATTCTATTTGTTTAGACTGAGCGAATTAGTAAAATTGTGGAAAAATGAGCCAAGAAAAAAAAACCAGGAAACAGTGGTATCAGCATTTGTGCTTAGTCCTTCCCCTCTAGTGTGATTTCACCCCATTGACCCTTTTTTGCTTATTTTGGCTTGATTTCTCTCTTTCATAAAGACATGAGCAGAAATCTTCCGAGCTCCTGCGCTTCCAAAATTACCATGACCTCAGAGAAAGAATAATTTTAAATGATGTACACTAAAGCTATCCTCATGAGTAGAAATGAAATATTTAGCATCTGAGGAAGCTTCCATTTTAGCTGTTCATCTTCTTTTCAGTGTGACATTTCTATCCAGCTTACACACACATACCTCATTTCAATTACTGACTTAGAAGTCAGACTTTGCATAACTGCTCGTAATAGCCAAGTGAAAGGTTTCAGAGTTTTATATTTATCTAAGCATCTGTAACAAAGCCTACAATCCTTGCAAATATATTCCCAGTGTTTGAAGACATTTTCTTTCTGAATCTTGATCAGTGGAAAAAGGAACCTGGCTTTCACAATTCTCTGGTGGTATCTCTAATGCATTTTGACTAGTGGGAATCTCCACATAAATTTTTGTAGTAGGCTTTTATGTGTGCATGCATGTGTGTAACACAAGGGGGTTTTGAGAAAGCACTAATACATAACTAGAATGGAGCAGGTTATACATAACAAGAAGGGGGCAGGTTATTCATTACCAAG
Organism: Prinia subflava; assembly: GCF_021018805.1. NCBI lineage: Eukaryota > Metazoa > Chordata > Aves > Passeriformes > Cisticolidae > Prinia > Prinia subflava. The sequence goes on from NC_086249.1 coordinate 34,149,970, forward strand.
TCAATAGCAACAAGGTTAAAATATTTAGTTATTATATTTCAGGAAGTGGAGAAATTTCTATTACCTTGTAAATGAGCTTTTAAGCTTTCTCCTATGCATTTCTTATCACTCTCAGCCCAAGATGACACATGCCTATCTCTGTAAGCTTGGGGACAGACGGCAAAATCCCTAGAGATCTACAACACAAGTGAGTGAATAAATAAGAACTACTTCTCACCTCTTAGTTAAAAAAAGCAAAACACCACAAATAAAAAATTAAGAAAAAAAAATTGTGGAAAGTAGTTACATGTTTTAACAAGTTTCCATAGGGCACTTCCAGCTGACCAAAAAAGCGTCCCCAATGCATGATGTTACCTCTGCATACTAGAATTAAAAAAATAAACAAAAATACCAGTCAGGATTATAAAGCTCTGAAGGGGATGGGTCAAAATGTCTCTATGGTAAGAACCACCCCTGAACTTCTGGTTATTGCAAGAAAAAATCCTGAATTCAAATTTCTTGTTGAATAACTGTTTAATTTTCCTCACATCAGTCTTACATCATTGGTAGGTTGAAAGAAGAATATTCCCCTGGGTGCCAGGGGATTTAAAAATGCAAATGACTGTGTGTGGTCATCAAGAATGAGAAAAGACCTGGAGATGGGTAGGGTAAGCATTTCAGAAAAATTGCAAATGCCACCAAATTCAGACATTTTCTCAGACTGACAGAGGGCAGGATTTTGTCTGCTATAGACATGTTGGTGACATGACCTGGAACTCTCTAAGATAATCTTCCACAGATGTGGGACTAACTTGTCACTAGGCCAGATCAGCCAGGCTTTATCTGAGTCTTGAGCACCTCTCAAAATTGAGAACTTTCTCATACTTCTTGGATACCTTGTTTCTCTGCTAAACAATCCCTCCACTGAGAATTGTGTTGCTAGAATCTAGTCTGAACCTTCTCCACTTCAGTTTGTGGCTGTTGTCACTTCTTACCTCATCAGCCACTAGAGAGACAAGATTCTCACTGCCATCTTTAAGACTGCAATTTTGAGTAGTTGTCAGGTGTCATGGTATCTTTCCTTAGCCTTCTCCACACTAAATATAGTCATCTCCACAATATCCCCTTAGAGTTTGTCCACTTTAGGACCTTGACCATTGACCATTTTGGTAGCACCTTTCTGGACCCTTTTCATCTCCTCATCCCTCTTGAACAGGACTCAGTGTTCTCTTGCCAAGCAGTTGGAAATAGTAAGAGTAATTTCCCTGGATCTGCTGATTGTATTTCTCCTGATGTTGTATCTTTAATCTAAGCGTATACACCTGAGCTGCTTCTCTTGATTTTGTTTATAGAGAACTGGAGAGAAAGAAGCATCTCTAAGCATGATTCATCTCATATTTATGTAGCTGTCTAACACAGGTCAAATAAATCATGTACTGGTAGTGCTTTTTACTTTCCATCAGAATGGGGAATGACTGTGCTGATGAAACATACAACGGAAATGTCTAACACTGAGGAAAATGAATGCCACCTCTTCAGTCCCTAGGAGCAGTGCTTCATTAACTAGTAAATAAGGATGACAGAGGACAGGTAATTATCAAAAGCTCCTTGGGAGAAAATAAATGTTTTATCATTCCAATGTGCTGGAGTGTCGATGATGTTTTCTGTGTGTAGGGACAGATTTTCAAAGATCCAAGCATCTAAATATACAGGTTGTCACCTACTGCAGATCAGCTAAAAGGACAATTCGGCAAGGTATTGAAAAGCAGCAGTGACCTGAGTTCCTAATTTGTCTCCAGGTTTGTAAACCTCCTCAGCTATTTCAGTTCCTTTGCAAATCTGTTTTTTAATGCTCTTTTGGTCATGGACTTCTAAGTTGCCTGGTTACTTTTGGAAATCAGACCCAGTATGCCTACATTTCTTGAGCGTCAGACAGAAAAGCATATGATTAATATGAGGTACATCAATTTCTAAATTCTTCCTGGGCAATAACAGCTCACGGTACCTCCCCATAAAACCCACAAACACTGTGTTCTCTACTCACCTATAAAAGTTGCAATCAGATATATATCTAGATGCAAATAAGTCTTGATGCTAATGCATTTGCACGGCAATTCCTTTCAAGTTTGAATGTCTTTAATTTCCCAGATGCAGTTCCTGCAAAGAATTGACAAAAGAGTTGCAATGAAAAAGACACTCTCCAAGCAATTAGAGGGGAAAATCAATTTTCCCTGACTGTCATCTCTAATTCCCAGCTTGCAGGTGGGCCACTATGGGATTAAATATCCATACTGTACACACACACACACATTCCCACTTTCTCTATACCAGGATTATTGGTTACAATGAAAATATCTTTTTCAGAATTATATGAAACTCAACATTTGTTTCCCAATAAGCAGATAAACATGCCCTGTGATGCTTTAAAATACCTATTTGCCAGAGGAGGACTGTCTGTGTTTGAAAATAATTACAAGAATGAACTCCAGATGGTCCTGCTGTCAAGGTACAATAAGTGTTTTTTTGGCTTAACTAACGTGAATTGTGGCAGAGAGAAATCAGATACTCACAAAGCTGAACAAAGCACATATTCAGTGATATGTCTCTTCTTTTCTGGGCTATTCAAGTAGCATACTTTGAACTTGAGAGAGAGAGAGAAAATAAATAAACCTCTATGAACAGGAAAACAAGCAGCAGAACACAAATGCTGTGTTGGGTGTCATGTCTTCCAATCATTCATCTATATGGTGTGGTGTAGCATTGAATGTTTATATATATGAGTCATAAGCATATCCATTAATATATGTATTTATGAAACACACAACAGCTATAAAAAAAATAAAACTACAACAGACACGTTGAGGGTAAGAATCAGGACATTCTTTGTAAATCCAAACAGTGCTATCTGCTGCTGCCAGAATCATAATTGTCTGTCTGTAACTGCTGCCTCTGCTGCCTTGTTACAAAGCTCAGTTGAAGGAGCTTCATGCCCAGGTGCACCCAGCTCCAGTGTAGTATCTCTGAGAAACAGGATGCAGCTCTCCCCAGTCCTTGGATATCCTCATGAAAAACGTTCAGTTTAGTCTGGCATGTATTCCTTTCTTTTTGTTTTAATCCATCCTGTCTTTCCATCATATATTTGGAAAAGTTTTTGCGAATTTGCATAGTTTCATGGATTTTGACACATCATTTTTGACAACCTAAAACTGTTTTGGGATGCCACCGACCATGGTGGCTTTTAGCTGTCAGAAGCTGCAACCATCCAATCATTTATCACATGACAGGAAGGTCACCAAAACAATCCATGCAATGTTCAGAAGCCCGTCTTTGTCATCTCCTCCTAGCTACCAATCTGCAGTGATGGTGGTTTGTGCAGTACCAGATCAAAGCTGCTGGGGTCCTTTGATCTGTTCAGATGAAGACTTTTTATGCCTCTACAACAGGTTTACAGCACAGTCCTTAATGAACTCTTTTGGACACCAATCCTGCAGGTGACAAGACGTGGCTTGTGCTGCAGCCAGTCTCTTCTGAGATGTTACACCCAGCTTGGCCATCACACAATGAAATAAGCTCTGATCAACTGAGAGACCTATAGGTTTTTTAGCTGTCCATCCCAGAAATCTTTGACGGAGTGTGGAATTGCATTTTATGGAAATGGTTTGCTCTTGTTGACCCCTGGAAAATGTATGCTTTATCCGAAGTCTGTACCCTCCCTGCAATATCATGTATCTGTAACCTGATTGGCTGGAGAATGTTACTGCACCCCTTTGAACCTCTGTGATAAGAATGCAAACGCAAGGGGTCTCGCCCTCTTTGCCCTTCTTCCCCCTGGAGGCCTCTGGACGCTCCCCTTCCCTCTCCCCCCTTCCCCCTCTCCCCTTCCCTTCCCTTCCCCCTCTCCCGCAGGACCATGCTCCCTGCCTGGAGTGAGGCTCTGAATAAACCCTCATCTCATCAGCACCCCACCGGCGTCTGAGTCTCTTTGCCTGCCAGCACGGGAACACCCACGACCCAAGGACCCAGGGGTCTCCTGGGGGGCACTCCCCGGGGACCCCCAAAAATTTAAACAACAACAAGGGAGCACAGGGGAAGGAGAGAGCTGCCCCACTATGGAGATTTAAGAGAACAATCTTAACTGTCTCAGCCCTTCTTCACAGGAGAAGTGTTCCATATCTCAGATCATTTTTGTGTCCCTCCTCCAGACTCGCTCCAGCAGGTCCTGTCCTTCCTGTGCTGGGAGCCCAGAGCTGGATGCAGCCCTGCAGGTGGGGTCTGAGCAGAGCAGAGAGGCAGAATCCCCTCCCTGTCCTGCTGTCCACACTGCTGTGGATGCAGCCCAGGACACCAGTGGCTTTCTGGGCTGTGAGTGCACACTGACAGCTCATGGCCAGCCTCTCACCCGCCATTACCACCAAGTCTTTGTCAGCAGGGCTGCTGCTCTCAATCCATTCATCCTCTAAACTGTATTGATAGTGGGGACTGCCCTGACCCATGGACAGGACTTTGGATTTGGCTTTGCAAAATTTTATAAGATCTGCATGGGTGCACTCCTCAAGCCTATCAAGATCTCTCTGGAGGACATCTCTCTAGCATATCAACTGCACCACTTAACTTTGTGTCATCTGCAGACTTTCCTAGAGTGCAATCAGTCCCAGTATCTACCTCAGAGATGAAGATATTTAGGAGTACTTGTGCCAGAATGGATCCTTGAGGGACACCACTTGTTACTGGTGTCCTCTTGGATGTGGATCCATGGCCTGTAACTCTTTGGGCATGGCCATCCAGCCAATTCCTTATTCACCTAACAGTCCATCTGTCACACCCACAATTTTAAAGGTAGGAATGTTGTAGTGGCCTGTATCAAAGGCCCTACAGAAGACCAGGTTGACAGCACCTGTAGCTCTTCTATTGCTCACTGATGCAGTTTCTCCATCATAGAAGGCCACTAGAACAGGGGACTCTTTAGGCAAATGTGACATTAATGACACCTGAGAACAAGTGCAAACTAAGCATTTTCCAGCAAACCTTAAAGACAAAGAAAGGTGAGAACCTCTGAGTAAAGCTTAACATTTCCCAGATAGTCAATATCCCGAAAATAAGCAATCTGAACAATTTATATGAACATTACTAAAGTCCTCATAAGGAAGTGAAGAAGAGGTCAAAAAGAAAAGAAAAGGATAATGGGGTAATTATTGCTACAGAAAGAATAGGTTGGAAAAAAGGTAACTTTCAATAAAAACAAAAAGTGGGAGTCTCAAGATCGCTTAAAGGAGATAATTCATAGAACCAAAAGGTCAGCTGTAGAACTTCTCATCAAAGGACAATTCTGAGACCAAGAACTAACCAGGATGTTTTTGTGGGTGCCAGAATTACCATAATCAATTATGCACATTCTGGAGGGTGCATTAAACCAACACTTCAGAGCTGATTATCAACCCTTGTACCTCAAATGACAAGAAGATGGGGAAGAGAAACAGATGACCTGATACATGACTTGCTGCAGTATCTTAATGTCTTTCTGTAAAACTTCTTGTCTTCAGAGATGGAGTACAGCCCACAGACCTCAGGTTTAGCCTCATGTGTGTTTTGCACAGTAGTTGCCTGGCCACAATCTTCTGAGACACTCATTAGTCAAGTGTTATTTGTACTGCTTGTTGAGGACATGAGAAGATTAGGACTGTTTAGCACCACTGGAGCATGAGTCACCAGAACAGTGTCTTTTCCTGGATGTACACGAGGAGCTTGTTCTGTTTCTCATCAGCTGTAATGATGGCTGGGTCATCTAAAAATGTCACAAGACAACCCAATCTAAAGTTTTAAGCCTTTGATGGTCCACAAATTTCCTTGCTCTCCAGTGTCCCTTTTTCTGACATGAACAGTGTAGATATCCTGATGTTCCTATTATGAGACCTGCCTTTTCACTTCTCTCCCCTCTAAAACTTTATGCCCCACATGGAACCATATCCTTCAACCCCACAGGATTGGAGGACTCTGTTTCTGAACATTATCAAGCATAAGCTTGAAAAGGGTACTGGTGCCCTTAAATCCATGGAATGTGCCTTTGAAATCAATGTGTGACTGAGGCAGGAGGAACAAGGCTACATTCCGGTTTTGTATGTTTTTTTGTGTAGCAAAGTTAACTTGTGAGGATGATGAGACACTGGAACAGGTTGCCCAGTGAAGCTGTGGATGCTCCATCCCTGGCCTTGTCCAAGGTCAGGTTGGATGGGGCTCTGAGCAACCTTGTCTAGTGAAATTTGTCCCTGCCCATGGCAGGAGGATAAGATGGTCTTTGAGGTCCCTTCATTCTAGGATATGATTCTGTGATATGGTAATGATCAAAGAAATATTGTGGGTCTTCTTCAATTTAATTTTGTGATTATTCATATAATTACACACCCTGGACTCATATTCATTTATAAATTGCAAATGGGATAGACAGTAGGTGAAGGATAATTGGGTAGTTTACATAAATCAGATCCCTTAGGTATATCCAGGACCAAGTCAGGATATTCAAGCAGAAGAAGAGATGTGAAAAAATAAGAAAAAATTTGAATTAATTAAAAGACAACCCACTTAGTCACATTCAGAGCATGTAGCTTACTAAAACATACAACAGACCTAAAGGGCAGTAATCTATTTTTGGTTCTTGATCTGACTGCAGTCAAATGACTACAGAGAATGTATTCTGTGCTTTATCTCTATTATCTTTTTAATAATAAGGTGGTGAATGATTGTAGGTGGGTTGTCATATTTTAGAAGAAAAATTCCTCCTGATTTCCACCTCCACCATACAATTTTCTTCTCAAGCTGGTTCTGCACTGAGCTATTTGAGTTTCACTTGTAATCTTCTGTGTTTTAGTTATTACCTGTTTTCCCTAACCTTTTGGCATGCTAATAGGATTTTTGAGATATGTGTTGTCCTTGCACAGAAAAAGTATCTGCAAGGTTATGTCAGGTTATAAAGCTAGATATTGCCAGAGACTAGACAAGAGATCTTTTCCTTGCCAAAGCTGATGATACTGGTTTGAGACACAACATCTGGGAGCAGGAGACATATAAAATGTTATTTGAGGTGGCTGCAAATAAAAAACATACTTGTACAGACAAACAACATGTTCCTTTATTTTACTGACTTCAGCCAGGGACAAATAGAAAATAAGACATAAGAGGTCCAATCTATTAGCAAAAAGAGGGTGGTGCTTTGCTGCTATTTAGCATTTCTATTTAGGAAAGCAATGTATTTTTAAATAAGACATATTTTTATTAGTAATGTTTGTCTTGAACAGCTAGTAATTATCAAGCTTGGATAGTGTAATTCTCTTCTCCATAGCAATGGCAAAAAAAAAGAGTTTGCTTTGCTTTCAGTGCCTTGGAAACAGAAGGGGAATGAAAAAGAATAGCTCCCTCTCCAGTCAGCAAGTATAGGTCTGTGATGGAGAATCGCTTTTCAAACTGCTTAATTGACTGTGTAAATTTTGAGATACCACAATGATGGATGTTTTATAAATGCCTAGGTAGGTAGATAGATATGACAACGAGAATAGTTTTAGGTTTAACCTGAAATGAGGCACTCCATCAACATGTCATCTCTGGAAAGTCACTTGACCTTCTTGTTCCTGAATCAGACCAGCTGTAAGAATTGATATAAAGCTGCTTTTCTAGGAAACCAAAAGCTTAATCAAAACTTATGCATTCCAGAGAAACCTCTGATTCAGTGGACCTGGACTCCGGTCTTAAATATTTCACATCAACGGAACAAGTTGTCTTTGCTGTGCCTCATTTTGCTCTTCTGCCCTCCTCCCTGCCCATCGGGCAAGCACTGAGCATTAGCTCCCAGAGATGGCTGGCTCCTTTCGGCTGGAGAGCTTGCTAGTCTGGGCTTTTGCCTTCCCTCTCTTATTCCTCACTTTCTTCTTCTTGTACACATGACTTTGTTTATCAGGAGTTTAATATTTCAGTGTTTTGTAAGTGTATTGATGGACAAAGCAATTTACGCTACAGGGATGAAGTTGACAGCATGGTAATTAAGAATAAAATAAATGCTAAAGGTGAGAGCAGATTGCAGTGAATGACTGATTATTTTTGATAAGGAAACATCTCTGCTGGTAACAGAATACACAATATTTAAGAGCTGAGTGGAGGTGCCAGAAACAAATACAAATTAATCATGTCTTCATCAGTGTAAATATATTACCTGTGCTGTTCATCTGCAACATATAGTCTAGCTCTGACAGTATCTTCCAACAAATGGGTGACCATCAAGAGAAGCTTATTATTTGCACATAGATAAATTGATTGGCAAATTCAGAACCTCCACATTATTATGTGACTGGAAAGTGAATTTTATTCTTACTGCCACTGCAGCAAGACAAAGCATGAAATTCTTCAGAATTAGGTATCTGGCTCACAACAGTTTGTGTGAATAATGATGCCTGACACTGCTCTTTGGTAAGAATCCTGAAAGGCTTTAGAGGCATGAATGCATGAATGCCTCTGACTTCCTTGTCAAGCAAGTAATTGTTACGCTCATTTCACAAATGAGTGAACCACAATAAGAAGCCAAGGAGATGGCTTCTTTGTGACAGGGTTGGGAACAGCATTCCAGAGAAGCAAGTTCTCACACAGTGAAGGGTGCGGACAAAGCAGGTGACAGAACCAGCATGTGGAACTGTTGTTCCAACTAACTGGTATGGAATTTATCCCATCTGAGGTCAGACTCCACAAATTCATCCATAACATCTCTATTAGCCATGCAGACCTGTGAGAACAGGGACTCAGCAGTGTGTGTTCCTGAGCTGCACTGGGACATTTTGCCATTCAAGCGTAACTCTCGCATCACATAGCTGATAAGCAGAGGTGTTTGTCTATAAAATGCTGCTTTGCAGCTCTAAAAACAACAGGATGCCCAGAGAGGTTGTAGATGCCCCATCTCCTTCCACATTCAAGGTCAGGCTGGACAGGCTCTGAGTAACTTGACCTAGCTGAAGATGTTCCTGCTCATTGTGGGGGAGTTGGGCTAGATGGGCACCTTTAAAGGTGCCTTCCAACCCAACTATTATATGATTCTCTGTAGATCCCTGGCTTTGGGAATATGCCAGGAGGTGTAAATTATCAGAGAATCCTGAGTCCAATGACACTGAGTCCCCCTGCAACCCATCAGCACACATCCATCAACACAAAAAACCCTCTTCTCCTTCTAAAGTACACATTGTCAGCCCTCACATGTGAACTGTTCCTCCTATCCCACATCTTCAAAGTGTTTAAAGTGTCTTGTGGCTCTCAGCCAGGGAAGCTTTTAGGATGCAGCTTGTAGGATCAGGAAGGGTGGTCAGTCTGCTTCTGGCAGAGCATTAACACCTGTTATCATCACTGAAGATTTTGTCTCCTATTTGATTAGCAGGACAACTGTGAAGTAGATTCCTACCATCACTGGTAATTCTACTTATTATGCTATCTTATCTCTGTTCTATTTCTCTCCCTCTTAAGGAATGAGAAGAAAGAAAAATCAATCTGCTGAAAATACAGGGGGGAAAACAGAAACCCTTTTCTCCAACAAATCACACATTCCTAGTAGTAGAATTGTGTGGCTTTTAATTTCACTGAAGGAGAGGCAGTAATTATTTCTAGTTTATCACAACCGGGGAAAGGTTTCCTGAGGTAAAAACTAATTATGTTTTTAAATAAACTGATTGTCCATGTAATAAACGATCACATTTTCTAATCATTCCAAGATTTATGTTACTTTATTCAATCACCTCTGTGTAGAACTGAAACCATAGTAAATCAACTGGAAAAAAATGTCTGGACTAAATTGAAAGCTCTGCCATTACAAGGCATTATGAAATGAACCATATAGGAGAGAACAGGCTGCATGCACAAAGCTCCTTGATGCACACAGTTTCTTACATTAAAAGAGTGATGGCAAGTGACAGCCAAACTAGAAATTATATTTATTTAAGGTCAAGTCTTGGCCTGTGCTCCATGGATTTGACATGCATTAAAGGACAAAGGTAAAGACAGTCTTGTTGGCTACAGGGTATCTCAGTCACAGCTGGTTGTGTAAGGACAGTAATTAGAAGGAATTCAGGAATGTAGAATAGATGGCTGCGTATGACATTTCATTTCTGACAGGCAACAAGTGACATGATCTTATCGTGAAATTAGTCATCATCATAGACTTCTCGTGTCGATCTATAAAGTGAAATGCCATGGAGAGCAGCATATTATTCACTGTTATGCCAACATGTCTTTTTCATAATGTACATCATTAAAATAAGCCTGGAAACTGGAACATGCAACCATAGTAATAGCATCAATAATGTTTAATTTATGTGTTATGTGCGCAGAAATCTTTTGGTGCCTGAAAAAACAATGACCTGAAAACACAATTTATCCTGAGCAAGGCAGCATGCTGTGCTGCAAAGGATCTGTAGAGTGAGAAAAAAAATCAGGATATGGACTGCTGAACAGCACTGCAGTGTGGAGGTGTGCTGTGATGCAGAACCATGGGCAGAGCCTCTCGCAATAAGGGCAGATCCTTGATGGCTGATGAATTGCTTTGCAGTCCTTAGCTAGGCAGTGCAGAGCAGAGAGGGGCTGGTAACTTTTGCAGGAGGGCATGCCAGGTTTTTTCTCTTCCACATCCAAAATCAGCCCCACTGGAAAAAAAATCAGTGGGAATCTGAAAGAGTTTGACAAAACAACTTCTCATAGGTGACTAACCATAGAAAACACCAGTCTAGCTTTTCCTTAATCTGAATATTTGGGGGGAAAATATAAGCATGGAGTAAGTGCACATTCAGGAGTGCTGGGAGGCCTGAGAAGGGCGAGAAGCCCTGTCAAGGACTTGGTGATGCACTGTGTCAGGACACAGAACTGCTGTGCATGGGTGGGCATCCAGTATTTGTGAGCTCTGGACACAGAACTTGCCCCAGTGTGTTACAACAGAGAGGAAGAGGCTGAATTCACCACTAAACTTTCAGGTCTGTGGAGGCATATCTCTCTTCAATCCCACACCCAGACCTCAGTATGTCTTTGATTACTTGAGCAGGACATTCTGGTCATGTACTGAGAGATTTTAATTGGACTTGCAGCACTGGCATACTTCCAGATTTCTCGTGAAACTGGATTGCCAGACACTGGAAACAGCTAGTTGAAGGTGTCATTGGAGAGCTGATAGGCTAAACTTCCTCCTTGCTCTGATTGAAGGTGAAGGACCAGCTGATATCCCCTTGATGAGTCAAAGCTAGACCGATAAGTTCCCAAATGTGGCAGGGAGCAGTGTTGCAGGGCACATGGGAAGAATTTGAGACATAGAGTGAAAATGCATTGCCTGTGAAAAAGTGAAACAGAGGAGGTAAAAAGAGCCCTGGGTGACTGACTGAGCCATGGGATGTCTCTAAGAAGAGCAGTTCTCTGTCAAGGCAGAGAAGATGCCAGTTCACTTGTTTGGAATTGTCTCTCCATCATCCTCCCTCACATCCTTGCTGTGACACAGAGCAGTGGGATGCTGTCAGACTGCTGCCACCTGCCAGCTCTCTGCTGCTCCTTAGTTCCCTGAGGAAGAGACTGATAGGTAAGATGGGAGCAGGTGGGACTTTTTCTCACCTTAGGGTGAGCCCCGTGGCTCTTGGCTGTTAGCAGATTTTGCTCATTGAGTAAGGATGGATGAAGAAAGGAAGAAGTCTTGGCTGAGAATTCACTGAGAAGTCCTGGTTCCTCTCTGATTTCAAGAGGCAGACACAAAGATCAGATTTAAATATAAGTGGATTATTAAAAAAACTGTTCTCCAAACCCAAGCCAGAAACCTGGGAAAGTGGAGCCAAGCCTCATGGATGAGTTACTCTTTCCACTCACACACAATAATTAAATGGCTAATAAACAACAGTTCATTAAAGACAAGAAATTAATTAGACCAATAAATAAGTCAACAGTAACTAATTCCCAGACTATTATGATAACAACAGCAGTTTTCTGTCTTTCTCTCCAGAGAGGTGCCTCCCACCTCTCAGGGCTCTATGCCAGCCCCGTGTCACACTGCCACTTGTGTTGGCTGTCATGGTTCTGCTTCCCATGCTGGGCTCTCCAAAGTGTTACTGACGCTCTCCGCAGAGGACGAAAGCACTGTGAGCTTCAGAGGGAGAAATTGAGGACCAGCTTCCACATGAGGCCACCAGTCTTGTGCAGATGGACTGGGGGACCCAACCCTTCACAGCCCGTCCTGACTTCAGACTGATCGCACCAAGGCTGAATTGACAAGAAAAGGGGCTCCAGAAGCTCAGGTGGAGCCCTGAGCACCAGCTGCACTGCTTAGTTGACAGTACTTTCCCTGGCTGTGTCCTCCATGCTCCCACCTGCTCTCCCTCAGAGAAATCTGCTATAGACAGGACACCAGCTGGGTGCAGGATGCTCCCTGTCACTTGGCCTCCAGGCTGGGGATCTGACTTTGTGTTTAGCTGCAGAGATGTAAGTAGAGAGAGAGGCTTAAAAACTCACATGGATGCCCATGTGTCATTAGGAATCTGCTAAGATTCAGAGAAATCTGGAGGTTGTGAAACCAGAGTAAGTTTTCAGCTCAGACTCCAGCCAAAGTAATATTTGTCAGGTAGAAGTGTTAATTACATCCACCCTGATTATACTAAATTTCCAGACATACTGAAATCATCAAAAAGTGGAAGCATTTGCTCTGATGTGCATCACATTGTTTCTCAAACATCTCATTTCTAAGGGGAGCACTTTTCAGGAGACTGAGAAAATTACAATAGTTTCAAAGCACACACTTAATTTGTGGGAATCTGGGAAAGGTCTTATATTAGTCAAAGTGTCAACTCTCAATCAGTAGAAACTTGTATTCTGTGCACAAGGATAATCTGAATAGACAAAATGAAGTGCCTTTGGTCAATTATTTCCATTACAAGGAAATCCTTCTGGGTAAAGGTAGTGAGAAGTATTTAAATGAGCTTGCTTAATGGTCACTGGAGGTACAAATTCATCTTGCTGCCTAAGATTTCAATGGTACTGTACTCTGTGTTACATGGGATGCTAACATGCAATATTGCAGTCTGACAGGCTTTTGTAGGTACAGTCATATAAAAATTTCTCTCATCTCTTCCCTCCTCCCTTCTGTGACCCAGTTTGCAAGTCTTGAGATGATGCTCCTGTAATTCAAGCTTCAAGAACTAGTTCTAGTAAAACAGGCTAGAAGGGCACACACAATGTATGAAGGCAGTCGTGCCCAGCTGCGGGGGAGGGAGAAGGCAAGGAGGGAGGGAAGAATAGTTATCTGGAGGTTAATATCTTCTTAAACCACTGCTGCACCCCTCCATGAATTCATGGTCCCATGCTGCTCCAGTCACTGAGGAAGGCACACGTGCTGGAAGTTTTGGGTTCTAATTCTGGCAGTAACACGGGTTAACTGTGACGTGTATTCAGCAATAATCTGTTGATAACATTATTTGACAGGCTGAATGCATACCTTACAATCTTCATTTTAAAATACATTCTAGAAGAGAGTGACACTAGTGTTGTTGAAAAATCAAGCAATTGTTTAAGAATTGGGTAAGAATCAGGGGGAAGGCCAACAGGGCAGATATCCAGGTGGGAGTCTGTTATAGACCATCCAGCCAGGACGAAGAAGTAGACCAAGCATTCTATAAGCAGCTGGGAAAAGTCTTCGGATCCCCAGCTCTGGGATGAGGAATGTACATGGAGGTTGTCTACCTAGACTTTAGTAAAGCCTTTGACAACATATTCCACAACATCTTCCTGGAGAAACTGGCTGCCCGTGGCTTGGATGGGTGTACTTTTTACTGGGCATAAAACTGACAAAACTGGGGTGGATGGATGGATAGATGGATGGGTGGATGGATGGGTGGATGGATGGATGGATGCATGGATGGATGCATAGATGGATGCACAGATGGATGCACAGATGGATGGGCGGGCCCAGAGAGTGGTGGGGAATGGAGTTGCATCCAGCTGGGAGCTGGTCACCAGAGGTGTTCTCCAGGGCTCTGAGGTATTTGGGCCAGCCCTGATTAGTATCTTTATCAATGATCTGGGTGAGGGGATAGAGTAGATCCTCAGTCAGTTTGCAGGCAACACCAAGTTAAGCTAGCTGTTGACTCAGGTTGGTTCCTGGGTTGTTTATTTTGCTATACACAAGATCTGCTTACTGTTCTCTCCTTTAAACAAGAATGCAGACTAGTACCCATGGGGAGCCAGGGAAGGAAGGATTGTACACATGCATTTGAATGACTACAAATGTGTTCAGGTCTCTTCCCCAGGTATCTACTGCCAGTGGTGCTGGGCACATGTAAATCAGTAACTCCAATTACTCCAGTAGAGCTGAACTCGACTTTTTTTCCATGGGGAATTTGGCCAGTTGAATGTATGCATAGAACAGTTCAGTGCTTGGCTTTATATTTTGGAGAGAGTTGTTGTTAAGATAGCTTTGCTAGTCAGGGAAAGAATTTTTCCCAGACCAGGACATTTCTGTAATATCTGTTATTTATTCAGAGCAGCCTGTTCTATTCCAAAAGCAATGGAGTTGCTCTTTTGAACTATTTATAATTTATTTTAGGCAGACAAGAAGCAGAACTATTGCAGGCAAAAAGAAGCTGCCCAAACTGTCTGAGTAGCAAGCTAGATAGCATGCTCCTCTCAAATCCCCAGGGACCGCCTGCACATCCTGAATTTACTCATCAACCCTTTCTTGCCCGTTGTGTAGGCCAAGGTGATCTGAGGAAGGTTTAACACAAAAAGATAACTATTAAGGACTGAGGTGGGCTGAGCAAATGTTTTCTTCTTTTCCCTCAAAAACAGTATTCAGCAGATTTGAGTGACAAGGTGCTACAAAAACTTACTTGAGGTCAATTTAGTGAACAAAGTAGTATCAGCAAATATCAAGTGCCCAGAGGAGAATATATGACCCCAAACATGCTTTTGTTGTATCTACTGTCCATTAGCTGATCTCTCACCTTCTGATATTTCCTTGCATGCTAAAACAAGACCAGGTATTTCTGCTAGCACAGCTCCTAATCACTGAGTGTTGGCCAGCTTCCTGGCAAAGCTGGGGACAGTCATGGCTTGAATTTGTTAAACCTCTGAGCTTATTGAAATTACTACAGTTTCACAAGGCATTCAAGAGGACACAGGAATGAGCCTGTGTAGGAAAAGGTGAAGGAATAACAGGAGACACGAATGAAATGGATTGGTAAGCTCTAAACGCTTTTTCTATCACTTCAGAATTTAAGATAAGATTAATCCACTTCCTAGGCACAGTGGAAATCTGCATTACAAGAATACAAAAAGAAATGCACATGGCAGTCTGTTAGTATGAGACTGAGTCAGACAGATGCTACAGAAAGGGATAATACAAGGTACTTACAGCATGATGGAAAGACAACAGAGCCTCTGTGCTAGGTATGGTGTGAGAATAGGCTACCAAAACCTGTGAGACTCTGAATGAATGTCTGGATTACTGCAGACATTATTTTCCAGAAAATGGCTACAGTATGAAGCAAGCACCATCAAGCACCAAAAGAAATAAGTAACAAAGCAGTGGAATATCTGAGACCATGCCTCGTAAATGTCTAAGAACAGAGTATTTCCATTCAGTACAGTAGAGAAAATGATGCAGTTTGCAGCGGTATATTGATACCCTATCTCAGACTTTTGCCTGATTATCATCTGGACAGCCCCTGTGAGATCCACATTTGAAATTTATGTGATGATGCAGGCACACCTGAAGCAGGAAGTCAGTGACTGAACTGTTGCAGAAAAGCAATAGACTTTATTGTCCACCAGCACAATGCAAATGAGTCATGCCAGATTCCTGTCTGATAAGTGTCTTCTGAAGGAAAAACTTTGGGGAAATATGATGGAAAAGTTTTGACTGGAATTACCCAGCAACTATTGAGGGTGAAAATTAATTTTGCTGAACTTCAGCTATCTAAATGTCAGGTCGAAACTAGTTTTGCTGAACTCTTCTGCAGTCAGTGGAAAAGGTGGGCACCCCTGGAGGGTGAGTCCTGTATTTTAGGCATTTTCTAGCACAGACTAAATTCAAAATGCTGTGTAATATAAGTAGTCAGTTTTGGTTTATGGATTGTTGTTGTGAAGGGTTCATGCTATCAGTGGAGCAGCTTGGATGATCAC
Organism: Prinia subflava; assembly: GCF_021018805.1. Classification (NCBI taxonomy): domain Eukaryota; kingdom Metazoa; phylum Chordata; class Aves; order Passeriformes; family Cisticolidae; genus Prinia; species Prinia subflava. The sequence goes on from NC_086249.1 coordinate 34,166,110, forward strand.
TTTTCCTCCCAGTAAGTATCTACAGAATTGTTAGCTGAGATCGTCCCCACTGACAGCTCTGGTGGGCAGCTGGTCAGGCACACTGACTCAGCAGGGATTCTGATCTTGCATTGAAGACACTTCTCTAAACAGCAACAGGAGCAAGCCCTACTGTGAAAAGAATAAGTACCTTGCCCCTCTGACAGTGAAGGCATTCCTGTAAAGAACAGCATCTCCAAAACTTTAGAGCAGGCAGGAAGCAGCTAAGATGAACATCCCTGAAGAGCACAAGGTGCTTGGACTTTAGTGAAGAAAATCTTCCAGAACTCAGTTTGTGCAGTGTTTTACCAGATCCAGACACTGTTTGGTTCTTCAGAGGTGTTGGCTGCTCAGCCTCTGGGTAATCAATTATGTGCTACAGTGACTCCTTCCTGCAGTCCTTCAGGTCCTTTTCTCCAGTCCTCTGTCAATTTAGGCATCTCAGTGTTTCACAAGAAACAATTCCACTTCAGTGTTATTATTTCTCTCCACAAAGAGAAACTTGGAATAATCTGGAAAGAAAGGACAATGTAAGAAATTCATCTAGATAAATATTTTGAGGAGCTGACAGTAGCTCCTTGTAAGAAAAGCTGAACAAAGCATGCAGTGCCTTGTCCCGTTGTTGATGGTGACTGAAGAATTAGAATTTCACTCCTGATATGGGCTTCTAAAAGAATTTTAGAAGATTCTTTTCTTCTAGAAAAAGAACAATGGGCTTCTAAAAATAATTTTAAATTAAAATTTATAAGTGGGAAACATTGTATTTCTCATTATTAGAGAAGCCTTAGGGAATCTTGGCCTGAGTCACCTGAGTGACCCTGAGAGGTGACCCTGAGAGCAGACCCCATGCAGCAGTGAGTGCTGTAGGGGAAGAGAGCTGGAGTAGTGCTCCCAGAGCCTGCTCAGATCTGTTTGCCAGTAGTCCCCATTTCTCACATCTATTGGAGACAAAATCTTTCGTTCTCTAGGCCAAGACACCAGGGCAGGATTATTAGGCAGATATTTGATTAACAATAAAAGGATCAAACAGATGTGGGTCGGTGGAAATGATCTGTGCTCTCTTGCACTTAGTCTGGAGTAAGCAGAGGAAACAGTAGGTAAGTTGTGCCAGAAGGTCAGCACTTGAGGCTACCCTATGTTTCTAGAGATGTCACAACAGATGCCATTAGTACTAGGAATAACTATGTGGCACCTGCCAAAAAATACTCTTTTCCTAGAGTCCACCAGTAGAAGTGATTTTCTGGTTTATCCCACATTCATTCTCTATATGTATTCTTTTTCTGGCATTGGTAGTGTTAGCTGAGTAGGTTACCAGCCTCACATGTTCACCCCTCCTCTTCAGGACTTTCATCTCCCTGCAGACAGCCCCAAAGACAGCCTCAGTGTAGAAGCAATAAGTTACCATAAAAGTTATGCTCTCTGGACCCCGAGAGCACTGCAGTTGTCACTAAAAGGTGCAGAGATCTCAGAAGTCCCACGTTGTTGCTATCTTGTGATCCATCTCTGTTGTTTGTATTTTCCTATAAGAAATAGTCTGGGCTTGACTGTGAGAATGTCTGCCTGGGCAAGGATGCATAAGAAGTACAAATTCTGGGAAAAGTAAGTTCCCTAAAAGTAGATCTGAAGACCAAGGGTGTCTGGCATTTGCTTCTGGCAGCCCTGCATCTGCTATTGGCAGACCTGCTGCTGTGTTCCAGAAGTCATCACCACACGCTGATCAAAGCTCATTTGCTCATTAAAATCTCTATGCAGCCATCTATTTTCTGTGCAAGTGGTATTGAAGTGTGCTGGTTATGCCTGGGATAGAGTTAAATTTCTTCACAGTATCTGGTATGGGTCTGTGTTTTGGATTTATGCTGGACACAGTGTCAGGGATGTTTTTGTTATTGATGAGCAGGGCTTACTCAAAGCCAAGGCCTTTTCTGCTCCTCACCCCACCCTACCAGCGAGTGGGCTGGGGGTGTGCAAGGAGCTGAGACAGGGCACAGCCAGGACAATTGACTCCAGCTGACCAAAAGGATCTCCCAGACCATGTGGTGTCATGCTCAGCAATAAAGTTAGGGGGCAAGGTTGGCCAGGAGGCAGCTGCTTCTCAAGGACTGGCAGGGCATTGGTCAGTTGGTGGTGAAAAACTGTTTTCATTTGCATCATCTTTTTTTGGATTTATTTCTCTTTGTTATTTTTTTTTCAATAGATAATAGTACTAGTAGTAGTAATAATAATAATAATAATAATAATGGTACTACTACTACTAATAAATATTATTACTACTGTTGTTCCTTTTATTACAATAATTAAACTGTTCTTATCTCAGCCTGTGAGTTTTCTCACTTTTTTGAGAGTTTTTACCCTTCCAGTTCTCCTCCTGTCATCCCACTGGGTAGACAATGAACAAGGGACTGTGCTTAGTTAACAGCTGGGGTTAAACCACAGCATTAAGACATCTGATTCATACATTTTCTTTTGCACTTTCATATCATTAATAATCTTTAAAATGGAGAGGAATATTAGTAAAAGGTGAGAGCTTTTTTGTAATGGCACTGAGATCAAATCATCCTGTAAATTAAAATATGTATTTTCCTTCAAATAGGTTATTATTCAGCACTGACATTAATTATAGTTTTTCTTAACTATCTTAGTGTCTCTCTGTTGCTGTCTTTTACTGCCTTGTTTCTCATTTTTCCTGCTTTCCCCATCACCTGACACAAAGAAAGGATACATAGCCAATTACTGGGATTTTTAGACAAATTCGGCAGCCTCTTTATTTACTTTGATTCAGATGACAGTCCTATCTGACAGTTTTTTCAAGACCAGTGTTAGCTGAATAAATGTAGGTTGGCAGTGCTAACAGAGAATTTCCATTTTGTCTAAACCCCCTGAAAATCCACTTTGATTCAGTACTGAGCACCATTTCCCTTTACAAACCCACATAGAAGGAAAAACAGCTGGAACCCAGAGCACTTCTCAGTAGGCTGTGTTTTTGCACGTGATCCATGCGGGCAGTGGCGTTACCCCACAGCTCTGTGCCAGCTGTGCTCGGTGATGAGCCCATGTCCCATATTCCCCACGGCGTGTGACCACAGGCACAGCCCAGGGTTAGCATGGACCAGGGGGGCTCTGAGCACACAGTTTGGGTGTGGCCACCATGGGTGGTGGCACGAGAGGTCAGCTGCATGGAAAAGATCTGTGCTGCACCAGCTGGCCCCCAGGACACAGCTTGGCCCCTGGACATCTAGGTTCTTAGGAGAGGGAGCGCTGCCCAAGGTTGGACAGGTTTTGTAGCATCATGGGCAGGGTCAGACCCTGGTAAGAAAGAGCAAGTGCAGGGTAAAATGTAGTTAAGGGCTGTGTCTGTCCTTTCACTGGCCTCTGTTCATAGGGCTCAGTCATTTTAGTGGGTAGCAACGAGGTAAAAAGGATGGACCCACTTTGCAATTATCTTCCCTAATTTCTTAGAGAGCTACCCTGGTGCAACCCATGCGAGTCTGAGAGAGGACCAAGCCTCAGCTCTGCCCTTGAGATTTGCGGTGAATGTTTCTCCCCTGAGGCTGCCCACACGCTGTTCTCACTGCACAAAGCCTGGCCCTCTAGTCCTGCAGGAGCATCCCTAGTGAATTCGCTGCCCTGTGACAGGGGATGAAGATCTTTATGTAGATTGGATTAGACTGAAATGTCAAATGCTCATAGGTGTCCTCACTTTCCCCAGAGGGGAAGCAGGCAGCTGAGGTTTTCTGATGTTTGTGCTATAAAAGCAGAAAGATGTTCAACAAAATGGCTGTGAGGTGCAGATGCTTCACAATGACAGCACGTCCAAAAGTGAACCTGGTTTCACAGGAGAGATGCAGATCTTTTCACAAAGAAGTCCTAAAGAATGACTGAAGACACACATGAAACTGAAGGAAATATAGATGAGCTGCTCCTTCTAAATGCTGTGTTCCGAAGACAAATTCCAGGTACCTTGAGGACAGTCACTTCCAGTGGCTGCATTATATGACCCTGCACCTCCGTATCCACTCAGAAACAGCTGGTGAATTGAACTCCAAGAGTTCACGCTCATTTCGGCAGTCTTCAGCATGGGTCTTGTGGGAGAGATTGAATTTCCACCCAAAGTGCTTGCTACAGCACCAATGGGACATTTAACGACTGCACATCTGACCCAGGATGGGTAAAACATCACAGCAGGAAGGATGCTAAATTAGTGCAGAAGGGCCTCATTCTATACATTTGCTGGCATAAATCAGAAGTCATTGGTGCAAATGAGGTTACTCCATGACAAGTCTTGTAGGGACATGACTGACACTGCCTCGATTGCATTTTTTTAAGTAGGATAAGAAGACGGTGTGCTGGGTGCCAATCACATTTCAAGCTTGTTTGCTGTGGGAGCAGACATCTCTGGAAGAGCTCTTGACACTTCTAAGCCTGTGCATGAATCACTGCACACATCACGGATCAGCAGGAGAAAAAACCCAAACAGGGCCTATTTCCCTCTGCAAGGTGTCAAGTCACATTTTCATTTTTAAATAGTTCTCAGGTTCTCCAAGGTGAGGGGAAAAAAGCAAACTCTAGTAGTATTTCCTAAGCCTGATTAGTTTCATGTCTGTAGGTGACATCCACCTGCAAACTGCCAGAAGCTGCCTCATGGACTTAGAGGCTGTGGAGTGATGGACTGAGGTAGGGCAGAATTTCCAATTGCTGATTGCCATCCCCTCTAACTATACATTTATCTGTCAAGACTTTTTGACAAATTACAGGCAAGCATGTGTCCTGTCCAATCAATAGCAAATACCACGATTCATCGCAGTGAAGAGTTGTTCTCAGTCCTGAGACCAAGGTGTACCTTGGCCTGACATTGGGTTTGTGCTCTAAGTATTGAACAATATTTTTTTAATAGGGTCTTAGTATAAAGAAGTGCCTGGGAATTGAAGGAAGAAAAGCCATATGCTTATTTTCATGACCCCTCCTTACAGAGATACAGAAGATTCCTCACAAAAGGAAGACAAGAAAAAGAATAATTTTCTTATACAAAGGGCATGGCAATGAATAGATGGCTTTAACCACTTAGAAGCCCCTTTTAAATGATCATATTACAGCCATTATATAAAAAGCTTAACAATACTTTTATGTCCTCTGATCCTCAGAAGCCTCCATCATGGATACTCATGCTATAATAACACAAAAAACCTTGTAACACTTGAAAATATTATTTGGCACATCTGTACTCCCATTCAAACAGGTTTTTAAAGCTGTGCATTGGAGACACCATTGTCTTTTCTCAATCACATATATCTAGGGCACAATTGTGGACTGGATCAACTTCTACTCTCGTGCTACTAGATTATGCCTTGTTTTGATGAAAATCCAGAAAAGTCCAAAGCATGAAGAGTGTAAGAATTAAGTGGGATCAGACTTCACATGGTTGTGTTTTCTGAGGCCATCTGGTTAGCAGCATGTATTAAGAGAGCAAGACAGCTGCTCTAAGTACAACAGTAAAGTTGATGAATGTGGCTGAAACCCATCAAGTGTTTAGCAACTGATGATATCAGCCCAAGGAGACATTATACATGCCCTGGTAAAAAACTTTGTGTCATCACCTGAAATATCTTCCATGCACTGACTTCTAGAATTGGGTCTTTTATATAATATCTTATGGTTCTGTCCAGGCCATCTGGAACACAAGCTGCCAAAAGACGTGAGAAGTTTGCTGCTAGCTTGCTTCAATACACAAAGTTGTGGGGTTTTTTAAAAGATGAGAGAAATGCAAATAACAAGGTGTCAAAATACTGGGGGAGAATTTCACTAAAACTTCACTCTGGAAACAGGTGGTCCTCTTTTTGCAAAATTTTAAGAGATTGAAGTACACACATTGGGGCAAGAAGTTGTCTTGCCATTTCTCTTCTTTGTAAGTGGGATTGTGTTTCTTTAAGATACATCCTCATTCCTCTATGCCATAAGCTTCTGAAGCACAACATACTTAATTTTTTCTGCAGAACACAGAAGTGCACTTCAGTGAAGGGAGCAAGCTCATTCTGCACTGAACTGACTGGGATAAGCTGTGCTCTTCAATTTAGGTGTGCTCAGAAACGTTTCACTAAATTTTGGCCACAGTCCCCTCCTCCACAAACCTGTTTTTGCTTTTCTCTTCTGAGTTAGACCTCACAAAGGCAAGAGGCCAGATGGTAATCACCTGACACAGAATGAAAAGTCATTATTTCCAGTAGTGCAACACAGCTTTGTAACTGCTTGTTTGGAGCTGGCAAAGGAACAGAGCTGGCTCAGGCTGGGAGCCTGTTTGTCCGGCTGCCGGCCCACCTGACTGAAGCTGTGGGTCTGCATCTGGCTAGCCTGAGCTTGAGGGAATTTGGGATATGGAACCTTGCATCCATAAGTGTTGACACAGCTGAAGAAGTGTTAAAAGGCAAAGTGGATAGTACAGCCCATTAATCTGTGATATGTGAAAAACTACAGAGATTTTGTCTGTTTACTTTTTGTTGGTGTTGGTGGTTGTTCTGTTTTCTGCTCAAATTGAAATTTGTTTGCCCTATGCTTTGTGAATTACTCTGATGGCTGGAAACAAAACAAAACCAAAACAGAATTTATAACAAATAATACTCCATAAAACAAAACCTGATTCAGACAGAATTAAATCTTTATTAGATCATTTAAGACAGTCTTTTGTCTTACCCTTGTTGACATGCATTTAACTGTAATCATTAACTCTATTGAGGAAGAAGTCTTTTTTAACAACTTACATTTCCTCTGTTTCATGTCAGTTTGAAATGCCAGGTGCTTATGGTTGCATCATGCCAATAGATTGCTTCATTTTCATATGCATTCAGAGTTGTACCTTCAAAGCTTTTTCTAACAGGAAATGCAAAATAACATCAGGGCTAACATCATCAGATGCCAATATTACACATTTGGAGGCCTTTTCTTTGCCATGGATTTAGCCATGAGGCTTTTACTTGCTCTTACCAGAGCTAATCCTGGAAGCAGTTTTACTGCTCTGGGTTTGATTCCTGGAAAAGCAGCTTGTTTGTATGCTTTCTGCTATAGAACTGGTGAATATTTGTAGATAAGATACAGTAAACACGTTGGCAGTCACTGTGTCATTACCTTCTTCTAGACAAGGGAAAAGGAACACATCAAATCTTCTGGGATGTGATAGGAAGCAGACAATGCTCAGGCTCTTTCCCCACCTGAATTGCACACAGGAGCAGTCATCTGCTCACAGGCAGCTCACTGTGGGATTGGGACCATGGTCTGACTAAACATGAAAAAGACAAACCATGGGAGTTTCAAGACAGGCAAGCAGTGCTGATTCACCCCTGAGAACTTAAAAGATTTTAAACAATCAAGGCCAGCCTCAGCTTGACTTTTTTTTCCTATTACTAAGGTAAAAAGCAACAGAAGCAAAAAAGAGACTCTGTGTCTCATCTGAACAACATAAGGGAGCACAGATGATACTTTTTTGCCCATTTGTAGGGGACATAAATGAACTCTGTACAACATCAAAACTGTATTCTTCTCTGTTTATGAACAAAGTCTCAACTTGCATTATTGTCACATACTGAGGAGAGCAGAGATGTGTTAACATTCTCCCGGGCAAAAACTGTGGTGCTTCCCACAAAGAGAAGAGCTGATGTGGGGTGTTCCTTTGACATACATATGCACTTTGTGATTTTACAATTGGTAGCAAAGTCTGCATGAGGGTAGCAGGAACAGGTAAGAATTTTTAGTATGGTTGCAAGAAGACTGTCAAGAGCTCAGTGATCTGGGCAGAAAGCAAAAATAAAACTCCCCAAATCAGAGAAACATAATTTCTTAACACAGTGCTCTCCAACTTTCATATGGAAATTTCTCTATTCACCTCAGGAACACTTCTACAAACATGTAAATCTGCATAAATATAGGATCTTATTCCATGCTGTGTATAATCAAAGTTAAATTGCCTAGTTTGTTCATAATTGCTGTGCCAACAAGTACCTGGAGTTGGACTGGACATCATGGATGGCTCTTTGAGGCATTTAGTGCTTGTTTGGCAAGGCTTCCTTCTGCTCTAATGGGTGCACTGGGGACCCATTCCAGCACGGAGACAAAATCAATTTGCTTTCACAGAACTTTCAGCACTTTCCTTAGAGCTGTGGTTAGAGCTGTGTTTATTCATGATGTTTCTGATATGAAAGGATTTTACAATGCATCCCAACAATGTCAACAGACACTTATGTTAGTTATTAATTCAATGGATTGATATAATTTGGAATCTCACAGTACCTGTGAATACATGAGTGGGATTTTAAGATGTAAAATGTGATTGCTCCTGTCAAAAACTAAATTGCAACCTTGAAGGAAAGATTATGAAGCATCACCCAAAAAGCTATAGGTATATTTTTATAGTAGTGACTATTGGACAGATTTTTGACATATGGTCTGATCTGTCATTCTTCTGATCTTGCTCACTGATTTGGCAAAATGTGCAAACCTGTCTTCAAGAGATTAAGGTGAGAAGGGAGGAAATCTGTGACAAAACCAGAGAAGTTACCAAGAACAGAAAAGAGGAACAGTTTCTCTTAGCAAAAAAGAATCTGGTCCAAAGATAAATGTTTTAGATCTTCTGAAAAATTCAGAGGACCTTCAACTCTAATTACCTTCAGCAAGACTTAAGCACTTGTAACACTCAGGAGAACTATGCTGGTCCTTGAAGGGCTGCATATTTGCATTTTCAATCCTATTCACCTAGCTGGTATCTGTTGGTTGCACACCATATTTTATATGCTGCATATGTCTATCTGACCTGCTGTCAACATCTGTTCTTCCAATGGTACAAGTGTGCCTAACTACAAAATATCAAACTAGGAGTATCTTAGTGCCACATTTTATTTTTGTCTTGTTTTTTAAAGTACGTATTCTCAGAGATCAGGTACTGCAGAAAGAAAATATATGGTTTCCTTTTAGCAGTTAATACAGCTAAGGTCTGGGAAGAAGAAACAGCTTGTTCCACGTTGTCTTCTGTGTTTGCTGCCTGGAGAAGTGTGGGGCTCCCTGCAGTAGAAATCTTGATGCAGCTGAGCTAAGTCTGGAAATGAGGCCATACTAGTACATTGTGAAGGGGAAAGGCTGCAGTTCTACATTTGTCAAGTCCTTCTGTTTCTCTGCTGAGGAACAAATAAGAAGCAATGTCATAACAGAGGACAGGGAAAATGAATACCAATGTAAGCACCACCTCACACTGGTTTTCAGTCCAATTCAAAATTAAAAGTTCACATTGTCAGGCAGTCAAAGAGGGTCTGTAAATACCCAGACAGATTAAAAGAGCTTCAGACTTCCCAGACTGAAGGCTGTTCAGCAAAATTGAAGATGGCGCCAAGCTAGTGATTAGCAAAAATATTAAATGCATGAAAGGATTTTGTATTTATATTCTGAACAGCATTGCACTACCAATCAGTTGTTTTGTTATAAAGTGCTCTAATTATCCTGAGCTACTGATGCAAATACATTATAAATCAGTTGAATCAATAAGGGAATTTCATTATTGCAGCTTCTTGTTCAATTCTGGAGAGCTGGGGGACAATGAGCTCTTGATTATCCCCTGTGTAAATGTTGACAAACTTTACTCATATTGACTAATGTGCTTCTGGAAGAGAGTGAGATTTTGCAGGGATGGTGGTAGAATAGAATAGAATAGAATAGAATAGAATAGAATAGAATAGAATAGAATAGAATAGAATAGAATAGAATAGAATAGAATAGAATAGAATAGAATAGAATAGAATAGAATAGAATAGAATAGAATAGAATAGAATAGCTTGCTGTAGGTAACTGATTTCTGAACATTACAGTGTTGGCTGATTTCAGGGAGTACTCTGCCACCTTTCTTTAGTCATAGGCTGTGTCTGCAATGCCTTGGAATGGGTATGTGCAAAAGCACTGGTGTTGAGCTGTGAGAACCCATGTTTCTCCCATTTCAAGGCAGTTTCCCTGAGACTCCTTCTCTCCATCAGAGACATTGGTGAATTCATGAGCAATATCTCCTCGTTCTGTTTTGTCCAGAAGGAAGCTTGTTTGTACACTTGAAAGCCTTTCCATAAGGTGACCCAAACACAGTGAAGGGGAACTACTGACTCAGGTTTAAATAGTACTCCTGAGTTCATTTGATCCGAAATACCACTGCCAGTGAAATAGCATCACAATTCTCTTGCAGCTGAAATTAAGTATTGTTATGATTTTGAGGGGCTTCTTCCAAAGACAGCTACATTTAATATCCTAAATATTTTTCTGCGCTCTTTCTCTCACTCATTTTCCCACTGTAATTGCTTGTGGCATCAGGCATTCTGGTTTTCTTACTATGTTCTCCTAACAGCACAAATCCTGCATCCTAATCAGTGAGCTCAGATATGGTCAAAAGCTAAAGAAAGGAAGACATGACAGCTCATTATATGACTTCATAACCACTGTTATTTTAATGTTTCAGAGAGCACAATAGAACTGGTCAACATTTTTTACTCAAAAATATTTTTTGATGGAAGAATGATAAGACACCAAGAGATGATTCAGTGCTTCAGGAAATTGTTGACAATCAGCTGGCTGTCTGCAACCACGGCTGATGGTAAAAAGGATGAACTTTAAAAGAATACAGCTGCTTGAAATAAAAGCTAAAAAAGTAAAACATTTTTCTTTGGGCACAATGTCTGACAGTAACCAAACAACTACTGTTTAGAGCTTATGTTTTAAAGCAAGGTGTCAGGAAAACCACAAAGAGGAAAGCAGAGAGCTAGAGATGATGACAGTGTTACAGATTAGACTCAAAAGAACCTGGCTGTTACACCATTCTCTTATCACCACAGCCATGAAAGCTTGCAGGAGCTGATCAACAGCTTCTGCCTCAGATATTATCTGCAGCGGAAAAAACACCCACAGTTTCTCCTAAATACTTCAACATTTTTTAGAAGCCAACATGTATTTTTCCCATATTTAAATTCTTATTTCTCTTCTCCTCCCTTAAATTTCATATTAAAAACATAATCCAGATCTTTCAGCAAGTTTCATCCAGTCTCAGGTATGTTTGGATAATTTGCAAGAAATTCTGGTATGATTAACCCAGTGAATGCAGAGATCACTACCCAAAAAGAAGCAGCATGTTAGATTTCTGATTTTTTTAAAGAATTGATTTTCAGAAGCTTATGCAGTTAGGAAGAAAAATCAAATAAAACATGGTAGATTTTACTTTCTAGTTCTGGGTTAGTCTTTTAACTTCCTTCAATCCCACAGGATCCAAGTTAAATCTGTGTATGAAAACTGGCTTTTACATTTTGCTGTTAGTTTTTAACAAAACACATACAATCATGTTAATTTTCTATTCACTTTTTATTATCCCCACTGCAGGACTGAACACATGCAGAAGTGCAAAGAACCCTTTAAAACATGTACCTGGAGAGTCCTCCCTTGCTGCAGGAAGATATACAGTAAGAGGGAAGAGCAGGAAGACCACTGACAAGTCAATGCGGCTCATTGTACACTGAGAGCACATCACACAGCTCACCCCGAGACAGAAACTATTGTGATTGCTAACAACTCTGCACTGAAGTGACATTTCTAGCTCCACTTGCTACAAACATGACTCTGGTCACCCTCTGGTCACACCATTTTGACTCTCCTCAGTACACACTGAAAATGGCAGCAATCAGAATTTGCCATCCTGAATCTGCTCTGTCATGAGAGTCAGTCAGCAAAAAGTTGGGAAGTAGTAGGCTGGAAGTGTAGGGCCTACTTATGTCCTTAATTGGAAGACAGAGTGCCTAGTCCATTCTTGTGTCATTATGAGATGGTTGTTGGCTCCTCTGGAAGTGATTGTCCCCAGCCTCCCAATCTGGCGCTATGGGCTTTCCCTCAGTCCCACAGGGGAGGTGGGAAGGTGGGACATGATGGATGAGTCCTTGTGGGCCAGTCACTTAGCGACCTCCTCACCTCCAGGAAGTGTGATGTCCTAGATGTGAAAAATCCTAATTTAATCTGATAGCATAGAGCTGTTGTAATGATATCTTCAGTGGTGGGATGGAGCATGCTGTGGAGCCAGTGCCTGCAGTTTGGTGAATTGGGTGGGTGAAGGAGGAGGGTTCTGCACAGCTGCCCATTGGAATTGGCTGGCTCCAGCCCCCCGTGTGCCTGGATGTGCAGAAGGCCACCTCACTCGCCAATCTCTTGGGACAGCATCAACTTGGACAAGCACCTTCATGCCCTGACATGTGGGCTCAAGCAGCAAAAGCAGAAGGACACCATTGCCACACCAGTCCTCAGGCTTTAGGAGGGGTCAAGGGCAATCCTTGAGCCTCGAAAGGGTTTTAGACACAGGGACCATTCCATGACACGGTGGGTTCAAAATCTGCCACACATTACTTGTGAAATGTTCCTCTGGCAGTGAGGCTCACCCTCACAGAGGTGGCCTGGTGTGTGCAGGTGTAAGTGTCCTGCCCTAGCACAGCCTGTGAAAGCTCATGGCCAAAAGGGTAGCCCCTGGGACCAGGCTGCACATCCTTCCAAAGCTGTCCCTTACAGAACACCAGAGGGAAGGGGCTCTGAATTGTTCCCCACATCTTTCACACACTTAGTGTAAAAGAAATGTTGGTGCAGTATGAACGGAGCTGCTGTCCACGAGAGGCCACACAATGCTGAGCAGAGCCCTGAGCCAAGGACCACAAGTTGAACACTCAGTGAGAAGTGCTCAGCAGAGTGTTTCTGAGAAAACCAGTGCATCCCACTGTGACAGTGCCTCTGAGGTATTTCTGAATTTATTCAGCAAGCATCTATCTCTAGGATCCAGGCTGATTGAAAGAGATCAGGTAGAGGGACAGATCTGGTGATGGTTGATGGACAGTGTGTCTTGACTATCTCTTTATTTTTTTGTACCTTTGCAAATGTGCAGTTTAGAAAATACCTGTAACTCAGGGTGATAGGAATGGGAAAAGCTGACTAATAAAGTACATGGTTATTCCTAACTGGATATTTCTCCATTGCTGATGAAGGTGGGAAATTGGAGCTTCTGTGACTCATCAATTTTCCTGTTCATGGTGTCAGGTATGAGTGTCACTCTATATTCAGAGATATCCTTAGCAAGGATGATAAAAAAACATGAAGCACAAAAACGAGTCAAGCAAAAGGAAAGTCACAAACCACTGAAATGCAGGAGTGGAGCTGCGAACAAAAATAAAAATTAACCCTCAGCTTTCTGGAGGGAATCACCATAGAGTTGATTCAGTGATAGCACCGACTCAGTGACACCACTGGAAACTGGGAATTCAAGCTGAGCTTTTCAAGAGACCACAGTCCATTAGAAATAGGAATGTTATTAAAATGTAATGAGATTTTGGAAAATAATATATGTAGGTTCCTTTTAAGTCCCAGCCATCATGCACAAGTTAGATTAATTTCAAGGGCAAGATTCATAGCAAGTATAGCCAGAGCGTCTATTAGAAATTAATAGCTTTAAAGCAAGGCAGTTGTCTACTGAGGTATGTAGGTACCACCAGATTTGCACTGGTTACTCGAGCATTATTCCAGTCTATGCACCAATTACAAAGGTGTATCCTTTACTTATTCCTTAAAATTCTTTATTAAAGTGATACAAGAATGAAGAAGCAAGATCTTTGTGCCTGTGCGGCAAATATATCAAGAAAGAACATCTGGGGGTTTTTTAAGCATTTGTGAGGTATCCAGCACATAAGGAACTGTGCTAGCCCAAGATCAAGAATTTGAGAATTGTCACAATGCATAAAATATAGATGAAGCCTGTTTGTACATTCAATTTTGCCTAGAGTTCCTGTTTCTAAAACTTTTACCAAGTCTTTTTCTCAAAAATTCTGCAGGGCACAAAAGGCCAGCAGACTTGAGGAGATGCTGCAGGTAGTAATTATCAACTAGTAAAAATCACTAGTGAGACACAATTTCTTCCTGATCATACCAGCAGTCCAAGGGCTTCAACCATCTAAAAACAGTTATCAGCATATGAAGAGGAGAAAAGTAGTTTGAGATTTGAGGAAAAAAAAGAAAATGTTACTCATGACAGATATCTTATACACTCCCCAAGTAGGCTGTGTTTATGTCTCTGTTTTGCACTGCTGAGACATCTGACATATGAAAATACACCTGTACAGACAGTTCAACAGAGCAGCAGCAAGAGCCTCAAGAAGTCTGCAGTGATGAGTTTCTTGCTTTCTTAGACTCAGCAATGTGACAATGGGTGACTACACTGGTGTTAACTCTATGTAACCCTGCAATGTCTACCACAGCTAGGGGTCCAGACACATTTCCAGCACCCTAGGCACCCCTCCGTACTGGAGGCTGCTTTTGATCTGTGCAACCACATCCATATCTTTACATAACTGCTCCTTCACATACCTCTGGTATGATCTGTTCACACCCAGCACCAAATGTCTGGGTTATGCTTTGAGGAGTTCTGGTGGAAATATAAGTCATTCAGGCCAGAAGATCATTAAGCACCAACTAATAATGCAGTGCCACATGTCCTAGAGTATGCAGATCCACTGCTGAAGCTACTGGAAGTCTGTTAGCTAAGCTAGAGAAGGCATCAGTAAAATTTTTCTCTTTTAATATCTTTAAATAGTTTCTTTAAAATACTTTTTATGAGGATTACAAATACAGCTGTTCCATATAGCTATTTTTTATAAAAGAAGAATTGTAAGTTTGCAAAATCTCAAATGCCTCTGCAGCCCAAGGTAACATAGTTAGCTGACTGTATTGGATAATTCAATTTCATTAGCAGCTTTTTCATACACAGTGAAAACCAGGAGAGTGCATACTTCTGCATGCCCATCACTCCACCGTGTATTGTGTTTCGTGAATTGCCGCCTCTCAAGCCTGTCAAGGTCTCTCTGGATGGCATCTCCTCCCTCCAGCGTGTCAATCAGACTACACAGCTTGGTGTCGCTGGCAAACTTGCTGAGGGTGCACTTGATGCCACTGTCCCTGTCTCTGACAAAGTTGTTGAACAGCACCAGTTACACCACCAACCCCCAAGGAATGCCATTCACACAACTCGACACGTGGACATTGAGTAGTTGACTGCAGCTGTGTCAGTGTCCAGTTAACTCCTACCCACCAACTGGTCCATCTGTCAAATTCATGTCTCTGCAGATTAGAGGCAAGAATATTGTGCAGGACATTGTCAAATACCTAGCACTAGATTGTGTCTGTTGCTCTTCCTTCATCCACCAATGCTGTAATCCCATTGTAGAGGGCCACCAAATTTGTCAGGCACCCTGCTCTTAATGAAACCATGTTGATTGTCACCAATCACATCATTTTCCACGTGCCTCAGTATATATCATATAGGTAAATATTGTACAGCTATACCTCTTCCTTTCTGATGCCTGTCTCCCTCTCTCATTGCTCTACATGTTCTGGTTATGATCAAGACAAAACAGAATGATTACAGCAACATAAATGCATTAGGACATGCAGTCAGCTGGAATTGGTTTTCCATGCTCTTTTATGAATAGCAGTTGAGCAGTCAATGGAAAGTGAGTATAAGCCCTTGCTACAGAACACCGCTTTCTGCATGAGTTGTGTGAAACTTACACTTTCAGTGCAGTTATGTCACTGAGGCTTTTTACACCTCCTGTCCCTTTTTCAAGTGATGGACTGGCAAGCAAAGGCAGTGACACATATTAGGGTGGCCATGAAATGGGTTCGTGTGATGTATTGCTGTGCTGTAGAGCAGCTAATGTTACAGTACTCCTTGTACTCCACAGCAGCTTTGCAACAACTTCCCTAGACCACAGCAGAGTGCAAGATGGCTCTCCTCTTCCAGTTCTATAATTAGATCCATTGCTCATCTGTCTCACCAGCAACAGACACTCGTCCATCTGTGACAGTACTCTGCCTTCGTCTCCACCAGGAACACTGACACATTTGCGTGTTGCCATGTGCCCTAGGAGCAGGAGCCCAGAACTCTGGCTTAGGGCTACATCACTTTGGCTTCCACCAACTCATCATCAAAGATGCTGTCCCTGATTCTGACAGCAACAGGGGGCACAGACAGCAAGTATAAAGCTGGATGGAAGCATCCACTTCTCTGGATATCTTGTTCTTCTTCCTACATCTTTTGTGCCTTGCCATCTCTTTTAGTGTGCTTTTCTTACACTGGATGCTCCCTGGGGGCGTGAATCTGTCATTATTATTTAGCTTTCCTTGTGCCATCTAGAGCTGTAATAAATCCTGAAGAAGGTCACTGTAATCAGCACATTGCAGTACAAGCATCACAGAGAAATGGAGTCTGCCCCAATAGGGAGGAAACATACTGAGCCTCAGAGACAAGAGCCCATGTTCTTGTCACGTGCCAAAAGCTTAATTTATTTCTAGTAGCAGTCCTGTCAACTCCTGAGTCCAATGCATTGCATTATCAGAAGTTATGTTTCACTTTACTCTTTCATAGAAATCTTCTGCCATAACACAGGGCACTGCATCCCGTAGCAGGTATGTTTTATCTGAACTTATGGCTAGATTCAAAAAATGAAAGCAAGATATTTTTCAGGTTTTCTAAATATTCCTGCCCAGGTGGGATGAAAAGCAGAACTGTAGCCAATGTTCAAAGGCAGATAATCTTAAGAAACAAAAACTAGATCCCCACACATCAGTTAAAATGCTTCATTTCTGTCATAGATTGTTTATTTATGTTTTAGAGCTGTATCAGAAACCTTTGTGACATTAGGGAAGGCACAGCAAATCTCCAGATTGTGGTCACGAACATGCTTGCTGAAGCTGCCTGGTTGAACACACACCTGAGGGTGGCAGGGAGGCTGAGGACAGCAGTTTCCCTCCCCTGCACACTGAGCTGCAGAGCAGGGCCTCACTTTGCTTGTTGTCAGCTGGAGCCGGCTGAGATGAGCACCAGGGGGTATTTCCCACAAAGATCCATCGTGAAACGGCCTTAAGATCTTGTAGGTGCTTCCAGGCTCTCCAGCAGCAGCTGCTGCCGCAGCTGTGAGTGGCAGCAATCACTGCTTGCAAAAGGGGAGCTGGGGACATGTGACACCTCCATCCCCATATCCTCCAGCACCACCACTTCCCTTAGGTGACCTGAATTATCCTCAGTGCTCACTTCAGAAACAGCAGCCTCTGCTACTCTTGATATTATTTCTGTCATCCCTACTCACACAAAACAAGCATCAAGTGTTTTTCAGCTGCACTCACTGGCAGGTCTCTAAAATCTTTTGAGCAAGGTGTTTCCAGCAAAAGCAAGGAGGGAGATTCCAGGTTATCAGGCCTTCTTGCAGGATGATGGAAGATGGATGTACTGCTGAACTCCTGTGGGTTGCATTCAGCCACATCAGCTGGAAAAGCTGAGCCACATCTGATTTAGATGAGGTTCTCCTGTCTGATATGTGTCATAGAAATCACATCTTCAGCTGATGCCTTGCCACCAGAGACAAAACAAATAGTATCAAATGATATCAAATGTCTTCTGAAAGGGTAGTTTTTGAGGAAGAAACTGCAGGTTTTTGCCCCATGTGATATGACCAAGGACCTAATTTTCTCATAGTAAGATCTTCACATGCTGGATTCATAACCAAAAAGTTTGTTAATGTTCTCAGCGCCCCACTCCCCACTCCATCTCTTCTCTTTGAGAGGTGAGCACTGCTCTCTTGAGGGGACCAATGGAGAAGGAGTAAGAAGCAGTCAGGGGTCTTGTTAAAACTTCCCATGCTTATCAGGCTTCAGCTGGATCTCCTCAGTGCTCTCCTGGCACCATCTCTCCTGCCTAGATCTCAGCTCTCTTGAGAGGTTTCTCTTCTTGTGTTTCATGTTGCACGAGGTTTCAGGAGGTCATTTGACCTTAACACTCCATCCAAAAAAGGCCAGCTTTGAAATGAGATGTTCATTGCTTGGCTACATGCTCTGATCTAACCTTCAAAGTTAGATCAGAGCACATTTAGCCAAGTTGTGAGTATCTTCAAGAGTGAAGACCGCTATTTGACCAGCTTGCTTGAGAATTTTCACCATTAATATGCAGTGCTATTGGTGTTACACTGCTATAAATCAATACATATATCGGGCTTTTTGTTGCACCACTCCTTTCATATCTACAGGCTCCAGCCCCAGCATGTACCCTGAGCTCACTCCCGTTTATCAGTGTCCTCTTTCTAGTGGGAGGGGACAGAACTGCAATGTCTAGTTATTGTGTAATGAGTGCCAAGCAGGGAACTGAAAACTCCCCCTGATTTCTGTCTCTGCTCCTGTTCATTCAGCCATGGGCTCCTGCTGATGTCAGGACTTACTGCTGGCCCATGTTCCATTTGCTGCCCACCCAAACCACCCATCTTGTTACACAGGTTCCCACCATCACAGATGTAGGATTTTACATTTGTCCTTGTAAAACTTCCTGAGGTCTCTGTCAGCCTGTTCCTGCAGCCAGACAAGGTCTCTGCACCTGAATGGCAGCCCTGCTGGTGAGCACAACAACTGCGTCCACGGTTTGAGGTCATCTGGAAAACTAAAGAGCAAGCCTTCAGTCACCTCCTGCAGAGCACTGGTAAAGGTATTGGAGAAGATCAGTCCCAGGACAGACCTCTGTAGTGCTCCAGAGCTGAGCCTGAGACAAGGGTCCTGCTGGGTTGCTCCAGTAGTTATTGGGGACCACATGTAGTGGTGTGTCTCCGTAACTACTAAGCACATGTATTCTGTCCTGAGTTTTCAGCCTCTTCCTGTGCAACTTTCTGCAACAATTGCTCTGTCTTTGAGTTGTTTCCCTCCAGTGTGGACTGGGCCTCCAGCTGCCTAAGTCTCTAAATCTCATCAAACATATTGTTGGGACTCCCTCATGAGCTGCCAGCGGGAGACAAGAGCGCCTTAAGATGAAGAATAGCTGGAGTTTTCTGATAAAAAAGTTTGTCTGGCCACCCTTACCCGACAGCAGCAGCCAGGACTCACTCACTCACTCACTCACTCACTCACTCACTCACTCACTCACTCACTCACTCACTCACTCACTCACTCACTCACACAGTTCCCACAAGTCTTCAAGGAGGCTATAAGATTGTCAAGGTCAGCTGTGGAAATTCTTGCCTTTGTTGGACGATTCTGTTTGCTGTGCTATGGGGAGCACAGAGACCCTGCTGTTGTTCTGTGCCTCTGATTCCAATGTTTGTGCATGTAGCTGCCATTAAGAGAACCTCAGTATTTCGTTTTAAGGAGTGTCTATTTGCAACAAAATGGCAACCTTTGAACCTTTGCTGTGATGTAGGAGAGGACTTAACAGATCATTGAAAAAGCTGGGGACATCCCCACCATGCCCTAGAGGTTTGCAACAAGCCACTGCTCAGTACCAGGATTTCAACAAACTTTGCCAAAACCACACACCTGTGAGGTTTTGGTAACGTTTGTTCTTTTGTCTTTTGAAAAAAGTAATTATTCTGAGTACCCCTGTTTTCCATGGCCCATGTTTTTTCCCTGCTGCCTGGCAGGAATCCCCTGGACACAGGGTGGGATTGCAGAGTCCTCATCACTTCCCCCACATCATCTTCCCTGTGAATGAGGCAAGCACATCTGTCTGGTGTCCTGTGCTTCACAGCATGATGGCAATTTGTTTGAAGAGAGGATCACAAGAAGTCAGGAAAGTTTAGGACCATGGTGGCACTGAGACCAGGATTTGAGGGAAGAGGTGTGGACATCTCTGGTTTATGGAGGGAAAGGCTGGGGATGTGATTCCACCACGTTTTTCACAACCAGGCACAGGCAGGTGTGTTGTCCCCTGGTAACCACGACCACTCCTCTGCACTGCTCATCCCTATCACCACCCCAAAACAGGAGCAATGAGCAAAGTGAAAAGCTATGTCCTTTGCCTGTGGCTGGAGATACAAAAATTAACTTTGAGTATACTTTTAAAATACTTTTTCAGTGTTTGCTATGAAAGCAACGTGAATAGGACTAATCTCTAATGAGAATTCTGAGCTGTTAGTACAGGAAAATACATAATCTCCAGTCAAATATGGAAAATAAAGTCAACATTTTATCTGCAGCCTCTGCAATTTTAGCTGAGGGAAGATAACATGCTATAATTTTGAATCATTGATTGAAAACTTGTTCACCACAAAGTATTATCACTGTGCTCAATTTTACCACATTCACATTCATGCTGACACAGTTCCCATGAAATGTTAATCTTGTCTAATCACTAGCACAGAGCAGTTAGGAAGCCTGTGGGGTTTTTTGAGGGGATATATTCAGTACACCAATGTAGCTGCATCCATGGAAAGCCCCAGTAAATGCATTTCTTGATTAGAGTAATTCAGCAGGCTCGTTAGAGGTCATAATTAACTACCGCCCAGTGCACAGACAAAAAAATCTTTGAGGCTGCTGCTGGAGAGAAAACATTTGGGAAAAGTAGGACTACAGTGGAGAAAAGTGATACAGTGTGCAATCCAATCATTACCAGAAAAATTGTTCTATAGCTCATATAATGGCTTACTCAATGTCTGTCTTGTAGGCAGACAATGAAACATATGTGCCAAAATCAATAAGACCTTATGAAAACCTAATCAAAATTTAATGCGAAGTATTTATGGTAAATAGTTCCACCCTAGAGAAAGCTACATTTCAAAACATTTTGATTGTTATTCATTTAAATTGAGTGAATAGTGCACAGAGTATAAACTTTGTTGTCATAAATTAAGCACAGTCCAGCTATCGGTTTGGGGTAAACCTTTTGCTTGTTAGGATTTCTGCTCCTGAACTAAGAAGCAGTTTATCACTTTAACAAATCCCTTCCAGTCTAATTTGTATATTGCCCTCAGAGCAGGGACTAGACCTCAGTTCTCTCCCTGTACAAGCAAGTGCCAAATCCTCAGCTAAAAATTAGATATTGTATTAGCAAATCCTTCATTCCTTCACAAAGCACAGAACAAGTTTATCTGAAGGACTGGAGGGTGGCCTCCCACTGGCTAGCCAGTAACACAGGGACTTGGGTACTCTCCACACCAAGGATGGGGGAATTTGCAGAGTATTTCACATAGGAGCTTTTTTTATGCATCAGTGACTTCTTTCTCTTCTTCACACACCAGTATAAAGATGTGAATGTAACCAGGTGTTTTTTTCTGCATAAATAAAGAAGACCTTGCAAGGGAGTCAGGTTTCTAGATGGTAGAGTCCATACAAGTTTTTAAGCTTTTTGAAATCAAGAAGAGTTATTTCCATATGAACAAGAAAGTCATTGCAATGCACGTATCTGTCCACTCCTGTGCTGGCTGTGAACTGACCCAGATGGTTACATTTATATCGCTATATTTATGTTCACCTGGAGGACCTAACATGCAGGCAGGCAGGATTTGGGTCTAGTGTGTCTAAGTACACCCTGCAGTACTTGCTTTGGCCAAAAGAGAATTGATTTTTGGCACCCAGACGGGGGTTGAAGGTTCTGGAAAGTAATTCTAGAAAGCATTCAGGAAAGTCAGAGTGCATAAACTGCTCAGCATTTTGTGACAGAAAGGGTTAAAAATGTTCTTAACAGTGTAAAAAGGGAAGTAATGATTAAGGGTGGAAAGCTGGCTTTTACCTTTACGTACAAAATTGGCTAGAATAGGTCTAGCATAATGTTATGTTCTGGCATACTGATATTAAAAGAACAATTAAATGCTGCTGAGAGTGCAAAAATTCCCTAAAAATGTGGAGACTAGAGGAAATACAATTCCATAAGAGATGTAAAGAGCACCATCACTTTAGCTCAGGAAAGAAAAGTTTAAGGTGACCTCAAAAAGCATATTAACGGGGAATAGAAGTGTTCTTTAATTCACTTTATAATTAGGACAATGGCATAACAACAAATAATGATTCAAAGGAAGGCTAGACAAATTTACATGAGAAATTAGGTGCAAATATATTTTAGGGAAGTTAGAAACTATTGAAGCAAAATACAGAAGAAAATGGTTTGTTCTGCATCTCCCCATGTGTCCAAATGCCTTTCTGAAGTTTGCCTAATTCAAACAGAAATAATGAGGCTCAGCACAGAGAGAACTGCGTGAAATTAGGTGGTTGGTGTTCTGTTTATTTCTAATGCCAAGAATCTGGATTTTATCTTTTCATTAAATACAGATGATGTCTTGCTTTTTAAGTGAAAAGTTTATCAGTATTCTTGCAAAGCATTCACTAGGTCTGTAAACATAATCAATCAATAGGGTATTGATATGGCAGGTAGGAGTTTGATTAGAAATGCAAAGTACCCAACCATCAGCGTGATTAATGAAGCAGCTGAGACAGGAGTGATTCCACATTAGTGGGGCAGGTGTTTGGTCTAAGAGAGCAAGTGGGTTGTTGTTAGAGAGAGTAAAATCAGTGACATTGCTGGAGCTCCTCCCAGTGTGAACAGCTGCAGGAACATATTCCCACTGGTAAAGGTCAGATCGATTCAGTGCCTGCCATAATTTCCCACAGATAAAACCCTTACTTACAAAAAATAAATAAATAAGTTATAAATTTAATACAGTATGAATTAATTAATACTCTAACAAAGATCAATGCCTGC
Organism: Prinia subflava; assembly: GCF_021018805.1. Classification (NCBI taxonomy): domain Eukaryota; kingdom Metazoa; phylum Chordata; class Aves; order Passeriformes; family Cisticolidae; genus Prinia; species Prinia subflava. Next base: position 34,188,653 of record NC_086249.1, read on the forward strand.
GTTGTACAGGCAGATAAACAGTTACATTTATGTTGAGAAGAATAACTTCAAAAATGTGAGAAATCTCCACCTTTCACAGGGATCTCCCTCCTTCCACATTCATCCTGTGCTTGGACTTTTTGACCTGTACAGGGACAGGTAGAGCAGCCCCACAGCAGCTGTTCAGCACTAAGTGTCTAACCAGGGGCACACTTCTGCTTCCAGATGCCTGAGTGGAGGGGATCCCTTCCTTGCTCATATCAAAGCAAGTCCTGGACATGTGACCACTAGAGAATACAACTGAATTTCCCCAAAACCTATTCTTTGTGCAACTCAAGCCACCCTAGAAGAAGCACTGTATGCTAGCAAAGTCATCCAAACCCAAGATCTGTCCTTTCACCCAGACACCACGAGAAACAAAAGCCAAGGGATGAGACATGCCACCTGCTGCCCAGTCACCCTGTGCCACAGCTCCACATGAACAGGAAATAAAGGTCCGTGTTAATCTTAAACAGACAGCCTGTCCTTAATGAGATTTTTTGTTCCACTGCTCCTTTGAGAGTGAACTAAATTGTATCATCAAAGGCAGCTATAATCCTGCATGCAGGGGGTTATGCTACTCCATTCAGAAGTAAATTCAGATGAGCTTTCCTGGGAATTTGAACAGACAAACCCTTATTCATATCAGTGGGAGCCAAACTAGACTGTTTCAAATCATCTTAAATGCATTGACTGGGTCATATACAGTAGCCCTTAATTGCTTTCAGACATTGTCTTGCTGCTATTTACGGCACGTTGATATCGTATTGCACCATGATGATGCCACTCTCCCATTGCCATATTTGCAACATAAAATATAAGGCAGGAGAATTAATATGCAGGAGGTCGAGACAATGGGCTGCCATTGGAGTATAGCATATATTTGTCCTTCTGCCAGTGAAACCTATGCACAGGGATTTGACTTCCCCTGGGCTGTTGATGAATGGTTTGGTGAATTTGTTTTGGTCCCATCCCCTACTTAGTGTTATAAAGGTGAAGAGAAGCAAAGGAAGGAAATTAAAACCTTTCTTCTCAAGGGATTTGGTTAACCATATCCATCTGGTACATTTTTATTTTCAGGGAGAATAATAAGAAAACCAGATGAACTGCACTGGAAGGTATTATCAAATTCTTCACTCCCATTCCAACAAGAGAAATCATATAATATCATATAATCACATCCATCATATACTATTATTTCATCTCCCTCTCCCTGCTTCTTTTCTAATTTCTCCAGATAACACAACATGGCTGTTCCTTTCCTGTTCCCCGAAGTTCTTAATGTTTGATGAATAATTGTCACTTCTCTCCTTCTAACAAACCTGAGAACCCCCTCCTTGCCACGACTCATCTCTAACAATGATCCATCTGACCTATACTTTCAGTTCCTTCTGGGCATGCCACAGGGTAGTTATTATTCCCATACCTAACAGGAACATCCCTCAGTCTCTTCTCATGATTTTGCAAAAGGTCAGGCTGCCTCCCAGCACCAACTCTTTCAGCAATATCTCAGCATCCAAGTGCTTCTTTGCATAGTGAACCAGGGCTCTGGAGTATGGGCACCTGACATACTTGTTGTTTTCCTTAGTTTTGAAGGCAAAGTCCGCACCTTGGTTGTCTCAGTGGGCTGAAAGGTGATGCTTTTCCACAAAAAAGGTGACGTTTGTTCTGATTAAATCACCCTTTTTAGGGATGAGAATTTACCATCAGTCTTGATGAGTTTCCTCTACAAGTACAAATTCCCTGGACCTATGTCACAGAAAATCTAGAAGGCACTGAAGGAAGAAATGTCCTTGTTTGTATTAGACCTGCACTCCCATAATACCTCAGTTTTGTCAGGCTCCACCTTATTCTCAGCTATTCCAGCTTCTGAGTCCTGTCCCAACAGCCCAGCTCCGCACCTACATTTTGGGAACATGGTCTGAGTGGCTAGAACAGCCAAATGGACATCCAGGAATGTGTTTCATATTCCTGCCTCCCTCTGCTGCACACCTACGTCTCACTGAGTATCTCCTGTAGGCAGGGTAAGGCAATGCCCCTCTGAATTTCCCAGTATTTGTGGAATGCTCCTGCATCCCCAAGCACTTTAGGGACATGCTGAAGAAGGAAAGCTGAAGCCTCAGAAATAAGATACTGGCAAAAAGCTTTTTTTCCAGTTCTTAATTTTTTGCTTTAGGTATGAACAGATGAAAGGGACTCTGATTGCAAGTAGGTACAAACTGTGGTTTGTGGATTTGTTTCCAATGGTGAAGTAGCAGTCGGTTGCAAAAGCTTCTGCAAACACTGCCGCAGTACTGTTGCATCAATAATTGCTCTTTTCATCTACACAAGGTCTGGAAAAACTTGTTTTCTGCTCAAGTCACCATGTGGTATGCAAATATATTTACGTGCTTGCATTATCATAGGTTTAGTCCTTGAGCCTCTTTGTGGAAGGACACTGAAGACATGGACAGCTGATCTGCCAGTAAAGAACAAGGAAAATCTGATTAGGCAACCAAAATCAGTGCACAGGAGCTCTGCAAAGGAGCTTTGTTGGCACATTGGCCCTAGAGTGGCCTCTGGCACCTCCCAGGCTGAATTGGTTTGGCTGTCCAGTGGTGGGGCTAAAAGGAACCGTGGAGCTTGGCCCGCAGCTCTGGACTCTTCCACTCTGCAGACTTGAGGCCTTGTGTCTCTCAAAGTTGGCAGCCCCAAAGTGGTTTGCATCTCAGCCACTGTTTGCTCTGCTACCTCACCACTCTGCACAGGCTGGTGAGCCACAGCTGCACTGGTGGGAAGCAACCAGGTCAAGTCAGCCTTGGAATTTTACAGAATAGTCTTCCTTTGTCTCCCAGTGACCAGGGTAGCACTGGGTGCTTCATTGTAATGGCCAAAGTTCATGGGAAGCTGAGCCGCAGTGAAGCCTGTGCACCAGCCAGGCAACAACCAGAAGAGTGAGACAACTTAATTCAGCACTTGCTGGAGGAGGAGAAAGCAAAAATTACAGATTTAGTGAGACATTAGTATGAATCAGAGATTTCCTTCAGCTTCTGGAAGATGTAGATCTTTTCCTAAAATTCCCTAAAATGGACTCAACAAACTTCAGAAGTCTGGAGTTACTATAATAGAGAAGCTTTCCCAGACTCTATCAGTATCAGTAATATGAGGACTCTGAGGGGAATCTTTCTGGTAACAGAAAAAATCTGGAAATTCACACATGGAATTAATTGTCCAGAATAAGTGTAGGTTGTGATGGGTATGAGCTTCATAAGAGGTAGCCATTGCTAGATTTTAGAAAGGAAACTGTTTCTTCTATTGTATCAAAATAATAATGTCAACCTTATTCTTCCTACATCTGCATTAAGTAGATGTACATCTGCATTAAGATTACCCATAATTTGTGACAATGGTCTGGATCTCCATCTGAATGGTCTTCATAGACTTTATTAGGAGGACTTGATGAGGAAGGTTACTTGTGCAAGGCGCTGGAGGATCAAGCAGATGGGTGTGGATGAAGTGGCAGCAAATGACCCTGAGGAGAAAGGGCCAGGAAATGAGTTGGTAGCTTAGATGCTGGACTCAAGAAAATGAGACAGAGTGGAGCCATGTACAAAGGTAGGGATCTAGGCTGGAAAATAAGTCAGTTCCTGGAGTCAGCAAAGGGAAGAAGCATGTCTGCAAGTCAAGGTAGAAAAAGGAAGAATAAGTTTCTTTGAACAAAACTCAGATTTTGAGAGGTGTGATGATGGGGCAGACAACAGCAGAAATACTTCAGTTTCAATTAGTCTGAAAGTCAATTGAAAAAGAGTTCTGCAGCAGAATTTAAAGACTTAATTTTTTTTTAGTTTCAATAGAAAAATGAGAGAGAACGTGGACAGTAATTAATGGAAATTGCAAGGAAGAGATCAGGAAATCAAATGTTAATAGCCTCCACAATGAAACAAAATTAATAAATCATAATTATCGTTATTACGAGTATCAGGGGAATTAATAATTGTTAGTTAATTGTCAACAGTGCCAACCTTTCTTCTAGTGCATTTGCATATTTTCCACCTCTTACTTTGTCTCATTAGTTTGAAGTGATGCTATCAACTTGAATCTCAAACCTTTAAAAAATATTAAAAAGCCATTGCTCTTCCCCTTCTGCCAATTATGAGTTTTTAAATTTACTGCTATTTACAAAATGTTTTTCTTCCTCGTGTACGAAAGTTGCAAATGGAAAACAAAATACTTTGGATAGTGACAGTCATCAAAAACTATGGTACCAAAGATTAGTAAACAAACTGGAAAATCCAGTCTCTTCCAGGGCTTAAAATATAGAGACCCCAGATGAATGCAGTACCTGATCAGAGCTGTTCTTTGTGATGTCATGTGGAATTGCAGACAAGAGTCAGAGCTTCAGCTATGTCTCTCTCATGTTTCTTAAAAGCTCTTGCACTTTACAGAAAAAATTATCTGAGTTTCTTATCAGTGGGGAATAGACCCTGGATAAATGCAGGGGTTGCTGAAGGAGATATCTTGTGTTGAATTTAAAGTGAAAATTGAACCTTCCTAAGATTATGTTATGATACTGGTGATAGTTGAACCACTGTTATTTCTCCTATTAGGGATGGACCTATCACATACAACTTATACATAATTTGACTGTTGCTCTACAATATGCTGTCTGTTATTTATGTCTGTCATCCTTTACACTTAGTCGCAGTTTTCATTATTTATGCTGTTATAATATCCTCTACACGCTTTATTACCTTGTGAAGACCAAATAAACTTTTTTTAAGCTTTCTTCAATTTTGTAAGACCACTCTAGAATGGAGAAATAGCTTGGACTCCAGGCTGTCCAAGGTTAAAGACCCCACAGATTCAATTTGTATGCTGCATCAAATGTTTGTAAGGCCAGTTGAAACTAAGACTTGAGGCCAGAGGCTGCATCCTTTTAATAAATTAGCTACTCAGGCTTGGAAAAACTATATTGATCAGTCCAATAAAAGATATTTATTTTACCCACACAGTAGTTTTTATTAGGGAGCTGTGGAAAGTTTCCAGTGTCATTGGGACTGAAATGAGCACTGACATAGCAATACCAGGATCTGTCTGTCCATTCTGTTTGTCCCCTTGCTGGTCAGAAAAAGCACCCAACTCCTCCTGACCTCACAACACATCCAGGATGGCAAACACAGGATTCTGGAAGCATCCTTTAGACAGCAGAGTCCATGTATGTACAAACACATGTTTATACTCTGCTCTCTGCAGAGGAGTACCCTGAAATTTGGTATATGCTGAACCTGTGTCTCTGCAAATCCTCTTTGCCAGTGACTTTTATGATCCTGTGACTCTCTTGTAAGACCTTCAGGGTGTCTCAGGATCCCAGACTGGCTCCAGACGGTGCAGTTGCACCCAGACGGTGCAGTTGCAAAGGGACTGGAACACCTGGAAGGAATTAGGCAAAGTATTAAGTATAGCATCCAACCAAATGGCTTACATCTGGCCTGCAGAAAGCATAGGGATTTCCTCTGACTGTACCAGCTGGTCACTCTAACCTCAGTGTGAAACAGCTTAGAAGGTGCTCAGCCCTGTGCTGAGTCCAGCCCTTGGATTCCTCACTGGAGTCTTATAAATAACACCCTGAATCTCAAGGGCTTTTGCATTTCTGAAGCCCTCATATTCAAGAAGGATGTTCTTCATTTCCTCTGTGACTGGGAGGGTGACTGGCTGTCCTGTAGGTCATGACAGATTGTCACTTCCACTTAGATGCCACAGAAGATGGACTGCTGGATAGTGAGTGCTGGGATGCAGAGCTGCCAAAAGGTCTGCTCCAGGGTCCCTCAGGATTGTAAAGCAGCTGCCATAAACCACTGTGGGTTTTGATGAATTAAACACTTACACTAGTTTGTTTTGTAAACTGAGAGCTTCAAAAGTGTCAGTTTGGCTCAGCTGTAAAAGCCCCAAGGGCTGTTTATGGGAGTTGGTGTCAGAGGCAGTGTCAAACCTCGCTCCCAGGTGACAGCAGGTGGCTTGGGAGCCTGCCACGCCCTGGCCACAAGAAACACTGACCTGAGTAAATCTGTCTGTCTGTTTTTCTGTCTGAGGAGCTAGCTACCATCCATTCTCAACATTTTATCCTGACTACTCATTCATTCTTTTCATTCACTGTTTCTGCACTTGCAGACTTCTTTGGAATTCCTATGGAAGAAGAGTATTGTGTAGGAAAGTGTAAAACTTTTCAGAGAAAACAGGACTCCTCTCAGTTTTGATAACATTTTCCCTGTTTTCAAAATCTTCTCAAGCTTTACACAGGTTTTTGAGTCCTGGTCACCATTAAAAAATGAAGGGCCAGAAAACTTCAACAGTAGCATTTTTGTCTCCCCTTTCTATCTATCCAACAATGGCAATCCACAGGAGCTAGGGTCTAGAGGAGAACTTGTTCCTACAAGCTTTCAAATGTTGTGACGCCTAGGGTTTTTCAAATTGCACTAAGGATACTGAGAAGTTTTATGACCCCACATGTTCAACTTTTTAGTTTTGTCCATTGGCATCTTAAAAAATGGCTTCCCTGTTCTAAGCGCGTATTGTGTTTTGTTCACCAGCTCCCCAAAATGTCTTTGCTTCTGCTTTTGCTTCAGCTTTGTCTCCAGCTGAACACTATTCACTGCAATTTATAACTACTGGATTTAATTTCATCATGTATCAGCTTTCAAAAAACATGGATACTTGGGAAGACCTGTTTTTAACTTAAAAAATAACTTAGCAGTTTCTCCAGCTTTCTGAAGGACATCTTGCTCCTGGAGGACTCATCATTCCATGTTATTTGAATCATGTAACCTGGCTCTGCCTAAAAAGGATTATGAAAAGCACCTGTAACCTTTCTGCACCGTCAAATCAACATCACAGCATGCTAGCTACAGGAAATGGAGGATGGGAAGGAACTTTCAGATTTATCAGGCTCCATCCCTTGATGTCATATGCCAACACATTATATAATCCTTTTCTTAAAATACTGAATTGCATCTTAAAAGTATCTTCGAGTTTTGCTCACATTGTTCCCATTCAAATACTGTTGCTAGGACATAATTCTTATTAGTGCAAACAGTTCAGGTTTTTTTCTGAAATCTATTCATGGCTGTACTCATTTATTCTTCTGCTAGAACTGCCCTGCAGCTTCTTTCTTGGTAGACAACTACCCCCTGATGTTACATATAAATCAAAACTGTTTCTCTTCTCAGTCTTTACTTTCCTGTTTTAGACAAGCCAATTTTTTCAGTCTCCCTTGTATGATCATTTCTACATTCCTCACTTCTTCTAGGTGCATAACCTGGACATATGCCAGGCTAAATTTGTCTTTCTGGAACATGAAAACCAGTATGCATATAAGAAAAAAAAGTGCATATGGCTTTTACAATGCTGCATCTATTTGTCATTTGCAATTATACTATATTGCCCCTCTGGACAATGTTCTAGCGTCTACAGATAGAGCATCTGTTACACCAACACTGGTGTGAACATGATGAGGAGTTGGAATTAGCCACATGCCTGGGTTTACATTTATTTCCTTGCTGTCAGAGTTTACTGTGGAGATATAGTGCACCAGATCCACATGCCCAAGTTTTCTAATTCTTCTTCAGAGGTGTTTAAAAGACACATAGATGTGGCACTAGGGGACATGGTTTCGTGGTGAACTAGGCAGTGCTGGGGTAAAGGTTGGACTTATGTGATCTTAAAGGTGATTTCCTATCTAAAAGACTCTGATTCTCTTCAAAAGCCAGAGGGGCTCAAGCATCTGGGGACCTTACCTAACCAGCCCTCAAGGAAAAGTACATTTATCTCTAGATGAGGTGTTTAAGATAGGCAATATAATTTCTTCTGAGGAAGGAATTAGCTCAAGACAAAGCCTGGAGACTGGTGTAAATGATGTGCTTAACTTTGGAGGAGCTGACCAGCTGTATTCCTCCTGTGCATATGAAAAACAGAGCAGTGTTTGAAGCTTGAATGTGCTTTCTTCTGTGATCTACTTTTATATTTTTAAGATAGTGGTATTTAACTCCATTTTTTAGAATGTAATTTTCGGGCAAACCTAAATCCATGAAGAAAGTTTTATTTCTGATGTGGGCAGAGGGGTTGAACATTGCCACTGCAGGCAATTATATGATATTTTGGTTTTATGCTTGCTATATGCTCAGAGGATATGGAAAAAGAATAGTAATATTGTACATATAACTGAGCTACCTCTCTCCAATCACTGCTGCCTACACTACATCAAACCAGTGCTGCCTATACTCTCCTGTTTCTCTTTTCCTGGTGGCCTTATGAGTTATAATTTGCCATGTTGATTAAGAGTCCATTAAAATCAATGGACCATTAAAGCCTGCCCAGTGAATCTGGCAGCAGTCAATAGATTAACTTCAGGGTCCAGACAAACATAAGAAACAGTTTCTTGCTGACCACAGCCACTCCGACTGAGTCTTGTGCCTGAAAATGAAATACTGTAATCTCTCTGGCTGTCAGCTAGCCTGCTGTTATATGTGCTCAGGCTTCCCCTGCTGTGAAGATAGCTATATTTACAGTGGTTGTTTATGCAGCAGCATATTATATTTAGCTATTAATCACATGGTGACATACTCTTTGCCATTTGGTTAACTGGAAGAGAATATCTTGTGTATAAAACTCCAACTTGCTTTCATCTTTTCTTTTCCAGCTTGGATTGCCTGGTCTTGATACTATAAAATTAAGTTTTATAGTTTAAAACCATTTTGTCATACCAAGGTCTCTCTGATGCAAAAGGCAAGTGATAAAAAAAATCCTGCTTTTTACTACATGTGCCTCAAATACTCCAGCATATACATCCACTCTACCTCTGCTCATGGATTTAGTTCTCCTGGCATGTGTAGAACTTCTCCCAGGGGTTAGGTTATGCACCTTCAGAAGCATTTTTAAGATCTCAGCCACAGATTATATTTGTAACTGTGTCATTTTAGCATTTTATTAATGATGACACTTCATACTTCTTATGAATTGAGCTTCCTGTGTATAAAGTAGAATTTCTTACATCCTCACAAATGCAATTCAAGGTATCTAAAATCTAAGCATGCAGTTCAGCTGAGCTGACCAGGGCTTCCATCAGAGAAAAAAGGGATGCCTGTCTAAATGACAAACCATTCTGAAGTTCCAAGCAGAGCCTCCTTTAGGAAATGGCTATATGGCTTAGACTAGGCAGCCAGCATTTTGAGGAGGAAAGCAAGCAGAAGAAATTCCCTCCTATCTCACAAATGAATATTATTTCAGAAAATAACAGCCTGCTGAACAAGACAAAATAGTAACAATAGAGAGAGCGTGGGTTATTTTTTAAGACAAACTAACTCTTCAGTAGATTTTTTTTTCATTTTACATGAGCTTTTCTTTGGTTCCCTCAGCACAGGAGAAAACTGATTGGATAATCATATCTTTTATGATAATCATAATACTTTTCAATTTTAACCCAAAACTACTTATTCACCTAAAAAGGGTAAAATTATCGCAAACTAAATTTTATGCTTTTCACTGTCAAGTAATACATATAAAAGTATGAGATAGAGATAAATATGACTAAATAGCGGCATAGTGGAGCAATAGAAGGCTTTGGAGCAATTAGAAACAGTATTTGATCTTTTCTGAAAAGCTGTTTCTTCAATTAATCACACAGACTTTTGGGTAAAAACTCTTGTTGCTCTTTGGCAAAGATCTCTGTATAGCCTTATTTTATTACTCATATCTTACCTGCAAAAAATTAAATATACTGTAAAATCAACTGTCTGCATCCATTTCAGTTAGATGGGAGCAAACAGATGAAATTCATGGTAATTTTTTTTCCATGCAGTTTGCAGACTGGAACTAATAAACACTAAAATTTATTGCAAGAAATACACTGTAGTATTAATCTCTATTTTAGATTCTTTTTTTCAGAATGCCAATAATTTATTAGTAGTTTCAGGTAAGTTAACTACTACTGTAATTTTTATGGTGCCGCAAGTATAGCTCTTTTTCTCCATTTAATCATCCCAATTTCAGTCTTTTCTCCTCACCCATCAGTGGGTCTCAATTGAGCAACATGTCTTTTGCATCTGTTTAATAAAGTATTTGCTTGCAGCTGCTGGCTGCTGTTCAAAGTCTGAATCCTGAGGTATAGGGAAAGCCTTAATCTCTCTTTGGCTTCCACAGGATGTATATAGATGTTCCCTTTTATGACTGGTTGATGTGTAAAAGGGATGGTATTGCAGTGTTTGTAACACTGTTTGCAGTGTTTATAACATCCTGACCAGTCCTGTAATGCAATAAATGCTCTTTCCTTTGGATTTCTGAGGACTTGTGCATGGAGTCAGATGTTTTCAATATGCTCTCCAGGAATTTCAAGATAATTTGTTCCAGAATAAATGGCATGATTTTACTGGGTTTTTATTTTCTTTCTAGCTGTGTATAAGGAGTTGCACTTTACATTTGCATTTTGTTTTTTCAGTGTGAAGCTGTAAATTAGTCTCGGATGCCTTGCTGTTTGGGCATGGAGACTCATGAACTTCTGTAAACCTTTTGATGTTCTCTGTCTGTGATTAAAAGACTATAATAAATCTACCCACAAAGAAGATGTTAAAAAGCTGAAGCTGACAGCTCCTTAAGAACAGCCTTATCATCTCTCTAAAAATATGGGCTTGCATCAAACAGACAAATAGATTTTTTCTGTAATTTCCCAGATTACAGATTTTATATGGGGAACTTTACACAGTGCTGTACCAAACACTCTCACCTTCTCTCACAACACCTGATGGAGTTGGAAGATAAAATGCTTTTCCACATAAACTGGAATTCATTGTGATATCATAAAATTATGATAAAAACTGAGCAAACTCTCCAGCACTGTTAAATGGGTATGAGACATCTCTGGGTATGATGATGAATAAAGATAATTTGGGAAATGGTCTTTTTAACACTAGGTGTCGACTTAGAGGCCTAAATAGGGCCTTCCTTCTCATTTGTTCTGAAACTTCTTCAAAGCAACACCTTCAGAAAAGGTCAGAGGACAACCAGGGAAGTACAAGCCAGTCAGATTCTCTTTGGTCCCTGGAAATGTCATGCAGTGATGAGGGGTAGAAACTGTGGAGGATAGAACCGGGTATATAGGCATTGGAGAGAGGTTGAGGGGAAAATCCAGAGCGACATGGCCAGTGCCGTTCTGGCAAAGGGAGAGAGGAGATCGGGAGGCGTCAGGGAAGCGGCAGTAACCCTGAGCTGAATAGCTACAACTGCCTGGTGATCGCTTCTCAGGTGGAGAAGAGCGTTCAGAAACACAGGAAAGGGATGAAAGGGAAAGGTTTTCTAACTGGGGACCCAAAACCTTTCCCAAAACATTTCCCAAAGCATTCCCCATTTTTTCTAACATTTTAACAATAAGTTGAAATAAGGGAAAGAATTTGGCAACTGATAAATCCCCATTCATTTGAACAACATTTAACTTTCTCCCCGCATCGTCACAAAATGAATTCAAAATAAGAGAATCAGAATTTACATTTGGGAATTGCTTAAAAATCCAATGAACAAATCTTTTGAGCTCTCCCTTAGAAAACTTAACTTTTGCCAAAGCAAGGGCACCCACAACTTGGATATAAACATCTCTTTGAGGAGGGCTAAGCTTTAGCTGGCTTAGGTTATTTCCCATCCTCACCCTTCAATCCTGCACCCAGCAGCAAAACGAAAAAAGAAGGAAAGAAGATCCCAATATAAAATTCACAACAACTCACTCACTGCCTTCAGGCAATCGAACCCACTGGGTCAATGAAAAACTTCTGGGTGGGTGGTCAGCCCATTCAACTGGTGTCTGATGTTCTTGGAGGTCCCGGTCGATGCCCTTTGATAGCCCTCACTGGAACGTGAGGGGTTCTCCTTAGGGAAGTGGTCACACTGAGAGTGTCTGGTGTCTGGCTGCACAGGGCAGCTGGAGGTGCTTCTCCAGGGGCTCCCAGGCAGGGGCCCCACATTGGACACCACTTTTCGAGGCAGGCAGTGGTGGTCAGAGTGCTGCGATTTCCTGAGAAGCGATCTTAGAAGGACGTCCCAGAGGCACAGGCACATTCGCTGCGTGCTGAGTGATTTCAAGCTCTTTGGTGAAATCAGCTCTTCGGGATGACACTGAAGGAAGAGATGGAGCCTTTGTATAGAGTTCTGCAAGAGACTTTATTTCACTTCTTCAGAAGAGAACTCCCATCCCTCCAAAAGAGTCAGGGAGAATATGGGTTTATATAGGGAGGGCAGGAGGCGGGATAAAACATCTGAGCCAGTTGGCTGAGGGATTCAGGGGAGAACCAATCAACTGAGGGAGCAAGAGAAGGACCAATAGACAGGGGGATTAGGAGGGAAGCAAAGGGAAGGGCCGACGGGGTACGAAAGATTTACATAGCTGTTGTAAAGTCTCTTGGGGGTAGGACATTTTCTCACCATAACAGCGAGAGCTGTCTGCTAGGGTTTCTCCCTTAGGGGGTTGTGTTCATATTATGGTCTAGCTTGACTGCTCTCTTTCCAGGGGAGTGTGTTTATATTACTATCTGGCTTAACAGCCTCCCCACAGTGAGTCCTCTCAGAGCACATTTCTGGGTGCACGAAGAAAAAGAAAGTGACTGGTAGCAGTCAGCATGGATTTACCAAGGGTCAGTCATGCCTGGCCTGGTTTCCACTTAGGACTGTGTTGCAGGTTGATGGCAGAGCAGCCGATGATATTTTCACTGAGTTTAGCAAGGCATTCAAGGTTTTTCCATCATATTCTTGTATTCAAGATGGGATACTAAGTAAGAATGGGAAAAAGTCAGGTGGCTGTAGCCTGGATAGATTTATGGGTTTAGAGGGTGATTGAGTAATAACTCGTCCTTACCTGGAGCTTGGCAACAAGGGAAATACCAAAGCAATCTGCACTGGGAGCTGTCCCAAGGATGTGTTTAAAATCTTTAGTAGTGGGTGAGAGAAGGGAACAGAGGCCTTTTTCACCCAGTATGCAATGACATCAAATTAAGCCATCATTGCCACTTCAAGGAACCTGGAGGAATGGGCTGACTAGGACAACAGAAAATTAAGCAATGGCAAATGCAAAGCCATTTCTGTGGATCAAAGGATTCTTTGCAACAACACAGACTCAAAACTGCCCAAGGAGCAGGTCTGTGGGAAAGGCCCTGTGGGTCCTGGTGGACAGTGAGAGGGGCATGGGCCAGCAGCAAACTGCAGGAAAAGCAATGGCCAACAGTGGTCTGGGCTGTACAAACAGGAACAGAAAGAGAGAGCAAAGGCAGTCATTACTTTCACTGACTCAGCACTCATTAGACCACACCTGATTACTGCTCCCAGTTTAGTGTTCAACCCAATGGAAAAAGGACATTGATAAATGAACGAGTTCAGGTGAGGGCTCCGGGGTGTTTGGGAGCCTGGGCTTGTTAAGCCTGGAGCAGCAACAGCTTTGGGGGCACCTAACAGCAGACCTCAATGCCTAAGGAGAGCTCCTTGAGGGAATGGAGGTGGGCTTTTTACAGCAGGGAGAGAGGGTAAGAAACAAAGAGAAGTTGAAACAGCAGAGTTTCAGCCTGGCTATAAGGAGAAAAATCTTTCCTATGAGGATAGTCAGATATGCAGATTATGCAGTCTTTGGAGGTTCTCCAGACCCAGCTGGAGGATCACAAATCACAGAGTTGATCTGCTGTAAGCAGAAAACCAAACCAGTGGCCTCTTGAGGTCACTCCCAGTCTGAGCTATCCCATGGTCCTGTGACTTCTGTAGAATGAGAGCTACAGTCATGAGCTATGCCATGACATACTTAGTGAGGGATTTCCATGAGCTGTGCCATGATATGCATGGCTAAGGGATTTCCATAGGCATGATGACGTGCTGAGGGGGTGATAGGTTATTGGGCAGAGGCTGGATGACCCCAATGACTGCAATCAGCCAGGTGGGAGAGGGAGTTATGCTAAGGTGCCACGGTCCTGTTCTGTCTCTGCACAAATCTCTGTAGTCTCTCTCTTTCTTACTCTCTATATTCTTCATTTACATATAAATTGGCTGCCCCGCACACAGACCTCATTTATGATGGTAGTAACAGAATATTTGACTACATTCTCATATCCTCTTATAAATGTATAAACTGGCATTTCAAATCCTCCATGGCAGAGGATGAGAATATGATCACCTTGCAAACGAGTCAACAGGCTTGTTTATCTCTTCTCCCCAAAGCAGGAGCACCTCTTTTAGTAAGATTTGCACCTTTGACTGTGTCAGAGTATACCTGGGAACAGATGTACACAGTGCTATATATTTTATATTTTGCAGGTCTAGTGAATTTATCACTGGGAATCTAAAAGAATCTATAATCTGTTGTTCCAATAAGCCACATTATTTGTGAAACTGTTTGTGAACGATCCAGTTGAAATCAACAAGACTTACTTAATATTTTCATTCTTGATGTAAAATGCCACATACATGCTCACTTCCAAGGTCTTTTTTTTTATTGTTGTTATCATGTGGACTCCAACCCTCACTAAAGTCAAAATGCCAACAGCACACTCAGGGACTTGGAAGGATAAAGGCAGATTACAACTATATATATTTTTACCTCACATATAGTGAAAGTGTGCTGTGCAAGGCAGTTCACAGTGCACTAACTATCCTGGCCTCTGTTCCCTCTAACTTAAGTTACTACATCTTCTTTCAATTAGGCAGACTGGTGACCATCTATGCTCCTTTTTCTTCAACATCCTCTCTTTTCTATACATATGCCTCTCTTCAGCAACAGCCTCTCAGATATTATTTGATATGTGTGGGTTTATCCCAGTTCTGCTGCTCTGTGTGTTCATGTTGCCATGGGTATGGTTGTGCCAGAGTGATGCTAGGGCAGGGCTGATCTCACCAGCATGCTGGCAGTGAAGGGCAAAGTGGCTCTGCCAATCCTGAGAGGATCAATCGCGTCACTCGTGCACAAAAATTTTTGAACTGATTTGAAAACCTCATAAGGATGAAGGAATTTGCATATGTAAGTATTTGCCAATTATGGTCCTAGGTCACGAAGAAAGGGCAGGAAGCCTCAGGACACAGCTCAGGAAACTGAAGATACACAGATTCAGAAAATATCCTCTCTCCTTGGTAGCTTTGTTCTGATTCATCACTTTGTGTTTTAGTGCTTCAGTAAAAAATTATGGCCATTTTGCACATTTATTTGGTGAAGAATTCCTTTTTTTATGACTTTTGACTTGTTTGCTACAATTTTTTCTTCTGTCATATAATTTCTCACCAGCTTTCTTTTCTGTTCATATTTTCTTTCCATCTTTCTGAAGAGGATTTGTCCCCTACTCTTTTTATCAGAGGCTTTTATCATTTCCTTTGCTCATAGCTGGAATCTCTCAAAGTTTATCAATATCCCCATGTGGCCAAGTGCTTAGGAGTACATACAACTATCCAACTGCAATCTTAGCTATCCAACTGCAATCTTTCCTAGAGACATATAAAGAAGAATAATTACTTCTCTGGCCTTATAAATGATACCATAGTATAATAAGCTGAAAGACTGTCTTCTGCAGCAGAAATCAGAGTACATACTCATACTTAACATGTTTAATTTTTTATCTACTATCAACTTCAAAATTAATAAGTTATTAGTAATTTTGGAGCTCCCAGAACCCTCTGGGACTTTTTCCTTAAGATATAAGCATCTGCCTCATTAATGCCTTTATAATTTATTCATCATTCTTTAATGTTCTGTTAAATTCCTCTCTACTTTCAAAGTTAGAATTAAATATGTGTATGAACCATGTTCATTTCTGACTGAGTAGAGGCCCTCCAGGAACTGATGAATTCAACATTTAGCAGATGAATGACAGTCAGTCCCTTGCAGCAAGCTCAGTTATCAATTAGATTATGAATTTTGGAGGGGGGAAATTATCAGCTGTGTTTCTTTATTGTGATCTTCCATCACTGATGTCAAAGGCTGTTGCACATCTGGTGTCAGTGAACTGATACCAGGAATGCATGTTATCTTTTAGCTTCAGTAATGAACCTCATTCATGGTGTGGCAGGAGGTGCAGTAGGATCCATGCTGTTTGGAATCATTAAATCTGCTCGAGCTGGTAATAGAACAGATATTATTGTTCAACCATGACTTCTCAGGCTGGATAGGAAACATCCACTGACTCTCCAGCTCCTCTCTTAAGACAAAGGTAAGGGAACCTACCCAAGTAATAAAGTCTGAGATTGTTCTGATTTTATCAGGAAGTACTCCTGCACACAGGCTGAAGACAAACTCTCAGCTACTGCATGCTGAAGTTGGTGCCTCTGCCTGCCAAGGATGGGAAAACAGCAGCAGAAATGATGTAGAAACTGAAAGCCTCTGACTTCTGCATACCACAACAGCTCAGATTTCACAGGGACCAGTTAATCTTCCTTTTGCCCTTGTGTCTAGAGATCACAGTCAGTATCACCTCCAACGGTGAGGAGATATTGAGAAGGATGAGATATGGGGAGAGCCTTGACAGCATCCCCCTATGATCCATCTGCAGCTGCTGCAGGGAGAGCTGACACGACATCAGGGGCTGTCAGCACATGCTGCTAAAGAACAGTGGCAGGTTGCAGTTCCCCTGAGGAACAAGTTTCCCCTCTGGAGACAAGGGCATGCTGCCCTGCAGTGAGAGGGGACTGTAGAGATGAGAGGTCTGCCATCTCCAGGGATGTGATTTCTGAAGTGTTGAAAGAAAGCAATTGCTAACAATTTTCTGGAGAAACAGCATGTGAGTTATTGATTGATTCTTACTGTCAGGTAATCTGAGCACAAACTTTCTGTGAGGAAAGGCCAAAGTGTCAAATACACTTTTCATCATTTTCAAGAACATCTACATCAAACTGATGACAGGCAGAACTAGAGTCCCCTCACTTCATGTAATATATGCTTCCAAAGTTCAATAGCATTGTCATATAATTCAAGGGTTTGCTTCAATCACTATTCATAACTTCTGTTAGCACTGGAGTTGGGAAAATAATGAAAATATTATTCATAGAATGTATTAGTCCCCAAATTCCATGAATCTCATTGAATAGATTATTCAGCTATTATTATCTCTCTTCCCCCTTATTCCTCCTCCCTTTCCCCAGGGATTTTCAGATGATTACCCATAAGGAGGAGCAGGTGCAGATGCAGGTGTTGACCCAAGCTGGAGATGCTGCAGCTGTCCTGTATGACCCAGGTGCATGAATGGTGAACATCCAACACACAATGTGCATGGCTCCTTCATTTAATTTTATGTGTGGGACCCAGAAAGATATTTCTGCACAAAAGTTCAAAATTACACTGGATAGGCATAGATAACTCAATCACATCCTGAATATTTAAACAAATATACTTTCTTCAGTAGATTGTGTCCGAGGGATGGAGTGGCAGCAGCAGCAGCTTCTGCTTGTTGTCTGCAGCTAAACTGTACTCTTGTTGCTCCTCTGAAGGTGTCACAGAGGAGGGGACAGTGCTCTTCCAAATTTGTTGTAGCAGTACTGAAAGCTGTGCTCTCTCATAAATGGTATCTATTAAGATAATTTACAAGCTCAGGGATTAAAATTTGGGCTATTTGCAGTTATTTACATTAAAGCTGCATTCTTCATCCCCTCTAATGAAGGAAGATTTAGAAGGCTGCACTCTGCAGTCTCTTGTGGAAGTATCTATGGCCTTCACATGTTTGCAGCCAGGAAGATTTTTGCCACAGTGAATGCCCTGTCTGTACCTGCTGAAGGGTGGGAAAAGACCTGAGAGCCACGTGCACTTTATGGGGTAGAGGATGGGGTCTGATCAAAAGGGCTCTGATTTGAAACTACCAGTGTCAACCTGCCACAGGGCAGCTCTGTGGTCAGGTCCCAGTACTGTTTCTCTTCCTCATCTAGGCAGTCTAGGTGTCAGGAGATTTGGGTAGATGCTTCTTCACAGCACCTTGTACAAGACATACAGACAGTCGCACCAAGCTCTGCTCCCTCTCATGGCTCAAAGGTAAGGAAAGACAGCAGAGAAAGCCTTGAACTTATACAATTATCTTAATAGATACCATTTATAGGTGTAGTGCTCCCAGCCTGAGGACTCAGGAACCTACAGGAAGAAGGGGAAACCTTGTTTCTTACCTCCTTTTTAAATGACTGCTCACTTCATGGTGATCCCTGCAGGTGCTTGTAGTAGGTGCACAGGATGAACCTTGTCAGCTCACCAGTGAACTCTTCAGCCATGTCCGTCCCCACAGGGTAGAGTTTGGTGAAATGCTTCTTTCAGGCACAGCATGGGCAGAATTGCTCATCACATTCACTAATTTTAGCCAAAGAAAGGAGACAACTTGGCAATGCCTTTAGTGGCGAATGTCTGCAAAACAGGCTGTAAGCACAACCCCTGGAATAGCATCTATCTTTTTACCTCAGTACACTCTGGTTTACTTCATGCTCTGACTAAAACCTACCATGAAGCAAGTTTGAGCACCTCATGGTGTCTCTTCCTTCATGACAAGGGACAAGGGAATTAGGCTCACCATGGCTGCAAAGAGGACTAGAGGGCTGCATATGGGTGCAACAAGGAGAGTAAAACACCTGGCTGACCTGAATCTGATCATGTGTGTGAATGCAAAGCATCTTCTCAATCTCATCTTCCATCACAGGCAGAAGAGCAGAACCCGTGTGAACCAGTGGGGCTGCAAAGCTCAATATTTGTCTTGTAGAGCTCAGCACAAGGCACAGAATGAAGGAAACATTTCTGCCAGCATGTCTCTGCTGCTGTAGTTCAAATTGAGACTGTTGTAGTCTGTGGGTTTGAGACATAAATTTCTGCTTGCATGCAAGGCCTGCAAGGCCCAGACCATGGTCTTCCAGGGTGTCCCCCTGAGAAGCTCCTGGGAGGGAGCTTCAGGCATGTGCTGGTTCCATCCATTCTTGGCATGACATGATGGCTCTCTCCCTCTTCTAGCCTCACCCCAAGTTGTGAAACATCCTTGCAGCCTGGGACCTGCCTTCACACTGCTTGAGGATTGCCTGTGGCTCGAGGAACTCGGCTTTGCTGCTCCTGCCTAGTCCTGTGAGAGAGCTGAGGCAGCACGATGGCAGCCTGTACTCTTTCTTTTCCTGTAAGAGCTACTGCGTCCTCTGTCACACGAGGAAAACTGCTTAGCTCAAGAGGTTTTAAGCAAATCAGGATCAAAGCAATTTTGAGATTATTTTTAATGATGTATAATTAACTGGCAATCAGCAAACTGCACATGCAGGATCAATATCAGTAATTTGACAGAGAAACCACAGCACTAGATGGCTATGAAATATTAATAACCACCTACAAAATTCAAAATAGACTTTATATGTAATTCCCCAAAGCTCTAATCCCACAGTGTGCACAGCTTCGTGTTTCCACCTCCTCACAGGTCACATGGGCCACCAGCACCCTACCCTTCCCTAGGAATGGGGATTCCTCTACTCTCACAGCCTTCCTGTGACAAGTGGGTGCTGTCCAAGCCCACACCAGCAACAAAGACCCACCCTGAGCTCAGACACAGGCACTGAAGGTGTGCTACATATTTCCACTCCAGCATCCCACACTGTCATCCCACCAGAATAGGACTGCTTCTAGTTCGAAGGGATCTACAGTGATCACCCAGTCCTGCCTGACCACTTCAGGGCTGACCAAAAGTTAAACCATGTTATCAAGGTCATTATCCAAATGCCTCTTAAACACTGACAGGTTTGGAGCACTCACCACCTCTCCAGGAAGCCTGCTCCAGTGTTTGACCACCCACTTGGTAAAGACATGCTTCCTAATGTTCAGTATGAAGCTCTTCTGGGCAGCTTTGAATCATTTCCAAACACCCCACTGCTGTATACCAGGGAGAAGAGCTCAGCACCTCCCTCTCCGTCCCCTCCTCAGGAAGCTGTGGAGAGCAATGAAGTTGCCTCTCAGAGCCCTCTCCTCCGACTAGACAAGCCCCAAGTCCTGAGCTGCTCCTCACAGGCCATTCCTTGCAGCCCTTTCACCTGCCCTGTTGCCCTCCTTTAGATGTGTTCAGGTGCTTTCACATCCTCATAAATTGTGGGCATGGATTTGCACACTGTCCTTGAGGTAAGGCTGCACCAGTGCTGAGCACAGGGGGACAATCCCATCTTCTGTCTGGCTGGACATGGACTCACTGCTGGCTCACACTGAGCTGCTGCCCACCAGCACCAAGGGCCCCTCTCCAAAGAGTTCTTCTGACACTCCTCTCCCGGTTCATTCATGTGTCTGGCACTACTTTGTCCTAGGTGAAGGAACCAGCATTTAGACTTGTTAAAAATTTCATCCCATTAATCATAATCCAATGCTCCAATCTATCTAGATCCCTCTGCAGGGCCTCCTGTCCCCCAAGAGGGTCAGCACCACCTCCCAGTTTGGTATTATCAGCAAACTCGCCAATGGTGCATTCACCTCCTGCATCCAGATCATTACAAATGTACTGAACAGAACTCGCTCTAGAACTGAGCCCTGAAGGAGCAATGCTGGTGACCCATGGCCAGCCAGATGTAACCCCATTCACCAGAACAGTTTGAGCTCTGCCCTTCAGCCAGTTCTTCACGCAGCACACCAGGAACCCACTCATCCCACAGCTGGGCAGCTTGTCCAGAAGGGTGCTGTGGTGGACAGTATCAAAAGCTACACTAAAATCCAGAAAAACTACATCCACTGCCTTCCCTTCATCTGCCAGGCTTCTCTGTGTCCTTTTCTGCCATCCATCCTCACTGGCATAGAGACCTGCCTTGCCTCTCTGCCTTTTCCTCATACCCAACCTGACCAAGGCATTGTTGTCCACAGCCATGTTGTGCCATCCTTTCCATGTCTTTACTTGCTGGTCCTGTTTCTTCTTTTCCTTTTTGGCAAAGAATTCAGTCATAACCATATAAAGGTCTCCCAGGCTGGACTGAGCTTAATATGTCACACCCCTGGAAGTCATCCAAAAATACTTACAGTCTTCCAGATTTCACAGAAAACTAGGTAATGTTCTGCCCATTTTTGCCCAGATGATCCTCTTTGAAGTTGTAGAAGAAATTCGAAATGCTCTTGAAAAAGTATTCTGTCACAGTCAGAGACCAGAGACATAGGGCCAGAAAAGCACTATCAAGATTTGGCAAGCTCAGTCAGTTCCTGTGTTTTCTCTTCTATTGAACTCTTAAAGGGAGGTCTTTTAACTCTCATTCCTTCAGACCAGGCTTATTTTCAGAGGGTATTTTTGTAATGTGTGTCTGTATGTTGTGAATGTTTGTGTGTGTGTGTCTGCTTTCCTGTAACGACTGCTGTAGATGTAGTGTTCAAGAACCAGGATTACCATTCAGTCATATACTACAAGGCATTTGACTGCAAAGAAACACAGTCTGCATTTCTCATCAATACTTTCTAGTATGTTTTCTTAGTCTTATTCCCAACCCTGTGCCTTAATATACTTTTTCTTTTTCATTAATTTTTCAAGCAAATTCCCAAATGCAAATGATTAGGATGAAATTGAATTACGCAGCAACGGTAAGCTGAAGATAAGAATAGTCCTTAGTTTGTCATTTATAAGACATGAGGAACTTTTTTTAAGTGGTACCGAGTGAATGGTCAATTCTCAATTAACAGTGGTAGGAGAAAATGCTGAGTTTTGCCATATGGCTTGATTTGTATAAATGGGTCATGGAATGGCCTTTCTGAAGGTCTCTGCACCAAAGGTGTTAGCTTCACAGCCGAGTGCTCTTCCTCCAGTTTCCAGTCAAGCAGAAGACAATTCAAAAGACAGTTTTTGAGTTTATCCTATTTTTGGATGGTGTCGCACAGTTTGACACATTTTGTATTTAATGGGGATGGCTATCTCCTCTTTGTGTCAGTGAACACGGTGTGATGTATGTGGCCTCCTGCAGCAGATGTGTGACTAAATCCCATGTGCATTGTCACTGACTGGGCAGGCAGCACTGGAGATGGCTGCTGCTGCCTTTTATTATCAGCTGCACTGGGTAAGTTTTGTGAAGCATGTTCACACTGCAGCTGAGACATCTACCTACCTTCACCTCCCTTTTTATTTCCACCTACTTGACTGTCCTTTCTGAAAGACCTCCAGCCCTTATCCCATTCCTGCTCCTGGAAAACGTTCATTATCTATGGATAGTTTGGAAGCAGCATAGCAAATGCTGAGCAGCACATGGGTGCCTCAAAGGTGGCAAAGGTACTGTGGTTACGGAGAGTCACAGAATTGTTTAGGTTGAAAAAGACCTTCAAAATTATTGAGTCCAACCATTAACCCGGCACTGCCAGGTCCACCACAAAACCAAGTCCCCAAGCACCACATCTATGTGTCTTTTAAATACCTCCTGGGATGATGACTCCACCGCTTCTTTGAGCAGTCTGTTTCAGACTCACAACCCTCTCCATGAAGAATTTTTCCCTAGTATCTAATCAAAACCTCCCCCGGAGCAACCTGAGGCTGTTTCCCCTTCTCCCGTCACTTTGTAGCCTGAGAAAAGTGACCAACCCTCACCTGCTCCCTCCTTTCAGGAATGGTAGAGAGCAGTAAGGTCCCCCTGAGCCTCCTTTTCTCCAGGATAAAAACCCCCAGCTCCCTCAGCTGCTCCTCACAGCACTTGTGCTCCAGACCCTTCCCCAGCTCCGCTGCCCTTCTCTGGACACGCTCCAGCCCCTCAAGGTCTTTCTTGCAGTGAGGGCCAGAACTGAGCACAGCATTGGAGGAGTGGCCTCAGCAGTGCCCAGCACAGGGGGACGGTCACTGCCCTGCTCCTGCTGCCCACACCATGGCTGAGCCAGGCCAGGATGCCATCGGCCTTCTTGGCCCCCTGGGCACAGCCTGGGTCATGTTCAGCTGTGCTGACCAGCACCCCCAGGGCCTTTTCCACCAGGCAGCTTTGCAGGCACTGCCCCCAGCCTGTAGCACTTCCTGGAGTGATTGTGATCACAGTGCAGGATCTGGCACTTGGCCTTGCTGAACCTCATACAACTGGCCCTGGCTCTTTGATTCAGCATGTCCAGATCCCTCTGCAGGGCCTCCCTGCCTCCAGCAGATCAACATTCCTGCCAAACTTCGTGTCATTTACACATTTACTGGGTGTGCACTTGATCTCCTCATCTAGACCATTAGTACAGGTATAAAAGCTCACACTCCACCCTCCTGCCCCCAGAACCTAGGCCCCTTTGCCTCCTTCTCCTCTTCCTTTATAATGATCTTCTTCAGCTATGATAGTCTGGTGTCATTCCTTTCCTGAACAGAAGCCCATTATTTCATGCAGTCAGACACAGCTCAGGCAAGAAAGAGAGTTTCAGTTATTATTCATTTTTCCTTTCTTCCACTGCAGCAGGAAAATCCTATCAAAAGAAAGTTGATTATTTAAATGCCTCCTCCATTTGAATTGCTCATTCAGGGCTGCTTCTTACACCTCAGTCACCCTGAGGTTTTTCCTGCTTTAAGCAAGCCTGTCATGATTTTATATTATTTACCAAATAATGCTGCTGCTGGCTGTGAATTTATTAAAGAGGTACTGAAGACAAAGCAGCCTCTGTATTACAATACAATTTTGTCTGCACTGACTTGAAAATGTATTGTGCTGAAGATAATCACATGGAGGGCAATTAGAGAAACTGAAGAGGATCAAACAGAGTAATAGGGACATAAAAAGAAACCTGCATTCTCTATACACTACTCCCCATGCATATGAATGCTTCCTTTTTATCTTATTTTTAAAGACGTTTCAAATTACACAGTAATTACAAATTCAAAAGGATTTTTTCACACAAAGTTATTGCATCTTAGCCACTTTCCTGAGTAATATTGGAGCAGATTCCCAAGGCTTGCAAGTTAAGTTATCCATCTCTGCAAACACAGGATAAGTTTGTACGTGATATGGTATAGTTCTTTCTGGACTCAGGCCTTGATCCTGAGACTTCTGCATGGATCAGAAGAGATGATCAGTGTGGCTTCTTCTGGTTCTATTTTCTACAACAAGATATAAATGATATCTTGGGCAGAAAGTTGATTGATCTGAATATTACTAAAGTGTCATTGCAATTTAAATCACTAGTCAACTGACTGAGAGTGCAGTGAAGTGTCAGGATAATTACGTAAGTTAGTTATCACTTACAGCTGCCCTAGAAGATTTGTCCTACCACCTAGGATGAAAAATCAGTGCTGGTGATTATGGTATGACTTTGGGAGGTGCAAAAAGATGGACTGGTGCCCAAGGAATGTATGTAGTGGCAGCTGCAAAAACGCAGCGTGAGGAAAGGTGATAAATAGGCACAGGAAGAGCCTTCAGTTTAGATCTGAATCAATTCCACTTAAAACCTGTAGGCAACTAGGGAAGTCTGTGGAGCCCACAGAACTGCATTACCTTGGAAAACTTGCATATGGAGACTTCCAAGGGTGCATGTCTATGTCTTCTTGGAATTTGGTACAACAGGATGATCAGAGCAGAGAGCCAATCACAGAAACCATTTCATTGCCTCTTCAAGGAGAACAAAAATCACCTTGAAATGAGAGTTTTCCATTTGCACCATTGGGTCAAAGCCCGTTTATCTTGTGCACTGAGGGCAAGTGAAAGGGAGCAGGGCTGCCCATGTGCCCTATCCAGAGCTAGCTCATACATGCTAGAGGTGCCAGTGGAGAGGGGAAGGTAGTAACTGAGATTTGAGAGTTCCCTAGCCATCCCATTAAAATCATCCCTGTGTACTGCATTTGTAGTTAAATTCTTCCAAGATGTTCTGGAAAATGCTGCTATATGTTTTCTTTGAAGCTTCTAGCAGACAGCTGTTCTGTTTGTGTGAGGATTTACAAGAAATATTTTCTCACTATTATGCTGCTGTTCAGCACAATATTTACCAATTAAAAGTCATCATAACAAAATGCCAATATTGCACCTTGCAACTTTCACCTTGCTTTTTTGTCAGCAAAGTCAATGCATAACTAGAGCCTCTTCGAGCTCACATCAAGTCTTGAGACTTACTCCCATGGTCTCTGAGGTGCCTAAAAAGTTGAATTAGGCCCTTGGTTTTTTTTTCCTTTCTCATTCTCAATCAGAGTCAAGGATCAACTTGAGTATTGTATTCCATGAAATTGAAATGCCAAGAAGTTTCTGTTCAGGAAGTGTCTCTCCCTGTCTATTTGTGGAAGCACATTTATGTGTCATATATGCCTATTTATAGACTTCATCATTAACAGAAAATAATATTGCAAGAGAGAGAAGCCATTGTTTATTATACCTGTGTACCATGTACCCTAGACAAATTAATCATCTAAACAAGCAAAAACTTGAATGGGGTGCTTACATTGATTTCACAAATGGGTGTCTATGATCCATTTTGAATGATGATTATGTTTTTGTACTTTGGATCACATGAAAAATGGATATCCTTTGTATCTTCTCTGATAAAGGACAATGTCTCTTGAAAGGTCATGGGACTATACAGAACATGATTCTATGCCCATAGTAAACAGTACAGGCAGGATGAAGAGCCTTCCCTGTGTTCAACTCCTGTGAAGGGGGTGTCCCACCAGCTGCTGTGGCCCACAATGCCTTTACAAGCAACAGAGATAGCTTCTGTTTGGCTGGTGAAAACACCTCTTTTACACTTCTATGAAATAAAGTGTATAAAAGAAAAAAATAGAAGAAAGATAAAGAGAAACCCTAACTTTCTATTTTCATTTCTGTTCTACTGATTCATGTCACCGTGTTTGTAATATTTCTTCCATTGCTAGGAACCGGCTCTAACTGCTTGGCTACTTCTTGAGAGTAATGATCAAACCAGCAGATGTGCTTGCACAAGAGACACATTTGGTGTCTTCATTCACTGAAAATGTCTCTGTTGGTCTGGATATACACTTCTATGCATCACAGCCTTCTGGGAAGAACTGAGTTTGAAGACATGAAAGTCTTGTGATATATTGATACCACCAGTCATTAGTTAGGAAGACATTTTTCTGTTTAAAGTGGGGGATCAGAAACATGTCGCAAGCTTTTTCCAGCTTATGCTCTTTATGCAGGGTCTTAGTCAGTGTGGTTTAATTTACAGGTCTCTGGGTTTCCCTTATCATCACAAATTGTTTATATTTAAGCTGTAAAGAACAAATTGGAAAATGTATCTTTTGTCACAGAAATCTTGACAGTGGGCAGGCAATTGCACAGCAAGAATCCTTTCTGACAGCCTGATACTGCCACTTCACTTTACCATGAGTTGCCTTCTATTTTATATGTGGTTAATTTCTTTGAGACAGAGCCTTTTGTTTTTATACAGTACCTAACAAAATGAGGTGAGGGTCACACTGAAGACAGAGGCACTATACCATGCTCTGATTGGAGAAAGGGGAAAGAAAATTAATTGGCACTGCTTTGCTGAGATTGCATCTGTCTGACTTCCCAATGACTCACTTCATTAAGAAATGAGACACTATGAATACATACACACTTGGATTACTAGAGGATGGGTTAGCAGCTAGGTATGTACCAAAGATTCCTCCTGGCTCTGGATCATAGCAGCTGAGCCTGATTTATTATCACTAAGCCAGATGCCAAGAGATGATTCTGATATACTGGGAGCTGGAGACATGCAGAGGAGTGAAGAAATAGTATAATGCTTCTCAAGATATGTTGTGTGTGAATGTATTTGTGGGTTGGCTTTGTACATTCTGGTTGCAGAGAGGTATCTCTATTGACATAAAATATTCAGGGCAGAATTGGACACTTGAAAGATTACTCCGTGTTTTAAAAGAAAGCAGCAGAGAATCAGTAGGGAAAGCATTTGATTTTTTTTCCTCTCTCCCTCTCTATATGACAGAAGTGTGATCTGTGCACAGCTGTTATATCTCAAGGAAAAGCTTTTACAAGATCACTTAACTGGCCAGTGGTCGACCCTTGTCCCTGGTGATACTGTTGGCAGGGGACAGTGGTTGACCACTGTCTTCAGCCTTTCCTGGTGGACTTGCTTATCTGGCAAGGCTCTTGGACCCCACTACTTTAGAAAACAAGACTCCTCAGCTAACTCAGGGCATACATTAACAGTCCAACTGATGTGTGTCTTCTGTGTTGTCTCCTATTCTGTGTTCTCTGTCCTAATGCTAAGAAAGAAATACAGTGATCAAATGCCTGAGACACTGCAAAAGTAAGCTGGAAAAAAGTCATAAAAATAGCAGAAATTTCTCTTTTTCTCTATCACTTTGTCCTGAAGTCAATGCAGGGTGTTCACAACCACATCCTTCCATTTGTGATGTCTGACACAGTCATTAATCACAGCTCAAACGAAAACTACAAACAAATAAAAATAAACCCAAAACACAAAGATCCACGGGGGTTTTCTCCTGTGATTTCTAAAGCCTTGCCAACACCCTGTGCAGTTCTGCCATCTGCACTGTAGATTGTGTGTGTCTGTGTGTGTCACCAAGCCAATTACAGGGCAAATGTACATCATCAGTCATGCCACTGAAAAAGGAAGAATTAATGCACACCTGCAGCATATTCTGAGTTAGGCAAGTAAAACCCTGAACACAACAAAATGGTGGTGAAAATGTTGATCAGTAATTTCGTGGAAATGTGACTTACATGCCAAATTCATCTGGCAACTAGCATCACCCTTCCTCTCAGGAAGGAAGGCTTCAGAGTATTTTTCAGATTTGATTAATAATTTATTTGGCATCTGGAAGTCACAGCAAAACAGCTCATATGGAAAGGGAGGGTGTAAATTGTCTGCCTCTGCCAGGCACTACTTGGTTATTATTCACAGCTAGAATACTATCTGTAGAATATTTGTGTATTTAAAATTTTAAAGAGCAGCTCTGGCACTTGGGTTGATTTCAGCATTCTCCAGGCTGTGTCTATACTACAGATATTGTCATCTGGAAGACGTGCTCTCATTGCCAACTGAACCAGCCAGAAGAGGATTTTAATATGTGAGGAAGCAGGCACTAGAGTAAGGGCAGATTATTGTGAGCTTAGTGCATTTTGAATGAAGGATGTCATCCATGGAAGACAAGGGGAACCCTTCCAAGCTGAGCTGCAGTGCACAGGCTGCCTACTGGAAACAGGGCATTGCTGGAGCTCAGGCCAGAGTACATTTAATGGAAGAAAGTTGCTTATAGATTTTACAGCTGTACACGTGATGTATTGCTGTCTTTCTGCGTTTATCATTCAGTGATGACCTCAAGGAGGTTATGACAGCTCTTCTGGTTGTCTTCTAGGAATTCACCTGATAGTATAACACAGTATTTTAACCTACTTACAGTGGCATGCTACTGACTTGCTGTACGCTATCTGCAGTATTTCTGCTCAGAGTTGTAATTCTGTTTACCATCTGTGGGAGACCTAAGTGTTAATAGTTAATGACTCCAACAATGGGCCATGGAGGAGGCAGCAGGTGCTTTGCCGAGGCCAGGTTTGCACCTTCCTGAAACTGAAACCCAAGGAGGAGGGGAGAGCTTTTTTTTTTGGTGGCAAAATCTCTGGTCCAAATAGGACAGAGGAGGCGGAACAGCCACCACCAGAGGCTACAAGCTGGGTTTTGAACCAGATAAGGGAAGAGGCCAGTAAGAAACAGATCCAGTGGAGGATGGATAGTGCTTTTTGTCATGCAAATGACACAAAATTACAATTACACAGCTGACTTAGTTCAAAAACTTCCCTCTGTGCCCCTGAGAAGGTATTGGGACATTCACATGCAGGCCTGACAGTGTTCATCCCTTCTGGTGAAGCATAACTGGCTCAACTACACTGACATGAGTCAGCTGTCACACCTTAGAAAGTGTCATAAACCATCAAAGATCCTCAAAATGCCCCCAGACTCATTTCTAGGGTCTTCCACTGGAACTGAGCATGACCCACAGCATTGCAAAAGTGTTAAACTGCCCACCCACCCTTTCCAGGAGAGGTACCTTATCATTCCCACCTGAACATATATTAACCCATCAAACTTTGTGATTCCCAGGCTTCCCCCACTTCCAATGGATCAAGACTGGGACCAGCACCAAAGGATATTGAAATCGCAATAATGAAGCCTCATCACTGAATCCACAGGATATCTTTCTGCTCTTATCCCTCCTTTCTCTTTCTTTTTTTTTCCTCATATATGTTCTTAAGCAATATCTTTATTCTTTTATATTGCAATATTAGTATAGATAATATTCAAAATGGCTACATGAGTCCTTTCCATTGCAATCAAATTGTTTTAAAATAAACCCTACACATATATATATATTTCTAAGCACCAATCATTCAGTGTTGTTTCACTCTAATTTGCCCCAGGGAAGAACCTGAGTTACCCTCTCTTTTGGGGGCAGGTGGCAACACCAAACACAGGTACTTATGAGCTTCTAGAAGGTCTCACTTTCTTATCAAGAGGTTTTTAGTAGAAGAGGACATTTAATCAACTGAAAAGGGAAAGAAAAACACTGAATGCTGAGTCATATTCAAGCTACAATAATTTTTTTCCCTTTTTAAGAGATTGAAGTTGCTGTAGCTAAAAAGCTTTATCTGCCTGTGCTCATTCTTGGCTTTCATAACCACAACATTCAGAGTGCCTAAGCCTGTATGCCTAAATCTGCAACTTGACCTACAACAGTAGCAGGAACCAAACATTCTCTTCTGTTTACTTGACCCTGTCATGTGCATTATACTCTCATTATTTTTCTGAACCACTTTCAGGGGATAGCATCCACCGTGTCTAATCCAGACCAGCTTTCCTCTGAGTTACATTCTGCACATATGCAGTCCAAGATACTGAAGAACAATTTGGCTGGGGTAGGGGGATGGACTGGATGACCTCCTAAATTCCCTGTGAAGATTTGATGTGCAGGGGTGGTGGCTGGGGACAGTGCTGATCTGAATAAACACAAAGTGTCCAGACAGGGCTATGCTGTACCTTGCAGTGGCAGTCTTCAGGATGTGAACCACAGATACTTAAACAAGCATCTGGACCCTGGGCAGTACCCCAGAAGCAAAGATGACAAAGATAAGAAAGGAAGCAAGCAGGAGGTGAGCAGTGAGTTTGTGGCAGAGTCAAGATTTACTGAGCAATCTGATTGCTGTTCCTTTACCCACCGTGCCGCTCCTGGCTGATTTGACAGCCGAAATGAAATTGCTGGTGAGAAAAGCAATGCAAGCATGCACAATGTGCTGTGATTAGAAAGGGCACTGCTGGAGAGAGGAGCATCAGATCAGCCAAGCAGAAGTTTCCTGTGTATTCCCTCTGCCTTTTCTCCTGAGAGGTGCTTGTCTTTTATTCTCGGCTCCTTTGCTTTCAGTTCTGTTGTTGCAACTTGCACCAACTCGCTAAAATGCAAAATGTAGTTTCTTTCAGTGTGAGAGAGGCAAAGGGAGCTGATGTTCCTTCTGCTCCTAGGAGGATAAAGATGCCACAGCACTAATTCTGCATGGCAGGGAGGGGACAATCAATCTCTCAATAGCCAAAAGAATTAATACTGTTACTGAAATTTTAGTTACCCCTGCAAGGGTACACATGTTCAACAGTGTTGTGCACCCAGCAGTGTCTAGATGGTGGGGAAAACAGGTAGAATTTGTTTAGATTAACACTAAAAATCACTACAAAGGTTGAAAAAACACAACCTATCTCTGTTCTGCTAAGGTTCCAAATTCCTCTTTTCCGGGGGGCAGGAGAGCAAGAGTTTAGGAAAGAAGACCAGGATTTGTGTGTTTAACCCCTTCGGCCTGGTAAAGGATCAGCTATATTTGAAAGCAGACTTTCAGAAGCTGCAACCACACCAGTGCTTGTCTGTATATTAATCCCCTATAAATATTTTCAGGATGAGTGGCACAATTCAGAAGTTATGAAGAGGGACAACAACCTGTAAAGCACTAAGAAGCAAGTAAGCAAGCAGATACAGCAGAAAATGCAATTAAAGTAAAGACAGCTTTGGAAAGAGGAGACCTGACAAGCCAGGGTTACTTTAGCCTGCAGGAAGGGAAGATTAATAATGAACATAGATTGCTCAAATGAATCATATCATAATGGATACCCTGAATGTCTTGTGATGGATGGCTAGACAGAATTTAGTGCCATGAACACTGGTGATTGAACTGGCATACAAAACAGGTAGGAAGGAGGTTTCGGTCAGAGAAGGGCACAGGCAGCATCTGTCAGTAGGAGGGCAAAACTCACCTCCTGGAGAACAGCCACAGCCTCCAACCTGTGATACGGGGGAGAAAAACCAGTGAAAAGAGAGCAGCCAATGCTTGGACAAGGGCAGCCTCGTCAGGCTGCAGAGACTGATGGATGTGCTCAGGAGCAATCTTTATCACCTGGAGCCTCACTGTGGGTAGTCGCAGCTATATTGGATTAGGAGTTTGCTCAAAGCTGCTTTTCTGCCCTGTGGTGTGCTCAGCCCAAACAACATTTTGAATTTGCAGTTTGGGTAGAAGCCTGAGCGTTCCACGCTGATTCACTGTAGACAGAGATAAGACTATTAAGAGGTGCTTTGTATATAGTGCTGGTTTTTTGATACAGCAGTGGCTCTTCAATCTACTGGCTAAGGTACCAGAGTTTGCTACCCTGCACCTGATAAATGCTATGTCTGTGTCCCTGGAGTATCTGCCACTAAGTAAATTCAGCGCAAGCTGTTAAAACTTTGCTAGGTGGTGAACGAATGTGATGTAGGGCTAGCTGGCTGGACCAGAGCAGGAACAGAGGTTCAAAAACTTCCTCCTCCCACCACATGCCCCTACCAGCCCCACCAGGGACAGTTGTGTTCTCTCATGTCTTTCTTCCCCAGACCATGAAAAGTCTCATTGGCCCGCTGGGAAAAAAAGTCAGAACTTCTGAAACTCGTAAGTACTAAAAAAAACCAAGAAGAAAAAAATAGCAATTTTTTTTTCCTGCACTGGTGATAGGCACAATCTGAAAAAAAACAAAAACAAAAACAAACCCAAATTAAAAAACCAACCAAACAAACCCCCCCCAAAAAGAAACAAACAAACATAAAAACCAAAACCAACCAACAAAAAACTTCAACCCAACAAAAACAACCTAAAGCAACAACAACAACAAAACAGAAAGAACATGTCTCTCATTACCCTCCTTGCTGGATAGAGGAAAAAGTAATTTAGAAAGCAGCAGGAAAACGGGGTGTGACACAAAATCGCACTGCACAAAGCACGGTCCCTTTCTTCTTTTTTTTGCCAGATTTTGCATGTTTTCAAGTCCTACCCAGCAGAAGCTGTAGGGTACAAACTCAAGTAAGCTCCTAGACATGGGACCAGTGTTTCTGCAAGTGTGAAAAATGGTGACATTCCCAGCTGTGCCTCAACTGCCCTTCCCCTCCTGACTGCAGCATAACCTGTTGGCCACTGTAGCCACAGATAATGGGGAAAACAGCTTAAACAGTGAGGAGAGCGTATAAGCAGTGTTTGGATTCCATGCCAGTAGCAACACTTAGAATGAGAACAAACTCCCAAAGCTGGACAGCTCATCATAAAGGCCTCCTTTATCTTTGTTACTTGTGTCAGCACACCACCACAGGGGCAGAGGGAAAAAGGGAACAGGGAGGGAGGGAAGGAAGGGGAGGGGAGGGAAGGAGGGAAGGAGGGAAGGAGGGAAGGAGGGAAGGAGGGAAGGAGGGAAGGAGGGAAGGAGGGAAGGAGGGAAGGAGGGAAGGAGGGAAGGAGGGAAGGAGGGAAGGAGGGAAGGAAGGAAGGAAGGAAGGAAGGAAGGAAGGAAGGAAGGAAGGAAGGAAGGAAGGAAGGAAGGAAGGAAGGAAGGAAGGAAGGAAGGAAGGAAGGAAGGAAGGAAGGAAGGAAGGAAGGAAGGAAGGAAGGAAGGAAGGAAGGAAGGAAGGAAGGAAGGAAGGAAGGAAGGAAAGACATGGGAACTGTGTGTTAAATATAATAAATACACCAGTAAATAGCATTATTGTTATCAACTCATTGGCCAAACATGTTCTATGATTAACAGTAAAAATGTACCAGTTAAATATGGCTGCATCATTTTCCATGCTAAAAACTGCCACAGACACTGGAAATGTATGGCCAAAGTCTCACTGTGGTCCTGGAATACATGTGAAGTAAACTCATCCCTTCAAATTAATTCTTAGTCTGGTACAGCCTTACCTTTAGGCATGGACTCTGTCACGTGTGCTGTATCAAAGCTATGAAACAAAAGAGCATCTGGAAATAAATGGAAAGTCTGAAAACTTCACTCTGAAAAGCAACTCTACCAGACTACACATTCCTATATTCAGCAGATCTGCATCTATGTCAGTCAGATCCTCTCTTGAGTGATTAAAACAAGCTCTCACTCACAGAAGAGCTGACACAGCCCATAAAAATATTTACATAATGCAGGAGGAGAAGAATTTCTTCATTATGTTTCTGCCGTGATTAAGACTGCAGCAGGAGCTGACCACTCAAATATTCTCCTCCAAATAATCAAGGTCTGAGACTTGTTTATAATTAAGAGCACTTTTCATTTTATATATATCAAGGCTATGCAGCAGCACAGGAGCTGCTTTCCAGGTATCACTCCAGGCCACTATCTTTTCCACAGAAGCAAAAAAGTCTGTTTTCCTCAGTGGAAAAACAGCAGTGCTGGCAAGGACAAACATGCAGCAAACGGTCTCACACAGATCATAAGTCTTTATTTGTCTTCAGCTCTGCTTGGCAGAGCAAGTGGATTTCACATCTTTAAAAGCCCTTTGCTTCAGTTATCATTTATAACCCTGGATATATTTACAGGTTTCCTGATTCCTTCTGTGCACACTTCAAATGAATTTATTCCTGAGCTTCATCCTTTCTTTCCTTTCACTCCTCCCCAAATCTTCCCCTCCAGCAAGGCTGCCCTGAGGAGACACTCATTTGGGGGAGAAACCCTTGTCAGATTTTATGAGGATATTTTGAATGTATACACAGTCTCTGCAAGTATTAGTGTGTCCACCATGTCCTATTTTATTGGGATTTTGATGCTTAGACCTGGGCCTCCACACCTGCTTTTGGAAGCCTCATATGGACTCTGAATTTCAAGCTTATAAATCATGTAAATATATTTCTTTGTCCATTTCACTGAGATCTGGAATAAAGTCCCAGAAGCATGGTAGAATAGAATAGAATAGAATAGAATAGAATAGAATAGAATAGAATAGAATAGAATAGAATAGAATAGAATAGAATAGAATAGAATAGAATAGAATAGAATAGAATAGAATAGAATAGAATAGAATAGAATAGAATAGAATAGAATAGAATAGGTTGAAAAAGACCTTTAAAATCATCTAGTTCAACCATTAACCCAGCCAAGTGCCATAAAACCATGTGCCACATCTACACATCTTTTAAATACTTCCAGGGATGGTGACTCAACTACTTCTCTGGCAGCCTGTTCCAGAGATGCTTGGCTCACCTTTCCATGCAGAAATTTTCCCTAATATCCAATCTAAACCTCCCCTGGTGCAGCTTGAGACCCATTCCTCTCATCCTGTCACTTGTTACCTGGGAGAAGAGACTGATCTGCACCTGGCTGCCCCCTCCTTTCAGGCAGTTGTAGAGAGCAGTGAGGTCCCCCTGAGCCTCCTTTTCTCCAGGATAAACACCCCCAGCTCCCTCAGCTGCTCCTCACAGCACTTGTGCTCCAGACCCTTCCCCAGCTCCGCTGCCCTTCTCTGGACACGCTCCAGCCCCTCAAGGTCTTTCTTGCAGTGAGGGCCAGAACTGAGCACAGCATTGGAGGAGTGGCCTCAGCAGTGCCCAGCACAGGGGGACGGTCACTGCCCTGCTCCTGCTGCCCACACCATGGCTGAGCCAGGCCAGGATGCTCAGCAGAAGCATAATAGATAAGATTTTAGCTTGGTCTCATTTCTAGGTTTGAATTGCTTAACTGTAGCAGCAGAACACTGCAGTAGGGCCTCTGTGAGCCTCCTAGCTATAAAAAACCCTAGACAATATCTATTAGTGTTGCTATAGAGCCAGAGTAGCAGTTTAGGATTTAAAGAGATATGTGATATCACAGATATTTTCTGTCTGCCCTAGAAAGAGATATGAACAATAGGTCACTGGAGCCCATTTCCAGGTATGGGAAGGTTTGGGGGCACACGGCTCAGGAACATGCTGGCCTTAGGGTTTACTACAACTATTTGGCAGCACCTTATATACTGATGAAAGATGAAAACCCCAGGATTCAGGACATGGGTTTCCCACCAAGAGAGTCTGTGAAGAGTTGCTGAACATGTACACAAATCCTGCCTTAACAAAGTGCTGCCTACCTCTCAGTACCAGAAGCGAGACCCTATTCAGCTGTGGCAGAGCTGCACACCAAGTAATTCCCTGGGAACACTGTCTCTGTAAGCCCTTTGTGGTAGTCAGACAGAAGGGGAAGAAGGGGTACAAGAGATGAGAAAGGTCACTGAGTGTGTGAAAACCAGTGCTTTTTTACACACAGGATTTGCATGTCCCAGAAACTGATAATGTCTAATGAGGCAACCCAAAGGCTTATCAGGGGACTGAAGCAGTCCTTGAACTTTTAATTACCCATCACAGAGGTAGATGCTTTCAGCTCCACAGCAAACATAAATGTTCTTTTTCTCATATTGCAGTAAGGCTGAACTTAATACTCTGGTTGCTGAATTACTTTATTTGGCTTTGTTGCTTTTACATTGTCAAGACTTTATTTCTGTTCAGCAGCACATGCTCTTCGCCTTGTTGCATGCTGTACTAATCAAGCTTTTATTATGTATTTTTAGATCCTCCCCACAGTGTGCAAAGATCTGCGGGGCTCTTTTAGCTCAGAATATCAATAAAGCTTATTGCCAACGTTCCTGGTAGAGGTACTGCAT
Source organism: Prinia subflava (assembly GCF_021018805.1). Taxonomy (NCBI): domain Eukaryota; kingdom Metazoa; phylum Chordata; class Aves; order Passeriformes; family Cisticolidae; genus Prinia; species Prinia subflava. Next base: position 34,224,463 of record NC_086249.1, read on the forward strand.
CTACTTACCCTGGTCGTTCCTTGGAAAAATTAAATTGTTGCAGTGTAAGTGCAAGGTTCAAGGTCCACTGCATATGAAAATAGAATTGATTACTCCCAATGAACAGAGGCTTGCAGCTCTTAAGAACATTATATGATAAATGTGTTGGCACACACTATGCATTTGGCATGCTAAGTAGTTTACTGAACTACTCTCTGCAGCATATTTTAATGAAATGCTGACAGTTTGGCATCTTATTGGATAACTGCATTCAGTGGCATTGGTCATAAATGGAAGGCATGCAAAATACTCTGTAAGGTGGCAGCTCCTCCACAACTTTCTACTCTGTGTTACTACAAGCCTGGAATTTATCAGAGGCAGCAGTTAGAAACCAATAATTAGCACATGGTTTCCCCCCAGTTCACATCTGGAAACTTCTGCCTCTAAGCAACCTCACTTCACCCCCCGCAAAAAAAAAATCCCAAAGAACTTGTTTTTATCTGCTAAAGGGGATGGCATTAGCATCCCATGTTAGACAAGGTGTGAGAAAGAACAAGTTACTGATGGAGGGGCTCTGCCTCTCCCTGGTGCCCTGCCTTTCTGGCTGGTGCACAGGGCAACGTGGCCAGAGAGGTGGAGAGCCACAAAGGCCATTCCTGATTCCAGCAATCTCTGAGACGTGGACAACACTAGCACAGAACATGGGACTGGCTCTACCGGTCCACTTCTTCTCTGTCTCTCTCTTTTTTTTTTTCTTTCCTGTGCTTGAGGAGAACGTTTACTTATGACAACAATATTTTAAAAACCTTTAATCACAGGTGGGCTTTTTTTAGCTGAAATAGTTTCACAGTGGAAGTAATCAAACCTTACAGAGAGTTTTTTCCTATCTTATATCCTCACCTGCTCCTAATCCTACCATTACCTCAGGTTTCCTTCTCGAATAATGTTTTTCTTTCATCCACTGCATCAAGACTATAAACAAATAGACTGACAGCACCTCACTCTCCCAGGACGGCAAGTCCCATTGCAAGCCTGGAGCCGTGGCCCTGATTCTTTATATTCCTGGTGCCACCCAGTGTTGGAAGACTGGAAGTGGCACTGCAAAGGCACGCACTTGGAAGTCTCAGGCGACCGGTGCCTCTGGCATGTGTCCTGCAGCCAGGACCTCACTGCCACCTGTGACCAAAATTTTAAACCATCTTCTTTCACAGACAGCATGACTTCAGCTTCCTCCGATGGAACTAGGCCCTTCCAATAGTACATAGTTTTCTGCTCAGGCTCTTCCCTTTTCCTGATTAGTACTAAAAGGCAGAGGAAACTTTTCACCAGACTTTTTCAAGGCTCTTGGTCCCAGATATTAAAAGGGTGGTATTATCTGTCTCTTCAACAATGATTTTGGGGATCAGTCACCCCAGACACACCCAGTGTGATTAACCACCCTCACATACAGTTTCAGCCAAGAGGAGAAGTGTGGTACCTCCATCACACCATCCAGAGCTTTGCAGACAGGCAAGAGATGTGGGTCAGTGCATATACATTTCAGAGTATTGTGCCAGTTGAGTCACTGAAAGAAAGCTTTCTCTTCCTTTAGGGATCAGTTGATATCTTGCTGCTTTAAAGTACAAGAAAATTATCTGACCGAAGAGAGGAGCATTAGCGTCTCTAAAATTGGTACTGCCCACTTCCCAAATCCCAAATCTAACTTTTCCCCACCTTTCTTTTCCTTTTTTTCATATGGATCTCAGCTCTTCCAGTGGCTATGGTCTGTCTTCAAGGGCCAAGGAATGTGGCAGACCATAATGTACAACAGCATTTGACTGGCCTATTGCCCTGTGACCAGCCAGACCCCACCTTCACTGTCCTTTGTCAAAGGATTCCTGCTCCTCACACAGTCATAGAATATCCTGAGTTGGAAGGCACCCACACCATGTGCCTGAGAGTGTTGTCCAAATGCTTCTTGAACTCTAGCAGGCTCAGTGCTGTGTGCACTTCCCTGGAGAGTCTGGCCAACCACTCTCTGAATGAAAAACCTTTCTCTTATATCTAACCTAACACCCCCCTCCTCCACAACACGTGGATCAGCTGTCTCAAGTTAGCTACAGAGGTAAAAAATATTTGGGGGCTTCTGGACACAGTAAGTGCTTTCTTCTTGGCTTGCCAGGGCAACATAATTCTCCCCACTTTATTCACTCTTCACAGTCATACTTTGGCCACAGAGCCCCACTCTGCTAGTTATCCAATGATTTCTTTCCTAGGTCTTCACAGAACAATCACAGAATTATTATTGCAGAAGGATGACATGGTTTTGTCCTACATCTATTTTACTCTTTCAGAGGCTGTTACATAGAGGTGACAGAAGTTAGAGCAGCTCTTTTACTGTGTTTTACAACACTTGTTCCCTGTTTCATTTATACTGATTTTGACACAAGCCTGTCTCAGCAGTAGTTCACTGCACTGCCACCAGGCAGTCTGACAGCATGTATAAGCCTAGATTTGCCATCCAAAACCCCAGGCAAATGAACAGTCATGGGTTACAAGGAGTGGTTTTGACTGAAATGCCTTACATGCAGTTTGTTAATGCATGGGCACTGGCATAAACTCTCAGTTGCAGAAAGGCCTTTTCCAGTCCTGGTTCCCGGAAGGATACCAGCAGCAGTACAAAGCAGCAATGAATCAATCAGCCAGCCAGTCTATAAGTACATTGCATAATCAGGTAAACAAACAAGTACTGGGCACCTAAAACACTGTAGATATTTTCCCCTTGCCAGGCTGAGCCATTTCAGAGAATCAATAGTGGGTATAGGAAAGGTCACCAACTGCCTAGATAAATCTCATCAAAAAGCAACAGCTAAACAACAGTGGCTCCCTGAGAAGAGAAGGGGATTGTCTTTCAGGGAATAAACCCAAAATTATAAAGATGCAATAAACCAATATTTAAGGATAAATACTATAAACTAAGAAAATGTTGTAGAAAAGGAGAATATTGAAAGCATTGGTCTGTTTTCTTGGTTTCTTACACCTGCAGAAGCCTCTATGCTCTTTTGATACACAGAAGAAGAGTTCTGGAAGAAAGCACTGATCTAACCTGATGGATACAAGTACGGATGTAAAGTAATAGCTTCTCCCTGAGGAGAAGGACTTGGGGGCATTGGTTGATGTGAACCTCAACATGAGCCAGCAATATGTACTCACAGCCCAGAAAGTCAAATGTTTCCTGGTCTGCTTCAAGAGATACATGGCCAGCAGGGTGAGGAAGTGGTCCTCTCCCTCTATGTTCTCTTGAGATCCCACCTAGAATATTGTGTCGAGCTGTGGGATCCCCAACATAAGGAAAACATGAACCTGTTGGAGCAAGTCCAGAGGATGGACACAAAAATGATCAAAGAAACAGAACTTGTCTCCAGTTCAAAAAGGCTGAGAGAGTTGAGGATGTTCACCTGGAGAAGAAAAGGCTCCAAGGAGATCTTCAAGCAGCCTTCCCATACTCAAATGGGGCTTACATGAGAGATGAAGAGGTACTTTTTGCAAGGGTGATGTCTCTAATCTGAATTGTGTAGGTTTGGATTAGATATTAGAAGGAAACTATTCACTGTGTAAGTGGTGAGGCACTGGCACAGATTGCCTACAGAAGCTGTGGATGCCCCATCTCTGAAAGTGTTCAAGGCCAGGTTGGATGTAACTGAGCAGTCTGGTCTAGTGGAAGGCATTCCAGCCCATGGCAGGAGTCTTGGAAATAAAGGATCTTTTAGGTCCTTTCCAACCCAAACTATTCTATGATTCTCTGAGCTAAAACCAACGCACAAGAGTGCTCAGTATGTCTTTGTTACCTTGTTGAACATATGGATTTTAATAGAAAGGTTATAGTAGCAACAGCCATAGTCTTTAACAACTCTATAGCTACGAAAGCAGGAGTTAGTAAGGCTAAATATGGCCAAGCAGATGGCTTTTATTTAGGATGCTAAATGAGATCCCTCCACAGTCCCTTTATTAGCAACATTATATAAGTAAACAAGTAATTAACAGCAAATTACTGGAGTAGACAGTAAGCACCTGAGGATAAATAGCTCTAAGTGACAAATAACCTTCACAGAGACACATCAAATTAATTGAGGTGATTGGGTTACTCAGACATAGAAGAGGGGGGTGCTGGACTGTAATTTTTTCTTGGAGCAAAGGGGTACTTACCCTATTGCCCTGTGACTGTCCATCAGCCTGAAGTGTTTTCAGCAGTACTCACTGAAACACTGATGGTATTTGAATAAGGTGCTTGTATGAGATTTCTGAAGTTTTCATATGAGGAAAATCTTGGTCCATATTGAGTAACTGATAAGTTGCTTGCTGCCCTTTGCCAGCAGGGGTTCACTTGCCTTTGGGGACCTGCAGGACAGAGACAGCGCTATGCAAGTCTGTGCTGGCTAATGCCTCCCTGCAGAAAAACTCACAGAGCTTTTAGGCTCACAAATTGTTGCACTTTCTCAGTCTGAAACCCTGGGGTGCTAAGCAAGTCCCAAGCTACCTATGGACCAGCTGTGTAGCTCTGATTAACACCAACTAGAGAGATCTGAGCTGGGCAGCCTCAGGAACAACCACTTGTTCTGTCCTTCAGGGCAAAGTAGCATGCAGTCACTTAGATTTGTGCAGTCACTTACAACCAAACGTGGAGGAATATTAGCTATGCTGTAAATCCCAATGACAAAGGAAATACGTACCCAAGTATAGTAACAAAAAGGTAGTCTGTGTGCCCTCGAAATGACCTGCTCTTTGAAAACGTATTGTATCTTGCCATCAGAAAAAGATCATCACAAAGAAACCAGAAATGCCCTAAGGGAAGGAAAGGGATCATTGGTCAGTGGTAAATGCAGAGATAGAATAATTAGATTATAACAGAAGGGAGAAGGAGTTTCACTGTTCCTGATCTATTCTTAATATACCAAAATGAATTAACAGTCTTTAGAAACAAGAAGTCCTTAAAACCTTGTTTCTTTTTCTTACAAGAGAAAGATTACTGAGGAGATGCAGCCAGGGGAGCATGCCACACTGAGACAATAACCTTTGCTAAAATACTCGAAAGAACTGAACTACAGCTTGAACTCTGTCCATTGAAAATTAAAGGTTAAAGGTTTATTGGCCATTATAGCTGCATGGTAAGAAAACAGAAGAACTTGTGTTGATATTAACAGGGCTAAAAATGGTTTGCAGAATCAGAATTTGAGACTTCTCTAAGTTTTATGGTAGTGAGGTAGTGAGGACAAATCCATATGGCTAAAGACTAAGCACAGCTCTTAGGTCTCTGGATGTGTAAATAAGGGGCACTCACAATTTATCAGATTAATATCTCATTTTGGCATATGCATTTTTCTAATTTCATTTGGAAAACTTCACAAAACTTTAGGGAGTGTTGTAAAGCACAGTATCACTGAGGAGTCAGGAGAGAAAATACTGACAGTTAAATAAACTTCTGAACAAGCTATGAAAGGTTTGCATGACAGACTCCACAAGATCTTTCAGAAATGGCACCTAAGTCTCTCTGTTTGAGCTCTTGTATTGCTTGAAAGGTGCCTAAGTGCACACAAATGTATGTACTACTGCATCAGCTGCATGCACTGTCAGTCTCCCAAAAGCAAGGTGCCACAAATCAGATGCAGGGATGTTTAACTCCATCTTCTAATCTTAACCAAGGGAGGCAAGAGACTCTAGAATTAAAGTGTGTCTTCTGTGCCGACCACGTAACTCTGGCACAACCTCCCTGTACAGCTGTGCTTTGGGACAATTGAAAACCTCTACATTGCTTCTGCAGATGATGCCCCTAGACAGAGGAAGCATCTGCAGTTGGCTTGCTTTCAGCATTTTGAACAAAATCCTGTCATTGTTTAGCACACATCCATTGTGTGCAGCACTTGGGAGTGCAGTGTCTGGTGGCCTGAGGCAGAATTTCTAATTTGTCAAAAAAAATTCAGCATAAGCACCATATGATAATTAATCAATGGTCATTAAAGCAAGAGAGAGCCATGATATCTTGGAGTTGATTAAAGCCTTTTCATGGCATTTAAATCACAGTATTGCCATGCCAGGATTTCCTTTTCTTTAAAACAAATGTTGTGCCTTGCAAAATGCTTTACGGTGGGTTTTTTCCCAGATTCCTGAGAGTCCTAATGATTCCTAACAATTCTTTCTCTCAATGATGAAATGAAAGCAGCACTGGATCAGGAGCCTCATAAATGTCAAATGCAAAAGTTTGGTTTGGCTTAAGCTTTGGTCCAGACATCAGGCAGCATTGCTACACCAGAACATGCACTCCCCAGAAAATGCAACAGGACTAAGGGTCTCTGAAACATGAAGACATAAAGTAAAATAACAAAATAAAAGATGGGAAGGAGAGGAATGAAGTCTACCACCTCAGGCGGAAATAAAAAAGAACATGATTTTCCAGAAGTGCAGGCTCATCATTTAAAGCACAATGATTTTGAAGTCTATACTTACATAGCATTGAGTAGGATTTAAATTTTTTAATGAGGAAAACGAAGTGTTATCCTGCTGCATGTTTCAATGTTTTGAACATCAGACTCTAAGTTTCATTTTCAAGACACATCTGGGTATCTGGGAACAGATCCTCAGTGATACTTAGGTATGAAACTTTGACTGAAATAACCAACAGAGAAGGTAAAGGGAAAGAAGCTGAACAGCTGGCTGTAGTGGCTCCTCAGCCCTCTCAAAGGCTGGTGGGAGTAACAGGGGCCTGAGAACTGTGCTTTTTAGGCCCAAGTCCTGACTGGTGAGGACAGGGAATATTTAAGATGTCTGTGGTGCATGGAGCAAGAGGTGGGTTATTCAAGAGAGCAGAGGGTATTTCCCTTCAGGAGGCTATATGTTCCCACAACAGAACATGAACACAGACATGAGTTAATACCTCTGCATTTTTAAGTCAAAGCAGTTTCTCTCCATCAAGGGATAAACCATATTCACTAATTTTAGCTCATGACCTGTCATGGCACACTAGTACTCTCTAGGTTTCTAAAATGGCATAGCAAAGTAAGATGAAACTGCAGTGGCAAGCTAAGGGGAAGATTTAGAAACATATCAAAATATAGATAGATATACTTTCTACACATAAACGTTCACCTTCATACATTCTTCTTTTTTTTTTTTTTTTTTTTTTCCCCAAGCCTTCTCTGTTCTAGCTTTTGTTTTGGCACTACAGCATCTGAATTTTACAGGTTAACCTCACATGTATGTCTGGCACATACCTCATACCATCTTCAGCACTTTCAACATCATAGCAGCATTACTTTACAGCTCAAAGCTTACACTTGGTTGCTGCCCAAAGCAACCCTCCTGAGGAGCCCAAGCATTGTAACTTTACAGAAATGCAATGAATTCAGGCCAAACATTTTTCTAACAAGCAAAATCACTTTAATCTTTTCTTGGTAAAACTGTAGCTGCTGCATTTGTCATCCTAGTCACAATTCATTCACTTACATTGAATGACATGGGCCTTACAAGCAGCTAGTTTCTTCTGGTTGTATTTCTGCTGAGCTGAAAACTTTTTAAGGGCTGACACCTACAATGACCCTATTTCAAGAAATTATTATTTCAGTCAGCTAAGCTTTATTTGCTGTGTGCTAGTTTTGTCTGGAATGGAAATAATTTTTGCTTTACCTGCTAAGCTGCCCTTATATGATCCCAGGAGTTTTCTTCACTTTTATTCTTCCTGTTCTCTCCCCAATCCTGACATGGGGGGACTGAGTGAGCGGCTGCGGGTGCTTAGCTGCCAGCTAGGTTCAAACCATAACAGTCCTTTTTAGCTCCCAACATGGGGTTCAAGATAATGACAGGTTTGTTTGGAATGTGCTAGGCTGAATTTATCACTGTTTTTGCTGTTTAGCTATTAATTGACAGGCTCCAGTGCTTGCCATGGGGCTTGCTTTCCAGGCTGTAAATTAGAGCCTAGTGCTCCTTGGGGGCTGCTTTTTGCTTTCACTGCTCACCGTAGTGCTGTGCTGCTTGTCATCAGCAGGAAACCCATGGACCAGTACAGGAAAGCCTTGCAAGGAGCAGTGCAAATGCTGAGGCAGCCTGAGCTGACTTTGGTGCCCAATTAACTCCACGCAACACATCACCCTCCTGCCTTGAGTGACCACCAAAATAGGTGGAGCCCAAACTCATAGACTAAATTATCACAGTGGATATTTGTGGATATTTTACATGCATTTTGCAGGGGTGGTCCATAGACCAGAGGAATGAGATCTGTGTATCAAAGGATGGGAAGGGGATAGCTCTACCTTATGATATAAGCTATCCTCCTACAGGAAGGCAGGCGGGTTCTTACTAAGGATGTATTGGATAGTGTGGGACATGAGCATGACATAAATGGTATGGGTGGAGAATGTGCTGATTCTGGCTGGGATAGAGTTAATTTTTCATAGCTGGTATGGAGCTATGTTTTGCATTTGTGCTGGAAACAGTGTTGATAACACAGGGATGTTTTAGTTACTGTTGAGCAGAGCTTAAAATAAAGTTAAGGCATTTTCTGCCTCTCCCCCCACCCCACCAAGGAGGATGCTGAGGCAGGAGGGGACACAGCTGGGGCAGCTGACCCCGGCCGACCTGATGGACATCCCATACCATATGGCATCATACTCAGCATATAAAATCTAAGAAGAGGGAAGGGGGGGCATTCACAGTGATGGCATTTGTCTCCTCAAGTCCATTACATGTGATGGAGCCCTGAGATGGCCAGACACCTGCCTGACTGTGGGGAGTGGTGAATGAATGCTCTGCTTTGCTCACTTGTGTGGTTTTTGCTTTGCCTATTAAATGTCTTTATCTCAACCCACAAGCTTTTTCAATTTACTCTTCCAATTCTCTCTCCAATCCCAGCATGGGGGGAGTGAGCGAGTGGTTCTGTGGGACTCGTTTGCTGCCTGAAGTTAAGCCACAACATGTTGTCACACAAATCGTTCCCCAGTCATGCTTTTGGTGGTGAAATAAAGTGGCAGTTTCTAAAAAGATCAGGAGAAATGATAGCAAACTATTTAATCTCTTTTGTCTCAAGGGGCTGAGACTTTTTGGAAGTACCTGCTTAATATATCACCAGGACTAAATAACTTTGCTACTTGAAAACCCCGTCAGAAGAATTCTTCCTACTTGGCTCTTGCCACATGGACATGGACAAAAGGATTGTTTAGGCAAGAATGATTTGAGTAAATACAAATTACATTAAAATGACAGGTCATTCAGCTGAAGTGCTCATTGGCTACCACATGTGCTGCTTGGAATATAGATAGGAACTTTAGCACAGTAACTTAGAATATTTTCCTAGTCTTAAAATTTGGTACTGTGATGAAATGACACAAATGAGATAATACAATTGTCAGTTTAATGTTCCTGGAGACAATAGTCTCCTAGATAGTGTAGTTTATGTTACAGACCCAGGCTTTTTGATAAAGAAACAGGCAAAACATATCTAGTAATATCTGCTGCTCTGTTTTCAGAATCCCTTGATGCAAACAGCTTATTTAATATGATGCATTGTAATGCTAGCATCTGTGGTTCTCAGCAGGACTTAGAGGTTTGAACAGTGAAAACTCCACAGGGGAATTTTACTTTTCCCATGTCTTTTGATGAGCTGGTTGGTTGACTTAAAAAAAGAAAAGGACAGAAAAAATGAAGCTTAAATAAAAGGTTTAGAAAAATTTAAACCCTAAACGATAAATCAAGCAAGTGCTTCAACAGAGTAACACAGACATATGTTCAAAGAGAACATGATAATGCTGTGGTTTTGCTTCAAGTTCAGCATTCCTCCTTTCTCGGCTGTGCAGTTGTATAAAGTCAATACTGGCAGCTTTTCAACCCTGTTCCTTTTAAGATGTTTTCAGTGACAGACTGAAAAAAAAAAGCTCTTCTGCTTTTCCTAAGTAGCCTAGGGATGCCTTTTCTCTGAGTTTGGCTGGCAGGTACAGCAGATCTCATTCTGGCAGAAGGTATTAGAAGTGGTGGTTGTTCTGCCAGAGGGTACCTGAGAATCCTGGGACCAGGAATGGGTCTCTGCAGCCAGGTCTGCCTGTGTCTTCCACCACCCGTGTGCCCGGGTCTGGGCACTGGCTGCTCCACACATGGGTACGAAGCTCAGAAGTGCAGTGGAGAACTCTGGGTTGGGGGCAAGCCTGAGGTGGACAGCATGGAGACCAACCATCCAGATGGGCTTGCCAGAGCTCTAGAGAGAAGCATGAGCTGAGCTGTGGGCTGTGGCAGCTTGCCTGCTCAGTGAGGCTGAATAAGGCTGCAACGAGGAAGATCCTCGCTGTTCAACAGCTCAACACCTGTGCTACTGTGTGAGGGGGGAGTGTTGGACAGTCACTGCTTGCCCAGGGACTGCAGACCTCTTGACCCTGCTTACACAAGTCCTTGGCTCACTGTATGTTCTCTCTGGTCACCTGAGACAGCAGGCCCATCGCTATGCTCAGCTTTCCTCCCAAGTGCTTTTCCTCCTGCTCTGAACATGCTTTGCATGGGTAGGGTGCTCTGCCTGGACAGACAGGGTCCAGCTGTTGTTATGCTCTGCTGAATTTACAAATGCTTCGTATTTAACTCACTTGCTCTTCTCCCTCAGGTACTGAGAAATTTTCTTCTCTTTCTTTCTGAGTGGCATAAGAGAAAATAAAGTAAAACCTTGTGTTGCAGTGGCTGGGGCATGACCTGTGGCCCAGGAGACAAGGTTTGGACAAACATTGTATTTTCTGCCTTTTTAGCAGGAGGCAATGTAGAATTTTCCACATTCACAAAGTTGTAGCTTAGTCTGACCACACACAGTGCTAATGTCAATGGACACTGTGTCCCCTGTGGAGCATCCCAGGCACTCTGTGGCACAGTACCAGCCAACTGCACCTCAGGACACAGGACATTCACTATCCTCTCCCCAGCAGGTAGGAGAGGACCTAAGAGACAGGGAGGAATGGAGGCAAGTCCCTGCTTGAGGTGGCAGGCAAATCCCCTTCCTCTCCTTCCCAGATGTCCCTATGGAATAGCTATGAGGCTCTGTAAACCATGGCCCAGGAAAAGATGAGGTACATGAAGAACAAGCTGGGGGGTTTCTAGGATTAGCCAGCATGGTTTAAGGGATGTGATGGGAAGAGATGATGGCTCCATTTCTGAAAGAGACAAAAGTGCCATGGCAGAGCCATACCTGCCCCTCGGCCTGCTCCTCCAACACAAAAATAAAGCTCTATGTCCATGTTTAGAGCAGAGAATATGGGTGCGGGGTAATCCAGCATGTTTGGACTGCAGCTCTCTAAAGGCTGTGACCTTGGGCCTTCACTTCAATTACAAACTCCTTTTCCATTTCCCCCCAGCACAACGTCTACCGCATGGATCAGATTTTCTTTGGCTGAACCTTCTTCTTTTGGATGAACCTGGTGAAGATACAGACTGACCACACTATATACTGCTGCTCAGACAGCTGGGTGTGACATCTCCATCCTTGGAGTCATTGAATGCTCAGCTGGCCACGGCTGATGCTGGCCGTACTCAGCTGTTGGAAGTTGTCAGGGCAGTCGGGGATGGGGCTGAGTTCTTAAGCTTGTTTCATCCATCCATCCATCCATCCATCCATCCATCCATCCATCCATGGCTTCATGCAGAGCTGCCACAGAGCACTAAAGTGTCACTTCAAAGGTAATTGCAGGATGTAGGTCAAGGAGTGCCAGAACAGGCTGACAGATTGGGAAATGCCTGAGCCTAGTCCATCACCTATTTCAAGGCCTTTCTTTGTAACCAGGTGTGAGTTGAGGAGAAGGAGAAAAGAAGAAGAGGGGAGGATGGAAGTTTTTATAATCCATCAGAATTCACCCAAAAGGAAACTAAATTCTTCCAATCTCACCCTAGGCAGACAAGTTTGGTTTTACTAATACATCAAAACTTCAACTTTTTGCTTTGTAACACATTCCCAGCTAAACATAAAGCCATAAATCACAGAGCAGTGGGATGATTGATTTCCCTTAATGAAGGGAGACAGTAGGAGGAGAAGGTAAATCATACAGATGGGCCTGATTTGTGGCTACAAAAGTGATGTCCCAGCCTGCACACACAGACAAAATGTACAACTTCCAGTTCTCTCTGCACCATTGCAGCTCAGTCCTGTTATGCACTGCACTCCTATAATCACTGCTGCTGAAACATCCTGCTGATACACCACAATTACTACCAGTTCTTTTGCTCAGAGGAAACCTTTCTGTTCTCTGGAGGAGGGAAAAAGTCTTAACGACATTCATAATGCTCACCAGTTTAGATCTCTGCTCAGTGTTACAACTTGCATGGTGGACCACACCACCTTGTCCCAAAACTGATAGTGCTGGACTCAGGAATGAGATGCTGTGGTCTTGAAGGCCAGGTACCAGCAGCACCCATTAGTTTATAAGGGCTGAGCAGGGGGTCACCAGAGCTCCCTCCACTTCAGCTGCTGCAGTGTCTCCAGTAGCATCTGGGGATGTAAACCTCTGCAATCCCAGTTGTCATCTTCTTAACCCCTCAGGGGCCAGCTGTCTGCACCCGAGGCCCCTGAGCCCAGCTCTGACACAACCCTTGTGGCTGCACGGCTGTGGCTTGGGTTGCTGTGGCTATTGCAGTTACCAGGAAACCTTGGGACATATGCAGAACAAAGCTAGGAAAGGGCACAAAGTTGACACCACAGGCACACAGGGCAGCTGAGATGGCATCACTACCAGCTCAAGGGTTTCTGAGAAGAGCCCTACCACCTATATAAAGGTATAAAACACTCAGGAAGCAAAAAGAGAGATGAAATAAGGAAACTCAGCACCATGGAGGATGTGCCCTGGGGCTGCAGAGACCAACTCTTCCCCTGAAGAGGTGGCTGTGCAGCAGCAAAGGGGCTGGGTGCTCTGTGGGGGTTGGTAGCTCCGTGCTCAGCTGGGCAGCCCGTGCTCACTACCAAATACAAGCTTTGTTCTGCACAGGTCTGTGTGCCTTGTTTGCAGCACCTCCTTTTACATTCAAACAGTGACTACTGGGGGAGGCTCATTTCTCTATGGTGCTCCTGTGCTAAGCACCACAAACCAGGTACAAACAAGGCTGCTCCCAGGGAGAAGAAAGACAAGCAAAGTTCAGGATCTGAGTCATTCAGCATGAGCCTGGCCAGAGCAGCTGCTGAACTGCATGGGTGAAAAGTGCTCTAGAGGAAGCAGAAGAAATATTTACAGTGCCAGGAGAGCACTGAAGTCATGACTTATTGAGGTTGTTGGCAATGGGCTTTGTGGAAAGTTGAAGCTACATTGACTACTAAAAATGATAAAGGGGAGGCTTGGAGAGAAAATTGCAGGTCTAGAAAAAGGAAAGATGGATTTTAAATAAGAGACTGAATTACTAAAGAACTGAGGCAGAAACACACATGCCTCTGCGGCAGAGGTCCTCATCCACACCAGTGGGGGAGCAAGCCCATGCAGGATGTGATAGATGGCTTACAAGAACTAATAAAGCAGGCACTTGAGATCAGGATCCAGCTTGGCAACAAGCACCTGTGAGGACAATGGCAAGAGAGACTAAGCGGCATGGATCTGAAGCTTTGGTTTGCCAGAGGATGACTGAGTCTTTGGAATAGCTCTCCAGGCAGTCGTTGCACCCCTCCAACATTCCAGGGGTGATATTAATACCTGGACAAGAGAAGGGAGCCAGACTGGCTCTTGTGCAGCCACCAGGTTCTTCTTTCCCCTCTGACCTCTCCTCAGCAAAGCTCTGGACCCTTGACTCTCCTCATGTCCCCGGTCACCAGCACAGAGCTGCTGCTGAGGAGATGCAGTAGCAGGTTTGACCCAGACCTCAGTGCCTGGCACAAGCCAGAGCTGTGTGGTGGCTGCTGGGACCCTGTGTGGATATTGCTGCACAGGAGTGGTGGGACTTGCAAGAACCCTGGGAACGGCTGGGAGAGATCAAAACCCCACTGCAGAGCTGTCAAACCTTGTCCCAGGGTCCACAGCACAGGAAAGAAGCTGTGGGAGAACAGCAGGACCCACTGCAGGGGACTGCAGAGGCACTGTTACTCTCCCTAGCACAGTGCAGGTGTTCAGTTTGGAAGAAAAGAAAGCTGAGCAAGGACCAGAGGGGGTGATTTTAATCAAGAAACAGGCTCTGAATACAAGAGCAGTTCTCATGCAGGAGGCGTTGAGACATCAACCCAATGCTGAGGTTCAAAACTGAGCCTTCAATGATGGATGAATTGGTACCAACTGCTAGGGCAATTACTGAACCCGTAAATCAACTGCATTTGACTCAGCTCTAGCCTAAGAGAAAAATCATTCTGGCAGAACAATTTTACCAGGCACAGATAGCTAGAAGACATAAAGAGAAAGAATAAGGTCTGTGACAAACCAAGCAGGAACAATGCCACCAATTTTTTGCTCCAAAGAGAAGAAGGTTAATGGAGAAAACCAGTATTTCAAAGTTGAAGCAAAGGCCAGAAATTTTGCAGAACATTGGAGGCAGAAACAGAAGTGGGAATTTCAGCAGATCATGGAGCTAAGGACTTAACTTGAAAACATAAATGCTGGCAGAGGGGCAAACTTTAGTGCCTTTTAAGAGCTGAATTAACTAAACAACAAAAGCTGGAAAAGGAACAAACTGTAGGGCCTGACCCAAAAAAAGACCTGATGCCTGTAAGGATGCCCAACTGCTCAAAACCTCCAGCTACTACTGCCCAGACCCATCCATACTTTATGGCAGGTAAGCAGCAACTGAAGCACTGATCACAACAAATTGAATGCAAGTAGTCCCCAATAAGATATATCCTCAATCTTAGGAGCTGGGGCACGTTCTGCCTCTCCTGTACTGGTCTGGGTGTCTGCAGGGCTGTTCCTCTCACATTTTCTCACTCCTCTCTCTGGCTGCAGTTGCACAGTATTTTTCCCTTCCTAAATATGCTATTCCCAAGGCAATTTCCAAAAAATGTGCCATTTCTGCCTCTGCACATGGTGTTTGGTTTGCCTCTACCCACCATAATCTCTTTTGAAGATGTATATGGACGTGTATCTTGGACACATAGAAAAGTGTGTTACACACATCTTGCTGCAGCATGAAAAATTGGTGAGCTAGACTGTTCTTTTGTACAGTAGTGGGTATGGTGGCAAATATTTTAGCAGGTCCTCACTTTCCTGTGTCTGGGAACTATCCATAGAAGTAATTTGAATCTGTCTCTTCATGGGAAGGGTTCAGATCATCCCTGGCTATCTCCATGCTGTCAGTAAGCTGTTCACAGCTGCTCTCACCCTGCCAAAGGCTATCCTGTCTTAAGCCTGGTCATGTGCTTTCTGCTTCAATATGGTGTGTGAACCAGTTATTGTATTAAAGGGCAGCTCTACCACTGATTAACAAAAATTAAATTATAACATTCAGTTCTCATTTATCCTGCTGTGGTTGCTGGAGTGTTTCTAAATGGGCAAATGTCCCTTTGGTCGTGTCATTTGGTTCTCATAATGCCGCAGGCTGAACAAGGGTATAAATAGGCAAGAGCTGCTCCATTTCACTATTGCATGGATACCAAGCAGATGGATGGATGAACAAAACCCTTTCTTAGAGAGTGGCTGCCCTTGTCAATACAAATTGCACTCATCTGTCTCAGTTCTGCACGCAGCTTGGGGAAAAAGAAGGTGAAGACCATATTTAAACACTATCACATTTTTCTGAGCAGAGTGATAGGATTAACAGCTTGGTGCTCTATTTCCCTTTCTGCAATGGCACATTCTGAGTCCCACTGGATGGTGATCGCCTCTGGAGCACAGAAACACACTCTGTCCCCACTTGCCTCCTTCCCTCTTCTGAAAAAAAAGGGTACAGCAAACACATGTGCCCAAGTGTTACCACAAACCACACCTGCAGAGGAGTGTCTGGGCTGAGGCTGCACCTCTGTCACCCAGTTAGGGTCCAGCAGTCACTCCCACTAGATGCTGAAGGCATTGTTGGTCCAGTCATTAGCCACCCTTATTCATGCAGTGGGGTCAGACCTTCCTCTAAACCCCTACTGCCCAAAGCAGCCATCCACAAATGGCAGGAGAGACCAGGACTTGATGCTCATAGCAGTGCCCTGCTGCTGAGGTGGTCTGGGTTGTGTCTTCCCACTCCTGAACTGACTCCCACTGACTCCCACAGCTGTGTGAGCAGAAGAACCAGGATGTCCCAGCATCCAGCATTTCCCTCTCAATCCCAGCCACCTGGGCTGGGTTCTCTGGTGTCTCATAAGACAAGACCTCCTTTTTTGCCTCCATGAGAAACCAAGTTCCTCCAGCTACTTTCATTAAATATGTGCTGACATTTGGGATTATTTGGCTATCTGATATGTCCACGTTCCTGTCCAGTGGGGTTACAACTGAATCCAAAATTACTAGTGGGAGAAGCACAGAGGGAGACCACAATGACCTGATCAAATAAACCTCACTTCCTGAGAAAATTCAGCCAAGAAACAGTAGACAGTCTGTCTGAACAGACAGCCAAAACTAGTCATAGTCCCAGTGTGGATCCACTTATCTTCTACACCAATCCTCCTCTCACCTTTGCATGTTAAAAAGACAGGCAAAACCAGTACAACCCCAAAGGAAATGCATTCTGAGAAGACAGAAATTTGGCCAAGATAGATGGTGATTTTTTCTGACTAAAGACCCCATGATAATGCAGGTCACTGCTCTGATAGAGTGACCAGGACAAGCATCCTGAGGGAGCTCTGCCAGCAAGAACCAGAGCAGAGTGTGCTCCCATGGCCAGATCATCTCCAGGCTTCAGGTGCTGCCTCCCTGAGAATCAGCAGAACTCAAGGCAGGTATCCAGCTCAGTTTCAGCACTAAGCACATGCTCTGTGGCCTGAATGTCTCCATCAGCATCCCCCATCCCACAGATATGACTGAGAAGAATTTACTGAGGCATGTTCACAAAACTGTGAAGCCCAAGCTAAGGTGTGTGCAGGTGGTTATTTTTCCACCAAGCACAAGAGCCACTTTTGTGGGGGGGGGGGGGGAGGGAATTGACCTTTTTGTAACCTGGGATGGGGCACCCCTGGTTGTGTGTATAGACTGGGCAATGAGAGGCTGCAGAGAAGCACAGTGGAAAGGGACCTGGGGCTCCTGGTCAATGGCAGGTTGAACATGAGGCAGCAGTGCCCTGGCAGCCAGGAGGGCCAACCCTGTCCTGGGGACATCAGGCACAGCATGGCCAGCCGGGCAAGGGAGGGATTATCCCCTCTGCTCTGAGCTAGGGTGGTCTCACCTTGAGTCCTGTGGCAGTTTTGGGCATCACATCACTAGTGATTCACTGTCACTCCTTTGGTTTCTTCCCTTGCCTACATGCAAATATGGTAAGTCCTCACTCTTAACTTGCAGACACTTGTTTACAGGCACTTACAGACCATTAGAGATCTGGGGCTTCCAGCTGTGGAGTGCTGAGTTCAACTATGCAGATGCTATTCCTCCTATGAGGAAAATGAGAAGTGCACCTGGGAGCTGACTTGTCTGAAACCCACCAGCAAGAATCAAATCATTCCAAGGCAGGTAATTAATTATGGCTCATCCCCAAAAGCAGGGCATCATTATATTATTCTAGAGTTACAGTTGTCCCTTAATCACCTTTTCTGCTGAAAACATGGGGAATTTGTGTGCAATAAGCACTTTCAGGAACTATTTGTTTCAGTTTAAAGTGATGAATGTTCAAATCACTGGTATTGAGTTGTTTATGAACAGACAGAAAGGCACAAGAGACATTACTATAATAAATATTCAGAAGGTGTCTGTAGAATAGAAGTATGAGTACACAAAATTGCTCTGGTTTATGTTTATATTAGAAAGCATAGGTGAGTGCAAATCCTTTTCTTTATATTGCTTCTAAGGGGATTTCTTTTTTAAACTTCAGTTATTTTGTTTCTTCTCCAGTTTTCAGTTCGGCAGCTCACAGGGGGTGCAGGACTATGGCCCAAAAGGTCCAGCTCTGCCAGTGGCACTGGGAACCAGGCACCAGTCTCACACCAACTCCTTCCCCAGCCCCCTTCACAGGGCCTGCTGTGCCCTGGCAGGCAGACAGGGGCATATGACACCCCAGAGAGCATCCAGCCACTGGAGACTGGGTACAGCCAGCAGGGCTAGAGGTCTGGTGCAGTTCTGCCTTGATACTTGGTGTGGCTTCAAATCTGGGCATCTGCCATGCTCCACATCACACATCTGTGTGATCTCTGCAGAGCTCATCCCTTTCTTCCTAAGCATTAATCATGTGGAAACTACTGAAGAGGAAATGAGCTTTCAGTGAGTAGGGAGTGCCATGAGTATGTAACACTGTAGACAGCTACAGACTCTCCCAACCTCTTATGTCTTGGTTATGCAGAATAATCACAATGGTTCTTTTCCTGATGCCTCTATGAACTCAAGCATAGGCAGCTGTTCCAAATCTTGCTGTGAAACGTGGGGAAAGTGGTAAATCCCATACCCAGTGTGTGCACAGGGGAGGAGAGTGGGACTGAGCAGGGCACCCTGGCCTGTGCAACACAGCCCAGCCCCGTTGCAGTTCACTCTCATGTGCCTGGACTGATCACTGTTCAGTCACTGCACCCTCAAACAGCCATGGGTAACCCCAAACCCCAGGGAACAAAACCTATGGCAGGACCACTTTTTCATCAGGCAGGAGAGACAAACAATGTCATCCGCACTTTGATCTTTCAAGTTCACTGATCTCAAAGTTAACTAAGCCTTTCCTCTACCTATTGCTTTTGCAAACAGAAGGCACTAGCTGACCTTGCAGCTTCTTTTCAGAAATTCAACTGTTATTCACTGTAAGTGTTCCTGGAACATGTGCTTGCTGTCTTTCCAGAAATCTGTGCTTCTTCTTGCTTGTATGGGGTAATACTACTGCTACAAACTCTGCAGAGCCAGGAAATACCCATTGTGTCCTTCTCCCTCAAATTAAAACGGTTTCATTTCTGTCCCATGTGGGCCCAGTTTTGTGATCAGCAAATACGATTTTCTACTTCTTAAAACACAGTTTCAAGCCCGCATTCAATGTTCAAAGCCCTAATTTGACAGCCCTACCCTGCTGTATAGTCTTTCTTTTCCAAAGCTGTCAGAAAATGTCTGTAATTCCAAGGACAGGAGATGACCTCAGTAACACTTGAAATGTGCCCCTGCTGCAGACAGATGTGTCAGTACTGTAGAGAAGTCACTGGTCAGTTTAATGAGGCTAATGCCAGTAATATGATTCCCAAAAGACCATACATCATCAAAGAATTCTGTTTTTAAATGCAGACATAGAGGAAAATCAGAATCAGAAAATGATTTAGGCTGCAGTGCACCTCTGCTGGTCAGGTAGTCCAGTGTCTGCTCAAAGTGGAGACGACTTCAAAATAGCATTAGGTGGTTCAGGGCTTTCCAAGTTTGTTTGTTTTCTGTGAATAATTTTTTGTCTCTTCAATCTTCTGGCCCTGAAATTACTATTCCAGATCTTGCCTAACACCTCTGCAGGCACAGAAGCACTGCACAGGTCTGTGGACTTCAGCACTCTTCCTCCCCTCAGTCTGCAGCATCTGCATTGGCACATCTCAATAACCTCTCCTCTCCTCTCCTCTCCTCTCCTCTCCTCTCCTCTCCTCTCCTCTCCTCTCCTCTCCTCTCCTCTCCTCTCCTCTCCTCTCCTCTCCTCTCCTCTCCTCTCCTCTCCTCTCCTCTCCTCTCCTCTCCTCTCCTCTCCTCTCCTCTCCTCTCCTCTCCTCTCCTCTCCTCTCCTCTCCTCTCCTCTCCTCTCCTCTCCTCTCCTCTCCTCTCGGACCGAAGCTCTGTTCCAGCGCTCAGCACTACTCCCAAGGCCCGCTAGACGGTGCCGTCCTAAAGGCGTAAAACCCTTAGTGTTAGCTCCAGCTGTGCATTTATTCTGGAATTTGCCCTACGTGTGCGCGGGGGGTTCCCGGGCTGTTCCCTGTGCTGCGGGCAGGCCCCGGGGCCGCAGGAGCACGGCCTTTGCCGGCCCCCAGCCCGGGGCTGCCCCGCCGGGCCCGGCCGGTCGCAGGCACTGCCCCATTCCCGCAGGAATGCCGCAGCAGGCCCGGGGATCCCGGCGTGTCCCGGTCTGTCCTGAACGGATGCAGCCAGGCGCGTGTCCTTGCAGAGTGGCAAGCCACAACAACAACAAAAGTCACACCAGAGTGGCAAGTCACACCAGACGAGCCAAATTTCCAAGGAGGTGCTGGTGTATTTCCTCACCCAGAAGCACCTACGTGCATGCCGCAGCCAGGAGCACAATCATTCCCAAAGCTGGCAGAGCACAAACCCCCCGGAGGGTGCAGAGCTCAGCCTGTGTGCAGTGCAGCCCTTGACCAAAGGGACGCCAGTACCAGCAGCTCCGGGAAATGCCCAACCTTTCCACCTGCTACACACGGCCTGGTGTCTTATCCCATCTCCCCTTGACTCGTGAAATGAAGAGCTCTCCCTCCTCACAAAGCGCCAGGCTCCAGGGTAAGGAAAGGGTTTCACATCATGCTGACAGCATCTCAGAGCTGCAAGCACATGAAACTTGGTTATCAGAATGGTTACCACTTTGTGCCAGGTTTTTCCCGCTTTGCACCAAATAACCAAGCTGAGATGTACCACAACCCTGCCCAAATTAAGGTTCCTTCTCCCTGAACCTGACTGTTTGGAGGGGCTGTGTTTTCTGGGATGTGCCACGTCTCCTTTTCAATGGCACTGCCACAAGGCATCCCTAGAGATGTGCTGCCCTGGGAAAGCATTACTTAGGCAGAGAGCACACCTGAGGAGGAAAATGCAAGGGTTAGTCACCCAAATTGCCCCTCCTATGAAGCATAGGTAATTTCTAGACCCTCAGAAGAGGTGCCAGCATCACTGCCAGTGAAATCTGAAGCAGGAATTGGGGAGTAATTTCCAAGAAAATGCTGCAGTTTACTCATTGGATCATCTCTTTTTGCTCGTATTTGTCACTCTAAGAAAATATGTACCATTCACAGAAAGCTTCATCAAGCTATATTACATTTGTATGCTTTTACATGATGTGAAGGTCCTGTCTTGCATTTCTACAACCATGGAATTCACAGAAAAAACTGTTCTGGTCTATACCACCATACCAGTTGGAGTGACTTACCCTCTTGTCCAAAACTCCTAGATGTTTGTTTGCATGTTTGTTTTTAACGTGGCACAAGCAAACAGAGGTGGAAACACAATGACCCAATGAGTTAGAACATGGGATTCAATCTCAACATCACATCTTCACAGTTGTTTCAGGAGAAAATCCCTTTTAAGCCTTTTCCACTCCAGATTAAAATGTTACCTCATGTCTAAGGAGGAGCCAGCACAGCCCACAGCTTTTTCTCAGACAAGGCACAGTCACCTAACATAGTTCCCAGCTGGGGCACCAACAAAGCTGTGTTTCCTGACTTCAGCCAAAATGTTCCTCTTGCTTCCCCACTCTTTCTCTCTAATTTTCCTTAGTCTAGGAGCAGCCACAACCAAGATACTTCAAGCTTCTCTGTGAACCAACCCTACAAGAAATGGCAGAGCAGGACACACAGATCTCAAGGCAGAGGAAGAAGAGAACTATTTTGCTCAGCTGGGGAGCTATCAGTTCACATCTCCTTGGGCAGATGACTCAAAGTGAAATTGTGTCTTACCCAGAGGAGCTCAGAGACTGTAAATAGGAGACCACCTCGTCATCAGCCCTAAAACTTCGTATCAGGGAAACCATTTTGCAAATTGTGTCATACTCGCTAATAGCCTGGTGATGACCAACACTGTGCTATTGCAAATGAAGCATTCACCAAAAGCAGTTCACCCAGTGCTACTGACAGGTCCGAATGGAAGATCAGGGCCTGAGGCTTTGTCTAAAATCAAAACTTTCTGTAATTTAATGGAATTTAATTAACAAAGCAGATTAATTAAACCAGTGCAAATGCCTGAGCAGGCTATCTAAATCTGCTGTGCCTTAAGGCTTATTTACAAACAGTTTTGTGCTGCACTGACCATTCCTGTATAGCTTCTTTATATCACTGTAACTCATCTGTGGAGAGACCTCATTATATCACACCAGGGGATGCCCTGATTTAGCTAGAGCAATTTCCAGAGTTAGTGAAAACAATACAAGCATTGTGTGTGTGAATTCAAACAACTACCCAATTGATTTAAGATAAACTGGGTTTCGATAAAGTTAAGCTGTCCCTACAATACTGTGTTAGTCATAAATCACTGCATATGTTTTCACCTTCTCCAGAGGAGAAACAAATGGTCTCATTAGTAAGTGAGATTGTAGGATGAGACATAAGCTGCCATGAGCAGGCTCTGAACGCAGCTGATATGTTAGCTGAAGATGAGAGTCATCAGCGTGCTCACGGCACAAATGTACCGAGAGCACGGCCAGTCCTGCATGGCTCCTGGTTTTTAATCATCCACATACTCAAGCCACTTGCAGTTCATTGCTGAGAGGCATTATTGTCAAGCAGCAGCACCTCTTATCTTCCCTCCTCTGGGGCATTGCTCCACCATCACATGCTAATAGCCATAATCCACTTTTCATCCCGCACAACCAGGTAGTAAGATTAATGCAGAAGCTTGTCTGCTTTTATGTGCTCATCTTCTCCCAGCACAGCCACAAGCTAAATGTGCCTGAGTGGTTTTGGAACCAGAGCATGAGATTGTCTTCTTAACTATCACATGACTGCATTTCCCAGGAAGAGACCTGCCTACAGTGAAGGGCTGCATAGCTGCACCGCTTCTGGAGAAATTGGGAACTACATAAAAACAGCGTTTGTGAAGCAGTTTGTTGGCTTCTCTTCACCTCAGTACCAGAGATCAGGCCTTAGCTCCTGGCACTATCACCAGCCCTCTGTATGGCCCTAGCCCTTTCTGTGACTTGGCTCCTCTTCTGCTCTGTGTCTCCTGTATGTGACAGTCACAAATGTTTTGGGGCAGGAACCAACACTTCATCCTAAGAGGTTTTCAAGGCTCAACTGGATGATGCCCTGATCAGCCTGGTCTCATCTCAGAGCCAACCTGCTGTGAGCAGGAGATTGAGCTGAGACCTCCCAAGCTCCCTCCTGACATGAGCTATCCTGTGATTCACAGCAAATACCACATAGAATCAGTATGGGTTTGGGAAAAACTGTATGGAAAATGCTTCAATTAACAAATATTTTTGATTGTCACATCATCCCTACTACAAGAGAAAAAAAAAATTTTCCATTCTTAAATATATGGAATTCATCAAATTGAAAAGTCTACCTGAACATTCAACAAAGTACTTATCTCATGGAGTGCTTTGGGAAGCAATAGTATATGAAAAATACATTCTGTCTTCTGGTAGTTCAGGACAAAACTTTTAGCCTTGTCTGTAAGGGTTTTAACTTGTATGTACAAAACCAGGAAAATTAAACTACAGCTACTTTGGCTAAATGTGAATTAGGCCATGGAGTTTTGAAATTAAACCAATATAAGTGAAACAATCATGAAGGTCCAAGGTTAGCTCCTGTATACAGCTCCCTTCTTAACACAATCAATTCATTTCCTCTGAAGACTCTGAAGAATAGTATCAGTAACCACAGCAACACTGAAACGTAAGTATCATTTTTAGCTCCATGATGTAGGCTGCACAAAATAAGAGAACACATTTTGAAAGTTTTCATCACAACCAACTGTATTTTTTCAGGGGTTTATATTAATAACAAAACATGTACCTGGGATTTTTTAATCATTCTTAAAATCTGCATTGGCAGATGATTGGTTTACATTGATTGTAGCTCACCGTGAGGAAGTCAATGAAGCCTCAGCTTTTCTGCCTCCCGTGGCATTCTTCTCAAGCACTGAGGAGATAAATTTGGTCACCTGCCCTCAGGCTTTCTGGACCCAAAGCAGAGTTTGAACCCCTATTGCAAACCGTGGAAGGGACCCAAATGGTATTTCTGAACATCACACCAACCGGCCCAATGGATCTCAAATATCTGTAGGACAGCCCAGGCTCATGCATGAGAGCTTGTCCTGTGGGCCCTGCAGCATCAGGATATGTTCAATAGCCTTCACAACTGGGGACTTCTGCACCATGGCCCAATAGTGCCTGGGGCAGGACTGGCCCTGCCCAGGGCACCACCCACCTGAGAGGAGCCTTTGCAGCAGGATGCTCATCACAGCCACATCTACACCCCAGGTATACCAACATATTGGACACACTGACTCTGGGAGGTCAACGTGAGCCTGGAGAGGCATCGTAGTAACCCTTCATTCAGAGGGATACAGGTCACCAGAGAAGGTACAGCTCCAACCTCCTTCATTTCTCCTCCATCCTGAGAGGAGCTGCAGAGGTGATGGAGTTCTACTGTTCCAGAGGCACTCCTGCAGGGCACTTCCCTGTCTTGACATATGGAGATATATCAATATACACTTCTTATTGAGACACCTGTACAGGTCAGCTTTCAGAATTGCTGTATTAACTTTCAGGAGCCTAAATAGTAGCCAAATGATTTATCAGCAATCCTGGCTAACCAGGGAGGTCCCAGGTGACTGGCAGTTGGTGAATGTGACACCCACTGATGTGGAGGATCAAAAGGATGATCTAGGGAGCTACAAGCTTGTCATCCTGGCCTCGGTGCCAGGATTGTCCTGAGTGCCATCACATGTCACATTCAAGACAAGAAGAGGATCAGGACCAGACAGCATGGGTTTGTGAAAGGCAAGTCCTCCTCGAACAAATTTCTACTGCAAAGTGACTTCTGCTGCTTAGTGCATAAGCAAAAATCTATGGTTGTTGTCTACCTGGACTTTAGTTAAGCCTTTGAAACTCTTTCCATCAGCATTCTCCTGGAGAAACTGGCTGCTCATGCCTTATATGAATGCACTGTTCACTGGGTAAAAAACTGTCTGGATGGCCAAACCCAGAGAGTGGTGGTGAATGGAGTTACATCCAGCTGGGGGCAGTTACTAGTGGTCTTCCCCAGGGATCAGTTTTACAGATAGCTCTGTTAAACTTCTTCATTGATGATCTGAATCAAGAGCCCCCTCACTCAGTTTGCAGATGACAGCAAGATTGGCAGGAATATTGACCTGCTGTGGGGAGGGAGGCCCTGCAGAGGGATCTGATCATGCTGGATCAAAGGGCCAGGGCCAGCTATATAAGGTTCAACAAGGCCAAGTACCAGGTCCTTCTCCTGGATCACAAAAACCCCGGGCAGCGCTACAGGCTGGGGGCAGTGCCTGCAAAGCTGCCTGGTGGAAAAGGCCCTGGGGGTGCTGGTCAGCACAGCTGAACATGATCCAGGCTGTGCCCAGGTGGCCAAGAAGGCCGATGGCATCCTGGCCTGGCTCAGCCATGGTGTGGGCAGCAGGAGCAGGGCAGTGACCGTCCCCCTGTGCTGGGCACTGCTGAGGCCACTCCTCCAATGCTGTGCTCAGTTCTGGCCCTCACTGCAAGAAAGACCTTGAGGGGCTGGAGCGTGTCCAGAGAAGGGCAGCGGAGCTGGGGAAGGGTCTGGAGCACAAGTGCTGTGAGGAGCAGCTGAGGGAGCTGGGGGTGTTTATCCTGGAGAAAAGGAGGCTCAGGGGGGACCTCACTGCTCTCTACAGCTGCCTGAAAGGAGGGAGCAGCCAGGTGGAGATCAGTCTCTTCTCCCAGGTAACAAGTGACAGGATGAGAGGAAATGGCCTCAAGTTGCACCAGGGAAGGTTTAGTTTGGATAATAGGAAAAATTCCTTCATGAAAAGGGTTGTTGAGCTCTGGAATAGGCTGCCCAGGGAAGCAGTGGTATCACCATGCCTGGAGGTATTTAAAAGATGTGGCACTTAGGGACATGGTTTAGTGCTGGACTTGACAGTGTTAGTTTTATAGTTGGACTTGAGGATCTTAGAGGTCATTTCCAACCTAAATAATTCCATGATTCTGTGGATTTTATGGAAAGTTTCTTTTTTTAGCCAAATACATTAGAAGAAAAAAATAGAACCACAAGTCTTCACAGTGCAGAATCACTTTCGCTGAAAGACTTGACAGGAAAAGAAGAAACTGAATGAAATCTTGTGAGGTCCTGACATGCTGCTGCTTTTATGCAACTAAGAGTCATTTGTTTCATTTATCACATGTCACTCTAGAAGGAAATGCTATTACATAAAAGTACAGCTATGAACTTCCTCAAAATACTTGTCTGATACCTTCCCACCTCCAGTGAGAGATTTAATAACTCCCACAAAGATTCAAAAGTCTTTGAGTGCCTCTGTATCCATGTCTTCATTTAACCCTAGTTTTAAATGAGTTATTAATCCATGAGCAAATGTGTTCTTTGATCCTTGGCAACTTATTATCTTTGAAGTCTTTAGTGTTGCTTTGCTGTTCCTGAAAGCCTTCTGGAAACTCAAATATATGAACCAGATTGCCTTAGATCCCATGATAATTTTTAAAGGATGGCCTTACCTCAATCTTGAACCACAGCAGTTTGATGGTGGGGTTTTTTGTTGCTCTTCCTGCTATTCAGTGATCATGCATTTGTTCAAGTCTGTGATATTTTCAGACAATTGTTATGTCACCTGTGAACACTTCACCCTTTCATTTGTTTCCTTTCAAATCTAGTATTTATATTGATGTTTGTTGGTTTAGGGGTTTTTTTCAATTGACAATTGTGGCTTTGACAGTAGGATTTTAACCCCAGACCTGTGCATAGCTCCATTTTCAGTGGAGAGCTCCTGTTCCACCTGCCTATTCTCTGACTAGCTCCTCTGTGGTACAGTCTACAAATACAGTCGAACTGCACATACTTCATTTATATGAAGAAGCTCATGTATTTCATTCTTATTTGGTTTCCTGCATTTGTCACCACTGTAGTAATTTTATCTATCCATCTTGGGCTAAAATATAGTCACAAAACTGCATTTTTGGTATTTAGATCTGGAGCTTTTATGTATGGCGACTGCATTTTGAGTCAATCATTTAAACTAATTACCCAATTAGACTTTGTGTCTTCTTTAATATACAGATGCACTGTTAGAGCTGAGCAGCCACTCTTTCTTTTAACAGTTTTTTTCCTAATTGTTACAATATTCCAATAATTATTGTTTTCATTTCCAGTTCTGAGGTGTCTGCTACGTCAACTTCCAAATTTAAAAACAAACATACCTGTTCCAGAATTTCAGCTTTTAGTCTTCTAGTATTTCAGGGAAGCACACACCCTTGATACAGTTACCTCTGTGCGTGTGCGTGATCACATGCACATGCATCTTGTTTAAACAGGTGTTTTTTCCTCAGAATAACCTTCACTGTTTCTCTCCTGGCCTATCAGCCTCTACACTGCCATTCATCTGAAGATGTTTGTTTTTCTTGCCTTTGTACCAGAGGACATGCCTTTCAGATGCTATAGCTCTTTACTTTCTCACAGTTGATTATTAATTTCCCATACAACTTTTTCCATTTTGAATACCACCTTCCATTTCT
The DNA here is from genome assembly GCF_021018805.1 of Prinia subflava. Classification (NCBI taxonomy): domain Eukaryota; kingdom Metazoa; phylum Chordata; class Aves; order Passeriformes; family Cisticolidae; genus Prinia; species Prinia subflava. Next base: position 34,251,871 of record NC_086249.1, read on the forward strand.
AGCATTTCTTAATGTAGAACCCACATTTTCAAAAGCTTCCTCTGTGTGTTACCTCTGCATGATTTCCTCATTTTCTAAATCACAACCTGGTACTGATTTTCAGTCTTTCTGTGCTGACATGTGGCACTGGGAGCATTTCAGCAAAGACAGGCATGGGAAAAGACAGACCACTGTGCAGCTACTCCTTAAAAGTTTAGGTAGAGATCTACAAGATCTCCAGCTGCTGCATCTAGCTGGCATCAAAAACCCAGTTATCTACATGCTGAACAACTAAAGCCTCTTCCATTTTAACTTGCCTCTTCCAATCCATGAGGAGAAATTTCCCATGGCACTCCCAAACAGGGTATCTCTGGTGCAGTCCTCACAAGGCAGAAGGGGTCTACCAATGGAATAATTTCCCTCTCCAGCAGCTTGCTGCCTTTCTGCCATTAGTGTGATCATTAGTGTGATTTTTCTGCAGCAGTCTGTGCAGCTGGCTAGAGGTAAGATGTTTTTATTATTTGCCTCAAGGTCTTGATGATGAACGTTTTGCTTTATTTTCAGCTTAGTTTTCTTTTTTCCCTCTCAGCTTCACTAGAGAGTAGTTTTTACTGAATTAAGCCCATTTTCCCAAATGGAAGACTCTTCTGATAGACTAGGATGCTCCAGGAGGATTTAAATCTGCAATACAGTGAAAGTCAAACGATATCAATTTTGTGTTATCCTACAGAAGACTGTTCACGTACCTGAACAAAGAGAATATGACAAAGCTCTAGAAATGTTTATCAGATTTGAGAGATTGTGTAACAGCAAGAGGTGGTGAGCAGTAGGTAGGTAGCAGTTATACATGTCTTGTGAATCATAAGCTTCTTCAAAGTAGGGTTTAACACAGGGAAGCTATACCAAAAGTACAGTCAGCTTGTCTTCAGAAGCAGGGAAGGGGTTTTCTTCAAGCAGGCAGCTACAGACCCTTTTATTTCACCAAAGAAATGTCAGAGGAAAGAAGGCAAGAGGCACAAGTACTGAAAAACATGTTGAAAATGAACAGCAAAAACATTTTTTTGAACCTAACAGGCAGACAGATCCAATGTCTTGTCAGGATACTGTTAGGATGTGTTGAGTTTAGGAAGTTCATCCCCATGACCAAAGTCTCTGATAACAGAAAAGAAGCAGGAGTGTCTCTGGTGGGTGCAGGTGGGTGGAGCACTTGTCACCCCTATACCATGCTGGTGCTTGTGCCAGTGCAGGACATGAGACTCAGAGGGAGGCTTTGCACTGACTTTGGCAGATAGAGTCTGGCTCCTAATCAGCCTGTGCAAAGGGGATGCCTATAAACAGCTTAGTCTCTCTTTGTGATGCAGGCGCCTTGGTGATTAAAAAAAACGTTCCAGTATTACAAATACAAAATTATATAGGAACAGCAATTACACTGCCCTTACTGTAGCCCAAGGCAGGGAGGAAACTTATTTCATTTTTCTCCAGGAGTTTCTGTCTGCTTTTTTGGGGAAACGTTGAAGCTCTGGACTGGTTTGATCAAAGCCTTCCTACACTGTCAAACTTGCAAATAATTCATGAAGTGTAAGGGACTGAAACCTTTCATAAAGTATGTTGTAATGATACACTTTTTAAAAGATGTTGGCTATATGCTTTATAGCAGCACTTGGAAATAGGCATATCTTTTAATTGCTTAGCAGCTGGCAGTTTAATGCTTAAAACATGATTTAATGCGCTGAGTCAATGAATCAATTCCTTGTGCTTCCATGTTCTTCCAAGGGATATGCTCATTGAAATGCCTGGCAAGACATTTCTGTGACCTCTTCATTCACATTACGATGAAATTTCCACAAGTAAGCTGAAACTTTAGGTGCACTTAAATGGTGCACTCTGAGTAACAGCAGAAAAATCACTAAATCATATCCTAATCTCTTAATCTTCATGTCTCTTCCACTGAATCTCAGTTGTGCATACTCTGATCTCAATGTGAAACATTTGGGATTAATGTCCACATTTTAAAAAGCAGATGATGGTTCTGGTGACCTTGGCATCTGAAGACCGACTTGAGAAATTTGACCTGAAGTTGGATAGAGGATCTGATTTGCACATGGCACAGAGCCTCCTATTCTAAAAATCAGACAAATTCTTCTTGACTTTTCTGATCCAAGTCTAATCCTAGTAGTTGTAGTAGTTGTTTCTAATTGATTGCTCTGCATTATCACTTTTATTGCTGGATGGGTTACAGGCAGTGGGGAAAAGTAAGCTCAAGAGAAGAGAGCAGCATGTTTTTACATACCAGCCCATAAAGTCTCTCAAAATCTTCCAAATCACATCAACCCTTTCAACTTCTGTTCATTCAGGAGACAGCAGAGTCTCTTTATGCCTAAGGGCAAGAACATTGCCACATCTGCCCTTTCCTCCAAGGTGCTCTGCACCACATAGACCCATCAGCCATGACCTCAGGTGTGCAAGGGAATGCCATCTAATGGGAGTGCTGCAGCTTTCAGTGTTGTAGAAGTAGAGCCTATCTACAGGCTTTGAGACAGGCAGCTCTCTGAGGATGACCCAAAATCAAAGGAGAATAAAGCTCTCCCATCAAAAGCTGATGCTGGCATAGAAAAGGTGAAGCTCCCATCAGCTACTAACAGCAAAAAGGAGAGAAAAATATGTGCTTAAAAGAATCAGTGTCTGATGGAGCTCTCAGACTTACACATGAAATAAGAAGGCTAAATTATAAGCTGTCTTTCTGTGTATGATACTTTTTGGAGTCAAAGGTGATGGGTTTCTTCCTGTGCTGGTTTCAGCTGGAGTAGTTAATTTCTTTGACAGTGGCTGATATGCGGGGTCTGTTTTGGATTTGTGCTGAGCAGAGTGCTGATAATACAGAGATGTTTTTGCTATTGCTGAGCAGGGCTTGCACAGACCCAAGGCCTTTTCTGCCTGTGTACTGCCGTGCTGGGGAGGGAGCTGGGGGTGCATCAGAGACTGGGAGGGGACACAGCCAGGACAGGAGACCCCAGCTGACCAAAGGGATATTCCAGACCATCTGACATCATGCTCTGTGTATAAAGTGGGGGGAAGGAGGAGGAAGGGACGTTTGGAGTGATGGCTTTTGTCTTCCCAAGTCACCGCTACATGTGATGGGGCACTGCTCTCCAAAGGATGGCTTAACATGGGAAGCAGTGAATGAATCCCTTGTTTTGCTTTGCTTGTGTGCGTGGCTTTTGATTTCTCTTTTAAACCGTCTTTACCTCAACCCACGAGTTTTTTATCTTTTACCATTCCAATTTTCTCCTCAATCCCACCAGTAGGGGCGTGAGCGAGAGGCTGCATGGGGCTTGGCTGCCGGCTGGGGTTACACCATAACACTTCCTGATCTCATTAAAGAAAATCTTAAGCCTTGAATATGAGATTGTATCATAAGCAGCCTTAATCATCTTTATATCACAACTCCATTCTCTGATCTTCATAACATATTGTTTGTAAATACCAGCCCCCTGTTTCTTTTGTTTGAGATAGTCAGACTTCTCAGCAAGACATTTGGAAAACTGAATTACTTTTGTTGTTGATCATAACAGCAAATTTATGCAGTTCAAATTCAGTAGAACTGGGATGTGAGGGGGAAGCGTGCAAAAAATATTACAAACATACCTATCAAAAGGGAGATCATTTTCTGCCATTGATTGAACTTTACATATTCATTGAATAGGAGCTAAGAAATAATTCTGTAATAAAAGACTTTGTGGCACCAGATAAAGGGGACAAATAAAGAAACAAAACTTGAAATTCCAAGTCTATATTTTTAAATTCTGACTGGTGTTGCTTGTCAGAGCCAAATTTAATATTCAAGGTCAAAAGAAAACTTGTGCAGAAAATCCTTTTCTAAGCCAAGACAGCTCATTAATCTGATTGATTGAAAAAATAGCTTGGGAACTGAGAAGTGTGCCTTTTGCTCCTAAACGTAAGATCAGTACATTTAGCGGTCAATGTTTCTAGAGTCTTAGTTCGACTGAATGAAAAGAATTGATTTTCAGAGATTGGGGGTTGGCACATTTGTCAAATCCAACAATTTTTGTGAAGGTGTCAAGGTGTTTACTTAGGAAATAAGATGTCTTAAGTGATTTGTCAGCTCTGAAGGGTACTGGCCAAGATCTGCATTTTAGAATTTGACCATTTCAATGACTCCTAAAACACTTTGTAACCATAATGAAACTGAGGGCACAGTTGGTAACAATTGCCCTTTTTTTTTTGGTACTTCTGTTGTGTTTTCTTATTTAAAACAGTAACCCTGGATTGGTAAAAGGCAACTCAAGGTAGAAAATCAAGGTTCTTGGTGCCATCATAAAGAAGCCATTGGCTCATATGATTAAAAACCAAGTTCCTTTTAGGAGATTCAAACCTCACTCTAAAATCAGAGCTGATGATCAAAATACGATCCATTACATGTGATTCATTGAACTGGAAAATAAGTGTTAAAATCTTAGAGAAAAGTTAATATCAGGTAGAAGAAAAAATTCTAAGCTTTCTGCCTTTTGGCAAATATTTCACTGTCAAACAGTCTTCAGAGATGCCGAAGTCCAAACCAGCCTCTCCACTAGCACCTCTAACACTAAGATCATTTTGTTCAAAGTCCTGGAATGCAAGACACCGGTACAAGCAATGAAGCACAATTAAGGCAACTGCAGAAAGAGTGGCAGTGCTTGATAACAGTTTGTGCAGTGGTACTTGTCAGTCTCAAATTCTGGTCTAGATGAAATGAGTAAGATAATAGGCTGAGTAACCTGCTATACCATGCAGAAATTAGTAACCAAGCCAGTATTAGTTACTCAGTGCACAGATAGAAAGACATAGGACTTTAAATGGTCTTTCCAGGTCTCTCCATTCATTAAGACAATTTTAAATGCCAAGGCTATTACTCAAGCCTCAATTTTACTGACAAAAGACCTTTATTTAAAATCATAGCAGGCACAGCAATTTTCTAAGAGCAAAAGGTTCCAGAGTAATATTCCTACAGATTTTGGACTTTGGAGGTATTCATGTCACATAACTTCAGCTGTCTAAAAGTAAGGTATCCAGCCTCAGTTAAAGATTAAGTTCCCTCTCTAGTCAAGGAGGACGTGAATCACCCTTTGAAATGTCTTCCTCTGCCTCTCTGGCCATTGATGGAGGCTACTCAAAAGTTTAGCCTGCACCTTACTTTTGGATGACTGGAGTTAGTCTGCCATGGCTTCAGGGCCCCACTGGTACAGACTCCCACAGAGGGAGTCTTTGCGCTGTGAAGAAAGTGTTCCAGGTGATGTGGTGCCCTTGTGGCACTGATTTCTCAATCTCATGTTGGCAGTATATGAGGGGTGTCTGTCACTGATCAGTCAGATTTTGGGGGACCTCATATCCTTCACATAACACCATGTTGCCAACACTGACTTTTCAGCTCCTAGCAGTACATGCGCAAAAACCAGATGGAAGTAACTGTGTAATGGAAAAACTGGATTTAAAATAACTCTTTGTTAGATGAAGCCAAGTTTCAGAGTTAATAATACAGAGGGAAATCAACCTAGCAAGATAGATGAGATATATAATCAGTGAAGTCATGTTGCTCAAAACAGTGCTTTGATAACTTCTACTTTTTAAACACTGTCACAAACAAATCAATGGATGTAAGTCAATTTATCATTCTCTGTGGTTAGAGATTAGTGCCTGGGAAACAACTGCAATATCGTAGCATGATTACACAGTATTAAATAATTTTTCAATATGAATTAATGCTCTTCACCAGCGCTACCAGCAATCCTGAACATTGTTTTGCCTAGGTAAAGAACAGAAGTTCTGGTCCATATTCAGTTATTTTTGCCTAATTTGCTCAAAGGCAAGGATCTTGTACTCTACAGTCAGAACCATGTTTAATTGGTGAAAATGCCTTCTGAATTTATCAGATGACTTCCCTTTCTCGAGGTATGCTTAGTGAAGGAGATGAGGGTAGCTAGCCCAGAGGAATTTAGGAATTTACTTAGGGAAGCCTACATGTGAATTAGGCACCAAGGGCCCATTGTGGTCAGTGGAGATACAGAGCTCAGTTCAGATTAGGTGTTCAGTGCCATCTGACACTTGTAGTCCCCAGCTGCAGCTACGTAAGGCATTAATCTCCTGTGGTGCCTATGCCGTGTGTACCAGCCCACATGGATGTCTTGGATACTGAAGCACATCTCGATCAGCACTAGGCACCTATATGCAGACAACTGGATTGAATCCCGAGGAAGCACAGCCAGGAGATCTCAGAAAATATTTCTGTTCACCCTGATATATTTGCCTACTGCTTGATTAAGTTCTGCGTACCCAAGGATTTAGTGCTCTTTGGGATGCTATGGGACACCCAAGATGTGGCTGGCAGATGCCACCCATGACCTACAAAGGACCATGGCCTGCTGAAGGCAAGGCAATTTCAATGACACTGTGTGCTGGCACCCAATCAGGCATGCAGGTCTCTAGTGCCTGGCCACTGAGAGCTCTCTCCACCTCAAGGATGTCTCAGCTGGGATGCCATGACCCGTAATGTGTTCCTCATGGTCTCCCATATTGAGGGGTTGTAATCACAAACTGAGTTCTACCCTGAGTTTTGCACAGTTGTGTCTTGTCTTATACTCTCTTGCCAAAGAAGCAGGGGTGGCTTCTAGACACTTTTAATTCTCAGGGGTTTAGCAATACTCATGGGTCCAAAAGGTCTGGAGAAATTCTCTTTTCCACTCTTTTCACTGGTGCAGGGAACTCTAGAAGTAGATAGTGCCTGCAGCTCTCAAGCAGAGGACTCCTAGGCAAACTTTCCCTGGTGTCAACTCTTCTCCCCTGACCTACCCTCCTTTCCCATAGCATATTAATCAGGTGAGCCTTTAATACCCCAACCCATTTTCACCTGAAAGGCATCTGCCTCTTACTCCACATGCTGCAAAATTCAGCTGCCAAGGAGGAACAGCAAAAGAGAAGGAGTGAAAGGGGAGGCATGTTGAGGAGTTGAGGAATTGTTTGAGAGATTGATGACTTCACTAAATTCACTCTTGCTGTAATCCCACAACCTGTAATAAACTGCAGAGACAAACTCACTCCAAAGCCTTTGGGCTCACATAAATTGTCTTCTACGGGCCCAAACCAAAAGCTATGGAAATGAATTAATCTTCTCTCCATTACTTTAATGATCTTCAAATGACCTTGGCATAATTTCTTCTGCTCCCCATCTTTTCTTCTCTATTTTCCTTCTGCTGCAAAATTTTACAGGCTCAAATACACTGAATTATGGCAAACAGCTACAGAAAGTTATTGAAGTATATATATTATGTTCTGCCAGATAATTCGTCTGTGCAAACAGAAAGGAACTACCTCTTGAAATGTAGGTCTGCTACTAAATTTTAAAACGATGTGGCCATGATCTTGGTTAATCTGTTCCATCTGTGACACTCTCCTATAAATAATACTGTTCTCTCTGGGTATGCATGTCTTCACAAATCCGGTGCAAGCTGACCATGTCAATGTTTAGCTAGAAATGTTAAAATTCTTTATTCATCTATTGAATCAGCCTCAAGGGCCACTTTCTCTTGTTATTTCAAACTCAGGATGTCTGAACTAGGCTTTTACCTCAGTAAAACAGCTAAGTCACTTTCCATGTTCCTCCTGACTTGGGGGACGTGATAGCTGATGCATCCACAATGCATCCAGCTGATTTGTATTATCCAGGCAACCAAGAGGCACCATAATGGCTTTGACTAAACAGCTGGGAACTTTGCTATGAATTCGCCAAACCAAGACAAGAAGTGCCACCTTTTTTCCCAATCTCCTGTGCTGTAAAACAAGAGAAAAAAATTTTTTTCCTTAGCATAATATTTATACTTCCATAAATCCCATTTACAGATGCTATATACAGGCAGAAAGACAAAGGACTGCTTAGGAAAGGGTAAAGCTAGAGAGAAGCATGGGATAAAGAAAAGTTAAATTCTTTCAAAGAGATATAAATCACTGCATGGGTGAATACACTGAAGGTGAACCAGCAGGAAACCTGGGCAAGATATTCACAACCAGCTCAGAGTAGGTGAGGTCTCATTTGAGGCCTGCTCATCCCCATCATCCTTAAGAGCTTACTGGATAAACATGTTTTAGCGATAGTATAGTTCCAGTTCATTTTCCCTTAGGTAAAAGGACAAGTAGGTGACTTGTAAGGAGCATCCAGCCTAGTTTCCAGCTATAATTCTCAGTCACATAAGAAACTGGCACAAGAAAAGGGGCCAGGGTGTCCAGTATCACACCTGGGGTCCCATATGGTAATTAGGAGTATACCATGTATAGGAGTAATTAGGAGTACAGCAATATCCCCATTTTTGACACTGCTAGAAAAACATGTTTAAAAGGGTACGGATTCTGATTCCATTCCAGCACCTGGCTTCCTATGGTTTTCCATGTAACCTAACAAGTAATTATTAAAGTGGCTTCTTCAATAAAACATGAAAGATTTTTTTGACTAAAAGCTGTTAAATACTACAGTTGGTTTACAATGAAAGGCGTGAATATAAAGCAAGCTCTGTTGAACTAGCACATAGTAAGGCATGTGTCCTATGACCAGGCTGAGAGCTTGCAGCCTTGAGAACTAAGGTTCACTGCAGAAATAACCTGCTGGATTTCCTGTTCTGCCATACCCAGGTAAACATTTAGCAATTACACTGAGTTCAACAGAGGTTGATGTTAACCTAAATAATCCATGATAGAACAATTTCTGTAGTGGATGGAACTCCACTTCAGTAATTTCCTTGTTTTCGAAGGACCGTGGGGTCAAGCCTTTGTACTCTTCCAGAATCAGGATCTGGCCAGGAGAGGTGAACTCAGATTTTATGATCAGGATGTTGCACATAGTATATGTACAGCACCTCAGACTGGAATACAAATCTTGTTCTCTTAACAGTGAAAAGCTGACCTTTTATTGCCTCCTGTAAAAAAACATAATGAATCATTTATTAAGTTTTTGTTATTAGGGTTGTCAAACAGATAACAGTAAATAACTGAGATTTTTTTTCTCAGCTTTGTATCCTATTTCGTTCCAGCTATGAAACAAGTGCCCTTGGACACCAACTGGATGAGGAACAGTTGCATAGTGTAGCAGCAGTGAAGCGTTGCTTTGCTTAAGGGACACTCTACCCCCTGGAGGGACCTGGATTCTGTCTGGTACTCAGTGACCTTCCTTTACTTTAAATCCCCAGATTTTCATGATTTGCTTGGCAAGACAATGAACAGGACAGTGAGTGTTTCTTTGCTTCATCTCTACAAAAACCTAGGTGGTTTAGCTGGGAGGCTTCAATGAAGGGGTTGAGGATTTTTTATCCTTCAAGACAGCTCATTTGTCTCAGTCCTCTCAGGCTGAAGTAATTTCAGAAATTACTAGGTTTCTGAACCCAGTTCCACTATTAATGGGAATTTATCTGCACCCCCAAAGCTGCCAGCTTCATTCAGCAGGCTGGGACAAAGCGCAAATGGGCAGCAGAAGCCAAGCATCACTGCTACCCTGTTACCAGTACCTGAGAGAGCTGGCTAAAGCTAGCCCATATTTAGCCCTGTATGGCCCTTACATCTGAGGCTGTTTATTGATAGACAGTTTTTCAGACAGACCAAAACCATGACATCCCTCAAGAAGGGATAAAACTTAAATAAAACTTATGTCCCATGCATAATCTTTTGGACTACAAATTTATATTATTTAGGCTTTGTAAGTAAACAGAGAATATCAGCCACTAAATTATGATTCTGTTTCAACTCCTGAGCAGACAGTGCTTTACAGATTGCCACTCAGTAGGTGATACAGTATTGTTCATTAAGTTTGGTGGGAAATGACACCATGTTTTTCACAGTGCTTGAATGTGATTTGTTGGTGAACACTGTAATTGCAATTTCTCATTAATTATGTGGAAAAATCCACTGAGGGAAAAAGAAACCCTTGCAATATCTTCTTAGCTAACAGGAAAAGCATATTAAAGGCAAACATACCTTTCCACAAATAGAATATTTTCTCCATCCATATAAAAGCAGAACTATTACCAGAAAATTGGTTTTTGCCTTCAATGTCTTTGAAGAAAGAACAGGAGGGTTATATTCAGGGTGAAATGCAAGGTACTGAGTCAGGGCACAAAGCATGGGGAATCATGCCCAAGGCATTGCCACTGAGGGGAAGCTGCTGGTACTTAAGGTTGATAGGACAGGACAACAAACAAGGATGTGCTCAGGTGCTCTGGTTCCTACAATATGGGGTATGTGGGCAAAGGCTGTTATGGGTTTGCATCCAGGAGATTACACCAGAGAGGTCAGTAGTTCTGGTTCAGAAAGAAGATTAAAAATAATATTAATTAGGGTTTTAGCTATGTTATTAACTTTTTCCTGTAATTTCAAGGACAAAATGTTCAGTTCCCCTCTCTTGCCTATTGTTTCTACAAATTAGTTCTGCGTATCACTGCAAGCAATGACCACAGGAGCACTCAGAGGTGTTAAATGCAAGAAGAGTTCAGCCCTGCTGCTGGAACTGACTCACCAGGAGAGGAGTTCAGCTAATGGGAAGTTACGTTTCATAACAGGAACAAAAATTATTTGTATTCTGTTCTTATAGTTCACCCATTTTACATTTCTTTTTTATAATCCTCTTAGCCAAAAAAACCCTAAATGCATAATGAATGAGAGTCTGATTTTTAAAAAATTTATTTTATATACTAATTTTTGGCATCTTTAAGGGATATATTTTGCAGAAGATGAGTGATGAGTATTATTTTTGTGCATCAATAGTTAGTGGAAAAGAAACATCCTGACATCTTTGGCTCCAACCACCAGTGTCCTCTTCAAAGCATGGCACTCTCCTAAATTCTTTTTGAGTTTATCCTAATGGTCTTTCAGGACTAGATAGCAGGATGCAGTATAAAATGGACTCAGAGCAAGCCCATGCAGGACACCAATTAACAGCAGATCTAATCCTGACATATCCAAGCCAAAAGGTCTGCAATAGGCTGACAGCAGTCATCAGCAAAGGCTGATGGAAAAACCTATTTCTCTATGCATTTTAGTTACTCTCAGGAAAGAAAATCCCAGTCCAGAACCAATTTTAAAGTAAGGTAAGCACTTGCCATAGGCAATATCACTAGTGAGTCAGGGAGGCAAAGATCTCACAAACACCTTGGTGCTGCTCCTTAATGCCTTTTTTTTTTCCACAGAGCTACAAAAATACTCCTTGAATCCCTCATTCTCAGCCCTGCTCCTCTGATCCTGTTAAAACACATTTTCCTGCTTCTTCTTCTTTTTTTTTCCTTTGCCCTCTGCCCTTTGAATTTGCCTGAGGCCTGGGAGTGAGCTCTCCATCCTCAGCTGTGGCTGAATTCCATAGTTTCAACTGCCTGGCTGTTATCTGAACTCCTGCCCAATTTCAGCTAAAAGCCTGGTCCCAGTGATCATGCGAGGAGCACAAAATAATCCCATTTCTAACTCTTATTGTGCATGAATAAAATATGGAGACATGAGCAAGCAGTGGGAAGGGAGGGCCAGAAAGAAAAAAAAAAAAAAAGTGTTTTCAAGAAAAAAGCAGCAATCTGAGTGGGAAAGAGGGAAGGAGAGGGGGGATGTAGGAATATAAGTCATAACTGTCCCAGAATTGATGTTAGTAATTTTGTGAACATCTTTCCAATCCTTAACAGTACCCTACCTCCCTTGGGCTGCTGCCCTTCAAAATAATCACTTTACAAGTGCTACAGACAACTAGTCCCTGCTGAGTAGGAGGGATGGACAACCTGCTGCTCAGAGACCAAGGAATCTGATGGGCAGGGTCCACAAGGAACACAGAGAGCTGGAGCTCAGAGCTGTGATATCTTGTAGGACAAGAGAGGTAATTACTTCAGATCCCTTTTTCTCCATCCCATGCTTCACCCTGGGCCAAGATGCTTCAAATACCTGATTAGTGGCATCTTGTTCTGCTCCTGCAATTCTCTGCTGGCACATCTGACCTTTAATTTGGAAAGGTACCATTCAGCCTGGCCTTCTGCCTTGGAAAGGATGCTGACACCTGCTCTGGGAAGACGGAGTGATTTCTGGTCTCATTAATACAGTATATAGCTGGGGTGACCCATGGGACAAGCTAGATGGATATTTTGGTAATGCTGATTCCTAGTTAAAAGCTCAGCTTGAAAGGGGTTTCCATATTTGTGAGTCTGCAGTTAATCTGGTATTTATTTAGCTGCAAGTATGTGTGAGTTCCTCTGTCATTAAGCAGGCTCCAGCACACTCAGGGCTTTAAATACACCTCCCTCAGAGCATGGCACTGCCTTTGACCTTGAGGAAGATGGGGACTTGTCCCTTTGCCTGGCCAAGGGACAAGTCCAGAACGCCCCCCAGAAGAGAACATCATTTTCCATCCACCCCACCCCAGAACAGCAGGAGCAGGGGCCCAGGAGGCTGATGCTAGGGGCATCAAGGGCTTTCAGGGGATGCTGTGCGTGGACCAGGCACTGTCCTGGGAGGGCAGACAATGCAGAACAGAGCACAGCCACAAAGCAAACACTGTCACTTGGCACAAGCAAGTGTTGCTGCCTTTAAGGTTACTGAGACCCGTGTAAGAAGGGCTCCAGTGAACGGCTGGAGTCACAGCTGGGGCTGTGCTCTGACATCAGGGCCAGCCTTCGGGACAGCAGGGACACAGCAGCACGCTGCATTCTTCTGGCTGTGTGTTACACGGACTGCAGGAGAGACCAAAAGGACCCCTTGGATACACAAACAGCTGCTTTTTCTGCATGATAGTATATAGGACACTACATCATTTTTTAAGAGAGCCTTAAAAATGCTTTTCCTTATGTCAAGAAGAGTAGCAAAGAGTCACAATGGGTGAGAACAACTCACTCCTACAGGAATTGAAATTTTCACATGTCTTGCAATAGAGTAATATGTGCCTTTGATGACAAGGCTATTTCTCTCCTATCATTTATTTTGAGGAGGAGGGCTTATATACCATCCACTTGCTTCTCCCTGCTTTTTGAGTGTTACTTATGCTGAGCATTAAAGAACATTAAAGTAGAAGAAATGGCAAAGATTCATTAAATACTGTGCTCCATCCACACTGCAGAACTGAGCCAAGTTTTCTGAGGATCTCACAGCCTTTTCTCAATAAATGCTTTATCTCAAAGCACTTCTGTAATACTTTCTAAACTCACATGACAGAGAATAATTATAGACAATAAATAAACACAGACAATGAGGCTCACGTGACTGTTACAGCACACCTGTATAGTTAAATAGAACAGCTTAGGGACTCTTATCTGGCCAGCTGACTACCTGACCCCAGCTGGTTTGCAAATAACTGCAATAAGCCTGCAGTAACTTTGTTTTAGTTTAATGCAATACCCATTAGTATTTGAAGTGAACAAGGCTTTTCCCGTAGCAAATCCTCTGTGATCAGTCATTTTCCCCTTAAATGTTAATATCATTATTCAATGCTTTCTCTGGACAGAAAAACACATCAGCATTTCATAAAGCCTGGCACAAAATCACCAAGCAGAGGGAAAAATAATCCTCTATCAAAATCTTTCATGATGAAACCACATTCATCAAATAGGAAGAAATATATAGCAAGATAGAAAAATTTTTCAAGGTGTCTGTTAAGTACTGCACTTCTTGAGAATGAAAAGTAAAAGACAGCACAATCAACAGGTACAGAACATCACATGGTATGGGTTAGTAATGCCAGCCTCCTTGATAATATATAGCTATCAGGGCACAATGAAAAAGAAAAAGACATTTTAAAACATATCTCATTTGATTGCTATTCAATGAATAAATTAGGAGTTCAAAGATGAATATGCAGAAAGTATTTAATCTTATCTTTTTATATGTGTAAGTATATATATATATATATGTATGTATGTATGTATATGTATATAAAGCCTCCCACAAGCAATAGCTGGAGGTCTTAAAAACATACAAGCACCAGCTGGAATTACCACAGTTTGCAATAATGGAAATAAAATTTTTAAAAAATACTAAACTTCCAAAAGGCTCCATTTCCTCCACATCCCCTCAGCAGAGCAATGAAGTATAATTGCCATCAGGCCAAGAATGAACAGTGAGAAACTGCACTACGAATCTGCTCCCTCAGCTGAACCAGGAGCCTCCAAAATAAAGACTTTGTGACAAGATCTGCTCAGTGTAAAATGTTATTTCATGCACAATGACCTGCACAGAACTGCCAGAGGTTTTATCAGCTTTCAGTACACATCATGGTATCCCAGTGTCAGAAAACCAGACGCGGCATTTTCTTAGTACAGAAGATTGTCACTGGTGCAAAAAATGCAGATGGAACACGCTGATTAATTACAATCCAAATATACATGAAGAATTGTAGAAGGTAATCTGAAAATGTTCTGAAATGAAAATGAGGCAAGAACAGCAACTTTTGTTCAGGCTTGCTGCAAGCTCTTCTTGGATAACAGGATACAAACTTTACCCTATGCAAACTATTTTTGGAGTATCATCCTCCTGCAACTGTAGCCTTCAGCAACACATTTGGAGAAGCATATAAAGAGGTTTCCTTCATGCAACAATGTCTAGAGCCTGTCCTGGTACATATTATGCTAATTTTTTGGCAAGACATCTATAAACTGTTATAAAGATGGCTAAGCTGAGCCTGGGCTACAAGCATCTATTCTTTGGTTAGAAATGCCTCTTGCAGGAGGAGGTAAGAATAACTCAAGGCCTGGCTGATGTCAGGCAATTCTCTCTTACTTTAAGGTCTCACTGCTACTTACTAAAAAGCTGCAAATATGAGACCAAATTATTCCCTTTTGAGTAAGACCTGGGTGAGGCCAAGACCTTGTGATTTCTTTTTAGTACTTGGTTTCCTCTCACATGGCATGAGATTGTTCCAGGAACACTCAGCTCTATCTCTAACAGGTTATGGCTTTAAGAAGCAGCCTGGGGATTTGTTTTCTCCATGGTAGGGATTAATTCTCTTGCTCAATAAACATGCACAATTTGGTTGTCAATCAAAAACCACCCAAGGATTCAAAGTGAACATAAATCTCATGCAGGACATCTAGGTAGCAGCTCCCTGCACAGCCCTGCAGCAGGACTGTTAGCTGCAGCAAAACCCACCAACCAACATGAGCTAAAATCCAAGCTGTTTAACGTCGCCTTCAAGCAACTCCTCCCAACCCCAACAAGAGGATCCTCCAGTGTCACAAAAATCTGGAACACCATTTCTCCCATCTATACCAGGAACAGAACAGCTCTGTGATCATCCCCTCAAAAAACATCAAGGCAGGTTTACCTTCAGGAAGACAAATCCATTGAGGATTTTGCAACAGAGGCCTGTCCCAAACTGGGCAGCACATCTTTAAAATCAGAAATACAAGTGCTCTGGTGCCAAGGCATACACACAGCCCAGACTCTTCCTGCCTCCCCAGCTCCTGCTGCTTTAGTAATTGTACTAATGTTGTTTCATTATCAACCTGTGTCTCTCCCCAGGACGCAGTCTGGATATTTCTGGTATATGATGGAACCTTCATCACGAGCTGCTGAGCTCTTTCATGTATGATCAATAAACAATTCTTGAACTCCATAACCCTTGAAAGCTGAGGATATGCTTGTTAGCCAGCCCATGTTTGGGGATACATCTAAGGTGTGTTGCTCTTGGGGCCATTGGCACAGTGAGCAGCATGGACTCGTAGCTCTTCCCAGAATAGAACTCCTCAGAAGTGTTCATTTTCATTTGAACAGTTGCCGCAAGCTGTGAGGCAGACGAGCCTTCCCCCTGCTGTGTATGTTTATGTATAAATGTAAATCTTTCTTACCTTTCATCTGTGAAAACTGAAACTTCACCAAATGTTCTCATTTACTGAAAACCCACATGCTGGGGGTTTTCAGAGAAGCAGCTTTCCATCCAGCATTATGTACATTCCTCCAGACCTGTGCTAAATTGGTCCTGGGTTTTAATAAACAATTGCACTATTATTTTTACATGAACCATGATGGCATTCAAAATATATTGTAGCTAATGTGTTCTAGACACAGTGAAATGCAGGAATACTTTTGGGGTTTGAAGACATTTGAAAGATTAATCATCTGTTTTTAGGGCAGGCAAGTATGGGGCAAGTATATTTGGGTTAGGAAAGATTATCTGAACTGTTTTTTCACCTCTGTTTAAATGCCACCCTTTCAAATCATGTTTTGCATAAGTAATTTTGACAAATTGCCCACAGAGCAATCAAGCCAGCCAATTCTGCAGTAGGACATAATGAAACATCAAACTGGAAATTATTATGTCTCTCTGGTGTTCATCTTTTCACATCAGCATTTTTTAATAGATTGTTTGAGCATCCAACAACAGTGCTCAAACAATAACAAGTCTCCTGCTAAGACAGAACCAACCCTACTTAGTGTCACTTTCCCCTAAGTTCAATAGCCAACAGTGCTCAAACAAATTCAGACCAACTACAGATAGACAAAAATCAAGTAAAAGCAATAGTGGTAACTAAAATTATCCTGATATTTGACAAGAAAAAAAAAAAAAAGAGAGAACCAGGGTCAGGGCCTTTTCCACATCCTACCTTTCAAATGCTAAGGGGTGAGCCATGGTTTCAGTTTGTTTCTCATGGTGCTTCTAAAGAGATGTCCTTTAACACAGGTGACCTACACCATAGTTAACTTTAAATTTTGAGAAGTACTACTGACATGCTTAGTAATTGCTATTATATATTAATTGAAAATAGTCAAAATCAGGGAGATTTTGACTATTTGACTATAAAATTGCTCAGTATTGATCCAAAGCTGTTGAGTTTACAGTACGCAACCTTATGTTTGCTACAAGACCCAAAGAGCCTTCCCTCATCCCACTGTCTTCTGGGAAAGAAGCAGATTGCAAATGATTTTCTCACCTGAAAAAAAAAATCAGGAACTGAGGAAAATTCTCCACCCCTAATCAGGATAAGCCATGTCTGTATCAATGGAGAAAAACAAAACAAAACAAAACAAAAGAAAACAAAACAAAACAAACAAACAAACAAAAAAAACCCAAAACAAAACAAAAAACCCCCCCCACCAAGCCAGAATTTAAAATGTGATTTCAGTTCAGTTTTGATGATTTGGGTTTTTTAAATCATACAGTTTCAGTAGGAAAGTCACTTTCAAATGAAAAAAGTGGAACTTTCTACACGTAAATCTTGAAATCTCTCATTTCATATCGCCAAAACCAATGGTTGTTCAGATCACATGCCTCTGACTGGCACTGTCTTCTCTTGTTCTAAGTTAGGTGTGCTATGAAGGGGACAGAGATCCTCTTTTCATTCCCTATACAACATCCAGAACAAGTCCTTAATGTACTACTGTTAACAAGTGTATCAATAATACAGACAATAAATAATAACTGAATAACCAGAAGAAACAAGTTGGCCTTTATGTCAGCAAGACATGAACAATGTAAAGCCTTATAAAGACAAAACCTATATCCCAAAAGCCAGGGAGAAACGTAGAAGCAGTTGTACATCACAGCGATCAGCAGTGCCCTGGCATCCAGGAGGGCCAACCCTGTCCTGGGGGCATCAGGCCCAGCATGGCCAGCTGGGCAAGGGAGGGGATTGTCCCCTCTGCTCTGAGCTGGGGCAGCCTCACCTCCAGTGCTGGGGGCAGCTCTGGGTGCCACAAGATAGGAAAGACACTGAACTGGGGAGAGTGTCCAAAGGATGGGTAAAGGTCCTTTGAGGGAAAGCCCCCCCTCACAGCTAAGGTCATTTGCTCTGTTCAGCCTGAGAAGAGGAGACTGAGTGGAGACCTCACTGCAGTCTGCAGCCTCATGAGGGGAAGAGGAGGGGCAGGCACTGATCTCTTCTGTGTGGTGACAGTGACAATACCTGAGGGAATGGCCTGAAGCTGTGTCAGGGGAGGTTCAGGTTGGGTGTTAGGAAAAGGTTCTTCACCCAGAGGGTGTTTGGGCACTGGAACAGGCTCCCCAGGGAAGTGCTCACAGCATCAGCCTGGCAGAGTTCAAGAAGTGTTTGGACAATGCTCTCAGGCACACGGTGTGACTCTTGAGGATGGTGCTGTGCAGGACCAGGAGCTGGACTTGATGCTTTTGGGTCCCTTCCAACTTAGAGTATCCTGTGATTTTGTGATTCTGTAATTCTATGAATAAACTGATTCTGATTTGCCAATAACTTAATTTTAATCAAATATCAGTAACAATAGTAAGAGAACACTGCAGGAGAGATTTGTTAATGAACAGCAATATGAATTCAAAGCACTATGGTGCCAGCAGAAAATCTTAAATATTATTAGATAATACCACTAAGCAGAAGGTTTTCTATCAAGATGTTGATTCATCTTCAATTTCAGAATCATGAAACCAAAGAATTCTCGGATTTTTTACATAAGAGCCTTCAGTTCATCAATCAGGTCCCGTAGCTGGGACCCATTCAGGGTCTGCATCAAAACAACTGACCAAAAACTTATTCCTGTAGGCTCTGCCCTAGGGATCTGGGCAAGAACAGTTTATACTTGAAAAAATAATTAATCTCTGTCTTCACAAACACAAGTATGTTCTGTCTTTTCTCTCAGATGACTTTGAACCCAGAATATCAAAGCAGCAGGAGCTAAACATGATGTTTCTAGATGAAAAAACAGTAGCAACAGCACATGAAATAAATTTTCTGTCTTCAGTCTTAGTTTTACCCTTGAAACTTTGATGATTTCTCTAAACCAATGATAATCATGTGAAATTCAGAATCCTAGGTTACATATGCCTTATGTTCATTACTAGTATCATAATGCTATTAAAATTAGGGTATGATCAAAGTGGCATGGATTTATCCCAAATGCTCTTTGTGGATATTCATGCATTCTCCCACAGTCCTAGCAGTCTAGCATCACTCTGGTTATTTGTATTTAATTTTCCTTTGTATTCCATTTGACCTGAGACAATTCATTCTACTTGAAGTTTATTCTGTAATTCTCACAGAACTGTTCTGAGCTTCATATAGATTGATTGACAGATGAACAAGTAGAAGATTCAGAAGCAATTATCTTCCATCATAGGATGTACTATAGTAATAAGGATTTTTTAAAGGAACTATTATTTAAGCTGTTTATAAAAATAGAACTGAAAAGAGTAATATTTCTGAACACTGAACTACAATGGACCCATATTTTTAGATCAACTTGCTTTTCAGATATATGCAAAAAATCCTCTCAGTATTCCACCCTCACATGTTAATTTGAAAATTTACTCCACAACTTCAAGAATGAAGGTGATACCTTCTTAAACCTACAATAAAGACAATAAAACAGCACTTCTGGCATCTTGCTTTTGCATGCATCTTTTTTAAAGCATTGTAGACATAAAACTTCGAGAAAGAGCCGGCCCTCTTTTGCTGATGTGGTGCCTGCTGATTTCAATACTCTCCCACCAGGCCTTGTGGCTCACTGGTACACAGCATTCAGCTTCACAGCAAGTACAGCCTGAAGTGAGCAATGCAGAGCTGCATGTGTTGCTTTTGTTTCAGTGGTGATGTAATTGGAGAGGGCTTTTCCACTGATCAAGTTCCCCACCCACTCTCCTAAAAGATAAGCTGAGGTTTTCACAGAGGATGTTTAATGCCATGCATTCTCTCATCCACCATGTGCTTGGTTTCAAGTTCCTTATTATGAGAACTGTGTGAACCAGCTGAAAGGACCGAAAGAGGAACAAAAAGGTTGAGTTGAATATAAACAGTGTTTAAAGAAATAGCAACTGCTTTAGCCTTTAGAAGATGAGAAGCAACATGAAAAATAAGGGTAAAGGGCACAACAAAGGAAAGGAATAAATTGCACTCCATCCTTGTCCTATGGATGAGACAGAGTGGAATGGTTTTCAATATAGTTTAGACATTAGGAGTGTTCTTTCCATCTCAGACAGGTCTAAAGGCCCATCTGCAGACTAACGAAGAACAATCCATAACTCCATTTCTTCTAGTAGAAACTTAGAAGCCTACAGTATTTGTAGGTATATACCTGAAGACATGTACAGTTAGAGAATTAATCCCATGATGATTCTTTGAAAGGCATTTCCCAGGGAAACTGTGAAAACAGTACAGACCAGTCAGTACTAGAGAATTTTGCCTATAGAGTACATGGTGTCTCCATCTACACACATTATCTAGAAGTCGGACAAACACTTTCAGCATTAATCTACGTGGAGATGATCCTGCTGTGGAGTATAATGATGGGCCAAATAATGTCTCTTCTCATACTATTTTCCATGATTTTTATGATTCTGATTATAATCACAAAATCATAGAATGGTCTGGGTGGGAAGGGACCTTAAACACCATCTACTTCAAATCCCTCTGCTGTGGGAGGGTCACCTTCCACCAGACCAGGTTCCATCAAACCTGGCCTTGAATACTTCCAGGGATGAGGCATCCACAACTTCTCTTGGCAACATGTGCCAGTGCCTCACCACAATCCAATTAAACATACAAAGGTGGTCAGTAATGGGGGGAAAAGGCTCCAAGAGCCTCAAAGACTGGAGCAGAGTGAAGGTAAGTGTCTAAAGTCAATATTGCCCCCCCAACTAAAATACAGATACTGGCAACTGTTTTGTTAGTTCAAAAATTGTTAAAGAAATCAAAGCGAAACAAAGTCTGACAACACGATGCTCAGTCTGAACCATCATAGCATTTCTATTTCAATTATAATGAATTGATAAATACTGAGACAGTTCAATACTTGTTTGCTTTCAGGTCTTTGTTCAAAACAAGAGGGCAGAAAATTATATAAATGGAGGGAATAAAGAAAGTAGAGATTCTCATCTCCAAGGAGATGAGGTATAAAGAACAGCAGTCATTAGGAGAGAAGCTATTACTGCATTCCCATTAATGATATGCAAAACCACTAAGAAAATGGTAGCATGTTGTTAGCAGCTTTGGGGCAAATTGCACAGTTCCTGAAAAAAAACATATTTTCACTGCAGCCAAAAGCCATTTTGTTCATTTGTGGTAACAGTTGTGTTCATTTCTGAGCCATTATGAAACAGAACTGTATAAGAAATAACACTAACCCCTCTCCAGGAAGAAAAAAAAGCACAAGCTTTGGTTTTGGGGAGGGGGGGGTTGCATCAGTAAGATCAGATTTCACCAGAATGAAGGAAACAAAACGGTATCACTTCACTGTAAAGAAACACCAACTTCTCACAGTACTGAGGTATAAAACTCATAATAAAAATACTATCTGGTGAAACAGCAGAATGTGACTAAGAATCATATTAGTTGCAGAAGAACAGAAAAGAGCTTGTTCCTCTCTAATTCTCCGGCAATTTTTGCCAGCTGTGAAGAAAATAACACATTTGAGTATCTGAAAATTATCTCCCAAGTGTTCTTTCATTTGAATTTTTAGCATTTAAAATATTTTCAGATAAACTAAAGAAGATTTCAGTGAAAATTTCTTCCTAATCAAGAAGTCAAAACCCCAACTAAAGATGGAAGCACAAATTATTTTACTTAACAAAAAATCTGTAAAATGTATGAATGCAAAACTGCTCAATGCTTTAAGGTTTTTGTTTCAAAATTTGAAATGTTGTTGCAACTACTTTTGCTTGAATTTTCATTGCTTCAAAATACAAATACCAATACCAAATACATGGTATGGGGTCATTTTATACACCCATATCTTTCTCTCCTTGTTCACTAAACCATAACATCATAGCATGACAGTCGCAATAGATGTATATATGGGGTGAATAAAAACCTCCCTGAACTGTGTTTTTGGTTTTGTGCTTTTTTACTGCTGGGTTACTCCATCACCCTCTACCAGTGTTCTTCACAGCCCAGAGGGGATCACAGGTATGAAGAATGCCTCAGCACTGGCTCTCTTCCTCGGCTTGTATAGTCTCACAGTTTCCCAATAAGCTGCTGCTTGAGGTGACTTATATCCTGCCTGTTCTCCAGAAGCCAACATGTATGCATCCTGCTAATTGAAAGCCTGTTTAATATTCCTGTCAATCAGACTTTCTCAAGCATCAAATTCCTACTTTGTTATGTTCTGCAGGGAAGAAGATTCCCATGCTAGTTTTTAATCATACTTCTGGATACGTTGACAATGGATACTTCTCTTTCTTGCTGATGCTCTGAAAATTTTGATAACAGTGAACATGACCCCTGCCCTGACCCACTTCAGGGATGCCCTGTGATGTCTCCCAACTGCAGAAAGTAGTTTTGCATCTGCTTAATTCACTCTCTGGCAAACACAGCAAGGGAATTTCTTCACTCTGTCCCCAACCCCCAGCATTATTGACTCTTTTTGTGGCCTTAAAGTGCCTTAGGAGTTTGCTTGGCTTTATCAGGATGCAGGAGAAGGTGACAATGGGGTCAGGCATCTGTCCATGCTTGACTGTGTCCAAGGATGCAAGAAACAAACTTTTTTTTCCCCTTTTTTTTAGTTTACTTTAAAAAATGACATATCAATGAAAGATTCCTGCCTCCTGCTTATTCCTTTGATCATTTCCCAGGCTGTGTCTCCTGCAGTGCTGTAAGGTTGCAGAAGCATAGACCCACACAAGTCAAAGGTTGAGAGAGACTTCTCAGTCAGCAAGCAAATTAACAACAAAGTAAGAATGCTCACACTGTAGCACGTCTTAGTCCAGCCCGGGATCTCCCTGAGAGTGGCCAGCTGGAGATGCCTTTTGCCAAACACCAGGCTCCAGCAAGGATGGAAGGTGGGGCTGCCTGAAATACATTCTGAAATACAGATCTCTGCACTTCAGCTTTAACAGCTCTAAAGGAATTTTTATTCCATGGGCCTACCCACGTGCTTTCTGAAAAAGTGGATAGCTGCAGGGAAGTTCTCCTTTTGTGTCTCCGAAAACAGCATCTGACAATTATACCTGATGCTCCACAGCTCCAATATAAAGACAGATAAACCATGATGTTTCGCAGTCCTGATTTCCCCTTGGCATGCCTTCTGAAGCTACAGAGTTCCTGGAGCTCTGGGCTTTGTGGTATTCCAAGCCCTAACCCTAGGCAGAACCCTAACCCTAGGCCGAGCAGTAACAGCAGCCTGGGGCTGAGGCTGGTGCCCCGTGGGAGGACAGATAGAGATAGTGCTGAAGGCAACCTTGCCTCCCATAAATTGGAGCTGTGTTAATTACCAAAGAGTGGGAACAGCCCCGCCCTCACAGCTATGGGTGTGATAAAAGAGCTGGTAGAGTGGCTAGGTAGAGTCTGCTGGCTGTGCTGTGAGGAGGAGGGGACAGGAGGTCGTGCAAGGGACAGACAGGATTGGGTGGCCATGGTAGGGACAGGAAGAAGTGAGCTGAAAGTGCGGAAGGAGGAGAGAAATTGCCAGAGTTGTGTGGAGTCGCTCATAGGAGGCTACAAAAAAAAGGTATGAGAGACTTTTAGATAACAAGGTGCTGATGCTTGAAGACTTATTCAGTGTCAGTCCTACCGCCTCCATCAGTGCCATGCAGAAAAGTGTGGAGGGAGTCATGCTGTGGCAGTCCTGTTTTGTGACAGATACTCAATTCACGGGTTATGTTCCATCCATGATTTACAGATCCCTCTTATACCCTCTTTTGGCTATGTCCTTTTCAGGCTAAAGGAACTGTGTGATTAGCTACACCTCATGGAAAGGATATCCCATATGCCTTGTTATCCATATTACTTTTTTCTCGTTCCACTGTAGCTCTTCTGAGATGTGAAGGCAGGAAGTGCTTGTGGCATATAAAAAACTGGATCATCATAAATAGGGGCATAATTATACTGCACATTTCCTATTCTTTTCTTAATATGTATTTCTTTCAGCAACACTGACCTTTCATTACAATTCCAAAATCCTTGGCTTTACTGAAGTCAATGGTTCTTCATTTGAGAATTTAGCTTTCTCGACCTTGAGAAATCCAATATTATAGGGAAATTTTGTCACTTTTTTCTCCACCTTTTCTTCCCCATCACCTATGAATATGTGGATCAGCACAGGTACACATGGGCAATACATGTTCTGTGAAGAAAAGCACACTACTAATCTTTAACAAAAAATCATTACAGAAAGAAAATTCTCATTCTCTGATAGAATAAAATGACTGTACACTTTTGCAAAGTTGTCCTTAAGGTGAAAAAGAGTAGGTTTAAACTTCTGATGGACATGCTCTTTAAAACATAGAAAATAAAGTATTTAGCATTGGCAATTATTACAACTGCATTTCTTATGTCCAAAACACACGTGGGTCTGCTCTAACAGAGATGTTGATTTAAGGCTATAAACACAAAACTTTGTAGAAAAAAGTAATAGCTACTTAGAAGATGTGGTCAGAAAAAAAAAAAAAACCAGAAAACCTATCAGGAATGTTGTCTGTTGAACAGATCTGCCAAGTAAACAAATCACAATTATTTTTGGTATAACCTATTTATTTTAAAATGAAATGTAGAAGTTAATGGAGTTCTTTAAATTTACAAGACTTTTCAAAACCAAACCCCGCCAAAAAAATTAGTAACATAATACAATTTACATTAAAAACTTTTATGGGTGCCTGTCAGTGCAGATCAGAGAATGTGGGATTATTGCATTAGATCAGTCTGGAATACAGTAACATTTTAATAATTGGGTAATTTTTTCTAGTATATGACTAGAGAAATCTCAGATTTATGTTAACATTTTGTATGGTGTATGTAGAACAGACTGATTGAATAGACTGTAGAATAGACTGAATAGACTGACAAGAGTCATCTAAATAATTTTTATTGTATGTTTGACTCACGTGTAATTATAATAGTTATCTCAGCAGTAAAATGCAATGTAACTCATCAGTTTACGTCTGTTGTGGGCTACCAAAAAATGAGAAAAGCTTTGGCCTTTAACTACACAGAAAGAAAAAAGGGACAAAACATTCTTTTCTCCATCAGAGAACAGAGAGATGACCAAGGATATGACTTTTTGGAAGAAAACAGAATGTACAATGGGACTGGATAAAGAAACAATGATTAATGAGAAGCCTCAGATTATATGTAATCACAGAAAAATAGGTCTGTAACAGACCTAGATTAGTCACTTAGTCCATCCTCCAATTCCAATGCCAGATCAATAGTACTTAATATTTGTCCAGTACGTACTTAAAGGCAGCCAGTAACAGACACCATTACACCCTGTGATATAAAGCTGTGTCTCACTAATGTTACCATTAGAAAAGCTTTTTCTCCTTGATGCAATTTAAGTCCATTACATCTTACCCTACCAACCAAGGATAGATAATTCCCCTTCTCTTTGCAATGGCCTTTTAAGTATATGAAGAGTCTTGGCATGTCTATCTTCTGCCGTCTTTTCTCTAGCCTGAAAACTCCAGCTTCCTCAGTCTTCCCAGTCATCTGTCCATCCCTGTTGCAAACTGCACTGACTCCTGTTGGCTCACAATGCTCTTGAGCTGTGGTGCAGAAAATTAGCCCTTCCACTGACATCCCACCAGCATTGCATACAGCCCACAGATATCTCCCCACATCTATATCTTCCTGGAATATTTACTGTTTTTGCCAGGAAAACACATTGCTTACTCATACTCAGCTTGTGATTTATTGTAGACACCAGATTCCTTTCTGGAAGATTATTCTGTCACCCCTTGTTCATTTCCTGAATTTGTGCAATTTTTTATACTTCTCTAAGCTCATTGCTTTTGTCCCCCCAACCTGTGTCTTGTGTTCTCTAGACCAGTTTTCTACATGTAAGATCCTAATCCCCTCTTTCAGCATGTCTGCAATTCCTCACAGAACTAAACAGAACTGGATTTAGATTCCTACAGGATCCTACCTGGTAAGCCCATTTTGACAGCAGCTATCGATACCTACTCAACAGGCACGGTTATCTACCTAGTTCAGACGCTGCTCCATAGCAGCTGCAGACAAACTACGTTCCCCTAGCTTTTTATCAGAATGCCAAAGTGCAATACCAAACAATGAAACATTTTTGCATGACTCAGTTGCTGTGGTAACATAAATTAACAAAATGTACATTGTTGTAGCAGCTTTGTCATATAAGTACGTAGGCTTTTCCACGCAAATAATGGCAGAAGCAGCACAAGATTCTCAGATGAAAAAATATCTGGACAAAATGAGATGGCTAAAAAAGGTAAAACAATGCCAGGAGAAGGCTAAACAAAAAGCTGACAAACCATCTGGATATTTCAAGGATGTCAGTTTGGAATCGGGGACCATAATTGTGGTTAAGTGGAAGGAAAGGATAAGTGCCTACCTGCCAAAGGTACTCAAACAACCAATGCAGAAAGCCAACAAGAAATACACTTAATATTCAGGATCTTCAAGTGAAGCAGAAGTTATGTAAGAAGACAAAAGCAACAGGCACTGATACTGAGGACATAATGATGAAATTAGTTATCTGCTCTGGCACATCTGATAGTCTCAAGCACCACAAGGTGGATCAAGAGAGTCTGAGGGGTTACCTTAGAAGCAGGTTGTTGTGGATTAGAAGCAGGGTGTTGTGGATTAGAAGCAGGGTGTTGTGGATAGAAGCAGGTTTCCCAGGCTGAGAGGGTGAGGAGTAGGTTCAACTGCAGGGGCTGGCCAGTGCCTTGGACAATGGAAGGAATAAAAGAGCCATTCCCTGTCTGAGGCAGAAAATATTCAAGTAATGAAAAATAGCTGATGCACAACATAACTGGGAAGGTAAAGAAATCCTGAAAATATGAATGTGCATTTCTTATACTAAAAAGAGAGGTAACTGAGGTAGAGCTGTTAATGAAAGTTTGACTTGACAGAGATTGATAAGGAAGACAGAAGGGAAATCAGAGTTAATGCACACAGGAGATCAGTTTTACAGAAAAAGTATTGTTTATAAACTTTTGCTATTCTATATTAAGTTGCAGTTATGCCAGTACAGATTCTGGAAATAATGGGGGTTCTGGTTTCCAGCCAGTACAGATTCTGGAAATAATGGGGGTTCTGGTTTCCAAAGAGGGCAGCTGGCCCCATTTTCCCTTTTCTTGCGTTTAAGTACTGACTAATCCCACGAGTACATTCTCATTTATGAACAACTTTTTCTTTCATTAGCTGACCGGGAAAGTGTTGTGAAACCTGTGAAAGTCCCAAAGAAGCCATGGAAATCCTGAGTTTCAGCAAAACCTGAAGAACAATGATGTAGGAATGGTTGGGGACATACAATGGAGAAGGAAGAAAGAGATGCAGGAAGTTCTGAAGGCATATAAATCCCCAGCCTTTGACTGTCCTGCCCCAAGAAAGTCTTTTAACATTTACAATCCCTCCTTCAAAAGTACTATTACCATATCTGTGGGTGTGTGGTCACAGAACAGAAAAATCCTGGTTTCTGGCTCCCAGGTCAGAATCCTGTTCCTATTTTAATTGAGAAGCAAGTCGTTTCCTAAGGCAATAAGGAGGAAATGAGGTTTTACCAACGGAGCAGTGCAGTGACATCCACCAGCTTACTTCATTTTGAGCAGACGTAACTCATGCCTATGAGGGGCAGGTTTTAATCACTCACAATGTACTGTAGGTTCACAGAATCACAAGATCTTCTAAACAGGAGATGAGGTCAAAAAGACCCTTCAGACAAACTCAGGAGGAACTATAGTATACTAAGAAAAAGAAGTAATGTGAAATTCTCATGATTTTAAGTAGTTTCAAAATCAATTCCATATTGCTCTGTTCTCTCGTATTCTGATAATTGAAAATCATTTTCTCCAGCACTGCAGTGCTTTTAACTGACTCATATGCTCCTCAATCACCGGCAAAGGCGTCCATAATAAGCAGCAAAGTAGCACTGCAAATGTCTCATTCTTTCATCTTGCTTTCACCAATTTCCCCTATTACATTAATATCCATAGTCATATTTGGACACCAATCTGGCTCTGAAACAGCATCAGCATATGGGACTGAGGGACCAAGTATTTTAAATTTTTGACTAGAGGCCTCAAATTCCTTCTGTACAGCTAAGTAAACTAACCAGGGGAGAGAGGTGGCCTTTTGGATCCTGAACTGAACCCTCCAAACTTGTGCCTAGGATGGGGATGAGATCCACTGAAAAATTCAACAGACCTTGTAATGAATGAGTCAAGTGAACAAAATTATGCCATCATTCCACAGGCTATGTCAGCTCTAAGAGGGGGTGTGTGTGGAAACATAGCCCTGTGCCTCTACAGTCTTTTGTCTAGGCAAATCTATCACATTTTATTGAAAAAAATAATCCCTGCGAAGTGGCCCTTTGGACTCCTATTTCTGTGTAGAATTCGTGTAAATTGGATGCAAATTTTTTAAAATTTAGCCCGTTTTTCTGCTGGATACCAGAAGATATTTTTATAAATTCCAACAGTAGAACAGGAGCAGGTAACAGTTATATATCTATATACACATACACATTTGCAGGCTGTGAGTAGCAATGGCTGTATGTCTTATCTTGTATACGATATGCTCCATCAGCTACAAGCCGTAATCACAACACCAGACTTTCATTCATATCTTCTAAGCAGCTCCTGGCGCTCAGCCGCCTCGGCAGAAGCACAGAAGGCTGGGTGGGATGGTGAGAGGTAGATTACTTCAACTGCACAAAAGTAACTGCGGGGTGGGAGGAAACCTCGTAATTAGAACACGGGACGGAAATTAAGGTCTCTACCAACTCTGTCACAAAGGAGTTCGTGATCCTCGCGGAAAGCTTTCCGACCGCCCTCTCTCCACCTGCACAGCCGGGGCGGCGGGGCACAGGGACACTTGCACGGCGAGCGCCCGTGAGCACCCGGAGGTTTTCTCCGATGGCGGCGGGACCTTTGCCGGCCCGGAGGACCAGCTGCCCAGGCCGCGCCACCCAGGCCCTCCCCGCTGGCCCCAGCCGGTAACGTAGCGGCGGTCAGGGAGGGGGGCACCGCGGCAACCTTGGGGAATTCACGGCGGGAACCCATGGCGGGGGGCGAGCCGTGTCCCTCGGCGTGCCCACCACCCGCTGCCGAGGCCGGGCCGGGCGTTTCCCCCGCGGGGTTTCGCGGCGCCCCGGCACCGGGTGCCCCCGGCCGTGTCCGGCGGGAGGGGCGAGGCGCGGCCCGGCGGGTCCCCGCGGGGATGCGGGCGGCGGGCGAGGTGAAGGGGCCCTTGCGGCAGCTGCTCCCGCCCGCCGCGGCGGCGGGCTGCAGGTGCGAGGCCGCGGGAGCGCGGTGGCCGCGGGCGGGCCCCGGCGATGGCGGCCGGGGAGCGCCGGGCCGCGGCCGCCGCGCTCCCGCCCCGGCGCCGCCCATCGCCGGGGCCGGGCCGGCGCCGCGGCCCCGTGTTGACACACGCGCCGGCCCTGCCCCCGGCGCCTCCCCGAGGTCGCCCGGTGGAGGTCGCCCGGGCGGCGGAGGCCGCGGCGCGGCGGCGCTTCCCGGCGAGGGAGGAGAGAGCCCCGGCCCTCTGCCCCGAGGGGCCGGCCGGGTCGCCCCGCGCCGCGGCAGGCCCCGTCCCTCCGGAAAGTTTTCCCCGAGCTGTTCGCTGCCGACCCCGGCCGGAGCCGCGGGCCGAGGCGGCGGGGGCGACCGTGCCCCTCGGGCAGCGCCGGGCTGGCCCGCCCGCCGCGCCGCGCCCCGCCCGCGGCCGTGCCGGAGCTGCGGCCGCCCCGGGGGACACGCGAACCGCGCCACCGGGAGCCTGACAAGGGATTTAAAACTTGTTTCAGGTACTCTGCCTACCCTGCCGTTCCTCTGCTTCTAACTTTTGGGGTTGTTTCTGCGGATGTTTTGTTTTTAATCATTCTGTGAGGAAAGCGTAGATTTATTCCCTCCGCTTTGTGTGAGAGGACGGGCTTCAGAATTTGGCTTGCTCTGTTTAACCGAACCGTAATAAGTGTTGGTTTCACCATTCTCGGATCTGGCTGTGGCTTCTAAGTCGTAATTTCTCCTAAAAATTAATTTTCAATCGCCTGTGTGTTTGGGGTGTAATTCTGCAGGCATGTCTGAGTAGCGCCGGGCAGGGTTGTATTTGTGGAGCGGTGACGCTATTTTAGAATGCCCCCGGGGAGGAAACTCCGCCGGGCTGGGCTTGTGCAGCACCTTCTGCAGCCGGGGCTGGCCCGGGCTCACTCCCGTGCCGGGCTCCGGTCTGGCAGGGCCAAATAGCCCTTAAGCGGTGGTGTTGCCGAAAAATGGGTTGAGTAAATCCATCCCACTGAACGGCAGACCACATTTCTTGAACAACAGATGTATTGAAATGTCGTGTTTACTGTGTCTTGTCCTCCTGATCTGTGTTTGCAAAGCGGAGACATCACTCATAATTGCGGCTCTTAGGGTTATGCAATTAACAACATACTTAAGATAGCAGTAGCACAGTCTTTTGATCTGGAAGGAAAATAAACCATTCAAGTATGTCTGGGGTTTCAAACTGGCAGGGTACTTCCTCTTCCACTGTCTCCTTACCATGTAGCATTTGCCTATATGGCAGGCCAGTGAGCTGACAGTAAGACTTCTCCAAGGATTATATTAGATATATCTTAGTGAACTGAATTTTCTAACTGGCAATGCTCCAGGGTGATACTATACTTCAGCAGAGTGTGATCTGTCATGAATGAATCTGAACTCAAGCATGCTGGCATTTTAAACAGAATTTGTTATGTCAGTGTAAAACACATTTGCAACTATTTTAGGGAATTAGGGGAAAATTTTTCTGCTTTCTCTCTCCCTGCTCCCCCTTCTTTCTTTATTAATTAGACCACTTACTCTTGAAAATTCAAAAACTTTCTTTTTGTTTTTTCCTAATGGATGTAGTTGAACCAATTTGAAGTTCTTCATCTCTCTACAAATCTTACATGGTTATTACACCTTTATTACTACACCAGACTTCTGGGCAGCAGTCAACCAGTGGAGCTGCAATTACCATTACCATTTGCAATCCTTTTAAAAAGACAGTTATTATTTATGAGATCCTGATAGACAGAACTCCACTAGCAGTATTTTTACACATCTGGAAATCAAGACACGCATTAAAAATACTGTCTTAAAATGTGAATGCAGACAAGTGGAGTGTATTGAAGGTATGCAATTTAAAAACAAACCCCATATTCTCAACCTGACAGAGCATGAAGGGATTATCCAGACTTGACTCATCTGTGCAGATTGTGCATTTCATGCTGACTGCTGGGCTGAGCAACACCCTGCTGCAGTGATTTCACTGCCTGCTTCTCTGGCTTGTGCCAGCCTTTAAAAACATTGTTGGTGTTCCAGAGCTGTTGGTACTTTTGAAGAAAACTAGGCTTGCAGCTGGTGAGATTTGAAAAGGTTGGAGATGCAGTTAGATATTTGATGAAACCTATTGACTATATGTTTACTGTTCAGTTTTACATAGGCAAGTCAAAAACTTTACAAAATTTCATCTTGTGAGGTCATATACATGTGCATTCAGTTGAAAGTACTCTTTAAGCAAGCTGGAGAAAAAGCAGTTCAAAGTCAGTGTGAAGTAAAATGAGGAATTTGTTTGGCTCAGGTCGGTTTTTGTTGTCCTCAGAAATGGCTTACAGCTAAGCAACTCTATTTGGTAGAAAAGAGATGTCTGATTTAGTTTGACTTCTTTCATTGAGGAGTCATAAAATCTTGGTATTTTCTGCATCATCTCCCTAACTTCTACCTTAAACCAGTTATTAAAAAAAACCCTGCCCTTGAGAACTGAAGAGTCTGGGGTTTTTTCCCCCCTAGTTGTCCTTTATTTTTTAATTAAAACAGATCATAACCTGGATTTTGCTAGCCTCAGCTCCAATGATCAATCTCTTCATAATCTGCATTTTAAATAATTATTAAAAATTGAAATGCTTCAGAGGAGGGACAGTAATAAAAAAGGGAGAGAGAGGTTTATAGTAACTAGGAGGAAGGGTAGAAAGTGTGTGATGTAAAACTTCTGCTTTTCCTCTTCTGTAAATATTATTCTGCTGCTTTGCTGTTCTCTGAAGCAATGTTCCACATGTAACTAGGTAGTTATAGATAAGAGTTTTCCTAAGTTATTCAAGAGATATTTCCTCATTCAGTCATTTCCAGAGTGTTTGTTGCCATGGGAGCTGGCCAGTGGCCTTACTGATGATTGAGGTGATTACACTTTGTTTTTTGACTTGGGGTACTGAAAACTGTGCTTGAGCTACTGTAAGAAACAGATGTTGTACAAAGACTGCAGTGAGTTGTTTGTATGAAGAGACTGAAGTGTTTCTGTCCTTGGACTGAAGTTATAGAGTTATAGATGTTTTATGTCTCTTATCATGTATAGTTGTGTGTAAAATGTCTCATGTCTCCAAGCTTGCTAAATATTTACAATAAATGTACTACTTCCACCATATGTTTGAATCAAGAAACCCATTAATTGAACAAGCCCATATTTTTATGCTTGAAAGAATTCATATTTCATTTTAATTGCTAAATTATATGTTAAAAGTAGACTATAAAAAAAGCAGAGGTGAGATGGTGTAATAAGAATCAGACTCATTTTTCTTACTTCCTGGCCTCAAACTGTAGTTATTTTCAGTTAGAAAATAGATAGAAAATCAATTGTAATCTGTTCATAATTGTATTCCTGGTAGACTTATGAGGCATTTCACTCCCTCTTCCCTCTCCTCTCCCCCACTCTTTTTTCTTCCTTTTTTTTTTAAATTTTTTTTCTCACTGTCTGTATTTTTTCCTCTGTATGTCTTGTGGAATAGGCAGATCTCCAGAGCTAGAGGAGATTTTTCATTGAAAAGCTCTTCATCTTTAAATGTTTTTGTGTAACAGCTTGAGGCTCTGTCAAAACGCATGTTCCTTACCAAGTTGTTTAGTGGTGAGTAGAAATTGATGGAGATTTTTCATAACCTTGGGGCTTTCTGCTTAGGTGAACCAGGCATTTCTCTTTTACCTATCAGGATTGATTACTTCATGTTAGATCACGTCTTATGTAAAAACCTTAGCTTACCCTACCAAAAATCCAAATTGCATTTTGCTTAGCACAAAGTGCTGGGCTTGACATTTGGCTCTGACTTTCACATTCTGCTAGGATGTTCTACTACCCATTAAGGAATTATTTTAGCGCTTTGGTAAACTCAGGCTCCATTCATTCTTGAGTCATAGCTGCAGAATGAGAATGCTTTGAGAGCACACCTCAATTTTAAGGCTTGCACCTCTGCTCTCCTGGCTCAAAAGGTCCAGATGAGACATTTTCAAAGTTTCCCCTGGGGAGTAACATAGGTCATCTTCTGCAACTCTGAGATTCATCATTCTTCCGGGCTTTCGTCACAGCGTGCACCAGACTACCTCTCCTGATGGCTTGACCATTTTAAGGTTATAAAAGCCAAGCTTGATTTATGATACCAGTGTAACACTTTAAAATTTGACATACGTCATCCTCTTCCCTGGGAGAGTGGGTGTCTATTTATATATTTATACGTACATGTGCGTGTACGGGTAGATGGATACAGAGTAGAATGCTAGACCATCCCAGGTGCTGCTGTCCTTTAAATGTGGAAGCCTTCTATGTGCTGATAAATGTAGCTCCCAATACCTCTGTTTTAGACTAAAGTGATTTGATTCTAAATTTTTTCAGGATAAAGATGTTCTTTTGCATAAAATTTCTGCAGTATTATACAAAGTATTTAAAATGTATTCTTTCTTAAAATTACAGTTTTCTTCAGGGTGGATAATGAGGAAACTAAAGCTTTATTCAGGAGGAGGGATTTTACTTCATGAGAAGTTGGTATTTTGAGAAAAGAGTGGGTAGAGAGGAGGGAGGGGCAAGACATTCAGTGGTTGGGAGTGCAGAAAAGTTTAATGGATGTTATTAATCCTCCCAATGGAAGAAATAGAGTAATTTCTTTTGGTATGAAAGGAATGTCTTGGGAGGTGGTTGAAAGTTGCAGAGGAGTGCCGAAGACTGGAGAATCAGTGAAGCTGGAGGTGTTCAGTAAATGTGACACAGGTTATTGCAAGTACCTGAAAAGCATTTTGCTTGCTGTGAGAAGGTAAAACTCAGAATCTGGAGAGGATCTTAAGGAGTAAAATCCTTGAGCCCTTTACTGCTTGACAGAAACTCACATGGTAATTTCTAAATGACCATTTGTGTGAGCCTTGCTCCCCTATGAGCTGTAAAAAGTAATGTGCTAAGTTGTGAAATCAATGAATCAGTCCCATGAAGCTTTGAAGTTTTGTGAAGAACTGAAAATTTCAGTGTTACTGTGACTTAGACCTTAGGATTAATGAAATTTGGTGGTTTGGCAGAGATTGTCTGGAAAGAGGACAGACTTCCTTTAGCAGAAGCTACTTTCCTAGTCTACTTTTGTTCTTTAAACTGTTCACATAAGTAGCTGGTATCTCATTCTTCATCTCTCTGCTCTCATAATTACCATTATAGTTGGTGCCTTGACTCTCAACAGGTCTCTCCAATCCTTTGTCATCTGTAAAGCTAATATTTGAATTGCTGAGTTATCTGATCTTTCCAGATTCAATGCATGGCCTCATTCTTGATGAGAGACATTTTTCTTATAAGAAGTGCCATAAACACTTTCATGGAGATCTCAACTTCATCTTAGTGGAGAGCCTTAGAGCCCCATAGCTTGC
This sequence comes from Prinia subflava, assembly GCF_021018805.1. Taxonomy (NCBI): domain Eukaryota; kingdom Metazoa; phylum Chordata; class Aves; order Passeriformes; family Cisticolidae; genus Prinia; species Prinia subflava. Next base: position 34,286,396 of record NC_086249.1, read on the forward strand.
AGCAATATCCCCTAAGGCTTTTCAAGCTTAAAACATTCAACTAATTTGGAAACCTCAGATGATTTTTCCTTCAGCAATAATTCCAATACATGCTATTTGAAATGCCAGATACACCTCTGGAAATTGTTTTGGCTAGGGGAGGACTGTGATGTCCAAGTGTCCAGGGCTGTTCACCTGAGTTCACAAGTCCCTTTAGCAGCTACTTCTGGGGTTTGTACTGCCATTTTTGCTGGGCTGCCAACTAGGCTTTTGCTATCCTTGCTGAGCTGTGAATTGGACTCATGAGAGTTTCTGGAACTGTCACTGTTGGGATTACAGTCTGGATTTCTTGAAGTTGTTGCGTTCTGGTGTAAGATGAAAATCAGAGGTTTCTGCTTCAGCTGCTGTTTCCCCACCCACTTGTTCACTTGTCTTTTCATAGCTTTTTACTGTCGCTGTTCTGTGGAAGAAAATAACATCTGGTATCATGCGTACAATGATGGGACTTTCATCTGGTTCCAACAAAAGGCTGTGTGGCTGAATGTGTTTAGGTAGTGCCCACTTCCTGGAGCTTGACCTTGCTGCCAGGATTCATTCAAAGTCATGACTTCTGTGTGAACTCTTTGCCATCTTCTCTGAATTGAGCATTGCTTATAAGTGAAACTTGGTAGATCACCCTTGCCTGATAATTTAGGAGAAGTTAAACTACAGATCTCACGGAGATTTAGTGTGCATTTGCATTGGGAAATTATGCAGCCGGCTTTTATCAGGAGTGATAATCATTGTTCTTTGATAAGTTTTAATGGTGGTGGTACAGTGCGTGGTCTCTCCCTAACATTTTGTTCAGTATTTAGTGACAGTCTGCCATCTGATTTGTTCATAAAACTGGCTGCTCCAAAGTTTTATAAGGCTGTGGCAGGACTCTATGATTCACATGGAATGCCTTGATAAATTTTGGACATGAGTATGTTACAAATCAGTTTCCTTTTGATATATACATATGTTGCAGGAGAGACCTCAGATAGGTAAACTCATTAGTGTGAAATAAGCATCATAATCTTAAGGTTGAATTTACCTCCTTTTGGCACTAGTGAGATTGTATTTGGAGCACTGAGTTCAGTTTTGGTCTCTATAGGACAGGAGAAGGCACTGCCTTACAGGGAGCAGTCTGGTGGATGGCTACCAGGTTGGTGAGAGGACTGGAGTACATTGTGTAACAGGAGAGACAGTGGGAGAGCTGAGTCTGTTCGGCCTGATTTAAGAAAAGACAAAGGAGGATCTTACAGCTGTCTTCAGCTCTGTAATTTGTCTGGAGAAGACAAAGTACTCTGTTAGGAGGCATGTAGCAAAAGGACAAGAGGCAGCAGTTGGCAGGGTGTAGTGAGAAATTCTGGCTGAAGATGAAGAAAAATGTCACCATGAGAATACTTACACACTGGGACAGGTGTTTGGGGAAGTTGTGGAGTCTCTAGCCGTGGAAATGCTCAAAAATGGACTTGAAAAAGACACAGAGCAACCTACTGTAGCTGACCCTGTAGTAAGTATGGGGTTGTTGGACTGGTTGACCTCCAGAGATTCATTTTAAACTAAATTATGTAATACCAAATGTTAATAGCATCACCAGTTCTGAATGAAGTATTCCCATTTGCATGTCTTCATCAGGTCTAACTTCATGACAAGGACTCTGAAGAGCAAAGTATGAGCACTGGGGGCTCAAAAGGGCTCAAAATGTTAGCCTTATTAAAGAAATGTGTGCATGAATTCACAGGTCTAAAATCTAGCTGGCTTTTCAACTAAATACAAGAAAATTTGGTCAGCAAAATTAATTACTACTTTAAAAGCTGCAGACTTCTGAGCTCAGAATGACTATGAGACTGCAAATAGCTGGAAGAATTATGTGAATTGCTAACATGGTTTGTCTCTTTCTGATGTATCAGGTTATTAAACATGAGCAAGCTGTTTTATTAATGTGCAAAGTACTAGGATTTCAAAGCCTGTTTGTAGCTCAGTGTGGAGACTTTCTGATGGTCTTTCCTGACTTCAGGAATACAGTAAATCTGAAGAAAAGCTATACTTTAATGACAAGTAGTAAGATAGACCTCTGTGCAGCTATTTTCTTTCATTCCAAGAATCCAAGTTCATTTGGAACTTTGATTTGCAGCTACAGTAACCCACTTTGTGTAAGATCTGGCTATTGTTGCCAATTGTTGTATGTATTAAAAGCTTCCTCAGAAAGTAAGAAACAGTTACCTACTAAATGTGTCTTGACAAACCACATGATCATCTCTCTCTTCCCTGATTCTTAGCTTACTTTTAAATCTGGGTTAAAAATTGAACTTTAACACATTCTCTGACTCTTTCATCCCAGTAGAGAGTAAATGGTAAGGCTGAAAGTCGTGCAGAAAATCCGCTGCTGGCAGCTCTCTCACAGAAGGCTCTAGGCCAAAAAGACAACTGCAGCCGTGTGGTACAGGCACAGGAATTGTGTCTCAAATAAGCATAACACTGTGAAGCCATTTAGGGCGACAGAGAGTCCAACCAACACCTTGAACTGTGTCCAGGAACCCTGGAGATTATGGGGCTCTATTGCCAGCAACATGGCCTGAAACACAACCTGGCCATGTCTCTAGAAAGTTTGAGAAGCCTATTTTCCTCTGACAAACCTTTCAAACTCTTAACAATAGTCTCTGGCACAGATAAAAGATATTAAGTTGACTAGCTAAGTGTATTTAAATGAAGAGAATACTTTTTTTTTCACATAACCGTGTTAGTTTTGTTAGAGGATTTTCTTCTGACAGAACACATTTGAATAAAAGTACTTTGCTAAGCATGATGGTATACACTTTGTACAGTTGTAGGCATTGTCTGGCCGCCCAGTATTGTCACAGGGAAAGTTAATTAGTTCAAATTTTCATGCTCAGAAAGAATCCAGACAACATGACCTCTTCTGGAAGTGGGAGGAGATCAAATCTAACATGCATGTATTGGGGGAAATTTTTTTTCCCCTAGAATGCTTTGTATCTCAGTGTCTGCTTCAATTCATAAATAGTAAAATTAAGAAATAAATTAAACAGTTACAACCTTAAAGTAAGCACCGTTCCCCCATTTGTTGCAGAAATGGACAGTGCATTTCACACTTGAAGTTTATGAGATGGTGTTGATGACAGCAGTTGCCCAACAGCAACTAGTGTCTAGAAGGGGGTTTCAGTGCTTTCTGGCCTGTAAACCTCTGAATACTTCCCAGTAGAGCTTTGGGTCTTCCCAAAACTCCCCAGGAATTTCTGGCCATGTGACTTACTGCCCTCAGAAACAAGACTTCTGTGACTGTCCATCTGTGTGCATACCCTGGTGTGCCTGTGTGGTTACACTGGTTTGTATGTTTGTGCTGTGGTTTAACCACATTTGAGTTGTAGCATCTGCCTGAAGAGGGGGAAATCCTTGAGCCTGCTGTACATCGTTGTGCTGGAGGCAGCCAGCAGTAGCCTGGTTGTGTTAGGAGGGGTGGTGTAGCAGGGCAAGGGAGGTGATCCCTCCCCTCTGCTTGGCACTGGTGAGATAAATCTGAGCCCTCCAGTAGAAGAGAGACAGGGAGTTACTGGAGTGAGTCTAATCAAAGGCCAGACAGATGATGAAGGGACTGGAGCATCTCCTCAAGGAGGGAAGGCTGAGAGAGCGGGGACTGTTCTGCCTGGAGAAGAGAAGGCTTGTGGGTTTCTTATCAATGCACATAAATACCTGAAGGGTGTGTGCAAAGCAGGCAGAGGCAGCATCCATTCAGTGGTGCCCATGGACAGGACCAGAAGCAGTGGGCACTGACTATTCCTTCTGAACATTAGGAAATGCACTTTTACTGTGAAGATGATCAGGCACTGGCAGCTACCCAAGCAGGTTGGGAAGTGTCCATTCTTGGAGATGTTCAGATGCTGTCTGGATAGGGCCCAGCAGCTGGTTCTTTGTGGCCCTGCTGGAGCTGGAGAATTGGACCTGATGTCCTGCAGAGGTCTGTTCCAGCTTCAGCGATTCTGTGATGCTGTGAAAGGAGCACAGCTTAGGAATCCATGCCTGCAATGAATATCTGTAAGTTACAGGACTGAGGCAATGACTTTTTCATCATCCTTTAGGCAAACAAAGCAGAGTTGGTTTTTTGTCACATGATCAAAAATATTTACTTTTAAAATTAAAATCTGCTTCAGAAAATGTGTTTTGTTTCAGGTGCTACGTCTCAGTGTGATAATGAGGGGTGACTCCAGTGTTTTTTGGTGACACAGGATGCTGCTTTATGCTTTCTGTGTAGTTGACTGGTGTGGCTCAAACCCATTGGGCTCCTAATGCAGGCAGAGTGTGCAGCTGCGGGCGGGTGCCTTGTCATGTTGTGATGAACAGCTCATGGTCATTGCCTTTGTCTACCAACAGAAAAGCAAAGACTGGATCTGTTCTAGCCATGGTTGGCAAAAAAATAATCAGTATTTATGATAAAACTTTGGTTTTTCCGCTTCTTTTCAAAATCTCAGAGGACATCCTGATAAATGTTGCACTGGTTTGCTCCAGTCTTGTATTCAGTCAAGGTACTGATGATTTAATGGGATTATACCAGAAACAGTAGACATTCTGACCTTTTTTTAAGATGACACCCTGCTGGAAAATGCATCTCTGCTTTTTTTAATTTTAAGGATAATTAGAGAGAGATGAGTCGTTTTTTAAAGAGTGAAAGGATTCTTCACCACTTTGTTTTAATGCATTTGAAAGTGCATATTTTTCTACTGAGCGTTTGAAAATACAGTTGAACCTTATTTTAAAATATGGTGGTTTTGAAAGGTTAGTTATTCTCTAGGCAAAATATTACTCACCTTTATCATAATATCAGTTCTTTTTCTAAATTCTAGGCACTCTTTACAAGTTATTTAATTCACTCCTTTGTATGGCTATAGAGTGGTGGTTTTTTGTCTGGTTTTGTCTGTGAGTAGATCTAGTCTAGAGCACCACTTACCACTCCTCAAAATTAGGTGAACTTCTTTCAAGTGTTCTACTTAAGATAGTCAATCTCTTCATATAACTTGCAAAAAAATTTTTTTTGTATATTGCCACCTTGTAATTTTAAAGATAAGCATCTCCCTGGCAGCTCCCAAGTCCAACAATAAACGTAGGTTTTCTACTCTTTTGGGGGGCTAAGTTTTGTCTGTAGCCTATAACTTTAATTTCTATTTCATAAATGCAGTGGTATGTGGTTGATTTAACTTGTGCAGTGTGTTCTTGCAAAGGCATCATTTATTACAAGAGGCTAAGCACAAAGTTCTAAAATAAAAGGTAATTAAACACATTAATGGGAAAAAATGGTCTTTTTAATTGCTGCAATAATACCATTGGAGTTACAGAATGACCACTTTGCATGTATGCATAAAATAATTTCTTTTTAAGTAAGGCTTTGTTTTCAGTTTGTTTGAAACAACAAGATTTGGCTGGAACTAGCAGCTTTTGGGGTTTTTTTTTAGGGGTTTTTTTTCTGCCTTATAATAGTGCTTCCCTAATACCAGCCTCTGCTGTCTGAATTTCCCAGCTGCTCCAGCTCTCCCCCCTATTGAACCAGAGGGGGTGGGGAGGATAAAGGGGATGCTCTCCTTCCCACTCATTGCCCAAACCAAGAGCACCCTGGTCTGTGTCTCTCTGCAGCATCCCATCCCCTTCCAGTGTGCCATCCTGAAATCTCCATCCACTGTGGAGTCTCCAAGCCCTTCACCTCCAGGCAATTCAGGATTTTGTGCTGGCCTGCTGTTCAATCAAGTGGCACTAAGGACCTAACAAGCACTGTACAGAATGTCCCATACCTAGCAGCCACAAATACAGGTTTTTATAGCTTACTCATCTTGCAAGACCAGAAATTTGAAGGAGCTGTTACATTTGCTGTGTCTGGATTTAATTTACTACCTCTTTGTATTTTGTGTATTGCAGTAGGAAGCTGTTGAACGTATTATTGGATTTGGAGGTTTTAGCACAAGAAATAGAACTTGCTTTGTCATTTTGTGCTGTGTACCTTGTGCTTTGTACTTTCTGGTGATGCTCTTACAGCCTTTCACAGACATTGATGGCAGAGCCCCACTTTGTCATAATAAGGTATCTTTGGTGAGCTCATCATTCCTACAAGGAAGCCTCATGTACTTGATAAACCTTAATATGAATGCTTTTGTGTCATCACAAGCATGATTTAATAGGATGATCTGACACCTTGTAAACCTTAGCAACCTTCAACTTCTTTTAGGGAAGAGCTGAGAAGATGCTTCCAGAAGAGGCAGCTGGTTTAAGTAACTGATGTTGTGCACAAGACAGAATCAGAAAATGTCTTCTTAATTCACACAGCTATAGCCTGATAGAATATTTTCTGTAAATTGAACAATATAATGTAAATTTTGGTCATAGTGCTGCAGCATGGTGTTTGCATGAACTTTAATCTGCAACTAAAGTTTATCCCTGGTTCCCTGAAGAGATGCACTTGGTATGTGGAGAGTTGGGAGGTACACTGAACAGGGCAGTATTCTTACTGTTACTGTGGAAGATGTAGAGGGAGCAGGTTTTGCAAGTGAACTTCTTACAGCATTAGTTTTAAGGCAGTTTTGTAAGCCAGGTAATAAACTCGCACTAGTTGTGCTTGTAGAGCCCTAAGTACAGCACTTCTCTGACACAGACTTCTCTGTTGTAGATGTATATAAAAGGTATCATATGTGTCTCTGCAAAGCAAGCATCTCTGTATTGCAAAAGAAATGCCTGGCTCTAATCAGGGAGATAACAAATGACTAGCCAAGTGATCCTGCTTGCATTTAAGTGCAGTTCTTGGACATAGGTGAAGTGGACTGGCTTCCAGTTTTGCCTACAGAAGTTTTAATATGCTTAACGTTATCCAATACCGGCAACTGAGGTAGTCTAAATACCACAGCAGGGACTGATTAGCTTTTTCAGATCACTGCTTTTATTCGCTGTTTGCAAAGAGGCTTAATCCAGTGCTGGGGATCAGGCGTCCCACTGAGCTCGTGGGTAGCTTTCTCTCAGTCCTTGTGTTCACAGTGGCAGAAATTAGTGTGGAGTCTCCTCCTGCCTCCAACTTAAAAGCTCCAAAATTGTGGTGTTAGTAGTTGTTTTTTAGGAGTGTTTAATGGATAGTGCAGAGAAACTATAGTTGGAGTTTCTTCTTTGAAGTTTAATATCTGAACACCTGATAAGTGCATCAGTTTAATAGCATGACAGTATGTAATTTCATTTACTATGTTGAATTGCATTAATATCCATATAAAGCTTGGAAAGTTACTCAAAACAGTTCTAACAAACCCATTCTCATTCTTTTCTTCTGTTAAATCACAGTAGATATTTCCCAGCAGTTCGCCTGTCCTCGTAAGCAGAAGAGGACAGCTGCCTCTGTGGTTCTCATTATTGCTTTTACTCATGTAATGATGCTGAAGTTCAGTAAATACGCTTTTCTAGTAGTCATTCAGATGAACATTTGCAAATGTCGAATCTCTTCCGCCTGTGTCTTGACCTGTCTTCAGTTGAAGTTATCAGCAGTGGCAAATTCTTATTTGAAAATCCACAGTGCACCACCTTTTTTTATTGAGCACCAAACCTTGCCATGATTATGTTGCTAAACGTCTATGTTGGCCAATGGAAATGTTGGGCAGTGAGGGGAGATGCGGACTGGAGTTTGTATTTCTATGTGGAATACTTCAATTGAAGATAAAAACAACAAAGAGTTGCTTATACCCTAGCTCCAGACTTCTGTTCAAATGTTCTATCATCGAGAAGAGGTGGAAAGATCTTGGCATCTAGAACAGATCTGTGAAAAAATAAAAGAGGAAAGAAGTTCTGTTGCAAACAAATATAAGGGACTCCAGAACAAAAGAGTGGTTTGTAGTTCCTTTCTATCAAGTGCTCTAATGTTTCAACTGCTTAAAAATATCCATTATTCCATATATTAATTTTTATGTGGTTTTAGTTTAAACGCTTTCACCCCCTACACTGTAATTCCCCACAAGTACTCCTAGAGTTGTGTGTAAATGGAAGTTTGTTGCAATTGTTGACTAACGTAGAAAAGTGTCAGAAAATTCAGAAAGCAGTTTCTGAATACATTTCAGTGTTTAGTGTGGGCTCCTTTCATACCTCCTTGTGCTTTATACCCCTATGATTAATTTTGCTAACAAGAAAAGGGGACTACAATAGCTCCTGATAGATTTATTTTTCTTTAATATTTTTCCTGACAAAGAACTTTTTGTTTCCATAATAGAAGGGGTTATATTCCTTCAAACTGATATATTTTAATAGAAACTCACAATTTTTAGTACTTAAAAATAATTCTTTTCTTTGTTTCATGAATTAGAAACAATGAGGAGAAGCTGAAGTCTGCCCAAGCCAGGTGTTTCTTGTTGGCAGCCTGCTCCCTAATGACTCTGGCTCTCATACAGCAGCTGCCTGCTAGTCTCTTTTGTATGGCCCATTGTTGCTGCACACCCCTCGTTAATACACATGCTGCCCGGGGCAGACCCTGAGAATGACATCAACTTGCTTATCTTAGAAACCTCCGAACCTGATGCAGGGTGGGGAGGTTGCCTTGCATCTGCCCAGCCAACTAATTGTGAGCTCTGCGGCCCGTGATTGGCTCCGCGGCCGCTCAGTAGTAGGTTAAGCAAAGACATCGCGGGTCCATCTGTTCGTCCATTCATTGTTCTGCTTGCTTGCCTGAAGTCTGCAGCTGAAATCGTGTTAAGGAGTTTCTTCTGGAACAGCTACGAGAAACCAATGTCTGTGTGTTTTCCAGCCAACGTAAGTATCGGGGCTTCTCTCTGCACAAGCGGGATGGTTCACCTTTGTGGTGTCGCAGCCTTACCAGTTTGCGTTTGGACAACGAGCTAGCCTGCGTGGCAGCTGAGATTTGCACACGTTGGGTGTCTCTTGGAAAAGGGGAAGGAAAAACAATTATGTGCTAAGATTGAGTATATTAAAGAGCATTGATCTCACACAGTGTGTTCTATTAAGGAAGTTTTGAAAGCATCAGTAGTGGTGCCTTGCCCAGAATTTGGAAATGGTAGGCAGTAGCCATCAACAGAATGAATTCTCTAGCCCACTGGGGGAAAAGGAGAGGTTTCAACTTTTACAGGTATTTACCCTTTTTTTGCAAATAAGCTGTTACTTAAATTGTGACTATTAAAAAAAGCTCTTAAAGAAAAACAAAATTAAACACCTTTTCCATTATACCACACCATGGGTGAAATTTACCGTGTTTGTGGAAACAGGAGGAGCTCCATTATGGGCTATCTGAAGATACTGTAGTGTAAGATTGAGCATTAGGGTGCTCTCAGATAGGAATGTGTTACAGTCAAAGGTTTTTGAAAGCCAGTTATCAGTGTGTCAGATCTAGCCCAGTTGTTTTTATAAAATTTCTAATCTGTTTGGTTTTATGTTTTGAGTTCAGATGTTAGGCTGAAGAACAAACACTGTGTACTCCACGAGCCTGTGTTCCAAGGATCCCGTAAAAAAAAAAAAAAAAGTCTAAAACAAAGACCTTCATATATCAGTTGAGAGGGAAAGAGAGCATATAAAAGGGTTAAAAAGAGGTTTGCATTTCTACCACATGCCCTATTGTGTGAACATATGCATGAGTCTATTGAAAGTTTTCAGAAGATGGGCAGGCCACCAGTTGCTGGTCTCCTGCAGTTCCAGTAGACATCTGTTGCCCCAGAGCATTAACCAATCTGTTCAATGGGACATCCCTCCTTTGTTGGATAGAATGATGCAGACAACAGCACTCGCTCAAATACAATGGTAATTAAATACATAGAAACTACAGCAGTAGGTATTTATTACATATTCATTATTTTATTTGCATTGTTGCAGTATCTTTATCATTTGGATAAGGGGTACGTTCTTTTTTTTTCTGATCAACTCTTCACTTCTGTTTGTGACAAGCAGTGAGTGTTTCAACAAAATTATTTCAGTATTTTCCATTTTGTGTTTTGAAGACTTAGAAAAAGTCTACCTGTGTGAAAACATGTTGAGCTATTTCCTTGTAGAGAGTATCTTCAGAAACTTGTTGATGGTCTTTTGAGAATAAGCATTTTCTGTTATACTCTGCCACACGACACTACTTTACTCTGTTATTTTCATCTGTGAACTAAATTTGCATTAAATTACTTCTTTTGTGCTCAACTGTAAGTGGAAAATATTCTGAATACACAGTAAAAGATTAGGTGATCTACTTGCCCACATCCCTTTGAAAAATATTTCTGTTTTGTGTGGAGGTGAACCAATGGGCTGCTTGTTGTTAATAGTTAGTGGAAAATAGTGGCAACTCCTAAGAAATGGTAAAAGATTATACTTCTACAATGAAGTGCTCATGTGGATTATTATATTTATGCTTGATAAATGTATGTACAGTACTTTAAGCCTTCAACAGTGAACACAGTGTGAGATACTGTAGTTTCAAACAGGCTACAGCTTAAAATTAGGTTTTATAGGTATATCTAAATTGGGAGTTACCCATTTTATTAACTTTTTCGTAAATACAGATTCTTTTACTGAGCTGTGGTGAGTATAACCAAAAGGTGAAGACTTTCATGACTGGAATTTCTTGAGTTATTTTTATTTGTTTATCTCTCATTTGAGTCAGAATTCACAGTAGAAGCTTTTCTTAGCTGTATTGCATTGTATCAGTCAGCATACTTTAAAACCATATGGGTGTGATAAAAGCTCCTTGTAAATAAAGGATTTCTTAGCTGATGATGCTCCTTAGATAAATGTGACCTTTTCTGGTTTTCATGAGCTTCACTGTCCTCTATGTAGGTACACTAGTTTTTATTTGGAATACAAATTCATTCAAATTGGCTGCCTGGCATGTTGCTCGTCACTAACCAAACCAAGACAAAATAATCAGCAGCATTCAACAGTGACATCTGATTTTCATGGTTCTAGTCAATGAATCTCATAAAGGACATCATGATGAGAGCTCCAAAGTGTAATGTTTCTAAGACATGCTACTGACTATGAGTACAATATACAAAGTTCCCAGGCATTGTAAAAATTTGTCTGAAAATAAAGGCAGTTTGCATGCAGGGTTTAGGCCAAATTCCAGGAATAGTGTACTGCTTATGCAAAACTATTTCAGAAATATTTAGCTTTGGATTTACTGTACAAATACAATTTTATCTACCCTTTTAAAGCAACAGTATAATGACTATATATTATCTGTAGGAGATGTTAAAGCTGCTGATTTCACTATTAAGTTCTTTAAATAGTATTCTTTAAATACTGATGCTTTCAATAGAAAAACAGTAGAGTTCTTTGTAAAACAAGCAATTATATATTGGAGCACGATGCAGATTGACAGGAGAATTAAAGCAGATAGATGTGAGGCTGATTATGTATATATTCCTAACAATGGACCAAGCTCAGGCTATGGTCATTTTTCATATGCATTTGATGTGCAAATCATCTAAAATACGTTTCATATAATGCCTTTTCTTCAGACACATTCATATGCTAGTGACTTCTTTGAATCCCACTGGAGGGTGTTATGATTGTAGTTGCAGTAATGCACTTAAACTTCAAGAAAGAGGTGATTAGAGAGTGACTTAAGTATTATTTTAACTAACACTAAAAAAAATCCTGTTTCTAATCTGTGCACTTCAAGCTTTTGGTATTTGTTGCTGTTAATATACATACTCTTCTTCCCCCTCTTCCAAAAACACCCTTCCTTCACTTTTAGTTCAATACTAAAATGACATTTCACAGTACACGGATTTAGGCAGTGACCCATTATCTCCCTGTATTCTGCAGCAGTGGTACATGAGCCAGCTCAACTTTTCAGTCCAGCTTAAAAGTATTGCCCATTAACTAGACTTCCTCGAGTCAGAGCAGATTGTGGGGTTGGTGGAACAATGATGTCGGGGCTTCCAGATTGGTTTGGCAGCTGCATTGTTCTCCGAGGGGAAACCAGACGCACTTAAGTCCCGCTCTCTTTCATGGGCTTTTGTTCATACCAAATTATTCTTTGGCTGTGCTAGTATTCATGATGGTATGTTAAAGGAGCGCATCCTAGCAACTAGAGGCTGGTTGCTAAGCAGCCTGGCTTCCAATAGGGGCTGCTTGTTTGTGATCTGTTTTAATTTTTTTGTGTGTGTGTGTATGTCAGTTCTGTGAAGGCCACAGTGTTGGTTTTTTAACTGTATCTTTTTACTGGAATATTGTGATTTGTTGCTACCTCTGTGCTATCAAGTGTATTATCTTAGTTAATAAATCACCATGTGAAAAGGTCCATTCCCTAAATTCTTGTGTTTAATCTGTGGATTGCTGGAAATCCTAAAGCTTTGCATTAAGAGAAGGCAATATTCATTAATACACTGCCTGAGAGTTACAGCCCTACTGCCATCTAGCAAGATAAGATCTAAATAAAACTTTGTTTTCTTCTCTATCAGTCTTGCTGGCATTAAGGTGTTGGACATGAAAGTACTGATGATAGATAAGATTTATTTATGTTACCTAAAAATGTTTAGGTAAAGTAAGATTTTGTGCCCCCTAACCAGAACGCTCTACCACAATGGTGATGTCTTCTTGGCACTCCTTGCTTATAGAATCTACTTTTACTGAACCACAGATTGGATTATTTGTTGGATTCTCTTTAATTTGAAGCCTGGATGAATTTCTCTGGTGCACATTCTCAAATCTTCATCACAAGAAGAGGGAACTACACTGTATTTTAAAAATACTGTGTCAATCTTAAGTGCTCACCTGTAGGGAGATGGGAGGGTTAATGTATTTGCTGACAGAAATTTTAAATTCAAGTGAAGTCCTTTGTCTCTATATCTTGCTTAATATTCTGCCTTACAAGATGGAAGTGTGAAAGAACTCTTTGTTTCATAGTCTTTCCTTAATTTAAATTCTTCTTTTTCATGGTAACCTTGCAGTACAATTGGTCCATATGGTCCATTTTTATTTATAAGAAATAATTTATGTTTTATTTTCTTTATTGAAGCAGTTAGCAAAGATTCCTGTTTAAAAGAACAAAGTAAGGAAAAGAGGTAGCAATCTGCCTTTAAATGTAGGTTGTTGAAGTAATATTTGTGATGAAATGGGTAACTAACGTCCATGTAACTACTGCTATGCAGAATTCCTCAAGAAAATCCGATATGGCAAGTATATGAAGTCCAGAAAACTGAGACTTTTTTTCTTCCGTTCTTCCTAAATGGCTCATATTTATATATCTATAGTTTTGATTTATCAAAAGACTTGCACAAATCTAGTGCAGGAGCTGAAGTCACCTTTTAATTTTGTTGCCTTGTAGGCTTGATGAATGGTTCATTGGAATTAGTGCAAAGACTTCCATTGGCTTTATTGGCCATTAGATCAATCCATGTCCCTAAATGCTGTATGTGTGGGTAATACAACACTCTGTTGAGAGCAATTAGTCTTTCTTGATTTAATTATCACTTTATAAGGGAATTCAGAAGTAGTTTGAGTGTATTCAGTTGAACTGATAGTGTCTTTCAGGGCCAATAAGTTTTTATTTAATCATATTTTCTGTTACTAATAAGCCAGAGAATCTAGCACTGCGCTAATTTCTTTCTTTTCTGTTGAATACTGTTAAGGTATTTAATTTGAAAACCTTTTCTAATGTATTTTATAGTCACTCTTTTTTTTCATTGTTACAACATAGTCTTATGCTAGAAGAAGTATCTCCTTGTTTTTAAACAATGACGACTCCTGTTTCTGCATTACAGTAGGTAAACTTGGAGTCTTTGGTTTTGTATTCTTTCATAAATTCATTCCTAGAAATGTATAAGTAAAAACATTTGATACATTCAGAAGACGGGTGGTTAGGTATTTATCCACTTAGCTATAAATATTCCTTAGGAAGAGTTTTTCCCACAAAAAACTTTCCATGTTTAAAAAAAGAAAAAAGTTTGGTTTCTCTGCTGCAAGAGAATAAGTGCAGTTCTGAGGAAGCAGCAAGAAAATAGAAAACAAATAATGCATGTAACCAGTTGCAACATTTTTGTTTTCTCTTTAGGAATACGGAACACTTTATATTCAGGAATACAAGAAAAACAGCAAAGTGGAGTCAAGTACATGCAGCAGCTTCATGGGCTTGAAGGATCACCTGGGGCATGACTTAGGCCACCTTTATGTGGGGAGCAGTGGCACACAAATAAATGCAATTGTACCTTGGTCAATGGCGGAGAAGCCAACGATGGATAAGGTTAATTCTAGGAAAGAAGACAGAGAAAAGGAGGCATCTGAAGAGACTTCTGGAAGCTCCAGCTGTGACTCCGAAGAAAGCACAAATTCTGATAATGATTCAGAGAGACTGAATAACTCTGCATCGGAGTCACATTTATTGCCTAAGACTCACCGACAGTTGTGCCGATCTCCTTGCTTAGAGCCTCATATATTAAAAAGGAATGAAATCTTGCAAGACTTTAGGATAGAAGAGGCTCAGATAGTACCTAAGGAAGTCAAAAAGCCTCCTGATGTGGTGAAAGAATATCAAACCAAACTGGAGTTTGCACTTAAGTTGGGTTACTCTGAAGAGCAGGTTCAACTTGTACTGAATAAACTTGGTACTGATGCTTTAATAAATGATATTTTGGGAGAACTTGTCAAACTTGGGAATAAAACTGAGACTGATCAGACGGTAACTAATGCTAACAGTAGTGTAATGCGTGAAGCGTCTTCCATAGAGTCTCAGAGGTCAGAGTCTCCACTGCAGGAGGATGTGACAGAGGATGGAGACAACCTGAGGCCAATAGTTATTGATGGCAGCAATGTTGCAATGAGGTATGTGACCATGAAGGTTTTGCTTTTCTATTTAAATGGAAACAGAAGGGTCTTGCCCATCAGTTCAAGCACTGATGTTTGGAGTGACTGCCTTGTACTGTATGCAGGGTCTCTTGTAAGTCTCTGTCAACCACGCAGTGTGCTGATATTGTAATCAGGCCACAGGTCTGTAGGACTTCAGTGGTGTACTACTCACTGTTAGAACAACCAGATGTCAATGCCAATCTCCCTTTGTAGGCAGATATCAAATCTCTCTTTCTCACTCCCACTTTAGTGCTTAATTTTTGATAGTCACCATTGCTACAGGCTGATAGCATTAAATGGTGTTACATACAGAAAGTTACAGCAAATGTAAGATTCCTTAAGGTTATAAAACAGTGATATAGAATTAAGCAACTTAAGGGATACTTCTTAGTTGGCTCATCTGTGGGAGCTGATCTGCTGATAACACTGGTCTTGGTTATCAGTTTTGGAGTTAGGTTTTATTGCCAGTAATTGTTGAGATTAGTGTGTGAAAGATGACTTTCACTGACATGCCCATGGATGGCACACTTACCTACAGCATTCACTGCTCCTGACCCAGTCATCTGGGTGCATAACGAGAAACTTGCCTGTGAAGGCGAGAGGTGAGTGCTTTGTTGGTGATTAAAGAGAGAAGGAGATGGCAGTGAAGACATGCTGAGAAGATTAGGTTTTTATGACAATATAAATGATTAAATGATCAATTGATTGGTAACTGTTTCAGTAAGTCATAAGGATTATCTGGTTACTAACAGCAAGGTTTAGGAGGTCAGTTTTAGTTTTCTGACAACTTGATGTGGTTTTCATTAGCTTAGGAGTAAAAGCTAATGCAAGACTTCCCTAGGCTAAAAAAAAACCCTGGCATTTCCATGGGACTTTTCTTTAGCTTCTAATCAAGTCAATTCCCTTTAAATAAAGCTTTTAAAATTTGAATTTATATATACCACTTATTTATGCCAATATGATGGGGTTTGGGTTGTTTTTTTTTTTTTTAAGTGGAGGAGTTAGTACATAAGGCAAGGTAATACCTTTTTTAATATGGTATATTCCTGTGAGTTCTTTCTGCTGCATGTGTCATTTCTTATCTCTTAGTTCAACTTGAGTTATAGAGGAGGCATGTCCAGTTGAACAAACATGATTTTGGCACTTAACCAAGAAGTTATCCAGAGACTTCTAAAATGGGTTTTTATTGTACTTCCATAAATCCAAAATGGTTGTGTGTTAGTTAGTTAGAATGGCTGGGACTTGGTAGGTGGACTTAGGTTAAACTTCTCCCACAAGCTGTACTAAACACATTGAAGAATTACCTCCAGATCTGTCATTTTTCTGTAATGTTTACTCAGCTATTAGCATAAATATTTAGGATCTGCCTTCCTATGTTCAATTTACTTTCTTGACCACCTGCATCAAATGAACCAACTGTGAATGTATGTGATGCATGCTGCAGGGCCTGAGAACAGATTAAATCTATTAATAGAATGGTTGTTCTGTATCCAAGAATCAAATTAACAGGTCTTTACTTGTTTTATACCAAAGGTAATCACAGAATCATTCCATTTGGAAGGTGCCTTTGGAGATCACTACACAGAGCCACATCATTTCAAGGCCGTGTCCAGTTGGGTTTTAAATGTCTCTAAGGAGATGGAGACTCAGTGTATTCTCTGGGCCAGTGTTTGAATGCCCTTATTGTAAGAAAGTTTCCTTACTTTATGTTTAAGCAACATTTTCTCAAAATATTCTATTTTGTGCCCATTGCCTCTTCTTCTGTTACTGGACACCAACGAGAAATCAGTTTCTGTTCCCTTTATTTCTTCCCATCAGGTATTTAGATACATGGATAAGATCTTTTCAAGCCTTCTTCTCTCTAGGCTACACAGGCCCAGATCTGTCAGCCACTCCTCCTTGTATGAAGGGTGTTGCAGTCCCTTGATGAATTTTGTTGTGCTTCACTGGCCTTTCTCCAGTGTTGTCTATATCTGTCTTACATGGGGGAGCCCAGAACTGAGCCCAGCACTCCAGATGCATGAGTAGAGAAGGATCCCCTCCCTCAACCTGCTGGCAACACTTTTTCTAATGCAGCCCAGGGGGTTGTTGGCCTTCTGTGCTGCGAATGCACACTGGTGCCTCATGATCAGCTTGGTGTTCACCAGAACCCCAATGTCCTTCACTTCAGAGTTGCTTTCCAGTGATCGGCTCCCAGCCTGTACTGATGATTAGTGTGAGACTGCCAGAGCTGCAGGATTGGCATTTCCCTCTGTTGAATTTGCTGAGGTACCTGCTGGCCCATTGCTTTACCCTGACCAGGGTCCCTCTGACTAAGAGCACACCCATCTGGTGTTCTCCTCCCAGCTGAGCATCCACTGCAAGTGTGCTGAGGGTGGACTCTGTTCTGTTATCTAGGTCATTTTTGAAGATGTTAAGCAATGTGGTCCCCTGTGTCAGTCCCTGGAGTAAACAGATACTGGCTGACCTTCAGCTAGACTTTATGCCACTAATCACCTTTGAGTGCAGAAGTTTAGTCACTTTTCAGACCATCTCTGCCCTCTATCCTTGTCCCTTCTTCCCTAGTTTGTCAGTGAGGCTGTGATAAGAGAAGCCTGTTAAAAGAACAAAGCTGTCAGAAGCTTTGTTAAAGCCACAATAAACAGTGTGTCCACTGCTCTCTTCATCCACTGAGCAAGTCATCTCACTATAAAAGGCTGTGAGGCTGTTCAAGCGTATTTCTTCTTCATAAATCCATGCTGATTGTTTCCAGTCACCTTCATCCAATCTACATACAGAAAGGGTTTGCAGGACAATTTGCTCCATCATCTTTCCAGGGATCAGGGTGAGGCTGACCACCTTTGTAGATCCCTGAACTAGCCTTCTTGCCCCCCTTTAAAATGGAAGGGATATTTGCCCTTTTCTAGGCATTAGGAACATCCCCAATGACCACAACCTTTCAAAAATTGCCAAGATAGGCCTTACAATGTCATTAGCCAGCTCCCTTAGCACCCATCAGAGCCCAGCAGCCTGGCAATACTCCCAAAAGTTGGCTGAGGGAAAGTCTTAGCCTGTTACCTTTGCCCAACTTCCTGCACATTGCTTTGGGCCAGTCTTAAGCTTGGCATAGGTGATCCTTGAAAAATCCACCATCTCTCCTGTGCACTCCTCTCTGCATGGGATTCTCCTCAGTGGGCCTCTCCCGTTTCTAAGTATGAGGCTCAACCTTGTTAGGTAACTTGTTAGGTACTCAGTCACCTGTGTTAAAAAGTTACCACAAAAGCACTCTAGAAACTTCCTGTATTGCTGATGCCTTGCTGTGTTGGTCAGAACAAAAGCATCTTTGCCAGCTGACTGGTTGGTCCAGTGCATCCCACCTTTTTCTAGAAATCAGTCCTAGATTAGGAAAGCCAGTCCTGTGCAACCAGTTGTTTGCCCATAGGATCTGTCCTTTCCCCTTGAAGAAAATAGGTACTAATAACTAAGCACTTCAAATACTGGAAGGATTTCAGCTTTTACATGCAAGAGAGACAGGAGTTCACTTGCAGTTCAGTCTTCTTCAGATGTCTGTATGTAAATGTCCAGGGTCCTGTTATGGGTAGTTATAAATTATCACAGTTTTGTCCTTCCTCTTTGCTCTTCCAAGCTGTGGCCAAAGAGTTCACTCTGGAATTGCTAAAGGGAAATGGGCCTGTGCCCTAAGCAAGACTTTAGATAGTCTTTTGAGAGGTGTTCTTGCAAGCTTTCTTGCACATTATTATCACAAGAATGGTTTAAACTGTGATCTATATTCTTACTCCCATGTTGTTGTGATGCTTAGTTGATGATACCATTTACTATTAGAGTTATTCTAGGTAAGAGCTAATTTTCATTTAAAGGATGTATTTGATGGGGAGGGAAAGTTTTAGGGAGAAGATTGAGGTGACTGATGTCTAGTAATTCAAGTAGGATGAGATGGCTGTCCTCTTCTGGAAGCATCCAACACTGTGCTACCCCGTGTCTCCATTCCATGACTATTAAGGATGTGGTTTCACAAAACATCCAGTGAGTGACACAGAGTTATTTACTTTTAGGCTTGCCTCTATCCCACTGCCAGGGATGCTTTGCTATCTGCATCTCATTTAGTGACTGGGTGGCTGCTAAATGAGTTGATTCCCCTTGCTAATGCAGAGAGTGAGGGGAATCAGGATTACTTTTCCATTAGACATGTAAACATAACCTGATGTTTTTGTCATTGAGAGAAGAACTCAGTCCAGCACAAAGGAGGAAGGATATGTTTGAGTATGTGACTGGATGTTCATATTTGTGGAACTGGTTGCATCTAATGAAGATGGATTGCTGAATTCTTTTAGAGCAGCACAGAATGACTTGGGTCAGAACAACTTGGGCCAGAACAGCTTATTCTGGCAAGCCAGAGTCCACATGTATGACCATCTAGACTGATGACTGCTCCTGTTACAGACAAGCTGCTTTAGCAAACTGTAGATTCAAAAAAAACCCAACACTCAATTTTCTGCCTTTTGGTAACATTCGGAAAGCTTTCCTTAAACTTTCATGACATTGCTTGTCATTTTTGCCTTATACTGCAAATGAGTCATCAAATGCATCTTGTGTATATCAAGTTTAAAGCTCCAGTATGGTCTGAATAATATGAATTGGCTGAAGTTTAAAAACAAAGAAAACATCCTCTGTCAACTGAATGGGAGAAAGGAAGCTTTTCAAGCTATGACTTGAAGAATTGCTCTTTAGCTTCTATAGGATACATCAAATCTGGTCCTTTTTTTGTTATTCCACCTTTCTTGGTGTTGACTTAATCCTCTTCAAGAAGAGGAAGGATGCTCACAGTTTAACCCTTAAACATCAAATCTTTTTGTTAGAATGCTCTTATAGGTGAGACTGATTTTCTTGTGTGTATAAACTTAAAATCAGAGCTGAACAGCAAATTAGATAATCCCCTAGAGCTATTGTGGACCTTGATAGACCCTTCCCATAGCAGGGAGTGAGGCTGAACTAAGTGATAGGACCCAGAATCCAGTTGTGCCATACCTGAGCAGTGACCTGTGTCAGTTTTCCAGAGAGGTATGTAGTTCCAACTCTGTTTCATAAGGTGAGTTGGATGTTTTGCATGTAGATATTAATATTGTAAAGCAAAATCTTCATTTAGAACATTGGTCCATGTGAGTGAGAGAGGCATTTGTCCTCCATAAAAATGCACTCAGGTCATAAAAATGACCTTATTTAGTGTAAGCTGCACAGCATTGATACTAGCTGGGTAACATATATCTGTCACTAATAGTTCTGTATCGCTCCTTGTGTGGTAAGATTTTAGCTACCCTAAATTTTCCTTTTACATAATTGAGGTAAGCAAAAGAAGGTGATCTCTATCCCTCTAACAACAGCATATTGTCAGCTCTTTGTCATCACTGGCACACCTTCATCTGTCTGTTCTCCAGTGAGTTCTTGGACCTGCTCTTTCATGTATCCCCAGCTTCTTCAGCTGAGCCTCCCTAGTTTGGGATCAAGGGGGGAAGGTCCTGTTTCTCCGTGAAGCAACAGAGGCAAGGTTTTAAGGTTCTATTTTGACCCTTTAAGATTTTCCTTTACTGCTAAGATTGAGAACAAAGGAGTTCCTTCTGAAGAGAGAAATATATGGCAGCATATTTGCACAGTCCTTTGCCTTTGCTTGTCCTTTTCAAGGATAAGGTTGGGATGTTGAAAATGGCCTAAAATTGGTTATTGCTGGGATACTTTGCTGGAATCAAAGTAAGGGGTTTGCCACCAAGAAATAAGGAATAAAGAACAAAGTTATTAGTTACAAAGACAGTGAGAAAATTATAACCATGTCATTCGTTTGCTTCTGTTCCATATTAGTTTCCGCTAGGGTACCCTGGGTGCCTTCAGAGGTTCTTTGCTGACTGTGAAAAGAATGTTTCAAATATATATAAAACTTTATTCTGAAAACTTACTGGCAGAAAAGAAGTCTGCTGTGCCTACAGAGAGTGTGACATGAAGATAACATTGATGTAAAGTTATTTGGTTATTTTACTTGCTTTATTATTAGTTTTAGACAACAACTTTCAGAAGTTTATGGGCAAAAGAATCAAAGTATTTTGATCATGTGCTGTTTTGATTTGCAGATTGAAATCAATTGATCTTGTTTTGGGCAATTAGATTCCTCTGGAAACTTCACCCTTGGGATTCCCAGGCCATGGAGGTGATGCATTTCAGCTTCCCTTTCTGGAAAACCTTGGCCTGTGTATTTAAATGTCCTTGATTGTACATCATTGCACAAGGGAAAACAGCATGAGATAAATAGTGTACTGATTTTTGTTTGGGAAGAGGAAGATGCTGATTTGGGGAGTTGGTTTTTAGTTAAATACATTCCCACTTTTAAGACAGATATTTTACAATTTTCTTCCAGCTTTCATGCCCAGCCATCCCACCAGCTGTGGATGTTGTAGGTGCTTGGTGGCACCAGAAACATACACCCAGGCCTGACAGTCATGGGCAGAGTCCCCAGTGCCATTCAGGAGTGGCATTCAGCTGGAGGAAGTGTCACTGGGGTGCCTAACCAGTTTTAGACATCTCTTTTCAGGCATCTGAGCCTTGGTCCCATGTGTTAACCCTGAGGCAGGTCATTTGGCTTTAGTAAAAGGTTCACTGATATCCTGCCTACACAGAAGGTTCTCCACAGCTGGACATTGTGTCAGCCAAAGGATGGCTTAGTTGTCTTATCTATGCCATGTGGAATTTCCATGTGACAGTTCAGTTGCTCATTTATTTTAACAAACTAACAGTGTAGCTGCATTAGGCTCTCCTCAGGTTGTGTTGCTGAGTTTGGTAGACCTGGTTGTATCTTGGTACCTTCATTCAGACATTCATCTTTCAGTAGCACTATCTGTCTATTCTTTTAGTTTGTTTTGAAAAGTCCATTTAAGGAATGGATAAAAATATTTTTCCAGTAACTAACAGTCACATAGATAGGAGCTTGTCACTGGCAGCTTTGAGTGTAGCTTTTCATTGCTTGTTTTGACCTCAAGTGCTGAGTGTGTGGCTCGTGCTGGGACAGAGACCCACATGCAGCTGTGGCTGGAGACAGCACCTGCTGCACTTGCAGAGTGCTCCAGAATTGGAAGCCCTACAGGCAAAAGGTGTCTGGAAATATGTGACAGCTTCCAAGGCTTTTTTCTTTAAAACACTTTGAAGCATTGAAGTAATTTGAACTAATGGAAAAAAACTTTGGCACCTGTTCTGTCTACTTCATATCAGCAGCAAAATATACATTTATGGAGGGAACAAATGTAGGACTGATAGAAGGCTCGAGTTAATGAAAAATGGTTTGGGACAAATTATTTCTGTGATTGGGGAATTAGTAGGGCTTTTAAAAAAGTAATTAAAAAGGGATGAGGCTAGTTACAAAACCAGGCTGCCAGGGTTATGAGTCACTGATATAATACAGGGTGGAAATTCTTCTCTCTCTGTGCACACTCTTCCTCCTGTGATATGGTGGAAGGAAATAGTTTGGTAATTCTGTAATAACTCGTACTGGGCAGGTATGTGTTCTAGTTTTGTTCTTGCTTTTAGTTAATATACTTTTACATGGTGAGTGTGTGGGTGTGTCCAGATTTCAGTTGTACAAAAAAAACCTGTATGCACCAGACATTATTATAGACCTCACCTATTGTCATCAATGTCTGTGTTTTCTGTAGCTTTCAGAATCTGAGTGTTGGTTTGGATGTTGTATTAGGTCACATTAGAAGTCTTGCAAGTATTCTAAATAGTCTTTTAAGCGTGTGTACCAAGTCTTTCCAAGACAGTCACTAGGGAATCTAATTTGGGGTCTAGAAAGGTAATAGAAAAAATGAAAAAGTGTTCTCATCAGAAATTTTACACTTTTTACTAATGCTCCTAGCTTAAAAAATGCTTGATTGATGTTTTTGCTCAGGAAATATGCTACTTTATTTTATTTCATTTAAAAATAAAACTACAGCTATCAACAGACCAAATATAAAAGTGGTGGTAAAAGGAATACATGATATGAAAAAGAAATAGGTACTTCAAAAGGAATATACTTTATCTTTCGACTGAGAGTGGTAGATGAAACACAGTCAGCAAACAGAACCAAAGTACTATAAACCAGTATCTCACCCAGGGCTACAGCTGTCAGCCCGACTGGTCTGAGCTTTCTCGTACTCCTCATTTTAAAGAGATTTTTAAAATGAAGTTTCTTGACAAAGAAGTACAAACATTTCTGATCTTTTTCACAACTAGGAAGAAGGAAAAGAAGTCAGAAGCAGTAGCATGATTTCAGTCTTTTCACCAAATGACGTATCATAAAGCTGATGAAGCACAAAGATTCAAAATGAAGAGCATCAAATCTGCATAAAAACAAAACAAAATAACAAATTTGAATTGCACATCTCTTTCACAGACTTTCTCACTAATGATTTAGATTCCTTGGAATTCGTATCCGCTCATATCCAAGCTTAGGCATATTTCTGAAAAGGAGCAGAAAACAGAAGATTTATACAAGTTGTAAATTCACTTGCTCAGCAGTGCAGAATATGTTATGCATTGTAATGCATTCCCCACTTCTTTTTCATGCCATTTAAGTATCTTTAAAATTTGTAGTTTGGATGAAAGAATTTTAATAGTCTGTACTAGGCAATAGAAATC
The DNA here is from genome assembly GCF_021018805.1 of Prinia subflava. Taxonomy (NCBI): domain Eukaryota; kingdom Metazoa; phylum Chordata; class Aves; order Passeriformes; family Cisticolidae; genus Prinia; species Prinia subflava. Next base: position 34,309,859 of record NC_086249.1, read on the forward strand.
TAAGGAGCTGAACTGCCTGGTCCTCCCTCTGCCTTTAAAAGCATGGCCTGAACTACAGCCTGATGGAAAGCAGTAGGCAAGGATGTCCATTTTTTCCAAGAGTCCAGGATTCTTTTTCCTGAAATTACTTCTCAGAGTTGCAGAAAGAACCATAGTGCTGCTAAAATGTAATCTAACACACCACTTTTTCACTGTCAGAAGTGAAAAGTGGGTTTATCCACTTGAAACCATGGAGATTGTGTACAGTAATCACAGTACAGTGATTCCTGGAATTTAATAGCTGGAACAAGATCTTCCTGACTGTTTTGAAATGGATTACAATTTGTTGAAGGCTGCACCCAGCCTGCTGATAGCATGAGCTTGTAACCTTCTGTCCCAGGTTTTGCAAAGGAGGCCTTATGGCTGCCCCCTGGGCATTTAATGTGCACCAAGTGTCCCAATCTTGTGTTGTTGAGGGAAGATGGAATTAGACCATGGATGAAATTCTGTTGGCCATTGTTGTTAGGCATTGTGTGCATGTGCACTTAAAGTGTGTCACATCTGTGTGTGGTTTGGTTTCCCATTCCTGGTAAGTTTTGAAATACACAAAGATACTACTCTTGCAGCCAGACAAGCACAAGAATAGTTGTGTAGTATAAAACAATGCCTAGGAAAAAAAACTGGTTTGTGTTTTAATATTACAGTGTTAATATGATGTAATACTACATTGTTTGATATGATCATAGAAAACAGGGAATCTGTTACTGCAGAGGCCTATAACTATAGCTGAACAGGTTATTGAGGTACCCAGATATATTGTTCCTGACAGTGGTCCTAGTGCAGCCCTTAAGGCACAGAAGATGGGCTTAAACTATCCTTTGAGTACCCCCTGTCAGCTAAAATCTACAAGCTTTGATCGTTATGGCTGGCAGCAGCTGTAGTATCAGAGTATATGCTTATGTTTGCAGGTACTGTCTCTAGTTTCATTAGAAGAGGAAGTAGAACACTTCCTCACTTAAATCCAGTTAATGGTAGTGGGCTCTTCTTTTCCTTTTTCCTTTTTGTTTTTTTTCCCCTTGTGTTTGGGAACTGTGACCTTCAACACAGCCTTTGCTGAGAATGGTGCTCTGTAAGAGGTGTTAGCCATGACTCATTCTCTCTTGACACAGGTGCAAGTGTACACCACCTCCTTTACAGGCTTCTGAAATCAGAACATTTTTGCAAAAGTTTTCTCACTTTTTCTTTGGCACTTTGTCTATTGCACAATTACTCAAGCTCCCACAGTGTCGAGAAGGACACAGCTTTTAGAAAAGTGGAAAAAATAGGTACTTACTTTCCTACTGAGGGGGGAGAAGTTTTTAAATACCTTTCTGTTGTTTTATTTACCTCAAAACGTGCAAGGAGAAGGAACTTTTAAAATTCCTGTGGCTATCTGTCATGATATTGTCCCTTCACTAATCACAGACAAAGAATTGTCTTTTACCCTTCTGGAAAGCAGATTGTGGCATACCAGCTATAAATGACAAGCCAGCCAAGTGAAAGGTGATGGCTTGTTTCCATGCCCCTGTTTCTTCTGCTACACAGAGCTGCAGGTTTGGGAGCGACATCACAAAAGTTGCTTGTCTCCTTCTGTGCATGGAGAACCTAGTCAGGCCTCAGAGGAGCTGTCTAACTTGTTCTGCAGAGTGTCCAGTGAGGAGATCCCAAAATCCATGGCCACACTGTCCCACAGATCAGGGAGAAAGCTGTTACTAACATAGTGCTTAGCTGTTCCTTACTCCTCTAGTTAAGGACTTTTCTGTCCTTATCCAGTTGGACTATACTGGGTTGGATGTGGCTCGCCTCCTCCCAGCAGAATGGGAGAGAAAACAGGAGGAGCAGAAGCAAGAAAGCCCGTGACTCAAAATAATGACAGGGGGATCACTCATCAAGTAATTTTTTTTTATGTCAGGCACACTCAGCTTTGGGAATTCAATTTGATATCTAGCTAGTTAATATAAATATTTAATTCCAAATCAGGTATTGGGAAACAAAAAAGACAAACATTAAAATGCTTAGGGAGAAGACTGTCTCCCCTTTTCCAGGCTCGCTTCACTCCAAACATGTGTCTTCCTCACTACCTCACCACAGCGTCACTCTTACACTTTGTCACGGCTGCGGGTGGCAGTCACTCCTTTCAGAGCAGCTGTGAGCAGTGCAGGGGGCTGCGGTCAGAATGTCACAGCTTTTCTCTGCTGCTCCTTCCTTCTTGCACTTTCCCTGTTCTCCAGTGTGCAAGTCCCTCTAGGGGTGTACCTGCTCCTCTCCTCATCCTCATGCCTTGGTGCCCCCTCATTCTTGTCTCCAGCATTGTGGAACTGGTTAGAGCTGGGTGTGACCATTATAGGCAATCCCAAATTCTCCCAGCAACCGCCCTGCAGCTCCCTGCTCCCTGAACCTTTCTATGGACAACCACTGGTTGTTTGCTGTCCTCCATTTCAGTTACTTCCTATACATGGAAGATTGGTTTGTTCTTCCACAAGCTGCTTTTTTTTTTTAGATTAGCTAAATATGCTTCCTTCAACCTTTCCCCATAGGTCTCCTTTCACTTTCTTTTGGATTCTTTCCATTTCTTCTATGTCTTTTATAAGTCATGCCTGAAACTGGATATAGAAGTAGGGCAAGGACTTGTCTGCCTTTAGAAAATGACATAATTGCGTCTCCTGCCTTACCCCAGACAGTTATTGCACAACAGACACATATTTTGTTTTGCTTGTGTCTGATCACAATTAATTGTCTTTTCACAGCTTTTAAAACCCACGTTAATTTATCCTTCTGAAGTACTTACTAAGTACATTCTTAGTTTTGCCATGTTGATTTTGGACAATCTCTCCAGTTTGCCTAATTTGTCCTGTTGAGTGCCTGCCATCCCCTTGGGCTTGGAGGCCTTCTCCTCTCTCTTTCCTTGTTCAAACAGGACCTTGTGGAGCTTCTGCAGCAGCAGCCCTGCTGCTCATCTGCTACCATTTCCTAAACACAGTGCACTCTCATGTTGGTATTTTGGGCCTCCTCCTCATCAAGTCTTTGAGCTGCCTGTTATACCCCATAAATTTGGTTGGGTTATGAGGATTTTTAAAAGCCCCTACTTAGATTTTTCTTTGCTTGTCAAATCTGTGTACAGGTGATAAACATGTTTGGCAGATTTAGTAGCCCTCTCCCACACCATTTTGGAAATGATGGCTGTGTTTGGGCAAGGTTTAGACAGACTCCCAGCTGCCTTTAGAAACCATGGAGCAAGTGAAGAGCATGGCTATGACATCTGCATTTTACTGAGCTCCATTTATGGTCATAGAAAAAGTCATCTAATAAAGAATTTTAATGTGTGTTTCAGCCACGGGAACAAAGAAGTATTTTCTTGTCGAGGAATCAAATTGGCTGTAGATTGGTTTTTGGAAAGAGGCCACAAGGATGTTACTGTGTTTGTGCCAGCGTGGAGAAAAGAGCAGTCAAGACCAGATGCTCTTATAACAGGTAAGCTCCATCTTTGCTTGTTTGTTCAGTGCTTTGCCCAGCAGGAGTGCTACTGCTCAGATGAACAAACCTTGAGCAATAAAAGGCTGTAACAGAAAGTGCCTTTGGTGTAGTGACTTTGTGGTGATCTACAGGCAGGAAAAAGACAAGGCAACGCCCTCTCCAAGTCCTCCTGTTCTGTTCTGCTCATCTGCTTAAGTTTCCATAATGTTGCTACTTACTTCTTGAAGAATGTAATTGCCCTTTTTAAAATCTGCTATACTCGTGCAGCATTAGTAGCAAAGAGGTTTGAAGTTAGTAATTTGCTGGGTATTATTTCTTGTGGTGAGGAGATTCAGCCAGGCTGGCCTGTCACTGCCCATGTTTTGGGTCATGGGAATTATCCAGACAGAAAGGGAATGGTTCCCCTTTTCATCATTACTATTAGCAAATAGACAACGTTTGAGAATTTTAATTTTCAGTGTGTTTATCTAGGAAAAAATTTGTCGTAGAGGTATTTATTCCTTCATCAAACTAACAGGTTCTTTGTGAAGGCTAGAGAGATATCCTCCAAGTGTCCTGAAGTTGAAACAGAAAGGAATTGGGGGTTTAAAAACTCTAGAACTTGGACAGGAAGAAGGAGATTTGTTGGGCCCAACACAGCTACCATTAGAGGAGGGGAGGCTTTTGTGACTAATAGCTGTAGCTTTTAAAAGAATACAGAAGCATCCTTTGATTGACATGTGCACTTTCAAATATCTAGAAAGGTTCTCTCAAGTCTTCATTCCATTTGCTTGATTGCAACTAGAATATAGCATGTGAACAAAAGGAAACATTTGGAAAGCTGCTGTTACCCTGTCAGCACTGGCAGTGTGCAGCCTTTCTCTTGAAGCCGTTCTCTTTTGCTATACTAATGTTTGGGATATGAGAAGAGCATTGGCTAAGTAATAAAAATTTGGCCACTTCGAATTAAATTGTGACATCTGCTTGAAGTGTGCATAGGACTAAATGCCCCAAAAGGTGTTCCAAGAAAGCAGCAAGGCTAGAATTGTCCTAGCAATGGTCAGTTGTCTAGCAATGAGAAATCAGTTTTCCATGAGTTATCATGGACCCTGAAAATGGGAGGAAGATCAGAGCAGGTTGTTGTATCTTCTGTAAAAATATTGCATCTTTTGTTTTCCTCTAAGGATGCGGGAAGGCTGTGTGCTGCCAGGCATGTAAAATACCAGGTGCTGACACTCTGTTTCCAGAGATACACACCTGAAATACGTGGCCAGCTGGAGTTTTGAAAAAGCCCTAGATGACTAGCGTGGGGATGGTTCTGGACTGTCAGCATTCATGAGAAGCCTCTTGGACTAAACAACAGCCACATCTTTCTTACCAGTACCCACCAGTCATCACATGGCACATTGCTGGAGTTCAGGATATCCCTCTGGCCACCCTGGAGGGTTTGGAAACTGGACAGGGGGGTCTGGGATCTGTACAGGGGGGTCAGCCAGCCTCACACAGAGCCCAGGAGGACACTGCCTCTGATCTCTGTCCATGGGAGTGAATGCAGGAAGAATCACAAGCCGAAAGAATTTAAAATAAGTAGTAGCTAGTTTATTATAGAATGTAAATATAGAAGTTAGGATTTTTAGTATATGGGGCTGAAGAGACAAGATGGAGGAATTGGGGAGTGGCCCCGGTTCTCCTTGTTCTTGTTCTCATCCCCCATCTTGTGCTGAGTTGGGTTTTAGAGATTGGCTTAGAGTAGAACTGACATGTTAGCATAGGTAGTAGGTATTGGTACAACTTTGTAAATAAAAAGTACGTTTTGGACTGTGGTTGGGTCAAGGGTACTGTACATAAGGTGTGGGGCTCTCTGATCCGCCCAGTCCGCCGCGTGTCCTGCTCTGCTAGGGATGCCTGGCAGAGCTGAGAAAGAACTGATAGATAATTAAGAATAAACAACCTTGATAACACGGACTGGTGGACTCAGCTTGTCGTCTCTGGCTCCAGTGTGAAACACTTAGGGCTAGAGAAGACGAAAAACCTTATTACCCCGGGGAACAGCAACCCCGAGGAAACTCCCAGGGAACAGCAACCTTGGGAGAAAACCTTATTACCCCGGGGAACATCAACCCCAAGGAGAATCTCAGGGAACAGAAATCCTGAGAGTACATCTTCTTTAATTCTTTCTTAGCAGAGAAAAAAATCACCTTCCATCTCACTCTCACTCATCCTTTAGCACATTGCGGGGGGTGGTTTGAATACAAAAAGCTTGTATTTCATTTAACATCTTGTGCTTTTTCTACTAAGCAAATAAATGCCCGTATCAACTATATTCCTTACATGTAATATTAATGCTTTGTTTCTCCCTGTTGGAATCTTTTTTTTTCCCAGATGGAACATGTTGCCTGTCAAGTTTCTTATGCTACAAAACAGTTGAGTTATTTGAGATCTTAACCATTACTAATAGCCATGACTCATATTCACTGTGCAAGCATCTTCTGCTGGTTTAGATGTTGCCTATTTTTTTTGTGTATTTTTCTTTCATAGCTTGTCTGCTCCAAGGAGAGTGATAGGTAGGAGAATCAACATAAGGGGAAGGTGCCCCAGTACTAGGTACAACCTCCTTCATAGCCTGAGGTCCGTCGTTCAAAGCTCCTTGGGATCTCCAGGTTCTACACAGGAAAAGGGAAAATAAAATACTTTTGGGATATGTGAGTGGCAGATTGTGTAGAACAAGAAGGAACTGCATAAAATGCTAAATATGCTTATTTAGAAGGATTGAAGAGAAATCTGTTTGGCTTTGATAAGAATTTATGTATAAATGTGTAAACCATTCAAGGAAAGATACAATCTAAACTATTATTGATGTCAACAAAAGCACCAAACCAAAACAAACCATCACCATATTTGCTGTTGGTTACAAATGACATCAGTTGTCTTTCTGGGGAACGCTGTTGATATTTGTGGAGAACCTGAGTGCTTGTACAGAATGTGGGTTTTCTAGTCCTTGTGGGTACCCCTTCTGTTGATGGGCAGAGACTTCCATGAAACAGTCCCATTAATGTGAGCTACTGGAATTCTTTCAAAAGATATTACTTGCTGGGCTCTACAAAGAGGTGAAAAAAGTCTCTCTTCACCAAGGAGCTCAGTTATGAGAAAACTGTGGCTGTACTTGGGTATGGTCTTTGTATTCAGTGGTGTTTAAAATGACCCCTTCAGCCAGAGGAGTTTTGCCCAGGCATTTTGATAAAATGGTTTTTTTTTAGAGCCACAGGAACATGAACTATGTCCCCTGCGCTAGTCTTAGAGAAAAAGTGGAGCAGTAGGTTTTGATTTGTTTTTAGGGTTTTTTGAAAGTATTGCCAGCTGACTGCTGACTGTAAATTCAGGTATCAAATGTAAGACACCTTCTGCTGTACTATAACCATCTAAGACATTTTTAGTCCTAAATGCTTGGATTTTCTTCGTCAAGTCTAACATCTTTAGAGATTAAACAAACTTTTTTCTTCTCTTTCTTGTTTGACTTTTGATTCTTACTCCTTGTAGATCAAGAAATCTTACGTAAATTAGAAAAGGAGAAGATCCTGGTCTTCACGCCCTCCCGGCGCGTGCAAGGGAGAAGGGTGGTGTGCTACGATGACCGATTTATAGTGAAGCTGGCCTTCGAGTCCGACGGCATCATTGTCTCTAATGACAACTACAGGGATCTAGCTAATGAGAAGCCAGAATGGAAGAAGTTTATAGACGAACGCTTGTTGATGTATTCTTTTGTTAATGACAAGTAAGTCGTTCTGTCTTTATGTGTGCCACTAAAATAATTGAGGAAAGGGCAGTTTGAAGATTTGTACAAATTTTTTTATCTTACACCCAAATCATTAGGTACATGTTGGAAAACAGGAGGAAGAGTCAATCATAAATTTGGTCTTCTGATTAAAAGTACATGAACCTGGTTTTGAAGCAACATTTTTATGTCTTCTTATGCTATTTTTTTCCTCTGTGGTGTATGCCAATGTATATTTGATGTATGCTATGGTATAATATTCCAGCTCTGTTGATACACTGGAATGGACCTCCGGGAGTCTGTAGTTCAACTGTCTGATTAGACCAATCTATAGTAACTGTACCCCAGCCTACAGATCAACTCCTGTCACTGCTGGTGGCCTCTTGTAGTGGGAGGGACTCAGTGCTCCCCCAAGCAGGCCCTTGTTTTGAGGTGCCTGAATGCTGATGCAAGAATCCTAGGCCATCAGCACAGTTTTGCAAAGCTAGTAGTGGTGTTTTAAGAAATGGCTGCCTGTATTGCAGCCCTTACTTTTGATTTCGGGATGGGTTATTTGCAGACCTGCTTTGCCACAAAGCATCAGCTGAGCTGGACCAAAAGTGTCTGTAGCAGTCTAGAGGTGTCCGCACAGTCTGTTCCTGTGACCTACCTTTCCAGCAGTACCTGCAGCAGAAAGATCGTCTTCCAAAACTCCTCTCGAGGTTCCCAGATTTAAAAACGACAGGATGGCAGGTTATCGTGCAGCATAGTCCTGAAGTTCTTGATCATTGCATGACAAATATGGAAATGCTTGTTTGCTTCTATAATACTTTGCTCTTTCTTTATAGATTTATGCCTCCTGATGATCCTCTTGGCCGCCATGGTCCAAGTCTGGACAATTTTCTTAGGAAGAAGCCTATTGTGCCAGAACATAAGAAGCAACCATGTCCATATGGTAATTTGATTTAACCCATCAATCTTTATGTACTGGAACTGGGGGCAAGGTCCTGCTTTATTTTAACACTACCAAAACTGTTTTAAACTCCTCGACACTGGTTTTAACGTTGTTGTCTTAGCCTGAGATGGGTTGAAATGCTGAGCTGATGGTGGAAACTGAAGTTATTTTTTCATGTACTACTTGAAAAACATTTCTGTCTAGTAGTTGAATTAAAGGTGCAACTTGATTAATCATTCCTTGGAATAAATCCAAATCAACACCTAAATTCTGCAGGTTCCAGAAGCCCTCTTCTAATGTCATCAGATACTGAGGTTTTCTTCCAGAAAATTATTTGAGCTATCTGAAGTTTAGCTACTGAGCATTCCTAAAGGTATCTTGACATCTGCTGGCCTTATGGCTGTGGGACTTCCCTATTAAGTTTTTTCTGCCTATATGTTGCCTTGGCCCAACACAACAGGTGTGCACAGCCTCCCTGGCAGTGCCACGTCCAGCTCAAAATGTGGCTGGTGGTGTTGGTCTGTATTCCCAGAGCACCAGCTGTAGGACACTACCACTGCCTCTTTTTTTCCCCCACAAAACAGGAGAGCTCTTAGAGCATACCCTGTGTTGCACGAAACCAATCTTGTTTGCAAACTCTTTCAAATCAACAGTAAAACTTCAAATGAGGGGCATTTCTGTTACTTGATGGCTAAAGGATTTTGTTTGAAGTTCTTTAAATCTGATTATGTTTCTATTGATAGGGAAGAAATGTACCTATGGACACAAATGCAAATACTATCATCCAGAAAGAGGAAATCAGCCTCAGCGATCTGTGGCTGATGAACTTCGTGCCATGTCTAGAAGCACAGCTGCCAAAACTACGAGTGAAGGAGGACTGGTAAAAAGCAATAGTGTTCCCTGTAGCACTAAAAGCGAAGGCACTTCAGAGCTGAAGCGTGCTACTCCAAAGAGGCAATCGGATCCTAGTATAAGGACTCAAGTCTATCAAGACTTGGAGGAAAAGCTTCCCACCAAAAACAAATTGGAAACCAGGTCTGTACCTTCTTTAGTTAGTATACCAAGTTCCTCTGCTGGAAAACCCCAAAGTACTGCACCTTTAACTAACGGCCTTCCATCCGGAGTTCACTTCCCACCTCAGGATCAAAGACCACAGGGACAGTATCCCACAGTGATGATGGCAACCAAAAATCATGGAACACCAATGCCTTATGACCAGTATCCAAAATGTGAGTCTCCGGTGGATGTAGGGTATTACTCTATGCTGAGCGCGTATTCAAATCTCAGTATATCGGGGCCGCGTAGTCCGGAGAGGCGCTTCTCCTTGGACACAGACTATCGGATTAGCTCCGTAGCTTCTGACTGCAGCAGCGAGGGCAGCGTCAGCTGTGGCAGCAGCGATTCCTATGTGGGTTACAGCGACCGCTCTTACATGAGTTCGCCTGACCCGCAGCTGGAGGAGAACTTGAAGTGCCAACACATGCACCCCCACGGCCGCCTTAACGCTCAGCCCTTCCTGCAGAGCTACCACGAGCCCCTGGCTCGAGTGCAGAGCTACAGTCACGAAGAACCAAAGCATCACCACAAATCTCCCATTCCGTACATGGCTGTGCATCTGCAGCATCCAGCGGTCGGTGCTCGCTCCAGTTGTCCGAACGAGTACTCCGCACCTCAGAGCTCCTCTCATTCGAAAGCACTGCATCTGGGGAGAGCCCTGGTGTCCACGAGAATCGACAGCGTTTCAGACTCGCGCCTGTATGAGAACTCTCCCTTAAGACACAGAAAGCCTTACTCTGGCCAGGAAGGGCTGGGAGGTTGGGACAGGCAGAGTTACGGGATGGACGCCTACGGCTACCGCCAGACGTACTCCCTGCCCAGCAACCCCACGCAGCCGTGCTATGAGCAGTTCGCCTTCCAGAGCCTTCCCGAGCAGCAGGACCAGCCCTGGCGCGTACCGTACTGTGGAATCCCGCAAGACCCCCCGAGGCTCCAAGACACCCGGGAGAAGGTTTACGTCAACCTCTGCAACATCTTCCCCCCCGATCTCGTGAGGATGGTGATGAAGAAGAACCCTCACGTGACGGACGCTCAGCAGCTCGCTGCGGCCATCTTAGTGGAGAAATCTCAGCTAGGTTATTGAGAGATGATGCATCTTTGTGGTGTCTCGTAGTTTTCAGCTCAGCTCTAACGCTGAGGGAGGTTTGCTACAATAGCATTTGGGATCTCCTTCTCAGCAAGGAGGTTATATAGTAATCCGTTTATGTGAAATACTGTATCATGGAGTCTGTATGTATAGCCCCATGCATTGGAAGTACCAGATAAGTTTTGTGTTCTAGTTTGAAAATTTTTAAGTGGCTATTTTCACATCTGGAGAATGTTCCAGTTTAAATTAATATCTATATATATGTGTATATATATATAAAAAATCTGTGGTCTCTGGTTATAATCTTTGGTGCATCAGGGGTTTATATGCAGCACTTTCTTATCATTGTTACATTTTGTTGGGATTTTTCATTTTTTAACTTGCTGGATGCTTATCCTTGGGCTGTGAGATACTAACCTGCAGAAAGAGGATTTTGTTACTTCTGGCAGGCAATTTTCAAGCCAATTTTCAAGCCAAGTTTCTGAACTTTTTACACCACCACGAGTATGTCTGATGTTTGTTTGTTTGTTTGTTTTTGTGAGCTTTTTTGTGCTGTAATCACCTGTTTGTAGAAAACAAAGATTTACTACAGCACTGACTTCATTTTTTAAAACAAATAATTAAGTTACCAGTTAACAGTGAAATGGGTAACAATATATTGGTAATTTATAGTATGGCACTTTTCGTTGCTTTCTTTTTTTTGCTTAAATTGGTACAGGTTTTTGTTGCTGCAGTCAATTAGTAATCAGATGCAAACAGAGGAGGAAAATAATTTTTTTTCTAATTTATGGATATGTTAAAAGCCTTATTGCCTGATTTCCAAAGGTACTGGGAATTTGCAGCCCCCTTGGAAGCCAAGAGAAACTGCAAATGCTCGGAACCACCCCGAACCAGGCCATCCTGTTTCAGTTCCCGTGTGTTGTTACCCACCTCTGTCTATTTCTGGTTAGTAGATGCGGGCCTGAAATCGTAGGGCCCTGTTTAGTTGTTTTATATGTTTTTTTCTTTGTATTGCTGCACAAATGTACTGGATAAAATATGCTTTTCATAAAATATTTACCTGTTTTTAAATGAATTTAATTATCTCAATGCAAGTTTTGTATTTAAGATACTATTTGATTTTTCTTGCTATTTATCAAGGCTGGCCTGAAAAGGTTTTGTGTGTTCAGGATATGCAACATTTATTAACTGCACTATGGTAATGATATTGTAGCTCAAAATAATAACTTAATTTTTTTTTTCTTTTTTTTTTTTTTTTTTTTTTCTGGGGAGAAGAGGGTTGTGGGGGGAGAAGATACCATATGTGTTCCTGGAGATAGTTTTTTGCTTTTTACGTTGTGTAGGCCTGATTCTTGTCACAAATAGTGTAGTTTTAGAAACAGACAAACCAAGTCTGTTTTAGCATTAGTAAGGGATATTTCTGGTTTAAAGTCATGGGTTTTACTAGCACCTCTCAAGCTTTTATATATATATATATGAAAAATAGAAATAGTTTTTGCAGTTGATGTCAGATATACTTTCGTGTACATGATTGGTTGCCAACAGTTTTGGTTTCCATCCATTGTAACAATGTTCAGTGTTAAAAAAATGTCACTCGTTTACACTGATAATTTTGGTACACCTGATGGAGTTTTAAGTAAGGCCCTGAAGAACCAGAAAGTACCTTTTACTGTTGATACAAATTGTATCTTTTTAACTGAGAACTATTTTGATTTGTAGATTAGAAACACAAATGTATAATTATAACTAGTCTTTTGGGCAACATTTTATCCCTTATTTAAAAATTAGAGATTTCAGACATAGAATAGATTTAGGCAAGTAAAAGTAGGTATTTATATTTATTTAGGTGTCTGTCTCAATTTCACATACTAAAAGGAAAAAATAAACTATTGGCATCTTCTTCCTTCTAAAATCTTTGTAGTGGGAACTCACTAAAATAAAGGTAAAATGCTGCCTGAAAATTATGTCCAAGCACCTTTGAATACGAAGACGTTTTCACTACTTGTGTGACACCATGTGTTGCAGCAAGTAGGGTTTGGGTATACAGTAAATGCTTCTAAAGAGCATTGTGCTATAGACATATCCAATAATCTGAACCATGTTCAGCAAACCAATTCAGGACGTGGTGCTCCTGCAGCTCCCACAGCCGGAGCGCTGCAGGTTCTGCCATTGCCTGTCCCCGTGGCAAGGCCGGAGGGGCTCTACACCATCTGTCCTGCATTGTCTGTTGAGGGAGAAGACTTCTTCACCTGTGGCAACAGTTTTTCCGTGGATTTGGTTGGTCACCATCCGTAGAGCATGTTTTAATGTAGAGACTGATGCAGCGCTGACGCTGAGGTTTGGACTGGGAAATGGGTCTCGTCTTAGTTATACGCTAAGATTTGGTTAAATTGAATTACACTGAAGTACTACACCATAGTGTAGATGCAGCTGTTTTAATAATGCAATTATTGTGTTTGTTTTTTTAATGGGTTTCTACATTTATTTTTTATGTAGGTGTTTACTTCTGCCAAAAGTTCAATTCCTTTAAGCATGAACTGAAATGTGCATATGTAATAGAAATGTTCTGTGTTTTTTCCTGTGATGTGGGCACCAGGATGCTCCTGCCATGCACGTGTCACAGTCTGGCTAGAGCAGGGGCTCAGCAGGCTTAGCCATTGGGATATCAGTGTGAGGAGCTGCACTGCCCAGGCCTGAGTTACCAGTGTCCATTGCCTCCACACACAGCCAGGGCAGTGCTGAATCCCCAAAGGGTGGTGATCGCTAGGGAGTTCTTGTGATAGGTTCTGTGCTTTGCACCCAGGCACTGAAAATGCTTTAAAAATACAAGAGCAGGAGTAATTTGGTGGATTTTAATGTTGTGCAATGAAGTGCTAGTTCCCCTTAGACTCGCTTGTGTTGGGTAAAGGAAATTTACTGTGGACAAAATGTTTGCCTTGATACTTCCTTTTGTTTTGCTGTGGTAACAGATGGAGGAATTGCATGTGAACATCTCCATGATGAGATCAGTCTGTATATTTAACAACTTCTAAAGAGGACACCAGTAGCAAACGTGGATGCAAAGATGTTGGTCAAATACTACCTTTGTCTATATAATTGCATTGATGCAGAAAACTGAACTGTAACCTCCCGTGATCCTTAAGTGGCAGAGGTAATTCAGTGGTACTGTCTTGGCCCCAGCTGAGTGCCAGAGATGCAATGAAGGATTTAGTATCTTCAAGTTAGAGCTGTCCCTCAGCTAGGAAGAGGGCAAAACTTCCCTTTGTCTTCAGTACCTGACAGTTGTTTTGATACTTAGCAGAAACTCTGTATTTTTAGATAAAATCTCAAGCTGTTATAACTGCATCAGTAATAGTATATAGCTATACAGTATTTTTAATGCACATACATTAGGCATCTGCCCACAACTGTTTTCAATACAACAACATGTTACAAATATTTAGAGTTTTTAACTATGTCCTGTAGATAACTAACTTTGAGCTAAATATGCCCAGGCTATGACAGTATTAATCACTGTTGATTTCTATTTTTTCAAATATGTGTAATATATATATATATTTGTATATATACACACATATATTTGGCGAGTGGGTTTAAGATACTGCTAATGCTCTGAGGTAAGGTCATACCTTTCTATGTGTCGCATTTTCTTTGGTATGTCTGAATTGTAGCTTGGTCCTCCACTGCAGAATAGCTCTGGGGAGAGCCAAAAGCCTGATGTGTTTGTGTGACACCCCAAAAAGAGATGGCGTGCTGGGCTGGGGAAGCCCTCGAAGGAGACTTCTGCAGCCTCAGCGGGTGCGGACTGTTGCTGAGATGTTGGTGAACTTCTGCTGTGAAATTTGTAGCTAACAGTGAAGACCTTTCCAAAAATATCAAAGCTGTCAGTGTAAACCAGAGTACCTCACTTGGAAGGGGACACTGGGGGCGTTTTCCCCAGCAGGCTGAGCGCTGGAGGACTGAACGCCTTGGGTGAGAGATACTGCAGCATCTTGCCACAGTAAGAGACTACCAAAACATTTACCAGTTTTACCAGCTGATGGTTTGACCAAGGTATTTTCAGTGTGTAAAGCTTGAAAAATGAGACACAATGCTTTCCTGCTCTCTGGAGCATTTAGAAAAATACCCAACTGACTTCTCATTGCTACTGAGAATTTAAAATACTGTGCAATTAAAAAGACCACTTAAAAAAAATCTTAAGAAATTATTTATTTTTATTTACAGTGTGACTTGCTAATTTATTCCTTGCATTATAAGGCCATGGTGGAATGCCGTTTGTTGAAGTTTTTTTTATCATAGGAACTAAAACTGCTGAGAAGAACAACCAAGAGATTTAAACTTAAAATTCTATGACCTTGTATTGTTTTCTGTAAAAGGGCTGAGGTTTTATAAATGTCAAATCACATGTTTTATATACTTTGTAAATTTTGGAGAGGCATAGTTGAAGAATTTTGTTCAAATTAAATATGTTTGGCCATATTGTTTAGACCAATCATGTCACTAAACCTAGAAACACCTGTATTAAATGGTTTTTCCAGCTAACCTTTTGCTCAGTAACACGAGACATGTTCCAGTTTCATCTTTAGATGTCCTAGAATACATTTCTCAAGGTTTCAGCAGAAGCTGCCGACCTAGTCACATGGGAAATGCACATTTGTGTGGGAAGTATCCTGCAGAATGCTGGGTTTTCCATGCTGCACAGTACAGGGAAATGTGCTAGTGCACATCAAGTCTCTCACAGATGTTTATAAAGACACTACCAAATACCATGTGTGGTTCATAGTTATCAGTGTGCTTGAAATAATTTCCTGCCTTCCATTTTCAGGTCTTAAAGGGTTGCCATAACTTGTGCTTGGAGTGTTTATTATCCTGTCTACCCTTCAAGCTCTATGCCTGCAGTAGTTCTCGTTCCCTCTCAGACTCAGTGGCCCTGGGAGGGCCCAGTCTGCCAAACACTGACACCTACGCCTGACTCCAGCAGAAGCAGAGGTGTGGGCTGGTTTAGTGGTGTGAGAGAAGAGGTGAGTCAGACTGGTGTCTGTATAAGTGCAGCTGGGCTGGGACCTGGAGGAGCACAGCTGGAGAGCCGCCTCCTCCCAAGCGCAGGGGAGATCTCACTGGTGCTCACAGGTCATTCAGCCAGGATTGCCCTTTGCAGGCACTGGGAACACCTACAGAATAAATTTACTTAGATGGTTAAGCACATCCATCCTCTGTTTTTCAAAGTATAACAATCTACTCTTTGCCTTATAAAACAAAACCTCTGCTTTTTTTGTAGAATAACCAATTTTCTTTTGGTCTCAGATAAATTAACTATGTGAGGTTGGCTGGTTGGTTACTTTTTTTTTTATCTAAATGGCATTCTTAATGAAACTGAAAAACTGCTTTCCCAGCATACAGTAGAGTATCCTACAAGGAAGCAATGCAGATACAGCAGCAATAATTGTATTTTGTAGCTCTTTTCCCAGTCATTCTCTCTGTATTTGTGTTGAGTAGGTGAGATTTTAATATTATCCTGAAGTCTACTCTGGTAAAACCATTCGTTAAAAATAATGTTTGGGCTACTTGATAAAGCAGTTGTCAAACTGGCTCTTCATTCCTTCACTGGTTGTTCTGTATTATTATTTCTGACTATTCACATCTTAAAACCACCTATAATGCATACAAAAAAACATGTACATGGATTCTGCTTATAGAGAAAAAAAATAAAGATTCATTTTCCTCATTGATGGGCTGGTTTTGTTTCATAAAAAAAATGTCTAGAGCAGTTAGCAGTGAGTTATAGACAGCTTTGTGTTCCTACCTGCACAAAGCCTGCAACAAAACTGCTCTCTTTGAGTAAACCAGAACAGTTTCAAAAATAGAATCATAGAAAGGTTTGGTTTAGAAGGGACCTCAGAGATCATCCAGTCCCACCCTCCTTGCCGTGGGAAGAGACACCTTTCACGGGACCTGGTCAGCCTGGCCTTGGACATCACCAGGGATGGGGCATCCACAGCTTCCCTGGGTAACCTGCTCCAGGACCTCACCATTGTCACAGCGAAGAATTTCTTCCTAACATCTAATCTAAACCTATTTTCATTTAGTTTAAAACCATTGCCCCTTGTCCTGTCTGCCCATACAAAGAGTCCCTTTCCCTCCTTTCTGTAATCCTCCTTAAGATCCTAGAGGGTGCTCACGGGAGCCTCTCTTCTCCAGGCTGAACAAACCCAGCCCTCTCAGGCTGTCTTCATGGGGGAGGTGCTCCTGCCCTCTGATCATCTGTGACCCTCTGGACCTGCTCGTACAGGTCAACATCTTTCTTGAGCTGAGAACCCCAGAGCTGGAGGCAGCAGCATTGGGGTCTCACGAGGGCAGGATCCCCTCCCTCGCCCTGCTGGCCACTAGCAGGATACAAGAGGCTTTCTGGGCTATGGGCACACATTGTTGACTCGTCTCCTGCTTTTCATCTGCAAGAAACCCCCGATCCCCACAGGGCTTCTTTCAGTAAGTTCTCCTGGTCTGTACTCGTGTCTAGGGTTGCCCTGATCCAGGTGTAGCACCTTGCACCTGGACTTGTTGAACTTCCCTCTGGATCACGTCCTGTCCTCCAGGTATGTCAGCTGCACCACCCAACGTGGTGCCACATGCAAACTTGCTGAGGGTGCTGTCCCGATATTAGAGAGCGCCAGTCCCAGGACAGGCACGAGGGACACCAGACAGCACTGGCCTCCACCTGGGCATTGAGGCACTGACCACAAACCACCGGCTGCATCAATGCAGCCAATTTCTTACAGATGTTTGCTGGCACAGGGTGGATTTCAGTTTTTCAGATTGCTTCAAGAATGCCAAATACAGCCTTTTCTTTTTTTTATTCCCCCCCCCCCCCTCAAAACTTCAAGGTGCTGGTGTTTGTATGATCTAGTTTGGCCTCTTCTGATGGTGCTCCTACCACCACCTGAGGCTTCTCCACAGCTCTGCTTTCTCCCTTGGGCTGATCAAGGACTCTGAGTTTCCCCAATTCAGTCAATTCTCTAAATCCCACGAGATCTGCCTACATCACCTGCAGGGCAGGCCTGCAGACCCCGTCACCTGTTTACAGATTTCTCCTGCAAAAGCTTTAACAAAATGCCTGCAAGCCTGGCAGGCATCACAGCAGCCCCTGATGCGGGTTGAAGTGTTCTGACACTGGAGATGAAAGGGCTGGCGCTCATCCTGGAGCTGAAACCTGAACTTGACAAGCTGCATGACCTTGTCTGGAGAAGCTAAGGAGAGGTTGCTGTACAAACACACAGGGATGCTCCTTGCAAGACCATTTCCAAGCAGGACTAAGTGTCACTTGGGCTGCTCTGGGCAGCATCCTCCAGCCTTGCAGGATCTTTATGCTCATTCTGTGCTAAAGAAATGGAAGGGACATTAAGAGATTTTGTGTCCTGGTGTATAAACTGCCCCCTTTGCTGTAACTGTAAACAGAAAGCTGACACAAACTGGGTACATTATGAGCACATGCATTAAATACCACCATCATCCTGCTCCTCAGTGTCACAGCAGAGGAGCTGTGTTCAGTAACCTCAGCACCCACTCCTGGGACACCTGGCGTGGCAGAGCCAGCAGCACAAGTGTTCAAAGTGGTTGAAGCTGCCTCCACCAGCCAGCTTTGTCACACACCCTGTTTCACTCGCCTTCCCAGCAGGCTCCCACAGTCCTGCAACCAGCACCAGGAGGGAGCTGCTGCCCTGCATTTCCCTGTCCATCCCTGGGGACATGTCCAACCCACAAGCCTGTTCAAGGAGAGTTTGGGAGAGGCTTCGCGCTGAGGAAGACCTGTGTGAATCCAGCTTGTAGGAGACCCAGGAGATCAGTCCTCCCTGGAGTTCTGCAGGGCAGGACAGGGGTGGCTTGAGGAGCAGGGGTGTCCCACTCCCAGCATGGTGGGGGCTGGGACACACGTGAGCACTCAATGGCAGCGGTGCAGAAGATGTTCTGGTGCCATTCCATCTGATGGTCTCTATAGCAACAGTCAGGCTTTTTCTTTCCCAGCTGAACTGCCAGGAGCAGCAGGTAGATATGATGGAAATTCAACGCTGCTATTAATTTACATGAGCTGGGTGACACATAAGCAAGAGGGGTGTGGGGGATAAGGAGCTCGCAATGCTCTCCAGGCAGGTTGCTTACACCAGCCAGGATCACCTTACAGAGATCCCCAATTGCACCCTGGAACCACAGCTGCAGAGGTGGTTTGGGTGACCCAACTGTCCAACCCTCAGGAACTGGCCTGAAAGGGTGAAAATTGCATTGGGGTCTGGCCAGAGTGCCTGGGAGAAGGAATTTTTGGGTTTCATCCAGCTCTACAGAACTTTCAGGCATGCACAAACCTGGATTTTAACTTACGTTTTACCAATTTCAGGAATAGAAAGTCTATTTTCCTTGGTGGGGGAAAAAAACCCATGAGCTGAATTCAGTGACTGAACTCCCTGTCTCAGGCAGTGTTTTGCTACTGCTCTCGCTGCAGCCACCTCCGGCAGTTGTTGGGGACTCTGGCCTGAGTCGCATGTTTGCAGAGTGCCTATAACCACAGAGCTGCTGGGGCTCAAACCCAGCTAAACATTTTGGGGTTTTGGGAGGTACAGACCATGGTGATGCTCAGTACTGACCTGCCTCCAGTGTTCTGCCCTGGTCTCATCCTGGTCTCGGTGGTGAGGAGAGGCAAATGCTCCAGGAACTGCAGAGAGGGATGATGTTATGTATGTTTGCTTGTTTGTTTAATACCTGATTAAATGAGCTTCCCTTGGTTCCTCTGCAACGAAGTGATTTAATTAATGCTGAAACTCTGCGCACACAGGATGTGGCAAAGCTGTTCACAGTTAGCATGGGCTGCATCTATAGAATTATTTTGGAAAAAGGAAAACGTCAGCATGATAAAAATGGAAAGCGTTAGTGTGCCATGTGCTGCCAGAAAATGGGGCTGCTACCCTATTCTAAACCTGGATCAGACTTTAACTTGAACAAGTTAACTTGTTCACCCCACCTTTTAACACTTAAAACTAATTTAATTGGTTGAGGGCCAGCAAGTGCTGCCGTAGGAAGCAGGCTCCCTAACTCACCAGAGCACAACAACTATGGAAAGCCAAGTGGCAGCAGAACTTCAGTCAGCCCATCACAAAAACTGGGAAGAGACCCCCAAATGGCTGCAGGTTTACAACACTGCCCTCTGCAGTCAGGGCACTGAGGTGGCTGAGCTGTAAAACTCAGGGTCTCTGCACCTCAGTGACTGCCTGCCCACCTGGCCAGGGCCACCTGCAGCCTGGCCGCTCCCAAATCCACACCCTGCTGCAGGCACAGATGCAAGACCACTGGGGAATTTAGAGGATGAACTGCAAGGAGAAGCAAAGCTGCTGGCCAGCCATCAAGTGTAGAAATAGCACGTAGGAAAGAGGGACAAGGAAGGACACCACCGTTTCAAGTGGCAATCAGGTTGCTTCCTGCCTTACAGACCAGGCACTGCTCTTTGATATCAGCCATTCAGAGGCACGATTGAATTCACTCTCTCCTTCCCTGCAGGATGGCACTTTTCATCATACAACTCTGCCACAACATTTCAGACCTTTACCTACAGGTAAATACCAATCTGCAATTCCAATATCCTCCCCAGGGCAAAATTCTGACTGCCGCGGAGGTGACCAAGAAACTCCTGCGGCCGACCAGAGGCAGGACCGCGCCCCCTCCCGTCCCCCCGCAGGGCAGAGACTGGGATCATTTCCGACCATTTAGGCTCGCCCAAAGCGGCTGCTGCAGCAGAGCAAGCCCAGTTCCCAGGCTGGCTCGCCCAGCAGCTGCCAGGGAGAGCTGCCACCTCTTCCCAGACCAGCTCCTGCCGGCTACCAGCAGCAGGTGCGACCCTGCATGCTCCAGCTATGAGCTGCCAATCCGACCTGTCAGAGCCAGACCAGGCCAGCGTGAGCAACGCTACAATCAGCAGTGAGAGGGAGCCCAAGGCTTTCATTGTATCAGAACCTCCATTTCATGTTTCTGGTTTTAAACCTGCCTGCTAAGGTACACTTCATCTTGCCCAATTCCCCCTCTGCAGGACATCCACCAGAGAACTTCAACACTGACTAGAGAAGCTAAAAAGCATCCTAGGCAGCAAGGGCAAGCATGAGACAAAATACTCAGGAACATTTTGTGGTGTTACTGAAGATGTATTTGCATGAAAGGGTCTTAAAAGGTCTTTAACTGCTGGTACCTGAAGCAAGCACAGTCCCAAAGAAGGCCACTCCAAGCAGCAGCTATTGCAGAAACACTTGCTAGACATAAAACTCATGGAGGCCACTGTGCCTTGGCCCCCCGAGCACCAGGAACATCTCTAATGGCCCACATGAGTAATGCAGGGAGAGGGAGGCTGCAGAAACAATTTTAAATAATCACTCAAGTGCTGAGCAAACCAGTCAAGACTCCAGTGCTGGCCCACGTGTGCAAATCAGACCCTGAAATTCCACAGCTTTGATTTTATGTTCCTCTTGGCATCCTAAACCCAGAACTTGTCTTCCAAGGGCTGAGCCATGGTCTTGCTTCAGCTGGGGGTGTGCAGGTGTGCCAGTGAGAGGCAGGGGAGGCTTCCTTCTCGACAGCCCCTGTCTCTGCAAGGGTTTCAGCAGCAGGCTGGCCATGACCCACTGCCCATCCTACCCACCTGCAGTCCTGAGGTGTGGGGGATGTTTCTCCAGATCCTGCCAGGACAGAGGGTCCAGGGCACACAGCCCCTCCCCTCTCTCAGCCAAGCTGGAGGGCTGCTGCCAGAGGTGGTGCCTGCAGGACGCCCAGCAGCAGCACCAAGGCAGGTCCCAGGCCCATGGGGTGCTTGCAGGGCCCCGGGGCAGCTTCCTCCTTGGGCAGCTATCACCCAGTGATTCTGGGCACATGCCAGAGGCTTTGGCAGCCGCTGCTTCAGATCCAAGCGCTCTGACAGATCTACTGGCACCGTTCCCAGTGCAGGAGCCATTGTGCAAGAAGGCACTGCAAGGGGCACAAGTTCACTCTGAGGAATATACCAAGCTTTGGTACATTCCCAGGGAGTGCTAGCTGGAGAATTATTCAGAATAATATCTACTCAGTTAACAGGTTCCTTAATTACCAGCTGTCTTTTCCTTCAAGAGTAATCCATTCTTTGGAAATAAAGCCTCTCATTGGCTTACCTGGTCATAGCACAAGTTATTTACCTGGAAACTCCACTTTGGATGGGTGCTACAAAATGAATTAAAACTTCTCAGAGAAGTGAAAGAAAATCCACTAGCACCACTGATCATCAAATGAATAGTGATTCTTTGGATGAACGTTAAAACCCATTTATTCAGGCTTTTGTGCAGAGTGCACAGTCCAGCAGTTACGTACACACAGTATGCACATCCTGACAGCATACAAAAAGGCAAGGAGCAACGGGTGCTTACACTGGGAATGTATGTACAGACATATTAAACTGGGATTTTTACATTAGAAAATTATCTGACACTGTTCAGGTATCATCAAGGCTATTAGAAATTGTGTAGAAAACCAATAAAACTTGGAAAGTATCTACTGTTATTTCACTTTACCCAGACTGGATGTAAGTCAGGCTTCCCACACTACATCACTTGTGGACAAAGCCTACAGGATGCCCCAAGCACTTTGGAGGGTCACATTACTCTAGCACATCCCATTACAAGTTAAAGATTAACACATTAGTATTATTTCCTGTTTTCCTGGAAAGAACAACAGCTTAAATACTTCAAATAGCTAATTTTCTCCTGGGAAAAGACAACAAAGGAAAGATTTAGAGACCATGAGAGAATCAAACACTAATGAAATGTTGTAACAGCACTTCCTGGTCCTTCCAAAAATTCTTCATAGACCAGGCAACTAATTTAAAGCACTGTACACTGTCCAGATTTACAGAAGTGCAATAGCAGGCCTTGGCAGACCCCAGGTCTTCTGCAGATCTTTACCTTGCTCCTATCCTAAGGGTTGCAAGAGATCGTACTTTTGTAACCTGCACAGAAAGACACAGAGAGATCAAATAGATTTAGCAAAAGAATACTAAACAGTAGAAATATGCAGCAACATCATATGAGCCATGCTTCACTTCCTAGCTATTCCACATTTAGCTTCTGACTGAAGCTAAATGTAGCTATTCCACATTTAATTTCTGACTGAACTTTTTTCCTAAGGTGTCAGCAGAACGAGGGAGCGTCAGAAACACACTATTCTTGTGGCCAAGGCACCCAGGGACACCCAGAACCCATCTTCACAGACTTTCAGCTTGAAGAGCAGGTCCAACTGTCTACATACTCTTCTACACCAAACTTTTGCACATAGCAGTTCAGTTCTGGCATCAAATTTTAGCATTACAAAGAACCTAACTGAAAATTCACCCAGGGAATAGTTTTAAAGGACCAATCCCCTCTTTCAAGTAACACAAGCCACATGTGAGTGCAACACATTGTTAAAACTGCTCCCAAAGATGGCTGAAATAAAATGCCTTGTGCACAAATACACCAAATACAGGACATATTTGTAGAACATTCAATCACAGCCCGTATGATTTCAGACATTTCCCTTTTAGCACAGCAAGTGCTGTTTGCTGTGTAAGCTCTGGCATTTAGTTTACTCCATTTGCTCCTTTGCATGAGCCTTTTGGAGAAAAAGGTGAGGACAGCATAAAGAATCTCTCTCAAATTTATTTCTCCCCTAAAGTTTAATGTTCTCTGGTGGAAATCTTTACAATGAATCAAAACTTACTTGAGTGGAGATGCCTTTCAAAAATGTATATTTTCCATGTTGAGTTTTACAAAAAAAATCATTGAAGTGGCTTGAAAATTGCCTTCCTTTTGGAGGATGACTCCCTTAAATGTATTATAACTAGGCACAGAATAACCAGTATTTTATATTCAACCTTCCTATGTGAACCTTCCTTTGTTGTGAACATCTCATTCTGATTGTTCCAGAGAAAGAAACATTTCAGCTGTAAGTAGCAATCTATCATAATACTCTTCAAAATTAATCAGGAAAACCAGTAAATAACCAGATGCTCTTTGACATTAATAAGCATGGGGAATGAGCAGCTATTCAAAAGAAAGAAGCCTTCAACAGCAATTTTTTTTTCCACTTATGAATGCAGGTACAGCATGTAACTTGTAGGAACATCAAAATTCAATACCACAGCTTGTTTCCCTCACAGATCACTTTCTGGCACAGGAAGTCAGCAAGAACTTCCAGAGCTTGACCATAGGCAAATAAGGCACGTGGTTACAACTGGTGTTTTAAAAGTCTGACAACAATTCCTGCACATGGGTGGGGAGAAGAAACAGGTTTCTGTCAGTGAAACTGTAGGCTGGGATGGCACCACTGAAACCAGGGAAATGTTTCCTGGTACTGAGAGATCCCCAGGAACAGCTGGCTTTCACAGGTGGCTAAAAGCAAACATGAAGATAAGTAGAATTGATTTTGAGATCAAGAACAAAACTGAACCATGTTCACTCTGCCAGCTGTGATATTTTTTCAGTGGTATTTTAAACACAATTTTAAAAAGCCTCATTTTTAAAACTATTCAAGATCAAAGTTCCTGTAAGTAGCACCTTGTACATTTCACTTTAATACAGCCATTACAAGGCCTGATGCCACATGCTGTATTAGAAATCTCCAGTTTAACCATGCTATCTATTTATTTTTAATATATATATGTGCATATATATATATATATACACATACATATAAATTACAAAGTTCAGTTAAACGCAAAACAAATGATGATCTCTTTCCCCCAGAAAACAGTTTCTTCCATTAAGCTCTAGATAGCCAAGATAATTTCAGTGTCATAGGCAAAACATAACTTTGCCAAATTGCTGGAGAGGAAAAAAAAAGCATTTTTACTCTTAAACTGGTGGAATAAACCACAACAGAAGTAATAAGGGAAATATAACTCAAGAACAATTTGATATTTTCTTCTCCAGTGTTCTCAAAATAATCCAGCAAGTACAAATAAATAAAAAGCCACATGAGTTTTACCAAAGTACTTTTCTATCATGAATTTAGTTTGTGAAGTCCACCTTGCCATACCTAGCTGTCTGCCTCCATTTTTCACCTTGAGTCTAAGGTCTAATTAGTCAGCTAAGTGCAACATATTTTTTGCTAGGACTTCAGGCTTAAACTTACCCTTACAACGTTTTTAAACTAATAATTACACAACATCTTCCTTCCCTGTCTTAATTTGCATTCTCATATTGAAACAAAGTTATTTAATTGCATTGAAGCTCTCAGTGATAACTGAAATCTGTTCTTCAGATGAAATAAAAGGCATGACACATTAGCAAGAGGAAAAAAAAACCAAAACAAACCAACAAAAAAACAACAACATGAAGACAAATGCAAACCAAGCAGTAAAGCAGCAAAGAGAAGTGAGATGTGAGAAACAGTTCAAAAAAGAAAAGAAGACTTGGAGAAGCACATATGAAGGGGCCATCCCAAAGCATAGAGAAGCCACTGCTAGAAAGAAGCAGAATTCCAGAATTTATTTTCATGGCCCTCTACTAAAATGAACAGAGACTCGTATTTTCCCCCCACACCTGCTGCTGTTTTTTACAGACAGGGCAGGCTGAAGAACCATGGGATACCTGACTCCTGCTCTCAGGTATCTGTGCTTATGCTATAGAGGAGTTCAGCTTTTACAAGAGTGACCTGCAGAGAAGGTTCAAGCCAGACAGGAATATAACAATAAATAAGTCTTATTTAGAACTCCAAAGGGAAAGCCAGCTAATTCAAGGCTGTTTTTTTGGGTTTTTTTTTAATTTTTACATCCAGGACACCTATTGTGCAGAAAAGCAAAGCTGCAAGCACCATGCAGTTGTGCCTGACAGCTCTGCTGTTTGAGCAGAAATAACCATCCTGCTCCAGTGCTTTCTCCTGTCTAGTCCAGACAGCCAGATGAGCTACACAGTGAAAGCACAGAATTTCAGAATTTCTCTCTCTCCCACATGCTCCCTTGTGCATATGATCAGAGCTAGGCTAAAAGCTGAACCTCATGGGTATAAACAGTGTGATTCAGAGTCTACGTTAACATATTTGTTTTCTGACATTTCTTCCAGAAAGCTACCAGCAACTATTAACACTAGTCAATACAATTATTTATGCTATAAGGTGGCTTATGCCATGCATGTCTCAAAAGAGAACGTGCACCCAAAATTAATCCAAAGACTATTTTGAGAAGCAGCAGTAATAGTTCTAAATTTGAAGATGATTTCACTGGCTTTGCTGAAAACAACACTAAGATCTCAAATGCAAAAGAAGAAAGAGCTGTGTTTCCAAATGGTATGGAAAAGTACAACTGGCACTGAGCAGTGAGACAGATGCCTGAAACACTGCTCACAAGAGAAGAGATCCAAGAATTCAAAAGGTGAATTAAACTAAAGAAACACTATCATGGACATGAAACAAACAGTGGAGCGCTGATTAATGGTGTGAGGATTACTTAGAATTTTTAGATTTTTTTTCTGATGTGTGAACAAGGTTTCTTCTGAATCTGCTCACTTGGATGTAAATGAACTTGTTCCCAGCAATAAAGGCAGCAGCAGGATCGACTCATCTGTGTATTCTGGATGTTACTTCTCAACTTCACTGAAGACTGAAATGCACTTGGCAGAAAAGTTTTGAGCCTCGGTCTCAATGCAAATGAATCTCTTTCTGGCAACACAACTGCAATTACCATATTCACAGAGATTATTAATTAATCAGAAGTGCTATTTGAATAAAAGTGTGGCTCATTGATACATTTTAAGAAAGCATTTGACACAGTTGTCAACCATTCACGGTGAGCTCAGTTTAGCACAACGTTACTGAAGCCGTAGATTACGAAGTTAAATACTGTATCAAGTTTAAAGAAGAAACGGAGGGTGAATAAGAGGCGTGAAAGCTGAGGCTGTAGGGAGGTGTGGATACAAGATCCCGCTGAGCTGAGTGTGGCAGCTGCAGGGCTGTGGAGCGATTCCTGTTTCACAGGGGCACACAAGGGTTTCGTGTTGCTGGAACAAGCAGTGGGGCAGCAGAGCCCCGCATGTGCACGGCTCCTGGCCCTGCAGAAATGTGCCAGGGCAAAATTACCACACTGCACAGGAACTTTTAACACAGAGGCCAGGCTGGGAGCACTTGGCCTTATGAACTCCAGGACCTTTTAGTGCTGGGCAGCAGACTTTCTAAAAGCCTTCAAATAATGGCAACTTCTCTGTAAAATAAGGTAGCTTAAAAGCAAGCAAACAAACAAACAAAAAACAAAACCAAAAACAAATAAGCAGAAAAAGCAATGCAATTGTCCTACCTCTGAGCTTGATCTCTTTTCACCTGATCCACTTATCCAGAGCACAGGAAACATAAACTCTTATGCACACGTGCATTGGGAACATTTGCACCAACCAGGCCGCCTCCTCTGATGTGCATTTCCATCTCCCCTCATTTCTTCTGCTGCCTAAAGCCTACTGCTGTGAACAGAAACACTCTTGATAATTATTTACAAAAGCCAATATAAATACCTCATGGAATACCAGCAATCCAAAATGCTGTTTCCTCCTGCTAACTTTGTCATTCCTTAAACTATCAGCTATATGGGCATAATCTGTCTCTTCCTGAGGCACTGCTCCAAGTATTGTGGTCCCTTCTGAAGAAATTTGATAGCTTGGTGAGAAAGCCTTTTGGTCGTGGTCAGCCCTTCATTCACATTGAACAAAACATATACATTTGATATGGCAGCAATCTCTTTGCATGGAAAGAAGGAAAAAAAAGCCAAGCAAAGCTTCTTTAATAGCACTCCAAAGTGACAGCTTATCAACTCAGACAGTAAAGCAAACACAAGTGACAAACTCCACGAATCAAAACAAAATCAGACAACTGGCCTACGCCTATAGATCTAGACTCAGCTCAGTGAAATGAAAAGCGCAACTTGCTCTGGAAAATTGGCTGCTATATTTGCCAAACAGATTATTGGTCACACACCCGCCACAGGAGTACACTGAAAAGGAGTTCTCCACACAAGTAAATAAATGAGCCAGTAAGGGAATCTAGTGCACATTTGCATTTGGGGTTTTCTCTCCTCTTTGAGTCCTCTACCATCACATCAGCCCTTCAGCTTTAAGTTGCCCCTCGCTGCTCACTGGGTCCCCAAATGGGGAAAAGGAGCAGCCAGGCAGAACTCCCCTGTCTGCAGATCAATTTTGTGGGGAGGAAATGCACTGGACTGTGCTGCTCGGGAACAGAGCTGTGGGACACGGCCCTTGGCAGGTGCCCACGGCTGGCAGCCACAAGCACCTCCTCAGCCCCCCCAGCAGCACAGCATTCCCACTGGGAAGCAGGGACTCCCCACCTACAAGCACAAACAGCAGGATATGCCTTGAGGGAGTCAAAGATAGCACCACAGTTTGTATGCTGATACATGGACACATATTGCATTTTCCAGGAAAATCTTCTCTCCCAGCCAAGTTAAATTAAATTATGCTTATGAGACAACTTCCATTAAAAAGTGAACTTTGCTCTTTTGTAAAGAAGCTTTCAATTTTATATAGCTATTTTTTCTCCAAGTACATTTACAAACACCAGGATCAACTACCTCAGCCCACTTGGATACATCATCTTTGTTAAAATCCCTGATGTGTTGGGCAGAACAACTTAGCAAAAGGTTTTAATTAATTATTTTAACTTCTATATTTTCTTTAAAAATTTAGAGAAAATATTTGTGGTACTTTTTCTTCAGAAGTTTGAAATACCTCGTTTAGAACAATCCTTTTTTCCTCAGGGGTGCTCAAAGCAGGTAATTTGAAAAACTCTAAAGAACATGTTTTAAGAAAAAAGCAAAAGCACAATAATGCTTTCCAAACTCGTACAAGTGACAGAAAATGTAGGTTTTGATGTGTAGAATGAACTACTTCAAGAAGATTGAATATCTTCTTGCACAATGAGGCATTCTGTTTGATTGTAATAGTCTGTAAATAGTGGCAGTATTTTGCATCTTTTTCTCTCCATCTCAAGAGCAATTTTTGAAAAAAGTTTTTCAAAGCATTTACCTCCCCTTTCAAGCACAATATTGGGAAGCTACATACCTATGCAGAAACTCTCTAACAAGTGAGAAACCTCAGAGCTAAGGCTTCAGCAGGAGGGGCTCAAACAAGAGGGAAGTATCAAACTAGAAATATGCACATTTACAAGTATTAAATTTTAATGCCTCATGGCAATTCTGCCCTATGGAGCAACAGAAAGGGTCATGTGCTTGTACTGAGAGCAAGGCCAAACAACTTCAAGAGTGAATGAATGGAATGGCACCTGAGAGGAGGTCTAATTTATGGGAGAACATTTTAGCAGGTTATTTGTACACCTATTTATGTGGGACTGTTCCTGTCTTTTTTAAGTGTACTAGAGAGAAGAAAAACTCATTAACTTGCTATTGTTTAAAACACATGGCCATGAATGTGTTTGACACCACTGTTCACTATAAGGTGCAGTGTAAAAAACAAACAAACAAACAACAAACAGATCAAGGTTTCACAATAATTAAGACATTGACCCATTAAACTAAATTTCACTTAACCTGAGGCTAAGCAATATGTAGGCAGTGATTGAAAGTTCTTACATTACCCACAGATCTCTTACATGGCCAAATTACCCTCTGTTTTCAAGAGAGCAAATTTGCTGTAATGATTCACATCCTGTTTTGAATCGACAAACACCAGTGCTTCCTCCTAACTGTATGTGATAATTTCTTAAGCAAAATACCATTCTCTAGGGATACAATTTGATTTTTTAAAATTTGATTCTGACCAGAGTGTGAAACAGAAAGATGATCAAAATTTCTACACTGCTCTGGAAAGAGAGGCTATTGGAGTGTGCTCAGTAAAGCTGTCAGAAAAAAGGGCATTAAATAACAACAATGGACCTCAGAGAAATTAACTGTATCTCTTTATTGTTAACCAATGAATGTTATCCAAAATAGTAGATGTAATTGTAGCTTAATTGTACAACACAAAACATGATGCTAAAGGAAAAAGCATGTGAAAAATTACTTCACCAAGTAATCATTAGATGTATTCTTAGTATTTCTGCACCAGTTAAGTGTTCCCAACTGCTGGTGACAGCAGCTATTACCACTTTGTTCATTGTGAAAATCTGTATTACAAATGGTTGTTCCTGCTTGTTTGAATTAAAAAAAAAAATCACACAGCTTTATAAATGGATCTAATCCATTTAGCCCTACTCTACATGTTGTAGATTTATGAACAACAATCTGTACTGGTGTTTTTTCCCAACACTGAAACTGATGGATCAGTGTTAGTGCACACTTTTCAGGGAAAAATGAAAACTCACTGGAAGCACAGTATTTCACCTGCCATGGCAAACTGTTCAAATACTTCAGAAACTTGCTTAAGCTTCGGTGTATGAAGCCTGTGAAACAAAAACTGGTCTTACAATGCACTGCAAGTTGAAACACCAACTTCCACCAAGCAGCATTTTGAAGCATGTGCACAGCATCTGCACATCAGTCTTCAAGGTCAAGCAGATATGTTTAGCCCCACAAACCAAAAATATATTAATGTATCTTTATTTAATTTTCATGATGTCACCCCACATAGCCAAACTTCTACTCCACAAAATAAAAAAAACAAACTTAGTCGGACTGTTCATAAGAAATTTAGATCTATTGTGCATGAAAAAAATGTTTAATAAAATGGCAAATTTTAATAGATAAGTGTAAATTTATGAGTGCATAATATCAAACAGAAAAAAAGCTGAACCATCCTCAGAGAAACCTAGGTTCTTCCACTATTGATATTTACTAGGGTACTCTAACACAGGGAGTAACTGAAGTCCACATTAACTGTAAAGTTATTACTAAAGTTCAATGTCTAAGCAAATTTCTCAAAAGAGCAGGTTTCCTTTTCAAGTGGGAAAGGACTAAATAATCTAACATCAGATATGACAATTACAATACTAGCTTCACTGAAAACTGAAGCTGCAAACATTTTAAATCCAATTCTGGGAAGTTTCATTTTGTATTTGAAACCCAAACTGACTGACACACGCATTCTACACCCCTCCCAGAATATAGTATACCAGTGACAGGTTACAGCTTTAAAATACACCAGATGCTTTTACAATTTAAACTCAACAGAAGGCAGTAGACAGTATTTAGCACTATAAATTCATCATAAAGTAAAATAAAATCCTAGGAGTAAGGGCTCCTAGCAATCTTTGATGTTACTGTGTAGTGACAGTATTTAAACAGTTTCTTTCCTGGTGTTTGAAGGACCAGTCATCATGTACAAAGTAGTGAGGTAGGATACTGTCCCCTCCCTGGGACTGATGTTTTCATATGCTCCCTTGCCAGAAAGGTCCAGGTCTCCCTACTGCAAATAAAATAATTACAAACAAATAGCACATTAAGCTTTGTTTATTTTTTTCCCTCTTTGCTGCATTGGAACATTTTGCACATCTACGAGAATCAGCTAGGAAAAGCAATACTTACTCAAGCCTATCAGCAGCCATGTGCTGCCCACAGGTAGTGTTCCATTTAAAAACATTTCCTGGAACTACCACCTGCCATCCAGACCTTTGTGAACAGGTAGGCAAAGAAAACCATCAATGATGACAGGACATGAAACACCAAAGAATTTCACTTGGGAGAAAAAAAAAAAAAAACAAACACAAAATCCCCCAAAACAAAACAAGAAACAAACAACCAAAACTGAAAGTGAGCAACATCAAACTCTTAATGGAGTAGCTACATTGAAAACTAATTTTAAACTTCATACTGAAATAGTACCTATCCAGTTTAGGTACAGTTCCGTTCTTCTTTCTATTTCTTAATGTTTAAGCAGTATGTACAGTTGTCAGTCATTATATATTTCACATCTGTTTCCAAAGGGGGGAAAAAGAACCAAACAATGCAACAGAAAACACAATGGGGAAAAACCTGCTATTAACCTCCACACCCTCCCCCCACCCAAAACCTAGGGTTAACAGACTGCCTTACTGTTGAATAGCTTCCCCTAAATTTGTCCTCTAGTCATTGTAGTCAACCTGGTATTAAGTGCTTTGGCAAAGTGGGGTGCAATCCATCAAATCTGCAAAGGCCTGCTTTTTTCTCTGTTGGTGGTTCAGCTTTACGAGGAACATATATGCAAAATACCAGCTCTCACATTGCTTCAAACTCATCAATACGCTGCTTTGTATTGCCTTGTCGGATTTGCCGGAGAGTCTTGTACTTATCGCGGCCTGCTTTAACATTCTCAGCATGAAGGACATCATTTTGTGTTTTCTTGGTTTCATCTCTGGCTTGAGCCAACTCTGAACTTAAAGCCTGTTGAATAAAATATTTGAATTTAAGTGCTTTGACTAATCCTTTAACAGTTCTGGAGTTTCTGATAACAACTATTCTGCAATCTGGATAAGAATTTCTTGAATGCAAACCTATGGAATGCTTGTTGTGCTCCTCAGTAACTCAAGCTGTGAGGGCTATCCGAAAAAATGCAGAAGGAAAGATAAGGAGAGGATAGAATTCTTTCTCTACATGGATGTAAGCATCAAACTATATATTAAAAAAAAAGCACCTCACACACCATAAAATCCAAGAAGAAAGGGCAGGACAAAGCAGGAAAACCAGCTTATTTTTCAACTTTTCTTTAACTAGAGATTTATCTCCCTGATCTGATCAGTGACTGACCAAGCAAGAATACTACACATACACACTACTAAGACAATGCTGCCAGACAAAGGAGCAGCCTTCCTTTTCTTCTGTTTTCTTCCCAAATAAATATTTTGTACACAGGAAAAGGGCTACCACTTTTACCACAATTATGCTTCGAGAGGTAAGGCTTAGCCTGGGAGGAATTGCTCAGTTTCAGGAAAATAAGAGTAATCCAGGATGGGTGTAATTTGATTTCTTGCATTTACACAACTACAAACATAAATGCTACCAAGCAAGCATTTGTTCATATTCATACCACTTAATGAGTTTTGGTATTGAAAAAGGAAAGCATTATGTTTTAACATGTGGAGTTCTGGAAGCTATATCATTATCAGAAACGTTTACTGGCCAATGCAACAGCATACTTACACTTTTAAGCTATAAAGCACAATCTTACATTCAATCTTTCTATATATTCCACTTCTAAAACACTATGAATTATATTGGTTGGTAAACTGGTGATAAACCTAATAGATTACAAAGAAGCTGTTTCCTTGGCAGACCATAACGTCAGTGAAATTTCTTACAAAAGAACGATGAAAACCCAAAGCCTGAATTGTGTTGATACAACTATGAATCTTCATTACCTGGAGCTGTTTCTTAACACGTTCATTTTTCTGTGTTTCTGTTACCCGTTCTTCCTCACTCCTGTGATTCATGACACCATCAGAAGACAGTTCTGCACTGGCCTCAGCATTGTTCTCATCATGTTCATCGTGTTCATTCTCTGTTGGGGGAATAACTGGTGGGGGTGGAGGTGGAGGAGGAGCAGACATCACAGATTTCAGTTCTTCTTTGGTCTTTTCCAAGTCCTCTTGGGCTGCAAAAGCCTAAATACAGTAAACAGTACTTAGCATATTTTTAAATGATTTATTAAGAGTCAGAAAAATAAATATTTGAGATGTTCTCAGACACATGAAGCTGTTCTTTATAACTGACATGACTAGCTTATGCACTGCAAACTGTCAAATAGAGATGGAGTAAAAACCAGATATGGCTCAAAATAAGCTGTGCTAGGGTCCAGCTATTTCCAGCAGTAGACAAGAGAAGAGTGAATGAACAGGGCAATCATACTGACAGCTTTCCAACTTTCCTAGCCTCCTGAAGTTTAAGGCTCAGGGATTCCCTAGATCAAAGGTGATGTCTTCAAATTTCATACTTAACCAGAACTTCCGAAAATTTGTTCAAACCCTTTTGGAACCCATGCACCATAACTATTCACATTTCATAGCCAATTATAGATTTTATGAAGAAATACTATTTTGCTCTAAATTTTTGCCCAGTTGCATTTCGCATGTCTTTGTTAACTGTTTTGGTTCATCTTTCCATAAAATCTCATGATTTTATACACCTCCATCCTGAGGTGTTTTCTTCTCTAACACAATCTATTTCATCATCACAAAAAAGGAAGCCATTTCTAATCCTTGACCATACCTTTGGGATGACAATTTCCCACTCCCTTCATGGCTATGTAATATCAAGAAATGAGTTAAATAGAAGCACAGGCTGGCTTCAGTAGACTGGAGGACAAAAACCTCTAAGAAAAACTTTTCTGAAGCCTAAGGGAGAGATTTGACCCCATGGACTTCTACCGAGGTTTCCGCACTTATTTCCCTTATTCTCTTTGAAGTTCTGACTTCACACAGCATGGGCTTATTACTTTGTGCTGCCACTCTGAAGCTTCCTCTTCTTTCTTTTTCTTGGCCTCCTCCAGAAGTGCAATCTTGGCTGTGAATTCAGCAATTTCTGCTGCCTGAAACAAACAAAAGAACAAAGCAGAAGTTTTTATTTGGTATCAGTCTGGCTTTGCAGTGGAAAAAAACACAACCTTTGCTGTGATCGGGCTTGAAAAGAGTTAGTTACCATCCATCACTGCTCTGTGAAAAATAGAAATTTTAAGCATAGGTGACAGAGGGAATGAATCAGAGTACTCTTGCCTAACGGAAATAAGTCCGGGAAAAAAATATTTCTCTTCCGCATTTCCAAAGCTTGCTGGGAAACAACAAGCTGTCATTATAAACTAGCTTTTCAGGCTGTTTCAGTCTAATACAACTTTAATGGTCCCACCGTTATGACTCTGGATCATAATCTCAGTAGCAGTAAGCTAAATATTGCCATCAGAACTATGTGCTAAGTTTACAGAAGATCTGAAGCTCATTTATAGCTGAGAAATCATTTCTTCTATTTTCATGCCTTTCTTGAACTAGAAGTAGTCTAACACAGAATGTGAGAAGACACCGCAAATACTGGCAATGGGAGAGGAAAAGCAACAAAAATACCCCAACAAACCCCAATGTCACCATCTCCCCCCCACCACGAAACTTCAGAACAGACCTGTCTCAGAGAACAGGCTTCCCAGTGGGCTGCAGAAGGAAGCTACACTCGTTCTCAGCTAGATAAGCCTGAGATGGTTAGAAAGAGAATGTAATGAGTGTTGTCAGTCTGAAAGGTGGTGGTCCTCTTTCAATCTCCCACAGATCCAGAGTTTTATTTTTATCTTGCAAAGTAGTAGCAAGTCTAATGCAGTTTTCTAAACTGCTCTCACCACACTCTGTAACAGTATCTCAAGTACTTTTGTGTTTCAATGTACTTCTTCATTTGACATAAACAAGAGTAAAGGCTAAATTTTCAACTGCCTTTTCCAATTTCAATCCTATTTTGAGGAAAAAAGGTTTCTTACTAGCTGCTCCTGATTCTTCATTTGATCAGCTGCCTGCTTGGCTAGAGCAGCTTTGGCTACTTCAGCTGCTCGACGCTCTTTCTCCAGGCGTTCTGCTTCCTCTTTTGCACGCTTCCGTTCTTGATCCAGTTCTAGAGCTCTTCGAGTCTGTTCCTCTAGCTCTGCCAAGAGGAAAGTTTGCAGACAGGGTATCACTACCTAGCTCTTCCTCATATGTATCACCGATACCAGCTGTAATATACCCAAAATAAAGTAACCTGGAACATTAACCAAGATTTACATGACCACCTCAAGCTAAAAGCTGTTGAGCACATCACCTCTGTTCCAAGTCTGGTTCCCCCCCATACTCTAAGATATACTTTGGAGATACTTCCTCTCACCTGACATTTCTGACAGCCTAGTGTTTCAAAAAGTGTCACATGTCACTGAGAAAACTAAACACCCAAATACATGAACATGCACATGCTCTTGCTATGCAGATATTTATGTACATTAAATCACTCTTAAAGAAAGCAAAGATTTCTTCTTCTTTACTGAAACGCCTGACATGCTCCTTAATCGCAGCTGAAAATTTAGGCACATGCCTCCAGCAAAATTACTTAAGACTCACTGGAAGGATCAGAAAAAAATCTTTGCACATCTTAGGAGGAAAATTTTAAATCAAGATAATAGCTATCTCGCTGCCTGCATAGCAAAATATTGAAATCTAAGGGGCAGAACTCTTAGTGAAATAGCAAGAAGAAATAATCTTAAGAGTACTAATCTTAAGCTGACGTTTACACAGACAAAATATACTCCTCCCCAATTAAAAAAATAAGTGACTATGAAAAAAGTCTTTCTAAAGCTCTTTGCTGGTTCTAATGATACAACTTCCACTATGTTCTTTGCTAGACACAGCAATCAGACTCCTTCACCAGAAAACTTAAACAACTACTCATTTTTTCCAACAATCCATTTGCTTTCACCGTAAGCTTCAATACTATAAAAGCACCTCCCCAGCTATGCTAACACATGCTTTATCTTTGCATTTCTACTTTTAAGTAGGTCTCATGTTCATTATTCTTCAGCTGGTTTCCCAGGCCTACTACTACTTCAGTTATAAAATTAAACTAACAGCATCACAAGTATGTGGGGTTCTACAAATGCACTATCTAGAAATTAAATAGAACACTAAGCTATTTAAAAACACTACTCAAAGAAATCCTCCTGAGAACACAAAACTAACACAGATACCATTTATATAAAGACTTTTCCATGTGTGAACAGAAGGCTAATAAGACTCATGAACATTTTGTATTGCATCAGAAATCAGGCTATATTGCTCACAAAGTTATGAGAAAATGTGTATTGATAAACCTCCAGAATCACCCTGACACTGTTTTGTCTAGGGCCAAATAGCTCTCCCTAAACAATTCCATAGCAATGTTAGTGTGTCACCTGTCTGGATGTGTCCAACTTGTTCTGCATTGAAAGACTGAAAAATGCAAGGTAGAGCTGGAGAGCAGTGCCAGGCATACGTAATTTATTTGCCTCGAGTTAATCAGTGATTCTCTCTATGACGCTTGAAGCCAAGAGTTAGGAAAAGAAACGAGCAACAAAACTTTTATGAATGTGAACCAAACTTGAAGCAGGACAAAAAAGAACATGGAGAGGAAAGACTGGGAAGTCATGGAGGCAGGGACTCTACAGGATGATTAAACACAAAGAATTGTGATTGGTGAAACTATGTGTTTTGTCACTAATGTCTGACAAGACTTTAATTTTCTCAAATCTTACAAGGGAATAGAAAAGGAGGAAGGAACAATGAATTTCCAAATTAAAAGCTAAATCCAACAAAATCCCAGAGAAAGTACTTTGAATTTTTCCCTCTAATTTCCCTGCTCCCTTTGACTTCAGGTGTTCAGCACTTTAGGCATTTCATAATTCTAATTGAACTGTGCATATGCATAGATTTTTTTTTATTAAATCAGAACTTTTGCTATATTACAAATTGGTTTTATATTAAAAAGATACAGACAAAAGCATGCACACCATCGTTTAAATACAGGAAAATAATACCTCCCATATCAAGTAAAACACCACGAAATTCTTGCCAGTGTAAGTAAATTAAACTTAGACCCCTCTCACAAAGTAACAAAACACACTGACATACAAAAAGAACTGTGGAACTGAGCTACCCAGCTAAATTAAACACTGTCACTAGATTTGACATATCTATGACCTCACCTTTCTGAGCTTTCATTGTTTGCTCCTCGATTTGTCTTAAGCGCTCCATTAATTCCTCCTTTTCACGCTCTATTCTTT
Source organism: Prinia subflava (assembly GCF_021018805.1). Lineage (NCBI taxonomy): Eukaryota > Metazoa > Chordata > Aves > Passeriformes > Cisticolidae > Prinia > Prinia subflava. The sequence goes on from NC_086249.1 coordinate 34,346,890, forward strand.
CCTTTTCCTTTTCTGCTATCTCCCTTTTTTTCTTCTCATTTTCTAATTGTGCCCTGAAAAAAAAAGTAAAAAGGTTTTTTTACTCTCCAACATATTAAATGCTACTCTTTGGATGCAGGGAGCCAATTTTTCAGTTTACTCAGCTAGCAGGGAAAGACAATTGTAAATGCTTCTAATTCAGTTTCTGCTTCAAAATACTGTAGAGAAAAAGAATTTATAAACAGAACTGATAATCAACCTTGGTTATGGTTCAGCCAGGCAAATCCACAATTATATCTGCATTTTAAGCACAATGTTTCATCTGGACTAGAAATGGCAACAGTATTTTTTAACTACACAAAAGGTAAGCCAGGACATTCTTGCATTAAGGGTTCATCTGTGGAGTATAAAATTCCCTAAGAATCAAGCAATAGAGAGGTAAGACTTGGACAAAATACATAATGGGAAACAACAGTACAGCTACTATTACTGTGCTGAAAGCTCAAAAAAGATACCTTTTCATACTAAGTCAGGGAAGCCATGCTAATTCACAAACCTGCCTACATAGTGCAGAAAGAAAAGCAGTTCTCTCTTTTCTAGAATTCTAAGATATACGATATTCTATGACTTCTTAAAAAGGTAAAATTTTTTTCTGTTTCATGGACATTTGTTAATTACCTTTCCAATTGTTTCTGATGTTTCTCTTCTCTAGCTTGGGCCTTCATCTGTTGCACTTCAATTGTATCAGGTTTCCTCCGCCTCATGTACAATTCATGATTTCCCATACACAGTGCCAAAATTCGCTTGTTAATTCTCAGACGGGGTGCATAAAAAACAAAATCCTAGGAAAAAAGTAATTCCAGTATATCCATTAACCTAAAAAATACACTTATGACAAGATTCAAAGGATTACTGCACTCTTGCATTGGCTGAATGAAAACTTACAAGTCTTTTGATATTTTGAGCAAGCAAACACCATAATATATAGACCTAGTTACTGTCAGAAACTTGTACAACAAATTCAAAATTGTCCCTTGAATATTCCAGAAATCAGCTGGTTTATATAAAACTATTTAAAATTTTAAAACGATGAGACGATTCTCTACTCTATTCTGAAGTCATTTGACCTAGAAAGTCTCATGAAATGTGCTATTGCAATAAAAAAAGGAAGAAAAAAGAAAAACAGAAGAGGAAAGAGGTAGCAAATTTAGCACCTTATGCTATCTTTTCAACACATCACAAAGTACTAATTGACCTAAAATCCCCAATCAATTTAGGGGTATCAAACAGAAGAAAATAAACATACCATATTTCAAAAAGAACATTTTCTTTTGATTACTGACTATTCTATCAGTAAAAGTAATGAATCTGATATTTACTCATGCCTTATGCCAGAGCAAGTCCCTGCAGATTTAAATCCCTTCATATAGGAAGTGATACTATTGTACACACTACTTACAGGGGCCTTTTTGTCAATTGGCTTTATGACAAATTTTTTGTCGTTAAAAGAAATGTTTCTTATTTCACTCCAAGGAAAACCAATCTTGGGTGTCAGCCTTCAAAGAGAAAAAGTTCTCATTAGAAGCAGCAAGGATGTGCATTTTATATATACATGAATTTTGTAAAGCTTGTGTCTTTACTATTCTCACTACTGCACTTAGCTATATTTAGAATATTACACTTACAACATTATGTTTTAATGTAAACTTTAGCAACAGTTCAAGCATATTTTGGTAGATTTTTCTTTTTACAAATATTCCATCAAATTAATCACATTTTAATAAATTACACGACATTGTAACACGAGGAATTTTGATTTATGACTTATTCTAATACTATTACCTAGATGCTAAACATCACAATCACATTCTTTATATGGCATTGGTAACTGCATTTTCACTTGAAGGAGTAACTATTTAAATGTGAGAAATTGACATTTCAAATACTGAAATCAAAGTAACTTTCAGCTACCTTTTACTTCTGTTTAGCTCAGATTTGTGTTCTTACACTTTTAGATTTCAAGTTAAATTTACTTCCCTTGCATCTCAAGCAAAATAAATTAAATTCAGAAATTGTTGCAATGTTATTCATCAACTCCATAACAGTAAATATTATTCTGTCAGCACAGAAGTTTTTTCAATTCATATTATCTTAATTATAAATATCAGAAAATATTTAAGTATTTGATTGCTAACTATCAGGAGACAGGAAATATCAAAAATTGCCTCATAGCTCAATTTGATTTGAATATTTTGAATATTTCCAGCTCTCAGGAGTTATATTGCCATCTAATGGCAATTAAGGCTTACAGAACTTTGTTACAGTCTATATACATCTAAAGTTGACTGCTTCCCTCTGGAGTTTCATATCAGGTCAGCTTCAAATCACTTGAACAGTCTGTTGACATCAGGTACTACTAAGAAGTGCTTGTAAAGAAAGCAAAGAGTAAGTCTGTTGTGCTATTTCCAAATTCTTTGTATTTGCTATATTTCAGCTTTTCCCTTTTCAGGAAAAACAGATTATTTGATCTCTTTATCAGAACGCATGAATGATCTATTTTCTTTGGTGTCCAAAAGGTTTCACTTTGAAATATCTAAGTTTTTCATGTTCCAATATCTATAATCCTTGTCATGGCTCTTACAAATGTTTCTCATTAAATATATTGCTCAGTTTTAAAATGTCCTTTTCATCATGAGCAAAGGGAATGTTTTGAGTGAAAGGTACAGGAAGAAACCATATAAAGATGCAGTAATCCATATAAAGCCACATAAATTTAAACTTCTGTAGAACTGCTCTTCCTTTCCCTTCTTTTGCATTCCTCATCTCTAAAATTCAAACATTCTGGCGGTTAACATCTCTCTCTCTTTTTCTATCTCTTACACAGATTAGAAGGAGAACCTGTTTTGCCAGATTTACTGAACATGCAGAAAGGTGGGGGCTGTATGATCTCAGATAGCAACTCCTAGGACAGAACTGCAGAATGAGTATTTCCCACTTACTTATCATCGTGCTCATAAATATTCAGACCCAAAGCATCAACTCCTAGCCACAATTCAGTTCCTTTTTTATTCTTTATTTCAAAATAGTTGACTCCATACATTTCCAAGTCTTGTGCTATCTTAAGGTATTCCATCATAGAATCTTCCCTGATGAAGAAGAAAAATTTAGTTTAGATAACAAATCATAAGTACATTGTAAGAAGAAGGGAACTGCAGAATAAACAGTTGGTGTAAAATTTAGTTATGAATTAAATCTCTCTCTAAAATAGTTTGACTCAGATACTTTTAAGAGCTCTACACCCTAATATCCAAGTAGGGTCCAATCATTGTCCTTTTTCTTTCTGCCCCACGAGCTCAGGAAATACTAAATGTGTTTTAGAGGCAGGTAACTGTGGACTACGGCAGTTGACAGCCTTACCAGAAATCCTGTAGGTAAACCAACAGCCTAACTGGGAACGCAACTCTCATGGAAGTCTTTCATAACTACCTACCGTGGTCAGAATAAAAGCAAGCCACTCTTCAAACAAACACCTCCCACAATACATCCTAATAATAATGAAAAGTGTCGTGAACATTTTTTATATAATTACCTTAACATTCCCCTATGCTCTTCATGCCAGTTCTGTATTCTTTCTTCCCACTGTTCTTTTGTCAGTTTGTGCTGTTCTAACACGCTGTGAATAGAAATTGTTGCTATTAAATGACACTGACAATAAATTTAACCTCTTTGTTGCACAACACAACATATGCTTCAACTGAATAAATTTAAAAATTACTTCCTATATACAGCTCATATTTTCAGCACAGAAACAGGAACTTTGTATTTCAACAATTTCCCTTCTAAAATAGTGTGAATATCACTTTTTTCTTGGTATTCTATATTCTTTGTACTAAAAAAGTCACACCAGTGCATACCTCAATAGTTATGTTTACAACAGCTGAAAATGCACACCTACAGAATCCTCTGGCAACAATGCTGCAAATTAATCTCTAGGTGTGCAAAGATACACTCAAGCTTTCATTCTGCTGTCATTTGAAAGAAAAGGTAAGATATTACAAGCAGTTAGCAGACAACCTTGTTGAGAGGTTTTTTGTGGTTTTTTTTTTTCCTTTATGAATAAAATCAATAGGGAAGCAGCTACAGAAAGCCATTTGATGTTTAATCTACAAGAGGCTGCAATGATGGAACTGTATTCTGGCCTAATAGGACCTTCAGTGTAGTACTGCAGTAAGAAATCAAATGCACATGATAACCTTATAACTCTTTCATTCCATATCCCAGCATTTCAGGCTTTTCTGAAGAAACTGTTTTAAAGGACAATTAAAAAATCATCTGAGCATTGTCTACTGAAAAGGAACACCTTAGGTATATGAATTTGTGTTGTACTCAAGCAACAATTTTATTTTTATTGCTATATATTTTATTTGCAGTACACTTACTTTCAGGAAATTATTATTTTAGTGAACAAAAACATGAAAACTGAAGAAAAGGAGAGAGTATCAAATAAATTTTAGTTACTTCTACATTGGAGTATTTTGATTTTAACTTAGCAGAAGCAGGCCTCCAGTAACATTACATGATTTTGGAGCACTTTGGAAATGTGTTCAACTAAACCTGTGCAGGTGTTTGTGGACAGGACAGGAAATACATCTCAAGAAACCTGTGGCTGTGACGCTTCTTTGTTATTTAAAGTCTAAATCAGGATTTCTGAATTTTACTAGCAAAAAGAGGAACTCTAAGAAAGCCACCATTAAATGCATGTTATTGCTTAATATTTTATTAATAAAAATGTGCTGTAGTTGAGTTTATGTGCAGCATTTGGTGCCAAACCCCTCTCACTCACCGCTGGGGGAGAAGCCTGTCATTGGCTAGGTAGCCCAGCTTATGGATCTCCTTACTGTAATCTCCATACTTGGACTGGACAGCATAAGAAGCCAGAAGAACTGCAGTTTCTGGTGGGCAATAAATTTCATCATTTAAGATCGACTCTTTGACTTGCAGAAAGAAAAGTCTCTGAGTTATTTCCTGAATTAATTCTTCAGATACATCCTCTGGAAAAAACTTGGCCCTGAACTTAAACTGCAAAGGGTTTTCTTTCCGTACATCTTGTTGTGTTACCTGAGGGAGAGGAATAAAGAGAAAAATAAAAAAAGCACTAAATGGTAAATCAAATGTGATTTAATAGTACTTAACTCTTTAGCTCCTCTACACTGAAACCCAGAGCTTCCTGACAAGCCCACTGTGGAACTCACTGAAAGGTTCACACAGCAAAAAAAAGGTCAATTTGAATGAACCAGACAATTTTGAAATACTATTTAAAGGGTCATTAAGAGATTTTTTTTTTGTGGGTTTGTGTGAGTTTTTATTTATCACAATAAAGACCTGGAAACTAAGAAGTCACAATAGACATTAAAAGATCGAAACTATATCCAAGGATGACTTGCAGAAGTAATAAATTAGGGTCTAACAATGGTTCTTCAGCAAGAACTATAGCACATTTCTTCAATGTGAGTGTGAAGTTGGGATTCTTTTTAAAGTCTTTCAACTATTGAAATAAATATATGTGCTTTGTTCCTGTGCAAAAACCTTAATTCCTTTAATCACGTTATTTTTCTAGAATGGATAAGCTTTAAAACTGTCATTTCTGCAAAGAAATCAGATATGGTTTTAAGACTTCCTCTACTTCATATTTCAACAAATACTAGTTTTTAAGTAGAATTTGATTTCCTTTGTGCTCAGCTTGCAGCACCAATTATGGCCAAAACAAAAACATTCAAAACTAAATTAATTTTAACATAAAATAGTAATTGTAAAAATTTACATTCATTGTAAAGTGATTCTCATACATCCCAATTTAAGCACTTTATTACACATTTAGTTTTATGTGTACTATTAGTCCCACTAAAACCTCGTTGTCACGCATGAAATGATGTATCTGTTTGCTCGACTTTAGGAAGTCTTAAGAAGTGTGAATATAATAAATACAACCTTTTAAACACCTAGGACAGCATAAGTACATATATATTCAAGATTTGAAATGTCAGTTTTAAAAGTTTTGCTCACTTCATTATTGACATGCATTATTTACAGACATAGCATTTCATCTCACCAGTGAAAAATTAGTTGTGCTCATGATAATAAAATCTTACTTGCACATCCATTCTTTATCAGATTTTATCTGTATTTACTGAAAATATGTAAATAGAATTTGTAAGTGAGAGACAGTTAATTTGATACATATCAGAATCAAATGTTACAAGTTTATTTAAAGAAAAGATAAGTGTCTTAGTCAAAGTTTAAAAAATGAGCATGCCCTCAGCTGCCTCTGAACTGTACAAGAAACTTAATTTGCTAAAGGTTTTCATAGAGCAATGTCTTCTGTATTTTTCACAACTGATGCAATAAATCCCAGTCTCCAACCACTTGAGACAAGCCATTACAGTTCAAGAAGTATCTGTAGCACTACAATGTTTATTGTGTATGAAACAAGACACATATGAAATTCTAGGAACCAGCTCTGGTGGTTAGCAGGCTTAACTCACTGGATTTACCACAGAGGAGAAGCAAAGATTATACAAGTGCAGTGGGGCTTGCTGCTAAAACCCTCCCAATTTGCCTTCTAATATTGAAGTTAAAGATATTCCTGATTAGGTTGAACAAGAAAATAAATATCTCCATTCTAAACAGTGGCAATAAACAATCTGACAGCCAGTATTAAAATAAGAACTGACCACTCAAATTCATAAATGCAATTTAAAGTAAAACAACCCAGTTCCCAGTAGCTGCGAGATACAAAGTAATCAATGCCATTTGGAAAAAAAAATATCCTACTATCTACCTATTAGATACCTTAAGTATAGAAGCTGATTATTTTGCCTTGTTTAAAGATTCACAGCTGTATGCATACAAATTCCTGAAGCTCAAATACTTCCCATACACACACTCAAACTCTTAAACAAAAATTTTATTATGTTTTGCTACATGAAAATGGGACAATCATATGAATTCAAGTTTTCCTAATGCATGCATGCTTTCCACAGTACTGGAAACTATCTCCTCAAATTAAATATTGATGCAGCTTTGCATATTCTTTATAACTAATGTAACAACACTATTTTGTCATTTAAAGCACATGAAAAGCAAATTTTCAACTAAATTTGAAGCCAGCCATACCTCACTTAAGGTATTAAATCAGCAAAGCTTATAAAATATATTCTAACTGTACACTTGGCTAAATATGAAGGAATTGTTACCTTTTTATTTAGCTTCAGCCAAGTTGAGTAGCCTTTGCTGTCCACATACTGCAGCCCAAAAAACCAGACTTCACGAAGACCAACAGTTTTCACCACCTAAAGAAAAATGACCCATAATCATCAGTAATCACTACAGTACATTTTTTAAACTGGTATTGTGTAGCTTAATAAAGCTATGTAAACAATTTCAAGATGAAATGAAATCAAGTCTTCTTTATCAAGGAGATAAAGTGGTAGCAAAGCATCAGGTCAGGGAACCCCAGAGTTCTAAATGAACTCAAACAGTCCAAGCTACCAATGGGAGCGTGCAGCTCACCGTGCACATCAGCACCTGAGGAACAGAAGGGAGTAACAGGACCCTGAGGTTACAAAGCACATCTGGGACATGACCTGCAGCCCTACGGAGAGGTGAGTACACTCCAGCAGAAGACAACTGGTGGAACAATAATAAAGAGTAATATTTGTGGACAAGTATGATGTAACAAGGATGAACTGACTCCTCCAAATAGTTCTGCCATCTTCTAAGTGCTAATGATAAAAGGAGTAAGGATGATCTACTTAATTAAACATACATGACCTTCCTGTAATACTTCAGATCAGGTCTATCACCAAAAGCTACTAAAGAAGCAAAATCGTCCTTGAACAGAGGGAAGGTTGTTTTATGGATGCACTGCTTCAAACGACAGACAAAAACCACAGGCTGTTTTCATCATAGAATTGTAGTGTAACCACTAGGGAAGTCCCCCAGGACTTCAAAACAGGATGAAATCCATGTGACAAAAATCTGCTGTAAAAAATCATCCATAAAGATGTGTAAATAACAGTAAAAAGATGAACTGCAATAAAAGATCATATTTAATAAAAGCAAAACACTGTACATAAAAGACAACTATTTATGTGAACAGAGTTCCGATTGTAAAGCAAAAAGGCAAGAAAGCTATAACATTAGTATACACATGTATGGTATTCACAAATCTCTAATTCTACATAAGAGCTGGTCACATCGACTTATAAAAAAGGATGCTGCAGCACTGGAAATGTTTCAGAAATCTTGAAAAGAACGATCAGTGACTTGGAACATTTTTTGCAAAGCTAAGACAAGAACTAGGGCTACTGACAGAGAAATAAGGAAAGATATGATACAGCTCTATAAAACTTGCATGGCATGTAGAAGGAAAGTAGGGAATGATTGTTCATTATTTCTTATAATGTAAAAATTAAGAGAATCAACAGAAATCATGACATAGCAGGCTCAAAGCAAACAAAAAGAAGCACTTTACTACAGAGTGTAATGAAACTGTGGAATTACTTTACAAGTCTTTTGCCCAGCAAAAGCATATGTGGATTTAATAAGCAATTAATCACAAAGGTCCAGCAAAGATTATTAAATGACTGTAAACTCTGGCTCCACATATCACATATGGTAGTACTTACATATGTCCTCAGGTTGGACCATGGTGCCAAGCTGCTTTACTGAAGGCTGTTTTATGGAAGCATTCAGATGCATGTGAAGTAAATAGAATTTTACACAAAGATCCTCCTCCACTTTAAAGTAGTACTATCGGGTTGCAAAATTAAGATTTTGAAAATTAGAAAATGTCATAAGATAACTATGCAAATTTACTTCTGCTGCCTTGCATATTTGCATAATCACTTAACAACCATTCCAGTGTGCACCTTTTTTCTTCCTTTATCATGTCACCTTCAAATTCCAAAGCACAAAATGGACAGTGTTTGTGGATCCAACCTGATTGATGCCTTGAGTAAGCATGGTTATTTCCTCTAGAATTCCCACATTATTTACTTTACATCATAAGAAATACTAAGAACAGGTGTATGTTACTAGTATGGTCCAAGCAGCATTAAATTTGGTGCCCCAACTCAGGCATTTCAGATCTGCTGTGTTTTTTGGCACAGATCTCCTATATAATGCTGATCAAACTTCTTATAGCTTTATCAGATGACTGAGAATGCTCTTTACTTAGCAGCTGTCCAAACTGAGCCCTTGTACCTCATCAGCTCTCTGAGCTGCAAAGAACTGCAGATGCTCAACAGCTCTGCCCGCAAGGCACAAGGAGACAAGTGCTCGTGCCCATGTCAAAGCATTTTGCTCTCAGCCCACTAACTCCGGCCCTTGAGATGCACGTGATTTAAATACAGACAACCTGGGTGCGGCAATGCAGAGCTACACAAGTTTGCAAAATCAACACTAAAAGCAGCAGACTCCACAAATAAAGAAAAAGCATTGCCTACACTGCCTCTCAGCTCAAAGGAAAGAGAAACAACCTTTCTGAAACTTTGTACCAAGAGAATACACTTACACACTGCAGTAGCATCATATGAAAAGCAAGTAGAAAATTAAAAACTTAGGAGTTTGACTCTGGCTCAAAATTTCTATTTAGTAGCTTCAGGCAAGCATTCATCACATCTGTAAAACAGATTTATCCACCATCATATCCTACAACTTGACTATTAATAGACAACAAGAACTTCTTGGAGAAGAAAAGCAACCTGAACAAGGTATGTTTGGGCAAATCACAACATACACATAAAGACAACCTAACAAGGATTTCATACAGTCACCTTCCACAAGATTGTAGAGAGGGCTTTGGAGACATCTGGAAAGGACAGTGGGGTACAACATGAAATAAAGGAGATAACCCTCACATTCCTTCTGAATGGCAGCTACAGTGAGCCAAAAGCTACTAATGCACAGTGCTAACAAAACAGAACAAATCCTCCATGACTACCACCAGTGTGTGGAAATACATCCCCCACAGGGTTCCTCCTCTCCCAGGAAAGCTGTAGATGCTTAACTGGTTGACTACAGGAGGACAGATTCCCTCTTGCCTACTCTGACCACTGACAGGATAGACACAGGGGCCAATGATAAGTATGTTAGAACACCTGAAATGCAAGTAAAAAAAAAAAAAAGCTTGTGCAATAAATAAGTTGTTTACTGAGTTTGACAATGGAAGAGAAAAGAAGCCACAGATTTCAAATGCTGAATTCTTGTCTGCTAGCAAATAAAGATGAGAACACACATATGGAATGGTAAACAAATCAACAACTCGAGAAAATGCCAGTTAAAAGTTTAAAAGAACACTGGCTGGTAAAAGGTTGAAAGGCTGTTCACCAAAAATGTAGATAAGCACTAGATAACAGCTGAATTCATGGAGAGGTCCTTTTCTACAAACAATAACCAACCTGCATGTCATGTTCACTGCTTCTACATAAACCCTGAAGGTTAATCCTTCCACTACCAGTGCTATTCAATTCCCTTTCCATAGAGAAACAGGATAACTTTTTGTCTGAAAATTTCATGCTGGTTTAACAATACAGTTCAGCTCTAGATGTTATACGTGGAACTCACACCTGAATTTAAGATCAGGCTAGGAACGTTTCTCACACACAACTATTCTGGTTGATTTTTCTTGACCTAATTTTTTTTTTTTCAATTTAAAGCTCCAGAGGTAAGAGTTGGTGAGATGTCAAACACCACACAGAGAACTGAAGAACAAAGAAGAGAGCATGAGGAAAATTCAGAACTGTATCTTTGTCCCTGCTTGCAAATGCCCCAATTTGGATGAGCCTGATTAATTGGGCACAAGACATTACACAGCAGAATGTCACCCCACCCAACAGTGCATGGCAGAAGATAGCAAAGGCTGGCAGAAGACAAGTAACAGCTTGAGCCTTCCATGCCACAGAATGCCATACTTTTATATGGTGATGATGATGATGCTGGTTAGACAAAAAGCAAAACAGCCCCTTTTTTTCAAGAAGTCTTTAAGAGTCATGAAGTTTATTCTTTTGTAGGGGCTGAAGATATATGCTACTGACGTTAGAGAGGAGGGCAGGCAGTAAGTGTTAAGAGTCAGTCATTTCAAACAAAAACTGCAAAGGTGATTTCACTTATCTAAAAGTTCAGTATTAAAACAATAAACATTGTCTTCTTTTCAATTTATATAATAAGACATTTAATTGACTCTAACGGGTCAACTATAAGTTTAAAGAACTTTTTTGATGTATTACTTTCTCTTAGTACTCATCATTACATACTTCAAGCATCTATAGTAGAATGGACATAAACAACTTCTAGACATAATTGCTGATCTACCTTAACTACTTTTGAAGAGTAATTTCAGCTATTTCCACATTTCCTAATCAAAGGCATACATCTTGGATCTAGATAATAAAATGTATTTATTGGTATCTTATATCTGTGTTGGCAAACACATTGACATGATTCCATTCTTAAGGCTTCCTGTAACACCCCACAACACAGATCAAAAACTTGTTTCAAGATTCAGATGACTAACATCACATGAGTGCAAGAACAACCCTGTTTAGGAAATCATTCCCTTGGTCCATTTGACTGATGTACAACACACACCATCAACTGAGTGTGCAGTTCTGATAGGTCTGCAATCCATAAGCACATTAAGGTCATAATTTTCAACTGTTCCTTTTTCCTGTCCTTTTTTTTTTAACATAAGATTCCAAACTGGTTCATAATACAACATTATTTAGTTCTAACATTTGGGAAGTGAAAAACCATCTTACAGCATCTATTGCTGGAAAGCAATTGTGTTATCTTTCATTGATGAACTGTTACATACATGTTTCTAAAATGCGCAGTTGTAAAAACTATATTGCAGTAGCAACTATAATCGTATTAGACATTAAAAGCACAACTAATTTCAAAGCAGTTCCATACACAATTTATCTGAAGCCTCACTGGTAACATTTTTAGAGAGTTGTCTTTGAATTCAATATGTTCCATCGAAAGGAAATTCAACTAACTCAGAGTATAGCTTAGATAACATATGGAAAAACAATCTGTATATGAGAACACTACCACTTTTTCAGACTATGCCTTAATAATCACAACACTCTTGTGCTTGTACTCACATATACATAGAGACATGTAAGTTACCTGATCAAAGAGCTGCTTGCCTGTTGTATTGGGCTGGATGGCAAATTCCAACTCTGCATCCATTGTGGTTACTCTGACATTGATCTAGAGAACATAAGGAAACAGTTAAATCATACTGTAACAGTGTAAAACTTCTATATCCTGTGATTAGCCTGTAAGAAACAGTAAGTTGAACAAGTGTAATGGTCTTGTGTACACACAGAATATAGCAGTAAGAAAACCAGAAAATTTGAATCTGAAAAATTTCTCATATATATTTAGTGTAAAAGCACAATCAGGAAAGTATTTACCAGTAGGTTGAAAGGTTAATTAGAGATTAAAGCACAAAATTAATTTAATGGGAAGCTGACATCACTACTGAACAGCTGAAGAACACTGGGGCATTCAGCTGCTGGGCACTACCTTTCAGAGGGCTTTCCAAATGCATGCAAAAGTTCTTGGTCACATATATATCGTTTTTAAGATATTTATGCCCAGCAATATCAAAAGACAAGCAGCCTTCTGCTTGCCATTTCTAAAATCAAGCAGTTTGGTGGTCAAACTATTTAGGACTAGAATCTGTACATCTCAGGACAGACTAGAAGCAGGTTTTCATCAATGGAAAGAAAAACTACTGAAGTTAGCTCTCCTTAGTGCCAACCTCCTTCAACTCCCTTACCACAAGACTAAAAAATCGCCATCATTCAGTGAGCCTCCTTCTCCTGAAAGGGAGGACCATTCTCCAGATGACTCCTGACAATCACTGGGTTCATTTGGCATAAAACAAGAAGTCAAATACTGCAGGAGATAACGGGAAGCCTTACTTGGAAGTACAACAGTCTTTTCCAATTTCTCTTCAGCTGGTACATACAGAAGTATTTTCATGAAACAAAACAAATTATTACACACACAGCACTGTCTTTTCAGTGTTAGAACAGTCCTTAACTCCTACTGCCAGGGTATCACATTTTATTCATCTTTAGTGCATAGGAATATAAAGTGTAAAGGTCAAATATACCTTCCTATAAATGCAAAAACTCCCAAATTCACACAGGTATATTCCAATTTCTCCCTAGTGTAGAAAAGGGAACAGGAATAAATTATGACTTGTATTACATGTTCTTGATCTATGCACACTTGAACCATTTCCATTAACTATTTCCCTAATTTTGCCACCAGGTGGAATACTTTGAGAAGTGATTGTCTGGAAAAGACGACAAGACAAAACATGGGAGCAAGATCTAAGGTGGGGAAAAGAAAACTGCACAGCAGCTTCTCCTCATGCAACAGATGAAGCTCAATCACTGCTCCCTTCAGTGGCAAAGAAAACATGAGGGGGATACACAAAACAAGAATAGCAGGAGCCTGACGACCTCTAGGTTATAGACCTGCAAACAAGAATGATAGAGGGGGCTTAGCCAACTTTACTGTGTGTGCAAACTGATAAAGAACAAGAGTTGAAGACTTTGCAGTAAAAGATAGTTTAATTTTATTGCAAAAAAAAATTTTAAAAATACAGGGTGTGTGTCAGGAAGAAGGGAAAATATGTTTTCTTCAGATTCTCTCAGTCTGTCCATTCCAAAAGAAGAAAAAAAAAAACAAACCTTAAAGAACATAATTCCTCTAACAAAATAACTAATTTTAAGTGGTAGGTCTAACTCACTGCCAGTTGCACTAGTTTAAGCATGACAGATTGCCCCTTAATTACAAAAATTTAATTTTTCAACAATTTTTCTATTTAAAAAATGAAGCCTTCTTTAGGGTAGTCACAAGAAAGCAAGTTACAAAGAAGAAGGCCAAAAAAAGTTTTATTAAATGCCGAAGTGTTCTGTTATACAACACCACCATTGCCAAAACAAGCAGCGTCACAGAAGATCTACAAAGCACAGCAAGTTCAAAAGTAATCACAGCAGCAGGCAGCAGAAATTTCTTATATAAATATCCTTATAACAGATGTTATCTACAAATGCAAGAAATACTACCTGAGAGTTTATCCTTCACAAGAACTAGAATACCCAAACAGTAAGGCAATAGCTGTAATACAACTCAATACAGCTCTAAATTCTGCCTGCTTCTGGATGCTACTGCTCTAAAAAATCTGAGTGCTCTAAGCATACAGAGCTGCTGCAAGTACTAAGAGTACCTGGCCACTTATACACATTACAGAAACTGCTTAAGCCTGTAGCATTTCTGTTTATCTTTGAACTTCCAATTAGCAGCTCACTCAGCTGCTAATCGATATTTACACATTCAGTTCTAATAAGAAAGTTGCAAATTACATGACAACAATGTTAAAATGTTTCCTTTTGTGATATGAAAAATTTAAGAACAGACAAAGTTAACACTACAGTTCATTTTCTTTCCAAAAGAATTTGGACTGACTTTGATTTTTGGCAGACAAATACCAGGCTTTTAAAAACTTGTAACATTGTTTCACACCTTCAATTACATCTGGGCATGGAACATAAAGTTACTTTTATCAAAACATGAAGAGCCCCAAAGGTCAACTTATCTAATGCAAACCTTGATCACAGGGCACCCTCTCAACAAAAATCAAACCTCTGGTATCAGTTGCATTGTCTGTAAAATATAGCTAGCAAACTACATTAGGGGTCATAGGGGAAGTTTCCATATCTCAAACAGGGCAGGGAATTGAGAAAACAGAGGCAGAGATAGAAGGTCCAGGAACCTCAGCAATGGTCTGTCACTCATGTAACCTCTGCTGGGTATCCTGCTACTTTGAAGCAATTCTGTTTACGTGCCACTGGCAAGGGGGGAAATTATCTGAACCACACATTACGAGGACAGGCACTACTCTGAACCAACTTTACCATACAAAAACAGAAACAGGAAGGAGTTCTTGCTCCTTGGTGACAAGAGAAATGCATAAAGGTTTCCTGTAGCAAGTACTGGAAGGCTACCACTTCACATCCCACAAGGTCCATTCAGCACCTGCTTTTCAAACTTGCTCTCACCAGGATCGCACATCTCTGTAACAGAATCTGACAGCTCTCTTCTTCCCATTAGTTCAGCCAATTATTATCTCAAGTTTGCATATTAAACAGAATCACAGAATAGTTTGGCTTAGAAGACCTTTAAAGGTCATCTACTCAACTTCCCCTGCAATGATCATGGACACCTTCCCCTACATCAGGTTGCCCAGAGACCCATCCAACCTGACCTTGAACATTTCCAAGGATTGGGCATCTACCATCACTCTGAGCAACTGTTAGAGTTTCACCACTTGCATCAGAAAAATTTTCTTACTTATATGTAGTTTGAATCTATACCCTTTTCGTTTAAAACTATTACCCTTGTCCTATTGCAACAGGCCCTGACAAAATGTTTGTCCCACCTCTCATAAGCTCCCTTTAAGTAATGAAAGATCACAATAAGGTCTCCCCCTCTCTCCCCCAGGCAGAACAACCCAAACTGTCTCAGCCTCTCCTCATATGAAGGGATGCTGCATTCTGAAAACCATTTCTGTAATCCTTCTCTAGATCTGTTTCAACAACACCCTGTCCTCCCTGTGCTGGGAGCCCAGAGCTGGATGCAGCCCTGCAGGTGGGGTCTCACAGGGCAGAGGGGCAGAATCCCCTCCCTGCCCTGCTGCCCACACTGGTTTGGCTTTCTGGGCTGTGAGTGCACACTGACAGCTCATGGCCAGCCTCTCACCCACCAGCACCACCAAGTCCCTGTCAGCAGGGCTGCTCTGCATCTGCCCATCCCCTGTGTGCACACCGGGGGATGCCCCAAACAAGGTGCAGCACTTTGTACTTGGTCTTGTTGAACCTCAGAAGGTTCACACTGTCCAACTTCTTGAGCTCGTCCAGGTCCTTGGCATAGCAGCAGGCTGAGTTTATCTGTATTTTACCAGACTTGCCTCAGAATGATTAAACATGGCCAAAGGAAAGGGAAGAGCACACACTAAAGAACTAGGCATTGACTATTCTTTGCCAAAGGTGCAACTGATGCTTTGATAACAAATGTTGCTAATGGGTTATGAGGCTATTTGCCACAGCTCACAAAATACTACCTATAGAAAAATATTCTACAGCAAATTATCTATCAAATAATTTATCATAACCAATGAAGAGTACAATCAATGAACATATCTGGAACAACAAACAACAATGTGTACTTAAAAGCATGCACTTCATATGGGAATTGTATTTTTACTGCATTTGTTCACCTTTAGGGACTTGCAAAAGTATTCCTGCCTTTTTTTGTAGTACCTAACTTCAATCCTCCACTATTTATGGGAATATTACACCGTCACCACACAAACCTTTGAACCTCTCCTCAAAATGAAACATGCCCAAAACCTGGCTGTAATCTTAATAATCTAAAACTTTCTATTACTGTACTTCAGTCATCCTTTGCAGATATTAGTTATGGCGCTTCAGCTTTCATCATGAACTCCAAAAGTGAGTAGGTACCAATACTGAGAAGAAAAGCCACTTAAAATAACATGGAAATGGTTTCCAAAGGTTTGCTTTGGTTTAATAAATGCAATCCAAATTAGTCATTTGTGAAAGCCACAAACCCCAGTCTGATTCATAAGAAAATTGCATATGGCAAAAGCAGTTTCTTCAAAGAGCTTCCTCACACTGGTTCAGCCATTTATTATCTCAAGTTTGCATACTAAATTGTGTCAAGAGTAGCAGTGTATTAGTCCCACTGCTTTACAGACTGCACTTACACACACAGCACTCTCTCCATAACATCAAAGCAGTTACAGGAAGAGATGAAAGAAAAAAACTTGATAAAGAAGATAAGGTAAAAGGGTAAGTATTAAATAGCAGTAGGAACTGAAGGCTACAGAATAATTCAAAACCAGATTTTACTAATAGATGAGTCAAAAGAAATCAGTCCTCCAAGCTGACATCAGTTATTTATTTATACTTCAGAAATAAATCATACATTCAAGCCATAATTCAAATACTGCATTAAACAGACTCAAAGATTTTCCTGTGTAACAACACCACTGTAGTAAAAAAAAATTATACACTATTTCAATTCAACCACCTTACAGGAATTAGTTTGATCATGCAAATATTAGAATTTTAAACCACCATATTAAACCAGAATTTATTTACTACTTCTGAATACACAGTATCATAAAATGTTGAAGAGACCTAAAAAAATAAATCCTTTGTAGTCTTACTAACTTTGACATCTATCTCTGTTATTCCCCAGTGTAATGCTTGTTTTATTTCATGCCTTGCAATCTTGTACAAAAGTGCTGCAAATTATCACTAAAATCAGATGATAATTTAACTCCTTCTACACCCTCTAAATGCAATATTTCAGTCAATTAAATCTAATCTTCTTAGCGTATGAAATGAGTAACAGTTATGTAACCCATGATGTCTAATTTTAGCTTCTATGTTTCTATTTTCAGTGCAGATCTGTGAGAATGCCATACAGCTGAGAAACATTCTCTATCTATTCTTTTAGGAAGAAAGCACTGAAAATAAGAGTCAACAAATATTCTGTTCTTCAGCAAGCTGAGAATTAAACATACTGAGAACAGCACTTGCACCAGCTCATACAGCAGCAAAGATGTGATTAAAAAAAAGTCATGCATTTCATTCAGATGGATCACAACATGCTAACTGAAGCTAAAATTCACACTGCTAGAGAGATGAACTGAGAATACTAAGTCTCTTTTAAAAACAAATTATTTGGTTTTAAAAGTAGAGTAGATGCTGAGTAACAGCTTGAAAAACTGGAAAGCCACTTTGTCACAAACCCAGCCAAAGTGAAGGAACAGACTTTCTACTGAAGCAATCACAAGAGAAAATGTTTCAATTATGTATATTTTTCAGTCACACATTACCTTACTATCTCAGGACAACATATTAAAGTTGCTTTTACCCTTTTAAAACAGCCTGTTCACCCAAGCCATTTAACCTACTAGCCTCTAAGAAAAAAAATCCCAAACACATGACCTTTTATTACCATGAAAAAGAATCGTTCACAGTGGCATGAAACTTATTTCAGGCTGAGACTTCCAGGAAAAATGAAAGATGTTTGCTATAAAATTCCAGTATGCCACTTTCTACTAGTCTTCATTTACTTGATTTTGTTTGGAATATCACTTAACTTTTCAACATGAAACCAAAAAGAGTCAAACTAAAATCTATTTAATTGCCTTTTCTGTGGTTCAGTGGGTACTGATTTCATTTAAATTGATCTATGCCTTATTTATTTGTTATTTTCTCAACAACAACAACAAAAAAATCATCCCAGAAACACATGAAGAATTTATAGCTGTACTGCACAGGTTTACACATTTACAAGCCTACCACACTTTTCTGAAAACTATCAATTGGATCATTACAGCAGAATCTGAAAAAAGAAAACCTAAATAGGTCACAGCAATACAGAGAGATAAAATAACACCAAAAATCAATCAGTGGTCAAAAATCTCACCACTTATGTTAACTGGGTTTTTTAGCTCTTACCCATGATTATTTCCTTAGTTTTCAGGTTAAATGATTTCCAGCAATGAAGCTACAGAACACTGGCTGTCTTATTGCAACATCTGTCAAAAATAAGCAACAAGGAGCTAAAGCATAAATAGATTCTGGACTAGAAGCACATTTGGTTATTGTGGATTGTCCATAAAGACAACTCCCAAGATCTGCAGTAAATATCCACAGCAAGAGACCTCCTACTGTCCAGTACTATCAAATCTGGGCAGAACAGCAAGGCCCTTCAAAGAACAGCGGCGGATTCATTAAACATAACCACAGCCAAGCTCTTACAGGCTCCAAAGAAGAAAAAAGGGAAAAAAAAAGAAAAAGAGGGGAAGGGGAAAGAAGAGAGCTCCAGAACAAAATCTGAGGTCTGATTTTTATAGGTAATACTACTTAACCTTTGGCAAGCGTGTTACTTCTTTATTCACTGATTACCAACTATAATTACAGCAACCTGCAGTTTACAGGAAGATGCTGAGAAATGTAATCAATTTAATTTCATTTATAATGGCTCCTTTCACTTGGCTTCCTTCTAGGATTTCACGTGCACCTACATCATCAAGAGACACATGAACTCTTTATAAAAAGTCCCTTATAAAAGAAAAACAGAATATCTTTGGCACAAGGCCAGCTTCTTTGCCAAGATCTGGTAGCTAATATCCATTATTAGGGTGGATTATGCGCTCTTTCAACACCACTGCTATCTCAGTTCTAAGGATATTGCTTTCCTTGTGAACAACCCTAAAATTCTTATTTCCTTCAATTTTCTCTGGTCCTTAAAATAGAGAGAACCCTGCCTGCCTAAATTTCATGGTTCCAATCCCAGAATTTAAAAAGAAGTTACCTCATCAGGCTTTTTTTTTTCTAGTCACCAACTCCGTGGCTCCATGGCTCACCAGCTGCATGGAGCTGAAGGCCTCAGAAACCACATGAGCTCACAGTGACTTCTGCCTCATTCTTAAAACAGAGCTTTCCAGTTGAGAAGCTCAATCAAAGGCAGTATTCAATTCTCCTAGCCAGCACTCAAACAGGTCAGAAAACATTATGTTGCTAATCCATTTTCCTGCCCTTTATAGTGCAGCTTTGTGTCACCAATGATCAGGATACAGACAGCTACTTCCAGCTGGAGAAAGTGCCAAGATAGTGCCCCTAATCCACTGGCAGGAAAAGAATAAATTACAGAAACAAGGTATGGCCAGCTGCTCATCAGACCAACTGCAAAGCTCAGAACAGAACTTCAAGCCCTTAGTCCCATGCTCACATTACTCATCAAGATGTACCAAATACCAGCACACAACACAGATTATTTACAGGGGTAATTTCTCATTAATAGCAACACCCTTTTATTTAGCTACGTATAGGGATGTATATGTGTATATGCATGCACATGACACATTTTTTCTTAGCTATAGACCTGCCCTGCTCCTAATCTGCTACCAAAATGAAACATCAGTAAACAAAGAAAGCCTGAAGGCTATTACATAAACCAAGAGAGCAGAGTAGAAATAATCTGACAATTCAGTTCCCTTTTTGAATGCTTTGCTCACTGGATACAAGTGGAACAGACAAGCAAAAGTCATTTAACACGTGGCAGATTAAATCCTAAGCCAGCAATATAACATCAACAGAAAAAGAATCAACCTACTGAATAATTATCTCCTCAAAGACTTCTAGAATTGTCATCAAATGAGAAGTTGGAGATCTTTTTTCCCCCTGGGTAGAAAGTGGATGAACCCTTATCTTAGCTGAAGTGAGAGGAACAGGAGATCACAAACATTGCTTATTTCCTCCCTTCAAAACTTACTTTCTGTGTGATACCGTCTACCATGGTAAAACTACTACCTAACCTAGTGCAGACACTTTACACATGTTTGGTCTTCCCCTGCCAAATCCTGCAGCAAACCCTTCCACTCATTCTCACAGACACTGAGTCAGGCTCAAATTATGCCTCCATTAACTACTGTACATCAGCTCATCTCAAAGTCAACAATTCCTGAAAAGTTATTCCTCCTGTCAGCCAAATGGGCTCCAAGTACTGCTCCCATTTCCAATCATCCCACATGCACCTTGCGGTACCAAGCTCTCTTGGCCATTTTTCCAACATGTTGGTACTATACTGTCTCAACTTCAATTGTACATGATCTAATCTTATGAAATCTAGAAAGGGCAGAGTCAAAATAATTAGAACAGTTGTACGATTATCCCTCTAAAATGTAAAAACCTTCCTAGATTTTAGATTAACATAAACCTGCTACTTACTGGTTTCGGCATTTTTCTTGTTTTCTGTCGTCTCCTGTCCACTTAAATCTTCCAAAAACTGCTTGTCCCCTTCTGCCAAAAACAAAATTAAAAGGGTTGTTTTAAAATTAATCAAAACTTAATCATAGTAAATAGTACAAATACCAAAACAAGTAAGCAAATTCTACATGTACAAAATACACTTCTCAGTAGATGACACACAGAAAAATCAACTAATTTAGCCAGTGCCAGAATCTACAGGTCTCTAGGCAATAACATCCTTCCAAGTTTCTGTAGAACATTTATGTAGTAATGTTACAATACAGAGACGACAGTTCCCAAGTGCTACAAATTCTTTTAAAGGTCTTGTTATCATACATCATCTACTATTAAAAACCTCTACCGTTATTTACAAGAAATATCGTGAAGACAAAACACCTGCTCTAATAATTTTAAAACATCAAAACTTTTATATCGTAGCTATAAAATCATTTGATTCTCTCAGCAAAAAAATGACAGTAACTTTTCCCAAATGAAAAGAAATGCAAGGACATCAACACAGTAAAAAAAAGAAATTCTGCTGTGCTTAAAATAACAGATTTTTTTCTTTTTAAGCAGAAGGGTTTAAGTTATGTCTACACGGTGATGAAAGTATTCACTATTGTTTTCTGTTCCAAAAAAGTTTTCACGCCCTGAAAAAATCTGCTTGCAAAGTTATTGGTAGATATCATCCTACCTCCTTTTCAATTCCTTTTGAATCAGAGCAAGCAGCTACTCACCCTCCTGCACACATTTACAGTAATGACTTCCACAAATCAGACTGTTGCTGGTTTGCAAGGAGCAAAGACTGCACTGCCTTCAAAAACAATATTAAATGGAATTACACTTAGTATAAGTGTGGCATGTTAGAATAATCTGACATTTCAGCATTATAACTCCACAGCTGCAACAGATGAATAAAATCTTCTGAAGTGCTTAAAAGAAAGAGAAAAACAGAATACTTGAGAGCAACCCAGTTATCAAAAACAAGCTTCTGTATAACTGATCTTCCATTCATAAAGAAAATTGAAAAAATAAAGTATTTTTATATAAAACTTACAGAAGAAAATTTTCCTTGCTTCTTGGCAATAAAAACACAGTAAATATTAGAAACATATGCACAGCCATTTAAGGTGCACTAGCATTTTATTTTTTATTTCTTGTCCTAATATGTAGAGATATGTTTGAAAAGGGAGTAAAAAACAGATAAAGGACGAACACAATTTAAAAAATTTGGCTGGTAAAGAAAACAAATATTGTAACTAAAGATTACAGAAAGAGAGATCTAATGGCATAATTGACATATGGAGAAAAACTGTTTAACAGAAAATCACCCTGAAAATGTTAGAACGCTATCTTGAAGTTACATTCATTACGATAGAACTAACCTAGCCTAACTCTAGGATACTCTACGCCTAGCACACAGACAATTACACTGCAGCTGATTTTTTTAATTACAGAAGATACTCTTGAGAACTGGACAGTATGACAGTCATGTCTCAAATGCAGGCTCGCTGCCTGATGTGCAGTGCCAGTTTATGCACTGAGCCAAGGCATTCCCATTTCTTTATTCTGATCTGCACAGAGTAGGGAGCTGGGTGGGAACCCACCAAAGGCCAGCACCCCCAACATCCGAACTTTACACCTTTCATACATTTCAGCAAACCAAGAAATCACAGTTTACTTGCTACAGGTTACAAAGTTCTCTTCTTGATCAACATTCTACCTTCTAGCAATCCAATGATTCCCTCCCTTCTCCTGCCAGTCACACCACATGCTCAGCCCTTCCCCTCTGGCTTAGGGAGCCTGTGGGCCCCAAGTTGTGGTCACAGTCTCCCCCTGCCAGAACTACCTCTTCTCCACTTGGAGCTGATTCAACCCAGTTGCCGAGTTGGCTTTGTTTGTTTCTTCCTTATCTTGGGAGTTCTGCCAAACGTCCTTGCGGCTCGTGAATTCTGCATTCCCTGTGCCCACTATCAATGGAACATCCTTCTTCCCAAACTTTGCTAACTTTCCCATGAGTCTGAGATGGTTGAAGAGTGCCAAGCCCTAAACCTTAACAAGACAATTGTACTGACAAGTCATTTATCTTTCTAACACCTGCACATCAGCAGTAAGACTACTGTTCTAAGATACTGTTAAATATATTCTTGAACACTATGAATACACTTTTCCTCTATTCCTCTCCCCTGCTTTTAACTAGAAAAGCTTCCTGAGGAGGAAAAAAAAATTGGCTTTTGATAAAAATTCAACAGCATGTTTTCCTTTCAGAGAAGAAACTGCCACCTCTTCTCCCTTCTTTCCCTAATGCCTTAGAAAAATCCAAGGGAATTACAGAAACCAAAACAAGCCTGGCTGTAATATCAGTTAACAATTAGCAGGATTCCAAGCTGTAGTAATCCCCGTGCTCACCTCTGACAGCAGAGGCTCAATGCTTGAAAAACTGAAGGCAGATTGAAGCCCTAGAGTTACACGCAGTTAATTAACGATGCAAAAGCTAAATTAGATTCTCATCCACCATTTTGTAAGCACGCCCAGTCAACAGTACCCAAAGGAACAGAAAGTAGCACAGCTACCTTCCTGTGCCTTTAGTTACACAGCACTGAAAAGAAGGGCTATGGTAAGATGCCTGATAAGGGAGTGCAGTCTCCAGGAGAGCAGAGACAGCACATGGCACAGGACCAAGAGCTGCGTTATCAAATGATTCCTTTTTGAAGTCTTTCTAAAAGACAACACGTCTAGCAATTCCGACAATGACTGCCATACCCTTATACATTTGATCACTACAAAATCATTAATAAGCATATCCCAGATTTTCGCTTTGGGATTTACTCAAGCATTTTGTTATAATATTATCAACAAACCGTAAATTATTTATTTGAAAACTTACTTTAAAACTTTAAGGTAACTTTAAAAATAAAAAATGTGACTACAGGTTAATCCTTTGTCATCAAATCCCAATTGGGAGACATATTTTTGCATGCAAGAGAACAAAGTTATCAGCAAAATGCAAGAATCCTTTTACGTATAAAACCCATTAAAAACAAGTCTTACTGTTGGTCCTACAGATGTCATGGGCCTGAGAAATTATCACAGTATATGGGCAACAGAAAAAAAAATCTCTGTAAAACAAACAGCACCCCATGTATTTTTTGACAAAGTGTCTGCTCATATCTTTTACTAAAGTAAAAAAAACCTCTATAATTTCTTTTAAAAAATCTTGACAAATATAAATTTATATCCAACTATGCTGAACTCATTTCCACTGTTTTCATTTTAAAAATAAAACAAAAAAGCTTATGTCAGCATTATTATATATAATACAAAAAACAGCCTGTGTCAGCCTGAATATGCTTTCATATTCAAAACCTTGTGCAATTTTGAAACAGTACATTCACACAAACACATTGTAACTATTATATGTATATAAAAATCAAGAAGTTCACAGATCTTAAAACTGCAAACATTGACATTAAATAAGCACTGAATAAAAACCAAAAAACACCCTCTTTTCCCAATTATTTGCACTAGCTAACATCAAAAAAAACAAACATGAGGGAAACGTTAGGCCAAAAGAAATCAAAAATTGCAGCCAGGCAAAATATTATGTATCTCCAGTGTTATTACTGGAGTGGCAGTTCACTTTTGCTACTAATGCCAGTTCAGATAAATTTATATTTAATAGATGCAAGATTTTTAAGATTTTTTAAAGATTTTTTTTGAAGCAACTAATTACTTATACTTACTTTTATCTTAACACTCATAGGAAATGGCATTGCCAATAGTGGGGGGGGGGAAAAAAAAAAAATCGAACAGCAAAAAAATGCCCCAGTCAGCTGGGATTGGGAATGACAGTCCTTTTGATTCCTGCATTCTGAAACCAGAGTGTGACCTACTAGGCATAAAGGCTCATCATTTCAGCATTTACAATCCTAAAGGTCCCTCTTCCAAGTCAAGATTAACAGGGTTGTGACTCTGTAGACTTCCTACTGCTACAACACTCAGGACCTTCATGAGCGTATGCAGTAATCTGGACTCTGGACCAAAACAACAAAAGTATCAGCAGGCTCTGCATCACAAACAGATATAAAAGTCATCCAGAACTCTCTTGAAACGAAAAGCTGTGATTTCAACTAATTTCACTGCAAGGCAGTTGAGATTTTTAAATCAGTATCATCCACGTTTCTAGTTATGCCACAGAAAGCAACAAATAAAGCAACTGTTGAAAGATGACAATGAAAGCTTTCTTCAGAAAATGATGGTGCATAAAATGCCTGATGCCAAAATTCTGTCAAATAATTTATGCAGCAGCTGTTTTCAAAAGAAACATTCATAGACACAGCCATAGGTCTGAGGTCAGGTGAGGATGGGCTATAGCACGCAGAAAGCTCAAGCAGGATGCTTGGCTAGTAGAGAAGCAACACTCAAAAGCAGGATCCCCATCCGACAGCTTAGGGGCCCTCTCTCAGGAGGAGTCCCTCCAGCAGCATCCCTCCTCAGCTTGAGCAAGAGGTTTACCATCTCTTTCCCTAAATACAGACAGATGCCAGGGACCACAGAGCTTTACTTACAGCAACATAACTCACTTGTTTATTAACAGAAACTTATTTAAAATTAATATACATTTTCTTTTTGAAGTCTTATCCCATTCCATTTTTTTGTGGTACCTAAAAGTTTCAGATCTTTGTGGCGGAAGCAATAGGTTACTCACAGGTCATTGGGCCTGATTAACTGGTCTCAGATTTCTACAAAAACGTGTCTCTACTCCAGAGCAGTCTGTGAATGTCTGCAGGGCAATCATCTTTCACACTAACAGCTCCCTAATGACACACTTGCTGCAATCCAATAAAGAAGTTCATTTGCCACAGACTTCACTTCTGCATACATCTTTTTCAGACGGACAGAGCGACCGCCTACACAGCTGTCTGCAACATAAGCAAACCACGGCACGAACTAAAACAAGCCATTTATCTCACAGGAAAAAGAAAAAAAAAAGAAAAAAAAACCCTGAATTGTACACCTAATACACAAAAACTGAGATCTGACCAGGGCTAGACAACACATGCAAAGTTTTACATGCCGCCTTTTTTTTTATGTGTTGTATCTCCCTTCTTAAAACCACCATTCCCCCAATCCTCCCTCCTCTGAAACGCCCAAAATAGGCTTGCTGTCTCTGAAAAATAACTGCAATAGAATTAGTACAACTTATGTATTCAATGTATCTATAGGAAAATAATTTTGAAGAGCGAAGTACTTCTTCTAAACTGGACTTCCTGCGAACTTCTGTTGCAGTTGCCAACACAGTATTCAACTGAAAGCAACTTCATACTAGTCAAAGAACATTTGTGCGTTACTTGCAGTTTCGCCACTTAATAAACTGGCATGTTTTACCTTCAATTAACAATTTACCTACACTTAATATTTCTTAAGTTTAGTAGCCTTCAAGTCCCCACAAATGCACTACGGGAAATTCACAGATTCTGAAGAGTCCTACAATAGAATGGCCAACCTCACCATGTACATTGGATGCACCATCAAAAATGGAAACCACAAGTATAAACTGATGGAAGTACTGTTGCTTCCAAGTGCAATAATCCTTTCTCTAAACATACAGTTAGCAAAGAAATAGGACATGTACCCAGAATTTTGGGTATATCTCATCCAAAAGTCTATTTTCTGTATTTTCTGAATGACGCTGTTAAGTCTCTTACAACCAGTTCCATAAAATAAAGGAAACTTATGAACTTATGAACCCATATCATTCTCCATATAAACTAGCCAGAGTTCTTAAATTGCAATGTCCAAGGGTAAAGATTATTAACTGCCTTTTTGGGACAACGTTGTATTTCTTTTCCTTTGTACTACATGACTGGAAGGTTTCACTTCACAGAGTGATTAATAAATATCTAAAGTAGAAAGGAAAAAAATCTTGAATCCAAAGTACAGCTAAGTATTAACCTATTGGTAAAGTTAGCCAACAAATGCAGTTCCTCAGTATTGAAAGGAAAGAGTTTCTAGGCTCCTTCAGCTCTGGAGTCAACTTGCTGAGCACGCAGATTACACTGGGTGCTGCTTTAATGGATCAGTATCTCTCCACAATCAGTTCTTTCTCCCGAAGTTTGTATAAAGCTTTGTTTACATTTACAAACTTGAAAATCCTCCCTTTCCTCTACTCCCACAGACTTCTAATGCAACAGAAAGCGATAGGATGGCTTTGATGTATTTAACACATCCAACAGAAAGACGTAAAGCTCTCAACAACTTTCCTCCTCACCTCTGCCAACAGAGGCACCCCTTCTCAAAAAGAGGAGCGAGGCAGCTGAAGAAGAAAGGCCCTTCACCTATCTTGCCAAAGGCTAAAGGAACTTTGCCAGGAACTGCTTTCTCACATCATAACATCTACACATCTTACCCTCCTGGTTTTGCAGCTCGTAGGTGGATCTAAATCCTCACTCTCTTTACGGCTTTACCCAATTTTCTGTGAAACAACCTTTTCCTGGCAATACTATTACCATAGCCCTGCAATGCTCTCTTACTGCAATGGCAGAAACAGTCTGAGCAGAACTCTTTTTGTCATCTCCACACACACTTTTACTCCTTTTCTTTGAGTCAGCACTCAAGAAAAAAATCTCTGGACAGCTCCAGACAGGTCACACCGTGTCATTTTTTCATGCATTTTCTAAAGATGTTTCGGATTTGCTCTCCAGTTTTCCAACCTAATAGAACAACAGTGTCACTCCAGTACAAAGCTTGGAAGTACGCCACTGCCTTGCAATTGCCATTTGCTGGGAGGCTGCTTATCTGGGAACACTGCTCTGACTCGCAGTTTATTTTTCTCACAGTCCCTCTTATGCTAAATCAATAGATCAACAGAGGTAAGTCTTACAACCCAATAAACAGTTACAACTTGTCCCATCGTTAATGATTAAAAAACAGCTTCATCGCCGTGGCCATAATGTTACTGTACACCAATTCCACATCTTCCCTGGGAACTCTCGTTGCCCAGCAGCGCTGTGCCAAGGCACCGAGAGCTGACAGCACAACCACATCCCCACCCTCCGCTCCATGTGCGAGGCGCTGTGCAGGCACAGCATCCCCAAAAACGCTCCCGGGGCACAGACACGGTGACAGGCACCTCCGATGGAAACCGGAGGGACACACAACAGGCATACATCTGAAGCCTGACGCGAATCAGCCACGGAGACTGAACTACTTAAAACTCAAAAATGCCACTCCCGTAAGTCAGCTTAAAAAATGGAATCTTTTGAAAAGCCTGTACCAGAAAGAGGAACACGAAATACTTGTCTAGGGTGTTACACAGACTGGAAAAGACAGCTTAATAGCACCTTACAACTAAAGTGATTAGTTGTGTTGGCATGGAGTCCAAAGAGTTGGGGTTTTTTTCGCGTTCAGGTTAAGAAACTGACAAAAGACAAGTGAATTCCACAAAGTTGAAACTAAAACCCCTTATCTGCGCTAAACTTTAAGCGACGAGGTTAATTACAAATGCCCACGACTTGTACAAAACATTAATCCATTCAAAAAAACAATGCACAAAGGCTCATTCAGGGCCGCTGCGCCCATTACGTCGGTCAGTACTTAAGGACTCTTAAAAACGCGCATTTGTCGAAAACAATAGACAGCAACAGATGCTCCACAGCACTTGTTTATGAAGTAATTCCTTATTATTCTCCCACACCGCCGCACTCAGCTGGCCCGACCCGACTGCCACATGTCTACCACGGTGTAACCTCCCGCGCCGCGCCGCTCGGGGACATGAATAATGCAGCGCAGGCTGCGCGGGCACGCCGGGGACGCGCTCCCGGGGCCCCGCGGAACGGGCGAGCCGGGTCCCGGTCTCGGTCCCGGGCGGAGGCGGTGCCCCGCACACGAGCGGCGCTGTGCCGCGCTCCCGCCGCCGCAACAAGTCGCCGGTGCCCCCCGCCCACCGAGGGCTTCGGGCGGGCTCACGCTCGGGGTGCCGCCCCCGCGCTGCCCCGCCGCGGCCCCGCCGGCGGCCGCCCGCGCACCCCTCGCCTCAGCGCCCCCGCCTCACCTGGGACTCCGCTCCCTCCGCGGCGCCGAGCGGAGGGGGGGACGAGCCCCCGGGGTAGGGTGCTCGGGGCGCGGCGCTCTCCGCTCCTGGCGGGGCGGTGTGTCCCCCGCGCCGGCCCCTCGCAGCGGGGCAGAAGGCGCTGCGGGGCCGCCCCGCGCTGCTCGCCGGGGATGCGGCGCGGAGCGCGGCGTGCGCTGTGACAGCTCCGCAATATGGCGGCCGCCGCCGCCGTTCGGATTTTCCCCCCTATCAGATGTGGCTCCTGCGCACGCACTGCGCACGCGCGGCGCGGGCGGGCGGGCATGCGCGGCGCGCGGCGCGAAGCCGTTGCCCGGAGGGGCGCGGGGGCGGAGGCCGCGAGGGGCTCCCGCGAGGGGCTCCCGCGAGGGGCGGGGACGGCTCGGGGAGCGCGGCTGCTGGCGGCGGAGGGGGACGGGGCTCCCGTGAGGGGACGGCGGCGAGCGCTGTCCTTCTGAGGCGGCCGCCCCACCGTAGGGAGTTCCGCGCCCCTCTGCGCGCTCCGGTGGAGCCGTTGCTCGGGGACCCCGCGCAGCCCAGCCGAGCGCAGCCCTGCTCGCGTTGTGCGAGCCTGTGGTGACGGCTCCAGCGGCAGAGCTGCCCTCCAGGAGCCCCCTGCTCGCTTAAATGGGGAGGGGATGAGGAGAAGCAGCTCTCCTGTTAGCGCGGGTGGGCGGGCGGGAAAGGAAAACATCCAAAAAGGCTTGAGTCGCGGAGGGGGAGTTAGCGGCGTGGGGCTTTTTGTTGGGTTTTTTTGGGGGGGCGGGTTGTTTTGTTTTGTTTTCCGTCTAAAGCCCCGCCAGGCATACGTGCCGCCTTTTTGGCAGGCGTGTGCTCCGGGCGCGGTGGGAGGCCGGGTGTCTCGCCAGATAGGGTGGCTCGGAGCTGGCGATGCCACCAGCCCCGGCGTGCGTGGTGAGCCACGGGCTGGGAAGGGTCGAGCTGTGATGGCTCATGAGAACAGGGATGCCTTCAGGGAAAGAGCATGGAATGCAGCCTGAGTGGAGAGCACTGACTCTCTTCCTCTCCTCCATATCATCGCAGTGATGGGTGTTCTCTCTTTTTTCATCACTCAGTCGTGTGAAACAGTCACGCTGGTGAATAGGATCACACCTTTTTTTGATTTTCTTCTCTCTCTCTCTTTTTTTTTTTTTTTAATATAGACCCAATGGGAATGTAGAAGAAAACAGCAGTAAGGAGAATCCTCCCGAAGGACAGAGAGGTTGAGGCAATCCCAGCCCCCACTGTGCTTTCTCAGTTTATTTTTGTTTGCAAGGAAGTGAAGGTGCTCCCTGAGCTCAGTGGCAACCCAAGCAGGGAGGCCAAACAGCAGAGCTCAGTGCAAAGGGATCCACTCGAGCTGCCACCTCTGAGTCATGCAGCTGCTATTAATACACCTCGCCCTCTGGCTGTCTGATAAAGAGAGGCTGGGGGCAGAACTATGAGGAATTTTCAATTAAAAGCTGCTTCAAAAAGGATAAAAAGAACATTCTAGGGTGAATTGGAGTGGGGAGAAGGAAAAGAGGAGAGGAAAGCAGCCTGGCAGACAAGGAATGATCTCCCAGAGAATTTGTGGGAGCCTCACTGACTAAATGTTTTTCATTTTTTTGACAAAATTTAAAGAACATTCTGATAGGTAAATGACCACATAATACAAACTATTGTAAAATTAAATTTAATTATTGATAGAAGCTTGAACATAATTACTTTTTTGGAGAAATTTAGTTTAATTTGTGATATTTTATGCATTTTGTGGTATACTTCAAACAAGCATTTATCTTAAGAGTCATCATCACAGAAACTGAACGTCTCAGTCTTTTAATGGTATGTTCAATTTCCTCACATGGGCTAAAATTTCACTTCCAGCTTTCTTTGTGCCGTTTTTCCCCAAGGAAGAAGTGACAGCGCTAATTCATTGTGAAGATCACCCTCGTGTGCAATAGTATTTTGCAGTACATTAAACTTCTAAGGCATCTTGCAACGTCTGCAGATACACAGTTTCATGGACCAGCCACGATTACTATGCATTGTATTGTTGTTCCTTGTTCAGATGGCCTTTACCTGCAGGCCAGAGCAAGGGAAATGAAACAAACAAACAAGATGCAGAAAAACAAACACTGTTTCATTCAGTCACTTAAATAAATTGAGTATGATTTACTGCAGCGCACAGATAAAATGTGTTTACTTTAGTTGACCGAATTAAAGGCTTGCTTTCTTCTCAAATAGTCCATTCTGGACTGGCTCAAATATAAGATTATTGCACTAGGGCTTGGTTTCATTACTGGTGTTGATAGCATGTGAAAGCCAGTTCCTTTCAGTTTGTGCATTATCAGTGGAGGATATGCTTTATCTCTTATCCTGTTACATGAAGAATATTATTGCTCAGAAATGTCAAGGTAAATAATAGTCTTATCTTCCTTGTCAACAGTATAATGTGGGTTTCTTCTCACCTTGCTTCCTTAACAAGGTGTAAAATTGCAGTTTGTCTGATAAAACAGGGCAGTAAAAACAGAAGTGTAGTTAGAGATCATATTCTTTGTAGCCATGAAACTGAAACTACAGAAAGAACTACAGGCAATAAAGAGAGCTTTCAGATACCCCTATCGACTTAAATTACACAGTCCTTTAAGAGGTAGGTTATAAAGATAAAGCTAATGATAAGAATGCTGTAACTGCGAGGCATAAAAGTTTATCTTCCAGCAGTAATGCCAAATCCCAGTTCTTCATTAGAAAACTGATTTTAAACTTCTATTGCCTGATCTGAGAAATCAAGCCTAGAATCATTTTAGAAAGTAAAGATTTTTGAGCCAAGGTTTCTCTTCTTGAGTGCACCTGCAAAAGTATAAAGCATCAGTCAGTGGAGACTGAGTTGTGTGTTAGAATCTACTTTTCTTAAAGCCAAATGTACAGTTCAAGGGGCATTTACTAGACAAGGCATTTTGGAAAGGAGAACTAAGAAAAAAAAAACACCATGAGAAATTTCTGATTTTTTATTTTCAAATGGTACGCAAAACACCCTGACATTACCGAATTCAATTATGATTTGTGCCACCACCCTGGACAGAAGTGTAGTGCTGCCCGTACCATGCCCCTAATGTGAAGAGTTACACATGAGCTGTACTCAGCCTACATGCCTGGAAGGCAGCCATTCTGGGAATAATTATATGTATGACTCAACACACATACTCGGCTATTAATATGTTTACAGAAGCAGACCTGACATTGTCTAAAATTATTGCAGGGGAATTTTACTAATTGCATAGTCTAAAACTGAATTGCTTTTAGTTAGTTTTTGAATAACAATAAAAGGATACATTGTCTTAATGGACATTAATAGTATTTTCCAAAAAGTGTTAGATTGCCCTTAAAAATCTTTGCTAGAAACAAATGGAATTTGAAGTATTCTGTGGTCATCAGATGAATCCAATTCACAGATATTTTAAATATTTGGTGAAATTACAATGTCTAAAGTAATAGGTTTTATGTCTTGTTAGATTTGTCTGTCATTTAAAATTAAATGTATCCGATTCCAAAAATTATTTTTCACGCATGGTATTAACATACCAGGTTTCAATAAAAATAAAAGTATTCCAGTAGCAACACTGAGAATTCCAAGTCGCCTTCATTGCATGCATATGTACGGTCCTAGCTTTGATCAGGTTCAAAATGCAAAATATAGTATGATCCTGGGGAACTTGTGTTTTCCCTCTCTGGAATACCATAGGTGTGTGAAGCTTATTAGGTGTCCTGCAGGGCCAAGATCTTGCACTTGGGCAGCACCTATAGAATCCTCAGCTCCAGGGAAGAAGTCCGGGAGTCCACGTCCAGGATAATCCCCTGCACGAGCGTTGTAAGGGGGGAGGACAGACCTAGTGTGCCAAAAGTTGTATGGAGGGGGGATCCTCCCTCTTCAGAGACACACAGTGAACAGAAAGGGCAAATCAACCCCTGAACAGTGGGCAGGGTCATCTACTACTGAGCTGCAGTGTTGCAGCTCCGTCCTTCCACCCACTGATCTAATCACCCAGCTGAGGGGGCTTAGCCTCCAGCATTCACTGTGAAGCCTGGCTGGCCAGCACACACCTTTCCCATGGAAAATCCAAACGTTTGCAAAAGCTTTGTCCCGCAGCCCAATCAATTCCTGCCGATGTAAGAACATTGTTTCTCTTGCTGACTGTGCTCACCAGAAGCCTAAGACCGGGTGAGTAAGAAGCCCAAAGGCTTTATCACTGATGGTGCCACACGTGGTGACTTCTTCCAGTGACAGATTTTTGGCTTTTTCGTGGTATTTAGTCTCTGGTACTACAGCAAAGATACCATAGTAGTGTCCACCTCTCTCAGAGTCAAATCTTAATATTTTTTCTACTCAAGAGAGGGAGTAGCAGAATCACTTGCAGGGAGTGTGTTTATTTAAGTGCCAAATATGGATCTCAGCAATTCATTCTAAGTGAATCAGTATTCACATCTCTTGGTAATAATTTGCTCATTTAACTTTTGTACACAAAGTGTGTATTATGCAGCACTTACATTCCATCTATTATTTCAATCCTGCCTTCACTGACACATAAGGTTGTCGTCTAACAGCTGACACTTAGCTGCAGTTTCTGCTTGCGTCCACTTAATATTTTTATCTCATTCATAGTTATAATTATTGTGACAAGTACAAGTTGTTCTGCAGTGACAGCACTATTTTTTTCATGACAGTGTTTATTTAGTTAGAATGTGGTAGTAGCTGTGTCATGTCCATAGCACTGGAAATCAGTCATTGATAACAATATTCACTTCAGCAAAATAACATTATAACAAAATAAAATAGTATGTAAGATACTAAGCAGTTAAAAGCTCTAATCCAGACATCTTTGTGAAGAATTTATTTCTGCAGGCAAAAAAAAAAAAAAAAAAAAAAAAAAAAAAAAAAAAAAAAAAAAAAAAAAATTGATAAGATTTCCAGGGAATTGGCTACAAGTGCTTGAAAACTTGAAAAATGTATACACCAGTTAGAGCCAAAGCAAATGCTTTTGGGGGTTGTGTTATTGTTTGGTTTGTGGTTGGGGGGTTTTGTTTGTTTCTCCTAAGGTAGATGTACACTGTTCTGAGAGACAGCCATACATTCTGTAAATAAATAAAATCATAATAAAAGGTAGAGCTTTTTACTAGGAATCCATCATTGGAGTATTTTTAGGTCCTGGTCCCTTCTAATTTTACTGCATTTACTTGCTTCTTTATTAACAAGCAGAAAAAAGCAAAACCGTAGAAGGAATGTTACAACTTTTCAGGCAAAATATATTCACAATAGTTTTTTCATCTCCCAGTTTTACAAAAATATAGATATCAAAACCTCAGTATAGAAGCCTGTATTTATTCACAAATCCAGCTTTTTAAAATATGGGAATCTTCTGGAATTCTTGTATGTATTGGGGTGGGGGGAAGAGTGAAAATTGAAATAGTTTGTGTTTTCCGGATATGGGGCATTTTTGATCACAAAAGATGAAAAAATACCTAAAGGAAACACTCCATCACCTCTTTAAAAGGGGATGTTCCACAGCAGTCTCCTTAATCCATTTTTGCTAAAGTTGTTTTCAGCTAAACCTTAATCATAAAACTGCTTTTAAGAATAGCAAAGAAACCCCCAAAAAGTCTCAGCATTAACATTATGTAAAGAGGTAGCAAGAGAGTGAATACAATTGCTCTCATTTTAAAAGTTCTATGCCTCCACTGAAATCACTGGCTTATTTCAGAGTTAATCTGCCAGTACTGAGTACAAGGTTTTAAGTCCACAGATATTCTAAACTTCTGAAGGAATTTAGGAACAAGAAGGCTGAGCTGATATTAGCAAAAGCATGTGTCATTAAAACCAGCTATAGCTCTATTGCTGAAGCAGATATCCCCACAGATTAATTTTTTCCTCACAAGCATAAAAAGCAAGGAATGTATCCAGGCACTTCCCTTGCTGAACCAGAATACCACAAAGCTTTATCATCAGCACAACTACAAAGATGTAATCTGGAGACATGAAGGTAATTTAGCCTTAAGAGGGCACAAGCTTTTGCAGCAGCTATGTTGCTTATACTTATCAGATCAAATCACCCTTCACTGAAGTTCATCAAAGAGAAACAAGGCAGGAAAAGGAGAAAGGTAAGATAATGCTAGGGTGCTAAGATCTACAATGTGCTGTGTCTCCCGGTGTATTTTTAAAGGCTGCTTCTTTTTCATGTCACTGTGTATGAAGAAGATCTGAAAGATTAAAGAGTATTTATTTACCTTAGGGAAAAAAACCCCCTAAAAGATGCAGTCTTTGACTTCCCCTAAGGATACCTCAAAGGCAGTTGAAGAACCAGGTGGGCTACAATATAACAAGAACCAAAACACATGATTAAACTAAACCAGGAAACTAGTCCCCTTAAGAATTTAAATTCTGCTGATGAGTCTCTGTTACCTGGTGAACAGAGATTGAAAGGAAGGATGGTACATAAGGGCAGACTTGATACTGAAGATGCCGCTGAAGTTGGAATTACAAAATATTAAAGTTGCTGCATGAAACTAGACTGCATGCACAGGCCACTTAGGTTGTGCATGCTTGGACAGAGTCCTGTGACTGACTTGGAGTAGCTGTCATTCTGTCCTGTGGCTGAGGCAAACTTGAGAGCTCTGCCTGGTGTGGATTCCCTGCGGACCAAGAAGCTACTACTGCAATCCTTCCCAGCAGGCAACACCTCAGTTGTGTTTTTCTTCATTCCTGATGGACATTTACATTAAATTTCTAGGATATCAATTTTTGGGGGGGCTTCTACCTGTGTTCCATTTGGTTGTATTTGGCTAACAGGTTTTTAAGTTATCAAGTAAAGTTGCAGAGGAACCCACTTTGATGACAAAAGCTGGGCTGAAAATAAAGTTATAAAACTGAGATCCCCTATGAAGGCAGAAGAAATACCAATCCCAGCTATTTACCTTGATAAACAATGAACAGGGTTTTTTCCTATATCCTGAACTAATATTCAGATTAGACTGTAGATAACACATTATTAAATTTGATATTTGACATTAAATGCTGCTTGCAGCCTATATTGAAACCAGCAGATTTGGCTACAGCCTTTTCCATCTAAAAATTTAAAATTTTGTTACCTCCCAAACTTGAATTTGGAGAATAGGTTGAACATCTGTCTGCTGCCTGCATCTCTATAGCCCAACTGTTCATCTGTTGAGTTTAATTAGATGAGATGGAACATTCCTCCTGCAAAGATGTCTAGTTTGCTCACTTTTTGTTTCTTTTAAAACAAAATATGTTCCTTGAAACCACTTAACTGATCAAGAGCAGAATTACTCTGTTTGCCCTGCTGGTTGCTCAACATCTTCTATATTGAGTTTCTTCTACATGGATACAGTCAAAATCATCGAGGCTTTGCATGAAAATAAAGGTTTAGTACCTTGAAGATCTGCGCTTTTTTGTTTTTTTACATAATTTCCTATGATTTAAGTACAGCTGAGATTCTTCTTCCTTCATTGTTTCAGCAGTGCCTGCAAACTTCACTTCTGTTGTCAATCTATACAAACATGGGGAAGTTTCCTCAGTGTTTGTGTAGAGGGAACACAATGTCGAGTTAAGTTTGCACAAGGTGGAGAAGATAAAATCTAACTAAATAACATGTTAAAAATATTGTTTCCAGAAAAAGACAGAGCTATCAATGTAGAGAGTACAGTATATTGCTATGACCAAGAAAATGTTTAAGCTTCGTGTATGTACAAATGATACAATCTCGGCTGAAATCTGGACAGCTCTGGTTGTTGCAGTCTCGAAGGCTACAGAATTAGGAGACATTTTTGTACAGAATTGGTATGGAAAAAGGCCTGTAACTGAATTAGAACAGTTTGCCTAAGAAATTAAATAAATAAGAAGAGATTCAAATATGCAGGCCTGAGACTTAGGAGAGGACAAAAGAAACAAAAAAAACACCTTGAAAAAACAAAGCTAACCCTTCTCTGAACACTGTAGAGGAATGGAAAACCAAGAGGGGGTGAGTGCTCTATTTGCATCCTGTGGATACAAAAGGAGCTGAGCAGAAAGGAGCAGGCTTGAAACCTTCTTTTGGAAGGATATGCTTTGTTGCATTTCTGTTAACAATTCAGACACTGTGAAAAAAAAATGGTGTAAATTTGGAACCATGATGTAATTGCAGTAATGTGTGAAAAGCCTGGGCAAACTAACTCAGCATAAATGTGCTCAAGGCTAGCAGTCATCCGAATCTAAAACCTCCCTTTAAGCCTGGGATTGCAGCAGCTCCTAGAAGGGAAGACTGTAAAAAAAAATCTTCCTGGGGAAACAAGGATTATTTGTGTCTTTACGTGTTATCT
Source organism: Prinia subflava (assembly GCF_021018805.1). NCBI lineage: Eukaryota > Metazoa > Chordata > Aves > Passeriformes > Cisticolidae > Prinia > Prinia subflava. The sequence goes on from NC_086249.1 coordinate 34,384,225, forward strand.
CCTACAAAAAAGCACAGAATCACTAACAAGTGACTAACAAAAAGCAACAGCCATCAGGATGGTGAGCAGGAAAGGACAGGAGAGGACTGGGATCAACCAACCCAAATTACATCGTGTTGCTTCAACACACAATAGCCTGGATTGAGACTGGTGGTCGATACACTGGACTTGAGCTATAGTGTCAATGAACAAAATGTCACCTTAGGGGGTAAATAGCTGCCACCTGCCATAAGAAATCAGGGAACCACTTGAAGTCATTACTACTGTCTTTTAGGGAAAGTGTAATTGCTATCCCATTTCCCTTCCTTTACTTTCCTCTTTCTACATTCTGTTTTATTAAGCTGTTTGTGAATAGGAAATACAGTATTTTAAGGTCACTTTTTTGTAAATATTCCTTTATAGATTCTTCTTCAAGGTCTAGCAAATGGATTGCAAACACAGAAATAATATAGAGAAGGTGGTTTGAGAGCTTCCATTTTCTCAAACTTGTAGTCCAAGAGGAGGCAGGCTGTGTAGCTGACAACTCTGAGTGTTGTTTTTTCATCAAATAACAAAATAGACTGCAAAACTCTCTGCTCCAGGATGTTATTAAAGTCAAAACACACAGCAGGAGTCCAAGAGGGAGGACAATATGCTCTTGTCCTGGATTACTGAATTTTTGGATATTCTTGTTATTTACATGAGAGATACTAAAAGAAAAAAGCAGCTTGAAACATAAAGTTTAAAAAAGTTAGTAATTAGGATGAAATCTCTATCACCCCAATTCTGTCAAAAATATGTTTGAGTTTGCTTTGGTTTTGCATCTTCTCAAAAGCACTGGGAATCAACAACAGTTACCAGATACACAGCTGGGCTAAATGAACATATTGCTGTATGGCAAGTTATATGCTTCAGTGAGCTCAACATTTTCTTGGATATAAAACTAGGTTTAGCCCACAGAGAGAGCATGTCAGTGATCAAACTATACATGCCTCAGGGAAAAAGAGAGGAAGGAATCTCTACGGTTTAATTCTGTAAAGCAAAGTTTCAAAGAGACTGCTGAAGAGCAAGTAATTGCTCCAAACTCTCTTTTTTCTGAAAGGTCATCTGTTAGTTCCCTTTAGGAGCATGTACCCTTTAGGGAAATGTAAGAAATACATGTTACACAACTGTTCAGAAAAATCCTTCATTACTCTAGGAAGTTAGTTCTTCTAGGCTACTTAGGCTTTTGGGAAATTCATTTATGCAGAGATCCATTTCAGATGTTACTATACAACTGTTGGGGCTTGGAAAGCCTTGTTCACAAATACAACAGACCATGAAACTGCTGAGATGCATTTCTGGTTTTAGCTTTTCTAATAAATCTAAACTTTTAAGTTAAACTGCAATGGCTAACTATGAAGATCCTCAAAAGTGCTAGCATTCCTTGTGGAAGGATTTGTTGTGCTTCTACCCAAGATTCTTTTTAATTCACTGTATTTGCAAAAGCTCATTTTGATATTCATTCTCCCACATATCCAAAATCTGATGGCAGTAGTCCAGCTTTATGTAAATGTAAAGTAAGATTTACATGAAATGTAAAATGGAAGAAGAGAGTCCAGCTCTCACTGTACCCTGCTTATCTTTCTATTAGCAGCCTAGTCGTGATATTACTGCCAATGGTAGAAGAGCAGAACACAACATTTTCGCTTACGTGTCTTTTCCATTAGTAGTTGTATGCTAAAACTGAAACACCACATCCTACAAAATATAGCAAGGAAGGCTGTATTGTTAAGGTGGTTTTACAAGCAAAATCAAGATATGCCTGAAGTCTACATAGGGGCTTTTAATCCAGATACTGTGAGTAAAACCAGCAGCAGTACTGTCACATGCACATGTAGGCACATTCTCTGCCCACTTCTTCGCTTCTGCTGAACAGCTGCTGAAATTTCTTCATCAAAACTAAAGCCTTTGGAGCAATGCTTTAGAGAAGGTTCAGGGCTTCTTCAAGATGTTAGTATAATGTGATGTCATTTGCTTTGCATTACATTTTCAAAATCCCTGGAAGAGATTTTTAATTGCCAACACTTTTGTTCATCAGTTTAAGATACTCAGTGTGCTCATCTGCATCTTAATATATTCAGATATATCAGTTACAAAAATATTTGTGTAATACCTAATGCTATCTATTACTTAAAAGCTCACTACATTCTATTGCAGTAAGATAAAATACAGAGTAGTTAGTCTCAAAAGAGCTACGAGTCTCATTAGTAGTACTGATCATTTTAGTCAAAGAACTGCTCATATGCATTTTGCTTTGCAGAACCAGTGATCTAAATTTTTCCAGATTCAGTGAAATCTAAGCCACTGGACTGGTGTTTTTCCTACAAAATAGGCAAATCCAGAAAGAAATCTGTGGGGAAAAAAAAAAAGATAATTCAGCAAATCAAGGAAAGACTAAATAAAAGACACTCTTTATCCTAAATTTAGCTGTGACTGTTATATTTCCTTACACAAGATGTCAGAGCTATAGCAAAATCTGGGAAAAGAACACAGGATTTCCCTAGATTTTTTTCCTTGTGAAGAGGAGGCAGATAAACCTAAGACATCAATCCTGCAGGAAAGGATGTGAGTAATTCTAGTTTCGTATTTGTCTGTCTGGCTGTATCTCAACTGCCTTTTGAGGGATGCTCCACACTTGTCCTGTAGAAGAATTATACTCTGTCATGCATAAGCCTGGCCATGCAGGCTGAGAGCCTCAGAGAACCTCAGAGGCTGGTTCTCAATAAGTACAGCTCAGCCTTGGCCACCACTGCATCAGTAGAGAGACAGGATGCCCATGGGCTGCCTGTGAGCATTTCTGCAGGTGTCACATGGGGCTGACATCTCCACGAGGTACAGGTGCATCTTGACACAGGTTGTGTTCCACTGTGGTGCTGGAGGGTGAGTGCTCTTAACTTCTGTTTACTTCCACTAAAATATGATACTCTCAAATAAAAGCTCTGTGCCTTTGTGTTTGAAGTATTTTAGTTTCAGTAAAACTTGAGTGTAATAAAACAGATGTAAAAATACAAGTATTTTTCCTGCAGCTGTTGTGTGACAACCTGGCCTTTCGTGCAGTGAGCCTAGTCTTTGGAACACAACAGTTCAATGTTCACAGTGCCAGGAACTTCAATCTTTCACACCCCTAAACTATTAACCTAGAACAGGTAGATACAAAAAGAAACAAATTCAGTCCAATTAATTGGATGTCCCAGCTAGAAAATGGTAGAGACACAAGCAGGCCTGCAAATGACTGCAACAATGGTGCCCCAGGAAACAGCCCACACACTCCTACCCTCCCTCAATAAACAAACAGTGATTTCTGGAAAAGCATTTGCTTCTGCATTATATAACAGCATAGTTCAAATTTCTCCCACCTTAGCAAGACAGCAGTCTCCAGATAAAAGCTGACAAGTGCAAAAAACACCCGTCCTGAAATCACAATTGCAAGTAACTCAGTGAGACCAAGATGTTACAAGGAAACTTTGACAGACTTTTGCTTTTAAGGTTACTTTAAAAAGTATCACGATTAATTCCAGAGGGCATAAAAGCCGGAGCTAGATGTTCATTTACTTGTCTTTGCACAGGCCTCTGCCTCGGGACTGTAAGCCTAGCTCTGAGCTGGTGCAGGACTCTGCTAACTTCACAGCTGTGCCTGTTTAAATCACAGAATTTGGCCTGGTTTAAGACTTGAGAGCTGCGTGACTCTGTTACCCTTGTTTCCAGGCAGAAAACAGAAGCGCATGAAGGAGTAACAGGGCAGGGTGCTACTCAGCAGTTTGGAAGCACAGCGGTACCACTGTGGGTTGCTACCTCCAGCCTTGTGCCCGCACTTTGGCGAGGAGCACTCGGAGCGGCGCGGGAGAAACCGGCCACATGCTACGTATACACCAGCACAGCGCTCTGCCTTGAAATAAGAGCCGACAGGCAAGGCCAGTGGAGAACATTGGAAGCATTGTTTTATTGCTGCTTTACTGCTGAGATTGCTGAATGGTCACAAAAACGCCTGGCGCTGCTGCTGCACTGTTCCAGGAGGACATGACCTGCTGCAGGAGATGGCTGCACACTGCGTCTCTTTGGAGTGCAGCAGCAGCAGCTCTTGCGAATGCTGAAGAACTGGAAATATCAGCAGAGTTCTCTCTATGCAACTGAGTTTCCAGCAGCTGGATTAGTGCCAGCCAAACTAGCACAATTTAAAATTCAAACAGAATTCCTATGCCAGCCAGAGTGTGTCAGCTGGACTAAACCCACACAGAAGCTGGTCTCAGGGAAGCAGAGGGGGCCCTTGGCTCCTCATGCCAGCCCTGCTGGCCCACACCACCAGCCAGGCCCCATGGCTTTGGATCACTTTATTCATTTCCCATGCTTAAAGGTTCTTGACTGCATGCAGCAATCTTGGATTACAAAGGGGCATAGGTTACATCTCAACTGTTTTAAGTGCTGCCAAGAAAAAAAGGGGACTTGGGTCAAGCCTAAGCTAGCCAAGCACAGAATTGTCAAACCAAGGCTTTCAATAAATTCCTACCCAGAAAGTCATGAGGCTGGCATTAAAAACCAAAACTCACACAGACTTAATAATAGTTTGGGGTTCTCTTTATTTCTTTTTCATGTTCTTATTTTCAGGTTTTTCCTAAAGCCTGGGAAGAGAACTTACTTGTTTAGCTTTAGATTTTCAATTCCTAGCTAATTACCAGATTTTGACATGACATAAAAGAAGACCTTTATTACAGTATTTTAAAAATGACAAAATTGAGCCACTTTGAAAACACTACTGATCATATTCCTGACGTGCTAAACATGCTTCTAGGATCAGAGAGAAGGATCCTTGTTTGTAACTCCCATAAGCTTATTACAGCCTGTGTTCCCACTAAGTCCCAAATGTGCAAGTATCTACTGGTAAGCTTCCAGCAGGTCTTGCAACCTCTTTTGTATTGTTAAGATGTAACAGATATGAGCATTCACATCCATAAATGTTTGCAGCATCACATGGTGTGGTTCTTGGGCCAGTCCTATGGAGATCAGGATCAATGATGCTTGTGGGTCCCTTCTAACTTAGGATACTCTGTGATTCAATAATTCTAACCTTGTCCTTCTCCACATGTACATTAGATACATCTAATTTGGCCTCTCACACAACTGCTGGTGTAACCTTTAAGAAGCTGAGCCCAGTATTGCTTCATACACTGATCAGCTTTTTTTTTTTTTTTTTTTTTTTTTTTTTTTTTTTTTTTTTTTGTCATATCGCTTATGTCTTCCAATGTCAGTGAACAACAGCAACAAAGTTGATTTGAAATTATAGCCTCTGACCAGACAATATTTTGATATATATGCATTTCATTCAGCCTCTTGCCAGCTCTCCACATTTTCTAGCTCTGGCTGTAAAAATCTGATGAACACTTTTTCTCCCCTTTACGGCTGGTACATGCCGCATGTCCAGGACTGTAAACGAGACAGCCCGAGCTCGCTGTGCCTCCTGGTGGACACACAACCCCCTGCCTCAGTGCATTCACTACCTTTGAGCATCACTCTTTCTCTAGGAATCTTATACGAAAGCCTTTCTCATGTGTAATTGAGCTGCTGCCCTTTACAAACCAATCGACTGCCACTAAGAGGAAGTGAATTCGTTCACAGAGGTTTATAGGAAGAGGTATTTTTCAAAGGTAGGAAAGATCAGCATGCAGGACTTATACATCACTCATTCACTTGCTACTGACAGCACACCAGGACTTGCAGCATCTAGAGCAATTCACATCCTTGCTTGATGGGAGATTTCACTTACACTTTGCTGCACATGTTCTTACGAAACAACTGTATGGACTTCTGGGAAGAGAGTGGAAATGTGTTACTACGAACTCATAACAGCATTATCCAGAGAAGTGGGTACCAGCAGACAAGAGGACTGCATGTCAGGCTGTAATTCATTGTCAGCACCAATTCTGGGCAGTTGGAAATGCTTGTGTACTTAATTGGAGACTCCAATTACTGTCCTGATCACGATTTGTGCCACTGGTAGTAGTGAAAAAGATTGGCCTGGCTCAAATTTACTTGGGAAATTGTCATGGATTTTGGTCCTCAAGTCCTGTCCTCCAGTAAGACGTAGTTCAGCTTCAGGGTGCTATTATAGATATGAAAATCAGGAAAGCATCAGAATAAAGGAACAGTCTTGTTTTTTAGACCAAAGTTCCCTCAAGCCCTGTATTTTGTCTGCAGCAACTGTGAGAGTTCCCACCTGGGAGAGAAACTAAGAATGAAGCAAGCATTGGCTTCCGCAGAATACCTTCCCATCTACCCACAACATGCAGGTGAAGGATTTCAGACATGAGCTGGATATGGTGCTTTTGTATTTCATAGTGGCTTTCCCTTCCTTGACACTGTATGGTTGCATTTTGAATACACTTCAAGGTCCCCTAGTGATGGAGACAATCACAATGGAAATGTGGCTCCAGCTAACTGCTGATGAATTCTGGTTTGCTTTGAAAATGTCACATTACACTGTCCATGGACTTTTTCAGTTATCATAGAAAGGAACTGTTGCTATGAAATGTTATGCATAACATGAAGTTGAAGAATTTCAGAAATTCAAAAAGTAAGAAAAGTTTTCCTTGGAAAAACTCACACTTCTTTCTATTAAAGACTATCAAAAATTTCAGGCAACTAACTTTAAAATTCCCTACTGAGAGATGCAAATACTCACACAGTCTATTATGTCTAGATTTCACAGTCTATTATGTATGACAGGACCATAGCTTTGAAGCAATGGATTATTTACAGTTTAGCAGAATTCTTGGCAGTAATTCACCTTCCTGTCATAAGATAGACACGCCTCCTTGGAAATTTTCTTTTTTCTCTGAGTGGATAACAAACACCAGGCTCTCAGGCTTATTCCTAGAGTGCCACCACTTTGAACGACAAAACTCCAAACATTTCTATCTGTTTCCAACTGTATTTCAGGTGCTATAGAGAAACCAACAAAGACAAAACAATTGGAAACTGAGCATGCTCCCATCCTCCTGCACCACAGTTACCAGATGCTCATCAACAAAGTGCCAAAATTCCCAGATCTCCCTTTAGCTACAGAATCACTTGGCAGTTACAGACACTTTCATGGTACTTGTATTACCTGCCCTTTACAGAAAGGCTTACAAACCACAATAATTCTGAACATAAATACAACCACTCTGTGAGCATTTTGCCTGTCCACTGATCTCTCATTGGTTGATGACCTGTCCTTCACATTCCTGCCTTTTCTCAAGCATGGGTTACTTCAGATCTCACTGCTCTTAAGTCCTGTTCACCTGGGCTGAGGGTGACAGAGCCTGTGTCCCTCTCACTCAGCTACAGATGGAATAACTCCATGGGTTTAGGGCTGGATGGATTCTTTCCTTTTTCTGGATCTCCCTGAATATTTTAACTGAAAGGGATGATTTGACACAATTTTCCTTCCAAGAGGTCCTGGTTAAAACACATGTTCACAGAGAACTTGAGAGTGACCAGAAAAGGTAATGGTATATAGAAGTCTGATGACTTGGTCAATTTTTTTATTTTGAAAATCTCAAAAAAAAAAAAAAAAAAAAAAAAAAAAAAAAAAAAAAAAAAAAAAGAGTTATATTTCTATTTTGTAAATACGCATTCATGCCATGTTTCTTTTAGATAGAAAAACAGGATTCAGAGAGACCCTCTGTAGTAATTTATACAAATTATCTGGTGATAATGATACACATATTTAATGTTTGTATCATCCTAAATCTTGGAATTCTATGTTAAAAAAAGAATATGGGGTACCTTTGCTTAGCAGCAGAAAATGACCAAAGATGGGAGTGCTCTTCTCCCAGGATACATCTTGTTCTGCACAGTAGGTCTCCAGGCTGGTTGATGGAAGTGAAGTGCTGGAAACTGCTTATTTTCTTATTTTCCCCATTCTGGTTTTTTGTTTGTTTGGTTGGTTAGGTTTTTTCTTGTTAGTTTTTGCAAAAATCACCTGTATAAATCCACCCCACACCTGACTCGCAAAAGAGAGGGACTAGTACAGCAAAAGAGAGGCAGGGAGAAGGACCATGTCAGCTTCAACCCAGATTTCCCTGGTCCAACTCATGAAGATGGACAAGAAAAGGACAGAAGGTTGTATCAGTACCCATGGCGTTAATTCTCTTGCTGAAACTGTTTGCCATCTAGTGGTTTGTTGGCCTCCTATAAATACAATCTTAAAAATAGTGAAGACTTGAAGGATATAATTACAAAAATTAAAAAATCTCCTGAATGTGTAAGAACCTACACAAAAAAACCCCACCAAATATACAAGAAATGATGAAGTGCCTCTTGCCAAGTGTTTACCATTAGAATTAATATCCCACAGAGACAAGGAACAGAAACTTGCACAGAACCAAAGTGAGATTCAGAGAGATAATAGGTACACATGGTTTGTAATTTTTCTCTTTTATTTCACTCTGCTACTCTTATTTCATTGAGAAGTCCTGACCTAAATTACTCCACCATTTTCTTCAAGCTTGCCCACCCAAAACTGTAAATTATATAGAAATTACAAGGGAATAAGAGGGTCTCTGTGTTTAGGGGTGGTGGATATCAGGGAGCAGCAAGATTTGGCTGCTTTGCAACAGAAGGTATGCCAGAAACTAAGCACAATACCAAGGCGGGTGAAAGCAGTCACTTCATCAATAAGGAGCCAGGATTTGGAGCAGCAGCCTAGAGCCAAGATTAGGCTGAGAGACAGTGGTCAGGGTCAGGCACAGCCCATACAGTCACCCAGCAGGGCTGCAGTGGCAAGGCAGGTCAGAGGCCAAGCTAGGATGCCAAGTCAGGAAGGCTGGATGAGGGCCAGACTCGTGGAGGTGGGAGATGGTGTGAACAGGGCTGCTGCACAGCTGCCCCGTGGCACAGGGGAGGGCTGGCACAAAGCCACAGGCTAAAGTGGCTCTCGAGGGACAGTCAGGCCCTTGCTGCTGGCTTTTTTCACAGCTGCTCTTATCAGTGAAGAAATCGACCTTGGACTCTGCCAACTAAACTTCTGCAAAGGGGTGACGTGCTCAGGGCCACGGCAGTCAGAGGGCTAGAACAGAGCTGTGGAACACATCCAGCACAGGGCAAGCAGGTTCATAGAATTGGCCTTTTTTGTTAAAATGGCACATGAGTGAAAACCCCACATGAAAGCAGACCAAAGCAAAGTTCAAAGACCTTACCCTGTTCAGTTTGGGCAAGCCAAGGACTCTTGCTGTTAATGATGGCTTCATTAATGAGAAACAGCAAAGGACATCTGGATTATTAACTAATCACACTGACTTGAAGCTCACTGGTTTGAGGCTACTGATTTAATTTGTACATTAAAAAAAGATCAAACACAATCCTAGGATGTATCAGGCTCATACTATTAGGGAAGCTCAGACTCATCATCTATTAGGGACATTCTATGAAACCTGAAGTGAATGTACTAACTAGTCTCACATGATTTGGGGAATTCAAACTAATATATGCACAAATGGCTCAGTGGGATAACCAGGAGAACAGTGAGAGTCTCCCGTATTATGGAAGGAGACTAGTAACAACAGTGGCTAAAATAAAAGGGCTGGAGGAGGTACAACAAATGATGGGTGAATGTCACAAAGAACAGAAACCATTTCAATTTGTGAGCAGCCCTGGCTGTAGAAAATTGACATAAATATTTCTATACTCAGAATTAAACTAATAAAAGAAATTATTTGAAAACTGCTATATAATTAGGCTTTTTCCACTTCCAAGAAATGGAATTTTGGGACTGTTTTTCAGTGCAATTAATACGAGCAAGAAAACTTTAAGAAACGGATAAATACTTCTTTATTTAGTTGCTTGAGCTGAATGTGACAGCAAAGGTTTACATTAGAAGGTACAGAGGGTTTCTTTCAGGCTTATTTCCTGCATTAACCATTAATTTACAATGAGCAGCCATCTGGTTGAAGTAAAACAAGATTGTGTAATGTGGTCTTTTGGCTTTAAATATTAGACATCCAGCTGGAACCACATGTATTTAGCTGTATACTGCCTTAAGATTATGCATATAAACCCCATGCTATAGTGGCAGCATTGAAATAAACTGCATTATTCACGGCCACATTCTCTTGTGGTGCAAAAGAGTGAAACCAAATCAAAGTGAGCTCAGTGTGATTTATGGATCACCTGGTTTATGGACAGACAGTTGGGAGGCTCTCGACAATTCCACCAGAACATTTCCACCAGAACCTACTCTTCTTAAAGAAAATACAGAAGTCATATAGTGTATTGCCTCCCTCTTCAATCTTATTCTGCTGCAACAAAATTATAAGGCATCAAGAATAATCTTTGCAGCCCCAAGGGTATCAGAGGTATCATTCCCACCTCTTTTCCCCCATTCGTTTCCATTCCCATTCGAAAGAATTATTTCAAGGTAATTGTTACTTTTTTTCCTTTATTTACTCAGAACTCCCCAGTTAGGGTGTGGTAGAATGAAGGGTATCTACATAACCATGTGACCAAAACTACCAGAGACAAGTTAAGCCTGCATGTGCAGTCTGTGATTGCTCAGGAAGTTTCAAAATTTCCTGTGGCACATACTGATACTTGAGCCATGCATCACAAATGTTCGCTCCGTGCTAGACCCTCTGACAGCAGCACTGCAGTCCATTTGCTGATGCCAGCATTTTAGAGGTTGGATCCTCTGGCGTTGGAAACAGTAATGAGGAACTGGGAATTTCTTCATGGTCCTGCCTGGACAGCATAGGCGGAAGGCTCAGACTCCCCACTTCCCCTGGAGCTGCACATTAATATAAGCTATTTCAATAGAGCTCCAAGTAGCATCAGCCACTTGCCCAGCCTGGAACTGGAGCCCACTCCCCCACGGGCCAAGCATCCCAAAGGGCCATTTGGGAAGGAGTGACGACCCTTTGGGGGACTCCTCCACCGCGGGTCAGCGCCGAGTCCTTGCTGTGACAAGAAATCCCTCGTGGACCCTGCCGAGCAGAGGGTCAGCACATGCTGGGCTCCTGACTCCGCTCTCCTGGAAGGGAGAAGCAGCGCTTGGATCTGGGGGCGGTGCGGGACAGAGCGGGGCACGGGGGGACCATGAGGGAACATGAGAGAACATGAGGGCACCTGAGGGCACCCGGGGGCGGCCCTCGCGCCGGCCCCGCCCCCCGCGCGCTCCGCGCACTTTGCGTAACCCCGCGGTCACGCCGGCGGGGCGGGCCGCGCGCTGCGTAAACGGCTGCGAGAATCGCCGCCGCGCGCGCTCCCGGCGTAAGCGGCGGGACTTTGCCCCCGCCCCGCCGAGCCTCAGCGCTCCCGTCCCGCCGCCATGGCCGCCATGGCCGCCCCGGGGCCGGCGCGGCTCCTCCGGGCCGCCGCCGCTTCCTCCCGCCGCTGGCTCTTCTCCTCCACCTTGCCGGCAGCCGGGCCGAGGCCGGGCTGCGGCAGCGCTGCCGGGAGGGCAGCGCGCCCGTTCAGCCTCTCTGCCCGGGCGGTGCTCAGGTAAGGGGGTCGCAGCCGTGAGGCGCCGGGCGGGCTCCCCGGGGCGGCCGCCCGCAGGAGCCGGACGGGGCCGGGTCTCGGCGCTGCGGGCAGCCGGGGCCAGCGGCTGCCTGTGGCACGGGATGACCTTCCCGCGGTGGCTCTGACGGGCCCGGCCCCCTCCGCCCCTCACCGGCGCTTGGCGGTGGCACCGAGGCGCTCTGGGGGGACCTCCGCCGAGCTGTGCCCCGCAGGGCTGTGCCGGCGCTGCGGGTTGGCTCCGGCGAGGCCCCGCACCGGCCCCCGGCGCGGGTGAGGCTCAGGGGCGGTGTGACCTGGAACCCTGTTGATATGGCCTGTAACGTTGTGGAACGCCAAAGCAACCTTCCTGGTGTCTGACTGGTTTTCTAAGAGGTTATGACCTTAGCTAAAGTTGCGCTTGGGTTTTTTTTCTGTTGTTTTGTTCTTCCCGTGAAAGTCTAGCTGGGCTTGTGGTAGAAATACAGCACATATCAGAGAGATCCTAATAATGAAAGTGTTTTCTGCCTTTGGTATAGTTTTTCTGCACTGAAGAGCACTTTTCCATCTTTCTTCATGCAAAGACTGGACGTGACACTTAGTGCCATGATTTAGTTGATATGGTCATGTTTGGTAATAGCTTGGACTTGATGATCTCAGAGATCTTTTCCGACCTAATTGATTCTGTGGTCCGATCTAAATGTGCAGAGCTCCTCCTCTCCCCACCAGTATGTATGAGTAGTTATTTCAGAATGCATTACATCTGTGGGCATTTAATGTCACACAGTCAACAGCTGTAGTTTTGATGCTCACTACAGGTAGTCACCGACTGTTTATGTACAGCCCTCTGGCTGGTAGTTTGTATATTAAAAGATAGGTCAGAGTCTACAGCTAACTTTCAGTATTTAAAACGCAGAAGTTTTAAAACCTGATGTACTTGGTTGCCAGAGAAGTTTCCTAGACTTGGAACAGGACCCAAGATCAGCAGCCCAGCATCGGGGCCCAGTCCCTGGCCTGTTTCCAGAAGATTGGGTCAGTGCCTTCAGCATCAAAGCTGTCTCAAATAGTTTGCTTTTAAACTCTCCTGTAGGTGATCTTTGACTTTGTTCCAGCAGATACTTTTAATATGGAGAGAGAGACTTAACTTTTCTAGCCTAGGACTCCCATATGAGATGAGTAAGTTGCTAGTCAGATCTCTTCTTCAGATCTCTTCTCTGAAGCATCCTGCTGGTCATCAGTTGATTTTAAGGTTCCTGATTTGCAGTTTTTAACTTAAAAAATAAAGGTGTGATGTATTGACAAGTTTTTTAAAAGGTATTAAAATAATTGAAAAAAGAATCCTATAAAGGGAAGGCATTTCCTTACCTAATAGTAATGTAAGACCTGTAATCCCCTTGTGTCTTTCACAAACAGGGTGAACACAGAATGGAATTTATTTACATTCATTTTGGAAGCACACCAGCAAAAAAGCTTATGCAAACAAGTGTTTCCAATATTGTTTATATACTCAATGTCATAACCTGGCTGAGGGAGTTGGGAGGAAAGGAAAACTCTTGTATAATACTGTTCTCTCCATTTATGCATAAGTTACTTTCTCTGGGAATCATATTTGAGACCCAGTTCCTGACCTTTATATAATCAGCCAGTGTTATTTCAATAAAAAGATTTATCATTATTTATGTATGTAAAATTAGCTGTGTTTGTGTCTGGGGAATGAAGACCTCACTATACAAAACATTACCTGAGGTGATTCCTGTGAGCTGAGGTTTCCAAGGGTTTCAGTGGCACATCAGACATTGTTTTCATTTCCATTTCCTCCTTTCTCTTGTTCCTTTTTTATCCCTTATACTTTCTTTTGATTTCATGGTGAACACTAGTTATTTCAGAATTCCTTTATCCCAGTCTGGTTATCTGTACAATGTTTTTGGTGCGCAGCATAATAACTCCATGCTTCAAAGATAAGTTCAGATTTATAACTTCTGTTGATTGAGGCCTGTGTAATGGTTTAATTCCTGGAACTCCTCGGGCAGTTAGGGCTGTTGGATTTGCTGTTTCTGTGACTGGTTCACAGCATGTGGGTATTTGGATAGTTGTTTTTCTCGATGCAAACAATGTCTGGGTGGACAAAACCGGTGTTATTTGAAATTTATGAAGCCTAAATATTGTTTCATGTAGGTGAGATTTTTTTGATGGTATCTCCCAGTCATTGAGAAGATTGGCTCAATGCGTTTGGAATGTCTGACTAGTCTGATTATTACAAACACACTTCTGGAAGTATTTTCACCGAGTAGAGCACCGGAGATTTCTTCTTTTAAATATTTTGGCTAAGTGAAGAGAGATAAAAGGTGGCAATAGCAAAAAACCAGATCTACTGAAATACTTAAAGAAGGCTGTATCTAACTTTACACACATAAATAAATTTTAGTTTCAATTATAAGTCAGGGTGGATTAGGTCCTATCAAAAGATTGATTACTGTGTCAGTTTTTAACAAAAGTCAGTGACCTGGTGGACCTCCATCTGTCCCTTGCTGCATGAGGCACACGCAGCCACAGTGCAGGTCCTTAACTGGCTGAGGCAAATGTCAGATTGCCCCTGCTGACAAGGACATCCCACGGCTGTTTCCTTGGTTTTGTTGTGGGCAGTGGCACTTTTGTCAGTTTTGCTTTCTGGGTCCGGTTGTTTTTGTGCTTGATGTTCATCCACATTAGCAAAAGGGGTTGACTTGTGGTAATACTGGTGTTAGGATGATGGCAGGGTGATTTGGAGTGGGGCTTACCCGAACCCACATTTTTATACCGTAAAGAGATTGGTCTAATCTGATCATGAAATCCAGATTGTGTCATTGCAGCATAAAGTTGCAGTAACACAGCCGTTCTAAACTGTGAATTTCATCTGAGGGTCAGATCTGACTCTGCTGCTCTGACATCTGTGGGGTGATTTACCTTGGCTTTCAGCCGGTGCACGCCGAGACCGGGGTTACTGCGGGACAGCGGGAGCGCTGGAGAGAGGAGGAGCAAAGGGGCGGGGGCAGCACCGTTCCTTATGTGGCGCTGTGGTGTTCGATCAGATTCAAGTGTAAGCACGGGTGAAGAGAGTTTCAAGTGTGTTTTGAAAACCTGGAGGGAGTTGACTTGTCATTTACAAAAGTTCCAGGCATCTAACGGATGCCCAGACATCTTATTGTTTGCTCCATGGTACTCTGAGTGCCTAATCCTATAATAAAGAGTATGTTTAGGATAGTGGAATAAGTATTTAGTACTTGCCATGTCTATACCTTTGGCAGAGCATACCCAGAAATGCAAGTACATATTGCACAACCTATCAGCGTTGTTTTTGTCACATTGACAGAAATATTTCAGCACAGGAGAGTGTACACTGAGCTCGAGAAGGGCTTTTTGAGGCCATTTAAAATTTCTCTGTCAGACATTAACTTAGGCTCTCAGAATGGGAATCTGTACCTTTCCAGGTGCAGTCTAAACCATCAGTCTGAAACTCCCAGAGGAGGTGGTGAATTCTGTACTAGTTTATCTAAGTGGGTGCTTGTTTCCTTGGTTCTGCTGTGGGAGGTGTTAACATAGCCGAGGAGCAAAATGAAAAGCAGAGTGGTTTCTTAAACCCCCACAGAATGGTTTGCTGGCAGTCCTTGGATATCACAGGTGACTGTGCAACATAAATCAGATTTTGTAAAGATACGTCTTTAAGATTTCTGTTTTGCTTTTTTTTTTTTTTTTAATGGAATGCGCTTCAGTTGCATTCTGCAGGTCAGCAAGGTCAGCCCATCCTTAACAATTATTGTTTTGGAATGAATTTATAGTTAATTGTGGCTTGTGGCTGCCTTCTGGAAAGTGGTCTGAGGGATGATAGGAAAAGAATTGAACATGGCATCATAATGAATCATCATGGAGCATACTGGTGCCAGAGGAGCTTGACTTGTGGCCAGTGTATGAAGTCTTGAGCAAAAAACATTTGTTGTTGTTTCATAACAAGCCAGGACTCAGATTGCTAACAGCCAGTTACAAAAATGATTTGTTCAATGATTTTTCAGCATGGCCACTTCCAAGTTTTTTCTTTAATATTCAGCTGTACAAGAGTTCCAGGAGGTGACTTGATTTTCAAATGTGCATGTTTTTCATATGACATAAATCACTCAAGGCCCACAGTTACTAAGAAGAGTATGGATAATATGAACCATGTGGTTTTCAAACATGGATTTCGTATGGAAACATAACTTTTTGAATTAGCTTTTTAGTTGTTCTTTTTTTATCTGTCATCTCTTGGCAGATTTCTTCACTGTCCATCCAACAAATTTTTGTTTTGCTCTCTTACTGTAGGAAAGAAAATAGTCTGTTTAAAATTGAACATGCTGTATTTTATTAGTATATTTAATGTTTTCCTTTAATTTGCATGTGAAAATAGTATAGAATGCAAAAAATTTTTCATGTTAAAAGCTTCAGTCTTAAGACATTTTTGTGCAGACTGCAAGTGAGTTTTTTCTTAAATAAACAATTGTCTGGAAAAAAAAAACACCCTCTTTCCTTGAAACCAGTGTAAAAACTTTGTACTTCACTAGAATTAATATTTACAAGATGATCTCCTCAGAGAATCTGTGCCTAAAGACAGTAGAATGCTGTTGGAGCATTTCCATTTGTGGGAGAAGAGAAGAATTAAATTTCGGAACTAATAAAGTAATACCTAAACCTCTAAGCAGAAATGGGAAAATTTAGAATTTATCCTAAATAGTAATTATGAGAACAGCAAAAAATTCCTAAATCCAGAACAAGAGTTCACAGAAAGGTGGGGAGAGAAACATTTAAAATAAGCTCCTTTATTTGTTAAAAATACAAACGTTGTGCCTAAAATAAACTGACTGTCTTTGGTGAAAGGCAAAACATCTGGATGCCATATAGCTTGTAGTGACAAAACAGACACCAGGGTGTTTTTTCCTTATTTTTCATGGTCTTTTCTCAGTGTGCAGCAGTAAAAGCTTGTACCTGTTCCAGCTTTTAAAAGCCAATAACTGAAGTTTCTCTTTTCTTGGAGTTGACAGTAGTCGTATCAATTATTTTAGTAGTATTCAATCCACTCTAAAATGCTAAAAAAATTCTAGAATCCTTTAATTATATTATATAATTTTCTTTTTCAGCTCAGATGATAAAATAACTGTTCATTTCATAAACCGCGACGGTGACAAACTAACAGCCAAGGGAAAACCTGGAGATTCACTGCTGGATGTTGTTGTTGACAATAATCTAGACATAGATGGTTTTGGTAAGTAGATTCACTGAATATTTTATTCAGTGTCTAGAACTTATGTTCCTCTGTATGCATAAATATTTATAGTATCATTTAGATTGGAAAAGACCCTTAAGATCATTGAGTCCAACTGTAAATGAATATTTTATATATAAAACCTAGCTGTACTTTGCTTGGATTTTTTCCCCTTTTTTCCTCCTGCAGGTGTGTAGAATATTTTGGTGCAAGTTTTAAAAAAAATACTTGGTGTGTTTATCAAGTTGAGTATTAAAGAGGGGAATACACACAGAGTGCTGTCAAAGTGGAGCCTGAGACATTCTGCCTGCAGACCTCTTCTTAGCTGAAAGGTTCTGTTCTGGAGGCAACACAGAACTGGTGTGTTTCTAGCAGTGTCTGGTTGCTTCTGTATTGCCAGGCCGTCTCGATTTATTACCAGGCTTTTTGTAGCACCATATCTACAGCAGAGGAGTGCAAAATGCAAGGAACAACCAAATCCGTGTCAGTTAGCAGGGAAGAGCAAGGAGTTTAGTTCTTATTAAAGAAATGGGGTAAAGGAGACCTTGTGAAATTCTAACTTAGTACGAGTTCCATTTAAAATCAAAACAGGAGAAAGTTGCAACTTCTCTCTATTTCTTCAAACTTTTGCATTTTCCATAGTTAGAATCATAGGAGGGTTTGGGTTGGAAGGGACCTTGAAGATGGTTCAGTTCCAAACCCCCCTGCCATGGGCATCTTCCACCAGCCCTTATTGCTCAAAACACAAGACTATATTGCTCAAAGGTATTAGGTAATTGCAATTAAATACCTTGGGAAGGTATCTTTTTAAATCTTTGATAAGATTTAAAATCTCATACTTAATATCTGAGACATCTTTTATGTCTAGAGTTGCATATATCTGGGGAAGAAAAATTGTCTCAAAAATTTGTAATGCAACTAGTTTTATGTATCATTATTAAATGACTCATTTAGGCTTATGGCTCATCTGCTTGTATTCTAATAAATAGGAAATGTATTCTAGGAACAGAAAATGTTTGTTGTTTTAAAGCATTGTGGTAAAGTGGGAAAAAGCAATGCTGTCAATAAAAGGAAGCCAAACTGAAAATTTGGAATACTGTTGCAGTCTTTAATTATAATATGTGCTAGTCCTATTTCAATAACCACTTGCTTATGAAACATTGTACTAGGGCAGAGAAATAATGTAGTAAAAATGAATGTTCTGTGTTTAAGAAAGAAGTAATAAGGGAAAAGTAAAATGTAGATCCTGCTTATTTGCTTCTATCACTAGGGGGCATCCCATGTGCATTAACAATAATAGAAATACCTTTTTATATCCGGAGTTACAGATCTATTGAATGATTCAGCTAGCTGCACTCAATTTGTTTGTTATTGCCAGTTCTGTGGTTGTGGAAAGACCTTCCACTGTTCAAAGAGATTCGTCAATGTTCTTTCCTCCCCCCTTCACCCCTTCCCTCACTTCCCCAACATTAACAATCCTTAAGCTGCTGATGTGACAAACTTTGTTTGGCACTTTAATTAAACTCTGCTTTTTCATGTGTATTTGAAGACATATAATTTAAAAATCAAATGTTGTATTACAGTGTTGTGCTCACTTTGAATGTATGCTTTTGGTACCATAGCAGCATGATGCTTTCTGCATGGTCCTTATGGTTTAATGATGAGTTCCACTATTTAATTTCATAGCAGTGGTTTTACATAAAATCTTGCTTCCCTTATTTCCATATGGTTACAAAGGTGATGTGGTCACAGGATTTTTGGTTCTGCTCTCCCTAGAAATAACTAAATAAGTGAAGATTGGCTAATATGTTATCTGTTTCTCTTCTATCAATTTAAATCAGAGCCTGAGATTTGTAATCTCTACAGTATTTAGCTTTCCCCCTCTTCCTAAAGTTGCATATTTCTGTTTGAACACTGTGGAGAACTTGGTGCCAGCCCAAGACACAGCCCAATACAATGACAGAGACAAATTTGTCAGAGTTCAAACTTTTACTGTGCTGTGGTGACCTAATTTCTGTAGCAGGTAGGTGGAGTTGGTGCTTGTGCTGCTCTGCCCCAGCAACTTGTTAGGTCCTTGACTCACACTGGAACACCTCATAATCCATGTAGGCCATCTCTCTAGCCTGACTACCTTTGTTGCTGTGAATTAGTGTTCTGTTGAGGGAGAAGAAATAAGTATAAAATCCCTCCTCCCTGTACTTCTAAGGATTGTTTTTGTGTAGCAGGTGTCTGCTGTTGAACTTCTAGAGAAAACCTCAAAAACGTGGCAAAGAGAGAGATAAGAAGGATCAGCATTGGAAATAAATAAAGTAGTGTTGATCGACAGCATTATCTGCTTTTGTATTCTTACAGTAGAAAGCTGTTCTTTCTTTAAATGGTGGAAAGAGAATTAGTTAAGTGTTTTAACTGATTATTTAGCATTTTTAACTGATTACTTAGCATTTAAGTAAATCTTAGTGATATAGTAACTGTAGAAATACTATTGACAGTTGAATGCAGAGTAGGTATTTGAAGGTGGGAATATACAGAACATTAATTTTGCTAATCAACCAAGACTTCTTGTATGAAACAAACACATGTAGGATTTTTTCTGAAATTCAGATGCAATTTGAAACTTGGATTTTCTATGATCTTCATTTATTTTTCTTTAGGTGCATGTGAAGGAACGCTAGCCTGTTCAACTTGTCATTTAATATTTGAAAACCACATATTTGAGAAACTAGATGCAATTACTGATGAAGAGATGGACATGCTGGACCTGGCATATGGCCTCACAGAAACGTAAGGCAACTTAACACTTCCCTGTGTTACTTCCCCAAAGAATGGGAAGAAAGTTTTGCAGATGGGGCAGTCCAATATGGAGCACCTTGATCAGCTTTTAATGAATAGCTGCATTCTGTTACACAAACAGGACTGCCAAGTTTGAATGTGTGAATTAGTATTAAAAAGATGTTGGTATTGTTTTTGTGACTGGAAAGTGTCAGTTGCCGGTGATTTGTCTTCGGAGGGGTCTGGTGCAGAAATGTTAACACTAAAGTATGACTGGAAACCCAGTTTCTTCCACAAAAGCTCTGCCACTGCTGTCCTGTGTATGGATTTTCTTATTCTTGTTTCTCTTCCCTTCTGTTTTCACTCCCTTGTTAGTCTGTAGCTAGTTCATGTATTTTATGAATGTGTTTATGTCAGTATTTTAGGTTTTGGTCAGATCTTCTTTTCACAGAGTCACAGAAGGGTTGTGGTTGGAGGGGACCTCTTGAGGTCAACTGGTACAACTCCCTGCTCAAGCGGGACCACCTAGATCCAATGCCCAGCACCATGTCCAGACAGCTTTTGAATATTCCCAAGGATTGAGACTCCACCTTCTCCAGCCTCCCTGGTATTTATGTGCATTGCTAAGATCCTTCCTCCAAGCCTTCTGTAGGACAAACAGTGTACAGATGTGTCAGTGTACATACTCGTTGTTCTTTGACTTAGATCACAGTGCTCCTTGGGCACATAAACCAGATTCCCTCTGGGAGAAACTGATCCTGAAGTGTGCTCTGATTGCTGATAGGCATTAGGATTAGACTAGTGGTAGTCTAAAGTAAACCTCTGTTCTGCGTCACCCCCACCCTCGCCCATCACACGTCTTGCAGTTAGGGTGTTAACCCTCATCACAGACCCATTCCTGGTGGGCTGTTGTACCTGCTGGTGCACAAGCAGCCTTTGGCACACAACATGCCCACACAAACAGCAGGCAGCTGTGCCTTATGAGGTTGCATAAGCCCTTTCCCTCGTGTTTCAATGGAACCACTTGAAGTTTTTTGATAATATTTCCAGTTCTGTCAGGGGCTTTATACCTGGTGTATAAATGTATAGTACAGAGTTTGTCTCTGCAAAGTACTCTGAATTAACTTGTCAGTCTCCTTATATCAGCAAAAGGAGTCCTGTACTCATAATTTCTACATGACAATACACTTTCACTTCAGCCAAATCTTAACATTTATGAGAGGTTGGAAAGGCAGAGAAGTCAAGCTACAAGATATTTGTAGTTTCTATTGTTTTATCATTTTTCCTGTCTCACAAAAACCCATTTTCTGTTTTGAAAAAAAAAAAAAAAAACCCACAAAAACAAACAAACAAACAAAAACCAAAAAAAAAACCCCAAAACAACAACAACAATGAAAACCCCAAACAACACAAAAATACCCCACCCCATTAGCCTATTAAGCATGTCACCTACCATAATAAAGAGTATCTTTTAGGGTCAGGGCCAAAATTACAGGCCCAGCATTACAGGCTGGGGACAGTGTGGCTGGACAGTGTTCAGGCAGAAAGGGACCTGGGGGTGCTGGTTGACAACCGGTTGGATATGAGCCAGCAACGTGCCTTGGTGACCAAGAAGGCAAATGGCATCCTGGCCTGCATTAGGAATTGTGTGACCAGCAGGAGCAGGGAGGTCATTCTTCCCCTGTACTCGGCGCTGGTGAGACCACACCTTGAGTACTGTGTCCAGTTCTGGCCCCCTCAGTTTAGGAAGGATATTGAGATGCTTGAGCGTGTCCAGAGGAGGGCAACAAGGTTGGTGAGGGGCTTGGAACACAAGCCCTATGAGGAATGCTTGAAGGAGCTGGGGTTGTTTAGCCTGGAGAAGAGGAGGCTTAGAGGTGACCTTATTGCTCTCTACAACTTCCTGAAGGGAGGTTGTAGACAGGTGGGGGTTGGTCTCTTCCACCGGGCAGCAACTGACAGAACAAGGGGACACAGTCTCAAGCTATGTAAGGGAAGGTACAGGTTAGATATTAGGAAAAAATTTTTCACTGAAAGAGTAATAAAGCACTGGAATTGTCTTCCCAGGGAGGTGGTGGAGTCACCATCTCTGGATGTGTTTAAAAAAAGACTAGACATGGCACTTAGTGCTATAGTCTAGTTGAGGTGTTAAGGCATAGGTTGGACTTGATGATCTTAGAGGTCTCTTCCAACCTCATTATTCTGTGATTCTGTGAAAATAATTCCTGAATAGCTGTGGAGTCATATGATCTAATAAAAACCTTTTTTTTTGTTTTGGCTACCTTTTATGTAAAGGTTTAAAGCAAGGAGATTTTACTGAAGAACTGGAAAACAGTAGCAAGCCAGATCTCTCTGTTTAAATGTTTCTGTTTTCCCTATAAGTTCTTCATACCAAATTAAGCTTTATACCCTCTGAGGGTGTTTGGTTCTTCTGTTAGGTTTTCCTAGCATCATATGTTCTTCCTATGGCCAGGGACCTTCCATTTAAGTGAGAGGATGACTGTTCTGAAAGAGGTAGCATTAAGTGTCTGGTATTTGCTGCAGGTCACCTGGACTCCTGTGCCAATGTAAATTCGTGTAATGGAGATGCACTTCTATGTTCTGTCACAGGTATAAGCATAGAAGCTTATTCTTGTCAGTGACTCTGTATTTGGGAAAGTTTCAGGCAGCAACTGCCATGAAAGCTTGTGGTTTTTAAAATGAAGGATTAATTAGATTAAAATGCAGTTGTTTTGATTAACTGAAGAACAGTAGAAAGTAGTAAGATGGGGGAGTGCAAACCCTGGCAAGTTAAAATAAGGATTATAAAGGAAAAAATGAGATGAGAAACAGCTTGCTAAAAGTAGGCAAATATTTTTGTTTCTAACCTATGGGAAACAGGGAGCTTTGTCTACATGCAGAGCCAATGGGTGATGTAGAAGGTGCATGTAAAATAGAAAAAGATAACATAAAAGCAAAGTTTCTTTTGCATTGTTATCTCTAGAGGGGTTATCCCTGTACTGGAAGGTTTCTTTGCTGAGGATGGCATATTCTGTGCTCTTCTTTCAAACCAACATGTCTATAGAAGTAGTATTACTGCAGATAAATAAACTGAGTGATAACAAATAGTAATAGTAGCCAGCATTCACCCAGGAGCTCTACAGGAGTTCAGTATGGCATTCCTGAACTGCTGTAAGGCTTAATGAGTTGGTTTGAAACTGCTTCCACGTCAAAGGAATGGGAAGATGGGAATCAGCTTTTAAAATGAGATTCAACATTTCAAACTGAGATTTGGAACTGAAGAACACTGTTGTGATTCTCTGGGCTGTTGCTTTTCTATCCTATCTGCTATGGGTAAGGAAAGAATTCAACAGAGCTTTTATAGAGGGATGAAGCAGATATGGAAATTCTTCATATAAGTCACTGAGCTGAAGAAAGATCTTGCAGTTCATGCAGTTTACATAAGTCTAGAAATTGTTTACTACATTTTGAAGTGCTACAGCATAAGAGCAAAGGCCCTGTAAAGTTAAAGTAATTGGTTAAAAAAAATCTTTTAACAAGAAATATTAAGCTGCCTGGTAAGAGTATGTGATCAACAGCATGATGTAAAAGTGATTGGTGCTAGGTTTTAATTAGTGAGAGCATCCTTGTGAAAGACTTAGGAGAACACAGTGAGGAGTAAGGTTTGTTTACAGTGCTGTGGTAATATCATCACCTGCCTGTGAAAACATGCACGAGGATTTTATGCTCTTGAGCATAGGAAATGACATTTGGAGTTAAAAGGCAAATGCAGGTAAATGCATATGGAGAGGTGGATAAAAGAATGGAAACTTTACATTCTTGAAACAGGTTGTCAGCTAGCTAGTGTCTTGCCAGGGACTGGTGCCCGTCCTTGCTGACATCTTTAGTATTCTATACTTGAATACTGAGGCAGGACATTGAATTAAAGTTATCCCTGCAATAAAAGCAGCTTGTGATGTCTGCAGAGTTTTCTTGTGGTATTAAATCTTCTGGTTTTAATTGCTTGTGTGCAACATCTGGTTTTCTCATGCTGAATGATAGGTACAGAAATGAAGGATGACATCTTCTCCGGTGCCTTGAGTGTTTTATCGTTCTCTTTCTCCTTCCTATGTTTCTTGTCTTTTCACTCTTACTTTTCTGGCTTACACACAATCTTGATATTTTTAGTTTGAGAACATTGACCTCTGGATGGAGAGGCTAGGCTTTGCTTTTTCTGAGGCTTTTATTCAGATTCATTGCCTTTATCTCTTCAGAGGTGCCAGATGTCCCTTGGGAGATGAAGCCTCACTCCCTGCACTGGACTGACCTGTCAGTGACCCACTGGAAAAGGAAGGGTCACCCATATTCTGCCATACTGTCTCAGTGGGCAGGAAGTACTCAGCAGGACTTTGCAGTGTGCTGAGCTCTGTTCTGGCCGTAAATCCTGGCTATTGCCACACAGATCCTTGTGCTGATGCGCGCGGTTCACTCCTGTGCTGGTTTAAGGCCCTGCACAAGAGGGGCTGTTCCTAGTTCATGGTCTGTTTGGGATGGCTGAGTGTTGGAGGTGTAGGGGGGTAAATGCTGTTAGATTGCTGGTGGGCTAGAACTAACAATCATATCCTGTTTCCCCACAGATCACGTTTGGGCTGCCAAATCTGCTTGAAGAAATCAATGAATGATATGACTGTTCGAGTACCAGAAGCTGTGGCTGATGCTAGACAATCAGTAGACATGAGTAAAAACTCCTAAAAATATATCCTAGGGGTTTTAAAGAAGCTTAATTATTTTTATAACTTATTTTTAAATGTGTAATTAAATATGGATACTTACATAATTGTGAGTTATTTTATATGACTATCAATATTAGATTAATGCTATTTTAATTTTCTTTATAGAACCTCTTATATTTTTACGCTTAAAATGCAATAATAGTTCTTATAAGTAATCATTGGATTATAAACATCAGCAAGTATATTACAGATTTCATATAACATTATTCTGCCAAAACATTTAATGACATTTAGAAACTGGATCATTTGTACAGGGCTTCTCCTAAAACAAACTCTGAGCATTTCTAGGTCTCAGACCTAAATGTGTAAGAGAAAAGACCCTTACATGGGGTCTTTTTGAAGTGTTGCCATTAAAGATGGTGTGCTCAGAGCTAGTTGAAATTCTCAGTAGATATGATACTTCCTCAGCAAATAGCGAATTTTCAGGATAGGAATTTTCCAAACTTTGAAATCTAAATGAGATGTGGCAAAGGTTGTCTTGTGAAAATACTGCTAAACCCATGTGTTGTAAGAGCTGTGTTATGGTTTAACCCAGCAGGCAGCTGAATGCCACACAGCCATTCACTTGCACCCCACCACTGCCCACCCCCCTTCCAAATGGAATAGGGGGTAAATTTGGGGGGGAAAAAAGGTAACATTCATATGTTGAGATAAAGACAGTTTAACAGGACAGAAACAGAAAGGAAAACAACAGTAATAATGACAAATTCATAAAACAAGTGAGGCACCACACAATTGCCCACCACCTGATGACTGATGCCTAGCCAGTTCCTAGGCAGTGACCCCTGGCCATCTTCTGCCCCAGCTGATATTTTGAGCATGACATGAAATGGTCTGGGAGCTCCTGCTCCTCACTTGGGGTCAGCTGTCCTGGCTGTATCCCCTCCCAATTCCTTGTGCACCCCCACAAGATGAGGTGAGAATCTGAAAAGGCCTTGAGTTTGTTGTTGTTAAGCCATGTTTACATTAAAACACCAGTGTGTTATCAACAATATTCGGATTTGAAATCCAGAACAGCACTGTATCAGCTACTGGGAGAAAATCAGCTCTCTCCCAGGTGAAACCAGGATAGGCTGATGCAGGATTTTGGCACCTGCAGCTTAACCCTGGTCCAAAGCAGATGTCAGTAAACTTCAAGAATATTTACATTTGACTACACCACAAATACTGGGATAGACTGGGCTTAGAAGAATGAATCCTTGGAGCTGTGTAATGGGAGAACACACCCAGTGGAATTACAATTTACCCATCACTAACTCTTGCAGTTCTGTGAATATGACTGAGTTGGGATTGAACGGGACAATGTTTGTCAGCATCGGATTTGTTCTGAAATCTTTATCCCTTTTTAGTTTTGAGCTGTGCAGGAGGCAGTCTGATGTTAGCTCAGCTGTTCAGCTTGAAGACGTTGCTTGATTCTGGGCCTTGCTTGCAGGATCATTTCTGTAATGGTTAATGCAAAATGACAAACTATATTTGTTACATAAAAATGGCCTAGGTTCCCCAGAAGGTACAGGGAAACCCCTGTGATGGATGGTGTCTGCATTGATGATGAAGAGCTTTCAGTTGAATATTGTTCTAGTCTTTCTAAAGTAGCCCAAATAAAATAATGTTTCTAAGACTATTATTTTCTCCAACTTTACATAAATACTTACATGAACTGGTTATCAGCAGTAGTTGTAAACTTTCGATTTTGGGGGGCCTTTTAAAATATATATATATATATAAAAAACCATGGTTTTTTACATTTGAATGATCTAAAGCATTCATTAATGCTTTGTTTGAAGTGGTGACAATGACATCTGGACATCTTTTCTTGCATTGTTATTATATATGTGGGAGGGGAGAAACATTTTTATTCCAGTGTCAATTATTGGGATTATTTTGAGCTTTGTAAAGAGGAAAAAAAGTTACTCTTTGTTATGAGAATTAATATTTTCTAAAACTGTATTTAAAATAGATGTGGATCAGATTATTTTATTTCCTGTCTAGTTACTTCATTTCCTTCTGTTACCTTTCAACTTTGTCCTAATGCAAGGTATGCTAATTGTGGTCTGCTCAAAACTTAATCATGTAGGGGTTTCAGAATACACCTCTGATGTCATGTGATTCAAACTAAGACTTCAGAATCAAAATTTTCAGGCTTTATGAAGGGCAGAGAGAGAAAGGTCAGGGAGAAGGGTGGGCATAAATTGAAGAAATGTTCTGAAGATGCTGCTATCTTCCTCTTCTGCTGCTGTGACTCTAACCTCTCTATGACTGAGAGGTTGCCCTCACACAGCCATACCTTAAGGTAAATTTCACTTTGTATTGCCTTTGTCCTGAGCTCATTTATATACAGTTATTACTATTAAATCTTGAGGCTTTGGGTTTGGTTTTTTTTTTTTTACATGAGACAGCTCATCAGCTTCCAAGAGTGGGAACTCAAGTCGTAACTAGATGTGTTGTGCATTTGTACATCAGAAAGAAATACGAGGTTTCGGTACACCTGTGAGGAGTAGGGGTAGATGTTGATAGTTACTGAGTTTTGGGCTCTCCTTGGTTTTTTGTTTTGGGCTTATGGTTTTGGTTTTTCTTCATTGTGTTATTTGGGGGTTTTTTTCATACAGCACCAGGTACTTCTTGTGGGAATCTTGAAGTGCTTAACACTGTGTTAAACAAATGTGGAACAGCTCCCAAGTGAGTTTTCTTTCTAAGCCAAGGTGGTTTCGTTGTGTGTTTCCTGTGACAGCTTCTCATTACAAAGACTTTGACTCTCCTATAGTGTGCCTGTGGAATGAATTACTCAGCACAGCAAGGCAAAAAAGGACACTTGGAACCTCATTTTGAATTCTAGAGGTATCCCATACTTCATGGAAATGGAAATCTCAGAACACAAAGGAACTGACTTGTAGTCCCCAGAATGCACAGCTCAGAGATACGAGTTTATTGTCAAAATGATTTGCAAATAAATCTTATTTTTAACCTCTTTCTGACATCTCTTGTTTCATGGATTTTTCTTTCCTTCTTCTCTAAGCTATTGAATGTGTTCCTGGGTGAAAAATGGAACTTACCCATTAATGGTGCACTTTCAAGTGTAAGTATGAATTCTTGTGCAGTGACACACAATTATAGCATCACAATTAGTTGAATACATGTTTACTTCCCTGTTCAAATAAAGATTATGGGTAATTTGCTTTCTAAAACCATTTCCTTTCTCTTTTAAAAGATGGGTGTCACTGGGTTTCTTCTCTCTCTCCCTCCTCAAAAATGAGGAACAAATCAAAACTGTTTCCTTTGTGTTGTGAACTAAACTTTAGAAGCATACTCAAAGTCTGGGGTGGGCACAGATTGCACTTCGCAAACATGGGGGAATGGTGGGTTGCAATGTCTTCCATTCCTTGGTAAAAAGGTCCTTTGGATTGATTGGGTTGTGGTTGTGAGAAAATCAGGCCAAAAGCATCCCTTTGCCTTTTCAAGACTCTGGGGCAGTTTGTCTGTGACTCTAGACTGTGTCCCTTTCCTCTGCCACCATGCAGTCAGGCCAAGCCAGCATTCCCACCTCTATGACGTTTTGTGTGTCTGTGTGGTTCCTAAAGGGGAAAGAAGGACGTGCCTTGCATTTCCACACCACCACCTCTTGATATGTCAGAAGTTCCCATCATCTTGACTGCATGCTGTCGTGAGAGTTAAAAAGGCAAATAGTGTAGGCAGTTTGTGACTTCTTAGACAAAACTTAAATCTTGGAAGTTCATTGTTTTTGGCTATGGGGCTCCAAAAGATTTAAGACAGCCATGTCCAAACCTAATTCACATCCCAGCTGGAGGCAGGTTGAAAAGGCTGTGTCCAAAAAAGCTGCAGGGATGAGGCACTGTTTGCCCTTCTCACAGGTCCAGGCTAGAGTGTGGAGGAAATTTCCTACAGCCTATGTTTTGCCCACGCAAGGGACAATGTGTTATACAAAGACAGGGTATACAAAAAAATCCTTATTCCTTGGGAGAAAAAAAAAGGAGAAATAAATATTTAAAGGAGGAGAAGAGATGCTCAAGCTGAGTCAGTGATTTACCAAATAGTAGGAAACATTGGGAAGAGTGCAGCTGCTTGAGATGATTTCTCCTCAAGTGCTCTGAAAAGATGTGAGTGGGAATTTCCTGCATCATGGCCGGGCTGTGGCCTCCCAGGGCAGCTGTGGAGCTCCACGTCCTGCTGCGGGCTGCAGTGCCTCGGTGCTTTCTCTCCCTGTTGCGCCGCCAGGAGAGTGACAGGAGGCACGGTCCATCCATAACCAAACAGGCATTAAAAGCGTAAACGATGGCAATAAAAGTAACCCTGAGATTTACTTCCTAATCCACTTGATTTTTACAGAGTTCAGCAGAGGTTTTTGATGTGAAAAAGTCCAAATTTCAAAATATCTTTAAAAAGTAATTTCTAGCCGGCAGTGGTCGAGCATTTGCAGCTTCAACTCTTCATCAAAAAGCTGTTGGTTTATTGTGCTCGGCCAAGCGTCTCTGGGGCTGCGCTTCACAGTGCTGGAAGCTCCCTTGACCCCAGCCCAGCCAGGAAAAGGCTATTGCGTGTATTTCCCCTGCCCCTGTGCTTCCATGTGCTCGGGTCTAGCCGGCACTATGTTCTCTGCACCTACCCCCTTCCATAGCGCGGCGCCTCCTCCCCGAGCCGGCAGCTGCGAGAGACGAGAAGCAGAGAACGGGGTTTGAACAGAGCCGGTGCCACCTCCTTTGGCCCGCGCAGGTACAGCGGAGCCGTCCCGTTTGCGGCTCCTTTAGAGAACGTGTGTGTTGCCGGCATTCCTTCGGCTGGTAAATCCCTGCAGCACAGCGCTCCAGGGATTAGGACGCGCGTGGGAGCGGCTCGGCGTGCGGGACAGCCCCGCTCGGGCACCGCCCCGGAGCGGCCCCTCCGGGTGTCCGTGGCAGCGACGGGAACGCGGGCTTGGGCTGGCGCTGGAGAAGCGCTGCTGCCGCATCGGGCCGGGCTGCCTCGCCCATCGGTCACTTGTGCACGGACACACAGCCACGGACACACAGCCATCGGTCACCGGTGCACACGGCAAGCGTCGCCAGCCATCCGCCCCGTGAGCGCCAGCCCCGCAGGCACCAACGCTTCGGCCGTGAGCTGCCGGGGAGCCCCTGCCGGTGGCCGTGACACTGATGGCTTCCCGTGACAGCCCTGGGGAGCTGCCCCGTTAGGAGCTCAGGCGGCTCTGGTGGGGACACCGGGGTTCCCCTGCTTGTCACAGTGCGTTGCTTCCATGTCTTGGTGGCAGTGATCCATCAATCGCATAACCCGATGCTATTCAGCGTGGGACATTGGTGCTGCTGGTTTCTCCAGCACTGCAGCGAGCAGCAGAGCATGTATTACTCATGAGAAGTGGTAACAACCGGGGATGCTGGTGCCATGTTAAGTAACCTCTTCCAGATACTCCAGGGAAGTCTGCAAGCACCTGTGGCAGCTGTGCCTGCTTGCAGCTGTGCCTGATTTGGTTCTCCTCCTGTTGGCAGCAAACGGCCACTGGCAGCTGGTGGGCTGAAATCGCTGGGTTTGGAGAGGTCTGCCATCTCACTGAGGGAAATACCAGGCCATAGACAGCATTCCTCCTTCAGGATGTGTCTGATCAAAAATGCCTCTCCTTAAGGACCCAGTTTTGGATCAAACAAATATCCAGATAAGTTGGATGTTCTTACTCCATCCGAGTGCCTCTGAGCAGACTCAGGGGCAGGTTAGCAGCTCATTTTGGCTTTACCCTTCTTCGAGGAGCAGCCCTGCTTTGCATAAGTAAGATAGCACTCACTTTTGATGCAGTGAGTGCTCACAGGCTTTTCTGGGAATGACTTGGAAGAAGGGCATTCCCTTCCTAGAAAACTGACCAGAGTGGAGGGAGAAAGAGAAGGAGACCAGAGACAAGATCGCAGCTGCAGCTTCTCAGATCCAGGGGAGAGGAGGACATATCCCAGCCAGAGAGCAAGCTATGGGTTTTGGCTGCAGATTAAAGGAGAAGGTGTCATTTCAGAGGAATGTTTAGCAACAGATGAAAATAGCTATAAAAGACAACAAATGTTGTCACAGAGATACAGAATATGGTAGCTCAGAGTGATGGAGAAGCTTGTTCAGGCTGTGGTTCATTTCCAGGGACAGATGACTGTCAGGAGGGAGCACAGCAGTGGATGGCTGGAGCAGAAGCATCTCTGCTTCAGATTTGAGCACTTTTTTTTTTCCCCTTCCAGCCTAATTGAGTTGTTACGATCATCACAGCCTTTGGATTCTCATCAGAAAATCAGGAAAAATCTGTTTTGTCCTGGCATGGAGAAATAACAGCAATTAGTGTCCCTTGTTTTGAAGTTTCCTACACTTCTGGGGCTGTCCCTCAAGGAGAAGGACAGCAACAGGAGTCTCTGAGGCAGATGTCTGGGGAGCAGAGCAGAGTTGCTCTGAGTGTTGTCCTAGCAGGGAAGCTCAGGAAACTGGGATCTCCCTCTGCTGAGTGATGTATACAGAAAATGTTTTTCCAGCTTGAACAGCCTGTGTCTGAGCATTGAATGCAAGCTTCACATTAAAAATTACCTTAATTACATACCTCATTACTGGTCTTTATTTTCTACTATTTTGCCTTTTATCAAATGTTTGGTCTAAAAGGTGGGGAAAGACCTAGCTTCTGAGTTGTCTGTTATAGTACTTTTGGAGGTAAAAATGCCTAAAAGAGGGGACAAGACATCAGAGATCTTTACAGCAGCACACAGAAATGAAGGGGGAAAGCAAATTACTGGGGAACAGGAGTTAATTCTTAGAATTAACAGTACAGAGTAACCACCAGATATTTGCTGTTATTCCACTGCTTATGTAATTGGTTAATTAGTGCTGTCAACTGCCCAGCAGTGGGCTGCCCCTGGTTTACCCTAAAGCCACCATATATAATATTTTTAATCCATTTCTACTTCCTTCAAGCTGAAGAGTCTCCATAATGGCTCCAATCACAGGAAATTTGTAACATTAACATTCCCCTGAGGGTCAGGTACCAGAAATTCTTACTCTCTGGCAAAAGATTTTCCCCAAATCTTTTAGCCAGTGAGGAAAAATTCAGCCAGTGAGTAAAAATTCGGAGCTGCAGTGTAACCTGTGCAAGGGCAACTGACCCAGGACCTGACGTGCTGCCTGAGGCAGGCACAGGCAGCAGTTCATGTTTTTTGCAATGAGATGCTGTTTACCAGACCAAGAGGGATTTTTTCAGCCATTCAAATCTGGAGTGCACTCAAAAATACACAGGAAGGTCCTTTTGCTATAAACTCATGGTCACCTTCAAGCCTGGATGGAGACCCACGTTATTTAAGGAGTTTGTTTCTGTCAGAAAATTTGGGTGGTTGCTGCTCTGACATGATGTGTGTATCTGTAAACACTTGACCCAAATCCACTGAGGGAAGAAAAAGACCCTTTGCCAGTCCTTGCCACTTGCTCCTCATGTCTCCAAAATAAACAGGCTGGTATGTTTTGGTTTAGCAAAAACATTTAAACAAATTGTATTTGATATACGTCACAGTAGTAGTTCAAAAGTGAAAACCACAATATTCCTTCCAGACCATACTGAATATTTAGAACTAAAAATAAACCACCTGGCCAGCCCCCACTGGTGCACGCAGTGAGCTCCCAAGCCCTCTCTGCTGTTACTTCCTACACTGCTTCTGCAGGAGAGCCCGTGATTTATTGACTGCTTCCCTCCCACTCCATTGCCTGCAGCTTCTCATGACTTCCACTCGCTCAGAGGGTAGATCTGTTAGGTTTTTCTTCTGCTCAATTTATGTCCTTCTCATGGTGTTCCTTTGTCAGAGAGACATAAGGTATGCTGCAAAACTTCTCTTTATACCACAAAAGTCAATATTTGCATTGAAAGCGAGCTCTGCTCATTTCAATAATAATGAAATTCTTCAGCTTTCTCTTACTTTCCAAGCAAGAGAACTGTGATGCCTGGAATCCCAGTGGGGTAAACTACTGGTAGAAATACAAGCTCTGCAGGAGCTGCCAGAGGAAACAGGGAAGGGGCGCAGGAACAGCTCCTGGTTCCAGTGTTGCATCTGGCTGTGTCCCCTATTCCATGCCCAGGAGCTGCAGGAGGAACCCAGGGTGTCTTAGTTTGGAAAGACAGGTGTCTGCCAGGAAAAAGCCAGACCTTCCCTTAGAATGGAGAATATAAACCCCCTCCCTCTGAATAATTATAATTTTGAAATTAAGGGGCTTTCAGGCAAAGATATGAGAATAGGAATAACAGATCTTTACTAGGAATATTAAAAATGTAATAGTACAAAAAAGCAACCAAACAAAGAAAAACCCTGACAGAGTTAGAACACGACCTGACACCCTGTTGGTCAGGGTGTTGGTAGCAGTCCAAACAAGTCCTCCTGGAGTGACAGATGTGGTTCTGTTGGAGTAGAGATGATGCTGTAGAAGGGTCCAGTGGTGATGAGACGGGTCTGGTCACGAGAGGTTGTGGGTAAAAATCCCAACACAGGTCTAAGAAAAATTATTTTTAAATATGATCTTCCAACTAGGTTGTAATTATTCAACATTTTTCAAGATATACCCAGAAGAAAGAGAAATCTTTACGATCTTGGGTGGATCTTTTTGTTTTCCTGTCAGTCTGCACAGAGTACGTAAATACTCAGATGTTATCATTTGTCTTGGGAAATTAAGGACATTAGAGTGGGAGGATTAGAGACATTTTTAATCACTCCTGGCTCTGCCTCCAAGGATATTTTGTGATTCATCTTCATCATGGGCAAGGAACTTCTATGCTGTGCCTCAGAAGGTGCAAACCCTTAGGTCCATTTCCCCCTGCTGGAGGGTTGACTTTTAATCTCTCCATTTGTGGATCTTGGGCTGTTTTATTATGAAGGGGGTTTGATAGGGCTGTGTGCCTCCCTGCCTGCACTGTCCTGCCTCGCTGGCCCCTTGTGGGAGCCTGTGGCTCAGGGACAGTGCCAGGGCACACTCACAGCCCTGTGACCACCAAGGCAATTCTGTCTGGCAAAGTCTCCAGCAGTGACACAGAAAAAGGGGTCATCTGAGGAGTCTTTGTGGTTCATTTCTTTCCTCTTAATCTCAGCAGGTAGGCTTTTTGGTTTGTTTTTTATATTACTTGGGGAGTTTTGATGGAGCTTGACAGTCATCTTAAGTCTAGCCCTGTGCTTATAACAGATTTTCCTGCTCACTAGGTGTTTGCTGTGCCTGTGTGTGTTTTAGGGTTTTATATTTATACATTTTATATTTAATGGAAATCTATGCTCAAAATATTTGCTATTCCCAGTTTTATCAGGGACTATGCAACCAAGTGGCTTCATGCATCTTCTCTACCTAATCTTTGTTGTTCAAATGGAATTTGAAGCTCAAATTGACTCATAAGCTCTTCTTTTTTGTCATGTGCATTTTCAATTGATCTGAGTTGAGAGTGTGTGTGCTGCTTTCTTGGTTCTCAGGTTAGGACAGTCCCCTTCACAACAGAATATCTTTCTGTCTTAGGAAATGATCTTAGGAAGGTGTCCTGAGAGCATATAAATACAATAGTGTTGGAAAGAGAAATGTGGCATTTATTTCTTGGGCCAAATATCAAGAGGCAAGCGGGGAGTTAAAAGGGTAGTACAGAAACTGTATTATTTAAATGCATTTGGTGGGTAATGCTGATGAGTGGTGAGGACATTATTGAAAAGCTTTTGTTACAGGGAAGGATAAAAATAGAGTTATTGTCTCCCACAGGCAATTACTTTTAAAAGTCACAGCTTGTTCCCTGTCTCAGAAGCTTGGTAGGACGATGGAGCTCTTGTCTGGGAACAGAAAAAACCAATATGAGAAAACTCAACTGCTGCTTTGTGCCAGGTTTCTCTGTGTGAAAATTCCTTCTCCCTACCACACCTTGCTCTCACCT
The DNA here is from genome assembly GCF_021018805.1 of Prinia subflava. NCBI lineage: Eukaryota > Metazoa > Chordata > Aves > Passeriformes > Cisticolidae > Prinia > Prinia subflava. The sequence goes on from NC_086249.1 coordinate 34,418,423, forward strand.
CTGCAAGAGCAAGAGAAGGGCAGCTTGAGGGGTTCAAGGGCCCCTGCACACACAGCAGCCCAAAGCAGGGGTCACGTGGTGAGTGCTGGCTGCTCCTGCCAGAGGAGGGGATGCAGGGCTTCTGCCAAAGGCACCTCTGGCTTCAGGCAGCCTCTGGGATGGTCAACGCACAAACTCCCTCCCACACCACCTCACTACACCCAGGTCATGTCCAGCAGGTTGTGACTGCCTGTCAGTGCACCTCAGACAGTAAAATAGAGGTAGCAATGGCTAGAGCTGGTCCTTCTAAATCCCCCCTGAAATGGGATTTAACCTAAATTCCACCTAAAGGCACCTAAATCCCAGAGAACCACTCAGACTGCTGCCTAGACCTATGTGGCATGACCCCTGTGCCACGTCTCTGTCGTGGTGTAACCCCAGCCAGCAGCCAAGCACCATGCTGCCACTCCCTCACTGCCCCACCAGCAGCATCAGGGAGAGAATCACAGGGGTAAAAAAGATGGAAAAACTCGTGGGTTGAGGTAGAGACAGTTTAATAGGGTAAGCAAAAGCCGTGCACACAAGCAAAGCAAAACAAGGGATTCATCCCCTGCTTCCCATGGGCAGGCAGGTGTTCAGCCATTCCCAAGAGAGCAGGGACCCACCACGTGTAATGGCAACCTGGGAAGACAAAAGCCATCACTGCAAATGTTCCTTCCTCCTCCTTCCCCCCACTTTATACACAGAGCATGATGTCAGATGGTCTGGAATATCCCTTTGGTCAGCTGGGGTCTCCTGTCCTGGCTGTGTCCCCTCCCAGTCTCTGATGCACCCCCAGCTCCCTCACCAGCACGGCAGTACAAAGGCAGAAAAGGCCTTGGGTCTGTGCAAGCCCTGCTCAGCAATAGCAAAAACATCTCTGTATTATCAGCACTCTGCTCAGCACAAATCCAAAACACAGCCCTGTACCAGCCACTGTGAAGACAATTAATTCTACCCCCCATCCTGCCCTCTGCCAGGGGTCTGTCCCCGGTTCAGCCTGAGCTGGCTGGTGCAGCACTGTGGGATTGCTGACAGATCTGCTCCTCCCTCAGCCACCCCACATCCTTCTCCCAGCAGAATGCTTGGGCTGCAAAGCCCTAAGGGTTTCTCAGCAAACAAAAAGTAGAGGGAAATCACATGGAATCAAATGGAACCTCTAATTCCATTTGAGACATTAATTTTCTGACTTCTTGATGTTTCTGAAAGTGTCATTCATTGAAGCAAGATCTGACATAGAATTTCGTTTTGCCTTTTTCATCTACAATGTCAGAGGAAAATGTGGACTTTCATAGATAAAGAAACAAGGCTTCAGCACTATTTAAACAGAAAAAAATAATTTAAAAAGTCAATGTGTATTTATGAAATATTCCAATATAACTTAAACCCTTGTCTTCCCACAGAAAAATACTTTGACCAAGAGTCTCCACCCAGCCTTTTGTGTGATCTACAACATCACCTGCCAAGAGCACAATGTATCAGATGAAAGCGAGCTCTGTAACCACCCAGCACAAGGCTCCTATCTCCCTTTTTGTTTGCAAAGAGCTGCTCTCTTGTCACTACTGCAGCAGCAATAATAATTGCCAAGAATTTGCATTTCTGCTTATCCTCAAGCTTGGTGTTTCAAAGCAGACCCTTCAGAGAACTAATTAGCACAGAGGTTCATTAAATCTAAAAAAATGCTCTCACTTTGTAGATGGAACATCCAGACCCTTAACCCATTTCCCAAAGGCAAACGCCTCCCTGCCTCCCTATGCTTTGCGCAGTCTGAGTCCCTTTAAGCTGCAGAAGGGCAGGGAATGCCAGTTTATACCATCTACCGGGCTTCTGCTTCTACACTGGACAGCCTGGGCACAGCGAGGGCTGGGACAGCCCTGAGGGGACAGCGAGGGCAGGGACAGCCCTGGGGACAGAGAGGGCTGGGACAGCCCTGGGGACAGCGAGGGCTGGGGCAGCCGTGGCAGCGCTGGGCAGATCCCACCGCCGGCACAGCCCCGCAGCAGGGCAGGGGCATCCATCCAGGCTCCTCCATCCCCGCCACCACCAGCGACCCGCCCGTGGTGCAGCACAGCCACAGCGCTGCCAAAATTGTCGTGGAGAGCAAAGCTCAGCCTGCAGCCAGCGTGCGTCTGCAGAGAGGAAACCGAAGGGAAATTACAGCAGCTCTCCGCTCATATTCTCCTCTTATTGGTTCTCAGAACCTAAAGAAATGGCTGTGGCTTTGTGTGGAAGTTAATTAATGATAGTAAATAATATTCCTTTGTGCTAGGAGTGAATAGCGCCCTTTATTGGGGGCTCTCAGCGTATCTAATGCCCTGTATTTAATCCAGCTTCCCAGCTAAAGCCAGCTGAATTATTCATTGCAAATAAATTATCTGAAGAATACAGTCCTGTTTTTCGCTGCCTGTGAGCCCAGCCCGCTCTCTTTGATGCCCTTTTCCACAGCCAGCAGCGTCTTTGCGCAGATTTGGGCACCTGCCCCGCAGTGCCGGCTCCGCCCGCCCTTGGCGGCCGTGCGTGTGCACACAGGGGCAGAACCCCGGCCCTGCTGCTGCTCCGGGCCCGCTCCGAAGGGCGAGGGAGGCAATAATCAATGCTGAGCATGTTCCTCCTCTGCTCACACAGATGAATACACGCACATGCATATGTATACGGAGCTTTTCATCTGCATTTTCTGGCGCTCACGAAGTGCCCAGACTCCAATTAAGACCAATTTCGTATGATAAATCGGCAAATAAGGGATTCAGATGACATCCTTCTGGACTGATTTTTGGTATAACACTCCATGTTACGTACAGAACACATCCACTCCCTCATATTCAGGCAAATAAAAGCCTCTCCCCCACATCCTCAACCTCAACCTCTGATTCCTCGAAGAGTGTGAACTCCATTGCTCCAGGAAAGCAACAGGCTGTTTGTGACCCGACTGCTTGAGGCCCTGCAGCACACAGGTTCACACTGCTCACTTCTGGGTTCCTTTTGGATGCCCTAGGCCTGGGGAGGAGGGAAGGTTTGAAACTTTGGTTGTGGTTTTCGCCAACCCTTCATCAGCATTTTGTTGCAGGTGGCAGGCTTGAAACAAAGCCCCAAAAGAGCTTTCTCATGCAGGCAGAACTCAGCCTTGAACTCACTGCTAGCAGCAAGTCCAGGATGCCAAAATGTGATGTGGACTCAAAAAACGTTTTGCAGCATTCCCCTGCATGGAAACATGAAGACATCCCCTGTGCTAGGAGGCAAAGGCCAGCGCCACAGCTGGTCCTCCTCTCCCATATCCTCACTGCCTGCCCCCACGGAGGGAGAAGGGGGCAGAGCCAGTGCTGGCTCCAGCCCCAGTGCTGCAGGGAGGTTCTTCCTGCATGGATATCCCACGGTGGAGCAGATGCATGGGGCAGCCCTGTCCACATCTTCCCATCTCCAGAAGGAGTTGCTGCTCTGGGCAATTTTGTCAAGAGCATTGGTTACTTTAGTATTTAATGCGTGTCTGTGTGCTCTGAGCAATGAACCCCCAGACCTGGTGGCCACTGGGGACCCTCTCCAGCATGGCTCCCTGTGGTGGATGTTAGGAGCTGGGCTGGACATGGATATTCCTCAATCAACAGCTGAAACCCTGGGCAAAGTGTCACTGAACCTCCAGGTTAAGTATCATAAATAAATATATGATTTCCAAGCTTTTAACATAAAAATGTCTGCTTGCTGTTTTTTGTTGTTTTGTCTATTTCTTTTTAAAAATAAACTCACAAATAAACTTTGTAGGAACTGTTTGGGTTTTTCTATAAAAAGATCATTCTATGCAAATTTTTTCCATTTGGGAATAGCTAAGCTGCCAAAAGCAGAGAAATCATAGGTGCATGTTTTTGTCAGTTCCTTGTAATCAATAATACCCACCTAAAAAAAGCTGAAATCACCACAGGAACAGGCTGAATCCATAATTGTTGGGCTGACATTTTGTAATCCCATTTAGTGAAAGGAAAATAAGTGAAAGTAATCCAGCCTCCTGCCTCAAACCCAACGGGTTATTTTGGGTTTGTTGGGTGGTCACCCAAAGGCCCTCCACACACCGAGTGAGGAAAGAGCTCAGACACCTGGGCTGGGCTCAGTGGGGATGTGATGCTCAAGGGAAGAGAAGAACAAGGATTCTCCATGCCAGGAACAGGTTTCCCGAATGTGCTCCATTCCTGAATTCCCTTTTCAATTGATCCATGTAGGATGTTTTCATTTTGACTTCCAAGTATATGGAAATCCATGGTAAAATTGCTGTCCTCCTCCACAAGGACTGACCTGCTGGAACTGAACCCTGACCTGCTGGGTCTGATGCATTCCATGTTGGGGAGTTCAGCTGTTCCAGTGTCACCTGGACAGGAGATCAGGGGACAAGAGATGATTGCCAGAAACAAAGGAGCAGAGGGCTTGCAACAACAGAATCATGGTGAGTTCTTCCAGTGGAGGTGACAAGTGAGTTATAGGAGCCACTTTGTCACTGGACATACAAGAAGCATCAGGATCTGGTGGTTTACAGTGCTGTTAACTGATGACTGCAGGTGGGATGGACTCTCTCTCCTATGAGCTAAATGATCCACATGTCAAGAGACAGGTTTTCTTTTCAAGAATGGGATCTAGTCTCTCACATGGGTTGACAATTCCCAGAGTCCTCCTTTCTACTGTTTTTAAAGATGGGTACAATATTTTCCTTTTTCCAGTTTCCTGGGACTTCACCTGAACGCTATTTGAAAAGCACATATATAATGGAAACTGGCTTGGCAACTACATCAGCCAATTCCCTCAGGGATGCACCTCATAAGGTTCTGCAGATTTGTGTACATTCAGGTTCCTCGGGTGGTCATGAATCTGATCTTCTCCAACAGTGGGAATCTCTTTGCTGCCCCAGCCCCCATCTTGTAGTCCACCCATGCGAGAGATGTGGGGAGAGAGGCTGCCATTGAAGAATGAGGCAAAAACGTTGTTGAGTACCTCAGCCTTCCCCTTGTCCATTGTTACCAGTTTACCATCCTGGGGTAGAGTAGATCCCTCTTATGTCCTGTACGGATTGTACACCTAAAGTGCAGTGAGGCAACAGGCCTGGCCGTGCAAGCCCTATACACCTGTCTTTGGTTTTTTCAGAAAACCATTCAGAAGGTGTTTCTGAACCACTTCTCTTGGAAACACGCAGCAAAATGTCTCCTGGGATTCTTCAAGGACAGAGAAGCAGATCAATGTTTGTTCTGGACCTGAATCCCTATTCCAAGTGTTCCTGGCCACCTCTGTCCCTGTCCTGCTCTGGAGGACTCCTTTCCCTGACCCTCCTCAGAAGGTATTTCACAGCCAACTGGTGACACAGATCTGAAGAGCAGAGAGATGTTGCACCCTGCTTTTGGAAGTTTGGCAGCCAATCCTGCCTTCTCCCATTCATTGCAATAAAACCCCCCCAATTTTTTTTTGTTATAAAATAAATAGGTTTCAGGGCCTGCTTCTGAATCAGCCACAGAAGAAAATCAGATTTGAGAGCACTCATCTTTTTATGAGATGGGAGTCTAAGCATTCCTAACAGAAAGGGAAGTATGGGGACTGTATTAAGGCCATAAATACCTTGGAGTGATGAGCCTGGAATAACAACCCATTTTACAGTGGGACCTGCTCTGCACCCACATTGTGTGGGTCTCCTCACCCTGAGGCAGGGCTGAGATTTTGTTCACTGAAACCTGCTTTCAGAATTATGGCTTTTATGGCTTTTTTGAATGTGAAAAAAGTTAAGAATTTACACAGTAAAAATTCTTGGCAAAGTCAGAGTCTCCAGTTTCTGGGTAGTAAACCAATTACCGTGTTGCTGAATTTATACACTTCAGACAAGTCGACTGTAAATTAATATCCCAAGGTAAAAAAATGGAAAACATTCAGACTTTGGCTTTGCCAAACATTTTATTGGACAAATCCTTCTTTCTTTTTTTTTATTATATCTGGACAGGATGCATAAGTATTCAATAGTTTTTATTATTTCTTACACAATAAAAGAATATTTTGGAAGTCTCTACTTCATGAAATAATAGATAGATCTCTGTAATATAAATGAAAATTTTAAATGGAAGCTTCATAGGAATATTTTTTTTTCAATCAAGCAGGAACGTCTGTTGTGGTTTCTAATTTATTTAGGAAACAGGCACAGCTCCAGCCCAGTGAGGAATTTAAGTGCATATACAATCTTATTGGACTTCTATGGGACTATTTATACAAAGGAGCTAAGCCCGAGCCCAGGAACTCTGCTGAAGGTGACCTTCTAGACTCCTCATCTATCTCTGGATAAAAAGCATGACATCATTTAGATGCTGCACATTTCTGCAAGAATTTGGATATTCAGTAGAGGGATAGCAATGCCACGGAAGTGTTCAGATGGGCCTGAGCAATGAAGAGCATCTTTTAATGACAGAGACCAAGTCCTGCTAGGAAAGATGACTTTGGGCTATGAACTTCCTGGTCTGCCTGGTCACCTTGGGTTCCTCAAGTCATGGACACCTGTGGACTTGGTGTCAGATGTCCTTTCCTGAGCAGTTGTGCAATAAAACAATTAGGCTCAGCCCTGGCTCCTTCCTGCCACAACCACCCATTCAGGCCCCCAGCTCTGCTAAGGGAACTTCCACTTCTATGGTGCTTTCAGTGGTGTTTCAAGTAAAAACCACTTCTGCAGGCATTTAAGTCGTAGGCAGGCATTAACAAAGCTGCTGTTGCCTCCTCCAGGTTAGGCTGCACATGAGCTGCTCTCCGTAGCAAATGGCAACTGACCCCTTGGTGGCTTTGACTGGATCTGGGGAGATCATCCCTCTCTTGCACTAAGTCCTTTCAGAGCATTTTACAACATATCTGTGCAAGCTGTCCATGGGGCAGCTGACATTTAAAACCCTCCTTCTTGTTCAAAACTGCCCTCTCTGTTGTGAGGCAGCCACATGCACACACTGCTGGCACAGTGAGCAGCACACGTGACAGGTGCTGCTCCTTCCAGCTCAGCAGGATTGACTCCACCAGGCAAATATGCACACACACAGGGAAAATGGGTCTCTCCAGTATCTGGCACTGGCTCCTCAGTGTGCCCCAGAGCTGGCCCCAGTTCCCCCAGGTGCTGGCACTGGCACCCTCCAGTCTCTGAGGTTGGTGGTCCCATTCCAGCTGCTGGCACTTGGCTCAGTTGCAGCTGCCCATTTTCTGGCTTTAAGATTGGTGCTGGTCTCTCACATGGACTCAGAGTAGAGGGTGTGCTCACACAGGAAGTCACCTGAGAGAATGAAACGGCAATTATTAGTAGTAATGTATTATTAGTTGCATCATTGCCTCTGAATATTTAGTAAGACTGGGGTAGGCTGTGGCACCGAGGCACAGGGCTCAGTCAGAGGGTTGTGTTCTGACCAGCCAGCTGTCAGCCACACCAGCCCTTTTAATCCCCTTTTCCCTCTATTTTTTCGTGCTGGTTCCTCCCCTATACATCTTAATCCCTCCCTATCCCTGCCTTTGATCCTTACCCTAAACATCCCATAATGAGCCTGGCACAGTGCTATAGCTCACTTGGAACACCTCCTAAGAGGCTGTCCATACAGCCCCCCACAAACTTTGGGTTCCTGCAGGGTCCCACCAATGCCTCGGTGGAGTTCACCCAGGAATCCTGAGCTGGCCACTCTCCTCTGGCAGTCCAAGGGAATGGGATGGGGCTCCCCTGGTGTAGGTGGAGTGACTGGGATCCTGCCACCAGCATTGCCCTTTGATTCCTGTGGGGATCCTCTTGAGTCCAGGCTTCAGTCACCAGTGGGTCAGTCTCCACTTTCTTTAAAGACAGGTCACTCTGTCTTTATCAGCCCTTACTGTCAGGGCTCATTGTCTAAACTCTCAGCTGGGATGGTGCAGCCTCAGCTGTGCACACCAGCACCACATTCCTGTTCCTTCTCTCCCTGGCTGGCAGACCATTCAGCCCCTCCACTCATCCCAGCCTTTGGGGCAGCAGGGAACCCTGTGGAAACTCCTAGTAGCCAAGAGGAGGAGAAGGAGGAGGAGCATGAGAGCCTTGCCTTCAATGGTCATATTAGAATTGCTGAGCCTGAGAGCAGATTTGTAGCACATTGACAGAAATAGTTTGTGACATGAGAATCTAGTGAAGAGAAATAATTTCTGTACTGAAAACACCTCTCCCATGCAGGGTCACAGAATGGCTAAATTCTGAAATATTTAACTTAATGAAACTGGCAGCAGCTACGGAGGACTTGTCCTCGAGGAACTGCTGACATTTGCAGTGAAGCCAGAATGAAACCGACAAAATAGGGCCTGGAGCAAATCTACCATCAAGGAAAAATCACTACAGACTGCACTGTACATATTTATAAAACACAAATGATGCCCAAAACCTTTAGGCCTCATGTGGCAACCCTGCCCTAACAGAAATATTCAACACCCTTAACCAAAGAGCCTTCCCCTTTGGACACCAGTGGGTCAATTAGTTTAGCCTGACAGCGGCCTCGGTACCGCGACGTCGGTAACCCATCTTGGGAGCAAGTGAAATTGTGCAAGCACGTCTGTGAAAGAGAGAGCTGGCTGCCTTCCCCTGATGGTGATGCGGGGCTCTGCTCAGCCGGCAGACATCACGCTCCAGTGCCTCTTACACTTGGCAGGAGCGGAGGACTCTTCCACTGGGAAGTGGCCTTGCACAAATGCCAAAGACGAGGCTCGATGCAGCCACAGCCCCTTGCTCAGCCTTCTCCCAGATCACACCCTGAGAGGGAAAAGGATGCTCCAGTGCTTGAGGATGTCCAGTGGTGTCTGGACTGAGGCTATGTCCTTAGGCATGTTCAGGTATTCCAAACACAGGATATGGAGGGATGCTAAATACTGAGGGAAAATGTATCATAGTCTCCGCTCCTAATATATAAGTTTATTGGGATAACCTGGAGATTGGATGCAAGACTAGAGCTTTTGCTGGTTTCTTAGACCTTTTATGGGTTATTTAAGACATCATCATCAATACTCTTGGGCACGTGGTGCAACTCTTGGGGATGGTGCTGTGCAGGGCCAAGAGTTGGACTTGTCGATTCTTGTGGGTCCCTTCCAACTCAGTATATTCTGTGATACTTGATTCTGTAATCATTGTTCCAAAACAGTATTTAATTAATAATAATTAATTCATTTAATTGTCTGAGTCAGCTGCTTTTAATCAAATTTCTCCAGCTGTGATGAACATTGCTGTCTCTCATCCAGACATGATCTAGATGTCTCTGGCACAAGCCTTCAACGCTGTCTCCTGAAGCACTCTCCTGGAGCAAACAGTCTGCTCATGGTTTGGACAGGTGAACTCTTTGCTGAGTGAAAACTCTTTGCTGGCTGGATGTGTGGGCCCAGAGAGTGGAGGGTAATAGAGATAAATCCAACAGTCACAAGTGATGTTCCCCAGGAATGAGTTTTGCAGCCAGCTCTGTTTAATATCTTTATCAATTTTCTAGGTGAAGGAATTGAGAGCCCCCCCAGTCAGTTCACAGATGACACCAAGTTGGGTGGGAGTGTTGATTTGCTGGAGGGCAGGGAGGCCCTGCAGAGGGATCTGGACATGCTGGATCAAAGGGCCAGGGCCAGTTTTATGAGGTTCAGCAAGGCCAAGTGCCAGATCCTGCACTGGGGTCACCCCCAGGAAGTGCTGCAGGCTGGGAGCAGTGTCTGGGAAGCTGCCTGGTGGAAAAGGCCCTGGGGGTGCTGGTCAGCACAGCTGAACATGACCCAGGCTGTGCCCAGGGGGCCAAGAAGGCCGATGGCATCCTGGCCTGGCTCAGCCATGGTGTGGGCAGCAGGAGCAGGGCAGTGACCGTCCCCCTGTGCTGGGCACTGCTGAGGCCACTCCTCCAATGCTGTGCTCAGTTCTGGCCCTCACTGCAAGAAAGACCTTGAGGGGCTGGAGCGTGTCCAGAGAAGGGCAGCGGAGCTGGGGAAGGGTCTGGAGCACAAGTGCTGTGAGGAGCAGCTGAGGGAGCTGGGGGTGTTTATCCTGGAGAAAAGGAGGCTCAGGGGGGACCTCACTGCTCTCTACAGCTGCCTGAAAGGAGGGGGCAGCCAGGTGAGGGTCAGACTCTTCCCTCAAATAAAAATAGGACAAGCGAAAATGGCATCCAATTGCACCAGTAGTGTTTTAGACTGGATATCAGGAAAACATAAAGGGTTGTCAAGCACTGAAACAGGCTGTCCAGGGAAGGGCTGAAGTTCCCACCCCTGGAAGTACAGACAAGATGTGTAGATGCGGTGCTTAGGGACATGGTTTAGCAGTGGACATGATGATTTTAAAGGTCTTTTGCAACCTAAATGATTCTATGATCCTACATGGATGTGCAAGCCCTTGGCAAGTGGTTGAACCAGACAGCTTCTGAGGCCCCTTCCAGCCTGAATTACCTCATTCCTCAGTGTTCTATGGATAAAAATGAGTTGATAGGCCCAAGTCAGTGAGATTGTTTGCAATGTTTTGTAGAGGCACAGGCTGATCTGCAAGACATGAAGCACGAGCAGAACTGGAAATGAGATGTCAACCACCAGGTCCTGGGAGCACATATGCCCCCAAAACAAAAAAGGATGTGAAACAGCAGCTATTAACAGAAATCCAGTGATTTGGAGTTTTGGATAGAGAGATACCTTCAGTTTAAAGGTCATGCTTCATTTTCTGAATCTATAATCTATTTTGCTTGAACTCTACAAACTCCTTTAGACTAGAATTCCTGCTTCCTGAATTGGGCTGTGCTGGCGAGATAAAACTTGCAGGGATGAAGCAATAGTATTTATGGGATTGATGAAGAAGAATGGAAGAGCCCACAAAAAAACCCTGAACAACCACCAAACCAAAAAACCTCAAAAAAACCTTCAAAGCAGGCTGAGAACAAATTGCTATAAATTTACATTGTAGTAATCTCTGAAATTACCTGAAAGGAATGATGGCTAGCACTTGTGAAACAGAGGCAGGGTGCTCATTAACAATGAAAATATGAACCCTGTGGGACAGAAAGTCCAAGTAGTGAGGTAATTTGTCAGTTTGCTTCGTTCTCTGTCTTTGAGAGCAGTAGATGAGAAGTCACAGACACTGTTTCTTCCCTAACTCAGCCATCTTTTTATTTTATGGTTTTTCTGTGAGGTTTTGGCACTACAGGAAAGAAGTAAGCATTTGGGAAACATCTCACCTACCATTTGTCACAAAAGCTTGAGCAGCTCCTCCAAAGCAGCCAACCTGGTTTATGGAGACAGGCCTACATGGAGTATATGGAGACAGGTGACCAACAGTGAGCAGGATGTGTGGGGGACACTCAGCTGGAGCCAGGGCAGAAGAAGGGGCTCAGCACTCGGGGCCACCCCTACCCCCCCTTCTCACAGAATGTATTGGATTTACATGGCAGGGGTAGGGTAGCAGGGGGCTACAGAAGAATGTGGGTGTGGGGGGATGTGTGTGTGTGTGAAATGCTGCCAGAAGCTTCCCTGTGTCCAACAGAGCCAACGCCAGCCTGCTCCAAGATGGTCCCAGTGCTGGTCGTGGCTGAGCCCAGCAGCTGGGACAACAAGAGTTAAGAAAGGTGAAAAAATGCACAGTGGCAGTTGGAGAGAGGAGTGAGAATATGTGACAGGGATAGCTCTGCAGACACCCAGCTCGGTGCCAGAGGGGCTGGAGGTGCTCCAGGCACTGGAGCCGAGATTCCCCTGCTGCCCCTGGTGCAGACCATGGTGAGGCAGCTGTGGCCCTGCAGCCCATGGAGATCCACAGGATGCAGAGATCCACCTGGAGGCCATGGAGGAGACCCACAGCAGAGCCAGGGGGATGCTTACTGCGGTGCTCAGAGTTGCATCTGACACTCTAAAAAGGTTCAGTACAATCCATTTCGGATCTTACCAGCGTTTAATTCCATCACTGTATGCTCACAGCCCAGAGGTGTTGCAGACAGGGATTTTCCCCGTTAGTGCTCTTTTCTGTGATTGTCACAGAACATGCCTGGTGCAGCAGCAGGGCATACGTCTTGTAAGACAGAAGCGCACTTCAGATTGTGCTGGGTCTACATGCAGCTTGTCTGCCATGCATTTAAAGCTGAAAGCACTCTAGCATTAGTTGCAGCTCAAAAGCAGACACATAACTCACTTCACATTGAAGCACACTTTGATAAACTCTTTCTTCAGACAGCAGAGATAAATGACTTGTAGGAAGATACCATTTGTAGGACCGAAAATTTATGTTGCAGAGACTACAGATTTTCTAAAGCTTTATTACTGATGCAATGAATCAGTATTTGCTACTTGATGTAATCTTGGCAGCATGGCAATAAGCTTTTTACTGTTTTGAAAAGAAATGGAAATGCAGAGTAGCTGTTTTATTTCAAAACAGCATCATGTCAATCAGTCTTTTTGTTTGCTTGTTTTGAAGGAGGTGTATATGTAGGGCTGTCAGATGACAGGTCTCAAAATGCATACAAAGTATTTTTTTCCCTTTGGAAGGCGACTGTTATAGATCAGATTCTGCATACTACTGTTTTCATTAAAATAGCTGAATATGAAAAAACTTGAAAAAAACACTTAATATTAAAGGATAAATCTTGCTCTCATTCATTGGTTTATTCCTTTCCTTTCCTTTCCTTGCTCCCAATCCTTGTATATATTATCCCACAAGATCCCTCTTCACTTCCATATTGTTGACTGAATCCCATTAGCTGAAAACATCCTCCTACCACTAGATGAAGAGAAAAAGGATACGAATTCTTGCTTCAGCATTATTAGAATTTTAAAAAGTCAACAGGATGATGGCATGCTGTAGGAATGATGCCACCCAAAGGGGAAGAAAAATGCTTCAGTCCTTTCTCAGACAAGATTTGCAGTGGTATCATTGGGACTTCTGCTTCAGCAATAGCTTGTAGAACTGACACATTAAAAAATTCCACAGAATATAAACCGAATTTATGACATAACAAATAATATTTAATATATAGCATTGAATGCATACACATCAATACCAGTGCCATAACAACAAAACAGAACTTGTAAAATTAGCAGCAGTTTTTTGCAAGTACAAAAATACACATTTTTTTCAGGACATATATAATAGCAAAATTTAACAGGATATATTATACAAACTCAAAGCATTTAGATAATGCATTACTTTAATATATTATATGATGTATGACACAGACAGTGAGACCAAGTGCGCCCTCAGCAGGGTGACAGGATGCTGAGAGGTGCAACAGAAGGATGGAATGCCACCCAGCGGGGCCTGGACAAACTTGAGAAGTGGGCCCATGAGAACCTCAGGAGGTTCAACAAGTCTAAGTGCAAGGTGCTGCACCTTGCACCGGGTGGGGACAGCCCAGATACAGGTACAGACTGGGAGAAGAACTCACTGAGAGGGACTCGGGGGTGCTGGTGGGTGAGAGGCTGGCTGTGAGCTGTCAGTGTGCACTCACAGCCCAGAAAGCCAAACGTGTCCTGGGCTGCATCCAATGGTGGGCAGCAGGGCAGGAAGGGGATTCTCCCCCTCTGCCCTGTGAGACCCCACCTGCAGGGCTGCATCCAGCTCTGGGCTCCAGCACAGGGAGGACAGGGACCTGCTGGAGTGAGTCCAGAGGAGGACCATAAAGAACATTGGAGGAATGGGAAAACTCTTCTGTGAGGAAATGCTGAGAGAGTTGGGATTGTTCAGCCTGGAGAAGAGAAGGCTTCAGGAAGACCTGACTTAGGCCTTCCAGTACCTTAAGGGGGCTTATTAAAAGAAGGGAGATGACTTTTTATATGGGCAGATTCTGGCAGGACAAGGGGTAAGGTTTTAAACTAAAAGAGAAGAGGATTAGATTAAGAAGAAATTCTACTCAGAGAGTGGTGAAGCACTAGAAGAGGTTGCCCCAAGCCCCAGAAGCATTCAAGGCTAGGTTGGATGGGGCTCTGAGCAATCTGGTCTAGTGGAAGGTGTCCCTGTCTCTGGCAGGTGGTTGGAACTGAATGATCTCCAAGGTCCTTTCCAACCCAAACCATTCTGTGGTTTTATGTTTTACATGTTGCATAATAAAATTTCATGTGTTCTGCTAGCAATAATACATAATGCCATTTACAGCAATGTTAAGAAACTATTCACAACTTAAACACGAACAAAACAGCCAACAAAGCACAATAAATGAAACACAGAGTTGCAAGGTGTTAGTTACAAGATTCAGCATTTCCCTTTATGTATTTTTGGGCTTACTTTTTTTCTTTCTTTTGCAGTGTGAAAGAAATAACTACACCTATCGAACATACTGTATAAACACACAGAAAACAACACACTTCTCCTTGGAGGACAATGAAGGTCATATTTATCAGTTTCAGAACAGTAGTATAATACCACAGTTATGGAAGCTATGCTGACTTTGCACGCTACATCAAAAGCACAAAGGACTGGGACTCACATCTGCAAGGCTCAACACTGGTCAAGGAGAGAGGCCCGGCCGGCAGCCCGCTGCCCTGGCAGGGTCAGGGAACAGGACACTGGCATTAGTTACCTCCTGGGTCCCTTCCAGATTTTCAGGAGATTTCTGTTTGCTTGCTTTTCAGCATTTTTTTATTATTCCTACAATGTTCTTGCAAAGCTTTATACTGGAACATTACTCAGTTTCCTAAAAAAAGAAAACCTTTGAGTCCGGGGACTGCTCAATTAAATTTGAACAATCTGGATGTTAAACTTAAAATGAACACACATCAACATCAAAGGCATTTTCTTTATGGTGTTTATTTTAAGAATTGAGATTCCTCTGCAAAAAGCTTTGGTCAGTCTCTTCAAACTTTGGACTGCTGTAATGCTTTTCTAGACCTCCTCTTTGATCATGAAGTCCGTCTCTCCCAGTGACTTTCAGAGGCAATGGCCGAAGGTCAGGCTTAATGGCACAGCCATCACCTGCATCAGTAGGTTTCAGGGGTGCTGACCTGCTGCTGGGCCCCACCAAGCCCCCCTCAGCCCCAGTGTCAGTAGGTTGTGGAGATGGTGGCACCGTGGTGGGTAGAAGCAAACAGTCACCAGCCACAGGAGCAGCATCTTCGTGTTTCTTTAGCGACTGGAAAGTGCTATCGAAAGGGCAGGAGGTTTCACTTAAGGTAAACAGAGCCTGGTCTGAAAACTGGGAGAAAGCACTGTCCAGGGAGCAAATTGATGACACAGATGGAGATGTCCCAGAAGAAGACTGGCTAAAAGAGCTAAATCCTGAGCAAACATTTAAACCCTCTGGCGTTGGAGGCAGGAGACAAGGAGACAGTTCTTTCCTTTCAACGTTTTGGTTTGTGTTGTCACTTTTGCCAACGTTAATCCCGATAAGCAAGCTCTGATTGCCGAGCTTTTGCCTTTCCACCTGCAACGACCCGCGCTGGCAGAGACACTCCTCCTCTTGATGGGACAGGACAACGTCACAGCTGGCTTTGCGCGTTGCCTTCTCCCGGCCCGCGTCGGCGCGGGCGGAGCTGCAGCTCTGCAGGCCCACTGCAGGGTCCGAGGAGCGCCGGTGCCTCCTCACAGTCTTGGAAGCACCCGAGGTAGCTGCTGAGGGGAAACCACTGGAGTAGGGAGACTTATTTGAGTTTCCTTGTGAGGAAAACTTCAGGTGCACGTCAGCAGAAATTGCCAACTGCTTCAGTTTGGTTTGGCTTTGGATTTCATCCACCTCCGTCTGCTCCGAATCGCCATCGCTCAGAGTGAAGACAGACTCCCTGCTTCTGTTATCCTGATCGTGGGTTTTAATCCAGTCACTGGAGGAAGAGTCAGCTTCATCATTGGCCTCATTTTCCAGGCTGTCATAGGAAGAGTCGTTCTGATGCAGAGAAGCAACATCTGCAAGGACAAACCAAGTGTTAACACATCAGTGACTGAACCCCCTCTTGACAAGCAGCTGCTTCTTTGGTTTTTTTCTGGCAACTATCCTTTACTTTCAGAAGCATTTGCCCTTTAAATATTTTTCATGCAAAAGTACTAATAATTGCAAAAAATATTACAGTCTTGATTTTGAACTGGAGAAGCTGAAGTGAGTATTAAGCTACAGTTCAGTCAAGAAATACAGGATAGTGGCTCAAATAAGGGTGAGGGGGTTTTTGCTGTAGTTTTGCTTTGGTTTGATTTTTTTAAGTGAGCAGTAGCTAACCCAGCAGTAAACAATAATTTATATACATACATACATACATATATTGAATTGGTAATTTATTTAAATTTTCTTTTCATTATTGGATAGTGAGCAACATTTAACCTTTCTTTCCATCATTTAGACAAATGAAGAGAATAGGGCATACTTACCTCTACTTCTTCCAGAAAATACAATATTTTTAAGAGCAACACTGTGAAGTTTTAGGCTCAGTTTAAACAGCCACCTCATTTACACTGAGCAGTGCACACCTGGGGCCTCTCCTGTATCTGCAGTAATTGGAATTACATTAAGTCTCTTTTGCTCTAGGTTAGACTAAGCTGCCTTATCTCAGGTTTGCAGCAGACACAGTTCATGCACGGGCAGTCACCATGCCTCAGTGCCTGCCTGAAAGCTCATTCAGCTCATTCAGCTGCTGTAACCTGCCAGGGGTCTGAGCTCTCACTGCCAGAACATCCCAGCACAGCAGAACTGTGCTTCACTCCTAGGGAGGGGGCAGGCCAAATTTCACCCAATCTCACCGGAGGCACAGCATGAGGAGTTTGAAACAGCCACACTGTCAGACATGCTGACACAAATGCCATTACTGCTTTCAGAACGGGCCATCTGTGACAAAATTTATTTTACAAAAATGCTGCTTTAGAAATACTTTAAGGAGAGACACAAAACTCCACTCAAAATCAGAGGGTTGGAGAAAAAAAAAGCATTAATGATAATCTGGAAAGCTCTGTACACTAGTCTGCCAAACACTTTCAGTCACCAGTTCCGTGGTTTTTCTGCGCTAGCAGCAAAATCTCTATGTCCCATTGAAACTCTGGAGATCTCTTTCTTTTGATAGTGAATAGACACTTTCAATCCTAATGTAATGGTGTGACAGCTATGTTATGACCTTTGTTGATATTTTGGGAAAACACAGGCTGATGCAAAAATTCTAGAATTGAGAGGAAACCTTATCTAAATTTTTTCTTTTTTAATTTTCTTTGTTTCCCCTCCCTCCTTTTTAAACCATAGTGGTTCAGATGATTGGTATAGGAGCAAGAGTATTTGTGAAAGCATTTTGTGATATGATCCAGGTCTGTGGTAAGTTGAATCAGTGATTATGACCAATTCTTTGGGGAATTAAATGGAAAGAGAACAGCAGTATCTGGGAACACCATATGAAGAAGGAACAGCATTCTTCCATGGAATATACCAGTCTTTTGCCTGGCTGAGATTAGCTGTCTTAATGGGATCAAAACATCAATCTGCATTACCTGAGCTGTTCTCTCTCTTGCATGTCATCAGTATTTCTCCAAAGAGGGAGGTAATTTCATCTCCAAAAATCCTGCAGCAATTCTCAATGAGGAACTGTACTAGACTAGTAATCTGCAACAAAACAATGAAAGAGAGATGTCAGAACTTCTATTATTCAGCTCAGAACAAGCTCACCATACAGATGAGGAACAGGAGCAAAGTGTCATCCATGAAGGCAGACAGGAACTACTCTCTCAGTCTCCTGGGCCCGATAAATTGTCCTGGAATACATCCTTGTAAACATCTTTTCCATTCTACTCTGTCCTGTTTGGAGGTCACCACACCAGAGATCTTCTTGATAAGAGAAGCATTTTGCTGATACACTGGGCATTGCTTTATGACCTCTCTCCCCATCTTCTAGGAAGATTGTGAGAATGGATTGATGAATGCTGCTGGAGCCCTGATGAGAGGAAAAGTCCTGATCTGAAGAGGTACTGAGTGTTCTGATGTTTGTAACCAACAGACTGGTTGAAGGGGATGAAGAATAGTTTGGTTTTCTTCTACACCGAAGAGTTTCTTACCTTTTTAATAAATTCACTTTCCATATCAGGAGTGGAGGAAACAGGAGGCCAGAGCAGGCTAGGTGCAATGCAGACAGCCAGATTAAAGGCATTCATCTGGTTCTCTTCAGATCGCATTTCTATCCCATGCAGAACTCCAAAGATGTAACGTAAGAGAACAACATTAGCTCTGGGGAGATGCTCTATTAACCTGAAAACAGATAAAACCAGAATTCTTCACATTAGTGACCACTTTCCATAGATCCACACAAGCCAAGATAATGGCAATGCAGAAACAGGGTAACATGGTCCACTAATTAAACCAGGGAGGGTGTCAATGAGATGTTCTTGTTCTTGTTAAAAAAATGTAATTGTAAGTTGAGTATTTGTGATTCTGCATTCTGGGATATACATTTATAGGAAAAGAATGTAGAGACTATAAATAACTACCTTTGGATGTTTTTTATCTTCTCTTCATTATTTCCTTGATCCAGCACAGACACCCACTTATCACACAGCTGGGATGATAAAATGCTGCCTGGGATGTTGCGAAGAAAATCCTTAGCAAGAGAAAAGAAGAACAAAACACGTGAGCAGCTGTTCTGGGGCATGTGAGGGAGTAGGAATAAGATACACAGATACAAGAGGATGTATCCATGGGACAGCACTCGCTGCCAAGTAGATTGTTACACACAATCACCAAAACCAGAAGAAAATAATCTGAGATAGAGGCACTTTGGATTATGCTTGAAGCGAATATTATCCGGCCTTTCCCTACCCTTTCCTGTCAAAATAGGAGTATTTGAATGCTTCATCTGATATTGCTGAACTAAAAAATCTGCAGTGAGACCAGTTATTTTGATGTTGCATAATGACTGTCTTATCACTTCATCTGTAATCCCTCTTTCTTCTCAGCTGACAAGCTCAAACACCTCCAGACCACAAGCACTCCAAGGTATCTCTGCCTTCCTTTCCCTAATCGATGGAGTATTTAACCTAGTCATTGATAGTCTTGCTATTCCTCTTTCCTAACACCTCAGTCATGGGTATGGAAACTGTTGCAGCTTAGGAAGAAGGGCCAAATCCTAGCTTCCCAAAAAAGCTAGGGTGAGGGAAGCTATGATGCTTTTTTTGCACGAGGAACACTGGTTTTGACATACAAGACTGTAACAAAAGATAATGCATGGAAAAATAATCCAAATATTTATGGCAATGCTATAAACTCACTAGGATCTGCAGTGTAGGGTGTACTGATGTGTAAGGAGACAGGTCTGCCAACAAGCCTTTTAGTATTTCATATGCAGAGATAAAGAGAGTAACAGGACCAGGCTGTAGCAGAGAGCTCAGGAAAGCTGTCAGCAAAACAAGCTGGCTACTCCTCTTCCTCATCCTAATTCACTGTTAGCATCCTTTGGAGATCCTCACAAGATTAATGTGCCAGCCCACTCTCCTTAATTCAGTTCACCAATTCCTCTTTGGGCCTTTTTCCTGGAGAAAAGCCCTCCCTGGTTGTGCACAGGATCTGTGGTGCTCTCACCCAGAAAGGGAGACAGGAACATCCTTTACATACCTTAAACAAAGATGCTGTCACAAATATGGATTCACGGGCCAGGTCCACTTCAGTGCCTGAATCAAGCTTCTCCTTGAGCTCTTTGAATGTTTTTGCACTTCCAGAGCGCCTGAAAATACCCTTGGTGGAAGGCCCTTCTTGGTAAAGGAGGAAAAGCATGTCCTAAAAAAATTAAAAAGGCAAAGAGGATTTCTCATAAATATATTTTATTGTCCAGCACCACTAAAATGTAGTTTTGCTATTTTTGCCAAAGCTGAAAACCTTTTAGTCCTAAAAAATATTAGAAATCAAACAAAAGTCAGGGCTCACCCTCCAAACCAGGCCAAACTGCACAGCAAAGCTGTGACTTGGGGCTCTCATTTTGGAAAAAATCCCCTCAGAAATACCGTGTTGCCACTGCCGAGCACCAACTTTCTGTATGACCTTGTGCAAGTTTCAGCCAAGTAATTTAAATACATAAACACTGTGGTATGGGAAAAGGAGAGTGGTCTATCTAATTCAAAGCTTTGCATTTGACAGTGGCCTCAGGCAGACACTACTTTGCAGGAAGATACAAGACCTTCACTGCTCATCATTGTAGTTAGGTACTATCACCATCCACAGATAGAATTCTGTTTCACTGTTCATATCTGAAAAAAAAAGAGATTTTTAATCTAAAATAGAAAGTGCTTTGTTTATTAATACATATCTGCACTTCTACAGCAGATCAGTTAGGGTTTTACCCTCTGCTGCTTGTGAGTGGTACTAGACTCTGCAAACAGTTCAGGGCTGTCAGCAGGACCAACTCTGAGGCAAGGTGCTCCTGCTTGGCGGTCACTCCAAGGGGGATAAAGCTCAGCTTGTGCCTCTCCTGAAGCCAATGAGGCTGCACAGGATTAAACAAGTAGGCAGCTTATTACAGAGAAGGGAAAACAAGCAGATTCCTGCCTAGCTTTTAATATAACAGGAGGGACTGATTTTTTTCTGTTAAATAATAGAGGAAGACAAGGAGAAAAGGAAATGCTAAAACCTCTCCTGAGATAATATATTTGTCAGATGCTTAGTTCTCTGCAGTCTCCTGTGGACCATCTCCCAGACATGCAGGTCAACTCTTGCAGGCCTGCTCCAAGCAATGCAGAATTTGTCCTGTTTATCTCTTTGAAAGGGGAAACCCATGCAGACAGTCTCTGGGATTATGTCTATGCACACAGTGGCCTGAGGACCAAGTTATCAAAAATGATGGCAAGAAAAGGGACGTGAGGGGGTCCTGGGACACTGGTCCATCATCATTAAACTGAATTAGTGAACAGTAATGGGTAAGGAATGGAGTTTGGGAACTTTCCCAGTCTAGGCTGTAAGGTAGGTCTTCCTGCCACACAGCCATGCAAGTAAGTCTAATGGAAGTTATTACTTTTGCTTTTATTCTTTCATGTTTCTTTCTCACTTTTGCAGAAGTCCAAGATCAAGAATTCATGTAAGTGCAGATGCTTTGGAGGAGCACCTTCATGGCAGCAGGACTCATGTCAGCATTTTCATTCTCTTTGCAGGAATTTAGAGCTCTCCCATCAAAACAGGCTGAGCCCCACAGCACAGGATGTTAGCACATGAACAAACCCTTTGAAAATACAGTTTGAACAAAATATTCAGAAGATAAAAATGGGAAAGCCCCTATGAAACTAACCAACCCAGAAGAATTTACATGAATGAAGCTATGGTGCAAGACAACTCAGTGTGGCAATGGCTAAAAGAGAGCCCTTCAGCAGCGAAAGCAGGCTGGAAGCTCTGAAGCAGTTGTCCAGCATGCCTACAGCACTCCTCCCTGATATTTTCTTTCTCTTGCAGGTAAATCCCATTCAGTCCCCCAGTGTTCTATTCTTCAGAGATGCTGAATGAATTTGGAAGTTGTACTTTGTGGCATAAACACAGCATTTAAAATTCAAAGCACAAATTCTACCAAGCTGTGATTCTATACTTAGTAACTCTGGGGATTTTTTCTAATAAAAATTTACTAATATTTGTGTTTTGGAGAAATTTCTGAAATGCAGCATTAGCTCATCTCTTAAACACAGAGGAGGGATCAGGTGATCATAGTCATACAGAGTCCATCTCTGGAAGGCTTATTTAAATAACCTAAATAATGAAAATCCACACTTCTCCTTCAAAAGAAAACACTATTAAAAGACCTGAAAAACCCTGGTATGGTTCACCATTCAGGCAGTGCTAAAGCAGCACATCAAGCACTATCTTAGGAGACAAAACATCTCTTGCTGTCAACTGGTGTGACCCCACTGATTGCAGTGGGGTTCTGGCAATTTCTTCCAGCCAGAAGTCAGGCTGTTAGGATGAAGACCCCAGTCCTGCAGGGCTCATTCCCACTCCACAAATACTTCATCTGCTGTACCGACAACAGGGCCTTCTAATCACCAAAAATGCCACATGTATGCCTTAATTATGCCTAGGAATGACCTCTAGGACAACCTTATTCATGGTCCTAGGCTGGTTTTGAGAGCACCCACAGCACCCGAGCTGCCTCAAGATGGGATGAAAAGATTCTACTGTAGCCCCCACATTCCTACCTATTTTTTGCAGTGGTGCTGTCAGACAAAAAAGGAGGACTCAGGAGTGCTTGCCTGCCCTGGAATGATTTCAAGAAAGGCTCTGAAATTGCCTAGTTATGGGCAGGTGGCGTTTTTATGCATGCGTGGGCTGCCTAGATGGGACAGTAGATGAGACATTTATGGATGTGGGGATTTTACAGAGATCTTAGGAGTGGTTTAAAAAGTATGTGTGAATGTGGTGTTTATTTACACTGTGTAAGTGAGGATTAGGAAACCAGCCTTATTGCATGGGCTATAAAAAGAGAAATAGCCCAGAGCAGCAGACTGATCACACACATTTCTCAAGCTGTTATTGACTGGGCCTGACCACAGTATATGTTAGAAACCAAAGTTCTTGCTGGGAACCACAAATGAGGTTTCCCTATGGAAACCGTTCTTGGGTTTCTTTGCTTGGGTAATTTCAATGTCCCATTTACAAACATGTCCTCATTTACTGCATAGAGAAATTCCACCACTCTAAGACCCAACCCTGAGCCTGGGACTCACCAAGAGGGGTTTGGGCAGGTTGTCATCCTCACAGATGGTTGTTAGTAAGAGGCCAAAGAGCTTCCCAGGAGCAGCAGATGTTGAGGAGAGGGGTGCATTGTCCAAGTGAGTGCCTGGGCCACGCCAAAAAGCCCAATTTATGATAGATCTTTTCCTTTTAAATGACTTTTGGCTTAAGTCTGGGGAAAGAGAAAGGTGTTTATTACGAGAAATGCATTTCAATTCTAATTCCAGTATTTGGATTTTGGTGGTTGCTATGGTTTCAAAGGAAAAAATGTCATGAACTCAACCAACTCCTTGCATCCATCTACCATGTACATGCCTCTGTGTGTGTGTGTGTAGCATGTGTTGCCTTGAAAAGGATCACCAGGATCTGCCCTGCACTGCTGGAGCAGTGTCAGCACTCTCCACCAAACTCGTTTTCCACCCACAGGTGCAAATCCACTGCCCTCACCTCAGCATGCTGTCCAGGGCCATCATAGCTCTCCTGACAATGTGGGAGACTCTCCCCACAAGTAACATCAGAGAATCAACTAATGGGGTGAGGTATTTTCAGACCAGGAGCAGCCACTGTCTTTGCTCTCTTCTCCAGAATGCAGGAGTCCTCACTGTGTCTTCATCAGTGTCCTCACTCCAAGCATTTGACAGCCATGGCCCAGGGACAGTGCCTGCCCTTTAATCAAGACCTTCCAGATGGCATTTCAGCATGCTGCCAGAACACTGATGGGCTCTGCCTGTCTGCATTGTAACATATTTCATGAGATATCAACGGAGGCATACTAACTGAGCTCTTGTTTGGAGTGTGGAGAGAAGGAAATACTGCTATTGGGACACAAAAAGCGGGGTTTTATATGACCTTTCTCAACATCAGCCAGTGTGAAGTTTTCTTCTTCTTTAACAGCATGTTAAGAAACATAACTTCCACAGTTACTGCTGAAGAGAAAAGGAGTGTGGACTGTGTATGACAGAAGTGCTAACTGGGAAAAACTTATTCTGATATATTTTGCCTTTCTGAGGTGTTTTCAAAGCCAATCAGCATTGATTTGGTTGCTTGCCTACCCCATATACATTTTAATTAGCTGGTTCTTCCAAACATTTTACTTTCTGCTGTTGTGGAGGCCAGAACCAAGGCTTGCAGAATTAAGGACTGTGGTACAATACCAGATTTTCCTCTCCAGTATTTTATTCTCTCCTATACTTTATTAGAATTGGGGTTTTGCTCAAAGAGTGATTTTCATTATATGTCATTCCATTCCAGATCATGCTCCCTTAGGGCATGGGTGGAAGTCTTTCCATTAGATGCTTACAGGATGAAAAGTTACAGTTTAACTCAAAATGTGAACATATGAATATAAAAGTCTGAAGAAAAGTGCTTTTCATAAAAAATAATGAGGATATACATTTTAAGCAGTCCAAAGCTTCAAGAAATGTAAGTCTGGCAGTGTCTAAGGCTTTACTTGACACATCATGCTTTGGGAGAACATAACTGACCTGTAACTTTCAAAATAACACATTGTTTCCTTCAGATGAGCTGGATATTAGCACCTGAATAAGTTTGCTTCACAAACTAAGGTTGCCAGTGTTCTAGTGACACAATGGCAAATACCCATGGTTTTTTTCTGTAAAACCTGTAGATCTCAGTGGAAGCAAAAATTAAGATGCTCTTTTGGAGAACAAGGAATGGCAGAAGTGAATAAAAAAAAAAGTCTTAAAATCAGGAACTCTTCTCAGTCTCTTACAGATTGTTCCCTCTCAACAGCCATGTCTCAAACTGAGAATATGAACAAGGGGTCATTGCAACTAACTGCAGCTCTCTCCTGGGACAGGAAGGAAATCTTAGCCAGTGTTCTTCAGCACACCAGGGCAGAAACCCACAACTGATGAGTAGCAATGAAATGCCCTGTCACTCAAAAACTAACATCCACTGGAAACAGGAAAATTCATCCTTCTCATACCCCTTTTTAAGGGTGTTGAGAAGTCTTAAACTGAAGAGGAGATGAGAAGGGGTGGATGTACACTTTCTTTCCTTGAACCTGTGCAAAGTTATAATACTAGGAGAAGGCCAGACTCCTCTCAGCCAGTTACTACTATGCAGAAGTACTTCCATACAAAAACCTCATGGCCTTGCTCTGGTGGATTATTCTAAGCCAGAATCAGAAAAAAGTATTACCAGTTTGTTGGGAAATTTTGGTTAGAGCTCACAGGAGCCACCTCTTCTGCTCATATTTTACATGAAGGGAATGTCTATTCATAATTAGTGTCCTAGCCATGGAAATGGCATTTCCTCTCCTTGAAACTAATCAGAAACTTCTAAATAAATCTTTAGTTCTATTTAACAGTGTGCTCATGAGCATAATTTAATGGCTATGTTTAACTGGTAGGTGACCATTCCTGTTACATGCTGAAAGGCTACAGCAGAGGCAATAGAAACACTCCCTTTCTTCCACACAGAAAATTCTCCTGTACTTCTTTAACTATCCTGCCAGGACAGTTGATGTAGTTACACCACCACATTTGGTGTCCACACCAAATGTGGAGCTGTAAGAGCCATGAGGGCCATCTGCCAGTCATGCCTGTCACACCTACACTGCTGTCTAACGGGGGTGCACGCTGGTGGAGCTGGGCAGCTGCTCCTTGCTGCCTCCAGAGGGGACAGCACGTCCAGCACAGGGCATCCTGCTGCAGGGATGTGATGGGAGGGAGGACAGCGCAGCACAGTGAAGGGTGGGGTTACAGATACTGCTCTCTGTAAATTCACCCTGTATGTGGCAGTGTGCCCAGTGGGTACCCAACACACATTCTGGCTTGCTGATTCGAAGATCAAAAGCCAGATCATAGCCTTGGCTTGCATGTAGGTGATTTTTGCTATTTTCCAAACCCAAAACAGTTAGGAAAAGCACAGGGAACAGCACTGCATGTGAGATAACCTGCTTTGCAAGCAGTTACACCTACACATCACCTTAACAGGTTTTGTCTGATGAAAGAGGGAAAGGTGAGTGAACTAAAAGCCTCTTTCTCCCATGCAGTGCAGTCCCTATGCATGACCTGCAGGCTGCCCCAGGCTTCTGCTGCCCCAGGCCAGGCTCACTCCACTCCTGCAGCCTGCACTGCACCGATGATAACACATCTGCATTAGAACTCCACAAGCCTGATTTGCATTTCTATTTTCTTTTGCCAGTCAACATCAGCTGCCAAAGCAGAGCCTGTAAACCTAATTACACCCCTTTGCTAGATTGCCTCATTCTTAAAATATGCCATGAGGTAATATATGATACAAATTACTGGGAGGGGGGGTGGATGAATGCATGTGGAAAGGAAATTAATTTATATAAAATGTAATCAATTTCCAGAATAATTTGCAATGGACTCTGGTATAGCTTCACTGTATTTAATTTCTGAAAACATTACAAATGGATTCCATTCATATTCATATATTGTGGGAGATCTTAGGTATTGGGGAGTGCCCAAGATAACAGTGTGGATGTTATTTTTTCTATGGCACAGTTATTAATGGTGCAGTAGGGCAGAGTTCCTAATTGAGCTGAGTATGCTAGTGTGTTAAGAACAACAAAAACACACCATGGGATGTATCCTTATCTAATTCCCCAATCCTGTCACTATCTCCCTATTTGTTTTCTGATGAGCAGAGCGCAGTCATTGTGTCATTGACAACAGAGTGCAAAACGGAGAGCGGGTGCTCGTACTTTTGCAGCATCAACGCCAAAGGCAGAAGAATATATTACCTTCTTTATTTTACTTAAAGAGCACTGAAATAAAGCTCTGTTTGCTCACCTCATCTAGGTACCCAAGTGCCTGCCTAGACTTTGCCACTTGAGGGTCCCAGTGAGGTAGGTGTGTGGTCCTCAGTACTTTCGTGAGATGAAGGATGCTGCCAAATGTTGCATGGGAATTCTGTGCCAGTCTGCCTTGCCTCTTGAACTGTGAAACCGCCCTGCCTTGTTACAGAGCACAGCAAGAGCTGCAGAGAGAAGCTCAGCTAATAGCCTCACAAAAATTGCAGGGGAGAGATTCTGTCTTTCTTTTGCTGATTTTAGAACAATCACTTGACAGGCAACTTGTCAAAATGTAACTTACAAAGATGACACACGTACAACAGCACACTCAAATCAGTGAGAGCTACACTGCAAAATCCCCCGAGCAGCTGGAGGATTCACCTGCGCGCTCCCCTGTGCCCCCAGCCCGGCACATTCGCCTTCTGCAGCAGAGCCAGGTGGCCAGGCTGGGGAGAGATGCTGGGTGAGGGGACAATGGGACAACGTACCGTTCAGCTGCTGGCACACGGCCACCTGGCTGGGCTTCAGCACAAACTGGCACTGCAGCTCCTGGGGCAGCTGCTCCGGCAAGAAAGGGCCCTGGAGCTGCCTGGGGCAGGCACAGTGCTTTGATCCGTGGGGCATAGCGTCACGAATGTGGCTCATTTTAATTCCAAAGGGATATTCATGTCCTGTTCAAAGAGAAATCGGAATAATCTCTGTTGGATTGACTGGAGACTTGCAAAACTCCATCTGCCCTGGAGGAAAAGCAGATTTTGCTTGCTGGCCTGCAGCACTTTCTCAGTAATCTAAGAATTGTGGCTTTTCTCCATATTTGCACGGGCATAAATCATACACTGACAGATAGGGAGTTACTGTGTTTGGTGTAGTTAAGCAGATGTAAAAGTAAAATCAGATATATTACAGCTGCATCACATAAAAGTCAGAAAAAAATAAAAGTGACTATTTCTGAATTCAGTGTGTATTCTTTCTACTGCTTTTATTGTGGCACTGAAAGTTTAGGTACTGCTTGCTCGTATCATTATGGATAAGAAATTTTGGGATCAGTCACACCAAATTTTTGCTGAGCATGCAAACCCAAAAATTCCAGTGTGGAAGTGATCTTCCCTCCCTTATCATGTTAAGTCCAACAGCCATCAACTCAGTCAAATGAGACACAATTATGGTTCCTGTCTGAGGCTGAAACAGGAAGGAA
Source organism: Prinia subflava (assembly GCF_021018805.1). NCBI lineage: Eukaryota > Metazoa > Chordata > Aves > Passeriformes > Cisticolidae > Prinia > Prinia subflava. The sequence continues at coordinate 34,445,994 of NC_086249.1, forward strand.
ACATTAATCACAGAGCTGATGCAAATGAGCTATGCTTCGCTCTAACCAGCATCTTTGGGGACTACACAGAGGCAATTCATTTCTGGAGGAGCTTTCACAAATGCCACCGGAAAGATGCTTTTCAGACTTGTCTAAAGATCTGGTGGATTAAATACATTAAATGTGGATGCAATGCTGAGATGTTTTAGTTAGCTTGCAGTTAGACTTGAGCACTAAGAGAGTGAAAGAGATGTTAATTGAGATTATAGGTAGTGTGAAGCTACAGCACAGTCAAACCCTGCTTCTGATGTGCACCTCTGATAAAAGTTGGGCTTATCTAATAGACCTTTGAATAAATATCAAGAACAGCATCACTTTCATGTCAGATTCTTCTCCAAGAACTGCAACTTGAATTTGCAGTGAGAGTCAGTCAATTAGAAAGGCCTTTCCCATTTCTGAATTCTCTGGTTCTATGTTTAAAGCCATGCATGTGATTTGATCTGAAGGAGATACACAATAATGGTGAAAAACCCAAAGTCAGGTATGTTTCAAGGGCAAAACAGTTTGTACTCTCTCTGAGGTGCACAAAGTTAGACATTTTATAAATATTAATGCTGTCTGACTCCAGTGAAACATTTGTAGCTAAGGCTGCTTTGAGAAGGAATGCTAAGACTTACTGGGATTAGATTTGCAGGAGAAAAAAAATCCAGAAAATCCACAACTTTTTCTTGTTCTAATCATCTGCAAACTCATACAGCAGAAGTAATACTGGGCTTCTACAGGGAAATGCTCTTACTAATGGAAAGGGATTTGTTCTTAGTGAATCACAGGCCAAAATCAAATCACTCCATCCAATCACTTCTGAGATTTGTGTTGATTCCTGGTCCTGAAATGTTTTGAAAAGCATTTTAGAAAGTTAATAAGCACTAATTTGCTCCTAATCAGAGGGGAGCTGTCAACCAGAATGAGAAATATAGGATTGGAAAGGACCCCTTGAATCAGTCGAGTTGTGGAAGGAAAGATAATTTCTCAAAACTTTGCTGAGTTTTGCTGAGGAGGGGAGTAAACAATGCTATGGAGATGTAGGAAGAAATATGGGAAAGCTGGACAGTCTCCAGAAGAGGAGGTGACTGGAGAGCCAACTCTACAGAAACACTGGGGCTCATGCAGCAAAACTGGGGCAGAAATAAATGAACTTCTTCAGCCTCTTAGTGACACAAGCAGACAACTGCTCTTCAAAACAAAGGATCAGCATTTCACTAATTCCCCAGACAGGCAAACTTGCGTGACAGGGAAGTAAGAGAAAAAACAGGAAAAACAAAAGAGGAAACCGAATTTCAGTCTTCTATTCCTTGCTTCCTACAGCAGCAGTAACTCAGTGAATACTGAAAACAAAACAATGACAACAACTTACCAATAAGAGGGTAAGGAGCATGTTCTCTTCCTGAAATCACCCACAGCTTGTAGTCTTTTTCAGAGCCCTTTAAAACCAAAATTAAGCATCAGTTTGTCAGCCATTAAGGACAGGTGCTCACATTAAGTTTCTCACAATATAAAGATAATCTGCACCTTGCCAGCAGGGTCAAAGGAATCCCCTTTACTTTTGCAGTGCCCAAGTCTGCCACCAGCAAAATTCCTGCACTGTGTCTGTCATGTGCAATGTGGTTTATGTGACCTGGGTTCAGCTCTGAGCAGTGAGAGGTGCTGGAGCCCAGCATTTCTGAAGAAAAAGGGGGAGATTTGGCCCCAGTTCTTTCCCTCTGACTGGAGTGCCTTCTGGCAGTAGAGGGATGGATGTCAGAGCCCAATTCACTTTTCTGCTCCACCCTCTCCCCAGCTTTTCCACATCTCTAAGCAGGAGGAGCTCAGGCTGGTGAGCCAAGAGCATCCTGTGAGTGACACTGGAGCGCAGGGCAGGAGCACCTTCACCTGAGGCCTGAGCCCACCCTAATGATGCCAATGCAGGGATGGCAGCCCCAGGCTCCTGGCACTCAATGCTGCCCCAAAATCTCATTGTAGGGCTACTGTCGGCCTTTTTGTGCAGCCCTTATGTGGGGAAGGGCTTGGGACTGCTGGATGATTTAACACTACTGAGCCCTCTCTGAAGTGTGCAGCAGAGAGGATAAATTTACATCAAAAGAGACAATTTTCAAAGGACTGGGGAATGTGATCATTTTTGGGAAAAGATGTGAAAACCTCTGATGTAAATCAAATCAAATTAAAGCAAAATCTAAATATTGCCTTTAGCATAAATGTACAAAAGAAAATGGAAAGTGGATAAATACACTGCATTAAAAGTGATCTATTTTACCTTTGCAGTGACACTACTAAATCAGGATAGTTAAAATCTAGAAGTTTTCTGGCTATAAAAAATGATAAATATCTCATGACAGCATTTCTCTAGACCCAAAGTTAACTCCTACCTCCTTTTAAACAGACTTGCCTACTATCCTGACTTTTCTGGACCTTCACCCAGTGTTCCTAAGGCTTTTGAGACTCCTCCTACTTGCTGTATGCACCTGATGTAATGCTGATACACCCTGTGAAGCCTTTGCAGTTTGCTCTCTGGCTGCCAGAGCTTTCTGGCCCATATTAGCACTGCTGTTAAATCAGCTAGCAGGGGGCAGAAGGAAAATAAATAGGCATTGGAGACATCTCTGATGCCTCAGGGCAAGCAGCCAGGAGCAAATAAATACAGCTGAAGAGCACAAGAAAGGGTATTTGCTTTTCCTTTCACATACATCTATGAAAGGGGTCGTTGCTGTGAAGGGGAAGCAGGGGAAGGGAAGAGGCAGCAAGCGTGGTTCCAGGAGGCAGGCTGCTCATCCCCGACTGCAAATGCTGTCCTTTATGGCTTTATGAGGCCATTTGTCAGGATAAATGCAACTGTCCCAGAAAAGTCAGCAAGTGCACTTACAAAGCTGGGAAACCCAAGGCCCTTCCTTCTGCCCCACTTGATAATTTGGAACAGATGATCAATGCCATTTTGCACGAGCTAGCTGTCATTTTATCAGAGCAACCACAGAGGAAAAAACCCCTGATGTGTTAAACCAGAGTGAACTCAGCCAAAGTAATAGCCCCATTAATCACACAATATGTGAAATGTAGTTCTTGTAATTGCCATTGAAAAGTCATGGAGCTCCTTTCAAGTGGTTCTGTGGAAAGAAATAAAAAACCTTGATACAGAGCTTCCTTACAGCCAGAACAATCCTACCAGGGGGCTGGGTGTTCAAGTGATATGCAGGCTACAGCTTAATTTATTTAGCTTGTTTGATTTTATTGCTAATCTTATGATATGCCTCTAATGAAAAAAAGGCTTGCTGCTATAAAGAAGCAGTGAAAAAATGTAGTATATTACTTAGGCAAATAATTCTGCAGGCAAGATTTTACATCTTTCAGATGGCTTTCATTCTTTTTCCACTTGAAATAAAAATGTAAAGAGGAGGAAAAGGTTGATTGTGATACATACAAAAGAACACAATGCTGAAACCCTACCAATTCCTCCTTCTGCTAATCTCAAACAAAGTCTTCTCATGAACTACTACCATTTTCCTGGTCTTTTTCTGTACATAAAGTGAGGAAGCGCAAATGACACCCATAAAATGGGTAAAAATGAAGCACATCACAATAAAGACTTGCAGCTGTAATAGCACTTAGTCTCCCGATTTTTGTTGCAGAGCAGGGGAGACAATTTGCAATTAAAATCCTAATTTTAATTCACCTTTTATCCTTTTCACCTTGCAATCCCTCTATCGACTCCAGAGATTCCTTAATTAAATGGACTACTGGATTCTGAGCCAGGGCCCCAGCCCTGGTGTAAATGAGATGTCTGAGCCATAACAAGATGGGTAGGCACAAATTGCTGTGCCTGGGAAATGCCAAGCTAGCAGAATAGACTCCTGCATTAAAAGCATGTATGAATTAGGGATAATGGATGCTGGGGAAGGCAAGCTCTGAGGTTACTCCAACTTGTGCTGTGAGTCTCCAGAAGCCCCAGGGAAGCATTGCAGTGAGTATTTTGCTCATCATATTTGACTCTTCACACTCAGGGCTGTGGTAAGGAAAGACTTGTCAGATTCCATGCAATGAGATCAACACAAGCATCACGAGTAAAACATTTTAAAAAATCCTGTTACCCAAACAGCAAGCTGTTAGAGCAGTTAAAAAGCTGTCATCCAGGAGCCTCTGTATGATCACTGGTACTGGCTGGAGCCATGCTGTGAAACAGTGAGAAAGCCAGAATTCTTGTGCCTGGCACTGATCCTCTACTACACCTGAGGCACTACCTAGTCTGGTTTAGGGCAAAGGAAGCCAGCTGAGGCAGTACTTGATCCAGCAGGGATCACTGCATCTGTCTGGTACACTACCCTGCATTATCATAAGTTCTGTAAAAGCCTTCTTCCAGAACAGTGTCAGGACACTGTTTAAATTGGGTGCATTCCGATTGCACGCAATCACATTCATATCTCAATAACTCCAAGGGTTCGGGGATATTTAGAGTACCTGACTGGCACACTTGAGAGCAGTGCAATCTGGGGACACAGCTGATCATGCATGCTTGCATGCTTTGAAACCAATTGACAGGCAGACCAGCAGGCTTCTTGTTCACATTGAAGCATGCAAAACGAGCTCTATCAAACTCTCACTCCTTGTGTCAAGATATCTCCTCTTAGGCATCAGCAAAAGAGATCTAAAAGCAACTTGAAACATGATTGATCCCTTACAGGATGAGAGGCTTGCTGGAAACTTTTAAGGCACTTGATAATCTCTGGAGGTCTATATGTTAACAAGGCACTCCTGCTGCATTTCAACAACTCTGAAATACTATGTTAAAGGATTTAATTAATGTTCATATCCTAAAACTCCAAAAAAGTGCAAGGGAAGATCTGATTGTTAAAAGTAACTACAAAGAAAGACTCATTAAAACTGGTGCAAGGACTTACATTAATTCCCAGCTGCTGCAGGGCCATCTGAATGACATCATTTGCTGTATCAACATTGGTTACACTTAGGGTTTTTGACTGTGAACAGAAAAAAGGAGAAGGGGAAAGTGGAATTAAAAGTTTGGATTTGCAAAGAGTATCTGAAGCACAGTAGTTCTGCATAATTCATCACTAGAAAAAATTAGAATATCCTGTTAAAATTTTACTTGATAAATAAATCATACTACATAGATAAAGGTCCAGCTCTCTGAGACCAAGGTTTGATTCCTCTGCTTTGTGACATACTTTCTGTATTTGCTTCCTGCTTCCCCAACAGCTCAATCAGGAGAGAGACTATTACAATTACTGGGGACATGACTTCCACATTAAAATATGCAAGAAGTCAGAACCACTAACTGCACTTTTAGACTCTGCATAAGGGAAACATAATGGTTTAATTAATTTAAAAGCATGGAAGTGTCCTTTGAAAAATGAAACATTTCTGGGAGTTTCTTTCAGTGAAATATCAATTGTTAATTTCTGTCCTTTTCAACTGAAGATCTCCGTGGTAAGAAAGTATTGTACAGAGGCTGTTCATCCCCACAATCTTTCCCACATTCTATATTGATTTCTCAAAGCTAGATTTGGCTTAGTACCAGAAGCACTTCCTCTTGCTAATGTTCCATCCATTTAAAACACACCTTTCCAGCATCCTCCAGAATCTGCTGATGGGCAGTTTGGAAAAGATTAGAGCAGTAGAGACCCCACTTTGTAACCAGCTACGGCGATCAGCACGAAGCGCCAAGCTTTGTGCCAGCCAAAGAGCCACTTTCCACAGGCAGTCTTTCCAGAGTGAGATTTCAGCTCCTGCTGCCTGGCACCAGTGCTGCTTCTGTACTGCTGGCAGTGCTCTGTAGCTCAGCTCCATGGATTGCTCCAGTGCTTGCAGCACCACAGCCACGCCGGCCTCGCTTCCTGGCCAAGCACAGGTCACTGAGCCCCTGTTAGAGACTGGCTTGGCTCTGCCACCAGGACTACACAGCTTGTGGATTGCAGCTGCTTCACAGCCTTGGCAGAACAAAGGCAAGCCCACTGCAACAAACCACCCAGGCCCACCTGGTGGCCCAAAGAAGGGAAGGTAGCAGAGCTGGGACGTGGATGTTCATTTATTGCCAGTCTCAGGACAGTCTGCAATACCCTGACACCTTGTGTAGCACGTCAGTTTTATGCTGGCCATAAGATGTTCAGGTGAAACAAACCCCTGACATTTTCCATTTAAAAAAGATCTGAGTTGCACCTTTGTGTAAGACCCTGACAGTAACAAGCTGCCATGGCAATGAAAGGAAAGTTGTGAGAATACTGTGCATCTTGCTCCAGGACAGATCTGAACGCTCATACCATAAAAAATTTAACATTTGCCTGAAGCAGTGACATCTGGCTCTCAGGAGTAGGTCAGCACATTTGCATAGGTTTTGCTCTTGGCTAGAATATCGTTTGTGCCTTGTGTTCAGCCTTCCCTACTGTCCAAAAATGAAATAATGCTTGGGCATCTCCAGCTGCTGTAGCACAGGAACCACAGCACCATAAAAAGTATGTGCATCACAAACTTTCCATCTGTTCCTCCTCTGTTTTATTACTGATAATATCTAAACTACAATGTGTCTTTCCTAGGACTGTCATTATCAAGAGACCATATATGGCACAAGAACTAATTATAGCTGAGGAGAAGAGACACTGCAGAAAGCCCCAACAACCCCTGGTACAAGACTGCAACACCTGAGTGCATGTATGATTTATAGACTTTTACACCTGAGCAGACCTTGATCTGCAGTCCTGCATTTGAACTGTCACAATTATTAGTATTACTTATTAACTTTTGTCTTAGCAACCTGGCAATTCTATCATTGTTTACCTTAAAAATGATTTTCTGGAGGAAAAACAGAAAAAGGCAGACTCCTTTATGCTTACATTTATGCAAATATAGAATTCTAAGGGGAGAGTCATTGTTGAGCAAAGATTTACAGTGAAATCTAACTTCAGTGAAAATTTCTTATGCCCTTGCCCAAGCTCCTTAGGATTCTGAGCTTGAAATACAGATGTCACAAGCACAGTGGGAAAGAAAAGACAAAAAGCAGAGGAAGAATGGATTGATTATCACTGAATATTAGGGTATCTCTATGGAATTGGCTATGTACAAGAATTCAGCTTATATTGGTTAAAAATTATATAGCCAAAAAGGTAAAAATCACACTATGGATGACCTTCCATTACCATCTACTCTTTCCCTATAAAATCACCAAAATCAATTATTTGATGATTAACATGCTTAACGCCATTTCAGGGCGTGGTTATACATTGCTTTACTGACTGAAGATCATTACAAACAATAAAACAACTGCAACTTTGCAGAATTTAATGAAGGCAGCTGTGGGGTTAGATAAGTTTTACAAGTTTTACAAGAAAAAAAAGGGAACATCATACTGACATTTCTGGAGATGCTTATGCATAAATTCTGCTAGAGGTGTTTCTTGGGACTTCACACTGTACAGTCTTTAGTTCATGTGCCAGAACCAGTATTTCTTACCAAGAACCCTGCCTTTAAAATGGAAATAATGTACTAAAGACAGAGAACAAACATTTCAGGGCTGTCTATGCCAAGCCTTTTCAAGCTGCTGAATCCTTAAAGGAGATTGCAAAGCAAAGGAAGCCTCTCAATATCCAAAGGTTTTGCAGGTGAGTAGCACTCCTGGGTGATGTGGATTTAGACCCCTGTTTAGCTCAAGAACACTTACGTATGCACAACTTCCCACGTCCTTCGCAATTATCGTCAGAGGAATGCTTTTAGGATTGTCTTTTTCCTTCTCTTCTCTTATTCGACTGACAAAGCAAGTACAAAACAAGTAAATTTTTAATATTGCACACATAAATAGCAAGACATAGATTTATACAGCAATCAAGCAGCAACTTGGTAAGAAGGAGATTGTTTGCAGATGTACTGCAGTGGAAAGATCTCTGAGGACAAGAAAGCATCCAGCAGTATCTGGAAGGGATGCTGACTGTGGCCCCCAGTAATGCCCTCTTGTAGTGAAGTTCATTGCAGAAATCAGGGTAAGCAGCAGAAAAAGAGAATAGAAAAAAAATCAGCTAAAACTACCCATTGTTGAGACACCTCCATCTGCACTACAGACTCCTACTGGAATCGGTTACAACAGTACAGACTAGTTCAAAGGACTGAACAGGAGAACAGTGAACTGGAAAACATCTCAGCAAGGATGATTTAAACAACCCAGGTACTCTGAAGAATCAGGTAAAGACACAAGTTTCAACCAGAAGAACTGGGTGACCAGAAAACAGAACCATCACTAGCAGCTTTCTGTCCAAACACTGAACAAGTAAGACAGCTCTATTTGTGCAAACCCTCCCACCTTACCCTCCAGCTTTGGACATGTTTTTTCAGAACAAAATACAGCCAGCCTTGAGCAGCAGACAGGTTAGAGCAGAGGTTTCTGAGCTGGGCCTGCTTGAATGCCACCACCATGGAAAGAGCTCCAGGCTCAACGCAAGCCATGGTGGCAGAGGCTCCTGCTGCTGTGTTGGGAAGGAGCAGTGTGTGATAGGAATTGCTCCAGTTTTCTGCTGAGCACAGAGAAGCAATCCCTTCCTTCCACAGGGATTGTTGCACAAAATCACACATCTGAGGAAGAAGACATGAGGGGTTTCTTTTTCTTAGGATCACTTTGAAAGAGCTTATCTATCATGGTGGCATAGGTACCACAGCTTGGGAATCACTGCTCTAGACCAGGACTCTGTCCAGGGTTTTTAAAGATCATATAATAAAGTACCTTTGCAAAAAAGACAGCCATGTTTCCTTTTGTTCTGCAGACCTGAAAGAATTAAAACAGAACAAATCAGCCATCATTCTAATACCAAAATAGTCCTTGTACAAACCACAATGGAGTGGACTGTTTATTGGTTCTAATTTCATAAATACCTACAAAAACTAAAAGGTTTATCCAGATTTTAATGAAAAGTCTGCTTCCCTGCAAAATCAACCAAAAAGCCTGCCAGGCAGATGAAAAGCCCCAGTTACCAGTTTTTGCCACAGGAGGTAAAGCTTCACCAGTGAATTTGGTAAGAAATGTCTTGAGTTCTTAAAGTAATGTCCAAATAGAAGAGGAGGGCACTTTAAAAAAAGAGCTTAATTCAAAAGTTTAAAGATATTTCCTCAGGTACACATATTTCTTTTCACTTTCACTATTCTAATTATCTTCTTATTTATTGCTTGTTTTATTAGCACATCACAGAGTACATATAAGCCCACTGTAGTCAGTAGGGTTTAACTTTGGACATTTTGAGGCTTATCTCATTTATCTTTGGGTCATGTGTGTACTTGGAAGGATACAAAGCTGCCCAGTAAAACACAGCTAACAATATGACAGTTCAAGGAATCTAACCTAATCTTGCTTCAGCTTTCTTGATTTAAATCCCGTCCCAGATCTAACTGCTATTCCCACTGCTGCTTTCGCAAATCAAGTTTTTCAAATTTCCACAGTAGGCATTTAGGGAACTACAAACCTACTCAATGATGCTGTGAAGGAAATGCACTTTATCAATGTTACAAATATGATTTTGATTTGGTTGTTTCAGTCCTTCTGGACAGACATCTATGCACTCATGCATGGCATTTGAGATTTTTCTGTACCTCCAGACATCAAATAATTTCACTTCTGTAAAATCTCTGGCTCTTTTTGACTGAAGCTATTGCTTTCCTATTCAACTACTTTCAGTTATCTATAAAGGATCACATACTGTCTTTAGATCAAAGCTCCTGTTTATTGGCAAGATTTCAAACAGAAAAAAATCAACAGAAAATGTCATCCCTGTTTCAGGACTATTAAGTATAAAAAACACAAACAGCACAACCAGCTCAAGAGAGTGCAGTTTGTAGACAACATTGTCCTTATGTACAGACAATGGGACACAGAAATTAAGCCAGATACTTCAGCTTTTGCTCTGTGTTGATAAAGAAGAAAATGCCTTTTCTAAGACTCAGGCAAATTAATGTGGCTAAGCAGCTGGCATTTCAGGGGGATGGTGCCCTCCCTCATCCAAAGTGACGAAAGAGCCCTCCTGCTGAGACTAAAATTATCCTAATCACTGAAATTACCTCTACAGCCCTTCTGTGTCTTACAGTCAATGCTGCAAAGACAGACCAAATTTTTTTCCTCTCTATTAAAATTCAGAGATTCTGCTTTAAGAGGGATTTTGACATTTTCTCTGGCACAATTAAACTGAAAAGAGAAATAGGACAAGGTCAGTATGTTTCCTGCTACTTCCAGTACATGGCCTTCTGTTTAAAACCGTCTTATGAGAGTGTCTTTGATCCCTTCATTAGCTTGGCTGTTTAATATTTGTAGTTCATCTTATAAGTTAGCCAAGGTGTTTGTCAAGTTACACAAAAATCAGGTAATTTCCTGAGCAAGTCTGCAGCACAGAAAGTGCTTCGTCAAATCACATATTTTCTCTATTTTTAAAATGATAAGCAACATGGAAAATGAGGTATGGGGGGCAACTTGCTCTGAGCAGAAGGAACTGGTTTAAGAAGCAGCAAATTCCTGTTCCCCACATTCACTGGTGCTGCAATGAATCTGTGATAGTCTCATTATCTGTCAGCCTAGAAACATTCAGGTAACTTGTTAACAAAATATATCTCAATTCTTACCTGAAATTTGCCACACAGTTTGTGGTGGGCCAGCCCAAAACAAAGGACCGGTCTGGGTCTGTGCTACCTTCACAGACTTCTTCTGTACAAAATGCTGTCCACATCTCACAGAGACGTGCTTGGCACTTCAGTTTGAAATGAGAGTGTGACCTGCAGGTAGAAATTCACAGGTGTGTCACACACATGAAAACACAGAAGACAGATTTAACAACTAGGGTTTTTTTTCCTTCAGGCACCAGTGAGGTTTGCACTGGAGCTGATAGAAGAAGCACTTCTGCTTCAGCTAAGAAAATATTTTATTGGTTGCATATAAAAACATACCAATTTTTCATTTAAAGGGGATCAACAAATCTCTTATTTGTGGAATAAACAGATTGCTTGTGGTATCCCTGGACATCCCCCTTCTTGGGGGAAAGCTGTCCATGTCTGGAGGTGCCCTCCAAATCTTGCTATGAGGCAAAGGTTGCCACTTGTATTTGACTCTCCTTTCAGTGACTTCAATACCACTGAGGAGTTCACAATACGGCTCTATTGTTTAGTCTCAGGGTCAAAAATGATGATGAGTTTAAGTAGTGACAACGAGGCCAGGGCAAATGAAGCAAACCTGAAGAAAGAACAAGCAGAAAATTGCCATCTGTGTTAACTACAGCACAGGTCACCACACAGCCTTCACAAACTTTCTACATGGTAACTTTAGGACCACAGCACTTGAAGAATGAGCCAAGACCTTGCACCTTCTCAAAATATTTACTCATCTACAAGGAAGATACGATTTTTTCCCAATTTTTAAAAATTTGGCCCTTCCTAAGTTTTTGCTACTGAACAATTGAGTAAAGATTAAATTTATGGAATTTCACGTTTTAACTTCAACTCTTTTCTTCCAATAGGTTTCTCTTTATAAGTTTCTCTTTATAAGTGTCCTTCCTTCTTAGGATTGGTGAGCACTAGTTCTAGGTGAGAAACAAGTAAAAACCCCCAAAGTCAATCCAGCTCTGTAGCACTGCTACAGCCCCTCACTTCAAGCCTTGCAGAGTTACCTGAGCTGTGGTTCTCCTGGGCCAGCAGGGAAAGGCTGGAGGAAGAGTGTCCCCTCCCTGAAACCGAGAGCACGTCAGCTCACCACTGTGATGCATATGTGGATGGGGATAGTGCTGGGCCTTCTCTGAGATCAGCCCCATTTACAAGGTATTTGATCTGGGACACACTGAATTAATACAGTCTGAAACATAAAAGCACTTGAACCTTGTGGCTTTAAAGAGGACACAGATGAACCTGGCTGGTCCGAGTTTTCCAGCTGACATTGTGCTAACAGGTGTGGTGGGATAGTGCAGCACATTCAGAGAAAGCTCAAGAACGAATTATCAGTACATATCAAACCTAAGGCTGTGGTGTCTATTGGTTAGCTGAACATTTCACCTCTCTTTATTACATTTTGCTACCCAATCGAAGAGAAACTTAAAGTACAGGAGCATATTTCAACATGCTTGTTAGCAAATCAGTTTATGATGCAACAGTAAGGTCTGTCAAGAATACAGAAATACCTGTATTTTGACTGACCATAGAAACAATTGTGAAAATGCAGATTTACAAAAAATACAGCTGTGAATTCTAATGTAGATGTTAAGTGGATGTCTGGTCTGACTCCACCAAATCAATCTGTTGACCCTCCCTTTCTCCTCAACTTCTTTTTGCCATTACCCAGTATATTGAACAGTCTACATTCTCATTTTTAAAATATTTACAGTCCATAAATCCAGATCCCTACAGTGCCAGTAGCAGGTGTCAGCAGGGTGTTGGCAGAAACACAAGGATGTTCTCCAGTCTATATTCTTACCCTGTTTGCCATGCCTAGTCACAGCTTTCAGCTATTATCAGTACTCAAGTGGCCTGGTTTCCAGAGGTGCTGAAACAGTAGCCTCCATTAACATCTACAGAGCCCAAAGTATAATTTTATCCCTATCTGCCATGTCCTTTATGCAATCCATGGCTTCTCAGCATTTGTGAAGTATGAGTATTCTATTTAAATGCCAAAGCATCACCTTTAGAAATGAATATATTGCTGACTAAGGAAGAAGCATGGCAACATTTAAAAAATATATACAGCAACAATTTAATTAGTATTGTTTATTTTTAAAGAAGTCCCCTAGCAAATGTTACTGTAAATATCAGGCAGATCCCAAATCAACTGAAATCAACAGAAAACCATGAAGACCAATGCTGTGGATATTGACACATCCCAAGTTATGCCACCTCTGCAGAGTACACACAGTTCTTTCTACTTACAATTGGATACCTTGCAGCCAATAACAGATGAAAGATTATTTTCTCTCTAGATTTCCTAATCTCCTTAGCCGAATGCTCTGACAAAAGTATTTATGGATCTACTGTGAGAGTGCTACCATAATTCCATGTATGCACTCAGCCATTAATTTCTATGTCCAGCCACTTTGGGAAAATACCCTTAAAAGGCATGTGGATGTATGCAGGTGCACATCACAAAGAAGGAAAAGGAAACCATTGCTTTGTGATTCCCACACAAAAATTTACATGAGACACTTTCATCATTGAACTGACAGATCAGTTAAAGTATTTACTCTGGCAAATAAAAACATACACTCTCTGTAAGAAATCTAATCAATATATTAAAAAAAGAGTATAACATTTTACATACTTAACTTTGGTTTAGTTAGAAAAACTCTTTTAATAAATACATTTGTGTCTTATCCCTCACATAAAGGTAGTGAAGGAGAGGGCAGCAGAGGAGCACAGCACATGAGTAGCATTCTTATTTTTTATACACTGGTATAATGCATCAGAGGAAACTGTAGGAGTTCGTATTTCAGAAATTATTAGAGAGTACCAAAAAAATAAACCCACAAGTCCCTTGTCCAGAGTCATACATGGACCGGTTTTGGAGAGGACTTACTTACCCCTCACAAATTCCAGTGGGAGCAATGCCAATTTGCTGCCTTTAAGCAGGAGCTCAGTGCTGTACAAGCAGTGTACTCAGCAAGCTCAGAGGACACAAGATGCTTGTTCTCTTCAGGAAAAACTTGTACCCATTTGCTGGTCATACAAAGCCTGATTGTACATGAGCTCCATTTGTACAGGGACTGGTCACCTGCAGCTGAGCTCACACCTGCACAGGGCTCAGCTGCACCCAAGATACCTTAGGGGTTCATACACCCCAAGCTGAAAAACTACTGAAGACAGAAGTATTCACGAGGAATAATTCTGAAGTTAAGTCAGATTCAACTGTATCATTAATTCTGTCCTAGTCTTACTGCTTTGCCTCTGTACCAGCCATTAAAAAGTCAATAACAATCAAGAGTCACGGCCACATAGCAATACACACACTTGGGTTTTCCTTCTAGGAATCAGCACCGGCATTTTAGTGTGAGACAGCTTTAAAAATGCGATTTTTAAGTAGTATTCATTAGTGACAACTCTGATGCTTTAATTGCTGACAGGGCAGCTGTGGAGAGAACATCCCAATTAGTTCTTCAAAATACATGAAGTAAAATCACTCAAAATACTATTTTTACCATTTCTAGCAAAGACTTGCTCCCCCCCACCTTTCACATGCAAAAGCACAAATTGTTCTCTTCCACGTTTTTTAAACATTGTATCTCTCCACCACATTAAATCACATGCTGTAGGAGCTGTTATTACTCCCTGGGGATCAGATTTTTGTGCAGTTACACCAACTAGTGCTTTCCTATGCAAATAGTCCCACTGGGACGCAGCCAAACCTGCAGTAATGTGCAGCTCAGCCTGGGGCTGTAACACAGCTTGTGCTCAGCAGGCTGACCACGGAGAGGGGCTTTATCCTTCTTCACTGTGCTCTTCTACAATTTAGGAGCTAAGGTAGAGGACCATGCCCACTGAACAGCCAGTGGACAGACAGAGAGACCCCCAGAGCACGACTCCGCTCACCCACTATCAATGCTCTTTCAGCACAGGTGAGTGCCACAGTAAGGAGCTGGTTTTGCCCCAGTGACTGTAAGAGAACCCAGAAACCTATGTAAGTTGTATGTATTTCACTTTACAGCTGGAATTAGGTGAGATGAATTCTACCCTAAACCAGCAACAAACAAAAATCATTACAGCAACAATGCTGTTACTGTTAGTGCTGGTAGAATACCAAGATTTCTCCTAAATATCCTTATGTTCTCCACCCACCCATAGCAGAACATGTCTTGTGTAAAATATCCTCTGTGTTGTCACACCACATCAAGTGAGGGAGTTCAGCTGGGGGGGTTATGTTTACTATGTGTGATTCAAACAGACACAGCTCGGATTTCTACAGAAAACACAGATTTCTTCTGGCTTTTCCCAGAAACCCCTGAAACAACTGCTTAAGCAAAACGACACATTGCAAAAGCCCAGGATTCACATTGAGATTGCCTACCCTGTGAAACCACAACACAGTGCCTAACAGAGAGTGAAGCTACATCAGGATTTTTTATTATTATTTCTCCATAACCCATAACAACAAGTGAAAGCACCCTTTAAAATTGCCTTAAACCACAAATGCTGCATGAAGCTGGCATGCTAGACACA
The DNA here is from genome assembly GCF_021018805.1 of Prinia subflava. NCBI lineage: Eukaryota > Metazoa > Chordata > Aves > Passeriformes > Cisticolidae > Prinia > Prinia subflava. The sequence continues at coordinate 34,461,180 of NC_086249.1, forward strand.
GCTTGTAAATGTGATTTAATTGTGAATGGTAGAGTGAATAATCAGAGCTCAACAGCAAGCCTGATTACACATGAACACTACCCAGACTGCTCAGCATGGCTTCCCCTTCCCCATGCTCCTTCTGGCACAGGACAACCTACAGAGACAGACACCGCAGTGCCGCCTATAATCTTTATTTTTATACAGCTGCTCATCCCTGGTGTGTACCAAAGCAGCTTCCAGGTAAGGGTTAAAACCTCTAATCCCTCTACAACACAACCACTGGTGTTATCCAAACCCCACAGGACTGAGGATGACCTGTCTAAAACAAGAAGTTGAAGGTAGCACATTGGACATAACTGAGCACCAACGAGTCTTTTGTGACACTACACTCCCGAAGTGGAGAAGGTGACAAAAAACAAGAAATATATCAAAGAATATCTGATACTTCCATAAAATGCTGCATCCTGAAATTCCTCTATGGCTATGAGGTTTTCAAAGGTCCCTAGAGAGGTCAAAATAAAACGTTTCCTCACGATTTAGAGGAAGATTTGCTACTAAAAAAGCATTCTGGAAATACATGCTATGTTCCACTGAAGAAAAGGTCTGCTCTGCAGGAGCAGTGTCTGAGGGGCTGCGCTTACTTGGACTTGGCAACAACCAGAAGGTCTGTGAAGAGGAAAAGGTGTCGCTCCTGGGTTTGCAGGCTCGTCTTCAGCTGCACGTGGCCGTCCAGGATGAACGTGCGGTTGTGGCATATGAAAGACTGCACAAGGGGCCATGCCTCTGGGCTGATGGGGGACAGGCAGCCTTCCCTGCAAAAGGACATAAAATAAACTGAATAAAGGAAAGCAGATCAGCTACTTGCCTGTGAATGAGAACCAGGCAGTGACTTCCCATACCTGCTGCCAAAAAGTAATTTATTTGACCACATTTCAGTGAAAGATTAGAGGCACTTACAGGATAATTCAGCAGTTAGATTCTGACACAAAATGTGTTAGGGACAGTCCTCCCTGAACCTTTATAGCCCAGGCTGTAAAAGCTATAGCATTTAACATGAGTAGCATTTAACAAAGGACAACAATATAGACACAGCACTTCCCATTTTTGCTATTTGTATTTGTTTCCCTTTGTACTGAAGTTGAAAATATTTCATCTCCTGTACGCTCTCCAAAAAGAGAGAGGACACATATGCATGATGAACAGATAACTGCACACCCACTTTGATCAGAATAGGACTCATACTCAGGGTTAAAAGCCATTTATAGAAATTATTCAGAAACAAGGACAAATATAAAGTGTTACTGAACCTTGCTAGAGACACACCATGTACTAGATGCAACATAAGAAGGCTGCTCAGCCTTTCTCTCTCCCAGCACACAACCCACAGGCATTGAAATAAGCTCCTGCTGCAGGTTTGGTTGTGTGGCTGGAGCACAGCTCTGCTCATCTGAGGCTGCTGGGTAATCCAAACCCAAGTCTGTGGGGGAAATAGCAGGCTCTCTCCTAGGAGACACTCATCATTTCTAAGGATGTACTGAACAAGTTGCAGCCCAAGGTGGAGATGTGATTCTCTCAAACTCTCCTGATCTAACTGTTTTACATAAAGCAGCTGAATAGTTATTGAAGCAGAAATAGATTTTCTCTAGCATTATGTTTGGCTTACTCATCCAGACAGGATATGGCTAGTTTCTGAGCCTTGCTCTAACAAATGACCATTTATATGGAGCCAAACCAAATGAATGTGAGGGTCTGAGATGAAGACACTCCTTTAGGGCTCCCCAGAAGCTTGTAGCAGGTCAGGCTCTCCCTTGGAAAGCCATAGGCATGGCCTCAAGTTCTCACACAAAGCTGTGAGAACTAAACCTGGGTCTCCTATACCCTAGTGTACCTTAAATAATGAATTTCTGGATTAAATCCAGGAACCATCAGTATCTTTACTCATGATTTTAAAAACCAGCTTTTCAATTATTTGCTTTCCCAAGAGATTCCTCCAAATGAACCATTTCCCTCTAGCAAAATGAGTCAGTTCAATTTTCATTCAAATGTATTTACTTATTTTTTCTTATTAAAAAAAAATTAAGCTAACACTTATCAGACAGGATCAGCTTGGCAAGGGCAAGCTGAAAGGAACAGCTTTGCAATTGCAGTTTATTCCTGATCCCACTGGAATGGATGACAAACACCTAATGACTTTTCTGGGAGAAGAAATGGAGCTTATATGGTGAAAGACACAAAACAAATGGGGGGAATGAAAGAAAACAAGAGTAAGCACAGGAAACCTTCAAAGAAGGTCATAAACTTTGTACATCTCTTAAAGCCTGGATCACTCATGACTCTCCTCTCCTTGATGCTTGTGGCTGGATTATGCAGAAAGTTATTTAGGAAATCCTGCCAGCTGGGAGAGAAAGGATAAGCTCTAAGATTGGCCTACATTAGCAGGACACACTTTCGCTGATGTGTAAGGAGCTGGCGAGGATCTCTACCTGCTGGAAGGGCCCCTGGATTTGGCCTTGGATTCCTCTTTCTGGCTGGGCATCTTCAGTTTTTAAAAGAATTCCTCAACTTATTTTGTCTTAAACTCTGTCTTAATCTTGTCTTTCATTACCTACCCCTTCAGGTCTGAGAGAAAGAAGAGGAATGACTTACAGAAGGAATAATGCAAACCTAAGTTATTTGATCATTCCTATGCAGAAGGGGCGTCCAGGAGTATGGAGGTTAAAGCAGAGTGAGGAACTTCGGTCCAGCATAAAAGGGATACACACTGTGTGCCCAGCAACAGGAGCCAGGGGAACAACAAGCATCTCTCCTACCCTGCCACTCCCATGGGACTAGAAATTGCCACCTCACCAGTTCATCAATGAGTGTCAGGTAACTGGGACCCCATTTCATTAACTCCCTAGCAGCACCTGGCACAGAAACTTAAGCAGAATTCAGGAATGCTGACGAGTCCACCTGCGTGAAAGCCATGGATGGCCTTTACCTCAAAGATGAAATCAGGGATATGCTCACCTGCACTTGAACCCAGTAACAACAGTTGTGAGGAAAACCCTTTTCATGTTACACTGCTGTAAGCATTCTTACAATCATAAGGTCCGGCTTTTATGTCTCCATATAAGCAATTCTGTTGGACTATTCCTATTTGTACACTTCCCACATCATGATTCATAAGCCCAGGACCCTCTCAAATTAAACTAAGCAAAATCTTTGCCATGTTGGTATATAAATGAAGGTGTAGGTTTAGTAATACCAGCAGGGTCAAGCAAATTGAACTGTCTTTTCAGCCAGTGCCTTTCAAACACATCTGTCAGCTGAACTCTAATAAGAACTCTTACATACACTAATATGAGATCTTACCTGATAATCCTTATTAAAAAAAAAAAAAGAAAAAAGAAAAAAGAAAAAAGAAAAAAGAAAAAAGTGCCAGTACTTTCTTCAAAGTGAAAATAAATCAAAGCCATTAATTTAGCCAGAATCTTCTAATACCCCAGAAACAAGGAACATGGAGGAAATTCATGTCAGCAGTGACAAAAATGTCTTTTGGAAAGCAGGCTTTTGATCCTCTCAATTAATGTTCCTTTGTTACATGACATGAATGAAACCCAAGTGTTGTTACATTGAAGAAAATGCAGATCAGCAATATCCTCAGGCACAGGGATTTATATGACAGATGTATTTTTGCAGTTCAGTTTTTAATGGCTCAATGATTTTTCTGGCCATTAGATGGGTCTAATTTTGAAAAAGGGCTAAGTATGTAAATACTGATTCTTTGAAAATTCCCTTCAATAAAATTAGGCAGAACTCTGGTCAACATGATTTCTGATATAAATAAAAAAATGAAAGTCAGTGATGTAGGGCTCTCTCTGCCTTTCCTGTGTTTCCCTAAAAATCACTTTATGATTAGCACATGTAAAAATCCCACACAGTAACATCTTTCCAGTTTGGCAGAAAAAAAAAGCTGTCATCCAGGTTTATTTAGAAGGAACTGTGAACTGACTCCAGAAAGATGGGGTTAGATGAGGATCCTGTAGAGCCAGCAATCAGTCATGTTCCATTTTGTGAGGAAGCAAGGCTGACACTGACGGTTCGATGACATTGCCATTTTAAAACTCTAGTCTTAAATGAATATTTTTTTCTGAAAGTACTATTTTGGGGGTCTGAAATTTCCATGTGGGATTTTAACTAAGGAGAAAATTTTGTAATTTGAGGGTATCTACAGAAGTATTCTTCAGCTCTTCAGGAAAAGACAAAAATCACTCTGCTGGATGAAATTAGTAGAAAGATAATTGAAGATTTCTCTTTGGGTGTTTCCAGAACATAAATTTTTATACCTCTTATTTTTCAAATTAATCAAAATAGCTGTTATGTGCCTATTCAAAAGACACTATGATTTTAAAGACCACTTCAATTTTGCAGGTGAAACATATGTGGGTGAAATCTACAGCAGTCAGCCAAATACTAAAAAACACATCTTGGCTGCATTGGTGTGAAAGCTAACATCAGTGCTCACTTCATTGATCCTTTATTTACCTGAAACCACAGAAACACAAAAAATACTTCTCCCCCCTGAAGAGCTTCCTTGGGGTTTCCAATAAAGCTGATACCTCAATGGCATTACCCACAAAATGTTTATTCTTGGTGTTAATGGAGATGTCAGCTTTATTCTCTGCTTACAGTGAAAACAATGAAAGAAAATATACTTTTTGAAGGAGAGCTCAACAATCCATGCTAAGTGGTTACTAAATCCATGATCCAAATGTCATTTATTCCAATAGGAAGCTTTCCCCTGATTTCCGTTGATGATGACTTCAGCCTATCATCGGTTTAGATTAAGCTCTAAGGTGCCTTAGGGGAACAACCTGTTCCAAGGTAGCTAAGCTGGAACGAGCTTCTGCAGGTACCTCAGCTATATGACATCCCTCTCACAGACTGCTCATGCTCCACCCTAAACCTCACTCCATTGTTTTGGTTGTTGTTCTCTGCCAGAACCTTTCTCCACTGATGATCTCTCTGCAGCCACAAAAGTTGACTTCCTCTTATGATGCAGCACCAGTGCACAGCCGATACCTACTGAAATAAAATGCCATTTCTCTTTTTAACCTCTGAAGTCCTTCTCAAGATGTAGGTGAGAAATTCACCTTTTCATCAGCAGAGCAGTGAAATGATAGCTCTTCAAAAGGCTGAAACCTGAACCAGCCCAGCCACTTGTGAGGCTGCACTTGGTCTGTCAAACACATACGTAATACCTATTCAAATTCCTCTTACAGTGAACAACACAGCCTACACTCATTTCACAAATATGTACTGTAGGTATAAATCCTGCATGCCTCCACTGGTGCCGAAGCTCAAGTAAGGACCAGAGGCTCTACTGGGTTTTCATACAATCAATCATAGAAACATAGAATATCCTGAGATGGAAGGGACCCATTCAAGAGAATCATTCAATCACAGAGTCACAGAATAGCCTGGGTTGGAAGGGGCCTTTAAAGGTCATCTAGTCCAACACCCCTGCAAAGAGCCAGGACACCTTCCTCTACATCAGGTTGCTGAGAGCCCTGACCAACCTGACCGACCTTGAATCTTGCCAGGCAAACACCCCTCAAGGAGACCTATCTTACAGGCCATCTTTAGGTATTGGAAGACTGCTCTAAGGTCTCCACAGATCTCTTCTCCAGGCTGAGAACAGCTCCAATTCTGTCAGCCTTTCCTCTTAAGAGAGGTGTTCCATCCTTCTAGTAATCTTCATGGCTTCCCTCTCCAGCTCCAATAGGTTTGTGTTCTTTCTGTGCTGGGGACCCCAGAACTGGACACAGAACTCCAAGTGGGATCTCATCAGAGTGGAGTAGAGGGGTAGAATCCCCTTCCTCGACCTGCTGCTCACACTGCTTTTGCTGCACCCCAGGACAGGCTTGGCCCTCCTGACTGCCAGGGCACTGCTGACTCATACTCAGCTTGTCACTGACCAGGACTCCCAGATCCATTTTCCCTGAGCTGCTTTCCAGCGTCTCATTCCCCAGTCAGTCCGTACATCCATGGTTGCCCCATCCCAGGTGCAGAATTCAGCACTTGCCCTGGTTAAACTTCATGCAGTTGGTGATTGCCCATGCCTCTATTTTGCCTATGTCTCTCTGCAGGGCCTCTCTGCCTTCCAGGGAGTCAACAGTTCCTCCTAGTTTGGTGTCATCAGCAAACTGATGTAAGTGTACCTTCAAGTCCTGTGTCCAAGTCATTTATGAAGATAGTGAAGAGGATCTGCCTACAGGAGCAGAGCTTGCAGCATAAATCTAACCTTGTTTTGGCTACAGGCTAGAGAAGCCACCAAGCAGAGCACCTGCTAACCTTCCTCACAATGTTCAGAGACATCAGGCTTACTTTGTATATCTCAAAGGCCAGTTGTGGATGGCTCTAAAGAATAAGCAATTTATCTTTTAGGAATAATAAAGCAAATGAACTTTCAACTTCAGCGTCTCTCAGTAATGCACTTACTTTACCATCGCTGAATCACAGCTTTGGGCTAGAGCAGCCCACTGAGAGAAGCAGGAGCGACATCCTTTCAAGGCTAGTGAAAACAGCAGCTATCTGCACTGTAAGAAATGTCTGCAGTTCACACATTACAGATTTTTGCCAAACTGGATTATCAGTCAGGGAAAACATGTCATTTGTGACCAGCAGAGATACCCACAAAAGCAAGCAAGATCTAGAAGGTAAGTTCCTCCACTTTCTTAATAGAGTTTATACTGGAAATCAGGTAACAATACTTGCACATTTTTCTGTGCCTCCTACTCCAACCCATAAGCTCCTAAAGAGTCCTGTGAGAAGCAACTTCAATAGGAGCTTAATAGATTGTTTCCCTGTTTTTTTTGCTAAGAAGGCAGGACCTGCTAACTGGAGCTTGGAAACCAAGATGGTTAACTGCTGGAAATCCATTAACACTCAGACATGTTACCCATACTGTGGCTAGAGGGTGTTTTGCATTCAAGGTAATTAACTTAATAAGGCAATGAGAACAATTATTTAACCAAAAGCAAATAGCTCCAATTTGGTGTGCTAGAGCTCACCAAATAAGGTGAGATAAGGTGGAACAAAAAACCCAACCAAATCTGTAACTCAGCAGTGAGTACTGACTCACCGTGCAGCACTCCTTATAGTGCACCAAAGGGCAATGTTAAGGCTTTAGGACTTCAACACACATTGAATTTCATCATAAATGGTAATCTGGATGTAACTTGAAATGTATTCTAGCCAACTTGACAAAATCATCCCAGACTTTGCAAAAATAATCACACAAACCTCATCGTTGGGTTCTGTACACTAAAGGAGAAGAATGAAAAACTAAATGAAAGAAAAGCTTTTCTTGTACACTGAAAACAACTGCCCATGCCCAGGTCTGAACAGAGGACAATGGAGATAGTCCTGTTCATGCTCCTGATTAATTTAGTTCCTATCCTGCTGGCAGCTTATTAAAGCATATGGCTTGAAGAATCACTCCTCAGGCTAGAATGGCCATGAAGAGAAAGGAGGCTACAACTGCACCACACCCATTCACAGATGTACCTCCAAAATCTGTCAGCAAGGGGCTTTGTCTTTGAAAAACAGTTGAGGACCAAGCAAAGCCCTGTGCAAGGTCTTGATCATTCCCTCAAACCAGGTGTAAAAGGAAAAGGGAAGAAATAGGGAGATACAACACAGTACTCCTCAACAACGCTACCTATCTGGAGATATCCTTGTGATGGCTCCTGGCTTGGCACAAACTATCTGTAGATGGAGTAAGGAGCTGAAAACAGGGATGTCAACAGCTATGCCCATTTCCCATGACTTGCTCAGTCCAGCCTGCTCCATCTCCACTGCCTGTTCAGCATCATCCCTGCTGGCGTCAGGGACGAGCATTCACAGCTCCCATTGCCATGAACAAGGTAATACAGACAAGGCTCACCCACACGGAGCAATCTGCAACTCAGAGCCCTACTTAGACAGGCAGATATATATAGCTATAGATATATATAGAGACAGAGATATAAAATCCTCTGCATTTTTAAAGGTGCTAACTGCTCCTTTCTGTCACTGCCTCCAAACCACAACCAGTGCCCTTAGCGAGTCACCCACATGTTCAGGATCTACCCACTTCAAATCTTCAATATGCACTTCATCTACATTTGTACAACACTTTATTGTAATAAATAACAATTATACTTGGAAGGTGAAAGAAAGCACAAAAGGTATGAGCTTGAAGGTAGGAGTGTTTTCCAGGAAGGTGGTAGGTAAGACGTGGGCCAGCACAAAGTCAGTATGCAGTTGTAAACTTACATGGATTATTTATAGAAGGGACTTTATTAAGAAGCATGAAACTCCCTTAATCACATGGGCTGCCAACCCATTTCTGAAAATCTGCTGCCAATTGACCCCTGCTATGCCAAGGGAGCTTCATTCTGAGGATGCTGGGAATGTTTGCATGCTGTTATCTTCGGCAAATCTTAAGCAGTTGAAGCAGCACTTTGTGAAAACAGCGCAGCATTCCAGAAATAGCAAGTCTATTTTCTGCAGCACTCCTTTAAAGTCCCCTAGGCCATCACCGTTGCGGGTACGGTCGTTTTTGTACCACGAAACCAGGGAGATCTGCTTGGTTTTTCAAAGAGCATTAGTTGCTAGGTTTTACAATGCCTGATTCTACTTTCCCAGTGTTCTTTATGGGTTGCAACTTCTTTTTTACAAGCAATGTATTAGAACAAATAGGGGGCAGTCACCCCTGCATTTTCCCTTATGGACTGTGCCTCTGGATCTCACAGGGAGTCCTCTAACCTGGAGCACGTATCGGCCTCAGTTCACAGCCTCAGGCACAGGGCTATCCTCACTCTACCCAGGCAAGCAGCTGGACCTCAGAAAATTACACCCAAGATCAAGCAGTGAGTCCCAACAGGTCACAAAGACTTCAGACCAAAATGTGCTGCAACCCACTCTCCAGCACTGGCAGGGCAAGCACAAGCCTGGACAATGGAAGGAAGATGTTTATTAATTGAGACTCGGAGCAAGTTTTACTCAGCTAAATAAGACAAATTTACATTTTAGGGCAGAAATCAAGGCTAAAACCTATATTTATGAAACTGGATATCACTCCTCTGCTTCTAAAACTCAGTGTTGCACATTTTAATGCAATATATAATGAGGAAAATATTCCAACTTAAATTATAATGGGATTCTAAAAATTGTCTTGTATCATCTCTGCATGATGTCAAAACCTTATGAAACATAATAAAAATTATTATGAAGAATAAGGTGGTTTGCACTAAATGTTTCAGGTGCTGAGGCACATAACAGACTACTTTTCTGTAGTCTGGCAGTAAAATATCACATAGCTGTAGGGTAAAATGCATCATTAAAACAAAATCCTCACACTTTTCAGGATGGAAGCTTGGCAGCTCAACTGTAAACAAAGCTGCACTTAAGTAATTTTTACATAGCCAAAAGGACAATATTCTCTGCAGAGCAAGCATGCACTACAGCGTGGAGACTGGAGACAGGAAACACGCTTGTGGTTTGGTTTGCTTCCAAAGCTTTTTGTTTTATTTTAACAAACAGCTGCAAGGTGTTTCTCTGAAAATTTAACACAAGGGCAAACTTCTCTATTGGTATAAATTAGCACCACACGTTTTGGTCATATTTTGCCCATTTCCACCAGAAAACAATTTAGGGTAAGTTATTTAAATCCTATTGAAAAGCTCTTGCAATGTGGGTGTTCTCCAGTCAGTCAGCAAGTTCAAGGGGTTTTGGTCTAAGGCCCCCTGGGCAAGGGAGACGTCTAGGAGAGGACACATTCTCATGAAGAAATCAATAAAAGCTTTTTGGCCTTTGGAAGAATCAATCCTCTGTTCACCACTGCAGTTCCCACTCACTTTTACTGACTGACATAGCAGCACCACCTTGAGTTACTCTCTCTTTGCAGTTGCACCAGGGAAATGCCATTCCAGGCACTGTCTACCCAAACAGAGATTTCATTGTTCAGATTAAAAAAAAGAAGAAAAGAAAAAAAAAGTCACCAAAAAAAGTGACCTTTGGAGGGAAAAAAAGAAAAGATAATAGAGAAAAAAAGTAGGGAAAAAAGTAGGATGAACTGAGGGGAAAGAAAAGCCCAAATTTTAACACCCTAGCTCTGCAGTTCTGCACCATGGTTGTCTGGGCTTTCTGGAGCTTCTCATGGCCTACAAGAAGCCTGGATGCACAGGCTACCTTTGCTACTACCAACCAAGCTTCTTCCTACACGTTCTGAGGAGGTATACAGAGGAGCACTCCTGGATCCCAGTCCCACTAGGAGATCCAGCATTATTTTAGTTGGCTGAAGGGATAAGGGTTTTGTCCTACCTTAACTTTTTTGAGAAGCAGTAATTGCAATTAGGAGAATTAATCCCACTTAATCACAACTGGAACATTTAAAAGCCTGGCTCAACTCCATTGACTTTGACTTACCTCATGGACAAAACTGACGTTTTATTCAAAAGGGGTTTTCATATATCTTCTTATAAAGTGTATTACAAGAGGTCAGCACAGGTCATATAACAGCCAAGAATTCTGGGTTACTCAAAATAGCTAGGACATTCTACAGATTTGTACAGAAACAGGTAATTTAAAGCTGATGTGCACATCAGGTAGAAAGACTGGTGTGGACATCTTTAGAAATCCCTTCTGGACCATCACGAATGGCTGTCAGTGAACCTACATGTATCTGCTGATCCTAACATCTCCAGCTATATGTCACACAGGCTGTCACACACGGGCAAGAGTAAGGCACTTGTGTGACCATGTCCTTTCAACAGGGAAATGGCATTATCTAGTTGATTATCTGGGTTTACTGCCTGGCAGTCACCCCACTCAATTATCGGGTAATACCAGTGGGGCTGCTCATGGTCTCTCAAAGTTTCCCTGCTCAACAGTCCTTCCTCTGTAGGCTCTGATTTTCCCATTTTTAAAGAAGCAATTCAGATAGGTAGGTTTAGATTAGATCTTAAGGAAGAATTCTATACTGTGATTGTGGTTAGGCACTGGCACAGGTTGCCCAGAGAAGTTGCAGATACCCCATCCCTGGAGGTGTTCAAGGCCAGGTTGGATGGGGCCCTGAGCAACCTGGTCTAGTGGAAGGTGCCCCTGTCTCTACAGCAGGAAGTTAGAACTAGATGATCTTCAAGGTCTCTTCCAACACAAGCCATCCTATGATTCTATGAGCTGTGAGACACAGTGGGGTGAACTCCACAAAGCCCCACCACAGACTTGAAGAGAGGATCTGCTCAGCTCCTGTACTGGCTTCAGTTTGTAAGGTCCACTTCTCTAAGAGGGACAACCAATATGGGTGCCACCATGGAAGACAGGACTGTCACTTCACCTGTCCAGCTCAAACAGGAACAAATCTGGCTTGGCTTTGCTTCCAGGGCTTTGAGTTATGTTTTGATACTTGTACAACAGCACAGGAATTATCCTATTACAGTGAAGAGATTACTTGATATGCCTGCTGCTGCCAGCTATGGCAAGCGTAGTGACCCAGATTCCTTATGAACACACATGGAGCCACATGCACCTGTTTGCTCTCCCACAACTAACTGCCCACGTATTTATTCAAGGAGTTTTGCTACTGATCTGCTACTTGGGCAGGTCAGTCAGAGGTTCCTACTCCACTAGTGATCTGAGCTGGGGAAAAAAGCTGTTAAAGGATCGCCTACATCTCTGTGCCTTATGATGAAAATTACCTGTTCAGTGCTGCCAACAGTTATGCTGTACTGGGATGTGCAAAAGCAAAACTCCAGGTGTTTGGTAAGCTCTCTGGTCAGCAGGACAGTGCCTAAAGAACAGAGGCACTTAGGAGGTCAGGAAGCCTCTGAGATGATGTCTTCCTGTCATGGGTTTAGAGTCGTGCCCTTGAGGCTTATTATTCTTTATTGGATCTATCCCCCAGTACACAAACACTAAAGAATGGGCAACAGAAGATACCTAAATATAGACTGTTTCTCCCACAATGTGATTAAAGCTCCTCACCAGGAGCTTTGTGCACCACGAGGACACAGCTGGACCAGGAGAAGCAATGCCATATCAGCCTGGAGGAGAGTCCAATTGATATTTAACACTGGCCCTTGTCAGAGGTGAGAGCACCAGAGGCTACACATCAGCCTGCACATCATTAGAGCCTTTCTGCTTGTTTACACAAGATAAATGATCACAAAACAGACTGAGTAAGTTGGTCTGTGATTTCCTCAGGTATGCTGTTGCCCAAACTGCTTGGCCAGACTGCCACTTGGCAGAGATTTTATTGTCTAAAATCAACAATACACAATGGCTGGACAACAGCTGTATTCTGCCAGACCTCAAGGCCTAATCCAAAAAGTCCTTTAAATGGGCTGCAGCCAAAAGCACATGTGGACACTGAGACAACTGGACAAGCAGAGCCCTGCACTCATCCTGATGAGCACTGCCCCTCACTGTCTTCATACTGCCACAAGACTTTCTAAAAGGGAATTGGCTTAAGGCACTAGTGTTAAACTATTAGTCATTTATTGAAAAATTAATCCCTTATTTAAACTCCAATCCCTCCAAAACCCTGCTTCCAAGCCTTCCTTCTTCTTACCTCTAGTCCTTTCCTTTAATAAAAAAGCAGCATATCTCCGAAAGCCGCAGCTCATTTCGATCTCCAGATGTACAAACATCTCTAAAAGCCAGTTTGTAGGTCGTAAATGAAGAACCGAGGGGTTTTATCAAAAACAAACATATGCACACATACACTCACACAAAACAAAACAGAAAAAACACAGCAGAGGGGCAGGATTGCCAATGTCTAAGTTAAAAGGCCATCTGAGGCCTCCGAAAGTTCACCTTGTTAACAGCTAATAAAATTTTATCCTCAGCTATTATTATATAAAAGTAACTTTTGTGTTCAAACACATGGTTCAAGGAAGCCATACTCCAGTGCTATAATTAGCTTTAATCAAGGATGAATTAGGTATACTAGGAACTGACAACTTGTAAAATACCATCACAAGTTGTTTTAATTATGTGTAATTCCATTAAAAAGGAAGAGCATTAAATACAAAATAGCAATGAAAAAAAATTTACTATTTTTCTACAAATTCACATATGCTTACCTTACATAAGGAAACATGACATAATGAGAGAAGAAATCCAGGGCAGCTCTCATAGAGAGATTTCTGCCCATTCTGATTAAACATAAAATGTTAAAAACATCAAAACTTTCCATGAAATGAAAAAATCTCAGAAAAAATCCTGATCTAGGAATTAGACCCAGAAGTAAATAGACCTTCATTTGCTTTGGTGACTGAGTCTCCAGAAATAGGATTTTCCCTCCTTTTTGATGACTAGCTGGAGCCAGCCGGGCTGGTACCTGTCCATGCCAACTCTCGCTCTGGTTCTGAGCCCCGCTCTCCCCGCTGGTGGCGAGCAGCTGCTCCCAAGGCAAATTCCCACTGCCCACATGTGGAAGGCACACCTGGAAACCAGCACACACACACACACAGCATGGCCTCTGCCCCTCGCAGCCCTGCAAACCCACAGGCGAGGCGCTGCCAGCCCGTGCCCCCCCAGGGCTGACCCTAAGCCGTACCCCACCAGCAGCGGCACCATCGGCCGGCCAGGCCGTGGCGGCCCTGGCCCAGGGCGCCACTCCTCTGCCTGGCAGGGGTGGCCTCTGCCAGGGAGGTGCCATGCACAGACCACGCTCCAGCAAACCATGGTGCCTGGGGGCTGTGCAAGAGCAACACCCACCTCCTCATGGGCAGGCAGGGGAGCGGGCAGGAGAGCCTCTGCATCAGGGCCTCGACCCGAGCCAGCGGGTAACAACGGCCGTGGCGCGCGGCCCGGCGGCTGTGCTCCCTCGCCATCGCCTCGCCAGCCGAACGCACCGCACTGAGGTTATGCTGTGAAGCAAAATTATTCACTAGCACGGGCATGACTGAGCAACGAGGAAAATCATCGCAGCTGCAATACCCATCTAACAAGCTGGTTACTTGTAGTGGACTTTTATCCCCTTCCTCCCTGCCATCGGTTTTGCCAGAAACGCCAGCTACCCATCTTCCCCGTGAAAAAGAGACCGTTAAGGCCTTCTGGCAATTTACATTTATTAAAAGTCCCTATTTTTGTCTTCTTCTAGTCACATAGCTTGGATCAGCCACATATCTTCTGACAGAAACCCTGAAAACACAATGTCCAAGACTCTGGGAACAGTCTGTATTTGACTCGCGCCAAGTGGAATGTATTACTAGATTACACATATGATCTTCGTTATCTGGGATATTTAGCCTTTGGCACAGGACCTCTAGAAGATGACATGCCAGAATCACTGTGCAATGGAAGAAGGAAAAATAGCCTCTCTGTGAATGGCATAACATTACTTCCATGCAAAAAAAGGGGAGAAAACACCTTGGAAACTTGTGAAATCTTCGGTTTTTACCTTCCGCTTCTTCAATCCACAATCCACTTCTTCAATACAAGCCACACAACAAAATTGGGTAGGGGTAACATTTTAGGAGCTTCCTTTTCAGGTTCTTTCGGGATTTATTAATAAAACTTGCTAAAAAATATCCTTTGGGATTTTTTTTTAAAACAGCCTGTGCTTCCAGCTTGCACCAAAATAACATCATAAACACTCTTCATACTGTAAAAATAAGTTGTTACATTTTCAGTATTTTAACACCTTTAATGTGCAGACACACAGATCTATAAATAGTCTTCCAGACTCAGAAATTGTGAGATTATATTCCTTGGTTTCAGCATGTAAAAATATCACTTTCAAAGATCCGTTGAGGTGTGCAATAGAAAAGGGGAAGCTGCTGGCCACTGCAGCACAGAGTTTGGCTGTCCCTGTGCAATATTAGAGATGCAAGCAGGAGACCACCAATGCAGAGCTAAAACTTGGGTTTTGTCACATGTGAAAATTGTTTTGCGGGACAGCAGAACAAAAGCTGAAAATCTGGCTTGAAACAAGTTTTTATTATTCTGTATCAATTACTTGAGATGACAATACCTGATGCTTTAAATCTAGGCCTCAGACATTTCAAGCATGTAATTTGTATTGCACTGAACTGTATCACTAAGTTGTGCAGGTTTCACTAAAAGACACCAAGAAAAAGTAAGAGGAAAATTACAGTTGTGGAACAAATCCAGGAACAAATATAACTAACCCAAATCCTTTGCTGATTTCATACACATTAATGGAGTTAACAATTGAATATATTTATGAGCCAAGAAAAATACCAAAAGCTTACTTCTCCAGTGTATTTCTACAATAACCTTGCTCAAAGTGCTTCCGAAGAGTACATCTGATGACATGGAACAGTCTTTACCCAGCTATTCATCACAATTTTGTGATGAAAAAGAAGATGTACAGAAAAAAAAAGGAAGAGAAAAAAACAGGTGGCAATGGCAGTCTACGTATTTTCATCTCTTGGCCCAAATTCCACTATAATATCTATACTTTTTACTATGTTTCTCTTCTGCCTGCAGGTACAAGTCAAGTGAAGCATGGATTACAGTGCAGTTTCCCTTCTATGCACCACCATGCTATACAGCCATCCCAGAATTCTTTTATAGGCCAAATGTCATGTAACTCCTTCTATATGATTGACGAAGCAAGGTAAGATTTCTAAAAAAAGCTGAATGTTTATTAAACCAAATGATATAGCCAGAGAAAAAGACTACAAACTTTTAAGCACACAAGGCTTGCTTCTTTTTCAGGACTGGCACAAGCAAGGATCTGGTTTTCCCAGCTAGATCATCTTGTCTTGCTCACATCCGTGTGTCATCACAGCTAACACCACCATCAAAAACCTTAGTCCTCTGAAAGCTAAATAGCCATCTCCAGATGTCACCATGGTTTCTTTGACTAAATAGCATTAATAAACTTTAAAATGCCCCAGAGTAAGTCTGTCCAAAGTGCCACTACGTTTTATGAAAGTGCCCTGTATATTAACCAGGGACACCTGACATATAAAGTGGTATAAAAATACAAACTGACTTGGCTTCTAAGTATTTCCTGCCCTTTTAAACTTTGCACTTGTTCATTAATTTCAACAAATATTGAGGTGAGCCAGCTGTTGAGGTGAGAGTATTCAAATAAATCCGTCACAGATGTTTGTTAACTTCAGATAGGAGCTTTATTATCTACAAGTCATTAATCAACCATTAACAAGTAAGTGTTATGGAGTTCCAGTATTAAGGTTCACTGCCAGAGAAGAATAATAGATTTTGCAGGCTGGCTGTATCCATAAGAATCAAGAGCAGAGACAGGTCTGAAGTAAAACGTTTGGAGGAGATTAGAAAACATAAGAAGTCATTTTGTTGCTCTTCAGCTCTCCTTCAGAGAAAGCACTTCACCAGAGTTAAGCATTTACACAACAAACCAAGTGGAAAGATCAAACTCATCCACCAGTTTGGTGATGAAGAGGAATGTGCTTTGCACAGCCAAACAAGGAAGTCAG
This sequence comes from Prinia subflava, assembly GCF_021018805.1. NCBI lineage: Eukaryota > Metazoa > Chordata > Aves > Passeriformes > Cisticolidae > Prinia > Prinia subflava. The sequence continues at coordinate 34,477,622 of NC_086249.1, forward strand.
GCACAGGTGAGAATTGCTGCTCCTGTGAACAATAATAAACACCATCCAAAGCGTCACCCCCTAAACTGGAAGACTCTGAAGCTACAAAATCACCTGCTCTGACTTCAGCACCCTCAGACTTCATCCAATACCTCTCACGAAGGCCACAGACTTCAGCTCAAAACAACAGAAGCAGCTAAATTTTGCATGCCACAGGCAGAGGACAGACATGACTGAGGCAGCATCCATGAGTTGTGAAAACAACATCATTTGTTGCATAGGATAAGCATTGCTTACTGCAGAAGAAGGAAACGCATTCCCCTCTTCGGTCCTCTCTACCACACAGTTTCTGCCAACTGGCCTTACAAAAGAATCTTTTCACACACTAGATTTGGAAATCATTCTGATCTGGGCTATACAAGCAAGACACTTAAGAAAGCATGAAATTCTTAGGTGAAAATGTAGTATGTATTACGCTCAGTGTCTCTCCAGCTATTTCTGATTTCTGATACTTACGGAGCAGGCAATAAAGTAAATTGAAAAAGCAGAACTGAAGAAAAATATTCATGTCTAAAAACCAGCAGGTAGATGAATTTTGACTTTCCTAATTTGCAACTTTGATTTTTTCACAGAATACTTTCACAAGTTTCTGAAATACTGTGGAATTCTGCATGATGTCAAACCAGGTATTAACTGCTTTAAAGACAAAAAACTTTCCAAAGCCCACCTACTGATTACCCAACACACCACAGAGTAGGAAAAAATCCTTACAAAGGCATACTTTTATTTCCCTTAATAACATTTCTTCATAAAGAGCAATACACAGCTGGAAGCATTAACAGCCTACCAGATGGTTTACTTCTTGATAAACACATTTTGTAAGTTTAAAGTCTAATGAACTGTAGTGCAGGGAGAAAAAAGTTATGTATGCAGAGCAGTTCAAATGGCAGGTCAAGGCTGGGGCTGGACAGGGAACTAGTTCCATAGAAACTTCCATTTCTATGGCAGCTTTACACTGCAGGAAGGAGAGGGATGGAGGGAGGATGGCTCACCCTGGCAGAAGACAAGGACAAAAAAGGCTGAACGCTTAACACCCACATATTCAACTCCACAAGTGCTAATACTGGACAGGGGAAGGCTGTGATCACGAGATCCTGGCCCACATTGTCCCAAATCAGCAGGTGCTTTCAAAGCCCTGGAGAGCCTTTACCATGCAGCAGGCAATGATGGAAGAATCTCAGCTTAAATTAAATCGCGCAGTTCTACAATGAACAATCCGCAGTTACGCCTGACACTGTGGAAGTGTCCAAGGCAACAAGCATTCATCTTCTGCCCATGCTGTCTCTGCAGCAGGCAATCACAGCCAGTCACAAACTGCTCACAGCTGAGCAGCCCAAATGTCGCATGCCCGGTTACAAATTGCAGAGCAGCCCTGCCCACCCAGTCAGGTATAAACAGCCCAGTGTGGGAGCAAGGGGGAAACTCCGTCTAGGAGCTCAGCCCTGTGCCTGGGCTGGATCTGTCACATCTTTCAGCAGGCTTTATAGCTGTGCAGCTACCGAGGAGCCTGAATGGTGTTCAACAACCTGGTGTGGACAATAGTTCAAAAGCATTTCAAGTTTTGGGCTGAGAAACTGCCAAACATTACAGCCAGCAAAACTCACTGACTCACCTTGAGGCCGATCTAGATCTGCTGAGTGCTTTGACAAAGATCAAAGATGGTGCAGACTGGCGTCTTTGGGCCAAACTCTTCATTTTCTGATTGGAAAGAGAAACAAAACGAAATCACAGGTGAGATTCAGAACAGTAACTGCATGCATACAGACTGGTCACAGCCAGACTCTGATTTCAGACAATGGGAAAAAGGCTAAGTTACTGCCTTCAGCAACCCTGGAGGGAGAAAATATCACAGGGCAAGAAAAGCAGATGCATTACCAGAAAGCCACTGCAAAGAAAAGCTGAAAATTAGTGTCTATACACAGATACTTGAGGTAACCTGCACACATGAAATAAACACCTAGAGCTGGTCCTCAACCACTTTTTTGTCCTTTAGTAATTTATTGTACTTTAAATTTATCAAATATCCAGGCAGTGGTTTAAATTTCAAATGCTTCACACATTTCTGTGTCAGATCTGACACCTACCATAAATTAACGTTTGGATTCTACCCATCTGACCTTACATGCTACATTAGGCTACCCTTTTTAACAAATCTTTAAAGATGAGAGCATTTTCCTTCCCTACTAATCTATCTGGAGCATTGTATTTTATCCCTCAGTAGTCAACAATGACATTTTTTCCATTCCTGATAATGTAGGAGAGAAACAAAATAGAGAGAGGCAGGATAGTTGTTAGCACAGAACTAGGAAGAGAATGAGAAAAAGGAGACACTCAAAGACAGAGAACACCACAGGGAAAAAAAAAAAGAAAAAGCACAAGGAAGAGATTAAAATGTCAGTAGCTAACAAGGGAGCATAGATTTCCAGTCAGTGAAGTTGAACACTACAATAAAAACACTGAGTAAATAAATACCACCATTTTCCCCAGAGGTAGAAATTTTCAAAAGCACCCACAGGAGACAAAAACACACATTTCCCTGAACACAAATGTATTCACCAGGATGCATTCAGTCTTCCTCCTGCAGCCAGAAGCAGGACTGAGTAGTCCTGGCCCAAACCCTGTAGGGCTGCCTTGAACCGGTTGTGCAGCCTGCTGCCAAGGTGCATGACCTCTCCTCTCACTGACCCTCCACCAGAAGGGTGACTGTTACCTTTTTTAGCTCAAAAACTTTTCAGAATAAAGTGGTGAACAAAAGAACCACGGTCAAACTCTTCCTGAGACCCTGACAGGAGAATACGCAAGGATGCAGAGGTACCTTACACTGCCCTGGCCACCACTGAGAGCCCACAAACAGGTGAACCTTTGACAGTCCTGAAGTCTCTGTTGTCAGCTAATCACAAAGAATTACTCTCTTCCTTTGTACCAAAAATAACCACTGACTACCAGGACAAATACGCCAGGACAGTCAGAACAACTGATTCTTCTGCCAATGTCTGTGCTGGATGTGACATACATTTTGTTTGGGCAGGTGCACAGTGTGCTCCTCTCAGAGAAACTGAACTCTAGGTATTTTATTCACTTGTGACAAGTGCGCTGCCTTTACTCACTGCAGTCCATCTGTTATTGTGTCATTTTTTTGGTTCTCTCTTTATTGATGTAGAGCACGCTTGTTTATTTTGTCACTCAGTTACAGCTATTGTGCAGCAATTGTTATAAACTCAACTGCATAACTTCAATTCACCTTTAAGAATTATCCCCTCCTTCCTATTTTATCAAAAAATAACCTTCTCAAGACTGATAAATTAAGTCTAGAAACATTTAGCTGTCTCCAATTACACTATAACTGCATAATAAAAGATTACTAATAAAAGAGATGCCCATTTTTAAGTTTTTTAAATAAATAAGATTAATTGTTTTAGTGAATTAAATCTCTTTGTCTTACTGCTAGCAAATCGGAAAAGCTGTTTGAGGTTTTAAAAGTAGCATACCCACAAATACAAAAATAAAAAGAGATCTGTGTAGCAATGCAGTGTAACATGCTACAGAAGACCAGACACATATGTCACACAACAGGCAGATTTTAGGAGTTTATATAAAGCATCAACTCCCAGTGGTAAATTTACTGCAATTTACTCATTACTGGGCAGATGGGTTTTGTGGGGGTAAAAACTGAAGCATCTCAGCTCCTGCAAATGCAGTGGAAGTTTGATTACATTTTCAAAGAGATCTTCAGGTCTAAAATGAAAGCCACTGGAAAAAAACCTGCAGTATATTAAAATCCATGGCAATTACAGCTTTTTTTTTTCATGCTTGGGTTAGCAGTGCTGAATAGCACCTGTGCCGAGACTCTAGTCTTGACTCAAATGTCTGAAGGCCAAAGTTAAGTCTAGACTACAGCAAGTTTAGTAAGAGCTCAAATAACTGGCAGAGATAATCCTGGTTTGAGGGGAACTCAGCAGAACTGGGATCCAGCCTCTCTGAACTGATCCAGCCTCTCTGAACTGATCCAGCCTCTCTGAATTGATCCAGCCTCTCTGAATTGATCCAGCCTCTCTGAACCTGCTGACAGCAAGACCCACTCAAGTGGGCCACGGTGAGCCACCTCCAGTGCAGGTCTGTGTTACTTCCAAGGATGAGATTCCACAGCCTCTCTGGCAAACTCTCAGCACAGCTACTAAGCAAATGTTAACAGAAAAAAAAACAGTCTCAAGCATAAAAGGATCACTGATGAGAAAAGGAAAATTTTCACAGCACTCAAGTGAGTCAGGTCAGCTGTATGCAAATAAATACATTACAGAGAGACATTGGTTACAGACAAAATGGGGTGTTTTATTTTTATTTTGCTATGCACAGAGCTTGGGAAGAGAAAATAAGTGGCCATCATGACAACTTGAATTGATTCACTTTGAGAAGGGAGAGGATAAATTCACTTTTCATTAAGTTGGATACAGTTGCCTGCTATCCTCATTTTTATTGCTTTTACTATGTGCAAGGATGGCAATATGGGGAAGAGGAAGCATATCCTGAACAGCTGTAGTGAGAGCAGATGTTTGGGAGGAAAAAGAGATGCACTGACCAATTATCTAAGCATGGAACACAGAGAAGCATTTCTCAACATGTGTCCCACATCATTACCTCCTATCTTTTTCATGTAAATATTAGAAAGGTCAACACAGAAATTCTCATATTTGCTAGCTGAGTCACACCCATGTGAAAGGTATCATAAAATCAAGTATCTATAATGAATGTTTACAGTGTGCCAGATGCAAAGATGATAATCTTGTGTCAGTCAGGACAAACTAGAGTTATTTCTGCCTTCCTTTCACACAAAAGCTTGAGTTCCTGCCCCCTCCCCTCCAATTCAGGTTTAACTTCATACTTTCTGCATTTCTGGTTGTGGTTGTCTTGACTTTTTAACAGAAACAAAAAGGTTCTGCATTTTCAGTTGTTGGACTGGTGGTAGTATTTAGCCAGTTTCTCATCTGGTATAAAAAACTCATAGGCCTGTAGACTGGAAAATAATGAATTTACACCAGATATCGATCAGACCTACAATCTGACACACTGTTTTGTAAACTGGTGGTAGGTGGTTTATGAGAAGATCAGTCCACCATGCTGAGGACAGAAAGCTTGTAAACTATCACTGAAAATATGCTGTGTCTCCTCAGGAATCAGAATCACTGTGGATTACAGTAAAACTTGCACAAGTATCTCACAAGTCATCAGCTGGAGGAAAAATCTATTCCTAGATGCCAATATTCAACTAATTTTGCCTTGCAGTTGAAGTGGATGATGGTACTATATGAAATTTATATAAATTAATATATTGCCCAGTTACAATATTCATTTCCACTGTGGAAAAGGTAACATGATAAGATCAAAAAACCTGGAACCGTTCCTGCACTTTATGTGTACTGCTTTACTATACTGCACTTCTAAAGAGAATAGCAGAGCGTGAATTAAAGAATGTATGAAAAAAACTAACGGTACTTACTATTAATTTTGTGATGACAAGTAACTTAAGTAATACATACAGAATGTTTATAATATTTTCAAGTGTCTAGAGAAGTTAACAATCCATGCAGTGAGTGGATACCCCGCTGCAGCTATCTCAGGTGCGCGGGAGGTCAGATCAGGCGGGCTATGACAGGGACAGTGCATGGTGATTCCTCAGGAATCATTGCCCACACTGCCAGGTTCTGCTGCCTGACCCATGCAGGAAGATTCCTCTCCCCCAGCCTCTGACTCACACACCTGAGCTGCTTGCCCTGTGCTCCTTTTATAGCTGACAGAGAGGACAATTTAGGGCACTGTTCCTCTTGTCTGAAGAAGTTTTCCTCCACTGATGTAAAATAAAAGTAAGGTGACCAAGAAAATAATCCTCATCAATCCTCTCCTTGCTATCTGAGCAAAGGACAGGGAACAGAAAAATGTATGTGCTCAGTAACACAGGGAAAAACTGTCTTCTTGCAATGGTTTGAGCTTAAGATGAGAAAACAATGTTAATAGATGTCTGTTGAAGAGACTCAAACAAAACAGTTGAAAAACTTAGTTCCTGAGCGACAGGTAAACACAGCAGAAATGCCTTCTCAGCAATGTGCAGATAACCCTGTTAAAGCTTCCTCAGACACTGAAGGATTTCAGGCTCCTGATTTACAGGCTCACTCCAGAAATGGGTCAAGGCTGGGACATCTGCCTGGGTCATTTAACTGGGTGACAGGGACAACCCTCAGATGTGCCAGTGCCTCAAGCTGAGGATTGTTTTCAGGTGGCTAAGCTCTCCCTTTCACTGCTTTATTTTTCTAATGAAAGGAAGTCTGATTTTAACAAATCCTACTTTCTAAATGTATTTAAGTTAATAACTGTGAGGGATTTCACCCTTGCAAATTCTGCTTTTGTTGTCTGAGCAACAAAACCTATCTATGGCACACATTCCTGGTTTAGCTAGATATGAACCAAAGCACAGACAACAAATCCTCACCGAAAACTGTGAGGCAAAGTTCAGCTAACTGCCTGACAACGAAAGAATCAAAATAACCCTCAGCATATAGCAGTTAATTTTCCAGGACAACTGGGCATCACTCTTACCCCTGTATCACCGGGCCACTTATGAGAGGCAACAGATTTATATTTTCCTGCATACTATAATCCAGTATTTGTTAGACTTACAGACTAGGGTTGTCAAAAAGTACCAAAAATAACAATAAACTCTTATACTTTGTTAAGGCAAGAAATGGACCTATGCTGACCTATAACATTCTCAAGCCCTCAGAAACTTCTCAGGGTAAGAAGATGACTGCATCTGAACTGTTGGCTCAAGCAGCAGAGATGTAGGTCCCACAGAAAGACCATTTACCATAAAGGCAGAGCTATGTGCTTTTGTTTATGCTGGCAGAATACTTTTACTTACAAGGACCTTCCTGGAAAGAAAGCCATTTTAGGATGGGTAATTGTGGAGAAAACAACTACAGGAGCACAAGAGAAAAGAGCTATCAACACAGTGGAACCAAAACCACATCATTGTGGGTTTGGTTCATCATCTAGCAGCTGCTAGAGAGCACAGCAAAGACTGAAAGCCATCTCAGAGTAGAAAGAAAAATGGATAAAAGAAGCTAAGAGCAAAACATGTTTCACCAACAACTTCCCAAAGGATACAAATCTTTGGAAGCACTGATATGGATGTCTTCAAAGGATTCCACTCATCTACATCACAAGATGGAGATGTGAAAGATTAGTAAAAACATCATAAAGGAGGGGAACATCAAATATGTTGCTTGTGGGTCCTACGGTGAGTGAGGGCACAGCTCAGACCAGTGACTCTGTTTGCGGTGGTCTTGTTGAAGCCCAGGGTTTCCTTTCAAGCCTGCCACAAAGCAGGAAGGTGAATACATGGATAAAATTCTGCCCCAGTTTCTGCACATAAAGACTTTCTCAGGAGCAGTTTAGAGACGACAGAGAGAGAAGATTCCCCTCATTCCACATCCATACTTCAAACAACATTAAATGAAGAAGCAATAATTTGTTATTTGCAATTCTTGGATATTATTTGCGATTCTTGGATAGGTCATGGATATGACCTATCATGCCCCTCTCTTTCCTACTGCCACCAGGAGGGGCAAACAAAAATCCCAGGAATAGGAAACTCAGGAACTAGAACATATTGTTTTCTGCATAATTTTCAGTTTCTCTCATGGACAGAGAAATGAAGGACTGCTAACACCAGTTCATAATTACAGCAGCACCGGGAGGCACATCACAAGAATAAGTTACCATAAGCCAGGACAGCCTACCAAGGTGATTTTAACTTAACGACCCACTTCATGGGTGATTTCATTAAAGTAGGGGCTCTTTCAGTCCTCATCAGAGACAAAATAGCTACAGGATATGCCTGCAGGATGAAAGGAATTGTTCATCACTTCACTAAATAGTGCCAGAAGTGTCCCTATGTGGCTGAAATTTCCAGCACTACCAGGTGTGATTTTAGAACAACCCACCAGATCCTCAGCCAGGACCATAGGAAACAGGACAGAGTCTTGCAGGAAGAAGAAATCTCTGCATAAGGAGATTTATGTTAAAAACCCATACATCTACTGGCATGAGATGAAGGTATCATAAAATATAATGGCAAATACATACTTGATTCATCTTTGCAGAATAAAAAAGGGATGAAGATTATGTATGATTACTCTTCCAATGCCATTAATTTGCTTGAATTTATCAATTTAATACACTGTTGAGGAACACTACAACTCCCTTGTTCCTGCCAGTAAACTGTTGCTGCCTTTGTGATCAGAATCACAAAGAAACACGTATTTATGGTGATGGAATTGCCAGATTTCAAGTCTCAAACCATAAATGCTACTTTGATTAGTATTCAAAATGGTTAATTTTTTGCACACTTTGTAGGTGTAAATATTAAAAATTGCTGAGCCTCCAAAACATTTTAAGCAGTTACTTGAAATCTTCAAGGAGATGGCAAAAATCCTAGGAGTGACTTCTCGTGCTACCAGATATTGTTTTGTGTAAAATATTCAGGGTTGCTTGGAATCTAGTCCCTCTGAAAAGGGAAGTGAAACACCAGAAACTTACAAATATGGTTAAATGACCCAGCTGCTACTGCTGACACAGTTACACTGGCATAAAAGACATCTCTGCTGCATAGTTTGTTTTGACAAATTTTAGAGATAAGTTCTATCACTGTATTCACTTTTACTCATGCTACTTCAATCCACTTCAGAGTTGCGTCAATTTACTGGTATTGGTTACTAAGCTAACAGTCAATACAAAACTCTCTAGGTCAGTCACACATAGTGACTCCAGTGACTCCACTAAGTCCAGTGAAGGAGGGAAACTAGCCCAGAATTTTCCAAAAGCATTAAATAAAACACTGCACTTCAATGTCACCTTTTAGCAGTGTCTTGAGTGCCTTGTAAGGATTTAACAGAGAGAACCTCCCACAGACTGTGAGGTAGGTTAGCAGTGCAAATTATTTTGCATGCCAAGAATAGGCAAAGAAATGTTTCCAGGATATTATTTTAGATGGTCCCATAAAATATATGAAAAAAGGCCCAAACATTTTCTGTCCCTATTGTGGTTCTGTGGTGTGATCAAGCACATGATCCTTCAGCTTTGTTTTGACAGCCAAGCAGACGAAGTAGGAGTTCAGAAAACCACAGAACAATGCAGCAAATCTCAGCTAATTTGAGAAAATATAGTCATGATAATAAAAAGGCAGAAAGGTTCAGTGGTCGCCTAGCATCACATATTTAGGGGTAGCTTTCGCCAGAAAATAAAACAGTTGATATTAAATACATATTTGCAACCAAACTGTTTAACTTGACATGCTGTGTCACCAGTATCAAAACTGATTTCTTGCCAACACATTCTTCCATTTCAGAGTATGTAACCAATGCAAACAAGGTGATCTCCCTGGTACCAAAAACAGTTTTCTGTATTGTGAAAAAAAATGATGCTTTGGCACTGAGTGGAAGACAGTGGAAGAGGAACACCGAGGTATATATAGAGTCCAAAGGACCCAAATAGTAAAAGAAATCCTTGAACTGTCACTGAGATCCAGCTTCAGGCAAAATTAGGAATACTCCTCTCCTGTACATGGATAAAGTTAGGAATCTTCTTCCTCAGAGAGGCATAAAGAGGTGGCATGCTAGTAGTCTCAAGGAAGTACCACAACCATGGACAAGCAGCTGAGCTGTTGGCTGGATGTTGGTGGCTGCCAGTGTTGGCTGTGCATGGTGTACAAAGCTGCCATGTGCTGCCAGGGTCTCAAGCTGCTTCTCCACAGGAGGATCTCCATCTGTACCCCCACTGCATGTGCCTCCATGCTGAGGAATTCCAAAAGGGCTGCCAAGATCCGTAAAAAGTAATATCCCTGCTCTCTTGTCAGCGTTGGCAAAAACAAGGTCTGCATTCCTTTGACTGTGGGCTCTTTGGAGCAGGAATAGGAAACACAAGTGCTACCATTAATATTTGTCCTCAGAATGCTGAATAATGAAGTGGAGCTTGCACAATAAAAACGTTCATCTTCACAGTACTTGAACATAACTTCTCATTTCAGGTGGGTGCATAGCATCAGGGCTCTGACAGGTTGGAAGGTACACGGGTTTCTGGCTTCAGCAAAAATGAAATAAATGTTTGATAAAAATCAAAGCTGCAGTAGCCATCTCAATTTAGATCACAGTACTTGGAGAGGGTATGTACTCCAACATTTTGCTAAGCTGGGCAGCAGAAGGTACTCCACCACCTTGTGTAGGTGTATCACATGCCCAGTTCAGAAACCAACCAGGTATTAACTGCAGCAAAGTGTAGTAGAAATCTTGGCCAAACTCTCTCCAGGCAACCATTCCACCACTGACAGCAGCTGCCGTAAGAAGAGGTCCCCAGGGCTGCAGTCAGGCTGGAGCACTATGTGGCTTGGTGGAACACAGCACACATGGCACAACCCCTGAAAACACACAGGATCACCTCCCAGCCCGAAGAGACACATCAGCAGGACTTCTCTCTGCACTGCTCTGCCATGGCCAGCAAAATCCCAGTGACTGCTTAGCCACAGGACCAGACACAAGCTCAGACTTTACTACCATCCTAAATTGTCACCAGGTGGGCAGATTTACATGGGGACATTGAAACCTGGCCAGTCATTCTAATCCTGCCAGCCTATTTGGCTGTTGTCTGAAGTGCACCTCTAAAGACAAGGCAGTGAATAGATTTAAACGTCATTGTGAAGCAAAATCTGCAAGGCAGCAAGGTACCAGCTCTACTTTGGACAGAAAAACACTACGGCACTTGTTAAACCCAAGAGAAAAAAAAGAATTCCTGTTTTATATAGCAGGAAGAATCTGGTTATTACAGCTCGCTTGTTACAGCTAACTAGAAGGCAGAAACAAGTGCTTGGCAGTATGCAGAAGAGAGCGTTTTGCACTTGATTGTGTCAGATGCTGAATAGCAATTTGAGACACTGAACAGATTTTACAACCAGTTTTGAAGATGGGACGAGACTCTTCTGCTATCAGCTGTATACACTTTGCACAAGGTGCTTCTTCAGGAAGCCTCTTATATTTATCTTGCACAAAGCACGTGCGAGAGCAGCCACCAAATATCCTCATCTTTACCAAACCCTTCCCTCGCTCTCTCCAGTCACACATGCAGCAGATCCCTTTTAGATCCCCGGGATAACCAGTCTGCAAACCCTTCCCCAGCTCTCTCTGATACCCACCGAGCAAAACCTCCAGAAATCCACCCAGCAAAACGTCTTTTAGGCTTCCCCACGAAATCCATGTAGCAAACCCCCTTATTGCTCCAGCACATCCATGCAGCAACACCCTCCGCGGCAATGACCGGGAAACCCATGCAGCACAGCCCTGTGACTGCACGGAACAGCACCCAGCAAACCCTTCCCGAGCTCCCCGGGACAGCGGCGCTCCTTACCCACCCCGGACACCCAGGCAGCAGCCTCCCTGTGCTCCCGGGACATGCGTGCAGTCACCGCGCTGAGGTCCCCGGGCTGTCCACCCGTCGGAAGCCCCTCGGCCACTCTGGGCTCTGCCGCACTCCCAGCTCCCCGGGGAGCCCGTCCACGAACCCTGCCCGCCGACGGCCCCGGCTCCGCCTGCGGCTCCCCCGACCCCGGTTCCGACGGCGGCGTGCAGGACCCAGGGAGATGGCGCGGCGGAGCGCAGGATGGGGCCGCGCTGACCTGCGGTGCCCGCCGCGGAAAGCGCCGGGACAGGGGCGAGGGCCGGGGGGCGCTTTCCCGTGTGGTCAGCGGGGGCGGCCTCACCTTCTTACTATCGGCGGCGGCGAAGCCCCTGCTCTCGCCGCTCACCGAGGACGAGCGGCCCGGGCCGAGGTGCTCCTGTTGCGGGGACATCACGTCCATACAGCCCCGCGCCGCCGCGCTCCCGCCGCGGCGACACCCGCGCCGCCGCCCGCACCATGGACAGGGCGCGCCGCGCCGCGCCGCGCCCCCCGCGCGCGGGACACGCCCCCGATGGACACACCCTCCGAGGCCACGCCCCCTCTGCCGCGCCGGGCCCCTCTCTGAGCGGCGGGGTCTGGCAGCGGGACGGCGGTGGCGCGCATGCGCGGCCTCCGGGGGGCGCGGGGGGCCGGGTACGGCGGTGGGCGGCGGTGCGCGCGCTCGCGGCTCGCTCGTGCGCGCGCTGCGGGGTCGGGGGCGCGCGAGGGCCGCGGGGTCCCAGGAGTGGCGCGGGTGTGCCAGGAGCAGGGAGCCGCGGGGCGTGTGAGGGGTCAGGGCACTGGGGAGCCACGCAGGGTCCCGGGAGTGGGGCGGGTGTGCCAGGAGCAGGGAGCCGCGAGGCGTGTGGGGGGTCAGGGCACTGGGGAGCCGCCGCAGGGTCCCGGGAATGGCGCGGGTGTTGCGCTGTGCCAGAACCGTGCTCCCCCACATGTCCCTGCAGCAGGCACTTCAGCGCCATGGTTCTCCCCAGAGCCCTCCGCCGGAGGGTCCCCGCCGGAGGAGCTGGCCGTGGGTTGGGTGCAGGCGTGGGGGTCCCCAGTGCAGAGGGGAAGCGACCATGGCACCGCCGCCTCCCAAAGCACTGGGGAGGCCGGGGATGCCATCGTGCTCCAGAAAGCCGTGAGCAATAAGGAGGAGGAGCCGCTAGTTCCCCTAATGGATGGTGTTGGCTCAAGAACAAATGGTTGTAAGTAGGCTATAAATAAATCAGCTGGAGAAGTGAAGAAAGCGTACTGATCGTACTGATCCTAAGAAGAAGAGGTTGTGGAGGATCCCTGCCAGCCAGGAGCAGAAGGTGTAGCTCTCTGAATGGTGGTGATTTGATACAGCTGTCATTGGTACATTATTATATACCATCATTAAACGTGGTGTCTTCAACAGTGCCGGGCTACTCCTGATCACCCAGGAGGTTCTTTCGAACCCTTCCTACACTTTGTGAGGGATATTTTTATCTCCAGCCTTTCTAGCTGTTACAGACTCTACATGCATTTTCTCCCACGTTGATCACAAAAAGCAAAAAAAGAGAGATGCTACCATCTCATGTGCAGCTTTTTAAAACCACTGCTTTCCTTCAGCAAGAAGAGTTTTTACATCTCTGTGGTGAATTGGATTGGGAATACATTCAGCTTTAACAAGGTTACTTTTCATCTGGAGAACCCAAGCTGGTTCTCTTCCTGGAAGCACAAATGGATGTGCTGCTTCTGCAGCTTGATGGTGGTGGCTCTTGCCATATAAGTCTAAAATAGTAGTAAATGATTAATTTGGTTCCATGCTATGTAGCCACCCTGTATACATTATTTAGGCTCAGCGTGTCCATGTAATAGTGCTTCAGTGATCTCTTTGTTGAGACTGATGTGGGCATCTGCCCTCTCCTTGTACCCTCATTTTTGCAAGTCAGTGGAATCACATAAGTAAGGAAAGATGAAATATTTAAGTCTGGAATGAAGTGTGGATTCTTCTGCCTGCTCAGAAGCCCTTTGTGCATCTGACCTGACTTTTTCTCCCTGCTGTATGACTGACCAATAAAAAGAAAAACATAGATATCTGTGACCACCAGGAAATAGCTCTTGGATGGCACCGTGTCTGATTCCAGAAAGCCCAGCAGGCTGCCCCTGCTATCTCTGGGAAAGCCGTGGATGGTTAGGACAGAGGTTTGTATGCAGTGTGTGTGTTAACGTGTCATGAGTTGCGCCATTTCCTCTTTGTTGTGTGTGTAAGGTCTTTCAGCTGAAGTGGAAAACCTTGAAACGATGCGTTCTTGGTATCTGTACTAACTTACAAACAGATAGCCATTCATCACTGAGGCAAAATAGTATATAAAAAAGCCTTCTGAATTTTTAAAGCATGAGTCTCTAAAACCCATGATGTCAGCTGATTTCTGCACATCTAGGTCTTGGCGCAGGCCAGGCGTCAGGCCAGCGGTGAGCGCCCATCCCCACACGCAGTGCAGGCCTTGTGCTGGTGCTCTCACAGCTTCTGCCGTCCTTCACTCCCATCCCTTTGGTCATGTCCGTTTCTCCTCCTTCATCCTCTTCCACCATGCCAGTCCTGCAAGGCGTTGGCAGCAAGGGGGGAACAAGCAGGGTCATAGGCTTCCCGTGGCACGGCACCCAGTTTTATAACATGGGGACAAGCACCCAACCTAGCGGGATGCCATCCCCAGGCAGGTCTTTTGAGTTTCTGTGGGAAGGCTAAGAAAAAATTCATCAGGGTAGAAAGGAAACAGTACAAAATGCCTATTCAAAGCACAGAATATATTTAGCAATTTGACAACCTCCTTTCCAAAAACATTTGCAAGTGATATTCACAGTGACATTTTGGAAACAGGGTTGTACGTATATGTTTATTTGAAAAGGAAATGTTACATAAGCTTTCCAAAATGCTTGCACGTGCATAGAGGTATTCTTTTATCTACTACTGCGAGTGTATTTCCTGCACTCTTCATTGAATTCTGACCCTTTCACTGACTCACAGAGGCAAACAGAGCAAAATCTCGTTGTTTTGTCACCAAGATGGAGAAGCTTTCTTCTCTTCGAAGCACAAGTATGTTTACATATGCGAACATACGGCCAACATGTTTTTGTTAGCGTCAGTTCTTCTCTGGAAGCAACGTTTCCATACCTTTCCTTAACCTCCTCTGCTGGAAAAGCGGACAGAAAGCTCAGTGCGTGAGGTGTGAACTGGCAGGAGTGGCTGGGAGGGAGCAGGATTGTACAAGCATCCCTTCCCCTTGCTGGAGCACAAACGACCGGGAGGAAGCATGCAGAGTACAGAAGCAGTCTACAGGCAGCCTGGAGCACCTTGCTTGGTGTGACACGAGCAGCAAGTGGGCCTCATGCCTTTCCATGATTAATCTCAAAGGGTAAAAATAATGAACCTGCTAAGAACCGCCAAAAGTGGGAAACCGGAGAAATAGGGTTTCCCAAAAGACTGTTAAGAGTTTGACCAACAGTTTCTTTCTGGCAGATCAGGATTTTGTTTGTTGGTTTTCATTTGGATTTTGAGAGAACCTTGAAAATTGGGGGCGTGATCAAGGCTGGGAACAGGATGTGATTGCAGCCTGTGCAGAATTCCCAGAACTGCCTCTGCTTGATGGTTAACCTGCCTCTGTGCAGAGATTCCCAGTGGGAAAATCACCAGCTCTCACTCAGTGTTTGTCCAAGGATGAAGAAAGTCCCACATGGGCTGGTGTGAGGCCAGGCATGAGGACAAGGCTGTTGCTGCCTAGGCCACCCCAGTCCCTGCCACCCCATAGCTCTAAGCAGGCACACTGTGACATTGCCCAGGCTGTGGGGCACCTACCAGGAGCTGCTTCTCAGGCTGTCAGGGTTTTAGCATCAGCCTGGGTGTTTCTGGCCTGTGTTGGTCTGAACAATGATAGGACAAGGTGTATAATTGCACCAAATCATCCTCAAACTGCACCAGTATCACCACCAGCTAAAATCCTGGTTGAGCCCTATGCCCCTCAAAAAAGACATAGAAGGCTCAGAAAATAAAATGCATGTTCATAGAAAGATATTCTTTCTGTTGCCTTGACCACGGTGTGGTGTGAAGAAAAATACTAGAGAGTCAGGGGGAGAACTGGGACAGAGAAATATATGGGTGTTGTAGGAAAATCACGTTTGTACATAAGGCGGGAGAATTATTCATGGGCAAACCCATCCAGGTGGAAATATGACCCCTATAAATCTGCCACATCAGAGAAACCCATAGTGAACTGCTAGCAAATGCAAGATACACAGGCTGATGCTACCTCTGGGTTTTATGAGCTTTCCAAGCACATTAGCACTAGCAGACATTCCCTTCCAAGAAAATGATGATATCTGAGGAACTATGTGAGGCTATAAATGAATGAACAGTACTTAACCTGCACTAAAACCCCATGATTCTATCAAATCTGCCCCAAAAGGGCACAGTTGCCTGAACACTAATTTTATGAATCTCACAAGTGCCCCATGCAATTAAACACATGAAGTTGATCTGAATTGGAAACTCCAGGGGCAGTTGTATTTCAGTGAGATCTGATGAAATGACTTTCTGTTTTAATATCCCAGTACCTAGAATCTTGTCCTGCTCGTGCATTGTGAACAGCTAAAAATAAGACCACATCCTGGACAGATTGGAGCTACTCAGATGGAGAAAAGCTGAGCTGAAATGAAAACTTGGAGAAGCAAACAGGATGAATGGAATGGATGAACTCAGCACAGGAGTTTTAGAGGCAGGTATTTACCCTACAGTGTGAATCCTTTGTAGCTCATCTTCATGATGTTTACTGGTGCTCCTTTCCCAATCGGTTGTGGTAAGCTGAGAGCATCCTCTCTGCTCTGGTCTCAAAGGGTTTGGGTAGAAGGTGGCCCAGGTACCAAGTCCTGCCCTTCTGTTTTGATAGCACACTGCTAATAAAACTGCTAAATGCTCTGTGAGTAGCTGCTCGGTGGAATTCATGAACATCCTGGGATTCAGGCCACAGCAGTTATTAATGTTTTGTGCAGATAGTATCACATTAACAGGAAGGACCCCATTCTGTCCCTTCCCAAGCAATAAAGTTTGCACGGCCTTTTGTGCCAGATGCTCTGCCTCGGAGACTCCTTAGGGGCTGGGAAACACCTCACTTGGGCTGTTCTGCCAAAGATTGCCAAATAAACAGAGACCTACCCTCTATCTACCTCAGAAATACAGGTGGTCCCATGTGAATATGGAGTCCAAGTCTGCAGCATGAGCCGTGTTTCCAGCAGCAGGGATGAGTGTGCTCAGTGAATGGGGAGCCCAGCTGACAGCTGAGTTGTAGAGACAGGAACAGCATAGTGCAGGGAGAATCTGAGCACTGGGTGCTCCACATGGGATCACCACTGTGGCCATCTAGAGCCATCCTCCCACAGCTACACCTGCTGCCCAGATACGAAGGAAGACTTTATGGGTGAACCAGCCAATGATTCTACCAATTCTTAATATTCCCTTCAGCCTTATTACATATGCTCTGTGAAATTCAGTCCAGCACATCAAAGGGGAGTTTTTCTTTGAAGGGCTGCATGCTTCCTGCATGCAAACATTGCTCTGATTTAATTAAGTTTGATTTTTTAATCAGTGTAGTTAAACCAGTACTATGCTTGTGAGCAAATATGACTAGCATAAGTATTTCAATGTGTATATGGCCCAATATCTCTGCCTCCGAGACGCAAGTAACATTTGAATTTTCCTACCATGCACATTTTCCCTGTTTTTCCTATATCTTCCTTCTATTTTTATGCCTTGCTTCTTTCATTCACACTAATATACTCATAAGATTGTTTATTTTTTGTTTCTCTGCACTGAAGATTTTCTTACTGTCCTTGTGCAGGGTTCAGTCTTTCAATTGCAAATTGCGAGGTAAAGTTCAAAGTGAGTAACGGGATATTCATTCACAAGGACCTCACAGAGGAGCTAAGTATTACACATGAAAGGATAGCATTTCATTTAAGATAAAGCCTAATCTCTTCCCTTTGTGTGCAACATTTCCAAACTTAATCTGAGCACTTGTGCCTGGAGCAGTTTAATTTTGCTCTCAGGTAGGTGGGTAGAGGGTGGGAACATGCAGAACTGAACCTGCACCTTAATCCTGAGTACAAAAGGTCGGTGCTATTAGGACAAAGGTGGCTGACCTTAGGAAACATCTACGTGTTCAAATATGGGCAGAAGACACATCTCTTCAGTATAACCTTGAACTTATTGGATGTCAGTGTACCCATCACATTACCCGAGTCCTGGAAAACCCAAGGTCCTCAGCACCCACAGTGATACTCAGCATCAGGGTTTGTTTCTATTCATATTCGACATATTCTAGAATAAGGCATTCTATTACCTAAACTTTGGTGGGGGAGGGTGTTTTCAGACGCTTGTCCCAAAATTACATTTGAGAAACAGGGTTATCAGCATACAGGTCATAAATAAACTGTACTATTTTTTGTGTTACAGCCAGGTGTTGCCAACAGACTCCCTGGAGCTCCACAAAGCCCTGGCCACATAGACAGCCAAATCCCCACTCCAGTGGTTTGAGGCACGGAGTGATAAATTAGGTAACATGAGTCAGGTTGGCATACTGGTGAGAATTATACATTCATAACAGAAACGTTTATAGTAACTAGAACGGGAAGTTATTGAGGTTGCACTAAGAATAGGGCATCTTTGTTTTATGACTGATGGGACTTAAATTTATTGCAAGCAGAAAGTGGACTGTTGACATTGGCTCTTTAGGAAACATGAAGGAAGCTCCCATGAGCAGGGGACCCTTTCGAGTGTAACGTACACTCATCCATAAAAGTTGTCACGTTATCTTCCTTGCTCTGTATCCATTTCAGGCATCACTTTCTCTGCCTCTCTAATTCACAAACCAGACAGTTTTTACTGTGAATGTGTTTAAGAACCCCAAGGGCAGTATTTTTTGTCAGTTTGTGTTTTTAACGTGCTGATGGACGGTATTGTACTTCTGATCTCACCTTGGATTTACTATTTTCCATTCACCATAGAGGACTCCCTTTCCTAATAGCTGGTGGGACTGTCAAGCTGTGACTGACAGACATTAAAAAAAAATGATGGACAAGATTTTTAGTTGTCCTTTCATAACACACTGCAAAATTTTTCACTGCAAGACTAGGGATTCTTTCAAAAGTGATTCAGATGAATAAAAAATGAACTAGACATCCTCCCACTCTCTTGGGATCCAAAAGGAAACAGCTCTATTTTTCTTAAAGAGTGTTGAATTACTCCATATAACCTGATGTACATATCTTCAGCCTCTGTAAGCCAAGGTGGGAGCCCAGACTTCACTGCATTCCATTGAGCAGGGTCTTGGCTCTCCTGCCTGTCTCAGCCATAAGAGCACCCCAGCATTTCAGAGATTAAATGGTCTGTTACACGAGTGTGATGGGGTGACCCTGGTTGGATGCTAAGTGCTTACAAAGCTGCTCCATTACTCTTCTCTGTCGCTGATGGGCTCGTCCTTGTCCAGTGGTGGGTCCGTCTTGGAGCCGGCTGGCCTTGGTTCTGTAGGAAATGGGGGAAGCTTCTGGCAGCTTCTCACAGAGGCCACCCTTGTAGCCTCCACACACACACTACCAAAACCTTGCCACAGAAACAAAATATGGCGAGAGCCGAACTTCCTGGATCTTCTGTCTGATGTGGACAATGAGGACTGTTGACCTCCAAATGGAGTTTGGCTTTTACTGCAGTGTAAGAGGCTGCAATTTCTAGAAAGGGGAGGCCAGCAGGGGCAAGGCAGAGGAGTGCTCAAAGTCTCTGCCAGGCTCCTACCCCACTCACTCTGAGTCACAACTGCTACTTAGAGCATCCTAGTATTTTAAGGAAAAAAACAATGGTTTGGGAGTGTATCCAAGCTGTTCTCAACTCCAACACAGTAATTTTAAGAAAGAGACTTAGGAAGGACTTAAGAAGATCACCTAACCTCATCATCAGGCAGCTTTCCCTCAGTCTTTCCTCAATCACTTGTTCTTAGAAATGAGGGGTGATGGGGATATGTGGCCTCCCTCGTGAGCCTGTCTCTTCATTGTCACCTCAGCTGGGAACAATTTTCCCTGGTGGAACCATCTCCTCTGCAGCTAAGCCTATGACAACATGTCCTAACCCCAGGGGATATGAACAGAGTTTATTCTTTCGTCCTTAGAGCTACCTTCTACATATTTGGACACTATGTCCCCACAACCCTTATTTCTAGACTAAACAATACCAAATCCTTCAGCTTTCTTTGCAGTGCATGATTCCTGATCCTCCGGTCCATCTTGTTTTCTGAATTCTTTCCATTTTGGTACATTTCCTTTCTAAATCATCATTTCCAAAGCAGGATATGTTTTGTTGGTAAGGATGATGTGCACATGTTTCTATTCCTTTTACACCCCACTTCCAACCCAAATGTTTCCCTGCTTTTTTTTTAACTTAAGACTGGTGTAGCTGTGGGGAGAGGTACAGGGAGGTTGGTGGTCCATCCGTAATATTTTACAAAAATATGTGTTATTCTCCATGATATGGAAAGCCATTCAGCAAAGTAAAATACATTCATTTTACATTTCCTAAGTGACATTATAACTGTTGAACTCAGAAAATATACACAGAGCTATTAAAATATTTGGATAGTTTAAGTTTAGATGAGATTCCAGCAGGTATTCCTATCATCCTTATTTCTCAATATGAAAGCTGTGACCCAGCATCTCTCCTGATGATGCAGGATATGGGCCCTGGTTATCAAGCAAAGCTAAATGGTTATTGCTTTTAAATTCTGTTAATTAAATTACCAGAAAGGTTATCACTACTGAGGTGCACACATTTGGGTGGAAAGCTAAGGTGTAGGACAATAGTGGGCTTGAATTATTTTAGGATTCAAGCTTGAGGGGAAAAAAAGGGATGTTACTGTAATCATAGAACCATAGAATGGTTTGGGTTGGAGGAGACCCTAAAGGTCATTTGATTTCAGTGTCTCTGCCATAAATGCCAGATCTTCAAAAAAAAGAGTGTTTCATAAACTTAGTTAAAAATTAATCTTTTTAGATCTCAAAGTAGGAAAACCAGAATATGAAAAAATGATTGACACATAGTGGAAGAAAGGTTCCTTCAGATAGCTGGAAGAGTGAAAATGTTCATTGCCATGAATGCAGAGGATTTGGGCCAGAGTAACAGCAGAGAGGACTGGAAGGCGTGGAAGGAGATGGGGAGGAAGGAGAGGCTCAGAGCTGGCAGCCACGGAGCTGCTGAGTCGAGAAATGCCACATGCAGCAAGGGGGAACATGGAGACATCAGGGGCATCGCATTTGCAAATTCCTTCACTGAAAGCCATGATTTGTCTTAAAGCAGTGTGACTTTCCCCCCCCAAGAATTTTTAAAAATGTTGCACTTAGATTACCTAGTTCTCATCAGGAGTTTTCTCTCAAGGGAGCTCTCTGATGTGGGGTTGGGTAGCATCAGCAACACAGCAGTGCCACACATTACAACATTTTGCACACAACTTCAAAACTAATGTCATTCCTGAGAAATAAAGCATGTAGCATAGATAATCACTGTTAGATGCTCCTGGACCATCTTCATGGAACATGGGTGACATGGTAAACCTACCAGCTTCACATCTTATGTATTTGCAGTTGTCAAAACATAGTTGCCTGTGGGGGTGTGTACTTGGTCATGAAAATAAAAAACAAACTAAAAAAAACAGCTTAAAATTATTGTCAAGGAGAGTACTGGCATTTATTAAAAAGAAATCTGAAGAAGTTATCACAGGACTATAATTTTGATTCTGCTGCTGCTCAAGGTTCACAGAATAATTTCTACACTGAACAGAGATTTGCTCTTGGCTTGGAGACTTACAGGTCAGTGGAAACTGTTGATCCTTAGAGGCCTGTCAAGAAAAATGAGTGAATTATGGGGTTTGGCCAAGTCTTGTGCTTACCAGGCCAATTTCAGTAACCAAGGAAGCAAAAAATCCATTTCAATTGAACTGAAATTAAAATGTGTAAAAATGTACACCTAGGTTTTGCAGGATTTCCAGTGTTTTGCAGTAGGACATAATGACACATATTTTTATGTCCCCAGGACAATTCTGCTGATTTCAAAAGGTTGAGCTGACACTGATGTCATGTGATCCACTTATTCTACAATATATTCTGGCTTTATGCTTTATTTAATGCTTTGCAATTTTCTTTGGATGCCCTGATTTTGCAGTTTCCTCACTGGATCGATGAGGAAAAGTAACAAGCTGCTAAAGGAAGCTTATTTCACCCACAAATTCATCAGCAGCCCAGGCCTTTCCTAGGCTTACCTTTCCTTCTCCTGCATCTGAATGCAAACCCATTAAGAATAGTCCAGGAAACCTCCACCTCTGCACCCACACTCAAGATGCTCGTAAATATTTCTTTAACAGGGGTTTATAATCTGATGTTAATGAAACCCCTGGGGTAGCACCATGTCTGAGAAGGAGCCGGTGCCAAAAAGGAGGTTGATGTATGGTTGCAAATCATCAGTGTTATCAGTGGAAACCCTTGGAATTACATCAGTGCAAGAGCTCTCCTTTTCTCTTTATTTCAGAGGTTTCCATTGGCAGAATAACAAAATCCTGCATAGCTCCTCATGCACAGTTTATACTGCAAATTCCGGAGCCCTGGCTGCTCCGCCACAGGGGTCCCAAAGCACCACAGCCCTGCTGCTTCCCATCTGCTGCCAGCCCCTCCAGACCACTCCAGCAGTGTGAAAGGCTCTGTGCCTATCCTGAAAGATGCCTTTCATTAAGACCCCTTCCCAGAGCTGGGCCGGTGAGAGAAGGCCAGCGCTCAGGTGCAAAGCTGTGCTACAGCCTTGAAGGACTTTGCTGGGAGATGTGCTGGGTGCTTTGTGAAGTGGTGGGGCGGTACACAGGGCGTAGGAGCTGCCCCTGTGCCTCCTAAGTCTGGACCTGAAAGTATGTCAGCTCTTTAAGTTGTGACATAAAAAACAGGCTCACACTGCCCAGCAGATTGGTGTCATTTGCAGACTCATTAACCTGCTAAATGACAGAGATATTCCAGAATATTGCAGTTGCCTGCCTCTTCCTCTTTCAAACCCTCTGATAACAGGGTGCTGCTGGTGGCATTTCACCCCATCAGGCAGCCCTGGCCATCCCACAACACCAGCATGCTCCATCCTTGTCTCCCCTTGCATCCATCCCCTCTGCTCTGGCATGGCTATCCTGCATTTCTCGCTGTAGAGTGAATGGCACTCAGCAAAGAGGATGAGTCGTTTCAGCTCTGCCTCCAGCTGCTGCCTACCCCAACCTAAAAAGAGTATTTCTTCAAGTTCCATGTCTTAGAAACTGCAGGAAATAAAATCAGCTTGACTGTGGCTTTGGCTGCTTTATTGCGTGGTGGTCATACATGGATTGAAGTGGAATTGCCATAAGAACGTTAGATAACAAGCTATGAGCATGGCAATGGGAATAACAAATGATTTGCTCTTCCAGAGGGTCACACCAGAAAGCTAACAGTCATCACTGAGAGCTCCTTCTTTTACTCCGGGCTTTGAATACTTTAAATCTGTCTGTAAAATAAATACCATGTTAGGGAATAGTAATATCCAGCTGCTAAATTAATATCTAAGTGACATTATGGAAGGATTTTCATTATAAAACTTATTTTCTTTCTGGCCTATATATTGATCAATGTGGAGTGAGTATCATTTTGTCTACTAGTTGTTGCTGTTCTCAAGGGGGAATTAATCAGAACCAGGAGCTTTCTTGGCTCACAAGCCACTCAGCTCTCTGCATAAAGCACTGTAATTTTACACAGTCTCTGTAAACTGGAGCATTACGTCAGCTGTGGTGAGCATTTTCATATGATGCTTACCAGCGAAGTTGTAATGTTCATTTATGAGTGGGACCATAGAGTTACTGGGGCAAAATACTCCCACAATATTGTAGACAGTTTCACAGGATGGCAATAAACGTAAAATGACAATTGAAGTGCAACCCAGAAGAACAATTGTGGCTGATAAAAAGTCACTGGTGTCTTAGCTGCCCTGCTTGAGGGATGACAAGGATTGTGGTATCCAAAAACCTCCAAGAACTCTTAATTTGCCTGATCTCAAAGTTAAAATTTTCTTGCCACAGTGTCACTTCTCTCCCTTTGCTTTCTACAGTTACCTACAGCAAGGAATATTTTCCCAGGCGTAAACCAATTTGTTTTCTCTTGTTTCACCCCTATTTGTTGTTTGTTCATCTTTCTGAATAACTGCTAGCATTAGTCATTTGTTCTCAGTGGTGCTCACATGCTGCCTGTGTCTGGAGGACTTTGAGGCTAGCTGGCAGCAGAAAGCAGGCTGTAGGCCAGAGACTTTGCTCTGGGCTGTACCTCGCCCTGACCTGCAGATTGGCTGCCACTGATCCTGGCTGTCAGACCCTGCTTTTCTGCAAAAGGAATTGAAGGCCGGCCGATCATGGGGCTTCTCTACCAAATGTCTTGTTATGCTTCATAGCCCTGTGTTTGTAGCTTTCCAGCCAGTTTTTAATCCACGTGACAATGTTCATTTCCAGGCCAGTTTTGATTATTATTCTTTGCTGTGAGATACCCTATCATTTGCTTCCCTAAAATCCCAGCATATTTCCTTTACGTCATCGCTTTTGTCCAGTAATAGTAAAACTCCATCATAAAATGTAATCAAGACTGTTTGGCAAGATCTTTCATTTAGAAACACATGTGGCTTATTGCACATAATTGCACTGCCCTCTTGATGTTTCATGATCATATTTTCAATCTTAATGTCATATTAATGTAGAGGGAAGGGAGGGACACACACACACATTTGTTTCATACCTGACCAATCACTTTTTATGCATTTACACTTCCCATAATGTAGAGCACATATGCAAGGGAGCTATGTTATTTTTCCATGTGGTTTAGGCTGTTTGTTTATTTTGTCATTAGTTCTCAGTGAGAAGGTCATCCTTTCCCCCAGATGTTTATTACTTTCCAAATTGAAAAAGATTTCTCTCATAACTTGCATTGCAGACCTAATACTTGTAAAATGCATGAACAATGCCAACACAGTAATGGTTTCAAGAACTTTCTATACACAGATCTGGTTTACCACCACCCCATGGCTCATCACAATTTAGTAGAGCGCCGTAGCTTTTAATTAGTTACCCAAGACTTGGCCAATTTGAAAGCACAATGTATGGGATGTGAGAAGAGGGGATGTGTAAGAGATTTGGGAGAGATTTGATGCACTGGTTTCTCTCAGTTTTCCTGTTTACTTCCATTCTTTAAGTTATTATCACATATTGCCTACAAGAAGGCAAAAAAGGTGACAAACAGGAAACATTTGGATGTTGACACAGTGGGAAAAAATAGTCCAAATTTGATAACTCCATTTTCAACCTTAACCTTTATACCTTTCTGGCCCTTCTTAGATATGTATGCATCTCTGAAAATGTAGAGTACATAAGCATGGTGGTTCCTGAGGTTTAAATATATTAACTCTACTGAAGAATTTTCTCTTTGAAGATTTTGTGATTACTGTGGGTGTACTCAGCTACTTCTGCATAGGTTATTACTGACTGCAAGGAGAGCAGTCTTCAAAATTAGCTTGTACACCCAGCATAGAAAATTGACAAGGACAAGTTAATACATTGCAGTTTCAGTTTCTGTGAGCCTGAGGGTGTATATATGTATATGTTTTTTGCCTTTGGAAATCTTACAGATATGATTCCTTGAGGAAATGAAAGATGTGTATTCAGTATATAATGTAAAAATGAACTGGTTGTTTGGAAGGGGGTGGCTCAAATTTCTGATATGTCTGAAGTTGAATTTCTTCATCTAGAGTCTCTATTTTTGCCTTGATATCATGAGAACACTGGTGAGACTCGCTAGAGAAGTTTATTTTGCTAGCCAAAAGCTGACTAGGCATCTCTGAGCAGCAGGTGGTAAGGGCAAGAGATAGGTTGAACTAAATCACCATAATGAACAGGGTTTGATTTAATGACACCAAATTCCACTTGTGACTTTCTCCTCAGCAGAGGCAAGCTGTAACTACTTTATGGTGCGCAAAATATAAATGTTCTGATCTGGTACTATAATAGCCAAAAATCAGAGATAAAGTTACTTGATTTAGAGTTTGTGGCATCTGCTTGATAAGGAAAGGTGAGAGCCATGTTGTAGAGCATCACAGCAAAAATCATACCAAATGTCAGAAGAGAAACAGTTTGGTTTTTTTCCTCACGGTGGGATTTTTGCTACAGACAAGTCCTAAACCAGTATTTTATGTCAGTTGTCCTGAGGGCAAGGTTAGCAGCGATCTGCAATTCAGCATTTTTGTAAGTTTGTCCCAGAACTATTCTCGACTGAGTCTGCTGCACTTTCACAGAAGCCAAATGTCACACTGATCACCATGCCACGTGCCTGGACAGATAGACTTTGGGCTTGGCTGAGACATGCAGTGAGTCACCTGTGAGAGAGATGCAACTTTTTAATTCCTTGGGGATGGAGAATTCAGATCCTTCTCTAAATTAAGTTGTCCTCTAGAAAACTGCTGAGTTGGCCTCTAAATCAACTCAATACTATTTTCTGTTCTGAAATCATAGCACTTGCATAAATTAGTTCAGCTCATATGGTACCATCAGAAGCAGCCAAATGGAAAACAGTGGTGCCCAGCTGAAAATAGAAGGGGCAATGTCCAGGGGAGGTGAAGTAATTGGGGATAATCAGGCTCAAGTTTGAGAGAAATGTGTCTCACTAAATTCATTATTAAAAATGTAAAAAAAAAATCTCAATCTAAGGTTTAAAATGTTTCAGATTCTGAACATCACTTTGGTTTAAAAGCTTACTAAAATACAACCTAATTCATAAAATACAGCAGCATGGGTAGAAGCTGTAAAAATCCATGCACCTTCTGACACATAGCCTTGGCTAGTGTTCAGAAAGAGTCGAGTCATCAAGCATTCTGGTGTAGTATCTCACAAGCACTGCTGTAGATGGGAGTCTCAGCTGTCCTTTGCACCTTCCCAGCAACACTGGTCAGCATCCCTGGAGTCCTGGAGGAACAGCCCAAACTAGGGATGCTGTCTGTCTGCCCCTTCCCACCTTGGTGATAGCTATTGGGGGAAATAATCTCACAAGTTAACAACCAAAACGTATTTCTAGAAAAGAAATACTCTAGAAATCTTTTATTAAATAAGACTGTAATTCAAACAAACAACAAAAAAGTTAATTTCATGTCCTTCCACAAGTTTTCTGCTGCTTAAACTGTCTTTGGAAAAGGTGATTATTATTGACAGTTTAGCTTCTTATGTAAAAACAAAGAATTTTGAGGCAGAGTTTCTTTTCTATCTGTTAAATTATGTATGAAAGGATTTGGAATTAATATGCAAATGTAGAAAAGAAAATATGCAGTAATTGTGTGGAAAATAGACAGGAATTGTGTGTAAGCCTAAAGAAATACGTATCTTCTGGTTGCTTATGATTGTTGTCATCCATGGGCAAGGTGATTGCAAATGACATGTCTGTCTGTGCCTGTCTGTAGTGAGCTTCCCACTTCCCACTATCAGAAAAGACAGGGATGCTTCCCTTGTCCTTTCTAGGTGTGACTGCTGCTTAGCACAGTGTGTTCATGCATTGCTCATTTCCCCTCTCTTCATCTGTCAAAACTCAGTATCACACTATACCAGCTCAGGCTTTCTGGATCAAAAGAGTAGCAGATCAACAAATTTTTACCCTGATCACCATAAAACAGTAATCATGTTTCTTTCCCCCATGACATAATGGGAAGGTCTCCTTTAGGGTAAATCAACAAAAGGCACTGTAATCTGTCCTGCTTGTCCTGGAGGGTTTGCTTCTATGCATTTCTGGCTCTGCTCTTTCCTCAGCCCCTCACATGTACACACATCCATGTGCACAGACACTTAGAGGGAGTCATCATTTTCCTGTCCATTGTTTTCCTGCCTGCTCTGGTTTTATCCTGCAGTTTTCAGCCAAGGGCTCTGGCCACCTGTGGGACAGCATTGTCCCAGTGTGCAAGCCCTTGCCCCACCCTCTCAGCAAGCCCTTGCATGTTCCTCCTGCTCAGCCTGTCCACAGGCAGCTGCAACAGGACCCAAACAGGTGGTCTCTTCTTCCAGCTGGGAAGAGAGCATATATCCTGCCCTCCTGCAGCTGCAGAGACAGGAGATGTCTGCGTCATAAAACCCAAACTGTATGATCTTCATAAACCCACACAACTTTATCTTCACAGGACAGATGAGTCCAGCACGTGGGTTGGTACAAGCAGGAGAGCAGCTCGACTGGGAAAGAGCTGCTGCAGTCCCCAGGTAAGGGTGAGCATCCTGAAGGTCAAACCCGGGACTGTGCTTTTCGTGCTGGACTCATGGGTTGGATGGATGTTGTTATTCCCTGCATTGTTTGTGGCCAGAAAGGATCCCTGGCATTAATGACCGTGACCTCTGCTTTGGAACTGGGTAACTGCCCTTTGATCAGAGCACACATGGTGTTGTACACCATGCTGTGACTGCACACATTGCTGCAGTCACAGCAGCTCCTGGGAAGCAGCGAGTCCACATCGCTTTCCAAGAAATCATTTCTGTTCTACTGCCCAGAGTTCGGCTTTGCACAGCACATACAGGCAACTGGTTTGCATGAAGACCCCACCACCTGGGAGTGTGCCAAAATCCCTCAAATGCCTGTCCCTGAGCTCAGAAGATACCTGGGAGGAGAAATCTGCCTCTCACTGCGGCTTTGCTGATGGCAGCAGCAGAGGAGCGGCCACTGGTTCACAACTCTGCTGCATACTGGGTCACTACTGGCAAGGGATTTTGTGGCTTGGCCTCTGAAGTCAGGATTTGTCTGCAGATGTTTCTGAATTATGTGGACAAGATGGAAGCTATAAACTGCTGAAAGTGCAGACATTTGTAAAAGAGGCCAGATAAGGCAAACCAGTCCTTTTTCTTGTCTCCACTGACATCCATCCCCGCGTTGGCGTGTCAAGCAGAGATGAACATTTCCTAAG
Source organism: Prinia subflava (assembly GCF_021018805.1). Lineage (NCBI taxonomy): Eukaryota > Metazoa > Chordata > Aves > Passeriformes > Cisticolidae > Prinia > Prinia subflava. Next base: position 34,506,156 of record NC_086249.1, read on the forward strand.
TAAGAAATCATATGTTGATCTGGCTAACAAATTGCCAGAGCCATTCTGTGAAGTGCCTTAGACACTAAATCTGAAATCAATTCTCTTTTCTCACCCTAAATCCTGCTTTTTTACATACACAGTTAATCATTCCTGCTTCTCACATCGTGTGTCATGATATGAGCCCACCTTGGGAGCATAACAAGGTTGCCCCTCACCACTTCCATTCCCTTGGGCCTCTTGTATTACCTGCCCCTAGTAAGAGGCTGCCCACACACTGGCACTTTTGCCTCCCTGCAAATATACCCTGTATTTCTCTATGAATCTGTCTGCTGACTCAAAAGGCTATCTCTTACTTCACACTGCTATTTCTCCATGCAAAGGGTCCAGTTCCTCTATTGTGCAATCTGTCTATTTGATCTTCTGACAGAAAAAAGAGAGACATTTGCTATTTCCTCAGCATGCAAGAGACAATCAGCCCTTCTATGGGGTAATGACTTGACAGAAATAACGTACAGTCCCTTTCCTATTCTTAGAATAAAACAGTAGCATGTAATTCACTCTGAAAATTGTCCCTGCACTGCCTGCATATGTACTCCCAGCAGCTTTTTGAGATGCTTGCAGTTATTGAAAAGGTGGGAATTATGGCTTCCCTCTGGAATTGTACTGCTGGACATCAGCTAATGTTAATAAATCAGAGCAAATAGCTGCATGCTGGATGAGTAAAATTAGGCACCAGGTTTGAAACTGTTTGTCCCATTTAACTTCCAGCGAGTCATCTAGTCTGCTGTTTCCTTACAACTCAAGTTATTGATACTTTGCCCCTTAAAGTGGTTTCCAATGCTGCCTTTCCAGTTTGTCCTGCTGGGCTGGGCTGGCTCCTGGTGCTGGAGGGCCTGGAGTGGAGGGTCCCAGATGCAGCCACCAGGGCTCACACACTGTCCCATGCATTTCGTGACCACAGCCAGATCTAGCAGTGCAGGGCAGGAGCTCTGGTTCACCCAGCCTGTGGGCCAGCCAGCCCACGGGGTATCTTCAGACAGCCCTCGCACACTTCCTCCCCAGTACTTTTCCACTCGCTCACTGATGTGTCTAACCTTATTTCTGAGGTTTGCTAAACAAGCAGCCAGCTTCAAGCAAACCACGGAACCCAAACAAAAGAAAACTCATTCCTCATTTTCCTGACCAGACCCAAACAACATCTATAACACTTCCCCAATTTAAACATGTGAGATTTGCCTGCCAGCCACTGGGAAAAAAAAAATCATCCTCTTTGGGAAATGATGGTCAAGCTGAGATACAGCACTGCACATCTCTCTGCATCTTGTGCTTCTGCCTCCGCCTCCACTTTTGGGTATCCAGACCTTGGATCAGCCCCTGGCACCCTTGGTTATCCAATGAGTTGCAGCCAAAATATTTTTGACCTCTTGAGTATGTTTCTTAACACTATGCTCTGGATTTACTTCTGATATGGAGAGCTATTTCTGGGAGGTCCTGTGGCACCATGGCATCTTCTTGACACTCTGTGTGAAAGGCACCCCTTGTCCTGGTGCACCTGCAGGCCCCCAGGCACTGCCTGCCACAGAGTTCTTGTCATTTGGGCTCAAAAAAAATGAACCCACTGCATCCTTTGATTACCTCAGAAGAGTAAATTTCCTTGCTTTTAGGTAGCATATTTTAAAATGGGGGATTCAGCAAATAGATTTGCTACAAGCAAATCAGAACAAAACAAAATCAGGACAAAACAGAAAGCCTTGGACCAGCAATCCCAGCCAACAGCTCATGAAAGTGAAGTGAGCCTAAATGACTGTGCAAAAGGTCACTTTTTTGAGACATCTGTGGAAATCCACTCCTTCTATGCAATTTCCTTTTTGCTGCAGTCCTCAGGATAAGATGGACTGGCAAACCATAGGCTGTTTCAATTCTCTTAGCCTGTAAGAAATAACTGTGAGGTTCAGCAAAACAACAGCAGCCTCTGGAGACAGGGAATATCAGCAGCACTGCTCTCCTGTTCCCTTGGCCCTTTGTAGGCACTCAGCCCCCAAAATGCCACTGGCTTCCCTCTGCCTCAATGCAAAACTTCTTTCTTCTTTCTTCACCCACATTTACCTTTCCCCTCTGTTTCCCTCCATGCTGCAGTGCTTTTGCACTGACCAACCTCTCTGGTTTTTTTCTCTCATCCTTCTCTCAGGACACTGCTGCTCCAGTGGCTCAGCATCTCTGGCTGTCCCAGAAAGCCACCTTTTCCTTGTCCAACCCTCTGAGAACTCTTCCACTTGCCTTGGAAAGTGCTCACATCCTGCCCAGCTGCTGAGTCCCTCAGCCATGTTCCACCATATGGCACTTCATCCCCTCACTTTGTCTCATGGAAAATATCAAGATAATCAGACCTGCCTCACTGTGATTCATGAAACCATCTGTCTGGGCTTCCCACTGTTCGAATGCTCTGATACCCACCCTGCTAGCCAGAATATAAGTGGGCTTTTACTGTCCAAATTTCTTAATTTAAGCAAACATGAGAGGCCAAATTCTGCTCTGTGCTCCATTTGCACAAATCCTATTTGTGACATTAAATGGGGCTGTTTGAATCAGTGTGAGCATGGAGTCTGGCTTCCCAGAGCTTTCCAGCTGATTTATGTTGTCCATCTGGCTGCTCTTAATCAAGGAGAGCCCAGCCTGAGCACAATTTTTAAACGACGCTGTTATACGGAAAGCTCAGCTATGGCCACAGCCATGCTTGATACCAGGAATGATGATGCAGCTCTGTCCCTCCTGCGTCACTTTCCCTTGTCTCCTGAGCTTTCAGGCACTGCCTGTCTGCTCAGGTTGGACCCTGCCTTACATAAACCCTCTGAAATGGGGATGATGAGCTTTTGAAGAAAGCTTGGCTCTGGCCAGTTTAACTGCTACTGGGACTGCTTCTTGTGAAGCACTCCTTTCATGGGTTATCACTCGTGTCTTCAGCTGCAGGGAAGAAGCTGGGAGATAAAGTGATTGTCTCCCAGCTCTGCTTAATGCCCAAGGTATTGGTTACGGTTAGCAGGACCTTGAGCAGACATGGTCTCCTGAAATGTATGCTGCAGCATCAGCGCTCCTGACATCCTTTTTCCAAAGGCATCAGCCGTGCAGAGCTTCAGCCCTCTGCCCCAGGAAGCAGAGCTGCAGCAGGGTCCAGCTCCCACGACACAGTGCCACTGGAACCATGTGGCATCACCTGGGGAGCCCAGCTCTCCCTGGGATCCATCTCCTGGCCCCACCTGGACAGCCACTGGGACAGTCCAGCCCTGGCTTGCAGGAAGTGTTCAACTGAGCTGTGGAGTGGGATGGAGGTGGAAACAGCCCTTGTACCCCAACAAATGGGGCACCAGCCCGGTGTGTGTGACAAGCAGTGACGGGTATACCTGAATCAGACCCTTTTCAGTCATTTTAGGAATGAAGAATTTAAATCCTCCAGGATGTAACCCTTTAAAAATCATGTTGTGTGGCCTGCTTTTCCAGCCAGGCTCTCCACCTTGCACCGCTGGCCTAGTGAAAGCCCAACAGCACACAGCCAGTCCAGTTTCTGCTGGAAATGTCTTAACACTGAAAAAGAAAATTTTTGAAACTGAGATCTTTGTATTTTCTTCATACTGAAAATAAATTACTCCTACAGTTCCTTATAGACTTTGTGACATGCCCAATATCTGCAGTATTTTAGGACCACTGCTCTTGAAACCCAGTGAACATCAGAGAATCTCAGCTTGCCTTTAAGAATTAAAAAAAGCTCCTTTTCCTTGACTTTTCAGAAAAAAATCCTCATATCGAAACAAAGAGCCTGTGGTGTAGAGGTTACAAAATCAGTTAAAAAGCAAATAGAAGTGATGTGAGCCTGTTAATCTTAAAATCTCAAAATTTCTGAATGCCAGGAACTGGTGACACAAAATTTCCATACAGACAATTAAGTGAGTCTTCTAATCAGTCAGCATGATAGAAAGTCTTTTGGATGCTACCCACCGGATTTGTTATTTTTATAACTCTTGGCTCACTTAAGTTATTTTTTAAATTATTCTATCTCATTACATTTTGATGTTAATTAGCATATAGCTGGAAAAAGAAAATGTGTTAAATCTGAAAACCAGGAAGAAGCAGAAAAAAAAGCCCTAGGTTTCCAAAAGCAATGCTGTTGCAGCCGTGTTCCCTAATAATTTCATGCAGAAATTAATTTGAAAGTGGTGTCAAGAACCTATACTTTCACCTTTTTGCCTCAAGCCAAGAAGGTCTCAGAACTTCTCAAAGAGGGCTACAGCTCAGGTGTGTTCAAAGTAACCCCTTATAACCACTTTTTTACAGACTCCTACGAAGCAGAGGATCTGGAGCTGTGTAGGGTCGTTCTGCAGGGTCTCCCCATGTTCCAGCACTTCCTCACTGCCTGGCCTGGCCATGCAAGTGACAAAGACAAGCTCTTGGGAATCACTGGGAGAAAGATTTATCTATTTGGTGAATTGAAACTTAAATAGGACTTAAATTTCTTTTTTTCAAATAATAGGGGACCTCGTGAAGAAGACATGAAAGCAAAGGGGGAAAACTCAGTCCTGCTGTGTGTGCAAGCAGGAGCCTTGGTTCCCACAGAAGCAGACTGACTCCTCATCAACTTCTCTTTTTTGGGTTCAGTCTGAATCTGATGTAAACTGGTACCCAGTTCCAGGACAGAAAGGAGAATGCTAGAAGGCATCCTTTGCCATCCTTCCAGGCTAGACCATTCTCCCCCTTCACTGTTTTCCAAGTATCTTCCTCCAGAGAGCTGGCACAAAAAAAAAAGAGGCGTACGATAATAACTGCTTAAAATGTTCCTCATTAATGACTTCACCTTTTCTCTGCCATTAAGCCATTTTTTAATCCCTTTCAGCATTTTCCTGCCTATTCTATGCCACGCTTTCTGACCTTGCAAATCAATCTGTTGTGCAATGCAGTATTAAATGCACCCCTGACAGCTGGATGAACTGTAGTGTTTCCCCCTTGTCCACTAATCCAGTCAGCAAATTCATCAGGTCTGACCCACAACCCTCCTTGGGGAGCAACAGTATTTCACACGAGAGCCTCTCACAAGGCTGGAAAACAGAAGCACGCAGCCCAAACGCTTTACTAAAGACAGTGACATTCTTCAGTCATTATCTATAACCCAGCCCAGCTCTCCAGCATGCAGTGAGAGTAAAATTTATGTCACTGAGGTGACACGCGAGTGGTTCTGGCAAGGAGGGAAGGCATTTGGCTCTGCCACTTAAAATGCAAGTTTATATTTGCTTTTAACGTTCTCACACCTGGAGAGGCTCCTGTCCTCCCTGTCAGCAGAAGCCTCACACGGCACAGCTGGCGAGGCAGGGTGCTGCGGCCGGAGCTGAGCCGGCTGCAGCCGTCCAGCCGTTCAGAGCAGAAGGTGTGAAAGCAGAGGGCTGTAAAGTGCCTTGGGACATCACACAGTCCAAACCCCACACTGAGACAGGCTGCAAGACATCCAGACTGTCCCTGACGGATGTTTCTCTGACCTTGTCTTAAAAAATTTTTAATTATCCTTCTAATTAGAAAGTTGTAAAATTAAATGTCTCTGGCTGCAAAATTTAGCTGACTACCACTTGTGTGCCAGTCTGATCCCCAGGGAGGTAATGTAACAATGGATAAGAGGAGTTCTGAGAGCTCACTGCTATTTTTTAGGGGTTCAGGGTCAAAATCCAGGTCAAAGTAAGTATTTCATTACTGCCTTACTAGTGAAACTGTTATTGACACAGTCGCATTTTTTGGAGGATAAGAATAGATGGGAAAACAAATCAACATCTCAGAGCACGAAGGTGAGCAGTGCTGCTCCACTCATCTCTCCCCTGGGCCCAGGAGAGGAGTGTGCTTTTCTGGTCTGCCCTGGGCATGTCCCTCATATATCCTGTGCTCCTGACTATTCAACGTGATGTCCATGTAGAGAAAGAAAAAGAGGTGAATTTTAAGTAGCAAAACTCAGTTTTTAATCCATTTTACTCCAAAACACATGATGAGTAAACTGTTACAAAACACAAAATATTTCCATTTTTTACATTTGTTTCTCTGAGTTTTCTCACAGTCTCTGCTCTCATTTCTGCCCCTTGCAAACCAAGGAGTTGGCTTGGGATTTTCACTGCAAGTTCTCTTTCTAACCTCAAAGTATTTCCAAGTTCTCTTTTCTACTTTCTCCCACTTTTTTTCACATGTGAACACCAACACTCCCATTCATGTGCAAGGGTAGCTATTGGCCTCTGACCTCAGAGAATCTTGAACAAAAATTGCTGGTTTCACCAAGCTCTATTAATGGAAATATTAAATAATATGTCAGGTGGAGCAGGTTTCAAACTCCTACGAGACACTAACATGGTCTAACATCTCCTTGGAAACACTGCAGCGTGGGGGTTTGGCAGAGCGTGTCAGTGATACTACAGACTGTGTACTGTGGGACTACCATAGCTGCTGGCCATTGCAACTGTGCATCCAGTCCTTCAAGGCTTTCTACACCCTGCCTGCTAAAGACACCTATGCAGAAACCGATTTCCAAAGCTAAAAACTGTGATGCACCTTTCCGGCTTTTTTAGACTCAAGCAGCAAGGGCACAAATAACACTTATTCCCAAATTATGCAAGTTTTCAGAAGGGCTTCAGCACATCCTGATGTTTTTCACTAGATATCTATAGAGACAGTCATGGACTGGAAGCTAAGAATGTCTTTTGATGCATCGTGACCCACATTCAATATTTAACTTGAATAAAATGGCTTTCTAGTACCAAAGATACTTATGGGAAATGTTGTGCTTAGACACTAAAGAAAAGCTTTGCTTTCTGGTTGCCTTGGCATGAATAACCCATTTTTATCATATTTCCTTTTTAATTTTAGGTAAAACCACAGATGCATTTGTACACAGCAAAATGAGATACTCTGAGAGAAATATGTCAGGACAGAATGCAAAAAGAGGTGATATTTAGAGTGGATGAAGCAACCCACAATATGAGATGCTGGTAACTTGGGCTGCTATGTACCAGATTACATTAAAAAAAAAAAAAAAGGGACAAAGGGACAAAGCAAGGTTTTTTCTCCTTTTTCTCCTTCCTTCTGAGGAATCACTTTCAGGCAAGCCTCAGGAATGAACCTGAGATCTGTTGTGCCCTCTTCTCACCCCTTCCGCACTGCAGCAAGCAAAGGTTTCTCAGAAAGCTTCCCCAGCCCCGGCTGCTGCCCTGTACAGCTCCAGAAGCTGCTGAAGCAGGTGCAGCTCCACAGGAACAATACAGGAGTAGCAGACTGACCCAGAGCAGGGCTTTTTGGAAGCAGGTGAAAGCTCTCCTTTGGTGGTGGGGAAGCTGCACTCCCTGGGATGTAGCCGTCTCCAGTGGGAGATCAGCTGGGCCGGGCTGTCACTCCCGCGATGCTGGATGCAAACCCTGCACAGAGACTCTCAGGGCAGGTTCTTCTCTGTGCAGCAAAGCCACCCCTGAGGAGCTCCAGCAGGGCCTGCACAGGCTCAGGGTGGCACGCAGGGGTCCAGCATCACCATGCAGAGTGCAGCTGCAGCATGCCCTGCTGTCTGCCAGCCACAGTCCTGCCTCTGCACAGATGCATGCGTCCTTAATCCTCTCAGAGAATCAGAGAATGGTTTGATTTGGAAGGGACCCTAAAGATCACCTAGTTCCAAGCCCCCTGCCATGGACAGGGACACCTTACACTAGACCAGGTTGCTCAGAGCCCCATGCAACCTGACCTTGGACACTTGAAGGGATGGGACATCCACAATTTCTCTGGGCAACCTGTGCCTCACCATTTGCACAGTAATGAATTTCTTCCTAATATCTAATCTAAACCTACTGTCTTTCAGTCTGAAGCCATTTCCTCTTTTCCTGTCACCACATGCTCATGTAAATAGCCTCTCTCCATCTTTTTTGTAGGCTCTCTTTAGGTACTAGAGAGCTACAATGAAGTCTCTCCAGAGCCTTCTCTATTCCAGGCTGAACAACCCAAATTTTCTCAGCCTTTCCTCATAGGAAAGGTGCTCCATCTCTCTAATCATCTTGGTGGCCTATGCATGATGAGTAATTCCCTTGGTTTTGTATGCATGGGATTAATTTGGATGTGGTTCTCTCTAGGAAGGAGACTTATGTGCTATTATTATTAACATAAACAGGTGCTCAGCATCAACATAAAGCTGTTCCAGCCACAACCATTGAAATACAGCCATGCTGTCCTCCATGTTTGCCAGTGTATTTCAGAACAGGTTAACACGGAAGATAAATCACTCTGCACAGAAGTGGCTAAAACTGGAAAGACTGGGAAGGTTAGCTGTGTATCACTTTTTCCTGTTTATTTCTTTATAAGCTAAGAGAGCTTATCATACTCAGTAGCACAGGTGGCAGCAAGGGCAGGACACTCTGTACGACAGTGTCTTTCTGGACTAACACACACAGAGGCTATTTATTTCTACATATTATTAATGTTTATAACGATTTTTCTGAATGAAGGCACTGAAGAATGATAGCTTCTGTTCCTGCAGGGTGGAGCAGGTCAGTAAAAAGGGAAGACATAAGAACTTAGTGCTAATCATATCCTAATAAAATCCTGTATTTAGGGGTGAATTTCATCCACCCAGCACAGCAGTGCAAGCTTCCCCAGCCATAGCATCCTCTAGAGCTGGTCAATCCTGACCTGGAGAATTCCATCTCTGGGGCTGAGGAACAGGATGGTATTCTGGTTTTCAACTCCCTTTTGCTGCAGTGAAATATTTCCAGTAAAAATAGGAGCTGTTCAATGTATGGCTCAAACATTTGCTGAATGACAGCAGCACTGGGACTCTGCAGTTTAGAAAATTTCTTGTTCACCCTTATGTGTGAGATCATGGAAAGACAGAGCAATTCACCTTCTGCCAGCCAAACACCCAATCACCATTTAAAATTTTTACAGCATCCCTTGGTGGATATATATTAGCACCATTTAACTACTTGCAGATATTTTTCAGAGAAAGCAAATTAGAAGTGTGAAAAACAAGAGATAAACAGGACAGCCATCTTAGCAAGGGGAAGCCACAAAAGGAGGGCAAGCGAGTCTTGGGAAACAATTCTCCTCAAATGGGCAAAGAAGTGCCTTTTAAGGTAAGCACATGTTCACTTATTTTGTGATGCTACCACCGCTTAAAGAAACATGAATGTTTTTGGGGCAGTGACAGCAGAGGGTGTTTCCCTGGTTAATCTGCGTGCTGTCAGATAAGTCCTCACATGTCTCTTGCTGCTGACAACAGGGTCAAACAAGTGCCGCAGAGTCTGTCCTTGTGCCTGCCTGAGTCACCGGCCCAGGAGGAGAAGCTGGCAGAAGTCAGGGATGGAGAAGCTCCGTGTGGCAGCTCCATGGGCAGGAGATGACCCCGGGACAATGAAGGAGCTGTGAACGTGGCTCTGGAGGTTGGTGGCTCGCGTCCAGCATCGCGGGCGGCTGTGCTGAGAAGCGGGGACGTACCGCTGTGATTATGTGGATCAACTGGCCGGGCACACGAACAGCCCTGCACCACGGGCTGGGAAAAGTGCCCACACGCTAATGAGTACAGAGCCGTGGCAATTAACTCATAAGCGCTTTGGATTAGGACCATCTGTGCCATGCTCACACAAAACCTGCTGCTGCGGGCCCTCAGCCCGCCTGGCTGCAGTGCTCCGGCAGGACAAACACCCAGAGCAAGGAGCTCACACTTTTCCTGGTATCCCTGCATGTCTTCTGAGACAAAGCAGGGAAAACAATTATCTTTCAAAAGAACATTGTGTTATAACAATGAGCATTATAAGCAGTTAGAACTGCTCAGAACAAGTTAGTCCTGAACTCAGTAACACTTTCCAGCCGAAGAGCACAGCAGAAACATATGCAGGTTTTTGGACAGGACGGGAAAAGATGGACTGAAGACAATTCTGTGGAAGATTCAAGTACAGTTCCAGGAAAAGATAAATGATTCATCACACTTCTAACAGCAGTTAAAGCCCTAACTGCAAAAGCAGTAGCACAGCACAACAGGTCAGATTAATTAAGAAGGAGCAGAATGACATCAATTCTGAAAATCAGAGAGACGAGAAGAGTTCTGGTGAAGTATCTTCAGGGGACATGCTGAAACTTTCCAGCATACAGTCTCCAAATCAGAATTTAGAGCTCAAAACCTGCATAAAAAGCAGGAGAGATGTCCTGAAAACCATGAGGGTCCAGTCCAGTACTAGGGGAGCTGCTCATGCCCACTGTTCACAAAATTAAATGTTCTATTCATTGTACCTTGTAGTCTAACAGTTCATAGTAGAAAATATTACCAAAAATTTTTTTGAAAAATGTTCCTGGGAAAAAGTTCATCTATTTGTGTTTTTTTGTAAGACATCCCACAGTTTATGGGAAAAGGACATGTGCAACAAGTTTTGAATTTGTGAGGAAGAAATGCTATCTGTTATCTGCCAAATTTATTTGATCATTCAATCTATAGGTAATAAAATGGCAGTGATTTTGAGATAGAACAATAAGACAGGAGTCTGTCATGGTGTGTGATGCATCTGGGGATATACATTATAGGGTTAGCTGTGTTAATATGGGTGTGCTGCAGAATCAGCTGTGACACCTGGCACCTGGTACCATCCTATGTAGGCACTGCAGGATTTTCTCTTCACAAATCCAGCTGTGCTTTTTAAAATCCAACATAAATGAAGAAAATCGTGCAATTGCTGTATGTGATATATCTAACTGTGCTTTAGGATCCACTTTATGCAGAGGTACTGGTTATTACTGATCTTGCTGGGTAAGTCCTTGGTTCCAATGAAATCTTGAGTAAAGCTCCTAGAAGCTTCAGTGAAGCTAATGGTTGATGCCTTTTCTGAGTTTAAAGTCTCATTTCTGAGCATGGAGCAGAATCTAAGAAAGGTCCAATGATTTAGGTCATACTTGAGTCTCCAGTATTTCCCTGCACTAAGTGCCCTACTCTTTGAGAGATTCTTCAGTGTTTTGTGATGATGATACAGGATCTCTGTCCCCATTTCTCAAATGAGGCTGATGCTTCCTCACCAGAACAGACAAGTGTGTGGAGGATGGCACGGAGGTCAAGCACACAATGGCAGCAGGACAAAGAACTCTAGGTCCAGGCTAAGTACAGACGAGCTCTCAAAGAGGATGGACAAAATCCCATATGCATTGAAACCACTGCAGGCAGAGGGACTGGGCAGCACAACAGAGTGGGTCCTTTCCTGTAGGTTTGTCTGAGCTGTAATAAAACAGAGGGAAGGAGCAGGGATCTCATGGTAGGAACGCAGCTTGGTTGCCTCCTGCTCCTTTCCAGAGCACGATTCTTTCCACAGTACACACCTTGTACCTTGTTCAGTCCCCAAGGACACATCTCCTAATGCCTGTAGCAGAGACCCATGTTGTCTTAAACAGTGGAATGATACCAAATATTGCCAAGAGTCTCAAACCCTACAAGCAGTGTGTACTGCAGCAGTTCAATTCCATCTCCTCACGCAGAGATGGTCTGTGTACATGACTCTCAGCTTACTGAGAGCCCCTTCTCAGAGCCTGTGACAGGGAAGCCCTGTCACATTTGGCCAACATTTCTTTCCAGGACTGATGCTTTTTCTGAAACATGGAGTCTCCCAGTCAGCTGAGTATAGGGGTTCAGGCAGATTTTGGTTACCCAAGCAACTCACATGTTATGATTCCTAAACAACTGAGATTTTGGAAAGCTGAGGACACTTGAGGGAAATGATTATGGAAAACAGAAACCGTTTTCCAGCCATACAGTCACACTGTGGTAAGATCTGCATATTGATATGTTTTCAACTCCTCATAATTTTCTGCATGGCCAACAGATTACCAAATATCAGACCAGACATTTTCTTTTCCTGTTTTCCTTTTTGAAATTCAGACACCAGCAAAAGAAGAACCTTGCCTTGGAAGAGTACAAGGGGTGGGCTAGCTGGTCATGCCCAGCATGCTGCCATGGCACAGTGTCCCTGGGGTGTGCCGCCTGCAGTCAGCCCCTCACAGCTTACAATCGTCTCATTAGGCTCAAGGAGCTGCAAAACAGCAGCCCAGATTGTAAAACAGGATAATGGAGATTACTGAAGGTCAGGGCATCAGATCTTGACGGAACAGCAGTCGGCATTGCTCCAGGGACACAGACACTGTAGCTCAGTTCACTGGACACCAGTGAGCTTGCAGACCATCCTCATCATCACATTTTTAAATTTTATTTGTTTTCCTGGAAAAACTTTTCTAACTGGCAAAGAGATGTGCTTGGATCTCAAACACCAGGCTGATTTCCAGCCCCTGGTGATGAACAGCTTCCACTGCAAATCAGCGCCCGTAACCCCAATAACCTTCATTTAGTTTCACAGCTCCTGACCTGAATCGCTCCCGCAGTCATTTAATTTGAGGCTCATGATTAATTAGGTAGGTAGCTCATGTTAATCAGCCATTTGTTAACTGTCAAAATGCCCCCCATCTCATGCAAGACTGTGTTTCTCTAGCACAAGCTGTCCTGGCAAGGAGGAGCGCGTCGAGGAGCTGGTCAGGCAGATCAGTGGGTTTGTGTGATCTCCTGCCGTGTATTTCAGCTTTGGCAAAATTAGTCCAAGTTCTTTTTCCTCTCTACCTGCGCTGAACTGTGTTTGTAAATGTTAGCTGGCACTCACAACGTATAGCATTAACAGAAATGCTGCCAATTACTTGAGATACCCCATCATAATATTTCAAGGCAGGTATTTTGCAAGAACAACATGAGTCATGCCTAAAGTCAGCCTCAAAGTAGCAGCCACTGTGATAAGCAGGATAAATCAAATCAATCGGTTTAACTCACATTTCTTATTCATCAGCTTTGCAGTGATTTGTCTTTTCTGACAGCAGGCTACTTGCCTGTACACCTTAGAGAGGCAAATTCAGATAGAAATGCAGACCAAGGTGTCTGCTAAGCAACCCTGTGCAGAAGAAAAAGGAGTAAGAGTCACAGGACATAAGAAAGTATCATATATGTCATAGAACATAATAAAAATGACCCTACCCAGCTGACCTCTGACCACGGATAGGTAAAGAAACCATTGTCCTGAGCAGAGACCACTCAGCTCTGAATACTCAGCCTGTTGCCATGTGCCAGCTGACAAGTTCAGCTAAGAGACTGCAAGCCCCTTTGGATAAAAATGGACCATAATACCTTGTGCAGCAGTCCCAGATACCTGGTGACCAAAACCAGTATAATAAAAAAGGTTTCAGATTCAGACAAATAATTGCAATTTGAAGTATGACTGCTTCTGTCTACCAAAAGTACAGATAATTTAATCTGAAAGTTGTAAAGCACTCAAAGCAGCCAGCTCCAAACAAGCTCATGCCATGCCCCAAGAGTCTTCATCCAGCTCTGGAGCTAAGCAACATACTGATTTTGGAATAGCACAAGCCAACTGAGATTTTTCTTGGTGATGAATTATTCTTTAACTTAGGATATTAATTCATAACATTCTGCAACATTAACCAAATGACAGGATTTCAAAATCATGGTTCTTCCTTGAGTAGTTCATTCTGAATTAAAACATTCACCCCTTTGTACACCTCGTCCCCTGTTCTTAAATGAAGGTTAATGTTGAAGCTGAATCAAGGGAAAAAGCAAGAACTATCATATTTGTAATTAATTTAGCATCTGTAAGGAACATTCATACTCTGGAGTTTTAAGTTCACAACTGTTTTGGAAACTGCTCTTTCTAGGCAACATGCCATCACTAAGAGAGCTCTTTTGTACCAGGAGTTCCTCATCATTCATTTCACTGATGAGATGTTTTGGGATGAATCACGCATAGCCAGAGTTCATTTTGAGGTTTGTCTTGTACGCATCCCAGTGTGAAACGTCCAGTTCTTCCACGAAAAATTAGTCTGGTGCCCTGAGACATGGAGGTCACAAACAGATATATTCCTTGATGATGAAAGAATGGAAATCTTGTAAGTTGTCTAGTTGGCATCATCACTTTTGAGAAGACTTTACACCTGGAAAACACCTGATGAAGCTATTAAACGCCAGGCACACTCTTACCCATTGAAATCAGCAGCAATGCACCACTAGACAATATCTTTTACTTTAAAGCCCCTCCTTATTAAAAGAAAAGAAGCAAAACCAGCTAATAAACATTCTGTAATTCAGAAGAATTGTGAGTTAGTATATTAATTGAATTAATTAATAATTATTAATTAAGTTAGTATATTAAGTGAATTAGTATATCAATCTCCAGGAGCAGGAGAGGCAAGTTTCTCTTGCTGGCTAACAAACATGACTCAAGATCAAGATTTCATTAGGATCTCTTACATCAAACTACCATATTTTTAAGTTGTTCTATCTGAAAACAAAAAGGATAGTTCCCTGTATTTCAGGCAGGGATGTCCAAAGAAGGACTCACTACATGCTTGTGCCATCCTCTGTGAGAAAACCTTGTGTGACAAACAGATCAGAGAGATTATAGGTGTTCTGTCCCTGGAAACTTTGAAGGTGGGGTTGGATTGGGCTCTGAAGAACCCGATCAACCTGAAGATGTTCCTGCTTATTGTGGGTGGATTGGACTAGCCGGCCTTAAAAGGCTCCTTCCAACCCAGATTATTCTGTAATTAAAAACATATCTTGAAGCAGGTATGAATAATTCAAATCTTTGATAGTGGTAGGTGAGTCCCTTCAAGCCATGACAATTCAGCATCACACATCCTTCTAGAGACTTGTGTATTTTTTTAAGAACCTAGTAGCAGCTTAAAAAAATAAGGAGTTTATAAGTGAAACTTGCAGCCTTTTCCCACTGCTATTAATTGGTCAGGCAGTCCATGGACCAGTATGTAATGGAATAATTTCAGGGAAAAAGGCACATTTTCCATACTAAGTATGTGTGATGTCGTCACTGCCAAATGAAAATATTACAAGTATTGCAGTAAATTTCACCACAGACAGAAGTGGACTTTATTTCTACTTGTACTCATCATGCTGTGTTACCAAGCTGTGTATATGCTGAAGTATAAAACCTGTTAATAGCCCACAGTCCTGCCTCCTCTGGTCCTCCGTGTTCCCCTCTGTCACAGCAAGGAACAGACTGTGATGGGGCCAGGGGGCCAGACTGTCCTTCTTGTCACAGGTTGCACTGACTCAGCTAGAGCAGGAAGCCACAGCCTCACCCTGTACCTTCATTTTCAGAGACACCCTCTGTTTCCCTGGAAATACAGAGCCTCACGAGCAGAGACCGTGTGCATGTGTGTGTCTGTATGGAGGGGCAGACTGATGATGTCCCTTTGCATAGCAATGACATTTATATGCAGGATAAGGAACTGCCAACTTCCCCAGTGGCAGTGTGCAGACACCATCCTTCAGTGGGTGCTCACTTAGCACCAGCAGCAATGTGGAGCTTCACTACCCTGGTTGCAAGTGGGAGATTTTCCAGGTTGTCATCCCTGCCCCTCATCCGTCACCCCCTCCTTGGGCCAGCTGCTGGCAGGGTTAGCCAGGTCCTGGTGTGAGCTGCCAAGAGGCTCATCAGCACTGTGGTACTTGTGGATATCACCCAGAGCCACGTGTGTGTTCCCCTTCCCCAAACAGCCACATGCCTCAGTAAGATGTTGCAGGAGGCCTCATCCAAAGCTGTCACACAGGAACAAGACTTCTGGGGCACGAATCCCCTGACCAAATGTCCTCCTTTGCCCTGAACAGAGATGGGCTGAGATGTGCTCAGTGCTTGGTTACAGCAGTTTAACCCTGGTGCAGCTGTGACTCGTCAGCTCTGGTATCTCAGCAAGGAGGTGAAAGCTTGGGATGCCCCCACAAATCATGCACTCAGCCTGCCTGAACTGAGCAAACTCCAAGTGCCCATGAGCAGGGAAGAGGAGAAAGTCAAGATCTAAACTGCAAGTAAGCAAGTTTGCTTGTATGGACATATATGCCTAAGAATATCCATCCTAATTGCTTAAGAAACAATTGCTGGAAAGTGCTCATGAGAGAGTAACAAAAAAGTAGGTGAACAGAGCCACTGTGGCATAGGATATATTCTGCTGTTTCTTATATTTCTCTGGTTGCTTCTTCTCATCATGTGCAATCAAAAAAGTCTGTGCTCCTCCCACCTGAGTTAATCAACATTTGCACTGACAGTGAGTAGAACTCAGGATAAGCAGACACTCTAAAATATGTCCTTATTAACCTCTGTAGTCCTCCCTGTGCTTGTTAAAGGTGATGGCAATTTAATATGTATTATTCTGTTCTATTTAATATTTTTCTTCACATACCACTTCAGATTCAATTTCTGTTTGTTCTACCAGCAGAGAGGGCAAATGACAGCCATTCTGCCCTTCTCTCTGCAAGGAAAAGGATAGAACCCAGAAATCTGGGAGAATAGCAAAAAGCCAAATTTATAAAAAAGTCACCTCCTTTCTCTTGACTTGTCTGGAATAGATTTATTAGAAACACAAGTGAGTATTCACAAGGGCACTGTCAATTTAAAAATTACTGCGTCTCCGCCTGTAAAGTACTTACTGTCCCTTGCCACAAATAAAGCTGTAGCTCAATATAAGTGAAAGCAAAGAAGAGGTGAAAGTCTCTGTTATTTTGCTTCCTCCACCCCAGCTTTTGCATTCACATAGCCCTCTCTATCTCTTTGCAGCAATCTGTTGCCTCTTTGAATCTGCAATCATTCTCCCTCTTCACAGGTTTGTTGTACGGTTGCAGAAGAGAAGATTTTCATTAAAAAAAATAAAAAAGGTATTAGGAGGGGGGAAGAAGACAGATACCCTTCCTGCACTTGTAAGCCAACCGAATATAAATTGAAAGGTAAAGCGTAAATGAAAGGAGCTTATTTTTTCGTCTTGCTACGATTTCTGGTAGTGAGTTCATTGCTTGTCATTTGTTGCTGTGCACCTTAACCCCTTATTTTTGTTAATTGCTCCTGAACATTTGTTTCTAGAAAGGAAGAGGGCCTGTTGGTGGGGCAGAAGTATCCACAGGGCCAGAGTTGGTGGAGGCTGCCTTGAGCCCTGCTCCCAGCCCCAGCTGTCCAAACAGCATGGATCTGCTGCCCAGCCATGGGCTGGCTCTAAATGTCATAAAATTTATGAATAGCAGGTTCTTGTTCCTGCCTTCTGGAGTTTGACCTTCTGCAGGTCACGTTTTCCAGTGAATCGCTGTGCTTGGAAATCTGCTGTTTATAAGCAGTGGGATGAAAATTGCCATTCTCTAGCCATGGTTGTGCAGGAGATGGCACATCCCAGCCCAGGCCCACCACAGCCACCTTCCACGCTCCCGGTGTTTCTGGCTGAGGGATCCTCTCCTGTGTGCTACAGCCCTTTCTGGCAATTATCCCCAGGGAACTTTAGTGGGCAATGCTGGGAGGATTGACCCTGCCACGGCTTCCCCTACAGTACACTGGGTGCCCTATTCATTTAACTCCACAGACAAGCACATCCCTAAGAACCCCATAAAGGTCCTGTCTAAGCAGAGTAGGGCTTCATGCAGGCGTCTCCTGCCCACCGCTGCAGAATCAGGTACCACCACTCCTTGTCCTGTAACAACACGGAGAGGCAGCAAAAGTGTCTGCAAAATCCCAGTGAGATCATCATGATGAAATCAAACTTTTTTTCTGGCATTAAATTTTAGCTCAAACTCTTCCTGTCTCCACCCCCATCTGACATCCAAGCCATTGGAAACACACCACCTACCTGGTGTGAGGAAGCTGGGCTGCAGAGACTGTGCAACTTTGTTCATTGGAAAGCTTTTCTGCCTTCTCCTTTGCAGACAAAACCAGCATGGGAGTGCTGTGGCTGTGACAGCTCTGACAGCTCTTCCAGGTCCGCAGCTGGAGCACCCTGCCTCTTACAGCGGACACACACATCCTCTCCACACCTCTCTTTGGAGCAACGAGAGGAGCTCTTCCCTTCCACAGCTTCCTGAAAGATCAGTGGAGAGCTTTCAGGAGCAAAGAAAAGCCTTATTCATCCTCTCTTCCCCCAAACACTCCACTCTATTTTATCTTCTCTGAGTTTGAGGGAACAGTCTTCCACAAGTAAAGTATAAAAATCAGGGAATAGTTATTACTGCAGCATATTGCTTCCAGCATACAGGTTATATCAAAAATGCTGGAAATGCCCTGTCATGGCTCTTAGGAGCAATTTTGAAGTGGCTTATAATAAGTATGCTTTTCAAATCTTCTGTAAGCTTAGCTTCCACTTATGCTATAAGATTTGTCTGAATTCAAATCATTTTTACATTCAGAAAAAAAAAGGCAAATATTTGTTGAACCCATAATAAATTCAGGATGGATGGATACTAAGAGCAGAAAAGTCTATTCTTAGAAATATGTAGATGGGATTTAAATAGAGTTTCTCACAAAGGCTTTGCAGGGAGATAATGGGAGGATTACATTTCTAATGTACCAAGCTATTTTGAATTTTGGATGAGTTCTTTCTCTGAAAATTAATTTTTTTTTCCAGTGCTACAAAAAAAACCCATCAAAAACCATAAAAACTGGTGAATCGTATTTTAATCAAATGCTAAGTTTATTCAGGTTGGTTTAAAAATATCTAGAAGCTGCTTTGGAAGGAGGTTGCACTAGGGCCTGATTCAACAAAACCAAACCATAATTTCCAGCTTGTACCTCAGTTTCCTGGGGTCTTGGCAAGGCAAATACGAAGCCCCATTCTCTTCCAGCAAGTACCACAAGTGATACTTTTTGGGACAATTCCTCCATGTTCTGAAGGATGCTCTAGAGAAGGGGTAGCAAACAGGTGCTTTCACACACTTCCACATGTACCATCAGGTCAGCAGAGTGATGCTGAACAGAAATGCACTCCTGTGGAATTTTGAGCCAAATGACTTCTGTTCCTGCTAATGGCTGGTTGGCCTTTGTCCCCTCGTGTGGTCCTTGTTCTGGATGCACACAGCCATCCCAGTGCTCTGATGCAAAAAGGTCCTTCCTACAGCCTCCCATGCAAATCTGCAGGCTATGTAGAGTCAGCTCCTCATGGGTTATGCAGAATGAACTGTATGTACACTCCCCATATTGCTTAAAAGCCTTTTATGAAGCAGTACACCCTGGGGAACATTGCTGTCCAGCAATCCACCACTCGTTTCTTTTGCCCCACCAGCCTGAATATTTATGAGGTGGCATGTGATTTGATGGTACTGGTTCCACATGTAATGATGATGTCATGTGTTTTAGATTTAAAATGCCAGTTTCATTTTGTAATGCATAATAATTTGTTTCTTTGGCAGTCCATAAAGAATTGCACTGAGTCTTGGCATGCCTGGCTGCAACAACGTGGAAGGGGACGCAGGACTTAATGTGCACAAGGGGTTGTACCAAGAGTGGTGCAGTTCATGTTTTCTGCCAAAAACATCATCTGACATCAAGATATGTCTATGCATGCCTGGAACATTTGCTCCTTCAAGTGCTTTGCCAACAGTGATGAGCAAAGTCCCGCAGTATCTGGGCAATGCATGTTTGATGTTAGGTCCTGCCCAGCAAGGTTCAATGTAAAGATGGGGAAGTGAGGCAAAGCATCCTACTAAGTTTCAAAACCCATGTGTGAGAGGCAAGCTATCTTGCACAACTCCCACACCTTCACTGGAACCATCCTTCCACTCCCAAATACAGGCATCATCACATTTTGGGCATATCTCCCCTAAATGCTGTTCTGGTTAGAAGCAGCCCATACCTTCAAGCCTGTATTCAATTTTTTTCCCTGAAATTAGAGCCCTGGGGGTAATTTACCTAGCTAGTTTTGAACCAGTTTCCAGAGCAGAAGAAGAGGGCTACATTTGGGAAACAGATGCTCAAAGAGAGGAGTTGGATAAAGAAATACAAAACCCCAATGTCTTTTTTATTGGTCTAAAACACTGATGGACAGAACTTACATCTCTGAGGGAATAGTGACAGGAACCACCAAGGCAGGCAGTACCTACTGCAGTAAAATAAAAGTATTGCCATCAGATACACACACGTATGAAATTTCATGGGCATTTACATGGGAAAGAAAGTCTTTCCAGTAATTTCTGCTGCTCACAGAGGAGTGTGTGCCATGCTGGAGGTTTCCAAAAACTGAAATGAATGCTGCTTGCCAGGTGATGGGTGCTAGCACAGCAATGCTATGCCCCACAGGCATTGCTCCATCACTGCACCAGAGGCAGTATTTCTGAAAGAACTGTAACTTCGTAGATCTCTAAGCAAATTCATTCAAAGGAGGGTTCCTCTCTGGCCAGGACAGTGTAAAGAACACCCTGCTAGTGCCCTGCTAGAAGTATACATGGTGAACCTACAGCAGGTGGGTCTAGACTCTCTCCTGTCTTTGCTGTGTGTTCTGCCCAGATAAAATAATTTATCCTTGTCAAAGCATACCCTGCCTGCATAGGCTGTGTATGAATTTTCATTACTATCTCAGCTGCATTAGTCTGGGGCAAGACTTTCCAACATAATTGTACTGGCAGGAACAGGCTGTGGCTTAAGGTGGCATCTGCTGTTTACTGGCATCTACTTGGCATGGTGGTGTAAGTGCACTACACTACCCTGCACTATAATGGTGTATTTTATTATTATGTTTGCATGAATACAGCTGTGCCCAGATTACAGCTCCTGCTGATCTCCTAATAGCTCATCCTAGCATTCATGTCTGAATCAGTATGAAAAGCTGTGCAGATAAAGTCTAAGGAAAAGCTGAGAGAGAAAAATTAAACACCTTGAGAAGTGACAAGAAGAAGAGGAATTCTTAAAAGAATTGTTTGCACAAGCTGGTTACTGAAATAAACCCATCTAATACTCCCAGTGCAAGCTCCCACAGATATGGATGCTTAGTGAGATGGCTCATGGGCTGTCACTGCTGCCTGCTGACACAAGACAGCTTCCTCAGGGACAGGCAGGATGGGGTGGGCATCCTGAAGCCCACACGGGCTGGTCCCCATCCAGGAGCATGTGGATGCATGGCAGGCTTTGACCCCAGACTCATGAGACACTGGAACCAGTTCTGCATTGTGGGCTGACAGACCCAGCCAGACCCTGCACGAGCAGCAACAAGTGCTGCACAAACCCTGAGTTTCCTTGCTGGTGAGGTTGCCCTCTGCCAGCTGTAAAGAGCAGCCTGCTGCTGTCTACAAGGTCAAGAGCTCTACAAGGAGAGGCATGGTGCAAAATCACAGTGTAACAGGTCAAGCCAGGGAACAGCATATTGCTGTATATTGTGGCTTTGATCTCCCATTCCTCCTTATGCCCTGGTGTGATCTCTTTCCTGAAGGATCTTCCCCTGCTGAGGCGAAAGGCAATGCTAATACCATCTCTACATGGACGGACAATGATGGAGAAGACATGCCTTGAGGAAACCAGTGCTTTCTTTAGGACTGGCACAGCAAAAGAAGAAATGTTGCTCAGGTCCAGAAAACTGTTCTGTGTGCAGTCTGACTATGCTGATCTGTCAGACAGAGTCTGGGAGACTCTAACTGTCTGACAGTTAAGGATCTGGGAGAGCAGAAGGTGTCACCAGAGAAAAGGTGGGAAGACCCCAGCCCCATTTCAGCTCCAGGGGAAGGGTGTCTTGTCCACATTTCATGATTTCTATCTGTAGGTCTAATAGAAGATATTGTCTCTTCCAGTATATCCTGCTCTGCACTCTGAGACTCTCCTGGTAATTATTTTCTCAGCCAGAGCACTCCAATACCAGGGTGCAATAAGCACAGCACATATGCCTTGGCAGGTTGACTAGATAAGGTTATATACAGTATGACAGAGTTTTAAAATTATTACTGGCCAGGCCAAAAGCTCAGTAAGAACTGAACATCTTGTTCTCGTGACATATTGAACCTCTTCTCCAGACCAGAGAACTCTGAATAAATTTCTGCAGGCAGCAAACACGTAGATGTACTTCAGACTCTCCACTCTGCCACTGCTCTTTAGAAGAGGCCCAGGGGAATGCATTTGTGATACAATGACTTCAGATTTTCCCTGTCAGAAATCATTTATCAAAACAGAGCAGTGAAGGATCTCCATCACCCAACAATGGAGATGTCAAGCTCACCAGAGGTGGTCAGGACACAACCAGTGCTCATGAAGTTCGTGAACTGCAAGAAAAAAACTGCAAATATGACTGCTGTTCAAAAATACTTGAAGAATTGGTATGGAAATTTTTACCATACAGCCTGCTTTGGTTTCCAAGTGATGGGAGGAATTGTCTTATGGCTGTGCTATGTGTTAGTCTTGCTCAAGGTCCTAATATATTTTGCAGAATTTCAGACTTCTATTACTTTAATCTAAATGTCTCCAGCCAGCAGTTACTCCTTTGGAGATGAACCTTGAGGCATTGAAATGCATGTGTCCTGCATGTAGACATCTGTGAATCCTGCACAGCCTGGAAAAACAGCTGTGACTGGTACAACTTCAGAACAAGAAGTAAGGAGAGTGTCATTCCAAAAGTGTGGAAAAGAAACATGGTGTCACTGTTGGCAAAGAACAATAAATGATTTGGCATTTTATTTTTTTTCCCCTGTTAAGAGCATAAATGAGATCTGGTACAATTTAAGGGAAGAGTTAAACAGAAAACCTTACAGCACTTTACATCTCATCTCATGTTTCCAGTTCTGCAATCCTTAATAAAATCAAGCATACTTATTGGCTTAAGCAGACATTTATTACCCACAGGTGCAATGGCACCAGTGGAGAAGAAAGACATATTAGTGATCTTAGAAACGTTGTTTTCTGGATCCCAAGAGGTACTTTGTAGAGATATATTTTCTGGGTATCTGTAGGCTCTGCCTCCTTCTAGATCATCCCACTTGCCCTAGGAGAGCAGCCACTGCTCCCAATATTCCTCTGACCTCTTTAGTTCAATACTTCCAGCAATGTAGAAGCCAGTGCCTCCCCAGGCAGCTCCTCTGCTCACTGCCTGTGCCATTAGACACTGGCCCTGTGTCTGGAGGCCCAGAGTGCCCCCAGTGCCTTTCAAGGCATCAGGACTTCTTGTCCTGCCCCTGTGGGCGTGGATGCCCTTCCAGCAGGAGAAGCTTCTTCGGAGAAAACCCATCATAGCATTTCCCAGCACTGAGAGTGAACAGAGGTGCAAGTTTGGTAGGGTGTCAGCAATCTGCTGTTTCTCTCCACTCCAGTCCCTGGAAAACCAAACAGTCAACACAGCCTGTTGTGCACAGTGGTGTCACTGCTCTGCCTTGTCCACCACAGCTCCTTCACACAGCCCCGTGCAACAGCGGAGTGCAATGAAAAGTCATCCTGCTCCTCCTTCTCCATCAGATGAGTGGCTGCAAAGCCCATCTCCTCTGTGACCTTGGGAACCAGCAGCCTTCAGGAGAGCGTGGTGAAGAGCATAATTTTGGGTGTGCTTATGCTTTCAATGAAAGACATGAAGGAAGAGCATTTGCAGAAGCATGTGAACTATCCAGACCTAAAAATTAGGTGAACCCCAACTCCATAAAACTGGTGGGTTAGGTTAAATTCAGTCAGTTCTCCATGTGCCCCAGCAAAGGCCATCAGTAAAACTGGTCTCCTGAGTTAGAGAAAGGCAGCAGCTCCTTTCCTCTAAGTCTGGCCGCAGAGGCTGCCTGCAGCATTTGGCCAGGACAAGCCACTGGTCATCGTGGTTCTATCAGCAGCTGGAAATAGTCTGTACACAGGACATCCATCACCCCCTTGGTGTGACAGCGTGTCATAAAATGTGAAGATAAAAGGAATGTAATCTCACATCTCATCAAAGAGAAGAAATTTGTTGTGTGTTGGTTTTTCTCTTTTTTTTTCTTTTTTCCTTTGCAAAGACAAAAAGAAAGATTATCTCCTAAAAACTTTCTAACCCAAATCAACCTCAAGTGGGAAAGTCTGATACTCTGTTTATGGCTCAGTACTTTTGTGTGACCATGCAGTGATTGTTTTTGTGAAACTTTTGAAGTTTGCAGTGAAACTTTTGCAGTGATTGTTGTCTCAGAGCCTCTCATTCTCAGCTTACTGTAAATATTAACTCTTTAGGGCTTGAAGTATTTTTATCTGAGCTAAACACATCAAGGGGCATTTCTCTCATTTAATGTGAACTGACAAAGGTTAGCCTCCTCTTTAGTAAAAGCAACTTAAGGACAATTAATTAACAAATTAATGTTAAGATAATCAATTTAAATATAAACTTCCAAGATAATGAGGCGTTTCCAAAGAGCAAACTCCTCTCTGCCTTATGTGGGTGGGTTGTGTGGGGGACCTGCAGCACCACCCCCATTACAGCAGGGCAAGAGGCATGGGATGTATATTTTGGATTGCTAAGGATGAGAGACACCTTCAGGTCTGAGCCTCTGATGCTTAGGCCCATTTTACATCACCTTTCCATGCAAAGTTGTTTGAACACATCACTGTCTCCCCCTGTCCCCCACTGCTGTCACAGCTGAGTGTCTTTTGTGTGAAATTAAGCACAAAAGATGGGCAGACCTAATGGAGTCCTTGACATGTCTCCAAGATATGTTTTCTGGATGGGATCCCTCTTTTGGCCATAGTCATTTGCTCTGTCATTATACTAGAGAGGGATTTTCTGACAGGGCACAGGAACAATTTGGCACAGGGTAGATTAGTATGTTTGTATGGCAGAGAAGGTGTTCCAGGTTTTATTAAGGGCAGAAAGACTTTTAATTGACTTAATCTCCTTTTAAAATGTATACTGCAGTCAGATCCCTTAGAATAGAATTGCTGTCTCCTGCTTTACTGGGGGCAGCTGGGAAACCATGCTCAGGATACCTCTCACATCTAAGGATCTTCATTTCTCATCCTAAGTGAGAAAAATATTGTAATCAAGCATTTCTTCATGAGAAAATAGCTCTGTTGCAAGCACAGCTGTGCCCTCCCTGCTGCAGAAGGCCACGGGGTCCCTCCCCAGGACACTTGCTTTGCCCTCTGAGTGAGGGTGGAGAGTGCAGGCAGGGCTGGAGGCACAGTGTGTGTGGGGACCATGCCAGCCCTGATGGGGGCTGACAAAGCATTGCCACTTGTCACTGCATTACCAGCACACGATTTATGGCCACACTGAATTTAGTGCTACCCATATCACTGAAATAAAACCCATGAAAGAGAATTGCAGCTTGAGTCAGTGGCCATAAATCAACCAATCCCCAAACCTCCAGGATGTCAGGGGATGAGAAATGCATGCCCTTGTAAGCACTTCTAGACTCACACAGTGGGCTCCTTGGAAAGCAGATCTGCATTTCATTTGATTTGTCCCATTAATAATAAATACAGTATAATACATAGTGTATTGTCTCAATTTTTTCTTTGTTAAAAATACCTCCAGTCTCTCCCCATTCCCTGTTTTCTTCTCTCCTATTCATAACATTTATTTTTTAAAATGCTCCTAGCATTTCAGTTTCTTATTAATAGGAAGTAACATTTAGCCCCCATCACAAATTGTCTCACGGATTAAAATTAAATTCATGACACTGCTCAGATGTAGCCCCATCAGGAAAGAAATCTCACAAAGGCTGAAAAGGAGAATTTTCCCTTATGGATTAGACCAGGAAACTTAGATTTTCACAACTTGGGTGCCAAAAATTAGGCCCTTAAATTCACACTCATTTAACAATTCATACCGACAGCACTTATATTGGCTTTCTGGGATGCTTGGTAGCAGGCAGCTCAAAAGAAGCTTTTCTGGGTCACATACTCAGACAATTAAATAGGAAATTAGAAGTTTGGGGTTAGGTACCTGTCTTTCCCACATCAGGAATGTGTCACTGCTAGCTACCAGCTGCATGGGTGGTTGATTCCAAAGCAGCAGTGGTGCTGGGATGCCAAGTCAGCACTCCAAGTGTGTATCCCACACAGGTGTGTATCACCTGTCAGGCACAATGTATGTCACCTCCCCAGTGCGCTCTCACTTTGGTCTTTCATTCAGCTCTCATAAAAATTAACACCTTCCCATTCCTGTGGTGGTGTCACTGGGGAGTGGGCTGAGGGGGTCCTGCAGACCCAGGTCACTGCCCCCAGCCCCCTGAGCTCAAGGCCAGGCTGCTTCTCCCATCCCTTTTATAGACTGGTGCCTTTGGGCATCTCTCTGGGATGCACCCACAGCTCCAGCTGCTGAGTTAAAAATACTCCCCTGTCCCTCATTATTCACGCCTGCAGGTCAAGGCAGGACTTTGATCTGAACAGAAAGGCATTTCCAGGGATATGGTTACATGAAACACATTCTATAAAGGCTCCTCACCATCAGACTTTACTTAGTAAGTTCTAATGCCATGCACATGACGAGGGCACTGTGAGAACAAAGCAAGCCTGTAGCAGGACCCTGTTTGATTTAATAAACCTAAAAACTGTAACCAAAACAAGATCGTTCCTTGTCTTCTTGCTTGGCTGTTTCTGGTGAGAACACACCTACTTGGATGCTTGTTTTCAATCAAAGCAGCTTATACTTACCCAGCACACAAAAAATGTGTGGTCTGGGGCAATATCTCTGCTCCTGGTCATGTTGTAGAGCAGGAGAAATTCTTTCTTTTACTGTTTGGCATTTTGGTAACCGCCCGTCCCTGTGGGCTCTGGGTGGAGGATTGTGCTGGATGCCCAAGCTGTCCTTTGCTCAACATGGAGGAAACGTTTGTGACCAACTGTGGGTGACTTCATCACCCCCAGTCTGTTTCTGTGTGTCAGTTTATATTAGACAAAAATATAACAGGCTATCTTTCAGTAATTATTGTATCAGAGTGAGGTGTTTTTACCAAGCGTATTCATGAAACAAGGAAAGGGAAGATTTTTAAAACAGCTTAAGTAAAGTTTATGTAGTTATTAGAGCTGGAACTTTGTTTCTTTTGGGCAGGTTCCTCAGGGCTTTATGCCACTTGCTTAGGTCAGTTCTGTGTGAGAGTTCTGCCTAAGGTGTTTGGTTTAAAGCCTGATCTTTCAGTGGTGGCAGCTGTGGGTGTGCCAAAGATTTTGGGTATTTCTCTTTTTTTTTTTTTTTTTTTTTTTTTTTTTTTTTTTTTTTTTTTTTTTTTTGGTGGGGATGAAGTGTGCTTGTAGCTTTTCCTGCCATTTAAGCAGCTTAGGTTTTATATTTTCTTGATTGTTTGTGGAACAGGTTGGGGACTTGAGGACGTACAATCAGTTTCCACAGGAAAAGATGGATCAGCTGATAGTGCTGGTCATCACCAGCACCAAGCTGTGGTTCATCTCAGCCAGAGGATTTGCTGCACAGACCTCAGCAGCTAGGGCAGAAATAAAGACATACTAGCTCTGTTCCACCATCACAGCTGTAAACCTGGATGCTCTCCATGACAGTCAGCAGTGTCAGTGTCACACAGGTGTGAGCAGTGACTCGCTGTGCTTACCCCGCTGTGATCCCAGCAGATATTTTTCACAGGGCTGTCGTTGCTTTGCCCATTAAAACCTGCTGGGTGAATGAAGAGGAGTTCTTCCCTGAGAAGGGTGCCAAGGAAACACAGCTCTGCTGGCTTTCCCCATCCGCCCTGGCTGTGCAGGGCCTCGTGTGGCAGCTGCTCAGTGGCTGCCCTGCATCCCCAGTGCAGCTTCCTGCAGGCAGCTCATCTGCATGAGGCAGTGCTGAGGAAGGAGAGGAATAAAGCAGAGGAGGAACCAAACGGGCTGTCAGGCACCCACCCCCAGCCAAAGCTGCTGTCTGGCCCCAAGCTGCCATCAGGAATTAAGTAAAGCAGCCCTGACACAGGTGTAAGTAGGAGAGAACCCGTTTAAAGCCGAGACCAGCAGTGAGGTCCCCAGTGCCCATCTCTCGCCCTGCACTGGGGGTTTGAAGGCCACCAGGGCAGTTCTTCCACACCTCACTGCTTGTGCTTGCACTGGTCGAGTTTTGCCCACTCCAAGGGTGAGCACATCACCCCGGGCACCCCGAGGGCTCCCTGCCCTGCACCTCCCAGTCAGCTGGCTGTGGGCAGGGTTCAAACCCCTCGGGCTGCTGGGGTCACCAAATATAGACTGTGTGTTTTGGAGGGACGTGATGATCCCTGGGATGCAAGAGGCATAGTGGCATCTTCCCCTCTGATTACAGAAGTCCTAACCAGACAACTATTTTTGCAAGTGGAGTCCTCAATGAATTAACTTTGTGCTTAATTACAGGTTAATATGGGGTCATTCTTTCTGGCAAATTTACTGTTTGCCAGAACTGTATTTTTAAAATAACTTATCATCACAATACTGACAGATTGAAAGGGAAAAAAAAAAAAAAAAAAAAAAGAAAAAAACCTCTAGGGTCTGTCACTGACCTGCCATTCTTGACATCCCGAGGGGCAGGACTTTGAGAGAATGAGTTTGTAAAATGCTACAGAAGTCAAGAAGTTCTGATCTGTATCATGAGGCAGACGATGGTGTGATGAACACACAGGCAGCAGCCCCTTCTCCAGGAGCTGTGTGCCTCCAGCTCACAGGCCCAAGCAGAAGCAAAGAGGATGCAGGAATCAGGATTGGCACCTTTTTCCCTAAGCCAAAGAAGAGTTGCAGATAACAAGGAAAGGGAAAAAATCAAATGGTACATGGAGCTTCCAAGGCTGATGCCTGTCTCAGAGTCAGGACATATAAGCATGATCTTATTTCATTGCAGTTTCCAAATGCAGAAATAATATGCTCACTGAGGCTGACGTCAACAAAAATTATTTCAGGTAATTCCATGGGGCTTTGTGTGAAGAATGGCATCTCTTATCGAGGATAAAAGCATGAGAATCTGCTCCTAAGTTAACGTGCCACACAAAATGGGCTGGAAGTCATCAAGGCTGTGGAAGGGCCTACCAGTCTGGAGATGGGAGCCCTGACCAGCAAAGACAGACAGCCCAGCTCAGTATTCTGCTCACAGCTGCAAAGGTACAGGAAAGTGCTGCTTCCTGTTACCTTTGGGGTTTATTATCAAAATATTCCTTACATCTGCTAGGGAAATTTAGGTAACTGCCTGCATTTTGCAGTAAGGTTGCCCTTGCCCTGAGTCATCTCACCTATATATAAGCACTTAATTTGGAACCCGAAATTAGGTGTTTAATCACTTTAGACTTCCCTACACACCTTTGACATTGGTGGGCAGCCAGAGGGGGAACCATTCCTGGGGGTGTTCCAGCAGATCCATGCACACCTTTTTCAGGTTTTCAGGAAGGTCTATCCTGTATCTCTCCCTCCCTGGAGCACACCTGTGTCTCACAACTTTTAGGACTGACCTGATTCCAGCCATGAGGCTATGTAGTATTGTACTGGCAAGGTCCAGAAAATTCTGTCCCCATCATAAGCTGTTTCCTACCTGTTCCAGTTCATGCAACAACACCTGAGGGCCATTCCAGACTGGAGCACATGTTCTTTAAAGGCACCTTCTGCTTCTTGTTTTGTTAGCAGCCTGCTACCAGGCTGCCTGCTGAGGATATCTGGAATGCACAGTTGTAGTCTTCAGGCACTTGTCATTTGGAAGACACATGGTCCTTGCCCCTAGAGACCATCATGGTGACTCCTGTGCACTCTGGAGCCCCTGTGCCCGTGTCACACCGGGACGTGGCACCACAGGACATAAACCACAGCTGCTGCAGAGCCTGCATGGATTCCTTACGATATGTGTAATGGAAATAGGTGACATTTAAACAGTTCACTTAAGTACTTTTCTAGTTCCCATTAGGGTTTCCTAGCTCTCCTTTATTTAAAGAATAAATTTCTGACACTTAAAAGAAGGTAAACAGCTGTGTTTGAAAGCTTTAACATAAAACAGCCTCAACTCTGCTCTTTCTCTTGAGAAAATTGTTCAAATCACTATTAAAATGTCTCTGTTGAGAATATGGAAATGTTTGGAATAATCATTGTATTTACTTTCTAAAAATGGATGCGAAGAACAAAACAGAATCCAAATATACAAACATGAGGAAAATGCACACATACACAAAAGCAGTCGAGAAACAACAGAGGATGTAACAAATGTTTGGAAAGAAGTTAGTATCAGGGTCATCCAGGAAAGAACACCCTCCAAAATACAGAACTTAGGCCACTTTAGCTGATACAGCACTACCAGCATAGCATAGTTAACAAACACAAGTGAAATCAAGAGGACTGACATAGTTATGAATCCCTTGGATCCATTACAAATCCTGAAAACTGTAATAATTTCTTATACCCTTGTTTTACTAAGTAAGGGGACAGCTCCAGGGTGATAAATAGGACTGATGATTTGGGACAGAAACTATTTTGCCCGTGTGATTTTCCCTGGTATTTCTGTGTTCCTTATTGTGTGCTTGGAGCCTGCAGGGAGGAGGTGGGTATTCCATCATTTTGTACAAGAGGCATGTGGTGTTAGCAAAGCTGTCTGGCTATTTATCTCCCCCTCCTAAAAACAGCTCCAGCCTCATCCTTGGGGCTGTATGCTGGAACCTGCCTTAGTGTCAAAGAC
Source organism: Prinia subflava (assembly GCF_021018805.1). Lineage (NCBI taxonomy): Eukaryota > Metazoa > Chordata > Aves > Passeriformes > Cisticolidae > Prinia > Prinia subflava. The sequence goes on from NC_086249.1 coordinate 34,536,510, forward strand.
TTACTCAAGAGTAACATCTTCTCTACCAGTGCCAGTGCACCTCAATCCTTTGGATATAAGCTATACTGATGAGATTTTTAATCTGTTAGCAGTTACTGTTTAATGTCCCTTTCAGTTAATGCTGGACAGAAAATAATTCCTGATCACTACATTTAGGTGCTAAATATCTAAATGCAGCCCAGCAGAGTTTATTAACCATGTGTATCCTGTCTGAGTTATTACTGATCTTGTGTTCCAGATGCCCAGCACTGCACTGAGGTGCTCCACAAAGCATTTTTAAGTTTAAGATGGATGACAGGACCACTCAGGTGTGAAGGGAGGGCATGCTCCTTGTTATCCTCACTGGTCTCTCCTGCTTCTCTTGTTTTCTTCGCTGTTTATATCTTCACTTCTATAACCTCTCTACTAAACCACTGAATGTTGTGAGAGTTTTGGGAGAGCCCAGATTCTCTGGGGCCCCTAATTTGCAGTGAATGGATAAACCCTCCTGAAGAAGGCATCTGTGTGTCTCCTCCAGTCAGCAGTGAGAAAGAGGTTGATTCAAGGGATGCTTTACTGTTATTTGCCCACAGTCAGATGTCTAAATGAGGTAGATCAACTTCATCCTTCTGTGTTTATTCTCTTTCTCCTTCTTTCTACACCACATGGCTTTTTTACCCTACATTATAGGTTCCTAATGTGTTTGTGGCATAATGGTTTTAGGACCACATGGAAACGTGGGGTTTTTTTACCACATGGTAAAGCGGTTTTAACTTCCAAGTATTACTCACATTTACCTTGTCAATTTTCATTACAGTCAATTTTTCTCATAAATACTTTCAGCTTTGGGAAATCTGCCTTTTTTTGAAAGTTGGTTGTCCCTTCTGCTTTGGCCAGGGTGCAATAAGAAACTGCAACTCTTATCAGAATAAGTGTTCAACAGTGTTCAGCTGTTGCTCAAATAGAAGGATGCATTTGGGTTACCTGGTGCTCCAGAGTCCGGCCGTGCTCAAGCTGCTGCTCAGCCTGATGGATTAGAGCCTCGCACCACGGCACTCAGCACAAAGGTCCCCAGGAAATTCGCATCTGCAGCAGACAGACCCTTAGACACCCCTGAGCATCACGGAGTTAATGCACTCCTTTGTCCAGACACTTCATTATTTCCATTTTGCGAGTCAGGCCGCGTATGTTTAGCTTTGGTGATTTGTCAATTCAATTTTGGAGCTGAGGGCAGGAGGCAGGGCGGTGAGAGCTGAGAGCATGCTGGCACGGCCCCAGCAGCACACAAGTGTTGCTGCAGCAGCAGAGAGGGAGGGCTGCAGAGAAGGAGGGCTGCTCCCCAGCTGCTCCCTAGCATACACCCCCAGTGTGAGAACAGGCTTTGTGGTTGTATTCACACTCTCGTGCTGATGTCGAGCAGACTTGACATCAGCACAAAATGTCACAGCAACATGGGCTTTTTCAAGCTGTACCAGAGCTAGATCCATGTTTCCAAAGTCTGTTTTCAAAGTTACTCTCTGAATTCAAGGGCAAATCTGGTGATCTGGTTGTGTCAAATGTGTGAAGCCAATGGACTGAGTGCATGCATGTATCTTTCCATCACAAGTTAGTTATCTCAGCTGCTGAGGAAAAAATAGACTGAGCCAAATACAAAGTAGAAATAATCCTTCCTATTGTATTACTTCTTTTTTGTCCATTAGTGACAACAAACACCATGTAGAACTCCATAGGAGCCTGTCATCTCACTCAGGTTGGGAGAGAAAAGCAAACAAAGGGTGTTTTTCAAGAGATGGGAAATGCCTTAAATACAAAGCAGGATTGACAGCTCCATGTAGTATAGTCACAGTATTTATACTCTGCTTTCTGGTGGCAGCATTTGCCAAGGGAAGCCCAACAAATCCCTAGCAATTTCTACACTGCTGAGAAGACAGGGTCAGGCAATATTACCAGTGAAATCATCAGCACTCCAACCAATGAACTATAGGAACCAATTTGTATAGCATCTTCCTGTTAAAATCTTGAAACTTTCCTCTTTACTGGAAGAACCCTTGCTTCACCACCAAGGGCTCAAAGCAAGGTTACAGTAGGTTACCCAGATGGGTTTTGAACCCTCCCAAGGATGGAGATCTCACTGCCTCTCTTAGCCTCTCTTCTGATCTTTACCCTCATTCAGAAGATTTTCTCCTTATGCAGGAGAAATTACTTGTTTTGCTTCTTGTCTCCACTGGCTCTTGCCATTCTCTGTTCACCTTCAAGAAAAGTCCAGCTCCATCTTTCCTGCAACTCTCACTAGGTGACTAACAATGCAGCTAGGTCCCCTCGAGCTTCTCTTCCAGGGGCTGAACAAGCCCAGCTCCCTCAACTTCTCCTCACACCCCTTTCTGGACTCATTAGTAGGTGTCCAGGTCTCACTGATACTGAGGAGTCCAGAAATGGATTGGGCACTCTGGATGAGTCACGCCAGTGCTGAGTAGAGGGGAAGGATCACCTCTCTTGACCTGCTGGCGATACTTTGCCTAATTCAACCCAGGATGCTGTTGGACTTATTTCCTGCAAAGATACAGTGCAGGCACATGCCCAACTTTTCAACCCCAGGATCCTCAGGTCCTCCTCTGCAAAGCTGCTTTCCAGCCAGTGGACCACCAGCCTGAGCTGTGATAGAGGGTTTTTTTCTTCCAGATATTTTGCATTTGTCTTTACTGAATCTCTGCCACTCCATGACTCTGGGCTGTTGAGATCTGTCTGAACTATCCAGTTGCTCCCTCCTGACCACAGAGTTTTCACCATAGAAAGCAACCAGTTTGTCCAGACACAATTTGCTCTTGTCAAGTCCAGGGGGCTGGATCCCCATTACCTCCTTTTCCTTTAGATGATAATTATAGCTTCCAGGAGGATTTGCTCCATTATCTTCCCAGGAGCTGTAGCAAGGCTGATCAGCCTTCAGCTTCCTCCCTGCCCTGCCTGAAGACAGGAGCGATATCTGCCTTTTTCCAGTCTGGTTCTGGCTCTGCCCATCTATGAAGCCCATAGCCACTGTGTTGTGCTCTCTTTTTCTGACTAAGGACTCAGCTCTGCTGAAAATAATCATGTCCTTGTGCTCTTAGAGGGCATCAGAGACATCTGCTACAATACATTCAGCTGCACACCACAGGGACAGGGTGGCTGTTGTGTTGGGATTTTGTTTTGAATTCATTTTGCTTTGCCAAGGGAAGAACTGTCATAGGGGGAAAATCAGCTGTCATGAATTCACTTGCTCTCCTTCTAGGAAGAAACATCCACTGCTTTTCTTGAGGAGCAGCTAGACTGAGCTCAGGCTCTCAGTCCACCTCCAGCAATGTTTGTAGTCACAGTTTTCACATTGACATAGCTGTCACTTCAGGCACCAACTTTCCCAGTTTAGAATGGTTTTAAACCTTGTAAATATGAGACGTATTTTGTTTCACTATTGAAAAACCCCAAATTTACCCTTTTGAGTACTAAAGCAGATCTGAAGTGTTAGAACTGGAGTTGCCCCCAATATGCTGGCCCCAATATTGTGACCTGTTAGTGGGAGGCATTACCAGCTGTAATTGAAACATACATGTGCAAGTACCTCCACAGCCAGAGTATCCCTGTAAAGGATGAACCTCTGTACCTGTAAAAGGTGTCCTGTCCATTGCCTCTTACCCACAGCATCCTCAGAGACAGTGGAGAGCATGTCCACTTCTGGGCTGGTCCCAAGTCATTGGCTATGGGGCACGGAGACAGCCTCCAGAAAACCCTCCCTTTGTTACCACATTACAACCTGGTTGTGTGGTCACATCGAGAGAGTAGGGGTCAACAGCTCAATTTCCAGATGAAAATCGGAGACAAGCGGTGCCCCTCAGGGGTCTGTATTGGAACCAGACTGTTTAGAGTCTTCATCAGTGACACAGACAGTGGGATAGAGCAGGTTTTCAGACAACACCAAGCTGAGTGGCATGGCTGGCATGTCCAGGTCCAGAGGGACCTGGACAAGCTCAAGAGGTGGGTCCATAAGAACCTCATGAAATTTTACAAGGCTAAGTTCAAAGTGCTGCACCTGAGTCAGGGCAATCCCTGGCATCAATACAGGATGGGTTGGAGATGAAGGGATTGAGCAGCCCTGCCAAGAGGGGCTATTCATTCCCATGTATTTGCTTGCTGAGAAGATTTATTCCACACTAGATGCTGGACAACTCATGGGAGAGAGGAAATTCCTGCTCCAAAAGCTTTCCAAGCAAGTGAAAGCTATGAAGCACCTTAATCTTCTTACATCTTGTGATGCCTTTTAAAGGCTATTCAAAACCCACAGTCAAGAAGCTGATTTTTATCTGAGGAGCTGGCACAACCAAGCTGGCTGGAGTGACATGAGCATTCTCTGGCCTTGTGAGCTTCAGGAGAAAATAGCTTTTCCCACCAGCCCTGTCTATCATCTGCCCAGTCCTGCTGTGATACGAGGCAATACATGCAGAACCATCTTTGTAGTGCCAGAAAAATGATTGCTCGTTTCCCTGCTGACATTTTGGGACGTGACACCTTCATGGGGCAGATCACGCTGGGGTTTCCCGTGGAGCTGCAGGACGAACTTTGTTTCAGCCAAGGTACCATCTAAGCAGAGTAACAATCTCAGCCTCCAGCAGGGCTGGGCAAGGCTTTACTCAGCCATTTATCCAGCTTATTAAAGCATCTATGAGCAGCAGCAGATTTGCTGGATCTCTCCCATGTGAGCGATGTGCATTTCCCAAGTCCCCGAGAGTCTGGCAGCTGCACCAGGGCTCCCTTGCACAGGGGAAACCAGAGGGCTGGTACAGAGCCTGAGCACCATCTTGGTAGCATATAAACAGTGTTTTAAGGTGAAGCACAGCACACAGGGCTTGTTCTGGCACACAGCTGTGCCAAAACCATTTGAGGCTGGGATCACTGGGTGTAGGGAGTGAGAGAAGGGGGTCTAGGACATTAATTTAAGGGGAGAAATCTAGCCTACATGAAGGCTGACTTTGCAAAATCTCTCTGCTTTTTTGCACTCCCCTGATATTTCCTGTCCTTCTCCAAGCACAGGGTAAATTAGTCATTCAGATTCTATGAGTTATTTGGGCAAGATTGAAAAATAAATGACAGCTCACCTCCTTCTATGAGGCTGAGTTATTTGAGAAGCTGTGCTGTTTGTGTCTGACATAAGCCTTGCCGTGAGAAATGATGGAGGAGGAGAGAAGAGATATTATTGACTGAAATGGAAAAATTCCTAAGCTCATTGCACTGGAGTTTTCCAGGAGTATCTCAGGGCTTCCAGCATGCGAAGAATGGATGAGCTTCATCCACCAAAAATCTGTTATGATAAGACTAAGTCACACATAAAGCCAGCAACAAGTTCTTTATTTTGGGTAACCCTTCTTTTTAAACCATGTGATCAACAGCAAAAATGCTTCTAAGCAGAAACCCTCTGGTAAAAGAGAAGAATAGAAAAAAAGCCATCAAGTAGATGGTTTAACAGGGTGATAATAACTTGAAAGGAACTATTTCACTATCTGTCTTGTCAACTACAGAAAAGGGAGGGCTTGGACCAGAAGCTGTAAATAATTGTGCATTACTCATATTTGATCCAGGCTGTACAAGCCTCCCTGCACACTTGCCCCGCTAAGTCCCTCTAAGACCCCTCAGCACACCTCAGAGACCAAAGGCATCAGTGGTGTGGCACATTAGGCCCTGGCAGCATCCCTCTGCAGACACCTCCCAAATTTCATGATGCTGAGCTCACTGCTGCTGAGGTGACAGGAGTTTGTGCAAAAAATTCTGTAATCCAGCACAATGCAAACATTGGCAGAAGCTCAGAGAGCTTCATGTTTGTTTATGACAAACTATACTAAAACCTTTCCCAGTGGCTCCTGGCAGCTCCAGGTGTGAGCTGGGTGGGTTGATGGTCTTGTACTTGTGTGTCCAACCCTCCATCTCCTCAATCTGATATCTTCTTGCCAAGATCCTCTTCAAGGAATGTTGGATGAGCACATACCAGGTGTTTCTCAGAAGCCACCAAACATGGTTGGGGACAGCTGTAGTGTCACAGGTTAGTACCATGCCACGGTGTGCCCTGGGTGTACCCTCCATGGCTATTCAGGTCTTTTCCCCAGCACCTTTGTTTTAGTGTATGTACAGCCCTATCAATTCCACCTTGGGAAATATATTCTGGAGTGTTTAGTTAAGAAATGTGCTTACCTGGGAAATTCAAGTGCCATTTATCATGCCAGCCATGACTGTGTCATTGACAGTATCCTTCCTTCTTGCTGTGATTAGCTACCACAGTCATGTCCTTTTCCACATTTCTGAGTTTCCTGAGACATGGAATATTTTCTTACATGGCTTACATAACTTCTTGAATAGTCTCCCCAAATCTCCTTCATTCAAAAATAAACAGTAACTATCTCTTTCAAACTATAGACACACTGTGATTGTAAAGCTGGTCAGAAAAAAAAGAAGAGTGGTCCTTTTGTGGGAGCAGCTTGCTTTCTCTCACCTGTCAGAAGAAAACTGCATTTCACACACCTACATTTTGTTTGACACAGGATTACTGGGTTTTGCCTTGGCTTTATTTTCCTGCTCTAACATTTGCTTCAGAATCTGACAGAGCTCTTTTGGGATAAGAATGCTTTCAGATGTAGAAAACAAAATTTGTACAAAAATCTTTTAAAAAGTAGTTGTAAATGTCTCTTCCCCTTCCAGCATATTTTTAATAGTGTAGCAAAAACTTATTCCAAATATGCTCATCATATCATCATTGCAAATCTTGTGCAGTCAAATAACTGGCAGCTGTTGAGCCAACTGTTTCTCATTTCAAAAAAACCAAAAAAACCCCAAAAAACAACAAAACCCAAAATTTATTTATAAAAGAAAATGTCCAGTCAGACATTCTTCCCTTTCTGTTCCACAGATGCCTGTTTAAATAAAACCTGCTTGCATTACTCATCGATGGAGTCCTCTCTGCTCAAGATTTAATTACAACATTGTCAGAAGTGAGACATAGTAAATAACAACACGTGGTTGATCTGGGTACTGGGGTTTATTTAAGAGCCTAATTTCAAGCTCTTGCCTTCTGTCATTATATCCTGCAGTCATTTCCCTTCTTCCCCTCAGGTCTTCTTGTCCCTCCCACAGGCAGGTTGTTTCTTCTTCAGCACTCAAAAGTTCATTTTTGGACAGTCACCTGCTCACACACACATACCCAATGATCTGCTGCCTGTTAGTGTCCATAGTTTTAAGATATTTTTTCATCTATAACAACTTTCAATAACATTCTTCCAGAGAATGGAAGTTAGCTAAAATTACATTAGTTCACTTTAATTTCATTCTCTCTGATGAAATTGCTCATCCCAATTATTGATATTTTCTATGGATGATATGCACATTGGTATGTCAAGTACCAATGTAAGCAAGTTGCTTTTTTCTGTGTTAGAAAAGATGTTATACAAGTTCCCATTCCAAAATTAATCTACAGCATATTGTATGAAGAGATATTTGAAGCTTTACACTGAAGGAAAATGCATGGAAAAGATGTAGGAAAAGCCATGGGTTTATGCTTTTGACATATTGTCGAAAAGGATCAATCTGACAAACTTCTTCAGTGCAAGTTTTCAACTTGAGCACAGTTCAGGAGTGCTGAGACATTTAGGACAACTTGAGAGAAGATTCTGCAGTTGATGCAAGAGGTAAGGACCTCTTACTACAGCACCTGTAAGAAATGGAAGCTGTTAGTGATGTTTGTCTGAGAGAGGCTCAGCCTCCATCAGCTGTCTGTGGCAACAGTTTGGAGATAACAAACGCCTCTCACATCAAAGGTAAACACCAGGCAGAAGCCAGAGAAACCAGTGATGGCTCTAATGAGCACAGCTAAAGGCTGAGGTGAAAGTCAAGGAACTGGAAAACTTGGCCTGCCAGATATTGGGTGCAGGACTTGATTGTCAGGCAGCTACTGAAAAAAAAAGCTGGCAGCCTGTGCTATCCAAATGAAGAAAAAATTTTCATTTGTGAAATTCAGCTGCTTTCCCAGCAGTTGAATACTTTCCCACTCCCCCAGTGTGAGATTCATTCCCATTCTTTCAGGGATGCCTGTTGCACACAGTCCTAAGGATCCTGTTCCACTGCCAAACTGCTTGTTCAGCCTTGCTGCGGCTGCCACACTGCAGGACCAGACACAGGCTGAGACCCAGCATGATGGCACTGGTGAAGCTTGTTCATAAATACAAAGAAATTCATTAGAGGATGCATGAGAACCGCAACCCCCTCCTGGGGTTTAAAAGAAGACCTGGCTGATCCTGAAAGCTTCAGCTAAGCCTGTACTACTTCAGGACCAAGGCAGAGACAGAACTCCTGCTATCTCTGCAGACAATATACAGGGTGGGAGTGCAATGTGCTTGTGTGCACTGGAAGAAGTGGATGTGGTTCTGTATGCTAAAGCAAGGAGAAAAAACATCCAGAGTTTGACATCAAAAAAAGCATGTGCTCTGGGCTTGACCTGTGGGCATCTGGTCATACTTCTGCCCTGGCACGTTACTGCCATGCAGAGAACTACATGTGGCACAGGAGTAACAGCTGATTGCCTGCTATTGCACCCAGCCCCATTGCCAGCGTGGAAAATGATTCCTTCTCTATCACATGGGGGAGTTTTCTGTTGGAATAGTCCTGGTATCTCCTATTAAATTATTTACATAAGCACTAGAAAAGAGAGAAGGCTGGGACATGATTCCTTGCACCAACAAAGTAAAGCCAACTTGGTCCTTCAAAGCTGAGAGCCACAAGACAAAAGACAAGGAATGTGTATTCCTTCTGCTGTGGGAAAACTGGATGTAAGCAAGCAATGTCCTAAGAAATTGAAACATTTTTTTCTCCTTCTTAGATTCTGTGAGTTTTATTAATTATTAATAGAAATAAAAAGAGAAGAGAGGTAACGGAAATAAATGGATGAAATTTGTGACATCGTAAAGCTGATGTTTTGGCGTGCACATGTCAAATGTGGTTGGAAACTATTTTGATTTCATAACATTTTATACTTCAAGTACAGTTCAGGTGGAAACATTCACAAAGTTCTATAGTGGTATTCAGGTGAGAAATAGTTTTATAACTGTAGAAAGGTTTAAGTTTTATTACTCTCTTAATGAACTAGAGTATACGTCACACAAATTCTCACATACATCATCCTGTCCACGGGCAAAAATGTGAACTTTCAATTTCTACTAGAGAAACTTCTAGGAGAAATTAGATGCTAAAATTTTTCCAGCTGTCTTTGCAGGTCTTCAGTTCACTGAGGTTTGAAACCTTATAAAAACGTTACAGTCTAGCCAAGGTCAGTTTGTAGGAAAGCATGTTATGTTTGATCTGTGCAGTGCATATTGCAAAGTACTCACTACATTTTATATCAGTCTTGGCAACAAAACAGGTGAAGGTGAAAGTGTGCCCTTAATTTTGGTTCTCTTGATTTATGTTTATAGTGGTCTGTTTACAACAATACTTGTCTGCATCTGCATGAAGAACAAGATTTAAGAGCATATAAGGGCAGGAAATATAAGTTTTAGGCTAAATATAATTGGTGTTATATGTGAATGTCTCCCATGACTTAAGAGCAGTTCCTTGTGTCTAATCCTTGTTTACATGTTCACAGATGGAAATTACCTTGGGTCTCTGGTTAGAAGAGGGTTGTCAAATAGGATCTCTACAGTCAGAAGGTGTAGCTAAATGAAAAGATGGATCTAGAAAGACAGTATTTTGCTTATCCTTATGTTTCTTTTATGTCTGTATTCACAGGCTTTAGATATTTTGTAACTGTTCTTTTTCAGTTTGTCTTTGTTGTGCTCGTCATCCATTCATTGACCCATCCATCTATCTACCCATCCATTCACACAACCTCCCAAAAATGGACTCCCTTCATCATGCCAGCACTCTTCGCAAAACAATTTGTAGGTAGGAATGGCCTGCAAGGTGTCAAAGTTCTCTCTCCTTCTGCCTGTTCCTACTTTCATTGAGTAAACCTTCAGTTTCTAGATGGATGAATTTCAGGATGGCCACGACTAGGAAACCTGGGAATAGTCTGCTCTGAGAGACACAGAGTCTAAGACCTACAGAAACTCAGAGGGGCCAGCTACCCCTCTACCCAGGGAGGACATTGCACAGTCATTGCTTTCAGTTGGTGAGACAGCCTGGTTTGTGTCTGAGTGCCTGGGAACACGTCCACCCCATCAAGTTGTTAGCACAATCCCAGCATCATTTTGGAGCAGAATAGCTAACCCATCCCAACCAGCTGCTGGACACAGCTCAGAGCCTGCCCTGGGCATGCCCACGTGCCAGAACAGACACAGCTCCTGGGCTCAGAGGACAACCTGCCTGCTCCATGGCTACTCATGCAGGAGAAGCCATTGCGAGGAGGCACCAGAGGAGCATTTGGATGTTTGGGAGCAACGCAGTGACAGGAGATCTGGAACCACTTTGGGGAATGTGGATGGCACATGTTAAGGAAGAGGAACTTTGGAGCAATTCTTGTGTTTCAGGCTGGGCCACTGGAGAATTCAATGCTGGAAATGCAGCCTCACCAGCTGTGACTTGTTAAAACCTGGCAGCACAGCAGGTGACTTTCCAAGAGAGGAGCCTGCACCTGCACACCTTGCTTGGAGCTTGGGGAAGGTGGGTTTGTTCCTGCCCCATTTAATCAGTGTTCAAATCCATGGTGGGAACAGCAAGCACCAGGCACAGCCAGCCCTTGGCATCCCAGGCTTTGCAGCACTGTTGGAGTGAGTGAACCTGACCTGTCTGGGTCACTTGCTCATTGATTTTCTTTAGGGAAAGATGATTTACAAAATGAGAAAAGCATTCCAAAGTGAGTGCTTATTTTGCAGTCAGTACCACAGGCTGAAGCTCCAGACACAGTGCTATGCCAGGACCTGACAATGCAATAGTAGGAGTCATAAAAATAGCACAAAGGCATAAACTGATTTGCTTTCAAACCTCTTTTTTAATGATTAATTTAAATCCTGATAACGTACTTCTCACCTCCATTTCACTATTTCTGAGCCATTTTGTTATGCAATAAAATGTTGTTTCCTTTGGCTATTTGCTGTAAAAATGACTCTAAAAAACAGATTGTGAATGAAGAACAACATGTGCCAGTTCTGTCAAAAAAAAAAGGAGACTCAGCTCACATTTTGGCAGTCACAGGAGAAGCTCAGGACTGTGCCAAGAAGGGGGCCAAGCCCAAAATAGACCCTGGTCTGAATAAACGTGTGGGCCAGGCAGCGTAAGCATCTCTTTCTGCCTGCAGATCATCTGCTTGCCTTAAACCTTCCATGTTCTGGAAGGAAGGAAGGAGGGAAGGAAGGAGGGAAGGAAGGAGGGAAGGCGGGAAGGAAGGCAGGAAGGCAGGCAGGAAGGCAGGCAGGAAGGCAGGAAGGCAGGAAGGCAGGAAGGCAGGAAGGAAGGAAGGCAGGAAGGAAGGAAGGAAGGCAGGAAGGAAGGAAGGAAGGCAGGAAGGAAGGAAGGAAGGCAGGAAGGAAGGAAGGAAGGCAGGAAGGAAGGAAGGAAGGCAGGAAGGAAGGAAGGAAGGCAGGAAGGAAGGAAGGAAGGAAGGAAGGAAGGAAGGAAGGAAGGAAGGAAGGAAGGAAGGAAGGAAGGAAGGAAGGAAGGAAGGAAGGAAGGAAGGAAGGAAGGAAGGAAGGAAGGAAGGAAGGAAGGAAGGAAGGAAGGAAGGAAGGAAGGAAGGAAGGAAGGAAGGAAGGAAGGAAGGAAGGAAGGAAGGAAGGAAGGAAGGAAGGAAGGAAGGAAGGAAGGAAGGAAGGAAGGAAGGAAGGAAGGAAGGAAGGAAGGAAGGAAGGAAGGAAGGAAGGAAGGAAGGAAGGAAGGAAGGAAGGAAGGAAGGAAGGAAGGAAGGAAGGAAGGAAGGAAGGAAGGAAGGAAGGAAGGAAGGAATAGTTTCTGCAGTAGCACACCGCTATTTCAGTAAGTGCCGTTACAGAGAAAGCCTTCCTTCTTCAACATCATCAAACAAATGTTCTCTTGCATCTTCCCATTCTTCCTCAAATTCCCTCAGATGACTTTTCACATAGTACATGCAAAGAACACCCTTCTCTCTCCCTTCCTTCCATCTTTAAAATCCTACAGAGCTGTCCTCCCATACCTCTTCCAGGTCTTTCCTGATACCCTAAACTACTATGTTTGCCAACATGTCATGGTTGAAGCTGTCCACCACAGGATCTGCAGTGAGCTTCACATTCTTGTTCTCACCTTGGTGAGTCTTCAGCATATTTGATGTTTCCTCTGGGTATGCTTTGATGGCTCTGGGCTCTTCTGCGGCTCTTCTCATCTCTCTGAACAAACCTTTATGTTGGACTTTGATTATCTCATTCATCCTCCTGCAGCTTTTGTCCCTCTCTTTTCCAACTTGACTTCTTCAACTTCATCTAAACAGAAAAACCAAAGTCCTTTGGAGCAGGACTTATTTGGACAAATCTTGAGCCTTTGTGGCATAATTTTGATGAAATATCTACTACACACATACACAAAGCAACACTCTGCAAAGGCACCAAGAACCAGAACTGCTGTCTGTGCTCTGACTGGGGCTTTGTTCCCTGATTCCTGAGACCTGGCTTCATGTTACAAAGATAACCCAACCCACACCATGTGAGCAGTGTGACTGGACTCCAAATTGCCTGTCTAATGAAGCAGGGCAGTCCTTTATCACTCTGCAGACACTTCAGTCATGCCCAGGACCTCTTGAGATGGCACATGATCTAAAAAACATACACGAAAGGGTTGTCTCTGTACTGGACAATGAACAAAAGGCCAGCTGACCCAGAGGGACCTAAAGGTAGATCTCTTAGCCTCCAAAACTGTAGCCATTTGAAAACTACTTTTGATAAACAGCTAGGGCTAATACAGACAGGCACATTGCTGTGCTCAGGAATGTTCCCTGGCACATTTCATTTCCTAGGAGAGGTACAGCCAAGCATGCCCTTCCCCAGCTCCCCATTATTTCCCATAGCAGACTTGTATTCTCCTGTCTTCCAGCTCTCTCTCATCTTTATGCTTCATGTCTCCAAACCATTTTACCTTCACATGGACCCTGTTTTCCATTGTACATCTTCTCCCAAGTGTTATTCTCCTGTCTCCATTTACCAGGCCTCTACTAGCCTCTAATTTAGCATTTCTTCACAAATATTTATTGGCACTTCTTCCAAGCATAGTCTCCAGCATGTTCTCCTGCCTGCTGCACAGGCATACGCATGGGCACAGGTGCCAGCATTTCAGGTGCCAGCATTTGTGAGAAGCGCTGTGGGAATGTGGAAAAGGTGCAAGCTCTGAAGGTTTGGAGAAGGCCTGCACACCAGAAGCTTTTCTATCAACAGCTTCATCTTTGTTTATTGAGAATTCAAGGCTCTTTCTGGTGCACTTCTGTTGCAGGGATGAACCTTGCCTTGGGCATGATCTGCTTTTAAATTTCCAGCTGTATGTGAACACGGCTGGCCCAGCAGTCAGCGCTCCCACAGAGAGGGCCGTGCCCTTGGTACGCCTCACACCGATGCCTCAGCGACACAGCCGTGAGCCCCTGTCGCTGGTGGGTGCCACTGAACCCATCACAGAGCCCTGCAAACCAGCCACAACCTTCACAGTGACCTCCTCTGCTCCACACAGCAGCGAGGCACTGCCCTTCAGAGCCACTTAGCATCAAATGGACAAACCAGACCTGAGTTTTAAGGGCTTGCCAGCAAAAGGGGATTTTACATTTCATCTGCTACAGACAAAATAAAGTGCTGGAGCCCCAGGCAGTCTGCAGTGGCTCCCCACGAGCCACAGAGCATGTCAGCAGGCCCAGGCAGTATGTCTCACATGGTGCTCTCCTGGCTGCAAGACCTGCTGCTTCCCCTTGCAATGGCACTGTGACTCATAGCAGTTTATTCAAGGTGTTCAATTAAAACCCCACAACACCCAAACAGACTGGGCCTTTTCTAAATGGTTTGTTAGTCCAACCACAAACACCAAACAAGGTACAGTATCTAAAGATGGTTGTTAGAAGAATATGCGTTAGCTTACAGAATTTAAATTATCTTTAATAAAAAAGGCAGGGCACAGTGAAAAAGAAGGCTGACATTTTAATTTTATTGTCTACCATAATCCCAACATAGATTGGAAGAGAACTAAATGTCAGTGGCAAAACTATTACAGAATAATGAAAACAACTTTTAAAATTACTGCATTTGGACAAAGTTCTAAGGTAGAAACCAACAAAATCAGCACTATCCCATTTTTAAATATTTAGTTTATACAATGGTATGAAAAAAAATGAATACCATCTGTAATACTCAACTCTTCATCCCACTTGAAACCTATGGTTCAGAAGCCTGTGGGTAGTGGGGCTTTGAATTGGGCTCCTCTTGAGGAGTCTTTCCAGATATTTCACTGGTTTTACTTAAACAATGCAGTCATTTGTGATGTAGTTTCTGACCTCTGTGATTGCTACCATCCTTCTTCTGAGTTAATGTCCTTGCACAGCCACCTTGGCTGATGACAAAGTTTATGGCTAATTCATTACAATTATTGAGCCATTTCTAGTGAATTAGTGTTATGGATGGGCTACAAACTGCTGAGATCCACACATGAAACTTTCAAGGAAAAGCTACGCTTGATTGTGAACCCAAATAGCTGAAATAACAGTGGCTTCTGTGGCACAACTCTCTAAACCAAAATTACATGTTAATGAAGAAGTGTCACTGGCCATTTTCCCTGAAGGCTTATGTCAATGTGCAAAAAAGGTTGATGGTTATAGAGCCCAGAACAAGCAGAAATGGAGACCTCTAGAGATGAGGGCTGAGAGATGACTGACAGACACTTGAAACTAAGAGCAATTGAAATTAATGGCTAGTTGCTATTTGATTTCTCTCTGTTCAAGAAACAGAGCTTCATTAGTCTCAGTAAGTAAACCAAATGATTCAATAGTAAAAGCTCTTGCTGGGATAATTTTGTCCTCTTAGCAGAAATAACTCTTCACAGACCAGAGTTTGTCCAAACATTTGTGACATAAGGGCATCATGTTGGTTAGTGCTATTGTCTAAACACACTTCATTCACAACTGCCCAAATTCACTGTTCCTTTCAAGGGTCACTATTTCACAGAAAACTGGAAGAAGCACCCAATTTGAATGCAGAAACCACCACCTCACCCATCAGCACCCTAGAGGCAAACCCAGAACCTGCAACCAGAACTGATACCTGTGCTTTGTACTTGGAAAATATAGCAGGCTGGTTCCCTGGAAAAATCTTACATTGTGATGGAATTCATTGAATGGGCTTTGTTTTGAGGGCAGCCAGAGAAAAATGAAAATGCCCACATGAGAATTTCTTTGGCATGTGTCTCTGGAGGATTTAAGAGTAAACTACTCACAGTCATATCCCAGAGTGGAAGACCTGCATTGATTTTCTTTCCTCTCCTCTTCCATTTAATTGATCAAAATTCATGGCTGCATAATATTCTTCAGGTTACATTTCACTTTCTTTGTTCACCTTATGGCCCTCTTGACATTGTGCAAGCTCTTTCTGAGCACAGTAATAATTAACTACATGCACCATCTATTTTATTGGAGCCTATATTTATTTCACAACCTCAGAGACTTGCTGAAGAAGTTATTGCTAACAGATATGACTGCAGAGACCCTACCTGGGGCACCTTTCCAAGCACGGCTCCTCGGAAGGTTCCCGTTAACCACCTGCCGCTCAGGACCAGGTCTGGAACATGTCACCACTCCTATCATTTTTTAAACTTGTTCTTTTCGTTCTATATAACTTGTTTTTAATAAGGCACAGCTACAAAGTTGCTTAGTTTATGTTCCTAGGGGCTGCCAAATATTTGAGCAAATAAGGAGAGAGAAGCTGATTTTAGCCCAAGGCAATCTCTCTATAACTCCCTCCCCAACCAAGCTCACTGACAGCCCACTCCAGGGAGATTTATGTTTTCTCAAATGAAACTAGGAAAAAGCTTATGGTGTGAAATGAAGGGCAGCATGGTCCTCCCACACCCATTCTTTCCTTCCCTGTCAGGCTGTTGAGCACAGGAGAGGAGTGACAGGTACACTGGCCATCAGTGATGGGACAGCGTTCACCCACGGAAATCACAGTGGGGACTCCCTCCTCAGGTGTAGGTACCTCCTCCACTACTCAGTTTCCACTTGTTCAATATTTCTGGAGAAACAGTTTTGAACAGTAAAAATCTGCTCTTGTGTCTTAGCTCAAGTTCTCCAACATTCATATGACCCAGCACATCAAAGTGCTGATAGGAAAGACATGGAATATTTTGGCATGATTGATCATCTCCAAATAATCCTTCCCATTTAATTGCCTTCCCTAACTAAACGAGGCACTGTGAATGCTGCATTTCCACAAAAGCAGGAGGAGGTGGGCTCTCAAGGCTGCTGCTTAGACGAGGTAAACCTGTCCCCCTCCAGACAGTCTCTGGGTACCACCCTGGTAGGGGAGTCTCACCTGTGGTTAAGCTGTTCTCAGTGGCCTCACGGCTCTCCCTGGGCTGTGTTACTGCACAGGAAACCTCTGAGCAAACCTCTGTCTTTGGTGGTTCCTCAGTGTCAGTTCAGTGAAATTACATTTGCCAAGGAAACAAAACAAAACAAAACAAAACAATACAAAACAAAACAAAAAATTCACAAGAAGAGCAAATACTGGAAAAGACAAGGTAATTCCAGTGTTGCCTGAAGTAAAGGTAATGCCCTTTACTTGGAGCAGTTGTCAGAAAACAGAAAGAGGGATGAATGTGATCCAGCAGCACAGCCGCTGCACTGTTTTATTTTAAAGACAATGTTTATTTTAACAATCTGTGGTTAGCACCATCACAGTTACGATGGGCTATTTTCTCTAACAGATGCAGCAGAAATCTAGGAAACAAAGGAAACATGGGTAGAGAAAAGGAACTCCTGAAGAAGAAGTTTGTTTCCCACTACGAACATACAAAATATCGTACACTAGCATATTGTTGTTCTAATTTTTGCAGACTATTTTGTCTCTTCTCTGACTTCTCTAAGGGTTCTTCTCTGCCACTGCAGGGATTATTGTGCTAATAAAAAAAGCTTGCCATTCTTGGTGGAGTCCTTGAACAGGAGATTTCTGTTTCTAATTGTTTTCTTATTGTTGGCTTTGAACTTCACATCTTTTGTGCTGATGTGTGCCTTGAAATCCCTTCTTGGGGAATATAGTATTACTAATATGAGATGTTGATCAGCCCCCATGGCAGGATGTTTATATACAGAGGAATGTTTTGATCTGTGGCTATAGCTTGAGTCTGGATCTTGCTTGGGTTAATTTGGATGCTGTTTTCTTTGATTTTGGCAGACTCCCTTTGCTGTTTCTTGGGTTTACTCCACAGGTTTCATGTGTTTGATTTATCAATGGCCAGAGAATTATATTTTCCCCCATTTTTACAGATTTTATGGTAAGTGCTATGTTGTCAGCAGTTCCTGTTTAATATGTAGAGAGTTTTAAATTTATGAGCAGCATTATTACCCTTGCTCTGTTGAATTATTAGCAGATTCCCCTGAATTTGGTGTGTTTATATAGTATTTGTAACTTTTGATTAAATACAGTGCAGTCCTTGGGACATGTACAGTGCTTACATTTGAGTGTTACCAAGCAACCTCACATGATTTTTGTATCTGTGATAGTCACAAGGGACTGTGAGGTGCTGGCTCAAAAGCAAACTTGCTGCTGCTCTACTTGGGGAAAAAAAGAAAAAAGAAAAAAGATAAATCATTCCAGATTTGCCATGCTGGCTGAAATCCACGGTTGGGCTGGTCTGATCTGGTTTCCCATGTCCAGCACCAGCTGAGAGCTACAGAGGAAAACTGAAACAAATAAACTAACAAAATCTGAGAGATATGTAGGCAATTTACAGTGTGATTTAAAGATCACAGCACTCTTTGCTGACTTACAGGGATGGCCTGGGGCAGACAAGTGTCATTACCTTTATTAAACCTCCAGGGCAGTGGACTGAAAGGGGTTCAAGTGAGGTGTGTGGTGGTTTGAGGGGGGTTGACACAACACTGGGAGGGGATGTGGCATTCCTCTCCTTGGCAGAGGAGGGAAGGAAGGGCTGGGAAAGGCCCACTTGGGCAGCACTTCTATGACTGGAAGATGTAAGGGAAACTGGTGGATGCTGACCCTCCCATGGCTTGGCATGTAACTGGACATGCTGCTCTCAGACAGGTGATCCTCCCAGAGTGGGTTAATTATCACTGATGAAGAACATACCATGAGAATGGCTGTTACTGCCAGTCTCAGAAAAGAACGAGGTGGAAGATATTCAGAATTCTCATCTTGCTCATCCTGGACATGCAGGAGGATAAAGGAGATTCAGGAAAGTGCTTTAGTACCTCCTCCTCAAGCAAGGCTGTAATGAGTGATCAGACAAACCTGACCTGTGTCCCTGGGACCTGCCCCTCTGCCGAGTGCCCTGATGACAAGGTAATTTCTCATGGGCCCCTGGCTGTGGAAGATGGCCCCTTATGGTGATTACTGCCCTGCAGGCTGATCTCTCTTGAGAAGAGTTCTCAATTCACTTTCCCATAAGCTTAGGAGGAGCTAGAATTCACATCCCTTTCTTCTTGCTGTCCTGATTCCCCAGGTCCTGGGCCCCCCTTACAAAATCTGCCCCCATATATGCTGCATCAGCAAAAGCAAAATTATTTTAGGGGCACTTATAAGATCCTTCCTGTAAGATCTTGGGGGGAAGGCGGGTAGGAAAAGCCCAAAGTAGGGTACACTGTCTTAGTCCAGAAAGGGGTCTGATTGTGGGTTTAAACAGTTGAGTAATTTTGCCAAAGGAACCGGTTCTGTGCTCACTCCATGCTGCTGGAGTAACCACAACCACTCATTTCTGACTCTCTCCAGAATGTTCAGTGCCTGTCAAGATCAACTCTACACACTCATCACAAGTATCTCAGCAACCCTAAATCAGAGTCTGCCTCCAGACATCTAAGGAGAGTTTGAACCATCAGGGGCTTCTCATGGTCCCCTGAGTTGCTCTGGATGATACAGAACAAAGCAGGATGCAGAGATCTTCTTCAGTTAGTATTTCTGGAGTATCTGTAAGACTCTGTAAGACTCTCATAAAACCCTCGTGAAGATGCAGACATGATCCCAGAAGGATCTTCATCACAATTCCCATCCCAAAGACAGACTCCATCCTTTATATCAGCAGTGGAGCAACTCCTTTTGAATATGAATTAATGGTGGGGTTTTTTTCACAGAATATTTGAAGCTCTTCTAAATTGTCTTTATGCTAGTGCTGAAAGTGTGATTTTACGAATGGCCTCTGTTGCTGTGAAGATAAGCCAGGCTCTGCATTGATGCTGGTGCTGCACATTCTAATCCAGGAAACCACCTCCAGCTCTCTCAGCTTCCAAAATAGGAGCTGTCAGTTTTCTGTTCTGTCAAGACTTTAGGAGTCTTCTGGACAAGAAGAGTGTCTCCTAAACACATTCCAACATTTTATAAGTATCTGGTGGTTTTTTAAAGAATTTTTACCAGATGTCCCAGCAGTATATGGAGGTTTATAGCAAATAAGCATCTAATTTTGACAGAATGCCTTCATTCCATTTTTTTTCCTTTTCTCCATCATTAAGGCATCCTGGACACAGAGTTATAAATATAACATTTTCAATGTAGTGTTCTCTAATATCAATTTAATAATCCTCAGATCAACATATGAAAAGAAAAAAATTATAGCATATAAATACATGCAGCATATTCAAAGGCACGTGTTTATCTGCTGTAAATCCATCTGACCCTACACTGCCCAGCAAATAAATTTGTGCAACAATTCACACTCAGAAACAGACACAGAGACACAGTGGAAGAACCTAGATCAAGCCACTAGTGCCTGCATTTTTCTCTAGAGGAAAATCATTTAATGCCTCCAGTTAGAGGTTTCCAGCAGAGCTGGATGACACAACTCATGCTGAGCTGGGAAGACTGGGAAGTGTCTCTGTGAACAACTTTCATATATCAGTGCTGCAAATACAGCAGTGAAAGTGCAAATAGCATCTGGTTCTCAACACCATTACATCAAAGGGCATCACCCAGCCATTAGTCCAGGTGTTAATCCCCCTTCCAGTAGAAATCAGAGAACACCTGCAATGGGAGAAATCCTTTGGGAACAACAAATCGGAAAACCAGCCTTAACTTCAAAATGTGTTTCAAGGCAAGATTTTCAAATGTACCAAATGTCAGAAGCAAGTACCAACCATGAAATTTAAAACACTCAGCAGGTAAGTTTGTGGGAGGTGAGTGCCAGGTCAGCTTTGGGGTTTGTACAGATGGAGACAAATGATGCCTTGAAGAGCACCCATTGAGGTGGATAGGATGGAAGGAGGGAGTCAAACAGGTTGTGAAGGCAGGAGCTGCTGGCTCACATCCAGCAGCAGAGTTTCAGGTGGTGAAAGTAATTCCTCTGTGTTACACTTGGACAATATGGTTTCCACTCACAAGCCTGATCTCCACAGGTACTCCCACAAGCTGCCTGGAAGAAATATGCCCCAGGGGGTTCCTGGGACAGAGGAGTACCAGGATGGATTAGAGCACAGGCTTCACAGGACCCAGCAGAGATGATGCCAAGACAGGGAAGGAAGGGACATAGTGGGATAAAGCCAAACATCCTCTTCAGCTGGATTTCCTTTTCTTGTCAAGACAAAGTTGGAGAAAAGTTTTGTTCGACTCAAAAGACTGAAGGGTATTTTACTCTGTTGGCTGTGTGCCATCTGTAATCCCAGCGGATGTTTTATGATGCCAGCAAGGGGTCTACATTGCCATTTTCATTGAGGGTCCAGGTGTTAGTCTTGTACCTGAGGAGCAGTTAATTTGCTCCAGATTTTCCCCATTTTTACTTGTGTTCACTTATATGTGATTGGCATGCCTCCTTTCATTAAAAACATAAACTCCCCTCCTCATAGCCCTCAGTTCTTGGGTGAGATTAAAGACATAATTATTTTTAAAGAGTTAAATTTCTTTTTCAGAATTCTGGCTTTTTCTATCAGAAAAAGACTACAACAACAGCAATAGGAGAAGCTATTTCAAGGACACTGACACCTGGCACTTTCTGTGGTCCTTTCCCATCCTACTATCATCTGCTATCAATTCCTAATCTAGATGAGGCATGTCAAAGGGTAAATACCTGTCCTTCCCCTTTAGTACTTGTTTTGAACCCATTGTCTATAAATCTGCTTCATTTCTATTTGAACCTCCTCTGGTTAAGCAGCTCTGCAACTTCCTGGGACAACTAAGTAATAAGAAATGACTATTCACTCAGAATCATAAAATCATTTAAGTTGGATAAGGCATTCAAGATCATTGCATCTGGCCATTAACCCAGTACAGCCACTAAACCATGTCCCCAGATGCCACACCTACATGGCTTTTAAATACCTCCAGGGATGGTGACTCCACCACTTCTCTGGGCAGCCTTTTCCAAGGCTTGACAATCCTTTCCATGAAGAAATTTTTCCTACCTTGTAAAGAAATACTTTCTGTTTTGAAAATCCTTGATATTTAGAATTTGGAAAGTTACCATTAGGAATTATGGTTTGTTTCCAGTCCTTCAACCATCTTTCAGTCCAAAAAGGACCTATTTCCAGTCCCATAGCAACATAACTTCCTGCGCAACCTTCAGTGTGGAGCTTTATCATAAGCTTTTTGCAAATCTACACTTGCTGTATCTAAATAAGAATGCACCCTTTATCAGCATGCTCCCTTTATCACCCTCCCAGAGCACCACTTGGTGTTCCTCTCTTCACAGAGACTTTATTGAGTTTCCCCAAAAAATAATGTTAATCCATGTCGTCAAATGATCCTGTTCTGCATCAGAGTTTGCCACCTTACCAGGGCTGGCAGTGATAGGGCCTGACTGATAGTGCCTTTATGGAGCCCTTTTGTGGGTAGAAGTTGCACTGAAAATCCACAAGGTCTCTAGCAAGCAGCTGTTTGTAAGGACAGCTCATACACCTTGGCCCACAGCCCCCTAATTGTGCACAGGAGCTCTTCAGCACTCCCAAATCAATGATATCACAATCTCACTACTTGATAGGGAGTGGTTTTCTTGTTTAGATTGCTCTACCCTGTATCTTTATCTCAACCTGATCTAGCTCTGCTCACCTATTTCTAAAGAATCTGCTCATGGTCTTCTGTGTCAAGACTGACATAAAAAATTCACTGATCTCTGCTACTCTGGCTTCATCATCTGTAAACATCCTTTTGACATGTTGGACATCAAGTGCTCCTACTAATTCCCTCATTGTATCCTTTTTTTTCAGCTTTTTGTTATCCCACCTCTCCAGACACGCTTATTTCTTCTTTAGCTCTCTTATTTTTCTGTTTACGTTTGAGCTGCCATGTTTTATGGGTGCTCTGTTCCCTCTTTTGGGTAATCTCTCCTAGTCTTTTCCCTTTCTGATTATGCTGGGCCACACACAGTTTTCATTGCATGACTTTCTTATGTTTTTGCTTGTAGGTTTAGGAGTACAGACCACATGCAGGATGGGCTGGCCATTTGTTTTTTAATAATCATATTACTTTCTCGAGGCCCCACACCTTTTATACTGTTGTGCTAAATCCTCACTAAATGGCATGTTACACCTCAACATCCTCAGTCCTACTCCTTGACTCACTGGGGCTTGTGCAGAGCAAAACCCTCACCTGGGAGTGTTGCTGCACAGAGAACTGAGATAGGCATGTTTGCTTGAATACCTCAGTCTGCAACCTGTGAAATTCTGACCATTTTTGATGGTTTTCTTTCCTAAAATGAGCGTTTGTGTCTGTTTCACATATACGTACAGTAAAAACAACTACGAATTTTACTAACCAGACCACTGAAAAATTAGAAAGACTACAAGATGAATTATTCCATTATTCCTTGGCTCTCCTCAGCTCTTTGTTCTAGGAAGGTGACATCATGAGTTGAAAGAAAAATTGATTTTCCATATGTGTGAATGATCATGAGGACTCTTTCTTCCCTTATTAATATTCTCTAGCTGTGTAACTTTTCCTGTTGCAAATATACACAGGTATTAAAAGAGGTGTGATGATGTATGCTTATAGTTTTACCATCCTAAGGATTTTTTTTACTGCATTTTAGAAACACAGTTACGGTGCTTGATTTGTTGCTGCATCTGTACAATTAGAAAATGATTGCTGGAAAAGGTTGATATGATAAGGAAACTGCACTCAAAAAATACATATGGTTTACAGGCAAAATTCAATGAAGAGTCTGATTAGTTCATGATTTATTTAATGCTTTTAAAGGCAAATGAATTCAAAGTATTCAGAGAGTGTTTTTTGTCCCAGAGGTCCTGTTAGGACTTAATATGGTCTTCTACTTGCTGGAATAGTCCTAAAGAAATAAGTGATGTGTCACAACCATAAGTGAAGGAATGCTGCGTAATATAAACAAATTATCAGTAAAACTGAACCAGCGGTACTTGCCTAATAAATTAAATTTGGGCACATTTTTCACAAACATTAATTTTAATGTTTACATCCTCTGTTTCTATTTCCTAGTGATATAGTTTTATGACTGTGACCTCAACAAGGATCTCTATTGATTGTTACCCACAATTGTTTGGCTCCAGTCTCTAACCTGTCAAAACTAAGCCTGTGCCTGGATGTGGGAAGAATAAAAGAATAAGCCAGAACCACGTAGTGAAATGTTGTACAAAGAAACAGCCATGACTTTTTACCTGGACAGAATTTTAAGAGAATGTTATTTCAATTCAAATCCCAGAAGTGAAGTCTAGTGGACCTAACTTCAGATTAGATATTAAAAGATTAAAAAAAAAACAAATAAATAAACAAACACCCACAAAAAACCCCTCAACAAAGAGGTTCGGGTTTAGATAAGACATTAGAAGAACATTTTCAGTGTAAGGGTGATAAGGCATTGAAATAAGATCCTCAGGGAGATGATGGGGTGGAGGGAAGGTGGTCTCTGGAGGCGTCCAAGGGGTATCTGGATGTGGCTTAGGCATGATCATGGTGGTGCTGAAGATCATTGGACTAAATGATCTTGAAGGTTTCTTCCAATCTTGATGATTCTGTGATTACACAGCTTGAGCCACGTTGTTCAGCTGACAGCCTTGGAGAGCTAGAGAGCTCCTCGTGAACCAGTCAGGAGCAACAGGTAAACCAGGGAGAGTAATTCACCCTCCAGGGGTGCCCTTTTTTGTCCCATGACTATGAAAGGGAGTTCACATAATTTACTTTAGATCCAGCCAGCTCTCAGACTTCCAGCTTTACTTGAAATGGATTTCACCCAGAAGTTATCTCCAGTGCACATACACACGCTGGCAAAGTTTGCACCCCGAGGAAAGAATCTTATGCCACAGAGATGACAAAACTACCCAGACCCCACGAGTCACATGGTGTAGTGCAGGACTGGGGTTTTATATCCCAAAAGTGTATTGGCAGGTGGAGAGATGGATATATGCAGGTGGGCTGCTGCAAAAGTACATGTGCCCCTGGTCACATGTGGCCATAACCACAGGAACTGGTATGAACAGCACATGGAGTGTGCAACAGAGCTGAGGGAGAAATCAGCATCCTCCAAATAAAACCCATAGGCAAAGGCCAGACAGGGTGTCAGATGCCTCAGTTTTCCTTTCCCATTTCATTTTTTTTCCTCAGATGTTGTAAAGTTTCTCAGAGCTGCCAGCCAGAATATGCCAGAAAAGCCTAATTTTGTTAAAAGAAAATGTCTTTAGTTGTGCCAAGAAAACTACATTTTCAGCAGCACTGAAAAACTTGGCCTTGGGACCAGATGATGGAAATACCTTCTTATTATTATTATCACATCTATGGAAGTTCTAGCAAATCATTTCAGAGCTCCAAAGGTTTCAATGTTCAGGAATGAGTGATATAGAAATGCTAATTAGCACATACATTTTAAACAATGATTTTCAGTCCTCTTTGAAATTGCAGCAGAATTATATTCTTTCCAAAGACAGCTCTGGATCTCAATTTTTTATTTTGTTATACAGCATAAAGGAATAATACATTTAAGAAGCTAATCAGGCTTAGTCGCACAAAACTTACAGACTTTTAAAAGGATTGCTGTAAAAATATTATTTAGTGCTTGAATGAAAGAAATCTGTTGGCCTGCCTATCTTTTTGAAGAAAAGTCAGTCTTAAAACTTTTGCTCATCAGTGGGTTTTGCTCATCAGTGGCTGCTGATGCAGCCAGCTCATGTATGTCGGCTGTAATCTACAACCAGTGCATTTTTTTTAAATCGGGCTCTGTTCCCATTCTCCAGGGTGTTCTAGAGGCATCTGCTGAGACTGTGCTTCAGGAACATCCTAACCTACAAGGCCCAAAGCAGTATCTGCCCAATGCGCAATCAAAATGCACATGCACAGAATGCTTCTACATCGCCAACACCTCAAAATTTTGTGTTGTTTGTGATGCCTAAGAACTCATACCAAAATCTAGGGCGTCAATAAGTCCTCTGCAGTAAAATCAGTGGGTTAGACTTGTTGCACTTCTGGACCAATTTTGGGACCCCAGTTAAAGAAGGGTGTTGCAAAACTGCAGCAAAGATGATCAAGGAGCCAGAACTTATGAGATACAGAGAAAGTTGAGGACTTTGGGCTTGCTTTGTCTGGTAAAGAGGAGGCTAAGAGGGGTCTAACAGCCCCCTTTGCAAAGGGCAGATGCAAAGAGCAAGCAAATTTTGGTAGTGGCCAACGTCTAGAAGAGGTAACGGCCCAGATTGTAGCTTAGCAAGGTCAGGCTGAACATTAGGAAAAATTCATCCACCTTGAGAGTAGTGCTGGAAAACTGGAACAGATAACAGGAGATGGGGGAATCTCCATCTTTACAATTGCACCAGACTTTGCTAAACAAGGCCACAGGCAACTTAATCTAGTGTTCTTGATAGCACCCCATTGAGTGGGAGGCCTGGAGTGGAAACCTCCTGGGCTCCCTTCCCACCCGTATGTCTATGAACCTGTGAAATAAACTGCTCAGCCTGTGTGATACTGGTAGATCTTTCAGCCTGGGGGCTCAGGGTCAAGGCTGCAGGGTATCAGTGCTCTGCTCAAACCTGGGGCTGTCTTCACCCCTGTTTTAAACCTCTTTGGCTTGCAAGGGCCACCACTCAAATCACTCCTGAGACTAGCACTCAATCCTTACCCCCTGTGAGTGTTTTTGGCAGTGTAGGAAAGGTCTGCATGAGTTTATGTATGGGTAAACTCATGGCAAGGATCTGCTGCAATCTCCTGGCAGTCCCAGGCTTGGCTGCCATGGAGATCTGACTGTCCCCATTGCTCTTCCCATGACTGTCTCACAAAGAATATATTTGGGATGAGGTGTCAGGTTGGGATTTTAGCTTTTCTGTGGAGAGGGCTAGAAATCTGGAGTTTCAACCATGCACAGAATCCACCTGCCATCCATACTTTATAATTTGGTTATACTCACCAAAGCATTTTCAGGTCAGACAAGTTTATTCAGGGAATTTCAATACTGAAGCAAATTAGGAAAAAAAAAAAAAAAAAGACCTGGCTAATATTTTCTAGCCAGGTCTACTGGTTAGTAAGCAAGCTGGCATGTGGAAGCTTGCAGGATTTATGAATGCACATAATCCCCACGAGCTCCAATGAGAACAGTGACCATAAATCCCTTCACTCAACACACCTCAGTGTATCTGCAGTTCAGCACACTCAGCAGAGCACTGAAGGAAGATGAACATTACAAGTACTGCTTTGCACTTATCACTGGCAAATTACCATAAAGAACTATCCTTAGAGCATCAACAAACAAAATAGATGATGAAGTATTTGCCTGGAGACATATATACAGTCTGATAATTTAGCTTAATTATCTCAGAAAAGTGATAAGTCAAAAGTATTGTCTCAGCTACAGCTGCTAGGAGATTTCCCTTTCTTACTACAAAGATTTTTACAAGTTTGAATTATTTTCTCTAATATGTTTTAATAATTTTGAACAAAATATGGAAACAGAAATACAAGTCTCTTTTGCCTTTTAAAGTTGATTGTATTTGTTTTGCACAGGGGGCTGGAATCCTGACTACATTTCAGTTAAATATTTAACTTCTGTATACTTAAAATTTACTCTAAAGACAGACTTGATGAATGTATCCATCTTCCTTCCCTGATCTGTTCTTCCCCCATGATGTAACCATCTCGGAGGCAGCTGTATTTCCCTCGGCTGCAAAGCTGGTCCAAGGACACCTCACAGAACTTGTCAGAAACACAGGGGGTATGAAACAGGCTCTTGTTTTGACAGGCAGCACAGAGAGCAACAGATGCAGTTAAAAATACCCTGAGATTTGCTGTTTCAAGGTCTTATTTTCACTTGCTGATGATTTTGTTCAACTGTACAACATTTTTTCACCCTTCAATCTTTCTATCCTTGGTTGATTTTCATTGGAAACTTCCAGCCAAAACACAAAGTTCAAAAAGAGGCTAAGGAACTGCCCTCCCCTACTATATTAAAATATTTCACATTGCAGCTTTAGCAGTTTCCCATGCTGCAACACACCCCTGATGTTTGGAAAGGTGGTTTCCCTGTGCTATGACTAAAAAAACCTCCCACAGCTGATGGAGTCAGGGCTCTCTGAAAAACACCATCCACTCCAGCAGAATTTAACAGCTGAATTCCCCAAAGCTCCAGATTTGATGTAACTGTAAATGATGTTGCCAGAGCAGGACCTCTGTCACCCCAGCACCCACCACAGGCCAGTCTGCCATGGCAGCCACTCAAAACCAGGGAATGAAATACACCCTTTCCAACAGAGCTGGAGAACAGCTCAGGCACCCAGCTCCTGACACTGGGCCCCAGTGTCAAACCCGGCGTGGCACCGGGGGCTCCTCTGATGCCCTGGGAAGGCTGACCTGGAACAGGGACTGGACAGAGCTAGAGAATAAAGCAGGTATCTATAGAAAGGCCTTTAAGGGTACATCTTGGGCAGGACAAGAGCCTGACCAGGGCTACACCCAAGGTGGACTTAGAATGGTCACAAAATGGACAACCGGTCACAAGTTCTTACCGTTTTATAAGTTTTGGTGCATTTGCCTATTGGGGTTTAACTGTCCAATTACAACTTCAGATTGTGAAGTATCATCCTTCTTGTTTTCCTTCTTCAATCAATTGTTGTTTGTGCTTTTGGGCCTGAAACTTGTGCTTGTCATCCTTGGCCTTCATCAGAAAAGGGATTTGTTTTGTCTACCTGCTCTGTGAAGAGAGCTTACTACCACTTAATATGAGGCTCAGAACTACATCCCTAGGCAGCACAGAATCTGAAAAACACAAAAGCTAAAACTTAAGGCATCACCTCTCCTTCCAGGGCCAGGCTTCTCCTGCAGGGAGGTCAACAGCAGATTTCTACCTCCAACCTCTAAGGCACATGGCTTCACTCACTGGTAGACTGTGCCAGACACTGCAGCACTCAGATGCCATTAGAAAAAAAAGTACAAATCCATGTGATTTGAATTATGTATTTTGTTCAACCTGAAATATGTTTCTTCGTTTTAGTTTGGGTAATTTTTAATGAATATAGAGGCACAGACCATGTAGAGCAGCGAGGAGATGGAGGGGCCTGGGTGTAGCAATAGCCTCAAATCAAACCTCATCCCTAGTGCTGTGTTCCAAGCTGAGTCTGACTTACTGCCTACCACTTTCCCTGGGGACCTTGAGAAACTCTGCAAGGGTGTTTTCTGCTTCTACTCCTGCAAGTCTTCCACTTTGTGTACAAAATAATCAATTTGTTGGATTAGCCAAGCAAGTACTCTGAACATGAGAGTGTCTCTTGCACAGTGGATATTTAATAGTTTAGTACTATATGGACTTAACTCTCAGGATAGCAAAGCTTTCTACAGTTGCTGAGGCACTAAAATAGTTTTTGAAATGTTGGAATCATTGGTTGAAACTCTAGTTCCAAAAGGGGCAGCAAAGGATCTTGAGGTGTGTAAAAGGCTGAAGTGTAGCTAAAGGCTAATGAGCAGAATCTCCTGAGGGGTCTGTACGTGGAGGCTGGATGTCCTTACAAGACCTGCATTAGCTGAGCCTGCTCCTGGAGAGAATTTAGCAGCACTTGTCTGGGCATCCCCTGCAGAGCAGGGTAAGGCAGTCTAAAGGCTCTGAATCCCTCTTCCTGTCAGTAAAGGGCTGGATGGACTCGTACCCATAAAACTGAAATAACATGAGGGTAGATGAGATACAAAGGCTACATGCAGAGTCAGAACAGAGTATTGGATATCTGTCCCACAAGGCAGGCTCCTGAGGCCCCCAGAGATTCTAGATGCTGCAGGGAAGCCTTTTGACCTCTGGACATGGGTCTTTGGACATGGCTGAAGGTACCACACCCTCCGCAGTCACCAGGGCATTGCTGCTGCAGTGAGGAGGGAAGACACAGCTTGCATTCCTAGCTGGGACACTGCTGTCCTCAGCTCGGCATGCTGGCCAGGAAGGAGTTGGGCTGGCATGCCAGAGGCATAGACACAGGGAGAAAGCGCCATTTCCACGAGAGGGGCTGGAAACAGCAGCAGAACAGCAGGGTAGAGAGTATGAAGCATCTAACTTTAGATGCAAAGGTAAATCTCAGAGGGGCAGTGACTTGAGTTATGGGAGAGCTACCCTGACAGTGACAGATGGTTTGGTCAAGGCACTTCAGCATCACAAGGTTCCCTGCTGGGCACAGTCATTCACCATTCACTGTCAAACACTACTGCTACCAGAGAGCTCCATCATATCACAAAATGGCCATGCCTTTGGTTCTGCCTTGCCTTCCAGAACCAAACCATCTCAATCATCATTAGCTGAGGTTGAATGAGCTCAATCATTACAGCTCTGCACAGTATTTTGCTGATCCCTGGAGATGTGCCTTGAATTCCACTTAAGTCCAACTGTGGATTCCTGACTGCTTTATTATTGAGTTAACCTTAAATCTTTAGGCAGCCTTCAGACACTAAGGCAGCCAGGCAGTAACTTTTAAATAAGCTTTTAAATATATAAATAAAAATTACTCCAAAGACTCCATATGCTTGTTATTTTGCTGAGACTAAACTAAATTTTCATCTCCAGGATAATGGATTTGTTTAAATTAAAGAACTCTGGTCTTTCCGGTTTGTGATTGTTTTCTTCTAAGATACAAGCCAAGTGAGTATTAAATGAGCCCAGTGCAGAGAGAAGAGGAAAAAGTGAAAATATAATTTATTTACATAGTGAATGCTCCACACAAGGTTCATAAAAACAAAGCATATTATGACAAGTGAATTAAAACCCAATTGCTTCCAGGTTCAAAGAGTCTGATGAGCTAATTAAGCAACGCTTTCTCAAATCCAACCCCTGAAGTGTCCAGGGGAGGTGAATAGCTGAGGGACACACTTTCAGACCACCTGCTCATGAATTCATTCCCTTTCACAGCATAGCTCTGCACCCTGAAGCAGAGCACTGGGAGCCACCTTCCCTCTTGGAGCTCCTCCCAGGAAGGGGAAGCTGCCTTGCAATGGCCTGGCGTGCCTTGCAGTGATCTGGCACCATCACTGTCCACAGGATGAGGTCAGGGCTGCTCAGCTTTGTGGCACAGGCATTCTCTATCCAGTAGACAATGGCACTTCCCTTTACCTCCTGGGTTAGGGGCAGAAGGAGGCAGAAGGAGGCAGAAGGAGGCTGTTTCACATCCTGCTGCCTGGGATGTGCGTGAATGCCAAGTGAACTCAGATAACTGGAGCCCACTAGGGGGGCCAGCAGTATAATGGCCGTGCAAGCAGCTGGCTGCAGCCAATTAAATCCTCTCAGTGTCCTATGTACAATCTGTAAATCTGTCTGCTGAATGATGTCTCCTTACAAAAACATTGTTGAAAAATCCTGCTGACTTCCAACAACGACAAGGTCCTCTGGCAGCACAAACTGGGACAATTCCCAGACAAACTTGATTCCAGCACTTCAGAAGTGGCAAGTTTTGGACGCTACATGTCGTTATCTGAGACTATCCCTACTGTACCCAATGCTGTAAATTTCTTTGTAATGTGTGTTTATCCAGCCTCATGTTTTTGCAAATCCACATGTCAGATCTTGAGCTACTTAGATTTTTGACTTTCACTCTTTTACTCCATCAATTCCAAGCATACACCAGGAAAAGTCCAGGGCTTATAAAAACAGTATGTTCAGCTTAGTCCTCTTCCATTGTTTTTTCAAGTATTTTATTATAAAATTTTACCTTTTAGGTGGATCAAACTATTTAAATCCTAACTTCATCATTTCTTCGAAATATAGGTCTGATTTCATCCATAAACCCTTTGCATGATAAGATTAACTGTATTTCGTGATGTTGGTCAAATTCCCACCTGATTTTCAAACCCTGTTACAGGAAACAAAATGTCTGAATTCATTGAAGTAGGATCTGTTATGGGGTGACTTCAGATTGAGGGTACATATTGGGATTTGGTCCATTTTAAAGTGACCTTTGACAATAATTCAGGAAAAAATTATCACTGAATGAAACTAGATTATGCACTTCTTAGAATTTTAATTCTGAGGCTTTCAATATACAAATTAGTTTTGATCATTCTACAGCGATATGCAAGACTGAATATGCTTTAGCCTGAAAGCACTAGAAAGCCACATTTTCCTTGTACACATAGTGTATCCAGAGTCAGAGGGGAATTGGTGAACTATGGTCTTCTGAAACAAAACAAACCACACTGGCTGTGTCACAATCTGAAATGTTTATAAAGGTCAAAGGACTCTGACTTTTTGTCTCTGTGTCTTTGTTAGGCCACTGTCAAGACTAGTACAATCATTGTTTCAAAGCTCTGTAATTCATATTTGTACTTTAAAAGCAAGAAATATTCCTTAAATGGTAGGGGTAATATAACCTCACATAACACATAGTAACATACTGGTATTTCCACAAATTATGGGCCAAGTATGCTTCCACACAGAGAATGATTTTATATTCCAATGGGTACACTTTTCATTCAGTTGCATGTCAAAAGTTGTTGCTCTCTAGGGTCCAAAGCACTCTAACACACTCTCTCCAACCATGTGCAAAATGGAATATCAGAAAGTATTGTGAAATTAACTGTTTCAAGAAAAATTAGTCTCCAGTTACCCAAACTCTTCAGATTGCAAATAAATCCAGCCTTGTTCTAATACAATTAAATTGATTTCCTTTTATGAAGGCTTCTAGGAAAGGATCTGGTATATCAGTGGTTGGATATACTCAATTCAATAAATGTAAATATGAAAAGAATTTTTATGCAAAGCTTTTGTTGGCTTGTCGCACTGGTGGATTAAAAATTGGCAGTAGCACAGGTTTCCTCTTTGAGAGCTATTTTCTCAATTTAGATGTGATTTTACCGTCCTGTAAGATACTAGAAAATAAAAGGAATCATTGCATCCTTTTCTATCCTAACACGGAACCCCTCTGTGGAAAATAATCTCTTATCTATACTTAGGTATTAGGGAAAAACAGGAAGATAATTTAGGCTGAGTTCAGATATGAGAAAAAATATTCAAAACCTACAAATTCTCTCCTAAACACCTCTGGTTTAATTCATTCTCAGTGTTGTCACAGAAACCCCACCAAACTGCTTTTCTTCATGAGCTTTCTTGTAATTTCTGCTCTTGGACTGAAAATAGAGGCGAGGGAAATCTGTTCTAATTCTCCACTAAAACTCCTTATGCACAACTTCAGCTGTCTCAGTAGTATGTCATAGGAGAAAACATTTGAGCTTTCTTGTGTCTATTCCAACAACACCCAGGAAATGAAAAGAAATGAGAGGATCTAATGGAGATGGAGACAGTGCTTTTTCAGTAGTGCCCAGAGAGAGGACAGGAAACAATAGGCCCAAAACAAAATATAGGACACTGCACTTAGAGAAGCATTTTTACCATGAAGATGGGAAACAGAAGATGGCATAGGTTGCCCAAGGAGCTCCTTTAGTCTCTGTACTGGACATGGTCCTGGGGAACTTGCTTTCAGCAACAGACTGGATTAGGCAATCGCCTAAGGTGCCTTCCAGGCTCAGCCACCCTGTGATTCACCTGGATGTTGATTTCCTCCCAGAGAGTACAAGTCCATTACTCCAGGCAATATTCTCAGGCACAACTAGGTATGTTTTTGGACAGACAGAAGAGCAAAGCTCTGAACAAAACCGCAAAGCAAGTGTACTGATGGTGTACATGTACCATAACTTAAATCCATATAAAACATAGGACACAGTCCAAAAAAGCCCAGCACAGTGACCTCTACACCTTAGACTGAAAAGAAATTTGGAATAAATCATTTTATAAGGCTTCTGGAGGGATTTAATTTTCTATTTGGCAGAGCAGCACACCCTCCATGTTCAAGTGCAACTTCCTGGCACGTCCTAGGAGAGCATCTATCTCCCACCAAAGCTCCTCTACAAATCAGATGCAAGGCAGAGGCACCTTATTTCTACCAGATCTCCAGGGCAGGTCCCTCCCTTAGGAAGTCATCAGAAAAGTCTGTGTGTCTACACTGACTATCCTGACAGCAGAGAATGACGAGCTCTGATAGAGGCGCCCGCGCTGGAGGTGTCTGCACAGATGAACTTCACCAGCACTGGCAGTAACTGAGACCTCACTCCTCAGGAAAGCTCCTGCCTAGGCAGTCCCAGCACAGCTTTCAACCTCTGCATGCAGGTTTGTCCCACAGAACAGCACTGAACTCCAGAAGGAAGCAAGGACCATGCAAGAGATGTTCATCTGGAAATTGCCCCTCTTAGGAAGGGTGTCACTGTGTCTAGCAGATAGACAAACATATTCTGGTAATAAGGGGGAAGATTTCAAGTTAAATTTCCACTTACATACTGACCTAACTTTGATCCACAGAAAGTCTACTTCAGCGTCACAACATGCTGGATCCCCTTCAATTAAAACACTTACTGAAGCATATGGGCTCTCCAAGCTTATAAACATTAGACCCTAGAAAGTTAAATCCAACAAGTTTCGTAAGCCAACAAGGCAGTACTAAGACGTAAAGATAACAAAACCATCAAAATCTGGAAAAGGCTGAGCAAAATGCAAAGCTTTCCCAGCTGTCATGATCTTTAAAATATCTCCATTCTGTAACACTTGGTTGGCTTTTCATTTTCGGGGGAGAGTCAGCATGAAATCACATTTCATACTGAGCCTACCAAGTGACAGTCCCTCCTATATTCCTGTCAACAAGGAATAAATTGGATTAGTCTCAGACAGCGTATGGTGTTCTGAAGAGGTAAACATATGCCAATAAGAAGTAACATAACTCTCCAATTTAAACAAAGTAATGCACAAAGGAAGCCAGCAAGAGCCATACCAAACTTGTATTAGTCATAATAGGCAGCTGCAGAACATGGGATGCCAGAAGATTAACCCAACCCCTACTGACCATTAAAAGTGTTGCAAATAAGAAGGGCAAACTTGTTTTGCTGAACTTATAAATGGCATATAATGTCATATCCTGGAACATGAAAGGAAGATACTGGGAAAGAAAATATGAATTCACATCACCACTTTGAAGCCGATCTGTAGCGACTGCAACTTGTGCTCCTGCCTGGTCATGATGCAAAGCCCAGGCAGTAACGCAGGAGTAACTGTCTTCACTTTGCTTTTCAGCTGCTGCAGGCATGCAGAAGAGAAACAGCCATCTTGGTTAGTGGGAAAAGGGATGACACTGGAGAACTGATCTCTCACAGAGGTCAAAATTGGATTACACTGGACAAGGAGGGGAGGAAGAAGATAATCTATTCCTGCTGCTCACAGTGGACTAAGGAGCCTGTTTTTCCAGTCCCAAATCCAGGAACAAAACCACAATTCTTCCTGCCATCCATAAGCAGGAGAAAGGTAAAAATAGAAGCTACTTAATCAAGAGTGTTTCTCTACATTCAGACCATGGTAAACAGAGGGTACTCACATGCAACTACTTGTGTGTTATATTACAAAGACTTAATTTGAATTAAAGTAGACCTAGTTACCTACTGCTTGGTCCCTTGCAAATGGACAGGGTTTTTGCCCCTTTACGGGTGAGCTTTAAGGAAAATTGACTCTGAAGAGTCTGGAGAATCTGTTGGAGCAGTCTTGGAGGATACAACAGCTGGGTGATGTAATCTGCTGCTAGCTCTGGACCATATGCTGAGCAGAGTCTATGCACACAAACACAGTTCCCTCCTCCCATTAGCAGCTGGGAAGAAATTGAATTATATAGAAATTAATCAAACCTTCATTAATCTGCATGAAATCCACAATATTTATGTGCCTAGATGACATTTCAGGGAAACTATTTTGCACAAAGGAAAAAAAAAATATGTCCAGAGAACAGATGCATAAAATGTAGTATTCGATCTTATTCTCACTTGTTGCAATCAACTTTTTGATGCCAGAGTGTTCTGTAGTGATAATGCAGGGAGATCTAACATGCCTTTACCATTTAAGCAATTTTCAGGACTATTAAAGAGACAGTGCTGTGCCTGTGTGAGCCAGCACAACAGCTGTTACAATCTCTGGAATGGCCTGTACCATACCTTTTACATTAGAGCATCTGAGGCAGAGAAAATGCTGCCCAGGACATCAACAGCATCCTTAGACCTTCAAAACAAAAAGCTCCAGGGAATGAGCTGCTACATAAAAGAGCCACTTAAGCTGATATATGCATTTAGAGCCAGAGCAATATTACCAGGTAGGAGGCTGTGTCTGCAGCACTACAATAAACACCCAAGGCTTTTCTAACCTCTCTTCTCCATCTGTCCTAATGTTCCTCTGAACAGTGCATACTTTGAAATAAGAGTCATAGTAAAATGGATGTGGAGTAATGGTCCTCGCAGATCACTGTCAGACGTTGCAATGCACTTTTCTTTAGCAAAATCATTTTTCAGCAAGCATCTTCCCCTGGCAGCCCAATGGTATTTTAAGACACTATTCCACTCTGCTTGAGGTGGTAAACAATAGTCCACATCAATAAAAGTACTTGATAATTATTAACATATATTGTAATCTTTAAAAAATACTATCCATCTATCTATATGATAAAGACTATATAACAGAGTCAAAGAAGAGAAGGATGTATCAGAAGTGGTCTTCCCCATACTCAATACTGGAGCCAGTTCTGTTTAATATCTTGAAATGCTTCCCAGGATATCAAGACCATCTTTAGACCTTGCAAACAAAAAGCTCCATGAAACAAGCTGCTGAATAGAAGAACTTCTGGTTTTGTCCACCAGTGATCAGGACAAGGGGATTGAGAGCCCCCTCAGTCGGTTTGCAGGTGACACCAAGTTCGGCAGGAGTGTTGATCTGTTGCAGGGCAGGGAGGCTCTGCAGAGGGATCTGGACAGGCTGGATCAAAGGGCCAGGGCCAGTTGTATGAGGTTCAGCAAGGCCAAGTGCCAGATCCTGCACTGGGATCACAACAACCCTAGGCAGCGCTACAGGCTGGGGGCAGTGCCTGCAAAGCTGCCTGGTGGAAAAGGCCCTGGGGGTGCTGGTCAGCACAGCTGAACATGATCCAGGCTGTGCCCAGGTGGCCAAGAAGGCCGATGGCATCCTGGCCTGGCTCAGCCATGGTGTGGGCAGCAGGAGCAGGGCAGTGACCGTCCCCCTGTGCTGGGCACTGCTGAGGCCACTCCTCCAATGCTGTGCTCAGTTCTGGCCCTCACTGCAAGAAAGACCTTGAGGGGCTGGAGCGTGTCCAGAGAAGGGCAGCAGAGCTGGGGAAGGGTCTGGAGCACAAGTGCTGTGAGGAGCAGCTGAGGGAGCTGGGGGTGTTTATCCTGGAGAAAAGGAGGCTCAGGGGGGACCTCACTGCTCTCTAAGTGCCTGAAAGGAGGGGGCAGCCAGGTGGGGGTCGGCCTCTTCTGCCAGTAACAAGTGATAGGAGAAGAGGAAACAGCTTCAAGTTGCACCAGGGAAAGTCTAGATTAGATACTAGGGAAATTTGCTACACCAAAAGGGTTGACAAGCCCAGGAACAGGTTGTCCAGGGAGGTGGTGGGATCACCATCCCAGGAGATATTTAAAAGACATTTAGCTGTGGCACTCAGGGACATGGTTCAGTGGTGGACTTGTCAGTGCAGTGGTAATGCTAGACTCAATGATCTTAAAGGTCTTTTCTAACCAATGTGTTTTTAAGATTCTGTGATTCTGTGTTTGGAGATAGGGGCAAGGGGAAGAGAGAGAGAAAGAAGAAAAACTATTACCTGTGGATCCCCAGAATAAAGAACAAACGGCAGCAGCAGTATCCCTGCTGAGAACAAATGAGGAACTGACAGCAGTTAGTAGGTAGACACCCACAGTACGTTTTTCACCTGCTGCTCTGGATAAAATCATGCATCAAAGAAAGACATTCTAGTGCTGGCTGATGAAAACTGACAACAGAAATTTCAGTATACCAGCTCTGGCACAGCTATGTTTTGAACTCTTCAGGTAGGATTCAGCTCAAAGACTAATGTGGCTAAATTTAGACGTGTACATGCGCACTGGGTACCTCTGCTCCCTTTGTTGTCAGTGGCGATAGAATCAAGTCATTCACAGAACCCAGAGAGATATTCAACTCATCATAAAACACAGAGGGACATGTATGGCTGTCTGGACTGCACTGACTGTATTGTCAGGGTGTGACTCCACAGAAAAGCATCTTGAGCTGCTCTTAATTATCCCATCTCCAGCAGCAATCCCAGCAGAGAAGTGTATTTCACAGGTCCTCTGTAATATTTACTGGGCCCATGAAACTCTCTTGGATACCTCACAGCACCTAAATCAGCAATAAGCACACAAACATAATCAACTGAATTCCATGGTAGAGCTCCACTGCTGAGATTTAAAGGTCAGATCCAGAATCCTGCAGACAGAAAGGCAAATAATGCTTAACAAAATGTGAAAAACAAGTATTTTCTTACTCTGCCATTAGGTATTCTTCTGCCCATGTTTCTGCAGTCTACTTTTGTGTTTTTCAAGCATTCCACAGCTTTAATTCCAAGAGTCATATCAAAAACAGCACAATGTTTAGTAAAGCCTCAACTATCACTCATAGAAGAGGTTAATAACCAACAAGGCATTTCTATTTCTGCTTCATATATAGTTATATTTGTTTTGTAAATAAGAAAATGCAAATGTACTTTCATGCAAATGTAACCTTTCTACTTGTAAAATGAAATGAATGAATGAAAAAGGCGTCAGCATCGCTTGACTTTATAATAAATTTTACGGCACCTAGAAGTTGGGCAGAAGGAAAGCTGAAGAGTTTTGTTCCAAAATTACTAAGGAAAAAAAATACAAAATATATTTCTACCTCTCATCATGCAAGTTTTTAGTACATGCTGGTAGGCTTCATAGTGATAGTGTAGAAGCATTTTCAAGGACTTACAAAAATATAGCAGATCTGACAAAGACAGTGACATGTTTCTTCTGTTCCCCTCAAAGAAGAAAAAGATTGACAATTAGCACCTTCTTAATGTCATTTGGAATGCCAACACGTAAACTGTAACCTATATTCCATCAAAAACTCCAGCTATTTTGAAAAATCTCTGGAACTGGCCCCAAGGATATAAATGAACGAAACAGGTAGGATAGGCTGCTGAATTTAGATTCACTGTGATTAAGTCATTGCAGTTTTTTATTGCAAGGTCATAGCATTTTATTGCACTTGACACAGTAGTGCCCTGAAAGCCCTCATGTCAGTGAGTAGGTAATCAGAGTCCCCGTGCATTCTCCTCAGATAGAGAGAGAGAGCAGCTGTGGACAGCTTGGCTGTAGCTCAGCTGCAGATGGAAGGTGAG
This sequence comes from Prinia subflava, assembly GCF_021018805.1. Taxonomy (NCBI): domain Eukaryota; kingdom Metazoa; phylum Chordata; class Aves; order Passeriformes; family Cisticolidae; genus Prinia; species Prinia subflava. The sequence continues at coordinate 34,575,295 of NC_086249.1, forward strand.
GAGAAGGAGAGGCCTAGACTTTCAGCATCTGGTCAAATTACAGAGTTACAGAATGAGAAAATACTCTGAGTTGGAGGGGACCAACAAGGATCACTGAGTTCAGCTCTTAAGTGGTTGGCCCTATTGGGATAAAAAACACAACCTTGGTTTTATTAGCACTATCCTTTGAGGAAGAAACACTGAAAAGAGAATGCCTAAGTGGAACAAAATGAAAGGAAACCTGCACAAGGGGTATCAGTCACTCCTTTTAGTTGGTAAGTCCTGGCTGGTTTTCATGCAGTGCTTACCTTAAAGAAATGCCTATGCAAATTCACTTTAAAGCTTTGGCTGATTTGGTATCCCATCAGAGCAGTGAAGAATACTGAGAGAGAGCCACAGTCATTCTATTTTAAGCCTAAATTTGAGTGGCAGCAGAAATCCAGAATAGCTCAAGCAGAGCACAGCTACTAGAGCCTGCAGAGAGGACAGAAGGTCAGGAATAGCTGATGAAATGCCAGCTACATATGAGGTGCTTCGTTGATTTTAAGGTCAAAAATACATTTATAGTCCCTACTGATTCAGAATTTCAACAAACAACTTCCACTGGGAACAATTATTTACAAGTGTACAGAATTCAATTTATGTGGCCATTGAAAGGACATCGTGAGTCACCAAAAAAAGAGATAATAACTGAAGTTGTGTGTGCAAATTATGTCATCTAGGATGGAAATACAGACCAGAGATGATTGATAGAAAGCATAAATAAACATTAAAATAATTTAGCAACTTCTTAATCATAGATGTATTATAGCAGGGACACTTACAAAGACAGAATTGTTAGCATCTGTACACTTACAATTTGGCAAAAAAACACCCTTCCAAGAAAATACCGAAATACATCCTGAACAGCAAATTATTTCATTTACTAGGGAGCCTTAAAGGAACAACACATTGCTTTTCAAATCACATGCTTACATGTAAATTGCCAGGAAGGACGAGGCGTTCATCTGGTTCAGCTGCCTGCTTCTGGCATCAGGAGGCATAAAAAAGCACCTGGGCTTCTGTGCCAAGCTGTGTCACAGGGTGAAAATCTCGGCCCCAGCCTGAGCTGGAAAATGCATTTTGCCTTCAAGTAGGAGTGCAGTTCGATTTCTCCAGCACTCTTCATTTCACTTGATTTTATTTAAGTATACTCACATTTTATTTAAGTATAAACTGGAATCTCTTAAAATCTGAAATCTCTTCTCAATTTCAGTCAGTCCATGGAGGGTTTCCATTTGGCTCTGGGACACAGCAGGACAAAAAAAAAGCCATTTTTTGTGCACAGCACTTTGCCTCCCTTTCACTTTGCCTTACTTGAAGGCCATTTCCCATCATGGAGTCAGACAAACCTATCTCTGTTAGGACAGTGAATGTTGCCTCTTATTTCAGCTCTGCATAAGGCCAGATCTTTTCAATGGTGGCTGGCACCTGGGTTTTTAACCCAGGTTCCACTGTACACATCAGCAAGGTCCTCTGATATTTCATGAGGACCTGCTCAAAACATTTCTGATTGCTTTTAGATTGTGTTCCTCTGAAAGCAGCACCCGGAAGCGAGGCATTTCAATTAAATATGTCCATTCCCATGAAATCTTTCAACAGAAAAATGGCTGCAGGTTTTGTTTAGACAAAGGCAAACACTCCATTGTGAGGTTTTTCTTCCACATGAGTTTTGATACATTTCAGTGTTTGAGTTTGATTTTTTTCCATAATACATCAGCAAGCTAACAGTGAGTTTTACAGTACATGGTGTTTAATGCTAAATAAGCTGTACTGTGTTTAATATTGAAAAGCAATAATAAAGTCAAACTATAGCATCATAGAATCATTAATGTTGGGAGAGACCTCAAAGACCATCAAGTTCAACCATTAACCTAACACTTCCATGTCCATCACTAAACCATGTCCCTAAGACGTGGCCACATCTTTTGAATACTTCCAGTGCTCCCACCACTTCCCTGAGCAGCCTGCTCCAATGCTTGCCCAACCTTTCAGTGAAGAAATTTTTCCTAATATCCAATTTAAACCCTCCCTGATGAAACTCGATGCTATTTCCTCCTGTCCTAAAATGTGTACAGATATGAAATTATATTCTGAGTTACAGCAGCATAAACAGTAATCACCAGTTTAGGAAATTGGAGCAAAATGTGCTCGGCTGGGGTCCACAGAAAACAAAACAAAGCAAAGAGCCAAAGATATTAGAATCAATTAGCATTAAAAAGTACAATTGATGGAGAAAGGGTACACAAGAAAAGTGATTGGACAGTCTCATACAAGAATTGCCTTTACTTGCCATCACCTTAACTCATCACTCAGTTGTCACAGCTACTCTTCATAACAAGCTGTGTTTGCATCTTTTCATACTAAAGCAGCATTTCTGTTACATGTTAAGTTTTCAGAATAAACAATTCAAAAAGAACTACATTTCATCTCTGTAGACTGTGTGACTTTCCCTTCCTCCATTAGCAGTACCTGACCTGGCTTATGTCCTGCTATCAGATGTGGTGGCAATGTGCAACTGCTGAGCCCTCTTTGAAGGAGCCAGGAAAATGCCCACCTCCCAGTATTGCCTAGAAAATAATGGGCCCAGGAATTAAAGGTCATTCTCAGGCAGATCTGCAGACTCTCTCTGGATGTTACACTGAACTTCAAAAAGGTTTTAAACTCCAATTCAAAAATGCCTTTTGTCACTAATGCATGGATACTTCTGCGACCAATTCCATGATTTGCTCTCAGACAGGAGCATCATCAGTCCTTGGCAAAAAACTAGGCTTCAAAACACAATGTGCTGGCCTTTCACTGCTCCTGTCCTGCAAATACCTGTTTGGTATTTACCATGTACCATAGTAACAGACTCAAGAAAACTGCCAAGGTATATGTCAGCCAGGTGTGAGGAAAATGGCCTTTTGTATTTGAATAAATGCAGCAAATTATTATTGAGCTGTTCCTGAAAAGAAAATTCAAACTCTCTTGTTTTTTCATGCTTTAGAAAAAGACTGTGTATATTCCTTACACAGCAAGGATCCTTAAAGGACAAATCTCCTTCCTTAGGCTTCCTACAGACACGGATATAGAAGCTGAGGATATAGGAGGGAAATTGGCCTCGTAGCAGAAAGGTGCCTTGATAGAAAGGTGCACGATGCAGTGAATCAAGCACATGAGAGCACCAGTGTGCTCGTGGGGAGAGATCATGGCTCTGTGCAGCAGTCACTTGAGACCATCAAGTCAGACGTAGCATGGTCACAGCTCCAGCTGGTCAGCCTCTGCTCCAGCCTCCAGCTGGTCAGCTCTGAGGTCAGATCAGGCTGCTCAGGGCTTCAACCAGTTATGTCTTGAAATCATTCAAGGACAGAGACTAGACAGCCTCTCTGGGCAAGATGACTGACTGTCCTCATGGGAACACATCCTTCCAAGCTGTGCCATCCCCTCAGTGATGCCCCTCCCCAGGGGTGTCATGTAAGGTTCATCCCCTCCCCAAAGCCATCTCTACCTCAGACTGAGAAAGCCTGGCTCTCCCAGCCTCTCCTCACAGGCTCCATGCTCCAGCCCCACCAGCTTAGGGGCCTCCCCTGAACAACAGCTGTTTTAATGTTGTCTGTCCTGTACTGGATGTGCAGATGTGGTCTAACAGCTAGTGGGGGCGGGGGAGGAGGGTGATAATGACTCCCTTCGACGTCTGACTCTGTCCCTGTTCATACAGCCCAGGTTGCTCTTGGCCAGTGGTGTTGCTGAGATTTGCTGCTGACCCATGTTCCTCTTACTGACTACCAGAACCTCCAGGACCTTCCTCACGAGCTGTTCCCCAGGCATTTGGCCCCAGCCTGTGTTGCTGTGCAGGGCTCATCCATCCATGGGGCAGGACTTGGCACTATTTCTTGCTGAATTTCATGAAGTATCTGTCAGTCCATTCCTCTTCCTTCCTAGGTCCATCTGAGTCACCCCCTTACCTTCCAGTGAACCAAGAGGTCCCCCAGTTTGTTGTCATCTGCAAACTAAACAAAAAGGCACATCCATGGGTACCTCCCATCTCAAGAGATGCATCTTATTTTATAAATGTTTTTTATTTAGGAGCCTATTCTGTGTTCCATCCAAAATCCTCTTTCCCACTGGAGTATGGCTGCACTCTGACATGTTGATTTCATATCTGTTTTGTCCCAAACGTGTTTGTTCTCTCCGTGTGAGGTTTCCCGCCGTGTGCTGCTGCGCAGTGCGAGCTGTGCCTCCTCTGTGGATGCCAGTGGGTGCCAGAGGCACACTTCCACTAAATGTTCATGCCTGGGGAAAAGCTCACACACCAGAAGTGTCAGAGGCAGCTGCCCACAGCGAAATAGGAGGTGCCAGAGATCCATACTGCTGGGAGCACAGTGCAAATGGAACTCCTCTCCAGGACCACCCTCTCTGGCCAGGCTGAGCACAGGAGCACCATGCAGAGCATGTGTGCAGACAGTGAACAGAGTATCAACAACACCAGTTGTATCGGTTCTGGCTTCCTTTTCTGCCAAGGTCGGGATTAACAGCACGAGAGACGAAGTTCGTGTTCAGACTTGGGTGTTCATTAGCTCTTATCTATTTTACAGTCTCACAAGCTGTGAGTTCTGCAGTACCTCCAGTTAACAAGGTGCAAAATGGAGTAGCTCTCTATCTCTACAAGGTCTTTGCAAGGACAATCCGTCCAATTGTGAATTGACACCTAAATTATTTTTACTTTAAACCCAGTAACTATAACCCTGTAACAATAGCCTGTTCCAGGGCCTCAGGTCAAATGTAGTGCTTGCTTGAGGGTCAGTGCCTTTTAACACAGAAAGGCTGAAATTCTCAGCTTCCAGAATTCCAGCAGCTAGTGGCCATTCTGCTGGCCATTCCTAACAGGATCACTCTTAGCCTTTGATTCAGAGACATTTAAATGCACACAGCAGCAACTGCACTGAGCAAGAGGACTGAGGACTGCTCACAGGATGAGGTTTCAGGGTAGGGCTTGTTTCATCCGGTGTCAGCCATATGAAAGTCAGGAGTTTAATTTGTTAGGATCTTGCTATGCAAATGGGGAGAGAAGACCACAGAAGGAACCTGAACTTATCCTTCCTGCCCTTCTTCAGGATAGGATGAATCATCCCTAGCAAGTGCCTGTCTCTCTCCATGCTTAGGTTCTCCTTCAAGTGACTAAATTTGGATGAGGATGAGAATGAGAATTCTTCAGCCTGTGTAGGGTTAGTATAAATTCAATGAATGAAGTTTTTTACTAGCACTGCAAAAGTCAGAGCTCTGATGGGATCAAGGGAAACTCTTTGTCTCACTAGCACAGCTCTCTCTCATTCCCCTCAGTGCTCTAGCAATCTATTCAGTTTGCAAACTTTTTGAAGGCAGGGCCTGACTCCTCTCTGCTGGTAGAGCAGCTGGCACATGGTTAGTCCTGTACAAACAAACAATAAAAATGCTCTCTAGAAGCAGATGTTTGGAACCCGTCTCAGATGGAAATGGCTCCGTCTAATTTGATGGAGCACAAATAATGTGTTACATGCAATTACCTCCATATGAATGTTGGACTCATTAATTAAAAGGGGACTTGGAGAATTTACTACACACTTCGTCAGCCTGGCCTCACAGGTAGATGTTTTCCATACAAATGACTATGGGTGTCAATCCTGGTCTTAGTAACATCCATTGTGAAAATGTCACCAAATGCAGTGGGAGACAGACTTGGTTCTCTCCTCAGAGGAATGACTGTGAGTATTCCCTTTTCCCTTCAATATGAGCAGACAGAAATATTATTAGGCCAATGAGGATATCACCAAATAATTTTCTTTGAGATTTTTTAAATCTTTAAAAATAGTGTATCAGTACTTGAACACTGATGCTGTTTCTCTCATCTCATAGAGAGATTTTACAGCTTCTGAGCTGCTATACTGACCATCAGTGTGTAGCTCTCAAACAGAGGAAAAGCGAAGGTATGAGATAGGTGGTATTCGTTCTGCTCATCCCATATTTCTTCCTGGATTTTAAAATGCTGACTAATATGCTATGTGCTAAACCAGAAATGGTTCCTCCTTTGGTCATCCATTTGGACCAGTTAGGTTTTTACTGTAATGAGACACTCTAGAGACAAAGTTAGCAGATAGTTTAACCTACAGGAATTTAGTGAAAAGGTATGAACTATGTGCTTTCAACATACCAGAAGATACCTGAGAAAAAAAGATAGTATATATTTATATATACACTAGAATATATAAATACAGAATTTCAGTGTAACAGAGTTTTTCTTTCAGCTGAAATTGGATCTTACACTTCCATCATCCCCAGCAGCCTTTCACAGATGTAGATATCAGACCTATGTGTCTTTAACTTGGCTTCTGGCTTTCAGAACCCAGACCTCACTTAACCTATCACTTCTGTTTATAACTCTATCAATTTAAGTTATTAGTCATTACCAGCAGCATAAGTCAGAGAGGAATCAGAGCTAGTTTGAGTTTTCTGCTATGACTACCAACAGATTCAGAGCTACAGACAGAAAAATATGGGCAGAGTCAGTGCTTCTGAAGTGTCTTCAAATTCACAACTTCTGGGAAAGAAACATGGATCTTTGGCCTCCCAGGTTACACTCACTCTGCTTAATGGAGAGATCTGAATCCTAATCCTGATGGTGATAAGTCCTGGTCAAAACCTCATGGGACAGGCTTCTCCCAGAAAAAAAAAATAGCTTGGAGCAACAAAATTTGTTTGCAATCACATTCCTTTAGCACCATATTCTGGGCTAGGATCAAATGTTTTCAGCATAAAGGAAAATGCCAAAAGACATCATTACTGTAAACAGTTGCACCTCCTGATATTACAAAGACCTTGTCTTTTTTATTTTCATTCAGAATATAGCACCATTTCATTAAAACATGAAGGGAAAATCATGTGATTTACAGAAAAAAAAGATGTTTCAAAATCATGCAGAATTATTTTAATGTATTGTGCTCTGTATAATAAGGGATGTTCAAAATTTCTGCAGTTCCAAACTGAGAACAAAAACAAATACTACAGTGAGAAAAAGCCTCATGGGAGGTAATTCTGCATTTTGACCAGCTCTATTAATAGCCCTGAAATTCTGATTAAGTTTGGGCTGCAGGCCATGAAGTTAGGATTATCTTCATATGGAATTTGAAAGAAAAATGGAGCCTGAATATTAGCAACTATTAACTAATTTAAAAGCTCATTACACTGGAACAGCACATCAGAGGAATTCATGGAAGATCTTTCTCTTGTAGCACTGAACACACAAATGGACAAAAACACTTAGAAAGCTTTGCTACGGACACGAAGACAACCTCATAAATTATTCTATCCCAGCAAAACATTTCCATCTCTACTATCTGTCCCTGTCAGTGAACGCTAGATGCTGAGTTTTGTCAGCATCTGACAAAAGAAGACTGAGTTTGATCTGACTGCTGCAGAGCCTTTTGGAGTTTCATCATTTCAGATTTCAAAAATGCTTAAGCTAATTCAAGAAATTTCTCAAACCTGAACATTCCTCGGAATCTTTTAGAGGAAATTACTCTGAGTGCTGCACGTGGAATATTTTCAGCTCTGAGGTTTGAATTCACGGTAGTAATTGGAAATGTGAATTTTTTTAGTAAGCTAAGTTTGCTCCTTGAAACTTTTCTCTCTGAGGCATGTTTCTATATATGCTCTTTCACGGACACTGTGTGTTCCAAATTGTCCAGTCCTCCCATGCATTGGAAATGTAGCGCTTGTACCAGTAAGAATGGCATGTCTGCTTTTCTGGATTTTTGGTTCCTAATGCTTCTTTAAGCAGCTGTTTACCTCCATCCAAGTAGCAAAGCTACATGTAAAGATACATGTAAAATATTTTCATGATGAAATTTTAAGGCTGATCATTCATTGTTTTGTTCCATCCAGTTCATTTTTTCCAGTTTCTATGGTGAAAACCATGTGATACCCATAGTAAATTCCTTGCCAAAGTTAAAATATTTTCCACTTTCAATTTTCCAGGAACTCGGTATGATCACATTGTACTTCAAGAAATGAAAAATCGACTTTCTGAAAACAAGAAAGTGTCTGAGGCCCCAGATCACTTAATTTTCTGTGGTTGGTTAGAAGATCCCATTCCCTGAAATTTGTAGTCTGGCCATTGGCTTCCAGAGATTTGTTATCTCCTTGTTGCACTGTGAGATAATACAAATAATGTCAGCAATATTACTAATAAGCTTGTTAAATAAATAATGCACCGAACATTGAGGTGCACTTGCAAGGAAACCAGAGACAGTCCCCTGCCTCCCTGCCTGCTGCTCCCAGGGAAGAGCACATTTCTTTGCCCCTGAAATTCTCCCCTAAAAAGAGCCACACCTGTGCATATTGATACATCTTCTTTAGGCATTCAAAATTAAACAACTACCTGGAAAATCTTCAACAGAAAGGAATAGAAAAAGCAGACTACATACTAGTCACATTAAAGAATTCACTGCCAGAAGGTTCTGTGATGCTGAGAAATAGGCATAGCGTATCACATAGCAATAAGCGTATCACAGCATTGCACAACATAACAAAGAAGGCAAGGCAAGTTAGTTTGGCCAATTTCCAATCAAATCAGAAATTATCCAGCTCAGACCCTCCCTACATATACCTACAATCTCCTTATTTTCACTTCTTAAACTGTGGTTCACTAGTTACAGCAGGAGAATTCTATCTGAAAAGTGACTTCATCAAGGAAATAAAATGCTTTTCTTCTATGCCTTGCCTATGTCAATAGCATAAGTTTTAATGCTCTATTAATGAAGTACTGACGATTTTTTAAAATCTAAGTGCTGGTAAAATACAAATACTTCTACATTAAGAACAGATTCCTTGCTTATATGAGGGAAGGTTTATATTTTATCTGTTCAACCTTGAGTTCTAGGAAAATTAAGGCTTTCAGATGAAATTTGAAAGCAGTTATCACTGCAGCTACTACATTTGTAAAAGGTCACTTTGCACTGGTCAGGTTAGTTCCATGCCAGCTGAGATATTTGCTTTAAACAGCTATAGTCTTAGAGAAATCACAGCACTGAAAATCTCCCTGTCTGTGGGCTGGTGTAAGAAGCCTGTTACCATAGACAGCTCAGTGGTGCTCCTGACATTTTTTAATAGCTGCTAAGAATAGGACATCTAAGCCATTTCCTCCAGTTCCCTGTTTGGGAATGCAGGGAAGTGATGACAATGATCCAGAAAGCCACAAGAAGTTGCTTTCATCTCTGTTTTAATTGTGCTCCACGGGCAGCAATAAAGAAAAGGCATGACAAAACACCAGTATTTATGGTAATGTACAGGAAAACATAAAAATGTCTGCTAATATTGCCACAGAAATAAAGATGAGCTGCAGGGGAGAGGAAAACAAGAGCAGGATGCTGGGCTGAGAGCCTCAAGACATGGCTTTCCTCTGGGACAGCTTGTGGACTCTAAAAGTCACTTCATCCCCTATGCCATGGACCTCTTCTCTGTAAATGGATTTAAGGGACCATTTCTGTAAAACACTTTCAACCCAATAAGAAACAAAATTATGTAAGAGCTAGACATTAGTAAGTTATTACTCATCCACAGCAAATTTGTGATTCCATCTCCATGTGTTTCTTGAGACAATACTGGCAGCAGCTGCCAAGCTGACCATGAAAGCAGGCCAAAAAGAATTTTTCTTTATCAAAAAAAGAATTGGCTGGATTGGCCATGTAAAGCTGTTCCCAGGAGCATCCCAATGACTGATTCCTGCACATCAAGCCCTCTTATTCCCACCAGTACAACTTAGTAGGTGAGAGATGTAGGTTTTGCCCTCTTTGGCTTTTCCTGCACTGCACAGTGTCACACTTCTTTTCAGAGCTTTCTTCTTACACAGCTGCTGAGTGAAACATTTACCTGCCAGTAAATGGCAGTAAACTCCAATTTTAAGAGTTACATGCTCACATCTGAGATGTGTCATTTTTCTTCAGTTTTTCTTGTCCCCTGTGGCCCTGTCTTTGCATCCCAGTCACGTAATGTGGCTCTCCCAGCTCCATTACAGGTCAGGCTCCTTGCACAGGGCAAGGAGAGGCAGCTGTCTGTCTGACCATCACAGCAAGGGCTCCAGCAGGAAAACTCAAATTATGGGGCACAGAGAAAAAGAAGGAAAAATAAATAAGGCAGCAATTACAGCATAGGGCATGAGGAACATACTACAGGGATCTGGGTCAGAAGAAACCAGCTGGAAATGGAGACTAAGAGCACAGCAGGGCAGACATTTATTCTAGAGGAAGCAACTCTTCATCAATTTAAAGTCACTGTGGTTGGCTAAAGGAAGCAAACTTTCCTCCAGCCAGCAGCCCCACTAATTTCAATGGGAAATATAAAGCTGGTCTAGCTGTAGGCCCTGAGCTCTCCTCGAATTATTTGTTGTCTCTAATAGTCTGTAAGGAACAGACTGTGCCATTTCATATTGGTGCTCCACAAAGACCAAACTCTTTAGAAAGAATCCACCTACAGGGCTGCAGATTTTGGAAGGCAAGTGTAACCCACTTACTGCTCTGGGTGTTACATGAAAGCCTGCTTTGTCAGAATAGGTGAAAGGAACAAGAGGGATTTTATTGTCTGGTAAGAACCAATATGGAAAGCTGAAATATTAACTTTGGTTTTAACAATTAACAGCAGGGCTTTTTCACTTGTATGGCTTCTGTGCTTTGAAGCAAGAGCACTACAGATAGCAACACAATGCATTGACAACAACAACACACAAAAGAATTTTGGAAAAGAAAATGCCCTTTGAGCAAAGGAAAGGCTCGGCAGTGATTCAGGAAGCAAAATCACAACCTTCTACCATTAGATAGCCAACTGAGCAGAAGAAAGTAATGGGTATGAAAACAAGTACAGATTTTAACCACATCAAATGGAGTATTTTGTAAAAGGTACTGTGTGTCTCTGGAGAGTAGATTTGGTAGATTTACTCAGATACAGAGAACAGAAAATCACTCAAAACCTCTCGATAACAGGAAATCAAGATACAGATTTTGGGGCCTCTCAAAGCCTACAATGCTCATTAAATGGAAGAGTCCTCTGTCAGTTTTACATGCTGCCTTAGGATTTTAGCCATTATATTTTTCATATATATTTGTAATCCTGCAATTCTTTAATATATAAACTCCATATAGAGCGTTAGCTACTGTTCTCCCATTTTATTCAGACTAAACAATTCCTCTCTAGGCCTGAAACTCAAGGACACCTCACTCTCTCCCGAGAGATGTAAACAACAGTGAATTGGGAGGGGCCAAACTTGGAGTAAATGACTTCATTACCTGAAACTGTAATTGGAGGATTAACCCTTGATATGTAAATGGACCAAACTTTTAACTGTATGAAAAACTTGTGACTGTTTTCCATCTTGAGTGTAGCCCCTCAGAAGTTTTTGACTGCCCAAGGTGTACCTATTGAAGGCCTTCAACAAATACTCACTTTTATTCTCTTAATGTTGTCTAACCTCTGTTCTAGGCAGCCACTCCAAGGCATCATACTGACACCTTACACCTACAGCAGGGCTTTTTTTTCTTGATAATAGTGACATCTCCTTGTCACTATTTAGTTGAGAAAGCAGATGCATCCCACCCAGCTCTCTGCTCTGCAAACCAGCTAGCTGCACACAGGGACCCTGCCTAATGAAGTAATTACCTTTACCATGGACCACAATTAGAAGAGGGAAATTCTCTCAACTTGGTTAGCAAAGGAAACTGCAAATTGACTTCTCTGCACAGAAATTTCAGATAGAGCTAGTCAATTAATTCTAGTTAGAAACAGTCCATCTCCCAGAAATTAGGGTAGGGGCTGAGGATTCAACTATGACTGTCAAGAACAATAACTGATATCTGGCTACATAGCAGTTCCTTAAAAATATTATCATTCACATAGCAGGAAGAAAAGTGTTCTGATAGACCCTTTGATTTAAGTGACATGCAGTCAATTTTTTTATGCTGTCAGTACTAAGAGATGTCAAAATTTTTAAAGTATATCTCTCACTTTCCTAACTCGTGGAAAAAAACCTATTTAAAGCTTCACCTTCACAGAAAATATAGCTGATTATAGAAGGAGTTGCTTCAAGTGTAGTGGCTGCTCCAGAAGAAGTGCTTGTGCATTTATTACAGGTCATGTAGCAAATGTCTCGACCACTAAATGTGGCACAAAGCCAAAGACGGTTATTCACTAAATCAGTTATGACAATGAAGTAAAAAGACACAAATGATCATTGAGAGAAGTTTAGAACACTTCCCAAGGTGCCCAAATGGCCAAAGTCCTAACAAAAAATAGAGCTAATTAACAAACCAGCTGGAGAAAGAGAAAAAGAAAGAAAAGAGAAAGTAACACAGGGATAATGGTTATACGAATAAGCACGCTCACATTAACACAAGACATCTAAGAAGAATGAAAGGAAAACAAAGCCAAAAATACACTCCCATGACCTTCAAATGTACTAATAACACGCTGGGTTTAAAACATCTCAAGTATCATACCAACTTTAACAACAATTAAATTTTTGTGCTGTATATAAATTTTAGTCTTAGGCAATGATGAAGAGTAGGCAGAAATGTTCAAGAAACGTTATTATTCTTCTTTGGTTAAAAAAATAAAGCTGTGAAATTGATGTCAAAATACTTTTAGATCAACAGCGCAACAAGTGAAAATGTCAATCAGTAGTTATAATAAATAAATAAAGTTTATAACTAAATAATAGGTTGTTTATTTATTTAACAAGTGACTAAAATAATTATTAATTTATTTTAATTAGCTCTTTTTTATTAATTTTAATTAGTTAATTAATTATGTAATAAGTAAATAAAGTTAAACATTTATTTAAGCATGTCTGTCTAAACAGCACATGAGAGTTTGAAGGAGCCAGCCCAGGACATTTCTGACTTATTCGTGCTGAGTTTATTTGTTTAGTCCTTAAGGAATGTGGATGTTAAAACACCTAGGGCCTTTTAAAATGTCTTGGCATTAAGAGGAATAGTGTTTGGCTACTGTGACCTGTGCCCTTACAAGCTTGTGAGCTTGGCATAGATCCCTAGGAAAAGTAAGAATGCATGAGACATACACTCAGTTAACACAGAAGGACAGAAGTTATTGCAATCTTTAAATATCAATGTGGATTTATAGAAAACAGGTTTGGTGAAGCAGCTGAAGGAAGTTTTTTTCATGGCTTTATATATTTGGATGATAAAATGACTAGTGTTGACATAATAACAGCAGACTTAAGTAAGCAAGTTGGCTGAAGACTGCATGACATTTTAAACAAAATGACATTTTAAACACAATATCAACATGGATATATTATGTGGACTAAAAGCTGCCAAACTGATAAAATCTCTCAATTTTCCAAGAAGGCGGTTTTAGAGAGATTTGATCATCACTTTTTAATATCTCAGATAATGTCATAATGGGGTTCTTTTGACAGGTACTTCTATTTTTTTTTCGTTATTCTGAGAAACCACAAGTAATATGGATCTACTAGGTGGAAGTTGAAATTAAATGAGTCAGCAATCACCAATAGGAAAGGCTTTCTGGGGGTCACAGTGGAGTCCTCTATGTATATTTGAAAATTCAGAAATGTTACTCTAGATCAGACATACGTGGAGTCAGCAAAACCCTATGACTTGTGGTGTGAAAAGGTTGGACTAAAGGATGGCCCCATCTGGCCTTAACTGAACAGCCTGTGTAGATTGCCAGGCAGAAAGAAAGACAAGGGAAAAATCATTTGTAGCTATATGAATTTTGGTTCTGGCTTTAGAGGCAAGCTTAAGCCACAGAGTATTGCTGTTAGTCCCAGCAAGCAAAGGGTGTGGTGGACTCATCAGGCAGCCTCATGCCCTGGCACAGGGTCCCTGCTGTTCACTGGGCTCTCTGAGAAGGCAGAGACCCTTTCACAGACAAATAGGTTGGGTCAGACAGCAGAAATTATTGGCAATTACTAGAACAGGTTGCCCAGGCAAGCTGTGGATGCCCCATCCCTGGAAGTGTTCAAGGCCAGGTTGGATGGGGCTCTGAGCAAACTGATCTAGTGAGAGCAGCTCTGCCCATAGCAGGGGGGTTGGAACTTGATGATCTTTAAGGTCCCTTCCAACCCAAACCATCCTGTGATTCTATGAACCTTAGTTTTATCTTTCTTTCATTTGCAATAGTACTATGAAACTAGCTTGCAATTTTGAAGTTACAAAATGTACATGCAGACAAATACATGCATTTTTTCACAAATAGAGCATTAAGGGAGCATGAACAAAGTCAGTGACAAAAGGGCTCATCCTCACTTATGAAGCAGGTAGTGATACTAACTGAGAGGATTCTCAAAAAGGTGTGAGGAGAAATGACTTCTGCTTGAATAAAGGAATCATACAGGAACAAAGCTAATTTGAAAGACAGACCACAATAAATTTACCCTTGTGTCCAAAGTTATGCAAAATCTATTCATTCTTTAAGTTTCTTTGAACTCCAAATGGGATATAAAAAATGCTAAGACCAGTGCTGAAATTAATTCAAAATATATTTTTGCTTCATCCAAAAAAATTCTCAGAAGTATTTCATCTTGCAGCAGGTGGCATGTTACTGTGAAAAAGAAAAGACATGTAATCTCCTGGTGGCAGAACACACCTTGAACTGAATTATATGTGACTGAAAACCCCATCATTACAGTGAGAGCTGCAGTGAAATAAAGCACAGGTTTTTGACTCCTGAAGAGAAATTAAATATCGCTTAAAGCTGAAGGGAAGAACAGTTTCGTGAGAACTGCCTGATGTTCAGAAGGGGGGCCTATCCTTTCTTTTGTCTTTATGAATCTATATTAGCAGTGGAATTATTTTAGTGAAGTAGCGAGGGAAAGCAGTGAGACCCATGTGTGAGAAGACAGAATTAGACTGTTTTAGTGAAGTAATCATGTACAAGACTAGTCAAAGATGAGAAAAAGGATTAATAACAATTATTACCTCCAAGGCACTGTGCTAACGCTGACATTTGTTCTTACAGCTGGAGGTTATGTTTCATGGCTTCTCCTGTAGTAGGGGAATTCCATCACTAATTGGGTTTTTACTTGCTTCACAGACTTAATGGGAGCAGGCAATATTAACTGCAAATAAATAATTAGATTTCATTTCTTCTGCCTGTCCATTTTAGGTTGTTATTGAGCCTTAGCCTGGAGAAAAATCTCAAAATAAAATTTTCTTCTGAAAATGTTCAGTTACTAAACTAAAAACAGTGTGGGCAGATACTTTAGGATTCTCATGCCTAGGTTTAGGTAAAATATCCTGAAGTGAATATAATAACCATAGAATAATGCTTGCACATCATTTTTGTGCTGTATTTATAGTGGATGAGAGGCTAAGAATCACAGAATAGCTGAGGATGGAAGGGACACCTGTGGGTCACCTAGGTCAAGTCCCTGCTCAGAGCAGGGTCACCTACAGCAGGTTGCTCAGGTCCATGGCCAGTCCCAGTTCCCTGCCAAGCTGCTTTCCAGCCAGCTGGCCACTGAGTTAATTCTCTGTTATTAATAGATAAACACAGTCCCACTCCCCCGACTGGCACCTACAGCACTTTAGAGTTTAGCTATATTTTTAATTTAGAGAGGATGCATAATCACCTCTAGGTGTTGTAAATGTTGCTCATGCAAATGCACATCTACTGCAGGAAAAGCAAGACTGGATTAAGTATTCAGACATCATCAAGGCTGATCAGACAAAAAGGTCAGATTTTCTTTAATGGAGAAATAATGTGTTGAATTACACTGAAGTTTATTTTAAATGAATTCTTCATTAAGTGTGAAATGGAGGCTTATTTATCAGCTGCATAACAAACGATACTATGTAGAAGCAGACTGGCTTATTGAATGCATATTATAACTGGTTTTACTGTGATGGTACCTCATGCAAGAACAGTGAAGGAGGTCACCAAAGAGAAGGACAACAGATAAAGAACTGAAGGATCAACAAAACACAGAGGCAATGTTACTCATCCAGTCACACAGCCACAAAACTGGAAGCTCAATCCAAATCCTCCAAATTCCAATCTATTCATGTCCTTGAAGCTAGGCATTAAAAAAAACTTGGTGGAAAAATTTCCTTCAGATTTTTTCAGTGTGTTGAACTAAAAACTATCCCAAGGGTGGCTGGTTTCAGTTCTGTTCCAAGCTGTTCCTGTTTAAATTTGCCACAATTCATCTGTCTTGTTCCAAAGGCAGACTCTGATTTAGTATCCCACAAAACACAGCCCCCTGCATTTTGAGGCGGGAGCTCTTCTGAGACAACTGACCTGATACATCTGCTGAGGTGCCATTACCTGCTGTGGAAAACTAAAGGAAAAATGAGACCAGGTGAAATCACAGACCTGCCTTAAAATGGGATGATTTATGCCTTGGAGGACCCTACCTCTCTCCAAAACAGGGAACAAGGAAGCCTTGATGACATTCTTAAACCATATCACACCTTTTAGGTGGCTAGATGATAGCAGAGATGAGCCCAACAGGGTCTATCAAACACAGAGGTCTATTCTCCTCATGATTGCCAGCTATTAATGTAATTCTGAACTGGATTTTCCGGCTCATATCAGCTGGAAAACAGTGTGCAAAAGCTCTTAAAATGACAGATGAAAAGAATTAAGGTAGAGGAGCAATGGATACCAATGTTTTCTCATATCCATTTCAAGCAATAATAGGAATGCTTTGATCAAATTCTCTTTCAGACTAACTATCCTCCTGTTTTGGAGAGATCTTTTAGTGGATCACAGAGATGACAGGAAAAGTACCTTAAATGAATGCAGTATAAATTTCATAGGAGCAGTAAATAAGGCATAACTTTTCACTAAATTTTTATGAGTTACTGTAATTGCAGATTACTCTATTTTAATAGTGCTTTGCTCATATACAGCATAAAAGTCTGATCTTGAAGAAACAGATTAAATACCAGTTCCCAGAAGCCTCACCTCTGCATGCTACTCTTCTGGAAGACTTTTCCCATCATAGTCTCTGCATATTATCAGGAGAAACCATACAGGTCACAAAAATTCCTGAAAAATTCCTGCCTGCCATATTATAGCCTTGGTAACTATTACTGAATTTGGTAGATTTTAATATGTGTGATTTGAACAACACAAGTACTGGTGTAAAGCTTGAAATTTCTACCAGTTAAAACCATTTAACACCTTATTTACCTGACCAATATTATTGCCTTTTATGATTTTTTGACTATAGGACTTCTGTGATCTTCATGTTTGTTCAGAGGACTAACTCTTCCTGAGGTACTGCCATCTGTCAGTTCCTAAACAACAAAAAAAAAGCTAAGCACAAACCAAAAAAATATTGCTCATAGCAAAACACTCATTGGGTCATGTTCGCTTATAGTTATGATGAACATAATTTTCAAAAGTATCAGTCAAATGTAACACATACCCTTGATCACCTTGGAAAACGTGAGCTTTTGTGGGTAGGGTTTGGAGTGTTTTTAATTCCTCTGTAACATATAGACCTGTGGATTGCACACAGTGAGTTTTTGACAATGAAAGCAGAAAGGGTGCAGAGAAGACACTGGCAATATCCTGTTGTGACCAGCCAGAAGTTACAGGATTTAGGAAAAAGAAGTTTTATCACACCAGGAGGAATGCTGATCTAATAAGTAAATGCAGAGAAGTAAACTGAGAGCGGGTTGCTGGGAGAAGGTGGGTTACCAGCTGGAGTATTTCCTCTGGCAGAAAAGGAGACAAGAGCATGGATCTGCATCCTCTCCTATTACTGATGTTTTAACTCAGCTTTCAGCCCAAAGTGAAGAGAGAAGTTAACTGTGAATATCCTCAAAAAAGAATGTATCAAAGGAAGAATTGTTCACTGTTGTAAACAGAACAAAAATAACCACGTCCATGCCAGCAGGCATGCAAACCAATGTCAGCTAGGATTTGGTAGGATAAGAGCTGGGACATGTGGAACAGTCTGGTGGGGAGATGGGAAAAGCAAACTGAGAAATGTACAGGGTCAGACAGCACAGCCAGAGCTCTGCTGCTGCACACCCTGCCCGTGCCCTCTGAATGCCACAGGGCACCAGGAGGGAGCAGAGAGAAGCACTCATTCTGCCTGGCAAGGCAGCACAAAGAAAGATCAGGATGAGTGGAGCTGAAGCTGTATGCCATTTCAATAAAATGCAATTCCACACAGCACCTGATCCCCAGCTGTGCTCCTGAGGCACGGCACATCCCTGAGCCAAAACACTGAAACACATCTTGGAGGGACTAGGTCGTGGGGGAAATCCTGGGCAGGGCTTGACATTGTTAGGAAGGCCTGTATTAAGAGAATCATGAGAGGGTAGAAGAGACTAAAAGGTGAAAATAATTTATTTTAGATTGTGAAGTTGATCCTGAAATGCATTATTTGCTGTGCATAGTCTTTACCTGTCACCTGAACATGGAGATTGCCACAGTGGAACAAATCAGTACAATTTAATTAATTACTTGATGCTTCATAGAAAACAGAATGATGAAATAGTCTTGTTATGCCCTGCCACTGGCCTATGCATCGAAGCATAAAGATTGCTAGCTTTTCCTTTTACTCATTCAGTTTGCTTGTGGATGGCATAATTTTCCATATTATTCTTGATCTCTTGTTCCCTCTTGGCTCTAAAAAATTTGAAGAAATACACACAATTCACTCTATTTCAAATGTAATCCATCTTACGCCTTTCACTTCAGTTCAAAACTGTTGCTGTCTATCATGTTTGCCCTCCTTGGTGACAAAGAAAGCTTGGCAAAGGGATGATACAATATCAGTGAGGGCTACTCAAGTCTTTCTCTGCAAATTACAGATAACTACTTTATCTTTCTGATGACTGCAATCCAGTATCAGAAAAAAAATCCCCTGTTAATCTTCAAATTATATATAATTTTTTTCTAAACTGTGTGGCATCCCATAAGCATGTTTCTCCAGATATTTTAAGAGTTGGTTTAAATGGACTCAATTAGTGCCTCATTTTGGAGATATCTGAAGTTGCCTCCTTTTCAGAAAGCAATGACATCTCCCCTCTACAAACTAGGTGCTATCTGAACACAAAAGACAGACTTAAAATTATGGAGGACTTTAAAATAAAAATTTTTTAAAAATTACCACTATAATTCTAATGTATTGAAGCAAATTACTTTTCTCCAGTGTTTCCTGGGTGTCACTTACTAACAAATCTGCTTGTAGGAGATCTGAAAAATACTCCTTAAAATAAGCAGTGTCACTTGCTTCAGCACAAAGCAGCACCCAGCATCCTCTGGAAATTATTCTTCCCAGGAAAGCCTGCTGCCATGCTGGGCTCTTCTGAAACAGCTTATCTATTTGCTGAGACCACCTAGGAATACGGATGGGGAATTGAAAATTTGATTCATAGCCTATTCAAATAAATAGCAATTCCAACTTATTCCTACAGGCTCTGCCTCCAGATATTTAGCAATCAGCTTTTAGTTATTAGCTTGGCTTGTAACTAAATCATTTACTGGACAGAATTCCTACACACTGAATCCTTCTGCAGCCTACATCCCACCTTGCAGGCCTTGGTCTTGCTGGACATCACCTGTGTATAACAGGGACAGAAATAATTTTCAAAGTACTTTGAATAAATCAATCTGCCACAAGAAATCTGGCATTTCCTTTGCTCTTGTCAGTCTTCTTGATTTCGTCTTAAAAGATCAGCTCTTGATACCATTGACAGCTTTATTATTACCAAGTGACAGTATGTGTCAGAAAATCAAAAGAAAGCACTGCAAGAATATGAAAAGGTTAAAAGTAATAGAGACAACATTGCTGTTGCCATGGTACAGATCAGCATCTAGCAAAGCCAGCAGGGCAGTAGCAGTGACAGCCAGTGCTCAGGCAGTTTTCTTGTCTCAGATAATTCCCATAAAGTGTCTGGAAAGAGGCAGAGATCATCCTGCAGAGTCCTAGTCTGAGTGAGGACCCAGTAAAAACCAAGCCGACAGCTTATTCTGAAAAGCCAAAGCTGATGAGGAAGGGATGCCCCAGTCCTCCCCAAGCTGCAGGGACAGCCACTTAGTTATTTACCTCAAGGGCTGCCAGTCATATGTTTTGGCAGTGGCTCTGATAAGTCACAGAATAACACTTTATCACTTGCCAATTCTTGACCAGTTCACACTGGAGCACATTGAAAGAATGGGTCATTAATCACATCAAAAGAGAAACAAACATGCTTGGTATTTGCGACTCTGAAGTCCATGGGGGAAAGCAAGTCAAAAGCAGCTTGTTTTCCAGTTTTGAGCTTTCCAACATTCTTTATTTTGATTATTCTAACATTTTGCCTGCTTCAAGACATAAATATGGTAGAAAGCAAAAGAAATAGCTGATTTAATGTTGGTGGAAAATTAAGCCTGGATAAAAAGTCATATCATATTATTCCCTATAAATACCTTTATTTCCTATTATTTTCACTTTTTGTCTATTTTTGATACCCTGTCTCAGAAGTATTTCTTTCAATGGAGAGACAGACCAGGCTTATGCATCTGCAACAACCTCAACAAGAAGGATTATAGGAAAAGGTAAATCTTTTTATGCTCATGACTGAGCCTCCCTGTACCCAAGACCACGGCAGAACACCAACCTTCCTGGAAACAAAGCTGTACTTAGAGTGAATCTCTTTGAAGAACTGATTATACAGCTTCAACCAAAGCATTTGGCTCTAACACAGTAACAGCTTTTAAATTCAATCCTTTGGGAACAACACATATCTGTGTTTTATGTATTCCAATTATAGGTTTTTAATGAAAGCTTTTACCAGAACAAACACATCAGCTCACTGGCAGAAGCAGCCTAAGCCACCTCCCAATAATTTTTGAAGGCACAAAGGGCAAACCCAGTCAGGTTCAGAGCAGTTGTGTTCATTTAGACCCATTGCAAGGG
This sequence comes from Prinia subflava, assembly GCF_021018805.1. Taxonomy (NCBI): domain Eukaryota; kingdom Metazoa; phylum Chordata; class Aves; order Passeriformes; family Cisticolidae; genus Prinia; species Prinia subflava. The sequence goes on from NC_086249.1 coordinate 34,596,221, forward strand.
ACCAGACAGACTGTTACAGAAGAGGACCCTTGTATTTCTTTCTCATCTTTGAACTCACCTAGCTTTTCCTGCTATTCATACTACACTGCTGTGTGATGAGGAATGACAATACTCAAGCACATCAGTCAGAAAATGAACCTGCTGGGCAAGACTGGTCTCCAGTTTTAGAAATGCAGAAGTTAGAATAGCCCAATCCACCTGAAGACCATCTCCAGCCTCTGCCTGCCAAGGTGGTGAAACACTGCTGGCAAGGCCAAAGAACGTTAAATCCTCCATGGATTAAATCCACCCCACATTCTCAGTGTGGGGAAAGGGATAACAGGACATTTTAGCCTCCTACCTCAGTGCTAGGGGAAGTGTGTAGGACAGCCTTGTACATCTGTACATCACATGGCAGGGTGTGTGCAAATCTCTTCCATTATCCTGAAGTTTGGTAGTGCAAAGGTGTCCAACCTTTGCTGCCCTTTAGTCTGTCATTCTTGTACCTTCTCTTAATACTTTCTTAACACTGCAAGTATTGGGCCAAAACAAATCCTGTTTTGCAGGGAATGCAGCTTCTTTGACATTAAATGAAGTTATACATGGCAAAATGATGCACAAACTGATCATTTGTCTCTAGTCCCCATATAAAATATATAAAAATTTCTCCCCATCTATAACATTTTTGAAGAGTAAAAATCAGGAAATTTCCCATAAAATCCCATATAATGCAACTCAGAGAAAGTAAGAAAGAACACATCCTTCATGTCTTCTTTGCAAATCCTGTCCCAGCTCCCACTGCTCTGCAACACCATCAGGAAAACAAATGAGACTCGTGGTATATACATTATTGCAAAGTCATTAATCTGCTTAGGGACCACCTGAGTTCTGATTCTCACAGAGAAGGAAGGAAGTTCTGTAACAGGAGAAATTTAGGATCATCACATTTACAGAAGCATAACATGAAAATACACACAGAGATGTTTTGACAGACAGCTCTATGTGTTTCTTTCATATTCTCTTTATGTTTTTCATAGCCTTTGTAATCGAATGGAGATCTTATTTCCATTACATTCTTAGACTGGTTCCACAGAGGAAGAACACAGGCCAAACTAAGAGAGATATTTGGATTCAAATCCTTCCCCTCACAAGGATTTCTTAATCTTCAACTCAGGAAAGATTTTTCAACCTGCTTGCCACAATGCCACTATCAAAACTTTCCAGCTTTGAAAATATCCCTTGGGGTTAGCCAGTTGGAGGCACCGTGCTGAACATTTCTCAGAATCTGCTAAATATAACTTCAGGGTTTGACTGAGTATTAGAAAGTCACTAACCTACAGAAGGATGAAATGTTCTTTTCAATCTGAAATGCCAAGAAAACACATAAACATGTAGTTTTGTGAAACAGTGGACATTGCCCAGGGAGGTGGAGAACTCACTATCCCTGGAGGTGTTCAAGTTGTCAAGGAGGTGATGAGTCAAAGGTTAAACTTGATGGTCTTGGAGGTCTTTTCCAACCTAAATGATTCTGTACTTCTGTGAAATGCAACTTGTGGTATACGAAAAGATTTTGTGAGACTTTGACTGGAGCACCAGGTCCAGGTTTGGGCACTGTACATGAAGAAATAGTCATCACTGGGAATCTGGAAAAGAGCAGCCTGCAATCAACTCCATACTTACGGCCACAGTGAGGCACTCACTGGAAGAGGACAGCTGAGAAGACTGCGGAGTCTACAATCAGAGCTTTTAAGAAAATGTTGTATAATTAAGAATCATTAATTATATAGACATAAATTAATCATGGCTGAGTAAGGAAAGACAAGCTAAACAGACTCTCCAGGTTTGTTTTCCTTTTGGTTTCCCCAAATGCTTTGTTTTTATGACAATCATCATCCACATTAAGAGAAAGTCCTGCAGCATTTTACTCAGACAGGCTGCCTAACATAGGAAAGAAAAGCTATTTAAATCAGCTTGCTTTTCTGTGCAGAGAAACCAAGAAAATGGCAGATCCAACATTGTAAGGTCCTAATCCAAAGCAGTTTGTAACTGGCATCTTTAAGGGGTGTGTAAGAAAAGTGTCTGGACTTCACAGACACAGCCAGCCTCACTTAGCTCCTCTAATCCACATATTTCTGCTGGGAAGTAGGATGAAGGGGGTCATCTTCATCTTCAATTTTAAAAATGTCTCTTTAAAGCTTTTTACCATTTCAACTAAAGTAAGACTAATTGAGACAGCTCAGTGGTGGGTCTTCAGTTTCTTCCAGCTTCCTTTATGCATATGGACACAAATGCCACACACCATTCACAGGATAATTTCCATCTTCCTCATCAAATGAAAGCTATCTTTCTTTTCACTCTTAACTCTTTCATTAATAGATTTCTAAAAAAATTAAATTAATTGATATCAGTATCTAACTTGTCTGTACTAGGCATGCCATTACTACACCAGCTGATTGCTGTCTCAGGGGATTAAGGCACTGCTGCAAGCAGGAGACAAAGGAAGGCCATTGACTGGTCTAGGAGCATACATACTTCAAGCCACTAAGAGAAAAGGGTTGTTAGAAATTACAGACATTCATCTGGCCTGGGACAAATCAAGGACTAGGTTTCCTAGAAGCTGTTCTCCCAGAAAAACTCTCAGAATCTGACCCAGCCATCCATTAACTTAAAGAGCAAGCAAGCCAGCAACATGCAGCTGAGCCATCTCTCAGTAATGACTCAGTTCAAGATTATTTATGCCAAATACAAATAACATCAGCACATCCTCAGGAAAATCAAATCCCCATAAATCTGGGAAAAGGATTCCAAGCAGTTGGTTTGTTTTTTTAATGACATAAGTTCGCTAATACCAGAGAGGAAAAAAATTTACAAACCTTGCTCAAGATACTGTTTCTACTAGCGTGTAACAGAGGTCTTCTAAAATAAGTGGCTCAAGCATTGATCTCACAGATTACAGGACTTAAACACCTACAGGAAAATGTCTTTTCAATGTCCAGAAATCCATCCTTACTGATCCTATTAAATTTCAGATGGCATGCTTGGGTTTATTCTTTACCATATGAGTAGCAACATTACCCATCCTGGGGAGCTACATGGCACTGGTCTTTGACTCCTCAGAACCTTCCCCTCTTCTGGAGGAAGAAAGAAAAATTCCATCGAGTCTATCTAGTCTTGCTCACCTTATAAATCTTTTGCTTGGCCAAAATGGCAGCTCTGACTTTAACCTTGACTACTGTGAAAGCTGGCAGGAGGTTGCAGGCTTTGGAGAGAGGGATGATGCCTCCTGCAGGCTGGATCCAGCCTACAACTGCCTGGGGGCCTCTGCTTCCTCTCCAACCCCTCACTGGGCACCTCCTGGCCATCAGCCCTTCTCCTGCAGTGGTTTTCAGTGTGGCTTCCCAGGGAAAGTGCTTTTTCCTCTTACAGTCCCTGACTTAACCCTGAGCATTGAGAACATGTCCTGCAGAGCATTTATGCACTGCTGGCTCACAGCATCACCTCTTGTCACACCAACAAGAAAAATTGAACCTAACAGTTTAGCTAAACCATAACATTAAAAGGATCTCCATGTACTAATATTTTGTGTCCTTCCCTAGCTGATGTCAAAACTGATGGAATACCTAATAGAGAAATTAGAATCAAACTAAGAAAAAAAAAGGTTGCAAATTTCAGAACCAAATAAATCATCTCAAAATTTAAAAAAACATAAAATTAAGCTACCTTCAGCAGAAAGCAGTCTCCATATTTCTATCCTAGACATTTCTAACAGAACTGAACTCAGGAGAACTTATGATAGAGTTAAGCCATGCTTGGGTAACAGGAGATATAATAAATAACAGGCATGGTAGCAGAAGCAATAATGTTTTTATACTGCCATCTGGAAAAGCTTATTAGTATTTTTTCCATTTTGCAATTTTCCCCACAGCAGCATTAAAGAATGACACATACTCTACCTGTAGGGTTTATGAGAAAGGGACTGCATGCTTTCTACATGAGAAGATATTCACAGTCTTTGCACCATCAAATCAGCAGTTTCCTAACTCCATATAACTTGTTGACCCAGCAAATATGTGTTCTGGACAGTGTACTTGCCAAATGCTGGTCACTGGGCTGTTAGTGCCCATTGTTCCCTGCCAAACAAACGTGAAGTATGTGCCTTTTTAATGAAATTGCATAGAAAGACATGTTAGAGCTTTCTAATAAAAAAAAAAAATTAAAAGAGACTTTAGATGAAATCACAGCTCATTATTCAAGCAGTATCACAATCAACTTGATGATGTTTCAGTTTTTCTATTCCTAACAGCTGTGGGTGCAGAGCAAGCCCAAACTTCATGCAATGTGGTCTCTTTTGTCTAACATTTTATATGTAAATTGTGTCCAAAAGGCTTTACAGAAATAAAAACACAGCCATGGGGAAAACAGCAGCATCTGAAAGACGTGAAAGAGAAGAGCATAGAACTGGACACTGAAGAGGCAAACAGATACAGATATTCTTGGAGGCAGTCACTGCAGAGGATGACAGTCAGAAAGACAAGGCTAGGGAAGAGCCTCTGCATAGAAGAGGAGGAAAAGATTCATGGAAGTTTAGCAGGAACCCTAAATCTGACCTTATATCATACCAGTCACTTCTTGAAGGTATTTCACTGGGAATGAAGGCTGCTCTGAAGCTCTCAGCAGATCAAACCAGCAAGACATCTTTGAGGACAAGGTTTCACATGAAGCAGAGCAAAATTAAAAGGAAATAACTTTTCAAGTAATCAATCTAACATGAACTAGTAGAGGCAGATGAACCATGCACCAAATTTTCAGTAATGGAAGAAATTAATTACCAGCTGTGAACCCAGAACTGCATTTTGAGTCTAGTACTAACTGCGGGTTCTGTCCTCTGCCATATGCTTAAACTAAGGAGATGAGACAGTAACAGAAAAAAACAGTTTAAATTTACTATGACTGCCATTAGAAATGCCTGACAAACTACAGGTAACAGGTATTTTAAAAAAAACCAGCAGAGAACACTAAATAGCTATATTCAGCTATTGTGCAGTGTTATGTATATTTTAAGCATAAAAGGAAAATTCTTTAGCTAATCTTTATGATTTACATAGATATTGGTATCTTAGGCAAAATATTGGTTACCATTAACTGCTGCACATTTATATGGAAGTTTTTCTTATCTTCCTTTTAACACAGAAGAAATTAAAGAAATTTACCATACTGAAATTTACCATAGATGTTTAAATGTATCTGTGTTTAAAATCTCAAAAGAAGAAAGGAAAATTTTAGAAAATCCCTTATTTTAGAAAAGGGATTAATTTAAGTTATTTATACATGGTAAAGATACCTGCTTCCACTGCAAAAAAAATGTTCTAGAAAAAACTCTTCCCACATCTAGTCCATACAACGACTATGCATTGCTGCAATAACACAGATGCTGCAGGGCTCTGGCCTTACATACATTTAGATTTCTGGATCTTAAAATTAATACCTTCTGAGTATTCAGAATGCAATTACTTGATTGGAATGGCATGTTAATATAAGAATCTTGCTGTTTAGATTTTGCACTTAACTATCTCCCCTTTTTCCCTGGGTAATCATCATTGCAGTAATGACAACAATAAAGGCCCATATGTTTCTTTGTCTCACACGCTGCTGACTGAGGGAGTGTGGTGCAAGTTAATGCAAAATGAGCTTCACAGCTCACTGTGCCAGATAAGGATGCCTACACAGGATTACATGAGAGCATCCTGGAAGGCTGGCAGAGGAGATGGGGGCATGGTTCAGTGGAGGTTGAAGAATCAGCAGGGAGAAGGAGAGAACACAACACAGGCTCTGCCAAGTGATTGCTTGATCATAACCACAGATAACTACATTTGTTAGGATGAAAGAAGCTGATGCTGTCTGATGGGGTATTAATGTTCAATATCATGCAGGAAGCACATGCTGCAGATGTCGCAGCCAGCACAAAAACCATGTTTTGAAAGCTGGCAACTCCTCAGATTGAGGTCATTCATGTCTGTAACCCGCCTCTTGTCTGGAGGCACATTTGCCACTGGTGCAGCTGTGCTGCTGCAGTTCTGTCAGGTGAGTGTGGTTCAAGGCAGCACTGGGTGATTCGCACAGCACTACAGCAACCTGGGTCTGCACCAAGACTTTGCACCAGGAAAGGCTGAACCACAGGTGCAGTTCAGCTGCCAGAGTATGAAAAATGAGTACACATTTCTGACCTGCTGCTGTGACTGCTCTAGTACAGACCACAGTGAAGAGCAGATCGAGAGCAAGGTTTACGAGAAGATCTGGTGCCACATAATAGGAAGATCTTTGTAATCGTTTTTCCTGTTCAGAAAGGAAAGGATTTTTTCATGGCCTCATTTCAGCACTCCAGCAGCTATGCAAACAAAGTTATCTTTTTGTTCTACCCGCAGACAACAATGGGCCTTGTCACATAGCAGCACAAGCTGTTCTCCCAGTTTTACTTACTTTTTCCCACTTAACCTGAACACTTTTTGTTAGACAGGAGAGCACCTACTTCCATTCTCTTGCTGTGCTCCTTCCAATGTAAGAAGGTGGTTGGCTCTTTCTTTTAAAGTCTTATCTCGATGCGTCATTCCTTGATGCCCTTTGTGCTGCACACCATAATTTTCCCCTTAACAATAAATTTAATCTAGACTGTTTAGCAGAAAAATCCTGTGCACGGCTGGCAATGGTCATGTGAGTGTATAGATATGCTATCCTGTCCTGCATGCTGAAACAGCTACTCAGTATGTCCCCTGCTAATATGTACAAAGATGCCTTGAAAGCAAAAATACCTTCCTGGCACTGCCTTTGTGTTTGAATTTTTCTCATGAGTAACGATTAAATATCGTGCCCATGAGAAACAGAGAGAAAACAAAGAAGACAGGGAGAAAGAACCACTACAATGCTAGATGAACTAAATTGCTACTGCCATTTCAAATACTTTATGAGGTTCAATGTGTATATGGGGAAATCACTGGCATGCACATTTTCAGACTAAACACTACTTTGCATGAACTTCATTTATGCAAAGAGACACTCAGTTTGAAATAACTTGGCCTTGATTTCTTTAGAGGTGCTGAGATTACTGTTTCACATTGGCCCAAGTGTCTGCTGTGGATGCTTCTCTTTTCTGAAAACCAGTCCCATACCGGCCATAAACCATTTCTATTTGCATCTGAATATTTGTGCCTCGATGTGTAGCAAGTAATAAAATTGTTTTTTCCAGTGTTCAAAAAAAGAAAGGTAAAGAATGTCACTGGAGTTCAAAGTATCACTGATTTGATTAACATCTCAGTTTTTGATTTGGGAGAAACTTTCTCTTCTAAAGAGAAGCTGGTCTCATTAACACTAACATTAATCCTTGACAGCAGAAAGGAAGGACAGGTTCCTTAATTTAAAGCAGCTCTATTGCATTCATAAAGAAGAAAAAGAACAGGGATTTCCGCATAATCTTTGTCCTCCCTCTTCATACTAAAAAAATTAAAAATTAAACAATTCTTTTGATCTCAGCATTGTAACATTTGTGGTTTGGGGTAATGGCTGTAACCATCCAGCCCACCTTCCTTCTGCAAAATCTACTATTGATTGCTAATGGTATTGATGGATTGATCTTGATTTTCTCTTTCCAAAAACCTTATATTTTGCCTCAAAAACAGTCCAACATCTTATTTAACTGTCCAAGGAATATCTTTGGGGTGGAGGCTGCACTCCTTGCCAATACAAATTGCCTTGTGAAAAGCTTTCTGTCTTAGAAAGTACTGCATGCTTCAACATCTATCACAGCTTTTCCTCTTCTTTCTTAAAAGATTTTTAATCTACATTTGGGCGGGTACTTTAAATGGAGTGGGAAGTCTTGCTGGGAAACGGGAAAAGATCTCCTTGTGAAAATAACCTTAAAGCCTCTAACAGCCTTTCCTGAAAGCTGCAGAAGATAAACTACTAATTTTGACATGACAGAGGGAAGTCAAGTCCAGCATTAGCAGACTTTTCTAGTTCACATCACAGCTGACCTCTCTACAGAATACATACTCAAAGCAGATTTGTTGTTTCTCGAAAAATTGTGTCTGACAGAGGAGCTGTCTCTTGAAAATTCAGGGTAGCTATTCATCAGAATAGATGTCAAAAGCTTTGGGCATGACCACTCAGCCAAAGCCTTCTTTCTGACAAAAAAGATTTTCTTTATTGATGCAGATAAAGATGACAGGTTTGACTGATCATTGTTCAGTTTCATGCTGTTAATATTTACCTGCATTTTACAAAATAGCCCTGCATTTGCAGCACTTCATAGTTTTGGAAAATTACAGACATTTGAATTTAAAGACTTTCTTCCCCAATATCTCCTCATCTTAAAGGGAATAAAATCTAGTGATATTTTGAAGGGATTTGGTGAAGGCTACAGTGTGAACAGAAAACCTAGATCGAGGAAGCATCATTTCATTCAGTTTTGCCCCTCTATCCCTGCTTAAACTTAGAGAGAGAGGGCCCAGTATGACATAAGTCCGATCTGTAGCAAAGCAAGACAGAAGAGAGGGTCACTGAGTGGGTCAGATATTCTCATACAAATGCTTTAATTTCTAGGGCACCCCTTTGGCTGTCTAAGCCTTGTGACTTTTCTGTAGAAACCACTGATGTGTATGGACATTAGTAGTGCTTTCATTGTCTTGTTTCCTTGAGCATAAAACATTTCTTTAAGGCAACAGAAGACAAAACTTAAGAGTATTTTTTCCATAGAAGTACATCCCTGAAAAGGATGCCCAGGGTCACTGGGTCTCGCCTTGATCTGCAGTAGTGAAGTTCCATAAAGACCTTTATGAAGTGAATTAGTTTCAGCTCAAAATTTGCTATTTATTTTGGTTCCACTGTTCTTGTTTCAGAGCCTCCTTTCCATGATGACAAAAAAAATTCTCATTTCCCAGTAAATGTATTCTTTCAGCAGGATAAGGTATAGGCTGGCAGCTGAAGAGGTAGGGGAGGGTCTGTTAAACCTTGGTAAAGAGGCGGGCTAACGCTTTCCACTCTCCTGGAGAGCACAGGAGGAAAACAATTAAAAACTCCCCACCTACAAAGAGAGCCTTCCCCAGCACACAGAAATTGGTGTCTCCCATCACCTTACCCACATCCAAAGTTTTCCACCAAGCTATGACCAACACTACCAGCTGACCAGCCTAAATTCCTAGAAAGCTACTGGCCTATTGTCTGACTGAAAGCTTTCCCTAAAACTTTTTTTAGCGCTATCTCCCACAGCCACACGAGAACTGGCCAGCCCTTCCCAGCCTCTCCCTGATGCACCCACAGAACCCCAGAGCCACCTAGGAAGACTCCTGGTGCCTGTCCTTTCCTGCTCTTTTATGGCATCCACTCTGCCCTTACTGCAAAACTGAATTACTGCCTGAAGGGCCCTATTCCCAGCAAAATAATTTCATCTGTGTGACTGGGAATTTTCAAGTCAAGACTAGGTTCTGTGCCAAAATTTTCTATACTGTTTAAATAATCCTATTTCTTCTCCAGTATTATGTTTCTCTTTCATGTCCTCCTCTCCCTTCTTCCACCTCCAGTTAAATTATGGAAAGCAATAAAGTCCACTTTCTAAATTCAGTTCAGTAGAGGAAACTAAGATCTTTTTTATTTCTCTCAAAGAAGATCCCCTCTATTTCCTCCATCATGCAAACGGCCCTTTTCAAACAACACTTACTCCTCTACAATTAACTCCTCCTTGAGCATTCCCAGCTAAAGCAGAGAGCTACACTCCATGGGCGCACTTATTGGTGAGATTCTATCCAATGGAAATATGTTGCCTTGTTCATTGTTTGAATAAAATTGTCTGTTTCACAGCTGCAATAGAGTTGCTCCTCACAGTGGTCCCATGGTGGCTACTAATTGCATCCAGCTCTTAAGAACACATCTCTTTTTCTCTAGTTAGGTCTTTCTTAGTGTTGAATTCCTACATTACTGCACAAGATACTTCTCTATTACTTCCGCTTTGTATTGTTTCCCTTTGGGTTTTTTCCTCTTTTCTATTACTGCACTTTTGTGGACTGTCCTCTTTTGTCCTGTGTGACATATCAAGGTCTGTTTGAAGGCAGTGCCTACCAGCTTGCTTTTTTGTGGCTTACAGCCACTCCGACAGCCACCCCTCATGGTCCTACAGACCACAGACCCCCAGGTTTTGTACACGGAGGCTGCTGTACACTTGGAGGTGAGAGAAATGAGCAGATCTCTCTCTCTCACACATTTTCTTACTTGGCACTTTCACATTTCTAATTTAAATTCTATCATCTGTTCTCTCCTCTGCTGAGCAAGAAAGGTGATTGCATTGACACAGGCCATCTGTATACTGGAAGGTGTAAAAATGAAAAATGTTCTGCTGCCACTGCAGAAAACAGTCCAAGGGAGTTGTGCTTTAGGTATTACAGTAAAATATGTCTTTGGATAAGAATAATTTTGGAGTTTCTGTTACCTCACAGAAGTTCCCTTCAATTTTGTCTCAATAGTGTGCAGCTACATTTTTAGAAAGGCTTTGGAAGAATAGGTCTATTTATCTCAATCCCAATAATAAACATAATAAAAGTGTTTTTCAGCTTACAAATATTTCCCCTCTGAAATTACAGAAAGTCTCTTGCTGACATCAGCTCTGAGGAATTTTTCATGCTTGTTAGCTAGATTTACATCATTCACTATTTAAAGCTGGACAATTTAGCTAGCATTACACCAGTATAACAACCCAAAAACTTATAGGGTAATTACTTGCATGCTCAGTACTATATGTTTAATTCCAGGAATTTTGCTCAATTTGTATTTATTTGCATTCTGATTTACCTCTTCATACTTAACTAAAGACTTCAGTTTTATAAAGACGAACAAATAAAAAGAAAATGGTTGTTATCAATGTTTTACTCAAATGACCTGAGGAGTTTATTTTGAGAGATGTGCAGATGGTTGGGCAAGAGGACTGTAGACCTAGGATGACGTCTAAGGTGGCACAGAGGTGAGAAATGTTCAAAAGATGGAATGAACGTCACCAGAAATGAAATGGAAAACAAGAACCAAAAAAGCTATAAAGAAAATGAGGCAGATGGAACTGAAATAAACTGGAGAGAACAGGGGAGTTTCTGTCCATCTCCTTCAAACGTCTCACTCCAAAGCTACAAAAGCCCAAGGAGTGTCTCCCCTACAGATACCATCGAAGCCAGAAGTAATTAAACACAAGCACCACTGGCCCTGAGAGAGATTTGGGTGAGCACCAGTAATAATGCTTACAGCACATCTGATTGTAAAAAGATTTATTTCATGACACATCCATAGAAAGCTTTCAAACTTTTGAAGAGAAGGAATGGAGAGTCTGCTAGAACGGCATAACAAGTACATGCACCATGATCCTTGAGCTGTATGGCTTCATAAGGGTGAAGCCTAGAGGTAACAAAGGAAAACCACATGCTGGTAGAAGTTTTCAAAGATGATAAATACTCAAGCAAATAGTGATTGAGTGAAAGAACAAACCATTATTTTTTAAAAATTGAGTGCTTATTGTTAAATGCCATTTTGAAAGGTGTCACAAAAAAAATTTTTTTCAAAGTGGAAGAAAGAAGATTTTTTATTACTTGAGCAGCATGCTTAGGAAATTATGTTTGACTGCAATAATGTGATATTACAGTATTTTGAGAAGAACAAGTTCATTTTTGTAGTGAACTCACAATTCTTTTCAAAGCTTCTAATTCACTTTAATGTGATGCACAACAACAACTAGACTGACTTTATTATTTAATAACTTACCAGATCCCATGTTCCATTGTTCAATATGGAAAGGTCCTATCTGACAAGGACTGCATAATAGAAATTATATTACTTTCTGCCATGTCATTCTTGAAAATATAGGTGTAAGAGTATTAATGCATTAAAATACGGTGCAGGATGCAGTTAAAGATGAATAAGCCCATTTTGATATGATATTAAAATCCACTGAAAGATAATTTGGGCAAAGAAAAAAATACTTCTTACTTTGTTTATAGATGACAGAGTTCTGAGACATTATTGACCATTACAAATAATATGCCTATCACACTGCACAAAAAGAGTACCTAAGCTCCACAAACAACAAAATCAAGTATGTTTGTCAACTCAATGCCTGAAAATTTTGTTATATTAAACCCCATTTATTTCCTTAAAAATTGTGAACCAAGTCCAAGATACTTGTGGATTCTTATGCCTGTGGAAAAGCAACTGGGCATTCAAATGGCATTTCACGGCCACACATGAAACAGTTAAGAGTAAACAAAACACTTAAAACCAAAACTATAAAAAATAACAAATGAATGAAAATTGTAGAGAAAATGTAAAGGGGAACTGTTTTACAAGCACTGAAAATCAGTAGTTTAATATGTTTCTGGAAAAGGGAGTTCATAGTGTTCAGTGTTGGCAAATGAAAGTATGAGACAACTTAGTCATATGCATGTGTTTATTCAGATTTGGGAAAAGGTAACAAGATTGCAAGCCTTCATTGGCCAGAATTATCCATAACTGTGTGATCAACAGTAACCCATAGGCTTCATGTGTTCTGCTATTTTTAACCTTGATCTCAAAATATTAAACTATTTCAAGATCATGAAAAAAAATGTGCAATATATGCTCATGCTTCAAGAGAAACTATTTTCAAGGACTACATTTGAAAAGTAAAAATGTTTCTTGCTGCTGAAGATGCTTTGATAAGAAGAGAAAATTTTCTCAATAGTGCTGACAGTAATTCTGGAACATATAGGTACTAAGCAATTTTTTTCAATTCAATTATTTAATGAGAAGTTTAACGGTATTTTTATTTGGACAAAATCCCAAACCAAATAAACACAAAATGAGAAAAATATTAGAATGATCCAGTTCATAAACCCCAAAAAAGTGAAATTTAAAATATTTCAAACACAGAATTTTGTCCATTTGTCTATAAAAATGTACATGTAGAAGAGATAAATTATTAGCTGAGTTCATTCTGTAACAATTTTACAGGATTGATATGGGAGAACAGTGAAAAACTCTTTGGTGTGAAACACCAAGTGATAACATCAAAAATTCAATCCTAAGAGCCTAGAAATTCTTATAAGTTTTTACCACTGGCAACACGACATTTTTTGAATCAACGTATTTCTCTGAGGAGCTGCTCTCATTTAATACAAGTAAGTATCTTACACAGTAATAGTGTGACACCTGTAACACCCAAAGCAGCCCCACTCAGGTACAGGATTATGTAGGTCCACAGGGGAAGAACATATTTCCTTTTTCTTTGTAGATAATGAAGTAATTTACATGGAACTGCTCATCACTACATTTCAATCTATGGTTCCTTCATATTTATAGAATGGATTTCTTCTAGTGATCTGAATTTACAGGTTCCTGTACCTTCTGGAAAGATACTCCCAAAATGTAAACAAACTCTCAAATGAGTTTTGTTTGAATTATTCCTGTAATACCTGGTCATGAATCACTCTACAGTCCCAATTTGGTTTTTAAAACAAAAAGTTGTTTTTAAACCAACTTTTTCATTCCATTGCTAAATGAAGTGGGTGAAGCAGATGGCAGACTATATGAGGAAAATACTAAAATAGCAGGATGCAGAAGTGTTCACACTGGGATTGTGGAGGAAACTTCTGTCTCCAAATCCAACAACCAATGCAGAAGGCTCTATCGCTGCCAAACTTCCCAGTTGGATGGGTGGAACCACAAGTCCTCTTTGCTTTACCCTGTGCCTTGGTGCATTCAGAGAGTAGCACAGTGCAAGAGTTCAGTATCTTCCTAAAACCTATTTCAGATCAGACATTAGGCCCCCCATGCTGTCATTTCTACTTCAGTTTAAACCTTGGTAGACAGAGTTGTAACTGGAAGATCTCAGATGTGCAACTTTAGCAGGCACGTCAGAGCCTGAAACTGAGGCAAGATTTGCCCCAGCTTCCTAACAAGACCACCAAAATAGGCAAAGCCTTCCATGTGGATGTGAAAACAGGAAAGCATCCAGCATCCAGTTCCAAAGCTAGAGAAAGTCCATGAGAAAGCCCCATAAAGCCCATGGATAGCCACTTGCCAATTTCAGTGAGATTTAGATCAAGTTTTTATTGCATTACTTATAGCTCTGGAATCTACAGGGGTAAAGAAGCCTTGAACACAAATCCTTTAAAAAGGAAATAGAAAGGGAACACCCTGTGATTTCGCATTCCAATTACAAATTTTGAAGCTAAGGCAAATAGTCAAAATAAACAAGTGTCTTCACAGCTGCTCATAATAGTTTAAAATATATAAAGCTTGAGTTATAAGTTATTTTTCTATTTTAGAAATGCATCATAACTTCCACCCCCACATGCATTTGCTCAGTGAGCCTGCTAAAAGAATTTGCTGAGAAGCGGAGTGCATTGCCATCTGCTAACAGTCGAAAGAGACCCGCTCCTTTAAAAAAATCTTGTCATCATATTGCTACCAATTTATCCTCATCCTCTCTCTTGATGCGACCTGTTTTCAGTTTCTGAACAAATCCTGAGGTCATGAATATCAGGCAAGAATATTTGTATTGGGCAAAGCTAGATAAATGGTTGGACTAAATGATCCTATGAAGTCAGAGAGGAAGAACACCAAGTGGACAACAAAATCTGCCTTCTTATAACTACATGGTTGCATATACATTTTCTTACCTAAAGGACATTTTATAGCCTGCCAGTTGTCAGTGTTGCAAGTCTCAGTGTTCCTCCTGCTTCAGATCAGAAGTGATTCTGTAACTTAACAATTCCTATTCCCACAAAGCATTCCTTCATGTCATGTGAGCATTGAGGATGACCCTTGACATGAAGGTCTCAGTCGTTGCTTACTTCAGGGAAGTTTTGACTATTCTGTATTACATAGCTGACTCTCAGAGGCAGGAAAGCTGCAGCCCTTCCCTTGTTGCCAAAGTTATTAAGATGCTGGGCTCTGCAGTTGCCTCTGCAGCATTTCTAAACAAGGTTCCAGTGTGGAGCTACACTGACAATGGGGACCTTTCTTTCTCATAGTGAGAACATCTCACCCATCATGAACAGCATCCCAGCTGTTCTGAATACTGTTGATTGAACGGTTCTTCTGCTTAGTGAGGAAAAGCCATGGGACTTCTGCTGCATAAAGATGATGCCAGCAAGCCGCACATCCCAAGGCCACAATGAGTTTCCTTCAGGGAAGGAGGTATTCCTCAGCTAAATAAAGGAAATAGGAAAGGTCTCCATTGTGTTTTGTTGAAGAAGAGTCAGAAGAGAAAGTGGGAACAAAGCCAGACTCTGGGACATACAGATGAGATAATGTGTCTCCAAAACACCCATGCAAAGCAGCAAAGATGCCTCTCCTTAGGGCCAAGATTAAATACATCACCTTCTACATCTTTTATAGGCATGTAATTCTGAAGAACTTAATCAAAGGCAATATGTCCTATAAGTAGATGCTGCATTACTACAATGTATGGCAATTACTATTCTTACAAATGGATATTATCATATTACATTTTAATAAAGCCATATGTCAAGTATCCTCTTCTCACCCCTTACTCAAGTGACTTTCTATGGTGCAAAGGCAGTAAATTTTCACAAATTAATTTTAAAAACTGTAGGAGAGAGAGGAATAACTTTTTTATTTCTATTTATTTTCACTTTAGTTCAGACATCAGAACTCACTGTCACTCATCTGAGACAATCTGTGAAACCAGTCTGCTCAAAACTGACCTGCTTTTACTCTTTGCAAAAGAGGTAAAATTTTGCTTGCTTTGCCTCACTAATTGTAAATATTGCCAGTGATAGAGCCTGAAAAGTTTCATAAACTTAATTTCTGAACTGTTTATCCACACATCTTATATTTTCACATTTTCCTCATTAATTGATTTTATCCAGAATAGATGGAATAGTGCCAGAGGTCTGAAAGGTGAGGCAGGTAAGAAAAAGACTCCCAAATCTTTCCATTTTGATATTTTAACTTTAACATAATCTGTTCAACTGCTGGGCTTCCAGCAAAAGCTCATAAGCAAAGAATGGGTGCCTCAGTCTTTCAAACTGGATTAGGCAGCTCAATATCATGTTCATGAATGAGCCTTAGAAAGGGAAAGCCTGAAATGCCAGTTTTGCCTGAAGACATTTCACTATGTACATCACGTGATGTATTGTGATATGTTTGTGTTGTTTGCAGTAATATTATTCTTTACAGTATTCCTCTAGCTGAAAGCAAGAGTGACAAGCCTAAAATTTCAAATGCTCCTGTTGATTTTGGACCCCATATTTTGGAAGTCGTCTGGATGACCTTAGCGTATAAAAACACACTCAAAAACTGAAAAGCAATTTTTTTCATAAAATTGCAGATCTAGAACAACAGAACAGATTGGACTTGAGTTGGTACAAGTAACGACTTGGATCATAGTTTCTCTGCCAAAGGGTGCATGGTCCCTCCACTCGGCTTCAGGGGAGGTGGGGATGGGCAAGTAAACATTTAGTCTTAGAGATGTAAGTAGTAAACCAAGTCTTAGAGATGCTAAGCCTTGTATTGTGCCTTTGAACATGTGTCAGACATTTGTTATGTTCTGAATCAAAAAGCGGATAAAAAAGGGCATGAGGGTGAAATGTTATGTGTCTTTCTTTCTTTATGAGAGATTGAAGTACGACCACATCCGGGGGTTGCTAGACCAACAGATGTGAGATCCTTGTATCTAGAGGTCACAGACATGCTTTGCCAAATTCAAGGTTTGTAGATCGTCTTTTCCTTCGAAGACATCACTGAACAAGTGATTTTAGTGTTGTTCTTACCTTGCCCTGTTATAAACAAGAAAAGAATGAAAAGCAGACATTTAACACAAGCAACAATTCTTGTGATGATAGCTACAAGATTTTGTCAGAGTTCAGGTACATAGAGAGAAGATAAATAACTGGAACTGAAATATGGCAAGAAACAAAAACATCATAAATTTTCAAGCACAACAATAAGAGCAAAAAATATAGCAGAGACTCTGCAAAGACAATAGATGATGACACTACACCAGAAAGACTCAGAAACAAAATGAAACTATAGCCAAAAAACTAAGTGTATTTTGTAACTGCACATGTTGGGGAAAAGGTGGGGGTGGGCAGAGGATATGCTGGCACCCATCAGAAAACTTTTTTATGGTAAGCATGGGGAAGATCTGTCTCAACCCAAGGTGTCAGTAGCAGTAGTTACAAAGGGAAGAAAGAATGGTAATGACTGGATGGGACAACAGGAACTTGCAATTGCTAAAGGTACTCTGGAGGATAAAAAAGCCAAACCACTAAATCTTTTAAAGCCACTTCATGTGCAGAAAAGTAGCAATGTTTTTTACAGAGGTTTTCAAATGAGATCTGAGGAACTCTAAGCAAGTAACCTCAACATTTCACTGAGGAAATTGGTAGCAACTCTTCCCAGGAATAGAATTAGCAGGTACAAAATGGGGAAGATCAACACATCTGCCAGATGAAATCTGCCAGAATTCTCTGATTATACTATAATAAACATGTGGACAAAGAAGATATATATTCTACTTTCATTTCCAAAACACATTTGGCAGGCCTTACTATGAGACACTTTTATAGAAACAAGCTAAAATGGACAAGAGAAAAGGTCTTCACATGACTACACAACTAGAAAACAAAGGGTAAGAATATTTACCTGGTTTTCATGACTGGGAAGTTGCCATGAAGCCGTGCCTGGGGCCCCACTGTTCACTATATCTTTAAAGAGATAGATAACATGCATAAGGGTTGTCAGTGTTGGTTAAGATTACCAAGGTGTGCATGGTAATACAGATGCCGGCTAACTGCAGAAATGCAGAAGAGTCTTATCGCTAAGTGATCAAGGGAGAAAATCTAAGATCAAGTTCAGTACAGGTAAACTTTAAATCACAGAAAGGAGGGAAATCATAACTATCTTATTCCTAAGAAATATTTTTCTGTGCTTAATGTAGCTCATGTCATTTCCCAGAGGTTGTGTCACTGTAATTTCCAACCCTTGTGTGTGGTGAAAACATCTGTTGGAATTATAAACACCAACCCTGAAACGGCAATCTGAAGTCAAGCAAAATTACCTTTTGGATAAATGGGAATGACACTCCTTGAAAATGAGCCAGAGGCCTGTAGATGCAAATAGAGGAAGAACTTGAATTGCTTTGGAAAATAATGAAGTAAGAGCAAGTGTTTTCCAGCATACTATGTACCACAGCTGCAATCTGATCATTATATCCACTCAGTCCCCAGGAACACAGGATATTCTATGATTTCACAAATAATCAGGTGATGTCATTCCTAACCATGTGATTTCTAGTAAATACACTTAGAATGTTTCATATTGAACTGGATGATTTTCTCTTGTGTCTCCCTAATGGAAACTAAATGCATTTTCCCTTTGCTAGAAATATGCACACAAAAATCTGACTCTATAAAGATCTATTTTACAGGCTGCCAGAACCCTGACTAGAGAAGGTCTTCCTCACACCATAGAGAAAGAACCACTAGAGCACAGAAAGAACTTGCCCAAATGACTCCAATTCAAATCCTGAAATCGGGGAAGAAATGTAAATAAAGAGAGAGGACAAGAAACTACAGAAATTAAATCTTACAGAAAAAAAAAAAGGAAAAATTCCAAATGAAAATAATAAAAGTGAACGAGATGACCAGAAGTGCAGGGAAAGGGAGTGAAGCTTGTCCAATTAATCCTCATTGAAATCGCAAGATATTCTTCCTTTCTAGCCCTTAATTCAGATGTCTTTCCCCTTCCTGAAAGGAAGAATTTCCTAAGCCCAACCCTAACCCTAAAGGAAGAATTTCCTTTCAGGAAAGGGAATGAACTCTTGCCATTTCAATGAGGATTAATTGGGCAAGCTTCACTCCCTTTCCCTGCACTTCTGGTCATCCCGTTCACTTTTATTGTTTTCACTTGGTTTTGGAATTTTTCCTTTTTTTTTCTGTAAGATTTAATTTCTGTAGTTCTTTCTCCTCTCTATTTACATTTCTTCCCTGATTTCAGGATTTGAATTAGTGTAATTTGAGCAACTTTTGTTCCTTTTCACTGCCCCTCATTTCATCTCTGTCCATTTGGTTGTAAGCATGCTACATACATACACACACACACACTGGATGAAGGTTGTGTACACAGGCTGAAGGGCAAGTCTGGGCGTTTTGAATCTGTTATTTAAAGTCAACAGCTCGTGGTCACAGAATCACTAAATGAACCGGGTTGGAAGGGGCCACTCGTAGGGTCATCTGCTCCAACATCCCCTCTCAAGAGAGGTCTTTTTCTAGACCCCTCTGGAGCACATAGCATAGGATTGTGGCCAGACAGTTCTTGAATTTCTCCACAACCTCTCGGGACAATCTGTTCCCGAGCTTTGTCACCCACACTTGACAAGAGTGTTGTCAAGTACACTCAGACGGGCAAGCACTATGGACACTCAAGGAATTGGACCATGAGAGTCCACAAGTAACATGGCTTGTTGAAACAGGCCTCTTGTTCATCACTTTGCTCTTCTTACTTTTTTACAGCTTTATTTCCAAAAAATACACATTTACAGTAATCTTAATTCTCTCTCACTCTTATACGTAATTGAAACACAAAACTGAAGCAATAGATGTTGCTTGGAGAAATTCTGAGCAGACTCCACACTATCTGAAATCTCTTGTGCAGTTCTTTGTTCTTTACTTTGGACCTTTTTCTTCATTACAGACTGCATTTCAGTCTTTAGAGGGTTGACAGGTAATACATATTTTTAATATGTGTCTGTGGCAACATTTATTTTGTTAAAATACTGTATATGCCACACATTTGGCAACAAATTGACAGTGTCTAAACTAATTCCAGAAAAAATAATTATACCTTTCAACATTGTCAAAAAAGAGATCACTATCAATATCCCCAGTCTCAGCTAATTACACAGGCCACTCTTGAACTTAATTTTAGTCTAAAACTAACCTCTTCCAGGAAACATTTGAGTGAATGTAAAGTCTTGCACCACTAAAGAAGCACCAAAATAAGTCTGTAGTGAGGTAAAAATGAAGTGACTGAGACCAGAGAACTCTACCAAGGACATTAGATCCACATTTCAAAAAGAACATCAAATTACTTTTAACAAAAGCAGTGGGCCTGCGTTCAGCCTTCTCACACATTTATACAGTTGCAATAAAGTCCTCTTCAGTGCTTTACAGATAAATATTCACCTTCTTGGGCTATTTCCATACCGGCTGGATTTTGCAACGCCTCTAGTAATGGCCTCATTCTCATCTAAATGAAGGATAAATTCCATATGCTGATCATTGTGTCCTTCATTACTGTCCATTTTTTGGATTCTGCTGAATCCCTATGTGGCCTAATGCTCTCCTCCAGGTTAACTCAGCCACAGAAGGATTTTGTTGTGCACAGTACGTACAGTGCTAATACACCCCTAATGCCTCTAAGTACTGCCTAAACACATGCCACATACCACACTCATGTTTTGCCTTTTTCATGGAAAGCACTGCTCCCAGCAGCAGTGACTTCCTTGCCAGATAAACACAGAGTCAACATTCTGCTTCTTGTTAGGAAGATTCAATACAAGTTAGCAGATCATTAGAGATCACTGGCAGACCAGTTCAATGAAAATTAATTAATTCATGTCCTGCTCCAAGTGAACATTGTTGCAGTGACTTCTAAAACTGGACAACTCTAGAAAATACTCTGCAATGATAATCCTTCATCCTCACCAGAAATGGGATCTCTTAATATCCTATCTATGTTAATCTTCATGTGTGTTAGAATTCACTACCTTTGGCCTCTCAGACATCAGGCCAGGTGGAAAGGTTCTTGGCATCATCCTGAAAAGCACATTAGCCTTCTGGGATATTAGTGATGTTGTTGAGATCTGGTATAAAATTCCAGCCCATGCCTCCAAGATTAACATGAGTAAAACAGTTCAGTCATCAAGAAGAGATGATTAAAGATCCTGACTAATTCTATCTGCCCCACATCCATCACACCAGTCCCATTTCCTACACTTTATTAATGAGTGCACCATTGGAAATTCCGTTATCAATGTTCTTATTATGCAAAGGTCACAGACTGCATTAGCATTTGCAATACACCAGTTTTTTTCTAGAGGCTGTGCAAGTCAGTCACTTGCCAGACAAGCTACCATGTACAGAACCCCTCATCTTTTTCACATTCACTCCTGCCCAGACTCTGAGCAGAACCTATGAGAAGTCAAGAAATTCATGAGCATCAAGAAGTCAGTATTACCCATATTGTTCACATCTCTTCTGTAACATCCATTTTCTACAAAACATCTGTCTACAGAGATCTCAGAAGTAGCACAGCTGAAAGTATCTAGCTGTCAGCATGTTTCAACAAATTTCTGTTTGTTTTCAGGATGTGAATTTTTGCCTGCCACCAAGTTCTCAAGCAAATGTCAGTGCTGTTCCCAAAGCAGCAGAAACTCTACTCAGAAGACAAATGGGGAAGGAAAACACAACAGCTCTTTTTTATCGTTAACAAACTTCACAGAACTCTGAGGTCAAAGGATGATGACATTCAGATCTTGATAATGAACATGACATTTTCACAGTTACATTATCTTCTCTAAATGTCAGAACACAGTACTCCAGTCACAATACATCAGTGCATTGAGAGAGGATCTGGTCTACTATTCCTTCACATCAGTTTTGTACCAGTTTGACTTCATTTACATTCACAGAACTGCAAATTTTTAAAAATGTTTAAACGAGGAATACAGCGTAAGTATGGAGCCAATAATGATTTCTGAAATTCTGCGGGGAACATTTCCCCAAATAAGGTATTTTAGACGTTGTACAGTTGTAAGGTCGATTATATTTGAGAAAGAAATCAACTCAGTTGTTCTCTAGTATTTCAGACAGTACAATATCTGGAGCTGTTCTCAGATGTAAACCAAAACTGATACTTTGCCTGGTGTCTGCTGCCTCCATAAGTGACCCTAAAAATCTGAACTAGACTTGCAAAAGAACAGTTACAAACTGGTAAGCAGAAAATAAAAAGAGCAAACCAAAAAAAAAGGAATCAACCCTCTAAATATTGATTCAGCTCCCTTCAGCACAATCAATTCAGAAATTTTAGCTTTTTGCTCAGATACTTGGTTGAAAATATCAGGCAGCTGTGGGTACATGGAAAGTTAGAGGAACTATATTGCTAAGACCATGTGTCATTACACTCTTTGGTACACATGCAAAACCTCTTAGTGAAGCTAACACAGCCTCTGGCTCCTTATCTCTATTTATCTTTGGCATATCACACATTTAGATTCAGAACCTGCAGTACAAGAACAAGGAATAAGAAGGGAGCACTTGAATTTTAGATCTCTTCTTGTTCCCCCACATACTGTCATAAAAATCATACACTTATAATGATATTTTTAAGTACCTTTAAAAAGTATAACTGAATAAATACATAACTTGGACAAACTTATGTCTGCAAATTTGAGTGGAAAAACAAATTTGTTTAATTTAGCAGATGAAAGCTTCAGAAAGCAGAGAAAATGGCATGGATGTGACAGAGCAACCAAGTATGAGCTGAGAGTGATTCCATTTTAGTTGAGAGCAATTTTATTTTAGCTGAGAGCAAAAAGGCAACCTCACAGTGCATTAGCAGACACTACACAGCTGAAGTGGTGAAGTGGTAATAATTCAGTACATAGCGTTTTTTCTGGTACTCATGTCAGACAAACATTCAGAAAGCTGTTCAATTGACAGTGGCACATCCAGATACAGCTTTGCAATCAAAGAATTAAAAGCAGTTTCCCTAGTGGAAGGCAAATAGAGCCTGATCAGTCTCCAGTTATCTAAACAGCAAGAGATATTTCTGAAAACAGATTTATCTTTAAGCTAGCAAAGACATGATGAGATTCAATATCTAGATACAGAAACTGGAGACTTCGGCCTAAAAATAGGTGAAGACTGTTAACAAGGAATTAAAAACCTTCCTTATAAATGTAATTTATTTTCTTTTAAATTTACAGTATTAAAAGCAAACCTAGATGCAGCTCTAAAGGTTATTAACATTCAAGACAGTGAGGACTAGTAAGAGTTATTTTAAAAAAAATAACATTTATTTCATTCAGCATGCTTAAATCACGCCTTCCATTACTGATAACAAAAGTTACAAGAAGTAAAAATTATTTCAAGGGCTTTCAAAACTATAGCATTAGCACTAAATGTTTTGACCTAGAACATATTTGGGACAGTTTGACTTCCAGCTGACTACTCTTCCAAAGGCCGTGGCTTCTCACCACTTAAAGAAAATCACACATTGCAAGTGTATTTCCCACATGCAATTGCTCAAACGTGTTTTTTTCTGTTGATGTTAATCACTAGCAGTAGAATATAAGTCGTCACATTATGTACAGAGAACAAGTAATGAGAAAATGTCCATTTTCTGATGAGACAAATGGAGCAAAGTAGAAGGGGAAGAAACTCTAAGCAAGTTAATCCTGGTTCAGTACAAAACTTCACCTATCCAACAGCTGGACACAGCTCAGCAGGATAACAGGGTTCAGGCACACTGAGATCTCACTAGCAGAAAAGCAAAATGTATGAGCAGTAACATCTCCTTGCTTCTTTGAATAATGTGCATTTTTCTTGTACAACGGGTTTTACTTGCTCAATTTAGTTCTGCTTGGAACAAATTGTATTTCTGATAGATGATGCCTTATATTAACAAGGTATCAAAATAGAAGCATTACCTATTCTTTATCTTGTAAAATATCATCAACTTTGACCTTCAAGTTATTTTGTTTACAAATATTAAGTTACTCATATCTGCAATTCAACAGTGATGGACATAGGAACAAAAATATAAAGACCTGATAAGTACAATATTTATTAAAATGTTTGAATATATATTTCTAACATAGCCATTACATCTTAATGGCATTATTTTGAAGTATTTGGATCACTGCAAGTAAGTGTCCTAATATAGTTCTAGCATTCTCTTCAGAAACCCCATCTTTCTCTCTTGTTAGTTAAAAAGAAGACAGTAACATAAAATGCCTTCCAAGCACAGCTTTTAAAACATTTTAAATTATAAAGAGAACAGCTCTGCATGAATATTTTCTTTTTCCCATGCACTTTCTATTTCCCACACTTCATTTCTGTCACAATTTTTAAAGGTACCTGTTCTAGCAGCCTGACTGGCAAAACTGCAGATCCAGTTTAGTGCCTGACCATCACACAGCTAACAATAAACTCTTGACTATGTATAATTGTGTATGTATTCAGTGAAACTCACTTGTTAGGCTGTCTTCATTGTTGATGCTGACACTCAACCTGCTGATTACCAAATTTATCACTTTGATCAAAGGTTTTGTTTTAAATTCTCAAGTCTATGGGGAATACTATCAAGATGGTACATATTAAGACAGCAGGAGTAGTGAGACCACAGACGGTACCTCACTGAGCTGGCTGCTGAAAGACACCCAACCATGCACACAAATCCAGTGCTCTTCACAAGTCTGCTGGGGACAGCTACAGCTAAACTGCTGGAGGCAGATCCCCTGCTGGCTTACAGACTGGCAGTTCTACATGAATAGGACAAGAATCTGCTTCCAACCAATGGTCTGTGCTAGGAGCTTGATCTGACTTCTGCATTGTGTATCTTTCTGCATTGCTCACATTTCCAAATGGCAGTTGCTAGGTCCTGACTGGCTGGTAGCCTCTGGCAGATTCAATATTTCAAGAACTTTTTCACCTTCATGCAGCAAGAAGTATGCTACTCCACTTGGAATAAATTTCTTTATGCTTCTATAGTTACTACTTAATGTGGCCTGCCTCATATTACAAGGATTTATACTGAATCTTTTATTTATTTACTTTTCTTCCAGAATCTTATTTCTCATCCTTGTATTCATTTTTCACCATGAACAAAACAGTTTCACAAGAGTTATGTAAGACGAAAAAAGATATCGGAGAGATAAAAATATTGGAAGTCTCTCAGTAGAACAAGATAAAGTAATCCAAAACTTTTGGCAATAATGGTGATATTCTCCTTATCCAGTTCAAATTTGCATGCTTGATATTGTCAAAATAAAGGTAATTTTCTTCTTACTATTCTTTTTTAATGAAAAATCCATGCTAAACATTATATTAGATGTTATTTGATTTTGCTAGCTGCTGAATTTTTTATTCATATTTGTAAGTGGGAGAATGCCTTCATGAAAATCCACCCCCTTCTGTACTGGTTCCCTCTCCTGCAATGAGGTGAATGCTGGAAGCCCTCTGCCACAGTGTACAGCAACACAACAGAGGTTAAAGTGAGAGGAAAGGCTGTTAAAGGGGCAATCATTTCAAAAGATTCTGACTTTTGTTTCTCCACAGAGATGCAGTGAAATGCCTTTTTCACAGTTTTTTAAAATACAGCTAATAAAGAAAAAAAGTGGGTTAATTTTCAATGCTTGTCCTTACTAACCTATTCCACCTCCCTGTTTCTTCACAAAGGTCTTCTTCAGGGTCTTGTGCTCAGTAATATTCTTGGAGTATGCAGGGCACTGGTCTGAACTCCAAGAGCATTCCCACTATGCAAGGGAATATGCACACTGTGCATGCCCCAGCAGCTCTGACAGCCAGTGCCAGAGTGTTGCTAGACCTGTGCATTCTCCCTCACCCCTCCAGCACAGCAGGCCAGCCTTCATGCTCAGTTGGGAAGGCTGTCACAGTGGAGATGCTGAGGGTGGCTTTTTGACCTTCTCCATATAGGTAACACAGCAGACTCCAGCCCTCCCATATCTTTTAGGCTGAAAATATCCATCTGCTTGGACTCTGTCACACATGGGAAAGCTGTGCTCCCTGCACTCTTGTCATCTTGCAATTTAGTGATCAGCAGACTCACAGGGAGCCAGGGGAAGCAGAAAGGCATGTGAAGGTAACACTATTATTGCTCTGTGGCTCTGCAGGATGCACCATACCACCTCTGTGTCTGGTTTTGGCTGCTGTGCATGTACCTCACACCCTTGTCAGTGCAACGCGGGGGAAGATTTTCACAAGAAATATTCCTAATCTCATTTTCTCTTATTTTGTAATTTATTATAGTTAAACTTCTTTCTCCAAAGTTTTGGAGAAAGAAGTTTAACTATGGACATTTTGGTTTCACTGAATGGACTATATTAATGTTGAAGAGCAGACTTTGAAACACACGCTCCATCACAGGCCCTTGCACATGAATTCTCACACATGAGCCCTTCTGCCTTTCTCTCCATTGGCCCCCATGTGAGAAGAACCAGCTGACCTGGGAGTGAATCAGATTGGGCAGCACACCTGCACCCCAGCTTGTGGCACCATAGCCAGCCAGCTATGACAATCATGTGGGGACAGGCAGGGAAACCTAAAATTTGATACGAGCAAACTTGCTTGAACTACACAGGCCCATGAGAGCTGTGGCTATGAAGCCAAGTCAAAGGCCAAATGAGTAAATTTACTTTCCACACATAGCCATGCTTCTCCTACATAATGCATGGAACCTACTAATAATCCAGCTTCTCTAACATGATTTCTCTGTCCTGTTCTATTTCACACTTTTGTTTCTTATTTTTCTATTTTTTTCCTAAAATTCAAATAATTTTAAAAATTGCACAAAAGGAGCTGGAGTACTTCCTAGCACATTAAGTTAAAACAAAACAATAATGTTCCAAACTAGCAAAGAGAAATCCAAGAAATTAAAGTCCATACTGATAGCTAGTTTTAAAAAACAATATGGATTTCTTCCAATATAACTCCAGTTAATCCTTAACCAGGTTCTTTCACACAAAAACAATCTTTACTTCAACTGGACCAGTCACAAAGCTTTGTTATTTTTGGTAGTGCTTGTAGTAACTGCAGCAGTAAAAAAACAGCTGTATTAATTTAAATGGCATTTCAAGCATTTTTAAAGGAAGAGTTTATTTTTTACGTTATTGAAAATTCATTAGTTATTCATTTTGTATTGCTTGAGGAAAGGTCTAAGAGTAGTCTTCTAAGACTGTAAATCAATATATTGAATTTGATGGCATTGTCCAAGTATAAACATATTCTAATACTAGACTTTGCACTGTATTCTTTTAAATTTACATGGCTTTACAGAAAGGCTTTCAAACATGTGAGATGGCACAGTACATTTAGGTAGCCATAGATAAATGTATATAAAGAGCTCTAGAAATCCACCTATTAACTTATTTTAGATTTTAGCCTTTATCATGGTTGCAGAGAGGCATGTTCATCCAACATGATTTTCCCACAACTGCAACTCCTCTTTTGCTGGACTATCTTCTTTGAAGCACATGAAAGTCACCTGGAGTCAAAATTCTCTCATCAAGAGGCAGTCATGTCCGTGGTTCAGACAGGGTGGGCACCGAGTGAAAATGGCTCCATTAGCAGCTGCGAGTTACAGAAATGAGAGAGAAGCCTTTCAAAGACAGTGAATGAAAAGAAGGAGCAGAGAGATCAAAGCAAAGCAAACACAGCAGAAGACCAGATTTTCTCCATGATCTGCAACTGTAAACAAAAGGCACTGCATATTATAGGGATGTGTTTAGTTAGTACAGAGAGTTACCCTCTCCCTCTGACTCCCATGCAACCTTTGTACTGATATCAATGGATAAGAACTTTGTGCTTTGGGGAATTCACTGGCCTGATTTTATAGCTCTGGCTGCATCAGTTATGTTTTGCATAATCAAATTGTGGCATTCATTATCACAACATGCCAGAGACATCATATACATAAATAGATTTAAAATAATTAAACAAATCTATGCAGAGAAGATCTATCAATATCTATTAAACATGACTAATACTTGATCTACTGATTTCAGAAGCAAAAAGGGCAAACTAAGAAAAGGTGCAATGTGTACCTCTAATGCTTCTCCATGCACCCACTATTTACCACTAATTGATAGAGTCCCAGATTCAGTAGGGTTGGAAGGGACCTGTGGAGATCATCTACTCCAACGTATGTGGGTGAACAGGCTGTTCTCATGAGGGTTTTGAATATCCTCAAGAAAGGTAACTCTACAGTCTCTGGGCCATCTTTTCCAATGTTTGACCACTTTTATAGCTAGAAAGCTTTTTCTTATGTTTAAACAGAATTCCTTGCTTTTCCACTTGTGCCACTGCTTCTTGTCCTCTCACTGGCTACCACTGAGAAGACTCTGGTTTCATCTTCTTTATTCCCTCCCATGAGGTCTAAACACTGATCAGGACACCTGAGTCTTCTTCAGGATAAAGAGTTTCCACTCTCTATGCCTCTCCTCATAAGGAAGATGCTTCAAGTGCTCAGTGATCTACATGGCCCTTTGTAGACTTGTTCTGGTTTGTGCATCATATTCTCACACTCCTCCTTCTTGTCTTCCTAGTTTGCTCTTCCAGTGCAGCTACTCCACTGTGTTGCTGTGATCACCATGGGATTTAACCCTGCAGTTAGATGCAGTGCTGTAACTTGTCCTTTTTGCTTCCCATGGAGCATGCAGCAGCATCAAGGCACTCCAGAGAGGTATTTGCTCATGCTGATTTAGTGGCTTAGTTCAATCTTTGGTCTGATCCTGTAAGGATACTGTTGTGGATTAACCCAGATGCTCTCTTATTCTGCCCTGAAGGTGGAATAGAGGAATCAGAATGGTAAAAGTGAGAAAATGTGTGAGTTGAGATAAAGACAGTTTACTAGTTAAGATTTAATAATAATAGTAATCCTAATTGTGAGGAAAATATAACAAAGAAAAAAGTGAATCCCAAGAAAGAAGATTGATGCAAATGAAAAGAGATGCTCACCACCAACTGACCAATGCCCTGCCAGTCCTTGAGAAGCAGCTGCCTCCTGGCCAACCTTGCCCCCTAACTTTATTGCTGAGCATGACACCACATGGTCTGGGAGATCCTTTTGGTCAGCTGGAGTCAATTGTCCTGGCTGTGCCCTGTCTCAGCTCCTTGCACACCCCCAGCCCACTCGCTGGTAGGGTGGGGTGAAGAGCAGAAAAGGCCTTGGCTTTGTGTAAGCCCTGCTCATCAATAACAAAAACATCCCTGACACTGTGTCCAGCATAAATCCAAAACACAGACCCATACCAGATACTGTGAAGAAATTTAACTCTATCCCAGCCAAGATCAGCACAGCTACTCTTAAAAACTGGCACTCTGAGTTTTTGCCTTTTCCAGGTAATGTTGCAGGTAGTCACCAAAAAATCGTTGCCAATAGGTAGATTATAAGGTCATAGTCCAATACCTTGCTCTAAACTAGAGCAAAATATTGCTCCAGAGAGATGTTTTTTAATATATTCTTAAGGTGTGCAGTAGTTTCAAATATCAATTATCACACTAAGTGTTTATTTCTCCCTAACATTTGAACTTCTTCATAGTATTTAACATAACTAGTCTTTGCTTCAGCTAAAGTACAAAATCTCACTGTCGTCCTCATTCCTTTAATTTTCTTTTCATTGGCTCTGCTTTCCTGTCCCCTGACAAGTCTGGCTGCTTTCCCTGGGACTCCATCCAACCAGACCATCTTTTTCTTCATGTGCTTCCCCAAAAACTGACATAATAGAGCAGCGAAATCTGCCAAACAAAAAAGTACATTAAGGATCTTTCAGATGTCACTTGCCTTGTTCACGTGTATGTTATTGTACATAACATACAATTATGTACTCACATTTACTCTGTGACTTCTAAACTGCATGATTGTAAAACCTTTCACAGAATATCTACAGGTCCAGTTTACATCTTACTTGAGGACATCCACAATGCAATGTCTGATGGAAGAAAGTGGTACTAATGATCTTGGGACAGAAAAGGCTGTCACTCAGAAAACAGGTGGGTCATAAGAAGAGATACAGCACAGGCAGGAGAGAACATGTTCCTTCTACACAGCAAAATATTTCTCTTTCCCAAAAACTTATTGAACTATGAAGCACTCAGCCCCAAAGAATTCCTGCCTTTCTCTGAAGTGAATCTAACTGTATCATATTGCACGAACACAGTGTACAATACCTGGTATCTTCTATGCTATTGTTGAAGATAAAGCCCACAAGATCCACCCCGTAAATAAAATCTGTATGTCACAAATCAGAGCAAGCAATCTGTCATTATGAATAACCTGTGTTTTTTCCATGATTCCTTACTGACATAACTTAGTTCCTCTGTTTCCTTCAAAGAGAAAATGTGTTCAGTCAGTCTACTTTCACTTGCCTCAACTCCCACTAATTCAGGGTAAGGGCCATGTGAAGCAGAGATCCTGTATTACTCATTCAGCAGTAGGCAGTTCCCAAATGGGAAAAGCCAAGGTGACTCCGGTTATATTAAAGCAGGTTCACACTAGAAGATGGATGGAAGTTGCTCTCCTGACTCCAAGAGTTTCCAAGAACAAAGGCTGATAAAAAGCAAGGATGTAACTATGTTTCTCGAACATTGTTTTAAAAGGATCTCAAGTTGCATTTTTATTAAGTAGATGCAGTTTATAAGGTCAGAGGTCAAGACAAATATTTAAAAGTATAGATAAATACATAGCTCCATAGGAGTTGCTAAAATTTTCTGTTTCCATATGCATACGGGCACAGGAATTGTTTCATGAGCATGCTAATGCCACTGTCTTCTACTAGTCTTCTGGAAGTGTAATACGTCTGAAAACCAGTCATTTCTAAGCTATTTTAAACTCAGTAGATTAATTACATTAAATTAGGTCACTTTATCTTTTAATGATCATTTTCACTTTCTCCTTTGATGGGTATATAAGTAAAACTTTTCTTCTCAGCAGAAGCTCAGATGAGTATTAGAATTATAGTCAGAGCACAGATAAAAGACATAAATAAAGGGGAATAACAGACATATTTGGATTCTGAAGAGGAGTATGACTATTACAAAGACATTCTACTATTCAGGCCTCAAGTCTGGAACTGAGCAGCTCTGTTCCTCCTGATGATTAGGTAGGTGGGCAAGGTAAGATGTTTACAAATTCAGGTTATCTTGAAGGGAAATCCTTCTATATAATTAGGTCCTCTGTTCCAACAACAGCTATTGCAGATTGCCAAAACCCAGGTATTTATCAGACACCTGCAGATTTCTCTGTCATGAGGAAAGAGGAGAGGGAGAGGGAGAGGGAGAGGGAGAGGGAGAGGGAGAGGGAGAGGGAGAGGGAGAGGGAGAGGGAGAGGGAGAGGGAGAGGGAGAGGGAGAGGGAGAGGGAGAGGGAGAGGGAGAGGGAGAGGGAGAGGGAGAGGGAGAGGGAGAGGGAGAGGGAGAGGGAGAGGGAGAGGGAGAGGGAGAGGGAGAGGGAGAGGGAGAGGGAGAGGGAGAGGGAGAGGGAGAGGGAGAGGGAGAGGGAGAGGGAGAGGGAGAGGGAGAGGGAGAGGGAATTTAAAGTATTACAGTTGATACTTTACCCTAGGGAGAGACTAGACAGTGATATCCATCAGTCTTTAAATCCCCTTGTTTATTGTACCACTAGACTTTATGTAATGCTGTTTTTCTTCCTGAAATGGGTCTACCAGTGACATGAAATGATCACAATGTAATATCCTAAATGTTTTTATCGTGTGTAATTATTTATTTTCATGCCATTCTGCAGTCCTAGGCAGATTGCCGACTCGATGATCATGTTTTCCCCCCCACAAAATACTTAACAGACAAGAGACAAAAGCCTTAGAAGGATCAGAAATAGAAATGTTTACATAACCTGCCACTTGAATCATGAGAAAGCAAATACTGTATCTTATTAGTAAAAAACAAACAAGCTTGTGCATGGCTTTTAATTAATTCTTTGCCATAAATCTTTATCAGCTAATTAGAATAATAATTACAAACAGAAAACACAATTACACAAAGCAACACAGAAAATAAGGAAAAGCCAAGCTGACTGAATTAATTTTTACTATCTTTGAAAAACCTGGCAAAAAGTTAACATGTAATTTCAGATAATGTTATTAATTTAATTGAATTATTCTAGAATAGCAATTATATTAATCCAATTTACAGCAAATTGCAAATAAATTTACAGTATAGGATTTTAGACTCAAAGGATAGAAATCAGTAATAGCATCACAATCCCATCTCTTTTTTTATAAAGCTATAATGTGAATATATGAAAAATCATGTTCTGTAAAGTTTCATACCAGAAGGATAATTCTGAAATCTGCCATTGGAGTGGATAAAAAAACATGACTTGTGGAGCATAAAGATGGACTCTTTATTACCGCAGCATGAAAAATGCTCTTTTATCTACTCTGCAAATAGAAAGACACCCTATAAGTGTGCTCCCTGTTGTCAGATTATTTTACCATTTGGGTTGAATTAATTTGACTTTGAAAAGTCAGTTGTGAATCGGCAAAAAATGAAACCTTTGCTTTTTTCCCTGAAATTTCAGGTATGTTCAGCACTTTCTGCATAGTCTTTCAAAATTTCATTTGTAGTAACCAATTGCACTTTGGTCTTTTCTCAGTCATGCTTGAAAGCATTGATAAATCCCAAACCCAGGACATGGCTAATGTGCACAGACAGGATACAAAAGAACTTGTACAGGCTGGAGAGAAGAGAAAACTCTTCCAGACATATTATTAATTAGCCAAATCATCTGGGCAGAATTCCTGTCCGTGAAAGGTTGTAAGACAGATCTCCCAATCTCAGCTGGTCTCTCTAAGTTACCTCTGTGAAGTCATACTGACATTTTGCCAACTTCATTTCTCCCCAGCCTTATTAAAATAACTATTGTATGGAGAGCAACCTTAGCTTAACAGTATTCTGTAAATGCTTTGGAGCTCCTTTTGAAGCTTTACCTTTAAATAATACCACAGGCAGCCTGAAAAACACCATGCTGATATTAGCGTCATAAACTCTTACAATGTAGGGGATCTTATCAGTCCTAGGAAGAGCTTCTGTGGGTACATCAGCAAAACACAGAATAACAAGGTAAGTAAAACCAAATTTTTTGAAGCCTATTTTGGGCAGGGATGAATATACTTTTTGTCAAGCTTTCTCTCTTTAAGTCTCTTCTTCCCACTTACACTTTCACAAACACCATATCTCTTTTCTACATTCTCAAGTAATCTCCCTCGAGCCCACATCCTGCTGAAACAACCTGTCTTACCTAATGGCATTCCTCAACTGCTAACTCCATTCAGAACCACGTCTCAGATGGATGTTTTTTAAAAGCACCTGGGAAAAAAAAACCAACAAACCCACACACAAAACTACACTTTCAAATCAATGTGTAGGCCCTTTCCTAGACTCCTTAGCAACTCTAAGAAAACAACTTGATTTGAATTTCTAAATATGTGTCCAGGATTCTTAGACCTATGATCTGCTTGGAAGGACTGAAAATAACTGACCAGGGATGAACTGATCAACTCTGCCTAGAATGTAACTGAGCACTGTTTTGCAAATACATGGAAATATACTCTGAAGAATCTCTAGCATTTCTGCTTATATTCTAGTATTTTCCATTATTTTAACTGACATCTGCTTGAAAACTTTGGATGTATTTTTCTCCTCATTCCAGCCACTGCTCTACCACTCCAATCTGGCTGTGTATGTTGTTCAGTTTAGAAGAACAGGTTTCACATTTTCCATTTAGAACTCCAGTGATTCCTGGAACATAGGCGAGTTACAGCGAAGAGCTTCCATGCATTGTTTCAGCCTGACAAGTGTGGCTGAAAAAATGGAGAAAATAACATAGAAAGAAAACCCAGCAAAACTTTTCCTTCACAGAAAATAGACACTGGAAAATGCTCAAGTTTTTTAGCCCTTGATTAAGAGTATGTCATAAATTTTCTCTGTACAGTCTCTAAAATACTACAAACCTGATGCACGTTATAAGTATTCACAAAAAAGCTCTCGTCTAAATGAAATAAGGTGCTAGAACAACTACCATAAGAAATGTAATCCTGGGCTTTAACTGCTCTTAATGATTCCCCACTGCATTCCAACAGCAAGTGGTCAGTCTATATTGAAAGGATTATATCTTCATGTGAAGAAACCTTTCTCCCATTCTCAACTCAAAGTGTCATTTTTGCTAAAGTCAATGTATTAGCTAATATGCTAATTGGAATGTTCACCCAACCATGGAATACACTAAAGCTCAAAATGTATTTCAGTGATGATAACAAAGAGATGATGTCACTACTTTATTACTGCTAATACAAATGCACAAATGCACTTGCTAAAAGTGCATTTAGACCATGTATAAAAAACTAATCACACACCTGAAATAAGTATGTGTTAAATTTTATTGTATCTATACTTAATAATTTTGTGCCATGGCTGAATTTAGTTCTCCTAAATCACAGTATCGCTCTGTAATATTAACTTTTTGTACTAGACCTTTATTAGATTCTTGGGATCAGAATTTATTAGCATGGAAACACAAGCAAACTGGTGCATACAAAGAGACAATTAGAGAAAAGTGGCCTTATCTCTTACTCTGGCCATAAGTGGGTTTTACAGCAAACATATAAAACTAGACCATTATGGAATGCTGCTTCCCTTAGTAAACTCTTTTGCTGTGAGCACTGAGAGACTAACAGAATTACAATCAATCATGTGTGCACCATCCTTTCTAACAGTTCTAATTCATGGACCATAAAATTGGCTGATCATATCTTAATACATTTATAATTCTGTAGGAAGTAGTCTTTAATGTTTAATTACAGATTGTTTTCAAAAGTGCTTTTTGCTTAAGGTCTGTCATTTTATCATTTCATCAAGTGCCCTATAGTTCTTAAATTACTTAGAAGGAATGAACAACCATGCCTGCCCAAGTTCTTACAGAATACTCTATCCTATATTCCATTCTTCAGCAACAGCCATCCTAAGAGTTATAGCCCATGGAAGCTTTTTTCTACAGGAATCTCTGCGTATTTCTAATCATTCACAGTAATTTTTACTTTCAAATACAAAAGATAAAAGTAAATACTCCTGTCATTTGGAGTAATTTTTCCTCATGTAGAATGATAAACTTCAATCTTATGCTCAGCATCATATGAATGTGCTAAAAGATAGCTTTTACACCAACAGAAGTTATTAACCACACATTTCAATTATTATTCCAGAAAAAAAAAAAAGAAAAGAAAGGAAGATGAAGCAGACTGTTATACCAGCCAAAATAAACAAACAAGCAAAAAACCACCTTTCTGTTCCTGATATCGTCTTGTATTTTTAAAGGAAGTGATATTTAAAATACAGCTCTTCTTCTTTTTTTTTTTTTTTTATTACACAAAAGCTCCGGGCATATTAATTCTCACATGCTCGACACATAACAGCAATGCTTTACACTCCTTCAAACAGCAGATGTGCACCCCCAAAAATGAACAATACAAAGATAATTTCTACCTAGGAACACTAGGTACAAGAGGCATACAATCATGTTTCTCTGGGTCCACAAACATATCATCTTTTGAATTTTTAATATTATGCCTTGTGTAGATTGAAAAGTAAAACACTCACAGTCCTCAGAATGTGCTCCACTTGCTTAGCAGTCATTTTAAATTCAGATTCTCCATTTGTGATTGATTTAATTCCTTTTTTTTATGCATGAATAACACAAAAACCTTAAGAGACAGAGTACCTTCTAGTAAAATATTTTCTCTTTCCTACAATAGCCAGAATTAATTTGATAGTAATTACAATGACAGGGATTGGAATGGATGTGCCACAGGGTGGTAATCCTGTTCTTTCTATACAACATCACTTTCATCAGTAAAGCAACAGAATTCAGAACCAATGGTATGAGATATTTGTCATCCTAACAGCCATCCAGCTCCTTTGTCTATACTTTTGGAGGAACAGTACAAAGAAACCAAAATCAACAAGGGGAAATGATGATCAACTAGCTAACTAGCTCAAGGTCCAGCAAGGAGTTAGTGGGGGAAAATGTTACTAAACTGTCAATTCAGTGCTTTCAGTAGTCAAACTCTTAACTATCAGATAAAGCCTTTTTAAGCATAGAAATAATCCATACTCTTCTCTCATCACTACCCATTTTCAGTGCATTATGAAGAATTCTAACTAGTAAATCCTCTAAATGCTTCCTTAAGAAATCAACAATTTTCTATGTGTTGCTTATAAAAGACAAAAGAACTAATGGTTTTGTCTTATGGGGAGGCCCAATAAGGGACACCACACATGAGCAGCTCAGGGGGATGCTGAGAAATTTATACAGGTCGAAAATATTTGCAACAATCTGCTGTGAAGGGAACATTGCATATTTACACGTTGAACTGCTGAAACCTTGTGTACAGGCACTGAAAAAATACTGCCAATCCCTTCACTTTCATTTTGCACAGGTGATTCCAAAAGATCTTCTAATAAATTTGCTTCTTAACAAGAGAACGTAATTTGTTAGAAGTCTTTATCATAGGACCAGACAGAATTTTTGTGTGAAACCAAGTTTCTTAAAGATTTTATGAACAAAAGTGAAAGCTTAGTTTGCCTAGAGACAGAATTTCATCTTCAATGAGCCAAACAATGGCTAATCTGCAGAAAGATTTCAACTTCTTTTAGACCTCTCCATACAAACAAGTGCAATTGAAAGACCCCCAAACCAACTTCAGTGCCCACACAGAGGCTTCAGTCAGATCCCAGGATACAGCAATCTCTCTATTTGATATTCACTTATGTAATGGGACCCAAATCTGTGTCTTGCTACAGAGATACTGAGTTTCAAAGATGGAAAGGTGAGGTCAGAAAAAGACCTTTTCCTTGTTTAACAAGTTTTTACTTCCAAACATCCCTACTTATACTGTGTGGTCAAGGGGCATTGTGGCCCTTTCAATAGTAAATCAAAATTGGGAATACACACTCAAACCTCACTACTGCCTGGACCTAGAGAGATCGAGCTTCAACTGTCTCAGTTCTGTCAGGCTATGAGACCCAGTAGCTGAGTACAATGGACCAGGCTCACTCACCATTCCCTGTCTGGCTGCTTGATTCAAGCACTAACAGTGTAGTAAAAATCACAGTAACATTTTAAATTAAACACTCTTATCCCTCTGATTTTTGTCATATTTTTACTATTAATATATATGAAGAAAGACTCAGCAGATTTTCTACAGTGTGTTTCAGGCAGAAAGAAAGATTCTCTAGAGAAAAGCAGTGTTATTTCAGCACCAATGCCACAGAAGTACCTTGGACCAAACTGTCCACTATTACACTTACAGATAGTTTGTTAGTTTTACCCAATAGGATGGATGAGAAAAATGTATCTGGCATACCGTGCAATTAATCTCATTCACAGAAAATTAGCTAAAT
Source organism: Prinia subflava (assembly GCF_021018805.1). NCBI lineage: Eukaryota > Metazoa > Chordata > Aves > Passeriformes > Cisticolidae > Prinia > Prinia subflava. The sequence goes on from NC_086249.1 coordinate 34,633,441, forward strand.
AATAGCTAATGAATGTAAGCACCACTACTAAGTGGTTATTGATTGTGTAGTGGTACTACTAAGCCCAAGTAAGAACAGCCACTTACTGCATGGTTAAGTGCAAGTTTCCAAAGCTCTTGGTATGAATTATGATGGAACTAAATGGTTACTCAATAGCAACCTGTACAACCAGCTCAGTAATCCACCTAGTATGGTGCCAGAAACACTAGTGGTAACACTAGGAACGGGTGAATACATACCTGAGATGAGAAAAATGCAAGACCAACCCTTCAGCAACAGCACAGGTTTAGACCAACACTAACTGGTCATAAAAAGTAATTTTAGGCACAGTGATAAAAGCAATGTAGTAAATGAACACAAGTAAGCAATAACTCTTAAATCTTATTTGAGTGACTGCTGCCAGATACTAGAGCTGTAAAAATTAACTATTTATCATCATATAAACATCACAGAAGAAAATACCTACTGTACTGTTAGAGCAGAAATTTTGTTCATTGAGTAGATCTAGAAATCACAAATGTACATACTGGCTAACAAAAAATCTGATGATCATAAAAACCCGAATCTCTTCCACAGGATAAATTACTTAAATCTGTGACACTTCAAAAAAGTAATTATAGGTATTATGAGCCAGGAGTTAACATTAAGTACATTTTCTCAGGTATCAGTGTCTCTGCGTTAAGCCACCACAACGTTTTAAAGTTACTTGTCTAATGTATAAACCTTCAATTGTTAATGCTACAAAATCAAAGAAATCATACTTCCAAACCACCTGCAGAACCCCTACCTACAATCTTTACTCAATTGTGTCATTTGGCCCTGCCTGCAGTGATGCAACAGATGTTCTTCCTTTTGCAAACACACATAGAACCCGTCACTTAGCATCTAGGGGAAGACTCTGTTTCTGCTTAGCACTTAATCACACAGCCATAGTGCAAGAAAATAAATCTAATAGCGATTACATACCAAATAACCAAGATAAATATCTGCAGAATCTATCATCTGAATCACAATTTAAAAAATTAGAAACTAAGCAGTTTCAATGCATTTTGTAATTAAATTTTGAAAGCAGAAATTCTTGCTGAGAAAAGGTAAGATACAGACAATGAGAAAAGAAGATGCAATTATGCATTTGAAGAAATAACAGATGGCTGGAAAGATTATCACGAAAACATAAAATCACAGAATAGAATCATAGAATCATTTAGGCTGGAAAAGACTTCCATCATCAACTTCAACCTTAGACTAAATCACCACCCTGTCAACTAGAGCACAGCACTATGTGCCACATCCAGTCTCCACATCTAGGAATGGGGACTCCACCACCTCCCTGGCCAGTTTGTTCTAATGTTTGACCACACTTGCAATGCAGAAATGCTTCCTGATGTCAAACCTCAAACTCCCCAGTGCAACTTGAGGCTGTGTTCTCTTGTTCTGTTGCTTATTTACCTGGCAGAAGAGGCCGACCCCCACCTGGCTGCCCCCTCCTTTCAGGCACTTAGAGAGTGATGAGGCCCCCCTGAGCCTCCTTTTCTCCAGGATAAACACCCCCAGGTCCCTCAGCTGCTCCTCACAGCACTTGTGCTCCAGACCCTTCCCCAGCTCCGCTGCCCTTCTCTGGACACGCTCCAGCCCCTCAAGGTCTTTCTTGCAGTGAGGGCCAGAACTGAGCACAGCATTGGAGGAGTGGCCTCAGCAGTGCCCAGCACAGGGGGACGGTCACTGCCCTGCTCCTGCTGCCTACACCATGGCTGAGCCAGGCCAGGATGCCATCGGCCTTCTTGGCCCCCTGGGCACAGCCTGGCTCATGTTCAGCTGTGCTGACCAGCACCCCCAGGGCCTTTTCTGCCAGGCAGTTTTCCAGATAGTCTTTCCCAAGCCTGTAGCGCTACATGGGGTCGTCGTGACCTAACATATGTTTTCAAACGGCGTTTGACTCTGACTTTAGACTAGAACTGCAGAGTTCACGCCCAAGCCGTCGGTCTGTCAGCAGCATCCCTCAACGCCAGCGCGCTCCTCGCCGGCGGGCGGGCGGGCGCGGCCAGCGTTAGCCCATGCTGCCACCTCGTGGGGACCCTCCTGCTTCAACAGCGCCGCGTAAAGCTGGGGAACATCGGGAGTGCCCTCTGAACACGGGCACCAAGGGGCTCCTGCCTTCCTTCCAGGAAAACTACCGCTTTTTCAGGAATGCTTAACCGAACTGCCGGGTTTGTCTTCAGATTTCCGGAGTGGTGTGAGCGCAAAACTGAAGGGATGATGTGTATGTTCGTTTATTCTTTCAGATACAGGCTGACAGAGCTATAAAAACCCATAATATATACAAGATACTAACGTAACCTGTATGCACATCTTTACAATTCTCTGTAAAGGCATGGAGAGCAGAATGTGAAGCTCTATTTTCTTAAATTTTGACATAACTAATAATAAGAAAACGACGACTTGGGAATGTGTTGTTATTGTTCACTTAACTAAAACATAAGCAAGAATGAGCTGCCTGCCCACCAAAAAGCTAATTAGGCCTAATTACGTTTCTCATAGCTAGTTACACTGCTTTTTAGACAATCATGTTCTGCTGGTTTAAAATTGCATTCAGACCTCTAATCAAGGTAAACCTTCCTATCAATTCCCGTTCACTGCTACACCCACAGCAGGTCTGCCATCACCGATCCTATGTTCTACTCCTCACCTGTTACTCATGACGATCTTAAGAAACTGTTTATGAGTTAAATTTTAAATGGGAATTAACATGTAATAAGGAAGATGAAGACAAAATTTGGGGTGTGCAAGCCTGCCCTCATGTTGGAAGTAGAGGAGGTAATTTCCAAATCTAAATACACGTTGAGAAAACACCCGAGGTTTTAGCTTCATTGCAAAAAGTGATGGGAGAATCGGAAAGACTACTGGTATTCACAGAGCAGGAGAAGGGAGTTTAGCTCTTAAGGGTCCCATAGAGAGAGATTATTAATTTCGTCCCATCTGGAAGAAATCAATTACAAATAAAATCAGTTTGAGGGTAACTTCTGGAAAGTTCCACCCCTCACAGACAGATCAGGCTGACTCAAGTGTAGATAAAAAAAACCCACATGCAAACTTGTTTGATTTGGGTGTTTTACCAAAAAGTGGGTGAGATCCTACTCCATAGAACTGCATAATTTTTGAACTTCACTGCTCCTTTCTTCATGCTTTCTTCCTCATTACTCCTGAAATTCTTCTCCTGCCCTTTCAGCAGACAGGACTGTAGCCTCTTTTGGCTCCTTTCCACACAAATACTGTTTGCCTTGGCCACACCAACTGCAGTACACCCTGTCATTATGAAAACCTAGAATAGGGTTTATGTTTCAGCATTCCCTGTGCCCACTAACAGTGGTATGTCCTTCCTGATAGGTTTTGGTAACCTTGATAAGCTTTTGGTAACCTTCCTCTGAGCATGTCAAGCCCAAAACCTTAAGAGGGCAATTCTACCAACAAGGAACTTATCTTTTTAACACCTGAACATCAGCAGAGGAAAATAAATGTATTTTTATGTTCAAAACTTAACTGTATTTCACTAGAGGTGGTTAAACAGATAACTGGAGAGTATCACACTGCATTTGTGACAGCCAAAACACTGCAAAAACATCTCTTACTTCTTCTGCAAGTAATGAGAATGCAGGTAGAATAAAGCAACCCTAAAGCATGGACTTAATGGCTTCTAATGCAGTGTTCTGCTTTTGGCTGGAGTAGTGTTAATTTCCTTGACAGTGGCTGGTACAGGGTTGTGTTTTAGATTTATGCTGAGCAGAGTGCTGATAATGTAGAGATGTTTTTGCTATTGCTGAGCAGGGCTTACACAGAGCCAAGGCCTTTTCTGCCTTTGTGCTGATGCGCTGGTGAGGGAGCTGTAGGTGCATCAGAGACTGGGAAGGGACACAGCCAGGACAGGTGACCCCAGCTGACCAAAGGGATATTCCAGACCATCTGACATCATGCTCTGTGTACAATGACGGGGAAGAAAGAGGAAGACAGGATGTTTGGAGTGATGGCTTCTATCTTCCCAAGCTACCATTGTATGTGAGGGATGCACTCCTCAGGACGGCTGAACACCCGCCTGCCCAAAGGAAGCAGTGAATTTAATCCCTCGTTGTGCTTTGCTTATGCGCGTGGCTTTTGTTTTCTCTATTTAACCGCCTTAAACTCAACTTGCGGGTTTTCCACCTTTTACTCTCCCGATTTTGCCCCCGACCCCGCTGGTGGAGCAGCGAATGAGCAGCTCCGCGGGGCCGGGCCGCTGCCCGGTGTCGCAGCGCCACACGCACGGAACGCCATCCCTGAGCTGAGGGCGCGGGCGGCGCCGGCGCGCGGCGGACGGGCCCGGCCGGGCGCGGCCGCCCCGCCCCTCGCGCCTGCCCGCCATTGGCTGCGGCCGCCTCGAGAGGCGCGCCGGGCCGGCGCCATCTTGGCGCGCGAGGGGCTCGGTGAGGAGGCGCGAGGAGCGGGCGCGGTGCGCGAGCGGGAGCCGCGCCCCGGAGTCGAGCGTCCGTGAGCGTCCGTGAGCGTCCGTGAGCGTCCGTGAGCGTCCGTGAGCGTCCGTGAGCGTCCGTGCGCCGCCCGCAGCGCGGGGAGAGGGCTGCTCTCCGGCAGCAACCAGAAAAAACCAACCACAGAAACCACGGAAGGTGCGGGTGGCCGTAGCAGGCCTTAAGGAAGGGAGTCGGGGTCTGTAGATGGGGTGGATTGCATACAGGGAGTGATAATGGAGATAATTGCACTAAGGAGAAGTCATCCTAGTGAGGATGCGCCATCAGGAGGGAAGTGGGAAGAGCTGTGGTGGTTCCTGCTGTGCCCGGTAGTGGCAGGTGGGTCGGGGTGGAGCAGCTGAGCAGTGCAGAGCAGGCTGCTGCTCTGTTGCGTTTATATTTGCTTTTCAGGGAGCTAATAGGTGTATGCTTGATACGATTTCTGTGTCTGTCACTTCCATTTTGCTCTTTGCTAAATGATGTGAACCTGTAGTGTTGGCTGAAGTGATGACCTGGACTGCGTTGTAAATAATTTGTCACTTTTTTTTTTTTTTTTTTTTTCCTATTAGACACCATGAGTGGAAGGGAAGAGTTCTCCTTTTTGGATTATCGTAATAAAGAGATTCCCAGAAGTAGAATGAAAGATGTGAGGTATGTGAATTTTGAGATAGTGGCTTCAATATTTTTAAGCTCTGACGGTGCAACTACCAGCAAATAGAATTGAGAAAATATAGAAAGTAATGTTTGTGTTCTGTAGCGTTGTGAGTCCATTTTTCCGTGTTATGTATGTGAGTGAAATACTCAGTTTGTCAAAAGTTTCAGTGTTTGGAGTAGGCTCATGGAAACAGACGTTTTAAATGCAACTTGGTATGTTTTCAGATACTATATCATATTGGTTTGTATGGTTTTTTTACAAATTAGCCCTGTTGATTTATTCAGTACATTTTAAATAACTAGAATATATGTGATTAGAACTGATTGTGTCACAATTTATTCATGCTGGCTCTAATTACCTGAAATACTGCATGCCTAACAGCTGTAGTATCACATTTTTGTATGATGAACTCAGTGTCTCAGAGCTAAAGTACTTCCCCAGTTAAGGGAAGGTAACAAATTTTTTGTGGTATGTTTGGTTAACTGCAGTTTCTTCGTAATGTCATTTGGTAAAAATGGATGAACTTAGCTCTGAAAGAGCTGGAAGTCAGAATTAGTTTCTTACTGATGATCGTAAATCTTTACTTTTACCTCTGAAGACAATCTTCTAAGATGCTAGAAGAGCATTTTACAGAAGCACATCAGAGAAATGGTGATTTGTGTCATGTGTCAAAAGCTCTCAGTGCAGAAGGTAAGGCTTTGGGATCTTTTTATTTCTAGCAGTAGATGGGCTGCTAGGTTTGGTTAACACATTGTTTATTTACTACTTACCTAGTAGTTGGCAAGAAAAATCAATTCCTTTTGCTTCTGCTCCTGCTCCTTTTCTTGACAAAATGATTGACAAGTTTGTCCTAAAAGAAGCCTTATTTTTCTTGGTTTTTCTGCACGAATAACCTTTTTCCAAGAGTTGAAAAACTGTATGTGATGCGTAGTAGTTACGATTGTTGATGAAGCAATTTTTTTCCTGTACTCAACTATGCCTTTTGAATTTATGGGGGTTTTTTTGCCTTTTTTCCTTCCATGTAGTTGTGTTGTACTGACTGTAGTAACAATATATATAGCTAGTGATAACAGCTAATACCCTAATCAGTACACACAAGTCAGTCTTCGTAATTCTCAACTAGGTTTTATATCTATCCATCTGGATTTCCATTCTTAGCTCTTAAGTTCTCTAATTAAAAAAGTCAGGGTTCTAATTCTTGTTGACTTGCTGAATTCTATTCAGGAGACTGCTCTGGTGGTGGTGTATTCCTATTGTCTCATGGAATAGGATGCCCTACAGGAGTGGGTTTTTCTGTGCTTGCTTTTACAGTGTTGCATGGTGGGAAGGATGAAGACAATGGTTTGTTTTGTTTCTCTTCTCCACAAGTAAGTTGATCTAAAGTTTTCAGTTCAGTAGTCACCGTGGTGCTGTGAAGTAGCAATATTATAGGATCTTGTGAGTTTTCATTGGGAGTGATTAAAGCAGGCTCAGCTCCCCTCTGAGCTCAGGGTCTGTGCTTTATGTCCACCTCATCCCCAGCAGGTGCTTGCTAGCATTTCTCATTGCACAGTGTTGCTGTGTAGTGCATGTTGGATGTGCAGAGCCTGGGTTTAGGAAGGTGCATTTTTACAATTCTCATTAGTGCCCTGTGTTGCCAGATCTGTTCCACCCTCTTGTGTGCAACCAGTGTGCGAGAAAGCCACTCACAAATACGTACATCTTCTGTCAGCTCCCACGTAAAGACTTAGAAGATACTAAACAAAACATCTTCACTTTGCTCAGTAGTGCGTAAGGTCTGAGGTTTTGTGTTTCTGCATCTAAACAAAATGCCTTGCATGTGACTCTTGTGTCTTATGACATGTTAATGCCATTGTTTCATAGAAATGTACATTTTGGACAAACGTGAAATGCCTTTTTTGTTCTCTTATGAAATTCAGGTTTAGCATTTATTGCAAAATACAAATGAGTCAGATCTTTGGCCTTTAAGCCCTGCCATGAAGCCTTGTTGAAAAGGTACATTGTAGAATCTGGTTCAGGAATCCAGTACGTTACCAGTTTTGCATAGTAATGAGGAAAATACTAAGTGCAAACAGGAAGTCAGGATTCCTTTTACTAGGAACACCTTTTACTTATAACAAAGGTGTACTGATGGCTGCAGATGTTCTTCTTGAGAGCTCTTTCCTTAGACCTCCCCTGTACAATTCAACAGCACTTTGAAGCTTGGTCTAGTTGAATTGGTGGGCAGGGGTGGATACTGAAGGTGAGAACAGGCTTATAGAATACCTGTTCCTGGGATTTGGCTGTAATCCTTGGTTGAACTTGTTTTCCTTTCCCCCTCTGAATTTAGATCAGAACGGACTTTAAACTTGGGCTGTGTGGCAGCAGCTCAGAAAGACAAGCAAGGTAAACCTTTGTTAAGACTTTTCATGTCTTTAAATGCCATCCTGGGGGAAGACTTGGAGTAAGTGATTCAATACATTTTCCTTGGGCTGATTTTTTTTAATGTGTTCTTTAAACTTCACTAATGTGTTGTTGGTATGAATGTCTGGTACTGAGGGCAAGTACTGTTTCATTGAGAGGCATCAAAAAACAGATTGGTTTGGCTTGAAAACGTATGAAAATTTTAAGCACTGTGGTAGATGGCTGATAGGGGTTCAGAGGGAGAGAGATCTGCTGAAATGCCAGGCTGTGGTGGGAAGGACTCTGCCTCCTTTCCCCCACCACCTGCTGATCCCATTGCTCATTCTGTTTTGCTAAGCAGTCACAACTATATAAAGATTAGGTGCCAGCAATATTTTGTGGTGTTGTCAAGTCTAAATTACACTGTTTATTTGCCCAGTCAGTGTGAGCTGAAGGAAGTCTTAAAGTGGATATCTTCCCCTGGAGTTTTACTGCTGTGGAGATTAATGTTCATGCCAGTCAGGATAGCCCCAGATACTCTTTCAGGTGTGTTGCATAAGGAGCGTTTCTGAAAGGAAGATGTGGGAAATTCATCTAATGAGTTTGGTGCACGCACTGCTAACCTTGCCCCAAGTGACAGATTTCATGTGTGGCTGTCAGTCTCTGCAGCAGTGTTCTCCAGATGCTCTCACTGTTGGTCACACACAGCAAACAGCCCTGGAAGAACAACACAAGGCTTCCTTCCTGGAATAAGGCTGCTTCATGCAGACTGCTTCTGTGGGAGACTTGTCAGCTGTGGCAGAAGAGCAGCTGTGGATCATCACACAATAGAATTTAAAAACCCTCCTAACAGGTTGCCAATAAATGGTTTTGATGTCATTGGTAGTGACAAATAACAGTAACAAATGAAAAATGAATCCTGGAATGTTCATAGTCATGCATGTACTCTCACTGAGGATAAGAATCACTACTAAGGTTTTGTTTAGCCTTGCCAAAGTTGTCAAATGAGAAGTCGCTACTTTTAAGGGGATTATAGTAAAAAGATGATTTTTTTTTTTTTTTAGAAAGTAGGGTATCTTCTATGTATATTTATTCATCTATTACACAAGTAGGTGTGTATATAGGTATTTAATGATAGATTTTGAAATATCCCTGTAAAGTGTCTGTAGGAAGTTTGATACTTTATTTAAAATGCATAGGTCTTTTTTTAAAAAATTTTTGTTTGCAGGCCCTTCAGTCACAATACCAAAGAGAAAAATGTTCAGCACCCGTTTTCTTCCTATGGCGGGCTGAGTGATGGATCAGCTCTAGCTCCATCGTCTGGCATGGTGTGGTAACATGGCACTTCCTTATATTCTCACTTGGTTTTGTATACACGTAGTTAATGGGGCATTTTGTTAAACAAAAAACCCTGCAGCCTTAACAGTTATGTGCTATTGCTCTGTCTTACCATAGAATGGATGTGCAGCTGCAGTATTCATGAAATAACTTGACAAAATGAGTGCAGCTCATACCCCCAATATCATATCTGAAGACCATTAGTTCTATCCAGCTGCTGTGAAACGCTGTATTTTGAATTTAGCTTTTCTTAAAAGATACCCTAGGCTTCACAACATTTGAGTTGGGGACTTCTTTATTTGTTTTTAATTTGGGGCAACTGCAAGGCTCATGCACACCTCCTTAAAAGAGTAATTCAGCAACAAGGTTGTTGGGCAAATGGATCTCATTTTAAACATTATATTAAGTTTTCCAACCTCATCTTTCTAAATGAGGTTTGTGAAGTTTTAGACCAGGAGAACTTAAGATGTGGATATTTTAAAGTGACTGGAAAGGAACTATATATCCAGTGCCAGTTGTGTTTTCTTCTGTGGAGATTGTCCTGTATACTGACCTTGAAAAAATCATAACTAGCAGATGTCTGATGTGATTTCTTAGGTAGTTTTGTTACAATGCCTGTTAAACTTTGAAAATGGTTTTCTTGTATCAGCAAAATACTTGGAACTAGCTACATTTGGGGGGGCGTTTCCCCAAGTGATACTCCTAAATATTTTACTTTTGTTCTAGGTTGCAATATTTTGTTCTTCAATCTTCCATGTTTGCTTTTCTCTGTATTAGTAACTTTATTTTGCTTCTTTTCCATGTACTGCTTTATTTGGTTTTTGTATGTGAGAATGCAATTAAATTGTTTAAAAAAAAAAATAGAATCTGCTTCAGAAATTCTACAGTGTAAATGTTCTCAGTGAAATTCAGGTGAGCCAAGTATTTTGTGCCTGATGGCCATTATGGAGCTACTCAGGGTTTTCACATAGCTCATCAGTCACCCTCATCAAATACCTCTGTCAAAATTGCAAATGGTTATGGGCCATCTTGTCTTTTAGTTGTGCAAGCAACTTTTATGTTCATTGGCAATCCTTTCCTCAGGAGAACAACACTGGGCAAGATATTGATGAAGCTCTGGGCATAGCTGTTAGTAATCTTGACCACTTCCATGATGCAAGCAAGGTGGGTGAAAATCAGTTAAATAAATCATGAAATAATAAGACCTCTCCTAGACTGAAGGTTTTTGTTGTGAGTAGTCACACATTAACACACTATTTAAATGTGCTTCTCCTACCTTTGTTTTGATACCTGTTTTGTCTTTCAACTGTTCATATTATTTCTGTGTATACACAGCCTTAAAATCCAGGCTACAGCCTGAGAAGTAGTCTGCAAGGGAGTACATGAGCCTGTGCATAACTTAAAGTTAATAGGTCAGTTCATACATCTAGCCAGAACCATATGCAAGCCAGTCTTTAAGTACTAAGTTTCTGTTTCCTTGGATCAGGGTAAAATTCAGCTTTTGTTTTTGCTCTAGCAAATACTCTTAACTTTTTAATTCTAGTGTGCCTCTTTCAGCATCTAAAGGTGGAAAAGATGTTACAAGGGCAACAGAAGTAAAGAATGCAACAGAATGTGCACACAAATGTAAATCAAGTAATACATTTGTATGCACAGTATAAAACATAGAAAGAATCCTAATATACCTCGTAATGCTGTTAATAGGTTTTATTGAGTAACTTTTGACATTTATCCATGGTAACTAATTTAAACTTTTCTTAAATGTGCTATAGAAAAGTTTTCAGTTCTGTTTGCCATCTGTTTGCATTTTACTTGTAAGATACACATTACAGAAGTATTTAATGTTTCAAAAGCTTAATTCTGTTAAGTGTGGTGTGAAGTGTCGGTGAGACCTGTTCTCCATTCCCTTTCTAATGGCCAGTCTTTCTGTTAAGCAAAGCTGTGTTGAATTCCTAACTCATACACTAATAGCATCTTGTAAAAACTTCCCATTTCAGCAGGTATAATAGAGTAACCTATGGGTATGACTGTGGTCTTAAACAGCTTTTCAACAAAAAATGAGAATTGCCAAAGCAGTATTGCACTACTGAGATTCTTTTCTCATAGTGTCTTCGTTAAATGTAACTGTAGTGACAAAACTGATGTTTAGCCAGAGGAAGATTTTTTTTTTTAATTTTTCCCTTTATGCTCACAATGAGTTTTAAAAAACAGTGGAAATCTCAGCAAACTGTTATCTGTGTATGGTGCTGTGTTTGAATGCCAGGTAAGGAAAGTGAGCCAGTGGGCCCAAGATCTGTCTGGTTCTTGCCTCATAGACCTAAAAGCTTCAGTTGAGGAGGATTCAAACAATGCCAGCTGACTCCAAGGTAGAGAAAACAGAGAGTTGTAATGAGCTATAAGTGTTTAATGTCACTGTATCTGCTGGGGCATCCATCACTGTCTTACTGCTCATTGCTTCTGTTCTGAATTTTAAAAGAAACAGTATTCTGAGAATAATAAAATAATAATGAAATAATGCATGTTTATTCATACTGAACAAAATAGGTGCTGGAATACTTGGAGTTGAAAGTAAAGCATAAGAAAGAAGAAGTTACAGAAGCTGCGGATAGAACACTTGATGAACTTATTACTCTTCTGTCAAGGTAGTAATCTAGTTTTGTAGTATGGCAAGGGTGAGTTACTTTTATCACAAACCTCTTGCTAATTCAGGTGAAAGACTAAAATTTTGTTTGGAATTTTCTTATAGCTGTATTTCATAGTATTTGTCTTTCACTTTTACCCTTTCATTGGGGCAGCTTGGAGCTGGTTTGCATGGTTTTTAAACAGCAGCTTATGCTGTATTTGCTCTTAAAAGATAAAAGCTCGTCATAATGTTAATTTCTGGAAAAGCTCAATTTTGAGTTTTTTTAATACTCAGTAATGATGTTATTATTGCTGTGGATGATAAATTTTAACAGCAGGAATAGGAAGTGTTTTTAAATTGACTTTCTGCATGTTTTCAAGCTGATAGAAGCCCAAGGACACTTCATTTCTGGATTTTAACAAATACTTATATCTTCAGATGGAGGGGAGAGAGGTGTTAAAGCTCAGGTTTGCAGAAGAGCCTCTGAGGGGGCAAGGTCTTCAATCTTATTTTAGTAGAATGAATTGTAAGATCCAGCTTCAATTGGATGTGTTTGGAAATACCAGGAGAATGAAATGGGAAAGTGCTCCTAATACTTAATTAATACGTATTTTTTCAATGTGAACTTTTCAACTTCTGTGGTTCCTCCAGTTACAGAGTGCATTTCCCACAGCTCTCCTTGGCGCTGCCCGGGGAAGATGATCCTTGTGTGTGAGATGCATCCCCTTTGTGTGGCTGGCAGCTGTGTCACAGTTCAGATTTGAGTCTGTGCAGCTGAGTGCATAATGAATTCTGAAAAGTAATGTTTCTAACACAGGAGGAAGAAATTTTTCACGGAATTGAAGGAGAACATCACCAACTACAGTTCTAGTATTGCAAAAGCTAAGGAGGCCATCGAGGAGAAGAAGCAGCGCTTGATTGGTGTCATTAGGATGGCAGAGGAATTAAAATTTTCACATTCTCCAAGAAACTGTTATGATCTCGCTCAGGTAGTAACATTCTTGCACTGTGAAATAATTTATTTTTAAGGAATATATTCAAATTTGGATTGAGGGTTTGTGGTCCCAGTTTACTGACTTCAGTGCTGACATTTTTGGGGTATTATATTCTTACCCTGCCTCTTCACAACACAGAATTTATATTTGGTCTTGGTCACGAGTTACAGTCTGGTGACTGATGTGAAGCAAAAAAAGGTGATTCTTGCCTTGAAGAGTTTGGCATCTGAAACAGGAAATGGAGGGAGAGGATAGGAAAACTGACACAGTTCTGATCAGTGAAAAAGTGGTGTTTGGCTCGGTTCAGTTTCTCAAACTTTTTCTGTTTCAGAGCTCTTCAGTCTTTTCACTGAACTAGTCCAGAATTCATAGCCACAGTCACTTGATCTGCTTGGTCCCAGGCCTTTACTCCCATTTTTTCTCCCCATCATATCTGCTGTTCATAGAAACCCATGCTCCCTGCCATGCTGTATCACAGCAAAGGTCTGTCCTGTGAGGTCTCCTGTCTGTAGCAACAGAGAGGAAAGATGCTTGGAGGAAGCATTCAAGAAACTGGGGAAGTTGAAGGTTAAGGATTTTAGTATCAGTAGGAGACATCAGGCTCATTACACTGAATAAACATTACCTTATTCTGTCATAAGCTTGTGGAACATCTTTAATGTCATTGTAAAGCCTGTGGCATTGTGCACGGGTGTGTACGTATGTGCATTATATGTACATAGGCATAGGTAGTGTCAGTGAACTCCACCTTTTACTGTTTAAAATGAGGTTTATGCAAAATAGCTTCCTCTGTTCTTTCAAAATGTGCCACACAATTATTTCATTTGGAGTCTTTGTAGTCCTTGTGTTGAGAAGAAGAATGAATAAGTGGCCTTGTCATTCTTTGAAGAAATGTGCTTTTCAGAATCTTCCTCCCTGCATCCATTTGTCACTTTCAACGTGAAGAAACTGCCTCTTCTGACCCAGAAAATAAGTCTAGTCCTCCCTTTTTTCTGTCATTTACTTCCATCTTACCCGTGTGATTTTTTTTTTCTTTTTGGCAACTGGCACCCACCACTCTCCTCTTACAGGTCTGCCTTTACACTTAGAGATCACTTTCTCATTAGATGTTGAAACAAAAGGAATATATGACTTTTGCTTCTGTTGATATGGTTAGATTACAGAATCTCAACCATTAAGGCTTGGTGAGGCAAGAAGACATTTGGGAATTAGCTGTTGGCTGAACTCTTGGGGGTTTTACCATAAAATTAAAGGTGTCATGCTATAGATAATAGGTGTCTCTATAATCTACTTTCTGTTTAATGGAAGCTAAGATTGTACTTCTTAATTTCAGATTATTTATGACTTGAAGTTGCCAGTGGAGGCTGAGCTCTCAAGAGTGAAGGATTTAAAGGAGAAAATACTTTCAAAGTAAGTAACTGGAGTGGAGGTAAAAGGAGGCACATGTTATCTTAATTACAAAAACTGTTCATGGAACAGTTGAGCAGCAGAAATTGAGCTTCTTCACTTGCAGTTGACTGAAAAACTACGACTTCAAGGCATAAGTATAAACTCTTCACTAGAAATAGGCAGTAGCCTTCATGTGAGGCGTGGGGGAGAAAGCACATGCAAGTTGTTGAAGTGTAGACAAATACATCTGCCTTTTAAAAATCCTTGACAGACTTCTGCCACTTCTGGACTTCTTTCCTTACAAGTAGAAATAAATTGGGAGAATAATGGCTTAATTGTTTCTTTAGTGAATCAGTTTCTGACCTTCAGGAAACACTCAAATGCTTTTTGCTGTACTGATGTCTAAAGAAAGTTACGGAAAATCCCAGTTGCCATGCTGTCCTCACGGGAAGTGACTGATGATTGCTGCAGCAGAGATGGGTAAGACAGTAGGTCACAGCTGAGGTGCACCTGACTCTGTGCAGGGTCCATAAGGCTGCTCAAGGGTGCTGCAGTTCCTGGTGTGTAACAGCCACGCTCAAAAATGATAGAGGGACAGAGCAAAGATGGTGCTACTCTGGAACATTGTGGGCATCCCGCTGTATTTCAGGATGTGGAACCACACTGGGAATAGAGTGGGATAGGGTATGAGTCTGGCACAGAAAAATGAAGCTTAGCAAGTTGGTTATTTGCTAACAATTTCTGTAGGATCACAGAATCATTCAGGTTGGAAAAGACCATTAGGGTCACTGAGTCCATTAACCCTACTCTACCAACTCCACCTTTACCATGTGTTAAAGTGTAATGTCTGCATGTCTTTTAAATCACAAAATTGTGGAATGGTTTGGTTTGAGAGAGACCTTCAAAGGTTGTCTAATCCAAGTGTCCTCCAGTGAGCAAAGGCATCCTCAGCTAGATCAGGTTGCTGAGAGCCCCATCCAATCTGACCTTAAACCTTTCCAGGGATGGGGTATTTACCACCTCTCCAGGCCACTTGTTCTGCTGTTTCACCACTCTTACTGTAAAGAATTCCTTTTATCTAGTCTGAATCAACATTCCCTTAGGTCAAGGGTAATGGTTTTAAACTCTCAGGGGGCTGTACCAGAAAATTTGTGCCTGTCTTTCTGGAAGGTGCTGTAAGGTTTCCCTGGTGCCTTGTCTTCTCCAGGCAGAACAGCCCCAAATCTCTTTTAGCCATATGCCTCCAGGGATGGTGACTCAGCCAATCCTTGGGTGGGTTGTGCCAATGCTAGACAAAAATTAGGGCCCCCCCTGTGGCTTTAGTTGAGTTCTTGAGTTAGGATATGGATAAAGCAAACTAAAAAATCCTCTTTTGGAAAACTTAGGCCCTACCTACCAAGTCACTGTTTTGAAGATGAATGGCAATTTTAGAGAAGCCTTTTTAGATACACAATGGTAAGCTCTCCCAACCTAGAAGCAAGCTGAAACAAAGTCCAAGTATTTTTGCATTGGAAAACTTCTAAAGAACTTCAGCTGAGCAGGGGACAAAGGAGACCTGATGAAGGATAAATATAAAGGTGTTATATACCTTGCGCTACTCCAAAATGAGACGAAAGGTAAAAAATACACAGGTAGGAGTTGCATGGAAGTTGAGGCACATGCTGTAGACAAAACATTGTAGAAGAAGGAGTGGACACGTTCCTGAAGGGGCAGTAAGAGAGAAGGACAGACAGCTGTTCAATCCTATTTACATTCCAGTTTTCATCAATTAAAACTGGATGGAAAAGCTATGGCATTTATTTAAGTTATATTCACGGTTCCATTAGCCTAAATGTAAAAGTGCTTACAAGATTTTGCTGATTTTCATTGAAAAAATAGTTAATAGTGTAACAATAAACAGAAGCAGATATTTTCGACTTGAGTTATGGTTTTGTTCTTTACAAAGAAAATTAAATTCTTTATCTCTGTGCAGAATAATATATTGAACTAAACTGAGTATAGATGTGAAAACTGAGTGAATGTTGCAGTACTCTGCATGAGGGAGAAAGCATAAGACAAGAATTTTAAAGTATGGACATGAAGATAAATGAGCAGCCAAATCTGGTTTTTGTAGGAAGAAATAAACTGGAGTAGGTAATTAATCACTTACTTTCCCCCTCCATGAATACTGTGCTGAAAAACAGTGTAGTTCCCCAATTGCCAAAGTGATTTAGGTATTCTTGTCACCTTCTGTAATAGTTGTTCTCTGCTCTTGAGATTGTTCCTGAACACTTTTGAGATTACATCTTCATTAGAAAATATGGGTGAGATTAAATGGGGAATGAGAGGGAAGTAAGTATTTTTTAATGAAGAGAATAAGTACAGTGATTTACCTGTTCTAGTGGTTAAGTATTTATTGGAGATCAAATGTAAAAAACTGGAGGTGCTTATGGAATTCTAAGAGTATATTGAATCAAAGCAGATCTTTATATGCTGGTATTTCTGTCAGCATTCCAGTAGGTTCAGTTTGTGTTTCAGTTTTAACATTTCGGTTTTATTTGTGTTCTGCCCTAGTATATTTTGCTGAATGACTTAAGTTATCCAGGTTTTATTTATACTGTGTACTTTTCAACTTCAGTTGGCATTTAATGATTTGATCATGGAACTAGTTAGGCTGGAAAAGATCATTGAGTCCAACTGTAAACTTAACACTGCCAAGGCAATCACTAAATCATGTCCTTGAATGCTGTGTCTACTATGGTTGTAGTACATGTAATAGAGATGTTAATCATTTCAGCACAGGAAAATGTATGTAAGTATAAATTAATCTCTAAAATGAACAGGAGTAATGAAACTTTTTTTTTTTGTAGCATTGGTAGTATTTCCAGTTCACAGTCTAATACTGATTGTGTCAAATGCCAAAAGAAATTTCTTAAGATTGACAAAAAATCCCCTTTTTGTTTTTAAAATTACAATTGCTTTTATTTTATTAGGGTTTTTTTATTTGCTTTTTTGTTGTTTGTTTTTTTCTGTGCTCTTTGACTAATGCTTGAAAAAATGGAATGGAGTTGCTGTTAGGGCTGTTGTAGTTAACCCTGAATATGCTGAAAAAGGCTTACTGCATACTCTAGTATTTGGAAATCCTACATATGAGAGTGATTAGTGTCTGTTAGTACAAAAGCATCTGATATGCCTTTTGTTTTCAACATGAGCTATCTCACAACATTATGAATTTTTTTTTCAAGTAGTTTGCATTTGTACTCGTGGTCTCTGATCATCTAGGTGGGGGATGGCTCTTGCAGAAAGCTGTGCCTAAGCATACATACTGTGTCTGTGACAATTCTTTCTAGGATTCAGGAGTTATATTACTGGTTTTTTGTTGTCTTGATATTAAAAAATTCAATTCATTTTATTTCTAGCAGCTCTTATGATGCCTTTTTTAAACGTAGTGGTGCATTCTTAATAAAACCTTTGCTTTGACTCGTGCTTTTCTGGAAACAGGCTGAATTATGTTAATTTGTTTCCAAATAAATTTTTTCCCAAATACAGTGAAGATAATGGGCAAGACACTCTTATCCTTGATGACCAGGAAGAAATGCCTGATGTCATCATAGAAGAAATACTTGAAGATGACTTAGAAGGTAAGTATCTTAGTACCTTATGCTTTCAGTGTTTCATTCTTGAGTGTGATCTTGGTTTTGGGTCTTGTATTATGTGTATTTGGCTCCTGCAAGTTCTTTAATGGTGTCTGTTTCAGTTCTTTCAGGTTTGTGGGTTTTTTTATTCTCCAGTTTCACTTACTGCAAACTTTATCACAAGCTCTCTCAAAGAGGGTCGAAAGCGCTATTGGTTATGATGATTTACTTTGACCTGTGGTTATTGCAGTCACCTCACAGTTTCTGTTGTTGGCTCCTGGAGAATACTTTAGTCAGTTCCCTCAGCTTCTTGAATCTTCTCTCAGGCCATTGTCCTATGATATTTTGCAGGAGCAGTTAGATTCTACAGCTGGTCAGGTTTTCCCTGGATTGCACTAGAAAGAATTTAGCTGCCAGGTCCATGAAGGGATCTTTCCCCTCTGTTAGAAGACTGAATCTGGAGTGCTGTGTCCAGTATTGGAGCCTGCAGTACTGAAAGTCACTGTCACACAGGAGGGAGTCCAGCAAAGCCTACCAGGCTGGTGTGCAGGAGGTGCTCAAGGTCTTAGAGGTGTCTTCCAGCCTTAATAATTCCATGATTCTGTATGTAAGACAAAGATGGCTGACTGACCATCACTCTTTGGAAATAGTGACCAGGGGTGATCCAAAAGAGGCTGCATCCCTGTAAAGGAAGTCTTTCAAGTCATTCACACTTTTTGTTCAGAAGCCATCTTAAACACTGGAAATGGCCAAGAGACATCTCACGTCTGTTCTGGATACAGCAATTCCTGAACTTGGAAGCACAGTCCTGGGTACTTGCTCAGAATGTTTCATTTGCCAGATTCTGCATAGTCTCTCACCCACGGTGTGTTACAGTTCGGAGATGGCAGTGCTGAGGTTGCAGTGCTCCGTGATGTTGCAAATCTCTCTGGTTGGTGTGCCCTGATCAGTCATGCAGGTGACATTCCATCTAGATGATGTCCACTCTTTGCAGGAGGCTTGTGGTATAAAATACTCTTTTTAAGAGTAAGAATTGGGTTGTAGGGCTTCTAAAATCCTCTGGCCCTTTGTTGACTAGCTTCAGAAGGGAAACTTGTCTTTTGTACCCCTAATGGAAGGAGGTACCTGCAGTACAAACCATTTGGATGCTTAGTCACGAGTCCTGCCTCACATGGGGTCATCTCTTGGCTAGTTCCTTGGTCTTCATGCACTAAGACTGAATAACTACAGGGAAGTGCTTAGCATACCTGTTCTTAAAGGTAGGAGTCTTAATCTCTAATTTGCTTTCTAGAAGCTTTCTGTGTCTTTATTAGAGGGAATAAAAGCTCTGAATTACCCACTTAAATTTAGGCTACCAGTTTGTGAGACAGCCTTTTGTTTTGGAGGGTGGCATAAGGGAAGTAGTACAAAAGAACAATTTCATCAGGAGGCAAACATGGTCATAGTTTGAAACAGTATGAACAGACTTGTCAGATTAAAAATCTGTTTGAGGTAATATTACCATGATGAATGCAACATAAATGCAGTCATATGCCTGATAACATCTGTTGGAGTCACTTGTTTGATAATTTGTGTTATGTCTTACTCAGGTTTGACAGAATTGGTGTTTGTAAGCCATGTTATAAATCCATGTCATTTCTATATCCGGAGATATTCCCAGAAGAAAGAAGCATTTGCTTTGCAGAAGAAATTGGAAAACTTCTGCTGTAGTAAGAGTTCCTATCTCTTGCCTTCAGACATTCTGGAACTAGGTAAATGTTTAATTTCTAAAGGTCTACAGAGCTTAAAATAGTACCTTCCTTAGTGTCATATACTTTCTTTTTTCTCCCCTCCCCTCTTCCTTTATGTAGTAAAGGAGTCCTTATGAAGTTCACTGATTGAACAGAAACCATTCTAGAAATCAAAATTAAAGACAATAATACTTAAATCTTTAAAATTATTTCCTAACCCACATATTGATAAGCTTACCCACTGCCACATAATGTGTTTTAAAAACTGACAATAAGTATGTAATAACTTAATATGTCAGTGGGGTTTTTGCCACTTTACTCAGAGCTATAGAAGGTTTGCCAGAAATTACTTCTTGACACAAGCCAACACCTGCCAGCCCTAAAGACACTGTAAGTGAATGTGAGGGGAACTTATGGTGGCTGTGGAGACAAGGTTTTTACTGTCCTTGTGTCTTTATTGTAGCAGTAGCACTTTTACAACCTCTATGGAGAATGGGAACAGGGAGCATTATGCAGAACTGTAATAATAGTTTCAGTGTGAAATACTTGAAAATACTGAATTTAGTCCTTTCGTATTTGCTTCTATATAGGTGCTAGAACTTTCATTAAGAGTAAGGAAACTGGAATGTGGTGCCGTGGAACTATCACTGAACTAATTCCTGTAGAAAGTAAAAATCAGAGGAAGAAGCCTTGTGGTCCAATAAGTTACAGAGTGTGTGATGTTGCATTGCTGAAAGTATTCCTGACTGATTTTGGAAGCTCTGTGGTTCTGATTTTCTCAGGGTATGTTTATGAAGAGAGGGGATTTTGTCTGCAGTTGTTGTCTTTTTTGTTATTCAAGATCTCTTCTGAGAAATGAGTCCTTCCTCACCTTCACACAGGGGGATAACAAGATACCCAAATGGCTCTGGTATTTATTATTATAAATTCTCTTCAGACATACTCCCCTCAGAAAAGGTGGCACTGTATTTAAGTGCACAAGTGTACAAGCCTGCATAAGTTAAATATTTAACTGAGACTTGAGTTGTAAAAGAGAGCATGTAAGTACTAAATACTTTCAAAAAAATGCATTTCACTGAGACTTTAAAATTCTGTCTTGACATTTCTGACATTATGCCAGTCACTGCAATAATAACTTACAGTAAAAATCTGGGGTTTACTTTGGGAGGAGGTTAGGCATTGGATTTGGGATTTTTTGCTTTTAAGCTAGTGCTGCATTTATTCCCATTGACATTAGATCTGAGCCCACTGAAAAGCCTGATCCTGCTACTCTGCAAACTATTGAAACCCATGACATTTGTCTGTTTGTGAGGAAGCCTGACCAGCACATTGAGGCAGAGCTTGCAGCCATTCCTCCTTTAGCAGTACGGTGTTCACTGAAGGATGTTGTTCCCAAAAATGAAGTAAGTACAAACTGCTTGAAGTGTTTTAGGAACTTCTTCATAAGATTTCTTTTAAAGAATTTAATTATGGAATTTTAAATTCTCTTATTCCAGTATAAACAGAAGGAAAACTGAGTGTACAGGGTGTGGTTTTTTTAGAATTCTCTTGTAAAAAGATGTGTTGCATTGCTTTCATTGGAAAAGAAACAGGAGCTTATAGCAGTCTGCCTGTGAGACTCCAAATGCATATTTCAGGCTTAAGTCTCACTGCTCATACTTTAGACATGTTCTTTTGTGAAGTTTAAAAATTAACTGCAAAATTCATCCTCTTGTTTTGTGTCTTTCTGATAACTATGGAAGTAGTAACTTTCAAAAGTCATCCAAACAAAGAATAAATGACTTCTTAAAAAAATTTAAGACAATCTCTTCAGAGATTGTACTTGTTACTTAAAAAATTTTGCCACTATTTTAAAGCATTATTTATTCTCTTTCAGTATAACCACAATCAAAGTACTGTCAACCTTTACTCCATTACAAAAAAAAGTATATATTGCAGTATTATTTTCTTCAGTATTAACTTTTTATTAGGCTTGCTTTATTCTTGCCACATTCACATGGAAATGAACTAAGTTCAATACAGTTGTGCATTTCTGACATTATTAACTATTGGTCAGTTTTGAGGGGTTTTTACCAGTCTGATGTTGACTGAAATAACTTTAAATAGGAAAGTTCTGGAACAATTTTCACAAGCGTAGATAAAACACTTTCCTTATGTGCTTTCATTTTTTTCTGTGCCTAAAATGCACAGATTTGCAGTATCAAATGAGAAATGCATTAACTGGATCCCAGAGAAAGAAATTCAGACAGGCCTTTTCAAGGTAGATAAAATGTTACACAGGATGCTGTGGAGGGCAGCAGTGTGTGAATTGGTAAAATCACATTGTGCATTTGTGTAAAGATGTGATTTGTGTAAAGACACAAGACAAACTCACATTTCTGCTCTCTTAGTTCATGGGAAAGTCATGAAGTGAAACAGGTAAGACAATTCTGCTTTATGTATCAAAACAATCTGAGGGGATCTTCAGAGGGAACATGGTGGAAACTGCAATCCTTTGATCTGACTCACTTTTATACAGTTTAATACACATACTAATCCATCATAAAAGAACTCTATTCAGTGCTGTCCTGGCTATGGACTAGACAAGTCTGACCATGTTCAGTATTTAATCTGTTCAGATGCATCTGTGCTTTCTTCCTTGCATTTATTTTATCTTATTTTTAATTACGGTTTGTATTTTTTGTTTTAATGTTCTCTGACATCTTCAGCAACTTTTTCTTTTTAATACAGGATGAAGGTTGGGGAGAGGAAGCAAAGACAAAATTTTTAGAAATGGTAAACAATAAAGTTGTTTCAATGATGGTGTTTCGAGAAGAGGATGGTGTTCTCATTGTGGATTTGAGAAAACCTCCATTTAATGAAATAAGCAGTAACATACCACTGTCTCTCAAGGATGCATTGGTTTTCTTAGACTTGGCAAGGTATGTGTCCCCCTTTGGTTCATGCTCCTGCATGCTGTAACTGATGACAGAAGGGTGCTTACCAAGGGAGGTTTACTAAGCTGGTTGCTTTTGCAGTGTTCTGTATGTGAATGTGGCATGCATTAACCTTCAGCAGTGTCTGTTGATTTCCTTTTTTCACCTTCACCAGTAAGCACCATGCTATACCCATTTGCCCTAGTCAGGCTTCGTTTAGATAGGGAACTTTATTTTAGAAAATGGGAAAATAAATATTTCTGTACAAATTTTAAATAACAGGGAGGCTAAATGAGAAGCCCTTAGTGTCTGTCACAGACAGAAAACCACACAGAAATGAGCCTGGCATCTGTTTTAGTTTGGGTGGTAGACAGTGGGAAAAGCATTACAGATAATTGGCTGCACCTCCTAACAGAAGGAAAGTTTAAACAAGTAATTTTTATACAATCATGTTGTGGTTTTTTTAATCGCAAATTTGACATTTGAATATAAAAGGGTTACTTTGCAGTTAATTTTGGCTGACTTTGTTCAAAATTTCACTTTGTTTACCTCAGGTTTAAATTACAGCTTCCCAGTCAGCTGGAAAATTGCACCATCTCTCACTACAGTCCACCAAATATTCCACGGGAAGGAGAAGAGGTCTTTGTTGTGGTTTGTCACATTAATAGTCCAAGTGATTTCTATCTCCGTTTGGTAAGTTTAGAAATAAAGTCTGTTTGGATGAAACTCTGAACAAACATTTTAATGTTGAGCTATTTGTAGTGCACACTAAATAAGTTACAACTTCTGTTAAGTTCTGTTACTTGTTACCAGTGGTAGGGATTCCTAGAATTAATGGGTGAGATTAGTTCCAACAGTCCTTGATTCAGCCTAGTTAAATTGTAGGAATTCTTAAAATCCCGGGAAATTTTTGTTAGTTGTGTAACATGATTAATTCCTTTGTGAGTGGGCAGTATTTTACTGGTTAGAATGGTGATGGAGCAGGGCACTATTCAATAATCGTTAGGCTCTTTAATTCACTTTATGTACTCATGACCACTTTAATTTTGGAGGGAAGACTTGGAAGTACAGTACTAGGAAAAAAATATCCCTTCAAAGAGAAGAAAATGCCATTAAAATAGAACATCTGCTGTGTATGTGTGGTTTGTTGTTTTTATTTCAGAAAGAGAGTGTGGAATCTTTAGCTCTTCCAGAGAAAATTCAGGAGATATATAAACAAGAGAATGGTAAAAACTTGGAAATTTTCTGCCCAGTTGAAGGCCAAGCCTGCATTGCAAGACAGGAGGATGGGAACTGGTACAGAGCCCAGATTATAGGTGAAGTATTGATTCTTTTGCTCTAATGCTAGGTTGCAAAATCAGCTGAGTTGGTAGGTCAGAGTCACACGCTGAATTGTGGGCAGTAACACCCAACCAGTATTTTTACTAGGAATTATGGTACTACCAGGTAGTTTGATAAAGTGAGTAGTACTAATTCATATTCTTTTGCTATTAATTGACTGGTTTATACACTATTCTTTTTTCAACAGAGATGCAACATCTTCTGTTTTCTAGAGATTATTGAAATTGTATTACGTAATTATTTGAAATATATTTCTCTTACTGTTACAGTTCGAGCTGCAGCTTTGGCTATTCCAGCCAACCTGTGAGTGTATCTGGTGTTGGTTAATAATTCTCTGTAGTAATTCCAAAGGGAGTGGGGGTTGTGCTTGTGCCGTGTTGCCTGTGTGTGGGCAGTGTAGCATGTTTGTGCTTCCATGTGTACTTGGCATGTGTTCAGTGTGCCAGTGTCTTACAAAGAGGGCCAAAAAGCAGGGCTGTCATTTCAGCAACCTGAAAGAGCTGGCTCCTAAAAAATACTCATTTTGATAGGGTTATAAAATTTTTTTAAAAATTTATACTGGGTAATCATATGGCACAAATGTGGATCTGCTCTGAAATTCTGGTGCTTTAACCTGTATCAGATACTAAGTTTTTGTTAAAATACCTTGGTTTGTTTTTCTTGAAGGGCTGCCAAGTTGTCAGGAAGTTCTGGTAAAATACGTTGACTATGGCAACATTGCTAACTTAACTAACAAAGACATACGCAGAGTGAAACAGGAGTTTCTGAGCTTTCCAGAAAAGGTAAATGCCTGGATTAAACACTCAAAACTAGCAGCATCTCAGTGAATGAGAGGGGAAAGAGATGTTCACCTTCTGAAATACATAAAATAAATAAAATGTTAAGGAACTTCCTTTTTGCCCAGCATTATGAAGTGTCTCACTTAATGTTTTGGGTGCATACTGAAAACTCTTAATTTTTTTATATCTTTCAGATGTAAATTAAATCTAGCATTGCTCTGCAGTATACATGCTGCAAAAGAGGTATATATACAATGTGTACATACATGTGTACTTAATTCACCTTAATTAAATTTATTTCCATAATAAGCCAAACTATTTTTTGCATTCTTTCCCTTTTAAATTATAATCTCATAATAAGGGGGGGGTTTGATATATTTTTGTTCAATTTCTAGCATTTAAAATTTGGTATTTTTTCTAATTTGAGGAATGGTTGGAGTGTCCCCCTTTTGACAAGGAGGAAAACTTGACTGGGAAGGAAAATGGCAAAGTGTTTCTGTCAAAAAATGCATGTAAATGGAAATCAGTTTTTTCTTTGCTATTTATTGATAGTTTTGGTTACCAATCACAATTATGCTGAACTTTGAAACTTAATGTGTTGATAATGGTGTCTTTTAACTAGTTGAAGGCACCAGTAGGCTTGTTTTGTAAAAGTGCAATAATCTTGATTAATCTTCTGTGGAACAATCCTTAGTGATCTCTGCAGCAGTTCTATGCCTTACCATAAAGGGAGGCAAGGAGATTTAAACTCTTTGTATTTCAACAAGAAGGTCTCTGAATGTGAGGTTCATGCTCAGCTACAGGGAAGGGAGGGATCATTTTGAACTAAATCAGATTGTGGCAGTGTGGAAACAGAAGCCAAGGTGGTGCTGTCATGCATGAGTGCAAAGCAAAGCTTGTAATTTGGTTGTAATGAGATGATCTTGATATGTATGTGATGTTAGTTGCATAATCCTGAGTTGTTTTTCAGGCAATCAGGTGTAGGCTGGCTTGCATTGAGCCATTCAAAGGGGCAAATGAGTGGAACAGAAAAGCCAAGGAAAGATTTGAAGAAATGACTGAAGATAAGCTTATGTTATGTTCAGTTATTGGTAAGTTACCAGGCGTGTATTAATTTCTATTTACATATTATTAAGTTGACTCAAATGTAGAAACAATGACTTTGATATTTAAAATAATATTAAAACAGTATTTTTTTGAAATGCTTGTGTTCATAGCTGGTGGAGATAGGCTGGAGTGAGAATATCTAAATTCTGTCCTGTGATTGGAGGAGTCATAACAGATAAAACTTGCAACTGAAGAGTGTCTTGTTCATGTCTTGTCTTACAGAGCACACCAGTGTTACGTGATATAAGTATTCTGGTTATTCACATGGGATTGTTTCCAAAAGTACTAGCTGTCCTTGATGTTTCCTGACTTCATTGGTAGCTGAGAGTGTGATTGCTGCTGCTCTAAAACATTGCCAAAAAAGAAAAATAATTTCACATAACACATATATACCTTAGTAGGATTTTTCTCAATACTCATATATTGTTTGTATGTAACTACTTACTTCTCAGCCCTTGGGGAATGATGATTGGGAACCCATTTATTAAATGGAATTATATGTGGCAGTTGGAGTTTTTGTACAAAAGCATTTTGTGATTATTGGTGTGTTTTAACTTAATTTTATAGATACGTGCGAAGCGTAGGCATCTGCATATTGTTGATGTTGAGAATCAATTATTTTGTACATCAAATGTAATTTTGGAGAATTCTGTCTTTTAGTACTATTTGTCATTCCTCTAAAATCATAGTCTTCATACTGTCATTGATTGGCACTAATTGTGTTGATATTATTCATTCACAGAAATTCTAGATAATAACATCTTATCTATTGAACTCTTCAATGCCTGTGCTGATAATGGGAGAAAATTTAGTATTAACTGCCAGCTAGTTGAGGAAGACTTAGCATCCTACATACCTGGGTAAATACACTGTGCATAACTTTTAAAATATTTGGAAATACAGAATATGTGTATTGAAACTGCCTGTGTTGGTGTGTCACCTCCAGTGGCTGGAATTTACTGCATCTATGATAAATTGATTTTCAAATCACATTCATCAGCTGGTGTAATTTAGAGTGTAACTGCAGCTTGATGGTTGAATTCTCAAGCTACATCTTGACAAATGTATTGAAGTTGTACCTGTGAAAAAATTGGAGATCAGATGTTTGCATCGTACGTGTAGTTGTCCCTAAGTGCCAAATCTTCCCAAAGCTAGACAAAAATTAGGGCCCCTCCTGTGGCTTTAGCTACATCTTGACAAATGTATTGAAGTTGTACCTGTGAAAAAATTGGAGATCAGATGTTTGCATCGTACGTGTAGTGTCCCTAAGTGCCAAATCTTCCCAAAGTGTTTGCTGTTAAGTTCCCATTCCCATGTAGTAAGACAAAGAATTTATGTCTTAAACCTGCACCTAAGGTGAGTCCTCTCTTTGAGAGGTCTCTTGCTGGAAAATACTTGAGTAACCAGCTATGACAGCAACAGCAGAGTGGGGAAGTGTAGTTGGAGAGATGAGGCTGTTGAGGGTAGAACACTGCTGCATTTAATGTGCTGGGTTTTTACCTAGATAATCCATGGGCTGTATTCATGAAAATCTGTAGTTACTCTTTCATTAATCAGTTTTGAATACTGATGGAAATATATCATTAAATGGGAAGTTCTCATTCCAAAAGGAAACTTCTGAATTTGCTTTTTTCAGGAGGAAGCAAGTACGTGGATTTTCTCTCTTAGCTCAGAAATGTAACTAAACCTTAGTGACGCTCTTAATACTGTCATAGTCACAATTTTTAATAAGATTTTTGTAAGTTATGCAACCTGAACAGCTGAGTTGTTTTTTCCCTGTCACAAAGGTATTTTGTTGTGTCCCATCCTTACTTAGATGCCTGCTTCAAGCCTTCAGTCAAGGGGGTATATTCTTTTAGCATAAGTGGTTCTGTAACACTTGATCCCTTGAATAAGGTGGATTTTATGATCCCTTGTTCACTGCTGGACTGGAGAGAAAATAAAAGAAACTTGAGCAAGAAAACTCATGGATTAAAATAAAGGCACAGAAATCACTTGCCAAGAACTGTTGCAGGAAGAACAGACTTGATTTTACTCAGTTATTACACTTAGCATAAACAATTAATAATTCAGGCATTGTTACACGGAAGACAAACATTTATAGCACCTACCCTCCCCTTTGCCAGGGTCAAGTTTATTCCAAGCACTTCTCTTTCCTCTCCTGCAGCTGAGTTACACTTAGTCCATTCAGAGAGGCAGAGAGTGGTGCAGGGAGCTGGGGTCAGGACACAGCAGCTTATCCATGCTGCTCCGTCCTTCTTTTCTTCTTCTGCTTTAGAATGGACCCTCCACTATTTTGTGGGGCAAGAGACCCACTCCAGATCTTCTGTTCTTACCATCTTGATGTTCTCTCTATCTCTTCTGTTCCCTGAATGTGAAGGAGAATAAAAATGTTACTATCATTAGTGTTTCAGGAGTAGTACTTAAAAATGGTTCTGTCTAAGCTACAAGTCACTTTCTTTCGTGTTGAATAATTTCTGTCATTTTGTTATTGAGCCTTTTTCACTTTGGTTAAAATCTGTTTAAACTTTCCGTTCTAATTATTATGTGCTCTTTACAGGTACCCTGAAAGAACTGAAGTAAGGCCCAATGAAATATGGGATGATCCTCTAGAAGAAATTTCTAAAACCTCAGAAGCTTTCATTCCTGTAGACATGGAACCTGTGGATGACGGAGATTTCAGATCACTTCATAACAAGGAGTTACATGGGAGAATTAGTCACGTTGTGTCTCCTAGTAAAATTTTTGTACAATTGCTGTCATCAGAAAGCATACTGAAAAGGTACTAAAATTTAAAAAACTTTCCTTCAACTAAAGTGTTCTTATTACAAAGTGGTGAAGTAAGTTAGAACAAACTCTGGTGAGAGTTACATTTGACACTGTACTTCTTGGAGGCTGCTGACTTACTTGGCAGTGTTGAGGAAAGTGTAGGAGCAGAAGAGATGTTGACACTATATTGTGGCTTACTAAATAGTGCTGATTCCAAGTTAAGTATATGATCTCACTCATATTTCAAATCATATTTATCGTAGTAAATATTAGGGCCTGGTGAATGCAACACTGTCCAAAAAGATTAAATCTTCCTGCTCTTTCTTCTCTCCTTCCTGTTCCCTCATCAGAAATCTGGTTAAAAAACCTGTATCCCAAGTCTTAGAACTTACTGTTAGTAGTAGTAGTAGGGGTTTTTTTCCAAACGTTTCCAGTACCCTGTTAGGAAGTTTGAAGACAATTTCTAGAGTCTATCAGCCTGCCTTTGGTTGATGTTTAGGTAATGTTCAGGTGGTCATGTCTGCTCTTTGAAGATGGTTAGAAGATTGTGCCATAGTTTAGTGCAAGTTGCTTATTTATTTATCTTTTCATCTTCTTGGCTGTACCTGGAGTTCCATTTACGTAGTCATGACATTGAGTACCACACTCTCAAGCTGTTGAGAGAAAACAGTGTAGTTTTCAAACAGTGTCATATAAAGCACTGAGGATTGCTCACATTAATTCCAGTGTCTAAGTTAACATGGTAGGTTTACAGACTTTTAATCAGGATTCATGTGTTTTGTAACTCCCATTTCATGTATTTCTAACATGTCATGAAGAATAACTGCAATATTGTGCATGTGTAAACTGGTAAAACTTCATTGTATGCTAGTTAAACAATGACTGAATAAGCTCTTTGTTTACTGCATTAAATTTATCACTAGGAAGCTGTTTTTTCAATGTTAGTTTACAGGAGGAGATGGCTTCCATCTACAAGGACTCCCAGCCACAGCCTGTGAAGTGGGAGAGTGAAATGCACTGTGCTGTTTACGTGCACGATGTGGGACAGTGGCAAAGAGGTCAGATCAGCAGGATTGTCTCTGAAACAAGTGCAGAGGTAAAGCTCTTACCATAACAGGAGTCATACTTTTATTTCTCAACTTGAAAGCATTCACTGAATAAAATAAGGTCAAGTCTTTGTTTCTTTCTTCTGTGTTAATATTTTCTCACAGTGTTTTGCTTTTGTTGAGGGTTTAAGTCATGCTGTACATTGCTGCAAAACAGTTGACTGTCTTGTCAAAGCTCAGGTGCCTTTAGCAGGGGATGTGGTAGTTGAGGAAGGCTCATGAGGTTGGCTCTCTTTGTTTACACTGCCCTTCGGAACACGGCGGAGATTCCCAACCTATAAGTTCCTTTTAGATTCCAGTAGGTGTGTGAAACTCAGGGTCACAGTAACTCAAACTTGATGATCCTTGATAAAAGATGGAGCCAGTTGAAGCAAGTGCAACACCACAGGAGCTCATGTGGTCACACAGTTGGACGAAGCCTGCGCTGACGGAGATGCACTGTGCTGTGTTGCTGTAACATTCCCCACAGTAAGCTCACACAGCACCGCTTGAAACAGCGTTATGTTGTACCAATTTGAAAATAATGAGCACCAGAAAAAGCATTTTGTGCCTAGATACTGATGTGTCTACCAAGTAAGAATGGCTTTTTGATCATACAGATAATCCAGGACTGGATGGCTGTTGATTTTTTTCCACCATCATCAGGTTGTGCCCAGGGGTCTTTTCAGTAGGAAGCAGAAGTGGGACTCTGTGTACTTCAGGTTTGCATCATCTGTTTTCTGAGGCTAAGAGCCTTCAAACAGCTATTTAACCCCATCAGAATAAAAAGCAAGGGGTGGAGGAAAGCTATTTCAGTGTTTCTTGGTTTACCAAAAAGTCAGTAAAGTTGTTTGACCCCCTTTGGACACATTTGTATGGTTTGTCCCTTTGCTATGAGTAGTTGCTTGAGTTGTGATGAAGTATTTCAGTGCAAAAGGCATTTGTTAAATCCCAGTAACATTTGAAAATTTTTAACCTCAGGGATGCTTTGAATTACAATTTCTTACAGATAACAGTAAGAGAGGATTTTTTTTTCTTGTTCTGTTGTTTCTTGCCTGTAACAGGTACTACTTTATGATTCTGGAGCTGAAAAAACAGTGGAGGTCAGCTGTCTAAGAAAACTTGAAGAAAACATGAAGACCATTAGGACATTAGCACTAGAATGTTCACTGACAGAAATAAGGTAGCCTTTCCCTCATACTGAGTGGCAACATTAGAAACTAGGAATGATGTACCTTTAACTAACAATGAAGTACCTTTGTTAGCACTGATTATCTAAGATTTGGATGTGGTTTGCTTTTTGAATAAAGAAATGGGGGGAGGGCATGATTTATTTAATAAAGGTTTGGATTTTTTCCTAAAAAAAAAACCTATTGTAGAATAGTGAAGCAGAAACTGTGCTGTAGAAATAAATAATATTTATAAGTTGAGCTACAAAAGAGTGAAGAGATTTCATTGATTACTCCTTTTACTTAGCTTAGAATTTGAGATGAATTGGATCTTGTGAAACTTTACAGAAAGTCTCTTTTCTAGACTGTTATGACAGGTGTCATAACTTCTAGAACTCATGATCCTCCTTATTTTGAAGTTCTGGGCTTGTATTTTTTAATTTTTCTGGTTGTAGAAATCCAGAAATGAATAGTGACCTCATGTTACTCATGACTGTAGTAGAGATTCTTTTTTTTCTGTAACAGTTTAGGCAGTTTAAAAAAAAAAAGCCAAGTTTTTAGTAGGGGGGAAGAGTTGGTGGTTATGCTCAGGAGATGGCAAATTCTTTTGTACCTAGAGATTATCATTTCTTCTGTTAGACCCACAGGTGGAAGCACACAGTGGACAGCAACAGTGTGTGAATGCTTATCCTATTACCTTACTGGAGCACAAGTCAAAATAATTATACAGGTTTGTGATCAAAACCAGTGGTATCTATAAAACTTCTGTCAGGCTGTCTGCTAATTTGGGATTTTTTTCTGAATATTGTGCCTTTCAAAAAGTTGTCAGTAGAGCTTGATTGTATAGCTGTTTGCTCTAGAAAAAAGGTGCTTTTTGTTCTTTCTGCTTTACTTTTATTATTCACTGGAGCATTAGAGCAGTTGGCTACCCATGTGGAGAGAATTTCATCTTTGATATATTTGGTTACTGAAGAATAGTGGGTGTCTCTTTGGGATCATCGGATGCTGACAGCCTTTATGGACAGATAAGCAAGCTGCTCAGGTTCTTGATGAGAATGATTTTAGCAGCTACTATATTGGTTTTCAAGCCTCAGAGACTGAAAGAACTAATCCAGTGCTGTAGGAATATGATTAGTAATTGATCTCTTCCATGACTTAGGAAAAAAACCCCACCAGGATTATTAGAAGGGTTTGATTTGTTCAGTGTTTGTTGGCAGCTGCCAGTTGTATTTTACGGTGTGTATGGAAATAAAAGCAGTGATGAGTGAAGTTATTTATATATGGGTTTAAATCTCCTGCAGGAAAGCAAGTGTTTGGCATGTGATTCTATTAAAAAAGCTGAGGGGAAAAAGCAATATTTTGTTCTACAACTCTTTTTAATGTCATCTGTAGAACAGTTGGTAAAATGATTGGAACTGTCACATAGATTCAATAAATTTGTGTCTTCACTTGTGGGCCTCAGTTGTTCAAGGATGTCTGATTGACAGTCAGTACCAGTAAAATGACAAATGTGCCTGTAGTTTAGAGGAAATGCATATTTGTAATATGTTGTCCAGCTCTCCCATTTTTTCCAGGAAAATAATGTGGGTTGTGCATTGCCTGTGAAAATTCTTTGCAAAGATGAAACAGGAAAAGTGACTGATACTTCTGAATACCTTATTGAACAGGGTTTGGCTCTTAGAAACAGAAGGTTTGGATACTTTTCTTTTATATTCTCTAAGACTCTGATGTTCATGTTTGACCAAACTAAAAAGTAAATCAAAAAATTTGGATTGTGTTCTACAATTCCAGCAACAGAACTCCCATCTTCAGTGGACATACTTGAGTGTAATATTTATTGTATTCACGGCACATTTCAGTTCTCTAAGTTTGTAGATGAGCTTGGCAGTATTTTGAGATACCTTTGCCACTTCTGTGTGTTTGGTTTTCTTACTTGTATTATTTTGTATTTAGCACTTTCCAAGTTCTTTGCAGGTTAATATGTTGCTATTTGATTGGATCTTCTAGAACTCGTAAAGCTGATGGGGCTTGTTTAATCTCCAAGGAACATCTTGAAGTACGTTTCGAGCAGGAGAACACACAACTGGATGGTTGTAATTCCAAAATTGCACGTGCAAGAAACGGGACTGTTCCAGAGGAAAACAGGACTATTTCAGAGAGTGAACAAAAATCACTCAAAACATACAAGCCTCATTCAGAAAAGAATGAAGTATATAAATCTCCCATTGTTCCTGAAGCAAAAATTTTCCAGGCTGTAGTGAGTTATGTTGGAAATGATGGAACTATTTATATAATACCAAAATCATTTGGTGAGTTTACGTAGAAGAAAATACATTTATGAATCTGAGTGCTCTTGGGTATCAGAATGTGTACTGGAACACCTGTCTGGTACATGTGCACTGTTCTGAAAGATTCCTCTTGGGGAGGTGATGTCCCTTGGTGTGAGGGGCAGAGATTCTCTCTGTCCTTGAGTCAGCTTTCCTGTCCTTACACCCTCCCAAGAAATCCAGAAACCCAAAGCACTTGGATGAGCAGGTTACTTGCCTTTCTTTTCTAGGCTGTAATGGGTGAAGCAGCAACTGCTTTATTTTGTATTGTTGACTGATAAAGTAAATGTAGTAATTTACTTCAAAGTAATAAAGATACAGTCATCAAGATTCTTGTTAGCTTGGTTCTCAGATACTGCTGTGGTTTTTTTCCTTCAGTTTAAGCTCAGTGATCAGTTTCTTCAAGCTCTTTATTTGCATTATGGTACATCCTATGTCTGTTCTCTGATTGAACCTCTTTGAAAGAGGTTCATTTTCTTCTGACAGATGGAGTGTCACTCCTCAGTTCCATGTTAGGATATTGTGCTTTAAGGAAACATTCACATATGAGAACACCAATTCTATCTTTTTTTGCTCCACAAGTACATTCAGCTACTAGGTTATGTAACTATTTTTAATCATAAAACTTTGAAATTCAAAATACAGTAACCCCACTTGCACAAGTGTGTATTCTCCTGCAGTTCTGTAGGCTGAACCCATAGCAGAAGAGGTTCTTCTGGACACCTCTTCTGTGTTGTCCTCTTCATGGTGTCCTATCACTGAAACAGTGGTCTGGGAGTTGTTTTGTTCATGCTTTGTTTAGCTCTGATATTAGTGCTGCCTAAGTGTCAGTTACAAAATTTATAGACTCTTCTATAAGTTCTTCTGAGATTAGAATTCAGAATTACTGATGGCTTCAGAACTGGAAATGCAGTTTACTGTTTAAGTAGTAACTCTTCTGCATATACTAGATACTGAACATACATATTGTATCAGTGTTGGAAAATATATTTTGGAGCTGCACATGTGTTTTATATTTATACATGTCTTCATCTGAATCTGATGGGGTTTAGTGATGGAAATATTTTGCATGAATGTTAGGGACTATTTTTAATTTTTTTTTTATTTCACCCCCTCTCCCAAGAAACTGCACTAAACAAATTGATGGCTGAAATACAAAATACCTTCAAAGGCCTTGGTCTGCTGATACCCTACTGCTGGAAAAAAGGAGAAGCCTGTGTTGTAAGAGGACCAGACACTGTGTGGTATCGAGCTAAAATTGTGGAAGTCAGCGGTAGTATTCTCCAGGTAAGTTGGATTGTATGGGGGGAAGGCTGTATGTATTTCTGCATTTATGTGTTTAAAAAAGGCATGTAATCCAATCCTCTAAAATAAATAATGGACTTCATGTTTTTTCATTCAGCTGACCTGACTTTGCGGATGTTCATTCTGCTAAAAAGTGTTGATTATTATCCTCATTTTTACATTTATTTTAAAGATCAAATCTGCCTACTTATTTTGGTTGTCAAAATTTTTCCTGTAGTTTCCCTAGTAATGATAAATTTTCTTAAGTAAAAAGCTGTCTTGATCTCCTGTAAGTAATCCCTTTTAGGTTTTTTATTTTACTGTTCTTACCATATGTAGAATGCATTGAAAACAATTAGGTTTAGAATCCCACATCTGCTCTATCCCCACCCACAAAGTATTTCAAATGTCTGCTGCAAATTCTTTCTGCTGTATAGGTATAGAACTTCTTCTCATTAGCATTAATCTTATATAAGCTCTTGAGTCTGCTCATGATTTTTGAATGCAGATCTGCAAAATCACTCCTAGTTCACAAGGTTTTTTCCTTTCAATTTTAAACTGATGTTGGTTATTCCACAAAAGGTAGGAATTCTTCCAAGAGAAGTTGACAAACTGAATTTCTAATCTGCCATACCACTTTTTTAATCCTTTCTTGCTTTTCTGCTTTGTCACATCACCTACTTACCATCAAACCATTGATTGTTTTCCTCCATAAATGTAATGCTGTAAATGACCACATTCCTTTACTAAACTCAGTGCAGAAACCAGGAGTTATTTCAGGAAAGCTTTGCATTTCCTTCAGGTTCAGTACGTAGATCGTGGTTACATCGAGAGCATTCCTCAGTGTCACCTGTATCCAACCACATTTTACACAGCCGTTCCTCCGTTCTGCATCCCGTGTCAGCTCTACAAGACGGTGCCGGTGAGTGGGGCACATCTGTGTGTGGTTACTCAAATCAGAGCCTGCTTAGTCAGAAAGGTTGGGAGGATGTGTTGCTATCTTCTCTTGCCTGCGAGGATTCAGAGAAGAGATGATGGGGATTGTTTCAGCAGGTCCTTATCAGGACCCACAGATTTGCTTTATGAGGGGACCACCCTGTCAGTAGAGTTAAACCTCTGTGAGACAGGACACTGCTGGGTTGGCATTATCTGAAATGAGAATTCATTTTGCAATAGCAGCAACAAAAACTGAGTCCTGGGTTTCTTAATGCACAATGGCCAGACAATCTGAAATTTTCGAATCCTGCTAAACTGTGTTTCCAGCATTCTGAACTTCGCTGTGTAGGAAACAATCTGAACTAATACGGGTGGATTGTTGTAGGGGTTTTTGTCAGTAAGTAATCAGTCTGTAAATAACATCTTCACATACCATCAAACCTTGCTGACTCTGAATGTGCACTTAGTAAAAGTGAGTTACTGGGATTACCAGCTTGCTTTGATTGCTGGAAGCAGTTAAACTGATAGAGCAAGGAAGGCTGCAGCTCCAGCAGGGGTGGTGGGGCAGGGAGTTGTCTGCAATGTGTGGGGCAGGGACAGGAGGCAGCCCTGCCAGAGAAAGGTAGCGTGCCCAGGTAGGAACCCTCCTGCAGCAGGTGGTGAGAGGGCTGTGTAGTATCAGGGAGCCTGAGGAGGAGGGGCATGGCTGATTCCAAGTGCAGTGGACCTGCAGCCAAACAGCCAGGAACCCTCCCAGCAGCACGTGTACAAGGGAGAAGGGACAGTAATGCAGAGGAGTGGAAGCTTGCAATGGCAAGGACCTGCAAGAAGAGATTTTCCCCGGAGTGTGAGGTGCACTTGCAGCACTGCTTTGTCACTCTGTAGGCTGATGAGGACAGAGCTGAGGGCAGCACCCGTGTAAGCCCCAGTGCAGCTGACAAGGCAGTGGGTGCTCCCTTCTGAGAGGGTCAGAGGAGCCCATGTGCTGACCTGACACTGTGGAGAGGGATGGTGCTCCTGCCTGTTTGTGTTGGGGGCTTCACTGAGAGGCTGCCAGGCCCCCTGCAGTCCCCTCACTGTTACCCACTGCCACGAGTTACCTGCTGCTGTTGACACCAGTGATACTCTTCAGACTGCTCCCGGCTGTACCTGCAGGAGCTGCAGATCCCAGGAGCGTTTGTAAGGATCTGTGGACTGCTGGTAGGTTATTTATCAGTCCTGTCTCTCAGAGGGGAGGGGTTTGAAATTTTCAGGCCAGTCTAGTGAGTTAAGAAATCATTGCAGGACTGTTGCCACAGGCAGTGGTTGGGCTGCTTGGATGATGGCACTCCCCTTGAGGAGTCTGTTCTGCTGGGGTCCTGTGGGGCCCTTCTCTCAGGGAAGAGGAAGAGCATCTTGGGTCTGTAGGCATGACAAGCCCAGAGAGAGATCTCAGGTCAGCAGGAGAGCACCTGAAGAGCAGCACCTGTGGGAGCAAGTCCAGGGAAGGGTGATGAAGATCAGAGGGCTAGAGCACCTCTCCTCTGGAGACGGGCTGAGAGAGTTGGGGCTGTTCATCCCGGAGAAGAGAAGGCTCTGAGGAGACCTTCAGCACCTTCCAGTACCTAAAGGGAGTTACAAGAGGGGCTGCTTACAAGCTCATGGAGTAGGATAGGACAAGGGGGAGCATCTTCAAACTGACAGAAGGCAGGTTTAGATTTGATACTAGAAAGGAAATCTTCACTACAAGGGTACTGAGACATGGGAGCAGGGTACCCAGGGATGTTGATGCCCCCTCCCTAAAGTGTTCAAGGCCACATTGGAGGGGACTTGGAGCGACTTGGTCTACTTGGAGGTGCCCCTGCCACACACAGGAGAGTTGAAACTTGATCTTTAAGGTCCTTTTCAACCCAAACCCGTCTATGATTCTATGAAAGACAGGCTTTGTAAGCATACAGGTTGGAAAGCAAACAGATACAGCAGAGAATAAAATGAAGTATTTAAAGTATTCTGTGTTTTGTTGTGTGTTGTCTTAGATTCTGTAATTCTTTGGATTAAGCTTCAGATAATTTTGTACACATACTTTATTGTGCACATAGTATTGATTAGATTTGACAAGCAGCATCTTTCTAAGCCATTTCAGGATCTGAAAAGTGTGGGTTGCATAAATTTTAATGCACCAAACAGCAGATAGTATTTAAGCCATTGTAAATAAACCAAACTAATGGTGTGTGTTTTCAAGTCAGATTTCTTTTTTAATGGTTGTCCTGTATTTCCGTCTACCCTAAGAATAGGAAGAATATTACTTGTTAGCATCTTAATATGTGGGTTTCTTGCTTTTCTCCAAATAGATTGGAAATTTTTGGCAGCAGGATGCAGTAGATTACCTTCAAGAACTTCTGAAAAATGAAGAGGTTGAAATTCATGTTGAGGTAACCTAATTTATTCATAGATGTGGAATGAAGCGAACTTTTTGTTGTGTTTTTCCTTTTAACTGGCATTAAGAATGGTACATGAAGGAGTATAGCAGTAAATGTATTTCTTAGACAAAACAGAAACAACAAGTGAATTTATTTCTTCTGTGACTTTACTTGTGTTACGGTTTTCAGACCTTAAATATTAGAGTTAGTGCTGGTTTTTACACCCTGTTCATATTGAGTTGTTATTCTGACAGGTAACTTACCTATCAGCAGCATAAATAGTTATAAATTCTATTTTAAGTGATAAAATTCTGACATGATTAAGTATGGATGCACTTAAATTTATTTATTAAAATTACAGAGGAACACATCATCTGTATTGTCAGAAAACAAGCCATTTCAGACAGTTTAATGATACACGGAGAAGGGGCAGGGTTTGAGGGAGCAAACGTGGGACAGTATTTCAGTGTTAGAATGAGCAGTTGGTGCTGCCATATCAGAAAGAGAGATATTCCCATCTGTGTTATAACTGATGTTAACAGGCATCCTGGTCTTGTATCTTTGAGTGTTACGCATATCAGCATGAGAGATTTGAATTTCTTGGTCACTATTTGTGAAACTTCAGTGCCAGTTTTACCATCACAGTCCTGTTTTGTCCTGTGTAAATAGGAGTTACCAGATAACCCCTGGGACAAGCTGTCCATCAGCCTGTATTTTGGGGGGATGTCGCTTTCGTCCTTCATGGCATACCAGAAGTACTGCGTTGCTGAAGATGGCCAGGACATGCAAAAGCTGGTGAGACGTGTGTGTGTGGCCCTGTTGCTGTTCTAACATTGGAAAGGTTATTCAGTTGCTTGTGACCTCGGGGGATTTGTTACTGTTGAAATATTTGTGTGGTTTTGTGCTGTAAGCAGCAGGGACTGAGCACAGGTCGGCAGCACAGCACGGGAGCTACGAAGTGCTGCTGGGACTCTGGGGAACAGTAAATTGCCAAGAGGTGGTTCATGGACTCTGTAATGAAAAGAGATTTTTGCACTTCCATTTAAAGTCCAGCTAGCTTTTGTGTTCCTCTGAAACACTAGGAATAAGGTAATACTTTTATCATTTGAAGGGATTAGTTATTCATAGAAATAAATCCAAGGATGGAGTAAACGAAATGAAGTATTTCATCATAAACCCAGTGATTTATAGGGGAGTTACCTAGGTTCTTTATTCCAAGAGTCTGGGACACTTACCTGATATTCTTTAGGGGAGGATTGAAGTTGCCACCTATCTTCATTGTCTTAAAAAAAACCCCATACATAAGTAATTGCTCTGTTTTAATTTTTTTGTTCCTTGAAATCAGAGGATCGGGTTATTTAAATTTCTAAGACTTCGTTATTGCATTTTTCTCTTAATTCTGTTTGTCTGCCAATGTACTTTTATTTCGAACATACATCTTTGCTTCAGAAAATAATTTTCTGGTACAGAGTCTGCTGCTGTCACTGCTTGTGCAAGGCTCAAATTGTCTGCCAGTGGGCTCATGATGCAGTTAGAAAAATCCCTCAGTGTGAATTAGAACTGAGTAACCGTGGAAAACCAAATTGTAAAACAGTCTCCTGCTGCATTTTCATGAAGCTGGCACGACACGCAGCTTTCTGCAAACTAAATATGGATCTGGAAATGAGATTTGTGCCTTTAACACAAAAGCTGAATTTGGATAACAAAAATAAAGCTGTGTGAGAAGGTTGTGAGCAAGAAGCATTCAGAAAGCCTGAAGTGCTTTCCTTGAGGAGTAATAGCATTAAGCAGATCCATTCCAGGAATAAGTTACTCCAAACAATTTGTAAGAAAACAGACATCAGAAGTGTTCAGTTGTAGACCAGAAAAGAAGCAAGGCATCCAGAACTCAAGCTGAACCTCAGGAATAGCAGAAGTGGGAAGCAAGCAGCTCTGAACACATTCAGATGTAATCAGCTCTGGTTTTAGCTGTAGAGACTGAGCAGCCATGCTCACAAGACAGCTGAAGTGCATTATTTTTACATAAGGTGTAACCATTATGTATTACTTTATTCCCTGGTTTTGTAACTTTATTTCACAGCTTCAAATCTCTGATTTGAGGTAAGTTAAGCTGATAAGGACTTGATTCTATTTTGTGAGCCTTGCAACTGCAAACACTGACTTATGCAGAGCTCACTGCACCCATGATGTGAGATGTGCTTGTGTTGAGCTGCAGAGATATTAGGAGCTGGTCTTTGTTACCATATGACAATCCTAGTTTAGGCATTATTAGCCTGGAAGATTCCTGGTAGGGCAGTAGGATGTAGGAGAGTGCATCAGAACCTCCAGGTGTGCTGAGCTTTACAGCAGTCACTCTCATTCCAGCTGTGTGTGTCCAACTGTAGTCATGGTGCCCGACTCACAGTGCTCCTGATAGTTTTGCAGAAATCTGGCATTCAGTTTATGTGTATCTATGGTTTAGTTAGACATCCTTTCTTTACTTGTAGGAGTACATACTTTGAATGGAAAAAATCCTTTTTTCCGAATTAAGTTTGAGGAACATAATTATTTGTATACTGCATCCTCTGTCAGATCCTGCAGGGCTTTAAAGAAAGAGTCAAAGTGTTTTCATTTCCCAGTTATATATGTAGCTTTTACTGTTCTGGGGGCATAATGAAAGGTGTTCATCAAGTAAATGTGTAAAAATGTGTAATTTTGGAGAAGTTGTACATTTTGTTATCATCATAAGAGATTATAGGAGCTCTCTTCATGACCTGTGATCTAGCTGAGCTCTGTGCCGTATGTCCTTCTGAAAGTGTAATTTAATGCACCAGGGTTTCTTTTTTGGGGAACCGAATGCAGTAATTACATGTAGACTTCAAACTGTAAAATACTTGGTTCCAAAAGAAGATACTGAGCAGTGCTTTGCCGCTGAGAAAAGCCTCTATCTGTACATTGCAGTGTGGGTTTGTTTCATCACAGACACACTGCTTGTTGTTATTACACACCTTCCTGGGTAACTGCTTTGAACCAGAAGTCATACCTATGTTAGTTTCTGTTTGTTATTCACTGTGATGCTCAGCTGAAGTCTGTCTTGGTCTAGGGGATATTTGAAGGAGACCTTTCGCCTTCGTACCTGCTGCAGCCACTGCCTGTTCCAGGAGAAACCTTTCCTGTCACCGTTACCCACTTGGTGTCCCCCAAGGAGGTCAGTGTGTTTGGTCAGCATCTCACATGCTGCAGTCCCACAGAGCTGGTGGAAAGGAAATCACAGCTGGCAATCTTAGAGCATTTAGAGGCTGCAAAATGGTCCTGAGCTGTTGGTGCGGGGGCTTGTGTGGGGCAGCTCTCTGAATGAACTTGTAGTTGAAATAACCTCATAGGTGGGGGCAGTGAAACACCGATCATTTCTCTAGAAAAATGAATTTAAAGAATTAAACTACTGCAGTCTGGTACTTAGCCTGTTAATAAGAAAATAGGTCATTGGATTTTAATGTGGCAGAACAGTGGTGAATTCTGTGTAAGCCTACACAACTTCGTGGAGTTCTGCCCAATCTCCCAGGCAAAAGGCTGAATGTCACGTGCATTGATCAAATAAAAGATTTTTATGTGAATGTTGAATGATGAAATAGAGGAGAAAGGGGAGCAAGGAGGGGATGAACTTTTCAAAGATGGGATCTGGATTAAAAGTAATCTTTTAATAATGGTTGGAATTCCTAGTTTCTAAGTTACCTGCAAAAATAGTAACATCAGAGCCTTTTCTTTAAACAGCTTTATATTTGTCTTGATTCTTCTGGGAATCTTACCAAGTGCTCTGCCATAGAGAGAGATGCCAGCCATGACTCAGAGAGCCTTAATAAAGCCCTGAAGTGGTGCAATAAAATTGTGAAGACCCTTCCTCATCTAACAAACTTCAAAAAAGGTATGTTGTGTGTTTACTTTCCCTGTTATTTTGTGTGGATATTCAGAAATCCTGGGTTTCCTTTTCTATTCCTGTGTATGTTTAAATAAAAGTTTTGGAGAATAAGGAGTGACATCACACTATAATTACATGATACACTGTAATACGATTTTACTCTTCTTTAAATTGAGGCTTTTGTGTCATTCTGCTCCACTGAAAAACGATGGACAGTACTCAGACTCCTGCTGCCTGTTAGAGTTATGAACTGACTTTAGATCACATTTGGCAGTAATAAAACTTTTCCCTAAAGGTTCCTGTCACTGAACTGTGAAAACTTTATTAAATATCCAAAAGGCAAAAGTGACATACAGAAAATCATGTTATAAAGGTTTAGAAGTTGTGTGAGCCCTAAGGAGCATGACTTTAATGTCCACAGCTGTTGGGTCTAAAGACAAGTGTGGCTGTCTAAAACCTGGTGAAGAGAGCCATTCTCACTTGTACTTCATTCTGTCAGCACATAAAACTCTGGGTGAGGTTTTAGGCGTTACCTGCCTCCTGTCTTCCAGACTTGTGTCTATTCACTGGGAGATCAGTCTGTTTACTAACTGGATTGTGCAGATGAGCACAAGTTGAAAAGCTGGAATATTAAATTGTTTGGAACACTGTCTTTTCACCAAGCAATTTGCTGTTATTCCTCACTGTTGCCATGTGAGGTAGAGAAACTTGACTTAAATTGCCTAGTACTGATTGGATTGGAGTTCAGAGAGAATTGGAGGATGCATGGAACAAAATCGTAGTACAGTTTTGATAAGGAAGAGGAGACCTTATCTTGGTCACAAATTAAAGTGGATTTTCAAGGTCAGTTTGTACTGCACTGAGAACTCTGCAGTATTGTGTGATGGTTTTGTTTTTTTTCTTTCTCTTCCAGAACTGCCTTGCCTTGCAGAGTACGTGGATGGTTTATGGTATAGAGCAAAGCTCCTCTCTATTACACAGCTTGTCCCTGTTCAGATTCTGGTTCAGTTTGTTGACTATGGCACTTACTTAGTTGCACCAACAAGCAGGTAAATAAGTAAGAAAAAATGCACTTAGATCATAAAATATGTACTTATAAATAAATATATATATGTTACATTTATTATTAATTTTTATATCACTACATACATATTTTTTACCATCGTTTAGTATTGGATTTTAGATAGAAAGTGGTTTGACTGGTTAAATAATTTGTCTGCAGGGTGTGGGGTTTGTGCATTTGCTTCTCTGTTTCAGTTGTTCAGAGAAGCCCATTATTATAATATCAATTTTCTCCATTATCTCCATTTACTTAACCTGTGAGTGGACTCAGAATAATCTGCTTCTGCACCTGAGAACCTTATTCAAAAGAAGGGCTGAGCCCTCCAGGTGTACAAACAAATCCCAGTGCTGTGTGACTGTAGTCTACACAGAAGACAGCTGGGGAATAAACTAAGGGATTAGGGAGTACCTGAGTGGGACACACCCTGCTCTGCCTGTGTGGAAAATGGAAATTCAAATCCCTGTTCTGTTCAGTTCTGAGATGTCCTAGACTGCTCCTGTGCTGACACAGATGGCAGCTGAGTGTCTCAAACATCCAGGCTTCTAGGGTTCCCTAAGCCTGTCTGAATTTCTCATATATATACATTTATATATATATGGAGAGTACATAGTGCTACAGTGCACATATAGACCCTATATGTATAGTACATATATATATACACACATATGTAGTGCTTAATCACTAATAATTGCTTACTGTGGAATGTACACTTCCTTGCTGAAGATGATGCAAAAATGAGGATTTGAATAGATTTTGTGCTTTACAGTCTGTTAGGGTCTCGGGAGACAATGTCTTCTGTTTCAGAGTTGCATTTCGTGCTCTGCTTCCCCATTCCCTTGCTTCTGAGATAAAAAGAAAGAGGGAATGATAAGAAAATAGGTAAACCCCAGGTAGCTATTTCCAGTAATGTGTCTAGAGCACATTAAGGCATGAAGCATTTGGACCCAAAGGTTTGTGGAGCTG
Organism: Prinia subflava; assembly: GCF_021018805.1. Taxonomy (NCBI): domain Eukaryota; kingdom Metazoa; phylum Chordata; class Aves; order Passeriformes; family Cisticolidae; genus Prinia; species Prinia subflava. Next base: position 34,676,695 of record NC_086249.1, read on the forward strand.
CATTGTGATGATTCACACTTGGGTTCCTGTGCTCCGATCCGTGTTTGGCTCTCGGGCAGCGGTCTCTGATGCTGGGCTGCTTTTTGATAGTTCCTGTGCTAAGTCCTTCAGAGTCCTTCCTGTCTGAGGAATGGTGGGTCTGATATGGGTGTGTTCCCCTAGAGCAGGAGCCAGTCCTGGTTCCCACACCGTAAATGCGCTGTGTGAGCCCCTCAGCCATCCTGATGTCCTTGCTGGCAGGTGACTGCTGCGGGCAAACGCTTCTCATTTCGGTTTCAGGTTGCGTCGCATACCTTGTCACCTGCTGAAGTACCCAGTTCAAGCAGTACGAGTTCTGCTGGCGGGATTTAGACCTGCTTCAGATGATAAAAACGTGGAAAGAATTCCTTATTCTCCAGAATGGAGCTTGAAAGCATTGTGGACCATGATGGACTGTGTTGAAGGAAAGCATCTCTCTGCTTCCATACTTGTAAGAAGAAATGCTTTTTTTTTTTCCCTGGTTCTTGCTGAGCCTAAAATTCTTTTAGTGCCTAAAATTAGCACTCTTAAGTCTTTGTTTTACTGTGAACCCTCATAGTTCAGAATTGAAAACCATTTACCATAATGTAACGCTAAGAGAAAATGGTGTGGTGGTGTTAATTCTGCATCATAAAGTCCTATTAAAAACAGTGGTATTCTTTTTATATTTACAGTTCCATTTAGACAGTGAGTGCAGCCAGTAAAATCTTTCAGTGTCAGCCTGAGATTTAAATGTGTAACTGTCAACACTGTAAACTTTCAGACTGTTTCACCAGAGGTTACCATTTCTTTGTATGGAGATGACAAAAGTCTGGTTCATCTGAAGCTGGTAGAAATGGGTCTTGCAGAGTTGGACGAGTGACACGTAAGTACGGTGACCATGAACTACAAATTCAAACCACTGGGGAGGGATGAGTTCAGAAGTTTTAAGCCAAGTATAAACTGCCAGTAATGTGGACTAGAGTTTATTTCAAAAAAATCCCTTCTTCCACACATCCATTCTATTAGTAAAGTATTTAACATAAACCAAAAAGCTGTTAAAAATGAACTTCTTTACATGCCACTCCTGAAACTCACAGTTTTAAGACCTTACAGGCACTGAAACAACCCTAGGGTGGTACAACATAAAGAGCTTGTGCTGCCAGACTGCAGCTTGCAGATGTGGCAGTGTACTCACTTGTCCCAGACAATCAAAACTAATCTTCTTTATTTTCTGCTTTTGGTCTGTGTCAGGTGTTGGTGGTTCTCAGTGGTTGCAAACATCCATGATAACACACTGACATCCACATGTCTAGACAAACATGGAATATTTTTAATGAAGAGCTTTAGACTATGTGTTATCCATGGAGGAAACCAGAGACCTGGATCTTCAGATTTTTTGGCCAACCCTGTTATGCCATATTCTTCCTTCCCATTTAATAAGCACTATTCTAGCAAATCTGAACAGAAGATATTCATAAGACTTTCTAATATTGAAGTAGTGAAACTGTATATCCACATCTCAATCCTTTCTGGCCTTGGAGCATTAAGTGTTGTTCTCCAATACCCTTCTCATAGGAGCAGATGGAACTAATGCATAGTGGTGAAGAATTAGATCAAAAGCTGGTGCTGGGACACTTGTTGTAGTATCTCATGAGAAGACGTGGAGGGAAGATGATCGTTTTATTATCATGACATATCTCTTGTTTGTGTTTCAGGTTTATTTGGTGACAGACATCTCCACTCAGCACCAGATAGGAAGCAAACAGTGAAGGCTGCATTACTGTCTTTGTTCTGAAACACGTTTGCATTGTTGCTGGTTTCTGTTTTCACTTTCAGGTGGTGTTATGTCTCTCATTTCAGAGTTTGGGAATAAAGTTCAGTCAGCATGCACCTGAAAGCTTGTTTTCCTTCACTGCTATAGCATGTGAGGTTTCTTTGGGTGTCTCTTTATTGTACGAAACCCTTTACCTGTAAAGCTCAGTCTCTCTGGCGAGACCTTTGTCTAGAGTACCAAGGGAGACACTTTGTGATGTCTGTGTGTGATGAAGACTCCACAGCCTCCCCAGGCAGCTGTTCTAGGGCTCAGTCACCCTTGGTACAGCAGCCTCGTGCTGTTCAGAGAGAACCTGCTGTGCTTCAGTCAGTGCTCATACACACAGAGCCTTGCACACATCTTTTCCTGCAAGCTCCCATGAAAGCAAGGGTCCAGAGCTGACCTCAGTGCCCAGGCACAACGGGACAAGCAGTGGAGGGATCCTGCCACACTTCAGTACATATTCTGGTACTAACCAGACAGCTCATGCTCATTTTCAAAACGTTTCATTTAAAAAAGACCAGAACCCCAGTTTCTCACCCACCTTGAAAGCAGCTTAGCCCTGGATGATGTAACAGCTGCTGTTAGAGCAGTTTGACCCAAAAGGCCGGGACCTGTCTCCACCCAGCCAGGTAACTTCTGGGTGTGAGTGAGTTCTCATTGCCACCCTGTGAGTAATAAAGGGCACAGACAGAGTAAGGACAGAGCTTGCCTTCTCTGAGGAGAAAAAAGTGAGGAGACAAGGAGAAGAAACTATCTTCTACCTTGTGAGAGAAGAAAACAAATTTTTTAGCATGCACAAGAATGGAGACCTAGAGCAGCCAGCCCAGCAGCAACCTTTTGATATAGGTACTGCTGAATTTTGAAAGACAAGTCAGCTTAAAAATACCTGTTAGGTGGGAAAACTGGATGAGATGACTTTTGCTGAATTTCTGGTGTTTCTTAGTAGCTTGGAGAACAAACTTTGCTCCCACTCTTACCTGTGTTAGCCCAGTGAGTACAGAGAAGCAGTTCATAAAACAAACATTGCAGTCTGCCAATGTCATTGCCTCCTAACTCCAAGATGAAGAAAAGAAGATGATGAAGGAAAAAGAATAGCCCAAAACTTCCATTCCCTTGGTCTTTTAAGTCAGTCAGTAAACTGTCTAAAACAAGGTGCGGTGTACAGCTGTTTGAGTGTTCACTGACAGCTGATTTAAAAACCACCCTTTTAACACCACGTGGCTGGATACTGAATCAGTAAACTGTTTCTTAAATGTAGAAATGGGAAAAAAGATTAGCAAAAGCTCTAATGTAGTAGCACCCACTGAAAAATAAATTTATTTAGAGAAAACTATAAATAATATATACACAACAAGCTTTAAGCATTTTCATGTGTTTACAGAAATGTACATTATTTTTGCTGATGTGCTAACACTTCAGCAGTTTCAACATGGTCTACACCTTAGTGTCCATGATAATATTCCCATCCTTGTCCTTTATTCTGATTCTCCCAGAGACATACTTGGTTTCCTGCTGTCCATTCATGTACACAGTCTTGACAGTCCCATCTGGATACTCCCGTCTCTTGAACTGTGCTGTGTGGAGTTCCCGCTGGCCATTATTGAACTCGATAGTTTTGCTTCCATCTCTGCATTAAAGGGAAAAAACCCCCAAGGATTATGCATTGGTGTAAGATTAGTCTCAGAACAATCATCAGAAGTGTAAACCTAAATGAAGGAAGACTTTTAAAAACAGTATTTGTTGAAAAATCTGTAAAATATCTCAGCTGGTTCATACTCAAAGACCTGTTTCTGCAAAACTCATACAACTTCTTTATATTTGAGAGCCTCCACTGCACTTTATCTGCATCAAACCCATCACTGCTGGAGTCACAGGGAAGTTTAAAAATTGGTATTTTGACTCTTATCGGGTATCTGCTGTCAGTCACAGCTGCTTCCCACACCAGCCGGGTTCCTAGATATTTTTTCTAGAATTATGTACAAATAGAGAAGTCTCTTACATTAGGGTATGAGACAACATACTGTCTTTATAGCTCTTCCATGCTACAAAAAAAAAACCAAACCCAAACTAAAAACAACCCAAAACTCGAGCAGCAAATTCATGTTCACATGACAGTCCATTGAAGAGTAACATCTCCCAGACCTTCAGGAGCTGTGGAAACACACCTGTCCCCATGGAGTGCCCTGTCACTGAGCCCCAGGTGCTGCCATCCCCTGCCCCGCCAGGGACCCGAGAAGGAAAAGCTCACCGCTGCACACGAACAATGGTGCCGTCAGGAAAGATACTTTCTTCTTGGCCATCTGTAAATAAGTTCTTAATTGTTTGATCAGGGAAGGTTATTTCCTTCTTGCCATCAGGATAATGCTTCTCTGAAATGTATTTTGAGACAATATGCTTATTACATAAATCCATATCTATACATGGGCAATAACTGTGACAGTTGGGTTGGATGATTTCTTTACCTATTTGTCCATTTGAAAATTGCAAGACCTCTAAGCCATCCAAGTATGTAGTGTGAGTAGTCTTAGCATCAGCATAGTAATAAATCTGCAGACAACAATTGAGACTTAGTGTAACTGATGAGAAGTTTTAAACGAGTGTACATATTTATTGAAAAATACAGGATACCTACCACTGTTTGATCAGGCATAATCTGCTTCACATCCCCATTGAAGAAGGTGATAGTTATGGTCTTCCCATCAGAGCCCACTTTTTTCCATGTTCCATTTGGGAAAAATATAAGGTGACAGCCATTTTTCAGAACCTTCTCAACCTAATGAAAACATGAGCAAGGTCAGTATTGTGCCCTCACACTCACATTCTCACTCATCTTTCCCAGCAGCTGTCTTCCAGAATTTCCAAGTGCCAAGCTCTCATTTTACCTTTCCATCAGGATAAGCAGTTTCTCTCTGAATCTCTTCACTGCCTGTAAATGCAGGAGCAGATGGTGGTGACACATAAGCTTCATTAGGAGAGTTGTCCTGAGATGACAAGCAAAAACTAAATCAAGCTTTGTCTTTATGTACTTTTTTCCTAGGCTGACAAGTATTTTAGGAAACAAGGAGCATCACAGAAGGAAGAGGCATAAATACAATCTGGGGTTTAAGCAACTCCAAGTATAATTCAAGTGGTACAAGAGATGGAGACAGAGCAATCGCTCGTTATCTATGGTCAGTTATAGTCTGGACTAAAGTGGAATTCAGTGATGTGCTGTAGCATGGTGCTTAATTTCCTTAAGAAATCCACATCATGGTATGAAACAATCAAGTTCTCTAAAGCCTTAGTATAACCTACAACAATTAATGTGAGAATTAGTTAAAAGATCCTTGCTTAAAGGATCTTTAAAAAGATCCTTAGTTAAAAGATCCTACGCTCTACATGGAGCATATGAACAGCCATCTTTCTTTAGCCCTCCCAAAAGGTAGAAAATTTTGCAAAATTCAAAAGAGCAGGAGATTATTACTTTGGGTTTTTTTCCTGAGCCAAATAATAATGCTAGACAAAGGTAAAACACTCTTCATTGACTGGTACATAGCCATTTTCTGTTATGACAACAAAAGCTGAAGAACATAAAAAGGTAAGTCAACAGCTTCATCAGTCACCCTCCAGCTACTCATTAACTTTTCTGTTTTAGGCTTTTTCTTCCCTAGTTTGAAAATCAAATCAAGACCTAGGACTTACCCCCATAAAAGTCTGAGAAGAATCTTCCAGTGCTGTCATTGCCTCAGAGTTGTTTCTGTCATTAGCAGGTCCTGATGCAGGGGTTCTAGAAAGTTTTCCTACTGAAATACATAGTAATAGTATAAAATAGTTAAATTGGACAGAGAAATTAAAGTATGGTTTAAGAATTACAATTATATAGGAGGTCAAGCTGTACAGGACGCCCCCATTTCTTAACTGCAGTAGAAACTGAAAGCAGGGTATTTATTACAAGAATAGGCACATGCTCAGAAAAGAATCAATCACTGCCATTGCTTTGTGTGTCTGCAAGAAGCTAGAACTGAAGAATCATTACAATGGACATTTAATGCACTTTCTCTCCTATTTCATCTCTGTAGATTTACAAAGGATTTGCTCCTCCTAGAAATTTAGACATTATTAGTTACGCCTTATAATGAACAGAGGAAGATGAATATCAGCTTTTAACAGGAACTCATCAGCATATTTTTTCCATGTCTTTCCTATCAAGTTATCAAAATAAAACTACGTTCAAATCTGGAACATACTCCTCTAACATGTAACATGATGGTTGGATGAACTGTCAGAGGTGTCAAAAAGTACCCTGCAGTTACCTTCTATACGTGATTATCCCTTCAGAAGGCAGACAGCCTTTGCTCCTAACTGTGCACAAGGAACACCTGCCACAGCACTGCCCCTATGATTACAGATCCTGGTAACAGAAGGCTCTGAAGAGACACAGCAGTTCCAATGCTATCAACACACTCAACTGGACATCAGGAAGAAATTCCTCACTCTCAGGGCAGTGAGGCACTCAACAGGTTGCCCAGAGAAGCTGAGGATGCTCCATGCCTGGAACAGTCCAAGGCCAGGTTGGATGGGGCTCTGAGCAGCCTGCTCTAGTGGGCAGTGTCCCTGCCCATGGCAGGGGAGTTGGAACTGGATCATCTTTGGGGTCCCTTCCATCCCAAACAATTCTGTGACTCTGATTAACCAACATCTGCAGCTTGGAGAACACCAGTGATGAATGTCATTTTTGATTACAGAAAGCAGCTTCTGCAGTGCTCCAGACCATCAAGTATGACCAGAAGCATTTTTCACTCCAAAACTGGCCTCACCACAGCTTTCTCCAGAATCCTACACTATGATCCATGTTTATCCATATGCTCAAGCCTGTAACAGCTCCCACTCTATCTCCTTTTGAGGTGGCGATGCCCTCCACATGGCAAAACTTCACATTCATTTTATTTTAAAGACTTAACAGAATTCTTTGCATAGACAAATATTTTTACCTTTTGCCTGTGAATAACTTTTGCCATTTATCTTGCTGCACTTCTGTACTGCAAGAAGTGGAGATGCAGTTCTACTTTTTGGGCCTCTGTTTGGTAGACACTAAAAGAAAGGAAGTATTTGTGGTTTATGTGACATGTAATCATAACTGTTCATGCAGAGTTAACAAAATTTATAGACCATACATGAAATTTACTGGAATCTTTCTTCACAAACTATACAGTTTTGAGACTTGATCAGCAGAAGGGTTTGTGTGATGTAGCCCAAGCTGCACTTTGGAGCTCTTCCTCCATCAGCTCCCTCACTATCAACAACTCCACAATGTTAATTTTATGCAAACAATCCAAAACAATAGTTAATAGTTTCAAAACTTAATATAGCAGCTTTAGACAATCACCAACTGCTTGCTCTGCCTGGTTGATCCTAAAAGGGAAGAGGTTCACAGGTTAGACTACATCAGTGATTTTTCTGACATACTTGCATCATTCCTAATTTCCAACATGAGTTCCTCAGCAAAAGAGTTACTGCACATTATGAGCATTGACATTTGCAGAGAATATGACATTAACAAAATTGTGTCTGTCACCACTGATGTAGTCCCCACATCAGTAAATTAAAAGTAAAGAGCTAAGTTGTAGCTATTACAGTCCAAGTATATAACAGAAAACTCACCAGTATTCACACAATGTGTTTAAAGCACCAAGATTAAAAACTTACAGATTCTGCTCTATTTTGACTCATCCCAGGACTTTCTATTTTCTTCCTGCTTCCAGCAGCTTCTACTTTCTTCCAGGCCTCTAGACGAAATTTCTCCATAATTTTGATTTCCTCTTTTAGCTCAAAATTCTCATTTACTAAAGCTTCTATTTGATCTTTCAGGCGTCGATGGGTGGTTGACCATTTTGCCTCTTTTCGTTTTAGATCTTCCTGTAACTCTGCAATCTGCTGTTTTAAAGCCTTAGGAAAATGCATGTTTACAAACAGTTTTCATTTTTAATATAATAAAATATATTTCAGTTTCTAATAGGAATACAAACACAAACAAAAAAGGCACAAGTGGCAAAAATGTCAAATCAGCTTAATAGTGCAGGGGTAAAAGGTAAGGAAGAGTTTTCTTTCCTGAAAGAGGGATTATTTACTTTAGACTACCAACTTTATAAGCTCTTCTCCAATCACAGGAATTATTTTTCTTGCTTTCTTGGCAACCTTTACACTTCCTAGACTGGCCAGTAAAAATACACTTGAGACAGAAACATAGAATCATTAATGCTACCCTTGGAGGGCCCTTCCAAAATCTTGGCACAGGAAAACAGGGAGGACACAATCACACAAAACACATGTAAATCTGCCTGGGTTAGCAAATATCAATTCAGTTTTTTGAAGTAAGGGAAATCTGTAGATAAGGAATAGGAAAATCCCTGTGTGGTGTTTAATGTATCTTGTTTATACATCTCATATGCCATACATCGTGACAGTGAAGGGACATACAGATCTTGCTCCTTTACATCCCTGATACCTAAAGACCTATAAGTGACAATAAAATGTAACTTTGAAAATTGTAGAAAATTACTACATAGACTGTACTAGAGTTATAGACAAACTAAAACCCTTGTGGAGTTCTAGTCTGCACTTTGATCCACTACCATGAATAAAACTTACAACTTATTATTTTAACTTGGGTAATTTTGTTTCAAAGTTTAAGATCATTCTATCAGTCACCAGCAGTTTTTAGGATGGAAATGTGATAAAAATATTTGTTCATGAGGAGTTTTTGCCTTAAAACCATCAAACAGCATTGTGAAGACTGTAGCTCCCTTCCTCAATTAGAATACTTCAGACTGGAAAAAAAGTTGAAGATCATGGAGTCCAACTGTTAATCCAGCACCGCCAAATTCACCACTAACCCACATCTGCTAGCAGTTCCCATCTTGAAATCACTTGTAATCTTTGAACTAAGTTAAGATTTAGTTCTTGACTGCCTTTAAGTGAACTTACGTGTTCCTGTGGGGACTAGAGTAATATTATATTCTTATACCTGAATTTCATCCCGTTCTTTTTTATCTGGAATTGCTCTAGCTTCTGTGGTGTATTTTTCAAAAACTTTACGCTCCTTTTGCAGTTTTTTAATTTCCTTTTTTTTATATTCTTCTATTTCAGCCAGTTCTTGGGCTTTTTTCTGTTCAAAGTCTGCAATTTCTTTCCTATAATTACAAAACAAAGTTGTTATTTTAGCCCGAATCTCCTTCATATCTGGATTTTAAGAAAGAAAGTGAAGATTCAGTATTTTGTGGTCATAGATTACAAGTCAGCACCTATTACCCCCAGGAAGACTTACATATAAATGGTATTACTTATTTAAGGAGTAAGAATTGTCACACAGTGGGTGTTTGGAGTCCAACAATACGTATTTTTGTATCTTCTAGTTACAAATATCACCCTGAGTTTAGAAAGCTCTGGCTAAAATCTTGCTACATTCTTCAAAGCATTGGAACAACATCCCCCAAAAACACCAGAGAAAAGAATCTGCAAATAGGAGGTCAAAAATTAAACATTAGCCAAAGACACAATGCTGTTCCCAAACAAAACAAAAGTGGCTGTGTTAGGAACAGATGTGCCCCATTTATGTCATCTGAGGTAATTATTCTGTTTTATATGCCACTTATAAATGCCCCAGTTCAAATTAAAAGATTCTCAGTGTGCACACACAAATACCAAATCCAAAGCCAAAGCATTAAGACCAGTTCTGCATGGCCAATTTAGGATTGTGTTATCCTTTGGTACAAAAGTATACATTCTCCAAAACACAGGCTTTAGGGACATCATATTAACTAAGCAGGGGTTCTGAATACTATAAATTGTGTGTAATAATTACAGTTTAACATACACATAGAGCAACAACTGGTGTCTAGACCTATCTCCACTGCAACTGAAGCACATGAACTGTACATCTGTGCTGTTGCTAACTGGACATTAGGAGAGTCTGCAACAAGCTATGAAAGTGAATGCACCAAAATGTTTCACTTAAAAATTACCTGACACTTGCCAGGGCGTGCTCTCTTTCTTCACGAAGTTTAGTCAGAGTTGTGTTTTCAGCTCGAAATCTCTCAATTTCATTTTCCAGCTCAGCGAGTCTCTCTCTCAGTAGCTGGGACGGAACAGTGCTTCCTGTCAAAGCACAGCCACATGCACGTTATCTAAACGGCATTCATAAGACTCAAGTAAACAATTGTCACACACCAGCTTAAAAATTGTTACCAAAAAAAAAAGGAAAACCAAGTAAATACTATTTCAGAGACAACAGTAATTTTGCAAAGAACTTCTACTATACAAATAACACAGAAGTTGTGTTTTAAAACACTCTGCACTATTTACTGAAGTACCTCAAATATGGAGTAGATCCATTACTTTTGTAGTACTTTCAAGTACTGAATCTATCTTTCATCTTGGTAGAAGGAAATCTATATTTGGAAGCAGAATGTAAAGGGTTTCACATCAAACCAGAGAAATAAAATGAGGTATAAGGGTGTAATGAGTGCATATGGCACATCTGTAGGTACATACCATATATATGTGCCAGGTACATGTATGCAGTATGATGGTATAGGGTATATCAAACAGCAAAGTTTATGGTTGTAATTTTTTTCAAGTTTTAGTCACTACAAAGTCTGTTCACACCTGTCCCTGATGGGAAATCTACTGCAGATAATAGGGAGGGGGTTTTGTGGGCTTTTTTTCCATCCCAATTTGCTGTTAAGTCCCTACTTAAGAATCCCCAGGGCTTCAGAGTGTGAGTATGCAACAGAATAGATGAAATACTGATGTTGCTGTGTAGGTGATTTCCTTGCTCACCCTTAAATACTCTGAAATGCTGTAAAAAAACCCAACCGTACCCTTCCAGCAGCCATCTTTGGACAACCCTACACAATCAATTCTCCAGAAGACAATAAGCAGAAGTAGCAGCTTTCATATGAATCACAGAATATCTTGATTTGGAAGGGATCCAAAAGGATCATCAAGCCCAATCCCACGAGTCACACCACGTGCATGAGTGCATTGTTCAAACGCTTCTTGAACTCTGCCAGGCTGGTGCTGTGACCACTTCCCTGGGGAGCCTGTTCCAGTGCCCAAACACCCTCTGGGTGAAGAACCTTTTCCTAATATCCAACCTGAACTTCCCCTAATACAACTTCAGGCCATTCCCTTGATTCAAAGGCATCTACTCCAGAGCAGGTTCTGTAAAGCAAAGCACACCTTTACTGGTGCCCAGAGAATCTGCAGGGGTAGCATCTCCAATGCATCTCTGACTGGGGTTGATTTTACACAGTTACATAGGCTTTTACACTTTAAAGTTCTGGCATCCACCCTTATTTGTTTGCTTATCTAAAAGCAGTTTTAAGGGTTGGGGTCTTATATAACTTGTGCTTTCTTTAGTCTAGGGCTAAAAACATGGTACATGGTTCCTATCTAACATATTCATCACATTCACCTAACCACTTTTCTATAACTGTGCTTTATTGATTCTATTCTTCTATTTTCTATCTATGAAAATAATCCCTATGACTCTGCATTTTTCTAGCCTTTTGTGACAGCCAAGGTCCCTTCCTTCTTACCACTTCAGTCCACTAAGGGTAGTTCCCTGTTTGCAAAAGTGGTTACAGTCAGATACAGCAGTCACACTTAAGTTTTCCTTAATTCATATTTATGCTAAGGTGCTGATGTCAAGTGAGGCCTGTGTTTCATCCTCAGGTCGTCGGTGGTCACCACAGAGATCAGGACCTGCCCCTCCTCTTCCCCTCACAAGGAAGCTGCAGACTGCAATGAGGTCTCCCCTCAGTCTCCTCCAGGCTGAACACACCAAGTGACCTCAGCCACTCCTCACACAGTTTCCCCTCCAGGCCCTTCACCATCCTTGTTGCCCTCCTTTGGATGCTCTCTAGCAACTTAATGTCTTTCATATACTGTGGCACCCAGAGCTGCCCCCAGCACTGGAGGTGAGGCTGCCCCAGCTCAGAGCAGAGGGGACAATCCCCTCCCTTGCCCGGCTGGCCATGCTGGGCCTGATGCCCCCAGGACAGGGTTGGCCTTCCTGGCTGCCAGGGCACTGCTGGGTCGTGTTCAACCTGCCACAGACCAGGAGCCCCAGGTCCTTTTCTGTGGCACTGCTCTCCTGCATCTCATTCCCCAGGCTGTCTTTTCATAAGTGGAAAAAGTTAACCTAGCAGTGAACAGCATTACCCTACTGTGGTATAAGTCCACTGTGGTAGAAAGGAAGGTACCACCTCATTTTCAGCTTGCCCTTGTTATTTTCCTTCATTCAGAAACAGAGATCAAGCAGCTTCAGATCGAGTTACTTCAATGAGCTGAAGCCCCCAGAGGGAAGGGTTAAAAAAAACAAACCACCAATTAAATAGATTTTTAAAAAGAAGTTTTCACCAGCCAGAGTCATTCTGCAAGCTGTATAATTGTTAGATCTGGCATCAGACATGCAACCAGAGATGTAGGGGGAGATTGAGGCCATTTCTTGCAGCAGAAGTCTGTACTTAAATCCTTTGGTGTAATTTCAGTTTGGAGCTTAAGCACTAGTAGGGAAGATTTGCACGATGCCTTCCTCACCACTTCCTACCTGTTGCTGTTCTCTCACCTCCCAGCTCTGGTTGCACGTTTGATTTGGTTTCACGCTCTGGATGGCAGCCTGCCTTTTGCTTTGGCTTCAGTGAAGGAAACAGTTTCAACATCAGGTTTGACACAGGAGGTCCACTTGAATCACTGTCCACTGCAGACTCTTTGGCTATTTCATCTCCTTTCTTTGAGGCAACTTTTCTCTTTATTGCTTTATCTGGGACAGTTGTATCATTCTTAAAAGAAAAGTCCATCTGCAAAGGTGTTTTAGTATATTTTTCAGGTAAATCAATGCTAACATAATTTTCATCAAGATCACTCCATGTTCTTTCATCATCAAACTCAAACTTATTCCTACTTATACATGACATGCTTCTGTGATCGTCTGTAGCTTTTCTAACCTTCGACAGTGCACCACAATCTTTGTCTGACAAGCCAAGGTCAGCATCTCCATTTTTGCTCTCTTTGCTGTCTGTAACAGAACTTCCACAATCAAAAAATTCTGGATCACTTTCTCTGTGGTTCACAAGGGCTGTTTGAGCATCTTTGTTGTCACACTTCAATGTGGCCTCAAATTCACTCTCAGAATCTGTAGTAGTATCACCATTGCCCTCACTCTTTTCTTCATTTACAATCCAGTGATTACTTTTTAAAGCAGAAGCTGCTTTCATGGAAGAAGTTGAGAATATTACACCATCTGTTTTACTCAGCAGATCCTTCATTCTAAAATCAGTTCCTGAATTTGAGGCTATATGCATAACTGGGCTATCATTTATATTTTCCCATGCCGTGCAGTCTGTCCTTTTATTCCTCTCATTTCTGAGTTCAACAGCCAGCACCTTGACTTCCTGCTGCTTTGCCTTGATAGGAGTAGAAGACATCCTACGGCCTTTTAAAGTTTGCTGGTCTCGTTCCAAGATCCTTTGCACAAATGAGGAATTACTTGAGAAAGATATTTCATCTGCAGCTTGTTCTAGAAATAAAAATTCATCTAATTCTAGGTTCTCTTTTTCTTTTTCTTTTTCCCAGTTCTCCAGTTTATTCTGAAATGAAAGTTCAAAAGACAGCTCTGAATCCTTTACAGGGTGACCTATGGGACACTTAGAATTAGAAAAGGCACTGGTCAGTTCTTGAGACAACTGAGACTTTTCTGCACCAGGTAATTTGGTTTTGATTTTGCCAGTGTTAGACTTAGCAAATTCTACTCTGTTCTCTTTATTTTCTATTTTGTTGTTAATTTCTGATGGATAAGAATCTCTCATCTGTCCATAATGATGTTTTCCTGATTGCATTCTTGTTTCTAATGGCAAGATATTTTCTCCATTGTGACTCCTGAGTACCACAGTCTTCTGAATAGGACAATGTTTTACTTTATTGAGGTCGTTGTATTTTTTACACGGTGCAAAAGGACTTTCTGAAACCAGTTCTTTGCCAGTTTTCTTCTGTATTTGTGATCTGTCCACTTTAATAACATTTCTATCATCTGAAGCCCTTTGTTGAAGTTTTGAGGTGTTTTCTCTGAGTTTTGTCATCTTAGACTTGGCATTAGTGAATCTTGTTAAACCTTCTCCTCTTTTCAGGAAGGGTCTCTTGATCACTGGTTTTTGGACAGCTGATCCATTCATCTCCTGAAAATGAGTAAAGAAAAGTAAACAATAAAATGTTAAAAAGCTCCGGACACTGTTTGAAGATTTCTTCAAATAAATCCTACATATCAGCAGAAATTTACATGGTACATTTCTACTGGATTTCTGAAGACTTAAGCAAGTGGAGTATTTGGAGTTTATTATTTTTGAGAATATGAATGTTGCATTCAGTGCTTGCTTCCCCTGCTAGCATCTTCCTTGGACACTTTTAAAGCACCTACCACATCTCAGCACCATATATGAAGAAGAAGAAAGGTTTTTAAAGTAATAATAAATAACCTGTAACTTCTGGGTTTGCTCCAGACGCTGTTCTTCTAGTTGTATCTGTTCTTCCAGGAATTCTTCAAAAGTTTGTTTCTTCTCATGTATTGCAGCTTTAATAGGTCTAGAATAATTACAAGAACAGCTCTCACAATTCTGTATAAAATAATTGTGTTTAACATCGCTGTTATTCAAAGACCTAAGGTGTAGTTGGATAAAAGATGACAAATTCTGAGGTGCTTTAGGCATTAAGTTAATCTGAGAAATGCATTTTAACACTACACATTTATCCAATCCTTGCAATAGTTAATAAACATATCTAAAAAGACACTGTATGCAAGTTTTGTTGCTTTTTCTTTCACTGCTTTTCTTAATGACCCTTTCTTTCAGACAAATCACCAAACTTCCACTCATAGTTTAGTCACACTGCCAGTTCGCACGGTATCACCTTTCCATCAGGAATGCTACTGAGATTATGCTCCCTGTCTCCCTCTTTGATACTCCTGCTCCCTCCCAGGAGTGCTGGGTCTGGCTGCCATGGAGTGAGCTGTTTTCATTGCTGTTTTGGCTTTGTGACTACAACAGCACTGACAATGTAATAATATTTTAGCTATTACTGAACCCTGCTTCAAGGCACAGCATCAAGGCTTTCCTTGCTTTTTCATGCTGCTGCACCCCAGGAGCAGGCTGGAGGGGAGACACAGGCACATTTCATAGAATCACATAATCACAGAATGGTTTGGGTTGGAAAGGACTTAAAGATCGTCTTGTGCCAACCTCTCCACTCCCCCACAGTGAGCAGGGACACCTTCCACTAGACCAGGTTGCTCAGAGCCCTGTCCAACCTGGCCTTGCTCATTTCAAACAATCATAACTCCCCATAATAAACTAAAAAGCCTTGCCCTCCTCCCTCCCATTACTACTTTCAGCACTTAACAGTGGACAGGAGGTTGTAATAAATCAAACTGGGAACAGCAATCATAACTGCTTATACACCCAGCTATACTGAAAGGTGCTGCTGAGCTGTCATTACCCCAGGCTGCACACACACCTCTTCATCCAACACACAACGTTTCATCTTGTACAGCACAAGCAATTCCAAGCAAGAGCCTCTCTTACCACAGGTCTCCACATAGAAGAATCAAATCCTTTGTTAAGAAATTGCACAAATTTAGAGTATCAAACTATTTCAATCAGGATTCATAATTCAACCAAACTTGTGTAATTTGATAAAAATTGCATAATCATAGTCTGAATTACCTTTCCTCTGTATTAGTCAACAACTGTTCACCTCCACTGGAATTTTCAGAGACATCTGTGCTTCCCACACCTAAAGGACTGATGTGATTATCTTCACTCTCCATTATTAATTCCATCTTTTTTTCTGGACACCACATGTTTTTTTCTGTGAAAGCAAGGGAGTTGGTCTTTTTTTCATCCCAAGAGAAAATCAGTTTTCAGCACATACTTTCAGCACATACACAGCATTCAGGTCAGGTGAAAACCAGAAGGGAGCTTCATGGACATGTGACCTGAATTCCTACATAAAACAGTCCTAAGATTTTCCCACATTAATTCTTATTTGAATTTCCACTTTCTTTTTAAAGGAACAAGCAATTATGCATTAAAAATTTTCCACAGACCTTAAATAATCCATTCTGATCGTTCATCTGCTTCACTATTGTTAATGCATGGCTTAAACACATAGCTGAATGAATTTTGATATCTGCTGTACTGATGAGCTCTCTTACCAAGCTTTTGTTTCCCACATATATATGCATAAATTGTGAAGAATTTTATTTTTGGCTCGTGCTGCTTTTAACCAAATTCAAATGGACAACAACAGGAACATTCTGAGATCTGTATGCTGTCACTAAACAAACCAACATACCACGTAAACCAACAAAAATCATGAAACCTTCAAAATAGGTAGCAGAAAATTGCTCTCAGTGACAAGGGGAAAAAAAGCACCACACATCAAATTATCTTTCTGTAAATGGCTAAGCAGTAATGTATTTGTCTTCCTTTTTTTTAACAATTTGGCCTTTTCAGAGGCACACACAGACCTTGCTTTTCACAGGCAGACACTTCTGAAAGATTGCTCTTCAAAGATGAGGAGCATTCTCTATTGTTCAGCTTTTGTGAAGAATCGTTGCCTTGTGTATGGGAAGAAACAACCAGAGCACGAGCTTTGTCTTCAAAGACATTCTGATATCCCGACGATGGCAATTTCGGTGAAGGTGCTAAGCCTGTGGAATGCCCAGGTCTCAGCTTTTGACTTTCAGCCATTCCAATATAACCTGGAAATGAGAAGGAACAAAATGGCTGTGTCATTCTATTTGTATCACAAAACTACTGCGCCACAGGAGAAAAGAAATGGCACTGAAGGGCAGGATTGATCACCCAGCCTCTATCATTAAGTCACTGACCAAGAATAAGTGATTAGGCAATCTTGATTTTCTTCTCCTAAAAGAAGCCCTAATTTAATCTTCTCAGGTAGGCAGAGTAAAAGAAAGACAACCATTTAAGTCAGGTTGGATGACACTGCCAAGAGCAGAAAGTACCCCTCCTTAGCTCTGAATCTTTTCCCAGCCAAGAGCTGTCCCCTCTCCTTGCACCCAGCAAACAAGACTGGAAAACTGATACAGGTTACAAGTCTTTGTTTGTAAATGCAGATCAGCTCTCTATTCTAGCTCAGTTCATCACCTGAATGTGCTATGTGTGAGCACAAACAAGGAGGGACCCCTTCATTTGGTTACACTGAAAGCTTAAAGCAATCAAAAGCACAGTGAGAAGCAGCTTATCAGAAAGGAAAGTAACTGTTTTACACTTCAATACTTAGAGGCAAGGGCTCCCACCATAGCACGTATCGATCAAGTCACAATTACAACTGGCATTTTATAAAAATAGGACAGTATTCTTTCTTCGGTAGCACTCAGCTTTCAAGCACTGAAGCAACGCAGCCTTTGACTAATCAAATAATCTTAAAATGAAGAACACAAAAGACACTTTCAGATTTTAACTGGAAAATGAGATTAATTTTTTTTCAATTTACACAAAGTACAGATTGTACATATTCAATTTATACAAAGTACATTATGTGCTTTCTTTCTCAGCTTACCAAGAGCTGCTGGCTGGCCAGATACCATGCTAAGCAGCTTCTGCTGCTCTTCCATTAACCTTTGAAGTTGTTCCATCTGTTGTTTCTTTAACTGTTCCTGTTTCTGCTGTTGCAATTCCTTCAGCTTTTCAAACAAATAAATAAATGTATTAGAGGCTAGGTTTATTCAGAATGTACCAGAGAACTGTTTTGTTATAGAATGTCAATAACTTTCTAAGGACACTTAATAATTTCTTCTAAGATAATAAATCAGCTAATATTTATTTAGCACTGATTGATACTACTGACAATATTTAAAAAGTGGGTAAGTACTCTCCTATCATGTAAAATACAGGAGAAAACTTTTATAGCACCTGGTAATCCATGGAATTCTGGTCTGAAGACACACACACACTCTCTCTCTCTCTGTCCACTCCAGTGAACAGATATAGAGATTTATGCTGATGTAGCTGCTGGCAGAGTGGACAAGGGCTTCGTAGTCCTTAACAGCAGGATCTGCTAAAGTGCTGCCACAGACTTCCAGCTAACACAGTCTGTATCCAGTATTTTGGAAGAGCTTGGAGTGAACACACAGCCACTTACAGTGGATTGATTGACACACTTGCATTAGGAAAAAAAAAAACCAATAAC
Organism: Prinia subflava; assembly: GCF_021018805.1. Taxonomy (NCBI): domain Eukaryota; kingdom Metazoa; phylum Chordata; class Aves; order Passeriformes; family Cisticolidae; genus Prinia; species Prinia subflava. The sequence continues at coordinate 34,694,756 of NC_086249.1, forward strand.
ACAACAGCATTGTAATGCCACACCTTTTTTTATCCTGATGTCTTGGATACTTTATCACATTCAACACCAACATATCTTCTCATCTAAACAGGACAAGGTGTCACACCTACTTTGAGAACAAAAGATGTTGCCATAGATACAAGAACATTCAACTCCACTGTGGTGTGAATATCTGTGGTCAAGCACTATCACTGTAATAACCAGCACCCCATTTCCACAGCCTCAAGTGAAGAAACACTGTAAAACTGTGTGCACCTTTCCAGGTAAAATGATTTTGAGAATGATTTCATTTTAAACTGGAACTTGTGCCACCTGGAGACAACAGTAGTTGCACTCTCAGGAAATGCACATCATGAGAAGGACATCAACTTTCATGTGAGCATAACTGGAGCATAGGATTTGCCCTCAAGGCTTGCTGTGGCCTACACATTGCAAGGGGTTTGCTTACTTGCAGGCATGACAAACCATATGCAGGAACAAAATAAATCTTACTCCAAGTATGTCAAGGAATTCTGGGTGTAATTATTACCTGTTCAAGCTTTTGTAAGAGTGGATCACTGTGACTGAGCTTCTTCTGACCATCCACTTCACCACGGACCAAGTCTGGTTTAGAGCTTTCTGGGTGTCCAGCTGCTGCTGGAAAAGGTGTTCCAGTGGAACACTGCTGAAGTGTCTGAGAGCTGCCAGACTCTTCACACAGCGAGTCATCACTCACAGAACAGCTGTCTGAAAGATGCAGCACTTCTTCAGGTGAAGCTGTGATGTTTTCAGGTCCAGGTAACAGATTTTCTTTCTTGAAGTTCAAGCCAGTAAAACTAGGACCTAATAAGACTCCAGCACGGGAAGTATTGAACATCCAATGGGCACTGAAGTCTTGCTCACCACTCAGATTTTCAACAGTTGGCATCTTGCAAATTGTATTCCAGTTTCTTTGCTGATCAGCATTAACACAATAATATTACGTTCTGTAGGGTTAAGACAATATAGCTTTCAAAGTTCCAGGTAGCTGGTATGGCCAGTTATCTATCTACTTCTAGCACCTAGAAATTAAGCAGATAAACAAAATCAGAAATCTACAGTAACAGATTCCCAGTAAAAAAAAGTTACTCTCTTATAACCAACCTAGTGTATTTATAAAAATAAGTCATAATCAATAGAAACAGTGCAGCTAATATAATCTCAAATACTATAAAGCTGTACATAGTATTTTCTTCAGTACTACTGAGAGGGATTCAGAATTTTTTTAAACATTTGCAACAAAAGAAATTATTTGATGAACTGAGAGATCTCTGCCTCATGATCTTCATATTAATGCAAAGTTCGGATACGTCCATCTAAATACAAACACTTTATTGCACATATTTCAATGCAACACTTATCATTTTCACATCTTCCTTAGTTTCTCAGGGAAACGCTACAACTCTGCTGCCTGTTATCTTCCTTTTCACAAAATGCTTTTTTAAAATGCATCCAAAGGAAAGTTTAAATACAGCAACAAATCCTACAAGCGGCATAAAATACGAATGAATTCACATAGGAAGGAGACCCAAAGTGATATCCTCTCTTAGGAAGAAAAAGACAAAACCGCTGCCGGTGCCAGTGGCAGCAGGAGCCGCGCCACTGAGCCGTGCTTCCCCAAACTAATCCCAGGGCAAACAATTCTCTGCCTGTGCATGTGGTGTGTCAGGGGGAATACAGAGGAGAGAAGGGGCCAGGGCATCAAGGACAGAAAACCACGGCAGCCCAGGTTCAGGAGTCCTGTTAATCAGGAAATAAATTCTTAAAGCTTCCTCATTCCCAAGAGATCAGTTCATGCCAACTCTCACTTAATTTTCCCGCAGTAAAAATACTTATGCTTCCAGCCAGAGTTTGAACCGCGACAGGGAGAAACTTTATAGAAATGTTTCACATAGAAACGGCAGCCTTCTGTTTTGACACGCTAGGGGAAGTTTCCCATTGAGCTGCAGATTCCCGCGGTGGCGAACTGAACTCTGCAAGGCTCACGGTCTGTTTCACCCGGCCCCTTTCGGAGACCCTCCGGACGCCGCCTGCCAGTCTAAACCTCCCCGTGGAATTTACAGCAGCAGCACCTTCGTGCCAAACGGAGCAGCCGGCAGGGATCAGGCTGGTTCGTCCCGGGAAGGGGAGGAGGGACAAAGGGATCCCCACATAGGTCGACAGTGGGGAGATGAGCACAGCCCCGCTCCTCAGTCGCAACCAGGCGTCGGGCCCAGCGCCCTCCTTGCCCCACCGACAGCGCCCTCACAGAGCACGCCCCAAGCGCGCCCCCGGCCCCGAAGCACCCGCACCACGACGGCTCCGACCCGCAGCCCCTCGCACATAGCGAGGCAGCTGCCCCGGCCCCGCTCCTCAGGCCGCCACCACAACCGCGCCCAGCTCTGACTGCCACAGCCTTCTCCTTCTATTACAAACCTGCCGCCATCGCACAGCCTCCCGGCGCCACAGGCGGGCATCGCCCCGGCGCACTGCATGCTGGGAGCTGTAGTTCGAGCGCCGCAGGTCCACCTCGCAGCTGACCGGAGAACGCGGCGGACTGGGACTACAACTCCCAAGAGCCTCCGCGGCGGGAAGGCCGTTGATGGGCATCCACAGCGGCGGCCGTGGCTTGGTTCGTGCCGGGGCTGTGCGGGCGGGAAGCGGCGGCGGGATCCGCTCCGGAGCCGGGGCTGGGCCCCGAGGGCGCCCCGCAGCTCGGGCTGGCTCCTGGGTGCTCCCGCTGGTGCCCCTTTCCGGAGGTCTTTTGGGGCAGCGCCGCTCTGCTGCTGGGGCGAAGCTGCGGACTGTGTGCTTTAGCGGCGGCTACACGTAGCCTTTTAAACAGCAGCGGGACGGGAGGAACGCGAAGTTAAATAGGCAAAAGGCATTCCCAGGCTTTCTGACATTTTGTGCTTTAGGCATGCTCTGCGTTACTGAGCGAAATTAGTGTTTTCCTCGCAGCTCCAGAAATGATGGAGCTTCACACTCCCGCCTCGGGGAGAGTCGCGGCGGTGTCCCGGTGCTGCAGCTCTCGGGCAGGTCCCACACCGAGCTCTGGGCTGTGTAAGCCCGGGGAAGCCTTTTCGGGTACCTTCTATCAGTTTCAGGTTTTGCTGTTTCTTTCCGCAGTCCCATAGGGCTCTTTCTGCTATGCTGCCACCGTTTTTCCTGGACTTTGGTTTAGCAAGTTACAAATACACTGTCTACGTGATAGTCCTCAGACTCGAATCTTCATTAACAGTGATAAGCTAATGTGCTTGAATAAAGAAGGATTTGTACTTGTGTCTTTCTAAACCACAGCATCCCGTTCAGTCCCTTTAACATCTTTAGCAGGAAAATACTAGTAGAAGGGTTTGGGTTTGGTTTTATTTTCGGTTTACCTGCACCACTTACGGTCTTACAGTGCTACAGATCATTGATGGTCTATTGTTACTGACAGTGGATTTGAGTTTGTGGTTTGATCATGAAGTACAAGCTTGAGTGCTTGTGTGAAATCCTTTGAGGCTATTGGGACCCTAAGGATCTCCACCAGTATAAAATTGTAAGAATTAAAACAGGGAAAGTTGTCATAAAAAGAAATGAAGTTTGTCAAGCAGGACTTTATCCTCATGAGCCCGTGCTGGCTGTGACTGGTGACTGCATTGTCTCATTCTGTGTGTGTGTGTGTGAGCAGACAGTACTTTTATGCCAGAACCACTGCTAATGCAAAAACAACCCACCAAAACCAAGAACCACAATATATAGATATATATTTACCTCATGTGCCCTTTGATCTATTATCTACCTGACCTAAATGCACCTGCTACCATTAGAGAGTTGCCAGTTCCCTCAGGTGTATGGTGTATACAGACATGGGAAAAATTGCACCTCATAGTGTTGATTTCCCAGGTTTTAATAAAACCACAAATTCAAATGGATTATGCTGCTCTCTCTCCTTGACTAACTACTTATTTTTTTAGTGACTAATTTATTTTATTCCACAGTAGCTGGCCATCTGATTTCCTTTTTACTGTGCTGAAGAAACAATGCATATATTGAAAATCAAATAAGTCAGAGAGTAAGAAAATTAACATTTTCCTTAAATGTAGTGTAGGTAACATGGTCTCAATCTCATCCTAAAATTACTTCAGGGTAATGTGTTTTGTTGGAGTTTTTTTTAATCTGAAACCTTATCCTAATCATCTCCTCTCAACTTGGCCCTTGATAAATTAATCAAGCCATAATCTTATATCAGATTGTCAAGTGCTGATGTCAGTGCCATTTAAACATTTCCTCTGCATTGTTACTGTCTCTTGATTTATTCTCTCTCTGCACTAAGGAAGAATCTTTCTGCTGGGTTGATGCAAAGGTTTTATTGACTTGTAAAGGCTTTGTCACAATTTCACCATTTCAAAATTTAATAATTTTAAAGCCAGAAGGACCTACTGGGTAAATAAGTTATTTGGGTTTAGTCTAAAGAAAATGTTCTAATAAATGTTTTCCCATTTGCAGATACATAGGGCAGAAAAATGTGAATTAGGGAATGAACACAAGTACTTCAAACAGCATCTCTTTCCTTTTTTTTTTTTTAGCAGTCTGTAGTGTAGGCGTTGTTCATTAATAGAAGGATGGAAGCTTAATCAGAATTTACAGTCTGTGCGGAGCTCTCATTAAGGTAGAGAAAAGGCTTTTTTGTTCCAAATGGCCTCTCTAAGAGAGAGGGAAGTTTAACATCAGATGTTTTTGCAAAGCACAAAACTGCGTTCTTTTCACATTACCTTTGAACAAGCAGTTTCTGATTTCTGCCTCATCCTGCAGGTGCAGGAGGAATTTAGAGGGGCCAAGTATTCTGGAGTGTCAGCTCTGTCCAGTTATCTCACAAATAAAATAACTTGGCCTTAGGTCACTGTGGAAAATTCACATCATCAAGTAGCCTTTTCAGAAATATAAATAGAGTGAAAGTCATTACTAGTGACATGGATACGAGCCCTGTGGATGAGATACAGACACGGTGCACTGGGATCCAAATGTTCCTTGGTGAAAAAATTTATAACTCGAATGTTTTCTTTTATAAGCAGGTGTCCTCTTCATAGTAGTTACTGTGGCATTAGCAGGGTGTTGGCTTGAAGAAGTAATGCCATTTTAAGCCAAATCAAGAGCTGCCTAAGGTTGATTAAGTAGTTCTCAGTTGGTTTGAAGTGTACTCTCTGAATGCCTCTCGGAGAAAACTAAACTGTGCCCTGTGCTTCAAATAAGCTTAATGGGGGCATTGTTTTTGGCTTTTTTTCTGTCTGAACCCACCTAGTCATAAGACCAGCTAGCTTGCACTTAAGACTATTTACCACTGATGGGCTCTGAAACCCTAGAAAGCCCCATGACATGCTGAGGAGCTCATATGCTATATAAAGTGCTCTGTGCAGTGTGCTCATTTACACAACGTTTATCATTCTCTTAAAATCAGCTTTTAAAATAACTTTATGCTCAAAAGTGTCCAGGAAAACAAATACACACTGATGATACATATTAATCACTAAGCCAAATACTGGCATTTTGTAATAAATTCTATTCCTGTTTAAATGAAACAGTGGGAAACTTTCCCAGTCTCATATCTTAGCATAGTTTGTCACAAATGATATACAGTCGATTTTCATTCAAGTTGTTTTACAGATGATTTAGATTGACCGTGCTGAGAAGAGCAACACTCTTAGTTCCACCTCTGCCCTGCCTCACCCTCACTTCCACTGCCAGAGGTGAATTCTGCCAGAACACAGATCTGGATTAACACTGTCCTCTTGGAGCTGGGGGTTTTGTTGTAGTTGAGGTGTGTTGTGTGTTTTCTGCATCGGGTTTAGTCTGAATCAGTTTTCCAAAGTTCTTTTTAGATGTTGTGCGGTGGGGTTTTTGTTTTGGGTTTTTTTTAACATCTTCAGATTATAAATCAATGAGTGGAAACATGAAATTCAATTTGCATTCTTGGAAAAGAGTTATTTTATAATGGCTCTGGAGAACTGAAGGCAAGGTTGTTCCAGTCCAAATTATGGTAATGCCACATTACTAACAGCACGTATTAGCAGCAAGAGATTAAGAAGAGTATTTACTTAGTTCAAGCCATGATTTTACTGAACATGTAGGTCACACTAAATTTTCCACATAATTAAACAAAATTAATAAAACTGATTAAGATATATTATGAGTGGGTTTGAATAGCATACTGACAAAGTGGGATTTGCTTTGGAATTCCCTGGAGTTGCAAGAATATGAGAGACTACTTAAATGGATGGTGGGAACAAAAGTTTTCTCAGCCAAAAAAATACATCTTTTCTCTTTTAACAGGACAGCAATGGCAGTCTTTGCAAACTGTGTGTTCTTTATTAAACTGGAATTCTTGCTTATTCAGAAGAAGAGCAAGTTGAAAGCATCCATTAAAAAATGGCAGAGTAGTTAATTTTGTGCTGAATCACAAAGTGCCATACTTATTTCTGAGATTTCAGAAGGAAAATACCAAGTGGTGCAAGTGTTGTAGAGTTTTGCCTTCATGTAGAGAAACAAGAACTGTAGAGCTTATATCTTGATTCAATATTTAAATTAAAATATTCCATTTACATTTTTAATGTATGTGACACTGTAGTACTGAAATGTCATAGGAAGAAATGAAGAACAATATTCTCTTTCCACAAAAGAACCAGGTTTTTTCCAATGGCTAAAATTGCCATGCTGTTGTTCTTCTCTCATTGTTGGAGAGGGGCAACTCTGAATAAAGAAACACATCACTGAATTGGGTTTTAGTTATGTTATTGTCAATGTAAGAATTTGGGCTCTGCAGACTGTTACGTCCATGTACCTGATAATTCTATGAAAGGCCTGGGTAGTTCACTAATTGAATCAATAAATAACATAAGCCTGAATGATGTAAGTTAATTCTTGTTGCTCTGTGAGGGTGAGTATGTAAATGCTGTTAGAAGTAATTTTTTCCCAGCAAACATGTATGTTGTGTTTCAGATTGGGATTGGTAATTACACTTTTGATATTTCTATACTTCAGCAAATCCATAGAATCATAGAATTGTTTAGGTTGGAGGAAACCTTTGAGCTCATCAAGTCCAACCATCCTAACTCTGCCAAGTCTACCACTAAACCATGTCCCTGAGTGTCACATCTGCACATCTTCTAAATACTTCCAGGGATGGTGACCCAACTGCTTCCCATGCAGTCTGTTCCAGTCCTTGCTTCAGAATCTTTTATCTCAAAATTTGCTTTAGAGAAATAACACTAAATCCATGCCTTACTTCTCTAGGGCAGATGACTTTTTTATTTCATAGCAGTTTATACAATTTTCAGGATCCCTTTCATGAGATAAATCATGTAAGAAGATAGTCACAGAAGGCAGTGCATACAGCAGGTTTCAACCTTCCTTCAGTCAGCCATTCTCTTGTAATGGAAAAATAGTTTTAATTATAATCCCTGTTGCATTATCAGGTGACATGTAATTAATGCAGAGCTACTGCTGAAGGCCTTTGGATATTACAGCTGTTATTAAGAGCAGCTGCCTAAACACCCTTTTGTAAAAACTATGGCTCATTTAATCCTGCTTTCCCACATACCTCAATTCTTTAACTTTGCTATCTAAACATTGAAGAGGATAATCTCCATTCATGTAATTCGAGTTCCTATGACCTAACAAACAATTATGACTTAACAACAAGAAGAAAATCACTGTATAAAGCAAGAATTTTGTTCATGTCTGTTATAACTGGCAAAGGCAAAATTATTGGAAAGGCAAAAAAAGTTGGAAGAGCTTTGCCAGTAGAATGTTCCCCAATTCTGGAATGACTTTGCTTAAATCTTAGTACATGAAACTCACTTTTGATGCTCTTCTTCAATTTCTATATGGCATAAGGGTATTCCTTTCACTTTTGGATGTGGTAATAATACATATTTGTATGGGTTGGGGTGAGTAAGGAGTACATTAGCAATATTGTATAAATGTAGTAAGAAACCATAATGACTACATTGCACAAATCAGCAAAGACATGAGGAAATGCTGTTTGTGGTAAATGCTTTTTTTCAACATGCAATTGTTTGGATATTAAGATTCCTGACATATTTCAGGTAGGTGAAATTTGATAAGTATTTGGTAAATAATGTTCAGCCATTGGTAGCTTTTACCAGAACTGAACCACAGAGACAAAAAAGATTCTGAATCTCAATGCCTGTATCCATAAGAATACAATAAAAAATATTCACTAAGTCTTCCCATTATAATTAATTTACAAGAGAAATAGCATTTGTATTGAACGAATAAGAAACCTCAGTAAAAAAATTCACACAATAATCAAGAAGTGGGATGCTGTTCAGTAAGATTAACCTTTCATGTTGTCCCAAAGGCATTTGAGAGACAGAGACTAGTTGGATCAATACTGAACTGCATTAAGACATTGCTATGCAGCCTCTTATGTCAACGTTTTACTAGCTGTCGCCTGTGGTTCATGTAAATTAAAGAGAATTTTGCCTTTTTCCTCTTGCCTTGAAAGGACAAAATAATAGAACATTCATTACTATCATTTCATCTGCAGGTTGCACTTTATAAACAAGACTTCTACTGTGTGTTTTAGGATCACGTGGTGCATTGAAACATTTAGTAAGAAATTTATTATCTTCTTTATGTTACTTCATCAATACATTACAGCTGGCAGTATGAATCAACACAATGTTAATGTTGTTCTCTTTCAATCTGATTTACATTCCACTTTATTTCAGGGAGGTTATTTTACTGTCTCTTAGCTTTGCTTGAGGTACTTTGCAAGTAGCCCAGTATGAGGGCAGAATAATATCCAGCCGTTAAATACTGTTTTCATATTCTAGTTGCAATAATTTATTTCATGGATATTGCATTAACAAGAGTTAAAGTTTTATTTCAGTGTGGAATTATATGATCCATTTTCAGTATTTGTTGCTTTGTGCTCTTTCTGCCATTTTGCAATAGCTTTCAGTTTTAACAGTCTCTTCTTTTACAGGCGAGCAAAGCAGAAGGTATTTTACTCCAAGTTAAAAATGCACCTGGATGAGGGAACTGGTGATGAGGCACTATAAAAGATGCTGATGGAATTCTATCAAGTTAGGCATCATCAAACTGAAATGGAATACATAGCTTCCAAAAAGTTATCAAGAAAATAGGACCTGTGGCAGATAACTTTTCCATATTGCTTGCAAGCCCCATGCTACACCAGTTTTGAACATACTCACTAGATAAATTGACAGGATACTTTGCATCACTAGTCACAGGCTGTAAGTTAAAAAAAATTGGAGTCTTATTATTAGAGTAACACTCATGGGGGAATTCAGTGCTTTCATCAGGAAGGCCAGTTGCTCTCTAAATGGGGACAAGAGCTTCCACTGTAATCATTGGGAGGGCATCTTCAGCTGGATCAAAGGAGAATCAGGGAACTGTTATAATCATCCATTGACCCTAAGAAATACTCCAGCATATACACAATCAATTTCTCTCGATTACCCTAAACTATATGCAAGATATATCTGAGCTGTTGTAACTACATGCATAGACTGTTCCATGTACCCTTTCTTTTCCTGCATATGCCAGAACAGTTTCCAGAGATTATTTAAAATTACCAATCTATGTACAGCTTGGTCTCCTCCTTTGCCTACAGGATAAACTGCTCAGGGGAATTCCTTGGACTGCCTGGATTGCCAGAGCAAGGAGTTAGCCAGCATACCTAGACAGATACCATCTTCCTAAGCACTAGGCCTAGGCACAGCTGGGCTGCCATGGGCCGTCTCCAAGGAGCTCCCCCTCAGCTCCTGTGTCAGTTCCTTCCTTTTCCAGCCGGGTAGGGTTCAGTCAGTGAGGAGATCAGTTACTGTGCTGCAGCTCAGTCCATCGCCTCGTCTTCGCAGAAACTAGCGGGACAATGCTCAGCCTGCTGGGGAGGCCTGGCGGCGGCTCCGGCTGTGCAGTACCCAAACGGGGAGATCAGAGCAGGCGGCCGTGGCTGCTGGCGATCACAGCCAGGGTCAGTCTGTTTGACCTCCTCGTGGTGACTCGTCCACAGGTCCAGGTCAAACCAGGAACCTGAATCCGTGAGGATCTGGGACAGAACCGGGGAGGTGCAAGGCTGGATGCAGACGTGTTGGCAACACAGTTCAGCTGGGAGACCGTGGCTAAGAGCCCACGCTCAGAGGCCCGTGAGAGGCAGGAATTTGCAGTCTTCTCACAGCAATCTTAAAGGGCTCCACAAGTGTGCTGACAAGGCTGGCACTGAGCCCAAGCCGCCAGGCCCTCTGGAGAGGTGACAGTCAGAACTCTGACAGCTACATCATTCTTGTAAGTATAGAGCAAACACAAATTTCCCTCTTTTAATGCAATTACAATATAAATTCCATAGATCCTGCCAGGATTTTTTTTTTTTTTTTTGCTGACAATCAAATAGAACCATTTCAGCCTGTAATTGGAATGGAACTGGTGCAAGAGAGCAATGACACAGCGTCATTGTCATTTTACATTTACAATGTCATTTACACTATGCAAGTAAGAAATTTTTTTCTGTTTGCATATTTACTTGTTCCTTGAGTTTCATAAATGCTTATCAGAACCCTTTTTTGAGGACTTGTTTGCAGCTAACATAATAAAAAGTAATTTGTCATTTGTTTGTGGATGTTATCAAGTTAGTGGTTACCATGTGACATCTGTGTAGCATCTGTTTAACAGATTTCCTACAGGCATAATTACCAACAGCAGTTGCAACTCCCGTCACAATGTGTTTCAAGAGAAGCAAAGGAAGTACTTCTACACAAATCAGATGGTCTTTAAATAATTCAAATGGGAGGTTCTAAATAAAGACCTTGTAAAGCTTAAAGAACTATCCTCAACTCATGATCCCTTAGACAGACAGCTCAGCAGTGCACAACACAGTTTTTCATTACAGAAACTTAGTGTTACTTTTGTGTTCTGAACCTCATAAATGAATGTGGGCCATTCATATAGGATTAGTTTCAATCATTCTTCCCAAGTGTGTGTTTCAAAAAATAGCTGTTTAATCTTTCAGAAACTCTTTATTCAGCCTATTCATTACCAAATGCAAATCTTTCGAATCCTGCAAAAACTGGTCTTCAGGACACATTGGGAAATGCATTCCCTCTGGAAGGTGTTTATATTATGGTAAAGACAATAGGCTTTGTAGCCCAGGTACAGTATGCTATTTATTGTCCTTTTCCATAACTCAGCCCTGAAAAAATAATCTATTTGTTAAGCTGTTTTTTAATAAAAATGCTATTTAGTATTTAGTAAAAAAAATTTAAAAATAAAAGGGGGCAATTCAATCTAAATGAAGGCAAGTCCTGAAACTGAGTAGAAATAGTTTTTATTCTTAGAGAGATATAGTCAAACAAATACCTAAAACTCTTTGGTCAGTGAAAGGTTTGGCTCTATTTTTAAGTCTCGTTTCTGCGTATGTGTAATCAAGTGACTACTTGAACAGAAGTTTTCTGCAGTAGCATACTGTCCTCTTTAAAAGACCTCCTTGGCTGAACTGTAAGCCATGAGGAATACCTAGCATGATAAAAGGTTTCTGGAATTGTATTGGTGTTTTGGTTTTGGCTTTGGTTAGAAAACCTAAGTTAGCTGTTGCAAGTAAAATACCAATCACTCCTGGAGAAGTTGCTCTTCTAACCTGAAAATAAGCTAATAAAAGTTAGCCAAGCAGGCTAATGTGGTTTTTAGTATATATTCCCTAAGAACATATTCTTGTCAAATCACAAGTCTTTTCCAATCCTGCGATATAATTCCACATCCTCCCCTTTCAACTGCATCCTGCCCCAAGGAGTCCTGATCACTCTGGAGCTGTGGCTTCACCAAATCTGTCACATGTGTCTCTGCACAAGAATCTGTATTTGAGGGCTTTCAGTGCCAAAGCAGCCTCATAAAAGCACATCATGGCTTTTGTACTATTCAGACATACTGCAGTGGTGACTTCTTTTGTAGGCAATAGCTTGACACCTCCAGCTCTGCCAGTGTAATAAATAACCTTTAAAAAGCCATGTTTTCCTCTCTTTCTGGAAGAGATTTGATTAATGATTTAGAGATTAAAATTCTACAGCTCCTTATGTATTTCTGGAAATGTCTATTTGTCACACACTGATAAATATTATACCTTCATTTCTAAAGTATATGTTCTAATTGTGGCATGCTGATTGACATTCTGTAGTGAGAAGCAGTATTACACTGGAAGTATTGATGTTTTAATCACAATTTAAATATTGCACACAAAATACTCATTTCGGGTAGTGATGTTACAGCCTTACACCAATTAAAACAGTAAATCAATTGAAGCTAAAGATCCATTTCCTTTGGATGATAAAGCTGCTGTTGATGGATTTGAAGCTTTTATCAATGGAAAACTCATCATTAGAGAGATAAAATGTTATTGAACTTTGCCTTTGATGTAGTTCCTTCAATCTCAAGATCTGAAATCACTTAATTAGTACTGAAGATGTACAATGCTAATTTTAGTTTCTCTCATGACTTTTGTTGTTGCCACTAAGCAGTATTTCAATGTAGTCATGCCATTTAAGAGAATATTGGCTAAGTTTTCAATCTATGGAGATTAAATGGCTTATTTTTGAAAAATCTTTCATAGCTTAAAGAAAAGAGTGGTGAATCAAAAGAGCAGGTAATATCAAAAAGGTATCAGTCAGGGTGATGGAGCTTAGCAAATGGACCAAGATGCACTAATATGTTGAATATCATGGTTTGGTGCCTACCAGAAAATTTACAATTGTCCAGTTACAGACTCCTTGCTGAGTCATGTCTTTGTTGGGAAACTTCTTTTTACTAGAACTTATTTAGACCATACATTTGGTACCATTCATCAGGTTTTGCCAGAAATGAAGGAATTATGAGAGGTTCGACATTTCATATCATTATTATCAATTCATTAGCATTTCAACGCTACATCAAAAACAAATAGTAGTTTCTGTTTTAGCTTTTAGTTTCTGTGCCCCTAAACACAAATTATTGTTTTGGAAAACACATGGTTTATAAGATCATTAAATCTTGTTTCTGGTTTTTGTTTTGGGATTTTCTTAGGATATCTTTGTAATAAGTGACAGAAATTAATCTGCATGTTCTACAGTTGTGATCTAATCTATGTTACTGCACTGAGTTTTCAGAATGGGTGTAGATCCTTTCATGTGCCAGCTTCTGTGTCACTATGGCAACAGGACAAAGCATTCAATGCAAACATGCAGGTTTGTTAAAACGCAGTCTTAAAATAACATCTTGTTAAGAAGCAAAAGTTCCATGCCTGGAGGAATGTAGCTAGACAAGGGACTTCAATAACCTTATGATTGTCTTCCTTTTAATTTCTCCTCTTTTGTTAGAGGATAATTGTTTGTAATCATTCTTGTCATAAAGCAACTAACCCATAAACTTAGGCTTGCTGTGATTGGTAGAAGGCCTTGTAACTATCTCTCAGGGTGTATTTGCTCCCGTAGGACTTGGAAAGTTGACTTAGGTTGGCACATCTCCTTTTTGAGTTATTTGCTGTGTCTGTGCTGCGGTTTGTCCTTTGGCCTTCAAAATGGGAGCTGATTCTACAACGTCATGTGGTATCTTGAGTCTTTCTTGTATCTTGATTGTATTATTAGACCTATCAAATTGCTTTTATAATGCTATGCTACAAAGCAAGGTCTGCAAATTAAAGCAAAAAAAAAGAAAAAAAAAGACATGCTGTTTTACCAGTGAGGTTTGGAACAGTTAGCCAGGGAAAATGGTGAACTCACCTTCTCTGAACTCCAGTCTGGCTGGCTGTTATGAAGCTTTGCTTTAGAAAATAAATGTATGTGTTACAGAGGAGATCATGCCAAGTGACCTCTTGATCCTTTCTAACCTTTTAAGCTATAAATACCTGTAATGAATCAATGTGGTTATTCTTTGGGTAGCCTAGGTACAAAAATTTGTCTAACAAGTTTGGTATTCTCCACTTTCATCTAAAGAGTTTAAAAGGACAGAAAACATAGCTCCTTCCCATGGATATGTCATGGCATGCAGATTAAACATCAACTTCCCTGGAGTGCCATTCATGGTTTTTTCCCTTTTCTCTTTATTTAGTGGATTTTCCATGGATACGGGTATTGAGATACCATCTAATATTACACATACATAGCTGTACAGGTAATTTCACTGTAGCCATGCTTCTGCCTTGACAGTTCTGTTGTGCATTTAAAAAGGAAGTTTTATCCTAGAAAACACTTGTGTCTTATCCCTTTGGCTTTACTGTTCATTCTGTGAGCAGCTTGGTTCTTCTCAGCTGAAAATTTCTGTTGTGCTTGAAGCCTTTCTGGTTTATCTTCCCCAAAAAGGCATTGGGGAAAGTGAATGATATTTTAAAGAATATAAAAAGTAAATGGAAACTGTACCTTGTAGACTTTCTGTAACCTCTTTGGGAATAGGCCTTGGGACTATTAAATCTACTGCTATTATTCTCTGTGCTTACAAAATAATTAATATTCACTATATTGTTATTAAATAAATATTTAAGTGCTTTCTTTTTCCTCAGCTAGAAAACAAACTGCCAGGCTGTAATTAAATTAGTTAATGAAGCTTTGTTCTAAATATCTAGATTTCTCAGGTGTACTTACCTCAAAAATGGGTAGGGAAGCATCCCAACAAAATGAGAGACATAATGCATAACTGGTACTGTTCATGATGTAATAATGATATGCTAAAACATCCTAAACAGGAAAAGTTTTGTTAAGTTGTTAGTTTTGATAAGTATTTCACACCATGGAAAGGAATGCATTTGGATCCATTTTCTTAAGCTGAGCATTCTACAAAAATTTTCTTTTCAGTTGTACAGAATCTTTTGGAGTTTTTTTTATCCTTTGCCTGTACAAGTAGAATGTTTCAACACAGTGTCCAATAATTTCTGTTAAATCACAGTTTTTTCCCAACTGTTGTGCTGCTGTTTGTATTTCCTAGAAAGGGGACTACAGTGTTTGATACAGATGTTGCATTTGGAGCAGTGGATGTGAACAAACAAGTCACAGCTGAGGCTGGAACTAAGTGGCGTCTGTGAGTCATGTAATTGCTGTACAAATTAAATATAAACAAATTATTAAACCATTACATTTTTAGGACTATATTTACAATTTACGTGCAAATATTTATAGATCTGTCAGTATTTTATTCTAAGGCATCTGGCCTTCCTAGATTTTGCGTTCTGCTGTAGTTGTTGCTCCTGCAGTGATTTTTCTCAAAAGTATTTGAGTCTTTTTCACTAAAAAGTGAAAAAGACATAGCTGGCACTTCTAGCACTCTGAAGCACCCCCAAGCAGAATCCAGGTATGGCTGTGTCACAGAAAAACTCATTATCACCACTGGAAAACATTAATAGAAAGCTAGGTAGGCAAGGAAGTTCAATTCAACCCCTCTTACTTTCACTAACAGAAACTACTCGCCTTAGAAATACACTTAAAACCCAAGAGAATATCTTAAAATATGTGATCCCAGGTTATTATTTTCCCTCACATTTCCCACAAAGTCTCTGGAACTTTTAGTTATTTTCAGCTCCTTTTTGTATTTTTTTTTCTTACATAAGATAAAATGCTGGTGAGGTGAAATGCAAAGTCTTCACATGACTGATCTGTCCACCCATTGCTGAAATTGATTAAAATAAGTAAGATGACATATTTTCTTTGCAGCATTGATATTTTTTCTTATTCTTCCTTTTCATCAGTGTTGCTTAGTTTAAATCTATTCGTTTTGGGATTTCTTTCTTATAACTTCAATAATACAGCAACTCCCTCAAAGAAAGGAGAAAGAAAGTGATTCCTATTTATGCAAACCTTTCTTTCCCTAGTGGAAACACTTTCACTTCTTCAGACATTTGATTGTTCCATTTTTGAAAACCTTTTTTTTTTTTGTAGCATCTCTTTTCTTAGCAAGAACAGTATGCACTTCTAGTTTACACTTTCTTTTTAATTCCAGTACTTCTCACAAACTGATGGTGGCAGTGATGACTAAAAGATTATATCTGTCAGGGTTTTTTTAAGATTTAGGGTAAATTGGATAAGAATATGAAACTACAAAATTCCTTTTTCATATTTTCATGTGATACCTGGGATATAGGTAGAGGACAAGGAATTTTCACTTTTCAGGCATTAGAAGTAAATGATACATATATTTGTTAAAACTCTAAAATATGGCTGTATTCTGCTCTTTTTCCAAAATAAGAATAATGAAGATGTTTGGATAGACTTGTAATGAAATAATATTTGTCCACTGCCCTGATGATTTTGCTTCTTCTTCTGTAAGCTTGCATGCTACTGTTTCAACCAGAGGTTGAAACAGCATTTGAAGAGCAGCTGACCAATGAAATTATTATTTTAATTTATTGCTCAAATTCCATGCCAGGCTCAGCTCTACACCAAGCAAAGCCGATTGCTTTGCATGTTTTTGGTTGTTTTTTTTTTTCAGAGAAAGAATGAATACAGTTAAATTTGGCACAGATGAGTTCCTCTATTTCCTTTTTACCCAAGAGCCAGCTGTTACTTTCTTGTGATGGCTTAATTTTATGCACATTGTTATTATCAAACCAGCAAAACACACTGGGTCACAACCAGGAATGTGTGGCAGTTTGTGATACTTCTGTTCTGACATTCCAGTCGTAAATCTTAAGCGTGTGTTTTCATATTGTTGCTCCATGCTTAATATTTTAATGGTCTTAAAAGCAGTCTTTACTCACAGATTTCACAGAATTTTTTTCATTTTCAATGAACATCATACATAATTTGGCATCACTGAAAGGGTTTCCTGCAGTAAGTAAATCACTCTGGTTGTCTTCTAAAGAATGCTTTTTGTATGGAATGCTTATCATTGCAAAACTCTAACATGCAACTTTTCTTTTTTCCTTAGGCCAACTTTTAAGATTTTTCTTTAATTTAGTCTATGTGAAGTAAATTTGCCCTAATAACAAGCACAGTCACATCTAATATTATTTTCCCCTAAATATATCTTTTGGAGTCTCATAGCATTGCTTGCTGTCATTGCTTGCTCATAGCAGAAATTCCTTCCTTCTGGAAATCTGTAATTTGTAAGTGAAGGCTGCACTTAGACCAAAGAACATTCCGTGAAAAGGAAAATGCTTTTGCCACCGAAGGATCAGATGCAGACTACTTAGGGCAGGAGGTTTTGGTTAGCTCTGTATTTCATCACTGCCAGAAGTAGATTAGAACCTAAACAAACACAAACTGCAAAACTCCCAACAACCCGTGACCAAGTTTAAGTGTGAAACCCAGGAGCACGTTTGACAAACCACTAATGTGAATTCTTCTCCCTAGCAGTGACTGCATGGTGAAACAATTAATTGGCATTAGGCAAATGCTGGTTTAAAGGTACCAGTTTTGTTGTCAAGAAACCATTTGAATAGTAATGTTGCTTCCCTTTTCTTCTTCCTTGGTTCCAAATGGAAATGAAAAGCTACTGCCATTGATTGCTACTGTTCGTGTGCTACAGCTCACACAATGCACAAAGGAATGGAAAGGGATAGTTTTCAAAACACTAATGCAATTCCAAGATTCATCTAATTGAAGGTATGCTTAAAAAAAATCTTATATATAAATCCTCTCAACATACAAAGACTAATATCATTATGGAAATTCAATGGCTGTATTAAAGAATATCAGAACCAATATATAATAGATTCCTTGTGCCAAAAGGGGAAGATTTACACACTTCATACTTTACTGGGCATATAGGAAAAGGATAT
This sequence comes from Prinia subflava, assembly GCF_021018805.1. Taxonomy (NCBI): domain Eukaryota; kingdom Metazoa; phylum Chordata; class Aves; order Passeriformes; family Cisticolidae; genus Prinia; species Prinia subflava. Next base: position 34,712,511 of record NC_086249.1, read on the forward strand.
AGAAACAGTCAGGAGAACCCTGGAAATCTTCCTTCCTCTTTTGAAGAATTATATTATTCATTCTCCATCAGGTCATATTTTATACATGCTGGATCATCATACTATAGAAAATTTTATCATTAAAACAATTATCATTAGAAGAATTTTTTTTTCCTGCTCCTTTGATGGACTTAAAGATTTTATTACAATGAAACTTCATTTCTACTCACAGTGGTGTTCATTGGGCTTTTGTGTTAATGAAGAAAGCAACAGAGTTGATAAGAAGGCAATTTCCATCTATTTGCTATCAAGTTGAACTTGGGAAAGATTGGGATTCTGCTACCTAGAAGATACTGGGTATCAAGTTTATCTAACATGGATTATCTTTCTGCATAAAATATTTAATTACATCTTTCTTTAAAATAATAGCAGAGTTAGCTTTCCTTGAAGTTTTACATACAATATTTGAGGACACTTGATCTTATATTGTTACTAAATAATAACTTTCACAGCCACACACACACTTTAAGGTAAGGCAATAAAAGGTCTTACAGTTAGTAAGTGTTGTTTTTACATATATGTCATATTTTACTTACCTGTAACTTTCAAAAATACCTTAATATTTAATTTTTATGCTAATTTCTGGGGTTTTGCACATTATGAAGTACTTTTATAATATCTTTCTGCTGAAATATGAGCATTCCTAATTGGGTGGTTTTGTAATTCCTACAGTGTGCCTTGAAATGCAAACAGCAGAATAGGTATTTTTCTACTGCACTGCTTTTCTTACTGATCATAGGTAATTTGTGAATACATAGGTCAGTTTTGCTAGGAGGAAAGAGTTTTCTCTTTTTTTTTTTTTTTTTTGTTGTTGTTGTTGTTGTTGTTGTTGTTACTCTGTATTCTGATTTTATGCTGCTGATGAAAAACAAATTAATTAATTTTATTTTATACCAGACCAAACACTGTAGCCTAATAACAAAACCAGACTAACATATTTTTTAATTTAATGGGCTTTTCACAGGTGTTTAATGAACACACCACACCTAAGTTAAGGAGCTGCACAGAACAACATTTTGGTACTTTGTGTTCTGATGAAACGTAGTTGGAGACAGCACAATGGCTTGCACTGAGGAGTCAAGTGGGTATGGAACATATTCCACACTTGTTTGTCCATCCTTTGAAAATATTCATAAGCAGGAGATTCAACAGTGCCATAGGTAATGCCTTATACTGCCCTTGCAAATGAAGAATGCTCCCTAGCAGTTATACAGAACAGAGTTACTAAGGAAAATTGCAGAACCTTTTTCACAGAAGTTTTCCTGATAATTTAAGCAAAAGTGCTAAGGGTGGAGTAGATATATTTGATAGTGTAGAGGACATTGCCAGGAGGGATATCCCAATGTCCTTCTGTTTCTAAGCTACTCTGAATCCTTGTTCTCAAGATGGAAGAGACTGGCTCTTTTTAGCAAAAAATACAAAGGAAATATTTCTACTACACCATGAGAAGAGCTAGGATATGGGTTTCTTAAGAACTAGAAAGAGTCCTTAATATAGACAGTGATAAACTAGCTTCCAAATCTGCTGTTCAGTCTTTGCATGGTCAATTGCTCCATTATTAGTGTTACCTTAGAAAGCAAGTGCTGGCAAAAATAGGAAGAATTTTTTTTTCTTCAATACATCTGTCATTCTTGCAGCAATCCCGCATGGCTGTGTGTGTGTGAAAGGTACATATTCATGCTAAAACCTGAGTTTTGGTTCAGTGATGTGTGATCCCTAAGGAGCCAATATACTAACACTGGCTCTAGCAAAAGGTAGTGGAATAAGCCACTAGGGTGTGGATTATTTGCTTTTTCTTACAAGACTTCTTTTTTCTTCCGCCTACATGTTACAGAAAAAAAAGCTACAATTGCCAAGTACTTTAATGTGCAAAATACTATGAAATTAAAAGCAGTTCTTTTCCTTAGTAAGAAACCCTATCAATGCCACAGCAGGACCTTGTCCTGAGATGTCCATGTACATCTTTCTTGTGCATTTCTCCAAAACCTCATCCAGCTGAGGGCAAAGAATTCCTTTGATCCAGTAAGTCCAAGTGGAAGATGCTGCATTTGGATTGGGGCAACACCAAGTGTGAGTACTGCCTGGGAGAAGAACGCACTGAGAGCAGCCCTGCTGACAAGAACTCGGTGATGCTTGTGGGTGAGAGGCTGGCCATGAGCTGTCAGTGTGCACAGAAAGCCAAACGTGTCCTGGGCTGCATCCAGTGGTCGGCAGCAGGGCAGGGAGGGGATTCTGCCCCTCTGCCCTGTGAGACCCCACCTGCAGGGCTGCATCCAGCTCTGGGCTCCAGCACAGGGAGGACAGGGACCTGCTGGAGCGAGTCCAGAGGAGAGACACCAGGATGATTCGAGGGATGGAGAGCCTCCCCTGTGAAGAAAGGCTGAGAGAACTGGGATTGTTCAGTCTGGAGAAGGCTCCAGGGAGAGCTTGTAGCACCTTCCAGTTCCTAGAGGGGTACAACAAAAAAGAGGAAGAGTGACAGGCAGATAGCGATAGGACGAGGGGGGATACTGTTAAACTACATAGGAGAGATTTCGATTAGAGGTTAGGAAGGAATTCTGAAGGTGGTGAGGTACTGGCACAGGTTGCCCAGAGAAGCCGTGGATGCCCCACGGCTGGAAATGTCTAAGGCCACAGAGAAGCCGTCCCTTGAGGTGTACAAAGCCAGGTCGGACGGGGCTCTGAGCACGCCGCTCCCATGGGAGACTGTCCCCACCCACGGGCGGAGCTGTCCCTACCCACGGGCGGAGCTGTCCCCATCCATGGCCGGAGCTGTCCCTACCCACGGGCGGAGCTGTCCCCATCCATGGCCGGAGCTGTCCCTACCCACGGGCGGAGCTGTCCCTATCCATGGCCGGAGCTGTCCCCACCCACGGCCGGAGCTGTCCCTACCCACGGCCGGAGCTGTCCCCACCCACGGCCGGAGCTGTCCCCACCCATGGGCGGAGCTGTCCCCCATGGCCGGAGCTGTCCCCACCCATGGGCGGAGCTGTCCCCCATGGCAGGAGCTGTCCCCACCCACGGCCGCAGCTGCACCAGAACGGTCCCTGAGGCAGCCCCCAAGCCCCGCCCAGCGGTGCCTCGCGAAGGGCACGCGGCGCCGTGCGTCACGGGCTGCGCGCACGGCCATTGGCTGGGGCGGCCGCTGCCCCGCCCCCCGGATGTCAGCCCCGCGGATGTCGCAGCCGCTGTGCGCCCTTGTCGTTTGAAACTCGGCCCAAGATGGCGGCGGCGGCCGGGAGCCGGGCCGAGGCGGCGGCGGAGGGAGAGGAGGAGACGGCGGCGGCCGCGGTGGCGGAGAATGAGAACGGGGAAGAAGACGGCGGCGGGGCGGGAAAAGCGACGGGTGCTGCCGCAGCCGGCGGGGAGGCTGGCGGCGGCGAGAGCGAGGTGGACGAGGAGGATGGGGAGGACGTGTTCGAGGTGGAGAAGATCCTTGACGTGAAGAAGGAGGGGGTGAGTGCGCGGGTCTCTTGCACTGGGCGAGGAGCACGTGAAAAGAGTAATCCCGTTCCAATTGCGATGTAAAGCACTCCGCGCACAGTTTTGCAAGGAGGCTTTTTGTCCCTTGTTCCAGATTCAATCCCCTCAGCCAAAGATAAGTCTTTATTAAGTTGTCGAGTTTTGTCTGCATTGTTAAACTGATCTTGGCTAATAGGGTTCTATTTTGATGTGAAATGTCTTAGTGTAGAGATGGGCAGGGTTGAATATAACTGAGAATTTAGAGGCGTTGTCAGGATATGTTGCCAGGGACCGTGTTCGCAGAAAACGGGGGAACACCTCCTAAAATAAGAGAGTCTTCTCCTCATTAAAATAATTAGCTGCAGTGATCTTGCATTGTTTAAACTGAAATACCAGACCTTGATTTGTTTCTTTGAAAGCAACCTAGATTGGTTGAAGTTCTTGAAAAAATTTCCTAAACCGCAAATAGAAAAAAAAATCAACACGGGTTTTTTTAAATAATTTTGTGCCTGAAAGATTTTTAATTTAATTAATTTATGTTTTTTATTTTGGGCTTCAGTCAGGTACATGACATTATAAACTTGTGTCAGTTCCATATAAAAGGTCAGAGTTTTGAAACCCTTAGGCTGGAGAACCTTCAGATCAGCATTTTCTTGTATATTTGTGATGTTATTAAATTACTGTTAAAAATAAGACGCTTGACACGGCCAATATATCAAGCAGCAATTTAATAATTAATTAATTATCATGGTAAAGTGTGAGCAAAAAGGCAGCGCTGGGTACAGTGGTAGGGGTTTTCCCTTCCAACTGCACACCCATTGCTGGATTTGATGGTATTTTATTTGCTATATTCATACATATTCATAAGCTTTCTCAGCAGTTTCCATTTCTAGTTTTAACGTCACAATTCAATACCTAACAGCCATAAATCTATAGATTGTCCTGTATAATTCTATAGACCATTGTGATCTATTCTGATATTTCAATACTCCAGGATGTACTTCCAGGATATGTTTTTCCAGGTGGTGGGATCTGGCTTCCAGATGTGGGGTCCCATCTCTATTTTCAAGTCCATCAATCTCCAATGCTGATGTCCAGTTTCCCTCTCCAGGAGCCATAAATCAGTGAGCTGAAGTCATATCTTCATGTCCAGGATGTTTTCCCACCTTGTGTGAGGCCTGAGCCCCCTCCTTATTTCCTTCTTTTGTCTAAAAAACCTTTTTGCACTCTAAAACTACAGTTTAAAATTCTTTAATACAAAGCAAGCTTCTAAAGTTATAATTAAAGGACACTTATTGCAGAATAGCTTGAGACTTATAATATTTGCAAGCAAATTTGCAAGCAAAAAAAAATTGCAAGCAAAAGATTTATTCAAAAACTTCCTTCCATGCTTTCCTCAGCTGTTTATTAGAACTCATCTTTATAACTGTCCCATGGCTGTGTTCCACCACTATGATTACACAGATTTTCTTCATTTCCCTGGCACGAAACATAACTTTGTATTTCACATTACAATTACACCTTAGCTGAAATATGTTGATGTCTTAAGATTATGTTATGCTTTCAGGGTAATACAGTATTTATAACTTTGCCTCTATGAAGTGTTGGTCAGCATGAGTCAGGCTTGAAAACGAGAGGATTCCTTTTTTTTTTTTTTTTTTTTTTTTTTTCCCCCTTTTCTTTCCGTCTGCTCTCAAGTGATGGAATCTGAAGTCTGTAGGTCCAGGTGGTCGTGGTGGTGAGACATACCATTAAAGAGTACTGGAATACGTCAAGAACCGTCTCTTAACGATGTCCTTGGCACATGCTGGTAGCAGGGTGTCTCTCTTCCGTCCCCCTCCCAGCACACAGCCCGTTCTGAGCTCTGTGTGCCTGAGTTTTGCAGGCTGGGTCAGTGCAGGAGCTCCAGTGTGAGTGTACCCAGCACATGTTGGTTGTGGCTGTGTGGCTGGAGCTCCAGATGTATCGAGTGCCCTCTCGGTAGCTCTGCAGACAGGCCTGTGCTCCTGGGCTCCGCAAGTGCGGGGCAAGGCAGGAACTCATACCGAGGTGTGACTTCCAGAGTGGCTGGGAAAGAGCCCTGTGTCACCACAGAGTGAGTCAGCCACTGGCCAGCGTGGCGTGGGGCCACTCGGGGAGTTCTGTGTCACGGAACAGGAGTGAGACAGCTGGAGAGCCCTGCACAGAGATGCTCTTCCCACACACACTGCTGGTGTTGCTGGGCCTGGCAGCAGCAGGGGAATGAGAGACAGCACTCCTGGCTTGGGATTGGGCTGGGGAGTTAGACCTGTGGATAAATAAAACATTCATGTGTTCTACTTCAGAGAACAAGCAGTGAAAGTTTGGAGATGTAGTCTCTCAGTGTATCTGTAAAGCCTTTCATTCTGCACCTCAGTTACACTTAAACAACAGGCTCTGGTGCAAATTGTGATGTTGCCCAGTGGAAGTGGGAAATTTTAGCTCTGCTGTTTAATGACATGGTGGTACTGCTTTCCATACGAGTTTGTTCTTGTTCTCACAGAAGCTAGAGCAGTATAAAAATGCTTGGAAGCATTCTGTTTTTTCTAAGTGATAACAGAGGAAAAAAAATACTGAGTGAAAGAGTGTTGATAGGTGAGTGTAAGGCTGTGTCTCTTAAGAGTGAGAATCAATCTTCTGGTTTCACTTAAGCTGAATTTTGTATCACTCTCCTAAGCTGCATTTTTCTGTCACTCTCCATGTACAAGATGTAGTTCTTCAACAGCCAAATGGTTTTGCATTTGCATTAGACTTTATTTTATGCAGCTTTCTCAGTTAATGAAAAAAGGATTTGTAGCTTATTTGGTACCTGAGTTACATGGATGTATGTACCTAATTCTGCAAGTAGCAGAAGTCCTGCATCTGAAAGGGAATAACCCTGTGCCACCAGGCAGGTGAGAGTCAGCTGGCTAGGACACAGATTTGCAGGAAAGGAGCAGGGAGTCCCCACAGGCAAGTAAGGTGAACATGAATCAGCAGTTCTTACAGCAGAGAAGGCCAGCAGCATCCAAGAGCGTAGCCAGAAGATCAGGAGATGCTTCATTTCTCTTCTCAGACTGCCGAGAAGCATCCGGAGTACCATGTGAAGTTCTGAGCTCCCCAGGACAGAGGAGACACGTGCATAGCAGACAGAAGGGTCATGGAAACAGTCAGGAAGCTGAGAGCTGGATTTGCTTTGCCATAAGAAGAGAAAAGTCACGGGAGATCAAAGTAATATCTGTATCTAGCAGGAGGATGTCAAGAGGACAGAATCAGATCCTTCTTGGAGGTGCACAGGGAAAGGATGAGACAGTGGACACAGGCTGGAAGACCAGGAAACCTGCATAGATACTTGAGCAGATTGAGCAGCCTGATGTAGGCAGTCCTGCTTTGAGAGGGCGTTTTACTTGTTAGTTCTGGGGGTCTCTTATAACCTAACACACTCGGTGACTGTAATGAGAAAGGTACTGGTTGCTTATTTTATAAGTAACCCCAACAGAAGAAAGAAAGAGCAGAGGGGATTGCGATTCAGAAAATTTAATTCCTAGATCAAGAAAGATGGGTTAAGCTAAATTTTAAGAGAAATGTTAAACTAAGGTGTTTGAATATGGGCTGTTTATTTATTTAGATATCTGTGAAGCAAAAGGCAGAAGATTGTAAACAGAGTTGGTTAGTTGGTTGCTGAAGTTTAGTGGCATGTATATATACACTTGGTCAAAGGTTAATTATACTCAGGCAAAAATTTATGCATAGACTTTTAACAGTAAGTGCCAAATGGCAATTTTTCTGAAGCTTTCTTTCTCCAGGCTTGGTTAGCACTGTAAGGTCTTTCAGAGCGTCATCAGTCCATGTTTAAAAGTGAGAAGTACTATTCTGCCTCTCTAAAGGTGCTTTCCTTAGCACATTTGCTAAAAAATTATTTTTTTAATGGTAAAGGATTTTGTATTTTAGTAGAAAAAATGAGATAGAAACTCCAGGGTGCAATTTTATCCGAGTTAACAGTTCAATACTGTTGAAATAATTGATCTCAGATTTTTGTATGTAATCTACCAAAATCTTTGTAACTAACTCCACTGAATTGCACACACTCAGATTTTTGTCTAGGTTTAATTTGATCTCATTGCTGGGGGTTTTTTCGTAATTGTTGGTATTTCAGTTTATCAAAAATAGAATTGATTACAAATATAGCATAAAATATGAATTCTAATATGAAACTTGGTAAATGGTGTTAATTCAATAGAAGTCTTAAGGGTTTATATCAAGTTATTCAGCAAAGAGAAAATCAAGCTTAAAAATTTTATGGAAGAAATATTAAAACTTTAAAAAATAGTTTCATAAGTGTCAGAAAACCCATTTTGATGAACTGACTGTGAATCTGTGATATGTACATTGTCGCTGTGGTTCTGAAAAGCTATAATATACTGCAAGTATTTTGGATAAAACTATTCCAACTACAGAAATAATGATTTTTCTGTACACAAAATTGTATATCCACTGACATCCTCAAGAACTGACTAGCTATATTGTATTAAATGTTGGTTTTTCTTACAGGGTAAAATTCTCTATAAAGTCCGGTGGAAAGGATACACCTCTGATGATGATACCTGGGAACCAGAGGTCCATTTGGAAGACTGTAAAGAAGTGCTTCTTGAATTCAGAAAAAAGGTGGTGGATAACAAGCCTAAACCTGTTAAAAATGACATACAGGTGTATTTCAACTTTCAGTATCTTATACTGCAGACATAATCCCTAGCTAGACTCTACTAATGAGAGCAGGGGAGAAGGGAAGGCATGTGAAATGTGGAATTAAGATTTAAGGAATCTCATCTAAAACTGCTTTGTTTCTTGTGAAACTTAATATTGTTGCTCTTCTCTGGTTGGGATTTTTTGTTGACAAGTTTACTTGTAGACTGAATCCATCTAAACTTCAGTTCCATTTCTAATGGGATGATATCAGTAATGTACGGTCATTTTAGTTTGTTTTTGACAACATAAGTAACCCCCTTTCCACATGCATATTGTCACTGAAGCTGGGCACATTATTCTAATCACCCTGCTGCTTTCTAGAGGAGATCAGTGAGTTTTAATATGTAATTATTAAGTTTGGTAAGAGAGGAATACTTAAGGAGAGAAAGCTTAAATGGCAGAGGGAAGAATATGGCTTTTTCTTTTCTTCTTTTTAACTGCTCAGTTAGTTTGAAAAAGCAGTGTAAGGATGCTTTTTGAAAATGGCACCCTGCTTCTTGGAAACCTTTAGGTAAATCTTACAAAATCAGATCAATTATTTTTGATGTAAAAGAGCTCAGATTTTGTTCCATTCTGGAATCTGGCTGTTAGATGCATAATTTGTTTTCGTGAATTGTTTGTGTATTGATTATCATCCAAGCAGTTAGTAATGTAATTTAGGTAAGTAAGCTAGAATTGTATTAACACATTTTGCATTTTGGCAATGAAGAGTGATCTTGGCAGGGATCAAAAGATTAAAGTGCTTAAAAATTTACTTCTCCCAAGCATGACCACTACCATTTTTGTGTACTTTGTACCAAAGTGATAGTTTATTGGGGAAGGAAAAACCTTAACTTTTTTTCTTTACCTTTTAGAAACTCTCTCTAAATGATGATATATTTGAAGCAGAGTCTGACAGCGACTGGCAAAGTGAAACAAAAGATGATGTTTCATCAAAGAAGAAAAAGAAGAAGTCAAAAGAAGGAGAGGATAAAAGTTCAGATGACCTGAAGAAGAAAAAATCTAAGTCTGCAAAACTCAAGGAAAAACCCAGAACAGAATGTGAAAATTCCTCAGATACTTTGGTTTTAGATTCAAAGCCAAAAAAAAGGACTTTAGAAACTGAGGATCCAAAGGACCCAAAGAAACAAAAGAAAGAAGATACTAAAGAAGTCAAGAAAAAGAAGGGAGAAGTTAAAGATTTAAAAACAAAATCTAAAGAAGATTCTAAAGAAAATAAAAAATCACAGAAGGAGAAGCATGGAGATGTTCAGTTTGACTCAGAATCAAGCACTGTAGATGATTCAATTTGTCAAGGAACTGATAATGAAATTTCAAACATAAATTCTGAAAATAAAGATGAAAACCAAAAGGTAGTAAGTGAAGAAGAGAGATTGGAACAAGAAATTGGTGAAAAAGATGCCATTACTGATAAACATCTTGATGGATCAGCAAGTAATGAAGATGATAGTATTGATACTAGGGCTAAAAGAAAGAAGAAAAAAAATCAGAAAGCAGAAGACTGTAGAGAAGAAGGTGGAAAAGTAGAAATTCAGGATACTCATTTAGAGAAGAAGAGCATGCACAAAAAGCAAACAGGTCAAGAAAAAGTACCAGGAGAATTGGAGAAAGTGTCACCTGCTCCTTTGTCACCTGCTCCTTCGCCAGTGCAGAAGGGTGTGAAACTGAGTGCTGATGAAAGGGTGTGCAAGCCCACTGATTCCCCTGGGGAGGTAAGCACAGTGAGGGCAGGGGCTGGGGGTAAAACCAGTCATCTTGGAGGAATCCTTCGGGAGAGGAAAGCGTATTTAAATGTGAGAGGATAAATTTCTCCCATTTACTGTATCTTCTTAGAATGAAATTTCCTGTTCTTGCAAGGCGTGCTGTTGTTTTTGGCTGTGTTGGTGCTCACCTTCAAGAGTTTCCTCATTTGACTTCTCTGAGCAACACTTGCTCTCTCAGACACCAGCCATTCCTTTAGGGCTTACATGTGGTGGCATCTACCTGAGAATTGGAATGCTGAAAGCACTTCTAAAGCCCAGGTCTCACATAATTGTGTAGCAGGCTTGTCTTGTTAGAATTCCTGGAGTGCTTAGTTTCATGACACGGTTTCATATTAAATAGAAATAGAAATGCTGTACCTGTTGTTAGAAATGAGCTAACAAATACCAGAATATTTCTTTTTCCTTATTTAATACAGTAGTGTTTTAAGAAAAGCAGTATTGTAAAGGCAAAAGAAAAAAATTATGGCAAAAATAAATGTTTTTTGTAATGTTTCTGGGAATAGAATTTCTTTCAGCTGCTTCAGCCTGTTCTAATACAGTTTGCAGTTCATAAAACATTGGCTGCTCAGAGCAGCCATGTTCTGGTTTAACAGGATTGCAGCCAAAGCACCTTGATACTTACTGGACTATACCCCACTTCTGAGACCATAATTCCATGGTGGAAAGTTTCTTCTGCAGGCTTGACAGTGGTCCTCTGCCTGTGATTGTTTTGTGTGTGGAGTAGGTCGCCTTAAATAAGTTAGTTTGGGGATAAAGAATTATGTGGCATAATCTCAGAGTAAAACTACACAAAAGAGTGTTTTTGCAGGATCTTAGTGGTGAAAACTCTGGAAAACAAGGAATTACCCTGAGGCATAGGCCAGTTTCAGAAGGCTGTTTAATTAGTTGAAGTGATACGGTCCTTTATTACCCAAATATTTTGCTTATAGTTTGAGGCTACAGTATTTGTGAGAGAGAGACGAGTAGGAAAAATCTTGGTAAATCTGTTCTATTTACCAGTAGTATAAAAACCCTGTCACCTTGACCATGAATAAATGAACAGCAGAGGAAAGTGGGTTTCCTTGTGGCTCTGCATTCTCAGTATGCTGTCTCTCTTCTTTTCTCATGGTTGTGCTCCATGGAAGGTCATGCCCTGAGGTACCAGCAAAGTATGGAAGGTGTTCTGCTCTGCTCTGCGCTGCTTTTGACTTAAGAAGGCTTAAGCAGTGTTTTCTGTATTTTCTGAATAACTGGTTGGTTATTCTCTGGAGCAGCTGTGGACTTGCATGGGTGGATTTTGGTGGAGAGTTCTGCAGAGGTTTTTTTATTCACTAAGCTGTTGTCCCAAGCAGATAATACCTTTCAAAGAAAGTCCTCATGAGTATTTCAGGTACCAGTCTTTCCTTATGTAACTCTGCTTATAGAACAGCAATCATGACAATTTATAACCCAGTATTTTCTGTTTGGGGTCAGTTTGCATGCTGAACCGTTCCTTCCATTGCATTTGCTTCCAAAAATCACTGTGTATGTTGTGCATCTGACCAGCATGAGAAATGTGGAATAGGATTCAGGATTACTGATTTTAGCAGCCCCACTGTAGCAAGTATCTGGTATCCCTTTAGTAAGCTATGGATGTCCTCTTAAATACCGAGCATCTGGCAGGATTAACAGCTGCCTGTGTTGGCATTACTCACATCAGTGATCAAAAGCCGAGGTTTGTGGAGGGAAGGGAGGCAGTGAGGAAAGTAATTAAATGTCTCAGCTCTGCTAATACGTAATGATACAACAAATTAATCTGGTTTAATTAAGGTTTTGGCTATTTCAGATGGTAGTATATATATATAAATTTTTGTGAAGACTTCTTTTGGGGTAGTTTTTCAGAAAGACAGTGCTACTCCCTTTGCCAGGTTAGCATCAGAGACTGATACAAAGCCATGCCAAGGAGCCTTGTCCAGCCTGCTCTGCAGTGAATTTGCTGAGTGGAGAGAGATTGCAGGAGGACAAAGGCAAACTTTGGTAGAGACAGTTGAATTCCATTTTGGCAAATTTGATTATGTATCTACATCTACAATAAGTTTTTTCTGTGATATTAGTTACTGCAAAGCTCGGACTTCTGCAGGGATACCGTGAGTTTGGTGGATTTTGCTAAGTCTGTTTTCCAGAAATAATTGTTGCTATAACATTCAGCCTGTGTAAATTGGAAATCTTGGAACATTTGTGTCCAACTGTCAAGTTTTCTCAGCTGAGGTTCAAGCCAATGCTATCATCATGCTTCAAATAATACGGTGCTACAAAATTGTTAAATACTCTCATAATAATATCATCCTATTCAGGTTCACTATTTGGAACACGTGAAAAGGTCATAATTTTGAATTTCCATCAAAATGCTGGTTTTGTCATATCTGCAGCTCTTCCATAAAGCAACTTGAATGCCTGGGATGCAGTAAAAATATGAATTGAAGTTACTGTGTTCAGGAAATAATACCTCTGCTGTTAGGGAGGAAGCCTTTGCAGACTTAACTCGTGACTCACCTGTTTAATTCTGAGGAATGTCTGCCAAGACTGTTGCATGCAGGTTTCAGTAGTATTAATTGTAAATGTACTTTATTGTTGGAATGGTGAAAGGAGTTTATTTTCTATTTTGTTTTCTGCCACTGAAATTTGATCTTTGTTTTCAATTTTAGGAGAAAGAAGTAAAGAAAACTGAAATTAAAGAAAAATCTCAAAAGAAAGAGGCTGAAAAAGAGGAAAAAAACAGAAAAGAACAGAAGGTCCTAAAAAGTAAGTGCTAACTTCTTGAAACAGAGAAGGGAATGACCCTTCAGGGCATTCTCTTATTTCTACAAGGGCAGATACTGCATAGTTCGTAACACACACATTCACCAGAAATAAGGAATTCTGTTTTGATTTTAGGAAGCAAAAGTCTTCTGTTTAATGGCTTTGCTAATACATGCTTCATGAGAATGTTAATATATGCTTCATGTATGAAGCACAGAAGTATATAGAAGTCTCTGACATCTTTGTGGACAAGTCATGATTTTGCTCTTTTTAATTTAACTTTGACAACTGTGCTTCTCTGGCGTGCAATAGTAATTTTTTTTTTTTTGAGGAATTCATCCAACTATTGGCTATTTTCAGAAGAGTTCTGATGATATGATGTGTATATACCTTTTATATTTAGAAAAACTAGTAGGGGTTCCCATCAGACAAACATCATGCCTCTTGTTTTAGCCACAGAGACAAGTTATATGACCCTGGATGATATAGATACACAGCAAAAACTGTCTAGGTTCTGTTTCTATTCTTAAGAGTATAAGGAGGTTATTACTGTTACTGCTCTTGATCTTAGAACAACTCTGGATAACTTTTTTCAGAATGCATTCCTTCTCCAGAGGAGAACCTTTTCAGAACCTTTTTCTGAAAGTGGCATGGATGCTTACAGTGCTTAAGGAAAGTCGTAAGAAGCAGAATGATTAATGATTGTTTCTGTGAAGCACTTGTCCTTTGTCTGGTCATCACAGATATTGAAGCATATTTTAGAAATAGTAATTTATGCACAATTCTAAACTGCATCTCTTAAAAGGAAGATGGTACCATGTTGAAAGCAGTCAGAACTCAGACTTGCCAGGGTAGGTGGAGGGGGACTAGCTCTCCCTGCCTTTTGTCTTATGTTAAGCTTGTATTTGTGCTGCAGTACTTAAAGAGAACAGATCTTTTCTAAATAGATACTGGTCATTTACTTAAATTTTGTTATGTAATAATTTTTAGTGGCTCAAGTAGTCACTAGTGGTAACTGTCTTAATATTCTAGGCTTTCAGGTCATCAAAAGTGTATTTCAGTTGTTTAATGTAGCTTCAGAAGAAAAAAGTAGTAAATATTATGAGAATAACTGCAAATGAGAAGAATATTTGCCCGAAAATAAATTCATAGAAAAATTAAAAGAGCAAGGTGTACAAGAAAAGGAGAAATATAAGAGATGGAGCAGACACATGGACTTGCTGTGCTGCAGAAGGTGATTGAGAAGCACTGGGTGTGTGTCAAATGGAGAAGAACACTGGTAGCTGAGATTTTCTCCATTCCTGCTTGCATCTCTACTGCTCCAGCTCTGTCTCTGCAGGGGGCTGAAATGAAGTTTTCTTTTGAAACTCACTGATATCTTTTCAGTGTGTTTCCAATGCTTCTGCTACTGCAGTGATGGAGTGTTCACCTTCCCATAATCACTTCAGCCTTATTTATTACAACAAATTACAGTTTCTTTCAACTAAAAGCATTATTTGGAGCCTTTGTACCTAATGTAGCCTTTGCTGCTGGGAACCATTCCAAGCTGCCAGAGTTTATTTGAATGAAAAGTAGCAGTGGTTGGTTGTTAAGCTGCTGATCATTGAAGCAAGGGCAAGCATTCATTAGCTTGAAAATTTACAATTAGTTACTTATTTTACATGTTTTTTCTTCCACAATATTAAATACATGATAGATGGCAAGCAGCAAGTCCTGAGTTTGGGCATGGACATGCAGTTAGAATGGCTGACACTAGAAGAATTCCAGAAGCATCTTGATGGAGAAGATGAGAATCATGTATCAAGAGAACCAATATCTAGTAGTGAGTATTTTTTGGGAAGAAAAGGTATTTCTTAGCTGACAGTTCTAAGGGAAATATCCTATAACAGCACTGAATTTATTTTCTAGCTCTCCTGAGAGATGCTGTTAAAAGTGGAGACTACATGACAGTGAAAATGGCGCTTTCTTCAAATGAGGAATATAATTTGGATCAAGAGGTAAGTTTTGTGCAGTAGAAGTATTGGAAGACAGTAGGAGGGAAGAATACAGATTTTGATTTGTTTGAAAAGCTTTCCCCTCTTGTATTGTAGCAGATTTCCATCTCACCTAGGTAAAAAAGCACAAAGTATCAAAAAGGAGTACAGACTTGGAAGTTTCATACTTGTTATCCATTTCTTCCAAGAAAAAATGAAGTTTGATAGAACCATCCCAGTAGCTTTCCAACCAGTTTGCCCAGCGTATTTAACTGACCAAATGTGGAATTTTGCTGTTAGGAACAATAGCCATCAGTTCAAGTGGCTAAACTGTGTAAAACATTGTACATGGGAAATAAAACTCTAAAAAACCAAAAAACCTGAATGTTCTTTGACACACTGGGACCACTTCCTAATTGGTGTTCTGCCAGTTTGTAATCAGCTGTGTTCTTACTGGTTTACTTTCAAGGATCGATTTTCCTGTTGAATAGTACTGTAGTTCCATTTTTGAGTTTTAAAATCTCTGATACTGGTATTTTCACTGGTGTTCTTGTGTAGTTGCATTATGTAGCATTTTAAGAACTCCACATTATGGTAAGACTTCTGAGGTGTCGTAGGGAAGATGCAAGTAAACTACTGAGGCCAGCATGTGTTCTGTGTGTTGTAAGGTCTGCTGAAAAGTGCATGAATGAGTGAGGAGACTGACTGGTCACAAAGTGTCTTTGCACTTACACTCTGATAAAATCAAAAAGCAATGTTGTGGGAGCAGCTGACTTGAGCCATGGTTTTCTCCAGGGATTCTAACTTCTATTTCCCACAGTCTTGCTGCCTTCGCCATCCTCAGATATCTTACCAGACTTTCTTCTGGTTCATTCTGGTTTTCCTGCTTCTTGTTCTGGTCCTCAGAACTGCAACAGATTTTGCAGATTGTGGAGCTCAGAGTGTGAGACCTGCAGGCCAGAGAAGTGGGAGGTGTTAGTTTGCTGGTATCTGGCAGCCATGTATATGTGAGTTCTTCTGCCAGGGAGGGAAATCTTTGTGAAACACGTTGATCCCCTTGAAAGTTTTGTCTTGCAGCTTTATCTTGAAGTATTTGTTTTTATTATTATTGTTATCTTTTGTAATGGCAATGTTTCTTGTTCCAGGACTCAAGTGGAATGACCCTGGTAATGCTTGCTGCTGCTGGAGGGCACGACGACCTTCTGCGGGTGCTAATCAGGAAAGGAGCTAAAGTTAATGGTAGACAGAAAAATGGAACAACTGCACTGATACATGCAGCTGAAAAGGTTGGCTTGGTTATAGTTGTATTTGGGGTTCTGGGCTCTTTTACTTATGTTTAAAGGTGGTACACAATTTTTTACCTTTAGATGATGCCTAAAAAGTAGTTAGCAAGATACAGCAGGGTGACCTGAAATGCATAATTTCAGCAGCTGTGGTTATTGCAGTGTAAATAAGTTCTGATCACAAACCCTGTCCTGAACAGAGAATATCATAGGAGGAAAAGTGGAGCCAGAGGGTATCTCTGAATTTTTTGTCTGTTATTAGAGCTTAAGTTCTTGTGCTAGAATTGTATGTTATGATGTCTGGCTACACAAGATCCAAACTGGATACGCTTAGAAGGAAAATCTCTGATTAAAGGGATTTGGTATTTTAAAGCAGTTGGGCAAAGGACGCAGTGGCAAGCTCTTCCCATGCTAGGACCAGTTAAAGCAGTAAGTTAGAGCAAGCCAGGGTTTCATGGGTGCACTCTTCTGTTCAGCTTGGTCCATGTGCTTTCCCAGGTAAAGTAGACAGCCAGAAGGGAGCCTCATTCCACTTTGGTGGCACATGCAAATACACTGCTTCCTTGCTGTGATGTTTATTTTTGCAAGATTTAGAAAAAAAGTAAGAATTATAAATAATTAGGGCTATCCACTTGCCTAAGTCTGAACTGCTCTTCATTGGCCATGGGAGAGAGCAGTTTTAAATGTGCCATGACTCATGTTTTGAATTCTATGGATGAACTTTAAATAAATATCATTTTATATTCTGAAACAAAATTGGAATATTTTTACTTACTTGTGTTGTGGTTTTGGTTTGGTTTTTTCCTCAGAATTTTCTAACAACAGTAGCTATTCTTCTGGAAGCTGGAGCATATGTGAACATGCAGCAGAGCAGTGGTGAAACTGCCTTAATGAAGGTAAATTCTGTGTTTGTCCTTACATGGTTTAATTGGTTAATTTTTACCAAACTAATGAAATGTAAAAACATATTTGTAGAATTCATTTCAGGACCATGTACCATATCTGAAATAAAAATAGTATCCATAGTTCCTCTAAACAGAGTTTTAATCCATTTCTTTAATGTACTGTCATATCTGAACAAGAAACACAGATGCCTTCAGCATGCAGTGCTAAATGTGGCCCATCATCCTCTTCTGTTGTTTGGCTCAAAGAAGTGCAGGTGTGGTCTTCCAGCTGAAATAATCAGATTTTCAGCAGGAAGAGAAAAATTCTCAAAAGGAAAATCTTTCGCTTGGGTGTTTTATTGCACTTTCTGTTTTATTGCAGCCCAGAAATAAAATAGCTGATTTGCAGTCTAATTCCCAGTGCAGGTTCTTCACCAGTCACAAAGGAAATTTGTTGTAATGGAAAATTCTAATACTCTTAAAACTGTCTGTGCTTTTAATATTTTTTTCTTTATGTGGATGAATTTCACCGAAGTTCCCCTTTGGATAATCTTGCTGTTTTTATATATAGGCTGTTTGTATAGTTTGTTTGTCGAAGAGGTTACAGCAGCTTTCCTGCCCAGACAATGTGGTATTGTTTCTGTTCTGCCCTCTGTGAGGCTGAACAAGTGGGGGGATTTTGCATTTTCTCTGAAGACAATAACTCACTTGTGGTTTCCTCAGCCACTTCAATCCAAAATCTCTTCATAATTTGGCCACTTCCATGAACCTCAGTCCTGACCTTCATTGTTTTTAAAGTTTTTATTAGTCTTTGATGCACAGCTATACAACCCAATTAGCAGCCTATGGTGACTTATTCCAGGTGTTTGTTTTGCAATCCAGATACAAAGAATAGGATCTTCATTTCCAGCAACTTCCTGGGACAAGGAGTCTTGGTTTGGAAAGATGGGTATCTGTGAGGGAAAACTGGAGTTTCCCTTGGGATGGAGAATGTAAAGCCCTCTCCCTCCAAATATTACAATTTTGGAATTAGGAGCTTTCAGGCAAAAATATGGGAATAGGAATAACAGTTCTTTACTAGGTATTAAACATACAAATGTAGTAGTACAAAAAAAACGAAGCAAACAAACAAAAGTCTTAGAAGACCTTGACAGGAGTCAGGAATACGACCTGACACCCTGTTGGCCAGGGTGTTGGAAGCAGTCCAGATAAGTCCTCCTGGAGTGACAGATGTGGTTCTGTTGGAGTAGAGATAATCCTGTAGACAGGTTCAGTGGTGATGAGATGAGTTCAGTCTTCCTCTGAGAATCCAGTGGAAAAGAGAATGATCTGGGATCCCCATGTCACTGTTTTTATCTGGGTAGGGAATGGTTGGCTCCTCCCCACTGGGTGGAGCATCTCACAATTGGATGGTGCAATGTGTCGTGTCACTGGTGAGCCTCAGTGGCCCATTTGCAGAAGATATCTTCCCCAGAGGGGGACCAAAGTTGATGAAAGAGATAAGAAACACTGCCCCACCTGGTTTTAACAGATGGTCTATTATCAGAAGGCATCCACCCTCCTCCCCCTGGAGTTGCAAGAGATAAAGAAAAAAGAAACCATCTCCCAACTGCTTTTTACAGATGAAATAGAATACACTTTTTTTTGTTTGGTTACATAACCCAAGACACAAGGTTAGCCCTCTGGATACACTTATTAATGTGTTTATAAAGTCACTCTCTTTTAACTGTAGGAGTTTGATCATACTTTTTTTAGGAGAGAAGAAAGATCTTAGCGCTCAATTCCTTTGTCAAGTGAGGTGAGATTTTCCTGAGTGTTTTGGTTTGAGGAAGGCAGGTGGGTTGTTCTACTTAGGGAAGATGATGGAATGAAGTCACAGATCAAAGTTCAGAGCAGAGATAAACTTCAGAAGCTGTCTTTTGAAAGGTCTGTCAGAGATAAAAACGTTGTATCTCTTGTGCATTTCCCTGATATATCTGAGTGAAGTGTTTGAAAACAAGTGACCAAGAGCATGTGTTTGCTTTTTCCGAAGTAAAACTTTTTTAGATTTTCCTGTGCTTTTGTTAAGTCTGTGGTTGATGTGCCCTGAAATTCTTGCGGTAACTAACAGTGAACAGCTTTGAACATTTATGCAGAGGATAACAGTAGCTGCCTGACACAGCTACATACCAGTCTGGAACAAATTCTGTAAATTTGCTTCATACCCAAAGTACCATTTTAAACTGAGATGGATAGAAAAACAGGCAAATGGAAATGTTACTTTAATAATTTCTAAATAGTTCTAAAAAACCATATTTGCTTAGGCAAACAATTGCAATAAAATTTACAGTTACTGAACTCCAGCAGATTGGATGTTTTCACAGAACTTTTGGAGTTTACTTTTTTATGTAATTTTTTAAATTTTTTTTTCTCTAATTATGTCTGCTTGGTAATCCAGAGTGTTGCTGCTTCTGTAGGATTGGGTCTGTAGTATTGCCTGGATAAAGTATTTATGGAGTGTGTTCCTCAGTTTCAAGTTGTGTTACCATTCACAGAGCAAATAGTTAAATGTCTGAATTGTAACTAATTTTGGATTTTAATTCACTTCTGTAGTTCCACTTACTCATGTTGTGTTCTATTCTAAGGTGTTTGTCATTGTCTTCTGTCCTTCCTGCTTCCTCCCTTTCCATACAGGCTTGTAAAAGAGGGAATTCTGATATAGTGCGGCTCATGATTGAAAATGGAGCTGACTGCAACATTCTGTCCAAGCATCAGAACAGTGCCATGCATTTTGCCAAACAGTGCAATAACATAGTGGTGTATGAGCAGCTCAGGAACCACTTGGAGAAGTGAGTAAACTGTACTTGGGAGTTTGTTCTGCTGATGTTTGCAGTGCTAGGCATGTCAGAATTCTGGTTTAAGTCAAGGAAAATGTCAGGAAGGAAAACAGATCTGATTTGGGCAGAAAGCTAACTAATAAATCATGTGAAATCAAAATTATGTGAGCTAGCAGGATTGCCATATACTTGCTCAAACACTTGAGTAAAAGCATGGAAAAGAGGAAAAGGTAATTCCTAGAAGTGAAAGATTCCTTTAACTTACGGTACAGCGATCATGAAAACTTAGAAGTGTGTAAGCACATTGAATATAGGCTCTTAGTAGAGCATGCCAAATAAAATACCTTGCTAGAAAGCACAGGAAAAAACCAAACAAAAGAACACCAAGCAGAAACACCAGGGAAAGTCTGTGCAGGCAGTTGTGGTGTTGCTGGACCTCTAAACATCAGCTGTGAGCTGAAAGTGCCAGGGATAAAGCTTTCATGCCAGTAGATGGTGGAAATCATCATCATGCAGCAGAATGACTGAGGAGCAGTGCAGTGTATGTGACATGTGAAGTGTTGATGTCATATGGTCGTGTAAAAATACAGTGAGCTAAACTGAGACAAACATACAGAGAAGGAGCAAGCTCTTCAAATCCCCATTTGGAGGAATAGTATAGTTAATGTATATGGGCAGAAAACTATAACCAGCAATCTCTAAACTCGGGGAAGACTCAGAGAGGGTCTCAGGGCTTCTGGAGCAGGTGAGGTGTTGTCATGAATGCATAGTTAGTGCTGGAAGAACACTGTCTCAGTGCAAGATTTTTTTCTTGTTTCATGATGATTTAGTTCTGGTGTTTCATCTGTGTAATCTAAGATCTGCCAAGTAGTTTGTAATCCAAATTTACTCTCTTCCAGTGTATAGCAAGCCCTATGAGGCTGTTTTCTGCCTCATATCTCTTGTGTTTCGCATCAGCTGACTTTTTAAGTCTGGCTTTGCAGAAGCTACCTTGTAATGGTCAATGTGTATCAATCAAAAAACACCTGAAGTGACAGGGTAAAGGGGATGGAGTCACTTTGTTTTTAGTGGTTCCCAGTGACTGGATAAGGGGCAGTGGACGCAAACTGTAACACAGGCGGCTACCTCTGAGCATCAGGAAATAGATTTTTCATGTTGAGTGTGGTGCAGCACTGGCACAGGCTGCTCAGAGAGGTTATCACAACCTTGGAAACTTTATAAAGATACCTGGACATCGTGAGGTTTCTGTCAGCCCACTTGTCAAGCCTGTTGAGGTCTCTTGTGGATGACAGAAAAACACCAGAGGCTATCAGCCATTCCTCCCAGTTTTATCGCATGTGCCAAAGTGCTGAGGGTTTGCTGCACCATCCTCTGGGTCATCAATGAAGATGTTAAACAGGACCAGACCCAGCCTTGATCTCAGGGGTGCAGCAGCAGTGACTGGTTTCCAGCTAGATTTTGTGCGACTGCTTTTTGCTGAAGTAACGTGTTTAGATCCAGTTTCATACCAGGAAGAAAGTATTCTGATGCTGTCTTTAGTGCCCTGTGAAGTTTGTCTGAGATACTCAGTAGGTCACTGTATCAAACTTCTGTCCTGAGCAGATGAACACTATAAGGAATGTTTTTCTCTTGTAGCATGCTAAAAGGAAAATAAAAGTGCTAAAAGCATAAAAGTTAATAATTATTTTTCAAAAATTGGAAACCTGTTAAAGTGAGCAGGGGCAGGTGAAGTGGGTGAATGGAGTATGCTGATACTTGCCTAGGGAAGCAAATCATGACTTGTTAGTTAAGGTTTTGAAGGCAACAGAGCAAGCATGCAGATAGGTAAGTGATCTGATGTCTGCTATTCAGTGTAGTGAGACGGTCACTCATTCACTATTTGATGCCTTTCCAGTTTGTTTCTTATTTGATATCTGCCACCTTCAATTTTGGCTAATCTAAATAATGGGTTTTGGAAGATCTTCACCATGTATTTTTGCCAGTGAAGTGGCAGCTGAAATTAAGTATTGGTGATTGCAAAGTGATGTCTGGGGATATCACTGCGCTGATGTGAACTCTACGGGGAGTAACACGGCTCTTGCTAATTCAGGAAGCTTTTAGACTCACTACCTGCAAATACCAGCTCTGTGCTTCTTGTCAGTCAGAAAGGAGGACAATGTAGTAGTAGTAGTGAAGCTGAAAAAAAATTATTAACAGATCAAAATGTAAAACCAGGAAACAACAGAAAATAACCCAAAGCCATGAGACAGGTTCTGCAGGCCATCCTACTTAATGATCTAGTTATAGGTTTGAAGTGGAAGAATATTTTTGAACAGCAAAACTGCATCATGGATCTCACTGTTGCAGAATGCTCTGGTCACAGATACATGGGATTTTAGAAGGGATTAAGTAGATCTAAGGAGATGTGATTTGGCTGCAGTTTCTAGTTTTGGATAGATGGCTCTTAATCAGATTGTGAAAAAATAGGACACTACTAAAAAAGGACAGCTCGTTTAATATGGCTTTGCCAAGCATCAGGAAAAATAGGCTACATGGACTTTGGGGCTTGCTTAGGCATGGCAGTTCTTGTGGTTTCTTTCCAGTGAAACATGGAAAGAAGTTTTAGATTCTGCAGATGATAGTTTCAGTTAGTGGGGGGGAAGTGTGCTCTGAATAATAACTGAAAAAGCTACAAAGCTGCCAGAGGCGGAACCTCTGCTGTGCTAAAGCATTTAAAACCCAATTCTGACCAAACAGCTTTCTGAAGAGGATTACTGAGTAATCTGCCTGCAAAGGTGCCAGACACTGGTGGGTAATGTGGTCTCTCTCTGAAGGCTGGGCTGCCACTCCCCCTGCCTCCCTCACCCCCCCCAAAAAACAAACAAACCCCCCACTTTGGCTATTTCAGTGGTAGCATGGCTACTTTTTCACTGTTTTATTCACAGAATTTAACTAGGAACTGCATTTTTCCAGTAGTATTGCCAGTAAAATTATATAGAGATGTACTTTTTTTATTTTTACTTGTAAGCAGATCGATAATTTAGTCAGGCTGGGAAAGTGGGGATATCTGTTTAGCCACCAGGTATATACTGATGTTTCTGGGATATCTTTCTGTACATACAGCCTTCAAAATATGTGACTAGTTAGATTATTTTTTTTAATCTACTGTAGTGCATTTGTATTAATGGTTTATTTTTTTTTGGCCCAGTAGTTGGATTTCACAAACAGATTGCTGATAAAATATTTTATTAACAAAGTGTTGGGACCTGTGGTTCATCTGTGCATAAATGCTAGTGAGGAAGGCATTCACTCCTGAAAATCAGGAATCTAAAAAGGTGATGTGGAATCCTTTTTTTGTGTGTGTCAGGTCTCACCAAGCCTATGTCTGGTAAAATAATCCACTGTGTAGCACAGGCCTCACTTGTTTGGTCTTTCAGGCTCTCCAAAGTAGCAGAAGATACCATCAGGCATTATTTCGAAGCTCGCCTTGCTTTGCTGGAGCCAGTGTTCCCACTTGCATGTCATCGTCTCTGCGAAGGGCCAGACTTTTCTCTGGATTTTAACTATAAACCTCCACAAAATGTGCCAGAAGGTAGGGAGGGATTTGTTGTTGTTGGGGGGAGGTTGTTTAAAAAAGGTAGAACAATGTGTTCAAAGCATGTCTTAAATTATCTCCTGTGCAAAATTATTTTTGTGTGACTTTGAAGTACATCACATTAAGAATGCTCTGATTATGGAATACAGGGAGAACAATTACATTTTGATGTATTATGGGTAGGGTTTGTGTGGGGAGTTTTTTTAAGACTTTTTTTAATTGCTGTGTACAGAGTGTCAAATTCTTTCTGTTCATGGGTTACATTAGCTCAGTGACAGGCATTGTCAGTGACAGGAAAGGAATGGTTTACCTTTACCTTAGAATTAATGATGCAGGAGAACCTAGGCTTACGAGATTACTAGAGAAGATCTCTTAGTGGATCCTTTTGTTGCATGGACAGTAGGTCATGTGCTGAAGGCTTGGAATGTAGTCCCAGCAGTGCCCTGAGACAAATGCAGTCTAGAAATACTGGGAAAAGGAAGCAGCTACAGTCAACTTTGTTTTGCCCACAAACCCTTTGAAAAAGCTGGGTATCAGATTCCCAAGATATTTGGAAATGTTTCTTTATTCTTCAGGATTTCAGATACTATTCTCTGCTGCTTGGCTTAGCTAAGTCATTTTTGATGAGTATATCAGGGAAATATCTACTGATAGTGATTTTTCTTAAAGTGATAGATCAGTGTGACTGTTAGAATCCACCTAAACTGAGATTGAAAGTGGGTGTGTCTGCTCAGTTTCCTGGTTGTTCAGAGCTGTTGGATAAGTCTTCCAGTTCTTGATTATAGATATCTTATTCTTAATTCTTAGAATTAGAAAACTTTATGTAAGTTGAAGCATTTGTGGGTAGTTCAAGTTGCTGTTCATTGAATTTCAGTGCGGTTTGTAAAGATCTATAATTGACTGGGCTCAGTTGTCTCTTCTCTTGACGAGACCCAAACCACACTAAATTCCATAATTCTCTGTGGGTTAACCTGAAACCACAGAAGTGAACTGTGCTCAGGAGTGCTGTTTCCATTTTGCATTCCTTTCTAATAGCCGCATAAAATTACTTTTGCTGTGAAAAGTCCCTAACTTGGTGACCAAGCCAGTTGTTTTCTGGATCCACTGGCTTGGGAAATGTGATTTTTGCATGTTGGTTTGTTTATATATATATGCACACCATATAATGGTTTTTATTTATATATATTTGCATCAGTCTTCAAAGGTCCAGTGTACGCAGTTCTAGATAATGGATCTCATTTCAAATTCATGTAACTGAATTGCCTTCCCTTTCAGGATCTGGAATTCTTCTCTTTATTTTCCATGCAAATTTCATTGGTAAAGAAGTTGTTGCTCGGCTCTGTGGATCATGCAGTGTACAAGCTGTGGTTTTAAACGACAAATTCCAGCTCCCTGTATTTTTGGTAAACCTTTTCATATAACTGATTGACTGTAAAACTACTTCATAAAGTCTTTGTAGAGCAGCCTGGGAAGTCTGAGTGCTGTAATTGGAATTTACAGAATTGTGATGAAGCATACTTTGTATCATGATGAGATTTTTCTAAAGTGAAAATTTTCTTTGGTATGAGAGAACAATAAAGTTTGTTTGTACTAGATTCTGTAAAAATTTATGACCTAAGTGTCAGGGCCATAGAGCTGGACAACCTTATCTGAGGTGGCCCAGCTTGGGCAGGGGGTTGGATTAGATGCCCCGGAGAGGTCTTCTCCAGCCTTCTGTGATTCTGGGACTGAGGCTTCTTCTCTTATTGACCAAGCCTCTCACATTTTTGAGCAAAGTTCTTAAAAACCTATCTCAAAGTTCTAATAATTAATTTCTGGCGTTTCTTTTAAAATCCATTAAATGCATCACTCTGCACAGTTTTGAAGTTCTCTTGTTTTCGTGGTGGTTTATACATCAAAGGTTTATACACAAGATTCTTTCAAAGAAAAGCATAGTGAAAATGTTGTGTTCTGTTAGTCCTCTTTTATAGCTCTTTCAGCCATAACCTGCCATTAACTTTGTCCGTTTCCTTTTTTTCTTGTAGGATAGTCACTTTATTTATTCCTTCAACCCTACTGCAGGCCTTAACAAGCTTTTCATACGGTTGGCAGAAGCTCCTACTGCTAAGGTACAAAACGTTCTCAAAATTAAATGTGTGTGTTCATTTGTTGTACAGTAACTCCTCCATAGTCTGAATGTTTTACATTCATACAGCTGCATGTTGCAAATGTAAAAGGAAGGATTTTTCCTCTGTCTCCTCATCCCAATTTCCACCAGTTACAGTTACATCCTGTGACATTGCCTGAACTTGGGAACATTGCCAAGGGTTAGTTCTGTTATAATTAAATGTTTTTGTGTTGCAGTCAAAATAATTCATACACTAGGATAAACTAATGTTTCAGCTGAACATCTTCTCCATCTGTATTGTGCATTTAATGACTGAAAGAGACATGGAGTGGCCACGGTTTTTTTGCACAGACATTTTTGCTTGTGTGTTGGAAATATTTACTGGGGTATGCACTCTGCTTTTAAATAGTCTGTTGTATTTTACAGGTGGTTTGGGAAATATTGCCCACTGCATGTTGCAAGATGAATCCTGTTCTGGTAGCATTTATTTTGTTCTAGAAAGACACGCCAGTAAATTTTCCAGATATTTAGATTTAAAAGTTGCACTGAAGTTATACTCTTAAATATTTTATTGTACTTTCTTTTAGTTTATTTTTTACGTGGAAAATGTGTATTCAGATGGAAGTATATGTTTGTCTGGTTCAGATTTGGGGCTAACTTGTTCAACCACCACCTGATGCTGCAGTATTCTACTGGAGTCCTCTAACAAGCCATCTCTATTTCAGCAGGGCTACTATAAACTGATTTTATTAAGGTCTTCGTAATTCCTCTTTTTTCCTTTCTTAGTCAGCAGCAATTGTGTGCCTTTTCCTGTGCCATTCCTACATAAGGAGCACTTAACACAGTGATCACCTTGGCCAGCATTGACATGGAAACCTTTGTTTGCTTTCACAGGTAAAGCTGCTCATAGGAGCTTACCGAGTGCAGCTGCAGTGGACTCCAGCGGACTGACACTTGTTTGGATCTACTTCGATTCCTCTCTTCAGAGACTGACAAAGCAGTTTGGAACTTCTTGGCCCCACTCTGGAGACTCCGTTCCCAGCTTGCTGCTACTCATTGCAGTCACAGGAAGTGTGTTGGAGAGCAGTTGAATACGCTGCACTGGTGGGACAGGGTTGTCAGCTTTTTTTACTTTGTACAGATGTAGATGGAAGTATTTGTGGCAATACATACAAATTCCGTCTTTCCTAAACTTGTGGAGTCCAGACTGCATATTTCAGCTTTTCCACAATGTGGAATGGTGCGTATAAGAACTATTTAAGGTAATTACATGAAATGTCTTTTTTAAAGATCTTCTTCATTTATAAACTAAGATTTTCTACTTCCTCTAACATTTCTCTATGGAATGCAGAACTGTCATATTATTGGAATGGGCAGAAATTACACTCTAAAATGACTGCATTAGGTTTCACTTTTAAGTTGCTGAGGGCTGTGTTCTGGTTTAAAACTCCTCCTGTTCCTGTCTCTCAGTGACACACCAGTTATGCCTGGAGTGGTGAACAGAGTTCAGTCTGCAGGCATGAGCAAAGACGTGTAGAACAGGCTCAGTTCACAGAAGGGTCACAGCCACGTTCCCAGTTAAATCACTGGTTAAACCTGCTTTGGTATTAGAGAGGCAACTGGTAGTTTTACAGACATCTTAACTTTTGAGGTCTTAGGTGAACATCTGGAATAGCAAACACAAGTTGAAATTAGCAAACCAGAAAACTTGTAGCTACCTTCAGTGTCCAGGCAGTGCTTTTTGTACACAAGAAGATACATAGAGAATTTC
Organism: Prinia subflava; assembly: GCF_021018805.1. Lineage (NCBI taxonomy): Eukaryota > Metazoa > Chordata > Aves > Passeriformes > Cisticolidae > Prinia > Prinia subflava. The sequence continues at coordinate 34,739,683 of NC_086249.1, forward strand.
AGATGTCCTCACCCTGACAGATGACAGAACACGTTGTCCTTCACTTCAGAAATTCAGTTCCTCAGTGCAAAAGGCTGCTATGTTTTTATTATTATTATTATTATTATTATATTTTATTTAAATAACCCATTTTATCAGATGACAGCAGTTGTGTGGTGGTCCTGTGCTGTAAAATATAAATGTAATACTTCTGCATGGAGTATAGAATATTTTTCTTTGTAAGTTAACCCACGTCTTGAAAGATAGGAAAAACCAAACCGGATCGTGCCTTTGCTGTTCTAGTTGTCACGTGTAGTTTACAAGCCACTATGTGCCTATATTATTAGCAAAATTATTGTGCATAAATCCTTGATGATTTTGACTGCTCACCATCAAAATGGTGCAGCTGTATGAAGTATCCTTTTAAGAACTGTGATTTTTTAATATGAAGTTCAATTAACCAGTTTTTAATTTTTGGTTCTTGAAGCTTAAGTCTTTCATATTTAAGGGATGCCAAATGATAACAAAGGACACCAATTTTGTGGAATGTCACATTAAGCTATATAAAACTAGAACAGCAGCATGATGTACAAATACTCATTTCTGTTTTGATTTAGAATAGTTGCTTATGTTTTTGCACAGTGTTGATGAAATCTTAACAAATGTGGGTGTTGAACAGACTTTTGATACCTCCACCTCTCTGAAATGTGTTAGATACCTCACTTTGCTAAGTGTGAACTCCTGAGATGCATGAAAAGCACTGGCTGAGAATCAGGTATGTCACTGCCAGCACTTGGGACTTTGTGTAGCTGAACCTTTAGTGGCTGTGCGTTACCCTGGATGGCGCACAGGGCGAGGAGCTGCTCGTGTTTCCTTGTGCTGGAGTGCCAGGCTGCATCCACGTGGCCACCCCTCGCAGTTACTCCGGTGCGGGACATGTGGCAGCACAGAGTGTGTGGGACACGCTCTGTACAGCACCTGCCAGTGGGGAATGCTGGAGCTGCTCCAGATGGGGATAAAAGGTGTTTTGAACAAATGTCCAAATGATAGAGATGCTGTTTAGAAACTGTTGTACAGTCTAACCTAAAAATGTCTAGTAATGCTCCAAGAGTTGATAAAGCAACTAGTTTGTCAAAGGCTGTTGATTTGGGGGGTTGTTTCATTTTTTATCTTGAGGCACTTGGGAGAGAGGGAGGAGTTCTACAGAACATGGGAATGAAATCTGAGTTTCATGATGCTTTTATTAGGGATGGATATTTTGCAGCCATCTTTTTCTTCTAGTTGGCAATATAAATTCAGAATCCCTATTGAAGGTGCATAAGAAGTGTACAAAAACCTGTTGGAAGCTGGGTTTTGTCCGTTTTTGTTGTAATGTTTTTATCCAATAGCTGAAAAAGGTTTTGGTGGACAAAGGATGAAGAGAAAGTAGCTACAATAAAAAACAATTCCTTAGGCACTGTGGAGGAATCCCTGTGAAGTACTTGCTTGGTTTCTTCTTGCTGCCACCAGCAAGGGCTGCAGCTGCAGTGCTCCAGCACCAGTACTGCTGTTCCTGGCTTCTTTCACAGGTGCTGCAGGGTGCTGGGTGATGCAGCTGACGGTGTCACAGGTCTTCTGTGCTTTCTGTACCCATTTGCAAAAACAAGATGGGTTTTGATCAGTCTAAATTCATGGAAGCTGCTCCAATGTGGGGAAGAGACAGCACAGCGTTCACTGACAGCTTGGCCAGGCAGGACTGGTACCATAGGGGACTGGAGAAGAGCCGGTGTAAAGCCTTTCCTTAGGACAGTCTGTCCAGGTGGTGGCTGCCAAGGATCCTGGGAGCAGTGACGACCCTGCAGGATGCATTCCTGTAGCAGTTTGTGTGCTGGAGTCCAGGGTGGAGTCTTGTCTAGTAAGAAGGCAAGAGAATTATAAAGGCCATGTGCTTCTGAGCTACTGCACCATGGGCATGCACTGCAAGCCCATCACTGAATCCTGACACTTCAAAATTCCTGGTTTTCTGTGTCCCATGTAAACAAGGAAAATATTTTTCACCTTCTGAATGCGTCTTGAAATATTGGATTGAGGGGCAGAGACAGATTTGGAAAAAACTACCTGAAAAAGACACCATATACTACAAATCTGAGCAGAACAGAGGCAGCAGGAGAAATTAAGCTTTAAAAGGGTCTCCCAAATCTCAGACACCTCAGGTATAGCAGCCAGCAGGAAGGGACCAGGCAGAAGATGGTTCTTTTTGATTTCAAGTCACCTGGTTTTCCACAGCAAAGTTGCACCTGTCATGCGTGGTGACTACAAATGAATCTTTTTCCAAGATGTCTGTAATAATTCTACATGATTTGAAGTGTAAGGAGCTCCTCTGATCAGTTACTGGTGGCGCTGGTGCAGCTGCAGTAGAGGGCTCAGACCTTCCCATTGTCTCCCTCTTCTGCTGTGCCTGTTGCTCTTAAGGGAAGGCACAGCTCTGCTGCTGGGACAGCCCAAACCATGGGTATGGAAACTGAAGACATTTTCACACACCCAGGGAGATGAGGGCCTGCTCCCAAACGGGATGCACTGCAGCTGTGTGAACATGGGCCACCAGAGCTTGAGGGACAGGATGACAACTGTGGTGCCATCTCGGTCTGTCATCTGAATTCATTTTAAGGGGATGAATTTGGGAAGAAGGCCCTGTTTCCACAGCTGCAAGTCTTACATTGAACAACCTGTATGGAAAACTTGCACAGATTTAAAGGCCTTGGAAGTTCTGTCACCTTTCTAGACCTGTCAGCTCTGTTGTGTCATTATCAGAATAGTTCTTCCAGTGAATAGCAGGGGTTTAAGATCCCTGAAACCACAAGTGAACTCCCAGACCAGGCCCCCTGCATCCACCCTTCCTGAATCCAAATGATTACCAGGAAAGCCCCCAATGGTTCCACAGTGCAGGGAGTCCAGGTAAGTACAGCCACTCAGTACTGCCTTGCACTGTTTTTATTAGTGGTGTGGTGCAGCACTTCCATGCACTGAAACAATGATACAAGACTGCCACCATAGCACCACTACCACGTGCCTGGCTCCATCTTCTCTACGCACTTCTCTTACCCAGCCAGATTGACAGGATCTCTTAACCACCCCCACCTCCTGTTCTCCAGCTGGAAAAAACCCTGCTGCCTGGCTTTGTGGCTCCTGTGCTCCAGCCTTCTGATTGCCCAGTGGCTTCCATGGGACTTGTTCCCACATCTTCTTGTCTTCAAGAGCCCAGAACTGGGCACACTGTTTCAGCTGCAGTCTCAGAAGTGTGGAACAGAGAGATTGCTCTTCTGGCCCCTGCTCAGCCATGATCTAATGGAGCCCAGCATGTGGGTGGACACCTTCATTTTCAAGTGTCCCTCAGGGCCCCAGATCAGGCTCCACAACACTGCTTCACCACCAGTCTGTGCCCACGATCTACAATTGCATCACCTTAGTTCAGTTCCCACTTCCAGCCTTAACTGCGTGAGGTTCCTGTCAAGCCTTCAGTTCATGTCCACTGCCTTGGTGATTTGCAGAAATAGATCATAAACATGCTGTTACTCATTTAATTTGAAACAGTTTTACAATAGCTAGAGAAATTGAAAAAAACCATGCTGCTATGTTACAGGCCAATGTTCATATCACATAAAATTAATTTTTCGTTCTTTGTTCATGTTTTTTCATCTTTTTATTGAGCTACATGAAGACAGCAGGCATTTGTAGTGCAACTTCAAACTCAACAGTACAGACAGCTTACTGCAGCTGTAATCTCCCCTGTGATTAACATTTCCTTCCAGTTCTTTTCAGCTGTCACTGGCTTATACCATTTTTCTCTAGGTAATTAATACTTCCGTGTTCTTCTAAACTTCTGCAGCATAAACACAATCCACATTACTGCTTTTTATTTAAACCCTAACCCTTCCCTATGTTTTGTCATATATTGTAGGGCTTGAAAATATTTTCATACTTTTTTAAAGGCTTTTTTAAAGTCCAACAGCAATCATTTAAAACAAGGAGCAGTTATTTAATATATCACTTACTCATTATTCTTGTAGAATGTACAAACTTTTATCCTTTTACTGACACCTGTTTCCCTTAACACTGATTTTTCTAGAAAGAACATCTGCTTCAAGTGCAGTCGATGAAAAGGGCATCAGTACCTCAGTTACACATCAGAGTAGGCCAACATCAGCCTTACTGTGAAATGCTGGACTGGCACCGCCTTCAGTGCCAGAGGCTGAAGACAGCAACATCACAAAAGCTGTAACTTGTCTCCTCATGTAGGAGGAGGTCTTGGAGCTCACAAGCGGATGTCTTCATATTCTCCTGTCTTTTTTTTTTTTGTGTGTGAGGTATTAATGGGGGACAGGCACCTCCAGGCTGGGTCCTTTTCTGTGATTTCAAACAGCCCTTTTCCCTCAGGTCTCACAGGTCTGGCCTTTCTGCAAGCAGAGAGAAGACAGCTTAACTGAGAATGATCAGTTCCAGGTGTGACAGATTTAGTTACTATTTTATTAGATAATAGCATTATTTGTGTGCCCAAGAGCACAGAGCGGTAAAAAGAAAAAAAACATACACATTAAGCACAAAACTAGTGCTAACAAACTGAAAACTGAGTACAAAATGTACTATTACAGGAGTCCTATCATATTCTCACCCGGATGGTCCTTTTAACTCCAAGGTACAGAGCAGCATTTTGCACATCATCACAGCGTAACAGCGTTCTTCAGTTCTGAGGCTGGGCAGCCACCAGCAGCTTTCATTGAAACCTAATGCATTGAATGGAGAGGAACATTTCCAAGAAGTAAGTATGATTGAGGCTGAGGAGTTAAAAGACACATTTGAGTGGTAACTTCCTTGCAAGCGTGCTTTTGTCATCAAAGTAGAGCACTTAAAAAGATTCAAATTGATAACAGAGCAACACATCAGCAAATACAGTTGGATAAAGAGAAATGCCAGCAATTTTTCAGATAGCCCTCCAGCTCAAGGTTTCCTGGAGCTCCCTCTGTTCAGGAAGCCCAGGAGCAAGCACCCTGGCACAACACTTAACACAATTTCATTAGGCCATTACACCTTGTCAGCCAGGTTCACACTGCAGTCTGTGGTCCACACACAAGCGACAAATGCAGGAAAAGGAAGAAAAGGTTTTTATCACTTCACTGAGACAAGGAGTTGTTATTTAGCCAGTAAAAGGAACACTTGTATCTCCAAGGAACCTTGACCATCCTTTTTTCCCTCACAGGAAGGAAACTGTACGCTGACAGAAAAATTCTGAGATGCCTGGGAAACCTGCCAAACACTGAGGTTCCCAAATGGTTCTCGTGCACAGCAGCACTCTCATATGTAGTGACAAGCAAGACTGAATTCCAGTTGCTATATGGTCAAGACAAAATGTCCTCTGGATAAAAAAAAATCCCATCTGAATCAAACTCTGAAAAAATAAGGCATTTTCTGTTTTACTACTGCTTTTCTGATGAGGAGCTTTAGCTGCTTGTATTTTTTTTGATTTTGTGAGTAAATGCGTGTAGCTTGCTTATTTCCATAGCCTGGTTTATATTACAAATTATTGTGTGATGATTTTTATACTGTGATTTTACTACAACTAGACAATAATGGGACTCCTTAGTAAAGGGCAAAAGCAAAACCACAAAACGAGGTGTGCAACAACTTTCCCAGCTCCTCAGTGCCCGTCTCAGTACCAAGAACATGACAGGGTCCAGGTTAGGGAGCACAAACCAGGCCAAGACACACGTGCTGAGCCTGATGGATGCTTCCATGAGTACTGAAGGAGCTGGCTGCTGGTGTTGCAAGGCCACTCTCCACTGCTGCCAGAGTGTGCCAACTGGGAGAGGTGTGCAAGGACCAGGGGAAAGCAGAAGTCGCTTCAAGAAAGAAGACCTGGGGAACTACAGGCCCTGGGAAGGTTATGGACCAACTACTCCAAAAAACCATTTCCAGACCAAGAAGGGCAAGAAGGTAAGTGGCAGTAGTCAGCATGAGTTTACAAAGAAGTCACTTGCAAATTCTTAAGGATCCCAACTGGAGAGCCTTTCTGGTGGGGTGACCAGTTCAGTGGACATGATGAGAGCAGTGGATATTGTCTTATCATGGCCTAGGAAATCTTTTGACACTGCCACAGGGTCTCCAGTTATCATTTTGATCCTGTCATAATACTGACAGGCTCAGTAGGTGGACCATGAGGTGGACTAGAAGCTGGCTGAACAGACGGGCCTAGAAGGTTGCCAGTGGCCTGAAGTCCTCTTGGACATGAGTGAATAGCAGAGTATCCCTGTACTGAGGCCAGTCCTTTTCAGAATCTTCATGTCTGCCCTGGTTGATGGGACAACACATCCTCAGCCAAGTCTGCAGGTACCACAAAGCTGAGGAGTGGCTGCTAAGGCCATAGTGTCATGCCACCATCAAACGATCCCATGACAGGCTGGAGAAATGCACTTACAGGATGTCATGAAATTCCAACAGAAGGAAGTGCCAAATCCTGCTCCTGGGGAAGAATAATCCCAGACACTAGGACAGGCTGGAGGGCAGCTGGCTGGAAAGCCCCTTTGCTTTGCATGTAAAGACATGGTGGCCCTGGTGAACACCAAGTCCAAGAACCACCCTGAGCAAAGAGTGCAGCCTGGCCACAAAGGCAGCCAATGGCATCCTACTTTACAAAGAGAGTTGCCAGCACATGGAGAGAGATGATCACCTGGTCTGAACCCCTGCCATGGACAGGGACACCTTTTGCATGTGATCACGAAACAGAGAAATTGTTCTGGTCCTTCATATGTCCAGTTCTCTTATTTACTGTTAATACAACTACGGAGACAGCTCTGAGTCCTTTTGTTAAGCCAAACACAGGAGAATTAAAGCAGTTTCTCTTGCTTTACCAGTAGAACTTGCACATCTTGGTCAAATCCCACCAGTGTTTAAATTTACTTTTACTGTACAAAATAAGTGGTATTTTGGAATTTTGGAACTATCAGAACTATTGAACTCAGCTACACAGAACTCCCTTTAAAACCCTGGTACCTGCCAGCCCCACCGAGATGCTGCCCACAGTCAGGGCGGATGGCACTACACACTGGGGAGCATGCAAACCAAACTGTGCCCCAGGCTGCCCAGAGTGCATGGACACCACCTTCCAGAGCAGAGCCCTCCCATTAATGCCAAAGACGGTTCAGAATCAGTAACCACTGTGTTGGTTGTACAAACAAACAGGATTCTGAGTACAATGTATCAGTAACACGCAGGAGCTCAGACATGGCATCATATTAATGTGGCACTGTGGAGTTTGGATGGCTGGCCAGAGCTTGAGCTGACTGCTAGAGGCTGTGTACATATGCTTGAAGTCCTTTAAAAACATAACACATGGCAGGAATTATGCCAGGATTTCTATTCTCTGGAATCAAGTATTACTTGAAGTGTAGAAGCACAACTATATCAAATCACAAATCTGAACAAAAAGTGGAGTACCGATTTCAGTAACTGCTGGATAAAGCCATATGCCTTAATACGTACCTTGTACTAAAGCCTGGTTTAGGATTCCCTTTTGTCTGCATAAGATAGCAGAAGGATTCTGCCCAAGCCAGTCTTCATCTGCATTTTAAGATTTTAATAGTAACCTAAAAAATAAAGAGACAGTAAATAACAGATATTTCAAGCAAAAGGAAAAACACAGTAGCTTCTCTTTTCAAAAACCCATTATACGTGGAGTAATAAACCATGAAAAAACTTCCCATTACCAGAAAACAATTCATTTATTCTCTACCCATTCTTACCACTTAGTTTGTTTCTCCACAGATTTTATTTAAATTTTTAGTACCTCAGCAGTTAAACAACAGCTGTTCCAAGAACATTAACAAGTTCTTAGATTTTCCTATTTCTGCTTGGAGTAGATTAACTGCAGTTCTGCTCCAAAGAGCCCCAAGTAATTTCTCTTAGGTTGTTTTCTAAAACATATGTACTTCCTGTGACAGCAGACATTTTACATGTTGTCTTCTAGGCCTGCCAAGGCACGTGGTGAAAGTGGCATTTCATCCTTCTAGTGTTAGTGTCACTAAAATGATCAGGATCCCTGCACACAACACTGAGTCATTAGTGACACTGGAGAACTAACAGCTCTCACTGCAGTCTCCTCTTTCTGCAGCGTGTTGTTGTACAGACATTATTAATTAGGGGCAAAGTTTTCTATCAAAACAATACAACTAAAGTGAGCTGGAGTAAAATGTCCCACTTTATAACAACATCTCACAACAGAACTGCATACAAGTATCATTAAAGTACAGTTTAGTACTACAAGCATTAGAAATCGGTGCAAAAGTTTAGGACTTCCATAGTTTTACAACTTCTGCAATAGATCTGCTTGTATTTGCAGTAAGTGCAATTGGAAGAACAGCTAGTCAATATTATTCCTACTACATTTACTAATTAATAATTAAAGTATTGTAATTCTATTAAAAATGCCTAAATAGAGCTGTTAATAAGGGTATCCATCTTGCACAGTGTGTGTCTTCTCGTAGAGTAGACATGCGAAACTATTCGAAGTGTTTAAAATTCAGCAGCTCCATGCCCCAGGCATTCAGGCTTCAATGCAGCCCTCACCTGTAGACGCGTTCTGCCTCCCACAATGACAATCACCTGTTCTCCATAAATGCCTCTGAATTACAATAGGATGTGAACACTGCGATGTTTGACAGGCTTAGCATAATCCCTTACTCAGGCACAGAAAGGCATTGCAGAGCCTGAGAGCCCCAAGAAATGTCTACAGAGAAGACTGCCTGGAAAGGTCCTGATTACAATAGCACAGAGGGGTAAAGAACTCCCCATACTCTCAAGTAAAAACTTGTTAAAACAATTTTACAACATTTTGAGGTCCTGTTTGATGATTATAAAACTTAGCACACCCTGCAAAGTATTTATTACAGAAAGAATTCCTTTGGAAAGCCACACACAGGGTGCACCTTTCAGGCTAGCTTCACTTTAGGAACAGTCCCAAAAAGCAACTCGAGAAGTGACACACGTGTAAATTGCAACACACAACGACAAACGTTTACAATAAAGGTAACTTTTACCTTATCAGGCACAGCTGAAAACAGGCTGAGACTCGCAGCTCAGAATAAAGACCGTTTTAAAGTTGGCATGATTTAATGTCTGAGTCCTATTAAATCAATTCTCCCACTTGATTCCTTTTTATCTCCCCTCCCACCCCATGGTCAAGCTTGTTATCTATCAGATTTCAAAAGTTTGGTTATCAATTCTGTACCAGACATTCAGCAAGACAGGTACTTCCTTCCTAAAGCACAAATGACTGTGCACAGCCCACTAACCCTTTCCAACTAGAGCTGTATCTTTGCAAGTGTTGATACTACAATCATTTAGCCAGTCAAACGCAGTAATAGCTGTAGTGATGAACTGTCAGCCATGGGGAGCTGGCTGGAACCATTGTCTGGACAAGTGTTAGTGTCCTGAGACATCACCTCGATATGGTGAAATTAATGTAGCTATCAATAGGTATGTAACCATCTAGGAAAGCTAAAATTACAAACTGCTCATCTTTCAGTCTGTATTTTCATGTGAAAAAAGCAATAATTAGTTTCTCCTTTTCTTCCCCCCTTATCAAGAAAGCTAAAGCATCAATGCCTAACCCAGTCTCTCCAGTTTCTGTAACTGACAGGATGTATTGCTTTCTCTTTCTTGGCCATGCAGGTTTACTGAAGAGAAGGCAGTCAGCCATATTCTTGGCAACCAGTAGTTATTAGTGACAAACTTGTAGCCAAATAAATATGGTCTATTTTTGATCACAGGCTGTAAAATCACCCAGTAAGACTGGGAGTGTTAAAATGTGAGTGGTTTTTACTGGAAATGTGCCTCTGCACTATTTATTCATGATTCTCTCTCTAAGATCATTCCAACATCTCTACCCTATATAAACTTACATAAACTTACATAAACTCTACTCTGTTTATGATTAGCGGTAATTACTTTGTTAGAGCTAAATGTATCCAAGCAGCCAGTGATGAAAAAAGTGATTTTTTCACTTTTTAAGAGTGAGCTGGAACACAACAGGAAGCTGTTTTTAAAATATGAGACTGAATTTTCATTCATGTGATAAAGCCCTTCTTTAAATTAAAGCTCAAAGTGGGTATGGTGCCAAGCACAATGAATCTGAAATAGTCTAGAAGGCTAAGATCATGATAAACATGCCTGTTCTGGAGAGAAGAGAGGCATCACACTCAAACTGAGTGATGCTGTGCCTGTATTGTGTCATTATGAAGGAAAATTGGAAACCAACTCCCAAGTGCACCTATCTCCTGTAATGCATATTCAGTGTAGCAGGGTAGCTCCAGCACAGACCGGCTGTGCGGGACAAGCTCCACACTGCCAGCGCTAATTCAGAGTAGGGACAGCTGTGACACTACAACACTGAAGGACATTTCACATTCACCTTGCACACGGATGTGTGGCAGCTTCACCACCTTGACTGACAGAACAGGTTTTATGGTTTGGTTGAGGGTTTTTTGGTTTTTGTTTTTTTAATTAACAGGATTATTGGTGGCTACAGCAACAAAGAGCTTCCCCCCTAAGTTTCCCCCTTTATTTTAGGTCTACTTTAAAAATTACCTAGCAACACACAACAGCAGCACAGGTAAATTTTGACTTCCATTGAAGTGACCATAAAGCATTTTGCACCAGCAGGCACAGGTATGACTCTGAGAGTAGCAGAACCACTATCCAGCACACAGAAAGAAGAACTCCAATGCCGAGCTGTTCTCAGGAAAACACACAATCCCTTGTGGCCACTTATTTGGGGTTTCCAAAGGGAACCCAAGATGATCCGCAGAGCTGTGTTCATGTTTGCATTTGTTCAGGCTTACCTATCAAAAGGTAACAGATAACAATGTTGGCTGCTGACATACTAACAGAAGATAGAGTACTAGACATTCTTAAATGGTCAAGCAATGTTATCCTCCCCATTCTTCTCTTAGTTTTAACTTCAGTCTAGCCAAACCTGCTCATCTTAATTATGAGTAGTCCCTGCTGAGGACAATAAAACCATCAGAGACGAAATCGTTACCTGGCATCACTGCATAGCTGCCAGGGATTATAGAAGACAAACTGCAATTTTTCCCAATCTCGTGTCTGTCAAATTCTCTTAATAACTGCGTATACTTGCAGAGAAGTAGAAGAAAGCAAGCATTTAAAGGAAAAAAATATTACCAAATTAGGGCTCAAAATGAGAATTAAGTTCCTGGAAGGAAAAGGGAAAATACTACTTGAGCTAAGCCAACAAGGCATTCAATTTCCTTTGCGAGGTTATTACAAATATTTTACACCCCACTGCACAACTTTCAAGTTACAAGGTGTAAGGTACCCGAAGTTAGCATGTTACACAGAACGAGGAATGCGAATGCAGTAATATTCCTCTTCTGGGACCAGATTCCAAAAAAGAACAAATGGTGGCAGTTACTGGTAGCCAGGCAATGAACCCATGCCAGTGACAATCTCTGATCAAGGGACATTTGTTTCTGTTTTGCTTGGATTGCAAATCTTCACCATATAGAAATTAGATGATTTCTTCAGTGTTTAGGGAATGATGAGCATGGCTGGAAATATTTAAACAGAAGACACAGAAATTTTCATCTGTACAGCTTCAGCAAGGTCTGAATTCAAAGATACTAAAATCTGTAAGCACTTTGTAAAATTAATAAAAATTGTTCATTTGCAACTCATTACATTCCTGAATGCAAGACACAATCTCATCAAAGTGGGTTTTATATATATATATATATATATATATATATATATATATATATATATATATATATATACATATATATATACACACACATATTTCTTTTTTTGCAAAATTTTGTGCACTGTGAGGCAGTAGTCCAAGTCATTAAGATAATCCTGTATGAAACAGCAACTAAAATCTATATTTTTAATACAGCCCCCTCCTCTATATGACACTCCCATTTCAAGTTGAGGAAACTGCAGCACCAGAATAGCTGGCTCAATGATTTTCATAATTACCCATTCTACAAATGTTGTCATTGAAGCAGCAGAAATAATTTTAAATGTTCAGATTTTTACTTTCAATGACTGTGTTCATGATGAGCAACTTGGAAAAATGTCTGAGTAAGGGTGTAATTTTCTCCATTCAGAACTCACATGACACATTTTACAGACGTGAAGTTCTGAGCATTTTCTGATACTTTATCATGGAAGCTAGAAAGTACAAAATTGCCGAAGGAACAAGCGAATAACCTTTAACCCTCATCATCTCTTTCACCTAGAAATGATGTCTAGAAGTGACTTTTCAAAGAAAACTTAAGAAACCTGACAGATGAAAAGCATCTGAAAATGCTGCACTTGGCACTGGAAGCTACAGTTAACATTTCACGAGATAGTTCTGCCAGGTTCTGGAAACTCTGAGGTTTATTACAGAAACAGATTCAGAAAAGTCTGCTGTAAACAAGATATCATTCAACCAGCACAGCTAGCAGAGTTAAGTAGGATCAGTACAACTCTACTACTTTAACAGAAGTCAGGATACCATTGTGCTACACACAGTGCAAACAAATTTACACTTATGCAAGGAGTTAAGAGAACCACTAAGATTTTAGCCATGTTTGAATAGGCATACTTCTATTAAGACTCATTTTCTTATTTCAAAATAATTTAGGATTGTTTAAAGTAGCAAAAATGTGTATATGCAAAGTCTAAGAGACAGTTTTCTCTTATCTTACTTTTGAGACTGCAGAAAACCAGCATAAGCTTTGTATTACAGAAAAATTCTTATACGTAGTAGCGATGACCTCACTAGTTTGAGGACATTTTGGATCTTCCAAAACCTATGGGTGAATCTAGTTTCACACAAAACCTCCTATACTGTGCATAAGCCAATTTTCTCTAATTAAAAAAAAAACCAGTATTCCTAAGGAATTGTGAAACTCACTAATACACAGCTTCTGAAGCGTTTGCAATTCTGCTTTACAGAACTTCACACAATGCTCCCCATTCCCTCCTGTAAAGTTCCTTACCTGTCATTATTGCAGCAGGTGCCAAGTTAGGCCAGTGTCCTAACCTCCTCTTCCAAAATAATGACAGCAGAACTGATTACCTTTGTGGGGCTAAAATCTCTGAAGCCGTAAGACTGTGCTGGGGAAGGGCAGGGCAAGATGTGGTCACACAGTCTTTATCAAACAACACCTCATTCACTCTGAGAGCTTTCATCTTTGACATGCTTCCTTTGAAAATGTCAAATTTAACAATACTACCCAGTACATACATCTACATTGAAATGAAACCTAGTAAGGAAGAATTCAAAAACCTAAGCATGTAATAGGGTTTAACTGTTAATTCATTCATATTAAGTTTAATAAATTCAAAGCTTTGCTTAGAATCATGGATGTGTTAATGTCAGAAGGGATCTCTAGAGATCATCTGGTCCATCTCCTTGGCTCAGGCAGGGCCACCCAGAGCCAGTGGCCAGGACCACATCCAGGATGGCTTCTGGCATCTCCAAGAATGGAGACACCACAACCTCTCTGGACAGGCTGTGCCAGTGCTTGGTCACCCCTCATAGTAAAAATGTTTCCTGATGCTCAGAAGTAACCCTTTGTGTTTCTGTGTGTACCCATTGCCTCTGGTCCTGTCAAAAGATTTGTGATTCTTTGTGCAATTAATTAATTTCCTTCCTGTATTAACTCTACTGGGTGACAACTTCCATCTCAGATTACTTTATAACAAATGCAGAATACCAACTTCTGACTTCCACCATAATAAAACCATATTTGGTAGAAAACAGAAAATCTTACATTAGATTTGAAATACACAGGAAATGGAATCTGTATTTCAAGACAAAGACAACAAACAGCATTAATAAACTGCAGGGTATCCTGCAGATGTTCTACCCCATATTGGTATACTAACATATGACTTACCTGTTTCTGAAAAAACCCACAAAGCAATGTTGAATAAAGGAACCATTTCTCTATTTGCTACTCTTGTACTGCCTGGGACCCAAACTTGGCTTTTCATCCTTTCTTTGCACAACTGGACATAGAGCTCATGCTGCACTATCAGGATTTATTTCAGCTTTACAGTACCATAGAATGCTGTACATTCTATCTATAGCAATCCTTCTTTTAGCAGAAGTCACTACTACCTGCAAGATAAAGCTATTCTTCCTACCCAAAGTGAAATAGCTTTCTAACTTAATATCAAATATTTTTTAAAAAGCTTTAAGCTCAGCTGTCATATGGTGAGCAAAGCAAACACCTACTAACACATGGCAAAGAGGACTGAAGAGCACTCTATTAGAAATAATTTCAAGTCTGAATAACAGATCAGGCATCTTAGTGAGTGTTAGGAATACTATCCACCATTCCACCATGTACCCCCTTAAAGGCACTCCAGCTGGTTACCGCTTTCTTCACTTGAGAGCAAAGCGTAGGCCTCAGTGACGACACTCCTTTGCACAGGACTAGGCCAAGACCACATTGTGAGAAGTGGGGAACTCCCTTTTGAGATCATCTTATATACAAAAGCAGTAATGTGGCATCATATTCAAAACTAAGCATTTTTAATCAGAGACTGATTGTTGGTGCTGTTTTTCATCATGGCTCATTCAGATTTCAATAAGCAAGCTCACACTATAATTCTCACCTTAAAAATATTAATTTACAAATAAGCTATCAAAATTATTTTGGGTGCCAAATTTGTAAATATCAACACATTAACGAGAAAATAGTTACACACACACACACTAAAACATAAAAGCTGTTACTTCAGTTACCTGTTTGTGACTTTTAATGTACACAAGTAAAAAACATCCATTCTAATACACTACAAACATTACTTGCAATGTCTTGAAAAGAAACTCCACTTAAGCAAGCAGCAGCTTCTAGAAAGAAATCTGCATTTCAAACTGAAGTTCTGCATAAGGATGCATCCATTTCTTTGAACGATTAACAGTACACGTACATGTTATCAGATTCTTTCACACTACTTTTTACAGACACCTTCAGTGCTGTCTGCTCTCCTATTCTGCTCAATCTTGTTCTGGTCTTCTCGTAAAACTTTACTTCTATCTTATTTAACAATTTATTTTGGTCAACTTACTTTCATTCTGGACTCTGCAAAATCTTGCATCTGATCAGCACCTGACTGATGAGTATGCTCTGACAGGGTACATTTACGCATAAAGTTTGAAGGGCTCTAGTTTACATCAAGCTGTGAAAGCTAAAATAAATGAAGAAGTCCAGTTTAAAGATGAACCTCAGAAAATGGAGAACAAAATCCAAGTTTCTTTATTACAAACTTTGGGAATCAGAACCATCCAAGAGATTATTTTCTGGACCACACCTGGAATTATTAAAGGAATTTGTCTCATTGACAGTACAAATCTAGTTTGTATTTTCTGTATTTGCTTAAATCTCTATTCAAACTTGCTCAGATCAGTACCTCACTGAGAACACATCTTTCATTAGTGAAAAGCAGTATTTGGAAGTGCACGGTAATGACAGAACAGGTATCAACTAAGACGACTGCAGCTGATAGGAGCAAATGCTGATTTAAGCATCCCATGACTGCACCACTCTCAACCCTCAACTGCAGTGGCTGTCACTACCCAAGAGAATTTGCTAAGCAGAAAAGATGACTGAGAAGCATCCATGCAGCCATGAATGAATTTCAAATGAATTTCAAATGAAGCTCATTTATTAACTGAGGCACATGAAGCAACTGCTGAAACAACCAAAGGCATTACCAACTTCCAAGTCCTGGGAAGGCTGTGACAATCATGCAGCTGTACACATACCAACTCAGCAGATAAATTTATCTAAGATGCCTACTCTTCAGCCATGCACATATTTTCTTCATAAACTTAAATCCTGTTAATCCTGTTCTTGGTTTGTCACAACCAAGGCAAAGATGACATTTTCCTGCCATAAGAACAGGATAAGATTTGGGCAACACCTGTTTCTAAGCAGGAGCTCTCTGAATGCATGACAGAAGTCCTCTGCTGGAAGCAATGGTAATTCATTTACACATATTTGAACTTCAGTCCTTTCCCAGGAAATTTTGTCCCGTATATTTAGCCTTTCCCTGCATGTCTATAATTTCACCTCTGCTCCTTTAACGTCATGTAGTCAAAAAGTAAAGACACAAGTAAATACACCTAAGTCCCCAATAACATTACTCATTTTAATAAAACACAGGCTTTCAGAATTACTTTTTCCATTAAAGCATGTATTTTATTTGAATGTTTACACTGAACTAGTTTTGTTTATTGCAGAACTCCAAAACAACATTTAAGAGTTTTAGATGAGGTTTATAAGAGCCATATTCGGGGTCTTTTATTCTGTGGTAGTTTCCAAATTCTTAAAGGCTGCAAAGTGAAAGATGAGATCAAGCCACATTTTCCTGCTTTTCCACAATACTATCCCCCCCATTCTGTAAATCCATGAAAAGCACTTATCTACTTTTAGTTTTCTGTATTAGTATTTGCACACATCTGTGAGTTCAAAAAGGGTAACTATCTATGAAGTTCTCATGCACTCTGTCACTTAATTCTTGTGTAATTACACAAAGAAGAAACTATGAAATTAAATTAATCCACAACAATTTTTCCTTCCCTTAGAAAAAGACATAAATCCTTTTTAAAGGCACAACAGGTTAAGAATACATACATGATATATATACTAATAAAATACATATGAAGAGGTAATAACTTGTCAAATCATAGATAGAACTAATTTTTACTGCGCATCTGACATCCTTCCCTTACTTTAAACCATTTCCATCAGGTTTAGTGTTAGAGCCCCCAAATAAAGTTTCATACAGCTCAAATCTTCCACATCATCAGGAAAACATAAAGCCTTTTACAACAAAAGAAAACCTAGAGTACAGAAAAGGAAATAAAATCCTGAAAGGAATGGATTAGGATAACCAGAGCAGGCCAGTGACAAGCATCAAATATGAATGATTTGACCCAACCCTACAGTCAGTATGTCACCTGACATGCTCACATCACTTCTAAAGCTTGACAGAAGCTTGCACAATTTCCAATACTTGTGGTGTGAGGTTTGAGTTAAGACACTATGTCCTCAGTGTCAAACCAGTAAAAGCTTTAGAGGTCAAGTAAGATTTCTAGTGAAATAGTTTTCCCACAATCTTTGAAGATATACCATTTGGCTTCCTTCACACTGGACAGTTTTAAATACACCAGACAATTTAAAAAATAGTAAAATTTTAAGCAATTATATAAAGAAGATTCTACAATACCAGTTTTCCCACAAAAGACCTCAAGAAGCAAGCAACATACAATAATCAATCCTTCACCCTCCCCCATGTATCTAGATGAACACTTTCATACCTGTGAGTATTTTTGTGATTACCACAGCAATAAAGCAGAAATGCAAGTGCAGCATCAAGGTTCTGGCCACCAAGTTCTAAAGCATCGTTATGCTCAATATGTATCAGCTTTTATCCAACTAGGCTTAAAGGCACAACAACATATCATCAGTAACTGCCAACACTTGAATTACACTATTTCTGATATTTATACTACATGCCATGATCTCCAGTAAAGTAAATGTGCCTAAACTAACCAATTCTATTTTTACAATGTAGCAATGAATGTAACTGGATAAAATACGATAAATTATATTTCTTTTTAAACCTTCATAACAAATGGTTCTAATGTAAAGAGTAAAAAATGCATGGCCAGGAATATAATGCAACTGAAAACAAGAGTAGATTTCTCCACAAATCCGTGCTTTCTCCACCCCTAGCCCCAGGGGACTGGCTGATTCAGTATTTTAAACTATGAATCTCAAAAAATTATTTTTCTTTATGTTTAATACAACTTGGGAAGTTAAGAGTACTGTTCAGAGCAAATATCAAGACATTTGTGCTTAATTTACTGGCCTGTAAAAATGCTTAGGATTAAAATCAGACAGAAATTAAACATTTTGTTTTTAACCTTGAATAATTAAGTGTGCTGTAAGCAGGAAAAAGTCTAGAATAATCATGCAGAAAGTATACCAAGTGATTTTATTCTCTTGAGTCAGCTGTCATTTTAGAAGCAGTAAGAAGCATCCAGGACTTCCATTTACTTTCCTAATAAACATTTTTTCATGACTTGCTACTTTTTCCCCTATATAAAGCAGAAAAAGTGTATCTTGCTCAGAACATGCAGAGTAAATACACGACAGAAAACAAACTTATGAATGAAAAATCCTCTTAAACAAGTTACATAATACTACACAAATGCTCTGGTACCCCCCATCTACAGACAGTTGCATTCATCAGTGTGAATAATATATGAAACTACACAAGTGTGATGCAAGACTGATGCCAAACATGCATTAAGAGGTATTACAAAAACTACACAAAGTATAACATGGCAATAATAAACTGACACATATCCCAAAATAATTTTAGAAGTACAGCCATCCCTGCTGCCAGGTTGACAATTGTCACTTTTAAACCAGCAAGTCAATAGATAACAATTCTTTCATACATTTTCTTTCAAAACTCTGAACATTCAGCTTTTGAATTGCAGTAATTGCACTCTTCATACACTAAGGCAAAAACTTTATTTGTATGATTTGGCACGGCTCTGGTTCTGAAAATGTCAGATGTGGAACTGCTACTGGTACAATGCTGGAAGTTCTAGAAACACAATGTTCCACACTAAAACAAAAAACTGAAGATGAACTATTGTTTCATTATTACAGGTGTGTCTTCTGGAAAAAGCTTTTTATTTGAAGTTAAAACTGGAGCTGTGGCTTACCTTTCACATGCTCTCTCCCTTAAAAGTGGAACATAATATATGGAACAGCACAGTGCTATCAAGTCAAAGAATGAAGAATGTTAGCACTTTAAAAGACAGTATTTCCCATCTTTGTAATGGCAGTTTATATCTTTTCTTCCAAGAAAAAGTACATGTGAATAATCTTGCTTCTTTTTAAAGCAACTGTGTGTATCATCTCTCCTGGAGAAATCACGAAGAACACTATTTTCCATTTTTTTACTGGCTTGCATGTAACCTTCTTGGTAACTGCAGAAAATGAACAGACAGATCAAGCTCACATAAAATTTGGCTCAACATTTTAGTGTACATTTTTCTTCATTGCTTGAAATACTCGCCCTCTTGGACCAACTATCACCAGGAATGTAAACCATAACCGTGTTATTCAGATATCTGAAGTCCTCAACATGCTTCTCACCCATTTGTTCTAGGCTATGTATTTCTTCCAAGTCACTTAATGAGAACATTTAATAAACTACATTTTGTGTCTGCAGCACAAATTATCCTATGTATGCAGAGGTATGAAGGGTCTTGCTCTACTGGCCCTCCTTACTCTTCTTTCCTTCCACACTGAAATGAGCAGAATCGATAACTCTCACTGCATCTCCCGCTCACTGCTGGGGACACAGAGGAACCAGCACCAAGCAGCAAGGAGGGCAAAAGGCTATTCATATCTGCAGCAAGGCATGGAGTGGATTATTTTAAATATGCACACAAATATTTCGAATTTCCATTAGCATACAAATATTTAAAACATTTGTAAGCAGCCTGGAAGATCAATTCAGCTGGCAGTTCAAAGACTGCATTCTATCATACTGCAATAGCTGGTTTATGCAGTGTTTTTTGTACAATTTTACACTATACAAAATATTTACAACTTAGTAACAATAAGTAAATTTAGTAGAATAAATCCTCTCATAACAAATAATGAACAGTAATGGAACTTTTTTTTTAAAAGCAACACTTTAAAATGACCAGAACATCGAGAGCTAACAGATTCAAAAAGAATTACTTGTGGTTTTTACATCTTTTTAGATTTCTCTTCCACCTTACTTAAGTATATTGGTTATTTAAAGTGGGTAAACATATTTTGATTGGGGTTGGGTTGTACACTGAGGTATTTAGGATTTGGGGATTTTTTTTGCAGAGGTGTTTTGGTGGGAATTTTTTCTTTCACGTATTAACTGATAATAAAATTAGTTTCACTGTCACACACACAAAAAAATGATTACAGTGAATTAAAGCAAAAAATTAATGAAAATACCTTAATCCCATTCCATCACTATTAACAGATATTCCTTTACCATGGTCTTCTGTTTGGTGCTTCTCTGTCTATGATGCACTCAGGTTTAAGACTGGATTCTCACTTTGATGAGAGGCTAATGACTTTAAAATCAGCTGTTACATACTTACACGGTGTGTGTACGCTGTATACAGTTGCTATAATCAGCCACAAAATCAAGTCCTACACAACAGCTTCATAAAAACAACACAGAAGAGATATCTCCAACTGCTATGATCCCACCCTAGAACCCAAGAATATCAAAAAAATTTTTAGAACATTAATTCATTTCAGTTTTTCTGCTACTCCTTGGCCATATGCACAAAACTAAATTTAGTTCAAAAAACCCAAGACATGAATGTAATAGGTATTTCCACCTCTTCTATTAAAAATTAGTTGGCTTGTGGTTTTCATGTGGAGAAAGACTTAAAAGCTATTTTTGTGACTGTGCTGTAGATATAAAATAAAACCACACTTTTCTCACTTTTATTATGTTACTTTATTCCCTCACTCCCATTTTTTTGTTCAATTTACATAGAGGACCCTCCACATTTATTCCTGTTCAAGGATCTACTCAGCTTTTACTCCAAGTCAACCACAGTATCTTTATTCTCACTGCAATTCTTTCAAGTCAAGCACTTAACGTCCCACATACAATTAGCATGTAAATTCAATCAAATTATACAGCTATGCTTTACTCTACAAAAACTGAGATATAACAGCACACTAGTAAATCTAGGAACAACGGAAGCTCTAGACAAATCATTTACCCAAACAAATGGAAAAACCTTATCCACATGTGTATGTAGTAATACAGTCCGGTTCCTCATGAATCTCATACCTCTTATTATGAGCATTTTATTCTCCACTCAAGGGACCGCCTACAAATCACTTCAGTTTTTACCCACATTTACAAGTTGCTTTTTTTCTTTCAATGTGATTTGTGTGTATAATTATCATTACATTAGAGCAGAGGAGTTTTTAAATAGTTTTTAATAGTTTTAAGTATGCTTTGCTTATCTCTGAATGATTTTCCGAATAGTTCCTTCAATTAGGAAAAAAGGGCTGCTGTTCCAAACAGAAGAAACTTCACACTGCTTTTAAAAGTCAGGCTGACATCATTAATAAGGATGCCTCCAAATTTCAATTATATTAACTTTCAGAGTATCTTAAGGAAGTTCAAGATGGAAAAGACCTATTAAATCTATCCCACTGAAAATAAACATATAGGGGTTTGTTTCCGTGCATTTAAAAACATAAAAAATATTCTTTTCATGAACATTTCATGTTAGTTTATTTATTCTACAAATAACATTTTAGACTATTTTATAACTAGATTTGGTATTTCATGGATTACTGTGAAAACACAGCTAAAATGCCTACAGCTACAATTTTTAAAATACTTTACAGGAAAACACCCAAAACTAAACAAAACACACTAAACTGATGAGATTGCTAAAACTACTTTACAGTATATCTGTCAAGGTAACATAAGGTAACATAAAAACAACCCAATGGGAAAAATTATACCTGACATTAGGTATTACAAGTTTTGAGTCAATCCTCTTTTTGTTACTAAGTTCTTACGTTTCAGTAAGTGAATTTTTAAGCAAGCAAATGCTTTCAGGTTACTACAGTTCTACATTTGCCATCAAACTCCCACTGAATAGCCAACAGTCTAAGGCAGTAATGTCCACCCTCTGCACCTTCCGATAGGCCACACTCACTCCCTCCTCCTTACCACTCATGAATCGGGAAAGTTTGGACTGATATTCTCTCACACTAGGAGCTAACAGCCCAAGGAAAGCACCAAACTCCAAGATGAGCATCTTAGTAACAGCACAGCACCCATATTAATAATTTGAGGGCTCCTGAGAAGGCAATTAAATTGCATTGGAAGTATGTGGTCTCTGAAGTCCCATTCCTAACCCTTACCCATTCTTGGCCACAAGCTGACAACAGATGCTGCATGCAGACTCTAAAACTACCCATGGATATTCACTTCAAATTTCGGGAATGGGATTTAGAACTCCTGCACATTTGTGGTCCAACATAAACTGACTCTAGCTGCTACCCTGCCTTTCATGCTATTTTAGTAGTTCAATTACACTTTAGTTTGACTGATGAAGGGAAAAATAATGATCCAACTTCTTATTAAAAATAGATAAATTAGGAAGTATGCAAAGAATTTTTTTTCTGCAACATAATTAAGCAAAATGAACTTCATGCCACCAGAGCACACCAGTTAACTGCTGAACGTCTCACTTCCAAGCGTATTTTCTCCCTTCAAAAGGCCTATAGGGTTTTGGTTTTTACTTGAGAATCTGCCTTTAGATTGGTTATTTCAGCCAAGTTATTGGTTATTTTGAGCCAAGTTATCTCATGATAGATTGCAACTGTTTAACAACACGTATTTCATAAATGTCACTGTGTGTTTAGTACCTTTCAAAGAATTTTTAATTACAAATTATTCTACATATGAAATAAAGAGTGGAAAAGAGGGAAATGAATTTGGTATTTGAATTTGAAACATTTAAAATGTGGCAGCATACTTTAGATCAGAATGCTCCTCAAAGAACGCATACAGTAAAATCCTACTGGATTATGCCAAAAGTTAACTTAATTCAGTGCTTAGTTCATATTGTCTTCTTGACATCTATTTTAAATTTTATTCTCATAAGAATCTCCAGCTTATTATATCTTTACGTACAACTGCCTAAAAAAACCATAGACAATAAATAACTGCACATCAGTTTTCTTTCTAGGTAATCTACAGTAGTTCACAGTGATTTTCTTAGGAGACAAATACAGTGCAGTATATTAGGATTGCCACCAAGTTTCCTAAGATACCAACGTGCTTTATATAATGAGCACATTGGTCAGAACAGTGTTTAACTTAAATGGAATAGTAAAGCTTTGTTATGTTTTAACATACCAAATTGTATCTCACAGGAAAATCCAGCAGTTTAAGAATATGAAACTTCAGGAATAATGTAAAAGCTCAGTAAGAACATTACAAAAGTGCACTGTAATTGGCAAATTCCATATATTCCATACATGTTTTAGCATACCATATAGCAGAGAGTCAGGACTTCACTGTGCTCTCCAGTCAAACAGTGCAAATGTAGTTTAAAATCTGAGTACATGTGTACACAGAAAAAATGATAAACTGATAAACCTGATGAGGAACAAGAAAAATTAAATCACTTTAGCAGAACATTCATGCAAAAATGGCATGGATTTGCCACATCTACACATTTTTAGGAAACAATTTGGGATTATTCCTTTTTTAACAAAATCAGGTGTTTATTGTATAGCTAGGATCAGTTACTACCACATTTGGCAAAATAAGAAGCATTGCCTTTAGAGTTGAGCCAGGCAGCCCAAAGAAAACTTTTAAGAGCTGAACTTAGCAGCATGTCATCAGCTACAAAAGGCAGTCTTCATTAACGCTTTACAATCTGCCAAAAAAAAATTTCAGTATTTATTTGTTAGGACTTGGTTCATGGACATATAAAAATAAATTAAATTATTTTCTGCAGTAAGGATAGCTGACAAATCCACTGCTACCATGCAGCAGAGCAATCCAAGTCAGAGGCTTACAGGAAGGGCAGGTCACAACTGTGGAATGACAATCACTAATGTTAAATAAAATTTACAATAGCTTCCAAATACATGCATATCTCCATTTGCTACCAAAAACACAGTGCAACAAACATGCACTTAAAATATCATGAAGCTGGCATCGAAAGTATGAACTACTTTTGCAGATTCAGTATATTTAATGTTCTTCTCAAACATACTCAAATACTACAAGGAGGAGTGTTTACATAGCTAAACAAATATAGAGGAGCTAGCTGAAAAGCCTGAATGACACAGCCTTTTCTCTTGAAGAAGATGAACCTACTTTTTGAATCTAGTTTAATTTGTATTTAAAACACTCCCTGTACCGCTTTACAGTTGAGAACTACCAATTCACACCAATACTTCCTCAATCCCTGAAAAGAAGTCATGTACAAGCGCAGAAAAGATGACAAAAAAAGGAATCTCATATTTAGACACCTTACTAGTTACCAACAAAAACTGTATTTTTAACTGAATAAAGGACACTAGAGCAGAGAGCTTAAATAGTTGCCATATGCAAGCACTGGTTTATAGCAGTGAAAAAACAGTAATCTTCCCAAATCTTGAGGAACATTACACTTAGGACCAGTGTGTCAAGTAAAAGCATTTGCAGTTTGGTTGAGGTTTATTTTAAGAATGAGTGCTATTATATGATACATATACCAGGGAAAGAGTATTTCAGACTCAAAAGGTAACTCAGTATTGTATTACAAAGTGTGGCATTTATCAAGTCAAGCAAAAAAATAGCAAGATTTAAGACAATCTGAAGGAAAATGCTTAGCAGGTACAGATTCACAAGTGAGGACCTACACACCTAGTTACACTAAGGTAGCTTCTGAATTGTATGAAAACGGTATCTTTAGCCATGTCACACTGGCAATTTAAGTTACAGTGTATTTCCAAAATGCCAGCAATTATGCCATTTTCTTGTTAACCATTTGCTCAAAATTCAATCCACCAATATCACCACTACATTAACAAGTAACACACACAAACCCTCTGTGCTGCTTGTGTCTCATGCTGAGCTATGTATACACCACTTGGATGTTATTAGGGCACCAGGTTATTTCAAATCAGCTTTTAACCAATTTAGTATCATAATTTATGCAGATAAAATTTAGTAATGTCTACTTCTGAAAAGGTGAGTGAACCAATAAAAAAGAACACTACTATTTTACAACTACTTTTCATAGGGAAAAGATTAACCAACCAATAACCCTACTTATTTGCCATTATAGGAATAGAACCAATAGGTCTTTTCCATCCATCTTCCAAGACTGACAAAACAGAATCATAATAAGCTTCCTAATAGCTTTACTATCAGTTTTACCTTAAAACTCAATCAGCAAATCTACCCTGAGTTGTGTTGTAATGGGCGTTTTCCAAGTTCCTTGTTCTGTAAAACCTTTATGAAGAATTCTTCTACTTTTTTGAAGAATTCTTCTACATTCAAGTAGTAGAAAAACACTCATGTGCAATCCTTCTAAATGCATATTACTCAACTACAAGCAAACATTTACTTTTGCTGGAAAACATGTATTTGCTTCCTAATGAAACAGCTACTCATTGATAACAGATGTGTTTTTATTCAAACCAACCATTGGGGGAAATGTATACTTATTAATAATGATGCGCAAACACAATGGAAAGTCTTTGACCAGCGTGCAGAAATGTTTTGTTCCTTGTAATGGAAGATACTTTAACCATCAGCAGAACACACAGATGTCACAACCAATTTTCTCCTCTATAAACATGGTTTAGGTAAACTCACTCATACTGTCATGAATAAAGCATACACAGAAATTCCTTTCCAAAGTTGTTTTTTTCCCTCTCCAAGTTAAATTTTCTAATAATTTTTAAACAGATAACTTCTGTTGATAACCTCTTACTGTGACTAAGTTTGCAACGGTGGGTTGAGATGCAAGGACAGTATCTTTGAGAACACTTTGTATAAAAATTTATGCTCTTTGAAAGTCAAAACAAAAGCAGTTGTATTTTTCATAGTATGTACTGCACCATGCAGTTTAGCTAAACACTCACTATTAAGAATGGAACATTCTTGACACATAGTAGAAACTATGTAGAAATGAAAATGATGCCACTTAAAATTAAGCATAAAATTATTCTTACTCAGTATTAGTAATAACATTCCCAAAATCCTTTCCAGTGATTTTTTTTATTGTAATCAGATAACTGCATGTTTTACAGCATAGTCACACATTGTATTTTGCTAGTCACAAACACATTGCCTTACATAATGATCCACATCATTTCTGCTCTATACTACAAAGCCTATAACTGAATACAAAAAAAGTTTTACAAAATAAACTGTTTTAAAGACTACGATAACAATAGAACCGTTTCCAGATAACAGCTAAAATTATAAAGGCATATCACTGTATAATTTTACTGGAATTTCTAAAACAGTAAGGAATGAATTGAGATTTAGTATCTGCGACGCTTGTTAGGTCCTTCAAAGTTGCCCCCTGGGTTTCCTCTACCAAAGCCACCAGGTCCACCACTCACGGCACCTACACCACTCATTGGCGGCTGAGGCGTTTCAGAGCCCGTTCTACTAACCAGAGGCGAACCCATCTGGGATGGGCCTCCTTGAGGGAATCGCTCATTATGCTAACACAAGTCCATTTGGAACATGCCAAATGTGAGTTACAACAAAAACCACAAGTGATGTTGTCATGGAGTTCAGCAGATAGTCCAGCAGAATCAGGATCACACATAGAAGGAAGAAAGGAGCAATTCAATTAGTTATTATGGAAAAAGAGCTGGAAATTAAAGAGTGCTATTGTTATGCTCCAACTTTTTAAAGTAAATTAAAAACTAAAACAATACTTAAGACCGACTCCGGTGCTGATGTAACTTCATCCTTACAAGCACATCTGAAGCAATAAATATTCTCTATGTAACGAAGGAGACAGCAAACACTTTTATATCTGAGCTCTACTGTGCCTTACAAACCAACTACAAAGCTTCTCCCTTAAATAAATTAGACAGAGACACATTGTCAAAGTAGGAGGGAGGAAATCAACTTTTGTGTTTCTAGACACTGCGTATTCATTCTTTCAATAGCCTTAAGACTTCTATACCCACATATCTATGGATATTTCAAGTCCATTCTACCTGGAGTTGGCCTTTTGTACGGCACTTAAGAGATCTTTAGTTAAGGCTTTTAAAATTCTGGAATTTTGTCTGAACAAAACTATATTAGTGACAAAATGCATAATTTTGGACTATTCCTGGTTTATAAAAAACTCTGTATGTAACTAAGGGTCATTCTGAAATATCAGCGTGAGATAAAAATCCAATTAATATTCCGTATTTACTTTCCTTAGCTCTATGCTTAATATTAATAAAGGTATATATCCTTACACAATTTATTTGCTTAATTTCTAAGCAAAAAACATCCATCTGAGCACTTACAGTTCAGTACCTATCCAAGTGTTTAAAAATAGAACCCCACATTGAGAAATTTAAACTCAAACCATTAAAAGCATAGATACATGGTACAATCAGATGTGGAGATAAATCATCATTCACCAGTTAAGGACAGTTATGCTTTCAGAAGAAATTCCATCTGTACAGAGATCAACATCAACTCCCCAGGTATTCAGAGTTCAATAAGGACATTTAAGACCAGCATTTAATTTATATACCTGAATCACAAAAGAATTCTTCTGAAAGCCTAATTCCAGTAACAGTAGTAGAGCTCAGCAGCTCTGGAGTCTGCTAATTCATATATATATATATATATGTATACGTAACTGAAACCTCAGCATTTTATCTATGCAGATAAAAGGACATGCAACCTAGACCATGGCTGTATATATGTGCACTGTTTCAAGTATAACACTGTATAAAAGAAAGGTTACTTCAAGAGCTGCATTACATCTTCTACTGAGCTAAAGCACCTTTAAATCTGTAGCACTTAGTAGTAATTGTTTTGAAATTATCTTATTGCGTGCCAGCTTGTTAGCATTGGATATGAATTTCAACAAATAATTATCACATACTCCTGATCCCTCTTACCATTTGACTTTTGGACAAAAAGTTATGTCCTCTTTCCAATAAGGATCCCTCTTTCCAGCTAACAAGAAAACTGCTATAATTAACTACCTATATTAGTAAGTGGGGGAAGCTACTTTTAAAATGTTACATTCAAAGACAATCCAGGTATCAAAAGACTGCAGTGAAACAAAAAGGAGATTGCTAAACTTTCCCTTCAAGACAATATCCAATTAAAAACATCAAATTTGTATTTCTGGTCTGAAAAGCATATTCTTCATTTCCCTCAGTGGAAAATAACTTACAGTGTCTTAGTAGGTAGCCCTCAAAGAATTTTTAAAGTATCTTTTTAAAACAGCAATAATACAATAAGGCTATGCCTTTCTGCAGAGGCCTCACCCCCCCCCAAGTTAAAAACCTTCAAAGACCAAAATGAAGAAAAAACTAAAATCTAATTTGTCCTTCAGAAGCATGCATAAGAAAATGGAAGAAAAAATATTTTTTTTAAACATGCATTTTGAAGTGTCAGTATATTTCCTACATTTCCATACCTGGAATGACTTTTTGTAGAAAAACAACCATTTTAGTTAGATACCATGATTTATGACTCCACGTTCTTTTCCATACACCTCATTTTCAGTGTCAATATAATCACAAAAGAAGGTTCTCAAGGTGACCAGTAACACAGTGGTCTCCAGTAAGAGCATTTTCAAATCCAGTAATTTGTGAGTAGCATCCTTCCCACTGTGAGAAATGACACCACTGATAAAATGAGCTGGCTCCTATGATGTGAAGTAAGATCCTCTCCTTTTTATCTGGTAAAGGCCAGACCCACAATGTATTTTGTGCAAAATCAAGATCTCATTTTCTTCCATGGAACAAAGGATTTTGTTCTAACTTCATTATACAGATTGCTCAATCACAGATAGATACTGTTGAGAAGGTATATCTAAAAAAACACAGCTACAAAATGCTTCTGTGTTCCAATAAAACTGTAACAGGATAACTGTTAATACTATGCATTCCTTTGTATCACACCACCACTAATCCAAAAATCTAGTAACAGAACAGTACTGAAAAAATATGTAAAAGTCACATTTCAAATTATATAGTTGTTTCTCTACAGAAGACATTACAGCTAGGAAAAGTGACTGGCTGTGAGAACAAAGCAAGAATGGCTAGTGCTTTAACTGCATCCCAATGGCATTTGATTAAAAATTCCAGACATAAAACAGACATTCCCTATTATCCGTGGCAATTTGGCAATACTATTTTTCCTGTATCAATATAACAGTTATCAATAGCTGCTGGCTACTGATTTTCTAAGTGGCATAACTGCTGTCAATCTCATGCGTTTAACAGTGTTAGAAAAGAAATACAAAGAACACTAAAGTTGCTTTAAAAAATTAAATCATTTACACAAAGATATCTTCACACTTTGCACTTTCCAACACTTAACTGTTCATCAAAAACCCGAAAAAGCTAATTCACAGAATTTAGTTTTACTAAAGAGAAGAACAGCAAGTCTGCAAATTTACAGATTTTCGTTCCTAAGGGAAGTAGGATTTTCACAGTAATATCAAAAAAATATTTATTTTTCAGGTTGTAAATTATTTCCATGAACAGGTTTTATCAATGACTTTTAACACATCCAAAACAAGTAACACATTCTTACGCAGCGTGAAAATACCTTTGGTAAGAAAAATGGGCCATGAGACATGACAGCTATTCAAAGGAATTAAATTTGTGATACATTACCACTGCTCCATTATCAGGCATCATTGGTGTTCCCATATTTGCAGCTCCTTCTGGTCCCATGGAAGGACCAGGACCCATTGCAGGGCCAGGTAAAGTTCCTCTGTTGTTCATATTCATACCCATCATTGGAGGAGGGCCTTGGTTACCAGCAGGTGCTGGGCTAAACGCATCTACGCAAAACAATCTATACTTAGAGCTGTCCTAGCTTAATTTTACAAGAACAAACAAACAATTTACAATATTTAAAAAGCCAAATGTACAAGACTTCAAATACTTGAAAAAAAATATTCTTTGAGACTGTACATTTATCTCAATCATCTGCTTTTAAACAGATTTTAAATAATCTCTGTTGTTGTTCTGCATTACATAATTTGGTTCATGTATTTGAAAATTCCAAACTTTACAGCTAAATATAGCTGTGCAGTTTCTGTGCAGGAACCAAAGCATTCATATTGCATCTGTATGGAGTATGCACACCACAAATTTGCAAAAATCTCAAGTGATTTTACAGATATTGGCAGCTATACAGCAACTTGGCTCTTCAGGGATCTCAACAGACAAAATGCAGATTTGCAAGAAGTCTTCTACCAGTACTACGTTAATTGATATAGTGTACAGTACATTAGTCTAAGGTCTAAAAGCAAAAACAGAGATGGTACGCAACTTTACAATAAATTATTTGTAATACAGAATCAATAAAATCTTGAATTTAGCTGCAATTTCTTAAGGTACAAGTACCAGAAAACAAAGTAATTTTGTTAGAACTTGAAATGATGAACAATCTCCTCCAAAGTCTGAATCAAAGAAGTAGAAGAAAATCTTGAAAACATATTCTGAGGAGATTATTTAGCTGCAATATTACACTAGGAAGCATCACTCTGCCAGTACTCACTAATGTACTGAAGACATAGGTAAAAATGCCTACATACTATTTTTGCATGTTGCTGTAAGAACAAAGTCTGATTATCTACCTCACACCTTACTGTTATGAAATATCAACTTCAAGGCTGGTGGTGATCTATTCCTCCCATTCCCCACAATAATCCATCCTTTTCAGCCCAAAGTATGCATCTAAAATTTGATAATGGAAGAAAGCATACCTTTGGAATCTAGTCTTCACTTTAAGTATACTCTTTCATAATATAAAGAAATCTGACATGGTGCTAGACTTATAAGCCTGTTGTTTATATTTTATAAAAAACCCTCTCACTTCTCACAACTGCACTTTTTTTGTAATAAATATATAAATATACATCATTCAAAGGAGGCCACTTCTCACAGATGTGTACTGTGACTATCTGCAGGTATGCACAATTACATCTTTATTCCTTGCCTTGAGAACACCATGTCACAGCAGTCAGTGAAACCATGGCATTCAAGATATTGTGGCTAAAATTGGAGACCTGGGATTGATCATATACATTAGGCCAACCACAAACTCCTTAGCAAAAGCAATGCATGCTACACAGCAGCAAACTTGTTTAGCACTTCTCGTGTATTACAAGTGACAGAAATCCCATAATTTTGAAAAGCAGAAGTCTTTGATCTTAGTAATAAGTAACTTCCAGACCTCTCCCTGTAACACTAAGCCAAGCAAAGGTACACTCAGGTTGGATGCTTCTTACCTATCCATACACATGAGCAGTTCATGTAGCAGGTAGAAGACTGGGCTACAATTCAAGAAAATTAGAGTAGCATATGCTCTAAAATGGCTTTTTACTGTCGTCCATTCTGTTAGTAGAGAAGGAAAAGAAGTCTATACTGCCAGTATCAGGAGAAACCTTTAATCTCAGAGGCTAGAAGCACTCTGAAGGACTATTATGATGGCAGCAGCACTTAGTGCATGCAGTAGTGCCATTAACTAGAAGCTAAATTACTTGGTATTGGTTTGCTTATCAGCCTAATTAAACGGAGCCTGGTGGCCACCCACAGGTACTGTCACTCATCTGTCAACTGCCACAAAGTTCTCATGCTCCGTTTCATACAAACACCCAGGGTGGCAGAGAGCAACCTATGCTATCAAACCTCTAGAATATACTGATCCTGATTCGGGCAGAGTCAGATCTGACAAGAGCAAAATTACAGAATATAATGCAAGGAGAGAGTGGGTTGCTGCATCCTTTCAGCGAGAGGCCACTACAATATATCAGCTATAACTCCGAGGTCCTCCAAAATCCTCCTATCTCCACAGCAGACCCTTAGAGCTAACCCCTTGATTGCCCCTCCTTTTTGGTGGGACACTAATGTGGAGTTAATTTACAGGACCATATTCAGCAACAGATGGAAAGCAGTCATTAGTGTTCATGCCACAACACAGACACAAAAAAAATCCTTTTCTGCAAACTGAAGGGCTGAAAAAGTCCACCCTAAATGTCTGAAATGCACTAAAAAGAGAAAGTCAAGAATCTTCATCAAGGCAGAGCTGGTTCCCCAAAAAAGCCCCCTTTTCCCATATTTAAGTTTACAATCTGCACTTAGCACTACGGATCCAATTAAATCTCTGATGAGGTATACATACTCTCTCCGAACTTGTTTGTCACAGAAAGCTGTAAAAATGAGCAGTTCTGCACAAGTGAGCCCAACACTTGTCACAGAGGCATTCTGCCTTCTAAGAAAATTATCATGCAGGTATTTCACTTACTTGAGATATTTCAGTTCCCTCTGTCCCACATTATAAAAAGTCACAAATTGCACAGGTAAATGTCAGTTAAAAATAAAGTTACAATTCCAACAGAAATATTAAGAAAGGATGCTACTGTCAACAACTAAAGATCTACTACTTAAAAGTCTACTGTACAGGTTTGTGGTCAATTATTCTAGCTGTACCAATGGAGTTAAATATGCTAGAGAAAACACAAAATCTCTAAAATAAGTGAATAAATGCTACACTTATTTGCTATTGATATTTTAAAATAGCAGTTCAGTGTTACTATAACTATTATTTTGGAATGATACTATTTATTTCTAAAAGTGGTAAGTTTAAAATCAAGTTGTAACATGAAACTTTAAAAGCAAGACCAATAACATCACTGTTAAGAACTGCAGTAAATACACATTTTAAACCTGCATATAAAATATATCTTGTGGATCTGAACAACTGGCACAGTATCAATATTTACAAAATCTTCTAATTAAATGAAATTTTCAAGTATGATGCCATCATATGCAAAAGTACAACTATAAAATAAAAAAATTAAGCCTCAATTTATGCTTCAGTTTAATATTTGTAGATAACTTCACAATGTCCTTCAGATTTGTAAATAATTTTCATCATCCCTGAAAGCACGAGCCTATTTCTATTTTTCAGCTATAAATGTGCCTCAATAAATGCAAGGAAATTATGGATAATGTGTTTTAAAATCTGAAGCAGATTCATTACTCCATAAATTCACATTAATCAAAAGGTCAGGTGAAATGTTTACTAAGTTTTGTATTTACTTTCAATTTCAAAATATATGAAAAAATAGGTTAATTACTTTTCCTTTAATTATCACCTTAATTTATTTTAAATTACCATTAAGAAGCTTCCAATAGATTAACAGTTCATACTAATTAGTTAGATTTGGTGGTCTTGAAGAAATACCTTAAGTTTCAGTCTTGTTTAAAAGCAGATATTCAGGGTAAGAAAGATTCCAAACTGTTTCAGGCTGCATACATGGAGCAAGCACTAATTATTATACCTTTCTACATTATACAGTAGTAGTTTTAGCAGTGGCAGTATTTTAAGCTGCAAGAGCTAAGTGAGAATATTTGCAAATAAGAGACTTGGAAGAAACTGGCAGAACACCAAGCTCATTCATTTATCACATCAAGTACATCAAGAAGAATTTGCCAATTTTAACCTCTGCATAATTTCACTGCATGCAATTAAAGTCACAATTTCTTTGAATAGTCCCTCCAAAATGATGACAAATATTTTTTTAACATAAAATTCTTTTTAGTACTAGATAACTCTCAGTGCATCACTTTTCACTGATTTTTGATTCTTTTAACTTGCACATCATTTTTTGCCATGTATAGTCAAAGCAGGAAAATAAGGACACACTGGGGGTAGGGGGGAAAAGCTGCTTGAAAGCAAGATATATGTTGGGGGTTTTTTATTTCCTAATATTGCTTACTCCTTTTTTACCAGTTGTCACTAATTAATAGTGCTTGAGAAACATGTACAGTCCCAAAGAAAAAAAAATTATATTACAGAAGCCTTTTCCTTCAGATCCCTACCTCCCATGTTTATTGCTCCACGAGGACCCATATCACCCATTCTCATTTCCTGTTCTCTCTGAAAGTAAACATAGTTTTCATGGTCAACCTATCATTCTTAGAACTTGAAACATTCCCATTTACTCCATGAAAATAAAAATGTTAAAGTTTCAAAAGTTTCCATCGATTAAAAACAGTGCAAGGAATGAAGTTAATTATACTCCTGTTTTTTATACTATCAAAGGGATGAATAAGTTCAATATAACAATGCTGTACATTCTTGTATTTTAAAGATTAAATATCCCCAGTTTCATTTATCAGATGCAGTAGTCTAAAGCTCCCAAACAGTTGTGTGATCAACTGCAAATGAATCCATCTTCACACAGTCTTTTTAATTAATAAATATGTTTCTATTTTACCTGCAAACAAACAGGTCTTAAAACAGCACTTGCCTAAAGGCCATGGATGAGAAATACTCAATATCATTTCATGACTCAAAAGTACTTGTGTTGACTGAAAATCAAGACCTGATGTATTATATTATGGTATATAAATTCAACCTACCAATACATCACTGTTCAAATAGTTTTAACTTAACTTGGTGGTGGTATATTTTTTAATGAATTATACTTTGCTATTGATGTCAGTTCAGATACTGACCATCCTTTCAAAACCAGCATAAAACTGTAGTATCACCAGAAACTGTAACATGCATTGACACTAAACAGACAAATAGCACATCGTATTGATCCAGATTCAATTGATGCTCAGTCACCCAACAGCGAAAGATTTCTGACATTACTAAACATGAACAAATAAAAGACAGTACCCAGAGCGGCAAAAAAATCACCACTTATGGGAAAACAAAATACTCTATCAGAGACTATTCCAGGGGATTTTAGGGCTACTGTTTACATCAAAAAGATTAAACAGAAACAAATTCACAATTCAAAACAAAACCTACTGAAATTTATTTTAAAATTAATCTTGATTTTCCACAGGAATATTAACAAGTACTCTGCTCTTGAGTAAACACACATGTGCTGAGAATAAGAAAATTTTAAAAAGTTTACCTCATTCTGAAAAACCATTCCATTTACGATTTAAGAGCCTAAGTTCAGATGCACTTTGAAAACAAATCCACGTACTAAGCAACTAAATCAGTCTATAAGCAACTTTTACGTGGGAAATATTAATGAATCAAAATACATTCACAGTATTTGTACAGGTTCACAAAAGTCTGGTTTGGTCAATCATATTTGGAATGCCAAATGTGAGTCTTCTATCTTCAGCCACTTGAAGCAGCAGACTCCACTATGTGACAGAACAGAACCAATAGTTTTATAAAAATAACCTGCTATAGGAAATTGCCATGAGATACATGGTAAAGAGCTCTCAGGTCAACAACTTTGTTTACAGTAACTCATATTAATCTAGAAAAAGTACTTAACATAAGAAAAGTACACATTGTTTTCAAAAGAATGTGGCTTAATGTGGAATGGGAAAATAAGGTCTGGTAACCAAAAGACACAGGCAGGTTTTGAAGTCCAGCTACAAAAGGCGGTGATGGAACACTGAGGATCTCTTCTTCTGACCCTAGAACTCACATTAAAAAGTGATTAGAGAACATGCAGCTACTCTGACAGACCTTTCACAGTAACATCAATTGATATTTTCAGTAAAACCAGCATTCCCACGGGGATCAGCCGTACCTATAAACTGACGTGATTTAGTCACAAATTAGCACACAACCGTGTTACTAGTCTGCTTGTACACCTCAGTCTTGGCATCAGGAAGCAGGAGGGAAAGTGGTTTCATCCCTACTGTCAGTCCCTAGCCCAAAAGGATTGGGAAACGCTGTGGCTATCAGTTTACACTGGACAGATTGTGTGCACACATGCAGGCCTACATGCTTGTGTGAAAATGGACAATGCCATGAACAGCTGTGAGAAACATTTTCACTACAAAGCAAAGCAGCAGACTTTACAGTAGGCACAAACCTTACTTGATTCATCTCAGGTTCAACTGCAAGTTGGTTGGTATTTGTTTTTTTTAAGCAACAAGTGCCATAAGGCAAGGCTAAGTACAATACTGGCTAGATAAGGATCCTAAGTCCTGAGCAGTAAAGCTGCACTGGTTACTAGAACTTGTTTTCTTTGGAAAGGACAGAAGCATATGCAAGCTCTGATGTACACTTTCTTTAAAAAACACATGAGTCTTCCTCCTAGCCATCAACTATTTTTTCCCTGTCTTGAAATGCTACCAGTCTTCAGTTAACTGAAGTACAGCACAAGACGGGCAGAACTTACTTTTGTTTAGTCTAGTTTAACATTTGTAAGAAAAACCATGAAGTAATTATTTGCCATTTTTTTAGCTTTAACTTCAGTGTTGAATTATTACAGTAAAGAAAACATTTCAGGTAGAGAATAAAAAAATGTGCCTTAAGGTCACTGTTGCCTATTACTTTATCAACATGTCTGTAAGATTAAGATGCTGCTGCCACTTATAATTATTCCTACTGTTGCATGTTCAAAACATATCATGTTCCATTGATTTTTCAGCACAGGAATTCTTCTGTACTTTTAACACTGAATTAGCAACTTTACACTTCCTGTCAGAGAAAATACTCAATTTCAAATGTTAACCAGCAGTACATATCATTAATGTCATTAGATGTTTGATGTCATCAAAAATTCTATCTGGAGGAGTCCTGGGTAGTAACAAAAATTTAGTCACACACAAATCAGATCCTAGACAGCTCTTTCATATGTGAACATAAACATGTTATTACAGGTAACCAGGACTAGGCCAACTAGTCCACGGGTTTTGTCCAGAATTTAACAGAAAGGAATTCCAACAGGCAGTTTGACACAACAGCTGAACCAGTGCTGGCTGGTAATTCCAGCCCACCTCAGAGGTTCATTTTCAGATACCCAAGCCTTCCACAGAGCTTAGCAATGATAGTGTTACCTTCTCAGAGCTTCTTTTCCTCACTATATGATTTCCCATTCTTCTGTTCAGTAGCAGCCTGCTTCAGCCCCTTCCCCAAAGTCACCCATAACTACGCACAACAGGGAGTTACAACTGAGCAGCAAGAGAACAAGGCTAAACTCCTGAGAGAAATATGGGGGGTGATTAAGAACCTCTGAAGTCACGTGTACCTGGGAAAACAATCTTAACAGGAAGAGAACAAGAAAAGTGATGATATGCTATTACAAGGGAAAAAGAAAGCCATAAGACAAAGAATGTGCAGGAAAGTGTAAGTTAAACTTTGTGAAGATCAGAAAAAAACATTATCAAAAACACAAAGTCAGCAAACAAAAAATGTCCTATTGTAAAAGCACTGTTTACACAACTCAAATCTTTCCAAACCATTTGTTGCTGGGATTTTTGTAAAATACTTCAGAACTCACTAATGAAAACAACCTTCAAAAAAGGTCCAACTCTCATGAGTAACCTTTTAGAAGAACTGCTACGATGGCAACTATAGGAATATACTTACTAATTATTTTAGACAGAAGCATTAAAAATTGTATTTCTCACAATGGCAACTAATTTTAATGTCTAGTGTAAAAAGCAGATCTACACCAAAATACTGAATACACTCTGTTTTCAAAATATGTATTTTACATTTAATATAGTATTCTAAGGATTCTCCCCTTTTTACTAAGTACTTGAAACCAACTTTCCAAAGTATTTGAGGGTATATCATGTGCTATGTTCTTAGACTTCTTATCACCATTGATACAGCAGTCTAAATATACAGAGAATGGCCACGATGATTCTTCTGAGTTTGTTAAATATATTATGCTATTTTAAAATTTGTTCTACAAAACTATGAAACTAAATGTTTCGAAAAACACCTAAGAATTGATACAGGTCACACTGCAAGTAAAAATACAAATAGTCATAAACCTGACTTTTTTAACTGACAAACCAGTGCTACTTTTTTCCTTAAAAATAGGCCTTGCAATTGCAGCAGCCCAGGAAAAATTAATTTTGTCTCCAAGCGATGTAATATTCACGGTAACAAAGCTGTCAAAAATTATGGTATGAACAAAATATGGTACAGAAAATTTTACAACAGCAAAAAAGCAACATATCTCAGAAATGTTATGATGGCAGACCATAGAGTTTTCAATGGTTTGTGGCCAGAAGAATATGTGACTATTTGCTCACCTTTCATAGTATAGAAACCGCTCTAATGTTAAGACATGGCATCCAAAAAATGCCTTAGCAAGAAAACAACACTTTCCCCATAAACCTGAAAATTAATAGTTTAATCAGCTCTTTATTTTGGTTGTGTGCGTAGAGCAAAATGTAATTAACAGTGCTGTTGTGACTGTAATTAACAGTCCCACTTGTTTTCATTAATATGAAAACTGAATTTTATTCTCTAACAGCCTATACATTTGTCAAAACAGGTATAACATTTCTGTACTAGAATTCATTACTCCCTTCCCTTCTAGTGTGTTTTATTTATTAAGGTCCTTCTAGAAAAGAAAAATTATTTCCAAAGACCTCTTAAGGAGGCATAAGGCCCTTAAACCTTACCTAAATTGTAACTTACTGAAAGACATCTGTTTTTTAATGACATAAATCATACAAGTTATTAAAGCTGCTAGTTAGCAATCAAAACTAGAATTTGGGGGATACTTTTGATTGTGTGTTGTCTTTTCCTCAGAATATCCACTACTTCACTGCAATGACAACTGCACTGGAAGTTAAGCAGCAGTAAGAAGTTAAAGTAATTAAAGGCTTCTCCTCCATCCACCCCTTCTTGTCACCCTTCTCTCTTCAGTCTGATACTCAATTAAGATCTCTATGTAAGATCCATAATTTACAAAATCCCCACACAGTTCATATAGAATAACAGTAATTTTAAATGAAAAATATTGATCTTCCAAAATCCAACATTTCTATGTGTTCCTGAGCACTGAAGTCTAAATTCAGAGCTGATCCCCACTCTGAGCTGGGCATCATACTAGATGATTCCAGAAATGTCTTCCAACCTAAACCGCTCAAAAGTCTCTGACCTGAGTGATAGCACTAACCCAGGAGTCTAGAAAAACAAACTAACTTCACACAAACCTACACAAATAGATAACTTAGATAACAACTAAAATCAATGAAGCTATAAATCATGTTATAAAAGCATGCATATGTCCTGGTTTTAAATAGTCATCAGTCCTGGTTTTAAAAGCTGTCACCGGGACTCAATCTTTGAAAAAACATACTAAGAAGGCTAGAGCATATAAAGGCAATTTACTGCTTTCTGACTCGAGTCATGAATAAAGCTGATGGAGGTGACTCGTTAAGTTCCAACACTAAAAAATCCTAAATATTAAAAAAGTTTCACATCAGTAAAATCAGGAATACACATTGCATGAAGTGCAATCAGATACACACATTCCAGTAGATGCCACAAATTGGAAAAACACTCCTAATGGTAGTAAAAACCACAATTCCAGAAAAATAAATTTATTACTAGTCCAGCGCATTTCT
Source organism: Prinia subflava (assembly GCF_021018805.1). Taxonomy (NCBI): domain Eukaryota; kingdom Metazoa; phylum Chordata; class Aves; order Passeriformes; family Cisticolidae; genus Prinia; species Prinia subflava. Next base: position 34,778,865 of record NC_086249.1, read on the forward strand.
GAAGTATTCCTGTCATTTCAGTAAGATTGCAACGGAAATATCAGTTTTATTTGAAGAGGGGAATTTCATTTAAAACTAACAGCAAAAGGATAGAAATGTATTTGTGAAAAACCTCTGTGCATTACATCTTCGTTCTTTCTTTTAGTTCTGAGAACAGAAAGTCTTCTACTTGTGTTGGATCTCATTTTCCTTCTGCATCAATTGCTAAGGACAGTCCTCGGCAGCTAAAGCCCACAAACAAAAGACACTCAATTGAACCTATGTAATTAAAACTCCTCGAAAGTATTTACCATTGTAAAGTGGAGTTATTGTTTAGAAATGCTTTTTACAGTAACAGTTAAACAGCTGTGAACCTCCCAGTATGTTTTGGTTTCATCATTCTCTTACAGCTGCATGCAAAAGCCAATCTGAACTAAAGTTAGATTCCTTCCAATGCATCAATCCTCACATGATGTTTAAGTCAGGTCTCAATTGAGAGTTTTGGAAAAGAAGGAGATTAATTGAGCTAATATGACTCTCAATACGAAGACCTTTAGGGGATACATCACTAACCAGCAACATTTAATAACCCTTAAGATTAAAGAAAAGGTTAATCCTAAAGGTTAAAGACAACACTATTTAATACACACCAAAGTAACAGCTTTGTTTTACACAAGAACTCCTATTTTCAGAATACATTACAGGTCAAAATTCAAATTACTGTCTAACTTCTTAACAAGACAGAAAATAGTCTAAAATAAGCAAAGATATACCATGGAACCTATTCTGTTGATCATAAACTTGGTTCCATATTGCAATATATATATTTTCTGCTTTATTTTTTTGTCTTGTAGTTACTTTCTCCTTCACTGAATTTTTATATTGCATTTAAGCCACTGCCTTAGTATAATTAATAATTTTCTCCCATCGCTCTCATTTCCATTTGTTAAAATACAGTAAAACATTGTATATACAATATCTATAAAACTAACAAAAAATATATTTCATTTTCTCATAACCTAAAGCAAAAGTTATTCGTCATCCTAAAAAAAAATAATGTACATAGAAGGCAAAATCAAGCCCTAAACAAACTGCATAGATATACAGTAGCTAGGAACAAAATCAAAATATTTTAATTCCATTCCTCCAATCATCATTACATCATCTGTTCAGGTAATGAAAAGTGCTACCATATCCTTCTCTGTATATGAAGCACTCTCAGAGGATGTAAGTGCAAAGAAGGATACTTTTTCCAAATGCCTTTGCTGTTGATGGCTTGAGAGAAATCAAGTATAGAGGTATTACGGCAAATTTGCCCCTTGTTTTAACCACTAAGACTCACAAGAAAGGTAAAAATCTGCTTCTCAAATATTTTAAGCTAAAATTCAGAAATAATTTTTCAGAAGACAAAGGTGCTTTGAGAAGACAACCTCCTTCAACAGATTTGGAAATCCTTTGAAAAATGAGACACCATTATATTGGTTCCCTTTAACAGCAACTTTCTCAATTCTGCCACTTAATCTGGTTCTGCTGGAGTTAGGAACCACCTTAGATTAATGGAACCAAAACATAAAAAACATTTCTCCCATTACTGTTAGCTTCCTTTTTTCAGTAACAGTAAAACAATTAAAATATGAATTAAATACAGATCAACAGCTGAACATAATACAAATATTTCTTCAAAGGCATTTTACTCTTTACTTACCCACAGAAGTACTTTCTAGAAGAAACATACAGCATATCACCAAGTTCACAACTGAGACATGTAACAATTACACTACAGTCACAATATATTCACATCTTCAGAGATATATTAGAGAATTTCATGCTGCACCTTAGAATTATTCTGGTTTTATATGAGCTGAAGAAATGTCAGAAGAGTGGATAAATATCAGAGACCATCTTGCAGGCTGCAAATAATTTACAATCCACTCCACTATTTACCATGGTGGGGTGGACTTGAAGGGCTACTTAACTGGTAACAAAGACTGGGCTAACTGTACCCCCATGCAGAAAGCACTAAAACACTAAACTGAAAATCAGGTGTTATAGAACAATGCTGCATTTTAGATTTCCCAAATTCTTATGTTTTCCTTGCAAAAACCTCAAATCCACACAAATATTAAAAAGAGCGAACACTGGATGGAGTAAAAAAAAAAGTTTTCCCCAAATGCAAGATTCAAAGATAAGATGTAGTGAAAATCATCAATGTTTACTTTGAAGAGAGATTTATCAGCCAAGAATACCCTTTATCATATAATGTTTCTATGAAAATCTACTTCTTAACTGAAGTGTCAACTATAAGTGTGCAAAAGCACCTTTAAAGCACCACTAGTTATGGCCACAGTGCACTAAATATGACTCTTTGCCAGACTTCTGTAGTCACCAAGCACGTATTATATAGGCCAAATAAATTACAACATAAAAACCGGTCTCATTGTAGTTGCTATCTCATAATTAATTTAAGTTACCAGTAAAAATGCAAGTATTTGTCAAAAGGAAGCTGAAAACCAAAATCTTTAAACGCTACAAAGAGGTCCTGTAGGAGAAACTTCCAGCACCTATACAGTGTTTTTTATGGATGTTATGGATGTTGCTTACAACCAGACCAGTTCAATGTTTAAGATTTCTCCAACTAACTAATGGCCTGTCCACACACCACACTAAAACATAAGAAAATATGAACAGAGAAGCATCAGTGAAACTTTCTGCTGGAAGCCAAGCTCCACAGTAATTTTACACGACTTGTAGGCCATTTCCTGTAAAACTGGAGCAACGTGAGGCAGACTTGAATGAGGAAGATGCTTGTCATTTGAACAAAGCTTGACTGATAAAAATAATGTATTCTACCAGGCAATTCTAGTATTTCCATCGAAAGTTTAAGAAACTGGTCATCTGAATAAATCCAAACAGATTGAGAAACATTGCTTTCTACCTAAATACCCTAACCCAAGTCCACACACAGTGGACTACAGTGTCTGGTTTCATCAAAAATATTCAACAACTACTGTTATATTTACATACAACAGACCCAAAGGTCACAATTATGTTAGGGATTGAATGGGAACCACCTAATCAATAAATAAAACAGGAATAGCTGGTTCTTACCTAAACTCAGAAGTTCGCCCTATAGTTAAAACAAATGTTTAATAATTCAGAAATGGTGGGGGAAACAACCAGGAAGACTCCAGAAGTAAATAACATTTTAAAGTATATTAAAAACCAGAAGCATGTAGGAAGATAGAAAAAGCCCGAAGAACCTAATTTCAATATCATATTGTCTTTTTCTTAGAAGAGACAACTACCAGCTATTCTGTCACAAGCAGATATCCCAAACTGCATCTGGGACCTGTAGTAAGAGTTTCATGCCATGTGCAGGACAAAACTAATACAAACACTCTCTCATCCTCCACAGTTCTAAGCGTTAACTAATGAGCCATTAGGCACTGTAGGAAATCTTAAGTGACAAATGTTTTAGTAGGGCATGTTGTGACAGGACATGGGGTGATAGTTTTAAACTAATAGTGGGTAGACTCCAACTAGGTGAAAGGAAGAACTTTTTTACAATGAGGGCAATGAAATACTGGAACAAGTTGCCCCATCCCTGGAAACACTAAGGGTTGGATGGGGCTCTGAGCAACCTAAAGTAGCTTAAGATGTCCCTGCTCATTGCAGAAGGCAATGAACTACATGGCCTTCAGTGGCCCCTTCCAAACCAAACCATGCTATCTATGATTTTAAGATTATGTTCAGGCAGAAACATCTTCGAATAGCAAACCTTAGATAATCTAATTGACTCTTTAAGCTGGAGTTTCTACTGAACTCCCCATCTGAACAGTTACAAATCAACTCTACCGAAACTCATCTTCTTACCAAAACCCACTATTCATTGCAAGTGCTAATTAGGTGGAAATAATACCCAATCTCTGCATAATTAAAGTGTACGTGATGGAAAACAGAAGTATCAGATTTAATCTCCATTTTCCTCATGGAAGATTAAATAACCCAAAACAAGCACTACCTCCAGTAATAAGAAAAAACTACTTTCACAAGGAGGCTTGTGAAATATTCATGAGAAAAAATATGGCTATTTTAATTAAAAAAATTACCAGTTAGCCTGGTATCAATAGACAGGCAACAACACTAAGTGAATTTCTATTTTTTTTCTATTTCTATCAGTTTACTGCATTATCACTATTAAAATTTTCTGCTCTGTGAGAGCTACTGAAGCAAAACACTAGAGGCTAAGCAAAAGGTCACATTAAGGAAAAAAAACCACTCGCAAGGCACTGGCTTGAGAGAGAGAAACCAGGTCACTAAACAGACTCCACTCACACTGCGCAACAGACACATTACAGTACCAAGTTCCCTCACATCCAAAAAAATTATTTACACAGAAATCTCACTTATTGCTCCTTGGGTGCTTTAGTCTTTCTTTAAACACAGATCCCTTGAGCAAAGACAAATTTTTCTAAGCAGGAACTTATTTTGGTTGCAAGTCTCAGTACTACCGAGCAAGATCTCAGGATTTAGAGAAGTGGACGAGTCCAAAATAGGTACCAAGCAGACAACTGAAACTGAAAATTAGTTTCTTCTTAGTCTGGGTAAATACGTGTACAAACTCCAAGTCAAACTTAACTCCAGTAGCTGAGGAAGAAAAAATGAAAATCATTAAGGCAAACATTAATTTTAGCTTCTTCAAATATATATGGCATTTATCAAACACATCAACAAGGAATTTTTCTAAGTTATAGATATAATTCCTAAGTATTCTTACTTGTCAGAATATGAAAAACTGAAAAATTCTATTAGAGTAGCTTAAATTGAATAACTAGATTTTATTTAAATAGTGAGCAGCAACAATTTTCAGAAATAATAGCAAAATATAGACTTATTATATCCATACAGAATATAGACTTATAAAATCCGCTCTTGGTTAGATTTTTCTATTTTTATCTGTAAAACCCATGAAACAGCAGAAGTTAAGTATTCAAATGGACTATTCAATAAAGAAGCACAGATGCATTTGAGGTCTTTCTATCAATAATTGAACCAAAATGCCATTTGCTACAGCTGGGGCCTCATGAAACACAGAGACTAACAAAGACTAAGGTAATTTTGCTGTTACATAAGCAGCATCTGAAAAGTGTTATTTTAGTTTCTTGATCATCAGTCTTACTGAGAGAAAATTCTGTATCAATTACTGTAAGAAAAGAACGAATTTGGGGAAGCTTAAGAGCAGTACCACAACACCTCAATTCATACTGGAGACTTATGCACATTTGACAGCACATAGAATTATAAAAATTACTTGTGAATAGTCACTTGTTCTATTTGCAAGTTTACATGAAGTACACATTAGTATTTTCCAAAGCACTTTCTGCAAACATTGGAAGATGACTGCAACAAAGCAAAAGATTAGTCTCCTAAATATAACACAAAAATATCACATTGCCTAAATACTCAGCTCACACATACTGAAATATAGTTGTAAATGAAATATAATATTGTAACAATTATTTGCTTTGTTACTGAAAAATTACTTTAAGTCGCATCCTTGACATACATAAAAATATGACCTAGAAAATCAATTATGAACCTTCCTAAAATGGTCATGGAATACTTACAACCAAAAGATTTTATTCCACAAACACCTTCATTTAATGTATACAGGCACATAATACGCTACAAAAAGATTCCTGAAGTTCTGCATTGATTTTCATGCAATGTCTTTTCATACTAAAAATAGATATGACAGTTAAATAGTTTTTTCTATCTGATAATGTCATTAAAGGCTGAAAATAATTCATTTAATTGCTGAAAATAATATAAATTGAGTATTTTAAGGCTTGTTAAGGAAGTATTATTGCCCAAAGCAACAAATTTAGTCGCTGAAACACAAAGGAACAGAAAAAATGCATGACTTAATAATCTGTCTACCAATGCGTATGACTTGTAAAAAAATAAAAATAATTTCGTGCTACTGCCAAAAGTAGGACTGCCCACAAAAACACAAACTGCATTATTTATAGAATGCTTGCTCAAAGGCCTACCCTATGTTGATTTATGCATAGGAAGAAACCTGATCACTGAAGTAAAACCACTGCCAAGAAAAGCAGGAGTATTCTGTCAAGTTGGTGGTTTTTAGTTCTACATTTAATGATTTGTCTTTTTCCAAGCTAGTTTTACCTTAAAAAGCCTTTAAGTTCACACATGAACTATGTGTGCTGGACTACAGTAAGGGTGCAATTCACCTCGCCCAATCGTGCTCTACAAAAGAGCTTTTACAAAGCATCAAGAAACTGAGATTTTATCCACACAAACTCACAAAACTTCACCACCATTAGCTTCATTAAGTATACGAGGCTGTCAGGATAAAATAACCAACACTTATTGTTAGAAAACTTATCAAATTCAAAAATATTCTTAGAAATGTTTCATTGATTTATTTTTGGGCATCTGCCCTAGTTTAGTTTTGAGTTAGGTAGGAAACAAGTCACTACTCAGTGAAAATTCCCACTGCTTACATTACCAGAGCTTTTAAGCACAATGCTATGAGAAGATGGGATCAAAATACAGTTCTATTCACTTAAAAAGCCAACAAGTGCAAAAATCTAGTCCTGAATTTCTGAAGTTTAAGGAAAACTTGTTTCAAGCATGTCTAATGCTTAACTTGCAAATGAACACAGAAGTAAGGGATAAGACATGCCTCAGTAGGGCTCCAAACAGTAAGAAGTGGAAAACTACATTTATAAATTCCTCCAAAGGACCAAACTCTTAGAACAAGAACTATGTTGCGATGGCATTCCTGAAGCTGTAGCCTTCATTGCTGTTTTGCAATGTGCTTTTTTTACTTTCTTGCTCTCATCTGTCTTACACCTTTTGATCCAAGTCCACTACAACCCCTGCTGTTGAAGCATCTTCACTGCTTTAGTGGCTGACACTTTATGCTGATAATTATTCAACATACTTGAGAGCAGTGCTTCTGCAAGAAAAACTACAGGAAAGCAGAACAATGTCTAGAAATAATTCCTGAAAAGACTATGAGATTAAAAAGAAAAGTATTAAATATACAAAGTCTTACATGACAAAACAGCAAGCATTCCGAAATTGAAACTGATGAATTCTCAAGGAACAGTCCCTTACACATTCAAAAAGAGGTTTTCCTTGGAGGGAAGTGGGCAAGGATGTCCAATAATCTCAATTTCCTCTTTAAACTATCAGTAAGAAGAGCTGTAAGTTTTAGGCTGGTATTGCAGCTATTGTTGCACTAAGTACAATACCCACCTAACACTATTTCAGAGTGTTACAACAGAAGTAAATCTGTGCACACAAAACTATGACTACAACTCCTCCATACTTTGGTCTCTGTTTTAGACACATAAAAACTATTTTAATACAGTAAATCCAAACCACTAAGTTGGTGACGCAAATAAAAGCAAGTCTTGGAACTGGAATTATTTTATACAATGGCTCTGGATTGAGATTCAACAATCCAAGCAAGCCATCCATAACTGGGTAATAACCATTGCATGTTTGAGTAATTAATGTATTACTGGCACTCAGAAGTATTTTCTTTTTAGAAAATATTTGTGCTGTTGCAAAATAAATCACCATCAGCAAGTTCCTCTTTCAGAATAAAACTTCACAAAACACTACTGGAAAACTAGTTTCCCAATCAAGCTACTCTGAAATCAGAATGCATATAAATTATTGAGCTATAACAGCACATTTCAATTAACTGACTATTAGAAATGAAGGGGAAAACCCTAATCAATATGGAAGTGTTTATTAGTAATTTATCTACTAGAATCACACTGGATTAATGAATTGTTTAGGCATCATCAGGCTGCCCATTAGATTAACAATCAATGCAATCAAATTTCTAATGTTCATCATCACCAGCAACAAGAATACTTCAGAAAAATAAATCCTCTCATAGAAAATATTTTTATTGTCTGTAACAAAATCAAGTAACAGCTACCTGCACTCAAGTTACTTACAAGATGTTTTTCAAAAGTAGTTGTATTTTTAAAAGATGCACGTTTAATGATTTAGGAAAAAGACACAGATAGAAACTTTCAATGGGAAAGCCTAATACTGCAGCTTTACATGAAATGGCAATTCTGCAATTGCCATTGCACTTACCATTTATCTTCCTGTTTTAGACTGACCAGTAAAAAGTGATAGGATATAAGTGAAGGAAGCTTACTTTTCAAAGCTTTTAAGAAACAAAAAAAAGGATTAGAAACAATTATTATTGTCCTACAAAATACATTGTTGGCAGAAGACTTTAACATGTCATAAGTATAATGCCAGAAGAGTTTATCAAGACTCGATATGGTAAAAAACTATACAACTGTATCAAAAAATGCAGTTCTCACCAAGAGTCAACTTTTTCTCTGAAAATAGAGAATAACTTTCTCAGTACATGTACGGTGGTAATCTGAGAGCAGAAGTGAGTGCAAGATGGAATCTGTTCACAGTAAACAAGTATTAATAAAAACAAAGGAGTTGTGTAAGAAATTCTAAGTTGAAATCAGATTTCATGTGTCATTTTGCTATCTCCAGAAAAGGTTTGCAGTTTTTCCCTGCTGCAAAATGCAAAGGCTTTTTCAATTCCCATTCATACTACATAACTACAGTTATCTAAAAACATTTTATAACAAGGATCTATAAAGTGATAGGCATGCTTAGTCACACAGCTGCCCTGATTAGAAACTGTTGCTAAAGAAACACACCAGTTGCCATTTTGTTTCAAATTTTTCTCTTTTAAAGTTTAAAGAGCATTAGAAGTAAAACCCAAGCCAAGCCATAACCAGAATGTTATAGTCTACAGAATACATTTTTTAATGTATTATTGTATATGCCACTTTAATTTCAATGATATTTAAAAAACACCTGTACTCAGGACTGTTACTGTAAAACTACATCTCTCTATTTTTGCAGTGTATTAGCTAGGTCCAGATGAACACACAATTTCAGTAATGCACGAGTGGGAAAGGTACACTCTTCCAAAGCAGTCTTCCACATTTTACCTTTCCCCCCAAAAAAATTTGATGTATAAACGTCATAAAATTATGTATAGTGATGTAAGTGCCTTCCATTTGAACCACCCTTCTTCCCCTACGTTTTTGCCAAGTCCAGCACACCAACTTTAACAGTTTCTATTCATATAGGGTTTGGAATTTAAAAATGTAGATAAGCAACAAGGATGGACAAACTGTGGTAAGCAATTTAAGCACAGAGACCAAATACTATTATCTCAAGACAGATGTAAAATAAATCAGCAGAGGCTGTGAGGGTCAACATTACCTAGTTTTCCCCACTCTAAGATGCAGATTACAGGCTACCACCTCCTAACAGCAGTGGAATCTGAGGGAGCTCCTGCCATGCCAGGGCTGTGGCTTCGCAGCTTCCCGTTACTGCAGCTCTGTGCAGCAGCAGCACGGGTCTCACGGAGGAGCCAGGAGGTTCTGACAAGCAGCTTACAGGTCAGAAAGTCAGGCAACCCCAAAAAGATGCTACATTAAGATGTTACAGTGATATGAAATTTTACATTTGGCACTACGTAAGTCATCAGTAACTAGTACTTCTAAATTACATCAGACGACTGCTACATGCTATTTGCTCAATTATGTTTAATAATATTTGGAACACACTAAAGGATAGTATGAGTTCTGAATTCTCGGTCTTCATTACCCTGAAGAAAAGATGTGCTGAAAGCAGTTTTCTTTTAGAGTGAGAATATATGGTAATAAATTACCATCTGCCTCTGGATGCGAGTGCCTCAAAACACAGTCAGCAAAAACAAATTATACCTGTTAGTAAAATCAAAGCAACGATTTAATTTCCTCCCCATCTTTACTAAAAACACTAAGGGGCAGATGAGGGGAAAAATGTCCTGCTGAGAACAGGAAATAATTTATTTTCTAACATCTCTCAGGATGTCTCAGACCATACATGATAAATTCTTCCCAACCCTACAGAAAATTCATGGTATAGAATGCAAAATAGGTTTTTTCTTTCACTGGAAGTAGCTGAGAAACCAGCAGATCAGTTCTGATTGATGTGTGAAGTTGCATCTGTGAAGGGGAGCAAAATCCCCTCCTGCAGACTACAGCTGTTTTAATAATGTAAAAGAGCATTGTGTGAATTGTTTATTCATTATTTCCTCACTAGGAATAGCTGTAATAGTAAAAGGTATCCTACTCAGGAAAAAATAAAGCATTTGCACCACACTTTGCATGCACTGAACTAAGCTGGTTGGTAGAAAAAAAGTCATACCCTTTGGCCAAAAAAATTTAGAAGCTGACTCCTCTGACAGCACCATTTTGTTAGTCCTGCAAGGATGAGTCTTCAGAGGCAGAGCACACCTCAATTACTAATACAAATAATATACAGATTACACCAGAGGACAAATTTTCCCTCACCTTTACAATCTTTCAGTCTCCTTAAGTAATGATTTGGATGTTCTCCTCATCTAGTTTTACACAGGGTCAAAAGAGAGAGTGATTTTAGGCTCCATATGAAATTAACATTGCCCTTTTTGTTTCTGAAAACTTTCTTAGTAAGTTAGGCATAAACCAAAATGACTAATTCAAACAAGCTTAGCAGCATGAACTGGTTGAAAATTTAACCTTCAGGCAGTGTAGGGCACATCAGGATGTGTGATTCCTTTCACGTCTGACTTAGAAAAATTATTTTACTGAAACATTTCAATTCCCAGGTCAAAAAAATTAGTATCTGAACACCTTCCTTTAATGGAAGCATTACATCATTAGCTTGTAGGAAAAAATAGCAGTGATGTCATCATACGAAAGAGAAACTACACTTCTGAATATGTAGCAATTCACTCAGGAGAACAAGGAAATACTGAAGCAAAAATAGCCAACAAGAAGATGGCAGCTCAACAACTAGTACAAAAATAGTATAATGAAAGAATTCTTTTGCAATTTGGACTTTCATCATAGAATTGTACTTACATTGTCCATGAAATTTGGCTTAAATCCTCCCTCCTGCTGTCGTCGTAATTCCTCCTGTTCCCTCTGGCGTAGCATCTCTTCTTCACGGCGTCTGTGTTCTTCTTCATGTCTAGGATATTTTTCAAAATTATGTCAGCTTAGTCTCTTGACCTGTTCTGGCTTACACTCAGTCTCAGAGGTAAGATCAAGCATATAAACAAAACTGGTCATTAATTAGTTTTACATAGTGTAAGGCACTAATCTACTCAACTTGATGGGTTTGAGTACTGTTTTGGTTTTTTTGTTTTTTTGGGTTTTTTTAACTGAAATACAATACATTCTATACCTACTCTTCCACAGTTTTTAAAAAGTCACTATGGATTAAAACATTTCAACAGTGCCAAAAGACACATTTTTAAATCTGAGGTGTGTTTGTGCTGTTCTTTTTATCTTATTGACATTTATTGTGATATTTAACACAAAAAGTATAAATGAATACGAGGCTATGTCTATTTTCTTAAACTTTAGAAGAGGCATTAAAACAATGATTTGCATTAATCAAATCCTGAAAGAAAAATTGTTCTCACCCTACTAGAATATCAAGTGAAAATAACTTCCAAAGTCCCATGCCAGACTATAAGATTGCAATGCTGTGATTCTATATGCAGATCACCTGCCCATAAAATCCAGAAGCGTGTTCCTAGTACAGCAATGCTTTAACAAATACGAAACAAAAAAGTAGGCTAAGACATTTCTACGCTATTTAGAAATCTCAGAAATTTACAACAAAACTCGTAGAGCTGAAATAAGTGAAAAAAATCACGCAACACTTGAGACCAATCTTTCATATTAGCATTATATTGTCAGAAACATCACGCATTATGCTTTTGAGCAGCAAGTTCAGCTAAAAAATCTAAATTCCCGCAGGCCTGTACTGGCTGCACGCCACACCACTGCACAGTAAAGACAAAATACCTCAGCTGTATCTGCTTGCGTTTTTGAAGTTCTTGGTTTCGAAGCTCTTCCAAGCGCCTCAACTCTTCTTGACGACGCATGAGATCTAACAGGAGTAAAAGCATATTTAAATATAAAAGCTGTCAACCAATAATGTCGCAACACAAAAATTGGTATTACTGTCAAATTACAGTTCTAACATTCAATTTTTTAAACAAAATTTTCAATGCATTTTACTCATCTCTTTCCATAAAACTATGTCTCGTACTTGAAAAGACACTGGATCCGTGGCTTACAAACACAGAAAGGTACAAAATGGGCAAAGCTCCCAGAGCAGGTTACAGAAACAGAAATTTTAAGTTCTCAAAGAAAAGGATAAAAACTCTCTCAATCCCTTAAATCACATCCTGCTTTTACATCTAGGACAGGGCATCAATTTTCTCACAAAGCTGCATTACTGCTGAAGTCACACCACTAAAACCATGACAATGTTTATGGACTTTTATGCTCTTCACTACCTACTGCAGAAAAGGAAAAATTGTAGGAACCTCACGTGCATGAAAGTCTGGACCTCCATGAAGATCTACCATGACTCTGCTTACTGCAACTTACAAATGACTAGTTTTGTAACCGCACAAAAAAGGCACAGCCATAGCCTCCCAAGCAGCACTTAAAATGCCTTTAAAAAGCAGGGCATAACTCACAGTCATTACTTTTGCTGACCAGTCACATTATTGCTGCCTGGAAAATGATGCTTTCTCCAATGAATAACAATTTTACCATTTGTTAGAAAGCAGGTTTTTATTTTTTAACTACATAGGATATTGGCCACATGACACTATTTATAGAAATGACAAGTAACATTTTAGCACACCGCCCATTACGTGCCTTTTATGCTTTCATTCAACTGTTCTGCACATTTTCTCTATGCATTTCTAAACTATACTAATTAAAATATTTTTTTAGTTATGCAAATCAGTTTCCTCGAACTTGCATCAGCATAAATTATTACAACTTCAAATTTTACTTTAATGCCCAAAAACTACAACGGCCAGTACATTCTGCCACAATATAATGTATTTGTTTTCTTTTTGAACAAAGATGATTACCAGATATTTACTCTCACAACATCTCTACTGACATTAGAAGTGCTTTTTCAAGCACATTTTACAGGATTGCTTTTCCATGCTCTTCTGCAAAATTGAAACATTTCACTCTTTAATAGAATAGGACTACATTGAAGATTCACTCAAATCATAAAGCCTGAGGGCTGCTTCTTTCCAAATATGCTGCCATAGAAGGCCCAGCCACTGCTATCTTGATCACTGGGCAGTGATCACAAGCACGCTATTTTTGCTTTTAAACAACCTTTAGGTTATTTCAGAGTACAAGTGTACTTTTAAAATGAACCTTTAGTTTGCTTCACTCATTACTGAAATCAAAAACTAACCCATTCTGTACACAACACTGTCCACTGTGGGAAAAGATGTTTCCTTTTCAGTTCTTTGTTCTTTCAATTTTATACAGCATTCCCTATTTCTTGTGCACACAGGCACAAGATTTCCTCCTTTCCCTCTACCACTACCATTTACTGTCCTTTGTTGTTAAGCGTAGCACTCTACTTTTCTCAGTGTTCTCCTAATTTTTCTCCACAGCATAGGTTATTGCCTTTCCTGAAATTGTTAGTATGTTAGAAGTTCCACATAGCAAATCATGACTCAATACCATTTGACAACTGCCAAATCTTGGCAGAAAGCCTGACTGGGCCAGGTGAAAACAGACATAGGAGGTTCAAACTCTGAACAAGAGCCATTCATACTAAAACATCTGTAATGACAGTAATTCTTGATGGACAGGCCTTCTCTGAACAGAAAACATCTGCACTAAAGCAGCTTTGGTAGAAAAAAAAAGAGAACAGAGAGCATTATCATTAGCCTCTGCACTTTCTTGTGCTTACAAAAGGGCAAGGTCTTCATTTTTCCTTTAACCTTCTACATAGCAGAACAGAAGGTGAAGGTGTTCTCTCACCTCAGCTATTAATCCTACAAACTGGAATATCAACCCCACAAAGACTGGTAAGCTGTCGATTTTTCAGGTTCTGAAGATGGAAAATAAATGCCAAGTTTCCATATAATTGATAAAAAATTAGCTTCTGGTTAAACTCAGTCACATTTTCCAGTATTTTCGTAATCTATTTAACCATCATTATGAGAGAATATTTACAAACGTTTGATGCACACCAGCAGTACATAGATCAAAAATACCATGCAATTTACTTACACATGGAAACACATATTCTGCTCTACAAATTACTTCTGACTCAGTCTGTCAAAATATGACACTAAGAAGTGAAAAATTACACATATCAAAAGAACAAAATCTACCTTCAGAATTCATACCACAGCACAGAAACCTGAGTACTCAAACCAACATGCTCTGGAGTTCCAGTCCTACTAGCTCTCCTGGAGCAGTTTCAACACAAGCTTCACCTGCTGGAGTACATGAACCAGTAGAATTCCTGTCTTCTTTTTAACTCCTACACAACTAAAACATGACATTTTATATGCTACTTCATATTTCATAATGACTGCTTTAATACATCTCTAAATTTGACTTTGTGCACCAGGGATACAGAAGTATTAATTGTAGGTTCTGATGCCTTAGAAACTTCATTGCGTCTTTCTTAAGAATCCTGTGATGCAATCTCATTAATATAATCAATATTCCTGGCTTGGCATGAACTTAGACCCACACTGTTCAGAGCAACAAGAGAAAGCTAATCTTCAAAAATAAATACAAATAAAAAACCACCTTATTTTCGTGCATACTAAAGCTAAAGAATTGAGAACACTAAAACAGAAGGAATATGTACTAATCCCTAGAGCTCTGAAAATTAAATGTTAGCAGGTAACTAAGAAAAAACCTTACTATCTTCACAAAATTCTAAGTTATCTGGTACCAAAGATCTGTTACTCTGCTAACCAAAGTGTGAGAGGGAAAAGCCCTCCTCCTCCACTAAAAAACCCCACATTTTCTCACTGCAATAGTAGCACCACATGCATTCATGCTTCATACGAAATTTAATGGAAGGAATAATTCTCTCTTTTCATATAAAACTAGCATTTAACAAAGATTCAAAAAGCTGAATATCTTTTCCTTTGTGTTGTCCTTAAAAGAAACCCTAATATCCAAAAACACACCAAAGATGTTTTCCCATGTTTTCCCATGAAGTGCTTTTCTATGTTAATGAAGAGGCCACTATAATCTTGTCCCTGTTTAACATGTAATTAAGACACTGATTTAAAACAAAGTAATCTCTAATCTTGGCCTCAAGTACAGGCAACAGGTGAATAAATTCCAAGCAAATTAAAGAGCATGAGTTCTGGGACTGGATTATTAGCACTGTTAAATATTAACAGTTAGATAAACCAACAGTAGATTTATCCAACTTGCACCTTAAGCACTGAACCATCTTTACAAATCTCAGTCACGCATACACACCAAATTAAAATGTGTGTCTAACTGCCAGGGGAGGGCTGTACTGTGTACTGTCAGCAGCATTCTTGGATCACATTAACATGCACATTCCTCACCTCTAATATACAACTGCGCTTACAAGGAAACTTTAAGCTTCAACAGTTTTTCTTGGAAAATAAACCAAGAAACAGTTGTCAGTCATTTCAGGTGCTGCAGCATTTCAAAACAGTTTTCTATGTTATTACACTCTGTAAAGGACCTTCTATTGGTTATGTTATTATCTTCTGCCTAAGACCTTATGCTCTCTACAAGAGATTATAAAAACAGCATGGCTCCACACTGGGAGCACATGTGTGTATTCAGGAAAAACAGGCTAAGTAAACTTTTTCCTGAAGTCAAATGTAGCAAGTGAAGAAGACTTGAACAATCACCTCTTTATCAGATTCTTAATTAATTAAGAATTTATCAGATTCTTAATTAATTTCTGCAAATCATCAAGGAATACGTGCATGGAGAAGTATTCCTTTCTTTTTCTCAGTTCAATGCATTTAATTAAACGGTGACCAGCAAAATGTCCAAGTATACAGCCCAATATGCTATACAAGAAAAATATATATCTGTGAGGAAACAAATTGAATACTAGTAGATTATCTGGTTTTACCTTGCCTCATCAGCATTAGCTGATGTTCATGTCTAGCTGCTTCCATTTCTGCCTCAAGTTTCTCTTTGGCTTCTCTAATGTTCCTGTCAACCTGTTCCCGCTGCTGCTTTTCCATCTCATCCAGAGCCTTCCACCGTGACGCGTACTCAAACTCAAACGTTCCAGGCTGAGCAAAGCGTGGGGGCTGCTCTCTTTCCCTAAGAAAGGGTTTGCAGTAAAAATGGACAGAAGGACACATTTAGATCAACAGCTGTTACAGCCAGAGAACGTCGAAACAATCACTTCAAGGAGATCTCACTTTTTATCAACCAGATAACTACAGGTCAGATGACTACATTCTAAACCACACAGAGCTTAAATCACATGTTAAGACAAGTAAAAAAAGAATTTTCCAAAAAATTGCCTAAATAAAGATTCAATTTATTTAATTTTAAGATAAAAATTTGTATTGACATCAGTACAAAACACTAAGCTGCAACACTAGATTAACAGTGTTCAGCCTTCTAAATCAAGCAGTCAATTCACTAAACCATTATTGTTTAAATAAATATCAATGCTGACTAGACAGCCCAGAATATCAGCCAGAATCTGTAACCATTAAAATGAGCCCAAATTTCCCATTTTGACACTAATATTGTACCTTACAGTGACAAATTTTTAAGAAATGGTGTTCTACAGTCTACCAAAATAAACATTTTAGATTCAAGCAACATGAATGGCAAATTACAATATCACAACTTAGTATTTTCAGAATAGGGGACTTCTATCTCATGACTGAGATTCACTTTCTCATGTCATGTTTAAAGTTTTACCTGAACTGTGGAAGCTGCAAAGATTTACACGCCAGGGAGGCTGCAAACAATTAAGAGGCTACTCAGAGAACACAAAGATCTGCTGGTATTCAAAATCTCTGCAGGATGGGGCCACACCCTAATCCATAAAAGACTATAGTCTGCTGGCAACAAGCTCCCACTGACTGCAGTGTAGGCCAAGAATCTCTTACTACAGTAGTAACTGCACTGGATGTTAAACCAATGAGCCAAGTCTGAATTTCACTACCATTAGAAAATTTGGGAAGGCCCTGTTTAATGCTTTGACACAAAACAGCACAACATACAAAAGCACTACACAAACTCAAAAGTAAAAATTACTGTATGTTTACAAAGGTAACAGTACACAAATCATGCTTTATTAAAAAACGTTAAGCAAAACTTACTTGTGGTACTGTTGTGTTTTTTGCATTAGCTTCTCAGGGAGTCCATCCTCATCATCAAATTGCTCCATTGGTTCTACAACAACAGGTCGAGGTGTTCTGGAAAACATTTTCAATTTAATAACTGAATCATTAATGAAGAAGTTACAACTTATTTCAGCATTTTGAAAAAATACTCCAGAAAGCTAACATGTAATTCCTGTGTCTTGTCTTAAACCACAGATTTCAATGAATCCCAATCTTAAGAACTACTTTTGGAAAGTAATAGTTTCTATGCCCAAATCCAGCTATTCTGCCTAGAAATCACAGCTTACTTGATGGAGTTGTGTTTGCTTTTTTAAAATACCAAAACCATCTACCAATAATTATAAAATATTTAGGAAGGAGCTACCTTTCTGTTTTTATCAGTGAGGCACCACAGAGGCCATGATTGTACTGGGAAAACAACAAACCCAAAACAGAGCAGCACAACCTATTCATATTTCTGACTTTAGAACTTAGTTTTGCAAGTTACTCTACAATTGAAAACAGCTTGATAATTCGGTATTAATATTACAGTGACAATTAGAAAAACATTTCTGTATAAGTTATTTAAAATCCATTATTTGAATAACCATACACTCACAAATCTGAATTCAAATTTATCTCTGAAAACAGCTTCCTTGATCTGTAGTAACCAGAAGCAAGCATGAGCCAGTACTGCTAAAGAGAGCAGTAAGAACTCTGAATTGTGTAAAAAGCTCTTTGCATCAGTTTTGGGAGCAGAGCTTACAAAACACAGAGCACTAGAGATACAGTTTCTTAACACCAGCACTCATTTATTGTGTTCCATGCCATTATTTCACTTGGCAGATCTTCCCCTACTGCACATGTCCCTCACTAGGGAAAAAAAAACCAAAAAACACCACCAAAACCAAACCAAACCAAAGACCAACCCAATATATTTTACTCTGAGCATCAAGTTCAGATTAAAAAGATGAAGTCCAGAATCACAGGGCACAACTTAGCAACTGTTTTTTCTGATGCAATCTGCATGGCAATTGCTGGCAGTTCTGCTATTTAAATGCAAGGGAAGTGTGGTGTTAACATGTTACGATGTAAAACACCAGTGTTAAAACTAATGTTTTGAATGTTGAGTTTTGATACATTTAAACAGCAACTGAAAGATGTTCTGATCAGGCAAAGAGTTTTCAGTTTAAAAAAGTAAAACTTTAGACTCTGAAGCAAAACATCAAAGTAGATGGCAGCAGATTCATGCTAATCATCTTTGAAACTGTGCATTCGGGAACAGGTCACCTAAGCAAGAAAACTACCAAGTGCTGTTTATTCACTCAGGCCACGGTCATTTCAATTCAACTGATCTATCCAGCTGGAAAAACAAGAATACTCTCCCCTCATATCCCAGCTTCTTTTTCCCTGCCACATCTCTCATGCCAAGAACAGCTCTCATGTAACACTGAACTACATTACTTCCCTTGTTTGGCTCACCACACTTCCATTCAATTGAATGGAATGCCAAGAAAACCCAGGAAATACGAACAAATTGCTGGCACCTCCTGGTAACAGTCAAGATGTATTCAGACTAAATTTACTATGTAGCCATCAAATCAGTTCAGTAGCACAGAAGATTTGGAGTTCCAGACCCCTACTCACCTGCCAACTCCTGCTGGCAACATTTTCTCCTGCCTCACTCTCTGCTGGACCTGACACTAGCAAGCGCCCTCCAGCGCTTGAATAGACTGCAATGGACCGCACACAAACGAATGCTTTTCTCTTGGCTTTGTAGCAAGCACACGAAGCTCATGAAGTATCATGAAGCTCTCGAGCACATAAAAAGAACACATGTATCATTTCATGCAGTTTTTAGGAAAGCATTTCAAAATGTCACCTGTGACTGTGTAAAGTGCAGCAGTTAACAACTCTCTTTGGCAAGTACAGAAATATGAGATGCAAGAGAAGTGCTGCTATTTGCAAGCTTGCCTGTCCTTGAAATAGATTGTTTTCCACACATCACTAGTGTAAACCTCTTCAGAATCTCAGTCTTCATTTTGAAACAGCGGGAAAATCCCGGCCTTACAAGCCACGGGCAATTTCTGAGATACAAACACTTTCTTTAGTTTACAGAAATATCAGCAATGTCATGAACTGCTTTGTTAAGAAACAAAGGAATATTATTTTGTCACTTTGATACTGGGATCAGGAAGAGTGCAACCAATGAAAATCAAGTCTCAACAGAAAATGCCTTATTATATAGGGAAGGAAGAGTAATATTGCATATGAAGAAGGAAAAAACTCAGAATTTTGCTCTCAAAGTCTCAGATGGTAATAAGAAATCCTACAAACGGTAAGTAGAGAAAGACGGTTTTCTTTTAAAAAAATCAAGAGGTATTAATGCAAAACACTTTAATTTCCAACCCCATGATTTTCAGAATTTGAAAACAAAGTAAGAACTAGGGAATACAATTAATGTCATTTTTGCTCACATCAGGAAGATCTAATCAGAAATTCAAACAAAAACCTGTGAACTTACGTTGTAAGCAAGAACGCTCCATCGCTGCATCTTTCTAGAGCTTTCCGTGCTGGAGGTTTTGCTGCAAACTCTACAAAACCTTTCCCCGTAGCTCTGCCACGATCGTCCACTACAACCACCGCTCTTTCCACCGGCCCGAACTGCGAGAACGCCTGTTCCAGCAGCTCGTTGGAAACCACGGGGGACAGATTCTTCACAGTTAACGCAGCTCCATGGGTAGCAAATCGAATTCGAAGTGGTCTGCTCTTCAAAATAGTACCATCAAGTTCTGCCTTTGCGATTTCAGCCAGGGTCCTAGATTCCTTTATAAAGATATAAAATATTTTATATCTTTTATTTTCAAAGGCAAAAAAATCACTTTTGTGTACCCCTCCCCCCCCCCAAAAAAAAGAAGCAAAGTTGTTTTCCTTCACTTGAGCATATTGGCACCGGGATCATTCAACATTTTGCCCCCCCCCCAATCAAAAAAACCAAACCAACAATAAAAACCCAACTAACAAATCAAAGTATCTGTCCTCTGATGGGAAAAAACCCCATTCATTACCCCTTATGGCTTATTCTCAAAAACAACGCAGGCACAAATTTCTTGTTGCACATTAACTTAACAAATTCTTATTACGATGGTGCTGCTCTATAAAGGTTTTGAGTAGAGTTGAAAACTTTATGCTTTTCACGTTTCCCTATTCATGTTTATATTCTGCATACCCAGCTCCTCACAGCAGGAAATGGTATTCAGACATTACACTCGAGGATCTCAGGTGTTTTGAGTTAGGTTTTTGTTTTGTTTTTAAATATCGCACTTGCTCTCAATGGACGGCCAATTCAAATTTCAACAACAAATGATAAAATTACCTTCTTTGCTCATATATTCATTCGTCTCACATTAATGGGCTTTCTGCCCCCACATCCAGGAGACAGTGTAAATCGAAAACTACCTTTTTTCTCACTTCAAAAATCTTCTCCAAGTCTGATACTTGCAATTCCTGACATTTAAGGAAATGCTTTATATCTTTCTTCAGAGTTCAAGAAGGCTAGGCAAGCTGTTATTTTATATATATATATATATTCCCTAAACGTAATGGGAAAGGGCAGTTCACATAAAAACGATCTAATCTCTATTACACACAAAAATGAGTAACGAGATATAAATATATCTCACTTCCTCCATAAAATTGCTATTTCAGGCGGGGGAATTCTCAGGGTAAAAGATGCATGGCAGAATACCACACGTATTTTAAGATGACAACCAAAAAGGCGGGGGAAAAAACCTAACCACTAAAATACACGGAAAAATCATAACTAGATACCTAAAGCACTCTAAAGGTATTCCCAGAATGATACAAATCGGTGCATTTTAAACAGAGCAATCGTGAAAACGAATCTCGCACACTAAATTACTATTTAAATACAGCATCATCAACTTTCCGGATGATTCCTTTTTTTGCATGCTTAACTCGAGCATAATAATTGTGTTCGAGTTAATACTGTATCACTCCTAAAAATCTAGTCCTATCTGGGCACAAGCAATTTAAACAACCCGCCGTCCGCAACCTTTTCAATTCCGTGATTTTATGTTCCGCCTTCACGATGTGCGAGCAGCTGTATTTCGAAACAATCCTGTCCATTCTTTAAAATGAACCCTTTTAAGACGCCGGAAGCTGGGAGGACTAGTCTGAATACAGGGGTCTGGCTGGGACCAGACGTAGAGGCGAACAGGGGTGGGGGAAGAAGGAAGGAAGGGGCGGGGGGACCAGCGCCAGCAGCGAGGAGAAAGAATGAGAGGCAGATGCTGCCTTTTTTTACACCGGCCGAAAAGGAGAGGAAGGGGGCGGGGGGCGAGGGACCGAAGCCTCTCGCTTTCAGACAGAGCCCCAGGGGACGGGGCAGCCCCAGGGGCCCGGCCGGATCCTCACCAGACGGATGAAGCCAAAGCCACGGTCCCGATTGATGAAGACCTCGCTGGGCTCCCCGTAGCGCTCGAAAAGGCGCTTGAAATCCTCCTCGGTGATATCAGTAGGCAGATTCCCCACGAACAGCCGGCAACGCTGCGTGTAGCTCTTCTCGCCAGGTTTGAGAAAGCTCTTGATATCGATGGTGAAGCCAACCTCCTGCTCCTCATCTCTGCCACCTTCTTTGCTCGGCGCCAGAGCCATGGCCGCCGCCGCCTCACTCTCCGCTTCTAGGCCGCGCAATCCTTTCAGGTTGCCGCCGCCGCCACCCCCCACCATGCCCAGCGGCGCGGCTGGGGAGCTGTTTTCGATCCGCACTTGCTTCAAGTTCCTATTCGCGGCCATATCCGCTCCTTCCTCGCGGGTTCTCCCTCGGGGGACGCGGAGCCCTGCTCGGCAGCCGCCGCCTCCGACCCTCAGCCAGTTCAAAATGGCGCCGCCGCCAGCCCCGGCGAGCTGTGCCGTCCCCGCTGGAAGCCCCGCCCCGGCCCCGCTCCCCCTCACGGCCGCGCCGCCGCCGCTTCCCCTCCGCTCCGGCCCACGGCCGAACCTGCCCCGGGCCCGCCGAGAGCTCTCTTTCCCTCCCTGGGGACAGATGCGCGGCTGCGCTGCAGTGTTCTGCCACAGCAGTGGTCTCCTCAGCCCGTCCCCAGGCAGAGGAGCCCCTCGCTGGGCTCTGTCCCGAGGGAAAGGCAGCCGGGGGATGCCCTGGGGGGTGTCTGGGCGCTGCGGGAGAGGGAGGCAGGCGTGACAAAAGAGACGCTGAGGCGGCGGGGACAGCGGAGGGAGTCACAGAACCACAGAATCAATCAGGTTGGAAAATACCTCTTGAGGTCATCTAGTCCAACCTGTACCTGAACACCACCATGTCAACCAGACCACGGCCCTGAGTGCCACGTCCAATTCCACCACCTCGCTGGACTGCCCATTCCAATGTCTAATCACCCTTTCTGTGAAGAGCTTTTCCTGATGTCCAACCTAAACCTGCCCTAATGCAGCTCGAGGCTGTGTCCTCTTGTTCTGTCACTTGTTACCTGGCAGAAGAGGCCGACCCCCACCTGGCTGCCCCCTCCTTTCAGGCAGTTGTAGAGAGCAGTGAGGTCTCCCCTGAGCCTCCTTTTCTCCAGGATAAACACCCCCAGCTCCCTCAGCTGCTCCTCACAGCACTTGTGCTCCAGACCCTTCCCCAGCTCCGCTGCCCTTCTCTGGACACGCTCCAGCCCCTCAAGGTCTTTCTTGCAGTGAGGGCCAGAACTGAGCACAGCATTGGAGGAGTGGCCTCAGCAGTGCCCAGCACAGGGGGACGGTCACTGCCCTGCTCCTGCTGCCCACACCATGGCTGAGCCAGGCCAGGAGGGGCTGTCTGAGCACTGCTCTGCAGAATGGGAGGACCTGCAGACAGGCAGGGCACAGAAAGCATTCACCGAGGCAGATGTGGGAGGCAAATCTGAGTGAGGAGAGGCCTTGTTACACTGCTTCCAGGACAACTTCTCAGAGGGCAACAGCTGTCATTACAAAGGCAGCAACTTTCTTCTGAAAGGCTATGGATCTCCCTCATCTGCAGCACCAGATTGTGGTTTGCTCTCCTGCCAGATCCGCAGCTGCTTGGTTTGGTTTGTGTGCTTCAACCAGTAGTACAACTAGTGCACGATTTTTCAGAATTATTTGTTTCATTAATACAACTGTCGCACTGAAAAGGTCCAGACCACCTTATGAGGTCAGTAGTTACTTCAGCTAACGTGTGGCATATACTGGTCTTCAGAAAAAGCAATATCAAATATGAAATTCAGGAACAAATTAATTCTACAACAGGCGTGGATGTGTTGCTTGGGGGTTACTTTGTCTGTTGCAGAATATTTTAAGTTCCTCTGTCTTGTTATACCACTTGAGGTACAACAAAAATATGTCCCTTTCTTCCTGTCTCTGAGCTTGTTCAAGGACCTTGAGAAGACACAAGTTCCCAGCTTTATGAGTCCACCTCTTTCCGAGGCAGAGGTGGGTGAAAGACATCAAGCTAAATGCAGATTTTAACCTCTGAAATTCAGAAAGTACCGATGATAGGGGAAGGATATCTACTCATAGAAAAAGCAGGAAGTCAGGCAGTGTGGAAACATGATAAAGGCATTAGAGTAGCAGTATTGGATTCCTAAAGCCTGATCATCTTGACTGTCCAAAAAACAATGCTTTGAAGTATATTTTGGATTCAATAATGAGTGTTAAGACACAAGTGTTTAAAAAAGAAACCAACTTACACCAAACCAATAACTTTCTAAAATAGGTAAGCATGGAAAGGGAGTAAAATATATGTTAGAAATGTTGTGACTATACACTGTAGATGTGTACTCATCAGTAGGTGAGGAAAAGGAGATGCAAGGTAGTCTGGTTGTTTTTACCAACGTGGTGTAATGAAATTGTCATGATTTTCAGAGATTTCCGAATCAGGTTAGTAGTAAAAGCTGCAACCATTTAAATCGCAACCACAATTTCCTGTGTACTTTAAAAAGGTCAATAGGAAGAAGGATTGTTTACAAATTCCATACTATTCTTACTTTTCCTTTACTATAACAATATCTCAATTAAAAATATATAGTTCAGTAAAATAGAGCAGCAAAATTACACCTTCCAGAAACGAGGACATATGTCTGAAAAAAACATATATACTTAATGTGCTCATGGACCCATACATTATTTTAATTAGTCAGATTCGCAAACATAATGCTTTGCACTTGCTTTAGCTTTTTTGAGAAGGAGCTATTTGCACATGTCCGAGGGTCAAACATTTAAAGGTAACATACAAAAAGAACCTGATATCTGCTGTGTTCAGTCACTTCCTCACCTTCATTTACACATCACTTCACAATAATTTACTCATTCATCAGTGAGCCCCAGACAGTTTATCTCCCTATGTGCCCAGAGTCTTGGTGGCTTGATGACTTCTACACCTTGCCACTGACACCAGTTAACCAAAAAATATCTTGAAAAGAGAAAAAAGGGTCCCTTAAAGTTCTTGTCCCAATGTGTTCCTTCAGCTATAAACATCCACTTAAATCTTTATGGCTGACTAAATCAAATTCATATAATTGAAAAAGATATCCCAGGCTGTTCAGCCTCTCTCCATTAATTTTTGATTTTAATATTTTGAATGTAGTTCAACCACACAAAAGTTATTTCAAAAGAGTGGGGGAGAAACAGTTATAATCACATGGCAACTTACATTCATTCTGTCGTTTTTGAGGGGTTTTATGGAAGCCTGAATTTATTCAACTTGGCATTCAAAAGGCCACAACAGATAGCCTTGATTTTGACTAACAAAATTTAGTTTGACTTGGAATTTATTTAAAGCTCTTAAAACAGTCATGACTTCTTCATTTCATGAAAGGAAATGAAATTTCAAGATTTCAGTTAAAACCATTTTGTGAAGTTTCAGCCCATTTCACTGCACTTCCTTTCCTTCAATTGTTTTCACTTTCTTTTCCATTAATTGTTTTCATTTAGTTTCAGAATTGTCTTTTTTTTTCAATTTTATTTCATGCCATTATATTTCCTTTCCTGTTTCTTCATTTCCCTTCATTCCTTGATTTCTCATTTAATTTCTTTCCATGGAATTAAAATCCTTAATTTCATGAAAGGAAATGAAATCGCAAGATTTCAAACAATACCATTTAATGAAGTTTTGGCTCACTTCACTGCACTTCATTTCATTGTATTCCATTTATTTGTTTTCACTTCATTTCAGAATTTTCTCTTTTTTTCACACAAACATTTTAACAAGCTTGGGGCTGCAGCTGGGGTGCCCATCCCTGTGCACAGCCCTATGTTGAAAGATATTGAGGCGGAAATGTGGTTCTGCTATGATCCTCTCAGCCTGTGTTTTCCAGCCCCAGTGTTCCTGGAGCTGGAGCCTCTTTTCCTCTCTCAACCCCAACTCTAAGCCTGATGGCACCTGGTCGCTGGAGCTGAGGTGCCCGTCACCATGGGTGGTCCAGATCAGAAGGATGTAAGGGCAGCGATGGTGGAGCCATGCTGGAACAGGCTTGGCAGGACTTCCCCAGCCCCGGCATTCCTGGAGCTGTCGGCTCTTCTACTCTCTCAACCCAACCCTAACCCTGATGGCAGCTTGGCACTGTGGCAGAGGTCCTCATCTCCATAGGTGTCACGGACCGAAAAAGTGCTGAGTCAGCAGTGCTGCCACCCTGCCGCGATGCCCTTGCGCTGCCTTTTGAGTGTCAGAGTCCCAGGAGCTGCAGGCTCTGCAGCTCTCTGAGCCCTAACCTGAACCCAGCTCGTCACTGCTGCTGAGATCCACCGACTGTGGCTGGCCTGGATTCAAAAAGTGAAAGGAGAACAATTCTGGTACCCTGCTGAGATGGAAATACTTAATTTAATGAAATGAAATCTCGAGATTTCAATGATACATCATTTTGTGAAGTTTCTCATTCCTGTCATTCCTGTCATTCCAATTCCATTTAATTGTTTTCACTTCATTTAGGAATTTTGAGGGTTTGCAATTTCACTTCATGTCATTATATTTCCTTCCCTGTCTTTTCATTTCATTTAATTTAATTTCACTTCTGTCTTTACATGTACTGCCAGGCTCTCTTTTCTTACTCATGTATTGTTTTGGATTATCATCTCACAGATGGCTTTGTATTCAAATTTATTAGCATAAATACAGTATTCTGCATATGCATGAGTATCTATAGTAAAATCACTATTGTCCTCTTGAGAAGAACATTTATTGGGGGGAAAAAAAGGGAACAGAATTGTGAAAATCAGTAGTATTTTTCATTTAGCATGACCTGCTACAGAGACAGGTTATGTTTGGCATATGCTAGTGTTCATGCTATCAAGAGATTTGGCAGTATTTCCAAAACACCGTCCAGCCATGTGCCATATGAGACAATCAGAAGGAACTGTCCTAACCTTTAATTTTCTGTATCATAGCATTACTTTCTTACCAAATATCAGCATCCTGCTGAATACCAGGAACGCATCAGACCTCTAAAAGGAAGCCATGAGAGCTTTTTATGCTGCGAACTTGGAAATGCTACACATCTTGATCTGCAAATAAAAATCTGACACTATTTGTAGTTACCTTTGCACAACTCTGATATGATTGTTCAGATGGCAGCACTCCAGTGATGACAGCTGTGATAGTGTTGAAACTGACTTCTCGAAAGGCAACTGTAGCTTAGTGCTCAACACATCTCTGGACGCCCAGGTTTATTTCCTTTTACTTCCTAAAATCTGCAATGAGTCACAGCTGGAATCAGTACTTGTAATTCAAGCTGCAGTGGTAGATCATGATAGAATGTATCAGAGAGCACTAGAAGTGAGAGGCAAATTAGGGCATGAAAGAGGATGCTCCGCTTGAGAAGAGAAGGGAAACAAGGGAAAACACAAAATTCTGCACTGAAAAAGTAAGGTATGAGATAGGTAGATAGGTTGACAGCCAAAACCTGGGATCCTGTTCAGAACTACTAGGCCAGGAAACTGAAGCAAACCCCCGTGCATGACCTGGCACAGGTGGGAGCTCCATCTCTTGCCATTAAAGACAGCATTTGCCTTCGGTATTGCTCATGGTAATATCTGGGCAAACTCATTTTAGGCAGGTATTGGTCTCCACTACTGAGCTTTTCTTACCAACTCCAGTTGGCTAAGAATATTAAAAACTGTCACAGCTATGCCAGCAAGCCTGATGGTGTCAACACAAGGGCGTGGAGGAAGAGGGGCTTGATGCAGTCCGAATCAGCGACGCGTTCTTTGTGATTACCTGCGGATGACCTCATGACGCCACTGATGGAGTCTGAGGAGAGGCTAGGGGATCGTGTCGTTGCAGTGCCATCTGGTGACAAACACTGGGATTGTCACTTCAAGAGAATAATTCAAGTGGAAATAAACATGACAAACATACAATAATACCATCTCTCTGGTATTACTGGACAGCACCACTTGGATTTTTCCATTTTTAAACTTGGTGGGAAAGCTGCCTTTCTCTGTTTTCTTAACACTAGCAGAACTCAGCGACCTTCTTTCATTGTTTTTACATGGATTAAAATGCACATGAATCACATAAAATCTGTACAACCTAACCTAAATGGTTAGTAGTCACCTAAATTCATACTATATATATATTTTTTTTTAATGTGAATGAAGACCTGTATTTTGGAATTATCCATGTTTGAATAGTCGGTATTATTCTTTGAAACAACATTGGTCTCAAGGACACAAGGACTGAAACTATACGAAAATATATGTGTCTGTCAAGGTACTTGTCAGATGGACACATAGGCTCAACAAACATGACCTGAGTTTTCCAAAGCTACTTTCTCCACTAACATAATCAATGTATACAATACACTCCTTTTTGAATATTTTTCAGCATATTGTCTGTACCTTTTCTGTAGAAGAGTGACAGTGAAGTACTAAGGCAAGCAGGAATTTAGAGACTTAAGGAAGCATTTCCCAAATATATTCTGCTCTTAATTTATTTCTAAACAATCATTTGGTATCCTGTCAGCACATCAGGCATTGGGTATCCATCAGAATATGGTAGATGGCCAAAGGTTGAAGGTTTTGTTCTCTTTTACTCCAAATCATCTCTTTTACAGTCTGTAGCAAAATATATTTCTTGCCTTTGATTACTTGTATCCTCTGCAATTAACCTAATGTATTCTGCAATTTTTCTCACATGATCCTTATTTGTTCACTTTTTTTTTTCTTTTGGTTTGCCTTTCAAATTGAGATATAAGGCTATTTCTCTGTGAATTGACTTACTCTTCCACAGTGCCACTGGGACTGAAAATGCTCCGTAATCTGAACAGTGACTGTGATCTGAAAAGTATAAGATATTTCTCTGTGGTCTTTATTTTTGCTTTCCAGTTTCAGGATTGAATTTTTTATTTGTCAAGGGAAGAAATTTAAAGTGAATTAAGAATGTGTGAACTCAATTTTCAGGAATTTATCTAATAATTTTACCTAAACCTCTTTGATTTCACTTATATCTGTCAATCACTCTTACAGTTAGAGAAGAAATAGTATTTATAATCTTTAGAGAGTTTTTACAGGTGAAAATATTTTACCATCCTGAAAACTCAGTAACTTGAACATTTTACCTAACAAAGATTAGGAAATATTAGGAAATTAGGAAATTTCTAAAAAATAAGGAAATGAAAAAAAAAATTGGAATATTGTTTTGACATTTTTGAATAGTTAACTTTGATTTTATTTTTAAGGAGGAATGTGTTTTGTCTGTAGTGTAGCACACAGCAATTCAGGAGCCGTCATATTAGAGAAACCTCAAGGCCTGTCCTATTAATCATACTATTTTTGACTGGTAGTTGATGCCAAATGTTTAAGGGAAAAGTGTTGTCTAGGAAGTAAATGTAGGAAGCAGATGTGCAGTTTTACTGTTTAAAAAAAATCAACAAAAATAATGCAAGATATATATTTCTTAATTCAGGTGCATGTGTAAAATTATACCATGCATAGATGAGACTTAAAACATTTTTGCTTTTTTTTTTCCCCAAAAAACTCTGGAAAACTAGTTTTTGTGAGTGTGGCCATGCCTAGCAGCACCACTTACACTGCTCTGTAGAGTCTCTGCTCCATTCTTTCACCTGACATTTCCTACTGTCCCCGTCTTGTTTCTTACTGCAGGGGTTTTTTGACATATTACTCTGCTGCTTATCCAGCCACATGTAAACAGATGGGGGAACTAATCCAGCTGAAAGAATAAAAGGAGAGGGAGAAGGGGAGCAAGTCAAAGGTTGTTGATGCAAGCATTGGTTAATAAATGTGGTATTACCCTTCCAGCCTCATCTCAAACAGCACCTGATAGAGGCTTCCTGTTACCTGAGGAGAGGAAAGAAGCACTCCCTAAGGTACTAGCTCCTTCCACATCTGGAATTTGGAGGTGTCCACCTTCATGAGCATGCCAAAGAGTCCATCCCTGTAAAAACCTCACTTAAGGTATTTGAGGAGATCCTGCTACAGCTTAAAGTTTTCCTATCCCTATGCCAGCCATCTTTCAGATATCTGGTACACTGTTCATTAAAGTGGACTTGAGCTGAAATTGTAGGCTGGAGTAAATGAGACCTGAGCACGTATTTCTTGCTCCCAGCTCATCTTTGGATTAAGGTAAAGTTACCTTGTCAATAGCTCAGCCACCAAGCAGTTAGCTGATTAATGTAACACACGGAATCACGATAGTAAAATCAATAATAAAATTTGAGCAAAATCCTTAAATACAGACCCACTTTTTTGCCCAAAGTTGTAGTCCAAGGTTGTGTGGTATCGTCCATTTTATCTCTTTTCAGATCAGAATAAAGAAGGCCAAGGGCTCCCCAGCTAATCTCCCAAGTGAGATCTATGCAAGGGCAGTTTAGCTCATTCAGCAAACAAATACACTAAACTGCTGTATATGCTTGAAGGTCAGGCAGCCTTGCAGTGGTAGTGTGATATCAGAGAAAACCTCTTGCACTTAAAAACAACTCTCCTGCAGCCAGCCAGCTTCTATTCCTATTGGAATCCCGTTTAAGCCTAGTAGCAGGGAGCTGCTCCCTTGAGTGCTTCCCTGCACCAGTGACTGATCAGTTACAGGCTGGAATAAGTAGCTCCCACAGGTCCTGGTGGTGCTCCTCACACTGTGTCACAGTTCCTGCAAGTCACTGGTTAAATCTGTAGCATAGCAAGATTGCTTTGTTGCCCAGCAATAAAGAAATCTGTTAGAAATTGTACTCTCCCACAGAGAAATTTAAGACAACAGTATATCTTACCTGCTTCTAGATGAGACATGTATATGAGATCCTTTTTGGTTTGGGTTGTGGTAATTTGGGTTGGGGTTTTTTTTCCATGGTGTATTTTTTCCTAATATTAAGGAGTGTAAAGGAATTAAAGAAGGGTTTATGTTTGAATGGCAGACCACAGGCAGATACTTGATGTGAACACATTTAACACAACATTCTGTGATGCAACACAATTTATTTAAGTCAGTAGTTTCCAAAGCAGGTGACAAAAGCTAGAGGTTAAAATCAGTAGAAGCCTTAAGTACGTACTACCTCCAAAAATAAGGCCATTTTTTATACTGGCATTGATGAGACTTACAGCCTCCTAAGTCGTGATCTTCATAATATCTCAGTTTCTGCAGTGGGGAAAATGTTTACTTACTGCACATGGGTAATGTAATGTAATATGAATTAACTTTTAAGCACTCTGAATTCTCAAATGAAGGAAACTCTTCAAGTATAAATTCCCAAGATTACTAGTATATTATCACACACAGAATGCCAGTTATCCTATGGCAGAAATGTGAGCAGGACAAATCCCCAAAGCAAGTGATGTTCATTAGACGTTCCAATTCCGAGAGAAATTGGGACACTGTGGTCATTTTTTTTATATAAGGCAAAGGACTAAATGTACTGCTTGTAGCAACAGGACTAGAAAGAAAAAAAATCCAACTCAACCTTGAAGCCAGATACCCATACAACAACTCTGCAAATCTGCTCACATGATCACCAGGTGCTCAAAGAGGCATCCTGCATGCAACCTACTTTGCCATGTGCAATGCACAAATAGACCACAAGCAAACCCAGCAGCCTACAGTGTTTGCACGTGCCTGAGCCTGGCTAGACTAGGGATGAATGCCTCTGGTAGTATATATGGGAAATGGCATGACATTTGAAAAAACTGTGATGATGCAGAAGCATTTGGAACCCAGGGTCCTGGAATGTCCTACGTTCTGTGTCCAGTTCCTCTGGACGTAATCAAACCGGGAACTACAAGGTCACAAAAAGTCACTAATCCAGCTTTTTGCAGATGAACTTACTTGGTGGATACTCAGTGGAGAGCTGCAACCAGAACACGTGAGATACTTTTTCTCAAACTAGTCCAATCATGACACACTATGCTGAGTGTGATGAAGGCAGAACACAATGAGGACAGCATCCTCAGATGTGCATAAACTTTCCAAGACACATCAGATTTCAGTGAAGCCCTAAAATAGAGAGGCCAGTTTGATGGGAGGAGAGAACAGACTGGCCAGGGTCCAAGTGTGAAGGGATCTCTGAGCTATCTCTGAGCCTGTGTATAGAAAATAGGCTTGGTGAGAGAAGTTTGCTTACAATATCTCAATAACCTGATTACTTTTGCCTGAGCTCTCTGTGTCAAGAAATGTATTCTTTCTCAGTACTTCTCATGCCTCAAAAACAATTAAGAAATAATCACCTCCTTGTGTTTATTTTTACTTTTGCTTTCTTATTTAACCAATCTTTATATGATTTTGGTCCAGAACAAACCTAAACTTGGCTGATGACCACACTTATGCAGGATACTTATGCATTACAGTGGAATGTAAATAGTTCTGCACTGGAAAGAATTTGAGCACAGGTAAAATTGGGCCATACAGACAGCTGCAAAACTGAATATCAAAAATTGAGACCTGGAGTGTTGTTAATCTTGAACCATCAAGGTGTATTGTTTCAGGGACTAATCTGATTAGCTTTGATTAGCTTTGGTTTGGTAACCAGTTGAGTGACTAGAGAACAGATTCCCTGTTTTCAATTAAGAATAGAGAAAGAACTATGAAGATTGTTTAAATTAAGAGAAGATAATGCAAAGGAGATTTTCTGCTATAGTAAGAGAAAAAGACTTTATATTAGGGACATACAATTAAGCATTTGGTGAGTACAACCATCACTTTATTACACTTAAGAATAGCAACCTTTCCAAGCAGCATTGTCATACGGGTAATATAAGGAAGCTAAAGATACGGGTCAATAATAGCAACAAAAAGGAAAATAACTGGAGAACCGTGACATCCAGCCCACCCATCAAGACAAATAAGGCCAAGTCTAGAACACAGGTTATAGAAAACCAAATGCAACATAATCTGCCCTTACATGGAAGGAAAGAAGAAAGAAGATGTATGAGCAATGTGAGGAACCAGGATGTGCCAAACTACAGAGCAAGTGTACTGGCAGGATGAAAGTCTTCATTCAACAGCATGGCAACATCACCATCACTGCTTCATGCTTCTGCTATTTGTGGGAGATGTCTGAGACAGAGTGCTTGGATGATGGCGAGATGGCTTGTCAAAATACCAAATACACTGAGAGCTGAAGCTATTATCTCTGGCATGGGTTGTACACTAGTATCCTCCACATCATTCACGTCAGTGAATGTTCCCATAAAAGACAGAAGGATGAACAGTGTTAAAAGGAAAAAATGTTTCAATCAACACAAAAATTTGCTGTATTTGAGTGAGCAGCAGATCCAGCTGGGAGAAGGAGCTGGGTTACTCAAACAGAAAGAGATCTAGCTGCACTTGCAGTAAGTTGCCAGGTAGAAGTGGAAATTCCTTTCATATGTGAAAACCACACATTTTTTGTTATATATATGGCAATTCTCTCATTTATTCTACATCCCTATAGCGTCACATAGCATTGCATCTCTCTCATCCTAATCTCTCATATTTTAGCAAATATGTTACCATGGGTTGCCTTTTAAAATACTTACTTAGCACCAATAGTCAATCTCCTTGCTTAATCATTTTATTTTTCGCTGTAACTGGAGGCTTAGCAGAGGCAGTGCATAAAGTAACCTGTGAGGAACCTAATGAATAATTGATCCCCTTCCACAATGCCAACATGTCCTGTTCTTCCTGCGAGTGCAGGCTGATTTGTTTTGTTCTGCCACTTTCCAGGTCCGTGCTGTTTTTCCCAATGAATTGAGCTCACTGCCCTGCCACCCTGCCACAGGGGCAGGTCTAGCCCACACAAGGGCCACAAACCTGTCAAAACAGAGGCCTAGGGGCAACAGTGGCTTCACTCCCTTTGAGAACTATGGGAATTGGATGCTATTTTTAAAGAGCATGCTGGTGCACTGTGGCCTTGCCCTCTGCAGAAGGCACGTCTTCGCCTCTGGGAGTACTGGGAAATGGTCACTGACGGAGCATAGCCCCACATGTGATGCTGGAAGAATGCGGTGCTGGAGGTCCCAGTGGTTTTCAAGAGTGCATGAGTCTGAATGATCCACCTCGTTTCCATATTAGGACAAAAGTTAGGAGTCTAAGGCTATACATGGTATAAATAACTTTCAACACAATCAGTTTTAACATGTCAACTAAGTAATTGATTTACACTATCTTGTCACTGATTTGTACTCAAGAAGAAAGCATTTAAATACTCAGAAGTATATTATCTTTTTGATAGATATAGTAAAAAGGTTCAGTCTACACTGATCCATTTGTTCGTGCCTAGAAATATCAGGGCTGAGAAAGGTCTCCCAAGACAGAATCTTTTCTGTCAACAGGACTGAGCATCACTTACCTTAATGGCCACTTGGCCAAGATTCTCCCAGGTGTATTTACTCTTACAAGACACTTATCCAATGGGCAATACATTTGAAAGACAATAATGTCATTTTACTCATTCTTTTTCAATTTATTCTTTCTTCCAGGTCACATTCAGCATTATCTTCAGCAGAGGAGTCGTCATCCCTGCTCATCCTTGTTGACTTGTGATACCTGGTATCCCAGTAGCTGTGAGTGTGTTGCTCTGAAAAATTGGTGGTGGATATGGTGCATAATACTGGCTAGAAATTGATACTGTTTAGTAAGACAGAAGTTGCCAAAATGTAGGCTGAAAAATTCTGGGTTTAATTTAAAGCTTTATTGCCAGATTTCACACTTTATACTTAGCAAAAACAGTTTCTTGCCAAGTGAACTTTCAGAAGACCATACTGTGCAAAATGGGGGAAAAATACACATAAATCTGTGAACATATACTGCAGTCCATCCAGACACTGTGAATGTTTAACCTAGAGAAGAGTTGCCTGTGAGAAGCACTGTATTTACTGTTATAAAACATTCTTTGTGTATTTCAGAATCACTCCAGGGAAGCCTATCCCAGCATCCTCAGATGCAAATCATTTAAAGAGTGTGATAAAAGTTTTGGTTAATCAAGAATTAAAAATACATATTCCATATTCTGGTATGAATCTGCTACTTCTTCCAACATATGTTTGAGGATCAGAGGAATAAATAGCACAGAGAGGAAAACTGAGCACATTGTAGAAGTGTGGAAAAGGCTTACATTATACAAAGAAATGCAGTAAGGCCATCAAAGACAACTCTTATTCTTTCTTTAAACTTATGGAAAGCAATAGAAACTTGCTCTCTGGGGTAGCTTAAATGAATGGGTGAATGGCACAGAGAGATCAAGCTTGAATGAAGTCTCAGTGAAAAAATGCCTTCAAAGATTACAGAGATCTTCTTGATATGCAAAGTTATTTGATGTAGAATGACAGGAATTACATTAAAAAGTGATCACTACACAGTCAGCTAGTTGTGCTGCACAGTGAAATAATGATGAAGGAAGAACATTCATCAGCCTGTTTTTTCTTGGAGACTGGAGCTGCTGTTGACCTTTTTGTAGGAGTGTGTGTCCTACCTTTGCATTTGTCCCAGTTCAGCAGGTCTAAAGATCTGTATAGAACTGGTCACAAAACTATCTACCTACAAAGACACCGTGGTAAACATACCTAGTATCCCAAATACCAGGTGTTCCAGACAACACATTTCTTCTTAGTTAAACAATTACAGATCTATTTCTGCTCATCTTTCAGATACTGACTGGGAGTAACTGTAAAAAGTAACTGTTGTTACTTACTTGACTGCTAAGTGGCAGAATACTGCACCTTCATTTACTCAGCTGAAGCTGGGGCATGTCTCCTAATACCTTGACTATTTCACTAGAATACACTGGGTTTTACTGTAGGTAAATATGCAATCTAATTGGTTCAATCTTACCTGTAGAAACTGTACTAATAGTGTTGTATAACTGTTGTCAGAACAATTAAGCTTTCATCTAAATTCCCTGTATTTTTTATTTTAGTTAATTTGTTTGACTCAAAAAGTTGGGCAGACTAGTTCTGAATTCCAGATGATGGAGAAAAAATCCTAATGTTGTGCAGCACTGACATATGGTTTCAAATCGCTTCAACACAAAATATTCAAGTTGTATAGCCACAATAGTGTGATAGCCAAATACCTTGTAGCATCTAGATCCACTAGTTCAGAAGAATCTATTTCTATCTTACCTTCCACCCTTAAAAATCCTGAAAAAAATAACGAAAGGGATGTTTTACCTAAACAGAGCTGTAATTAAGTAAAACTTCATGTAATTATAACGACTGCAATAAGCATACTGGTCCTTCATTGGAGTATTTCCCTAGACCAGGAGAAGCTTCAGACCTGATTCCAAATTTGTGCTTAGTGGATCACCTTTCAGTTCTGATTTAATACAGATCAAGCATGAACAAAGCACTGCATTTCCATCACACTACCATAGCACTTGATACAGCCTCTTTTATAATGGCCATCATTTTTCATACTGTCTATAGGAGGCCAAAATATGTTTGATTCAGCAAGAAGTCAAAAGTAGCTTGATAATACCCGATCCAATATCAAATCCTCTAGGACAGGGTCCACCTTCACATTTTTTACACACATTTGAAGTTTCAAGTAGGTTTGAGCAGGTTTGTGTGAGCTCAGGACTTTGCATCACCTGGCTGCAATGTTTGGGATCCAATACTTCGGTCCTCAAAGTGGAGAATTACAGCAAGGTACCACAAGAATGACAAGGGTGTGTTAATGCCAAAGTTAGATCACCTCCTGTCCAGGGAGACTGGGGAGAAAAGAGCAAGGTTGTCCAGAGATAACTAAAGATTAATTACCTTGATAAAAATTACACCCTTGATAGGAACCGGACATGCTAATATCAGATTGCCTCTATGAGGTGAACAGCTGGAGCATGGGTAGAAATGCATTGGTCAAGGTGACCAATGAACAAGTTTTGTGCAACTTTTTCTTTGCTGTCAGTTGTATAAAAGCCTGCAAACTCTCCGAAGAGAGGTGCTAACTTCAGGAAGCCTAGCACCTCCTTCTGTGCAGAATGGCTTTAAAGGTCAGAAGTTGGGTCTGGGCTCTCTGCATCCATTGACAAGCAGAGGAAGCATGGCTTCAGAAATCACCTACTGGATTTAATTTGCATGGTTTGGTTTGGTTTGATTTTGATTAAAGCACTGAGTAACAATTCCAGCTGCACCATATAAAGACTAAGAAAGATTAAAGAAACTAGCATGCTTCTGAGCTAGTGCACTGTGAAGACTACTTAAATAGGGACAGTTTCAAGTAAATTTTCCTTCACATAACAGGATGTGGTATATGGAAAGTTCATTATGTAATCTTAGGGTGCAAGACAAGTTTTTGGTGTATGGTAATTGATTGTACACTTGTCTAATAGCTCCTTCAAAACTGCTGGTTTTCTAATGGAAATTTCAATTAGTATCTTCTATCCGTATTTATTTTTCTGAATGCATAGTTTGATTTTTGGCAACAGTAATTAAAAGCTGCCAGTAAGTTCGTTAGGATCTATCATGTGTGACATTTGAAAGTCAGCTGATTATTCAATGTCTATCTTAGAATCTCATTCTTAGCCTAACATGATAGAAACATGATAGAAAATCTACCTGATCTGAATAAAGCATTTCAGAGATTTTCTGGGATATTGAGAGCTGACTTGATCTAGGGTAGGATTAAAGTATAGACATTATATGCTTGTGCCTGTTGTATAGCTCCTGCAAAAATGTTCTTAAAAAAAATCTCTCAAACTTGTATTTAAAACTTAAAAAACAGTCATGTGTCTCTGAAGGAAATACTGCAATCATAAATTAGGTCTGATTGACTGAGGGTGTGTAATCTCTAAGCCTAAACAAGAAATGTGAGCTGAGGGCGGAAACAACCACTTAGTGAAAGAACTATGTGAACAAAAGAATTCACAGATGATTTGTTCCAGACTAAGGCACGCGAATAGCTTGGCTACACAGGAGTACTATGTATGCATACCTCTTCCTGCTCCTGCTCTGAAGGGAGATGGGGATTCCTGTAGTCACTTCAGTGTTCCGGAGCGGAGTCATCCCCTGAGGCCGGTCTGGGAGCAGATAACAGAGGGTGCTCAGGCGCGTGTGTGACTCTTGGGCGTGACCTGCTGGCCAGCAGTTAGACTTCAGTGATCCTTGCGATCCTTTCCAGTTCAGGATATTCGAGGATTCTATGATACTGTTCTTGCCAGGACAGTGGAGAAGGCAGCTCCTGCCACCGCTGTTCCAGCAGAGAACCCACCACAAAGCTGGAATCCCCTGTCACTGTATACCTGAGTCCACAGACTTCTTCAAGGGCTAGGAGAGGATGCTGCACAAATTTATGGATGGTGCACTGGGATTAGTCAGACAGGTCTTTTAAACTGAGAACTTGCTGACCCCCACTATAGCATTAGAAGGATTAGGGAATCCTCTGACTCTTTGCAGGATAAAAATTTACAGGATGACGAGGATATCTTAAAATAAACAGAACCCCTGACAGTTCCTGCTTAGTATAAGCAGTCGTGAATCTTCAGTCTTCACCTGATGTTTAGAAGATGAACATCCCCTTTTCTCACTTCTCAACTTAAATACAACTGTATCTACAGACCTTTAAATCCCAGTAAATGATTCAAATGATCATAAAATTGGAGTAAGAGATTGTATCTTTTTCAGGAGTTAGAATGGTGTAAAGCCTATTGTTAAATGACGTAGATAATGAAATAAGCAAAGACTTATCTTTGCTATGATCTGCAGATGGTAAAGGGACATCTTATGCTGAAGATCTCTGGACAAAGAATAAAGGAAATATGTATGGGTGTTACCACCATGAGAACTTGTCACAGACCAGCAACCCAAAAGTTGTAACTAATTGTGGTCATGCAGACAAGTGGTTAGGAGCAACTATTTGATAATAATGTAGATTATTAATTAGGCTTGTTATTTGTTGGGAAAAGAACACAGTGGGACACAGATTGTGCAGGCTGTGAAAAAATTTGATGCAGCAAGAGAAGACACCTTGAAGGAATCTTCTACAAGATACCTTTAACCAATTGAGGAACTGGTTGAAAGTGTGAAGTTAGGAGAACACTTTGGAGGGAGGGAATTGAAAATATGAGTTCCAGATTTTTGGGAAGCAAAAGCAGGCAGAAATTTGGGGCAAGATACCAGTTCCTTAATAATGTATGTACATAAATGTGAACTGTTTCATTGTATAGGAAAGATAGTAAATGTACAAAGAGACCAACCTGGTTAAACCAGGAGTTCTTCTTAAACAACAAGGAAACACA
The DNA here is from genome assembly GCF_021018805.1 of Prinia subflava. Classification (NCBI taxonomy): domain Eukaryota; kingdom Metazoa; phylum Chordata; class Aves; order Passeriformes; family Cisticolidae; genus Prinia; species Prinia subflava. Next base: position 34,817,799 of record NC_086249.1, read on the forward strand.
GAGGAGGTGCAAAAAGGGTCAAATTACCAAGGAAGAAATAAAAATATATAGCACAAATATAAAGGTACAAAAATCAAGGAGGCCAAGACCCACGAAAAGTATTTAAATACATTAGTAATATCATTCTAAGAAAATAATTAGCCCCCTGATCAATACACAAGAAAGTTATTAACAGGTCTGATAGTTTCATGCCTTTTTTTTTGCCTCAGCTTCTACCATCAAGGTCAGTTGCAATCAGATGGTAATACAAGATCCATTGCTAAAGGAGTAAGTATTCAGCCAAGAATAAGCACGAGCAGACTAGAAAATACTTTGAATTGTGAACTTTCAAACTGTCTGAACCTAAGAAACCTCTATCTAGGATATGGATGAATTAGTCAGCAGCTAGCTTTGACAAATTCTAAAAAGTATTGAGAGACTAGAGAAGGGAAAACATTTAAAATGGGGAAAGGTAAATCACGAAATGATAAATCAATCAGTCTTTTTGTGTAAAAAATGTGGAACAAAAGACTTGTAAGAATCAGAAAGAACAAAAGTTACAGCTAGCATAAAACAAATCATAGCAAGCTAGTTCAATTGTTTTCTGCGTCAGATTAATTGGTTTTACAGATGAAAAACTGGTTGATGTTTTGTATACTGACTTAAGTAATAGGTTTGATATTCCTGTATGTGAGAGCCTAATAAATAACCTGGAGAAAGACAACCTGGATGAAACTACTGTAATGCAAAACTGCACTAATAGAGTTTTTATTGACTGTTTGGACAGCATGAGAACTGGAGTCCTGCAAGGGCAGGGTTCAGTATTCTTCCCTATTTCAAAAGGCATCTCAGTAGTTAAATAGAAACTTCAACTTTGCAAAAAATGGGAGAGATTTTAGCTGTGTTTAGTCAGGATTAGTATTCAAAAATGTAAATCAGAGAAATCATCTGAAGAAAAAAAAAAGGGTAAAACTCAACAGGGAAAAGATGCTACCTTCAGGCAAAAATAATCAAATATAAGATGGAGAACAATAAAGTGCTCAGGTAACTGCTCTGCAAAGAAGGATATGAAACTCCTGGTGTATTGCTGACATACAGTGGTGTTACAAACACCCCAGCAATAGTGGAGTGGATGTACTGTAATATGGTCCACTTGACACAGAAAATAGACACACATTATATGGCTCTAAAGATTCATCTAATGCAATGCCATGTTCAATTTGTGGCTCTGAACAAGGCTATGTATCAACTAGCAAGAGTCCAGAGAAAACCAAAGGAATCACTAGAGTTGTAGAAAGTAAGGACTGAAAGAAATTAGGAATATAGTCTGTTTATATTTGTTCTGAAAAAGCCAGAAATATTCAAATTGGATGTTAGAGAAAACTTTTGAATCTTGAAGGTGTTGAAGTGTTGGACTGAAACTCATCAGGCTGTAGAGCTTGTTTAAATCCAAGCCAACAAAAGTTTTAATGAGCAGGTTGGGAATGATAAAGATAAAATTAATTTTGCATTGGGCCAAAGCAATGGGCTACATGACCTTGAAAGATCTCTTTCAGCCTTAACATTCCATGTCTTCTTCACAACCTAAGCAGTTCTATGAGATTTCAGCTTAGTGAAGAAGAGGATGGGATCACTGTCCTAATTACTCCACCTTTCCAAATGCTTCTATTTTTTTTTTTTTTTAGCATGAAAGCTCTGATGTTTTTAGCTGTAACTATTCAGTCATAATATTTATTTTCAGTATCCTTCTGTACATTCAGGATTAGGACATCTTGGTGAGGTCTTAAATTAAGTCCTCAAAGGGTAGTGCCAGAGTGTCTTTCTACAGACAGAAGATTACTGTGTTGGTAACTAGCTTGAGCTAGCTAGCTTAATACCACGCAGGAATGGAGCACAGATTGCCTTCTCAAATGGCTGAATGAATCATTTCACTAATCCATTCATGGCAGGAGGGTAAGAGGCTGATATGTTACTTTGATACCATTTCCTCAAAAAGCAGCTGGAACTATTCGTTCTTTGTCAACTTTTTGTCTCTTCAGGGAATTCTTCTTTGCAGGCCTTATTACTTTCACAATTTACAGTTCATTGCATAGAATACTTCAAGATTATTTTAGACTTTTTGCATCTAAAGATACAGCACAGTAGTTGAAATGGAATTAATTATTCATTCTCTGATCAGTATCTGGAAAATGCCAGAATATTTGTCTGATGTTCTAAACAGAGGTGGTATGGCACATGATCACACACTGATGCCTTCTGATCACTCAATTGCACAGACTGCTACAGAGTAATTAGCCATCCCCAAAGGTGCCAGACAGCTTCTTTTACACTCGCTGCTGATGTCATTCTCCTCGACTTTATAATTTCTATTTGCAGAAGATACTACACTACCTCTGCACTGACTGACATTTTTACTACTCACAGTGGTAAGTTTTCCAGGAATAACTGTTCTGGTACTTCACACATCTTTGGTACATTCTAAACTATAATTTTAAGCAAATAAAGACGGAGTAAGTTGTTCACTTAAGCAAGTCCTTTTATAATAACATCATAGCCAACACTATAACACTTTTAATTTCATGTTGCATCTCTTTGTTTCACAGGATTCCGTTTGTGGCATACACAAGAGATGAGCCACTTCCAGCTGTGTATCTTGATAATCTCACCTGCCATCACTGATACAAATGTGAGAACTCACTACTCCTCTGGTCATCACTTTTTGTCTCTATCATCAAGTCCTTGAAAATGTTTGTTTCTCTAATGGGACACTTGCCATTCCAGGTATCCCTTTTTTCAATTACAAAGTAGGGTGGAATGTCCGTGTTGAAACCCTCCCAGCTTCCCACCCAGTCTCACATTCGCACCTCTGCTGAGGTGCACTCTTTCTGTCAGTGCTGGATAAAATAGCCCATCTGGCTGCAGCTGTCACTCAACAAAGGAGCTGAATCCAACACTGAAAATTAAGATTTGTAGATGTGAATTAAGTTGCTTTCCATACCTATAACGGGTGACACTTTTCCAGTTCTCAGAACATATTATCAATGTAAACATGGTTGTATTCTACATAGGTAAAAGTTAATATAAAAGCATTCAATACCATCCTAAGATATTTCAAAATATTACTTTTCTTGTCTCTAGAGGAGAATAAGTTATATGCAAATATGTACTATGATATTAAAGGATCTTTTCAGATTACAAAAATGTAATGACAACCAAAAACTTTGGTCTGCTGAGACCAACTCACTTCTCTGCTGTTTAACACTTCATTTGAATGTAGCTGTTCTGACCCAGTGGTAGCTAATGGAGTGCTCCAATTACTATAATTCCCAGAAACAAACTTTAGTAAATCATACTATATAGTCAAAATGTCTAAAACCAGCTTTTTGTTATGGAATCAACCATTTAAGTGGTATTCACAGAATCACAGAATAGGTAAAGTTGAAAGGGACCGCCGTGGGTATCTCGTGCAACCACTGTGCTCAAGCAGGGCCATCCTGGAGCACACAGCACAGGACTGTCCTGAGTATCTGCACTGAGGGAGACTCCACTACCGCTCTGGGCAATCTGTTCCACGGCTTGGTCAGCTGCACTGTACACAAGTTCTTCCTCATATTCAAGTGGAAATATTGCCACAACTCCACAGCAGAATTTCTACTTTGTTTGGCTTCAAACTCTTTACTCTGCTCCCGCTAAAACCATGCTCAGCTGCAAAATACACTGTGGAGCTGAGAGGTGCTGTTGCTCACTTGTGCCACTGAGAAATCCAAGCAGCATGGATGTGTTAGGGCCCTGTTGTGCCCTCCAGTCAGACAGCTCTGGGAGTGCTTTCTGGGCTAACAGCTGATCACGTCAAGTCCTGACAAATTAGAAGCTGATCCGAGCGCTTTGTCTCTCTTTTTGCAGGAGATCCACCCCCTACATTTAAATGAGCACTGTTATTCTTTGCTGCTCTTTGCGTTTAAGTTGTAATCATTCTCCTGGCTTTTGTTCTTGAGCACTTACTGGTACACTTGAGATCTGCTTTATGCTCCTGTATTGTTTCCTTGCCACTCAGTTAGTGGCACTTGTTTATGACCAATTCACGCCAGCCCTCTGCATGCACTAGAACTTTCTTTGGTTCTTTTTTGCTTTATCAGTGGACACTTGACTGACTACTTAACGCGTTAAATCCTTTGACAGAGTTCAGTGTCTTTACTTAAAATGAAAACCTGTGGGTTTTGCTGTGGCCTGTTTGCATGTTCTACTGCTTGTCGAGAAATAGTAGGTGGAAATATTTTCAGCTATTAATATATATATGATTTAAAGCACTTTAATTTCAAAATTCTGCTTTCAGCATCCATTGACTTTGGCTAGACTCATCTTGGAGAAAAGCTTGTCAACAGCTCTGCTTCTAGTTCTAGTAAAATAGTTTTATTTTAATTCTGAAAGCATCACATTACATTTATATGGTTACTGTGATTATGATATTCACAGCAGTGACAGACTTGATACAGAACTTCAGTGAATTCTTAATGCACCCATTAATCCACACAAAAATATCTGAATCAGATTATTTTGTCTAGCAAACATAGACATTGACAACAAAGTAATTATTAATTTAAAATATCTATCTGAACTTGGATTTAGATAACTGTAAAGAAAATTAAGCCCCTTGCTGTTTGTTGTTAGAGGAAAATTAGAATTAAGAAATGCAACCCAATTCAGGAGAAATAACTGGTCAACTGTTATTAACTACTCTTTGTAAATAAAACATAAGTTTTTTCCTGCCATCTTTCTCTTAGAATTTAATCATGCTTGAAAAGCCCTCCAAAATTAGTAATTGCTACAAACAACAAAACCAGCAACACAAAGCTGCTTAGAGGAAAATACTATAACTCTGTTTAGTCAGTGGGTTTCCCAAAAACTTTGGGTGGTGCTGATTTGTTTCCTCCAGAAGAATAACTGGTAACACAGTCAGTTATTTCTTGACACAATCCCACTTATTTCCAAAGAAATAAAAAGATACATATTCTGAGTAATATACAAAAAACTCATTTTTTTATAGCAGAAGACCAAGAAAGTGATCGTAAGTCTTCTTTAGCAGTTCTACATTCTGAATTTTTCTACTGTTCCTTCATGTACCATCTACTTATGATAGCCACATCTAAATAAACAGTAACATTATACCCATCAGTCTTCCTCTGGAGGACTGATTAGACCACGTGTATTTTAAGTGTAACAAGACATTTTTCCATTTGTCTTCTTAATTCTAGCTAAACTACATGGGCCCTATTATTGAAAAATAGGATATCCAGGATGGGTTTACTGAAAGTAGGCCAGGAAGGGCTGTTGTGTCTCCTCTGCAGATTGATTCTAGAATAGACCTTTGGGTGCATAAACAACATAGAATGAAAGACTTTCTCAGAATTATTTTCCATGTGAGTTATAATACAACTTTTAGGGGAAAAAATTATTAAAACATTTGTAGTGATGAAGAATCCATACTAAGACCTGATAACTAGTTCCAGTGTAGCCTGTGGTTGTTTTTTTTGTTGTTGTTCTATCTGACCTCCACATTTAGGCAAGGAGCAAGGTGCTCTGGTTCTACCAAATGTAAGTTTCCCATGGGAGAAATGCTAAGCAAAGTTAGAATTTGTACAAAGCTAAAATCACCTGAGCTTCTCAGTACAATGGTGTCTGTCACTACAGATTAGCTACAAGACATCCAAAAGTTGGGTGTTTACAATTCGTAAACCAACTACCCTAAACAGTCAGTGGTCACTTCAGTATTGGTCCACAACTTTGGCAAGTATAGCTGCAATACAACTTCCCTACAAACTCTTAGCATGTTATTCTTTATACATTTAAGGATTATAATGGTCCTCTTGCCTACAAGACTGTGCTGAAGAATCATATTTCAGCCAGAACAGTGCACCTGGACTCTAAAGACAGTAAAATTTCTTCCCAGATTATGAGTTTGCATGTAGAAATATTAAAGTGTCTATTTGTTCCTTGCATTCTCTTATAAAATGATTGTATCATTTTACAAGAGTGACATGGGCCTACAGGTTAGCAGCATTAACGAAGTGGCTTACAGTCCAAACCAAGGAAGACCTTCACTTGCATTTTATAAATGTCTTACTGGATCACATGTACCACTTCTGTATATACTGGAAAGTGACCTTTCATCTCTCATGTTTCATCTCTCATGTCCCCACAAAAATTAAAGCAAGAGTTTCTGTAAATTATGCCATCATGAATTTTGCTGTTATCAGTAGCCAATCAGGTACAGCACAAGAAAACTCTGAAACTAATTTCCTTCCCATTCCCAGATTGTATGAATTACATGATTACATTAATTTCTGCTCTCTGATTCCCTAGTCATGTCCTGATGAATAGCTCTTCATAATGAGGATTTTCCACTAATTATCTCCAGCCATTTTACATTGTGTGTGTTGAAGAGTGTCTTTGTAGAGCAGTTTCCAACCTCTTTCCTCATAGGTGTGTTCACAGTTTTACTTGTTCCACACTTTTACTTCTGTTTTACCAAAGTAATTAGAGAGTGAGTCTCATAGTCAATTTTTTCAAGCAGTAAGATCTATCTGTTAACACTCTTCCATTACATTAAATATCTCCATACTGAAGAGAGTTACATTCTGTGGCATTTGGCGCTGTTATAAAGGGATTTACCAGAAATGATATTTTAATTCAGATGAAACTTTATCCTGTAGGCTATATGGTTTTAAGCTTCATCTTCTACGTGCTACATCAAAGTTCTACCTCTTTGAAAGGTTCTACCTTCCCTCTGAGACTGAGGGGAGACCTTCTCATGGTGCAAAACTCTTGTCTCTGGTGACCAGGGGTAGAAATGAAGGGAACAGCATGAAGCTGTGTCAGGGGAGGTTTGAGTTGGACATTAGGAAAGGGTTCTTCACCCAGAGGGTGTTTGGGCACTGGAACAGGCTGCCCAGGGAAGTGGTCACAGCACTAAGCCTGACAGAGTTCAAGAATTGTTTGAACAATACTCCCAGGCATGTGGTGTGATTTTTGGGGTTGTCCTGTGCAGAGTTATTTCAGTAAGTATCTGAAATTTGGCAGAAAATAAATCCCCTTGCATTCCAACTAGTCCTCTGAGATCAGAGAGGCTTGGTGCAGCTCAGCTTAATTTCTGTTTTATGACCAATTAGGCACCAAAGGCTGGTTGTATTCAGTAAGAACATTCACAAATCACAGACTCAAGAATAATGTAGATTATCAATTCAACATTCTAAGTCTGGTCATGTTGAACAAGAACTTTCACAATCACAGCTTCAGGAATAATGTAGTTTACTGAAATAATAGGTTATAGATTCTCCTTAGATTGCTCATAACAACACTAACCTACAAAATATGAGTGCATAGCTGTGCGTACAAGTGTTCCCAGGTAAGTTCCAATGCAGAGACACAAATCGTACCACAGAGTTGTCCCTGCTTTGAGGAGAGGAGCAAGCCCATTGACTTGTCTGTAGAGTGGGGTTGTATTCTTGTCTTCCATAGGGGAGGATTTCAGACACCAATTTTATACTTCTTGGACAAATGGATGAATGACTGTAGTTAAAAATCATTGGCTGCCTGTTGCTGCCATCATAGATGTGGGGTGGGGGGACATCTGTTTTCTCATTTTCATATTGGTGGGTGTGGTTTTTAATATATAAACAAAGGGTTAATGAGGGTCTTTGGTTACTTTCATCAACCCGAGCTACCCATCTTGTGGCTAAAACAAGACAGCACAGACCCGTGGTACCCCAGTGTGCTCCCCCACACGGCTGAGGCGGCAGTGGTGGCCATCGGACCCTCACCGGGTCTTTGCTCCCATCGTCGTCTCCTCAGAGGAACAGACCCAAACCAGGGCTTGCTGTGCACAGTGCAGGGGCAGTGAGGCTGAGGGCTGGCACAGAGCCGTGGGTGCTCTGCTGCCCTTCACTGACACAGCATCGGGCTGTGGGGCCTCTGCTTCAGCCCAGGCACCATTCAGTACTGAGCCTTGCTCAAGCCCAGGCGCAAGAGGAGCAAGTGGCCTGGCCTGTGGCTTTGCTCAGTCAGCCTCATCAGTTCTCCACTATCTCACAGCACCTCTCTACTTTGACATAACCAGCCAGTCCATTTTCCACAATGGTCAGGAGTTAGACTAGATGATGCCTGTGGGTCCCTTGCAACTCAGGACATTCCATTATTCTATTCTATGATTCTATGATCCCTTGTCTAGCAATTCACTGGTATCTTAATTGAGTAGAAAAACAAGCCACTTACCTCAGCGGATCAACAGATCTCCAGCAGAACAGTGACTTTGGGCTGGGTGGGTTTTTTTGATAATATGGTCAAGGTTAGGCATCTTGAAATCCCAAATCTTTAAAATGTGACATAATATTAACAAAAAGCCACGGAGCAGAGCTCATTGAAATCCACAAAAATGTCCTGCTTGTTCCAAAAGAAACCTTGAAACCAACGTATTTAACAACTATGATCCATGGCAATATATACAACCTGTTGTTTCCTACCTCTCCTCTTCCTGATTTCTATTCACTGATCTATATTTGCAAAAGTGATATGATGGAGGCTGAGAGAATATTTGGGAGGTATCACTGTACTGCTGTCTTCTGCTGTTCTCTAGATGTCCACCACTGGCCACTGTGAGAGATGGGATCTTGGGCTAAACAGACCTTTGGTTTGACTGCTTCTATGTTTTTATGTTCCTTTAAGTTTGAAAATTCTCTGTTTGCACAAGTCAGCCTGTGATTGATAAATTCTTGATTCCATACATACTGATATGCTCCAGTCTGAGGTCCAAACTCTGTCATTATTCCTGAACAGCTTGCTACAATGCCAAGAACTGAGAGCAGGGAAACAATAGTGGAATACATAAATGTGAAAAGATATGCTCCAAGGGACTGAATGATTACTGAGATAAAGAAAGGGAGCTGAAACAACGTTTCAAAGAAATAGGGGACTAGGATATAAGCCTCAAAAGTGGCAGGATGTGCTTCTTCAGACTGGAAGTTAAGACATGAGAACATGGAAGACTGAGACATAGGCTGCAGGGCAGGTAGTGGTGCAGAAGAAATGGGAATGTATGGTCCTTTTGAACACAGCTCAGGATCCAGGATGCCTGAGTTAGCTGGTAAAGAGACAACCTAACATTTTAGCTTGTCTCTCCCAAATGATCAAGCTACACAGAATTCATGGATTATATTTTTCTCCCACTTTCATTTGCTATTGGCTTATGTCACCAGAATTTGTTCTATAAACTTGTGAGTTTCAAACTTTTTGGATGAGCCCCAGGGATATAGATTTGTTTTAACAAGACAGAATTTCTGATGGTTGTTTTTGTGGATTAGTTAACTCCTAAAAGTAATTTGGGAAGTTTTGAGAGTACAGACATTTACACATTCAAAAAATAGAGTGCATTCAAACTCAAGTTACTTGTGAAAACTTAATTCAGATTCCTGGACGATACAGTCTTTTACCTGTGAGAGATCACATTCTGTTTGAACCACAGGCCTTTCCTAACTTATCTCCCTACACAAGATCTCTAGTGTTCAGAGTAAGAGGAAGACGTGAAGTAGCCTGCTGATTGTATGATTCTTTGTATTTACCTTTTCTAGTACAAAAGCTACACAGTATAGTGACTGAGGCATCTGGTTTCCTGAAGAAAAAGTGTTCTTTGGACAGAAGAATATCTCCTGAACAACTGGATTATCTCCTTGTCTTGTTTCAAAGGATCTTGTGTGAGGCTGAATCTCATTTAATTCAGTTTTGGGACAGGCGATGAGAAATAGGTATTTTTCAGTTTCTGGGCACCCAGCCTCATGCTGTGAAGACTTCTCAACTGCAAACAAAGTTGATGTCAGATGTGATTGCCAAATAAAGTGTAGAAATAAATCCTATATCCTTGACAAACATATCCATCCAAAACAGGCAGCCAAATAACACGTATTTCTGACACTAATTGTATGCTCTCTGTGTATAACATGGGGATAAATGCATTAATGTTTGTGAAGCTGTCACGTGCTAGTGACAAATGTCAAAGGAATCATGCAATCATAAAATATCCTGAGTTGGAAGGGACCCATGAGGATCATAAAGTTCAACTCCTGACTGCACACAGGACAACTTAAAAGTTAAATCATGTATCTGAGACTATTGTTCAAATCCTTCTTGAACACCTACAGGCTTGGGGCCATGAGCACTTCCCTGGAGAGCTTGTTCCAGTGCTTGACCACCCTCAGTGAAGAACTTTTTAATATCCAGTCTGAATTTATTCCAATGCAGCTTGAAGATGGGATCACAGGGTGGAGATTTTTGAGTCTCAATCACCATAAGCTGACGAAGCAGGAAAACGAGCTGCCTGCTGAGCTGAACATGGCAGTGGGACACAAGGATAGGAGACAGCAGCTCCACAGAGCACAGAGTATGGATGGCAGTTCTTAAAAGCCAAGTCTCAAATTCATTATGATTTTCACAGTTGGCCTTTTAGAACTGAAGTTGAATGGGGATGTAGGGAATGCTGTACTTCCTAACCTGTAGGCATTAGACTTTGCAAAGTTTCTATTTCTTCAATTACTTTTTCATGTATAACACGTTTATGATGAGCAAGAATGGTTCAGAACTAAATGAAGAACAGTTTGTGAAAGAAATGACAGTTTTAGAGTAAGAGCAAGAGATTGAAGGGAAAGTACCTTAAGAGACACTAGAAAGCTAAAAGGAAATTATGGATCTTCGAAAGATCACAGAAATAAAAAGACCACAACAGATTCAGCTCTGGGGGTGACGGTGCACTAGTGAGGAGTCTGAAATAGAGGATAAAGCACTGTTAAAACAAACAAGGACAAAAAAACTGTTTATGTGAAACCCTGACTGCACTAAGTTTTCCAAATGGCCTTTTAGAATATAAAAAAGCAGTGCATTAATCCATCCTGATGGTCCTGTTGACTATGGCACAGTCCTCATCCAACAGGAAAGGCCAAGTTGCCTAAAAAAGCAACTTTGTTCACTGCCAGAACAGGATCACACACTAAATGAAACTGAAGAAAAATGGCTTTGCTTTGAAAGTTCACCAAACGTTCACCAAAAAATTACTGTTTTTTCTAGGTTTTGTCTATGAAGCATGTGTCAAAATATTGCCAAACTATCATCACAGTGATTTGCAGTAAGAGAATCTTATTATGATTTCTGATAATTTGATTTTTAAATTAAATTTATTACAAGAAATATATTAAAGAGTGTTTTTAAAACTGACCCAATTTAAGCATTATGAAATAAAATTCACTTGACAATTTCATATTTTGCAAGTTTTCTTTTTCTCTCAGCCAACTCTAAACAATGCTAATAACCAACTAAAAACTACATTGTTGATCTTACTGGGATAAAGCAGAAGCCAGGTCATCAGCCAAAAAACACTCACTCCTTTATATATATGTAGCACCACTTCAGTTTCTGCAGGTTAGTAATGCTGTTTCAAAAATGGGATATACATTATTCCCCTGTGCTTCCCACTGCACCCCTTATCAGGCACTATCACTCACCTGATTGCACATGCAGAAAGATCAACATGCTGGTCCAACTGAAAATCGGCCAATTTTTACCTGCAAGAATGCTCATGTATCTATGTCACTATAGAAAGGTGACATAAATTTATAGCTAGTCACTGAGAAGAGGACAGGATTGCTACTTTTGGAAGCAGCTTTATCCTGCAGCAACTTGCCTGTGGTGAAACCATGGAGCCTGATCTTATTCAAGTTCTTCAGCATGAGAAATACCAGGATAAAAAAAAGGAATATCATAAGCCAGATTTAATGGAAAGAAACAAAGGTGAAGATACACAGAAGTTCTTTCATTCAGCACTGTTGTTATACACCCCACAGGAGATTTTCAACCCCTTAAGTAGAAAGATCTTGTTTAGGAAACTAGAAAAAGTTTAACTTACCAAATCCAGTATTTGATTAATACTTGTGATCAAAGACTTTTGGAGATCCACATGTGAAAATCTAGAAAGAAAGAGGATTTAGAAAGAATAGGGAATTTTCTTTATATATAGGAATACACACACAGATGCTGCTCCAAAGATAGGTTATGGTAAGATGAGAAGCTAGGTTCATGCAACAACTCCCTCCTGCTGAAATGGAGTCATTCTCTCCTCCTTCAGGCTGCACACTCTTCTGTGCAGCCTTTGTGGGGGCTTTGGTACCCGGCTGACACATAAGTCACTTCAACTCACTAAGGTGGCAAAAATCTATTCGCCTCTTTTTTTTACTTAATTGATTTAGTAGGTTGGAGAACAAATGTTATTAATGGTGCAGGGCCCCAAAAATAGCTGAATGTCATAGCTGACAGCTTTTCTCAGCAAAATGTCACTAAACCAACATGAAATCATACTATTTTAGACTTGGACTTACAGTTTGAGGACAGGACAGTATAGAAAAACTAGTTGTAGAAAATGATCCTAGAAGTTGATGTTGTGTAGATTGTACAGAAAGAAGACAAAAGCAGGTCTGTATCTAAACATCTTGATTTCATAAGGCAAATTCTGGTAAACTATGACCTAGTTAATCAAGTCAACTGAATGGAGGACCTCAGAAATTTGAAATGAAAATTATCTGCCCTTTCTTAAAAGGGCAGGTGCTAAGACAGTTCATAAAAAGGATCATTAAATAGAGTACTTTTGGGGAAAGAGTGACTGAGAAGCAGAAGAATTTTGCCACACCTTGAGAATCACAGAGATAAGGTGATATTTTCCAGAGCAGAATGAAGGAAATGGCAGCAGGTAGTGTCAGACAGGAAAGTATTAAAATGAATACTGTCTTCTAGTAGATTTCTTTAGGAGTTACTCTTGGGATTGATCTTATTGTTTGGCAAAGAAGAGAAATTTATTGCAGTGGCTGGTTTCACAAAACTAGGCAGCATCATCAACAGAGCTGCAGTGGGATATCATATGGAAAAACAATGAATGACTTTGATGATTGAACTAATGGAAACAAAACAAACTGCTATAATACAAAATGCAAGGTCATGCACTTGGAGGCTAACAAAAAATTTGCTGTTAATGGAGAACTTTCCCAGTAACTGAGTGGTAGAAAAGAACATAGACAGCAGTAGAATAGGTGGTGGCTATCTAATGTACTTATGCAAAAAGGCAACTACCTACCCAAGACTGTAATGTTTCATGGAAATATTGCTCTACTGTGCAATGTAGTAATTTAGCCTAAAATGGATTATCATGGGAATTTGAACTCACAATCAGAGAGGTGAGTTCAGACTGGGATGGGTAGCAATAAAGCCTGGTAGAATGACCAGTGGACTGAAGATCTGTTGAGCTAGAAGAGACTAAAAAAATCTGTATTTAGTCTAGCAAATGGAAGGCTGAGAGGGAATATGATGTCTGTCTATAAATATATCAGGGCTAAACACCAGGGAAGGAGAAGAGCTATTTAAGCCAAAGGATGAATATTGGCACAAAAAATGGATTCTTGAATAGATTTAGTCTGAAAATTAGAAGGAGGTTTCTAACCACCAAAACAATGAAGTTCTGGAACAGATTTGCAACAGAAGTAGGGGGTAAACATATCAGGCTACCATTAAGATGGGGCTTGAAAAGTTTCTGCAAGGGATTATATGACACAGTTTCCTCTAATAGCAAGATAGTGGACTCAGTGACCTAGGAAATCTCTTTCAGTTTTAAGATCCTATCTTCTGTTTTGTAATACCATTTCTCTATTAAGACAAGAGATTTTTCCAACTCAAATCCTCAAATGTTTAAAAATTAATAAAAATTGCTTTGCAAGTAAAGATTATGTTGATTATTGTAAACCCTCTTAAAATTATTTCAGAAGAACAATTGGTAGGTATTACATTCCTATTATTTCAGTATGGGAATGTCTTCTGTGGGGAAGTTGTCCACATCAGAACATAAGTTGTTATTTACTGTTCCAAAACTTAAATATGGGATGTGACACAAAGGTCATTTGAAGACACATTACATTATTCAATGAATGATAACCTTACAGGATAGGATATAATGTCTTATTTAATCTTTAATAGACCACTTTTGGTTAAATAAACTGCAAGTTAAACATCTGAATGCAATATGCTTATAGATACATACTGATTTATTTATAAATCTTACAAACTGTATCTGTAGTTCAACAACCATCATGAAAACCACAGGTAACATTCTGTACAAAGCTTCTTTTTTTTTTTTTTTTTTTTGTAATTTAAAAAAAATTCTATGGGTTCTTTTATGTAGAGTTCAAACACACAGATATGGTATCATGGAATCATAGACTGATTTGGGTTGGAAGGGGACCTTGAAGACCATCTGGTTCCAACCCCCATAGCACGGGCAGGGACACCTTCCACTAGACCAGGTTGCTCAAAGCCCCATTGAACCTGGCCTTGAACATGGCTTGGACATGGGACATGCACACCTCCCCTGGGCAACCTGTTCCAGAGCCTCACCATGCCCCTAGTAAAGAGTTTTTTCCTAAGTATCTTTTAATTAAGAGCTTTAGTCTACAAAGAACAGCTGCTATGGCTGATGAAACTCAAAATCAGAACACCAATAGAAGTCTTACATAATAAAACCAAAATGATGACGTTATTACTGATCATAGGTGTTTTAAGATTCTGCTTTGTTTTGTTTGATCTTGTGTTTTTAATTTCTTTTCCGCCCACTCCTATTTCTTGAAGTTGTGTTGAGCAAGCACTGGTAGACGAGAATTCCATTATGCCACTGCTATGAGAACACACGTTCTATCAGCCTATACAGTTTGTTCACATCTTTCTCCTTTGTGATGGCCAACAGGGACTGAGGATAAGTAGATAAAGAAGTGAGATTAAGGACAGAAAAGAAAGAGAAATACTCGAAAAATGGTAGGAGAGTAAAGAAAAGTTGTTCTAAGTCTGGAATAAATGCCACTATTCTTTATTACAGATAAATAATGTTGGCAGCAGGAGGTAACTTTATGTTCACCCTGTTCTTACAATACAATATGCATCACTTGAAGGTTGGCTTGGTAAGTGCTTTTAAGATTTCTGCTCAAACATAAACTTTACAAAATACATCACATTACTCCTTCTCAGTTCAAATACAGTTGATTGCTTTTTGAGAAAATATTCCTCCATGACAGAGAGAAGGATGTTACTCTTTTTGCAAGTTGATGAACAAACTGTTGGCTCAGCTTTGTTGAATTTATCTACTCCCAGTAGACATTGACATTTTCTAGTAAGGTTACTGACATCAGGTCTGTCCATGAAAGAAATGGTGTGGAGCCTATAAATACATATTCTTCAGTTCTCTGATGTTCATGAAGAGATTTTGCTGCTTAGCATTTGAGCTAATGCTAACTCTTTCAAACCATAAAAGATTACTCTAGATGAATTATTCTTAAAAGTAATCTGAATTATATATGGTTCTCGAGGAAGAGTAATTTACATGAGTGCCTGAACTTTTTGTCCTTTTTTTCTGACATCAGCTGAAAAAATGAAGGAAAAATCAGGGTGTAATTAATTATTTTTGGCTATATTTCAACATTTAAATTTAAAACTAAGGCTACATGTCAATAGGGGGACAACAGTTCTCTGGAGCTATAAACTTTATATATTAAACACATTTCATACTGTTCCAAAAGCAAAACCATTACATTTTGTTTGAGTTGTATAGTCTAAACCATTAATGAAAATGTTCTATTGCTACATAATAGACCTAGATAATACTGTTAGGTAATGTCTATTGCTAGGTCAGTGGTAAGATAAAAAGTATTCTCCAATTACTTTTTTAATGACTACTAAGAGTGATAGGTTTCTCTTAATGTGTTCTTAATTAGAAAAACACTTGTTTTCCACCATTTATCGCTAGAACTAAAGTCCTCTTGAATTTCTGAGAAAGTTCTCCATAAGAACTTAAATGCTTATGGATAAGCACTGCTGTAGAGCAAAAGACATCTTCCTGAGACATACGACTAGGAATGTTGGGAAATATGTCATATGGAGGACAACTTAAATGGCTTTGTGTTTTACCAACCTAGAAGATATTCCAGGCTAATGATGAAGACGGTCAGGAGCCAGATGACTTGATAGAGTGAATGGGATTCAATGTTGAAATTTCAACAGCTTTCTGATTACATAATTAGTGTGATACTGCAGATCAAATATATTTCAATTTATAGGGCAACTCTGAGACCTTCAAAATGGGTGATAATGCATCTCCATGGCACTTTCCTCCTTGGCAGTGGTTGTATTAGAGCTGTTTTGCAATCAGCTCGCATATTTTTTTGCGGGCATGAGCAAGCTGCTGCCAGCCCTGAGGGAACCCTGTCCCTCCACACCAAGCAGCCCTTCCAAGCTTCATCTGATTAGCAGTACGTCTTGAAAAAAAAAAGCCCTAAAAACCAACAGAACCAAACTCACGTTAATTCCACTCAACAACATTCAGTAACAGTGCCTAATAAGCTTTCGGCTTGAGTTGTTGACTGGAGCCCATGTATCCGGGTGCTATCATTAGGAAGAAATTAGATGTATTGTTGGGATAATGGATGATAGAAAATTTCTCGTCTCTCACACACAGGAAAATTAGTAGCCAAACACATCAGAAGTGGTACAGACAGCAGACACCTCTTCAATGACCCCTGCGCCGCCATGACGAAGGCTGTCCCTTAGGCTGATCCCGCGGGAAGATCCAGCTCCCGATTGGAAATGGCGCCAGCCGCTAAAACCAGCTCCTTGCGCACACTAGAGGCTCTCAGCCCGGGGGACGCTGCTCTGCGTGGTTGATACGGATTGATCCCAGCTAGAGGAGGCAGGGCGGGTATTGCGCTCTCTCTCTCCCTCTTCTGGGCAGAGGAGGATGGGTGAATGGGGCAGAGCGGGAGCAGCGCGCCAGACGGGCGGCTGTGCTCCCCTGGTCCTCGAAGGAGCGGGCGCTGGTGCCATGGCCAGCGCGGGGAAGGAGCCGCGCAAGGGAAGCGCGCATCCTCCATTTTAGCGAAGGGCGGGCGGAGAGTTGGCTCCCAGCGCCTGGCCGGAGCACTCGTCCCGACCCCGCGGGGCACCCGGCTCCTTTTCCCGCGGGGAAGCCGGACGGAGGCTTTTCAAATGGACGCCCCGCTGCGCCTCACGTTGGTTCGAATTGGTACCAAGCTCCCCGTAGCGGCTTCCGACAAAATGGAGGACGCCGCCACCACCACCACTGCCACCACCACCACCACCACCTTCTCCAGGAGCCATGTCGGCGGCTGATATGGCGCCCTCCCCCGCGGCGGGCGGGGGCAGTAAGGCGTCCTCGGCTGAGGAGGCGCTGCTTGGCGGGGCAGGCTGTGGGGACGCGGGCCAAGCGCCCTCCCTGGGAGACGTGAACTCTATTTTCCCTGTGGGAACACTCCCATTACCCATGCTCTGCCCATCATGGGAATGGCCCCAGGTTGAAAGCCCTGATGAGGGGAGGGAAGGACCGGAGTACGACCCCTCAGAAGAGCACTGGCAGCCCCTGTGGCTCGGCGGCGGGCGAGGGAGCGGGAGAGGCGAGCCCGCGCCCCGCGGTCGGAGCGGCGGCGCCCGCGGGGACCGAGCGCACGGCCGGGACGGGCAGCGCGCCCTGCCCGCGGCCGGCGGGGCACAGCCGGCTCGGCGGCACCGAGAACTTCTCCAACTTGCCGCTGTCAAAGAGCGGCGCGGGGAGCGCCAGCGCAACCCTCGGGCACGGGTAACGAGCCGGTCGGTGGGCAGCGATCCGGGTTCCATCAAACCTGATGGATCAAAGTGGGAAGAACCCCAAGCATGGCCAGGAGGAAGATTGGCAGTTTATAGGGTCAACCGGCTGCGGGCGGCTCTGATGGATGGGCGGCGCACCCACTCGGCTAGCCCAGCGCCAGATCCCGCCCTCTGGGAAAGCCAATGCCGGGGCAGGGAGGCGGATCTCCCTGAGCTCCCTTGGCCCGGTTCCTCCTCCCCTTCGCCAGCAGCTGCGCTTCGCCCGGGACTGGACCGAGTTAGAGTTGAGGCGCCGGAGGAGTAGCGCAGAGTGCGTGCGTCCCCCGCGGGGGGGTCCGTGCCCGCAGGCCGTGGGGAGCCGGGTAAGGCGGGGGCGCGGGGCGCTGCGCCTCACCGGGGCGGGCTGGCGGGGGGCTGGCGGCGCTCAGCTGCCCCCAGGGCGGGGATGGGAGACCAGCCGCCGTACCTCGCAGCTACCCGGGCGAAGTACCCCGCGGTGCCGCTGCCGCGCCGCCACCTCTGGCAGGAGGCTGCGGGCGGCACCGCGGGCAGTCCCGCGCATAACCATCGCGCCGCGGAGGGGGGCGGATGGGGGTAAATGGGGGCCGCCCGGGGCAGCCCCGAAGGGGGGCGCAGGGGCATTTGGGGGAAGGGCCGGGTCTTCTCTAGCGCCTCCTATATTAACTCTCTCCCTCCCTTCCCCGCCGGGTCCTCGGCTGTTGTTCTGCCCCGGTGTCTCCCCCACCCACCGCCCTCGCGGCCCCCCCGCGGGAGCCTCCCTCGTCTTCTCTCCCCTTCCCTGCCCGGCGCTCCGCGGCTTCTGCCGCCGCCGCTGCTCCCCTCCGGTATTGTTCGGCTGGGTCCCTCTAATGGCGGACAGGAGGCGGTAGTGCCGCTGGCCGACTGCAGGGGGGCAAACCCGAGACCAGGGGCAATTGCCGGGCGGGGGGCGCGGGCGCTCGCCCGGCGCCGGGCCGCTGTCGCTGAGGGCCCCGCGGCCCCCTGGGCGCCGGTTCAGGGCTGATAGGGCAAGTTCGCAGGTAATACTCGCTGTTCCCCGCCGTGGGTGCCACCGCTGCCTCTGTCCCCTACACTCGAGGTAGAAGCCCCCGGTGCGGTGGCGCCCGGGAAGGGTTCCTTGTCCCTCCTTCCTTCAGCGGGGACAAGCGGCGTGGGTGTGCCGTGAGGACTACCCCACCGCCCCCGGGGAGGGCAGTGAATTTATTTGTTTATTTATTTATTTATTTATTTATTTGAAAGATTGGAATTAAAGGGAGGTGATGAGTGATGCAGGCAGTACCTGCCCTGACCAGGCGATGGAAACGCTCCTTGGGGGCGCTGCCTGGTCCTCGCTGCCCCCTGTTAACCCCATGTCTTTCCCTTAGGCTCCAGCTCAGTTTGGTGCAGCCTTGGCAGCGACCAACAAGGAGAGGGAGCTCCATTGTGAGTGCTATTTGTGTATCTGTTTCTGCCTTCGCTAGACCTGCTTACAGCGGCCCCGAACCATTCCTCCCGCCCCATATTCTCCGGGGGCAGGGGTGGATTGAGGTCCCTCCAGGGCTGGGTGGGGAAATTCCTGGGTCCAGCAGCTGCTGCCCTGGGGCGAAGCCCCAGTAATGGCTGTGAGGCGGCTCCTCCTCGGGGTGGGCGCTGCTGCTGCAGACATCGCTCCTGCAATACCAACTCCGGCAGGCAGACGACGGGCTGCTGCTTGTGCTCACGTTACCCGGCTCGGGAGGGAGGAGGAGGAGGGCATATTTCGGGTGCCCTCTAGAGTTCTGGAGCGTGCATGAAAATCCGTGACAAGACACCTTCGGCCATCTTGAATTTTTTTTTCTCGCCCCTTTGCTCGAATCGCGTGTCCCGCGCGTCATCTCGAAGCTAAGAAGAGGCATGAGAGGTTTAAAATCACCCAGCAGTTTGCGATGGAGAAGCTCACTCCATCGTCTCTTTGTGCTTTACACTGGTTCTCTACACCCTCAGTTCTGTTTGGGTGGTTTTGTTGGGTTCCTTGGCTGGGCTTCTGAGCCATCCGCTTTGCCCCTTCCCCAAAAAGCTGGAGGACACTGGGGAAACCCACAGGTTCTCAAAAGCGAGCATTTTTGGTCTTTAGTCTGTGTGGGATTTTGAGAGCAGATTTTGATCTCTGTTGGGTGTTAGGTTGGCTAAGGAGATTCTTGTTGCCAGTCCCTGTGGGTAGGGCTGGGATGTAACCTGACTCTAGTTTCTGCCCTTGTTAGTATTGGGGCTCTTTTTTAGCTGCATGGCGGATCCGGAATCGCCAAGTAGTGCAGCGAAGGAGCAAGTGAGGCGGCGAGCGCCCGGGGGAGGCTCGGGAGCTGCCGCGGCGGGCCCGGGCGCGGTGCGCGGGCTGTGCCGCCAGAGGCGCCGGCGGGCAGCGCGGCGGCTCCGCTGGGAACGCGCAGCCCGAGAACAAAACAAAAAGGCAGCGCCTGTCTTGCGTTCTGGGTCCCTCGCTTGGGTACAGCACGGGTTCAGGTGTTCCAGTCTTCCCCACCATTCATATCTTGAATTTTTTTCCTCCGGCTTTATTTCTGTCCCTTGCCGTTATACGTGGTAGATTTTCCAGATTCGCAAAGCTTGCAACTTTCTTTGTCACTTTTTGGTGGCTTATGTATACAAAGAATGAGTGGTTTGCTGCAAAACCTCACTGCGTAGGATAAGGACATCAGATCTGGATTTATTCTGAGCGTCTAAAATTACGAACCACATCAAAGATTTGTAAGGGTTTGCATGACATGTTATCATTAATAAAGTGGTCTATTTCAACCCTTGACTTGCTACAGCAGTTTAAATTTTTAATAGTAATTTTTTAACGCTTACCATGTCTTGGATGCAAGGTTATCCTCTAATTTTACTTCTGATTCATTATGCATTCCAGCCTAACAGCTGTTCTGTTTTTTCTGATGATCCTTCGTGTCAAAGTTACTTCTAGACGCAATCAAGGCAAATAATGCTTTGGAAGGAGAGGGCTGTTGTGTACTGGAGCTGGTTTGACAAAAATTTATTGCAGATTTGTGTGGCTTCTAATGGTAAGGTGAGAATATTGCCAAGAACAGCCATATAGCTAAGATTCATTAAATCTTACTGAGACTGAGGAGTAAGCACCTTGCACAAAAGCATCCTGGTAGGTGGCACGTTGTCCTCCTCCAGCTGTGATGATGGTGGTACAGCCTTCTTAGGGCATGTGATAGGACCATGCTGTTCTGGGAGGGAATGTATTTGGTGCTTAGTGCTGCAAGGTCATCTCTAGGAACCAAACTCACCAGCTGCAGTTATTTGGTGGTTAAACTAACTAGTTTTGGTAGAAGACTGTCTTAATTAGAGCAATAAATTCACTTTATTATCTACTAAATTTGCTTTATATTATTGTTATTAATCCTCTTAGGCCTCAAATATATGATTGCATTCTACTGTTGCTTGCCCTGTAATAACATGCTAAGAGGG
Source organism: Prinia subflava (assembly GCF_021018805.1). Classification (NCBI taxonomy): domain Eukaryota; kingdom Metazoa; phylum Chordata; class Aves; order Passeriformes; family Cisticolidae; genus Prinia; species Prinia subflava. The sequence goes on from NC_086249.1 coordinate 34,838,964, forward strand.
ATTTGCATCAGCAAGAATGTCAAAGTGGCAGTGAAAAAGTGAAAGCAAGTTTCTTTGTCTTTTGTAGAGCTTTTTCAAGCATACAGAGGGATTTGGTACAAAGCTGGTACAATCTCTTTCAGATATTTGCTGGGGTTGTTTAGGTTTTGGGGTTTTTTTGGTCCTGCAGCATCATGAATTGTCTTGTGTTGTTTAAGAAGTTTTCATTTTGGTTTTGAGGACTAACTACAGAATTATTGAAGTTCTGTCACATTGTTTGAGTTTGCACTTAATTGATATATACTCTGCAACAAAAGCAGTATGGAGAGTTTTGTTAAGAATGTGTGCGAAGAATTGTTACTAATGGAAAGTTCACTGTTGATGGAGAACTATTTATTCTTTCCATCACAATTAACAATGAACTCAAACGATTTGTGGAAGGGGACTGAAATTTGAGTTCACAGGTGTTCAAAAGACTACTCGTGTCCCATCTGAGAAGTTTGTTATATTTGCCTTATGAGGGCCTTCAAAGCCCCCTAGGTTGCAGTGGAGTTTTGTGTCCACTGAAATTGTGTTTAACTCCACAGCTCTTTTCAACTTCTTCTTAAGTTTGTTTCAGTGATTTAATCTTAGTAGTTGAATGTTCTGTGTGGCTAACTGGGTTGCTTGCACATTAGAGTTCAGATGAAGCTTAGCTTGTATTCCATATTTATAGTTTGCCCTGTGTGCTGGCAGATATGGCTGGCAGTAGATGCCAACTTGCTATATGAACGATTTATTCAATTTAGATGCTACTATTTACATTCTTCATTTTGGACCAAGATTTGCAAGTTTGTCAGATAGCATTTTGTACTTCTAAGAGAATTTTTTGGTAGAAGGAAGAAGTGTGAGACTTCCAGAATGCAGTTGCATGTCATGGCCTCTTCAGTTAGGACTTTTACTATATTGATTTTTATATCATAGTTTTCCAGCTGCACAGTGGATTCCAACCTCTCCTGTTTGTTGCCTGTGCTGTGTGTATTAATGTAAATGCACTTCATTGCGACTTCATCCTGCAACCTGTTTTCAGAGAGAGGTGCTGATTCATGTGTGACTGTTCTCAGATGTTTCTGTGGTTTCTAATGCATGAACAAGCTTTGTGTCTTTGCTGTCATGTGTCTCTCCATCCCTTACCCCTATTTAGATGGTTAAGCAGCATTCTTTGCTGCTGTGGTTGGCTTGGTTGAATACAATCCTGTGTATGGCCGTTGGCCTAAGAAGGCCGATGGCATCCTGGCCTGGCTCAGCCATGGTGTGGGCAGCAGGAGCAGGGCAGTGACCGTCCCCCTGTGCTTGGCACTGCTGAGGCCACTCCTCCAATGCTGTGCTCAGTTCTGGCCCTCACTGCAAGAAAGACCTTGAGGGGCTGGAGCGTGTCCAGAGAAGGGCAGCGGAGCTGGGGAAGGGTCTGGAGCACAAGGGCTGTGAGGAGCAGCTGAGGGAGCTGGGGGTGTTTATCCTGGAGAAAAGGAGGCTCAGGGGAGACCTCACTGCTCTCTACAACTGCCTGAAAGGAGGGGGCAGCCAGGTGAGGGTCGGCCTCTTCTCCCAGGTAACAAGTGACAGAACAAGATGGCCAGGGAAGGTCTAAATTGGATATTTAGGAGATTTTTTTTCACTGAAAGAGTTGTCAAGCATAGAAGCATGCTGCCCAGGAAAGTGGTGGAGTTGCTATCCCTGGAAATAATTCAGAAGTGTGTAAATGTGAAACTTGGGGACATCGTTTAGTGGTGAACATGGTGATGCCAATTTAATGATTGAACTTGATCTTAAATGTGTTTTCCAACCTAAATGATTCTATTATTTCAATGCCGCTTATTTGTACTTAAATGATTTTGACAATTTAAAGCTTTTCTTTTCCTTGAACTTCAGAAATTACCAGTTTTATATGTATTCTGTGAAACTCAGCACCACTTGAGTTCAGTAGGACACACACGAAGATTCTATGTATGTGTGTATGAGAACGTCAACAGTTGCAACAGATAAGTGACTGTCCTTTATGGACAGGGTCCACAGAGGGTTTCTTGTGCCTTCACCTGAAGTACCTCATGGACTGGATATGTCTGTGATGAAAGTTGTTTTCTTGCACTTGTTCCAGTTTGCTGTCAGAACAAAATTATTTAAATCAGTTGTTATAGTGCAGATTTTATACCAATAACATATTTTTCAAATTGCTCTTGATTCAGAGGGCATTTGTACTTGGTAAGTTTGTCCTCATGCTTAAATGCTTCGTTTTTGCCCATGTTTCCTAAATTTTTTGGCATTAGCTTTAGTGTGACTTCTTTCTCTGCCCCTTTCTCACCATCAGCTATTAGAGAATAATCTTACACGGATAGCAGGGACTCATCACAGAGGTGGGGTGCAGGAGCAAGTATTCAGTGATCTGAACAGAGGAGCTGCAGTACGGGTTTGAAACACTCAGGCATTGCCAGAGCCCTAGCCAGCCGTACGGAGTGTCACTAGCACAGGAGGATCTTGATGGGTTTGTTTGATTTTATTTGAGTTTGTTGGAGATAAGACTACTTAATGGTGTTTGTGTGGTGCAAATCTTTGTGTTTGGGTCTCTAAAAAATAAAATGTGTAATATGTTACTACTTAATTTTAAAGCTTTATGAAGTTTATTGTACAGCATCTTTAACCCTTACAAGACTATCAGAGTCCTTCAGTTAGCATCACTGTAGCTTCCAAAGCCAACATTTGTATATCTAGTGCTGTACAGAAATCTATTCAGGCTTAGTCTCTGCTCATCAGTTTTACTCCCAACACATTCTAAGCAGGATGTCATCTCACTTCCACCTTTCCCCGATGGAATAGTTTGTACAAAGTAGCTGTGTCTACTTGGGCACATTCTGCCAGTTGGGCACTAATGGCCAACTTAGGTACTTGAACCAGAGCTGCTGATGTAAACTTTTGCTGGGCCACATCATTGGGAGAGATCAGTGGCATTATGGAAGAGTTTGTGTTGTGTTTGTATTGGTTTCTAAGCTTAGTTTCATCTAATCTTTCACTGTGAAAGGTTAGGTATTGAAGAAGATAGCAAATCACACATGGAGAATTGTATGGGTTATGCCAGATTTTACTAATTGAGGGCTGCATACAGCTCACAGTCAGTCCAAGAAACATGGATGTCTGTTTTCCTCCTGCAGGTTTTTGTTGGAAAGGTATTGGCGTTTTACCTTTCTTTAGGCTCTGCTGTGCAATGCAACCGTACTGAACATTAAAAAAAGTTAATTCATTTAAATTAACTCATAGTGCAACTGTGCTCTTTTTTTTCTTCTGCTTTTTGTTTTCCCCTCTCCTTGAAAGTAACCTTGGTGAAAGCCTTACTTCTTTTTGGAGTTCCTTTTGCTTAGATCTTTCAAGCTTGGTATTTACTCCTAGTACTACATCAAATTTCTCTGAAAGTCATTTTGTTCATTTCATTCATAAACTCAGCTGTCATGCCTGTATGGATGACCTTCAAGACTCTGACTTGCTGCCCTCTAAACTAGCTAAATCTGTGTGCTTTTGACTTCTCCTTGTGGATGTGTGACCTTTAGCTGAGGCTGCTATTGCGCAGGAGAACTCTCTGCGCTGTTGCTTGTATACAGCAGTGTCATGAGATCTTTGGTTCAAGCCCATGATCTAGCCCTGGTTTTAGATGTAGCACACACTCTTCTAACAAAGACTGTAGATTTCTCCTGCATGATAAGTGGTGTCTTAACTGTTAATCAGCAATTAAGTGTTTGTTATTAGTTGTGTTAATAAATCACGTGAGTACATCTCATACTGTGCCTTTGATCTTTGTATTGTGTGGTAACAATTTTTCTTAACAGATGTGGTAAGAATGATCCTGCTCTATTGATACGGGTTCAGAATCCTATACCAGAGTGCTTTCCTGGACTTCTTTTGATTGTCCAGTCTTTTTGCATTTTATGGTGGTAAAGCCAACAGATTTTACTTATCTTCAATCTAATGTTGGGGTTTAACTGCAAAGGGTACTATCTTGTTGTTATTAATGAGATTGTAAGTACTGTTTAGGAAGTGACATCATGGGCAGTTAAAAAATTTCGTTCATTCTTTGTGGTGCTTCTCATGCTTGGAGAAATTCTGTGTGTGCACCCTTGCAGGCAGGCCAGTTGCAGCCTGTTAATGCAGAAGAAGCTGGCTTTAGGAAATAAAGCCTACTGAAAACAAACCCAAACCACTACCTTTCCTGTCACCCTGGGCCTCAAACACATCATCCTTAGAACAAGAACTAATAGTAACCATTGTTTATGGTGGTGCTGTTTCCTTGTATTCTCATTTTTGTCTCTCTCCATCTGCTGCCCCTTATGTTTAGATTGTTTGCTCTTTGAACAGTTGTACTCAGTGTTTGCACGGTGGCTAGCATGATGTGGTCTGCAGCTTTGGCTCCTGGGAGTCTGTGATAACGGTTGTGATCCGTGGGTGTGGTATTGGTGTCTTTTTTTCTTTTTTGTGTGTGTATGGAAAGGGGAAGAAGACCTAGTGTTCTGTTATATCTGAAATAATGTCATAATTTTGCTTGAGGAACAATTGATTGTTACAATACCAATCTATAAATGTTTAAGAATTCTTATTAAGTTGGCAGAATTTACCAGACATCTTTTGAGTTTATAAGTAGTGTTTGCACATATGCATGTTTGGGGTTTTGTTTATTATAATAGTAATTAGTAGTAGTAGTAGTATTTTTGCTTGTAAAGGTGTTTATGTTTTTTGAAAAGAATGTTCATTCAGGAAATGATGTTTTGTTCTGGAAGGTGATGACTCGTTAAGTAAGCCAAGTAGTATTTAGAGAGGCTAGGTAAGAAGTCCTTTGTACTCCATGTAATTAAAAAAAAAATCACAATTTAGAAATGAAGGAAAATGGAGAGCACGACAAAGGTGATTTGTTTTTTACCAGAAGCAGACGCTGGATATTTGCCATCGTCGCTGTGTTTGACCATTGTTACATATACTTCTATCCAAAGAATTAACAAATAGAAATACTGAGATGTCTGACTAATATTGTGTATGGTACAGTAATGACCTGAACTAAAATCAGCTTTTTTAGTAATATAAAAGAACTATAAAGTTTGGAGAAGATACTCAAGAATTAAGAAGGAGTAGAAAACATGCTTTCTATTAACAGACTACAGAAACTCTGTCTATTCCTCGCTTAAAGAGAATAGATTAGGGTGTGACTTAATCCTGATCTCGGAGAGACTGTGCACTCAGTAGAATGTTAGGTAATAGGATGTGCTTCCTCCGTCTTCCTTTCCATCCCCAGAGTTCAAGGCTGAATTTTTGAGTGGCAGTTACTGCCTAAGCAGTACAAAATCAAACAGGGAACTGCTATTGTACCTCTCAGCAGGTACAATAACTAGGAGTTGGAGTACCTTGTTGAGGCATCACATTCTTCATTTTAGGCAAAAGTTTATGGAGGGTTTGAAAACTCACTGCTAGAAAAATTAATAGATTTTTTTAAAATTTAAAGCTCAGAATATTCTTCCAGTTGCATACATGGAGTCAAAAGACAAAACGTTGGCTTAAAACAAAGACTACCTTGTATATTTTTCATGGGTTTAAATTTAATATCTATATTTAATGTATATGTGTTTAACGTATATATTGTATATAATGGCTATATGACCATTTAAACCAGAATAACTTAGGTTTGTCATTGTCCTTTCTGTTTGTAACAACATCAGCCTTTTCTGGCTTTTTTGACTGTTTTATGTATTTAATTTTGGGAGTCAGTTTAGGTCCATGAATCATCACAATGAAATTTGGGGGTGAGGAGCTATGTAGGTGTAGAGTATTTGCTCTTGTTTTTTTGTGTTTCAGCTTTCTACCATCTTAGCTCCCATGATGGACTGACTGTTAGAATCCTTAAATAGCTAGAGAGAAAGGGGAAAGGAGTAGGAATTTAAAACCACAGTAGTCCTGTCCAGGACTGGATGTGGTTTGTAGTTGTGGAACTGTGGCCTTAACAAATACAGTATGTATCTTACTTAAAAAATAAGACTACCTTTTACATTTTAAAAACAGTTGGATAACCTGGAGTCTTGATTGCATAATGTAGCTTGCAGCCAGCCAGCCAGTGCAGCTGTGAAAACCTATCATTCTTGCCTTGCTGACCAGATCTATTCTTGCCTTGGATCCCGTTTCCTGTCAACCTTACTCATATAAAACTTAATCTATTTTGTGGCTGTCTTTATTTTCTCCCATTTCCTTTTCTATCTCACTTTCTTTGTGGTGATAAGTTTTTCTTTCCTTTGTTATAATGTAGATTCACTGTCTTTCCTTGGTCTTAGTCTATGTGAGTTTCCATCCAACATATAGCATAATATTAATTTACTCTTTTAAATTCAGTGTTCTTTGTTCCAAATTACTTGATGCATTACATATTAATCACTGCAAATAAATGGTGTTGATGAAGCTTGTCCATGCTAGGTCCAAAATACTAGGTTGTTGACCAATACTTGATTATTTCTCAGGGATGAAAAATCTGGTTGAGGTTATTAGCTGATGTTAGTTATGCTAAAGGCAGAGAAAATGGTCTGTCTGTAAACCTGTTCATTTACAGACTTTGGTATGACAGTTTTTCCTCTTTCTAAGCATATGCAAAAATAAAGTATTTTAGAAGCATTAGTCAAAAAGATTTGCCCAATCAGGCACTGAGAAGTGGTGTGGCATTCAATATAGTGGCTACCAGTTACCTATGCAGAGCTACTTAGTCATGGGTTGTACATATGTGTGTAGACTGAATGCTAGTTTAAAATAAAAATTTAAAAATCCTGACCAGTTAAGAAGAAGCACTAATGAAGAATAATGTTAAAAGTCCATATTATTAGTTTAAAAGTGTCTTCATTTCCCGAGTGCTTGTACAATCTGGGCACTAATAAGGTAGACGACAGCTTTGGCTAGACCTGGTGAATAGCAAGTTGAACATGAATAGTGCACCCTAGCAGGATGAATGTAAACAGCATACTGGATTGAAATAAGCAAGGTGGGTAGCCAGCAGTTTAAGGAAAGGGATTGTTCCTCTCTGTCTAATATGGGAGAACACATCTGCATTGTTTAGTCTGGGTTTGGTTAGTCTCCGTCCTAATGAAGATACACATATTCTGGAGTAAGCCCACTGTAAGACCAGAGTATTTGAACACATAACAAAGAAGGAGAAACTGCGAAAGAGGGGTATGTGTTCAGTCTAAAGAGAAGGCTGAAGGGGCAGGTTACTGCTCTCTTGAACTAATTAATGTGAGAATACAGAGAAAACAAAGCCAAGCTCTTCTCCTAGATACCTATTGGTAGAATGACAGGTAATAGGCTTAAGTAGCAACAGGGGAAACAATTGTGAATAGGTAAGATAACCAAACACTGGAATGTTCTTGCTCTTGAGATTTCTGTTCTTTCCTGTCTCTGATTGGTTGTTCACATTTGCTTGGTTTATATATGATTGGCTGTACACTCAATTTTTTGTAACTTGACAAATTTGAAAGACTGTGTGCTATTTGTGTATACCAGGATTTTTTTTTTTAAATTCCAGCAAAAGTCAGGGACATCATAGATTTCAATTCTCTGTTAATCTTCATTGCTCCCTGTGGAGCAAGAGTAAGGCACATTTTTGAAATGTGTGCTGTGACCCACTGACACCAATGGCCTGCGTTCTGTTGCCCAGGCCTGACATCTAAATAAATTTACTGTTCCCTGATCTGTTTTTGATCTAGCCATTCAGTATTTGTTTTTCCTATTAAGTGTTGTAGATTTTTAAAGTTAAAATCCATAAAATGACAACTTGGCCTCTTTTCATATGTTGTATTAATGCCACTTTCTATTTATTTTTCAGGATTTTACATGTCCTTTTCCTGTTTTCATATCTTTAGCATAGGGTTTCTCTACTGTTCCTATACTCCCTTTCCACTTAGCCATCTTTCAAGTCTGTTGCTATGGTCTAGTGTTGCCTACTTTCTGGAAATAGATACACATTTGGATATAAGTAATAGATAAGCATTTGTTGTAGGTCCTTTGTTTCTCTGTCTTGTTTCACCTTTCTATATCACTATTCTATTCCTTTCTATTCTATTATTTTTATAATAAAGAATGTCCTTAGGCATCATCTTGCTGCTTGAGTAGTAGATAAAATTTACTGTCTACCACATTAGACATAATGGCTTTTAAGGCTAGAAATGGTGCTGTGTTCTTGCTGGTCAGTGTCTTTCCAAGATTAAACAGCCCTGAAATACGTAGGAAGTGTGTGGGTAAGGAGGAGAGATATGTCAGTATGGCTGCCCTAAAACAGTGTTGGTCAACATTGTGATTTTGATTTGCCATGCATTCCTGTGCCAAGTGCTGCTCATTCTTTGATGAGTAGTTTTGAGAATTACTGGTGCTTGTTTTGGATACCCCTTCATATAATTAAGTGTGAGGTTGACTCTGTGTTTTGGTTCTGTTTGTGCATGCAAGGAAGCGTTTTTTAACATTCATTGAATAGGAAGACTCAAGGAAGGGGCAGTGTTAAATAAAATTATTCAAATATTCCTGGAAGCATCAGTTGGAAAACAGATGTCAGCATTTACATGTAACAGTGATGGCTGCAGTTCAGTTAAGATGCTTAGAAGATACCAAAGTTTGCATGTTTTTGGTAAGCTTTAGCTATGTGTAAATAATTACTCTTGTGAATAAAACCAAAATTTACTGACTTGCTTCAAAATGTTTCACTAAGTAGATCTTGCTCTTTTACTGTTCTTGGTTGCTCTCTCTGCTGGATTACAGGTCTTTTCATATGGTTTTTTTTGAGTTCTCTAAAGTCTGTGTGACAGACACATTTTGAGTCATACAGAATGACTTTTAGTAAGCTCATTTCTTCAATCCATACAACTTCTTTCAAAATCAGAGGAAAGAATTAAATTTGAAGCAGCTCCAAACTTACCGGAGAATAAATTCTGAAGTAGCATCTCAAAACTGAGGTAATGAGATATATCAGGCTTTTGTAATGATGGTATTCAGACAAACAGATAAATTAGATTTGTGAACCTAAACTCAGTATCCTGTTCTTGAAAGCTTTTACCCATGTTCTGAAACACCAGCAATTCTGAAACCCATCAATTAATACATTGATGGGTTTGTGTTAAGTATTATTCAGACTCTTTAATCAGCTTGTATAGTAATTCAAGACCACCGTTTTACTTTCATGTTGTGAATACTTGCACTTGAGGTTAGACCAAAATATGCAAGTATTCCTGTTGAACTCATTAGCATGATTTGTGTGTGAAACTGGCAGATAAAATAGTTGAGTCATTGTGGCATTAATGTAATATCTGAGGCTTGCTTAAAGCCTTGCTTGCTTCAGATACACTACCCCGTGTAGCCAGTGGATATACATGCTGTAAAATTTAGTCTGACCTGTTTTAATATTCATCCTGTCACTGCTTGCTCTGTTGTCAGTAGGCACGTGCATGTTGGAGTGTTTTATGTGGTAGTTGCTGTCAGGGTAGAGCATTTCCATCAGCTTGTCATGACTGTCCTGTCTGCTGAAATGATCTCTGTGCTGAAGTTCGGAGCTGTGGCACCAACTTTGATATGTTCAGGCACAGCTGTAGTGTTCTTGCACAGAAATTTTTCATTTGGGGAACTGATCTGGCTGGAAAGGATTCTAGCAGGAAAGTCTCTTGTCTGGTTATGTGTGTGGTTGCAGGAACAGCTGTGCCACATGACAGCATAAGGATGAGACTGGACCAGGTAACTAGGCAGACCTCCAGAAGTGGTAAAACTTTCCTTAGAAATGTAAAAGTTAACAGTAAATCAGAGCTACCATGTATCCAAGGCGTATCTGAACATAAAAAGCTAAGGCTGATGACTGAATACCCCTCTGGAAGGATATAAGGAGGAAAAAAACCACAAACCAAGACAGCTTATGTGGTTACCAGTGCTAAGTGTTACATCTGGTGATTCAGAAGGGCCCTGCAAGTGCTTTGTCTCTAACGTGGAGTTCTATTCTCATGGTCTCTCCATACACACTCTATATCATTCACTGTGCCCAAATTGAGACTGCAGTAGCAGCATGCAGATTTAGCTTAAAGCTGGCTTAAATTACAACCCTTTAAAAATGTTGGGCTACTTGTATTTTTCTAGCACTTTTCACTTCTTATATGTGGGTATAGTTGGGTTACTAGTTTGCTTCACTTGCAGTAAAAAAAAGTGCTACTTTTAGGTGATTTAATTGGAGTGGTTTACTTTGTTTTAGGGCTGAACTGTGGCATACGTTCAGCCAGCCACTGGGTTGATGGTTCATACCCCAAGACAGCCGTGGTGTGTGGTTTGTATATGGTTGTGTAGGGACTGAGTGTTCCTGAGCTGTAGCAAGACATTAAGCTAGAGAGCTTCTTGATAGCTGCTTTGCAGATAGTCTTTACTGAGCTTGTGATCATCAGACAAAAGGAAGGTCAAGTGATAACAAGTGATTTTCTGTAAAAAGGGTAGGAACTTTAGAAAGTAACTGAATTAAGAAATTAAGTGATGTTATGGTCAAATGAATGTCAGGATCAGGAAGTGATCATTAGAACTGAATAGAAACAGAACATCAGGACATGTTCAGGTAGTCACTAGCCTTTAACCAAAATGTTGCCACCCATCACTCAGCTGAAGTCAGCTTGCGAGCCATAGGCTGAAATTTAGATATTTTGGGTAAATGCGTAGAGTTTCCGTGATGCTAGTGATGTCTTTTGTATGTAAGAAGATTATTATTAGTTTCCTAGGTTAGAGTAATTGCTGTACTAAGCTAATAGACATTTGGGTAACTTGTTTGCAACAGGGATGTCTAGGAACAGAAGCTTTTCAGTTATAGCCTGATTTTTCTGCAGATGTATTCTGGTTTTCCACTAGCTGGCAAAGAATTTTGTAGAGATTCCTTTGAAGCACTGTGTTTAATTCATCAGTGCATTTGTTTCATGTTTGCCCAATCCCTGTTTAAACTGATTATGTTTCTAACCTCTGTAGCCTTCTACAGCAGTGACTCTCCCAATTAAGAAGAAAATGTTTTCATGCACAATAGATTATTAAAGCTTCTTAATTATTTAATCTGCCACCTTTTTGTTCATGTAGGACACTGGGCAACTCTTACCATCTGTGTATTTTTTTTATTCTTTCAGATTTAGGCTCTTTCTTGAGTTATTTTTCTTTCAATGAGAAGTGTTTTCTATGCGTATAAATTGTTCATGTAACTCAAGTGTTTTTCCTTTTCTCTGAAAAGTGGGCATCTCATGATAAGCAAGGTGGTGGTGAAGTATGGGGTTTTTGTAGTAACAAATGTGCTCTCTTTTATTTGATTCTTTTAATTTCTTTTTTCCTCTTTGGTTGTTGATGATTGAGTAGTTTTGATTTTGAAGAGTGAGAGAGTTGCAACTTGGATCTTAAATTATGTGTATTCTTTCCCGTCCTGTTCATTACCTTTTATTTATCACTAGTGATTTTGCCTACCACACTGCTTTAGAATCAGTTCGTGTTTTCAGCTGCTGTGGATAAGTTTGTATGATTAGGAAGCAGTCATTGTGGGAGTCTCTATCTCTTTGGCTGACTTACATATGTTGATCTGCATCATTTTATTTTGGAACCCCTGTGGTATCTTGTCTTTATTGTGCTAACAACAAACAACACATGGTATTTTTCTCTTCAAATAATTACGAATCTCCCAGAGAACCTCTCCTTAAAATCTTTACTATAGATCATTTCCACAGCAGTCTTCCCTGAGTACAGTCTTTGAATGCCTTCTAGAAGACTTTCATGGGATATACCAGTTTAATCAGGGTTGGTCAAAAAGAATGTGAACCCCTCAAAAGATTTTGGCAGTAGTTGTGTGAGACGTTACCTTTTCATTGCAAAATTTGTGTTACTCCCCTCCCCCACTTTTTTTTTTGTATATTTATTAAGCTGTAGTTTTCATCAATTTATTTAGTGATAGAAGTAGGACTGTAGTCTGAGTAATTGTTCTTGCTTTCTGCTTAAGTAATTGGTTGCAGGTACTGAAATAAAAAATTGCTGACTGGCTTTAGAAATCTTAAGTGACTGCCATGTGGCCCTGGTGATTTGTTCTAAAATCCTCTCGTGTTAGCACTTTGATGCAACATTTTTCCTCTGACCTGACCCATAGAAAGAGAGCTTAGATGTGATCTTCCCTCATCTTTTCCTTACTGAAGATCAGTGCAAAGAATTTGTTCAGTGTTTTCTGGTTCAGGCTTCTTGGATACTTACTTCAAGAAAATTCTACTGATTGTAAAATTGACAAGAATTGGGATTTTAGACAAACTGTTGCTGTGACATAGGTCAGTAGCCTGTTTCTAACCAGCAGGTATATGAAATGAGTGTAAAACATCCCCCCAGTACAGTGCCACCACCTTTGTAGGTCAGAGACTTCCTGATGGTAGTCCCTATGGAGTTTTTGGAGTCTTTTTGGTCTGGTTGTATGCATAATAGAGTGAGTTTTTAAATGGCCTTCATGCTTTCAAGCTTTTTGTTCTAGCTGCTCCATTTCTTTTCCTCCCACAGAGGTTGTTCTTTCTGAAGCCAGATGTTGAAGATGAGGTTTTCTGTATTTTTATTTTTTATTCCCCTGGGAATTTAAATATGCATTTCTTGCATGCTATCTGGATAATTACGTCTTGAACTGTGTTGCGTGGCTCAGAGTTAGACTAGGATTTGGGTTTTCTTCAGAGTTCTCTAAGTGGTTGAAGTTGGCTGTGTTGCAAAAATTTTTGCCATCGTTTGGTGATGGGCTGATTTTGCTTTCCCCCTGCCCCTACTACTTGCACGACAGTAGTTAAAATGTTCAGTGGTTACATTGCAGTCTCATTCCCATTATCTCACCTGTGGTGTCACTGTTGAGTGGAAGTGATTGATAGTGTACCATTAAAGGGCTGTTTCTTCTGCTTGGGAGGTGGAATTTAAATGTAGCCCAGTACCTCTTGAGGTAAATAATTTAGTTATGTTACTGTAGTTTTCTAGCAGAAAGTTGTATTCTTTTGCTGAGGCAAATAAACCCCTTTCTTTTTGTTCCTATATTTGTGTCTTAGGATACTGTCTCCTAAATGATATCGGTTTACATTTGAAGATACCTCAGTTGGGCATTATCTCCAAAGTAGTCTTTCAGATTTTTCCTTTCTGTTGTTGGGCTTACAGCCTTTATATGGAAGCATCTGTACATGTTGGTCCTACTTTGGATGTCTGTTTCCAATGCCCTGTTTTGGTGGAACTGTAGTTTTAGCCAGATTTCAAAGACTCTTTTTGATTTTTGTGGTTTTGCTGCAAGTGTACATAACTCTGACTTTGATCTTCTGTCACCTTCATATTCCACATACTATTAGTGGCACTTGGTAAAGGCATTGAAATTCCAGTTTCTGCTTTTGTTAAAGCAGAGTTGATTTTTTTGTTGTTGTTGAGGTATTCTACACCAGTTCTTCTGCAGTTCATGATAAATTTAACTCTCTTATCATTCATCTGTGGAGTTGGCCCTACAAGTGTTACTTAGCTGTCTTTAGACCTGTAGTAGTTGTCAACATTCTAAGGAAGTGCCTGCATTTTGTCTCTTCTTTCAGGAATTAAGCGTTGAACAAAGCAATGGGATCATAATTTATTTCAGCGTGAAGACTTTTAATAGGTGAGTGATGTAGCTTAAATTAAGGTTGACACACAAGGCCTGGTTCAGGAAGGGCTGTTGAATATTGGCAGTACTTCTGTTCCTGTCCAGATGGGGTTTTGGTGTCTGTGTGCCACCACAAAGCCTTGAGCTTATTCTTCAGCAGTACTGAACATGGCATTTTCTGCAAACTCTGGGTCTCACTAGTTTGGGAGGGGGGGTTGTTGTTGTTGGTTTGGATTTTTTGTTTGAGGTGTGTTTTTTTTATTATTATTATTTGGTTTAGTTGTTGTTGAATTAGGGTTTGTTTCATTAGTTGGTTAGGGTTTTTTCTATTTCATTTTAGTTTTTTTCCCCCAAAATCTCAGCAATTCATCCAGTGATCGGTCTTATCAAGCTCATGGGTTTCTACTAATTATATTTCTATTGTAAAGCGGCTTTTGCTGTTGGCAGTTTTGAAGTGTGAGTTTTTTCCTGGTTTTCCATTCTAAGCCTATTTTTTTCACTAAGTCACTTTTTTTTGGTCATTTTTCATTTAGAAATACTGACTGTGACATTGCCTATGTGGCTTTTGTTTCTCCTTGTTGCTCGTACTTTTAGAAAACAAGCTACCTCATTTTGCACATTTTATGGGTAATTCTGTTGTCGAGTGGTAGGAGCTGTTTGCAGGGAAATATATGCAGGTTATGCTTATGACTGCACTAGTATTTAAACACTTTTTTTTTGTTGTTTAAGTACTTAACGGTACAGCTCATTAAAACGTAAGAGCTTTGTGGAAGATGTAAATAGATTTAGGCAAAAAGATACGTGTTTTGAGTCTTAACCTTGCTACATGATATGTGCATGTACTGTAATAGAGCCCAAGTCTGTCTTTCTACAAAGGATTTCTGAAAAGAGGAATCGTAAAGGTTTTGAATCAGGCCTGGGGTAGTCTTGGCCTAGTCTCATTTTTTCTCTGCTCACATCTGTTCAACTATATTTAAAACTTTAGTAAAAGCTTTATATGCTTGTGATGCATTTGTCCTTGTAGAGAAAGAAAATACATAGAATAAACCTGTGAAACTTTAAAAATGGAATTAATTCTTTTCAGCAAAATTTGAGAGGCAGAAAAATCTTAACTTTTTCAGCCCTAGAGGAAAAAGTAAAAGAATATTGGATTAAATTAATTTTCTGTGTAACTGACTGATTTCCAGGGAGGTACAAGCCAACTACATTGGTAATACAATTTTTTTTTTTTTTTTGTAAGAAACCTTCTTTCATTCCAATTCAAAGTTACCTTTATTATGGTTCAAATGCTATTACATAATGGCATTGGACTGTAAGACTAACATAGGAAGGAATTAAAAGGTGGTCGCCTCTCTTCTAGGATTAATCTGGTTCACAGCTTTTCTGTTTGGTCCTTGTCCTGCCCTCCCTGCTGCTGCTCAATTAATGGACAGCAGGGCTTGAATAGTGTAAATGTGTAGAAGAGTATTTGACCTTTATTCCTCTGGGCATCTTTACTGTTAGGGGATTTTAAGGGCTGTCCTCAAACAGTAGATAACTACACAAGTTGATGCTCTCTTAAAAATACTGCCAAGTCTGGAAAACCTAATGGCTGTTATAAAACCTGAAGAATAAATAGATGCTTGAACTTTGAACGTTTTCAGTCTCTTGTGAGTGATCACATGTGTTAATACAGATGTGGATGCCTGAATCTGTGCTAAGAATCACTGCAGTACATATATACAAGGGGAAAAATATTAGCAGTGTAAGTTTGATATTGCGTTCTAGGCCTGATTTTGTCCTGTAGTTTTCCTTTTATATTTTAACTTTAGCATAGTGTATTCTGCTACAGGCAACAAGGAGGTTGACCTGATAAAAAAAGGAAATGTAACTTCTAAGATTTTTTTTCTCAATTGCTCAGTTTAGTTGAATCATTTACTTCCTTAATATTCTAATAGAGATACACTTCTTAATTTTGCTGTTTGATAACTCAGTTGCAGTTGTGTATGGCTGTTTCTTACCAGACATGGCATATTTTTCCTCTCTATAAAGCCTTCTCAAAATGTGATGTGACAGAGTACAAGACCTCAAACAATGCTGTTGTTGCTTTATTCACAGCAGTAACTGAATAGACTCACATTCTCTCTTACTGTATGATCACAGTGCTGAAAGTCAGGTTTGAACTTAAACCATAAATCTAGAAGAAATTCAGTTTAAGGAGCATGATGCTTGAGATGACGAAATAGTTTTCGGTAGCTAATGTTTATTTCAACCCTGTTTCAGACCACAGTACTTTTGTGAAAGGCAGCAAGTTGGTAGAAGATCAGTTTCCCCACAGGAAAGAAAATAAAAGTGCTTGGAGCAACTTATTAAGGTAAACAGATTGCAGTGGATTTCTGGATGGGTAAGTATAGATGAGCAGGGTATTTCTACTACTTGTATTTGCCTTCCTGTATGAAGATTTTATAAAAAAGCACAGATAGCTCCTTTTAACATGCCACGCAAACTCAGTGATGTCACACATAAGCATATATTCTCCCAAATTATAATTGTGTCCATATTTTTCTTGTAGTATTATAATGAGATTGATTTAACTTACTGATCTTTAGTACAGATGTTTTTTAGAGCTGTCTTTAGGTTTTTTAATTTTGATTATATCTAGGTTGACTTTTACAATTTTTAATTCATGGTTGAATTGACAGTTACAAAGAACAGATTCCCCAAACTGAACAATTACTAAAAGCAAACAGATCTCCCCAGGCAAAGTAGCTGTTGGGAAGTAGCCTGAATAAACACTGCTTGCTCTTAAAAGAAACAAGACAAAGTCACTGAAAGTTGCAGGAGCATGAGGTAATAAGTCAGGACTTCAAAATGAGCTGCCAATCTGTAGTGGCTACAAATGAGACGTTGCTGTCCACTTTCTGCTGCTCAATAATGTATCTATTCCTGTCATGTCCATCTCTTCCTTACTACTTTGTTCCAGTCATCTTGGGGCTACCTAAGGAGCTTTGGCACTGTGAGGTTAGGGGAAAATCAGTTGAGTTTAAAAATCATTAGCATTCCTAATAGGGCAAAAATTTAATAGGAATTCAGTTTTTCTTTCTGTGTGCCTAACTCTTGATCTTGCTTTGCAGTCTAACAAAAGCAGTGTTAGCAGTGTTAGAAAATCATTGCTTGCTTATGTGGGGTGGGAAAGGGCCTGGGAGATCAGGATCATGTAATAAAAAGCACTGAAGATTCAGTTTCCTCTGTGTGTATGTATTGATAAAACATTGTGATGTGTATAGGATTCAAAAGTAAATGGGTGTTAAGACATTGAAAGAAGAGCATAGAAAAACTCAATTTTCTTTCATGTTATCTCAGGAGGAAAATAAAGTAAAAGGTGGAACTATTAATTCTGTAGATATTTTTAACAACTGTTACTGAAAAGTTGGGTCGTACGCTGAAGTTGGATATGTTTTTTTCTTGCTTTATGTTTTTCTTCGAACAGCAGATCTGGAATGGACACGAGTCCTCTGGGAGGATTAGACTTGTCTGAACCTACTCTTAGTCTGCTAGGGAACACCACCATGGCAGCAGGTCTTGCAAATGTAGGAAATACATTTGGAGGGCCACCAAGTTCTTTAGTTTCTAGACCTAATAAGTTCCAAAACTTGCCTATAGAAGAGGATGATGATGTAGTTTTTATCGAACCTATACAACCTCCACAAAATTCTACGTCGCTGGTAGCAGACCAAAGGAACAGTGCATTTACATCATCTAAAAATGAAGAACTTAAAGGAAATGATTGCAAAATGCTTCCTTCTCCAAAAGACTTAAATTCTCGAAAGGGGAGTATAAGTGAAACTATTATTATTGATGATGAAGAAGACATTGAAACAAATCAAGGACAAGAGAAGAATGCTTCCAGTTTTAACGAACGAAGACTTCCAGAGTGTAAAAACAGAACCAACGAGATGGAATTCTCACCTTCCAGTTTTTCAAGAAGTAAGGTAAATTCAGGAATTGGTAATAGTGGTATAACCACAGAACCAGACTCTGAAATTCAGATTGCTAATGTTACTACATTAGAAAGAGGTGCTATGAGCTCTGTCAGCGATGATCATTTAGAAAATGATGCTGACAGGCGTGACATGAACCTAATGATTACACATGTAACATCACTGCAGAATGCCAGCTTGGGAGCTGTATCTAACGGACTGCAGTCAGATAATTTTGGTGTTAATTTGCAAACATACACCCCATCTTTGACTTCACAGACCAAGACTGGTGTAGGACCTTTCAATCCTGGTAGAATGAACGTGGCTGGAGATGTATTTCAAAATGGAGAATCTGTGACCCATCATAATCCTGGTAAGTTGCAATTTTGAATGTTTCTTTAAAGGCTGAAAATAAAACGTGAAATAAATCGATTGCAGAATTTTTGATTAAAGTATTTTTGCCAGCAGCACTGCTTAGTCTTTTAGCTTAGTATGTATGAAAGATCTTGATTCCCTTCATGCTCATCACTATCTTATCTGCGACTAGAATAAAATATGCTCAGTGGCATAATACATTAGGAAACATGTCTTCACCAAAAGGATTATTAAGTATTGGAACAGGCTGCCCAAGAAAGTGGTCTCCAGCCCTGGAGATATTTAAAAGGGGTGTAGATGTGGCACTCAGGGACATGGTTTAGTGGGAGTACTGGCTTAATGGTTGCATTTGATGATCTTTTTCAACCTAAATGATTCTCTGATTATATATATGGTTTGGAAGATTTCTTCTGGGTCACAGTTAGTCCATTCTCCTTGAGTATGCACCTCTTCTCAATATGAAGCAGTAGGTGTGTAACAGGAAACTACTGTCCAACACATTCATTTAGAGTCTGATGTCCTCAGTAAGCACTGGAGTGTCTATGATAGGATAGAATGGTTTGGATTGGGAAGGACATTTAAAGATCACCTTATCCAGCCACCCTGCCATGGAAGGCTCAAAGCCCCCTCCAGCGTGACCTGGAACATGGCCGGATATGGCATCCAGAGCTTCTCTGGGTAACCTGTTCCTGTGTCTTGCCACTTTCATTGTAAAAGAGTTATGCTTCTTGTCCAGTGTAAACATACCCTCTTTCAATTTAAAGGTACTGCCTCTTGTCTTGTTACTGCAGGTCTTGTTAACAAATCTCACTGTATCTTTTTCTATAACCCCTCTTTATACATACCCCCCAAGACTGCAATATGGTCTCCCCAGCCTTTTCTTCTCTAGACAGAGCAACTCCCAACTCTTTGCTTTTCTTCACAGGAGAGGTGCTCAAGCCTTCACTCACTTTTTGTTACCCTCTTGTGTGTCTGCTCTAACAGGCCCATTTCTGTCTTGTACGGGGGGCCTCAGAGCTAGATTCAATATTCCAGGTGGGACCTCAACAGAGAAGAGGGACAGAATCACCACAGACCAGGATACAAGTGACTCTTCTGTTTGTAAGCACAGGTTGCTGGCTCATGTCCAATTTTCCATCTACCAGTCCCCCACAGTCCTTCTCCACAGGGCTGCCCTCAATCCATTTTGCCTCCAGTTTCTATTGATACTGAGGATTGCCCTGAGTGACCTTGCATTTGGCCTTGTAGAGGTCTGAGTTTTCCATGGGCTCATTCATCCAGGCTGTTAAGGTCCCTCTGGATGGTGTCCTGTCCCCTCTGGCTTATCAATTGCACCACTCAGCTTGGTGTTACCAGTAAACTTGCTGAGAGTCTGCTTAATCTCACTCTCTGTGTTGTTGAGAAAAAAAAATACTGAATGATGTCAGTCCCAGTACAGACCCTTAAGGGACACAGCTTGTTACTGGTTTCCACTTGGACATTGAGCCGTGAACTGTAATTCTTGGGATGCAGTCATCCAGCCAGTTCCTTATCCATCAAATATATGTCTCCAATTCAGCAGCAGGAACATTGTGGGGGTACATATCAAAGGGCTCGGGAGAGGTCCAGGTAGTTGAGTTCCATGTAGATGTTCTTTGGAGTGGAACTTAGGTTTTGTTTCTCTCAATGGAATATAGTTTTTGTGCTTCAGAAATGCTCCAGAGAAGGAGCCAACACCTAGTAAACTGAGGATGCAGTTTACAATTGCCCTGATCTGAACTAGGTTATTAATGCAAATGTATGTAGCTCAGCATGTTTTAAGAACTGCATACCTCTGTAAACCTTCAGTGCTGTCTTCTTCCCCACCTCTGCCCCAAGTTGTACTGACATATTTTTTTCAGCTTTTAAAAATAAATTAATTTTTTGCAAGATGACTCTGCAAATAAATGGGATAAATGACAGGAAAGGGTAATTTTATAGCACTTTAGAGCAGGAATGATCAAGAAAGGAGGGGACCAACCTGGAGAGACATAACAGTAAGAAGTAGTTGAACATAAAACTGTATAGTCTCATAAACTTGGCCGTTACAGAATTGCAGGTAGGAACCTGAAGGATGAAGACATAAGGTGGTGAGGTAAAAAAACTCACCAGGAATTAACTAAGGAAGTGTGATACACCTGGGTTCAAAGACATAAAAACTGGATTTTACAGATCCTTTGTAGAAAACTTAAAGCAAAGGAGGTAACATAGCTGAGAAGTGAGATGTGAAGAAAAGGACATAATATAAAAATCGGTATCTATGAAGCTGGGATATGGAAAAAGTAAAAGAAAAAAAAGTCAAGATCTTCAGATGTTCTTCTGGTATGTGTGTGGCAGAATAAATGCAACAAAATATCAAGGGAGGCTATTTGAGGCCTTAGAAAATAAGGAATAATTGACATAACCTTAATGAGATACTATTACCTACCTTAATTAAGTGTTAGTGGTGCTAAAAGTTTCACCCCCAAATGAGTAGCAAACTCAAGTTTTCATGAGTGGCAGTTGAGTGCTGCTGGAATTACAAGCAGATGTAGCTCTATTGCACCTTCTGTGCATTCCTGATAAGAGAGGCAATGTGCTTTCTCACTTGAAATCTCAGAGAAAAGAGTATCTCAAAGTGTTTTGAAGTGTTAAGGTGTTACCAGGATATTAGTATATTTAAAATAGTAGAAGTATAGAAAAGTTTGAAGAGGGCATTTGTAGTAATTTTAAATTGAAGCACTCTCGTAGCTTCTTAGTTTGCCAGTAAGGATATTCATGCCTTCAAAGGTAAACATCTTCAATGCTTTAAAGAAAAATGTGTTTTGTTTTGTGTCCTTTTCCCTTCACCTTTTCATTCCAGGTCTTCTGTTTACTTTCAAGCAGTAAAAGAGGTAAATTTCTAGCTTGTCTTGAGTAATAGGATATCCTTGACAGCTAAAAAGTCACACCAGAAAATTGTCTTTTACCTGCTAAAGAATGTGTGTTGTTTCTTGCACTAACAAGTGTTCTTGGAACTTTGTCCCTAAGTGGATTTTAATCTGTGTGTCAGAATATGTTGTTAATAAAATCCTTTGGGGAAAGAAAGAAAATAGGAGGAAAGGGTTCCTTCTATTTAATGAACGATTATGGATTGAAATAATGCCCCTTAAGAATAAGGTATGGCTGTTGCTCGTGTCTGTAGGTTAATGTATTTGTTATCTAAAGTCATAGAATTTAAAGTAATCTTTCTTATATTTGGGTATTAGTTGTAATAACACTCCAGAAATACTCTGAATCACTGCAGTAAGACATTCAAGGCTAGGTAAGTCCCAAGTGCTGTCACAGTGTTTGGTTTAACTGGCACACCATTGAAAATCTGTGCAAATGGTTTTTATAATGCAAAATTGGTTCTATTCAGTTTTAATTCATGCTTAAGTAATGTATTAGTAGTGGCAGTCTTCAGAAGGTAAACATTTCTAAATTCAGATGATAATCACTTTAAATGAAAGCTTAAATTCTAGGGAAAAGCCTAGAAATGGCATCTTGTTGGGGTACTTCTTTCCCCCCTGACCTGTATCTTCTGCTCCAGACCAAGTTACGGAGCATGTACTTTAACATATGATCTTTATAGATGTATTTCTTTCAGAAAAAAAAGTTTTGATTACATTCTTGTTATGTGAGTTACTTGTATAGCAGGTTTTGCAACAAAAGGGCAGGGATGACTTTGTTCTGTAGTAGTTTATTTTCCAAAAACACAGTTTGAAAACCAGTGGAGTCTGAAACATGGGGACATGGATCTGTGTACTGCCAAAACATAACAAAATATTCTTTTCTAGGCTCATTGATGTCTACTGAGGAAGACATATCTATCTCTCATGACTTTGCAGGTTCACTGCTACACAGTATAAATCTCTGGCTGAAGGCTGGACTGGGAGCCAGTTCTAGCATTTATCACTGATGGACACATGATGCTTGTTAAAGCTTTAGAACAAAATAACTAATGAAAATTTCAGATCTGTATTTATAGAGTTTGTCTCAAACATTGGTTTAGAAATTCCATGTTGTCTGTTGGTCTTTTTTTTAATTGCAGTTTTGTTTGTCTGAAGGTAAGATTGCCAGCTTGCCAACTCAGTGCAAGTGAATTGAAGTCTGCAAAACCTGTCACTAGATGTAGGATGGGACCATCAAGAAATTTGTTCATGTTCTGAAGCTTTGTAGCAATGGAAAGTGGTACCATCGAACAGGATTTTTTACATTAAAACTGAATTTAAAATAGGTTTCTTCTGTGGTCATTCCCACAGTAAAACGATTTTATGATCATGCATCTGTGAATACTACTGTGTACATATGTATCTTGTCTCTTGATTTACTTTTATGTTTGGGTTTTTGTCTTGAAGATTCTTGGATATCCCAGTCAGCTTCCTTTCCTAGGAATCAAAAGCAACCAGGTGTGGATTCCTTGTCATCTGTAGCATCACTTCCTAAGCAAATTTTCCAGCCTTCTGCCCAGCAACAGCCTTCTAAGCAGGTTAAAGTTACGTGTGCAAACTGCAAAAAGCCTTTACAAAAGGGACAGACTGCGTATCAGCGGAAAGGATCTGCTCACCTTTTCTGTTCCACTACCTGCCTCTCATCATTTTCACACAAACCCACTCCAAAGAAACTTTGTGTCATGTGCAGAAAGTGAGTTTTGTGTTTTGTTTTACTCTAGCACCTAAATCCGGTACTATGTAAGATTCTTACACATGTGAGAGTTGCTCCATTAATGATATGAAACCTGATTATAGAAGTGCTTTAGTGTTTGGAAATGTTGAATTCATTGTGTCTAACAAAATAATACTAGCTTTTTAATTCAGAGTAGGGGATATTGTTTTGTTGAAAGCCAGTACACTAAAAATAACTGACCTTTTTTTTTAAAGACAAGGTGTCCAACTTGTGGCATACCTTGTGACAAGATAAACTTCATATATGAAGTCCTTTATGAAAAAGGTGGACCTTGAGTTGTGTGACAAAGCACTCATTTTGATAGATGAAGATGTATAATCAAGAGGATTTAAAAAGATGAGCAAGAAGCTGGAAGAAATTTGGGAGTTCTTCCACTCTTGGTCATACAGGGATAGGAATAGCCTTAGGTTTTCCCCATAAGTGAGGCAACTGGCAGTTTTGTGGCTGAAGATACCTAAGTGGGCAGTACAGAGGGAGTAAAAATCATAGCTAGAAGTAGCTTATTCTGAATTACTGGTTGGGTTTGACTTATAGTTTTTCATGATTTGTCAGACTTGAAGTTGGCAAAGAGAAGTCTTCTGTAGTTGTGTTCTTGTAGTGTTAAGTGTCCAGACTGGCTGTACTTTCTTTTTCTTTCAGTGTACCGTTTGCTGAGCTTTTTGCACTTTCTTCATATTCTCAGTCTGGTACATGGTTAAAGGATGAATTTTTTGCTGAACTGAAGAAGGCCTTTGTTAGTGTGTGCTCCAGAGAGTGTGGTCTTTGCTCAGTCACAGACTTAAGCCAGTGAAAAGAACCGTTTACATCATTGTCCCGTGTGCTGGATTAATGGCTAGTGTTCAGATGCTAGCTATTGGTCCTTTTTTTCCCTTGGCTCTCAGTAAAAATAAGCTATAGAAAATGTTGATATCCTGCAAATTCATACCTTGGTACCCCAAAAACCTAGAAAATGTAAGAGATTCTAGCTTTTTAAAAATAAGTGTGAAAACTCAAATTCTTAAAACCCTTCCATCTACAGGGCTAGTTAAAAGTAATCCTTGCTCTTTCTATTTGCTTGTTATGTGTTTATATGCTATTATTTTTTTAGACATAATCTGGTGACAACCATATTCAGCATGATCTATAAAGATGAAGGTTAGACAATTTTTTCCTGGCTGAAATCATGGCTAAATGCATGACCCCTTGTCATTTTGGAGATACTTAAGCTGTGTATTGCAAGAGGCTACATACAGAACTGCCCTAAATGAAAAGGCATTATTTTTGAATAATGAGGAAAATATTTTATTTGTAGGTTTTAAGATTAAAGAGAATCTTTGTAAAGTCACCTTTGACAGTTTTTGAGGTGCTGTTAGTCTTTGCTTTTCCACCACTATGATGCTTTTACCCAATCACAGTTAAATAGAAGATAGTGTATGCACTAAATTGTTCCTCTGTGGCACTGTTCCCCCGTATAACCCAACAGGAAAACTCAAGATTCTTAGGCGTTTTATTATAAATCCCTTTTCCTGCATTCCTCTGAACTCTTCTGTAACTACATAAATAGCAAGCTCCTCAGGGCAGGAGCTCTGCCTTTGTTTTGCAGAACAGGAATGATAGCACTCTCTGACACAAATCTTAGTAGTTCTCCAAAGGGGAAGCCAAACTCTGCTGACTTCCTCTTGATGGAAGAAGGCAAGCTTGCAAGTGTTCCTATTGGGGCTGTACAAGTCTATTTTCAAAGAGAAGTGTGTCTTTGAAACATGCATTTTTGTGTAGGGAAACATGCATTTTCCCTGTTTTCCCAGTGGTTTTTACCCATCTTAGTTTTAAAGCTTACAGGTGTGTGTGTGTGACACGTGTGTTTTCCAACCATTACATCTGATGGTGCATTAGTACTGCTTAGTTCTAGAATAATTTAGTGGGGAAAAGATAATTCAAAGCCAAAGAAAAAAATAGGAGTTTACACAGTAAAGACTTAGTTACAGCAGTTGTAAAAATATTATTAAACTTTGTGTTCATCCTGCGATTAATAACTGTACACTCAAAAAACTTTTGAAATGTAAGCCTTGAGAGGAAGAATTAAATCTTATAACATGTGAAGGGTTCTTGTATATATACGTATTTATACATAAGCCTTTTTTTTTTGTATTTCAGAGATATAACAACAATGAAAGGTACAATTGTTGCTCAAGTAGATTCAAGTGAGTCTTTCCAGGAGTTTTGCAGTACATCATGTTTATCCTTCTATGAAGATAAACAGAATCCCTCAAAAGGAGCCTTGAATAAATCAAGATGCACAATCTGTGGTAAACTAACTGAGGTCTGGTTGACTGTTTTTTGTCTTTCTCAATAATGACATTAATAGCTTATATACTGAATTAAGAATATACTGAATTAAGAGAACTGAAAAGAAGAAAATGTAAAATCTTCAGTATTTTGAGATATTAAAATATATAGGCTTAAATATTCAGAAAGAGCAGCTGAAGGAAGAATATATTCCAAGAGGTTGATATTTGTTTCAGAAACTTGAAGTGTCTTTTACTGATAATGTGTTCTATGAGGCATAGAGTCTTGTAATTGTAACCTAGATCTCTAACATAAAAGAATTGCTGATGAAAAAATGTCAAGATCCACTGTACTACCTAGTTTTTTAATGAATAATTTTAAAGGTAATGCAGATGGTTTTATAGATCTGTAGAATATGTGTAATTTTAAATTCTCATGAATGTATGTATTTATTTTTGACACCTTCTTGATTACTGAGCCCAGCATAGTTCAAGCTACTGCTTTACACAGCATATTGTGTGGCCAATCTTCACATGCCAGGTTCAGGTTCTTTACCTGTAAATTGACCATTTTATAAAATTGCATAAATGGCCATTCTGCTCTCATATGCCATTACCACATCCTTCCCTCTGATCTTTGCTTCCAGGCTAAAGGGTAGATGAGTCTAAGAGGGTTTTCCTAGAACTTTGGAGACAGCAGAAACATCCCTTTCTGCTTGTATATTTCATAGTCATTTCAGGTTTTTAAATAGTGAGATAGTTATTTAAATGTAAGGCTTCTGGTGTACTAGTTTCAGGTAACTTTGTGATTGTCTAGTGATGGAATACTTTTTTATTTTTATTTTTTAGATTCGTCATGAAGTTAGCTTTAAAAATATGACACATAAGCTGTGCAGTGACCATTGCTTCAATAGATACAGGATGGCAAATGGTTTAATAATGAATTGCTGTGAGCATTGTGGGGAGTATTTGCCCAGTAAAGGAGCTGGAAACAATGTCCTTACTGTTGATGGTCAGCAGAAAAGATTCTGCTGTCAGAACTGCCTTGGTGAATACAAGCAGGTAACAACTTCTTTACCTATTAATTAAAATTAAATAAACATTAATAGCTCAGTTCCTAAGCTTATCCTGTTACCAATAGCATGGGTTTACTTCTCCGAAGAACACATAAGTAACAAAGGCTTGTTACTTATGAGAAAAAACTATCTGCAGTGGACCCTTTACTACTGTCTCTTTTTGATGTTGCTGTAGTAGCGATACCTATTTGTTACTAATGAAACTATAACAGAGATTAAACTTTGTTAATAATTTCTATTTTTTCTACTAGTTGTCTCTGAAGTATATTAATAGCAAGCACACCACACAGGCTTTACTGGTCCTTAAGTTATGGGGTTTTTTATGTAAAAGCTCACTTGTATGCAGTTGAAACATTAAAAAATACACAGAACATACAGATTGGATGTTGCTGTGAGAAGGCTCCAGCTGGTGACAGTTTGGCTGTGTACTTGCACTAGGTCTCATCTCCTTTGTACAGCACAGAATTCAAAAAAATGTTGCTTTCATCCTTCCATGTGTTCAATTTTATGCTTTCATTTTATTTACTTGGTTTGTTTTTCTTTTTTTTTTTCAAGACTGTAAGATAGTAGTAACTGTGTTTAAAAACAGTTCCAAATCAAGAAACCTGATGCTAAAGTCTTCTATATTTTGCAGAGCTAGCTTTGCTCTGAACTGTTGCTAATGCTGGCTAGGAGGTTTAAATGCTAATCACAATATTTAGTATAATAGGATAGCTCTGAAATATTAAATATTTCAGGGGAGGATATAGAATGTGGGGAATTGGGGGCACTTATTATTTGGGTTCTTTTGCTTGGAACGTTCTGCTCTGAATTTATAGGGGTAGTGTTCCAACAGTGCTGTTTAACTAGCAAGAAATTTATGTTTCTGGTTTTGAAATGCACACTTGAATATGTGCGTGGCCCCAGTGATGCACCTTGCTCTGGGGCTCATTCTTCATCATCTCCCATTTTCAAGAAACCAGTGGTCCAAGAGAGGAGGCATTGCAGGGCTGTGTTGTTTAAGTTCTTTAATGTACATCATGTGTGCTTGTATTTTCTCACTGGATGCTGAGCTCTGATGCTTTTGGGGATGGCTGTCCTGTGTGTGAAGAGCAAAGCTGGAAACGTGCGTTTCTAAACAGCCTAACTGGAAACATAACATAAACATTATTTTTTTGCCACAGCTGTGCCAAGAGGGACAGGATAGGTTTTCAAGCTACTAAAAATGTAGGCATGCCCAGAAGCCATGGAAAGATTTGAAGAAACTTTGAATACTTTCTCTTGAAGAAACAAAAGTGCAAGAGATTAACTTTGAAAGGAGACATTCCCACACAACCAGTATAACTTACACTGCACATGGAATTATGAAATAAACATGGAGTTTTGAGGTTGAATGATAAAATTTGTACTTTAATGACAGAACATCATGTATTTGTTCACATATTGTTGTATTTTATGTTTAGATATGTGTTTGAGAGTGAGAAGAGTATGGGTAGCAAGTTTTATGTTCTGGTTTAATTTGGGGAGGAGGAGCGGGTTGCAGTACCAAGAATCTTGATATGTAGTGTCAAGTTGGTGCATTATTGTGAGAACCTTTAAAATTGAGTCATGTTGTTTTGGTTCGTTCACTTCTAACAGTGCATTTTATGCAAGCAAGTTCTTAATTCCTTTATCAAAATATTTGGTACTAGGCAACTATAATAGTCTGTGAGAAGCTTTGCTTGAGTGCTTGCGCGCATCTGTTTTGGAATCGTGATTAAGTGTAATTATTAACTGGTAGGTTTCAGATATTCACAGTGTGAGGAGTTTGGGGTATTACTAAGAGAAACTCTTCAACAAAGATCTGGTGGGACCAACCAAGTGGCTTTCTGTTATGGAGTAACTACTAACTACCCCAGTGGATAAGGGAAGGACTGTAGATGTTGTTTATCTGGGCTTTTGTAAAGCCTTTGACATGGTCTCTCACAATGTTCGTCCCTCCAAATTGGAAAGTGATGGGTTCAACAGGTGGACTCTTAGGTGAATTAGGAATTGGTTGGATGGTTGCATCCAGAGGGTGGTGGTCGATGACTCAGGTCATGATAAACATTGGTGACAAGTGGTGTCCCTCAGGGGTCCATATTTGGACAGGTGTTATTTCATGTCTTCATTAATTAATAGACAAAGGCACCAAGTGCATCCACAGTAAGTTTGCAAGTGACACCAAGGTGAGGGTGCAGTGACACACCTGAACAATGGGATGCCACCCAGAGGGACTGGACAAGCTTGACGTGAGTGCACAGGAATCTCAGCCGTGTCAAAGGCTTCACAGAAGTCCAGATGAAGGACAAAGACCAAGTGCAAGGTGCTGTACCTGTCTTGGGGCATCCCCCAGTGTCTGTGCAGGCTGGGGAATGAGCAGATGGAGAGCAGCCCTGCTGAGAAGGACTTGGGGGTGCTGGTGGGTGAGAGGCTGGCCCTGAGCTGTCAGTGTGCACTCACAGCCCAGAAAGCCAAACGTGTCCTGGGCTGCATCCAATGGTGGGCAGCAGGGCAGGAAGGGGATTCTGCCCCTCTGCTCTGCTCTGCTGAGTGCTGCCTCCAGCTCTGGGTCCCAGTACAGGAAGGACATGGATCTGTGGGAGTTAGTACAGAGGAGGGACACTTGAGATGATCAGAGGGAGGGAGACCCTCTCCTATGAGGAAGAGCTGAGGGAGTTGGGGTTGTGCAGTCTGGAAAAGAAAAGGCTTCAGGGTGACTTTCCAGTAACTGAAGGGAACTTACAGGAATGATGGGACAAGCCTATTTACAAGAGCAGGTAGTGATGGGACAAGGGGAAATAGGTTTAGATTTTAAGAGAGTACATTTAGATTAGATATTAGGGGGAAAAAATTTACTGTACATGGGGTATGAGGCACTGGAACAGGTTGCTCAGGGAAGTTGTGGGTGCCACATCCTTGGAAGTGTTCAAGGTCAGGTTGAGCGGGGCTTTGAGCAGCCTCATCTTGTGGAAGATGTCTCTGACCGTGGCAGAGGGGATTGGAACTAGGTGATCTTCCAACCCAGACCATTCTGTGATTCTACGACTATATGAAAGTCAAACCATAAATGTGGAAGTTCTCCTGGTGTATGCTATAGGTGTCCAAAGTTGCTCAGGACACAAATGCTTAAGAATAGTTAGTTGATACAATATTTAGGTTTGAAGTTTCAGGTTTTTTGAACTGAGTATGTTCAAGGAGTTCTGTTTTTTTAGAACAGAAGTTTAGACTTTTTTAGGCAAATATCACTGACAACCCAGTGGGCCACAATTTGTAAATTATGGGTTGTTTTGTTCAGTTGTAACAGTGTTTCCTTGAAAATTACTAGATCTTGCTTTAAAGGAGAACTGCTGAAGGAGAGATTTTGGGACAGTTGTTATTGCATACTGAAGTAAACTCAAATGAAAGAAATAATACAGAAAAAGTTAATGTCATTTGATTCCAGCATTGTGTTGTACAACTAATTATTGTGTGTCACCTAAGAGTTTTAGCAAATGTGTTCTTACAAACAGTTGTAAAATAAATAGGTCTCATTGGTATAAGCTTTGTATTAAGCAGTTTATATTGTAAATGTCATACACCTATCAATATTGCTATACATTTGTAGTAGTAATAAATGAAAACTCCTTATTTACTTGTACCTTTCTATATACTTAATTACAATTTTTAAAAAATAAATATTACACTGATTTGAACACAATTTTTCAATAACTCATCATGGACTTTCTTTTTGTATTTTCTTGGAGTGAAAAAATTTAACTTACGGGTATTAAAAATTACAGTGGCTTTCAAAATGGCAATTTTGACAAAATGACAAATTTAATTGCTATTAAATTACTGCAAGTAATCCGTCTGCTGCAAAGTGTGTCTTTCCTCTGCTTTAGACTGTTCCTGGGAGTAAGAAACTGTTATTCCTGGGATGGAGAGTAGGTTTTTTCTCAAATGTCATAAGTCACCTTTCAAGGTGATGGATGCACTTAGCTTCCTATATACCAGTTTCAGAACCTGCTTTAAAAATTGACATACATGATCTTTAATATTGTGTTATATGGCGTGATTTTCTGAGAGGTCATTGTTTTTTTTTCTTTCATAAAACTTAAATGATTGATGAGCTTAGGTGTCTTTTAGTATTAAAAAGTTATGAAATATAAATAATTATTTCTGAAATAATTTAAGATAATAACTGTGCGTAACATAATTTATGCTTACTGTATTTATATACAGGAGCAAGTTAATTTCTCTGTGACACAACAGCCATTTGTGAAGACAGCTGTGCAAGTCAAGCTTTTTAAAAAAGATAAAACAATGATAAAATAATTTCTCAAAAATTATAATAAGTGACAATTTAGATAAAATGTGAGAACAAAACTCTCATTGGAAGTGCTTAAATTTTTTAAAACCTGGAGATTACAATTACAGCTAGATTATACACTCCAGCTGTTGCACTGAGGTTCAAACCTCACATGTAGAGGTTCAAGAGGAACTTTGAGAATGACCCAAAACAAACAAACCACACTAGAATCAGAATGGGAGCTGACTAAAATTGTCTGTTATTGTACCAATATTGAAACACTTTATTTCTTTGAGCAGATACTTCGTATAGGTAAAATGAAAATGTAAACATTTAAAAAGTTACTTTAGTGATTCATTTAAAAATTATCTGTGCAGTAAATTGGAAGTGACCTCAGATATGCCTGCCATAAAGATGGTAACCACATGCAGCATTGTAGCTAGCTTGTTTCAGTATTTTTGTTTCTGCTACAGTTGGATGCTTTCTGTCTCCACAAAATTAGTGAACTTGCTTTTCTAAGTACTTCCATGTTTGTGTCGTGGTTTGCTAGATTTTGGTACAGGCTTGACAACCTTGTTTTAAGAACCAAGTGGAATATCCTGTGACTTTATTACTTAGCTTGTGCAACCAGCCATAGCTTTTAATTTTGAGCTTTTCCAACTAAGCTAAAGCAGCATCTGTGTCTGCTTTTAAGAATATTTTGCTTTCTTGCCTGATCAGTCCATGGTGCTCTTGATTCTGCCAAGGAAGTATTTAATGCCTTGCTAGTTAAAAATGTTCCTTTACTTTTTTTACTTTGCGTCTGTAACTACAGTTCTTCTCAGAATGTGACCTGAGATTTGTTGGCTTTGGGGGCTTCTTAAAGTGAAGGTCTTCATCTACTGCCAAAAAGGAGGTGGGGGAGAAGGAGTGGGAAAGGAGCCCTAGCTGTTTCTTCATAGCCTTTTTGATAGCTCTGGATGGAAGTGATACTGAAAGAATGAAAGCCATATGAATCTTTCTGATTGGGGAGGATGCTTGCAGTGTCTAATTAAAAACTTTTCAGTACTAAATAAAAGTGTATTTGGTTACTTGATTGGATGAAGTCTTACTACTGAACATGCTTCTAGACTAACAAGTCGGTGCCATGCCCCCAAGCTATTCACTTACAAGCAATAGAAAAAAACACTCTAGGCAATTGTGCTTCCTTGTTCAGTTTCTGCTCCTTGCCAAGGAACTGCTTTTGTGAAGCTCTTAAACCTCATTTGTCTGTTTTATCCTGTGCAGGGGTTTAAGAGCTTTCACTGATACAGTAACAAGCATATCAGTTCTGCAGCTAACAATTAATTGCTTACATAGAATTTGTATTGCGCCTCATCAAATGTCTTGTTATCTATTGGTTTAAATATCACCAAGTGCTGTAGTAGAATGTCCTGACACTTAGCACTTCAGTGGAAGCATCTTGTGTCTTGTCCCATGCAGTGTCTGGGTTTTTTGCTGTGCTTCTTTGCTATTAACATGGAGTGTCCTTCCTGTCTTCCTTTTTATCTTTATAGTACAATGAACTACAAAATATAACCACTTCCTGTTGTTGTTACTGTTTTATAAACTCATTTCCAAGTTCCAAGAGAAAGTACTATTGACAAAGTTGGTAATTGCTAGAGTTGAACAGCCCACTTAAATTAAAATGTGAAAAGTACTGTTTGTTTGGGTTTTTTAAAAAAATTCTTTTGCTTCTTAATTCTGGTTCCTTTCAAAGAGAAGTTCTGTGGTTTAATAGTGGAGTTTCTTCCTCATATAGTAAACCACTTCTGTTTAGTTCAGGTAATGCTCAGTTTAGTATGAAGTAATCTCTGATAATACCATTGTCTCATACTATGCACACTTTTACAAATGGAGATAGCTAGATATTTTTTATCCCATCTAACATGGTTAAAAGACAGAAATCTTTATTAACCAAGGAAGAGTAATTTTCACTTTCTTCGTGCTTAGTGATAGGAGGAGGTTTTTTGAGACCTTGGTATTTCTGACCCCAAGTGTCTTGCATCTCTGAGCATCTCTGATCAAAAACTACCTAAAAACTACCCTATTCTACCTTTTCTTTTACTGTTTATTTACTCCTGCTTTCTGGAACCATTTATTTTGCCATTTCTTCTTCAAATGTTTGTCTTCCAACTGTACAATTCACTGCTTTTCAATAAAAACTGTTATCAGATTCCTTAGGCGTCTGAATATAGTTTATCATAACTGCAGAATACTAATATGTAGCTATTTTAGAAGGTGAAATTAAATGGGTCCATCAGAAATGTTAAAATTGGTTTGTAGTTCTGAAGAAAACTACATAGAGTGATTTGGGAGCACAGGAGCTTCTTGGAAAGGGGAAGCGAGGAGGTGGCATGACTAGGTGTCTTAGTTATGATGGATATAACCACATCCATACAGTGGTGTACGTGGAGTAATTACCTGGGAGGGGTTCAGGGGAAGAGAGAAAAGACGGAACAGAAACAACTGAAACATTCGGTTATGTAGAAGTAACTTGCTTTTTGAGGCAGATGTTTTCAGCTCTACTTCTCTCAGAGACAGGAAGACAAGTTATTGAGAGTGGAAACAAAACCAGCAAAAAGACAGGACACTGGCAGCTGGAGATGCCAAGTACTGGATAAGTTATCAATCAAGTTGTTTCCAGAGTTCAGCTGATAAAATGTAAACGTAAAACACTTGATGTTCAAGGTTGATAAAAGCAATTGCTTCATCTTCTGCTCTTAGGACTTGGGTACATGCTGTTGAGGAAGAGTTTGATTGTTATTCTTGGGAAAGATGATTTGGATGCAGTATTTTAAGAGAAAATAAATTATGCACTTTCTTCCTTCTTTTCTTACAGATTCTGCTGATACCTGGTTCTTTTCTTAGGCATGCGTGTTGCCTCTGGATCCATCAGACCATGCTTTTAAATGAATCTGAAGTGGTTTAGCTGCCATTTTGTTGATTATGTTTCTGAGGGATCTCTGTTATAGAATTCCATGTAGCACATGTGTCTGCTTTTCTACTTACAGAAAGTGTTCTCTTCTTTTCTGTTTGAACACAGGTGTACTGTGTTTCTGTCCTGGAATTTCCTGGTGTTTTTCTTAATTCTAATCCAAGCCTCTTATTTCGTAAAGCTACCAGGGAGGTTTGCCTGGATTGAGAAGTATTTAACAATCTGTTTCACCATGGAGTTTTAACTACAAAGCATTTCCTTTAACTGGAAGCAAATCTTTGGGCTGCTACATAGCATTGTAGCAATCAGCTGCTGTTCTGATATTTTCTGTTGACTGGCCTTTGCATGGGAGAAGCAGGAAGAATGCTCTCTTACACTGCTGGCGTGTCCTTATTATGCTCTCCTAGCCTTGTCAAGGCCTATGAAGCAGATGATAATCTTTTCAGTTAAGAATAAAACTGTCTAGCACAGATGTCTAGATTCAAGGCAGTAATAGCTTTATTGAAGTACTGATGTAACAGTATTTGAAGAACAGAGGCTTTCATTAGTTTCAGTTGCAAAGAGAAATGAGGCTTCTAATATGCCGTGAAGTTATCATATTGCTCTGACAATTATTTTGGAGTTCAGTCTTTATTCTTTGTAGGGTACATGCAGCAAGAGCTCTAGACTTCAGTTTACATGATCCTTTCAGTAAGATATAAAAGAAGGTCAAGATTCCTGCTAAAATTGTAGTTGCTAATAGTGGCAAGAATAAAAATTCCTCAAAAACATTCTAAGTGAATTTTATTTCCAGGAATTAGTATTTTTGTTGAAACAATTCCTTAAGTTCTGAAAGATGTTGCATTCATCTGCTTTGTCTTGCATTTTGGTAGCTGCTTTTGTAGTTGCCCATTTGAGTTGAACACTGTCCTAGTGAACAGAAGGAATATTTGAAATATATCTAGAACTAGTGACTTGCAAGAGTTTTCATATCACATTGTTTAATGTCTGTTATCTGTTGGGAGATACCTATCATGAAATAGACCTTCTAGAATTAAGTTTCCAAGGATATACAAACAAGTCTTGGAAAAAATGAGTGAGTTAAGAATAAAATATAATGAGAAGAATAGTCAGACTTCTTCATCTACCCTAGACTTTATTCTTTGGAAGAGGTCAGATATGCAATAGAATCTAGCCAAAAGTAGGTCATCTCAATGCAGAATCTAGATGAAGTTGTGAAGGGGAGTTTTAGCCAGACAACTGTGCATCAAACTTCCCCTCAGAGGGCACTGAGCCTTCATTTTCTTGGAATTTTGCTTCTGGATTAGCTTAGTTTATTTGTACTTAGTAATTGATACAGTTTTCTTTACTAATTTGATTGTGTTTTAACTTCAGTTTTACTTGAAATTACAGTCCTCAAATGTGCGTGTTTTCATAGGATGCTGTAGATGTGAATTTGCACATGGATGGAAAATGCTTGATACTTTCTGTTGCAGATTGGATTTGTGTTAATTTCATCTTTCAGGGAAACTTGAAGCTGAAGCTAGTTTGACTCTGCAGGTTTTGTCAAGAGGCATTTTTTTCTACTATTGAAATACCATGGGAAGAACAGTACTTGATCTGAAATGGAAGATAATTGAGTTTTTGAGTGTCTCCAAGGATGGGGACTCCCCAACTTGTCTGGGCGACCTGTTGCTATATTAGCAGGACAGGGGAGGTGATTTTTGTGCCCCATGCCACCCCTCATCCTTCTGCTCTTGAGACTGTATCTGGAGTACACTGACCAGTTTTGGATTTGGCAGAATGAAAGGCATTGTCCTACTGGTGGAAGTTCATTTTGCTTAGATGGCTGGAGTAGCTGATGTAGTAGGACAGGCTCAGGAGAGGTTACTTTGTTCAACCCTGAGAAGCATGAAGGGGGATGAGTTAGCTAATGGGAGGAGACAGGAGACAAACATCAACTCTAAGAATAGAGTCGTGCAGTGGAAGAAAAAAGGGCAAGAGACACAACTTGAAAACAAGGAGAAACTTACTTAGATAAAGAAAAAGGCGATTTGGTTTTTATTTTTTGTTGTGTGTTGGTTGGTTGGTTGATTTGTGTGTGTGTGTGTGTTTTGGTTTGGTTTTTTTCTTTCCTATAAGGATGGTGAAATCCTCCTGAGGGGTTTTGGAGTGCTTGTCCTTGGAGATGCTCAGATTTGACTGGACAAGGTCCTCAGCAAGCACCTCAGGACCTGCCTTGAGCAGGAGGCTGCACTTGACCTTAGGAGGTCTCCTTCAGTACATGCAATTCTGTGATTTCGTTCTTTGAAGCAAAGAAGCAAGTAGTGATTTTTTAAATTAAGACTCAGGAAGTTTTGCATTTTGTGTTCCCTCTTTACCTAGTCACTGGCGAAGATTTTGGTATTTTATTCTGGTTTTCCTCTGCCAGTGAAGATCTTTTTGTGTCCTGCTGTGAAGTATCAACAACATTGACACAGCTTTACGTTTTCCTTAATTTCTTTTCCAAATGCCCACTTTTCCTTGAGGATGGTTAAAATATTAAATGTAATATGTATTGTAGTAAGAACCTGAGAAAGCTGTCATGGTTCTCATTAGGGACTGAAACTCCTGCAGTGATGTAAGCAGGCATACTTAGGATATGTTTCTTCTGAGCATTCTCTTAGCTTCTGACTCTCTTGAGGTCAGGGCATCCCTTGAACTTGGTGCAGTGTTCCTGTGTGCTATTTTTGGCAAATCTCTTTAATTAGCACTTGTCCAGTCTCCTTGTGAACGCATACAAAAGTTGTTCCATCCATGACTCTTCTGGTAAGAGGTTCTGCTGACCTGGTGTTTGTTACGTGAAGAGCTGTCTCCTGTTTATTTTCAAATTTCCATTGATATTAAGTGATTTGGCGTAGTTGTTAATATTAGAAAATACACTGAGCAGTTGATCCATAGTGCCCTACATAATACCATTTTTGGTTCTGTCATCATTCTCTTAAGCTGTCTTGTTTCCAGGCCAAAGATCCTTACCTCAGAAGAATGCATTTTGACCCTCTGTTACTGCAGCTCTCCTTCTGTTTGTTTATGGCAGCTGAAAGGGTACTTCGAGAGAGAGGATTCCCAAATGTTACTTTTCCTGCAGAATGAAGTTAATACTGCAGATTCTTAGAGATGAAAGAGATTATGTTGGGAAGAATTGAGAGTAGGAGTGTAAGCTGAGAAACTTGATAGTCTCATCTGGAAATTTCACACTTATGAACAGAAAAACATTCTTGGTTTGCATTCTGGATATTCGAAAACATTAGAGATACAGTGAGGCTCTCTGCTGATGTTGTCAGTGGAGGAAGTTGAGTTAAACACCTAAAAAAATAAAAGTTTGAGACATGTGTAATGATGATTGGACAATTTCAGGTATGCATTAGGATTAAATACTTTCAGGTATGCATCAGTCTTTTTTTAACAATAGTGTGGCACTCCTTGGGGTTTTTTTGAATGTTTTTAATATTTGAACTTAGAAGTTTAGGGAGTGCTGGAAGAAGTAATAAAAATGCAAGAAAAATGTTTAGCTTGAGGGAGATGATGATTACAACATTTTAGGAGCAATACATTTAAGGAAGGTTTGGGCCTTTTAATTTTCCTTTTTTCTACCATGCCCTGTCTTCTTCACTTGTGTAACAATATGTTTAAGTTTCTAGTAATGCAGAAATGCTCAAACATTCTTTTTAGTTGTTATTACAAGAATAAAATGAGAGCTTTGTTACTACGGTTTTGCCCCTACCCACAGAATCTTCTGCATAGTTGGCAGTTTTTTTGGAAATTCTTCTTCTTTGTACTCTTGATAAATTAGGTCTAGCTTTGCTAGATTATTACTAGATAGGAATA
Organism: Prinia subflava; assembly: GCF_021018805.1. NCBI lineage: Eukaryota > Metazoa > Chordata > Aves > Passeriformes > Cisticolidae > Prinia > Prinia subflava. The sequence continues at coordinate 34,876,068 of NC_086249.1, forward strand.
AAAATTTTTCTTGCTTTTAAATCTGAAAGAGATGGGGTAAAGTCAGTGAACAACTCCAGTATTTTGAAGATGCATGAAATTCAGAAGTGAGCAACATTCTGTTGTACTGTTCTTTGCATGCATGATCCTTTCTTGATATCACCTAAATTATGAGGTATTTGAGATGCTGGTTAGCAAAAGCTATTTCTGCTTTCAAGGAATTTTTGTTGAAACATATAGTTTGCTGACACAATGAAATTTTTTCTGATTATGCTCTGATCCATTTTCTATAAATTCATTTTTTAAAACTTGTACTTTTGTCTTGCTGTTTCTTGAAGTCACTGTAGCCTCTGATGGATTTTTTTTTTAATATGGAACTTGTGAAAGGTTCATTTGCCTGTGCATTGTTTTCTGATTATATTGCTGAATGCTCTTAGTAAAGTTGTTTGCCAGCATATTTGCGTCAATGCTTCTAGATTTACATTTTGGGTTATTCTGGAGCTACCAAGGCTGTTTGTGGAAGCAGATTTTTTTTATGGTGGCTGTCCATTAAGCACATTCCAAGAAATCAAGTCCTTTGTAAGTTGTAGCCTCCTGTATTATTAGTAATGTAACTCAGAATTTTCTGCATGCCCTGCTTTTGTTTCTTAGCCTGCCAGAGCAGATGAATGTATAGCAGCAGAATAGCTCCAACTCACAGAACAACATAACTACTACCTTTTGGTCTTGGTACTAAGTGTGAATTTTGTCAATATTGTGGCTGATTAGGAAGATAATGATGTCCTGAGTAACATGTTTAAAGGTAAAAGGAAAAAATTAAAATAGGAAGGAAATATCCTAGAGTCCTATTTTATACCCTCTCTAGGTAGGAGTTTGATATCTTGGCAGGTACTCCTTTTTAGAGGAAATCCCCAGCAAAGCTTTCATCAAAACAGCTTGTGGAAGTTGTGTGGAAATTTTGCTGGTCTCTGCGAGGTGCTACATCCAATTTGTGTCACTGGCATGTGGATTTGTATGTTTTTATGTGGATGCTCTTAGTATAGGAAAGATGATATTATAAAATCATAAATTTCATCTCTAGCTGTCTGTAAGAGTGGATTTAACTGGTTTTCAAATTTGTGTACTGAAAAATAGGAAGAGCAAAGATATCCTATGGAGCTTCTCTCACTGAACGAAGTGAAGCACCTGTGAAGCATGCTTTGCCTTTCCTTCCCCTTTCCATCCCTGAGAATAGGAAGAGTGCCAGAATAATTTCTCTAGAAGGGAAGAGACCTTAGTGGCTAAGTGACAGTTTTCTAATACTTAATAAGGCAAGAGCCTGTCTAGTAGGAGATCCATCATTTTTGGTGAGGAATTTTCTCTACCACTGTCAAGACCATGATACTATTTCTGTGGGCAGAGAAGGTATCTAAATTTTTTTTTCTGAAATTTGTTTTATTGTGCTTGAGACACTTGCCTAATGCTGGCATATATAATATATGTGGCACATCAGAATTATTGATTTTGGATGTTGACTGTGTCATTGGAATTTCTGCTCTGTGCGGCTTTTTCTGTGCTTTTTATAGAATGTTTGTTCCATTCTGTGTAAAACTGCTGCGTTGAGAGATGTCAAAATCAAGTCTGTTATTAGGTTCTTGGAGTCACAGTTCAGCATAGAAACTCTGTTGCTCCTGCCTGGAGGATTGGAGATACAATTTTTTTTTCTTCTCAAAGTTTGTTTATTCTTCATATTCATAACTTCTTTGCTGTGCAGGTGACTGCACAGTGGAACAGATTGGCCTGAGAAGTTGTGGAGTCTCCCTCACTGGAGATATTCATGAACCGTTTGGGATACAATCCTGTGCCATGTGCTCTAGGAAGAGCCTACTTGAACAGGGAGCTTGAGCCAAAGGTCTTTTCTAAGCTCACCCATTCTGGGAATCATACTAGCCATGCCAGATTCCTGTTCCGTACAACCATTGTCCCGTCAGCAAGGAGAGAGGAATAGCGTTTTTAAAACTCTTCAACTCAGCGCAACTTGTTGCATACTCTTAGCACAGTTCAGTTTGCAGATGGTGGGGTTTGGGATGGAATTGAGATGTTTTGGTTGTTTTGAGTTTTTTGAAGGGTATGTGTGTCTTGACACAGAAGGTTAGTTATAGCTGGCTTTTCCCCAGGAGTCAAAGACCCCCAACCATAGTGCTGAATGCTCTTGAGAGGATAATCAGGAGAGCTAATGTAGGAAGGATCTGGTGAGGGAGCAGATCACAAATAAAACTTTTCCTTTGGTGGTTGGGTTTTTTTGGTGTTTTTTTAAAATTTTATTTTATTTTATTTATTTAGACCATAATTTAAGTCAAAAGCCAAGCATAGTTTTAACTAACTCATTGTTTTGCTTTGTTTTATGTTTTAGAATTGTGGCCAATTAACATCTTGTACTGGCTGCAGAGCTCAGTGCAGGTTTTTTGACATGACTCAGTGCATAGGACCTAATGGATATATGGAGCCATACTGCTCAACTGTATGCATGAACACACACAAATCAAAATATGAAAAATCACAAAGTAAGTGAAAAGGATGATGGGTTTTCATCACTGCTAAGAGTAGACTTTTTTTAAAGTTTGAACACTGGGGGTGGGTGTGTTTGTTTTACAGTTAGTCTATGCAGATGTGACTTCATAGTTTTTAAGTTCATTAAAAAAAAACCAAAACCAAAAGGCATCTTCTGTTGAACACCAGTAAATCCCACGAGGATTAATTTTCCTCACTGGCCTTTTTTTGTGATGTTGGAAAGAATTTTCAACTGTCTTAAGGCTTCCTGTGAAAAAAAATGGTGAAGCATAATGTGCTCCGATCTGTCACAGGATGATAGTGCAGGTTTTTTGCATATGAATTTATATTCTCTGAATTCTCGTCTGAATCCCGAGCTGGATTTTTTTTTTTTTTTCAGTCAAGCAGGAGATGGATAAGAAGGGAGGTAGCTATAATGCGTATAGATATTCTCTAGGTAAAGTTTTTGATGCAGTAAATAACTCAAAAAATGTGTTCTTCAGTGTGCAAAGCAGATCTTAAGTTGAAAATATTCTAGTGAATTTTATGGAAGATGTTTTCATATTTAGTACTGATGTTTGGTGAAATTATTTATTCAAACTTCTGTAATTTCTTTTGTTTTGTGTGACTTGTAGAAGGTGACTGGAAAACAGACTAATCATAGTTTTCTACATTGAAAAACAAAAAGGCTCACCTTTAATACTCCTTTTTTTCCTGTTCTGTTTATTTTGTTTGTAAACTACGTTTTTCTTTTAGGTATGGAAATTATTTGCCACTTTTGTAAGCGAAACTCTTTACCTCAGTATCAAGCCACAATGCCTGATGGAAAACTGTACAACTTTTGCAGTTCCAGTTGTGTAGCTAAATTTCAGGTTAGCTGTTGTGTTAAATCTTTTCCTCCCTAAATATTTGTATGCCTGTGTTTGTGTTAAGTATTTGAATATTAAACTAACTTGCTTGTACATATATATACATGCTTGAGAGTTGCAGTTTTCGTAGCAGGTGTTCCTGGCTCATAACAATTTCTTTGATCAAAGTTCTGTTTCATAATGATAACGCTAGCTGCTGTCTTAAACTTAGGAAATTGGATAACAACAACCAATTTCTGCTTTACATTGTTAGAAAACAAAAAGCTGTATCACTGCTCAACTTATTTTTACCACCGTAGCCTCTTCATGGCTGTGAGCTTTGCTGTTTTGCATTGAAGATCAACAAATTTAGCCTATTTGTACTAAACACAAAAGTCTCATGTTGAACATAGAACTAACAAAGGTCTGCCATGCAGAAGAGTGATTCCTTCTGAAGTGAAAGGGTAGAGCCTCAGCCATTTCATTTATGGACAAAACTAGCTATTTAAAATGTGGCCAGAAACTGGGGGGTTGCAAGGCTAATGACATGCACTCTGGATGAGGCTGCTCTGCTTGTTGAAAGTGTCATATTTTAAGTATGAATTAAGGTTAAAGCGTCAGTGAAATATGTTATAGCCATTAATCTCTTGGTGATCAAAGAATAGTCTTAAAGAATGTTTCAATTTTTGTATATAAAACCATTTTTCCCAGATTTACACTGGATAATTGATAATTGCTTTCTCATGTATTGTTGAAGAGTTACACCCACACAGGGTTTTCTCATTTGTCATTGAACTTTGCTGTTTTCTGTCAACTGGACAGCAAATTGGTCTTTTAATTGCTTCTTTAATATACTCTGGGTAGGACCTCTATCATGCAGCCATGATCTGTGTTTCCATCAAAACCAATTTGGGTGGTGTCTGTCAGTGGAACTGATTAACAGAATGCCTGTGTATTGTTATTATGTAATGACAGACCTGTAATACTTCTTGCAGACTCATTTAACGTCTATTTTATTGTACATGGTTTTACAATTAATTGCATCCCCAGGAGCACTCGGAACAAATTCAGCCAGGGAATGGTGAATTCATCCTGGACCTTCTTGCATTTGCACATAAGTCAATATTAAGCACCATTATTGAATAGAACTGCCAGATCATTTAATGCTAGTTGTGGGTTGGCGGTCTTACTGAGTCCTTGTGCTCATGCTTGTATTGCAGTCTCAGTGCTGCACATAGATCTCTTGTCATTGTCGTGGAGTTTAATTGAGGCAGCCTTGCAGCCTGTGAGTTCTCAGTGAAGACCAAGAATGGGTAGGTTGTCACTTGCTTACAGTTAGTTTGCTCAGCCAGCACTGTTGAATTTTAGCTTTTGATAGCTTTTGTATAGTCACTGTGTAGAAGAATACAATATATTCACTGTAAGGCTAGAGTTGAATGTGTGAGAGCAGCTCTTTGTTCTGGTCATTTAGTGTTTAGGTGGGAAGGATGGCATACCACAGTGTGAGCAGTGGACTGTAAGTGTTCTCTTGAGGCTTCTCTTGTACCTAACTGACACGGAAGGTATTGAACCTAAATTGAAGAAATGGTCGATTTACTGTGGTGCTCCATAATTTTCAGTGCTTACTAATGGTGATAACTTTTGCTTTAATTTTCTGGCTTCATATTCATCCCTTTTTCCTGCTGTGCCTGTTCTTCCTAGACTTTTTCTTTAAGGGTTATCCTTCTCAGAACAGAATAATTGCTATTTCAGGCCTGTGTTTTGTCCCTTCTGCAAGTATTTTAGTACTTTTGGTTTACAAATGGGTAAGTTTGTCTTACAGAACTTCAGGATTGATTATAGTTGTGTCTTCCAAATAACCTTTTGTTTCTATCTTTGTTCTTTTAATGTATTGAAATACTGGAAAGGTTCAGCTGAGCTACATGTTGTAAAGTTTATGTCCATGTCTACATTCTCCTTGAGCAGCCAGCCTGTAAGAGCACTTGATCTTGGAAGAAAGAGAGGGAGAGAGAGCAGCCTGCTTTATGTGGTTTTTGTTTGGTAGTTGGTGGTAGAACAGTGGGACTGAATCTTGTGTTCCACACTCTGTCTTGGAGGATGTTATTGCAGAGTTGAAGACAGAACTGTTCCCAAGGTGTGCTGTTTTAAATCAGTATTGGTACTGGTACTATTGATACTTCCAGTTGAAGATCTTGCTGCTATGGGCAAAATAAACTACTCATTATTTATTGTGAACATGCAAGCTGTAATACAAGTGTCTTCCCAAAGTTAGCAGATGTTTAGGTGTCTGACAGTACAACCTATCTGGGAAAACACAAGTCTGTGCAAAAATTTGTACTTTAATTGGTTTGGGTTTTGTTTCCAGTTTATGGATGTATCTGGAGAACTGTAGGACCAGTATGGGTAAGAATTAAAAGTACAATGGTTTTTAGTAGGATACTCTCTCTGGTTATTCATTAATGCTGTTCTCTTTCACCGTTGTGATGGTGCCTAGAAGTGTTCTTAGCTATATATATTACATCTCTTTCTTGTACACACATGTGTGCTCACTCTTCTAAATTTGATAATAATGAAAGTATTTGAGGCTTCCATGCCCAGGCTGGAAGGTCTGCATGTGCATGAGTGCAAGGGAAATGTTTGTTCCCTGTAGGAACTACAGTGGTCAGATTTTAGGCTTCAGGCACTTGCTAAAAAGACAAGCGAGTGACTCTCTCATTCTGGCCTGGGAAAATCCAAAGGAGAAACCCAAACAATTCTTGGGAGGTGAAAAACTGTTAGCAGGTAGTGTTTTTCTAACTTGTTTACTGGCAAAGATGTTTACAAAGAGATATAGGCTCTAAATGACCAGTCATATTCCTTGTACCAAAGTACTGTATAAAAAGAGAGTTTTGAAGAATAAAGATCATTCTCACTTGCTGTAATAAGCTGGGAGTCACATCATTATATCATGCTGTCCTTAAAACAATCCTTAAAACTACAGTTATTTTCCTTCCCTATTTAATTTAGTGCCCTTGATTTTGCTTGTGGAACAGTCATAGTGAATGAGGGCATGAAGAAGATTCCTCCTAAGTGCTTCTGTCATGTGCATTAAGAACAGCTTGATTCTTTCAAAGTTTTTTTTTTTCCTTAGCTGGAAAAAAACAACTAACCTTTGTCTGGCTGCCTACTAGCTTTTGCACAGGTACACTTATGTACAGAAATGTTTCCACAATTTGATTTCATGTTGCTGTGAGCAAGGGTGATCCTCTGTCACATATGCTGCCATGGCAGGGGCAGGCCAGAAGGTGTGCTCTGCGGTGGTCTTCTCAGAAGATGCTGGCCTGTGCCTGCCTAGTGTTCATTATTAAACTGGTAACTCAGAGCAGTTTCAGCTGGTTGCATTGAAGGCTGAAAAGAGCTTTACAGTGGTTTTTTGCTTTGCTTACACTTCCCATGCTCTTGTTATTCAAGGCAGGCTTTCAAAGAAGCAAACGCAGGTACACGACTTCAAAGATGTATTTGATACAACATAGCATACATGAAACTTTGTGTTCAGGGTGACTGGTGAAAGGTTTTAATGAATTTATGAAGTTTTTTTCATCTATTAATGTTTGTGTGTAATTATGCTCCCAAATAATTCCTAAAGGTACCTAAGGATTTTTTAAGTTAGAAGCAAAGCAAGACGGTGAAAATGCTACATGCATGTCATCTTGGTTCAAAATATTATGCAGAAGCAGTCCTTAATTGTAAGCAGGATAATTGAAACTTTAAAGAGACATACAAAATCATGTTGTGATTAACTTGATTTAAAAACCGTCTTCTACTTGCTTTAGAACTTTCAGTAATATGAATTCAGTTCTTTACAGTTTTTCTAGAAAAAAATTTAATTAACCAGAGGACCTCATGATAAGAAATGTTGCTTTTGGGGTTTTTTTGGAAGCAATAATGCTTAATAGCTTACATTTGTTTAATCTATGGTTATGCATAAATTTCCTTTAAAGCAAATTCTAATTTTAAATAGTCTCAAGCTTTGCTCTTCTCCCTTCTCTAGCTTTTTGTTATTTTTCAATTACCAGCCCCCTAGACTTTGTGAGTCTGAATTTCTACCCCAGTAAATAGTAATGGGAAGAAATAAAAGATGGTAGCTGTGGCATACCCCAGAAAACAATGGAAAACTATGTTTTACTTTTAACTTGCAGCCCTCACAGTAGGGTGTTGGGGTCCCATATTTAAAGGTAATTACAGACAGGAAAGATAAGGTTTGCTCTTCATTTGATGACCACTTTGTGTGTTTCATCTTCGTTCCTCCCTGTGTCTTCAGTGTTTCTGTACAAGTTGCCACATCCTCGAGTTCTTTCCATCTCCTTCATTCCTGAACTGGAGGTGCTGGGTATTCTTGATTACTTTTTATTTTCAATGAGAGCTTCTAGGGCTTTCATAAGCCACACAGCAGCATGTGGAGCAAGGTGTTTGCTCTGTGAAGACACCTGCAAATGCAGAAGTGCACAGGTTGGACCTTGCAGTTAAAAATGCCTTTGTGGCTCTCATGTTTGTGCAAGTCTTCAGCTATTTAGAGTAGCCAAAGTGAAACAAACCTTGCTCAGCCACAGGGACATTTGCTGGATATAATGGGAGAAATATGATAATATTGTGGCTAGGCATCAGAAAAAAGTTGTTGTAGAAGTCCTGCTTGTGATTGGGAAACACGCACAACTACTTAATGTCCGCAAACTCTTGATACAGAATTAATGCAGCTGCATAAAATGATAGTGCCAGCTAGCATTCAGCAGTACCAGCCCACATAGATCAGGGTTTATATCATTAATAAGTCTCAACATAATTTTTTATTTATTTTTTAGTGTAGGTAACATAAGAGTGAAGAAAAGTGTCCTGTAACAGAAATGTTCTGGATTTTCACTGTTACACAGTGGAGAGGTAGTAACAAATCTGTCTGAAGAGAATTTGCCTTTAAATGTATTTATTTTGTTGCAAATAGTGTGGAAAAGTTTGTTGAGAGGACAAATGTAAGAAGTTTGTCCTGGATTCTTCAAGTGTCTGTGATTACTACTGAGTCAGATTTTTATCTTGACTATCACATCTATACCACATCAGTAGTTCTTGCTTAGTCAGGGAATATATAAGAACACTTTATTCTGTTGGCAGATATAAGACATACTGAAAGATGCATTAATGCATTAAAGAGATTACTCAGTTACAGAATTAAATTCTCATACCTACATGTGTAATCTATAGTATTTTTCTCAGTTTTAAACCCCTGGATTGTTTAGGGGCTGGCTATGTGAATAATTGCAACTTCCTGCCATGGGGTTGAGGCTCGTTGGGACTGTTAGCTGTATTTTTCCTAATCTGAGTAGATGTGAGGTTTCTTACTAAAAGCCTTTCACTTTGGTAGTTGTATTTTCAAGTGGTATGTTTACATAAGGTGTTGATAATCTGCCTTGGTGTGGTTTGGCTTTGAAAATATTTGTTTGTTGGTCTTTATCTCTCTGTCACCAAAATAATACAAATTGTGAAATATATTTATCTGAAAAATATATGTTTTGTGATTAATAAAAGCATTTAGTGTAGAGATACTTTTTGTTCATTTTTACTAAAAATGTTTACCTTAAATGTGTTTACCTTAAATAAAAGGAATAAGAAAGGTAAGGTAAAAAAATATGACTTAAACTAATTATGGTGTAAGTAAGGGTAAAGAGTCAAAATTGGAAGACCTGAGATGACAAGGGAGAAGGTATTAAGGTAAAGAACTAACCTGCTGTGCTTTTGCCAGAAATGCTCTTGAGTTTATAAATAAACTCCTATATTCTCAAACACTGTAAGTTTAATTGAGAAAAATCCCATGTTTTAAAAGTAGCTTTAGTTTGTTGGTGATGTATGTATACGTATTTATGTTTTTCAGACTCTCAGTGTTCAGTCTTCAACAAATGGTCAGTTTGTCTCTCCCAGTGATATTCAGTTGAAATGTAATTATTGCAAAAGTTCTTTCTGTTCAAAACCAGAAGTACTGGAATGGGAGGTAAGGGAGAATTTTGGTGTTATTAGAATGACAATGTGTTTAAAGGTAGAACTTTAATACGGTTTTTCTAGCTATTTTATAAGGTATTGAAGTTTCTTCTAAGAAGTTCTCTTAAAATCTACCTGGTTCTGTAGAGTAGCATTTAATTTCAGTATGGATAAAAGAAGTCTTTTTCATAAATAGTATCTGTGGAATTTTTAAAAAATGTATTTTCTCAGATCAGCTGTAGGTCTGAAATCTGCTTTCATCTTCAGTTATTGTAGATATGATAGACCATTACACTTTTTTTATGAACTGAAAGAAGTATCTAAAGAGCCTATGCTGAGATTGAATGGCATATTTTCTGTTCAGTGTTTTCATGTGAAATTATTAGTATTTGTAGCACTGTGCGCTTAATTGGGATTTATAAATTTTTTAGCATTAGAAATATCTAATTATGTGTTCACATTTCATTTTACTTTGTAAGTTGTCTTAATGGCAACTATTATTTCAAGTTGCACTAGTTAGACCTTAAGATTTTATGTATTAACCTTATTCATGATGCTTTGCAACTTTGCATTTAGAACAAAGTGTATCAGTTCTGCAGCAGAGCTTGTTCTGATGATTATAAGAAACTGCACTGCATAGTTACGTACTGTGAATACTGTCAGGAAGAGAAAACGCTCCATGAAACAGTGAACTTCTCTGGTATCAAAAGACCCTTCTGCAGTGAAGGTATGTATGTATTTGTTTTTCTCCTGAGGTACAGGTCATTATTCTACTCCTGTTGATTTACTTTGTTTCTATATAATAAAATTTAAGGTAAGAACTCATTCTGTTCTGCTTGAGGCTAAACAAGAAGTCTGTTCACTAATTTTGAAGTGATAGTACCTGTTATTATTAGGGCAGGTACTTTTAAATTTATCTGAGCTGCCTCTAGAGCTTTTCACCACTTAGTCCAGGTTCAGGTTAACACTTTTGTGTGTGTGTGTGTGTATAAATACATACACATATTTATGCTCATTGCATATATACATATGCACAAAAAATTAGACATTCTTATAATGCATATACAACATTTACTGCACTGATGAACACCAAGCTTTCTCTTTGATTAGTATTTTCTAAATCAAGCACAACAGTAGAAGTTCTGTGTTGGTTTAGATTGGTTTACTTAAGCAATAACTTGAATGATGCCTGTTGCTGTGTGTTGATTACTGTCACTACAATTTATATGACTAATTACTTGAATTTTCAAAAAGAAAACAAACTGAAAGAGAATTCTATGGGCCTAGGATTCTCTGAAGTTGCATTAAAGCATGATTTTAATAGAAACAGCAAAATAAATTTTTAACAAGGACCTATCCTTTCCACTTCTGAGGGTGAGCTGTCGTTTGATACTGGTATTTAATCACGATCTTAGAAGTGTAACTACAAGTTTGGATGACCTGTCATTCACAAATATGGTGAATATTTTCTTCCTTAGTTGTAATGACAGTGCTTCTAATGTGATTTGGTAAGACCTGTGGAAATCTCTGCTTTCAGACAGATTAAATAGTAGATACGGGAGTTTACTTGTAGGAGGTTCCTGTTAAGCTGGAGAGGGTTGGAATGCAGGGCTAAGGCAGTCTTCCTTCCATGCCATTCCCTTACAGCTCAGGACTCTGCAGTCTTTTGTTTCTGAAGAATGGAGTGTGGTGTTCTGGACTGCAAAGTGATAGCTGGAGAGTAAAAAACAGAAATTAAGGCCTAGCCTTTCAGTGTATCATTGCATTGCTCAGCAACCTCTAGCTAGAAATTGTTTCTGTAAATGAAACAGTTCCACAGAATGCATTCAAACCAGAGCAAGATACTTTTCTGGAGATTAAAGTATATGCTTCTATTACTGTGCATAGTTATGACTCCTCATTTTAAAGCTGGATGGCTGTCACAGTGAACGAGTCAGATTCATTGCCAGCCATGCCATTACTACTTCCGTATGAGGAGGCTTGAAGGAAGTGAGGACTTTTGTTTCCTATTGGAAAATCTGAAGAAAAAAAAGAAATAAAACCAGTCTCTCCTGTGTAAATATAGATACTAAGTGGCGGGAATCTGTTGCCAGATGCATTGAGTTTGCATGTGCTGGACTGCCAGCTCAAGAGCAAATGCTGTGTTTATGAGGGTGAATGTGCAAGATGTTACTGTAAAGAGTAAAGCTTACTGTGATGATCTGAACCACGGAGTAGTAGAGAGAGGATAATCAAAAACACCGTTAAGTAGATGGTAACTTGAATAAAGACAGTGCATACCTGCTAGCTGTCTCTAAGTTCTACTTTGTGATGCATATGACAAAGAGCTGTATGTGTTTCTGTTGCAAATAAACCTATGACCTGGACAGAAATTCTGAAGGAATCCTAGACCATTGATTTTGAAGAAAAACGATTAATTGTCATCAGTGGCTGCAGAAATAGTGCAATCCAGGAATTAATAGTGCTTAGCTCTGATGTGGGAAGGACAGGGCCAGGACTTTTGTGGACTTTTGGAAGTTAACAAATAGAAGTTCCATCATCAGACATGGTAGATTTTTCTTCCCCCTTTTCCAGCACCTAAACATCACTGGTTTGTCCTTAATTTCAAAGCAATCTTCCAGATATGTCTTACTGTTTGTGAAATAACAAAACCAGTACAAGTACCAAATACTAGTTGGATGTGGAGGCCATCCAGGTTTTGATGTTACATATTATTCAAGGAACCTCATCAACACAGATTTTTTTTGAGCATGCAATGATTTTTCAGCAGAAGACAGTGTGTCACAGTTTGAGAAGGAATAGGCAGAGGTACTCAGTCACAAAAGCTGCTGGCAGTTTTTGGAAGAAATTGAACTCTCAAGGGAATTTTCAGGGAGTGTTTATAAAAGGCTCCTAGATAAAATCAGAAGTTAAACACGTGTTGAAATTTCTGTAAGTGTACTTACTTGTTCATCTTTGTGCAAACTGATGGGAAAGCATCTATAAGATCAGCCACAGATATCTCTGGACTGCTTATAGCTGCCCAGCTGGAGTACTGAAGATGTTGTCATTGCTCCCATTCTTCATACCTGAAGCTTTTTTTCACACAAGCATATACATATATATATATATATATATATATATATTTCTGCACAAACCCCAGCACCCACATTAAAGTCTCTTGCGTTAGTATTTCTGTGCGGTTTTATTCCAGCTCTGTTTTTCATATGTTTCTCTTGAGACACTTAAAAACATGTGCAGGAAGTAGCTGAAACCTCCATTACAATAAGGTGTGATTAGAACTGACCTAGATTTTGTGCTAAAGATGGTTATTAATTCTTTCATGGAGTATAGGATGCTTTTTCTGTTTTTGTCCAAAAATCGGATGCTATGTGGGGGATAAACAGCCTAACGGAGTAGATGAAGGAGTTTAATCTGTTCCACTGGTGCTGAGGCTGTGCTGGTGTATTGCCACTAGAATGCTGCATTCCAAAATATCTGTATCTAAATTAAATAAAATAAATATTATGTATGCCAAAGTAAGAAGTAGCTTGTGGATTTTTATGTATGTGTAGTTGCATGTGTGACAATTGAGGATAGGCTGTACAAGTTTTTAATCCTGAGGAAGTCTTCAAGTTACTAGATTTGGGGTATTTTGAGAGTGGGTGAGGTTTTTTGTTTTTGTTAATATATATTCCTTCTGGGAAGGACAAATCAGTCTTTGGCAATACAGCAATGAAACTATTTTATGATGAGTATCACCATAATTTTATTTTATGTGTAGACTTACTTAATTCATCTTTCCAGTAGAACTAAATGCTATGACTTAAACAACACAGCCCAATAATTTTATAATGCAAATTTTAATAACACTGATTCATATCTGGTAATCTTCTAGAGAAGAGAAGGTCAATAAGCTGTTTGAGTAACTTAGTGATCTGATGCTTGGAAATTCTTTATAAATGGATAATGTAGACAAAAGACAGCTGTGAACCTGATAGCCTGCTAATAGATTTCTGGGAATTATGGTTTCTGCAAACGAAACTCAGTGCAGATATTGAGTTTTCTCTGAAGAAGTCTCTGGTGTTTCATCTAAGTAGAGATAACCTCTTAAAATACTGTAGAGTTGGCAAGTGAAAAAATAAATTTAGAAAATTAAGTAGTTGTACCTTTCTTTGGGAAAGGTGTATATTCAGTTAAAGCATTGTAGATTTTAGAGTGGGATTTTCCCAACCAGTACTGCCCAGTGGACTATTTGGTAAAGTATACTATTAAATGAGTAATTGATTAATTTTTAGATTTATATAAAAAAATTACAGATTATGAGATAGCCAAAACATAGGTGTGATAGGTTTTATACGGCTGCTTACATACCAGTGTTTTACAGTCAGTTAGGATACTACGTGATATTTATAGCAATTCCTGTTGTTACTAGAAACAGCAAAATAATTATTTAATAACTGATGTGTGGTATGAAGTGTTGCTAAGGCTTAGAGTTGCTGGGCTTCTGTGGTGGATGGGCCAAGGAAGAGTTGGTGATCTGGCCCTGCCATGCTGAGCTGCTTTGTCATGAAGGGAGTTGCCATCAACCATGCATGAATCTCTTAGCTCCTGACGTTTGGTCTTGTTATTTTTAAAGTGAGAGCTACAGAAACTGTTCAAACACAGCTTTTTAAAAATAGTTTACATTAGCAGCTATCTTTTTTAGAGACACTGATACTGCTTTTAAAAATAAAATATACAGAATTTGGGCTAGCATACAGAAATTTTTGAAGACAGTAAGGAATCATCCTTTTACACACTTCTGGATTTGTGCTTCACAGAGCTGTTACGTCCCTTTCTACAGCTCTTGACAGAGGCCTGCCATGTTGAAATAATGTAGTCTTGCTATGTTGCCTAGTTTGGTTTTGCTCATGACCACTTCTTTTTGCAGTGTCCCTCTTGAGGCAAATTCTAACCTGAAATGTCAGTTTACTTGTCACTTGCATGTGAAGCTTTATTTGGTACCAGGGTGGGATATCCTGGCAAAAGGGGACAAGTGAAAAGCAGGACATGTCTTAAAAACTGCAAAATGCATGATCCGTAAAAATACTCGTTTACAATTGCAAGAGTCATGTTGTTATTACAGGAAGATATTCCTTTCGTAAAAACTGGGTCAGTAGAAAAGTAGAAGTGAATGTTGGAGGTTTTTAGAGGTGCCTGGGCTATTCTGATGCACTATGACATCCTTTGACTGCTATGGACAGAAGTTAGAATGGGACATTCCTGGCATCTCTTTGAGCCTTGGCAGTTTTCTTTAGGGAGCTCTGATGGCACAGAGGGCGTGGTCATGGCCATGGCTGTTCAGGACATGTAATCTGATTAAGTAGTCTGATTTTAAATCTTTGAGCTACAGATGGCTATTCCAAACAAATTTTGTTACTGTAAAAGCTAAAATAATACTTTTTGCTTATAAAAATGATTGAAGGTAAAAGGGACAGCATATTCAAGTCTGATAAGTCACTTAGGAGGTATTTAACAATCTCCCTTGCTATAGAAACACCAAGAGAAGTCTCTTGGCCATGCTAAAGGAAAACATAGTTCTGCACCACATAGACAAATGCATGTGGAAGAGCTGGACAGTTGCTTCTTGTGGTATTCCACTTGTGGAAGAGTCTCATTGTGGATGTAGTTTCCAGATAGTGCTTCTTGAATGCATCTCTTCTGAAATGACTTAACAGTTTTAATTTGTTAACCTGGGTTTTGATATTTCTGACAGAGTTCTTGTAGTTGGGAAATGGAAAGATAGAACTATGCTGTGGAAGAGATTGTTTATCTTCCTTTCCCTTTTTAGACCGAGAACATTGATAATGTTCAAGTAATATAATTTAAATTTTCTGCACCTACATTGAGTCTTGAAATTTTTGTTTTTCTTTGTGGAGAGATAATTTGTAACACAGCAAAGAATATCAAGTGAAATCCTGTGCAATGTTTGACACCAGTGATCCTTGTTAGATTTTCATTTTTCAATGTTAATTCCACTGGTATCTTTTAAAGGAGTTTGAGATAGTTCTTTGAGCGAAGACAGCACTGAATGTTGGAGATAAGGGGTGATGCAATTTAATGTGCTGAGTTTATGAGCACAAGAAGAAGAAAGCTTATAAAGATGCTTCTTACTAACATGAAAGAGTTATCAACCTGAAAAGATTTAAGAATAAGCAAAATGGGTAACTGGATTGGAGTAGGAGGGAGGAGAATGGAAGGAAATAGTACTAATATCAAGAAATAGTAGAATAAACTGAGGTTGTATGAAAGTTGGATTGAATAATAATAAAAGGTTGTTGAATTGAAGACAAGGAAGGAAGAGGTATTCACAGCTTCTCCTTACACAGAAAAGGGTAGGGTCTACTTTAACAATAATCCAAGCAGGACTCAGAATTTGGACACATTGCATCTGCTTTCCTAAAAATAATATTGTTTATTATGAATCTGGAGACAGTGGGTGATAGCAGTGTGGGTATGGAAGAGGTTTTGCATGCAAATCAGTACAGAGGGAGATGGAGAAGAAAGATCTGGATGGAGCAAGCTCTAGAAAGCTTCTAGGACATAACTTGTGATGCTACAGGCCTGTTGCTATTCTGTAGAACAGATAACAGTTATTACAAGATGAGGGAACAGCATATGTTGCACGTTAATTGAAGGACGAAGGTTGTTTAATAAGGACAGCCTTTCAGAGGTAAAGAACCAATTCTTTTAGAATGGAACAATTACTTTCTATAGAAGATACCAGTCCCTGTGGTAAAAAGGGACTGGTGTTAAGGACTCAGGGTTATTTCTGCTTCAGCATTCCTTTTTACACAGCTGCTTGATGTAGGAATGTACTGAACTTCCAGTTCAGGTAGGTGCTGCTGGTAGAATAAGATCATGTTGTTAGTAGCTTAACTTGCCCTGGGACTGCAGTCAGTCAAGTGAAGCAGGTTTTCTGCCGTGGGCAACTCTGCAGGGCTGAACCTGGCAGTTCTTGGATCTGTAAAGAGAAAGGAATCTCTCTTAATCTGGAACTTCCCTGAGGTAAAGGTTTTGAGGAACTGCCTGGGTGTTGTCTTGTCAGCAATCTTTTCTTGTATGTGTTCAGATAATTTTCTTCTCTCTACTGTTTATGTGAGAAACCAAATTTCAGGGCTCTTAAGAGATAAGGTTTTGTGTTGGGTTTTGCTTGGAAGCCAGAATACTAATAGTGTAATTAAGGATATGTTATATTAAGTTATCAGATACTCATCTACTTGATTGTTGTTTAGTTCAGATTTTGAGTTGGAGATACTTCTGAAAATGGTCCTTAGTGGTCTTTCTGAGACAGCCAGCTTGTGGGATGGTGTCAGAACTTTATTTAATAGAGACCATAATTACTGACTGGCGTAGCTTGAGCTAAATAACGTGCTTATAATTGCTTTCTAAGTAAGAGCTGTTTTCTCTCAGGCACTTTAAAGCAGTAGAGGTTTCCATCTGATTGCATTGTAACTTGTGGGTCTGATGTTGTAGTACAAATCTTGAGGAACTTAGATTTTTCTAAGGTTTGTTTTTTTTTTCCAAAATGTTGGAACTGTCAGCTGTCGGTTTTAGGCAGTGCTTATACTCATGAACCCCAAGTCCCCTTAATGTGCTGTAAATCAAAGCCCACTTCATGGTCACATCTACATAGCCAGTATGGGCATTACTGTTACGCTGATTCAGGATTTCTCTTGTGCAAGAGAGGACCAAGTTGTTATGTTTTGCCAAAGGCAAATACCTTTTCCTATGCAAAGAAAGTCTATTCTTTTAGCCAAAGCCATAGCATTGTAATAAGAATGTATATCCTGGATTGCAGACTACTGAAGACCTAAAACAGCATTTCGATTTCTCTTTGTTTGAAGTCACAAGGTCTTGAAGCTAAGCCAAATTTTCCCTGGCCCTGTAGATTAAATCATCTATTACAAACACATAAAGAGTTTCAGGCAAATCTGTGGAGTTTTGCTCATGATGTTGCAAAAATTCTAATTTAGCAATCTTCAGGGCTGTAACAATCTACTGTCAACACCTAAAGTTCTAGAAAAATTGGGGTTTTATATTCTATAGAGACCTCCTTTAGCAAGAAGCACTACAGTCAGTGTTCTATAAAAAAACCCATGTGCTTCAGGCATTTCGGTGTTAAGGGCTGGAATTTTTTACTTTTTGTTTCCCCTAACTTAATGTTCACTGACCATTATTTTTCATGAGTCACAGAGATGCGGGAAATGTTTGACTGTAGAGTGGAAAATTTTTTACCTGATAACTTTTTTTAAGAAAACAGCAGCATCATCTTCAACTTTACTTCCTGTAGTTCAGCAGCCAGGAAAAATGTCCATTTTGTCCATTCCTTTTTGTAAACTATTTAGCCAGGTGGACATCGCTTGCCTGGTTGGTAGTAGAGTAGTTGGTACTAGTCTATAGTTTTGAAAGGGTAATTCAGCTTTGGGTGGCTTTTCTATGAGATAACTGAAGAGGAAGATACATTGTGGTGCAAAGATAGCTCTGGAATTCTAAAGAAGTGGAAAGAATATGATGCTCCATGCAATAATGAAAGATGCAGCCAGCAGGAAAAAATACTGGCAAGAAATTTTGCTTTTAATTGTTGTTTTTAATGAACAGCTTGCACACACTTATCTTTAGGATTGTTATTTCCTTCAAAGCAATGCATTTAAAGTCCAGATCAGTTGCACTGTAAGGATGGTTACTGGATACGGCACTTTCCATCTGTGCAAGTAATTTTCTTTATTCTGTTGTTAAAGAACTTAAAAGACAAAACCCAAAGAACAAACAAACAAACAAAAAACCCAAAAAACCACTTTAAACCTACATTTGTACAATATTCTATAAATGTCTTGTTTTGACATTACTAACAAATTTAATTTGTTAGCAAAGCTTGTTGCATTGCAAGTTAAAGTTCTTCAATAACCTTTTGTTTTTGGAAGATTCAGTCTGCTGCATCTTCCATTTGCATTCTTGTGCTTTTAGTGATTTAAAAATAGTATCTTGGTTTCACACATATGAATTCTATCCTAATAAACAACAGCAGAAGTCACATAATTGAAATTCCTGAATACATTATAGTATTTTTATATTCTGTATGGTAGAGGAAGTACAGCATGTATGTTACCTACTGAATTTTATAACTTATCTGAAGTACAGAAGTCTGCATCTGTTAGATTATATCGATGTCCTAGCAGAGTGGACACTTGGAAGACCTGAGTTCATGTCTTTGGTGGTATTATGATAGTTGGTAGATCATAAAAACAGGTGCAGTACCTTAGATTAAGGTGTTTGTAAATGTTGTCTCGTCCCTTCAGTGTTTGATATAGACAGTTAATTTCACCTTCTCATTCTGTTCTCCCATAAAATTAGGACAATTACAGAGGTATACAGCGTAGGATTTAGGCTTCAGCTGAATAGGCACAGGATTTGAGGTCATTTAAATACAACATATTCTGAAAATAGCCTAAATAATAGCTATAGTATTGTCTTGGTTTGGAAAGACAGGTATCTTTGAGGGAAAACTGGAGTTTCCCTTGGAATGAAGAATGTAAAAACCCCCTCCCTCCAAATTATTAAATTTTGCAATTAAGAGCTTTCAGGCAAAAATGTGGGAATAGGAATAACAGTTGCTTACTAGGAATATTTAAAGAAAAATACAAATGTAGTAGTACAAAAACAAACTAATAAAAGTCCTAGAAAACCCTGACAGAGTCAAAGATATGACCTGACACCCTGTTCTCAGGGTGCGGGAAGCAGTCCAAATGAGTCTTCCTGGAGTATCAGATGTTGTTCTGTTAAGTAGAGATGATCCTGTAAAAAAAAGGGTCCTGGCGAGATGGGTCCGAGAATTCAGTAGAAAACCAGCTAAATTGGTGTTTGGCATTGCAGGTTTTATGCCAGTGGAAAGGCTTTGGCTCCTCCCACTGGGTGGAGCATCTCACAATGGAATGAGGTGATGTTATCAGTCGTGTGAGAGGCCTTAAATGGCCCATTCACAGGTGATGTCCCTCGGAGGAGGTTGGGTGGAGGAAGAGATAAGGAGGCACTGCCTTATCTGGTGTTATCAGGTGTCCCATTGACAGAAGGCACCCACCTTCTTCCCCCCCCCCCCCGAGTTACAAGAGACAAAGAACAAGATCTCCCAACCGACTTCAACAGATGAAAATAGAATTCACATTTTTGGTTACATTTTTCAACCCAAGACAAGTATTCAACTTCTAATGCGTTTGATATATTAGAATGTCTTTTCTAGTTTCCTTGAGGGAGGATCAGATTATGGAAGAATATAGATAAGAATATAGCTTTCATTATGGCAACCTTGAAATTAAGACTGCATAGTAAATGAAAAAAAAAACCAAAAACCCTTACCCCAAAACAAAATGAAAAAACCCCAACAAAAAACCCCACAACCCATCAAAAACCAAAGTAACACCAAACAACAAACACCTCCACCCCACCCCATGTGAAAAAAATTTCAAATATTAATTACATACAAACTCTTCATAAATTCCATGTGTAATTTTCTGTCATTGCATAATTCTCGCTACTGACCATTGTTTGCTTTACGGTTACGTTTTTTAAGAAATCCTCAGTTCTTAGGTCATCGTGTACATATTAGTGTTTTTAAATATGAATGAATTATCTTAAATGGTTTCTTTTATTAATGTAAATAAAGATAGTAATAAAATTAGGTTGATCCATGAAGATAGGTATTTCTGTAGTAGATAGTGTTGTCTGGATCTGTAGCATTTTGAGAATGTGTAACTGAGCAATGTAACTCCAAGTTAATGCTTTTGCACGGGTCTGTATTAAAAAGAAAATCATGTTTTATTTTCCTGACTGTTTATTCAGGAATTTGATAAACAAAGATTCAGCATAGGGTTTTGAAAAAGATGCAGGCGTCGCAGGAAAACCTTAGAGTTGTGTAGGGAAGATATTTGGGAAAAAATGTCTTGA
Organism: Prinia subflava; assembly: GCF_021018805.1. Taxonomy (NCBI): domain Eukaryota; kingdom Metazoa; phylum Chordata; class Aves; order Passeriformes; family Cisticolidae; genus Prinia; species Prinia subflava. The sequence goes on from NC_086249.1 coordinate 34,896,389, forward strand.
AATAATAGCCTTACTATGCAACCTGAATTTGTCTGAAGCCCCAGTTATTAGCTGTTGTTGTATTCACTTAATTTTTGATATTTAACTCTTAACTGTGATATCTTTTTGTAAAAATTACTTTGTTCCTAATGTTTAAAATCTGTTTCCAGGCTGCAAGCTGCTATATAAACAAGACTTTGCAAGACGGTTAGGACTGAGATGTGTTACTTGTAATTACTGCTCACAGCTGTGCAAAAAGGGAGCCACTAAGGAACTTGATGGTGTAGTGAGAGATTTCTGCAGTGAAGAGTGCTGTAAAAAATTTCAGGACTGGTACTACAAGGCAAGTAACTCAGAATTTTTGACGAGAGCTCCACAGTTAAAAAAACCAAAAATGCACATGTGAGGATATCTCAAGGACTGTGCAGCAAATGGCTTACTTCAGCAAAGCATTTGCTATAGAATTAGCAAATGTATTAATTTCATCATTTGAGTTTTTGTAGAACTTAGAGCAGCATTTCTATCATCTGATTTTATTAATTCGTTTGGCAAGGAAGTCTTGAGTTACAGAAAAACAAAAAATTACTATGTATATTTGTTACTTTACAATTCCAAATTTTTTTCGTTAATACTACATTTTTCTTGTCAAAACTTCTTAAATGTGTATTCAGAATGTTGAAAACGCTGTTAGTAGCAGCTGGATACCTTGAGTTAACTGACGTTAGCAGAGTTTTTCTTGTTCCTGTTTTTGCCTCTTTTTTTGCCTTTTCCCTTCTCCCACAGTTTGAACTGCAGAGGCTTTGATTGTTCAGTATTTCCCAGTGGAAAGGATGCCAAAGGAAAAAGCAAGACCAAATGGATTTCTAATAAAAGTTTAAATCAATCAGATGGCATCTATTTCTAAGTCTCTGGAAGCTTAACTGCCTTGTGAAGCACAACCAGCAAAAGACTTCACAATAAGAGGTTTTTTGTTTACATTTTTTGAAAGGAAAAGATGAAATTGGACTGGGTTTAACCTGCGATTAGTGCCATGGATAAAATATTTGACCTCTGGTGTGAACGCCCTGGAAAGCTACACTGATAATTTCAAAACAAGAACTACACTGTGGATGCAGTTGCAAAAAAGACAGTACAAAATTCATCACCGTACCAAAATTCTGCACACAGCCTGGAAGGCAGTAAAACACCTGAAATCTTAGAGGGCTAGATACAAGTCCTGTAATTCAAGATGATCTACCTACCATAAAAGAACTGAATATGAAGACATACCTGATATTTTGGAATGTCTGAATCCAGAAATGTTACAGCCAAACATTGTAAATTCTTTATTTTGAATAATGTATGTAGGGTCTTGTTAGTCATTCCTAAAAGAAAGCTACTGAAGACCACAATGTGTTTCTTTTGGCTCACACGAAAATAGGGTGACAAAGCTTGGCTGCAAAGTTCTTAACTGAAATAATTAACTTCATACAATAATATTTAATCTGTCTATATGCCTTAAAACGTGGGATGAAATTTATCCTTGTGAAAAAAGTGCCTTCTGATAGAAAACTTAAATCTTTGGTGTGCTTTAAAAATCTTTCAATGATTCAGCAAAGCATATAGTCTGGAGGTGTGCATACCAAAGTACTTTCATGTGCCTTAGCTTCTCTGTAAGCTTTTTCTGTGATTCAGCTTTGAGAACCACTTGAAAACTCAGACTTCAGATTATCCTGATTCATGGGATAAGGTAATAACTGGCCCATGAAGTCTGCTTAAATGCTGTTTTGGTACTGTGTTAGAGGAGTGCTAGATCTGATGTCATAAAAAGGCAATTCAAATAGATTTGTTAATAATTAGTAACTTTTGAAACTTCCAATGATGTTGAAGTAATAGATATTTCTACTTTTTGAATCTTACACTTGCTAGTGGAACTAGGATTCTGTTATGAAGAACTGTTGACAGTAATTTTTTTCAAGTGCTTCTTAATGCCTTAATACAATTGAGTTTTGGTTTAAAAAGCTTGAGATTTATTACATGGGAAAGACATATAATAGGTTTTGGGAAATCGTTGTCTGTTGCTAAAATTCTCTTTTTTATTTCTTTGCATCCTTGCTGGTAACTTCTGCCACTTTATGGAAGTCACTCCAGATACCTTAGATTTGGTAGTGCATTGTTAGCTTGTGTTCTTACCTAGACAAAATAGACAATGATCAAAACATAGGAAGGCAGAATAGATAAGGACCATTCTCTGAATTTGTACTTCATTAGCTGTTTTGTCTGTTAGCTTCTTAAAAGAATAGTTACTTATGTATGAGCTTTGTCTCATTTATGCAATGTTCAGTGTTATTTTGGAGTTTCAGTGAATGTATACATGAAGAGAAATAAGTAGTAATAACCTAGTAATGTTTTAAGACCATCATTGTGTTCATTAAACAAGTGTTTGTCTCCATCTTCTTTGTCTACTTTTTTTTATGGACACATCTTTCTCATGTTGTATTATCTGGAAAACATTGTAACCTTTTAAAATAATCAAGTATTATGGGAGCACTTCCCTGAATGCCAAAATTCTCTTCTCAGAAAGCCAAAAAAAGTTAGCAATGGTAGAAGCATAACAGCTTACCTAGAAGTATTAACAGTTTATTAGACTTACCTAGATAAGAGTCCTTTAAAGCTAATATGAGGCAGTGAAATGTAAAAGAATAGTTTTAGTCCTGATCATCTGTTGGGCACCAGCTGCAGTTACCAGTTGGTGCCAAGTTCTGAGGAAATTTCTGTGGGTTCTGTGCACCTCCAAGACAAGAGGTAAAATTTTGGGCGTCTTGAGGTTAGCTCCCTAAGTTTTTAGAGCTCCTTCTGTAAATTTGCTTGCAGTGGTTTGGATGTTAGTCCAGAAAATGCCTGGAAATATCAATATAAATCATTTAGTAGCCTGATGTTTGATGACAGTTTCAATCATTTGGTGTTACATTAGAGCATTGAAATTACTTTGAAAAAGAGTATACAGTCCTGAGAACAGCACAGAAATCTGTTTCTTTAAATACACACTGGGAAACATTGGTGACAGTGCTGCAGCTGAAGTGCACACAGGTCATGCGAGGCTACAGTGGAAAATTGATTAGAGTCAGCATGTGCGGCGATGACTCTGTATTCAGTGGGGGTCAGGTGGCTGCAGCAAAGATAAGTAGGAGGTAGGGAACTACAGTCCAAGGCAAAGAAAAATTATTGTGGCTAGTGAGCTCAGCAGTGATTGTCAACAGCGGTGAAATTTGAAAGTGGAGTCAGCAGTAATTGAAATGGTAAAGACAGCAAGACAGCCTTGTGGAATTTCTCGTGTGGGAATTCAGCTGGTCTCTAGTTAGACATCTCAGATGCCAATAAGGGCTCTTTCAGAACAGTTGATCTCCTTTCTCTTATAATCACTCACTCTCTGGGAACATCTTTTGCTTCCTATTTACTGCAATTGAAGTTGGAATAGACAGCTAAGATTAGGTCAAATTAATAGTACTCCAGACTGTTGGAGAACATTAGGAACAGGCGATGGAGGGATTAAAATTTATGTAAATAAAAGACCCACATATGAACATTTTTATTCTTTAACCCAAATTTGGGACAAACATTAGTGATTTATACTTATCACCATGCCCATTTGAACATGTTGAAGTAATGGGGAAAGAAATGTGCCAAAAAGCAGTCATGAGTGGCAAAGGACTTGTACAGTGCAAGCACAGCAAGAAAAGATGGGATTTTTTGGAACACAGAGATAAGCAGACTTGAAGTAGGTATTTTGGAGATTCAGTTAACATTTAGTGCCAGTATCCCAGGTGAAGACAAATAAAAATGGGGAAGGGACGAAGGAAGGATGGATCATAAAGTGTCACAAAAATCATTAATTAGTTTTCACTTTCAATAAATTTGATGGTCAGGGAAGTGGGTGAGCAAGCAGTTTAGCATGAAATTTCAGTACATGGAACAGTGTATAACATTGACTGGAAGTAAAATTATGGAAATAGTAGAATTAAGGTGAAGTAAATGTAGAGATGAGAAGTCTCAATATAAAAGAATCCCAGTTTTCCTGAGGAATGGTAACTTCCATGCAGAAGCAAACAAAAATTTTTTTTAACCTAAATAATTTAGTAGAAGCTCAGGAGAGACAACATTATAGCTATTCAAAAGCCTAAATGAAAAAGGAAACCAGGAGAGGGTTGAGAATGCAGAAATGAGAGAATTGCAGGATAGTTGGGTTGGAAGGGACCTTTAAAAGGCTGCCTAGTCCCAACATCTCTGCAATGGGCAGGGACTTCTTCAAAGAGATCAGGTTGCTTGGAGTCCCATCCAACCTGACCTGAAAAGTTTCCCTATCTATAACCTCGCTGGCCAACATGTTCCAGTGTTTCACCCTCATTCTAAAAAACTTTTCTATCTAAGTTGACCTTTCTTCTATCTAATCTAAGTTGACCCTCCAATTTAAAACCATTTCTCCTTGTCCTATCACAACAGGCCCTGCTGTAGGAAGGCTGTAGTTGCTGGATTTGACAAGATTTGACCCCTTTTTCTTTCTTTGAAGGAGAGAAAAATGAGCAGAAAGTGGTGCTTTGGTAGTCAAGCAGCGTGCAGCAGGTCAGAATAGATGGGCTTTTCTGTACGTGAGTCAGCTGTCATTCTTAATCAGTGTTAGGTGGGTTTGAGATTTAAATTTAGAGTGAATTACACTTTTTTTTTTTTCCTACTGGTATTTCAGTCTTTTGGTGGCTTTGGAAGTTGCAATTGCCTTAAAGGTGTGAATTCACAGCTTTCCTGAACTGATTAAATCTTGCACTATTTTGGCAGCACTCTGCATTTTATCTTCTTCCCTACTCCCTTCTAAGAATACAACTTATGTGCTCTTTTGTCCCCCTGAGGTGATCTGCGAAAGGAACTGTGGATCATCATCAGTGGAAAGTGCAAGTGACAAATGTAACAAAAGTTGAGGAAGGATGGGGATAATGCACTGCTGTAAGGTTTCTGACCTGGTGTGCCCTGCAGGTGCATGAGCACTGTTGCTGCTACCTGCACAGAGATGAGGCAAGAGAAATACCTGCTCTTCCAGGGCCACCTGGTGCTCAGTGTGAGGTGATCTTGAAGCTGCAGCTATAATTGCTCCCAATTTAAAGCTGGTTGTACTGTTCGAAACAAGTTATTCTATGTATGACTTTAAATACTTGAAAATTATAACTGAGAGCTTAATTTCTTACACTGCCCTGTGCCACAAATACAGGGAAGAAACAAAACATTTAATTATTTTTGAAATTTGAACTAATTGGCCTGTTCATACTTTTTTGGAGTCGCAAAAACTACAGTTGGACTTCGTTCTGTTTTGTTTTTTTAAGCCATCAGAGCCTTGTGCATAACTGCAATGTTGTGTATGGTTTTATGTATTAATGTTTTATGTTGCATATATTACAACTTCCCTCTTCCTCTCCTGGCTATAGTATTAGGTTGACTTACTTTGGATTCCTGAGCATCTTTAAAATTTTAAATTTTTAAGATCTGCTTTATGATGGAGGTTGCTAACAATATCAAGGCGAGTTGTAGTGCAAACAATTATGTGCTTGAAGATGTGAAGTCAAGGCTGCCACTGTTCAGATAATAATTCATAGCATGGCAGATAAAATGCAGTAGAATGTATTTTGGAGAAAAAACATTGTCTGTCTTAGTGATGCCTCATGAAAATAACATGCAGATTCATGAAAGATACATTACTTAAAAGTTTGAGTTTCCAAGTTACATACTAACTAAATTTTGGGGAGTCATCTTTTTTTTGAGAGAGAAATTGTTGTTTATAAATCATAGAGAAATTTGGACGAACTAAAGAATTGGAATCTAAAATTTGTTGCCAAACTACTGAAATAATGGTAATATTTTAAAAAGCTGATTTGATACCTAGAGAAGTGATTCCTTTGGCGATTTTTAAAAACTTTTTAGAACTTCTGATTCCTTTTTAAAACAGAAAAGTTGCCAGAGTTTGGAGTGAGAAAAAAAATACTTATATTGTCTTCAGGTCAGTAATATCGTTAAAAAGTCTGTCACTTTCTGTTGTTTCACAGAATGCTTTGATGAAATTAGTTAAAATTGACGTACAAAATTATTTTTTTGATGACTGTTTAGGAGTGAGTTTGTTTGGTTTTTTTACTTAGTGAGAAATTAATAAAGCAGATTTATTTTGGATGCTAACCCTCAGCAAACAATTGAAAAAGAAGGTAGTTTAAATGTTGAGAGAGACTTAACCATAGGATGATAATGAATTCTCAGTACTCTTAAAAGTGTAGCCTTTTAAAATGTAGAAATACTTTTTTCCCAAGGCCTGCTTAAAAACGTGCCAATCTCCCTTTGCATTAAGGCTGTGCGCTGTGACTGTTGTAAGTCGCAAGGAGCCCTGAAAGAGAAGGTGCAGTGGCGCGGCGAGATGAAGCATTTCTGCGATCAGCACTGCCTGCTCCGCTTCTACTGCCAGCAGAACGAGCCCAACCTGGCCACCCAGAAGGGACCCGAGAACCTGCACTATGGTATGTGCTGCTTCAGGGTCAAGCCAGGTGCTTCCTTTAAATAAAAAATTGAAAGCTGCATGAATTATTTATCTGTCGTAATAAACTGTGTTAGAGCGTATCTTTTTCTGTGTTATCATCAGAGGCAGCATTGAGCTGTTCTGGACAAAGTGTAATTTTAGTGCTGTATCATCCTGGGAACAGAAGATGTTTTCCTCTTTTGTTGTGCTCCAGTTTGTCATTACTTGCTCTGTGGAAGCACTTCTCAAAATTCCTTTTGGTCACAGAGAACAGGTGCACTAGGAATGAGAAAAAGAAATACAGTTGATGGAATTAAAGGAAATAAGTGAAATGGAAATGAGAATAGAATGAAAGTATCTAGATAAGAGGAACACATTGGGTTTTTTTCCTTTCTGTTGGCAATAGGTACTGTGTAAATTTGCTCATGGGTGCTGAATGCATATTTGTGTGGTTTAAATAGCATGCCAGGCAAAGTTCAAATAAACCAGCTTTTAAATTGATTCAAGTATGGCAGCTCAGCTTCTTTGTATAGCCATTTTCATGCTTGCACATTTTAGTGTTTACTTTTCTGAAAGAGGCTGTATTCACATCTGGCTAAAGCATTGATTTATCATTTGCCTTTGTGTAAGGCTCAGTACTGGAGTATTGAGGGAGATCAGCAGGGAGATGTCCATGAAGGAAGAGTTTTGTGTGCAGTTCTCACCTGCAGTATGGTACTGATGAGTTCTCTTGATTTAATGTTATATTTGTGTTATCTTGAGTTGCTTACTGAAATTTGCTTTGATTTTGAAAAAGGGAAAAAAATTTCTAAAGTGTTTCCTTGTACTTTTAGATCAGGGCTGTCAAACCCCCCGGACAAAAACAACAGTAAGTACATATATTTAACACACTCACATATCTAACACTCTGTCTCTCTTCTCTCTTCTCTCTCTCTCTCTCAAACATAATTAGATGTACTTAAAATGTGAGATCCCAGTGAATTAGAGGGATGCTATTAAAAAACAAAATTAGTGTCTTTCAATGATCATAAGCTAAATTTATGAAGCTTTTTAGTCTTTAACATCTGTAGGTAAAATAAAAATTTCAAATATTCATACTTTCTTTTCAGTGTCTTCTGGGAAACTAAATCATCAACCATGTGTTTTACGTCTATAGTACATATAAATGTTGCATAAAAGTTAATCAACAAACCGTGTGTCTTATTCACAAGTTTTTGATGACAATATAAATATATTTATGAAAAACACAGAAAATTGCTTAGGTGACTAGAGACATCAGACAAGCTAAGCTGTCACGTTAAAAACTTTAAGTATTTTATGTTTAATGATGTTAATTCAGTCCATAAATTTTTAAAGATCGTGTCACAGTTGTGTGACACAGTATTTTTTAATACATTTTAGGGAGTGCACACACCTGGTAAGCTGTACTTGGGACTGGGCTTTCCTTCCATATCTAAAAGGACATATGGAGCTAGTCTTCCTGCCTATGACCAAATAGAACTGAGAGTTTGTTTCTCAAATCAGGTTCTAAAAGAGGTTCTAGGGTACAAAAACCTTGTCGGGAACAAGAGGGGTTTTCACCTCTTGACTGTAAGTGTGCAGTTTGAACATTTTGGGATGTTCCCTGGTATTTGTTGTCACTATTTTAGAGCCAGCAGGGGGAGCACGAAGTTCATACTTATGGTACTAGAAAAGTGTTTAGAGAGTTTTCATTCAGAATTTTTTTTAAGTGATCTTTGAACTGTGGCATAACTCAAGAAGGTTAGATCTTGAGCCTGAAGTTTGTTTGTGCTGCTCATAATGAACTCTTTTTACAGCTAAAATTATTTTATATGTTATAAGATTGCTTAAATGATGCTTTCACTTGAACAAGAACAAAATCTTCAGCGTAGCTTCAATTAAAAAAAAAAAAAGGAAAATGAGCTTGAAGTGCTAGCCCTGAGTAAAGTACAACTGCTCTTATGATCCTGGCTCAATACTAGGAACATAGAATAGCTTGCAATTATGAAATAGTAGTTGGTGCTGTTGTGTTGTGCTTCCTGTTCAGTATCTCATTTATGAAAAGCATCAGCTGATACATCAAGTCAAGAACTTTGTGTTGGAATCAGTGTGGTGTAACAGCACCTTCTCTTATTTGCTTGTCTGCAGGGCTCAGCTCCACCACCTTCTCCAACCCCTAACAGAGAAATGAAGAACAAGGCAGTTCTTTGCAAGCCTTTGACAATGACAAAAGCCACGTACTGTAAACCTCATATGCAGACAAAATCGTGCCAGACAGGTAACTCCTGAACTGTCCTAGAACTAACTTCTTCATTGCAGCTTTTTCCTAACTATTACTGTCTTTTAACACATTGCAAATATTATGATTTTTTCCCCACTAAATGGCAGGTGTAAAATATATTTAAATACCTGGCGGTATTTGCCTTTTTCCTTTTTCTTTTAGTAGAAGATGAGTGGAAAAAAGAGTATATCCCAGTGCCTATTCCTGTACCAGTCTACGTTCCGGTGCCTATGAACATGTACAGTCAAAATGTTCCTGTTCCCACCACGGTTCCTGTTCCTGTAAGTGAGACTTCAGCTTCATTTTAAAATTGGCATCCATTCACATGCATGTGTGGGACCACCTTGTGTTGCTGGTTGTTCTCCTTCTGGTCCATCTAAAGGATTTTAGGGTCCTGCAGGACTATTTATTAAAAAAGCATTAGAGTCTGGCAGTGGCACTTGATTCCCTGCCTGCTTCCAATGTGAAAATCTTGTGCCGCTGAGCTTTTTAGCAGCAGCTCTGAGTGATACTTCTGCTTTTGCTGAATATGCTGAATAAGCCTTTAACAGCAAGATTTGTTCTTGTAATAAGGAAGCTGAAAGGTTTGTTGGGAAAGGATGGCAGAGTGTGGGATAAACTGCAGAAAAAACTAAGCCACTAAAACAAGATGCTGATTGGTCCAAATTGTTAGTCTGGATAAATTGTTGTTAGTCTGAGGTTATACTCAGACAGGTTTGAAGTTCTAATGGCCCTTCTGTTCTTTCTTTGACCAGCTATATTTTGTCTTTTTTTTTCTTGTGTCCTTTCCTACGTTCCCTTCTGTTCATAGTTCCTTCATGCTGGGTTTTTAACCTGTTAGCACTTTTTGTTAGTTTATACTCGAGTGACTTGTTTCTAATCTGTATCAGCTGTCTTTCAGAAGAAGAGTATAGAAAATTTTTTTGGTTGTTGGTTGCTTTGTTGTGGCATTTTTTTCATTTCTAATTATCTCTGCCTCCCTGTCTGCACAGGTGCCAGTTCCAGTTTTTTTGCCCACTACTCTGGATAGCACTGAGAAAATCCTTGCAGCAATAGAAGAGCTGAGGGGGAAAGTGGCCTCAGATCCTCTGGAAGCTGAGCTACTGAACTTGTCAGCAGTGGTACCTGAACATACTGGAAAAGCTGAGGCTTCTGATATGACCAGTGAGTTTTCTGATGAGTTTGGAATGCTGGGGGATGTGTGTGGCAAGAAGGATTGAGTTTGGTTTTTTATTTTGGGGAAAGAGTACAACCGTGCTGTCATTGAGCAACTTATTTTAAGTTGCTTTGTATTTTAAGGTCAGATGGCAACCAAGTACCACACAGACACTTGCTTACTCCCCTCATGCCTTATGGGGAAAAGACTTGGGGAAAAAAGTAAACCTTGTGAGTCAAGAACTTTATAATTGAAGCAAAATAAAATCCTGTGCCAACTATACTAGTAAATGCAATTAAAAGAGGGGAGAGAGGAATAAAACACAAGAAAACGAAGTGATGCAGCATGCAGGGGCTCAGCATCCACTGACCCATGCCCAGCCTGTTCCTGAGCAGCAATTGGTGGTTCCCAGCCAACTTCCCCCAGTTGTGTACTGAGCACTGTGTGATGTGGGCTGCCCCTCTGGACCTCAGCTCAACTGTTCTGGACCTGCTCCCTCTCAGCTTCTTGTGCAGTCTGGCAAAGCATGGGAAACTGAAAAACTCATGACTTAGAGTAAGCACTACTGGGCAACAACCAACACATTATTCTCATAATAAAAAATGTATCCGAAGATCAAAAAGTCCCACATACTTTGTAGTTTTCTACAAGTGCCCATGTCTCTTTGCTCTTCTTTCCTAGCTCTGCTTGCCCAAATCTTCAAGTCTCTTCTATATCTTTCCAGGAAAATTTGCCTTCACTCAGATGAAATTTTGAAGGTTTTTTTCCAAGCTCTTTCAACAGAGATCTGAAAGGTTGTTGACAAATTACATAAACTTACACTTTGTGCCTCATTATATAAGAGGCCAGTGGAGCTGCAGTCCCAGGAGAATTACTGTATTCCAGTCTATTGCCATTCTTCTACTAAAACTGCACATTTCTGGTAGCACTGCAAGGTTGTCATTTTCAGTTTCTTGCTGTCTTTTGTGAAGTACAGCTAGCTAAAGGAGCAGATGTATGGGATCAGAGCTTGCTTGCTTGCAGAGGACTGAATTTGGAGCAGTGTTTGCCAGAAGTTGGAGAGACTTCAAGCTTTGTTTCTCCCTGCCTGCATGCCTTATTTGAGAAACAGATCCTAGAAAAGTAGACTTGAAAGTCTGTTCTGTTGTGACAGGATCAGGTAGGAAAATAGATAGTTAGGTTTGTCTAGAGTTGTGGGTTTGGTTGGTATGATCCAGGTTCACCGGTGTTTGATTTTCTATACGTGTGCTTTGCTGACTCACCTTCATGGAGAAGAACAATGGGCTAATAAGTATCTTTTATGTTTGAAGGAAATCAGGTTGGAGAAGTAAATCTGAGCTCCTAGGAACAAGAAAATGTAGGATGATAATGAGCAGAACAATCAGTTTTAGAACAACTCGGCTTCTGAAGTTATATATGTGCACCATTTGGCTAATCCATGTGTTGGTTAAAGTAATAAGATTTTTTCCTTTTCTTTTAAACAGGTGTGATAGTTGACTCAAATCTCCTGAACTCAGAGTCACGGACAATCTTGCCTGATGTTCCATATGAGCCAGACCTTGATATTGAAATAGACTTTCCAAGAGGTAATTGTTCTGTGATTTTAATAAGTACTGTGACACTGTGGGCAGCCGTTGTCCCTTGTTTAATCATCCTTTCAGAGGAACTTTATTTGATTGCAGGATCTACCTGACTGACTGTCAGGTAAAACTTTGCCATGCCTTCGTAAGCTGGAGCTGGGGGACTTCTGAATTAGTTCTTCCAACTTTCTAAATACAGTAATTGAAACAATGCAAAGAAAAGGGGAAGTTAAGCATATGCAAAGAACTTGGCTGCATTGTTTGTTCTGAACATGGATTTAGGAAAGTTATTTTGAAGGCTCAAGGGCTCAGATGGCATGTGTCATGGAAAACATAATGAATGCATTCTTCAATCACCAGGTATTTTCATGGTTTAGAGAAGAGATTACTAAAGGGTCAACTTCCCACTCAAGTTAGAAATTTGCAAGTTGGCATGCTGCACACCACTTGTGTTACCTTTTAATATCGTGGTAATGCATATCTGCATCTGAAACGGTAACATTATTTGAATTAGCAGGAAAAAATCACTGCTTTGAGACCTTTCTTGAAAGAAATTCTTGATGCTATGTAATACGGTTTCTACCACTCTGTAGAATGCAGGGAACAGTGTCTGTTTTCTTACACCACACTGCAGTCATTGCAAGATCCAGGAAACCTTCTGGCTGTAGCTACTGTCCCTCTTACATAACTTCTCTTGGACTCATGACTCTCATACCTCACCTAGGCAGGTTCTGTGGGAGCTGACAGGCTTCTTTTATGCTGTGTTGTAGATGATCTGCAGTAGATGCCCAGTTTGCTCTATGCCTAATGTAAAGACAAAGCCTGAGGGTTAGTCTGACCTTAATTTTGGGACGTTTACTAGTCAGATGCGTACCAGGTTTTTAACCCTTTTTATAAGTGAAGCTGGGTACATGAGCTAGAAAAACCACAGAAGAAAAGAAATAAGCAAGTTGGAGTAGTAAGTAGCAGCAGTCTGTAAGAGGCATTGATACACTGAAATGCTTCTGAGATAAGATTCTTGGTGGTATCAGGAGAAGGACTGCTTTTGAGTCTGGGGCAGGGTTCTGAAATCTCTGCATGTAAGTGCTATTTCATCTGCACCAGTTGGAAAGCTGTCGTGAGAAATAAGGTGGTGAAATTAGATTATCAGAAGAGCATTCAATTTTGAGTGAAAACATTCTTTGATGGCTAAATGAGGGATGAACCATCTTCGGTAAAGTACATAAATGTGGGACTTGCAACATTAAATCCATTCAAATGTTGTCTTATTCCTCAACATTGCCTGAAACAGAGTCCTCAATAGTACCCCTGAAACGTTAAATAAACAATGTTCTGATGTATTGACATACATCTGCCTGTCAAACTTACCTATAATATCCATCATGAGCTAGATCTCCACCACTTGTATAAATACAAAAATATTAATATAAAAAACCAGTTTCACTGAAGGAATTTGTCCTCTGGTCGTAATATTTTTAACCAAGTGTAGTGTGTACTACAGGAAATAACAAAAAGTGAATAGAAATAATCTAAATACATAAACAGAACTGCATGTACAAAGTTAATTTGTATTTTTTCCAGTCATAGCTGCTCATTGTCACCGTACCTAAGAATTTTCAATACCAAAGACAGCCTGGGCAGAAAACATTATGTAGGAGTCTACAGTACAGAATTCTTCCTCAGCAACTTAAGATAATACTTGAAATATTGAGCATTCTGTCCTCTTAGACTTACTTAGAAATAAACTATTTGACAGCTTTGTCTTAAAATTTGACAGCTTTGCCTTAGGTTGAATATAGAAATAGGTTTGTTTCCTCTTACCAAAATCTAGTGTTTGGTTGTGTTTATTTGTGTACCTTTGTGGACACCGTATGTTAAGGCACACCATTATAGTTAATTGGGGTTTTTTTCAAAGCTGTGTTGTTTGTTTGGAAGATGTTCAGAAATAAGATTCTGTTAATGTATTTTCAGCAACTGAGGAGCTTGATACAGAAAATGAGTTCTTGTTACCTCCTGTTTTTGGTGAAGAATATGAGGAACAGCCAAGGCCTCGGTCCAAAAAGAAGGTAATTTTTTCATGCTATTAAAAATACCAAGAAAGGCACAAAATTTATGTAGGAGAAAATATCCGGATGTTTTGTTGTTGTTGTTGTTCTCAAATTGATTTTTACCATGTTACTGTCTACTCATACCTATTATCCTATCTTTCTGACAAAAACTGATACATTTCAAGTAATAAAATTATTTCAGGGGTATGTCTATTGCAGATACTGTTGGATTTGATAGAAGTGTGATTTGTAAATTCTGGTCCTGATTTTGCTTCACAGTGGCAGAGCTGTTGATGAAATGTGCCACTGTGTATATACCTACTGTATTCTTAGCAATGCTGTTTTACCTTCTACTTTGAACAAAGGTGCCTTGGTTTAGTTTGATAGTAAGATGGAAGAACATTGGCATTACCATGGTTTATAATGGAGCCATAGCATTTCTTTATAAAAAAAAATTTAAAAAATATTAATTGCTTGTAATTTTCCCAGATTTTATTTTTAGTCGGTCTTAGTTTAGACACTGGATACAAATTAACCGTAGTCTTTCATTTAGCGGAGCACTACAAAGAAATAGATCCCTATGCCTGGCACAAAGCTGAAATGGTCTTGTTCCAATAGCTGCAGTAGATGTTGCAGCTTTAAAAGAACCAGCCAACTTCTACTAAAGCTTTCTAATAATAAATGGGTTTTTCTAGTATCAAATCTGGAATCTAAGCTTTCACTGTTATCCACTGGGCATTATCCACGTATCCACTGCTGGGCATGCTTTAATCTGGAACCAGTGCTGGCTTTTCCACTGGCGGGTTCATTTGAGCCTGCAAGTCCAGCCTGTGACACAGATTTGTCTCATTTTCCTCCCTGTGCATTAACACGATGAAATCGTGTGAGTGCGCTGAGGTTCAGTGCGCGCTTTGGCCTGCAGCTGGCTGTGCCAGGTGCTGTGTCCCTGCTGGTGGCACTGCTGGCAGCATTACCCTGTGTGTTCCCGTGGCAGGGCGTGAAGAGGAAAGCCGTGTCGGAGTACCAGTCGCACGACGACAGCTCGGAGAACTCCGAGGGCAGCTTCCCTTTCAAGTACGCCTACGGGGTGAACGCGTGGAAGCACTGGGTAAAGTCTCGGTATTTAGATGAAGAGCTTCCAGAGTTAGAGGAACTGAAATCAGGTAAGTATTTCCAAAAATATGGCGTCCACATTCTGACCTGGTAGGGAAAATTGCTGTACTCGTGTGATTCTCAGCTGGAATTTTTAAAAGAATTTTCCTCATGTCCTTAATCTTCCCAACATGACTGAGATTATTTTACCACAGGGTTGCCAAACCCTTTTTTTCCTATTTTTTCCTATTTGGTTCAAAATGCTGGGTCTCACACTTCCCATGAAAGCTAGGACAGCATCTTCTTGGCTATTCTGATTTTCTGTGACCATTTTTATTTTTTCTTTGCATCCTATTTTTCCTGATATTCTAACTCACTTCAGAGTTTACACCATTTCTGGGCTTCCAAATGGCAAAGGAGGGACATCCTCTTAGTCTTTGTCCTGTAAGGAGATCTTCCTCTGAGGCTGGCATTACCTGGCTGTGGAGCTCTGGCACAAGGTGGCCTTCGATCCCCAGGAGCTATGCTGCTCTTTCTGCAGCACTCCTCTCTGTACACATTTGTTCTGTGAGGGAAAAGGGGAATTGCTGCAACTCCTGCTGCTCTTCAGCTCCCACATGCATCTCAGCACCCTCCTGTTGTGCTCTTGGATCCTTGGAAACTGCCCTTTCCCCTGAAGGTGCCCCTCTATACCACTGGCTTCACTTCAGCATCTTGGGCTGCCTCTGTGTCATCCTGAGCTGTGCATGACAGTATATTTTTAGCAGGTTTTACTGCATTTGGTTAACTAGACTTTACTGTGAGAGCCTTGATGGTTTTAATACGGACCTAACATTTTAACTGCTTAGTACATTTTAGTCTCATTCATTGGTTAATGGAGAGGACATCAAGCCAGTTTCCCAGTTTCCAGTCAAAAAATAGCCCATCCCACCTTCACTGTGTGACAATTCTGTTGTATAATGTAGCATTTCTTCTCTATTTTACAGTAAAGTCTGTGAAATTAAAGGAAGATCTATTATCACATACTTCAGCAGAGTTAAACTATGGGTTGACACATTTTGTCAATGAAATTCGAAGGCCTAATGGAGAGAACTATGCACCTGACAGCATCTATTATCTGTGTCTTGGAATTCAGGAGGTTAGTAGAGGCTGTAGAGATGGGAAATAGAGCTGCTGATTTGCCTGTAACCCATTTCAGTAGAAGAGTGGAGATAACATGGATTTACTGGCTAGGAGCTACCCTTAATACATGGCTGTGATCAGGCTGCTGTGTAATCACATTGTAGAGCACTGTCTGTAGGAAATGAGTGCAGACCCATCCTGAAAACTCAAACACAAATTGGTATATTGTAATACTTTTAAGCTTCTTGCTGGGTTAAAGCATGTAATTAACCCAGTCAAAAACTACATAGTCTTTTCAAATGCTGTGCTTCATTTTGTTTGCTAAAGATGTCCAGTGAAAAAACAGAATGAAACAAGGCATGACCTCTAAGCATTTTACTGATTCAGTTTCTTAGCACACAGAGGAAGCAACCTAAATTAAATGTCTTTTGGGGAGGGTCTAATTTACTGAGTACTGCAGGCTGGACAGGCAGGATGGAGTGCAGGAAACTCAGCTATATTCACTGTCTCACACACAGTCAAGATAGGAATGAGTCAGGTTAGATGTATGTGCAGGCAATAGCCTATCACTAGCTAATTAGAGAAGCTGTTCCACAGCTTACCTTTTAAGCAGGGAGAGCTGTCTTAATTCTTGCTACATAAGGCAAAACATAGGTAAAATAAGCAGTATTCAGAGCTGGGAGCACAGAAAATTTCACTCAAGTTAAAAGGCAATAAAAGATGTGTACGATGTGGAAAGCAAGCTGCTCACAGGGTTTGCAATTCTACTTAAACTGGTCCATACTTGAGGCAGAGCACTTGTATAAATTAACATTTTTTTAAAAATTGAAGTGTTTTAAAAATAAATAGTAAAATAGTAATTTTCCTGTGTTGCAAGTATGCAAAAATAAAGACTTAGTTGCTACCTTTGCCTCGTCATTGAAACTTGAGAAGAAAATACTGATTTTAGTCAGTTGGTTGGTATTGGCTTTTTAGTCAGTATTGTTACAAGGTGTGTTTCAAATTGAGCTAGCTTTCTGCTTCTGCACTTGCATGATACACTGTCTCTTTGTACCTTTCTGTTGATTTGAAAATGCTCATGTTAAGCAGATAAACAGTACACAGAGGGAAGTATGTGTTTATGAAGTGGAACTCAAATAATATTCTCTTTAATCTTTCTCTTTGTATCTTTGACATAGTCTATTTTTGTTAGTCATGGAAGTTAGTTATTTTTAAAATAGCTTTTTTTCACCTCTTCAGAACCATAGTTTGTGTGGCAACCACAGAGTTATCATGAGGCCTAATACACAATGCTGGAACATTAGTGGAGCAACATGTGGTCATTTTACTGTAATTTTGCTGCTTATACTTAGTGTCCAGTATTCAATTCAGGCAATGTGAACAGCCCTGATTTGTTGGCCAGACCGGTAGGAAGATGTGCTGTGTTCTGATGAGTTCGCATTTCACAAAGGCAGACAGCAAATGAGGGACAGAAACATGAGCTGTGAAGGGCTGCAGCCATCATCTCTGTGCTACTGGCAGATATTGGGGGGTACCACCCTTCTGAACAAACATATCTAAGCAAGCTAGTGGTACACTAAATGCAATGTAGTTGTCCCAACATGCAATAAAACTCCATTGCCCTCTAGAATTTGCTTTGTCCTTTCCATCTGAAAACCGCAGCCCTGAAATAGAATAAATTGTCTGCTATTGCACAGAAGGTACTCTTTGTTGAACCTGGAAGGGGCTCAGAGGAGATTAAATTATGCTGTTTAAAGTTGGGCCAAAGATCATTAATATTTTGCTATCTTTGAGTAAGTTTCTCTTCAAAGGAAGAGAATGTAGGAACCATATGCCAGTAAGAAAGCACATTCCCCTTCCACCAGCATTACTGCACTCACTCATTGTGGCTAAATACACACTCAGTTTGGAGCTTTCCCTCATGAATAGAATGCGGTTTAAGCCCAGGAGTTGTCAAATCCTCAGTTGGTTGTTTTCTTGAGTTTTTAAAATTTATTTTGTAAACTAACTTTTTCCTAAAGAAAGCACTCTGTAAAATCTGTTCCAGGAAACTGGTCCCTGAGTCAGATGGTGTGGTTTCTCAGTTCAGGTTCATTTGCAGATGAAATTGTTCTGCTTTCAGACAGAAGTGGTTCAATAATGGTTTTGATAACTCTGAAATAGTGATTCTGAAGAATATCACACCTAGAAATAAAGGCTGCTGCATGACCAGGTAGCCATCTAATGGAGAGGGTTCATCTAGAGGAAAGTGTTAGCCTGCAGTGCTCCTTTGTTGCATCATGGCCTTCATTCTTTGTCACTAATTGGGATTTGGTTTGGGCTTTTTTTCTTGTTTTTTGTGTATGTGGTAATGGGGTTGTTTGGGCAGGCTGATAGAGTTTGGCACATGTTTGTCTGACGGTCAGACAAACAAAATCGCTGTGGACAGCGATTCAGCCCGTTCTCCTCTGCCGTGGGATTCAGAGGCACAGCCCGGTCCTTCCCGTGCTCTGCAGT
Source organism: Prinia subflava (assembly GCF_021018805.1). Classification (NCBI taxonomy): domain Eukaryota; kingdom Metazoa; phylum Chordata; class Aves; order Passeriformes; family Cisticolidae; genus Prinia; species Prinia subflava. Next base: position 34,914,666 of record NC_086249.1, read on the forward strand.
TGCAGTTCTGCTCAGCTCAGGTGGGAATGGCTTGTGCTCAGCCTGCCCTGTAAGGTTTGTAGAGCAGCAGTGCACGGCGTTGTGGTGTGGGAATGAAGGTTTGCAGGTGTGGGTGATAGGCTGGAGTCTGCCCTGCTACCCAGCGTCATCGTTCTGTAGACTCTGCAGTGCTAGTGCTCCGGGGAGCTTCAGACCCTACTGGGGATGCCAGGGTTTAGTCAACACTTACTGTGAAACAGGAAGAAGTATTTTCAGTTGAGTTCTCACAGGCTTGTGCGTGGACTGGTTTTGAACCAGTTTTCAATCCTCATTTTCACTGCCAGCATTCAGTGTGAGTATTAATGTGAACCAGAGAAAAATACACGGCAGAAAAATGTGCCAGGGAATGGAGGGGTGAATGCCATGAAGCTTATAGTAAGCTGTATCATCTGGCTTAGAATTGCTTTGTAAAATCAAAACTGGTGTGTGTAGAAACAAGCACATGCAGAGGAATATTGTGCTTTGAGGAATTAGTTAAACTTATCATATAAAATAGTTATCTAAGTGAAAATGTTTTTGAAAACCTGTAGGAAGTGTATTAATTCCTTTTCCTTTATTATAAAATTAAGTGCAAAGATAAGAAAGCCAGGATGTACTGAACCATGATCACCTATTATAAATAAGAGTTGTGTTTAATGCAATTTCAAGCATGGGTACAGAAATAGATGCTGTTTCCAGAAGCAAATGCGTGCTTTGTCTGTCACTTCTATTGTATTCGCTAACAGGCATGTTCTTGCAAAGATAATGCTGAAGTGGAAAATTCAAGGAGCCAATCCTCCCTTTCTTAGAAATGTCTCCAGAGGGGATAATGTCAAATAGTAGTTCTCAGCCATTAATTCTTGGTAAAGGTTCAAAAGAATTTCTGTCTGTAAGGTCAAGAGGGGTAAAATAATTAGACTGCAGAACTGGCCAGCACCTTGCACCGTGCTATCATCTTTCTTGGCACTGCTGTATATTATTTCTACAAATATATGGGGAAGGGGACCGTCCCAATTTTGTATTGAAGATGGCTTTGTCACTGTCTGGAGTTCACATTTAAAAGAGCAGCCTCTTGCTAAATGTGGGTTGGTTTGGGGTTTTTTTGGAAGGCCTAGGTGGAGGAAAAGGTAAATTAGCTGTTTGTGATTTGTGGGTTTTTTAATGACTCTCTGTTCACTGATACAATGTTGCACGCGGGAAATCTTAGAGAAAAATGTTAGTTGTAATTACCCTGTGATTCATATCCAGCTGGAAATTTACAGCATAAAATTATATTGGAAATAACTGTTACCTGTTAGATATTGGAAAAGTGGCATAGCTTTATTTTGAGATACTGTTTTTCAGTACAATCCTTGCACAGTTGCAAGAAAAAGAACCCTGTAGCAGAGGAGTTGTTCTAATCTGGATTTGTGAATACTGTGTCTCTCTCTTTTCTGCAGTATTTGTATAGAAGTAATCGAAAAGACAACATATTTATTGATCCCATCTACCAGACATTTGAACAGGAATTAAATAAAATCCTTCGAAGTTGGCAACCAAGCATACTTCCAGATGGTAATTTTCTTTTTGGTCATGTATATTTTTCATCTCTTAATAGTTATGTATTCTTAAGCATGCATATATATATGTTACGCATTGCAATAGTAGTTGATGAAGAATTACACAGATGTCTTCTTAGATTTAATTTAAAACTACCTGTTTTTATTTGTCTTGTTTCTGGGTAGTCCATGCTACAAGAGTTGGTTTTGCCACTGACTGTTCAAATTGACTATCCATCCTTAGGAGAGTTAAAAAAAGCTCTTTGACCTGTAGTTTTTACCTGAGCTGAACTTATTTTTCAGCCCATTTTTTCCCAGACTGAGGCAGGCAGGCACTGCACTGTATGTAGGTAGGGCTAACAAGTGATTTATTTCAGAATTTCTGACCTGGATTAGGAGGACTCTTTGCTGGGAGTCTTCTGCTCAGAAAGATCATCAGTTCATGGAGGTGGCAAATTTTTTTCCAGCAGACCAATGTTGAACTGCAGAGCTGAACTGAACTGCAGAATCAGCTGTTCTTCCATCTTTCTTACAGTCCTCTCTTGAGTGAGAGCTTGTCCTTGCCAGACCCTTTGCTTTCTCTTCTCAATGTTGGTTTCTCTCAGTACAGCCCAGAGAGCCTTTGTGTCAGGCCCTTCCTGTATCCTGTTGTGGTCCAGGAGTGCTTTCCAAGTGAGATACCCATTAGTAGTAAGAAGAAAGTACAATGTTAGGAGGCCTTAACCTGAGCAGAATAAAATGAATATGCCTTTTATGATGGAATTGAGGTTACTCCTTGGAACATTAATTTCTATGAAATGGTATGAGAGCGCTGCATGTCAGCAATGCTGTTGTAACTAAACAGAAATGTGTTCTCTCTGAAAGTGACTGTAGTGATACTTCCCATTGACTCTCTCAGTGAGTGTCTTTAACAGATGAGTTTGGGGAGTGTGAACATACGACTAAGTTTATAAACAGCTTCTGTCATGATCATTTTGTTACATTTCGTAGTAAAAATAGCCTTTTTTTGGACCTTGACAATTCATGGGTTAATCCATTGTATTTTCTCTACTATTCTTCTTTTCCAAGGATCAATATTCTCTCGAGTTGAAGAAGATTACCTTTGGAGGATTAAGCAGCTAGGATCCCATTCACCTGTTGCTCTTTTGAATACTCTGTTCTACTTTAACACTAAATATTTTGGCCTGAAAACAGTGGAGCAGCACTTAAGACTTTCTTTTGGCACTGTTTTTAGACAGTGGAAGAAAAATCCTCTAACAATGGAAAGCAAAGCTTGTCTTCGATATCAAGTGTCTTCCCTGTGCAGAGCTGATAATGAAGGTACTGTGGCAGTTCAAAGTTAGTATTGCAGGAGCATCCAGGTGGCACTGATCAGGGACATGTGGGCACCTGGCCAGGGCCCGAGCTCTGCCTTTGCATACGAAGTCTGGCAGCTCTCAGAACTCTAACTGGAGTGTGTGATCCATGGGGCAGTAGGGTCTCCGAGTTGATTTGGGCCCACTGGTCTCCATGTGAGATGCTGTGACTTTGCTGTGGCTGTGGGTGGCATTTCCAGTTTGCAGATTTGCAGTTGTGGTGACCCCTTTGTGGTACTTGGTGGGCTGCTTATGGGGAAAAATGTAAAGTAACTTCAAGTTATAGCTTAGATGTTGTTGATTTTCTTCTTAAAGATAAAATTACTACTGGAAAAAGAAAACATGAAGATGATGTGCCAGTATTTGAACAAATTGAAAACACATCTGATCCAGCTAGATGCCCTGTGAAAATGTTTGAGTGCTATCTGTCTAAAAGGTAAGTGTGATACAGGGTAATACAGACAGGATCTAGAGTAAACCAGGTCCAAAAGGAGCTGTTGTGATGCAACATGAAATGTGCTCAAGCAAAGGGAACGGATTGCAATCTTACCTAAATAAAAGCATTGAAATCTCCATTGAAATCTCTTCTGTATCTGGACAAGATGTGCATAAAGTGTGGGAGTAGTGGAGTACTTCAGTGTTAACTGTCAAGGGCTCCATCTGGGAAGGACAATACAATTCAATTTTCTTTACCTGGGAATATGAAGTATCTCTGCAGAGAATTGCCACCAAGGGACCTGGTGGGTTTTCCTGCTGAGGATTTTCTTTGTGAGGTCCCCATCTCTTCACTAAGAATGGGATTAAGACAATGGATTTGCTTCATTCTAAGTTATCAGGCATCTGAAGTGTAGATGCTTTTGAGGTACCCAGTGTGGAGGCATGGTTAAAATAGTAGGAGGAAAACTACTGCTGGTGGTAACCCAGTATTTAGAAATAGCTTGTTTCCTTCCAATCTCCACAATTAATTGTGCAGGAAGGAAGGAAGCAGAAATTACTACATTAAAAAAAAGCGTTGGCAACTCTTAAAAAGATTAGTTTACTAGCTAAGTGTTTTGGAAGCTTGGAAACAACATTCCTTGGAAAGTACTTTGCCTTAATTGTAACAGGCCATTCACATAACTGATTTTAATGTAGATTTTGTGTAACACTCGGGGAAATGTGGTCAAGTGATACCACAGAAATAAAATCACCTTGTATATACAACACAATAAATTAAGCATGAGACTCAGCGTGCGTTAGGAAACGGCATCATTGTCTTAAAGGTGAAGAAAGCACTCACACACAGCATGTGATGTTACAGAGAGAAACGAGTAGCTTGTTGTTAATGCAGCCACCTGTTTTTCATAAACTCAGTTGATCCTGGTTGTTGCAGGGGGATTTTGCCTTCATTTTCTCTACTTCCATGATTTGGAAAGGATTTGCCATTAAAAAGTCAGAGTTGGATTTTTGGACTGAGTTACACAGTCACTGGGGGAGAGACCACTTAATTTTTGTTTAGGAGGAACATCTCTGCTTGGGGAGGGAGGGAAATGCTCTTAAACCCATTTGGAGCATGAGTTAGGATGTGATTGCAAGCCATGCTGTCCTGCAGATGTCGGTCACTGTTGTTAACTAAAGCAGCAGACTGTTTCTCCTGGTTCTGCTTCTATTTTTGTTGAAATAATTTTAATGAAACTCTCAACACTGTAAAAACTATTGTTAAATTTTAGGTAATACCAGCTGTTTGAAATATACTTGGCAACAGCAGACAGCTGTAGCTGAAATTTCAGGTTGCTTTCATTCAAGCTATGAGACACTGTATTGCTGTCTCACTGTAGTCTCAAACTGCACGTCAGGGGGGTTTAGGTTGGACAGTAGGGAGGAATTTCTCCACAGAAAGGGTGGTTAGACATTGGAATGGGCTGCCCACGGAGGGGATGGAGCAACCATCCCTGGAGGTGTTTAAGGAAAGACTGGACTTAGCACTCAGTGCCATGGTCTGGTTGACTCGGGAGTGTTGGGTCACAGACTGGACTTGATGATCCCAGAGGTTTTTTCCAGCTTGATTGATTCTGTGATTCTGTGATTGCTTGTTCCTATAAAAATACTGTTGTTTCACGAAAGTAGGGAGGAGGTTAAAATATTTAAATTTTAGACTGTTTTAAACAACCAAATTTCACTTCTTATCTCTTAATCTGATTTACATGAGAGCAAAACAATCCAACAATCACCCCAGCAGGTGAAGAGCAACACCTGAAATCTTATTAACCAATTTGGGAAGATGAACTGGTAAAAATCCTTATTTTTACTGAAGAAACATGGGATAGAGTGGACTCCTGAAGTCTGCAGTATTTGTGAAGGAGGGAATATTTGTGAAGGAGGGAGCTTGAATGATCACTTGCTCATCCAGAATTAAAAATTCTCTTCTAAGACTTGCCTAAATGGATGAACTGCTAGGATTTCCTGAAAGGAGTCTTCTCTAGTGTCTTAGAGGATGTTTCTGAGCTGCATCTAACTCCTTAATATAGTGGGTAAGGAGTTAAAGGATTAAGATTTATAACAACCAACTTCTAAATAAAATAGGATGAGGAGGGATTTTAGCTGCTTACATTTCTGTGTATCTCAGAACTACCATCCTTGACTTTTCAAGGGAACCCCAGGCTTTCCACATCAGCCAACAATTGTGTGAGCAATTATTGATGTAATTGGTGTTGTAATTAGTGTTGGGCCTCTTTGCAAGTCAAGGAAAGTGCTTTCTGGTTTAGCAAGGCCTGGATCTGCAGGTTTTTGAGGAGTCTGTGGTCTCCTGCATCCTTGCAGGCATTTGGGACTCTGAGGATGTGGGACTGGCTGGGTTTGGGCCAGAGCTGGCATGGCTCCTTCTGTCAGCAAGACCGCATTTCTCCACATTATTCTTTTTGGTTTGGTTGGTTTGGGGTTGTTTTTGTAGCTTGCCTAGGTACAGTTAGAATTTTGTTTGTGCAGGATTTTGGAACTGCTGACGTACTGTTTTGTCCAGTGAGGCTGTGTTTGTAACCCGCTGTGTCCTCCTCCTTGTAGCCCACAGAATCTGAATCAGAGGACAGACATGTTCTATCTGCAGCCGGAGTGCTCCGTGTCGGCAGAGAGCCCCATCTGGTACACTGCCACCTCACTGGACCGCAACACTTTGGAAAACATGCTCGTACGGGTTCTTCTAGTAAAAGACATTTATGACAAAGACAATTATGAACTGGATGAAGACATAGATTGAAACAAACTTCCAAAAACTGTCACGGCAACGAACAGCATTAGATATAGTCATGCTGCTAGACCTTTACTATGGAAAACATTTCAAGTTTACCCTTTGTTTTATGAGTTTTGTAGCAGTGTGTACCCTCACCTGGGTATTACCATGTAAATAGTTTGTGAGTGAAAGTCTCCATTATTCTGCGTAGTGGTTTTAGGATACATAACAAACACATTTCAGATTCTTTTTTTATTATTTATTTGATTAGGTATGTTTGTAACTTTTTACATTGCAAAATATGAATGAGAATGTGCCATGTGTAATTTTTTTTCCCCTTGTAGTAAGATACATCCATGTTGCACAACTCTGCTGTTGGAAGCTCCTTTGGAGGAGGCTCTTTTAATGGCTTCTTAAACCGGACGCTTGTGTATGGGTAGCACTACTAAAGTTTAGAACTTGCTGTGTCTTTCAGGATTTTTAAATGAATTGTAAACTAATAGGTTTTTTACTTTTTAGTTACTGAAGCCTTATAAGGTTATGTAGAGAGATTCCATCTTATGTACCAAAAATAGACAAAGGAGAATGCTGTCAATATTGGTGTACTTTAATGTGAATCGATTCTGGTGAACACATTTTTTTGTTGCCCTTATTAAAACCTTAGTGTCCTTTTGTTATTTGTGACTCTCTCTCAATTGCCCCTACAAATAAAATATATATGTAAAAATAAATGAATATAAGCTTAGAGCATGTGGTCATCAAGACATGTATTTTGTAAAAAAGAAAACTAAAACCAAAAGCTCCTCAAAAAAAAAAAAAAAAAGGAGAAAAAAAAGGAAAAAAAAAAGATGTCTGATGACAATGCTGTGTAATCCTTTTTTCATCTTTACTTTTCGAATCATAAATGCCAGTACCTCATATTGATGTAAATTTGTCCTTTGTAGCCTTATAGAAAGGGGTTCTATGCCATATTACGTGAGGTAATACGGTATGCTAAATTTTTAACTTCTGTTTGTCCTTGCATTGCTGTATTTAAATACAGTCAATACTTGACCATGGGTGGGAAAATTCTTTTAACTAATGCCTCCATTCAAAAGCCATATGAGATGTGAAGTTGCAACAAGTTGAAAGATAATTTTTCTTGAAGAAAAATCCTTTCATTTGCTCTATATCCTTTATTTGTGCTTACTTTACTTAAGTAGTCTGATTTCCAGATACGTGTTTAACTGCACAAGTTTTGTTATTTGCTCTTATTTAACTGATGCAAACAATATGGTGGTTCAAACAATGGTTTTGCTATTGTACTGAAAAAAAAATGTAGTAGAATATTCTACTGTAGAGTACTCATAAGCTTAAGTCTCTCCTAAATGGCATTAATTATCTGTTGAGAGGAATCATCTACTAAAGGAGAATTTTTCTATGTATATATATTACCACCTAAGGATTTATTTCTTGCAAGGGCTGCATGGCTTTTTCATTTTCCTTAGCTTAAAAGAATGCACATAAGGATGCATCTTTCTATATAGATAAATAAAGCTTCAGTTGCTTTGTTTTGTTAAACAAGTTTATTTAAATTTCTGCTATTCTGGTGTGTCTGTGAGTATGTATTGATTTTAGATATACCACTATTTCAAATGGAGATGGAAATGTACATGTTTAATTTTTCATTTCTTTTTGATGGCATTACCCTTCCTGTGAAATCAAGAAATACAACACAGCACCAGTGAGTAGATCACCAACAGCTTCAATGCACCTTTCCCTTCGTGAGTGAATATTTAAAAACTTAGTTCATTAACACTTGTTTTTTTCAAACAGCAGCTGTAGAATATGCCCACTATACATAAAAGGGATGAAATCAGGAATTGTAGTCATTGTTTTGTTCTGGTCTCTCCAGCTTTTTTAACACCTGACTTGGCCATAAATTAAATTTACATATGGGGATCATTACTAATTACCTAGCGAAAAAGGAAATTTGAAATATTTCATTTAAATGTAACTTTTTAAGTGTTTTGATAAATACCAGTAAGGATCACTTGCAGCCCCTTCTCTATAGTTCAGACTTCGAGGACTTCAGCAGAGGCTTCCCTTGCTCCCTGATTATGAGTGTTTAATCACAAACACACTTTTGTATAACTGCGAACCTTTAATGTGAAACTGAAAGTTAAGTATATCTGTTGAGTGTTTTGTCTTAAGCAAGAATTTTAAATTCTCAAAATCAGATTTCTTAAATAGTAAGGTCAGTCTTTAGTATGTCATGTTGAACAATCTGTAGGCATTTTCAGCACCAGAAGGAAATAATGCTTCCTAAATTTTGTCAGAAACTACGTTATTGTTGTAAATTCTTTCCATTTTCTACCCCAGATTCATCTGCCATCAGTATAAATAGCCAAGCTGAGTTTTGAAATAGACATTTTTACATGTAGATCCATGTTGGAGATACAAAGACGGTTGTCAAGAAAATAACTTATTCCAGAAGATGGAGCTATTCCATCATCAGCAATAATGTTTTTTGAGTGGTTCATGTGTTCAGATTGAACGTTGTAAACTGCAGAGATATTGCAGTCAGGTCTGCATCATGGTTCAATGTATGCATTTTATTCCTAAATTTGAATGGTGATGCGAAATGCAATAAAATACCTTAGTTCTGAAAAAATAAAGTTATGCAATTTTATAATAATTAGAAGTTCAGGGCAAATCGGTTGGTTTTTTTGTTTTTTTGTTTTTTTTTTTTTTTTTTTTTTCCTTTGGCAGAACTGTCAGCAACTGGAGTAGAATAAGGTTGATGTCAAGAAGTTACATGCTGTGCAGGACAAAATACGATGCTCTGTTCTCCACAGGCACACACCTTTCAGGTAGTGAAGTGTCTAAGTAACCTGCCCTCACTTTCCCCTTAAAGAGGGTGTGTGGTGGCACCCTGGCTGCTGAGGGCATCCAGGGCATCCCTGTGAGCTCTGGCAGAGATTCCCTGAGAACTGTAGTGTGGGGACTGCACCACTCTGTCCACACACAGCCCTGCACTCCAGTCCTGGCGGGGTTTTCTTAACTTCTCCAGTCGTACCAACATGTGCTCTGCATCTCCTTGCTGTCAGATCAAGTTTTGAACAATTCCCAAGTGAAGCAGTGGCCTTAAGACACTAAGAGAGTTGGAGAGCGGCAATAAGAAAATTACACAGGAGGCACAGTCTAGTGTGAGAAGCAGTGAAAAATTGATGCAATTTTCAGAAAATGAATTTACTTTGTTGGTCATCTTTTTTTATCTGTGACCGTATTAGGTCAATGAGAATAATGCAACTTTTTCTAATTAGGGAACTAAGCAGAAATTGCAACAGTTGATTTTTATTGAACAAAAGGTTGTGGTTGTGAAATAATTTCACTGTGTACAATATTAATTACCTTTAAAGTGCTCACAGTGGGACTCCACAGTGCAGTAAAATTTGTTTTCTCAGTATCTATGATGCTGTCCCAAGAGAGGCTGTATAAATAGGTGGGGAAAACAGGAGAGGTGGTCCATAAACCTTGCAGTCCTACAAGGAAGTGGTATGTAAGATAGAAGAGAAAAAGGTATGAGTAATGGGAGGAACTCATCCCATACCCATTTTTGCTGACATTTTTTATTATATAGGGGGAATTTTTTTCTGTTCCACTTTCCCATTTTGTCTGTTACTGTTAGGAACAGCAGTTAAATATTTTAATTTCCATTTTTTTCAACATCCACTCTTCAGTTCATTGCGCTCATGTTGTGCATTATATAATACATGTTATGTGCAGGACTGGGTATGTTGCAGAGTTAGTGGAATGGGAGTTTAGGTTACTGAGATGTGAGAGGGTGTTTGGCCATCGTAAGTGAAATGAGTCTCTGGGTTATAATGCCAAAGGTTAATGATGTTTTGGAAGCATTGACATTTGAGCTACCCTTTGTTTAGGGTTAGAACTAAACCATAGGATTTGTGTGTCTCATGAGGGTTATGAGTGTGGCCTGCTGTCCCCAGGGACTTGGTTATGTGTGGCAATTTTTCATTCCTCAAGTGAGAAATAAAGCTTTCCTCTGGCAGCTTTTGAGTTTGAAGTGTTGAAACCCAAAAGCCTCGGCACACGAGCCACAGCACCTGGGACTAGCATGTGATGGGGCACATGCTTTGAAACTCAGGCTGGTGTTTGTGTCTGTGACACAGGGAAACCAGGCAGAAAAGGTTGACTGTGTCCACTTTGAACACCTAGCAGAGTTTAAAAGGTGCAGGTTTAATATCTACTTTCTGATGAGGCCCTCTGAGCTTCTGACACCTGTTACAGCTTCCTGCATAGCCTAGCTCAAAGCTTTTCAGCCAGCAATTCCTGTACACATGGTGGATGTGGAAAAGAGGTCTGTATTTAAAAGGGTTTAGAGTGGCAAGTTTTGGTTTCAGGAAATTGGTGTGTTGGTGTTTCCAGATACATATATCTGGAAAATTGTTTCCTCACCCAAGAACTGGTTATCTTTATGGAATAAAGCTACTGATACAGCAGTCATGTGTGACACAGATTGCAAGTGCATAATTTGAGTAGGGAAGGATGCAGTTAACTCTCTGTATTGTGTCCCAGGTACTGGTGAAGTATTGCAGCACTTCTGATTGTTTCGTGACATGTTTTTCTACCTCCAGTGTGCTTTGCACCCCCACCCCCCTTTATTTGTTGTTGGTTTGGTTTTGTTTTGTTTTGCTTGGTGTGTGAAATGAAAGAAGAAAATCTCTGAAGATAACAGAGTTCTTGGAAAAATCCTTCAAGGACACCATCAGCCATTTCCTCTGTTGCTGGCAGGAGGACGTGAGAGGTGGCTACTGGCAAGGAGCCATAAAGTAGCCCTCTTGTTTGTCATAACTAGGAAGACTTGAGCAGAGCAATTTCTGCAGTGTTCACAAAAAGGAAATAGGAAAAAAAAAATGAGAAGATCAAGCTCAACTTTGATTTCTTACTCAACTACTTTTCCAAATTCCAGCAATGTGAGTATGAATGAGATGTGAACATGATCTGAGTTTTGCTTTCTCTGAAATGTGGCATTTCCTGGAGAGGTGGCATGTGGCACTTGGTGAGGGACATTTCTGGCTGCCACCCTGCCTTGGGGCAGGGGACAGTGTCAAGGCAGCAGCACAGCTGCTGTTTTCCTTCCTGACATGAGAGCTGAAAGCTTCCTAAAACTGTTGCCCTGGTTTAAATCTTTACTCTGTATTACCTGCCTTGGCCCAAATTACTGAGAGTTATGAGAATGCAGATGAAAATGTGTGTCCCTCTGTCACTGGGTGCCTACAGCTGTGCAGAATGTGAAAGCTTTCGAAGGCAAAGCCCATGGATGCCAAGCAGGAGAGGCAGTAGTTTGGACTTGAGAGGTCTGGAAAGAACAAAACCTAACAATAAACCAGCTCCTTCTTTGAGTTATGCCTGTTCCTGGGTTTCAGTTCGTATATTAAAAAAAATTTGTTTTGGTGGCTAGGTCTTCCCCCAAGCCAGAGCAGAGCAATTTTTGCAATGTTCTTTGGTTTCACTCAGAACAACTCCTCAAGGATAGGTCTTCTGCCCAGTACAAGGAGAGTTAGGGTTAAATAAGCATATTTTTTCTTCATTTATGTATTTGTTCATTTATTTATTGAAATAATTGTTCCTTGTTCACCATCACAGAAGAGGGAAGTGTTCAAAGCATTAGTGGGTTGTGTCATGTACAATGTGCTTATGTACTTGTGAGTACCTACTCGATTTTGGTTTTTCCTGAAATTCTGGGTCAAAAAACATAAAACCTCTGTCCTTTTAGGCAAAGGAATAGGAACATCCTTGTCATCTGTGGAATTTAAACTGCTGACATTTCATTTGTGTGAAAACGCTGGAAGTGCTTTACCAGTTTAAAATATGAAAAATTATTTTTTAGTATGTTAGCTGAGTAAGTCATGAAAATTACTTCCAGTCATGGAGGTTATTTCTGCTTTCAGCATGCACTTCACAAGGCAATATGTGTAGTATTTGCATTTCTAGTCTTTAATATTTTTTAAAATATCCTTCTTGGAAGTGAAGCGAGTGCTTTTCAGCTCAGGATAAAGCTGTGTCACTAAGACAAAGGAAGGGGCTCACCATCATTGCAAAATCATCAGCCTCGGTACCTCTAGAAAAGAACTAGTTCCAAAAATCTTCCCTCCTCATTATATCTTAAAATATTTTCTGCTTGTCTTTTCTCCAGCCCTATATGTGACATCCACATTAGTAACAACTCTATTATGGTAATAAAAAGAATAAATGCAGGAAGATTTATAATCTGATTTCTCTTAACTTAAGCTTTTTTTGTTCCTTTTTTCCCCTCTGATGAGTTCTGGCTGTATCAGTGACCAACAGGGATTAAAGGAGGAAGTTGTAAAACATAGTAAATAAGGCAAGTTTGAAAGAGAACAGGAGGAAGAGCAATCTTTGGCCCTAATGTCAGCTGATGGAACTGAAAAGGCCTTTGAATTCTCTACTAGTGTGTCCCTTCAGTTCAGGTTGGTTGGAGGAGAGGAGCCCAGGCACCTTTAGCAATGGACAGATCTGTTCATATACATGTTCCTGTATCTTGGACAGCTCTTACTGAAGCAGTCATCTCTGAAGACCTTCAGGCAGAAAGTATTCCTTATCATGAAATTCCACCTCATTCCCAGAGGTGGTGTCCAGCGTGTATTTTGGCGTATTTTAAAAACGTGTCCCCAGCCTCAGGGGAGAACATTCTCATCTGTATCCTTGGTGTCTTGTCAAGACACAGTGGTTTCTCAGTGAGTTTCAACTGGACAGTCCCACAAAGTAAAGGGGGAAAAGGTTCAAAGTAACTCCTCACATCAACTAAATCCCTAGAACCACAGGCCAGTGGCAAGTTAGGCCTCAATATGTTGTCAGAACAAGAGAGAATTCTGTGAAATACCAGGGATAAGCTCAGTTGGTTAGGGAATGGTGCTAATAATTCAAAGTCGTGTGTTTGGTCTCTGTGTGGGCCATTCACTTAAGAGCTGGACTCGATGATCCTTGTGGGTCCCTTCCAACTCAGAATATTCTGTGATTCTGAAATTCCTTGGTGGCTCTGCAGTCAGTTTAACAAGGGACCAGATTTAGTGCTGCAGTTACTGAACTTGCTAAGGACCTGACCAAACCCAAAGTTTTCATCAAGACTTCAGCTATTGAGAAAACTAATTTTTTAGATATAGCAGGGAGATCAGGCATAGAAAATCAATCTTTTCATGCATCATTTTCAGCCCATCAGAAACTGGGTTTGCATCCATTTCTGGGGTCCTCAGTGTAGGAAAGGCATGAACTTGTTGAAGCAACTCCAGAGGAGAACCACAAAGATGCTCAGTGCTGGACAACTTTGAGGAAAGGTTCAGAGAGCTGATGTTGTTCAGCCTGGAGAAGAGAAGGGTCTTAAGGAGAGTGTAAAGGGGCTTAATCGAAAGATGGGGGGGGAAATCTTAGCAGGGCCTGTAGTGATAGGACAAGAGTAATGTTTTTAAATTAAAAGAAAGTTGATTCAGACTAGATAGAAGGAAGATATTTTTTACAATGAGGGTGGTGAAACACTGGAGCAGGTTACCAGAGAGGTGGTGCATAGTTCATTGCTGAAAAGATTCACAGTCAGGTTAGGTGGGGCTCTGAGCAACCAAACAATTCTACGATTCTAAGCAGTCTCTCCCACTGGGATCGCAATAGTGAATTCTGAGCATGTATAACACACCTGAAACAAATCAACTTTTCTCTTTTAACAAAAACCAGTATTTTCAAACTAAGCATTTTGCATAGTAATTACATTTTTTCCCCAATGCCAAACAGTATTTCTCAAATACAAAAATGCTACATGTCTTTCAGCCTTTTTGAGCTGTATCACCTGCTGCTGAGAGGTCCTGACACAGTGGTGACTGCAGGAAAGGAGAGCAGTGACAATGGCTTCCATGAGCTTTGTACATAGATCTGCAGGCATATTATGGTGATTCTGTTTCTCAGCTACAGTAAGAATTAAATCAGGGTTTTTTCCTGTAAAAGGGAACATTACACTGTTTGCTGTATACTGCTGTAGTCTCTGCCAGGTTTGACTTCCATATGTCTTGAGTTAGAAGTTTGTCGTCTTCACAGAAGAAACAATGTATGTCAGCAGGCAGGTAGCTTATATAATGGTACTCCAGAATTTGTAGTAATTTTCATCATAATTTTTAGTTGTTCGGTGTTCTGAGTGCTGCAAAACAATCTCAGTGGCAGTGCCAGCTGTATTAGCTGGTGATGCATGAGAGAAAGCAGACCACAGTGCAGCCATTGCGTGTTTTTCACTGAGGCAAAAAAGCATTAAAAGACAAACAATATATCAGAGCTTTTAGTAGAACATATACTCTTCCAACAGAAGACAATGGTTTGAAGTTTTTTCTTTTTTTTTTTTTCTGTTACAAATCTGGTGTTGCTGACAAGACGGGAGCCTTTTCCTGCCATTGTGCGAGGTGTCTGGGCGGTCCCGTGCGCAGCGGTGCCCAACAAAGCGCACAGCGCATCGCTGACACCACGCACAATGAAAGCTTGGTGTAACCACATTTTTGTGAACTCTGCGGAAACTCAGGAGCACGGACAATGCAGGTCCCAGAGAGTTTCACATTAAAGTGAAATGAGATACAGTAATTATGTAGTGCTGTTAACAAGCAAAAGATTTTAAGAAAAAAATCTATTTCATGTAAGAATGATATGGACAATAATTATCTAGTTTCAACTCTGTTACTTTTCTGAACTTTATTTTCAGTGCTGCTGGTTTCCAGGCACATCAATGTAATATAATAAAGCAGGGCAAGACAAAGCCAGTGTTAACCAGATAAATTCAAACAAAAATATATAATTAAAACGAAGTCGGAGAGTTGTGGGGATTTTACACTGCACGTATTTGTTTCTAATTTGACAGACAGGAGAGAAATGAAGCAGCAGAGCACTGCGGGAGGCCTGCAGCCACCCCCAGCCACAGGGCGTGTGGGTACGTGGTGTGGAGGAGGACTGAGCCAAGCAGCAGTGATTTCATCACTGAATCCCTCAGCATGGAAGGAGCGGTGTTGGGAGACCAAGTCCACTCGGAGACCACTGGGTGCATGGGGATCACTCCACCCAACATGCACACCCAGCAGCCTAACAGAGCAGGTTATATTCACAAAACAATACATATTCTCTACATTTCTACTACATATCCATTACATTTCCTGAATTCATCCACATATGCTAATTATATCTGTGGACTTATTTGGGTACAAGTAGGGGTCTCTTGAGGGTCTTCGGTGGTTCTTTGGGAACATCCCATTCCCTATGTTTCCTTTTCATAGTTCCAGATCTTCTAATGAATCTTTTCTCCTTAAGAGTATCTCAAATATGTGGTCAGGTCATGATGCACTTTTCTTATCATTTTTTGCTTTGGCACACTATCTTTGTTTTCAAAACTAAGTCATCTACCAGTACAGACTAATCACTGATATAAGTAAATAAGGAAGCTCTAACTGGCACAGGACTTAATAGTCACAGAGGTGGGGAGTTAATACAAAGCCACATTAATCTCTGGCATTTCTACTAAACACTATATGGTGCAAAAATAAGCATTAACCATGGATATAGGGATCAAACACTATTGTGCTAAAGTTAAAAGAGTTTTCCAACATCTTCCCCCACTGCTGCATAGAAAAAGAGAAATCTCCTTTTTTAAGAAATGTAACTTGTTTGGTACCACTATCATGGAGGGTTGTTAGAGGGTTATTTCTGTGTTGATAGCCATATCTCCTCTGGTGGTTGTCATAGCCCGTATGAGCTTGAGTTCCCTGAGCTGGCCACACTGTGGCTTTCCTGTCTGGCTGTGAGCAGACAAAATCAAAACCAGAAAACCAAAGCAGCAAAATTCCCCTTAGTCACCTCGCTGCTACAGAATATGAGGAGGTTGGATAGTACAGTAAGTACCTCTCTGTCAGTGCTGGAAATGATCATTTAACTATTTAAATATTACTTTTTCTGACTAAATACCTATTCACTGGTAAAATAGCACCAATGGGGGATGGATTCTGGAAGAAACAGCAGATCTCTGTGGTAGCTAGCAAAAGGACCTGGGTTTAGTGGACAGGTTCCTTTCCCATGGGAAGGGAACCTCTGACAGCTGCAGGACTGGTCACACTGGTTCCCACACCAGACCCTATTCACCTGTTACCCTTTGCATGCTCCATGGCCCAGGTGTGAGCAAAATGGGACAGCAGCTGATCAGCCAAAGGGACTGGATCCAGGTAGGAGGAGAGCTGAGATGAAAGAGGACTGTGAAAACTATGCAAATGCAGCATATCATCAGCCACACTGGAAGAGTAAAAGAGAGCCACTATAAGGCAGTCCTGAAAAATGAACTTCAGAAGATACAATCAGAAATATGTTCAATAAAGTGGAAAAAAAGTCGCTGTCAGGATAACCAGTCTCTGCAAAATGAGCAGAGAAGATTTTGTTTAAATTTGAAAACCTAAGCAATGTCCCCCATGGGAGATGTAAAATACTTCGGCCTGTGGGATGTCTCGTGTGGTTTTTCTGTGCAAAGGAGTTTGTACACATTTTTAAGGGCTATGAGAGATTTGGGGAAAGCCCAAGGCTACCTTGCTTTTGCCAAGTGAAGAAGAGGCCACTAGGACAGACTGTCTCTTCATCACAGAAAGAAACATAAGCAATTGAGAGAGGAGCACAAGGCTGTGGAGTAGGTTTTTAAAATGAAGAAACTGAGCTGCTGTGATTCCGACTGATTGGGATTTTTTTTCCCTCAGGAAGGGGAAATGCCATTGGGTAGACACTGGCCTGAATTTCGGCAAAGCTGGAGAAGATTTGGTTCAGAAGATGAGTTAAATTGGCTGAGCCAGAGGTGTGCTCAGAAAGGTGCAGATGGATGCCCAGAAGCAGGGTACGAGGGCAGGGGCTGCCTCACCACTGTGCCACACCATGTGCTCAGCCTTCACTGGGCCCTGCTGCTGTAAGGCTATTCTAAATATGCTAAATTTTAAAAAATCAAGACAAAATCCCCAGCCCTGGGGCACCAGGAGAACAGTGCCCACAGTGCCCCAGGCCAGCCCCCCCAAGCAGGATTGCCATGGAGAGGTGGGTGGCAGAGCCCATAGCAAAGCAGTCTGGACATGACAAATGATGATAACTAAGTGAACGCAGCAGAGAAGCAGAAATGTCCAAGTTAAACCTCAGGCTAGGATCTCCTTTAAGCTTGGGCTTCCTCACCATATTTCCATCTGCAAGGCCTAGGTGCAACACAAGGCAAACAGGCTGTGGCACCAATCCTGTGGGCTGGAGGGGAAGCCCTCCTTCCCTGTCCCCCAGCAGGGAGAGCTGCCTGCCCTGCAGCACCAGCAGCAGCCTCTCTGCCCCTCCACTCTCCCCAGGAGCCCTTGGCACAATCCTGCCCACAGTTCAGCTCTAGCTAAACTGTTTTCTCAGCTTCGGAGAACACCTCGCTACCTTTTATTTTCACATTGGTTTGATCCACAGATCTCTTGAAAGACAACAAAAAGAAAGAGCTAAACCGGGAAAGATCTGGTTGAGTTGTTCAGATCACTCAATAAAGACACAAAAACTATTTTCATGTTGTTATCAGCATACCATCTGTAACAAAATTGACCCATGAAGGTGCATTTTTGTATTGTATCTTGATTTGTTTCCTAAGCAATACATCAATGCTGCGTTACCTATTACAAACCTAGACAGAAAGATCTAATCAGTCACCCTCAACCTTTTGATATTCATCCTCATCATACTTTACCAGTGTGCCAAGAAAAAAAGTAAACACTACTAAACAGTGATAGTGCATAAAGCATGAAGCTGATACTGTATTAAAACATGTTGTCTTCAGTGGTGTCCTGTAGTCCTGTGAAAGAAAGTTCCTGCTCACTGGTTTAGCTGGTCACTATATTTTAAACACATCAGGACATTTTTTTTGGAAGATGGAGATTTCTATCGAGCAGCGTTGGCCAGACTCCAGATTTCTTCTATTCAGTGAAAGCTATAACAGCTCTGAACACATAGCTGTGAGTGTGAAAGCAATGTTCACCCCTGCATTTTTGTTTCTGTTCAGTCCTCTTGTCCTTTTAGACAGCATAATAGAAGTGCTGCAGTAAGCAGGGTCAAGTAGGATATGCCAGTGAGAAATGTTAAAATGAGACTATAGGCTGCGATTATGGGCTCTAATGTGTGATGAATCCTTTTTAATCACATGATATGAACTAATGTCACCATTTATTATAAAACAACAAAGTGTTCAGCTACAGGAGGAATAGAATGGATGACAACTGCATTTTTCAATGTTTTGTTTAAGCAAGTACAGTGTGATCTTTTTAGATAACTAGGAAAAACTGAAGTTAAAATAAGTGCAAGTATTTCCAGATGGTTTTGGTTAGAACAAGTGTCTTTTCAGGATATGAAGATTTATCTCCTGAAAAGGGGATATGCAGTCAGTATCCACCTGCATCACTGAGCTCAAGTGAAAAGTAACTTGAGCTTATTATTATGCTAAAAATTTTTTAAAGTTAATTGATGGTGAGTTCTTAAAAATGTAAATGCAAAAGTTAACTGCAGTACTGTTCTAAAATTATTTCTAATGGTTATTTAAATATAATTTTCCTAAGTGATAGACTTTGTTTCATGTCAAAATGTCAGAGGAAAAGTCTGAATATACTGTCAATTTTGGCATATTTTCAAGTGTCCACCCAGTATTCTAGGTACATGTATTACAAAATATTTCTAGTGTTCAAGACAGTCAAAAAGAATTGTACCTGAAGAGAGCATGGTGAGGCATTCCAGGGCCTTATCATCAGTCAGAAATCATGGTTACCAAAGAGGAGGCCAGTTTGCCCAGCCACCCCTGATCTTTTGCTCCAGATCACAGAGCTGATTTGCTGAATATATCCTGCTTTACATGACTAATTCTGTTCATTTCTTACCTAGTTTAATTCATAGGACTAGGAAAGGTCAGTAGCTCCAGGCACAGGGTAGTGGGAGTAATAGTGGGAAGCACTCATTTAACTCAAATACCCAGCAGCCAGGTAAACTTCTTGATAATAAAATTGGGGGCAGAATCTCTGGATGGCCTTTCAAACTGTTTGGAAGTCCTGACTGGAAGCACAAAAGCATTGCTATAATTTCCTCTTCTTTCTGCCACCCCAAACCACACTGTCATGCCTCCCCTCTGCACTGCCCAGCCCTGATTCCTCAGCCTTCTGGAGTAGGAATCTGCACTGCTCATCTCCTCACCCTGCTCCCTAATAATAAGAATGCAACTGATTGTTGCTATAAAGCTACTGAGTGTTTCCAAGACTGGCCCCCCATGACCCTGTGTATCATTGGAACCTCAGCACTAGGACATTATTGGTTTCACAGATTTAAAGTGCATTAATTAAGACAAAAAGTGGCAAAAAAAATCTTTGTGACTTGTGCTGTAAAATGGTTTTGTAAGAAATGATTCAGAAGTATATGAACCAGGAGATATAAATTTGGAAGAGGTGTCTGATGGTGGAGTGTCTTATGGGGAACAACACTGCAGTGACAAAGTGCAAGATTTCCTTCCATTTCCGGAGCTTTGGGTTCATAAATAAGAACATGTCACCATTCCTGCACTAACTAACCTTTTCTTGCATGTGACCACATTTTTGGTTTTTGAAAGAAAGCTCTGCCTACTGTTGTCTGGCTTTGTTGTTACAGGGTCTTTGCTGATAGATGATATAAGCATTGTCAGAGATTGTTCTGTATCAGCCTTCCACAGTCACAGAAAGGTTTGAAGTGACTTCCAGAGACCACCTGGTTCAACCTCCTCCTCCAGCAGGGCTACCTAGAGCTGATTGCCAAAACCATGCCCAGATGACTGTTGAAAATCTCCACATGATGGAAACCTCATAACCTCTCTCAGCAGCCTGTGTCAGTGCTCGATCACCCCCACAATAAAAACAGTGTTTCCCAATGTTCGGAGAAAACCTCCTGTGTTTCAGTTTGTGCCTGCTGCCTCTTTTGTAACTGGGAAGACTCTGGCTCCAGCTGCCTTGTACTTGCCCCTACTGTATTCCTATATATTGATAAAACCCCTCAGAGCCTTCTCCAGGCTGAGCAGTCCCAGCTCTCTCAGCCTTTGATCCCAGAAGAGATGCTTCCATCCCTTCATCATCTTTGTGGCTCCCTGTTGCTTTTGTGCTGCGGTGCCCAGCACTGGACTCAGCACTCCAGGTGTGGCTTCACCAGGACTGAGTGGAGGGAAAGGATCCCCTCCTGTGACCTGCTGACAGTGCTGTGCCCAGTGCAGGCCAGGATAACATCAGGATTCCTTGCTGAGGGGCCCCACTGCTGGCACGTGTTCAACCTGGTGTCTACCAGCATCCCCAGGTCTTTTCTCCCAAACCGCTTTCTAGCTGTCTGGTCCCCAGCATATATTGGTACCTGGACTTGTCCCTCCCCAGGTGCAGTACTTGGCACTTCTTGTTGTTGTGAAGAACTTCTTGAGGTTCTTGCTGGCCTATTTCTCCAGCCTGTCAAGATTCCACTGGATGGCAGAAAAACCAGTGGTTTATCAGCCACTCCTCCCAGTTTGGTGTAATCTGCAAACCTGAGGGTACACTCTGCTCCACCATCCAGATTATTAATGGAAATGTTCAGAAGATACACCCTGCTGTTGCTCTCTGGGTTACACCACTAGTCACACCACTAGTTATTGGCCTCCGACTAGATTTTTTTCCCACTGGTCACCACCCTCTGAGTCCAGCCAGAGCAGTTCAGGCAATTTTCAATCCACCTCACTGTCTGCAGATCCAGGCGATGTTGGCAGCCATACTGAAGTCTAGGTGGGCAACATCCACTGCTCCGTGCCCCTCCTAACAAGCCCCTCATCTCATCATAGAAGTTAAATGGTCAAACACTGATCTTTTTGTCACGGCAGACAAGGTGGGCAGACATACTCAGAAAAAGTTTTCTTTTTTCTTGCTTACATGCTTCTGCTGACTCTTGCTATTCCAAGCCTGTTGAAGAGCTATAAATAAACCAGATCAAACCAGAGTATAACTGGGTGTTCTGCAGCACTGTCTTTCTTGTCAAGTGAAGCATAAGACTGACAAAGTAATTATGAGTAACACAGCTGCACCTCAGCATCCTCTCACATTCAAGCTTTACAAATGCACATTAAGAGAATTACAAAGTTGAGGCTTTTCTAATATGAAAAATCATGACAAAACAGGAGAGTGAAAAGGAAAGAAAAAAGCAATAATTCTGCAGTGAAAGACAATGAATTACTCAGCTCAGGCTGGACAGGCAGCCAGCAGAAAAGCTGGAGCCTAAACCTGTATCTGAGCCTTTCTCTAGTTCCACAACCATAAATTCATTCTTTTGTTGATTATATATGGAAAATTTTCCCTAAGTTCTTGATGTCTTTTATGCTAACTACAATCAAATACTTTTAAGAGTATATTTACAAAGTTTGCAACTATTTAACATTAATGTGTGCCAGAATTCACAGAGGAAATCATTATGTCAAGTTAGCACATGAAATCTCTGAGACCCAAGAGAACTACTGTCTTCCCTGGAGACAGGAAAGTGTAGACAGGATGTCTATGGTGAAACAGGAACTACAGAGAAGATGGACATGGACCTGGCTGCACATCAGAAAATCTGTAGCTCTGCAGCCAGGAAATATGGTTCACACGTCAGCTATTATCATTTGCCTTTTTCATACGGGCTTTTTCTTGTTGGAAACCCCTTTCTACCATTATTTCATGAGTACCTGGCAAGAGCATGGTGCAACATTCTGTGCTTGAGGGACAAGCCTGCAAAAAGCATGGGTGGAATGAAGAATGTGGCTGCTGATTGCCGTGCCCACAGGACTTTCTCTGCTTCTGCCCCCTTTATAGTGATGACAGCAATGGGAGTTCAAAAGGTGGCTTCAGATCAGAAATTTTGCACACAACTCTGCTAGAAGGAAAGGGCAATTAAGGTCAACAAGAAAGGAATACTACTGCGTGTTACCAGAAATCACGTCCACAGTTTCCCACATCCTGGAGTTATGTGATTTACTGCTGAACTAAAGACAATACTGCTAGAGCACTTCAATACTGTGCTGCAGCTAAATGGTCATCATGGAAATTGTTTTGTGTTTGAAAACACAAAATTGGGAAGGCCTAAAGGAGCTAAAGGGAAGATCAGTCAAAAAAGAAAAATTTCTCTGGACAACTCAAAGTTCATTTGGAGTGGAACAACAGTTTGTTCTTCATTGAGTAATCAGCATGCAACATTTTCTTCCTGCAAAGCTCCCAGGAGAATTAATGTCCAAGGCAAGGTGTTGCCTTCTGAAGCTGGAGAAAGGGAAATGTCAGAGGACACCTGGTGCTTTATCCTCATTACCTCCTCAAGAGCAAGAATTATGTTTTCCACATGAGTAGAAGTTTACAAACCCATGGGGAACTAAAAAGGGCTGTCTTGATCATACAGCAGTTGGCACCTTTTTGCCTCAGCACAGCTTCTCGGAGAAAAGCACTGCTCTGTAGGTAGCTTCACATAATGTCCTTACAGTGACCATGGCCTTCACATCCAGCTGCTTTGCTCTTGGCAGCTCTATTTGGCTGATGTTGAGTGGGGACATTACGTGATATCAGTGTCTTTTAAACCTCTGACCTCTGCAAAACAGTGGTTAACAAAAGCAGCATGAACAGTCTAAATGGCAGGAAGGATGCCTGTAGAACCTCATCACTAAGGCAAAGTGCTAAAACTGAAATCTCTGTATGATAACAAGCAAAAAAACGAGCCAGAAAAGTGAATTATTTATTCAACAAATGTGACCTTAGAAAATGATTGCTCCTATTTCTCTTAAAGGATACTGAGGTCCTATACCCTTGAGTGGGAACTGGGTGGGTTTCCAGCCTGTGGCTCACCAACCCTGATACCTCTGCCCTAGGTTAGGAAAGCACTTGCCAGAGAAAAGACAGAAGAAATAAAGAGTTTGTCACACACTGG
The DNA here is from genome assembly GCF_021018805.1 of Prinia subflava. Classification (NCBI taxonomy): domain Eukaryota; kingdom Metazoa; phylum Chordata; class Aves; order Passeriformes; family Cisticolidae; genus Prinia; species Prinia subflava. The sequence goes on from NC_086249.1 coordinate 34,937,777, forward strand.
GGAATCACAGGGCTGAGGAGTAACTCACTGTCTGGAAATACCACTGTCTCCCTGCTGGCTACTGGATGAGCCTGCCGGAATGGGATGGACCAGCTGTGTGGCACTTTGGCAACCAGCACTGGATGGGACATGTTGCACCCTTCACACAGGAAAAGGGGCTGTGGGAGTAAGACATGTGACCTGAGGAGAGGCTTTCGTATGTTTGTGCCCTGGAACAGGTTTGTCTGTTGTAGCTGGGCCTTTAGAAAGCTACTTGCCATTTCCTAGCCTAGTGGTCCTCTGCACTTGATGAACTGTCCTGGGCTTTACTATCAGCTATTCTTGGACTTGTGAGTGAGGCCTTCACAAGTCATAGCAGATGTGATCAGCTCTCTGGGGAGGCAGGAGTAAAGCACACAAAATTCCCAGGAAAGGGGCTATTGTTGTTTTTTGCCATTTTCTGAGAAAAGTAGGACCCTAGAAGCCCATATGGGACCACAGGCATACAAAACCTTAAATATCAGGTAGACTCATGACTGTATTTGTGAGGTTTGAAAAGATGAACAGCACAGACTTTTGCTTTGTGTACATGGAAAAGCCAGAGAGGACCAGAACTAGAGAGAATAATTACTTTTCCCAGCAGAGGAAAGTTTGTTCAGGTCTCCTGAAATTCAGAATAATTCTTTATTTTCTTGGCAATGTGAATACATATAAAGCATGAGAAACAATAAGAGAAATCAAGAGTGTGGAAAGGTATCTTTTGGCTATATTTTAAAAGCAGTTTTACTCTTTTGGCATTTAATTTTTCTGTTTGATCCCAGTCTTACAGAAATGTGAGGAAGCCTTCAAAACTTCTGGATCAAACTAGATCAAACTATTTTCCATCTTAAGGATAACTCACCAATGTCTGCTAACCCTGTTCAACATGTGCCACTGGGACAGTGTTCTCCATATATGCCTTCTTCATGGTTATATCCCATTTTGAAACTTCCTATAAGGAAGCATCTGAGGGGGAGGGGGTGGAGTGTTATAATTTTAGAAAGACTTTGAAGATACCTGGATTTTCAAACACACAGAACATGCAGACAACTTGTGAAAAGAGAATCAGGGGCAGGGACTTTGCATCTTGCACATTTTTGCCATGTTGGGTCATTTTACACTAAATGAATTCTTCCTGAAATTATCTGGTTTTGTGCAGCTTATACAAATAAAAATCCTAGCAAATTTAATTGAAGCTCAAATACTACTAGCAAATGAAGTTTGTTTTTTCTCTTGGCAAAGCAAACACAGTGGTATCTATAATAAAATCTCTGAGAGGATGGATTCCCTGCAAAAGCTTCACACATTATTCAATTGGAAATATGTTGATCGTGGCAGGGCTGGAGACTCAGTTCCCTGCTTGCAATATTCTGACTCTCTTTTCTGAGTACAGGGTCATCTTTTTCTGAGTGGGGGTTATGGGATTGACTCTAACTTGCCTCCACTCAGGCTGGGGCAGGATGGAGGCACAGACACCTTACAACAACTGTGTGTGGCCTTGTGTGCTTCTTCAAGCAAAAATTAATTTAATTTAGGGACTTGTTTGGGAATTGTCATTATAGAGTGTATTTAAAAAAACCAAAAAAAACACCAAACACCCCCCCCAAAAAAAAAAACCCCAAAACAACAACAACAACAACAACAAAAAAAAAAAAAAAAAAAAAAAAAAAAAAAAAAAAACAAACCACCAAACAAACAAACAAAAAAAAAAAAAAAAAACACCAAAACCAGCAAAAAACCACACTGAGAAGTTGAAATAAACCAACAGTTTAGAGAAAGGGGACCAGATTTATTTTCCCAGAAAACAGTTGTGGATTGTAGTTTTCTTTTGTTCAGCACTTATTTTTTCTAAGACAGCAATAACTTGTTCCATCTAAAAGTATCTTCCTGGCATCCTGGGTACAGACTATGAACAAAAAGATTGTGGTGTTGATGTTTAAGTAAATTAGTGCCAAATGCCAGGACAGCCTGTGCTAATTGTCTGAATGACGTTGTTCGCTTTGTCTCTAGCAGTTTAAGACATTTATTTGGCAACCTACCTGAGGCTAATATAGTAAACACAATAGTGTTAAATGAGATTTAGGTATGAAAATGATAAAATGGTACAACATCCTACTTTTTACTTTATTTGAATAATCTTTTTATTTTCTCCAAAAGTAAAGCTGAAAGAAACAGCTTCTTTTCTGGGCAGCAGCCACAACATAACTTCCAAACCTCATGTGCTGGCATCCAACTTGTCTGTCTGTTCTGTCTTTACATCTCTCATCATTCCATCTTTTCAGTGTCTTTGCATCTCTTGGTCCTTGTTTTATTCCTCCTTGCATCCCTCAGCCTCTCTTTGTGTTCTAGTGTAACATCAGTCTGCAGCTGCAGCACACCAGTCAGATCTGTGCAACACCTACTGCTGGTTTGTTCTGGGACAAATCATCTCCAATCCCCTCTATGTGGCACAGCATCAAAGGAAACATATTTTACCACCTGAATCCAAAGCCAAAATAACTTCCCAACAAGATACTACAACAGTTCAGCTCTCTCTTTATGTTAATCATCTTCCCTCTAGTGCTCTGTCTAGGCTGAAAGTTGCTGTCTACTGGGACAGCATTTGATGATGCTGAAGTCTTCTCCCACAGACCAGAAGCGTCCTCTTCCATCCACACCAGTTCAGAGTACTTCCTCTCAAGTGCCAGCATAACAGAGGAGAACGAGTGAAGGACTGAGTGTTGTTGCACTTTCAGTGCTTGACCTCATTGCTAGCACTGACAACAAGTTGTCAACATCTGCACAGGACTGGGGAGATGAACAGCTGGGCACCATTTCTGTTGCTGCAGGCTGGACAGAATCCCCTCCACAGCCCAGAGGTGCCAGTCCCCCAGTGCCATCCTGTCCAAGGTCTAATTCTTGTCCAAGACTGTTCCAAAACACTTGTTCTCCACTTTCTGAGATCCTTCAAGAACAGATGACCATCTGCAATTGCTGTCTGAAACCAACTGCAGGAAGATATTTCCCACTGAAAAGTGTTGGGGCAGTATTAATAGGATCTAAAAGACATGCTAAGAATGCAGAATCAATTAAACATTAGAAAAATGGTTGCCTTAATCTTGAAACACATTTTCAGCAGTAATCCCCTGAGACATGACTATAAGTTCCTTTTGCCTGTGTTAGTTGTCCCAGTTTCATGAAGCCATTGTGCCTGGATTTTATGCCAGACGTAGGGATTCCTCAAAAATAAGTCGTCCCTTCTTGAGAGATACCACAAAATGCAGTCTTTCAAAATGTGAGAAGTTCCTTGCTGTTTTCTGGTACATGAAACAACAGTTAACACAGATAACCAGTAGCACATTGAGTTTCCTTCTCAGGATGGACGAAAGGAGCCTGGAGAAGCACAAGTTTGCCTCTCAAATTCTTCCTCAGTTTGGGTCTTCTCTCTAAAATTACCCTGGTTTATGTCTTAGGGACTTCTTGACACATAATTCATACAAAATTCGACTATGTTGATTGCCGTGGAATGATATATGGCCCACTTCAATATGTCTTTAGCTAGTTAGTGAAGCTATGGCAGACACTTTTAGAGCTGTAGTAAAGGATGAAGTGATATAAAGAATCAGCAATGTTATGATTAGAAATAAATATTTTTTCATAGGCTGTTTTCTGCAAGACTTGTATTTTGCCCATCATATTCAACTTGCTAAATCACGTTTGCTTAATTTGAAATGTTATTTTATGTTTGCATATAAAAGAAAGCTTATACTAATTACCATAGTCCATTCTTAAAAGTTCAGAGCCCTTTCCCATGACTGAAAGTATCTCTGTACAACATAAAGCTTCTCACCTGCAGAGGTGAAAGCACTTCTTAAGGCAGATAAATGTCATGGGTCCCTCTTGCAGATGGGGTAAGGGAGGTACTGGCCAGTGACAGGACTCCCTCAAGGTTAGCATGAAGGCATTGCTAAGAGGAGTGGGGCTTCATAGCTGTTGGATTAACACTGAACACAAAGCACTAAAATACTAGGGAATCATTTTGGAGGAAAGACAGTATAAAAGAAAGGTAGTACACTTACTTTATAAGAAGGGCAGTGAGCACCAAGGCTTGCCTGCAGTGTGGATCTAGTCTTGGCAGGCAGTCATTTTTAGAAAAGGCTAATCCAGCCGGAACAGTAACCTTCAGAAACCTTGAGCTGACATACACCAACAGCTTGTGACTCCTCGCCACAGGACATGAACTCAGACATACAGGAGTTCAGTCAAGTCAACAATCAGTTCGGGTTTTGGTACTCAGAATGTGCTTTTCTGGCTTGGTGTCCTGTACTTTTCAGTCTTTCTCTAAGCAGAGCAGCTGAGCTTGCAGGAGAAAGGGACATGAAGCTGATTATGCTCCTGGGCCCACTTCACTGTGTCACTCACGCCTATCTCTGAGCAGCAGTGATAACACAGGCCCCATACAGAAGGGAAAATAGCTGCTCGTGACCACTCTACGTTTCATATTTAACCCTTTAGCTCTCCTCTTTGGGTTTATCCATGTTTGATGCGTACAGAAGGACAGCTGATAAATTGCCCTTTGACACTAATAGACAGAATTTAATTTCTTTCATGTAAAAATTAAGCATCTTATTGAAAGCAGAGCTTGAAATATTCAATTGACCACTAGTGCCCAAAAGACCATCCCACTAGCCAAATCCTGGATGGAGAACTCTGTCTGCAACATCAAAGAGGAATAAAATCCTGGTGAGGAGAGTGACTGGAACTCCCTGTAGGAAAAAGTTTTCGTTCTTTGCCAGTAGCTGAAAACAGTTAAATGAAAGCAAGTTTCCTGTGCATATCACAGACAGTAATTTGTTATTTTTCTAGTACAAAATGTTTGCAAGTCAAGCAGGGATGCATTCTGTAAGTCTGCCCCTTTTGGTCCACGGAGGCAGTAAGATACCCACTGATCTGTCCCATGAGGAGTGAGGGGGAAAATGCAGAAAGACCCAGCGCACAGTTAGAAGAAAATCTGGGCAGAGCCACTGTGGAACAGGGGCTCAGTGCAACAGGGCTCCTACTGCAGGCAGATAAGCATCCTGAAGTGAGCAGATTCCAGTGTATGGAGATGTGTCAACACTGTTGACTGCAGCAGAATGCAAAGATGGCTCAGAGAATTAAATAAAATAACCTAAAGACCAGAACCGGAACAATGGTCAATTCAAGGGTTCAGTGTTTAATGAAAGTTTTCATTCAAGGAAAAAAATATTTCTGAGTCATGAAGGAGGCAAAATATGCTTTCAGTCCGCCATGTCTAGGTGATACTAGCCAATTTGTCAGGAGAAAATATTTTATTTTTACAGGCAAAGTGCTCTGTTTGTCTTTGGAATCTGTCCCAGAACCAAACAGCTTTCTATGTCTGGATTTCTTCATCATGTGTATTTATCTGTGAGATATTTAATATGCATGGCCCTGCTTCATTTTTCATGACTGACATTATAGAGTGCAACCCAAGCACCTTTCAAGTTTAGACCTTTTAAGACAGTTATCTTTCAAACTATATTTTAAGTGTGTCTCAAGAAATTGCCCATGAAATTCTGCTTAAAATTATGTTAAAGGAAGGTTCACAGTAGCATTAAACTAAATCAACATGTAAGCACATTTACATGAGGGCTAGTTCTAGAAAAAGGCTGAGTAGCACCTGCTTCTGCATGAAACTGATCTCTCAGTTCTCTCAATAACTCATATTTTCCAGTTGATGAGCAGATTTAAAGCAGAGATTTCAAGTAGCCAGAGATAATTTAGAAGCAGAAGTTGACATTGACTTTCACCAGAAATGTGGAAGACTTGTTAGCAGAGGTTAAGGAGAAAACAAGAGAACTTTAGAAAGAAAGAAGACACAACATTTCAAAACAAGAATGGCTCCTGAGGGGCTGAAGATTGCAAGTGGGAAGGAACAACTTTGGGCTTTGGCCAGGAAGAGGGCATAAAGGCATCCTGATGTGTGTGGTGAGTTAGCAGGAGGGATAGAAGACAGAGTAGAGGAAGGCAAGATTGGGACAGAAAAAAAACTCTCATGGGAACAAATTCTGAACTGCAATGATTGAACTTCAAGATACAGGAAGGTGGGTGGCAGACATCAAAGTAGAGACCCAAAGATTTTCTTTTTTATATAGGCTGGAATGTGCTAAAGCTTATTGTGTATGGGGAAAGAGCTGGAGGATAGGCAAGCAGCAGAAGAGAATGGGTTGAGATGAAGTAAGGAAGAATAAGAAATTGGGCGTGAGAGGACAGGAGACCATATGTGCAAACTTAGTTACTAGAAGGAGAGAGCAGAAGACAAAATACATTTTTGATGGCTGTAGAGTAGAAGGAGAAGAAATATAAGCTGGATAATGGGGAAGTTTGGCTATAGTCTGCAGGGACTGGTAAGATCCTTCATGAGAAAAAATAAATCTAATCAAAAGATAGTTTGAGAAGTGAACCAAAAGACTTATGGAAGGGGAGACATTTATCTGGAAGAATGAGGAGTTACAAGGAGCATCACAGGGGAGTGCTGCAGCCAATAGTGACATTTTTAGAGATGAACTGGGTATTGCAGAGACAGCAGGAGAAGGTGGGGAAGAGATGGACACACCACAAAATAGTGAGGATGAGTGTCAGGCAGAAAGGACAGGAATAGGAATGGCTATGGTGCTCTCCAGCATAAATAGAGAAAGATGGGGATGTGGGACTAGCTCTGAGCTGTTAAGGTGAAGGTAGAAGAGCAGTAGGCAAGGGAAGAATTGTAAAAGGATGAGACTGCAGAGTATGGGTAGACAGGAAAGGGAGGAGTAAAAAGCACAGAGTTACAGCAAGACTCAAAAAGAATAGCCTAGATAAGGTTTCTAAAGAAGCCTGACAGTGTGACATTTTCAGCTGTTCTTGTGACCTCTGCCTCTGGAGGGACTGAGCAGGCTGGGAACATCCGTGGATGTGATGATGACGTGATCCTCCAAGGGCTCCTCAGCAGCCTCACCCAGAATCTCAGTCCAGCCACAGTACTGGTTGCTTCTCTTAAATGAGTCCTTCTTTAGGGTCTTAACACATGACACAACATCAAATTTTAGGAAAACCAAACCAGTAAATGCCCTTCTGCAGTGCAGAAAGCAATCTTGCAATTAAAATGTTCCTTTGCAAATATAAAAATGAGGATCAATTTACAACATGTGGTTTGGTTAAATTTTAAATTGATGAGTTAGTGGCCAAAACAGAAATAAGGCTCCCTTTTCTGAACATTACAGTTAATAATGGATTCTTCAGCAATAATGTAAATCCCAAAGCTATATCAGTGTTCCAGGGAATGCCAACAAATTCCCTAACTAGGGGTGAGGGACTTTGTACCAACAAAGCTGGTCTCCAGTCCTTCTAGAAATTGGTTCCAATCAATCTTCTACATCTTCCCTCTCTTCCTTAGTAGGGTTTTACTTTCTAATACTTAGCATGGTGGTTCAAACATCACCTTTTCACAATTCACCTCAGGCTTTTCACAAAGGCCTGATATTGAGCAGAAGGTCACTGCAATATACCAGCCTCCAGCATCTGGCTTGCAGGGCACCTCCAGTCTCAATGGTTTCAGAAGAAACCAACGTAGCACCAGGTAAAACACATCAGCCTTTGCCCGTGCTGTTCAGAACACGTGTCCAGATCACTGCCAGTGGATTGTTCACTCCCTGCATTGCAGCCCCCCTGCATTACAGCCTCTCCAGCGGATTGTTCACTCCCTGCATTGCAGCCTCCCTGCATTACAGCCTCTCCAGCGGATTGTTCACTCCCTGCATTGCAGCCCCCCTGCATTACAGCCTCTCCAGCAGATTGTTCACTCCCTGCATTGCAGCCTCCCTGCATTACAGCCTCTCCAGCGGATTGTTCACTCCCTGCATTGCAGCCTCCCTGCATTACAGCCTCTCCAGCGGATTGTTCACTCCCTGCATTGCAGCCCCCCTGCATTACAGCCTCTCCAGCAGATTGTTCACTCCCTGCATTGCAGCCTCCCTGCATTACAGCCTCTCCAGCGGATTGTTCACTCCCTGCATTGCAGCCTCCCTGCATTACAGCCTCTCCAGCGGATTGTTCACTCCCTGCATTGCAGCCTCCCTACTTCTGCTGGCATTTACCTGAGACCCATCATGGAGACAGTGCCTGCCCCCAGCGTGAGTGGTAAGCATTCCCTCAGCCACACTGCCCTCAGTGGCTGGTTGAAACCGGGACAGGATTTTACATCTCATTCCAGACTGCCAAGGAATAAAGGCACTAAGGGAGAAAGGTTTAGCAGTGCAAAGGCCACAGTGCTTACCACCCTGGGATCTTTTGCTCCCTTTACAGATCAAGGACATTGTGTTTACCCAATGGCCTCAGTGCTGCTGCCAGCACCTGGAACCAGCACCTCGGCTAAAGAGTCCACAAACCCAGTCTTCAGAAGGCTCTGACATTTCATTAGGTGAACGACAAACTAACTCTGACCCACAGCCAGTGGTATCAGAACCTCCCAGGATCTCGGGACAGCAAGAGATCTCCTGGTTTCATTCCTTAATGGGTTTCTACATAACTAGCAACTGCAGTCACTACAAGTAGTCCCCCAAGCTTTATATTGTCTCTGTCCCTGACAGTGAGGTCCTTTCCATTGAAGGGAATATTCCCAAAGTATCAACCCTCTTTAGTACACCCTGGTCATTGCCCAGCCAAGCTCTAAATATGCGGGACAATATTGTTGAGAACCCCAAGAATCATCAGTACTTTAATTCCTGCCTAAATTCCCACAGTATTGTGGGAATTGTCACAGTAGCTGTGCAGGAGAAAATCTGCCAAGACGCCAATGTGGCAGAGGCTGGAATTCAGCTCAGTCCAAACATGTCAGTGCAGTGAGGCCATTAACCTGACTGCAAGCGGGGTTGCAAATTGCAAGAAAATATTGTCTGGCATTGCAAAGATGAGACTAACCCTTGAGCAAGATTGTCTCAGGTTGCTGAAAAGTTAATAGTATTAAAAAAAAAAAAAAAAAAGGGTGTGAGCAAGTTGCTTGGACATATCTGCTGGGCCACAGACACTGTGGTTGCAGCTTTAATCATACAAAAATCATCACAAACAGCAACTTTTTAAACTCAGAGAAAAGCTAACTTCCTTTCTCTCTGCCATTGATAGTTGCCCTGAGATCCCTACTTATTTAAAAACCACACTGCTGTAGGAAATCCTATAAATATCCAGAGTGATAAGCATGCCCTTATTATTCTTAGAGTGGACAACAAAGTAAAAATGGAAATCACCCTTGGCCTACTGGAACTTCTGCAGCCACATCCTCTGTCCCCACCCCATCAAGCTAAAAGCAGCATTGCCAGCTTGGGACTTGACCTCACCATCATAGTCAGCTCTTTGGTCGTACCTCAATCTCTGTATCTGATATAGCTGGTGACAGCTGGGTATCTGACCACCACACACAGTCAGTGAACCCGAGAGGAGATGCAGGACACTCGACAGACAATGCAGGAAAATGGACAATGCACAGCATAGAAGATTACATTCTTCAAAGTGCAAAGGTTATTGACAGGAACAGCACAAATAGGTCCAAATCTGGCCCTAGCTGTGACACAAAACATCTATAAAAACTCAGTTTTCCACAGGAGTATTTGTTGCCTATTTCTTATAGTATATACCTGTGCAATGCTTTCACTTTACAAAAAAAAAAATTATACTTCTCTGGGTTCTCTTCTTTTTGACCTCTTCTTGCTGCTGAATTTTTTTAAAGGCCTATTTCAAATCTACCTCTGAATGAATGAGAAATCTAACCCTATTCCAGCAGAGAGCTCACAGCATGTTTTTCTGAATGTTCACTGTCAGGTTGCAGCTGTGCTGGGAATTATCATCTCAAGGAGGAAAATGAGGGCAAATTGCTTGATTTTATTTGAGCACCAGCGAGGTCACACCTGGAGCACTGTGTCCAGTTTCACAGCCCTCAACTCAAGGGGAATGTGGAGAAAGTGGAGAAGGTGCAGCAAGGGTCATTAAAGACGATCAGGGGCCTGAAGTCCCAAGCAGAGGTTGTAGGAGAGGGTTTTATTTAGTTTGGTGAAGGGAAGGCTGAGGGAGGATGCAATAGGAACGTGAAACTGGTTGTAAGGGAGTTACAAACACAAATAAAGCCAAACTCTTCTCAGTCAAGGCAGATGATGGCGTAAAAATTGGCAAAAACATGAAGAAGCAAAAGGCATTTATGCAACTGTGACAGTGTTTGCTTAAAATATTTAGCCCATGTGTTTCTCTAGTGCAGTGTGAACAGACGATCTCCAAAAGCACCGTGTTCACTGAGGGACTCAGCAGCTGTAGCAATGTCTGGTATCATAACATTTATAACTGAAAACTGTACAAAATTCAAGCCTGAAACCAGAGAAAAATTAATGTTACATTAACTTATTGAAAGCTGAATTAATACTTTCTGGGTGTGTTTTGGGTTACTCTTCACACTCCTTGACTACTTTATTACTTATGAGGTCTCTTCTGTAAGAGCATTTCAACCCCTTTTGAATTAAACGAATAACTCAAAGAATTAAACTCAAACATTTCAAAATTGGTGAAACTATTTCTTTCTGTCTATTTTGTTATAATATTATTTCTATGTGCACAAAAGAGTTAAGGCATAAACATCCCAGAATAAAAATCGTGTCTGACAGCCATAATGTCACTTTGTAGCTAGAGGGAACATTCCTGCTGTCACTAAAATACCGCGGATGTAGCCAATTGAACAAAAATGGTACTGTCTAAACAAACTCAGCACACAATGGTTAGTTCCTAACTTCAGAGGTTCAGCAGACCAACTATGCTCCAGACAATGCTGAGTTTGTTTAAAGTGTAATACATTTAGTTGTGCATGCTTATATATGAGTTATTGTAAAGTTGCTTCAGGCTAAAATCATTTCTGCTGCAACACCACTGAAATGAATGTACTTACAACAGAGATTAATTTGGCCCATTATGTTCAAAACTTGCAGATCTTTCTTTCTTTCTTTAAAAAAGAACTATTCTTTTTGTAATTGGTCTTATTCATTGCAATCATTTAAACACAAAGAAAGTCTTATCTGTGTTACCCCACTGTGGTGGAGTTATACTGGATTTACGTTGTTGCAACCGAGAGAATTCTTTCAGCTGAAAATAAAGACAGCTGCCCAAATTACATGCAGATCACTGGACTTCTCCTATACACCCAAAAACTTGTAATGCACATTTCGGTGTCATGCATAACTTGCTACAGCAGCTGTAGGGAAAAGGATTCCTGATGCACAACACTTTGTTAGAAAGTTAGGTCACAGCTTTAGCTATAAGAGATTTCAACATCTAAGCAAATACATTTAAGGTTTTTTATTATGCATGGACAGCAAGCAGTCCATACTCTCTCCAACTTATGGGGCAGCAATGGAATTGTTTTCCCATCTGGATCATCTACAGAGATGGCACTTCAGCATTCTGGGTATGAAAACTGGGTTTGAACTCTGGGATGGAGGAATCAGATTCAAAATAACTAGGTGTCTGAAACAAAACTATAAATGAAATTACTGAGGCATTTCATGATTTTATCTTATACAGGAAGACAATAATTTCTTCCTAGTCTTAAGGAAGTTCTGAACCTGAATTAAGCCCCACAGCTGGAATGAGTCAGGAGCAACCCGTGCTGCCAGGCTGCTCGGAAGGACTGATGCTGCCTGCTGCAAGGAGAATGGCATGGAGGCAGCCCAAAGGCAGGCACTTGCAGCTCCTCCTACAGCCACAGATGTGCTGAAAAGAGACTCCACTCCTGTAAAGAGCAAAGAGTTTAAAAATACATCCTGAAAGTTAGGCACAGAATTCTCTTGCAGGCCACAGCAAGAGGCTGGTGCAGACTGCATCCTTCTCCATGCTGCAAAATCCCACCCAAAACACTGCAGTCACTAGTACATTCACAGACAAATGTAAATGCAGGCAGTATTTTGTAGACCCCTGGCCAAGAATTTTGCTCTCAAAGCATTGGGCTACACCACTTTACTTGAGTACAGGCTTTAAAAGACTACAGGATGTAGAAAATCCAGAGAATCAGGCATGTGTGTTTCTGGTATCCCAGCCAGGTTGGCTTTGCTGCAGGTTTTACTCTCATAACGAAGATGATTCTTTCCTCTCAGAGAATCCATAATCCAAACACAATCAGTTTGCTTGGGCAAAACCTCCTTAGCTGCTTGCTTCCGCATTTTGTGCAGAATTTATATAGCAAATCCCACTATATAAGACATGCAAAGCAAACTGTAAGTTCCTCTGTGGGGCAGAATAATTCAACCATAATTATCCCTTAGTCTCTGCTCAGAAGACCACAACATTCCTTAAAGCCAAAATCTTTAGAAAGTCTAATCTCAGACAGAGGAGTGAGATATATGATAGCCGATAATTGCGTGTTCTTCCTTGTTAGTTTTCATTAAATTGAGGAGAGACATAAAATCTATATTCTCACATGGAAAGTAAAGATTTTATTTCACTTTACTCCATCAGTTCACTGACTTTGATGGATCCTGTGCAAACACAAGAAAAATGTATCCCAATGAAAAATGTATTGTCTTTTTGAGAGTCTGAACTTGTGAAGCCCTTTCTATTAAAAAAAAATCCCTGGAAACCATAGGAACTCTTTAAAAAGCCATGTCTCATGCTACTTAGAAATGCAAAGGGCAGGACATTTTGATATATTCTATTATACTTTCACAGGACAAATAAATAAGGAGAGTGAAGAACTGCAAGTATTTGATTTTTTTCCCCTCAGGAGGCAACCTCTAAAATTACAGAGATCTGGCTGAAAAAAGGTTAGAGTTGGCTACATTAGTGATGCAAACACAGCCTAGGCAGTTCTTTGTGACCTTGGTGCCAGTCTGCTCATTGCCACTGTCCACGGCACCAGGAACCTCAACTACATCTGTAGCCACAGTCATAAGTGCGAGGACCGCCCTTAAAAACAAGGTATGGCAAAAGCCCACACAAGGGACTAAAAAGAGTTCTGACAGGCACTGTACTTCCACTAGTGACTCAAAGGTACACAGACCACATACTGCACAAAACAGAAAAGGAGGTAACTACCCACAAAGGACAGCATTTTGTTGCTATATGCCACTAATCCCTCCTTAAAAAATGAAAAAAACCTTGCACAATGAAGAACAGCTGGTGCAATCCAACTGTCCTACTAATGCATTAACAGTAATTAATGATACCTGTAATTCTGGCACAGTATCACATACCTGCACGTGCTAAAATGTGTACTTCCTCAAACACCCTGTTTTCCTGGACTACCACACTCTAAGAAAAACAGTCTTCCTAGATCATCTTTATGAGAAGGCTCTCTTCAGTTTTGTGGGTTTGGATAAGCATCTGCTTACTCTATTGTCTGCTGAAAATAGACAAAAAGACAATAAGACATGATGCACATCCAGCTGCCAAAAGTGATCAAAATGTCAGACCTATTAAGATCTCGCTATCTGACATCTGTTTCCTTGAGAGGCAATGTGTATTGCCTTCATTGCCTTCATTCCTGTTCCAGCTAAGGTGTGGGGAAACCCTGATGAAGTTAATTAAAGCCCATTCCCAGTGCAGTCACAGCAAAAATGCTTGCTAAAGCCCAGCTGATTGTTCCTGTGCCAAATCCCTGGGAGCAGCAGCAGCAGCAGCAGTACAGGGGTGTGTGGAATGCTCCTCACTTGGCTTTCAGCACAATTGTTCAGACATTTACTGCAGCAGGTTAGAGTTCCCCCCAGTACACCTCTATTCATTACTATTAGAATCTTCAGGGTGCTCTGACACAGCTGTGGATGGGGAGGGCACGCCTCTCACGCCTTCTCCAGAAGCTCACATGAAGGTACCTCACTCAACGTGGCAGCAAAGGTAGCCACACCATCACAAAGGCCTTCAGAGGCAAAGAGCAACCTTTGGATCTCCTACTCCAGCCAAGCTGTGTCTGCACCCTGACGCGCTCAGCTCCCTTGGGAGTACTCTGTTCTTCAAGTGACAAAATCATGGAATATGCATCTAAATAGAAACTTGCCAGGTGTATTTGTAGCAAAAAGCACTCTTGTTCAGAGGCAAGTGAGTTATCAGCTAGTATTACCATGCCACTTTATGCACTTCCTTAGCTTCCTTACTGCTAAGCACAATCTTGGTACTACCCATATTACACATCTGACAGCTTGCATTAGCCCTGCCCAGTCATCAGAGGTAGTGAACAGTCTGGTTTACCCTATGAATACGTCATGTAGAGCAGAGACAGCACTGCCTGAGCACAAAGAGGCACCAAAAAGTATGCCTGACTGTACTCCCACGAGAGAGCAGCACTCAGTACTACAGGGCAGAAACTATCTTCACCTGTCAGGTCCATGTAAGTGCTGCAGATAAAATAAAGTTTTACAAAGCCTTCATACTTAACTGGAAGAGACACTTAGTCTTGCCCACATTGCTGCTTTCCACAAGTAAAACTTCCCAGAAAGCTGGCCCTGGTCCCTTCATGGGGCTATACCATGTTTAGACTGACTTGCCTTTAGTACATTCTACACTTTCAGTGCAGAATTGAGTTACACTTCTGTGTGCTAAACTGTGAACATTCCTTTAAGGGGCAGATCAGCAAATTTCAAATGCAGTGGACACCCCCCATTATTCCCAGTAAGGACATACTTTCCCTGCACTAAAATCCTTCAGGCATTTACAGGTAACAGTCTCAGGGCTCACAGCTAGATGGATAAATCAAAGTTAGTGAGTCAGCACTGGGAGCAAAGCTGGGAGTCACTGCCAATGCCACACTGCACAAGATGAACAGTGACTCCTGTGTCAAAGCAGGAGCCAAGAGTGAAACCTGGATTTGGCAGAAGGCAGAAGCAGACCTCCCCCTGATGTCAAGGTAGCCAGTGCTTCACTTTTGCACATGCTCAAGTGAGTGCTGTTCCCATCTGTCTTCTGGACTGTGAACTTCCTTTGAAGCCATGGGAGTTCTGCATGGAGACGGGTTTCAGCATCCAGTTTTCTAAGAGATGCAATTCAGTGAGCACTTCACATGATGAAGGGAAGCAGCAGTGTGTGTAAGGGGAGGGAGCTAACTGTTCTGTCACATCAGTATTTTAAAAGACCATCTACACAACCATAAAGATTTAATCTAGAAGAGACAATGCTGTGGTACAAAAAGTTTATTTAGTCACAATTTTGTAAACATATGAGGTAAATTAACATTTACATCAACTTGCTTCTTACAGAATTTAATATACAAGGCACTTCTCTGAAGACAGTACTTTTAACTGTTTGCTGGTTTTATTGTTACTACAAGTTCCTGACTGCCCAGAAAACTTGCTCTGCTTTTTGTCAGATTCTATCATGTAAAAGACAAACATCCAGAAAGCAACAAGAAAGTTCTGAGTAAGCTTTCTTATGCTTTAGAAACCTTTAACTGTGAGAAACAGTGGCAATGCAAATAGAAATGTACTCTCCACCTTAAAATATGCTCACACATCTTGCATAACTCTTCAAGAACTGAAAACTCTAGAATTAGATTGGCATCTTACAGCAAACTTAAAATGCAAATCTACAATTTCTTTATCACATCAGTGTTTTTAATTTATGCAAATAGTCCCATTGCCCTCAATGATCTTATTTGCAGAAGTTAAAATAACTTGCATGAAATTGTATTTGCAGGCTCAGAAACATTTTTGGCTAGAATGCAAAATATTTATTTTTTGTAAAATCTTCTACAGTGTAACAGTGCAGTGTTTATTCACAAGTACTTTGTTTTGAATTTTAAACCAGGCTGTTAATTTAGCTTGTAAAGGACATATGTCACAGCTAATTTTTGTCATTGAAGCTCTAAACACACAGGAAGGCATATGAACAATAGTGAACCTTAGTTTATTTGGCAATAATTGAGTTCTTGATGAAAAATATTTTTTCCATGGTGTACTCCCTACATATCCAATGCCCATATTTTAATTATATAGAGAAAGCTGATACTATGCATCAGCAATCAGGTTAAATTTAATGGTACTACCTTATGTCTGAAGAGTTCCTGTGTTACAGTATGACATTTCTCTCATGTTTAATACATTGGCAGAGTCATTCTTTTACTTCTTATAAAACTGTAAACTTAGAAAGCAGTTTATTTCATCCAAATGTGCAATCCGAAATCAAAAACTGAATGTAAACTTCAGAAAATCAAAATTACAAGAGCACACTTTTCACAAGAAAAATCAAAGTAAAACATTTGGAATTAAAAAAAACCCCACCAGCCTGTTCCAATCCATGGTGTTAGTGTCTATATAAAACAAAAAGACCAGGGGGCTCAACACTCTGCTCCTGCAGACTGCTGTCACCCACATGAACTCAGCAGAATACAACAGTTTGTAGCAGCTGAGGAGCTGGTCCCATGGCCAACCAAAAAAGGACCTAAATAGTGATCTGATTTTTAAAGCTTGCTTTTATCATTTTACTGATCCTACACTTATGTACTCATACCAGAAAATAATCTTAAGAGCTGCAAAATGTCAGACATTTAATTAGCCCTAAGTGCCTTGTTGAACAACAAATATACTGCAAAGAGAGTAGTACATCATACACCTGGTAACTTGTTCAAAGAGTATCTTTTTTCAGTTTTCTTTTCCATAGTTTACCTCAGCATAATTTTTAACTTCAAGTAAGAGAGAGAACAAGTTTTCCCACAATTATTCTACTCAAAGAGCAAAAATTAGTGGGTTTTTTTTTCAGTCTGCTTAATATCACGCATGATTCTGACTTCTGCTTTTGTGACAACTTACCTACAGGTTTCACCTTAGCTGTGCACCTGAGGTCTGTCAGAATGGTGGCTTGAACAGCCATACGACCGGGCTAAGTCAGGGTATCATTTGCTACCAGTTCCATGGAACTTTGTAATTAAGTGATGTGAAAGAGTCAATGACTCAGAAAGCAGCAGATAATTTTTGCCAATAGACTCTATTTTGCAAGTCAGTGGGTGTTTGTACATATTTTCTGGAACTGTGGAATTCTGCATAGAATTGGGCACTTGACTCACAGGATGTTGAGTTCAGTGATCATTCATGAGTAAAGGTTAAAGTCCTCAAAATTGGCCACACTAGTAAGATTTTTCTTTCAACAAATCTGAATCCAGATGTGATGCAGCAACTACACGCAGTTGTAAGCACTAAGGAGGAGTTCTGCCAAAACAGTTACCTGGGCTTAAATGAAGAAACAGTTACTGGACTCCAAATGAAACTGTAGGCAATGAAGAGGCTTGACGCTGCATGGTTACGTGATGGAACTTAAGCTGATCATAAAAGCACAACCTGTGAGTTGTAGCTTTGCTTTCTCAGGCCAGGGCTGTCTGGATGCAGAGGCTGCTCTCTCAGACTTCTCTTAGGGGTTGCAATAGAGTTACACTTCTCCCCCCGAGCTTCACCTAACAGGAAAAATATCTTTTAGAGCTTTCCAGTAGTTACTCTGGCTGAAAATACCATATATTCCACAACAGCATCTGAACTTTCTCCAGCTCTAACCACACACATGAACTTGAAAAGACCAACCTAGGTCAAAGTTGATCCTAAGTTAAATCTATCTCTCTCTTACTATTTTTTATATACAATACGGATGCAATCCTGCAGGACACACTCTGTGAGGGTAGTACTAAAGTAAGGGCTGCAAGATGCAGAGCCCCATCAAACAACATCAGTTTTGCTCTCAGGAAGTGATATAAAAATGCACACATTCCAGGTGGTCTGGTTTATATAAATACACTCCAGAAAGATTTCGACTTCATTCTTCAGAAGCACAGAACAAATGAAAATTAGCCCGTAAACTCCGATGTACTAAAATACAGAGATGCATATATTGCATTATTTCAGCAATGTAGTTAACTGGCATTTATCAAAATTTACAAAACTGCTACTATAGATGCTAGCAAATCTAAAAATTTTGAATCTTAATCTCTGCCTTTGTTTACATCTAGGCAACTTCATCAACTTTAGTCCATGTTCAGCATAGTTGCATGGATACAGCAGAAAGCAGAACTTGGCTTTTAGTTTTCGCGCAGAAAGGGTTTTAATGGCTTATAACACAGAAAATCCATGAGAGCATGCCTGAAGCTGAATACCTAACAATAAATATCTTTATTGTACTACTACACATCGACGTTTAATGCAGTGGCTGCCCTTAAGATCCATGGCAGCAGAAGGACTTCTTCCTCACCTGGTTCAACACAAGCAGGACAAGGAAATCATGAGACAACACGCCCAAAGGTTGCAGTACAGTGCCTCTGATCATGAGAAGTTCTTTGTGACTACTCAGAAAGCAGTGAAAATGTTTAGTCTTGAGTGGTGGGAATGTATTTTGACTGTTGAATAAAATAAGCACAATCAGGAAAACATACAACAGCAGAAATAACTGGTAATGTTAACTGCTTGCTACAGGCTGACCCTGCTGTGCCTGAGTAAGGACTGCACTGCCAGGCCAAACACTGAAGATGCAAAGGGCTATCGCAGTGTGTTTGACTGCTCTTTTCCAGCTACAGGACGTTTGATTTATAGCAGCAACAGGACTGAGTCCAAGCTTTAGTTCTTCTAGATTTTGCTTAGAACAGAAGATGGGCCTAATTCTGTATTCCTTGTGTACCGAAACTCTCCTGAGCCTATTCAGGCATGCAGAATTCTAACATCTTGTTAAGGAGGGAATAAAGGATGGCCAGTTGAAAGGAAAGCCGCACCTTAGGAAAAAAAACCCAGTACTTTCCTTCACCCATTTTTGAGGGACACACACATTATTCAAAAGCAGGATTTCAATGTCTTTTCTAAGGCTCAAAATCTAAATTTCTTCTGGCTCTCAAAACTTCACGTGAATGTTAGTCTTGCTTGAATAGGGCCTCTATTCCCAAATCTTGCTCCTTGTTAAACTGAATGGAAATTCTGAAAGCGACTTCAGTCGGATCAGGATAGACCTTTCATCTACCACGTTGCCCAGATACTTTAGCCATCTTTGCTGCAATACATGATTATCTAAGTTTGTTTTCACTGACCTAAAGACACCACAAATTGATGTTAAAGGGTACACAGCAGGAAATAATGTTGCTTTGGGAATTTCACCATTAGTCAGTTTCTCTCACATTTTCTTGTAAGATCAAAGATCAAACTAAAATTATTAAGTACACAGTCAAGTAACTTTAAACCTACAGATTATTCTCAAAATGTTCAAATACTTAAAAATAAGCACTCAAGTTTCCTTCTAAAAAGCATTTTTCCCACAAACTTAAGCTGATATCTAATAGTCTAAAATGCAGAGCTGTACTTTATCCTAATTGTTTGTCCACGGGCAATGTATGGGGCCACAGTGTATTGAAATCATAATCCTTGCTTTCTGAAGAGAAATTGTTCTGTGTAATGATTTGGTGTGGTTTGAATTCCTGTCCTCCTGTAAGCAATTTTAGAAGCCAGCTAAAATTATAGTCAAACATGCTCAAACATATTTGCAGGCTTATAAACACGGTGTGATCATGGTTGCCAAACACTGGATAGAAGGTCAAACCGAACACTTCCTAACAGGTCAAGAGTAAAAAAAAATTATGGAAAAAAGAACCTCAAAACTCTATTCCAGGGGTTCCCTAAACTTTGCCTGGCTGAGGACCGCATTGGTGACTTGCCATGAGCACAAAGGCTTTGTTAAGTCATGTTATATGGAAGAAACTGAGTTCCCTTTAATAAGGCAAGTTGGTCCGTAGACACAACAGGTGCCAACAGGCAGTGTACCACCTTGACGTTGGCCACAGGGCTACGTAAGGTTTAAGAGGAAGAAAGTAAGTCATGGCATCTGCTCATGCAGAGCTTCAGGGAAAGAGCTGAAGTGAAGGCAAGGGCAAGAGGTAGATGACAGCCAGGTGCACGGGCACTAGGGATATTAACATTTTTCTCGGATGAAAGTCAGCCTCAGGGCACACGACCAGCTACCATCGCCACCTGTTATCTGTGCAGGCCTCCCCTACGGCCACCCTTGAGGGATCTGCCGCGAACATGAAGGAAAGCGGTCCCCCGGCCCATGGGCCACGCTTCGGTCACCCCTGACCTATTAGAAAATGCCGATAACTTTCCCCACTACAACTCACAGAGTGCAAAAACAGCAAGCGTCTAAGTTTGAAGCCCAGGCCTTCTCACCCACGCCAGGCCTGGCCTCCCCGGGCAGCTCCCCTGCCCGCTGCGCCTTCCACCGCCTGCTGCCCCGAGCAGGGGCCGCCGCCTTACACGGCCAGGTCGTCAGACCGGGCTCTGCAGCTGCTCGACTTACTGGCCCTGCTCAGGCGCCGCGCGTCGACCAGCAGCGGCGGCTCGTGCATCTCCACCGTGGTGCATGCGGCCGAGACGGGCCGCGCGCCCGGCCGCTCCGCCTCGCCCGCCTCATCCCACCTGCTGCCGCTCGCCCCGCTCAGGCTGGTGCTGCTGCCGCTGTTGGCCGCGGCAATGGGCAGCACCGCCGGGGGTGGGAGCAGCTGCTCCAGCGGCTCTTCCTGCTCAGGAAGGGGATGCCGGACGCTGCTGGGGGTAGAGGAACCAGCTGAGCTGGAGGAAACCTTCCCCTGGTGCTCGGCGGCCATGTTGACCCAGTTCTGCTCGGATGTCAGGGCACGGCTGCTGCTGTTGAAGTAGTTGATGACGGCCGGCGTGGGCGTGGGGATGGGGGTCGGGATGGTGACGGGAGTGGAGATGGGTGTGGGAGTCACAGCACGGTGTTTCTCCTCAGGAACTTGTGGAGCAGCAGGGTAGCTTGCCATGGACGTCGTGTTGGAGGGAGGCCGTGGTCTCGGAGCAGCTGTAGCGTAGTACGACGCCATGGTCACTGGGGCCAGCAGCGGTGTGACAGCACGGGTGTCAGGCAGAACAGCGGCCGGCGTGGCAGCCGTGACCACCACGGGAGGTGCTGGCGGCGGCAGGGAAACAGGTTTGGACTCCCCCGTTACCATAACTGGTGTCATTGTTGCGACTGGCATCTCTAGGATGTACTGGCTTGTCATGCCCTGCTTAAGCTTCTTCCACCCCAAGTGATATATCTCAAGCATGTTCAGCAGCAGGGAGACTGAGGCCACCACCAGCATGAAGATGATGAAGATGGTCTTCTCAGTGGGCCTCGAGATGAAGCAGTCCACAGTGTGTGGGCAAGGTGAGCGGCTGCACTGGTAGACTGGCTTTAGCTCGAAGCCATATAGGAAGTACTGGCCCACAATGAAGCCCACCTCAAAGAGTGTCTTGAATATGATATTGAAGACATAGGTACGGAGCAAGGCACCCCCCATACGGATTCTACCACGTTCATCACGGATTGGGAGCTTCTCTTTCCCCCTTTTGACAATAGATTGATCTTTGGCGTTATTGCTGCCTCCTCCACCACCACTGCCAGATGCTGCTGCTACTGGGTAGTTGCCATCTTTGCTGCTTCCCTTTTTTTTCAGCTCCTCTTTCTCTTTCCTCTTCTCCTCCATGCGTACAATGTGCAGGACATGGCCCAGGTAGATGAGGGTCGGAGTGGAGACAAAAATGATCTGCAGCACCCAGAAGCGGATGTGAGAAATGGGGAAGGCTTTGTCATAGCAAACATTTTCGCACCCAGGTTGCTGAGTGTTGCATGTAAAGTCCGACTGCTCGTCTCCCCAGACCTCCTCAGCAGCAGCCCCCAGCACCAGGATCCTGAAGATAAACAGTACTGTCAGCCAAACCTTGCCAATAACCGTGGAGTGCTCCTGTGCATTCTCTAACAGTCTCCCCAGAAAGCTCCAGTCACCCATTGTTTCAGATTTCTAACCTACAACAAGAACATCAGAGCAATTAGAGCAATGTAAAACATAATTACACAACGCTGGGGCAGAACAGATTGATCCTTGACAAATTATATTTCTTAAGGGCACTTGCTTTTGCAGAATATTGCACATATACATTAAGAACTAGATAACCCTGGGCCCACAGAACCCAGGGCTTCGGCAAGTTTAATGCTCTCACAGAGCCCATACAGGCTTAAGTGCTACACACAACTGGGAAGAAGAATTCGTAAGTTAGAATTTCTACAAGATTTAAATATTTTAAAAAACGTAATTTCTGTTTCCTCTGTCTGAGATGGCTCTCAGAACTGCTCCTGCTTATATTTAGAAAAGAACAGGTAGAAATCAGATCAGTTAAAGAGAATAATCCTACTATTTATGCAACTGCACTGGTATTCAGAGTGTGATGCAAAGTTTGCCTAACTCTAATAATTTTACTGTTATCAGAACTTATTTACTCCAGTGATCAGGAAGTTAGTAATAGGTCTGCTATTTTCAAACTGTACAAACACAGAAAAAGAATTACTCAAAACCTACGGCATTCACAGTTGAATGTTGGAATCTTTACAACTCAGCAAGCATGTTCTCAAAGCCTAATCATGTTCAAATTTGTTTATTTCTAAAAAGAACCAGACATTTTAGTAATTTGAAATATTAGGAAGAATGACAAATTCTGAGAGGAATGGTGAAAAAGTTTTTATGCCATTTCCCCTACTGTCCTGGCAGTTGGTGTTACTGACCCACACTTACTGCAACATCATTAAAACAAAACAAAACAAAAACCAAAACAACAAACTCAAGGTCATTTCAGCAACTACATACACAGATTTTCCTGGAAAAAAAAATCTGGTTTTTTATAACCTTACTTCTGTGACAAACAACTTGCATATATTCTCAGCAGTTTCCACCAATTCATATATGATGGGCCCCCCATGTCCAGTTCTAGGCAGAGACACAATTGCTGATTTGGAAAGGCTTAAAGTGGAAGATTTTTTAAATATCAGATTCCTCACAAGCTTCCTCCAACTGAGAAACAAGAGAAACCTCCTGGTATCACTTCTGTTATTCTTGGCCTGTTCATAACTGGATTATATATGTAAGAATATTGGAATATATGTAAGGAGTACATTTCATTGCCCTAATAAACTCACTTCTATATTTTATATGTCAACCTTCAACTAAAAAGAAAATTTAAAAAAATTTGCTTTCAGCTAACTTCAATGTCTTCAGAAATAGTTGTATCATAATTGTAACTCAGATTTAACAATTTGCATACAAAAAAACCCCACTATTAGAAAACTAATTATCTTCTTGTTTAAAAATCTTACAATATTTTTAATATATAACTTAATTACATCTTACTGTGCTTATATTTCTTATCCAAACACCTGGGTGTCTTATAATTCCCAAGAAAAAAAGTGTTCATCACTACAGCTAGGAATTTACCACTGACAAAGTGTACTATTCTCATCATTATATGAGTGTAATTTCCAGCAATTATGTCACTGTTTTTCCAAAAGAAGTATTTCCAAAGTCTGTCCTGAACTTCTTTCAGGCTTTTAGTTAAGGGAACTAAAGGAATTAAATTTATTTAAGGTATTTTTTTACAACTTGACTTTACTGTGAGGCAATGAAATACCTGTGACTGCAGAGTAGTATGCTTCACACAAAAAGCAATAACACACCCATTAGTATTTTGCAGTTCTATAAATTCTGGTGTATTAATTAATTTTTTATCACATGAAGTTAATTTAACAAAAACTCCCCCTAAAAATACATCTTTGATATTTTTAAAAAACCCATTCCCTTTAATATAAATCAATTCTTTTTCCAGCATAACATGATAAACATACTACTACTAACATGATAAACTACTACTAACAACAAAATACTGATTTTGTGTATGTATGTTCCCTGTCCTGAAACATTTTTTTAAAATATATTGTTTCTTTTTGAAGAATGTATTTTTTCTCCTCTTAAGACAGTAGCCCAAAGCTGAATACATTTTGTTATAGCATTTTATAGTCTTAATTTAGTATGTTTATATTACTTTAAAATTTAATCATCCATCTTAATTTCATAAGTTTTAAAATCTTTTAGATGGTTAAGTAATTTTAATCTTGACAAATAATAATTTTTATGGCAATAATGAATTAATTTTATACCTTTTTTTTTACTCAAAATCACTTCAAGATATACCCGGGTTAGTTCCAGCTTTTGGACAGAACTAAACTGTTTGGGAATGTTGTCATTATGAGTGGGAAAATGTAGAAAAAGCAAAATAAATAATGTGATATTCGATGGGTTAAAGAAGTTTAGCATAAACCCAGGTTCAGTATTTCCTGTATCTGCTATTCTTTACATTATTCTGTGCCTCTCAGTTCAATACTCTCTGCCTCACTCTTTATTTTCCAACCAGATCAAACAAAATAGGCAGCTAAGGTAATAATGAGCAGGTGATGATGTCTGTAATGAAAACAGGGTAATTTGTGCTTTTCTGAGGATTTATCTAGAGATTAAGAGAAGAACAGTAACATTTTTTAGAACTTAAAGATGACAAATAATAAATCCATCTAGCTTAGTCATTCTCCAATCTCCAAATTTTTTTTTCTTTTTACTACGGGTCAGCAATGCCCAGGCTGAGCTAATTCAGGACACCAAAGACATGACACAATGCACATCTCAGAAGATACACATAAAAAAGCTATTTCAGAGCTTACATTAGTCAAAATATTTATTTCTGTGTATTAGAGTGTGCAAATTCCTCCTGCACACCAAGAGAGTGTTTAAGCCATGAGCAGATACTTCACAGCATCTTGACTGCACAGAGGTGAAAAATCTCAGTGTACATCTCAGTATGAATCGCAGCAACTGCTGCCTTCACCACAAATGTGCACTGTCCATATTGAATAAATACTGGAAGGACATAATTTCCAAGGGCAATGCAAAGTTACATATCTCCACTGGCTGGAGAGTTCCCAGAAATCCAGGTCCTGTGTCTTTCTTCAATGTCAATACATTCTTCAGTGAGCAATTCTTAAGGCAAACGAAACTCATTCAAAAATCACAGCAACAACTACAAAGGGGTGTCTTGATACAAATCATTATTAAATTACATTAAATGAAAACAGAAGGTTCACAAAGCTCAGAGAATATTTGAGTTTTCCCTATTGAGTTCAACAATATCTATGTCTAAATTTAAACAGCCACAACTCAATATTTTAGCTGAGAATAATCCCAAACTTGCTTTTGTAGTATTACATAAAATTCAGCAGTATACTATTAGTATTAGTATTTCAGTGCTACAGAGACAGGCAACTGTTAAGACCTAATCTTCAATATGGATTGTGAAAGGAGACATTTTTTCTTTCTGTGCTTGGAAAAAAAAAAGCAGATTAAGAAATGAAACATCTTTATCTGCATTTCATGGTGTCCATGAATACCCACAAGGGAATGACAGAGAATCTGTCCCAGAAAACAATCTAATTCAACAGTATGAAAAGCAAGGACTTCATGAACCTTTGTATCATTTAATAAGAACTGGGAGTCTTGTTTTATTTGGTGTATTTTATTGTATTGTATTTCTTGTTTTGGAAAATCATTCCTTTGAGAACACACTGAAAAATGGACATTCATAAAAATTGGCATGGCATTTAAGAATCAATGTTGTGTTATTAATTACTAGTTTAGTAATTAATAATTTAGTTATTAATTACTAGTTTAGTAATGAACAAACACACTTTGCTTGTAACAAAGAGAACAAGCAAGCAAGAATAAATTTTAGAAGCTGCAATGTCATATCTATCCCTCTGCAGAAGAAGAAGAATTATAATGCAGCATTGACAAACTTTCCAGTTATTTTTAGTTCTGGTGATGAAAAGGTTCATCACTATGTGCACACAGGTGTGGAAAATCTGACATTTTATCTGACATTTTATTATTTACAAATTTACTCAAACATGTACATATTTATGTATTTATATACACATATGCACACAAGTAAGTACACAGCTGTATTACATACATTACCAGATTATGACATTTGATGTATTTATGATTTCATTATACTGGTGCATCCAAAAAATGTCCCATAACAAATATTTAGAAACTTAACAGATCTCCTTATCTGAATACAATTTCTTAAATTCAGTCCACATTTCCTTTAATTTCTTGTGACAGTCTAAAAACTTGGGATTTTGATTTTTTCTTCAAAATTATCTCTAATTTATAAAGCAGTATGACAAAAAAAGCTGATAAAACAACTTGCAAATTTTTTTTTACACCAAACAATCAGGCATCTCCACCACTATCAGGTTCTTAACTCTGCTGATTTAAATCAGACCAAAGCAGTCATCCTGCAGAAAGTCTGCAGTGTGACCATGTAATTCCAGACAAACTGGCATATGTGCAGGCACAGAATGAGCTACTGTGGTTTCCAGTGAAACTTAATGGTATTTGGCCATGTACATATATATACACAACACAATGGTGTTTCATAAATCACAACAGAGGTTTCATAGTTCATTTTATAAACTTGTTTAAATGAGGATTTGAAAAATACCTTTCTTCATGCTCCCAGTGTCATACTTTCAGACACATGTATCACCACTCTCACTGTATTTTAAACATTTGCTAAAAATTAATTCCTTAACTGAACTTGTTATTACCTTGAACTTACTTTACTGCTATGGAGCCTCCTCCTTAAATCCCAGGCAAAACTTCTTTTGACTTCTTCTTGACTCCACTTGACCTCTGAGTGAAAGTTTGGCCTGAGTAAAGGAAAAGCGTGAGGAGTGCAGGGCTGAGCCCAGGAGGAGAGCTACAGCCCACGTTTTAAACTCCTCTTCCCTGCTGGAACCCCTGCCCTGATTCATTAGCCACAGGAGGAAAACAGGAACAGAAAGCAACCCCTTTTCTCCCCTAGAATACTCAAATGCCATCTTAGAGCTCTACACAGAAGGAAAAGACAGTGACTTACCAGTACAGCCGAAAGGTGTGAAGGGTGTGGAGCTACCGGGAGACTGCGGAACAGCCGTGGAGCATGAGGGCAACAGTCCTACATCCCGAGTGAGTGAAGAGAGAGAATGAATGAGACAGAGCTGTCAGGTGCCCACGCACCATCAGCCACACAGATCTACAAACTGCACCGTGAGGAGTGTCCCGCCCCCCGCCCCACACATACAAAGCAAAGATGAGCCCTTATGCCATTCAGAGACTCAAGACCCCTTTTCACTGCAGAGAAGCAAGGACTCCAGCGTTTGAGTATCTGTCTGAGAGGACTTCAGGCAAGTTAAAGGAACTGCAAGGGAGACCCTGTTCAAAGTCCTTAAAGTACACCTTCATACTACGGAAACTTTTTTCTAGTTTAATTCTAAAATGTTCCAGTAGCATTCTCTTATTTCCCTTTAACTAAAAGAGGTATATAACTCTAGTATCTCTGACTACTCAGTTCAATTAATTCTTCGTATCTGTGTCAGTGTTTTAAAGACCTAACACACTAAGAATTTCTAGTAACATGCTAGGCTTGTATGATTTCTTCAGTGAGTCAGCAATGAACTCAAATATCTTTTGCCTACAGGGAAAAAAAAAAAAGACACAAATGAAACAACTTTTTTGCTTATAACACTGGCAAATATTTACTTCATCAAGCTTCATACCTTCCTGAGAATATTTATTCATCTCAATACTTTGCATCACTTGTGAGTCCTAAGTGAACAAGTGAGTAACTGCTTGTTTTGACAACTCTCAGACCAGAGATGTGAACAGAGTGAGGTAACAGTGCGGTCAATGCAGGCAGGCACCCGGCCGCTTTCCCCACTATCAGCAGAAAGTGATACGGGCCAGATAACGCAGAGCTCACCTCAAGGAACCCCGGAACCATCCCGGGTTATGCTCGTGAACTCCTTCATTCTGTGAGGCACCATTTATGAAGTTGAAAGAAATTCTGCCTCTGCTTTGTATTTAAGACTTAACTTTACTCGAAGTACAAAACTGGCTTGAAATGCACATCAATGTTCGCATGTTAGTGGCAACTTTTAAGGAAGATATTACACGTCCCTACACAACCATCCTGGATATTAATACTTGTTGCTTTGTGCTCCGCTGCATCTTCTGAGGTATTCGGTGAGGACTGGACACTTCTCCCTGCCACACCAGGCTCAGTTACCGTCCCACCTGCGAGCGCCGCTGCCTGCACACGGCTCCCTCGGTGGGGCAGGAACACAGGGACCCGCCAGGGCCCCTCGGGAAGGTACTCAGAGCAGCGGGGCCCCTGCCACGACTCCTCCTCGGTAGGATGAGCAGGCTCGGCCCCGCCCTGCCCCTCCCTGGCGCCCGTCCCACGGCCGGGGGACTCGGCCGGCGGGCAGAGGCCGAGGGCGCTGGGGCGGGAGCCCGCCCGCGGCCGGGGCCCTGTGCCGGCGGCGCGTCCCTGCCCGGGGCCGAGGGCGCTGCCCAGGGGCGCTCTACTTACGCTTGGCGGGAGGAAGGCTTTTTACAGCAGCCAAGGCGCGACTCGTTGGGAAGAGTCCGGGCGGAGAAGGCGCACAGGTCGCTTAAGCGGGACGCAGAGGCGCCCCCAAACTTCGCTGGGCTGTGGCAGAAGCGGCGGGGCGGGGCGGGCGGCGCCCGGAGCCCAGCGCCGTGCCCTGGCCCTGCCTGCTGCTGCCCGCCCGGCGCCGGCACCTCTGGCGGCCGCCCCGCAGGCAGCGGGCACCCGGCCCTCCCTCTGCCCTCCCCTGCCCGCCTCCGGCCGCGGCTGCACACGGGACGGGCCCGCAGCCTTTCCCTTCGCCCGGGAGGCTCCCAGCGGATTGTCTCCCTGCAGGTTAAAATGTTTGTCACTGTGCGGATGACCCATCCCACCTCGGCGGGATTTCCTGGGAAATAAAAGGGCTTCTTTCCCGCTGAGGATAGAAGCGTGAGAAGCCCCTCCCCGCCCCGCCGGGGCCCCGGCCACGCTCAGAGGGCGCCTCGCCCCGGCCGCCGAAGGCACGGGCCTGCGTCCGTCGGGTGTCAGAGACACCTGAGCAAAAGGGCAATAAAACCCCGCCAAAACAACCCAACAACTTCGTCACCAGAGCGAGGGGTTTCTTTCCGAGAGCAGATGAACCTTGCTGGTGGTGCCTGTGTATCTTGCATGAAGAGCCCCAAAGGGCTGCCAGCCCCTTTTTTCTTTCCCTCAGACCCTTCCTTAGTCAGGATCAGCTGTCAAGCTGTTGAGCACAGAACTTTGGGAAGAAGAAAAAACAAAATCCCTCAAAACCAGAGATCGGTTGTCACTGTTCTGGAAGTTATTATGTAAAAGTAGCTCTTGACATTTTCAGCATAAGTTCTCAAAAATATTACTATCGCCTATATTTCAGTTAGGCTTGTGTTCTGTAGCGTTGCCCCAGGGAAAGGAAAACAGCCACACAGCCTGGGCAGCATCTAAAGCAGAGTGGGAGGTGGTTCTGCTCAAAGGTCGAGTGAGGTGGTTGTACCCTGCTATTCCGCTCTCACAGGACCCCACCTGGACTGCTGCATCCAACTCAAGGGGCCCCCACTGTAAGAAGGATGTGGATCTGTTGGAGTGAGTCCAGAGGAAGGCTATGAAGATGATCAGGGCTCTGAAGACAGGCTGAGAGAGTTGGGGCTGTTCAGCCTGGAGAAAAAGGTCTAAGGTGACCACACAGCAGCCTTCCAGTTCCTAAAGAGGCCTACAAAAAAGCCAGAGAGGAACTAGTTACAAGGGCATGTAGTGACTGGACAAGGGGGAATGCCTCAAAACTGAAAAGGGGTAGATTTAGATTAGATTGTAGGAAGAACGTCTTTAGTGGGATGGTGGTGAGTCATGGGAACAGGTTGCCCAGGTAAGTTGCAGATGCCCCATCCCAGAAGTGTTTAAGGCAAGGTTGGATGGGGCTTTGAGCAACATGGTCTAGTAGAAGGTGTCCCTGCCCTTGGCTGGGGGAGTTGGAACTAGATGATCTTTAAGGTTCCTTCCAACCCAAACCATCCTTTGGTTCTATGAAAGAATGACTTAAAGTGGTAGGATGACTCAACAACTCTTCAACAGTAACATATGAGTTTCTCTTAATAGCTGCTCTACAAAGAGCTGGAAACAGAAGCACACCAGTCATTCCCAAGGCTTTATTTAGTAAAAAAATCCAATAGAAATTTTGAGACACTTTGAGGAGCTGTGTGTAGCAGAGAACTGTTGAGAATCTGAATCTGACCATGCTCATGTTCTTGTAGTATTCTTGCACTGCTTGACTGGTCCCTATAAATATTTCAGCTGAAAGCACTAGAGAGGAAGATCCTGAGCACTAGAGGTGGCACAAGAACAAATGACTGTTCAGAGATGGGTGATATATCTGAAACACAGTGCTGCCATGATTGTAAGTGTACCACAGGGTTGATCCTGAAGCACTGGGGCATGAGAGGCTGTGTTAGGGTACAGGATGGAATCCCAGCAGCCACAGTAACTCCTAACATTAAAACTTTCCTCATGCAGTTAAGTCTCTCAGCTCATAAATTTTAATAGCCTGAAGCACTTGGTGTTTCTCTGATGGCTTTTTTCACTCTCTGGAAGTTTCAAGTGGTATTTCCCACTATCTCTACAAACAGGCCTTGACACCTGCTTTTTTAAGAAAAATATTCTTACTCAGGAGGGCAGTGAGATTCTAGAGCATCCTTTTAATAGTGCTACAGAAGGTTTTTTGATAGAATCCTTTACTTTTCAAACTAGGAGAAGCTGATGCAGTGCCTGCCTGCCATGGGACTACACCCATCAGCTAACAATTTCCTTTCCAAGAATTCCCTTCAGGATTCATAGAAGAAGAGGTTTGGTCTGTCAGCAAAACCCTCTGGATCATTTGTAAAAACGGGACAGGCAAGGATGGAAAATCCATGGGGAAAACTTGAAGGATGCATTTTTAGAGGTGGAGAACCAATTATGTACTGGTGAAAGCCCAAGCATGTTGAGGACATATGACTTATTAGTCATATACTAGAACAGGAGGATCTGTAGCCAGACAAGGGGTAAATAGAAAAAAGTAGGATTTGTCTCTCTGAGGAGTTTATTCAGAAAGAAAATAGGTTCAGATTTAGTTACTGGTGTTCAAAGGTGTCTTTTCATGTGGACTTTCTGACAGAAGGATTTCCCTGGAAGAACCATCCAACCATAGCTCTCATTATGTTTAAAAGGTTGGCATTAACACTAGACAGCAACACACAGCTTAAAGTGACATTTAAATTTTTACATTAAAATGCACACTTACAAAATTTTCAGCCTTCCTTTAATTAACACAAAATGACAGAATGGTTAAGGTTGAAGGGACCTCTGGAGATCATCCAGTCCAACATCCTTGCTAAGGCAGGGGCACCTACAGCAGGTTACACAGGAATGTGTCCAGCTGGGTTTTGAATGTCTCCAGAGAGGGATTAATTATCTTCTTTAGTACAGTCTTTTGTCTTGCATCCAAGCCTCCACACAGGTGACAACCCCTACTCCACATATAGACAGACATTTAGCAGTACATGATTTGGCTGGCACAGAAACAAAGTGAAGAGACAGAGCAGTTAGGCAGGTACTTTTAAGATTAGATGACTCAGGTTTTCATGACAAGGTACATGGAAAGAAAATAAAAAATAGACACCAAGCTTTATGAAATGATAAAAAGATCTCATAAAATAAGGAGATATTTCTTGATTGATCTTAATCTGAACCTGAGCTGCTGCTCAAGAAGAAAAACAGATTTTTCAGATCAATATTGATCTAAAACAGTGTTTTACCCCTTGCTATTTCTAATTTATACATCTATTTTGAAGTACAGAAGTGGATCACTCTTATGTAACTGTGCATCCAAGCACGGTCTGGTGGAAAGAGCCCTAAACTGTGGTACATGTCTTCAGTCATGAGCCATGCCAGAGTGACACATGGCTCGGCAGCGCTGGCAGCAGTTTTGTCCACACAGTCAGACAAAAAAAAAGAGCTACGAACGCATTCAGTTCAGCTCATTGTGGCACTGACGGTATGTCAGTAAAGAGAATTGCGCTTGACATGCCACTGCCCTACAGAAGATGGCACTAAAGATATTTAAATTCCGGGAAAGGGTACTGCTGCCTCCAGCGGCACAGCTTGAAGCAAGGAGGATTAAAATATCTAGTTGTTTTCTACATGGATGAATAGAAGGACTTCAGAATTCATTAAATAATAAATAACATGACAATAAAAAGACTGAAGTTGTACTTTGATCTCATATTATATACTAATTTTTATTATTGTACCAGTGAGTGATTAGTGTTCTGTACAGCACTACTGCTAGGCACATCAGAGAAGGCAGCATAAGAACTGGTGTCAGGAAGTATTATTTCTAGTTTTGTAGAATGACACTGCGAGTTCTAGTTTGTAGGAATGGAGGCACAGGAAGACTCAATATCTCATCCTAGGTTATATGGCTCTGAGAATAGCACTGGGACTCTAGGCTGGTGTTTCACCCACTAGAACCAGCTTCATCTGGTCCTTTCTGGTTCTTTCCTTTGGAAACATGGCAAGTCTCCCAATACTACAACAACAATAAGAACAACAACATAAACCTGAATATTCTGGGATATGGAACAGCAAGATGCTTTCCATTCATCTTCATGGAATCAAATGCTCCATGTAAGATGTAGCAGAGGAAGATGCCTGTACAAACCAGGCATCTGTTAGGAGGAAGAATCAAGAGAGACCTAGGTCATGCAGAATCCTAAGAGGAATTATGCCTGCTGTCATTCTGTCATGGTGTGATGCTATTTTTTTTCTGACACTACAGGCAGAAATATGAAATAAAAATATTGGTGTTTGAAATACATTGATTCCTGCCACAACAAGAAATCTGGCAGAAAGCTGAGCTGAAGATAACAAATTTAAAATGCAGAGTTCAACTAGTTCACTGCTGAGTTAGTGAGTTAAATCAACTCATACAAAAGTTAAGGACAGATTGTGTTGGAGCAAGGAAGAAGATGGCCAGTAGCTGAGAAGCAGAGACAGTAGAGAGGAATACGGACCTCGGAAGGGTACAGCAGCAAGGGAGAAAAGGCACTCAAGATTTTTGACTTTTTGTAGCAGTCACTCGGGAAAACACAGCCAGAGGCTGTGGTTTGAAATTGCAGCACGTGTAGCAGCAAATAAACTTCATGTTGCCATTCCCTCCACACCTTCCACTCACTCCCTGCAGCTCTTCTTGCCCAACATCGTGGCCTACTGCCCCACAGTTTTGTCAGTGTGGAAGTTCATATGGCCTCCCTGTAATGAAGATCAAGGAATTAATCCATCTGAAAAACAATTCAGCAAAGCAAAATATTTGTTTCTTCATCAGCTAAAACAGTGGGCTAGTCCAGTGCTGAGGACAGCTGTGCAAACAACTGTGTTGCTCAGTGCAGGTCCTGGAGTTGGAGGCACTGTGTTGAATTAGGTGGGAGGGAGATAGACAGGATAAGAAAGAGCAGGAAGGAATGACATCAGTGTTAATGCCTAAACTAGTATTGCCAGTGGGCAATTCATTGTGCCAAACCACAACCAAGGCTTCTAAACAAGGATGTTCTTTTTCATTGTGTTCATGAGAGCAAATACTGTATGTTTTACCAGGAATATACCTGGGTGTCATGCATGATGAATTTGCAAAGGCCTCCAATAATTCCTACCTTCCACAGAAAGGAACAGCAATAGGCATCTTGCTTTAAAATAGAAAAAACACTATTATGTGAGGGAAAATGCCTCTATAAAATTCAAACTGCTGCATGATGTGATGGTCTGCCTTTGGAATTAAAGAAATTGATAGCACAAAATGGCATGCTATTGGTGGGAAATAATCTCCTGGCTGCAGACCAGGCTTCAGTGAACTCCACCAATGTTTGCACATACAGTAAAATGGGCAGCACAACTGAACAGTGATCAAAACTGAACAGTGATCTGGGTTTCTGTCGTTCTCCTGTTTGGACAAATGCCTGTTCAGAGAGACACACAACCGAAGCATAAGGAGCTTTTTACAAACTGTGCTGAGAGAAAAAAAATTCCATCACCAATTTCACTTACTTTAATTGGAATTTTATTTACTCACAATACCACCTCATATACCTAGTTAGGTGGAACATACTATAGCACACCAATGTCTTATTACAATTGCCAAAATCGCAAAGGAACCAGGTTGACAGAGATCATCCTGGATAAACCCTGCGCTGGCAAATAGACTTTTGGGTGCTAACAAGACTGAAAACATGATTTCAAACATCCTGGTTTTGACAAACCTTGAATGCATACCAGCATGATGTTTTTTCAAGTCCATCACGTTATTGTGTAATGTTTCACGGATGATCTTCCACAAACTCCAGCTCTTCTTTCAAAACTGTTCTTTGCTTCAGAACAGGTCTCCATCTGACAGTTTTGCAAGTGCTTCATGTTTCACAATAGAAGCACTTAGACCTTCCTACCTTCTAACATTGCTACTGTTAAACCATTTCTCCCGGTGATAAAAGATCTTACTAAACCCTAAGCTTATCTTTCCGTGTACCTGCAGCTCCTCCCAGCTGCATACAGTTTATCCCATTTGGTGGATCCTGATGGCTCTGACAATGAGTCATTAATAACTATTTTACTGCAATAGACAAAAGCTTCTATCATGACATAGGCAGAAATTATGCCTGACAAAACCATGTTGCAATGTCTCATTCAGTCTTCCATCAGATAACAATAAGGGAATTATTTCGTTTGCTGCTCTGTCTCTTTGTGCACGTGTGTGTGTATGTGTGTGTGTGTAAAGGAATAGACTGGGGTTTTTTAATCTCTGCTGGACAGACTGTGGAAGCTGTTTAAACTGTATATTAAACACTCAGTCCTTGGAAAGGATGCAATACCTAGGGCAGGGACATGACAAACTGTGAGCAGACATTACACTAATGATGAAACATACAATAGGTTTGAAATCTTTATCACACAATAATTATATTTTTCCTGGCATCTGTTGCAATGATCTTAACAAACAGTGCTTGATTAAACTCTTCTGACCCTGTGAGCATGACGCAGCTGTCACCTTTATCTTTCAGTTGAGAAAACTCGGGAAGAATGAGAGTCAGGGTTGACTCTGTGCACCAGGACTGCCATTATACTTTCAAATCAAGTGAAAGAAGTCTTGTGACAAAGGAAATGTTGATAGTTGGATACCAAACAGATATCAAGTTTTCCAGTCATCACAACAGAAGTGCAGCATTCCTCCTGCTAATGTGTGGATTGCTGAGAAATGTGGGAGGAGTTTTTATATGTTGCCATAAGGATTGAAGCTCCACAGAAAATTATCCACAGATCACTTTTAAACCCTATTTTATTATCTCAACTTACACAGCTTTGAAGCTGCTACTGTCTTTCCCAGATGATGTGTCTAAATTGCCATAATTGCCAAGCCAACAGAAAATACACATCTTGCATAAGCAAGTAAACCTGCCCAGCACAGCTTATCTATTGAAAAATGCCTTGCACTTCAGACTGGTGTGTCTGCACCACACACTACAGTATTCCTTTTCCTGGGGGCTGTGACAGGCTATGACTGAAATGCTGGTTTTTAGCAGCACACAAAATATATGCTGCTGTTCAAAACATTCATCTACAACCTGCAGTCATTCATGGCTCAAGTCTACAAGTTCTCAGTTCACTGAAAACATACTTCCCTAAACTGTACATCACACTGATGCTGTATCACTCCTTTACCACAAAGACTTAGGCAAGCATCTGTCAACCTGGTGGTATTCTTGGAGAGGATGTTTTTAGTGGATGGCTAATTCAAATACAATGGATTTGGCTGTTCAAATACATAGAGCAGATAGATGTGAAATAATCTCTGAGTTAGTGGCAGTGATCAAACTGTCAGAAAAAGGCAGAAGGTAAATGCAATGTGACCAATTCTGACACTTAAATCCATGGTAGGATGGGGGACCAACCATAGCAAGGAATGTTCTCAGAGATGGAGAGTCTGAGATGTGACATTTCCTCAATCTGGGCCTTCCAAATTAAAGATCAATGCATTTCCAAGCTTATTCCTAGCTTATAGACTTCCTTTTGGCAGCTAGGAAACTTTGTATGGAAAATAGCCAAGTCAAAGCTGAGCCAGCTTTATAGAAGAGAAATATAATCTGTAAGACAAAATGACAATGACAAGCTAGGTTGGTCAGATGGGGACAAAAGTGTAGGTACCTTCTGAACTATCTTGAAAGTCATTACCATTAGTCTTAGCTCATTAGGCTTCAGATAGCTACCATTACTCTTGCCACTGTCTGCAAACAAGTTCAAATGACTGTGTAGATAATAAGATGGTGAAAAATCAAATTACCCTGTAATTAACTGTCAGGGTAGTAGGCTGTCCTGAATATCAGAACAGGTGAAGAAAAATACAGTACAATTCTTTTGAGTGTGATTTTGTTGTGGGGGGTAAACTCCATTAGCCTAATTTTCAGGTAAGGAAATTATAATTAGAGGAAAAAAAAAAAGATTAATTTTCACCAAGTTTAGTTTCTAGCAAAGTGTTCTTAGCTGTTCCTTACTGCTGCAGTACATTTTTTACAAAATAAAGCAGCTTTTAACAGAGTTGCTGTTTTGAATTTAACCTCCATAGTACAGGATTGCACTTTTCTGTATGGGCCATATGATTTGTCTTTTATATTTGTCCTATCAGATATAAAATAACTTAGCAGGTTGGCTTATAATAACTGTAAACAACAGAAAGCTTTGGGGGTTTTTTGTCTAACAAAACCTTAAATGAAGATAATTCTATATCCAGAAGTCATAAATACAGGAGATCCATAGTTCTGATTTCCTTTTAAAACAGTCTTTCTCCCAAGGTAGTTAGGACTTTTTTCTCGGTCTGGATCCATGAGTTACCAATGAAGTTTGCTCCCCCTCATCTCCTTACTCTTCTGACAAACGTTTGTAGTTTTGGTTTCAAGGTTTTGAATGGAAGTTTAACCTGATTGAGTCAATGGTGATTTTCCCTAGAAATTTCAGTCAAAGAATAATTTCAGCCAGTCCCATTCCTACACTTTCCAGTTCTGATACCACATTGTTAGACACTTTATGTCCTAGCTCCGCTGGACACTGAACAATGAGGAATCAGCCTCTTTTACAGTCATGGCCTCAGATTTGCTGCTTAAGTTTTCAACATGCTTTGCAATCTTTACTCTGAGGAAAGCCTAGGAACCAAGTACCGGAAATGCAGACACTACTAGTGCATTTCAGGAAAAAACACACACAATTTCAGCTGAGCAATGCTTTAATCTGTATGAAATCCATCTGTAGAGGGTCAGCTATGCAATGCAACATATGTAGAAATAGGTGCAGTTCCCATGTTCCTATAAAGCATCTGATTTTTTGTCACATACAAAGCAGCTATTCAGTCAAATTAAAAATACACAGATCTCAGAGCTATCATTACCTGATGCTGCAGTTCTGGATCAAAGCCCTCTCTTGGCTACATCCAAACAATTTCCCCAGTTCTATCTTTTTTTTCCTGTCTGATAATCTGGTTGCCAAACTGCTAGTTGAAGATAACTTCATAGTGTGAGTGTTAACAGTTTTGGTGTGTCTCATTCCAAGTTCCAGCTAAATTCAAAGGTAGGCGGTGAAAAAAACTCCTTCCCTATGGAGCTGGTTAAGTTTATCACTGGCCTTTTCCAGCTGCAAAGCTTTCTTAAGCAGCATATTAGATTTCCAGTGGAGCACATATGTGACCTTCCACTATGAGCTCAGGAAGCCTCGGGGTGACAGGCAGTGTAACCAATGGAAACACCAAACTGCAGCAGAAGGCTCAAACCCTTACACCAGCCCTTGGCTATTGAGTATAGTATTGGTGCATGCATTTTCCATTACGGTAAACAGATTTTCATTAGACAGATTAAGTAACACTCAGCATGTACAAGTAGTACAGAAAACAGACACCACAAAAGTGCTTTAATTATAATTTCAGAAAAAAACCCAAATCTTGTTACATAAGAAATGTAATACTAGAGCATTGGGACTAGTTTGCTCTCTTTGTACTTGTACATGGAATAAGGCAGGAACTCTATCAAGTGTAAACCTGATACATGCCAAACTGTGTTCTTTGAAGTTGAATTAAGGATGTTTTCAGAGTCCAAGTTTCCAGTCCAGCTCATTATGAATGACCCTTTTTTTTCATAGTTCTTAGGATGGTGATTTTATGGTTTTCTTGCTTCCCTCTTAGATGACAGATTTCCATCTGAAGTCAAGTTGTAACACTGGATGTAGCTCACAAGCAAGGGAAGCCTGTTTATGCTCCACTCTCAGTGCACAGTGAAGGGTCATGGGTCTTAATTCATGCAGCTTTGTTTACTCCAACAATGAGAAATTTAAATGAACAGTAAAAGATGAATGCAAATACAGAAGCTGAGACCGCACTCATTCATTTTGAGGAAAAGCCAGTTATTAAAGCTAAGGAGGAGAAACAGCCAGAAGTGGGTTCAAGGGGCAGGCACTTGGAAGACAAACTGTGTTGCCCTAAGTGCCATATGCTGCGCATTACAGGCATAAAACATCTTTTGAGACTACTTTGAGACAAGACTAGACTGACTCAAATAAGTACTTCAAATTAGTGATATAGAATTTACAGCACAGCAGTGTGAACTTCAAGCAAAATATCAAGTTCCTCCTCATTTCTGATTGGGTCCCTTTGCTAATTTAGCTCTGCAAGCTGTCTGTAATTCCTGCTAGACCAACTCTTAAGAAAAGGAATGGTGATTTAATCTTACAATGTGGAATGTCAGAGAGACTGGGAGTGGTTTGCTCAACTCATTTGAAAGGTACCTCAGATAGGGAGAAGGTTTTATGAAGAAAAGCTGTGCAGGCTAGATAGAAAAAAATGGAGCAAGGGAAGGAGCACTGGATATCATGCTGAAAGTTGAAGCACTTCTTTTGGATAACCAACAGAACAAAAAAAAAGGCACTTTTTCTTGGGTTTTATTGAAAAAAAAGAGTTTTAGAAGTATACAGCTGAGTGAGGAACAGTCAGGTGGTAAAACATCTCTTTATCAGATAAAGTCTACTGTACTGAGATTCTTCACAACATACTAGGGGAGAACAAGAGAAGGAGGAAGACAATACTGCCTCCACCCTCTCAGAGGTGACAGTCCATTTTTCTTCTGATCAAGAGAATGAAAAATGAACTTTACTCCTCCCACTGCTGTAGTCTCTGTGACTATGGGGAGGCAGCATTGACCTAATGGCGTTCTCAGGCAGTTGAGACTGGCCACCTCTAACCCTTAAGGAAATGCTTCTCAGTGCAGGTAAGAAGACAAGAAAAAAAATATGCTGGTTCCCAGCAAAGCTGATGCACTGCCAGAGTATCTGTGTTCCTACATCATTTTCTTGCTCTCCAGATTACTTAGAGAGGACACGTAATATAAACACAATCACCTCCCTGTCTTCTTCCTTCTCAAAAGCTGTGATGTACCCCAAAAAATCCTTTACCCCACTTTTAACCAAAAACCCTTGATAGTGTTTTGCCTCTGGGCCAACACAGTGCGTTTGTGATTCCTGGATCTCCTCTGGGCACCCTCTCTGGTCCTTTCCACTCCCACTGTTTGAAGAGCTAACTATCCCAACAATAGGATCTCAGCAGTAGGAATACTTGGAGAAGCTGGTTCCAGAAGGCCGCTCTCTCTAACTGTGGATGCAGGAATACTGAATTAGCTTACGATCTTTAAAACCTGCTTCAGCATCAGCTTCCCAGAGAGGCTATCAGTTTTAAAACACAAAAGAACATTGATTTTTTATGCTTTTCCTTGAGTGTGAAAAAAGTGTTTATTGTTTTCTTACACCTAAGAAAGTTGAAGGGAAATGGGGAGCCAGTAAATCCTGAAAAACTGGGGACTTATTTCAAAGCTGTTGTCTTCCTGGATTCTTTCATGCAAATTTTTATCACTAGGTAGCACAACTCAGCCAGATTCAACATCATGCAGATCCCAGATACAGCAAGCATGAAAATAGTAAAGGTGGTTTTCTCAGTGGGCCGAGACACAAAACAATCCACGGTGTTGGGGCAGGGCCAAGCGCTGCACTTCACCAGGCGGGGCATCTGGTAGCCATCGTACATGTAATAGAACACGTACATGAAGATGGCCTCAAAGACCAGTCTGAAGAAGATGCTGCTGGTGTACGTCCACCACAAGGGGCCCCGGATGTGAATCTTTGCATTTTTTAGCTCTTCAATATCAATTTTCTCACCATTTCTGAACCGCCTTTTCTTCTCATGCCTAGTGTAAGCCACGTGCATGGCCACCAGCAGTGCAGGTGTGGAGACAAAGATCAGCTGCAGGGCCCAGAGTCTGATGTGAGAGATGGGGAAAAAGTGATCATAGCAAACATTTCTGCAGCCAGGCTGAAGCGTGTTGCAGACAAAATCTTGTTGTTCATCTCCCCAGACCCTCTCTGCAGCCACAACCAGGATCATGATACGGAAGATGAAGAGGACTGTGAGCCATATCTTCCCGATACTGGTGGAGTGCTTATTTACACCTCCTAAGACAGCCTGCAGAGTTCCCCAGTCCATCTTCTTTTCTGTGTCCTTTTACCTGCAGGATGACAAAATACACACAATGGTAACTTTTCAAAATGTGAAAAATCAACTCTAGAACTGTGAAAATGAGAACTTCCTAACAGTCTCTCCAGAGGCATAGGCAAGTGTAAGTCACTTTCATTCATGTCACCTGTATGATTATGGATTCAAACAACTTATTAAACTCTCTCCTTCCATCAGTTTATGATGGGTCAAGCATACCTCAGTATATTTCTCAACAAGGCTTTGGGCAGGAAACAAGTACATCTTAATACAGTTCCTCTGTACTTCCTCTATGCTCTCCTTCCCTTTCTGTGGTTGACTCTGGTCAGCATTTTGCCTTTCAGTGTACTTCCCAAAGCAATAGAAATTATCCCTGCATGAGTTAAGCCACATCTAGACCAAGTAGAGACTTCTCTAGCATTCTTTACTGGATTCCTTTGCCAACACATAGTCCTAGAAGGCTGAGTTGCTTTCTTTGTCCCAGAGGTACTACTCGGCCTTGTTCAGCGGAAGTCCTTCCTCCACCCAGGCACCCCCAGCAGGCCTCCAAGGCTTTCTGTTCCAGCTCAGACAAGGCCCTTAATCTCAAAAGTACAACGTTTGAATTTGGTGAGAAGCCTCAAGCCAGCTCTGTCAGGGCTGCATGCTTATAGAGCTCAAACAAGCAGGCAAAGGCAGAGCAGAGCCTGCCCTTCCACATTCATTGCTATGTCATCCAAAAAAGGAGGCAAGCAGGGTCACAGAGTTGAGAAGAAAAAGCCCTCAGCTAAAGAGTTTATGTTGATTTTCTAGATGCTATCACACTCCATCAGAATACAGAAGTCAAACATCAGAGAAGCTCCATTTCAGCTTTCCTCCTATTCTTAAAAACTAAAATCCACACTCTTTGCCCTTTTGAAAGTAAGTTTTGCTGAAGTTCAACTTCAGTCTCAGGGCTCAGCTTTCACTGATTGCAGTCATTTGGAAACTGTCACTGAAGTGGACAGAACACTTTGAAACCCGAGCTGGGAACCTGCATAGCTGGTCCATCATCTCTCAAGGCTAGACTGGAGAGCCACACAAGCCATGGATAAGAGCTCAATCTCCTCTTGGTGCTGGCTGCGTGCTGTGGGGAGTGTGTGTGGCGTGTGTGTGGCGCCTTGCAATGCAACACTGGCAAAAGTTTACAAAAATCTCTCATTCTCACACAGCAGACTGGGGGAAAAAAAAGAGAACTTTTTACCCTGGTGTAGTTACATCCAAACCAAAGGACAAACGTGCCCCAGCACATACCCTTGGTATGAGGGCCCAGCTTGTACGGACAAGCCTGGAGGCAAGAGGGAGAGGTCAGATTTACTACGATGCGGAAAGGTGAAATTGGGTAAGGCAAAAAATAAAACAACTCTGAGAAGATGGCTGGAATTCCTGAGACTTCTCACGCTTTGTCTCTGCTGAAACTGGCACCATTTCATACAACATTTTACACTGACCTAACCTACAGGCTATGATGAGACAGCTGCATCATTCTGGTAAGAGTTTCCTCATGTCTGTCGCATAGTCATTAAAATAAATTCAATGAAACCTTCACAAGAGGCTAATCAGAATTAAAGGAAAGTCCGGGAAGTGCATATGGCTGAGCTGAACAGCCTGGGTTCCGAGTGCCGTCTCACACTGCAGTTCTGAAACAAGGCTGCAAGTGTTGGGGCGGGGGGGAAAGCTTCTCCGTCTCATCTGCCACTACTGAAACACTGCAATTGGCTTTTAGGGAGCCAATCTACCCGGACGCCCAACTTGCCAGCCAAGACACCATTATTGAAAACCCCTTCAAATCTCCACTCTGGGCTTAGGAGCTCAATCCCAGCTTCTCCCTCCCGCCGCGCCGACCTTTATCCCGCCGAGTTCCCGCGCGGTGCGAGCCTTCAGCGGAGGGAAGCGGCAGGACTGCCGTCCGCTCCCATCGGCAAACACCGCGTTTGCTCCGAGCTCCGACGGCTCCTCCCGGGACGGGCGGCGCGGTCCGAGCCTCGCTCAGCGCCCCCGGGCTGGCGGCTCACAGCCCCCGCCAGGCACGGCTTGCCCGCGGTCCGGGCTGCGGCGAGGCTGCCCCAGACCCGCCGGGACGGCCCCGACCCGAGCCGCCCTCTGGCACACGGATCGCCACCCGCTCGGAGGGGCGCGCAGCCTAATCCCAACCTCGATCCCCATCCCACCGCTGCGGCACGCGGGAGCCGCTCCGGCCCCTCACCTGGCACGGCCGGGCGGGAACACGCGGGAGCCGCTCCGGCCCCTCGGCTGGGCAGGACACGCGGGACGGACAGGCGCGCCGCGCTGCTCCGCTCGCAGCTCTGCGGGCGCCTGTGCAGCGAGCAGCCCCAGACTCTCCGGGCCCGAGTTTTAAGGTCCCCCCCCGTTCACCTGCCGCCGCTTTTAACCCGCCCCGCCCGCCCCCCGCTCCTCCGGCCGCCCGCGGAGGCGGTGGTGGGAGCCCGGGGCGGAGCTGTGCCGTGCCCGCCGGGCGGGAGCGGCTGGGGACGGAGCGGGGCTGGGGACGGGGCCGGGAGCGCCCTCGGGTCCGCCCGGGACGTCCATGAGCACCGGATCGGGCAGAGCGGACCCAGAACCTGGTAATACGGCCAGGCGCAGGGATTGATTCCCAAGTGCTGGCAGAAAACATGTCCCGGAGGGAAACCCGTCCCGCGGGACACTCCGAAACTGCCCCTCAGCCGTGGCAGCCGGAGGAAATCGTCACCCTGAGAAGATTCGGACAATGGTCAGATGAAACGCAGCTCCCACAGACTTTCTCAAGGGTGAGGCAGGGCTAGAGAGCGAAACCTCAGAGACCTTAGAAGACCTGAGTTTGGAAGACAAGGAGTAGGTAAACTAGCTAATGAATTAATAATAAAAAAATCATCTGGGTAGCCAGATATAGGGATAACAAGGGCATCAGACAGCTAAGGACAGGATAGATGTAAGATGCTTGGTTTTCCTTTGAAAAGGAATTCCTCACTGGGGTGCACAGCCTTGATTTCACTGCTGCTGTGCAAAGGGAGTGGGGCTTAAAGTTGGTTCTGTGAGAGAAAGTAATCTAGCAGGAAGTATAAAGAGTGATTCAAATCAGAGTTACTTGCCATGTGAAGATCTGTCACTGGGTGTTGTTATTTGTCTGGTGATTGAGCTCTGTTGTTCACAATAAAAAAAATAAGAAAAGTTTCTTCTTATTATAGTACTCCTTAAACCCCATCTTTAAGGAAAGGTTTTGTGGACAAAGTCCAAGCCAGCCAGGCATGAATTACTTGCATCAGCACTAAAAGTCCTTGGGCTTTGCTTGTAAGATATAAAGTATACCCAGTGTTGCTCTCAGGCTCAGGTTAGCCTCACACAGTCTGCACTTCACCTAAAGCATCCAACCAAGTATGACTTCTATTAAATGGTGCTTGATTACAACTTAGAGTCTTGGCTTCTCAAAACA
Source organism: Prinia subflava (assembly GCF_021018805.1). Taxonomy (NCBI): domain Eukaryota; kingdom Metazoa; phylum Chordata; class Aves; order Passeriformes; family Cisticolidae; genus Prinia; species Prinia subflava. The sequence continues at coordinate 34,981,626 of NC_086249.1, forward strand.
CTGACAAAATTCCTACCAGAAATGAATGCTGTGTTAAAAAGGATATGTAGGAAAAATAATAAAAATTTGTCTGAGTATATAAAGTACTGCTGAAAATGCCGTGGTTTTTACTGTATGTTAAAGTACAGCTCTGTATGTTAAACTCAGTACTGAGCCTGGTTGGTTTTGTGACGTGTATCTGGAAGTAGAAATGCTTTCATCAGTAGAGACTTAAATAACAAACTTGATCTAGTAATTCATATAGATAAGAATCAGTAGAACTTGAACTTGTGTGTGTATCTGCAAAATTACAAATTAATTTGGCTTTGCTCTCAGAGGTTTAGAAAATTAAGCTGGACTTCATAGAATATTCTGAGTTAGAAGGGACTCACAAGGATCGAGTCCAACTCCTGGCCCTGCACAGGACACCCCAAGAGTCACACCATGTGCCTGAGAGCATTGTCCAAACGCTTCTTGAACTCTGCCAGGCTGGTGCTGTAACCACCTCTCTGGGGAGCCTGTTCCAGTGCCCAAACACCCTCTACATGAAGAACCTTTTCCTAATATCCAACCTAGACCTCCCCTGACTCAGCTTCACGCCATTCCCTTGGCTCCTGTCCCTGGTCATCAAAGGGGAGAGGTCAATGTCTGCCCCTCCTCTTCCCCTCACAAGGAAGCTGCAGGCTGCAGTGAGGTCTCCCCTCAGTCTCCTCCAGGCTGAACACACCAAGAGACCTCAGCCACTCCTCACACAGCTTCCCCTCCAGGCCCTTCACCATCTTTGCTGCTCTCCTTTGGACCCTCTCCCCAGTTCAGTGTCTTTCCTATCTTGTGGCACCCAGAGCTGCCCCCAGCACTGGAGGTGAGGCTGCCCCAGCTCAGAGCAGAGGGGACAATCCCCTCCCTTGCCCGGCTGGCCATGCTGGGCCTGATGCACCCAGGACAGGGTTGGCCCTCCTGGCTGCCAGGGCACTGCTGCCTCATGTTCAACCTGCCACAGACCAGGAGCCCCAGGTCCTTTTCTGTGGCACTGCTCTCCTGCATCTCATTCCCCAGGCTGTCTGTACATCCAGGGTTGAACCACCCCAGGTGCAGAATCTGGCACTTTCCCTTCTTGAGCTTCATCTGGCTGGTGACTGCACAGTCCTCTCTGACTTGTCCAGGTCTCTCTGCAGGGCCTCCCTGCCCTCAGGGGAGCCAACAGCTCCTCCCAATTTACTATCGTTGGTGAATTTAGTATATCTTTGAGTCCTGTATCCAATCAATTTATTAAGATGTTGAAGAGCACAGGGCAGAGGATGGAGCCCTGTGGAGCCCCCGTAGTGACAGGTCACCAGTCTGGTGTCACCCCATTCCCTGTAACCCTTTGTACCCAACCCATGAGCCAGCTGCTTACCATGTTTGCATGATGTGTTTCTCCAGCTGTGTGCTGGACATTTTGTCCAGAAGGGCGCTGTGAGAGTATTAAAAGCTTCACTGAAATCTAAGATCTTTAAATAATCTAAAAAGAAAGATCTTGAATAGTTAACTATGTTTTATGAAATGATACCCCACGTTGATACACAGTAATTGTAAGTGCTTGGAAGAAATTTGCAGCTGGTGTTGCTCAGTACTGCCCCAGCATTTTTCATTTACTACCAAATAAATTTTATGTTAAAGCTGAGTGCTGTTTTTAGTTTCCTTGATTTTTGTTTGCTTGTTCATGTATGTAATACTTTACTGGGGAAGGAGATTCTAGCAAGGAATTCTGACTGAGCATAAATCCATGGTTGCAGGCTTGTTGCATACACTTTTGTTAACAGCTGTCTCATTGGCAGGAGGTTCAAGAAACAAGTTTTGACAACTCTGGAATCTGTAAAGGTTCATCTGTAAGGAAGGGGTAGCATTGAAGCTGGTGAATGATATCAAGTGCTCATGTACATACAAAACATTGGTTTTTGTGGGGCATAAAGTAATGCGGAAATAAAAGCTTTATAAATATAGGAAAATAAATGCTGTTGTAACTTCCTCAACTCAGAAACAGGTTTTAGCTTATCTCAGGGTAGCAGAAATCTTGGCATCATCTCCCAGTAATGCCCTATGGCTTTCCAAAGACTGTGTCTTCATCTCTGCATTTAACAGCCCCCAGGCACCTCCAGAGGCTCTGTCTGGAACTATACTTTAAATATTTTTAATACCACTTGTTTTACTCTCTGCTTTGCCTAACTATGTTTTGATGTCACCTCTATATGGATTACATAAGTATGTAATATTTATCCCATACATATATATATATAAATCCACATGATCCTGGAGTAATTAACTCAATAGCTTAATTATGTGTGGTGAAAGAGAAAAAAAAAACTTCCTGAAAACTTGCTCTTAGATAATTTCATGGGACATTCCTGAGTCCTCACCATTGGGAGTAATAGCTAATTGTTTTTCCCTGTTCATCACCTTTAAGAGTGCATAAACTTCTGTCATATCCTCTCTCCATCCTTTTTATTCTGTGCTGAAGGGCCTAATTTGTTGAAGCTCCATTCAGGAGCTGTTATATATCTTTAATATTCTCATCACAACTTGTGATGTGTGTCATTTTTACAAGAGCATTCAAAGTACCTGCACAGTTTAAATTAACAGAGCAGTGCCTCCTGTGGCATTTGCCCTAATTTTCTAGTAACTCCTATTTACTTGTTTTCATTTTTCAGATACCTTATAGCAGTAAGTTGATTTTTTCCATAGTCAATCCAAGATTCTTTCCCAAGCATTGTTAGAAATTAGAAGTGTACCTCCTGGGGTACATATATGCCCATACACTTGAATATGTGTATTTTGAACTAATTTTCACAGTGTTTGCATCAGCAGATGCCCACGTTCACTTGCAATTTTATTATCTTGTTACACTGGATAAGATCTGCTATCCTTCATGGTCAAGCTTAGTTTTGACTACCACAAAGCACCATTTTTATAATTAATGAAGATTTTGATTTTTGCTGATTCATATGTGTAGCAACCTCCTTATTCACCACTTTTGCTTCAAATGAGGCTCTTTCAACACCTAGCAGCTTACTCACTACTTGTCAGGCACAATTGTCATTAATCAACTGGAAATACAGCCATAGACTCAGACCACACTTTGGAAATAGTTTTCATTTCTTTGAGGCTGGATTAAATCACCCTAAAACAACATGTTACACCTGGCATTTTTGCACTAACATCAGCAATAAAAGCATCTTCCTAGTTCAACTCAGCATGTGTAACCAGTTTGCCTCTGCTGTTCAAACACTCAGTCATTGTACAACCAAAAATGTCGTACTTGCTTAGCCCTTGAGCAAATCATTTTGTCTCCTTCAATATCTTTACATGTATATTAGTGTCTGAAATAGGTACCCAGTCATTTTTATTGTGTTCACTTTAATTGCCCTCCCAGCCATTTAAAAATAAGCCTTTTATTTTATAGTAAAGTGCCTGAAGTGCTGTTGGCAAGGTCTGGCTAACACAGTGACATGGTTGTACGAGCTCAAACCCATAAAGCCACAGCTTCCATGTCTGCTACACAGCACTGAATTCTTAAAGCTTACAGAGCCACCATGCTGGGTACAACTCTGCCTCCTCCCTCCCCACAGGAGTAATGGGCTCATGTGTCATTTTCAAGGAACATTTTATTTTCATTGTTTGACATAAATACTTTGTTACTTTGTCAGCTTTCAGCTTTTTTTACAGTAAGTTGCTAATGTGATAAAAATACTGCTGTGGTTTATGCCGTAGGAGAATCAGGAGGAGAGGCTGCTGTGTGTGAAAGCAGCACTCTGTGTAAGCACTACTCAGATGTAAGCACTCAGTTTGATGTAAGGGCTGCAAAGATGCTGGTTTATATCAGTGTTGCTGTAGGTGACCCTCAATTCTCTGGCCACGGGCATCAACCTCATGATCATTACAGTGCCCACCAGACAAAGCTTAAGACCCCTGACAAAAGAAGGCAGCACAGAAGACATCAACTTTCTTTTATGTTTGCTGCCTAGTTCAAACAATTCAGGAGACTTCTGGAGAGAGACACAGCACCTGGTTTACTTCTCTGAGTAAGAGCTGTCTTCCAGAAGTTCCTCAAAATCATCTTCCAAATTTGTTTCATAAAGCAGCATGGGTTCTGCCTTTTCTCTTGGCTGTGCAGGATAACAAGGAAGTTAAACAGGTTTCATCATTTCTCCAGCTGTAAAAAAGACACTTTAACACAACACTTAAGTGACACATTTTAAACAGTCAATAGCTGCCCGATCTTTTGTTTCAACCCCCTGTAGCAACCAGGATTTTCTTTGTGGTAGCTGTTTATCTTTCCTCCCTAATTAGAATAGATAAGTATGCTTCCCTCAACTTCTCAGGTCTTTAGTCCAAGCCCTGCAGCTCCAGAGACACCTTCACAGGTGTGACATGGTGGGAGTTTCATGTGAGAGAGTGATACCTTTTCACAGACCGGTCACAAAAACCAGGCTACGAAGGCCAGGAACGGGCAGAGCAGGGTCTATAAAGGAGCTTTGTGGTTTTCTTTATGTCTGGGGAGATGTTGAGACACAAAATTTAAAGAATTGAGGATTTTAGAAATGCTTTCCACTGTCTCTCAGAAATAATCTCTCCCCAAAGAAGAGGGGTGTAAGCCACAGCCAGAGCTAGGGGCAGACCCTACGTTTTACCAGTTCCCACCCTTTGTCACGCATGTTCCGAGTCCGTAAATGCACTATTAGAGTTCAGGCAAACTTCTCAGGTTCGCCAGGAACACTTTTAATCTTTGATCCTTTGAGGAGGTTTTGTCCTTCTCTATCTCTTGGAGAACACAGAGAATAGAAGACACCCGCATTAATTTACTTATTCACAGATAAGGGTGGGAAGAAGACAGAGAGAAATATCAGTGGGAAATACTCGAGGCTGGTGAGAGAAATTTCTAAACGCTGGGATGATGGAGCTTTTATGGACAGCCAAAAAAGCTGCTAAATACAAAGGGTAGTGCCAGGTGAAGACTGAAGAGAGGCTGGATGCCAACAATGGGAAAAGATCTGATTCTGCACATCCCACAAAAAGAAAGAGAAGATGTGGGTGGGAAGTGTTGTGATTAAAATTTCTGGTGTGAGTTTGACCCAGTGACAGGAACTCAGGGAGAATGGTGGAGAAGCAGGCAGTACTTGAGAACCTGAGAACGATGTATGATTTCTCCACTGAAATTGGGCTGGATTCACATCTCTTGTATTTGTTGTAATTTAATTACAATAAAGTACATTCTCTTGTTCCTTTTGTCAATATTCAAATCATTGACTACATGACTGATCCAGCAGTTTGCCAAGGTCTGCAATTCGTGTCCTGAATCAGAATAAAAACAAGAATAGGATGATTCAGTAACACCACCTGGTTGCACCTATGTATGCATCATATTAACCAAGTCATTTCTTGCATGCAAGTATGTAATGGGAAACATTTCCTCTTGCTAAACTATTCAGAGATAAAGGAGTTGAACTGGGAGTTGAAAGGAGTTGGGAAGGAAGAGTCATGAGGAACTAGAGGTATAGAGTTGAAATCTCATGCTATTAACAAAATCGAGAAAAGCAGTGACTCTTAAAAAGAGTTTTCCAGGCAGAAGCTACGGTCAAGCCCACACCAAAAGGTTCCTCCAACAGATCCGTGCTGGGTTATGGCTGTGCCCTGGAAGTCATGTGTGTGTGTGGTGCTCTCAGTCAGCCACAATCCCAGGGCCCTTTGGGTGCTATCCCCATGCCCAGTGCTATTCCCTGGAGCAACGCCCATGAGAACATGCTTGTGAAGCTGGCTGGGATGGATCAAGGCTGTGCCCCAAGGAGGTATGGATAAGTCAAATTCTTATTTGAAATATAAACACTCTCTGTTTTTTCATTCCCTAGGTTTTCTTCATTCCCTGCTTCAAAACTTTTTTCCTGGCAATTCAATTGTTTGTGAAACACCAGCCACACTTCCCTTCAGATGGCTCCTTCACATGTCAAAGCCAAGTGTCTCCCTCTTAGTTTGTGGGTATCCAAGAGCAAGGGCTCCGCTGGATGGCTGAAAAAAATCTAGCACATTGCAAGGGGGTTATGCACATAATTTGGAGAATGCTCAAAATCTGCTGACTTTCAGCAGCCACCTATATTCAGTGCAGGAGATTTGAAAAGAACACAGGGTGACAGAGTAAGATTGTTATGCTGATGGGGCAAAATCAGCAGCACCTGAAGAGTTCTTGGGCACTGAAGCACACAAAGCTGTGTGCAAAGCTGGCACCGGTGGCTCTGTGCAGAGACAACATTAGGAGAACTCCTGTCCTGACAGGAACCAAGCAGGCAGCTGCATGCTCAACCTTGACTGCCGTTGGTCAATGGGCAACAATTTGGAGCTGTAAAGTTAACAGAAATTATGCAAGACTGTGAGGCTCTGCTTTATACAGGAAATAATACAGAAAGCTGAAGTAGGCTTCAAGAAGACTTGTTTGGCCAAGAGCCACTAAGCATGCAATACCAAAGGGTATACATTCAGGTTATACAGCACCTTGTACCTAAGAGGGAAATGTTACCAGCAGAGCGGGGAGTGGTCAGCTTGCTGCAATGATTCTGCTGACCTGAAACAACCAGACACAAAACCAAACAACAAAGTACACAAAAATGCTGTGGAGCTGAGGACAGTTTCCTTTGTCAGAGGAAGGCAGATCGTGCTTCTCTGGGGTTTGGGGGATGTGGGGCTGGACTACAGCAGGGCATTGATGCTTAGAAGGACTCTTCTCAGTTCTGTGGTAGAGACAAGCTCCAGACTAGCAGCACAAGGCTCAGATAGTGTATTTGGTATGTAAAACCTCAAAAATAAATGCATGAGTTAAGCCAGGGAAAATGTTAGATGTCTTGCTAACATTAAAAAACAAATAAACAAACAACAAAAAATCCCAACAACGTTTTTACTAAAATAATTATTCTGCAGCTGAATAAAATGTTCTTGAGCCAGTGTGACCCTTTTCTTGCCCAAGTGTTTCTGGTTTGTTATGTTCCTTTCCTGCATTTTCTATAGGTGATAAACAAATGTTAGGTATAAATAGAAGAACTTTTGATTTCTAAGTGTTGAGTAATGGTAAATGTTTATAATTTATGACTCTTACTGATAAATTGGGATGACAGTTGAAGATAAAAACTAGGAACTGAACCAGTATTTCATTAAAAGAGTCAATAATTTATGACAGCATAAATTATTATGAATAGTTGTGGAAAGGGTGAAGTGGTGGTTTTGTATTCATCAGTTTCATAGCTCTTGTCTGTAACATGTTGGAAAGGGATAAGGATGTTGGCTCTTCCCCTGCTTTGTGCAATAAGAGGTGGAGAACACTTTGAATGTGACCGTATCCTTGGGGTACAAAGGCTGCTGGTGAAGAAATCCCTGGAACTCTTGCCCCAGTAGTCTGCATTATCTGTCTGCTCTTTTAGGCTCTTCCTGACATCTTTACAAACTTTACATGTGCTCTTCCCAGTCCTGATTTTTCTAATGTCCCCTTTTTGTTGCCCAAAGGACAGTGCGTTTTCAGCCCTCTCGCTCTCCCCAGTCTTTTTGCCAGCAGCTGCCACAGGCTGGAAAAACTGAGACCTTGTCTCACTTCTGTGTTTGTTTTTGTTGGGTATCAAGAAATCTCTGGTGTGCAGAATAGTCTCAGAGAGCAGAAAGGCTTTTCCCTGGGTTTGACTGGGTGGTGGAAGGTGACTTTCAAGCTCTTTGAGGAGACTTGTACTGGCAGATCTGAAAAGAAGGTAAGCTGCAAACTGCCAGGATGTTCCCTCAACGATCTCAAGGATTTCTCTGCAGCTGCAAATGCATTTTAACTACACAAAACCAGGCAAAGGAGCTCAGGTGGTGATTAAGTCTACACATAGACTGAAGCAGCTGGACTTGGAACAAGCCAAAGGGACCAGATAATTTAGGACTGGATCAGTAATTATTCCTAAATTAATATGAGGAAGGAGTCCTTGATTTCTGTGTCCAGAGGGTGGTGGAGCCCCAGGGAAGATAATGTTCCAGGTACCAGCGTCTCTCCTCCTTGCTTGTCACCATGCTGCTAACCACAGGAGTCCCAGCAGAGCCCACTGCAGAGATCTGTGGGAAGGGATCTTGTAGACGTGGAAGAAACAGAGATATTACACCAAGCGATTGCAAAGAGCCACACAGCATCTCCTCAGAAAGGTCACTGAGCTTATTCCTAAGAAATGTAGGCATTCAGGATTATAAAAACACCAGGTAAACACCAGAAATATCCCTTTCAACCAGCACCCCACAAGAAGGAAAACCAAATCCCTTTGCATCAGGACTGTTTCTAACTCTGCTCTTCATTTCATTCAAGTGCACCATAAAGGGATTTGCTTCAGGCAGGGAAAGGTGGAAATCCAGCAAAACCACTGTCTTTTGCAATGTTTATATTATCCGAGTACTCTCAGTACTTAAAATCTGGGATGAAGTCTTGACTTGACAAAGTCAAGGGCTCCAGCTAAACAGGTGCTTGGTGCTTCCTGGCATAATTTAGTGGGTCAGTAGATAATTTCTTTTGCTAAGAAATAAATTTTGCTGGTTTGCTGCTTCTTATTTGAGATTCTTTCTCAGCACCATCACATGCCTGCTGCTAGGTGGTTCCTGTTTGAACTGACATTTTTATGAGTAAATGGTGGGTGGCAGAATAAACTGACCATGGGGAAAAAAATCTGTTCCTTTGTTATTTGACTACATAAAAGGGTAGTAGCATTTTGAATAAGAGATTGGAATTGCTTGAGGCATGCTCAGGGGGAAGTGCCCAAACCCCACACATTAAGTGCACTCTCAGTTTTGTTAGCTGGGGCTTCCTTACCAGAGCCCCTTATCTGCACTAGGATACCCCTCCAAGAGAGCTCCAGTATAACTCCCAAAATTTTTGGCAGACCACTTTTGCCCCGTGCTGCTGTGTCTGATCTCAGCTGCAGCCACGGGCTTGCCATCCCTCTGCTGCACACACCTCAGTTTCTCTCTTCTCTCCAACCTTCAGTGTGCAGTGCCTTCTCAGTCTGGCACCGTGAAGGACTGGGATGTGTTCCGTGGTCAAGGCAGCATGGAGGAGCTGGGTGTTGGGCTGTCTTGGCACATAGCTAAGTTACAAATGCAAAAAGCAGGAAAAAGTTGCTCCCCAAATATGTTGGAGTTTCAGAGAAAATGGAGAGGATGAGAAGAGAGGCAAATTTCAGGTCTTGGTGACCCACAGGCTGTGAGGCTCCAAACTAAAATGAGACCAGGAGGCATTCGCAGTGGGGCTCACCTCTTGGGACCAGTGTGGGGAAGGAACACAGTGCTCCTGCTGGCATTTGGGCTGGCTGATGTCCCGAGTTGTGCAGAGAATGTTGTCTGGACACTAGAAAAATGGGATTAAAACAACCTTACAGCAACTCTGTACATGTTTAGTTTGTGGGAAAAGTGTAAAATAAATCAGGTCCAAACTACACCAGGTGTTTTACTGCTGGATGTTTTATCATTATGGGTACAGCATCAGGCATGGGTGCTCATTAATCACTTGCAGTAGTTTCTATTATTTCAAAAGAGATGGAATCTTCTGGAAATTATTTGGATTGACAGCATTTATGCAAAGCCACAAGGAAATTCCATTCAAGATCAGAACATGCAGAGTTTTCAGTTCCTGCCAGGGATCGCAATTGCCATTGAAACACTTTATTTCCAAACTGCAACCCACAGCCCCAGGTGAGGTCATTCTTCCTTGTGTCAAGACATGTTACATTGTTGTGCAGCCCATTGTACCTCCTGGGAACAGGTATTTTGCCTGTAAGTCAGCAAAATTCTCATGTCTGTCTATGACTTCAGACACATGAAATAAAAAACATAAGGGCATAAAAACCAAGATCCTTCATGCCCTTTTAGCTATGCATCACTCCAGTTAATTGTATTTGCATCTCTTTTTCCTTTTCTGTGGCACTCAGTACACTTCCAGCCTTACCCAGTAATGTAACAGCACTGCCTGCTGATGTCAAAATCACAGCATGATCTCTAAAAATAGCTAAATTAATTATTATTTTTGCTTTTGCTTATTTGACACTTATTTGACACTTATTTGACATTTACTATGACAGAGTTATGGCTTTGAGAATAAAACAGCTTGTGCTCCCTTTGAAACTGCAGAGAGCAAAGGAAGAGATGAGGAAAGTTGTCTAAATATTCTCCAATTAGGCCTAGAAGTTACTGGCCAGATTTCTGAAAACCACCACTTTCTGGAAAGCCTTACATTTCTATACCACAGCCCAGGGCAGCTGGTGAGGGCTTGTGAGCTGAGCCTGTGGTGGGGGAGGTGCTCTCACCTCTCTCTCCTGAGATTAGATGGAGATGTGCGTTTGAACCCTGCAGTCTAAAGGAATCACTTTGGCAACCTGTTTCAGTCCTGGCTGGTATCCTCCACCCTCTGAAAATTATAGTTAAACCTCAAAATAACAAATGTTCGAGTTTTGCTGTCAGTGTTGCTAGGGTTGGCTAGTTCTGAGAATTTGTTCAAATTGGTTTTGCAGCACTGACAGCTTACCAAAATAAGCTAAAATAACGCGTCCAAGCTTTAGATTAATGGAAGTATATCTACCACAGGAATTTTCCAGGAATTTATCAAGATAAATATAAAATTAATTTAGTTCATCAAAGTAGCCTTTCTGATACAGGAAACGTTCAAGCAAGATCAGGTAGCCCTTATTCTTCAAGCATTCTTCAAGTCAAGTATGATCCAGGTGAATTTGATTCTGCTTCAGATTTGCAGATTGTGACATCTTATTTCTAATATTCACCTTTTTCCAATAATTAGCAAGTGTGCAAAACAGTAACATTTCTTCCTATCTTTCTAACAGATCTTTCAAGAAACAATGCATTTTCTGCTGGATTTTAATCATGTTTAATAGCTGGCTATTCTTCAGTGGTCGATTGGATAATGCCTTCCAGCTCTTTGGTGAATGACGCTGTAAAATACCAGAATTGTTAAAAAAGAAAAAGAAAAAAAAAAAAGAAAAAAGAAAAAAGAAAAAGAAAAAAAAAAAGAAAAAAGAAAAAAGAAAAAGAAAAAGAAAGAAAAAAAAAAGCAAGGAAAAAAAGAAGAAGAAGAAAAGAAAAAAGAAAGCCTTAGCTTGCTGAGAGTAAATGAAACTGGTGAATTGTGTGTGAACCAGGTGATGTCACAAGGTCATTCGGCCGAGAATATACAGCTGTATGTACGGGTCGGTCCTCCAGAGGCTGTGAAGTGTTCCCTTGGGTTGGTGATTAGCTGGTAGGATGTATTTGACTGCCAAAACCTTTGACAGGTAATCAGAGTTTCCCTACACAGTGATAAAGGGGTTAGATAGATTTTGGCATGAGATCCAAGAGACTATTTAGGTACTCGATAGGATTAAACAGATGTCAGACACCTACTCAGTCCAGAGCTGTAATAAAGGAAACCCCCATCCCGCTGCCACCCAGCCCTCCAGGCATTTAAATTCACTGGATGGCTTCCACTGTCACCTGTAAGTTCATCCATAATTCCTCTCTCTGGTGTCACTGGAGGGGCCACAGGGTGGATAAGGGGTGTCTCCATGTAACCCCATGTAAACCCATATAACTTCCATATCAGCCCCACCTCGGTGCTGGGAAGAACAGGGGAAATGCCAGAGGGAGGAGGCATGGGTGGAGTTTGGCAAGTCAGGCTCTCCATCCAGAGGAAGCCCCAGCACGACTTTAGCCTTTACAATAAGCAGTGGATAAACACAAAAATAAGCTTAGAATCAAGGTTATCCCTCTTGGCTGTGAGTAGGTGGAACTGAGTTATGCAGCATTCCCCTTTCATCTCTAATTCCTGTGAAATAATACACAGTAAATGCAGTTCCAGGTTATCAGTTTCATGTGTCTGTGAAAAAGTAAAGGAGTTACTCTGATTGATGCTGCTGTTTTTCTTTACAGTGACCAAGAAAAAGGAAGGTGTTTCTGCTCATCACTTCTCACCTCTCCTGGGTGTGGACACACCTTCCAGCTCTCTGCCACAAATCCCGTGTGTCTTTGGGATCAACCTCCTTAGGTCTCTGACCCCCAAGGGCATATCTATTTTATTAGCAATTTTTTTTCTTTACACATTTAAATATTTTGCATTTTGCCTCTTTTTTTTTTTTTTTTTTTTCCACCTCAGGGCATAGAGCAGAGCTGACTGAAGTGCTTGCCTAGACAGTTCTTGTTCCTGAAGCTGCTAGGGCCACTGGAAACCAGGGGAGCTGGATGAGGAGTTAAAATCTTGAAATTAATTTCATTTTTCACCTACCATAGCTTTACTGCTAAAAAGATCTTTCTACAATATGCCTTAATTATTTTCTGATCCAAACTAATTCTCTCTCATCACCTAATGATTGAATATTCTGTTAGCCTCTTCTGCTGAAAATATCCCTTTAAATAGAAATAATTATAAAGGATGCCAAAATAAAACTCAAGTCCTTAATCCAGGTTTTAAAACATTTGCTGGGAATCCTACTTTTTGCTATACTTATTCTGTGTCAATACAAACTATTATTTTCATTATTCCTCCCTTTGGAACTGTGGGATCAGAGCTGGGTTCAGCTCCATTTGGGCAGCTGTGGTGTGGGAGCCACGAGTGTTCTGGCTCACTGCATAAGCCTTATCTGCTCTGGGAAACTTTGTAGGGACTGGTGAATTAGTTACATTTTTAGCAGATAAGAAACCAAAAACTGAGTAAATAACTGAGTGGGGCAATTTTTCTGAGAGCCTCTGTTGGATGCTTTCAAATATTTTTTATTATCCTCAACTGAACACACACTGTATGCCTACCTGGGCAATATTTTAATTAAACCCAAGCCATCATCCCTGATAGCAGGATTAAATTTTCCCTCCTGTGTCACCCACATCTGGCTAAAAGCTGCGAGAGCCATTCCAGGTTCACTGTTGTAAGCTTTAGCCCCAGAGATATACAGGGAGTTTTACCTGGGCCACAGGGTTCACCAGTTGCTTTTCTTTCCAGGTTTTTCACATACCCTAGGTGGCATCAAAGGATTCTTTCTTGAGGTAATTGTCATGCTTTATATGATGTCATCATTGTTTAATACTTGCCTAAATTTCTCACATGCCCCAAAGACATCACTAAGATGGGTTGCTGGCCTGAGGGGTGCATCATGTAAATTATAACAAGGGGATGGTGGGGTAAAATACTGGAAGAAATCAGATTAGCCAGGACTCCACTGTGGTTTTGCTAATACAGAAAGGCTGCACCATGTTGCTCTGGATTGCTAGGAGCAGAACCAGCTCTGCCTCTGGGTCTAAAGGAGGTCAAATAGCCTGACTGCCATGGACTGAGAGTCCTGTTGGGTTGGCAGCCAGCAGGGTGTAAAACCTTCTTGCTTTACTCATCTTGCTGGCTCAAGATTCTCCCATTTGTGGGCTCAGGCACAAATAAATGGCTACCCAACATACAAAACAGAAGGGAAAAAAAGACTCTTGGATTCGTCAATCCAGAACACAGTAATAAAGTCTTTTCTGCAGCCACCAGCAGAAACTGGAAGTGTCTGAAATGGCTGTGAGAGCGTGACCACATATCAGTGGAGGCTTTTCAGCCTGCACAGCACCGGGCACCATCACTGTTGGCAGTGGGTGGGCATGGCCTGAACCAGGAATTACGTATCCAGTGTGGAGATCTGCAATACCTGCTGTGTGAAATGGGATCTGATGTTGCAAAAGGGGAGTGCAGAAAGCATCTGGGTGGTATTGCAGTGTTTTTAAGGAGTTACGCCCTTCTGAAGGGCCTGGCCCAAGCCTGCTCAGAATCAACAGGGATTTGCTGAGTGACAGTGAGGAGCTTTGGATCTGGCCCTGAAATATCTGCAAGCTTGCAGAAAGGGCCAGTGTGATGTTCACAGCATTGGCGGGTGTGGGGAGGCTGAAGTGCAAATTCTGGCACTGATGGGTGTCCCAGCGGCCCGGGCAGGTGGCAGCCAGCGGTGACAAAGCGCAGGGAGCGGCACTCCTGTCCGTGCGCCTCCTGCCAGGGATGAAACTGGGTGCTGACTGGGCCCTTGCTGGGACTTGATGGCTGAGTCAGGGCTCTGCAAGAACCTCTCCCAGTGTCTTTTCCTCCCACGGACTCACCTGTCCATTGCTTTGTGTGTCAGTCATGATGTTGGGTGCTGCTTTCTGGGCTTCTCCAGCTGGCCTCCGGCTCTGCGTGCCTGCTGGAGAAGCAGTCCTACTCCAGGGGCGCAGGGACAAGTCGGTGGGAAACCGTAGAAGTGTTTTTTGCACCCCACCCCCATCTTTTTTGGTGAAGCACATTTTCAGCTTCTGTGGAAGTTTTTACATGCCTAAGGAAGACCTTTACATGCCTAAGCTGAGAAATACAAGCCTGTTCAAGGAAACAGGTGAACACACTGCCTCTGGCAGGGGAAAGGCTGCCACACCAGTCACGCTCTCACTGCAGCCCAGTGCAATGTCCCTACGAGGAAGTTTGCTGAGGTGGAGATGGTCTCTGCCCATGGGCCCACCTGAGGGGACAGCAGTGGCCAGTGTGGTGTGGGATCTCATCCTGACAGCCCCTCTGGCTTCAGAGGCCATGCTCTCTGAGAGCACGGCTGTGCTAAGGCACATGGAGGACAGGGAGGTGATTTGAAACAGCCAGCACAGCTTCACCAAGGGCAAGTCCTGCCTAACCAACCCAGTGGCCCTCTGTGATGGGGTGACTACAGCAGCAGACAAGGGAAGGGCTACAGGTGTCATTTGCCTGCATTGCTGCATTTGGCACAGTCCAACATCCTTTTCTCTGAAATGGAGAGGTGGATTTAATGGGTGTGCTGTTCAGTAGATGAGGAATAGGTTGGCATGGTCATATCCGAAAAGAAGTGGTCAGTGGCTGAATACCCCAATAGAGATTGGTAAAAAGTGATGTTCCTCAGGGTCCACCTCCATGTTGGGACCAGACTGTTTAATATTCCCTTTCCTCTGCCATAGCAGGTAACCATATGACCTTTAATTTGAGCCACTGAGATTATCTCAGTTGGTTAGAGCATAGTGCTAACAACACCAAGGTGGTGTGTTTGATCCCCATATGGGCCATTCAGTCGAAAGCTGAGCTTCAAGGTCCCTATGGGTCTCTTCCAACTCAGAATATTCTGCAATATCTCCATCAGTAATATCAGACATACACAGTGGGATCAAGTGCACCCTCAGCAAGTTTTCAAATTACACACCTGAGGGACCTGGACAAGCTCAAGAAGCGGGCCCATGGGGACCTCATGAGGTTCAACCATGTGAAATTCAGGCTCCTGCACCTGGGTCAGGGCAACTCTAAGTATCAGCAGAATGAAGGGATTGAGAGCAACCCTGGAGAGGATTTGGTGGTGCTGGTGGGTGAGAGTCTGGCCATGAGCTGTCAGTGTGCACTCACAGCCCAGAAAGCCACTGGTGTCCTGGGCTGCATCCAATGGTGGGCAGCAGGGCCAGGGAGGGGATTCTGTCCCTCTGCTCTGCTGAGAACCCACCTGCAGGGCTGCATCCAGCTCTGAAGTCTTCAGAACAGTAAAGGTGTGGACCTGTTGGAGTGGGTCCAGAGGAGGGCCACATAATTGATCAGAGGAATGGAAGGTCTCTCCTGTGCATTGGACAGGCTGAGAGAATTAAGGTTGTTCAGCCTGAAGAAAGCAAGGCTCCAAGGAGACCTTTTTGCAGCCTTTTAGTATTTAAAAGGGGCTTATGAGAAAGATGGTGACAAACTTTTTAGCAGGGCCTGTTACAGTAGGACAAGGGTAATGGTTTTAAACTAAAGGAGGGCAGATTCAGACTAGATAGATGTAAGGATGACATTGTGAAACACTGGAAAAGGTTGTTCAGAGAGATGGTAAATGCCCCATCACTAGAAAGATTCAGGGTCACATTAGATGGGACCCTGAGCAACCTGATCTAGATGAAGATACCCCTGCTCATTGCAAGGGGGTTGTACTAGATGACCTCTCAAGGTCTCTTCCAACCCAAACTATTCTACGATTCTATGAAATGGATTTATTTCAGTGGGATTGTAATACAGCTTCGGCTCAGTAAGGGGAATACAGATAACAGTGGCAAAGAAGAACATGCCAGGCAGTCTGGAGCAGAGATATGCCTCATGTTGGCTGTGGCAGTGCTTTCCAGCACGTTCTGCCAGAGCAAGGGTAGGTGCGGCACTGGGCTGACACAACACACCATGAAAAGGGCTGGGGAGCCAAAGTGACTCTAACCTGGCAGCAAAGAGCTCATGGCTGCAGCCCCTGGCGTAGGGGAGGCAGCCTGACTGTGCAAAAGGAGCAGAGCGGGTTCAGACCAACCCACAGCTGGTCTCATTTGCTTTGAGATCTTTGGCATGGGCCTAGGCATGGGATGGGCCTAGGTCAGTGGAAAGACAGAGTCAAAGTTGCAATGGGGCTGGGCCGAGGGGAGGAGAGAAGGTTGGAGGAGGGTGTGCAGTGGTGCTGAGTCAAGGGCCATGGTGCGTAACAGCAATAGACTCCAGCAGCCAGTGCTGCTGCATGTGGAGGCGGTCAGGGCTCCTGCCTGCTTGAAAGGACAGCAAGAGAAGAAGGTGGGAGGGGATGCAGGGAAGTTGCAGGAGAGCTTTTCCAGAGGCTCTGATTAATTGTTTGGCATCAAAACCAATTTAAGCAATCTCTGCCCCAGGCATAACAAAGGAAAAATCACAGGGTGGGGAACTGCAGCAGGGATGGGCAGAGACAATTGAGCCAGCTGCCATCAGAGAAAACTGGCTGAACTACCATGGGAGGATGGTGGTGCCAGTACAATACAAACCTGTCACCAGTGGGTCAGGGATTTAGAGGGTTGGGGAATCCCCTCCCAGAGGGATGGCTGCAGGGCAGGAGCAAGGGCAAGCACAAAGAGAACATGTGGGGGCCAGTGTGCTTTGCAGTGCAGAGCAGCCCCAGGCAGCCTGGGAAGGCACAGGCTGGAAACCAGATAAAGCAGCTTGGCTTTTCCCTGCAGAAGGGGTTAACTGCTGCCCTACTAAACACAGCTGCCTCCTCTGCTGAGGCCACAAAATGCAGCAGGCAGGGGGAAGCTGATTTGGAGAAATGAGTCACTAAAGCTGTCATGTCATCATGATGGCAGTTACTAGGAATAATTTAAAGAGGGCACTGCAACTGTCAGGCATTTTATCTTGGCAGTAACAGGAGTTAGGGATATTTCAGAGGAGAGTATTCATAATGAAAGTTGTACACAGAATGAGAAGAAATATTTTGGCCAAACACATCAGTCACAACTGGTCTTGCCTGCTGAGATGATCAACAGCTTAGTGCTAAAGAAGCCTTGGATCAGCTCTGACTCTTTGATTTACAGCTACCCTTGGTGCAGACTGGACAGGGACTGGCACATTTGTTCCCAACCCATCTGGCTGCCAGGACACCGCAGCAACAGGGCAGTGTTGCCAGACTGCACCTTACCAGGTCCTGCTACCACGCAGGAAAAGACGTCCAGCCAGCCCAAACCCATTTAGAGCACGGCCACACACAGAGTTGTGCTGGCCTACAAAGGACCGCAGACAACTGATTTCTTTCTTGAAAATTTGCCCACTGACCCAGGATAAAAACAGTCATGGAACTAACGTTCTAGAAAAAACTAACTGCTGGAATACAACTCACTGTTTGAAAACTTGTGAGTAGGAAAAGAAAAACCACAGAGAGAGCTATCATCATATCTTCATCGGGATTTTGCAGGCCTGCATTTTATCATAGATTAAGAAAAACTACCCCTCCTCCATTTGAGGAAAACATCTACCTCATGATGTTTCACAGGTTTATTGGCATTCAGCAGAGAGCTATTTCAAATTTATCACTAAGGAGGTAAGACACAATCAAGCACAATTATTAACTGATCTCCATTCATATTCACGAGATGGTATGTGATCCACAGATGTCCCAGATGAAAGTCAAGTCTCAAGCTGTTCCATGAAACAGTCCTGGAAGAGAAGTAGCTCTATCTCCACACCGTGGAAGCACCACTCTGCTTGTGCCCCTGGGCAGACTGGGGGGTGATCCAGCAAGGCACAGCCTGAGCACCCACCTTCTTGACCCTAAGGGAACAGTTTCCTTAAATCTGCAGAGAGAATAATATACACTAATATACTATAGTTGTGTATACTTTTTCCTCGAGCTTGCTGGTAGACACGTTCAGAAGACTAGCAGCAATTTCTTTTCACAACAGTGATTAAAAAACGAAAATGTGCTGTGAAGGCAGGAAAGATCAGGAGTTTGCCAGTGGAAGCAAATAGATAAATGACACGGCTCAGCTCAGGCCCTCATGCAGGGACAGAGCTGACTCTAGGTATTTTCTCTCTTCTGTTGCTTGTGCCTGCTCCCTGTTAGGGTTTTACTAGTCACAAATAAAACCAACCCATCCAAGCCCTCTTATGGTGTGGACACATAGAGAGCTGCGCCAGCACCTCTAAGAAGTGTGACAGAACAGCATGAGGAAAAGGGTACGCTGCAAAATGTGCTCCTAAGGATACCTGCTCTTTCTTCTGTGTCTTGGAAGAGTAGTTCCATTATACAAAAAACCGTGATGCTAATCCATTCATAAAAAGACAGCCAACAAACAAACCCCCAAAACTTAGCTCTACTGAGTTCAGTGTATCCATGGTGGTGAGAAGTGGCCCAAAACAGGAAGCACACAAGACAATACAGCTGTTTTGCATTGCACCCACCTCTGACTTTCAGGTTCCCCTGCTTGCTCAAGCACACCCCTCCCACAGCCACGTACTGCCACCGTGCACTCAGAGTTACCTGTGTATCTCCATTAGAGCATGGACAAGAGAATTAGGGCATCAGGGCCCTGGATGGGAATAAGGGTGTCTAGGGGTTATGTGTACTTCAGATGTAGAGGCTCTACCTGAAAACATTTTTTGCAAGTTCCTACTTAAAACCTTGCCTAGCATTCACATATAGACTCTCACTTCACTAAGAATGGTTAAAGTGTTTGCCTTTTATTCAGAAGACTTGCTCCACTTCCAGTAATACTTTTCCATGTCCTTGAAACCAGACAGACTCTAGTCTCATAACAGCACCATCGGTCTACTACAAAAAAAGCAAACAAATCAAAACCAAAAAAGTTCCATGATGTGATACAGTATGAAGAAACAAATACCGCTTATACATTAGAGAAATAAACATCTACATAAACTTATGTAAGTTGCTATAAAACTGGCAGTATGCAATTAAGAGACTGGTAAGATTATCAGGTCTGCTAGATGTTTAAACAAGTCTACATAGACTGTACCTATATTCTTGTGCTGTTTTTAGGCATGAATTTGCACTCAGAATCTAGCTACCTCAATTATCCACACTGGTGGGCTTTCATACAATTCCCCTACAGCCAGAAATGTGTATGCAAGCATCTCCAGCTACCTGCCCAGACTCAAGCAGCACTTGCAAAGCTGTGAAGATGTATGTAGCCTATTACTCTCTTCCCTATGAATATGGTATTACAGGGTTCATCTGCATATGCCTGGTTAAAAAATGAAAGAGTCGGTTGTGTACTATAACACCTTAAGTAACATGGAATCTTAGATTTTAGAAAAATATTTTAATCGTCTGTTCACAAATAAAAACTATCACTATTACAAAACATTTTTTAATACTAGAATACCTAGCTTGGAAAGAGTTTTGTTCTTATTGCTGTTGCATTTAGTTTTCAGGAGCTGTGTCAGCATGAAGGTAGCAGTGGCTTTCCCACTGCCATAGTCAGCATGTAAGGGCACTCATAGGAAAGTGTATCTTCCTATTTAATCCTCACGGAATTTTCACATGTTTAGGCTGCCCTGACTTTTCCTAGACATCTACATACTCAACATCTGACACTATGCATCAAAATCTCACCCAACTTTGTTTCATACAACAAATTCCATTTGCAGCCTTTAAATAAAACATTCACTCCAAAAAGAGTGAACATCAGCGTTGACACCACCTTAGCTACTTGAAAACCCTATGACTGTGTTCTGGCAGCTATCAGATATTAACTCGTTCATTTCATTTTGTTTGGTTTCTTCCTTATTCTCATGGTTGGGTTGCTGTTTCGAATTTCCGGCTTTTTTAGACCTTCTGAGGAAAAACTTGGTCAGTAAGTAACATAATTCAGCCACATTTAAAAGAATGCAAATGCTGGACACAGCAATCATGAAAATGGTGAACACCGTCTTTTCAGTAGGTCGGGAAACAAAGCAGTCTACAGTGTTGGGGCAGGGCCAGGCACTACACTTCATCAGGCGCGGCATTCGGAACCCATCGTACATGAAATAAAATGCATACATGAAGACAGCTTCAAAGACCAGTCTGAAGAAGATGCTGCTGGTGTATGTCCACCACAAGGAGCCCTCAATACGAAACCTCTGTCTCCTGATTTCTTCCATGTCCTTGAATTCACATTTCTGGTCTCCTTTTCTGAACTGCCTCTTCTTCTCATGCCTCCTGTAAGCCACGTGCATGGCCACCAGCAGCGCAGGTGTGGAGACAAAGATCAGCTGCAGGGCCCAGAGTCTGATGTGAGAGATGGGGAAAAAGTGATCATAGCAAACATTTCTGCAGCCAGGCTGAAGCGTGTTGCAGACAAAGTCATCTTGTTCATCTCCCCAGACTTTCTCTGCAGCCACAACCAGGATCATGATACGGAAGATGAAGAGGACTGTGAGCCATATCTTCCCGATACTGGTGGAGTGCTTATTTACACCTCCCAAAATGGTATGCAGAGCTCCCCAATCCATTGTCTTGTTTCAATCCTCTGACCTACGACAAGACAAATAAACAAAACTAAGATTAATCAAGGCAGGAAACAAATACCAGCAAGCATGTGGTTTAAAATAAAGGCAGTATCATAATTGTAGCATGTCCACTGGCTGTGGTAGCGTTTTGTTGACACAGTGGGCTTACCTACAACTAGTCATAAATAACCTAATCACGTATCAGCAGGTCATATTTCATACTGGATTACACACATGGCACCACACTCTTGACTCCTAGGTGTATTTGCCAATGCCACATTAAGTAAGAAAAACAGATGGGAAAACAATGAACACAGTCCTAATTTAAAAGATACAACTTCTTGTAGCTTGATAACAGTAACAAAATAATAGAAGATACCAGCCAAAAGTAAGGTACATGTTATGTTAAAAAATAACATGTTAGAAAGAATTCCTATATAAATCAAGGCCAATTGGTTTATCCTTATCTTTAGAGTGTAAATAATGATTTGAGTACATTCCAGCAATAAAGATAGTCCTTGAATAACTGCTGCTGATGCGCTGCACCTTCCATGAGAAGGTCTGGATAACCTGTGTTCACCAGTTTAAAAAGTGTGACTGCATTCTTAGTCAAAGCAAACTCCACACTAGCTTGAAGCAATGAAGGTAAAATCTTGGTCATTATCCATCTCAAGCTGGACATTTAAAATCAATGCTTAAGATTCATACCAAAATTGCTTTCCTTTCCACTAATTACCAAAAGGGCCTAGGGTAACTGGATAAAGACCCCTTCACTGTGAATGCCTGTCAGGTTGGGTTTTTTCCCCTTACAACACAGACTTCAGTAATCCTAGATTAGGAAGACATTTCAGAGGTTGGGAGAGTGCTATAGTCAACATTTGAAGAGTTCAGACAGGCCAGCAGTAGCTCAGAGACTTTTTCAACAGAAGCATATAATTTCCAGTAGGTGAGTTTCAAAGTGCTGTGACTATAATGAATTAAGGATTTCACCTTTTGGTCTCCTCAGAACACCACAATTGTCAGTGTTTTCACAGCTTTTCACAGAGAGCATTCAGAGGCACTTCAGCCTGTCTTCCCCCACCCCTCCACTTCAGATGGATTTACAGGAAGTTAATTTGCAAGCTACTGTGTACTCAAGAAACTGGCATTTCTTGAGCCTATCAGCCACAACCCTCTAAGAGTGCCCACAGATCACTTGGCTCTGAAATTGCTCATGAAGGTTTTTATTTCACAACTTTGTTAATATCTCAGAGCCCATCTTTCCTTGGCATTTACAGCACAAGGCACTAATAGGGAAAATCATCTTTTCAAAGCTGCTTGAAAGAACAGCTGCTGGCAAAAAGGTCATCATATAAATCACACGATTTTCCTGACTCTGAGCTGGACCACACCGCATGAGGAAGAAAATGACAACACTATTTTGTAGTTGTCTTCCACGTCACACTCCCATTCTGAGTAATGTCAAAAACCTTTCTGGTTTATAGTCAGTTACATATAATCAATAGGCCACACACTTTGAATATCAAAGTACACAACAGCTCAGAGAAAACGAGGACACTTAATTGTTACACAACACAGTGGTATCTTTTCCTTGAGTTACTGGGATTTAAATGTGATCTCCCTTCCCTAGGTTCCATAAACTGTATTTCAATCAGATCCTGCTGGTTGGCTGTGTGGGGTTATACTCCAGGAGATGAAAACCACGGGGAAGATTCAAGATCTCCTTCAGATTGGGCAGAACTTTTCCTCAGCCTCCTTCAGGATGCACAATCTGTATGGGCTATTTCCTCTGTATGTGACTGAAAACAGTCCTGAAATAGACTTAC
Organism: Prinia subflava; assembly: GCF_021018805.1. Taxonomy (NCBI): domain Eukaryota; kingdom Metazoa; phylum Chordata; class Aves; order Passeriformes; family Cisticolidae; genus Prinia; species Prinia subflava. The sequence continues at coordinate 35,004,198 of NC_086249.1, forward strand.
CTTGCTATCCTGCTAGGTTATTTTTCTGAAGAAGAAAGGTTCTTTTTTCAATAGCATACAGTTACAGAGAGTCTCTCTAGGTTAACAACCCTGTAAGGACACAGGAATGACCCTTGATACCAGAGATCCTTACTAAACATATCAGCTGGATTTTTAACTGTTTCCACCCCTTTTTCTGTCATCTGATTGACACAAATTCTTTCAGAACTTGCTTTGGCAAATATTGCATTGTTAAACCGAGGGACAGTTACAACTTTTTAGTGTTCTCTGTTACTGTTAGACACATATGGCAATTACAGTACTTATAAAATGACACTACAACTAAGTATTATGACTAGAAGTACTTATGCACATTTGAAAATAAATCCTGTAGAAGACTGGCACCACACAAACTAGTATTACATTATCCATGTATCCTGTAACTCCACCAGAGTCCTTACTTTCTTCCCAGTCATTCCATCTTCTCCCTGCCTGTCAACCATCTTTAGAATGAAAAGGCTGTGAAGTGAAACCTGTGTATCTGCTCATAAGCCCTGTTTCTTAGCTTCACATTTCACTGCACACCAGTAGTGCTGCCATTTTGTTATAACTTCCCATGGATTTGTTTCCTCCTCCCTGTGCAGAAGGAGATTCAATATACAAGTTCCCCAGCGTGTAGTTAGCTCAAGAAGCTCCTGTTTTCTCCTAAGGTCACACAGTTCATCTCCTGTGACTTTGTGAAGGTGCATTGTAAAACAGGTGACTTGTCTATAAGTTCTTCCCAGGACTAGTATGTTTTGGTTGGATTGGTTGTTTTAAACCTGATCCATTTTATCAATCTGCTTATCAGCCCAGACCCAGAGATCATCTGAAAAGGACAGTTTCATTTAAAAAACTACAACAATAAAACAATACAAAGCAGTAAAACAAAAAGTTCACGCTGCAAATTGCAAAGCATGGGTAAGAATGGGCATACAGTGGGGAAGAGGGGTTGGCAAAGCTTTAAAGCTGAAGATAATACACACTCCTCCTCTTCTGACTTGCTCCATCTTCTGACAGTATATTGTGCTTGTTAAATCGAAAAAAAACTGTGCTTCAATTCTAGCAAAGACATGTCTGTATCTGGATCAAGAAAGAAAAAAATGCCACCACACTTTGAAGAGGCAGCCTTTTGCCCCAGAGTCACTTGGTGACATCTCCTTTCCAAAAAAGCCTTTGTCCTTCATATCTACCCAAACACTCCTCCCTTCAACCCTTCCCACATACCTTACCAAATCCTCCAGCTATCTCTTCAGCTCCTCCTGCCACCATCCACTGCTTGCTGAACCAGTCACCAACCTTTGCTCCTTGCTCGTGGTCTCTCAGGTTTGTTTTGATGTTGATGGAGAGTCGTATGACTTCTAGATCACTCCAGAGTGCTACAGGCACTGATCAGACACCAGTGAAGTGTCTCACTATCCTCTCCCTGAAAGGTGGCACATTTAATGTTGTAGTGCCATATCCAGGAAGCCTGAATGCCATCCAAACACTTTTGCCACAGTGTTTCCTACTAGCTGGCTTTAAACAGTTCTCCTCAATGCAACTTAGAGGATCCAATGAAGGCAAATCAGACACTGCCAAAGCCTCCACCCCTCTCCAACAAACAAAGAGAGTGATCCAAGCAGAATTTAAGTTAGCCAAGTATGGCCCTTCACACTGTTAAATCCACCAGTGCAGATCACTCCAAATAAACACCCCATCAGGGCTATCTGTGCTGAAGTGATGGCTCATTTACACTTTACTCACTCAAAAGCTAGAACCTTGATCATAGGTTCTTATCTTTTCAAATACTTGCTTTCCTTTTCAGTAGCATGTAAAATATTAACTGTCTTTCTGACCAAAGGAGAAGAAAGCAGGAAAATTATATCCCTTTAAAGGGTTGCTAAGTCCTATTTTTATAGTCAGTCCAGATACTATCTCTGTGAGCAAATCCTGCCAAATGCTTACAGAAATAATAGTATGTAGACAGCCAAGGACTTACCTAGTTTGCTGGTACAGAACACTACACGAACACATTAAAGACATGAAAGCTTAGGTGAATTTTGGGGAAAAAATGTAAAGTAGGAATGAGGATAAGGATTGGTTATAATGGAAGAAACTCGAAAGAATAGAAGACAGCTGAAGTTAGCGAGGTTGAGTAACTAAGCATTTAGAATAATTTCTAACGGGGGAGTGCATTAGGTGTTAAATTCTCCTTCACAAAAATTGCAACTGGGTATGAAAATAAGCTTTTCCAAGCCTCCACATAGGTATCCGTTCTACTACCTACTAGCAGCACCTTCTGTTTCATTTCAACAATTACAGGACCACAGTGGGATATGGTTGTTACCATTACAGTTAAAAACAATAATGAAAAATCACCATGCTTGACTGAAAAATTAAGTTACAGGGGAAACAGTTCTGTATGATCAAATAACGTAGCCGCAAACAGGTGCTTCATTTGGGGGTTGTTTTTTTGTTATTGTTGGTTTGTGGGTTTTTTCCCCGCTAATGAGCTAGACAGAAGCAGGAGAAGAACTACAGCTTAACTCCTTCTGTAGTTCCACAGCTTATGGGCAGTATTTTGAGCTCTGTGCTGGCATGGCTACACTGCCTTCTGCTTTAAAGCTAGCTCCTGTAAGCCTACATTAAACCGCAATCACAGCACGGTGCATACACCCAGCGAAAATCCCTGCAATCCACAACACGGAGCACAATCATCACTGAGCTCCCATTTATGAGTGCAGCTGGCTTGTTAACAGACACCATTTTCCTTTGGTAAAGACTGTTATACGGGAAAATTATTACTCAGTGGCTAAGTCCACAGCTGGAATATAGCAAAGGTGTAAAAACAACAGAAGATATGTCTCTATGACATACAAATATGGTGCTTGTGCTATAGGATATTATCAAGCAAAAAAAAAGTAGTCACAAGCAAGTATTACCATATCTGCTTATGCTGTAGGAATATCTAGGAGCCCCATTCAATGAAAGGCCAAGAGACCCCTAATTTTTGCATAGATTCAGACTAAGATGATACCCTTCTCACCTTCAATCTGGATACCTATTTATTTGCTGTACTGGATTTACACTGAAATTTAATGGGTGATTGCAATGACTCCACTTCTATCAGAATTTTAGTGTACAGTGTACTAGGAGTTACCAATTTGGTCTGACATCCCATCACTTTCAGCAGTGCCTCCAGATACTGATAAGAGACCAGCAGACTGCCAAGACAAAAGTCACTTTATCCCATGTGGGAATGTGTTAACCAAGATAATCTTTAAGCAAAAAAGCACTGGTCTTAAGTGTCCCTGCCTAACTCCCAAGCTGGGGACAAAGGTAACTCACATACCCAAGAGTAGCAGTTTAATGCAGAACTTTTGCCATAGAAAAGATTCAGAGCATCTAAACTAACAGATGCACAATCATTACCAAAATTATTTTAAGACCCAACCTAGCACAAGAAGTACTGCTGCATGTCAAGGTCCAACACGCATTCAAATGTGCTGCTGAGACAACTTTCCCTTCAGGTGTTCATCTCAACAGCTGCACTGGAGCAGTGGCTCATGGGGAGCTGATAACCAGCACGGAGATGTCCTGGAGCTGCATAATGCCGTGTCATGACTCAGATTTGAGGAACACACTAGTCTGAGTTTCAGCAGTTTTGCATCTGCATGCCTCCACCCTGCCAACCTGGCATCTAGTTTACAGCAAGCACTTAACTGCCAGTGTGTAGATTTTGTTATTCCTATTTGTGAGTTAGGTTTGGTGCTGTACTACAAGAACAGCAGCACTGCCAAGGCTGAAGCGAAGAAGCTTCTGATAAATACAGATTAACATCTTCCAAAAGACAACATCCTTTTATTTCACCAAGAAAGGCTGGTACACAGGCTACAGCAATCACTTGCTAACTTGCTCAGACTTCCTACCTAATTTGTCAGTCTGTCCCACGCCTCAGTTTCCCAGACATGAAACAAGAGATAAATTTCACCATCTCACAGGGCTGTTCTCCTGAAATGCTCCACTGCAATTACAAGCTTCATAGGCTCAGTAGACCAAGACAGATCAAAGCTGGAAGCACAGAGCTCGAATTCAATCATCCAGGCTACTCCTGACACCTGAAAAAGAATGCAGCTCCCTACATTGCTATAGCTTTAATGCAGAGTTCAAAATGCAAGAAGACAAAGCTTTGAACTTAGACATTGGCAACTAAAATCTTTTAATAGGTAGCTTCCAGCTATTTTATTTTACAGCAGTATATTCAACTTCAAGGAGTTTTATGCAGCTGGAAGACTCTGGAATATCAACAACTTTACTTCTTTCCTAAAAAGCTGGAAAAGATCAAAGGAGCAGCCTAACAATCACAAAAGCCTGTGTGATTCTCTATAGTAGCTCTTAAACTTTGTTCTGAACACCTATCTCCAGATCAGAGTGGAAACTGGAGAGGAGAAGAGCCATGACAGAGGGATTACAGTATATCTGATTTGACACAAGAACAGGCAAAGACTAATCGGGAACAGGAAACCTCTGACAATTGCAGGTCTGAACACTACGACCATTGTTCTTTCCTTCTACTCAAGTTTAGGAAAACAGGAGGCATTCTTTGCTCTAATTAAACCCAGCATGAAATCCAAAGAAACCCAAAAAATTAGGACCCAATTTGTATGTAGTTAAATGTTAATTAAGAATTATGCTACTTAAATATCCAGAGCATTTAAGGGTTCAGTTTCTGCCCACAATGACACCCCTATGACTGTCCCATATTTATGCCCTCACATAAGTTTTAAGCCATTTTCCAAGGATGCTTGGAAACATCCATACCTATTTCACCAGCCTGCAAGTGTACCTGGAGATTACTCTCCTCCAGAACATCTCTGCACAAAATTCATTCCATTCACACACAAGAGGAAATCAGAGGTCACGCTTGAAGGCATAACAAGACAGCACAAGCCCTATTAGAGTTTAAACCCTTTCTTCAAAGTGTGCTTAGAGTTTCTTACTTTGGAAGAAAGCCGAACATCTGAGGACTATGCCTCCACCGATACAAGTGTCCTGCTTCCCATATCTTAAAGAAAGTTTTAAAGACACTGTGCCCCACTTCCAGTCATCATAATAACTTTTTAGTTATGACTTTGTAATGCTACTTTTTCTTTCTTTTTTTTTTTTTTGAGCCTGTTATCCAATTCCTATTTCCATCCCCCTATACCAAGGCAAATGTCTACATCCCCTCTACAAGTCTCTCCTTTCCTCTAAAATTAACAAGCCTCTGTCTCCTTTCACACACAGAACTCACACCCTTTTGGAAATACTAATTAAACTTATAAACACTAACATGTTACACTGCACTGCAGTTTTTCCTTGAGCATGTATTTTGTTATTCCATTCACCAAGAGTAAAGTCAAACACAACTTTTTCTTTTTTAAAAATCTATTACAGGAAGAAATGCAAGTGTGAGATAAGGAATAGAATTAGTTTCAACATTCTTTTATCAACTCATAGGAGATGTGCTTCTCTTTTTCCACATTCCTGCTGTTTTGACAGCAATATCTCACCTGATATCACCACTGCAAGCTTTTCCTTTCACAAACTGGTGCTTAGCCAGGCAAGAGTCACAGTTCTCCTTTCAGATACCTCATCAGTTATCATTAAGTAATAATTAAAATCAGCACGGAACAGAACAAGGGAAAACAAACAAAAAACTTCAGCTTCAACCCATGCTCCTATTTCATGCAGTGTCTGGGACCACTGATTTAACTAGAACTGTTCACAAGAATCAACTTGTACAAGCATCCTCTTTACTCCTAAGTACCCACTGAGGTTATGCACTAACACTTATGAACTTGTACACAACTCAAAGTGCTGTTATTTTTCCAGCTAGTAAGATATGCTGCTATCCATTTCCAAATGCAAAATTGCTTTTTTTGCACAAAACAAATGAGGCTGTCCAAATAATCTACCTGGGTTGTGCATCAAGAGATGCAAAACAGCAACATTGTGAGAGGTCTCAGAGGCCCAGCTCCAGCAAATGGAGAGAACTGGCCCTGTCAGGACAGACGCAATTTCTCCAGAGAAGTATGCTACTTCATGGGGTTTTACCGTTCCATTTTTAAGCTCTGAGATATGTAATCCTACCAATTATGAGACTGACTGTTCTAGGGACCATCTGAAGTCTCCTAGAAACCCTGACACATGCCGTACAGATGTAATCTCCCTGGAAATGTGCGGGAAAAGCCCACCTGGAAATTTACATTTCAATGCCCAGTTGACACCTGGAGGTATCGCCTTCTTCCAGGCGAGGCTTGTCCCACCTTTGCCTTGCTCTCTAACACAGATCTAACCCAATCACATGCACATCCTTTTGCCTACTGTCTTTTCTCTGGGGCTCTTCAAAGGATGTATCTGGCAAGTGGAGCGTCCAGGCTGAGCAGTGGAGGCCAAGAAACTTTAAAAATTACACAACTCCTTTAACGAAATTAAGGACGAAAATATATTTTATTCTGCTTTTGACTCAGTGTACACACATACACTGTGGTGATCCCAAACCAAACCTGGACCCAAACTGTCACAGTATTTCATATAGGACACAGCCATGAATCATCAAAGTTATAAAACCTGAGTTTAAAAGAGCATTCTTAAGACAAAAAGCCACTTCCTTCCTGCAACCTTCTGCCTGTTATGTCAAGAGTATTTCCAGATTACACGGTGAAAACTAATGGGGTACAAGACAAGGAAATAATTTCCTCTGTTTAGAGCAGGGGAGAGATTCTTCAACACGAGAGACTGTGAAAGTAACATCCAATCTAAGAAAGCCTGATGAGGGAAAAGGCAGTCATGCTCAGAACATGCCCAGCTACAACCTAGTGCCAGGAGCTAAGCAAGCACTCCTGCCCTTACTCTAGCACGTCCTTCGTGTTTTATTTAAGGCCCTAAGTACTCATTCTTTGTGCGATCTTATCCAGTCCCGATACTCAGAAATACATTTATTTCTGACTCACACCTCATTTCCTATTCCCCCTGTAATTCTAAGGAATGTTTCCAGTGTGTGATCAGACACTCACAGGACCTGTCAGTTTTACTGATGCAAGCTGTTTACCTTCTTCCCGCAGCTCTTTTAACATCTGTAGGCGTGTCGCAAATTACCTGTAATTGCAGGAGCCTCGATTTTGCTTGGTGCAGTAGCTGGTCGTACGTACTTCACATAACGCGCTTACAGAGAGCTGCTGAGAGGCAAAATAAAGATTTCGCCGTAAGCTAAACGCGTAACCAACAGAGGCACGGCCATTCCCAACCAAAACTGCTCGCGGGGTACGAGCGCTCCCCGTGACGCTCCAGCTGGGGACGGGAAGCGGAGAGCGCCCATACCGAGCAGGGCGAATCCTGCCGGGGCAGGGTAAATCCTGCCGGGACAGGGTGCCCGGGCCCGCTCCCTCCCCGGCGGGCAGCGCCACCAGCGCTCCCGGCTGCGCTGCCGCGGCCCCGGCCCCGCGCTGGAGCGCAACAAGTGCGGCCTCAGCAGCCCGCTGGGACCCGACCTGCCCCGCTGGGACCCGACCTGCCCCGCCGGGACCCGACCTGCCCCGCCGCGCCCCTCACCTGCCTCAGCGGCGCCGCTGCTGAGGGGCGGTCACCCCGCCGGGAGCTCCCGGCGCCGCGGCCGGCCTGCGCCGATCAACGTGGCCGCTCTGGCGGCTGCGGAGCGGGCGGCCCCAGCCTGGCCGCCCCGGAGCTTTAAGGTCCCTCCCCGTTCACCTGCCGCCGCTTTTAACCCGCCCCTCGCCCGCCCCCGCCCGCGCCCCGCTCCTGGCGGGAAGCCGGGGCGGGGCCCGGCGCCCATCCCCGCCGCTGAGGGGGCTGCGGCCAGCGGGGCTTCCAAGGTGAGCAGGAGAGAGCCAAAATAAGGGTGGGAAGGGCTTGTGTCCGCCCCGGGGCTGCTTCCCGCCGCGAAGGGGCTGGTTTGGGATTGTAGGGAGAGACCCTGAGGGGAAGGGAGATCAAGGTAGCAGCAGATACGTGGGGTTTTTTTCTGGGGAAACGCCTATCTGTTTAAGATAACAGGGTCGTGTTTCCATCTTGAGGAATCCAGGTATTCAGAAGGGCCTTGGGACAGAGAAACGCCAGGTCTTTTCTCTTGGAAATCATTAAAAGAGTTACTGGCCAAACACAGAGGGAAGAGCCAGTAGATTCTGGCTTTTTGCGGTTTGTTTTCCAAGGGCGATTGAAATGCTACAGCAGTGCCCTGCAGACTCGCAGGCTTTCACGGAGCTGTGCATATTTGCCAGCGCAAAGACCTATTTTGAAAAGTTTTCTGTTTCCAAGGAATACAGTTGCTGAGGAAACAATTCACTTCAGGTTCAAAAATCCCTGCCCAAAACTGTGTACCCTGTTTTGCACACAGGCACATCAAACTAAATAAGTGGTCTGTAAACCTCTTAACTAAATTTCCAAAGAAAACGTACACCACAGCTGGATAAACAGGACATTTGCTCAGACTTCGGCTGAAAAACTCAAGTGTTTGTGTGTGTTTGGAGTATAAGGACTCAAATGATAAATGATTTCCAACATAATTCTCCTGCCTTGTCTTTCCACCTTCTAGAATACAAACAATCCCTGGGAAAATCTTTAGCAAAAATCAATTACCTAATTTTGATTTCACATTCAGGAAGAAGAGGTAGGAATTTCCAGCACAAACAATCTAATACTTGAAAGATAAGAACTCGTCATCAGCTGTGGTTTAAACATTAGCCTCTGTCTCTGCTGCTCATCTTTCCTCCCACCTTTTCTTACCCTTGCAGTTGCATCCATGGAACCTGTCCATTAGGACGGTAGGAACATTTGTGTTGGAAGAGATCTGAGGAGGCTTGTAATCCAAATTATTTGTCAAAGCTGGGTCAGCTCTGGGACCTTTCATTAGTTATACCCCATCCAGGGGGAACCCAGGGAAATTGGTTCACTGCAGCAGCTGTAGGCCCAAGGTGTATGATGAGATGCTGAGCTAGACATGCAATAAATACCTGAGGGCTGAGTTTACCTGTGCTCGCTGACTTCTGTGGGAGTTGTGTGTTCAGATGATGTTCAAGGTCCATGTGTGTGGCGTGTGTGAGGAAGGGAGGTGGCTCTGGGCCTGGCCATGCAAAAGGGAAAGCCCAGCTCCTAATGGAGGAAAAGCTTTAGAGGAGACATCTGGAACTCATGTGTTGTTCTCTCTCCAGTCACCCTCCAGCTTGATTCAGTGACCTTGAAAAAGTGACATGTATCATTTTAAGGTGCAAAATACTTTAAACATTGGTTATAATTAGCTGAAGCGGAGCTTTTTAGGTTTTCTGCTGGTTTTCAAGGCTGTGTTTGCCACCAAAAAGAGGTTTGGGTTTTTTGGGTTTTTTTTTTTTTGCAGTAAGAGAAATATTGTGAAAACATAAATCAAAAACCTAAGTCCCATGAGGAGCAGCTTGAAAGAGATGGGGATGTTTAGCCTGGAGAACAGGAGGCTCAGAGGAGACCTTACTGCTCTGTAAAACTGCCTGGAAGGAGGGTGTGGTGAGGTGGGACCTCTTCTCCAGGCAGCCAGTGACAGGAGAAGGGCACATAGCCTCAAGCTGCACCAGAGGATATTGAGGTTGGGCATCAGGAAGTATTTATTCGTGGGAAGGGTGGCCAGACATTGGAAGAGGCTGCCCAGGGTGGTGGTAGAGTCACCACCCCTGGAAGTGTTCAAGTGGCACATAGTGATATGGTTCAGTTGCCGTGGTGTTGGTCAAAGACTGAACTCAATGATCTTGAAGGTCTTTTCTATGAGCAGCTAGTGGAAACAAGGCCCTATGGGTTTATTGTTGCCTAAAGGCAGAAAGCCCAAAGGAGGTAGGCCATGGGCAGAGTGGGGAGCTCTCTGAGCTGCCTTGTATCAGGTTGTCACTGCACTGCCTTTGGGGGTGTCACAGTTGGAGGCCAATACCTGGTGTTTCTCCCAAGGCAGAAGCACCCAATTCTGACAGCAAAGAAAAGTCTTAAATGATCGTCTGTGTTTCCAGAATTAGATAGTATCAAACTATCTATTCCCTAAGTAGTGGGGAGCATCAGGTGAATGACTGGCAGGGAGAAACAGACCAGGTTCTGCTCTACTGGGTAATTTTTTCATCTCTCATCTGTTGAATGATATTTCTCTGACCCAGTAGGATCAGCATCCTCTTAGATTATAAATGATGACTCAACAGACACTAGAAAAAAAAAAGAATGTCAGTGGGACATATGTCAGTGCTGGAAATTTAAGGACTGGAAGTCCTAGTCTTAATCACAGTGTTTTATCTTTATTTATGAGGGTAAAATGAAATATGTTTAGTAATTGACCACTTAGTAAACAGAGTTAAATTGTACTTACTCCTTTACAGATGAGGAATCTTTTATTTAACGAGCATATAAAAATACAGTGTATTATTTAGCTAGCATATAAAATTAGCTGTTAGATAAAACTGTGAAATAAATACACGTGAATTGATTCCTTTGAATTATGATAGCCCTTTCTCTTGCAGTGCACTATAAATACATAGAAGTATGTTTTCTTTATTGACCTGATTTTAAGGTAAAAAGCGAGAAGAAAGGGATGGATAAACGTAAACCCCATCCATTACTGACAAATAAACAGAAGAAAATTAAACTTACAGGGTTCAGAAATTTTGTGTCACTAGATGCCTCACAAGATAATGCAGTTTGAAAATAATTTTTTTTTTTTGAAAACAGAGACAGTTGTCACAACATCCTATTGACCAAAAGTAGCTTTAGATATAAACCCCAAATTTAGGATAAGGTAAGCCTCTTTGATAGTGCATGTCATCATCTGGAAGGTCATCTTCACAGTCAAGGTCATAACCACAATCACTGACTGTCCTGTAGAGCATTTAAATTACGCGTTTAGAAATATTGGCATAGGTCAAGTTTTTCTTCTGAGCACTAATAAAACAGAGTCTGAAATGACTAGAACTGTTGACTGAAATTTTAACCTCATTTTTTTGTACTTCATTAGACTGAAGACTTGCAGAAGAGCAAGTCCAACTGCTCAGTCTTTTAATATTATTGAGAAGGGATAAAAGAGGGGAAAAAACCCGAAACCCCAGGAAGTTTCTTTTCCATTTTTCCATGGCAGACGGCTGCTCAAACACTGTGATGCAGACTGGAAGCAGGAGGTTTTTCTTCTTGAAAATTTCTGGTTCCTTTCCAAACCTTCACATCTCTAATTAGACTCTTTTTGCCTTCTGACTATTTAGCAGTTCAGAGCAGGGAAAAGAAAATCATGTCCAGTCCTTCAGTGTGAGTCTGTTGTACCAGTGTGTCTCAAAGTTCACGCTGTCCTGTGGCACATTTATTAGGGGACAGCAGGAATACACTTGGTACTGATAATATAGACTAAGTCTTGGACCAAGCCCATCTTTGTTGTATGCTGCTCAGGAAGATGTTCTTCTTCAGCTTTTATTTTCAGTTTAATTTACTGGGCAGCATTCCTACAGAGCTTGTGTTGGCCCTGATTTACACACTCTGGGCAAATCCCAGGACCTCATCAGAAAGAACACCCAAAGAGTCATTTCCTTTTCAATATAATTACTTTAATGACAATGTGTAGTACGATAAAGGTTGCCCATCTAATATCCCTGTTTATTAACCATTGCAGCACGTCAAGCATTTGTACTGCCTTGAAAAGCAGTACATTTTTTTCACCTGCAAGGGTCTTACAGGTGCCTGAGAGAGCGATTATGATTGCACTTCTCTTAAATAATGGGTGATGGCTGTCTCCCTCATCTTTCTGACCTCAGGTTGTCCTCATCAGTGAAACCTTCCCTTTTTTATTTTTGGTTTACTGATATGCATGAAAAGTGCCAAGAGAAACTTACTGGCTACTTTCCTGCTAAAGTAACTTGGTGATCTTAGTGATGTCCCCTACTTGTGGAGATAGAAGAAGGAACAGGAGAGAACAAAAAACCCACAAAAAAGCTAAACCCAAAAAAACCCTCAATCCCAAATGATATAGGGAACCAACAAAAGGGGATGAAAATGGTTCTTAGCATTGCCATGCTTAGTACATGGCCAGCCTGACTCACACCAATCCATATAATTTACACTTTTTTATGTCCAAATGGCCACGGGCAGCTGTTTTAGTACATAACCATGCTCTTCCAGGATGGCCTTGGAAAGTGTACCTCTCCTGCGTGCTAGTTAGGATAGACTAACCCATTGTCAGGCACCCATCAAAGCCTCTCCATTACTTATGCTGACAGCTCTGGATATCCAGCATCAGCCTGATTTGACAGGCAGAGCTTTCTTCATCCTTAGGCAGCCCAGTAATTTCTGCAACACTATTGCTAATTTGGAAGCTGACAGTTTCCATGTCCCCACCCCTTTGGTTTATTAGAAGCATTTCATCAGAGCGGCTGTGGCCTGCCGTGTCCTTCTCCGCTCTGGGCAGAGGGGGATAAGCGAGGCTGTCAGCAGCGATGCTCGGTTGCTGTGGTGATGTTTCTCCTGGAGCAGGCGGCTGCAGCAAGTCCCCCACCCGGGTGGCACCTAGCCCAGGCTCTGGATGGACCGCGGAGCCTTCCAGCTGATTTAATTGGTTCATTGTTCCCTGTTTTGATGTAATAAATTCATTGTTCCCCAGTTCAACTTAATTGAGTCATTGTTACCCGATTTAACTGACTGATTGCTGCCTGACTTGATTTAATTAATTACCGCCTGCCTTGCTGAATAAGCAAGCTCCTGCTGCCAGCTGCCAGCGCGGCTCATGGCTCCTAATCCGTGCTGTCTACCTCAGCCCCTTGTCCTATGTCAACCTGCACTTCTGTTCTACTGCCAACCTGCTTTTGGCTCTACTCTAGCCACATCCTCTGTTACCTTCCTGCTTCCCTTTGCTATTCCTGTGGCTTGTCCCCTACCCAAAGAGCTCCTCTCACCCTCTAATTCTGCTTTCCATTCTCCCCTGCTTTTTCCTGTTTTTAGCCCTGTGACTACATCCACTTTTCCTGCTGGAGTTCTCACCACTGTGTCTCACAGTAACCCTCCCTGCTTTGATTCCTCTAAAGCTGCTCTTGAGTTCTCCTGAAAGCTTTGTATTTCACTTGTTTCATGCATGATAGATTGCCCTTCCTATAGTGGGATTTTTTTGTATCCTATTCTGCCCAGGAATCCTTCCCAGGCATCAGCACTTGTCCAGTGCTCTCTTTCTTTTCTTGTGGCATGTTATCTAGCATCCTCTAGGCTCTTGGCTCTTTTTAATCTGTTCCCTGCCCCAGATCCGTTCACTTGCTTTGGGATTTCTGTGTCTGCTGTAAGGGTATCTTCCCTGATTGCTCCTTCTCTTTAGCCTGTTGTTTTCACCTAAGATGTTCTGATGGTGGTTCAGGTTTCTTGCTGACTCTCCACTTTCTGGCCCTTACTTCATTCTCCAGTCTCCCCAGATCTCTTTCATTTATCTTTCTGTGTTTCACTGTCTCCATTCAGCAGAAACATGAGATACAGGTAGATCTTGTCCTCTTTTCTCTGCTGTTCTGCTCCACATTCCATCTTATGTCAGTCAGGGAGTAGGCATGGACTTGTTCAAGCAGAGAATTACTGTTCTCCAAAGTAATTGTGCCAAGGTGTAAGTCTGAATTTTTATTAATGATCAGCACGAGTTCAGACTTATCCATAACCACTTCAGTTCAGTGCATTCAGGTGAGCTCAGCTTTGCCCATGCTGTCATTCCAGTATGCACAACATGTTGTGTGAGCAGATATCCCTCCTGGCTTTGCATTGTCCAGGCCTTGTTGGCCATGACATGCTTCCTGGTCATCTGCACTCTCTCTATTTATCCATTTTTCATTCTCATGTATTGGAAGAAAGTCCAGGAATGAGTGTTTGTCTCTCCAGTGTAAGCACCGTCATTCAGGTGCCAGCTGACATCTGGCTTCTGTATTCTGGGAACAGATCTGGGGTGTGTTTACTCTCCTTCCTCTGGCTCTCTCATTTTCACTGGTGTGTCAATGTTTTGTTGAAGAGAGACTTTGTCTACAAAGACACCCCTCTCCCCCTCTCAGGTCTTTAAGGAACCTTCACTCATAGAATCACAGAATTATTTAGGTTGGAAAAGACCTCCAAGGTCAAGTCCAGCCTTGGACTGAACACCACTTTGTCAACTAAACCATAGCACTATGGTGGTTCTTGAGCACTTCCAGGAATGGTCACTCCACCACCTCCTTGGGCAGCCTGTTCTAGTGCCTGACCATGCTTTCAGTGAAGAAACCTACACTGCGTGGCTGAGGGTCTTCCATGTCACTTGCAGTGAGTTAATCTGTCTCTGCCTTTTTTCATGCATGTAAAAGCAACTGCATTTCTAGGGCATTTTTGTTCAAACCCTTCTGGGTTTCATATGGCAGATGCCATTGATTTCAAATACCTAAAAACCTTGGAAGATGCTTTAGGAGAGCTCAGCCTTTGGGTTTTGGAGCTTGTTTTTGTGTTGGTGTGTTATGGGTTCTTTGGTGTTTTTTTTTTTTTTAATCAGTCACATTTCAGTTTATTTCTTTTTCTTACTGTCTCCTAAAACTGAGTCCAGTTCTCTTAAGTTTCTCTCAGCGTGGTAGGCAGAATAATCTGCTTTTTTGTACGCCAGTTAATGCAACTCAGCCATATTTCTGCTGCTCTAACATCCATTCTCTCCCCTCTATAGGCAATTCCCTTTGAATTCATCTTTGCAGTTCCTCTCCTGTTGTTGGCTTCTGCACATTTGCCAGTTTTCAGAGGCCATCAGACTTTGCAGATCATACTGATACTGGCAATCCCTCTCACATTACTGGGATATGAAGGTATGACACCCAGTCCTGTTCCCATGAAAGCTGGTGCCAAACCTCCCATAAAATGTTATGAGAACAGGACTGGGCCTCAGAATCTTCATTCCATTCTCTGTAATGGCAATTAAAATAACATTAACATTAGAAACAGAATTAGCAGTGCCAGACTCATCTTGTTATCTTCCATCTTCTGTGTCTGGTAAGACATTTTTCTGATAGTGATTGCATTCATGGAGCTGATACATACAAAACACGGATGCTCCAGGCTTCTCATAGTGTGGAGCACATGTTAAGAAAAATTGAGGGCTGCCTTTCAGTGAGTGTACAGTCTGCCTTTCCATTTGTAATCACAAAGAACTCCCATGGCAAAACCATTGCTGCATAGATGGCCAAACACTGTTTGTGTCCTTTTACCTTTATTTGGTGTGAAACATTTTGTCTTTTTCCAAAATGTTAATGACTGTCTGAAGTTGTTCCCTTTTCCAGTCCCACTCTGCACTAGAGATAATATTGCCTCTTTGGAAAACACTGATATCAAGCACACTTCCTTCAGAAATTAGGTTGGACCTGTGCAAGTAATTTCATTAGAACTTTCAATTGATATCATTGCAGTGATATAATTATCAATATAGTGGTGTGAGTATGCTCTAATAAATACTAGAGATAAAACCCCCAGAAGTTTTACAACTTTTTATTTATGCAAATGGTTTTGTCTCAAACTGAGAAATAAAATCAGATGTGTAGCCATTCTGATGCACTTGCATGCAGGGAAGAATTGCAGTGCATTGTGAGATGCTCGTCATGATGCAGTCATGAAAGGCAGAACTGGTTATGCACTGGGAGGTAGCTGAGGTCTCTTTTTCTCCACATCTGGAAATCTGAAGAATTTTCTGTCTTCCTCTGTTTTAATCCTGTAGTTCTCCTTCCTCTGCATTTCAAATTACAGAGCTGTGGTGAAGGACAAGATGTTTCTCTGGATTGTCCTGATGGGAGTCAGGATCACTGGGTCAGCGTGTGACTTCACCCCATGTTTCCAGAGCTGTGGGGGCTCCCCTCATGCTAAGCAGTGTCAGCAACAACAGTTTTAGCCAAGAACTTCCTTTTCTGCTACAGCATCCTTCTGGCTTTCCTTTCTAATGTCTTTGCTGTATGATTTTTATAAACACAGGACAACTTCTAACATGCTAACCCATAGTTAACATTAGTACAGGGAGCTGAAAAGTTCATATCCTACACACATAGCCTTAGAGATACATGTTAACAAAAAGCCCTGGCCCTCCCATGCATGCTAAGAATACCATCAGCAAATGTCACCCAAGTATGTTCAAGAGCTGCAAATTCTCCAGCTAAATCATGTTGGTAATGATGTTCTGTGACTCTGGGCAGGGGTTGTTGAGTAGCTCTAATTTGGAAAGTATTTGTTAGACTTTTCTGAAAGAAGGTCAACTTCCAAGAAGCAGGAGGGGCCTCACGAGGGGCATCTTGCAGAGGCCACATTTCAGGGGCTAGGTCAGGGGTCGTAGAAAATGGATGCATATAGATAACAGCAGAATTTGGACAAAGGAGTTTAACCATTTGTATCTGCTTCTGTTTCACAGCCGGTAAGAGACATGAATTTGGGAAAGAATATATAGATACAAAGCTATATAAATACACAAGTTGTCCACTTGCCTTACTGGTTCAGTCAGGTGGAGTAAATATATAACTCTCTTGTTCAGCTGCTTCACTGTCACAGGATCCAGACACACCACTAAAAAAGTCTTCCTCTAAGATTTGCCTTTTATTTTCTACTCCAACATTTTTGCTAAAAAGCATTTACAATGTTTTATGCAGCTGTGCAAAGAACAAAGAACCATGTTCTGCAGGACAGAGGCTCTGTAAATTAACCTTTAAATGTGAGCTTGATAAGGGCCTACAGGATTTAGCCTTAGAAACACAATATGTGTGGGAACTTAATAAATGCAGCGCAAGAATCAAAATTAATTATCTGCCAAGTTCTCAAATGACTTGTCTCCTTCAAATGTTTTGCTCTCTTCTTCCATGATTGTTCAGAACCTTCATAATTTCACATGCTTTCATATATTCTTTATGCTTTTTTATATTCTTCAGCTGTGGAAGGCCATGGTTTCTATTGGCAAAAAGGATAATTATGGTTAAGGTGTATTTATGTATGTATTTATGTATTATGTGTTTATTGACTTTGCCCCATCACTTGGTAACTGCTGCTGCATATTCACTTTCAGAGGTCCAATTAGTCATGAGAAAATAGCTTCAAGTAGTATTGGTTACATTGACATTTTCACTTTGTAAGTGATCATGTCTGAGAAATGCTGTCATTTACTTTCCTATTGGAGGTGTCAAAACTAATGTCAATCTTTAGAGCTCCAGGTGCACATTTTCCTTGATGCCTCTGGGGCTGTGAGGGTCTGATATGGATGTTTCCATAAATCCACAAAATCATTCACAGGGACCACTGAATAAGCAGGTAACCTACCTACATGTTTGCAGAAACAAGCCTTAATGAGTAAATGGCATCAGTCTCAAGCCCATGTGATAGAAATACATAGTGTTAGTACTGTCCTTATGTGCCAAATATTCCTTAACACCTTTGGCCAGAGTGGAAAAATGGCTTCCTGCTGGTACAGAATGGAAACCTCAGCAGTAATTCACATTTTTCTTCATGACTTAAAGGAAACATTCTCCAGTAATTTGCTGCTCACTCTCAGACTTGCAAGTTGAAAAAGGAGTAGGCTCTCCCAGAGCTTCCCACATCTCTCCAGACAACTGGGCCAAGTATCCCATGTTGTCTCTATCTTAGGGAATGCTGGGCTTCCAAAACATGGCAAGCACTTTTCCCTTACTGGCTATTTAAAAAAACTAATTCACATTACCTTCCTCCTTACCTCCCTTGCACCTTAGCAATGAAATGAGAGAGCAGGTAAGAGCCTGCCTTGAAAGCATTATGTTTAACTGTGATGAGGTCCATGGAACTCCAGGGGGTCTTGTGGCTCATACCCTCCCAAGTCTTCTTTCTCTGCTTCCACACCTCCTGCTGCTTCTTACTTGGGGTGTGTCACTGCTCTTTGCACCTTCTAGGCCAAGAGCAAGACTTTTTCCCTGTTCTCACAAGCATTTTGATTATCTAAGCATTTCAGCAAGCAGTGGCAAAATAATAATGAGTTTCCATGAGTTACTCCAAATGGATTGTGACTTTGATTTAATGATTTGCAACTATGGAGTGCAAGATTTTGCTATGTCAGCTACTGGATTAGAACAGGAGTCATTCCCAGCACGTGCTCACAGGAGCATCTCAAATGCGAAATGCTTTAATCACTCCTCACGCAAGCTGAGTAAACTGGACTCTGCAACATGAGCAGAAAGCTAGCAGCATTTTCCTCCTCAAGCACCATTGTCCCCAGCCCCAGCACTTGCCCAGCTTTTGAAAGAATTAAGTTACATAGACAGAGTGACTGAAGAAGGTCTTGACAAACCTCCCCTCTTGCTTTCAGGAGAGAATCACTAAGTTACGCTGCCAGTCTCTGCAGAAAGAGAAAGGAGGAAGGGATCTTTCCAGCTTTCATCCCTCCTGTGATAATTTTCTGTTCCCATCAAGTGAAGCCACTGAGATAATCTTTCCTCTAGTGCCTGGATCCCCATATGGGTAGGTCAAGGTAGTCAAGCTAGTTTTGTCAGTATAGTCCCAATTCAAATCACAGCCTTTCTTTAATTTGGTCAGGTACAACTCATACCTCATGGCCTGTATGAGATCCTACCTGAAGGAGTAAGAAATATATCCTTTGCCCCACAGGACAGCATTACAGTAGTCCCATGGGGTGTCCTCTATCCTCCGAAGCATGTGGGCTGCTGTGAGAGACAGACATGGTGCTGAGATCAGCCAGTGCCTATTAGCACCCTTCTGGCCTGTCTGCTGAACCCATTAGTATTACCTAAGAGTTTTCATTCAGCCAACACTATTGACCTTCAGTGGCTAGTCAGTGCCTCTCATCCAACTCCTGCTCAGCAGAATGGGATGCTCTCTGCTTAGCCAGCATCTCCCATAGACACTGCAGTTAGGATTACACCCAGGGCCAGCCCATCAAAAGCCACCCCAGGCCGCAGTTGTTCCTAGGTAACCATGGGCTGACTTGCCAACCTGTTCCCCCTGTCCAGGTGCCCATCCAGCCCTCTCCTCTCTTCTTCACCAGCATGGCCAGGGAGACGTCAGCCGAGTGGGCAGAGGTTGGGCAATGCAGGACAGTCACACCCTCTGCTCTGCCTGGTTTGGCATGATGACGTTATTTTCTGGGGCAGCAGGAAGATCTGGGGAGCACCTGGGGTTCATGAGGGATGCAATCTCCAATTTTTTCTGCTGCTTTGGATGCATGTCTGTGTCGTAATCTGCAGTGTGGGGATTACCACATTGACTCAGGTCATGGGAAGC
The DNA here is from genome assembly GCF_021018805.1 of Prinia subflava. Classification (NCBI taxonomy): domain Eukaryota; kingdom Metazoa; phylum Chordata; class Aves; order Passeriformes; family Cisticolidae; genus Prinia; species Prinia subflava. The sequence goes on from NC_086249.1 coordinate 35,023,446, forward strand.
CTTGGCCCATGACACTTAAAGGTCCCTACTGAGTCTGTGCTAGACACATTTAGGTTACAGAACCTCTTTCTGAACTATCCAGCAAACCAGTTTTTCTCCTAAGGAACGACTCTTCCCATTTATCCCAACCTTCTGCCGAGTGATGACTGGACTCCTGCTTACTTTGTCCTGACAGTCATCCCCTTTGTCGTGTGCACTGGCTAACATCTCTGAAATTCTGATGCTCAGCAGTTTGGATGTTTTGGATTGGTTTTTTTTGGATGAAATAACACAGCCTGGCTATGATCTCTTAGGGCTGCAAACCTCCAGCCTCATGGGGGTCCTCCCACAGTGGGATCTTCTGCTTTGCTGTGTAGAGCAAAGAAGAGAGGTCACCCATTGGAAACTGCCTTCTGTTCTTCCTTCCCTCACCACATGCAGCAAAATTGTTGTCCTTCGACCATGGTCAAGATGTCCTGTGGCTGCAGGGGAGGAAAGATTTGCCTCTTAGCCATGAAACCAGATTTGCTTTGGTTGTAGATTATTCTCCACCTAGTGAAAACAGACGGAAAATTTGTTTTGGACTATGGAGTTCAGCTTCTCTGTACAAGATTTTCAACCACTCATCTTGGCTGGGATTGGAGAGATGGGAGAGAGGGGAGAGACCCTATCCACAGAATGGAATCACCTAAGTGCTCCTGACATAAAACATGAGACAAGATCCATATGAAAGCCAAGTGAAAGGCAGACACAAAGATATGTTGTACTGTGCTCTGGTTATCTATGTGTCTTCTGCCAGCAGGATAGGAAGAGTAGAAAAAAGAGACAGGCAGGTACGAAATTGGATTGGCAACCATCAACAGCATAACCAAAATGGACACTTAACAATGTGTAGAAGAGCTGACTCAGATTTTGATGCTGTCTTTTAATTTAGGATCGATGCCTGTGTAGATTGTGGCACATTTGCAGGAGGAGTTCTCATAGATTATAGATGTTAATAAAGCAGGATAATTATTTCTATTTTGTGCAAAGCCAAAAGCCACATCATGGAAAGGTTTTAAATGCAAGCTCAACAAAATTATTCAAATGCAGAAATAAGAACAGGAAGATTGATCGGTGTGTAAAGGATGATTCACATCTAACTCAGACTGCTTCCTTTTTTATGTGAGTTGCCTTAAATTTGACAAAGAAAATCCTCTAACAGTAATTTTCAACCAGGGCAGCTGAAGGCTTCAAGTATTGAGAAAACAGTGGTCTCCTGCACAGAAATAATATGTAAATAGTCCCCACTGGGAATTTTGGAGGGCAAGATCTGCTGACACTTAGCTACATCCCTGTTCTGGTGTTTCCTCAGTCTCCCTGCAGAAGATGGGGCTGCTGAAAGCAAACTCTTTCCTGGGCTGTTTCCCTGTGCTGCAGGGCTGATGCATTGCCGTGAGGTGCTCAGGATATGAAGAAGAAGCAGGGTGCCTATGAAGCCTTTTTACTCTTCACAAGCATAAACATTTCTGTTTAACTTCCAGAATCCCTCTACCCTCAGGGGAAACTGCTGCTTGTTTCTCCTTTTCCAGTGATGTGAGAGCAGGCCTGTTATTACTGGCACTCCCATCCCATGGATGCATTTTTGTTGGTTTAAAAGACTCTGAATTTTTAAAAGGGAAACATGAGACTTTTTTGTTGAAGCCTTCTGTATTTTATGTTAGCAGAGGAGTTTTCTTTGTACATTTTGTATCATCAGGGCCTTGAACATGAGGGAGTTCTTCTTTACCTAGTACTTCATATACAACTTTGCTCTTTCTTCATCCATGAAATAACCACACCAATGAGAAAATAAAAGTCATTGCCTACCTATAAAACTAATAGTAAATTTGCAAAACCAGAGTATAAGGCAGAGCTAAATAGCTGCTCTTTCCGTGTTTTTTATGAGAGATGAGTCTTGCACGTAAAATCCACATCCCAACTGTAAGCAGGAAGGAGAGCTGCAAGGCTCAGACATCCAGAGGATTTGGGGTTGTCAGGTGTTTCTGTGATGTTTCCCAGCGTGGCCCTACCAGGACCATCCTTACCTGGCAGTCCAAGACCTGGCTGCTGCAACCTCTTGAGAGGCTCACCTCCAGGACAGACTCTGCCTTCTTCTGGGGTGCAGAGCCATGGCTGACACAGGCAGTTGCTGGGTCAGCAAAAGGACTGAAATTTGTGCCTCCAAAACTTACGCCATGGACCATGCCACAAGCTACGCAGGAGTAGAAAATATTTTCTTATCTTGATGGTTTGCTACCTTGAGTCTTGCTCTGTCAAATAGAGCCAAGACCTACTTTTCCACTTCTGCTATTCCCTCAAGGACCCAGTTTTATTTTCCTTTTCTTGTATAAGAAAGAAAGAAAGAAAGAAAGAAAGAAAGAAAGAAAGAAAGAAAGAAAGAAAGAAAGAAAAGAAAGAAAGAAAGAAAGAAAGAAAGAAAGAAAGAAAGAAAGAAAGAAAGAAAGAAAGAAAGAAAGAAAGAAAGAAAGAAAGAAAGAAAGAAAGAAAGAAAGAAAGAAAGAAAGAAAGAAAGAAAGAAAGAAAGAAAGAAAGAAAGAAAGAAAGAAAGAAAGAAAGAAAGAAAGAAAGAAAGAAAGAAAGAAAGAAAGAAAGAAAGAAAGAAAGAAAGAAGAAAGAAAGAAAGAAAGAAAGAAAGAAATCCTGAAAACAGCCTTTCTGAAGTGGATACAGTCCAACTAAAGCCCAGGCTCTTAAAAGTCAGATTTCCCCCCCAATTTGAGGGCATTCAGGTCCTCCCTGTGCTAAGCCCTGGGGCTCTGAGTCCATCTCATCAGCAGGTAGTAGAGCTCAGAGAGGGAATCGGACCAGCTTTCATTTCATGTGCCTCCATGACTTTGTTGTGACACAGATCACCTCCCATGTATCAACTCCATTGGGAATGCAGGAATCTTCCCCACCCTTTCATCAAATCATACATCCACTTGGCTTCCTCGCTCAGATTCCCAGCCTAACCCCAGAGAACAAGTGTTCCCTGGGACTTTTCCTTGGGGGACCTTGGACATGAAGCAGGAAGGAGTTTTGAGAAAGAAAACTTCACATGAGCTACTTACGTGTGACCTAGATCTGTCCTCTTTCCAAAGTCAGGGTGATACTTTAACCTTGGCATTGGCTGGCTGGGGCTGGTGGTGTCTCTCAGCTTATACATACAGGCTTCCAGACTGCTCTGGAGCACTCCAAGTTCTCATCCACAGCTCTTGTCCTGCAGGTCACAATCTCCCAAGGTAAAACCTTGGCACAGAGTACCCCCGATCCCTGTGGGCCTGGTGGGAAGTTTGCACTAATTGAAAGAATAATGGCAAACATCAGACATATGCAGAGTGAGGAGGGAGCAAAGGAACCTACTGGACAAAACAAATCCTAACAAGTATGGGATACTAATTTTAAGTAGTAATTCCCATATTACTTAGTGCTTAAGGGCAAAATTCATGCTGCCCAAGCTACTTTCCTCAGTTTGCAATGCATGGCATTTGCAAGAGAGTAAATAGGTACATTTTAACACTTTTCATGTCCGTAAAGATATCTCAGTAACCCATATCCTACATCAGATATTCACAAGGCAATAGCATGATATGGGAATGCATTTTAGTATTGTGAAGAAGATCCCAGAGGAGACCCATTCCTGCTCTCCCTCTCTGAGGGGTCCAGGCTGCCATTACAATCACATTGAGCAAGAAGCAGGAGGAGATGTCCATTAACCCCTTAATTAAGTGCTGAGATGGCAGTCATAAGTCAGGGTGTGTCCAGAAGAGCCAGATGAACAACTGCAAAGAGCAGGACTCCCATTTCAACCCCACAGGGCTGTGGACACTACCTGTGGTAACAGCACTGAGTGTAGATGCAGCTTTCCAGTTCTGGAACTTAAAGAAGCTGATGGTGATTAACTGGCTAAATCTGCCATCAGGAGGCAGAAATTTCTATTTTGGAGCATGGCGGAAGCAACCTGAGTGCCCTAACATCAAGCAGTTGTCAGCACAGGACAAGGAGACAGACTTAAGGGCACCTTTGCCACAAGACTGCTCTGGTTTTATCACAATTCCTTTTCTTTGTTTCCCAGGTACAAGCAAAATGTGATTATAAATTCTGCTGCTGTCTGTCCTGCGAGAGCTGTGTGCTGCAGGAGACCACTGTGGGGTTTATCCCACCTGATTTCCTTGCCATTGCTCTCACACAGAGATGGCAATAGGTGGTGATGATCTACAAAGCTGTTGTTTTAAACATCTTCTCCATAGCCTCCCACCAGGACACCGGGGGGACAAATGACATTGCCAGCCATCCCCAAAGAGTTTGGTAGAAGAGCACACGGTCACTGAGCTGCTCTGCCCAGTCATGGCCACAGGAGCTGCCAAGGTCGTTCTTTCACACAAGGACTGAAGGGTCCCAAGGCAGGAGTGTTTCTTGGCCCTGTGGGTTGCTTTGGCAGGTGAATGGTACTTGGTCACCTCCACTCAGGTGCTCCAACACTTCAGCTCAGCAATCTGTATCCAGATCTCAGCCATCTCTGTTGATCATAGCCAAGACAGCATCCCATAAGAAGAAGCTCTGGGAAAAAATTAATGGATGTACAGAAGAACAGTAGAAATGTAGAAACATTATCTAGAACTGGACTTTCAACATCCCTGGTTCACCACAATCCAAGTTCTCTTGAGATCCTCACCAACAACCTCTTTCAGCATTAGCAGGAGCTAAATGTGTGGGAAAGAAAAAACCCAAATATCTCAGAAGTCAAATTGCTGTGCAAACTAGAAGGCAAAGGAGCTATTGCATGAGATAAATCTCCTTGTATAGAACTGGCAATGTGCAAAAGTGAAACCAATTCATTTTCTAACAAACATGAGTGCAAATTTCAAACAACAGTGAGTTTTCACCTTTAGTTCTTTTCCCTTAATTCTTTCTTCCCCATTTTCCCATCTAAGTTTCATTTTGGTAAATATTTCTCTCTGTTGCTCAGATAACCGTATCGGATTGCAGAGATTTGAAGCATAACTGATGATGAAAGACGACCTGAGGGATATCGGAGTGCACACACCACAGGGGTGTGGACATAAACCCCTGAAATATGCTGGCAGTATGACCAGAGTCGTTCTACCTGTAGGTTAAGTCAAGATAAGAACTTGCCTGATGGTTGCACACACAGGATTAGACAAAACCAATCCTTCATGCTTGTTAAAAATCCACCAGGACTGTTGGCTTGAGGTGGAGCTGAGCCTGCAGGTTGCGGGGCAAAGGGGGGGTGAGCATCATGTGTCTTTTGACACAAAGTTTGATGGTGACCCTCTATCCTGATGGTGCACTCCCAGCTGGGAGGGGGGGAACAGAGGGTTAGCCTTACCAGCCAGGACCAAGGGTTTTGCCCCAGGTGGGCTTCTCAGCTCAGGGCTGGCACTGTAGCAGCAGGTCCTCCTGCATCTGGCTCACGGCCACCCCTGCCTCTTCTGGCAGGCTCCAGTGTCACCCGCAGCACAAGGTCGCTGCTGGGCGCTGGTGGCAGTGGGGGTGGTGGCTGCCCCGGGCAGCAGCCAGCCCTCTGGGGGGTTGCATAAACACGTCTGCTCCAGGCACAGGCAGTGAGGCGTGCAGTGAGTGGATGACTAATGGCCCCACACTGGCCGACTTAGAGCTGGGGTGGCTTAGCTACCTGCTGCTCTGGTGGGTCCCCACAGCACCGATGGGCAGGGGAGAAGGATGACCTCTTCCTGGAGGGGAGGGCAGGTGAAAAAACCTCCCCTCACTCAATGATGCTGAGCAGGATTTGCCCGTTCATACGTGAGGAGGTCTTAGTCTTCACAAGAAAGAGGTAAGCAGAAAATACAGCTGCAGCATGCCATCCAACACTTCTTGCACCTCTTCCTCAGCATCTCCATACAGAACCTGCTCAAAAATTATTTACAAATACCAAGCAAAGTGGAAGGCACAGCTATGCAATGCTGATCATGGGTTTGCAGGATTTTATGAGTGTTGACTGATGATATATATCCTCTTTGAAAAGGCAGGGCTTCTTGTGTCACTTGGAGAGTGCGAAGATCTCTGCAAACAGTACAGGCAAGCAGAAGAGGTCAAATCGAAACCAGCTCCCATAGTGCATTATTAATCCTGCAGATTGTGTATAGTGGAAAAAAAATCATCCTAAACTATCCAAATGCTCTAATATAAAGAACTAATTCAAAAACCCTCCCAAACTATTAGCAACAAATAGAAGGTGTTCTTGACAGTGAAAGCTTGCATGATTTTTACCCCAGACCTCTGACTTTCAGATGCTGGCAGTACTGGAGAAGTGCTAGCTGTGTGTACCCACTTTCCCAACACATGGCTCCTCCAGCCTAGCCCAGGCCTGGTCTGTCCTGCCCCACCACAGCTGCAGTGTGGACAGGCCCTGATGGAGAACATCTCTCCATCAATACCTTGTGTGTTTGAGAGGTTCAGGTGTCAAAGCGAACTCCCAGTGGGAAGCTATGGCCATAGACATGTTATTTTTAACAGGTAAAAACTACTTAATGTTTAACCCCTCAGTTCATCTCTCCCTTCAGGTCTATACCTCTGGCGTTAATGCAGCTGTTGCTCAAGTTTAAACTTTTCTTGCTATCAATCAGCTCAAGAACTGTAAACACTCACATTGTAGATCCATAATACCTCGCTCTCCATCACATGTTAAAATGTCCTGGGACAACTCTTGCGGTTTTATCAGACTTCTGGACCCATTTTTATGCTGAAATTCTTCATGGTGAGGCCATTGATTGGGCTGTGCAGTAGGACAGCAGCAGGCATCTGCTGCCAGCAGTGACACAGAGGAGTGCAGGGCTCATCCACCAGAGCAAAGGGAAGGGAGTGCTGCTCTAAGTGGGGCCATGTTTGTGCCACAGCAGTGGATATGCACAGGGAAGAAAGATTTTTTCCTTACAAAACTGGGGCCAGGGCCTTGGCCATAGCTTGCAGCTGGCAGGGAACATGCAGCTCCTGGCTTAGGAAGAGAGCAGGGAGTGGACAATGACTCACAGCCCAGCCCAGTCCTCCCTCCCTGCCAGCCACAAGTGCTGGGCAGCAGATTTCAGGGAGGAAGAGAAGGACAAAGCCACTCATCATCCACTCCTGTGTTCTCCACTGATTCACTGTTTGCTCATCGAGACAGGGCTGAAAATAACAGCCTGAAAAAGGAAGGGCAAGAGGTGCAGGCAGCCCAGGTGGGAGGTCTGAGCGTGCCAGTTTGCCTGGGATCACCACTGAGCATGGTGTGGCCTGCTCTGGCATGGCAGCAAATCAGTCTGAGGACTGGGAAAAGACATGCATTATCTTCACTCCTCTTAACTTCACTCCTCTTAAAACAGAAGTGGGCATTGATATGGTGTGATTTAATAGAGGCTGAAGATGTTTGCTTGAATTAACTGGAATGCGGGGTTCTGGCCTGGACACGGTACTTGCAGACCTGGACAAAGTGAGAAGACTTCAAGGAGCACAAGAATCAAGAGAATTATACACCAAGGGATTCAAAACAAAAAACATGACTCATTTAGTCCAAGGAAAGAATATTAGGAACAGAGAATGGAAACAATCCTCTAACACATAAAGCCTTCTTGAGGAGATGATTGTTTTATATTATCTGTGTAGACAAAGATATGAAGAAATCAATTTTCCTTCTGCAACAAAGAGTGCTTTGTCAACCTACTAGGGAACATTTCCAAGATGTACAAGGTGTGGAGTCTGGGGAGAGGCTGGAGAATCCCTTTCCAGAAAGATTTTTCAGGAGTCTTTAGACAAACCTTGCTGTGATGTTTCCCTGCACTGAGTGCCTGTGGCAGGGGTCCGGCAGGACTCCCTGGACACGGGGTGTCGTGGTGCAGAGAGGGAACCCAGCAGTCCTGCCAGGTCTTCTCCTGGATTACATTTTGTCACCTCAAACATGACATTAAGTATTCTTGGCAGGAGTTGTGACTTGGCTTGAACAAGCATTTGATAAGATCCATAAAGCTAAACACAGATTGTTGCTCTATAAGAAAGTGTTGAACAGCAAATATGCCCCACTTTCTATGATGTAAACCATGTTAATTCTCTAAGCACAATTCATAACACATCTGGAGCCAATATTTCCATCTACTTATAGACAGTGTTAAGTGAGCTACTGTTTTAATTTTGCTGAGCCAGACAGAGATAATACTCCCAGGAAACAATTCAAGTCTGTTAAAAGTAAAAATGGCAGTGTAAGTTGCTAAGTGATAATGATTTGCAAAATATAAATACTTTCACAAAGGAAATGATTAATTCAGGACATTCTTTATATATCACTACTATAATCTTTTCAGCTGCAGCCCATTATGTACCTTTATCTCACAGCATACTCACTTTTTTTGGTTTTACAACCAATTCTTTTAATCTGCTCGTTTTTTTCAAATTTACACCTTTAATTTACCCAGCCTTTTGCCTGCTGTAGCCATCCTCACTCCATGGAATGATACCCATGGACCCATCACACACAGGATCAGAGACATTTGCATTTGGACACCAAAGACAGGTTCAAAGAATGGTTCCAGTAGCAGTGTCCCATCCAACACAGATAGCTGAGCTCTGTTTGTCATCATCCATGGAGGAGTTAGTGGTGCAGAGTCCATCTCCTGCAAACATAGCACCTACCTGTTATTTATTAATTCCTGCATGACAACATTCTGCCCTTTGCCTTAGCTGAAGACACTGGAGATGAGAGGCTGTAAATCTAAGGTGGAAGGACTGATGCTTGCAGGACAATGGAGAGTGTTCTCACTAATTTAAATATGTCTGCTATTGATACTGTCTTACATGCAGTAATCAAGGAACAGCATTCAGATCTTCCATGGGAATATCTCTCCCAGCCCCTAAGTGCCAAATTGTTGCTCATGGAAATGAGAAGCACAGGAGCTCCACAACTCCTTGGCTCCATTAGTACTTACCTCAGACAATGGCCTGAAGGTTTGCTCATTCTTGAAAAACTGCAATCTTGTAGAAACCTTCATTTTGTTTTGTGACAGTGTTGTCATTTTAGTGTCTGTATGACACTGTTCACCCTGTAAAATTTTGCCTTCTGAAGCAGATATCTCTTGCAAGGAATGAGCATGACCAGCCCATGGCATCCCCATCTTTCTGCTCAACTGTTGGGGTTGACTGGCTCCTCCTTGCTCACTGCTGCCTTTAGTGTGATGTGAATCCACTGACAGCAACTTTCACCAAGGCTGCTTCCAATACTGGCTCCCATCATATATCTAAGGAAGCATTGAGGTGACCTTTGATATAATCAGGAAAGAGCAGTAAAATCTGCTAGTCAGTACCTATTTACACTCTCCTGTTTTTGCAGATTTTTTTTGATGCTCCAACAGCCTTTTCCCACTAGTTTTACATCCATGTTCTGTTTCCCTCTTCTGTTCTATCATGTCACTGCCTCAATGTTGACAATGATTCATCCTTCATTTCAACATGCTTGTGTCTTGACTTTATTTCCTATTTCCTTCACGGCTTCCCTTTTCCAAAAGTTATGAGTGTCTGCTGTTGTGATTTCTTCATTACTTTGTGCAATGGGGATGCCCCTGCAGCACTGGTTTGCTCATACCCTTCTGGAAATTATCGTATTATGTATTGTTTGTGTAGCTTTACCATGTTTCCAAAATGTCCACCACCACTCTATGTTGGATTTCTTCCTTGAGTATTTGTCTTGTTGTTTACAATAAGTATGGGTTTGGATTTTTTTGTGGTTTTGGTTTGTTTGTTTTCTTTGTACAATGACCTAAAATGCTTCCAAAATACCACTTTGGAACCCACCTTCTCAGAGCTAGACTTTACTTATTGTTATCTAGTGTCACCCCCACCTTTTTTCTTCATCTTCCTCTTGGTCTCTTTAGATAAACTAATTTGTGGCCACATGAGCATTGGGTGTATACCTATATAAAGTATTAGGCCATGTTGTATATTTTAATTGTTTCTAATTTGCATGTTTATAGGGATCAAGGAGCTCTGATTTGTACTGACTCTATTTGCATCATCTCCAAGAGATGTGTATCAATCCTTTCCTAAAAGAACTCAAAGACCTCTGCAACTGCTCTAAATAACTTGTTCAGTTGCTTAACTTACACTTAGGAAGACTTCTTAAAAAAATCTAAGCTGTGGATCAAACTCTCTTGATACTTATATTTGCAGCTAGGGCAAGCTTTATACAACTTTGTGAAAACTTGAAAAGTATTATTTAATCTATTTATAAGTAGTGAGCCCAAGAGTGTAGGTAAGTATGTGAAGATGATCTCCACGCCCACAAAAAGGAAAAAAGCTCAAGACCAAGCAAACAGTTAAAATAGCTGTCAGCCAAAATCTTGGGCCATCAGAAGGAGGAGATGTAGAAGGCTGAGCAGCAGGTGATAAATCTGCTCGGTCTTGGGCTAAAAGGGGTCAGATCCCAGTCAAGATTTTTTAACTTGCCATGCTCAGGGCTGAGAGCATGGCTTGAATAGGTGACCTCTGCCAAGGTGCCACCCTCAGATCAGGCTCCTGTGTGGCTCTTGCAGCCATTCCCTCTGCCATCTCCAATCCTCTTCCCATGGGAGAGTGCATGACTCAGAGCACTGCTGGCCTCCACTGAGGGAAAAATGGGAATGCAAAGATGCAGTTGAGCATTAAGTAGGCAAATGGAAAATGAGAGAGACTGTAAGGGGCCTGCAAACAGGAATGGATTTAAAAAATTGGAAATATGGGGTAGTAGTGAGGAACTGTATAAGGTACAAATGAATAGAATAGAATAGAATAAAATAAAATAAAATAAAAAATAAAATAAAATAAAATAAAATAAAATAAAATAAAATAAAATAAAATAAAATAAAATAAAATAAAATAAAATAAAATAAAATAAAATAAAATAAAATAAAATAAAATAAAATAAAATGGCACAAAGCAAGAAGAAACTGAGTGGGCCAGGATCATTACCTGTCTTCCTGGGCAGCGAAGGGAGATGCTGACACAGATCTGAGGATCCCCCAGTGCAGTCTTCCTCGTTCTGGGCTGTGCCCAGGATGTTTTTCAGCCCTGTGCTATCTGTTGTGCTGTATATGAGATTATTGCCAAAGGTGAAAATATATTATCATAAAATTGTCCCCTAATAAATTTCCCTTCATTAAGTCAGCTTGCATTTTAATTGTGGAGACTATACCTTCTCCAACCAGTTACTGTGGTTTTACCAGGTATATAAACTGGGGATTTTAGCCAAGGGTGGAATTGTGTGAACTGTAGCTGGTTCTGATCCAAACCTTCACAAAAGTAGAAGCATGTATTAGGCATTTCATAATTTCCTCACAAAAGGAATAAAAAAGAGGAAGAGCTGTTGCAGGTTTGCCATGAGAGCTTTCTCCAGGTAAAATTGTTGGATACACCACTAAAAAACACAAGAAAATAATAGTTCAAGGAACAAAAATATTAATGTCTCCTTGAGAAAACTAATTTTTGCCGAACAGGCCTGGAAACAAGCAAAAATGTATCTCATTGCTGGGGAAAAGAAAGAAAGAATATGAAGTGAGAGCTGGAGGGAATGAGGGCTCAGAAAAGCTATGTCAGTGAGCATTGGTACATCCAACACACATCACCTGTGTGGGGTCTCTGCTTCTCAGGAGGATGCAAGGAGTTGCAAGGGCAACAGGCAGGAGCTAGGGGTTGGAAGAGCTGCACTGTGAGGCTAAAAAGGGAATATAATGTCCCACATTACAGGGACTGTACTGACCACAAGGGTCCTACTTCTACTGCCTTGTGCCTTCCAGATCCAAACATAAAATCCCTGTGGTCTAAAAAGGCCTTCTGCCAGTAACTTTAAGGCTCACAGGGTAGTTGATCACCAATGAACTCAGCAAGCACCAAGCTGACAGATAAATACTGAGTCAGACATAAAATAGGGAGCAGCTTCATCTTGGAACCTATCATGAGATTAAATTGGAGAAGTCAAGCATTGCTGTCAACAGAGAGGATTAGGAAAAGGCTGAGTTTGGCACTCCTGCACCTGCAGCACACAGCACTGTCCTGGGAGGAATGTGAGTCAGAGGAGTTACTGCCAATGGGCACCTGGGCTGTGCCTGGGGAACTGCAACAGGAATGACCAAAACACACCCTTGAGACACCAGCCATGATGAAACAGGGTCCAAATGGCCAGATACAGAGTTTGGATCCAATCTACTGAGTGAAAAAAATCAGTATTCACCACAAAGAGTTTGCTTGTAGAGGCTGGGAGGTTGGTACCACATCTGGGTAGGAGTTAATCCCCATGTGTAGCTTTGAAATTAAAGATAATCCTCCCAGCATCTGAGAAACATCAGTAATAAAGGGTCACCTGAATAAACTAATGTGGAAAGAGAGGTGGATAGTGAATGGACAATTCACAGAAAAGCTAAAAAAAGAACCAACAAAAAAGAAGAAATACAGCACAATATAGAATATGCCCATATGGCTACATGAGCTTGGAAATCATACAGAGGATCATAAATTTTAAAAAATGGCTAGTCAATACAAGATTTTGCTTCCCTCAGAGAAACTTTTTGAGGAAATGCACACTAAAAGGATAAGAAGCAACCAGAATAACACTGCTCCAGTGCCACTATTGAAAATAAGCTCACTGAGTGTTGCCAAAAGTAAGGGACAGCTGTGGTGTTTAATGCTAAACAAACCAATCTTCCCATGGTAGCTGGGTTTTATTCAGTTCTGGTCTTTGTGCTTTTCTGCTATAAACAAGGTTATCATGTGTTGTTCTAGAAGTGTCTCAACTTTGCTTTAATGAGGCAGCTTACAAAATATCTATTTTTTAAATTACTCATAAATCATGAGTATGGTCATGTTAAAGCCCTCATTGTAGGCTCTAATATCCAGTGGTGATCACCTCTACCTTTTAACACAAATTTCAGAACCTTTGACACGACCACCAGAGGAAGGTCCTGCAACTACACAGGTCTTGGCAAAAGAGCCCCCATGCTGCTGACAGATGAATATTTACCTCCTGGAAAGTTCTCCAGATTTTCTCAGACTGAAGCAATGCCATCAGGTAGATGGCAGCTGGCAGTAACCCACATCAGCGAAAATCAGAAAAGCTGCAGCCAGGATCACAGAAAAGAACTTGCACCAGCACAGCACCAGGGCAGATGGACATCAGCTATCACAGGTAAATATCTTGGAAGAAAAAAACTGATTTTATCAGTGAATAGTCCAAGTTTGTTAGCCTGGAAAATGGGTAAATGAGCACCGTTTACATAGTGCTATAAACATGCACCTACCTCACTTTTACTGATGATTAAATATGTTTGCATTAATCCCTACCTACTGGTTTTCCCTTATAATAAACTATTAGGACACTAAGATCAGATTGAATCTGATTTTATGTCATAATATAAATAATACCTGCATCTCCATGAGAAAAATTGTGTTCTCTATTTTTCTCTGCAGTTGTATCCTTTTTTTTTAACAGCTTTTGCTTTGTAAACAACACACTGGAGTAGTATGAGATGTCTCAGCAATTGAAGACTGCTGTAATCACCCTTTACTATGCACTGATACAGATATTGATAGAGGGGAGATAACATTTGTAGTTAACTTTTCTTTCTAAAGAAGGAAAATCAAAAGCAAATGGAAACATTTCTGGTTTGTAGATGTACAAAATGTGACTTCATGCTACCCTATGAATGTCAGTACAACATGGACAACAGGCACTGCTCATTCCATGAAATCACCTGGCTATGCAGTTTGCTGTCTCCAGTAGCCCTCATGTTTGAAATGGTACAATTACATCTTTCCATTACTGCACAGCTTTGAAATGGCATTGCTGAGTAATATCAGACAATCTGTTTTCGTGGTTGCAAGGTGCTCTGGAGTGTGGAAAACTACACACTTCTGTGACTGCTGCCTTTGTATTAAACTGGCAATTCCAGAAATACATTTTTAACTGCACAGAAATACTTTCTGTATTACTACTAAGGACTTAGTATGCAGATTTCACCCCATTAAGTCGGGCTTATGAAAAAAACCAAAACAAGCTCCACATCAACAGAGCTTGCAGTAAAGATGACTCATAAACAACAACCTCATTTTTTCAGTAGTATCAGAGTCACAGTGAGGATTTTCCAGCCTCATTACTTTCTCCTTGGGCTGCCAAAAATGCCTCCATGGTATTCCTTAGGAACATTACCTATTGAAGCAGACCAAGAACAAGAAACCGTGGCTTGATGTGGAAAGTAAGTACCATTATGGTATTGGAAAAATTAATGCAAGACCTGATGTTAAAGTTTAAACACATCATGAATGGAAAGAAGGGTTTTTATAGTGCTTTAAATTACAGAGCCTTTTTAATGTTTTCTATTGGAAAACATCTCCATTGTGATGACACAGAGGTGTTGGACCCTTGTGGAGGTCTGTTAAAATTACAACAGTGTTATCATCTAGGCTTAAACTAAACAGCTCAAACATCCAATTTAGGGCAAATTTACAGCTCTTGTTGTATAGAATCTTCTAAAAAAAGTAAGTTGAGCATACAGCTTTCCTGTATCCACATGAAACTATGGATTCTTAAGTTAACTTTGCCATATTAGACTACATTCTACCCATAGATAAAAGGAAACAAGTTTCTGGATGATTCTGCTTCTTACACGTCTCTGCTTCTTGTGAAAACAGACATGAAATCCAAGTAGCTGGAAGGAGTCTACCAAGCCACATGATAAAAATCTCCATTTCACACCCACACTCACATTCAAGAAGAAATCTCTTGCCCGCTGAGTACTGTTTTATTCCAAGCAACTCTCCATTTAAACGTCTGGTGAAGAGCAATCCATCCTCGCAACCCCATGGAGCATTTCTTTGAATATGTAAAGAAAATACATTATACTGCTCCATAGAAAACTAGAACATTACTAGTTTCTTATGACCTCCCATTTAGAAGCGAAGCAAGAGGTTTGTGTAGCCTTTCTAGAGAAGAAGTTTCTACTCCAAAAATGAACTGTAACAGATACCAGTCCATAGGTAACTTCCTGTAAGTGATGTACTCTTAGCTGCACCCTGCTTAGCTCTGAAGAACATGCCGAAGGGAGGGACTCCTTCCTTTCTCTTTCTGAAATCACAGCGAAGAGCAGAAAGAAATCCTTGTCTGTTGGCTTGGTACATACAAAGCCTTACCAAATCAAATGTGAGTTTTCCCCTGGGGTCAGTTTTTGTCTTTCCACTCTGCAATAGCACTCATGTGCATGCACACACACACTCACACTGAAGCTTGAGGGAACAGAGCAGATGAGCAGACAGCTACAGCAAACATATTCATTTACAATTGTTTGCTCTAATTAGATCCAAATTAATTTGTGAAACACTCCCTTTGGGCCTGGTAGGCTGCTGGAAGCAGAAGACCATTTGGTTTTCCTCCTGATACTTTTAGTAATTGTTAGGTTAACATCTGCTGGGCTCCTCTTCTCACAGAGAGCTCTTGTCCTCCGTATCTCTATCCCTGCAAGGGCACCACAGTTACAGGTTCTCAAACCCTTTTTGTAACTCCATGGCAATGCAATCCTGGCATGGACGATAGGCGCACTGGCAGCAGATGTCATCTTTCAAGAAATTGAGTCTGACAATGACATCACTATGTCTCAAAATGTTTTTCTGTTTTTATACAAGCAGCACAAGCACTTCTCCTGCTTCCCTAATGAAGCACCCTTCACTCTTTGCCTAAAAGATGGCATAGATGGGATAACACAGTTTAATACCATTCCAATTAGGTAATAGTGCAATCAGAAAAATGCTCACATTTCAACCATCAAACTTACCATGACTTAACAGAAGAACAGGGAAACAACTACAGAATAGGGAAAGTAAATTAATATAGCTCCTTTGCAAGCTGCAAACTACTCCATTACACTCAGAGATTTAGGAAACAGAGGTATTAGAGACTTCCCTCATTGAAGCAATTGAGTATTTCCCTGCATCTGTCGTTTCTTCCTATCTCACACATCACAGATGGTTTCCTTTTAATGGCATTAAATCAAAGGCTTTGGTATGAACATATTGGACACTGCTTCCAATAAGCAGCAGTAACTTACAGTAAAATGCATGCAATAAGGAAAGCAATAAATGTCAAATTGGTGAAACAGAGGAAAACACAGTACAACGAAGTCAGCCTTAGAAAATTCTGTAGCTCTAACCTGAATAAAAAAATACAGGATTTAAAAATATGCAGTTGTGTAAAAAAGAAACCACAAGATAAATTATCCCAAAATATCTCGTATTTTACCATATAATAATTACTTGAACATTTAAGTATTGTTCATTCTGTTGACAATCAAACAAAATAAATATTTGACTGTATCTGGAGCAACATTTCTGATGCAAAATTATCCAGAATCAAATAAAACCTGAAATCAGGAAGTCCAAACCAAGAGGAAGCTTAGGAGGTCTCTGCTGTAACCTCCTGCTCACAGCAAGTCAGCTCTGAGGTCATACCAAGCTGCTCAGGGCTTCATCCAGTGAGGATATGAAAATCTCCAGGTTGGGAGACTACACCACCTCTGTGGACAACCTGTGCCTCTGCCTGACTAATCTTCATGGGGCAAAAAGTGTCTTCTGGAGGCTGGGAACTTCTATGTTAAAAAGCACTTTTTGTCAAGAAGCTTCCCCCTCCTCAACTTACAGCTGTAAACCTCTGTGGGAACTGATGCTCCAAGGTGAGATCTGCTGTAACCCTGTGGAGCAGCTGCTCACTGTACAGAAGTGCTGTCTCTAAAGCATCAATCACACTGGAGCACACAAGTTAATGCCTTCTTCATTAAAATACTTTATTAATAAGCAAATAATAAAGCAGCAAATATTTCATGGCATGATCAAGTTCTAAAAAATCTCAGAGTAAACAGAAGCACTGCAAGATAATTAGTTATGACAATGTCACATGCCCACAAGAAAAACAGGTCAAATCTTGAAAGGAATCAGAACCTTCTTCAGCCTTGTCTGAAATGCAAAACCATACACAAAATGAGGAAATCAACCTCATAATTAATTTACTATTGCTTGGTAAGGCCTCAGGAGTGAGGACTGACCTCTCAGATATCTTAATGTAGGTTGAGCCCATCACTGTGGCAATAAAAAACATGAGAAGAAACATGAAAATTTTAAGTTTGTATTGGGATAAAGTAATAATTTGAGCTTACAAATTTCCTGTTCACTCCTCTGATTATAAAGAAGCACAGGACTACCTCAGCACTATGCCTCCCATCCTATGTTTTACATCCAGAGATGTGTTCTTGGCCCCACCACTTGTGTCGAGCAATACAAATTACCTTACGTCTCTTTTACTGTGACTTAAGCACAAATAAGTGGGTTTGATATGTTCATGCAGACACTTCTGCTAAGCCTGAATGGTAACTAGTAAAGTTACAGCTTTACTAAACAACTTGTTTAGTAAACTAAACAGCTTGTTTGTGTACTGCATCCTCTATAAAAAACACATGAGAATTAGCAGAAGGACAGCTTAAAACTTCTGCATCTGTACTGTGAAGTTACATGACCAGCTAGCACAAATTCAGAGCTGCATAACTCAAGCAGCGGGAGTGCAATGCACTGTTTCTAGTTATTTTTACTACTGTTAATCTGCATTAACAGTAATGCCCCAAGGTTCCAGCTAAGATCAAAGTCCAACTATATTAGAGAGTACAGATGTTCATAATAACACCTTGCAGTGGACCAAAACTTGCCACTGCAGCACCTGAGGTTGATCCTACTTCCAGGTACATCCTGTGTTTTTCTATGTGGAGATGTTGTACCTCCTGAGGGAAGGGCAGCAGTAAAGCATAAATGCTACATCTAAGCCACTGCATCTTTCCCTCTGTAGGGGACCAGAAGAGCAGATCATAGGATCATCAAATGGCTTGGGTTGGAAGGGACCTTAAAGATCATCTAATTCCAACTCAGCTGTCTGAGTTCCTTAATCTACAGCTGTCATATTCACTACAGCTGAGTCCTAAAGAAGCAGATTTTGCTTCAACCAATGTATAAAACAGACGTGTCTGCAGAGAGGTGAACTGGTTTCCCAAGATCATTCAGAAGGTCATGAAGAAAGCCCAGACAGTTGCACTACACCATACCGTCTCCCAAACCAGCTACTAAATCCAGATCTCTTATTTCTCACAGACAAGTCACAAAATTGGGCACATACTTACACAGCAATGCCAACAGCCAGCATCAAACATCAGTGAGCAAAGCCATGGGCACTCAAGTGCATGGTCTGGATAATCAAGTGGTCTCTGGTAAGCCTTAGAGAATGAGGGGGAGGGAATGAAGGGGGAATTCTGCTCTATTTACTCACATTTAGATTACCATACAGGTACAGAAGTGCCAAGGGGAGGGAAAGGAGGAGCAGTTCTTTCCCCTGCATTGTGAAACAGTAACAGATACGAACTGAAGTGATCCTTAACTGCTGTTGAGGTCTCAGCCCACCCTGGGGTGAATCCACGCTTTACTCAATACATTCTCCTATCTGCAGTCACTGCTTTACAAATTAACCTCACTGTCACAGTGACTGGCTTATTTTCTCCAGAGACAAACAGCTGATGTTTGCCTGTTTCAGATCTCTGTGTTAGCAAATATTGTTCAAGTGCTGAATTCCTAAGCAAGTTGAAAAAGCATTATTTAAAATATGATTGTGTTCCTGCATTGCACAATATTAATGTTGCTAAAGCTACTTAACGCTTACACCTCTAATGCATTTGTATAGTAATTTGATAAATTTTAACTGAACTTTTTAATAACTGTTCCTAGTCATTCATGAATTTGGCAAATTTGGACCAAATGTTGCATTGGTCTCTATCTGCATATATCATTGGTTTCCCATTCAGTCTCCTCTTCTGCATGACCAAAAATTTCGGTGTTTTTGTGAAGATCCGCTCTTCATTTGGTCTCTCCTGTTAGACAAGGTGCACCTCAGTCAGACTTCATTTGTGTTTTCAGTTTGGCAAGACCGGTGAGACATTCATCTCTCCATTTTCTCCTGGCATCCAGGGCTTTTGGAACAACTGGAATTTTTTCAGACAGTGCCTGGAAGAGAAAATTTAAGATGACTAAATTTCACATTCTGGGTGAAAAATTTTTCACCAGCATTTTTTTCCTGCTTTCCCTGTGTCAGACCAAGTCACCATCTACATAAACTATAATTTAGGCTATCACAAGAAACAGGTCACTAATTCTTTACATGAGTGACTGGAAAGGAACCAACCCGTATGGGAATAAAAATGCTCCCACTTGGATGAGGTTATCCTGAATGTGGCAATGAAGATGACTACAGAAACAATAAGGCATCAGCCTCTTCCCTCATTTTGCTCCATGCAGTCGCTGTCTAGTCTCTTTGATTATAATCTTTTATTAAGCAGAAAGGAGACAACCTGGCCATTTATGTTGGTGAAGATGTGTTCTGAACCAGATTCCTGTGTGTGGTTCCCCATAAATGCAGCGAGGGATATCATGTTTATAAAAACATTTAGTCTTAAGAAAACCAGTTATAATAAAAATTACAGGGAAAGACACATAGCAAACTCAGGGGAAAGAAGTATCTCTGAGTGCACAATCAAAGTTGTCTTAGAAGTGCCAAGGGAAAAAAAGTTGTTTTGAGAGTGCAGATAGAGACCACAAAGTCATCTTTGCCAAAATAGGACCTGAGGTCTTAGGCTTAAAAGGCAAGTGTTGAGAAACTGGGTAAAATCTGGACCTGCTACCAATGACTGGCAAGCTGCAGTCAGTCCAGAAAAAAATCAGAGGGAGAGATGGAAGAGTAAGATAAGAAATGTTTATTGATTTACTCTGACAGAGCATTCCTGCAAGTCCATCTTTGGCACTGAAAACTGAAGATAATAAAGAGACACAGAAGCAGGTGTTGAAGTGGAATCCAACCTTCTATAAAGAAAGCCAAACAGTTTCATACCAATTAAAAGCTTCTGATAGTGAATAACTCCAAAATTATTATTGATCGTTATTATAAGCAGTCTGTGTTATTTAAGCATAAAAGAATCTCTTTCCTCAAAATGCATTAACATAAATAGGAACACAAAATGCTATCTTCCAGACAGGCTGCCTCTGTATTTGGAAGTAATCTCTGACAGCTGATCAGAAATGATTCAACCCCTACACATGTTCTTTAGTTAATCATTAAAAAGGCACTTTTGAAAAGGCAGAGTTAGGAAATGACAATACTTCTGTTG
Source organism: Prinia subflava (assembly GCF_021018805.1). Classification (NCBI taxonomy): domain Eukaryota; kingdom Metazoa; phylum Chordata; class Aves; order Passeriformes; family Cisticolidae; genus Prinia; species Prinia subflava. Next base: position 35,043,653 of record NC_086249.1, read on the forward strand.
ATTCCTGTGGTCATTCAGATTGACTATGTAGTGAATATAAACAAATCATGGGCTTAGAAATGTTAATACATAAACTAGATCCCAATCCAGAACAGCAGTTAAACACATTTTATCTTTAATTATGCAAGCAACCTTACCAGACTGCTCACATGCTTATCTTAAACATGTATTTGCACACATTACAAACTGGAACTCTGGTTTGTAAAGTATAAAAAGAAGAAAAAAAGCCACAGGTTTATGCAGGAAGACAGAGTAGGAGGAAGACACAGGATGAATATTCATGTAGGAAAGGAGGCTGAGCATAATACTGTAAGAGGAGGGAAGTAGTAAGGAATAGCATGGAGGATTAAATGCCAATAATGCACAGCTGTTAGCAGCTGACTCCTCTGTCTAGTAATAATGTTACTGGTAATTATGTGACTGCCAGGTCACTTTCCATGATGTATTGTCCAAGTGCTTTCAAAAGAGACTCACAGGCATGCGATACTGATCTTTTCCCTTAAAGTACACATTCACACAATAAATACAGACTACAGATACCTCCAGCAGTAAACTGAAATAGTACAAATGTTATAATAAAAGTTAATGTGCTTTGTTCTGAATGTCATCGTTTTTATCAACTCCTTATTTACCTGATTGACTTTCTGCACAGTTTCACCTGAAAATTCTGGAACTGGCCCAAAGGTGTTCAGAACAAGTCTCATTCCTTCAGCATATCTTTCACAATAATTTGAAACACCTGAAAATAAGAGTGAAAAGTTACATTTCAACAGAAATTCCTAGTTGAAGTCAGCAAGGCTGCCTGTGCTTGAGCATTGTCTTAAATCAGAAACCCAAAAAGTCACCTGCTCTTATGATTAAGACACCTAATCATCATCAAGAAAAATCGTCAAATAAAAATCCACCCCATTTCCATTAAGGTTCATGGAAAAATTATTTAGGACATGACTGTATTTCAAAACCAATGGATGTCACATACCAGCAGGCAATGCTGTGTGAGGGTATTGTGTATGACCACGAATATATCTGTACTTTGTTACTTGTGACCAGAAAGCTTCCCTGACCAGAGTCCATGAGGAGAGGGCTCTCACCTCTCCTTCCAGTCAGTGTGTGTTGTGTCTTGAAGCATTCCTGACATTGATTTTATTTATTAACCTGGAGTGTATCAAGAACAACATGGCTCAGGGGGAAAGCATCAAAGGCATGGCGACACAGGTGGCCTCCAGTGAAGGAAAAAGGCTAAGGGAGGAACAGATGGATCTTGGAGATCAGTATCTTGCAACATCTAACTGGAGTTAGAGACAGGGTTTTATAACCGTCTCTGGTGGTTGAGCACTTCTAGGGGGAGACAGGATTCACCTGACAAAGCAGAGAAAAGGCATCTTTGCCAAAACCTTGGCCCATCTGGTGAGAAAAACTTTATATCAGAAGCAACCGAGGTGTGTGGGGATGGCTCACACAGCTGGAGAGATATGCACTGCAGGAAAGACAAGGAGGCGGTGTGCTATCTCTGTAACAGGGCAGCTCAGATCTGTGGAGCTATTCCAAGGAAGGGCAACTGGCTGAGTGCGAGCCTGTGGACAGGCCAGTAAAGCACAGCATCCTCCAAGGGCAGGAACAGTCTATCCTGGTATTCATGAAGACAAGTACATGTATAAAGAGATTTCCTCGGATGAGCTCCAGTGTAAAAAGGCGTCATACAGCAGGTGGAAGCAGGGACAGGCTGTGAAGAAGAAATTAAAAAACACCACCTAGGCATGTAGGAATCGTTTCAGGAAAGCCAAAGATCAGCTCCAGTTGAAACTTGCAAGGATGTCAAGGGCAACAAGAAGGACTTCTACTGTTAGTAATAGCCCTTATTGTTACTAGCATGCCCTTGCAAGTCAGTTTTCTGCCATACTTTAAATGTTAAGTCAGTTAATGCACCAATGTCATCACCTTCTGATGACTGAAGGCAAATACTGCACCCATCTTCAAAAAGGGTCAAAAGAAAAATCTAGGATACTACAGGCCAATCAAACTCTCTTCTGTCCCCGAGAAAATCAAGGAGCAAATCCTCTTGAAAGAAATTCCTGGACACAGGAATGAGAGTGTGATTGTGATAATCAGCACGTAGTCTTCAGTGGGTACACCATGGTTTAAATCACATCTAAATGACTTTGTTGCCTCCTGTGATAAAATAGTTGTTTGCAAAAAATAGGAAAGCAGTGGATATAATTTACTTCACCTTTAGAAAGGCATTTGACATGGTCTTTCATTATATTCTTGTATCAAAGTTCAGGCATTAGGGTCTGTCTGTTTGGACAACTAGATTGACAAGAAATGGGTTCCACACGTAGGCTAAGGGGTAGTGGTTAATGGATTGCACTCCACCTGCAGGCCAGCAAAAATGGAGTATTGCAGGAAATTGTCCAAAGACCTGTACTGCTTAACAAAATATGTTCCTAATGTTTGTGTATAGTATCAAATTGGGTAGGAGTGGGAGGTAGAGGGGTATGGACCAGCTGATATATTGAAGGGCAGGACTGCCCTTAGAAAGGTTGGAGGAATGTGCCAATATAAAACCTTAACAAGGACATATGCAAGATCCTGCACCTCAGAAGGAAGAGCTCCTCGCAACAACACAAGCTTGTGAACTCCAAGAACTCCTGGTAGTGGCAGGCAGCAAGCTGCACATGAACCAACAGCGTGCCCTGGCAGCAAAGAGGTCAAACAGCCTAGGCTGTGTTAACAGATTGAAGTTAATTAACAGTAAACTAAAGGAAGCAAGTAACATCCTTTACTCAGCACTCATTAGACTGCATCCAGAATACTGCATTTAGCTTGTGACTCCCAAGTACAAAAAAGCACTGACAGAACAGAGCAACTTCAGCAGAAGCCACCAAAATGGTGGGGCCTGGAGCACTTGTCCTGTGAGTAGAGGCTGGGGATCTGGGTTTGTTCAGCCTGAAGTAGAGATGGCTTTGGGGGAACCTACCAGCAGCTCCCCAGTGCTACAGCAGAGCCTGAGGGGTGGTCAGTGAGCACACTGAGCCAGACTCTTTACGGTTATTGGACAGCAGAAGGACTAGGGACAGCAGGCACAATTTGATATGAGGGATTCAGACTGGCCACTCAAGCACTGGCACAGGTTGCCCACAAAGGTTGTGCAGTCTCCACCTCTGGGGTTTTTCGAGACTTTATGAAATGCTGAGAGCTTGGTCTGACCTCAGGACCTTCACACAGGATCTGTGAAGCTCTTAAACACATGGTCAGAGAACCTGAGAACCAGCTAACTGGTAATAACAGGTAAAATGGCAAACAAGTAGATCTTGGCTGAATTACAGAAAGACCCAGCTTCCATCAGCTCTGATAGGAATCTAAACAATTGTTGTTGAGGCACCAGAGCATATGAAATTGTACATGTACCAAAAAGAGAAATCAGTCAATTGCTAGACATACATATCTAGTAGACTTTTTTGTGCTATTAATTACCATATAATCAAGGAAGGATAAGGCAGCCTTTCCCACTCAAGACATCAGAAACTGCACCACAACAGTAAGTGAGCATTGCTTGTCTGACAGTAAGCAAGCTGACACTGATAAAATCACAGAGTCACAGGCTGGAAAAGACTTTGAGATCACTGAGTCCAACCTATCACACCTATGTGGATTATCCTGATGATCACCCCAGATCCAAGAAGTTCTGGACATCCACTAAAGGCTTCTGAGAACCATAGAGACTGAAGAATTTGCATATACTTAATTCTATTTTCACTAGCTAGTTATCAAAGCAAAGAGGAGAAACATGCAAAAGACAAAGGCAAGCAGTTACAGTTACCAACTCTTCCATGAAGACTCAGGACATTGTACAGACTGAGAAATATGAACAAGAATTGCTCATGGTCTTATCAAACCACAATATGCAGGTAACAGAAGTGGTTAGGCCTGACTATCACACAAAAGAATGCAAATCAGGTCAAGAGTCATTAACTGATCTCCCTCCTCAACAGTTTCCTGGAATGCAATGATATCAATATGGTATCAATACCTTAGAAGTCACACCCTGTCTAACCCTAAAATGGCTGAGGTTGGAATGAATGAATGGAATCCTCTGACTACTGCTCACTATGTATCATAAACTACACCACTTAGACTGCTCAACACGCCTGAAATCACTGAAATACAGGGTTTCTGAAAGGCCTCTGAGTCAGTAGGAGAATGGGGAACACTCTTGTTTCTGGGCCAAAGAAGAACTTTCAAAGGACAAAGCTTCAAGGAAGTATTAAATTTCCTTCAGCACTCTGAAGTCATGATGACCATCAGCTAAACAACGGAAAGGACAGAACAGGAGAATATGTCCATTGCATAAGAGCAACTTGAGGAGATTTGAGAGTATTCCACTCATTTAAAAATGGACTACAAACATTCTCCAGTATCTGAAGGAAGGAGGAGGCTCTGAGAAAAACAGAAGCCTTATTAAATAGCTTGAATCTATATTTGGTGCCAAGAGTGTGACAATCAGCATTCAGTTAGTCTGTTCCCTTGTGTTATCTACCCATGGAGCATATGCATTCCTAGAATACAACCTGGCACATTCTGGCTTTCCCCAACACAAGAAGGAATGCCAACTAGTTATACAGGTATATCAGTTTTCTAATTATACAGAAAATTAGTATTTTGCTCAATTTGCTTGATTGACCTACAGGCAGAAACCTGCAGATTGCCTAGTGGGCTTCAAAACATCCCTGGCAGGAAGTGAGATTCAGGAAGAGAAGCATTACTGTGGGATGTGGAACAGGCTGTGATATCATCCTGTCTCTTCACTGGGGGAAGAAGCAGACACCACCATCCACTTCCATAAGCACTCTGGAAAGGACCACTGATTATCAGGGTTTTCTGACCATACCCTGCCATTAGCACAAGTGTTTGCCTATTACATTTTAACAGCTGGGCTCACAGACTTTGGCACCTGAAGCCAACCCAGACTGACCTACCCAGGGTATGCTATCCACGTGAGTAATCCTGGGAACCCAAGACAATGCCAAACAAGACTCATGCACAAGACAAAGATAGTTACATGCAACTTGCTCATGTGAGCTTTGCCTTCAAACAGTGAGGAGTCTGAGCAAAAATGTTCCCACATCATGCAATATCATAGAATGTTCCCAGATGCAGAAGTAGAAATAACTGAGGCAGAAGAGTGCAGATTTACTCTGGCAGCAGCTGTTGCCAGCTGGACAATGACAAAAGAGAAAAAGGCAACTCAGTTGAATACAGCAATTCAAGCAAATCCCCATGAGCAATGGCAACAGAAGGAATGGTAAACTGAGTAGTGTCACTTACCAGTTATTCTAGTGTTTACCCAGCTGACACAGGTCTATGACACTTGGACTGAATAGTTTAGATTTGGTACTTTTCCAAAAGTCAATGGGAACCTTTCAAACATCTGGCAAGTTGTGCAATAATACCATAGATCTGAGTGGTTTTGATTGTGGTAGTAATGTGAAGGTAGAATAGAAGACTGTGCACCAGAAATCTTTTTCACAAGCTTCAAGCACATTAGTATCTTGGGAAAGCTGAATGCTTGGATATGGCTGAACCGTGAACTCCTGAGCTGGACATGGCCTTTGAAGCTCACTCAGCCAGCTAGACCTGGAAATCAAGCTCCTACTCACAGTTCACCTACTGCTTGAATGAATCAGAACAATTTCTGGGTGGGTGTAGCTCATCAATGCAGCAGAGACACACCAAATGCAGGCCGGGTAACACAACTCACCCACTGCGTGTAATGTATGAATGAAAAGAAGCCTTACACAATGTCAGCAGAAGAGGAAAAAGTGAAAAAAAAAGTTAGGGATCTAGAGAAGAGCAGCAGCATTAGTACAGCTGATCTCAACATTGTGGATGACATGGTAACATGCAGGCACATATGCTGCATGCCGAGCAGGGGGTGGGCACTGCAAAATCTTTCAAGTCTCAAGTGAAGTCAATAGACCAAAAGTTAGAATACACACAGAATCTCACTCAAGGATTTAAAAAAAATCAATAATTAAAAATTAATAACTCAAGATGGTTCTCCCAGCGTGAAATGCAACTTTGATTCTAGTAATCAGGATCAACTGAATGCCTTCTTGAAGTTGGCACTTGAGCAATGGGGAATATTGCTGAAAAAATCACTTTGCTTTTCAACCGCAAACTCATAGCAAATACTTGACTCCAAGCCTTTAGACTTAGGAGGCCTTTGGTTCAAGGGTCAGGGATATTGCAAAGGTGGATGAGCTTGGCTGGAGCATAGGGACAAGAAGAAAAACAAATGTGACAGAATCTCTTTAATCCTTGTTGATACTACCCAGGGAGCAGCTTAAGCTGCAAGAATTAGCATTGGCAAACAGTGTGAAACAGACAGGAGCACCTGGGTGATGGAAAAACAGCAAGATGGTAAATGGGGCTGATAAAAACCATCTCACTTTGGGTGCTAATGCTGTGCCCATGCTGTGCCTCACTGTTTCCAAATGGAGAACAAGGATGACACAAGATGCATCTGGGACAGAGGAAGAGGATGATAGCTTCCTCTTGTCTGTGTGGTTTGCTGGCTCCCAGTCTAAACCTTCACCTTTCTTGCACACACTCACTTCATCAGTGTTGGAGTAAAGAGGCCATAGGAGGAGGCAGATGTTGCAGCAGGCAGCTGAGAACTACGAACACAAAACAGAAACACCTCCAGGGAAGGTAGGAGTTTCTTGAATCTTCCTTCCACCACTTAGTCACAGCTATGGCAGGGAGTGAAAGAAGAAGGAGTTACAAGAAGTTCTAAGGGAGCAGTATATGCAGGATTATAGAGATGAAAAGGGGAATACTTTATTCCCTGAAAATCCCAAACTCTCTCAGCATTTCTGACTTCAACAGTCTAGTTACAAGAACACGTTACCACAAAGGCATTGATTCAAGGCTCTTCAGCTGCCCATATGTATCTAGGACACACAAGGCTCCAATAATGGAATAAGCTGCTGCTCATTCAGTTTTGATGAGCGTCCAGGCAGTTTCCAAAATGGCTAATGAACTGTCCCACAAGAATTTGTTCTAATAACCACACTTAAGGGTTAAGCAGATCCTTACTTGCTAACTTGCACTGGTGTGGTGCAAACATGTTACTGCTGCAATGCCTCTAGTTGCATCACCAAGATGAACACAGTATTGATGAAGGAAAAGCAACTCAGGACAGATATTTAGCTTAGAAACATGCATAAAATGCTTCACTGCCCTGAGAGAAGACAGAAGTGAAGTTTATAAAGAGGACAATGACTGTAGTAGTAGGAAAAGAGAAGTGAAAACACAACAGTATAAAATGTAGTATATTCATATATTCTAGTTTGTAAGCATCTTAAAGTATCAGCTTTTGTATGCTGTCTTATCCCTTTCTCTTCACAAGAAAGACAACAAGCACGAGGGCTGAAGAATACAAGCAAGCAAACTTGGTAAACCAGCCTGGCAAGGCACTGAGACACTTGAGAGAGTGAATGGGAGTCAGGAGCAACCATCACTGGCATGGACAGGGAACATGCCAAAGAGAGGGTGCTCCACCATACTGAGTATTAATTTGATGACTTTCAACCTGATGGGCAGCACATTAAGATACTGTAATGATTCAAAGAGAGGAGGCACGATGGTCAATCCACTGATGCAACAGCATCAACAATTTGAAAAGACTGGGGTTGGGTTGACTTTAGTATATAAAATCTAAGAAGAGGCTGCAGTGAAAGATGAGTATGGATGACAACAGAAAAAAAGGAATATTTTAACAGAAAAATGGGAACATCATGGAGGAATCTGACATGGTTAGATTATGTTCAGAGAAACAAAAGTCCCAAACTTTTTTAATGGTAGAGGAATTACATTTCTAGACATTACAGCTCCAAGGGTAACTTTCTAAATGTAATCCTATCTTCATCAAGGGTGTGTCTGAACTCATGCATGCTCTGAGTTAGGGTGTGAATTCACAGGACGTTTTGTACAATACATGAATTGCCGTATTAATTCACTTACGGCTCTAGTTATACAAATACTTGGAACTACACTGAAACAGTGGTAGCACCAAAAAAGTTTTATTCTCGTTGTGCCAGTGTTACCATCTCAACAGCAATGCACAAGTATTTCTGCAGGCCTGCTGTGAGCTGAATCAAGAAATTAAACTGAGTCATTATGAACTGCTTGTTTTGTTATATCAGTTTCAAACATGGGATGAATTCCTCAGTCTGAACCACTTGGTGATCATACACATTCTTTCATTAATGCATCAAGACATGTTCTTTGGGAACTATCTATTATGACTTGAGGAATAAAGCATAAAGATTTCTTGTGCAAAGCCACGTGTTCCTTTCAGAAAGCAGGGGAAACTACTTTACACCTAAGAGCCCATAGAAGGAAACTGGTGCACAGCAGCCAGTATCCTGAAAAATTCACATCTTGACTTACTGCATATAAACTCTTTCATCCAGAAAAGCCCTGCAGCTCCACAGAGGCAAACAGCAGTTCTAGAAGGGCTATAAACTGCCTTCTTCAGCCTATTGGGAAGGGAATTGAATGCATGTAAATACGTATGAAATATATGGTGAGTTTATGAAAATTAAAAAGGTTTGTATGTTTATATACCACTGTGATACTTCATCTCAGTAGTACCCTCTTACAAATATCCTGAATTGGGTTGAGATATTTTATAATCCTGAAACGTAACACATAGAATGGACAGAAAAGAAGGCAATCTTCCTTTTCTTAGATGTTACTACCTTTGAGGTTCTCACACCAGCTGCTGACCAGCTTGCAGTTCAAAAGCTCCAGAACTGGGTTAAAGCTTGGTTTGCTCCCTGTACAGCAGCACTGAAGCAGTGGCTGCATCTATGGAAATAATTTCTGCTCTTGAAATAGACAGCATATCTGTTTGGAGTAATTCTTTGAGACCACACTTGGCTATGTCTTGTCCAACAAAACAAGTAAAATTTCCTCCCTTTGAACTATGATTTATGATTCTCCACTCTTTCCTTTTCATATTTTGTGCTTTTCACATAGTACAATCATTCTGCTCCTACAATCCAAAACCAATTCACCTGGCAGGTGCTTCTAAGATGAATAAGTACTTCTAAGTACTCCCATGTTCTGTAAGAGAAACACAATTTTGATCAATTTTGACTCATTTCTAGTTTACTGGATATTTGTACTTACTTTATGGGGACCATACATCAGCCCCAATTTCCACATAACTCCTATAGACACCTTCATAAACACCTTAGTGAGTGACAGGTAGAATATAATCCTGGAACGGTGTTTTTATAAATGTGGGAGAGAAAACAACAACAAAGATCCTTCAACCTCCTCCCACCCAGCTCTTCTGCTAAAATTGGCAGTTTAGATCAAGTTCCAATTATAGCTCACTAAATAACCTAGTAATAAAATAACTGATCTAAGCCAATTGTGAAATATATATGAAGAACTTTTGCTGCAAACCTGTAAAACACAGGATATGACAGTCTAGCCTCTGCTTCTACAGATGATTGCTTGCAAGGGCTTAAAAAAAAGAAGAAATGAGATTTTTCAAGAAACATGACATTAGGAGATATAATCTCACTGAGGCTGGACCATCTTCACTGTATTTACAGACTGCCCAGTACATGTACAGGTGGGATGCTGTGTCTGCTAACATAATCCCACAATAGCAAAAAGGCAAACTGACTGCAGTGAAGTCTACTGATCTTCCTTGTAAAAGACGTAACAGCATTTGTTGTGATGCTGGCATGTGAAATCATAAGAAGACAAACTCAAAATCGGAAACAGATATCAACATTAATTTTATTTGCTGAAATCAACAATCAACGTTGTATTATTATGCAATTTGGGTATGCTTTTCCGCCCCCCCCAAAGCAGTTTCCTTCCTGTCCCTTGCAATTCAGTCTTCAAACTGTTGCTGTCTCTGCTCCTTTTAATGACTTGACACTGTCATCTTATTCCATGTTCAAGGCTGTTGGCTCACTGCCATAGAGTCAGCATTCCTAATATTCATGCATTGATTAAATGGTAACCTAAAGTGGCCTAGACAATAGGTTTGATAGGATCATTTATAAATATGGAGGAAAGAATGTAAGAACTAACAGAGGCAAAAAGTGACATTAGCCCATAGGAATTTCATGGGAGGATCTTGATATATGCATCCCACAGGGAAAGAAGAAACACTGATCTCAGAAAAAATAATTGGAATAAATTTATTCAAGTGCAAAAAATATCATATCACCAAAACAAAACAAAGGGACTCTCCCACAAATGACACCATTTTCACATGCTTCCTCCATCCTTCCTCACTGATTAACAAAGAGTTTGAGACTGTGGGCAACTTATATCTTATAGCTGTAAAAATAGGCAGCTGCTGCAAAGGTAGTGAAGCTGATAGGCTAATGAAAAGGACAGAGGCAGTTTCTTATATCTACCTCCACTTCCTTCCACTAATAAAAAAAAGAAAGTATTAGTACAGTGCATCAGAGAAAGCTGTCATAGAACCATAAAGTGGTATAGGTTGGAAAAGACTTCTAAAATCAAGTCCAACTGTTAATCCAGCACTGCCAAGTTCATCAGCAAACCATGTCCCTGACTGGCACATCTACATGTCTTCAATAACTCCAGGCATGGTGACACAACCACTTCCCTGGGCTGCCTATTCCAATGCTTAACAACCATTTCCATGAAGAATTTTTCTCTAATATTCAATCTAAACCTTCCCTCGTGCAACTTTAAGCCATTTGCTCTTGTCCTATCACTTGTTACCTGGGAGAAGAGACTGATCTCCACCTGGCTGCCCCCTCCTTTCAGGCAGCTGTAGAGAGCAGTGAGGTCCCCCTGAGCCTCCTTTTCTCCAGGATAAACACCCCCAGCTCCCTCAGCTGCTCCTCACAGCACTTGTGCTCCAGACCCTTCCCCAGCTCCGCTGCCCTTCTCTGGACACGCTCCAGCCCCTCAAGGTCTTTCTTGCAGTGAGGGCCAGAACTGAGCACAGCATTGGAGGAGTGGCCTCAGCAGTGCCCAGCACAGGGGGACGGTCACTGCCCTGCTCCTGCTGCCCACACCATGGCTGAGCCAGGCCAGGATGCCATTGGCCTTCTTGGCCCCCTGGGCACAGCCTGGATCATGTTCAGCTGTGCTGACCAGCACCCCCAGGGCCTTTTCCACCAGGCAGCTTTGCAGGCACTGCCCCCAGCCTGCAGCACTGCCTGGGATTGTTGTGACCCAGAGGCAGGACCTGGCCCTTGGCCTTGCTGAACCTCATACAATTGGTCTTGACCCATCCATCCAGCCCGTCCAGATCCCTCTGCAAGGCCTTCCTGCCCTCCAGCAAATCAACACTCTCACCCAACTTGGTGCCATCCGCAAATTTACTAAGGGCACACTTGATTCCTTCATCCAGATCATCAATGAAGATATTCAACAGGACTGGGCCCAACACTGAACCCTGGGGGACACCGCTAGTGACCAGCTCCCAGCTTCCACCACTCTCTGGGCCCAGCCATGCTGCCAGTCTTTTACCCAGTGAGCAGCTAGTTTCTCCAGGAGAACGCTGTGGAAAATGGTGTAAGTAAAATCCAGGTAGACAATATCTTTTCCCTCATCCACTACGCAGATCACCTTGCTTTAGAAGGAGATCAGGTTAGTCAAGCAGATCTTTGGCAATGAAGAGGAGGTCCATATTATTCCACATTATGTGAAGCAATTCTGGGCAACCAAAGAGAAGTTGGCACTGGCATAGAACTATGAACATAAGCCATCATCTGTCCTGACATCAGCAATTTTGCTTTAAACTGTCTCTGATTCAGAGACAATGCATCTGCAAGTTCAGGAGTGAAGCAATTCTCATAATCCAAGTTACTGAACCAGCTGACAAGGTGCTGTTGTGGAAGTGGTTCAGTGCACCATGGCCTACATGATCCAGCAGCAGAGCAGAAGCCTACCATGTCAGGGACCATACAAAAGCAAAATAAAGACACAGCCCATAATATAAAGAGCTAGTATTTAGTTGATCTTAGCTTTTTGAAGTTTTTTGTGTTTTGTTAAAGTCTTTGCTCAAACCTATGTTACACTGATGAGTAATTTTTATTTCATTTTACGCAATCCACTTTTTATTTACCTGAGATTCACATATACTATTCCAAAAACATCTAAAAAGCTGTATTAATTATGAAACACAAATGTCAAACTGTTACTTGACTGCTTTGTCAAGTCAGCTTTGAATGTACAGAATTTTGCTGACAAAAGCAGTTTTATTTCACTCAAGATATAAGCACAGCAGCTCCAGGGATATTTACACTGCAGCTTTGCTACAAATTCAGCAGCAGGGGGTACTCATCTATGGAAAGTGGATTTTCAGTTGACACTGGATTATCAGCTAAACTTTTTCAATAGTTTTTTCACCTGACACTCAGACAGTTCTGAACTATGGCTACAGCAATGTTATCAAAGTATGACAGGATGAATCTTGGAAAAAATTTATTACACAGCTGGTGTTTTAATAGTTTGTCATCTTTCATCCGATCATTTGTAACAGGATAATCAATATCCATTTCATTCCATTGACCTCATGTTTTAAATAAGTTTTCCTTACCATTACATTATAAAAAGAGACAAGTCATAGTTGCAGCAATCCTAACCTGCTTTGTTACATAACATTTCCAGAGTCTTGTGCAAAGCAAGCCTTCCCTTCATACCCATAACATTTTACACGACCTACCTTCTGCATTAAGATGCATGGTTTCCAGAGGTCCAATAAATGCATATCGCATTCCCAATCCATCAGACATCACAAGGTCTAGATCAGTAGGAGATATTACTCCTTCCTAAGCAGCAAAAGTACAACAGGAAGGAAGACTGGTGAATGTTTGCTTTTAATGCAAAATTTCCCATTTATGTATATAATTTAAAAATTAAGGAAGTAATGAAAACTAAGGCTAGAAATAGCAGTTAAGATTGCAAACACATCTGTTTGCCAGAAATGTCGATCTATTATGCAAGCCTTCCCACGGTTCAGCATAAGCAGTCATTCATATCTCTAGGACTGTACTTCATAGTCCCAGAAACTGAGAAGAAAGCAAGCATGACACTCGTAGTAGCATATGGCCAAAAGAGTTTGTATCAAATTCAAGTACTATGCCGACCTTTTAAATACAGGAAATTTGGCTAAATGTTACATCTCCCTTCATATTCTCTTATTTACGGATTTTTGGGCAGAGTCCCAGTTAGCAGAATGGCGGTGCACCAGAGGATACTGCTCCTGAGGCCACCTGCAAAAAAGGCTGGGCCAAACACACAGGCAATGCAGTTGCCACTCGCTCCCAACAGAACTTATTGAACATTCAACCTACCCAGCCTCAACCTGGCCAGGGTTCTTGAGTTCTTTGCTAGCCTCGCATCTCAAGAGCTGGCAGGATATGGAGCAAGCAAAATGAAGCATTTCTCATGTTAAATGTTGAGCATTGCTATTCCACCCACATGTAGCACTCACAAGAAAGCCAATGCCTCCGCCAGGTTGGGACAAGCACAGACAGGCTTGTAAAAAATGATTCACAGTTCTTTACCTGAACAGATTTACTTTAGAAGAATACTGTTTATTACATGAGGTTGTTTTCTACCTACTAGAAAGATAAGAATTAATGAAGACTTGTTCTAACCCCTTTCATCAGATAAAGCTTGGTTTCAAAAACTTGACCTCTTTGTTCCCAGAGACATGAAAACATTTCCTTCTGGGTAGGAAGGTGGAAGAGATGCTGAACTGCTTCTAATTTATCTTTTCACTCTACTCTGAGGTGCTCGGCCTACTCTAAGCAAGTGCCTCTTCCTTAACAAGCACCTTTAAGCTTTAGAATACTCATAAACTCATCTGCTTGGACAAAACCACATAATTTTCTGCTAAATTTCTCTCTTCCAGGGCCCTGTCTGAATGCCCCTTTGTATCACACAGTCATGGGCTAGAGTTACGGGCACACAGGACAGCTCTTCTGATCTGAAGTAGACATTGACATCTGAGCTAGACATCTAGACTCTTTATAATCACCAGGGAGAAAAAGGAAATCAGCATCCTAAAGCAGTAATCTAGAGTAGGTAAGATGAGTTGTGTCCTAAAAGGGCCTAATTCTCCTCACTGATTGAAAGATGAGTAAGAAGCTTAGATATCACTGTCTTCATTTTCGATGTCCCATCTTAAATGAGCTGCATCTCACCCACTGTATCTTCCTGTGTCCATCATTTACATCATCTACTGCTACTTTAGAAGAAACTTAAAAGTCACAAATCAACATAACTTCTACAGCTGGCCACAGACATCAAGTTTCATCAACTCATGCTTAAACTGAGACTTTTATAAGACAACCTCAAGACTCAACCTGTTAGGAGGCATTGTTCCTTTCAAAACCAAGCCTGTCTGAATCCCTGTTGCAGAATTCTACCTTGAAAAAGAAGAACTGATATAATTATTAGGATCAATGTACCATATATGGAACACACAGTTTTCCTAACGATTAGCCATAAAATGGCAGGGATAAGAAAGCATCATTTTCTTCAAATTAAAGGTAAAGCATAGACATGGTAAAGTAACTCATCTAGAGCAGATAGAAAAGTCTGCATAAAGACAGGACTAAACAACAACCTCAGACAGAATTCAGATTACAGACCAGCATCAGGGTAACTAACAGAGGCACTATACGTTCTGAAAGCTTTTTCCCCTGACATAGCAACACAACTTCTCTGAACAACATCAGCAAAGTCAACAAAAGTGTTCCTCTGTTTGGAGTGCTTCATCCAAACAATGAGTTGTGCTGGTAAAGCTGTGCTTGATGAGTGGTTTTCCCCTGCCCCCCTGGGTGACATGGATTTGTGGACAAAAGACTAACCACAAATTCCAGACAAGCATTTGAACCACAGCAGCAGTGAAAAACTGTAAACATAATGTTGAAAGATTTTAACAGGCTCTTGAAGTACTTCACAGTCATTGCAAATTAATTTCCAAATTAATAACTTACTTTCTTTGGATACCATAGTCCTCAGCTATTACACTGGTATTTAAAGACCAGGTGCCCTCAGAATCATGAGATGAGTGCTTTGCTCTTGGCCTTTTAACTATGGCTGCAATTTGATGTTTACAGCTGCTGAAAGGCAAGAATTGTTGCTACCAGAAGGAAACCATGACAGATCCCTTTCGTTGAGGGATACACTGTTCTAATCAAATGAGCTCAGCTTCTTCCTGTCAAAGACACCCTCCTGAAGAAAAGCTTGTTACTTCTTCTCTTCATAAATTAAGAACACATAAATGACAAGCAAGTTAGACCTTCCTACCCTAGGGAATAACCCTACTCCCATTTATGATAAGGAAATGATAACTTGGTGGAATGACTCATCAGGCTGCAAGTTCAGCAAGGTGTCTTCCACAAGGATTGGTGTTTATGCTAAGCACTAAACAAGAAAGAGTTCCTATCCGGTTTCACTAAGTGTAGGTGTGAATTAGTCTTCCCAAGGGGATTTTTCATCCTGGATTACCCTTCTGGTAAGCTTCTGCCTCCAGCACTTGTCAGAGGGAAGAGGAAGTATGTTAAGAGTTCACTAGAAACTCTGACAGCTACAGAATTAAGATTTAAAATAAATTCCACCAAAATCCTCAGTGATCCCAATAGCCAGTCAATTTTCAAAATCTAGACTATCTCAGAATCCTCCACACTTCTTACAACAACATTTATATACCACAATCTCATTTCCCTAGAAGTTTTAACCTCCAGTGATACCACAGGATTATCCTAATGAGCCTTTGGTACTTTATTGGTGCTTCTCCCTACACAGGGACTCTTTTCACCTTTCCAGAATCCTGTGGTGGTTCTGCAGTCTGCAGCATTAGGCTCTGACCCAACCTGTTTGGTTTTAATCAGCAGTCTTTCTTTCCATCTCTGGGTCACACCCACATCACAGCTTCTGTCACAGACTTGGTTTGTAATCATACCAAATGCAATGGCCAAAAAACATCATAATCTTTCTGATTCCACAAATTCATGTTCTCCTGCTCACTCCAGTCTGTTATAGAATTACTTTGGACTTCACTGCCTCCTGGACCACATACTTTCTGTTTCCAAATCTGCCACTTCATCCTCTGTATTTCCCACATCCAGTATGTTTTTTCTTTTCTGATTGCCACTAATATATGCATTTTCTCTCAGGAGTACTTGTTACACCCTCCTCTTCACTATCACTTCAGTCAAGTCCCTTCCATTCACACCCTGATATGATCTTTTTCCAGTCTTGTCATTTTGAATATATGACATTTCTCCCATATCCCTCTACATCTCTCAATTTCATAATGTTTAAGAAACTTGTTGTCCTGCACACTTCACACCTCCTTGCTTTGCTGGCCTTTATCTTCCTTCTTACATGGCACTCTCACTCACCTCACCCTGTGCGAAACACTTAGTAACAACACTATTCTTCTTCCTGTCCCTTAACTTCCTTTTTATGATATTCCCCCTTTTATGGGGCACTGTAACTAAATGTTTAATCCTATACCTTATCTTCAATCTTTTGGAAAAGTCCTCTGAATAACACTGTAATATAATTAATAGTAAGGAATCTGGACTTTAAAAGTCTTGCCAGCATTTAAAGTCTGCTAGGCCAGTCACTTGACAAAGGAGGGGTATGTTAAATTAATGATTGAAGCCAGTGCACCTGATTGCCACAAAAACAAACTAAAATGGACACATAGCCAAACCATGATTTTATTTTCCAAAAGATTAACAACAATTGAAGAGCTGTCCGTTCTTCTCATGTTTTACGACAACAACATAAAAGAAAATCCACTTTTAAAGAAAAAAGAATCACATTAAGACAGTATTAAAATCTTATACAGAGGTAAGTAGAGTATTTACACAATCCATCCTGTAACAGTTTTAACATGTTCCTAAAAGCAGCTGAAATTCCTCTATTATGTCAAGGTTAAAAATATGTCATGCTCCACTTGATATCTCTGCTGCTGTATTTTATGACCTCCTTGCAAATTCCAGGTGATGCTTAGGAAAATATTGCAAAAAGGTAGAATTTCACTCAGTGATCCACAGGTAAATGACAATCATGTCTACTCAGAGTAAGGCTTGAGACTTCTGAACTGTTGTGAAAGTGTTTGGTTGTTATTTTCTGGATTATGTTAACCAAAATTTTACCTTAAGAATAAGATAAAGTCAAGCTATTTAATTAATACCCTTTGCAACATAATCCTAAACTACTCTAAAGTGTACTGGTACCAGTAGAAGTACAAAAGTAATGATGTCTACAGTGCACAGTGTGCTTCCCAGGCAAATAAAGGCAGTAACCTTCTGCTCCAAGAGTTATGAACAAAATCAGACACACCAGTGACCACTGTTCATTAAGATGTGAGAAAGTAAATAAATGGTAACAGAGAATAACACAGAGAAAACAGTTTGAGGTATTTTTCCTGTTACTGGCTAAAGGTTATTCTAATGGTTTCGAACTGGTAATATAAAAATTTAGGGTTGATAAGAGAGGAATAAGGATCTTAAACCTCAACATCTCACAGTAGTTCTTTTACTCTCATTATTTTCAGCTTTGCAACATTTCTACCAAAGCCCTAAATTTGAATACATAAATAAGAAAGCTACATGAATGCCGGTCTCAGATAGGCTATGAGGTCCTACAGAAAGTCCCCAGATACATGACCTTAAACACACAGAAGGGAGTACTCCCAGTGTCTGCTTTATCATGGAATAAATGTGGAGCATGAGGAAATAGAGATAACTGATACAAAAATTTCCTGCCACAAACACCTGCACTGCCCAAATGCTTGTGACTTGCAAGTCAAAGTAATCTTTGAAAAGACATCTTGTCACAAAAATACTAACTCGGACCCAAAATGAAACATCTCTTTGTAGCATCCATGCCTCAAAAAGAAGAACTTGCTCAAATTACATCTTTTAGACCCATAAATGAATCATGGTCTTTGCTTCTAAGTTCTTGTAAAGTCAAACTTCTGCATTCTGTAATCTACATTCCTAGTTATCCACATAAGCAAAGTTCTCAGTATTCAACTGTACATCTACAAATGAGTTTTCTTTCTTCTACTTTCTTACAAATCGGATCTCAGCTTGCAAGCCTATTAATTTTTTACCACTTCACCACAATTCCCACTCCCACATCCAGTCCAGTCCTGCATTCACAGCACTCGTTTTGTGCCCAGCTGTAAATCCCAGTCTCCTTGTGTGTGCAGCTGGGAACCCCAGCACCTTTGGCACAGACAAACTGTATCCCAGTACTCAGGTTTCTCATTGCTACTTTAATCTCTTTGCACTGCATTATGCTTCTCTCTGTGCTCTGCCATCCATGCCACATGCAATTTGAGCACCATGTGGAGTCTTGAGCCTGCTCCCAAAGTGCTAGCAGAGCCTTACCTCTGGCTGTGTTAAAAGTGTGTCCTACTCTTGGACCCACATGGCAGAAGTCAGTGAGCCCCACACAACATTCAGCAAGCAGATATCTTTACCTCATTTCTTTCTACACAACTGCATCTTTACTTCCATGCTCTGTATCAGAGCCTTTCTCCCATCACGATTCCTCGCCCATGTCTCATCCATCCCAACACAGCGCTGCTAAAGAAAAGAGGAAGACTGGCAGGTTGTCAGTTTCCCAGATAGATTTGGGAACTCAAACATATTCTGCAAGCTACTCAGCCTATTTATTATAAAGTTTTCAAGATAAATGTTGTAAGTACAGCTGTACTGCATGTCTGTCCTACTATCAATGACTTTAAGAGGACATAAGTAGTTCTACTGGAAAAACTTCCACTAGTTTCTTTATTGAAATAAGCTCAACTGACAGAAAAAAACCACAACAACAAAAAACTCCCAACCAACAAAAAAACCCCACCAAAACAACATAACAATCCACCAGTGCTTCTCAGAGTAATGAAAACATTTGTTCAACATGTTACCAATGTGAGTAAAACTTGATTTTTAGGAGTCTCTCAAAGACTGAGAGTTGGGTAGATTTATGTTTCCAACAGTAAAAACTGGAAAGTGACTTCACAATCAGAAGCAAGAATTATGTTTCCCCGTTTGGAAAGTTGAATACACCAAAAGAACATGACTTGCAATAATAAATAAGTTGGCAGCACAACAGTAGGAACACACAGATTGCCCCAGGCCTGCAGTTCTCACCTATCTGCAGTGATTCTCCTCCCATCAAAGGCACTGTGCAGCCCAAAGTCACACAGCTGAAACTACACCTTTGACAGCTGCTATTGTTCAAGCTTCTGGAGTGGAAATAGGGCCACCAAAGTTGCTACTGTTTAAATGTGTATTTGGCTGAATTATACAAGAATGAAATTATACAAGAACAGAACAACTTGGTGTTGGGAGGGATGAAACCTACACTTTGAAACTTTGATTTACAACAAAATCAACTTTCTTTATCTGTCAGTCGTTCAAGCACTATTTTATTACTATTCACATCACCACTACTGCCACAAAAGAATCCACACAACAGGTTCATACTAAATGTTTGCCTCAACTCAGTACTTCCTTTCCAACAGCAGCCCATTAATTGTTCAACAGCAAGATCAGAGAATGATATTTTCAGGGGTATGTACTGTGCTGCCTCAGCTCCCAGCAGTCCAGTCTCTGAGACTTTGAAGCTGGAGGGTGCTTCTGCACAGTCCAACATGAATGTGACTAAATGATCCCCGGATCCATTCACATTTTTAGCATCCTAGGTTACTATGGCAGTGGCTTCCACCATTGAGTTTATGCTCTCAGAAATGTGAAAGAATCCTGTTAAATTTTTGAGGCATTACCTGAATTCCTGTGCTGACCAAGTGTGACTGGTCCACAGTTTCCCAACAACTCTCTGAATTCTTATAAAAGAGGTAAGGTGTGCTAACTTCCATTTTTGCAGTATTATGCTAGATAGTGTATAAAAAGGTGCTTAAATTAGTATTTCATCAACTTCACATTTCAGTTTTGTGATCCTCGGGTAAGTCCAATTTCTCCTCCACAGTCTGTAATTGTTCATCTTCCCTTTCCTCCTTCAAAAATCTTGTTCTTAGCATGACTTATTTTATATCAGATCTCTTCCTTTCAAGGAAAGGTTAGGATGCCTTAGGAAGGCTGACCTGAAACAGAGACTGGACAGAGCTAGAGAATAAAGTAGGTATTTACTGAAAGGCCTTTAGGATACACCTTGAGCAGGACAAGAGCCTGACCAAGGCTACACCCAAGGTGGACTGAGAATGATCACAAAATGGATGACCGGTCATGAGGTCTTATATTTTTATAAGTTTTGGTCCATTTGCATATTGGGGCTTAATTGTCTAATTACAGCTTTAGGTTGTGAGGTCCCATCCTTCTTGTTCATTCCTTCAGTCCATTGTTGTTTATAATGTTGTTTATGCTGGCTGAAAGTTGTCCGTGGTCCTCAGCAGGAAAGGATTTGTTTTGTCTACCTGCTCTGTGAAGAGAGCTTACTAGCACTTAATATGAGGCTTAGAACTACAGCCCTAGGCAGCACAGAATCTGAAAAACATGAAAGCTAAAAAATTAAGGCATCAGTTACACTGTGGGAACCTCTTTTAATAGCGAATGTAACAGCTGAGCTAGCTTTTTCCTCATTAATTTAACCTTCCTTGCTCACAATTTTTAGTAGTTGTTTTTACATTTTTATTCTCAAAGATATTTTTCACCAGTGTTCTTATGGTTTCAAAAATAATTTAGAGGCTAATTTGGATAGGGCCAAACTCACCAGTGGTGCCCAAAAGCAAGACAAGGGGCAACAGGCACAAACTATAAACTCAGAAAGTTCCATCTGAATAGGAAGAAAAAGTTTCTTTGCTTTGAGGGTGACAGAGAACTGAAGGAGGCTGCCCAATGAGTATAAATATTGTCCTCTGAAGTTATTCAAAAGCCACCTAGACATGATCCTGTGCAACCTGCTGTAGTAGGGGTGTGGGGCTAGATGATCTCCAGAGGTCCCTTCCAACCCAAACTATTCTGTATGTGACTGTCTTTTCTATCTTATGTTTTCTGACATGACTATAGCTTTCTGAAGGTGTTTTTCTTATCATAAACTTGAGATTTTGCATTAAAGGTTTAACATTTTAAAAATTTAAATAAACATATCTAGTAGTAATCAGTCCCTTCCTCACAACACTGTTTTACTTACTGTTACCACCTCCTTTATATTGTTGTATTATGTTGCTAGTGAAAGCCAGCTACAGGTAAGCAAAATCAGTTCAGCAACTATGTTTAAGCACTTCTTTGGAAAAAGAGTTGCTTTGTTTACAGTAGTATTATCTTAGTTTCAAGATCTTTGCCTGTATTTGTGTGCATGGTTGTTTTAAACAGCTTGAAAAATCAAAACACTCCACAACAAAAAAGTAAGTCCTATTAAAGCCCAGTTGAAACTCTTCTCAAGAGAACAGCAACAGACTCATAACTCAGCTCCTGCTGATGAAAGATCAGACTTTTCAGCACAGAACAGCTAACTGTGGGAAAAGCTAGGCCACACAAACAAATGATTCTCAGCTAGAAGTCTGAATGGGCAGGAGGAGGAGAAATCTGTCTTTACCTACAAGTATCAAATAACAGTTAAACCTATGAGTGCAGTTCCTGAAAGACCAAAGAGAAAACCATTTAAAATATTTTCATGGCCACTGTATAATAGGCCAAGAACACTAGAAAAAAACTAACAGGAAATTATGAGAAACCTACAAGAAGCAAAACTGGTATTTTGATTCCCGTGCTTTTAAAATTATTCTTTTGATTGCCCTGACAATAACAGTAGTCTGAAAAAAGAAAGCAGGAAAAAGAATAGTTTTTACCATCACATATAATCTTGGTTTTGTCAGTCTTTGCTTTTTATAACTGACATCACGTCTTACTGGGCTTAATTTACATTTAAATATACATTTTATGTTCATAAGGGACAACTGAACAAAGATGACAAATTTAAAGGAGTTTAAATGTACAATCTCACTTATCACATCTAAAGAACTGACCAAGTACTGAAAAAAAAAGATATACATACACCCACAAGTCTCCAAGCTTCACTTATCACTGCATACTGTAGTCGATTCAGAACAAACCCCTCGATTTCTCTGTTTAGTTTGACAGGAGACTGACCAATCTTCTTCATGAGGGCGTATGTTCTCTCTGTCGTAGAAGGATCTGTTTCTGGATGAGGAACGATTTCAACCAACGGCACAAAGTAAGGTGGATTTACCTCAAGAAGAAACAGAAAAGAAAAACATCAGCCACCAACAG
The DNA here is from genome assembly GCF_021018805.1 of Prinia subflava. Classification (NCBI taxonomy): domain Eukaryota; kingdom Metazoa; phylum Chordata; class Aves; order Passeriformes; family Cisticolidae; genus Prinia; species Prinia subflava. The sequence continues at coordinate 35,065,960 of NC_086249.1, forward strand.
AACAAGTGAACATAAAGCATCTTTATAGCTGGCACTAGCTTGGATAATTTCCAGTGAACACAGCAAGCCTGACATTCAGACCTTGGAAGACTTCACCAATCCAATAAAGGTGGGTGCATTATTTCAAATTAATAGAAATAATTAAACTTGCACTAAATCAAACTCTGTTTAACCCCAGCAAAATTCATGGAGCTACATCAGAGATGACAGCACTCAAACAGTACTAAAAGACTTTATCCTGTCTTGAGGAACTGTGCGGTCAATATTCAGGCTGCTTCTTGTTGTAAGACATATGGTCACCACCTGTCTTTCCAAATTAAGAAAGGCGTTTCCTTTTGGACAGTCAGGAACTTTATAACAAAAGTATGGCTAAACACCACCTGTAAGACGCAACACTTAACAGATAAGCAGCTACTGCCCCAAGCCTGTAAATATATGCTAAATACAGTAACAGATATCACATAAAACATACTTTGAAAATGTTGCAGAACAGGTTACCTTCAAACACTGTACTTAGAAAAAAAATAAATTACCTCTCCCTGACTCTTCCCAAACGTAATTTCTCATCAAGGCAAGACCTTTGTTATGTATTTTTGAAGTAAAAAACAAAAAATCCTGAAGATCATCCTAGAAACAGCTAAAAGTTCTTCAGGTCATAGTGTTACAGGCAGTAATGCTGCATGCATGCTCTTTCCAAAGTAGCAGTCCTTCGGCTGAACTCTTAAAGATGTTAAATTCAGTTATCTATCTAGTTACAGACAATAGAAGGAGCTAACATGTAATAAATTACTACCAGGAATAACAGTGACATTTAAAGGATGGTAATTAAATACTGATTTTTTCATCATGCTCCCTTATAGTCAACTACTCTTAAATGTGCTCCTGTAAATGCAAGTACAGGATTTAGTCACAGGAACATGCAAGCAGCCTTTCCTCCATGCATGTTCGCTCTTTTCAGTATTTACATGGTTCCCTTTCCTGCAGGATCTGACATCTGCTCTAACTACTGGTGTAACACACTTCATTTCTTTTAGAGGGCCTTGTGTCCCAACACAGCCTCTCTCAGTATCTTTGGCAGTGCCACCACCAACACTGAGAATGGTGTGGTGGATGGACACCATCCACTGGCCCCAGGCAACTGAGCAAGACCCAGAACAGTGCAAGCACTAAGACATTCTCTGAGGCTTTTCTAACTCTTAAGTATACCACAGGTTCCAATCAGAAACAGGCCAAGTTAACTGTTGAGAGAGACTAAGGCTATTAAAAATTTCTTCTAAGATTAGTGTTGATAGTGATCTTATTGAAGTATTCCATTTCATTAACTTGGCACAGGGAGCATATGGGTGTGTTCATGACCACACTGAGGAGACACAGGAAGACAATTTTTCAGGGGTGAGATAATAGATATTGGTAAAAACTGACAGTTGTAGAACATAGATGAAATAGGAATGGGGAAAAATTAAAAGTATTTCAGGGAACAGAAGGTCACCTTAGTCTAACAAAGTGACACCTAAGAAATGAGATGACAAAGAAAATGCCGAAAAGAATTAAGTTACACAAAAGCTGTCAACAAACATAAATATTAATTTTAATGGACCAGTAACAAGATTGGAACAAAAATTAGAAGACACAAACAATTTCTAACAGAAGTAGTGGAGTTCAAAAAATAAACTGAGAGAGTTTAATGCAATCTGAAAGTTGATTGCAGGGTTTCCTGTACAACAGGGGACTTTGCTCAATGGCACAGTCTCCTCTAGCTCCAGATTTTTAGTTGTGTGACCTAGCAGGCATATACAGTACATGAGAAAAGAACCACCCTGCAGCAGACCTTTACTGATCCACTGCCTGAAACTGTTTTCAGAGAACAGCTGTACCTGTTTTGTATTGTAATGTAAGTATTGTGTGCATTTCTATCATACAGCTGTGCTGTGGGACTTCATTTTTTTTTGTAATTAATGAATCATGCTAAACAAAGGGATGAGCTGCTTCTGCACTTTGGGGACTCCATTTCATTTAACCTCAACACCCTCACCTGTACCAGAGGCCCTACAACTTTAGCCTTTAATTTTTCTGGTATATCAAATTCCACACTTGTTTTCAGTGTCTTGCAGAGCTGCTTGCTTCCTGCAGCCACAAAATCCTACTATTGTGTTCAAGATCTTAGTAAAAAATAAAACTAAAAAAACCACCCAAAGCCAACAACTAGTACAAAGCAAGCATGTTTCCTGATGCAGATGCAGAAAGGCCCCTGGAAGAGTATACTGGTTTCCAGCTTCTTTGGTACACTCAGAACAGCTGAGTGAAGCTGATATTACTAAGAAAACAGTCTCATTTGGACTGCAAAGCCATTTCAGAATAAGACATTTTAAGGTACTCCAGAGTGTTCGCTTTGGCAAAATATATATCCTTACAACAGAAACGTAGAAAATGTTTATGCAGGGACTAACTACCTTTCCAGATCTGATAAAATCTGGTTTCAGGAGTGGCTCCTCTGAAGACTGCAGTTCAGACTAAACGAAGTCAACTGGTACAGACCAACTTGGGAAAACATTAAGAAAGAGTACAGTAAAATCAAAGACTGACAAACAGTCAGGCAGCCATGAACTGGCTAAAAAATATATAGTTACTTAATACAGAAATGTTTTTTTACAAAAGAGACATCTCTTCTCTTGCACTAGAGAAAATAACAACTATTGAATTTTAAACTGGAGAAAGGCTAGATATCTAGGCACAGATACATATTTTGAAATTTGAATTTTTTTATAATTAAAAGGGATTGAAAAATTATTATACAGAAACAAACCAAAGCAAGCTTTTTGCTCCCCTTGCCACCCAGGCACCCCAAGGCACAATGGTGGTGGTGGAGAGGTGTCAGAAAGGCACTACACAAATGCTTTCACACTACAGCATTAGGCTACAGGTAGCTGTAGAGACACTACAGTAAAGTAGTGCTGTATTTTTATATTCTTGATCATGCCCAGGGAATTGAGGGCATCTGAGGGATGCCCTGGAGAAATATCATGTAGTTACCAAACTGCAGAAACCAGGGCAGGACCTTTCTTCATGACAACAGTCCTCTTAACTGACCAGCTGACCACCAGACTAACATTGGGTTAATAAATTTATTAGCTTCTTGAATAGCAGAAAACAGAAGCAGTAAGAGTCCCAGTGATGATCAAGATAAAATGCTTTTCCATGCTGAGGAGAGATGTGATAAACTGCTGTCCAGCAGTTCCAAACAGACCTCTACAGAAGATCACAAGTGCCTTTGACCATTTTTGAGGTTCTGCAACCTCTATTCATTCCATTTTTACATCACTGCCCAGTCCTAGTTGGTCCTGAAGCATGCAAGTTCAGCTCCAAGTCCAATTGTTCCATTTCATAATTCCTTAGTTCCTCTTTCAGGAATTAAGGAATACTGCTTCTGCATCACAAGTTTAAGAAAATGGAGTCTAAATTTCCCATCTTTTATCAATATAGCCTGTTAAGCACATGCACCTCTGCTTTTGGATTCTTACTGTTACCCAACAGAAGCTAAAAGAGGATACTAGACATGACTAACAATGACACAAGAAGAAAGTAGCAATGCTGTGAGTTTGTACCCAAAACATAGAATTCCTGTATTTTGAGAGCCAGTAGTTTGAGAAACACACAACAATATGACCACAACAGCTCACACAGAACATATCCTTGAGCCAACAGTATGCAACATGCTACATCTCTCAGTTTTGTAAATTAGTGCTGCTGTTCACAGAATAACCAAACTACAGCTTTTTTGAAAAGTTGGCCCTGCACACTAAAATGGCACACAAGAGCCCCAAATACCCTTCTGAGTCTTTCAGTCTGCAGGAAGAAGTTTGGGATGCAGTTTACACATAAAGGAAACGTGCCATCATACTTACAGGATGTGATACGATGCACTGCTTAACATGTTTAAGGCCAGTGAACAATTTGCTGGGTAAGAGACAAGAGGTTGAGCTGCTCAAGATAACATTGTCACCCACAATAAGATCCAACTGATCAAAAATCTTCTTTTTCAGTTCCAGGTTCTCTGGAGTACACTCCTGTAATAAAACCAAGAAACAGTATTAGAAGTCATGTAGTTCAATAGTATCTATCCATACATCTCAGACTTCACTGATCCCATCCTAGATTGACACCTAGGAATTCAGCACAAACCATCTATTTTAATCAGCCTGGATATACCAGTGAGCCATTAACACAAAATATCTTCCCACAGTTAAAGAAATGGAAAGCCCAAGAGTTTGTGTACAGCAAAAGATGGACCACTACATCCTACAAGACATTTACCGCAAAAGAAAATACTCTGCTTTGTCTAAAATACAGACTTTAACTCTCACAGGGAGATAACAAAATACAGAGGAATAAGACCTCCACTTTTTTTTTTAAGAGAATCTCATAAGATAGAAGTCATATTCTCTCTCAGACCAGATGGAAATTACCAGGTGTATCTGAAAAGAAGACAAACTTACAATCTCCAGAACTACGGCAGGATATTCCAAGGTATAGCTCTGCAACTTGTGCTTAAACAATTCCTAGAGCTGATATTGATGAAGATACTTAAGCATTTTAAGTGTGAGAGTCACTGAGAAAGACTTCTGAAGGCCATCTGAAGCAGAATGAATGCAATCAGAACTTCTCCCAAAGCTACTGAGAACATTCAGCTCTACATTACTGAGTGAAATTTCAAATTTATGAGCCAAGAGCCACAACCTACAGTCACCAGATTTCCACAGTTCTCTCCAGGAGATGCCTGAAGGAGAGCATGCAAAGATCCACTAGTCTGGGAGGAGAAGCACATGGGATAATAACTACAGTGAATCCCGCAAGCAACAGAAAAGTCTTCATCCTCCAAGAAGAAAATGGAGGAAGAAGGCCAGCCTGGTTTTGAGTGTTTTTGGAAGAGTTTAAAATATCCAAACACGATCCCAAAGTTGCAAAACCTCAGCCTTACCCTTAAAACACACAGAAAATATCTGCTCTTTTCCAACTCCAACCTTCTCTCACCTGTCAGTACTTCATTCTGTTCTTTCTGTTATGCTGAATTACACACATCAAGGTTAGGGGGAAAGGCTGCATATTTGACATAATCCAAAATTTACATTTAACATCTGCTGCTGCAGACAGACTCTGTGGCAAGAATGCCCAGGGCCAGTGTTTTTAAACCAAAAAATGTGTTAAAAGTAATTTGAAGTCTTTAAAAATAAGTTGCATGGAAGAGTACTAAAGGTTCCATGATGCAGAAGAGATAAACAGGGTCATTTAAGAACTCAAGATAGAGTCCAAAGTATTAGACGTTCTTATCAAAACAAAATGATACTCTGCTCATAGTTCCAGAATCCCTGCTCGTTGGTTAAGTTTAAATAGTTTCTTTTAGTGAAGCCAAAGACGACAAGAACTCTGCAGATACTGTTCAAGCTAATAAAAGAGCTGCTCTGAATAGGTTTGTGAACTTGAAACTCTAAGCCTGCTCTCACATCAGATGATAATCAAAAAGGCAAACTCAAATCTGCTGGAAACTCAAACCGGCCATGGTTACGTAAGGTTTCTGAATGGGCCATTTGCTTGGAGTTTCTTGTATAGTATCACAATTGTATTCAGGTTGTTGGACCACTGCAATAAAGTTTCTGTTCTCAGGCATGCAATTATTTTCTCAGAGACACCAATTCCCTGAAGAACAGGGGGAAAGTTAAGCTCTAAACAATCCATTAAACAGGAACCTCACTTGCTGTCAGTTATGGAGCCTGGAGAGGTCTGAAGCTATTCTGTTTACCATGAGAAAGAGACGATCAAACAGAGAGCAGATAAGATACGGGTTTAAAGCTACCACAGTTTCTCTCAAAGAATCAGTGCAAAAAGGTTAGCATGCACCACTATGCATTTTAAGTGACACTGTATATTTCTGTGCCCTTTTCTTAGGGAAGATCATACTTCTCATTTGCAGCGAACAGTAAACCTTTATTCCAAGGCCTGGTCACCTGAACAAGGTTGCTACAAATCTGGCTTCCAATGTAAACTTTATTAGACATCTCTTAAGAGCCTGATCAGAACATGACAGCTGTTAATTTTTAAAACCTCTCTCCTGGAGGTGCTGTATTGAATTAAAGGCTTAGATGTAATAGGAATTACACTATTCAAACACATGTTCAGAGAACACACAGCAGCTACTTGAACCAGTTTAGGAACTCTTACAGAACTACACAAAGATAAACACATGCTAGACTCCCTCTCTAGCAAACTGATACACCACATGGTGGTTGAGGTCTAGTTGCCCCTAATTAAGAAGCTGCACTCACATGACACAACCCCTGAAATACCAGTACATGGAAAGCCGGTGAGTTTTATCTGTTTAAATCCAGTGTCTCTGTGTTTTTGTATAGGGCTTTCTCACCATGCCATCCACAATCTTGCCCCCACATGCATCCATGATCATCTAAATGCACAACTTCATTTTTGGATTTTTAAATGCTGGCATCACCCCAGGTTCTTTCCATCCATTCTCAATTATGCCAAGGTAGCAACTCCTCTGTAAATTCCAGAAAAACACTCCCCAAAACATTATCTTGCAAAATACCTTTTCCTTATACTATCAATGAGAATTGCTGCTGAGCAATTTACTAGTACTGGGAGGCAAAAGAAACAAAATATGGCCTGAAGAAAAGCCCTGCAACACAGTGGTACAGTCCTAAAATAAGTAAACGTCCTACACAAGCAGTATAAGATGTAAGCCAGATATTTAAACTAGCGTGCAGAAGGTCAAAGATTAGCAACCACTCAGCAGCAAGCAAGCCACTTTCTGTAAAATCATCTGGAGATGCTGTCACAGGGAGCAGCATCAAGCCTTCCCAGTAACAAGTATGGAGTCTGATGGTAGTCACCAACATTAGGAACTGATGAATAAAGAAATCTGAAAGATACAGCTACACAACAATAACTTCCTACCTCCTGACTAGAGGCTGTCTGCTGCAAATTCAAAACATAAAGTGTTTCTTCTCTGGCAATCTTAATATGAAGGTTTATGATAATATATACACTCCTCCAAGTGAAGATACTTCTGTCTTGAGCTTCCTAGACCCATATTCATTGCAGGAGTGTATCCTGTACCATCGGATTCTTTGAAGTAGATTTTGGCCCAAGAGGCTGAAGTTGTGCCTCCTGAAGTCCAGGGCTGTAATCCCTGTTTTTGTCTTGCTTCTCTTCTCAGGATCCTCAACTTCACCATCTCATGGTTACCATAGCCAAGACTTTCCCCTGACCTTCACATCTCCTCATTGTTTGTGAGGTCCAGCACAACATGTCATCTGTTCTAGTCCTCAACCACCTGTGTCAAAGTTACCATGAATGCATTCCACAATCCTTCTGAATTCTTTGTGCTCTCCTGTGCTCTCCCTCCAGCAGATATTGATGTGGTTGAAGCCACAGCATGAAGACATGGGCCTGTGAATGTGAGGCTTCTGAAGAAGGCCTTTTCTTCCTGATCAAGTGGTCCATAGCAGTCAGACATCTACCACAAAGTCTCCCATACTGGTGATCCTGCTAATCTTGATCTGTAAGTTCTCAACTGACTCCTCAATCAAACCAAGAGAGAGCAAGAAACACCCAATTCCCCTCCCACAGCTATTTCCCTCCTACAGCTATTCACCTTTGTCTGGTACCACCTAACCCCCAAGAGCTGCACTTCACTGCCATGCTGCATCTGCTACAGCAAGGGCATCCTGTGCCCTAGCCCAGCCATAACTAAGGTTGAAAATTCTTTTCTAGAGTTCTGCAACTTCCCCTTTCCCAGTAAATTCAATAAGGTTTTAAGCAGCAGGTAAATTGTTTAGAAGCCATGACCACTTTGACTGCAACAAGAATGCTCCTCACCTTCTGCAGTTAAGTGAGGATCTCCAAACGTGCCACCAGCCCCTGCTCTGTTTACACACATATAAAACAAATCATTTTAAGGCGCCTCAGCTTGTCAGTGCTGTGATTCAGCTGACATTTTTAAGGCACCCCTTTAGAACAGTTCCCAGAGTCAAGTGACAGCAATGCTCTCCTCTCACAGAATGAGGCCAAAGCAGCAGCTTTCAAAGCACTGAACTATCCCACAAGCTGGACCCAGACTGTCAGCACTCCTGCAACAGGAACCACTTTATGTCCAGCTTTTTGTGGGACTATAAAGAACTTCACAGGATTAAGAGACAAAGAGATATGCATGTCAGAAAAGGAGCTTTTCTGAAAGCTTGGTGCCTAATACATTTCTACAAATACTTCCATTATCTTCTATGGTTATAATCCACTAGAAAAAGAACTTCACAGAAAAGACAGGCATAATTGTTTTACATTCAATCTAACAAGTCACTTGAGAATGTTTTATTTCTAAAACAAAGCCTGAATAATATAAACCTACAAAAAGCTTTAGCCTGTTGATTTTTACACACATAACCTGAATGCTGTTTAAGACAGACATTAAAAATGCCTGAAAAGGAGACCTGCAAATTTAATGAAATGAAATAGAGATTTCAAATCACTATCTATAGATAGCAACTGTACAGTCAAATACAATGATTCAATAGAATTTTACCATATCTAAATAACATAATAAAAGATTCTTGTAAAAGCCACTTTGAAAAAAGTACATATGCTAAAATAAGCTCTGCAAATTAAACCCTGCCATTTGACAAACACTTCTGCTTCCCCGAACATCAATGGCAAAGTTGAGGTTACTGAAGTTACCAAAGCAAAATTCCATCTATTTGCTCCATTTTGCATATAGACTGCTGTGTTTCAGTCTCCATTTTATTGAATCCACATCAAATCACATTTTAAGCAAAAGTGTGTTAAAATGCTCATTACTATCATCATTAGTATTTCAGTCCTAATTATTCTAATTTTTATTTAGGCTTTTGCATTGACATCCTGATTTGTTCTGTTCCTGCAGGGTTTAGGTTTGTGTTTAAGGAAACTTGAGCTTTTTTCTATTGTATTCCATGTCAGATACTAAAGTGCACTCTAGTCAGTAAGCAAGAGTCCCACACATGAACCAGGGGAACTACACCACCTGCAATGAAAAAACAAGACATTTTAACTGCAGAGGCTGGGAGTTCAGCTGGTGAAATAAGCAGAGACATAAAACTGTAGTATTAATATCAGAACAAATTATTAAGTCAGAATATCAATTTTGCTTTTGATTTTATTGTTAACCAATAGAACTCAGCTCAAATATCTATTTTTTTCATACATTGAATAGGTTTGATAATTTCACAGAATTCAAAATCATTACATATTTCAAATGGAAATACTTGACTTCAAGTATTTTTGACTTTTCCATCATGCTCCTGTCAAAAATAGTTTTAGTCTCTTTTTGTAAAGTGTCCTTAGTCCTCCCTGAAGATAAAGGCAGGGCCAGCAGCTGGGTATGAGGCACACACACTTTTGCATGGCTTTGGGATGAGATACACACACAGCTGTTGTGGAAGGAGACCCCAGGCTGTTACACACCTTTCAGTGCAGTGTCAGGATTTTGATCAACTAAAATGAGGTAGAAGGAGGGAAAAAATACCCCAAAACAAATCATCACAAAAACCCTGAAACACTTGGATGTGAGACAGAAACCCAACCCAGTGGGATACACACAGGGCAACAGGAGCTGATCAGGTTGTCTGCCCCTTTCCCACAGCAAATACTCAGTCCACTAAGTGGGTACACAACTTCCTCACAGACAGTTTCAAGCTCAGGAACAAAAACCAAATAATGAACAAAAATATCATTTGCTACAAAAACCCCCTTAGGTGTAAACCCACTCTAGTTAGTCCAAAACAAGCCACACAGCCTTGGCAACCAAGACTTCTATTTTGAACCTGAACTACCCTACTAACTACTACTATCCTGTAAGCCAAGGGTAAAAAGGCATAATAAGGGCAGCAGCTCCTTCAACTGAAAAGCAGATTGGCCATTTGTTAGGAATGGGAGGGCCACATTATCACCATGTAACACAATTATAAATATATGAATAATGTACAGGCATGTGGGTTTCACATCCCAGGGCTTCAGTTATAGACTTTCTATGGTTTATGTATGCACTGGAGCAAAATGCTAAACGTGGGAGGAGAAAGAATCACACCACAAGAGAATTTTAAGAACAGGTTAACACATTTTTGACAGACAGTTGTCTAGGTATGACTGATCCTGCCTGCTTTTGGTCTCATCACTAGATGAAGAAGCTTATTGTAAAAACGGTCGTAAAAGATCAGGTAAAGCATCAGCGCTTTCAGACTAATCTAATTTTAAAAATAATTTAGGGTTATAAATCACTTTAGATCTAGAGTGATAACTTCTTATTTGTCTTGAACATATGAGCTCATAGAAGTGTGAAATCTGATTCTTTATAAATCACTACCTATTGAGTGACAAGAAAGACTGTTGACTGCAAGACACTGTGCAAGTAAACAACAGTGAGGTGAAATCCAGCACTTGGATGGAAACATTTTGTACTTTCCTACATTTCATAAACATACTCTGTTAAAGAATCTGACCAATAAAAATACCAAGTTACTGCCATTTTATACTGTTCAGAATAAATGACTGAATTACAAGTGTCCTTTCAACCTTTAGTAGAAAAAAATCAGGATCTGCAGAGGTACTAGTTTTCAGAACTACATTTTCTAAAATAAGACTTGCAAATTTGGGAGGGTTTGAGGGGTTCTGTGAGAGGCTTTTTGGCTGTTTTTTTTTGTTTAAAACAAATACAGCAAATGAAGACAACTTTGCTTCTTCTGTAAGTATCATGGCATGAAAAGATCCATGATTTTCCATGATGTTCACGTGTCCTACAAAACTTTCAAAAGACACACAAGTCAATCAGGCTGCTAAAGATGAAGATCCTTTTTGTTCCCCCAGGAAAGGGCAATAAGATTTCACACTAGTTGACTGACATCCTCCTCCCTACATCTTCTCTCAAAGTACTAGATTTTCCCTGTTTTCCTCTACCCTGATCTCATCCACCCTGAAAAATAGGGAAAGTGATCTAGGAAATGCAATGGAAACACAATACCACCCAGAACAGGGACCAGGGAGCAATGGAAGACAACCTGAAGAGCAAGATTAGTTGTCAGGCAGAATGACAGTTTTGGCAATTACAACCTCCTGGAACAGGGACCAAAACCATATTCAAGACTGTAATGGTAGATGACACCAGCTGCTATATGCACAGAATAGATGGGAAATAAATGTTGGAAAATTTGGAAGGATATAAGTCCATTCATTCAGCAGCAGCACCACTGCAGTGACATGGGCAAACTGTTTACCTAAACATCATCTTTCAGTTCAGCTCAGACACTGACTTCATAAAATGAAGCAAGTCTTTTACAGCAAGTCTTTAAGATCTGATCATTCAATCTTTAAAATTAGAAAGAATTTTCTCAAAACTTCTACAAAGACAGCAAGTCAGGTCCCATGTCTAAAACCTGTTCCCTCAAAAGCCAAAACACAACTTTGGGTGCCTCAGGCCAGTGTTTAAGCTCGGTGGGTAAAACCAGGCCCAAGGTTATATTTGCCCAGCTGAGAACAAACAGACCCATGTTTGTCCATCCAGGGCTTAGTTCAGAAGAAGCCATGTTACTGCAATGCTTGCACACTCTGCCTGCCAGCAGTTTTGTTTTCACAGAGGTCTGTGACTAACAGAGCCTTCGAAACAGTATGGTCTTTCAGCCTAGGAGCCCAGGGCATCTGAAGATATCTTCACCCACTGTCTACAGACATTCCCTCATCCCCAGAAGTAAAAGGATTCTTGAAAGCCATCGGCAAAATCAAACAAAAACTTCAAGTAGAAACTGGTTAACAGTCAAAAACTCGTTTTTACAACCAGAGACACAAGACACCTATTGTCAAAGCTCCAAAGTCAACGCTGGTTTTGCACCCTGAAGGCACCACCAGGATTTTTGAAAGCTGTTAACACTGTTTTTTTAAAAATATGTCTTACTGGAAAAGATGAAAAAGCCAGCAAGATCTGAAAGATATCAGGCTGAAAATCTTTTAGTGTTGTTATCACCAGCTTAACAGCCTGTGCAGGTGTAATGCGGGGAGGAGGAGAGGAGGCGGAACACCCACTCTTTTTAAATGGGTGGGCAGGAAATGAAGATACTCCTCTAAGGCTTTTAGGAAGAGTTCTTTTAAAAGTAAAAAGGATAAATACTTCAAGAACACAAGGTGTAAGTTAAAAGCTTACACCCTTGCCCAGTCTGCTATGTTCAATGCTACAGCACAACAGATGGGTCCAGAGATCACCTCGCAGTCACCTTCTGCGTCCATCTTCAACCAGCCCAGCCAGCCCTCACAACTCACCAAAATGCACAGCAACCCAGGTGTCAAGAGGAAGATCTTAGCAATAGTTAGACATCTTATCTTCCTCTGACAGCTAGTAAACTTTATTGTTCAGTTAGTAAATTGTTCAATTTAAAACCTTTGGGTTTGTTTCACTAGTGTTGTGGTAAGAGATCATACAAGTGCTGCACTGACTTCTGTCCAATTTATATTATTTATGAACTAGACACATATCCACTAAAATCTGGTTTTAATATTCAAAGGAGTACTAACATGTTCAATACCCAATAGTCACAAAAAGACAGAAGACAAAAGTAATCACACATTTATGCAGGAAAGCTAAGAGAACAAAAGTAAAAACATTTAAGTCACCCATGATAGTCTCATGCCAGGAGCATTATACTACAAACAAATCCATTAATTTATCTCCATGGAGCTTTCAGCTAATGGAAAAGTTATTTCAAAATTAAAGCTTTTAGTGATATAAAAACTTGCAGTGTACATTCACCTACATGCTATAGTTATGCACTTATTTCAAGTAGCATAGGGAAGTTCTGAGAAGTGAACTTGTGTGAATACTCAGAGTGAGAGCAAAACACAGACTGATTTCCTTCTGAAGTTGATGTAAAGCACACTAATGAAGACAAGTTACTTCATGAAAAGGCTCAGGAGAGAGAATATATAACCTTTTAAAAGGTTCAAGGCATTACTGTTACAAATTTTCTCCTTAGTCCTAATCATCACTTGCATCTTTTTCCCTTTTGTATCTTCATGGATATAACTTAGAAGTTCCATTTTTTACTACTTTATCCCATCTGTTTTAAGTTATGTCCTATGAAAACTACATAGAAGGCAATTGTCTGAAAAATTTACTCATGGAGGGCAAATATCAAGAGGTTTTTTTGAAGCTTTAAGTGGACTTATTCTACAAAGGCCAAATTTGAAAAGAAGTTAAGATTTAACCAACTGAAATCTAGGGTAAAGAAATGCAGGTCTCATGAAAATCTTGAAATAAGCTAATCAGTAGGTTATATCATTAAACATGAAAACTGAGTCCTCTATAGCTGACTAAGATTAATGCAACCAATATTTTATTTCTTAAGTAACTGGAAGTCAGAACACTTGTGCTCATAAGTTACAATTAGTACATTTTGTCCTTCCACTTTCATAGCTGAACTAGGCAGCATTTCTTAAATTTAATATGGTTCAGTCATAAAGTAGTCTGCTCACTGCTGGAACAAGGCTGTAAGCCTAGATTGTTTCATTCTATTCCACCACCCTCCTTCAAGAGAAAATTAAAGTCTATTTCAAATAAATTGCCTGCCCACTTCCACTGGGCATTTGTTAACAGTTTAAATCAAACTAAACTTTAATGCTATAGTTTGAAGAGCTGATATAAATAGTGCCAACCATGTGTCACATATATGACTTGTTATCCATGGGCGTACTGCAGCTATTTTGTTTATTTTTATTTATATACTAAACAACTACATGTTTAGAGACATCAAGAGGGCTAAGGGAACATGAAACAGGCTCAGAAAGCTGGAGCACGCTGTTGCTGTTTGGAGACTACCAACACAACACTGCTGTCTCCAGCTGCCTGAAAGGGTCACACAGGTTCTCTGAGGTGCAGGCTCATAGGACAGGAGGCAAGAGACTGAAGTTACAAGAGGAGCCTTCCAATTAGATATTAGGGAAAAGTTGCACAATGACAGTAATCAAATATTGTAACAAGTTACTCAAAGAGACCAGAAGTGTTTATCCAAAACTCAACTGCACAAATTCTGCACAAGTTGATGCAAGTTGGTACTGCCATGGGTTGGGCCAGATGACTTCCACCAGTTCCTTCTAACAAAAAATTACTTTGATTTTGCAATATTTGCTGAATGTCTGTTTTGTAAATGAACTGATAGTGTGTGGAAGGATGCAGCCCTTGATTTAATCTGATGTGGTATAAAAGACCTTGCTCAAAAATCTTAAGATTTTGCCAAAGACTCTCTCTCGTGGGACTAACAGCATACCAAAATTTAACATCCCTGCCAGAGCAACAAGACCCAAGAACTCCATCACAGCTATGTTAAACTCCAAAAGAAGATGGTAAAATAGAAGTCAGAATGCTAAAGAGATACAAAGTTGGCACTAAGGAGGATCAATCAGATCCTTACAGGTAGCACACGGAGAAAGTAAGGACACTATATGGATATACCAGGTAATAAGAAATGCTTGAAACAGCAAAAGAAAATTAGAACTATGAGAATACTGGAAAGAAGAAGGCAGCCTTCACAAGCAGAAGGCTTGTGAAGGCTGTCACAAGAACAGCCTTCTTGAAGAACAGTCACTTCTTATTCACTGGAATAGGCTGGCCAATGCTGTTTCACACATAGCTGCGCCCTTTGTTACATCCATTCATAAATGACCTGAAAGTTAGCTCATGAAATTAAGCTGGCCATCATTATAAAGCCACAAACATTTGCAGAAGGACTTTACAAGACTGAGTTATTAGACAATAGATTTGCAAATTAAACTCAGTAGTATCAGGCAATAAATGCATGAACACAATACTATTAACTAACAAGTTTCAAGCTCATTAGTGATGGAAGAGTAAGATACTGGGGGTGACAATATATAGTGTCATGCTATAAAGAAAAGAGTGAACACAGAACAGTGTACCACTGTAAAAATCTATAGAATACATTCATACCTTGACTTCTGTGTGAGGCTTCACCCTGCCTCCCATTCTCTCCTCCTCACTTCACCAAATTGGGAGGAATAAAAGGTGCTCTTTCTGTGGAATTGTTATTGGGAAGTCTGTGCTCTTTCAGTTCAATTTGTTCTTAGGGTTGTGTTGCAGCTGATCAGGCTGGGAATTTGCAGCCTGAAACAGTGTAAGTTGTAAACTCGAGTGCAGCACAAATACATGTAGAGACAGCTAATGGTACAACACTGGAATAATACTGGGGAGCCATATGTGGTAGAAGATGGCAATCCTAATGAAAACTTATTCATACTTTATCCCAGAAATAGTCCCAGATTAGCCTACTCTCTGCACTATGTCCAATCCAGTGTGCATATTAATAATTAAGCAGCCACAAACTATCAGGTCTAGTAGTTCAGCTTGTTCTCCATTCCAATTTTACTTAACAGCACAGATTTCAAACGTATGTATCAACCCTGGTTTTAATACCCTAACACTGTGGGATAGCTGTGTTTGGCTACAGCACTCCCTCCCTGATAGAACAGTCACCCCATATGTTATACTCCCTGCCTTCATTAGGTACCTGGAGAGGAATAAACCACATTCTAGATCCAGCTCTAGAACATGTGGTGCTCCATAAGAGATAATCTGTCCCCGAAAAATCTCCTGCAACCTTCACTTCACATTCGTCTTTCTAACAGGTACAGTCATTATTACACATGGAGGTCAGCAGCTCCCTCTCAGCTCAGCTGCCAGCCTCTCCCCCGTAACTCAGAATAAACTTGCCAGGAGTCAAGTGTAGGAAATTCTGCAGAGGCATGATCTCCCACGTCAGGATACCAGACTAGGAAGAACTTTAACAAGCATGACTATATTCTTATGGGGTCAGGATGTTGAACTCTCCAGTGCCCACCGATTGTGTAGCACAGCTTTTAATCATCTTTCTGAACGCTTGCTAGGAGTTGCCAAATCTTTGCTTACCTGAATGAAAGTAGCACCCTCTACTGCTGTCTTCAGGTCTGTACAAACGCTAATGAGAGCCAGCTGCTGTTCCGCACTCAAAGCTCCTTTCAGGACTCCCGACTTCTCCATCTCTTTCATTTGCTTGCTGACAGAAACAACATAGACTCATTTAAACACTTGATCATTGTTAAGCCACCGTCATTTTTTTGAAAAAACTTATTAACAAACTATGCACTATACTATTTGTTGTGCCACTGTACACATCTATATTCAAAAATATGGAGGTGAATTTCAGTCATTTCTCCTTCCTCCCCATCTTATCAAAGGTTTTTCTTCTCTTCAAGCACAGACAGCTCCAAGTTTTACACCTAGATGCAAGATTGTCACCACTTCAAATTTGTTTAAACTGGTGCAGTTAAATTTGTTCAATAATCAGCAAGAGAGCTTTATTTGCTCATATTTAATGGGAAGTAAGGTCTCTTTAATATACTTCATCTAGTTTTACAAACAGCTCTTTTGCTACAAAGCCTCATTGCAGGAACACCTCTTTACCAGTGTAGAAACAAATAAATACATTCAATACAGGCAAGAGTTCTTCCTACATTTTGGGTTTTTTTAGTGACTAGAGAACAAGTGTTGAAAAATTCAAACAGTTACTAAACTTGAAGTGAATGCTCAAGTTTAGTAACTATTTAGTAACACCGTGGCTGGGACTTGACATGCCACTTCTTCAGAAAAGGTCCCTACAGTTCGAAGCCCTCAAACATCCAGAACAAGCAAGCCAATTTTCAAAACCATTATAAGCCACT
Source organism: Prinia subflava (assembly GCF_021018805.1). Lineage (NCBI taxonomy): Eukaryota > Metazoa > Chordata > Aves > Passeriformes > Cisticolidae > Prinia > Prinia subflava. Next base: position 35,082,751 of record NC_086249.1, read on the forward strand.
TAGAGGAAAAATGGCCACAAAAATCGGGTGGGATTAAACTGTCTGATCACAATCAACCTAAAGCTCTTTGATGTAGTCTGTATCATGGTTAAATTGGTTCCATTTTCATCAGTTTCATCAAGGAGAACTCCTCTGAGCCTTTGGTTTTTATTCAACAAAAGCTGCTCATCCTCATGAAGACACAAGAAAACTAGCCTAATGAATAGCAGTAATAAAAAAAATCCATTATTCTTAACAAGGATTAAGAGTACCAACTTAATTAAGTATACAGGAAATGGATGGCTGAAAAGCACAGACATCTACTTCTTAAGCAATTTATGGCAAGGAACAGGAAACAGGGATCTTCAGCTCCCTTTCCCAAGGTCACAGGGAATATACAGCATGCTGGGCAGAAACTTCATCCAACACTTAAGGTTTCTAGCACTAAAGGTGCCAGAGCTTCATCTGGAAAGAAACAGGAGCCCTAAGCTAGAGAATCCAAACTTCTGGCTCCCTCACACCTTGTGAGGCAAGATGAATAATTCAGAACATCTTTACTATGCATTCATTAGAAGTTCATTTCCCAGGTGCTCTTGCCCAAATCCAGCATACTTTTGCTCACATGCTTAAAAAAAACCCAAACCAAACTAAAGACACAGAGAAAACAAAACAAAAGTTACATTTGAAGAGATAATATCAGAATTACTTCCTTCTTTGAAGAAGAGGTTGAAGTTCTTGTTCATTGCAATACGACATTTGACTCACCCTCCCAAGTTCTCCAAAATTACAGTACATGACTGGTAATTGAAGGATTCAAAAAAGCTAGAGTCATAGACTAAGAGATCGAGCTTCTATTTTTCTTCCCCAAGTTCTTACAGAAGCTTGCAGCACCCATCTCCTGTTTCATATCTTTCCTTCTCTGCCTGTGATAACCATCCTGCATTTCTGCTCTCCGGTCATAAATCACTAACAACAAACACACTGTGCACTCCGAATACCATTTCTTAGTTAACCTCCAAAACTATCATCTTCACCTTTGGAATTTGAGGCTGGATTGACTTTTTTTACTCCATAACAAAAAGCATTCTTTTTAACATAACCAATCTTCATATTAGCCATGCATTTAAGCCAGTTAAAGCATGGAGTAGGAAACATGCATTACTTCAATTTCGGCTTTCCTTCCTGGGAAATTTTCATTTTTTGCACATATTGCCATTCTGGTTGTTTTGTTCCACAAATAAGTTTTAGTCTTTCAAACACTAAATCATCTTTATAGTTCCGTGGGGTATTAGATTGCTACAGAACTGTGGGAAACAAGTGTTCCCTGATACATACCACACATGAAGACACAAAGGTTTGAACATACAGCAGCGCACCACTGACCTCTACTGGATGACTTTTCAACGAAGAGAGCCTAAATTTTTAGGGGATCATCCCTGAGATGACCCTAGACTGCGATCGTTGCAGCCATGTCCGTAGCTTCACTCTGCAGCTGCATTGTGTGTGCAGCTCAGAGAGCTTCACTCAATAACTGTAAGGTCTTTGAAGAATTCACACCCATAAGAAAATACTACTTCCTTTTTGAGCTTATGCTTCATCTACCTCCAGAGTTTTACTGTTGTACCTGTCTGCCCACCCCAGCACTTTTCTGAGAACTGGGCTAGTATTTGCTTCAGGATAAGGCATCCAATCTATGGGAACATCCCCAATCACATAAAACGCCTGGAATGCTTCTGGTTACAAATCCTACTCCAAAAGTCTTTACAGAAGGACACTGAAAGCAATGCTAACACTTAACTCATCTTGTTGACACCGCACTGGCCTCACCTTTATCCACTGCCACTACTGGGCAGTTGTATTCAGCACACACTGTTGGGACCAGCAAATACGTAATAGACTTAAGACTGCTTAATCACAACCATATTGCCCACACCAACAAGGGAAGGAAGAGAAGAAAGCACCAGCCCTGTTCTTCACAACTTCAGTCAGCTGCTGTTGCCCAGAGACCAGAACTATTCACCAGTCAAAGCACTACCATCTAGTGCTGTCTGATAAATGAGAGGGTAGTTGGCATGGCAAAAGCAAACCAACAACCCAGAACATCACTGGTCCCATATATTTAGCCTGAGACAGAACAGACCGAGTAGGTTTTGTGTAGCCAAGCCTGAAAGCTTTCAGGAAAGGAGATTTCACTGACTCCTTGGACAACCTGTTATTCTGCATACCAGGCAAATGTGAGCACCATCACTGTTCTCAAAACACAACTTCAGTAATTACACAAATCACCCTTACTGAAATCCTGTGTTCCAACTGCCCAGGGGACTGGCTACCAAGCAGGAATGAGGTGAAAAGGTAACATTTCCTTTTGGAGGTGATTTCAACTCAGTCAGACAGAACAGTCAGACGGAACCTTTGTAAAGGTGGAATGTGTCCCCTTCCAAAGCTTATCGATATGTTCTCTAGTTAGTTCTGCAAGTGAAGCAGTTTTGCCAAGCTAGTTAATTGCACTTTTGGGTGTGGTGAGTAGACAGAAATAAAATCAAATGGTAGCATCAATACTACCGTTTAGCACAAGCTTGATGTGCCAGCATCAGGCACTCAATATCAAACTGTGTTCTGAAAAGAATCATCTAGCTAGAAATTCTCCCCTCAAAGGAGATCTATAAAACTATCCAAGAAGACCTAAGCCAAGCTGCATTTTGCCCTTGAAATATACAGTACCAATATGACAAAGCAAGACATAAGACAGACTGGAAGACTAAGCCAGTAAGCCTAGTAATTAATCCATCTTTATCAGCAGAATAATTATGTCTGGAACAATAGCACAGTAACTACTTGGAAAAGTTTACATATTACAAGAATCCTAAATTTATTTTTGGCAGAGGGGCATGCACTGAAGCATTTCTGCATCCTATGTTTTAGGACTACTTTCAGGAATAGGATAGTACTTGTTTCTCTAATTCTCATTACTTCAAAATTTAGCAATCTTGAGTTCAAACCAGAATCACACCGATGCAGAAAAAAAACATGCTGGATATGAAAAATTATATTTCCCAAGGCAGGCTACTAGAGCATGCATTCAGTAGGTCAAGTATAGTATAAGGGTGTTCATTAGTTTGGTTTCCTCAGCAGGAGAAAAGGTTGTTCCATTAGAGCAGACCCTGAGATGTTCTGAATCTATTTAAAAGGCATTTGGTTGTGGGTCAACAGACTAAAAGGCAACAGTATAAAATAATTAAGTGTCACTTCTGCCATCAAAGAATATCATCTCCTTTTAGAAGTAAAGTTTGTGTTGCTTACTACTCAAATCCCAGGTTTTTTTGGGAAAGGGAAACTCCAAATGTACTAGTACTGTACACTTCAGTTTCTCCCTAATAAGTAGTACCTCTATACACTAGAAGTTTGTGCTGACTAGAGTGGAATAAGTATGTTCCAATACTAAAACAAAACAAACCACAAAACCCCTAAGCCTAAAAACTTCCCTGAAAGTATTTGCTATTTGGAGGGAAAAACAAAAGCAAATTATACCAAGTTCAGAGCCACCAGGTGGCTCTATCAGACAGACATTCCCGTGGTGCTCTCCTGTGAGCACACATTACCTGCTCAAGCTCCAACTCTTACACAAATATCACATCAGTAACTCATTGTGATTTACTGCAGGTTGTGTGCTACGAAATGAGTGCAAAGAAGTTTGACCATATTTTGATAGATACAATCATTAAAATAGTGGTTGAAGAAAATGTGTAGCTTGTATTCTTGTCACAACAACTATGTTTTCCTGAAACTAGGCTTTTTAACTAGAGTGTTACAATAGTCAAAACACACAAGTTAATTATAAATTAAGAACATCTTATGTAAAAGGCAAAACTTGCCTTGAACTCAACTGAACTTGCCTTGAACTTATCATGACTTGGATGAACGGGCAGGTGCCTCCTCAGCAAGTTCACTCGTGACACAAATCTGGGAGGAGTGGCCAATACCCCAGAGGTCTGTGCAGCCCTTCACAAGGACCTCAACAGGTTGGAGAGATGGGCAGAGAGGAACTGTCTGGAATTCAGGAAAGGCAAATGCAGAGTTCTGGCAGAGGAACAGCCCCAGGCACCAGCACAGGCTGAGGGCTGACCTGCTGCAGAAGGACCTGAGGGTCCTGGGGGACAACAAGCTGTCCATGAGCCAGCAGTGCCCTCGTGGCCAAGAGGGCCACGGGGATCCTGGGGTGCATTAGGAAGAGCAGGGCCAGAAGGTCAAAGGAGGAGATCCTGCCCCTCTGATCTGCCCTGGAGGCACAACTGGAGTGCTGTGTCCAGGTCTGGGCTCCTCAGTACAAGAAAGACACAGAGCTCCCAGAGGGGGTCCAGCAGAGGGTTATGAAGATTAAGGTGCTGGAGCATCTCTCCTACAAGGAAAGGCTGATGGAGCTGGGCCTGTTCAGCTTCAAGAAGAGACAACACAGGCAACCTCAACAATATCTATAAGCATCTGAAAGAGTGGTGTCAACAAATGGATCCAGGCTTTTCTCAGTGGTGCCAAGCAATAGGACAAGAGGCAACAGGCAGAAACTGGAATACAGGAAGTTCCACCTGAACAAGAGGAAGAGCTTCTTTACTGTGAGGGTAACTAAACACTGGAACAGCTTGCCCAGAAAGATTGAAGGGTCTCTTTCATGGAGCTATTCAAAAGCTGTCTGGATACAAGGAGCTTTAGAAAACCCTGCTTGAGCAGGGAAGTTGGATTAGATGACCTCCAGAGCTCCCTTCCAACACTACCCATTCAGTGATTCTGTGAACTCCTACAGGGGAACACATGCAGGCACATGACAGTACAGACCCACTCAAATAGCACTCTGTTTTATTACACATGACATTCCATGCTCCATGCTAGCCTTGGAAGGCTAACATCCTCATCTTGCTATTAGAAAAGGCAAAAGTCTGGGGCAAGTGCTGGCTTTAGTAATGAACACCACAAAACTGCCAGCTAATAATCCAGAATCTTATCAGGGCTACCACTAAGACAGCAACTCTGAAAAAAACAAAAGTTTGTGTCATCTAGGTGATGCAACAGAGATGTTTGGTCTAACATCTACCTGGAAAGAAAAGAAAGAGGGGATAGATTTTCCCACTCTTGTTATCAAGCCTTTTTTAGCAGATCTCACTAGACATCAATACTGTTTAACTTCTGAATTCTAACAACTGAACTGATCTACAAGGTGTTCCTGAAGTCACTCCTGTTTGCTTTAAGGCTTGTTACAGAAAGCAATTGGGATGCAACACACCACAACCTTTTTTCAGGTGCACCTTATACCTCATACGTTGACACACAAGCTGACATTATGTCACTCCAAGGCACCATGAAGTGAGAGCTGATGTAGGTCGATGCTAACTGTGAAGTCATCTGAAGTCCAGCATTAAATGCTGATACAGGAACATAAAGTTGTGCACAGAACTCCTTTATAAATGTACTTGCAACTTCTCTCACAGGCAGATAAAAGCTGTGTTTTGATGCCCAGCAAGAAGAGGGTGCATAGGACGAAGCAGACATGTTTCTACTAACACAAGAACCAGTGGTCAATCAAAGTAACTTAGGAGCCAGGTTCAAAACAAATACAAGGGAATGGCTCCTCACACAGTGAGCAATAAATCTGCAGAACACAAAGTCCTTTGGTAAGGAGGCCACAGAAGTATTTATATCAGTTCAAGGCAAGGTTAGAGAAATACTTGGAAGAAATCCAGTTAAGAGTGACTGAATAGGTAATTAACTTGTTGGCATTCAAGGGGGAGGGGAGCAGACAGGCAAAGACTTGAACTTGCAGCTCTTGTAGTAGCGAAAGCATGAGGCTTTAGCCACAGTACCATGGGCAACAGAAGAGGGCTGGAGGCCTCCTGGACTCAACTGGAGCCAGCGGTGTCACATTCACACCCTCAAACTGGCACTCCTTCTATAGATGCTTCACACTTCAACTGTAACTGATCAATGACACTAGCAACTTGTTCTTCTAGGATGAAAAAGGCCAGTTTAAGAGTTTAAAAACTAGTTAGAAAATGCTAGTAATTGTAGCAGGGCTTCTCAGCAATCCATCTTAACCTACCTCCACTTTGAAAGGGTCATTGCTGCCTTTCTGTGCAAAAACTCTTACTTTCACATATTTTAAACCTAGCCTATAAAAAACCTAATGGTGGTAAGCATTATTTTAAAAAATTGAATTTAAACTTAAGACCTTGAGTAACTTAAAAATTAAATTTCTCTTCAGAAGCGTCAGTGACACTTGGAAGCACAGATCTTCTGATCATAACCTGTACTTCTAAGTTAAAGCCTTCTTCAAAGCCTAAAATCTATGCTCCCTGAAATAACAAGATATGGCTATTCATTCCTAATTACAAAAATCTCACAGTTTCAGTCCAACCCCAGTTATTTCAAGTCAGGTTACCTACCGAATATTTTCCAATGCAGTTTTTAGCTGCTGTTGTGCAATATCATAAAGTTTCACTTTGAAGCCTCCAGCAGCAAATACCATGGCCCAGCTGCGACCAATGAGTCCACTGAAAAAAAAAATATCAGCCAATTAATAAAGCAGCATTTAATAGGGCAAAGGAGATCTTAAAAGCATTGCAAAAACCAAAACAGAGCTTGGACTCTTCAATATTTGATAAAAAGATCAGTTTCATACTGATGAGAAACAGATCTTTCTAACAGACAAATAGTCTTTGCTGGCTTTGTATAGCTGCTTCTCTGAAAGCTGGAACGAAAAAAAATGGGGAAGAAAAAGCCCAAAGCAAAACAGAAAAAGGAGAGCAGAATTCAAATAGGAGGAACTACTACTTTGGGATGCTGGACTCAATCACCAAGTTTTGTCAGCCACAGTCTTAACCTGGAGTTGGTTAATGCATTTATATTACAGAGATTTGTTAGGTTCATAGACTGAAGACAGGCAGCAGTCCACTGACCCCAGAGTGCAGGATCCTGCTTCAGAGGTGATCAGAAAACCCAAGGCCCAGTTACTGGACTAACTCAGCACCTCAGAAAGTACCACAAGCACATGAAAAGGGGAAAAACATCTCAGCTGAGCATGGGTTTGATACTATTTTTCCACCTAGCCACCTCTAGCACTATCTTTATTTTTAGATGAAGCACTTTATCATGCTGTATACACACCAGAACAGTCTGCCTACATCTTTTGGTGAAATCATATTACTGAGCACTACATGGAGGCAATCTGTAGCAACTGACAATTTCATTATTTCTCTTAAAGCAATGCAGGTTTTAACTTCCTTAGATGTGCAGCAGGCAGCAGTCTTTTCAAATGCAAGCACCAAGGCACGGTGACATAAGCTTAAGTAATCTGAAATCACAAAAAAAAATTAGGAAAAAAAATCCATAACAGAGGCAAGATCAGAACTCCATATCCATGACTGTTACAGTGGTACTTTTGACAATTACTTGCATTTCCTCTCACTTCCAAGATCACTGTATATGCAGCATTAAACTTTAGCAATCTCTGGCAACTGAAAAATTCAAGGTCATTAGGACATCAATAAAAGATTAAAAGGGGAGCAAAAGTCAGAGATAAAGTAATAGGGTAGATGAGAAAAGAAGGAAGATAAAACAGGAACATGCTCAGCCTTTGGTCTAATATATTTTTTTTAAAGGATCAAAACAGGAAGTTTCAGGAAATAGCAGGAATCACTGGAAATAACTGAGACAAAAAAAAAAATGAAGCTTTGCATTTAGTGCTGTTAGGCAGACAGTAAGGTCTCACTCAAAACATACCATTTAAAAGTAAAAATAAACAACTTCTCTGTAGTAAGCCCAGAGTTCATCAATTCTGAGGCAAGCAACAGAACAAACCTATAGAATAGGCATGGTCAAGGTTTGTTACCTACTGTAGCCTCCTGGCTAATCAGTATTTCTAAAATAAAAGTATTTGAATCCCTTCAATCTGACATAAGCATATCTGAGCTACCAGTATCTTTAATAAGTAGTATAACCTCTCTAAATTGCACTTTTAAATTAAATTTCCTTAAAAAAACAACAAAAAAAATTCTTTCGCTTTAATACTGGTTTTTAGGATTGTGGGGTTTTTCTTTTGAACCACAGAGCACACAAAGTAAGTCGATGGTATGTATCGGGCCTGCACCATTACTGCATTGTACATGACAGCATCATCACAACCTGAGGTTAGCCTATTTGACCCCAGGACAGTGCTTTTTGACACTCTAAGCACTGTCATTTTGGGCCCAGTGATAGATAAAGTATTAACAACCAGATCTGCTCACACAACTTCTGCAGGCGCTACCAAAACATGCAGTAGTGCCACAGGAGCCACAGCAGGCAAGAGCCCAACTCTCCTGACCCTTCAAAGACGTCTACAGTGGATAAGATTTCCGTGAGTAGCAGCAGTAGGAGCCAGTTTGGTCAATGTCACACAGCAGCACCGAAACTCCTATCCTGAGGCTTCAAGTAGTCTTGCTGGTAAAGTTTGCTGCAGCGCACACTTGTAGCATCAAGGTACAGTGGTGCACAGGGGACTGTGACTATCTGCATGTATTTTCTCTCCTCTCCAGACTCTTGTTCAAGTAAAGAACTTTAGGTTCAGCTCAGTGAGAGGATGAAACAATGCATTTCCTCACAAGCCAGAAATACTGCTGACTTTTGTGGCAAGTCAACATTACTTCAGGAGTGTCTAAGACTAACTTAGGAATTTCCCGGAATGACAAGCAGGACGTTAAGCAGTGCTTGGATCTCTCCACTCCTCTTGCACTTACACACACACAAGGCATTGCAATGAAAAGGGCCAGCAGCCTTTCGAACCTAAAGGGTGACTTGCTTCGGTAAAGATGTTTATTTGCTGTTTGTTTTAAAGTAGCACAGAGCTGTCAGGGGCTTAAGCAAAGAGCACTCTAAGTAGAGCCAAGCAGGTGCATCGCCCCCACTTCCCGAGATCCAGCAGCACCTCGCCGGCACATCCGACGGCTGCAGCAGAGGGGACAGCTGAGGCACGGCCGCACCCGACACCGAGTCCCCAAACCCCCTCCCCGCAGGCCGGGCCGAGCCGGGAGACGGCGCCCAAGCCCCTCCGCACGCCGCGGGCATCCGTCCGACAGGCTCCGCGCCGGGCTGGCACCGGCTCCCTGGGGCGCTGCCCCCGCCCGCGGGCGACGAGAGGCTTTACCTGCCGATGATGGCAACGTGCGAGGGCTCCATGGCTGCGGGGCCGCGACCGGCAGATGCGGGATGGGCAGCGGGATCAGCCACCTCTGCCCCGTGCGGGCTCGCCCCGCCCGCCGCTCCCGCCATGTCACGGCCGTCCATTGGCTCCGCGGCCGTCACCTCCCGGGGGCGGGGCGGGGGCGGGGCGGGGCCGGGCCGGGGCCGGGGGCGGGGCCGGGGCGGGGCGGGGGCGGGGCGGGGGCGGGGCGGGGCGGGGCGGGGCCGGAGCCGGGGGCGGGGCCGGGGCGGGGCCGGGGCGGGGCCGGGGCGGGGCCGGGGCGGGGCCGGGGCGGGGCCGGGGCGGGGCCGGGGCGGGGCTGGGGGCTGGGCTGGGGGCTGGGCTGGGGCGGGGCTGAGGGCGGGGCCGGGGCGGGCCGGAGTGGCTCCCACGGCCGCAGCCCCCGGGTCCCGCCCCCGCCGCTCCCCGGGCACGGAGAGAAAACATTTCAAATGCTTAATTAGTATCAAAGACTTATGTTAATGTACTCCTAATATAGACAAGAAATACTTTCAAGTTTTCTTGTCTTTCTGAAAAAAACCTCCAAATGGTCGTAATGTAATGTTGTAAATACATATTATAAAGTTGACTTTTTGCAAATATCAAGATAAATACTTAATGTATATGTAAAAGTATTATATGTACTTATATGCATAAGTATTAACATAAATAATTATGTACAATGTTAAAGTAACTGCTGTAAAAATATCGTTTTTATTTTTTAGACAAAGAAGTAACTAATCTATAGTCATGCTTGTAACCAAACTGCTTGTTTATTAGAATAATATCTAGTAAACATATAATAAAAACCTTACTACTAACATGCTAATTATCAATATCTGCTGTCTAAAAGATATAGACCAAAACCAAACTAAAAGTAATAAAAAACCCCTAAAACCACAACTAAAAACACACGTGCTCTAAAAAAACAAACTTCAAGCGTAGCCATGCTAAACAGTTCCTAAAATATAGAAATTAGTTTATAAAAAATATATGCATAATAGTCTATGCATACACAGCAAACTAATATAATAAAAATATTTTTAAAATATGTCCAAAAATAATAAGTGTGTTCTTGGTTAAATGCCAAGCACCCAACCATTTACTTCATCTCTATCTCCTATTATCTTTTATTAAACCTTTTAAATTTTACCAAAAAAACAAACCTCATTTTTCATAGTAATACATTTGACCCCAGAATAAAGGTTTGATAGTTACTGATGAAGTTCAGTGAACCTTTGTTTGGCTATCACTGGAAACTTTGTTCAGCTTATAATTTCTTCTACTTCCAAGAAAAAAAAAATAAGGCCAACATAATAATTTGGTACATCTGCCCGCTCACTGGCACTTTGCTAACTGCAATCACATTCAGCAATGAGATGGAGAAGTCAGAACTATATATTCCTAAAGGCTTCATGAAGACTGCTCAACAGATAGCAGGCAGAAAACCAAACTATTATCTGCCTGGCTTCCTGACCATAACACCACCGATGTAGCCTGGCATATGCTGGTAGCTGGGAAGTGTTAATGGAGCAAAATGGCAGTAAACTGGGCCATGGGAAGATTTAGGGCAGTGGGACAGAAGAGTGTAGGGTACTGTGCCACTTCTGCTGCTCAGGGCTTATGTAAGCTGGTGTAGAAAGCAGCATTTTAAGGTTTTATTAATTTTGCTCCTTTGCATACTAATCCAAAATGGCATGACTTGGCACATGTTCTAAACACAAGACCTTTGTATAGCCAGAGCATAACTGAAGCAAACAAAATATACTTACTTTGTGAACTCAGATTTTTACTTCACAGAAAAAAATTGTAAGTTCCTAGAACATAAAAGTAATGTCACCTGGTCTTGAGAAAAATGGTCTTCAGAACAACTTTACCATCACTTCCATTTAGAAGTACTTATTAGTTATTTTAATACTCTTTGACTTCCTGAGATGTGTATTTATGCCTTACTTGTCATCAGCAATAGAGTAAGAGACAAAAGCCATTGCAGATCTACAAAGGGATTCAGAGAATTAAAAGCTCAGTTCGGGAGTGTTACTGCAACGGTTTGAGAGCTAATCACAGCTGTGATAAAAACAATTACAGCGCCTTTTAGTTCTGGGGTGAGCAAAACAAGTCTATGGCAATGAAATCTGAACTATATTATTATTGTTGTTATTTTTATCCATATATTAGTGACAAAGCCCCATAGCTCTGCATTACTTAGTCAAAATTAGGGTATGACCTCAGCCATATTCCCCAACATCTGCAGTGATCAGACACACTGATAAGTACAAACTAGATCAAAAGAGGAAAGACAAGTTTGCAAGAAGAAAGGAAAATATAGATAATTAAATTCTCAGAAGTGTAGGTCAAGGGAAGAAAACATGATTTAAAAAACAAAGTACAAGTTTAATTTTTGTGTAGTAGCATAAGGATTTTAGGCCCAGTTCTTGCAGCCTCCACAGGCTAGGGACAGTGATTCTCCTCCCTCTTCTGCAATTCACATGGGAAGGACAGAAGGTGCTGTAAGCCCAGAAACATAAAAAATCATAACCCACCAATAACATGGTGAAAGGACTTGGGCTCCAGTAGGGAATGAAAAGTAGAGCTTGTACTGGCAGCAGGAGAGGCCCAAGTGGAGCAAATATGCACTCACCATTCTTTCTTCAAAGCCAAATAGGCACAGAGGCAGATTTGACTTGTGTTAGGAGCTGCACAGTTGATCCCTCAATGTTTTTAGTCTCTTTCTATGGAGCGAGCTCCTCTGCTGCCCCATGGGCAGAGCTGAAATCTGCTACTGGCCACAGAGGGGTGGATTTACTGCAGGGGAGAGGCAGGATGGTATAAAAGGGTCGTGTAATAAGCAAGGAAATAACTCTCACTAGTTCTGTGCCATGGGAACATGGAATATGAAAGAGATGTCAATTCCCCCTTGGAGAAAATACAGGAAGGGTATGCTTTTAAAATACAGAGAGTTCTAGCCCAAGCTTTTAGTGTGGAATAAAAACAGAGGCATAGTTCACATTTGTTAAGTATTAGATCTGTTTAATACATCACTTGTTCACCAGAGCAACCAGAAAGTACATTTATTTGGTAATGGACTATGATCTGTTGCTGCTACATTCCTAATGGTTCATGACGTATAATGCCTTAAAAAGGTATCTTTAATTAATAACTTCAGCTTTAATTAATAACTTTTTTGCTGTTCTGTAGAGCTCTAACTAATGGTTTGCATACTGTGTTATAACTGTTGTTTATATTGAAATGATGTTACAATTAAAACTATAATTTTAGTTATTGTTAGTAGTTTGTGCTGTTAATTTGAGTGATCTTTCAAAGTGCAGATGGCCTGATGCAAATACTACCAATATTGTTAAAATGCTGATTCTTAAAGAAGCAATCTGAAGGAATAAGAAAGTAAATAGCAGTAAAGTAGCTACTACTAAAGTACAATTCAGGAAAATTTGATAGAATTATATAGTTAATAGGAAAAATTCCTGTTAAGAAGATAATTTTCCTGTTGCAAATGCATTTTAAACCCAAACTACAACATATAGTACAACACAGAAAGACACATGGTGTGATCCTTGGGGTGTCCTGTGAAAGGTCAGGAGCTGGACTCTGATGGTATTTACGGATCCCTTCCAATTTGCATATTCTATGATTTTATATACATTATTTGTAACATATGTACCATCTATAATGAGGTTCTTCCATTTATTTTGTGTTCAAACTGTATGCTGACTAGATGCATTAGTTCCCTGAGGAGCAGTTAAATGCAGCTTCAGTGTTTGTGGCAGCCAAGCTACTTGAATGGTTTCTGCATGACAGCAGGAAATCCCAAAGACCTGATCAGTCCAGAATTCAGTACTAGAAAATTACTTTTTTAAAGATTACAGTGGGTGAATTACATTTTCAATTCAGAAAAACACCAATCAGTGTTTGATCAGAGGAACAGTTCAGCTGGCAGAGCAAGGGTAAGGTACACACTAGCAGCAATTACAAAAGGTACACACTAACAGCAATTATAACAGCCAGACCATGGCCAGTAACCCCTGAACCCAAATTAGTAGGTCCTGGAACAGTTTGTCTGAGTCCTTATTTGCAAAGTTACCACTGGAAAAAGGCAGAAACACCATGTATTGAAAGGCAAAGAAATACCTATTTAAGAATATAGCTTCATGGTCTCTTTAATCTGTCCTAAATTTTCACTGAATTCACTGGATCACATACTTGATGTCTTGAATAGTGACTGAAGAAAAACCTCATCAGATTAGCAGTTTGCTTCAACTGCACAAGTGTGTAACTTGATGCCAGTCGGAGGACTGATGTGCAGCATTTTGTGACAGCTGTGGTTTAATCCAACTTAAAATGATCAGGAATTTAAACATACAACACTACTTGGACTATATACTAAATTTACTTTACTTTGGGGGGGGGGGGGCAATTTCACTTTCTAGATTGCCCTCTGGATTTAGCCAATAAAGGCAATTACATTATCTTACACCATTACAGGGTTTCTTACTGTAGCATCATCTTGTTGGATGATGTCTTATGATCACAACACATGAGTCCTCAGAGACAAGCCCTGTGTCACCAGAAAGGATCCTGAGATTTTGAGGGTTTGTGTGAAATCTTCATGTCTTAAGGTGTATTTATACTTCATAGCACCAGAAAGAAAACCAACCCTGTTGATTGACACAGCTTTTAGAAACATGAACAAAGTCACTGAGAGTCTCATATTCTTGTAACTATGTCAGCAGCAGTAGATGGAATGCAAGGTCTCAGGATCTGGGCCAGGGCGTGTTCCCAGTATGGTCAGGGTCCATACAGGTCAGGGGCCACTTAAGTCTGAGTGTATACACCCGATTTTGGAGGGTAAGGAAGTTTGACAATAGGAACATGGTAAGGTTCCAGGGTAGCCTTGGCACCAGCTCATTTAAAAGTTAGATGCCCTGTCTCCTTGACGTAGTGCCTTCTCTTCAGTGCCCTAGATATTTGGGCTGAAACATCAGAATAGTGCTGGGCACCAGTATACCCAGGTCCCTGATATGGACAAGCTGGGTGGCAGAGCTCGGTCTCTTACCACACAGTCTTCCACAATTGCTCAGGTACATATTAATGCATCTGGGGACAATGAGAAAAATCTAAAAACATAGGGTTAATTATATATGAGGAGTCACTGGTAGAAAAAGAGGGGCTATAAATCTATATATATCTTACGCTGAAGTTTATGATTTGTGGCAAGTAATGCAACTGAAAACTTTTCTCACCCCAAGTCTGTTATTCTGCAAACTACTTGTACTCCAGAAATTTCAGGCATAAAGATTCTCATGTCCAAAGGTTTCAAGTCTCAAGTTTCTGTGTGAAAGTGGTTCATGCATGGAACGTGAACAGGTTAATGCAGGAAGTGATAATGCTTTAATAATTCTTTGTGTTATCTTTGTTTCCCTTGATGGGAGCCAGAGTAGAAAGACCTTTCGATCATGTCCTCTGCACTTATCTCTTCAGAAAGGCATTTGAGGCTGAAAGGAGAGCAGCAGAAGACCCTGACATTGCATAATGTGCACAAACCCTGACCATAGAAAGGGTGTTCTGACTGTGCAGTATACTGTCTTTGCAGTTTTCTTATGCTATTGGCATAAGGCAATGGGAGTTACAATTGGTCTCATAAAATGTTTCCTCTCTCAGAAACACTGTAGGCATGTTCAGAGCTCCCTTCTCTATTCTGTTTTCCATTTGGGCAATAGGAAACTTTCTCCAGAGTAAAATGATTTGCCGTGGGCAAATCAGCTGACACTTGTCAGGGTTTCCAAAATACCGAGTAGTAAAGATAGCAGGGAGAATCGTCTTTGTGTAAGTCATTAGGGATTTTTTAAATTTCGTTTCAGAGGCTATGGCATATGGGAAGCTTTAACAATTTTCCTTTTTTTTTTTTTTTTTGGTTGGTTGGGTTTTTGTTTGTTTGTTTGTTTAATTGAGCCTTTCAGTTTCGAGAGCAGTTTTCTCAGCTCATTGGAAGAAATGATGACGTTTTGGGCTGCGACTGCACTGGACATAAAACCCGTGCTCGCCCGTCCGACGGAGCTTTCCCGTCGCTACCCTGCAGCACCGAGGCGAGGGCACGCCCTCCCTCTCCCCGAGCCCCAGGGCCGAGCCCGCCCCTCACGGCGGCACCGCCCGCCCGGACCAGCGGCTCCGGCAGCGCCGGCCCCTCATGGCTCGCCCCGCCCGGCCGCGGTGCATGCGGGGAGCGCCGCCGTGTCCCGGGCAACGCCGCCCGGCCCCGAGCGCCGAGCGGGCCGCGGGCGAGCCCGGGGCGAGGGTGCCGCCCGTGCCCGTGTCCCGCACATCGCCGCGACCCCGCTGGAGGAACCCGCGCCGGGAGCGGCCGGGCCGCGGGGCACCGCGCACGGCGGGGAACACCCTCCTCATCCTCCCGCTGCCCTGCAGAGGAACCGTGCGCTTCGTCCTGGCTGAGGCTTGCTTGCTGAAGGGCATGTACTTCATGTTATCGATGAAAACAAACGTTGCCTTCTTGAGGTTTTTATGAAAACAGGTAGCCAGGCAAAGTGAGACACCTTAGTGTGTGCCCTCCGTGAGGGAGAGGCCACCAGGTGAACGCATCGTGTCAGGGTGGAGAAAGACTTTGGAACCCGGGATTCTTTAATGCTAGCTTTTAAAACCCGTTTTAATTGAAATGACTTCATAACTGTGGCTATGTTGATGTTAGAATGCAGAAGGAAGGGAGAAGGAAAGGGAAAGGGAAAAGGAAAAGTTAGTTTCAAAGCAAGATAAAATACTTTCATTAGACTTACTACTATGGTTTGGCCTATAAAGACTATAGAATATGAGTTGTCTTAAACATGAGTTAGCTGAAAGTGGAGCACTACTGTTCTAGAAGTAGTAATGTGGTTACTTTAGTTTTAATGATAAATATCTTGAAAACAATTTTAAATCATAATCATAACTGGTATAAGTATAAACAAACATATCAATCCATGAAGTGGTGCCATTTAATATTGTTTATAGGCGAGTCCTAGTTTTTATATCTGATTAAATTACTACTGTTTATATTTTGCAGATTTAAATGTTTATGTAAAACCACTGAGATAACATTTGGCATGTTAAATGTTTCACAGAAAAATGATGCAAAATTTGCATCCAGCTCCTGAGAATAATGAAGATGATCTCTATTCTGGCTACAATGATTATAATCCCATATTTGACACAGAGGTAAAATATTTGCTGTTTCCCACCTTTCCCATACACAGAATTTTAACTTAGAAGTATAAGATAAGAATTCATGGGTACAGTACCGTACAAGTTTACAGCTGCTTTGAAGGGAAATCTAGTTTATTTAGCAAGAAACCTTTGAAGTTTCTCGGGAATCTTCTTGAATAATTAATTCTTTTATAGTTTTCTATTCCAATTAAACACTTGTGCAGATCTCAACACATCTAAGATGCTGCAATGGTTCGAATTTTTGAAATATAAAATCATAATTATTTGTAGGCACATTCAATGTGTTATTTCCCAGGCTGTGTGCAGCAGCAAGTTTTCTGACAGAAGAGGCTCCTGAGTGGTCAGTAGGTCACTGATTTCCTATGGTGCTGCTGCTGGAGGAGTTCACAGTAGAAGGGAATCCTGCAGGTCTCTGTGCAATTGGGTAGTTCATCTGGGATGTCTTAAAGTAGCCCTGCAGGCTTTTGGGTGGCTGCTGGTGTTACCCAGTTGGGACAGCAGTGATGTCATTTGGTCCAAACTCACTAGCAAGACTTGGCATCTTGTGTGAAATCCCAGAACCCAGTTCACGGGAGTTGCTGCAGGACCTGAGAGACATGAGATGTTTTAATGTCTTGCATTGCAGTTGTTAATGTCAAAATTCAGAAACAGCATAAGTAGTAAGCATTTAGATGGAAAAAGAAATTCATGTTGTATTTTATGACTTCAGCTCTGCTTCCTCTGTGTTTTTAGAAAATAATGAACATTTACATTTCCTAATCTAAAATACCAAAAAAGACAAATAATATAATTGTAATTTATGGCCAGTAAATCCTGTTGTTCAGTTATTGTCAAGTATTTTGTGAAGAGTTTTTGATTTTTTACCAATCTGCTTTCACTAATGTGAAGGTTGTGGAATTGTGAGTTTGGGTGTTGTGGTTTTAAAAGGGTTGATGTTTTTGTCTTTTCTAGGACTTAGAAAATGATGTAGCTTTTCAACAGGCAGCAAGAACAAGTCATGGAAGAAGACCCCCTGTAAGTACTTCTTGAAACACTTTGCATTAATGTAGATCTTATTATGTAGAAACACTAGTAATTGGCACATACAAGTTTTAATTGGCAGGGGCTTTTGTTTAATTTTTTTTTCCCCATCCAGGTGACAGCCAAAATTCCTGGTACATCAAGTCCAAGACCTCTGGCTACTGGATTTGGGGCAAGTTTTTGTTCTGTTGTATCCTTAATGAAAATGTCATTTACAAAATGTAAATTTGATTTAATTCCACATACAAAGTGAGCCCTTCTAAATTAAGAATTTCATTTCAGTGAATTGCATCTATTAATTAGTTTTGATTCACAGCATTGCACTTGGTCAAGGCATGGTTACTGGTTGTTTTTCTTTTCTCCTGAACCATGCTGCAAATCTTCTGTACTGCATAAGGCATTAGAGTCCAAGGTATTAATTGGGTTCACTTGCAGGGGGAACTCAATAGGTTGTGATTTGGGCTTGGGAAAGTTTTCTGGAAGTTAAGGTGAAATCAAGTCTTGAAGAATATGGGTTCTGAAGCATCCCTTGCTGAATCAGAAAAAGATGGTTGTGTCCTTTGGTATACTTAGATGTATTGATAAAATAAATCTGCATGAAAATACAACTTAAGAGATTAATACAGTGACAGATTTCATCAGCTCTACACAGAATTTTCCCGAAGTACTTTGTGTAAATTACTTGTTCAATTTCAAGGTAGCAATTTCAATAATTTAATAATGGAAAGTATGCTGCCTCAAATAATTTTCTCTGTATTTCTTTTTAAAAGAGCTGACAGAAGTATCCAAATACATAAAAACCTTTATTGTGAGTTTGTGCTAACTGAAGTATTCAACGTGTGTGCCAGGCACTGGCAGTATATTGCATATGAGTAACATAAATAGGAACTTTGCTATGAAGTTATGTGAGAATTAGCTCAACTTTTAAAATTTAGTGTTGAGAAGACCGTATGCAGGCTTTTTATGCTTTGTGAATGACAATTTCAAACAGCTTACTTATTTTTGTAGTCAAAGGCAACTTCAATTTCATCTATGGGAAGACCTGTGACAGGAACTATACAGGTAAAAGTTCCAATATTTATATTTTATATTCATTTGGAACAATGAATTTTTCTGGTAAGTGTTAGGTACAAGTATTTAGAAGTTCATTGAATTAATACAAATTACTACACTTTTAGTTTGTCCTTTTTTGAACATATTACCGTCAAAAAGCATGAGGGTAGTGATGTATCTTTTATCTGAGCACAGATTTGAAGCAGTAACAGTGTAGTACTTTCTAACACTTACTGACAAGCAATGAACAATTTATATAAAAAATATATAAACAATTTATATAAACAATTATATAAACAATAATATATTACAAATATATAAACAAATATATTTATGTAAAATATATAAACAATTGATATAAAATATATTAAAATTATATAAAAATATATCATTATGTCTGTATTGTCTACAACATATTTTTTAGTGAAATTATTTTAATATATCTTCTTCTTTATTTGAGGATGGGGTTTCTCGACCAATGACAGCAGTGCAAGCTGCAGGTTACACTAAAGCAGCTGTGAGAGGTATGGTTTGTAGAAAGTGCCAGCTGCCACAGGGAGATGTTATTTTACAGTTTTCAGTACTCTGGTAATTTTTCAGGTTCTTCATTTGATCCACTTGGCCAAGCAAGAGGTCCTGCTTCACCTCTGGAAAAGAAAATTTCGGACAGGTTTGTTCAGTTCTGCACTACATTCTTTCAAAGCATTAACAGCAACAGAAAACCAACCATGTGTAGAGTTTAAAAACATCCAGGCAGTTTCAAAAATCTTGAGGTCAAACTCTGAACTTGGTGGAATAATGCCACAAACATTTGTGCATGTGGTTAGCTGACTTCCAGGAGCATCTGTGATTTCCTGTCATCTGAGATTTCAGTGATCTCTGGTTCTGACTGCCTCAGCAGCCTGCGTGTGGCTGTTGCCACACAAATGCTGTCATATGTACACAGAATTGTGCAGGATCGTGGAAGTGTGTGTGACAGGCAAGGAGCACCACGATTCCTGCAGCTCTTTGGGAAGAACTTGGGGGAAGTTGCCTGCTCTTTCTCCCTGTTCACTCTGAGCTTAGCACTTGAGCTGAGACTTGCAGGCTGGTGCAAATGTTGGGGAGTCTGCTCAGAAAATCGTTGAGCTTTCCAGTACCAAAGTTCTGTTCCCAAATGCAGCTCTATAGGAATAGGGAGTCCTACTGAAGCGTTTGGTTATTTAGCCGTGGAAAAAGTCGAGAAGCACCACAACTTTTTGTTATAATCTGCATTTGCAGGCAGTGCTTTAGAGTTATGTATGTAAATGAAGGTTAAATTAATTGCTTTTAATGTGATAGTTCATTTCATTAGTGTTTGATATGAAGCTCATCTGTTGTTTTGTAGTTCTCCTGAACATATTTGATTTGTGAAATTTGCCTGTCGGTACTCTTCTTGTAAGAGGATTTCTGTTTTCTTAGGTCTCTATTCTCAGATTAAGAGTGTGATATCTTTGAACAAACTTCTCTTGGCACAGTTTCCCACAATAATTTCTTTGATGGGAAAACCAGTTAGTTGTGACATTTGATATATAATTGTGTTGTTTTATTGGGAATATAATGTGTAAAAGCTTAGTGTTTGCAGTTACATTACTTTAACTTCAGTTTTAATCCTTTTGTTGCTATTTTTATTTTAGTTTAGAAGAGAAGATGAGGCAGTTGGAAAAAAAAGTGAATGAACTGGTTGAAGAAAGCTGTGTTGCCAATAGCTGTGGAGACTTGAAATTGGTAGTTTTTCTGAATTTCACTTCATTTCTGCTGTAATTTGTGTAGATAGGTGTTTCAAAATGACTTGCAGCCAAATGTTGAAAATTATTAAAATAATTTTAATTCTAAATTTATTATGACTCTTCTAGTCTAGTGATAACCTTGCTTTGCTGAAAGAAAGAAGGTAGGAGCTGTATTTCTAGCATATATATTTAAGATTTCAGTGTCACAGAAATTCCCTTCCCCTTGTGTCTACTGACCTCTTCAGATGGGTGCAATGAATTAGTTGTACTGGCACAGTTCTGGCCCAGGCCAGCTAGCATTTAACACTTCCTGGGTATGATCAGAGGTTCCCATGGATAAGGAACTATTTCCAGTGGACAGTTTGAATGTATTTGTTCTGTTGTAGACGATACTAGAGCACAGTTGTGCCACTGAGAAGTGGCTAGTTGACTAATCTATTTTGTTCGTTTTTCCTGAGCCTCTTGCATGTATGGTCAAGAATACTCTTGATGTGAAAGGGTTGTTTCTTATGTAGATTGTATCAGACAATCCAAGGGTCCTACAGAATGTTTGTTTTTGACAAGTCCAGCAGAATATCCATTTTCCTGCAAAAGTTGTCAAAGTTGTGACCTCGTCTGTAAAACAGCCAGGTTGGATTTGCCTTCTGTCATAAGGACTAGGAATCAAACTATTTCATGAAGTACTTCTTTCACCACTGGCTTTCAAATAGCCACCTTGAGTAGTAACCATTACTTTCTTAATCATTGCACCCTTGTGGAGACACACAGGACTGCTAATGGCACTTGCTAGACCCAAAGCAGTACTTGTGCAAAGCATATTGACACCAATCTGCAGAGAATTGTAATTGGGTACATAATTACACAGCTAAGCAGACTTAGATAACTGTATGTCTGCTTATTGCTAATTAAAACCTTCTGGTGAGTTTTTGGTGCTTTTTTCAGGCATTTGGTGCAGTCTGTAAACCAAAGAAAATAGACATGGATATATTCTCTTCATACTTGTTTTGAATGTATTTTCATCATCTTGAGCCAGTAAGATTCAAGGCACTGTTAAATTGTAGTATTTTGTTTAAGGCTCTGGAGAAAGCAAAAGAGGCTGGAAGACAGGAAAGAGAATTGTTGAGACAGCGTGAACAAATTGCTCCTCCAGAAAGCATCAACTTAGACCTCACTTACACAGTAAGTGCTTAGAAATCTTCAGTTTCTTCAGTTGACTGAAATGTTGCTAAAAACCCTCCTGAGCAGAAATGCCAGTGTTTCCTGAAATGTGTGTCTGTGCTGCAACACTCCTGGCAGTGTACACAGGAGACCCGTTCATGTCATCGAGTCCATTCCCTGCAATCTCAAATCCCATAGAGACCATGTAGTCTGTGTTAAGTGGAGAAGAATTTCCATGAATATGTATTCCAGATATTTACTCACACGTAAAACCTGCATATCAAAATATAGCAGATGCAGACCCTATATTTCAGAAATAAATAGCTTAGAGGATGTAATATGCCGAGAAGAGAAAACAAAACAGGAAAGATCAGATACTGCCTTTAAATTGAATCATAAAGTGACCAAGAATGTGTTACATGAAGTAGGATATAGTAATATTCCTGAATCTAAAAGCAGGTATCTAGATTTATATTCTGGTTTTCAAATAGTATTTTTTAAAGGGTACAGCATGCATAAAGATACTTGAGTGATATTTAAATTCATGTTCCAAGTTGTGCTGTAGATACAATTATGAACAATTAGTATATTGAATTCGGCAGACCTTGTAATTTGTTTTACCATGAAGGTCAGAGTAAAGCTGTAGAAAAAAATGCAGAGCTATTTTACCTGATACCAACAGAACTTCTGTTGTGAAACAGCAGTTTGGAAAAATTCTCCCCTTCTAAACTGAGTGACTACAGGTATTGGGACCATTTTCCACATGTTGGGAGTCATAAATTACAAACAGTTTCTGAGAATTTTCTTGTATGAATATTTTTTAATAACCTTGCATTATAGCACTGTGTTTATTTAGGTCTAAGGCCCATGTAGCATAATTTTGAATGCTAGTAATTAATGTACAAAAATAAAAGAATTACCTGGAATAAGTAGCTTTTAAACTTGTTTCCTCTATATCAATTTGCAAGAACAAATGAGTATTAAAGATAGGAAGCTTACAAGTGGTAAAGACAGTAGTTCCAAGGTGAAATTAACTTGAAATTATCTACTATGAATTCAAGTTTATTACTGTTGAGAGGACAATGTATTTTCTTGTACCTGTAATTCCAATTTTTTATAGGTTCTCCTCAATCTGGCCAGTCAGTATGCTGCTAATGAAATGTATGCTGAAGCGCTGACTACTTACCAAGTAATAGTGAAGAATAAGATGTTCAGCAATGGAGGTGGGTTTCATCCCAAAGTGGATTAAAACTGGTAGTCAGGCATTCAAGGTGAGGACTGCATCTGCATGGTGCTGATACTCAGAGAATTCAGCTCTCATGTCTGCCACTCAGTGTGGCTGACAGATACTCATAATCTGAGAGCCAAGCCACATTAAATTATACTGACTCATGAAGTCTTTTCTTTCCACAGACTGAGCTAACATAAAGACAAATACATAATTTTCTCATGCCACACATGCTGTGTGGTCTTCTCTAGTACTAATTTTTTCTCTTTTGACTTGGCCTATCCCTCCTGAAAGCCTCTTTTAGTATTTTGCATATCTCTGAGACCCCTACAGTGTGTTTTTCAGAGATGCTTATTTGCATCTGTCTTCCTGGGAGGACAATAAATAACCTCCATTTCATCCCTCAATTCAAAATCAAAATCAGAATACATCTTACATGATAGTTCTATTCTAGGTTTCATTACTACTTCATGTTCTCTCTCATCTTCTCTTGAATTATAATTACAGAAGGCACTTTTGTGCAGTGCTGCTTTAAAGGGACATTGCTATAATGAAGACAAAATTATTAAGAAGTTTTATTCTGTCAATTTGAAACACTTTTAAAATGTTGTAACTCAGTGACTCCTTTTGATAGGTATACTGAAGGTAAATATGGGAAATATATATTTAAAGCAACGGAACTATTCCAAAGCTATCAAATTCTACCGCATGGCTCTAGACCAGATTACTAGTTCCCACAAACAGATGAGGTGAGTTTCTTCTAGGAGGCATGGTTATGAAATACAAGTTTTGCATGCAGTATGATTTAGTTGTTAAAAATCCAACCTAAACCTGATTTCTTACTTAGGATAAAAATAATGGAAAATATTGGAGTTGCGTTTATTAAAATTGGCCAATACGTTGATGCCATTTCTTCATTTGAAGAAATAATGAGCATATCCCCAAACCTGAAGGCAGGCTTCAACCTGATCCTATGTTACTTTGCTATTGGAAATGGTGAGCAAATGAAGAAAGCCTTCAAAAAGCTCATCGAAGTTCCCTTGGAAGTGGATTACGAAGACAAATACATTTCATTAAATGTAAGTTGGAAAAAATAAACTCTGTCTCTATATAGTAAATCAGGAGAAAGAGGGAGAGATACTGAATGCTTGGAAATTGGTGTGTATTTAAGTATCTGAAATAACTTCTTCACCAGCATGCATTTAGTGTGGCAGTAGAGCTCAGATGTGTAAACTAATGACAGAACATTTAAATCCTTTTTTCCTCAAAAGATGTGATGTACATAAAACCCACACCACAAGATTATCTTCATAATGATTTTGTTGAAATTCATTTGGGCTTACTTACATAGCTCACTTACTGCTTTACTATCTTCATTTATATAAAATTTTAATAAAATATTTATAAGGTAAAATAAAGGGAGCTAAACAATGAGTGGGCTAATGCAAGTTTCCTCCAGTGTGTGCTAATAAAACTTGTAATATTGTAGTGATACTTTACAGAAGAAAGCTACAGTGACATTTACAGATGCTTATTTTAGTTGATTAGACTTTGTTGAAAACTAGACTTCCTGTGACTTTCCATGATGCTAAAGAGAGTAAAAAATAGTTAATACATTTAGGGTCTCTTAGAAAAATCCTCTATAGAAAGATCAAGCCTTTTATCTTCTCCTAGCAGTCTTTTTTTTCAGTGATTCAAATCTTTCAGTCCTAAAGATCAAATATTTACTAATCTTCAAACTGTTTGCAGCTTAAGAGTAGCTGTTGTTTCCTATTGTCATAGCATAAGGAAATAAAATATAACATATGAAGCAAAAAGATATATTTACTGATATATATGTATACATTTTAATACATTTTATATAAAGTCTTATATTAGAAATTATATAAAAGGATCGTTAAGCCTTTGAATTAATTGAGGACTATGTCAGATCATTCTTTGGAAGACAGCCTTGAGATTGCAGAAGTTATTTCTAAGGGTAGGCAAGCTTAGTTTTAACAGATATTCCAAGTTCTCTATCTTTTTTATGAAGAGGTCAGAGAAAAGATCATGGTTTCCTTATGGTCTTTATTTTGCATAAATCTATGATCTGTCCCAAATAAATGAGGAAAGGGTGGCTACCTAGCATACCTTGCATAACTGCTTTTAGAGATAACAGAGATGTGTTAGAAACAGATAGAAACTGTAAGATGATCATGCAAGTTATTGCAGTGAGGAGGTAGCACAAGTCCTCATCTGCTGAATAGCACAGCAGTTCAGCAAATGCTTCTTTTTAAGTATGAGAATATTCTCACTGTGATTTGCAGCCTTCCTGGTCTGATACACATGACATGAACTACGTCTGTTAACAACCTTAATGTGAGCTGTGATAACACACATGAGCAGAGAAACAGTATTGAGGTGGTTGTAATGCCAAATTTCACAGTATATGGTTAGAAAACTACTTTCAACCAAAGCTAGCTTTTTCAAATGTGGAAAGTAAGTGACATTATAGATCATATATTTGACATCCATTTATGTTTGCAGTCATATTGTCTATAAAATAATGAAAATGTTTGTATGCTGGTATAATTTACAATTGTTTTGTCCCCCTCCAGGATGACCTACATACAAATCTACTGATTGAAGCCATTAAAATTGACAGTTTAAGTAAAATAGAACGTGAGAGGTAATGGTGGACTCTGCTTTTTCTTGACTGTGGTGCCTTGAATTTTAGCTTCTGGAAGGATTATCAGTCTTGTCACCTGGCCACAGCTCTTGTTACAAAAGTGTCCTCCCAGTTCTTAGGAAGGAACATGCTCAGAAGAACCAGTTGGATCTCTCAGTTTAACATACTGCCCTAGAGTATCTACCCCAAATGTTACAGGGTACACTGCTTAAAACTTGCAGCATTTGAGGTTTTTTAAAAAGTACTAGTGTGCAGTGAAAGGAAAACAGAAAAACTAAGACCTTAATCAAGATACAGGGAAATAGTGGTAACAGGGAACAGGTTACATTGACTTCTGAGATTTGTGCTGAGTGCAGGAAGAAGCCAGAACACATTTTGTTTTGTTTTTCTGTACATGTTTTTGAAATGGTGAGATAGAATTGTATGCAAATATAGAATGGTTTGGTTGGAGGGGACTTTAGAGAAGATCTGGTTCCAGCCCCCCTGCCATGGGCAAGGACACTTCCCACTAGACCAGGATGCTCAGAGCCCCATCCAGCCTGGCCTTGAAATGCTTCCAGGGATGGGGCATCCTCAGCTTCTCTGGGCAGCCCGTTCCAGTGCCTCACTGCCCTAAGAGTCAAGAATTCCTTTCATATTCTTGTGTTGTGTTTTGTGCGGGTTTTTTTCCTTTAGGAAGTCCTTGGCAGAGGATTACATCATGACAGCTGCTAAACTCATTGCACCGGCAATCGAGACATCTTTTGCAGTGGGCTATGACTGGTAAGAGTCTAGCGGGGTTCTTTTTGTCTAAACTGTGTCCACTCTTGTGCTGGTTATGAAACCAGTTCACAGACAGAAGCAGCCTGGGAAACACAGTTCTCTGTGCATCTCAAACACAGCAACCAGGCTGTTTTCAGTTTGCCCCCTAACAAAACAAAGCATTAGAGTGTGTTCTGTCTTAAAAAGTAATTTAACATCAAAAGCCAATTCTTAACTGTACATTTTGTGGTGTTCTGAATTCACACAAAAGGTTCAGTTGAATTTGAAAATTCAGTTTCAAAATGGAAAAGCTTTTGAAAGTCTCAGCAGACAAATGCGATATGGAAGGCAGTGATTACTGGTCTTTAAGGTTGAAGATAGCATAATGAAGACTTGGGGGGCTTAAGAAGTTTCGATCACACCCTTGAGTCATTATGTAAAGCACTGGAATCTAAATTTTAAGGAAGGTTTGTTTGAATTTTGTTTATGAACCTAATGTTTATAAATATAAACTTAATCTGCCATTTCTTAAAACATTTATACAAGTGTACACAGTGATAGGCTGCTGACTTAGTTCAGACTGTTCTTTACCTGGAGTTTATTGCCTGTTAGGATTATTCTCACATTTTGCAGGTCCTATAATTATAATTTGCTAGGAAGGCTGTTGATACTAACAGGAAACAATCTCTCACACAGACATGCATTGTCTGCTAGAGTCCACAAGGTGGTGTTTGATGGTTTAATAATAATTATAATCTTATAATTTCCCTACTTCTGCCATTCTGAATCATCAGGATTTAATAATGTCTTGTAAAAAATTAGGTTGTTTTCTAATTTGTTAGCAGGAGCAAGTCAGATTTGTTTGCTCTGTGTCTTGATTTTTGTTCAGAAGAACTTCAAAAGGTTGTAAAATACTCAGTGTTTTTAGTGCTATCCACAGAATGCTTGTTATGGAGTAACACACTCAAACCTGTTCTGGCTAATTGAACAGCTTTTGCTGAGATCCACGGGATTGCTTTTTTTGTATCAGGACAGATTTACTCTTTGTTATTTTAAGCTGAGGTATTCAAACCCAATGAAGAAGTTAAACCAGCAGCTTGAGCTTAATTTTTCTAATTATAAACTTTATTATGGGTCCTCTGAGTATTAAATGTACTTTCAATCAAATTCATTTTATTTAGAGAATATTATTCAGCGTTCATAGGAGTTATTACTTAAAATGTGGCATAACATTGGGACTATTCTGTCATATTACATAAGAACAGTTGGATAGTTAGATGTCATTGCATTTTATGATTAAAAGATGTTAAAACTAACAGTTGAAAGTGCTTTTTTGATAATGCAAAGACATCTGTAATAAAAGAAGAAATTACCAAGTTTTATTGCAACTTTTCCTCTAACATAAAAGGCATTTGTCTAAAGACTGTCCACGTGCCAAACCAATTATAACAGTTTGTTGAATTAAACTTCTGTCAGCAAAATAGCCAACTATTAAAAGGAAAGAAGGTGGCTTTCCACCAGTTAAAAAAATAGTAGAAGGGATTAAGGAAGCATCCCACAAGTTGTTCATTTCCTGTGCCTATTTTCCAAGTGTTTGAGAGAACAGGATATTCATACAATAAATAAAAGTCTTACTTCAAATGATCAGCTGAAGGTAGATCACACCAAACTGTGGGACAGTGGCTGTGAGTGAACATCTGAAGAGTCTGCTGCTTTCTGTTCTGCACTCTTTTTGCAGAGGACCCTAAGCCACAAATAACTGAAGATGATCAGAAAGAGATTTATTATTATGACTCTTATTATGATGTAGCTCAGGGACACAATCTTTAGTCTCTGGTTTCGTTCACTAATATTTTTATGAGTTTGGTAATATACGCATCAGGAGATGAAATTTGAAAAACCACGTTATAGAATGTAGCCAAAGAAAATGCTTGAAAAATTATTTTAGTCAGTTTTTGACAGCAGGTATTGCTCAGTTATAGAAAATAAAGTTACATTTAGGCAGCTGACTTAAAAGAAACAAGAGTCAGCAGAGATACTGTAATTACGGTAGGTTATGGGACTGAAATATTCTTACAAGCATTTTTACTCAGAGTGCTCTTTACCACTGTGAAGAAAAACTAGCTAAGAAAATTCAGTTCAGAAAGCAAATTAGCTGAAAAAGAAAAGTAACTTGGAGGCATTTGCACAGATGCATTTTGTTTATCTTCATGGCTTGCTTTCTGTTGCAGGTGTGTTGATGCAGTGAAAGCTTCCCAGTATGTAGAGTTGGCCAATGATCTGGAAATAAATAAAGCCACTACTTACTTGAGGCAACAGAATTTTAACCAGGTATAGTAACTTTTCACATTAGTACTTTTTAATATTGTATTTGCAAATATACCTTTGTTAGCCACAGCATACTTTTTGGCAAGGGAAAGTGTAATTTATGCAAACAATAATTATTTTGATGCTGATCAGTAAAATAACTTTATAAAAACACTGGCAAGAGACAAGTTTTATCTAAATGAAATTTGTGCTATGGAAGTTAGAGTGAATGCAGTGCATTTCAGAATCAAAAATCTGAATGTGGTTTTCGTCACTGGGTGTCCAAGCTGTCATTGCAGTTAGTGGAACCGAGGTCAGTACAGTCAGTAGAGCCTAGAAAGTCTTTTGCTAATCAGCCTGGGGGTGTTTTCATTAATATGAGCTGAATCTTTCTCCCAGTTAGGTTGACTATAGTGCCAGAATACAGGCAGCTGCACCTGCTATGTATAGTTAACTCTATGGTAATTTTTTGGGATTTCCAGTTACTGTTCAGTATAGGTTAAAAAACCTAAAATGGGTTCCCAGAGGTAAAATGAGATACAGAGATGGTTGGTGATGTTTTCTGGAGTATTTCAGTGGGGGAGAGGGAAGTGTGTTGGAAGTTAGGAGTATGGGGAGAAGAACTTGGATCATGTGACAGAAGACCTTTAACCTGCATTGGAACCACTTAGCAGAGTAGGACTGCAGAATGGTGATTGCAGAGCATCTTTACATTTGTTTTGTTGTAATAAAACTGCAGCTGACATTTGCATTCATCCTGTCTGTCTGTTGTTCATATACTTCCTAACTCACCAACTGCTCAACACACCTTTGGCTGAATAACAAGAATGGAAACTTATTGAAATACTCAGTTCCAAGGCTGAAGCTTTATTGTGTCTTTTTTTAAAAAAAACAACAAACTAAAATAGATTTCTTCTGTTACAACAGTGGGCTTAACTATGGGTTCATAATAATGAATATACTATTTTAAAGTAGTGCTTGCATATAAAATATAAAATAAAATTCAAGTGAAATTACCATGTTATATTTAGTTGTGTGTGTAAAATATTTTGAATTTTTTTTAATATCAAAGAAAAACTTTGAAAATTAATTTAAAAACAAAATTCTGCAGGTTAACCATGCAACTTCTTAGCGTCTCTGGCACACCCTGCTAGAGTCAGACAAACTGTTTTGAAGTTTAACTTCTGTAAGCAAATAATATAGATACACTGGAAGCAAGTAACAAAGAATAGTTTGTATAGTCTGTGTTTTGATTGTTGAACCTAAGTAATTGTTGGGATTAAAAGTTAGAAGTTCTTTAGAAATCTTTAAATTTAACTGATGATGCAGTGCTACTTTACAAAAAAAAATTTACTTTTACAAAAAAATTTTGCCTATAGGTTTTCATCATAGGGCTCATAATTGCTGAAATGGTTCAAGAGACCCACAAGATAATTTACCAGTAAATGTATTGTGTTCAGACTCATGTGAACTTTTCATTATACATTAAAAGGGCATTTCTGCCCAGCCTTTATCATCCAAGGTCCCATTTAGCAGTAAAAGCAAAGGTAAATAAATTGGATACAATTGAAAATGGCTTTTCAAAAAGTAACATTAAACTGTAAATTTACCAAAAGTTAATTCCATGAAGAAGCAAATCTTTCCTTACCAGCAGTGTGCCTCAGATATAGTAATGTTACATCTGGAAATATTTGGGATCATTACCTTTTTGGAGAAAGTCACAAATATATATACGTGAAAAGTTTAAAAGTATCATGGTTAATATTCATATATTTCTAAGACCATTTCTATTTCTAAAATCTAGAGCCTAACTTTTGAAATGCTTTTCTTGATTGAAATTGATGTATTTTTAAAGAATTTCTATTAAAAGAATATTAGGATCATTAATAGCTCATAGTTCTTGGGTAGAATGTAGTTGACTAAATCTCTGAACTACATATAGCTGTATGTATTCTGTCATTTTGCACATCATAAATACAGTTGTGGTTTTTGTGTAGAGTAACTGTGAAAACTATGTATGACAGACAATTAAAACTTCTCCTTTTGTTTGTTTTGGAATTTGACATATAGTGTCATGCCTTTGATATGTAAACAGCAGCTTAAAGATTTCATGGAAAGAAGGAAGGAAACTTGAATTGCTGATGTTGATGGTTAAATTGTGGTTGCCACATCTTTGTTGAAATAGATGCTGGAACTGGGCTCACTGTGATATTCTAACAGATTGTGTTGTTAGAATAAATATTTAGCATAAGGGAGACAGATTTATTTAATAATTTAGTCTGCAGTTACAAATGTTTTTCCAAGAAAAAGCTGCCTTTTATATCAGAGGGATTTTTGTAGTGTACTTGCTATAAATGTATGGGGTTTTTTCTGTAAGCATCTTTAGTTTGAAGTTTATAAAATTTGGTTTTCATGTTAAAGTTTTAAAATAAATCTTCTGGCCTCAAGCTTCACATTTGAGTACTTCCTAAACTTGGGCAAATGTCATCATCTTATTATGCAAAACAAAGGCACAGCAAAATCCAGTCCTACACTATGGTGTGTATTTTTTTATATAGTGTGTTCTTTTTCAGCTTTTTAATTGGGGTTTTATATCAATTCATTTGTGTTCACTTAAAGAACTACAAAGAAGGTATGAGAATTTTTATTAGTTGACTAGATTAAAAGCAAATTGTCTAACGTGTTTTGTACATACAGAATTGTCAGATACCTGTAGCTCACAATAGCCTTATCTAATCTAAATTTTGGAGGTAATAGCCAGTATTATTGAAGTTTTGTGATGAAAATTAGTATTGTATAAATACAGATATACTTTTGTGTGGACATGCTCACAAGTGTGTGTTACAAGCTCTAGTAATTATCATGTATGTGACTATACGAGTTGATAATTCCAGCTGTTTGTTACTGTGAAGTTTATCAATGTTTTCTTGAAAGGATTTTGGAATAAATTCACTTCAGTGTGAAGTAAGTGGTTTCCAAATTATTTCTAGGCACTGGAGACTTTGAAAATGTTTGAAAAAAAGGAGAGCAGAGTAAAGAGTGCAGCTGCAACAAACCTTTCATTCCTTTATTATTTGGTAAGTGTTTGCTTCAACAAAAGCAGTTAAGAACTGCAGTTTATGTAGCCGCCTCTGTATTTTGTAGCAATTTTTGTGTCTGCCTAAATAATCTCTGTAAAGAAGAAGAAACTGCACCTTAGAGTAGTTAATCTGGCACAGCAGTTGAAATTTGGATCAGGTCCCTTTGTATACTGTTGATGGGAAGAAGAGTGGGATAGAGCTCCAGGCCACAGAAACATGCCTGCAGTTGGGTTTGTGCAGAAGCTCCATAGCTGGATTTAAAACATTGGCCCTGGGGCCCCTGGCTGAACTTCAGGAACACGTGAAATATGTAACTTAGGTAGGTGTGTTTGTGTATGAAGTTTGTAGGGTATGGATTTTTAATTTTTTTTTTTAATACTGCTTTATTACAACAAAGAAAGCTGTAGACTGAATGGGACAGAGTGGCAAGGCGTCTCAAGTGTTATCTGAAACTTGAAAGAGATGATCTACCTTATGCAAATATATAAGAAATATTTTAGGACTGAATAATGGGGTGGTTTTTCGTCATCAATCTCCTGAAATTCCTGTAAGAAGCCACAGCTACAAGAAAATTATCTGACAAACGACTAATACAATGTTTGTTTTGTTCATGTAGGGGAATGAATTGGAACAAGCAACTAACTATGCAGATTTAGCTGTAAATTCTGATAGGTACAATCCAGCAGCTCTAACTAACAAAGGAAATACTGTTTTTGCAACTGGAGACTGTGAAAAAGCAGCAGAATTTTATAAGGAAGCTCTCAGGAATGATTCCTTATGCACTGAAGCACTTTATAATCTTGGTAAGTCACAGATGCTATTGTGATTTAGCTTTTGACTGAAGGTAACACTAGTGTTTCTGAGAATCTGTCTTTGAAAGTTTTCTTATAGAAATATGTGTGAATTATTATTACTTTATAGAGTAATTTATGTTATGGCAAGGTATTTACTTGTACTACCTGTCTGTTCTGCAAAAAAAATTCCCAGTGTTAACTACATAATTTAGTAATTGCAGATGAATAAGTTACTTTGAAGATTAAGAAATTAATACTATCTACTAAAAGGATTACCAGTTTCAGCATTATTAAACTATGAGAGTCATTCTCCTCTAAAAGCCTTGTCTTTCCCTCATTCATCTTGTTCAAAAAATGAGATTACATAAGTTCTTGGTCTTTGATTGGGTTCACGTTCCTTGTATTTATCAGTTTGGTAGGTCATGCTGGCTGATAAGAATTCTGAATATGGCTCACACAAATAGAGAGTCCTTTAAAATCAAGTACTGAGTTCTCATCTGGCTTTTCTTGGTTATTCTTTCAGTTAATATGCTGAAGTAATCTGTTTCTCATTATGTTAATACTGTAACCTTTATTTTTTAGGTTTAGCCTACAAGAAGTTAAACAGGATAAATGAAGCTTTGGATTGTTTTCTGAAACTCCATGCAATCCTTCCAAATAGTGCCCAAGTCCTTTACCAGCTAGCAAGCATGTATCTTTTTCTGGGTTATGATAAGGCATGGTGGGTTTAGTAAATTCATTTAATCCAAAATACATGTTTCAATCATGTCAAGGTGGTTTAGAAATTTACTATGGTGTCCATTATAGTAAGAATGATTTATTAGCTAATATTTGTGAGAAAGATGAGACCAGAACTTAACCCTTATTGAATATTTCCAGTGAAGCAAGTGAAGAACATTAAGACTGTTCACATTGCAGGGATTAGATTTACACTCCGTATTAAATTGTGTCAGGGAATATTTAAAATGTTTTATTATGAAAATAATGTGGCAGATGTAAGCACAATTAAGTAAAATATTTAAGAAAAAATTATATTAGCTAAAAAATGTGAAGTTCTGTTTCTGAAAGCTGTTTTCAGATTAGTTAGTGTATGTGTAAGAAAATAATTGTCTCCCAGCACTGCAAAAGCTCAACAGATTGAAAAGCTGAGGGAAGAGATTGGCTTTGCACATCACCAGTGATATTCTAAACTATGAACTTCTTTAACAATGCTTCTGAGGACATCCAGAGTGTAATAAAATCTTCCCCAAGGCAGAACAGATTCCAGCTGATGTACTACAATTTTAAGACTAGTGTAGGTAATAAAAATGTATTCTAGTCAGTAAAATAAGTAACCTTCAAAAATCCAAAAGGGCTCTGATCTCTATTCCACTTATAGCTAGCTCCTTTACAGCAGCATAAATGCCCTGAAAGCTCCGAGTGTCCATCTGGAGAAGAGTTTCTCTGCTCCAATGCTATGTAAAACTGCTTTCCACCAGTTCTCAGAAGCTTCTTTTGTGTCAGGTAGGATGCAGCAGAAACTGAAAAAACAGGCTGGGCAGTAGGTCCAGCTGACACTGCTGCAGAGCTCTGAGCCATTGTGCCATTCAGGAGGGAAGAGCACACTGCAGGCTGAGTTACAGCTGAAACTGCTCTTCTCTGGACCAGAACAGTCTGGGCTGTGCTCCTTGGAAATACAGCAGAATACATACAGCAGAAAACGCCCCTGCTGGCAAAAGGCTGTTCTTGGGAATAGCAGTTTTACCTAATGACTTTAGAACAAAATGCTGTTAGTACAGAAACTAGTCAGGTTGTAAAGGCTGCAAATTAATGGCCAGGTTTTCACACTTCATTCTTATAAATGAGGAAGTCAAAGTGAGATTAGTGGCAGAGAGGACAACTGAGCCCAAAGTTCTGTTGAGTCCAGCGTGGTTCTAAGGTGAAAGAGCAGACAAAGTCTCTGAATACCTTTCTTCTAGCATAACAAAAATACTTTCTGATACGAATGAAATTATGAAAACAGTGTGGAAAAAACAAGTCATTGTTTCTCCATACTACAGTGACTGGTGTAGTGTTCAGCACATGGATTGCATTAGGTAAAGTAGTGGGGATTTTGAGTAAACTACTACTGGCATCAGTCCTTGACTGGGGAAAACTCAGATACCAGATCATGGAAGATCCCAATCAAGCCATAGAGTGGCTGACGCAGTTGATCAGTGTGGTGCCAACTGATCCACATGTACTTTCAAAGCTAGGGAGTTTATATGATACTGAAGGTGATAAACCCCTAGCTTTTTATTATTACTGTGAGGTACTTGCTCTTATATTGCTTTTTCAATGCACTTTGTCCTAAATTAAGAAAATTTTGCTATAGGTTCCTGCATCAAATTAACAATTGATTAATTTAAATGTTATTAAATGTCATTCAAAAAGAAGATAAAAAAGAAATACTGGGGGAGAATTAACAAAGTCTGATTTTTTAGTCAGATCCTAAGGAAACACATAGGCTATGTTTCCATGTGGATATTGGCCTCAGACTTTCCAATTTTTTTTAATGCAGTCATTATTTACACTGACCTGTAATAATGTTAATTTAAAATATAGCCTGGGACAAAATAAAATCAGGATATAATAGAAGTAATTTTAGAGGTGTGTAATGTGACTGCATTGATTGGAAACTATAATAGATACGGAGATACATACATATTGTGTTTTGTTTATGTTTGGAAGTTTTTGTATATATTTTAACAGTATAGCTGTACATTATGTATACACAGTTGCCTAAAGATAGGCAACTTCTTTAATTTCAAACTAGCTGTACGACTGTCCATAGTCTGTAGAGGTTCTTCTGTGTTAGAAACAAGAATCAGACAGGAAGTGTCTGGTGCAGTCTGAGAGTTCCCTTTCTTTGTCTGTGCAAAGTGAGGATGGCCAAAGGCTGTGTTGCAATCTCAATTACCGGTTGAGTTGTGCTTGATGATAATTTTGCTGCCTATTTCAGAGGGAATGTCTAAAAAGCTGAAAATGCTGTTCATGTAGTTATGTATAGAAAGGAATGCTTTGGGGTGAGTTTTCCAGCAGTGGAATTGTGCGCTTATCAGTTAGCATTGTTTAACGTTTTAGGTGAGTTATTCATACATAGATGTGATTTAAGTAAATGTTTTTGCTGTTGCAAGCTATTTAAAATAGCATGTCAAATAAGTCTAGGTGGAAAATGTGACAGATTCATCTTGGGTAACTTCTAAAAAGCATTCTGCAGTTAGAAAATTTGGCATGCTTTTTTTTTTCTCCCCACCAGGATCACTTAGTGCAGCACACTATTTCCATTCATTTATATTACATGTTTTGGGCAGCTGGAGAATCAAACACTTGAGTAAGATACCCCAGAAGCAACATAAAGATGTTGTTTATCACTAAAGTTGTGCGGATTTTCACCTTTCCTCTTTTGTCAGTCCTACCGGTGTTTCCCTTCCAACATTGAGGTCATTGAGTGGCTTGGAGCGTATTACATTGACACCCAGTTCTGTGAAAAAGCCATTGAGTACTTTGAAAGGGCAGCACTTATCCTGTAAGTAGTTATTATTTTATGCCTACTCAGATTTCTGGCTAGACATCCATCAGTATTCCTAGAGATAAATCAGCTGGATAACTTTAATACTATAAACTAACAGCAGGGTTAAGAATATTTGTGGTATTTTTTAATTTTCTCAACTTTCTGTTCATTTACAGTGTGTTTTTGCTCTTACTGTGCCTTTGCAGTGTTAAATAAGATCCTCCATTGGGCCCAAGATAATGTTATTTATTAGAACCTATTTTTCTTTATTATATGCCATTAAACACAACTATGAAGTGGAGAACAGTTCTCCAAAGCCACCAAGATCTTTTTCTCTGTTGCTTTCTGTGAAATATTCCTTTCTATTGTTTTGTTATGTGGTGAAGATTTGGTGGTTTAGATAAGTGAGTGTTTTAGCTGATCTTGCTGCATTTCCTTTTTTCACATAACTTCTACTTCCATCAAATAAGGCATATAAGGAAACAAAAATGTGCAGTGCTGTACTACCAGTAGTCAGTGAAAATAAATTGACAGGCTAAACTGATCCTGATAAAGATGTTTGAGTTATACTGAGTTCAGTTCAACAACTTGCTGAAATTGTTCTTTAGCAGAATATAATGCATTTAAGTAAGTATATTGGCCATATGCTTTATTTTAGTTCAGAAGGAGACCTTACTAGAGAATGGTTTATAAATAAAATTTGGTCAAATATAAACTTGTAATCCGGAGTTCGAAGAGAATTCTAAAAATACACACACACAGTCTTTTTATGCAGAAACAAATACTTGTCTATAGGTTCATGAAGAATTTCATGTTAATAGATTAATTAGAATTCACTCCCAGCCAGTGTGAATTTCTTTATTTTGTGTTTTAGGAAAACTATGAGAAATTAGACTAAGCAAAACTCTGCTACTGCTTCTCTTGTGATGATCTAAAATTTGACTTTATTTTTGTTCTGTGAATCTGAATGACGTGTATGTACAAGACAGCATGTGAACAAAAACTTTGTACAGCATAATTTAAGGAAAAATGATACTGTAAATAGGTTGTAAAAAGTTCAGTAAAAATCCTAATTCTAACTTTGAGATGCTTGGGCTAAAGTAGACATTAATTACAGATGAGAAAATCTAAGGTTTAATTAACAATTAGAATTGAAAAAAAAAATAGAGGAAAGTAGACTTCACTCAAATGGTGGTATATTTATAAAGAAATAGAGACGTAGATTAGACAGAAATACACAGGAGAGAGTTGACAGAAATCCCAGTTCACAGGTTTGCCAGTATTCTTTTCCCTACAAATACTGGCTTATCTTAAAAAAATCATATTTTAGTCAAGCTATGAGATTGTGTATGCTGGCATTCACGGCCTTCTTAGAAAATTTGGAAAGAAACAGCTGAGAATTCAAAGAATTATTTCATAATCTTGTTTTGGCAAAGATTTAAATATTTTGTACTTCATGTAGCACTCGCTCCATGCATGAAGTATGTGGATTGTAAAGTACTTATGAAGAATTGGTGTATTAAATTCTTCAGTATTACTTGTAATCTGTCTGTAATACAGAAAAATTATTTCTCTGTGGGAGATTTTAATAATAGATATCAGAGCATAAATATTTTGCTGTTTATTTGGTATTAAAAATAGAGACTAGATATCCTAATTGTAAAAATGTAAATATAAGTTGATACTAATTTTAAATAAAGTTGCATTTTAAAATTATATCTTTATTTTAACAGTGAGCAGCATGTTTTAATTTAATTGTTCAGTGCATTCAGTGTTTTAATCACAGTAACTACTTTTTAAATTGCATTCTAAGATAACATGTTAGACAGTGAATTGGGAAACAGTTTTTCCCTATTTTATTTTTCCTAGCATGCTGAAATCTATCATTAATAAAAGGAGTTAGTAGAGTTAGTACTCTATGCTGACAATTTATTCTGTCTAGAATTTTCATACTGAACTACATAACAAATTCAGTTATGGTGTGTGTTTGGCAGCCTTTCTTTGCAGGAAACACATTCAGCTGAAACTAAAAATGTGCAGCATTTGTATTTCATGAACTTGCTTGGCAACTACCAGGCAAACAGATTGCTTAGAGTTAAAAATGGCCTGTGCTATGATTAGAGAGGAAAACTTAAGAGGATAAGTACAAAATTAGTCTGAAAATGTTAACCTACAGCACCTTTTGGATATGCTACTATTCAGTTGTAAGCCACATGTGCAAAGTGCTTTGGCTTATAGAGGATGCTGACACCGTTAACATGAAAATTTTCTAATTTTCACAATATCTTGGTAGAAGTGAGGAAATAGTCCAATAGTTTTATTTTACATGCTCAAGCATCTCAAATATTCTCTCTGACCATACTGTCACCATTATGTGCTAAAAAGAAAAGGACAGGCAGCAGCTAGGACATCGAGGTGACAGCACAGAGGAGGAGCCAGAGTTCAAAGCTGCAAGTAGAGACTGTGCTTCCTGGCAGGAATCCCTTGGGCATGCCATCCCTAGAGGTGGGACCTCCTCAGAATACAGCTTAGCGATTTGTTCCTCCCCCATTGCGGGGTTGTGTATCTCTGACAAAGGGTGGTGGTTCACATGTCAGGTCTGCTAATTGTGTCTGGGTACAGAATTGTGAGCCTGACAAAAACTCTAACATGGGTCTGAAAAGGAGTGACATGGAGTCCTGCAGACAGGTGTGGGAATTGTGTGTGAGCTGAGCAGGCTGCCTTCTTTCTAGGAAGGCAACGTGCTGGGTGAAAATTGAATACTAGTTAAATAGTAGGCCTTTATCAGTGCTATGCAGATTATTTTGCTTATTCACTGTTGGGCAGTGTCCATGATTTTGTTTTATTTATATGCAGGCCAACAGAAGAGAAGTGGCAGCTGATGGTTGCCAGTTGCTACAGGAGAAGTGGTAAGTTCTGTAACATTTTCGTAATTGCTTGCAGGTTTGTAACATTTTTTTTGTAATTCATTGGGGTGGTTCAGCTTGAAGAATAATGAGAGGGTTTCATAGGAAAGATGGAGACAGACTGGGGTGTGCAGTTCCAGGTCAAGGAGCAATGGTTTTAAACTGAAATAGGGAAGACTTACACTGGGCATAAAGGAGAAATTCTTTATTATGAGCATGGTGAGAAACTGGAACAATGGTGACATAGAGGAAGGTCAAAAAAAAAAAAAAGGCAAAAATCGGGGACGTCCTCCTCATTAATTCTGTTATTTACAGAGTAATTTGTACTGTTTTCAGATGCTCTTAATTTTTACTATCCATTAATAAAGAATGTTAAGTTTGGTCTTATCAAATTTGGTCCTACAATATTAAATCATTTACTCTAACTAAAAAGATGAATTGATGTTAAAGTGTTCCAATTTCTCATAAAATATTATTTTTTATGTTTGAGTATGTGGATAAGAGATGTTTGTTTTGTTTGCAGGCAACTACCAGAAAGCTCTGGAGAAATACAAAGTCATTCACAGAAAATTCCCGGAGAATGTTGAATGTGAGTAGTTTCATTCGTTGTGCAACTATCAAAGGAAACTTTGTTACATTGAATAGGTGTGTTGGTAATCCCATGATGTATTTTTCGGATGAAAATACTTCCATTAAGAAACATTTTTATTCATGCTAATGCTGCATGAGTTTTGAGACAACACTGACGGGTGATTTAAGAAATATGAGGGTAATGCTGAAGGAGAGCGATGAAAATAAACTTTAACTGAGTTGCATTGGATGAGTTCTTTCTCATACATACATCCTAGATTTCATAACTATATTACTTATTTAATCTTTCTAATGAAAAATATATGTATTTGTACTTCTAGTTCCTGCTGGTTGAAAGTCCTGCTGTAAATTTCCAGATACGAAAAAATTTTATTGCTAAGTTTTATCAAAGTCAGAGTTTCCAAAAAATGTAGAAGGTGAAATTTTGTTGCTGGGTTTTTTCTGTAGTTGGTCACTCAGTCTCTGGAAAATCCATAGAGGATTTCACACTAAACTATGAGAAACACAACATTGAAGAGTAAGACATTTTGCAAAATCAGTCACACCTGTACTCTAAGTAAAAAAGCCCTGTAGAAAATAAGAGTTGTCAGTGGTTGTGTAAACATTCTCTTCCATCCCACACTGTGCCTCACAAATTCCAAAATACAAGGTTGTCGCCAACAAGTCTGTGCTTTCAGATGCAGTGTGGGAAGAACATTCATTGTATTGCATTTTAAAATCTTACCAATCTGCTTTGACAAATGTATCGCTTTCTTAAAGAGGAATCACAGCTCTCTTGTGCAAATGAAATTCAGTACTGTAACTCCTCAAAGTTATAAGCAAAATGTCATGTTCCCGTTGGTCACACATATTTCAGAGGGGCATTTATGAAACCTTTTAGAATGCAAATACGTTTCTGAGTGTAGTTTCTGCAAATTTCACAAACTGGGGGCAGGAGTTAGGCAAGACGATTTAACTGATTTAAGTTTTCTGCTGCTGAAACAACGGTTCATCCCTCATCCCTCCCTGATCAGGGGCTTCCTAAACCAGCAGAAAACTAACTTAGCCCAGAATTAAATAACATGTTTGTGAAAGCAGTCTGGAGAGAATGGATCATGTCCTGCTTGTTTCTGCTTCAGTTCTTTGAAAGGAACGTTGACAAACACATAGGAATACCAACAGTGTTTTCAGAGTTTGGTAGAATGTCTCAGGAGAATGTTTTTTAGGGATTCTTTTAGTTCAATCACGGAATTACAGTCAATTTTCATGTCAGCTTTGTTGGGGTTTTTTAATTCTATAAATATTACTCTTTAAAAAAATCAACCACAGCCAGAGGAAAAAAACATTTTGATTCACTTGGCATTTACAAAATTGTTTTCAACAAAATTCTCTTGATAGGAGCTCCTCAGCAATATCTTAGTATCATTTCTATGCTTTCCAGCTTCCAAAATGTTTTGCAAATGTCAAGAGTTCTGAGCCAAATTAGTTAGTGTGCCTTTTACCTTCCACATATACTGATGGTGTTTGTGCTTTTCATGGATACAGACACAGAGAAAATGTTGAATTACTTCCAAAATACCACAACTTGTATAGTGATACTGGACTGGACTCCCCTTGTTTGCATTATTTGCACCGTTTGCCATTCTGCATGTCCAGTTGTGTCAGGGTGCACTTGTAGCTTGACCTGTTTGTAAGTCTTTTTCTATCAATGCTTTGCTTTCCAATTAGGCCTCCGATTTTTAGTTCGTCTCTGCACAGACATGGGGCTGAAAGAAGTCCAGGAATATGTAACAAAGCTCAAGAAAGCAGAAAAATTAAAAGAAATTAGAGAGCAGGTAGGTTTGTTTCTCTGTGTATTATACAGTATTGCTACAGATGTAGATGAAGCTAAAGTAGTGTTTGTGATACTTCAAGATAAAATGCATCTTTAGCTTCCTGGTTTGCACAAGCTTATGTTTTGGGGGTTTGGGAGGTTTAATTTTAAATTACTGATCAGTCTTGCATCTGTCTGAATAGTTTCTGAGCACCAGATTTTCTGTGATCTTTAAATACTAGTGAAAGATGGACTATGTGGACATGATGGGAATGCTGGAGCCACTCGCATAATTCAATGTCTCTGGAATGTCGTCTTTCCTACTTACTTGCCAGGTTTTATTTAATACTTCAGTGTATTTATAAGCCAAGTAATAATGCAACTACAGGGAGAGATGGGAAGCCTAAGAATTTGTCCGTGTAGAAGAACTCCTTTTTAGTTATATGTATATATTTGTGCTATAAAACTGCAGTGTTGACATATTATATAGGTAGAAGTAAACAATTTGTGTGAGTGCCAATTTTTAAACTAAAAAAAAATTTCCATGGAAAAGTAACAGACTGTGAAAGGTATGAGATCATAACTTGTATTCTGTTCAGAGGAGTGAGCTCAGGTTTGTGTGTGTGTGCACTCATGCGTTGTTTTCTTGCTATTCTGGTGATAAAATAAGATTTTAAAATTAAAAACAGCTGCTTGTTTCAAAAGCATTATCCATCCTGATGAGCTGCAAAGTATTCAAGCTTGCTTTGCCTATCCAGAGAATTGCCTCAAAGCTACATAGTCACATTAGGATACATGAAGTCTTAACTAATATACTCTGCTCTTAGTAACACTTGTTGGTCCCTTTTGATGCCAGGTGATGTGCACATGCATCCTTAGCTACTTCTGCTTAGGTTCCAGGGAGCCTGAGTACGCACATGAACACTAGGACACCTTAAAAATGAAGCTCACAAGGGCAAACACTGACTGAAGGATTGCAGCTTCATGCTACAGCCATACTTTGAGGGGCTAGCTCAAGTGTACTGACTGGGTTTTTCAGTAAATGTAAAATTCAAAGCACTTGGGAAAATGGACAAAAGAAGCAGTCCACAGCTGTAGGGGGATTGATATTCCTCCATGTCTCCCCATAATTGTATCAGTAAGCAAAACAGATAACCAGGTATAATGATGAGATATTCTGCAGAACTCACAATAAAAGATTCATTGAAGTGTGTTAAACAGGCTGTGCTTGGTTTCCAGTCACTTCAATGCCAGTGATATAGACCATTCATTGCAGTAACTTTCAATACCTCGGTGCTTTACTTGAAAGCTCACCAACAAAACCAGTTAAAACTGGATTATTTTATAGTTGGTTAGAGAGAGAGGTCCCTGGAGAAAGAAAGGCTATTTCCTTGCACGTAATTCTGGCCTTTTCTTTATGCTGAAGGCACTAATTACAGATGGGCAAATGTCAAGGACTTTAAAGAAAACACCTTTTTTCCTTTAAGAAAGTTAATATTTGAATACAAGTTTAAAAAACCTAAAAATTGTCATATCTCTTTCTGTTTATTTATATGGCAAGCAAGAGCTTTCCCAAACACATTTCTGTACTTTCTGGTGAGGATAAGGCTACTGATAGAGTATTTAAAAGTTTAAATTCCCTAAATACTTGAGATTTTAGTAAAAGAAAAATTATTAAACTAAAAAATTTAAATTATGGGGGTTTTTTTCATTCTGACTTCATTGTATTAAGGGAATTCATTGTCATACCTGAATGACAGAAGTATCTGTGAGGTCCAACACAGTCTTGCACAAGTTATTACACAGTTGGTTTAGACTGTTCAGGCTTTAAGAGTGACCATAAATCAGCCATGATGTGGAAGCTCCCTTTGTGTCTTGGGTTTCAGTATTCCTGTTTAAGAGTGTGGTGACTCTGTCCTGTCACAGCACTAACTTTGCAGAGCAGGATCGTGGAGTGGTCTAGGTTGAAAGGAGCATGTAAAGACTATCTAGGTTCAACCCCTTGCTGTGGGCAGGGACACCTTCCACTCTCAGGTTGCTGAAAGCCCCATCGAACCTGACTTGGAACATTTCCAGGGATGGGCATCCACAGCTTCTCTGGGCAACCTGTTTCAGTGTCCCACTATCCTCGACATAATTTTTTCTCCTTCTCTACCCTTTCTCAGTTTAAAGCCATTACTCCTTGTCCTGTCACCACAGGCCTTTGTAAAAGGTGCGTCCCCATCTTTCTTTTAAGACCCCTTTAAGTATTGAAAGGCCACAACAATATTTCCTCAGAGTCTTCTCCAAGCTGAACAAATTCAACCCTCTTAGACTATCTTCACTGGAGAAGTGCTTCAGCTCTCTTTTCATCTTCATGGCCCTCCTCTGGGCCCTCTCCAACAGGTCCATGTCCTTACACTGGATGCCCCAGAACGGGACACACAACTCTAGGGTCTCAGGAGAACAGAGTAGAGCAGATCTGTGTAGAACAGATAAGGTGTCTGTGAGGATACTTTTAATTAGTCAAAGCTTTAAGGTAGATCTGCGTAAATATTTCCTCTAGTGTTACCCAGAAAAGAAAAAAAAATTTAATTCAGCCTTTTGAATAAGCCTGATTGTATTGTAATTTAAACTAAACCAATTTTCATTTAAGCAGATAAAATGAAATGCACTAAATTTAAAAAACCCAAACAAGCCCCAGACAAACCCTCCTCTTGCCTTTGTGCCCCCTAGAAACCACTGCCAGTAATAAAACTAAAACAGGTTTCTTGTCAGTTCTGTCAACTTCATTCTTGCAGACAAGCCAGTGTTTCCAGCCTGAGTAGGCTCTGAATGGGAGCAAAATTCTGCCCCTGTGGTTCCAAGTATACTCTGTTCAGAACCTCTGAACTCTGATGAGTTGCTTTCTACTCCTTGCAGCTCCTTGTCTTGGCGGGTCATGTTCCCATCTCTTTCTGTTTTCTCCTCTGCCACACTCAGGAAACTTTCCAAGTTCCTCCCAAA
Organism: Prinia subflava; assembly: GCF_021018805.1. Lineage (NCBI taxonomy): Eukaryota > Metazoa > Chordata > Aves > Passeriformes > Cisticolidae > Prinia > Prinia subflava. Next base: position 35,126,765 of record NC_086249.1, read on the forward strand.
GGAAAGGAACAACTTCTGCTCCCAAGGAACCCATGACACAGTTTTCTTAAAAATTAACACCGTTGTAGTTGGTAAAGGAGCAAAGACTCTAAGAAAAGATGTCTCAGGACACGCTGAGATTCAGTATGCAGCTGTCCTGCATTAATAGTGGAGAATCTTTTTGTGACAATCTCTACATCACTGCTGTCTTGCAAACAATAGCCCTGCAGTTCCTTCTTTTGCTATTGATGTTACATCTGGGCTCCCATCCTCTAGGTTAGGATTTGGGAAGGTTTTGTTTGTTTGTTTCTTGGTTGGGTGTGTGTGTGTGTGATTTTTAGTCTTCTCTCTGCCATCTGGCTTTGGAAATTACTAGGGGATTTTTCATAAATTCCTTCTGTCATCCATGACATCTACTTTCTCGTTCTAAAATTACCAAATTTTAATATTTCACCACCTAAGTTTCCAATAGAAATACTGGTTTCAGTTAGCAGTACCAGATACAGTTCAATTCCTGCTCCCAATTTTAGCCTAGCCCCTGACTTCTCAACTGCACCCAGTAAAGACAGAACAGATAGAATGCTTGTGTAGTATACCTGCATTCTGTAGTCTGCACACAGACTTTGTCTTCCTGTAGAAATTTATCAAAATTTTCTATTTTGGCATTGTTTTTCCAGAATAAGTAAATTCACATGAAGTTTATACCAAAATAAATATTCTGGAGTACTTATTTCCCTCAGTTCTCAAATATGGACAAGTTGTTAAATACTTCCAGCCAAGAATCTGGGAACATCTGTGGAGTTCATTCCCTGTAGAAATTTTTCTCCCTGCTTCTCACAGCATTTAATTTTTACTGCAGCCTTGATATGTTGGAACGTTTGGGGTGGAGGGGGTTGGAGGGGGCAGAGGTTTTTGTTTGTTTGTTTGATTTTTTTTTTTTACAGAATTTGTCTTCCTTTTTCATGTTTCCCTCTAAAGAAGACAGGTAGTAGTGTAAAAGTTCACAGAGCCTCCTTGGCACTGCTGTGTACACACATTGCTGTTTATTTCCGTTAAGTGAGCTTAATGACTGGGAATGGGCCTGATGGGCTGTGCTGAGAAGCAGCGATGAGAGGTGCAAATGCTGGAGGGGCCTTGCTGCCTTTGCCTTCAGGCATCCACATCTGGGCTAACCATCCCAAATGTCTTTTGCAGTCATGGGAGAAATAGGCATTTTTAGGGTGGAAACCTATTTTGAATGTCTGCTTTTAGGGTGGGATTACTTATAAACTACTCACTTGGAATTTCACAGGAGTTAATCATATGTGTAAGCTGTAGTTCTTATGTTATATTTTGAGGGCACTATCACATAGGGACTGCTTCCCTTGGGCAGACAGAAGCTGAGCTTCTGCTGTCAGACTTGCTGTCAGTTGGAGAGTCTGGACAGGCTTCCTGAAGGATTGATATATGCAACTTCACTGGGCTGTGAAAAGGATTTTTAATCCAAAATTCAGAGAACATATTTTAGACTTGAGGATTTCCCAAAACAAATAAAAAAGTGTGAGAAATTCTGGTCCCAGACTGAATTGCTCCAAGACCAGTCCTGGTTTCACACTAGGCTCAATGCTTTCCTGTCTGACTCCTGTGGGTTTTGATTTAAGAGCTCTTCCTTTTTCTGTTGGCATGAATCTTGAAAGTTCTTTCACTTCTTTGGTATCATTCCAACTTTGCCAGACTTCATCATATTTTTCTGGTGAAAGATGAGTGAAGAAGTTATAGTAACTGACCTGAAGACATGATGTGTGTTTTAATCAGATCCTGAATTCATATTTTGAAATAAGGTGCAGAGATACTTCTTTAATAGCTAAGTGCTTTAAACATCAAGTTTTTGTACCTACCTATCAAAAAGTCCCTCACTGAGGTGTCCCTTCTTATAATTGACAAGATGTATGCATAAGAAATTTGATGTTTTGCCAGAAGATCTAAGTCTGCCATGTCATACAAAGGTATTGCTTTGATAAACTGTTAAAGTTTTCAAGCAACACTCAAAAAAACACAGCTGGGAGATGTTTATGGTACCTTCCCCTATGCAAGAGAGCTGACTGTTTAAACACAGCTTTTAAAGTATTTACCTTCACTTTTATCTTGCATTTAACACTCAACAGCAAATTAAATTTTGCTGTGAAATACAGTTCTGTGCCAAAAATTCAAAATCCAAGATCCATAGGGTGAATAGTTCTTTTTATAGATTCCTTCTATTCCTTCTCCCTTTTGAGTCTTTACAATAATAAAATGCTTGTGGGATTTACAGGATGTTAATAGGAGAGGCTACTTTGAACTCATGCAAAGACGGCTGTGTTGCCTGTTTTTTCAGCTGTACCTCACAAAGGAACATCTGAACTATTTTTATACACATTCCTTGTATAAATTTTATCTGAAGAAAAATAATTTATTGAGATACTCTATTTGAATTTCACAGAATCTTGTTTTATATAAACATTGGATATAACCCTGATTTTAAGGACAACTTTGTGTGTTGAAAAACAAGCTTTAGTAGTTACAGTATAGTAAGTCTAGTTTAACATTCTTCTACTGTCTTATTAATAAGCTGAGTTGAATTTTCAGTAATTATCTCTAAAATGTATTACTAAATAAGTTTTTTTGTTCTGTTCTTTCCAAACCTTTTCCCCTGTTCTGCAGCGCATTAAATCTGGCAGAGATGGCAGTGCACGTAGCCACAAAGAAGGAAGTGGTGGTAAGTAGTCAAGGCCTCTGTCTAAATATCAGTTTTGACAGGATCCTGAAGAAAACAGATTTTCTGAAAGTGTTTGTAAAGCCTCCTTTCATCCTGAAACACACACAAATATGCACTGAGTAATATGTAAGTACTTCACAAATTTTGTTTCATACTTTTTGATTTTCTCATTGCTGTATGAAATCACAACTGGTGCAGTAGCATGGATTTGGTCTAACATTTGTGTTTATATACAGATCTTAGTGTATTCCTGAAGCTAAATTTCTGATTGGTTTCAGTACTGTGGTCATGAATGTTTTTATCCCATTAACTTAGTATTTGAACATCTTTGGAATATTTACTATAAGGAATCCTTTATTATAGCAAAACAGAACACATAAGCCACAGAAAATAGGAATTCATTGTTTCTTTATTTAACATGAAGGAAAAGGGATTTTGTGCCCACCATGTAATCTGCTATATTAGGTGTTTGTTACAAGTTCAGCAGATTGTTCTCTGCAGCCAACTCTGTAATATGGATAACATACCCTTTACTGTCTTTGAGCTCATCCTTCCCATTTTCTCTCTCTAGCAGAACTCAAGTTCTGGAGTCTTTCCTAGCAGAAAGCTTCCTCTCTAGCTACTCAGTCTCCCTGCTTTTATAGGTTTGCAGTGCTGATTTCCATAAATATAACACTCTTGCAGTGGAAGTCAGGAAACTGCCCTGTTTTGTCTTTTCTGCACTAGGTAGCCTGCATATTGCAGACCCAATGATTTTTCACTCCCATTATTAAATCCATGAAATTAGTAATGTAAAACTAACAGTCCCCCACTGCTGCTCTGAGGACTAGCAGACTCAGGCTACTTCAGCCACCTGGAAAAAAAATTCTGCATTTTGACCCAAAGAGGAAATGGTCTCCTTGTGTTCTGCTTTTGGTTTTTCTTGATATCAGTGGGTCTCATTAAAAGATATCCTCTATAAATTCTTTCCTCTCTTCCCTTCCTTTTACAGATAAAGCATTTATCACTTTTTTTCTTATTTGGTAATTTTTTTTCTCCACCTACATAGCAGAAATTTTACTACACTTAGCAAATTTTGTAGGGTCACGAAAAGTCATGGCAATTACTAATGTAATCTGAAGATGACCTTAGAATGCTGTTACATTTATGAACACTGCTTCCCTGGATTTTTTTTTGAGGGTTAAGAGTGAGTGTTAGGTGCTTGAGAGAAATCTCATTCCTTTTTCAGCTAAGTAGTTTCACTAGAGAAGCTTTTAAATAATTTCTTGATGTGTGGAAGAAACAACCATTCACTTAGGATTGAATTTTACCTGTTCTGGGCCTCAGGCCAAAGTAACTCTTTACTTAGGTAACAGAGGGGGATGGAAGAGGATGCAGAGTTTCTGGCCTCTCCTTGGCTACATAAACCCTGTGATCAGGCAGCCAGCTGGAGGAGCCAACAAAACAGCAGTGTGAGACAGGATTGGTCCCTCTTCTCTGTCACAGAGTGGAACCCACTTCGACACACAGCAGGCAGAAATGAAGAGCAGCATTGGGAGCAGGCAAGGGCATTTACACCTGTGCAAAGCTTGGCATCAGGTGTGTAGGGAAATGGCACAAAGGGTCTCTCTTCTTCCAGCTCTGTTTTGTAATTATCCCCACCCTCATTAGAGAAAAAGGGGTGTGCTTCAGGAGGGAGAGAGAGCACAAGAAGATATACATAAGGCTGATGCTGAAAGGATGCTAAGACAACATAAATCCCCCAAACTACCAGTTTGTCAGTATTTCTTTTAAAGACAGAGTATCTATGGAAAGTTTTCTTTCTTCTTTTCTAATTTTGAAATAGTAAGAAAGTGGATGAGAGGTTAAGAAGGTTCAGCATTGACCTAGAATTTGCTCTATCAGTAATTCTTCGATTGTTGGGTTCAAGATATTATGTCTAATATATGAAAGAGTGGAAAAAAACAGAGTTTGGGAACAAGTTTGTATAAGAGCATGTTTGAGAAGTCTCCATTATACAAATTCAGTGCCAAAGATCCAAGCCTTTCTGGAAATGACTGCAAACAAGCAGAGGTACAAAGAAGGTCCTGTACTGAGCCTAGAGTTAACTTCCTGCTGGGATCCTTAATTAAAAGTTGTGGTAAGCTGTGCTGCTTATATGTATTTTTAGAATGAGTCAAAGGCACTGGGCACATTTTTACTGGTAATGGTGGCTCCAGGGAGCCTTATCAGTGAAGAAACTGGACACTCCCTTCATCAGATGTTAAGGACTGTGTTGTATTTTGTCCACATTGTACTGAGGATGACTAAGAGAAACCTGAACACCCAAACATTTTGTTTTGTTCAATGCTTGGCTTTGTTCACCTGGGATAGGAGCTGTAATTTGCAGTTTCATAAATTTCTGTGCATGGTCTGTGTGAAGACACATTGAAATATAAACATGGGTTATTTTATTTCATAATATTAGTCTGCTTTTGATAAATTAATGACTTCAAAAGGAGAGGGAAAAAGAGAAACATTTGTATACATTTTAAAGTTAGTCTTTTCCAGTGGTGTTGCCAAGACCAAAAGGGATCATTTTCCTACACTGTATGAGGGATTTGCCATCATTACTGAACCCAGTGAAGCATGGAATCCTCCTTAGTTTAGTACTTACTAGCTTACTGAAGTCTTATGCATTCGAAATATTTTAGGTATGATGCCTGTTTTCTTTCTTTTCTCTTACCAGCCCACTGTCCCCGTGCTTGTTAGCATTCCTAAGAGATTTTTTTCCCCAAGTATTCTGTCCCGATATAGTTATTTATATTAAGAGTATTAATAATTCAGGTTTCCTTGTTTTAGGAAATATGATCTAAAATTTTTTTAAAGAGGAAGCTAAGAAGAAAGAGAACTAAGCCAGCGAGGTTTGTACTTCATAGGGCATCCAGTACTTTGCCAATATAAATTAAAACACAGGGTTTATGAGATGCACCAAAGTGCAGTTTCAGCAATAAGATTGGTGTGTGCATGAATGGTAGATAGAATGGAAACAGAGAGACCAAGAAAACTGACATCTATATCAGTGTGAGTTAAAGTCTGCTCTTGTTTTGAGAGAGAGATAAGCATTAAATCTAAAATCCCTACCCAAAATTAAACACATTTGTCACTCTATCAAAAGTGAAATTTTCTTCTCATAGTTATCAGATATGGTTTTCAGTCTTACTTGGGTTATGTTGGAAGCACATGACATTGATACAGTCCTGTTAAAATTAATATTTTTAATTTTAAAAAGGAGAAAAAAACCCCAAACCACAATAACCACAAAACCTTGAAGGGAGCTAACAGTACATCTGAGTTTAGGCAGTTCTCAAAGATTTTCTTTCCAGTAATCTTCTCTTGTTTTCATACTCACTTTTCTGTGTCTTGCAGATAGGTGATTGTAACATCCAGAACTTAGCAGTTGGTGCACTGTGGTTTTTACTGCCATAAGGGATTTTTCCTGCTTAGTAGCATAATGCCTTTATATGTGTAGATAGTGCAAAGTATGACATTAAGGAATCCATTCCCATGGCAGTGTTTACTTGGTCTCTGCATTGCCCAGCTCTCTGAATGGGGAGTTTTGTGCTGGGTGAGAGGAGCCATGCAGTCTCAGACAGGAGCCCACGGAAGCAGTGTTGAATTCAGGAGATGAAAGACTGAGTACTTTGCATGCTCCTTGTTACCTAGGCCTGTCAGGATGAATTTGGAAAATAAACCACATGGGAATGATTTAGGTGTCTTTTCCCTTTTTCATTTCACTGGTGACTCTGTTAATTTGTCCATCCCCAAAGATTTCCCATATTTAAACACCCTTTACCATCCCAGAGGGATCTCCTTATATATTTGGAAGTATGTTTTAGATGTTAGAGCTGTAGGCATCCCAGGTTATCCTGACTGTGATAAGAGATTTTCTTGTTACCCTGCAGCCAGGACATGCCAGTCATTTATATTTGCTAGGCTTAGTGTGCCTGATGATGCTTCATTAATTACAAGTCATTATGGGATGGTTCCACTGGCTGTGTGTGCAAAATAGAAAAGTTTTCTTAATTAATGGAGAAGGGAAAATCTGCTGAAATGAAGAGAATATCTTAATCTGTTTTCTGCTCTGAACTCAGCTAAAGAGTTAACTGAACTGACACACCACAAACAATTTTAATTCAACAGAATTTCAAATCAAAATGAACAGCAGCAAAGTTTTAAATTGCATCTACTTCCCATGGTGCACTGAACTTACTCTTCTCTTCGGTCAAACCAATGCCCATTCTTTTCCAAAGATGGTGTCTTCATCCCAAATATGAAAGGTACACAGAGCTGCACTTAAAACATATTCTCTATTTAGTGGAGCATTAGCCCACTGTGCTCTTTGTTACATAAACATTTTACAGAGGAAGTAGATTACCCTTAGATGTCTTTTCTTGACAAGTAAAATAGTACTAAAAATTCTAATTTATGTCCTTTGTGATAATGGAGGAATTTCCAATGCAGAAGTCTCATCACTGTAATTGTAACTAGATTCCTATAAAAAATAAATACAAATACAATGGATTTTTGGCTTGAAGTACACACAGGTATCATGTGACACAAGAAGTACAGAAACATATTAAAAAATCAAGAATCTTTTTTGCTGGGTATCACTACTATTAGGACTATTACAAAGTTGGATTACTTTTGCAGTATGTTGCATTACTCATTGTTCTGCCATATAAAATTGGCCTTTTTTTATAATTAGGTGGTTTTTTGATTCTTTTTTATTCCCATCCAAATTCTATGTGAAGGAATTAGTTCAAATCAGTTTTTGTAAGACATTGAACAAATCTAAATGATTGAAACAATTCTAATAGAACAATTTAAACATCCTAAATATAATAATATGGCCATGACTTTTAAACAGATGAGAGGAAGGAATGCACTGTAAAAGATATCAGCAAGCAGAGTGTATTATTTATGTCTTTGTATGCACAGTTAAGGTTGTTGAACACAGGCTGTGAGGGGAAGATAATGTCAGCATGATAATCCCAATCTCAAGTATAATGATTTTACAGAGTAAATGTGTTTGTATATCAAATTTTAAAAATATATTGACCAGCTCTGCTTACTTGGTTCCTGTTGCTTTTTCAACTGAAATCTGGAGCCGTGTTCCTGCAGTCAGTTCATGTGTAGGTGTCCACACTGTCACCCCAAAGTGAGTACAGTGGGGATGGCCTCCACATGAACTACAGTAATCACTTATTTAATAAAAGCCCAGTAAGTTAATAAATAAGGACTGGGTATTCATTGCAGTGAAGGTTTCCTTAGATACAGAGAGTGATTTAGTTCAGCAGTGTTCTTCCATTAGTTAAAAGCTGCTTTGAATTAGGAGCAGGTGTTTGTACAGTTAATACAGTAATACAGAGAGAACTAATTTGCAGCTTCAAAAATATCGACCTGTAGTCCTCTGATTGTAGGTGCAGACAGACAGATATTAACACTCAAAGCTGTGCTCTTAGAGAAAAACTACAAATGCAGCTTTTCATCCAGAGTCACACTGTTAGCTTTGTTTTCTGCTGTGTATTACTTTAGTGAAAGTTAGTTTCATTCCCATAATTCAAAATGTATAAAAAGGTATATAAAATCTTTTTCCTAGATGGGATGAGAGCAGCAGGGAATGATGAGTAGAAATTGTAAAACTTGCCTCCCAAAAGTGTGCATGTCTGTGATAAAATGCTTTAAAAACAACTCCTTCCCTGAAGTTCTCTTCACTGTAGGATACCAAAATCCTGAAGTCTATATTGCAAGCTTATATTCCTTAACATTGCTAAATTATATGTAACTGTATACTGAATAAAAACATGTAGATGATTCTGCAAACAGAACTACAAAAAGTAATTTATTTAGACTTCTGGCAGATCATGTTATATGGTCAACAGAATTTTTAATAGCTGCCATATTGGCAGCCAGATCCTGTATCCCATGGCAAGTGTGTCAAAAAAAGCTTACCCCAAATGGCTTAACAGCTAGGACATTCCTTCTGAGAGCTGGAGCTGTGGGTTTGAACTCCCTCAGGTGAACGAAAGCATTGAAGCCAGACCTCTCCCTTCCTGAGCTGCTGTCTGACATCTCCATGTAATGCAGATGCTGTCAAGCACCTCTTGCTTTGCTCTGGGTGCACTTTAAAATAAAAGGTGCTCCTCTTCCTCATTTAGGTGTGCTCAGAGCATACTGCAGTCCACAGAGACTTGATGTGGTTTTGCATATTAGCCTAATTTAAACTAAATGTGAAGGACTGACCAGAAGGGTTGTTAACCTTTCCTTCACTCTTGCTAGATGCAGTGCTCATAAGAAGTAAGGTGAGCAGTGTTAGTTTGCTGATCTACCCGAGAAGAAGTTTTCATTAGGTTACTTTTAAATGTACCTAATAAAACTTAAGGATCCTAGAACATCTAAAGAAGCATCTGTTTTCAATTGTGTTTTTTAGGGCAGTAAGATGTGCAGGTATTGTGTGTGGGTATTATGCTGATCTCATCCAGTCTGGTTTGTCTACCATCTTTTTCTTCCTTTTTTCACTTAATATTAAGTCTTTTCACCTTCCTCTGGTAGGATTGCTAACACTCGTGTGTTTTCATCCCTCACAGCTGAAAACATTTGTTGTGCCATTTTCTTCCTCTTTTATTTTCATTACATGCAGTTCTTCCTTTCTGGGACCAACCAATTAAACCTGCAGTGTTCCTTTGACTAGTTCAGTCTTCCCCTAGTGCAGTTTGCTGTATTCTTCCTGTCTTCACATCTCTTTACTGCTCCTTACAGCTTTACTGATCATCTGAAAAATTACTTGTTTTCCATTAGGCAAGACTGTGCCTACTTCTATCCTACTCTTTTTCTCGTTGATTATTTGTATTTTCCTCAAAACATTTTCATCCACACCATCTTTGAAGCCCAGCTCTCACCCCCTTGTTGCACAGGCCTGTGCAGAGCCCACTGGAATCAAGGGGAGGCCCTTTCGTAATTTCACAGCCCTTTGGTTCCTCTCCAGGCAAACCCATTGTTTTCTCCCTGTTTCTTCAAATCCTTTAGGTATTCACTTCTTTCATGAAACCTGTCAGTGAGAACTGGTCCAAGGGAAGTGGATGTACATTCAAATACGCATTCCTTGCTTTGAAATTTCAACTGTAACCTGTCTTGTGAACTGATTAACTGCTTGACATGCAGCTCTATGTATTAGATCTTTACTGCAGCACAGACATTGTCTTCCAATTTAGGGCTGAGCAAACAGAAGTCTGTGGTAGTATTTATGGAGAGATAAAGGGTTGTCATCTTTGTAGAAGCTTGGGAGGGTTGGATTCTTTTAATTATAACAATATCTATTAAAATAACATTTGTGGTAAATAAGACAATGGAAATGTGTTGCCAAGTCCAGACTTTGTAATTACTGTTTGCTGAATGAAACCCATTTTTCCTCCTCACAGATGGAAGACTTTTAATACCCATATTGTTTGGTGTTGTAAATGAACGTCTCTATTTGGCTGCACATCCTGCCTTGTAAATATACCAAAACTCAAAATGTTTTCTCCCAGGAGAAAAAATATTGCATAAAAATTGGTTGTAGCACATGAGATTGAAAGCTTGCCATGAATGTGAAAGAGATTCAGAGGTGAACAGAATATTTAAAGTGTCTGGAATACTGCTGTGGCAGGAGAATGTTAATCTGATGTTGTCTGGGCAGGAGGCAGCCCTTGGAGCCGACACATTCCTTGGGGCCCTGCTGCAAGCTGAGCTGCCAGCAGAGTGTTTACAGCGAGGTGCAGGGCCAGCGTGCTCTGTACACATGAGCTGTGCCTGCCACGCACACAGCACATGGCAAATGCACTCCTCTCATGAAAAGCAAACTTAGTGTTGCATTTAACCTTGACAGTCCTCAGCAGGTGGATCACACTGATGCATTAGTAAGCACACAAACATAGGAAATGTCCTGTGTACATTGTGACAGTGTTTATATTTATCATGCTTATTTAAACTCCAAAATATGACTGTAATTTGTAAGCAACTGAAATGTCAGCATTTGAAGCCTATGTTTACTCCAAAGTCACAAGGCTGTGTATATTTTTTAAAAAACATTAACACGCACATGTGTGGACACAGTGTCCACTGTGTTTTAAACATCACTATTACAAATGAGTACTGTGTCTGTCATGAAAAGATGGTTTCATCCAAGTCTAGTTTGACAGATAGTAGTAGCGGAATCGATGTTATTTTTGTATCCTAGTTTCACAGAACATAACAGCATTTTATTTGTCTTTTTTTTTTTTTCCCAGATGATGGTGGTACCAAAGGGGAAAGACTGAGTGCTAGACTAAAAACTCTGCCTGGAACAAGTGAACCCTATGAAAGTAGCAGCAATAAAGAAATAGGCAAGTGGACATCTTATACCTTTTTTACTTTCATGGTCCTTAGGGAGAGGAGAAATTAGGAGAGAGGAAAAAAAAAGTTGGAAGGGTATGTAAAATTAGATAATTTGGGCAACATTTTCCCATGAAAATGAGGCTTTCACTTCATTGTTCAGAGCTCACTCTAAAGTAATTGTAAATATTAAGAAATGTGGTCCATTTTAATATTACTTTCAATACCTGTCTGCTGCATCCTTTAAGTCAGTTTTTGCCCTTCTGCAGTCATAGGTTCTTCAATAAGACTGAATTTTCAGAGGGGTTTAAAACCCCAAATCCATGTGGAATGTGGTACTGCCTAAAAAGCCATTCCTCAAAGAAGTTATCAGTCTTGCTCTTCCTTGCATGTTTCCAAAGTCTTTTTCTCACTGTAGTATAATAAGAGAAATTTATTTTTAAGAAATCCAGAAGGCTTCCATCAGTAGAACTCAGGAATTTTGCTCTGCTTCAGTTCCTGAATGCAGTGTTTTGTTCTCCTTCAGCGTTCATATTTTCTTTCTGGTCTGCATTTCAAAGACAAAGATGTGTAGTGCTAAATCTCAGTCTTGTATTTGATTTTGTATGTTTAAAACCAGCTAAAGTTAAAGCTAAAATAGTTTGTAATTGTTTCACATGTATTTACTTAAACCCTAGATGCCTCCTACGCAGATCCACTTGGCCCACAACCAGAAAGACCAAAAACAGCAGCAAGGAAAAGAACAGAGGAAGATGATTTTGCTGATGAAGAACTAGGAGAGGATCTGCTTCCAGAGTAGTATATGGGCCACTCATCTTTTTTTTTTTTAATCCTTGTAAATGTTTTAGCTGAAGAACTTCTCATTCATAATGCATTTTGTAGTAGATTTTTATAAACTACTTGTGAAATACTTTGAACATGTGGTTAAAAACATGGATTTGTAATTGCAGTGTCTTCTGTGATTGATTAAAAAATAATGGTGAGGTTATTTTACTCATGCATAAGATATACACAAGTACTCAAACACATTGCAAGCTGTATCAAATGTGTAAAGCTTTTGCTTTCAGAGATAAATATGATGATAATATGAAGGTTTTAGAGAAGCCTCTAAAACTTCATCTTTCAATGCAGAATACTTGGAAGCAATGCTTGTAAGGTTAAAAATCCCATGTCCTTCATCCAAAGCCAGAATTTGTTTAAGTTCTGTGAACTGACCTGAAAATGCTGGATATGACCTTGGTTTTTCTTAAGGTCCCAATTCAGCAAATCACTTTGCACTGATACCAAAGAAAGCATCTTAATTTTAGTCTACGCTTAGATAAGCTAGGACCATTTTGCAGTCTCTTGGCAAAATGTCCTTATATTTGTTTTTTTATTTGGAGTGGTCAGAGTTGTCAGGATTTCAGCCTAATTTGTTCAGAATTGCTAATTAGATTGCAGCTTTTGAGTCTTACGTTAGAGACTGTGGCACTGACCACACAGTGATAGTTTTCTACAGCCTAAGCTGAGTATAGGCAAAGAAGTTAGTTATAGAAATCACCTTTTTGCTTATGAACTGAACAAGTTTGATCTGAAGTTACTGAGACATGTTAAATTCCTCTAGTAGGAATCACTTTGGGGAGATAAAAAATATTGGTCAAATGTTTAGAATTTCCTAATAAATCGCTGCAAAACTAGTTCACTGAGATGGCTTGTTTGTGGAACCCTGGCAAGAGTTTGGTTTAATAGTTAGATTTTGGTTATTGCACTTCAAAATGCAAGAATTCAGTCTTCTAAAATATTCAGTGCTCCTTCTCAGTGCTGGTGCTCAGACTGTTTCTCTGTTATAGTGCAGAAGTCTCTTCGTATCTTCATAAGATGTTTGTTTCAGGTTTTAAAAACACTGCCCAGTTTCATAGGATGTCTGCAAGTGGTCAGAAGTGTCCTGTGGGGTTTAGGAGCTGCTTTGTATGTAGCATGCTTCCTATGGGACTGGAGCAGCATTCCATCTGGGATTGCACCGCTCCGTGTGATGGTACAAGCAGAGCACGTTCAGTGCTGTTCATGGAACACCCCGAGGGGCTCACCAGAGAAGAAAGACATGGTAAGCTCTGGGCCCTGATCCTTCCAAGGGGTGGAGAAGAGCATGAGAAGGAAGTGGATGGCAGCTGCCTTCTTCCTGCAAGCCTCTCCTGCCTGTTCCTCAGTCCTGCTGTATCTACTGCTCTGGTTGTACAATGACATATGCCTGGATGTCATGTTAGTTCTTTCTGTCAGGCTTAGTCTTGGAAGATCTAGACCACCAGGATGCAATGTGCCAGGCAGGAGGGACCAATTTCAGCTACAGACTGCAGTGGCATGAGGTATCTGAGTTAATTACAGAAAGAGAAAATACATGCGATCATGGCAGGGAGCGTAGATAAACCTGTGAAACAGCGCAGAAGAGAAGGCAGGTGAGATCCTGCCATGGTCTTCCAACACAGACATTTGAGTAGGCTCCAGAGGGTTGACTCTGGCTGGATGCCTGGCACCCACTGAAGCCTATCGCTCCCCTCTGCAGCTGAGCAGGGGAGAGAAAATAAAACAAAGGGTTCATGGGTTGAGGTAAGGACTGAGAGAGATCACTCATCATACTATCACAGGCAAAACAGACTTAAATTAGAGATATTAATTGGTTTTATTGTTAACAAAATCAGAGCAGGATAATGAGTAGTAAAATAAACCTTCAAAACACTTTCCCTCCAGCCCTCCCTTATTCCCAGCTCTACTTCCTCCCACAGTGGCTCAGGGAGACAGGGAATGGGGGTCATGGTCAGTTCCATGGCCTGTTCCGCTTCTCAGGGAGCGGAGTTGCTCCCCTGGTGCACCATGGTGTCCCTCCCATGGGAGACAGTTCTCCATGAACTTCTCCAGTGTGAGTCCATCTCATGAGCACCAGTCTCCCTCAGACTGCTGCAGCCTGGGTCACTCTCCCCAAGGGCCTCCCTCGGGGTCACAGCCTCCTCTCAGGCATCCACCTGCTCCATGTGGGCTCCTCCATGGGCTGCAGGTGGATCTCTGCACCCCTGTGGGTCCCCGTGGGCTGCAGGTGGATCTCTGCACCCCTGTGGGTCCCCGTAGGCTGCAGGTGGATCTCTGCACCCCTGTGGGTCCCCGTGGGCTGTAGGTGGATCTCTGCACCCCTGTGGGTCCCCGTGGGCTGCAGGTGGATCTCTGCACCCCTGTGGGTCCCCGTGGGCTGCAGGTGGATCTCTGCACCCCTGTGGGTCCCCATGGACTGCAGGGGAGCAGCTGCTTCACCAGTTCATCATGAGCTGCAGAGGAATCTCAGCTCCGGTGCCTGGAGCCCCTCCTGCCCCTCCTGCACTGACCTTGGTGTCTGCAGGGCTGTCCCTCTCACGTGTTCTCAACCTGCTCTTCTCTGGCTGCAATTACATCTGTGCAGTAACTTTAAAAAAATTCTTCTTAAATATGTTATCTCAGAGGCTTTATCACCATTCCTAATAGGTCCAGCTTTAATCAGCAGCACATATGTCTTGGAGCTGCCTGGCCTTGGCTCCACTGGACATGGGGGAAGCTTCTGGCAGCTTCTCACAGAAGCCACCCCTGTAGCCCCCCACTACCGAAGTTTGGCCATGCAAGCCCAATACAGCATCTAATCAAACATTAAAATCACATGGGCATGTCCATGATAAAGTGGCAGGAAGTACCAATAACTTGGGATACGGGTCAAAACAGGCTCTATGAACACTCCTGTGGACATCAGAGAGATTTTGATCAGCAGCAGTTTCTCGATTCAATTTGCCCAGATGCATAACTGTACATTGGGTGAAATTCTATGGATTAAAAACAATTGGGCTTTTGTTCCAGCCCTGCACAAACTCACAGGCAGTGCTGGAACATGTTGTTTCCTATGTACAGACTCCCAGGGACTTCTGGAACATGCTGTTTCCTGTAGCATGAGGATCTGATTATATAATGCTTTGGGTTATGATGAATTTGCATGTTATTTTGTAAGCACATTTGAGCTTGTTCTTAACTGACAGCCATGTGATCCAACTCCAACACTGGAATAATGAGTCCTGCTGACAGTCAAAAGGACGTAGCCCAGGTTCATCCACTTGAAAACTGTCCACTATGGCTGCATCTCTCCTAGAACTGCAGCGTTGCCAGGGCAAGCGCAGAGTGGAGGGGAGGATGTGCCCAGCTGCCCTGTAAGACCAGGAGCACAGCAGTGCACAGTAGCACAGTTCTGGACCATGACAGTTCATCTCCCAGACAATTGCTTTGCATGATCCAAAGGTAAGCCTGGGCCAGGAACCATTCCTTGGAAGCAGCTTCAGTGCATCATCCCTCTTCTTTGGTGTTAGATGTTGTGTATGAGGGAACACAAGACTCAAGGTCTGGACCCAGGGCTGAAGAGTGATCCCTGATGGAGATTAACACAACTGGGATCTGTTGAGAAAGAAGCTACATGCATGTCCAAAGTGCTGTGCCACTGTGTTGTTGGAACACCTCAGGCTGTCACACAGGTGAGCACAGCTGTGTGATTCAGGCAGTGCAGCTCTCCCAGGAAATGTGGCCAGGCCCAGTGGAGTGCTTGTTCAAATCACTACCTGGGTTACATGGGATTGTTGTGCTCTGTTGATGGGATGTCCCTGACCCTGCCCTTGGCTGGCACTGAGCTCGGGTGCAGTGAGTTGTGTTCCCTGCTGCCATGTAGGATGCCCTTGGTCCTGCAACAGGTCTTGGAAACTACAGGAGTGGAAACCTGAATGAGCTAAATAATTATATTTTCATCCAAGAAATTCAAGGAGAAACTTTTTGTCAGGCTTGGTTACACAAAACTACATCTCCAGAAGCCACACACTACAGGTATGTGCTTCCAGCAGCATTTAAACCCCATGTTGTGTTTATCATTCTGGAATCAGTAGATCAATCATTTCAGATTCCTGCTACTATATTAATGTATTATTTTATGTTAAAAGAGCAGCAACATTAAACCTAGGAAAATGCTGACCCCCTCGAGAAACTGACTCATGAGGTATTTTAGCTTCTGTTGTAATGAAAAGATCTATTATACAATATTAAACAATCCTCAGTTGACCTCTTAGACTTGAGATCTTCCTCAGGATAGGAACTTTACATACCAAGTTGTCTTTCTCTTTACATGTATGAAAACCATCTCTTTATACAGACTCTTTATAATAGGATCCCTTTATAAAATACAATCTCTTTATAAATTACTATTTGAGTAGTATTTTATTCATTTCTGAACAAGCCTAGCTCTACAGGATCAAAGCATTTGTAACCACATATTTCATGTTTTTCTCTGAACATCCTTCACTACAGATTACATGACTTATTACTTCTAAAACAAGGCTATTCCAGAGTAAAGTAGAAATTGAAAATTGTACAAAGATACAGTTCATAAAAACATAGAATGGTTTGGGTTGGAAGAGACCTTAAAGTTCATCCAGCTCCAACCCCCCTGTTGTGGACAGGGACACCTTCCACTAGACCAGGTTGCTTCAAGCCCCATCCAAACTGGCCTTGAACACTTCCAGGGATGGGGCATCCAAAATTTCCAATAAATAGTTTTATGATAAAAATTTATGATAAAGGATTGTTTCTCTTGGTTCCCTTGCAAGAGCAGTATAAGATCGTAAGAAATTAATCTAATTTGATATGTTTTGATTATTTTGATGTCAAGGACATGGATAATTAACTTTATGGTAAAAAGGCTATTTTTAACCTATTAGTCCTCAGTTTCCCCCTTGGCAAAATGAAGTCTTTTGAAGATTCTGCCCTTCTCAAGAATTTACCTTTGCAGAGTTAAATTGCCTAAAAACTGCAAAATATGCTGAGATGTTGCTGCAGAAGATGCCACGCCATGGACACTGCAAAGTGGTGTTACAGTGCTTAGAGCTGCAGGGAAGATGAATGGAAACAGAAGAGTTTGGGTGACAGGTTATCTGCAAGCAGAATGTGAGGAAGAAGGACATCTTTGGGGAGTAATTTAATTCTCTCTCTGAAGATTTATACCTGCTGGGGATGCCAGCTGAGTGTTCCACCCAACAACATGAGTTGTTCAGCTTGAAGGTCTCTATGATGATTTCAAAAACCTTTTTCACATCATTATTTCCAATAGAGATAGGAGTTCATTAATGCTGTAACAGGATGGAAATTAGCAAAACACCAGTGTAGGGCAATTCTGCCATTTTTGTGACAAGCATATTACCGTGGTATCATTAATGTTTGTCACAATAATGTGATTTATTTGTGTGTGAACCATAGTATCATCTGAAACCAGCTGTCTTGTGCCAGAGCAGCTACGGAAGACAACAACCTGAACCAGAAAATGCTGCTCCAGGGAGATTATTGTGCCTGGGAAGGGCTACATTCTTACATTTACTGTCAGGTTTTCACCATCAGTCCAATGTTCTGAAACATTTTTCCAAATTATCATAATGGTCTGATGATAACGTATTTGGAAAGGATTTTTTCTCCTGCTATGGCACATTTTTCTCCAGCTGTTGGTAACAATTTAATGTTGAAGACACAACATTACACAACATGGTGTGTCTTTCGTTAAACACGTTTCAGTGTTTAACATGGCATGAAATGTTCTTTGATGGAATCAGGTGCAGAAAATATTTCTTCTTATTTATATGAACTCACTAAATATGTCTGTCTTATTCTTGTGGAGCTTAGTTTTCTTTGGAACATCCTGACTTTCTCATAGCAGGAACGTGTGGAACTGAACTTATTATCTGACACTGATCACCATGGTGATAATCTGAGGAGAGAGGTAGATACCACTCCCAAATATAAATATTGAATGACAGTCTCCAGAAAGAACATTTAGAATATTACGTAAAAGTGAAAGACATTGTGAATTCATTGATTGAAATATCCTGTATTACATCAAATTCAGGACAGATTTCATATTACTGAATATTTTTTCAGCATTTCATTTGTATAGATATTTTAAATCCCCCTCAAATTCTAAGAACATTATAAATTAGCACCAATGACAAAGATACTGGTTAGTAATTTCTTGAAGTCATGGAAGAGCCTAAGTTGCCGAAGTGTATTAGGGAATATTTTATGACTTAGGTGTCTCTAGGGTAGACTATGCCACAAGAACTGGCATAGCACTCTTAGCTCCTCTCTAATGGAATCTCATTTGCTGCCCTTCTGTGGTTCTTATTATTTGAATCAATGTGATTTTTCATAAGACAATACAATGCAACTAATGTACAGAATTAGAATATTGCCTAGATAAGACACAAAGCCTTAAATTCAATAGCAATTTAATGCCTGTGCCATTGTTTTCTTTTCATCTGCTCTGATTTTTTGAGAACCTCTCCCAGAAATGTCGATGCATATAATGGAAATACATAAAACTCATGTTTTGGAAAGCCAAGTGTGACATCCTCATCCTACTCAGAAATCTGAAAATTCTCAAGATGCTGGTTTGTCTTAGAAAGAGTAATATAAAAAGACCTGTGGTTATAGATATTTACAGTGTTGCCACCCATACCAGTCAAAGGTGGTGAAGTAACACAAGGCCAGGGGCATGGTCAGGGGTTAGGCTGGACTGGGCTAAATGGACACACACCTTGTGCCAGTCTTTCACCTGAGGATATGACTGCAAAGGAGAGGCTGAAATTCTATGTCAAACTGTCCTCAGAATTGAAATCTGATTCAAATCCCACACAGCTGAAGGTCAAGATCCTGCTAATAAGTGATACTGACCTGTGATGCATATGGCACCAAAATCACAAAAAACCATAGTTAGACTTCACTGTATGATTTTTCAAAAACCACAAAATCAAGTCACTTCATTACATTATGAATGCCAGACCACTCTGCTTCAACTCCAGCCTGTTTGGTGAAGTAGATGTGTTGTATTTCTGTGGTACCAAGTTGGGGCTTCTCAGTCCTTGTATAATTTATGATGCCATTTTCCCTTATTCCTAACCAGTATTTTCAGATTTGACTATCCTTATCCTAAATGCCTTAACAGACATGCAGGACTTAATCAGAGCACATGAAATATTTGATTCAAGTGATGAATTCTGAAGTCTTTTTTTAATGCACACCACATCTTTTATGAACCAGAGTACTATTTCTATGCTTATTTTTGTGGGTCGTGCCAGAGACCATGAATAAATTGCATCAGGTGTTTTTAAAAGTACAGAATAGATGGAGAAGCCATTAGAGGTGAGACTCACCTCAACCTCCTTTAGGTATGCAAATCTCTCTCCTTCCGCAGCGGCTTCTCTTGCGGTCAGCAGTGACCCTGCCGTGGGTGTTTGTCCCAGGCCGCCTCTCCAGGGGCAGCGGGAGGATCGGGCCTCAGGTGGCCAGCGCGAGTCCCGCTGGACATCAACCACCTCGGTGCCTGCTGGAGGAACGACACAGCCGGGATGGAGACACGTGCCAAGGGTGCGACCTGGAGTCGGGCAAGTCGGAAATCCCAAACCCTTACGAGGGACAGTGCCAATTGCCCTAAAGTGACTGGGAGAGTCCAGGCTAGAGCAGTCCCTTCCCCAGCTATAAATCCCACATTTTTTCGTATCAGCCTTGACACTGCGCCTCCGACTGGGTCGAATACCCATGGCTCTGCCGCAGTCTTGATCCCTGGCCCAGAGGGTGCCCCTGGATGCCGAGTGTCCCGGCGGGGCTGGGGACAGCCCGGCTCCTGCCAGTGCGGCGGGAGGGAGAGCGGGGCTCCCACGGCACCCCCGGGCTTGCGGGGAGCGCGGGGCGGGCGGCTCGGCGGGCCCCGGGGCGGGACGGCGGCCGGGGGGCCGGGGCCTGGAGCCGACCGTGCCCCGGGGGTGTCCCCGGGGCCGCGGGCAGCGCTGGGATGCGGGATGGGCCCGAGCGCTCGGCGCCTCCGTGAGCGCGGCCGAGGCTGCTCCTGGCAGGCGAGGCCAGGGGAGATGCAGTGAGGCGCGGGGCACTTTTCCAACAGCTCCTCCGGCGGGAGAGCCAGTGGCACGGCGCGGCGCCGCAGCCCGCCGCTCTCCCGGCTCCCCGGAGGAGAAGCAGCCAGGGCGCCATGCAGCGAGGCAGGGTAAGGGGCAGCGGGCCGGGGGCGCGGGGCGGGGCGGCGGCGGGCGCGGTGTCCCGGGGTCCCGGTCCCCGCTGACGGCCGCGTCGTTGCAGGTGCGGGCGGCGCTGCTGGCGCTGCTGTGCGCGGCGCTGCTCCCGCTCCGCACCGAGGCCGCCAGGGCGCCCAAGCAGCGGCCGGCGCGGACCCGGAGCTGCGGCGAGCGGCCCGAGGAGCTGCTGGAGCAGCTGTACGGGCGGCTGGCGGCGGGCATGCTCAGCGCCTTCCACCACACCCTGCAGCCCGAGCCGCCGGGCCGCCAGCACAACGCCAGCTGCCCCGCCGGGGCACGGCCGCCCGCAGACAAGAGGGTCCGGCTCCCCGTCAACCTGCGCAGCGCATCGCCCTGGGCATACAGGTGACTCCGGGCACAGGGGGAACGGGGGCGGCCGCTGAGGGCGGGCTGGAGGGAGCCGAGCGCTGTCCCCGGGGCAGCAGCCTGCAGGAAAGGCGCTAAAGCACACGTCTAATAGCCGATATGAGGTAATTACGTAGAAACAGCTTGTGTGAGGAATGTGTCTAATGGGCAAAAAGATACATGAATGGGGTGGAGCAAGCCGTGAGATGGAGCTCACACCCACATCCACACCCACCCGGGAGCACAGACCACCCTCAAAAAGTCACTTGGGCAAATTGTCATATGTGACAGTCAGAGGACCCTCAGCAAAGAGGCACCACCCAAGAAGCCCCTCTTGACTGCAGCAGCCACAGAGGGGCTCAGACACTTTCCCCAAAATGTGACTCCAGACGCTCCGCTCTTTCTAAAATACATCAGCGTACAGTCTGTGTTGCACAGTCTGTGCTCTGGTCACCCAGCAAACACTCGCAAGGGCTCGATGCCCCTTTGCTGTAGGAGCGTAGGCAAGGAATGAGTACTGCAATACTCTACACCTGTGATCTCAGCCTGTGCTTTGCAAACCTCCTTCCCCTGAGGTGGAAACGGGCTGACAGATTATTTTTAGGGGGCATAAAAAACCCTAAGTAAAGTATATTTATTGTGAGGCTGGTTAATACACGAAACAAGGGCCTGCACTTCTATAGGAAGCTCTGGAAAAGCTTGGAAACCACTCATCTAGTATGCTAAACCCAGTGTGTGATCACATTCTCAGAAGACTTCATAGTCTTCTGGTGGTTTGAATAAGACTGAGTTCTGTTCCCAGCTTTCTGTAAAGGACTGTAGACAACAGGAAGCTAAAATGTGCAAACTTAGAAGGATCTAACTTTCTTGCTACTTTTTATACATTATTGCTGGTATATACTTTGATGCAGTTCCTGTGTATTCAGCAAACAGTTATCTCCTTGTTAGGCTCTCCAATAAATATTTATTTTATGGCATGGGTTTTGCTTGCTTTTAGTGTAAGAAGTAATCCCACTGAGAGAAAGATGGTTTATTTGCTCAGTAAGCCTTTCATAAGCAAAGTATTTTTAGCAATACATTTTCTCTAAGAAGACTGAGGATTTTTAAGCTACCTAAGAGCGCACAAAACAAATACCATGAATGAAACGCCTACCATTGGGCTCAGGTATTTTTTACAGTGGCTTTGCAAAATACTAGTGCTATCAGAAAATTGTTCCTCTGGTTTGAAAACAGTGCCTTCCATCCTTACATCTTGTTGGGCAGGCATTTCTTTTCAGTTGGAGCTCTGTATAGACTTACTTCTTAATGGAACTGCTTTTGGGGCTTGGCTTACAAAAGTAAATCCACTGTACTTTCTATCAAAGTGTTTTCAGACACTAACTATTCACATACAAGCAACTTGATGATATTTCCAAGCTATGAATTTTAAAAGATAGTGAGGAAGAAGTATTACACCATTAAAAGCAAAATCTAAAATTATCTAAAATTATATTCAGAGAGAAAAATGTTTCTCTAGGATAAAGAGGCCTGAGTACCCTGTCTAGTTAACAGATCTTATTTCCAGCTTTTTTTGTGACTGCATTTTTACTGCATCATTAGTGTGCAATGAGACAGCAACAGATATCTCAAGGTGTGTAATTAAAGTATAAAATGTGGCTGCTAATGTGCACTAATTATTACCACTTGCTATCTCATAGATTTTGAAGCTAGATGTGAAAACTTGGTTTGTTTTGTGGTCTTCAGATGGGTACCCTGGAAGCTCCTTAATCCCATTAGAGTTACTCTGTATCTTTGAGAGGACACACAGCTCTCCATTAAAGACTGCAAGTAATGTCCCATTATGCTTTGTCAGTGGTTAACCAATCTCACTTATAGAATCCCAACTATTTATTTTCTATGGCTGGGGTGTTAATCTGAAAAGCTGCACACGGCTCTCTTCCATATTACGGCACTTTCTTGACAAGCCTACTTGCATTTAATTCTCTTCCCTCATAAGTCACTCCCCTTCATGGATTCATTGCTGTCTCCTGAACTGCCTTCTGAATCACCAAAGCTGTTCTAGTGGTGAATGCTCACACATTCACTGTAGGCAGACCCCTCTTGTATGCCCTGATAGGACACTGCTCAAAGGCTGAATTTGATGACTTGATATTTGCATGAAGATGCCTGTCCCATTCCAGCGTCTCACAGACATCTCCTCTCTGGCTTCTTTTCTGCACCTAAAGGCTGACAGTGCAGTTAATTTCTGCTCTGTACATAAGGGCTCTTTTTTCTTTTTGACGTGCATTTTAATGCCTGAGATACCTCATGCTGTTTCTCTGGCTTCATCGGCGTTGCAGCAGTTCCCATTGTTACCAGCTGCAGATTTCATTAACATACTGTTTATACTCCCTATTCCAGGTCATTAATAATAAAGATATTAAGTCTGGCTCTACTTACCTTCCCCTCAATATCTCCCCAGGCACCTGCTCCCAGCTGTTTAACGCTGCTGCTTGTAATTCTTCTGTTCACATGACTGTTCAGTCCAAGTCAACTGGAATTTTTTCATATCAGCATTTATGAGAATCAAATATCTTACTTAGAGAACTGTGTATAACATTGACTCTACTGCATCATCTGTATCCAAGTCTGTAATTCTGTTTAAGTGTAGAAGAATTAGGTTTGAATGGCTCAAAGCTCAGATAATCCTTGTGTGGCTTCTTTACTTGTCTTTATTCTGTGCTTACTGTTTATTTTCCATTACTTGGTCTTTTAATTTGGTTATGCAAAAATCAAGACTTACATCATTTTTTTGCTTGCTGCAACCGAGAGATAGAGGAGTTGTACATGGATTGCACCACAGATCCATCTGGTCCCCGACCCTGCTGCTAGCATCAACCAACAGGTGATATTTAAGGCAAAAGTTTGGGGAAACATACTGGTTTGTGTGTCTGATACTGAAATTCCATCCTGGGGGCCACAGGAGACCAGTATATAACTCAGGGCACAGAGTTTAATCACGTGAATCACTCTTTGCTGTGCAGAGCTATAAAGAGACAGCAGAGTTCCCTGAAGTCAGTTGAGCATGCTGGATTTACTCAGCAGTTCAGGAAGCTGGGCTACAAATTACCCAGCTTTTTAAAAAAATAGAGCCAGCAGCAGCAGTTCTGCCATGAAATCGTCCTTCCATGAAATCATCAGGCTGTGTGCCAGCTTGTGACACCTATCCAGGGGTTGCTTGTCCTTTTTAGCAGTATTACATGGGCAGCCAGTGAGATCCAGAAAGTCTGCTTGTACAAGGAGGTTCTGGCATGGGCCACTCGGGTACTGCAATGGTTCAGAGCTGCTTAACAGGAATTAACGATATGGGTGGACCTGCAGACCCTGCTGACAGCGCGGGACGGGTGCTCTTGTTAACATTTCCAGAAGCCACAATCATGGTGAATCATTAGCAGTGCAAGCACAGCTCCGGAGATGCACAGAGAAGTTGCTCACGGACAGGAGCCGTTATAAAAAGGATTAATTTAAAATGTCTGCCTAAACATCTGTGGGGGTCTGATCATCAAGCTCAGAGCAAACATTGAAAAATCTGATCCTGCTGAAGTCAGCAGCGTTTTTACAGGTAGTGCTCATTTGTGATTCCATTCATGGTGCTGCAGAGCAGATGACATTCATTAACCAGCTTTATATATCAGATCTATTTTTATTTTCTGATGTCTTAAGGCTATAATAACAAGCACAGCTAGTTTGCAAACACACTTCTATGTGAGTTTAGCAAAATTTCTTTATGTATATTCAAGAAGTCATTCATGTTTCTGAATTTCTAAATCCTGTGGCTTTTGTTTCTGCCTCTGGGGCCTAACCCTGCATCTACTAATGGTTAATTTACAAACATGTAAATTTTATTGTCAGTGTTGCTCTGATGATGTTAGCCAAATTAGCCAGTCCCTCTCTCAAACATTGCCCAGCTTAGTTTTTTCTGTTTTTCAAAAATCAGTTTCAGTTTATAAGCATCCTTGGTTTAGTGCCCATTTACATAAAATCTTAATAAAAGTAATACAGGCAAGTAATTTTTCACTGGTAAAAGCCAAGCTTGTAGGCAGTGTGTTTGAACAAAGTCATACAGGAGGGCTTTCCTACAAATAATACTCCAGTGATTTTCTAGAAGCTTGTCCAAGGCATTTTCCAGGCTTTATCATTACCATGCAGCATGGTGTGCATGTCCCAAAGATGCAGCCAATGAAAAGAATAGAAGGGGATGCAGAGCCATCCTTTTTAGTTGAGTATGTTTATACAACTCTTCAGAAAATCATTTAGCACTGGGCTATTTTTGTGCAAGCTCTGTGCTACCTATAGTAGTAATACCTATGTTGGTGCCTGTATATAAAATAAACTAAGCATAACATGAACAAAAGAACACCTGCTAGGCAAATAAATGTCTTGGCAAGGGGGAAAAAAAGCTGTTAGCTCTTAATCCTGTAAGTATTTCAGAGTGTGAAGGAAGGGGATGATGATGTGCTTATTAGACTTTTGATAACATCCAGCTGTTAGCCCAGTGCTAATAGTGATTTTCTGAAGAGTCGGCTCCCTGCCCCTGACCCTGTGGAATCAGAAGCTTGGAAATTACGAAGTGACAGTATTATTAAAAATACTACATATAAATGTAGCGCTACAGGACAAGGCAGATTAAGCCTCTGCAAGAGTTTTACTTCTGACAGAAACGTCTCTCTTGAGTTTCCAGGCTTAGTACGTAAATGGCAGGAAGTTTGTTTTTCACTGGGAGCTCTCAAAGCACTCGTAGGGTCATAAGGAAAAGCGGCCGAGTCACACTTCATTAGCGGTTCCAGTTCAGCACAAACCTACTCCTTGTTCCAGCAGATGGGAATGGAGCAGCCCGGCACAGCTCACTGCTCCTGTCGCTTGTGAACCAGGAGTGCTGGTGAGGCAGACTCAGCCTTACACAGCGGTGACCGGAGTTCACAGGACCAGGACAATCCTCATCGAAGTGTCTGCGCTGTCTGGTTTGCAGCAGTGGCCACAGCAAGGGACACAAGGCTGCAGGGGACACTTGAGTACCGGTGGAAAGTTGCACTTCTCTGGTTCTCCACCACTTTTCCCAGCTCTGTCCATCTCTTGGGTGTAGGAAAGATATGGCAGGAACTTGGAGCATGCATTTTTATCTGATTAATTAACCTGATCAAAAATGTTTACCCTCTTCCAGAAGATAAAACATGGCTTGTGGTGGTTGGAGTAAAGGAGAGGAATCCAACTACCGCAGCTGAGCCAGTGGTCATTCTCTGCACAGCACAATTATGCTCAGTTCATGCAAACAGAAGGGAGCAGCTCCAGCTGCATCTGTTCAGCTAAATGCTGGGTGTTACTGGTGTCTGTTAGTGGCTCTGACCCAAGTAGGTCTGGGTTGCCTAGAAAGACACAAATGAGGTTTTATTTATATGGCTTTTCTGAACAGGTTTGAGCTGAAGATGTAGAACCTTATATATGGTGCCAAATTTTAGTGACATTTGAGTTAAGGTATTATTTCAGGAGGCATTACTTACTTAGAGGCTTCAGCCTTGAAGTTCTGGTCTGGATGCAAACCCACATCTATATTTTGAATCCATCATCAAACTTGGATTCTCTCCGATTCCTTCCAGCTCTCACATGTATTGACATCGAACTTAGCAATGTAAGAGATTTTTTCCCTTGGAAAGTAGAAAACCATGCCAACAACCACATTATCTTTCAAAAACCCCACCCCATTAATACCTGACTTTTTCCATGTGGGAATTTGGAGGAGAAAGATGGTTGTGCACCATGATGCCAGTGCCAGTGTTCTCCTGTTACGAGTGAAACCTCTCATGTTTGCATGCAGAAGCATGTTCATGCTTTCCAGTAACATCATAAACCAGGTGCTAGAGATAATACAGTAGAGGAAATACCAATGACTTGACACATGGTGTGTTTAACAATCCACCACTGAAATTACTCACACTTGCATTTGAAATGGGAATGTATCACAGTAGAAAGACCTGTGTTCCCCTTTCTTCCCTTCTGCAGCTACCAGACATTTTATTTCACACTGGTGTGAGATCCTGTAACATGAAGGTATTTCCTGGGGAAAGTAAGCAAGAATAAATGGGACAGAGGAGCATTGCAAAAAATATCTGCAACATCACAGATGTCTGGCTATAAGAGAACTGGTCAGATTTTTTTGTGAAGAAAACAAATTCTTTAAATTATATATATGTAAAATACATAATGGTCATTATATATATATATATATGTACACACACACACACACATATATATAAAGTCTCTTCTTCTTGATGACAGGATAGTCAAGTTTGTGTTTGGCAAAGGCTGCGATTCCAGATTTCCTTTTCCTGGATAAACTGGTGATACTGCTGAAAAGGGCAGCTCCCTTCTGTCCCTGCCTAAAGCTGCTTGTTCACTCTGGCTGGTTGGTGCAGAGCTCTGTGTACATGTGTGGCAGGACGGCTGACAGACCAAACCCCAGCTTTTCACGGAGTTACTCCTCAGCTGAATGAGTTCCTTGATCAATCCTGTGACCAGAAAAACATCAGTGCCAACCCAGGGTGGGTGTGAGAGGGAGAGCCAGGCTGCCTGTTCCCACAAAGACAGATTTTGTGGACAAGCAGTGACTGCAGTCACACCTTGAGACAGACTTAAGAGTTCTGCCTCTTCCAAACCTGAAACCTCTTCTCATCTCAGAGACAGCCTGAAGAGATAAAAGGCAAACACTGATACCCAGGGAAGTGCTGCCAACCCTGGGAAACACAATTTAGATATCACCTTAAATGTATTAAGGTCACTTTAAGATGTATTAAGAGATCCCACCTGGAGGACTGCATTCAGCTCTGGGACTACAACACCAGAAGGACATGGACCTGTTAGAGCGAGTCCAGAGAAGGCCATGAAAATGCTCAAAGGGATGGAGAACCTCTCCTATAAAGACTGGCTGAGCCTTCCAGTATCTAAAGGGGGCCTACAAGAGAGGTGAAGAAGGACTCTTCACAAGGGCATGGAGTGAAAGGACAAGGAATAATGGCTTTAAACTAGAAGAGGACAGGTTTAGATCAGACACTGGGAAGAATTAAGAAGTGAGGATGTGATGAGACACTGGTACAGGTTGCCCACAGAAGCTGTGGATGCCTCATCCCGGGAAGGTGCAGTTTATCTCAGTGTGGGCATGAAAATGTTGCTCTTCTCTGGTTAGAGGAAGATACAGTAGACATGAATTAGAAAAAGCAATACAGAGTTCTGCTTTCAAGGGGAAGGCACATTTATGACCCCAAGTATATTAGGGAGAAAAACCTATTGCAGAAATAATAGTACAACTCAATTCTATTTAAATCACTAAATTTTAAAACATCATGTCATGGTGTTAACAATAATAATTTTAACAAGGATTTGTACCAGTTTTTGAAGAACTCCAGGCAGATAAAAAGTTTAGAAATGCCCAATGTGCTTTTTAATGTTCTGTTTACCCATTCGGTCCAAAATGCACAACTCATTCTGTTTACACCCTTGAATCTCATCATTCAGAAAGCCAGACACTTCATACTTCCATGTGCACTGTAGGACCTAATCAGTTCTGTAAGCTGTTCATGTTTTTTTCTTTACACTTTACAAATAAGAAGCCAGACAGCAACAGCTACGGCTATTTTTCCTGGTGGACACAACAAAAACATGCTACAATTATTATAATGATATAATAATTATAATAATATATAAGATTATATAATTCCAGATGACTATACCTGGTTGTAGAGGTACTAATGAATCTTCATTTGCTTCCCTCTAGAATTTCCTATGATCCCACGAGGTACCCCAAGTACATTCCCGAAGCCTACTGCCTGTGCAAAGGCTGCCTGATGGGGATCTTTGGTGAGGAGAGCCCGCACTTCCGCAGCACGCCGGTGTTCATGCCCACGGTCATCCTGCGCCGCACGCCCGCCTGCGCCGGCGGCCGCTACGTCTACACCGAGGACTACATCACCATCCCCGTGGGCTGCACCTGTGTCCCTGAGCAGGAAAAGGAGGCGGAGAGCGCCAACTCCAGCATAGATAAGCAAGAAGTGAAGTTGCTGGTGGGCCAGAACAAGCCCTCATCGGAATGAAGAATGTATTGAAAGTCATGTGTTAGTACTGGCCTCACATCATCACCTCAGGAAACTGCACTGCAGCAGCAAACACACTCACCCTCTTTTTTCTGCTTCCAGTTACTCCAGATACAAGACGGAAAGTCCAGTCACTCAGATCATCAGAGATGGCAATTCATTCTACTTCTTTAGCTCATGTAAACTTGTTTAGTTCAATATTGCAAACTCCAAAGTAGCCTTTGTTTCTCCTTAGAGCAGAACATTTTATCTTTGCTTATCCACAGTAAATATTAGAAGATAATGCAACTGTAAGACATGGTAGCTATTACTATAGCAAGCTACTGGTTGTAGATATTTTTAAGGAATCTCTCATATTCTACTTTTAAGTGCCCTTATATAAAAAATCACATAGCTGCCATACACGGGACAAAGGATAATTTCCCAGGCTGGGAGAGCCTCCCTTTATACTGTCTAAACTCCAAGCTTTGCTGCTGAGCTGTTACCTCTTTGGCTAATTTATACACTACAGTAAGGAAGCCTTTGCTGGGTTGGAGTAATTAATGAAGTAATATTCTATGCTCTTGCTATTTTTAAACTTGCCAAATTGCTAAGGTACAAAGGTGTTGAGAAAAAACATGCTAGAATATTGTAAAATGCAGCAGAATAAGTCTAATTACACAGAAAATATCAATTAGAGAAAACACAGTTTAGGTCCCAAGAATTCTGTATTCAATTTCATCCACCACTGACTGTTTAACTTCTTTGTGATAAAACTGTGTTCCATGCAGCTGAAATGCCAAAACCTTTCTTGTTTTAGTAGCAGAGATTCCCCATTAAAAAGTAAGTACCAAAGACTGGCTTCTCCTCAGGTGTGCTGCAGGTGAATAAGCAGGCTAGGTCTTAACTTCAGATCTTTCATTGAGTTGAGTCCCAGCCAACTCAAACTTGTTAAATCCAACTGATTTTTACAATTAGCCTTCCATCTGTGCAGCCTACAGCTGATGGAACTTGATGCAGGCCCTCACCAGAAACCCCGCACACACAAAAACTTCCATTTCCAGAACCAGAGACCAAAGTTGACTCAGCTACTGAATGAGAATCAGGAACGACCAGGCATGCCTTGCACAAACATCATTCCTCAGAGAGCCACACTCGCCAAATCGGATAAACCTCTGCATGCACAGCAGAGAATCTTTTCCAGCAGAAGGATCGTGACTGCAATATCTTTAGAGAATAAACTTCATATGCAGCAAGGTATCTGCTACATCATGAATCTCGAAATTGGCCTTAATTCATAGCAGGGAAAGCCTCTACACTACATAAACACACTCTTCTTTGGAGTGTTGTTGGATGAAGGATGGAAAGACTACGAGCTAATCACAATTATGACAATTCCATGTCTTGATGCATAATTATTGACTGTGCTCTCTCTGACTCAGTCTAGCATAACAGTATTTTTACAGTGCAATCTATGAAACTTCTTACGAAGCCTAAAATAACTTTAAGAACTCCAGAAATGAATAAAGATTCCCATCACAATGTCAGATTGAAGTTTGTAGCCGTGTTTTTTGTGCAGATGCTTTTCCTCAGTTCTCCTTGTCTTTAGATCTGTGTGTCCTCGGATTGTGATACTTCTATCTCTAGGGGTAAGGGGATCCTCAAAGGTGAGTTCAAAGATGGTCATAAAATGTTTATACTACTCAGAGAACAGCTAATTGCCTGGTTGCTGCCAGCAATTATAGGTACTTACCTTTCCCCAGAGAATGTAAATACTTGCAGCAGTTACAACCTCTTTTCCTTCCTCCTCAAGTGGAGGAACTTCTCACCCTCTGAGCAGAGAGAAATGGTAATCACAGGGGATCAAAAGGGAAGCTGACCCACGAAACGGGAGAAACTCTGTCCTAGGTGATGTTTCAGTAGCCTGATGCCTTCCAGTTTTTACCATGACATTGTGAGGTTTTTCTCCACGTGTACACTTAAGGCAATGTGATGTTGAACCTTCAGACTCCACGGCACAGAAAACAGTCTTCACTCTAACAGGCAATAAAATGACCCCAAACACCAACAGCAAAATGTCCAACCACACAGCATTTAACATTTAATAAATACCCAGAGGGGCTACCAGCTAAGTCTGTTCAAACACTGCACTCCAGCAGAACTCATTGTCTGCCCACATACTTTTGTTATACAAATTTGTCTGCAACAAATTAGTTATTAGAGCACCTGGATATATTTGCATGATGTGGAGAAAAAAAATCTCTGTTTTTGTTGCAACTCTCTTGTCCTCCAGACATAAATTATGGAGTCATTTTGAAGTTTTTCAAGTAACTAGAGCATGTTCAGGGAATTCCTGGGAAGTGCAACCTAAATCAGGTAAATGGAACATAATCAGTTTCTCCAATCCAGGACAGTAGATGCTTTAGCTTATAGACAGCTTCAGAAACTGGATAACTGAAAGTACTTGAGAACTGCAGAACCTCCATGGACCTCCTTCTCTCACACTGCAACAAGTGCAGAAAGCTTCCCATGGTTCAGGCATCTTTATGTTACTTCGTTCAGAAGCCCATTTTCCATTCTTAGTCCTCCTTTTTCTCTGTGACAGACTTTTTAGCTGAGCCAATTTGCTTCCTGATCCAGCTTTCCAGTTAGGTGTCTCTTGAAAGCTGTTTATGTTTTAGCACGAGCAACTGTTTGATATTTTGTTAGTGAACAACTGTTTGTTAATACTTAACATCAAGAGCTATTAGCTACACAAACACTTGCTGGCCTTCAAAATATCCTTCCACATATCCTTTCTCTCCACATTACTCATGTGGGAAAGGTTGAGTGTTAAATGTAGTTTGCATTTGTTTAGAATTGTTTTTTTTTAAACGAGGTCATCACATCATGGATTTATATCAGTTTCACTTCAAATGTGGTGTGACATTTTCCAGCTTCCAGCCCTCTGGTTACAGCTGCTGCAGCCTTGCCTATAATTTGCATGGAGAAGGGCGTTCATTGGAGTTGCTTCAAGGCTTCACAAACTGTTGACAGAAGGCAGACATGAAATGCCTCACTGAACCAACTCCAGGCCCAACAAATGCAAACAATTCAAAGCTAGAACTATCTGGCAGCTGCAGCTGATTTGAGAAAATCTTTTGTTGTGCCAGGAAAATCTTTTCCTTCAACAAGGTTGTCCCTGGAATACATTAGGAGCCACAAAACACAGAACAATATCCTCGGTAAAGAGATTATTTTCTTGTCTGTAGTATCGCTTAAAGTACTTTGGAAAATTCCTATCATTCAGGAAGGCTGAGGGAAGCCTGAGATGCTAGTTTGGATTGCTTGCCAGTCATCACCTCAAGGTGTCTGTCTGAACAGGTGAAGATCTACAGCTACAGCACGGGGGGAACATAAACAGGAAAGCAGCAGGAGGAAAAGGGAAATAGGCTGTGACGTGCTCAGAAAGTATAAACACCCATTAATCTTGCTGGGACTGGGGAACAGACACAACTGCCTGGACTAGGGTTGTTAAAGAGGCTGTAGCACAGATGACTGTGCAGTCATAAATGCCCCTGGAAGAGCAGCGTGGTGCTGACACTTCACCACAGTCTGTTCCAACAGAAAGTCCATCCATGCAACACCCCTGGTAAAGTCAGTCACTACTTGACACTGATATTTGTATTCACAATCCTGTTACGGAAGGAAAGAGGGCTTTGCTGTCACATACTGTTTCTTAAACTTACCACACTGGCACAAACCAAAAATCCTCTATGGATTTTTGTGACTTGTACCCTTCTCAGAAACAGCTACTTCCTTGGAATAAAGTATGACAAAAATAGTTTACCTCCCATCACTGATGAAGGCTGTAAATGCCACTAGTCAAGCTCTGCTTGGGCAGCTGCCTACACTTCCCAGGCTTTTAAGAGGGAAGCTGGTGGACAACAGGCTGCTGTGCTGAGTGCTGCATCTGCACAGATTTTCATAAACCCTCAGTTCCATAACTATGCATCTTCACAGTGCCCCTTCTCAAAGTGGTCTGACCTACATGTGAGAAGCAGTAGTGATTTTCTTGGAAGTGAAATTCTTGGTACAACTGAATGGTGCATTTTTATCTTTTTAAGAAATATCTCTGATGAAGTTAGCAAAGTTGACTTTTAGCTCTGCTATGGAGAGCTCAATAATACACATTTACTAAAATGAAGTGAGCAAAGCAGCAAAATAGGTGAGACTTCTATTTGAACAGCACATTCTAATTTGGGTGAGTGACAGGGGAACAGTACCATCCCTCTGGATGGGACATTCATACCTGTCCCACTTGAAGCCTCTATGGAGTTAACAACAAAGTTTCAGGAGTTATTTCATTTTCTCCATCTGCTTGGTGTGCTAGACGCTGAGGCAATAAACCAGTTTAAAGCACAGATTAGTGCCAACAGCTATGCAGTTACCATTCTGGTTTGCTTTATTTTCAAATCGGCCACATAAAAGTGATGATGTAGCCTCCCAGAAACCAACGAAACCCAGCTGTATTTCACCTGTGGACAGGAATTTTCAGGAGAGTTCTGGCTCAGCAGTAAGAATGGCATCTGCTTTGAAAGGCAAGACTGCATGGGCTGTGGGCTCGCAGGCAAGGAGGCCAGTGCCGGCTCTCCCGGCGAGCGCTTCCCCTGCTGCACTTCCCTCGCTTAAACACCGCCTGTGACCAGCCTGACAGAAACCAAGGCATGTGAAAGAGGAAGAAAACTGTTCCACGGAACCCAGGAACACCACGTGCAGGGAGGAAGCAGCAGGTACAAAATGTGAGGAGGGAAAAGCCCTAGGCAGCAAACAGATCTCTTGGAAAATGAGGAGGAGCGCTACAGTGGCTTGGCTGGGTATTTATGAAGCACTGTTGTGTCCAGCTCAGACAGCACCATTCTCTGAGCACCTCTCTGAGAGAGGATTATAATCCATCTATATTATTGCTGCTCAGCTGTTTACTCCACCAGATGGGAAAATCTGTATCCAAACAGCAGAAACATGAGTATTATCACTGCCTTATAAAAAGTCTGACTCATAAGCTTAATTAGGTTTATTCCCACCACAAAGCAAATTTAGTACTTGATTTTGTGTGATTCATTTTGTAGATGCAGCATTTCTGTTAACCTTTACACAGTAGGACATACAAAGACAAGTGCTCCTATTTTGTACAGTGATTTTCGAGATTATAAAAGTGTTGAGTGCTTTGAAATTTATGAACTAACTTCCACCCAAAAATACTTCAGTAGTGTAGTCAAAAGGTTAGTCAAAAGTGGCTTGAAAATTCCCAGTTATCAAAAATCTCTACTTACACAAAGTTTTTCCAATGTATCACCTATTTTGACTGAAATGAAGTCCAAACCTTGAATACAATGTTAGAACATTTTCCCTTTGAAACAGTGGGAGTTTATCAGTATGTTATTCCTCAATGGCCTTGGAAGATTCAATGATTTTTAAGATGCTTCTATTCTACTGCTCTGCTGCTGTCTGTGGAATAGGAGAAAAAGATAAAACCAGGCAACTGGAACAAAGCCATAACGATAAACTTGACATATCTGTAGATCCTCTTTAGTTTGATATTGAAATTATGAAAAAGCAGGCACTATATTTAATCAGAGTCATTATGATTCAAGATTTAAGGGACATGTACAGATCACATTACTACAGAAGTATCAAGCTCTTTGGCAATGATGACTCTGACGCCTGCAAGGCAAACACCTATGTGTTGTCATAAGCTAAAATCACTTCAAAGAGGTCACTGATGCATCCTCAAATGGTAAAAGCCACCAGTTAAAATGAAACTGAGAAGTTCCCATTATCCAGCACTTGCATTGCTTGGTCTGCTTTTGCCTAATACGAAACACGGTAAGTGCAAATGCGTACTCATTTAAAAGAGAGGCAATCACACCGTGTTGATTCCAGCTATCCCAGAAAACAGTACCTGGAGCCGAGTATTTCAGCCCTGAGAAATGTGGCGTAATTGATAAAAAACAGAAAGAAGCTTGACTGAAAATGCTGTAGAATTGTAGATGATCTTAGGAGCATCAGTCCAGTCCAGAAGCATAGTTCACGTAACATCGAAATTCATTGGCTAAATTTCGTGAGTGTTTTGGAATAAACTTGCACATCTTCACACCAAGATGCTTTGCTGCCTGTTCCTCCATGACTGCACCTGCAGCAAAAACAATGGGGATTCAGTAAGAAAAAACAGTAACAGAATGTTGGAAGTTTTTTAATAGCTCCTCCCAAAAGCATACGTAGAGAGCCTGGTTTTTTTAAGGAAGGCAGGCTTAAAGCAGCTCCACTCTCAGCCTTCCTTAACAACAGAATCTGTTGGGAAACTTAAAATAAATCTAGAAGAATGGAAGTCATCCCAAGGAAATGGATGTCCAAGAAATTTAATAAAAAATAATTAGAGTGTATCAGTGCCCTTTTTACAGAAAACAAACTTGAACTCAGTCTTCTTGTTAAATTCCAAGGAAGTTACATGGTAGGGAGCCATGGGAAATGCAAACAGATTACATCTACTCTTTCACTTACATAAACCACGGTGTGATGTTTGCAGCTACACACTGAGAAATCACTGCTTTGAGCAGTAAACTGAAGGACCACCTATCTATTCTAGGGAAAAACTTTGAGAACCACCCTTGTGTGAGACTGCCATGAGCACTAACCAAGGAGCAGGTTTTCTATGGCCACATTATTTTAATTTTTCTTTATTTTGCCTGCTTGGTTTCCTTCCCTCAAGTTGTATATACGGAGGGATTTTGTCCTTTGCTTTTTGGAAAGGTTTCCTGGTTGTCTTCAGGTACCAATACATTAATAACAATACAGTTTAAGAAAAGCCATGACTTGGGCAGACACCCATCACTTCTCAAACCAGCAAGTGCATCTTCCTAAAGAAGGACCTACAAGTACAGATATCTAATTATCTCATTTCTGCTTTTATCACTGTTTTTAAATTCCTCCTGCTGTAATTCAGTGCCTAAGATATAAACAATGACTTGCACCTGTGTTTGCCATTCCCAGATTCCAATCACTGCAATTATAGAGTGGCCCCTCAACAAGAAAAATGGTATTTCTGGAATTTTGCTGGATAATCTTATATTTCTTCAAAAATTCAGTAAAATTCCTAATGCCATAGGAAGAAAGTACTGACT
Organism: Prinia subflava; assembly: GCF_021018805.1. Taxonomy (NCBI): domain Eukaryota; kingdom Metazoa; phylum Chordata; class Aves; order Passeriformes; family Cisticolidae; genus Prinia; species Prinia subflava. Next base: position 35,162,568 of record NC_086249.1, read on the forward strand.
TGAACCATTCAAACCAACTTGCCTTATGTTTAAAATAAAGGTTGAAGTCAAGTACTCAAGTAAAAAACTTCAGATACATATTCCTCCTTAAATTGATGATAATTCAGCATTATTGAGTTAGTATTTGTCTCATGGAAGTTTGTCATTAGAAAGAGAGAAAAAGGTACTTAAGGGGACCTAATATTTTTATTAGTTATACCTGTGCAAAGCAGAATCTTTTCTTTTGTTAGATATTTGATGGTCTCTGCAGTCTTTTGAAGACATTCCTCAGACAGATAGGGTGGATCTGCTATTACAATGTCAAAACTGTGTGGCAGGAGATTTTCAGGTAAGTCCAAAGGGTGGTTGTAATCATAGAAAATAAATTCTTCTCCATACACAGAAAACCTTTTGTCATACTCCAGTATACACACAGAAAAATCTTCACCATCCTGCTCTTTCAGTTTCTGGTACACACTCGGGGCACTAACGCATGCTATCCTGAAAAAACACACGGTACCTTAAAACTGTAATTTTAAAAGGCAAACAACAGCAACAAAACTCTACAGCAGTCCTCAGAGAGGCTTTGGGAAAACATTTTAAACATTAGTCCCAAAAATGTATTCTTCCTCCATTGTAACAATTAATTACTTTAGTAACAAAGTCTGAAGTATGAAAGTCATTACCTGTTTAAGGCCATGATACATAAAGATCTCAAGCTTAACTACAGAGAAAGTCTTGTTTCAGAAAAGCAAGGAAGTGCACTCAAAAACTGAAAAATTACTGTTTATAGAAGCAGGAAAAAACCCAAGATTTTTCCATCTCTTCAACAGAAACATAATATAAAAACCAAGAAAGTAATAACTAAGTCAATAATATGCTCTGAAGCACTTTGTATTTTTCAAAAATTAAAAAGATTCATAGTAAAGTTTCACAAGGCACAGCCTACAACTTTCAATGAAATGATAAACAGGAAGATCAGTATAAAGTATTAACTAAATAATAACAAAGCAGTTCTGCAGTATCTTAAACAAAACTGAAGTACAATGAGTAATGAATTAAACTGCATGCTCTTTTCTACATATCAGAAACAAAATATTTGCAGAAAAGACAGGTTAAATCTACAACACAATTATTAAAACCTACCTGCCACCTTTTCCAGCTGCCAGAACTGCTTCCTTAGCCAGGCACGATGCAGTTTCATCACTGTACCAAAACTGGCTCAGTTGCTGAGAAAGACAATGCACAATTACAAACAACATCAAATCTTCTGGCTGTGCTATGCAGAGTTACATGTGGTGAGCCACAACTGAAGAAAAACACAGTCCACAGCAACTTCTCAGTTCACAAACTGTAAAGCTGGAAAGGTGACTCTTTTCCTGACAGTCTTCCTGCTTCTGTAATCCAGTGATATGCAGCACGTACCTTACACCCTGTGTTTCCAAAGCATGACCTGCACTATCAGGAAAACCAGGTAATCCAACCACTGACACGGTCATTCAAAGCCAATGTGCAGATGCACATTACTGATGCGCTCTTAAATTGAGTTACTTCAGCAGATAAGAGAAAAAGGACCTTGAAAAGTGATAGTATAGGAAGAAAGAAAAGGATAAAAAAACTAAATCAGAATGGATCAGAAAAAGGAAGATCAAAAAAATCCAAGCCAGAGACAAATCAGAAATCAGTCTGCCACAAATAAAAACAAGCAGCAAAACACCCATCCACAAAAATAAAGAAATAAAACACAAAAACATAAAGATGTGAAAGGAAAGATCACTTGGTCTTGTTACACTATGTTTGTCTCAGACTCAAGGAAGAATCTTTACTACTACCACATGCCAGGCTGGAGTTAAAATTTCCAGAAGGGACAGATGCTTCTGTTAGCAGCTTTATTTCCCTCTCCATGTATTTTCAGATTGTACCCCCATGCACACGCAGCACAAACAACTATACTCAGTTTTAATACTAAAGCAAATCTCCCTACAGTGTTGCCATCCATTAATAGGAACATCTTAAGAGTTCCCCTCTTTAATTTCATTTCTTTATCCAGCCACAAAAGAAACTCGGTCAGGGCTACTCCTCTATCTGTGCTTCATTCACTGAAATTTATAGTTTCTTACCCAATCTTCTTCTATTGAGCCAATGGAATATTGATTAAAACCTTGGGAGGTCTTCATGCCCTCTCTCTGCTGCTGTTCCAAATAGAACTCCTGGAGGGCAGCCAACGTATGGGATGAAAGCTGGGGAATGTCATCATCATTGTCCATTTTCTTAGATATCAACAAGAAAAAAGAAATGAATTAAATTAACCCTTTCCAATGGGGAATATTTTTTGTAGTAGCATAATCTTGTGAGGTAAAAAACCTTCCACCAAGAATGCAGCTAACTAGGAAAACCAACTAACAAAAGAAAACTTACACCCTCTACTTAAGCGCTCTTAAATCAGTGAGAGGCCAACTGGAAATAACAAGTCTCCACAGAGAATTCAGGAAGACCAGCAACACTGTTCCCTTTGTATACACCATGGATTTGGCTTGTGCTCTTACAGGGAAGTTGACATTACAATTCCTGGTTTCCTGTGGATCTGGAAGATCTATTTTCCTATAGAAAATATTCCCTTCCTTCCTAGAAATAATGACAGCTGTTGGTCACTCCTTCCCATGTTCAAAAGCCACACAATTTTGACTCCAAATGAAATAAATCAGCACTCTAGCTCAGCATCACCTGGTTTTAACTTCCATGCCATAAAAAGATTCCTCTAAAAGCCACAAATCTACAAGGAAAAAAAAAAAAAAAAAAAAAAAAAAAAGGCAGTCATGCAGTCATGGATCAGTGGAAAAGTACATCCATTTTCACAAAGCTCCTGAAGTGGGCTCTCCCACGCAGCATCCCCGAGCCCTTCGACCCTAGGCAGCGCAGCAGCCTCCAAGGGAACGGTGCCACTTCGTGGAACGGAGGTGCTGGAAAGGGCTCAACACGTGAAAAGTACAGGAGAAAACTGAGAAAGATTCTTCTCTCAGGAAACCCACTCTCCCTGCACCGTGCCTGAGAACCAGCACACGGCAATGCCGTGAACAGAGCCTGGAGACAGGACACGCCTGCATCAGGCAGAAGGCACCGAGATCCGCCGGCCACGTGGGGAGGGAACGTTCTCAGTGATTTCAAGCGGAGCTGCTCATGATTTTTCCTCTCCTCATTCCCTGCATTACAGGGAGAGCTCCAGAACCGGGAGTCCCCTCCCCTTCCGCCCTTCCTTCTGCTCTAGCAGAGCTTTCAAGATGAAGTTTCCTGAAACAGCTTCTTCCTGCTTGCTGGAAAATGGTATCTTGTCCTGGCACTGTGAGATAACTCTGCCATTCCTGTGACACCTAAGGAAAGCTCTGATCTGCCAAACCTGGCTTTTCCAGAGTATCATTTATTGACTTGCTGGCTTCTCAGGCCAGGCTGGCCAAACAGGGAATTGCTCACAGCCCAAAGACTCACCTACGGCATTAGCCTCACACAAGAGAATTCCAGAGTCAAGCTACTTAACAAACCCAAAATCATTATTTTTCCCCTAGCTTTTCATTGAACAAAACACAAATGGTTTAAGAATATTTACATTATTAAATTATGTATTATTTAAAGTTATTTAAATATAATAAATATATAAAATATATTGACATATTATTTATTATAGAAAGGACTGTATGTCCAGACAGATAACGCGGTTTCTAGGCACAATACTCTAACAGTACAGAACATTATGACCCATTTTAGGTCCTGTACAACAGTTTATTTTTGTTAGGACATGGTAGAAATTTACAATCACTCCTTAACTCACAACACTTGTTTTATTAACTGATCGATACAGAGAGTAATCTGGTTTGCTATTACCCCCTAAGCAAGAACACGTCTATGCTTTGACATTAAGAAACTGAAATAGGTGCAAAGTTTCAGTTTCAGTGAGCCCATTCTGGCATTTGCAAGGACTAAATCCACGCCCATGAAACGAAACCCTCACAGATAAAGCTGCTGATGAAGAATTTGCCATTGTTTCAGAAGATAAAAGGCATATTGCCACAGACATCTTTTATCTATTAATAATTCTTTAGTTGATTTTTTAATAGCCTTCCTTTTGGTTTGTAAATTAAAGCCTCAGGAACCAAAAAGTAATTAACTGTGAGGTTTTGCAAGGAGAGGTAACTCAGAACATATGGTAGAAATATTACATACATCTATCACAAATGCTTCCAAAATTCAATATATTTTTCTGAATGCATATACTGACTCAGGTTATTAGCATGAAGACATTCTCATGCTTCAGAACTACATTAAGAGAAAACTCTTAAAGTGAGTTTATGTGTACAAGACTTGTAAATACCTTCAAGGGAGACAGTTCTACTGTTTGAAACCCTTTCATTATCCCTTCCAGAAAGTTCACTGCTCTCAAGTCCAGAGGCAACCCTGAAAGTTCTGCAGGGGGATGAGAAGAAGCACAGAAACCCACAGTGCCTCTGGCACTCAGAGAATCTTCCTACTCTTAATTCCCAAGGCCCCTGAGGCTCCAGCTGAGCAACCCCTGCTTGCCCCAGGCCCTGGGTCCCTCCACATGCTCTGTCCTCACGGATGCTCTCAGAAAGCCACGCAGGGGAAATCAATCTCCAAGAACAGCTCAAGAACACTGCGTAAGGCTTAGAAAAGTAAGACACTCAGTGAAGTCGAAGTTCATCTAAAGGAAAACACCAGAAAAGGAGGTAAGCCCCCTCAGATAGAGTGGGACAGGAACCAGGCAGGGCTGTGCTCATAGGGTAAATTGGCAAATTTGAATGCTACTGGTCCCTATAGGGCCAGATCTACCCATAAACCAGGAAAAACGAGGTGACGAATTACACCATGTGCAGCAGGTAGGATGAAGGGGTGGAGGTCCCTGCAGACTCCTTAGCCCCTTTCCCTGTGCACAGCTCAATCTCTCTCTAATAAGCTGATGCACTGTTCAGGCAAAGGTCATCACTACAGACCAAATGCTCTACAAAGAAAACAAAAAATAATTTGAGAGATAAGAGCAGCACAGGAGACTTCAAGACCTTGTCCACACAAGAATGCTGTATGCATTTAACAGTAGTTTCTGGTGGTCACGTACAAAAAGTCTATTTTTACATAGCCAGATTCTAAAACAGAGGAAAAAAATACTCAAAGTTAGAAGAAACACTACGGAAAAATGAAGAGTCTTTGGTCCCCGGGACATTTATTTCACCTGTAGTTATGACCACGTGGAGGACAGGTGATAAGGAAACAGTGGGAAAGACTGCTAAAAAGCCGTGGAATAGAGATACAACTGGAAAGCCACGCTGTTCATCGCTGGGAAGGGGCAAGAAGAGGACAGTATTAGCCCTTTAGATCTTTTACCAAGGACATAAAAAGCACTTGTGCAACTTCAGAAAAGATCTTGTTCTAAGAGTAACCTTGATCAAAAGACAGAGAGCATGAAATTGAGTTAAATCTAATTGTCTGCGTTTTTTCCAAGCAGCCCAAGTCAGGTCTTTGAGACAAGCAGCTCATCATCCGTGGTGTTTGTAGCACACAGCGAGAAAAGCTGGCCAGTGGTGACACCGTAATGAAAATCACCTGGAAGGGGTTGCAACCACCTGCCTGGAGGTAGAGAGGTTATTATATGATAGACTGGAAAGCTACTAAATGTCTGGACTTGTGCCCTGATACCTCAAAATCTGGAATTTCACAGTGCGTCAAAGTGACACAGAAAGTTCATTGAAAAGAAGCTCTCAAGAGGATTACCAAATACGCAGAAACTGCACTGGATCAGCAAAGTAAAGTCGGGAGGCCTGGTGAATACTTCAAGCAAAAGGAAAATCTGATTTGTCCCACCTCCCTTCCCATCCTTTTCAGTAAGCACGGCGGGCGCTCAGGCAGAGCTCGGGACCGCCGGTCCCCGCTACACGTGGCTGACGGGACACGGACGGCTCCCGGAGAAGGCCCTTTCCTGCTGCTCCCCCGCGTGTATCGCTTCCAGGGCACCCTGCCGCCACACAGAACGCCGGGGGAGCACGGGGTGACCCCGGCCAGCCCGTCCGCGCCTCGGCCGCCATCGCCCGCGGGGCGCAGCGGGGTCGGGCGGTGACGGGGCGGTGAGGGGGCAGTGACGGGGCGGTGAGGGGGCAGTGACGGGTCGGTGAGGGGGCAGTGACGGGTCGGTGACGGGGCGGTGAGGGGGCGGTGACGGGGCGGTGAGGGGGCAGTGACGGGTCGGTGACGGGGCGGTGAGGGGGCAGTGACGGGTCGGTGACGGGTCGGTGAGGGGGCAGTGACGGGTCGGTGATGGGGCGGTGAGGGGGCTCCGCGCCGCCGCCCTCACGGCGGTCCCGCGCGGGAGCCCCGGGCCGCGCCCCCGCCCCGCGCGCGGCCCTCGCGCCACTCACCGCCCGCCGGCTCCCTCCGCGCGCGCGCCGCTCGCCACAGGCCCCGCCCCGCGGCGCGCGCGCCGCGCCGGCCTGGGGCCGCGCGCCCCCTGCTGGGCGCGGTGGAAAAGGGGCGGGGCCAACCGGAACTTCCGGCCCCGCCCCGGCCCCGCCCGCGAGCCGCCGGGCGGTCCGTGTGGGCTGGGATGTGCCAGGTGCGGCAGCCTGAGCTGGCGGCGGAGAGCCACGGGCGCTGGGCCTGTCAGACTAGGAGAGCACAGGCATCCCTCGAGTTAGATGTCAGGTGCTCAAAAGCCGCGAGCTTCTGCCTTGCATCGCAGCCCAGCGCCCAAAACTGTTTTTCGACATCTGGCTCTCCTGTCCAGGCTTTCCATTTTTACTTAGCATTAGCAGGCTGGAACAAGCTTCCTTTCTTGCATATAAACAGAAGTCGAGCAGATTCTTAAATACTTTCAAAAGATAGCAAGTTTTAAAATATCTTCCTTGCTTAATTTCGTAAAATCGTAGAATGGTTTGGGTTGGAAGGAACCTTGAAGACCATTTTGTTTCAACCTCACTGCCCTGGGCAGGAACACCTTCTGCTATCCCAGGTTGCCTCAAGCCCCATCCAGCCTGGCTTTGAACACTTTCAGGGATGATCCTCAGCTTCTCTGGGCAACCTGTCACAGTACCTCACCACTGTCACAGTAAAGAATTTCTGATGTCTCATCTAAACCTACTTGCTTTCAGTTTGAAGCCATTCCTCCTTGTCCTGTCAACTTTATACCTGTGTAAAAAGTTTCTCTCCATCGTTTTTGTAGGTCTCTTCAGGTACTGGATGATCACAATTAGGTGACCCCAAATCCTCCTCTTTTCCAGGTTGAACAATCCCAATTCTCTTAACCTTCCTTCATGTGAGAGGTATTCCCTGTCTCTAATGATCCTGGTGTCCCTCCCAGACTTGCTCTGACAGGGCAATGTCCTTGTGCTGGGGACCCCAGAGCTGGAAGCAGTATTCCAGGTGGGGTCTCACTACAGCAGAGGGCAAGAATTTAATTCATTATATCTTTCCCTTCAGTCATAAAAACTTCCCATTTTACTGTTTCTCATGTGTAGGCACAACATGCTTGCCTAGCACCTCTCATGATTTCAACTGCCCCAAGACAAAAAGCTCACCCATTTTTCTCATTCCTACTTTATAAAGTCTGGCCGTTGTAAAAATCATGCACATAGTGTTGTCTTTCTATCATTCAATGACTCTCCTATAAACCAACTCGTAGGAGGTTGCCCATCAGATTATCTGCCCAACAGCAGACTCTCCTCATGTTCTCCAGAGCAAGAAGTATCAGCAGTGAGCTGAGTAAGGCCCTGCTGTTTTACCTACAACCTGCTCCGTGTTCATCTGCGACACCATTTCACTGTGGCTGAACAGAAAGTCACAGGCTCAGCACTGGGCATTATTGAACAGAGCAGAACTATTGCTTTGGAAGACAGAACTGCTAAATTAATGATAAAATATTTTTGCAGCACAGCTGCTAGCAGCAGAGAATCCAATTTTTTTTCCACCACAGGTCATGGGGATAGGATGATTTTTCTTCAGATCTCCATATTTTTAACCTCCCTCATGTGGAAACAAGGCTTTTCATGACAGTAGGGAACTATGGACATTTTCATTTTGTTTAAAAGACTACTTTGCACTTTGGATCTGACATTACCCACTTTGTCTTTGAAAGTTCTTGCCAAAAAAAGTCTTCATCCCAGCATGGAAGACTGTCACATATGGAGGGCATCCATATCTATTCATGCTACCACCACTGCTGTAATTTAAAATGAACAAACCAACCCCTTTTCCCTACATTGTGCAAAGTGACTATTGTCTTGATATTGATACTTGCATAGCATTACTGAGTGCAGCAAGAAATGTGGTTCAGGTACTACAGTGAAGTGACACTGCAGTAATTTTCCTATTTTGTGCATGTTTGCAAGGCATTTTACATGAAAAACGTATTGCACAGGGCTGAAAATGAAAGTAGAAATGAGACTGGGATGACACACACTCAGTCCAGACTTCCCAGAGCAGAAGACTGCCCCTTGGCAAGCAATTCCTCCTCACCAGAAAGGTTAGACAGATCACATAAGGACACATGGCTGTGTGGGGGCTTGGGGCTGGGCAGGGTGACATTATTTAGGGTATGATATCAGATACTACTTGGCAGCAAACACAGCTCAAAGCCTTGCTTGAATCCTGTTACAAGACAGTTCTAGAAGCAAAGCCCTAAAGGAGCTCAAGTGACCCTGTAGGAAGAAAAAAACCAGGTTATCTCTTGCTGCAATTTCTTTGGATGAGAGGACAAATGAATCACAAGCACCGGAATACCTGTAAAGTGCACCCTGAAAGAAATTTCTTATTAATAATTGGGGTTTATTGTTCCCTAATATTTCTTGCAGACAGGTATTTCCAGTTATCTCCCCTGTCCTTTTACTGCCAGACCCATGTCACACAGCAGTGACACCAGTGTCCTTGAGACAAACCTGATGACACTGATCACTGCCTCTTCATTAATGCATTTTCTAGATCAGAAACAGTGTTTAAAAACACAGTTCTACCCTTGAAAGCAAGAGCAGCTGTTACTCACAAGGCTTTTCTATTTTGGGGGGTTGAGTTTTTATTTTTACTCTGTTGTATTTTTTTCTATACTAATGAAATTCTAGTTTTGTTCTCACTGTAGCACAAGCCATAGCCATATGAAAAAGTATAATCAGCTTTAATTATTATGAAAATAGATTATTAAATTCTAATTGTACAATCTTTCCTGTTGCCATTAAGTCAAAAAAACTTCTAATAACTTTTTTCTGAGAAAAACCCAACAAAACAAACCTCAACGTGTTTAGGGCTGGCAAACCAACTGCAGGCTGATCTGGAAGGCAGCGAATGTTTTACAACCATTCAAGGATTATTTCTAGTAATGACAACATATCCTACTTCTGATGATGGAAAATAGCAAAGTGGAAATATTCTACTTGGAAAACAACCTGCAACACCTCCTCTTTGTAAGCAAAGCTTGCTTCACTTTTACTCCCGAGCTGTTCCCCCTACAGATGAAGAATCAAATTGTGTGTTGGAGCCCTGTGGGGTAGCTGTGTGGGCCAGGTGCACCACAGCTTCCCAAGAGCTTGTGGCACAGTGGGAGGACAGACTGTCAGTCAGCCTCTGCAAAGCTTGCAGTCACTCCATGAATTCAAGTTCAGTAGGAGGCTTTCATCTTTAAGTAGTTCATGGAGTCCCAACTCTTTCTCTGTGGAGATAAAAATCTTAGAAGGATGACAGCGATACAGCATCCCCGTGACCTCTTTCCATTTTGCCAGGCTTTGTGCATCCCTTGGAAGTGATTCAGGATCCACAGAGGGCTACAGCTTTCAGATAGAAAAATGCTCTACGTAAGTGACCACCAGTCACTTAATAACACCTAATGGTATTGACATTTTAAACAGACTTTAAAAGTATTAAAAAAAAAAAAAAAAAGAAAAAGCCCAACCCTTCAACAGAATTACCAGTATCTATACTTCTGTACATTTTCACATCCCCATAGATTTTACCACAGTTTCTGAGTTACACAGTTTTCTCAAAAAATGTCCCAAGATACATGGTAACACCCAACCTTCATGGCATTTTCTGGTCCCAAAGCCTTGTCATGGTTGTTTTTGCTTTTCCCCCTAAAAGATGTAATCACTCTGTCATCACAAGAAGCAGGAAGGAAAATATATAAAATATATTTAGCAAAACCAGTAAAATTAAAGTGGAACAGAAAATGCAGTCAAGTAGCAAACATGTACAGCAGCAGATTTTACAGTTTTTCCTACACATACTTCTCCACTTATTTCACACATGCTCTTTAAGGAGAAGGAAAAAATAGAAATCAGATAGTGAGTGTTACGAAAGAAAACATTTCTTTTCCTGAACAGTAAATGGGGTTTATTACTGCTTCCTGATTTTGAAACTCCAATTCAGACTATATATATATACTTCTAAGAAAAATAAGAGAAGGACACCCTTTTCTTTTCCCAAAAGCAAAATTACACTGTCCTCCTTTTACAGACTATACTGGTATCTTAAATAGTTACACTTGCGGGCTCTAGACATTATCTGGCCATCTTAAGGGATGCAGGTAACAAACATTTTAACCAAGATACAAAACAGGTATCCAATTTTTCCAGCTTTCCTGAGGCTGAATGAATTGTTTAAATACATGTGCGCTTATCAAAATCCATGTTACAGTACATTTTAACAGTAGTTTGTTAAGAAATCATGAAAGTGCATAACAGCCTAAAAGCAGGCAAAAAGTACTTCAGAAGAACAGTCTTTCCTTAAAAGTGGCAGAAGAATATAAGCCTTCCCCAAAGTAGTGTTGATCTTGTGTGAGGACATCAGTGATCTTCCTAGAGATTCCACAGTGTGGTGGTGGGCTTTTGGCTTTGGGGGTTTTTTGTCAGTTGCAACAATCATTTCAATGAACAAAAGACCATTAGTAGTATTGGTGCAGTTCCAAAACTAAAGCAAATGTCCTGACAGCTTATTAAACCAAGTTACCAGTGAGGCTTTCAAATCAATACTTGTGTTGGAGTCTAGTGATGACTTTCATTCAGGGAACACCAAACACAGAGACAGGAAGCAGTTTGAATATGCCACAAACCCAAGCTGCAGCATCCAAAACAATAAGTTAAAGCAAATCAAACATATTTGTCTTTACAACCATTAACAGTAGGCCAGACAGAGAGAGGAAGAAAAAAGGAAGTACATCACACCCACAGCTTTGCTCTACTCTAACTTGCAAAGGCAACAGCATGTCAGGAAAATCAAATCTGATACCATCTAAGATTAAAGTGAAAACAGCTGTGAAAACTGCTATATTCAAATATAGACAGCAGAAAAACTAGTAATGAATTATGTATTCATCACAGTGGGTAGCTTCTTTGTTCTCTTTGGATATATAGATTTGTCTGGAATGTTTTCCAATATAAAGAGGAATTTATTATTTAGTTAGCAAAACTTACACTGATAGTATCACATTTCATTTCAGAATCCCAACACCGTACTCCCTCTTTCCCCCAACAAACTTGTTGATAAAATGGCAGGCCTTCACCAATCCCTTTCAAGATGTCCTGGGTCAAACATTATGGAATAACACCTGTATCTTGTAGATTGATCTATTTTTCTTTTTCTGGATAAGATTGCAAAGTTATCACTTTCTTCTCCTCCTCCCCTCTTCCAGTTCATGTACAACCTGCTCCTGGTTGGCTGTCCAGACAAATTCCACTTAGAGAGGGTTGCACTTTCCTACTTTTCTGCTTGTAAGAAGGAAAAAATCCACCACCAACTCCGCCACTCGCAACTGAAGCAAATATAAGTTCAAAAAGGCAAAATTGATGGGGTTTGTGTATACTTGGACAAACAAGTGTGAATAAAGGCTTTGTACCCAAATAGTTCAAGTTTATTCCAGAACTCATATTTAAGGTAAAGCAGAATAGTTCCATTTTCTACATGAAAGGCTCTTGGATACCCTGCTGTTAGTCTTACCAATTGCTTTTGGGAATTTCCTCAAAATTACCTTAAATGTTTCTGTCCTTCCCCAGAATATTCACTGAACTAAACCATGCTAATATAAATATATAACTGCATAATTTTACTTTTGAAACCAGTAAAATTCTAGTGATACATACAGCCAAGATATGTAGCAAGCTGTCACCACCATAGCTGTTGCGTAGTTTTACTTTCAGGATTTGTGAAGCTTTTTTTTTTCTTTTCTACATGATGTGGGTGCATGGAAGTAAGAGGGGAACAATGGAAAATAGCTGTAGTTTATCTAAATGTAATTGTATTATAGCACATTAGGAACTGCTGCCTGTAATTGAACTTTTCTGATAGCCATGAAGTAACATGCTGTTAGATGTTCCCTACATAGGAACAGAGTATGAGCTTGGAGAACATTTCTGTGCCAGATACCATCATAAAAACTGTTTAGATTAAATATGCACACATACACACACACACAAAGACCCAGAAATCAGTATTCCTTTTGAGTAGACAAACGCTGCCAGTAATAGTGACCTGAAAAGTGACTGTTAAAACTTCCCTAGGGAGATGGGGGAAAAGATTAATCTGATTCTATATTTACAGTAATTTCTGGTAATTACAGTCCAGTGTGAGATACTGCTGTTGCACCTCTAATCACACTTTTTTCTGTTGATGGACAAACTCATGCCTTAAGTGCTGATGTAAACTAAAGTTACTCCACCAGCTTTTAATCTAATTACTGTGCATTCACTGTAGCCAAAGAGCAAAAGGTGTAGCCTAAGGTTTCATAATGTTGCGATTTATGTTTCCACTGTAAGGAAGTGTAACAAATGCTTTTTCAGGGATTCAACACAGGTGAGATTTTAGAAAAATATTAAACAAGAATACACACAAATCACACATGGCCAAAACAAAATAAAAAAAATCTTTAGTGGAAAACAATTTTATCCTCTTCCTGCTTATGGACCTTAAAAATATACAAAGTGATCATTTCAAAATTGAAAATTCAGTCATGATAAGGCTTGATTATACAGCCATTTCCCAAGTCTTATTGCAATAAACTGTGAAATACTTTTATGCAACTTCGTATCTTCAACTGTACAGATAAAACAATACTTGAAATCAACCAGCACTTCAATTCCTGTGTTTTTAATATATAAACGCAACACAGTATTGAATTACACATTTAAAATATTTACACACTTGACCAACAGCAGTAGTAGCATTTATTGCCTTAACACTGCATGTTCACTGCATGGAGGTTTCTTATTTTGCACAGAGAGAACAAATAATATAGTTGTGGGGTTTCTTCCCTAATTGAAAACTCCAGAATGGTTTTATGGGAGATTGAAACGTGTGGTGAATGCTGTTAGAGAGGTTCTTATCAATTTCAAGTATCAAGCTGTAACAGATTGGAAAATTACATGGGTAGTAATATCTTCCCCTTGAGGTTGGAAGGGCCTTCCAATTCCGCTTAAGAACAGCTTAAAAGGACAGGAAAAGCAGGGTAGGGAATGGGAAGAAAGGAAAAGCAGAATAAATTTTAACTCACTGAAAAGAAGGTAAAGCCAAGGGTATCTTACTCCTCAGTTTCTAGGGCCCCAGGAAATCTCATACTGAAAACATTACAGCTGAGAGTTTGAGGCTCTAGAGCAAAACACACTTCATTATTTGCTTCATGATCAGTGCTAGAAAACATTAATCAAATTTACTGAAAACAGAGCACAATCTACTCAAATGCAAATTTACAAGGGGCAGGGAAGCAGGGCTGGCTCTTTGAATTTTAATTGTTATCATTAGGCTTTGGTTATACTAAGTGACTGGAACAGACATGGGAGAAATGAGTGGTGTTTGTTCCTTGCAGAAAAATGTAAAAAACCAAAAGTAAACCAAACAAAAAACCCTACCACCACAAGCAGCACTTGTCACAAGCAGAGGCACCAAAGCCTGAATAACCAATAACTGTTCTCTCCCTTTGTAGATCAGAACTGAGGCACACTGGTGGGGAATCTCACCTTATTTACGAAGAAGCCGCCATTTCAATCGGCTGTAATTGAAATAATGACAATTTACAGCAAGCATTACTGTACTGCAGTAGATCAGTCCTGGGAAGACTGCACCACTGCTGCCTCTACTGGGCTTTACAATTATGAAAATCTTCTGTTTTCATTACAGTAAATCTTACACCTCGTAAAACTAAAAGTATATAATATTTACATAGCATCTCAGATCCTCAATGCATTTTATAGGCATAAGCTAATCCTCACAACATCCCTGTGAGGTAGGTAGATGTTAATGCTATTTTAACAACAATACAGTTCTAGTGACTTGCCAATGGCCACAGAGGATCCTGTGGAAAAAAAATGACAACATTAGAGGAGCCTGGCTCCTACTCCTGCGCTTATATTCATCAAGCTACTTCCATTAAAAAAACCCCCACCCCTTCTTATGTAATTACTTAACCAAACCTGAAATTACTTGAAGTGTTTTAAAAGCAAAATGCCAGAAATTTGTATTTTTTAATAGTTTTACTGATCCCAAATTAGAATTCTCTTTCCCTTTTAAAGAAATAGATTTTAAATGGACAACTGACTGCTCTGAGCAAACTTATTTTCTAGAACTACATGGCTTAGATATAAAGGGATTTGCCCAGGTAAACACGAGGGCTTCAATGAGTTCCACTCACTATGAAAGCGATGACTCCTATTCAAACCCCTCTCTTTCAACTAGTAGGATTTGGACATGCTGAGAAAACAAGTTCCTCATTCCTGAGAAAAAAGGTAAGCCCTTTACCCTTAAACAGCGAAACACAAACCTCTGGGCAAAATGTAGCAGATTCTGGTGGGTAACTCAGTGAAGCTAATTAAGGCATAAATGCACATGAAAGTGGGAGTTTCATGCATCGAGTCCACTTCTCCCTGTCCCTACATATCTGTGCTTTCAACAAGGTTTTGAATTTTATGATTGAACTCAATGGTCTTGCTTGTCAGCATTGAAAACTATAAGTTGAACAAAATTATTATGCCAACATTAGAACTAACTATTACAATGGGGGAGGAGCTGGCAAAATGGAAAAGAAGCTAGTCTCAGAATGAAAACATTAGTCCAATAATCTGTTTCAGTAAGAAAACTCTACACAAATATATTTGTTGCAATTATATCATGCAGCATTTATAACTTGGTTTGAATTGCCTTTTTTCTTCCTTCAAAAAGCAGGCGCATTTTTAGAACCATTATTCCCTTTCCACCGTGAATGGAAAATCAATGCAATGATGCTATAAATCTTTCAGAACACTTATGTGGAGTCAGCTCTCAGTGTTCACTACAAACAGCCTGAGTCTTTCCTGTGGACCTCAGTGTGCTTTCACATCCTGATTTACAGCAACTGGATGTGTAGAAGATCACAGAAGATTCTTTTTTTCTATTTTTTTTGGCAGAGATACTGAAGTCAAATAGCTCAGGTAGAAGCAGTCACCAAGCCAGCAGGAGTATGAATGAACAGGACTTATTTCCAGAAGCCTTTACAACCATTTCATGGATGTCACTAAGCAGAGACATCTTAGCATTGCTCTAAAAGAAACATAAAATAGCATGGAAAGATCTCTATTGAATATATGAGGATGAGAAGAAAATCAAAAAAATTAAAAAGAGGAAAGTGTAACATCAAGCAGGAAATTACAAAAACCCCTAAACCCTTACTAGGACAGTTTTCCTTTAACATATAATATTATTTTTAAATTAAGAACAAAAGAAATTTTTAAACCACCTTTAAAACTAGTCCTTGAAAGTGGGTGTTCATACTTTAGCTAAAGTCTTGATACTCAAGAATGCTGTGTGTCTCTGCTTGTTACAACACAAGGGGGCCCAACAAGAAAAATAATGGATATGCACATTACTTTGCCCAGAATACAAACTCAAACTCCCATTCATCACAATATGCGAGAGGATTCCAAAACTTTGAAGTTAATAAATATTTTTAAATAGTGAGCCAGCTTTAGGATTAATGAAACAATAGTGACAGAGCTAATTACAGAAGAAAGGATGACTGAGTGTATCAGTTACTCAGTCACACCCAAAACGTGGCATATTTGCTATGATCTCTTTGAAGACTTCAGTCTAGACATCCGACATCGAGCACGTCATAACTAACCAGCAGCACCTACTGCTGCTGATGTTCCCAGGCTTCAATGCCCCTCATCTGAAAAAAATTAGATTTCAGAACTTCGGCCCCATCCAATGTACAAACTCAGAAAAACTCCAGAAGCAGTTTCAAAAACAGCAACCCCCAGTTTAGAAATAAGAACTCAGCCATCACAACAGTTTGAAACAGAACGATCTGCCAGGATCACTGTATTTTGTGCAAGTGCACAGTCATTAAAGAAAAGCACTAGAGTTTCAAGAAAAAATGGAGAGCAATACCCCTGTTCTAAAATACTATGGAAGTTATCTGAGAAATAAAATACTATCTGGGAAGGTACACTATTATCTAAGAAGTTTTACGGTCACTTTGTAATGTGTAAATATGCCCTTGCCCAGTTTTCACATCAATTAAAAGAGAAATGTATAATAAAGAGATGGCATTTTTGGCCTTGTGGATCCATGCTTGAGACACTTACAGATTTAACTTAAAAAAAAAAGAAAAAAAAGCCATAGATCACTTACAGCACAGTATTGGAGATTTGTGCCTGTTGTGAGATTCTGGCTATTGTGACTAATTTTGAGATGAATAGCTGAAGAATGGCACAGAATTGCAAACACAAAGCTATAAATAGTCATATAAAGGTGTATACCAGACTTTTTATATAAATTGTAAAAACACATGGGAAATATTTAACAGCATAATCTAGCAGAGATCTTAAACAGAAGGGCCCACTTCTGCCTCTGTGTATTTCCACAAAAATAATTTTACTAGACATGCAGCATTTGTGTTTGCTTCAGTTTCCTCTGGCTCATGACAGAAGTCAAAGCAGGCCTTGCTTTCATATTCGTGTACTGCTCTCCCTTGTTGGTTCTATATACTCAGGGCACTATCTTCTGCTATGATAAAAGCTAAAGCGCTGATATAAAAAACCAAGCAAGAGCAGAGCAGCTGGGAGAGCTCTGCAGAAGTGGGATTGGATTCAGCAAAAACAAAAATCTCCTACAGCACTGACTTCCCAATTACCCTTCCCCACTGAAGTCAAGCAGACATGCTTGAGTAAAAGGGTTTGATGCCCCTGTGCTAGCATAATTGTTTAAGCTAATGCCCCAACTTTACAAAGTTTGCCAGTAATTCACACCTTTTGGGTTGTTATTGCTTAAGCAAACAGTTCAGTGAAGAAATACATTGCAGTTGCATGCAACCCAGGTGAGAATCAAAACAGGTACTGAAAGTAAAACTACACATGAACCTTGCATTAGACACTCATTCCAAACCAACACATCAACATGAAGGGCTGCAACAGGTACATAGCAGCTCAGTGCCAACATCCTAAACCAACTCTCAAGAGTCAAATCTTGCCTTAAATTTCTTACCTAAAGTATATGAGCTTTTTTTTTTCTTTTAAATTAAGGCAATGAAATGGCTACAGTTCCTAAAGTTCATTTTAGGGGAACAAAAATATACATCTTTTTTTTCTCTGAACTTTAGGCAGCAGAACATAATGTAAAAACCTGCATTGCATTAAACCTGCAATGTCAGGTTGATGTAGAAAAACAGAACCAAGTTAAAATACCATTTGGTTTTTCTTCCCCATTGGAACACAAACTCAAACTTGAAGAGAGGAAGAATAAAGCTTAAAATCAGCTAAAACTGTTTAGAGCTTTATATGTATCTGCATCACACTCTAACATGATTTTGTGTAGAAAAGAAATCTGTATGTTTATATGACCACTCATATTTTAAACCAGTGCAGGGGGAAAGGCACTGCATTTATTTCATTGTGCCCATATCTGTTTGCGCATAAATGGAAAAAAATTCAATTCAGATTTTCTGTTCATTCTCTTCCACACCCAAGTATGACAGATTGCAGCTAACACATAATAGCAGAAGCTGATTCAAAGTTGACCTCTCCTATTCCATGGTGTTATGTTCAAACTTCCAGGCTCTCTAGAATCTGAGATGGCTGCAAAGAACCCAGAGACAGGTACAAGATTTAGTCAGCATTCAGCATTTCTCAGTGCATTTTGCAGAAAGGGTCTAAATTAGGCATAGAGTTTTGCTGTTTATTTTACACAGAGCAGTCCACCAACATTTGCCATAAATTCTTCTAAACTCTTTAAGAAGGCCATCTTCTGCTTACGGTCCAGTGTAGGAGGAGTGCTGCTTGCAGTAAGCTTGTTGAAGGCATCTGCTAACCGCTGGTAAATTACTGGATCTTGTTGAGTTGATAGCAATGTTTCAACTAACTCTGAATATTCAGCCTGTTGAACAAACAAACAAAAAAAATAGAGATATACAATATATACAACTTCTCTCATCAAGACAGAATAAAGGCTGTGACAGAAAACCATCAGTACCTCTGCACCTATCCTCAAAGCCTTTCACTTACCTCTAAACCAGATAAAATCCTTCATCCAGGCTGGGTATTTTAATAAGGCTAAAGAAGTCTTCAAAGCAAGGTACAATGCTTTGCAAAGCAGAGTAAGATGACAATTTTAAGGCAAAGGGCCTTCTGGTTCTTCCTTAGCATAGTCTTATTCCTGCAAACTGGACTGTTTTTTCTTGATGCCTGTCCCATGTTCCATACCAATCATCTCCTCCCACAGGTTCTCCATTTTCTAGGGTTCCTTCCCTAAGACAGAGAACTTAAATTTCTTTCTAAGAGTTTCCTACTGAATCTCATTCTTATTTAGACAGAAACAAAAGACAAAGAAACATGTCAAACATGACTAGAAGGACACAGCCAAGGGGCACACAGCTGAAGCAAGTCCTAAGGGACTGAGCTCTGGGAGCACAGGTGAAGGACACAGGAGTCAAAATGGCAGTTCCTGCATTTTGCCCATAAGGAGTTGGGTGAGGGTAGGCACAAGAAGAATTTGCTACCTGTGGGTGGTATCACAAAGTCCTTTTCCCTACATGTTCATGAGTCTCTCTTTGAGGGATAAGGGCTGCTAACAAAAGAGGATCCACAGGACAAAGTGGCTTAGCATCATCTTTCCCAAAGGCTTGCCAACCCTGCAGGAAGGGCTTTAAAGGGCATGTTGAGGGAGGGTGGTAACAACTTGTAGATAAGCAAAGAGACAGAGACCAAGTGTATTAAGAACAGAAAGAAGTGCTCCTCAGAAAGGATGAAACAGGCTGAAAGGAGGCCAGCCTGAAATGCCTGTGTGGAAGTATGTTCAGCTTTGGAAACAGAATGAGCTAGAGCTCCACGTGCAGGTTCAGAGCTGCAACATAACTGCAGTGCACTGCTCATAACTGCTGCAGGCACTGATATGTGGTGGGACAGATGGCATGACTGGAGTGTTCCAAGGGACAGGTGGAGGCTTGTTAGAGCTCTTCAGGGCAGAAGATGACAGAAGATTGACACTTCTGTGAAAAGGCAGCTCAAATTAAAGATGGTTTTCTACAGACTGGGCAGCAACCTAGTTGAGTGCTTACATACCATGATCAGAGGAGAAGCGGTAAAGATGACATCATCTTTTGGGGTGAGATCTCATTACAAATCCCCAGAACAGGGCTTTTGGTAATCTTAAAGCAACTTGGGGAAGTTTCCAGATTAGACTTACAAGAGATTATTTCCCTGACATTTGCTCACACCCAGAGGTGGGACTTTGCGTCTGCTATTCACAGCTAGTAGGAGCTGGTCGGGGATGTGGTCATTACTGCCAGCCTTTCAGTCATTGTTAAATAGTGAAGTTAAGGATTCCTGGGAAAGTGAGGAAAGAGGGCAGCCTGGGAATCAGAGAACCTGGACATCATGAGAGCAGCTGTCACCTTCTTCAAGACTGGTGGGTGGGATCCTGTGGGAGTGAGCTCTGAAGACAAAAAGTGCTCTAGGTCTTTAAGGACAACCTCTTCCAAGCACAAGAATGGTCTGTCCAGATACAGAGGAAAACAATAAGGACACTGATTCAGCTAAGCAGGGATTTAATGACTGAACTCCAGCACAAGGGCAACACATGCAGAAGACAGATGCAGAACAGCTAGAGAGGAAGAAAGCAGAAACGATTTGTACAGGAACAATGACAGAAAAATGAAGTTCGGCTGAAGCTGAATTTAGCAAAGGTCATCAAAGAGAACAAAAGCAGCTTTTACCAGTACTTTAGGAGTAAAAGAAGAAACAGGGAAAATATGTGTTCTACTGCTGAACGGAATAGATGATTTAATGATAGTAGACAAGAGGTAAGGCTAAAATAATCAATGCTTTCTTTTGCCTTGGTCTTCACTGACAAGTTTCTCCAGACCTTTGTGACTGGAGACAGGGTTCAAGGAGATGAACTATGCATAGTAAAGAGGATCAATCCAGGGATCTCTTGAGAAATGCTGGTGCATGCAAGCTCATAAGGCCTGACAGTATCTATCCAAGGGTTCAGAAAGCTGGCTCATGTCATTCATTACTGGCTGCTGTCTATCATCTTCAAATGACTAAGAAAATCATGAAGCAAGTACTCCTGGAAATTATTTCTGGGCATGAGAAAGTCAAAGGACCCAAGGTAATGGCCTGAAGTTGTGCCAGGGGAAGTTTATGTTGAGTATTAGGAAAAGGTTCTTCACCCAGAGGGCACTGGAACAGGCTCCCCAGGGAAGTGGTCACAGCACCAGCCTGGCAGAGTTCAAGAAGCGTTTGGACAATGCTCTCAGGCACTTGGTGTGACTCTTGGGGATGGCCCTGTGCAAGGGCCAGGAGCTGGACTCGATGATCCTCATGGGTCCCTTCTGTGATTCTGAGAACAGCTTGTGTGGATTTACCCAGAGTAAATCATGCTTTACCGACCTGTCTTCTTTGACAAAATGACTTACATCTATGGCTAAGTGGAATGCAGTGCATGCCAAAGGTAAGCAGAACTTTAGCAGCTGTGTACTGCACTCTTGCAACCAAGCTTGGATTTTATTGTCTAAATGGGTGAACTGTACCATCAGCTTGTAAAGGATTGAGGCTAATGGCTCATGTTCCACCTGGAAGCTGGTTCCAAATGGCACTGAGAGGTCTCATCTGGACCTTATCTTGTTAAATATTTTAGTCAGTGTCCTGGAGGAGGAGAGGAAATACAATGTTCTCAAGTCTGGGGATGAAACCAAACTGGGGAGTGCAGCCAGTGCATTCAAGGGCAGGACTGACATTTAGAGACACTTACTCAGGCTGGAGCAATGAGCTGACTGGAAAGTCATGAAACTCAGCAAGGACAAATGCAAAGACCTGCAGCTGAAACAGGCAGACCTCCTGAGGATGCCTGCTTTCAATCCAAATGATTTCATGATTTATCAGATGCACAAGAAATAACCACTCTACTTTAACAAATTACTTATTTTCAGGGTGTGTCTGAATGCCATACCTGATGCAAACACACTAATGTGTAGAATGCTTCACCTGCTGCAGTTGTCATTTCTGTATTGTGCTTCTGAAGTACCAGCATATCAAAAACCATCTGAAATTGCAAAACAGAAGTAGTTGTGTAAGGGTAAACTTAACTTTCTAATTTATCAACATTTGCTGTTGAAGCTCATCTTCACTTCTGATAACAGTGAACACGTATTACAAACATCCAAGGTTGCTGTCTGTTTTGTTGCCCCCTTTTTTTTATTTTTGAATTTAGGTACCAAAAATTTAGAGGCCAAGTTCTTTTACAATTCAGCTCTTGGCTTAACAGCATAAATTCACATCTCAAAGCACTGGAACCTGTTGCTGATTTACATCAATTGTTCTTCAGAGAAACATGACATCACTTGTACTTTTCTCCAAAACCTGCAGATATGCCAGAGAAATAATGAAAAAAGCCTTTGCTCTTCCAGAAAAAAATACAGAACTTTTCCTCAAATTTTGGAGACTCCTATAGCTCACAGAAAGTCAAACAGGGAACAGATTAGTAAAGAGTAATATTGTAATTTTAAATGGAAATTCAGAAATAAGGAATGAAACTATATTAACTTGGAAGATACATAAAGAAAAAAATTATGTAGGTTTCTCTTTCTCTCAGCTTGTCTGATGGAAGCATTTAATGAGCAATCCTCAGAGATCCCAAGGTCAGTTTGGTAAGAAAAGATGAAACCAAAGCCTATACAAAACCAGAAGACAGCACACAGATTCCACAATTCCTTTGTTGTCAGTTAGTGGAACCTGTTTGCTACCAGGTCATTCCAAAATTCATAAAAGTGGATGGTCCTCGAAGTAAAGTACCAAATGTGATACTGAATTATGAAAATGCGTCATTCATTAGATACACTGAATAAATGACAGCATTTCCTCTCTAGTTCCCAGCTATGCTCTTTTTGATGCCTTTTCTTTTAGTACTCTGCTCAGCTTCCACTTCAGAGAATTCTGGAATCCTTCTGTTCACAGCTTCACCAGTAACTGCTAAAGCTGTTATTCTCAAGTGCAGAGCCTGGATATAAAAATTGCATTCTGAGACGCTCAGGTCTTTTGTTTACTGGCAATAATGGATTGGTTCCTTCTACACCTCCATCCTCTTTTGTACTCTAGTCTAATATCTTCAGTTCTTCATGCCTTCTTTCTTCTTAAGCTGCCACTTATTTTTTTTTAGGTAAGAGGCTGTTTCTTACTGTATATATTTCCCTGATTAATCTGGATATGATCACTGTTTGGCCTCTGGATGCTACCTTTATGCAAAAAACCAAAGTAACAAGAAACAGATGCCTTACCTTAAGAAAGTGCCTCGTTGCTAGAAAAAGGGTTGAATCTGTTTCTTGTGCTTTTGCACACTGTTCTGCTAACGGTGTTACAGCCTCTAGACAGAGCTGGCAAACCTCTGAGCTCATTCTGATAATGGTTGTTAAAGAACTGAAGTTAGATTTCAATTAAATTGTGGTCAAACTACCCAGCTGTGACACTGAAAATATCTGAAATGCTTGTATGTTTTAACGTTTCTTTTCACTACAAAGTTGCTAATTTAAAAAATCAAATTTTAAAAAAATGCATGAAAAAGAGGGGGAAAAAGGGATTCCAACTTCATTATCTTCTTTTATTAGCTACATGGCCTAAGGTAACATAACCCTCTTTGACATAACATTTTCAGAAAGAGTCCCTTATGGTCAAGCTCATCTGTTTCTGACACGTGCCACAGATTAGTGAAAATGGTACTCCCATTATGAGAGGGAGAGCCCATTGGCACCCTGACAGGAAATGCTCTGGAGCCAGCCCAGTAGAACAGCAGCAATGTTTTGTATTACCAGCTGAGAGACTAATTCAGGAATGGCTTTGGGATACCAGCTGAAGGCTTATGAAGTTACACACTCTGAAATGAAGTAATGGAGGAGGCAGGAATGGCTGCCAGAAAAAACTTACATGCTAAGCTGCTTAAAGGCTGTGCCCAAGCACCACAAGTCAGAGGCAACTCAGCTAATGCTGGAATCTCGATGGACACAGCATACAATGGACACAACTGAAACTCTCAATCCCCAGAGAGCAGAGTAAGAGTCAGTTACCGAGATATAATTATACACGCAGATATTGATAGGAAAAGAAAAACCCCCCATATTTTTAACAGGTCCTTATAAAAGCAACTTAAGATTTTTTAAAAAAAACATTCCCAAGCTCTATAAAGGATACGATGACATCCCTAACTCCAGTGAGTACATTAGGCTCTTAAAGAGGTCCTCTGGAAGTTGTGGAATTTTCTCAGGGAATATCTCACATATGAATGTGATTAATTTGTAATATTGATTACACAGGGATGGAAACTGTCAAAAGAAAAACATGGTATTTTTAGATTCAATCATGTAACTATTTTGGCATAATTTTCAACTGTACATAGAGACAGGACTGATGATTTGCACTGAAGAATTTTAGTAGGAAACTAGAGTCATTAGAATGGCTACATTCTAATGCAGCTGTACATTTATTTATATAAATACAAACACTGTGGTACAATAAAAGAAGATTACTAGAGATAAGCAGCAGATGGTGGCAGTCTGGTGTCTGCTCTATACAAATGATGGGAGTTTTATTTCAGACACAAATCTAGTCCTGCAGGGTAAAAGCCTGGCGAGCACTTGGAGCACGACTGAGGGGCTGCCAGGGTACATCCCGAGCCTTGGGTTGATCTCAAATGGACGCAGCCCTCGCGCTCAGCACGCGCCGCCGGATGAGAGGGCACGTGGAGAGGGGACAGCTGAGACACCTCCAGAAGCGCCCCCCTGCTTCAAACTAAAACATGAACACTGCAACAATGAAATCCTGCAGTCCCATTGTTTCATGTTTTACTGGTCTACTGACAAGCTGCTGATGCCTATGACAGCCATCTGTATGGTGGAAATAAATCGTTACTTTTAACTCATGTCACTATTTATGCTTCTTGTCACATTTCTGGCACTGTCAGAAAAAGGATTCTCTGAGCCACATTTCAGGTTTGGCTGTTGATTTGCACAGACTTGCTTTTGGAAGAAACATTTTATTTAGGACCTTCAGACATACATTTTCGCAGCTTACAGTATTTCTTTTCAAAGAGTATTTAGAACTATGGAACAGTTATTTACATTTATGAAGTCTATAAAATTCAGCTTATGGAGGTGGAATACATATAGGAATGAATTCTGGGAATTCATTACTATAAAGCTTTCATATTCTAGCAGCTCCATGTAAAAAATATACTTACCTTCAGCAGATCTTGTGACATTAGAGGCAGAACTAGATTAACCCCATATAAGACAACATCTGCTGCTGATACAGATCTATTTGTAACTTGCCCAGGCTCATGTCCCCTAAATACCTCATCTGCAGAAAAGAAAAAAAAATCTTTTGTAAAAGGAAGATTAAACAAACAGTCTCATTTCTTTATAATACAGACATATAATCTTTTTAAAAATAGGACTAGTCTCCTCTCTCTAAACAAACCCATGAGGCACTGTATTAAAATAGAAACTTAGTGAGTAGAGGCTGTCACATCACTCTATATTTATATTCATTAGGACTAAGCATTTCATAATCACTTGTACCAGATGGCATGCTAAACCAGAACACTTCAGATACTGAGGGCTCCCTTCCATTACAGAACATTGCATTTGTTTCTAGTGATAGCTGCTTCATGCCTGTACACATAAACACAGAGAATAAAATATTACTGCATTTTTATACTTCTTAATATATATTATATATTTACATATGCTTTAATATCTTTTATGAACAGAAGGAGAAAAAAAATGGGACAGCTAACAGAGAAAGTTCTGCAGTTCAGACATTGCCAAGTTTTCTCCAGTTACAGGTTAAGGCTTACATTTCTCATCAACTGACAGTGACCTTACTTTTATAATCCCTGCAGTGAGTCAGCAGAAGTATGTAGAAAAATCACAACAGGTTTGATCTCTGGGCATTGCATCTAGGTTTTATTCACATTACTTTGTTTCATGGCAACTAACATTCAGATCTCAAAGTAAATACTCCACTGGGTTGTCCATTCAATGGACAAAGTCTAAATCTGGTTCTGTACTTGTGTGGTGCATGCACGATAAAAAAGTAAAATGATGTACTGCATTTCAGAGTACAAGGTTCTCTCTTTCAAGACATACCTCAGAAAAGCAATGAATATCAAAATATGCTTGGGTATCAAACAATCTGCCTGGGTTGTTATCTGTGCATAGTGTATAGAACATGGTGAGAAACAAACCATGCAAATGTGTTTTGGCTTATTCAAAAGCAATGCACCACAGCTAACTGCCAGAACACACTCAGGACAACTGCAGCTTCAAGTGGCAAATACATGTAAGAAAGTAACAGGCTGGGATACAGGAAGGAACCCTTAACTACACCCACAAATTATAAAGCGTGTTCTGTGAAAGAGGAATACAGAAGACCCTCACATGATGGAATTTTAATGACTCAACATTTCACAAAGGATGAATCCTGTACTAAGAAGACAAGCCATCTGCTCTCTTGTACTACTTTACTACTCCAACTTCACTATGTGCTTTTTGTTATAAAACTGCTGCTACAATACATATTCAGACTTGCACCATTCAGATTTCAAGCTGTTTCATATATCTATAATTTATTTTATGACAGCAATAATAATTTCAGATGTGAGAATATTGCGAAAAGTCCTTCTTTGCTATTTTAAATAGCTATTTCCATATCCTGACCTAAACAAGCCTAAACTTCAGCTTTTACTTTACATGGACTGAACACAAGCCCCAAAATGTTTCTTACAGTTTAGAAAACAACATGTGGTTCATCAATTACCAATTCCTTAATACCTGTATCACTGAAATCTATGAATTCTTTTGACAGAAGATTAGTGAGAAGCTCCATAATAAGAAGGAGATCCTGGTACTGGTCTTCTTCTGCTGTAACATCTATCCGTTGTCGACCTAGATTATTCTTGGAATACACCTGGAGCAGAGTTAGGCAGGCCTCATACAAGTTCATGGCTTTGGCCTATAAAACAATGTTATATAATAAGAAAAATTCCATATGCTAAAAGTGAAACACTGTTTTCCACAAACAAAAGTCCTCTAATTTGTAGACAATACTTCAAGATTTTAATTTCAGTGTATGATCACTTTTGTATCAACTGTACACAAAATCATCAAGGAAACAGCCACCTCAGACAATAAGAACACTTATAGCCATATATTGATGGGATACTGACTGAAAGAGCAAAACATTAATTTTATTGATTCCTCAGTCTTAACAAAAATCCAGACAGGAGTGGTTTGGGACAGACTGACATATCTCACTAATCTCACAAACTAGATTTCCACAAAATCCCCTGGGGACACGACCAATAGAAGTTTGGAGTCACAATACACTGTTTGTGCATACTCAGTTTGGAATAGGCAGGAACTCTTCCAGATGCAAAAACATTAGCCAACAGTGCAAAGATGCAAGTGCACTGCACAAACTCAAAATTTTAACTGTTAACTTCTTGGGTCTATTAATACCCTGTCTAGGACTAAGGCACTGTCTCTATGAGATGTATTTGTCACATAGAACACTGCTGCAATTCTCCTAGACTAGACTTCAGAGAAGTTTGATATTGTTATAAAAAAGTGCTCAACATATTCTATCCTCTTCTGCCACCCATGCACAGAGTCAGAACAGGGATGAACTGTGGTTAAATTTATTGGTAAAAACACCCCAGTCTAAATGCCCTGCTTTTAATCTTTGCAAATGTATGTTTTAAAACAAAGGAATTCCTCAACAAATGTGTCCACATAGTCTGTCTTTCTCTCTATAAAGATCACTACATTTTACTTTATTTTGTTTAAGGAATAGCACTGTATACACATGTACACACACGCACACGCACACTCTGCCCCCTCCTTCCCTTTCTGGTTGTATTTACCTCTCCAAGATAGCAAATTTGTTTATGTGCAACTTCAACAAATACTTCAATTATGAGATTAACAGTCTCTGGTGTGTTTTTGTATACTTCCATTAATCCAATGCAATTATTAAGGAAGTCCATGAGGAAATTGAAGAGAATCGCTACATTATCAATTTGGGTAGCCTCAGCAATGCCACAGAGTGCTTCTAATGTAGCAGTGATTTCCTGCTTCACTTCCTCCTCCTGACAGATCTGCTGAAAGTTTTCTTGGTTTATCACATTCAAGAATCGCTGCTGAAGCGGCTGAAGAACCTTGAAATTTTTCAGAAAAGTCACATTAAGATAAGCATACTATTATATGAGATGTGAGGTTTAAATAATTTAGCAAACTCATTGCTTTTAGCAAGCAGTACAAGAATCAAGCACTTCCAGTTTCCAATAGCTCAGTTGTGTCATTGTCTGTCACATTTATGCATGCAAAAGTGGTAGTGAGTAGTGCTTCTCATTGTCCACCATGGCCTGCAGGCAGGTGGCAAAATGAGCACCTCCATAAATATTTTAGGTAATTTTGTAGTGTTTAAATAAATGACAATGACTTTCTCTGGTTCAAAGCATTTGTTTCCCTTCAGATTCAGCATTAGGGGAAAAAATTGTTACAGCTTATGAATGAAACCATAATGATTAATGCTCACAGTTATTTTTGCCACATTACGATTCTCAATAGTGAAATCACTTTTGTCATCATCTGTATTTGGAAACAATTTAGAAACTTCTACAAAAATAGGTAATTTTTTCCCCTATTACTTCCACTGCATTACAGTTTTACCATAAATCATTAATATTCTAGCTCTGTCAATAAAAGAACGTTTTTCTCAGAAAGTTGATGCTTTACAATGTCAATGATGCTTCCTGATGCCATTTCAGCTACTTTCTAGCATCTACCTCCCTGGTGTGAAATATCTGAGCTTTTATGGAGCCAGGGCACAAAGAGCTGGTCAAGACTTCCTTATGTTCCACAGTAGCTTTTTACTTACTGTCACTATCATTAACTGATAACAGAATAATTCATAACACCATAAAATTAAAATGAAAGAAATGTCCCAGTGCAAGAGAAATTTTTAATCTTCTATAATAGCCTCCTTCAAACACATTGCTCTACTGTCTGCTTCACAAATCCTCCAATTAATTATTAGTGGTTTCTCTTTGGTTTGAGATATTTTAGATACACCTTAGATACAACAGATGTAAGTAATGACCATCAAAAAGAGAATAACTTTAAAAATCATCAGTATTAAATATTAAAATGTGTTATACAAATGATTTTGTGTCACTAAAAATTCCCCTAACTTGTTGTACTGCTTGGTTATATAGGGGTAATAGAAGTATCAAAATAGTTTACCTCTGTCCAGTATTGTTGCTTTGTTTCTGTATCCATATGAGCAAAACCTCCTAGAACTAAAGCTTTCATTAGTGTTCTCTGCACAGAACTAGACAAATAGTGAAGAGGAGGGCTTCGCCTTGCAAACTGCTTGGCTAAATTCCACCAGTTTTCACACTGAATAACTAAGTTTGCCCTAAAAGAGGGGAAAAAAAATTCATTAAAGACTTCACAAACTGTATGAACAGAGCATAACAGGTTTCTAGCAGTTGCCAGAAGTTTTTTGTTGCTATATTTTTTAAAAATTCCTTTATTCTGAGGCTAAATTGCCTTTTGATTTTCATCTTGTTAATGCCTCAGCTCTCAGATTTCTAAAGTATACACTCTGAATACAGATCAATTCATACAGGAGAAAAGCAGGAAAGTGCTTTAGTTTTACACACATACACACACAAGAGTTAATGGACATATTGCATGGATTAAAAGCTTAGTCTCATACATCATAATAAAATAAGCAATTTATTCCAGACTAGTTCCTGTGGGGTTTAATTTTTTTTTAAGAAAAATCCTCAAGCATTTAAAATCCTCATACTTCAGAACAGTCTTTCAGTAGATTGTGAATGCATGATTGCATGTATAATTGCATGTCAATTGACAGAAATAAAGCATTCAAGAAATTCCTCCTTCACAGTTTGAAATATCAAAGAAAACTTATTGAAATTTGACTGAATCTACAAAATCCTGTATTTTAAAAAAATTTAGATTTACAAAACATAATTCATACTGGCTTAGCCAGTTATCTGAGCTCCTAATCAACAAAAATTAACAGCAGCAGAAAAATCCTTGCAATAAGAGTGGAGACCAGAAGAGTTTTCCTTTCTCACTGTTTTAAGAGTGAGGCACAAAAGTATGGAAGGAGAGTGCACTTCTAAACAGATGTTTTGTCAAATACAGGTCTCACTCAGCTTGTCAGACAAGTTTGTGGTGGTTTTTTTTAGTTACAGTATGCTACTAAAGTAATTTGACTTACAGAGACATGAATATGAAGCCCTATATCTGGATTACTGTGGCCAAAAAACTTTAAAGGAAGCAAAAGAAACTTTTTGACTTCCAGAGGTATAGCAACTTACCGCTCTCTCCTTTCCACTAATGTTACTAGCAGTTGTACAGTATCATTTGCAAGGTCCTGCTCTGAACTCCACACTGCCAGGTTACTGATCACTTTTTCTAAAAGGTAACCCACAATCCACTGGGAACCCTCTGTATCAGCACCAAATGCTGTACTAAATGGCAGACTTATCTATAAGAAAAGCATTAAAATGAGTGAGTTTTACAGAAGCCAGAACCCAAAAGTGTATGGCAATCATTGTCAGCAAATTCTTTTCAGGCTGTCACTTTTTTTCCTACTTAAATTACACAAATGTTACATAGACAAAGGCAAAGAATACCTGTAATAGAAAAATCTTTGCCAAATTTATCTTGCAATTTTAAGCACAATATCTAAAACAAACTTTCAACCTCGTTACAGAAAAGGTTTGAGTATGCCTAGCTTTTAAGCTTTTAAAGTCCAAAGCTTTAATAATTAAAAAAAAGATCCCAAAATCACCTCCCAAAGTGTTTCCATAAATTTAAGACATAATTCCTCAAAATTCAGTGGTAAAAACTGTTAGAAATAAACCTAGTTCTTGATCTATATAGAAACTTGTAAAAATTAATTTTCACCTCAATTTTTCTGCATCTGCTTTCTGCAGATGGTTCCTTCAATGTACACATTTTTTAGGAAACATGTCACACTCTGGTCCTGGCACATTAAAATATGCTTCCTTGAAATTGCCTGTTCTCCTACCTTTAAAGAAAGTTTTTCAAGAGTGAAACGAAAAACCTTGTAGTAATTGTGCAGGAGCTTCCTGTCAGCACACCACTAACGCTTCTGCCTTTAAGAACTCATGATAAAATACACGACTGAGCATAAGGTGTAAAGAGAGGTTTAAATCACTTTCACATGTCAACACAAACTAAATGTGTCCATTTCCTAGACAATTTGTTTTGTTTCTTCACATATTTTTTCACATGGATTTTCTTCTAACATGATCTCCAATTCTTACCCAATTGGTATCTTTATGAATTCTTAGCTGTGCTACATGTATGACCTGAATAATATGACTCCAAATATTTACAAACCTGTGTGATACTTATTATTGTTAAGGAGAGGCCTCCTGAAGTGTTAGTATTCTTAGTTGCTTCAATAGTGGAAAAAAAGGAGAGGAGGAGGAGACTTCTCAAAAACTAGAGCAAACAGGACCTCCTCAGGATGGGTGGCCTCTGTGAGCTAGCTGGATTACAGTTAGTTCCATAAGCAAAATCAGGATCAAGTTCTAATCACAATTAGTGCTGTCCAAGCACGGTAAGAAGTTGCCCTTTACAAAGAACACACTGTTGAAATTATGATATATACAATGAGAATGAGGAGAGAAAGTAGCATGACGTTAGCTAATGTATACTACCTTGTGATGGTGTTAAATATCTAACCCAGAATCATGATCAAGAGCAATCACTGTATTAGAGATGAAATGTAAAATCTGATGGACAGTCACAATTTATAACATCACTGCAGTCAGTGAGTTTCACTCACTATGCAGCCCAGGAGCACTATATTATTCTGATATGGCAATGGCAACCAAAAAAAAAAAATCACATTTGCAGCAAAATGTGCAAGAATCCCCTAAAAACTTATATTTCTAATTAGCAAATGGAAGAAAACATCAACTTTCAAACAAATTCCAAAATAAATCACAACCCGGATAACATTAAAGGCGCTTTAGCATTGCACTTTTAAATAGCTACACTGACATCTACATCACAGGATAATATTATTGCTAATACTAACAAATTCATAAAAGTCACATCCTTACCTGATCATACAACTTTTCATCTACTAGGAGGTAAGTCTTTGCCCAGCGCTTGAGGAACCATACAATATCTTTGCCCATCTGGGGGCTCAGGAGGTGCGTGAGATTTGCCCTTATTGCTCTAGATTCTACTTCTGACACTCTTAGAATAGCAGATAACAACCTGCAGATTTAAAATACAATGAGGATGCTGAGAGGGGTTTTTGGAGAAGCAATGCAACTACCAAAGCCACTTTCATTTTTCACAAAATATGACAGAAGGATCAGGATAACACAAAGCACTTCAACTATAATCAAGTAAAAACCACCTGAGTTTGAAATGTTTTTGAAATGCAAGGTGAGAGAGAGAGAGAGAAAATAGAGCAAATAACCTCCAAAATGTAAGAATTATGCTTTAAAAGATAAGATTTAACAGTAATTTTGACATCAAAATTACTGCAACAAAGAATCCC
Source organism: Prinia subflava (assembly GCF_021018805.1). Taxonomy (NCBI): domain Eukaryota; kingdom Metazoa; phylum Chordata; class Aves; order Passeriformes; family Cisticolidae; genus Prinia; species Prinia subflava. Next base: position 35,194,673 of record NC_086249.1, read on the forward strand.
CACAAGCATCATGACAAATGGACTACTTGGGAGTGCCTGAAAAGCTGTTTTGAAAAACTGCTTTTTCCTTTCTTGCACCATAAAGTTTAGTGACCAAATGGGTTCTAATTGTGCAGCATTTGCAGCATGACACATAGCAAAAAACAAATACAGGAATGGTCAGTTATTTTTCTCTTGTTCATTGCTGCTGGGAAATAGTCTGAAATAGTAAATCACAAGGTGATTGCATTAATACAATCAGTCCATGTAACTGCATTAAATACTATTTTTTGTAGTACACCAACTGAATTTTGTAAGAATGTGATTGTACAGAAGAAATGTAGGAGCAACAGTGGCCTATTTCTTGAAGACATTTCAGAATTATTGCCAAAGGGCCTCAAATCTCTCCTTATTTTGATCTGGTTTTACTCCCACCACTGAGACACTGCATCAAGAAATCCTTTTGTTGGCCGTTTCTTGAAGGGGACAATAGTGTAAGTGAGCAGTATTCAACCTTCCAAACACTAGGCATATACATCACTGCTAATGAAGGTCCATTTATTTCTACCTTCTTCCCAGAAGAAAACATTTAAAGAACACAACAACTAATCAACTAATCATGTCAACTAAGAGTGGAATGCAATCTTTTGAAGTGTGAGGATTCAAATTGAGGAGTCTTTTGTAAACATCAGCCTTCTTGCAAAATGAGAAGGGAAATCTCTCTTGCTTCTTCTAGGCTGACAGTGATGTGTGTAAGTAACTGACAACAATTCCTCATGCTCTAGGATCAATTTTGCTGCTTCTGCCAAGCTTGGGCATTAACCCATATTCAAAGTAGAAAAGCTCACTGATGTTCTGGAAAGCATTTGCTTAAGCTGTGTATGTGCTGAATGAATGTTAGAGTATATATTATCTAAAGATTTTGATCAGTCAACTTTTTTTACTTCAGTAGTTTTAAGGATATTCTGTAAAAAATATATCAAAGATGGGTTTTCAGTAGAAATATAAAAAACATTTCTGTATATTTCCAAGTCTTTGCCTCATGACATCTGTTAAGACTGCCAGGTCAATCTTTCCTTTTTTGATGTTCAGTGTTTACATATTGCTTGCTTTTCACATCCACAGAAGTCTAGTCCCATTTCTAGGTCTTTTTTTCTCCAAAAAAGCATTTAGCATACTTAACAGTACAAGATGCATCCTTACCTAATAACAGAATCAGTTCTGTTGTACCCTGGGATGGAAGAGGCCTTTTCTCCTGGAGATCCCAGAATCTGAAGTGTTGTATTGATGTCAACCTCAGCTGAATGTTTTATGGAATATTCCATTACTTCTGGAGGTATTAGCGGAGTCTCTCCCTGAGTATCATTAGCCAAGAGGTAGCCTTACATTAAAAAAGAAAGAGTGATCACAAATTTCTACCCTAGGTTAACTTATGGCTTTCTGACTAAAGAATCCATAGGCTTAACCGCAGACATCCCACCAGAATCAAATGTTCATACAGACCTTGACTAATACTGCTTAAAATGCATACAAGTTAATTAGAATCCTTAAAGTCATTCAGTAGGAAAAAAACTAAAATAATAAGAAACCAAGACTGGAAAAAGAAACCACCAATTTAAAAACCAATAAAAAGAGACAAGATTTGCTTCATGAAAAAGTGCTACAGTCAATTCATCTACTTGGGGGAGGGACAAGACAACATTTTGTTGTCATTTTTTTCTTCTGTGGTAAAATAAGCCTTGTTTTACAGCTTCCCTGCTAAGTCCATATCATTTGGGACTTCTGTTTTGCTGACATCTCAAATCTGTCAGAGTCTTTCAGACCTCAAGTACATGTGCTGTAACACAGTTTTCCATGCCTAGCAACTGCAGATCAGATGAAGCATGGGTTTTCATACAATACTGCTATCTAGATAACATTAATTCCAGCTTTAGTAGTAGTTTTCAATATCTTATTTCATAACCATTTGTGAACTACAAACTCCATCTCAGTGTTACAAATATATTATAAACACATTCATGTCAACATCTGAGAGCAACTAAAACACCAGATCTTAAAAAAACCCCACAAATATTTCATTATATTCATTATTATACATTTCTCCAAGCAAAGTACAGACTTAGTTGTTACTAGGTTTGCAAACTTCAGTAAAATATCACCATCTAAAAATCAACCCCAAAAAGGCCCTAAATTCAAGAGATGCTAAATTTAGACCAAGAATTCTCTAAATTCCCTGAAACATAACAAAATAGCAGGTCATGGATCACCAGCACTGAGAAGGTCTAGAACTTACACGATTCTCTGTCAGCATCACCCTGATCTCATGTTGGTTCCCTCATTATGTCATGTGCACCCAGCCAACACCACTGATACCATGAACAGATTAATTTCTTGAATAGGTTGACTGATAACACAATTCAAAAAAATCAATAACAAAATTAATTGCAGGATCTTCCAACAGATATTGATGAAACCTTTACATGAGGTGATCATTAGATATAGTATTCCTGTTACTCAAGGCAGATGACAGTAAGACAAGGACTTTGCAAGTCCTGTATGTAAGATGAAATCATTGTAAGGGATAAAATCTATAGTCAATCAAGAGTAGTTGATACACAGGGATTTTTTTCTTGAGGCGTTCCAGCTGCAATAAGACTACGAGAACAAGTACTATTTAAAGCTGTTCACTAACCTGTGACTAAAATAAGCCAATGAATATCCTCATACAGGTCATCAAGCACTTTATTGTCAATTGAACCTGATGCTGGTGAGGCAAGTAACTGCTGCTGATGTCTTTGCAACTGTCCATGGAGCCTTGTCACTCGGTCTTCTAACAAACTGTGGACAAATAACAAAGTAGCATCACCGTTTTTTAAAGTGTTTTGGCAAAGTTAGGCTTTTCCTGTGTGACAACTTTATTGATTTATATTCATGACTTTTTTTTGTACTTACCTTGTGAGAAGAGGTATGCAGTGTTCTGCAGCAATTCTCCCCAGCATGCCTACGCTGGCCAACTGGTCACAGAACTGGTCTCTGTCATCCTCCTGCAGCTCACTTATTTCTTCTTCTTCCCGAGAGGCCACACCATTGGCAGTCTTCGGTTATTTCAACAAAATTAGAAGCAACCAGTTAGGGTCATACTTGTTAAATTCATTATCACCACAATTTTCTGCATTATTTTGGCTCTTTCTTGCACAGTAATTTGCAAGTATGAACACAAGACTCATACTAAATTAGACACAGAATAGTTAAACAGAGCCAACACGGGTTCATATTGTTTTAAAATCATCATTTCACAAACTCACTACCAAAATGCAACATTCATTTATTCTCAGTTGTCCAAGATCTTACATAAATCATGTAATAGGCAGTATTTTTCATGATGAATTGAGTATTAGCCCTTTCATTAAAAGTTTTCCCTAACCTACTGTTTGCGAGGAAATAGTTTAAAATGAACTACTAAATTTTTTAAAAGTACATTAAAAGTTAATTCTATAAACCCAAAGAATAGCAGACAAATAATCTTGATGATCTCAGTTTTATTTCTTGCTGATGCAGGAACTGCACTGTTCAACTTCTCAAAGCTTATCTTGGTTGCATTATAAAACTATTTAAATGATAATCAGATCTTATTCCTTGAAGAGATGAAGCATGATAAGCAGAAACCAAGTATAAATATTAAAAGCATTTCTTTCTTATCTCTTAATCATAAAATTTATGCAAGTAACAAAGTAAAATACAAGAGTTGGAGAAAGCTATCAGTCTGCTTTGTTTCTATAGAGGCCCTGGGAAACTGAATCCACACACAACTCCTTATGCAAAGTGCTTTTAACTCATCTTTTCTTTATGTAACCCAGCAAATCATTCTTTTTTGGCAACTTCAAAGTTGCAGCTGTTTACTGAAGGGTGAGCCTCTGCTCTCAAAGCAGAGACTGAAAGTTCCTGTTACTGCTTTGATATAGAACAAGAAGCATTCTAAAATGCCAGCTGTGGCTTTTAAAGGTTACCCATGGGATAAATGACTTATCTCACAGAATGACATGAATCAACCTGTGTACACAAGTTATGTCAAGACCGCCTGATATGAATTCAAAGCTGTCTTGTGAAATATTTCTCTCAGTTTTGGCACTGTTATTACCATCTGTTACACGTTGAGATAGCAGAATTATGTTTTACATAGTGCTTTTCAGAATGAGGTATCTCTTAAGATCTTTGCACAGCATCAAATTAAAGAGAGATTTTATACAGTTATTAAATTGAATCTATGCAATAACTAACTCATCCAACATCTACATCCCACTTTCTGTATAAGAATCTATTTTAGTAAGATCTAGATTCCTGGCAAGTAGACTAATCACCTTTCTTAATGGCTCAAAAGATACTTGATGCACTTCTAAATTTTCTCTAGACAGTCAACTGTTCAAAAATTTAACTGGGAATTTATTTTATCCCAAAGGACCATATGATATTCCAAGGTTTTCTACTTTGAGCACAGTCAGTCTACATTTTTTCAGATATTTATGCATGTCAGTTATATTTTGAAGATACTGCATGGGAGGCAACAATCACAAAAAAGGCCTCCAGTTTCACTGCGAATTTTAACTAGAATTCTAATCCAGAAGGAAGGAATTTTAGTCACTGTATCTGTGGAAAGAACAAGATACACATTGATCTGAGTTACAGGTTTACTTTTTTCTTTAAGTGACTTCCATCTTTGCATTCTTTTAGTTCCTCTCCAGAATGAGAGAAATGGACTGGGAAATCACGACTCAGTAACAAGTTCAGCAATTGTTTTCATTCACAAAGTCACAAATGACAATTCTATACAAACTGCCTTGAGCTACATAATACACACACACCAAAAGACATGGGTTAGTTACTGTATGTTATCATCCAAAACCACTAAAATGAAGGCTTACCAAATTCCTTGTGCCATCAGGAGCAGCTAGATGGCACTGAATGTAGGAATTAAAGACTTGAACAGCATGTTGGGTAAAGAAACCTTTATGGAAATGTTTGTCATCTTGGACCAAAGTAAGCCAAGATTCCAGCAACTTATCATATGCCTCCATATATACCATGTCATCTTTGTCAAGCTGTAAAAGATGAAAAAAAACCCCAAACAAATAAAAAAATCTTATTACTAAACTAAACCAGAGGAATATACTTATATTTATCATTATTTTACAGATGTTCTTCTACTGTCGAAACAAACAAACAAAAAAAAGGATCTAAGGACAGCTAAGAAAATATCAGAATGAACTGAAGCAATGCATTGAAAAGGTCACTGCAGCTTTCATGCCTGCTAGGCTTTAGAAACCTGTCAATGTGTTTAGCTATTTCTCTTTATCTGATGTGGCATATAGATCTATAGGTATTCCACTATCTCTGAAATAGAGAGAGAGAAAAAACAATGATTCCAGAGGAAATCACCACAAGATTGCAAGTGTTCATGAAACCTTACTACAGGTAGCCAGTTTTGATGATGAATCACAACTTATTATTCTATTAATAAACCAAAATCCAGTGAATTACAATTAGCCTGCTGCTATAATTACTTAGTGCATTTCAACTGATGCTTCTTGTTTCTAATTATTCATGTGCTTCTATATAGTACATAAGTTGCAAAAGGAAATAACTTCTCTGAAAAACAAAGTCTTGAGTTGTAGGCAAACTAAAGAATCCAAACAGCAAAGCGGCAATTTCTTTTAAAAAGTATTTTTAATGTAGCTATTGACTTTTTGTTTTGATGCAAAAATTGAATGTTTGTAAGTACATCCTACTTCAAAAAACTTCTGCATGACTGTACAGATAAACAGCCTACTAAGACATTGTCTTCTCAAGTTGTAACCAACAGGATTGGCTCACAGAAGTTACTCTGAGATAGCAGAGGTTAGTAAAATGGTTCAATGATTAAATAAAGAGATATTAAGGCCTTAATCATGGTCCACACACAAGAATTCCTGACTTCCAGTGATGTTACAAACATGGTTGGATGAACAGGCAAGGAAAAGAAAACACTGGCTGGATGACTGATTAAGAGGAAAAACTGATATCATAATGCAAGCATTCCAAGATAGCTTCACAACATCCTTTTGTAACTGCAAAATTGTCATATTTCCAGAAGTTAGAATATGGGACATACTGATGCAATTGTGAAAACAAAACCTGAAGATGACCAGGAGAGAGGCAAAATTGTATTCATCACTAACGTAAGTAATAAATTTAGGAAGGACACCACAACATATCTTTTTGAAACTTAGCTAAAGGACACATGAATTTATACAGTCATTCAGTCCTGAAGTATTTTGACATGTAATATATTTACATCTATGACATATATATGACTTCTAATAATTTTTAATAATTGAGGGCATAAACAAATCAACAGACATGTTTTTATGAACAACAAAATACCCTCAAATATAGCCAATCCATTTATTTGGAAAGGTAATAAAGAAGTTAATGCCATGAAGAAAAATTATTTCACCACTTAGTGATATTCTCATAAGCAATCTAGGAATAATAAGTGCTTCCATAAAACAAATGCCCAAACAGTGGAAAGATTTTATCCATATTGAACCAATCTGGTCCCAGAGAAACCCTGCTAAAAGATCTCAATCCTTATTTCAGATTAGCTACCGCTGGGCTACCAAAGATGTCATACAGGCAAAGCACCATGCTTTAGACAGGGAGCTGAATCATTCTGATGGATCAAAACTCAGATCTTCAAGAAAGGCAAGATAAATGCAGTAAATTTAAAGCAAAGATGCATAATTCCTCTTCATCTTCTCTACGGGAAACAAAAAGAAATTTGGTCCTTTCTCCTTCCTAATTTGCTGACCCTTTGAAAAAGTAACACAGAAAGTTTGTCAAGCAGCAGCAAGCTTCAAAGAGTTGGAAGCCCAGCAGATGGGACCAATCTCTGCTACCACATGATACTGGAAAAAATATCATGAAGCAGGAACAGTACATTAATATTAATTTTGAGAAAAATAAGCCTTTGATATAATTTTATTGGTATTTTCATCCAACATTCTGTTCATACTCTTCACTAATTCAAGTGGACTATTTGATTCTACTTCTGCATAAGCATTAAGTGTTGAGCAAGGCAGAGCATAGCTGTGGATGAGCTGTCACACCCAATGCCATTAAGGAAAGAGATTACTGGTCCACCTTGCCCCATAAACTAACCCTCAGCGCTGCTGAAGGTTATTGCCCTCCCTCCACCAGTGTAGCTGGTTGAGACAAATATTTCAACTTCCTTTGGCTGATTTCCCCAGCCCAAACTAGCAGATTAATATGAAACAGCATTCAAACATAATGCTTGGATTGTGTGGTTGAAAATCAGTACTAGATGCTTTGAAGTGGTTTGCAGATTTTGATTCAGGATCTCCATATTTTGACAGTTTTCACAGCAGGTCTTCCGCTAAGCAGATTCCTTGTGCCTGGTGGGGTTTCTGCCGCATTCACACGCTATGTTCTGCTGGCACTTGAAGTAGCAGAAATATGGGGAAAAACAGTTTTATGGGGAAACAGAAACCAACCAGCAAAGCTTAAGGAGTACACCTGCCTGCATTCTGCTGCATTTCATATTTCTGAAAAGCTCCAGGAATATTATCTGAGGATCCTACTGAGCCCAACATACATGGTATTTTATCTGTCAGAAAGCTCTTAACCAACGACAGCACAAGAGCTCACAAAAAGTATCACTGCATGCATTCTGAAAGAAACTTGGGGAACACGTTAGCCACGGGCAGGACGTTCCTAAACCAAAAGATTGTTTTCAGGGATGCAAAGTGGTACTTCTATAGGCACAGGATGTGGTATCATTGCACCAGATAGTGCTTAAAGATTAAAGGTGGTGTAAGCTGCTGCTAAGAGATTGTTTTAAATGGCATAATGTTGAGCACTCTTTTCATTAAAAGTGATTGCATATTCCAGTTCTCAAGTAACAAGATGCTAACTGAGGAAACAACATCCCCTTAGTTCCTTTGAATTTAAATGATAGATGCCTATGGTTTTGATTAATCTTATAAAGGCTTCAGGAGCATTTCTAAATGTATTGATGAATGCTGGAATATGTATTCAATATTCTACTAGAAAATCTCAAAAGCACACAAATTTTGACCAATGAAGTTTTGAAAGGATCTTCATTTTAGATTCTAAATTTAAACACCATTTTTTTGATTAAGACATGAAAAAAAAGAAAAGTTTAAGTGAGCAGTGGACCAAATAGAATACATTTTAACCTTGCAGAGAAGACATGCTCTAAAGTTCTGCAATGAATGTTAATTAATACACCTGTGCTTTCCAGGAAAGAAACACATCCATCAACTCTAACTAAATATTTCTATAATTATTTTCAAACTCACTCTGTCACTACACCAAATTGTCAAAACAAAGAAAATCATCCTTTCTCATGATAGTGGGGAAATATTGGTGAGTATCTTGATAGTCTCATTTTAAATCTACAGCCACTGCACATAAATAGCTGAAGTGCAAGATTATTCGCCTTAATTCTTATGTAATTTTCCATAAGCTATGTGTCCTTGGTAGTTTTTATTTTTAATGCAACTTTTAGGAGCAGAACACTTGGGCTATGCCAACTGCTCTTTAATGTTACAACGAAGTTGGAAAGAAAATAATCCTCTTAATTCCTGTGCTAGACTTGTACGCACAATTACCATTTGAACCGTGTCAGCAATGAAGGTATGATCTGAACGGCTTAGATGTATGATGTTAACAACAGATCTTAATGGCTACACTCACTTAAAACAGAAACTCCTGACTCAGAGCTCTAGGCAGCAGTTATGTTTCAGTCTGTCCATATGTTCATGTAGTCATTTTAAACTTTCAGGACTGCAGCTTGTTCATTATCTACAACAGCAAGCCAGCAATACTTTAAGACTTTAATATTTCTAATTAATTCATTCAGTTAAAAAATTAAGTTGTACTTTAAATCAAAATGAAGTCTGAAAGATGGACACAATGTGTAATTATGTTCATTACATTGCATGAAATAAGAAAGAAAATCCTCTCGTCTGTAACTTCAGAAATAACTAGGACAAAACCACTGAATTCACAGCAGTTATTAACAAAATAGCCAAATTCTCATGTCACTTATGCTTATCACAAATAGAAGTGAAAAAGGCTACCCACTTTTTTGAGAGCAGCTACTTACCACTTCTTCCAAAGCAGCACTTCTTCCAAAAGAACAGGTGAGGTGTGCGAGGCAGTTAACAAATGAAGAGAAAAGTTCATTTGGAATGGCCGTTAAAATATTGCGAGGAAATACAGTTATCAGATTGCTGATAATACTGGAAATTCCCACTGCTTCAGAGTCTTCTATTTCAATTCTATAGATAAAAATAGCAATTTTTGCCATTAAGAAAATTGCTAAAAGGGAATTGGTTCTGTTGACACATTTTCAATCAATAAATCTATTTCATAATAAGCACCACTTACTTTAATCTGCCCTTTTTCAATTTAAGCAATCCAACAGTAAGCACAAATTATATCCAGAAATAAGCAAGCTACACCACTTCTCCTCACAGATATGCTACAGTCCAAACTAAAGATTAAAAGATGCCATCTAAATTTAGAGAGCAGGCATACATACCCATTGATAGTATTCAGTAATCCCTCAATGAAGTGTGCCAGGTAATCAACTTGTGAACCTTCATCAGGAAAGACTGGCCCGTGCAAAGATGCCAGCTGTGCCAGGCACTGTAATGAATCTTGGGCCATATCTGTATCTTCTCTGATTTTTCGATGTACCTTTCAGGAAGTGAGGTAGTTAATAATACATGAAAACAGGGTGTTCTTACAACAGTCACATGGCTCTCAATCCAAAAGAGCACACACCAAAAAAAGCTTACTATAACTTCCACTACAGTCTGAAATACAAGAGTTTCTGCAACTCCCTAAACCATGGCAAACCTCAAGATCGTGACTCAGCTCACACAATCTAAAGCCTTGAATTAACTCACTGAAACTAACATTTAGTTAAGGCTCACCTACATGTTGAAAATTGAACTGTCTATTGAATGTTATGTCTTAAAGAGAGAAACAGATGCCAGCCAGTCAGACATGCTGCTCCTTCTAAAAACAGCAATAATGACAGTCATCTCTATTATGCTAACTATGCCTAGGCTATAGAGTCTTGCTAAAGTTAGTCAACAAGTTCAATCAAGATTATATAGATGCTTCTTTAGCAGAGGTAAACACTGAAGACATATACAAAAATGAATGCATCACTTCCTTGGCAACACCCTTATATTATACAAGGCCAACAGTATTCTTGTCGCATTTGCGCAAACCGTTACGTCATTATTTCGGTTGTTGAGATTTTCTAGATTTGAATCTCACTACTTCAGTCAACATATTCTCACATATTTATTTTAAACAGTCAAGTACGTATTTAAAGAATTTTTAGCCTCGTGCTTACTTTTTCACAGAAGATTTATTGAGTAAATAAACAAATGAATATAGAGTAACTTTTTCACCCCAAAGTGAATTTTAGCTGAATTATTTTGGTAATATTATACCAAAAAGTAGTTAAAACACTAATTATTTTTCTGTGGTGTTACAGCTGCAAGTTCACCCAACTCATAACTAGTTGGATTAGCTGCACAGTTAATCCCTGAAAGATCAAACTAACAGGAGAAACAAACCCTGCAACAGAAATCTGCCTCCTAATATATGTCCCACATGAGACTGAGATTAGAAATGAAGGCTCTCACTCTAACACAGCAGTCCTGCCAACTTTTGCAAGGTTATTAACATTTCTCAGATCAGATAAATGACTAAAAATTACTACCATTTACTTACATTACTTCAAACAGCAAACTACTACTGCAAGCCTCAACCACTGCAAATCAGGAATCTAAAACCAGAACAGACAGCATACTGCCCTGGCTAGCATTCATTCAAAAACACTAAAATACAGGCGAGCCTTGGTTACTAGTAAGTAAAATGCAAGTGTATTAAAACAAATCTGCATATTATTAAAAATATTTTCCTTATCGCAAATAAGTAATTGTAAACCAGTCAAGGAAACAGATATGCAACTCTGACAACTTCATACTATTAAATGAAGAAGGGTTAACATGTAAGCCAAAAAGTTATTTGCATGTGGAGGTTCACAGCTGACAGTAGCAACTGTCTGGATAGTCTAGACAGCTGTTCAGATTGTGTGTAACCGCTGAGAGTTCTGCCACTGATTTTTTCACCTTTTCAAAACTGCTGGATAAACTTGCAGTAAAAAAAAAAAAAAAAAAAAAAAAAAAAAAATTTAAATTTCTTGAAAATCCTATCAGGTAAGGACATGTATCCAAACACAGATGTCAGGCAGCACTGGGAAGTTACATTTACGTTGTCTTACAACAACTTTGTCCAAGTTTTGAGTACGTTTCTCTGCTTTGCAAAAATGAAAAAAAGCCTGAGAATGCTGAATTCTCAGATCCCAAGAGACGTAACCCAAGTCAAATTGCATAGCAAATGAATTTATAAGCCAATATATGTTGCTGCTGCAGTAAGCCCTAGCTGAGCAATGATTACAAACTTCTCCCAACAGTTGTAAAAACGAAACACAAGGTCTATCCACTTTTAACATTGTGGGGCTTTTAAGTTTCAGAAATTGAGTATTACATTCCCCTCTCCCAACACTACCTTTTCCTTATCCCTTCTAACTTACTCTGTTTTAACTTCTGTGGATTTTCTTTGTGCTGAGGAAAGAGACGCAGAATTCTGTATGCTTAAAGTGGCTAGAAAACCGCAACTACATGACTTATTTTCAGCTGTTCTGTCGAGCAAATGCTTTAATATCAGCAAACACACACTGTTTGTTTGATCTTTTCTGAGAGCCGTTACACCTTATCTGAAAGATTCACTACTCTACTACAGCTCATCCTGCTTGCTTTTGTCTGATGAGTCCGTGTCTGGAAGTATTAAACGTACAAAAGTTGAGATAACTATAAACTTTTTTCTGTTGCTAGTGATCATCAATTTAAAGCAATTAAAAGGCAAAATACAAATTCAGTACCCTAGGAAAAAGACAATAATTCTGTCTGCTTCAATAAGCAAGTTGAAGTGAACAGAATCGGTCCTACCTGATGCAAAAGGAAGAGTCCGACAATACAGTTTTAGAACAGGAAGGAGCTGCTTTCTCTGCGGTCTGGACTATGAAAGTTGAAGAAAGAAACTTACTGTAAAGAAAAGCTCCATAACTCTGCTGTCCAGGAGGGTCTCGCGCCAGGATTCTGTTGGCTTTAGCATCACATTTTGTGAGGATTCAAACATAGCTATATAATGTCTGCCCAGTTATCTGGTGTCAAGGTCAACAATAACATTCCTACTTGGCTTTAAAAAAATCCTAGATACAACAGGATCCATTCACAAAGAATGTAATGGAAACAAACTTTAAGCCTCTTCACATACACAGCATAATTCATGCATGAGGCCAAGGAATAAAAGGTATTAAGTATTGAAAAAAAGAATGCTCCAGGAATGTTAGATAACAGTTTGATCATAATTATGAGACATACCATAGCGATATGATCACTTTGATAACCAGGGTGTCTAATGTGACATAGCGAGAAGGGAAAAAAGCAACCGCAATTAACAGGTGTTAAAATTTATGTAAAATAGGAAATCATTTTCTAAAAAATTTTCCTGGCAGCTTTTAAAAAGGCCTTACCATAGCTAAAGATAGCTCACTGAAATCTATATCCTATTTTTCTAAATAGCCAGATATGTGTCACAGAATGCAGATATGTTAGCCCTGTCTTTATCTACATTTTCTAATCACACTGGGAAGAACAAAAGCACAAGTCAGCACAAGGCAGCATCGTATTCAGCGTGTTTTTAAGAGACACTCTCAAAAAAGGTGCATGCTGTAAAGACAATTTTGCTGTGCTCATTTCAGCTCTCACCATGTATTTTGGCACAACTCAATTTACAAAATTCTGCAGATTTCTGTACTCAAACAGATACTCTGCTTGAGTACAGAAAAAACAAAAACATGAGCAAAAACATTTAAACAAAACAGGTTCAATTATTTGTCAGTCTGATCACACAACAGTTTTTATCAAAAATTTTTGGTAGTACTTCCCTTTGCAACATCACCCGTTTCAAGTAGTAGCTGCTAAGTAAAAGCAGTTTTACTAATGTTTTATTTGTCTTACTTAAACCCTACATTATCCTCTTTGATCCCTTTCTAACCCAACCGTCAGAGTAAGTAACAGCACGTTCAGCTGCACATAATTTACTTACTGGTAATGAACAGCATTACCTTCTGTAGTGTAAGTAATTCCGTACTATAAAATGTGTGTAATAAACTATTTCTGTGTCTAGAATGAAATAAATTTTACAATGGTATTGTTCAAAACAGTAGACCCCTTAACTTATGATGAGTTTTGTTTAAAGGAACAATATTTAAAGCAAGCAAGTAGTTTAATACGAAAAATTGTGTCACAAAGCAGGATGCACAATTTCAGTTCGTTTATATCTGTCTTCTGAGTTCTGCCACAAAACTAAATTCCTAACACTCTGCAAAACTACATTCCAAAAAAAGGAACTTTTTCCACAGTATAATACCAAGTAGACCTTCACCAATAGTCTGTGTCCAGGACTGTTGTCAGCATGTTATACAGTGTAAGAACTATCAGGGGTTTTCACATTAGTGAAAAATAAAAGCAGTTTCACAATTGTCAAGATTATCCATGTATGTTGAACTATACCAGATCTGCATTATTTCAGATGGAGAAAAACTACTACTTTACTTCCATCTGAAACACTGATGTAATTTAATTGATCAAATATGCTTTGCTTCTACCCATTAAAAAAAGAAATACGTGCATGAAACTATCACATGCAAGCAAGCAAGCACATTTTTCAGGAGCAATATTCTAAATTAAAATTAATTTTATCTGGCAAATTAAGCTATGCCTTTTTTCCTTTCCATTTAGAATGTTTTAGTCAAAATGGTACTTTAAAATTGCTTACTGACAAGAATGTCCTTTGCTGTCACTCTCCAACAAGCTATTGACTTGGAAATATTATCAGAAGACAACCATAAACACATTAGCAATCTGTGAAAAATTTACTCTTTGCTAGGTTGAGTCTACAGAGGGGACCAGCTACAAAATACTGCTCACATGGAATGAAAGAAGCACTAGTTTGCTGTCACTATTTTAACAAGACTCACTATTTAGCAGCCTTATCCTGTTATTTTTAGTCTTGTTTCTCACGCTAATGGACTCATGACACATCTGACAATAGGAGATTTGTGAATAAAATATCTGTTCACTGAACATTCCAAATTATAACTCCACCCATGCTGGAGATCTTGCAGCCATTTTCCAGCATGTACTACGTGTGTGCAAGCATGAGCAGGAACTGACTGTGGACATACTTACTGCCACAAAGTACTGCAGCTTACATTGTGCTACAGTTTAGTCTTAGTAACAGCAGTCTAGTTATGCCAAACCTGAAAAAATGGCACTAAATTACCTCGTACATGGGTGTACACAGGACAAATGCACTCCTCATCATCCAAGATTAACTTACTTGCCAAGACTTACAAAGAAACAAAAAGTACAGAATGAGCAAAAACCTTTTTATTCCTAAGCACTCAAGCTTATGATTTAGACTTACAACACAGATAATCTAAAATATAGATTAGTCTACTATGACATCCTGGAGCATTTAGGGTTTTTGTTTCCAGAATGAAAAACAACTGTAAACCACTCTGGTAATAATACAAACATTTCTAACATTCCCATGTTGACTAAGGAATTACTAACTTTTAATAAAATTCACTTTGAATGATATGGAAATCCAGGCTAACAAACAGCTACCAGAAGCATGTCAACAGTTCACCCATTTTGCAAGACTCAGGGCACTGATTCCTTACTTGACTTGACTCTTTGGCATGAATCAGGTTATTCAGGGATTGTGAACCAAACTCTATTAAAAATTATAAGAACATAATTAGATGCCCTAATGTATGATAAGGTCCATATGCTGGCGATTGCTGCCTAGAGAGGAAGACAAGAAGACCACAATGTTAAAAGAGATTTTCTTTCATCTTTGACCCAATTTATGCATGTAGACATTAACTCTGTGCTTGGTTTTGTTTCACGAGCTGGAGAAATAAGTGTAACTTTTTCAAAGTTATAAATTTTTTATTTTAAAACTAATTTAGAAAAAAAAGCTTGAGGCTTTATGTGCTTCTTGGAGGAACATACGAAAACAATGAAAAGAAAACCCCACTAAATGTGTTATTTTCATCTCACTCACAACCTCTGTCCCAGGAAAGGACTGATAGGTGAAGATGAATATCAAAATATTTCATATCCTAAAGTATTCATGAAGGATTAGAATATTTTACTTCAGTACTTCAACAAATTCCAGTATCTAAAAATGAATCCCACAATCCTTTTCCCAAGACAGGTAAGGCTTGCTCTCCCACAAAACAGTAAGTTTGGAACTCAAAAATCAAAGCTGAGATTTCTTCTACTAGAACACCATTCTTAAGTTTGTGCACAAAAGTGAAATTTGCCTCCATCTCAGAAATGTAGGAAAAACTCCCGGAGTGTTAAGGTCTAATTATCTTTCTTAAAAGTTATTTTAATCACTTTGCTTTTGTTGTTTGAAATATTTCTGGACTTTGTACCAGTCATAGACTTGCATTTTAAAAATAAAAATACTGCATTAGAAAGGTACATGCCTTCCATTGTTATGTCAAATACTGATTTATCTGGATTTTTAAGACCTCCTCTGGCTTTCTAGCTAGTGAGCCAAGCACATGGGATGAGTCCAAGGAGCAACTGCCTAAAACTGCTGCAGAGGCTTGCTGCCCCCTATGGAGAAATCCTTCACAGACCTTTCCAGACCTCACACTCTTGGCAAACACATCCAGCAACCAGGACAAGGAATATTGCTTAAATATTATTAAACACAAGTATTCTTATCAGTCATGAGAACAAAACAATACTCTGTGTTGGAGACACTGGACTCAGATTGCAGGAACAGGAGTAGGAAGTGCAGGAACATTCAAGCTAATTTTAAACCTGGCTGATTCCAGAGGCATGCCAGTTCCAAGGCTCATGACCACTCATGTGGATTCTGCAGTTTTGGTCCATTCTGCTGCTATAGTTATGCAGCTTATGATATGCAAGCTGATCACTTCCAGCCTACCTGGCACTTAAAGCACCCCTGCACAAGTGTGCACACAGGTGTGGCTCAGGAGTCACACCTTTCCATCTCACACCAGCGGCCGGCCAGCGTGCTGTAACCATCACTGCAAAACTGGACACTTAAAAACCACAGGGGCAAAAAAGCAGAATATCAGCTCCCCTTCACAAAAAGGGTCATTCCTGGTCTCTTTTTCTCTTCTGATATTAATGATGCTAATATGTTCCTACATTGCAAATTGATTACAGAAGTCATTCAAGAAAATGGCAATGGTGAAAGATTAATTGTTTAAAAGTTTAACATTAAAACCAGTATGTTTAGTGCAATTATGACAGAATTCAGGGGATCTTCCAGTCTTCTTGGGTTTGCCCGAAGTTGCTACAAAGGACTGACAAGAAAACACATAGTATCCTAGAGATAATTTCTAAACATCAGGGATTTCCAAGCCAGGTCAGTTTTCACCTAAAAGCAGTAGGTGATTAAATCTGATAAAAGTAAAATGCAGCTCTCTTAAATACAGCTGTTTCAGTTACATTGAATTTTGCTCTATATCCCAAACAATAGACAGGATAGTGTCCCAATGTTTCATTTTTCAGATAAGTGCAGACTGCTTCAGTAAATTCTGGGCAATTCCAGGCTGCTAACAAACACAAGGGCTATGGAAAGCAGCTGAAGAAATCTGTGTTGTCACTCCTTGGTACAGGTAGAATCATTTCTGTAGCTGTGCAACAAATCAAACCAGGGGCTAAAAACAGCTAAAAAAAAAAAACCCACCACATTGTTAGCCAGGTGGTTCCCTGCTCAGCATACTGCTCATGGGAGGTGGATAAGGCAGGATGCTTTTTCAGCAGCAATGCCAATTTGAACCATTCCTCAAAACCAACCTTGAGTTTTCTGTGTGGTTTTCATGCACATCCATTACGCACAACAGATGCTACCAATCTGGGTTGGACTGGGTTCAAATCTTAAAAGTCTGCAGAACTGTATGTTTCACAGAACCTCCCAGACAGGTGTCTCATTCTGGCTTGAGGTTTAAAAGACATTTTCAAAACAGAAATATGAAGAGCTTTCTTCCTTTAACTGCATGGCCAAGGAACACAAAAATGTTCAGATCAGACAAAAGCTTCAGTCAATTTATACAACTGCCATGGCACCAACAATTCCAATGGAACAGCAATGATGTGTATTAGTAGAGTTCAAACCACTAGGTCTACATAACCTGAATTTGAAATCCCCTATTGTGTATTCACTTGAAAATTTGCCAGCTTGCCTCCAAGCAAGTACAGGCACTAAACCCAAAACAAGAACTAAAGCTCAAGTATCTCTTTATTTATGTACTGTAATCCATACATTGAAGAATAAGGGATAAATACTTCTATGACAGCTCCTAATGACACCTTTCTGTAGATGGGAAACAGCTGCACACAATTCTTATGTTCTGTTAAAGAACTTCTACACCTGAGGACATTCAGCCAAAGTACATTAGAATATGGCTGCCAGGAAGAGGAAAAAATCCCAAAGCTGATGAGAAAAATATCTCTGGAAATAAAATTATAGAAATTATACTTACATCCTGACTTTAAATATGTCCATGGCAAGGTGTATTAAAGCCCAACAACATTCAGCTTCTTAACTGGAGACTTTGGGTACTCGCAATGTACTAAAAGTCAGATTCTTGAAGGAACTTTTGCAAAGGAGAGGGCTGTACTTTTTGGTACTGATCCTTAATTGGTTGAAACATTCATTTAAGAAAAGTCAAAACTAGTTCCATCTGAGTGAATAACATTTAACAATACTGTAACAGCACTGAAAAAGGAAACTGTGCAGAAGCCAACATGCCACAAGATACTATCTCTGAAGCCTCCACAAACACCGGGTAAACTAATATCTCAAGGTGGCAGATAAAAATAACAATAGATGATTGCTGGAAAATGAAATGGGAGAAACTGGACATGACTGAAGGGAGGCTTCCTAGGTCACCGTGCTGTGTCCTTCCTACTGCAGGCACAACTAAAAATACTGAGTTCCAGTTTGAAATTAGGTAGGTTCCGGAGTTTCTCCCTTTGTTGCTCCAATGAGGTGGGTATTCCAGAATGCATCTTTCATGGTAGCAATTGACAATGCAGACTTAGTACAAGACTTTTTTTACAATTGGTGGCAATGCTGTCCAAAACTGCATTTAACAATGCAACACTTATGAAGTCCTGTAGCAGCACAAAACTTCTTGAGAAGTGGTATAAGTTTTAAGTCAATTCTAACAACCTGGGGATTTGAGTAACATGACACTTATTGCAATAGCCACCATACAGTTAATGCACGTTTATGCTACTTTTACTTTTTGGAGATACAAGAATCTTGCTAAATATTACATAAATATACTGCAGATTACTGTGATGCTGCCTGGAATACCGAGAATCAATAGTATCTTGCCAGGGGAAATACCAACTAAAGGGAAAAAGATATATCTGAGAATACAATGGATCATTTTACTCCATGCATCAAGTATTAAATTTATGCCCATTGCTGTCAAGATTTGGAAAGAGGATACCAAAAAGACTCTAACCAATCAATCAACACAGCAATTCTTACATTCTTATGTAATATGCCATCTATTCAGAAACTACAGCCAAGCTAAGTTTCACTGCCCATGAGCTAACAACCAACAGTTAAAATGGTCATCTTAAGGAAAAGAGATATATGCCACAACACAATCAACATGGCATTGTAAACCCCAAGAGCTACTGAATCTTTGGCAGCTAAGACCAACTTTTTCTCAAGGATGACTGAAGATGTTCCAGCTTCTGTGAAAACAGGTTGATACATAAATAAAGCCCCAAGCTGGTGCTGTAATTCTTACAGCAAGATGAAATATCCAATGGTAGAAAACAAAAAGATGGTATCAGGTGGATCAGAAATTACAAAAATATTTGAAATGGATCCATTAAGCGCACTTAGGTCCATTTGATCTCCAGAAATGGCCAGAACTTGTTTAACAGCTGTAGTATCTAAAGTAGGCCAAATAGCAGAAAATATGATTGACCTTAAACAGTAGTATGGCTTGCTTTGGTATTTCTAGTAACATTTCTTTACTTGCACCTAAATCACTTCATATTATACAAATGTATAAAGCAAAGCTGGAATTCCAAGGCTCCACATATTGCATGTATCTCTCTCTCTCTCTGGCTCCACCAGTGCAAACCTCAGCCAAGGACAAAGAGCTCATGAAGAACTACTGCCTTCACTTTTGAACTATACCAAAATCCCAGACACACCAACAGGTTAGAAGTGTTTAAGAGCAGCACCACAGAGAAGGAGTGAGGGGTGATGGTTGATGGAAAAACTCAACATGAGCCAACAATGTGCACTTACAGCCCAGAAAGACAACTGCATCCTGCATCAAAAGGTTGAAGGAGATTTCTCCCTCTACTCTGCTCCTAGAAGGCCTCACCTGGAGTACCGACTACAGTTCTGGTGTCCCTAACATAAGAAGGACCTGGAGCTGTTGGAGTAAGTCCAGAGTAGGCCATGGAGTTGACAGGAGACTGGAGCACCTGCCCTATGAGGACAGGCTGAGAAGGTTGGGGCTGCTGAGCCCGCAGAAGAGAAGGTTGTGTGGAGACCTCGTAGCAACCTTCCAGTGTCTCAAGGGGGCCTACAGGGAACCTGGAGAGGAATTCCTTCTCAGGAACTGCAGTGATATGGCAAGGAGTAATGGGCACAGACAGAGAGGAAATTAAGGTTAGATAGTAGGGAGAAATTCCTTCCTGTGAGGATGGCAAGACACTGGAACAGGACCAGAGAAGCTGTGGATGCCCTAACCCTGGAAGTGTTCAAGGCCAGGTTGGATGGAGCTCTGAGCAAGCTGGTCTAGTGGAAGGTGTCCCTGCCCATAGCAGGGACATTGGAAATAGATGATTTTTAAGGTCCCTTCCAACCCCTTAACATTCTGTGATTTTGTATTTAGGACTCCTCGGAAGTTTGTGCAGAGCCAGACTAAAATTCAGAGGGAACCACCACTGCACAATACAAGAGCATTTCCTTTCTATTTGAAATCCCAAATCTACTTCCAAAGACTTTTATAAGGTGCAGTAATTTGACTACAGTCTTCATTTTATAGGCACATGCACTAAATTCCACTCTGAACCCCTGCCAAATCATTTCAGGGACGAATGGAAGTGGGATATTTACTTTTAATCCATGGAACCTTTCTTAAAGCCAATATAACTGGCATTCTGCTTTATAGATGTGAACCAAGGAATATCCAGTTTCAAATAAATTTACTTTTGCTGCCTGCTGCATAATGAACAGACTAAAAGAAAACAAAAACACATAGGTATCACCTTCTGACTGTCGCACCAGGAAAGAAAAAAAATCCTTCACAGTGGATTTGAGAGCAACATCAAGATTCCTGCACTGTGTATAACTTGGTAGCACTTTCAAAAGTTTTAAGGAAAAAGTTTATAAACCAGCTTAAAAATTTGGCTCTTGAAAAGTTTGCTGAGTTTCTTAAAGGCAGTCTGGCTATTAGAACAGGTACTATAATGATTTACTATACATGCTGTCTAAAACCTCTATTAAATACAGAGTGTGATTGACTATTTCTACAATATTTGTCTAGCCTCTTTTTTGGACTGAACATTTTAATATCCTTTTTTCTTCGCTCCTTCACCAAGAGCCTTTCTCTTTCTGATTCCCATTTCCTCCTCTACTTTCCAACTCCACCTTTCTCTGGACTAATGATCAGATATCACAAAAATATCAAAATGGAAGCAATGGCACCTGTGTAAAATGAAGTTGAAATTTCTTTTCTCAGCTACCACTTTTTTCAGGCTGAAGAGATTCCATGTTTTAGTATATACTTAAGACTCACCATATGGTTCTACACTGAAGTAGCATATTGCACATTTTCTGTTCCCTGCACCAACCAGACAGACCATAAACCTGTAAAAGATGAGTGCTCTGTATGCTTTCTCTTTTAAGTAAAATACTTTTAAACTTTAATGAAGACCAACAGCAGCTTCTGTATGTAAGCATCTCTTAGCAAGCATGGTGGAGACAAAAAGCACTAACACAGAAGAAAACAAAAATCAAGAACTAAACACGAAGTTTTTAAGTTTTGTGTTTTACTGTCCTTGCAAAGACTTTTCTCCTCACCCAAGAAGTGACCCAAGTCAAGGGAAACAAAGGGCCTGACATGAAAAGGATATAATTTGGAGGAAGGAAGTTCCAGCTCAAGACCTGATTGGCTAGTGCAAGATAACGCTGAAACACTGAAGACATCTGAGCATTGAGGTTTTCACGCCTGCTGAATTCCTGAAGTACCTCTACTGTGAGCATGAAGATCTGCCGCAGATCGTCCTCCTACAGTCAGGACGAACACAATGCATTCAGTATCTCAGTCATTCATGAAGTGTCGATCAACAAGAAATACTTTTCCAGAGAGAAGAAAAATTTCCAGTTTCACCCCATTTTCATTAAAATACTGGACATACTCTGAAATTGCCTGTGAGAACGCCCCCTTTAGCCAAAATTAATTGATTATGTTTGCAAAGACTATGAAAAAAATCCTCACAAATACTAGTCATTAAAAGATAAAAAAAAAATATGTTTTTAATAAATGGTGGAGGAAAGAGTTGGTCTTTGGCATGAAAAAAAGTTGGTAAGTTGTTCCACAATAGTCAGGTTAAAGCAATGCCTTCACATAAACATTTCTGACTGGCAAAACAATACATCTGAGACAACCAGACTACACCATCTGCAATAATATTTTTAAATACATACATAGCTCTCCTTGGCTTTAAACCAAAGCTATATTTAAGACTATCATTGTTCCACAGAGTATTCGTTTTGTTTGTAATTGGTAGCCAAGGAATTAAAGAGTCCAACGGCATAAAGATCTGTAGCTCTACATTCATAAAATGGGCACAAAGGGGTCGCACCTTTTTGATACAGGTTTTAAAAAAAATTATCAATTATCCTAAAGTAGCCAGTATCTGCATTATGTGCAGTATTTACCCTATTAAATGCTTTTAGGCACAGTGCACCTGACACAATAAAGTATTTTTGATTCTCAACGTTTAAATTTTAGAAAGAGAGGTAGCATATATCAATACAGAACTAATTTACCTGAAATATTCGTTTACAGTTACCATGGAACTCCATGCTTAGTCCAATGTTGCTGGTTTTACTTGAACTTGAGAACTCGCTCAACAACGCCGTTAGAATGGAACAGGCCAAAGTTTGCTATAAAAAAAATAAGGGGGAATAATATAACTAAAAGATGTCCAACAACGCAGTAGCACCTACAGTGTCCTTCATTTTTTATTAGCATTTTAATACAACTACTGCTTCAGTTCCTTCTAACACAAACTAGAACAAGTCAAACTTTCAAGAAAACAGATGCTTGCATGAACCATTTCTGGAATCATCAGGGCTCCATCCTCAAAAAAGAAATTCAAGCATTTGAGCAATATAAAAGCTGGCATCTGTGTGATCATCATTACAAATGAAACCAACTTATTGCAAACCATTTCCTAGCCTTGCCATTTACTTTGTCTCCCTGTGCACAGGCCTTTACAGGTATTAGTTTCAGGGAAGATTCCCTGTCCTCTTATTTCTATTGATCTAATACTCAGGCCACTCTGAAGTTTTGCCCCTTCTTTGCATTTGCTACACTTACCATGCTGTGATTTGATCATGATTAACTTTATAGCACCAGAAGTGATACAAATTTATCAAAAATAACACCTGCAATAACACTATTACATCTTTTGCCTCTCTCCCCATTAAAAAAAAAAAAAAAAAAAAAAAAAAAAGGCGAAGAATTCACAGAAAGCTCCGAAAGCTCTTGGATATCTCCCTCCAAAGCACCACATTGACAAGCCTCAGAAATAACCCTTAAAACTACTCTATTAAAATTATGTCTCTGAAGTGATATAGAAATTGTGAGAAAAAGGCATGTTAGAGACACAAATTCACGAAGACTAAAGGTTTAAGTATCTCTTTCATTCTCAAAATTTAAGATAAGGTAAATTAAATGCTTAGAAGCCAGCTTCCTGTATGAAACACATGGCTCCAGCCTTTGTTGCTGTTTTTGAAATATAAAAGTAAAGCTTTTTTTTCCTGATGCCAAAGTCCAGAAACCATCATCACCAGTTTAAATATCTTTTAACTGATCATTGCACACAAAGAGGAGCAAGTATTGCACAGTGGAGATGCAAGCAGTACTTCAGACTTGTGCCAAACACTACTGTAACAAGCACAATAGAAAGTGTACACTGCTGAAACAAAAAGACTTTTTGTTAAAGAGATGTTCTTTACAAAAAGCTCCAAAATTACTGGCTATCCTCCCAGACTGTTTGGAGCCAAGGTGCCAGGGATGGACAGAGGGACAGGAATTGTTAAAGGGTCATGCATGCCAGCAAGTGTCCAGGGGTTAAACAGAAATATGCACACTACCTCTGAACACCCGAAAGATTAAAGTGGAGATGATACTATTTATGCAAGCTCATACAACAGCTGAGACCAGTGCCATCCACCCACCAACTGCAACATCTTTGTTCAGAAATGCCTCTGAAGTCAGTACCTTGACCCCCCCAGACAACTAGTTATCTTAGTCAGTAAACACTAAATTAACATTCTTACTTGCTAAATAAGTTCCAGACACATCAAACATAGAGGCTTTGTGATAATACACAGGTTTTCTCTTCCACTCTGCAATAAAGCTGCATAAGTACAGCAGACCAGTTTTGGTTTTTTTTGCTGATCAGTTGCTAAGTAAAATTTTCCCATTTTAAAGAAATTATTTATTTCAAGTAGACTATTTCTCATTTACAGTCAGCTCTGTCAAACAACACATATGACTAAAGAGGCATTTAGATAGTGAAAACTAGCATCACAATTTAAACTACTCCAGTAAAAGTGCAACTTTGTCACTTCCATACTAGAAGTATTTCTAACTAGCTCAAACATTTCCATATTTTATTTCCAAATCTCTGCAAGGTATTCACACAATAAATATTTTTTTTAGTTAGAGGAAATACAGATTTGATCTAACATTAAAAAAAACCAAAAAAACAGTATAGACTAGTATTAAGTCCAACATTAGAAGTTCCATATGAAAAGAATTAACCTGGGTAAAAAACCAAACAAACAACTAAGAAAAACCCTTCAAGTCTGACTTTAGAACAAAGTTTCAGATCAGAATACACACAAAGTTTTCTCACATGACTCTCTAAATACTTTAAAATACAAGTTCTTATTTGACGCTTAAATTACTGATTCAGTCACATTTTTCAGCTCAAAGCAGCCACGACGTAAGGACATCACAAATCTGTACACTTGGATGCTCTGTAACATACCCTGATTACCAAGTGGAATCAGTGGCTCCAATAGTACAACAACCAGGCTAAAACTAAACTGCTTCTGCTTTAGCATGCTAAGATCTTGATATCAAGCCACCATCCAGACCACCACAGGACAAGCAGGATAGCGAGGCAGACTACCCATCATTTGCAGTTGTTTGCCAATTACTGGAAAACCAGTCACCAAGTTCAAATGGGCAGGAACAATAGGAAAAAAGTTTGTTCCCACTGTGATTACAAATACTTGATATTAGCTGTAACAGTGCCTTCCTTTTTATCCAGTTTGTTTATGTGTATATAATAATTTATCCTTCCTCTGCAGAGTAATGTGTTACTGCATGGTCAAAGTGTGTTACAGATTTTTTGTGTGCTTTTCTCCTGATTTCAAGGAGAAATTTAAGAGGAAATTTCTATTTTATGGCTGCTGGTAAAGACATCTCTTTGGAAGTGTAAAGAGCAATGGGTACAGGTAGGCTGACTGAATCTGCTAAGAGCCCCATAAAGCAGCAGTGACCTATTCCCCTGATTTCAATGAGAGCTAGTTCAGATAGTTCTGGTACACCAGTACCTGCTTTGAGCATGACAGGAGAAAAATGATGTTACTAGATTTACACACCTTATTCCATGCAGCAGGCCAGCTCACAGCAAATACCAGGGCACACTGCATCCCTCTGCTCCACTCCTTCCCACTGAATTCCCAGCATCTCATCAACTTCCTTAACTTGGTATTTCAATACAGGGGGTGCAAATCCTGCCCCATTCCCTCACCATCCCAGGGGCCTCATGTGCAGTATTTGCATACCCATACGCCTCTTGTGCCATCTGCACCTGTGCTTACCCCTTGCATCCATAAGGAATTGTAAGCACTCCCCTATATCCAGGTCACCAGGGCAGGAGAAGACCAAAGAGAAGATACTGGCCAGTAATTTAAAATCTACTACAACAATAGGCAGTAAATGAGGTGAGATGGCTCAGGTGCCAGACCCCATGAGTTTAGTTTCAGACAAGAGCAGAGGAACAGATCAAGACTGTAACCTGTCCTTGCAACGTCAAGTATTTGCACAGAGCTTTGCAAAACCACCACTGCTTCCCAGAACTGGCATAAGGCTATAGGGATTTATACAGACTGCATAGCAGTAAGATGGCCATTTTTATAAGTATTAACAAATTATTAGCTTAAAAGAATAACTGCCCTGCCATCTATCAAACTTTCCTGACTGCACAATAACATTTCAGAAACTCTGGAATAAAGCTCAAGTAAATTTTACTAAAAATAAAATTTGATTTTCATGGAGTAATTTTACTGAAGATTAACTAGTAATATTTTGAATCATATTTTTTTTAATATACAGATACGTTTGGTGTGAAGACACTAAGTACCTCAATATAAATATTATCAGAAGAAAGATTTCAAAAATCTGAAAACCAACAATTTCAGAAACCAATACTGGTGTGCTATGTGAACTAAAATTTCTTCCTCTTACACGTAAGAAAATTGAATGCACCTAACACACAAAATCCTAGGGTGGAGGGTTCTGGGCATCTTTGTGTTTTGCTTTTGGATTTTTCTTTTTGTTTGTTTGGCTGGTTGTTTTGTTGTTGTTTTTGGAGTGGTTTTGGTTGGTTGAGTCGTTCATTTGTTTTCTGGTGGGGATTTTTTTGGTTCTTTTTAAAAGGGTTTTTTTAAGGTTTTTGCCACACCACAGAAGAGATTAACAATGCAAGTTAGTAACACCACACTGTAATAAGTAGAAAATGCACGTGACTCTGGGCATCATATTAAAAGCCAGATCTGAATATCTATTGTGCAGCAATGCCATTAACTTCATTCCAGTAAGAGTACACCTCTGAACCTAGTTTGACTCACTCCCTAGCAATTTCACTAGTTCTGCCACAAGTACATGCCCAAACAATAAGCCCATATAACAAAATAAAATCCCTCTCTTGTTGAGAGAGAGGATTGCCTCTGAGAATAGCTTGGCACTCACCCCAGTTAGCTTTATTACCAGGAATAAACTTTATGAAAGATCGCTATACATAAAATAGACTCTCAGCTGCTCAAACAGAAGATCAATGGGACTTGTGATAAGAGATTAACTTGGCAATCAGACACCCAGTAGTAACATCGTTTTAGTGGTTTTCTTTTTAAATGACTTTAATAAAACACAGACACTACAGAAAGACTGTGTGTCATTTTAACGGTAAACAACATTTATGTATCATTCATAAAACTCAGATGCAAAAGGTAAATACAACTTGTTCCTCCAAATGGAATGTCCGCTATAAAAGAAGTTAAAGCCGTAATGTTTGAAGGGATTTCACACTTGTGCCTGGGCTGCCCATGGAATAAATGAAGTGCTTCATTTGAGGGTAGTTAGGTTACAAAGCATCTGAAAGGAAGAAGAGTTCAAATACAGCCTAGGAAAAAATGGACATGTGGCACACCAGCTCTGTAGCAATAAAGCCAACAGACAAAGCAGAATGAACTCCAATAACAAAATTGTTTCCTCATTTTGAATTCAGAGCAAAGATACAGTTAGGTTGTCAGAGGTTTGATTAAAGAATTAATTTTACTACAAAACCTAAACTATCATGCAGTGCCTTCTGCAAGTATTATTTACACCCACAGAAAAAGCAGTAAGCTTATCTAAAAGAACGAAGGTCTTGCCTGAATAGAGTAAATCACAACATCTGCCCTGTTACATTAGATCACTGCCCTGCCAGTCTGAATATGCCTTAAGAGGACCTTTTGTCTCCATGTCTATAATGTAAACTCTGTTACTGAAACCAAAGGCAAGCCATGTGAAGATTTAATAGTATCCCTAAACAATCTAAATTTAACTTGCACAAGAGCAGGAAGAATCAAAGAGTAAGTGTATCAGATGCAGAATTTGCTGTGTTGCTCCTAGGTGATAGAATTCTGCAATGAGAATGTATCAAAAGCAGTTTTACTAAGTAAGTTGTTTAAAGCAAGGCTTTCTTTATAAAGGCAATAATAGACTTCTTCTCTAATTTCCTTGAATAAGCACAGCTGGTTTTGCTAACATTTTCAGAGTATCTAAATCTCCAGAACCTAAGCTGCAACTCCAAACTGAAAGGTTAAAAGGATGGCCAGAGGACCAAAAGAAACATCTTTATGTACACAGAATAACTGGGGCCACTCTCACTTTTCAATCTGGGACTATTGCAAGGTGGGTGGGGAACCCAATGGCTGAAGTAGTGGTTCCCAATCAAAGAAAACCAGAACATATTTTGAAGAAATGTAAGCAAGCACGAGGAAGAACCCACTGATTTTTGTCTATTCCTTCCCAAACAAGCCAACTAGTGGAAAAAAGCTATAGAGCAGGGATAGGATGATAGGAATAGGACCCACAGCTGCCATTCTGTGCTGTCAGGAGTAAGGGACTGGCTGGGCAGTGCACTCCTTTCCTCTCATTCTCTTTCTGCCACTGTGCAAAGACAGATGAGCAGTACCAGGTTAACACATCACAGCTACAGCAGCACAGTAGGCAAGACCTTACTTCCCTTCCTTGGGGGAACCAGCCAAACCAAGAGAAACCCCCAGGGGTGAGCTGAGAAAATCAATTCCCCTGTGAGTCACCATGGGCCAGAGGAAGATGATCTTGTGGCATGTGAAGCATGCGGGCTTTGGACAAAGAGAGAAGGGAAGTAGCCGCCTCTCTTAATAATGGAAGAGGTCCAGGCAGAGTTTGCTGGAGCACAGGGTGCAAAACATGCTTTTCTTTGTTTCTCTGGAGACAGGCAAAGTTGTGAAGCAGAAATCAGGAGGAAAAAAAAGTAATCTTGAAAGAAGTTGAAGGCCTGAAAACCATTTATAACGGTAACATATCCTTCTCCAGGTTCTTGTGTGAATGCCACCAGTTGGATCTTCACTCCTACCACAGCTACATGAACAAATATAGGACTTTCAATTAAACTCAAAATAATGAATAGTTAGACTAGCCATGCAGTTTGCCATCAGCAGCACCCAGCTTTAAATATACACCACCCCAACAAGTACTCTTTGGTGGGTAGGTGTCCTCCCTCCCCCCATTTTCCCAGTACTCATTCCTGCTCTTTCTTGCCTGCCATATTGCCAGCTATGTCAAGTGAGCTGCATTACACAGCTCCGCTCCACAGCAGATCTGCCCAAAGAAAAAAATGAGAGGCTGTGAGGGAGAAGGGGCTGTTTCTAAGCAGACTAACACAAAGATCCAGGATATTATTAAACACATTTCTTCTGAAGGGTGGTACCTTTGAGAGGAAGAATGACTAAACACCGAGCAGCTAAGGTCAACAAATGTCTTAAAGAAGCTTTTCCCCTCAAGCCTGTTTACTTGTGTGACACCACTCTAACAAAAAAAAATACATGGTGTAACACATGGAAAGGCATAATTTCTTCTTTCCCAGTGAGTCTGTGAGGGACTCCACAGGTGTAAATCTCCTGAGATGGCAAAACTGAGGAAAGAAAGGGCTTGGCATGCCATACATAGAACAGGGGATCCATATCTCACCACTTGGAACACATTTCCTCACTTCCCAGCCCTATCTTTGAAACTGTGGCTCTAGTGTAAAGGTAACTGGGGAGTTATCAATTTCTAGTAGTTATTAAGCAACTAAGCTGGTCATCTGCTGTACTGCATCTCTGGTAAAGCCAGCTCCCTTTCAACAGAAAAATATGAAAACTGCAAAAGCAGCCTGATTGATTCAACTCCAAAAAATCCACATACATTTTAAAGTTTTCTTACATTTCTGTCACTGAATTTTAACCTTATATGTGGAGTAGTTTCTGGATTCCTAAAATTCCCAAACCAATCTTTAACACATTAACTTAGGCCTTCATAGAGAACTTATCAGCTTAAATATACTGGTTCACCCTCTTTTTTTTTATACTCAACATGTCTCAAGGGCAATGAGGTTCATGGAACAAAGTAACAACTTTATTAGACCAGAAAACACAACTTGGAGTAGATAATACATATGTTTTTGTCAAAATGTGAAAGTCAGGAGAGCCTCTCCAACCTCTACCCAAATACATGAAACAGTAACAGCTAGACAGCTTTCCAGAAGTAAAATTCCCTTTAAAGAACAGAAACAAAACCTGCAAATGCTACATAAATATAACTAGTTATCCAGGCAGCCATTATAAAGGATACACTAACCTCAAAGAAGATGAATGCCTAGAGTTTTGCTTATTAATATTTCCCACTGCTCAAATGAAATCTATTCACAGCACACCCCTCAGAAGCTTTAGGTAATCTGAAGCAGCTGGATCTTCCCTCTAGCTCAGCTAGGAACGTTTGGAACCAGAACACAGATTTACAAATTTTGCAAGAGAAAGAATTGTTAGGATTCCAGAGCTTTTCCAGTGAGTCTTGACATAAAAATATGTAGGCTTCAGATATGGAGCTTTATACTAAAATACATTCTACTGTATGCACTACAGGTCTTAAAAAACACAGGTTCTGTTGCTTTCCAGTCCCATGTCAAGTCCAGAGCAGCTGCACCCCTCTGCATCTGCCTACACATACACTAGAAGAAATCGACGTGTGATCCATATCTCGGTCTGGTTTTAAACAAAATCTATCTGATTGTGTTCACACACAGACCAGATCCTCCTCCTGGGAGTCAGTCACTTAGCTGCCAGGATTCCTGTCCTTCTGGCAGGGATGAAGGACAAATGAAATCCTTCAGCTGTGCAAAAGCAGAATATTTTAATACAAGAAGAAAAGGCCAAGAAATTCAAGGCATTTATAGCTGAAAAGAATTTGGCCCACACAATTCTCCAAAATCTTGAAATCTGTGATAGAAAACATGTATTTGGAATTTTCAGATTGGCTCATGATAGTGTGTCTGCTGCCGGAAGCTCTGTCCCCCAGAGAGATGAAGATTTTGAAAAGAGATCCTGAAATTGCTAATAGAGGGAGATTACAGATTCTCCTTCACAAGAAGGGAGGGGTTGCTTGTACTGATAATACAGGAGGAGCCAGGAAAAACAAAACCAAGAACTCCAAAGCTAATCTTTGTCCTCCTAGAGGATTGCTACCTAAACTCAGTTATAAAAAAATAGGCAGCCAGACTAAAAGTTTGCTTTTCCTTCTCAGACAAAGGTTTCTTCCATGAGATTCATAAAGCACCAAATGGCAGAGAACCAGCAGCAGAAGCCAACACTCCAGTTCTAAACCTGGCTCTAACCATGCATCCTTCCCATCCCTGAAGTATTAACTCTCCTTAGTGTCCTGCTATTTCCTTAACATGTACACTGTGTTCCACTATTAAAAAATTACTCAATACTAAAGCCATTTAAAGCAATATAAAGCCCTTCTCTTCCTTCCAACCTCCTTATTTCTTCATTCTCAACAGTTCATCCATCAGTCTTGTTCACATGTCAGTTTGCCACTACATACCTTCAAGTCCTAGCCACCTCTGAAGACCTCTTTAACTAGTACTCAAGAAGCTGAGGTATTAAAGCACATCAAATCCTGCAAAAGGACACACACAACAGACACTATTGTCTACATTCCCTGCCCGCCTTCTTACCCCAACTATCAAGATGTTCCTGACAAGATACTACTCAAAGATATTACTCGAGATATTACTCAAAAGTCCTAAAGATTTCATAGAGCAGGACTGTCTGATTGTGGTATCCCCTGAAAAATGGTTTATTCCCCCAAACCCCATCCATGGTTCAGCCCCCATGTCTGTCAAACCCAACTGTTATCTCATCCCACGCCCACCCCATGTCCATCATCCCAGATCCACCTCCCAGTTCTGGAATGTTCTCCCCAACTCTGTTCCCCATTTGGCAATATGTTCAAATCACACCTTCGTGTTTTCCCTGATTGGTTCTCCCCCTATGGGGTGATCCCATACCCCACCCCTGAAAGTTACTGGTTGGTTCCTGATTTTTGTACCACCCCTCTTTAAAAAGGCTCACATTTCTTTGTTCTCTGTCTTAGGGTGGCGGTTGCCTTTGGACATTAAAGGTGCTTTGGAACTGCCAACCCTTAAGACCCCGCGTGGTCCTTTATCAGCCCTCTGTCACCACCCCACTTCTTTTGGACCTTATCACAATCCACTCCACCGAGCTTGCCGGGGATTAGGGGTCCGGGATTGTGATATCTGATGATCACAAAGTTAGTACAGACTGACGGAAACTGGGTGGAGGGCTGCAGGGAACAGAAAAGATTAACCTATGTTATTCTTGTAAGGTAAAGATGGATCAAGAGGCTTCACAGCCAACAGGGAGGGAAAAATAAGCAAGAAGCAGACAAGAGAACACTTTGCTTTTTTAAAATCGACTTTCTCTCAATTACAAACTGCTGTAGCAAGCCATTACCTCAGAATACTCTGAGTTGGAAGAGACCCACGAGGATCGTGTCCAACTCTTAAATGAATGGCCCATATGGGGATCCAACCTACAACCTTGGTATTATTAGTACCATGCTCTAACCAATTATCAGCAGCTAAGAGCTGCTGATAGCTCTTGTTTGAGAGCTTTGAACATGTTTAAAGATGAAATGACCCGCTGTTGACTTCATGTGTAGTGAATCTCAGGCAGGACAACACAAATGGGTGGGCAGAAGGTCAGAACAGAAAGCTGAGAAAAGATACAAAAAGGACAAAGAGACTGGAAAAAGAATTAGGATTCAAAAAGGTATGATAGACTTCTGCAACTTGAGCATACTTGCAAAAGGAGGCAAGAGTGTGTATCACACCACTGGAAAGATGGTCAAAAAAGTGCAATGACTCCTTCCACAGGGAAGCACAGAGGACTGGAAAACACCCGCTGATCTCTTTCAATATCTACATTCTAGCCTCTTCCCTGATCTGAATGGAGGCCTGTATTTATAAGTTACTAATATAAACAAATCTTCAGAAACACCTGTGACACTGCATGGCACTGTCCTGAGAGCGTATCTTAGATCTTGAAAGCACCACTCCCTTCAGGATGTGGGCTTCACAAAGTACCCTGAAGCAGCCTTAGCTGAGACTCCCCACAGCAGCAAGGCAACTCTACCACTGGAGCCCCACAGGCATGGCCGAATGCTACAGGGACACTAGTAAGGAAACAGAACCACCCAGCCATATTTGAAAATATAAATAATTCATTGTATGAATTATTTCATACAACCTTTCAAAGTTGTTACATATTTATACAAGAGGCATGCCATAAATCCCTCTAGAAAGTACTTTTGGCAGATACCATGCCACAACACCATTCTATTACTGCTTATTACTGCACATGCCAGTCCTGGGTGCCAGTACCAGAGTCTCTCTCGCAGCTAAGTCTCAGAAGATTTACAGGAACACTTTTGTGAATGAGAACTGGTTTATAATACAAAGTGTCATATATACATGGGAGTGTGTGCTTATAGCCAGTTTGCCAAAGATTAGCAACCATATACTGTGCCTTATAGAAAAGACATTTCAGCAGCACCACGTCTTTTTTTTGCTAGTAAGCCTTAGCACACCAGAATAGAAAACATCATTATATATCCTAGACATTTTCAATACCATTCTTAAAGCTTGAGCACAAATATTTTGGAAAAACTATGGAGAAATTCATACTTGTGAAGAGGGGGAAACAAAGGGAAAATTTTAAAAAGGGAAATGAAAAACTGAACCCAATTTGGCAGTGAGCTGAACTTGGAAAAGAGTACCCCAGCCAGAGCTCCTCTGCAACGTGCTCTGCCCCGCAGCATGCCCAGGATGATATGCTCGGAGCAGGCAGTCTTAGCTTGCTGCATGCTGTGGTCAGAGCAGTGTGTCTGTGGACAGTGCATGCACAGAATACAACTGCACAAGCTGGACTGTGCATTACTTAGTTCAAAATCCATGTTTCTATTTACACCACTTCTGTATCTTTATGCAAAGATCCTCCAAACTACATGAGCACACACAGTGTCGTGCATAAAACTTGAAAACTTCAGCTGTAACTGTTTTAATAACCAGACTACGTTTCCTGGAAAAAAGCATTAACTCAGTTCTTCTTAACAAATAACCATTTCTATCTGAATCATGCAGAATCAAAAGGCTAAAATGGTTTCCTTTAAGTAAATAACTCTGAAATTAGGTTTTACAAGACTAAATGAAATTTCCATACCCTGGAGCAATATTACTTGTTGCTCAGAGGTGACACACTATTTTTAGGACCATGACATGAGCTGGATTACTTCTAGTACACTTTGATTAAATTTTCAGAGTTAAACATTTGCCACTCCCATCTATCTAGTACAACTGCTGCTCTAAATGCTTAGCAGCGTCATAAGCCAGTTCTCTCAAGGCTGTTTTTTGAGAAAAGCTTCAGTTAAAGTTTCAGCATGGAATCTATATACTCTTCGATTTTCATTTGGTAGGAGAAAAAATCACCTCTCTTTAAGCTCTAGTTACATGCCTCTATTATGACCTATTCTAAACTTATCCCCTGGCATAGCAAACGGAATTTCACTAAATGCATAGATAGATATTGGACACGTTGTTTCCACTTTGAGCTCAGTATCGAAGGTAACACTTACCCCTAGTAGTATGACATTAAATCAAGAATAAGTTTTGTATTTCCATTCCATGTTTTACTTCCTCACACCCCTTTCTCTCCACCTACTTGTCTCCCAAAGAACAGCAGAGGCCTAAGCCTCTGCTTGCAGTCTATTTTGGCAGCTGAGCCGCAGCAGAGTGCAGCACTGCACAGACGGAAGAGGAACAGAGGCTGCAAAGAACCTCTCAGCTAACAGAAAAATCTGGTTTAGATCTTACTATTAAAGAAAACCAGAGAAAAGAGAAAACAAACAAATAATAATTTTTTAAAAACACACCAAAAAAACAAATTACCAACCCACAACTATGGCACTTAAATCAGCTATTCAGAAAAACAATCCCTAAAAATATAGTCTCCTTGTATACCAAAGAACTACACATACTACCCCCAGCCCCAAAACAAAAAAAAAAATATCTCCAATTCGGTAAATGAGTGAATAGCTACCAAGTTAATGACTAATTGGATAGGTGAAGTATAAAATATTTTATAGCCACTAAGTATATAACCTAAGCTGCTGATACAGACTGCTTAACTTGTGAAGAAAAAAACAAAGTACTTACCACAGTGGGGTTGCCGCTGCTGATCAGCTGGCTGACTTCATGGAAAATGCTTTTGCAGTCGATCGATTTGTCTAATGATCCCCGTTTCACTATCACCGCCACCGCTAATAAAATCTGCTCCCGAACGTACTTTTGAAGGCTGTAAACAACAGTGCACAAATATATTTGCAGGTAATTCTGGACAGCGATGCTCAATAAAATTTTAAACACTTATTTTTTCAAATATTTTGTGTGAATTCATAGGGCAAAGCTGACAGAAGTTAACTAAAACTAGAAGACAAATTATTCTTAAAATGATCTTGCACTGCTACCCAGGGAAAATGATAACCCTGACTTTATGCAGAATCCTACATGTTCAGAGGTGTGTTTTCTGTACTTACTTAGGCCTTTGTAAGACATAGGTTAGAAGGAATGTTCGCAGTGACTCAATGCTAGCTTTTTCCAAGAGAATCCATTCTCTTACAACTGCTTCCATTATCGCTGTAGCAGCTTGAAAAAGGACATAGTCCACTTTACTAGTTTCTGTGGAAAAAAACAAAGGCAACTTGAGTATCAGAAGGCATGTGTTCAGCTTGAATGTGTTTCCAACAAAAACAAAGGAATTTACTATCATTTATTATCATCTAGAATATTGTTGCTATGAAAACGGAGAAGGAATTTACAACTCAGAAGGGGAAGAAATAATCAATAACCCCATTATCAAATTGTCCAGTATTATTCAAGTCAATGACCTAGGAGAAAAATTGTCTGTGCTAGGAGGCTGGTTCAAAGAACAGGAATAAAAATGCTAACACAACAAAGGAATAAACAAGATGACAGAATTTGTTTCAATACATAAATTACTAAATGTGATTAATCTTACAGGCATGTCAAAGCTGGATATTTCTGTGCTTGCCTATGAAACCAATAGTGCATAAAAGTACATGTATTTCATTGGTAATCAAAAAGAAGCAAATCCACTTACACTTAAAGGTAACGTACTTAATTATCCAAGAAAAAATTTTACACCACGGTGTATTTAAAGTGTTCTACATCAAGTTCAAGTTTCCAGATTTATTTTGATTTAATCAAAATGTAATTTCTGACCACAGTGTAGGAATCATTTGCCATTATTATCTAAATATGAGATTACTATATATACAGATGCACTAAAGGAAGTATAAAAGTATATCACAGAGAAAAGTAACTGTTTGGGTGACTACAAAGTACAATTTAAAGAGAAATATCGGAATATTAATATAATTTCTATGATGTAGAAAGCTGAAGAGACATCTTTGTGGTTGTTCCTTTGCCTTTAAAAATTTTAACTTGGAAATAGCAGGTAATATCTCAGAAGCCAGTTTCAAAACATTCTGAGCTCTGCAGAAAGAGCTTTCAGAAAGGGTGCAGCCACAGGATGGCAAAAGCATAAAATATGAAATGATGAAATAAAATTCACAAAAAAGAAGCAGAGTTTGAGTTATAGTGGTTGACCTGCCAGGACTAGAAAAACTGTGTTTGAAAAAAACCTCATTTATGAGATTAAGTTTAAATTACTTTAAATAAAAGCTTTAAATTACTACAAAACAAACTTTCTTCCCCCAACTACATACACACAAATTTATCACACAAATTTCCTTTAAATGCAAGTTCTATATCAAAGATAGCAGCTAATATGCCAAAATATTTTAAAGTAATTTAATCTGGGTCCCGATCTAAACCCACACAGGTAAACATGCTTAAATCAAAATAAACCACATTTAAATCTACTTAAGCTTAATTTGGAAAACTAAGTAACTGCTTAAGTAAAAGATTAATGTGTATGTCTTACACATATAAAAACAAACTGAATTATTCCTGCATGGGAATTTTAATTCTGGCACTTGTTACCTCGGGTCTTCACCTTTTCTAACTTTGCAAAGCTCAAACGCACACACACAAAAAAAAGAGAACATAATTTAAAAAGGACGGAGTTTCCCCTTGGCGCCAAATCCCGCAGCCACACGACTGCGATCGCTGACAGCACAGAGCTGCAGCCCCAGCGTAAGCCTGCGATCAGCCAGAGCACCACAGGAACTCACTAAAGAAAGGAAGGACAAGCTTTGCCAGTGCATTGAACAGCTATAAGCTTAGAGCAGAACGCAGAGCCTTGTGCCTCCTGGGCTCTACTCTCTCTAAAAACTCTACTACTTTCTAAAGAACGACACAGTAGCGGCTGTTCCCTTTTCCCCATGCTCACCTTCTCCATTATTCTCCCTGTGTTATTCACAAGCTCCTCTTTCCACAAATGACATCCTTATCACCCCTCTCTACCTCCATTCCAGTTCCTGTCTTGACCATTTTTTTCCTGTTTCTTTTTAAAGCCATCTACTTGGTCCTCAGTTCCAGCCCATCCTTGCTGCACACATCCCCTCAGTACACTTCAACTCTTTTATTCTTCATCATGAACAGCTTGTTTCCCTTCCCTGGTTCCTGATATCACAATCCCCACCTCTTCTTCCTCAACTCCCAAATCTTAACTACCTGTTTAGATGTACAGATGCTTACTGAGGAAGCACAAAGTTTTGAAAAAGTCTAAGTTCCAGGTCTCAGCATCATAACTGCCTACATTCCCATGAAAAGCCTGCCCCAGGTGGAAACACGCTGGCTTCTCAGTGGTGGTAGCATATGAACAGTTTAAGGATGTAATATTTCTAGACATCCAAAAGGTATTAAAATCAGCATCATATTCCTTACAGCCAGCCACAGTTAGGTTTTCATTAAATTTCATTATTTATTTCTGGTTGATGATGAATGTATCAATCCAAATTGTCTGCAAAGTCATTTAAGGATGTTTTTGCCCACTTAATTTTCTCTAAAAATCAATGTGAAAACAAGAACCATCGATTTTGCTGACCCATTAAGCAGAAAGTGTGACTGCAGTCTTCCAAAACAGATGGAGTACTACTATAATGTACTAAACCCAGAAGAAACTCATAGAGAAAAATTTTGGTTGCAGAGTGGATGTAGGAAAGGAAGCACATCCTGGTCTATATATCACAGTATAACATAGGAGTAGATCTGCAATACTGACATCATAATATTCATGAATTGTAAGTCTCCAATCCAGAAAATTTAGAAATAATTGTTAAAAAAATACTGCAGAATGAATAAATTATGAAAATAACATTTTCAACATAATTTTAATATTTCTCTGTTCATTCTGGCAAATACTTTTTTTTTAAAAATTGCTTTCTGTTGTTTTGGCATATGTTCTTTTGCTCAAACTTTGAGGTTTCCCCAGTCAGGTCTCAGAGTCAGTTTTCACTGAAATTCCCCCTCACCTCTCCCCAGCACTCACATCTGATCAATACCACAGGGCTGAGCAGCAAGCTTACATCTTTACTGCTCCTGTAATTTTCAGATTTAGCTGCCAAACTCTAATAAGTCTCTATAGCATCTGTAAAAACATTTATCTTTTATAACTTGCTACACAACCACATTTAGAGCATTTCCATTAAAATCAAAGAAACTTCTCATGAAGGGTGGTATCCGCCTCTTTCCTTTCTCCACAGGTATAATCACACAAAATTTCAAATCAATACTGTCTTGCTTCTACCAGGTGGACAGAAACTTTTCTAGCTTTTTCCTCTTTCCCTCCAACTGGGCTGTCAACAGCAGCTAAGTTGTTCAACTGGAAATAAACTCTCACTTCAGCACCAATGCAAAATCTGGTAGAAGTGCATAAAATTGCATTGTTGGCTGATTTAATGGGAAGCAAGCACAAAGCCAAGCAACCACACTACTGGCAGCTGCACAAGCTGCACAGATTAGACAGTACTATAATAATCATGTTACAGAGGAGATCTATTAAATCAGTTCAGGAACTTAGCTACACGAAGTTATGCCTTTCAGCTTTGAAACTGTCAGAAATAAAACAAAAAAGGACAGTAATAGGCTTCACCCTCCATCAAAAGTACCTCTCAGTAAAATCAAAACTGATGGTCATAGTCCCAGCCACAAAAGAACAGCACAGTTCCAGTTATAAAAGAAGGTACGCACCTAACTTCATTTATTGAAACTTACCCAAAATATGTTTGCAAACAGCAAATGGTGATTTTGATTTTCTAAATGATAAGAATATGTGCTCAGCATGTTGGCGTTGTTCATTGTTGACCATGGAAGGTGGTGCCTGAAAGAAAAAAATATATTATTCAAGCACTGATCAAAAATATATGAAGAGCAATGGCATAAACTTGCAAATGTTTGCCTTGTTAAACACCAAACCCAAGTATCTCTTGACAAAACTGCTTGCTCTCAGGCATTAGCTCCTCTTACATACCACTCTGTATTTACATTGCACGCGTGTAGCCGTGAATACCGAGATATAAGTTTCCTAATGATGTTCCTGAAGAAAGTTAGAAGTCAGATCTAAATTCTAACCAATCCTCTTTCTACTCAGACCAAAAATACCACTGTACATCACTAAATACTGCTAAGCATGCCCACGGTCCTGGAAGCAAAGCACTATTTTTTTTTAGCTCTACATTTGTTTGAAAATATTTAGTTGTATAATAAATTCAACGGATTTAAAAATTACTACAGATATGTTCTAAAATAAAGTATTACCAGGAACATACTACCCTCTAGTGTTTAATATTAAAGCTGACATCTTGAGGACTGGGTGTGACTGAAGAGACAAGTAAGCCCCTTTGGAAATGGCTCTGGTGGTTCCTCAGCTTACACCCATCCCCATATACACCCACCCTGTTACATCCTTGGCACCTTGGCTGCTCAGCTAACACCTGCTGCTCTCCTGCTGAAAGCCAGCTCCAGGCGGTTCCTACCTGAAAATCAACTAGAGGCAAAGCATGAAACCATGCAATAACCTGAACTCCTGTGAGGTGCCTATGGACACAGAGGAGCTGCCTGCACTGCAGCCTCACCTCACTGAGCAACCCCAACACCCCCCACTGCCCTACAAGGTCAAAACAGCCATGCAGAAAGTATCAGCAGCTCACAGCACCACACTGCTCTCCACTTGTGCCACTAATATTCTCTGACTTCTGCTATTTGGAATTTATCTGAACACGCACACAGCACGAGATACTGTTACAGGAGATTGATACCACACACAGGGTAAGCAAAACTGATGCTAACCTGTGAGAAAGGAACATGCACACATGTAGGAAGATCACATCCAAACTGCAGAGCAGGATCAAGGTGACAGCATAGGTTATTGAACTTCAGCTGAACTTCCAAACTACACATTCCAGCCCTGTCCCTAGCAGTCTGAGAAGAACATGTGTACCACCTATCTTTCAGTCATGATTTATATCCAATGCTTTGGGAATAAAAGCATCAACACCTACACTTTTAACATAAGTGAAATATTTTCCAGTAAATAAACCACAAGAAATCTGATTTAACAGACATTTCTGTGATGTAACCTCAACTCTCCTGCCTGCGGCAGGAGCTGTTTCTAGTGGGAACAGCTGCTCATGTTTTCTGCAGTGTGAAGGACTGTCTGTCTCTGCATGGACTCTAGCTACATTCACTGCAATAGAACCAGCTGTACAGAATGCCAGAACAATATTTGGAGCGGGTTATCAAATATGCAGGAATGACCTACACAGCATCAGTTCAATACACATTTCAGCAAATAAACCAAAGCAACAGAAAAAAAGGCCATTCCCACTTTTCCCCCCCCATTGTACAGGCAAGCATTTGTGCAAATGCACAGAGAATCAGATTGGGAAAGTGATTACCAAAAATCACCACAGATTTTTTTTTATCTGGATTGTTCCCCCAGTCTGGTTCACCATAGCCCAACACAAAAGCCTAAACCAGCACAGTATGGGACATATTGGGTGGTGGTAGGCTGCTTTTTTTCAGTACCAGTTATCATTTTAGGTGCATTTAATCTACAGCCTCTGTTGCTGTGCAATGCCTGGGAATAGTTTTAAGTCTCAAACAACACGCAGATCTGCTCAACAGTATTTCACAGGAACTAAGAATCAAATTTCTTGAGACAACTGACTTATTAAAATAACTTTCTGCTACCAAAAGGAGAGGTCCTACTCATTTCTTGGTCCCATCTGCATGGGCTTGTTACCTCTTCGCATGATACTTTCTATCAACTAGTCCATAAAAGAACAAGAGGATAGAGAAGAAATCCAGGGGCAAGGGGAGTGAACATTTGTCCCTCTAAGAAGCATCAAAAAGCCAGACCAGAGCCAGTGGAATGATGGGGAGAAACAGAGTGGAGTGACATTTCCCTTTCAACACTACTGACCTTGCAACTCACAGCTCTGCAGTTTCATGAATCCTCCCTAATTACAGCCATGTTAGAATGAATCCTTTGGGTGTGAAAAAGCATAACTTTTTGCAAGCCCAGAGTCACTTATATTCACATCCTTAGAGCAAGAAGACCAAAGACTAAATCAGAGCTACTTGATCCAAAATTTAATTTTGCATTAACGCATTATATTTAAGTTTGCCATACAGAGATCCTATCTATTTTCACCGTTCTGATATCCTTAAGGGCACTTTCAGGAATATCAGATGCAAACTATGGCACCACTAAAAAAAACAACCAGAGAAGTTTTATGGGAAGTATGTCCTTTATGCTTATAATAACTAGAAAGTAGACCTCTTGCTTTATATTATTTTAGCTCTTCTACTTCTCTGAAGTCCAGTTACAGAAGACCTCTGGCACCTTGGAAAGGCATATGGCACATCATATTCCTGTATTAATTTTTAAAATTACAATAACTTAATAATACATTACAAACTTCGACTCTCAAAACTGTCCAGAGCAGACAAGTGCAACAGTTAAGGTTTGAACTGTACTGTGAAGCCACCAGAGGGAGCTTGAAGCTCACAGTCTACTGCCTTCACTGCATTCAGACAATATTTATCTATACAATGAAAGCGAGCCCAGCTAGTTTTAGCTTCAAAGAAAAGGCCAGAATATCCATATTCTGTGCAAATGTCACACTATAAGAACACTGGCTTAGTGAGTCCAAGAGCCCTGTACTCTGGTGCCCAGCACCTCCATGGCACAATAGGGTTAGAAACTCACCCAAAGTATTCATCATGTTCGGAAGGTCCCCTAGAGCACACATACCCATTCACTGTGTTCTTTCTAATTGTCTCCTTGAAACTCTTCCCTACCATCCAATTTACAAGGAATTAAAACACAGTAAGGTAATGAGCAAGTTCTTTTGGCATATTGAAACCATTTGCAGCTATATCACTTTCCTTTCTGTACTGTCTGACATTACCTCTAACCATCTGTTCTCTGTTTTGTCCTGCAAGTTACCTATAAAAACTTCCCAGGACAATGATCATCTTTCTGATTTTAGCATAACACGCTACTGTCCCATAAGAAGAAAGTTCCTATATGACACAGTACTATAAATAAAATTACAACCTTTTAACTACCAAAGCTGTCTGGATACAGAAAAGGACCAGAAGCAGCAGTGCCCACAAATAGGATCCAGCAGGACTACTGTTTCATATGGCAGCTATCCACTCAAAGGAAAGGGAAACTGAAAAAAGACAAGACTAGAAACACTGCAGCAGACTAGCACTACCACTTTCAGGACCACTAAACTTACCTGAAAGCCTGGACAACTCCTAAGAAAGCAATGTAACTGCAGAAGATGGGAGACCAACTATCATGGAAAGCACACACATGACCAGGAAACTTCTGTTGACGTATGTGTGGAAAGGATAAGGGCTTTGGGATTTTATTTTCAACAGGAGTAGTTAGATGCATACAGAGGAACTGAACCTACACATATGTATTCAGAAACACCTGCTTTAAACAAGCATTTCCTACCTCAGTAACATAGCTTTTAAAGATATAATGTAATTATGACTTACTCACAAGGATGGAAAGTGCCAAGAAGTTAAAGTCATAGATACAAAGAATAGATAAAGTAGATACAAAGGAAGAAAATAGGTTGCAAACGCAAACTATTCATTAATACTAAAGTTGAAATTACCATGCATTTGCCACTAAATGGCTGAAGTAACACCACATCAGCATTTGAAGACTGCTTTTTTAGCTCCTTCTATTAGATGAAAACACTTTTTGCTTAAAAAAAAAATAAATGCATCAAATTCCACCCTCTCAAGTGATTCTATTCAGGCAGTTTCATGTCAATTATCACAGATACACAAAATACGTTTTTTCGTCACATATCAGAAGTTACATTATTTTCCTAATGGTTTTAGATCACAGAATAGAATTGCAGAATCGCAAATAGTTGGAAGGGACCTATAAAGGCCAACTAGTCCAACCCCCCACCATGGGCAGAGACACTTTCACCCTCCACCCAACAAGGGTGCTCAGAGCCCCATCTAATTTGACCTTGAAAATTTCCAGGGATGGGGCATCCACAACTTCTCTGGCCAACCTGTGCCAGTGCTTCACCACTCTCACTGTAAAAAAATTTCTATCTTCTAACAAGGTCAATTAAAAAAGACTGGATTGGCTTCTGACTATCAATCTCAACCTCTTCAATACCTTCAACACCTTGCTGAAGTTGATTATTTTGATTAGTTTCTTCTAATATCAATGTGGATTTCAGAGAATATTACTTATTGTTTACTTGAGACACTGACAGTATCTTAAAACTAACAACTTCTATCATTCAAGTGACGACATTATTATTAAAATCAATAACAGAGTAG
This sequence comes from Prinia subflava, assembly GCF_021018805.1. Taxonomy (NCBI): domain Eukaryota; kingdom Metazoa; phylum Chordata; class Aves; order Passeriformes; family Cisticolidae; genus Prinia; species Prinia subflava. The sequence continues at coordinate 35,237,974 of NC_086249.1, forward strand.
TTGTTTATTTAAATATTTAGCTAATCAGCTTGCATTGGTACTTCTGCATCACAATTTTGCTAAGAAACATCCTGGCCATGATCAAATATAAACATAACTAAGGATGAGGTGAGCAACATTCATTCACTGCAGGAAAAAACTTGCTAAGACAAATTTTGATTTTTCTTTTTGCTGTGGCAAGACAGTACTGAACACAACCAAAGTCAGCATCTTCCTACAATTACACTGGGGGAAATCTGCAAATTAGCATGTCACAAAGAACAGCCACACACTCCTCCAGACTTCACTGCTTGGGAGAACACAGAGAGAGTACACAGGAGTGTTTTAAGCTGACACCCACAGTATTCCCACCTACAAAAAAAGGTCCCCTCTGAACAGTTCAGCCTAAACACTAGCAGGATTATGGAAAGGTAAACATGCCTACTAAGAGAGTTTTCTTGGTTAAAAAAAAAAAAAAAGGTTCAAATTACTTGTACCTGGTAGTACTAAAGCCAAGTAGGAGCCCTTCTTGCCAAAGGCAATGTTTATGTCTGCAAGTGAAGTATATTACAAATCTGACAAGGGCAGAAACAAAAATCTGATACTTCTACTGAAATGTGACTTCATAAAATTCACTCTCCAAACTGAGCTTCCCAGTATGTAGGGGAATTATCCTTGCAGTCAAAAGGTACGATAAAACTGTTCCCAAACTCTGGTCTGTGGGCCACTCTTGGCTTGTGAAAACCCAAGACATTCCTGCTCTTCAGAAAGGTGTCTAGACTCTGTGCTGTGGAGAGCCTGGAAACCCAACAGGGAAGAGCTTAGGAAACAGATCTCTATCAATATACAAGGATAAGCAAAAGCCACCACAGATGGCAATGGCACTGCTGGGTCTGGACTCTGCTGACAGCCACCATCAGGCAAGGCATGCTCAGAGAAGCAGGGAATAAAGGAAGCCCAGATGGCTTGCCAACATGTCCCAGCAGGCAGGGAAGCCAAGTAATCGTGAGGCATATGCAAAGGAGAAAGATCATGAGTGAACTTGAGAAGCACATGCAGGGGAACACCATGTGATGGTGATAACATGGCTCAGGAGCACAGGCAAAAAGAGAAAGAGAAAGAGAAAAAAAGGGAGAAATTAACACAAGGGCAAGCAATAATTTTTAAATAGTGCACATACTGCGTTTAGGACAGCTAAATATATTACTCCACCCATGTAAACAATTGTTACAGCTGCAATGTAACTAAATAATCAAAAGCCATTCAATTTCAGTGTTCCTCTACTAAGATGACCAAAACTCACTAAAAACAGATTTCGGTATCTTAAATAAGAAAAACACCATGAAAGAATTACTCCCCAAAACAGTTCTGCTGTATAAGCAAATGATACAAAAGAATCAGACTCTCAGAATAAGGAGATCTCCAAGTTTACCAAAGTTATATCAAGCAGCACACCCCAAGACTGAATTACCTTGACTTCTGTGGAGTCAAGCCATAACAAGTTTCCATTCCAGTTTTAGCAGTAACACTTTTCAAGTGTTTCAAATAAGCTTTTTTCCTCCAATCTATCACAGCACACTCAAAAATTGTCAATTGTCTTATCAAAGTAGCTAATCAAGGAGACCAAATATAGGGTCAGGCACAAAGAACTGGACAATTAACCACACTTTTTCTTAGATATTCACCCTATTTCTCCAGCAGACACTGATACCTACTGATGCAAGAATGTCTTCTCCTCTCATGAAGCAGATGCCACAAGCTAACAATTCAGACTAGATGAAGATGCTCAACTCTGCAACTGCTTTACAAGTAGAGCAGACATTCCAGCCTTGGGCACAAGGCCAGAAGGAATTTAGACAACTGGAATCAACAGCAGCTTCTGATGTCCTAGTCAGATCTGTCACGACATGACTGCCTAGCTTTGAGTAAGAGTTACCACAGAACACTTAGCTAGCACAAAAGACATCTCCAACTACAGTCCAATGACTTCCTTTACACTTACTTTTTTGAACACTCATTTAAATTACAGCAGTAACTCATGCTCTTATTTAAATGAAACTCAATATTATTTGTGGAGATTGGTAAGAAAGATGCAATAAATAACTTCCAACCAAAGCTGCACTAGAGACAATATGGTGGAGATTTAAGACTTTCTGAACAAAAACTTCATTTGATTAAAAAAAAAAATCTTCTCCAAAAGTAATTATGACTTGAGTTACTTAAACCCCAGAGTGCCCAGTATTTTTCAGTGTATATTTGGAACAAATGTATGACTGCTGGAGGAATTGTCTCCTACACACCTACTCACATCTTGCTCTCATGCAGAAACTTAACAATAGGGAAAAAAGACTTTTTTTTTCTTATCAACTTTTGCTTTGTATTTTGAAGCTGAAATGTTATTAAGTCTTTTGCAAGTAAAACAGGAGACTAATTGTGGTTTGTAATAAGAGCTATTCTCAGTTTACTAATGTTCTTGTTTAAGATACTATATATATAAATTAATTGACTAAAGAGCCAAAGTAAATCGTTACCATCAATAACAAAACATTTTCTGAGATAAGATTTTCCTCCAAGGCAAACAACAAAGACTACTGAGCTTTTACTTCTCTGCTAACAATCTAATCCACAATTATAGACTATTACAGGCTTTCTACTGAAATTACCCTTCATTTATTTGCACAACACAGCTAAATCTGAGAAATATCCCATAATGGATATTTAGCCTACAGTACTTGGCTGTGGACAGTGAGAAGATGAATGCTGACATGAGGGTAAGTTTAATTTAAGTTCAGACCCTTAAATTAAATATTATTTATTTTCTAATCTCTACATTCACTGTTCTAACATTTCAAAGCACAAATGAGGTCTGACCTGCAGTTCTGTTTGGCAAAACAACTTTTCTAAAACATCTGACTGACTGATGGCAGTGGGAAAATCCACATGGTCCCCTGAAGTCAATCCAAGCATGCCAGAGAAAGCTCAATCAAGATAGAAAGTGTGACTCACTATGTAAGAGAAGGACAAAGATAAGGAAAACACCGTAACTACACAAAATAGATACAGAAAACCTAATTGTTCCAAATCTAAACCTTTTCAAAGCATTTAATGTTAAATAAAATCAACCCACCTAGACTTCAGTAAAAATAGCACATCACTACTGCAGCAGCACAGAAACCCTAAAAATATATGTATAAATACATATATATACACATATATATATAAAATATATATGTAATAAAGGATACAAAAAGTCAAAGTGCCCTTACAACAATCGCACTCACACTAGCAACACAGCCTGCTCTCCTGTTTCCTTTCGTCGTGTAAAGGCAAAATCTTCCTATTAAGAGGTAGGAGATTTAGCAGAAAATAACCCCCCATGCATTCTAGCCACTCCTCAGGTATCACAGGCTGGCCTTAAATTCTGAGTGACAGCCAATTCGGCAACACCATCCTCTGACCACCTCCTAGAGCTGGAGTGAGCTTTACCTCCTTATCCTGAAGCAAGGAACGGAAGAGTTGGTGGAAATGAACCAAACTTCTCCCTCAGCTCCCACCAACTCCAGCTGCTTCTCTCTTTCCCCACAAGGAGGCATGGAAGATACACAGTTAACAGGTGGAAAGGTGTCTCAGCATCAACACACACCACAAACCTCATTACAGGGTGGACTATCCCCACGACAGGTCCTGGTACTGCAGCAAGAGACAGGATCCTAGCCTATCCACAGCCTCTGAAATTTTGATTTCAACTCAGCATAAGATTCAATTAGCTCACCTCTGTATTGCTCATTTCTGTGCCTATAAGACAGCACAGAAACCACTTAAAAAAATGTCCCAGGATAGTGACAGTGAATTTCAATACAAAGTTTGAAATGAAGAAAGAACCATTGTGATCCCTCTTCTACTAGACAGGAGATCATAATAATGCTGGTAATGACAATACTCATTTTCCAAAGTTCATAACTTGAGATGTACATCATATATGAACCATTTATCAGGCTGACTATACATCAAATACAGTCAGCATCTGCTCTCCTTCTGCAAAAGAAAGTTTCATATTGTGTGTGAAATAGGTCTTATACTACACCTATTTTTTCCTAATGTCCAATTTCAAATTATACTTGCTGAAAGAACAGCAAAAACCACCCATTGCTGTATGTATAGCCTTCTACAGTAAGCACATGCAGTGGAGAAAGACATCACAGGGGTAACCCCCACGCACCTCAGACCTCAAAACACAAGTCAAAAGCCATCACTACATGAAACAGTCAAACTGAGATAGTGATAAATTTTGATTTCTGAGAGTTTTAAGCTTTGGCTCCTGTCAAAAAGGCATTTCCTCCCACCAAGCTAATGAAGAAAGGCACACAGGGCAGCCAGTTCTCCTGCCAAAATTCAGAGTTTAGCACTTCCTCCAGCATCAATCTTGTTAAAATGTCAAAAACCATTTTGTGCTATCATAGTTATTTAGGAAGAGTTGATTAAAGGCAAGATAAGGAAGTTTTTAAAGTTTATCTAAATTTGATGTAGAAAACTCCTTTGGTTTATTGTACTTTCAAAATGGCATGGCCTAAAACACCTACCTTTATTAATGGCTTTTAACTGTTAGGGCATTAATGAAAACCTACAGACACAAGTCAAACACACGAAGTACAGTATCTGAATCATGTAAGGAAACAGGTAAAATACAGACAGACACAAGGTATAGACAAGAAGTCAAGGTTTAGCAAAAAAGAGGAGCAGAATAGAGGCCAGAGGAGGAAGTTCATAACCTGCATTAGGTGGAAAAGAAGAAAGCCAAGAGAAATTGTGAAATTGAAATTGATTTTGTGAAGAGAATAACATCTTTCATTCAAACCCAGGAAAAAATTATAACCTTTCACTGAACATACCTCGAAAAAAGTCCTTCCCCAGTTTTTCCATACTGGGAAACAGCAAAAATCCATCTAGAATTGTACATACTTGAGCCAGTAAGATGTCTTCTACTTTTACCTTGTTTCACCACTTTGTTCCGCTCTTGCAAATACAGCCTGAACCATGATACTGAAACAGTTACATATGTCTGTATTCATTCTCTGATATACAGGAGAGCAGACACATGACACATATTTTGAGAAAACCTCTTCAAAACATGAGTTTTCATGACAAAGTTGGGGTTTTTAAAATTCCATACAAAAAACGTGTTGGGATTTCATTTAGAAGATGCAATTTTTAGGACTCCCTTAAAGTGAGTGCCTGAGTTCACTCTAAGAAACCTGCACAAATTAGCCAAGTCTCAAGTTCTGAACAGCCACAGGACTCCACATACTCAGGCTCCACTGAAAAATGATTATGAAGAAATGTAGTCATAATCATTTTTTTTTCTCAGCACTACTAGAGGGAATATTACTGTAAAATGAACAGGAGTCTACCTCCAGAAACAATACTGTCATTTCTCTTGATATTAGAATTTAATGTTTATATATTCCCCACTAAACAATTCATTATCCTGAAGCCACCCAACATCTGTTCCTAATCCCACTTAAAACAACCTCACAAAATAAAGGGTTTGCAGCTACCCTCCCTAATTCTCTCAGGAAGAAGCACATTTGTTTTTGTGCTTGGCCTTTGGTGGCTGTTGTTGACAGGTGAGGAAAGCACTATTCATACTCTCACCAGAGAGGAGTGTGCCTGTTTTGTAAACTTATTTGCACATTTCCTCAATAACAATGCAAGATGTGGCTGTCTGGGAAGCTACCAAGACTGTGGTTGAAAGAGAAGTCAAATAGCAGCAACATTATTAGCAAAATAAGCAGTAGAAGCTGGTGGCCCAAGAGATGAAAAAGCTAAACTAAATGTGAACAGTTAAGACATTGATGAAAAGCAAAACAAAAATGAAAACAAAATGATGATGCAGAAAAAATGCAGAGTTCTCTTTGCACTTAAGATCAGTGAAAGTTAATGAAATGCTTTTCAGCCAGGGCTTCAACAACACACAATTCAGCTTTAAGGTACCTAGTATCAAACCAGCAGCTAGCTGCACAGGGAGAACACATTCCTTCTCCCCCACCAGCGCTGCAGTCCTGTGCAACACAGACACAGGCTCCCTCTTGGGGATCTCCAGTTCCTGTATACACATATACACAGAGATGCTGTGGAGACGTCCTCAAGAAATCTACCAGGGACAAACGTGTAAAATGTGGCTTTTAGATGAGGGGTGTAACATAAGAGGAAACCAAGTGAGCTGTAAGGTGAAACCCAGAGCAGGCAGGCAGGGTCTGCTAGCACCAACAGCGACTGTGTGAAGTCATGGCAAGATGAGCGAGCGGCTGACTTAAGGGGCCACATGAATGCCAGGACCACCAGTATAGGACCAAGCTGTGGCAGATCAGTTTTGGGGAAGTTCCTAACAAAACCTGGAAGACCATCTCTTTGTAGAACCAAACAAAAGAATCAAAAGAAGAGCCTTTGTTGCTTGCCCAAGGTAGAGAAGTGACACATGTAGATGCTGGGCCAGAGAGGATGGCACTTAACCCCACATCACCAGCTTGGATACCTTCCACCCATCCCCAGACAGGCAGTGCACAGAGACACGACTTCTCTAGTGCTGCCACAAGAACAGCTGGCACTTCTGCTGTAGCTCATCAAGGAGCCAGAGTGGCCTGTGCTTGTGCAATTGTTTCTGCTGCTTATTAGCTCTGATACCGCTTGCATATGCCATCACTAATGCCACAATTAATGATAGTTGGAACATTGTTTCACAGTAATGAAGGAAGGTATACCTGAGTGCTGGTTGTCATCCAATTGCACTACTGACCTTTGTGCAAACCAATGCTTAAGTCCCAGAGCCACAGATGCTCTGTGGCACAGGTTAATGCACCACCCTCTGCAGTACACACAGCTCCTGGACTTTCACACTCCGTGTTAATGATGCTGCAACACATATTTTGAATTCTGCAAACTGCCCCTGCCCTCCTTCACACACTGTTGGAGCAAAAACCTATGCAGCCAGGATATTGACTTGTGATGTGAAAGTCAAATATAATGTCCTTCCAAAGCAGCCTGAAGAAGTGATAGAAAATGGCTCAATCACTTCTTTGTGTCTTAAAAAGTATTGAATTAGGCATTTCCAAAAAACTTGAAATACAAAGCTGAGGAACATACCACTCACTCCAATGCAATACCACGTAGCTTTTCTGCAGCTCTTCAGATGAACAGATTCGGGAACACATTTGTGAAGGATGCTGGTATTATTATTTCCCATCATCATGACAGGATCCTAGTCTAAGTTGACAGTGAGGAAGAGAGGCTGCCTCTCCAGAACTCCAAGGCTGTGGTGCTTGGAGATCTTCCACTCCTTCCAGCATGCTAATGCCTCTCTGCTCCCAGACACACATTATCATCCTGTGCTAGCTTTGGCAACTGCCAAGTCCTTCTGACAGCCTGTCCAGCTCACTAACCTAGCAGATAATCAATCCAGCAAAAAGACATGTAACGTTTTTTCTCTGCCACTTGGTGTTAGGCTGGTTTACACTCCTGTGAAAATATAGCCTGTGTCACACTTACAAGCCTAGGACTGCAGATGTTCTTCGCCTTAGCCAAGGCTTTTGAAATCCCAGGGAATGCCATCATAAGCTGTAAAATTCCGTGGCAAAACACCTTTCTGCACTTCATTGATTTCACAGCCACAGATTAATTATACAAAGCCTTCAAGAGACCCTGACATAAGGCACATTTTCAACATTACCACAGCTGTGCCTCTAGCATTTCGCACAGCTGCACATAACACAGCTGGCCTGAATGACAGCAAAGAGTGAAACTCAATTTCAGCACAAATCATGATATACCTTTAGCCCTTCTTCATATTCACTTTTGTAGTTCTGTAAATTTTGATTTTAGTACACACCACTAAACCAACTTATCTGACTTACAAAGTAACAAAAGCAAAGACCATTATTCACTTGATCCTACATTAACTTAAATAACTTTTAATGTATTTTCTATTAAAAAAAAATCCATCTCGATTTGAAAAGAAAAAATTGTATATGCCACTTCCTAAGTGGTTTAACAGCATAATTTGACCAAATTTATTCCAGGAGCATAGGCAAACTCTCTCATCTCAGTCAAGGTAATAGAATTGTCTCTAATGCAACACAGTGAAAATTACTTTAATTAAAAGACTCTTTTCTCCCTGAATTCACTACCCAATCTAGTTCACTATGCAACCACTCAGGTGGGTGTACTATTATCCTGTGTTTTGGCAGAGCCAAAGAGAGCATTGTACAGCAGCCACTCATTGTTATGTCTCTGAAGTAGGGAAGTTTGGCATTTTCCTTTTTGGGAGACAGGAATGAGGAAGAAGAGGGACTATTTAAAGTATATCCTCCTGTCAATATTCCTTCATTCCCTAAAATCCCTATCTTAACAACTACTCCCCGTTCAACAAGCTGTTTTGGACTTCAAAGTCCAAAGGACCAATGTCTCCTACAGCTCAGATCTGACACCTTCTTCCCTTGTACGCCTCATCTCCAAGCGCATATGTGGGTTTATGCCACTCATACACCCCACTATGCATCAAAATTGCAGAGATCTCACGTATACCTAATTCAGACAGACTTTTTAGAATCAAAACACTGTCAGAAACTGATGAAAAGGAATATTTTACTTATCTGCTTGTGACAGGATCAGCTCAACTTAATAATCAAGAGGATTTCTTCCACCTCTCCACAGGGAAAGCTGTTAATTAACTAATGAACACAGATTAGCATAACAACGATAAGACTCTTAGGAAGCAGGTTAAAGGGAAAACAGCAGTAGGTAGTACCTGAAGAATAATCCAGATGGAATTATGGACTAATGAAGCTCCCCAGCAGATGAATGTAGAAGCAAGCATACAGTATTTACATCAATTACTCAGAACAAAATATAGAAATATGCCAATGCAATGGTGATATGTCAAATGGGTGCAAAACATATTGATTAAAAAAGCAAATACTCCCTCTGTGAAACAGTCAGGAGAAACCCTAAGCATGCATAATCCCATTTCACTAGATTCTCTTTTCATCAGACACGATGTTTACTTTCCAAAGATATCAGAATCTCTATCAATTCTCACTTCTCTAATCTCAGCTCTTCACTTTAGTACAGATAAGCTCCACACACATTTGTTCTTGGCTCCCAGGCAAGAGTTTCACTAGCATGGTGCACGCTGCATGTACTTATCTCCTAGGCTGTAACCTGAACTGTGTGCCTGCAAAATGCACCAGCCATACCAGCTCTTAAGCAAAAGAAGAAAAAACTGTACATATGTACAATGGACTCTTAAGTTACTCAGTACTGCTCCAAAAAATGATCTGGACAGTTTGAGTATGGTTCTCTGAAAACATCACCTTGCTGCTCTGAAGCAATAAAGAAAAGTACAATGTTAAGTACTATTAGGAAAGCAGTACAGAGGAATATAAAAAATTCACCACCATCTAAAATCCTCAAGTACCTACATCACAGAATTCTGACAAGTTCATTCAAAAACAGTATCACAAATCTAAAAAATTATAGAGGGATGATTTGATGTATGGGGGAACATCCCATATGAAAAAATGACAAGACCCTTCAGTTTAGCTAAGAGATGACTGGAGGATGCAATATGATAGAGAATTATAAAAATCACAAAGGATACTGTAGAAGAAAAATCAGAACACTTCATAGTTATTTCTCATAATTTAAGAATTAATTAAATTATAAAACAGCAGGCTTCACTCAAAAAACGATACTGGTTTTTTGCAAAAACACTTGTAAACCCCATTACATTCAGACAAGCATGTAATACATATATATGTGTGTTTGTGTATATATATAGAGAGAGAGAGAGAGAGACTCAATAATATATTAAAAAATTTAAAAAAAAAAAAAGCATTCCAAAACACAACTAGACACATTTGTGGGAGAAAAACAATGGTAATACCTCAAGCTTTTGAAATTGCTAATTCAAATAACATCAAGTGTCCACTAGTGAAAGGATCATCCTTACATTTCAGACCTCTCTAAATCAGCAGCTAGAGGTGACCACTGAAAAAATCCATCTGAGCAGAAGTTTTGTCTATTCTAGCCACAATATAGCTTGTTTTATGGGTGACAACTTGGAGGACCTTAACAAATCTTCTCAGCATTGGAATGATTAATTTGTCTGATTTTTTCCAACAGGCAACCTGCCATAACAAAAGCAGAGCTAGTCCATCTTTCCCTTTCACCCTTACTATGAGCTGTGCTTCACAGTCTGAAAAACTGCCTCGCAATGAAGACATATTGCAAGAAAAAACTGAACTTCCTTGTGGAATAAGGATTGCCACAGCCTTTGGGGAGAACAGACTGGCTGGTTATATCAAGGTGTGAGATAGTGGAGAACTGATGAGGCTGATTGAGCAAAGCCACAAGCCAGGCCACTTGCTCCTCTTGCGCCTGGGCTTGAGCAAGGCTCAGTACTGAATGGTGCCTGGGCTGAAGCAGAGGCCCCACAGCCCGATGCTGTGTCAGTGAAGGGCAACAGAGCACCCACGGCTCTGTGCCAGCCCTCAGCCTCACTGCCCCTGCACTGTGCACAGCAAGCCCTGGTTTGGGTCTGTTCCTCTGAGGAGACGACGATGGGAGCAAAGACCTGGTGAGGGTCCGGTGGCCACCACTGCTGCCTCAGCCGTGTGGGGGAGCACACTGGGGTACCACGGGTCTGTGCTGTCTTGTTTTAGCCACAAGATGGGTAGCTCGGGTTGATGAAAGTAACCAAAGACCCTCATTAACCCTTTGTTTATATATTAAAAACCACACCCACCAATATGAAAATGAGAAAACAGATGTCCCCCCACCCCACATCTATGATGGCAGCAACAGGCAGCCAATGATTTTTAACTACAGTCATTCATCCATTTGTCCAAGAAGTATAAAATTGGTGTCTGAAATCCTCCCCTATGGAAGACAAGAATACAACCCCACTCTACAGACAAGTCGATGGGCTTGCTCCTCTCTTCTCCTCAAAGCAGGGACAACTCTGTGGTACAATTTGTGTCTCTGGCTGCATTGGAACTTACCTGGGAACACTTGTACGCAGAGCTATGCACTCATATTTTGTAGGTCTAGTGCATTTATCAGAAATTTAACAAGAACCTATAATCTGCTGCTTCAATAAAACAGATTATTCATGACTCCACAACCATGAAAGTTCTTATTCAACATAACTGGACTTTAGTGCCTAACTAGTTATAAATGAGAAATTAGGCCTATCTGCACCTAGCCCCTCTGATCTCTGAGGACTAGCTAGAAGGCAAGGGGGTTTATTTCCTGACAAGTTCATACACGTACCACAACAGGCAAGGTGGATCAAAAAATGATCTCCAAGCAAGGTGGGTCAAAAAGCACCAACCATACAAACTCTCATGGCTGATGGTAAAAACAATCTGGTCTTACTAATGTGCTCCCTTATGCTCTTATTCTGTAAGTTTACTTGAATATCTGAAAGTGAAGTTTGTAGGACTACTGTCAGACTACCCAACTTTTGCCTGAAATCGCCCTCAGAACAGCAGGACACATCACAAACTAAGTGGCACTCTGAGAAGGTGGTGATGTGAGAATCCACATCACCTCCCCACACACAACACCCACCCTTTGAAACAGACCACAGTCAAAACAGAACACTTACAAACTTTTCAAGAACGGAATACTACTGCAAAAGCCTTTGCTCAAATGTTCTTTGAACTTTTGAAGAGTCACACCACATACAATAGCCTATCATGGACCTCTGGACCTACTTCACTCAATCCCCTGCCCAAAAAAGAACTTGTTTCAAAGTTAGACCAGGTTGTTCAGGGACTTGTTCAGTCAAGTATTAGATATCTCAAACGATGGGAGATCCCATAGCCTCCCTACACAGTATCCTCCGCTGCCTTCACCAATCATACTTACTGTGATTTTTTTTTTTAATCTTCTCTCCAGCTGGAATGTTCCCTTTTGAAACTTCTAACCTCTTTTCAGTGTGCAGCTCTAAGTGAAGTCTGGCATTTCTAATATCAGGAGAGTCTGAGTTAACAAGTAAATTGTACAGTGAAGGTTTATTATACACTGGAGCCAACCTGACAGCACACCACTAGCAGGGGCAGACTAGCTCTGTACGTGTCCAACAATCTAATTTCAGTGCCCCTGTGCTAGCTCTGCAACCTAAATGGTTGCACAGATAGCCAATACATCTTGCTAACCTGACAGAAATCCATTCCCTTGTTTAATTCCTATGTCATCTCAGCAATATTAATATCTTCTGCACAGGGTCACAAGGGAGAAAGTGGAGCTGCAGGTAAGAACAGAGCACCTCTTTTTGGAGGGAGGTGGGGTGAACAAGCAATAACCTGTGAATTTACATTTAGGTGTCAGAGAATATCATATGCTAGAAAATTTCAACCTGCTTTAATAAACACTCAGCAGTAACTGGATGGTGTTAGGCATGTTTCCTGCTTCGTCCTCTCAATTCTGGGATGAAATTTACATTTCTTACCTTAATAATACAACCAAAGTCTTTTCTAATCTATGAAGACAGCTATTAAAACAGTGCTTAACTAGTACTAATTTTATTTGGCATTAATTATCACCTGAGCTAAACAGAACATAATAGATAGGAGATATATGGTCAGGGGACACCATGCCAGTAGGAAATGGAGAAGGAGTAAATTAATTCAGTTCATACAGATGTGTATGGTCTTTACCAAGCCAAAGTCACACAGGCCAAAGGTAGATACCAGCCTCTGGCACTGAGAAACTTCACAGCAAAGCACTAAAGTGGATCTTACCGCAGGTAAACACCATGTGGTTTTATTAGAAAGGAATTACATATCCAATTTTTATACTGCAAATGCTTTTACACACACTAAAGAAAATTGTCACAGTACCAGCTTTCAAACCCATATCTGGCAGCTAATGACAACATAAGTTTCATATTTTATAACAATTTGTTGATTTATACCAAATTCCAATCCTTTCTCAAATTAAGCCTTTTGAATGTGAGCTACCTAGAACCTGTCAAAAGGCATTACTAGTAACAGAGGAAAAGCATTTCCATGCACCTGTAGAAGAGCTTGGTGAGAGAAAAGATTGAATGTTTCCAGTTTTCAAACATGGCACGCCATGGTTTGTAAGGGCCATAAAGATCAGCAGTTTAGGAGATCAGGACTTGGGTATACTTTATCTGGTATCTAGAAACTAATTTTCCAAAGACAAACTCAACTAACCCAGAGCAATGAAAAAAAAAATTCTGAAAATACTTATCAAAGATTTAGAGAGCTCACAGTAATCCATGCTTATCCTCAGGGAAAGTTAATTAAACACATTCAGGTTTTTTTATTAGCACGCCATTATTCTCCTCAAGATTCAGTATTTCAATTTGAAATCAAGACAAGTATCAAGTAAACCACCATCACTCCCTGCTCAGTGTTTTGAAATGCTGAAACACCTTTGATGCATCCCTAGCCATCTGTATTTTGCAAGGATTGCCACTGTCTCAGCTGCGACAGACTGCCACAAGAAAACCTGGCTGAATCCCTCCACGGTTCCCTGCCCAGTTAAAACCTTCTGCCATCTACTGTCAGACCATTCACAACTCTGCCCTTTCCCACTGCTCAGGTATAGCTCCACTGCAAGGTGCCGACCTTGACTCATGACTAGCACCAGGTTCACCACAGTGCACCCCACAAGTCCTCAGATTTTTACATAAATACCTCTCTAAGTGATCCCAGCAGTTTGCTTGATCAGTTCACCCCTCCCATCTGCCACACAGAGATAACTTCCTGCCCTCCTCCCCAAGCAGACCTTTAACCAAACAGTGCAGCCCCCTGGCTAAATGAAACTCAGGCCATTGCTGTCCAGGGGCTGTCCTGAAACACAATTAGGCCCCTCTTTTTGCACAGTTGCTAGCGAGACAGAACAGAAGCACAGCTCTTAACGCTTTCAATCTTTGGGGCCTCACACCACCTTTGTGAAGCACCTGCTGAGCTGCACTCCTCTCCTGCATCCTTCCAAAGACTCAATGATTTCTGAGAAGCAACACAGGGCAGTAACCCCAAACAGTTCTCACAGCTCTCTTCCACAGCCAATCCTGCTTAAAGCCCGATTCTGGGTCCTCACCCTCATGGATAGCTTTAAAGGTTATCTCTGTTTCATGCAGCTTCCTCAGAATGACCCATCTAACTAGTTCTTCTCAGTTTAGTGTTGTCTATGAAAGTTCCAAAATCAGCTGTGGAAAAAAAAAAATAAAATATGAAAAAGCTAAATACCACAAGTCAGGTTTCATACTGTCAGAGGCTGTAGGGAGGAAGGTAGACATTCAAAAAGGATCCTAACATCCATGTGCTTGCAGACCCAAGACATATTTTTACCAGCAAGTTCAGCAACTATTCTTCAACAGAAGCACAAACACTACTATAAGAGGCCTGGCCCTTTTCACTGTATGAAGGTTTTTATTTAATTCAGCTCCACAGTAAGTTGCTTTTCCCTCTCTATGCTAGCAGGGCTATGCTAGGGAAACAATGCCCACACAAGTTTGCAAGACTTTGGAGATGCCACTGCACATGCTGTTGGTTTGATACTGAAAACTACTTAACCACCAGCTTCATTCCACACGTGTTCTGTTCCACAGTAATACCCACTACTGAGTTTCCATACGCGGGCAAACTCTCCTAGTGATTACTGCATTTGTGTTGCTTTTAAAACAGAGATACACAGACTTCACCAGAACATTTAACAATCTACAGACATGTTTTGTAAAGCATGCACAAATCAAAAGCAGCTCAAAGCCTGAAACCCATCACTGGTGGCATACGTTGTGAAGTATTTTTCTAAAAGGACTAGTGCTTGCTGCCAAGCTATTCACCTTTACTGTCCTGCTTGGAAACTCAGTCAGTGGTTTTCAGGCTTTGACATGACAAGGAGTAACACGCATATTTTGATGGGACATCCATCAAAGTAAAGCTGATCTCCTCTCACTTTACAGTCAGGCTACTTCAGCGAGACACTAAAACACAATCGTTCAGGCTCTGGCCATTGATTAATTACTGATACCATAAAAACTTTGCTACTATTTCTTTACTTCTTTTGAAATCCCATTAATAGCAACACTTTACAAACTTTATTTCTGTCCAGATCACTTTCTGGTAAGTTAAATTTTATGGGAAAGGCTTTCAGCTAGAAGATCTGCAATAAAGACCTGTAAACTACACTAGCCAACACAGAGTTTTTCGTTCAAACGAGTCTTTTACAAGGGTGCACACCTAGGGTGTTTTAACACTAATGGTCACTACCGGTATCCAGCTGCATCGCATTTCTGATCTTTTGCCATATGGGCTTTCTTTTCCACGCAATTATGAAACCAAGATAACACACAGTCACCAGGGACAGTTAATTGATAATTAAACAGATCAAGTGCGAAGCACCTCTGATAGTGTTGCTTCAAGGCAGCAGCACCGTGAGCCTCTGGCTCCTCGCTGCCCCTCCGCTTAAAGGAAACCTCTGGAAGCGGATCGCGCCCCTCCCGAGGCCGCCTCCTCGCTGCCCAGGGTGCCTCGCTGCCCCCGCTGGGCTGGGGACGGGCGCGACCTCCCGCCGCTCCTCCGCCGCCGCGGGAGGTGCCCGGGGCCCGGCAGACAGGGAGGGAGAGCCGCTCCCTGGCAACTTCGGCGAGGCTCTGGGCTCGGACGGTGGCTCGGACGAGGCGGGGGCTCGGGGACGGACACCCCGCAGCCGGGGCGGGCAGCGCGGGGCGCGGGCAGCCGGCAGAGCCTGCCCGGGGCGGCGGGGAGCGGGCGGCACATGGAGGAGCGGCGCGGCGTGGCCGGCCCCGGCTGCGGGGCCACAGGGACGAGCCGGCGCGGCGGCGGAGGGACCGGAAGGGAGAGAGGGAGCCCGGCCGAGAGGGGACGGGGCGGCGGAGGCGGCGCGCCCCGGCGGGCTGCGCCCCGAGCCCCGCGCCCGAGGGGCGAGGGCAGCGGGAACGGAGGCGGGGAGGGGAGAGGGGTCCGGCGCGGGCGCCCCTTCGGGGGCGAGGCGGCGCTCCGGGCGCGGCGGTGCCGCCGCCCGCCTCACCATGAGCACTTTGGCCGCGTTCTCCAGCTGGGCGATCACCTCGGGGGCGCCCCCCGCCGCCGCGGCCGCCGCCGCCATCATGGTCTCTCTTCAATGACGCGCCATGCGCTGCATTCTGGGGCGAGGCGGCCGCGCGGCCAATCCCGGCGCGGCCCGGCCCCGCCGCGGAAGCGAAGCGGCGGCGCCGCCGCAGCACCGCGAGCGCCGGGCGGGGACAGCGCCCGCCCCGCGCGCCTCCCCCGCCGGCCCGCCCGGCCCCTCAGGGCCCTCCCGCCGCCCCCGGGGCCGGCCCCGCCCGGCCCGCAGCACGCGGCCGGACCCCCGAGCCGCGGGGCGGGGCCGCCGCCGGTCCCAGCGCAGCGCACTGGCCCGGCCGCAGCTTGTTAGGGGTGGAAGGGGCCTCTGGAGATCATCCGGTCCAACCCCCTGGCAAGCCAGGGCCACCTAGAGCAGGTTGCACTGGAACGCATCCGGCTGGGTTTGGAATGTCTCCAGAGAGGAAGGCTCCGCAACCACGCTGAGCAGCCTGTTCCAGTTTCCTGCCACCCTCCATGGAAAGAAGTTCTTCCTCACGTTGAGGTGGAACCCGTCGTGTTCAAGCGTGGGCATTGCTCCTCGTCCTGTTGCTGGGCACCACGGAGAAGAGCCTGGCACCATTCTCTTGGCACCCTCCCTGGAGGCTTCCTTGCGCTTCCTTGTGCTTCCCAATGAGCTCAGGTGCCAGCGCGGCTGCAGGCAGTCCCTTGTGCATTGCCCTGCTTGCAGGTCTGTGCTGGGATGAGAAGCCGAGTTTATAAAATATAGCTCAGAAAGTGGTGGGGAGAGGAGAGGGTGGTCAGCATCTTTAAGAATGAACTGGTTTAAAGGAGACAAAAACCAAAACAAACTAAAAAAACCCGACAAAAACAGCAACAACAACAAAAAACCAACAATGTTTAAAACTGCTAAAATGCACTTTCCCCCACATAAATCCACCTGGAGCGCCTTTCGTGTTATTGGTTGTCAGTCACAAGACAGTGTCAACTCTGAAAGATATGCTGAAGTGAACACCGTTGTGCACCTGTAAGAGCAAAAGGACTCTCAGATTATGCCTTCACTGGCATTTCATTTTGGTTAAAGAGTTGGCCTTTTAAACAAATTGTATGGTTTCCACTTCAGTTTGCACCCTGGAGCAGACTTGGAGCTTTGATAACTCCAGATGAAGCCGAAATGGAAGATCTGCAATTGCCAGGAGGTGCTCAGTGCGTAGGTCCAGGCCAGTTCCCCTTCAGAGCACGGAGCACCGTGAGCTGTTGTGTTCCTCTGGACCGCTCTGCTCTTAACAGAGGCAGGTGTCTCCAGCCATAGTTCTCTCAGCCTTGGGCAGGCATTAGCTGACCTCAAGTGCTGAATTTATCAGCTAACTGAGCCGACTGATAGCAGCGTTGACTGCTTGTAGACAGTGCGCATAATCTGAGCGTCAGTGAACAATGTTTCCATGCAGTTGATACAATGTAATAGCCAAAGGGAGAAGAAGGTGTCAAGGAAACGAATGACAGCAAAAAAGCCATCTTTCCTATTCCAAAGAAAATTGCAAGTATTTTTCTCCTAAGAAATGACAGCTTTCAATGCTGAAGAGTGCTCAAGTTATGAACTTTGGAAAATGAGCATTGTCATTACCAGCTTTATTATGATCTCCTCTCAGTGCTTATTACTAGGCAAGTTTAAAAGTAGCAATAGAACCATGTAAATTATTGCTTTTGAGGTTTACCTAGGAGGTAGAGCTAGATCATGCATTTCAGAGTAACGTTCAGCTTCAGAGTGGAAGAATGTGGGAAGATCAGCAGGGCTGCGCTGAAAGGAGGGATCAATATACAGAAAACTGAACAACAGTCAGAGATGGAGCAGTTCGAAGGTAGTGAGAGTGTGACAACACACTCGAATCCTGGAGTGTGTTTATTGAGCAAACAGTGCAGTGTACAAAGAACATCAAAACACCAGAGCTAAAGACTTAGAAGTTTGTGTGCAAAGAGGCAAAATGTAAAAAAATCTCTGAAAAGTATGAAAACCCCCCTATTTTAAAGAATTCTGTGTTCAGTAAAGGACTGCTTCAGTTGAGTAATTCTGTACTTGTCACTGGTATTCAAAACCAGATTCTTCAACAACTTTTTCAGCATGCTCAAAGTCCATCATTCTCCTGTGGCCTCATGTGTTTAGCAGAACACTTGAATAGCCATGAAATAGAAATAGAATAGTATTTTTCAGGTCGGGAGGACTCAAGAGGTCTCTGCACACAACTTCTGTTTCTTCAGCCTTCTGATCAAGTTGCTTAGGGTTTTGTTCAGCAGGGACTTGAAAACCTCCAAGAATGGAGAATGCACAACTCTCTGGGCACCCATGTGTCTTGGCTTGGAAAGACAGGTATCTGTCAGGGAAAACTGAAGTTTCCCTTGGAATGGAGAATGTAAAACCCCCTCCCACCAAATTATTACAATTTTGCAATTAGGAGCTTCTGGGTAAAAATATGGGAAAAGGAATAACAGTTCTTTACCAGGAATATTAAAAATACAAATGCAGTAGTACAAAACAAACAAACATAAACGCAAAAAAAAACCCAAAGAAAAAGAACAGAAGTCCTAGAAAACCCTGACAGAGTCAGAGATACGATCTGATACCCTGCTGTCAGGGTGTTGGAAGCAGTCCAAATGAGTCTTCCTGGAGTAACAGATGTTCTGTGAAGTAGAGATGATCCTGTAGAACAAAGGGTCCAATGCTAGCAAGATGGGTCTGGTCTTCCCCTGAGAACTCAGTGGGAAACCAGTTGAATTAGTGTTTGGGATTGCTGATTTTATGCTGGTGGAAAGGCTTTGGCTCCTCCCGCTGGGTGGAGCATCTCACAATGGAATGAGGTGATGTTATCAGTCATGTGAGAGGCCTTAAATGGCCCATTCACAGGTGATGTCCCTCGGAGGAGAATGGGTGGAGGAAGAGATAAGAAGGCACTGCCTTATCTGGTGTTATCAGGTGTCCCATTAACAGAAGGCACCCACCCTCTTCCCCCCCTAGAGTTACAAGAGACAAAGAAGAATATCTCCCAATCAGTTTCAACAGATGAAAATAGAATTCACATTTTTGGTTACATTTTTCAACCCAAGACACCATGTCAATGCTCGATTGGTGTCACGGTGACCTCTTTTTCCCCCTTAAATCAGAATGTCCACGTGTCTGTTATTTCTCATCCTATTGCTGTGCACCTCAGTAGAGAGTATTGCTGCATTTTCTGGATAATCTCAGGTACTGGAAGAAAACTCTTGGGTTCCCTTTCAAGCCTTCTGACTGAATGCAGTTCCCTCAGCCTTTCCTACCAGGGCATGTGCTCCCACCCCCACACCAACTTGACTGCCCTCAGCTGTGCTCACTGCAATTTGTCAACTTCTTTCTCATAGTGTGGGCCCCAGAGTGCAGTGTAGTTTTCCAGACATGATGTAACAAGTGCTGAGTAAAGAGGACTAGTACTTCTTTTGATCTGTTGGCTGCATGCCTGTAAAAACAACCTAATGTATCTCTATAAAGGTAGCCTTTCTCACTGCTGTGGTGTTCTGCTCACTTATGTTTATCTTGGTTCCTGTTGGGCCAGGTAAAGTGCATGGCTGGGCCTTAACTGCCCTGACACCCTCACCTGGGACTTCAGCATGTGTAGCGCTGTAGGTTTGCCTGTGCCAAGCCCAGTCCCCTCTCAGCATGGCTCAGCAGTTGTCCTTCCTCAATGTCCTGTGTAATATACAGCCTTGTCTCCAACTCTTTCTCCTGCATGGATCTTTACTCTGACTCTGTCTTCTACTGTTTCTGGCTTCACTTTTTGTCTGGACTTTCTGGACGTGACTAATTATCTTGCCTTGTCTTGGACTCTCAAGAAGACCTGTCATCATTCCAGCCCTACCCAAATCCTATGGAACTGCACCCCAATTGGTGATCAGCCTCAGCTTGTTCATCCTCATGGAGTGGCCCTGCTCATGCTGTCCTTGCCACAGTCCACCAGGACCTCCAGATCACTACTTTGGTCACGCTTCAGTCTATACTGCTGTGGTGGTTATTCCACTTTAGGTGAGGTATGACACCACAGGATCCATCTGCCAGTTCCCTGAATAGGCATAGTGGTTCAATCAATTTGTACCTATCCCTTCTGCCCTGAGGTTGTCTCTTTGGGCACACTTCAACATGTTTGTTAAATCCACTCCTCTTTCACAAGTGGTATGATCTGTGCAGACAAAATCATGCATTTTACCATATCATCATTAGGTATATCTTGTCCTCATTTTGAGTGGGAGGACTGAGTGGAGTAATCTTCAGTAAAAATTACATGTTCAAGTAGTCGCATTTTCTCTCAGCTATATTACAATCTTAATGTTCTCTTGGCTAGTTTTAGAAAAGCTGATTGTTCATTTATCTTGTCAGAGCGAATGCTGAAGCTATTTCTGCTGTTGGCTAAAAAAGATGTATCACATTGCTCCTTCATGCTTTCCTCTTTTGTGGTGCTAATCCTCTTAAAATAGTTCAAAGTTTTGGACTCGTTGCCAGAAAGAGCGTTGTTGGTAGTGAAGTCTGGGCTTCCTGCTTTAGCAGTCCTCCTCTACCTTCTTTTCTCCCACAGCTGAAACCAACCAACTACTGCCAGTTTGGGCTAAAGATTAAAATGTTAAGGAAAATGAAACAACAGTTGGTCGTTCAAATCAGTCATGAATTTGGGTTTCTTTTAAATATATTAATCAGTTCTATGCACACACACAATAAAACTAGCAAAGATCTGCTATAGTCAGGAGCATCTGACAAAGTCTAGTGCAAGGACATAGAAGTGACTGAGCAGTGAGTTAGATGAGGTAAGGAAATCACAGTCAGTAGGGAAGTGGATTATTAGTACAAAAGTGCAATGACAACTGCAAGCATGCTAGTGGCAAGCTTGGTAAGGAAATAATCTTTCATCATTGGTTACGTAGAAACTTTAGAAACCATCCTCTCCTATCAGGACATATGTATTGACTTATTACTTACTAAGTCTCTATTCCCCTCTGGAAGAAAAGCTTCTACCAAAATTACTGTAAATTAGTTTGATACCACAGCCCAGTACTGTTGGTCACTTGCTCTCAGTTTATTTCTTACAAAACAACAATAAGCAGTGCTGCAAAGCTGGAGTAGTCATTCAAGTAATTAATTTCAAGTTCTCAGTTTCATTAAGAATGAAGTTTGACAGATAATACAATGTGTCATGGACGAGTTTAACTGGGAAGAGGCAAAATATTAGGTATTTATGTCAGCAACCTCCACATTGCAAGACTGGGTCTTACTGAAAGCAAGATTCAAACCAATTATTAACCTTATTACACTGGAAAAGATACAGGGACTAAGGATGAGGCTATAGAGAATCCGTGTGTAGTGTGGGTGTGTGCGTGCAGAACTTGTGACACTGTCAGAGCAGTGAATAGTCACAGTGGCCAGGAGCAGCCACAGCACACACCAAGCATCATTTGAGCTGTCAAAACAGCATCCTGCAGAAGGGCAATTCAGGAGAATGTCAGACACACGAATGACTGAGTCACACTCAATATTTGTTAAACTAATATTCTGCCCAAGAATTGAGGCACACACCTTGCACTAAACAGGCTTTTCACAAGCAAGGCCCTGCCTTCAAATAGATTGACACTGGATGGCAAAATGTCAATAGAGTTAAAAAATGTAGGCTAGATGGGCAGTTCTACTAGATACAGATTTTTGGAATCTTGTGATACTCATTCCTGTATTTGAAGCTGGAACAGTAAGAGCTTAAGCATTGTTTAAAGCAAGTGAGTGCATTAATTGTTTTACAGGAAACCTGCTGTATTTGGGTTTGTATCTGCTTACGTTCTGTTTCTTCCTGACTCCACTTGTCCGGCAACCCCCGTGTCGGGGTTAGCACTGCAGTGTGCCGAGAAGGGGGAAGCTCAACAGAACAGGCTCTAAGTTTAGCTATTTTGACCTTCAGAGTTATCTTTAGGATCAGAATATGTTGCTTATGATTCACACTTGGAAGTTTATCAGTGATAGCTTACACTAAATATTTGGAAAATACGTATGCTTTCCTCTACACAGCCTCTGTGCTGCCTCTGCCATGGACTTCTGAAGTATTTGGGAACACTTTCCTGGTATAGTAGATGGTAGGATGACAGCTTAAGCTAGCCTGTTTCAACTTGTCTGTAACAAACACTTAAAAATCTCCATGCAGCAGGTATCTATGTTGAAGGACACAAATGCCAGCTCAGAGTGCCAGCTTACTGCCTCTTTCATCTCAAGGCTGTTGTCAAGAGTAACTTACCAACCCAAAAGGGATCCACGCAGCACCAGTGTATTTTAGGCTGCTGTCTCTAGACACTTGTTTTATGTAAGTGTCATTCACTTAAGATTGTGTCATGTTTGATTAGTTTAGGCTAGAGCACTGATGCTTTAATCTCTCCTCTGAAATTGTTATTTTGACCCTGTTCTAAAGATGCCTGCAAAGGGCTTCCTACTCCTATTAGTTTATTGCCAAGGTCATCTGCTTAGGAGATGACTTTTCCTTCCTTTCAGTAACTTACATGTCACACCCAAATTGTCACTGATCCTGCATAGAAAGCAAGGACCCAAGTGGAAGTCCTCAGGTAAGAGGAGCAAGACCCTCAGGTAAGATTTACCATCTTAGTACGAGGGGATTCATGGGCCCAATTTGGATGTGTGACTCTCCCTGTGTGTTGTAGAGGTACAAAACAATGGGGTCTGGAGAAGCTGATAGCTGGTATCTGTGGTAGTTCACAGAAGGTGCCAATGAAGCCAATAGCTTAACACAAACACACACATACATGCACACCCACAGGCTTTTACTTTTACTTGTAAAAAAGTAAAAGTACACCACAGGCTTTTACTTGTGTTTGGAAATGCTGCTGTACTACTTTGGAGGTTTTCCCTTAAGGACATCTGCCATAAGCTTTTGCTCGAAAATTTTCCTCCTGAATGCAGAAGTACCATGAAGTACTCACAAGCTGGTTCATCCTCTAGCCATTTCCTATTTTGAAGGAAGTCCTTGGAAAGCAAGCTAACTGCTCAGCTGACCAATCCTCTGTACAGTCACAATAACCATGTGCCATGTAATGAAATCAATTGCATTAAGAAAGCAAGGTTCAGTAATTAGCTGTACACAGGCTATCTGAAGGTGGTTAACTTCTGAAGCTGCAGCAGAACTATTCAACAGGACTCATTTAGTTTCTCTTTATTTTTGTCCCATATACAGAAGAGGCAAATACCTGCCAACAGATTCTCCAGTAGCTGAGGGTCCATGGGCAGAACGATCATTTCATAGAACCATTTTACTGCTTCAGTTTGGGTCTGTAGTTTGCACCAGCTCCCTCATCCTAAGAATGAGGAGATTTTTCAGCTTTGGCAGTTCCAGAATAAATTTGTATTTTCAAAGAATTTCTTTCTTCCCTGTAGGGATGGAACATGGCAATGTACCTTAGAAGGAGATGCCTGGGTGACACACTAGTATGAGCTGTGGCCGTCCCTCTTACCTGCCAACTTTGCTGTGGGGATAACTACTGGCACCCTGGTTTTGAACCACTGAAAATTTTGCCTGGATTTTGCATGTCCCTGCTGCCTCCTGCAACACATCACAGCACTGCACTGCTAGAAATTAACCCTTCTTATTAGCCTATATGGATTTGACTGTTTTATTAAAAAAAAATTAGTTTCCATGGTGTGTTGAGACATTAGAAAGATCCTTTAGCAGGTCCAATTATACCAGATAGTCCAAACATTTGGTAGCCTTATCAGAGATTAGTATTAGATTAGTATCCAAGTTGATAGTTGTTACAGCCAGAACTATGACAGCCTAACAAAGTCAAACAGGAAAAAAATAGTTGTCTATCACCTGTGAGGGGAAGCTTACTGCCTAAAATGATCATGTAATTCTAATAAAACAGATAGTGATAAATCAGAAGTGATAAAGTTCTAAATTTAGGCCACTTGCTTTGCAGTCTCGTGCAGCCATGCATAAGATGATAGTGTCTAAGGTGAGTTAATTTTCTTGTCCTCACATCTCTTGTTGAACAGCTGTTCTAGAGTTTGACTTGGAGAGTTGTACATCCTTCTGACTTCCAGCTAATTTACTTTCACTATATTTGCTGTCACATGGAAAGATATTATTCTTTATCCCAATTAGATTTTCTTCCTTGCTTCCTCATGTTTACCGTAGGTATATTTAGATATTTAGAATATTATGTCGCTCTTATTCTTCATTTTGTGAATTCATATAGAATTAGAAGAGATTTTCCCCATAAATAAATTCCTTTCCATAAATAATGCTTCTTCTATCCTGACATGTATTGATCTTTCTCAAAAAATGACCAGCAGAGTGGTGATACTCCAGACATTTTACAAGGGCATTGCTTTTCCTGTAGCTGTTGGAAATGCATAGATCGAGGTGGTAAAATTGTCTCTGCTGGTTTCACATTTGTATCATTTCAGTGGCTTAGGCGTCCCCCAATCAGCTGAAGGATATACACACATAGGAATACACATATGTCAGGAATTGTAGAGGGCTAATCCCAGAAGTCATATAGTAAAGAACATCATGGCATTTTTATTATTCCATGTATTACCATTTAGTTTTCCCTTTTACAGTGCTGTTAATAATCTTTTACTGAATGTGCCTGAATACTATTTGCAAATTTCATTAGTGTGCTCTACTTTTCCTTCTCAAGCCATTTATAAAAGTATTAAAATTGGATCTATTTATAGGCTCTCCAGTTCTCAACATGTCCCTTTGCAATGCAGTCTGTATGGTAGAAATACCATCTCTGTTCTTTGGCAGCAGCCCCTCAGGGACTTCATAATGGATTTTCTTAGTACCAGAATCAACTCTGCTTAGGGCAATTAATTTAGACAACTATAAAGAAATTCCTAATCCTTATCATAAATAAGGAACAGCAATTCTCCATCTTGCAGGTGGACCTGGAGGTCTCAGGCAGCTGTATACAAATTTTAGATTATACCCTCATGCCATGTATGTGCCCACCTCTTACTTATTTAGCCAGCCCTTCCTAGCAGGAGTTGGAGAGACACCCAGCCACTCTCCCTTTCAGCAGCTGAGATCCCTGGCCCTGCTTTGTCTTCTACATTTTGAGGTTTGACATAGTAGCAAATGGGTACCTTGGTGGCTAACCCTGTAACCTTAGCTGAA
Source organism: Prinia subflava (assembly GCF_021018805.1). Lineage (NCBI taxonomy): Eukaryota > Metazoa > Chordata > Aves > Passeriformes > Cisticolidae > Prinia > Prinia subflava. The sequence continues at coordinate 35,263,256 of NC_086249.1, forward strand.
GAAAGTGGTCAGCAAATGCTTTTACTGCCACACGATTTCTTGTATGAGCATAGGGGAAGTAGGGGATAATTATTTGAAGCCGGTTTTCCTAGTTAAGCTTCCCTTTGGTCCCCAGATGTGGTGTTCTAGGAGGTTGATGGGTAAGTCTCTCGACTTGTCCCTTGTTTTTAAGGAGGGGCTTAGCAAGATCACAGTTCTTCCCATAGATATCTCATCTTAGTTAGGACTGCAAGTGGCCAGAGAAGCCAGGTGACTGCTGCTGCTTGCTTGCCAGTTATGTGCTGTGCCCCCAGTTCTGATCTGTGCAGCTGGGGTTCCCTGACTGCACTGCTGAGACACTGGATCTCTGCATGGCAGCTGTAAGCTGCCACTGACAGGAACACGTGAGGAAAGTTGTCAATGGATTGATGTTCATAGCTCTAGACACTCCTCTAGACAATCTTCTCATCCCATTTTCCTTCCAATACAACCCATTCTAGTTCTTGCTTTGATAATTTCTATTCTAATAAACTTAAGATCTTTAGTTTAACTAATAATTTTTGTGTGACAATGGAGTAACTGCTTTTGAACTCCAGAAAATTTAATCTGGAATAAAATAATGGTTTGACTCTGTGGGTTTTTGTTTCTGTAAAACAAATTAATAGCTATGTAGGCTTTCCCATTCTGGATCAGACTTTATATAGATCTAATGACTCTCTTGTCTCGTACAGAAAGCATATTAGTTAAACATTAACATAGCATTGCACAATTTTCTATGCATTTTTGTGTCTTCTTTTTAAGTATCAATTCAACAAATTTGTCAGATACACATAGAAGGTTTAGTGACCTATGCATTTCAGCATAGAGTTATTTTACAAAGCAAGAACAATCATGGCCAGCCCCTTAACCCTTTAGCACTGCAGCTGATTTAGGAGATGGATTCACATAATGCTGTGGGGTTGAAGATGAGTACTTTGAGCAGTATGGATATGTAGATTTTATGAGCCAATGCATTGTCAGAATGTGCTTCAACTCCCTGAAGTCATCACAGCTTTCTCATGTCATGACTTCCCTGTCTTCTTTCCAGTTAGCAGAGTATTAATGGAATGTGTAGTAAAAAGGATTTCAATGTGATTTTATTATTAGTTATCCATGCGTAATGTTGTCAGTGAAGTTACATTCATATGATTATGCAGATAAATTCAGGTGAAGTTGCATTTGTTTCTCTAGATAAAGGTTTTGATTTATTTAACCACACAGCAGTTTTATTTTGTAATTACATTTGCATCGACCGGAAAAGCAAATACCTAATAATCTGGTTAGCCCTAAAGAAATTGAAATATTACATTATGATATAAAGTATTATAGATAAGCAACTTGTCAAAGGCGTATTTGTAGTAAACAGATGAAATTTCCTGGGAACATAGCTTCCCAAACTAGGTCTGTTAAGATAGCCATTGCTTGCAAATATTTTTGTGAATAAAGAAAGACATAATGTTGAATTGATGAAATAATCTTTTTTCTTGATGAGCTCCTGGTCTCAGGTGCAAAACCTTGAGACCTATTCCGGATGTAATTCCCATGGAAACTTGTGCACGGGGAAGGATTAGAGGTGAAAGCTGATGCCCTGAAATCAATGTGTCATCTGTTCCAAAAGAAAAAGAGGAATCTGGAGACTGATGACTCGTGTACTAATGGATTTTCCTGCAGTGACTGAGCTACTTTCAATAGGAGTACACTGACATTTTTCAGCAAGAGTAACACTTGTGGCAGTCCCCATCCTGCCCACACTGCCACTATCATTCCATGCCCTGCACTTCCCTGTGCTCCTCCGCAGTGCTGGCATGAGTGTCTCTGTCACCGTGCGCTGAAGTGGTTCAGAAAATCAATCCAGCTAAAATTAGCCGCCAGTGTTTCACTGGGTTATTTTTTGGCCTAAGCTCTCTGCTCTCAGTGTACTGACCAGTGGCTCAGTTATGCCAGCATAGCCAGGGGCAGGGGCAGTGGGCAGCAGCAAATCCTACAGGCACCATTTGGATCCTGCCATTGCTTCATCTCCATTGCCTCCAGCACTGGCACAAGCATTTGTGAGGCTGCACACTGACCCTTGCCGGGCAGCTTTCCTAACCAAAAAAAAAAACCCAAACCAATGTCATCTCTCCAGGTTTACTTTTCAGCAAGGATAATTCCCTAATCTGGAAGGTCCCACGTCACAAAAACTCCTGTCCCAGGAAGAGAACGACATGGGGTGAAAAGTCAATAGAAAGAGTGAGCACATATTCAGATAGTGCAGTTCCTGAATGTCACATTACAGCTTTGGGAGCCCAGCAGTCTCATTGGTAGCCTAGTCTGCCCCCCAGAACAATACCCATTGAGGAAAGAACAATAGCAGTCTTATAATAGAGACATATTTTGTATCTTATATATTTTTAAAATTTATGTCCTAAATGCCATGGGTTTGACAGAATCGCTCTTACCCCTCAGGGGTTGAATTTGGTTTGGCTTGGGGATTTGGGGGGCATTGGTAGCATGCTTCATTATGAATTTACTGTACAAAAAATTCAAATTTAAAGCCAGCTTAAACTAAAAAAAAACCCTCAACAAAACTTAGTGAATGAACAACCAATGTCAAATTTAAATATTGAGAGTAATTGTCCTTTACAATCAAAAACAGTAGATAAGAGTCCTGCCTTGGCAAATGGAAGGTAGCAATCCTAATTTATAATAGTATCTTCACATGATTTCTACATCCTGTGACAGCTTACCTTAAAACTTAAAATTTCAAAAGCAATTTGGTAATGTATTGATAATTTGCCATAAGGACAATATTCCCAGTTAGGAGTTTAACGGAAGAAGACAAGATCATTTGTTGCATTACTCATCTTCACAAGCAGAAGTTCTCCCCGTGCAAATCACCTGCTTCACGTTGTTCTTAGCTGGAGTGTCTGCCAGCACATTTTTCAGTAATTCTACATAATGTGTCACTTGAAAGTGAGCATCAGAGTAACCAGTCTTGCCTAAATGACTAGAGCAACTGAGATAAACAGCTCTGTTAGCCTCGAGGAGAGTAGTATTGATGATTTACTCAGAGGATGGTTTTCCTCAGACTCTAATTGTCAAATGGGCCAGAGGGGTCGGTTTTCAGGGTGTCACAGTAAAATGAAACAAAACAAGACAATTCTGAGGCTTGGAAGTGACATTTTGTGTGCAGAAATATCAGTTTAAAATTGGCCTTGACCATGTCTTAGAAAAAATGGTGTCATCCAATGACCTTTTGATACAGATAAAGGAGGGAGAAAGGCCACATGTGTAACAAGATTTCATGCTGAGTTAGATTGGTCAGTTTATGGCAGACATTCAAATGACTTGTGCATTAAACAAAACGCTGAAGGAAGTTTCTGTTGGGATGCTGGGACAGTAAGTGTGACAGGAGTCAGGTTAAAACTATGTTTACTCTTTCTATGGCTGCTGTTTAATCTCTCCATTCTTTAAAGCTGTTAGTACAGAATTTATGTGCTACCATGGGTATACTGTCATCAACTGCATTTAAAAATAACCGCTCCAGAATAATCTAAGTAAGATATGCATTAGTGCTCATATGTTGGAAAATGGGAAGAAACACTACAAAACAGGCAATAGCAGGTCTGTGGGATCCAACAAAGGGACATTACAACAGTTCAAACAATGTGATGTCCCCTGTCCTGTTCCTCTGCTAGATGTAGTTATGACATCAGGATGTGTCTGAAAAATAAAACAACAAAGAAAGAAGAAAAGCAAGAGCATTGTTTTGGACTGGATGAACTCTGAAGCGGAAGGCCAAGGTGATTAAGGCAAATAAACTACGAGACTGTGTTTATTAGCCAGGAAATGGTCATTTGTCAGGAAGTGCGCTGGAGGCTGATGTACCAGCTCCAACATAGCTGTATGTATCAGTCATATTTTCTCAGAGTTGTTGAAATCATGGGATAATTGTGGCATCTGCATTAGCTTTTGTTTGGGGACAAGCAATTTAATTTCTTTTCAGCCACTCTTGCAACTGCATCTACCTTTATTTAGAAGGGGTGAACCTGGTTTCTCTGTTATAAATACTTTGGTGAAGATGGTGCTCATGAAACAGGACTGGCCACCGCTGTCACAGAGGTGTTAGGGCAGAGGGCAGCTGCACTGTGTCATGATGTGAAATGGCAAGAGCGAGCAGGAGAGGTTTGAGGAACACCCGAGAGACCCCTTCAACATCTGTCACTGCTGGAGGCAGCTTCTTAAGAAATGCCATGACACTGTTTGGAGGGAAGTGGGGTCCCAGAGACACCCACCTTCTCTCTATTTCATAAAGCAGTTTTAGCAAAATGCTCCCTTCTGTGCTGGGAGCAGCCATGTAGCTTCCCAGCTGATCAACATCATCCTCGACTGGAGGAATCTCTCCCAGAAACCAGAGCACCATTCAGCCTCCATGACCTGCTTAAGCCAGGAATGTATCCAGACACCGCTAGTAGACTTCTCCATGGACTACCTGAGGCTGCCTAAGAGAACACCAGCTGCCTGTGTTTGGATCCCATCCCTCCTTTCCTCATATCTTCTTTGATATGAGACATTGTTGCACTTATTCCAAGAGTGCTATGTATTTGCAATGGAGGCAGAACGGCTGGTCTAGCACAACTAAAGGCAAAAGAAAAATTGTCTCCTCTGTCCAACTTGAGCAGTGGTCCTCTGCACACTCCTCCTCATCTGATGCAGTTGAGGTTCTCCCCATCATCAACCTGTTCTTCTGCATAACCACAGATGGAAAAGTTGTTGGATGGGGAAAATGACCTCTAAACTGTGATCCAGACTGGAAAAGAACAGGGTAGGTCTGACCCATCAAGCAATAGTAGTCCCAGAGTAATATAGTGATTCACTGATTCATCCAGTTTCTCCAGCATGATGAAAAGATGACCTTTCTGTGTGCCTGGAGTTTTTTGTGTGCATGTGTTTGTTTGTTTGTTTCGGTTTTGGTATGTACTGGAACAGCTCTTCAAATATTTTGCTGTCACTTGTTATTTGAAGCAGAGTTGACCTTACAGCCAACTCTATGAATAGATGCTTTTTTGAAAACTGAGTATTAAAAATTAGAACGGTAAGTGCCCCTTGTTAGACACTGATATTAATTAAGTCTGCAGTGAGAATACAAGTAATACAAAAAGTAGTTCAAATTCAAGGCTTTGTTAGTATAAAGCAAGATATTGAAATAATAACTCTTCTTACTGGGTTTCACATTCGGAAAATTTCAGAAGACCATCAGTTTGTTGCTGGCTACAATATGGTGTAAAACTGTTGCAAGCTCCTTGTGAGGTGACAGCTATCATGGCTTTGCTTCAAAGAACACTGAATGTGTGCACATTGTCTGCACTTTGGCCAAAATATGCAGCAATGGAGCATCTTCATTACATTTTCCAAAGCTGTTGAGGTCTGGCAGCACCCTGTTCACTTTTCTTGCTGTAAAGTAGCCTGTTGTGCTCTGCTCTAGTGTGAAGATGATGACCTGACTGTGGCAGCCTGTGTTTAGCAGATTTGTTAGTCTTGTTTTAGCATATATGTGGAGTTGTCATAACTGTGGCATTTATTTCAAAAGCATTCTTGGACACAATTTTTAAAACTGCCAGGCAATTAAATTTAAAATGAGAGAAGTTTCTAAAATCTACCTCAAAAAGAAAAAAACAATTTTTCTTTGCAGCCTGGCTCACCCTGTGACTAGGGCCAGAATGTCACTCATCTCTGTTGTCAAGCCCTTGCCCAGTATGTGCCTACTGGAAAATGCCATCTTCATATTTGGGTCCCTAAAATACCATCAGTAATGCAGAAAGGTTGGGAGTGGCTCAAGTTATTTCTTTTAACTTAAGGGCATCTCCTGATGGACTATTTTAAAATTACATGAGTCATTTTAAAATGACAACGTGAGTGCCTTACCATGAGATGGCCTTTGTCAACCACAGCCTTAGCTTCCATTTCCCACAGCATCTGGGGATTATTATCATCACTGCATTTTAATCCACAAAATGGTTTTCTAATGTAGCAAGCCTGTGGGATGTGATTACTGTTGGGCTCCACAGTTACTAAACAATGAGTCCTTCTCTCTGCCCAGTTCATGAGGGTGTAGACACCATGAACATAACTTTTTGCACAGTTAACTTGGTTGTAGTTATGTGAAAGCCAAATAACACCTAAAGGGATCACATTTAGAATGAGATTTCAACATGGAATCAGCAGGTCTCTCAAAAGTAGTGACTTAACTTAAGCATTCTGTGAGAAGACAGTCCAGCAGCAGGGATGAGCCTCATGCAGGACACTCATGCTGAGATTAAATTAAATTTCCAGAACATTTTTCCTGTCCTTGGCTGCTGGTGTGGGAACATTTAGATCAGCAGTTATTAAGGTTAGCACTTAATCTAGTGAGTTCATGGGGTGCTCTCAGCTCTCATTAGCATCAGCGGATGCTGAGGACATCTAGAGCTCAGCCTTAAAAATCACCAAGGGTCGATCAACAAAAGGGACATCAGTGCCTGAACTTGTGGTGTCACCTCAAAGTGCACAGCCAGGTTCCATAAATAACTTAGGGTGAGCTGGATATCTTATTAGAAGCTTATAATAAATGCAACCCTTGGCTGAAAGAACCACCAGAGACAACCAATTTTGGTCTAGAGAAAAAACCCAACACCCACGCCACCTATTTGGCACCTCTGACCAGAGCTCTGCATCTGTGTGTGGGCAAGAGACACCAAGAGACACCCAAGGCCCAGCATTCTCACCTGTGAACAAACAGGAGGCCGCTTTCGCTTGAGCACAGTCAGTGGCCCCATGGCAGGAGGTAGGAGAGGGGCTCAGGATCTTGGACCTCAGATCTCCTGGAGCCAGAAGTTTCTCTTACCTCTCTTGTGACAGTCCATTTCATAAGAGCGCTGGCTCTCATATAGTGGAAGCTCTCTTGATTTCATATGTTAAAGATGTTTTATTTTATATAAATAGCAGTATCAAGCTAGAGAGGGACCAACTATCTCCAGTTAACAAGGCACTCCTTCAAAAGATGAATACATGCACTTACAAAAAAATCTCTCATAGAAAACTCATATAAAATTATACAAGTTATTCAGTAGCATTTACCTTCAGATATGGAATAAAGAAACTGAAAAATCACATTCTGAAGCAGGAACTTCACCCTACACTGCACTCCAGTACCCCAAGGAGACACAATTAGCCACCCTTTTCCTTAGAGATACCAGAACATGTTTAACAAAATATTCTGTCCTGGTCAGGTGTTGCTATGAACTTTTCCTGGTTTGCTGAGCATTCATATTAAAGGAAAAGTGTGCAGTTTTTCACGCTTGTGAATGTAAACACAGGACCATGTTTTGTAAACATTGGCAATGTTATGAATTCCTTCTCCAAGAGAAGGGGAGCTTGAATGACAGCCTCCTTGACCAATGTGGTGGAGAGGTGGGAATACCATTCTCCAATCCATAGTCATCTTGCCACAGGTATATAACAGGAAAATAAACTAAGGGGCAGTCTTCTGCCCTGCATGCTCTGTCCACCCAGATCTGTCTCCCCTGTCTCATTTCTGGTTAGGCCTCGCAGCGATAGTCAGGTAAGCACTCCCTTGTCTACAGTGACAATCCTCTTTTGTGCCAACCTGGCATCAGCTTGAAGAAGGATCCTCAGCAACCTGTAAGGAGTGGAGCAAGGTTTGGTGTTTGAGAGTCTTTGCACCATGAATTCAGAGACTGCATGGGATTTGGACTTGGAATGGGAGGGACAGTTTGTGATGGCTGTGCAGCAACCAGAGAGTTGCCAGAGCTGTCTGAATGGAGGAGAGGCAACTAAGAAATCAAATGCTGGTAAACACCTTTTAGGAATTGTGTTTCAGCTTCTTCCAGAAATCTGACATGTGATACATCCATCTTTCAAGCCCCTGCTCAAGCGTCTGTTAGGGAGAGGGAAGGGAAGGTAATCCTAGTGACAAGCCTTTGCATCCCCTCTGCTTAGCCTCAGTGCTACAAGTGAAGCCAAAGGCAAGGGCAGGCTGGAGGGACCACAGAACAACACATTTTCCAAACCTGCATCTCCCCTTACTTCACTTCTTGTCCACTGAAAAGAAGAGTGGCAGAGGAAGGAAAGCATGCCACCCAGGCACAGGCATTTTCCCCCAAAATCTCCACTAATTCCATACTGGTCACCTCTTGCTTCTTATTGATCAGCTGTAGCTACCTGTGCAAAGACTTAAAGGGAAATGTTTCACCTTTGACTCATATCCCAGGATTTAAAAATAAACTAGAAGCTGATTTGCAAAGGCACAGGTGTTCTTTAATGTCTTTTCCCTGAGCTTCAAACATCCTTTCCTGCCTCTACATTTCTACTGCTTTTATCTTGGGACATTTACCAGCATCTTCTCTGACAGATTCTGGTTATCCCCCTTGTGACCACTTAACTGCTGTTACTCACATTAAAAATAAATACAGACACTAGGGGAAAGAATCTTAATAGAAGCACAATATGTTCATGTTAATATAAGTACATATTAACTCTGGGCTTCCCAGCACAAGAAAGAACCATCTGAAAATCAGGCCACAGAGACTAGATAAATCCTCACTATTCTCCCTGGTATTCACAAGCAATTAAAACTCATTTAAAACTCAGCCTGCAATCTGAGTTTGTGATCCACAGTGTCCTGCAGCACAGAGTAGTTCAGTGCCCACAGGAACTGTAGAAGAACAGAGCGACAAAGAAACTACCACTGATGGCATAAATCCTTAATAGGCAAGCCACTGTTGATTGTCAAGTACAAACAGCATGTGGAACTTGGGCTGTTCAAGGATACTATGCTGTGTACAGAAGCATTCCACCACGGTGCTCCTGACGCAGAGTTAATTCCGTGTCTGTTGGTGGTAGAGCATCCCGACAGAAATAAGCAGTAATTATCCTACCCAAAAGAGGGCAGCAGTTAAACTTCTACGGCGCAGTTCGTGTTATTTTCAGAAATGGTTTTTAGCAATGACAAATGTTGTTTCAAGTAGCTCAATGACTGGGAATTGTGCCAGAGCCTGACAGCAGAAGCTGTTATTTTATTGATATTTCTCAAAAGGAAGTCAAGCCTGATTATGCATGTTGACACTCAGAAAATGCAAAGTAACATTTAAATTCATAATAAAGGGATGAGGATGCTTTCTGTAAAAGTGAAGATGTTAATCATTTAATTTAAGTCAGTCATTGAGCTGAAAAGTGAATTTCAATGTATCAGAAAAGAGCAGACAGAACCAGAGATCTGCAATCTGTTTTGTAAAGCTTCCTCCCTGCCCCCTGAGTTCCAGCTGCTGTCACTGGGGTTGTCCAGTTGCTGTCTGTGCCACACTGTGACTTGTCCTTACCACAAAGTGACTCCTAAACCCACTGAAGAGTTTTCTTCTTCTTGCTACTCACAGCAATGCTTCATGGTTAAAGTTTTTCCCAACTGCTACTCATCTGCTAGAAAAGTTTTTCTTCCAGATAAACCACTTTCCATCTTATTAATTGGTTCCTTTTTTTTTTTTTTTTTTTCTTTTTCTTTTTCTTTTTCTTTTTCTTTTTTTTTTTTTTCCCTGCTGCTGAGGCTTCCACCTTCTGGCCAGGGGAGCCTCCAGAAGCTCCTTGCCATCCTTGGCCCAAAATCCCAGAGTCCCGAGGCTGGAAGTGGTCCTGCAGGTCCAACCTCCTGTGCTGAACTCAGAGCAGGCAGCATAAGGTCATCTCAAGGTGTCTTACAGGAACCAAAGCAGGAATGTGCTGGAAGCAATTTACTCTGCTTTGGGAAAACCATGTATTAAATCAGTTGATTCTTGAGCCAGCTGTTATAAAACCCTCCAAGCTATTGCCACACTGAGCAATTAGAGTTTTTGCAGCTTGCCGCCAGGTTTCTCACCCTGTGAAGGAGATCTTGAAGTGGGTTGAATTTAATAGAAACCAAACACAAGAGTAAAGCACTGCAGAGAGAGGCGCCGCCATCACAGCTGCTCCGCAGGCTGCCTCCAGTTGCCTCCAACCTGCTTGAGGTTCCTCATTTTGCTGTGACTTTGAGTTACAGGCTTCAAGGTCGTGACTGCATTAACTACCAAGACCAAGTGCAAGGCTGCTAGGAATTGGCTTTGGCTAGGCAGCTACATAAGGCAAGGGTTGGTCTTGATTGCTATGCAGAATTTGAGTTCAGTCAAAGAACACCAGGAGACCCCTCTATCAAACAGCACCAGTTTATGGGGACATGAAATATGGAGGCACCCCAGAATATTTTTTCCTGTGGGCATCACATGCCACTCTTAGCCTGGCACCTGTGAGGCACCTGATGTTCCATGCTTAGCTGTGACAATAGAGACACAGTCTTGGCACCCTGGCTGGCTCCATGTCCCCCAGATGTGTCCTTCTGCAGCAGCAAGATGACCAATCTCCTGGGGCATGACAGTCTGTGCTGCTTACTACTCACTGGCCCTGTGTCAGGCTGTCCCAACTACTGGGGACAGAAAAGCATCCCTAGGGGATGGGACATTAGTCCACTAGTGCCACTAGTATGGGCACAACTGCTTGAGTACCACTTGGCTTTAGGAGTGGTGACTGCTCGCTGCGGCGCTGCTGCCACAGCAGGTGTAACAATTCCTGCCCTTGCACCACGCTCCCTGCTGCTCATCTACCCTGGGCTCAGGTTAAAGGCCTTAAACCTGCCAGCCCTGAAATGCTTCCACATCACTACACCTTGTCATCTGCACTACTCTTTACCTTCCACTGGGAAAGCTGCCAAGCACATCTGGGCTACGGTTCATTTTGAAAACAGCAATAACAAGACGTTCCTGCATTGCTGCAAGCATGCAGCCACTTGGGACACCAATTCCAGCCACCACTGTTCCCCTGCCTTAACCATAGTAGAAAAGAACATTTGCAAACCAGCAAACCACAGCATTTCAATAAGCTAAAGCAAACTGTGTGTGCAGCAGTGTCACTGCCTCAGCTACAAGCCGGGGTGAGTCACCTTTGCTTGTCCCGCTCTGGCCCTTCACAAAGAGCCGCTTCCCAGCCATGGGCTCGCCCTCGGGAGCGGGCTGTGTGGAGCAGCCCCAGCAGCTTGGCCAGCCCACTCAGGCTGAGGGTGCTGCTCTGTGTGCTCCTGCTCTGCCCCGGCGTGTGACACCCTCCACCGACGCACTGCAGGCACTGGCTCGGACCATCACATCCTCAGAACCCCTCCGGCTGTGATTCCCATTCCTAGCCCTGGCTGGAATATGGATAAACTTCAGAAGAGGGCAAGAAGATGGATAACATCAGAGCTACATGCGGGATGTGGCTGTCAATTAAGTTCATTTTAATTTCAGATATTAGTTGGATTTGTTTGACCTCTTTTGTTATTTTTAGAGCTAGTTTAAGTTGGCAGGTCCTGCTATGTGGGAAATTGAATGTTAAAAACAATCCTTCAGGCCTAAATTGGAATGCACAGTTGGAAATTTCCATGAAATTGTATTTCCAAAATCTATTCTGGAAACTTCAAAATGACATAGTCACAGCAGTTCATTTTAATGTTTGCAATTCTGAATATAGTGTGTTAAATATAAAATATAAGCCCTTGGCCTTTTTTATTACATTTTTTTGGTTTGATTTCTTTGGAAACAAAATATTTTTACCATGTTTTAGATATATGATTGTAAATGCACTGCTAAATTCTCCCAAAATATTTCCATTTTGTCAAACCAATATTTTCCTAAGTGAAGTATTTTCTTTGGGGGAAGAAAACCCACTATGGATTTGAACTCGCCTCCTTCTGCCCAGCAATTTAGTCTTCAGCAACACAAATAGAGTTCCCTGAGGGTGACAGCCTGTCCCCAGCCAATCTCTGGGAACGGAAAGACAACTTTTTTCTGGGAGATACTTTTATTTAGATAATTCTTTCAGAATTAAGCATTTGGAGGGCAGAGCACTGACATGTGTCAGTGTTATAGTTCCTCTGCATAGCAGGGACAAGGCACACATTGAGAAGATGGATATAGAAAAAAAGGCATTATTACTCCCCTTGGTGACATGCCAAGGGTGACCCACCAGATTTGCAGCAGATCATCATCATTCCTGTCAGTGCTCTGACGTTTATCTGGCACTTCTGCCTGTGAAAAGGTGCCTGATCAGTGGCAGTCACCTCATTCACCTCTGGCTGTGAGGATGCACATTTTCTGAAATGGGCTGTGAGAGTTGGGTTCCATGCACGGCTCCGCTCAGCGGTGGGCAAAGGCTGGGGAACAGCCAGGGTGGTCTGTGTCCCAACACCTCAACAGCTTCAGAATCCTCCACGCAGCCCTTTAGCCATACTTTCTTTCAGGATCTTTTGGCTGGACACCATCTGACCATACATCCCTACAGCTATGGTACCTCAGTGGTGATATGTGGTGCAGGGCCACAATGCCAAGAAAGAGCAACCACAAAACGCCCACAGCCAGGCTCCCAAGGGCTTGGAGACCAGCAGATCTGGTTGGTGACAGCCATCTTCTGTTCCACTCAGCCTCAGGCCCTTGTGCTGGGGATGTGTCATCTCTGGAGGCTTTTCCTGGACAAAAGTCTGGCTGGCCAGTCCCAGTGCAGGCTGTAGCCCATGGTGAGTCAGAGGTTGGACTGCAGATCTCGTGAAGTCTCTGCCAACTGTGGCATTTCTGTGCTTCTGTTGTCTGTTCATCCCTGGCCCCAGCCAATGCAGATCCAGCTGTAAAGCCAGCCTTGATACCTACTGCTCTTCCTGTCAGTTCCTGGTTGCCTGGGTATCTGCAGTCTTCCTGGTTTCCACCTAAGTGAGTTCCTCCTATTAAAAAAACCTTTCTTTTGTTGGAGTTCTGTCACAACATCAGGGTAAACCACACTCTACACAGGTGCTTTTGAAGCTGAACTTTAACCTTTCTTACCTGTTGGATTTCATGCCTAGAAAACCAAATTTAAAAACCTCTTACCCATCCTCCAATGTTGAGGCAAACCCAAACATATAAATAGCTGGAGAACATACCTGTGAACTACTGGACAGCTGAGCCTTTCTTAAGAACGTGCCAATGCACACTTTTGTCCTTGTGCCAAGGTCCCAGTAGCAAAGTTAGCCACATAAAAGGTAAATGTGTGTTCCCTCCTTCCCTTTTTGCTGGCTGTACTGTTGAGCACGATCAGGTCTCTTTTTAGTGAAATTAACTTTGAAATTGGCATCAGACCAGTAAAAGCCACAGGCAGTTGCTGAGCTGAGCTTACTGCTGCTGTTGAGGCCAAGAATGACCAATGCTATGGAAAGCAGCTGTCAAGAAGACACAGCAATGCATCAGAGCATGGGGCCACCACGAGAGGCTGAGGAGAAGCTGCCCTCAGGAGTGGTGATTTCGTTTTCAGACTTTGCATTACTAAAGATAACCTACTTTAGTGGGTCTAGCTTTGCCATGTTAGAGCGACCTGCAGATCCCTCTTCTTTCCAGCTCAGCTTCCCCTCTGGACACAGAAAGCTACCAGAGCTCCCTTTGGAAAGGAGCAGAATTGTGCAGCCAACTGTTGCCCGAAAAAAGAAAGGAAAAAAACCTCACCCACAGCTGCCCAACAGCATAAAAGCAGGAGAAAAAAAAAAAAAAAAAAAGCTCTATGACAAGCATATTAGTGGGACAGTTGATTTGGCCTTCATAGGAACAGCCAGGAGTTTAGGGGAGAAGCTTTCCATCTGTGGCTACACTTTGTGGCACTTGGCTGGGCACACCAGCAGCACTGGGGTGAGGCTGTTGCTCTGCGTTGCTCTGAAGGAGCCCAGGGACGGAGGCGGTGTGGGAGGGGGGCAGCAATGCAGCCTCCCTTCCCTGCACAGCAGCACCCAAAGCTGCAGGCCTGGCTCACCTGAGGACACATGCAGGCTCCCTCCTGCCCAGCAGGACTCCCTGGGAAGGCTGCTGTGCTCCCAACAAGGGCGAGACCAGCAGAAGGTGCCAAGAATGTTCTCCCCAGCACATTCACCCCCCTGGGGTAACCCCAGCATGCTGCAGCAAGGCTGGACTATCTTTAAAGTCTTTTTCCTGGCTGCCACTCACAGCCTAACAGGATCAGCTGTCTCCCTTGGCCCATTTGGACATTCAATTTCCCCACTTCTTACAACAGCGAAGTACCTGGGGCTTTCTTGGGTCATGGGGATGAGATGGGGTGTGCCTTAGTTATATTTTTTGAGTCCCACTGAAGTTTGATAAACACAAGATCATCCAAGGCCTGCTTCACAAAGCCCCATTTTCGTCACACATTTAAAAATAATAGATGCTGTTACAGGTATTTTTCACCTCACAGCCCTGAAGTAAAGGCATTTTCAAAATCATGAGCGCTGCAAGTCAGTGAATCCGTCAGTCTGTTCAAATTTCTGTTGTCCATGTCACCAGGCTCCAGTTTCTTCTGCAAGGCCTGGAGCTACTGTTGCATTTGCAGAAAGTGACCCCAGATTTATGGATCAGATCCTCAGTTTTGGTAAGATGGAACCCAGGACTCCATTTTTACTAAAAGCTACCCACTGTTCATTCACTGCTCAGAACAGAAACACGAAGTAGGCACAGTTTCCATGTTCTTTGCTGCAGCAGATTTCTCTGCCAGGAAAAACATTTTTACACTTTTTTTGGGGGGTGAGTGTGTGTGTTTTAATGGTTGCTATTTCTACATTATCTATTCCTAAGATTATTTCCTGTGGGAAAGATTTATTATTTTTAATTCCAATAATAAATATAGTAACAGTTGCCATTTTCTGGCAATGTTTCTGCATTTTGGGATAGTACCAAATTATATGTTCTAAATTCCTCTTCTTGTTGCAGTTTCTCTAGAAAAGCTTTTAAGGCAGTTATTTCATACCTCAAAAATTACAGGGAAAAGAATTTTCTTGTGCTCGTGAGACCAATTTTCCATCCAGTTCCAGGCTATCGCCTGCTTCCTGTACAGCCTCATTCTTCCATTGCCATTTAAAAGTCAAATGCTTCTCTCCCTCATTTAGCTTTCATATTGCTCAAGCTAGGCACCTGGTTATAACTTCCACTGCCAGTTCTTTTGCATCCAGCTAGGAATAATTTGCTTCTTAAGAATTGCTCCTGCTCAGCAAATCTTGCCCCACTGAGGAGCAAAGGTATGAAAGGTTTGCAGAGGCTTCTTTCTGTTCCTGGCAGCCCTCTGCTTTTCTATAAAGTTATCTGGGTTTTTTTTCATTTGTTTGCTTTGTTTTGGTTTTGAGGTAGAGATATTTTAATACCAACCCTGAGTTTTTATAACCTTTGAAAAGAAGATACTTGATTTTCAGGAAGTTCAGCAGAAACAAGAACTAGAGCCAGCCTCAGGATGGCACAAGGTTTACCTGTCCAAATTTCATAGGATTTACTCCCAAGTTCTTGTTTACTTCTAAAATGTTTGCAAAGGACAAGAGGCTTCTACAGACAGTGCCTGATAAACTTGAAAGATCAGTTTTTCAAATCAGTTCTTCTTTAGGTGAAAGGGGAGTTGGCTTCTGTTCCCTGCAGCACAGATTTTGAACCAGTAATGGTGGAAGCACCTGTTTCCTTCTGGGCTGGTTTCTCTTGTTTTGCTTAGTTGCAGAGATTCTCTATGTGCAGGTGGATTATTGACATTTTAGAAATGAATCAGGGGCAACAGCCCGAGGGGGCAAGCCAGGGTTGTGGCTGCCCTGGCAGCAGCACCACTGCACTGGAAGTGACAATGTTCAGGTTTATTTATTCCATTCCACACCTATTCCATCCACTGGCCTGGTCACTTCACACCAAGTCTTACCCGGAATCCTGCTCCTTATTCCTAAGGGCCATGAGGACAGAAGGAATTGTCTGAAGGTACCTGGCTGCAGATTCCACATCAAATGCTGCAGGAGAGGTGAGATTTGGATCTATGTTTGTAGCTCAACCCCATCAATAACATTACAAAAAGAAACCCACTAATACTTCTGCCTTTAAAGGAGCATCAAATAACACACAACACATTGTAGATTTTGATTCCGATTTTTAATAAATTCTGCCAGTAGAAGCTTTCAAAGGCAACGATATATCAATAAATAACAGTTAAATTGAGTTCCTGAGAAAGAACCTACCACATGAAAGAATGTCAGATAGATGTAAATAACAAAAAAATTGGCATTACTATATAAAAAAGCAGTAATACTGAATCTTACATGAACTGTCACAACACAAGCACTGCATACCTCAGAACATTCCTTTCATACAAATGTAAACAAATACACAATCATTTTTGTTTAGTTTAGGCTGATGAATTCATATGTTGTTGCTTAGATATCTAAACAATGGATAGGATAGGATATGCTAAAACATTAAGGAATAATATGTGGAATAATATATGGAAAAAATAATGAAGCTCCAGATTTAAAAATAAAATAAAGTAAAACACATTAAAGGAGTGTTTTCCTCAAATGTTATTAGGTCAATCACTTTAAATAGGACTGTTACACTAATCTGAATTATGGATTTTTGTGTGTGTTTACTTATTTAGTTATATATAATATATATGCAAATATGTATGGCTTAATTATCTTTAGTATTCTGATAACATCTTGAATAATTCTCACTTATACGTACAAAAAAAAGCATATTTTAACATAGTTAAGAACTGATATTTCAAAGTATGCCTATAATTTGACAGAAATGAAGGCCTATTGTGCTCCATCACAGCAACATTTTAACCTCTAGACAACGGGACAGAATGACCTGCCAACAATGCCAACATTTTCCAATGTCAGCCTAAAACACTAGGGTCCTAAATGGATACACAGCCTGTTACATGTGGGGTCTGATGTCTGGAAAGCCACGTACCTCCAGGTTCCACTGGTGTCCGTGGAGCTGCAGGCACCCAGCCTCAGCCTCGCTGCACCCGTGGCCTCGACACGTTATGGGAGCCCCGTGTTGGGAGACGCTCTGGTCTGGATGCTGTGCTGCCTCTGCCAGCTGGAGCCACGGCCTCTGTGCTGCTCCCAGCCACGGCCTCTGTGCTGCTCCCAGCCACGGCCTCTGTGCTGCTCCCTGCCCGAGCCATCCAGGCTCTCCCCACAAATCTGCTCCGTTGTTATGTTCTGGCTGCTGATCCTTGGTGGGGAAACGTGTGCCCGTGACATGTGCTTGCTAAAACCATCTATTACATCAGACCACAACATCACTACTCAGCTATAACCTTTGCAATCTGTTTTACAAAATTAATATTGGGTACAATCATAAGAGGAAACCATCCACACAATACATTATCAACACGCGGTTTAAAATGGTCTAATTTTAGACCTTTAGAAAAATGAATCCACAGGACCTGCCTGTGAATGGCAAGAAAAGGCCATTTCAAATAGAAAAACACTGCTCATGCAACATTCTTCACACACTAGACAATGAAATCACACCCAAGTTGCCACTTGCTCACACTTTCTAATACACTCCAATAAGCAGAAGGAAATAAAGCAGCTTTAAGGTTATGTCACAATTTTGAAATGTGGAAAATACACATAATAAACAAAAATCACGGTGTGAATACAATGGCATCAGTAAATTTAGAAAATTAGAGAGCAGTTTTCTTTTTCTCATTTTTCTTTTTTTTTTCTTTCTTACATTATTGCACAGAGACCTTTCATCACATGTTCTTCAGCTTTATGCATCTTCCTAAATGTGAAGTAAGTGCTATGGATAAAATAAAAATGTATAAAAGAAGAACAGCAGCATGATTTGTCAAAGTTAATCCCTATAATTTAGTAGGAAAAAAACCCCTGCTATAAACAAAATATAAGTGCTCTTTATTCATTTAAAAAATAATGCTGACAAGTTGCAGAAGTCTGTAAGTGTTAATCTGAGTAAGGGGGGTGCTGACCTCAAATAAAAACAGGCCTAGAAATGAAAGACTGCTGGCCTTGCAGATTTTGGTGAAGACCAGGATTTCAAGTGTAATTATCAACAAAGTTATTTACAGTAGAACTGACCTGAACTTTCAAGAGTGCCATCTTTAGGACCTGGCCCTGCAACAAGCTTCTTTTACTCCTCAAGATGCTTCCAGCCTCAGCTGAAGGTACACCTAAACAAGTGCTGCAGGATCAGCTCCTAAAGGATCAGGTAGAGGCCCTATTGGATTTGAGATTAGTCTTATCTGGAGTACTCTATACAATAATTTACACATATACAGGCTGACAAGCTCCAGTCTGATCCACCACACCTTTGTCTTCTACATCAGACTTCTCAGACTGGCAAACTTCCATTCCAGAAGGTTTGGGATACCTAAATGGATACCCATTGTCATCAAAGAATCTTCGGAAAGTAAACTCATAAAAAGCATGTTCTGTGTGTTTGCTGTTGGAAGAGGCTAGTGGATCCCAGGTCCTGGTGCTGTCACCACTAGCATCATTCCAAGGACTTTCTTCTTCAACTGGATCAAAATTTGAAGTGTCCATTGGATGGCTGATCTTTGGAACATAGGGAGCTGGCTGCCTACGGATATCGGTGGAGAAGTCCATAGAGTGAAAGAAAGAATGGGCTTTAATATCATCTGCTCCATTTCTTCCAAGCCTGTCCTCAGCAGCACAGCAGAGCTTTGTGATCAGATCAGTTGCCTCAGGGCTCAGCTTGATCTGTGAGGGAATGTGCAGTGTGCTTTCCCAATTTATGACCTGCAGGTAACAAAGGTATTAAGGAACTTCTGATCTGGAAACAAAACTCTTCCAATGGCCAACACGAACTGCACAGAATTGCACAGGTAAGGAGTCACCTCACAGTGTGCACAGCTCACAGCTTCAAGAACCCAATTACTTTAGACTGCATTTCCTGTTAGTAATTAGTGTAATGAACCAGACAACCATTGTTGGCTAGCACACAAAAGGAACAATTCCATTTTTAAAAAAGGCGAATTCCTTCTTGAATATTCCTGTAGACACATTTGAGAACATGCTCAGTTTACACATGATTTTGTGAAATGACTTCAAGGAATTACTTCTCTTAGTCTCCAAAATGTAACTAGGAAATGTGGTCGTGAGACAGATCCTTTCTAATTGTTAAAAACACTTGTAATGCAAAGTACAATTGTCACTGCCAGATCAGGTACTAATAGGCACCCTAAGGAATTCAAATGGATGAACTTGTGCTTGAGAAATCACAACTCTGCTGAGAAGACTCACAAAACCAATATCTATCTCTGCAGCTGGACAAGTCAGTTCTAGTCTGGCATTCAGTGTCTTCATTTACTGGCAAAGGATATGTGCTTGCACAGAACTATTTAAAATCAGGCTTTTTAAACCATTACTCCTTTCTCTAGCAAAAGAAAGGGGAATAGGTCTGTACATGGAAGAAAAGGGAAGGGTTAAAATTTTGTTACCACAGACTGGAGCTTTGCTTCAACTTACCTTCAGCTGGGTTTCTGTGGGTGTAGGAGCCAGGAAAGGAGGCTGTCCCACTAACATCTCAAAGAGGATCACACCAACACTCCACCAGTCACAGAGCTGAGTGTATCCTGAAAGGCAAGTCAAAAGGTTGACCTCCACTAGCCAAGGAGAATGTCTTAAAGAGCTATTTGCAAGTAAGTATTAAAACATACAGCACAAACATCTGCCTTTTCTCAGACAAAAGGCTTGTGACTTCTGCTTGCTGACCTAAATTCTCCTGCTCTTAGTAAAGATCTAATCCTGTTGTCCTTGAACCTTTCTGAATAAATTCTCAACAAAAGCGAGTCATGCAACTGTCATAAGTAAGAAGGAAGGAGGGTTTTTTTGTGCCTAGTCCCACAGCTATGCAGCACAAACTGGACCTCAAAGAATAACAAAAATGTTTAGCAACTGATGTCCACCCTAGGTTCAGTGGAAGTGACTCCACGAATTTGAAAAGCGGCTGAAAGACACAGCCTGGCTCTACAGGCAGAAGAAAGCCACGGATGACTTTCTGAGCAAGTTTCAAGCAAAGGAACAACTTTAATCACTTAATTGCTGTGAGAAGAACAATAAGGTATATGTTTAAGATCTGAAAAAAAAATTACTTAAACACTGACTTCAATGGAATTTGTGTCATCAGATGATGTAGGATCCAGTGTGAAATCTCTGTTCAAGAAGATTAGACTTAGGATCCAGGTTGCAGACAACTCTGAACACCTGATCTCTGTACTGCAGTGGCCATGTCAGTTCTGCATGGTTAGTCCCCAAGTAATGTCCAAATTCCTCAAGCTAATCTTTTGAATGCAGGGTGTCCAGAGTAAATAGTGGAAAACTTTCTGTTGGATTCCACCAGTTCCAGCTGCGAATGTTGAGGACATATTTCCACAAGTTTACATCGTCCATACTTAAGCAGCCCATCTGAATCTGTGATCCAGAACTATCAGCTGGCTACCCACTGGTCTGTGTAAACTTGACAGGGGTCAGAGTTATACTCCATGAGCACAAATAATCTGGTTTATACTTGACAAATATCACTGTTAAAATTATCCAACACATTTCTTAGCAGCCTCACCCAAAGGCCTCAGAGTGTGGACATCACACACACAAAATACAGCCACCCCAAGTGTCAGTGAAGTGATGCTAAACACTGGAGCATGAGGAGTTTTCCTTAATCTGAGCTAAGTGTTTGTGGGCTTCAGAATGACAATCTTCCAAAGCAGCAAGCTTATTCAAGGACAAAAAACCAAAAAAGAAATGGGAGAAAAATACGGGTTTACCTACCTTTACGAAGCAGGACTTCAGGAGCAATGTAATTAGGGGTTCCAACTAATGAGTGGGCCAGACATCTCTGGTGCTGCTTCTTAGCTCTTTGTTCCAATGTCTTCAGCCTATCTCCACATCGACAGTTGGACACATCATCCCAAAGATCACTGGGCTCCATGCTGTCTTGTCTGATATGGCTCCCTTTCAAATGGGAGAGAAAGTTCACATGCATAATCATCAAACTTGGCACACGAAGAGAGAAGTATTTACCCAGATCCAGAGCCATCTCTGACTCTCAGTGAAGAGAGTTTAAACTTTAAACCCAAGGTATTTTTTATGCCCTCCCATTCACAACTTTTTTTTCATACAAAATGTCCAACAAAATGTCTCTGCCTCAGCACAAGGAAGTATAGTTCCACATGGACGACACAGAACTATGGAGTATACTTAAGTTAGCGACACCAATTGTTTATGACCTTTTTGCCCACAGACACCAGTACTCAACAGCACACACAGGAGGCACATGGACTACTACAAATCTGTGATTAAACCATTCTGCCACCAAAAGAGACCCTTCAAACAAGTATAAACTGAAAAACTGCTGCTGCTGCAGTGGACAGCCACATTACTGACAGGGTTTTGAACAGTATTGGAAACAAAAGAACTGGAAACAAGCTAATTAAGTGAGTCAGAGAGAGACAGACACATTACATTGCCATTGACTGTTTGTCCAGTTTCCTGATCTCGTGTTTCTGCCAAAAGTAGGTGCTTGTTTCAAAACAAGTAATATAATACCATCCTAGAAAAAGGGTAAAAATATTACCTTTCTGATAGTATTTTGAATTGTGAGTCCACCTGAATCCAGTACACAGTCCAAAGTCAGTCAGTTTGATATGCCCATCGAGGTCTATCAGAATGTTATCAGGCTTGATGTCTCGATGAATAAATCCCATTTTGTGCACACTCTCTATGGCCAACGTGAGCTCTGCGATATAAAATCTAGCCAGACGCTCTGGGAAGACCTCCATCCGAATCAGCAGGCTCATCATATCCCCACCGGGGATGTAGTCCATCACAAAGTACAGATTGTCTTTGTCTTGGAAGGAATAATAGAGTTTAACCACCCACTCGTTGTCTGCCTCAGCGAGTATGTCCCTCTCTGCTTTGACGTGAGCCACCTGATTCCGGTTGAGCACATCTTTCTTTCGCAGAGTCTTCATGGCATACAGGGCATGTGTGTCCACTTTGCAGGCCAGGCACACTTCTCCAAATGCACCAATACCCAGGGTCTTGATTTTCACAAACATAGATTTGTCCATTTTGGCCCTTTTAAGTCTGTTGTAGTTGGACTCCTTCTGGTAGAGAATTTTCCTCATTTGTTCCTGTTCTGCTTCACAGAGGCCTGCCTTTACAAAGGAAAGCAAACCACAAGAGCTAGTACTGTTATATTCATAGCAAGAGAAAAATAAATGAGCATTCCCAAAACATATTCCTTAGAAAAATTAACCAAGAACCAGAAAGGATGTATTCATGAGGGATATACTCTCTTGTCTGTCAGTTGAAGTATTTCTGGAAAAAGGGCAAACTCACTGTGCCCAAACTTGTTGCCTGAATTTGCAATATCTGAGATTGGTATGCCTGTCTCTTTTGGCTGCACAAGAAGGCATGGGGCAATATTGTCAGAGAGGAGAATACCACATAACAAACCTGACCATGGGATTTGGTTTACAACTTTCAAATGTGCACTTTGCCACTGCACTCCACTATATGTATTTGCACTTAAGCCCAGCTTAATTTAAACTGAAACTTAAACCTATGTGCAGCAGTTCACTTTGCTCATGAATGGCTCCCCAGTGAACTCACATTAACAGTTACTACCTGTTTGTTTGGTTTTGTGTTGTAATTAAGAGGTTGGTTTGACCTACACATTCCCAAGTGCCTTGGAACCCTCTTCAGAATATGCATTTCTTCCTCTGCCATGTACAGCCTCCACTCTCAAGGGTTTCAGATCTCCTGAACACTTGTACTATAAACTTGTCTTTTTCCCCTCCCAAAATATGTACATAAAATCCTCAGGTCTGGTCTCTCCTCACCCACTGCAGCCCAAACCCTGGTGCTATTTCCCTCCTAAATGTATTATTTTCCCTCTGCACCCAAGCTGTAGAACAGCTGTCTTGTCCACCTCCTGTCTCCTGAGAGCCTCCCAGGAACTGCAAGTAACATTACACAGGGCTGTGGGGAGAAACCTCCTGGAAAAGAGAGAAGCAGCAGGATCCAATCAGATTTTTCTCACCTTTCAAGACAGAGCCTGCAGAGTGCCAACTCTGCCAACTTCAGTGTCTGGCCCTCTGCTGAGAGCCACTGGTGGCCTCTACCAGCAGAAACCCCTAGGCTGATCCCCAGGCTCCTCTGACAACACACTTCCTGCAGCATGTTCTTTTCTTTTTGCACATCCCAGTTCCAAAATCCTGAATTAATTGGCATCAACTGATCTACTTTTGAGAGAAAGATCAGTGCCTGGTGAGGAGGGGCCATTGGGAGGGTGGAAGGGGCTGAAGCAGCCTCCTGATCAGCAGGCTGGAAACTCAAGCATACACCCACAGGGCTGCTGCTTAGGCTGACTTAATTTCACATCTGTAGTCTAGGTATCTAAAGATGAATGTGGGCAGCCAGACTATGCAATGAGATCCCCACGGTATAAAAATTATATCTGTATGAATAAAGGATGGGGGAAGTCTACAAAAACTTGCAGAAGAGGTAGGATGAAGTTTCAGACTGAAGGAAACAGCCAAATCAAAACCAGGAATACTGTTTTTGAAATGAAAGATAAAATACATCAATCCATAATAAAGGAAATATTCATTCTTTAGGGTAAAATAATGAATGTGCTCTGTTCTTGCTAATTTTAGAATAATGCAATATTAAAACAGCCAAAAATCTCCTGCATGTGTATTTTCAATCAGTGATAAGGTTTCTAGGGGAAGGAGTTGTTTTTGTTTATACCTGAATTATCTCTGAATGAGGGAAAGCTGAAGAGTCAGAAGATAAGAACTAGCATAATTAGATGCTGTTATACCTCTCTAGAGATCATCCCCTATCTCAGTCTCAGGAAAATATTCACTGAACTCAAGCAACACAATACAACCTGTACTTGCAGTGAGGACAAACTATTAACTGTCAGTAAAATGACAACACTTCAAGAGATTTTCCAAGAATATTCTTTTAATTCTAACCTCAACAAACAAACTCCTGAGTTTTCTGGTGCAATGTGAGCATCGAATCAATTGACTCTGGAAACTGACTGTGCTAGGGAAGATTGGGTAGTTAATTATTACCCATTATGTGTTAATAACAGATTTCCTTAGAGCTTATCCTTCAATGTAACAGTAGGCTAGTCATCTTCCAGTCATGCCTGGGAAGAAAAAAAACCCTTTTCCTCTTCCACGAGTAAAAATTAAAAACACAACTGCCAGACCAACCATCAGAGCTTGGCAGCTTTGTTTTAAGCAGCACTATTAGAGAGTCAGCTTGGATTCAAGAGCTGCAGTTAGGCATGAAAGAAGTTCTGTCTCCCAAAATGCATCTCCCCGAGACCTGCCTCTAGAACAAGTTCTGGCAATGGTCCTGAAATCAGTTAAAAATGGTCCAATATGGTCACTTGCACAACATTATTACTTCATGTGTTCAACAGACAACTTTCAGTCATGTATTACACAGTCATCTGAAAATATGGCACAGTAACTGCCAAGCTGAACCATGGCTTCAGTGAATGAGCAGCAAACACGGAACAGCAAGGAAGAGCTAGAGCAAAGAGTTTTGCAAGAGCTGTCAAAGTATTGCCTAAATTATCTCAGCCTCAAGCCTGCCTTCTAAGTTCTTACCTATAATATGGGGGGGGTGGGGGTTGCTTCATTTTATTTTTCTGGTATGAAGAAATATCATTTCACATCTCAGGCTTTTCAAACAGCCTCCCAGATCTGCATCCACATTTCTAAGTGGATACAGTCTGGTATAGGGAGGTGTCTGATACCTACTACTGCAGTGGATTCTGCCTTTACAATTTTTTTTACAAATTAAAAATAGCAATAATCAATTTGACCCTATTAGATGTTATTATAATAAAACAAGAATTACTTTTGCCATTTCTTGCTCCAGTTGTAACCTTCTGTTAATTTTCTGCTGGTAGGTCTTTATGACGTTCTCTACATGCTGCTCCATGTAGAACTTGAAGGCAAAAGGTGAGTAGCTCTTTATTCGGGATTCTCGCTTTTCCTCATCTTTGCCATTTTTTCGCACAGGCACTGGAGATGTCTGAATCTGCTTTTTGTCTTTGTTTGGTTTTTCAGCTTTAGTGTTCTTGCTGCTTTTATCATTTCGCTCACCGCTCTCTTCAGCCTTGTTGCTTGTTGAACTGGGGACCACACGCAGAGTCTGCTCCACGCCCATGCACAAGGAGTTGATATCAAACTGCTCAGAGGTGCCAGGAAGTAACAGATGCTTGGGATAGGGCGGGGGTGGACACCGCAGGTCCTGGTTACCATAATCCACATCCAGCTGATAGGCATTAGCTGCTCCAGGCGGTGGCACGTGCTGCTCCATGATCTCCAAGCCATCCACAGCCGGTGCCTGTGCAGGCAACCACCCAGGATGGGAAGGTCCCACTGCAGTCTGAGGCTCTGGTCTCATCACTCGCATGCTCTTCACTGGCTGGAGGATATGAGCAGACGTGACTGCCGTGATTGTGTTTGGAGATGTAATGGAAGGATCGGGTTTTCCTGGAGGAACCTGTCTCATAGACACTGTCACTTGTGGCTGTTGCTGGTGGTTGTTGAAGGAGTTTGTTCTGCTGGGCACAGTGGCATCAGGTCTGAAGGACACATGTTGCCGTGGAGATGTTTCTATTCCGGGGTTTTGTAAGGAATCTCTGCGTGATGGTGTTGCTGCCTGCCACTGCTGAACTTGGGGATTACTCATGTCATAGAGGTCCATATTTAGGCTATTTCTAGACGGAGTTAATAGATTTTGTGGTGGACTGTCTGAAAAATCGTTAGCAAAGGCTGGACCTCTGGATATCACATGCATTTGATGAGAAGAAGGACTTGTCTGTTTGTGGTGAGAATGTGAGATATACAGGCTTGCTGGTGCCTGCTGAAATGCATGACCAGTACTGTTCTGAACAACTGCCCCTTTATTCGGGAGATTGGCATATCCCCCTTCCTGCTGCATCTTGTTTTGGAAGGAAGGACTCCGCTGAACACCATAGCCCATAGGTTCCCCCTGCACCATCATGTGCTGCCTGCTGTAATGCTGGCTGTTGCAGCCGTGGGACGCCTGCAGCTGCAAGGCCTGACTGCTGTGATTAGCCACTGGATAATTAATCACAGAAGCCTCCATATTTGCAGGGTAGGCTTTCTGCTGATGGCTCGTCGGTGTGCTGTGAGTGCCTACTCCAGAGGGTCGCTGTACAGGAGCAGTCATAGCTGAAGACTGAGAAGTAGAGATTAAATAGTCCATGTATGGCCTTGGAACCTCAGTAAGCATATTTGCACCTTCTACTCCAAAGCCTGTCCCTTCATAGGCTGCATTACTGATCTGATGGTAGGACGGAAAAGATTCATTTGATCCTTCAAAGCTTGGCCTGCGGGTTACGTTATTTGGCACAATACCCTTTCCTTTATAAAAAGAATGCAGAAGAATGTTAGGAAACAATTCAGGTGAACCAATTACTCTGTATTTCTCATGCATCTATACATACATACACACACACATGCACACTGCTCAGGGAGTATGTGTTATAAAAACACCTTTAAAAATCTAAATTAAGCACTCTGAACACTTAAAGTTGTAGGTGCCAAGTATTCCTACTGATAACAAGCTACTGGCTCACAATACTGCTCATGCCAGGAACCATCAGGGAGGCCAATCAAATCATGAAAATAGAAGCACAAATTCCCTAACTATGAACTCATCAGACTACTCTACAGTCTGCTTCTTGAAACTGGACCAGTATTAGCAGTCATTGCTCTCAGACAGGAGGAAGCCACAGAGCAGAGTGTTAAGTACAACAATGGGAGGAAAAAAGCCCCTGGAAGGACTTTCTATACAACTTAAAGTCAGCATTGCTTTATAAACTACTTTATAAACTAGTAGGCCACCACATAGTCCATCTTCTGCACAGTGAGCCACCTGCTCACACTGGTTTCCTGTTTACATCTCTCTCTTCCATCATTCTCAAAAATCCCTCTTTCCTTCTTCACCTAAAGTCATCACACAGTTTGTTCTGTATTCCTTCCAATGTGTTGGACACAGAGTACCCCCTCATACTACATCTTTCATCTGCTGAGAAGAAAAATCTTTCAGGGTGTCAACATAATTATCTTAGCTTGAAGAATGTGCAGAGACAAGATAGCAGCATTCCTACAGTAGAAGTGTTAACAGCACTTTTCATCAGTTCTTTGATCTGATGACAAATTGCAGGTGTATAAAGCACTGGCTGGGCTAAAAAGACAAGGGGAGATTGTGCTGTTATGTTTTTGTTCCCCCTCTGGTTCTTTAGCTCTCACAAATCACAAGACTTGGCCCATTTATGCCTAAACCATTTCCTTTTAAAATCCTGACTTCACAAAGCCTGTAAGAATAATCATACTGAACGAACAGGCTTGAACAGTGGATAACAAGCTTTTTGCAGTACAGCACGTCCCAGCTGGGCCAGAAGCAGCACACCTGAGCACAGCTGCTGACTCCCCACCTTGACACACACACCCTGCTGCCTACAGACACACAGGGATGTGCAGGGTATTAAGACAGGTTTATGCACACTGAAGGTGTGCACCACACTAAATGACACCATAAAAAATGCAGTGCTTTGAAATGGAATCAGGTTGGACAAATATCAGAGATCCTTAAAGTGAAATAAA
The DNA here is from genome assembly GCF_021018805.1 of Prinia subflava. Classification (NCBI taxonomy): domain Eukaryota; kingdom Metazoa; phylum Chordata; class Aves; order Passeriformes; family Cisticolidae; genus Prinia; species Prinia subflava. The sequence continues at coordinate 35,290,826 of NC_086249.1, forward strand.
TCTATGATTGGCAGCTCTTTCTCCTGTGATAGCACAAGGCCAGCATTACTGAGGCTGTTCTTACAATAACACCCCTAACAGCTCATCTCCTGGGATACAGTGAGATGCACTGATAAGGCTGTGGCAATCCCAAACACCCTAAGAAGTGGTTACTCTGGCCTGGAAGTGGGAGACAGCCATAAGACCCATTTGTCATCTCTGTCAGCAGGATTCATGCTGAGCCTTGGGGCAAGCTGACTTTGCTTTCTCTTATCGGAGGCCACAAAACAAAATAGCAGCAATAACTGTCCTTCTTTGGGACACATAATTCAGCTGTGCAAATAATCTTGATGTCATGAGAGATACAATGTCCACCTCCTAGACTGGTATACCAGTAATTCTGTTGTGGTCCAATGGGGGAATATTTGGATTTGAACAACAGATTTCTGTTTAGGAAGGTGGACTATGAATGTGTACAGAGACAACTCCTTGGAAGTAGGTGAGCTGTATTAAGGTTCCAGCCCAGCTGGCCTTGCAAGGCCAGGTTCTCTTCACTGTCTCCTGCAAGACTGCTATGGAACACTACTGTCCAACACTTCTCCCCACTGATAATCCTACTTTAAAAACTAGCTTTTTTGCAAGAAAGAACACAATTAAAACAAACAAACAAAAAGTCATGCTCACCTGGTGAGGTTTGCTTAATTACGCGCACTATCTGTTCATTTCTAGGATCCAAGTAGCTCATCTTACTGATGTACTCCAGGGCTGCCTCAATACTTCTGCTCCCTGTCTGCTTCAGCGCTCGGACAGCCATCTCCTGTACGAAGCAAACAGGAATTGAATCACCTTGTGACAAGAACAAGCACTGGACTGCAAGCTGGAAAGCAGTCAGTGTTCTTACATTAATAGGAACATTTTAAACACCAGATCACAGCTGCCTGGAGCCAAATGGACTCGTATTTTGAAAGCATTTGCATGTCTTACACAACTCAAAAACTATAAGAAAATAACAAAACACACAACCTACCCAGAATTTGGCAATTAAAGAAGCCTCAAATTAAAATATGTACTTTGAGAGCCCTTAGAATGATTTTTGAATCAGGTGTGGGAAAGGCAGCATAGTTTCACACTGGATGAAATGAAATGAAAATTTTGCTGTATTTGAGAGCATGTCTCTTAGTCACACCTGAACACAGTAAAAACTTTATCCTTTCACAAATACCACAAAGAAGCTAATTAGGCAGGGGTGATTTCTGCTCACTAGAGTCAATAGGGAAGAGAAACTGCTGTTTTCAGTGCAGCTGGGGACATCATCCACTATTTGTTTGGAAAATGACTGGGCATCCCAAACTGAAAACTACACTGTCAGTCTTTTTAGCTGTATTTTATTGGGCACGTGTCCATCACTGAGAAGTTAACATGGGTGCCAGACACACAGCCTGAAAACTAAAACTGGGGTAAATGTGAATGTTCCAGCTAAATTTCAAACACAACCACAGTTAACAACCACTGCTCTACAGCTCCTTGCACTTTGTCCATACTTTTACTTATAGCTCAGGTATATTAAACACCTTTCAATGACTCTAGCACCACATGGTCGCAAAGCAAAATTCCTTCTGAGGCTGCATGGTCTTTTCTGAAATGATGGAGAAACTGAAATACAGAGCTTTAATGTTGAATTTAACTCACAGAACATCACCCATCAAAAAGTTGGATACCTACTCAAAAGTAGTTGCTGAAGACCTTTCTATAATCACCTCCAAAAGGTAATTCAAAAAATAGATATGAGGAAATAAACCTTAGTGACGCATGATTAGAGAACTAACTTGAACTGAACTCCCAGCTCCTAGATGCCTGAAGCTGAATGAAATGAATGTCACCACCAAGGATTTGCCTGCAAATGTCAGTATCCTATTCTCTTGCCACTTTACTGCTGTTTTAGGGGAATTCTGTCGTCACAACCTGCCCAGCAAGCGCTGAATCAGACGGAGGTTGTGCCTCCCTGGCCCGGCTGCCCGGTTGCAGATGTGGCAGCTGGGCTGGCACTGGTGCATGGCTCCCCGCGGGTCGGTTCTGGACCCTGGCTGCCAGTCGGGAGCTCCAGCTGGAGCCAAGGGAGCTTCGCTGCTCTGGACGCCAAGTGCACGTCAAATACCCGCTAATGGTTTACTTAGCAAGGGGGGCCATCTCAGATGACACCAATTCACACTCAGCACAGAGCCACGTGCTGGCACTTGGCATCTTGTTTTGCTTAACTCAGACCCCTCCTACTGCCCCAAAATGGCAGCAGTTTCTTCATTAGTCAGAGGTTCTGCTTGTGGAATAGCTATGGCAAGCCGAATATTTTTTATACAATTTATGACTCATAATTCGTAGAAAGGCAGTAGTTGGTTTTACATTTCCTATAGCTGAAATACTTCACTGGCATCAACACTTTACTACGAGCAATTTTAAATCAACAGAAAAATATTATGTATGAAGGAAGGAATTTCCCACAATGTTTCTTCCTCTTTACTTTTTTCTTCTTGTGGATATATTTCTAAAGTACTAGCAAATTCACATCCTAATGCTCACTATTCTCATCATCCAGGGACTCTAGGCTTTACAGCCCTGTTCCACACAGCTGCTAACATACTCTGTCCATTTACAGCAGTTGGATCTAGCCTTAGGCCTCAAGTCTTAGTTTCCTAAATTAAACGTTTTCTATAAGCATAGTTGAGCTGGTTTGGATGTTGGATTACAATTGTATTAATGATTTATAAAACAGTCCACATGGTCCATTCCTCCCTCTCTGATCTGTGCTGGCTGTACACAATTCAAAGGGGTTAAAAAAGGAGAAATTTTTATCACCAGCACAGTGATATAATCTCTGAAAGCACACTGCAACTTTCTCCTTGTTGCCATAGCCTGTGTCTGAAAAGCAGAGTGAAAATGACACTGGCCTTCCTGAAGCTGCATGTTCTACCTTCAGCACCGTTTAGGGGATTCACATTTAAACTCCAGTGGGAACAATGTGAGGGAACAGGCACAATACATTCCACTGTGCACAGCTGGATAATCTATGAGGCCAGCAAGAGCTTGGCACCAGCAGGTGTGTCAGTGGCAATCTCACCCATGCAAGCCCCCAGTGCAACAGCAGCCCTGTGCTCCAGCTCCCACCCTCCAAAGGGTGTCCTCATCACACACCCTGTTTGCTCAGCATTTACATTTCTGCTGGAAAAAGGGAACTAAGTTTTTCTGTGGCTCAAAAAACACCTGTGATCCTCCTGCACAGCATCCCACAGCTCGGGCCCTTTACCCTGTAACTCTTGAGACACCAATATCCCCAGTTTCTGACTCTAACACACAAAACCTTCACACCATATCCAAGCAAATGGAGAATGACCAAAAGAAAACAAAATCTAAAAATCCGCATACAAAAGGAAAAAGGTTTTCCTCAGAGGCAGATCACATACAATCACAATTCTCCACCCAGGAGACAAATCCCTCTGGAGGTATGGGAGAGTGGAGGGCAACAAGAAGCTCCAGCAGTGTTGCAGCTGCCCTTTGTTCTCCTTTGCATCATTTTCCCTATTGCCACTGTCCATGCCCACAGCTCTCTTCTCTCTGGCAGTCACCTGAAAAGAGCTCCCTTACTTCCAGCACCTTTTCCTTAGGGACAGAAGACACGCTGATGTGGGGCTGAGGATCACAGAGAGTGTGCTGTGCCTGAGGTGCTGCTGGCTCCCAGGCACGGTGGCCTTCTCCTTCCTATGGGCAATGAAAGGATGGGCTCTGCCGAGCAAGGCAGCGTGGCTGGCAGCAAGGGGCTGGCCTCCAGGAGCCTGCTGAAGGGGAAGGTGGCTCCCTGGGGAGCTGGGGCTGGGGCCTGGGCTGCATTTGCCAGAAATCAATATAAGGACTGTTTTGAAGTTGAGGTAGAAGGGCAGAAGATGGATTAAACAATTACACTCGTTGGAGAGCAGAAGCTTAAGTGAGATGGAGAGTATTTGTGAGAAGCAGCAGAATGGCTCAAAAAGGAGGGAAATCAATGCCGAAATCTTGCAAATCAATACACAGGCAGTAGAAGGGTTGAGGAAATGAGGACAGACACTGGGCAAGGATAAAAGTGCCGAGCTACAGTGACACGGATGGAGCTGCCTTGATTTTACACCACTCAAAGGTAGGTACGCTTTAGAAAGAGAAGGAGAAAAAAGGAACCAGAAATGAGCCAAGAGAAAAAAAGCCACTTGGAGCTGTAGCCAACGCCGAAACACTCAAGTAGGCACAGGATCAAATCCAGCTCCCACTGAGGTCAACAAAGATTTCCATTAACTGCAAGGTACACTGCGTCGGGCCCTCTGCCTTGGATTGTTTCCTTTTCACGAGGCCAAGCGCTGTCAGCCGCAGTATGGGTTGAGGAACTTGGCTGCTGGCTCTGCTCTGCTGCCCCACAGCAGCTTCCAGGCCCACGGAGAAACACCGGCCACTGGCACCGTGTACAGAAACCACAGAGAACAGAGCGCTCCCAGCCCCAAACCATTCTCTGTATTCCCTTCAGAGGATTCAAACGTCTCTCTGTGCAGGGCTTCTATGCACCTTCTTGCTTCCAGACATCACTAAGTATTGATGAAAAAATCAACCAGAAAAAGTAAAGGTGAAGAGCTACAGGGGGGAAAGTGTGCATTTACAATTAACTCTAACAATGCTGTAATTAATCTAACAGCTGCAATATTAAAATGAGGTTTCAGTGGTCAGCTATGGCTCTGGACAGATCTGATGGAAAACCAAAGTCAGGCCATGAACCACAAAACAGACTGAGGAAACTGCAGGATCCCAAATTTGTGGATTCAAATACAAAAATGGGGAGGGTGGAGTTTCCCAGCTAATTCCTACAGTGGGCTACCTTAACCCAACTGCTGCATGGTCCACATGCTCTCTGTTCTTTCCCAGTCTTGCACTGGTAGATGGTGGCTATCCAACAGGTTTCAAGATTTTGCTGTAAGGAAGGCCACCTTTGAGCTCAGATGCTCAACAGGAAAAATCTTTGTTTGATGGTAAACAGATATTTGCATGTGTGCATATAAAGACTTCATCTCACTCTGTGCTCTGCAGGCAGTGTGAAAGGCTTTCCCCATTTTACCCTCCCGCCTGGCTGCACTCCACCAGCATTGGCAGAGGTTTGCGTTCTTGCTGTACTACAGGGTTGTCCAGCAACATTTTTCATTCAGAAAGCTCCTCGTTGCCAAGATGTATTTATCATCCAAGTGAAGATTGCACAAGAGGTTACAATAAGTAAGACTTTTTCCCAAGAACATTGTGTCTGAAGGAAACAATAGGTCCTCCAAAATTTGGCAAGGGTAATTAATTGCTAACAACAACAAAAATTAATTACTTGCTTTCCATTCACTAAGAAGGATGGGTGACAGATGCAGGAAACAGATACAGGTTCCCTGCAGAAGGGAAAAAAATAAAGCTCATGCCAAAAGACATGATCCAGCATTGATTACAAACCTTTCTGCGATAGCCCCCCATTGCAGGATTTTTCATTCATGATTTTCAGCATGGAAAACCCAAGCAGTTCAGGAAACAATGTGTACAATGTACTCTATCAGAACTGCTGCAGCCCCACAGAACAGAGAAACCTATTTTGCAATTTTCTCTCTCCGTAATTATTCTCTAGTTGGACACTTCATCCAATTTTACACTCTACTTTTGTTTTGCCTGTTTTCAGGTTGCTAAGATCAGGAACTAAATTTTGCACATAAATCCCCATGCCTACCATAACCTTGATTAAAATATTCTAGCTACATAATTAAGATATTATCCTGAGTATCATCAGTGCTTTTCAGTTTTAGTGCATCAAAAATGCAGGAGCAAATTAGCAGAGGCATAAACCTACCGAGTGCTGCAGCACCACTTAGTCCATTCTGCAACCATGTGACCCATTCAGAACTAATGGACATCTACCCTATGATTAGCTAAGGGTTTTCTGCCCCCACTGCTCCTGTTACAAGCTCCTCCAAAGTTATCCTGCTTAGGCAGTAATAAACCTCTCTCTCAGCCTAAATGATGCAGGGTCACTTTATGGCCTCTGATTTTAGTCTTTTCACAGCAGTTCTGTTGTTACCTACACAGAGAGCCTCCTTCATTCCAAGAGATTCTCACAGCTTGGCCTCCATGGCTGAACTTGTTTTCTTTTGTTAAATGGGATTTTTGTTCCCTTTAGTGGTGTGGTAGCCCATCTCTGTAACAAGAAAGATCAGACTGGGACATGATTTTGGTAAGAGCTGCACACACCATTCTTGATGATGTGCCAACAGTGGTGGAAAAGTCAACCTTGTGGTAAAGTCACTCAGGGCTTTAATCTTGGCTTTTAGTCCTTGTTTACAGCATTTCTACCTTTAGTGCTCCTGAATTATTTTCCATTCTGCTACCACTCCAGCTCTGAAGGTCATCCATTCTTTTGGCTGGATGCTCTAGCTCTGCTTTGCACTGACTGTGCATCCCCACCTCACCTTGTCAGAGTGCTTCCTCCTGGTTTTTTTCCCCTCATACCAGGCTTACCAAGGGTTAAAGTATGCAGAGGAGACACACTGCAGTACATAAAACTGGGCAGACAGAAGAGGAATGTATACACACGATACAAGGTAAGACTCACTAAATTAAATCACATCAACATACAAAAAAAAAACTTGACTGTAAATTAGGAATGGGGAATTGCAGGTAAGGAACTACTTTAACCAGATGGTTTTTATATACATTTTCAAGGGATATTTGCACAACTAACAAAGGGAGTACGTGCGAAAAACAGAGAGAGGATTTTTAAAATGATACAATGCTCTGGTAAATGCCCTAGCAAAAGAAAAACAAGTAACAATAAATCTAATGTGACAGACATTGCTATGCCACTGCTCATTCTTTTTGCCTTCCAAGACTTTCAGTCTTTATTTAGCCAGTCACCTACAGAAGACTGATATATTTACTACTCTCTTTGTACAGCATTCAGTACAATGGGGTCCTGTTCTTGTTGTGTTTATGGCACCATGATAACTTATTATTAAAGTAAGGTAATTAAATCCAGGCCAAAATATGCAACTTGGAGTGCTAGGCAAAAAGATGTTGGAGGGCTGAAGTGTCAATTCTGCTGGGTCCCAGCTCAGAAACCCTTGTATCATGACCACCACAAGCCAACTCTGAAATAAATTACCTTAATCCTCAGAGCCAGAGAATGTGACACATTCCACAGATTCACAGAATCACTCAAGTTGCAAAAGACCTCCAAGATCATCAAATCCAACTTGTGACTGAACATCACCACGTCAACTAGACCCACAGATGGTGACTCTGCCACCTCCCTGGGCAGTTCACTCCAATGCTTAATCACCCTTTCTGTGAATAAATTCTTCCTCATGTCTAACTATATTCCTTCCATAGGAAGGAATTTGCTATTGCTACGGAAGGAATGAGACAAAATAAACCAAAAGTAACTAGATCAACTGGTTACTTTTTTCACATACAAACCCCATTTTTTAGTGAAGAAAGTGCTTTTAATATCTCTCGGTATTTAAAAAAAAATCTGGATGGTTAAAAATCAAACAAATGAATCAGACAGATGATAACAATATTTGAAATCTATCGCTTTAGTTTTTGTATTTTACTAGCCCTAGAGTGAATACAAAGTTCTTTCACAAGTATCACAGATGCTTCTCCTTAAGTTGATGACTAATCAAAGCTGTGTAAGTTCTTCCAAAAGAAGAAAAAAGTGCTATATAGATTTGACAGCAGGGTACTTATAAAGAAGAGCTACCACAACACCTTCATCAACTTATAAAGGCTAAGAGAGGAAAAAACCGGAGTTGACAACGGCGACTGGAAATACGACATAACTTCTTGTCAGATAACACAAAAGGCACCAGTTACATCAAAATACTTCATAACACTATGCAACTTATACTACCTAGCAGCATAGAACTTATTTTAATTTTTTCCTGGTATTTTTTGTTCTTTTAACTAAGCCTGTACAGTCCATTCCCTCACCATGGCTCATTGCAAGACACACTGTGTTTGGCCATGGGTGTTTCATGGCGGACACCTCCCATTTTACACTCCAGTCCTTCTGTTCCAAGCACTGTTCAAATATGGCTCTTCCCCTGAAAGGAGAGATATGAACTTCAGGCTAGAAGCCAATCCACAGTCCCAAAGTTAAGACATTTGGAAATAAAACAAGCGCGTCCACTCAACATATTTCCAAACAAATGCCTGTAAAATGAAGGAAGTATTTATAACAAGGCATCTCCAGACAAAGAGAGCATATGTAAACACCTCAAGAAGCTCTGATGAACTATTCAAGAGATGCAATCTGTTTAAAGAGAAAACGCACGTGCATTGCAATGTCCATTTTCAAATCCAATCAGAAAATTTCATCAGACAACTCGTGCTGATGTCCCAGACAGTGTGCATGCACTGACACACATACAGGTATTACATAATGTGTGCACATCTGTGTAGATTATTTCCTTTAAATTAATTTAATTTGAATTAATTTAATTTTAAAAGCAATATATAAAAATTAAGATGACTCTTATTTGTGTCACCAGTCAGATAAAACAAGTAATTTAATTATATTTACATATCCCTTTATTGCACCATGTCTGGAATCATATTGGGCACTCTGGAAAGGATTTGGAAAGGGGGAGGCCGGGGGGGAAGGGCTTTTGGAAAGGAGAAGGCTGAAGGAAGCTGGAAGAGGTCCTGCTCCAGGGCAACAAAGCTGCACTGAGCACAAAGCTCAAATGCTATGAAAGAACAGGCAAGGAAAGAGAGATCACAACATTAAGAACAATAATAAACTGAGTGAAAATAACTAAGAGCCACCACAAATGCCACTTTTCTTTTTTTCCTTTCTTTCAAGTAGTCTGGAAAGGAAAAACAGACCTGAGGTGCTCTCTTCCAGCCAGGACACAGGCATGAGAGAAAGGGGAGCAGGGTGCAGAGAGCTTTATCATGGATGCAACTTCATAGATAGACCTGAGGAGCAGTGACAAATAACCTGCTCTCCCTGTCCGCACCAGCCATGGAAAAACCACATCTGTGTCTGAAAAGGTGATGGCAGAAGCCTTATTTCCCCAGATATTTGGTGAAGGGAGTGATACTGTAAACATCCAAGATTCATGGTGATGTGCTGCCTACCTCAAAAGCTCTAATGTCCCTTTCTGAAGGCACCTGCTTGCTCCCCCAGCTTTTCAAAGAGCACACGCTCCTGGTTTAGCAATCCTACTTGGCCAACGGTAAAAGGCAATAGTAGTAGTTCCCCTTGTGGAAAATTCCCCTTCTGGAAAACACACTGCTTCAGATCTCACATCAGCAGAGAGCTGTAAGAAGCAAGCACAGTATTCCATTTTGTACACATGTAGTACTTGAGGACTATCTATATTCCAAAATTCACAGGGGTCAGGTTTACATTAATGACACAATAAAGGAGAAGGGAAAAATATACTTGTACATCTACAGTGCTCAAATTATCTCCTAACTGCACAAAATCCTTTCTACTGTGATGGCACTCCAAAGCCTTCTGCACTGTGCTGAGCCTACACAGACACAGGAGAAGAATCCTATTTTGAAAAGGATTTCTAATTTAAAACAGAAGAAACAATTGTATATACAGCCGTAACTGTTCCTCATTACTCTTTAAGTATGCTCATTGAAGAGCTATTTAAACTATTCAGAGTTCAAGTCTAAATGACCCATGTCGGGTCCATCAATAGACAGAAAGTTGGACAAATCTCTCCTAATCTTTCCTTAGCACTGCAGCAGAAGCAATATTATATGCTAATTCAGAAACCTTATAGTGAGGCACATCATGTCATAAGCAGCATTTACAAATTACTGCACTGGCAGGTTTACATTACAGAGCAGCATGGGAGAGCTTTGCTTACTTCGTGCGTGAGTGAATGCACATGCACACATGAGCAACTGTGTACTTAACTCCTTTTCAAAGATCCTATTTTACTTCCTTGAAGTCCTCTCATTTGGGTTACAGAAACAGGGAACTTCCCACCCTCTGGACACAGTCTGTAGCAGTTTCAGCCTGGGCTCCAGTTGGCTTCTGTCTGGCAGCCACTGTAGTGATCTTTGAAAAGCTGGGGGAGCAAGCAGGTGCATTCAAAAAGGGCTTCAGCCACATGGCTTGCATTAACCAGTGTGACTTAAGAGCTTCTCCTGCTCCCACAAGGCAAGCCACAGTACTATTCATCCACACCTTTGGTATTGCAAAGGTAAAGTAATATCCTACAACAGCTTTTGAATCCCGAGGAAAAGGAAACAGAGAGCAATTAGTAAACAAATTCAAGTATAAGCTCATGAGTTGTCTCAAACCAAGCACCACTATCATCCTCCTGTAATGTTCACTGAAACCCTCTTCCAGGTTCCTGTTCACGTTTTTTGATAACTAGAGGTGTGATCACACACATCATCCCCTTTTCATACCAAGCCCAACACTGGGCAAACTCTGGGCTTACAACTATAACTCCAAGAACAGGAGTTACCTATCTGGTACTCCAAAGCAAATCCTTTTTACATGGCACAGAAGTCCAAGCCAGTGTGGAGTATTTTACTAAGTCTCTCGATTTTACAGCATGTTACTCAAGTACTGAATGCCACACCTCCCATCTCCCTGATACAGCCTTTATAACTAGCGGGAACATATGCACAGGGCAAGAATCTTCAAATTCTTGGTTCAAAAAACCCATTTGGCTCGAAACTTTCCTCTGGACTGGCATGATTTACCTCCAGAAAGCAACGAGTCCAGAAACTCAATTTAGAGACAGAATTCAGCTTGAAAAGACAAGAACAGTAACACACACAGGAAGTGTTTTATTATCACTTTTTCATAAAGCCCATTGAAGTAATTAGCAGAGTAGGAAAGGTGCTGTGCATGTCACCACTGCAATCAGAAAGTCTTCCCAACCCAGGAGAATGGGGAGACTTCAGCCAGACTAATTCCTTCACTTTTGCCCTTGTCTGACTCAGCCTAATGAAACACGCAAATTCGGCCAACAGTATTAATTTGAGGGTATTAATAACACTGCAGGAACCAGCAAAGAGCCTATAGAAGTTCCTGGAAAAAAAAATCACACCAAGCTGACTTCAGGAGCTTATTGATTCGACTGGAATCTCACAAACTCTCAACACACACAGATCAGCAAAGAGCCTTGCTCAGAAGGGCATCTTCAAAGTTGAGGTAGGTTTGAGCCCAGCCTCGAGGGAAAGGTGCAGCACACAGCAGAACAACACTGTGGTTTCCAGAAAGGTGCTCCAGGACAGCTTCACTGCCAGTTGTGAGCCAGGATCCTCATGGATGAAATCCAGCCATGAATAAGAAATGAACCTCCCACCCAGCACTCTGGGAGTCCTAGTGAGGGTCCCTCCACTTATGGTGTGCAATCCTAAAACATAAAAACCAAAACCCCACCTATTCCTGATACTGTGCATCTTAAATCACTAAATACATTAAAAAAAGCAGCACCTTGCTGTGCAAAGGCCAGCTGTCATTTAAATCTACTCTTGGAACTGAGTTCTCTCGTATTCTTTCTCTTAGGTGAGATATTTTGTGGTATCACTGTTTATACTTATTAGCAACGAGGGCATATTTGCTGCAAGATCAGCAGGCCATCCATGCCCTCCTCTAGACCTTCTTTTCACATCTTGAACTGTGAGAATCACAGCCTGACCCCTTCCTGCTAGCACACGTATGTCCCTTTTTTCCTTTTTTTTTTCTTGGAGACAGCAGTTTCTTACTCTGTCAGGGCAAGTAAACCAAGCTGGATAGAATAACAGTTCAATGAAGGTTTCATGATGAGCTTATTCCTCTTCATTAGCAGCAAGTGATGCATTTGCTAATTTTATTGCTCACGCATTAGCAAAAAACGCATTTGGCTGGCATTATATTTACAATAATGCTACTTGTGTATCAAAGCACTTCTTTTCAGTGGCCACAGACACCAAGATGAGGGCTTCCCACTGCTCCTCCTTCTACTAAAAAGATACATATATATTGAGTTATGTAGAAAACAGGATTTTCACAAATATTCACAGACTTTACAAATTATTTCTTAGACAAATTGGATATGAGGAACTTATAAACTGGGTATTTAGATGCAGCAAGAAGAGTTATGAAGTTTGCTGTCCAGGAATAAAGCCCCAAAGTACAGAAAAGAATTGTAATTGTGTCAAAGACTGGAAGAGGTTTTTTGCGCTGCCAGAGACAGCTGTTACCCACAAAGTTACATGGTGCTGCAAATTTGCAGTGCCTTAGTACTGTTTATTGCTCTTCTCCATATTCAACTCTACAAAATGAATTTTGCACCTATTCCTGTTAACAGTGCCTCTGTCATTTTTACTGAGCTACCTACTTAAGGCTTTACAAATTTTCTTTTACTTCATAAGATTTCAATATTTTAAGAATGATATTCCTCTACCTGCCTTTTCTTGTAACATTATTTCAGTTTGTTCAGTTTTAAATCATTAGAACTTTGAAGTGTTGTTTTAAAATCTCCAAGGCAAGGAAAATTTAAGTGAAGACAGCCAAATTAAGCTGCCCATTCATATTCAAGGTCAAGTACTAACAATTTTTCAAATAAGGTTCCAGCATATTCCTGATATGGCCTTCAGAAGTTTACGAGAGTTTGGCTCCCCTAATTTTTCTTTGGAGACTACTTTAGAAGAACTTATAAAACCTCCAGGATATCTGGCTGGAATGCATTACCAGTGAACTGTTCTCTCCTTTGAGGATTTGTACCACAATGGGACCCTAACTGCCATCAAGCAGCAACGCAGAGTCTAAAATAAAGAATATATGTGAGAAATGCAGCTGTACTGTGAGACAAATGAAGGCTACTTTCTCTCTCAGCCTCCCAGTGGAACACAGCACACCTCACGTGACTGAAGGAACATCTGGGTTTTATCTTGAGATAAGATTCCTAATATTTTTCTGTAGAGACACACACAGAATGCAAGTGCTGGGCAAGGCAACTTGCTGTATTTAATGTTCAGAGTAGGAAGAGGCAAAACTTTTACATAAAATACTATTTTAAAATTTTTCTTGGCATTTTGAATTTTATGAGTTAATTGTAACGCTTTCTTTTTTCCCCCCCAAATTCTCATTCAAAAATATAAAAAGGCATTTGTTCAGCTTTTAACATTTTAAAATCAATATGCTCAAGCTTGTAATGTAATATACACTGCAGCACTAGGGATCTCGTTAGACATTTTCCAGAACTCTCCATGAAGCTCTTGACTAAGTTTCATTAACTCTATCAAATACATATATATAACTACAGCTCCAAAAGTAAGAACTGCTATACAGCACCGACTGGCATTTAATGATTTTCAAGCCTACAAAAATATCTCTTTGTACTAAATGCTTTATACGACTCAAAGTTACCACAGCTTTCTGCAGTTGCAAGATAAAACTCTCAAATCTACCATGCTAGAGGCAAAAAAAAAAAAAAAAAAAAGAAGAAAAAGAAAAAGAGAAAGAAAAAGAAAAAAAAAAAGCCTCAGCTGGATAAAATATCTTAAGGCCCAGCTTTTTACATGTAAAGCAGCCGCAGCAAAATTATTCACATTCTTAGCACATAGCTGACCAGGACAAGATTCCACAGAGAGGTAAACAATTCCCCCAAGAGAGCAGCTGCATCTTCTTCACATCGGGAGCTACCAGGGGGAGGGAGAAAAGCCCACTGAGGTCCCCAAAACTGATGAGAAGCATGAAGAAAAGACTACTTCTGCTCTGTGATAATGATTCACTGCTCCTTTACGGTGCTCCATGAGAATAGAGAAGTGTAGAAAGAAATTAACAAATAAATAAATGTAAAATAAATTGAAGCCAGTTAGTAACACATACTTTAATTAGTGTCCAAGAGGAACACTGTAAGCAGGAATCCAACTCCAGTTCAACACAGAGAGTAGGGGATAAATATTAGACAGTGCTGAGCAGAACTGAAAGCAACTGAAACAACTAAGTCACCCAGCTTTGCTTTCATTGTGTAATTACTTTCAAAAGTATACATGAAAGTCTAAAACCAGTTCTTTCTAGGTTTTTACATTATCTCTGAAACTGTCCTTTTCCAAATTTTTCTTTTCCCCTTAACAGTATCTTTACTCAGTTCACCTCAATGTTACTTCTGATGGCTACCACCCAAGTGACACACTTTAATAGTCAAGACACACAGTCCTGAAGAAGCATCTTTCTCACTCCACTCCACTTACATGCAAAAGCTGTGAGATGTATTTTAGGTTGTTGCAAGAAAATAAATCCTCTGGGAAGATTCTCCTCAATGCCATCCCCTTAACATTAGTATCATCTCACAAACCTGCCACGAGCCATCAATGAAATCAGCACCGCAATGTAGAAAACGACCACATTAATACTTTTAGCATTCATAACTTACTATTCATGTATCTGTTCCAGCTGCAAGTGTGTTGGCAGAGAACTATTTCTGTCTTGGCCCTGGCTGCCTGTCACTTCTCCCTGTGCCACAGGTATTGCCTGGTTCTCTCTTGCCTGACCACACTTGCCACCAGAGCCAGCTGGGTTAGCACAGACCTGTGATTCAGCTGTTGAAGCATTTTGCCCCAAGACAGGGTTAACTCCAGCAGCAGCTCAGCTGGGGCAGCAAGACCTCGGCGAGAGGAGGAGTAAGATAACACAGCATGGAGCAGATGGCTCTCTCTGGAGCACAGCTGGAAGGAGGAGAGCATGTGAGTGCAAGGCTGAGCTTTCTCGGCATTTCCTCTGATGGTGGTTGACAGCCAAGGCAGCTGCCACCACTCTCAACTTCTCTGCTGCCTTCTGTGCTTTCCCTCTGTTGTACCCCTCAATTGTGCTCATGTCCCTCCTATCATCCCCCAAAGTTTTTTTTTTTTTCCTGGATCACTTCTCTGATCAGCCACTGCTCAGCTCTACAAACACAGTGCTGGCACAGCTTGCGAGAATGAATTGTGAAGAAACAGGAGGGAAGACGGGCAACACTGGCAGCAACAACAAAAGCTGCTCTCCTGGAGCTCCAGCCAGCTCCAGCTCCAGCTCTACTTCCTTCACACCAGCCTACAAACTTCCCAGGTGAAGGGAATAATGCATGTGATCGCTCAGACTGTAAGGTTTTTCCTTTTTTTTTTTTTTTTTTGCCTCTGTGCTGCATTAGGATTTTAATTGCTGTATTTTGTATGTTGGTATCATACGAAGTTTAACAAGCTAATCCCTCCCTTACTTGTGCAGTTATCACCCAATATTTCAAGGCAAAACTAGGACATTTTTCAGCAATACAGTTGATCATTTAAAAAGATATAGCCAAGGGGAAACAGTCTTACATGACAGGCTATAAATCAACATGTTAGACGAGTAATTTGAAACCACAGGAGAAGTAAAAAAAAAAATCTCACTGTATCAAGCCAATAAAAACTCTGTAACACTCTAGAATATATTGGACTTATTCCACAACAACTATATTTCTTATGAAAAGACAGTATTTTGAACTCTAGAGAAGTCTGAACCTGATTAAACTGAAACAAAGGAGAGGGAGGAAAGCAGAGTGGAGGACATGATTCTACTCATCCTTCCTTCACAACTGAAGTCTGAGGAACCTTTGATAAGGTTCAAACAAATACACTCTCTTGAATTAGTCACTTAGTGTTGACACATTTGCTTAGTATTGACACATTTACTTAGTAGTTCCCAGTAATGCTGGCAGGGAATCAGTATTCCTCACCTCCCTCTTTCCAGCCTCTACTCAGACTTCTAGGAGACTCTTATTTTCCAAAGCTTTCAACCTGTATCATTTGATAGGAGAACTGCCAATTGTTTTTCACACTTCATTATTATTATTAAGTTCAGTACTTGGCCAGTATCATTTTGGTAAATGCTCACTGATGACACCAATCTGGGAGGAGTGGCCAATACCCCAGAGGTCTGTGGAGCCCTTCACAAGGACCTCAACAGGTTGGAGAGATGGGCAGAGAGGAACTGTCTGGAATTCAACAAAGGCAAATGCAGAGTTCTGGCAGAGGAACAGCCCCAGGCACCAGCACAGGCTGAGGGCTGACCTGCTGCAGAAGGACCTGAGGGTCCTGGGGGACAACAAGCTGTCCATGAGCCAGCAGTGCCCTCGTGGCCAAGAGGGCCACAGGGATCCTGGGGTGCATTAGGAAGAGCAGGGCCAGCAGGTCAAAGGAGGAGATCCTGCCCCTCTGATCTGCCCTGGAGGAACATCTGGAGTGCTGTGTCCAGGTCTGGGCTCCTCAGTACACGAAAGACACAGAGCTGCCAGAGGGGGTCCAGCAGAGGGTTATGAAGATGATTAAGGTGCCAGAGCATCTCTCCTGAGTAGAGACTGAGGGAGCTGGGCTGTTCAGCCTTGTGAAGAGAAAACAGAGGGGACCTCAACAACGTATACAAATATATAAAGGGAGGGTGTCAAGAGGATGGATCCAGGCTCTTCTCAGTGGTGCCAAGCAATAGAGGACAGCAGGCAGAAACTGATGCACAATAGCTCCACTTGAACTTAAGGAGGAACTACTTTACTGTACGGGTGACGGACCACTGGAACAGGGTGCCCAGAGAAGTTGTGGAGTCTCCCTCACTGGAGATATTCAAGAACCATCTAAACGTAAATCCTGTGCCACATGCTCTAGGATGGCCCTGCTTGAGCAGGGAAGTTGAGCCAGATGACCCACTGTGGTCACATCAAACCTGACCTGTTCTGTGGTTCGGTAATTCTTATAATCATCATTTTTACAGCCCATGCTCAGTTGCACAAATACTATTTGAAGACAGCAGTGTTTCTTCTAAGATCTTTAAGGGTGCAAAATATTAAGAAACAAAATGAGACAAGTGATCACTTTTCTTCCTTGAGTAACATATTCTTAAAATTGAGGCCTACAGCAAAACCACACTGAGCAATATTCTTCTTGAGTATTTCAGAAGCAGAATGAAAACTGGCCCGTGCTTTAATGGGGTAACATCTGTAGAAACAAACCCAACACTACATGGCATGGGAGGGAGAATTCATAGGACAGAGTTCCAGAAACTAAGACTCAACAAGGTGCAGCAGTGCACAGGTGAATGTCTTGATTTCTGCATGAAGTAAAGTTCGACAAAGCTGCCAAAGGTAAGGACATATGCCTGGTTAGGCAATAACACTTCAACTTCCTAAACTTGCCCTAAGAGAACTGGGTGGAGACAATCCTCCTACTGACTGCTAACCTGCCAGCATGTTGCCAAGCACTGCGAAACATGTCCCTGCATCCATACCACACTGCAGGTTCATGGGAAGATCTGTGTTTGTGTTCTCCAAGCATGCCAAGTACAAAACAAAGTTAAGCCTCCATGGTGATGATACATGGAGACAGTCCCCTGTGTTTTGATGATCAGGTTCATTCTACACTGAGAGTCATCTTGGAGTAGTTTCTACAGCTCCAGAGAAATGATCTTTCCTCACTTCCAGTTACTTGTGCTTCCAGCTGTGTGCATGTTGCCCTGGACAGTGCTATGAGATGCAGAAGCACAGATGCAGTGACTCCTGAACAGCAGTGTTGAAGCAGTGCTTCCAAGGCCAACATCTGCTTCCTGTAACAGGCATTGTAACTGTCTATTCCTCTTATCCAAGGCATCCATCAGCATTTAAAATTGTTGGCATTATGGTTAATTACTTTTAATCAAGCTCTCCAACGTCTGCCATCACCTTCAGAGACTAACCACAGAGGCCAATGGCAGGCAGGCTTAGAAGTATGTGCATACATATATATATACACACACATACAAAACTATGTGTGAAAACCTGAATTCAGGCATGTTTTTCCACAAATGAAATGCATAGGATTTATGTTTCAGAACATGCAATAGCTGAGATTGTTGGAACTATCCGAAGTACTGCCTTGCAAAAGAAAACAGTAATACAGCCGTAGTAGTTCCATATGCAGCCCATTACTTGAGTGACTATAATGATCCTTGTATATCAATTTTAATAGTCGGTTTTCAACTTGCAGCTTTTCTCTGCAAATGTTTAGAGCCAGGAAACTATAGCAGAAGTACCCTAAGCCCTAATAATCTGACAGCCTAAATTTTAAACAGGATGTATGTGCTAAAAGCCAAATGAGCTTTCCATGAGTATTACAATGCTTCCATCTAAGCAATTTCTCTGCCGAGTGACTTTGCAACCTGAAGTGTATGGACTGGGACATCTCACCAGCTGATTACTCATTTACTCCTGCCCTGAGCATTTAGCCATTTTTTCAGTACAACCTCAAGGCCTCGTCTTGTAGAATGTTAAATAAGCAGACAGTAATAACAACAGAGATCTCAATGCAAACAATAAAACCACTGAACGTCATGATCCTTTCATCTTTTTTGCATTGCAGCCTTCTTACGTCTCTACTCTAGAAAAATCAATCCAGCTTGATCAATCCAGTCTTGTGGGTAGAGAACTAATTTTTTACAATGATATTGCACCAAACAGCTTTACTCCAATGTCAGGGTGAAATGGTGACTTTTTATTTCATTATCACTGCAATGCAAACGTGAAATCCAAAGTGAACAGTAAAACTTTTGTTTAGCCATTTACACTGGTAACACCATCCACATCACCCCAAGGTTTCAGCAGTCTCTAACATGCAGGTCATAAACCAAAGATCTTGTTCTGCTAGGAAAGGTGTGATCATTTTTTTTTTAATAATGTCATTACAAATGCTTGGAAAATTCTGTGAACACTGACATAATTTAGAGAAGAAAGAGGGAAAATACCAGGTATGCTGCAAGTTACAGGAATATCTTGGCTGGTGATTATAACTGGTTATTCAGTCGTCCATGCAATCTGAAATCCAAGCTACCAATATTAAAGAAAATTGAACATACTTCCATTTAAAGTGAAAATCTGTGCCAAACCTTAAGTCTGAGTAAATGGACTTAGCATGTGTGTGTACTGGTGAAACAGGAGGACTCTTTTATTGCTCAAAATAGGCAGCAAAATTCTGGCCCGATGAAATCACTGGGAATTTTACAGCTGATTCAAGTGAGGGCAGAAATTCAGCTCACAAATCTTCATATTCTAGCATGGTGGGGCTGGGGATATGATCCCAGCCTATATGCATATTTGATCTGAAATCCCAAACACACTGCTCTTCTTTCACATCTCACTGCATTCTGCACAGCGGTGCTCAGACAACAGACGGGTTCTGAGCAGATTCTGGAGGCAAAAAGTTTACTTTTTGTCTTCTGACCCAAGTAACCAAGCTGGACCCTCTGTTGTTACAGGTGGGGTCTGAGGAAGGAGGACACTGTTACTCCATAGCTGATGAAATTAAAAGGCCTTCCCATCCCCCTGCAGCACTTCCTGCAATGCTCCATACACTAAAAGTCGTAGAACACTACAAGCTGGATCACAGCTCAGTGCATTCCACTGCACTTTGTCACGCTTCCCTGACCGATACTATGCCAAAAATTACTAGCTTTAACAGTTCTCTGGTGAATAAAAGAGCTTTTGCAACTCTGAAACAGAGCTGAGTTTTTAATTCATGTTAAATCTGCTTTTCTGTTCTGAAGGAACATTTTTAATGCTGCCTGTAATTCCCCTTCTGTGCTTTTTTTACTTCTGTAGTGACTTTTGTGAAGCTAAAGGAAAAATTCAAGCTGACTAATTTTAAAAGCCTTAAAGAGACCTCTAAAATACGCCTGAAGGAAGTAAAAATATGACCTAGCAAAATATAAAGATGAAAAAGATCCACATCACATTCATATAAATTTAGAAATACATGGCAACAAGATTCACAAGAAGGCTACCACAGACAAAAAAACCCAAAGTACAGTTATCAACTGAGCACAATCTTGCTGCCCAAGACTGCTGAGGACTGCAAATGCCTTCTACTCAGATACTCTTGCAGTATAGAAATATGCCTTAAGAACCTTTCCCTTTTAATCTTTTATGCAAAACTCATGCCTACAATTACCAAAAGTACTTGCTTATGAGAACACTGTAACACAAACATAAGCACTTAAGAGAGTAAAATGTCCATTATGGCAATGCTTGACTCCTCTCCAAAGCAGAATACCAGCATGATGCATGTGCACCCAAAAAAGGGATCCTGCCTCTCTCCAAGGCAGTTAACTTTGCTCAGCAGATCAAGAACTGATGGCTCCAGCCCATTTTTGGAACAGTGGGTTTCACTATCCAACCCCATCTCCAGGCTGACTTAGAAACACGCCTGCCCTGATTTCTCCTTGCATATGGAAATAATAAAGCTATTTTTACATGAAAAGCAAATCCTTTATTTTCTCAAAAACAAGAACAATCAGTGCAACAAGCACAGAAGCCAGGCGTTTGGAATAGAGGAGGGTGTTACCTGAAAGTACAAAAAGCAATTAAGCCTTGTGAGCAGAACATGTGGGCAGAATGGGGGGTTAAGCATGAGTTTAGACAGCAAGCAAACAAAAAACTGAAAAGAGGGTGGGAAGGAGGAATGTAAGGTAAACTGGAACTCTTAAATTCAGTAAGCTAAGGTGAGGAAAGCACCTCTGCAGTGATACCAGCTAGAGCCAGCAGCAGGCACACACTGGGGGAACTCTGGTGGGAACCCCACATGGCTCTTCTTGGTTTGCAGGGAGCAGTTCAGGCTCAGGCTGCTGCTTCAGTCCCCCTGCAGAGTGGAAGAGAAGGGCTCTCCCAACACCCTGAGCATGATCTCTTCAAGCCAGATACTCCAGTTTGCCATTAATGGTTGAGCTCAGCACTACCATCTTGGAGATCCAACTGCCCTTGCCCCTCTCAAGTAAATGCCAAATATCATCCTCTTATCACACACACAATTCCTGTTTTTTAGCAGGAGCTCCATCCCTGTTATGCTTCCCATTGGCCATCATCATTGTCAGATATCACTCTCCTGTCAGAGTTTAAACCCCAACACCAATACTTCCTCTATCCATTAGTTGCCATGGTCTGCGAGTCAAAAAGTAAACAAAAAAGAGCCTCTTCTCAGACTGGGAAACCACAAAGCTACTATGTGAATGCGGCAAAACAAACTAGCTCTCTGTTTAGTGGCAGGAGCTTCCCCAAATTCACGGGCTCAACAGTTTGTGTGCAAGGAGGGCTCCACTAGTTCGACTCAGGGCTTTGTCTAATGCTGGACAACAGTCCTGCTTCCCCAAGTTAATGGGAGAGAGGGAGAGAAGGAAGTTATATGCATGGCAGAAACGAAGATAACTGGCCTGCCCCAGCCAGATGTAGATGCTGTGCTGATGGCTGCTGCTGTTTGGCCTGTGTAGGGCAGAGTGAAGAGTTCATACCCCATTACATAGTGGCGAGCTTGGGAGCACAAACTCTCTTGCTCAAAGCAAGAAACGGTTCTTCACAAAAACCCAAGAAATCCTGATAAGCATGTAGCACTGCTATTTGCCCAAAATAATGCTCCTGGAGGTGCTGAACACATACGAGGACACTCTGGCCCTCCCAGGAATCTGAGAGAAGACACCTCAAAGCAGTGCTGTGTCCCAGACTCCCCCTCCTAAGCATTGGTGCTCCAGGCTTGGGGGCCAACAGATTCTCCCTGGCAGCAAATCTGAGAGCCCAATTCTGCCTGAGTGAGGAGCAGGGCCTGCAACAGCAAGTTCTCAACCTCCAACAGTTTCTAACACTTACAAATCACAGAAAAAGTTCCTGGAAAAATCTGTTGGAAGGGATTTTACAGCACCAACGTAATACTGAAAAAATACTTTTTCTAGTTACTTTCATGTGGTTAAGAGCCCTGAAGGTTCACTTCTCAGCAAACAGAGAGATGAGGGGCGGGGGGAAGGCACACCAACGCAAATGAAAATTCTTGTGGTTTGCTTTCGAATTTGCTGGCACTTCCCAGTGAGGTCCTCTTGTACTATGGGGGGGAAGCTGGCTCAGCACGTGTCCTGGCTGACACTGATGACTTTTGCCCACTTGTAGATTCCCAGGCTCCAGGTCTTCAATTTGCACTGCTGAACACTGCACCAGTAGCTTCTCTCCACTATTTGCATGACCGCAACACCACATGTTCCACAGGTTTGTCATAAAACACCTTCCAGAAAGCACTCAGTGGACATGCTGCTTGCATTAAAGAACATAACAAAAAGATTTTCTAAACACCAGGGATGGCAAATGTGCAAGAAATGATCACAGGAAGGAGATGGAAGTGAGTTTCCAGCATAACAACTGCTGAAGCACCTGGAAGAATAAGAAAAATTTCACCCTGCTCCAGCACACAGCCAGCAGGTTGCTACCATGCCTGGGCAGCAGAGATCACATGGGCAATCAGGGGAGCATTTAAAATACAGGGATCATCATCATCAAACTGTGCTGGAAAACCAGGAAAAAAAAGGCTCCACCAAGGTGTAATGCATATCGTTTGGAGCACTCATTTGGAGCCAGGACAAAACCAGCCCAATATGGAGTGAATTTATCTTGATTCAAAGGTCTCTGTCTTTTGACCACAAGTTTTTATATTTTTAATTGGTACAAGCAGATTTTTTTTTATTGTAAACAAGGATACCTCACACAAATTAGTATTTCAAAGGTTCCAATTATGTTGATTGAATTGGATTTTATACATCTTTTTCAGGCTGATGTCTGGCAGGATGGTGGAATGAACACAGCAACTGTGGCAATGCTGGAAGAAAAGCATGAATAGGACAGGTGGCTGCTGTAAGCACAGCCTATGAAGCCCTGACACTGAATGGAAGAAAAGATGCAGAAACAAAAACATACAGGGTGTGCTGGCAAAGTCACATTACACTTGCATCTATAATTCTTTAACATGTCCCACCAAAGTTTTTTGATATGAAAGAGTTATTCCTTAGTAGTTTGCAATTATATTAGAAAAGATCAACTCATTTAGGGTATTCAGAGGCATATAGAGAAAGGCCTGTAGGAAGTACTGAATATTAGTCATTCAAACCAATGAAGCAAAAAAAGCAATGCAATAGGACAACAGGTAAAGAATGGAAGGTATAGACTTGAAATAGCCTGAAAGATAAGAACTGATACAGTGGGAAGGCAAAACAAAACAAAAGGGAGGGAATGAAACTGCAGATCAGCAACAATGATCTCTGAATCTCTGCTGACATTTTCTTTTGTTTTGAAATAACCCCCGTCCAACTGATTCAAATAGTGGATAAAATCGTAGCCATATAAAGACTTTTACAGGAGTAATTTCACACTGCTAGTTCTCCTTCCAAAGTCAGTCTCTTTAAAGGGCAGAAACTTAACCATATTGTCACCCAGTAGCAGTAGTCTTCTTTCTAGCACTTATTCATGTGAGGTGCAAGACCCTGCATCTTTGCATGCTTTGGATTAAATGAGCAATTTACAAACTCAATCTGCATTAGAATAATGAAGGATATAGAAAAGGACGATAATGAAGGGCATAGAAAACAGTTCCAAAATACTTGGTCATTCAAGCAGTATACATTTAAATCTCACCATTTTCCCAATTCCCACTGTATTTGTATTTCTCTGAGTGCATAAGTGACTCTGTGTATCACAGTAAGTTTCACACATGCACACATACACTGATAACAATTAAAGACAAAGCAGCAGCACAGAACAGAGTTATTTTCCCAGGCTGTCCTTGCCACGGCCATTACCTGATTCACAAAGTTCTGGGTACACAGCGTTCTTTGGCCTCAGCCTTCTGAAAATTAATTGACCTAGAAATAATTTTTTAAAGTATTTTCATATCCTCTCTCATTCTTTTCATCCTTCACCTCCCTAGGGAAATATTTTTAATTACGTGGATTCACTCAAAATGAAGAGCACAAGTTTCTCATCAGGAAAAATCCATCTCTTGCACTGCAGGGAAGCAGAACATAGCCTCAAACATTAGAATATTGTTTCCTTAGACTGAAAAATAAATCTTCAATGCAGTATCAAATCCTGTGGATTAAGTTCTTCACAAACAGCTGGTACCATGCAGACACTGCAGTGATCCCAATACATTTATGCACACATGCATAAATGTATGAAACCAAATTTCTGTGTGTCAATTTGTAACCCGGAAGTTTCTTGTGAAGTGCCAGTGACTGCCCAGATGGCAGGACAAGACTATTAGGAACAAAACAGTTCTGCTGCACTGCAGCCATAGCTGGGAGACTCCACGAAGATCAGAGCTGACAGAACCACCTCAACAGAAGCTGCCCAGTAACATAAAGTCAAAACCATTCCTACCAGAAACAGTATTTTGGGTGATGTGCAGCAGATGTGTAGGGCAGGCAGACAGCAAGAGTTCGACTAGCTGACTTTCATCAGGCTTTTATTAAAACATCTTCTGGAGATGGGAAATTGGGATCCCTCTGAAGCCTGGACAATAGGAGACTGCTACGATAATACCACAGACCACAATGCTACAGCAACTTCAGCCTCTAATTTGGTAATCAGAGGCATTGCTAAATTATTCTTTTTTTTCCAAAAAGCTAGAGAATTATAAAAACTTAGAAATAAGGGCCAGCATTTCCCACTCTAAGCCTCAGCTCCAATCAACATAAAAATGTCAGCTCTAATCTACGCTCACAATTAGGTTATGAACAGAAGCAGGAGTGAAAGAAGTTAGACGTATTTCAGGTGCTGTACACATAACCCACGTAAGTTTAAAGCCCAAGTTAACACAAACATGTGCAGCTTTAAGCAAACAATGATCATAGGTCTGTCCCTGCTTGATTTTACTAGTGCAAACTGCATTTGTTCCAGCAGTACTTGATTGGACATCTACCCTAGAGTAGCTAATAGCCACAGACAGCTTGTAAGCCAGTCAGAACTCTTTCTGAGGTCAAAGAAAGGAAAACCTGGGTCTCCCCAGCTGTTTCTTATGAGTGATTCAAGGCAATGGTAGGGAATTAATGGACATATCCACTACAGGAGAAAAGCATCAGTTGGCACCACCAAGTGAAAAGATTGGAAGGGCTCTTTCACATCTCATCTACTTCAGCCAGCACTTGCAAGTCACAGAGACAGGCAGCACCCAAGGAGCAAAGAGTGCAAATACTGGAGCCTGATTTATGGAAGATTAGGGGGACACAGGGACAACACACATGGGACACAGACATTCTATAGGAGTTGCCACCACAAGCAGCTGCTGAGCAGAATTTGAATGCTGGGCCCACAGGAGCACCAACAAGGTGTGGTCTGCTCGAGATGGGGGTACAGCAACAAAAAACTGAGGAAAAATGAATGTAATTGTGCATTGTGTATATTTGCCCATGCTTTGGGAAAAAGAAAATTAATTTGAAAAAAATCACTCCATAGAAGTATGGCACATACCTGCATGAGTAGCAATGAATTTTTATTTTCATTGTGCTGATATTCAATTAGCAGCTTTAACATAAGCTTTTAATTAGTTTTGTAACTACTAAAAAACATCCCTAGGTTGAATTGAGTTCTAAATGTACACCTTGACCTACCCCTAAAGACTGTAGCATGTAAAAGTCTTGTATCAAATCCCTCTGCTGAAATCTCTCTGTCATTCAATTTCTTTAAGAAATTGAAAAGAACCACCACAGACAAGCAAAAAACACCCCACTTTCCCCTCCCAATGCAGAGATGCTATTTTTCAGTCTTAGTATAGACTGTAAAATCACATTGGTTCGTCTCAGATACAAGCTGAAAGAACAGCAGAGATTTAGGCTGAAAACAACATAAAAATGCAAAAGGAACAGTTACACCCTACTACTATTGTGATATCGGCTTCCTGTAAGAATAATAATGGCAATCTTCACTTTTGCTCACAAGGGCTTTTTATTAAGACACTGAAGTAAACGCTTGTGCACATTTTTTAGTGACTGTGAAGAAGCAATTTCCTTTCTTACTTAGAAAAAAATATCCATAGCATTCTACTGGCAATTAAATTTTAATAAATTCTACTGGCAATTAAATTTTAATAAATACAATTTAAGTATCCAGTGCACATTAATCCTGTACCCTGTTATAGTAAGATACAATTTTATATGTTTATAATAACTCCCAAGCTTCTAGAATGTTTATCTGATATGAGGAATAGGAAAGTTTAAGATAACTCAAGATTCCCACTTATGTACAGTTGAAGTCTAGCATCTCATTCCTGTCCTTTCATTTCACATACAATCCTACTACCAAGATGTAATTTATTCTATAGTTGATAAAGAAGAAAAAAAGACTAACAAGAATTAAGGGCAGAGTTTAAAATACTCTTGTTCAGTGCAATATTACTTCCCAGCTGCCAGATCTTGTCATGCAAAGGAGAACAAGCAATCATTTACGACTGTTAATAAGTATTTCCACTACCACAAAAACTCAAGAGAAAATACTTTTCTCCCTCCTGCAGGACAAGCATATTCCAAGCTATGCTCACACAGAACAATACCAGGAGTACCTTCTCAAATACATTGTGGGAGTTGTGTCATGACACAGAGAATCTAAGTATGCTCACTAAGCCAGTATCATCAAGAAGTGACAGAAACATAGCCTGGAGACAAGAGAAAAGGCTTAGGAGAGAAAGGTGTCAGAAGCTATCAGCTGAAAAGCAATCTCCACCTTTTGCTTTCAGCCCCTGGAAAGCTATGACTCACTTTTTTTTTCTGAAGCAAGTAAGAATGAAATTACTAAAGTTGCTAACCTCAGGCATATTAGTGGGAAAACACATTCCGTTACAAGCTTTGATGGAAGAACACTGCATTATACTGGAAATCTCTCAGAAAGATTGAAACCAAAAGGGAGGATAGAAAGAAAAAAGTGTAGGAAAAGGTTATGAAACAAGCCCTCAATACATTTAGTAAAGAGAAGGCAGAGTGAACAACTTACCTTCAAATGATGGATGCAAATGGAACACCCAAGAGGCTTTTGGCCTGAATTATCAGATCTATTTCAGTTACTAAAATAAAACCTTTCTCCTGCATTCACCAGTGAGTGCCCTCATTTGAACATCCCTTTTTTCTCCCTGTAACACAAAATACTTCTACAAGCAGCACAGCTTGTAATGACTTGCACCACACTAGCTCAGCTGGTCAGAGCATGGTGCTGACACCAAGGGCACAGGCTAGATCCCTGTATGGGTTATTCACTTAAGGGTTGGACTCGATGATCCTTGTGGATTCCTTCCAATTCAGAATATTCTGTGATCCTCACCTTTAATGTATCTCCCACAGAACAACCCAGGCAATCTTATAACAGCTCATTCTTCAGTCATTTTTCATTAACCAAACAACCTGAATGAAACAAATGAAAACATCCAGAAGATGACTAAGATATTCACCCTGGGCGGGGAAAACTCCTTACACCAGTAAAGTTTACTCAACCAAACACAAAATTTTGTTACAGGACAGGCCAATGTTATGGAATAAATTATCTTATTTGCTATTACAAAATTTTCTGTCCCTCACCTTGAAGACAAGCTGTCTTTTTAGACTTGTCCCCTTAACAAATATATCACAACAGATATTTTACTACAGCAGAGCTTCAGCAAGTCTGTTACCAAAACAAAACTCTACACTGTATCTGCCTCCTGTCATCACTCCAACAACATGGCGAGAAGTCCTACTGCTCAGTGACACACTGCTGGATGGCACATGGATCACAGGTGGACAAGCATGTCCTGTACAGAACAGGAAGAACAGAATACTAGTTCTACATGCTAAATGCAAAAAAGGACTTTTTGCCCAAGCTCTATTTGGCAGAACAGAATTTCCTTCACTTAAAGAACTACAAATATTTGTTCAAATTGAGAGAAATACTTTATTCCCCATTCTCAAAACCTGAAACCAATTGGCATTCCCAAACCAGGGTAGAATCTTTGCCAAATGGTTCAATAAAAAGAAGGTAAATCATGATGAAGAGATTGAAAGAATCCTTGAATGCAAGGAGGAATTAAAAACAAACAAACAAACAAACAAACAAAAACCACTTCTACAGACTGAATCTCATGAATTCAGCGTAACACTGATGACAAGGTAATCAACCTGATATTCTTACACACATTGCACCCTTCCACAGACACCATTCCATTTCCTTGAAAGACACTACCATTAGTAACCAATGGACAGATCTTCCCCTTCAAAATATCCTGATATTGGCACAGGGGGTACATGTTTTACTGCAGATACTTATAAAAGCCTCTGGAGAAAATGAAGCATAAAAACTTCTCCACTTCACATATTCATAGTTGTACAGCAGATAGCATCTTACTGGCAGTATATAGCCTGTAAAAAATCCTAAACCATGATTTTTTTCTTAAAAATAGCTGCCCAAACAAATCATGTCTAGAAATCTTCACCCAGAAAAGGCACCCTTTGCTCAAAGGAAAGTTTGCTCGAGGGAAAGAAAAAAACCCCTACCAAAATGACAAATGTGTAACATTCCACAGTTCATCTAGAACTGCTGCAGCCCACTCTAAATTACAATGTCAGCGGCTGTTCATGCTCCAAGGAAGTACAGTAAGTACAGTACAGCCCATTCAGGTTGTCGGAATGCCACTGATCATACACTCAATTGCATCTATTCATCAGAAACACTCAGTCCACAACAGCAGCTGCATTTACCACCACACCCCAAAGGCCGCCCAGTTGCCCCAGGTGATTCCAGCGGTCTGCCAGCCCACAGGACTGACTCTCCACACTCTTGTCCCCTACAGTGACTGCAACTTACACTTCCAAACCCAAGGACTTTTATTTACTAAAGAATGGCATATTAGGTGTGTTTTTGGCTTCAAGCTTTTACAACGAAAAAGGTCTGGTTTTTTGCAGTCATGTTCTGTGAATTTCAAAACTATTTAGGCTGCACTAATTAATTTTGATTGAAACTCACTCAATAATTACTGTTGAAAACATTACTTAAGCAAACAACAGACAAGTTGCTCCATTTGTTTCAGAAAAGCGATGACTAATTATGTCATGTGTATTTTGGTTTTTTAGCTCTTAAAAAAAAAAAAGATGTAATTGTGGCTTCTTTCAGGTCAATAGTGAAGTCCCCATTGAGTTTATGGGATCAGATTTCACTGTAAAACCATAAACTGCACAATAGCTGAAAAATAAATCTTTCTGGAAGAAAACAGATAATTTAAAAGAATACTGGCAACTTCCTAACCAATTAAAAAAAAAAAAGTCTGTTTTCACATGTAACACCTATATGACTGTAACTGAAAGAACATGAGAATTTGATATTTACTTTACAAATTACACTGCATTTCATATACTTGTGAAGCCTACCAATTGGTTTATAATGAACTTCCTGGCTGTGTAGGACTTTCATAGAGCAAGAGTGAAGTAATAAAATGTTATGTTTCCTTTTTATTTAATAAAACCAATTTCAATTTCATCTTAAACCTTTAGAGTCACTTTAGGCAGAAGAGAGAGCTACAAACCCCAATAAGCAACATCTCTTGTAGGATGTGACATGGTCGTTGTTAAAATCTATCCATGCTACAGATAAGAAAGACGAGTGGAGCTACTAAGAGTATTAAATGGAAGTATCCTTTCCCTAGCCTCTAAAATTCTTCTCCTTTTCAATTGTCACTACTTTCCTTCATCCCTCCAAAAATATTATGGTCTAATAAACAGACTGAAGAGGAATCCTGATCCTCGCATGCTGTCCATCACAACATTTCCCACAAGGTTACTGTTACTTTTCAGTTCCATCTAGAACACCAAAAAGCATCAGCCTAAATCCAGCTGGAAAACGGAATTCCCACAAGATCAAACTGAGTGTTACAGCCCTCAAGTCCTTCTTCACAGCTTCCCAGAATGCTCAGGATTAGAGCTTCTTGTGACAAACTGCCAGACACTTCAGGATGCTTGCAGCTGCTGAACAGCTGATTTGTACCATAAAGTAGGATCGGGAGGGGTAAGATTTTGTATTCTGCAGGCTTGCTCTATGGAAGGCTCAAGTAGAACATGAGCTGTTCATGGACTGAAATCCTTAACCTCAACAGGGCTGGTCCTGGCTTTTGAAAGGGGCAGGTTGGATGTGGGCTTCAATGCCCATTTACCAACTTCACATGAGCATGGGGTTCAGAGGTAAACAGAAACATCCCCAAAGAAACTGAAGCTGACTTCTCTGTTAAATCAGAGACCTGTTAGCTGCCTACAGGACTACAGAACATGTCCACGTGGTAGGCATTGAAAGGCTTTGATGTACAATCACTGATTTACAACAAATCATGATATGAAACAGTTCAGCATCTGATTCAAAACAGCTCATGCACCAGGGGGAAAAGAAGAAACTAGAGGTAGTAATCAGGTCTGTCACCCTACACCCTGCCATCTCCAAGGTCAGATACCATTCACATCATCTCAAGAAGCTCCACTCATTCACAACCCTTCAGGACAGTGAATCTGCATGTGGTCTGGACTCACACTAGGAAGCTCAGTATTTTTATTCTTAGGATTCCAGTCTTGAAACCTCTATTTGGACTCTAGCCTTATGTGATCCTGGTTAAGCCTAGACTTGAGTGCCAAACACACTTAAAGAATGGGCCAAATAATGCCATTGCCAGGCAACAAGCCACAGCTAGGGAGAAACAACAAATGGGGGGATGGAAGGATCATGGCCGATGAGGAGGGACAAAAAAAGCCCAACTGAAAACGTGAGCAAAATTTAAGAAGCAAAAATCTCCACATCAGAGTCAGAACTGGGTTCAATGCTCTAGAAGCAGCAATACCACTGTATGAACATTGAAGTCAAAATAGCTGAATACATAAAAAAATTTACACATATACTTCATTGCACTGCTTTGAATATCAAGACATTTTAACAGGTGTTCAGGTATTTCTGTTTATACATTGGCTTAACATGACTGTGCTGCAGTGTGCTCGAAGTACTTTCCAAGATTTCAGTCCAACAAGCCAAGTTCTATGTGTGAACGATTTGTCCCTGTAACCTACCAAATGTGCACTTCCAATTCAGAATCCAGCTGTGCTCATTTAACCTTGGCTCATATGCACAGGGAGTGTTCCCATCCTAAACAGCTAGGGAAATTTAGAGGCTAGAGCTCTAAAAACCACTGTTTCCATGGCATACTAGAGATCAGAGAAAATTCTTGGCTCCTCCAGATAAATAATTCAGTACAGCATCTTGGTTCACTGGACTAGCAAGTGTTTAGTTGTTCTGCAGCACTTCTTATTAGATATGCAATCTACTCTAGCTCTGATTATCTTGTATAGCATAAACTCTTCGGCATAGAAACAGCACTAATTAATACTTATATAGCTCCAGGGAAACACATATTGTTATACTGTTTATAATAATGCTTGATGTTAGTTTTGTTTTACAGAACCAGAATATAGTCTCGGAGAGGCAAGAGATTCAAATTCAGTCATGAGTGAATGGGGGCTAAGTTTCGAAATCAAGGAGATGCCACTGAAAGCACTTTAGTTTTAAAATCTCTCCATTTTGTATCAAGGACTATAAATGGAAATATTTCAGCTTGTCAACAACTGCTATTTAATCACAAGGGAAAAAAGGTGTTCCTATAACACTCAGAATCTGAACCCAAACCAGCATTTTTTCTCTAGAAAGCAAAATTTTGAATTACTCCTGGACAGAGGTGAAAGCTGACATCAACACTGGAAGCACTAGCAAGATGAATGCAGCTCAGCACAAAGAGACTGCGTTCTGCACCACATGAAAGGTCTTTGAATTAAGAATATATTCTAGCATCAATCCCAGGATGACAAAAAAAAGCATCTCTGCATCAAGTCTCTGATCTGAGCAGTGCTACCACCTCTTAATAGAAGCAGAGAAAAAGACAAAGAAAAGGTGTGGACAGAACCACTGCAGTCAGCTGAATATTCATCCAATCCCTTCTGCTTCTGGCCAACAGCAAGTGAGATTCTTCAAATACCAGATACTGTGTCTATCATTTCTTACAGTTATTTCTGACAGGGCTGGGCTTAGATGTGCTAGACAAAATTCCACCCTATTACTCACAACTAAGGCTTGTTACTAAACATTGCAGGGAAAATGAACAAGAAAGAAAAAAGAAAAGAAAGATTAAAAAAAGATAAGCTACCCAGTTCACTCTCATATATCAACTGGGGAAATCATAGAAGAATCCTACAGGTCACCATGACTGTCTTTAACATAAATGAACCCCACATTGGGCACATCTGTCCCCAGTAAGTCCATCTACTCTGCTGCTCCTGCAGCAAATCGACTGCCAGAAGAATCAGTGCATTTCCATGACTTTGACAGCCCCCATCAAAATCCATTCTTTGGCCCAGAGTATAAACTTGTTTTGACAGCAGTGCCAGTCCCTGCTCTCAACTCATACGTACCTGATCACAACCTGCATTCACCAGTTCCTGGAGCATCTGCCTGTTGACTTCCACGGCTGCTGTGGTGCTTGATTCATTTGCAAAGGGCAGCAGAGAATATCTGATTTCTCGCAGAGCTTTCTGATATGGTCCAAACTTGGGTGTTTGTCTCATCTGCTGCTGTCTAGCAGCATCCTTCCCTATTAAAATCTTAGGGTCCAGAGAAGTTTCACTGCCTGCTCCCATCGGCAGTCCCTGACCTGAAGATTTGGATGGCTGCTTTAAACCTTCTCGAATCTCTTGCAACCTTTGTCTGCTGTTTCCAGAATATGTCGTAGCAGGAAAAGTCTTTGGCCTCATTGTTGATCCAGTTTTCTCTGAGCATAAATACAGCTTTATTCTTTGTTTCTTTTAAGTTATTTCAAAAACGTGTCACTTGATGGTATCAATTTATTGTAAACATAATCCTTCAAAGAGAAGAAAAGGGAAAATTCTCAAGAGATTTATGCCAATGTTTTACTTCAGCTCACAATCTTCACATTTCCTATGGAAAACGAAAATCTGTGGAATCACCATTTTGCACACTGACAGTGTCTGAAACAAAAGAAAATAAAAAGTATGTTGAGTTAAGTTGATATTGCAAATGCCTCTGAAGGGATAGAAAGACAATCAAGTGAAAATTAATCAGTTTAACCTCTGTCACAGTTGGATACTCTTTAATGATTTTCACTCTATCTGTTTTCAACAGGATTTTAGAAGGCTTTCTCAACATTACCAATAAATAACTCATTTTTCTTTGAAGTTTAACTTTCAAAATAAAATAAAATAAAATTCCTAAAAACTAAGGTTTAAAAAAGCTATTTAAGTACCTAACTGTGGCAAGTTTCCTACTCAATTGCATAACCAAATTCTGGACAAGTCTATCCTATTTCATAATTAGGGAAGAGTATGCTCATGAAATGTTTTTCCCCCACTTAAGATTTTGTTTGTTTTACACTAGCTGAGCACAGTTTCAGAGGTTTATGAAAAAGATTTATAATGGAAATATTGATGACTCCAACCATAGCAACTTCTAGTATTTCAATAACAAACTGAATAACAGAAAGACAAGATATTCTGCCTTTCCATGTGAATAATTTAGCAAAGGTAACAGTTCTTACCAGAACTAGAAGGAAGAGGGGAGGAAAAAAAAAGAAGGGAGGAAAGGGTATATGATCTCTCAATCGCTATACCTTATAGGGAAGAAAGGGAATAGAGGGGTAAATGGAGCTCCACAGTAAGAGCAGAAGATGAAGAACCAGATCATATAACATCCCAACACAGAAAAAGAAGCCTTTGAGACAACTTTATGTTCTCTACTGCATGTCACCTCTTCTGACATGCAGCAGAGAACACCCATGCAGCACAGCTGAGCTACTGTACAACTTGTGATCTCCATGCAGCACAAAGTTACAACAAGAATCATCCCTTAACTAAATCTTTATGCATCACCGTAATACAAACAGGAAATAACGGTGCATTTGGAACAGGATTAGAAAGACAGCCTAATCAGAAATGCAACCTAGCTATTTGATGCTGGTTATGCAAGTTAGCTTCTTCTGCTGCCATTTGCACTTGCACAGTGACTTCTGAACAGTGCTCCAGCCACCTTCCTGGTAAGAGAAGAATTTCATTCAGTTGTTTCCAAATTGCAAATACAGAGGATGGTAACACACTGTATGTTTCTCGCCAGCACTCAGAAGTTAATTGGATTTTTTTTAAAGGTGCTTCACTTTTGATCATAGGACATTTACCACTGAAAAGGGTTTCTTCGGGAAGTATTGTTCTTTATTTTCCCATGCTCATATTAAAAACTCTTTTTGTTGTGAGAGCTGTAGCATTTCCCAGAAAATCAACCATTTCCATGCATTTACCATCACTTCTCACTGCTAAGCAAACAGCTCACTGCTGTGAAGCCCAACAGAATCAGGACACATTCACCTCTGAAGCCCACCACCACGTCCTCATCAGGACAGAGTGCACTTCGAGCTTTCCTCTACAACCAAGGTCTGAAATGCAGCACTGCAGTCAGACCCCAGACTCATCTATGATGGTTCACCAGTCTGAAATGCAGGAGCACAGATCAGTCACTTGAGATTAACCCTAGTCAACCTTTTCTGTTAGGATTTAAATGCTCCATTAAATAAAAACACCTATAATGTGTTTGAGGTCTTGAGCTCCTCCATTCGGTGCTCTCCATGAATACCCTGCAACACTAACTCACAGAGAAGTGACAGTGACATTTGCCAATGGTTTTAAGGGAAGCACTAATGCTGTTCATCCAGATTTTGATGTTTCCACAAACCAGCTATTGGTCAGTAACAGATCAAACTTTCATTGACCCAAGTGAAGACAAAAGTAACTGCAGGATCTCAGGAACAGATTTTTTTCTGCTTGGACAGATACAGCAAAATATAATGCACAGACTTGGTAAAAAATAAAACACAATAGTATTGCAGCCTTCTTTGGATTGCATCATAACTAGCTAGTGCTTAGAAGACAGAGAGCAATTAATTGGTCTATAATTGCCTTTCTTTTTCTGACAGCAGCAGGCAACATATGGCTTGGTTGAGGGCTCTGGGTTGTTCTTCCTTTTCAGTCCCTGTGCCAATCCTCAGGCCTGGGATGTGCTGGGAAAGCTTGCAAGCCCCCCACCTTTTTGCAGCAAAAGACTGCTTTCTCACTTACACACATGCTTCACATAAAGAACTTCTGTGACCTTTAGCCTAAGCTCGAGTCTAATAATGCTGGGTCAAGCCAGCTGGCAACTTCCTCCGCTTACATTTACAATACTGCTTAAACCAGAAAGAAATGTTGCTCGATTTGACAGTATGGATGAGAGCAGCAACAGCAATAAGTATTGGAGCTAACTGCAAAGCTGTTTCATATTTTACAGGGGGTTTTTAAACTAAATATGTAAGATAAGAAAAAAAAAGTAAATATTACAGATGATTTACAAGGAAAGACAAGCTGCTGGCTTTTTCATATCTTCCTGTGATTTGCATTTTTCAGAAAAAAAAATTGTTGTATACTTTAAAAGATACATAGTGTGTCTCACTCTGTCTAAGCATTTCTATCTGTACATCTGGATTTGGATAACTTCAGATCCTTCTAATCTGCACCCTGCCTGCAGCATGCATATATTGATCGCCTTCCTGCCATCAGAAGAAATTATTTTAGGGTTGTTAGCCATTCTGACTAAATAGTTTTAAGGTCTTTTCCAAATGTTACATGTTCTATATTAGTTAG
Organism: Prinia subflava; assembly: GCF_021018805.1. Taxonomy (NCBI): domain Eukaryota; kingdom Metazoa; phylum Chordata; class Aves; order Passeriformes; family Cisticolidae; genus Prinia; species Prinia subflava. The sequence continues at coordinate 35,326,356 of NC_086249.1, forward strand.
AAGCTTATCCATTGTCCTGAAGACATGACACTTCAAACAGGTGCAGTATTACTTTATATACATAGAGGTAAACAATTTTTGAGTAACTGATTGTTCCATTTGAGATATATCAGCAGCTAATCTGTCAACAACCAAACAACGATACACTGAAATGATATGCTGATGTCAGCAGCACTATCTATTCACTCTCCTGTTTCTTCATTCACTAACAGGCTGCGTGTGCTAGCGGCTCTGAGGAGCTGGGACACAAGGCAAGAAACTAAAGCGCACCCGAGCTGGTGAGCTGCTTCCCTGTAACTGTGCAGGCACTGGAGCGAGCTGAACTTGAAATCACTGCAGTAAAGGAAGGAGTAAAGTTTTAAGAAACTGCTACAACTTCCTTCCCTCTCTCAATTTAGAGGTATTGCTCTGGGGGCTTTTTTGGAACACAAATTCAAGGAAGCAGGGACTGCTCACTTTGTATTGGAGGGCTATGATGGCAGGGAAGCGTTTCAGGAATTTTATTATTATACAAACCGTGCTTCTCTTTATAAGTGGGCACACTGTGCAAGTGAAGAAAAGTCGAAAGGGGATTTTCCCTGAAACGATTCCGCCTCTCCTCCTGCTAACAGAACTGTCCAAAAGTGACTCTGTGCCCGTGTCCCAGTGCCAGCCACAAGCACCGGCCCAAGGCAGGGCTGTGGGAAACAGCTCACCTTCCCCCTCCACAGCAGCCCGGTAGTGACTGACCGCAAAGCCCGGACACTCCAAACGAGCCCCTTCTGCGTCATTTGCGCGAGTGCCTTTCCCGGGGAAAGGGCTATTTCAACACGCACACCGCTCACGAGGCAGCGGAGAGGGTGGCGATCTGCTGGGTTTTGGCAGTGACCTTCGGCTGACTGGGAACAGCGGGGCCCCCGCCGCAGCCAGACGGGACCCCGCGGGCTCCGGATGCCCCCGGCCGGCTCCCCGGGGCCCTCGCTCCCGGCGACACCCGCCCCGAGGGTCTGCTCCCCACCCCCGTGCCGCCGGGAGCCCCTTCTTCCCCCACTCTTTTCGTGGGCAGAAAGCTCCCAAAATAAACTCCGGCCATTTATTAGCACCTCCGGCCAGCTGGGGCAGAGGCCTCGGACGGGCGGACCCCATCCCGCTCCGCCGGGGCTGGGCTGGGCTGTCACACGGGTGTCCGGAAAATGTCGGAGGGTGCGGGCAGGGCGCCCGGGCTGCCCCCACGGGAGGACTCACACACGGGACGCTCGCTCTCGCTTCGAGGACCGACCCATCTCCGCTCACCCGCACCCCCGCTTCCCCACAGGACTTTCCCTTCGGCGGAGAGCAGTTTTGGGGGATGGGGAGCGCTCCCACCCGGGGCTGAGGGGAGCCCGCGCCCCCCGCGCCCGCCCCGCTCACCTCCCCGGGGCGCCCGGCGCCGCCGCTCGCCCTCCGGGGCTCGGTGCGGCGCGGCTCAGCGGCGGCGGCGGCCGCGGCGGCGCGGGCCGCGCTCCATCTTCCCCCTTGGCCGTCCCGGGCGCCGAGTGCGGGGCGCAGTCGGGACATTCGCTACATTGTTGGCATTCCATTCGCGCCACGTGACCCCGCGGCGCCCGCGTCATTCCACTCCCTCCCGGCGCATTCCAGCGGGGGGAGGCGCTTCCAGGGCGGGAAGGGCCGGCGCACCCTCTGGGACCGAGGTGGTGGGGCCGCCTGCCCTCCGCCCGCTGGCCCCTCGGGGCACCCGGCCGTGGCTTTACAGGCTGTAAGAAGTGACACCTCTTCCTCTCACAAAACCCATTCCGCGTCACAGCAACTCCTCGCTGGGTTCTGGCGGGAGAAGGGTGGGAGAAGGGTGGCACTGCCTCCACTTTTTGAGGCGAAGTGGGCTGGGGTAGAATCGTGGAATGGCAGGAAAGGACCCTAAAAGCCCATCTAGTTTCAACCCCCTGCTCATGGAGGGCACCTTCCACCAAACAAGGTTGCTTAGAGCCCATCCAACCTGGTCTTGGACACTTCCAGGGAAGAGGCATCCACAGCTCCTCTGGGCAAGATAAGTGGCTCAGGAGTGCTCTTCCACTCACCCCGCGCTCCAGACTCATTTAAATGGAAAGGTCTGTGCTGAGAGCTGTTACTCCTACCAGTCCCATGCTGGACTAACCAGGCACACAAAGTGGCACCACTATCAAAGCCTACTTGGGATTTCCTTTCGGTTTCTGGTTTGCTTGGGGTTTTTTTGAAGCAGATTACTTATTTTTCATGTTGTTTCATAATGCATAATGGTGAGGAGATGAGGGAGCTATGAGGTATCAGAGGACAGACAGGGAATTCACATCTGGAACAAAATGCAGAACCAAGCTGCAAAGGATATTTGGATGCAAAGTTCTGTTACACCTTGTTAAGGATGGAGGTACCTGGAACCAGATTCATAGGCTCAATAAGACTGGAAAAGATCTCTGAGATCGAGTCCAACTGTTAACCCAACACTGACATGTTCACTTCCAAATCATATCCCCAAGTGCCACATCCGTGTACCTTTTGAACACTTCCAGGAGTAGTGACCTCACCACTTCCCTGGACAGCCTGTTCCAAAGCCCACCACCCTTTCATAGAAGATATTTTCCCTAAGATGAAATCTAAACCTCCCCTGGCACTACTTGAGGCCATTTCCTCTTGTCCTGCTGCTTCTTACTTAGGAGAAGAGACAGACCCCCCCCCTCACTAAACCTCCTTTCAGGTAGTTTTAGAGAATGATAAGGTCCCCTTATGAACCTGTTTTTCATGAAAGCAGGAATAATATGATTTTTGATATCTCTCCGGTCTTTAATAAAGACAATTCACCATGAGAAATAATCCCCACACTCCCCAAAGCAGGAATGTTTGGATCTGTGAGGCTGGCTCAGACCCCTCAGAATGACAGATACGCATGCTAGTCATAACCAGGGGGTATTAATACAGAGTAAAAACCACGAGAAGGTAAACTTCCTTACATATAGGCATATATCTTTAGATCATTAACATGGAAGAAGCCTGCAGTCCTGAAATTCTTCAAAATTCTTAAAATCCTGTTGCACAGCTGAGAGGTGCTCATTGTAGGGTCGCTCTGTTTGGCAGGGAAGATGTCAGTCTTGCAAACTGTTAGGACACGTTTAATCATGCGACGAGCCCCAGTGTCTTCCACTGGACTGCAGCACATATAAAGAGAAGTCTGTGTATAACTGTCTTTCCAGGATGGGAGCTATATTTACAGCCTTTTCCAAGCCTGGGAGACTATTTTTGTAAGTAATATACTCATGGGCAGTCTTATCTCAGGATAGTTCTCTGAGCTCGTTTACCATAAATTGTTTTTTCAATGTCTTCCATGCCAAACTGTCAATAGTGCCTATACATGAATAATGCTTATTAAAAAAATAATGCTTATAAAAGTGCTGGTTTGGGAGGAGAATAGAGTGCTGCATTTCATGAGAAAAATGCAGCTTGGTGCATAGAAATTGTTTAGCATCTCATCTGAAGGCAGTCTGTTACTGCATATAAATTGCTGTCAGAATTTCAATAGTGTCATTGACTGGAATATGTTGTAGGGCAGGGTGGGGGGCAAAGAGAAAGCCTGTCACTCTGGACAGCAAAAGATAAGGAAATCCATTAGGTTCAGACCAGATTCCAGTGTTGGCAGAACATTGCAGGAAAATGTGGGTCATTTTGCAATCTTCAAATACCTGCAAAACTGAAGTAAATTTTAAATGATATGACAGATGCAGCATGGCTTCATTTTCTGAATTACTGCTGTGCTTATCCGATGAAGCATAGCAACATGATTGCCCAAACTAGACATTGCTCAATGGCTTGAGACCTTTTCCCAACTAAGTTCAGGCTGGTTTAAAGGAACAGCATCAAGATAAAAATTGCTTACGCTGTGCTATAATACTCTTTTGTAAGATTTGCTTGTTAACCACTTTCTTAAATCTAAGTAAAACAGTTCTTTGAATTTACTTTTCTCCTTTGGAATTGTTTGTTTTCCTGTTGCATTCTGATCCATCTGGGAATGAGACTCAGCTGCACTATCTTGCTTCCTGGTTCCAGGCAGCTGCACTTTCTGAATTTTCATGCAGTTGCACAGAGTTCCTGGGATAGAATTCCCACCAGCAGAGCAGCAAGTGCTGGTGAGATGGGTTGCATCCATCCGCTAGAAAATGCCCATATTCAGCTGGTGCACCACAGATTTAGATACTCTGAAAACAATTTCTGCTTTAACCCTTTTAGAAACCCAAAGTAATGGAAATCGTGTTCCTCGGAAATACTAGGGAAACTGAAATCAGCTAGGTTGATACAACAACTTGGTTAAAACATGATTTGACCTTTGTAAGGTTTTTGGAGGTTACTGTGAAAGTTGTCTCTTTGGAAATTAGCGTCAAGTCTTTCTTCCTGGCTATCTTCTCCACAGTAAGGCACCTCCTGAAGGAAAGATGCTCCACAAAAAGAGCAATACAATTTGGGCTGTTCGGAGCAGCAAATCTGTTACCAGACTAGACCATGAGAAATTAATCGGCCATGAGTAAGGGACATTGTGTTTATTCATGGCTCTGCTTCAGTGAGTGACGCTGCTGGCTCTGTGGTGATTACAGCACTCACCTGCTGACTTGCCTGAGCAGCTGTCTTGCCGTGTGGGCAAGTGGGAAGGACCACAGATCCACTATTTCACATTCTTTCTCCTTCCACCCACCTGCAACAAGGAGGGAGGTGGGAGCTCTGTGCAGCTTCATCCTGACATCTGATGCTGTGTGCTGCCTCATCCCCTCCTTGTACTCTTGTTTCACTGTTTGCTGGGCCACAGTGTCTCTTTCTAAACGATTGTATTTGGAACCAACTACCAAATCCTTCTGCTAAAAATACTCCTAACAACCAAATAATTATGATGTGCTTGGATGAACAGTTTCTTCATACAGTACTAATTGCCAATAAAAGCTTGAACCCATTCAGAAGACTTGTAAAAGAAAAGCAAAGCAGGAATATCATCAGCAGTGCCTAGTTCTCTGCTAGTGTTTTTCAAAAAGAGGAACACGCACGTGTGAAATAATAGTGAACATGTGAATACATGTGTATGAACATACATACACAAGGAATTTGCTGACAGTGACATCCTCTTTAGAATAACAGTGACATATTTAGAACAAACCAGTGTGATGTAACATGAATGATATGCAAGGAAAAAAGACTTTACAATGTCACTGAAATGTTCTTGTTTCAACACATTGATTTTTTTTGCAGAGTGATACTGGGGAATCATTCTTCCCAAATCACCAATGCAAAACCAGTTTGAAACAGCAGTTCTGAGTTCTCCAGCATAGTACAGACAATACAACCTGTATGTGAATATAATATACATGTTTAACCCTTATGCAAATTTGCATTTTTGGTGGTCAAAGTTAGGCTCAGTGCTTCAGTAACTGAGTAGGTGAAAAAAATAAACTCTAAACAAATTCTATGTATGGTTTAAGTATGCTCTTTTTTTTCCCCTTAGGAGTATTCCTATGGGATCTATCACAGCACTCTTTTGGAGTGGCAAAGATGCAGTGAATGTGAGACCTGATATTTCAGAAATTTATTTTATTTCAGCACAAAGTAGTGAAATAGGATAAATCTAACTGGAAAATTGCCTCAGCTTGCACACAGACTGGGTAAGGCATTCTGGATGCTCAGACTGCCTTTACAGGACTCACAAGTTCAAAAGGTTCAAAACTCTGTATTTCACAAGGACCCACGTTCCTATGTACTCTGCTCCCAGCCCCAGGCTTTGAAGCAATCACTGACTGCAGCTGGAGCCCAGCAGAGCCCAGGAGAACTGTAGGAATGTCGGGACTTCGTGTGGAATTTCACCAGTGTGAGCCAGTTGTGCTGTCCATTTGCAACTGAATTGCTGAGCCAGTTGCACCCTCCATTTGGAAATTAATTGCTGAAGTGTTCAAGTCCCTGCAATCAGCTTGATGGCATCACTTTGTTCAGATGCAATGCAGATGGCTTTTGAACAACACAGCCACCCAGTCCAGAAATTTTAGAAGTTTTTAGGCAGTGCCCTTCTGATCCTGGAGAAAAAGAGAAGGGTAATGCAGGACATGTGAAGCCCTGGTAACAGGTCTGGGCATCCAGCAACCATCAATCTAGCCTGCAATTATCTTTTCATCGAAGGCCTGGCACAGCAACATCTCCCAGCATAACAATTCCCCCACCACAGCTTTGTCCTTCCTGCCACATGCTCTGAATGATTCACACCCCAGACAGAAGGAAAAGGTGTGGGAGGAACACATGCGCATCCAAAGCCCTTGGCTTGCTGCAGAAAATGAGAGACTTTGGAACTGATGAGGACAAGGGTAGTTTCCCAAGATGTTTGTGTGGGGGAAAAAAATACTGAAGGAGTTGTGAGGAACCCCTATCCTGAGGGAACAAATGAGTCACTTTTGAATCCTCAGAGCAACTGGTATGGAGGTAAGGATTTGGGACTAGGAAACTCCTAAAGGAGCACAGCGTGCAAAAGCAGCACCAGAGCACACGGGGAGGAACGAGCCACATGTCTAGCCTGTGGAGTGCCCCATGCACACACACACACACACACCCCAGTGAAAGGGCATTTTGCAACCGTAAGAGACATCCAAAGCTTCAGAAGACTGACACACCACTGAAGTGTTTCATGTTGATCTGGGTAAGGGGGTGGTAGCCAGGTCTGTAGAGACAAAGATAATATGGATCAGCTTTTTTCCACTCCCCATCCCTTTTGGGACTGACAACAAGCTGTTTCACTTCTCCACCTGAACTTCCCTGCCTGTAAGGAAAGAGGGGTAATTCCCATGTTCTGGAAAGGCTAAGAAATCTTTCTGTGACCTATCATTATGTTAAATTGATGTCTCAAAGCCTAGCATCAGAATTCAGCATTAATATAAAGAAAGCTGTGCTCATTTCTCTGCTCATTTACTGTACTTATTTAGAAGGCCTGATATTAAAGCCCTGTGCAGCTCTATCCATGAGTAACTCATACATAAGGAAAGATCTAAGTCTTGTTTAAAGAACTGATCCCATTAGATAGGACTCTGGAATATGAGACAAAAATTACTCATGTGACAGACTGCAATTTACTCATATGAAGCCTAAAATAGCAGTGAACAAAACTTTACTGAAAATGAGTATTTTCAGTTAGTTACTTGCTTGTAATTAAGGCCTGGTCACTAAAGCTAAATGTCACATTCCCCAAAAGCAGCACTAGGAAGGAACCTTCTAGACACCTCACCAGAGAAATCAGATGGATAAGTGTCAAGAGGGAGACAAAATGTACTAATGACAGCAGAGAACACGCACATTTCACATTCTCAGGGTTAGTTAGGAACCCATGTCCATTTGCTTGCAAACTAGACTAAGTCACAGGCATTTTACCACAATTACTCCTAACTCTTCACAGAGTAAAAAACTAAAACCATCTCAGAAAGCTTAAGGTGTACAATTTTTAGAAACTTAACAAGATCCTTCTTGTCCTAAGGAAGGACAAATAGGTATGGCTAGAGAAAATGAATATGTTAACAAAGGAGTTCAGCAGTGAGGGCTGGCAGTCCAGTGCCCTTGGAAGATAACACTAGATGGATTATAACCATCTCACCTTACAAACATAGAAATGGTTCTCCCAGCTAAAGGCTTGAATGGAGTCACAAGTTGGCGCATTTAATAGGCTGCCTTATCAAAAGTCCTACAAGGAAAAGTGATGCTTTAGAAAAGGACAAAGAAGTGTCAGATTAGATATCAGTTGAACACATTTTGGTTTCCCAGCATAATGTGTGGTTTGGACATGTGGGTCTCAGAGGAAACTATTCCTCTTCTGAGATGTTGTTGGATCTGATAGAGTCTGTAAAAGGAGAGAAACAAAACAGGAATGTTATCAAAAAATAGTAACCATGTTAATAAGCCTTGGATCAGATCTTTGAACAAGACTTGGATCTTTCCCTGTAAGCCTTGTTATTATGACTAAGTCAGCTCTAAAAGGAAAAAAAATAACCGCAATGAATTTCAGCTGATTAAATGCTGAGAGAAACTGGACATGGAACAGAGTAAAGGAAGGAATGGGATAGAAAAAGCAGCAATGGCATATGTTAAGAAGCACTATTAATGTGCATTCAAAGACAATTAAAATAATAGTACAGATGGGTAAGGAAGTACATGGATAAGAAAAAGACACAGAAGACGAGAATCAGACAGATTGCAGACTGACATCAGTAATGCACAAGGAAAAAGGAGTGAGTTGGTATAAAACATGGAAGTCGAACTGTAAGAGACTGAACTATGTGCATTCAAATACTTCAGATACACTGAATAAGACTTCAGTGGCAACAGGCAAACAGAGGTAGATGTCAGCTATAGAAGTAGAAAAAACTTATTTCTACCTCTATTTTTTAAAAGTCTGCTTTTGCATCAAAGAGTGAGAGAAGTAGGTGACAGAAGTAACCATAAATTAAGAAAAAAACAGAAATTAGACCATGCTGATGCAAGACAATTGCATGTATGGAACAGCTACTAAACAAGAACATTCCAGGGAACCATAGGGAAAATATCAGTTAATCTTGCTGTATGTGATGGTGCACCAGAAGGCTGCAATTGCTGCCAGAAAATCCCAAACCCATAATAAGGCACCACCTCTTCAGAGCAGAGATTACATGTCTGCAGATAAGATGGACAGAGGAGTTGAAGAGAGAAGCAAAGCTAGGCTGCATGAACATTCACAAGGAACACAGCAATTCAGCAGCAAAGCCAGGACCAGAATCCTCATCTACCAAATAATGATCTACTGTCACTAAAAAAGAAACAAAATTACAAAAGGATGGAAAACACAATAAGTCAGAGGAGATGCCCAACTTCTGGGTTCCAGGCTATTGCCCAGATACAAAGCTCTAAGGCAAACCTGTAAGACATAGGTCTTGCCCTAGTTACTCTGCAGAAATTCAGATCCTCGCTGCTTAGCCTCTCTTTGATGCAGTAATTTTCCAGTGGAGCTGTAAGCCTATTGCTTCATCTCATTTTCCTAAGTAAACGGGCTTTTCACAGTGACTGTGCCAATGGAGCTGGCCTTACATCGGCATGCCTGCCACAGCTGCCCAGTGGTGCTGCTGGCTCACGGCGTCTCCTGGGCTTGGCATAGTGGGGTTGTAGAGCTCTCCTGTTCAAGGTCTGCCCTCAGAAGTGGCAGGCTCTCAGAGCTCCTGCTGAGCCCAGCACTGAACCACCATGTTTCTTGTGCTGCAAGAGAGGGCTTGAGAGCTGAGCAGTTGTGTGGTGCAGTTGTGAGGGGCAGGGCTCCAGTGGAAGCCTTCACTGTTTGGATTGCCTGCAGGAAGGAAGTGGCATAACATACAACTTGGCAAGGCATCTCAAAGCAGCATAAGAAGCTCCAGTCAACAAACCTCACATATTTTCTTGGGGGAGAAAGAATGATACTGAGTAGAGGAAAAACTATAGTCACACCTCTGTGTACTCTGGGAGTCAAAATCCTGTGTGTTTTGTGCTTGTTTACACAGCTTTATCAACAAAGAAGGATACCTGAAAACCGAGAGAAGTATTTGCTATTGTCTGTGAGGTGAGTGACTTGCACGAATAAAATAACTTGGCCTGACCTATTGGTATAATCACAAGAAGAGTGGAAAGATGGGGATTAAGTATCACACAGCCTTGGCAACAGAAACATAAAATTTCACGTTGGGACCTGTCATCCAGACATGCCATACATCCATATAAAAGAGAAAGTTTTATTGAAATTGGTTGAGGATTACAGCCCCTAAAAAGTTGTTGGGGAAAATTCTGAGAGGACCCCTGTGTAGGTCTATTGGGTACAAGGGTGGCTTCTCTGAGAAGCTTCCAGAAGCTGCCCCCATGTCCAACACAGCCAATGCCAGCTGGCTCCAAGATGGACCAACCCACTGCTGGCCAAGGCTGAGTCCATCGGGGATATTGGTAATGCCTCTGGGATAACAGACTTAAAATGGGGTGGAGAAAAGCTGTACAGCAGCAGCCGAGAAGAGTGAGAAAACACGAGAGCAACAACACTGCAGGCATGCAGTGCAATGAAGCAGGAGCAGGAGGTGCTCCAGGCACTGGAGCTGAGATTCCCCTGCAGCCTCTAGTGCAGACTATGGGGAGGCAGCTGTGCCCCTGGAGGTCCAGAGAGGAGCAGACATCCACCTGCAGCCATGGAAGAGCCCAGATCAGAACAGGGGGGATGCCTGAAGGAGGCTCTGACCCCACGGGAAACTCATGCTGGAGCAGGCTCCTGGAGCAGGATTTGTGAATCTGTGAAGAGAGGAGCCCATGTTGAAGTGGGTTTGCTGACAGGACTTCTGACACCATGGGGGACCCACGTTGGAGAAGTCAGTGAAGAGCTGCAACCCATGGGAAGGACTAACATTGAAAAAGTTCATGGAGAACCGTCTCCTGTGGGAGGGACCCCACACTGGAGCAGGGGAGGAGTGTGTCAAGCCTCCTCCTGAGGAGGAAGAAGCAGCAGAGACACATGTGATGAACTGACTGCAGCCCCCATTCCCTCCCCCTGCACCTCTGTGGGGGAGGAGGTAAAGAATTCAGGAGTGAATTCAGAAAGGGAGGGGTGGGAGAAAGGTATTTTAAGATTTAGTTTTTATTTCTTATTATATTACTCTGATTTGATTGATAATAAATTAATTTTCCCCAAGCTGAGTCTGTTTTACCCATGACTGGAATTGGTGAGTCCTTTGTCTCCTTGTCCTTAACTCAACTCATGGGCTTTTTGTTACATTTTCTTTCCCTTGTGCAGCTGGGAAGGGGAGCAATAAAAGCAGCTTTGGTGGGCCCCAGGCATCCAGTCAGGGTCAATCCACCACAGCAGGAGACTGAAAAATCCTCAGCTCTCCATAATGCTTTACTAGAGTATCATCACAGAATAATATACATGAAAACAGCATAGAAACTGAAAGAGTTTCCCCTCCAAAAATGCTTCACCACGTGTTCCTGTTTGATGACTATCATTATCACCGCGTGTCTCCTAGTCTTCCACACAGTCTTTCAACCCACATCTATTTTGAATTAACTTCCCACACCAGCCTCTGCTTTTAGCTTACTTCAGGAATACAAAGTTCCATATCTAAAAAGCATCACAGCAGTCCTAATCATGATTTCAATTTTCTACCTACTTTCTTTCAGACTCTGCTCTACCTTACCTTTACACACTCTGCTAGAGCTCATAAAAACTCCAGGATTAAAGAAGAAAGGCTCTGATGTTAAGGGGTAGCTTCTATTCATCATCAGTCAGTAAACTGTAGGTTAGACAATATCTGATTTGCAAATAATTAAAATACAGATTTTGGTTATAGTGAGTCTAACTTAAATGAGTAAAGTTTTCTTTAAGTCTTAGAATGTGATAAACACATGAATAGGAATACTGTTATACTGTAAATCAAAGTGAATAGAAACACAGAAGTCACAACCAATTATTTTGAAGTAGCATCTCATGACAGCATGCAAAACAACTTGAGTGGCCCTTGCTTTTCTGTCCCCATGATTGCAAATCATAGAATGGATTGGGTTGCAAGGGACCTTAAAGATCATCTAGTTCTAACCCCCTGCCATTGAGACAGGGACACCTTCCACTAGACCATGTTGCTCCAAGCCTCATCCATCCTGGCCTTTAACACTTCCAGGGACAGAGCATCTGCAACTTCTCTGAGCAACCTGTGGCAGTGCCTCACCTCTCTCACAGGGAAGAATTTCTTTCTAATATCTAATCTAAACTTGCCCTCTGTCAGTATAATGCCACTCCCCAATGTCCTGTCACTACAGGCCTTTATAAAAACTCTCTCCAGCTCTCATGTGGCCCCATTCAGGTACTGGAAGCCTGCTCTAAGCTCTCTCCAGAGCCTTCTCTTCTCCAGGCTGAACAATCCCAACTTTCATAAGCTGTCTACATAGGAGAGGTGCTACTGCACTTTGATCATCATCTTCATGGTCCTCCAATGGACCCATTCCATGGTTATGTTGGAGAACCCAGGGCTGGATGCAGCACTGCAGGTGGGGTCTCAGCAGAGTAGAATAGAGGGGCAGAATCCCCTCCCTGGCACTGCTGCTCACACTGCTTTGGATGCAGCCCAGGACACAGCTGGCTTTCTGGGCTATGAGAGCACATTGCTAAAACACACTCAGCTCCTTGTCCTAACCAGCACTCCTAAGTCCTTCTGTTCAGTGCTGCTTTCAATCCATCCTCCATCCAGCCTGTATTTGTGCTTGGGATTGCCCCAACCCAGGTGTGGGACCTTTACATTTGGCGTTTTTGAACTTTGTGTGTTTCACATGGGCTCTCCTCTCAGGTTTCTGTGGATAACTTCCCTTCCCTCCAGCTTGTCAATCGCACTATCCAACTTGGTGTCACTGGCAAACTTGCTGAGGGTGCACTCTATGCCACATCACTGACAAAGCTGTTAAACAGCACCAGTCACCAGTCCCTGAGGAATGCCATTTGTCTTCCCTTGGACATTAAGCTGTTGACCACAACTCTCTGAGTGTGACCATCCAGCCAATTCCCAATCCATTAAGTGGTCCACCCATCAAATCCATGTCTCTCCATTTTAGAAATGAGGCTGTCATATGGGATGATGTCCAGTGTCTTGCACAAGTCCAGGTAGACTATGTCTGAAGCTCTTCCTTTACCCACTACAGTTGTAACCCTGTTGTAGAAGGCCACCAAATTTGTCAGGCATGATTTGCCTTTAGTGAAACCATGTTAACTGCCACCAGTCACCTAATTTTCCATGTCCCTTAGCATAGTTCCCAGGAGGATCTGCTCTGTGATCTAGCTGGGCATAGAGCTGAGACTGACATGCCTGTAGTTCCCTGGGTCTTCCTTTTTTCCCTTTTTAAACGTCTTCTCTGTGCTCTGGCCATTTTTTGCTTCAAGTACTGCAATTAATGCACCATGTTTCTCACCATGCTGCTTTGTACTCCCTTTAGACTAATAAGAGCAGTCTAATTGCTCTTCTGTCTATTTTCCACTTCTCAAAGATTCACATATAAGTCCAGAAGCTCAAATGTTCTCTGCAATGCCAAGCCCTTGGTGCATATGGAGCAAGAGGGCAGGCTCTGGCTAGGACATGAAATTCAATGCACACCAGGTCTGATTAGCCATTCTCTGTTTACACAGTGATACGGGTGTGCAAATTTGGACATTACTTTTTAAGCCTTGTGCAATGTTGTGAAATGCAAGCAAAGACTGTGTTCATACGCAACAAGTGTTTTCTTGGCCCCTTGGAATTTCAGTTACTGCTGCTCCTCATGACTATTTGAAATATCCTGCTGAATCCTCATCTTGACAAATGAGGGGAGGTGCGTGCCCAGAGTGGGTGACACAAAATGTGTAATTGGAGGTTTTTGTCTGGTGGCCCCCGAAACATGGCACAGCTGATCGTTCCATGCTCCTCCCCTGATTGCATCTGATCATTTCTGCCTGCACCTTTCTAGAGGGTAAATAAATGATCTTCTGTCCATGACTATCCAGTTTTAGATCCCTGTGGCTTTTAAATTTTTTGCTCCTGAAGCTCTTGCTACTATTACATATTAATTCTGCTTCAAATTGATTTTCTTTGATATAAAAGTATCAGTTCTCTCAAATCTGATTTCTGTACTTCCTCTTTTTTCTGGGTTCAGGAAAGGTTCTTTTTAATCTTCTTTCCTTTTATTTCACATCACTGGACTCTCATGAAAGGCTTAATCTGAAGCCTTTAATTTCTGTCTCAGTACTTCTTCTTGAAGTGGTCCTTGCTTTTCTATCACCATGACTACAGTTCTTCTCTATGCTCTGGCCATTACCTGTTTTAGCTACTGTAATTCACTGACAGCTTCTCTTTCAGGTTTTCTGTACTCCCTTTAGCCTAACCAAAAATCTGTTAACCTATCTTCTCCTCCCCTCCACTTGAAGGATGCCATCTCATTTCTTATTCTTGCCACTGGCTCCCTGCCTCCTCACTCTTCACAGGTTTTCATCTTCTTTGCCCCTGTTCCCTCTCTTGCTTCCTGAGTGCCTCCCGATTCTATCTTGCCACAGTACCTCTTGTCTTCTCCCAGCCTCTGTTTCGTAGCCTGCCTTTGTTTTGGAAACTGAGTTGAACTAATGCCAGTTTTACCTGGAGAACTCATGCACAGAACCATTAACTCCTGAAGGTCACCTATGAGGTCCATGGCAGATTAGGAAAGAAATCACAGTGTTTCTGAGTGACATCCAGTCGTTCAGCCCAGGAGTTCCCTTCTCCATTCAGATCTGCTGCCCTGATGATTCTTCATCTCTGCAGGATCCATTTTTCACTGGAGACAATTACCTTGGGTTTTTTCTTGACCATGTTGCTCTCTGAATACTTTGGGAACGTCTTAAATGTTTTTGTACTTGTAGAGCATCCAGTTCACCTTTATAGTGCCACATAAATGTTTTCCCCATCCTAATTATAGTAGCCAGTGGCTCAGACATGCTGTGCTGTACTTGGGGAGGAAGCAGATTTCTGTGCATCACAGAGAGGAAATGGACAGACTGTGTTTGCTCGCTAATTGAATGAAACATTTCACTGACTTTAGCTTGAGAAATATAAAACTGTCTTGAATAGCCTAAATGTGCCTCTGTTAAGATTTCAGATAAGAGCTCCTGCCAGAACTGTGATGCTGCCTTAGTAACAGTGATGGTCAGGGTAAAGTGTTGTCTCTGAAGCATGGGAACAGAATGCATGACCTTATCTCTTCCCTCATCTTCTGGAATTTAAGGGACAAATATTCTTAGAAAACTCTGTGCTTCAAAGGATGAAAAATCTTCATTGTTTTTCTGGATTTATTGTTGTTACATGTTCAGAGACCCTTGGTCCTCCTTCCACTAAATTAGCACAGCACTGACTGGAGGAATGGATGATTCTGTCCTGAACTGGGAGAGTCCCCATGACACCACAGTATGTTAATCCCACATAACATCCAGCTGTATCTTTGAATGTCTTTTTCTCAGAATTATGCAACTGGGTTAAGTATGGATAAGCTTTGGTCCACATAATTTTATACCCAATCTCACCAGAATCAGAGTCAATGACTGAACATCAAGTACATTTATTCAGGTTGTACTTTAATAATTTACCATAAAGGTGAAAAGTGTCAAAATTGTCTGTACTGACATTAGATTTTTGGTCATTGCCTGTCCGTTCAGTTGCCCAATGAGGCTGTGAAGCCTCCGTAAGTGGGGATTTGCAAAATCTTGTTGGACATGGTCCTGAGAAACCTGCTCTAGGCAATCCTGCTTGAGTAGAGATTTGCACTAGATCACATCAAGGGGTCCTTTCCAACCCCAGGTATTCTATTACTCAGTGAGCTAAGTTCTTCCAGGTTTGTATCACCTACCGTCCATATGTTCCTTCAAGGCAGAAAAGAGAACTCCTGCATGGGATGCAAAGCCCTTTGTCTGAAATCAGACAAAGAGTGGGGGGAGGAGGACCCCTGCTCTTCCTGTAAAGAAAGTTTAGCTGGAGAATTGTTCTTTCCCTAACCTTTTTCTCCTTATTGACATTTTTTATGAGTAACACTTGGGAAGCCAGAGTACAACAGGCTGAATTTATTCATAGTCTGAGCATTATGAAAGCACCCTCTGAGGCAGTTTCCTCTCATGCTGCCACACCATTGAAGGCAGCCCTGACCTTAGGGGACCACCCTCTTCAGGAATGGAGGGTTATTCAGCCTGCATCCTGTTTAAGAACCACACGCCCCTCCTGAGTACTGGCTCACCGCTGGAGCAAGGGCCTCGCCATCTGTTTCAGTGTTCCCACTGTGGAACAGCACTCCTGACGTGACCAGTTGTGAGAGTGTGACCCACTCTTCCTGGTGCCGGGGCAGAACTGAGCTCCTTCTGGGTGTATGCAGCTAAAGCAAGACTAATCCCACAAAAAAAGTTCTGCAGGTAGAGGTGTCAGCAATTTGGCTGGCATCAGCAGGAAAACACACCCTTGGGATTACAGCCTTGCATATCATTTAACCTCAGCTGAATACATGTAGGAAACTGTGATCTGGCTCCCTCAATTCTTATTCAAGATAAGCCCTTTGAAGTCCTTGTACTGTGCAGGCAGGGCCAGCTTGGCATTTTTGCCAAGTCGGTGAAACATTTTGACATCAACGGCTTTCCTCTTCCCCAAAACAACAACTGGCTCTTGTTCTGCTTATTTTAACCCTGAAAAAAACTTCATCCCATTTCCGTCTTGCTCTGCATTACTATGAGGGAACACTACAGTTTCTTTCATGCATGAATACACAGACTCATGCCATACAAATCTTCCTTTTCTCAGTGCCCAGCCCCAAGTGTCTGCACTGGGTTTCACACTGATTCCAGCAAGAGGCTGGAGAAGGAGAAAGCAGGTTGCACAGCAGAGAACAGACTGTGCTTGCCATTCTTCATGCTGCAGAGAGTCAAACTAGTAGTTTCTTACAGGAAACAAGGCTGCGAAGGATCTAGTTTAGGCTGACTTCACTATGGCACATACTTGTCCAGTCTTAAAAACTCCAATGCAAAGATTGCTCACATTTCTCTTTGAGAGCTTGATCCAGTGTTTCATGAAGTGTTGGAGGCTCTGACTTGGGGCTACCCTCTGTCCAGATTTGCTAGATATTTTCTTTTTCTGCCCAGAAAATTTGCAGGATTGTCTGTACTGCAGCTTGGATAGGAAGGCTACACATATGGAAAACCTGGACATATCCCCAGGACCTGTGCTGACCTATTGTACAATCTGTGTACAGGAAACCAGACCAGGAAGCACTGATCTTATTCTATGAATGGGATGTGGTTGCTTGGTGAATACATTCAGTGTCCCAAAAGTCTGGGATTTACTACATATAGGCAACATATCTGATTGAAGAGTCAGAGAGCAGTACTGGATTCACTGCATCAGCCCTGCAGAGCATGACAGAAGTGAAAAACATACTGAAACTGGGATCCTGAAGACACACAACAATTGTGTGATGCTGAGGTCATTAGACACCGACATTTCCACAGTATCTTGGGTCCTGCTTTGAGTTGCACTTATCCTTTGTGGCCTGACCCAGCCCTCCTAGGTCTCTACCTTCGCATTCTTCCCCAATTTTTTTTTTTTTTTTGCCTATATTAGGTTCAGTAAGTTCCAAATATATTTTGGGAGAACACCCTGAACAGAGGCACAGCAGCCCTGTGCTGGCTGCAGGATGTGACACAGTCACACCATAATCACCTGAATGTGCTGCAGCCGCCACCTACACTGCAGGTGAGGGGTGGCAGAGCACTGGGGTGAAGAGCAGGGGGAAATCAAAAGGTACTGGGCAGCAGTACTTCCCTTCTTGTCTTCCACCACCCCTTGCTTTTATACTGACACAGCTCTTTGCATGACCACAGGATGACCTAGAAAAAGGGAAATTCCACACTAAATAATGTTTTGGGTTTTGCTTTAGTTGTTTTCACTTCAGCCAACAAGCAATTGTACTGGTCTCATTGAAGCTGCCACTTAAGGGTCTCTGAGCAGAGGGGTGCAACAGGGCCAAATGTCCCTTAGACCAGCGCTGTGTAGATCATGAATGAGGTGGAACAGCAGCAGTGCCTGTCCAGCTTCTTCATTCCCCCTCTGCCATGTCCCCTTACTCTTGTCATCTCCTCCACTGACACTTGGGTATATTGTGCAGTGCCAGGGCTGGTTGCTTGGTGAACCAGCCCAGGCAACCAATCCAGCTGGAAAGCATCCATTAGAATAAAGTTGGAAGGGACAATTTTCAGTGCCACCCCTTCCTCAGTGGGGTACACTGCACAGGTGGAGAGGAGCAATGAGGGCATGGCTTGGTTCACCCTGCGCTCCTGACTAAGAAGTCCCGTCATAACCCTCAGCCTTTGCTGTGTGTAACAACAGCCTGAACATAGGCACTTTCCTCTCACCTAAACTAACTGTATTCTCATATTTTGTTTCTCAGCACAATCTTCCATTCTGAAGGGAAGGGTGGTAATTTTTTGTGAAAATTCACATTGTTTTGTTAGCAAATAAACTCATGTTTGACACAACATCCGCCATGTCTGCCAGATCAGCAGGGGTTTTCTTTCTCTGCTCTGGCTCTTTTCCTCCTTGTTTTATTTTTCCCTTCCAGTACTCTCTTAATTTAGACTGGACCCTCTTGTAACAGCAAGTCAGCGACTTGCTTTGGGCAAAACAATTTGTACACTAGATTTATTGTCTTCCTGCTTGGATGTCCATCTTGTAATGTCTTCCACATCCAAGCCCATCCAAGTTTCTTTCTCTCTTTTTTCCTCTGTACTTTGAGCTTAGTGTTTTGAAGGAAGTTGATCAAACTGAGCATTCTTGTGAATCTAATCTTGCTTGCCAAGAATGTGATTCATCCCCCTGTAAGGAAAAGTGCTGCCAATAAAACATTCCCCATTCCCCCTTTTTTACATGCAAAATACTGTTACTGCTCAAAACAGCAGATCTTTTTACTTAGAACAAAGTGTTACCCTATTAATTGCACAACAACTAGAATTCTTAAAATACCTTTCAGCTCTATTCTTAGAAGGAAATATTGCCAGCGGAGGCCTTGAAAGTGATGAGATGTAAATTACAAGCACTAGTAAAGCACAATGAAATGGTACCTTGCCTCATATCCTTCACATTGTTATCTCACCCTCAGCAGGACCAAATTCCAGCAGTTTTTCCGTTACGCTTTGTGTCGTGGATATTTTAAGAACTCTTCATGGAAATACAAAATCATTTCAGGGGAGAAATATATTATTGCCTTGCATGAGGACAGTGCAGAAGCCAAATCAGGTATGCAGTGAGAGGAGTTTAACATCCCTGTTTGTTCCCTATGACGGTGCTGGTGGGGCTGGACAGACACACACCTTGGCTCAAACTCCCCAGGGACTTGCCATGGCCGCATTCCCTGTGCAAGGACACCCTGTCTGCACCGTGCCTGTCTCATTCCTCTTCTGCTACAGCACTACAATGAGAGGTCTTCACATGTTCATCAGATATTGAACCTGGTGCTCTGCACACTCCTCCCCCAGAAGTCAGAGGGCTTTGTTTATAATTTGGCAGCAAAAGAAAAGGTGGTTTGGGATTAGGTATGCATTGTTACAGTCAGGAAAGCAGGATTCATCATTTCTGGAAGTCTTTTAAAAGCTATGACATTAGCAAAAGTCTGCATTGCTCTTTGTCATAGTTTTGGCTTTGCTCCTGGCTGGGCCAGGAAATGGTGTGCACAAAGTATAATTCCCACATTTCAGCAATGCCCCTGCAGCCTTGCTCCATCAGTAACACACAGGTAGGGCCAATAACAGCTGCATCTGATGTTTTTCATTCTTGCCAAGGACCAGCTGCTTTCAATGACCTTCTCCCATGTATTGTCTCTGCCAGCTAGCCACTGATGAAGACACTCACAATCCTGGTGGCTGGGATCATGGGATTGCTGTCCCAGCAAGAAGGCAAGACTCATTCTGGCAGCCTGAAAAAACTGTAAACTCCCCTGCAGCTGAGCTGTCAGCATGTATACAGAGCTAACAGAGCTGTATAACCCACAACTAGAGAGCAGGAGGAGGATGAACTTTGGAGCTCCCAGGAGCAGGTGTACAGCCCATTCTTGGTGGTCTTCTGCCACTAATACCACCAAAAATTACCACCTTAAGAGGCTCAAAGAATGTGGGACGAAAAAGCATTCACCAAAATCCAGGCCTCCCTGAGTGCAAATGCAGTAGGAACTTCTCCATGACTGACCAAAAATGTCATCCGCCACCCAAACATAAAATGAAAAATGTGTAATGTCTCTGTAGGCCAAATCATTTGCACCGGCTGGCCACAGGTCAAGAACAACTACAGCCATGTTAGCACAAATACAGAAACCTTCCCACTACGTTTGCAGCCCAAGATGGATAGGTGTTCATGAATCTCTCATTCTGACTGGTCTTCATGGTTTCTAATCAGAAACCAATTAATAACTTTGACAGTGTATCATTTCATCTTTGGCCATGGCTAAAATCCTTTCTGAATCTCATTCATGTGACTGTTTGAAGCATGTTTGAGCAGCAGCTCCATATTTTTTTGGGTGAAGCCAGACCCAAGTCTGAAAGAAACAGCCAGACTGCTGAACTTCAACATTTTAAGATCCAGCCCATACAGCAGAATCTGGATGCAGGAATTTAGCAATAACTGTTCTCTCTGCTCTTAATATTTCACTTTGAAATTTTCAAACATGTATGCTTAGTAATTGCTCACCTCTAAGAGGCAGGAGAATCTATCCATGTCTCTGGGAACAAAATTAGTGTACTTTTCATATTTGCGAGTTTCAATTCCTTTCATATAATGGGGGTTTCTTTTCCAGTATTTGTGGTTTTTTGAATTTGAAAATTCTGAGATCTCTTTTTAAAGCTAACTATGAGTTATTATCACTCCTTGTCTTTTAGAACTCTGCACACCTGCATTAAATTGGTGTATCAGCTGGTAATTATTATTCACTTACATTCCTTAAGCCCAAATAAAATAGAACTTATTTTATCTTGCTTCACATTGAAGAAATCTAATCTAAGGCATGTAGAAGTGCCATTTCTCCTGCTCTTTTATGCCCTGAAGTTTTACAGAAATGATTCTGAATTATTCTTAGCTTTGTAACAGGGATAACAAAACAAAAAGCTAACTGTAAAGAAGTGCTAACCCAAGTTTTTTTTTCTTATCTACCTCTTTTAAAATAGTTTCTTTCCTCCCTCTTTCTTCATTTGCAAGAATTTTCTCTTTAGCAAGTCTGTGAGGCACTTATTTTTTGGAGTGCTGTGCTTACACAACTTTTGAACACAAAGAGTGCTGCTCACAGCAATCTGAAATGTCACAGTCTGTCATGCTGTCACATAACTTGTCACATCATACAGGCCATCATTTGAAAGCATCAGGTTAGGGACAGATGTCATCTTGTGACTCCAACTGAACCAGCGCAAGAAGGATGCCTTTTATCACCATCCCCTCTGGCCCACTGAGGTGCCAGCACAGCCGCTTGTGTGAACCCTTCCTCACCCAATCCAGGCAAGAGCAGCAGGAATTTTGTAAACTTTTAAAATATGAAGCCTTTGCTAAGCTGTTTCATTGCAGCAACACCTATATGGAGAGCTCACCATGACCAGCACTGCCAAGAGAGCTGATAGGGAAGGAACAAGAAATAGCAAGAAACGTAAAAACAGTGATTTCTTCTGCCAGCACCCTGGGCACCGTGTGCACTTCTTCCCATGCCCTTACCATCACTCATCTACAACACCAGTTGGCCTTCATTGCTCTGCAGCAAGACTTCCTACATTTGCAGTTTCCCCAGTACCTCCTGCCACGTGCAAAATGGAATATAATACAGCTGATAACCACTGTCAGTGGCAGGTAGAGAAGTTATTCTTTCTTGGTCTAAGCAATAGGCAAATTTTCTAGGAACTTTTGAAGTTACTGTGTGCAGGAGCCAAAGTGATTCTGCCATGCATTGTGCCTACAGCACATTCTGTTGTACTGGCACTATTCCTGCCACTACCATAAGGATTATTTCAGTGTTTCCACTAAGCATTGTGTCTCTGAGGAGCTTATGGTAACCAAGCTGTCAGAATTCATTCTGGGCTCAATCATCACAAATTGTAAACTCCCGGTGACGGACAGTTCCCTACTTTTAAAAAGATTGTCAGAGTTAATTGATATTGTGTAGCATTCAGTAAAGAATTTGGTTTAATATTGAATTATTCAAAATGTGGATAATTTGTCATAGCCAGAACATTTTCATCGTAAGTGGCCATTCAGAAAAAAAATACAAAAGAAACCAAGAAGATAAAGAGAATTGTTTTTTCTGACCTTCTTGTTGATCCACAAAAGATATTTCTGGAAGGCAGCTGAGGTGTCTCAGGGTGCTGAGGCTTTGCTTTGTGCTTGACTAGGCTGGCCACATGGAACTACTTATTTTGGAGAAAAGTTTTACTTGACTCTTTATGTCGATGCTTCTGGAGGCAGGACACACGTAATGGCTTGCACAACATCATCCTCTCTTATGAGGAATATGCACTGCTCTCATAAACCTTTGCCAGGGCTCTGTGAGCCCCAGAAGGAAGCCAGAAAAAACATGCCTCTTACTGGGGCTGCCCAGAGAGGGTTTACTTGTTAGCAGTTCCCTCATCATTGCAAACCAATGTGAAAGGCCACAGACATGGGAGTTCTTTCTGTTAAGATCTGACATACTGGGGCAGAAAACAGAGAGGGAAATACCTGCTCTCAGGATGCAGGATGCATCTTTATCCATTTACTATTTTCAATAAGAACAGTGTGCGCCACAGACTGGAAACTTCTAGGAGTTTATGGCAAGATGAAGAGAAGCATAGCCAGGGAGCTGCATATAAAATATGTGTATGTTGGTACACTCAGCTGGAGTTTTCTTCTTCAGGAGAAAAAGCGTAAGTACTTTAATATGATTCTTCCATGGAAAGGGGAAATAACAAATATTCAGAGGAAGATACTGAAATAACCATCAGTGTGATCTGTTAACACTTACTCATGGAAATGTTCCCACCAAACTATGAACGGGAATATGCCTGATGGAGACACTCACCTCCTTCTCAGACTTTTGTGTCGTGTTCAAGGATAGGATCACATTAATCCAGGAAGCAGGAAGGGATTTGTCTGCACAGGAAATGTGGAAGACAATATTAAGGACATCTCTTCCAGCTGCTGATGTTGTGAGCGAACACGCTGGCTTTGCCATGCAGGGCACTTGGAAGACAGTGCTGTTGTCTCAGAGCAGCCAGCGCAGGGCAGTGGATCAGGCAGCCTCTGTGTCCCCAGGGAAAATCAGTTCTCTCAGTGGGGAGCAGCAACTGGGGAAAGCACCAGCAATGTAAGTAACCTTCACACTGGCTTGGCTTCTCACCACTGCCTCCAGCAGTGGAGCTGACCCAGTGAAGGGAAACCAGGAAACACAGGCACAGGCAGGGACCCACACTGCTGACCGAACCATCTGCAGTGAATTACAGGCTGACCAGCCTTGCAGAGGTTGTTAGTCCTGGCTAGGTCAGGACAGAAGATGCTAGACATGACGGTATCTCATTCGGACTTGGATGGTGGTTGGTTGTCCTCTCTATAAAACATGTCTCATACACAATTTAAATAATTTCCACTTATTGAAATGCCAACCCATTTGTTCCTCCCTCACAGTGTATGAACGTTTTTGTACTGAGGTAATTTCAGACAAACAGTAGGGGGGAAATCAGGAATCTATGGTAGAGTATTACCCAAGTTATAAAAGCAGTTTATTACCCTATTGTGTGTCTAAAATTTCTGGAATATTGTAGCAGATGTATTTTATAGAGAAATGACAACACATTTTAATGAAATCCAGGTTTAGATTCTGGCAGCATTTCTCCTTTAATTTTATATTTTGTAACCAAGTCTACAACTCCACCAGGAAAAATCAATAGAATATTTAGCACACCTCACCATCTCACCTTCACGGCAATTTGTATAAAGAAGAAAATACCTCTGTGTGACATACCAAGAGTTACTTTTTCTTTTCTTGAAACTGAAGTCTGAAACCTTTTGGGGGCCCAAGCCCAACGATTGGACCCATTTGGGTTTCCTCAAGACTCTAACCTAATGGTGCCTAATGAGAGGCAAGCTCAGTACAATTGCTCTGAAAAGGAACTTTAATAATCTGAAAGCAACTAACAAAAAGGTGTACACTGTAACAAGAACTAACTGGAGCAAGCAGAGACAAGGGGCAAAAAGCAAGGGCCAGGGTCAGACAGAGGTATTTATACAACTTGGTGTGGGGCGGAGTTAGGGCAGGGTTAAGGCAGGGTCTGAGGGAAGGGTCCAGTGGGGGAGAACACTTAAGAATATTAAAATTTCTGCACCAAAAGATAACCTATAGTAACAGAGGAGACTCAGAACTTTTTAGCAATTATCTACATAACACAACAAAGGAATTATTGGACTGAGTCTTTTGCCTGCAAGGCCTAAAAAGGGCCTCAAGCCAAGACCTTCTTCCTCTCCTGGGAAACCACCCTCTACACAAGTCTGTTTTCCTCTGCTAAAAGCTAGAAGCTCCAGTTTGTTCTGATCCCCTCCAGGTGAAATTCAAGCGGTCATTACAATTATTTGCTGGATCTCTCTCGCATGAGCTGTACTATCTAGCCAATTCAGATTGTGAGCAGGTTTGCACTGAATCAGCCTGAAGTGCTGTGGCTCTCCAGCTCCCTCCTCATGCTGCTCAGGGGATGCAGGCAGGGTCACATCCTGCATCCTTTATTGCTGCCCACTGCAGGGAGCAGCACCCTAAGGAAAACAAGATAGATCCCCCCTGTTCCCAGCTCCTGGGTTCAGGCCTCTGGCAGAGCTCAGGAGCAGTGTGGACATCCTCCTGAATCCCTCACATGCCCAGGTGTCCAATGTTAGTCTCAGCTGACTTCAGATAAATCACAGGGTTTGTTTGTTTTTAATATTACTGTTCAATCCAGTGTATTTGCTTAATGAAAATATTTCTAACAGGAGTAAGCATATCTGACAAATTTTCTTTCTCAAAGGTGTGTGGATGCTGCAGGTTTCTGACAAACTGCTGTTGGTATTAAAAACAAACAGAAGTAACAGAAATGTAAGTGATAATGCTTATCTGTCTACTGCATTATTCTGTGATTTTTTTTTCTGAATCTGAAAAAAAAAAGCATCCTGAGGATACTCTTTTAGGAAACACTTGATGAGGAATAGTTCCAACAGAATGGCGGAATTATAACATTTGGCAACATCACAAACCACTTTCAACTCTAATCAAGATCTTACTGGCAGGTATAAGGCAGCTTGTTCCCAAGGCACAGCAGTGGCTCTGCCTCGCGCACGCGCCTCTGCCTGGAGCGAGCACAAGCCTGCACAGCCTGGCTGCTGCTACTGTCACATTAGCAGCTAAACCATTTTACACTATTGTAGAACAGTAAATCACCTTCAAAGCATTTTTATTAACTTTTGGCCATTCTGATGACTTTGGAGGGAAAAAAAAAAAAAGGAAGAGAAAAACATATACGTAATTCATATACAAGTACAGATTCCTCCCAGGCAGCTAAGTCTTGATGCTCCTGAATCAAGATGCTGCCTCGAGGGTCTCTGCAGGCTTTACACATCCAGTGCCATCCTTTTCTACATCCCAGACCCACAAGTCTGTCCTGCACCAACTCATTCACCTACTGCCTCACAGGCAGGTTGAACAGGACCACAGAAGCCCAAGAGTTAAGGTGCATTTTGTGAGCCCAAATCATCTAAATTCAAAACAGGGAACAGAAACTGAAGATTATATGAAAACAGTATAATTGTGTAGCAGCACTACAGGCTTCTTGACATTCACACTAATTTTGGTACAAAACACAGGAAATTAAAACATTCTAGTGAAATTTACTGCACACAGAGCATTCTGAACATAAAAACACACCAATGACATCACCACGACACAAAATGTAGGAAATAGGAGTGATTGCATTTGCAAAGAAGTTGTGCTTGTGTTCTTCCTCCACCATATAAAGCTGATTTGCAGTAGAAGCTCCATCAAATTTGAAATTTTGCTCTCACAATTGATTGTAAAGATGTTTTAAAGTTGATTGTGCTGTTGTCAGAATAGGGTAGTTGAACTTTCCACAATCAAGACAAAGACCAAGTCCTCTGTCAAACAGGCTTTATGGGATGCACATAAAACCAAGAAAAATCAAGGGGCTCTATGTAGTCCTGGTTAGAAAGAACTCCGAAACACAGCCATAAGTCCTGGGAGCCTTGGGAACCTGGAAGTAGTATGCTGCTGAGGCTAATTCAGCTTCCTTGAACTCAGATTCAATACACTCATGGGTCTGAAACGTTGGAGCTCCTTATTCTGGTCATGCTCCCATTTTTCCAGTTTCTGGGAGGTTTGCCTATGGCTGATACCCCAGGCTCAGCTATGCCGGTACTTTCTGTATCTTTCCAAGGACATTTGTTATTTGCTACAATCCTTCCGTTCTGCCAAGAAAGTTTTAAGTTACCCCATAGCAACTGCTGCTTCTGTTTTTCCCTTTCAGACACAAGCTACTCACAGTAAGTGTTTTGTAGGCCAGTGGGCTCCTTGACCCACAGAGCTCCTCTCTCTCCAAAGGGCTGTGGCAGCTTTGCCCAGTCCCACATCCTAATAGCACCCACCCATCTCATTCACGCCTGTCCTCTTTGGCCCCAACTAACAATTCACAGATTGCTATTTAAATAACCACTTCCTTACGAACATGTGTTAACAATACTTAATGGAGCAATTCACGTTCCCAAACCGCTTGTCTCCTGCTCTGCAGGCATTCACAGCTGGAAAAGTGCGAGTCATATTTTGCGCCTTCGCAAGAGCCAAGGCTGGAGACTTGCTCCTATGAGTCTTACCTGCCTCACTCACCTCGGCGCAGATATTTCATTCTCCTTACAGCATGCCCTATATATGTACACCTGTTTGCGTGTACAGCCGTTTTTTGCACAGCACACAGCGTCCCTGAACAAGCAGAGGAGACCTCTCGCTCCTCAAAACCTAAGAAATTGTGCAGGGAGGGTGAAGCAATCAGCCGTCCCACTGCCACTGAAGGGACACACCCTCCTCCAGCCCTATTCTCCCCGTCCCAGCTGCTCCTGGACATGCACTTCCCAGCACTCGCCTTGCACCAGGTCTAGCAATCGTGGAATGAGTTTTAAAAGTGTGAGGTGAAATTAACTGACAGAGAAGCAGCCCCCACTAGATAGTTTTCTCTTAAATTGGAGAACTTATTTTTGGAAGCATCTAGAGAGAGTCATGCTCCGAAGAAAGGAGGGAAAACCCAGCCCGTGATGAAGGACAAGCAGTGGGAGCTAAATCCCCCATCCTCTGGCAAAAGCAATCAGTTGGACCAGTGCCAGTACACGTGAGACCCCAGCCCAAACCTGTGGGGAGCCCAGTTTACGGTGTTACGCCTTGTCTAACAGACAGCCCCGTCCTGAGTAAAGCTCCCACCCTGCAGCCACATCACCACACTTTCATTTCCAAATAATTTTCAACCTTTGCTTCCAAACACATAACATAAGAATCTAAGATTTTAGACTGAAAAGAAATTGTGTTGATACAGTTCATGCATAATAAATTAATTAATGCTTTAATTTACTTAAAAATCAGACCCACTAGGGTCATTTTTCACATAAATACTGTACTCCAAAAGTTCTATCGGAAGGAACTACTCAGATTTGTAACAGAACTGTGCTTTCTTTGTTACAGCTGTCCCTTGCACTACTTGACATAAATTCCTTTGTTTCAGAAATGGTAGTTCACACACTGACCCCAAAGTGTGTGTTATCATGGCAGATAGAATTAATTTTAGCAGAGTGATAAACTGAATTGTTGCCTGGGAAATCAAAATCCAGAAATGGTGGCAATTCTGACTCATTGCCTATGGCAACAAAATGATGATGTAACTTAATGTAGATTAAAAACTGTACAACACTATTCAGACTACTACAAAAGGAAGTTAATAAAAACTGAGGGTCATCTGTAGTAGGTTGCTGGTTCTCTCCTGTTGTATTTGGTGAACCATTAATCAACATTTTAAATCAAATACTGTTGGTTGAGTGAAATGTAAGGTTGTTCTTTTTTTTGTAGTATGAACTCATAACCCTTTTTCTTTTTTATGATATACACAGAAACATAATATGTGAATGTATTTTTATATTTATCTCCCTTTATATTTTTATAATCTTTTTCTCCTCTAAATATTTTTTCAATAGATAATGCCTTTGAAACATGCATCTGCAGTGTTCAGAAGAGTGAAATCAAATCTCATCACCTCATCACAGGTACTTCAACACTTACAACACCTTAACGAGCACCTGCTTTTTGCATGGTGCAGAATTTGGAATACTTACTTCTGGTGCTAGACTCACACTCGGGACAGCAGCCCAAAGGCACCTGGAGCCCCCCGGCTCAGAGACACACACTGCACAACGGGACAGCGAGACACAGCTCCGGCGGCACGCGGGATGTTCTCTGCTGCAAGCAGGGAATGGTGTGAGGAGCGCAGCACACGGCACTAATACAGCACCAAACACATCTTACCGGGGTGCTCAGGGGATGGGAGGGTGTGTGGTGTGCGGACATGCGGAGGGAGCTGGGACTGCTCACAGGGACGCCTCACTGTGTGGGGATACCTGGCGGGCAGCAGCGAAGACTGACAGCCAGGCCTCTCAGCAATGCCCGCCACAGAACCAGGAGTAAAGGGTACAAACTGACAGAAGAAACGAACTTTTGTTGGTTTTTTTTTCTCTCTCTCTTTTTTGGTTTGTTTGTTTGTTTGTAACTGAGCACTGGAGCAGGTTGCCCAGAGATCTCCGTCCCTGGGCATACTCGGAATCCATGCAGCCCTTGCTGACCCTGCTTTGAGCAGGGGTTTGGAATGGCAGCCTCCTCCAGAGCTCCCCTCCAGCCTCAGCAAACCTCTGACTCCCTGATATGTGATTATTTTACATCTGCAAGCACCCTTCTGCTTAATTTTACAGAGAAACTTAATTTTGTTTAACTCTCAAAAAGACAAATAATTTCAGAGGAAATAATCCAAACATAAATTCTGTGAAAACAACTGAGCCTCTCTCCCCGCATAGCTTTGAGTAACAAGCAACTCTCGACATTTTAAAAAAGCTATCAAAACTGCACGCATTTTGTATTCTTTTATCGATATTATATATTCCTGCTTATTTTGTAAGACACAACCACGGAGTCAAATTAAACCTAATTAAAGATTTCACTTGTGGGGGGGGAAAAAAAAGTAAACGGGAAGCGTATGCATTTGGCGTTTCCCTGAATGTACTATTAAGGGAAACTGGATTCTAAGCAGACTTCTCTCGAGTTTATTTCGCCCTGCTGCTACTCACACCGGCGGGCTGTACGGCTCCCCCCTGCCCGAGCCCCGCGGCTCCCTGAGGGAAGGGCGGCGCCTCCGGCCTGGGGGCGGGGCCCGCGGGGCCGCCCCGCCCCTGCTCTCGCGAGATGGGCGGCGCGCGGCGCGACATCCGGGAGCGGCGCGGCAAGATGGCGGTGGAGTCGCGGGTGACGCAGGAGGAGATCAAGAAGGAGCCGGAGAAGCCGATCGACCGCGAGAAGGTGTCCAGAGCGTGGGG
Organism: Prinia subflava; assembly: GCF_021018805.1. Lineage (NCBI taxonomy): Eukaryota > Metazoa > Chordata > Aves > Passeriformes > Cisticolidae > Prinia > Prinia subflava. Next base: position 35,355,515 of record NC_086249.1, read on the forward strand.
TGCTGGTGCTGCGCCGCTTCGCCGGCCGCTCCAGGGCGGGCAGCGGGGGTGGGGGGACTGGGGAGCGTGTAGTGACGTCGTGAGGCCTCCGGCGGGTGGGGGTGGAGGGGTGAGGGCGTGGCGAACGGCCCTCATCGTAATCCCCACCCCTGCGGCTCCTGGCCCCATCCCCGTCCTCATTCTCGCCCCGCAGACGTGCCCGCTGCTGCTTCGCGTCTTCACCACCAACAATGGGCGGCACCACCGCATGGACGAGTTCTCCCGCGGCAACGTGCCCTCCAGCGAGCTGCAGATCTACACCTGGTGAGCGGCACCTCCTCTTCTCGCCTGGGCCTGGGGCCACAGGGAGTTGGGCAGGCTCCCGCCAGAGCAGGACGCGCGGGGCAGTTCTCGCCGCCGCGGGAGCGGAGCGGGTCTGGCTGTGCCCGGGCAGCTGAGGGGGCTCAGCTCTGCAGCACAGCTTTGCGCAGCAGTGAGCGCTCGGCCACTGAGACCTAGGGCGGCTGAAGTGCCCAGCTAGCGCTGCGTGTGCTGTGGTAATGGTTGTGACAACACTTCTACTCAACGCAGACGTTCTCCTTTAATACAAATATTTTGTTCCAACAGCCCTATTTATGCAGTAAAAGTAGTTGTCCCAGAAGACTTGAAATGTTGTGTGAATAGTTTGTTGGTTTAACTCAGACCCTTCTGAGACTGGAATAATGAGTTTTCTTTTTGCATGGTCAGGTAGCAGTGCTTTAACAACGAGCTGCATTTTATCACTGTCAGATTTATTTTGGAGGAGTGCCTTAGTCTCCATTGCAGACATGTTGGGTTTTGTTTGTAGTACGATGAGGAATGCCTTTGAAAAGGAATTATGCTGGGTTTTAAACCCTTCATGATGTTTGTCAGAGTTATAACTCACATGTTGTGTAGTTGGATAAATCCATTTTTGTGGCTACCAAAGCATGCAGTTCTAATTTACTTCTAAGTGGGATTTATGGACTCTGTCCAGGCTGTTGGTGGTGTCTGAGTTGTTTCCCATCTGCAGAAGTCAGAATGGGCATTGTCTGTCAGCACACTGCTCCTTGCCTGCATGAAGCTCAGACTGAGTGCACAGTCTGTACAATTAGAGACACTTTACTTGTGAGGACTGAGAACTTTTGTTCTTGAAATTCTAGACATGAGCTTTAGCCCTGCTCTGGCTGAAGGCTGGGTAAAGGAGTGCTGCCTGCTAGGGCAGAAACCAAAAGCCATTGTATTTTCCTGCTTTTCTTACATTTCCTCTAATAGTTAGTAAGCTTATTTTAATACAGATGTCAGCTTAGGTGAGGAAACTCTTACACTGTGCCTTGTATGAATTTATTAAAAAAAAAAAGGCTCCTGATGTTCAAATGGCAGCTCTTCAAAGAGACCTGGAAATGCAGATGTTTCAGTGTATAGAGAGATGAAGAGAGTCATCTGAATGTTGCAGTGAATCAGACACATTTGCCCTAGAGCACGTTGCCTGCAGTGTGCAGTAAGTGGTGAATCCTCCCAGGTGTTACAGTCAGTAACCGTGGACATAGGGCATGCCAAGGCAAAGAAACATATGGTTAAGTTGTAGCAGTATTTTGAATCCATTTCAAACGTTTTAGGAAGCTTTTTCTACTGTTCCTTTGAGAGTGTGAAGCACTTTGGTTTGTTTGTTTAATCTAGGATGGATGCAACTCTGAAAGAGCTGACCAGCTTAGTGAAAGAAGTTTACCCAGAGGCACGGAAGAAGGGCACACATTTCAACTTTGCCATTGTTTTTACAGATCTCAAGAGGCCTGGCTATAGGTAAATGGCATTTATTCTCTGAGTTAATAGAATACTTTGGCCACCAGAACAGTAAATTGTTCTTCATTAACACTGGTTTAAAGTTCAGAACCCACATACCAAAGTTCTGAAGTTCTGTATGATGACCAGTACAACCTCTAAATTGTGCCTGGTGACCATCCCTGCCAATGTGTTCCCAAAACTGTGAACCTGTGTGCTTGAGGGCTTTGGTTGCTTTATTGGCAACTGGAACATTGCCCTCCAAGCTGAGATAATGCTTTGTTCCTGGTAGGTCTTGCACCTGAGTTACAGCAGTGATCTTGTTGCAGGTGTTTCTCTTCCAAAACAGCACGAGCTCACCTTTGTCAGCATCAGGTGGATGTACCCTGCTTTGGAATCTGGTGGGGCCTTGTGCTTTGTATGGCAGGGGCTAAGGGGCTCTCACTAGAATTTAACATAATAGGTAGAAGGCCCCTCTGTGCTGTCAGAAAGAGCATTTGGTGTAGTTTTTCTTGGTGCACCCGGAACTGCAGAGAAAAGCCCCGGTGTTTTGAGTACGCAGCCACATGCATGCAGTGCAGGGAATGGCATGGGAGGGGAGTTAGGAGCCAGTGCAGTTCCTGTTTGGGACATCTGGAGAGATTGGCCACTGATAACTAACTTGCCTTTCCTCTGCTACTCACAGGGTGAAGGAGATCGGCAGCACCATGTCAGGCAGGAAGGGCACAGATGATTCCATGACACTGCAGTCTCAGAAATTCCAGATAGGAGACTACTTGGATATAGCAATTACTCCTCCGAATCGTGCACCACCCCCATCAAGCCGCATGAGACCTTACTGAAATCTTGCTTCTCTTTGTACAATTATGTATTCTGTTTACTCCTACTTGCTGTTCTAAAGCAGGCTTATTTTTTTGCTTTTGTTGCTAAGCACCTGAAGACGAAGCTGAGCATTGTAGAAGAAAGTTAACTCTTAAACATTAACTTTTAGTTAGTTTAGAAGAAAGCCCTTCAGCAGCACCCATTGTCCTATCCCTGTTTGTTATAGTTTGAATAGTAAGTTAGTGTGTCCCGTGTTCTAAAGACTTCCATGAAATATGACCAGGAGGATTACAGGTGTTCTGTAGTTCTGTCTTGTTTGGAATAAAAATTGATGTTATTAATCTCTTGACTGCTCAGTGGTGTATCCATGCTTGAGGCTGCTCTGTTAGAAGTTACTGATGGTGCTGGGGGTGTTGAGCAGTCAGGTTTTAGAATCTGAAAATGGAGGGAGTTGTCCGTGGGGTTACTGGAAGATGTGTGTGTGGTGTTGCCTGGTACCTTAGGGAGCGGGATACAGCAGGGGTGACCTGTGTCTCAGCAAAGTGGTGCAGGGTGGGACTTAGCTCGGTGCTTGCCAGCGTGACTCCCTCTGTCACTGCAGGGGGAGATGCTGAGCTGTGCAGCTGCCTTTGGTCTTCCAGCAGGGTCCAGCTGTCCTTGGCTGACCGGGAGCATCCAGCTGGTCCAGGCAGGACCAGGTGCTTGGTTTCTGTGCCTTGAGCCCCTGTGTGCTCAGAGCAAGGCCAGGGCAGGAGCAGAAGCAGTAACTGCTCATTAGAATCTCCACCTTCCTCACCTAAGGCCTGAGCAGAGGCCAGGACTGAAGTAAATGTTCCTGTCTGCTGAGGACAAGGTGTGCTTTGTGTCATGAGCTGGGATCTGTATAGGTTTTGGTTTTTTCCCTCTCTGGAGTCCCCCGGTTCAGTATAGCCTGAGGGAGTTCTGCCCATGCCTTAACCCTCTTCCACCCCCTTCTCTGGGTTCTAAGTCAGGGAGTTGCAATTTCAGTCTTCATGAATGCCTCTCATTCACAGAATCACCTATATCTGAGTCACTTCCCTAAGATTGAAAAGTGCTGCCCACCTTTCTTTAAAGAGAGCTCAAGAAAAGACACTTGTAATGCTACTTATAAAGGGCTGAGCTTGGAAGTGGCAGTGGAGCTGATGTATTATTGCCAGAGTAGGCAGGGGTGGGATGTTTTCTTGCGGTGCAGTCACCTCTGGTGTGAGGCAGTGGTGCTCCAAATGCTGCTGCTGTGAGAAACCCACGTGCTGGAGCAGCTCAGGCATTTGTGTTACCAGGGATAGGCTTGCTCAGGCTGGGGCAGACCTGGGCAGACCTGGACAGACAGAAGAGCAAAGACCACTGCCACGTGGTCTCACTGACTGCCCCAGGGCATCATCTGTCCTGCAAAACGGTGTGGTGAGTAACCAGCATATAATTACAGAACTGCACAGCTCCCACCAAAGGGAAGGACAAACCTGCCACTAGAGCTACACAGGCATACGGGCATTTCCTCAATTTTGTGTCCTGGTTTTTGCTTTAACTGTATTTAAGGATAATTTGTAAATGTAGTCATTATAAAAGGCAACTGAGCCTGTGTCTGTGACTCAGCTGCTCCGGGAGGTGACTTTGCTGCTGGAACAGGAGACATGGCCAGGGAATGCTGGTGCTTGCCCAGCTGGCAGAGAGCAAGAACAGCTACTAGCTTTGTATGTGGAGGCCCAAGAAGCAAAATTGCCAGGAAATGAAAGAGCAGAACTGCCTTCAGTAGCAAATACTTCATTCAGCTTGTTTGGTTGAGGAGTTTACCGTCCCTTGACTGCCATGAATGTACAAATCCCAGCTTATCTCCTCCCCAGCTGTGTCAGGATAAACATCTCTTGGGATCTCTGCCCTCAAATCACACAGAAAGGTAATGCAGAAGTGATGAGATTATTATCACAGGACCAGACACTTGAGAGAAGAATGTAGTTCAGGTTAGGGGTTTCCTCTAGCAATATCTATCAGCTGGCAATCCAAGCTGATGGCAGCAGCTGTGCAAGCAGACAGCACCAGGGTGCAGCCATCCAGATGTGGCAAGAGGTGAAAGGGAAGTCAAAGCTGTCACCAGCTGAGCTCCTAGTGCACAGGAGGGAATTCAGTCACACTAACCTGGTTGTGTTTGTCTCTGAAAGCTACTATAAAAGTTGAGGAGGGATGCCAGTCCCTAAAACGAGCAAAATATGTAGAGCACTGTGATTTGGGGAAATTAAAACATGGTCATCACCAGTGAACAATTCTGTAAGCTCAGGAAGTGGTGTAGACAACATTGGAACCAGATTTGTCAATCCACAGGATTTGCTTTGTAGGCAGCAGTTTGATGAGGAATTTTGGGATGAGATGTTTTCCTTTTTCTTTTTTTTGGATCCTCAAAGGCCTAAGAGGCACAACTCTTACAGATCTACAGTGTCAATAGCAACAAGTCCTCCAAAGCTTTTTTATCTCCCAGCTGAGTAAGGCAAAGAACTGGCTGACAGCTCTCCAGAAAAGGTTTCCTGACTTTGACACTTCTCAGAGGTAATCCCTCCCCTGCCCAGCAGCCCAGACAGCTCTCGCCTCCTGCCCATGCCCTGCCAGGGATACCACACCTATCCCCACTTTCCTTGCAGGTGTCTCTCCAGGCCTCTCGTTATCTCTGTCCTTTCTCAGAGGGCCCTTTTTCTCTGCCCCAACCAGTGACAAACATTCAGATCACTCCCGCAGGTCTCCACCTCTGTTCCCTGACCTCTGGCTGCAGCAGCAAGCCCGGTGGCTGTGCTCCCTGGCAGGAGAGCATTCCACATCCTGCCTGTGGGGTGCAGCACAGTCAAACACACCCAGCTACAGAACTAAGTTAACTTCCTCTAATTTCTTTTTTACCCTCAGTGGCACCTGCTGGGGGCTGCCCTGCTCCCAGAGATGGGCCTTCTTCCTCTTTGTGTCCCTTCAGGTGTGTCTTTCCTGTCTGTCTAGCTTTGGCTTGTCATGAAGTACTCTGCTGTGTTTCCCCAGACTCGACTCTTAGTTCTAATTTCCCCCCTCCTTTTATGCACCTAAGCCAAGGCTTTTTTTTTCAATCTAATAAACAGAAAAGAAGGTATATCAAAAATGCTATTTTTTTTTCATCACCAAGAATTACTGCACTGTTACCTTGTTACACCTTATGTAAATATCGCTGCCCCTGTTGATCAATATCCAGGCTTTCAGTTAACAGGGGAAGGAAAAAAAATATTTTCCATGTGCTCAGGCCTTAAGTAAGTTTTCACAGTCACCTTCTGATTTCATCACCCTCCAGTACAGGTACATACACTTGTGTATACACACATACGTGTGTACATCCGCAAGCAGAGACTACAGCATCAAAAAGCCAGCTCCTTTCCTGCAGTGGCAGCACAAGCCTGATACAAGTTCTGCAACAATTTTGGGAGAGGTCCTGGTGTGAGGGTTAATTCCCTCCTTAGTTTAAAGAGTGAGGACAACTCATATGCTTTTCAATAACCTGGGCAGCACCAGACATAGTCCTTTCTTCCTGTGTTTGCCATCACCCTTAAATTTGACTTTACAGTTCTGTTCAAAAGCAGAAACAGCTGCGATGCAGCAGGAACATATTAAGCATTATCAGCACGTTCTCACTTTTGCAATGGACAGCATGGGAAAATGAGGAGGTCTCTGAAATCCTACTGTGTCAGAGCAGGTGAATGATGACAGCTAGGGTAGTGTTCAGAGAACAGCACTGTAAGTAATGCAACAGCTAAGGCTCCACCTGCCAAACCCAAAGCAATCCAATTATCTGCTGGTGTCTAAGCCCTCGTGTCTGGACTTTGTGCGACTCAGATGAGTTTAAAAAAAAAGAGTATCAGTTCCCCCTGAGGAATGTGCCTTGCAAAACACCCATGTGGTGTTGTGCACCTGGCCACAGACACCTGTCAGTGGGGAGAAGATGCCTGGCTGGCATACTGGGGCAAGGTTGTAACTCCTAAGGGTTGGGTTCAGAGGGGCTGGGGTGTTTGGGACCCTCCCTGGGGTATTTCCAGTCTCACAGAACCAAGAGGCTTAAACAGAGACAACCTTACCCAAAAACTCAATTGACCTCCTCAACACTCGGCAAGAGAATCGAGCACAAATGACACCTTCAAGGGCTCCTTTGGTGAGCTCCTCCAAGTGCTGGCTGAGCTGTCATTTCCCCAAGCACTGCTTCGGGCAAACACCAGGTAGTGTTTTCAGACTTAAAAAGACTTGGGGGTCTTTAACAGGGGCCTGAAACTGCATCTGGCCCAGGCTTTAGAGGATGGGAGGGGAAACCACAACAGTGGGTTCAGGGAGGGCATTTGAGGAAGAGCATCAGGCACACAACCCCCAAGAGCCTGCTCAGCTGGGGCCATGTAAGAGTCCAGGTCGGGGTCTGCTGGCAAAATATGCCCCACTCCTGCTGCTTTTGCTTTAACCACTGCTCTGGAGAGCAGGAGGCTTATGCTAGAATAGGAGAAGGGAAGCACATGCTTATAGAATTATTAAAGGTTTGAAATGGGTCCCACCAGCCGCTGCAGCCTACATGGCCAGGAACAAACCACACCACTCTGCACCTATGGATAGGGCCCTCTTCCAAGTGTCAGGCTGGTCCAGCTCTGTTCTCTCCAGCCCAGTTCAAGCACAACCACCCAAGCAGTTGTCCCAGGGAGGGGGACAGGGAGTTTGTGAGGAGTGTTGGGTGCTGTGGTGAAGAGGAACAATTTCTTCAGCTGCCACTGAAGTGATTATGGAGGAACAGCCTTAGGCAACCTTGCCAAAGCAGCCAGCCAGCCAGGATGGGATTCACCCAGCCAGGGAGGGAGGACATGGTGGCTCTCACACCCATCCTTTCCCTTCTCATGCCTCAACAACTGTCAATGCCTTTGCAGGCAGGCAGCTATTTGGGTCAGTGCACAGCCCCTGAACAATTTAATCCTGGAAAACAATAATTAGCTCCTGGTGGTTGGGCAAGCAGGAATGGATTTCCCTGCAGCCACAACTGCCATGATGCAACCAGCAACCTATGGAGTGGGACCTGCAGCTGAGGGAGGAAAGGTGGGAACATGCAGAAGGCCCTAGAGTGGTTTACAATAATTTCATAAGCAATCATTAGAGAATGTAACCCCAGGGCTTTAAGCCAAGAATACAAAATGCCAGAAATTATGGAAGTAGCTGAACACCTTCCTGCTGAGTACTCTACAAACTATGCTTTGCTTGGCCTCTCACCAGGATAAATGCCTGTGTGACAGAGCATCTTATTCCATGGACCATTTCCCATGGAGACACATTTGTGCTACATTTTTTTAAACTCTTCAACTTGAGTTAGGCAAGACAAATTCAAAGAAATTCCTGGATCTGGTCAGCTCCCTACTATGATGTCAACTGCCCCTTTGTAAAAGTAGATACTAGTGTAAGAACAGGATAAAGTTTTACATTTAAGCTGCCAGCATCTGCCTGGCAGAAAATTGTGCTCCTTTGAACTGACACACATGATTCAATAGTGTGACCTGGAATATTGTCTTTGCTCCTTATAAATGCCACAATATCTGTATTATTGTCCCATGGGGAAACAACCAGGTACTCCCAAATCAGAAGGCAGATCCAACGCCAGCTACAGCTCTTAATGGAGCACGAGCAACCACCACGAGTGCTGGGACATTTGAACAGTGACAAGAAGGAACAAAGCTAATACAACATTTTACAGGAAATTTAAAACATTCATGGTGCTTTAAAAAAACAAGGAAGCCTGGACTACAAATATTGCTCCAGTGGTTAATAAAAACATCAATAAAAGCACAGTGGGAGGCACTAGAAATAATGCTTATCAATTATCCCTTTGTCAACCATCTGGGAAGTTTCATTCCACTGAGAGACCTACAATTGTGTTCATCCTCAGGCAAAGTATTTCCCTGATAAGAAAGCACTGACCACTTTATTAAGGGGCTTCCTGGGCAGAACAATGGAGATGTTCCTTTGACAACAAAGGCATTAGGGGAGATGCTTCTGTTAGCTCATACATTTGAAATACTTAAAAAAAAAATTTAAGAACCACAGCAAATGAAGGAAAAGTAAAGGCTATGCTTTTTGGTTACTTCTCAGATGTTTTGAAATACTGAATTTTGTGCTGGATTCAATCTTTTCTGAGAGCAGGCACTGCTAGGAGATGTGATCCCCTTCTCACTATTCCCTTACATCTGATCCAGCACCTACATTGGCAAAAGCTGAGCTTGAGATTACTATTTGGAATGACAAACTAGAATAGAAAACAAAAATAATTAGCCTTTCAGTGTCTCAGCAAATGAAGAAATCCATTATAAAACCATACACCCCCTAGATTCTGTGCAAGGGAATTGGTGAAACAGCCTCTAGTGGAAGCAGCCCTCAGTTAAACTAAATAAAGGACAACACAGAACTGTACTCTGGCAATTTTGCACATTTTCAGGTGATGACTGTCTCTTACAGAACCATTGAGTTTGCTGCTTATGTAGCTACTGGTTATCCAAAATGCACTCCCTGACAGGCCAGTGCTGTTAAAGAGATTCACCCCATAACAAAGCAACTTGTAAAATTTAAGTTCTTCTGCATCCTTCCCACTTTGACATGTTATCAACTTTAGAGAGCAGCTGGATGAGCCTTTCTCCAGCAGCAACACTGGCTTAAGAGGAGTTTTACCCTCCTCCAGGCCCATGGCTACATCTTTGGTTGTTCCAGTGTATCAGACAGCCACACAGGCACCTGTCCCACTGCCCATGCTACAGCAGATGGCACAGGATTGTATCCAGCTGGGTTCTGAATATTTCCAGAGAAGGAGACTCCACTGCTCCACTGCCTCTCTCAGCAGTGTTCCAGTGCTTACACTTCTGTCATCTCCCCCGCTTACTCCCATTACTCTAACTACTGTTTAGGACATCCTGAAACATAAAAGAATTTCAAAGATGAAGATGGCAAAATAAAACTAGTTTTTGTTTTGCTGCCATGATTTTATCTACCTCAGAGCAATGCTTCGCCTATAAAAAAGAATACAAATACAAACAACAATATTATGCATATTACAGTAATATTGCAGGCAAGGAAAACAAAACCAACACACACAACTTCATTTCTTGGTTCCAAAAAGTCTCATTCCTGTATCATGTCACAACAGCTTGAGTAGACCAGAAGATTTTAAAGTTTCAGTTGTCATACTGAAGAAAATCATCGGTTAATAATACATAGCAGAAATTAATAGGCAAGCAAAATTATGCAAGTGCCTTGCAGTGAGAACCCCAGCACTGCAAGGTACAGCTCCACAGTTCCCTAATGGAGAAGAGCACAGTGCAGTGCTGAGTTATTCACAAAAAGGGTTAGAGAAGTCTAAGCCTTTTTGTGAATTTCATTAGTTGAAGGCAGGGGGAAAATACAGCAATGTCTGGGACAGTAGTGCTGCTTGTTCCATTTCATGTTGAAGGATCTCTCTGGCTTGCTTCAGGACAAGAAAGAGAATGCAGGCCTTGAAATCCCTCCTACTTAGTGCTGGTAAATATCTGGTTGAAATCCTCTTGCTCTGCAGCAAGAATATTTTCTACCTTTCCAATGCCATGAAATTCCAGAACCAGCATTGACCCCACCAGGTTTTAATCTGTGAAACAGCTGGAAGCAAGTGTGGCCTTCACTCTCTGAAGAGGATGGGTGGAACAAGTAAGTGTTCTTATAGCAAACACCAAGCATTTGAGACAGATTTATTTAGTATTCAAAAGTCTTAATTAAGCTCACAGACTGACACATTAATACATACATACTTTTAAACAAAAACTAGCATTTTCAATGACAGTGTGCTTGGGTCAAAACAATTAATTTGACGTAATCTGATCCTGAAAATTACTGTGATAAGAGGAAAAAGGCACCTTTATTTGTTAAGTTTCAACCAGGACAAGTCTAAGCAAATGAAGAAATACTTGTGGGCATCTCTAAATGTTTGCATATCCTGCAGACTTAAAAAAAATATGGAGCTGAGTTCAGAAAAACATCCACTTATCCCCATCTCCTGGGACAGTCTCTCCCTGCTCATGTGTTGCATGTTTGCCCTCAGAAAAATGACAGAATTTCAGTCATCAGCTGGAAGACAAATGGTAAGAACAGTCCCGGAGTCACTTAGAGGAAGAGCTGACACTGGAAGCAGCAAACTGGCTCCAAACAAGGGTATGGAGCTGAGTTTTCTAGTAGAAAACAGTAAAAGTGCTGGTAGAAAAAAACTCCTAATCACTATGACCACCAAGAGTGCCAAACAGCTCTGAGAGCTTCAGCTTGGTCAGCTACTACAGGGTTAGAGGTGCACATTTAGAGGTGACACCATCACTGAAGAGCACACACAGGAGAGGAAGCAATCACCTACAGGCCTGCAGACAAATTCTTCCAAGGAGCTGAGGACACACACAAGACCAGTAACAATGGCACATTTTCAAATGATTCACAGTAGAGCCAGAGTCACCTTCCATGGCTACAAAGAAACAGATGCATAGCACCCGATACTATGTTGATGAATAAAGGAAGAACCTGCATGGGAAATGCCTGTCTGCCAGTCTGATGCAGGAATGTGTCAGATACATCTTAGCACTGCAGAAAGGACTGAAAGCACACAAGTGCTTTAAACAGTAAAGCAGGATTTACACTTTCAATACAAAAAATTTACTTGTTTCTGTTGAAGATACCAAATAGTGTTGAAGTACCAGACTTCAGCCTCAGCCCTGAAATGGTGTAGGGTTACCAGAACAGCCAGAGAGATCCACTTTTTAAAGCAATATGCTGGACTTTCCTTTTATTACAGCCTAACTGCACTCTCTACAGCCTACTGCAAATGCAGTCCTACGCAACAAACAACTGAAGTACCACCCTGTTCATGGATCTCCATTCCTCTTTGAAGTGCAGTATATTTAAAACCCCTCAATATGTTTTGCCAACAATGTCAATGGAAAATTAAGCACAAGCTGTTGGTTCAAACAAGTTTATCCACATCATGGATAAGGAATTTTTCTCCATTAAAAAAGCCTTTTCTCAGTATGGCTCTTTCTTACCACCTTTTTTGCTTCCATTTGCTCTTTGAACTTGTTACGATTTGGTGCTAAGATCCACAAATGTGAAAGTTTCAGTATGGTCTTCAGTTTGATTTCAGATGTTTGTCTTGAAAACTCCACGATATCCTCTGAAAATACACCCAGGTGTGTTCATGAGCTTATTTAAATTGTATTTTGAATTAACAGAAGACAGAAATACTGAAAACCTGTCTTTTTTACCTTCACAACAAAAAATGAAGGGTCAGCTAAAGTGAGATTGCTCAAATGGATTCCAACTCCCAAGTATAGTAAGATACCAACTTGTATCACTCTTGCTCTGGGTTGTTGCTCCTTACATGTTCCTTGTACTCCTATTTAAATAATTTCTACAGACTCTAAGTTTAACAGATAATCAACAACCATGATATATATTACACTGAATCAGGAATATGTATGCTTTGATAAAGTTTCATAAAAGCTTCTTTATATTCAAATTGATGGTGTTTTTATAAAACTATAATTCAATTCTTCTAAGATTATCCATACTTATTGTAGCTTTTCATTTAAAGAATTTTGTCTTTACCAAAACAACTGTGAAATCAGTTATCATTTGATACTTTTCACCAAATTCTTTCATTTTATTGCCTAACTTTACCCGGAAAGCATTCACTAGTGCTTTGATTATCACAAAGCAAAGTATATCTGCAGATAAACCTACAGTAAAATTCTGCCTTCCTTTTCTTTTTAATTTGGGAGGATCCAAACACACATTAGCTATATTTGTTCTTTATAAACAGGTACAAACATTAAACAGGTAGTCCCATACCAAGCCAAAACCCAGTTAGTTAAGTCACAGAAACAAGAGCTCTTTTGATAGTTGAAGAGCAAGCAACTACATGCATTTCTAAGTGCATTAAAGAGTCTTTGTACCTCCTACAAATTAAATTACTTGACCAAATTTGTAAAATGTAATCATACCTGTTCTCTTTGTTGCGGTAATCAGTGCAATTACTTTCATATCTTGTAGTATTTCCTGCCTTGGTCTCCATTTCCTTGGCTTTAGAAGAGTCTACCTTATGATTATATTGGGAAAGCATCTATAGGAAATATTAAACAGGAATAAAAAGAATTACCTAGGAACTCCAAACAGGTAGATTACAGATAGAACTAGGCCATTTTAATTCCAGTATTTTGATAATAAAATTAGGGGAAGAAAAGCATATTAGCTAACCTTGAGAACATTATCTGGTATCCTTGTTATTTCTGGAGGTGGAGGAGTATTGAGTAATTGGTCATAGTGTTCCAGTTGGGGAGGGGAAGGGTCCCCACAATGTTTAAGATACTCATCAGAGCTTGAAGCAAAAGGAATCCTTTCTTCTTTGTATGGTGTCTCTTTTGCATCCTTCTTTGTCACTGACTCAGTCTTCTCCCCTTGTGTTACCTGCTGCTGCAAAAGAAGTATTGAATGCCTTCAGTTCATTTACTTATGTTGGGTAAAGAATTTAGTAAATGTTCTTACAGAATTACTATTAGAAAGAACTTTTACAGTGACATAAGAAAAAATAGTATTGGAAAAGGATCCCAAACTGACATTTTAAAATCTGTTTATGGCAAAGTGTGTGAAAATGTACATAACTGCTATTTATTACCTTAGCTTCTGCTTTTAGCCATCTTGTTTGAAAATCTGGGCACTGTGGTGTTGCTGTATGACTGGGAAGAGGCAGTTCCTTGGTCTCTGGTGACCTTGATAGTACTGTATTATTTGTTTTGGAAGAGACCTTCACATCAGGAGTGCAGAACACAAATACCATAGGAGAGGCCATCCAGTCAGCTGCTGCTATCAAGGGTGACCGAAATAAAATTAAAAATATGTATGTACACACACACATATAACTATTACCAGTCCCAGTTTCATTTCCTGAAACATGTGTATGCTTTCAGTTGATATTTTGCTCGATCCATCCAAATTACAATATTCTTTAAAAGCAGCAAATACAAAGTAGTCATTCTAGTCCCACTACTGAATATAACTGCAGAATCCCAACTTAAATCAGCATTGCTTTACCTTCTCATTTACCCAATGGTCACTATGTTTGTCTCAAGCTTTTAAAAACAACCTGCTTCTCCTGTCAAAGAAGTTTTAGCACTACTCTTGAAAGACTTAAATTACTGTCTTGCTAGCCCCTTTCTTTCCTGTCTTTAGACAGATCCAATGGGTATTCTCAAGAAAAAAAGGCTAAGTTGGCAAAACTGTATTTTTGTTTCAAATATGGATAAGCTGCAGTTACAAAATGATTAATTCCTCTGTACAGTTCCAATTGGATATGAGTAGAAAAATGAGGAAAAATCTATAGGGAGTAAAACTTTCCCATCGAAGCCATCAACATTTTTTAGACATTACTACTCATACAATGACTTGCCCTGAGTCAACCATATTTAACCAGAAACACAATTTAAGTTAACTGTGTGTTTACAATGCATTTACACACGCATTCTGTAAAAGTGCATATGCATTTTGACAGATTTTTAACTTACCATTTTCACCTCTCTTACTTGATTTTGATGCAGGAGTAACCATGATTTCCTTGATTCTCATTTCTGGCAAATCCCCTCTGTCATCCTCTCCTCTTTTAACCAACCTGAAAACCAAATCCCCAGTTAGCTCTCAAGCACTATGAAGAAGTCACAATTAGAGTAATATTGCCAACCTAATCACTTTTCTAGTATTCATTCATGAATATGCAAGTTTTCTCAAATATGAATTTTTAATAGATCTTTTAATCAGTGATTCTACAGCAATTTGTGGAGTGCAAATGTTCAGTCCAGCCACAAATGATAAAATATACTGAGGTTTCAATCTAAAGCATTAAGGAAAAACCAAGCCCAAACCAGATGTCCAGAGACGAATAGATGCCACAGATGATCAATTCTGTGTTAGGAGTTTTATTTTGAACTGCCTGTTGCCTATGAAATTATATAGAACAAGAGGAAATCTTTGCTGCTTTTAAACTAATAAGGGTCTTGAGAACATGAAAAGATTTTAATTGAATTTTTAAGTTTAAATAAGATTGTTTCTCTTAATCAAATACTACAGAGCTTTAATTTTAGTAATTATATAACTATATAAAAGGAAAAATCCCAAAATTATTTTAAAAGAAAATGTAGTGATTTCAAAGTGACAAGCTGTTTAATATCTATTTCGTAACACTGGAAACAGAAATTTTTTAAATTATTTTTTTCATATCCAAGATATTCTAGAGAAAAAAATGACATGCAGTTAAGAGACAAAAGCAGATAAAAAGTAGAAGCTTGCCTAACCTACACAAAAATCTGTGTCTTCGAAGAAAATTATTTTAAATATCTAAAAAGTAATCTTAGCTATCATAGCCAAATTTAGATCTTCACTACAAAATGTCTAAACTGAAAAAAACCCCCAATAAACAGTACAAGCAGTCTATTTTACTTAGATGAACACATCTCAAACTTTGGGTTAAATAAAACAGTAACTTTTCAAGTCAGTTTTGTCTTCAATGTCTTAGATATAGATATGTCATAGAAACCATATGATTTTTAGTTTTTACAGAGAGCAGAACCAGCAGAATTTTAAAGTGGTTTTCATGCATATGATCCTTGTTTTCCAAACAATTTCTCTAAATATCAAATATTTAGGTACTGTCAGCATTTAAAAAGGAACATATTGCTAATACTAACTATAAAAACATGACCTATTAACTACGCACATGACCTCACTGCTGCAATTATTTTTCTTTATAATTAGAACAATGAAAATCTAGAGAAGCCTTTTCAACAGAAGACTGGAGCAAAAGGAGGAAACTGTAAGGTGGGGCTTATGTTAGAGACAATACAGTGCTTCTGTAAATTTACTGAATGCTTTACAAACTGTTTTCTGTTTATATTAATAAAGCTTCTGCAACCTTTACACTAGCTGTGTAATATGTATGGCAGACAAGCCCAGGCCCAAATCTTTGGTTAAGGAAAACAACAGATCACATTGTGTTTTTCTCTCTGTAAATACATTGTGTATGGAAGATTCTTATGGTGCAGTCAAGGCAAAGAGCACACCCAGATGTATTTCATGTCAGCACCTGGCACTGCAATGGGTACGTGAAGAGATGTGTAGGGAGTTAAATGACACAGGACCCAGCAGCTGAGAGATAGCAATCACCCACCTGAGGACAAAGTGAAAGGCAATAGGAGCAAGAAATTAGTGCAGCAAGAAAACACAGAAAATTGAGTAGAGAAACAATCTGAACTCCAGTAACTTACTTTTTGATTGTCTGTGAAGTTTTTTGAATAAGCGACATGGTATAATCTTCATTCATACACATGGTATGTTCACTGACGCCGAAGTGTTCCAGTTTTGGTGTCACACACTCGTAGTCATCCATCTTGAGCTTGCACTTGGGTGTTTTGGGCAGGGCCCGGGGCGTTGGCACTCTCAGCGGGGTCTCGTTCCTGGGCCTGTGCTGGCGCGGGCCTGCCGCGTGCTGCGCTCTCGCCGCGCTGCAGGGCCTGCCGAAGGCGTACTGGGACAGGCCGAAGTCGCAGAGCCGCGGGTTACGCAGCGGGTCCTTGGGCAACGGCGCCTGCTCTGGGGACACAGGCAGCTGAGGTGCATCCTTTGCCTTTTCCTCATCAGATTTGTTCTGGACAGACATGCCTGATTCACTGCTCACGTCATCCTCCTCTTCTTCTTAAGAAAAGAGATGAAAAAAAAATCATGTCAGAGGTTTCTGTTTTAAGAATTTGTAAAATAAATTGGGACACTTCCCCAGTATTCAAATTTTTTTACTTGTTGTTGTAAAAAATAGATTCCTTCTTTCACTTTAAAGTACTGAACCTACAACAGATGTCAAAAGCTCATATGGCTAAGCTATATTTACAAGTCACACATTTACTGAATTTCACTCTATTGGTAAATATTATTCCTACAGAAAATGAAATTCTAAGATTTATTTTTCTTCCTGCATGGACATAAAAAAGTTTTTGGGGAAAGAGCAAAAAAGGCTGCACACAGTACTAGAATGCTCATTCTTCAGAAAAACAGTATTGAGGAAAGGTTATGAAGCAGCAACGAGAAACTTGTGAAAGGAGACAGCTTTTTCAAGAACAAGAGTCCAGTGCAAAAATATGTAAATGTGTAATTTGTACCTTTTTGGAGTTAGATAAACCAAAACGTTTGTGAATTTCTGCATGATGTAGTAAGTATAAGGACAATGAATCTGGGGAAGGGTCTGGAGCACAAGTGCTGTGAGGAGCAGCTGAGGGAGCTGGGGGTGTTTATCCTGGAGAAAAGGAGGCTCAGGGGAGACCTCATCACCCTCTGTAAGTGCCTGAAGGGAGGGTGCAGCCAGCTGGGGGTCGGCCTCTTGTCCCAGGTAACAGGACCAGAGGACATAGTCTTAAGCTGCACCAGGGGAGATTCGCGTTGGACATTAACAAGAATTTCTTCACAGAAAGGGTAACTAGACATTGGAATGACTCCCCAGGGAGGTGGTGGAGTCACTGTCCCTGGAGGTGTTTAAGGAAAGACTGGATGTAGCTCTCAGTGCCATGGTCTGGTTGGCTTGGTGGTGTTCAGCCACAGGTTGGTCTTGATGATTCAGAAGTCTTTTCCAACTAAATTGATTCTGTGAGGTGGGCAGGGAGGCTACTTAAAGTAACATACCTTCTGCTCTGCAGTGGTATTATGTCTTCAGATACACTTAGCTTAAAAATACAACTTCAAAAATAATTTAATCTTGTAGCTTTGTTTAGAGACTTCTTTAAAGGCAAAGAGTATAGGAAGAAAGGTACTATAAAAAAAGAGAGCCTTCTGCCCTTTCTGTGTAAAACAGCTATAGGAGCTTAACTGGGACATCAATATGGTTCACAACCATAATTTTGTTTTGTGTAATGACTAGATAATGCTCAGAGAAGGTTAAGACCCTGTCAAAGGCTTTTTGAAGCCTGATTGGGCCCTTGATACTGAAAGGAGTATGTGGTGTTGACAGATGTAGTACTTTAACTCATTTGGCACATCTGGATTTTCCAAACATTTGTATGCGCCTTTTCTGACTGGATTAAGGACCTCCTTCCCCTCCAGCGATCAAGATGCTACTGCTTGTGCCATTTGTGCTGTGAAACAGACATTTTAAGGTTTTCTCTAGGGTGATTTAAGTTAATGAAACCATCACGTGAATAGAAACCAACTGAGGTGCATCTACAATAGTTCTTTAGGCGTGAGAAGCTGAAGCAGCGTAATTCTCTGGGTTATGAAAACATGCTAGCTAACACGTTTTCTGAATATAATTACTACTGAAAAAAAACCCCAACCCAACACACATTAACTTAAAGGCATGCCAAAAGATTTAATTCCAAGTGTTTGTGTTTTGGTTTATTCTTACAGCACAAATCACAACAAAATCTTTTACCTTCTAGATATTATAAAGCAAATAACATGGATGTTCATGATCTCCTAATTAACAGAAATATACACACAGCTAAAGAGAAACATTTTATAGAAATGATACTTTTCTTCGTATATTGTATTGACAAGAAATATTACCTGTAGAGTCTTTGCCATGTGGTTTGTAGCCGTATTTCTGGAACAGCTCTCTTATTTTTCCAAGGTCTGCTGCATTTCTTTGCATCAACATTTCACTTGCCTTCATAAACTCATTAATTGCTTTTTTCTCAGAGCAACTCTTACCAAGACTGGCATCGACATCTTCCTTTGGGGACAGAGAGGGGAACACAGAAATACTGATTTTCAAATCATCACATGGTAGTTGTTCACACATGAAGCATTTTGGCAGTAAGTATTCAACAGCCATTCAGATGAAGATAAGCAGTGAATTTAGGTCTTTTCTATACACCTATGCAATACCAGGAATATATAGGGCATAAGTATATGGAAACTTACAAAAGTAACAGCAATGACAGTTCACAATATGATGACTACCTACTGGTAACCTTGCCAAGAAAATGATATGCTTTTACTCCACAAAAATATGAGATAACAGCAATTAGTTTAGACTCTTACTCCATATGTACAAAGAATTAGTGCAGAGCAGAAGGTAACCCTCACTTTTATATCACTCAATTATTTCTAAACTGCTCATTTCTATAACCCATATTTTCTACTTTTGTATAAGAAATAGACAACATTTTTCACAAGTTTAACTGAATGGCTGAAGGTACTGAAACTCCTGTGAAGATTGATTTTGTTCTAAAGGCTGGTCATGGAAAACCGGCAAGTTTATCTTTTTTGTTGGGAGCTGCTGCTCCTGAATTGCTATCCTCATACCTTGGCACAGCTACAACTTCCTTGTGACTTTTGTTCCCTGCTTACCTGAGCAACAATCGCGACTGCAAACTAAGAAATATTGTTAAACCTACTCCGGTCACCCACAAGTTTTTGGGCATTACCCCAATGTCCATGGCTATTATGAGGACTTAAGAGGTAAGTGAGTAAAAATAAGGGTTATAACTGCTGACTAACAAAGTTGAATTTTGGCTTAATGATCAAAGCAGAACCATAAGTTTTATGGAACATGCACACATATATAATTTTTCAAGAAGCAAGTGAGTTAAGAAGTTACCTTCTGAGTCTTGATTTCGCAATGGAGGTCATGCAAGACTACTAGTGGAGATTCATCTTCACAGTCTTCAAGATGCATGTTCACATAAAAGAGTTTAGAAAGTAAAAAAGATGTCTTAGTGTTTTAGCATAAAAGTAACATTCTGCATGGGAATCAACTTGCTGTATGAGCAGATGAGAGGCTGCACATGAGCTGTCAGGGAGGGGATTCTGCCTCTCTGCTCTGTGAGACCCCATCTGCAGGGCTGCATCCAGCTCTGGGCTCCAGCACCGGGGGGACAGGGACCTGCTGGAGCGAGTCCAGAGGAGGGACACCTGGATGATTCGAGGGATGGAGCTCTGCTCCTGCATGGAAAGGCTGAGGGAATTGCGATTGATCAGCCTGGAAGAGAAGCTACTTCAGGATGAATTAATTGCAGCCTTCCAGTACCTGAAGGGAGCTCACAAGAAAGATGGAGAAGGACTTTTTTTACAAAGGCACATAGTGACAGGACAAGGGGGAACGGATTCAAACTAAGAGAGAGAAGATTTAGATTAGATATTAAGAGGAAGGTCTTTGCTGTGAAAACGATGAGGCTCTGGAACAGGTTGCCCAGAGAAGCTGTGGATACCCCATCTGTGGAAGTGTCCAAGGTCAGGTTGCATGGGGCTCTGAGCAACCTGGTCTAGTGTGTCTGTGCCCATGGCAGGGGGTTGGAACTAGGTGATCTTTAAGGTCCATTCCAACTCAAACCATTCTACATTTCTATAATAACAGAGATGCTGGATTCATACCTTAGAGAAAGAGAGCCAATATAGACAAAACCAAAGAGAACTAGTTCCTGTGAGGTACCTTGCACAGCAAAAAAATTCTCTTTGCACAGTGTGTTAAACGCCACAGAGGAACTGCCCAAGCTTCCACTGTAATGTTGCAGCTAGTACTGCATATGGCAGATACTGTTAAAACAAGTAGGTCCCTGGGCTGTCAAGAATTACTTATGTTAAAATTTTATCCTTAAAGAGCTTGGATGAACTCAGAAAAAAATTGATCTAGAGGCCAGTGAAAAAACAAATCTCAGCAGAAAATTGAATTGTTCCATCGTATTTGCACGGGGGCAGAGGCATTGCTCACTTACACAACGCAGCAGTCATTACTTTTTCCCGCTGGAAACCATGGCTAATTCAAATAGTGCGAAAGAGGGCGCCTGCTACATGACAAGACATAGCACAAAGATAAACACAGTTAGAAGCCTGAGCTATCTGTCCGGAGAGAGAACATGCCCTGCAAATGTTCCCCTATATCGATCCACGAAAAGGAGAAGCAAGAACATGATTCCCATTTCACCCCATTCATCCTGATTTTCTCCATGATAAAAACTCAGCCACACGCCTACAAAGGAGCTCAGACAGACAACGAGACGAGGAGGAGCCCAACCAATTCCCAGCCGAGCAACTCCCAGGCTGACCCGCGGGGCCACCAAAGGCGCTCCCAGAGCGCACAGGGGGACAGCGGCAGGCGGGAACGCAACTCGAGCAAAGAGCCCCGGGGAACACCCGCGGAGCCGCCAGGCCCAGGCCCGCGGGCTGCTCTTACCCGCGTCCTCCCGGCGCATGGCCCGCTCCAGCTGCGTCACCTCCTTCTCCACCGTGAGCGCCAGGTCCCGCAGCTTGCCGAAGAAGCCCCCGGTGACGTCCATGGCTCCGAGCGGGCGAAACGGAGCGCGGAGGCAGCGGGACCGAGGCGGCGCTGAGTCAAACCGGGCCGGGCCGAGCCGGGGCAAACCGAGCCGAGCCGGGCCGGGCCGGGCCGCGCCCGCCGCTGAGGAGTTTCAAACTGCCGCCAGCGCGAGCCCCATTGGCGCCGCCGGGCCCCGCCCGCCGCCGCCTCTCGCGAGAGCCGCGCTCCCCGCCCGCCTGCCCGCCGCCATCTTGGCTCCTGCGTGGGGCCGCCGCCGCCGCCGCGGGTCCCCGGTGAGTGAGGCCCGGACGGGAACCGGGGCTGGGGCAGCCGTGCCCCCGCGGAGCCCCGCGGCGTCGCTGCTAAATCGGGCCAGAGAGTGGAACGCTGGCGCGCAGCTGCACCGTGGGAACGGGGTGGGTTGGCTTATATTAGTGGCAGTGCTGGTTTGTGCCGTGGTAGAAGTGTTTGGGTGACTTGGTCACGGCACCAAGGCTGAGAGAGTTGGTGAAGGGTTTGGACAACTCCCCCAGGCACATGGTGTGGCTCCCGGAGATGTCTTGTGCACGGCCGGTTGGACTCGATCGCCCATGGGTCCCGTCCGACTCCGCGTATTCTGTGATTCTCTAGAGCCGATGAAAGCCGGTGCAATGCGAAACCTGGGCGGGTGTGGGGCTAATGAAGAGGTTAACGCAGGGCACTTGTGTAAGGCCTGAGCGTCATTCGGTCTTTCCTGCCCCTTACACCCAGCGGGTCTGTTGGCGCTTTCCGCTTACGCCACTGGGTCTAATTCAGGATATTGTTTGTCTCTACCAACCAGATTTCCCTCGGTCAGGATACAAGACTAGGTAATTACAGACTAATAAGCTTACGGAGAGACTGTAGTTCAAAACCTAATGCTGAGGAAAGGCCAGATTTGGATCTAGAAGACAGAGCTGCAAATACTCTGTTTTGACAGCCTAGCTGTTTGAAAAAGGCATGAGCAAAGTGAACCTTTCATTCTTGAGTATCTGTGACTGGCTTTTCATTAAATAATTTATGGAGGGTATGCTTTAATTGCAGTGTAAGGATAACTGAGTAAGTTCTTCAGCTACATAGATTTCAATTCCCCTTTTCTGATTCTTGTTTCCAGCTTTGTGCTGCCTGCTGTGTGGTTTGTGAGCACCAGGTTCTGAGCTTGAACCTTCAAACCAGCCAGCTAAAAGGCAGTGGAGTGAGTGCAGAGCTTTTAATCTTTCTTGTCAAAGCTTTATCTTTGTCCCTAAGGTAATGAGTATTTTCCATCTCTGTTTATGTTTTAAGGCAAAATGTTTTTAACGACAGTATTACTGAAGAAGAGAATTCCTGGAAAACAATGGATTGGGAAGTACAGGCAACCAAGGCCGGTTACCATTTCAATGAAGCAAGCAATGATCCGAAGGCTGGAAATTGAAGCAGAGAATGAATATTGGCTCAGCCAGCCTTACCTGACACAGGAACAGGAGTACAAACATAACGCAGAAGAGAGACGTGCAAAGTGGGAAGCTTTCAAAAGCCTGAAACAAGCCAAGTTTCCTGAGCACAGATACATCAGCGATCATTTAAACCACTTAAATGTGTCAAAGAAGTGGACATGTTGAATAATACAGCATATTTATATTTGGCACATGTCATGCACTACCCTGAGATCTGCTCTCATACCTGTTATGGTAATTCACTGTAATTAGGGTGGGTGACAAACAAGACTTTGCTGTAGTGTACAAAATACTACATTAAAAGTAGTTCTCTGGAACAGCCTATGTTTTTTTATTATTGCTTTGTTAGAGAAGGTTGTGTGGCTCTCTACCATATGCCCAACCTCTGTTCTTCAGGGCTTAAACAGCAGGTTACCAGGTGCAGTGGTGGTGATTCGTAGATAACCGAGTTTATAGTTTCAGTGGTTGCCTTCTGAAAGCCTGGAAAACACTCCTGCTGCTCCTGGCCACATGGCTTGGTCACTCTCCCTTCCTCGGGGATTGTTCTGAGCATACCAGTCCTTGAGACATGACACTTGTCACCAGGCATGCAAGGACCAAGAGGAACTAGAACTGCAGAGACAGGGGGATGGGGCTGGAATTAATAGAATGTTATTAAATGTTCCATTAAAAAAAAAACTTTCTGGAAAGAATTGTTGATTTGTATCTGCCACTGTCATTGTCATGTCAGTGTTAGCTTGGGTGTTACAGCTCTCTTGCACAGATTGTTCCTGATGTAAAAGGAACATGGCTGATTCCTATTCGAGCAGTTGACTTCTAAGTCAGGCGTAGTGTCCTGAAGGAATAAGAGTTAGCCACAAGTCAGGCTTTTGATTTCCCCACAAGACCCAGTGACCTGGAAGATGTGTCAAGAGTGAGTGTAATCTGAGGTTTGTTGCAGCTGGAGTGTAAAAACCAGAGCAATGGTAGAGTGTTTCCCAGGCAGGCAGTTTTTTCTCGCTGATCTAATACACAAATGCTACAGCTGAGCACTTTTCAGATTCTTTCACATACTTTTATTAGGTTAATGTTGCATTCACTGATGAATTCAAGTGTCAAGTCCATTCATATCACTTTGGAAAAGAGGCTTAAAATGGTACTTTTTAAACATCATTGTACTTCAGAGAAGTACAAACAGGTCTGAACACTGATGTACAAAATCTTGAATGCACTTTCATTGGTTATAAATGGCTTAAGAGAACTTTATGGGAAAGTATACACATGGGGAAATTGCAAATACAATTAAAACATGAAGGAACTTCCAGGCAAAGCAATGTGATTTTGTATTTAATTCATTTATAAAAGCCCGTTTCAAAAAGTTACTTCAAGTATTAAACTAGAAATGGCAACATTTTCTCTGTGCATAGGATGAGTCCTATCTGTAACATACAAAAAAATACAACAAGTGCGTCATTTTTACAGGAATCTTTCACACGTCGTCCCAAACTTAAATACAGCTCGTTACAAGTTTAGGCAGCACAATAATAAAAATAACTTTGTGGAAGTAGAACAGCTGGGACATTGTGATCAGTGCAAATGCTGATGACCCTTGCTGGCAAATACAAAAGGAACTGCAGAGATAACCCAGGGACGTTTCATTCATCTAAGTTAAAAACGGAACAGGCTTAACAGCAGGAATGCTGCCTCTTTCTGCGATAGCTTCATGATTGTAAATCATCATCCAGGAAGATTTAAGTTTCCCACAATAAAGCTCATAACAGGATAAGGGCCAGGGGAAATCAGAGAGGACCATGCTAAGTGTCTTAAGTTGTCAGCTAAGCAGTGTAAGCGGAAGGGAATCAACATGTCACCCCCAATGCTTTGGTGACAATTAAAGTAAGACAAATACTTCATCTCTGAATCTGCTTGACTGCTGAGCATGAGCTCTCTGTTTCTTAGGGCAAGGGGTAGGAAGAAAGATGGGGAAACCTCCCAAAACCAAAGAAAGTGATCCTGTAAACATTATCAGACTTCACTACCTA
The DNA here is from genome assembly GCF_021018805.1 of Prinia subflava. Taxonomy (NCBI): domain Eukaryota; kingdom Metazoa; phylum Chordata; class Aves; order Passeriformes; family Cisticolidae; genus Prinia; species Prinia subflava. Next base: position 35,379,910 of record NC_086249.1, read on the forward strand.
ATGGAAACAAATTCAAGTAATGGCTTCAGAAAACAAATGGCCAAATACCAGTTTTAATCTGCATTAAAACAAATTATGACTTGCAGCTTTCATGACGTTTCATGACAGTTACTTAATCAAGAAAAATGTGTATAAAAAGCTCTACATACAAAATAAATTCATAGAAATGAGTGTAACAAATGTGTTCAGTACTAAATCACTTCATGTGCAGCTGCTCTCTTTGGTGCCATTTAGGGATAGAAGAGCCTCTGAAGTTGCACACATTGCTGTTTTTTAGGTACTGCAAAAATACATATTTGTGAGCTAAAAGTAACTGCTGTTAGGAGCCTCTCTAAATGCACACCCCAATCCCCCAGTCAGACACAATTTTAGAGGGTGTCCCTGGAGAACACACACTATGAAGCTCAAAGCTGTCACAGTTTTGTTGTTACTTAACTTTTAATAAAAATCTGGTCAGTCAGTGCTCCAGATCCAGGCAGATTTGGTCAATCCATGTCGGATCATGGTGAAGCTGCCAGACATTAATACTGCTGCAAATGCTGCAGTTTCCCTCCTCTTGAGGCTCTGCTTAGCTACAACTGGACCATACTGCAGTGAGATCATGAACTCTTTGTGTGCATACTCAGTGGTATTGAAATTTGTCCCAACCCAAAACATGATCTATGATTAATAAAGAAGAACTGCACAAGACCAAAGGAAAGAAACAGTACCTGAAAACTGTAAGTATTCAGCACTCTGGAGAACAGGACCAGTTTGTAAGAACAGCACACCAAAAGAACCTTGGTACTTGAAATTCCACACTCAAGAGGCAGCTTTAACAAAAAGGTTACTGTGATTTCTACCCAAATCACAAAAAAAGAAGTGCCCAAACTTCCTCCAAAGTAACCCTCTGGTTATTTAAAATGGAGGTTTTTAATCACATCTGACTTGTATCAATACAGTCTCAAAATAATACTGTAGGAAGTCAATTAATGACAGAAACCTACTCCTCTTCCTGCCCTTCTCCCATAATATACCTTTGGTAGGCACAGCAATGATGTGTGTGTCGTACACTCTGTGAGTAAGAATAAAACCCAGTATTCTGTAGTTTTAAGTAATTTCTATTTATGGATTTTCTGCCAGATATTCACAGGGACAGGTTTATTTCAAGACATTTCAGAAAAATGAATCACACTGAAATCCTCCCCTACATCAGGCTTCTGTCCTCACACTGGGAATTTAAAGCCATTTTTAAATTTTTTGAATGTATGTAGGTTTTTTAAAAAGAGAAAGGCAATAAGAAAGACAAAAGCAGTTTCTAATTGCAGCCAACGTCAACTATCCTACAATAATTACTATGTATGGCTAGTAGCAGTCATTACTTTAATGGATCTATAAAAGCTTAAGGGCTGCTATTTTTAATGACAACCTAGGTAATTTCAAGACTCCCTGACACAGAGTAGGTTAAAGCACAAAACCAGCATGTACAACAGGGTCTAACATCCTAAACCAGTTGTTTCCTCAAGATCCATCCCCCTTCTGATCTCCTGCCCATGGGCCAAAAGTACCCCCTTCCTGCAGCCCCTGCCCCTGCTGGCAGGGACACCTGTGGCTGCTTGCACCCAACACCTGAAGAGCCACCCTGCTGCCTCAGCACAGCCTCACAGCCTGGGGAGGGCTCAGGCCAGAATCCAAGGGCAGAGGATGTCATCCTGCTGCCTTAGCCATGATACCTCCCCCAAGGCCCAGGCCTGCCAGGAAAACCTAGCCCCTCCATGCCAGCTGCTGGCATGCCCTTCAGCAGTACAATTCCCTTACAGAACTTAATTCCTTTAAATCAGCCTGGGGTTTCTCTTAGTCCCCAGTTCCCCAGGGGAAAAAAATAAAATGGGTTGGGGGTAGTGAGTGTGGAAGAATCGTCTTTCAATCATTTTAGTATGTTTGGTATTTGTCAAAGTGATTTTCAGTATTGCTTCTTTTACACTAACAGTAACTCTGGCCTCAGGATTATCCTAAAACCACTGCTCTCCTCTTCTCACCTCATATATGAAGAAAAATCTAGGCCAAAATATTCCTGTGATCTGCATAAACATGTCAGAAATGTCAGTTCTTCATGAAAAGCCAAAAAAATGTCCATCAGATATACAAAGAAGTGGTTTCAGAAGACCAGCACTCACTAGAAAATGCACATGGAGATAGCCCAGTCTTTACTTGCAGTTTTTCCTGTAGATTCACTATCCTGACTAAAGAAATCAAGTTCTCCTGATGCTGGCCTACAGGATCCATACATTCATGGGGGGTATATGAAGCACTTTGGGGAGCAGGTGGGGGGAGCAGAGACCATATTGCTGGGCCAGTGACACTGAGGATTCTGCCGTACATCTTGCTCATTGTTCTGCTAGATGATGTCTGTGCATGGACATGTTATTTCAGCTACAATACATGGATGTAGTAAAAGCCAGATGATAACCCAGGCGCTTCATGACAGTTCCACCAGTGTTTGGGGCTGCAAATTTTGGTATTCAGAGCAAGCCATTTGAACATGCAGTCTTCCTTCTCTGTTATCTTCCCCAAGAAATTTGGCTGGTGCGATACTGCTGAGAGCTTATATAAAGATGGGCACTTCTCACTTAACATTTGAGAAGAAAAAGCTAAACCTTTTCAAATCAACATGTAGCAAATGTTTTTGTAAGTTTTGGAATTAGCAAATGAAAAATTTCTTGTACAAAGTTTGAAGAAACATTCTGCAACTTTTATAAAACATGCAAGTTTGGAGCATTGCTTCTGTCTCAAGAACATCCAACAGTGAAATCATGTTCATAGGTTCTCAAGAGTTCTTGTTTCAGAAGATTAATATTTAATAAAAATTTATTATATCCAAAGACAAAAAATACTTATTTTAAACCTTACAGTATAATGGATACCTTAGTATTTCCATCATAAACATATTTAACTCAAGTAGCAATCAGTCTGGGAGACAAACCAAACAGGTTCTTTTGGACTAGATCATTAATTTGACTACTACCTTCAGTCTGTATCAAAAGGGCTCATGTCTATTTGTAATCAGCATTAGCTGAACATCAGAAAAGTTACAGACAGAAAAATAGTATTTGTCACTTTTTCCAGGTGGAAAATCCCAATACCACCCAAAGATGTCTTTAGCAGTCTTCTCTGTAGAGGAGTGAGGACAAAAAAACCCCATGTTGTTTGCTGTAGGTCTTGAGCTAAGGATGGTATGGACTTGATTCCTCACACAGGAAACACATTTTGCCTTTTGTGAACAGTACATTGCTGCACAAAGCCATCAGTCTTTAGCAGTTTCAGCATCACTTAAACTGGACTTGAAAGTGGGAGACTAAAGGATGCAATTTTTCAGTGTGCTAATACAGATCTATGATCCAACACTAATCTTCTCTTAAGTACCTGATACTTGTATTTTAGAACCAATAAAACCTTGTGCCTTTATTAAAAAGATAAAACAAAAGTACAAGACAGTATTTATAAACCATGAAGAATCCCATGGAAAAAACAGTACTCTGCTGGTTCTGTTTTCTAGCAACACACAACTGCAATATGATTTTTCTCAGGGCTACTTTACCATTTTGTTGCTGCCTTACACAGAACACAGCAAACAGTAACAGAAAATACAAGAACTGGTAATTCCTTTTTGCAGTGCCTTTTCCTTGTATGCTGACTGACAATTGTTGGAAAGTAATCATGTTTTTTTCAACTAAAACCCAAGTTTTCTTCTTTGACCTCTGTCCTTGGTATGGTTAAATAAATCAAGTTAAAATGATGAGGAAGCTCAATCCTATAGCAAAAAAGCAACACCCAAATTAAAGGCTTTTATGTTGTTGGCATTGCCTTGCTCCAAAGCACAGCTAGTAGAAGGAACTGTCAGTCCCAAAAGACTTGGAGAGCTGTGATCATGGGGTAGACTGGTTAATAGGAAGAGAGAAGATATCATCCAATCCCTTCCCCATCACCTGGCATCCGAACTGTGTATACTCCCACCTCAGACTTGCTGACCATGCTCTAGGCTGACCTTTTTTTTTCCCTTTCCTTTTCCTTTTTTCTTTCCTTCTGTACTCTGGAGACCTGCTATGGAAGTGACTTCTGCAGTGCCTAAGGTATGAAGTTTGCCCGTGAGGAGGTAGGAGTCTCTGCGATCTACCCCCACCACTGCAGCATAAAAGAAATGCATAGTTCCCACTCTGGACCTTGTGCATCCAAGCAGGGCACTTCTGGATCTGGCCCTTTGGTAGCAGTATATAATTCAGTGTTGCATAAATGCACATTAAGAATCTTAAGGCATCTGTCTTAACGTCCCTGCTCTGCAATAGTGCTTACAAGAATCCGTTGTACTGTGCAGAAACTTGAATTTCTTGTCTCTTCCTAAAATGTTCATGTTCCATTTTTTCCTGCTCAGCTTCTTCCAAACAAAATTAGGTAATATTCAAGCTCAAAATGTGTTGCAAAAACCTAATGAAACAAAAAAAAAAGGTAATTAATGGAATTATCCAATTAGCTTTGAAAAAAACACATCACAGTGCATTACACAAATGCACCTGGGTAATATGATTTACAGACTTCTGATTAAGGTAAGTAGTTAAGGCAACTTCAACTCAGAAATAGCCTTCTGGGAGGTGTGGGTTTTTGTTTCACACTTCTTACGTTTTAGAAGATTATCAGTGCTAAGAACATCAATCCATCACCACTGATCTGGGTCTAAAGTATCCTGGGTCCTTGACAGACAATTCAATTTTTGAATTCAATTGACAGATGTGAGGACACAAATAGTATTTTCTTAGGTGAGGCTGTGGGACTGGCTGCCTTCTGCAAATCAAGCTCTGTACACTAGAATAAGCCATGACTTTGCTTTTGCTGTGTGTTACGGGCCCAAAATTTAAAGCCACAACTATTGGCTTGTTACTGGGTATTATGGAAGGGCATTAAACAGATGCTGGATCTCACAGCTACTGTACAGTTGCTTGGAAATGGAGGGCTGGAATTAACCATCTCAATCTAAACTGTGATCAGATCCAACTGAACTCAGAATGGTTCAAACACTGTGTTACTGAGTTAATTTAAGGTAACACATACCCAAATGTGCTTTTGCATTGGGTGCAATTATGCACTTATATTTATAGAACTTTTAAAACTAGTGTAGTTTGGGCAAGTGTAACACAAAGTACAAATTGTTTCTTTATTAAATCTGGCCTCACTTTAGGAAGAGAGGGGAAGACAGAAAAGAAATTTATCTCAAACTATTACAATTCATTGTCTAGCTTAAGACAGTCATCCATGCTCCCTCTCTAAGTCAGTGGAAAGAAAGACTAAGCCCTTTCTGTAATGCCCTATTCAAAGGCTGCTGGGATGAGCTGCCCTCAGAAACTTCTATTCTGCTCCATGAAGAACAGAAAAGGCTTCGTAACCTATTAAAATCAGATTGAGTATTTTATAGCTGGAGGCTGAAAGGAACCCATTGCTTGGGATATTCTTTTGCACATTTATATAGCATTAAGAAATGTTGGAAAGGGGAAACTTACCATTGGTGAGTTCTCATGGTTGAGTAGGTTTTTCAGAAGTCCCAACTAACTAGTCTAACCTTCGTTTTGTATGAGTGTACGCTGAGCAGTCTGACCAACATCAGGCCAAGCATCACACCATTACCCAGAAAGACCTTTTAGAAAGGTTTTTTTTTTCCTTGAAAACAAATCAACCCCTTCCCAAAACTATAATTTTATGTCAGAAAGCTCTTTAAAAGTAAAAAAAAAGGAAAAAAAAGTAATCCTAAAATTACTGAGCGTACCAAATTCAAATGTAGTGTTTTATTTCTGATCAAAATGTGAAGTACTTGCAAAAACATACCCCCACCGAAAAACCCACAACAACAAGGAAAAAAAAAGAAAAAGAAAAAAAAAAAAAAAAAGAGGCAGGGGTAATGGGTCAGCTCTAGCTTCTACAGCTGTTAGTTGACCAAATAAGATTTGTTTCTCTTCCAGACAGAAAAACTTAATGGGAGCTTATAAGCTCACCACAGTGGAAAGTCAATATAAAAGAAGTCTAATTTAGTCATTGGAAATACACCAAGAGAAGTTTCATATATGCCCCAGCACTCTCTGTATTTCCTAAAAAGCAAAGGGCATGCAGGGCACTTTAATGCAAAAAACATTCCAGAAGATCACTGTCAATTCCAAATGTGACAGGGCAGTCTGAATGCAGAGACCTGTATTCACCTGGTGACCTTATGCAGCTTCCTAAAGAGCAGAACATGGCCCACCAATATAGGATTAAGAAAAAGACATTTAAGGAGCTGTTCCTCAAGACAGCGTTTCATCTCAGAACTGCATTTAGCATCAGATTCTTTTCCCTGGTAATAAATCCAGCACTACCCACTTCAATTCAAATTACAGGATTAATCTGACTCATGCCAGGACTAGCCAGCCCATGTTTCCTGCACTACAGCATTACTCCCATTCTTGGCTTCTGAACAGCATTCTGAATTTTGTTTGGACTTCACTATTACTCATCCATCATCAGGTGACTCCTCTGCATTCCATGACTAGTTGATTTTTGACTTCGAGATGCCAATTTTATTCATACATGTAGAGAAAGAGCAATCAATTATGTTAGTCTTACCTGTTTCTCATTGAGATGGTTGGTTAGTAATTAGCTGAGATCAGCTTTCCAATGAAACTATAATATGCTTTTTTGCACCTAGAACGTGAAAGAATCTCAATTATGTGTTTTTGCAGATTTGCATATCAAATAGCAGAGATTTCAGACCAGAAACCACATTGACCGTGTTGTGCCTACATTACGAAAATATTCTCCTCCCCCTAACCAAACATAAAAGATCCCAAATCTCAGAACTGAAGTGCAAAAGTGAGAATTATCTATCCATCTACCATCCACTATGTTAACACAACAACTAATTTTAGAGCAGAACATGGGATGCAAGTTAGCCTTCAGCTCTAAACATCCTGCTGACTTGATTCTATGGAACACATTTTCTTCTATATCACTCCAGCCAATTCCCAAGGACTTTCTAGGTGCCAAAAATTAAAAAAAAAAAAAAAAAAAAAAAAAAGGAAAACTGAACCACAAACAAAACCATTACCTGATTTCACATTTTCCTCTTCGGGACCAGTTTCCACCCACTGACAATCACCGGATAACAACCGATTTTGTGATTCACTGAGTGGTCGAGTAGGAAAGGACTGATTTGCTACAGAGCTGAAAAGTAAGCAAAGTCAACAGGAATTCTGTAATACCAGTAGCTGCTTCAGACATTTCTAGAATAGTGAAATTACTTAAAAGCAAGGCAAACAACAAAAACCCTACAGTGGCAACTGGAAACGGCTGCCTGCCCCCAACTCTAATTCCTCTACAGGCTCGTTCCAGCCATCAGTCTAAAATAAACCCTTACCTGACACAGGCCACTCATTTCTAATGGAAAAAACCCACGGATTGATGCATAAGAAATGGCACCCTGACAATAACACTGCCACACAGCTAAAAGAAAACCTACGCACTTCCATCTGGAAGAGCAACCAAATGCCATCTTATCCCATGCAAATGCCAGGGCCTTCTTCTGAGCAATCTTCTGAATGTAAAAGCATACTTTGCTGTTTGCACAAGGGTCCTGTTCTTGTGTAAATTCCACAGGTTATGTTGTGCTGGAAGCAACTTCTTCTCTGTATTGCCTTTGAATCCTCTAATGTCTGTTAGCTCAGGTGACTGCTGTTGGCAACAACCTCCAGCTTAAAAATTCACCAAACTATGCAGAAGACTTTAAAGGGTCTAGACACTCCAAAGTGGCAATTGTAAACACGCCCAGAAACTGCACACAGAGACCTTGTCTCTTTGAAAATACATTGAAGATACAAAACATGCAAATTTGGGAGGGATAAAATGTAGTGAGCTAAAAAGCCCAACATGAGACCTCTACTTCTCTTGCACACTGTCTCAGCACTACTTTTTAAGCATGCTGGAGAAGATGAAATACAAATGATGCCTTGTCTTTCACAAAAAAAAGAACCAAACAAACCAAAACCCACCAAAAAACAAAACCAAACAAACAAATAAACAAACCATTTTTTTTTCCACGGACAATTATTCAGTCTTCTCTAGTTTTTTTGGTTGTTGTTAAGAGCTCTAAGCTCTCTTACTTTCTGTATTACCTCTTATTTCTGTATTAGAGCCTTAGCCTCTGTTACAACAAAACCAAGGCACAGTCAAGTTTTTAGTCTTAATCCATTCTATCGTTCACTGAAGACTTACAAACTTACTCTGAAGATGACAGGAAGCATAAAGAATTCAAAAACTAACTTGGAAACAACTTTTTTCTTTAGATAAGCACTATTAGTACTTAAGTACAAAATCAGTATTTTAAGTGCTATAGGTACCTTTTGGCAGGTTCATTTTGGCTTGAGACTGCAAGTTGCTCTGGATCCATAATCACCAAACGAGTTGGGAAATTACATCCATCACCCAAACTAAATGAGAAACAAAGACTCAGATCACTATTGGTAGCTGACTGAAATGAACTGATCAAGGATCCATGAAAGAGGCAAAGGCTACAGGCTCGAGTCAATTAGCTGAGCATAGTGCTGAACTCCAGACTTTAGCAAGGCATTTCTACCACTAAATCAGATGATCAGTTAATTAACTCTTGGAACTCAATTGATTCCCACTCTATCACTGAGTATGGATTGCTGTGCACAGCACAAGTCTGGATTTCAGAAACACAGATGTATTTCAGTAGACTGTAGCCCATATCTTCTCCTAAACCATCATGCACACATGGTAAGACTCTCTAGTATTTACAACCTCAGAAGCTGTATCATAAACAACATTCTGGTGGCCATGCTTTCCCCTTCACCCATAATTATGAAATCACCTAAGCCTTCTTTTAAAGTTTCTCAGGATAAAATGTGGTAGGAAAACAGATCCAGCCATCTACAGTGGAGCTTTTGTCTTTAATCACATGGTAGTTGAGCAAACAGCTGAGTCAACTTCGTCTGCTGGTATTGCCTCTGCTGTTTGATACCAGACCTCAGCTTCACAAACAGGTTCAGCAACATTTTTACCTGATACACAGCCCCCCAAAGAGCAGTCTTGAAACACATTACTACTACATTAATTACTACTTCATTCTTCTGAAATCTGGCAGTGGTGGGAGTGGGCAGCATGTCAGTCTTGCTTCATCAGGCTTGTCTGCAACTCCCTAATGCTGGCACAGCTGGCATTTTAAATCCAGCATTTTTCAACATAACAGATTTTTTCCCCCTCTGTTGCTTATTTACATGCACTTTCTTAGATGGCTTTTGATTCCTGAAGTGTCATCTACAGCAAAAGGAAAGCTGTCGAGTTTTTCCAGGGGCAAGAGAGGGCGTTTTTGAACTGGTGTTGTTGTGATGCAGCTGTTTGATCTCTGAGATGCTGATTTCTGCTCTATAATCACTGAGACTACCACCAAAAGCTGTACAATTTTTGCAATATGCTTCTCAAAGCTTTCAAAACTTCTGCATTTAAAAGGCTTTTGCCAACAAGCTCCCTGTCTTTGAATGAAAACCCTGTGTGGGGTGTGATTGTTTTCTCGTGCGTATTTTCCCTGCACCAGTATTTATTGTACCGGATATACAAGCTGGCTTTTCAGCTGGGCTTTATTTTTCAGTAGAAAGGGAAGCAAGGTGGAAGTCCTGGAATCAATTCATTCCTTAACTCGTTACTGTTCAGACTGAATACCTGGTAAAGATAGGGAGTAACCAATACTTCTTTTCATCTCCAAAAACCTCCCTTAGATTTTTGCTGCATCCAAGAGAAAAGCCATTTTTATCAGGACCATTTCGAAATGTGGGTGCACGGAATGTTTCTGTAAAATAAAAACATGCAATTCCTTAAACCAGTAAGGAGTCAGGGAACATGAAGAAACAAACTAAAACTTCTCTGCTGTGGAACCAGTTTTGGACAAGGTGAGGTGATCTTGATATTATGGGGAGAAAAAATAATCTCAAGTAATCAGAGAAAAAAAAAAATCACAGGGTTAGTGAGAAATAAGACAATCAGGTAAGCAGAACAGCCACCTTGTCAACTTTCTCTCTTTACATTTAACGGAGTCTGAGACAAGGCTAAGTACCATCAGCAAGCCAAAGATAACACACACATCCCTTATTCCTTGGTGACTTGCCCTCTCTCTCTTCAGCCTTCTTTGAGAAGACTTTCCCTTAGAGGAGTAATTTACCATAAGCACTGCTGGACCTAAGCCCATACAAAAGAGGTTTTTCCACATCTGCCAAATTAGGAAGCTGAATTAAGAGCATCCCGTGCTATCAGAGGAAGATGAAATCTATTACATTAGAAACAGGCACACCATGAACTATAGGAAACCACCACCATTTTTCTACTCAATCTAGTTACACCCCTGGCCAAGAACTGACATGACTCATTGCTCCTCCATACCAATATCTTGTCTTTTTACAGCCACAATACAGAAAGCAGAAAAAGTGCTGTGTTGCCAGTTATTACCACTGACTTTTGGGTAAGGAACACGTTGAAGTTTTTTCAAAATTAAAAAGAAACTGTGAATAGTCCTTACCTATAGATATGTCAAAAGAAAAAGAATTCAAATAACTCTCCTGTCAACCAATCAAAAAATTCTAGCAAAAATTTCCAGTAGAAAATTATTTTACTTTTAATCAACCCAGTTATTTTTGAGGTTAGAAATTTAAATTCCAAAGAAAGCGATTTTGACTTACACAGTTGTAGAAATACTCATCAGTCCCTGTCCCCCCCGACAAAAACACTCTCAGGGGTTTGTTAGCTTCAGCATAGAAGAACTTCAAATATTTTAATTAAATGCATATAGCTTGGTTATGCTGATCAATGCAATTTAAAATGTTTAGGCATAAAATTATAAGAATCTCTTATTATCTAGGAAATCTGCATCAGTGTTTTCATTTTTATCACACTTTTACAAGCCACTTCCTAACAGTAAGGTCAGTTTTCTTCCACAGGATTTAAGAACACTCCTTTGTATCTAGTTCAAAATGCAGTACATGTTTATGTACAGCAGAGCCTCTGGCTTGGTAGGGGCTACCCAGGTACTCAAAATATTAGAACAGCAGAGTGGCAAGTAGCAATTGGGTTACATATTTCACACTTTAAAAACACAACAAAAATGCATGGTGCCTCAGAGGTGTCAAAAATACAAACAAAAAAAAAATAAACAATCATCATGAATCTGAATGCTTGGCTCCAGCAGAGGACCTCCCACAGGCTTCATTTTCCCATTTGTTCCACCTTTAATGACTTCCACCAAATATGCTTTTCGTTGCACAGTATTGAAAAAATCGATTTATATAGATAGATCAAGAAGTCCTCACATTCCCACTAAATTGTCATTTTCTGGACAAGGAAAAGTTTCATATCCCAATGAACTGACCTATAGTTGATCTGTTTTTGCCAACTAGCCAGCAGTGGTAGCTGAAGAGTGACAGGATGCTGATGAAGAACATGGCTGCCACGAAGAAAAGGAACAGTACGTGGAACTTTGCATGGGTATCTGGCAGTTCATTCTGGGGAGAAAGAGAGAGAGAGATTAATATGTTAACACTTCCTAGCAACGAAGGCAGTATTGTTGCTGAACATTTCCTGCCACACCCAAACCGCTACAGGTGTTCACCTCAGTTTTCACCAGTAAAGAAAAGCAGCAGCCCAGCTTTCCTTTCATGCCATGTTCAACTGGAAAACAACAGCATTTAAATCCCATGGGTACCCCTTCCCCCGTGTTTAGTACTGTGAGTGCACATGGTCATTTGTGGGTTTCAAATGTACAATAGGGGGCAAGGCAAAACATTTTCTGTACCAGAAGATGTTAACTGTGCAGCCACAGCCAAAGAGACATGGGGAAAATATGTCCAAAGTCACTTCCTCTGAAGCGGAAAAAACCTGCAATTCCTGCCACAAGGTAATAAATAATACTGAACCTAACTCTCAACTGGTATAATGACCGTAAAAGGGAAATGATTGTCATGAACAAGTCCTGGGATAGATCTTCCATTTTTGATGGCCTCTAATGTTTAAGCAACAACCAACATGTACCTAGCAAAACAAATTTGCCACGTCTGACCAGGTAGAAGTGAATCACCAGAAACCTATGTGAAAAACAACAATTTCAATAGAACTACCATAAAGAAACCAACCCCCACCCATATCAGATTGTCGATTCCACCCCAAACTATTTTTAGACTTCCACTTTCAAAAGGCCAATGGGATCTGTAAGAATAATATTCCAGCTCTATATTCTCAAAATCATAGCACTTTGAAGCAGTTGACCTTTAACAACATTATGAAAGCGGAGAGGCTATTTTTACTCAGCTATTTACTTAGCATTACTGCCATTACTTTTTCCATTAGTGCATTCAGTACACCCATTTATCTACGGCTGACTTTCTTTTTTTAAGCTAAAACACATTTCAATTAAGATCAAGAGCCCATAGGTATATCCATTTCCCTGTGCATGGCTTATATTTATAGGCAACAGATTACTGGTCTCCTTCCTTCTGTGATGATGTAAACACCTGCCATGAATGACAGGACTAGAAAAATTGCAGTAGGAACAATATTTAAATAACGACAGCAATGTTGGATTTTACCTTTGGACAATTCTCTGCAGCTTTCCTGTGGCAAAGCTTTGTGCAAAGAAAGACAATTTATTAAACACTAATATTATGTTAAGACGGAGTGTTTGAAAACAGCATATGCTTTGTTAAGAACAAACCTGGTTGTTAAGAACACCTGGTTGGTGTGCAAATGTGCTCTTGGATGTGCCAATTTCCAAAGCACATCAGCAGCTTTAGGTCCTGTTCTCCAAGAAAACAGAGAAGTACGCAAGAGCCCGCTACTAACTTCCAAAGTATGAAGTTTTCTACTGAAGCACAGAAGTATTGGAATTCAGATTGTGACTGGATCACTTTCAAGTGGTTGCTCAGCTTGGACAGCCTGACTATACCGATTTCCTTCTTTGTTAGTTGCTTCCAACACAAGTAAGGTTCATGTGAATATTCTGTATGATGAAACCATTCACAAAGGTCTAAAAAGCTCAGAATACTCCTGAGGTATAAAGTAATGGTTTATTAATTACAAAATCTTTCTGACTTCAGAGCATATCCATTACCATTAGCTGTAGTTTGAGCAAAAACCATAAAAAATAAATTGCCATTCTTTGCACAATTTTCTTCTTTTAAAAAAGATCAGATAAATCAGTACAGTTTTTCTTCTTCCTAATTTCCTTCAATACAGAGCAGTTTGAAGGATGTATCTTTAGTACAACACCTGAAATTGAACCAGTACTTCAGAAAACAAGAAAAAACAGGAAAGCGGGGTTCAAATTAGCTTTTAAATTCCGAACTTTATATCTAAACAGTGGTATCTTGGCTAATATGCTAACACTTAACTAATCTGTTGTAGGCAAGATGTATGATTTTTAAATTACAATAATATGTGCGAAAAGCTTAGGGAGAGCCCAAGCATCTACATTAGAGTCAGGCAGATATACACAGCATTTTCAAAAGTGCTGGCTGCTATCAGATAATTCCACAGTAAGAAAACGACAAGCAGAGTCCAGCTCTCTAAACTGCCATTTAAATTCACCTTCCTTTTTACTGGCCCTTCTATTATCTATTTACTGACAATTCTTGCAACAGTCCCTCCTCCACCTGCAGTCAGGATATGTTGTATTTTGTGATCCACTGAAATCCAGCCTAGCAAAATACTCCAGTTGCTGCTTATTCCTGAGCTTCATGTTGAAGCAATAGGAACTCTTTCCACCTCACAGCACACTGCAGTGTTCCCCAGCACCCAAATGATTTTTGTAACTTGAATTCCTATGACTCTTTTGAAATTACATATTTAAACAATGTAATTCTCTACAGGGAATTCTCAGGAGTTTATTCTGATGCTGAGAGAGCAGCAGCAGCTTAGTCTTTGTGTTTTCTGTGGGTCAGAAAATCTAGGTTTATTTTGCTTGCATCTTCCTAAACCAGCAGCTCCATAACCTGGAGGATTTTTTAAGCTATGCATGATAAATCTGCACGATCCCCAGGGAGCATTTACCTCTTTTGACTACCCAGTTTCAGGCACTGGTTGTAACTTCTTGAATGACAGAACTGAGGCATCTTTCAAAAAAGGCCAATTCTTTACTGGAGAAGAGCATGCAGTCTTTGAGTGTATAACAAGCTTATTCACAGTGGTGTTCTAGCAGCAGTCCACATGCCCCCCGCATGTGAAAAGAGAGTGGAACTTCAGACATTGGTTATTTAAGATCATTCTACTCAGCAGCAGCACAGAAGCAGAGACCTGCAGGTGAGAGAGCTGCAGAGTTGACAAAAGGAAGCAATTTGCACAACACAATCTGGACTACTTAGCACACAATAGGTTGAAGCCAGTCACTATTCAAGAGCTCCCTACAAACTCCTTCACAAGCAGAGTCATTTGATTGGTATCAGGTCATAAAATCCCTCAAACAAAAAGTGCTGTCTGAGCTTGATTTGTTCCTCATTTTTCAGTAGACAGGTCTAGCCTAATCTTTGGAAAAAACTCAGATCTGGTCTACATCCTTAGTACAGGCAAGAGGAATGAGTTTTAACTAATGATGTGGAACCACTTTTTTTTTTTTTTTTTTTTTTTTTTTTTGTACACCCTTATTGTTAATACAACCAAAGTTTTGCAGAACCACATGCCATCCACCCAGGACGTGTATCACATCCTTTATTTAGCTACACTCAGGACTGAAAATTAATTCGGAGGACAGTGAAAAACACTAAAAATTACTGGAAACACCTCCAAGGAAGGGGCAGTGCAGCAAGAATAAGAGTAGCTGGGAAAGCTACCAACAAAAGCTGGGAAGCACCACCATGCACTGTGTAAAGAAGGCATCAAGCACTGGGTGTCCAGTCAGTGCTGGTGTTTGTGTCAAATGCATTTCGTTAAATTGAAATTTTACCTTTAACAACCTCTGAGGTAGAAATAAAAATGTCAGGAGTATAGAAAAAGCAGTTATGGGTATAAATAATCAGTTACATTCCCTTGATCTACAAACCAGATTTTAACATCAGCATCAGTATGCAAGGTAAACATTTCCAACCAGTGTAGTTGTTCCACTATGGTATGCACAGAATCAAGGCCTTTCTTCAGCACTTCTGCATGAAATGTGCTGTGTAAAAGTCTTGCACGTGCAAGTGAGAGACACAAAAGCTTTCTTCAACAGAAGAATTTGGTAGGTGTGCATGTCTCACATTGTTTCCAAGTATCTGCGTAGGAGCATCATGTTTCTATGCAAGTATTATCAACTGTGCAAAACAATGGATTGCTACATTTGTGTAGTTAGCACTACACCTCCACAACCTCATTACAAGTTCTTCCCCCAGGCTACACTCCCCAAGAAGCAGGCCATACTTCTTTCCAACACTGGATATATCCAGCAGTTTGTTGCAGTCTCTGAAAAACATCAGCGAGGAAGCAAAAAATAAGCACTACCTTCTGAAGGTATACTGTAACATTTCCTATAGTCAAGCTTTGGGGGAAAAAACAACATTAATTTCCTCAGTTTTAGAGTATGGTGCTAATAACACTAAGCTTGTGGGTTTTTAATCCCCATATGGGCCATTTACAGAAGAGTTGGACTTGATGATCCTTGAGGGTCCCTTCCAACTCAAAATATTCAGTGGTTCTGTGCATCTAGACAGCCTCAACAGAAAATGTCCAAACAGCAATCTGTCTATGCTGTAGCAGACAAAGCTGAGCATTAGCAATATACTGAAGCAGTCTACAGACAGCACATGTCAGCAGTGTTCTGCTTTGGTCTGCATACAAATGTAGAGAACCTTCCAAGAGAGCACTTGCCTAAAAGCTTATGTACAAGAGACATACAAAAATTTGCAAGCCTACATGATTATGGAGCTGCCACCTCTTTCTGGAAATGTACTTTAATAAGTCAGTTATAAGATGAGAAGAGTCTTAGCTTTGTGAAGTGGCTGATTTAATATGAGTAAAGTGAGTCAGAGACCTATTCTACTGATAAGATCAAGGCATCACCAGATTCTGTCTTGGAAGTATCCGGAATTGAAAGCAAGTGCACAACTACATTATCTATTGTTACATTTCAGAAGTATCCCATTCCTGCAGGAAGCATTTTTAACAACTGAATCACGAATAAAAAAATAATCCCTCTTAAGTTTACTTCCTCTGCTCAAGAGTCCACTTCAACATTGTATCCGATGAGCTTTGGAGGAGTCCCGCTGCAAAAGTTGGTATTAAATATTTGTTCATTGTAGTCAGTTGTCCTGTGGCCTTTTTTGTTGCACTAAAGATTATAAGGTAAGGTAACAAAACAAATTCTTCTTGTCTTTTTTTTGCTCAAGCACTGACTGGTAAATATGCAAGAGCACATCCACAGTTTCCTTAGCAATTGCATACAAAGCAGTGGAAGGCAGCCAGGCAGATGTTTGGAAATGGCACATTCACAGATTGAAAATTTAACTACTTAGAGCCAAGCAAGACTGAACAGCAGAATCAGACCATTTAAAATACGACTGATAAACACATTCATGGCTTTCATCTCACAGTACTGACAGCTCAATTCCCACATGGTTCCCTGCCCTCCAGTGACAGGCTGCTATACAGAACTGACAAGTTAAGAGAAACGCAGCACTTTGGCAGATCAGACCCACAAGTTTAGATGAAAACAAACTTTTTTGCACCATTTATCTTTCCTAATGCCAACTGTCTCAAAGTACAACTATTTCAAATACATGATCAAGCTTCTCTTTCTCTGACATGGCAGCAACCTTTTGTTCCAATAAAGCAAATATCAATATCTACTGCTGTAGATAGTTTCTACTTTTCCCAGTTCCTCTGACAGCAGCCAGCATCTAAGAAATATGTGATGTTATTTACCTAAAGATATGATTGAGACCCTTCCACTTGTGGCAATTTTTTGCAAGCTCATTAATGGAAACGGATTAGGGGAATTCTGCCACTAACACTTCTAGAGCCGGGAAGGCACACTACAAGTTTCTGTAGATGAAAGGGAACAACTACAGATGGCACCCTGTTCAGCCTGGAATGTGGCTGGAACAAAACCGATAGGAGCAATTTAACACTGACATACAAGGATTGCTGTCTTCACATAAATGTTATTAAACATATTAAGATGCATGTATGTATATTAACAGTTTGACAACTGATAACAGTGGCATGGAAGATGTATAGCATTCACACTGTATATATCTTATACGTACATATATATACATATTCTACTCATACCAAATAATATTAAGTTCAGACATGCCTATGTAGGGACTCCAAAACACAGCTCAGACAATTCTCAACAAATTAATTTGCCTTATCTGGCAGCAGGTTATCCATAGACAATTCTGGGAAGATACAAAATTGTTATTTATATTTCCAATTGTCGGTTTTTTTAATATATATATATATATGTATGTATGTATGTATATATATACACACGCACACATACTCATATGTAACTGTTTGATATGGCCAGTTCTTTCTTTACCTACATATCTGTACCCCATAGTCTCATAAAGATCTGAGCTGTGCCACTCAATTTTGGTGGAGCAGAGAAATTGCACAGTGTCCTCATCAAAACTCCTTCCCCCCCCATTACAGATCTTGGGCAGTGTAATATATTTAATTATCAAAATTCATAAGGTTCTCCTGTTTCAGTCACTTTGATTGATGTCATTAATGACAGTGAACTATAGAACAGAGTAAATAGTGAGTGACAACATGCTGATGGAGCCTCCAATAACACATGCAGGATTAAACAAATGAACAACAACCAAAAAAAGCCTTAGAACTTACTGTCCAAAACTTTATGAAGTACTGCAAGACTGTAGCAGCAACAAACAAACAGTACAGTAAGGAATACATTAAAAACAGGAGGAAGAATTTGTAGTTAGAAAATCCCACACAATTATTCACCCTAGAAGGAGGGGAAAGAGAAAAAGGTTACTAAGGTATACAAAAAAATAAAACAAACAAAAACCCCACAATACATTCAGCTTTTGCAGAGCAAAATGCGTATGGTATGTCCAAAACACTCTGGGACTACTGTTTCAGAAGCATTTTAAGACACTATTTTGAAGGAAATTTCTCAGGCTGAATGTTCTGGGCCTCTAACATAAATTTGCCGCCCATGTTTGTGTAGGACAGGACATGAGCTGGCAAAGTGTTACAATACAGAAGCAATTCCCACTACAGACTAACCGCAGCCACCACAGAAAGTAACATGAACCTTGCCATCAATTTCAGTGGATGCTGCTTTGGTTACAAAACCACCCCTAAGCCAACTGCTGGCAGTAATGTTTTTCACAGTGATAGCAGATAATACTTTTACTGACTATACTGAGAATAAAAACTGCAGAAGAGTCTCAGTGGGCCACACATATCACCTAGAATTGAGAAATGAGTCTCCCATTGCAGTGGGTATCTCCTCTATTACACCAATAGAGTAAACAAAAGAAAGAAATGCCTTTGCTCACAGGTCTCATTAATGCCAAGGTTTCTTTGTACAAGGAGAAACTGCACAGTTTGGATGACTGGACTTAAAGCTCTATGCTCCAACACATGTTAGGAGCAAGATTTATTCCCACATGTTAAAGAACTTCTGTGAGAATCAAGGTTTACTACAGAAGCGCATTTTTGAAGCAGCATCTAATTCATCACTCTTATATTGATTTTTTAAAAAATAAACTTACCATGGACAGTGGTGGTCCATTTTTAATACACATCTGAAAGAGAGAATTTCCAGCAAGTTAAGACAAAAAATACATTTTCTTTCTAAGACACGTAACTTTAGCTTCTACAGTTCTGGGTGTTGTTTTATATTGATTGATTTTTCAAGTATTTTGCCCTACTGTATCTTTTTCAAGCCCTTCTCAGTATTAGAGTAGCTGTTCTTTCACCCAAAAGGACCAATTGAGATTCAGAAGAGTAATGAGGAGAGTTTCTTAAATTAGCATGGGGAGCATTACTGAGCAACACCATGTACCAGTTCATTAAGGCACACTAGTTTTATGTGCATGCAGAGAAAACAAATCCAAAGGATCTTTCAAGGTTGTGTGCATAAGGTGTGTTAGCCTGGCATTCACTTCAACAAAGTCTACCTTAGGGCTATTTCTGCTACCATTTTGTTTGCTGCTTGCCTTTTTTTTAATGCTAATAGAGGAAAAGATCAGCACAAAGGGCAATTTGAACAGGTCACATGCCATTTTAATCCAGTTTTAATGTAAAGACAGATACTAGACATTTCAGACACAGAGGCATTCATTATATTTGCTAACAAATTCGATTTTAGCCAAAAGATGTGTAATAGGTTCTTCAGTTAATGAGATTTCCTCAAGCTCAGCCTACTTAACTCTCATGCATAGCCTCAGCCTTCAGTGCCTGTGCAGACTCCTCTGATGATTCACAATGAAAATAAAGAATAGTAGTGATGTTTTTGAAATGTTAAAGGCATGGGATTCTACTGTCAATTTTTGAGATAAACATTTTCAGCAGAACACATCTGTTTCAAAGCTACAGAAACAAGATACAATGAAACAGTTCAATAATAAGCTTTTGCTGGTGCTGGTGTCTCAGACCTACCTTTCTTTACTTTCAATACTTTCTAATAATTTATTTTTTAATATAAGCTTTGTTTTACAAAGCTACAAGCAGGTTTCCTAAAAAGTTCTGCCACTTTAGACAGTAGGGCTGCACCATAATTTTGCACCAACGGAAGGAACTGACCCACTGAAGGCATGAACACACTGAAGTGAAGATTGCAGGAAAGAGAAAATCTGTAATTCCAGATCGGGACACTTACACGTCACACGCAGAACAGTGGTGGCAGCGGTCCGGTTTGATCAGCTGGCATCGATCACAGTATCTGATTGCTGTATTTAAGTGCAAGGGTCAGGTGAGTGGAACTCATTTGATTTGATGAAAGCTTTCCCCCTTAACATGAACTGAATCTTAAAGAGCTTCCTGCCCTCCCCTGCCACACCTGTTCTTTTGCCTAATCTCATAGGATATGTGGTTTTGATTATTTAAAGAAATGTAACATATTAAAGTATTCCAAAGAATCTATTACTACTCTCCTGAGTCCATTTTCATTTATTCTTTGACTCCCAAGTCTTCCCATCCTTCATCCTCTGGCACCGATCTCTCTGCACAGGGTACTAAGGCATCTCATTGTGAAACTACATTCTTGCAGCAAGTCAACCTTCTGCTCTGGCTTTCTCTATCCACCAAACAAGGATCTAGCAGATTGTTCAGTAAATCAGCTCTTCCCCAACTTTCCTGGATATTTTTAAACAGACCTTCAGGTTTTTCTGAATAGAAATAAGACACCAGCACATGCAGTTTGAAAGCAGAAGGAAAGCAAACATCTACAGCTAAACATAAGAGCTGGCAACTGCTTCCCAGAACACTCCTGGAATTCAAGACTGAGATTCTCTTAAATGGAGGCTTGTATTCAAAAGAGCCAGGTGTCCTTAGACTTTGTTTGGGAAAGTCACAGTAAACTTCAGCAATGGTTATTTTGAGAAATTTTTGTTTTTGGAAACTCTACAGGGTTGCGAGTTTCAAGAAAGAGAAAAAGATATATACACATATAAAAGCTATAGATTTTTAAAGAATGTATACATGCATAAGGCAGCACTTTCACACATCATTCATCTATAATTTGGAATAAAATGCCTACATATATGTCTGCATACAAAGCAAATCCAGAAATAGTCCATAACTAGATTTGTACTAAATTGCAGATGGGAATGAAATAACATTTATTTGTTTTTAAATTGCAAAAGTATATTAAGATCTTAAGTACATTTCTCCTCATGCTGAACCAAAACAGCTCAAAAGGAAAACTTTAAATGGGGATGAAAGTGATTATAAAATTGTGCAACACATTTGAATTTCCCTGTTTCAAGCTAACTTAGCTATATTTC
The DNA here is from genome assembly GCF_021018805.1 of Prinia subflava. NCBI lineage: Eukaryota > Metazoa > Chordata > Aves > Passeriformes > Cisticolidae > Prinia > Prinia subflava. The sequence goes on from NC_086249.1 coordinate 35,400,912, forward strand.
TTTGCTCTGTTTATTTTTAATTGCCACAGCTAGAGATAACTGCTGTCATCTCTTTTCTTGCTAGAAGATATATTTTTTTTTAATTTCAAGTAGTGGCTTTATGTTGAGAACCCCAGAAAAAAAGAACTGCTGTTTCTTTCAGGGGGATTAAACACCAGGACAAACAAAAAACATCATGGCATTTGCAATATCTGCTTAACATATTGTTGATTCAATGGCAACAAATGAATAAACAGCAACTTCAGGAGCACAGAATTCTCTTTTTATCTCACCTCTCGATGCTGTTGTCGTATAGATAGGCAAATCTTTAGCAGCTCTTCTCAAAATCTCCTGCTGGGATTCTGGTCTCTCTTCTTTTTCATATTGTTCTTTATCAGCTTTTGACAAGCAGAACTAGGAGGGATGGAGAAAATGGATAGGAGGAAAGAGATTAATTATTACTTTGTTTTCCAAGCAAAAGACCCTTTGAGTGCCCCCATCCACTGACCCAAAAGCACCACATGAACAAAAAAAAGAATGCTACAGGAATTACAGGAGATCCTTAGAAATCCTAAGTTTCTGGATGTCTTCCGAATGTATTTCATTCTTGGATGTACTTTCAAGAAAATAATCTTTATCTCTGTTCCATTATCTATAGTATTTTCTCTTCAACACAAGGGAATGCAGAGACTCAGGGTAAGTTTTAAGGTGCAAACTTTCCTTTAATTCCTGATAAGCATAAATTAAGTAAACTGTGAGCAAAAGGAAGGTCAGGTCAGCAACAGTCCTTAACTGCTACAAGGCACTAAGTTCTCTTATTCTACTTCCTCTCTAACACAGAGAGAGGTACAAACCAGATGGGGGGAAGAAAAGGTAGGCGGGGGTGTGGTGGGTTTCACAGTTCCAGCACAGAAGCTGGAAGAGTTTAACTGGATTTTTAACTTAGGAGTAATCAACTCTAGTCTCAAAATTCTTAAATTGTATTGAAAGCAATTTCAGCAAAGCCTGTACAGTTTGAGTGTGTTACAATTCTGAGTAAAGCCTGATGAGCATTCCTGTTGAAACCTCACCGAAATGTAAGTCTTTATCTGAAAAACCTGGAGAGCTTTTACTCATTTGTGAAGCACTTAGTTTGGTATCTGCTGAAACAGTATTTACCAGTAAGCCCCACAAAACCCAGTGTGCTGACAAGGCCCTGTGCACAGGGGGCTGAAATGACTATTTCCTTTGGTATTTTTCTGTTCCAAAGCACTTTTAAACTCTGAGCTTCCTGCATGGACTACAAGAGCCCTCTTTATGAGCACACATAGACAAAGCATTCATGGCAGAGAGTGGAAAATGCTATGTGTGCAGCTGGAACAAAAACTGGCTTAGTGTGGTTTAGTATGATCGTATTTCCCTACCAAAAACATGTGCATGATTAGTTCACATGGATTCCCCTCCCATCCTGTACTTTTTACTCTTTGGGATTACAGTCAGTTGGCAAGCAACAATGAAAACTCCACTTGCACCAAGGAGGAGGCAGTAAGACATTGCTGCAATTTCTCTGTGCTATTTCCTAACCCAGAATGCAAGCAAGATGCCTCACAGCTCACAGGATCTAGTTAAGCCTCCCATCACACACAGTATCATCCCAGTTATTGAGTCTACCCACCCGTCAAGGGTGAAACATGAAACACGTTTAACAACACCCTGTTAAATAACCAGACACTAGAATTAATCTATGCAAAGGGTGAAATTAAAGTTTAACCTTTCAGCCATCACCAAGAGTTTGACCTCATTATTTAAAGTGAATCACACAGACAGATATTTATTCAAGCATGAAAACTGGAGATGCTCACATCAAAAGTTTAAGACAGATGTGAAGCATCATTCCAGCAAACAGTGGTGCAGTACATCTTAATCACCCTTGTGAGTCTGCTGGGTGACCCAGGGCTCTGTGACCTGCAATCAAGCAGAGGTTGCAAGAAACATGAGTACTCCCTCCAGATGACATTTCAAGACAAACCATTAGTGCACAGAAAAGGAACCCGATAACAAGATTTAAAACTTTTTCAATTTGTCCACGTAACATCATAGTATCATTCCAAAGATCTGAGATAGGATTTTGGTTTTCCAAAAAGCTGCATTTTTTCTACAGTTCTAATTTCAGAACTTAATAGGGCTATGAGACCACAGTCTCTCAGCACAATAGCAGGATGTTCAAAGACATCAAAAGTTGTCTGTTACCACGCAGCAAACGGAATTCCCAATGAGGTTCCAGCAGTTCTTATTGAAAACAGAAAGAATCCCTTTGTTTCCTTCCTCTTTCTGGATCTTGTATAATGCTGATTGTTCTTTCTTAGGACAAATGTACAGGGATTACACTACGCAGCTGCAGAATCTTTTTTTTAGTTCAATAGTAAGATCACAGGATGCTATTTGTTTTGCAAGAATGGTCAATTTGAATTACTAAAAATATATACATTTACACTCACACAGTGGAGAGATTCTGAAGTCATGTTTGTTTTTAAGTATAACCAGCATAAATTACTCACTAGCACATGAACAGAAGGGATTTGCCCAAAAACAGAAAAAGTGGTGCTGCGTTTTTAATTTGTTTGGTTTTTTGCTTTTAAAAAAGTTTTTTTGTTGTTGTTTTTTTTGGGTTTTTTTGGTTTTTTTTTTTTGTCCTGGTAGGAGAGGGTTTTTTATCTTTTTTTTTTTTTTTAAAGCTAGCTGTAGAAGAAAAATTTATTAAAACTGATCTATCTCCACAGTTAATGTACAAAAAATTCATTACATGCCATATGCCTAAGCCATCCCTTTCACTTGCTGAATACAAAAACCCTGCTACATCATCACTGTAATTACAGGAAAAGTACTGTCAGAATAGGTTTGCTATTAATAAAGAATTCACGCAGACAGTAAAAGTTACTGGGCATTAGCATTAAGAGCAGCTCTAGTTCATACAGCTTTATAAAACCCAGAATTAGAAATACTCTAGAATTAGAAAAACCTTGAATAGAAACACTGTTTCAACCACATTTTAACTAGTTAGCCTGCTTAACTTTACAATTTTCCTGCAAAACCATCCCAGAAAAAGCAAACCCAAATGACTCTGAAGCCAAGCCCCTTTGAATTTTTAGGTTTAGCAATTCACAGAATCATTTAGGTTGGAAACATCTAAGGTCATCAAGCCCAGCCATAAACCCAGCAAAGCCAAGTCCACCACTAAATTACATCCCCAAATGCCGCATCTATACATGTTTTAAAACCTTCAGGGATGGTGATACAACCACTTCTCTGGGCAGCCTGTTCCCAGTGCTTGTAACAATTTCTTCTTCTTTCAGTGAAGAAATTTTTCCTAATATCCAATCTAGATCTCCCCAGGAGCAACTTGAGTCCATTTCCTCTTCTCCTGTCACTTGTTACCTGAGAGAAGAGGCAAACCCCACCTGGCTGCCCCCTCCTTTCAGGCAGTTGTAGAGAGCAGTGAGGTCCCCCCTGAGCCTCCTTTTCTCCAGGATAAACACCCCCAGCTCCCTCAGCTGCTCCTCACAGCACTTGTGCTCCAGGCCCATCAACAGCTACATATAGACTTTTTGCTTAGCTAAACAGCAGAACAGTGTTTAGCTTTTCACACTTTATATTCTGTAGCTTTAACATACAGATCTCTAAGCTGTAATTAAGCACTACAGAGCAGTGTTTGCTTTTTCTTCAAAGCATGGGAATAACTCGTCTCAAGAATGTTTAGGGTTGACATTAGCACTGAATGCCAGTCTTGCTTAAAACAGAGTAAAAAGTCAACCCCCACAGAGCAACCACCACCTCAAAAAGTTCAGGCAGTTTAAAAGCTTTGTAAAAACAAGGACGAGAAGTGCAATATTTTAAATTCAGTGCCTGTATTTAATCCGTACATACATACACACACTAGAGAAAATGGAAAACAAGGTAATCCATCTCAGGCTTATTGGAATTAACATGGTTCTTTTCCAAAACAAAACTTATTACAGTCATCATGCATTCTTTTGCTATTCTATAAATCTTCTTTATGTAGTCACGTGTCAGTGTTCCTAAACCTTAACCCTTGACTAATAAGTGGGTTCAGTCCTCCAGGTCATAAGTATACAATGCATTACTACCCTTTGTTACTCAAACAATGGTAAAAACTGTCTAAAAAGGAAACATAAAAATGTTGTCACTGTATTTCATTTATCAGTTTCAAAAATTTTGGGTTTCAAGCAAGCTACTTCATAGCATAGCACTGTACAAGGCTGCCAAACTTGTGATGATTTAAACACACATTTTGTATAAGGAAATGTCATGACACAAAGCATATGGTATTTTAAGACTAACGTGATCATTTTCATTCATGATACACCATCATGCTGTTCTATTTTAGACAATGAGAAGGGAAAGGTGAATCATGCAGTACTGCAAACAAATTTCATCACTGAGAACAGTTCAGCTATTTATAAAAAAGGCATTGACATTTTCCTAACATTATATTTACCTCATTAGAGGGGGTTGCAGGAGATGTGAAAATTGTCTTCCCATAGGACCATACAAACATGACGAATGATAGATGAAAAACTACAAGGTAGACAACTGCAATAAAATACAAATAAGAATTCAGTGAACATAGCTGAAAAGAACAAGAAATAAACCCCCTGATCTTTGAGGAGGGCTAAACAACTACACTTAGCACTCTAGGACTGTTACTTAAAAAAAAATAAACCCCCACCTTCATTCCCGAAATGCGACGGCTGCTTTTCCTCAAGGAAACAATGTTTTTATTGTATGTTCATAAAATGACCTTGAACACTTTCAGGGATGGAGCATCCACAACTTCTCTGGGCAACCTTTGCTGCTGCCTCGCTACTCCCACAATAAAGAATTTCTTTCTAATACCTAATTTGTACTCTTTCAGTTTGAAGTCATTCTCCTCTTGTCCTGTCACCCCATGTCCCTGTAACATGTCTTTCCCCAGGACAGAACCCAGCCTCACTTCTGGCATGTACGTGACTAGCTTTTTTGGATGAAGATAATGCTGTAATTCTGTTCTAGACTATCACAAAGTAATTTATTATGTACTGACCTACATAATTCAATTCAATTTCTACTTCTAGTAGAAACAGCACAGTACTGTGCCCTTACAGAAGGCACTGGTCATCAGTGACTGTTCAAATCCCCAAACGGGTTTGGAGAGTATGGAGAGTACTGCAGTCCAGTCATGCCAGATGTGAGTTAAAGATCTTCTTACTATCTTATTTCAAATCATCTGAGAAATAAAAGCTGGAAAAATCCTATTACAGTCACAGTGGCAATAAAATGTAGCTGTCTTTAGGAGGGAGCTCAATAAATTTTCTAACGAGTCTGCATGACATTGCAGTCTTAGAGAACAGAAATCCAGACCTTATGACCCAGGAAGCTCCTTCCAGTCTTGTTTCCTCTCATGGTTTCTTTTATCACTTGTGAAAAGGAAACAGATCAGTTGTGCCAGAACAGCAAGTCTTGGAGAAGTCATATTAAATATTTATATTATCATCATTTATGTTATCTTCAGTTGCAGTTAAGTAGGAGATTTGACCTACTTTTCTGTACAGATAAGAGTCCTTTAAGAAGCTGTACAATGTACTTCATGGATGGCAAAAAAGGCTCAAAACTTTGTGAACCTCCAACAGCTCAGAACATGCTTGTGCAGAGTCACAGAAAACATGGCTTTCATTGATCATCTTTCAGGATTTTCACTGTTTATTGCAATGAAAATCTGTCTCCTGATAGGAAACAACTTGTGTGTTACTGTAGTAGGATCTGCTTTATTAGAAATTTTCTGTTATTAAAAACATACTCTACATTCAAACACAAAGTGGTTAAGCAATTAAAGCATAAGAAAATGGTTTGGAAGAAAGAAGAAAAGGACATAAAACTGGAATGGAATCAGTGGCACAGATCAGAACTTTGGTAGAGAAGAGGGCGAGAGAAATTGAATAGAAGGAAAGAGGAAATGAGATACAGGGGAGGGCAAGGCACAGCAAAACTAACTTACACAATAAACAGTTCTACTCTGTCCATAAAAATCATGCCAGAATTCAGATTCTTTTGAAGGATTATTTTTAGTGCACACGCAATGCATCGAAGAGCAAACCTCAAAGCTTTGTCACAAGCTGTAAATGCCCCTAAAACACACAGAATGACAGGGACCACGGCCGGCTGCATCAAGGGTACAGATCTGTGCCAGTGCTACCAGTATTTATTAGACAGAGGCAGCTATTAAAGTGCTTTCCATGTAACTGAGATCTTGCAATCTGTCACCATCATTAAAAGCCAAGGGCCAGTACTCAGTAGCCAGTGATGGGCACCACTCCGGGAAAGACCCTGCAATTGGCAGTCCATACTGGCTTCACTCTGAATAAATCCTTGCTCCTTTTCCTATTGCCACACTGCCATTCCTACTGTGATTACACATAAGTGTCCTGTCAGTGCTCCCCAGGAAATGTGAGGGAGTGAAGATACCATTTTTAACAGCTTTACTTTACAGTCCATCTACCCACCATTTTGGGTATCAGTAGCTCTTCTACAGAGTACTCCCTGAAGCATCTTGCATCTGTTTCCAGTACAAATGTAAACCAGATTCATTCCTAGTCAGCTCATTTCCTTGTAATTACCAGCTAGATGGAAAATACAACAAAAACCTCAAACCCTAGTATCTGCCAGTTTAGCCAGACTCAAGAGTCCCATGGAAGTCCTGGCTGAACCAAGGCAATCCAGGATTCTTGGTGCCATGCTGAGACCAAGTCAAGTCAGTTCTCTTTCAAGGTATTGATTCATACTATACCAAATTTATGGCCTCAGGAAGACAATGTCTTAAGACATGCTCTCAGAATCCTCCTAAAATATGCTAAGCCCTCCTAAGATTTGCCCTTAACATTTTTTTTCTGAATCATTCTTAATACTACTTTCAAGAGTCAGATTACAGAGAGGCAATAATACATAACAGTAATATATTACTTTATTCCCCTATCTTAATGGATGTAAAACTAGACAAGAATATAAAATAAAGAAAAAAATGAACCTTAACAGGATGAAGAAATCACTGCTAATTTAATCAAAAGTTGCCATTATATTCAAATCATTTTACTATAGTATTTATTACACTGAAATACGGATCAAAATACACTTGCTAAGATGCACATTACTGACTTACAAGGAAATGTTTCTGGTAATTTGGTCTTTTAACTCTTCTGATGTTGATTCCTGGCTATTGTGAGCTGGCTCATAAGAACTTTAGAAAACTTATGCCAGCTTTCTTTTCAAATGCAAAAAGACTTCACATGTCATTCTAAAATCAACTTTCATGGTTGATAAATTCATGCATACAAGATGACATGATTCAGAATGGGAGGTGCAAGCAGCATGCAGGTGACAGCTATTAGGAGCCTAACAGGTTCCAGTGATCCTGTCACTCTCATTAATTAATCTGGCATTTTCCTTCTCTGGTAGATTTAGAAGAACCTATTTCAGTCAGATAGGCACTGCATTTGGAGTAGAGATCTGTGTAACACAAACACTGCTCTGACAGACTTCCTTAACTGATATACATGGATCTTGCCTTTCCAGAAGAAATTAGAAAGCAAAAGTTATTCATCTGCAAGTCAACAGCAAGTACAGCAGCAACTTGCAGAATTGTGTGAAGTCAAGGTAAAAAGCCCAGCTGTAAAATGGGATGAAAAAATCTGGTGTAACACAAGCTCACATCTTGAATGGCTTACAGTTTATTTTGAAGATTTTCCTACTCTTTCAGCTCTCCATTAGAAATTGAAACATGAAAAATTCCAGCAAGATTCCTTCTTTTTACAGTGTTCTGGTAGATGTTCACTGGAAGAAAACTGCTAGATTAGCTTCCAGTTCTGTGCTCTTTTGCAAAATATTTAGGAGATGAGAGCTTTTATCAGTCTGAAACAGCCCTCTGTGGATAGTTAAAGTGCAAATCTCTGCTTAGTCTACCACTCATGTTCCCCCATAAATTGGAATCAATTCCCAAAAAATATACCAGCAACAACATGCTAGAATTATTTTTGGTTAGTTTGTATCTCTGTCACTGTGTACAACTACCCACCATTACATATACTTGCTAAAGCCAATATGAAGATTAAAATTTCTAAAACAAGGCCTCAAACACTTGACCTGGAAATTTAAAATTACAATGTGTAGTCCCTTTTGAAACGGTTGTGTTTTGCACAATTCTAACTGCTCCTTAAGGATGAAGTTCTGAGGAATTTGGTAAGCTGTTTGGAAAATATTAAGCAGTACAACAACAATTTATCTTCTTCCAGAAGTCTTTCAGGTCATAGGCCCAAACAGAAAATGGAATTGTGGATGTGCTGCAGTTCCTTCTCTCTTCTCCTTTTTCTGTTCTTAGTAGGTACCCATTTAAAATTAAATGCAAACTTAAATCATAGTTGCATTATTTGCATTAGTCACAGGTCTTGTCATCATCCCAAGTTTGTGGTATTAGAAACAAAACAGACTCCACTGTACAATATTTACCTTGTTTCTTAGCACTAATCTACTCATTACACAGAGCTCACACATAAAGGAGTACATTTAAACTCTGTGTCCCTTAGGATTTGCATACAAAGCAGCTATTCACATAAAAACTTCATAAAAACTTTTAAAAATTACCTTTTTCGGCAGTTGAAGAAATAGTAACTGGAAGAGAAAAAAAAGATTGTTAGGTAAATTTGTACAGAATTAAATAATTGGCTAAAAGTGAGACATACAAGGTAGCTGACTTGTCCCAAAGCATACTTCAGGTGCTAGCAGAGCCTCCCCACCCAACACTGGGTAAAACAGGAGTCAATATTCCTCCTGCCAGCCCTTGATGCCTGGAGAGTCACTAGAAGAGCTGAAGGGATGCAGTTCCCTGGGCTAATGAAGTGAGCACACTCCACAGACAATAATTAGACAGAATTTATGCACATTCCCCTTCCTATGTGCACCTAACTGATTTTTCTGAGTCAGCAGCTAGGCCAACAGGTGTACCACTGGAAAGCAGAAAATGAAATTAAAAGTTCTTACAGAAATCCCTGTGAAACTGTTACATGTAACCTACTTCCTTAATTCCCTCCCCACTTCTCCCCTCCTGTCACATACTATTTTTTGCTTTTTTTCCCCGACCTGAATTCTTCAGGCATAGTTAAAATCTCTCCACCTCCTTATCTCCTATAGCCTCATCTCCTTTCATGCCAACAGCAAATGCCATGTTCAAATCTACCTTGTCTACTGCTTGACTAGTACATCTTCCTGCCCTCAGGCTTCTCCAAAACCTTCACACTCAGTTTATCGGTTCAGGGATGATGCTGAACAGAGAGCTGCTGTACTTGTTGGCTGCTGTGTTCATATCACTTCCCTTGCTGGATCTCCTCCTTGCACACTGAATTACTGAAACTCAGTGAGCAAAGGATCCTTCCTGACTCCATCTTACACAGTAAATTTAAGCTTCTAGTCACCAGCATGAGCACAATCTTAACAGAGCACACCGTGCCTCCTGCAGCTTACCTCACTACACATTGCTTCCCCTCTCCCAGCTCGGACATTTCCACTGTCATTAACCTGTGCAACAATTCAAATGAGCTTTTTCCAGATGCACACCAGACTCTCAGATCTGCAGGGCCTGAGTGTGCATTGCAGACCTCCTTCTGAGGGGCTGCTTTGTTACAGAGGTGGCATTTGTTACTTATCTGTAGATACCTACAGGGAAGGGGTCTACAACAGTATTACACACCTGTGCCTCTCTTTATGGGCAACAAGAGGCACAGTGAGATGATATCTCAATGTATAGATGACCTCTCTTGTTCATACATGTTTTAGAGTTTTTTCCTTCTTTCTTGCCCTCCTCTCTTTTCCATTAAACATCCATCCTCTGTCTGTACTCAGAAGCCTCTGCAAAGTCAATGGAAAAGGTTCTTCCACCTAAAGGAGGAAGAAATTACCATTTGGAATAGAATAATGTTGGCTTCAAACTCAAGGAGGTAAATCCTAAAGAACAGCTTCATTTCACATTAGTTATGCATACTTGCACAGCCTGCTCCCATGTTTCTGCCTGAAACTCCACTGCGCTTCAGAAGTCAAATTATTTATAAAGCAAATCTTATGAGTGTTTTTGCTTAAAATTTTACTAATGTTCAAAATATTTTCAAAAATGCAAGGAGAAGGTAAAAATTATTAAAAAAATGAAAAGTAAAATAAGCTTGCAGAGTATGTTTGTTCAGCTTAAAAAAATAATAAAAGTACTTTAGATTTAGCTTTGTCTTTGGCTCCTCATATCTTAAATAAACACCTTTGCAATACATTCATTCATAAACATGTATTTCCTTGGACAAGAAATATAAAAAAGTTCTTAATTATCCTCTGTTGGCAGCGGGAGAACATAAGTATCTATAAAACTTCAAGAAATATTTTTGAAAGTAATTCTGGTTAAAGTACTTCTTAATTTGTAGCCTCATTTCTGCTCTCAGCACAAAACAGAGCTGTGAGTGAAATCTGATGTCTGAAGACTCAAAATAATGAACAGGTTTTACAAGCAAAACCAAGACAAAGTAAAAAAAAAAGCACAGTTTTTTATCACATGTGGGACTTCATCAAAAAGATTCCTAAATAACCTTCAAAAATTAATTAAGTTTCACAGTACCAGAAAGATAATTTCTCTTTCATACATAGGTCCCTTAGGTTAGAATGCAGTTATTAGACTGTGTAGAACAACTTTCATTTGAGAAACTCCTGCAGTCTGAGGTAAAAGCCAACATGGAAATGCTTCTGATTTTCACCCTGTCTTGACATCCTCAGATGAAATAAAAGATGTCCCGTTCTCTCCTGTCTCAGAGGCTCATGCAAGTTAAATGTTACTGTTTCTATCCTGTTCTGATGTCCATTGTCAAGTAGATTGAATGAACAGCAACCCTTCTAGTCCAAATTCACTCAGCAGATGGCACACGAACAATTTTACAAGAACTTTATACAATAAAACAAAGTCTTTCTTCACATAAGTTAACAGTCAATCTTTATGTAAAAAAGACTTTTAAGTATTTGCTAGGCAGACCATCTAACAAGAAGCTTTGTATTCTAGCAAGAAATCTTTTGAGCTTTGCTTTTGAGCTCTACATCAGGGCGAAAAACCTCACAGAACATGACATTGACATTGTGGGCTCCATCCCTGGCCTGTATTTACAAATTTGCTCCCTATCACTTTTCTCCTCTGCTGCTTCTGATGTTTAGATATGGCTGCCAGCTTCTGCTAAATTAGTACCACTTTGAAACATGGTGTCTTGTTTTGGGCATGGCATAGGGGAAAAACCCAAGGCAGCACTGCCTTTTTGCTTATTGATTTATTTTAAACAAAATAAACGCTGCCTGGGATTCATATGTTAACCTCAGGAGGCAACAGCACTGTACACACTAGATAGATGCATCAGCAAAAGTTAGTGCCTCAAGCTCTGCAATCAACACAAACTGTCCGTGATTCAGAAACATAAGTGATGTAAAACAGCTGCTCTTTTGAGGATTTTAAATTATATTGCCATATCAGTCCATTGGTCAGCTACAAAAGGAAAAAAATATTCTTTGGATTTGTTTCTTAGTATTAAGTTAGTGGTTTTGTGAGAAGACTTATGAAGCTTTAGAAGGATATTGCCAGGGAAAGATAAAACACAAGAGGACAGTGGAAGCTGCAGTTTACTTCAATGCAAAGTGCTCAGAAGCAGGCACTTGCATGCTCAGGCACATGGAGTTTTCACTATGGTCTTAGAATTTCAAAGGATTAAACCTCTCAGTGCTACAGCACCAGTGGAGTTGAACAAAGGGAACAAGCTCTGTCTGACTGCAGTGCAGAGCTTTATCTTGACTACCTCAGGGTTTCCAAAATCAGGCTAAGGAAGGAGTGCAGCAAACCTGCCTGTAAAGAGATTTAGACAGGCCTACACTGATCTTCATGTTGCTGCAGCTTGCCCAGGGATGTACAGGTGAAACACGCTGTCAGCTGGTCCATTGAACAGCTTATGCACTGGAACTCCCAACATTCTGGGGTCCCTACAGGATGAAACACACAATTTGAAGGATGTGGGATCACTTTCTACACAATACTACCCCCAAAATACACCATACAGCCTTCATTAGGCTGGATTCAAATGTACTTTATAACTCTGTCCACTTAAGAGGACAAGCAGAAATTGCATGTTTGACTTTCACAAAGGAAAAAGTTGTCTTAGTTTTGATTTAGACACCTAATATCACCCCTGGCAACAAAGACACTTTTTCCTTTATGACCCCAGTTGCTGGTGACACTTTCCTAGATACTCTTCAACACTTTGTTGTCTGTTATCTTTCATCTCGCCTATGTCACAAGAATGGGAGAGGCAGAAGCCTACGGTTTTATCACAGGAAACAATCCTGCGGACACAGTGACATAATTCACTGTATAACAAATGAAACTGGGGGAAAATGTCACTTGCTGGAAGCTTTCCTCTTGGAGTGTGAACTGATAGAAATGTCAACTTCAGAAAGCTTTGGAGCATTTTTAAAGCTGCTTCAAGGAAACCTCTCAGAATATCTCATCTCTGAAAGAAAAATATGTTAGGGAGATGGTTTGCTTTTAGTTTCAAGCTTGTTTTTGGAGTTGCTATGAAGTGTTCAAGCATCTTCCAACTCACTCCAAAATAGGAAAAACCCATATCTCTCTATTCTGAGGCAAAGAGGTGCTATGATCTCCCCAGACCTTGCAAGAGGCATGCTAAAAGACAAGACATTTGCCTTCAAGCTTGGAATAAACTTCCCCCCTCCCGCCCCCCCAATCACATCTTCCTACTTCCCTAAAAGGCATGTTCCAACCATAGCTAGATATGCTTCTTGCAGAGGAAGAAATTTAATCTCAACTAATATAGAAGTACAGCAAAGGACAAGAACTGATCTCGTTACTGAAGTGCTGTGCTTATTTCCCCATCCTCGCCCACGATGGCTCCTAGCAGGAGTCATATTTCGGTTATTCCAACCTTTCCACAAATTTCAAAGTAACATTCACATGTTGGCTGACATCCCTGAAGGGTGGGAAGGAGTGATAAAAGTGCAATTGCATCCCCTCACCAGATGCACAGCCTTAACTTCTCTCACCTTTTAATGAAAGGGGTATAAATAAATAAACCTATATATATATACACACACATATACCTATACATAGACATGCACATATACACACACACACACACACTCATATTTCCAGAAGTTACTAGAACTGAAACTCAACAGAACCCCCCACAGGCACTACCCTGTCTGCAAAGGCACGCACCACTGACACCATCTCAGTGTTTAATTTGTTCAGAAAATGGCATTTTATTGAAAGTGTAACTTAGGTTTATGCTTACATAATTTCTATTTGTAAATGCAGACCTTAATCCCTCACAAGAAGCTGACAGAAACACTATTTACTGATACAAGCACCACAATGAGTAAATTTCCTTCAGCAAATACTCATTTGGCTTCTGTTAGAGGGCAGTAACAAAACACAAAGACCTTAGCACCTCTCCACTGTTCTCTAAAAGCCTTTATTTATTCTGTGACCTTCTCACATTGAGATATTTATTTCCCAATTGGCAGGTACTCACTAGGTGCTCTCCTCCCTTAACAGTTGGGAGTTGTTTTAGAAAAATTACTTAAGATGACAGAATCGACAGCATCATGCAGCCAAAAGCCAACAAGGGAAGATGCTGCCAGGTCCCTGCTAAAAGGCTATGAGGGTCCAGGAATCACACAATTGCCATCACGAATTCTCTTTGCAGAAATTTGAGACGTATGAACTTAGAGTTGTTTTATTTTCATACGGTTCTAGACTGATGTATTTCAATTTCACATATCCAGGAATAAGACACAGGTTTCTCTGCTCCCAGCACAGTCCCAAAGGATTCAGAAAGCAACATTTTATAGAATGGTGCTGCAGGAGATGTGGCTCCAGAGGCCTTTGTGCTGAGGCAGCACGAAGAGTCACATTGGCACACCATGTGCCTCAGCAGCAGCACTGCCTGGGGCTGGTCTGCGGCACGGCTGCACCATCAGCCAGGGATGCTTGTCTCAGAGGTGGGGCCTGTGGTGGACAACTCCTGCTGCAAGGGTGTGTGAAGTTACCCCTCCTAACCATCTACCCACTCCCCTATGGCACACAGACAGAGCAAAAGCGAGCACTCACCTTCTCAGACACTTGGGATCGTGTTTGAGCTACCAATGAGGTTGGCAGCTACTACACTCCAAGTCTGTGTGACCACAAAGAGCAGGGGTGAAGGGGGAATGGCAGCAAGTGGCCTCTCACTGTCCTGGGCCATACTCAGTCATGAGAGGGGAAAGAAGTGCTGTCAGTGCCACCGATGATGCCTTGAAGCACCCCAAACTCCTCACACACCCTGTGCTCAGCAGGAGCACTCGAGAGTTGCCTTGTGACCTCAAGAGATCACAAGATGATGCCTTCAAAGGCACTGCAGGTAGTGCATGTGTGTTAGAAGTCTGGGGTGGGAAGACAGGAGGAAGAAAATGCAGCCAGGGAAGAGACACTGGTACTGGTACACTGGTACTGGTACTGCTCTGCTTTGTGACCACGTTTCCTATGCTCATGATCATCATGCCCACTGCTCAGGGATTCAAAGAAATATTATCCCAGGGACAGGCAAAATAAACTAATATTTCAAACAAGACAGTTCAAGCTGCATTGCAGAATGTTTCTGTTATTTGTTACCACTATTGTTATGATTTATGTTTTAAACAATATGAAAATGATTCTTTCACTAGAACAACTAACTTAGAGCAGCCAGAGGCTTGTTGCCCAGAAAATACTCTCTTATCACAATAATGAAGCAGCTTTTTATTTAGCCAAGGTCTTTTCAGCCTCAATGCAGAGAGTATATGCATAAATACAAAAAGTCTACAGCAGAAATTAGCATAAGCAATGCAAGACATTTCTTGGGTACTGAGTTACATTTAGCAATGAATTTAGCTATGACAACTGGGAAGATTTCTGCCATGTATTGTAGGAACAGTAAATTCTGTGCTACCACTTCCACAGTTCAAAAACATAGCCACAAAGGCAAGTGGCTTCTGGAACCCACAAAATCCTACAGATGGCTCCTTACCTCTGCATCTACAAAATATTCTTGAAAGTTATACCAAAAGTCTCCTAATGGTCTTCTCAGCAAGGGTGCCTGCACTTTTTAAATAACTTCAAAACCAGGAGTTACACTTGGTCAGCATGCAGAAGGAAGTGTTGCCAGGTCAACCTCAGTCCCACACTTGCATCCACACCAACCATAGTGTATCAAGAGATGTATCAGCCCAAATAACTAAAGGATATTTCTAAATATGAAGTTAGCGTTTAGCTCTGGCAATTCACCCGGTCTGCCATCCCTGAAAAGCCTCATTCCCCAAGAAGCACTACTCACTTTCAATTTACCATAATTGCTCAAAACCCCCCTAATGTAACTTGATTTTCTTCAGCTATTTAATCACTATTGACATTGCTCATTCTATTTGCATTTTGATAGATTTTAAACCCTAGAATTCTACACACTTTCTTTGGCTGGTTACTCATGTTACTGGACTTCATTCAATTCTTTACCAAAAATTCTGTTTTATTGTAACAGTAACAGCTTTATTGCTCAGTAGCTTGGAAGTGCTGTGCATAAATTGTTTCCAATATTGCCTTTAAGCTATCAGACAGGCCAAAAGAAAGCCCAGTTTCTTCTCGAAAGACAAAGAGAGCTCTTACTTGCATCAGTCAGTGAGCTGCGCTCTCTCTGGCACATCAGGGAATAGGATAAAACAGAATTGATAGAAAGGCATGGAAACTCAGAAGCATCTGAGTGGAGCTAGCCAATGTCCACATCACTAATTAATGACATTTACGTTTGAAAGAGAGGTATTTATCCTCAGGCTGGCCAGATCATAGTAACACTACACTCAAGTATCTGTATGTGTGAAAATGCTTTTTGTGTTAGGAATAACTCCAGTACTTCTGTAGCTGACAGTGCTAGGACACTTGCAAGAGATAGGAATGATAAACAGGATGATCAGCTGGTGTTGACAAACACTCTGCTGTACAGGGTTGTCTTACACACCCTGCGCAAGCTCAGGTGTTCTACAGGTACTACCAGAAACTGTCAGTATATATAAAGTAAAAACCAAAGCAAGCAAAAATCCCATCCAACAGACACACATTTTCATAACAGTATTTTTCAAGTAATTAACAATTCACCAATTCTTTTTGATAGAAAGAACACTAATTTGCAATTTGTGACTGCTAGTTGATACCTGCCTTGAATATAAAGGTCACTTAAAGCTGACTGTCTTATGGCTCAGGACATTACTAGTAAATCCATTTACTTCTACACCAGACAGATGAAAATAAGCAACAGCCTTTATTCATCCATTCCACACAGCTGTGACATACGACAGCAGGAGAGCAGAGGTGTCAGCTCATTGAGAACCAAAATTTCAGACACAGCTGCTGTGACCTGCAGACCTGAACCCTCAACCAGCAGTAAGCAGGGTCAGCAGCCAGCAGGGACCTTCTTCATGTTTGGCTTCAGACTCTTCCAAAATCAATTGCTCCCTTGCTTACTTACTGGCCCAGCTTGCAACAAGCGTTTCCCCAAATGTGAGGATAAAATCTATTTACAAAACTGTGGATAAAGATCTCCTTGTAAATCTCCTTACAAAGTATTAGGCACTCTGTTTTCTGAGAGGAGGATTTTGCTGTCACCAAGTTCACTGAGTAATGGAAGACATCAAACTGCCCAGCAAGCTGACCTCCTCTCATGCATTACGTCACTGGATTCCCTAAATGAAATTTTAAGTTTGCCGTGTTGGTCAGGTTTGACTGGTATTTGCCACCTGAGGGTAAATACGGAACTATCCATGATAAAAGCTGATTTTCAGCCAACAGTACATTGACAACAGAGCAGTCAGTAATGTAATCTACATGAATTCCTATCAAGATATCAATAAGCCAAGCTCCTGGACTCAGCCCTTTCAGGAAGTTTTGTATTGAAAAACATGGCATTTAAAAACAAGTACAAGAGTTGTGGGAGAGTAGTGATGGGGAACTCCTGTCTTCAACTAACTGGACTTATAAATACAAATAAATATTCAGTATTTTTTAAACTATAAAAATATTAATGGAATAAACAAAGGTTTAAAGATTTTTCATGGTGTTTTAGGGAAACTGTTCATATAAAGTTGCTTGATAACAAATGCTGCCATCTTTTGATGCTGGAGGCTTTGCCGCTTGTTCTTTTTGTAAAACAAAATATTATACATTAAACCTTACTTAGACTGAAACATCCTGAGACAAAGCTTGACTGCAGCTAAATCTACACCTTCTAGTTTCTTTGCAAAAAGTAAGAAACAACAGCAACTCCCCATAAAAAAAGATCCAGGTGCTGCAGAGGGGAAAAAACCACTGGTAATAAAAGAATAGAAAGTTTTGGATAAAGGACAAGGGCAGGACGACACCATTTTGTTGCACCAGGTCTCATTTAAGTACCAGATTACTTAAGAATATGAAAAAAGTGACAGCACAAAGACTGTATGAGACACTGCAAAGGGATTTTTGGATACTCCAGAACGTCTAGACTAAATCTTTGATCGTAGTCCAGAGCTAACACAGAGGCAAGCACACAGAAGTACAGAGTCTATCACCCAAGAGCTCTCATTCAGTAACTATTGTTTCCAGCAAATAAATAAAACAAACAAAAATCCTCGGGGCTCACCTGCCTGCTGACAGTTCACCACATATTCTTGGAAAGCAAACTCAGGACTCTAAGAACATCAACTGAAATATTGCAAATCCTAATGCAGTGTGTGCCCAGGGGAGAAGAGTTCTGCCTACTGCCCCTCAGAGATGCATTAGGGCCCCTAGGGCAAAGCACTGGATGTAACACGGCAGGGCTGGCACGCTGCCTAACAAGAAACAAGCAGGGCTTGATGCATGCAGGGCTCCTGCTAGGAGAATTAACCTCTGTCATCTTCCTAGGCTAGCACACACTGCAACACAGTTGCAAGAACATCCTTGGCTGCAGGCAAAGTACTCGAGTGGGGCGCTCTGGTGGGAACCAATGCTTGCGATGTCCAAGAAAAGACTGCTGCTGGTTTAACACAAAAGTCAGCGAGCACAGTGAGCTGCAGGAAGTTTAATCAGGAGAGTGATCGCTTCTAAACTCCTGCAACTAGGTGTGAGTTGGCCCAGACCCTCAAACCTGTTGTCTCCTGAGAGGATACACAGAAACCCCACTTGGGATGGGAGCAGGGTGTGCACCTGCTTGCCTAAAGACTCCAGAGCAGGCGTGCAGCAAGAGGAGAGCGCTGTCCCGTGGTAGGAGACCACCACAAATCCTGAGGCATGGAAGTGCAGCTCCTGAGGCACTGCATGTGCCTCAAAGCTCTCCCAGACCATTGCTTCTGCTCGCCAACACATTCCTGCTTCCACTCTTCACCTGGCAATAGGGTTCTGCAAGTGTGGGAAGCAGTGAGAAACTCAGGATATTTACAGCTTTGAGGATGGTAACAGAAAATAGCCACACAAAAGAGAAAAAATAACTGAATCTAGTACTCAATGATCTTTAAGCTTTCCATTGTCAAAATTCATGATTTGTCTAAATTAAGAATTATTACAGAAGTTCAAGCCAGCTCTCTGCACCACTTGCTGCCTTAGCTTTATCTCAGCAGGTGTCTACTATGGAATACAGCCATAATATCTCTGTATGCAATTACAAAGCTGAAGTCGAACTTTTAAAAATACAATTATTTAAATTATTTTAAATTATTTATTTATTTATTTTCAACATGAAACTTAAGAAGCAGCAGATTAAATAGATAAAAACATACACACACAAAACATCCTCACTAAAATCCTATTGCATTCTTTTTCAGATACTGTAAAAAAACCCACTTGAGTGTTAGTCACATTGGATTTTTCAGAACAGAAACCAAACTCTGCTCCAAGTTTTGGGCACTTTTCAGCAATGTTCAGGGTAAACCTGCAGGTCACAAACCAACAGACATGAAAACCTTCAATCAACCACAAAGCAATACGAATATGTGGAAATACACTTTCTTTCTCTCTTTTTTAATCCAAACCTGACAAAGCTAAAAGCAATGACTACTTGTCATGAAGAATGGCACAGTAACAGGTTCTCTGCATTCACACCCACAACAAGGCAGTAGATGAGGCACTCGACATAAGTTTTAAGTCTACCACACACAACTGCAAACCAGCTTGTACAGTAACTATCTGTTTAGGTCTCCTCAAACAAATAATGTCTGTTTCTTTCAAGGCTACTTGAATTTAATCTAAACTTAGTTTCATTCTGTCTGCACTGGCATCTTGTCTAATTCTAGATGAATTACTTGAAGTTCTAAATTTTTTTTGTCACAAAAAGGTTTTAAAAAAGAAAAAAAAAAAACCAGAACCAACAAGCCAAACAGCCATCTCTGTGCTTAGCACTTCACAAGAGATGCATAAAAATCCCCCACACTGGAGACAAACACAGATCGAGATGCACAAATGAAATACCACAAATAAAAGAATGCTGCTTTGAAACCCTCTCTGAGTAGATCATATGAATAAAATGATTCCATGCTCCACATTTAAGACAATGCTGCACCATCTATAGCACCAGAGACTGCTGCAGAAACTGCAAAGACAAAGCATGCTGCTCTTGTGATCCACTTGTCTTTGACAATCTCACAAGACAATTCTAAGAGTCGAAAGAAAAGATGAAAAAGGAACGGATGAGCCATGTGGTCTTTCGGGGAAAAAAGGAAAAGCAGAGGCTTGAAATGCTGCAGAGAGGGAACTTGACTTCTAGCACAGGGAAGGGAAGACAGTCAAAGATTAGGTATTCCACTGAAGACTGTGGGGAGGAAGGAAAGCAAGAGAGTGGGAAAAATCTGGATTGTTTGTTTCTTGATGCGGGAGAGGAGGAGTTAAGCACATCCCACAGAAAACAGTTTAGTGGCAGCAGAA
The DNA here is from genome assembly GCF_021018805.1 of Prinia subflava. NCBI lineage: Eukaryota > Metazoa > Chordata > Aves > Passeriformes > Cisticolidae > Prinia > Prinia subflava. The sequence goes on from NC_086249.1 coordinate 35,420,929, forward strand.
GGAGCTAATACTGGGGAAGGGGCTAAAAGAACAAATGGAATTGTTGCAATCTCATTATCCCTTTTATACCTGATTCAAACCTTGGTGGAGATTCAGCTTACACAAAAAAAAAGTGGTCTGTGCTTACTTCCCAAATGTTTCTGTTACATTTTATACAATCTAATGAGAAAAAAATGGATACTCATCCTATTACAGGAAGATTATCCACCAGCTGGAAGAAGTTAATGAGTGAGATCAAAACTCCGTAAAAGCTGTTTCAGGAACCTACAGTTTGTAACACTGGTAAGGAAAGTACATGTTAAAGCAGCATAAACTCTTACAGTTGTAGGAAACTGTTTAACAAACAGCGATGTACTGAACGGGTGAAAAATGAACGACATGAACCCTCAGCATTTACAGGCACAGTTTTAGGCACACAATTAGAATCTATCTTACTCCCATTTTCCATCACAGCCTTGAGTTCCAAGCGTAATAGCAGGTCCAGTGCCATCCAAGCATTTAAATTATCACAGGTATATGAGAACTCAGCTCTGACACCCATCTTTTAACCCTGTAAATTCTTTGATTATGAAAAGCATATTACATTAACTCATAAAAATATGAACCAGTAGAGAACAAAGTTTTTATTATTGAAATTTCATCAGAGAGAAGAACCTGAAATTCACTGTATGTACAGGGTCATGAGGTATGACCACAAAGTAATGTCTACTGAAAATAAACGCTTGAAATTCTGGTCCTTTTATCCACAGCATCTTGTAGGAAAACAGACTCATAAGTGATGAAGGAACATAAACCCCCTGATTAAAAATGAAAGTGACATTTAGATCACTGTTCTACCTTTAGAGGCAAACAGAAATCTCCTACTGCTGTTACCAGAGAAAAATTTGAGACAAGTTATTTTCCATAATACTAAATACTCATGCTATCTAAGCCCTTTCAAAGCAAGATGAAAAGCACTATAGTCCACATGTAAAAGAAGGAATCAGGAAGCACCGTAGCAATGAGTGATCATGGCTACAAGAAAGTAAAAGCACAGGAAGAGCTCCTGCTTTAGCTCAGACACTTACTCAGCTCCTTGTTTTCCTAAGGCCTTCTCTACCCTACTCCAAAACCATCCTGCCCATGGACAGTTTCAGACAGGGGCTGAGGCTCCAGGTCTCACACAAAGTCTGTGCCACTAAGGTGCATCACAGCTGTTGGACACTAGAAGAGACAAGCCCCCAGTCCCTGTTAGCAGAGAGCTGCTCCCAGCTCAGCTGCTCATTTTCTGCCTGGTCCCCTGAGCAAGCTCAGTAACACCAAACTGGCCACTGCACCACACTTCTCTTTGATCAAATGGTAATTAGGGATCAAGGAAAGATGCCAGCTACTGCAGAGCTGTCAGGAATGGTTTAGCAGATGCAGGGGCTGGGGTGGGCACTACTGATGGAAGGCTGGGAGGGAGGGATGGAGTCCTGATGACAGAAGAAAGAGCAGACACAAGATAACTCCTCAAGATGCCAGGCTGTTGCACTTGGAACAGTTTTTTCCTTAGAGAACTGCCAAGAGAGCAGATTGCATTTTCATATAAAAGGCACGTGTCCACCTGTCCCTAGTATGACCAATACAGTGCAAGGCATTATAGAAGATAATCTTCCAGTCTGAGCACCTCAACAGAAATTCTAATTATTTATAACAACAGGAAAAGTTCTCACTTAAGATTATAATATGCATGCTTATGCTGAGAGATTACAACAAAATTAAGTGTATGCAGAGTGGTTCAATTTCTGTATTTTTAAATTCATGAGAGGCACGTAAATATCGTTAACTAAGTATCAAACCAGTTTAATTTGCTTTCCTTCTTGACAGGTAACCCTTTTTTCCTATGGGAATGAATTTTACATGTTTAACATGCAAATGTTGTACCTCAGTGCTGATTCTTCAGCTTTTTCTGTAGCTTGAAATCAGAACTGTAGTTGGTATCACTTTGCCATTGCTTGAGAGATATTTGCATTAGCATTTTCAGTAGAGATTTCTTTTGGAGGAGGCAGGTGGAATTACTTTCTCTCTGTTTATGCAACAGACTCTTCAATGGGAGCATTACAACAGATCACACCATGTGCTTCTCACAAGGGCCGTGCTTGGGGGAAATCAGAGCTAGCTCCCTACTGACGAGACATTGCAGTCTCCTGGAACAGCAAGGAGTATAATTTTTACTACTAATATGAAGTTATGCATTCTAAATTACAAACTGCTTTGTTTGCCAGGATTTTAGACACCTTAGACATTACACTGTATCAAAAAAAGAGCAAATTTTCTACAACTAGATGCTATGAAAAGAATACACAGCTAGTTACTCCCATAGCTTTCAAAATCACAGTTTTCCATACTTTGCAGACCTTGAGGCACGAGAACACTCATTCATTCACAGGCCTTCTAAATATGTAAAACAAGTCACTATCCTGAAAACTCCTGGCTCAGGAGAAGAGTCAGGACTGTGATTTTCAGAAAACGTAGTTTCCAGTATAGTGGAGTAAAAAGTTAACCTCATCAGGATGTTTAGTTGTTTTTTTCTTTTTAACAACACCAGTCACTACACATCAGTTAGGAGCTGTGGACAACTCAAAGCTAACTTCCTCCTCTTTTTCTCAGTGTGAGACTGCACTACCAAAGTCTGCAAGTGTTTCAGCAAAAGGGTTGCCTGTAAGAAGTGAGCTGACTTCACCCACCAGCTCCGATACATGTGACAAAACAGCGTCTTGTGACCACCCTTTAACCACTCTGCCTTACAGCCCACCTCCTACAAAAATGTTAGGGATAGAAAATAAGCTCCAAGTCAGCCATCAATGAAAGCCAACCATGAGAGAAGTGCTTCACTCTTTCCGAGCATCTGAGGGATGTGGTAAGCAAACACAATCAGTCCAATTCAGCAGCAGCATAATATAGCCATTGTTTACCAAAGAGATGTTAAAAGCAAAACATGTTTTGATAACACGAAGGAACACATGAAACGGTTTTAAACCAACAAAAAGCTCTTTTACAACATCCTTTATGTATTGCTAGGTGTGTTTTCTTGGAAACAGAGCTCTGGGCAAGTTATGTGTGAAAAGAAGAAATAATCTAATATGAAAGTATTCATTCAGATTTTTCTACTTCAAAACACTTAAAAAAGCCCTCTGAATGAGACCTCCTTTAAGTTTTTTGCAGTTCCTTCAGCTACACATGTACACTGAATTTTACACTGTGCTGACATTCCTTCAATTTACACACATTTGGCTGTTTTCAGCTTTCCAATTAGCTTAATAGCTAATTTACTTGATGGATCACAACATCACAGCAATAGTGGTCTAAACAAGCCAGTGTTCAACATCTTCAGAGAGACAGAACCATGCTGGCAGTTCCCGTGGGAGGCAAACAATAGACAAGCTCATGAGTCTCCTTTCATCTTATCCACACCAGTCCTCCTCGGTGTTCACAGCCAGCGTATAGGTATTATAATTTAGGGTTATGGAAGAGGCATAACCCAGTAAATACATACTAGGAGTGAATTACAGAGAAGCCTGCGTCCGTCAGGCACCAAAAGACATTGAGCAATAGGTGAGCACCCCATCAGAGGAGGGTGGGGCAAGCAGCACGGAGAAGCAAAACTGAAAGGAAAAAGGGTGAGGTGACGAAAGAAGCAGCCCCAACTTTACTCTCTCCTGCTTTATGACACCACACTAAGCCTGGCTTCCCACTTGATCTACTAACCGAATTCATGTTCAACCTTTAATAAATGACCAAGGACTAAAAGGAAAAACAACCCAACCAGGAAGAAGTAATAATTGGGGAAATAAAGGCTTTCCCTCTTCCTGTTTCCTTGTTAGCATCACATCATAACAGTTATTGGGTTTTTTTTCAAGAATAAACTTTGAAAAAACATTGGTGTCAGTGGGGTTTCAATTTCTCTTTTACCCAGTATTTGCTCGAAATTTTCTATTGTGTCTCCTCTTTTCTAAAGCTTCCCTTCCTCCATTTCTCCTTCCTTCAGGAGGCATTCATCAGCCTCTTACCTAAGCCCTGCTTCTGCACCCGCCCCGTGTGAAAACCGGCAAAGGCCAGCCTTGCCTCATTCATTAGCTGTGTGCTGGAGGCACATCCTTGCTCTTCTCGTAGGTTCCCAAAACAAATAGAACACAGGGAGCACCAGCAGAAGGAAAACATACCTGCCAAGACAAACAGAAAATCCTGTATTTTGCTATAAATCCTCTCAATCCTGGTTTGAACTCAACCGCAGAGTAAAAACACACAAAGGGAAAAAAATCCACAATGCCTGAAAGACCCAAACACAAAATCCCTTTCCTCTCCCTTGGTGAGATGAATTTTTCTCAAGAGTGTAAACAGAATTCAACAGATTAAAAATAAACAAACAATGAAAACCTCCAGTCACAATAGAAAAAAACTCACAAGGCAAAATCCTTGGTCATCAAGCATGATTTAGACACATAACTACTGAAAATTCAGTGACAGCAACAGAAGTCAGGAAATATTTTGCTTAGTAAATGATGCTTTTCCTTAAAAGCCTGTATGTGCAGTCATTAATAGAGCTGATTCGTGAGTAAAAAGTGCCAGTCTTGTAGAAACCAGACAGATATGCAAAAGCTCTCACATCAACAGGAGTCAATACTCTCAATAATTTTGACAGAAACTCAGGAGAACTCAGAAGAGCTCTTTGCAGCTTCTCTACGTCCACGATAGAGAGATCATTCACCAGCACCCAGTCCTGACCCACGCTGTGATGAAGACACAAAGCTGGGACTCAGAGCTTGAGGCTCTGCTCCCAATTCAAGCAGAGACCACCTGTGCAACCCTAGGCAAGTCTCTTAATCCCTGAGGTTTTGTTCTTTGTTTGAGAATAGCCCTAATCTGTCTTTTGTCATACTAATTAGACTGTAGTGGGTACAGAAAACTTGTAAAATGTGAGTCTATAACCTCATACAGCCCCTTTCAGGACCACTGTTACAGCTACCAGACCTCCAGTAGATTGACTCAAATTGGTTTCCAAATGTTTACAGTTTTAAGCATGATTTCCCAAAAACCCTATTTATTCACAGAGACAACTGAACAATAGTAATTTGGCAAGTTTGGATACACTGACATATTTGCAACTATCATGTCAACATTTCATGTAGTACCTCAACAAGCATTATTTTACAGTTGTGTCTCAACTATTTAAAGTTCAAATTACATTTTTGCCAGTGGTTCATGTTCCAGTCCAGATCTCCAAATACAAAAGGCTGTGAAATAACATCACCATACAGAACAGTTATCCAAAATACTAAGTCACCACAGAAAAAACCTGAACTGATTATTGCTAATGGACGGCTGCCTATACCTGTTTACCCAGATATAAAGCACATGCAAACATTCTTTTTCTAGCTGGGAATATCAAAGCAGGTAGTTTACACAAATAACAAGTAGTACCAGGACCCACAGATACTAGACAGACCTACATGTAGCTTAAATTAGTTCTTAGTACTTTTGAGGTTCTTCTTCAGTTCAGCTTCCTTACTTAAACATGCCAAATGCTCAATAACCCATTCCTCAGTTTTCCTATGCCGCTTCCAAGTTTGAGCAAGTCTGCTGAACACTGCACATCACAGTTCCCCTCCATTTACCCTGCCCAGAGAAAGCCAACATCCTCCCGAACTGAACTTTCCTCCTGAAGACAGTAAAGGGTAAATATCACCCTGACCGACAGCGGCCACAAGTCAGATTTACATAAAGACGAATCCTCGCCCAGAAAGGCTGGATACGGCCTGACAAAACCCCCTAAGCCCTAAATCCTTTCCCCAGCCCGCTTAAGTTGGATGTTTCCAGCCTCATAAAGCTTCAACAGCACCGGGCTTTTGAATGAAAAGGAGGGAGGGGAACCCCCTACACACCCTTAAGGAATTATTTGATACATCGGATGGATGAACAACAGTAAAACAGAGGGGAAACTCCTCAGGAGGAGACACGAGGGGCTGAGCCCTCCAGCAGTCCCTGTCCCCGGACGAAGCACCCCGGGCCTCCCTCCTCTCCTCCGAGCCCGTTCCCCGCGCCTCCACAGGCGGCTCCGGGCCGGGACCCCGCCGCCATGAGGCACCTGAAGGCGGGAGGACAACAGGTAAACCCGGCCGGAGGGAGCGAGGGAGCGCCCGAGGCAGGGGCTCCTTCCGCCGCCTCAGCGACAGCCTGAGGCGGGCGCAGAGAGCAGCGAGCCCGCCGGGGCTCGGGGGAGGAGGCGGCCGGCGGAGGGTCCTGCCCGCCCGGCCGGCAGGTCCTGGCGCCCGCGACCCTCCCGGTCCACTCACACACACACAGCTCCACCACGTAGGCGTAGTAGGACCAGGCCACGACCAGGGCGATGAAGGCCACGGGCACCCAGGCCAGCACCTTCTGGCAGCACTTGAGGACGTGGGACGGCGCCATCTTCCCTGCCGGGCACCGCGGCGGCGGCGGCGCTGCGACGGGCGGGCGGCGGCTGCAGCTCCGGCCGCCGCTGCGGAGCCGGCCCCGGGCGGGCCCTGGGCGGGCCGCAGTGGGCGGGACGGGGGCGGCCCCAGCGCCCGCACCGCCTCCTTCTCCTTCTGGGGGCGCCGGAGCGCCTCACCGGATCACAGGATGGTTAGGGACGGAAGGGACCTCCGGAGATCGCCCGGACCAACCGCGCTCGCCAAAGCACGGCCACCTAGGGCAGGTGACACAGCAACGCGTCCAGGTGGGTTTGGAATCTCTCCAGAGAGGGAGACTCTGTGATCTACCTGGGCAGCCTGTCCCAGTGCTCTGCCCACCCTCCAAGGGAAGTTCATCCTCATGTTGAGGTGAAACTTCTTGTGTTTTAGTTTATGGCCATTGCTCCTCGTCCTCCTCATTGGGCACCACCGAAAAGAGCCTGGCACCATCCCCTTGGCACCTGCCTTGGAGATATTTATATGCACTGACGAGATTTCCACTCAGTCTTCTCCAGACTAAGCAGGCCCAGCTCCCGGAGTCTCTCCTCGTAAGAAAGATGCCCCAGATCCTTAATCATCCTTGCGGTCCTCCACTGGACCCTCTCCAGTAGCAACTTGTCTTTCTTGTACTGAGGAGCCCAGAATGGGACACAGCACCCCCCAGATGTGGCCTGAGCGGTGGGGGAGGATCCCCTCCCTCCCTGAATGCTGGCCACATTCTTCCCGGTGCATCCTTCCCCCCGCACCTCGGGAGCCCGCTGCCCTCCGCCGCCCTCCCTTCGCACCGGCCGGGCCGTCTCGGGGCGAGATCCCGCTCCAGCCATAAAACCTGGTCCTAAACCCCCAGGCTTTGCTCTTGTCCGCGGTCCTGGCCGGGCCGCTCGGTGTCGGGCAGGACGGCGGCGGGACAGCTCCGGGCACTCTCCCTCGGGCGCTGCCGGGCTGCTGCCTGCCCCTGCTCGCCGAGCACTCACACCGCTCAGACAGCCTGGGCGCCGCAAAGGGACCTTATAAATGATTTAAATGAGCCACTGCTCTGTGTTTTATCGCCTGTTCGCTGAACGGCGGCCAGCGCCTGACAGCTGCGGCCACACGGCCACCTCGGGCGGGCACCGCCGCCGGCGCTGCCTTGCGGGGCTCAGCCTCCGGAGCGCCTGAAATCTTTAGCCTTGCTCTGGCATTGCTGTGACTGGGATGCCGCCGTCGGAAGGGCCCAAGCCATGCCAAAAATCCCCATCTTCCTGCCGAGCCAGAGGGTGCCCGCGCCAGCAGCGCGCCCCCAGTCCCAGGCCGCTCCCGCGGAGCTCCGGCGACACCTGGCGGCGGCGGGAGGGGCCGCCCGAGCCCGGGAAACGGGACAGACAGCATCCCATCCATAGGGAACAGACAGCATCCATCGGGGACAGACAGCATCCATCTGGAACAGACAGCACCCATAGGGAACAGACAGCATCCCATCCATAGAGAAGAGGTAGCATCTGTCAGGGACAGACAGCATCCACAGGGTGAGGCTGGAACACTCAGACGAGTGCTCTGAAAGAAGGTTTGGACACAACAGGACTGAGGGCTGGTGCCCCATAGTCCCTGTGAGCCCCTGGAGCTGGTGCGGTGGGCAGTAGCAGTGAGATTGGCAGGACAGGGGCAGTTGCTATGGCCTTGCCTGTTCACAGAATCCCAGAATCATCGAGGTTGGAAGAGACCTTCAACAACTGTCAACCCAGCACCACCATAATTACATAAGCCCCATCCCTGGAAGAGTTCAAGGCCAGACTGGATGGGGCCATGAGTAATCTGATCTAGTGGAAGGTGTCCCTGCCCATGGCAAAATGGCTGAAACGAAATGACCTTTGAGGTTCCTTCCAACCCAAAGCACTCTGTGATCCTCTAAACAGCTAACAGGGGGAGGAAACCTTGGCCAAATGCCCAAGACACAGCCTCTGCATGTGTGGGAATGTGTGTGTGTGTTCATCTGGGTATCAGAGCAATGAAGCAGCAATCTGTGGCCTTGATGTGCAGAGTAACTACGGAGCAGGGAGATGTGTCCTGGGATCATGGAAAGATGAAGATCAGTCTGGGATCACCTCTGGGTATGGGCATGCTTGTGCACGCTGTGTATGGGAGCAGGATCAGGACAGTAGGGAAGGGGATTGCAAGACTGTAGGCAGTAATGCAAGGGCTGAAAAAGAAAGGGACTACAGGAGAGGGAGAGAGCTGGTGTAAGAACTTGGTGTGGCCCATTCCTAATGGAGAGCTGTAAGGCAAGGGAGGAGTGACTGGTTACATGGACAGCATCTTGGTTATGGGGTCCAGTCACTCTGACAAGAAATACTGACAAGGATCAGGCAGTCTGGATTTAATGTGAACTAGGACAGTCTTGGTCTGATGTGCTGGTTAGCACAACAGGGATATAGTTAAAAGTATTCCAGTTCCTCTAAACTTCATTAATTGAGGCACTTGGGGACATGCTTAAGTGGTGAAGGTGGCAGATGAATTTAGAGATCTTTTCCAACCTTAATGATTCCATGATTCTGTTTCTTAAGAGTGTCAAAACATGCCACAACCACTGACATGTGCTTTACCTCAAGATCTCATGTGACTGTTAACACATAGCCTCAAGACAACGGAGAGGATTTAAATTCTTGGTGTTGAAATAATATTAAACAATTAAATAATGCTTTTAGAAGTATCTGATTTTACCTTAGTTTGATGCTTCTATGTGCTTTTAATAATTTAATCGCTGTGTTAGTTTCTTAGTAGTGCATTCAGGAAAGAGACACTGTTCTTCCAAACTTTCATGAATCTAAGGAGAAGGGACCTGGACCTAGGAAGCAAAGTTCCAAACAACTTTTAGCAAACATGTGCTGTGTGTATAGCTGGTTGTTACTGTGCATTGACCATCTTCTTGGCTGTGCTTCCACCAGCTTTCCTGGCAAAATCCCATGGCCCTTCACAATAAGCACAATTCCTAACATGAAAACTAAGAAACACAGCCATGAATAAAAAGGCTTAGCCATGTTGGATCCCTTCACATCTTCCCTAGCATAGTGAGCTTAGCAAACTGTTCACTGTGCCAGGGAAGGTGTGAAGCCATCCAACATCATCGCCCCTATCCCAGTCTTCCCTGCTGACGCTGACTCCAGTTTCACCCACAGAGGTATCAGTGGAGCCGTGTGTGTGCTCACAGTCCCTCCTTTCAGCAGGTCCATACTGAGCTGCGGAACAGTTTGGATGGAGTCTGATGCTGGCAAAGCTGGAAGCTGTGACATGGCCAGTATTTCAGTTCTGGGTCAGACAGACAGACACCTGGGGTAGGACAGAAGGCCAGTGGCTGCAGCATAAACCTCGGACAGGACAAACTGTTTTTGACCAGCTACTATCCAGCAACATTTCCGTGCAGCATTTCCATAATGACAGGAACTGAAGAGAGACTGAATTAAACAAGGACAACACCAAGGTTGTGAGGTGGCAGAGAGGGACAATTTATCCTCAGACAGTGCCCCACCCTGAGTTTTGCTGCACAAGAAGCTGCTTGGCACAGCTGGCAGGAACTATCATCTTCCACTTCTGAAAGCCACCTGGGATGTCTCTACAAGGACCTCTTGAGAAGAAATCAGCTCCTTGAACAGAAGCCAAGCAGGATGGAAGGAAGCTTTGTTAAGAGTTGCTGAGCACCTGTGTGGCTTCGAAGGGCTGCAGTGCAGCTTGTGCAAACTTTGGTGCTTCATTTGTGGGGAGGGACAAGAAATGACATTTGGAGCAGACTCTGGGAAGCTGAAGCAACTCAGAATGCCATGTTGTGGGAATAGCTGCTCACTACACTCTCACTGGATCTCATGACTGTCAAATATTGAAAAAAACCCCAGCATCTCCTGTCCATTTTCACATCACACCTCCACTTCTGGCTGCCCACCTGCTTTAGCCACATTAAAAATGTGTAAGAGAAGTTAAACATTTCCCTTTTCAGCCTCAGCACCAATTAGGGTCTCTTGCAGTCTTCCAGATGTTTGTTGGTCCCAGAGCAAGGCACTGCAAACACTCCTGTTACTCAGAATTTCTCTCTTTACTTATTTAGACCTTATAATCCACAACAGTTTAATCTCCATTTTGCTTCTGTATTTTTTCCCTCTCAAAGTAGCTCATCTTAAATTCCAGGAGCATGCAATCCCCAGGTAGAAGCAACCCAACCTTTTAGATGGAGACTGAGGCAAAATCATAATTTGTCTCATTTATTCCTTGTAATATGAGACAAATCAAATTTTTGGAGGCTTTGCATTACTGAGGTACACCTAAAACCAACCGAGATTATGTGAAGTGTTTGCTCTTCACGTTCTAGTACAGATCATGTAATCTTGTACATGCCAGTTACCAGTGATTAGTAGCCCTTGTTTGCATTGGATCAAATTTGTAGATTGGAGGATGCAATTTTGGTCAAACAGCATTTGAAAAACAGAATTTCAAGCCATATTGAAGAAAAGAAGAAAATTTTGAAACATTTCATTGAAAAGTCTTAAAATTACAACAATTGCTTTTCTTTGGGGTGATTTAGAGCTACCAGTTGTTCCATGGGCTAACATTAAAACTCACAAATTTTCCCCTAAAGCAGTGGACCTGCAGCATAGTGTTGTGGCAGAACACCTCTGTAGAACATCCTTTCTCCAGGAAAGTGCTTGTGGCATTCACAAAGTACAGGTTTAGTCCAGCGAGGCTCATCTTCTGTGCTCCTTTTGCAGTCCACGGAGAAAGGCCAGGCCCTCCAAGGCTGTTTCAGAGCAGCAAGCTTGCATCTGAAATCCCATCAGAAAAACTCCCACACATTCCTCTGAATTACCTATGGAATATTCCTCCTCCCAGCTTTTCAAATCTGCATGTCAGAAATCTGGCCAACATAAACCCAGCCGTAAACAGTGCTCTGCAAGGTGTTTTGTCCATTCTCCCACAGCCTGATGCCATCCATGTTACTTCCACCACTCAGCCTGGAAAGGCAGGCCAGCCTTCTGCCAGAGGCAGAAGAGAATCACTGAATCATTTAAAAAAGACTTCCAAGATCATCAAGTCCAGCCATTAACCCAGCACTGCCATGTCTACCACCAAACCACGTTCCCAAGTATTGCATCTACACATCTTTTCAACACTGCCACGGATGGTGACACAACTGCCTCCCTGGGCAGCCTAGTCCAGTGCTTGACAACCCTTCATCTGAAGTACTTTTCCCTAGTATCCAATCTAAACTCACAGGGGGCACACAGGTGAGGAAAAATGTGGCCTTTTACATCTGAGGGCACGAGGTGCTGTGGCCAAGCCCGTGCAGGTGGGAGCAGTGCTGAGCAGGTTCCCTGCGATGCCCGTGTGCAGCAGCAGCAGCAGCCAGGCTGCAGGCAGAGCTCTGAGCTAGGGCACTCCAGTTAATGAACTGGAAACATTATTAACTAAGCCAACACCAGCCTAATGGGAAATCTGGCTCCACATATGTTGTATGATTCTTTTTTATTATTGAATCAACTAGGAATTGTTTAATAAACAAAGCCAACAGGAAACATTGAAATAAATGAGTGAAGAGACACGCACTTTTTTTGCTGATTAATTTTGTGGGTGCTCACGTCTCAGGTTTTCTGTTCTGCAAAGGGCTTTAGGCTTCTTGTTGGGTGACATCTTCAGCTTCTGTAAGAGCAGCTTCTGGGGCCAGCTGGGCACTAGAAGAGTGTGCCTACATCTGCCATATTCATCTTCACACTTCCCTTGTGACCAGCTGCATTACAGGAGCTGTTTGTTGGGGGAACTTGGATCTCACTAATAGTGACCACAACATCATTTGGGCACGTATCTTCTGTTTAGAATGACTGAAGGTTTTTTTCTGCATTGGAGTAGTTTCCTGACTCAGCTGTGACTACTTAACAGGAAAAACTAAAGCTGAAGGTATGAGGCACGCTTGCCCTCTCCTCAGAACTCTGGCATGAGAAAAAACCCGAATTTTTAAATTTTGATGTACACTTGTCAATCCATTTCTATGTTTTAGTCAAAGTATGGCCAATATACCTGAATTCTGTACTTCCTCTAAGCAACAGGTTTTTCCCATTCTTGCCCTTTATTGGGCAATGATCTTTTTTTGTTCTTTGCACTGAACATGTGAAGTGCCATGACACCACAGTCTGTGGCCCGGTTGCTTGTCTGCTATGCAGAACATGAACTCCATTGTTGCCTGTTTTGTTAAAACTTGCCAACTTGGTTTGAATCCAGAGGGACTTTTGCTTTTAGAAAGAGGCTTGTACAAACTGAGACACCAGAATTAATTTCTAGAAATGACCAATGAGTTTCTGTTACTTCTAGTATATTACACTGCATTTTTGCCTTTGGTTCCTTTGGTAATGAAGAATAAATGGTTCTCAGACATCACCTTAAATAAACAAGGAAATGTAAAAAGTATTATTATGAGAATAAAACAACTGAAATTCTGTAAAGGAGTTACATGCTGTAAATGACTGCACTTGCTTTGTGTATCCTTTTGATATATTAATTTTTGAGACTCCTGCAATGTCCAATGTGTTCATTTTTATTCCATGTAAAATCCAGATGCAATGTGGTAGATGAAAAAAAAAATCAATTTTATTTAGCTTTTCTGTATACTTTTGTTCAGAGGAAGAGTTCCTAATGTTAAAACAAGTCACAATTAATATGTTTAGACTGGTAGCTGGCACAAACCTTAACTAAAGTGTTTTGAGTAACACACAGGCTGCAAATACCATACAGTGACTAAAAGGAACTAAACATCAAACACTTAAAATACAATGAATTTCTTAAAAAACAGGGTTTATCTAAATACATAAATATCTATTTCAATCTCATATATTAAAAATGAGAAATTATTTTAAGACTGTTTTATAAAGCATTTTAGTTGACAAATAACAATAAACTTACAAACTTAACACAGAGTCTGATTCTTCAAGCCTGAGGGACAAGTCATCCCTGGCCTTTTAAAGGAGTTCCTTCCTGGCTGCACTTTCAGATAACTTCTGAAAATGATTCATAACTCTATTTAATTTCCAAACAATCTTTTTTTTTCTTTTTTTTTTTTTTACTATAGACGCAAAATTCGTATAAAACCCAAGAATATCTCTTTGCTTTTCCTCTGAACCTGACACCAAAGCTTTTGCTGAAAAATAAATCCTGAAATCCCTGAAAGCAGATACTGCTGATTGCACAAACCCAGATAGAAATGAGCACTGAGAAATTAAACTTCTAGATACACTAAAGCTAAATGAGCTGATTTTTCCAAAAACAAACCAAAGCACTAGTAAGAACGAACTAATTAGTAAACAAAAGAAACCACAAAAGCAATAAAAAACATCATAAAACTATTAACTTCACACTGAATAAAATGTTAGGAAATAATTTCCACTCCAAAGTAAAAATGATTTGGCAAAATATTAAAACAACAAATAAAAGGCAGCCTTGCATTAAAGCCAGAGCTGGCACAAAGCACATTTTGGGTGAACACACATACACTTTTGTGCCACAGAAGCTCTTTTTCAATAGTGTCATTTTTTTTATAATACAGTGAAGTGCAGCTGGCTGTAGTACTGTGGTGCCAGTCCCACTGCCCCACCTTTGCTTCCACCACCAGAAGCAACAAACAATTTCCAGACACATAAAGTAAACCAGCTACTTGCTATCCTGCTGCCCACATAGCACTGCATGAGCTCAGTGTGAGGGGAGGAGGCTGAGGCATTTACTGCATTTGGATTGGATTTCCAGATAGTTGATTTCATTTGGGTTTTTTCCTGGGGGAAAGGGATCCTTGATGGTCACGGGTGCCTCATCTTCCAGACAGTCTCAGGACACTGCCACAGGCATGGTCTTGTTGTGGGTGCATGTCCATGACAGGACTACAAGCATTTTCTCTTTAACACTTTAGATTAACGCTCCCATCTGAGGCCACGAGGGAAGAGTTGCTTTGCTGGCCTCTCACTGTGTTCCCTAGAGGAGATCACTATGCCAAGGGTCGGGCACTAGGACTTGTCCTCAGCACAATTGTGACAGCTACTGACACATCAAACACATTCTCAGTATTCCTTAGGTGGGACCTTTAGGGTTTCCCAATGCATTCTCTCCTGTCCCTGCACCGAGTGAGAGCTGCCCTGATGTCTTACCTATCATGGAAATCTCCTCTCTCCTCATAAAACCCAAAGAAATGACAACCAAGCACCACATGTTGAGCCTGTTTACAACTTTGAGGAAACACAGTTGATACAAAAAATGGATGGGTATTGACTCACTGAGTGGTGAGATTTCTTGGTTATTTTTCTTGAGACATTTCCCTAGTCCATGTTTTGAGTCTGTTAGCTCTGTTACCACCAACATGTTCTGAAAGGTTAAGCTTTCACCCCAGCAAGACAAGTCAGACAACTGAGAGGGGGAAAGAGGAAGAACCTTGACAGCTTTACAGGTCAGTCTATCTCCTATGTATCATGGCCAACCACGAAGAGTGAACTGGACCTGGCTGTTGGCTCCTGGGACTGTAAGAAAGACAAAACCTGTAATGTGCACACCTGTGTACACAGAGATCCACCTTATGTTACTGCTAAAAAATGTTCATCTGTAATTTCTAAGTGTTAGTCTAGATTTGTTCCTCCTTTTAGTGTTTAAGATCTTAGGTCTAACTTTGCATTTCGAGTAATAAATATTTGTATTTGGTTTTTTATTGGACATGTTACCTCAACAATGGCTTATTATAACCTTGAATTCCTGAGATACTTCAGGTTTCCCTGTCACAGCTTTTGGTACGATAAAACAACTACTTGCATTCATCTTCTGCAATACAATTAAAGCAAAATAGCTGTGAGTCAAATTGTAGCTACCACTGTGTTTGATAGAATGAGGATTTTCTTCTTCTCATTTATACTATGTGGAAGAGGTCTGAGACACTCAATGCACACTCTTTGATCAATGTACAGTTTTTAAACCTGCATCAAACCTATCAGTCTTGTATTTCCAGTTTAATATTAACACCATGAAGGCAGACAAACCAGACACCCACACAGGAACTGGTGGAATCAAGCACCAGGAACCAGCGCATGAGCAGCTCCCCATAACGAGGTGTGAATTTTCCTTTTTGATTTAGGATAACTTGGTTTAAAATGTGTTGTGCAAGTGATTTTGCCTTGTGGACCTCTGCCCTTGCTGGATAAGGAGAGCTGCTGTGGTACTGGCTGAGATGATGCCCACTCCTTTAACAGGAGATGATACTGCTGTGATGTTCCTGCCTGGGGTCATTATTCAATCCTGTACGTGCTGTATCCTACAGCGCAAGGTCAGACCCCCTGTGGCAGACACAGGGCAGTAAACAGCACGATTCCTCAGAACAAGAGTGCTTCTGAATGGAGGGATACCAGTTCTGTAAACCAAACCGATTGCACTGGAAAGACTATAAAATCATTGCATTAGAGTCTGGGTTAATTAAACTTTAACTATAGCTAAAAAAAGAGCATTTTCATTTAGTTATTATGTAAACAGGACAGACAAATTCCCATAAAGAAAAACCACTTAAGCAAAAGAAAAATGGACTCCTTTAAAAAGGACTTTTCCCAGTTTGCTTCCACAGTTCTTTGACTTCTTTAATGCTTTCTTTTTTCACACACTTCCAGAAACCTTGAATGCCCTGCTGCTGCGGTACCTGTTAATAAAGTTAAATTGTGTTTAGCATTTACACAAGAAAGACTCCTATTCCCAGACTGAGTAAAGACAATATATAATGCTGTGCTGCTGCTTCTATAGTTCACATGTGTACTAACAAGTTCTTAGTGGCAGCACCCCCCCCAGATGATACGCAGTAAGTACTATCCAGTTTAAAATAGGTATCTTTTTCTTTTCATTAACTCTACCTGTGTTTCCACAAGTATTTACAAGAGAGTTGTAGCAATCATCTGTGGTATTTATAAACAATTACGTTAGCTTGTTACCCTCAAACCTCGATGCATTCGGTTCCTCAGGACTCCAAGAAACTCGCTGTGGCTGAGGCAGTCATCTCCATCTAGATCAAAAATCTTGAAGATGGTATCCAAAACGTTATCTGAAAGGTCCTGTCCTGTTGCCACCTTCACTGCTCTCTTGAACTCAGCTAATAAAGACATAATATTACATCACAGGTGACTGAACTTGCAAAGAAAATGGAAAGCTTAGAAATAGCACAATTCTGTCCAATTTACAGTGGCTTGTGGGTATCCTTACTGAAGAATTTGGGATGTGTAAACTAGTAAACTATTAGGAGGCCTCAGTTCATGCATTCTTGAGCTTGCTTCTTCTTTTGTAACACTATATTTATTCAAAACATAACATAACATAACATATAACATAACATAACATAAACATAAATGTAACAACACAGACAAAGAATTCAGGAGAGAATGAGACATATAGGCATGTAACATCCGTGAGTTAGCAGCTGACTGCTTTCGCTTACCATGGGGTTCAGTGCATAAACAGAGTAGTGAAAGTCACAAGTTGTAAATCCCCCAGTTTTCTTTGCTTCAAATCCCATCCAAACATTTATCTTTTAAGAATATGTATTTCTCTTTCCATCTTCTCACATCTCTCATCTTTTATCACAAACCCATCAAATATTAATTTCAATGAATGTTAATACCTCCTTGCATTTCCTTAGGAACTTTTTATGTTGCTATTTTGAAATAACTTATGAGACTTGTCCTTCAAGAGTAACAATTAAGTAACAGCTAAGTAACAACCTCAGGATTAAAACAAAAAGCATTTTTATGTCCATGAAACTTTTGATGCATGGCTCCTCTTTCTATTATATGGGAAGGAAGCAACTCCCCTCCTCGAAATCTTTATTTTAAACCCCACTTTTCGGCATTGTTTCTTTTTGATAGACATAATTGCATAACATATCCTCCTCAGCACAGGGAAGACATGAAGTGAGTCCAGAGGAGGGCCACAAAAATTATGTGATAATTTTTGGGATGGAGCTCCTCTTCAGTGAAGAAAGGCCAAGTGAGTTGGGGGTGTTCAGCCTGGAGAAGAGATACCTCAGGACAGACTTTATTGTTTTATTGTGGACTCTCACTATATTAAGGGGGCTTATAGGAAAGAGAGTTTTTACCAAGGCCTGTAGTGACAGGACAAGCAAAATACTTTCAAACTGAAAAAAGGTAGATTTAGGACATAAGGAAGAAACTGTACAAAGTTGTGGCTGTCCCATCACTGTAAGTGTTCAAGGTCTGGTTGGGTGGGGATTTGAGCAACTTGATCCAGTGACACAGTTCCCTGCCTATGGCAGAGGGTTTGGAAAAATGACCTTTAAAGGTCTCTTCCAACCCAAACCATTTTATGATTATGCTTTAGTCTGCTGTGATTAATCCACATATGACAGCACATTTGAACTTTTAAATGAAAACATTTCAGAAACTTTATATTATTATTTTTTCATGAAATAGAACTACGTCCAAATACAGAGCAGTATAATATTTTTGGACTTCACTGTGGTACTTTGGGATAACTCATTTACATTAATTTCATAATTAAAATGAATTTTTCTTCCTTTAAAAAACCCCCTACAAAAGGTGTACAGCACTTACCCCGCTTAACAGGACGATTGGCCACAGTAAACATCTGCATGGCAATAGAAAAGTCTTCCAGGTTATTTGTAAACTTGCAGAAAGTCTTGAATTCTTCCAAACTGATGTTCTAGAGTATCACAGAATTCAGATGACATATAATGAATATACATTCAAATCCCAATTATTCTATGTCATTAAATCTGGTGGGACTTAGTGTTTAGATGTGACTGCCTAGGCATTGTTGATATTTCTCAGGTGGCCAGTTATCACTGCTCTTACTTGTATAAAATTCAAGGGCTGCAATAACTCATTTGGCAACTGGTTACCTCATTAGACAACCACATTCAGATGAAAACCTGTGCATACAAAGGAGGAAGCAGAACAAAGCATACTTTGGGTACCAACCTCTCCTGCTTCGATTCTGTCTTTCACATTCTGCCAGTAAATTTCATTGTTTTCCTCATCAGTGAAGTAGAGCAACCATGCTGCAAAGTCTTCTTTCCTCATGACGCTTAAACCCTTTGAAAACTTTATGAATTCCATCTCCTGGACTTCCGTCTGCAGATTTTCCATGAATCTAAATGTAAACAGATATTATCCACCACTGGATACTTGCATCCCGCAATCACCACTACCGTAGCTACTGAGTGCAGCAGACACCAGCTCCGAGCCACAGAGACTTTGGGCACCGCTGTTTAGAACACCCCGGCTGGTTTAATTTTCCCGGTGCTGGCGGCTGTTTCCAGGGCTGCCTTTCCACAAGGACACCGGCAGGACGCGCTCTCGGCCTGCGCAGGCGGCTGCTGCCAGCAGCACTTGGGGACGCATTGGACATCTCGGATTTACTCGTGTTTAAAAACGCGCAGATGAGGAGACAAACGAATGGGTAAGGCAGCAGCAGCAGAATGAATGAATGAATAAATGAAAAAGGACACGGTAACTGAAGGCCTGACACATGATTTGTCAGGCTTCATGTTAATAAGAGAGGAATGACAAGATTGCAAAGGTGAAAGAGGAAACTTGAAATCATTGCTGTAGGAGATGACTGAAAGTATCAAAGATTATAACTACAAACAGGTTTGGCGAATCAGTTCTGTGCTCACTAGAGGATAGATTAGAGAGGATTTCAATTGACTTGTACAGAGTTCAGAAGAGCACTGAAAACATTGCAGGTGTTTGGGAAGGTAGGAAGAGAACTGTCTGAAAAAGGAAAGAGTCAACATCAAGGTTTTTAGGAGAAATCTATTCTTTTGGGAAAGAAATAAAAAAGTATTACAAGAAGCAAGTAATAACCTGCAGGTACAGGGCTGTAATTGTGAGTTGTGTCTTCAAGTTTCCCCAGTTTGGTCTACATGGTTAGTACTAATTTTGAAAAAGTTAACACAGACAATATGGTGTGATCCATTTGATATTTTCCATTTCAGAAATGGGGCAATCCAAAAACAAGTGGTGTTTTTTAAATAAAAGCTAAAACCAGTGGTACTTGCCAGAATCCCCTCTGTATTTCTAAAGAACTCTGCTTTATTGAGTTGCAGAAATTATTGACAGGAGGGAATGAAATACTCCTATATTGGGACAAAGCAATTAATTGGAGAAGAGGACAGCTAAGGGTCTGTGTAGCCAATATCAGCAGAGGCTCATTTGCTCATCAGTGTTTGCCTGGCCTCACTGGGTTTGAATTCTTTCCCTTGAAATTACAGCATTTGAGTTCACACAGCTATCTTTAGTTCTTTAATGAGATCACTTGGACAATTAGTAGCTTGAAGCTCTGTGAAGTCTGTAAGGGGTTAGCTAAAGACTGCTGTTGCAGCACAAGCTCTCTCTTGTATTTTTCCCTCTAACAGGTAGAGCTGCACATGCAAGTAAAGTAAAAAAAACCAAAACCCAAATGCTTCACAGCTCAGGACATGGTAAATGAAAGTCTGATAGTGGAGGTGAATTTAAGTTTCATGCTAGGGCTGAATTAGGGTAATACTAAAGAGGGGTACAAAATACTACCACATTTTATATGTGCCTTTTTCTGGTCTAGTAAAAGGGGATTCTACAGTATAGCCAAACACTAAGGTGTTTCTCCACAGTCCACCTTAAGACCTTACACACTTTCAGCTCCCCTGGCTCTCCCTCTCAGAAGTGGATAAAACACCAGAGGACCAGGGAGTGCAACCAGTGTGACTGAGCAGCCCTTTGTCTTGCAGAGCGGGGCGAGCCGCCTTGCACAGCTTGCAAACCACTCTTGTGTTTCCAGGCCCAGCTCCTGTCTTTGTAACTCACAAGGAGACTGCTGCCTCTGGCCAGCACCACAGCCAGCATGTGCCAGGGCCACAGGCTCCGTGGGCTGGCACAAGCAGCCCTGCTGCACCCACAGTCCCCAAGAGTGTCCCCAGGTCTTGGCAAGGGAGGTCGAGGTGCAGAGGGAGAGAACAGCATGGACCTGGTGTGCAGACCAGGCAGGGAGTCAGCCCAGCAGAGACTGAGTAGGGCCACTTGGCTGCGTTTTGAGAGTGGCCATCGCAGGCAAGGAGGAGATGGTATCTGGGATGGGTGGTTTGTAATCAGCTGGAAGACACAGCCAAGACCGTGCAGAACAATTTCTTTGACTGTAGTTTCCAACTCATGTAACGTCTGGTCTGGAGGAGAAGTTGCTGAAAATGAGTCACTTACAGAAATATGCCTAAAACTTGGATGCAGGGAAACAAGACAATATGTGTTTTATCTTCTTGGATTTTTATCTGTGAAAGGTGGACATACTTCGCAGCAGACATAAGGTCTTGAGACTTGAGCTATTTATCTTGGGGAGCAAACTGTCAGTCCTTTGCTTTACTGGTTGCTAGCCACAGGCAACCGCATAGAAACAAATGCTTCCACCTTTTCTGGATATTGGATTTCCTTATGCAGACAAGCCTTGGTGACCTGCCCTCTAGCCACACCCAATAAAGGTAGGAAAGCTGAAAGATCAATCATTCCTACCAGATGACGAAGGAGCCCACCAAGGAGCACACAGCAACCTGCTGAAAGGGACAGCAAAGCCAGAGCAGACAGTGAAGGGTTTGGCTGCTGCATTTGCAGTGTGTTCTTGCTTTTGCACCCTCTTCTAATTGAAGTACATTTCAACTTGTAGGCTTGCTCCTGGCAAGCCAGAGTGGGAAGATTTCCTGCCATATCAAATCCTACTTGGAGGAGTAGCTGAAATGCGCAAATTAAAATTTATGTGATAGTTTCCCATATTACAAAAATTGAAATACTATGAATCATCACATCAGCATTCTAGGTCACTCTTATTCCCAGATGTGAGAGTTAAAAATCCTAATGAGGTTTTTAAAAAGTGAAAGTTATTAAAAGTTATTAAAAATAACTCTCTGGTTAGGAAGTAAAACTTGATACATAAATGTCAAGATACCACTAGGGATATTTGCTTTTGTATCTTCTGGATCACAGTGCAATGAGTTTCAGCTGTGAAGTCCTCAGAATGTATCCAGATATTAGGAAAAACAAGCCCAGAATGGAATTCCGGCTCTCCCAAAGTCAGTGGGATCTTGGCTGGGGACTTTGTAAGGAGTCAGAATTCAAGTACAGGAACAGGATTTTGATTATAGATATGCTCTACAATTAAAAAATTATTCCACCGGGAATACTCTTATGCTAATAGTAGGCTGAAAATAAAAGAAAGCTCTAGGTTTCCAAGTAACAAAAAGGAGAGGTAAACCATAAATTTTTAAGATGGGGAAAAGGCTAGGAACAGAGTGCACTTTCTTTAAAACAGCCCACTTTATCCACACTCTCTAAAACACCCACGTAGAAGGCCAATGGCCAAATTCGTTATCGTGTTACAACAGCATCCAGAAACCTTATCAGGATTTATCCCTCATTTTGTAATGGACTGTACTATAGAAAGAGGGAGTCTCCCAAGGCTTTTGGCAACTCAGCTTTAATAGTGTTAATCCACCACAAGTAGAAGTGAAAATGCAATAAAAGAGGGGAGACCTCAGGAATGCAGCTATTCCCCCTCCAAGTGGAGAAGTGCTGGCATTGTATTCTTTATGGCACATAAAGAAGTAGATTGAAAAGCTAAAGGAAATGTTAGGGAAAGTTTTTTTTCCACCTCTTGACCTGAGCTGTCTGTGCAGAGCTTTAACACTCTTAATACAGAACTGACCAGATCCCATCACACTGATTTATAGGAAAGGAATCTAACAACCAAGATAGTGGTGGATATACCACCCCAGCATTTGTATCATGCTCTGGCTCCTCTTTGGACACCAAAGTCCTTCTGAAGAATTGATAACCCTCTCTGCACCAAAGGACTATGGCAAACCAGCTGCAGGTTGCTTTTTTTCAATCTGATTTTTAAACCAGAGTATAGAAAATCTAATAAAGGCTTGACCATTAACCTTCAGAGAACATTTAGATCTTGCAAATTCAGGTTTGCAAGTGTTAAGACAGTTAATCAATCTCACCATTTTCAAAATTGCAAGCAAAACCCCCTTTGATTTACTGTCCTTAGCATTTCCAAACCAAACAACTCACTTTCATTTTTAAGTGCTCTGTAGAAACTAATTGAGCTACTCTTTTGCTAAGCCCACAGCAAGAAAGGTACTTTTCTCAAGCTCTTTACTAAGTATTTGAGAAATATTCAGATTAAGTTATGACAGGAAAATAATAAATCCAGATTTTGTTGCTCTTCTCCCCTTCCTCACTGCCTGATCTTGTCTGTGACTGATGTAATCTCTATGTATTATGTCTCTCTCTGTATGCACACACATAGATAAAAGTGTAGGAACAGAGACAAGCAAGGAGGCAATCATACTCTATTTCTGCAAAGCAATTCCAAATCCCCAGATGAGAATCACTGAAAATGTACAAGCTGTCAGCACAGCGGAGGCACGGCATGCTGGCTGATGATGATACCTGAGAGAGATCCTGCATCCATGCACTGGTACACACACACACCACAGCCCCCCAAAAATGTCAGCACTAGCAGTGGGTCCAGCCTGGATCATTCTGGCTTCTTAAATGAAAGGCTCCAAATAAAATGTATCAAGGAATTCAAAATACTGAAGGAAAGAAACAGGATAGGTAGGGAAAAGGCATGATCTGTGTATGGGTATACAATTTCTCATCTTCAACCTAAAGCAGAAATTAAAGAAGAATCATAATTAAAGCATATTTTCTGGCACAAAATTCTATTAACTGATGAAAAGTTTGGAAGCAAGAAATCAGGTAAGAAAATGACATAAACTGGATCGAAATGCAAATTTTCCTCACACAATTAAAAGATGCTGATTATTTAACCGTACTGGATTTCGTAAGATGTCCCAGAAAAAATACAGCAGAGTTTTTTGCATATCCTTTCCATACTCTCCGAACTTTCGTTTTTCTTTCAAGGAGAATGTGAGAGATTTAAGCTTGCTTGGGGACAGATTACAGGAAAAAAATCACAGCAGTTGTAAACTGTTTGGGGAGTGAAATACTGTCTTCTCTTTTATTTGGGATTAGACATACTTAAACAAGATCAGTAAAGGACTTTTTTCCAGGGAAAAAAAGCCCCAGTGTGTGTCAGGAAGAAATATTTCCTATACCTAGAAAATGAAATTGCTTTCTACTCGGAATAAGATAGTAAATTTGATATAGTTGGAAATTAAAGCATAAGTTAATGGTTTTTTTGGAAGGAAAAGACCAAAAAATTATTTCTGTATTAAAAACCAGGAGAAATCCAAACAAAAGAATAAAAAAGCCTTGAATTCTGGGGACATTCTCTAAGACAAGACTTGGTATTAGAAGATGACATTATTGTTGATGTGCAAAACTGAGTGGTGTCATCTGAAATAGAAACTTGTTCAGATCTTCCGAGAAGAAAGACGGCTTTCTGTATTAAATCTACCCTTTTTGTTACACGATTTAAGGCTTACTGCATATTCTTCTATATTTTCTTCAAGTGTTACAGGAGAATACTGTTCCAGCTGTATCTAAGAGACCACACCTTTAGTAGTGATACACATAAACATACCCCAGAAATTTGTATTTCCTAAGATTTGCCAGGGAAACATTTGCTTTTGAAACTCTAAATTCTTATTAATAATTACTATAATGTCCTTATGTTAAGGACAATACAACTAACCAGAACTCATCTAGCAGTCTGGAGCTGAACATGTGTTCCCTGAGTCCTACCTTAAGAGGCCTGAAGATCTCTGGAAGTACCTTTACATTTGGTGAAAACACTGCCTGAGGATTGTCCACGTGTGTATCAATACCTGTGATCTCCCAAGAAGTAAGCTCCAGCTGGAGACTGATGCCTGACCATTTTCCCCCTCTACTCTCAGCATGCCTCCTGTGTTCAGGGCAGTAGGGAAAGAGGCACAAGAACTGGTTTACCTCAGCCTCACATTGCCCCAAGAGATGTAGAGAGTTTCCATTTGCTTTGTGCCATCTGAACGCAAAGAAATGAGAACAAGACAAATTAATTGCCCCGGTATATCGACTGTGGCTCTCTGACATTTTAAAAATGTTTGGACGGTGGGCTAAAAGGCATGGACAATGTTGGTGTACATGTAGATACAGATGGTTGCACACTTATAAAAGGATTTTTTAATGCCAGACAAACTGAAAAGAGGGAGCACGAGGAAAATATAAGTAAGTAATGAGATGAGAACAGTGGTCTCAGCTTTCCGAATTCCCATGTAAGTGCAGTGAAATTTCAGAATGAAAGCATTCCCATTTTTTAGGGGGGATTCTTTTTATACTTTTTGTGGATTTTCTTTTTTTCCTTTCAGGTGTTTTTTGTTTTTTTTTTTTTTTTTTTAAGTTTTAAGGACTCTGCAGCACAGAAATATCTGTGTATTTAACTAATGTGACAAGTTTTAGTGCGTCCTAATCAAACATAATCACCTCTACTTTCTACTAGGTACTACACTGATCAATGGAAAAGCTTTCTAGGCAAGAACTTGGAAAATGATAAAAGCATTTACCATCATTATTTTCTGCTTTTGACAATGATCTATGTCTGTACAGCTCATCAGTCATCTCTTGTAAAAACAGTGTGACACTTTGATCAAACAGCCAACAATAGCTTCCCGCAGAAGGTAAAGTGTTATGAGAGGCCATCAGATAGAAATCACATTTTCCCTGAACAATGGGAACCCAGAAATGATGTGCTTGATTTACTTGCAAATAAAATCATGTGAAAGGTGATATCCTCACAGAGGTTAAAAAGACAGCAATCCTTTTATTCACCTTTCAGTGTGTTAAACAAACTCCACTGTCACGTTGCAGCTGAGATGAAGTGTCTACGCAGTGATAAAGAGGCACATTCCAGCCCTACGAAACATAACTGCCACTGCTGAAAAATTACCTGCATTAAACCTTACTCTTATCCCACAAATTTTAAGAGCAAGATGTGGGAGTTTGATTTTGATTACAGGCCTCTATCTGTGTGGCAGGCAAAGGTCTTTAACCCATGTGTTCTGAACGTACAAGGTACATAGTTTCATCAATGTCATGCCTCATTGGGTCAGTGTAGGATTTTATCTAAAACCTGAGGCTTTTCAGTTTACACTGTATATGCAAACACAACCTTTTACTGGTGCTCTCTGCCTTTTGTTTCATTGAGAGGATCTATGGTATTTATAGAAAAGGGAGCTGGAGACATCTTGAACTTATTTTACTCACTTAGATTCCTATTGAGCTGAGGTCTTCAAAAGGGAAAGGTTGTTTATTTGAAGACTGGTATGTACCAGAGCCACTGAAGCCAAACACTTTTTAGTCTACTGATTGCAAAAACATTCATTTTTAAGAAGGCTGCCACACATTCTCCACTTCTGAATACAAACTGAAGCAAAACACATTATTCTACTTTATTTTTGCAGTCTGTAAATGACTATTTTCATAGAAAAGGTAATTCTGATGTAGATATTCTCTTGATGCTATGCTATAATATGTGTGTCAAGATTCAAACAGGTATCTGCATAGTCCCATTGCAAAAGTAATTCAAAGGGTAGAGGAAAAGGCACTGGGAAAGTTTCAACAGAAGCTGGAATTTGAAGCAAGTTGGAGAAGTTGCCTGTAGCTTACCATGACAGCTGTAATGGGAAAGAAGGCATCTCAGCTCAGAAAGTATTTTTTTGTTGATTAGAAGTCACTTTTTTTTTGTGATTTGCTCACAAAAAGTACTCATGAACCACACGGTTTTAAGGTATACCACCACACAGCTGCCAAGAATGGGAGTCTCAACCCTCGTGGCCCACTGCTGCTAGGAGTTATCACGGTGCTCAGCTCCTGCAGACAGCTGACTCTAGGAGCTAAATGTGGAATTCAATCATGCAACATCAGGAATAATCTCCCCTTCATTGCCTAATTTTCTGAGCCAGCTCAGTGTAATGTCAGATAAATGCCAGAGTTGGGGTAAAGCACAGGGGGTAGGAACAAGACTGGCTCCTGTTAGGCTTGCCCAGCTGAAAAAATACCTGAAAAACTCGGAAAAGCGAAGTTTTTCCTTTCCTTGTTTTCCAAAGAAATGTACCAGCAAGACAGTATTAACACCACAGCCGTCCAGTTCTGTTTCCTATAAAAACAAAAAACCCCTATGATTGTTATGCATTGCACCATCATTAATATTCACCACGAATCTAAAAATATTTATCTGAACTAGAATTTCCCAAGAGATACCTGAAATTTAATTACTGTCCCCAAAGCTACCACACAGGATCTCAGAGCTGAGCAACTCTTCCACATTAACTGCTAACAGTGTATTGTAAGTTCTGCTTCTAAATACTCTGTATGAAAGAACAATTTACAACCACCATCAGTGGATTTTATTATAACATTTCATTATATTTATTATTAAATAGAAAAGGTTGCAAGTTAAATCTTTAAGAACCTTTATTCTTAGGTGAATAGAAGGCTTATATAAAGTCAGTATCTGTAAGGAAGTTTTTAGTTAGGTATTTCTAATATGTTACAGTCTTTTTAAAACATTCATGATAGTCTAATAAATGAAGCTGGGAAAATACCAACACTGACAATGCTTTATTATAGTATGGTCTTACAAGGCTTCTTGGAAATTTTCAGGCTTAGTGACTTTTCTATAAATATTTTTAAAATCTGAAGAAGAAATTTCTGCAGAGAAGGGATACACACCATTTCAATTCAATCTTTAAGAAGCCTAAACCCACTCATAATGCTGGATTTGTGTTATATTCTTCTTTCAGCACCAGCATACTGGCATTTCTTTGAACATAACAAAACACTAAGCAACATGAAGAGAGAATTTTTTTAAAGTCTGTAGGGATTTCAGCAAATTATTTTTATGACATCTAAATAGCCTCTGTGTCTTTTATCTGGTTGAAGAGGTAAGATGAAAGACAAGAGTCTATTCATAAGATTTAATACTAATGGTTATTTAGCTTTCAGCATCATCAATAACAGGTCCCATTAGTCCCCCATGTTTCATGCTTACTGCATACATGACACAGTTATTTTATAGTTACATTCCTCATTTCTACTACAAGTTACAGTTCCCCAAATACCAGTGATATGAGTTATGTCTGAGTGAACCTAGAAAAAAACACTTTTCAAGCCATATGCAAACTGTACTTACTGAACTTTTATCATTTAATTGCAGGCAAAGAATATTTAAATACCCACAAGATCCATCCTTCTGAAGTTTAAGCAGTTCAGATTACTGTGAAGACTGATGCATAAACATTGGTATATGCTTTTTTGAAAGCCAGAAGTCAAACATTCATGTATGCTTATTTGAAATTCAAACCCAAACTATTTATATCAGAATGCAAAGTTTTCTAAAAAGAAAGAGAAGAATCCACATATCCCTCAGTGCACCTAGATTGTAATCTGCTTTTTGTGGGTTTTGCCTACATGTTTAAAGGAGACTTGAAAAATGCAAGGAAAAGATTTGCTAATGTAATTTTAAAAACTAAATTCATGATTACACAATTTAATGCTTCTAATTTAATTACTCCATATTATAATCAGTGTTGTATTGAAAACAAAGTGAAAAATGAGGTTTAAAATAACCTTTGCAAAACTAAGTCTGTGACAGCAAAAGTTTTTTTCTTCTGTTAGTGTTTCTCTAGTTTCAAGCTAGAAGAAGGCATACAAACAATACCTACCTCATGTTATCTAAGATGACAAAGCCTATCCCAGGATTTATAACAAATATGCACCTACTTGCTGGCTACCTCCTTTATCAGTTGAAATTCCACAGTGAAACTGGCCGATGTCCAAACACTATGTTAGAGTTAAATATATTTTAGAACTACAAAACAGTACTTTTCTTTAAAGCATAAAATGCAATACGAGACCACAGAGACTACACCTTAAGGGTAAAATTTCAAAAAATTGCTTTTCCTAGAGTTAATGCAATTAAATTAAAGTACATGTTAGTACATAATTCCTTTTTGTCCACCGAATCATTACGAGCTTTTGCTGCTGATCTGTATAAATTAGTACCGACATGACAAATCCTTGTTAGAAGATAATGAGAATTCTATTAATATTTCCAACATCTCACCCTCATGAGCTTGGGTAAAAGAATAACCTCCACTTGGAATGTCTCTCTTGGCAATCAGAATGAAATGATAACCCAATCCCAGGCTGTAAAGCAGACAAGACTGGTAGATTTGACTCACTATGTAAACTGAGTGAAAGTTTGTAATCTAGTGTATCTGGCTGCTTCAGGCCCTGGGACGGTGCACCACAGAACCCTTTTGATCTGTGCATTTTATGGAAAGCTGAGGCACAGATCACAGAGTGGAAAAGGGATCCCAGTGGTCTGAGTTCCATCTTGATACAAGCACAGGATGGGGCAGAGACATGAATCACAACTGGGGAACTCAGACATGTTCCAGGGTCCATTGGTTCACACAAAGAATCCCAAAGACCACACAATCTGATGCCACACAAGTCTGTGAACTGATGAACATGTGTGTACATATTACAAACATAGGCTAATTTTCCTAGAGTAACGTTAACACCTCCTACACTTTTCAAAAGTATCATGAACTGCTGAATTATGCAATTATTCCTTTTTAAGTAAGATCAGATAACACAAGCTATTTCCTTATTACATTACACAGGCTGTTAACATAAGAGGCCTGATGCTGCAAACACTGAGTCATGGGCAAAGACCTACCTAATCCTGTAGTTCCCCACTGAGCTTTTGACATTTAGGACCTGATACTGCAGCAAGTACCAACAAGTGCCCCTGAGAAGAAACTTATCGCACAGTGAGACGGGATTTTCAAAATAATATACCTAACTGATTTTCAAAACTCATCTGAAATGGTAATAGACTTACTGTCTCTAGATTCTTACCACCTTTCCTAGCAGAATTTGCCTGAGGCATGACTGGAAAGCATTCATCATGATTAAAATCTGCAATTCCTTTCTTGTTCTCTTGCTTGCTTCCTGAGAGATATTATTTGCTGTGCAATGTCTTATTTCACAAGAAATTGGTAAAAATAATACGTATTTTGGATTGAGAATTTTTTTTAGTTAAGACAGTTTTTTAGTTAAGAAGAGTGAGTAGATGGATGAATGGGCAGAGAAGTGAGGTTGGGCAAGGAGGACAATACCTCAGTTTCTGTCTGCTAGTGATGTCCCAAATGTTTCCAAAGGTAAGACTAAATGCCAGGCTTCGATCCCAGCCTAGCTTCACACACTGCTAAAGAGAATTCAAGCTTTCTGTCATTTTGAGAGTCTCCCAGATGCTGGCATACATCCTATAACTCAGTTCTGGTAAGAAGGTTTAAAAGATGAGTCCATTATGAAATTAATCCTAACACAGTCTGTCAGAAGAACTGTAAGCAGGCCAGCTAGTGGGACCAGGAGATCCAGATCTCTAAAAGCAGTTCTTTTTGGCAAAGCTCAGACAGTCTCAAGTGGGCCCCAGAATGAAACGATGCATTTTATGATGAATCAACTTTCATCCTAATGTAAATCCATTCTGAAGTTTTTCGTGTTTTGCAATGCACGTTCTTACTAGGTAGGATTCAAGAATACCTCACGTCTGATGCAGAAGGGCTGAAATGTGCACAGATGATTCTACAGAGGATATAATAGAAAATATTTGAGAAGACTGACAGAACATCTTCTAAACAATGAACAGCATCCAATAACACCCATAATTCCTATTAGTGGGAGGATCAATTTTCTTAATGACAACTAATGCCATGCAATCAGTACATTTAGGGCCTTTAGTACTGAAGAACATGTAACTTCACAGACATCCTCAGGTTTCACTGCATCACCCACAATTCTGCATCAGTTCATAAGGAGGTACAGAATAAAAATGGTTTCCAGCCAACAGGGATAAAACTAATCTGGGAGTAGATGCTGTAGGAGATACTTTAAGCCCCAAATAGAAACAGGTTGAAGCTTGTCTTGTTGCAAGCACGTTGACTGTGCCAAGCAGTCGGGGAATGGCACTGTTGCACTGCAAAGCCCGAGGCTGCCTGACCCATGCCCTGCTGGCAGCCCGGGAAAGCAGCTCCTACACACAGCTGGGGACAGCTCCTCACAAGAACTCAGATGCTGCCTCTCTGTTGTGGCGTACTTTAAAAATATAACTTTGCACCAAAAGAAGAGATTCCATTATGAGGAGCCCCCTCGGGAGGAGTGATGTGCTATGAAGCCACGCTTTTGATCAAGGCAGACTTGGCCTCAAAGAACATCCATCCTCAGCGTGTGCAAACCCTCTTGCTCTTGGTGCTGAAAATGGTTCAGGTGGCCTGTCACCAACTCCCCAGCCAGCCCCTGCTCAAATATGTTTCTTTCTCTCTCTTAAGGTTACAATTCATCAGATCACATGGAAAAATAAAGTAATTTCCTTGTCCATAAGGTAAAAAATGACCCAGTATTTTTTTAATAGCCCCATATTTTGGTGTCAGATAGTTTGGCTCTTTAGGGGGTCTATCTGTCTGGAGAGCTTTTTTTAAAGCACAACATCACACTGCACCTTAGTTTAAAGGATCTAAAAGCTTTTCAACAGAATTCAGTGTTAAATTGCTGACACAAAACATACATATTTATGTTGGAGAAGACAGGTCAAGAAAAAATGTGCATTCCATCTGAACTGAGAGGTTACAGGATTAATGACAGACTCTTTGGGGAGGGAAATTAAATTTAGTCTTGGACTAGATTCTTGTAAAATTTGATGTGTTGCACCCCTGTTACAGAGTACTGCTGCACTAGAACAGCATAGCTCCCAACCACCACCCTCCTTCAGTTTTAGGCAGTCCTTAGTTTTACTGAGATATGTAGAGTTAGAAGCACTGGGTAGAAAACTTTAGGAGATTCTAGGGAGCAGATGGGCAAGTTATGATGACCTGCACTATTCCTGTGGTTGAGGAGATGCATCACAATTCTGCAGTGCCTGAAGTCCAAGTGTAAAACCTTGTCTTGACCAGGTAAGCAGAGAGAAACGTGTGAATGACTAATGTCATTTACTTCTTTTAAAACCACAGGGGAAAAAAAGGGCAGTAGACAGCCTAAAACAACTTCCTCTCAAATAATAGGAAATTGTTCATGTGTGAGTCTAAAAGTACACTGCATATAGTCAGACACAATTTCAGTTCATATGTTTTCTGTTTAAAAGAGATGAGTAGCTGTGTCCCCAACTACTAGTTAAATGTTAAAAAAAATCCCCAGTCATACCTTTCACACTTTGTGTGAAAATGTATTCACTAGGGAATCCAGAAGCATATCTTTAATCATTTGGAAATGAGACAATGCACATATTTCACGACACTAATTTCATTTCAAGAACAAATATAGTACACTCTGTATTGTCATTCCTTTTCTAACAGTAGCTAAAAGTAATTTATAAGTTTACCCATTACATCAAGCATATTAAATGAGAGGTATTGAAAGTACTTGATAACTCATTAATCTAAATTGAAGGGCCTGAGAGCAAAGTCCCTGATCTAGACAACTGGTCTGTCCAGTAGATATTTGCCACCATTAGCACTGTTTTCATAGCCAGGACACTAAAGCACTTTACACCTGAGTATCCATTTAAGGAACTCAGGGCAGCAACACAAAAGCAACAGGTGCTCTTCACCAGGAAACACCTTTTCAAAATAAACCAAATCTTCTAGCTCATACACTTTCCTGCTATAATCTAGATCACTTCCAGGCAGGGAGTTTGGCTCTCCTCTTCCATGAACCATGGTCACGTGTTCAGCTGGATGTTCCATATGAAGAACAGCTCTGCCAGGAAGCCAGACTGAGCATTTCCTCTGCCCTTTGGGGAAGGGGTTTGAGCTGAGGCAATCCCTGCCTCTGTTGACTTCTGCCCCCTTTTCTCCAGTCTGATTAGAAAGAACCAGGTTCCAGTGTTTAAAGCCAGCCTGCAGCTCTCCTTCACCGTGTACACCTCTGCTACGAGACTGCCAGATTGTCTGCTCTGCAAAATTCAGCATGGAAATTCCCAAAAGACAGAGCCAGTTAAGGCTGGGCAGATTTTTTTTTTCTGCTTTTCTTCCAGCATCAATTATAATATTGAAAAAGGAAAAGCTCTCAATTGAAATATATGTATCTGGATAACCAATTCCACTGTAATCCCATTCAAGGGCCACTACTAAGGGGGTGAAAATTTGAGTTTTAGGTGTGTAAGTCAAAGTGTCTGTAAAAACGCAGAGATACAAGCAAACTGATTTTTCTTTTCCTTATATAGTAACTTGATGAGTATTAAATGGTATCACCATAAGGTAAATAAATGACTGGGACCTTTGTCTACACACTGTACAGGGAACACACCTAGATATACCTGGTGGTTAAACAAAGCTGCAGGCTACCATTTAAACTGTATTTTCCTAGGTTGTGACATTTGCCATGTGGTATGAGAGACTGGGTTTACTCTGAAAAAACAGCAAACTCATATGCAAATTGAGAAAATTGTGTGGAAATAAGGAACCATTCCAAACACCAAAATTCTGTTGCAGTATCTCAACTTTCAAAATACATAGTCAACTTAAATCTCATATTTTTATGCTTCATCTGTTTTGCTTAAAGGCAATACTATGACTGCCATAATTACAAAAAATAAAGGGTAAAAACATATCCAATGACTATATAGTTAGATTCACTGCTTACAAAGATAATCGATTTCTTTGGTGAGCAACCGAGACAGGAAGGAAAATAAATATTAAGAGAAATGTGTTGACAAGTAGAAATACAGAGACCAGAATAATTTCAAATTAGCTGTATTCCCTAAAGCTATTTAATTCTTCTTTCATACTAGAATTCCATTTATAATCTAAGAAATGGTATTAAATAACATTTTCTGGTTACAGTAACTTCAGATTTTTCTCAATGGAGAACTCTGAAGACAAATTTTGAAGCAAGACAAAAAGAAAATAGAGACATTCCGGCTCAGGTATTTAATTAGCTCACAATAAGCTTATGTGTTTATAACTAATCTGTCCAACTGTATCAAAGTTTCTCTGGAAATTTTATACTATAACTGTGCATTCATGCAGAATAAAGATCCTTTTTCTTTCACTGTCATGGTAGTTAAGTCTCAATTGAAATAGGTTTTAAGGAGCAGACAACCCTATTAATCCTAGCTATTTTAATCTGGTGACTGATGAAAAGATTCAAGAAAGGAGAGGTTTGTTTGTCAATCAAACAATTTTTAACTTAATTCTGAATATACACTGAGGGAGGAAAACTTTTGTGAATCAGAAGTTTAAGGGTGTCAGCAATAGCCACTTCCACTTTTTCCTAAGGCATGTGAAAAAGTAAAGAACATGAGCAACTCTTTGTAGAAACTGCTGATGCATGATTTACAAAACACAGCCCTGTATAAATTCCTTATTGAATGCTTCCCACATGAGCAGCCGCAGCCTCATGCCCAGTGTAAACTGAAAATTTACAGCTGAAAGCAAGCGGCTGATGTAAGCAGCATCTTTTAGTAATAGACAGAGATAATCCAGCTGTACTCTCCCCTTCTTTAGAATCATAGAATAATTTAGATTGGAGAAGATCTCTAAGATTATTGAGTCCAACCATTAACCCAGTACTGCCAAGTCCAGCACTAAACCATGTCTCTGTGTACCACATCCACATGTGTTTTGAACACTTTCAGGAATGGTGATTCCACCTTCTCCCTGGGCAGCCTGTTCCAGTGCTTGACCAGTTTCAGTGAATTTTTTTTTCCTAATATCAAATCTAAACCTCCTCTGGTGCAACTTGAGATTATTTTTGCTTGTCCCATCAGTTGTTATATGGTTCATCATCTTCTTCTGAGGTGTTTTCAATATGCTCAAGATTTCTCCTGTTTTCAGTCACCCAGGCTACAGAATATCTTCTCTCTGTGCTGGCTAAGACTCAGGAAGAGGGTCTACCTTAGAAGAAGGGAGGTTGCAAGTGGCTGGATTCAGGGGAAAACAGAAGACAGCAGGAATTTACCTGTCCCTTTCATTGATGAGATATATTTACCATTTGCTAATGGTCCACAAAGTGTGACACTTCTTTCCCAGCTGGATGATTATACTCCAGGATTGTTTCTTCTGATCTACATCTATGCTGTCTCTTTCTGAAAGTGGACCTCCTTGCCTTTGTCACCTCAGTGACAATAACCACATTTCAAACCACTCATAATAAACTGATATTGCTGCAACTGCAGCACCTAGGTAAGCTTAAGCTATCGGTTTCCATTTGGAAAGCTTTCTATTCTCATGGCAATATGGAGTTCTTTCTGAGATTTTTACAAATAGAACAGTTACTTTGAAAGGGAGGCTCACAGAAACCAACCAACCAACCAAGTACACAGTCATGAAACACATTGATTGCATCCATTTCATCAGAAGGCTCAGAAATTACAAACATTTTTCTTCCCCAGTTAGAAAGCAGTTGACAAATCATGCCCTTTCATTTAATTAAATCACTAATACTTAGGCTTATATACTTATCCAAAAACTATGAAAAAAACCCCGAAGTTTATGGGAAACATGACAGTGTTTTCATAAGGAAAATGTATCTCTATTTCATACCCGAAGTACAGTTTCATCTCCAGCTGCTTTCAAGTCATCTTCCTTCCCAATGATTCTCTGTAGCTGTATTTGTTGAAACACGAGAAAAGAATAGGAAAATTACAAATTTGATCTTATAATATAAGAGTCTTCTTTTTCTGAACCTTGATTTAATTGCACCCTTTCTTAATTAACCATTTCTGCAAGGTTCTCTAGGCATGACAAAATATTTGCATACTTGACGACATTTTGCTATTCAGACACACTTTTTACTAGCAATGTCTTATCTACTGTGGTTAATATAACCAAACATGAATCTAGCTCTTGCAGCCCAGTGCTTACTCTATTTTTAGAGGAGATTTTCCTGCACCAGAAGCTTAATTTTCACTTCAGAAGATTTTGAAAGTCTGGGGTATAACACCAAGGATCTTTCCAGAAATAAAAATTATCCTGATTTTCATGTTGTCCTTCTAGATAGTTTTATATAGTTCTGTTACAAACATGATTTTCTGGAAATGAAAAACATACTTGTTCAAACGAAGTACAATACAACTAACAATAAAGAATAATTTAATTAAAGAAGAAAACATTTTTTTTTCAGAACTGGCATTAGGCAGAATGCAGTTTGAGTTTTCCCTTCCATCCCTGGAAAAAATTAATCTTTAATACATTAGCTAAGAAGATTTTTAGAATTACTGAAATGACTCACATTTAAAAACATAACTTCCACTGTCCCAAATAAAGCTTCAAGGTAATATAAACAGTGCATTAATTTGCAGTACAAGCATATCAGAGCTGCAAGGTTTCTCGGACTGTATTTCAACTTCAGAGATGAACATTGCTACAAGAAGGAGTGATTTAATATAGCACAAAGCACACCTACCTTTCAGACATTTGCATGAATCCTCAAAAGGATAGCAGAAATGAAAGAACAAGGGACTTAATACATTTCAGGTAGAGATATGGAATTACACCGCTCACTCTGGATTTGGAGACTTTAAAAGATGCTTTTAAAGCTCAAGGATTTCAAAACCATTGGTTCGCTTCTTAAACATTTCTGAGTGACTCCTCAACCGCTTATTAAAACTAGGAAAAAGGTCATTACCAAATTTCCACAGTCATTATTCTGGGGAGTTTTTAAATCTCTCCTTTGTTTGGTGGTTTGTTTGGTGTTTTTTTTTTTTTTAATTGCATGTCTTGATAATATTTACCAAAGAAATGCTATAAAACAAGGCAACTAAACACCACTTGTTCCTCCAAATTATCTTAATTTTTGATCATTTACAAAACAAATGACTAGTGCCATAAATGCATTATGAATTTCTTCATAGCAAAATAGAATTATAGAGCTCTGGGTAAAACCACAACTGCTTGTCCATATTCTCAATGAGAAATCACATTTTTTCTTAAAAATCAATAATTTTTCTGAAAAATCAATAATTTGATCACACATAAGGAATAAAACTGCAAATACTTTCCAAACAGGAGGAAAAAAACCCCTTTTTTCTCTTCTGGATTTTATTTCTAAAGGACTCTTAAAAAATCTGCATAGTAGATTGCAATAGCAGAGGCTACTCTAGAGCAGAGACACACAGGATAACTATTTTCACAAGTATTCTGAAAGATTTCACTTACTGTTTTCTTACACTGTATGTAAATTCTTAGAGTTCTTGAAACTATTTCCAGAAGTTTGCTGATTTTTTTCCAGCACAGTGCAGCAACTGCTCACAGAGGGAGAAGAATTCTGCCCTCAAGAAATGGATTCCTTCATGTAACATTTATTTGTATTTAATATTTATATCTGCTCACCACTCAACAATGGCTAATTCAAAGGTAATGAGACCTATTAAGCATAAGTGAAGGCTTTACTAAAGACACAAGTAATCTGTTCTGTACAAGCCTTTCTGGCAGAAATAATATGTGAGTCTTAAAAAAATAAAGGTATATTAAATACCTTTGCGTCCTCCAGTTGCTTGAGAGATCAGTGCTTGTGGATGCTCTAAGGGTACAGAAGTGCTCTGTGCCACAACTGCTTGGTGTTGGGTGCTGGCTCATTCAGCCCTAGATGAAGCTCTACAAGTATTTTGTGGTATCTGCTCTCCAGCAGAAGTGTGTAAGACCATCTACTTAGAAAGTCTAAGTCATACAGCTCTTGCATGTGCCATCAGAGCTACTCTGCCTTTATTCCCAATAGTCTTGAACTGTCATTAATTTTACTTAGACATCTTTAATCAGGACAGATTTAGAGAGTTAGGGAAATTCCTTACTTGCTGGGGATTTTGGGACCTTTGGTAGCCTTATTCTTGGTGGGAGGTCTCAGATTCATGTGCATGGGTTATTATGTGTCTGGAAATCCCCCTCACTAGGTCTCAAGGGAATGTCTTGGAAGTGCAGAGTCCACAGAAGTATCTTACTGTCCTCACAGAGATGCAGATAAGTGGCTCTGAGAAATGATTCTGCACTCTGGCAGGAGCTGATTGAAGGGTGGCAACTAGCATCAGAGAACATGCCGTTTCTGCCTTGTCTTCTTCACCCCGGAATTGCAGGGCAAAGCAACAAAACCTTCTTGGCCCTAATACTGAAATGTCTCTTGTACTGTGACTGTTTACCACTGAAACATGAATGAAGCAGAATTACACTGGCTTCACCACAAAGAAACAGGGAGGAGAAAGAACAAGAGTATCCTTGTGAAGGGAGAGACTTCTACTGGAAATGAGGAAAATGTGCACTGAAATGGAAAGGCTACGGAGGACAAGACAAACTCCCCTGTTGAAAAAATGGGATTGCATTCAAGATCTCCTTTCCTGAACATCCATTGTTGTTAGCAGAGAACAGTGGGAAAGTCTGCATCTCCCACTCCTGAAGTGCCTGATCCATACAGGTTTGAACAGCCTGTATCCCATCACAGAATGAAGGCATTGAGGACTGGGGCTGGAGTTCTGCTTGTCACCCATCTCCCTTTCCTGATGACCTGCTTGACACATCTTGTGCCTGTTCTTCCAGGAACATGTGAGAATTGAGATATACACAATTCAAAGAATGATGGACATTTTGCAAACCAAAAGGCGAGTCCTTACCTCAAAGGCTCTACAGTCTAGATCAGCAGTTGGACTCTAGAGTCAGACAATACAGCCATACATAAATATCCAATCAGTGGATAACCATGGGAAGCAGGGTGCACTTCCCCAAGGGTGACAAAGCAAGAGAATGAACCAGCAATGAAATCTCTTTTCCCACTGCGCCCTGCCTACAGACACTGCCTGATTACTGCTTTTTCACTATTCTTTTCCATTGCATTTTCCGTACATACACTTCCTGATGTTATTGTCAAATACAGTGTGGAAATCACTATAGAATACTTCAGATATGTTTTCCTAGGATGCCAACTGGGACAAGACAAATGACAGATTAGCCATACAATTTACTGATTTATTAGCTATCTAGAAACTTTCTAGGATGTGTACAGAACTAGAATATACAGATTAACACACACACACTCATTTCCACATTCTTACATTTCAAAAATTTTATTTTTAAACCTAATCTATAAAGTTTTGCTTGAAAATAGTTATTTGCTTGAAAATTCCTCTCTAAATGTTAAGAAAATAGTCACAAGAGAAACTCGTCCTCTGACTAACTTGCATCCTGTGAGACTTCTTTGAATTTAATGTTTCTTGTGAGTTGACAGAGTAATTTATATGGGTTTATTGCCACTCTATATTATTTTATTAATACAGCTCAAAATGGAAATGCAAAGTAACAATCTATCTAACTAGAATAATTTTCATTTAACTTGATTGTCTCTACAGAAATCAAATTATTTTTAATGATTTATACAATGTTTTCACTTCTATATTTGATGACTTTTGGTTGTTTATACTGGCTGATTCAATTAGAATTACCTGAAATTGGTAATGACATTAACTATATAACATTGCACATCTTCCCAGGAAAGCAGTGCTGTGTTTCTATAAGAATCTCCTTATTTGCTTAACTGACAGGAAAGCACTGCTGATGTGGCATTTTGGTGCAGAGGCACTACAAGCTGAACATGTTCACTTGTGTTAATTGAGTTACTTTTGCTTGCAACATATTGTTTTGCAGATGAATAATACAGCCATTACTTTGGTAATCAGGGCATTGTTAGTCTGATTACAATTCACTATGATCACCTGGTTTAGTAGGCTTTAATAGAATTTGATTTCTTTTTAATCAGCAGAATAATTAACACTTTAACAGAACAAATTCTTCAAAATTAAAAGATCTTGTGCAGCAACAAATAGCTGTAGGACTGTGCTGCTTTTGGCTGGGGTAGAGTTAGTTTCCTTCACAGGGGCTGGTACAGGGCTGTGTTTTGGATTTGTGCTGAGCAGAGTGCTGATAATGTAGAGATGTTTTTGCTATTGCTGAGCAGGGCTTGCACAAAGCCAAGGCCTTTTCTGCCTTTGTGCTCCCGTGCTGGGGAGGGGGCTGGGGGTGCATCAGAGACTGGGAGGGGACACAGCCAGGACAGGAGACCCCAGCTGACCAAAGGGATATTCCAGACCATGTGACATCATGCCCTGTGTATAAAGTGGGGGGAAGGAGGAGGAAGGAACATTTGCAGTGATGGCTTTTGTCTTCCCAAGTTGCCATTACACGTGGTGGGTCCCTGCTCTCTTGGGAATGGCTGAACACCTGCCTGCCCATGGGAAGCAGGGAATGAATCCCTTGTTTTGCTTTGCTTGTGTGCACGGCTTTTGCTTTCCCTATTAAACTGTCTCTACCTCAACCCACGAATTTTTCCATCTTTTACCCTTGTGATTCTCTCCCTGATGCTGCTGGTGGGGGAAACAACAAGCAGCTGCCTGGGGCTTGGTTGCTGGCTGGGGTTAAACCATGACAAGGGTATCTGCAGGTTCAGTTAAGGGCTTCTGGGAACATTGTTCTGGAAAATGATCTAATTTCAAGTATTATTTTCAAATAGTACTATTAAATCTAGAAGTATTTTTGCAACATTTTAAAATAAATTTAAAGTATGATTTATTAACTGCAACCTTGCTAAGAGACAATTCACTGAAAAAAAGGTGAGCAATGCAAAACATGTGATCAGCTATTCTATCATTAATTTAGAGTTTAAGGCTATGAAATTCACCTAAATAAAATTTTGCTAATTTCTCTATCAACAGGTACGTTTTTGGAAGTTTTAGATTTTAAGATTCTCTAGAGACGTGAGGTCATGATCAGCTTTAAAACACCCTAGTGATAGAAAATAATTTGAATTGTAGTAGCCACGTCCACTTCTTATAATATTATCTCTCTACTTATCTCTAACATGAATTAAGGATGTCAAATAAGTTGAGGGATTCTATTAAAAATTGATTGTTAATTCTGCATTCAACCTTTGACAAGAAGTACTTAGTCTCCTCTTAAATATTTAGAAGTTGAATAAGCTATATAATTAGAACCTACTCTTCTTAAAAACATCAGAGCAAGATTTTCTTAGTTTGTAAAGTATCTACTTTTCTCCCCCATCGTTTAATTATAACATGGGAAAAAACCTGCTGTTTCTCTTCAAAGTGTGAATTTATAAAAACCTTTCTGCAACAGCAAGCAAAATTAATAAAGACCAAAAGAGGATGGTGAATTAAAGAAATTATTCAACATATTTAGAAAACAAAACACTCTTCCAGATGATTATTTCAATTAGCTCATGGGATTAAGGGATATACACTAATTCCTACCTTCCCAGTAGCAAATATTTACTTACAAGTCTAAGGAAAGGTTTATAAAAGTAGATTCAACTATGATAAATAATTCTATCACAACATTTCAATATGTGCTCCTTTCATATGAAATATTTTAGTAAGCATGTGATCATGGACTGGACTGAAAAACAGCCTTGATGATTTTCATGAATCTTCATTGAGCAAATATAACCCATGGACCTATTTAAATGCTTTAAAATTGAAATGTATGTCAATACACCTACCTTAAAGAATTCTTTCTTTTCCACTTGTTCATTGCCATCTGCATCCAGCATTTTAAAGGCAATCTGAAGTCCAGTCTGGGGTTCTGTAACAAATTGCAAAAGAACTTTACTGAAAACTTCACACACTTACACTAGAATTCAAATACCAAATGTAAAATGAGTATTGACTCTGGTTCAGTTCTCCACTGTTATGTACATACATGGTATTTCCAGTGAACCATACACACCTCTTCCAATATAAGCAAACTGCTTAAACACCTTTTTACTATCATTTCAAGGGATAGTTTATGCAATGGCAAAGTAAGAAATGCCAGCACTGCCTAAGTACAAGCAAGCCATGAATGTCCACCTGACCCCAATGAAAATACTGTATTTCTTACTGGCCAGGTCTTAAGATATTCCTAAAGAATGTCTCTATAATCCCATGTCACTTGTGCAGTCTAGCTCTGCCTTGTTTATAAGAGCTCCTTTTCAGGTGAGAAGAGTGGAAAACTCTCTGGCCATTTTTGACAAAAGCATTTTCTGTGTGACTCCCATCAAGATGATTTCTTTCAGGAATTCTACACAATTTTACCATGCATTTCCTTCCCCAAGTGAATATTTCTTTTCAACATAAAAAACGTAATGCGTTCTGAATCTTGAAGATGCTATAAAGGCATGGTGTGTTTTGAGCTCCTTCCCACAGTCTCCTGATCTTACTTGGCTTGCAGGAGGTGGCCTTGATCATTAGCAAGCCCACAGAGGAGCAGCATGCTGCTGAAATGTAGCTACAGTTCACTGTGGTAGCAAGTCCTTATCCCAGTAATCTCTGGAGCAGGTGAATTAATGACACAACCAAGTCATGTCAGGCTTTAATATGAAAGCATGGACTTATTGTCTCTGGAATACACTGATGATTCCAAGAACAATGCTGGACTCATGAGGGCAGTGAGGTGCTATCTCTAAGAAACTCTAATGCCTTCAGAGTTCTGCTTTTGGAAATATATTCTTCTGGTTGCATTCTGTAAAGTTTAAGCCTTACTTTTTTTTTTTTTAAGAGAATCTTTCTGCAAAGGGAACAAGTTGAAGAAATATCCCATTCCTTTTAAGTCATAACAAGATTCAAGAAAGTCCTATTTTTACATTTTGGAAATAACTACATCTTTGGCAGTCAAAGATATTCTAAGTGAAGCAATCTTGTGATGCAGGGATATTTTATAAATACCATTGCAATCTGCACAGCAGAGCTGCCCCCAGCAACTGGGTTGATTTAATACTCAAAACTGGCTTACTTTCCGTGGAAATGCCACATGCTAAATTTGTGTTACTAGTACAAAAGCAAGAAAAGGCTATCCAATAACATATTTAGAGAATAAAAGTAATTGATGTATTTAATAGCAATTCATACCATCTGTGTTCCAGTTTTCAGATAAGAGAGCTGTTAGTGAAAATATAGACCTAAAGCTGCTTATACTGTTCAGAGATGACATACTTATCTGATATGATGTAACCCCAGAGGTATGTGTTCATAAAATAAGCACAGTTCAAAGACTACCACAGATATATTTGTATTTAATTAGAATCAGGCAAAATTCCAAAATCTGAACAGAGGAGCTTCATCCTGGCTGTGAATGCAGGTTAGACCTAGGTGCTTCCTCTCCCAATATTCCTGTGTAGGCCAAGCTGTCAATTTGTGTGACTAGAGAATTGAAACAAAGCTCTAAGTAAAGGTGACAGCTTCAGTTCCTGGGCTTCTTCACCATCCAGATAGTGATGACACAAGGCACACAGAAAAAGAGAAAAGAAGGGGGACAAATTAAAACCTTTGTCTGTCACAGAATTACATTTTCAAGTTCAGTGTTTTTCCAGACTCTGCTTTTATATGACAGGCAGCATGGTAGGGCCAGCAGTGTCCTGGAACCAGGAGCCTGATGACTCTGCTTCCGTTTGCCTATTGCTCAGTTGGTGACTTGGAAGTAATTTAAATATTGATGCCTGCTTTAAGGAATCTCACATTAATTCTCACCGGAGAGAGAGATACTCTAGTTACTCTGTGTAACTCGGGGCTGACTGGCAGGGGATACTTGTTAGGCAAAGATAGAGGCACTAACACTTGTTGACATTTTGCTTTCAAACTGATCAGTATGATAACCCTCTGTGTAACCAAAGCAGCATTACCACGGCATTTTTATCCTGCATCAAAAGGTGCCTTTGTTTTGTGGTTCAGTACATTCCTATATAAATTCTGTGAAAAATGATGTTACTTGAATGTCTGGAGAAGTGGAACAACTTGCTCTGATACTGCTTCAATTTTCTAATTGTTACAGCAAATAATTCAGCATGAATTCACTTTCAGCTGCCACAAATTTCTACAGAAATAGAATCTTTGGCAACTATTTCTGCACCTTTAAGGGATTCTTCTGAAGTTATAATTTGGCTGTCATGGTTGGCCTTTTTTAACATGAATGTGTCTTTTTTGAGTTCCAACAAATATTTTAAAATCGGTATCCTACCTGGGCTAAACTCCTGTCTCTGATTTTAAACTTGAACACATGGTATAACTCATATTTAAGCAGTGTGTGGCATGGGACAGTCACCACTGCTGAAGCAGTGTAATTGTATGTTAAAGCTTAATGCATATCTATCTATATAATTTAATACTGTGTACTAGTTGAAGTTGCCAAAGAGATTACTCACCCTTCAAGCTGTGCAACAGGAACTAATGCAGTTCTGCTGAGAAGTGAGGTAAGCTGCAGGAGGCCACTTGAATTGTGCAAGAGGTGTGTGATGATGGAAGCCTGGACATACTCTCTCCACTCTCTGGAGACCAACATTATTTGTTTGTACTACACCATGAGAGGGTGAATTTCCAGAGCAAGGAAAATTTGTCAATTTATTTAAGGCCCAGCCATGAACGTTGCAGCCATGGAAGTGGTGAGGGTCACATGAGAATCATGCCTCTACAGTTTGTGGGGAAAGAAATGACTGCTTCCTTCTCTCCTTTCCCCATGCACGGACACAAAAAATTCATTATGTCTGGCTTTGTCCCTTGCTGAAAATGTTAGACCTATATAAGTCAGTCAAACAAGACTGCATGTGGACTATTCTGTGGACTATTGCATGGACATGCACATGGACTGTTCCAGGGGGTCTCACCGTGTAATGCTCATTGACACATCTCAAATCTCAACATTTTTAAGCATCTCCTACACATCAGAACAAAACAAGGGGGTGGCAAGCATGGCACAGAGTAAGTACCAGACAATCCCAGATCACTTCCATGCACAAAACCAAAAAATGACTGTTGCTTGTAGATAAAGCAAGTACCAAACCAAAGTTTTTTCAAAAAAAAGTGTCCGAGAGAAAAAGGAAGGAAACAAAGGAGGGGGGCAGAAATACATGTACTACTATACTTGAAGGAAATGAAGTCAAAAGGAACAGAAGATAAAGGACTTAAAAGTCAGACAAAAAGACACTGAAGAATTCTGCTGTTCATGTATTGCATCCAT
This sequence comes from Prinia subflava, assembly GCF_021018805.1. Taxonomy (NCBI): domain Eukaryota; kingdom Metazoa; phylum Chordata; class Aves; order Passeriformes; family Cisticolidae; genus Prinia; species Prinia subflava. Next base: position 35,465,395 of record NC_086249.1, read on the forward strand.
TGCAAATCTGAACACAATAAAAATGGGTGACCTCTGAGAAACTACAACAGTTTTTCACACCCCTGCATGAGCTGTATTGTTAATGTCTCATTGACCATAACTAAAACTCCTACCCAGAAGAAAAATTATTTATCTTCCTGTCCAGTTCTTCTTCCCCTTATTATGTGGTTCTGTAACCAACATCTTCCCCCTCTCAAAGGATTTTGAAAGACTTTTCTGATCCCATTGTGCACGGAACATCATGATTTTTGAAGTATTGCTATGGGCCAGTGATGACACTGATGTCCATTTATATTAATGCATTGTCACTTGATATACAATAGCTTTTCATGTTTTACTATAATGCAGAAATTTAGAAGCTAAAAAATATCTGAAGAAAAATTCCTGGTACACTATTAGTAGCTGAATATTTATATCTATGTATTTTAAATATATAATACTTACTCGTAAGGATTGTCAGCAAAAACAGATACTCTGCATATGATATCAACCCTGAAAAAAAAGTTAAAAATCATTTATGGAAAACCCCAAACACTTACAGCAAAATTTGAAAGATTAAATCTTACAAATATAAAAAAAATGTAGTTTGATATTGTACTAAATACATGTATTAAAGTAAGCCAAGTTTTTATTTAATAAATTTTTCACTTCTGTTTTCAGTATTGTGAAGCTAAAATTCCCTAACCTGAGACTCAGCAATGTTCATGTCTAACCAAGAAAGGTTTATTTGGTATTAACAAAAGGCCTACACTAAATCTTTGGATTCTCACTAAAAACATTCAATGTTTATATAAAAGGCAAATAAATTAAATGTGCTTTGTCACATTTAGTACCTGGGAGGAGAACCACTCTAACATTACCCTGAAGGATCAAAGTCCTCCATCCTTTGGCAGGCTTGCAAAAGGCAGAGAATAGCTTCCCTCTAATTCTCAAGGGAACATGGCAACACGCAAAGCTGCCAAGCTGCTAGATTGTGCTGATAGTACTGCTGGGCCCTGTGCCAAGAGGAGGATTCTTATTTTTTTTTTAAATAGGAACATGTCCTTTCTACAAGGTGAAAGTATTTTCCCCCCTTTTGAAGGAAAATTCCAGTGTTTTCTTTTGAAATACCGCCTTAAGTGAAAAGCCTGAACAAACACAAAGATGTGATAGCGTCAAAATAGAGTGTGTAAGCTAAAGATAGAGAGTGCAGAATGAGGGTGGCTAAACAAGAGAATCTGAACCATCTGCCCTGCAATAATGTTTGGGGAAAAAATGTAAAGGGCTTTTTTATAAATCACTTTTCAAAATAACTGAGCTACTTTTAACTTGTGAGCTAAACATTGTATAATGCTGAAGCTGCTTAAAATAATGAAGTTCAAACATGCCTATCTGTGCAAAGATAAACTATTTTTGTAATTTATGTTTAGTTAATTGATAGATAAGGAACCCACTTAAGCTTCAGTGATAAACAATTAACTTCTGATAAACTACTATGCAGAAGCAACAGCATTTGTATTTGACCTCAGATAGTGACTTAACACTTCTAAGTACCAGAACTCAGAAATATTAAATTGCTAAATGCAGAAGTCTGAAAATCTGAGAACAAGTCTCAGCTAAAGGGAGGTCTAATGCTGATCCCGTTGCCAACACACTCTGGTTCCATATCTCAGCTTTCCTCTCCATCAAAAAAAAGGCTATTCATCCAATTACCCTACATGAATTGTGTAGTAGTACAACCATACAATATACTGTGGAAATAAAAAATACTTTCATCTCAAAGACTTAGTCTTGCTTACAAATTTTAGCATTTCTGTCATTGCAAGAATGCAAATTATTATTTTCATTGCTGTAAAACTTGGAATTGTATTCTTCTATGAAACATCTAGGTTTTTGACAAGTTCTAAAGGGAATAAACAGAGAAAGAACTCCTGTCCCCCTTTTTAGCAAGATTGAAAAAAAAGGATAGAAACAAACAGGTGGTGAAAAGAATTCAAGCAAATAATGTGATAAGTAGTGATCAAGATTCCTAATTTTGTTTTGTGTGCGACACAGCAAAAGAATGTTTAAGGGAGGAATATAAAGGAAGACAAGGAGGCAACTTCTCAGGTGTGTATAGAAAAAATCTCCCAGTCAAGGACTGCAGTGGTGTCAGCACAAAGATCCCTGACTGAAAATGTAACCACCAAGCAATGAAGGACAGCATTACTGGGCAAGGAGGAGTGGGAGTCTGCCCCTGTCTTGAGATGTTCTGCACGGGGATAGTCCAAGAAAGACCTGGAAGCTGAAGGGGTTTTTGCTAAGTAAAACAGAACAAGGAGAGCACAGGGTGGGGATACAAAATAAGAGATGAGACACTCAAAGGAGTTACGAAAGAAAAACGTGTTTATCAAAGCTTTTGAAAGGATGTTAACATGGCAGATTAAGGTGGCAAAAATGTAAGAAAAAGTAAAGTTGTAATAATTGAGATACAAAATACTGAGCCCCTGGAGAGTTTTAGCATTATAGCTAGAGTCGGATGATTATATCTTATAAGACTTTACAGAAAGAATCTGCAAAATTTTTATGGAGCTGGTAACATGTGAAAAAAGATCAATTTGAAGACAACACCTTGCTTACTGGCTTAAGGGAGAAGCATCTCAATTGAAAAGGGCTGGAAAGAGGAGCCTTGCAAGAAATGGCAAGAATAAGATACAGACTCTGTTTTCATCATCTTACTGTAATCTAACTGAAAAGTCACTACAGTGAAACTGGTACAAAGGTAAATATAATAAAAATACGAAGAAATATTCTGGATTTTTCTTTAAAACTAGACTCAATGCTTTAAAAAAATTCACAGCCTGTCCGATATTTTCTGAAGACTTTTGATTGTACAAAAATAATTTATCATAGGATTTTTAAATTTAATTAAATTTTCCCATTAAAACACTTATTTTAATTTCACTGTCCTTTAGCTACATGCAGTGAGTGGCCAACTTACCTCATCCATAAAGTAAATGAAATATTTTGGTAATTTTCTTTTTTATTCTACAATAAGCATTACAAAGGTACTCAGATTAAAAGATGTAATGCAGCAAACTTAAAAAATCCAAAATAAAACTACCCACTGAAAATTAAATTCATATCCAAGCAAAATTTAGAAGATAAAAGCTTCACACACGGTTGAATGACTCAGCATAATTGCAGCCAAGAATGTGAAATTTGCATTGGTAAAATACTGTCATTTTCTAAAGCTAAAGGAACCTTCCCTAACGCTCCCCAGAAATATCTGTCCTCAAACTCACTAGCAAACGCTAACAGTACAATATTCTTCTTGCTGAATAAATCATAAGCATACCTACAAAATACGACACAAATTTTAAAACTGCCCACTAGAAGGCAGAATCCCCTAGCATTACAAACTGACTGATGGCAGTTTTCCCTCTCCTTGACATTTAAATAACAATTGAAGGTAGTTAAAATAACCTCAGCTAAACAGTTGAACAGGGGTAGATTCATTATTCTGGTACTTATAAAAGCATAAATATTTTCATTTTTAAACTGTGATAATAATGCATCTCAAAGCAAAAGCATCAAAGTCACTAAACAGGCATCATGACCAAAAATTGTAAAAACTCTGAGTATTGTGGGGACATATGGATGACTGCACTGAATGTTTCTGCATCACTTAAACTCCTACCTGACCTTTGAAGGACAGAAATTGGAACACACACAGTGCTAAGCAAGGGCAGATCCTTGCCAGAATGCAGAAGGCGCCAACTCTGAGCATATCACTGAGCCCACTTTCTGCCAAGCACTCAGCTGGGAGAGGTGCAGGAAGAGAAGGCTGCACTCATTTGCTGTTTTCAGTTTCTCTTTGTGGATTCGTTTTTCCCAGGCAGCATGCTCTGGGGATTTGCAGTGTCCATCACTAGAAAAAGAAAGGCTCTAAAAAAGCAGGTAAAGAGAGAGAATATCCAAAAATTCAAGACTGAGAGTACTTTAAGCCAAACCCTAGGAAAGCATGTGATGATTGGAAAAGGCAGGGAATGACTGTTTAGTACAAAATCCACTCTTTCCTAGGACAAGAAAAAACTGGTAATTTGTCCAGAGATGTTTCAGGGCTTTTGGGGCATGCTGGGGCTTTCAGGAGCAGACTGACAAGCAAGGCACCCAGCTGGGGACCCTTGCAGATCTGCACAAGGATGCAAGAAATGAACTGCAGGCAGAAGAGGCTGTGAGGCCTCTTTCACCCTTTCACCCTCAGGGTGGGTGAAATGCTGCAGGCTGAGATCCAGGGCTGCTCTCTTGGCACAAGCTTCCAACCATGTCTGAGGATCTGCTGTGCATAGAGAGAGCACAGTTCATGCCTGCCAAGGAACTGCAGCAGTGCAACAGCAGCTTTATTTTTCAGAAACATCCACAGGATAAGGGATTCAGGCTGAACTGTATGATACAGAAAGTTTGTGAATAGGCACTGTCGGTCTTTCTCATTAGTTTGGGAATTCTGGTCTTTGTTACACTGAAATGGTTAATTGCTCATCTATTTGGTTTTCTTGATCCTCTTGTTTGTTTTCTCTCTTCAATTAATTTATGTTAATGAGATGTTTATTTGGTGTTCTTTAATCCCCTGTTGTCACACTAACAATGTCCCAGCTCTTAGTTTTCTCTTCATGTAGTCCAGTATAAAGTGGAAATGCCGGGTGAAAAGAAAACAAAGCACATCAACACTGTGAAGGGTCACAAAGCTCCTGAAGAGCGAGAAATAAGTTCAACTGCTCTTGGAATCAGGGACACACTTAATGTAACTAGGTACAATTTTTATTTTTATTCTTAGTTTCCATGCATTTAAGTTATATAGAGGAACAGTCAGGTTATTAACAAAAATTCTTAAAAGTCCATTTTATGTTCAAGTCATCCCTTTAGCCCTTTTCCAAGTAGGCTTTTCAGTTTCTTTCATGTCTCCTCCTGCACCTCAGAAGGCTTTCAATTCTCAGCCTCTTTACTCTCTCTTGCATAACAGAGATTTGCCAAGGAGGCAGCTACTGGCTAGATGGGGTTGAAGTAAAATCCATGAAAAGTCTTAAAAAATACATTCAACTCATACCATATAATGAGATGAAAAGCAAGATGTATTTTTCAGTATCAGAAGTGCTCATTACCTTTATCACCAAGCTCTCTAAAAAAGGTCGGTCCTGGTTTAGCTTTGGCAACATACAGCAGTGCAGCATCTACCTCCTTCAAAGACACAAACAAGAAAACATAAGGCCAGTTTTGAAAGAGACTTAATCACTTCAGTAACAGAAAGAATGCAAGTTCTTTTGAAGAAGGAAAGGCACATTTTGCTTACCTTTTTTGTCAGTTTCTTGGCTGAGGCTTTGCCTATAATAAAAAAAAAATCATCATCATTCAATAACAAACTGACTTTGAACTTTGATCAGGTTCTGTGGCATTTCTTCAGATTTTTATGGGAAAATGCTAAGTAATATGAAACAGAATATTTTGCAACAGACAGTTTGTTTTTAATTCCCATAACAATCATGAAAAGGACAAGATTTAAAAATAATATGAGCAGTCTGTTCAAATGTTCTCTCAGCCTAGATTAAACCACAGCCCACTTTCATATTGATGACCAAGTTACTAGTGTGACTTTGCACACTGCGAGCCATAAACGGCACAGAGATTCCAAGGCAAGACTGTACAGCAAGAGACAGCTGTAGTATTTACAAAGGGATTTCCATGCACACATGATAGTTCCTGAAGTGCAGGTTTAGTATGTGAAAGCTAAGAAATACTAAAAAAAAAAAGAAAAAAAAAGAAGTGCAGGTTTAGTATGTGAAAGCTAAGAAATACTAAAAAAAAAAAAGAAAAAAACAGAAGAAAAAAAAAAAACAACGTGAAAATGTTGATATTTCTATTAAGCAGAAGTAAATTGAACAAACTTGCATTCTGAAAGAGCATCAGATTAAAATCATGCAAACTCCTAAGTGTTTCTTAGCAGGTTCAAGTGTATACACTCAAACAGGGGAGCCACTGGCAGTATAGGTTATGTTCCTGTGTAAATCACATGTTTGAGGAGCTGCAATGTATCAAGAGTGGAACATTCCAGCTGGTTAGGCAGGGATCACAGAAACCCTATGGTCATGGACCTGCAAGAGCTGTGCATGTCAGTTCTCAGTCTATATCCTCAGCACTTCTCCTCATACAGTTCTCCAAACCCTGCTGTCCTTCACTCTTACCACTCTCAGCCCATCACTCTCTTCCCTCATCACCACTTCCTCTGGATTCCAGCCAGCCATTCCCTCCTATTTATTCACACTGAGTAAGCACAAATGGAGCCACTTGGCCGTGCTCTGTGGCCTGGTGCCCCCGTGTGCGGCAGCCTGCTTTGCTCCACACAGTCTCCAAGGCTACCTTGTTGCTTCACAGACATTTTGCATCCAAAGGGTCACTATGCAGCACCACTATCTGGAAACGGACATGATGGAGGCAGCCTGGTGGGCAGCTGTCAACAAACATTTACCAAGCATTTTCACAGACCCATAATTTGGCCAGATGGAGGTGCTTTGTCAGTAAAACAGCGAATTTCCATAGTGCTGGCAAATGGCACGCCCAGATGCAAGGGATCTCCACTGGCAACTTTTGGCTTGGAACATCTCAACCAGCAACAGCTCATTTTTCAGTAGAGGCAAACCAGTACCCTGGCCTCTGCTCCCTGAACCAGCAGTAACAGTTTTGCTGATAAATTCCTCTCCCCACATCCCCTCCCCCAAATCAGCCTAAGGCAGACACCTGGCACATAACATTTCAACACAAATGCTTAAGTTTGACAAAAGTTATAAGCAACTAAAATTAGGGTTTTAATACTGGAGTGTTGAGTGACCCTAGCAACAGGTGTTGCCAGTACCACCTGTTACTGTGGATGAATACATTTTTGTGCAATGCCTATACATACATCTACACCCATATACACACACATATATAAAGCTCCATAGGTAGATAGCCTTTAAGTAAAACAATGCATGAAATACTCTAATTTGCCTCATTTGAGACAAAAGAAATCAGACTAACAATGGACTGGGAGAAGAAGCAACAATAGCTACATCCAGTAAGGCTGAGTGCTGAGTGGTGTGATGTAACACCAAAGTTAGATGTTACATCAAGACACCAGTCCCTGCTGCACAGCATTCTCATGAATAGCTGTTTAGCAAATTAAGTGATTTAGATCTCAGCTTTGAAATGTCAACTGCTTCTCTATAGCACATTTCAGTGTGAAACTCAACTTCAGCTGTTTTTTTGGTCCTGGCAGACCAATCTAGAGACTAGCCTTACAGAAGGGAATGAGTCAGGCTGTAGGTCTAAAAAAACAGTATCTGAAAGAAGAAAGGGAAAACCACCTTGCTCCCTGTACTCCCTGTCTGCACTGAAGCCAGCCATATACCCTTATTTGGTTAACAGCAACTCCATTCATTTAATTCTCCTGGTGATACCAAGAACATCACATCTGGATTGGCACCTGCTACCACAGCAGTGTACTGGGGAGTAGCCTTTTGCCAGCATTCAGGAGGATGATGAAGGGAGACAACCTGGACTCTGGGAGCTGGAACAGCAAAGGCTTATTATCATGGATAAGTGATGCAAGGTAAGGAGAAAACACTTGGAGCTACAGCTGAGACAATAGTTGGCCAAGTTTGTGAGGCTGTACACTTGACTGAGTCTGTGTTTCTCTTTGTGTTGCATTCAGAACAACAACGCTGAAACTCTTCAGCTACAATGCTTTGGAAACAACATATCCTCACTGAGAATTACCATATCATGATAAAAATTAAGAAAGGAAAGTCTGTTGTAGACGTAGTCTCTTGTACTCTTCACTCTTTTCATCAGCCAGCAATCACAACCATAACTGCCTAGGGCTCACAGAAATGGCTGTGGCACCCATCCATATCTGCCCTCTTGCACCCAGCCACAGTCACCCTCCAGAGGATATTTAAGATGCTGACGTGATGGCTGACCTCTTTCAGAGGTGAAAAGACGGTAACAACAATGATACAGAGATGCTCATGCTACTCTTGCATGGGTGAAAGGACTGGGAAAGGAAAAGAAGTCTTTGCTGAGTGGCAGAAGAGGGACAGAAGAGTCATAATCACCCCACAACGTGGTGAGAGGCAGCACCAGGTGCCTCTCAGGGGTCAGAATTGGTCCTTGCAGCGACTGGACGAGAGGCAGCTGCTACAGCAAGACAGGAAAAAAGGCAGGAGGGAAAGGGACAGACTGAGAGAGAAACAAAGAGATTTCTACTTTACAAAGCAGTAAACACAGCAAAGTAATACACATGGAGTCTTTTAATGGCGCTCTTCTCACATGGGTAGATGCTGGCAAGCATCTGTGTACTGGAGGGTAAGAATTTTTTTGAAAAAACACCCTCACACTAGGGACAGTAGTGTTACCTTTCATACTGGAATTTGTGTAAGGTATTAGAATACAATCTTATAATAATATAATCTTTAAACTGTAGAATGAGTTTCCTCCAATAATTACTTTAGTGTTTTCTAAGAATTACATTCAGTCACATTTTATTGGTACTGTCACCATATAAAATCACGTCTGAAGACTCAAATCTCTGTTTTCACTAGGAAACATATTTCTTGAACGCTAATTTAGCTCTTAGTGCTTATTTTCTCAATTTATTTACTTTCCTTTAAACACCAACAAGGAAAGCTCTATTAATACCAAAGGTGCAGCCCTCTGAGGAATCAGGTCTTTTAAGACCTTGTCTAAAATAATTATGAGAAGGTTAACTCCTCTCTGCAGAAGAAGCACTGTAAAGAGTTAAACAGTTTTCTTAGCCAGTTTGTACACTGAAGAGAGAAAGTGCCTCTTTCTTCCTATGAATTAAATATGGTGCTATCACTCCTCACACATGACTACAAATATATCAGGCTCTAAGTCTCTCTCTGAAGACTACAAGCAACAGATATAATTATTAGGGACTATTTAACCTAATAAGTAAAAGATCCATATGATTCAATTTTCTTTAGTTTTATTCTTTTATCTTAATAGATTCTTACTAATTGGAAAATTAATGACAGTACAAAACTTGTATGTAGTAGTTAGTCTTGTTTTGATATGAAAAAAGAAACTTGGGATTTTTATTGTTTTCAACTTGAATAAATAAGAACAACTTTTTTTTTTTTTCCCTACAGACCTGCCACAACTATGATGGAATGTTGGCTTAAAGGACAGTGAGTATTTTCAAGGATGTCTACATATTTTACAGATGCAATAATCTCATTTTCGCCACCTACAGCATATCCATGAAACAATGAGGTACAGAGGCACGTTTCATGGACAAAAAGGCATCTGAGCTTTTTAAGTTGTATGAATAACAAGTCTACTTACAAACACACAAGTTCTGTGCCGTTAGCCAAGAAAGTTAGTTGACAACAGTAATTAAGAAAACACTGCCAAGAGCAGCTCCATCATTCTTAATTTGCCCTCGGCAAACCTAGGTATTTTGTCACTTATGTTTCTTACAATAGAACTGTTTCCATCATCTATCATTTTTTTACACTAAGATGTAGAATGGACCTGACATCAACGTTAGGATTACTGTTAGAAAAGGGCTGAATTAAACAAGGCTGAACTTGCACACACAGTAACACCCTATTACACCTATAGAGCTAAGAAATGGCTTAGATCTGACAAAAGACGTTTAGAGTCAAAGAATGAGCAAAATCATGAAGATCAACTCTAACAACAATAATCAGAGGACAAAGCAAAAGTTACTACTATTTGCATGAAAACATAATTTTACAGGTCTGCAAGATTGCTTTATTTTTGTAATATGGAAATTTATATTAAATTTTGAATCAATCTTCCTCCACAGTCTGAAATTCAAATGTGAACAGTATAAAATAGGTATCTTTATCCTTTTTATCAGTAAAATCACTAAGATTTAGGTTTGAGCCGAATCTTTTTTTAGCTCCATTTCAAACAGACAAAACTACAAACAAGAATAATAGGAAAATTGACCTCCCAGCTTTTTAATTTTGTATGGCATTCATTGTTATCTTTGCAGAATATTTGCAGGTTCAAGGTCATACTGAAGTACTATAAAACCATTTGGCTTTTTATGCAAAAGTAGGATGAGAATAGCATTAAGTATATTCACAATTGAAACAAACTCTCATTCTGCAAAATGATGAGTGAAACAAACCTTTTAAACTGGATGGGATTTCAGCACAGTCCTAATCTAAGGATCTGAGGATCAGGGCATTTTAAAAACCACATCCACTGTATGCAGCTCTTGCTGTGGCCTTTACAGCAGAGCCCACCCTGCAGCCTTGTCTGCCATGGGAACAAGAATTTGTATTTCTTCCTTGTAACTGGCTGCCAGCTTTCACGCAAGCTGAACTCTGAGAATCCTGCACCAGCGAGCTGGGTTAGATAAGAATTGTGTGTGTTGAATTCCTTGGGGATATGCTGTTAAAATTTCTGTTTAAATTAGCCTGAAATAGAAGATCTTTGAAATTCAATAGCTTGTATTTCATTCTCAGCTCTCTTAGATAATTTTAATGATACTGGACAAATATGTTATATTAACCAAGTGTGCCTTTCTAACCTACCTTATTTTCATCCTCATTCTTTAAAGCTCTTCTATGCATTTATAAAGTACTTACTGCTAATGAAACCAATAAAGAACAAAAATTGAAGCTAGTAATTAGTTCTTTAAGGCCTCCTTTTGAAACACTGGTGATATGGGAGATAAATTAAGGACAGCAAAAATTCAAGGCTTTTTGAAAGCATGACAAACCAAGTGGTCAGATTGCTATGCCAGCTCCTGGCAAACCAATATCTGAATAATAAATGAGCATGCAATTTAAATGAATTAAGAATCTACTTCAGCTAGAAAGCTTTTACTGGACTTCTGCATTGCTCCATTGAAAGATAATTGATAAAAGTCATTTCAATCACATGAATTAGTAAATTGAACCACCTGAATTGAATTCAAGTATGCCCAGTGGAGAAGGCAATTTGCAGTAATAGAAGCTTCTGCTATGCTTTACAAAACAAGCTTTGCATCTGTCCTTCTTTATTTAAAGCAATCACTCCTCCGAGGAAACAAGAAATAAAGAGCACTGGGATGGGGCCAGCACTGGCAAATCTCCATTTCAGAAGAGCAGTTGCATCAGAGCAAGTCAATACCAGGAGGTTTCTCAGTGAGTCAGGCAGCCTGGGGTAAAAAGGGTGGGATGCTGATGCAGAGAGGAAACATCAAAGGATGACACAGTCTTTAAGGAAACTAAAACAGACAAAAGAATTAAGATAAGCAAGTTTTCAAAACCTCTTAAAGAGACCATGGCACGGAGTCACCAAGAGCTGCAAAATAACCAAAGGCACCAGGGTAAAAGCAGATACTGTGGTGCCCACTACAGTGCTTACCAACAGCTCAGTCCTCAATGGGACTGCAGCAGGAGTCTGTGGGAATGACAAGGAGAGCAGGGGAACAGCTTCTCCTTAGATATTATCCAAGGAAAGTGAGATATTCCCTTTCTAATAACATATCCAAGCTGCAGGTAAGGAAAAGGTGAGAATATGTTCTAACTTCCAAGCTTACCACAAGACTTGTACTGCAAGGACATACAGGATACAGAAAGTCACTTCTCCCAAACAACTGGAGCAGTCTCACAGGTCTCTAAGGGCATCCCTGCAAGGGGAGCACGTGAAGTGAGCTGAGACTTCACGTGAAACACACGAGCAGCAAAGGCCAAGCAGAGAGCACAACTGCAGCTGAGCATTTCCTCAGCAGGAGAGGCTGCCAGTCCTCTGCGAAGGCAGAGCTCAGCATGGGAGGGAGCGTCCGGAAAAAGTGTGTCATGTGAAATGCAAGCCCTCAAACTCCCAAATAAGCACCTCATGCTCGGTTCCTCTGGCTTCATTTAGATGTCTAAAAATTAGGTGCCTAAATCTGAGTTAGTGATCTCTGTGATGCTTTGCTGTAACTATGATGGTTGATGGTGAAGACATAGACAGAAAAAGGTTTATAATTAAATCTGAAATCTGTTGCTCCTATTTCAGATCTGAAGAAGAGCTCATATGCCCAAAAGCTTGTCCAATTTTTCCAACTTAGAGCAACTGGTCTAATAAAAGATGTTATCTCTTTCTGCAAACTTCCTCCTGACTAATGACCCTAGGCTCCCCTTATAATCAAGGGAGAGAAACAGACAGAGAAAGAACAATTTATTCCAGGTTGAGACAGGTGTCCAATCCAGGTCTTGCTCATATCTGTTTCCTTCTTTTAAAAAAATACTGCAATTACTTCCTCTGACCTGACATTCATAAGTTGAGCAGGTCCTTCTGCATGCAAGCAGGTAACTCACACTGTGACTGCTTTCTGTATTTGTTACATCTGTAATCTGTTTTTTCCAACCTCCAATCTAGCAGCCCGATGTTAGCAGTGCTAAGGGCATGTATTCTCTGTTTTAATAAGAACTTAATCAGATGCAAGGACAAAGTTTACTACAGTTCAGGAATGGCTGCATAATTGCAGCAATAAAGTCTTACAAAGGACAACAGAGATTACCTGGAAAGAGCTGTATCCATAATACATGTTTCTGAGACCAAAAGGGTAGAGAACAATTCCTGCAACTTACAGAGAACACTGTGCAATTCAGAATTTTGGGATAGATGGCATTTCTTGACTGCACAAAACCACAGACTTTCCCACAAAGAACAGGCAAACAGAGCCACAACCCCCCAAAATTCCTGTTACAACTTTTGAGATTGTAGTCAGTCTTATCTAGCAAAGAGAACAGTCTAAGCTAGACTACGCCTTCAAGAAGACTCAATTAATGAACTTTGATCCAACTCTGAAATAAAGAAGGTATAATTTGTGTAGCATCACTCTCTTTAAGTCACCATCTCCTACTGTTAATAAAACCTAGTTTTTAAATACTACAGTGTCAGAGCACATGCTAGGTTAGGATACTAACAACAACAAAAAAATAAACTATTATGACAGACTCCTAGCACTAGAGGTTTAATTCTGTTCCTCTGCTAGGCAGTGTTAGAAGTCATGATCCCTGGCCTAAGGGTTCTGCCATAAAGTAGATGGCAGAACCCATCTGCCATCTGGCTGGAGAAGATTATTATAGAGGAACAAATAAAGAGGGGTAAGGACAACAACAATGAAATGACACAGCTCAAAATCTGACTGCATACACAACTTGAGCAAACTGATCTTAATTATAAGCAGAGATTAATTTGGATTCAGAATGAAAATGTGTGCAAATCATCCCACAACCAAAATGAAGGGAAAAAAAAGCCAGAAACTGATTCTTATTTCACTATGCAAAACTTTATTTAAGCTTATGTGCTCAGTATAAAGCCCCCATTACCACAGTAGACACCACTCCTTTTGTCAAATTCAGCTACTTCCTTTACAATATGTATTCCGAAGATCTATCCTGTCATGACAAACTTTTCACATGCATCTTACAAAATGCAACCCCCCTTGCCCTTAAACCAGTTAAAGACTAAGCACAAGAATATTGCAGATTGTTTATTACAAATTGGGTTCTCTTGCTGGCAAACATAACTGAGGTACCAGGTGGAGAATTATTCTGTTGTGTGCGAATTATCATTAGGATAAAGCCACCTTACTAACCCTGGAATAAGAAAAAAGAAGACACATCAGAGTGGACCATCTTCTCCACCTTTTTGCTCTGATACAATTTATCCCTTAAGCAGGAACTGTAAATAATTTCAAACTATTATATGTGTCAAATTATATGAAGTAACTGTATGGTTTATTACTCTTCGATGTATATATACTGTATACTCCAATATGAAAGAATTACAGATAACAATGCCAGAAATAACCCCGTGGGTCAACCACTTTGTCCTATTGCTCCCAACAGACTTTGGCTCATGCATTATCTCATCAGTTTAGGTGCACACAAATGTTCACACATTTGAAAGACAATATAAATACTAAAGTTAGTTTGGAAAATGGCCTCAAGTTGCACAAGGGGAGGTTTAGACTGGAAAACTTTTTTTTTACTGAAAGGGTTGTCAAGCACTGGAACAGGCTGCCCAGAGAAGTTGTGGAGGCACCATCCCTGGAAGTACTTAAAAGATACGTGAATGCGTTGCTTACGGACATGGTTTAGTGGGGGACTCCACAGGGTTAGGTTAATGGTTGGATTTGATGAATTTAAAAATCTTTTTTAGCCTTAATGATTCTATGATTCCATGATGTGGCCTCAAAAGACAATAGAATCACTAATGTCGGAAAAGACCTCTAAGATCATTAAGTCCAGACATTAATGCAGCACTGCCAGGTCCAACTGTGTCCCCAAGTGCCACATCCACAAGTCTTTTCATGACTTTCAGGGATGGTGATTTCACTGCTTTTCTGAGCAGTCTGTTACAATGTCCGACCACCCATTCCATGAACAATTTTTCCCTAGTACTCAGCCTAAACCTTCCTTGGTGCAACTTGAGGCCACTTCCTCTTATCCTGTCACTTATTATCTAGGAGGAGAGATTGACCCTCACCTGGCTGCCCCCTCCTTTCAGGCAGTTGTAGAGAGCAGTGAGGTCCCCCCTGAGCCTCCTTTTCTCCAGGATAAACACCCCCAGCTCCCTCAGCTGCTCCTCACAGCACTTGTGCTCCAGACCCTTCCCCAGCTCCGCTGCCCTTCTCTGGACACGCTCCAGCCCCTCAAGGTCTTTCTTGCAGCAAGGGCCAGAACTGAGCACAGCATTGGAGGAGTGGCCTCAGCAGTGCCCAGCACAGGGGGACGGTCACTGCCCTGCTCCTGCTGCCCACACCATGGCTGAGCCAGGCCAGGATGCCATCGGCCTTCTTGGCCCCCTGGGCACAGCCTGGATCATGTTCAGCTGTGCTGACCAGCACCCACAGGTCCTTTTCCACCAGGCAGCTTTGCAGGCACTGCCCCCAGCCTGTAGCACTGCCTGGGGGTGTTGTGACCCAGAGGCAGGACCTGGCCCTTGGCCTTGCTGAACCTCATACAACTGGTCTTGACCCATCCATCCAGCCTGTCCAGATCCCTCTGCAGGGCCTCCCTGCCCTCCAGCAGATCAACACTCCTGCCAAACTTGCCAAACTCTGCAAACTAACAGTGCACTTGATCCCCTCATCCAGATCATCAATAAAGACATTAAACGGGGCTGGCCCAAATGCAGAGCCCTGGGGAACACCACTTTGTGATCGGCCCCCATTCAGCACCACTCTCTGGGTTTGGCCAGCCAGCCAGTTTTTCACCCAGTGAACAGTGCACCCATGCAAGCTATGAGCAGCCAGCTTCACCAGGAGACTGCTGAGGGAAAGTGCCAAAGGCTTTTCCAAAGTCTAGGTAGATGACATCCATACCCCTTTCCCTCATCCACTGGGTGGGTCAAAAATTGGTGAAATAATTTACCTCCTTTGTTTATGAAATAGTTTACTTCTTAAACTTATGCATCCAAGCACAAACTTCAAGATACTGTTGATATTGCTTATTCCTAGTGGAACAGAAAAAAAATATAATGATCTGAAGAAATTTAAAATTTTAAAGTTAAAACTGGAAATATTAAGTGAAAAAAATTTTATTAATGGTATCAGCATGAAAAATGCAGTGGTTACTGTAAATCTCTTCAGACCTAGGACATTTATCATGCTTGTGTCCAAGCAGCAAATAGCTGACATATCAGTGCATCTAGGCCATTTAAAGTACTGCAGTGGGTAAGTGACCAGGAGCACTGACATAACACATAAATTGCATGGGTTCTCTAGAGCACTGTAAATATAAATAGCTACTCAGATCCAGTTTATGTAGTAGCTCACTGTTTTTTACTGCTTTTCCTGTTTCACCCTATCACATATCAAAATTATTTACACCATCATTAATGCTTTCTCTTTTGTTATGTTTTATACTTTTTTAAAAAGATTTACTTCCACTACAGCAACATGGAGGAAAAGGTCTTAGAAATATTGCCAAAAATATTCAAAGAGGTGACAGCTGATTGGAAAAATATAATGGATTTTTACTAGAAATATCATTTTGGGAAACTGTCATTCATCATATCATAGCACTCCCTAGACCTTTAGAAGAAGAAAAAAAAGAGAGAAAGAGGTGGCTAATGTTTTTCTGTATTGCTATTGTAAAATCTGGAAATCTCAACAGCAGGATGTCTGATTTCTATTGCTGCACTATTCTGATGATCATGTTTCATTCTCCTAGTGTCTTGTCCTTCCATCAAGTGTCTAGAAATTGAGGCCTTCAGGGCTGCCCTACATCCCCCACAAAACAAACACATCCTTTAGAATATCTTACTGTTCTTATTTTCTTCCCAGTGGTAACATTCTAGGGAATATATCACAAACAGCACATTTTTGGTGAATGTGAAAGATGGTCTCAGGAGTTTCTGAGAAGCTTAAGGGAAAACCCATGAAGTGGGGTTCCCCCATGGTTAAGGAAAATTACCTCACTCACAGAATAGCTGAAGCTGGAAGGGAGGCTCTGGATGTTATTGCAGTAACTAGAATGTCCTTAGCTTCTCATGATGACAACAGGAAAAACCTCAAGGCAAGGTCAGTGAGGATCTGTTGCCCAAGATCATGTTCAGTTGGGTTTAGCACATGCTTGCAGACATTTGTTTCTAGAAGGGTTATGAATACAAGACATCTCTCTAATTTAATACAGTCACCTGACCAATCCTTCCAAAAAGAAAATATCCATTTACGTGCTTTTGGAACATACACTAACACCAAATACATACAATAGTTGGTAGGTTTCATATGCAGCTTTTGGCTTTTGCCCCCTTGCTTATACTAAGAGCAAAAGCATTCTTATGCAGTTGAAGCCTTCAGTTCTCACTGACAACCTACAATATAGCATTTTTGCTTTATTTCTTGAGGGATGAGAGTACTAAGCACTGGATTTAACAGTGAATTGGGGCATTTTACTGAAAGGAAACAATCCTATATTGGTAATTTCAGTAATGTGAAATGTGTGTTTAAGACCAAGGCCTGGGACATTTTGTCTTACTGCCTAGAGCACAATAAACACCAAAAATTCAAACCCTTATTATGCTTCTCTTCCAGAACAAAAGCCCCATTCATGAACATGCAATTTACAGTGACTAGCTGTCCAAGGGCGTTGCTTTTGAGTTTAGAGAACAATTACTTTGTAAATCATAAGCAATATGGATTCTGTTTAGGAATGAAAGGATTAAGTGAACACTCACTAGATGGTATTCAATTACTGCTTGGGGTGACTGGACTAGTTACACCTCCTATTCACCTCTGCAGCAGATTTTTCTTGAAGAAACAACAAATACATTTGTATCAGAGGACAAAAAGGGGACAAAGGACAAAATAATTCTCTTAACTAAAAATCTGGAAAGGCTTTAGTAAATTATTTACCATTTGTGTTGAATGTCAGTAAGAGGAAATTCTAAAAGATATGATAAATATAAGCAAAAGAAAGCCCACAAGGTTGTTTTGGGTCCACTTGCTACTAATCTACAGTTTAACTTAAAAAACCTTGTATTTTTGCAGTTGATGGTATTATCCATCTGTTCTCCACATTCCCAAATTCTGCTGACATCATCCATTGAAAGACAAGGGTTCATAAACACCAAAGAAACACATCAATTTTGCAATTAGTTTTATTAAAAGGATGAACTGAATTATTGGATGCCTACTCTTGCAGAACCTAATGCATGACTTTCGTTTTCAGCAGAAGCTTAATAATTGCAACTAATCCCCATTAATGTTAGTGAATCAGCTTAAGGAAGGAGAGGAAAAAAACAGAAAATAATAAAACTGCTATTTTAAGGGAAGTGACTTTTGGCATAGGTGTCAAAAGTATTGTAGCACTTCAGATGTTTTAGATTCCTAGGGATGAGGAGAATGATAAAGGGAATTGTTATTCAGAGCTGAATTAAGATAATCCTGTCATTGCAGAATGCAAATGCAGAATTTCCAGAAGGAACCTTTTTCTTTATAAGGCTCTGAAGTGCAACCTTACATGAAAACTTTAGGAAGGCCATTTCAGTGCAGATGACACCACAGTGATGACATTACTTTTTCCAACTGCCGTTATGGAAAGATAAGGACATTCTAATAACCATGTTTAGGAATTTTTATACAGAAGACACTGTCTAGTGTTTTGAGCATTCAGTGATCTGCACAGACCTACTTCACTATTTCCTCAGCTCTCCAGGTTCAAGCATTACTGCAATCTCTACTTTCTCTTTCCTTCTTCCTTCTCTTGTTTAATTGGAGTTCCTTTCAGTGTCTGACTTGCTTTCCTTCAGCTGATGGTCCACATTCTCACCTTTATCTTTAAATTAGCCTGAGGTTTCTTTCCACTTCTAAGATTAGCTCATTCTGCTACTAGCACACAGAGAAGCTTTAAGAAAACCAGTAACAGCCCCTGCTGAGTCTCACTTGTTTATACATCATTAACATCTGCCACACAGCAATTAACAGATGTTTGGAAAGCTTTCCTACAGCAGGGGCTCCAAGGCTATGTAAATGCTAACAGGATGCTCCTGTTTTTTAAGCTATGAAAGGTTTAACCTATTTTTGCCATGCAAAAAACTCAACGAAGAAATTTTGCTAGGTTTTAATGGTTTCTCAGAACAGCAGAGTCAAGACAATTACATAAAACTAATTTGAAACATTGCCTTTATTTAGTAGACAAGGTGGTAATGGAACCAGGAGCAGGATCATGAAAAGTCTGAGAACTCCCCTAAGACTGGAAAGAACTAAAGTTAGGAGAAATCATGGAAGAGCTTAAAACCAGGTGTTAATCCTACCTCATTGCACACGTCAAAACAGCTTGGTCAATCTTCAACTTAAAAAAATGAATGCTGCTAAAGGTAGGTTTAAAAATTATTAACATGATGTTCATCAGCCTTCTACAGCAGTCGAAACAAAAAGTCTTGTGCACCAACTAGGACACCTCCTCTACACTAAAGAATGAACTCTGCAGACTGAATAAGAGAAGAAAGATAAGCCACCACTTGACCCTTTGACTTCAAACTCCTCACACAATAAAGAAAAAAATCTGTCAGAAAGAAAAAGAAAATCTAGATGAAGATCACAAGTCTCTTTGAAGAAATAAGTTATTTTCTAGAATTGTCTTATTTCCTCAGAAAAAAAGTTTTCTCCCCCTGAATTCAAATAATCTGATGAAACAAACCTCTGAAACACATTTGGCTTTACCCTGGCTTTTATTTTACTGTCAGATTTTTAAAAGAATTCTGACCATTTTAAGCCCAGAGGAAATATTGCAATAGGTCAAGACAGAAATAGAACAGAAATATTTATTCAGTAAATATAATTTAGAAGGCAAATCCAAGTGCAGAAGTACATTTTACATCAAAATTCCAACCCATGTCTCATTAAACTTGCAGCAGCTTTCAGTATACAGGGCTTCTGTGTCCACCACTTCCAATTATCCTTGTGTTGTCTCCTTCCTGCCATTCTCAGCTTCTCTGACAAAACCAGTTTCTCCTCCAAGAGCAATTGTGGACTGAAAAAATGAACAATTTTTTCCTTTCCCTGAGCAAAAGTGTACCTTATCCGGGGCCATCAAGCCTCCTAAGCACATGACCTCCTAGGAGGATGTTCTTTGCCAAAACTCTCTTTTTCTGTTCTAATCACAATACAATGATTATGCCAAAAATTTCCTCACCTAAGGATGCAGAAAATAATTTGCTCTACACCCCAGTATCCTCAGCTTGGCAGACATATGAAGGAGCAAATGAGGACCAAAGCACCTTAGGTGCTGGAAGCTGTTCTGCACATAGTGACTGCGAGTGGAGCACAGGCTACACACATTTCGGCATTTTGCTCAAGTGAGCATTGCTCTGAACCATTTTTCTCCTTAACTAAAGCTGCAGTCTGACATTCAGAAGTTTCAGCAACAGCCTTAATTTAAGAAGTTCCCGACTTCCATCCTTGTTCCATACCTTAGACCACAGTGACTGCTAGTGGATTGTGCTGTGAGCCAGGGAACGACGCTGGCTTTCCACTGACAAATCAGACTCAGAAAAGCATGGAATAAAGATACCTACCGGAAGCTGTGGAATGGATGGCCTCACCCAGACAGAGGAGATAAAAATAAACTCAGGTTTGCCAGCCTAACAAGACCAATGCTGAGTGGTAGCTTAATTATCTATAATGCATCACAGAGCTAAGGTTCAAAAGAAGAAAATCCACTGTTTTAAGAAATAGGAAATGATAGCATAAGAGCAGGAGGGTTTATACAGATAGTGACTACTTTTAGGGTGCGTATTAGCAGAGTTTTTAAGCAACAGAGATATTGTGTCACTGTTTTCCAATATAACCAGTAGTTAAAAATGATTTAAATTGAGTATGAAAAAATGCATGCGGTCTATATTTTAGATTTGTTTTATTTTAAACTGCTGAAATAGGAGCTAGCTTACAGAACCTATACGATAAATTTTGAAATGTTAAAGACAAGTACTAAGCCACGATGTTTTCCCCTAATGGAGGATACAAATGCATAAAAATACATTACGAGATATTACATTTTAATTTAGGTGAGCAGTGGCAATAAATATGAGTGTTCTTACAATGGTTTGACTACGCAGATATCCTTTCTCCTCTTTACAGAAATACTGCACAGAAAGAATGACAACTGTCCTCTTGAAATGAGCATTTATTTTAGCTGCAGAGGAAAGAGATTGAAATGACAAATGAATCAAATTTTAAATGGGCTTTTTATAATTCTCACCGTTCATACAAATGAAAAGGAAACAATGGACAGCTTTCTTCTAGTGAAAGTGTAGAGTAATTCATGTTGCCCAGTGTACTTTTAAAATGACCATACTGGTTTAAAATACCCTCTCACTTTTTCAGCAGTAGAGACTGCCTTTACCACCGTACAGCTGGCAAAAAAGCTTTTCTCCTTAACCAATTCAAAGAAAGCCTGAGAAGTAGATGAAATTTTAGAGCATTAGATTTTATGGTTTCTCCCAAGAAACTGACAGTGAAACAGAAGGAAGCTCTCACATTCTATGTCACCAACAAATCCACAGAAGAGAAATAAATGCTATTGTCAGGGTGTGGGTGCACACCTCTTCCCCAGGAGAAACAAAAATGAAAAAGAACCCCAAACATTTGGAGAGGAACAGAAAAGGAGAAAAGTCCTCTGTTCTCTGGAACTGGCAGGTTCTCTAGTGGGATACGTGACTTACAATGCACTTGCCAATACTGATGCAGCAGCAAGATTTCACTGTCTCAGTAGTTCCAGAAGTATCTGAAGTATTGGCACAAAGGACACACATTCAAAACTTGAAAAGAAGGCTGGCGCCTGGGAGAACGAGCTGCATCATCCTGAAGACTTCAAACATCAGTCCTGGAAGACAACTGGACTAAACTGAATAACATCAAAAGGTGGCTGTCTTGGCCATGTCTTCTATTTAAATTCCATGCAAGGAGCCCCTTTTAAAATTTTTATTAAGCCAAGTATGATTGCAGCTCTTGGCATACGAAGTCCCTGGACACTGGCATTTTATGTATCCTGATCAGCTGAAAAGAGCAGCTAGGAAAAACAAGAATGGCCAGGTAGGATGAATTTGGACCTACTAGCAAAGCTGAACTACTTTTTTGTCTGGTAACAACCAAGGCAGGATTTGTTAGCTGTGTCTGTAAAATACTTTCACTTTCAGGCTCTTCCAGGTCTGAGAGGAAAGATATTTAAAAAAAGATGTAGCCTGCAGAATGACCAGGTGCTTGCCAGCAATCTGGATGATGATGTGAGGACCTGAGCTCTCTGAGGGACTGGACAACACTGGATGACTGATTTGATTACTAAGAATTGTCTCGCTTGCACTCTCCTCTGCAGTAACAAAGCTGGTGACCCAAGGGAGGGCACTGCCATATGAGCAGGTGGCTCTAACAAGAGGACCTGTGTGTTTTACACATGGAAAAAGTCTTTGAACTCACTATTTGCTTTTGTTTCACAGCAGATGAGGAAGGCTACTGAGCACAGTCGGTGCTATAACCCACTGCAGGTGCAAGGCTGGGGAGTGAAAACCACAGCATAACCTGGCCAGTTTCTCCCTTAGGGAATCGGTGCCAGTGTTTTCCAAGCAGGGAGCAATGGAACTTCTCAAAGGTGCCCCTGGAGACACCAGCTGTTTGGCAAGTAAGGATAGCTCCTCTCACCTACCAAAGCAGGCTGCACGCCTTGCCTGTTGCTGCTGCCTAGAAGCAAAGTGATTGATACTCTGTGGTTCTACCCTAGGTATTTTTAAAAACCTCCTAATGTAACATTTCTTATGAGAATAAGCAGGGGAAAAATATTAGTCTGTATCAAGGCTACTCAAAAAAGGATAAATCATATGACTAATACAATAAAAATTCAGCCCTGGCCTAGGAAAAGCATGGAACCATCAGTACCAAAGGAGTTACAAACAACTGAAAATACGAAGCTAGAATGTGTGCTAGATTTTGGCAGGAGCCCCATCTGCACTCCTGGCACCTGCTATCATCCACCAGTGGTCTGCAGATCCTCATCAGTTCTTAAATAACTGAATGCAAGCTAAGGAATTTTAAAAACAGATTGAACTTCTTAGGTATAAACCAATACCTGTCTGTGCTGCGGACATATGTTGCAAGAAATTAAAATACACTTAAGAGTGAAAAAAATTCATTGAATCTGAATTTCACGCTACATCTGTTAAGACTTAATTGTCAGTTAAGCAGGATGTTTCAGAAGCCATTAAGTTCCACTGAATTATTAAAAAAAATACTGAAATAATCTGTCAAAAAGTATTCGGAACGTGTGGGAGAACAAATCACAGATATTTTCTGTGGTATGTTGACAGTATGCTATAAAAGTAGTTGAAAGAGTGTGTGGTGTTCTAAAAAATAAAAAAGTCTTTAAAGATAGGAAAAATATTCAGAGACCAAGAATGATTGTATGAGCTCTTGAAATGTGCCCATATTATAAAAAAAAAAGACTTCTCTGTTAGGTATTTTAAATATCACATTAGCATGTCACAAAACTGGAATACTTGACTAAAGCAGAAACTGTTGCAAGACTTCTGAAATTCTAAGGCAGACGATGTTTATACAACAAGCAGACTCCTGTTATTAATAACCAGATCTTTCCATTACTTGCACTACAAGTATTCTGTATGCGCACAATATATTTTCATTCGTTTCAGGGAATCTGTTTTCCATTCAGATGCCATTAAATAGCCAATAACTTTCACACTTTAAATAACCAAATCCTTCAAGATGTGCATTGAGACCACTTGCCTCTTGCTCACAACTCTGCTGAAGCCTGATCGCTTTTATTTATCGGTACTATTTTTGTGCTGAGTTTTTAAAAATTGCTTTCATTCATTGAGAAGCTGTAATTTATCTTCTCATTGAAGTATTTCTCAGAAAGCTGAATAGCTAGTAATGTATTTTCATATCATCTTGCCCAAGTTTTCATCTAATCAGTAAGCACTGCAGTCAATTGAGGTAAGAACCCTCAATCTGCATCACTCTTCAGCCAGTCATCAATATGCCACAAAGGGAAAAACAGGAATCAATCACAACAGTGACAGGAGTTCAGTACAACCCTATGTTGTCTCACACAGACATACCTGCAAAAACACAAATGTCACTATAAATTTAAGGGTTGAAAACATGGTTGAAGGCATGGAAATAGAACTGGAGGGGAAAAAAATACATATTTTCCCTGTCAATGATATGGTTTTTAAGTGATTCTGCTCCATGGTTCCCTTTCCTCCTGCTCTCCCATCTGACCGTGGACGCTTCCTCGCTGCTGCAGCTGCAGGGCTTCAGTGCTGGAAGCCAGCACTCACCTAACACCTCTGCTCTCAGCACTGCTCCCCTTCAGCTCTTTGTCAGACTTTCAACCAAACACACTTTTCTGAGAAACGGGAACAAACAATAAGTTGGTGCAGAGGCCTGTGGTTAATACACCAAAAAAGAAACCTGGCCAGCAGAGCAGATTTGAATGCTGCAGGAGGGAACACTGCATTTCTCCTCAAGAATCCCATCTTTGATTCTGTTTTGTAGTACCTTGTGATGCAACCATTATGAAAGTGCACTAGTGTTTATTTTGAGTTCACAACAAAACACACGTCCAGACATAAATACACATTATCAAGATTATATGAATTTCTGCCATATTTCTAAACAAAGAACTATTTATGGTCAAATTAGTTTTTAGATAAATACACAGCCTGTGTATGTTAGTTATCAGTTAACATCTGGACAAAAAGACAGGACAAAAGAAAAAAAAACCCCTCCCTTATTTAGCTTATTTAATTACCAACAACTGGCTGAGGCACAACATTATTTATGCAAAACACCAATTTTAATATTCTACTTGGACACTTAAGGGAAAGTGAAAGTAAGTTATTTGAAGACTTTGACAGGGTTCTGGTAGGATTTCCTAATGCTTTTTGGGTGATGAAGAATGGCTGAGGATGAAAAATCCACAGTATGGAAGACATTTTCAGTAATCAATGTTTATCTTTGCTTTTGTTTTCAGTTCCTTATCAGGAATAGTATTTTCCTTTACTCACAACCCCACTTTAAGAAATGAGTAAGCAATGATGACTAAGAAGCTTTGGCTAGAAATGGCTGATTTTGTTTCATTTTCCAAAATTCAGAAGAGATTTATCTAATGACCTTAAACCATCATGTCATTTCTTTAGATTTATCTTCACTTTAGCTTCCATCTAGCACTGGGCAAGGGGTCATCTCTGTCATGCATACTCAGCTTGCAGAGTTCTCTGTTTGGAGGATTTGAGCAACAATGACAAATCTGCACTAAAAAACCACTAAATGCAGAGATAGAGAGAAAACAATTCCTTTGTTAACACATTAGAAATTTGAGAGGATTGAATTTAGTTCCCAGCTGTATCAAAGGCTCCCCATACAACACTTCAATCCCTACTTCCCATATGAATCTTCTCCATTCAGACAAGCTACAATCTTGTTCTTTGACTCTGAATCCTAGATTTTAGATCTGACACTGATGCATGACTCACATTAGTCTGCTTAGTTACTGTGCATGAAATTCAGGTCAAAATGAAGACACTACAGTATAGGCATCTGAAGTCCCACCAAAGGCAAAAAACTCAAAACCCCAAAATGAAAAGACTGACTCAGCTCATTCTGAAGTGCTCATCTCCTGACTGGTCCCCCTTGGCTCTCCTGACACCACTGACTGCATCAGCACTGACCTCAGCTAATGACAATGGAGAACTCAATTTTTTAGCCACCACAGCCTCGCAGTGTGTCCTTTCCCGAGATTCCCTCACAGCTGTGACCACGGTGATGCTGTGACAGGAAGCAACACATCCTATCAATCCTGCAAACACACGACAACTTTGTTCCAACTGTGTTCCTACAGTAAGCTTAACCAACTTGAACAACTTCTCCAAGGAAACTTACAACACACTAATCCTCACTGACAGATAGGTCTCTGCCATGGAAATACTGCCTGTGGTACCCTGGTATTGTAGAACACAGGGATATCTCTTTTACCTCAGCTGAATGAATGAAGATGCTACAACACATTAAATCTGGACTGAGTAGATACAGAAGGATCAAGATCTTTATTTAGCAAGTGTCAATTGTTACTAGACAAGGTAACCTGGAGGTTTGTCTTCTACCTGGAAGAGGAATAGAATAATCTTCTCCAGAAAAAAAATGAACACAAGTAAAGTTCAGATTCAATGCATTGCAAAAATCTTCATTTACTGAAGGACTCTTGCAGTCCTTTTAAACAATTAATACAGATTTTCTTTACATCCTGCAACAGCACATCAGAGATGGTATTTCCATGGTGCTCTAACACAGCATTAGTTGTCTAATCTGGAATATGAGCCTAAGTATGCACAACTGTTTGAGACACTAATTTTACATAAAGGGTCTCTCAAAAATGCTCCTGCATTGCAATGAAAATTCAATGTAAATCAGCAGAATTTTATCCTTTCTGTAGCTGTAATCTTAAAAATGTTAGAATTTCTGATGCAACACAGCAAGTTTGTATTATTTGTATTAGATATTACTGGACATTGTTAGGTATTTTTACATCACAATAAGAACAGCAACAGAGAACAATTTCCCCTAAACTATCATTGCATCACGCATGATGATTTACATGAACATCCCACAGATTACCCAGAACAACTTGTCTGGTTTTGCAATGGTTTGCCACACATCCCTGTGGTAACATAGTTTTAACCCAAGATTACACGGCATATAGCCATGAATCCAAAACCCCAATGTGCATTTAGTATGCACTGCACTAACTGGTAGAAAAAAATGTTGTCATATTAGTTTTGTGCTGGCACAAATGCTGTGCCACACTACCACATCTCATTTACTGTTTGCCATTGTTTATAAAGAGGTGGCTGCTTCCTTTCATAAAATTACTAACAGCAGTAGAACTAGGCACATATTTACAGAGTAACTTGGTGTGAAGCACTGCCCCTAAAAGCAAGCAAATTTTTTTTAGGCAGTGTCTTTATTCTTTTATAGAGCTCTTTTCTTTGTCAATAGGCAGAACAAAAAGTCTGTCAGGAAACTCTGCATTTGTTATCAGCTCATTCTCCTTACATGGCAGTACTGTAAATATTTTTCTTGATTATCACCCTTACAGTAAATAACTTTGAAGGTGTGATTTAATTAACAGAAATGCCAATATTTCACAACTTTTGCCTACTTTAAAAAAATCAGTAATAGAGAAACCCATGTACCAGGAAACAAATGACCAGAGGTAGTGAACTAAGGTCTACCAGGCAGGGTTCAAGATCACTTAGGCTGGATGACAGCTGATATATTTGCAGTACAGTTCATCTGCTTTCTTATCTGGTAAAACGTTCCATAATAAATCATAATTTATTGCATCTTTTGCAACCTTGTCAAAGGGCACACCTAAGATTTTTGCTTCAGTAATAAATTCCACCCAACTGTGTACAGGAATTCACTTGACAATCTGCACATAGCTAAAATATTTTGGTATTTTTTAATGCTAGCACCAACAACTCATCTGTTTTACGCAACACAACATTTACTTTCAACTAAATTCAACTACGCTTAAAAACCAACAGGAGATTTTAAAGTAATTCTCAGGGACACAACTAAACTGCTCATGAGGCTGGTCATGTTTCTGTATATTGTCTGTAAAAAGTACAGCAGAAACAAAACTTTAGATCAGCCCCGAGTCTTCCATATTACTATAAACAGCATCCAATTGGAAGACTCCAAGCAAATATTTATGAAGATGGATGGTTACTGCCAGGGCGCTTCAGATTTTGCAGGTTTGGGTTTTTTTACTTATTAGCAATTAATCAAAAATATGTAGAGAATAACCATGTCATTACAGCTTGAAGTTCAGCATTGTAAGACTCACCATCTGCATGCAAGATCACATGTTAAAATTGCATCTAAATATGCAGTAAGTGAAGGGCTCTCTAGGATATGTGGTCTCATATCTTTTTCATTTCTAAAGGCACTGCCCAGCGTGAAAGAGAATTACTTTATTATGTAAGCGGAAAACTTCCAAAATAATTGATGCTTTGCTATTAAGTTCACTATCTTGACCTACTCTGAATATACCAGGACAGACACCTGAGATAGGTCTGTTTATTTTCTTCATATGAAACTCTTCTAAACACAATGAATAAAACCACTGCCTTTAAAATACTTCAAGTGCCCTATCTCCCTACCATCAAATTCTGTGTCTGTTTGCAGTCACACCAAACCATAAAATTCCAAGCAAGAGAAATCAAGAGAATTGTTTACCACTGTGTTTATGTGACTGGCCAAAGAATCCATAACAATGACAGTCAAAAAATATTTAGGAACAATAACTTCAAGCATCAACATTTTTCTATCTATGATGCTACTGCTGCAACCCTGACCTCAATTTGAAATGCTAAATATGCATTAGAGCAAATGGGGTTTTTTGTCATTATTTATCAGTTTCTGTTTAATGCTATTTCCTAATATTAGCAAAACAACTGAAATTAACTTGGCTGCATTATGAATAAATATCACCACATACCACTTCATTAAAAATCAGCATATGTACTATTATGCTTGGAGTAACCAATTAACATGTGTGAATGGCTAGGACTGAAAAATGCTTATCTTTCTAACCTTCTCTTCAGAGACAACTGTCTGAAAACCACACCTTCAAAACTAAAAGTTTCTTCTTTCAGGCTGAAAAATTCAAAATAAGTTCCGTTTTAGGTTTTTAACTTAATGATTTAAGTTTTGAAGGGGAACAATGTCTAACACCCATACATTAAAACCCAGTATTTTAAAAATCTCCATGACTGTCAAGGTCATAAAGTCCCTCAAAAGATTTATATTCAGCTTTGTGTAATACAAGAAGCTGTGTGTCAGCAGTGAATTAATGCATCCTTATCACCTATAGATTTTTGGCAGATACTGGAAAACTTCTTTTACTACAGATACTTGCGTCCTATTCTTGGACCACCTGCAGCTCTTTTTAGCTGCACTCTGCCCTTGGTTTTTGACAGGCTTGAATCAAAGTGCATTCTGGTCTCCTTCCTCCTCCCGGTCTCTCAAACCTTTCCACAGGACCTTGAATTCCTTTCTGGATTTGCATTTCCATACTCCCAAGTCACTACAGCATTTGCTGGTAGGTGGGCAGAGCATCCCAGCCTTTGAATGGCTTTTGCTAGACAACATGCTCTACTGGTCAGCATGTGCAGACTGCAGCTAACAACTACCACAGCTGGGATCTCTCCCTCTTTCCCTCAGCAGCTGAACAAACAGCGTATTTGTCTTTTAAGTTACAATCCTCTCTGGAAACTGGAAAACTTAACCTTTCAAAAAAAAAAATCTTGGAAAAACTGTAAACCCCAATTTTTCTGAGGAAAAAAAAGCATATACCATTAAAAAAATTGCTGTATCATGGAAATAACAGAAGATAGAAAGACAAAAGAAGCATAAAGAATGGGACACAATTAATGAAGCCAGAAAAACCTGCAGAAAAGAACAACGACCTATGCACTTCTTATTTGTGTGCTGTTCCTATCTTCTCCTCAGAAAGCACACTTTTAAAAGTACTTCTTGAAAAGACATTTGTGATTTTGGTTTGTTCTTAACTAGGTTATGTAAAAATCAAAGAAGATTTAAAATCAAAAATGTAGAACTGAACTCTGGGTTCTGTTATTCCCATTCAACTCACTCCTATCACTGCTTCCTTTAAGAAAAAAGGTCACAGAATGACTCACTGGTCACAGAATTACCCACAATCTACTCAGTGGAGAGAAGATAACAGGACCAGGGATGGAAAGAACACTATTATAATACACTCATTCTATTTTCTGTGGCATGTAAGCAATTGAGCAACTACATACTGATCAGATGTAAATTATGCAGAGATGTCATCAGCAAGTCACCAGTTTCCAAATCATCAGCCTCACTTCACTTGTGTAAAGGGTAGTGGTGTCTGTGAGAATCCATATGGGCAACATTTAAAAATTGGCTTCTGCTGATTTATGTAGCATAAAGGATCTTATCCCAGTGGTTTGCAAATGACATCTCTAAGGGCATCAGCAAGTTTCTTTTCCTTCACAAATACAATGACAAGAAAACCACTTACGTTCAACTTGATCAAACATTACTGAGAACAAGAAATCTCTTGGTGTCATGTAATATTCTCCTTCATATTCCAATGATGCAAAATGCATGAAGCGGTGCTTTCGAAGAGACAGCCTTTCATCCACGTCTGCATGAATGACATCTTCCTTCTGGAAAAGAAAAAAAATCCACCACATTTATACACCAAAGATGTCATTAGAAAAAATCCTATACCCAATCTGGATCAACCTCAGGATGCTGTGGGTAGCCACAACATAAAGCTACCAGCAATTGAAGCTTTTATGGCACAGTCTTACAGAATGACGCTTATATGATAAAGTATTTTTTGGCTTTACTGAGAGCATGGTTAACAACACAGGCTAACCAAATTAATGGCTGTATGTCACCAAAGGCTGCTCCTGCTTCCCACCCTCCTGCTCTTGGCTATGTGGTCCTGCACCTCCTTGTTTGCCAGCTCTGCTACTTCTTGGGCTCTGGCTGAGCCAAATTCAGCTTGCTAACTCTACAAAAAACCTAAATCCACCAAAGAGTAAATAGAATTTCTCCAGGTTAGTGGCTGGCTCAGCAGAGGGTGATATGTGCTGTGTATTCATGCAAATGACCCATTCCTGAAGTCAGCTACTGAATTGTGGAGCAGCTCCTAAGATGGGAGAGTAATGCTGTTCCAGCTTAAGTATGGGTCTGTCTTTCAGAAAAGTCAGAAAAACTGGAAAAGCAATGAAAACACCAACAAAGGAGTCAGAGATAATAGCACCAAACTCAAAGATTCAACTAGTCAAGCAAACAAAAAATCTCCAACTTCACCCTCTCCTCATAAATATTGAAAGCCTCAGGATCAAAACTGCATGAATTGACAATACTCTGATGAGCAGCACCAGCACTTACTGGCAGCAAAAGAGGACACAGACCCAGTGAAACAGAGATATTTACACTTTAGGATTTCAGAAATGGTAACTGACAACAGGAAAATGAGAAACTCTAAAATTCAGAACACACATTGTGTGCATTTGATCATAGGACAATCATGGGACAATTACCATCACATATTGTATTATATTATAAATTATTATATTTCTAAATAGAAGGCTTCAACTTGCCATTTAATCCTACACCTTGTACCTCTGTGTTAGCATTAAGGACTTGTTAAAATATTTCACTGAATGATAGGCTACAAGTACCTGTTGTAGTCAATTTTAGTTTTCCCTTGTAGCACATTCGTTTGCCTTAAACCTCAGGTTTCAATGAAGGGTGTGAGGGAACCAACAACAAGAAAAAACCCAAAATACTCGTAATTTAGATTTAAAACGGTCATATTCATATGCAAGGAAAATATAAATGCCTCTAAGTATCTGAAGCCAAGACTTGCTTTGGTTTAGACAGAACTGATTTAAGCTTCTTACATTATAGGGCTCTATCATGGCCTACAACCCAAGTGCACTGCTGCTGTTCAGACCTGCCTGTTCTGGAAAATACAAATCCAATGTAGCAACAAATGTAGCTTTATACTTTTTAAAACTTTAGGAGACAAGTGACTCTGTAATTGCTTAGTTAACAAGACTCAACAAATGCTGCAAATCTCAAATTAATATTTCATGGTTGCTGGGTATTAACACGCTGCATTCTTATTAAAATTACATCCTTCTCACAGTAACATAAGCAATCTTTCCCCAGTGGCAAAAAAAAAGGGGAAATGGTTTCACATTTGTTCTTTAACCAAAATTATGTAACAAAGAGCAATCTTTCTGCATAAATACAAAATAAAAAAGTTTAAGAGAAGTAAAAAGTGAATTCTACAACATGTTCAAACCAACTGGATTTTCAAGTTTTTTAAGTCTTGCAGGATTGATTTGAATTCTGTTTAAAGCTAAATTTGTTACTGATAACAGAACACTGAATTCCAGCAATCCACAATTTTAACTGAAATACACAGGTATCAGTCTCGGTCACCACCACATAAGAAAAATATTAAGCTGTTAAGAGTGTCCAAAGGAGGGCAAAAAAGATGGAGAATGGCCTTGAGGAAAAGTCGTATGTGGAGTGGCTGAGGTCACTTGGCTTAGGTGTGTTCAGCCTGGAGAAGATGAGACTGAGGGGACCTCACTGCAGCCTGCAGCTTCCTCATGAGGGGAAGAGGAGGGGCAGGCACTGATCTCTTCTGTGTGGTGACAGTGACAGGACCTGAGGGAATGGCCTGAAGCTGTGTCAGGGGAGGTTTAGGTTGGGTGTTAGTAAAAAGGTTCTTCACCCAGAGGGTGTTTGGGTACTGGACCAGGCTCCCCAGGGAAGTGGTCACAGCACCAGCCTGGCAGAGTTCAAGAAGTGTTTCCACAATCCACTCAGGCACACAGTGTGAGTCTGGGGGTGTCCTGTGCAGGGCCAGGAGCTGGACTCAATGACCCTCATGGGTCCCTTCAAACTCAGCATATTCTGTGACTCTGTGTTCATATATTCACATATTAACTCTGAAGAGTGCTTTGTATTTCGAAAGGAACCTATTCCCATCAGAATTACAATAACATGTGATTATGGACTCATCAAACCTCTTTCTTTTTGTGAAACTGGCATCTCTGATTTGCAAAACAGCCTTGGTTAACTTCTTATGAATGTCAGCTTCACAACTAGCACAAATGTGGATGAAACAGGATGAAATAAATCAGCTGTGCTATCTCCTACTTTTTTTTTCTAAGCTTTTGCAAAATTTCTGACATCCTGTCACTATTAAAGAAATTCATCATCTGCAAAGAACACCCTTCAGGACATGAGCACGAGCTCAGCTAGAGCAGCTATTACCTCATTTAAAAGCTGTATCCCTCTCTCTTATTCACTACTCTTTTCTTCACCAGTAAGTATCTCTCCAAGTCTTCAGTAAGCAGGGATGCCAGACCCAGCAAAGACAGCTGGGGTAAGGGACAGAGCAAGGGATGGAAATACAAGGGAAGAAGAAGAAAGCTCCTTTTTGAAAACAAAAACCTTATAAGGAAACTCCCATTTGTTCTTAGAAGAGAAAAATGTTTGAATAACTATTCTAATCATTATTCCAAGTGCCTAACCAAAGATTAAATTAAAAATATGTTTTGAAGAAAAGGCTGATTCAATCACTTAAAACTAAGATTGATCTTCTTTTGAAGTACCAATCTAAAGAGTGCAGAGGGAAGTAAGCTCTCTCTCCACAATTCAGTATCCTTCCCACTTCAATTAAATCCTGACTGATTTCCAAGTAGTTTTTCCTGAGTCATCCAATGAGTCCTTCAAAAAAGACTTGACATTCCTGACATTTTTTAAAACAATGTGAAAGCTCATTTTGCTCATAAAAATGTATGTATTGGGCAAAAAGCAGAGTTTTCCTCCTTAATTCTATTCCACAATAAGAGTTTCAAGTGAAGACAGGTATACTGTAAGAAATAATTATGTATTTAAGGCTGGACGTCAGATACTAAGGTATCTGTAATCTAACACCTCAGCAGTTTCCAACAGTGCAAACTCGAGGCAAGCAGGATACAAACCCTCAAATTTCAGAGGCACAGTGGGTGAGAAGAATCAATTACTATTACCACAAGATTCTTGTGAGCATAGTTTAAAATAACTCTGGGATTGACCTGGGCTTCTTTCTGCCTGTGCCATACAGGAGAACTCAAACCAGAAAGAGCTACATGGCATTAACAGTAAGGCTTGGGCTGAAATTCCACTCTCAGCTTGTTCTTCCAGGTGTGGGTCCAGCCAGGGCTTCAAACACTGGGTGTTCCCACGTGCTCCACAACATCCCCACAACCAAGAGAACTGAGAATGAAATTTCAGCTTTACCTTGGAATTTAGCTGCTTTTGTGGTTTTATGTCAAGCCTCCAGTGCCAATTTGAGAATGTGCATGGTAAAGCTAGGACAGCTGATGGTAAATTAGAATTGAATGACATGAAAAGGGCTCTGGGAGGATGTTGTACAATTGACGTGGCAATGGATCAGGAGTTGACCAGCCTTTGGCATCTACAAGCATTACCAAAGACTGTGGTTTCCCTCCTGGCTTCCTGCACTGAGAAATGCCTAAGGGCAACAACATTACTTCACACCATTAACTTTCACGTTGATATAATTAATCTGTTTATCGTCAGTCTCCCAAATTTTAGATACTATTGAAGAATTCACGGTGTTCATATTGTTCAATCTTTGGTTGGTTGTTGTTTGTTTTTTTTTTGTTTTTGTTTTTTTTTTTGGTTTTGGTTTTGGTTTTTTGGTTTTTTTTTTGGCAAGAGAAACAGCAAGTTTAAGTCAAAGAAACCCCTTATGTTTACTGTAGCTTTGAATCTATTTTTTTTTTAATTAAATAAAAATGAAGCATTACATAAAACCCTTAGCTGTATTTTTAGTAACACTGCTGGTCACTGTGATGTGAATTTTGTAACACTAATTCTGTATCCATTAAAAATCGAAGTCATTCTTAAGTGCAAACTCAAATATATGCTGCTGCTTATTAGAGAGAAATTATTTAAAAATATCATATGCACTTATCTCTCCCTTCCATTTCAAATTATGTCTTCCCCTTTTGTTCATTTTACTTTTTGTCCCTTTGCACAGAATTTGGTGTTTTAACATGCCTGTGCCTTTCAAGTTTCCTATCTTAATCTTTTCTGTTTATAAAATAGAATACACTTTCCAGTTAATTTTTTCCAACATAATTTTTCTTTCATTAATCTGCTCCTTTCCATACAAGCTACTAATTTTGTCTCTTTGTGTCCTTTCATTGCCTTTTTTTCTTCTATTATCTACATACCTTCCTTCCTTTTTCCTTGGGATAAATAAAGATATTTTAAACCTTTTTTTTCCCCTCCTCTGAAAAGAGGATCAATACTTATTTTTTTCCTTTCTTCTAATCTGGAAGAATTAACTTGTAACACTCATTTTACCTGCTACAAGAATAACTAAACAAATGTGTGGGATGTAATTAAAATCCAGCTGGTGCCAGCTGGATCTCTTGGAGCCTCGGGTTTGGACCATTAATTCACACTAGATCTCCAGCAGGATTTAGCAACTCTATATCGAATTTCTGTAAGACCGATGAAAATGTTGCAGTTAACTAGTGTCATTATTGTATCTCAATTTAACCCAATCCATTTTGAAATGTTCAAAACAAGAGAAAATGTAACTCGACCTCCAACTCCCTGCACACGTTACCATACCCAACACGCACACTAAATGCGCGGAGGAATAATGCTCAGAGCTGAATGTCTCCGTTTCATATGATGCAATAATTGATAGATGAAAAAGAGTTTTGACAAGAAATTCATTTGACAGAAATATGTGACTTACAGAAAGCTCAAGATCATAATATTTAAGAAAGCTTGCATAAGTATGTGCAAAAGTAGTTTGTACTTTTACAATAAAGAGCATGAGCCATGTCTTGATCAAACGCACCACTTACCAAAACCAACACCCAGTTAAAGAAATAAGATCATGACCAAAATGTTCTGATGATGTGAATTGATCTGTATTACTTTTTGCAACATTATGTTTTCTGAGTTTGCAAATCAATCTAAAGCAGGAGCATAGAACTCATAGAGAGAACATATTTCTCTGGAAATCAAATCTATGTATTTGAGTGACTGAAACTAAACAAAAAACTACATTACTAAAAGCTCTAACAGTCTTGAAATCCCTAAATATGAAAAGGCCAAGAGATTAAAAATACTTTCTCAGGAGCTACTTCTGAGACAGCAAACAGACTGCTAAAATAAGGACAAGAGAAGAATGAGAATGCAAAGTCTTGTGTCTGACTGCTCTTAATGGCCGAATATAAACACTTGAAAATCAAATGAAGCCTTTTCTGCAAACTAACAGGTGCCACTCCCCTCCCTTCTTTCAAATAGCTGCTCAGTCAGTTCTGCTGTGCTGGTACTAATTAGTGACGGTTATGTTTGAAGCAGCAGCTGAGGAGTTTATTTGCATCTAAACCCCTGCCATTTTGGGGTTTAATTTTTCTTTCCTTCTCTTTGCATTTCACTGAGTTCAGACTAAATTGTGCACACAGAGCAAATCTACTGTTACAAGCATCCACACCAAATGGAGAATTAACTCAAACATGAGGATAATACAGAAAACAGTCTCAGTTTATAAGGGTTTTTAATATCAGCATTTAATTCTAGAATTTCTGCCTTACCAAAGCTCATTTTTATACAGAAGCTTAAAACAAAGTAGGAAACTAACACATCCCCCCTAACAGAATATAAGGAAGGCAGATAAGGTACCCGAGCTCTAACAAGCCAGGGAAGCAGTTAATTAATTTAACAAACCATACATTTTCACCTCTACTTGCAAGTTATCACACCAGCCTGCTTACACATTCCCCTACTGAGGCTGGCACACCACTCAAACACAATGGTGCAGAAGTACTAAATACATACAGAGCAGCAGGGGGGACCACACTGATGCCTCAAAGACAACACACCCAGGAAATGTGTCCATAAAACTTTCTGGGCGAGCTCATTACATTGCATCTGACAGTCAGTAGACTTGGGTGAAATGTGTTGTAAGTACTTCTCACTGATCTTTCCCAGTCACATTCACAATTACGTGCAGCTAAAATGTGAAGACACTAATAAATTTATCTTTAAAAGTAAGAGGAGCTAGATATTTTTGAAAGATACTATGTGTGAATATGTAAACAATACACAGTGCTTAACTATGTGCCTTTAAAAGTATAGAATCATAGAACATATTGAGTGGGAAGGGGCCTTATCACCTAGTTCCAATTCCCTGCCATGGGCAGGGACACCTCCCACTAGACCAGGTTGCTCTAAGCCTCATCTAGCCCAGCCATGAACACTTCCAGGGAAGAAGCATCTACAACTTCTCTGGACAACCTGTTCTGCTGGCTTCACCACCTTCACAGTAAAGAATTTCCTCCCAATATCTAATCTAAACCTGCCCTTGTTCATCTTAGAACCGTCAACCCTTGTCACATGCCCTTATAAAAAGTCCCTCTTCAGCTTCTTCATAGGAAAGGTGCTCCAGCGCTTCGATCATCTTTGCACCCTCTCTTGGAGTCACTCCAGCAGGCCCATGTCCTTCTTACACTGGAGACCCCAGAGCTGGACGCAACTCTCCACAAGGGGTCTCATGGGAGAGTAGAGGGGCAGAAATCCTTGACCTGATCAAGCTGATCAAGCTTGTTTTGAAATGCCGTAATATCTTTATCTCCTTCTTCTCAATTCAAATGCTGTATGGAGCATCTCTCTGCACACCTTCTCAGGAGGAGCTGGTAAAGCCTTTAAGCCATCTGATTTTGCTTACCCTGAGCTTGCAGATCTTTAGGATTTTTAAGCTGATAGGACTTTACCTCTTAAGTGTACATTTGCTGCAGAAGGAAAACATATGACCTTTCAAATAACTGCTTGCTTTGATTGGGTAACTCAGATAGAGGCTCTACTTCATCTGTTCTGAACTACATCAAGAGATAATCCGTTTATTACCTGAAATTCAGTTTTAATTGCACACCCTTGAAAACAGGACTATATATGCCTGAGTTTGAGAAGCGCAACTTCAAGATGTGGGAAGTTTTGCAGTCCAACTCATGCCAGCTGCATGGTGCCATATATTTACCTGATGATTTATAGCTTTAAAAGGTTTTTACTGTCCTAGTGCTTGGTCCTGCAACAACTGTACGGACAGGAAAAAAAGTTAACTGCTTTAGTAGTAGGTGGTTGAACGCTACACAACTTCTGTTCTGAACAAGACAAATTCTGGACTCAGAGCTCATACAGAAGAATATAAAGGAGTAAATATTTAATGCTGGACATAGTGACCTAAGCAGAAGAACGTAAGCGAAGGCATGTTTAAAACCTAGACTGGGAGAAGATGACAAAAAGAGGAGGCAACTTTCCAAGAGGCAAAATAAGCAGTACATACTTAAGTTTAAAGGGATGAAACTCTGGGGATAAGGGAGTATGATGCCGTTTGAGTAAGTTTGATGCAGTAGACAGTCAAGTTACAAAGTAAAAAGCAAAGTGTTTACATTTTCAAGGGGTTTTTTTTTTTTTTTTGGTAATTAAACAAATGTATTATGTTAGCATGTAATGGTGGTGCATATTTAAACATATCCATGTTCATGTTTAATAAAAGGGATTAGAAACAAGATGGCTACTCTAATCTGTGTAATGGCTGAGGGAATGGGAATTAAGATAATGAGAAGTTTAGTAATAATTGGAGAAAAAAGAAAAGAACAGAAACACACCAGAATTTGTCTCACAAGCTTTTAAAAACAGCTCCAAACTGCCTCTGTCAATGGTTACATACACTTTCAAGAGTTCTGTATAACCCACGTTTGCAACAATGTGCCAAAAGTATTCCCTCAAGTCATTACACCGGTATGATATTTTACACACAATGTATGCGCCTCAAGGGAAACACTGTGAAAGAAATTGCCTCTCTGTCATCAGAGAACACTGTCACTTGTGTGTTTTCGAAACACATTTCAGAATATCCATCTTGTTTAAGCACTATTGTTAACATGTTTGCACATCCAAAATGTTTTAAACAGTGGCTGATGGCATGGTGCCTCCAACAAGAGTAGATGTAGAGGAGCCTTGGATTGCTGTATCACTCCTTGAACACGCTGTGCCAGACATAATTACGTAAATCCTGTTAATTTTTAACCTAGGTACTTGGTACTTGCTCTGCCAGGGAATTTTCATCATGACACTGAGACAGCATTACAAGAAATACACCCAGTGCTGCAGTTGCCAACTGGGCTACCACAGCACTGATCAAAAACAACCATGCACCAGCAGAACCTATGGATTTAAAACCATTTCTCTACCAAAGATAAGCTCCCCCCAAGTGGAAATACCCTGTCACTTCATCTTCCTGGACTAAGAATTGTGTTTCTGTCTAGAAGAGTAAACAGAATTCAGACAAAACCAAACAGAAGATGTACATAAGGTCTAAAAACACTTATCCGACACTACTGAAGAATGAAAAAAAAATTAGAATCTTAGCTATCCAACTACCATATATGCTAGCTGTCACCAGTTTCTGCAAATGAATGCTTCTATTTAATCAATCTGCAAAGACTTTAAACTTTTAAATTTGTGGCTGTTATGAATTTATCCTAATTTCAGTGTTTCCTTTTTGGGAGGCTCTGACATAAAGAAAAATGTGATGATTCTCAGAAGAAAGTTCTGCTGGCTCAGCTGAGACAGGAGCCCTGAATTTATTCTTCATGCAAAGCACAGTCTATGGGGTTGTGCTTTAAGCCCTTGTTTTAATCCACACATGTATTTAACAGTGTTACAAGTTACAAGTATGTTCACTGTACATTACACCAGTGAACATACCAGTTGCACACTCTTAGGATAGCTTTCTACAACAAAGCCACATAAACCCCCGTAAATACTGGTAAAGGAATTATGAGTTCTACAGTTTGTGGTTTGTTGGTTTTTTTAAATAAAAAGCAAACAATAAACATCCAAACCCACAATAAAATCAAAACACAACAGAAGAGGCCATTGTAACTACACAAGCATTTGTTATAAATATTCTGAAATGCAGAAAAATTCATTGTCTAAAATAAAGAAGACACCAAGCAGTAGGCAATACTCAAAACATTATTTCCTGAAGAAAAAAATATCTTAGTATCCTAGATGTGGCAGATTGCTGGAAAGACAGGAAAACTGCATTCAGAAAGTGTCAGAATTCCCTTCTGTGATAATGTGAACATTACAGAGCTAATCACATTACTCTTTCCCCCAGAAGCTTGAAAACTTCCTGAAGTGTGTGAGGGGGAAGTTAAGTTCTCTAAGCTTTTCTCCGGCCCTTTTATAATCAACTTGTCAAGATAAAGACATACACAAATTAAAGGGGAAAAAAAAAGGACAGATCTGTATGCTCCAGGTTCTTTTGCATAAACAACCAAATTGAAAACAAAAGGAATTCCTAACTGAAAGTCACAATAAACGTTTTACTTTACCAGAATTCTGTCAGGTTTTAACTCCCATTATTAGCTATGTCATACCAAGATATTTTCTCAGTTCTCAAGAGAGTCTGGTACTTAAAAAGGTGCCATAAGAGAAGGGGAGTTAACTGATTGGGTTGCCATAGAAAAGACTACCACCACCAACCG
Source organism: Prinia subflava (assembly GCF_021018805.1). Classification (NCBI taxonomy): domain Eukaryota; kingdom Metazoa; phylum Chordata; class Aves; order Passeriformes; family Cisticolidae; genus Prinia; species Prinia subflava. Next base: position 35,505,121 of record NC_086249.1, read on the forward strand.
TCCTAAAGCATTCAACAGCATCTGGGAAGTGTGAAATTCTTCACTTTATTTCAGTGAACTAACACTATTAGATGAAACTTCCAGAGTAGCAAATTAATCAGGGAATAACAACTTGTAAAGAAAAGAAAATACAATATCTTTAAAGCTTTTCTTTCTGTCTTTTTTTCCCCTTTCCCTCCCCTTTATTTATTAAACATTTAGTCACACAAATGAAAAATGGCTAACAAGTTAGGCTCTTTAGAAGAGTGGTCAGATCTATGCTCAGAGGATTTAGCAGGTCCCAGGAGGTACCAAAACAAATATCCATATGTCCTGTAAGATTAATACAACAATAACAACAAAGTCACTGCAACCACAAGAAATGTTTATACTGTAATTAAGTTGTAAAATTATATTTATTTCTCCATAAAGCTGCTGACTTTTCTTCTAAACAAATGATTTGTTTTCTGTAGGAGTCATTGATCTTGTGACAATGTCACATGTAAAACCTGAATGTCTTAAAATACACTATATTTTCCAATGGCCAGGCATATTTTACACAGACTTGCTTATTTTTTTAAACTTTCTACCTATGCAGAAATTTTCTTCTACAGCATTTCAGTTTTACACAGAGATTATGTATGGAAAGACTGGATGAAGAGAGACAGCTAAAACAGTTCCACTGTGTCAATTGTTCAGAAAAACAGAAACCATAGTTAAAGTTTTATCTAAATTCTGGTATTCCAATTTACTAATGAAATATTTTCATCAGCACTAGTTTGTAAAAAATTCACAATAAATTCAAAATATTTGAAAAAAAAAAAAATCAGAAATTTAGAATTTCCCTCATTCAAAAGCACATATTTACTTTCAACTAAGCACACATTATTTAGTCAAAGAATTTGTGTAATAGCTGAAGTTTTCAATATGTTGCAAAATGCATCAGACACAAAACTGGCAAGGATAATCTTCAAACTTCCAGCACATTGATGTGTAGATGAGAATATTTAAAATCCGTTTGTGGCAGCCCCTAATAGAAAATCCACAGAAAACTGAACAGATGAGATATAGTTAAGGGCAACAGCACAAGGTAACAGAAGTTTGAGTTTGTTAAATTAATTAAATTTTCACGTAGACTGTATTTGCAAAGAGGTCTCACTACCTTTAAACTGGATATCAAGGAGATGAATGTGCAGAATATTAGATTCACATCAGAGAAATTCGAAAGGTTGCTTTTTAATTTAGAATTTTCAAGAGTTATCCTAAAAGCTGAACTCAGTATCAAACTCTGTGAACAGAGTAACACTGACAAATACTTATTTTAATTGGAACTATTAGAGAGTGTAAAACCAGTGTATTCCTGATAACAGTAGAGTTGTATTGACCCTTCACTTTTTACCAGTGTTTATAAATTCCATTCTCTAATTTTGTACTTTTCTTCTATAATGAAAGTTCAAGTATGTTTTCTAAATCCTCCCTTCAAAGCCCATCACTGCTGCACCTTCAGTGAGACTGCAAGGTCACAACCAGAACCAAAATTTTCTTCTCTGCAGCACCTGAATCGAGGAAAACCCTGTACCTAGTAGGTCATCCACTTCTCTGTGCTACATTCCTCTGTACCAGAGATAAAGTTGTTTTCAGCCATCCTGGCTGCACCTTAAACAGCTTTTGGAGAGGTTGTAGTACCATTTAAGCAGGTCATCAAGCATGTGCTGATTTTCTTTTTCAAGACCTCCGTAGTTATCAGTGTTGCTTCATTTATCAAATCTGTCATATTCTTGGAAGCAGACAGTGCTATTAGCACAAACCTTACATTTCCCTGGGAGGTCCAAAACTCCATCTGATGCAATTCTCTCTTCTCCTCTTAAAGGTTTTTAAGATTATCCTTATCTCAGACTTCTCTAGTGAAACAGTTTGACTGTGACATTTAATTCCAGAAGGATGAAATTATGTAAAACCCAGACTGAGTCAAATTAATGCTATCTTTCTCCAAGCTCTTCTCTCTCAAAAACAAAAAATGACTTCTCACACATCCTAAGACCTCAGGTACGTGTACATTTTTTCAAGACAGACTGTCTATTTGTAAATGTTTACAGTACTAACTAAAAGTAATGCATATTAGCTTTCTCCTGCTCTGCTGGAGAAGGTTCACAAGCCATCAGAATAATTTATGGTTTGAAAGCACAAAGGGATGATTTGATTTCTAGCTGGTACTAATCATCAACCACAAATCCCAGGTTCATTCTGGGGGTAGCACTGAAGGTAGTGGAGAGATGGGCAGAAACCAATTACAGGGTGGCTCTCACTGTGCTTAGGAAAAACCTTGTTCATTTTGAAAGACAAAAAGACATTTTGAAGGAGAAATGTGTACCTCCTAGGTCTCCACTGCATCTAGGGCACGGGCTCTGTCAAGCTCAAACGCTCCTTGCCATCATGCCCATTCAGGCATGCAGCCTTTGGGGAACACCTGCAGTGAAAAACGGGCCCCAGGGCACGCCTTACTGCAAAGAGACATACTCATTTAAGGCAATTACACTGATACCCTGCTTCTAACTGCAGAAAAAGTGCCTTAGCATCCCTTTGCCCAAGGCTCCATAGCATTGACTTAGTCAATTTTGTGGCCTGTTAGCAGATACACAGATTTCAGAAGCACTTTTCAGATAAACAAATAAATGCACACATACGCTGTAAGACTTAAGCCCATGTTCAGAACTGAACTCATGCATGTGTCTAGTGCTGTCTTGAAAGTACTTAAAAAACAGTTAAGGTTGAATTAGATCATAGATGATCTCAGAAGAAAGGAGGAATGACTATGCTGGGTCAGACCAAAGGTCTACCTTATCCAGTGGGCTTTCTCTTTCCTTATGGTCTGTGGCTGCAAGGTTAGAGCACTTCAGTGAGTTGGACATAGTATTTAAAATCCAATTGCAGAGTGTATGCATCAATTCAAGCATTGGTCAGAAGCAAATGCTTAGGAAGGAATAAAAATATTCTCCCAGTATTAATTTATTTTGAGCTCGGGGACATCCTGAGCTGGATGTGGTTTCTGTGTATTTAACAACCCTTGGCTATGTAAGTGCCCTTGGCACTTACCCAACATTTCGAGTCCATGCAAACTTCTCGTGCTTTAATGACTTTTGGCATGGAGTTTCACACATCTACTGCCTTTTCTGAAGAACTGCACAATGGATAATAGACCCTGGGAATATTAAGGTCATGTCAAATTGTATGCTAGTTTTGTGACTGAGGCAAACTTAAATATAATTGATTATTTCTTTCTCTAATATAGGTGTTTAATACACTTCAGTCACACAGTAGAGGGGAAAAAATATCCTAAGTACAGTTTCCATATCAGTTCATAAACTGCATTAAATAATAAGATGATATCACCACAATCTTATTCATTAATGACTTATCCAGGGATATAAAACTTTACTTCTAGGAGAAAATCCTATTTCTTTATTTCACTAACCAGGCCTTTAAAAATACTTTCACAGGCCACCTCTTAAGTCCTTTCTTATCCATTTTAATAAACATTACTTAATAGCTCTGCACACTGCCAAAATCCATTATCTTAAGCTGTAAACTGATAGCTGGAAAAAAATGCTTTAACTTCAGGCTGAATATAAGCATTGTGCCTGCTATACATTTTGTTTTCTGCAAAACTGCAGCTGCACATTTCAAATTAAACTATACATAGTTTTACTCAAAACTGATCTAGTTTCTCACACTTCAGTGATCTCATCAATCCAGCTAGAATTATTGCTGAACTGTTTTTAAGGTAACACCTGAAGCTCTTCAGACCTACGTCTAATGATTATGCAGCATGTCACTCTTTAGCTCTTAGAAACAATCTGAAATTATGTTATCAAAAGCGGGTCAAAAGCAATATGGTTGAAAATCAGACCATTTTTAAATTTAATTAATAAAGATTAACATTTTAAAATACATATTTGTGATATTTTTTTCCCCAGACTTCAAGCACTAATTGGGAGGGGTGTTAATAACAATATATTTCTGGTATCTAAACTGCAGAGATCCTACTGACTTAAAGATCAAGTTCTTCAGTGAGGTGACTTTGATAAAAACAAAAAGGGAAGTAAAACTGAAAGTAATAAATATGTCTAGAAGCCATGATCTATGAGGAAAAACTGAAGAGAGACACAGATATCAAGGCTGCTATTTTATTTTGAAGTCCTCCAAGTTCTGCTTCTGAATGCTGTCAGGAGCCTAAATCTGCCTTGCCATAGGCAAACCAGTGCCTGTCCTATGTGACTCCACCCCAGCTGAGATGAGTGAAGAGGCACTGTCGCACCCCAGCAATCAGAGCAGCATCCAGTCAGATTTTTGCTGACACACAGACCCTCTCAAAATCTCTTTTGACATGCACACCCACACTGCTTCTGATTATTCTGGTGGTCATGAAGACACTGGGAGCTGACAAAAATGGGTCAGCTGCCCTTTACATAAAAATGGCACTATCAAATGATCAGCAACTGGCTTTGAGGAGAAGCTACTTTCCAACTTGCACTAAAATGCCATTCAGAATTAACAGCAGAAGCAATGCTGCCATTCACACTGGTTTCATTTTGCTGTCTACAAAGCTCCCAGGCTTCATAACTCCTCCTTGGAGCTCCTCCACTCCCTTGGTAATGTATATGGAATTTGGGTGCCTGCTTATTGTCTGTTGCAGTCTCATGAATATCTACCCCAAAAAGCAAAATCACAACTGGGCTCTGTTGCATACCTCCTCAGAAGCCCTGAGAGAGAAATGGCCCCAGCACCACAAATAGAAGTCTACAGGAGAACTGTCCCTGATGCTGCAAATATGTGACAACAGAGAAGAAGCAGTTGGGACCAAGTAACTCCAAAATCTTCAAAGCAGGGTATCAAAATGGAAAAGGTTTCCTGAAGAAGTTAGCAATTTACACTAGGTTTGATAAATTGCTTTCTCTAACTTCAGTCCAGCGACCCACTGCATTTGGTTTAGATCCAAAGATGCAGACAGCTAATTTTCTCCATAGAATTGAAATCCATGGAGTTCTCTCTCATTTATTCACATGCTGTCTTACTGCTCCTGCAGCAGCTAGCTAGATGTTAATAGCTAAGCATCCCACCCAGCCAAGTGCTGAATCCTGAAAAAAGGGAGTTTTATTACTTAAAATACTTTAATTGCTTTAGCATATTTTTCATCTTAACTATAATTTTGCCACTTACACAAACTCTAAATGCCATATTCTTTAATATGCTTTGCCTTTCTCTCTCCAGTTTTTTTAATGGAAGAATCAGGACTGACTAAAAAGCATACGCTCTAGATCATTTCCAAACCTGTGGCAAACTGTTGTATGTGCATCATTATCCTGACATGGCTACTGCAGAAGCACTAGACAGGCAGCCTTACATTCTAGTTGCTGGTCTCTGAAATACAGAAAAGTGCTGGCAGAGTGAACACATTATTATTCCTAATACACAATACGAAGAAGTATCTGGGTGCTCCCCAATGTACTTAAAACTAGTCTTAGCAGACAAAAAAAGCATAATCTATAGATGAAAACAACGTGCCCTCCTCCTTATAAGTTGTAATAAGCTCAAAAACTATGATCATTCAAGTCGTAAGCCTTTAAGAGGGGTGGGAAGAGAAACAGCTTAATCTGCCTGCCTTCAAATTTAAAAACCTCAATCACAAATTTATCTAATTTGTCATTCCCTTGAATTCTTTTTATGAAGTCTATAGAATTTATGTATATTTTGTATTCCAACAGGATTTCTGAAATAATAATTTATTCCAGATCCTTTACCATTTTTTATTACAGTTCTATTTCCTCATTTTTAAGATTACTCCCAATTTTCAATCTGGGACAAAGCGAAGGATATATATACATCTGTTTTCCTAGATCATCTTCCCTAATCTTTACATATAAAATATTTATCTCTGTTACTGCCTTTTCACTCTTTCCCAGACGTTGTATTTCTTGTGTGGCACGTTGACCAATACTCTATACAGTATTCCAGATGGAGCCTAACACTCCCGTAACCGTATCGCCTTTTATTTTGTATTTTATCCCTCTGATACAACCTAGTAACTTACTTTCTTGCAGCTGTGCATAAGCCCCATGGTTTCAATGATTTTTCCACAATAACCTTCAAATCCTTTTCCTAGTCAGTGTGCTGAATGATTGTTCCATTGCAGCACACACAGTTTCCTTTGGTTTCTTGCTCCCAGACTAATTATTTTACATTTTTCCACAGTGAACCATGTTTGCCAGCTGCTGGCCCAGTCACCTAAACAGTTATAAATCCTTTTATATCTGATTGTATCGTTCCTAATTCACTGTTCTGAATTTTACTACAAAAAGGGTGGTGGGGAGGATAAATCTCTGCACACAAATATACATTAGTTATATGGGGGCCATATGCATGTGATCAGTATAATTAATCATATGGTTTTGCAATCTATCAGGCTGCTTTGCCCACCTCACTTGCATTTTTCCAATAATCCATCTCTGCTGGGACTACTTCGATCACTCCACACTTCTGAGCAGCTTCATACAGCTGCCATTAAAAAAACCCAAACAAACCTGCGACAACTCCCCCTTTTACTTTACCAAATGTAATCCTGCCACTTCAAATCACACTTACCTGAAGTTCAATATTCAACCTTGAATAGCCAGCAATATTCTGTCTAGGATCTGGGACAGGCTGATGGTTTCTTTCTGTGAACCCTTGAAGATGGAGGTGAGAACCAGGTTCACCAAATGTTCACAAATTCTACCTATCTAAGCATGCAGCCAACAGTTGTTTCCATATTCTGCTTGCCAGAAAACTACCAGAACTTCAAATAACAGCACTGTGTTTTCCAAGACAATTTTTAGTAATGTTTCAAATATTTTAACTTTCCCTCCCAATTACTGATGCAATATTAAAGGAGTCTGCTCGTTTCATGCAAATGGCAAATCAAGGATACTGACCACCATGTGCATATGAGGGGAGGGCAGATAAATGATGTAAGTTGCTACCACTCATACAGCCTGGTCTTTATATACAGTTGCTCCTTCTTTAAAGGAAGTCCTAAATTGCCACTTCCTTGTGAATTTTTAAACTCTGAAGGCTTGATGTAGAGTTTTCCACTGCATTAATGCAACAAATTATTTCCATTCCCAAGCTTGGGGAGTTACATAGTTTAAATGATACCCTACTTCCTTCTACCTCAATGGGCAAGTTACTGAACTCATCTAGTAGCTGAAAGCCTTCACCATCACTATATAATTTCATTGTGAAAGAACAAAGTTGAAGCATTTGCTCCTCTTCAGGCTACTGAGTCAGAAAACAGCACTGGCTAACAGTGCTATGGCACAGGCTGCTCTCTGTGCTATCAGCTTTAACAGGACTTGCAGGTTTCCACTATTTCTTCCACCCAATCCTTATTCTCTGCCTCCAATTCCTCTTTCATAAAACAGTATCACTACTGAGACTATCAAAGATGTTTTAAAGAACCATAAATTGTATGTTTGTGCTGCCATTCCTGTGGCATTACAAGAAAAATACTTTAGAAGAATAAATACTAGTCAAATCTAAGATGTATACTAGTACTGATTTGCTGACAAAAATGGTGTGGGACATAAACTAGCTTTGAAGACTGCATGCAGTGGAGCATCAGCATTTGGCAACATGCTACTTGTACCTACACTACAGAAATGCTGCAGAATAACCACCAACTCACAAATTATATGTGCTCTGCTTTTTATTTATAACAATTTGAAATGGCAGAATGTGCTTAAACAGATCAAAATAAAATGACTACAAGGTTCTAGTTTAATTATTACTTCTAGCTTTTGCCACAAATCCACTAAGGTTTCAGAATCTTACTCTAAATTTTGTCAATTGTCTGATATTTTTTGACTGGAAATGGTTTTCCACTCTATTTTTATTAATTTCAGGTAGGTTTTGGTTAGTTGTTTTTTAGGTGTTTTTTTTCAACACAAGGAAACATGAACCAACAGTTCAATGTTTTATTAGAAACCACTAGTATAAGTGGTTTCTTATACTACTTATACCACTAGTATAAGTATTAGAAACCACTAAGTATAAGTTATCTTCAAACAGAAGTTCAACCAATGAACAGAACTGTTCATTGACTTGTGGACTTCCCCTTTACACTGTCTGTTTACAAACTGCAAATACCATTTCCTCTGGCAGGGGCACTGAAGTGTGATATTGGTGCCACTTTTTAAAGTACTTAGGGTATTAAATAAAGTGCAAGAATTTCCCAAAAGGAGTTGAAAGCCATACTGAAGCAAAAGTCACATTAGTGAAAGATAAATAAAAATTCATTTCTCAGAAGATGAAGTAAGTATAAGGAAAGGAGATACAGTCACTGTATCTGGGCACTGCAGCAAACAAGAAGAATTGAGTTTATCTGAAATTTGCTTAAATTTCTTTTTGAATATCAAACAACAGCTAAGCGAGATGACCTCAGATGACAGACAGATCATTAGCTCAAAGCCCACAGAGTACTGTTCACTGCTCACTGCCCATGTGCTTGTGACAAATTCCCAGATCCAGAATGAAAAGTAAGAACTCAGTTACCCCTGACTCCTCCTGGCTGCAGAAGAGAATGATGGGTGTCTCACTCCTCATTGTATTTGGACATCTGAAATTTGATTTATCCTCTGACAAATCTATGTCGGCCTTAACTCCTTCCTAACCAAGTGTTGTAAGAAATGAGGCACAGCACAGAAGTTGGCAATAATAATAACAATAACAACAACAACAACAATAATAATACAACATAAGCTATGGCTCACATTAATAATTCCAACTGCCTGGGAAAGGCAGGAAATCTTTGTTGATGAAAATGAAAATACCAAGCATTATCTTGGTATCTTTCTTGCCATATCCCAGGAAAAAGAACAGACAAAAGCTAATACCCAAACCACAGCAACCACAGCAGTTGTAGCTCTGCAGACAGAGAAGAAAACGGGAATGCCTACTCCAACTTGCTCCTGCATTAAAAACTAGTTTTGTTATTCTTTATGGAAGTATGAGAATACATCCTAGAAACAAACACTACTCAGTTTTAGATAAATTTGGTCAAAACCCAAAGGAATTGTATCAAGAACTAATATTGTCCTCTACCTTTCTAATTCCAAAGTTATAAGAAACACCAGAAAATCTTGCATTAACTCCTACTTTTGTTATTGTTTTGTTTTTGTTAGAGAAAAAGGTTTTTGATTTTTCTGAATTTTTCTTTTACTTATTTTTAAGGGCATATACATACTATATTTTCTAGAAGTCTAAATATATAAAACCCATATGTTGACCACTATGGCTATTTTGGTTAAAATTAAATAGAAGGTCATTCCTTCTTTTGTAATTCAGATGCTTGATCATAAATATAACCCATGTCCCAGCAGTCATTAGCCCACAATCATTCTGTAACTAGGAACAAAGGAGCTGTACAGACTTCAGGCTTCATGGGATTATGGGACTTATGGGATTTTTTTGGCTATTGGGCAAGAGCACTCCAATGGTACCTGCAAATGCAGTGACAATATTTTGCTCTTACACCTATGTCAATATCAAAAAGGATGCACTTACAGGTTATTTGGTAGGGGAATCAAATACTTTAAATAGGATGCTGCTGAAAGCAAGAAAACTGGCATTGAAACACCTCACTTGCCAGGACACTAAGGTAGCTTCTACCAAGACCCTAAAAGGACACCCAACTTCATCACAGAACTGACGCATACTCACTGGAGAGCACGTATTAGGATGTACCATAATCATTATTGTGAATAGGATTTTATACTTTTTAACTCGTCTTAGACAATGACAATGCATTTTCAAATTTTAGAATCTGACAGAAAGTATGCCTTCCTCCAAGGTCCCAAGAGACAAAGCTGAGATTGACATGTTTATTGTCTTTAAATTCCTTTCTGTTGCCAGAAATGGGTGAAAAACTGAACAGGAACTCCTTCTGCGTTTAGCATAATACACTGCAAGCACATCTCTGTCTTAAAAAGCTCCACACAGTACAAAAATCTTCACACAGAACCAAATGAGAACAGTTATAGTAGATCATGGAGGCGGCGGGGGAAGGGGGGAGAGGAGATATCTCCATATATCTCCATTCTACCTTCTGAAGCATTTTTAGCAAAAAGAGAAAAAGAAAAAAAAATTAAACAGTGGATAGCAAAAGAGAAATTAGAAACATTAACTAATAGGATTGGAAGGGACCTCTAAGACCTTTGCTTATCTTCTTCATGAGCTACTAGGTGCATCTGAAGAAAACACGGACAAGGGGGTGAGTTTACATGTGTTCAAAGCACAATTATCTTGTCTGATCAAGCCTAGGGCTCCTGGGGACTTCATAACGAAAAATCATCTGAGTCATTACTGGACTTGCACTCTCCCTAGTTCCTTTGATCAGCAAGCACATACTTATCACCCACACTTACATGCTCAGCATTCAGCACTTCATTTAAATGACTAAAAGAGACCAACCATTCTTGGAGGTATACACTTTCAGAAAATCTAGAAAAATGAAAGATAAGCACAGCACTGCTTGTGTTTATATTTGGATACTTTCTTTGCAGTCATAGAAGACACAAATGAATTGCACAGAGCTTCTACATTACCTATGGAAAAAATGCTGACTCTTCAGCTGAAAAGACAGAGATGGTGTTATACCACATCTTTTGCAATAAATTACTACAAAAAATGCAATAAACATTTCACAAATTGAACACATTAACAAGCCATGACACGGTAGCTTTCAAACTTCATTGAAAAGAATCTTATCTGGAGGAGTAAACAATACTTTACAAACTCTAGCAGTACTGGAACTTGAAAATAAATCTCAGATAACCTTCACAAGAGGTGATGTAAGAAGCAACTAGGGTAAAGGAAACACGTTGGGGAGGAAAGAAAGATCAGCTACCAGAAGTGGTATCAGGACATTTTCAGAAAGAGATGTGCCACAAGGCTCTCTGCATAAACACACAACTTACAGCAATCCTAGAGAGTGAGACATTTTAACACAAAATGATAAGCTGTATATTCTCAGTTTGTTGGCATCAAGGTAGAAGATTTAAATGTTTGAATCAACTCAATTAATATAATACTGAAGGGCCCAACCTGACACATGTAGACGATTTGGACCATCTGAACAAGCCAAAGCTTTTTTCACACTGGCAGCTACAACCCACCAACACATCAGAGTAAGTACTCAGTGTGAGCTTGCAGTTCTGAATTTGAAGCGTGGGATGGAGTAACAGAGCCCTCCTGCAGATGTCCACAGAGAAGTGCAAAGACAGAGATGATTCCTAAATCCACGAGTACCTGCGTTTTCACTGACATGAGTTTTGGGAACCTTTCCTGTAGTGAAGTATGTATTTTAGAGGACACTGGCAGGTTGCTCCTTGAACATCTTCATCCAGCAAAAAGGAGAGTGAACATTTCTCATACATTGCTACAAAGAATTTCACTCTGTGATAGGAGAAGTAACAGCAGACTCTTTGTGATAGATACAAGCACAGGAACGAGTGTTGAGAATGTGAAAACCAATTTTTCTGAGTTTTACCACCAGTAGTTTCAGAACAGACATAAAATATATCGGACACTGGAGAGATTCTGCTACAATCCCAATTATAGGTGATGTTTATCTAAGAGCAATTACTTAAACTGTTATGCAACCAAAGCAAAACACCATAAATTTTATGCTAGCAAAGAGTTAAGTCTTCAAGCACAAAACTGACAATGTAGCAGAACTGCAGAAAGCTTGAAATAAGCAAGCACAATCTGGAGGTAAATTTGAAGCTAATCCCTTCTCCGAGCATCTGTTAGCTAGAAGAGCTGAGATCCTGCCTTAAAAGGTGGTCCACTCTGGAATGCCAAGAAGATCAAAGTCCCTTTTGTCCCAATTACACCTGATGGCTATCATGATGCTATACTGTGTGCATGCAAAACTTCAAAGCAGTCTTAAGGGCTTCTACAATTTTTCCCCCCCTAATAAATTTAACAAAACTCATTGTGTTAGCTAGTTTTGATTACCTCTGGACTTCTCTGAGAATACAAATGAAACAGATTCATGTTACACATTATCTGCACAATACTTCACAATGCCCAGACTCTGCACTATGCTGATTTTTTTTCTCTATCCATCTCCCTGCTTAGGAAATGAAGGGAACTATCCTGTCATCTGACTTCTTGAAGCAGGGTTTCTCTGTGATGTTTTCTAAAGCTGTACCACAACTTTCCTATTAGAGAAAACCTTATCTGTGTAATATTTTGAAATATCAGAATCCAACACAAGCTGCCATTTTTTAAACAGGACACAAACAGCCAAAGTGCCTCATTTTTCCTTTTTAGTTGCAAACATTCAAGCTAAGAGAAAGTCAATAGTTATTTTCTGGAGTGGCCAAGTGAACAAGCTGAAGTGTAAAGAACTGAACTTCTACTTACTAGCTGATTTTCATTTTTAACAGGAAAACAAGAACGTACTCCATCTCATCACAATAATCTTATAGGTATGTTCAAAACTATGTTGAAAGTGGAACAGGTGTTTTATTTACGGGTAGAAAATAGCTAGAGAGAGAAGAAAATTTGAGAGGGAGGGGATGGAATCCTGGAAAAAAGCAAGATGAAAGGAAAAAAGTGCATGCTAAACATAAGAGCATCGCTTGATCAGTACTAGAGAAGCCTATTGCATGGATTTTACAAATATAACTAGATGTAGTGATAATATGACATCAGACTGAAATGATATGCAGCACAACAATTTACTTAACTTCCTTTTATCACAAGATAATTTAGGAAAACCATTTTTTTTTTTTTTGAATATAGAAATGTTGTTTCTGTTGCTAAAAGGATTCAAGATTTGTGGCTTCCTTTTGAAGCATTGCTCCATTCAAGGGAAAGCTCAAGCTGAACCCAGGCAAGGTTGGTTCACTGCTGTCTATCCTGAATGACCTGAAATTTCCAGTAGTTCCAAGTGGCAAGTAATTTACATTAACTGTGGAAAAGGTGCTGTACCTTTTCTTTTGACCTGCTATAAAAACAGGAACATACTGTCTTTGGATACTAAAACCAGTCTCCTTTAATCAAGAGAAAGAAAATAATGTTATCAACATCTACTACATTGAATATAGAATATTTTTACATGTCTTATATGTTAAATATAATGAAAAATGAAAATCCCTTTTTTCAGATTAATTGAGTATCCGTTACTAGTAGCTACATTATTAAAAAGCTAGCATGTTTTACCAGCTTTTAAGGGCTGAGTAACCAACTGTGAATTACTATCCAAATGACTGTACAGTTTGGCTAATTGAAATTTGAGTGATTTAAGAAAACCCTTATCAAACCAGCATAATATTCTGCCTGAAGAATATAGGAAGCTAAGCATGAGTGAAGAACAATACCTATTTTTGAAACACACTACAAAAGGAAAATTGACAGGCAGATAAATACCTAGCTTGGAAAATAAAAAAAAAAAGAATTTAGAAGTCAGACCTACGTGCCTGATAGACACCACTGTGATCCAAGCAATTAATATTCTTTCCTCTCTTCCTGGCAAATAATTTTCTACCTGGGAATTGTTAACACTGTTTTCACATGCTACCATTACTTAAAAGAATAAAAAGAACATTATGCTCTAGCAGGATAAAAACCTAACTAAATTACAAAACCTGGCAATTAATCAACTGCATATGTGATGTATTCTTTGGTAAAGCAGAGAAAAATGTTTTGCTGGTCATCAACAGTAAAGTGAATTTCCACACTGATCAATCACTTCACACCTTCAATATTGAAAGCTGGCTTTCTGAATGTCTGATAGGAGGTATTTAATTTAAGTATTAGAGTGTAAACTTGGCACTGCATTAACTTGAAAAAGAGAATATGTCAATGGTAATGATATGGTACACTTGAAGAAATTGAAAATCTCTGAGAATTGGGATGAAACACACCTCATCACAGCAGAAGCTATTTTGTAATTTGACATTTTAGAACAGCAGCTTGTAAAAAGTGGATGGAAACTTTCTACAAACATAGCGTGTCATTTAAAACAGACCCAAATGGGACACCAGTTAAAGTCTACGTCCATAAGTAGACTGGTGATTTAGTTCATCTTAGCAGGAGTCATCTAAAGACCAGAAGCCAATTGTGCAAGCCCACACAACTTGTTCTCAAAAGACGAATTTCAGGCAAAAGCCACAGATCTGTCTTTATAACTCATTCAAATTGCTAATGGAATACTACAACTTTCCTTATTTTCAGTACCCTAAAGCAACACAGTTACTTGAGTTACATGGCAAGTTAAAAACATAAAGATCCCTCTGCTAAGAATAATTTAATACATCAAAGCACATTTTCAACCATAGACACTTTATTTCTACACAGAGAGCATGAAGCTGCAGGTGATAGATCACCTATCTCCCTTTCCTTAAAGCACTTTTCTTCAATACAGACATCAACTAGAGAACAAACTGAAACCATAACATTTGTTTTTGGGACTATGAAGATGTGCAAAACTTCTTTCTCTGGCTAAGACAAGGAGAACCGATTTTAATCTACAACATAAAATATCTAAAATGTATGCTATAAAAGCCTTCTACTTATACTAACATCTATGTCTGTATCATGTTTTATTTTAAAATAAAATTGTGTCAGAGAAGTCCCTTGATCCTTCTGATATTAAAACTTTTGGGCTGGTGCCTTGCATACATTTCAAGCATGTTATGACTACCATGATGTTTAACTACACAGGGATTATATGGGAATTATTAGAGGAAGTTTGATCTTTAAAGAAAAAGCAAATACTCAATCACCTTTGTAGAACCGATTTTCAAAGTTCTTGTGGATTTCTTTTCTTTAGACAATTTCAACATATTGTTCAGGACAGATTCACAGTAATGATCTGGCAAAACAAACTTTTATTAAAGTCAATTAAGACTGAGCTACAGTGAAAATTGCATTGTAGACTTTTGTCCAAAACTGAAGTAAAAATTATGATGCATGACTAGAAGGAGTACCAACACACAAATCTGTAAAACGAAACATTTTGGCTTACAGTTACAATTACACTAGAAGATAGTCCTTTTTATTGTTTATGGTGGAATAGAAGATGAAACACACTATTTAAAGTACTATTTATTGTGATTTTACAGTATGTGGATGGTTCAGTTTCTGCTACCAGATTGCAAAAATTAGTGGAAGGAACATGAACACTATTTATTTATTTCACCTTTAAAACAATGTTTAGCTAATTGTCATCTGTAACCAAAAAAAGAAAACAATAATTTTAAAAAAAGGACAAGTATATTTAAATTTATCAATAACAAAGCTCTTCAAAAACAACTTCCTGTATACTACAGTCCAGTTTATGAGGGATTGGTTTATCATAAATTTTTTTTGCAACTATTGGTCACTTACTGCATCCATTCCATAGTGCAAGAATGATGGGATTATGTAAAAGGAACCCTTGGCCCCAGCTAGAGATTAAGTAGTCAAGTCACACTCTTTCTATCCTGCCACCTTGAAAAAAATTTCAAAGCCATTGTAAATCCATGCTAGGGTTTTAAATACAGAGAGCTTTCAAAAGCCATCTGCAGAAGAAACCATGAAGTAAGCCAGCTAGCCATTTTTAAAATTTCTGTGGTTAATAATCTTTAGACACCCACAAAAAGCTTCAGAAAACTCAATTCTATCAGCTATTTACAAAATGATTGTAACACAAAATCAGTATTTAATCTAAAACCATAAGTACAAATCCTATTTGATAGATGAAAAAAATTAAATATCAGTTAACAACGTTCACCTCTTCTGACTTTATTAGTACTTATATGTTTATTAGAAATTACTTCATGGCTGGAACTATGGTAGCAGAATCAGTGCCTTTAATTTTTTTTCAATACTGATTAACTGGAAAGCAAGCCAAGGAGTACAAAAAGCCTTGCAACTTCACCCAGTCTTCCCTGAACAGACAGGAAACAAAAGGTAGATCTTTAAGTTATCAACAAGAAAATTATGCTGAAGATATTTCAAACAAGAATAGAGTATGTGCCAATGGAAAATACATTGCAGCTTATTAATAACTTTTTCTTTATTTCAGATTTTAATAAAATGAACTGCTACACAGCTTGCCTCCAGCAAGGTTCAGAAAATAAGAACTATTTTATGGTTTTCAGTGCAATAATACATGAATGCAACTCATGGATGGGAATCACCTAAAACCACCAAACAGTTCTCCTCTATAATCAAATCTCTCAAAGCCAGTTTTGACACACCCTAAGACACAGAAAACAGCAGTCCAAAGATTAAAAACTGAGTTTCTTCAAAACACAGATCTGAACAAGGACGCAATACTCCATTTCTTGGTGGACCACCTCAAGAATGACTTTATAGCTAACTGCAGTAGCAAAACTACACTGGAACCAGACACACAAGATTATTCTCTCCATCATCTGAATCAAACCTAAAAACTTCCTCCTTGATTTCTATGACAAAGAGAGCAACCTCCTCCCTTCACCACACCACCCCTTGACACAGTCCTGCTCCAAGGTCAGCTCCCCAGGAACTGCAACAGGCATGCAAAATATGTCACCTTGTAGCACAAACAAAGAGCCCACAGGCCACTTGACTACATAAAACCAGCAACTCTAGCACTTCTGCTCTCAGCAGAGCCACTCATCACACCCTCATCAGCCTAAGGATAAGCTCTGCCCAAGAGAAATACTCCCAGCAGGAAAAATCTTTTCCAAAGGACACAGATTTTGCACAGTAACTTCCTGTAGTAAAAAAAAGTGGACAAAACACAGCTATATCATCATCTAATGCACCTGTAAGTTCCTATTATAATAGTCAAAATAATATTTAGTAATAAAAACAGTAAAATCCTCCTCTCATAGTTATGTACTTGTCAACAGAAAAACTGAATGTCAACTGTATTAGCCATGTGAGACAAGAACACTCCTGTAATGAAGAATCTATATCTTTGGCACAGAATATGCTCCTCTGCTCATGAGAGGAAGGTAAGCCTAAGGATAAAGAAATCAACCTATGATCAGAGTGAAAAAAACAACAAGATTGTGAATTGTGCTAAATATTTTGTCTAGAGTCACTTTCTCAACTGTACAGCAATTTCTTAAAAAAAACCAACCCAACCACTTACCACAGCTAATTCAAGCTTTGTCTTCAATTTCTAGTATCTTGATTAGTCGTATTTCTACTCACTACATTTTATACTGTAGTATAAATGCTGTATTGAACATCATGGTCTCAAAATCAAGGACTTAGAAAACTGCCCTAATTATAACTACTAGTTCAGTCGTAACTTCTTAGATGTAAGCCTTCCTTCAGCCTTCCTTCTTACATGTAAGATGCAGTGAAATGATTCTAAGGTGCCCATACCTTCCACACCTTCACTGAATAGTTTCAGAAAAATCCAGCTAAGGCTGATTCCCAGCACAGAGCATTTCAGAGTGAGCAATTACATTTTTACACTTGTGAACAACTGGAAACAGGCTTGTAAAGAGGAAGGTTGAGTAACCTTATCTAGCAGCAAAGCTACTGGAGCTACCTGGAAGCTGTAAGCATCTGTGATTTCAGAAGCCCTTTAATTGTAATAATGCCCCATAGAAGTGTCAGGGCATAACTGCTGCAGCAGCACTTAAAAGTAGGCATACATGTGTAAATAAGTACCTATGTACACAGACACATAAATGTCACAAGTTATCTATCCTCTGTGTGAGCTAAATATTTATCTGCAAAAAAAGTCAGATATACCACACTACATCAGAATGTCAGGGTTTAATCATGGAGGCACTAAACTACATCCCACTACTTTTTCTCTTGGGAGTGATACAAAGCAAAATTATTAAATCACCAGTAAATAGTTATTAGCAGATGATAATACTCCACTTTCACAAACTAATGTGCGTCAGCAAAATATAGTTTAGGGAGGCAAACATTTTTTTATAGTGGAAAGGTCCAAACATTATGGGGAATATTTCAGGATGTGTTAAGAGTTGTTCACAAGGACTTGACCTCTAATGTCTGCCAATACACAACCTAAGTGGTTGTAACCATCTCCTTCACAAATCCCTGAAGAGCACTTTAATAATGATCTAAAAGTCCATATAACACTGCCTGTCTTAACTACCTTACTCAATTAGCTGATAGTACAAGTATTGCTAACAGTCGATTTATGAAATAACTTTGAGGGTTTATGACAAAACAAAGCTCAGTGAAGGTCATGCCTTTCAGAAATATTTGCTTGTCCTTGTTGTTCCCCTTGCTGCTTCTTGGACTGCTGCTGTGCACACGCACAGACATATGGCTGTTTCAGAAACATCAGTGATAAAGAGGCAGTTTCAGCCCGACACTGTCAAAACACAGTGTGTCTGCTTGGTCCAGCAAATACATTTATTTGTAAAATGCAGTATGCTGCAAATAAGCATGACTTCCGCCTCTGAGGGGAGTGTCTCATCTGGGAGAACAAAAGTCATCTGCATTCACTCTAGGTTTGACAAGTGAAAGCTACACCACAAAAGGGTGTCCAAAATATCTCTTTTGCAGAGCACATAATACGCAATGGCTCACCACTGCCACAGGGTGTCACAAGTTTAATAAAGTTTAACAGAATTCGAAACACTGCAAGGGAGGATGCAGGGAGAGTCCAATTACAGCTTAACAGAGGCTATTACCTTGGTTAACAGCATCAGCAGCTGGGAAATTTGTTATAAATTTTAATGATCAACAGCAGCTACAAGCAGGACTGAGGGCAGTGAAATGACTATATTTCACAATAGCTATCCACTTTAATCAGTTACTTCTAAATAAAATCTTCTAAATGTCTTGCTTCTAACTCAACATTTGTACCTACTTAGTCTAGAAATTGTTATCATTAAAAATAGTAAGAAATCCTTCTTCAGAATAACCACAAATTTCTTACTTTCAGAGGTCAAAAGTAAATGAATAACTCATATATCCACTAAATTATTAATACTTTTGACAGCTATGTTACTTCTGCAAAGGGATCATAATTGGTTTTTTAATACTGGTCCTTTCTTGGAACAGATACATTTCATTTAGTAATACAGAAACAAGAAAATATCGGGGGGAGGATGGTGGGAGGAGAAGGAGGAGATGAAATGTACTCAGATGGGTGAATTTTAACTATTGGAAGAATATACCCCACACACCCAGTTTGGGATTTTCATATACATGTGCGTGTGTACACAAACACACACACACACTGTACTGTGAATGTGCTCTCAACTCCATGCCAACCCTTCACCCCATTTTTCCAAGCAGTTCAGCAGGATTGTTTGCTTACATCGAGCTTCACCAACTACTCTAATGCTTGTGTGCAGTCACAGCTCTCTAATTTTTAGAAAAGTATTTAAATGTCAAAGAGACTGAAAATGGATACTGCAAAGGCAGCCTATTGCTACAGAATGTGAAGAGAACATAAGAACTTAAAGCCAGACACCTTTGACCCTGCACCTCCAGCCTAACAGACTGGTTTTTACTAGACTCAGAATACAGGTACTCAATAGATCATGGCAGATCAGAACATTTAAACACACGCAAAACTTGTTTAAGTCTCTTTCCATCTGACAAAACACTTAAGTCTGTGCTCAGCCCTACAGACACACTTATGCTCACTAAATTAAACCAGAATTTAAGCAGACCAGGATTAAGCATAATTTGAAGATCTCTCTTCCAAAAAAGCCTTTTAGCATGCTTTCTTAGCACAGTTATTTTATCACATTTGAAAATTAAGTATAAAAATGATGTGTTGTATATACACACAGATTGTTCTCTCTCAATGGCACAGCACAGATAAATTCCTAGGCCATTTTTTGCATTTTCCCCATATTCTGCATTCCAAAGTTAGGTCAGGGAGCATGGTTTCCTGATTTGGCTTTCTGCTTTTTTATATTTGATCTTCAAAGTGGCTTCAATTTAAATTTTGTTCCACCTGCCTTATCTCATTTTTTTGCTAACTAGTCTCTGCTAAACTTTTCTCTTTTGTAAATTAGGTGAAGCTAGTATAACTCAAAAAACTCAGATGAAGTCAGTGGATTTATCCTGATTATAATTCAGAGAACCTATTTAATTTTTATTAATGTATAAAAAAATTACAAGCCTGGCTGATTTTGAAGTAGTGCTCTGAGACTACTAAGCACCAGTCTTAGCTACAACATACACATTGGACAAGCAGCAATGCTTTCATTTTTAAATATATATACACATACACACACATAGGTACACACTATTAAGGGAAGACAGAAAAATAATCCTGATATTCTTAAAAATTGAACACATGGTAAACTGACTGAGGTTTTTAAAATAAATACTGTAAGCCACTATTTGATTTATGGAAAGGGTTTTTACTAACATATTCTACAATCACATTAATGAATTACCATTCTGAATTATAAGCCTGTTTCTCATTAATGTCAAAAATATGTAAGTAAGAATTTCAAGATTTTTCACAGCTGCAAGCCATAGGTTTTTGTCACTCTATGACAGCTTTTTGCTGATGAGGCAAGCTATTTTACTCTGCAAAGTTACAACTAAATCCTCTTCCTTTGGTGCTGTTTTTGAACAAGCCAGTGATGTGATCACACTTGTGTCACTAAGCTTTTCCTATAAAATACATGGGGTTTTTTTGTTTGTTTGTGGGGTGTTTTTTGTTTGGTTGGGGTTTTTTTTCCCTGTTTAAAACAGATATCAGACAAGTATTACAGATTCCTGGAACAAGAAAAATACTTGTTGCCATGCAGTAAAACACTTCTATCCTTCACTATCCTAGGACTAAGAAAAATATTATAATGAAGAACTCCCTGAATGCCCAGAAACGTACCAAATTATATGCAACACAAACAGACTTTACATCTCTAATGTCAAAAACGCCAGATCAGTGTCTTTTTGTTTTAGTTCTCTAGGGTGGTTGAAAAATCATGACATGAAAATGTTCTAACAAAGCTGTTTGCAGCATGGTCAGAAGATAATAGATTCCCTCCTCCCTAACAATAAATAATCTCTTCCTCCAAATCATAACCTTAATCCAAATATTGGACTGACAGCTTCCACAAAGAAGGAAGAATAGATATACAATAATGGATTTCTAATCTCCTAAGGAAGCACAGCTTCACAACTTAAGGAAGCCAAAAATAGAAAGTCAGGCCATCAAGGTATCACCAGAGGTGATTATTTTTCACATTTACAGTGATCTTTCCCCAGATTCTGTAAAGACCTGAAATTAATGGAACATTAGCAATGGCCTATTAGAAATATCTGAGTGAAAAAGGATCTAGTGACTTGCATGGCCTGAAAAAGCATAATCTGGAGAAATTTATTTTACTTCCTTCAGATTTACACTTCCTAGAGAGAGCTTATCTTCTATGTTTCTAATTTTTTCTCAACTTTAAGGCTGTAATTTTTTATGCCCATTGAAAAGCTTCTACAACTTGAACCATCCATAGGCAGACATCAGAAGGCATATACTGGACTTTTAATCATTCCTTCCTTCACTGACAACTGCCATTTTTCCATGATGAGGAGAATGCAATTACATTATTATAATTTTCTAATTAGCACTATGGTATCTAACACTTTTAATAATCAAGCTGATACAGGAATGATCATAGAAAGGAAATAAACAGCACATGAGAAACAGTAATATGATCATAAGTTCTAGTTCTAATCAGAAGAAAAGCTTTGGCATTCACTTAAAAGGAAAGCATAATAAATCAAAAAGCCCTATTACTCCATTAGTTCATCTAAACAAAAGATGTGAAATTAAGAATGTGTATTAACTGTTCTTTTGAATTCAACATTTATTTCAAACTGGAACAACATCCATGAAATGGCACAAACAATGCAGTAATTGTTGACATGATATTTGTAATAGAGAAAGCCAAGGTATTAACAGTCTTTTATGACAGTAAAGATTTCATGAAGTTCCTTTTAAAGACTATTTTTTAAAATAAAAATAAAAGCATAAATAAAAAAATCCTCATAAATAAAACACTGAAGAGATTTCAGCTTCCCACCCCAAAACATTCTTGCTGTTGAGTCAGATAGCATTTTACAGGGAAGATACAGAGCTTCCCTTTGAGGAAAAAAGGAAAGAATGCAAATAATTAGCCACCCAGGAGGCATTTGTTTCACAATATTTTTGTTACTCCATGGCTTCCATTGTGATAGGATTTGTGAAGACTTATAAGCAGCCTTGGAATATAGCTTCTAATTCAACAATGCTGGCTTGTCATAAGTAACCCTCATTTGTTACTTGTTACTTGTAACTCTCAGAAATCATCAAGGTCGTTATGTTTTGCTTGACGATTTCAATGGGCACAGAAAAGCCACAATTTTATTTGTGGTACAGTTGGAGAATTTGAGCTAAAACCAGCAATTATATAATGCTGTTCTCACTTCCATTTAAAGGGACAAATTTGTTGTTGTTTTAAAAAACAGAATAGAATATTTACACCTCATTTCAAACTTGCAGGTACAAGTAACTGAGTAAAAGGAGAATTCTGAAAGCTGATTTTTAAAAGACCTAAAAACATAAGCCCAGATGGAAAAATGTCATAAGAATTCAGCAGAATTCTATCCAAAGACACTATGAAATATAAATAACAGAATCACAGAACAGTTGAAATCACTGAGAGGAACAGAGGTGCTTTCTTTATGAAACAATGAAAAACATTTTCTTATAACCAAAAAAGTAAAAGTGGCTCTCAAAAGACTATTATCAGTAGATTTTTACAGTATCTAGAATCACAGTCTAGAAACAAAACACTGACATCAAAGCACGAGAAAGCCAAGTTAGAGTCTACTGGAAAAATCACAGAGCAATCTTCATACAAAAGTTTATCCTTCTAGGACAGGACAGGATTTTAATTTAAACAAAGAAAACCTGACCCATTTTTTAATGATCTCAGCAAGAAAGACAGAGACAGAGCAGGTAAGACAACCACCCCAATCTATCCATAATTAGTTAGAAGGTGTTTCCTCCATGACATGCATATTACTGGGACAATGCACAACAGCCTTAGGAAGGTTCCTGTCTTTTTTCTCAGCAGGTTCCAGTGCGAAAGTGCCAACTTCCAAAACACATACACATAGAGTGTACATGTATTTAAGTTTCTTGATTTTGCTGGATTATCTGTACAGTACTCAAACACTTCAGTATATGGATGTTCTGAAATAAATCACATGGTGGTTTTGCACAATTTCATTTCAAACCTTTAATTTTATTAAAAAAAAACCCTGCTACACATTTTAGGAGAATCCCTCACATAACCTGAAATTATTCATTGTATCTTCTAGATAGTTTCAACTTACCTGCTTATCTGCTCCAGAACAAGTACTTTGACTTATTAAAAAATCAGTACACTCAAGAGAAACCAAACTATACATCAACTGTAAAACTTCATACTTAGAACTTTAAGAGGATCAAATGAATCCTTATTCAAATGAACTTCTATTGCACTTTCTCTACTACTTCATCTGTAATGCAAATAGACATGTATAATTAAAGAAAATACAGTAAAAAGAAAAAGCACAATATTTGAATTTAATTGGTATACATTTAATTTTATTCGTCAAATCCACAACTATCTGAAGCAACAGAAATGCATTACTACTGAGTCACAACTGGTATGTAAGCCTCACTGCTTCAGCTCCTGCTAGTCCCCTAACACACCTTCTGGTTTTGGGCCTAAAACAATTAAGGCTTCCCTAGCAAAGAATAACTTCATTCCTTCCACTGGTCCAGGGACTGCAGAAGTCTTCATCTAACTGATATGATGCTCTAAGCTGGTCTGATTTAGAGCAATCATTTTCTTTTGGAGGGAACTGATTTACTACAACTGCAGCCACTGGCCTAGCCATGCTCTCAAAGTACCACTTAGAACAAAAGTCATTATTTGAAGCAAAAGAGCTTTAGACAACACAAATATGCTGTCATTTCCAGATGAAAACATCCCCATCTCAAATAAAGATGTTATTACACTTTAAACAAACACAGGGCTACGACATCCATCAAATTAATGACTCAAAAAACACATTAAAAAACAGAGGCAAAGGACTCCAGAATTAGTATATGCTCCGAGAGAGAGCAAGTAGAAAGAAGATTTCTCCTATCTATAAATCTAACATAATTGCAGTTAAATATCTGAAAAAAGGATAATTTATTGCACTATTGTAGTTCTAGTTTACATAGACGTCTTCCAATCATTATAAAAAATCTTTGTAAACAAACATCTAGATTAGTGTTACAATTATTAAAAATGAAAATTAAGTCTCTAAGCAAACCTACAATTCTGCACTCAGGAATTCCAATTCTTCTTCACCTCAAGGCATCCTCCCAGTTATTAACAAGTAGCAGCACCTCAACAGAATCAGAGGACAATGAAAATAATCAGTTTTAATAGAGAACATTACTATCATACTGTGTATAAACCAGTTTAGGAAGAAACCATACAAAAATTTCATGGCTGTCAAACACTTCAGATTTACAGGGTAGCATTTCTTCCAAACACCGTAAATCTTATTTAAGTATACTTCTCAATTTCTATTCCACACTCTCTATTTAGAATTAACTATGCTTTAATTTGGAATGGCTCCACTCAAAAACAAGAAAAAAGTTCTGGTTTACATACTGGAATTAAAAAGCAATTCCACAAGCTCATTCATCTCAGACTAAAAACTCAGAAGAAAGAATTTTCAGATTTTTTTCCCACAACATAGTGATTTCAGGGAATTGACAGGCAAATCAAAGTCTCTACAGCAATACTACTTGGAAGTCCCAAATCAATTATTGACCATTCCTCCAAAGCACTCCTTGCTGAGCTGAAGAACTGCAGAGGTATGGTGTCTGGCTAGGAAGCCATACTCTGTGCCCTTCTCTCCTACATCTCAGCACAAAAGTGGCAGCTGGCACAACTGGAAGGTCGTGGCTTTGCTCAGCCCCAAAGGAGGTCCAGGAACTGTGTGCCTCATATTCCCATCTCTGTTGGGTGGTGTGGGAGATGGCTCAGGGGAAAACTGACCCTGCCTTAGAAAGTCAGAGGGAGTGAGGACCTCCCTTCTGACAGATTTGGAGAGTCATGAAAGAAGTTTGTAATTAACTGAGGGGAAAGGGTAGGCAAAAGAGAAAAGCAAATAAACATGCGAAACACAGAAGGAAATACTGAGCTTAAGCAAGGGTATAATTTTATGGCTACAGATATGGGCTTAAGAAAACACTGTTGTCATCTGGTTAGGAGTGAAAATTGCCAGTGGGACTGAAAATGTGATAATTTTTAACTAGCACCAGCATTTCAAGAATAGCAGTGGTTTTGAGCAGATATCTGGGCCCAAGAAACAGATTTAAATCAGTCTGTCCAGGAGAGCTTAACTCACATTAGCTGGAGAAAAGACAATGCACTGAGCCATCTGGAGCATGGCTCTACCACTTAGGAGAGAAGTAAAGGTCACATCTTTTCATTCCACTGCAGTTAGAAAAAAGCTACACACAAAATTCAAAGGTGGATCTCAATGGTGTGGAAAGGAGGGAAACAAGAAGTCTTTAAGTAACTGGTCAGCATGAACCACACTTAGAGAACCTTCCCAGAGATCAGCACTTCCTTACTTCTGAGACTCTAAGAGAAATATTCATTTATGTGTCACTAATAATGTAAAATTTACTTGAAAAGAAAAACCAAATAATGATCAGCACATATTTAAGAGACAGAATGGTTTTACAGTTAAGATAGAAAAATGTGCACCTTTGGCACTTGTTGAACATACACAATATGCAAGGATTTCTAAATTTTTCCTGAAGTTTTAAGGCTGCAGAAATCCTATGGTGCTGGAAAAAATTAGTTAAAAACCTGTCTAAAGGCATCTACTTCTATAACTACTAAATCACAGGACTGTTACTCAATTTTATCAGAAGTTCTGCTCTCATCACAGCCCACAGAGGTTTGAAATTCTACTGAATTGCACTTCTTGACAGAAAAGATGAAGTTACTTTGGTAGCATCTCTGAGTTTTCACTTAAATCTTCTGAAGATATTTTGAAGTATTGGCAGCATGGGCAGAACTTGAAACACTCTTTGAGGATTTGCACTCATAAAATTTTATTTAAATAATATCCCATGTAGGCGTTCAGAAATTTTAGCCAAGCTTTTTAGCTCACCAAAATGTGACCTCTGAAATGAAACACTTACATAACTGGTTTTATAATAATGAGATTATTCCTTTAATAGCAGAAGAAAATTTCCAAAGATTTCCAAATCCTTTTCCCCAACATAGCCATAGCAGTTCTAGATCAAGGCATGACATCAGTAGGTAGAAAGGTATATAACAGGTTAGGAGCGACACTGGAGTGGGAGGAGGGAATCCCTCAGCCTTGAATTAGCACAGACCCCCAGAAAGGGAATTTGCAGCTACACCAGCCCAAACAGAAAGGAAATGTCTGAATCATCAGAGAGCCCTCCCATGAGGAGTTTGTCCTTGAGGGCAGAATTAATGAAAAAGACTTCATGAACTGTAAAGACAATTAGAAAAAAGTGGTAGATTTCTGCACTGCAGGACAAGCAAGCGCCCCTTCAGAGTACAGAAGGACACCCACAAGAGGCAGAGGGCCATGCCACCAGCAAACACTGCCATGGAACCACGCTGCAGCATTTACAGAAATCATCTGAGAACTTCTGAATGTCAGACTGAACCTTCAAATTAAAAAGGATATGAAAAACAAAAGGAAAGATATATTTAGGTTAAGATAAAAAGGAATCATACTGCTTTTTTAAATTTTGTTTCAGTTGTTTTTACGTACAAGACAACTAAAGCTTCACCAGGTAGCTTTGCAGTGCAGAAGCAGCCAATTCTTGCACTGCATTTCATGGACTCACAACATCAGACACGTAATGCAGCTCAGTGAGAGGTGATCTGTGAGGGTATTTCACATCCCATCAAATGAGAGCTGTGAACTTCGCCTTAGAGATCAAAACCACACACCACTATCCAACCTTGCAGTAATTTCATAAAGACACAGAGAATATGCCATGTCTAAAAATACAGTAATTATTTCTAAACTGGAAAGTTTAAAACCTGATACCTGTACAGAAATATAGCCTTTAGTAAAATCTGTTTTCTCTCTGAATCAAGACTTTTTCTGTTTCTTTGCAATACAGAAAGTTCAAGGAAAGATTTGTTATAAATGTTCACAATACATGGCAGCAAGAGATGATTGTAAAAGAGGTTTCAGCACCGAAAATTTGATGTCTCGTGTAGAGATACCATAAAACAAAGACAGGAATCAATGAAATTAAATTATTTAATTAACAGCAATTTGTTCTACAACAGTTTAAAATATGGATGAGACAACCAGCTGCTAAACAGAACAACTCATTAAATAATTTAATTGGATTAATTATTTTCTAGTTTTTATGTAATTTACTTGTATGACACATAAGTCTGTGATTTATACTCAAGGTAGAAATTAATTATGTCCTTTGGTTCCATTTTTAATAAAATTATTACTTTGTTTCTAGCTGGAAGTGTTTTATAAACACTCAGCTTGTGATTATTTTCAAGTACTAGGAAAGGCAAACTGGCTATAGTGCTCCCAGAAGGGGATCAGTATGTACAATGCAATCAAATACTTATTGAAAAAAAAGTCCTAGGGAGGTTTTAAGTGGGATGTGCCCATACTGCAATTCTATTATACGGGGACAAGAAAACATAAGACAACCTCTCATTCATGCAGGACAAATAGTGCGCCAAAAGCACAAATTATGCCTAATTACAGGGTATAACTCTGTCATCTTTCTTTTTATAACCTAGCCACTTACACACTTTGATTTTTACTTCCATTTGGGTTTATTAACATCAAAGCTTTGTCATCACTTATCTGTTTCTACAGACTTTTTTACCTGAGGCAATAAATAAAAACTTCTTTGCATTGCAGCTTTTCGGATGCAAGGAAGGTTTAGTCTACATTGTTCTTATGATGTTTCAGGCTTATTAAACTTTTGTATGTTGTTATAAAGTTTATTGCCCTTGGCATACTAATCTTAAATGTACTATAATTAAACTGACTCTCATTGCACATAAATGCATTAGCACTATCCCATGATAAATTTTATTCTTACTCTTAAGGCTTTTTTTCATGTCATTACACTGTCTTGCATAAAAGTGTAACAGACAATTTAGTCTAATGCACTGTTTAGCTTTTTGTCAAACATAAAATGGCAATGAATTTTTAATAAAGCTATATGGGGTTTCTTCTCTATAGAGACTGCAGCAAAAAACCAACAGAGATGACCATCCTTGAAGAAATGGAGAAAGTAAAGTTCGTCTGAAAGGCTAAAATAGTCTGGACAGTCATGTCTCAAATTTAAATCTGAGAAAGATGAGAGACAGATTAAAGGTAAGATTATACAAACAATGCATTGTTTAAAACTCAACTGAAGGTAACAACTGCTAGAATTCAAATTCCTGCTCAAGCATTAAAGGGATACTTCAAAACAAATGTCCCTTGAATCAAATGTATTATATTTGAATCAACAGAAGAGTTTATCACTTTCATTGTCCAATATGAATAAGATCTCCACAGTCTAGAACAGTCTTTTAATGTTATTTCTAGTCCTCCCCTCTCTCCCCATTACAATAAAGAAAAGATTTCCTCACTTTTTCTCAAAGGTGAATTCAGCTAGGGTGCTGTGTAAATGTAACTGCTGATGTTATGTCACTTTGACTTGTATACTTCTGTTCCAGGCAGTCATTCAATCAGAAACCTCTAGAAAAATACAGGTTAAAGACACAATGTCAAAAAAAAAAAGAAAAAAAAAAGATCCACCTTACTCTCAAAAGTGGGGAAATCTATAGCTATGCATCTTTAACCAGCTCTTCAAAGCCTAGCAATAACAAAAATTCAAAGATTTCTCATGCAACCTACTTAATTATTTCATTAATTGCAATTCAGAAAGGTTTCTCTAATACTTCCTTTGAGCTCTTCTTGATGGAGTTTCGACTGCTGTTACTTATCAAGGCCACCATCAATACAAGCAACTATTTCTTCATTTCTTCTGCAACAACCTTTCACATATTAGAAAACCATACTCTTCTTCACTCTTTCCTTCCACAGCTAAACAAATGAAGCATCCTCTAAGAGATTCCTTCTATCTTCTGATCACCTGTGATGCCTCCGTTCAACCTCAAAGTGGTTCAAGTCTTCCTTGCAACATCTCTGCCAAAGAAGAAAACAGTGTTCCAGCAGAGAATTCAATAGAAGTTCAACTTTGCTCATTTCATTGGTTCTTCTTCTACCCGTACATACCAGTGGCAGGATTATCTCTTGACACAACATAGTGCTAACAAATGAAAAATCCTATCAAATCCTTTTCTGAAGGACTGCTGTGATTCATGGGTAAGTGCCACTTCTCATCTTCACAGGATTTCACCTTCTCATGTGCAGACTGTTTTTCCAGTTTTGCAAGATCTTTCTGAAATATGGTCTTGTTCTCCAGTCGTTCTCGAGTTTTGTGTCATCTGAAGTGTGACTGCAGCTACCATGAAGTACATCAGGTACAAAAACAGAAAGAGAACCAGACCTGGAGAAAACTCCTGCTCGATATACCTTTCCATTTTGAGAGCATCAACAGAAATACTAATCCAATCAACTTTGCACTTACTGTACACTAATTTCTCCTAGATCACATTTTTCTGCATCATTTATAAAAATGTTACACAAGACAGACTTATGAAGGGCTTTAAACAAAGTAAAAATACATAACAACTACTGCTTTGTTTCTATTGACAGGTTCAACTGTTTCATCATACAGAAAAACTAAATTAAGATTATTTATTCTTGGTAAGCCCATGCTAGCAATTGTTCATATCTTCATTATCTCGCACGTAAATAAAAACAGTTTATGGTTTGTTTTTTTTTTTTTTTTTTTGGGCATCAGTATCAGGATAGCTGAACCCTCCCTCCTTGACTCCTCTCCCCGCTTTGACAACTGGTACATTTATCCTTCCCAGTCATCCAGTGTTTAATCCACCTTGCACCATATTTCAGAGATTAGGCTGCTATAAGATAGCTTAGGAGGTGATCTGTTAATGCAAATAGCAAATGTTGGCAGCACTGATCCCAGATGAGTTAGAGGATATAGTTTTACCCTCCCTTCTTATATTTCCTACATAGGCACCAACTGGAAAAGAAATCTCAAGAAAGGCAACTTGGAAGACAGAACTTTTCCAAGAAGCAATCTGTTTGCCTCCATACCCTCAAGAAAGCTACTGCAAAAATACTGCATTAATTTGAAGTCATCTAAACTTGGTAATCTCCTTGTTTTTTGTCATGCATCTCACCTGCATCTATATCATTAGCGATTTTTTTTCTTCACTTCAGTATCTTCTGGAAATCATAAACTGGTGAGGTAAATCCAACAGGATTACAAGCACCTGCACCACCTTTTCCACTTCAGTTCCAGCACCAGCAGTCATGTGGCAGAGGCATTCTGATACACACAAATCTGGCAGGAGTGTATCAATATCTGAAATTTGCTTCCACTTCGAAGGTGTTAACACATAAAGAAACCCTCTGCTTTTTCTATTCTGTCTTACTGTACTTTCCTAATTTAAAATTGAGACAAAATCTTTCATTTCTATTTTAATCAACTGTTTAATTTCATCATTATAATTATTGAACACCATCCTTTTAACTACCTTAAGATTGGAGGGTCTTTAATACTTTCCATAAAGCTTAATTTGCTTGACTTCTAGCATTTCTCACTATCCCCTTTCACCTTTATGTATTCAAGTTCCTATATTTGGAACTATAATTTGGTTTTTGAGGTGCTTATTTTTCCCTTATATTTGGAGTCATAGAATAGTTCCAGTTGGAAGGGATCTTTTAAAGGTCACCTCCTAATACAACTCCCCTGCCATGAGCAGGGACATCTTTACATCAGGTTGCTCAGAGCCCCACCAATCCTGACTTGGATTGAATGTTTCCAGAGATGGGCCATCTTCAGATCTCTCTGGGCAACCTGTTTCAGTGTTCCACCACTCTCATTGTAAATAACTTCTTATATATAAAATAATTCAAACATTGTCCAGTTTAAAACCATAAACCCTTGTCCTGTTGCTACAGGCCCTGATAAAAAATTTTGTTCCCATTACTCTTATAAGCCTCTAAAAGGCTCTCTCAGCTTTCCCAGGAAGTTTGTCTTTTTAGTTTGGTGTTGAAACTCCAATTTTCTATGCTTAACTGAGCTCCCGTACTCTTAAATCACTGCATTATTTAATTTTTCAAAGTTTGTGCTTGATTTTGAAACTAATTGAAAACAAAATTCCTGTGCATTTTTAAATTCTATTATTGTTTTACATTCAAATTTATTTTTACATACATATACACCATTAGTCAAGCTTCTACAACATCCTCACTGAAGATTTAGTCTACAAGTAGCATATTCCTTTGAAAGCACACAGCTATGATGTGAAAATCATGACTGCTGATACACCCAGTACACACAGGCTTTGCCACTATTATTAGCATTTGTTTGCTGGTTAATAATTGGGAAAATTATTGTAGGATTACTCAATTTTGCATGAAGCTGGATGGGGAATGCTCACACAGCTTGGCTGCAGGGAGAACAGCAGCTCTTCATGATGGTGAAAATAGTAATAGAGGTGGCCACATTTTCAGCCAACTTAGTAGAGAAGAGAAACTGCCCGTAAAGTAAATCTCACCTACTCATTGCTTTCTACCATTTGTGACCTAGTCTCATCTCTTCCTTTACAGCTATATTCTCACTTGATTAACTTTTTCCTCCGTGGTAAAAATATGAGGCGCAGAAACTTCTATGTCATTATTTTAAACTTGGAACTTCTTCCTTGCTCGTAGTTTATATAGTTTACATTAGACTTTCTGTCCCAGAATCCAGAAGCAATTTGTCTCAGGCATTTAGCTGGGACACATCAATGTAATCTTTTTTCAATTGCTTTCCAGTAACTGAAGAGCCCCAAATGTCCATCACTATCACAAATAACTTCCTGATTATGTTGCATCTTGACCTTCCTTCTCTAAGATGTAGGACAGAAAAAGCCACCACAACATCAACACCTGGCTTCAGCCATTGTCCACAACTTGCACTCACTTGTTTCATCACTTCAGCAGAAAAATGGCAATGTGATCCACTGCCACAAAAGACAACTCAGAGACTTCCAGCCTACACACAGAGCACAATGCTTTTCTTTCAGCTTGTGTCCACATATATGATTCTCATTCTGCAAAAATCCTATCCCTTTTTGATTATAAGTTTTAGATCCATCAACTTCTTCATTTTGCACATTGAAAATCCATTGGCCAGGAGCTGACATTTTGATTCAGGGCTTATTATAGGCATTATGCTAAATATTATAAATTTAATACCTCTGTCATTGGGAATTAAACAAGAAAAATCCTAGAGTATGGGTGCCATGTTGCCTTCTCACATGAGCTCATGACACCACAAATACTTAAGCTTAATTCTGGAACTCGTTAAGAAAAAACAAACAAGGCAGCAAATAAGATTCAAAGATGAGCTACAAAAATGATTCTATCTTGTAAAACACATCTAGAGCTGAATCTATTTTTTCCATCTAAAAAGAACAGAGAGCAATTTATTTTAGTGCTGTTCTTACCTAGAAAAATATTAAAGTTTCTTTGTTTTGACATGTATAATCTACAGTCCTAACAAGATTAAACAACAAGGAGATGCAAGCTTCAGATCGGGGAGGGAGCATAAACAACAGTAAAGTGGTGAACTGATGATATCTGTAAGAATAGCAATGAAGATGGCTTTCTTAAGCCATACAACAAGCCAGCAAAAAACAACTAAGTGTTTAAGATGGAAATATATACCTTGCTCTTTCATGCCTTGTAAAAATAATGTAAGACAGGTAGCATTGGAAAAGACTATCACTGCAACTGGCTGAAGTACTGAAATTCCTATACATCTGAAGGCTAATGCACACTATCTGCCCAGGGCTGGGAGCCTAAACATCAAGCTTTGTGCACATGAACCTCCTGCCACACATGCCCACATACAGCTGGAACCACACCAGGCAGCTGCCTTAAGCCATGAACTACCTTACCTGGAAGGATGGCTCTCTTCCTCTCACATACAGTGCACAAGAGATTTTTTTTGTGATAAAAATCACAGTTATTTTATTTTTGAGGACTTAAATACAGTCAGATACTCTGTGTCTTTGTGTGTACATGCACACACACATAAAGAACTATATATTAACAGGTGTACTCAGAGTCCTATTAACTGGATAATAATAGCACTGGTATAAACTACTTATGAAGCACATTGTACTAATTACTTTTTGTGCATGTTTTTTCTCAATATTCTTGAAAATTAAAAAACCTGACCTTTAAAAATATCTACCTGCTCTCTAATTATCCTTGAAACAGAGAAGTAAAATTTTATTAGAAATAAAAACTCTAGAATAAAGTTCAGAAACTTTAGAGGTCATGCTGATTCCATGTCTTTATAACATTTGGCAAACATTAGACTTTTAAGTGAGTTCTAAATATATATTGCTTTGGCATACATAGACAGATGAATTGCGTAATTTTTTTCAAGGAAACCAGCAATTTCTTACTCTCAGACAACCTGTGTTTCAGAGTATTTCAAACTTAGAGCAGCAATGCCTATCCACAAACACCACCAAACACACAAACCCACAGACACCACTAACCTGGGGATCTGCTTATAGAATTTATCTGTACTGTCTTCTCCACTTCACTGTAGGACCAGGCAACTGTGAGAGACTGGCAAATTCATGGCTCAGACAATCAACCATTTCCAAAAGTGGCAAGTGCTTCGCTGACAATGCCCAAAGTACCAGCCCAGGTGCAGAAAGGGTGCACACCCACCACTGGAAACGATATTGTTGCATTCTATAGCTAACAGTAACCCAAACAGCTATATTTTAAAATTTGCCAAGTACCTTATTCTACCTTAATGCTCTAAAGCTTGCAGGTAAACACTTGTTATTGAACCTCCTGAGAATTTTGTTGTTTCTCCCTTGAACTGTCCAGAGTAAATCAAACAACCTTCCCCTACAGCTGCCGACTGGGTTGGGTCACAAGAACAACACTCTTGTGATTTCAACTGCTACAAAACTAGTATAAGCTTACATCCTAAACCAGATTTACATGTACTTTTCTTCAAAGATACATACACTAAAAAGAGTAAATGCACAAGAAAAGACATTACTTTTGTTGAGTCATTTCTTCTCAACTGATGAGGGTCTGGGAAACAACTACACGTAGAATGACAGACTAAATGTAGTTAAGCGTAAAATATTAAATGAAGACATAAAGATGTTCTACCTTCTTTGATTTCTAACAATGGGAGTGCACCTCCCATTAAACTTATCCACTCTAATTTGATTAAATCATTGCCATTGTTGAGAGAGAACTGCTGAAGCACAGAATTAACAACAGCAGTTTCAGATCCAAAAGCTATTAAGAAAGGCAGTAAATCAGACAATATTTGAAAGGGAAGACAACTGGAAAAATAGAAGTAATTCAGAATCAAAATATGTAAACAGATCTTCAGAAATGTTAAGACAGCTTCAGAGGGAAATTAAAGGAGAAAATTAATTCATTAGACATCTAAAGTAATGCAAATAATAGGAATAAGTGAGCAGTAAGATTCTATACAGATAGGAAACTAGTAGAGAAATGTGTGAACACAAATACATTTTTTTTCCATAAAAATTTTAAACAGAAGTTCAATATGATAAATAGGAACCAGATTGACAACAGAACATTGAACAGCACAAGAAGGACATCAGAACGAGAGAATTAGGTGGGTGACAGTCATGGTTAAAAAATGTGACCAGAGATGTAAATGACATTTCCCAGGTCGTAACACCAGCAATTAAGGTTCAGCCAGCTTGTTGAGCTCAGTTTTGGCAAAAAATGTGCTCCACAGTAGACAGCGTAAGGACAAGGGAGTTTGAGACACAAATTTTTAATGCTCCTACAAGGCAGAGCTAATTGCACATTGAGAAAAAAAAAAAGTTTTTAATAGCTGAAATTCAATGTATATAAGCTGAATGTAAATTAATGAAAGAGGATGGAGGGACATAATGCATAAAACCAGACAGAAATACATAAAAATTAGCAAAGGTGATTCGTGGTTTTTAAACATAGATGGTTACAAAATGGGAACAAGGGGAAATCCAAGCAGCAGAATATCACTTTTAATATTAAAAAATATTAATTTCTTAATAGAGAAAATTGCTCACAGAAACTCACCGAGAAAGACCACTTACTCAACAACATAAAACTCTTACTGACATAAGAACTGGCAGCCATTACCATCATAAGAACATTATATCCAACAGAGACAGCTCAAATTCTAAGACACCCTTAAGAACATACTACCTGAAGTGCAGCACAGTTTCACAGACTAAATCACTACACTCACTGCAGTGTGCTCACTGCTGTTCCTTTTCCTCAGGATCCCTCAGAGGCAGTAAGGCAGCAAATCCTGGGCCACATATGCTTTCTAAATAGGATTAGAATTTATAATATATCCTTGTTCACCTGGCAACACAGGAATGATATTTTTTGCTACCCTTATAGATGCAGATATATTAGCAAGGTTTCAGCTTAGCTGAGAAAGCTTACTGTTCAAATTTGGTTCAGATGACTTTAACAAAGGACTATGCAAAATGTGCTGGTCTGCAGGTAACTGCAATCCTTCCTGGCTTTGAAATCTCTACCAAATTTAACAATTATTTGAGCATGTCTGTTGAAATTGCAACAGAAATGAAGCACAATACTTACACTCATAGAACCTACCAGATTGCTGGTTAGGTAAAGCCTAACTTAAACCTATTGCCTGCTTTTGAAAAGGTAACATGTTGGTTATTGCACTTTTGATATTTACGGCTGGATCCAGAATTGGCAACTGCTGCCTGCAGTTTACAGTTGGACAAAGGAACTTTTAAACCACATAAAGAAAAAGAAAATAAGTTTTTCAGCACAGCATACAGTACTCCCTGACTCCAATGCAGCTGTTTCTTCATTTAATAAATGCAATTAAAGACAATTCAGACTTCCCCCAAGTTTATCTTCTGCTGAAAGTTTTCAGCGAGACCAAACAGTCATGCTGTGGTGATAAACAAGCTACTGGTTCTGGGCCACTGCCAGTTAAAGCACCACTTCTGCATCTCTTGATTACTCTGCAATTTTGGGATCACAATCTAGACCAACCTCAAGAAATCCGTAATTTTCTCTCCGCTGTTTAAAGAACACGTTACTCTTATCTTGCAAAGGCAATTTGCACTATTTCTTGCTCTAAGAGAACTACTGAAGACAGGATAAAGAAATTACTAAGCACATCATTATGTTCATCCAACCTGGATGTAACAAGTATATTCATAAACAGAAAGGAATGCTGCACAAATATCTGCTGCTGCATACATCTGGAATCAGATGCACTAGATTTCTGGAAGATTTCTGTACTGACAATTCCATTAATAATTACAAATAGGATTCATTATGAAAGATAACATTCTTGTTAAAAAGAAGCTTTTAATTTAATTTTATACCTGTTTAACTGTTTATTTAACTGTTGATACACTTGAGATACTTAACACTGTATTCAACTGCAAACAACAGAGTTTGAATAAAACATTACAGTCCATTTCTAGCTTCCATTTTGACTTCTACCTTAAACATAAAAAAGATACAGTTGTCTTGGACACCAAATACTCAAAACCAAAAGGAGATGGTTCGTGACATAACCAGCTGTTAGATGCTGCTATTTTATGCTGGTGACACTAAAAATTTTTGCATTCAAGTGAAATCTGGATATGTTCATTGAAAAGAGAAAAATAACCCTGCAACAACCTGAAAGCCAGTAAATCCCAAGTAAAAGACAGTTCCTCCTTAGGCTGTCCAACCTCAAATGGCAAGCATACTACAAAAAGTGTCATATACACTTGTCCAGCTCCTCAGTCCTTCCTTGGCTGAACCTGGATAGCGGTTCTCATGTTTTTCTGAGAAAAGAATCACTTCTTAACTGTGAAATCAGAAATATGAGGGAGTTCAGTAAGCAGAGCACAAACTACAAAACCTTGAGCCAAATGAGTCACTTTCCTAAAATTATTGATAAATAAAATGTCTTACAGGGAATTTCAGGTGCTATACTTTTCTTAAGGCAAGCAAGAACAACAGTGAAACCCATCTTTTTTATTCCAAATTCAGTAATGAGGGCTACAATTTTGTACAACTATCATCAGAGAGCTTCCTTGGGAGGCTCAGTCATACAGTACTGAATTCCAAATGGAAAAATATGTTTCAGAATAACAGAATAATACTACCTGTACAAGTTAAGACAGTTCAGAAAACAGCAAGTTTCAGTAACAGTCTGAATAAAGTTTCTATATTAAATGAAAGACTAAATATTATGTGATTTTCCACAACAATAAAGGCAGGGCTTCTGCGTATTTGGCGTCTCCAAGCTTCTTACTGAGATCTAATGATATTTTCCATCTCTCCGTTTATGCTTACACTTCTGCAAGTCTGGAAGTGCCTGAAAGGAATTGTTTTTACCTATACATATTTTCTGTTAAGATTGTTTTCACATCTGTATTCATAATGCTCTTTATAAATCTGTTTTCTGAATAGCTGGACCATTAACACTGAAATAATTACCACCTGTGGATTCCATAATCCTAAAGGTTATTACTTTGCATCAAGACAGATAAGTTACAAAAACCAAACCTAGAAACCACAGAGCCAAATACAGTCCAATAACACTATTAGACTGTACATCATGAACAACATTCTTAGTCAAGTTCTGTTGAATGCAAATACCATCTAATTGGAACAGTAACACCCTGAAACATTCCTAACTTTTTTCCAGTACCCATTCCTTTTATTTAGGAAATACAGTGTTAAAAGAATGTTAGTATTACCATGTCAATCAGTTCAAAGTTAGAGGCCAAAAATGCAACATTAATTCAAGAGCCATAAAATCCTACTGAGCACCTTCACCAAACTTCTTTTTAAATCCATCTAGGTTCTCTTTATTTCAATTCATACCCACTGTGTCTTGTCATCTCCACCATTCACCACTGTGAAGCACCTGGCTCTGTCTTCTTCTTGATGAAGTCTTCCTGGGCACTGGATGGATGCTATTAGGTCCTCTTGAAACTGCTTCTTCCCCAGGATTAACAAATACAGACACCTCAATCTTTCTCACTCAGCAAGTGTTTCAGCCCCCAATCACCTTGGTGGCTTTCTACTGAACTCAGTCCAGTTTGTCAATACTTTTCTTGTACTTGGGTGTTTAAGACTGGAATTATCTTGGACTACATATGTCTAAAAACCGCCAAGTTAAGAGGGATAATCCTTTTCCTACCGTCAATATACTACTGATACAACCCAGGATACTTTGCTCTATTTGCAGCCAGGGCACACTGCTAACTAATGTTCAGGATGCCGTACAGCAAAACCCTTAGATTCTTTTCCAAAGAACTCTCCTCAAGATAGTATTGCTGTGATGAATTCCTTCTTTGTAGGTGTAGAAGTTCGCATTTTCAGAATTTCATGAGGTTCCTGTTGTCCCCTTTCTCCAGTCTATCTAGGTCTCTCCAAACAGCAGATCTGCTTCTGTCAGCTGGTTCTCTTCAATTTGGTGTTGCCTGCAAACAATGCCAAGCGATCTCTGTCACCTTGTCCGCTTGGTTGGTAAAGATGTTAAAAGGACTGGTCCCAGGACAGACACCTACACTCCACTTCCAATGGCCTCAGTGACCATTACCCTCTGAGGCTGATCCTTTCTTTCACTTATCTTGTCCACCCATCCAGACCTTAACATAGAGGCAAGGACATTGTGAGAGACAGTGCTGAAGGCCTCACAAACATTTGAAGTAAATAAAACACCTCCCACTGTTCTTCCCTTATCCACAGAAAAGCCAACAGGTCTGTACCCACAGCATTCTCCAAGCATAGAATTAAGAGCAGTATTGTAAACCATGTGAACAGGGGTTAATGTAACAGTACTTACTAATGAAAACGGCAGAAATTCTGAAAGCAGAAAAGCAACTACTCAGAAACTGAAATCTCCCACTGTTAGATCAGTAAATACAACAGAACTGTGAGAACTGTGGCACTTTAGACAGCAAAATCATTCCTTCTGTAAGTTGTCATTAAAATTAGAAACCTCTTTTGAATCAGGAGCACACAGTTCAAAATGCCAATTACATCCTGAATCAAAGAGCCACTAATTGTAACTGTAATACACTCGTATTAAACCTATTTGGAATAAAGTTTTTTATAAAGCTAAATTTCACCAAAGCAAGCTACATAAAAATGAAGAGGCCATGTAAAAGAAGAGCCTCAAAATGTAAATGCTTGCACATGAGAGGGATCATCCATCAAAACCACCAAAATGGTTAAACACACACCACTTATTAAAAACAAGCAAGCAAGAATAACAAAAAAAGCCCTGGAAAAACCAGCTTGATTAAAAACAACATTGCAGAATGTTATTTTAGGTATAAAAGCGTCTTTTTAAAAACAGATGTTGCTCCTTAACAATGAAAACAGGATGGGGGAGGATTTCCTATAAATGTTAGCTGCTTAACCAGAAATTGTAAAAAAGGAAAGAAAAATAAGTTTTAAAATCAACTTTCTAATAATTGTCTCAATTCATAATTAAAACAAATTGTTCCAAGAACAAGCATGAAGATAAGAAAGAATCAGTAAGGCAAATATGTAATCAAAACATGAAAGGAGAGCTCAAACAAAAGCACCAAAAAAGCTAAGTTGGTTTTTTTCTCCCTGATGCTTGCTATAGAAGAGCAGATGGAATTTGCCACAACAGTCTTTCTCCAGAGGGCTAGAAGAGAGACAGCCTTTTATGCAATCAGCATAAGTTAATCTAGATAAAACCATTAACAAGTCATCAAGATCAGACAGCATTCACCCATAATTTCCAGATGAAGTAAAGTATTAAACAGTCAATCTAACAACTGTGGTGTGAAATTTATTCCCTAGAAGTGCTCTATAAGACTGCAATGATACACAAATAGTGTACCATTTAAATACAAAAATTAGCTTTCTGGGAGCAGACAGGGAAGCTTGGTACAGATAAGCCTGGCCTGCACCAAAGAAAACAATTGAAACTGCAGCAAAACCAGCAAGACTAAGCATATGGATAAATGCATGGGAAAACCCAGCAGCTTTTGTAGTGGGAAGTCATTACTACTAGTAGCAGCTGAAGAATTGATAAGGAGTTGTGTAAGTCTGATTTCA
The DNA here is from genome assembly GCF_021018805.1 of Prinia subflava. Classification (NCBI taxonomy): domain Eukaryota; kingdom Metazoa; phylum Chordata; class Aves; order Passeriformes; family Cisticolidae; genus Prinia; species Prinia subflava. The sequence continues at coordinate 35,545,444 of NC_086249.1, forward strand.
GTTCAGGACGTATCTGAATTTTCAAGAAGTTTGGACCTGTTACCTAACAAAAGGTAAGAAACCCTCCAAACAAACTGTGCTAACAAGAGAAAAGGGAAGATACTAACAGAATTAAATAACTAGTTCAAACAATTACAAGCCAGAGTGAAAATAAAGCATTTTTTGTATGAGAGATTTTGCCAGCAGAGCTCCTAGAGCCGGTGTGATTCAGCTCACCTAAGGTCTGGAAATTCAGTTTAAAAAAAAGTCAAAAGGCTCACTAACTACACAAAATTATTTGGCATGTCCAAAAATAAATCTGATCAAAAGGTATAAATGACTGAAGGATAAAATTACATGTAAATTAAAAAGAAAGCACATAGAAAAATAAATTATACATCATCATAGAATAGAATCACTGGTTGGAAAAGACCTCCAAGATCATTAAGTCCAACCTTTGACCAAATACCACCATGCCCACTAAACCAACCATATCATGTGCCACTTCTGCTTGTTTTTTGAACACTTCCAGGGACAGTGACTTCACAATTTCCCTGGACAGCCTGTACAATGCTTAACCAAACTTTCAGTGAATAAATTTTTCCTAATATAAAACCTGACTTCTTTTGGTGCAACTTGAGGCCATTTCCCTTTGTTCTACCTATCGTTTGTTATATAGAAGACCTCCATGAATGACAAAACTAGAATGTTTCTTTTGAAGTTACTAACAAGAATGTTTAACACACAACAGGCTTTAAACACAGGGGACTGCTAAGCAGGACCGTCTTCTAATAAAAATAACCTGAAAAAAAGTAATTTGAATACTGATATTTAATAAAGATATACAAGAAAAAAAATACAATTCTAATGAAAACAGCATCATCAGGCAGCCAAGTAACTACAAGTCATTTAAGTGTATTTGTACACTTGTGTCAAAGTGAAAGTCTTTCACATTTTCTACTGCTTATATATTAATACCTCTGAAAAGCAATTCCTGCAGCTATGTCAATATCTTTATTGCTACACAGCAAGGTACCAGTCTCTTGCAAAGGCAGACTTCTAGTAAATAGCTCTCAGCAAGTCTATGCGTGGCTGAAGTCAAATTACAAATAGTAAAAGAACAGGTTTTTGAACTTAATGCCAGCAAAATATCACATACCTAATCCATGAAAGAATTACAGAGCTTAAGACTGCTATTATTTTACTACCCATAACACTTACTTTTCGGTCTGCTCCACAGCATTGTTTAAACTTACTGATCAATGACACCATTGGCACCTTACCAATAACAGTTCCCACATTTATACAACAGGAAATATTTATATTTTTAAATTTTCTGTGTATAATATCACATCTGCAAAATTTATAAATACCTAACAATGCTATTAGTAAAATTAAATATGCCTTTAGTAACAAGCAGTTTGGTTAAGTTCTCTGAAATCTCTACATCTAACTTTTACAGTTACTTATAAATGCAGGTCTTTCTTGTCAATAAGAAAAGATTTGAATGACTAGAACTGCTTCCTAAGAGAAAAACGAAGGAAAAGCCACTACATTAAAAAAACCACAGCAGAAGAAACCCAACTGACACACAAACACTAACTCATCTTCCACTTGAATTCCAGAACACAAGCACAATCCCCCTTTTATTTTCTATGCTCATCGTAAGAAAGATCTTGCTGACCCCCAAGCACGCACAGCACAACACAACACGACAGCATCAGTGCCTCTGCTTGTCTTCTGAAATGACATGCCACACCAATTAGGGCCAACTTTCTGACAGACCAGTTAAAAGCACTGTAATTTTACTCATAGTTAAAATAAAAGCACCTATATATTAATCTTCATTTAAATTACATAAGCTACTAATAGCTTAAGAAAACAATCTACACACTTATTGAAAGGTATTGAAAGAGGCATGAGCTACAATGAAAACCAATCTTTTCATAAATGAATTATTACAAAGAAAATAGTTTCTTGTCTTCTAACAGAATAAGAGCACAGATATTTACTACAAAGCACTTCACATATTCCAGTTACAATTACTGAGTGTGGCCAGGAGAGTGAAGCAGAACAAGTGATTGTAAAAACAACATAGGTTTGGGGATTTTTAAATACACACAAACCTGGTAAGAACCCTATGCTTCGATGCATAACTTTAGAGGCGATGTCAGAAAAGTCTGCAATTATTAGTGAATTCATGTGAAAAACCAGGAAACAGAATTTGATAGTCTGGTCTAAAAAGTGAATCAATCACTAAGATGAAAACCCTGATCAAGAAGAACCATGACTGCTGTGTTAATCCTTCCTGGGCATCACATTACTCACAAATTCCACACTCTGTATATTTAAATATGGATTTAAAGTAAAGAATGATCACAGGCAGAAAATCTGACACTGAAGATTATTGGTAAGTAAGGAAGACTATGTGAATAGTCTGTGAATGGCCCAGCATAACATGGGATTAACATGTCAGAGAACAGTATCTTCTCTCACAACTGCTACATGCCATCACATCACATAACAATGCTAATAAAATGTTACTCATTATCAAGCCTTATCCTTTTTAAGATGCAGGCATCAAGTATGGACACATATGGACACAGTAATTCAATAAAAGCAAGAAATTTAAGTTAATTCCTGAAGTAAAAACTTGCCTGACATAGTAAAAACTCACCCATTTTTTTAGAAGCAAGACAATATTTAAAAGATTTAAAAAATCCCTTGTCATTTAATACATTTATACATAGAAACTAAAAATATTCTATAAATGACACAACTTCAAATGATCAATCCATCTTTAGGGCTGGGAAAGAGATGTCTCAAACAAATACTGAAGACCCTGCCATACCCCAAACATTCATGCCTCATAACCAAAGCACCTCATTCAGACAGGTAGCACAAAACTCACTGCTTGGGTGAAACTCCAGTGTGAGACAGCTCCTACTACACAATGTTGGCCATTACTGGATCATAGTTTTGTTTCTTCTTTGATTAGAAGAAAGTATAGAAAGGAAGGCAATTAGCTGGGCTGAGCAATAACAGGAGCAATTTACTGTTTATATACAGACTCTCATGGTTTCTACCCGGTCTTTAGATAAAAGTAATTTTGATTACAATCTGTATATACGATAGCATCAGAAAGCATTATTTAAATAACACAAAACCTAGTCCTTTCACTGTAGTGTTGCTGTCTAACATCTCTTAACTTTATAGGTCACATGTCAATTTAGCAACCACATAATAAATCCATTTTTCTTCAAGGAATCATCAATCAAGTTTTTCTAAGCTCTTATTTGTCCACTTCAAAATATTTAATACCAGAGATTAGAAGCTTTGGAATGCCACTACCACATCAGCTAGTAATGTCCATTTCTAATAATGATTTGGAAGACCTGACAGGAACTTCCTAAAATCAATTATGAATTTGGAATAATACCAAACAACAAGTTTGGTACAATGTGCATTCTTATGTGTTGTGCTTCTAGTTCTTCTCAGATAACAATGTTATCAACTTAGTTCAAGTTGAACATCAATGAAGTGTGCCAACCAAGATGCAATCACGAAATATGTTGTGTCTCAGTTAAAGAGCTTTTTTCCACTCTTGAGGAACTGGTTTTGGCACAAAACAACAAAAAAGCCCATCCAAAAGCCCATCTCTTTCTCTTTCCTCTTCTCTCCACTAATACATGCTATAAAGTATTTATTTCTTATAAAACCAAGCAAATCTAATAAAAATAAAATAAAATTTTAGAGGTTTTAAAATAAGCAATACCATATGAGATTTTTTGAGTGTCTAGTGTATCTGCTTAGTTAATCCAGGATTGATTTCAATGAATAGTCAAGTCTAACAGAGCATACAAATAAATTACAAAATTTTTTTTCCATATCCTGTTCATGAAATAGAATCAATTTAGCATTTTAATTAGGGAAAACCTTTAAAGAAAGCTTTAACAGTTGATATTAGGCAATGCAACTTACAGTCCTTGAAATTTTATTAATTAGTTATTCTAAACCTGTTAATTACCCCCATAGCTAATGTTATGTCTAAATATTAATTCCTTAAAAGAAAATGGCTTCAAGCTAGTCATTAAAGCTTCTACTGAGTGACGTCCAAGCTATCTTTAACTGAGTAGCTTAAAAGCCCTAATGAATTACAGAAGGCAACTAAACAGAATGTATGTAATTACTTTCACTGTCAACAGAAAGTAACTCTTAAAAAATAACATTCCTTTCCAAATTATATCTTGTGTGTCTTTTCATTACTTATATTTAACATTTTGCACCTATCTACTAAGACATATGTAGCTCATTATTCATTACAGCATAAAAGAAATTTGCAGTTTAGGGAGCTGTATATTTTACTATGTAAATCACATAATACAACATAATTCTGGTTGGTACAACAGTATCTGTACAAATTAGAATTTTTAAAATGTTGATCGCTTTACTTAATTGTGCATGGACACCTTGAAGTATATATTTTGGCTCTTTAAGCTATACTACTTACTGCAGAAAGAAAACTACTCCATTGTCTCTAACTCATTTTCATAGATATTTTTTAGTTTCAAAATAGGATACAGCTCTTCATTCTTCCTCAAACAGAGGCTTGTTTATCTCAAAATGCACCAAGACAGACTGGAAGTTCAGAGTGGAAATAAGGTGGCTGAGAATGCTCTTCAGAAGAGGAAGACGACATAAAAGTGAACTGGAACGAAGAATTAGAAAACTCTTACCTGGGAAGACAGAATCACAGAATAAGCTGAACTGGAAGGGACCCACAAGAATCATCACCTCCAGCTCCTGGCCCTGCACAGCACCATCTCCAGGAGTCACACCATGTGCCTGAGAGGGTTGTCCAACAGTGGGTCAGAAGCATCAGTGGGCCAGTTTCTCATGCTACTGTACACAAGAGCATCAACATAAGATGTGGGTATTTATTTTCTTATCTTTATTTTGATTGGATTATGAATGAACACATAACAGAGTTGAGAAAGAGATGATATTTCTCAGTGTTACAATTTTTTGTTTGTTTGTTTTAATGTAAACGCTACTGTGTTTGGTTCAGCCTCATACTAATTTCTCTTTAGACACTCACACTAAATGCTTGGGAAATTTTGGTAAAATTTACTAAAAAAGGACAGCTACACAGAAAAGTAGTTCAACCATTTGCAATTAAAAAAAATTGCCTCTTTTTAGAATCAGAGAAATTTGTCAAAAATTAATTTTTCCCATTGGCACAACAGACTATTTTAAGGCCTATTTGATACCATTTCACACTACTATTGCTTAATTACATCTAGCTGTTCCTAAAGACTCTTTGTCTTCTCAAGGGCTTATGGCTCCCCATATTTAACACAGATGATCTTAATGTCAGTTCTCCTAAACATGTGAAACATGAACAGGGTTAGACAAGGGCTCTAACCAAGAAATGCAGTGTTCTTCAAATATTATATCTAAAAGAAGTCTTTGCAGTGTGAGGATGAGGAGCTATAAAGATCACCAGGGTATAAGCTGGCAGCAGCTGTGAATGACTATTTAGGTCCCACGCATAAATAGCTTTGTTCCAGAACCACAGAGAATGTTAAATGACAGCATCAAATTAAACACAAGTTTTTTGGATCTTGGTTTCTTTTTAAGAAACACCGTGGGAGTGGAGGAGGACAGACATCAGAGTACTACGTTCCCAGTGCTAGAGAAGGAAAGTGCCACCCCTTCCTTTACACTTTCCACTGTCCAGTATTTCTAGTTCATTGCATTCACAATTATAAACAATATTACGTAGCACTCAAAGTAGGAAGATTTTCTAAGAAGGCAGGAGAGGTGAAAGGCAGATCAGTTTAATTTAACAAGCTTAACTTATTAGAGTACATCTTTGAATAAGGATTAATTGCTATCAACACATCAGAAAAACAAGCTATTTTTAAAATAGATTTTGGTCACTAAGCTTTAAAAAAGTGCATATAAATACTCATGCTGGAAATGCAGGTCATTTTATATTTTCAAAGGATGGTACCTCAACAAAGTGAAGGTCACTGTTACCTTGGGCATAATGATATCCTTAGATAATTTCAGCCCAGCTTGACATAAAATATTAATCAGAAATGTATTGGTTACAAAAGAACTTTTCATTAACAATGAAAAGTAATCATAGCTGTTAGCATGAAAAGTTGAAATTAAAAGCTGTAACATTATAAATATTTATATTTTGTTAGATGCTTTTATAACATACGTTTTTATAAAGAGGTTGCACACAATCAAACATACAAAGCTATAGTCCATACTTTCAGGCTCTCTCTGGTCACTCCATAAAACAAATGGCCAAATAATCCCCATAGTCAAAGGGAGGAAGGAATTAACCTAGAAGGAATTACCTTCACAAAATGGTGTATGCTTGTCATTGGGAGTTCTGAGCTTAGGAAGGAGAAGGAGGCCAGCCTTGCAAACTTTTCTGACTGCCTTTAAAGTTTATACTTCAGGAGACGTAACCCAAAGTTTTATTCATCTTGCTTTTAACTGGCCAAGAAAATAGGAAAAGGTGGAAAACTAGCTGGGTGGAAAAAATAGAAATGATCAGTCTCAAAGGCTGGAGGACTCCCATCATGGACACCTTTAGGGTGTGAGTTTTACTGTGGTGCTTCATTACTTGTTGAAATATACAGGCACCTTGCACTGATGGATAACGCCTTTTTCCTTCTGTTCTTTCTCTTTGTATTCAGGAAAACGCATCCTTCAGTTTTTCCTCTAGTGTCACTATAAAGTAGCAAACAGCTTTTAGTATCATAGTAAATTGCTAATGTGACAGAAAGGATAAAAGGCAAATCCCACCAGCACTTAGTTTTGCAACTAACCCCAGCAGCGCTTATAAGACATTGATTAAAAAACCATCTTAAGATGACTTGCTTACAAACAGAAACTGAGAGCAGAGACAAGATCCAATACCACATTCAAAGTAACAGCAAGACGAAAGATGGTGCCTGCACAGGAGATTCAAATGGAGCTTTCCATTCATGTCCAAGCATTTGGAAGACAAAATCTGCCCTGAACTGAAAAAGTGACTTCCAACAAATTGCACTGGTAATGAAATTACCTCCACTGAGTGCCTGGCCCCTGGCAGAGTGGACCATGGGGAAGATGAATTACACAGAGGGATCAGCACACTCAGGGATTGCTCCTAATGCCCCGGAACGTGCCTCAGCAGAATGCCCGTGTCCGGCACCACTGGCTGGAATCCAAGCAGATCCATTACCTTCCCTTTATACAACAGCTTACCACATGCCTCTCTGACACCAGAGATATGCCTTTCCCCCTCCTCCTTATTTTTAACTTTAGTATCTTTAACACAACTGAGATGCATACCTTAGGCTGCACCATTAAGGAGGATTTTAAACCCAGTTTAGCACTCGGTAAATTATTGTGCTATCTTCCCAATGCTAACCTGTTTTAAAAACAGCAAATTAACAATGCAGTTCTGGTTGATAACACGCTTATCTGATCTGAAAGATGCAGACTGAATTTTGCATTTTGCTGTCTCCAGATCGTAGATTTGAGACTAAATAGTTCATATCCCAATTTTCAGACTCTCCTTATTCTGAAATATTACTTCTCTTGATTCCTGTTGTATGCAGTAGCAACTTCCTAATAGTGTCAAAACAACCGTTTTCCTACTTTGCAGACTACAACCACCTGTTTTGTTTTCAGTGGGAAAAAACTAATTGAAAAAAAACCTTCTGCCCATTCTTCAGCAAACTTACTACTGCAGAAGAGCCTGAGGCTTTCTGTACCGAAATGCAGATGGCCAGGACTTACTAGCAGAGTTATCATTATGCTGAGGTGCAACCTTGTTGCTTTTAACAAGGCAACTAAAACTCCACACCAAGCCTGACATTATAAACACAGCTGTTCATTCCTATGCTAATAAAGAGAAGAATTAGAAAAAAAATGAAATGCAACCTTACACTCCCACATCACCACAAAAACCCCCACCAAAACCCAATGAAAAGCCAAAAAAAAATCCCACAAAAACAAGGGGAGCTTTTATTCCCAGAGGAAAATCTCAATTCATAGATTCATAGCTCAGGTATCATAAAAGCTTATATACGTTTTGCTGCAGTACATAAGACCCCTGTTATTAACAATTATCTCAACATACAAGACATGATAAAAACAATTGACATAAAGACAATCTAAGTTTATATTTCTAAACTATTCCCATGTAACAAAAATTCCCTCTCACCTTTTTTTATTTTTTTCAAACTTTAGATCTTCTCAAGCTGCTTCTGCATGCGAAATGATCCTCTCCCCCTTTCTCTCTGAAGGCCACCAGCCCTCAACAAAGCATGAAAATAAGTCATATGGAGCAAATGCATACTATTAGGAAAGGAGTCGGATATTAAATGGATAGCCAACTAGGAATTCCACAAGATTAGAGCAGTTGTCACTTTTTACAGCCTTTCTTCGATTACTACAGGTTTGTTTTTCTCAATTAAGTAGTGCACTTTGGCACTTCAGTGATGTTTCTCCCCTTGTGATGTAACAAATGCCACCAAAGAACTCCTCAAGGCTCTTCCTACACTTGACTCCAAATTCAAAATTCTAAAGTAAAGTGTATTTATACATCAATCCATCCATTTAGTTTCATCATGAATACTAGCAAAGCATTTGATATCAATGAAGGGCATAATTAAAAACAGTCCTGTGGAGAAGGACTTGAGGTACGGCTCAACATGAAAAACTCAACGTGACCTGTCAATGCGCATTTGCATCCCAAGGAACCAACTGCATCCTGCATCCAAAGCAGCACAGCCAGAAAGATGAGGGAGGGGAGTCTGCCCCTCTGCACTGCTCTGGTGAGGCCAGCACAGTAATGGTGCTCCCAACATACGAAGGACCTGGAACTGCTGGAGTAAGTCCAGAGTAGGCCACGGAGTTGACAGGAGACTGGAGCACCTGCCCTATGAGGACAGGCTGAGAAGGTTGGGGCTGCTGAGCCCGCAGAAGAGAAGGTTGTGTGGAGACCTCGTAGCAACCTTCCAGTGTCTCAAGGGGGCCTACAGGGAACCTGGAGAGGAATTCCTTCTCAGGAACTGCAGTGATATGGCAAGGAGTAATGGGCACAGACAGAGAGGAAATTTAGGCTGGATACTAGGAAGAAATTATTTTCTGTGAGAGTGAGGAGATAGTAGAACTGGTTGCCCAGAGAAGCTGTGGATGCCCCATCCCTTGCAGTGTTCAAGGCCAGGCTGGATAAGGCCTTGAGCAACCCGGTCCAGCGGGAAGTGTCCCTGCCCATGGCAGGGGGGCCGGGACTAGATGATTATTAAGGTCCCTTCTAACCCTCAATGTCCTGCAATTCTATGAAAATCACATAATTGTTCACAATGCTGAGAAAGTATTTCATTTGTCATTTAAAAGCTTCTGGCCCTTATGATTCAGAAGTTTCAAGCCTGGAGGTTCAAAATCAATATACAGAATACAAATGACTTTAAATAAAAAACATTACATTTTCATCCAGTTCAATTTTAAGGCTTGATTTATGATTTCTGAACACTTATGACAACTAAATCACCCTACCATGAAGTTCCACTTACTCTCTTGTCAAAGCACAATTTCACCATTGCTATGCGGTATGCAAATTGCTTATGAATATAAATAACACCATTTTCATTTATTTTAATGTCAGACATTTCATGGATACCTATTTTATGAATAACAGAAAATGAATATGCTATTTTACACATTTATTGCATAAAATAATTTTTTTGAGACAACTGTAACAACAGAGTGTGCTTTCCTCAGTGCCCTATGCATACATCAGTTCTAAAAATACAGTAGAAAAGCCCCTGGAGAACAAAAGATCCATTTTCTCATTCCCTGCTTGCTCTACTATAAAAGTATTATATTAAATAGGAATATTGCGGGACCAATATTATAAAAGAATAAAATAATTCTTTGCTGCAAAAGCAGAACTGCTTTTATGAACTGCCTATAGGAGAAGTTTCACACATTCAGCAAAATACCTCAATATAAAAAATTATTCAACTGATGCATAGGCATGCTATGCCTAGTGTTGCTAGCATGTTACCTTCAAATTCTTATGAAAACTGTTAATGGTCTCTGCTCTTTGCAAATTATGGCCTGAAGGACCAATACACTACCCACAATTAAAAGTGCATCATTTATTGTCTCATGGCTATGTCAACACAACATGATCGCCATTTGTAACTCATCATCTGTCTATTCAAAGTTTACCAACAGAAAAGGCACGTTCTACAGCTTGGTGTGGTGATCAAAACTTGTGCAATCTTCCCAGTTACAGAAGCTGCTGAAATAAAGGATGTTGGGTCCATCAACTTTGTTTTGCCAAATGCACTTACAGGGACACTCAATGAGCCAGAAACATCCCACGAGCACACAGTGATGGGAAACTTACAATCTCCATGTCTGACGCAAAAGGATAACAGCTCGGTTGTCACCTCCAGAATGGCAAGGAACACCATATGCATGAAGTTTTATAACTTTGAAGAACTGCAAGCAACTTTTAAATCCACTTACAGTGGTCTTGTCAGATCAGCTGGGGTATTTCTGATGGCCAGAACTGGATGTATGTAACATGAATTCATTGAAGTGACACACAGTCATACACACGCACTACTGAACTGTGTGGAAGGGTCTCATTCCATCCTACTCATATCCAGAATACAATTCCCACTCAGCCTGGCCCAGAGCCACTGTGTCTGCTTTCCACTACTCATCACCTTCTAACTCTGCATTCAAAGCTGAGCCCAGAGCAGACCATTTGCTTCAGCAATGGAAGCAGTCTTGCTTGCTGCTGGCAGAGCAGCCCCTCACATGGAGTTGGCTGCTCCTGGAAGTTATGGACGGAGAGTGACCCACAGGCTACAGGGGATGAAGGAGGAATAAAGATGCCCCATTACTCCCACAACTACAGTCTCACAAATCCTACCCACAGAGGATGTGATGACTTCCAGGATAATCACTCCTTGTTTGCTGTCAGCAGCAGTATTCTTCAATACTGGAAGTGGTACCTCCTACCACTGCCAGAGAGAATGAGTGTACACTGCAAGGAAAAATCCATCTGCACCGGAACACCATATAGTCCTTTAAAAGTTTTACACCAGGGAATCTCACTACGATTCCATGACTTCTGACAATGCCTCTTGATGGCATTGCTGTCATTTCAAGAAGCAGTACTGTCGAGGGTCTCAGCAGAACAGACTATAAAGTGAGGCAACCCATGAAAAACATTCAGTAAACAAATGGTGTGTTATCAGTGCAAGTGCATTATTTTCATAGGACTGTTAATACAAAGAATCCAGTATTTATTGCTGCACAAAGTCTGCTCAATTAATACATCCAACACTTCTGGTGCACCTAAATATTTCGATTTTTCTTTATTTTTTTCATTTTTGAGGCTGAAGAAAAACAAGAACAGAATTCTTTAAACTAAAGGATAACAGTGCAACAACAATTTCACAGGACTTAGGAAAAAAGTATGTCAGCAATTTCCCAATGTATTTTTCTGGAAGATTGAGTAGGAACATTACATATAATTGTTATATTCAGAAAACACACAGTGTTGTAGGAAAAAAGTAATTTTATACCCTTTACACTGTTTACCATTCATGATGGTTCTTCAGCTAAATTAAAATCTAAAGTTTTAATGGATTTTTTTTTAATCCAGAAACAGACTTGCTTTAGTTTTTGCCGTTTTTGTTTTCCATGTTGAGTCCTTTCTAATGGTCACAGCCTAAATGCTGCGACTTATCATTTTTTTAGATCTTTAGTGCTCTTTTTCAAGAAATTTCCTGGAAAGAGCTCAAAAAGACATGCATAAGTTTCTTTACTGAAGTGCCTAACTACAGCTCTATGTGAAAAATTAACAATTGGGTTTTTTTCCCAGAAGGAGAAATACTGTAACAATAACACACACATATAATAACAACCAAGCTATAAAAACAAACTCCAGCTATGATACAATACAGAAGTTGATTCAATTGGAATGACAAATTGCAATATACATTTTATATGTGTATACAATTGTATATGACAAAATAAAGCATGTTTCACTATTATAAATTAATCTCAATATGTTTTAAGATTTGTTGAGAAGTTTTCATATGGGAATGTCTGGCTACATCTAGTTCAAATAAAAAGAGTTCACACAGCTTAAAAAAAATCTCACTTAAGTAAAGAAAAAATAGCACCATGCACTGCAGATAATCTGGTGGAAGGTTAGAAGAAAATAATGGCAGACAAAACAAGTCAAAGTGCAGAAAAAGCATCTACACATTGCAGAGCTGTGGTGAAAAACATCCCATTTTGCTTTGCTTGCGCGTGGCTTTCACTTTACCTGTTACACTGTCTCTATTCCAATCTACAAGTTTTCTCCTCTTTACTCTTCTGACTCTCTCCCCAAGGAGTGAGGGAATGAGAGGCTCTGAGATGTGTAGTTGTCAACCAGGGTTAAACCATGACAGCAAAAAGGAGAAAAGCTTCTCTTAAGTGGAGATGAATCTCATAAAAAACCTTTAAGACCACAGCACCAAGGCTGAATGAGTTCAAGAAGTGTTTGGATGGCACTTTCAGGCACATGGTCTGACTCTTGGGGATGGTCCTGTGTAGGGCCAGGAACTGGACTTGATGATCCCTTAGGATCCCTTTCAGCTGAGCTTATTCTGTGATACTGTAATGTGAACAACTAAGTCAAGCATCAATTCTCCTCATTTGTTCTACACTGAACAGTAAAGATTGAATATTAATGCTTTACATGAGATAAAATCATCTAAATTGATCTGGAAAATGCAGGTTTTTAAATTGATGCATGTTGTGTATTGTGCTTTTCATCTTTTGGAGATTATGATGTTTATTCCTACTGTTTCACATCTTCAGCAGAAGCCTATAATTGTTTACTTATTCCCAAACACAGCAGTGATACTACTGTATTCCCTGATGCCCAAGACCATCAAGTGTATTTTTCAGTAAAAAAGGTGCCAGATGTTTTATCCATCAGGTTTATTGCATTTCCAAGTAAGAACTATTACCCAAGGGAATGTCATTAGAGTGCAATGAGCAAGGGAAAACATTTCATTGTGACAATCCCAGGCTACTGAGACCACTGTCTCTATGCATTTAAACAGTATAAGGCTACAAAGTAAAGAGCACTTTCTTAGCCTCCATGCCAAGTATAATTTTGATTTTGCATTGCCTTAAAAACACCAAATTACTGGACAAGTCCACAGTTGCCTCAAAAACAAGTCTAGAGAGGACTGGTACAGAAGCTGTACTATACCTCCAAACCAATTATTCTGTCTGCTACGCTATTAATGTTTGTTCTCTGCTAATTTTTGAAGTCTTATAAAAGGAGAAGCAGACTGTCAGATAATGTGGTCAATATGTAACCATTAAGTCTTTTCTCTACTGAAAAATAAAGTTCATTTTGGCAAATTTGTGAGATCATAAAATATAATTACAAAGTCCACTTCACCACAGTGAGCAATACAACATTACAGAACTTTGTGCTTTTCTCCTTGGCAAGATCTCACATCAGCAAGCCCATGCAGTCAAGTTCGAAGCCCAGCCTGAGCTGGCAGCACACAGACCTCTGCCTGACAGGGCCACCAAAAGAAGCTTTTGGTACAACTTCAGGCAGACTTCATCCTCTAAATTCTGAGCATATCTGGCCACTTAGACTAGAAACTTTCAAAACAAATCTCATAATTTCTCTATTAGCACATTCTTATATTTATTTGTTATTATTGTATTCACACAGTCTGTATTTTAAGTATATTTTACACATACACATACATAGCCTTACTAATATATACGAAGTATAAATTTACATCACAAATATATATACACATAGCTTTATACGCAGCTCAGTATATGTTGTTTTAATATTAAAACATTATTTGTTAATGTTAATCTATTATTTGTTAATAGATCATTGTAATATGGCAGTATTACCAAAAAATAGCATTCTCAAAGAATACGCCTACTTTAAAAAAAAAAGAAAAATTAAGGAAAAAGTATTTGGAAACACCGATTTTCTTCATTTCAAGTAAGTTTTCCATTTGTGCTGGAGTTTGTGCAGTTTTTGGAGGCAGATGAAGGAGTTTCTCTGATGATTTGGCAATGGAGCAGGGAAGGTATCAGTACCAATAATATTTATTAGCTACATCTGCTATAAGTGCTTTTTATAGACTACATGAGTGCGAGACAGTCATTCTTGAAATTCCTCCTCCCCTGAATGGAACACAAACCTTGAGGAACTACTTGAAATGACGTCTGGTGTTTAAAGCTGACAAGACTCCCTTCTCTTGTCTTTCAGCTGTATGTGTAATAAAAAGCCCAGTGAGTAGCAGCAAGGAGCTATAGCCTACTACACATGTTCTGAATGAGCATTTCACACAGTTCCATCTGTCATTTACAGTGGATGATCATTTAAACTAGATTCTGAGTAATTTGTTCTCTCTGGCTAGATCATGTTTCCAAAATGCTGAGCCACTTGCCAGGAATAACCATAATCAGCCAGCCACAATGTTACACAGAAGTCTACAAGTAAGTGTAATACAGAGCTCTCATGCTAACCCAGCAAACGCATTTGGGAAACGGTACAAACAGCAGCCATGGGAGAACAGTCACTACTGCTTGTACAGAACAGAGCACTTACCAAAAAACCAACCAACCAACCAACAAAGGGTAATTATCAATAAGCTCAAAGTTTCTAGGAAAAACAAAAGGCAAACAGAGCTTCCATCTAAGAAACCAATCAAAAAAGAAACTTCGTAGTATCTATGTTGAAATCACCTACTGTATTTACTAGAGGAAAAGGTCTTGTATCACCAGTAAATAAATGCTAGTTTCTTCTTGACGTTTTTTGTTAAAAATCAGAATATTATTTTGTGCAATTATTTCTAATCAATCTATTTGTTGTTTTCAGGCAAGCCATTTTCTCATCTGTTTATGTTTGTCCATTAACATAAACAGCCAAAGACTCTCAAGCATCAACCTTTTACTACATTAGCTAAAAGCACAAAACCATGCAGCTTAACTCACCCCATCTGTCCACATGTATCAAAGTGCCTAGAAAGAATGTTAGTTAGATTTTATTTAATCACTGAAGTCGTATAGCAAGAGTGAATTCAAGGAAAAGGTGACAGATCAGATGAAAGATAGATAGTTAAATTTTAACCTTGACCTCTAAGATTACATTTGACATCATGTTGTTTTAGTACCGATGAAGACACCTGCACAAAGAATCTCCGTGCACAAAGAGAAGGGAATAAATGTAAATATTTTCAAATACAGGAACTTAAGGAGAAAAATATTTCATGTTCAAAAAGCTGGAAAGGATACCATATATTTAAAGTTGTAAAACAAATGCACATACATAAGTAATATTTAAGGGTATAATTAATTATAACATCATGGTCCTAGAGATTCCACACTCTCTATACCACATTCTATTTTAGGCACATAACATGACAATGTATGTATGTCACTAATGCTGAGAATGATGTTTGTGATATTTTTAATATCCCAGTTATTGATTTAGACTGATGGATACCTGATACATACAGTATTTCCATAACACAGTGAAATACAAAATTAAACAAGAGGTAGCTAAGGTTACCCTCACTGGCTGCACAAAGGAACAATTTTAGTAATCCTGAATCATATTTAAGGAAAAGAAAAAAAGATTGGGATAGGCTGAGGTAGCAATCTAATTGCAGGGGAGATGCATATTTATCAATGCTTTAAAAGCAGAAGAATGCTGTTTAAAAATGTTTTGAGCACACACTATTTTCAGAATATTTTGAGAATAGTACCCAGAAGTCATTCATTTAAGATGAATTCAGAGGCAACAATGTTACAAAAATGTCATTTAAACTCTGAACCAAATCAATTGTAATACTTCATCCTACTTCCAGATGCACAGTAGAGGAAAAAAATTAATAGGAATGTATTCACACGATATACCTGAGTTAGAAGGCACATGTATAAATTATGTTAAACTGTCTCTTTCACCACAGACTACAGGTACGCAAACTCTTTAATAAAAAAATGACTACTCATTTCCTGTTCAGTAACAGGCAGTATTGAATGCATTTACCTACTGAGTTGACTGCCTTGTCATGCTCTATGACAACTTTTTCTTTGGTAATATTTATTGAGATAGTAAATGTAGCAGTAAAGATACAGTGGAAAATAAACCATGAAGCTGGCAGAGGGATGGATGCTACCACGTGCCAACAAGAGCACTGCCTGCAGCTTGCCACAGCCTCTCCAGTGCTGGGCACTGCTGGAAAGGAACACCAGGGGCTCAAAGCACTTTGAATCCAACTGGAGAACAATAACCAGCAGCAAGGTAAGATGCAAAAAGGCAGAAGGACAACATTTTGAGGAAACTGTCCCTTCCTTTAGGGAAGCTGTAAAGTAGGAGATTTAAAAACCCAAAGAAATAAACAAAATATCCTTGTTTAAAGATGCTCCAACCCACAAAAGTAATGGTAATTTTCATTATTTTTACATAGCATTGTTTTAGTACATAGATTTTAAGAATTAATAATATAACCATGTGGTCAGGTTCACACAAACTGAATTCCACTGTGTGGCTTCTCTGAGGCCTGCGGGCCATCACTGAGCAGCTTGTTTGATGTGGATTACAAACATTTGCATTTAGTTTCAAAAGCATGTTAAAATTATGATACAGACTTATTTTATACATGCTTAATTTTACTTAGTGAGCATCCCAGTAATCATCTATGTGCATCTGCATTCTCAATTGACCTCTAACAGAATAAAGACTTGAAGATAAACACTTCTAAATATTACTAAGGAGAAAAGAATCTATCCTGGGATTTTTGTTCCAACAAAAGCAGGCAACCTGTTTCTTTTGATGACAAGGTAAACACAAGAATCTTCTTGTATGTTTCTTAGATTAGACTGCACATATCCTTTCTGGTTTTATTTTAGAACCACATTCCTCCCTCCAGGTGATTCCATACATCATTACAAATCCTTATGCAATTTTATCCCAGGTTCTATATTTACCAAGACACCTCATCTTAACAGCAGTGTTTGTTCCTCACATGAACCAGGCAAAGATACCCTCACAAAATCCCCATTCTAACACAATTCATGAGTGTCTCACAATCAAAGCACTAACGTGTAACTTCGTAGGAATCATTATTAATGTATAAAAAATACACTCTTTTTTTCTATTTGGTGACTGAATTCAAACACCACATTTTTACCCGGCCAAAAATCCTTCACTTATTACACACAGCTTCCTAAATAATGCTATCTATTAAAAAAAAAATCAAAAATACAGTTAGAAAGAAAGTGTGGCCTACAAGCAGTGTAAGCATAACTTCAGTCACAAAGTGATCCTGGTTACTATGGATGTGTAAAAAACCAATCAAAATCCCAGAGCTGTGCACTTCTTCCTTCCCACTGCTCTGTAGAAATTAATTCAGATGATTTAAACAAAATGCTGTTTTGACCTGCATGCAACTGATTACAATTGTTTTGGAAGCACATGTAGTTTACACACTTTCACCAGAGATTACCAACCAAGCAAATATACACTAGACAGGTAACATGCATATAGCAGACATTACTTTGAAAATTTTCTATTGATCTGGGTTGGAATTTTTACCTGAGGAAAAAGAACTATGCACAAAATATTGGAATTTGCCTAAACCACTCAATCTCCTTGGAGACACAGAACACGTCTCAGAGTGTCACCAAAAAACACAGGTAGTATTACAAAACTTAAAAAAAATCTCTTTATCAGCTTCCAAGTCTGGGAGTCCAGAGGTTTTTTCTAAAGCCCTAACAAACTTAAGTTATATTTAATATATGTGCTCTCCCTAGATTAACCTGTGAGCTGTGGAACTGAGTTCTGCATAGCCCTGGGATTTGTTTATATTTTGCTTTTCCACAGAACCAAGGGAGTGTGCCCTGAACAAACTAGTGTTTGGAGAATCTTTTACTGTATTCTGGTTTCTTTAAACAGTGTAAGGCAGTAGCTCCCAAATAAATTTTTGTGGTGGGTATACACATATACCTGGAAAACAAATCTATGCTCTAGTTTTAATCACTCACATGTTTTTTACTCCCAGTTTGTCAAATAACAGTTTTTGTTTTGGGACACACTAAGTCACCACTCCCATGTGTGTGACATAAAAAGCCACCATCCCCATCTTTGCTTCTCTTAAGAATCACTGACACTCAAAATATGATGAAACATTCAATGCAGTTTTAAGTGAAATAAAAAAATAATGCAGTCCAAAATAGAATTGTTTCAATAAATGTATTTTTAAAAAAATAGGATTTCAGACACTTTAAAATATTTTTACAAATTATCACAAATTGTATGTTTATTGTTATAAGTACTACCTTAATAGTTTCAGTATGATCAAATACAACATGTATATTTGAGACCTCCAGTCTCAAGGTTATTGTTTCCCTGAGATTCTCCTTGGGGTTGGTGTTCCCCAAGGTAATAAGGGTTCCCCCAGAGTTGCTGTTCCCTGAGGGTTTCCTCTGGGTTGCTGTTCCCAGAGGTAATAAGGTTTTCAGTCTTCTCTTTGCCCTAAGTGTTACACACCAGAGGTAGAGACGACAAGTTGAGTCTGCCGGTGCACATTTCCAAGGTTGTTTATTCTTCATTATCTCAGTCCTTTCTCAGCTCTGCCAGGGCTCCCTGGCAGGGTACCTTATCTTAGTTCTTTCTCAGCTCTGCAAGGCATCTCCGCAGAGCAGGACACGCGGCGGACTGGGCGGATCAGAGAGCCCCGTACCTTATGTACAGTACCCCGGTACCCTGTACAGTACCACTGTCCGAGACGTATTTTTTATTTACAAAATTTTACCAATACCTACTACCTTTACTAACATGTCAGTTCTACTCTAAGCCAATCTCTAAAACCCAACTCAGCACAAGATGGGGGACGAGAACAAGAACAAGGAGGACAGGGGCCACTCCCCAATTCCTCCATCTTGTCTCTTCAGCCCCATATGCTAAGAATCCTAATTTCTATATTTATATTCTATAATAAACCATCCACTACTTATTTCAAATTCTTAGGATTTGTGATTCTTCCTGCATGTGAGTGTTCACTCCCATGGACAGCAATCAGTCAGTGTCCTCCTGGGATCTGTGTGGGTCTAACTGACACCCCTGTACAGATCCCAGACCCCCCTGTCCGGTCTCCAAACCCTCCAGGGTGGCCAGAGGGATGTTCTAGACTCCGACACTCCAGGACACAAATTGCATCACCTCTGATCTGGAATAATTGAAGAAGATTGCTGATGCAAGACTGCAGTAGTAGAAAAGGTAAGATTAAGAGAACCACTTAGACTACAATCAAGTTACAGAAAGTATTAACAAGAATAGAACCCAAAAAATGCTGTTAGTGAGCTATGTTTTCCTCAGGTAAGCAGTATCAAATATTTAAGTACCAGCTAATGCTCCCACAACCCTAAAAAGAGAATGCTGAAACATGGTAATGTTTATCAGCAGACAAGACTTTGCACATGAACAGCTTCGTATATATGTTAGTAACAACTTCAGTCAGTCTCATTTAGGAAACAGTGACTTGGGCTTGGCACAAATTGTGACATCATGCAGGGATCACAACTTTTCAAGGGCAAATCAAATTATATTCTTTCTGAAGCTAGTGACCTAAACATGGCCATAAAAAACTCAGCAGGGGCAAGATATGCTGCCTCTGGCAGCCTGCTGCTTCCCAGAATTTTCTTATCATTTGCAGTTTGTACGTGTCCAAGATCGAACCTGCAGCCCGTTGGAAAGTTCCTAATTTAGTTGCAGTGGGCCATGTTAGTATTGTAAACTGCATGCTCTGAGAGAATGAAGGCACAAGATTCTGTAAACACTCATACATAGATGGATTTCATTTAACCTGAGCAGAAGTCAGAAGTGCCGCTAACCAATACCAGCAGGATTAATCCTACTCCAGCAGGAAGAAATGACAGGAATTAAAAATAGATTTAAGAAACCAGGTGCCAAAAGTATCAGTCTTTGATTTTAGAATATTCAAAAGCTTTAGAAGCAAGAAAAAGAAATAAGTACTAAATTTATAGAACTTTACCTTTGGCATGCTGTTTGCCAGCTTCACTAGAAATTGTATGTCAGAAATTGCCTAGAACAAGGAAAAACTGAAAAACATCTAACTACTTCGACTAGTTTTAGTGAGAAAAACGGAAAATCTAAATAGAGTTATCAACTTCAACTACTTAACCTAAACAATCAGGAGTATTTACCGTGAAGTCTTTGTGCAACAAAGTTACTAATGGTAACTTAGGACAAGAATGAAAATTACTCAGTGGCTCAAATTATGCTTGCACCAGAGTCACACATAGACAGACATTGGTCATAATGACAGAACTTTTTAAGCATAATGTAATCCTGCTGAAAAGGGTAATATCTTATTATATTGGTTCTTTACAGCATGGAGATACATTGACATTTTGTTAGCTTCACTTCGTCAAATATTTAAAATAATTATACAGTTTTTCAGCAATTCAACAGTCAAGACTGTATTACCAAGGAAAATTGGGAAGCACGGTAGCACAATCTCACTGCATTCTCAAGAGCAACCCATAAGCCTTGTTGATGACACAGAAGTATAAACATTTCCACTACATATTCCTTTATAACAAAGATAAAGAAAATTATGCTGTTTAATTTCAAATACTTGCCTTAACCTGTAATATTTCACATACCATGCTGCCAACATTCCCACTACATAGCATACTACAACAGGAAAAAACAGTTCAATATTGTTTGTCAGCACAAGCTCAAGCAAGGCTGGTTAAGATTAGTCACAATGAAAAGGAATAATAAAAGAGAATAAGTTTATCCACTATGATAATGTATAAAGGATTTTAATTTCTCGGGATTCCACAATCTCTGAACTAAGAAAACATGTAATGAAGATGGCTACTTGTTTCAACACTCTTTCAACCTTGGACTGTTCTCTATCAATCAGAAGCCACAAGTAGCATCTAAACTGCTTAAAAGACTTGCAGCATGCCTCTTTGGCTCCTCTAGCCGCTGATAGCTTTCACAATCCACTTGCAGTATTATGCTCTGCATGGCCTTTTTTTAGGCAGTTTTAAAAAGCCCAGTACTTTACCTGCAGCAATATGAAGTACAACACATATGGAGAATTAGCTTCTCCAACAATAATTTTACTGGAAAACTGAAAAGTTCAAATTAAAACATCTGAAGAGTCCAGCAATTTACTGTCTCCACAACCAAATCAGTTAAATAAGTCCTAGACTTTTGGACTTTCTCCTGAGAATTATTAAAAGCATCTCTTAGGACTGTCCATGCACTACATGGAAGCTGCTCCATGAAAGCACATCAGCACCAGAGTGAGACTACCTCACTCAATACCCCTTAAAATTCATTACTTCCTACATTTAACACTTTTTATAGATACCTACATACACATCTACTTAAGCAAGAGTTCTATGCATAAATGAAATTGGTCTCAAAGACAAGACTTCTAAAATACAATGCAATGCTGCTTAAAAATCTCACATAATTAAACTTAAGAACAACAAGGAGGTACGGTTTCAGTGCTGAGTAGGAGATACTTTCCTAAACTAGGAGATGGATACAGAAAAGTTTAACACGTGCTGTCCAAGGAACCAGGACTACTGGTAATCTATTTAGAAAAATGCTTATCTAATAAGAATTGAGTTTTCCTAAAAGACGTAGCTTAGATATTTTCCACAATGAAGACTACAACTTTAAAACCAAAGTCAATTCCTTGTTCTTGACTCAGGAATAAAGGTTGTCCTCAAGAATAAAGGCTGCTATTTATCTGCTTGTAGCTCAGCCTGTTTAATCACTGTTAAGAGATAAGACATCAAAGCATACAAAGTGTTGAATACTTCCAAAAATTCTTAGATATAAGTAGATGAATGGCACTCCAAGCACAGACTGACCTCTTCCCTCATCACACCTAAACCCTCTGGCCTACAAAGCATTTATGTCTTCCTGCTTTGAAATAAACCAACTCTAATTGACAGTAACTTCTTATCTGAAGGAAGAACAGGAAGAAGCTCACTGCCTCCATGAAAAGGATAAAGTTGGGAAACCCTGTACAAAGATTATTTTATAAACAATAGCGATCTGTCCTTGAGCACCCTTCTGAGTGTGCCCTGATGTTCCAAGGCAAGTCAAATTTTAGCATCCAAGGTACACATTTTGGACACAGTAAGAAGAAATCATTTTGTGTGATGCATTTCAGACACAGTATGAACTACAAAAGTACTACTTCCGTGAAATATTTTTTTTAAGAGACAAAAAAGTGCATGGCTGTCTAACAGCACCTGACGTGCAGACCGGGCTTCGTGGAAGTTTCCCCTGAAAGTTACCAACAAAACACAGAGGTCACTACAGGCCGCGTGTCTGTGCAAACCACACAGGTCCATCGTTCTGCACGACCAGGGCTGGCAACTGGAGAGGGGACCGTGCTAAGGCAAACCTTGCCTTTTCCCGCTGCGGAGAACGGCGGAGTCCCCGTCGGCGAGGCGAGGCTGCTCAGCCTCGGTGACACGCTGCTGATGCCAAGGGGGCCGGGTAGCCGCCCTACCTGCCAGACCACCGGGGCCAGGAGGGATCCCGCAGCCGAGTCCCGCCTCACGACCGGGTCTGACCACCGCGGACCCCGACCCGCCTGCGGGCCGCCCCGCGCCCCGCTCCCTGCGCGCCCGCCCAGCCCTGCCGCCGCCGGGAGCGGGGATGCTGCTGCCCTACCTGAGCCAGGACCGTGGGGAACAGGCGCGGCCGCCCGCTGTAACACGCTGCCAGGCAGCCTCCCCCGACCAGAACGGCGGCGGCAGCGGCCCCCCATGCGGGCGGGCGGCGCTGGCTGCGCGGGGGCCGCATCCCGGCGAGCCGCCCCCGCAGCGGGGCTCGGGCGGCCGCCGCCAGCGCCGCTCTCCACGCCGCCGACATCTTCCCGGAAAGCGCCGCGGCCGCCGCGCATGCGCAGTGCCGGGCCCGAGGCCGCGGGGCGGGGGCAGCTCCGGCCCGGTCCCGCCGGGGTCGCGCTGGCCCCGCTCCGCCGGCGGGAGCGACGGCGCCCGCGCAGCCGGAGGGCACGGAGCTGGCGGAGAGGTAACCTGGAGGGAGGGTGTAGGCAGGCGGGGGTTGGCCTCTTCTCCAAGCAGCAAGCGACAGGACAAGAGGACATAGTCTCAAGCTGCGCCAGGGGAGGTTTAGGTTGGGCATTAGGAGAAATTTTTTCACGGCAAGGGTGGTTAGACATTGGAATGGGCTGCCCAGGGAGTTGGTGGAGTCAGCGTCCCTGGACGTGTTTAAGGGAAAGGCTAGACATGGCATTCACTGCCGTGTTCTGGCTGACATGGCAGTGTTGGGCCACAGGTTGGATTCGCTGATCCCAGAAGTCTTTTCCAACCCAACTGATGCCCTGTCTCTGTAGCGCAGGCGGAGTGCGCCCGCTGCCTCCGTCCCGGGCCGGGGAGCCCCCAGGTAGGGCAGGCGGCAGGGCCCCTTCCAGCCTCCGCTGGGAGACAGGCGGGGTCCCGGTGGGCAGGGCAGGGCCGGGTGGGTTGTCTCAGGGGAGGGGGCACGGAAGGCCTGGCCCGTGCGGTAGAGAGTGGAAAGTGGCGAGGCTTCGCAGCGGTCCTGCGGCCCCAGGGGTGCCCCGGCCACTCCCCTGTGTCACAGAGCTCAGCTTCACCTCGTTCGCTGATGTGATTCCTCTCCCAGAGCTGACTGTCAGTGCTGAGGGCATGAGGAGCAATGGGTTGTAAGAGGGGTTCGAGGCCCTGCGAGCTACTGAGCAAGGCAGGTTAGGTGAACTTCCACAAGCATGTCTGACCCAGCACTGATGATTTCCTAGGCGTTAATGGTCCATAGGGATGGGTTGCTCAGTGTGTGATCCAGATCAGAAACAGCAAAAACATGAGCAAGTTTAGAATATCCTTTTCAAGGGCAGAGTAGAGTTTCTCATGAAATACAGATGATGGAAGATGAGTTTACAGAAATTGTCGTGGCAGAGGTGTTAAGAAGAAGCATTACAGAATTACTTGGTTGACAGTAACACTTGTGCCAAAAGACTATTACTCATTGTGGATGCTTTGGAGTGTTTTTTTTTTCTCACTGCCATAGTTTCTGCAAAGCTCTCTAGGTCTTGGTTGGTTACACTCAAACATTAGTTAGTTGATCACATTCAAAAATTGGGCCATCTGGGAAGTAATGGTAAGGTCATATGAAGTAAAGCAGAGAGTAAGTTAAATGTCATTTATATGTTGGCAGTATCCATGTTATGAAATTAGGTCACCTAGGGACTCCATGTGAATGTGGAGAAAGACTGCAGAGAGAACAGCTGCATGCAATTTTCTATTACTTTGGTCTTTGGTTGAGGGCCTTCAGAAAGTACTGAGTCTGTTTAAGCAAACTCTGTCTTCCACCTCTTTCTGATACAGCAGCCAGTACTGTGTTGTCAATATTACAAATGTTCTGGTGGAGGCTCTGAAGCATGAAAATACTTTTTTGCCCTCTCTACGCTGACAAAAGGTGATTATCCATCAGTGCCACCGAAGTAATTTTAGTTCACTCTTCTTCCGTGACCTGAATTCAGAGTCATGAATTCACAGAGCGTAATTTCAGTCATTTAACTAATGGCATCTCAGAATTTATCCAGTTTTCTTTTAGCAGGTGTTGTTCACTGGCTGTCATTCTGTGAAGTGTTTGAGACATCTCCAGGAATCTCAGGACCCAAGTCCTTAGCAGGTTATAAACCCTTCAAAAACACCTTTTCTGGGGAACACAAATGACTGCTCATGGCAAAATCACCCAGGAGTACTATGTGCAGGGTGAATGGTTTCAATCTCTACATACTAATGTGCATTGCAAAAGCTTTTTCCTATTCCCAGAGACCTAGAAATTAACTTATGTTGGAAAAGCCTTTTTAATCTCAATATAAAGCATAGGGGTGAAATCTGTCAATTGTTACATTCAAACACACTGCAAAATCCCACTTATTCTGTAAAACTTGCAGGAAATTCCTATTGCCTATTTCTGTTTCCCTCTAGACAGACAAAATATTTTCCATCCCAATCTTATAATTTGACTCATAGTATTTGTACAAACACCTTAAAAGTACTTTACCTTCTGTGTAAGCCAATAGCAAGCACTTCCTGAGTGCTGGCAACATCTTAGAAACATCTTGTAAAGGATGGCTGGGAGATTTGATTTCTGAATGCCAGATCCTTGATGTTGAACATACGACCACAGCAGAGACAAGGAGGTTTCATTCGTTCTTCTGATGGGCTTTCTCAGTCTTTCTTTAAGTAAAAACAAATAAGTAGGTCATTTGTCTTTCCTCAGATGACATTTCTGCCTGGAACAGATACAAGCGCAGTGTGAGTGGAGAGCTATCCTCACATGGCTGCAGGCACGCAATGCTGCTGGGCGAGTTCAGTGTCCTCAGCCACCCCTGTTCTCTCTGCAGTAGATTCCCCTCGTGGGCGCAGGGTCCCGGAACAGGGAGCTGCTGCTGCGCTGGTGCTGCTCACAGCTGTGCTGCTGCACTGCTGGTACAGGTGTGAGTGCTAGAACACACGCCTTGAACAGCCACAAGACTCTTGGTGAGTCAGGCGTGGTCCTGTTGCACCCCATGCAGTATCACTGCAGGGTGGTTTATGGCAGAAAGCAGAGATCTCTATGGTCTGCAGAAATGATGCTGGCAGTCTGATAAATAGAATACAAGTTTCACCATGGAAATTGAGTTATGTGGTGACAAATGTCATCAGCTACTGTATGCTGCAGCACTAAAATGTTACCTTCCTTTGCCATCCTGCTCAGTTTGCTCTTCCTTGCTCTTGTAAGCAGAAATCATTACATTTAGCAAGATGTCATACCTGCTTTTTTAAAAACTGCTTTCTGTGTGGTGACATCAGACTTTGTACTAGAGGTGTTTGCATTGCTAAAAATTTGAAAAAGCAAACAAAAATACTAATAAAATGTTTTCTGAAATGTTTAAAATGTAATTTTTCTTTAAGATTCAGTGTCCCACTGAATAGTTATGTAACAATGCTTAGATGCAGTCTTTTCTTAGTCTTTCATTAGGCACAATGAATATAATGTAAAGTCATATCAAAGGACAAAAACATACCACGAAACAAAACCCTTGTGAGTCCTGTCATCCTTAGGAAAACATGCTTGGCAGAAACTTATTTCTTTTAAGTTTCATTACAAAGTAAAAAAAAAATAAATTTAAAATGCCAAGTAAACATACATCTCCTCATGCCTGAAGGTCCACTTCCACGTCTCAGTGTCTTTTAAGAGCGTTAGGCCAAGTTCCAAGAGGGATTCACTCTCTACTAGAACTCCAATCCCCTCAAGAGCATTAGGCTTAGTGCCAGCATTCATTTACTCTTGGAACAGCTTAAATTAACTCCTGTTACATTCTGTCTAAACCCTTTCTTACAGAGCAAGAGTTGAGAGCTGGATTCAGTCAGTTAGTCTGAAGGCCACCCATCATGCTTGTCTTCCCGGATTTCAAATGCTGCATGAACTGGACTGGGGAAGGCAGGGGGGATCAGCTGTTTGTAAGTTGAGGGGGGAAGCTGGCAAGCCATCTTTTGTATACATGTCCCCATTTCACGAGAAATAGCGTGGGGGTTGGTCTGACTTATTTAACATAAGTACGTATGACAGTAAGCTCCAACCAGATGTGAGATTTTAGTAGGCTGTGCAGTGTGCTAACAGTATTTTGATTCTTTCCTGGCAGAGCTGAACAGGCAAGCTAATCGAAAGACAACAAATATCACTGCTTAGTTTTGTAAGTCAGGAACTGGACTGTAAGATTATATTTTGCCCAGCATCAGACAAAAGATTGAAATGGAAGGTCTCACAAAGCCAGACCTTCTTTAGCCCCTTCAAACTTTTATGATCTCTTAAGAATATCACTTCTGTTTTACTTTAGCAAACACGAGAACAATCTGTTTGCCTGTGATTACAAGGCAAACACTCTGAATCAGGGAAGGATATAAGGACAGGGAAGACAAGTTTTCCAAAAAGTGATAACACAAAATGTTCTTAGCACACTTAGAAAAGTACAGGGTAATTGGACAGAACTGGACAATCTTTAAAGTTGGCCAGCCAATACCTTGGTCTCTATCCAAAGGGTCAAAAGTCCTGTACCATGGTCATCATGGTGGAGGCTAGAAGTTGACTTCAGGGATTTCCAAAGCTGCTCTGTATGACTGTTATTCATAGAATAATTAGAACCTTTCAAGGTCATCTAGTCCACCTTCCTCTAATGAGTAGAAACATCTCCATCTAGGTCAGGTTGCTCAGAGCCCTGTTCAGCCTTGACCATTCCCCTAACTTCTACCCATCCCTCCTTCACAAGCAAAAAACCAAACCAAAACGAACAACAAATGGAGTTTAGTTTCAAGGAATCTGAATTACCTTCCTCTGATGAAGAATCTTTTAAGCTGTTAGTTTACAAAAAGTCCAGTTGTTTTGTATGCTTTAGAGATGATGGAAATGGAACTAATTATAGTCAACATTCATCCACTAGTAAATTTATTTTTCACTAAAACTGAAAATAAATGTGAGCTTTTTGTGGCTAGATAACACTATTCAGTTCATAAATAAGAGTTCACAGCAATCTTTACAGTTAGGAGCTGCAGTATAAATATATCTTATCTTCAAATATTTTCAACTTGCTAAAGTTACTTGAAAGCTTATCATGATAGAGTCCATTTAAAAGGAAAAGAATTAAAATTTATCTAAGATAAGTGTCCCCAAATACCTCTCATAGCATTCATTTATATTGACCTTTCTAACACACTGTCTTCCCACACTCTTTGTATGTAGTTAACTGAAAAACGTTGCTGATTTATGTAACAAGTTCCCACAAACTTCAGAATTACTTTTTTAAGGTTAAGTTGAAAATCGGAGAAAAAAGTCAAAAGCAAAATTCTTACTTTAAAAAAATTAATTTGAGAGTGGAAGATAACAGTAATGGAAAGATTTTAAAATATGGTTTCTAAGTTGGCAGTCACCTTTTTGTGATAAATATTTGATTTATTAAAGAAATGGTACACAGACTGTTTAAATACTAATGTGAATACAAAAGGCAGATCAAAACTGATGCTCTTGTGAAGGAATATTCATTTTTTAAATGTGAAAAGTATATTTGCTATTACTTTCCAAATAAGGCTATAGGTCTCAATTCTATGACAAGTTTCATATATTATGCCTAATTTTAAGTATTTTGAAAAATTCTGTGGTCTGAAGAAAGACTACTTCGACTGCATAAAATTAACTGTATACATAAATCTTCGAAGACTGGAGACTTTCTTGCTATTAGATGAAAACTGTAGTTCAACTGCTGTTTTATCTTTAATGATAAGATCCCATGGCACTTTTGCAATAACAGAGGTCCCCTGAAAATGTTTTAAGTAATGGAATTACATTATGTGTTTCAGGTTGTATTTTCCTCGTGTTTTAAGCTGAGGAACTTATCCTTCATTTTTCTTTCCTTGCAAACATTCTTCTGCAGTGCTGCTAGGACTGATTAAAAAGAGACCTATATCTAAGTGAAATCCAAGTATTTTGACCTTTAACCTGTATTTTATATACATACAAATATATGCACATTTATATATGTATTTTGCTTATAACATATTAATCACAGTATTTCCTGAAATCTTACCAGTGCTTCCTATGTAAATATGGAATTGTGTTGCTGAGACCTTGCTGTATTTCAGGGAGTGTTTCTTTTTTTCTTTCATTCTCTGAAATCAGTGTGAACATTGCAATCAATTTTAATTATACCAGTATTTCACTCTGAGTTTTATAGGAAGAGTTGGCAGCAATAACTATAGTTAAGATTGCCTAAGACTTTCTGCTGTATAGATTCTGTAGTTAAAAAGAGAGAGGGATAGAAACTGTACATAAGAGTACAATAAAACATGTCAAGATTGGCAAAGTTAATTTTATCTGTGTTACTTGAAAAACCAGAAGGATTTATTAGGGACTCTGACTATATATTTTTAAATGCAATGTGACTGAGACTGACATAATTTAAAATAATTATTATTATGTAGTTCAAGAAATACTATAAAGATGGCAAGGCATTACTTCACAGTATTACCAAAGAAACAATTATAGAATTATCAGTATTGTAACCTGTAAAATACTTTTAAAATATATGTTTTCTGGAAATGTTGAAGTAGAAGCAGCATCGTATATTTATTTCTTGTTTCTTTTCTCAGACCACAGTCTAAAGCAACTATTAATAACATGTTGCACTGCTACTGTGATTTATTAATGAAAGTTACTTTAATTATCACATCCTTAATACTACTGAAGATGGTGAAGTATATATAATTATTTCTGTGAAAAAGAAAGGAATAATAAAACTCTAAATTACTGTTTTCTGTAATGTAATCCATTATTTCAAACAGTGTTTTCTTCTTTTGCTCAGAATACTATTTATGAGCTATGATTGTGCCTATTTTTGTACAAGCACCTATTTTTGTATAAGGAGGGGGAAGGCATGATTATTTTCCATGTATGTGTTTAGTTGTTTAGTATTATCTAACATAATAGATAGACACACAGCTTCACAGTGTGGTAGACACACAGCTTCACTGTAAAAGATTCTGCGATCCTTTCATTAAAAAGTTGGAAGTCCTAATATGAAGTTCATTGTAGTCAATGGAATCTCTTTCCATAGGTATCTGCATTTGGCACCTGCAGAGCTGAAAAGCAGCTCTACTATTTGTGTGCATATTGTGGACAGTCTTGGTGTATTTGCTGCTGAGGGATCCTCAGTCTGTAGCTGCATCAAAAGGGACATTGGATCCGCTTACAAAGGCACGGTAAAAATGGCACTAATAAAATCCCTGACAAAGCTATGGATAAAGTTGACAGTCCCCATTTGGCACTAGTCAGGCAGTTGTTTTGCTGAGTACACCCAGAGAGGTTTTCCAAGCCATTACATAACCTTTTTCTAGAGAAGCGAGAGGTCTTGAGGGAGTTGGTATTCTGGAATATCCGAGTTGCATATGTCCAAGAAGCATAAGCTATAC
Organism: Prinia subflava; assembly: GCF_021018805.1. Classification (NCBI taxonomy): domain Eukaryota; kingdom Metazoa; phylum Chordata; class Aves; order Passeriformes; family Cisticolidae; genus Prinia; species Prinia subflava. The sequence continues at coordinate 35,575,567 of NC_086249.1, forward strand.
CAAGAGCAAAAAGTTGAGATATGCAGACTGTCTCATGTTCACAAGGCTTAGGGAATCTCCTGTGCACATGGCATTTATATTGTTTATGGGTCTCATGTTCCTGCAGCTTAGATGTGGACTCTCTGTGGCTGGTCTGTAATGGAGAGAGATTTAGTTGAAGTTATCCAGAGGATCCACAGCAAATCAGCTGTAACTTGATTTCTGAGGAGCAGAGGAGACTGGTGGGACTAAAGCATGCACAAGGAGGTTTGTGTGAAAGGACAGAGATGTGTAAGACATGGGTAAGGTTCATCCCACTAAAAATAAATGTCTACATATAGGGGTCTGTATCTGAATTTATCATCTTATGCTCTTGTTAATGGGGTAAGTATTCATCTCTGGCATGATTTGTGTCATCCCAAGATAAATGTTGAAATGGCTCAGTTGAATCTCAAGCAGAGAAATACCTGTATCAGTCTGTCTGACACTAAGGGGAACAGAGAGAATTTTTGTGCAGCTGTAAATGTCTATACTGTAAACTGCTTTTCTGTACTGTGTCTAGTTGCTGCAGAGATTCTTGGAAAGGAGCTCTTGTAGATCTGGATATCAAACTTGCTGGGCACATATGCCGTCAGAGCTGGCAACAAAGGAGATAGACAGAGTTTGATTATGGGGTGCCATCCTGACGACAGATGAAAGCAGGGATGTGTTACTTTAAGGTGTAACTGAGGGAAGAATGTTGCATGGGAGAAGTTGTGATATCCTCACTTCCTCCCTGTGTACTAACTTGTTACTAGGCTTATGAACATCTGTATTTGGGAGCACTGGAATGATTTCTTTTTTGTGTCTTGACTTACATGAAAAAAAAAATATATCCTCTGTCCGTTCAGACATTACTGCTATCATCTGCTGCAGAGAGAGTTTGGAGAGAGCTCACAAAGGTAGAATATCCAATGTTCCTGGGGATACCTGCCTACTTGCCTGTGGTAGTTGGAGGCATTTAGGAGTGCTCAGCATACCGTGCTAGATTGCCCCTGAGCTTAGGGAGGTGGGGTTCTGTGAGAAGGGAGGGGGTGACTAATGACAGCAAGCTATTTCTTGTTCTCCACAGCAGCAAGAGAAACTGCCTTTTTCACCCAGAGGACCTTAGGTCAGTCAGGAGCCTCCCACTCCATAAGCCCTGAGAAGTTCCAGGAGGCTGATGCTGGTGAAGCACTGAGGACCAGAAGAGTCTGTGGGTAACCTGCTGGAAACCAGGGACCATCCATGGTGTGTCCTTAGCCCAAATCTATCCATGACAGTGGTCTGTCAGTGCTGATAACGTCTCTGCACCCAAAGAGCCCACTGCTCTTGTCAGACCTGGATGGACTGACAGGCAAGTTAGAGAAATAATTATTGCATTATTATATTGAATAAATTGTAGGCTACCAGTTTTTGTAACAGATTAAATGACAGGATCTAAATGACTTAACACCCATGGAATCCCTTTTGTCTTCTTCTTTAAGTGTACTCTCCTCCTCAATCTCTTTTTATGTAATCTCTGTTTTATTATATGTAATACTGGTATATTCAGCAGCTAGATTTACTTGCTGATTGCAAGAAACTCAGCTGCCACTGGTAGGTGGGATGGTACCGGAATCTCTGCAGGGAAAGCAGCAGGGGACTCTGCTGCTCTGAAAGGTCAGGGTACCTTATCAAGAGCTAGGTATTAGAGCATCCATGGAGGGTCACTAGAGGTTGATTACTTTCTTTTTTTGTACCATGGAACACATTAGGCTGGAATGACTTGTCTAAGATCTTCAAACAAGGCAGTGACAGAGCTGGAAATAATCCCCGGAGGCAGGTGCTATTTGTAACATATTTTCTGCAAATATTACTTTATTTGGACAGTTTTTGGTTGATTATTGCAAATTTTAAAAAATAAAGATTTCTGCATTACCAAACTTTTGGCATCCACATCTGATTTTAAATCCAAGGATGTCTGTCAATCTTATGCTACTACTCAACACTTTCTTACATTCACCTTACATGTAGTTTTTAAATTTTCCTAGCTATAACTCCACTGATTCTAATTTGTTGTAACTTACATTCTGAAGAGATAGGACAGACTGTGGTCCCATAAAAGCAAGTAACAAGAAGATGTAAGAAAAAATGTCTAAAGCATGGGAGCTACTGCCATTAATGTTATGCCTTATTTAGTGCACCTCATTCTAATTCTTTTGTATATAATGATACAAGTTTAAAATTCCTTATATTCCCCAAGACTGAGACAATCTCTAAAACTTTAAGATGCTTGAAGTAACTAGCAAAACTATTCCAGACTTGAGTACAAAACTTATCTTTTGTACTTCTACATACACTTGATGGCCTAAAACTTAGTCTGCCTTATTCATCATCTTCATCCCCTGCCCTTAGAAACTGCTTAGCCAGAACAAACAGTCAATGTTCTACCAAGATGGGTTTAGACATTAAAGTCATCTGTCCTGCCTTCTCCTCTGCACCCTGGAGTTGCAGTACTGATACTGTACAAAACACAACTCTATTGTCATAGAGTAATAAATAATACTGTGTGTTAGGCTCGTGAATACAAAGTGGGGGTTTGTGGGTTTGTACTGTCCTCTGACAAATCAGAGAATGGTAAGATGTTTACTCACACAAGGTGTCTTGTCTTGTTTCTCCATACCTGATCTTACATCAGCAGTTATGAAAGTAAATATTACTGCTGTGCTTTTACACAAAAAGATAAATTCTGCAAGAGCAAATTGAATGGAATTTTGACCACTTAGTAGTCTTTAGAATCTGCCACATAATCCCCACCACTCAAATGATTTTAAATTATAAGTAGTTTTGCAAAGCTGTTAGCATTATTTTCTCAGCTCACACAAAGTTTTTGCAAGACTTATTATCTATGATGAATCACATCTTTTATTCATATAGTTATAAATGCATTAAAGCTGTCAGGTATAATTTGCTGCTTTTTCTCCTTTAGATTCAGCATGGTTTCTGAAAATAAGCTAATTTAATAATTAGGGAATCTAAGTTATAATCAAATTTATTATATTTACCAGACTTGAATTTCTGATGGGAGTAACATTAAAAATGTGCTCAAAGAGGAAAGAACAGGATCGCCAGTGAGCTTTGAATTAGCAGCCTGAAAAATATCTAAAAATGTTGTGATCAAGAGTGTTATGATGATGAGAGGAAGAAGAGGAATTCTGTTTATCTGTAGCTTTTACATGTCACAAACTGCAACGAAGGTTAGAACCACAGGCCAAAGCTTCAATTCAGGGCAAAGACTGTTCTCTTCTTACATTTTTTGGCGACTTACTGTGTGCCTTTATAGCATAGCGCTGCAACTCTTCCTACAAATCTCTAAATTTCTGTTAGAAAGGACATGGTGCTGTTTAGTGCCTGTATGAGCACTTGCCACTGTACACGGCATTACATACTCATGTAATCCCGTGAGTTCTGAATCCACTGAACTTCTGCTGAATTCTGGATAAGATTTGTGCTTGGAAGGCTTCTGGATCATGTCAGGAAGTGCTGAGTAAGAGGCCTTTCCAACAGAAATCTGAAAATGAAGTATTTTCCTTTTCTTGAAGCTCATGTTAGTCTCCTCTGAGTCTTGGTCCCCCAACCCTCTTAATCAGGCACAGATTGTGGTTTTTTTATTGATATATGTTAAAACAGCCTGTTTTTTTGGTATTACATCAGTTGTGTTTGTATTGTGGAGATTTTTAATTCCCAAAGGTGCTGCCTTTTGTCTTTGCATAAGCGATTTAAACTGAAGCAGTTCTTGTTTTTCCCAGGGACTTCTACAGACTTTCAGGTATTTAAATCTGAAGTTATGTTTCTTCTTGATTCATCATCTGTTAAATACTACTGGCTGTACTAAAACTAGCAAAAGAGTTAAGGATAAAAAAGAAGTGTTCCAGAGAACCAATAAATCATAGAGTATTCCTCTCCTGAAGGCTCATTGCCACGTAGAAATCATTGAGAATAATGGTCACACAAAATCAAGAAAGACAATTTTAAAAAATGACTGAAATTTTGCTTAATATTGAAAAGCTTCATTAAAGGAAGAGGTTGAGGTCTGAGCATTTCTAGCGACCACTTTGTGTTGAGGGGATTGTCTCTTTGTGGATATGCTATATCATTGACAGGACACAGTAAGTTAGCTGTTCATCTGGCTCTGCTGTAGCTGTAACCCTCCGCAGCTGAGGATGCTCATGTCACGAGTGGGAGGAGGAGAATATTAGCCCCTGGCATTTCACAAGATGTCTGTGCTACAGTGCAGAGCTCTTGGTGCTGAAGGTAGTTTTCACAAAGAGGTTATGGCACAGGGGCCATAGCTGGTATGAAGATACAGGGTCTCGCTCTAGAATTCTGTATTCTTTTGGTCTCTGTTTTACAGACATAGTTCTTTGAGAAGTCTTATAGTTTGAGGATGACAAATTGAATCTAAAAAGTTGAAGAGGATCTTATTGTTACAGAAGAACTAAGTGAACTTTCAGTAGAAAGGTAGGAACACGATGAAATGTCATAATACCCATTTCAAAGTCTCTGGATATTATTGTTAAGAGCAAAATGCTAGAAAATTGTGCTAAATACACCGTGATTCAGAGCTTGAGGACACAGTACATGAGTAAGTATTTCTTGCTTTAGTCATCAAAGAGCTACATTAAAGCATGACTAAGAGGAAAGGCAAGGCAGCAGTGAAAGGTGGAGCTGATGAGATAGCTCCATACTGAGAGCAGACCTGGAGATGAGATTGAAGATGATTGAATTGAGTTGATTGCACCTTGCTCAAAAAGTAAAGAAGCAGGGAAGGGTAAGAACCTTTCAATAATTATAAGCAATCAGAGGGAGAAAACAAACCCCAGCAGACAAGACGTAAAAGCAGCTCACATGACGCTGTAGTCTCATACCTTATGCTGTCAGCAAAACAAGATTGGATGAGTTTCTGCAGACTCAACAGTAATTGCCATGCAGCAGCAGCCAGTACTATTGAAATGCTGGAGCTGATGGGAACTGGCTAGGCTGTCGTGACTGGGAGCAGATGCCCTCCGAAGAGCATGAGACAGCATTCTGCAGCGTGAGAAATCCTTGCCTGTCAGTCTAAACTGCTGGTTTGTTTGGTGGACTGGAACCTGTATCTCTCATGAGATAGAAATTTTACCTTTTTCTTCTTTAGTGTCCGTAGATGGCCAGTTTGATTCTCAGTGAAGATGGAACACTCTTCTTTTTCGTAAATGCAGACTAATGGATATTAATTTTCAGCAATTTCATGTATTCTAAATTTCAGCATTAGGAGAAGCAAGGGTGCCTGCGTTTGTGAGTATATTCAAGTAGAAGTACAATGTCAGGAGCTTTTCCTCTCCAGCTCAGTATGAATTAATATTTTGTCGTATTCTGGTCATAACTGACCTTGAGTTGACCTGTTTATATTCCCCCTTGGAGAAAGACTGCTTAAGCAGTTCTATACCATCAAGCAGTTGAAACTGGGGCTACTTGTTTGAATCTTGCCTCAGGAGGTTTGAGGTTGCTGCTGAATATTTTTTGCCATTGAGCAGAAGTATGATTTGCATTTCAAGCCTCACAAGGGTGGCTGAAGTATTGAGGGTCAAAGCAGCCACAGTTAGCCCAAAGTTGCTGAACACAAAATAGCTGCAAGCTATTTTGCCTGTGCTGCCCACCTAAAAAGTGTAGGGGAGGAGTCAGACTGTTCTGTGTTTAATGGGAAAAGGACTAAAGGCTGTGAGTTCTGTTCTTAAATGCTGTTTAAAGTAAAAACTATATAATTTTACCTTCTACTCAGGAATAGCTTATCTAAGGACTACTCTTGAAAGGAATTGCTGGGAAGGCCAGTTACAGGCAGAATTTAGTATTGAACTTTGAATGTTCTTTGTCTCGTGGTGTGTATTGCATGCTGTAATGTTGCCTGTGCTAGCTTTTCTTCTCAGTTTGTTTAAGAATCATGTGAATAAAAAAGTACCATGAATTAAAAAGTACTATGTTTACTAGCCTTCTTGGCAGCTCACGTCTGTTCTCCATACCCTGGCAGGATTTACCCCTGTGACTACCCAAATACTCTAAAGCAAAGATCATAGCTGTATATCTGTGAAATAAGAAATATTTGGTGAAGTCCGTGTATCCTATAAAATAGGAAATCTGTAGTGATTAGTCCAGGTTGACATAATTTTCAGAAGGGCTGAGAAGGCATGAAGTGGTGTAAAGTGAGTATTTTAAATTTTCATATTAAAAAAGTGCCACAAATTAATGGAAGTGTGATCTCACTACCAAAAGATGAAGCCAGGAATTTTAAACAGTGGGAGCTTAACCTCAGGCACTGAAATCCTTATCCTTACTTAGGACATAAGTAATTAAATAGTTAAAGACATTTAGGAGTCACAACAACACCTGGCAACTCTACAGACTTGGGGCAGAGTGCCTGCAAAGCTGCCAGGTGGAAAAGGACCTGGTGGTGCTGGTCAGCACAGCTGAACATGATCCAGGCTGTGCCCAGGGGGCCAAGAAGGCCGATGGCATCCTGGCCTGGCTCAGCCATGGTGTGGGCAGCAGGAGCAGGGCAGTGACCGTCCCCCTGTGCTGGGCACTGCTGAGGCCACTCCTCCAATGCTGTGCTCAGTTCTGGCCCTCACTGCAAGAAAGACCTTGAGGGGCTGGAGCGTGTCCAGAGAAGGGCAGCGGAGCTGGGGAAGGGTCTGGAGCACAAGTGCTGTGAGGAGCAGCTTGGGTTTTTTCACTTAGAGATAGGGAGGCTCAAGGGGAACCTTATCCCTCCCTACAATTGCCGGAGAGTGTAGCCAAGAGAGGCACAGCCTCTTCTGCCAGGTAACACTTCTGCCAAGTGACAGGATGAGAGAGAATGGCCTCAAGTTGTTTCAGAGTAAGTTTAAACTGGATATTAGGAAAAATTTCCTCTTGGAAATAGTTGTCAATCATTGGAACAGACTGCCCTGGGAACTTGTGGAGTCATCATCCCTGGGGGTATTTGAAAGTCACATAGATGTGGTGCTTAGGGACATGGTTTAGTGGTGGTGGACATGGCAGTGCTGGGTTAATGGTTGGATTCAATGATCTTAGAGTTCTTTTCCAATCTAAACAATTCTATGATTCTATGAAAAGATCTTAATGAACCTAATTTTCTCCAATTCTCCTGCAGTCCACTTACGGAGCGCTCATGTAAGGCATCTTCAGAGGTTTTGAATGTAATTGGCCAAAAAGAGACATCTTAGCCTTTCAGTCTTAATTTAGGCTCTATTTTTGAAAACTTGCTCTTATAAATGCATAATTTAAAGTTATTTCAGTAATGGAAGTTTTTTGATTCTCTATTCTTGAAGAGAGACTCCACTTGTGAAACATCCTTATTAAAAGGCTGACTTTTTCTAAAGCATGTTACCAGTATAGTTATTTTTTGAGTGTGACATTTGTGTGTGTTATGAACGAGTGTTTGAGATCACTTTAAAAAATCACTTAAAAATTGCTTAAAAGTCTTACAGATTTATTTTTACCTTTCAGAAATGTTAAGAAATAAGCTTCATTCTCACTGTTCATAGACAACTCTAATGCCTCAACTTTTGAGTAGCATTGAGGTAATTTCAAAGTGAATTTGAAGTGTTTCATAGCCTTGCACTATATAGATTTTGCTTAAACCCAAGGAAAATGGAAAATATAGTAGTAACCCCCAAGATTTGCTCGTCTGAATACTGTGCAAAGATGTTTTAAATGACTAGACAAAAAATTATGAAAGCAGCATATGACCTAAATTATAAATAAAATATAAGGACTACTGGACCAAAATCTGCATGCAGAAATAATTTACTGACAATCAAATCTACAGAGAGGGCTATTCAAGAACATTTACTAAGCCCTCAGTCCTCACACTTTTACAGTTGTGAGTCATATATTTTGAGCACCTGGACTGCAAATAGTTTTTCCAGAAATTCACTGCATGACTCTGTAAATGTTTAGCAGTTCTTGGATCTTTGACTCATCTCTTGGTGCTTGGTGTACCTGGATTTTGCTTTCATCTGTCCTTCTATGGTGACTTCCACAGCTTCTTAATTATGTAAGCTGTGACTGAGAATGGCCCACAAATTCTGAGTGTTTGCAGTGATGAACTATAAAAGTGTTTTTTTTTTTTACCTGAGGGAATAAAAGACTCAAATTTGCTTGTTTTGCATTTGTATCAATTGTCAAAGCTCCAGCAATGGAGCGATGCTGCGGTAGCTTACCTAAGGTGGGAGTTCACTCCATTTATTTTTTAAGAGTGAGGTTTGCAGTGTCATCATCACTCCACTGGAAGACACAACCAGAGAACATCTAATCTAGAGAAGGGAGCAAGCTTACAAGCTTGGTATATCAGAACTCTCCTTAGCAGCCCCCAGCAGGGCAGCAGAACCAGGTTCCCACATACAGAGCTGGAATGCTCAGATGATTACAAGAATACAGAGTATGAATTCCAGAAAGTTCAAGCAATTTCCTTCTGCTTGTGCATATCAAGATTTATACAAATAGCAGAACATGAGGCTTGGCAAGATAATTTTCCTTCAGTTTTGCCATGTGTTTCTTCACAAGCCTGTGCCTCATTAATTAAAAAACAGGGTACTTAATACTAGATGTCTGCCTGATGTCTCAACATTTGCATGCCTAGTTCTGTTGGCTGCAGTGCTACTGCAGTAAAGGCAAGGTAGTCACAGCCAATTTGTCTGTATCTGCAGAAGTGAGTTCTCAATGCTTAGTTGTGCTATAAAGTCAGTCCCTGAGAATCCCTGACAGTAATTGTCATTCTCCTACTCAAACCTAGAGCAATATTTAAAGCAGAGGAAGCACAGGAACCTCCCAAACAGTTTATTTCCCCGTTGCCTGTCAGTGATTTCACTGCAATGCCTAGAAAAAGCAAAGTAGTTCAGGCGGCATCTATTTCTGGCATGAAATCCTAGTTGTGGATTCCCAGTGCTGATGTGTTTTTCAGACCCTCTCATGAATTTCTAAGCTCTCTTGCAATAACAGCTTCTGGGAGGGGACTGAAATTCCTATGGCAGATTTCAGGTTTGCAGACTTTGATGAAATCTAAACAACAGGGTGGGAAAGCTGTTTTTTGTCAAGAGAAGCTATGAAGGCAGAGAAACAAATTCTTGCTAGTAGAGAGCTTTTCATCTCCTTGACAATTTTTTTCTGAGAAATGAAGGGTAGGATGTGGAAACCAGTATAAATTTTGAGGAGTGGGAGCAAAGGAATGGAGACTCTTTTCTGTTCTGCTCCTCTGCAGGGAGGAGGTATTCCAGCTAGGGATAAATACACAGCCTGGTACTCAGAAGTGTGTTGGTGACCCTCATAAAACCAGTGCCTTGAGATCCAGAGAGAGGCAGGGAGAGTCGTATTGAGGGTTGTGTAGTTGCTCAGAACCATTGTTAGTTTCTTTTTCCTTCTCTGGAAAGCCTGAATTCGCTTATTTTAAGCCTAGGAGACAGCTGTTACCATTAACTCCCTGTGTAACAGAAAACATGGGTTGTTCATAGCTTTCTGGAGTAGAAAAACTCCTTATCTGAAATACCTTAGATACACATCACAGGCATTTCCAACTCTTCACCAGCAAATAGGACACTATATAAAATATCTCTGGTAGCTTACAACAGCATATGAAAAGATTATGCTGATGGCAGTTTGTACAGTGGGATCCCTTCTCTTCCCCCTTCACCTTTTGCCCAATTCCTTTATAATCTTGCTCAGGCTGGGCAAACAGAAATGGCTTAAACAGAAGATGGAAGTTCTCTGTGGGGAATGGCTTAGTAATCTTGCAGTCCCTCGGCTTCCCACAGCTACTGACTTCTCCAGAACTCCCCCTTTCCTCCCTGGACAAGAGGGACGGGTCTCCAGTCCTGCTGTCAAAGCAGTAAGTTTAGGAGAAACAAGCAAGATTCTAGTCAGAGATACTTCTGTGTTAGGAAACCAAAATGAAAGCATTAGTATATATTCAGGACAGTTATTTAAAGCAAATGGTTACATTATTTTCTCTTCCTTCACATTACTGAATCAGAGTACAGTTGCATACTGTTGAGTTATTGGTGAAATAGCAACAGGATGATTAAGAAAATCATCAGGCAAAACCACGCAAAGTATGTTAGTTATCAACAAAGTAATTGGACAGCATTTAAGCAAATGAAACAGACACAGGCATGCAAAGGATTATGACTGTAGCAGAGAGTGGAGGTTTCCAAGTGACTGCATTCCAAGTGACCCAACTATATTCACTACCAGCAAACAGAGGACTTTCTCATCACTACCCTACCTCAAGAAATCATGAGAGGGGACAGTCACCCCAGAGGTATCAGTGATTCCCCGAAAATGGGAAATAATAGAGAGAGTGAGAGTAGGAAATCTTTAGAGAGGAAGAAAACAAATTGTGAATTCTATTAGATTGCTAACAAGCTAAATTTCAGGAAAAGGATAACTTTTAAGCCTGTTGTGCTTCAGTGGTTACAAAAACAGTCTGAGCAAAAGTGTAATATATAGTACTGAAAATAATTTTTGATTGGGGAGGGAGAAAATGTATAAAATTTATTTGCAAAATGGGAAAAGTGATAAAGTCAAGCTGGAGTCTACAGGAAGGAAGTCAGTCACTGCCAATTTTAAAAAGACATACAAATTTTCTAAAACATTTGTAAAGCAAGAATTCCTAGTGATAATGTAAGAACTTTTGTTAGATAGAGATAGTACACTTAAACAATGTAGGAAAGGACTACGTTTATATTGATTTGGAACCAGGAAGGAAGGAGATGAGGGACATGGCGATACTGAAATGTTTTCTAAACCATTAGCAGAAAAGGAGAATTCTTAGTAAACACAGGCTAGACAACGCAAAGAACTGAAATTACGATGTGTCAGAACACCCCACATGAGCACAGATGTCCTTCCTTTCCCAAATACAGCCTCCAGCACCCCTTCCACCCCAGTCAGCTGTGGGCTGATGCAGAGCTGCCTCCAGGTACTCTGCATGGCCCGTACCCGGCACTCCCTTGTCCTCGGCGACTGCGCCCTTCTTCTTCAGCAGCGGGCACACGATGCTTGCCCAGCGACTGGGGGGCACAGCCCCGTGCTCCCCTTTGGCTCCCCATCCGTAGCTGTGGTCGCAGCTACGGGGTCACGTCAGCCACCAAACCGGCTGAAGGAGTCTCTAAGACGAATGGTGTCTCTCACTGCCCCATTACGGTCTTGCTCTTCGTGCTGCCGGTTGGGACCGTGGCGCTGGGTCGCTGTCCCCGCAGCTGGCCCAGCGGTGCTGGCGGCATCCCGGACAGGCGCTGTGCTCGGAGCGCTGCTGCTGGCGCGCTGCCCGGCCAGGCTGCCCGGCTCCCGCAGCACAGCCCGGCCCCGGGGCACGGCCCCGGCCCGTCCGCCCGCGCTGTCCCGGGGCGGGAGCGCAGCTCCGGCACAGCGGCCCGCGGGCTCCGGCCTGGCACGGCAGCGCTGGCCGGGGGCACGGCGGGGCCGCCCCGCTGGCTTCGCCCGCTAGAGGGCAAGAGAGCCCCGCACAAGAGCGGCTGCCCCTGCCCCGCAGCCCCCGGCCCGCCGCGCCCGGCCCCTCCTGCCCCGGCGCGGTCCCCGGGAAGCAGCCCCGGGTGGCCGCTGCAGGCCTGGCCTCGGGGCCAGTCGGCGTGAAATGTCCTCGGTGGTCACGGTGCCGCGGAGGGAGAGGTAATCCCTTCCATCGGGAAAGCTCTCAAGGCCTTTGGCCGTTCCAGAAAGCGGGCATAGAGCCATCGTGGAGCTGGCACGGGCCTAATCCGTCGGGGGAGGGCACACCGGGCTGCCGCTGCGCCTGCTGCAGCGCACATGGAGCGGTGAGGGGGGCACGCACCCCGTCCCGCCGAGGGCACCTCCTCCCTGCCCGGCAAGGGGGAGAGGAGCTGGCTGCTGGCGCAGCTCCGGGCTAGCACTGGTGAGTAGCATCCAGCTCATGGCCAAGCTACATGCCTTGGTTGGTGTACAAAGGCCGCCTCGTCTTTCAGGCAGTGAACTATCTACAGAGGAAGAGTATCAGCCGAAGGAAGAGCCTCCGGGATGCCCTGTAGCCTGCTGGCAAACCCTACAGAGACTTCAGCTACAACTGAGTACTGACAGCATGGGAGCAGGAAGAAGCCAGAAACCTCTGATGGGGCACCACGTGTGCTTGGGCAGGGAAAGTGCACAAAGCAAAGCACTGGCTGTGGCAAAGAGGGTCTCACAATGAGCAGTTCTGTGAGCCTTGCCACATAAATTGTTTGCCATGTGGAGGCCTCTGCAGGGTCACCTGCGCACATGGCAACGCTGATTTCCTCTCCTTTTCTCCTTTCAGTGGCGCATTGGCTCTTGAGCTGGAGGGACTTGCAATGTAGTGGGCAATCAACTCATTAGTAAAATAAGCAGATACGAGTGACGTACAAATAAACACATCACAAATTTCAAACATATTTGGCAGCCTTCATACTTACATCACCCTATCTACCTTCAACTATCACCAGCAAGGACATGCATTCAAAAAGACTGTATTGACACCTGTGTCAATGCACTTGACTTTATCTGACTGATAATAGCAGTATTACTTTTGTGCTCAGATTAACATATCTTAAAACATGGACCCTCATTAACTCCCTCGCTAGGATGATCACAAAGATCATGTTCTGCCAGTCTTTGTTTATGTGAATTCACGGATTCCTGTACACTGCAAAATAGCATAACACCACGAAGAATCCATGTCAGATATCCCACTGTTGCTGTGTATGGCATGGTGACACTGACACTGGTGTTTTCTTGGAATTTTCCACCTAAACTGCATGTTTTACACTAGTCTAGTGTGAAAATTTGATGAACTGGGAACACACCCTTTCCTGCTGAATTCTGGAATTCTTATAGGAATCTTTTTGGTCATAAATACTGCTATTTTTTCTACAATCTCTATAGTGAGAAAACAAATACATTTATCTAGTTTAAATTTTCTAAATTTGTAGACATTGTAATTATTAATCCATTAACCTGAATCGCATGGCTTTTGGTTTTGTTTTGTTTTGTTTTCACAAATGTTTTCTTTATTTCCAGTCAATCTAATGTTTGATAATTGTGACTTTCAGTCATTTTTAATTGCTGAGACCACATGAGTTTTCTTTGGAGTGTTAATTTGTGTAGCTGTATTAATAGTTGAGTGCCCTCACCAGCCATTCTGGGGAAATGCCCAATCACATGTATAAGGCAGCAGGTGGGATCCATGCAGTCCTATCTAGACCTCTGTCATGTAGAAGTCTACATCTAATATAGGCTCCCTCCATACACGAGAAAGAATTAAGCATCTTTAGCGCATGAGTCATGTCATCTTAAAGTAGATGCCTAGAATAGGTCAGGTGATTTGTGCCCTAAAACTGCACCTATTTCCCTGTGTTAAAGAACAAATCATTTATATCTTGATGTCTCAATTCTAGCAACCTCAAGTGAGATGAGATTATTGAATAGTCATATACAGGTTTATGTCATGCTTTAAAATACCCTAAAAATCCTTATTTGTTAAGAAAACTGAAAATAATACTTTTTATATTATTCTCCATTTACATGTAAAAAATAGAAGCTTCTAAAGGTTTTCTGCCTCAAGACATTTTAGTAAAAATGGCAAATGCCATGTGTTTCATGGGAAAGTCATAACAACTCTCTTTTTAATAACTGCGTCTTTCAGTTCTCTGTCTGCAAATTTGGGAAATAAATGGGTTAGATGCATTAAAGGTCCAGAATAGGAACCTGCTCTTGGTAACATGATACAATATGGGGGGAGTTAAAACAACAACAACAAACCACCAAAAAATCCAAACAACCGAGAAAAAACTGTTTTGGGAGGCTGAATTATTTTTTAAATAACATTCAAAAAATGATATGTGAAAAGATTTTTTAAAACTAAGCTAGTTGGCAGAGTGCAGGTGGAAAAAATTTCTTTTATAAGTGTCATAATGTCTAAAACCTGACAGAGATGTCACATTAGTGTGTTGCATGTGAGGAGAACGTGTGCCAGGAACTCCTCAAGAAATGCAGGATCCTTCTGACCAGTTCTGCTCTCAGGAGTTAAAATCCTGCATAAAGCTGATGAGTAAGCTCTTGATGACTCACTGTGGCAGATGCAGATTTAATTCCAGGAGGTTATAAGGGAAGTGGGTGTGAATCTCGAGTAGAGGGGAGCTAGGGATGTTCCTGCCTCAGTGTCTTGGGGATAAAAATGTAGGTTTTTAATACTGCCCCAGCTATCAGCAATGCCAAACTTCTGTAAGGGGTAAGTTTGACATTACACATCACACATAGATTTTATGTGAAGCAAGGTTGGAACACCACCTACTCACAGATGGGTATAATTTTGGGGATGTCCTGCATAATTCATGTGTGGCTTTGATACTTATGAGTAATTCAGACATCAAAGCCTCAACTTAGATAACACTTTTATAACACTAAACTTCCTATAGCAAATAACCTGTGAGCTTTCATTTAAGCACCTTTAAAAAAAAGGCAACTATACCAATACTTTCTTCTTTACCTTCAGATATTTTTCATATAGTAAGCTGGTGTGAAGTACAAGATAGAAAATACTGAAGCCTGAAGTAGAGAAAAGAAGTCCATATAATACTCTTCACTGGGACTAGAAATGCAAATTTAAAGCACTAGAAAGGAGCTAGGAACCTCTTTCCTGAAATCACACCAGATACCAGGCCCTTATGGTCACTCTGCTTTACTAGTGGCACAAACCTTCACTTTTCCACAGTCCAATTTTTAACAAGCAATTTTATGTTCTCTTCCAAGTTAGCCATTATGCATGGAAAAATCTCCCCATTAATAACCATAAAGCTCCTTTATTGTTCTCCTTCAAATCTCCTTAAAACTTCCTTCTGACACCAAACACTTGTCTCTGGCTGGGCCTGTTGCTTTTTATTCTCAAGGCTGTTTTTCCCTTATCCTTCCCCCATGGGTTTGTACTATACACCTGTTGTCTTTCATCATGGGTTAAGATCATAAGCTCTTTGGGCATAGACCATCTCTCTTATTACATGAGTCTACAGTATCCGACACAATGGAACTGTGAGCCCTGAATGGGGCCTCTGGGTCCTGCCATGATCCACTTGATAAAGAATGATGATTTTTGACATGGTGCATTCTGCAGTTTTTCCCAAGTCATTCTGCAGTTGTTCACGCTGATATAACCAGTGTGTGAGAGCAGTGTCCTTAAATCCTGAAAGAAAAGAAAAAAAAAAGAAAAAAAGAAAAAGAAAAAAAAAGGTAAATGCTTCAGAACTATTTGCCAGAGAGTAAGGACTTTACAACTTGGTGCTGGGTATTTTTTTCTGCATAAATGCATGGGATGACATGCAGCAACTGTTTCTTTTTGTGTGTTTGTACAGAACTAGTGGTCTGCAGTTTCTGCATCCTGTCCTTCAAATTGCAATAAAGACTGTTGGAGTCAAATGAAAGGGGGGTGGCTCATGCGCCACTGGCGTGAGTCAGTTCCCTGAAGGTCCGTGTGGATTCAGGACACAGCTTTTCCCTGCTGCAGTTTCGCCACTAGACATGGGAACTAGTGTCTCTCCCTCCTCTCGTGTTTAGTCACATTGGCAAGCGGGGGGATGCAGGAAAGCTGCACCACTCAGAGCTGGACTGCTGGCTTTTGTGGTGGGGAAGGTAAGGAGAGCCACCCCCTCCACTGCATCCCCATCGAGCAGGAGGACATGCAGAGTCGATTATTTTTAGTTAACCCTCTTGCAAAATTCTCCTTCTCTAGAGTTCTCTTTCCAGGCTCCACCAATGACCTTCCCGGACCCTGCTACCTCAGTGGTGCACATCATCATTCACACCATGCAATCTCTTCCCCCAGCCCCCAAGATATTATGTTTCTCGTCCTTTTCTCCCTGCCTCTCTCTCTCCCCCCACCATTCCCAAAAGAGCCTGTCTTTAGGTTTTGTGCTCAATTCAAGGGGCTGCCGGAGTGTCCTCTCCCTCGTGCAAGGCTCCGCATCGTGCCCAGTCCTTGAGCTCTGCTCAAGAACACTTTTGCAAATGCAGGAGACCCTCTGTCCCTTTGCTGATTCACACAGCCCTCTCCGAAGGGCAAAATCACAATTACACCAATTTCTGGGCATCATAAGAAGAAACAGAAAGCCTCTCTCTGCTCGCCAAGTCTCTCCCGACAGTTTTAAATAACTTCATTTTGGGGGGCGGGGGAGGGAGGGGTTGGGGGCAAAGAGAACACGTACTTCGCACGGCACCCCTATCTCTCTCCATACCACCTCCGCTCGCTTCTCCCTTCCCTCCACCGCGCTCTTACAAACTGGGGCCGAGCGAGGAGCCAAGGTTGGCCCGCGGGGCGTCCCGGGCGGCGGCAGGGCCCCGGCGCTCCCCGCACCGGCATCCCCGGCACTGCTCCCCGGCAGCGCAGGGGCAGAGCGGGAGCGCTGCGGACTGCCGGGGCGGGGGCCGGAGTGCAGGAGGCAAAACCTGCGGCGAGGGCAACAAGGACCCCCGGCACCCGCCCCAGCTCCCGAACTTCCCGCGCCGCGCCGGTTTGCCCGCCGGAGCCGAGTTTGAGCCCCGCCTGGGACAGCGGCAGCCCGGTTACCTGCGGCAGAGCGGCCCGGGGCCGGGCTGCGGAGCGGTGCGGGGCGGGCTCGCCTCCGCCTCCCCTGCGGCGGGGCCGGGCCCCGGGCCGAGCTGGGGCTGGGCGGGCAGGGCTGTGCCCGCCCCGCTCCCCCCGCCAATGTCAGGGGGGACTCGGGCTATGCGGGCATCTCCCGAGGAGCCCGCTCCCCGCAGCGGGCGGGCGCGGTATATTTAGCATCGCGTCGCTTTATTCCTCCCCCAAAGTTTCGCCCACTTATTTATTTATTTGCCGGCGAGCGCGGCGCTGCCGCAGAGCAGCAAGAGCCGCTCCGCGCCGTGCCGAGCGCTGGAAGCGGCTCGGTATTGCAGCAGGTAGAGCTGAGCGCTAGGACCTCGGAGAATCCTTCTAGCAGCAATCAGGACTACCTTAAACCCAGCCCAATGCCTCTTCCTGCGCCACTCTGCGTGCTGGATGGAGATCCACAGTCAAGAGCTGCAGCTCAGTGCTGGAGTACAACATTTCACAGGGAGCCCTGCAGAAGCAACACCTGTTTCGAGCCAGCCAAGAAAGACACAAGCACTTGTATGTTGCTGCTTTGCTTGTGGATCGTCAATAATCCTAAACCAGTGGACATCTGCTGAGCCTCCTGAGAATTCTGGATAATAGATTTGGACGTCAAAAGTTTTTTTTGCTTTTTCCTTTTTTCTTTTTTTTTTTTTTTTGGATTTATCTCAGCCAACAACGTGAGATTTCCCCCTCCCCCTTTGCAGGATTCATGCTGATGTATGCAGTCTGTTATAGAGTAAAAACAGCGCATGCCTTTCTGGAGTCAGAATCCATAAATCCTGACGTAGCCTGTGCATCTTAAAAAAAAAAAAATCCCTATAACGCCTAGGTATTTAAGTTGCTATGGTCATTCTTATCTTAAACCAAATGGAGAAACTACGGATTTTTTTCTTTATTACAGTTGGATGGGCTGAAGACCGTATTGCTTGCTAAGAGCTGGGGATATATGCATTTATATAGATATACACATCTATATGTTTATAAATATGTCAGTGTGTGAGTATAAAGTGGTGGTTTCTTAGACTAACTGGTTTGACCTTGAACCTGTACCAGTCAAAACAGAATATTACTTTTATTTATGCATTTAATGGATTGAAGAAAGAACATTTTCTCTGTAACTGCGCTAGGGAGGGGAGAGGAGTGGAATATACCTAATCTTATATCTCCTGGGTTTGGCACCATCATTATTGTTTATTCTCATTCTCTAAAAGCAGAATCTTCTGATGGCTCCCTTAGGTGAAGTTGGGAACTATTTCGGTGTGCAGGATGCAGTACCCTTTGGGAATGTGCCCGTTTTGCCGGTGGATAGTCCGGTTTTGTTAAGTGACCACCTGGGTCAGTCTGAGGCAGGTGGGCTGCCCAGGGGGCCTGCGGTCACGGACTTGGACCATTTAAAGGGGATCCTCAGGCGGAGGCAGCTATACTGCAGGACTGGATTTCATTTAGAAATCTTCCCCAATGGTACTATCCAGGGAACCAGGCAAGACCACAGCAGATTTGGTAGGTATTATCCTTAACCCTTTAGTGGTCATGTGATGAAATAATGGGGCAGAACTGCGGGCGGGGGGACGGTGGGGGGTGCGAGGCGGGCGGGAAGGGGGGTTTGTGCTGATGGCTGATCCACCGAGGGGGAAAATGAATGTGTCCGGGGGTGCAGATGTACACGAGAGGCACCACCTCGGCCGAGCAGGAGCCCTCGCTGAAGTCGCCGGGTGTTCGGTAGCGATGTTTGTGTAGCCCCAAGTTCTGCTTAAGAGCAGACGCGTAATGGGAGGTGGTGGTGGCGGTGGTGGAATTTTCGCTCGGGACGTTTCTGCTGAATGATTTGATTTCGCGAGTTTAAAGGGTTTTTAATCATTAACCACCACGATTTAAAATTCACCGAGTTTCCTGGAGGGAGTGGCTCTCGTCCTATACGCAGATTGACGAGGGCTTTTCTTTCGTTTTCTCTGCCGATTACCTGCCCTAGTAACTGCCCGAGTTGCACACCCTGCCTGGTTCGCTGCTCGGCGAGGATTTCCCGGCAGCGCACTCCGACCCGCAGCCGGGCTCTGCGCCCGCCCGAGCCCGCAGCCGTGCGGCAGTGCCCGTGACAGGCGCCCCGGGAAAGAGGGAGCGCAGGTGGGGTCCGGAACCAGCCGGGAATCCTGCGCCAAAACCTGCCTTTCTCGAGCTGTGTGGCGTGTCAGGCTGGCAGCGAATTTGAAAAGAGCGTTCCCCTGGGTTTCCTTTCCAGGGGACGCTATTTGTGACTCAGCAGCGAGGGCTGGAGGGCTGCTGGCCCCGGCCGCTCCGGAGAGCCTGTGCATGCACACACGCACACATGCACATGCACACGCGAGTCCAGTGGGCCTGGAGCTTCTCGGCTGCCGGGGAGTCTGTTAAAAGCCCGGCAGATTGAATGTATGAAAGTGACTAAAACAGCCTGGCTGAGCTCATTCTTGGGGTTTTTTTTAAGGAGGGGTGCGGAAAATATGCCAGGTTAGCTCGCCGCGCTCCCAGCTGTTGGAAGGAGTTAACTTGTGAGTGAACCAACCTGACAGCACTTAAATTCGGTCGTAA
Organism: Prinia subflava; assembly: GCF_021018805.1. NCBI lineage: Eukaryota > Metazoa > Chordata > Aves > Passeriformes > Cisticolidae > Prinia > Prinia subflava. The sequence continues at coordinate 35,594,795 of NC_086249.1, forward strand.
AAACCAAGTCCTGTGTTGATTTTTTTTCTCTCTTTGTATTTTAATGCCAGATGTTGAACGATATCTAAGCTGTATTTTATTGCTTTGTGAAGCTATTTAGATAATGCCGGTGTTGTAGGAGATGATCTCCAAAGGGCTCATAAGGCAAGCGGGGAGGGAGGGACGGGGGAGGAGAAGACTGAGACTCTCGCGTGGTCGCAGGTTCATCCTCCATCCCCCTCCATCCGCTGCTCCCTGACACTCTCACGCTGCTTTACAGGCTCTTCCTCCCTCCCACGCCGCCCGCCCGGGTTCTACGGGGCTGGTTGCGGGGTGGGGGCAGCGTCGCGGCTCTCCCGGGGGTGCAGCATCCACGCTCGCTGGCGAGAAAAAGTGCGGAAAGTGTTTAAGGCAGACGCGTAGTGAGGGGAATGGGGCGGGGTGGGGGGGCGGTGTGGGGTGTGTTGCAGCGAGGCGTTTTCCTCGGCACGGGCAGACGCCGTGCGCGGCTGCTGAGCCTCGGCCGCAGGTCGCGCTTGCCCGCCGCGCTGCGGGCGCGGGGCGGGGGAGGCGCGCAGGGGCCGCAGCAGGTGTAGGGCACCGGCAGCCGGGGCGGCGGGGGGCCGGCGGCCCGCGGGGCCCCGCCGCCCCCGGAGGAGGGCCGCCAGCTGTTCCCTGCGCAAGGCGGCGGTGACCACATTACTCGTGGCGTCTATTTTTAAAAATGGCTTTCCAGCCGCAGTTGTAGGAAGCTGACAATTCCGAGGGGCAGTTCTTCCACCCCTTGCAGCGCCTTAGCTTTAAATAGATTGATTCTTTTTTCCTTTTTTCTTTTTTTTTTTTTTTTTTTTTTTTTTTTTTTTTTTTTTTTTTTTGTCCTTGTCGGTTTGATCTCCCTCTTCCCAGGACGCGCCTGGGTGGTAACTCTTTTCCCCCATGCAGCGCGCCGGTGATGCCCCTGCTCGCTCCGGGGTTGGGAAGACCGGGCACGGCAAACCCGTGGGATGCCTTGGGGCTCCCCGCTTCTTTGAGGGAGGGAAGGGGGTCCCGCTACTTTTGTGTCGGTGCCGTGACACTGCTGTTGTGTTTGCCAGAAGGTCACAGAAGAGCTGATGCTATTTGAGTTTTGGTGACTGTAAAGTCTTCTGATGATCCTGGGGAGGTCTGCATCCCAACTCGGGAGCTGCCCTGCGGAGAGCGGGCTCACGTGGGCTCCTGCGAGCGAGTGCGGGAAACCTGCGTGCGCGTGTATGGATGCGGGGGTACGCGTCAGAAGGAAGTTTTTCTTCAGGAATAAGGAGGACAAAGAGAAATCCCGGGGGCTGCGCGTAAACTCCTCTCTGGGCTCTGCCCTGTGGGAATCCCCCTCCCCGCACACACCTCTGGAGAGACATCAGATAAGAGTAATTCTTTTGTGATGCTATGTTGGATGTGTGCCTATTGCGTACAATAAACCGAGCCATATTGTGTGTCTATACTCGCCCGGTTCTGGGAGCCCTGGCATTTCGCAATTCCTGCAGCAAGATGTCCATCTCTAAAAGAAAAGCTCCCCGGGAGGACCCGGCTGGGTCCCCCACGTAATGTGATCTCAGGTGATCAAAGCCTTATCTCTCTCGGGTCACAAAAGAAATTTTTTGATGCAGTCTCCTTTAGTGTAGGGCATTGGCTAGACAGTAGAGTCATTGTAAATTCAGGAACTCTGTAAGAGCGGAGAGGCGTGCCTCTGTGCGTCAGCACAAGTACTGCATGCACAGCATTAAAAAAATAGGAGCATGCAGGAAAAGGAAAAAAAAAAAAAAACGCTCGTCAGCAGGTGACCTCCGCTCCCCGGGACCTGCTGCTACAAGGAACCGCTGCGTTCATCATCTGCGGGAGCCGCGCAGCCGCCCGCCCTCCGCCTGCCCGGCCCGCCCTGCCCGCTCCGGCGCTGGGCTGGCGGGGCGGGCTCAGCGCCGGGAGGGCGCGGGGGCGGCTCGGGCCGGGGGTCCCTGCGGCTGCCCGCCCTCCGCTGCTGGTGCGGGCGGGCGGGCCTGCCCCCGCCCCTGCTGCCTCTGGGGAGAGCCGGCAGACCGGGGCGGGGCGGGGGGAAGGTGCTGCACGCGGGAAAGGCTCTGGCCCCCGGGACTGGGAATCGTGGGCCAGGTTTTGGGGGGAGGGAAAGGCGCCGAGCAGGCCCGACAGTCTCCTCCGCTATTGAGCGTTGCGGAGGGGAGGGGATGGGGGGCGGGCAAGGGCGCTGTGAAAGCCTGAAACTGAAGCAGGGCCCTGCTGCCTGGGGGTGCCGTGTCTGTCTGCGCTCCCGTCTTTTAATTGGCATCATGTGGGGGAGCGGGCGGGGTGGTGACAGCTGCGACAGGCGGGACGCATCCCGGCGGAGCGCTCGGCCCCGCGTGGCTCCGGCAGCCCCGCACCGCAGCCGCGGGCGGCGGGCGGGAGGCCGGGGGAGGCGCCGGGGGAGGGGGCGCCGGGGAAGCCCCTTCCCTTCCCCCCATCGCCGGGCTGACCTCCCGGCGCCGCCTGAGCCACGAGGGGCTCCGCTTCCCTCGCCCCGCTGCTCCCCGCGGCAGCCCGGGCAGAGGACAGTCCGGAGGGTCCCCCGCCGCTCCCCTCCCCTGGAAGCCGTACAAAGAGGTGGCTGGCAGAGATACTTGTTCACCGTCTTCCTTGTCGTAGATGGTCAGTTGCAGTGCGAAAGGAAAGCTAAACTACTCCAATCCATAGATACAAAGAAAGCCAGCGTGTAGCCAGAGGCAAAAATGAGCAAAGGTCAAACCAGCAACAACATAAAACTGTGCAGTTGCAGAGGTGTTCATTGCCTAAAAGGCAAGGAAAATGCTTCTGCAGGCCTGCCCTTCACCAGAGCTAAGATAGATGAAAATTAAAATTTCACTTTTGTGAGCAACACACCTCCTCTCACCTGTGAGTGTGTCAGGAGAGCAGGACCAGCATTTATGTCAGGCTGGTGTCCTGCATCATTCAGCATGGTCTGAGTTGGATCATGCAGAAGAAGGTCTGTGAAGGGCTGATGTGCACACGTGAGGAATAAATAGCTTCCCTGAAACTTTCTTCCTATCCTTGTGAAGGAATGGGTCTTTGCATTGAAGTGGCTTCTTTAAAGAAAATGCTCAGTGCAAAGAGATTCAGCACCCCGTGTGCTGAGTTATTTCCTCTCTACTTCTCTTCCCTTCCACATTTTTAGCTATAAATAGGGCCCTAGCTTTCAAAGTTTGGAGTTGCCCTGATTTTCATTTGATACACCCTCATTTTGAAGAGGATTATCTATTTTAATATCTAGTTCAGGCCCTAGGTACTATCTGTATGTTATAGAAACTATACAGTGAAAATATGCACAGAACTGTGGGACAAATGCAATCCTTAAATTGGCAAGACTTCTGTAAAATTGTATGCTTGGTCCCAGATAATTTCTTGAAGGATTTAATATGGCACATAAAACTTGCTGTGAATAGGCTTTTGAGTGTTTCAAATGAAGAAGTCTCTATTCTGATCTCAGATATGTGGATGCTCTTTGCCAAGTACCTTAAATTATTTTCTGCACTTATGATAGGATGTGACAGTGCCTTTTTTGTTCTTTTGATGCACTGAGCAGCATGCATCCAAATATTTGAAATGATGACAGCAATTAAAGACTATATTTGGACTGATATGAAAAATGCCAGACCCACTAACTTAGCTATAGTAGTGTCTAACACACACTTAATGTAAGATTTAACCTCAGTTAAAATTTCTTGGTAACACATATCAAGTAATATGATATTTTGGTAAAAGCTTTAGTGAAAAAAGCCTTGCTAAGAAATCTGAAAGTATTGCATGTCCAGATATAATGGGAATCTTAAAATCGTTTCAATGGATCAATTGTATCGCCCTACATATACCAGATAAACAGCATGCTGCCACTTTATATTACTTAAATAATTATATAATTGCAAAATATTTCCTCCCAGTATTTTTTATTTGTGCATATGTAGAGAATAATTTAAAATGCCCAGGCCTTAAAAAGGGGTTATCAAAACAGTAATACTACTGGTGTTTGTAGTACTGAATAATATATAAGTTAATGATCAATACTCCCTTACAGGGAATACTTTTCATCTTTACATTAGCTTAGCTATAAATTTTCCCTGTTGGCTTCAACTTGTGCTGTGTTAGATCTATGTGATTGATGCCTGTTATTGATTAGTGCACAACTATTTTGTGGGAGATGCCAAATTAATTGTTAAAAAAAGCCACAAAAGTGCTTTTTTATTGGCCACGTGAGGCTCAACACACACCACACTGTTATTTCATTATTTCATGTACATATAATTTCCAGTAAGCTTTAAAAAATAGTTATGCAGTGTGCTTAGACATGAGAAATCACATAGTGAAAATGCTGCTCTGTGCAGGACACACTTTATTTTGTGACTCAGAAAGCAGCATAACACAGCAGCATGCTTCTGAATGTTGCTGGATAACTTCCTGTGAGATAATTACAGCCTTAGATGGGCACTGCCAAATAAGAAGGAATTTCCATTTTTTAACACAAGATTCCTAGGCTTATGCCAGGTTTGGCCAGCAGCATCCTCATTGAAGAGGTAAGAAATTTGCAGGGAAGTCTGCCAGAAAATCCCCAAACTCTCAGAACCAGATGAACCAACATTTGATACAGATACTTGTACTGTGCACATGGATGCTGAACCTTGGAGATTTGCAGAAACAGTGCTTCTCTGCAAAGTATTCTTATTTCTATGTGAGCAGATATCTGTGTAAGCTTGCTGTTATGTGAATGGGATAACTTAATCTTGTACACAGTGTTACACTTAGGTGTAGGATGTTTTAATGTCTGAATTTTAGATGAGTAAATAATAACACATCAGAGAGAATGGTTATTATCTAAACAGAAATGCATGACACTGGACTATACTAAGGATTTTCATTTCTCAAGCCTCTGGAAGATCATACTGTGAGTAAATCTTTCCCTGTATTCCTGATTCATTGATAACTGAAGGAGATCTTTTGGTTCCATGAGCAACATTGATTTATTTTACAATTCTGATTAAAATGTATTTTTTCAGAATTTATTTTGCAAGACAAGTTTTATAGGTTCCTCATTTCTGCTAATTTTGGCAATCTAAAACCTTTTTTTTTTCTCTGAATGTATAATCTGTTGTGCAGATCAGTATAACTGAACTTAAGATATGTGCTTAGGAATTTTGAGAAAGATTGAGAGGAATCTTTTAATTTGATACATTAATGCTGTCTGCAATCCATCATTCTAACAAAGACCCAAACTACTTGAAGTATTGTAAATTAATACATCCTCATCTCCTTCCAAAAAACTCAGAAAATGGGAAAAACCCCTTGAAAATAGCAGCTTGACATTCAGGGATAAGTAATATCTGGGGAAAAAATTCTTTCAATGAAAACAATATGTACATTGTTTGTTTTTTTCCTTCATTTCATAGGTATACTGGAATTTATCAGTATAGCAGTGGGCTTGGTCAGCATCCGAGGAGTCGACAGTGGACTTTACCTTGGAATGAACGAGAAAGGGGAACTGTATGGCTCGGTGAGTTCCTGCTGGCCTTGGGCAGTTGTCATCCTTACATTCTGTGGGGGAAACACGTGTTAGCTCCTACAGGCTCCCATTGCACCATGTGTGTGCTGTATGAGTGCTCTTTCTGCTCTGAATATCTTGCAATCTCATTCAAAACAAGACCCTGTGGGTGACATAATGAATGTGGGAGAGGGAAAAGGTGACAAAATCAGGAATGAGTAATAATGCAGGTGAATGGCAATTTAGACACAAACAATAGAAACTGATGGCCAGAGCTGGTCACTGAAGACTAAAGGATGTACTATAGGATTTGTAAATGTCTCCTGTCAGTAGAAACCTAAATCAAGACAAAGTGGATTCCTTTTGTGTGTAGGCAGAGAGTTTTCTAGGAACTGACAAAATAAGGTAGAGGGGGAGGGAAAGGGTGGCATATGTGGATGAGAGAATGAGAAGCAGCAGTGTGACAGAAGTTATAAAAACTATAGGAATGAGGGCTAGAAGCTTGGTGGTCTTGTCCTGAAAGTTTTGCTGGTGCTCCCTGAGGGATGGCAGCAGGAGTGAGTAACGGGTGTGAGGGAGGAGTAAAACTTGGTATTTCAGATGTGGGAGTTTGCCAGCCTACCTGCAGCTGATGGGTGACTGTTCTTGGCAACATGGGCTGTCTTCCAGCAGAGCAGAGAGAGAGAGAATATGTGTGTGTCTGCATGATGTGGCTCTTACCTGGGAGTATTTGAGGCATCTGATGTACAAGGGGCTTCATACCCTGGGTAGAACATGGGCAGGTTCATCTGAAATTTGGAAGATAACTCCCCAGATGGTAGAAGGCAACCTCTTCTAGGAGTAAAATATCAACCTCCAGATCTTACAAAGACTAGAGAAGCAGTTGTATTTGAGGAAGAGGGTGGCAGGGTTGAAGGGTAAGTGAATATCTGAATCAAAGGGAAGGTGTGCGTTCACAGGGGTTCATTAGAAGCAGAGGAGAAGGTTACACACTGATAACGTAAATGTTGCAGAGAAACACTCAAAAAGAAGTCAAAGTGATAGAGAAGGGCTTTGAATGTAGCTGAAGATAGCTGTGTCACAGGGAGTAGCAGTAACAGGGAAAAGATAGCAGTGAGAGTAGGAGAAAACTTGAGAAGGTGGTGGTGGGTGGACAGGTGAAAACAGAAGGGGTAAGAGGGAAGTCCAGATTCCATGTATATTATCCATGTAGGAGTGTGAGCAAGTGAAAGTCCAGCAGAAGTGTTTCCATAAGGGTGTCCAGGTTCACTGGTCTCTTTCTAGTAAAATTTTGTGTGAGAGAGATGAAGATGATTTTCTTCTGAGCAAAGAGCAAGCTAGGTGAGGAAGCTGGAACATATAGATAATTACAGTGTGTGTGGGAGGCAGAAAAAGAGGTGGTAAAATGAGGGGCAAGGGGATGGAGGATGAGTTGACATGGGAGAAGGGGAAATGCAGGGATGGTGACAGCCAGTGAGTAGGAAAGGCCAAAGAAAAGGGATTTAGCATAAATGTCAATATGGAGGAGGTAAAGCTTGGAAGGATGGAGAGGAAGTGAGAAAAGGAATGGATTCACTGACAGAGGTAAACCAGTTGCCTGTGAGGAGTAAGTTGTCATAAGTGACAATCCTTGTGCTGCTGATGAATGTGATAAAGAATTAGCAAAGAACATGAGTACGTCAGGTTCAGTTAGGCAGCAAAAAGGCAGAACAACAACAGTAACATGAATCAGTAATGTTGATAATCATCAGTAAGAGTAATCATTTAAACATATAAACATAGTGAATCAGTTACTCTGCACTTCAGATATTCTGAGACAGGAAATGTGGTCATTGATAGAGCTTAAATGCATAGACTTGGGAAAGCAAAGGTTACATCACTTTCCTGTGCAATTAGTGTTTTGTATTTGCAATACATTTGACTGTCAGAGTGAATTACGCAAGACATTCTTTGCTGAAGAAATATGCACAAGAAATTCTTTGTAAATTAGTAAGATCACTGCATTTATAAAATAGTTGTTCCATGAATGGCAGTTCTAAAGGAGCCTGCTTTCCTAAGGAGCTATGTCTCACAGTAGGACACATGGGTCTCTCTGACATTCTGTCCATGCAGAAGCACAAATTTCTCAGCCTTTTGTGTCCCTTGTATGGAGAAAGAGACAGTATTAGCTGTCCATGCTCACCAGATTGTCTGTTTGCAGGGACTACATAGCTCACCACTCCCAACTGGGACGTGCAAACAATTTCTCTTCTTTACCCTGCCTCTGATCAGTTGCAAAACTGATAGGAACTTAATTTTCTTGAAGACCTTTGCCTCCTGATTGAAACTGGTTGACAAGCTAAGGAAGGAGAGACAAGCAGCCAAATGGATGTACAGTATAATTGGATAACTACTTTTTCCTAAGAAATGACACTAAAAATATGAAGCCATTCATAATAGAGAACTGGTAATTTCTGAGGCTAGAATGCAAAGTTCAGGTTAAAATCTGATGGATGATGTGGCTTATTGTCAGCCTCCAGAGATGAGACATACTAAAGAGTGATGGTAATTGAATTACATTACTTCCAATGAAATATAACCTCTAATGGCTACTCAGTGTGATGATGCTTGAAAGCCTTGTCAACACTAGCAATCCTAGTGCCTATATTTCAGCAACTGTCAGCTCTCTTAGAAACACTGAGATAAGCAGGCCTCAGAGCAGATTTCTGTGTGGAATTGGCTGGACATTTTTAAGTGACAGTGTTTTGCATTTGGTTTTGGTCAAAAATGCAATTAATTGAAAATGAAGTTCTCCGATGGCAATAAACGTTACAGCTTGAACCAGAAACAAAGCACAGTCCAGCAGAGAATTGTCTCTCTGGCAAAATAGGAGATCAGGTTAAACGAGATTAGTTTTGAGACTGATATGTGGTAGACTCTGAAAAACTTAAATCAGTTCTCCACCTGCATTAAGCAGAGCAATCTCTTTAGCTAAACTGTTCTGCAGCACCTGTAAGTTGTCCTTGTGCTGCTGTGCTGTGAGGTGTATCCCTCTGTCTTGGTTTCTTCCCTAGGGGCTGTGCATAGCATCAGCTTTGTCATGGAGCAGGTACACTCATGACACTCTGACTGTGTTTCCTAGGATGGGAAACCCACACACAACTGAGTGGCAGCCTAAGAAATACTTGGTCTTGCTCTACACCCGCGTTGTGGATCTAAGCAGGTGCTTAGATTCACAGCTTGTGAGGCATTTAGTACTTGACACTGTTGGAATAGCCGCCCTGTGTCTGACACTATCATATTTATATTCTAATTACCGCATGAAAAATACATTAGGCATGAACCAAATCAGTGACCTAAAAGGCTTCTATCCTTCTATATTTGTGTTTGAAACATTTGACACAGAAAGATTTTTCCCAGCATAATTGTGGTGCCACTGGAGGTGGGACATATGGCAAAGCAGGGCAGCCAGGGTGGGTGATTGCTGCCAGTTTTCAAGAAAGACAACAGGAAAGGCAGTTTCAGCATATCTTGATCCAGACACGTTCTTCTTGGCCTTCTCAAAGTTCTGCTTTCCTCATAGATTAGCTGCCTGACAAACTCTTCCCACCTTCCCACTCTCACAGGGGGCAGTTCCTGCTGCATTTTCTGGTCAGAAGAGCACAGTGCCTCTCATGCTGCTTTCAGGCAAATGTGTAACATAATGTGGCTGTTGTCAAATTCCTCCTCATGCCATGGATTTGGCCAGGGAAAGCTGAAAATACATCCACATGGTGCTGCAGAGAAACCAGTGGTAGCTACCTAACAGTGACTCGTAGACTGGTTAGTGACAGCGGCTTTCCCTCCGGTGTCATCTGTCCCTGCTTTCCCTTTCCCTTGCCTTTCCCTGGCAGCCTGCAGCTATGACTCATCATGTTTCACAGCAGCTACTGTGCTTGTCACTGGAAAGGAGGAAAAATGCAAACCACAGATACGACCCAAAGGGTGTCAAGACAAGACATGAAGCCCTTTTCCTTCCCAAGTGCCAAACAGCTCTTACCAAGATGTCTGGCAAGAGCATTAGCAAGTGTGTCTTAGCTGTGTTCCTCAGAGCCGTGCCATGGAGAGAGGGAGGGAGGTCTTTCTGATCAGTCCCACAACCTTCATGCTTTTGTAGCTGTCCCTATTGTCATGCTGCCCTTGGGAACATTAACAGCTGCCACCCATGAGGGAGGCTGTGATTTGTCCCCACACCGTGGGGTGCCCATCATTCCCACTGCAGGCTGTCCTCTGAGGGAGTTCTCTGTTACCTCAAGCACAGACCAAGCAGGCACATGGGACACCCTTGCCTCAGCTGCCCTGGTTGTCCTGGGCTTTTCTGCAGGAGAGAGCTGTGCTGCGTCTAACTGCTGGCATCCCCACCACACTGATCTTCCTCAGACATGCACCTGCCCCTTTCTTCTTCTCAGACTGGATATGAAAAAAAATTTTTTAGTGGTGGGTGTGGTGAGGCACAGGAACAGGTTGCCAATAGGTGCTGTAGATGCCCCATTGCTAAATACATTCAAAGTCAGATTGGATGAGCTCTGAGCAGCCAATGTAGTTGAAGATGCACGTTGCAGGGAGCTTGGACCAACTGAGGTTTAAAGGTCCTTTTCAACCCAAAACATTCTGTGAATGCTGGTGCCTCCACTGCTCCTTGTGCCCTTGGCAGGTGGCAAAAGACAGCTCAGGTTGGGTCCTCAGGAGGAATATTGGTAGTTGGAAGATCTGGAGCAGCTACCAGGAAAGCTGTGCAGGTGGGGAGAGGAAAGCAGGAGTGGAGATGGTGGAGTTATTGAGGAAGGGGGAAAGAGTGCTTGGAAGGAGAGCTCAGGGGAGCATACAGAGAGAAGCTCATTTACTTACAGAGCAGCTGGGACAGAGCTGAAGAGCCCAGATCAGGAGCCAGGGAGGGAAGCTCCACACCTTTGGGTTGCAGACATAAAGGGTGTGGGCTGCAAGGTGAGATGTAGGAACATTTTTAACAGGGTCATAAATTGCAGTCCTTCAAAAAGTGAACTGAAAGCTTGATCTGGGAGACTAATCTTGTCTTTTGTTCCTAAAACATTGGGGAGAGGGTGGAGGAGGAGGGGGTAGAGAGAGAGAGAGAGAGAGAGAATTGTCCTTGAAGAAACATGTTTTCCCAGTAAGAGTGCAGAGAGGTGACGATATGCCTCTTTATTGTCCCAGCAGGGCTGAACCTGCAGTGTTTTATGCTTTTGTTTGGGTCCTCACAGTCCTTGAAGGGCTATGAAGCTACAAAGACTGGTGAACAGAAGTTTTTTCTGACAAAAAAGGGACAATTTGTCATAGTTTACTGAAAATTGCTTGGTGTAGGCAAGGATTTATTTGTCTGCATTCTAAAAATATCTTCTATATTCCTGTGTAAACAAAGGAAGGGAATTGTTCAGCCCTTCAAATGGTAGGTCAAGGTGCACGGAAACAACATGAAGAAAAAGCAGGTTGAAAGTGCATGTTGGTAACAGCATTTGGGCCAAGTGTGTAATTACTACAGGTGTCTAAGAACTGGATATATAAACAAATTACCCTCCAGTACTATCACACTTTCCTTTTAAATACTTCTCATCTAAAATGATTCCGTATGTTTCCGTATTTTTTTTAATAATAATCTGGGTTATCGGTTCTCAGTGTCCAGGTACCACAGTTGAGGTACCTGGAAACAGGACAGTTTCAGTGCACAATTTTTGGAAGGAGAATTAAAAGCAATTTCCTTGAGTGAAGGCAGAGACTTCTAGGCTGAGAGTGGTCAAATCCCAGGAGGGATAATGTCTGCAGCACCTGTTTTAAAGCCCTTCTGCTTGTGTTATTGTTATTATTTACAATAATAAAGTGCCTTCTGGTAAGTGGCATAAATGGAGAGACAGAGGGCGGTTCCTATGGCAGCTGACTTGCAAGGAGTGGTCAGGTTCTCTGCACAAGCAGCTTTGATCAGGAAAACCTGGCACTCCCATGATCAAAAACCCAACTGTGTCTTTTAGTGACAACAGCAACTCCTGTCTCCCTGGGTAAATCTGCTTTAAGCAGAAGACTGCAAGAAGCAGGCCTGTGTTAATTTGATGGGCAAACTCTGAAAAGACCCAGTTCAAAAAGGTGATTATGGCTCTGAACGTGAAGGAAACTTGAAACTTTGTCAGAGATGCAGAAATCCTGTGGAAATGGTATCCCAGCAAGGGTGAAACTGTGGGTAGGGATTTGAAGATTGTCAGTGCTTGGCAGGGGGTTTGCAGAGAATGGGAGAAGGGCAGGTTGAAGAAAAGGTTGTGTCTTAGAGATGTAGAAGCATGGGGATAAAATGGAAATTGCTGTAATAAAGCTGTTTTGGGCCCTGAAATGTACTAAAGTACCAAAACTTTTATAAGGTATAAAGTTTTAAAGCTATATACCAGAAAGGGAACAGAAGTATTTACCAACATGGTGTATTCAGGCAGGAGTGTAAATTCAATGCAGTCTGAATGTGGATGCTAACTGGGCTAGCCCTGTTTCTGATAAACTCCTTTGGGTGCTAACATGGGTGTGGGGAGCTCCCTGTTGAGGGATGAACAAAGGGAGCAGGGGGAGCCAATACTTCTGCTGAAAGAAGTGGCTATTTTCCCTCCAGCCATTCATCTCCTCCCTTTTGCTGGCACAAGTGTTTCTTTGCTGCCTGGGGAACTGATGCAGGAAACTGGAAAACAAATCTGGCCATGCAAAAGGGCTTCAGCCACAGTGGTTCCCTCCCAGGCCACTGGAAGGTGCAGCACAAAGGTGGGAGCAAGCCCTGGGTGAGGGAGTATTTTCTTCCCTCTAAGGCAGTGCCGGTGTTTTCCAGCCTTGAGAGTGTGTGTGTACCTTGAGCTGTGTGGTTTGTGTTTGGCTGGAGGGCTATCAGTCTGGCTTGGGATGTGCTTGGGATGTTAGGAACATCCTTTTAAATGAAAGAGTAGAGGAGGACCTGGAAGTACATGCATGATGGGTTTACTGAAGCAGGATAAATAGTTTCAGGGAAGCACAGCATTTTATTAAGCACAATTTTCCATTTCTAGAAATGGAAAATTGTGCTAAAAATGGAAAATCTGCAGGGCTGTGTTAGATAGGACCCACAGAAGAGAGTGCTTGTTACAGTGGGTAAAATGAGTGTTAGTAGAAGACTTGTATGATAGATGGTGAAAGCTCTGAAGAGAAGACAACAATGGGGAGTGCTGAAAGGTATTAGACTGGAGTGAAGCTATTAGTGGAGCTTTTATGGATTGGTCTCTGGACTGATTTTATTCCTTGGTTTTATTAGGGACATTAAACATCTCATCATAAAAAGGTAGTGGTGTGTTATTGAATTTTTTTGCAAAGCTGGGAAGTATTTCCAGCACAGGAGGTGACCTCACAGAAGGGCCTTGGTGACCTAAAGTTCCTCAGATGTTTACATGTGAGGCTCAGGCAGAGCTCTGTGAGTGCCACTCCATACAACACCAGGAGGATCCAGTCTAAATGCAAAATGCAGTTGGTCACTGTGTTAAAGAAGATGAATTGAAACCAAAACAGGTGCAGAAAGGGCCTACTGGGATGATCAGAGAGATGAAAAGACTATCAAATTATAGACTCTAAGGATCTTGGTCTTACTTAGCCTGCAGAAGGAAAACTGAAGAGGGTATGCTCTTGCTCTCTGTAAATACTTTGAAGTGTAACACCAGGGAGGAAAAAAAGTCCTTGAAACAGAGTACAAGAATGGATGGATTGAATGGGTCACAGGAAAGCTTAGGCTACATAACAAAGAAGATTCAGGCCGTGAGGAATGGGATATTGAGCTAGCTAGAGGCATTTTTGCAGGGAGGTGGAGATGAGACATAAATGCTTCCTCTGCGCTGTACAGTAAGAAACAACTCTATGACTGTGGACATTTCCTTTGTGGAGGGTATAGGTCTGAGAAAAGTCCATATATTTGAGTTACCTCATCTACTTCACTCTTGCAGATAACTCCTCTTAGAATTTGGATGGGCAGTTCTGCTGAAAACTGTTAAATGGTGCTCCCCAAAAATACCAGCATGGGGAAAGAGGCAGAACTTGCAACCTACCCAGCAAGGTATGAAGAACTCTGTTGGAAAAAACCCATCTTTTGAGATGTGGGTACTAGTGTAGGAAGAATTGATAGGTCAGTACACTTGACACAGGTAACATGGAGAAAGCTTTGTGAGAAACTGCAATCCTTGTGGTTGTTTTTAACTATGGCTTCAGTCTTTTTAAAATTAGAATTTCATAGACTCTAACACTGTCACCAAAGAGGGACACTTACCAATAGTGTTCTGTGAGATAGATACCACACTTTTCCTCAACTCTATGATCACCCTCAGAAGACTTAATTTCAAATACTTACTAGGTCTGAGGACAATTTTTTGTGGGAGAAAACCCTCAGTGATCTCCTTGGCTTGGTCTGCAATTCTATGTTGATGTTGGATTCTCAGTACATGCCTGGGACAGGAAACTATGAGTAACTTCTATATAAATTATGTGTGTGTGTGTATGTTTATATATATATATATATGTGTGTATATATATATATACACATACATATGTTTATGTGTGTGTATATATATAAAGCTCAGCTTTGGTAAACTAAGATCCTACTCAAACCTTAGTTTAATGATTTGCTTTCGCCTAACTGAAAGTGTGTGAAATTTTGTGTTCTTATGAAAACAGGAGCCTAGAGATACTGCTTGAGGAGGCAGCCCATGTGACCTTGCAGGAAACCCCTTCCAGAAAGAACAGTTCTGATTCCCTGCTAGTGCTGCATGCTTCTGCTTTCTTCCATACTCCAACACTGGCACTCATCTGACCTGTCAGGAGATCTAGGGATATAAAGCCACAGAAAATGTTCAGCTTCCTGATTTGGCTTGCTGCCTGTATGGACAAGTTTTAGGGCTCAGTGGGAGAATCAGGTGCAGTGTGGGGTGGTTGAAGGGCTGAGCATCATGCTTTCAACAGCAGGGAGTTGTTAAAGTGGCATAACTGCATTGCCAACCCAAATCACACCCAGCAAGCAAGAGTGGGACATTTTCAGATTCTTCTCTTTGCAGTTGTGTAGCTCCCTGTCACTGCAGCCCTGAGCGTTTCTGGAGCTGGCTGTGTAGTGATACAGAGGTGTGGAAAGGTTCAGTGTCTGTGGCTGATCTGAGAGTCCTGTGTTGAAGTGACATGCTAAAAGCATCAGCAGCAGTGACACACCGAGATGTGCTTGGGGATTATTCACTGCATCAGATAAAGATCTGATGTGCTCTGTTTCTGATTCAGGAGCCAGTGGGATGTGAACGTGGCACTCTCTCCCACTTTGCCATTCATCATTTTCAAAGACAGAGTAGAAAAAGCCTGCCCTGTGGGGACTTCATTAGGGATTTTGACTAGGCTGAGATTTACTTTGCAGTTTGAATGTACTTAGGCTGATTTGATGACGTGCAGTAATGTGCTTCATTTGTGTGACATTCAAAAGCTTAAGAAATAAAGGTGGTTACAGTGCAAATCCATATTTTCCCCTTCTATAATGCACTTTTATTTCTTTTTAATTCCTTTTATACTGGCAGATATCTGCAGCTACTTTTGATTTGAAGATAAGATTTTATATTTTTGTTCCACAGGCTGCTGCTGAGGTAAAACTTGTGTTCTAGTGTGGATGCTGCATATTTTTGAGGTCTGGCCCAGGCTGTGCATCTTTAATATGCTAAACTTTGCTCTTCAAATTTAACACAATTAATAGAGGCAATTGTGACGCAAGAGAAATTTCAACTTGATTCTATTATGGTTGAAATACCATTGTTTTCAATGGAATCAGGGTTGGACCTGCTCCTGTAAAACCACCAATTAGTTTTATGGTTGTGTCAGCAGATCCCAATCAAGATAAGAGCTGTATTGTATTCATCATTTTAAAAACCTAAATCTAGACAGGGTTCCTGCTTAGGAGAGTCTGCAATCTAGTGGCAATCTTTTAACATGAAATCTTACTTTTTCATAACATGGGGGTTTTTTGTCCCACTGATGGCTTTGTGAGGGCATCATATAGTGTATAATCTGAACTCAGAACAGGAAAGTTACTGGAGAAGACTTCAGCAAAATATTTTGATTCATTTTGGAATATACAAATGTTGTAAAGTTTAAACAAAATAGCAATATTCTTTTTATATTTTTACTTTAAAAATCTGATTTCTTTGGAAGGTCCATGTTTGCAGGGGCCTGGGAGACCAACAATGTGGTCTTTGAGCTCTTCAGT
This sequence comes from Prinia subflava, assembly GCF_021018805.1. Classification (NCBI taxonomy): domain Eukaryota; kingdom Metazoa; phylum Chordata; class Aves; order Passeriformes; family Cisticolidae; genus Prinia; species Prinia subflava. The sequence goes on from NC_086249.1 coordinate 35,610,577, forward strand.
CACTAGTTCTGTTGAAGTTACTATATATCTTTTGGGTTTTTTCAGACAGAATGACAACTTCTTTCATCAAAGCTGAAATTAACTGCATGACTGAAGTTTTACCCATTGAAAGACAGGACCACTGCTGTGGCTGTGAGGAGTAGGGGTCTCGTGAAGGAGCAGAGCCACCTGACTTCCACCAGTGCTTCCCAAAGCCTGGGTCAGCCCTGTCACTGACAGCATGAGTCATGGCATAGCAACATCAAAGATGTGTGGATTTGCTGAGAAATATTAAGGCAATACTCTTTATGCTACTCAGAAAGCGAGATACTAAATTGTGTAACTAAATCCATGACTTTGTGGTGGGATTGCCCCTGGGAAAAGGAATGGAAGATGTATCCAAAAAGTCATCCCTGGAGAGAGTGTTTATGAGAAGTGTTTGCCAAGGGAGTGGGCTCTGCTGTCTCAAAAAGAGAAGCATGACATCTGTTCTTCAGCAGCAACTATTTGAAATGCTGGCCTTCCTTCCTGTCCAAAAAAGGTGGGAAACTAAAAAGTCTCATTTTTAAGCAATTTAAACTGACAAGCAATTGAGGCCTGCTAGGTGAGATCATAGTGTGCCAATCCTTTGCTGTAGTGCCCACCAAAGCACATAGTTTTAAAAATTTCTCTGTGAGGCTTGTTGATTTTCAAGACCCCAGTGGATACATGGCATTTCAGTGAGGATCTTTCCAAAATGTGATAGCTTGTCATGCTGTGTTTGTTTGATGACCCCTGTCCAGAATGGAAATGTCATCAGTAATGTCCTTGTCCTCTGAGCTAGTACCTAGCTGGTAGCTTTGCATAAAATTAATAGCAAAATATAGAGACAGGCTTCTGTTCATCAGTCCTTGACCAAATCATCTTGCTGAAAGAATGAAACATTAATTACTTTTACAATGTACATTTATATCACTACATATATATAATAGTTATTTTGTCCCTGTGGCAACGTGTTTCATGAAGGGTCCTGAGCATTCTGTTCTTTTTATGATAGCCCTGGTAACTGAGACATGAGGTGCTTCTTTAATGGTGGATAAATCCATTTTGTAGGGATTTATCCACCATTGATAATGTGGATAAATTCACTCACTGAACCTAGATACTCATATGGATTAAGTACTTTTAATCCCTCACTTTACAATGTTTTTCAGCACGTCAATTTAGCTCACTTAAGCAGCACCTTCTGCTGAATGAGGTCTATCTTTCCATTAAGCCTGCATTCTGTGCTTAGAGAACCACAGAACAAGGCAAAAAATACTGACAAAACACTTTGTTCCATCTGAGTTGGATTTAAGGGAAGCATGTTTTATTAAAAAATCTCTGTCTGGTTAAACCCTTAACTGGTATTCAGGCTAAAAAGTGTGTGTAGCTGTAGGGTGGCAGCCCTGCTTTGACATACAGGTTGTCTTTTGATAGAAGAGAATTTGCGGAGTGGGGAGCTGGGGGAGGTCAAGTTACAGCTTTCAGTAAATCTGAGCATGCCTGAAATAGTTCTTTTAATGTCTTAAAATATTTGTTGCCTTTTTATCATTGCAAGGCTGATCCATGTTCCATTTAAGCTGACGGGAACCCTTCTCCCATCTTCTCCAAAAATTGGCTCTGGCCCCTGTATCAGATTGCATACCACCTTGCTTTCTGATTCCTGGAAGGGTTCAGCCAAGCGTTATGAATTAGATGTTTAGATAACATTGATGACTGCAGTACTTTATTGTGCCAAGGGAATAAAAAGTAAAATAGAGATTAGAAATGTGACTAGTAAATGACACAGTGTGGGCCTGGTCCTGTTGGCATGGAAGGGAGGAGAACAGACCTGCTAGTTTGTTTTCTAAGAGTCGACTTTGTCCTGGTCCTGTCCTTTTGTGGTGTGAAGAAGGAAGCTTGTCCCCTTCCAGAGAAAAGACACCATGACAGCTTATGTAGCCTGAGATGTGTCCCTGGAGTTTTGTCAAGACTTCCAACAGCATCAGGAGCAGATCTTGGGTGTTTAGGTGAAAATGATGTTTTGTCTCATGCCCTTGGCTGAGCAGATATAAACGGAGCCTTTATGAACTTGAAGCGTGGCTGTTGATGGGCAGCCTGTCCTCAGGCACAGTGGGGTTTCTTGCCCCATAATGATTTCATGTCCAGGGAGGGCATGCTTAAAGCTTGACAGATGCTGCAAACTTGAAACCTCAAAGGAGAGGATATCAGTAAAACTAAGAGCTGAGGAGTTGGCAGTGGCAAAAATGGATAGAGGTCTAGTTGGCATTTCATACTCCTGCAGCTCACGTCAGAAGAGCTCTGTAAACAGCCCTGGGGTAGTGTAGTGCTCTATGCCAGCCTGGTCTCTCCAGAGAACATTCTTGATAGTGTGGAGAGCAAGGGAGTGGAAGAAGAGTGGCAACAGGACAAAGGGGTGAAGGGCTGAAATCCCACCTGCACTGACAGTGTTCTGGGATTTTACTGTTGGCACTGGAGTCTGTTTACTTTGTTCAGGAAGTGCTGCTTTTCTGTCGTCTGCATCAGGGCACGGAAGTACCACAGTGTCTGCATCTGTGTAGGTATTGTGGCTTTTGGTAATCATGATCCCGAGGGGTTCGGGTTCTGCTGGGTCTTGGGATCTTTGTGAGCTTTTTGTATGAAAGATGCTAATCTTTAAGCACCATCATAACTGCTGCATGGCAGCAGCACAGAACAGTCACACTTGATTTTTATTTTGTAAGTGGGGATTGATGTATAATAAAAACTTTATACAAACTAACTAAGAGGTTTAGGGGAAGAAAGTAAACTGGAGACTGGATGTACTCTGTGAGAGTACAAGGTGACCTCAGGTAGGGAGAATGCAGTTGCCTAACCGTGGTTTTGCCAGGGACACCTTGCCTGATTTCCCTCATCTGATTTAATGTACCGTGGAATATGAAATGTGTATGAGTGGCAGCATTGGTGCCTGACTGTTTGTCTCTGCTCTGGCCCTAAAGGGTTTCCTGCAGTCTGTGTAAAAGGCTTTTGGAGAACTACTGACACAAACACAAAAACCAGTCAGCTAGTCCTCTTGGCAGACCTTTTTTCCCCCCCATTTTTTTCATGTTTTGTCAAATTATCAAACAAAGCATTCTGAAAAGAGGCTGCTTGGAGAAATCCATCAAAGAGAGCTCTGTGACACCAAGTCAGACACACAGTGTGCAAGGCTGGACTCACACTGTGGTCTAATTTGGAAAAGAAAGTGGTGCTGCTTGGACACTGTTATTTGGCTTCCCATTGAGGCTGGAGGTGGCTCACCCAGCCAGAAACTAGCAGGCTTAGCATGAGAGTACAGAAAATATCATAGCAAATGCTAAATGAGACCTTTATTTATGACAGCTCTGGATGAGTGTTAATTATTAGCTGAACATAGTGTGTTCTAGAGGCTGTTTGCATTACAGCATGGGAAGGGCCAATGGCATGTAAAATGTGTGTGTTGGTAGGCAGAACAGCAAAGCGAATGGCTTCGGAGGAGAATAGGGCTTTTCTTTGTTTCCCTTCACTACATATGCAGTTTTCAGTAAAGCCATGTAGCCAAAATGAGGGATTTTCATGAAATTACTCAGGAGATTATATGTATAAACATGACTTTGATTAAGACGAGGTGGATTAACAAGGTGTTAGTGTGCAGCAGGTATATAGGAAGTGTTGACTACATCAGATATATTTCTTGTTAATAGTTGTTTTGACTTCTGGATTAGGTATTTTCTTGTCTCTACTGAATCAGTGTAGCAGTTTGGAAAAGGGAAAACTGTACATGATATAGAACAGAATAGTTTGCTTGGCATGAAAGGTACTTGCTGTGATTCTAGGAATGATGGTCTGAAGAGGCTTTCTTTTGTCAGCTTACAAAATAAATTAGAGTTTTAGCTCCATAAGGGTTACCTTATGCACTTTATTAATTTATGCATGCACTTTATTAATTTAGAATCTGACTTTTAATCAATCTGCCTGGAAATAAGATAACATAATTATTTCCTTCCCTTGTTAGGTGACGGAGAATGTAGAAAGGGAAAGGTGTCCTGGGCTTGCTGACGGTGACCAGCCATTAGCAGTTTCCTGAATTAAATCTTTTTCAGGGTTTTGTCTTTGTGATATGTGTATCTTTGTACAATTCAATTATTTGAATATTCTGAGTTAAATAACAGGTTAAAAAAACAAACAGGTGAAGTGCGGAAATGTAGCAAAATGAAAATCAATCCCTTTGTAGCTGAATACTCTATGAACTGTCTTCACAGAAAACATGTGGAATGTAGTGCAATATCTGATTTATATAATTTTGAGGTCACCTCCTTATTTGGCCCTGAATTAAATGATTTGAGCAAGGCAGGCAGCCTCCCCTTTCACAGGAATGCAGGTTACTTTCCATAGCTGTTCCAGCTGGGTATGTTTGGTATTTGTGTCAGCTTTCGACAAAGATGTCCAGCAACTTTAAGTATGGTGCATGGAAATATTTGCACTGGAAAATTGATAGAGAAGTCAGTTGCTGGAACAAAAGTATGCAAAAAATTGCTGTATTGTAGGGCTAAATCCTTCTCTTCAAATGTACTTAGAGAGACTTTCTAAAAGTCATAGGCAGAAGGAGAAATGTGATCAGGAAACATCATGTCCTTTCCATACTGGGAAAGTTGGTATTTCCCTTCCTAAGATAGTGGGAGAAGAGGGTGGTGTTGGCAGAATGGACCAGCCTCACCCTTGTGTTATGCTTATTTCTGGCTGGAATAATGACATGCATACTTAAAAAGTGAGCATAAGGTATTAATGTTATGTAGGGCTGAGGTGGTACATTTTTTAGGGGTAGGCTCAGCAGTGTTAGGTTAGTGGTTGGACTCAGTGATCTTAAAGGTCCTTTCCAACCTGAAGGATTCTGTGATTCTACATAAATTACTATACTGATGGATATTGATTTCTGTCTGTCTTGATATTACATGAGATATTATTGTAAGAAGCTCCCAGAGCATGGGGAGAAGGGTATGATGGGATTTTAGTGCCCCATATTACAGGATCTGATTTGAAGTCACCAACACTAATTTACTCCAATGGTGTCTGACCACAACCAGAATTTCTAGGTCCCCTAGAAGGAAAAAGGTTTGACTGTACAAAGAAATAATTTAATTTCTTTTAAAGGGTGATTGTTAAGATCCTTACCTATCTATTCCCACATCCTGATTGTTCTGTCGTGTTCATGTTGAAGTATTTTCCTCATGTTTGTACATGAATTTCTGAGGATTTTGAAGAAGGACAGAAGAGATGTAGCTGTATTGTAGGTGAATAGAAAGTTAAAATAGGATAAGCTTGTAAAATGAAGATTGAATTTGTGAGCTTGAAATCCATTTAACTCATCCAGAGTGCAGTACCATCCAACCCCCCCGATTCAGGGTCTGCTAGTTACGTGTACCACAGCACTGCCACAATCCATCAAACCTGCCAGAGAAAGAGAGGCTATTTTAAAGTTTCTCCTTCAGGGCATGGGGAAGTACTGTTCTTGCAAAGATAGAAATTTATGATGATGCTAAAAAAAATGCAGATGAAGTGAATAATTAATGAATTCACGACAGGACTGAAATATCTTCCTAAAATGCTGCTATTTTTAGCCGGGAGTTCTTCTGCAGTGCTTGTCATGTGATCCTATTGCCTTCTGAGAGCAGGGAAACAATTTGAATTAGTTTCTCTTTCTCCATGGACTTATATAAGCCCAGTATATAACACCTCTTAGCAACTGAATCTGTCTTAAAACAAACACAGTTGATTTTAAACCTCATGCAAAATGAAACACTAATGAAATCTATACTTAATCTTCTCTGCACCTTTTATAATAGTTGGAACTTTTGAGGCTGTACCAGGAGAATACTGCAATGGGTGTAACTGGCAGCTGCTGCTGGTCTGGTGATGCTCAATGCGGCTGCGGTTTCAAGCTGGCAAAGGACATAGAGGCAATTATCAATAGGATGTTGCAGGGTCTGGCTCACAGATAAGGGTTTAATGTGAACAGATTTATGTGTTTTTTTGCCTATAACCAGTGTAGACTATTGCTGTGTTGAACTATGAACTAAAACTGAAAAATGTCATAGTCAGAAATGACTCTAAAAAAAAGTTGTCACATCCACAAGGGGTTATGGTCACTGCCATAGTGAAGTTTCAGGTGTTGAACATGTGAACCCGGGTCCTGCCTGGGATTTTTCCTTCCTGAGTGGTATGAGGTACCCAGTGCTCATTAAAGGGGAAGTCAGAAGCAGCTTACTTGCTGTCTTTCTTGCCTACTGAAGTTGCCACAAATTTAATTTAGAAGAACCCTCCAAATCCTAAACTTTTAGGTGTTTGGGAAGGCCTGAGGAGGACTCCGTCTTTGCAGCTCAAGACCTGGTTTGTACAGGTGCAGAGGGTTATGGCTTCCTTTCCCCATTTGCACAGGGTTTGTTTCCCCCACATGGGATAGTTCCTGGGTGACTTCTGTAAGGTGTATGGGGCTACTTGGTCCTGGCTTGCCCCAGCCCTGGTGGGCTGCCCTGGGAGCAGAGTGCTTGCCACACAAAGCAGCAGTGAAACATCTGAGCAGAAGCACATTGGTTTGGGAAAGGTTTGTAAGCTGAGTCTCAAGCAGCAGAGGTGGCCCCAAAGGCACCTGCAACTTCAGGGAAGCTGAAGACCTTGTGATGATGGTGGACCTTGGGAAGCTCCTGTGTTAAGCCGTGGGAGGTGGTTTCTTAGGGGTGCTTGAGCTGTGGCTCCTTAGTTGTGTTCAGGCACAAGTTTATGGCTCAGGTACCATACATATTTTGCTGCATCTGGGCCTTGGTCTCTCTTTCCCTGGTCTCTGTTCTCCTATCTGAAAGGATTTTTTTAAGATTTAATGTCTGTAAAACACATGCATTATATGGAGCTTTGTAACAATTAGAAATTGATCTTCAGCTGGAAGCTGGGTATGGTTAATGTGAGTGCTATTGAAATGAGAATTCGTTATGAAAAAAATACATTGAATTATCACTAATTTTTTTCTTGTGCCTTGTGAAAAGACTATTTTCAGCCTTATTTTTCCCAGCTTTCTATCAGCTTTCCCATGCTACAGCTCACCACCTTTTTTCCCAGTGTTCTTGCTCAGTAATTTGTGTGAGTCCTCCCTAAAATGAATCTAGTTATCAGGTGGCTGTGTTTTAAGTACTCTATTAAGCAAATTTTTAAAAGCAATTTTAAGCAATCTTAAGGATGTAGAAGGCAACGCACTGACTGAAGAAGTGGGTCAACTGGAAGGAGTGGGATTCTGTGGTGGCAAGGACATGTGATGAATGGTTGATATCTTCAGTGGGTCCTGTCCTTAGTAGGATGAGACACAAGGACAACCCTGATAATGCAGACCTGGAGGGCTTTTCCTTGCCTGCTTCATCTCAGCACACAGGGTTCATGCTCTTGTTTGAAGCTCTATTGGGTTGTGGCTCTGTGATACAAATAACAAATCAAACGAAGAGTAGAAAATTGCACGTTTTTAAATTAATGGAATGCATCAAGTTCTCCATGCATTGAAATAACAGAGATTTTAAAGCTGTAAATTTTATTACAGTCCTGCAAACTGGTCTTAGTTTCTTTCATTTATATCTGTTGGAATGCCTGCATTCACCATTGAAACAGTTATAGAAGTCCAGTAAGGTCTTGTGAGCTGCTTGGGAACTATCAGAACTAAGAAGTATCTGTTTTCATCTTTGTTGTGGCTGTATTGATTTGGGCAATGAGGCTTTGAGAGTAATTTTTGCTTCACATAGGGTTATCCACCCTTCTGACTGCCTCCTGAAACACATAGCAAAACTGCTTTACGTAGCTAGAACCAGGAGTACTGAAATAGTTTATTCTGCCGTTTAGTGAGGAGATACCAGTTTCAAGCCATTAAACTAGTAATTCTTTAACAAGTACCTTATTTTAGTGGCTGTCTCCTGACTGCTCTTTCTTTTCTTTCCACAGGAAAAACTAACCCAGGAGTGTGTATTCAGAGAGCAATTTGAAGAAAACTGGTATAACACATATTCTTCAAATCTATATAAACATGTGGACACTGGAAGACGATACTATGTTGCGTTAAATAAAGATGGGACTCCGAGAGAAGGGACTAGGACTAAACGGCATCAAAAATTTACACATTTTTTACCTAGACCAGTGGACCCTGAGAAAGTACCAGAACTATATAAGGATATTTTAAGCCAAAGTTGACAAAGACAATTCCTTCACTTGAGCCCTTAAAAAGTAACCACTATAAAGGTTTCATGCGGTGGGTTCTTATTGATTAGCTGTGTCATCACATCAGCTCCACTGTTGCCAAACTTTGTCGCATGCATAATGTATGATGGAGGCTTGGATGGAACATGCTGATTTTGTTCTGCACTTAAAGGTTTGTCCTCCTGGAGGAGAGCCTATGCCCACTCGCTTGATTTAGTACGAGAGGGAGCGCGAGAGAGTGAGTGCGAGAGAGAGAGAGAGAAAGGGAGAGGATGAATGGGAGTGAGAGCGCGAGAGAGAGAGAGGAGCCGAGGGGAGGAGGGTGAGGAGGAGGAAGGCCTGATGCATGCTGGGGAATAGACACGCTTTTAAATTTTTGATCAGTTGTACTTCGTCATATATCAGCATAGCTGCCATACTTCGATTCATCAGGATTTTTGGCTGGTGGCCTGCTCAAGTGTACGCTGCATTTACAAAGGCATGGAGGGTGCAGTCTTACTTAAACAAGAGACTTTTCAGTTAATCGCTCTCTGGGTCTCAGCCCACTGAGCTTAAAGCAAAGACCTCTTAGTAAAAAAAAAATAAAAAGTTAAATTTATTTATAGAAATTCCAAAGGCAACATTTTATTTATTTTATATATTTATTTATTATATAGAGTTTATTTTTAATGAAATATGTACAGGCCAGATAGGCATTTTGGAAGCTTTAGGCTCTGTAAGCATTGAAATGGCAAAGGCCACTATGAACCTGTGGTAAATTCATGCAAGTAAATATAAAGGTGCATGGATAAAATAAAAAGCCAACAATAAAAAGGTAATAATAATAATAAATTCTAGTGACCCTCATGTACTAAAGGCGACAATCTCTTTTGTGCCCATATTATTGTACAAGTATGCACACCACTCATGACACTGAGTCCTCACTCTTCTGACTGCTTGTTTCATAGCTTACCCCAGAGGATTAAAGAGAAAACTGGGTCTTCAACTTTTTTTTATGTGTCTGTAATATTTCCTCTCTGATAAAGTGACTTCTTACATCATTGTAAATTTCGCAGCTGTGGAAAATATTGGGGTTGGAATATATTCTACTTGTTAAAACCTATTGCAGATTATACCAAAGCTAAATGATAAATATGCTATTTTTTTTCCTAAAGAGAATGCCAGAAACAACATAAGTAATACCAACAACAATTATACTAATTTTAAGATTCCACAAAGAATACATAAATATTTCAGAGGGCAAGAACCAGGTTAACAGGATCACTCTTGTAAACATGTTTATTTGTGCACTTGACTATCTACTATAGAATTATACAAGTTCCATAGGGGTCATTGTAATACCTTTTATGGAAAATTGCTTTCAGTGTGAACTGTCATAATACATGATATTAGCACCCTTCCTAGAGTAAAACTTGCAAAATGAAACTAATAAATCTCTATCAATAATGACAATGAGGGGGACAGTATTAGACTTATTTTTATTGTTTTCCTGCAGTATATTCAAATATTCATGAACCCTAAGTGAGGAAACAGTAAGTAATATTTAAGGCTATATAACATTTTATTATAAGCACACAAACCCATTGATTAGAAGTTACCATTTGGAAAGTAACCCTCAGGAAGAGGCATTTTTTTTTCCTAATACTCTCAACAAAAAGAAAAAAAAAAAAAGAGAGACAAAACCAATGTTAAGATCCATATGACAAATGCATTTTGTAGGTGTTTTATCCCTTAGGATTTGAATCCAGTGCCATTAATTTAAGTGTAGCCTTCACCATTGGCTATGTTGGAGCAGGGTTGGTCCTGACACCCTGGCTGTCTGTGTATGCACGGGGGCTCCTTTGGAGGAGTGATGTAAAAGGTTGCAGCCTACTTGTAATTAAGAAATTTTTACTCTAAAGCACTCTTGTTCATCTGATTTATATTATTCGAAGCTTATTTCTGTTCTGGAATGACCTCTGGCTCGGTGTCCTGGACAAACATTCCCTCTCCATACTGAAGCAGGTAGGAGGAGCCGTGTCTCAGCCGGTGATATCAGTAACCTTAAACACAACGTGGTGTTCTGCTGTAATTGTTTATGAATGATAAAGATACGTGGATTACATGAGTTGATGTGTAGGATACTTGTCCAGGGACTGTTATTGCCTGGGAATTCACAGCCCTCAGCTGCGGCCCACGTTTGTCTCCTGCCCTTTGGGGCTGCAGATAGCTCGGCTGCTGTGGGTCGGCTGGGTGCCGGATCATTCGCGTGGGAGATGCAAAGACAGTGGGAGAAGAAAAGCGCTTCTGGGCAGGACTAGGGCTCTGTGCTCTGTGTTAAATGGCTCAACCCCACCACGGGGAAGGGAGGTTGCAACTCTGCTGTTTCAGTAAATCTGACTTACACCAGGAAATTATTTGCAAAGGTTAAAATGACTCTGAGTCGAGGCCACAATACTAGGCCGCAGTTAAAGTCTTAATGTTAAATTGACTTGGATTTTTAGTCATAGGCTAATCATTACTACTAGTTAACATGTTTTATTTAATTTATTTTTTTTGTATTTTTCTAAAGAAAGGATTAAACTTGAGAAAAATGTTATGAGTTTATGGCAGTCCTTCTAAATAAACTGTAACCAATTTACTCGAATAACCCATAATGGTGTGTAAATACTGACTTTATGTAAATATAGAAACATGTAATTTAACTTAGGCATTATTGCAAGACTGGAAGGGCCAGGAGCTGGCAGTTTGCCACTCCCTGCAGGTTCACTGGGTCAAATTTGGCCTGTTTCGGGTAGTGAACAACAGGTTCTGTTCAGTCCCTTGTGTGAAATGAACTATTTCTGTTTGTTTTCTGGTGGGAGGTGTGCAAAACCATTGTCTCCTGGGTGCTGCTCAGCTCCTTTGCCAAGGTGTGAAGGGGTATGGATGCCCTCCTGCTCCTTATGTGATCCTGCTAAAACAGGGCTGCAGAGAGCTGACACAGCAAAGCAGGGAGCCTTGCAGGGCCTCTCCTCCTGTGCTGTGGATAAACAGAAGTCTTCACTTTCTAGTGCTGTCCATCTGGCACCTTTCTGGAACACTAAAATTGACTTGAAGAAAAATCTGAGGGAAAAAGAAAAGAACAATTGGTGTTATTTACTTAGTATTCTGTAATGGTGTGTAAATACATACAGAATTCTGTAATTTGTATAAATATATTGCTATAGAATTTTGAAAATTGGTATTATTTGCTTGATGTCCCTTCAGAGCATTTTCTTATAACTCTGCACCTGTGTACTAATGGGATGGCAAAGACATGTTCTTGCTTATTCCTAGAAAGAGTGTGAGAATATTCCAGGAAGAAAAAATCATCAATATTTTCCATGCCTTTTTGCTAATTTGGAAAAAAGGCAGGGAGATGTCTTTTTGGCAAGAATTGTATCAGCGTTTTACCTGAAGCAGATCTGTCTGGGCAAGCAGTATGGCCCAAGAGATGATGGAGGTCCAGACCAGTGTTATAGTATGGGCTGGTGTGGAGCTGCATTTGGTAATGTGTAAGGCAGCACTTCCTAAAGTAAGTGGGATGAATGAAACCTGGCAGAGCTGGGCAGCACAGAGTGGAAAGAGAAAAATAGCCTTAAGTTTCTACCAATCAGTACAGGACTCAAACTGTCTGCCAACTAGATTGACAAAAAAAGGGTGTCTGTCAAAAATGACAGACTATAAAATGTGGAGGCTAGAGATGAGACTCTGGCCTAAAGAAAATCAAACATTTCTATGTCCCCCTTAAAATAAGATAAATATGAGTTTAATAAATATGTAAATAGGAGGGAGCTGAAAAGATGCTTCTGAGGCAGTTTCTTGGTATACAGAATATTGCAGGAGGTAAGAGAAGATGCTTTTGCCGCAAGTCTTTCACAGTCCCTAGCTTATGCTCTGCTCTGCTTCTTGTACCAAGTAAAGAAGTGTCCGTAAGGTTCAGCTCTGTGACTCATGATTATAGGTGTAGAAATGGATGGGCTGTGAGCCATGCTGAATACCTTTTTGTATGAACTCCTGTCCCACCTAGTGAATTCTCACAAGGCTCCCATGAGCTACACTAGCAAACCTCAAGAAGTGACCAGGCTCCTTACAACTGCAGTTTGTTTTGCAGAAATTGAGAGGTTCCAGATTCTCTGAAATTTTGATGAAAATCTTGGAAACTCAGGCCTCTACTCAGGTAGCTGTGTATGTGCAGGCAGCCAAATTAGTAGGTAAACTGGGGCAAGAAGTAATCAACCATGTAGTCCTCAATATTTTATTCCACACGGCCCATTGTTTACTGATCTGAGAATAAACCCAGAAGACTTCTGTTTTCCTGAATTTTATCTCTGTTCTTAAGCTTTTAGAATTCTCCATGGGTTGTTCACAAGTTAGTTCTGTCCTGCCTTTTTGTTATCTTTCACCTTTCCACAACACTTACAAGGTGGTTTTCCCATTTCGCCCCCAAGTAAGTACCAGTAGTAAAAACTCATATCCTCTTGTCAAGAAGCTGGAACAGCCCGCCCTAGAGTTTGTTGCTGAACACTTTGGCATTGAAGTATGCAGGTCGTGGATAATTGGCATCTTAAATCTAGATCTCAAAAAGTTTATCCATCAAGGATAAGAAAGAAAATCAGTGATTAGAAACAAAAACGTTTGAAAGCAGAAAATATTTATTGGTGTTCTGGAAATTTTAAGTGAGAATAATAACCAAGTTCCACCTGCAAAGTAATTTATAAAACCCAGTCTTTTTGCTTTTTTTCCCCTCATGGTTTTCTATCTTTAATAGCTTGTCTGTGTGTTTTCTTCTACCCAATGATATTGAAAATTATTCTTTCATTTTTTCCATTCATGATTTCTGAAGTCAAGCTGCCTTTGTATAATTTTTCAGAGCTATTCTGGTCTGAACCCTGGGGCAGGAAAATTGCCACGTGATTCTGGGTTAGGATAGAGGATCACAAGAATTGCGAAGATGCTGCTGTTGTGCTCAGAGTAGCTGTTACAGTCCATAGGATGACCTTTTCTTACTGTATCTATCACATGGAGGGGAACAACATTAATTCTACTTTAATACTTTGTATGTTGTTGTTATCATGGGAGAAATCTTTCCAAATGATCCTCGAGTCTTGCCAGCTTTATTAAACCCGCATCTGTTGCTTGAACACCTTCTCAAAAATATCCTGTCACAGAGAGCTGTGTATAAAATAAATTTTAGATCTATATTGTTTAATGATGCAAAAAGGATTTCACTTCATAGCAAAAAACCCCTCAAAACAAACCCCAAACCCCAACCCCCTCTTTCTTACATTGAGGGAAATTATTTTTATGTGGACCACTCACAAGTAGCAACTACATTCTGGTCAAAAGTCAAAAGAATTCTGAAATTAGAATGAACTGTCAAAATGTTTCTCACATTTCTGTTTTCTTGAGAAATCACAGGCCGTCAAATTATGGTGATATGCAAAGTATGCCCTGCAGATATTTTTCCCATGTCCAGAGGGTCTGGATTTATGTATATCTTACTGTTGGAGGCAGTCAGTCTAGGTGAAAAGAGCATTTCTGTAATGTTGGAACTCATTCATTTTATTGACAACCTCCCCCCTTACTAAAGCAAAGAGTAGCTTTAGCTAAAATTATTATTGTTATTTCTACCCTTGTTGAGAGAGTAGATGTAAACATTGAAACAGTGCCTTGAAATATTCCCTCACAGCTTTCTTTCTTTTATATTTTCTTTCTTTTATATTTCTTATGTAGTATGATTTCTATTGCTTTTTAGAAATCTTTATGCTTGTTACCAATGTCCACACACTGAAGTAGCTGCAGTCAAATTATGTATCTCTGACCTTGCTTAAGCCAATTTTCCTTTTCTACATTTCTATTGTTTTGGCAGGTGAGCCAGTAACTTTGCAGTTAGGACTCTAATATTTCCTTTTCTCTTCTTCCTGCCACAATCCATCTTTTTTATTTTTGGACTGTAGTTAATGTCAAAAACCTTTACAAAGAACCTGCACGGTAGGTCCATCTTATCTTCATTCCAGCGAAGCAGAAGACTTGCTGGTAAACAGTTCTCTATGCATTTTCACCTTTGATACACTGTTTGGTTTGATTCCATGAAATCAGTGCTTGCATCTTCCTGTTCAGGATGGTTTGGGTCTTTACCTCACTGTGTCCCTAGTAGGATCATTAGAAGGGTGTTCAATATATAATGTCAGTTTATTTGGATATGGTGTATCCATTCCATTTCTCCTTTCACTAAGTGTTCTGTGCAAGCATTTGCTTATTATTCTTTAAGATAATTTAGCATCTAAAATACATTATAGACCTCACTTTATTAACTTGAAATCTGTTGATCAGCCACCTCATTTTACTTCGTGTTGACAACTCATTGAATTATAAGGACTTGACATGCATGCTAAAGTTGCACAATTTGGTTGTCAATCCTTTTTGTTGTAAGACCTGAACTGTTCTCTGAAGAATGAAAGCTAGGTACGTGTCTCTGGTTTCATTAAGGATATTTTCCTCACTGGCTCCAGTCCACCTCACTGTCCTTCAGAGGAAAGCAGTTCTTTTGGCCTCTGCAATGTGCATGGGAATCACTCCCAAATGACCTGCTGTATTATGTGCTCTTCTGTATGAGCTCTCTTCCTTCTAATAAAACCCCCACTCTTCCTGTATTTTTTCAGCTGCTTCTTTCTATCAACCTAATCTTCCTAGGAAAATTTTGTGGTATTTGGGTATTGAAGCCGATACTATCAATGAAACCTGTATTTTTTAATTTCATTTCCAGTCAAGTTAGTCTTTACCCTTTAAAAGATTTGGAAGAAATGGTGAAGGAAAACTGAACGTTACCCCTTTTCTCAAGTAGGTTTGAAGGACGCTAATGTGAACTTTCTCATGCTAAGATCCCTCTCAACAGATTCCTGTTCTCTTAACTGTCTTTCTGGGATTCTGTAAAGTCCCATTATTTTCCAATTGATATTGTTTGTCATCTTATCAAAAGCTTTTGTCAATGTCTATGAAGCTGATGTGTAGTGAACTCCATGAATGCTCTGCTAGGAGATGATGTTACACACTGCCATAGACACTGACATTTCTTGCTGCTTGAGATCAGCCTGCCTTCTTCCAAGTGGAATGTCCCCTGCTTGTTCCAGCCTCCGTAGCAATGTGCCTGCTAGGCTGCTGCTTGGTATAGAAAGGAAGCTATTGTCTTTTGGTTTATTGTACTGCACAGGCAGTTCCCTCAGCAAGAGACTACCTTCCTTGTTCCAGGACCACATGAAGGGGTTCATGCTTGACTTCAGTAGAATTTGCACCTCTTATCTTTCCCACCTCAGCCCATATTCCATGCACCTAATTAATGTTTCTATTTTTATGGCCTTGTTATCTATCTGAAAAATGCACTGTTGGTGTATGCCAGAAGTCTGTTCTGAGCACACTGGTCTTTTCCTTCTGGACTGTATGAATTGGTGCATACACACAGGTACTCTGCTAGAAGCATCTCATAGCCTTTCTTCTCTTGAAGACAAACAGGTCTGCTTGCTTAGATTAAGGTAGGGTCCCAGGAGCATCTCCACTCTTCTGTAGCAGCATCATGGAAAACAAGCAAAGTTCTGATCTCAGTTGTCAATAACTGTCCTTGCTATATAAATTTGATGGCCATGATATTAATACCCCACCCCCAAAACTAGATGAACAACAGGCTTGACAGTAGATGTGAATCTGTTTATTTCCACTCCCTCTCTTGTATTGCTTAAATAGACAATTAAAAATTAGCCAAGACACTCTTGAGTTGAAATTTTGAAGTCAAAGCTGTGTTACTTGTAGTCATATTTTCAGTTGTGATAATAGGTAACTTCCACAGCTCATGAAGCAGTATGCAGCTGAGCATCCT
Organism: Prinia subflava; assembly: GCF_021018805.1. Lineage (NCBI taxonomy): Eukaryota > Metazoa > Chordata > Aves > Passeriformes > Cisticolidae > Prinia > Prinia subflava. Next base: position 35,626,673 of record NC_086249.1, read on the forward strand.
TTTCTTTCTTAATGGAAAATGCGATTTAATCACAGAAATGTAGTCTTGGAGACCATATTCAGCTGTTGCACGGGTATGTGAGGCCTCTAATGCACAGTAGAAGTGCTTATCTCCCCCCTGCTGCAGATGCTCCTTAAACCTCTCCTCAGCTGCTGCTGCCCAGCTCCAGGGTTAACTTCCACTGAGGCAAAGTGCTCACCCAGACAGGCTGAGGAACCTGTCTGCTCTGCAGATAAAGTCTCTCTGAAATGGGGAAACCATGTCCTTGCGGAGAGGAGGGAGAGGCAGCAAAGAGAGGTGTTGAAAACAAGGTTCATCTAAGCAGAGGGGCAAGGAAGTTCCTGGGTTTGCCAGGGGGAAATTAGCAGTGTCTGAAAATGGAGTAAAACAGAAATAGAAGTATTCCTGTTTCCTCTTCCTGCTTTGCTTGTGTGCTACCCCTTTTCCCCCAAGCACACTCTCTCCACTTTCCAGCTAACTGATGCTTCTTAGCAACTTTAGAAGATCATGTAAAATTCTTCACAAAATTCCCAGTTGATCACAGGCGGCTATTTAAGATACAGGTAATTTGTTCCTAAATGGTCTTTGCATAACTGAGCTTAGGGCTAAGCCCTGGCTTGAAGGAAACAAAAATCTGCGTGATCAGTACAACTGACACAGGCTTAATAGTGAGAGGAGGTAGGATAGCCTTGAAGTTTTCCTCTCTTCCACAGTTCTCCTTGTCACAGACATGAATCAATAATTTTTGTGGAGGTATTCCTCTTGCTAAGGTCATGCTCATTCACTGCTTTGTCTCCAACAGCCAGTTAGGAGGAATTATTGGAGCTACAGTCTTCTGTAGAAATAAATAGGATGACAACAACATTATGAACACCACAGAGAGTGAAAATAACAAGAAAATAAGATATGTTTACTTCTTGTGTGGCCTGAACCAAAGTCAAACATCTCAAGTAGGACAAGTTGGTAACCTTGGGCTTCTTCCACCCCCGCTGTTTGTCTCTGTGAGTACACATGCTGCCCTGGACTCACCCCTCCTGGGGTGTTGGGGGTAAGGGCTTGTCCAGGAGGGATGTAGTGACCCACTGGTTCAGAAGTGTAAGGAAGGAGCAGCCCTCCCAGAAACAGTGCACTTAAACAGTGGCACTGGTGGACAGGACCAAAGCCATTCCAATTCTAGCATAAATCCCTGACCTCTTTCTCTCTCAGAAAAAGCTCCCTGAATTTCAGAATTAATACGTGGCTTAAAAAGGAGAGGTATTATTTGATCAAGATAAATGGGAAAATTTATATCTTAAAGTTATTTTTTCAGGCTATCAGGCGAGTCCACAGATCAGTGACTTTTTTCCTTTTTTCTTTCTATTTTACGCTTGCAAGTAAAAATTAAAGGCGGTTGCCCACTTCTTCCCTTCTTGAGGAGGTCACTGGTTCTGGGAAGACATGCATGGTAGCGTGTAATAGAGCAATTTAGGAAATTAAACTGCACAATTCTCATCATTGCAAGAGGACTAGAACAGTAGTAGATGAGCCAATACTTAAATTCATGTTGTAATTTTTTGGCACCAAAAAAACCAACTCTCTTGCTAATGAAGTCTTTAAGTCACTGAAAAATGATTTAAACAACAACTGATGGAATGAATAGCTACTTGGTAGTGAGCAGAGCGGAAGAACGGTGGTGGCTCTGCCACTTGTACCCTCCCACTTCAGCTCACTAGGTAGAGATTTATTTACACAGCCTTGGAAGCCCATTTTCTGCTCCTATTTTGACTCAGGTCTCATCATCCCTTTTCTTCAGGCAGCAGTAGGATCTTCATCATGACCTTGCATGTAATTTGTTGTGAATATCTCGGTAATTCTCTAGGTTAGACCTTCTCTATTTCATGCTTCCCTCTTGAACTCTGTGTGGTGCAAAACTGGGCACAGCATTTCCCGTTTTTTACACACTACAGACTTGCGCCATCTCCTTCATCAAAAATAAAGGGCCTCCAATGAGCTAAGTCCCCTTCATACCATGAGATGCAATTATTGAACCCTCATCTTCTTCCCTGTCTCTGCTTTAAAATATTAGAGCATTATGTCCAATTTTTTAAGCACATCCAAAGGAAAGTAGGTCTGCTAGTAGTCTACTAGGACAAAATCCCTGCATTTACTGCAGAGTGTGTTGCAGCAGAGTGTGTTCTTGGCTCTTTCAGAAGCAAGTGACCTTCAGAAGGAAAATCCTCTCTCTGACAGCAGAAATCCATTTTGTATGTTAATTATTCTGCAGCTAACAGGCTTGGTTTTAATTTATGTTCATGACAATACATATTTGAGAAGAAGCAGTTAAAAAGGGTCCGTATTTACTGTGGAAACTGGACCAGGGGAATATTAGGGGAATTTTTCCTATTTTGTTTCACATGCCTTGACTATACTGGAGTTTTGATCTGCCAGGGTTTGGACTGACCCATCTGAATTGCATGAAGAGGTGGCTAAAAAGCAAAGTACAGAGAAATAGGCCAAGATACAATTTCCCTTCATGTGACTTCTACCGCTCTACTGATTTTTACAGAATCGTGCTCACTTTGCTTTGCAGGCAGTGAAGAGGCAGCAGCTGTGAGCCCGGGCCTGTGGCTCCGAGGTGGGCAGTGCTGCAGCCCAACAAGGAGGTCAAGGCTGCTGCTCTCAGCCAGAGGCAGAGCCAATAACTTCTTTTTGCCACCAAAAATACCTACCTAGGCTGATGATTTAGTCCCCAAAGTCAAACATTATGACAGCTGCCAGGGATAACACTGGGTCTTGCCTAATGTGCCAGCTTTGATTTTCCTTGCTGCTGCAGTGAATAAGCAATAGCAGAGCTCCTGACCCCAGGAAAGATGAGCAGCATGAGTCAGGATTCAGTCAAGCAAATTCCCTGTGGCTAGGGTGGTTGCTGTTCTGTAAACTCATCTTCCTCTTCTGTTGGGACAGAACAGAGGACAAATTAAGGAAACTGTACAGTTCTGCTGCTATAGACACCGTGTTCTTTCAGCATTTGTCATCCTTCCTGAAGAGGTTTTTCTTTTCTCTATTTCCTGGTGTCCTAATTAAGATGGATAAAGATACACAGTGGGCAGCACTGCTCCTGGCAGCTTATTGAGCAACCTGAGCAAGCACAGACTCTGTTTTGTTTTGTTGATTAGGTATGGCTGCGACTGCCATAATTGTCTGTCTCAGACAGCAGCGACCACCCCACCAGGCTTTAGCAAATAAAATACCACAAATACATTCTGAAAAATGTGCACATAATACCCATGAAGGACTATTAATGTGTACAGAAACTATGCAGGCTGCAAATACACCTTCGTCCTGACCTTCAACATTCCTCTCAGTTTAGTCCTGATGGAGATGGCCAATTATGGTTTTATGATATAGATTACGGGCAAGCGCCTGTTGCTGTTTGTGCCAGTCAGAGTCTTGTTGTTGGCTTCAGCAAGGTCTGAGTTTCTCTTCTTTTGTATCTAAAGAGAAGGAAGCTATACAAGTTACTCTACAAGCTAGTTTAATTATAAATATACACAAAGATCATTGTTATTTCAAAGTGGTGTGTATTTTTTGGACTTGACACACTATATCCAAAACCACCAACTGCAGCTGGTTGAAAAAAACCCCAAGGAAATACTTTTAAGGACATTGTGTAACAACTACGATTATGTCTCGATGGGTTTTTTAATGCATCCACCATCTCAGAGGCATAGGAGGCCTCACTTGCTGTCAGTGGAAGAACAGCAGTAATCAAAATCTTCATTGAGAAAACTTCAACTCAGCTAGACAGTTCAAGAGGAAAGTCCTGTCTGAAAAAGATATTTTGGATATGTAAAATCTAGAAAATATCCAAGTTAGGCATTTTCAGTAAGACAAGACTGAGCTCATGGAAGGTCATACATGCAAGTTTCATTTTCCACAAGGAGGTCTAAAAGCCTGAGTCACATAACACTGAATTTTTTGTTACTCTTGTTAGACCAGAAAGAGCGAATTTGTCATTACTGCCTGATGTGACATCCCTTTAAAACTGAAGGAAACAGGAGGTGGCATTTCTTCCTCACAGGCTGAACAGTTATGTTAAGGTGGAAATTTTCTGAATGTGGCTGCAGTGTATCTGATGTGTCCTACTTTAATGTGATTTCAGCTGCAAAAAAGGAAATGCAGGGAGCTGATACTTGCATGTCTGTAGAGTGAGCTATACGAATGGTTCAGTGCTACAAACAGTTCATTCCTGCCAGCTCCATATGAAGTCTGATTTTTCACATTTTCCATGTGACAGTATCTCCTTACTGTTAGTATAGATACTAAAGGTATCTTTATAGATACTAAAGATAATTCCTTCATGGGATCTTTAGGTTTTACCGCTGTTCACCTACAGCCTCCAGCTGGATGGACAGAAAGATGGACACCTGGGGACATCCCCATATGAGTGATCCTGCATCCAAAGCTATGCTAACAATACGGAGATATCCCCCAGGGGAAGAGCAGCATTATTGCTCTCCTGAATCTGTTCACCCCTAACTTGTTTGACCTTTCCAGTGCAAATGAGCATCTTGATTTGGCTGTCCCCGAACCATCAGTAAGGCTTATGCTTTCGGGAGAAGTGGCCGCAGGTTGCTGTTTCTAAGAACACCACACTTGCAAATTCCTAGAACACTTTTGCTCCGTGTGAGTAAGCTGGGAACATTGTTTTGCTAGACAGAGTACTCGAATGACCACCCGGTGCCCATTTACTCAAGTCCTCTGGAATGTGAATAGATTTGCAGCACTGGGCTGAGTACTTCTGTTTGTTAACTTAGTGGAAACCACTTGGCATAGGAACATGTTCGAATCATGATGCAAGCTTTTGAAATTCATACTGACAGGGGATCCAGCTGAAAGGAACTGTGAAACCAAACTTGTTTTTTCCAGGTGAGTTCACTAGAAAAGATTCTAGAAAGTCAGTGCTGCAGGTTTTCCATTTCTGCTCTGACAAAACTGACCCTGAAATTACCTGTCCTGATGTACCAAAATATTCCTAGGACAGATAGGTCATGAAATGCTGAGCCACAAAATGCAGGAGATACCAAATTAATCAAAGTAACTCTCAACACGTTTGTCATGTTACATTGTGTCAAATGTCAACAATTCCCTGGAATTTATAGATGAATATTCAGAAATGTTTCTTTTCCTTCCAAACCCATGTGGCTTCACTGAAACCCTGCTGCTGGCAGAACCTGTCTGTGCAAATGGTCACTGACATGCAGGCATGGTCAGAGCTTTTGTGTTCAGCTTCCTTCATGTTCATGGTAACCTGTGTTTTTGGGTTCAGCTGACATAGGGACACAAAACAGGACAATTAGGAACTTTTGTAATTACATTTTTGTGAACTGTCAATTTTTATAAGGCTAAAATTCAGCACCAAGTAAAATCTACTTTCATGTATTACCTTCCTTTGTTAAGAGCATACACTTTAAAGCAGAACTATTCTCAGCTCACTTAGTACTCTCAGCTTGTTCTAAGTTTAACCCAGTTTTAGCTGCCACAGCAGATACTGGAGCTGATGACTGATCATGATGCTTCGAGTGCTCAGAGTTTCGGAGTGTAGCTTTGAAAAAAGATTATAAAGACATGAAGGAGGACAAAGGATGATGATGCTGGAGCAGCATGAGGCTAAAGTCTATCAGTTCATGAGCTGCTGCCTAAAGAGAATACATTTCATCCCCTTAAGGAAAAGGATTTGATTTTGTATTAGCATACTTAAAATGAAGATCTTCAGAATTTCCCAAGATCTGAGATTTTGCTTTAAATTTCAAATAATAGTACATGAAATTCTGTAAACTTCTAGGTAGTCAATAGAATTTTAAATGTGAGCTTAAGTATTGTGAATCAGAGTCTTTGAGAAAGCTGGTTTTTTATGAAATGTACCTACAAAGAACTTCTACAAATGGACTTTTTTTAACTAGATAAAAAAATAACTTCAGACACAAGTGAATTGCTTTTGTTATAATTTAAATAGAAAAATAAATAAATTTAAAAAGGAAAGGGAAGTCCAACGCAGCAATGGTGAACTGGTGAGGCTGGCCAGTCGAGAAACTAAAGGGTACAGAACTAGAAGTAAAAAAAAAATCTACTCCTTCCTTTTTCTTGCTGTTTAATGCTTTGTCTGCATGAGACATGGAATAAAATAAGAAACCTGTTAATCTGCAGGGTGCCCTGTACCAAACATTGGTTAAGACTGAAGAAGGCTATCTTCAGTGCTGAATGAACTGAGGGGGGTGATAAGGGTAAGAAAATATAAACATTTTCTATCTCTCTTTTCTCCAGAAATGGGTTTCAGGAAAAATTCTGGGAGAGTCTTTATGGCCAAGCATATCAGAATTGCATATTGCATTGGCTTACAGACATTTTTAAAGAAGTGTTTCTAAGCAGCTGCATAAAGGAACAGAGCAACAAATTGTCTTGAGAGGACAAGGGGTAAGAGTCCCTTGACCACTGGTGTCAGCTGTGAGTTTGGACTAGCCCTGTTGATAAAAGTGGCTCAGCTGAGCAACATCTGTGCTGCTGCTGCTCTTCTTTGGACATGTTTTACTCTATCTCCCCAGCACCCTTTCATAAATAATTACAGAGAGGAAACTGAGTGTGTGCTTCTGCAGGCTCAGCTCAGTATGGTGTTATACATCATTGCCTTCTTGCTTACGTGCTGATCTGTCAGTGTAAGCAGTAGATTGTTTTTATATTTAGAAAGTAAGGTATTAGCTGAGTGGCAGTTTGTCTGACACGTGGTTTGCTATCTTTCTTTGTCCAGCTTTGTGCAATTTAATTTTAGGAGGCAGCATTTTCCACCTTCAAAAGAACATCTTGGCAATGGTTTTTTCAATTCCCATTTGTTAGAGGTTATTATGGAAGAAAAGGTTCCTGCTCATTGTGCACAGCTTGCTTAGTGCAAGCTTTTTCATTGCCTTAGAAATGTCAGATTGGCTCCAGGGGAGCTGACACAGCATCCAGCCTGTTGAGCTGTACCCAGCCATGGTAACGCTGTCCCCATTGCCATCAGTACTGAGGAACTGAGAACTTCATCACAGATCCAGTGAAGACAGAGAGGTGAGCCGTAAAATACAGAGAATATTTTTAATTGCTTACCCGGGAGATACCTCATTGCTCCTGGTGGATATAATTCAAGCTTAATGAGAGATTGACGTAGTTTTGCTTTCCAGATGGTCAAAACACTGGGAGCTTTAAGGATCCCAGTTAGACTGGTGGAAAGGGGCTTTCCAGGCAGTCTGTGTGGGCAAACCTGTGTGGTGGTAGCTGCCTGTATGAGACAAGGAATGGAGGGGAGTTAGTGGGGAAGGGTCAAGGTCTGTGGGTGAGTGGGGAAGCCTTTGAGGGAGCAGGACAAGATACACTTTGAGGGTCCTTGGGGATTGGATAATCACTGGGTCAATGAGCAAAGAAACCATCTCCTGAGGTTTGAATCCTGCTGGGTTCAGGGCAGGAGGACCTTATGTAAAGTCTCTAAATAAACAGGACAGCAGCAAAAAAAAAATTTTGTTTGTGTCATTTTCTTCTGATGGAGACAACATGTAGGACACTGAAATTTGGTTACTTACTCAAGTTGTGAAAAGTCTTGGTACTAAGGAACAGTGGGGGGAAAGGGGATATTCATAGACAGCAAATTATTTAGAAATGTAGTGTGAAGCAGAAATAATTGGTGAAACTACAGAAGAGGAATTTTTTACAGTAACTGTTAACCATAAAGTAAAATTGAAAATTATTCCTCTGTCTTTGCTACATAGCGGAGGATTGAGACCAAGGTAGGCACAGAAAATATTTCAGTGAGGCAATTTTCAAACCAGAGATACAATTATTGGGAGACATTTGTAAGTCTGAAAACAGACATAGTGTCCAGCTTTCAAACACAGCATGTTCATTTCCAAATTGAAATATGTGACCTGCCACAGTGAGACCTGAGCTGTTGCAGTCATCACTGAGAGCAATGAGGGTTCCTGGAAATGACTTTCTCACATTCGTGAGGGTGCAGGTCCTGAGGATGGACACCTCAAAACAGCTCCACCCGCTGAGCTGGGCATTGTGGAGAAGGCAGCAGTGGGATCTGCACACTGCCAGACTGGGATGGGCTTCGGCATGCAGCAGCCAAGCACAGCAGAGCTGCAGTGCAGCACAGAGAATCCTGCACCACCCAGGGGGAGGCAAACACAGGGAATAATGCAACTATGGGCAAACTGCCTGGCTGACACTCAAGATGCCTGACACCTATCTCATTTTTGCCCCAGTGTGGGGAGTTGAAATTCTGTCCTCCAAATGTGCTGAATGTGCTGAGTGTGCTATGGGGGATGAGATGCTGCAAGGCAGGCTGGGCTGCTAGAGCTTCCCAGAAAGCTGGTAGCTGACAGAAGGCAGCTCTGCCAAATGTTTTTTCTCAGCCTTTAATAAAACTGTGAGATTCCTTTTACAGCTGTGCAGTCCTGGAGAAGCTGGAGGCTTGCATGGATTTACACGGTGGCAGTTTGTCCCTGGGTGTATAGGAGGGGGAAACTGTTAGCATTCTTGTACAAAGAATATGACCAGAGACAGCTGGCAACCTATTTCTGGTACTCACCACTTCAGTTTCTCAGATGACATCTGAGAGCACCTACCAGCATTTAATTCTCATTAGTACATTCTCAACAATTTTTGTAGTTTGCATGATGTGTGAATTCTGAGCCTCTTTTCCTTCGCTACCCATTAGGGGAAAAATCGTCACGGGAGACACACATCCAACTGTTTTCTCCAGCCTTGTGATTCCCACTGCTGTGTTCTTCGGTGTGTATGCAGCCATCACTGCTTTTGACAGACAGTGTAAGATTATTCCAGCCTCCCCTTCCTTTGTTTCTCTGCTCTAAACATAAAGAAGTGAGGAATGAGCCAAACATGTCACAATATACAAAGAATTTGTGTCAGCAGTCAATAAACTAAAAAAATTTTGAATGCTGTGATTTAAAGTAGTATCATAAGGTATGTCTGGAATTTACCAGTATATGATCCAGGGTCAAAAATAGGAGGGAGGTGGCTCTTGTTGTCTACTTCAGGTTATGTCAGGCTTTAAACTGAGGTAAAATTCAGTCTGCTTCAGGCAGGTACCTCCAGCACATGCTTGAGGTGAGGCAGAGACCCTTCCTGGAGGACAGCCTTGCTTTGGAGAAAAGGGTGGAGTCAGCAGTTCTTTGCCAGACTTCTGAGGATTCGCAGGGGAGGAGGAGAGACTGGGCTAAGGGATGGTATCCCTGGTGGTTCCTACCTGCAATGAGGTGGAGGAAGGCAGCTCGTCCTGGTGATGAAAGGTCAAGTAATTGTGCAGGGGAGGAAGAGATGGAAAGTCCCCCAGATCGAGTGGGAGGATAATATTGAGGTGTGTGGTGAACAACTGCGAGCTGGATGGAGGCAGATATCTAATAAGGGACTGAGTGTACAACTGGGGCATGAAGGCTGCCTGGTTTTCAGAATGAATACTTCTATTCTCCTGCTTCTGCTCTTCTTTGTAACGACTGTGTTTGCTCTTCTGATTATTTCACTTTATGCTTTTGCTTCAGGTTTTCCTTAAAGTCAGCTTTAATATTGGAAAAGAGAGAGGAAGGATTGATTTTGATTCAAATGAGAGCTTGTGAGCAAAAGAGAACTTCTACAAATCTGTTAAATCCCCAGATTAGATAGATATTTCAATTTTTTCAGTGGTTTCTTATACTGAGACTGACTTGAGGCTGAAGGCCTCACATCTTGGGAACAAATAGGACAGTATCAAATGTTCATTTTACCTTGAAGAGCGACCCATGGTAGCAAGACCCTTCATAAAATAGGGATAATGTGTTTCTATCAAACAGTACAGTGAGTTTCTTCTTAGAGTTTGCTAAATATTTTTGGTCGCTGACTAAAAGAAGAAAGGAAATGAGCTTTTTCTTACAGCAGAGAAGCAGTAGGGGAATGGTTGGTACAAAAATGGATTAAAAAACATAAAAAGCCACACATGGCAGGAAGAAAAGCAAGCTACCCTTGTGTCTATTAATTTTTCCTCCTCCTTCCATCTTCCAAGGTCGATCATCACTGCAACAGAGACATGGCCTATGTTGTTGGAGTGAAAGATGTTTTTGGACCTTTTTGAGCAAGAATGTACCCTTTGCAGCAGCTTCAGGTGTCCTGGATGTGTCCACCTTTGCCCCCAGCAAATCTGCCAGCACCAAATAGGTCTGGTGGCTGAGGATTTCGGAGCTGTGTGCAGGGATCCTTCCCCACTGCACACTTGCTGCCTGGAGTGAGTGCTTGTGTCTCCTCTGGCACCCACTGTGGAGATCTCAGGCTGCTGACTCAGTGCCCTGTCTCACAGACGTGCTTTCCTCACCTGCTCCTGGGCTCTTCTCCGTTGGGGGAAATTCCCAGGCTCAAAAACAGCACTGCAAAACTATTTACACTGAGACTGAAATGGTGCTAGCTTCCTCTTGCCCTATTTTTCAGCTAATAGAGAGGCAATGAAGGACACCTCCTCTAAGAGGCAGAAGGAGCAGTTCTCATCCAGGTGCCAATGGGTTTGGGGTGCAGTGCCCCAGCAGCACAGCACCCGGTGCCTGGGAGTTCCTGGAGGAGCTCTGCAGGGAGACTGCTGCTGTTTGCCTCCTCCTGGCATGACTGTGGGACCAGGGATGTGAGGTGTGTTGGGATGGCCAGGCAGGATGTGGGCAGCAGCAAGGGGACCAAGGTTTCCTATTGGAAGCTGCTGCTGACAGAGCAGCAAGACTGTGGCACCACTCAGTGCTGGCAGGAGCCAAACTATAGAGTGGGCACAGAGAGCACCAGAGCCTCATTCTCAGAGACTTGCTCTGGTCTGTCCTCGGGGCTGGGTTACACACTGTAGTGGGCTTTTGCCAGAGCTTTCTGCAGTGCAGGGTAACAACTGCTGTTTCTGGTCACTGCAAGACTGGGGAGTGTCTTGGGAAACAGCTACCACGGGGGCCAGGGCAAAGCTGTCAGAGACATTCCAGGAGTAGCCTCGGGATGTATTGCTATAGGACACCCGATCCAGCCCCCTGGGAGGGCTTTGTGCACAGCTGGACTCTGCAGAGGTTCTCCTCCACCCCACTGAGTCTCAGCCCTTTGGAAGTGCCTTTGCTGGGAACCTCTGTGAGTTGCTCAGGGGGGAAAAGTAGGCTCAAATTCCTCCTGCTGGAGAAGGAAACCTGAGCAATGGCCATACATGGATGTCAGTGCTGCTCGCATGACCAGGCTCTGTGATGCATCTCTGATTTGCTTATACCAATGTTGTGTTTAAGCTGCAGACTGCAGATGACCTCTGCATGATGTGTATCTTATGCTGATTTGGAGCCTAAACACATACAGTTGTTTTCACACAATCTCCATTGAGATGCAAACTGAGTTCAGTTTCTGAGCTGAGAGGGTACAGGACGGGCAATTCCAGCTTCTGAATGAGGAGAGCTGTGTGCTCTCCCGGACCTTAGTGCCAAGCTTGTGGAGGAGGGTGCAGAAGATGAGCTGCTTAGAGGTTTTGAAGTTATTCTGGGGGAAAATAAAAGCCAGGAAGCGTACAGTAGGAGTAATCCCAAACCAGGAGGGAGGTGAACTGCCTAACCCCAAACAGGTGCTTTCTGTCCAGCTTTCATGGAAGCAGGGTGGTTGTGTGCTTGGAGCAACAGTAATTAAGACTTTCAGGACAAGCTAGGAAAACAACCACTGGGTTTAATAACCACTCTGCGTGGGACAGTACCCTCACCAAAACACCCCATGGGGCTGTGGCGGGGGTGCCAGACCTTTAGAGATGTCTGCTTTGGTGGCAGGGAGTGGTTGTTCCAATCATGCCTCAGACCTCCTCTACACTCTTGAAACAACTCAGAGTCTTTAAAACTGCCCCCCCAGGTGTACCCCTAAACTGAAACAGTACCTCAGCCCCCCAGCCCAGCAGGGTTACTTTCCTATGGATAAATATTCCATCTTTCACACAGCAAGTAGAAATCCCATTTTCAAACAACTCTCAGGCTTGAATAGAACTAAAATTTGACAGGAAAAAGCACGTAACTAGCTTAAAATTTTCTAAAAATACAGAACAATGTTGCAGAACCAAAACAATCCTATCTGTTTGAACTCTGTAAACTGCTCCCCTGCCGTTCTACCTTCCATCCTGTGTCCTGCAACCTGCTCCATATCTAATCTCACTATATTGCACAAGGTGTTTTCTAACATCCAAAGTATCTTTTACTGTTCTGAATGCTCTTATCAACATCTTGGTGTAAGCAGTAAACCTGACTAGGCAAACAAACTCTTTTTCACATTAAGTTTCACTTAATAACTGACCAAAAATTCACCATCTCCAATTAATAAAATGCTGAGCTGGAACCATCTCAGGTTTTTGAGCACACCTTCTGAATATTTACATCTGGAAAGTACACAGTGTTTACAAGAACTCATGTTTATTTATCCACTAACACTTCCACAGAAAAGCTTCTTTATGACTAGCTGTACATTTTCCTTTGCCAGTTTATTGACCTTTTGCAATGCATGGCTATTTGTCTATTAAAAACGACAGCATTGATCTTAACCTGCCATGTGTTATACATCTTGCTAACTTGCCATTGAAAAAAAATATTTTGGGTGCCAGAAAGCCCCACATGTCACTGGGAAGAGTGTTAGAATCCAGGGCAGCTCAGTAGTAAGAAAATATCACTATCTGATGACACTTGCTAAGTGGCTGTAGTAAATGAGTCCATGCCTGGAGCTCATTTGTTAGCACATCCCCAGTGATCCTGCTAGCACTTTCAAGCTCTTCTAATTGTTTTTATCCTTGGGCCAATGAGGCCATGCAGCTGGGTGTTCTGCTGCTCAGTGGCCCGGCCAGGTGCTGCCAGTGCAGGGCTGGTTGGGACACGGGCGTGCAACTGCTGCCTCTTCCCTGGTTAAAGGGACAGCTTTCAATCCCCTCCCTGCCTAGCCTGGCATTTCCTCAGAACTAAGCACTCTTGGCCAAGAGCACTTCCGCAGAAAAGCTCCTTTATGCGGTGCTGAACCTCTTCCCTGCCAGCATCCCGACCTTCAGCACTGGCCGCAGGTTCGCCTCAAGAAGGTTCATTTCAGCAGAGTCCTCGCGGAGCTGCACAGAGGCCAGCGGGCACCGACGCGGGGATGCCGCTGTCTGCCAAGGACTGCTGTGTGCAGAGCTGGGCTTCCACGAAGTAGATCTGGCTGTGCCAGGTGCTGCTGGTTTTCCAGCTCTCCAAGGACCTGGCTAAGCAAAGCTGAACTGCTCAGAAGTGAGGGAGGGCAGGAAAGACAGAGGAGGGCACACGGACAAACTGTAGATGTTGACTGACCCCCTCTCCTCAAATCGCAGGGGCGAAGAGTCTTTATTCCTTTTTATGAATTGAAGTTACCTCCAAGTTTGAGTTAATTCAAGGAGATTTCATGCAGCATTTCTTTCCTTATTGAGGAAGTTTTGGGGAGAGATTTGAGATAAAGACCTGAATTTCCGTTCCATTATTCTACAGTTTCATATTAGAGTAGCACAGCAGCAGAAACTGAATCTGGTTTTCTGTAATTTCAAGGGCCCTAAGCTCAAGCTGCAGTGTCATAACCATTGTTCTCCAGCCCAAGGAATAACTGGACCTTGCAGGTTAGAGTGACTGGAAGAGACAGGGATGGAAAGTGGTCTTTCAGGTGTCTGCATATGAAGGGCTCACTGCACCACTGGTGGTAGCTGCAAGTCCAAGATGGGACCTGAGGATGAGAAATCTGTGCATGAACGCCCTGAACATTGAGTTCACAGGGGCAATCAACCTTGGAAGAGCTTCGTTTGAAGGCTTTAAACCAAGACTAGAAACCTTAAAACACTGCCTATGGTCTCCTTAGGAAGGCATTGCTTTTAACCGAGGAACAATCAGGGTAAATTCTGTGCTGAGCTTTGTGTGGGGACTCCAGGTAGATGTCCAGTGCTGGGATTGCTCTGGCATGGTATGGGAGTGCCATACACTGACCTGAGATAATACCTGAGCCTGACTTCACCTCTCCTTCTGGCAGACTCTTGGCCTCAATGAAAGGAAAGGATGCAAAGAAGCAGAAGCCGCAGTGAGTTCTGGCAAAGCAGTGAGGAGGTAGAGGCATCTTGGGAACCTGGTTAGGCTTTATGCTGAGTCTCCTCCCTTTGTGCAGTCAGCACTTAAACCCGAATTGTCAAGGACAGGGCCTTTGACCAGAGAGCTTCTGTCTCTGCAGAGGAGGAACTTTGGGGTTCTACATGAGGGCAGAGAGCAGATGTCAATAAGCTACTGCAGGAGCCATAGGATATACACATCGTCAAGCCAGCAGTGGAGAAAGGCAAGAGAAACACAGTTCTCTGTAGCCTGTTCTCCCCCCAAATTTCCCCTATAGCAGATAAAATTTCCCCTTCTTTTTCAAAAGCTCTGAGGTCTGTGTGTGCTCTCCGTCTGTTCCTAACTACTCAAAATCTAAATTTGGTGAGCCCTGGACTTGAGCCCTCTGGGGATGTGCAGAGCCAGGGAGTAGGTGTTTATCCAACAAGGATGATCACAGCAGTCCAGTCTGAACTTTTAAACCAGGTAAAACCTCCAAAGTGCCAAGTAACCTAAAAAGTTCACTGGGAGTTGATGGCATTCAATGCCTCCCAGCTCTGGGCTGTCGAAGAATGATTTTAATAGCACATTAAGTATGAGATGCTGGAACGTGATCAAGACCTAACACAAGGAAGTTGCTTTTAATTAACAAGTTCCACATGCTATGTATGAAAAGTAACAGCCATTAAAATTTATTAGAATTAAGTTGCACATCAAGACCCTTTCAATGTTGAGTTTGACTGTTTTAATTTAAAATGAACATTTCTACACTGAGGTGACACAAAAGAAAATTTGCTTAAGTTCAATTTTTATACTACTGAAAAGGATTTAACAGCTTAGAATACATGTTTTACTTCACACCATACAACTCGTGAAAATTGGATTAATTATACTGCTTTCAGCAATACTACTGGAATAAACCATTAAGAATTTAGACTCACAGAATTTGTTTTGCTTAATTTGTTCCCAAAAAGTAATTTTTACTGTAGAATGCTAAACTAACATGTAAGCAAATATTTATATTTATATTTATATTTATATTTATATTTATATTTATATTTATATTTATATTTATATTTATATTTATATTTATATTTATATTTATATTTATATTTATATTTATATTTATATTTATATTTATATTTATATTTATATTTATATTTATATTTATATTTATATTTATATTGTGAGTTTCAGCTGGTAAAACCCACTAGAATGGCATTAACTGTATTTGGGTTTTGAAATTCCAGACAGTTTCATCAAAAGCAATCCTATTAAACCAGAAACTTGAAGAGGTAGTTTGGTTTGATTTTGCTTTTTTAGTTTTTTTAGCTAACATGAATTATAGCATTGCTGCAATAAGAACTAGAGATGAAGTCCCACTTCACTGTATCCTCACAGTTCTGTTGTTTCCCAATTCTCCCTAACAGTTGCATGTCATTTTACTAGGCACGAAGATACCTTTTGATATTCTTACAGTGTCACAGTGCTCGCTGCTACCTCTGAAGGACTGGAGTTGGCTACAGAATCAGGTGATGGAATGTGCATATTTTGAAGTCCTGTTCACAAATTAGATCATAATTTGTGGTTTCATACATTTTTCAGCAGTTTTTAACTGTTGCACAAAAGCTCATTTGGAATTTGTATTTAAAAATAAAATACCCCAGAATGCAGCTGTATGGAGGGAGAAGGGAATAGACAAGTCTGGAGGCGACCTCTAAGGTCAAGGCATTCTGTTTCTGCTACTGCAAGAAACCACATCACAGGGTCCCCTGCAAAAGCAATTCATAGGTCTTCAGAAAGCCTTCTCCACTCTGCAGAGCCTTTGCTATTGAGTGCAGCCTAACTGCACAGCACATACATTCCTGATTAAAAGGAGGGGGAGAAAAAAATTCAAGTCTATGCTGATTGAAGTTAATATTTACCTAATAGTGGAAACCGTCAATCCACCCACTAAAATATGATTAATCAGAGCTTGCCCAGTACAGCCAACAGGAACTGCTTTGCAGGCTTGTGTTGTGTACAGATCATCAGCCACCATCCCTGGAGCGTAGCTGTGCTGCCCCCATGCCTGGGTAGGTGGTTTTGGTTCAGCCTCCTGTCTGCTGCTGCTGTATGGCCTGTCCCTCACGCTCCGAAGCCACCACAGGCACCATAAACCTCATCAAACAAGTAAATATTGTCATTTTTTTGGCTGGGATTCTGAAGCTTTTGATTTGGAGTTTTCAAACTTTTCTCCATAGTCAGCATAGTCAGTCACCTGCTTTTATGAAAGTGATGGCTCAAACTCTACTGTGTAAACTCTACTCTGTGTGTCAGGAGGAAAAGCTTATCCCAAGACAGCCAGAGAAGCCTACAGGGTTCCTGGCATACCAGGCAGCTCCCTGTGGGCAGAGTGGTTCTTGCATATGATTTTTCTCACGGTGTTTTGTATCCCCATGTCAATAAGATAAATTCTGTCTGCCCCTGTTGCTGTATTGGCGGCCCTTGTGCATGGTGGTCACAGGAGGATGCTTTGACTGATGCCTTGTTTTCTAAAAGGCAAGCTGGCTTTCTGCAGATCCAGCTCCCTACCTTTCATGTATGGTCTGAGGACGACTTGTGTGAATGCTGAACACTTCATGCTTCCCTAACTCCTGCTCATTCCCGGGCACCCTTCCAGAGCCCCACAGCCAGGCTGCTGCAGATGCTGCCTGGTCCCTTGCTGTTTGCACAAGCAGAGGTCCCCATAGTAGTTAGGGGGTTCACTGAGATCTGAGGTTCCCACCTTTAGCAAAACAAAGTCTTCAGAATTATTGTATGAGCTTTAGCAATTTCATTTTCTACTCTAAAAATCACTCTCTAAAGCCTCTTGTGCCCGTGCCTTTCACATCCATGCAGGCCTATCAGTGCTACCCGGCACATCCCACGCAGCCACCCCTTGGCTCTCCCCACGCTCCCTTCCACTGCTGGTGGGCAGGCCTGCCTCTTTGCCATGCCAGCTGTCTGGATTAATTGCACTCTCTCTCTTTCCACCTCACCAATTCCCCATCTGTTTTTCTGCTGTAGCTTAAATCCCTTTTGATCTGATCCTGAAATAGTGACTTCTACAGGAGCCTCTTCACACAGGCTGCTCCTGGGAGCAGGTCCCTCCCTGTCTCCCACTCCATGGCTCCAGATCATGTTAGCCTGAGGGGCTTATTGGTCCAATATCAAAATTCTCCTTGTGAAGGTCTGGATCCTGAAAAATTGCAGGGACCATGGTCTTCATCTCCAAGAGTGCACACATAGCTATATTTTTTTGGGAGCCTAATTATTTAGTTGAATTCAAGACCGCACTTAGGGTTTGTCTGCAGAACATCCAGAACATGTAGCACATTGCAGGGTTGAACCCTTCTATCCTAAACTGTTCTACTGACACGCTACAATGCACAGTATAGCCAAGCACATAGGGAGCACTGATCCTCTTGTTTAATTTAAAAGACATTTTATTCGCCCTAGCAGTTATTTAACGCCATTATCTATTTGTTCAATTTAGTTAACTTAATGCACCACGACTTAGACAACATACTTGGGCTGGAGACAGAGACCATCACGTTAATTGAAACTGCAACACGGTTCAGCTATTATGTAGCCATGAGAACTTAATTGTGTGATCAGAAACCGTTATTTACTGCTGGTGACTCTTTTGTATCCCAAACACTGGCATTGATTGTAAACCAAAAGGCCAAAAATTATACGTACAAACAATCTTCACAGCCTCATCTGTCTTCTGGATCTTGAAAAGTAGCAACACAGAATGCCCTGTTCACCAAATATTTCTCAAGATCGAGGCAGTCTTTTTCACCTGTGGGTGAAGTGATTAGGTGGCGTATTTATGAACAGTTTGGCTGTGCACTTTCCAAATGTGTGCTTCAAAGTGTCTGTGTTTTCTTGGTGCTGTGATAGATAAAACAGGTACACACAAGATCCCTCTACTCTCACAAACGTGGATGCAGAGTACATAGACTGCAATTACAGGATAAGCAGAGAGACGTTCATGTAAACTGTTACTGAGGAATGTGCATTTGGGCATTTGAGTCTCCCTTTTTATGTGCGGGAGCTAAGCGGAGAAAAGGATCAAGGCAAGCTTGCAGGTGAGCCCAGAAATCAGCAAAGTAGAAAAGCGGTATCTGGGAATTATCTGAAACACCAAATCCATATAAGAAATTACTGTACCAGTCTTGTTTTAATAGGTTGATAAATGGAATGGGGTAGATTACACCAGCAAGGAAATCAGTATCTTTGGTGAAGATTTGAAAATTTATAGAAAAGAGAACAAATGGTAATCATCACTTGATGTAAACTAACGGAGAAAGCTGAGCTTCAGGAGCTATCATTAAGCAAGCCTGCTTTTAAGGTTTGATCTTGCAAAGCACTGAATATCCTCAGCTCCCACTTCAGTCACAAGAAGCTGAATGTCTTTTGCAAAAAGTGGAGTCAGCAGGCTTAGGTGATTTATTGTATTTGAAATACTGAAGGTGATTTTGTGACATTAGAGGAAAGTTCTAGAAAGATCTGGAAGGAAGACCAAAATCCTGTTAGAGAAAGATGGCAAGTTGTGACATTGGAGCAATGAGACCGCAAAGGGGCTAGAAGGGAGAGCGTGAGTTACCAGACACCTGGTTAAATAAGGGTTCACAGGAATATCAGTGTGAAGGCAGGAAAGGGGCAGATCTTTGGAAGCAGTGCCCAGTGCTTCGCATTATTCCCTAGATACTGCGTATCTAGTTTCACGTTTGACTATCACCCCAGACTTAAGCTCACATAAACAGGAAGAAAGCAAGAATTAGCAGTGATGTTCTTATGGAGGGATGCAGAGGAAAAGGGGTGCAAGGGCTTGCTGGGCTGCCTGGAAGCCTTCCAGACTTGTCCCTTCTCTTTGCCAGCATCACCTGTCCTCTGCCTTTCGTCATGGTCATGAGACAAGGCACAGCTGCCTTTCTTTCACTGAGGTACCCGATCCAGCTGTGTACCCTCTCCCCAAGCTCCCCACTACATTCCTTACCAGGACTGACATCCCATCCGAGCCAGAACACCTCAGGCTTGTGTGTGCTCTTTTGCCAGTCCTGAGGGCCCAGACAACTTCTGTCCTGCTCAGTGTGAAGATTTTACCATGGCTGGAAGGTATACAAGCTCTGCTCAGCTGCTCTTACCACGATGTCTGGTGCAGGCTTGATTTTGGCTTTTAAGTAACTTTCCTTCTTTCTTTGGTGTCAACAAGCTCCAGCCATTATAAAGTTACTTTTTCCCTGTAAGGCACTGCTAGAAAGACTGAAGGGTGACAAGAGACCTTTTGCCTCCCAGCTGTGTTGGACTGGCTGGATTTAACTGCCCCAGCTGCAGGTGCTTCCTTTATGTGTCCCCTCCCTTTTCAGTCTCCTCAGCCTAGCCAGGCTCTGCTCTTGTAGCTTTTTGGAGGAAAGGACAAAGAAAGTGGAAGGTTTGCAGAAGAAACACTGGGTTCAGCCCAGGAAAAAGAGCAAGGCTGAGATTTCTGCTGCTGTCTGTGGTTGCTGAAAAGTCATGCTGGGAGTTCCTGAAGCTTTTCATGGTTGGAGGGACAAAACATATTTGCTCTCTGATACCCACATGGCTCCACCCACCTGAGGTTCCTCAAGTCTCCTAAGTGTCCAGCAGATCTGAGCTGAGTCTGAGTAAGCTGGACTCAGAAATGCCAGGTTTGGGATCTGGGAAGCACGAAGGCTACTTGGCTGGCACCAGGCTACTCATTGTTAATGAGTTCTGTCTTTCTCCAAGATTTATTGACTTGAGCAGAACTCTGGGCTGACCATATTATTCTGGAGGGGTCTGTGCCACTTGCTGACAGGCTCTGCTTGTGCTTATCTGCCCATTCTACCTCCCAGAACTGAGCTGGAGGCTTGAGTGTATATTTAGAAAATAAGAAGCTTAGGACCAGCAAGTGTTTCTGCATCCAGTTTGCAGCTGACAGTTCTTGTTTCAAGAGCTGTATGCTGTACAGCTTCAGATCTCTGCAAGAGCCCTTTAGCTAACCTGCCTGTGAAACTGTGGAAAGAATTACACTATTTTACAGTTGCTGCAGCTTGAAATGGCATGGAGAAACTATCAATAGAGGAAGAGGCAAGGATATGTATGTGTGCATGTAAGATAGGCAGATATATGTGCAAAGAAAGGAAAATGAAGAATGCAAAGTAAAGCCATACCTGGAATTCATTCACTGGGCTATCTGCAAAAGTACTTAACAGGGCCTCCTTTGGATTAATTCTTTCATAGGTCACCAGAGAAAATTACAGTCTGGTTACTTTTTTCTCATTAATCTTTCTGCAGCAATCACCACCTTCTTCTTCATAATCTTTAGATTAAGATGTGTATTAATTATTTATACATCTCCATCCATGTATGTGGACACATCACAAAGCAAATAAAATGAGGTCTTGTTCTCAGTAGAGTGTGTTATTTAGCATAGGCAGAGGCAAAACAGGCAAAAAATTCAGGTGAGAAAGCAGCAATAGAGAAGAAACTTGAGATAGGATGTACTTGCAGAGGAGGCTGTTTTTCAAGAAGAAAAGTAATGGCATTGAGTGGCTAGGGTGGGCTGTTCTGCTGGGAAATGGAGCTTGAAAAGAATGACCAGGGGTGTTTGGAAGTTGGTGATGGTGGCAGGGTGTGATTCAGAAGAAGCAAAGTCCTGAGCAATGGCAACAAAGGTCATATTGGGATATGATTGGGTTGTCCAGGATCTCTGGTGTGACTGAGACAAGAAATATGATGAAGAAAAAATTTCCTGGGTGGGGAGAAAATGAAAAGTTTCTAGTTGGTTTTCAGTGTTCCAAATCTCTCTCTACTTTTCTATTTATCAACTGAAGCCCATGATGATCTGACCATGGGACAGCTTAAAACTCATTTCAGCCTCAGAGATGCAGGAGGATGGGCTATCCTCCATGTGTCACTGTTCACAGCTTGCGCTGTGGAAGAAGTCAAAGTTCAATCTTTACTCCTGGATGGTTGCTGTGTTTCCCATGAGCCCACTGAAGGGTATGGCCTTTGCTCCTGGACTTTGCTGCTACCTCTCTGCTCCTTCCTGAGCTGGTGTTTCCCACTGGAGCAGATGTTCAGCAGGAGGAGATGGGCATAGCACATGCATGTGTCTCATTTCTGCCCATCATGTGTCTCATCTGCATCTGAGTGCAGTTCATGATGCTCACCAAGAGATACAGGCAGTTCAAAATGCGCATAATTTTTAGAACCAAATAACCACCCCTTCAAGCTTCCTTCTTAGTCTGGGAAAGTTGGGGTGCTTTTGCATTGTCTCAGAGTAAGTACAAGCAGCTCCCCCGTCCCCTCTGCTGAAATGCAACCTACAGCTCCTTCTTCCTTGGCCTCTTATGACCTGCAGCCATTCAAAACTGCCCAAGTACAGCTGCCAGAAAATTTACTGTCACTATGGGTGCATCTGGAATATAATGGGGTCCTGGGGACGCCCACTTCAGGAGGGTCTGTGTGCCCCCAGCTAGCACACTCTCTCATGGGAATGGTGGTTTGTGGCTTTTGGGTGCCTGGTCAAAGAGATGCTTACATTGCAGTACAAAAAGAAAACTTACCCGAGAATGGATATCTTTGCTGAGAAATTATCTTATCCTGTGAAGCTCTGAGATTTTAAAAAAGTTCCAGTTTGACATATCCTCAAGATATATTGCTGCCTTTCCTGGGAAAAGCACAAAAAAGAGCTCTCCTGTATCTCATAGTTGTCACTGGACTCACTCATGAGGAGGAAAACTCATGCTCAGACTTCTGATCTAGACTGAGCCAAACCCTTTTATTTCCTGCTAACTGGATGCTTTGAATACCAACATGTTGCAACGGCTCTTTCCCTTTCTCTGTCCCTAGATTTCATCTAGTCCTTCAGAGCCCGTTCCTCAGTAAACTTTAATCATAGCAGGTAAGTTTCTGTGAAAAATGGTGAACTTTTCAGCTGAGCTTTTCCAGTAAAGGATTGCTCAGCTGAAAAATTCTCTACCAAATCTGTGGGTAAGTACTTGAGAAGACCTACCTTTACACACCTGCACCGCTCTCTGTCTATCCCTTGTAAGAGAGCACTGCCCTCTCTCCACAGATTTCTCACGTTTGCAAACATGTATTTATTTATACCCTGCTAGCTTTTGCTACCAACCCTTGCCCTGCCCCTGCAGTTCCCATGGTACAGGTGTCCCGTAAAGCCTTCAGCTGTCGCGTCACGCTCGCAAGCTCGAAGTCTGTCCGTGCAGACCTGCACACCCCGGCACGCCCTTCCTTATTGAAGGGTCTGTTAAATGTGAGACATGAGATTCGGGGTCTCTTACACAGTTTCATTTGCATCTGTATTAAAGCACCTTGCTGGAGCTTCTTAGAAAAATTCACAATACTTTTCAAATGATTTACCACTCAAAGTAAGTGTTTTGCCCTAAGGACAACATTTCCTGCTCATCCTTCCCTGTTTCTTCTCCCTCCTCTCTAAATACAAAATGAAAACTGAAACAAATGGCACCAACAAAAATAATAGCATGAAAAATCTTTGCTGATTTCCTGGAATTATACCACACAAGCTCTACGTTTCACTGGAGCGGCTTGGGTGAAGGCTAGGGTGCACTCTAGCCTAATTGGGTTTTCTTGTGTAGATGTTTTCTGAAAAATGACATTCTTTTACACAGGTGAAATCAGCCTCTCTTCCTGAATTTCTCAGGGCCACTTCTCTGCTTGCGTGACACCAGTGCTCCTCTGTTATGCATGAAAAGGCTGCTGCACAAGTGATGGATGAGTCAGCCAAGAAAATAAGAGATGTCCTGACCTCAGTTAGCTGCTGTAAATATTTTTCATGATTAAAAAAAAAATTGATTTTTATACATCTCGATGTGAATATGAAGTCAGTTCTCCCATGAACAGATTTGAATTTAGCAGTTTACTAGGTAAGCTGGCTATGCACTTTAGTTTTTAATTATTTGTTTACTCTACAGTTCTTTAACCAAAGATACTTTCCATAGCAGCTTTCTATGTCACGTTACTGGTAATACACAGAGACTTAAAGGAACACATACCTATGCACAAATCATGGGGTGTGTGGGCTTGACATTGTTTTAAAGGTCATTGCTATTTACCACCAAACATATTTTCCTGCTTATTTAATAACGGCATTTTTGGACAACAACATGTAAAATGTTTCCATGTCATAGTCAACAAACAGCTTTTCTAATTAAAAAGGTGAGGAAGGTTTATATTTGGGGGAGAAGGGAAATAATGGATACAAGACACAGCTGCTGATATTTGGATACTACTCTGTGAGTGTAATATAATACTAACTACTCAGACATAAATCCCGTGCACTCAGCAGTCCGCTAGGCAACTGCTTGCCTCATGTCCATATTTTAATTTTTCTTGGAAGTGTGTGCACACTGGGAACATGGTCACTTAACAGCTGGATTATGGCACTGGTGTTTTTTGAATTCTTGCAATTTATCACCTGTTTAATGGCAATTCACATGCTTTCCTGGTGAGCACTGTCCCATCATTTCTTGACCACTTCTAGTTGCCCCTGTCTGGTTTATGTGTGTGAGAATGGGCCTGGATCCAGTAAAATATTTAAGCATGTGCTTAACTCTGAGTACCTGATAAAGGAGAGGGCTTGGGAAGTACTGACACAAACACTCCTCTAAGTGCCAGCCAGTTATGTCTGAGAGCTCTTCCACCCAACTGGCTGCAAAGAAGAGAGGGAGAATTGATGCTGTGATAGACAGTGCCTCCCACAAGAAGAACACAAACAGGAGAAAGAAAGAACAAAAGAAGCTCCAGTTAGCCATGCACTGGAAGTGCTGAGCACTGACCCCGCCACAATACCCACGATAAATGCTGGTGTCCACATTTCTCGAAGCTGGAGGCCAGACCTTCTAAGTGATCCCTGCCCATTTGGGGAGAAAGTGTCTCCTAAGCGTGTGAGATCCCACCCAGCAGTGTGTCAGCAGTGAATCTCATTTATGTGCTCCTCCTGTGCTGAAGGCATCCTTGGCACTGCTGCACAGAGATGTTTCCCAAAACCAGGTCTTGAAAATCTCCACTTCTTGTCTTCCTTGGGTCTGCAGATCCCTTAACCTGCATAACCCACTGCAGCTCCACGAGCCTGCTCTCTGCCCATCTCATCCCCACCCACGTAGCATCTCCTGAATGGCACTACAGCAGGTAGTGACTCACCACAAACCAGGCAGAAGAAATACAACACTTTTTCTTTGTGCAGTTTATCATTAAGGAATCATTAAATTTGTGATTTGGTTAGTGATTTGTTATCACTAGTTTTTAAATGCCCATTGTATTAATTTATTTCTTCCTGTGTTATTAATGGAGTCCATTCAATAAAATTGTGAAATGATTTTTCTCTCATTGTAACAGTGTCAGTACTCCCACTTTAAATAAATCATGGTTAGATCCTGGAGAAACCTATTAAAAGAAAACAAAGATCTATGTCAGCCTCATCCACTTTTCCAGGTTCAAGAGAAGCTGACTCCATTCACTCAGCTGGGCAATTAAACTGACTGGTCACCTTTTTCATTGAAAATATGTAATTGTGCTGTGTAAGAACATCCAGTAAATGTCACCTGTGAAGTTCTTCCCTGTTTGTAGATGTTCAGTGATTTTCTCTCTGTTTTATGCAGTTTGAATTTGAACTAATGAGAGAAAAATGCTTTAAAAGCAAAGAAAGATAATACTTTCCACATTAACACTTTCTACGTTTTTTTGGGTCTTTTAACGCAGCAAAACTGGACAATTCCTATAAGACATGCAAAGGACTGTGTATTAAAACAGCAATTTTACATTTGAAGAAATGTTGTTTGACAATGATTACACTGATTTTCCTTCCAAACCATTTAATTTAAACTATATTTAATTACATTTACTGTATTCCAGTGATTTAATAAAGTATGAATTTAATTTCAGTATCCATGAAAACATAAAACATTTAATATAAAAGAACTCCTTTAATCACACAAAAGAAAAGCACTGGAGCAAACTCTTTGCCAGGAATACAGATATTGTCAAAAAATGATCTTTGAATCAGTATTGTAAATTTTGTCCTTAACCACTCTGAGTTATTATAAAGTGAGCTGAATTCTCTTTGTTTTCATAATTGAACTACCAAGGGCCTAAATATAGTGAATTTTAGAAGAAGCTTTTTTTAACTATCACTGATTTTTTTTTTTACTTGGAAATAGTTTCCAAGAAGATGAATACTCTTTGAAAACCTTTCTTTTCTCCTCAGTAGTTTGAAGTGTTCTGTGACCTGATGCTTTCTTCTACATTTTAAGTGACTTCTTTTCCAGTTGCTGCAGTGAGCACGGATAACACTGTCCCTGTATACTCAGGATTTATCTCCTCAGTGTACTGCAATGCTATGTAAAGTTTCCCGAGTACCTCTGTAGAGCTGTGTAAACATATTTGTCATCAGTAAAATAATTGAAAGGTGCTATATAAAACTAACCTCAAGTACATGAGGAATATGTGTGTATTACCAGGGATCACATCGTGTTATTGCAACCAAATTTCCGCACTTGTCTTTGTTGTGGCTGTTTTTCCTTTGCCTCACAATAATCAGCACATCTTCACTCAGAGATTTTTGTATTACATAGATTACCATCTTTTAGGGCAAGAATCTTGCAGGCATTTAAAGCAGCATGAGCAAGCATTTGAGGTTATATACATCATAAATAATGAAATTAGAATGCAGAGAATTCGTAAAACTCAAGCTGTCTGAAGGTTTTGTCAGGTCAATGTTCAATTAAAAAAGGGTTTTAATAGAAGTTCCACATGTGAGGCTGGAAATGTTAGGTTATGAATAAGAAGATTTGAAGTTCTCAGAAGAATAACCAATAAGAAACATAGTGTGTCAGCAGTGCTTCCTTTTCCAAACTTGGACAAATCATGTTAGGATAGGCACAAATTATTTTCTCATGTTCTTATTCTGATAAAAGTCATTACTACAGCAGAGTGGGTGAGTTTGCTCCTTTCTCAGGGGTAAGACTGTGCAAACACAAAGCAGTATTTTTTCCACAGCATCCTTTGGTGCAGCTCTCAGGCCAGTCCTACTGAGGCTGAGGCACTGTCTGATGAATGGCTTTGCAGTCCTTTCGTTGTAAATGCTTGGAGTTGTGTCATATTGATAAAAAAACCCCAAAAAGCCCACCCCCCCCAGCCAGCCAAAAAACAACCCACAAATCCAGCCACAAACCCCAAACAGACAGCTTTGAATTTGTTCCAAAACTCTTGTTCATCCCAAATTTGCTGTTCTGTTTTGGGACAGTCACCAAATGTGCTTCACCTGTGCCCCAGCCAGCACTTTGGGGAGCTGTCCTACATGTGCTGGGGCAGGCTTGGCTTTCTGAAGCCCAGGCAACCAGGGGAACTCAG
This sequence comes from Prinia subflava, assembly GCF_021018805.1. NCBI lineage: Eukaryota > Metazoa > Chordata > Aves > Passeriformes > Cisticolidae > Prinia > Prinia subflava. Next base: position 35,653,201 of record NC_086249.1, read on the forward strand.
CTACATGGGAGGTGAAATTCAGAGCTGAGGCAGGTTTGGGAGGCACACGTGCAGCATGAGCATCCTCCCTGTTTCCCAGCAAGCTGCCTAGCTGCTGACACTCTGAGCTGAGAGGTTGCTGGCAGGCAGCAACGCCAGTGCTGCTGCTGGTGCAGGGCTGAGGAGAGGGCCCCTTGTGCCATTGGACTGAGGACACTCAAAGGGATGGTCACCTGGGTGCACTCTGATCTCTGCAGGGGCATTAGGACACACGTCTGCAGAAGCACCTGAGCTCCACCCATCGAACTGACACATGAACCCTGTTTTTACCAACAAATACATAGCTTTAGAGAAAGGTGGGTGGAGAGGGCAAGAAAAGCATGTTCACAAAGTTGTGTAAGCTCACTCTGCACGCATCGTGATAGTTGCAATATCAATTATGCTCCCCAGCTTCCAAGAAACAGCTGACCACAAGGATGAAACTTGTGTGGGAGGAAGAAGGAGCATGCTTGGCAGCTGGCCTCAGATGCAGGAGTCACTGCCACAGGAGGACAGGTTAGTAACAAACTGGACTTACTTGGAGCACAGTGTAAGATTTCCCGGTTTCAGCCGCAGCTTCTTACATGATGATAACCCTCAGAGGGAAAAAAGGAGGGGACAATGGGGAGATTTTGCTCCCTGCTCAAGTTTCATATAATGTACTCAGTTGTGAAGAAGATGGGGATAAAACTCTTTTCTGCTATAGAACTGAGAGGCTTGTAGTTGTGACTTGTATTTTCTCTGGTATTAAACTGAGTATGTAGTCCTAGATACCTATACTCTCAAAGGATATTGAGATGAGAGATACAGTAACTCTGGGCAAAGGGAAGATTACTTCCCTTTTTTCTGGATGCATTTTAGGATTATCTGAAAACAATAGTAATATTTAAAAATACTGTAGTCTTATGGTTACACAAAGAGGAAACATTGAACTTGGGGAACCTTTGAAAAAACAGTATGCTAAACAGAGTCTTATGGCTGTTTAAAGATGTTTATGAGTTTAGAGACTGATTTTTCTTTTCCTTGGGCCTTTACACGCTGCTGATATAGAAAGAACAGTCATCAGTCATTTTTAGCTGCTGCTTTCATAAGTAGGAACCAATAAAACATTTTAGGTTGGACACATACATGTTATGTTTAGAACAACCACCCACTATCTACCATATGCTGTCACACTCTTCACAGAATAAAAAAGACTGAGTTCCCCCACTTGTTTTTAAGGTGTTTTCTCTTTGATACCTTCCTCCATGCACTTAATTTATTTTAAAATTTACAAATGACAGACACGATTTCTTTTTTAAAGTACACTGAAATGCAGGAAGTCTGTGTTTCATGGTTATGGTATTGTAATGCTTCCAGCCTTATATTTCCTACTTCATGAAGAAAGTTTGCTGAAATGGACCAAGCTCTACAACTAAATTGAAAATCTAGTACAAACTACCTTAGTATAACATGTGAATGAGCTGCAGAGTACCCAAGTGTCTGGGGCCTAATCCAACAAACCACTTTGGAGGCATGCAAAGAGTCCTGGAAAAAAAGGAGAAACTATTATGCAAGGCTGCAAATGTTTGCAGAACACATTGTAGGTATTTTTCAAGATTGGGCCAAAATGCTCATGACTTCACAAAACTGATAGTTACTGAAATAATACGAGATTCTTTATGTCATGATCTTATCTACAGGTTGTTTTGTAATAGCTAATACTTTCCATAAAGCAAAACCAATACTGAGGTCTATTAAAGGGCAGTAAACAGCCCAAAACTCAGGCTGTGCATAGTTTCATGTCTGGTGTGGCAGGGAGGGTTGAAATGCCTGTAAATCATGCTCCTAATGCTTCCCCATCAGCAAGGACCCTGCTGGGTCTATCCAGCAGGGCTCTGAATGTCAGTAGGGAACACACAGGGGGACTGATCCCCAGCCTGGGTGTGCTGCAAAAATGCAAAGGTAAACTAAAACTGGCCCACAGTGCTGCCAAGTGTGGCAGGGTGGGATTCCTGGTGGCACATGGTGGAGGAGGCCAGACCACACTTGTCCTGGTGCTAACATGGTCACTGGGAGTTCCATAAACCTTCCTTCGCGAATCTAAGAGGACAGTTGGTCATGCATGTTTTCGCTGAATTGCATCAATGTGAAGAACACTTTTGAGATGAGATGGACTTTCCCCTCTCCCAGATACCTTCTGCATTTCAAACCTGCCTCATTCAAACCTACTGGTAAGCCTGAGGTACCCCCAGGCAGTGGGGATACTGCCTGGTAACCGAGACAGTTTTCCAATTTTATTCTCTGCCACTGTCCTTTTCTACTCATCTTATGCTCTTGCACTTTCGTCTCTGAGTATTTTCAGACCCCGTGCATATACATGAGCAGAACAATACAGATTTAACCTGTGTCCTCAGAAAGGGGTTAAACCACAGGCTAGTTTACAGCTGCTTGCTGCTGTGGGGACAGGGTGGAGGAGATGATGTGGCTTCAGCTGATGGAGAAAGCAGTCATACCCTGCACATGCAAGTCACTGTTTTTTGAAATAGTACTAGCCTCATGGAAAATGTTATTTATTGCTAAGCTTTCACAAAGGTTGCTGTAATTATAGACCCATTATGCAGCAGGATCTATGGGGCAGGGTCTCTATCAACCCTGAGGAGCAACTTAATGCACTCTGAGATCATGTAAGCCATGCCAGCTTCATCACACTGTCCAGTGAGTCTGCATCAGGCTGCCGTGCTCACTGAATCAGCTAGATATATAAAGAGAGCAATCCGAAGGGCACTAGCTGGGCAGTAAACCAGACAGTAGGGAAGAGAGTGCATTGCCTAGTTGTGAAATGGGATTTCTGTGAGGTAGTGGTTTGGGGAGAGCCTTTTAATTGATAGGCTGTATTACTGGATCAGGTCAGCTCAGTGAGGAGTTCTTACTGGTGCAGGGCTCTCTTTGTGAACAAGTGGTTGGTGTGATGCTTGTGATCTGCCATTCTTCAGGCTCTGGAAATACGGGCTCTATTATAGTGGCAAAAGACACCATTTACCAGTACAGCATATTTAATCCTTATAGTAGTACCATCACACATCTGTTGTCCAACAGTTGACCATCCTTGCCTTGCCTAGATCCCTCCTAAAATGGCTTTCTTCCCATGTTGCCTACCAGATGGGAGGGTATAAAACTGCTGGCCATGGAAGCATCATGCTGGTCACACACCTTATAACTGTAATCATATTTTGGTAATCTTTGTTTTTTCTTCCTTCATCAACTAAATTGTTTTTCAATGTCACTTATTGCCTCATGTAAAACTGGGTTAAACACAGTGAGACAAGGACCAAATAATTTCTGATTCTTTTGTAAAACTTAGTCCTGACACCTCTTAAAAAACCATAAAATTATCCACAATTCTTTTGCAGAGGAAGAACATTACAACTTCCAAAACACTGATAAAGGATGGAAAGTGAAGTGCCTTCAGTGTTATCCAACTTGGCCCTTCTGGATCTGGGAGTAAATAGAGTTTCCTTTCCTTAGCTCAGAGCTGCTGGAACCCATGGCTCCTTTACTAAAAGCTTCTTGGAAACCAGCAGAGCCTCAGGATCCAGTGTTTCAAAAGTACCTAATCATGTATTTCCATCTTGCAATCTACCCATTAATATTTAAAGAAGCCCCTAGCAACACATTTTAAATAGCAGCTGTGTCAAACTGTCATGGTGTCAGTTCCTTTGCTGAATTCACTCTATATTCAGGCAGAGCACATCAGTGCTGTGTGTGAATTCTAAATCAGCACTAAGCAGTGGCTCATTCCTAGTGTAACCATTGCTCCTTACAGGCCTACTGCAGTGTTTTGTTCTAGTTTTGTTACTGTCACAGACTATTTCTGGGAGAAGTGGCATTCAGGAGGTGGCCAGAATGGAGTCTCACCTGTGAGTACTTTGAAAGTCACCATTCATTTTAAGTCTGAGGTGAACACTATTTCTGTGAGATCAGAGCAGGCACCTATCACCCATACAGTTTTAAGTTGTGATCACTGTCCTTAAGCATTTGAATATTCCTATGTGAAAGCTAAAGAGCCCTGCAAAGGGCCTTAGAGCCAACCTCGAGTGTGGAACACCTGGCAAATAACTACACGAGCTGTGTGCATGCATGTGGAGGCTGGGAATCATAACCTTATCACATATGTGAGGAAACGGGGAAAATCTATGTTGATAAATGAAAATAAGAGAGAACATGGGGACAAAGATTTATGGAGAATAGTTGTTCCAGCTCCAGGCATAATGCATGTTTGTTCTAAAGCAACAAATCCATGGAGTAATTAGAAAATGCAAAGCACAGTATAAATGCTAAGGGATATTTGTCCTGATGATTTATACTTATATAACATTCCCTTCCAATTAAATTTAAAGCCATTTAGCTGTACCTATGTTTTTGATCTGTTAGTTTTGTAAGAGTAATGCACTCAGTCCCATTAAGGAGAAATGAACCAGATAAGGAAACTCCTGGATGGGAGTGTGGATGGGCAATTCTGCAGCCTTATGCTTTATTCTCCCAGGATTTACAGGCAAGTGGGAATATTGAGGGGGAGAAAAAAATCTGGCATTGTTGCAAGAATAGTTTGGAGCTCATCAGACAATCTATGCATATTTTCACAAATATTTGGAGGGGGGATGGGGCTGGGAGAGAAAAGTACATAATTTAGACCTGCAAAGAGGCATGTTTGACTTGCACTCTACTCTGACCACTTACATGGAACTTTACTCCCCTCCACTCTCTAAACACAGATAATTGCCATGGCAACCACTGTATTTCAAGACTCTTACACATATACTCGCACCTTTCTTAAAGAAACACAGAGCACAACAATGTGAGATCGACACAGTAAATCACTGGGCTGCTTTTTATTTGTAGTTAGCCAACTGTCAGGATTAAGGGAAGAGCTGAAGGCTTTCAACCCCTGTCAGTTTCAGGCCAAAACCAGAAGATGTTTAGACAGACACTTTGACATCTTCACTAAAAAATTGGATGTTGTTTGGTAACTCTGGGCAAAGGAATGACTGATGATCTCTCTGGGTGCAGGGTGAGAAGGTTCCTGAGCTAGGGAAGGACATTAAGGGCCTAATACTGAAAACCAATGAGCCACCTTTAGGATTAGACACTAATTTATCAGAACAAGGACCTGTGACACTCGAGGAACTCCTTGGTAACACAGTGAACTTTCAACATTGCCAGACCTGGAGGGTAAATGCCATGGATGATTGTCAGCAGCTCCATTGCTACTTGCCATGTTCAAGATTTTATTCCAGCAGCCCTACAGAAATACAGAACCAGCCTCCTAGGTGCTGTGCAAACACAGGGCAGGAAAACCCCTCTGTCTCCAGAGCTAACAATATGAGCTGCTCAGAGAAGCACCCCAGCCTGTCACGCCTGGGTGTGCAAAGGGCAGGGAGCAGGAGAGGTGCTGGGGTGTGAGGCAGGTGCAGAGCCAGCATGTCAGCACCAGCCCTGTCCTTGCCCTCTGCTGCCTCTCCCAAGGGTTTCCTTGTTTACTTCGAGTGCCTGACAAGGGTCCAGGAAAGTGGCACCTGAGGGAAGGTGCCAGGCCTTTGCCCAGAGGGCAGCATCCAATGTGCAGGTGTAAACATCGTTCATCGTTGGTTGTTTTCCCCCAATTATTGTTGATTAGCAAATCAGGAAGTAAGAAAGAAGGATCAGTGCTTTGTTTGAGAGTGGAACATGTTTTATGGTTGTGTTTTTTTTTTTTTTTTTTTTTTTCCCCCCCCCGTATGTGTTAATGATCTTTGTCTCAGTGTTTGCAATCTGGACTTCTACCTCAGCTGGTTCTCACGTACTTTATGAAGCATTACTAGATGGCACTATGAAGATGTAAACTTTCGAGGAAGGAAGGTCTGAAATATTTGAAAGAAGCAATATCTAAAATAAGCTTGTGTGGCTAAAGTGCAATTAAGCCCTGAATTTTGAAGTATCCCTAAAACTCAAAATAGCACCCCTTCTCCCTCCCTTTCAAAAAAATTCTCTGTCTGGGAGTAGGGATATTAATTTGCCTAGATGACATGTTGATTGTGGCTTTTTTTTGGGGAGATTCTTTCTTGCCACCTCTGAGGTACAGCTCATCCCCCTTTGGCCTTTGGTATTTGTAATAAATTTCAGGAGTTTGCTCTGAACTGGAAGTCTTCACAGCAATTTCAGTCTGCTAAACCATTTATATTTAGTTTCCACAGAAAGATATTTGCACCAAATAATAAAACTTTTTCCTTCCTTCCATGGAGATTGTGATCATATGGGAATCCAGCTGACATAGAAGTGTTCACTTTTTTTGCAGTTCTGGAGAACTCTGCTTAATTTAAGCACATCCGTAAACATCTAAGAGCTGATCATGTTAAATAGGAGAAGGAATTAGGGGTTCTTCTTTCATATGCTCTCTGGAATCTGCTCATTCAGAGGTGATAGTGTAAAACAGGGTTACCTTCAACAAATAAAAACCTTGTACCCCATTCTCTGAAAAGTGATGCTAAACTTTTCCATAGCTGCCTCACAGCCTTTCACAGAAGAGGGTAGGTGAGAGAGAGTTTATTAAAAACTGAGGTACAGAAAGATTTGCCTTCTTTATTTATTGATTTATTTACATGTACAGGAATTTAGACCTTGATTTTTTGTAAGAGAACTCGACAGAAGCCTTCCATTGATTGCTATTATTGAAATGACACCACAGGTGTATGTTATAGCATTTGAAGTCAGTTTTGGAAAAAACTACAATCTTCATAGTGTAGTGAGAGTTATCCCTTAAGGGGGATTCATCATCAGGATATGAATTTTGTTTCTTTCAAAGAAAAGGAAAGCAATATTTGTATTATCTGGTGGGTGTTTATCCTGCTGTGATCCTGTTGGGTGGCTCTACCAAAGAACAATGCTAAGGCAGGGAGCCCACTGCCTGCTCCTCCCTCCACTGCTGACAAGGAGGCGAAACGGGCTGCACTGGAGGTGCTGGTGTGGACTGGGCTTGGCTGGAGCTTTCTGAAGGGATTTTCAGCTAAGCAGACCTCTCCCGTGGCTGACCGGTTTTGTGCACCTTTTCAAATCAAGCCTGAATTTTGCTTCCAAGAGTAAAAGATGGTGCTGGAATCTGTGAGCTGGAATACCCATCTAGAGGTTGGTGCTCCCCAGCAAATGGTACCAAGTGCTGGTGCTTCCCTGCAGTGCTATTCTGCCCCTCCTCTTCCTGAAGGACAACCTTGGGACTCTCCCTCCTCTATCTCTCCACCACTCCCCACAGACTTACAGGAACTTAATTTGTTTTTGAAATTCTTCCAGGTTTGGCTGAGGTTTGTCAGTGGCTTCAGGGGTTATCAGGGGGCACTGACGCTTCAACCATATGCTTGATTTCTAAAAAATATCCAGAATAAATTCCTTGCAGTTTGTTACTGTTGAAGGCAAGCAATAGGTCCACTGTCCACCAGTTGTAACTGGTTGGCAGACTTTTTATGGGTCAGCCATTCCAGGGAGGCACGGCTGGAGGATGGCACACTGGCACCCTCAGGAAGGATATTGAAGCTACTACTGCAAATACGTTGTCTGTTTTCTGGGAATTTTTCTTCCCATGGAAGTCCTCAAAAAGGCTCTGCTATATACCTAGAAAGAAGGCTTTGTCCTTGGTTTTATATCTCAGCTTGCATTAGGAAGGAAAAAGTACAGGAGGTGATTCTGCCCCAGTCCTTTGGCCAAAGGATGGTTCTGTAGTAAGAACTTGGGAAGGGTGTGATCATAAACAAATCTTTCTTTGTCTTTAAATCTGTCTGAAAATCATGAGAAGTTGAAAGGATACATGAATCTGACTATTCTTGATGTCACATATTAGATGCCATATTTAAGAAAGAGGCAAACTGTAAGTGGCTGTGCAGATATATGCCATGGAAATGTAAATGTCTTATTCCTATTTATGAAGCAGTAATGGTACTCGTGCTCTACAGGCAAGGATAAAACTCAGAGGCTGAACTTGCTACGGTTTAATGCTAGACTAGGTCAAAGGGTTGCAAAATAACACAGAAACAGAGTATTTGAGAAACATATGTGCAGAAACAGAGTATTTGGGAAACATACGTGCTGATGCACAATTCATAATAATGACATAACCTTATACCAAGAGGGACAGTTTTATTTGAAGTTCTGTCATTTACTCTGCAGGGTATTTTCAAAGATTATTTTCAAAGATTTATGTTTATTGTCATGGACAATATCTGTTTAGAATGTGTTAAGCAGTATTTTTTACAACAATTTAGTACCGATACTTAAATTTAGACAGAATCTTAGCCAAGTTGTGTCTGGAGGAGAGACAAAGACAGATAATGGCAAAACAAAGATGACTTTAGCAAACTGACAAACACTGTGGTTTGCCAGCCACTGACAAACACGAACAGGCCAGTCTAGGACAATTTTGTTTTACTTTGGGAAGGTGTATGCTATAAATATACTGCAAGTACCATGAAGTCATGAAGTTGTCTATAATATTGAATAGCTATCTCTAAAGAGCTGGGAAACCATAGATGTGATTAAACAATGAGTGGATATCTAGCAAGGTTTAAATGTAGCTCCACAGGACGGAATAGAGTTGTTCAACGTAATTTCTTTCTTTGCTAGTCTCCTTTGGCACCGGTCTTCCTCTTAAAGCCTGTTAGGACTTTTTCACTACATCTGTAAACACTCATGGCTATGATAATACATATTTTTCTTTTCAGACTTTATCAAGTCAATTTGTATATTTTGTTCCTGGCAAAAAGGGCCAGACTGTGTTTATTAGCCTCTGTATTGGGTTTACCTCACCCATTTTTCACACATCTGAGGTGTTCATACCCTTATACTCAAAGATGAGGAAGAGCTGAGAGGAACTTCCAGAAGCCAGAGCTTTAGATTTGTATTAAATATTACTAAAGGCTGAGGTTAACAGCTTTTTGGATTTCTTTTCAGTTTGTATAAAAGAGTCTTGGATGACTTGTTCATACTAAAATACTTAACTTTTAGATGCCTAATCTAGGGTGGAGGAAACTTTCCTTGTGACAGTATATAATAGCCCAATCATGATCTCCCAGGATTTTAGCAATAGCACCAATACTTTCCCAACTGCATTAGAGATGGCCCTCGGTAGATTTAGGCTTGCACTACCTTTGCAACTGTTGCATTATGTTGGCAGCAGATCCTGTGGATAGTTAGCACATTCAGGGTGTGCTCCTCACATTTTGAATGGATGTGCTCCTAGTTCATTGCATAAATCTGTCATGTAAATCCTTAGGTACAGAGCATGCCATTTCATACCATTGAATATTATCCCATTTCAATTGCTTCACTCCTTAAGGTCATCTAGTTCTTCCTGTTTGCTTGGATTCTCCTCCCTAATAAGAATGCTTTTCAAATTTCTGTTATCAGAAAATTTCTTTAGCAAGCCAACATTTTTATGGCAAGGTACTTCCCCACTTGCTAGTTGTCTTTAGTTGATTCCTGGTGCACCTTACAATTCTTGTATTAATCCCCACTTATTCCAGATTAATTTTACAAAGAAAGATTGTATCTCCCACATAATTATTTTTTAAAATTTGATCTCTCAGAACAAGAGGTCTTTTGAGTCTGGTATGCTACTTTAGGTAACTTTTTATCCCACCTTCTTTATCTCCATGTCTTTAATTGTTCCTATCATATATTTTGTTTTCAGTTTGTACAAGGTTCTGAATTCAAACCATCAGGTTCCAAAGATTGAGATTCCTTTTCTCTTCACTAAGAACTAGGCTTTCCAGGTTTTTGGAGTTTTTGTTAGGATGGATTTACCAGAATCCCATGCTGTGTATTCATTCTTAAGTCCCAATTTTCTCAGCAAAATGAAAATAATTTCCTGGTTCTCTAATGTACCTGCTGCTAAGGGAATAACAAGGGGCGTTTTCAGTGCTCAAAACCTTGTCCTTTGTAGATGTCAGCAGTTTGAGGACCACGTGCTTGTCCATGTTTCATCATGAAGTTGATTTGCACTGAAACAAAGACATGATAATCCTGTAGATCTGGGAAATATGTCAATTACTTAGAGATGTAGCATCTCTCCAGTCAGTGCATAGCCAACTAGCTAGTTATCTCTTCTTTGCTATAGAAACAAATTTTTGACCATTCACTTTCATTCTCTTTGCAAGGTCAAACTCAACTTGCACATTGACCATCTCCTGTTACTCTAAGAACTTTTGTGTTTCCATAGCTCCTTTTCCTCTTGCTCCCAGTATCCTTCTAATGTATTTTTCTTGTTGGGATATGTATTTTCTTGCTGGAGAGTCCTCCCCTTTGCTGCTTCATTTATGAATAATCCAAATGTCTGTGATGACCACACACACATCCTCTTTGGTGTAGTTAGTTTTGAGGAACTTAGTTCCTCAAAATCCTTGTGATGACTCACAGTCTCCACCAGCAGACAAAGTATCCCCTCACGGGGGTAGATACCCTGGCTGGCATTTAGCATTTCTGCATTTTTCATCTCTGTCACTGGGGTCCCATCCATCCTCCAGTTTCACCCAAACATGAAGGCTGGTGGGTTGTATGCTCAAGGCCTCACTAGTCCTTTAGGACCGACACCAACATTCCTTCTGCTTCCTTATTAACAATACACCTGAACAGCCACGTCTGCCCAGATAACCCTTTGCTCTTGTTAGGCTGATCATCCTTCCCCAGCCATTGCCTGCTCAGATGCCTCCTCCAAGCAGTGGCCTCATCGTGTCTCAGGCTCTTTTTCTGTATGTCACTTCTCTCTGTCTGTGGCTTGGGACCTATCTCAAGTCAGTCTGCCAGCCCTATGCCTGTGCTGCTGTCTATCCACACACCAGCTTTCCTGAGGGTATCCTTTAGACACAATCTGAAAGTAGCTGGCATATTTATTGAAAGCTTAATAGGCCAATGAGTTGTGGAGTTTGTCATTTCTCCCTCCTACTCTGTCACACGAGTTATTGACCTGCTTTCAAGCTCCCTTTGTATGAAAACCAGAATCACCTCATATTGTTGCTCTCTAACTTAATTTCTATGAAAAGCTTTTCTGTAGGCCTAAAACACGATCAGCTGTAGCTGGTGGAATGACTCTGGTGAAGAAATCCTTCCACTGTTCACTTGAGAGGAGTCCCCCAGGTGATGGGAATGTTTGTTCTTTGGTCTGGACCTGAAAGCCCACTTCACACTGACTTCAGCTCCATGACACACCTCTGCCATTCTTTCTCTTCACAATAACAGCAGAGCTGCCTCATGGCACACCCTGGTCCCTGTGTGTCCAACCATTAACCCGGCACTGCCAAGTCCACCACTAAGCCCTGTCCCTAAGTGCCACAGCTATGTGCCTTTGAACATCTGCAGCAATGATGACTCCACAACCTCCTTGGGCAGCCTGTTTCAGTGTGTGACAATGTTTCCAGTGGAGAAATTTTTCTTCCTACCCAATCTGAACCTTTCTCTGACCTGGCAGTCAGAGAACAGGACTGGCTTTCACGTGATGTGAGTTCTGGTCCATACTCTCCCCAACACCTTTTTTTGTCTTATTTTCCCCATCTGTAAGGAAGTGTAAGGTTATCAAATTCTTTGTTAAGCACATGGAGACCAAAAGGCTGTGCATCCAGAAGTCTTTCTGATTTTCCTTTGGAACTAAGCTCTGAATCTCCAGGTCTGGGGTAATAGTGCATAAGAGGTGTTGCTGTGTCAGACAGATGAGGGTATTGCTCCACAGGGGAGGATAGTCACCCTACCCAAAAGGAAGGGTTCAGTTTCTCACATCCACCTTGCTCTTATTCTTGACTTTCATCCTGTGCTGTCTCTGCCTCTTGTCAGACTCCTTATCAATTCACAAAACCAACACTCCAAGCTGGACTGTGGGAAGCAGGGCTGACAGTAGGGAGAGGAGCAGGAGGGATAAACAACCTCCTTTCAGACATTTGACTATTCTGGCTTCACGCTAGGTGCATCATGATGGAAACTGAATCTGTTGAAGCCTCAGATTCAGTCCCAGTAAAGCTTTATTTTGTTTTCAATGTTTCCATCTCATTACTAGTGTTTTTTGAGCATCAATGATATGGTGTCTTTCAAAACACAATAACTTCAAGCTGTACTGCTGGATACTTTATATTCCAAGGTCCATAATGTAATTTTGCTGAACAGTTACACAAATAGTTCCTCAAAGCAGTAGTTCCTGTTCATTATAAAAGAATATGGAAAAGTTTATTTTTATTACTTCAGGTTTTCTGATTTATGGATGTTTGTGTTTAGTATTGCAAATCCAAATTTTCAGTAGATATTGGTATAGTCAGAATGATTATGACATGAGTTTAAAATGAAGGAATTGTGTGAAGGAATAAAATTAGTTTGTACTTTATATGTGTGCTGTTTCAATTAACATGAATTAAACTCAAATACTTTGGAAACAGTTGGAAGAAATGCTCCTTTGTGAAAAATCAATATCTGTGTTTTATCTGTGGTATCCTAGCTATTCCTCTGGGCTGTCAAGGCCTCCCACCAAAAAAACCTCCAAGTGAGATAAATGTCAGATGGTAAATAGGTTTTATTAGACCTTGGGTATTTAACATGCAAGAAAAATATTTCAGTATAGCTAAATAAAATAGGACTCTCCCAGGGCTTCTTCACACAAGAACTGGTCATGATGCTGTGAACTGACTTCACTGAAGGATGGAAAAAATGAGAATCTTGGCTGTGAAAGGCATTCCTTATTTACACAGTTATATCCAACAGCAGCAAAATGAACACAGAAGGATATGGGCTAGGTAAACTACTTTCTGCACTAAAGACATTCTTTTTTTTTTTTTTTTTTACTACTGTACTTTTTCAATATAAAAGACTTACTCCAAGGTGTAATTTCTTTAAAGTAATGAACATGTATTGAAATTCATCCTTCATCTTCTAACCAATATCCCATTATGGTTACCAGATCTAAATATAGCTCTTGCCTACAGTCATGGAACATAGTAATTTTACAGGTTTTTATATATTTTCATTCTGCTTTTCCAATTTGTTTCACCCTTTTCAGGCTTCTGACACCCACATTGTCAGACATGAAGCTTTGCACATATTTTTTCTGTGAAAATAATAAGTGAGGTAAAATCCAGAAAAGTTACAGTTCACATTTAGTAAACTGCACAGATGTCAAATCTTTTTCTGGCATCTATAAGTCCATCATTTTGGGGTCTGGAAGCTTAATTAGTATATGTACATTTATTATTTTATATACAGAATTATTTTTACTTTTATCCAGTACATGGTATATAATCAGAATTTTCATAAATATGTAACATTTTTAGGCAAGATTTATACAGCTATACAGCTTCAGCATTACTGAGTGTTTGGAAATCTTAGCAGTAAAGTGAATCTTCTGAAAACTTAGCTGATAAGACTTCAAAAAGTTGGAATGATTTTCAATCTGGTAAAAAAAAAATTCCAGAAATTTAGTATATCAAGGGTACAAGGTAACTTGTTTAAAGTGAGATCTGTCTGCCTCTGTTATCATTACTGTTTCCTGAGAGACAGTTTATGGAAGGTGGTTTTATGATACATTCCTGAAACACCTCCAGATTTCAAATATGCAATATAAACCACCTTATGAAAACTGCATAACTTGCTCTTGATTTATAAATAGCACCACACCTACTTTGGCTGTGCAAAATTTTTAAGTCCTAATGTATTCAGTTAGTAATAAAAACAAAGCTTAACACAGAAAGATTTGCTAAAGAACCAGATAATGAAGGGAGAGGAAACCACCTTCTAGATTAAAGTGTGCTGCCTATTCCTGAGGTAATGGGTGGAAGAACTTAGCACATTAGCAAGGATGGTTGGAGAAAACCCAAGAAAAATTTCTCTTACCAAGAGAGCACGTTGTGAAGGGTTCCTTTAAAAGCTTTTGCTTAAATGGTAAAGATATTTGCAGTATTCAACAATATCAGTGGTTTATTAGCAACAAATGAAATAGTTTCAATAAAGAATGGCCCTCTTTGATTCAGGTAATCACAAATATTTTTGCATATGCAACCTGAATTGTGGAACCCTGGGAGTGTTTTCCATAGTAGAGGAGATTTTTCAGTTCAGTGCTCTGCAAATACCTTTTGTGTGAAAGTCACAAAAAATATCACACAAGGCTTTCCAGGACAATCCACTAACCATGTAGTGTCTGGCAATCCCTCCAAAATGTCACTCTAACTTGGATATAGAGGAAAAAAAGACTGATTTTTCCAAGATATACTTGTTTCCTGGACTATTCTTTTCTAGTTCTGCTCACTTGAACTCATTGCTTTCATATTTGAACTCTTGGTATTTTTCATTCCATGCATGACATGCTGGTCCTTTTGTGCATCCACTGAAATGTTAAATAAAAATGCCTTGAACATCTTTGTATGAGTCCCAAGATGCTCAAGAAGTTAGGGGCAGTTGTGCTGAGACAGTCTCAAGAGGTGCAGGTTTGACATGCAGCTCTTTTTTGTCTTTTTCTTGCCTTTTTAAAAATCCAAGTCTGTAATGCAAATGTGTAGTTACAAAGGTTCTGTGTTTCGTAGCCTTATTTTCCACCTTTTACTTTCATAGAAATCTCACTTGAATCACATCAGTGAACACAGACCAAGGGTTTTGAAGGGAGCAGTCAAAAGGACAATTTTTCATCTCTAGCAGATTGTCTGACCTGCTTTCAGTGCATAAATAGTGTTGAACATCTGACCCTACCACACACTCTGTCAGCCAGCACACCTTCATTCTGGCACTAGCCTTCTCCTCCTTTGAAACAATGGACTTGTGTCTCTGATCTTGTTAAACTCTGTTAAATGTATGGAATTAAGTTTGCTGTCAAAACATAAATGAAAATAGAAACAAGTGAGAAGAGATTCAACTTCACAGTGCCTTCACAGGACTCTATGTATCCTCCTGGGGATGCCTGCATTGCTCTCAGAGTGATCCAAAATTAAGCTAAAATCTCAAGTTTCTCTGTAAATATTTGCTTATATTTCACTCTTCATCACTGAAATGCTACTGAGTACAGATTGAAAAGGACCCAAAGATGTCCGGAGCTGAACTGTGATAAAATCACAGCAAGTCCACCCTGCCTTGGCAGATCAAGTACTGCTAAAGGGGATAGATCTCACCTCAGGGTAGCTGTCTAAAAGCTGGATGTCTGAACCAAGGCAGTGCTCTGCTTAGAGACAATGGAAAAAGATAGGCACTGCCCAGTTCTTCACATCTAATTTAGGCTGTGGTTCTCTGAGAGGTAGTGAATGTTGTTACAGCTTATTGTTGCTGAAAATGAGAGGTCCCTCCTTCCTCCACCCTCTTCTATCACTCCTGGTCATCTTCTTGCTGTTTACTTTGTGCTGGCTCATCAGGCCCTTCTGTGAACCAGCCACCCTGGTGGAAAGTAAGTCAACTAGAACAAGGGAAGGGGGAGGAGTCTGAACGGAGAAGAAGAGTGAAATGACTTTTTTTAGTGGAAATGTGAGGTCACACCAGGTCAGCTGATCATGAAATTGTTGCCTGAAGCTTCTGCTGGGCTCAGAAATGGGATCACCATTGGAAGCAGAGAGAATTTTGATGACAAAGAGAACCTCGGGATTAATTTTTGAGTGTTCAGCTTTGATCAGAAAAGCGATTAGAGGCATTTCTTGGCATTATTTATTACTGTAACTCACATATTTCTAATTCAAAAACTTGCCAGTTTGCAAAGTGACAAGCTCTCTCTGCTCTCTCTGGTATTCAGAGCTATAAACTCAACAAGGGGAATGAAAGCGAAACTAGTCCTGTTGTGTTGACCCTCCTGAGCTCCAGGACACAGGTTGCTCAGGCAAAACTCTCCTTTCAATTACTTGGGTTGTGTCACTCCATTGTCTCCACTTTGTACTGGTGTCTTTCTACTCTGTGGGAGCTTGTGCTTGGCTTTGTAGTGTTGTTAATGATGTATAACTATCTTAGCAGTATGACCACTTAAGTGATAACAGGAATAAAACATAGAAAAAAATCTCCCATTATAACTATTGGAAGAACAGTGGTCTCTGAATTTGTGCATGGGAAAGACAAACAGAGTGAAAAAGGTGCTGATTTTACAGTAATTTCTTGGAGTAGAATTGTACTTTAATGCATTTTCCTGCATAGTACAAAATTTAAAATCAAAAATACACAGGATTTTAGAGCACAAGTTTCTAACATGCCTAAGGAGCACAGATAAGTACAAGGTAGTCTTGTCTACAAAATATATTTTGCATTTTGCATCAGTGGATCAAAGGATGAGAGAGATCAAGGATGCAACTTTTTCTGTCTCATGAGTTATGCCTGTACACACCAACAGGTTTTCCATTCTGAATTTGGTCATCCTCAGATAAATAGTTTAAAAAAGCATTTCCAATTTCTATGTATTTGCTATTCCTTTTGTTACACTTATGAATCTGGAAGAACAGTTCCACTTTCAGCACTGTAGCAGCTAACAAATTGTTTACATGTTACATATTCTGTTACCAGAGAAAAAATTGATGCAGGAAAAGAAGACAAAAAATAAAGATGGGTATTGCAGATTTAGAGTCAAACATTCCCATCAGACTCTTGTGATGTGATAATAATGAAACAAGGCATGAAATCTAGTGGTGTTCCCTGCATGTATTAGATGTGCAGGTAGGAAAGCCACAGCTTAGAATGGAAGAACAAATGCTGAACTGCATAGTTTTTTAAGAAGCCTGTTTGACAGCTGGTATCATCCAGGGTTTTCAGAGGGGTTCACACAAGCTGTACAACACACAAGTAGTTGTAAGGGCAGAATTGTTGTCGTAGGGAAGCGAGCTGGTGCCTCAAGGGTGCACTCCTCAAGTTTTACCATGGTACAGAAGCACTTCTTTCTGTTTGCTTTCTAGAGAACTAGGTTGTTCTGAGCCAGGCTGTGCCCAGGGGGCCAAGAAGGCCGATGGCATCCTGGCCTGGCTCAGCCATGGTGTGGGCAGCAGGAGCAGGGCAGTGACCGTCCCCCTGTGCTGGGCACTGCTGAGGCCACTCCTCCAATGCTGTGCTCAGTTCTGGGCCTCACTGCAAGAAAGACCTTGAGGGGCTGGAGCGTGTCCAGAGAAGGGCAGCGGAGCTGGGGAAGGGTCTGGAGCACAAGTGCTGTGAGGAGCAGCTGAGGGAGCTGGGGGTGTTTATCCTGGAGAAAAGGAGGCTCGGGGGGACCTTACTGCTTTCTACAAATACATGAAAGGAGGCTTCAGTGAGGTGGGAGTTGGTCTCTTCTGACATGTCTCAAGTGAAAGAGCAAGAGGAAGTGACTTAATGCTGCCCCGGGGAAGGTTTGGATTAGATAATAGAAAAAATACTGTCACTGAAAGATCACTGAATGTGTGGTTAGGCTTTGGAAATAGTTGCTCAGGGAGGTGGTGGGTTTACCTTCTCTGGAAGCGCTCAAGATATGTCTGTATGTGGCACCTGGGGATATGTTTCAGGGATGATTATGGTGGTGCTGGGTTAACCACTGGACAAGATAATCTTGAAGATTTCTTCCAACCTTGATTGTTCTGTGATTCTTTGATACTGTTTTGCCTGTTTTTAGTCTCCAAATGACCTTCAAATCTTTGAAGAATGAGATGAAATTCTTCTGCAGAAGTTAATTGGTTTTGATGTAATGTACGGCATGGTAATCACAGGTAAGTTTGACTAAGGAGTTGGTCAGGGTCTGAGCTCTGACTGAAGACCAAGTCCATCTCCTGCCCATGCTGAGTGGGTGCATGTCTGTGCTCAAATGTGAATTTTGGGCCAGATCAGGGGCCTGCTGCTCCTTGTAAGGATCCAAGGCAGGTCTGCTGTGTATAGTCCTGTGTTTTTCAAAAAGTAACATTATAAAGGGCTGCCCCATTACCTGTGAGTTAAGAGAAATGCACTGTCCTGTAGGTTTGGATTTGAGAAGGGGAAAATAAACCCCCTAAATGAGTAAAAAGTATTTACCACCTGAACCAGAGGACATCACAGCACTGGTGTCACCACAGGCAAGCTGATTGGAATTGAGAGATGATTGAATCAAAGACTGTAGGGATGACTAACTTGTATTTATGCACAGGGGACTTAAAAGTCCAGGTGCCTTTTTAGTATGACTTGAGGATTAAGGAAGGCCTGCTTCTTGGCAGCTGATATAGGTAAGCCCAAAATTCAGAGGGTGCTCCATGGTACTGCAGTCTGCTGAAAAAAAAGGTGTGGTTTTCCTGGTAGAGTCCAATGCTCTCTGAACACCTCCTTTTAGATGTTCCACACATGGAGAGAATTATGCTTTGTATCAAATTAGTTATTTTTATACTACACAGGACTTCAGTTTTAGTAGAATTATACAAAATATTCTGAAAACACAATATTTATGTAAGTCACACTTAGCAAATGATAGCAATTGCAATACAAAGTTCAGTCACAATACCAACGTGATTCCCATTACTTGTCTCTATAATAGGCTCACAGTACTAGCTGTGTTGGGCAAAGTTGGACACTGAGGTGGTGGACAGTCCCTAGAAGAGAGTTTAAGGTGTGTCTGGACAGTACTCTTAATCATATGGTTTGGTTTCTGGTAGTTCTGTGAGAAGCAGGGAATTGGGGTTGGTGATTTTTATGGATCCTTTCCAACTTGATATAGTCTATGATTATGTGACTCTTTGACTCACTGTAATGACTCTGGCCATTCTCAGTTTCTAGGAAGTTATGAGTGTGTTGAAGCCACTCCAAGCCCACTGTTGTCTTCAAAATTCTGTTGTTATTTGTTTAGTTTTTGTGCTCTGCATCGGGCTGACTCCCCTCATAATGGTCTGGATAACTCAGGGAGACATTTACACCACTGGTTGATCCACTCAGCTGCTGATAGTTATTTATTGAAGACAAAGATCCCCTCTGGCCCCCTTTGTGTTGAGATAAAGTCAACTGCTTTGGGTTGTTCTCTGAGCTTCATGGGCATGTTGCCCTTGCCCATCTCCTCCAAGCTTTATTCCACTGTAGGGGTTTATTGGTCAGTCATATCCACCATCTCTCAAACATACCCTCAGTTAAAAGGAAAAAAAAAGAATCCAACCCCCCCCAAATATTGTGTACTAAATCCACTTTTAAACACATCCTCCTGAATCCCTCAGGCTGCCCCCTTGGCCTGAGAATACCTGTCTCCAAAGGACAGGTGCAGATGTGGTTCTGCTCTCTTCTCCTCCATGCCATGAGAGCTGCCTTCTTGCTTCCTCCTGGATATGGTCCCTGACTGACACTCACTCCCAAAAGCAGGGTATTTTTGGGGACAGCTAGGTGGCACAGGCTGGATCCATATTAGAGACCTTGTCAACAATTTAGGAGACTGGAAAACCGAGTTCTGGTGCCCAAGGATGTGCCCCTGGCCTTTTTCAGTTACTGGTGGCACGGCCCTTATAGGCTCACAAAAATATTTAGATGCACCAAGAATCAGTGAAAAAAAAATGTTGCCGAATATCTTCAGACATATATGAGCTTGGGGCACTTCTTATTTCCAGCTGCAACCTGATCCCGTGCTGAGATGAGTCCTACATGGGGCTTCTTCCCATTATCCTTGAATATTGTTTTTTTACAGAAAAGAACATGAGCGAGTGCCTCAGAGACAAAGAGTTCTGTACTCCTGCAGGTCCAGGTAACCAGGAGATGGACTGGCACAGGGCATAGCCACAATATCAGCTAAATTGGGTTGCTGCCTGCATAGGTTTGGCCTTTAGAAATGTTTGAATGAACACAAGAAAATTGGAATGAAATTATACAAACCGTTTAATAGCTGCTATATTTTTTTGACTTTTAAAAAGTAAAAAATTTGTTCTTCTACCATTCACAGGTCACCTCATTTTGCATGAAGATCTATCAAAATAAAAAACTACACCAAACAATAGATCTCTGAGAATGGCATCATGTAGATGATGTTTGTTTCATTACAGACATAATAATTTTTCTCCTTTACTCCCCATTGTGTGTTATTAATTCTATAAGAATGCTAAAAGTGAAGGATTTTTGTTTGACAACATGCTAGATCACCTCTTTCCAGATTACATACAAGTATGGCAGTTGGGCTAGCTGAAGCTGAATAGAGTATTTTCTATCATGATTATCTTGTTAGAAATGAAAGTGCAACATCACAGCAACATTACCTTTTCAAATTACCGTCATATAAAGACAATATGCTAGAAAAAAATGTTAATGGAGTAATTTTAACACCATATTTGTGTAATGTAGAAATATGGTGCTTTCCTCCTCACACTCACTTGTAATGTGTATAGGCAAAAGAACTGCTCATATTTTTAGGTTTACGAATAGAAAAATTAGAGATATTACACATGAGAACATGCCCAGTATTATTTTATAGTCTGGAAGGGGGTCCCTGTGCCCATATATATTAAGGAGTGCACCTGCCTTCAATAAGCTGACATCAGGATATGCAACCAAACTGTATGCCAAATTTGCCTTGTAAAGCAAGTGTAAAAAGAGCAGACTTTTGCTCAGAAAAAAAAAAAAAAAAAAGAAAATAAGTATTATTAAGTGAGAAGCAATTTTAGTTGATATTTGGAGAAGAAAGTGAGTGAGGCCAATGGAACAATGGAATCAAAACCCCAATAACCAGAATTGTAATGGATTTTTTAAACTTCTTATTTTGGAAAATCACAGCAAATGCTTTCAGACAGCTCAGCTCATCATAGGCTTTTGTGCAGATCCTTCCAGATTTTCAGATATGTGTTCCCTGTTTGAGAGGCTGACCATGTTTGCTTAGACCATGTTTGTTAGAAGGACTGTGCCCACCGAGCCCCTGCTTTTAAGGGCTGCTCTGCCTTGTGTCTTTGCAGGGACCAGAGACACAGGTGCTCCAAGGTCTAAGAATGGCCAAGAAGATTGCCATTACAACAGGAACCACATCCTCTCGTTCACTGCTTACCTATTAATGTCATAATCTTCATTACTGCAACTGAGAGGGTAATTTGGTCTCACATGAAGATGCAGAAGGAACCTTCAAATAAATGAACTAATAACAGTGAATTCTGGCTGAAGCAAAACACTGGTGGCTGCCCAACACACTTTGATGCACCACAGCCCATTTTATTTCTTGCTTGGATGCTGTCAGCCACCCTATGGAGAGTTGCACAAAGTGAACCAACAAAAGCCATGATTCTCCCATAAAGAGCAATGCAGGCTGTGTGCAGGAGCTGAGCAGAATCAAAGCATCCGTGATACTAGTTATCAGTGGGAGGTGAAAGGAAAAATCCCCAAGTAGCTGCAATCTGTAGGGAGTTACATTGATGCCTTAGGATTTTAGCTTTTATAGTTTTCAAATCCTGTACTGCTTTAGGGTATAACTCTAAACTTCATATAGTGTTGTCTTCACATTTTGGCCAGACAAAACAATCCCTCTAGGCCTGAAACTCAAGGACATCCTACTGCCTCAGGCTAGATGCTGCTTTTAATTACAAATCAAGAGAATGTTCATGGTGACTCTGATCTAAGGAATTTATGAAGCCACCTCTGCCTGCTGCTCCCTCCCCTCTTGGTGTAAGTGGGAGGAAGGCTGAGAGTGGGATAATCAGTGTGAGCTCAGAAGAGCTGTGCTCCAGACTGCCAGACCCTCCACTTGCACAAGCTCCAGTGGAAAGTGGAGGAGCCCTTCAGTAGTCTTCAGCTGGTCAGCAGAGGTGGACAGTCCACGTCCCAGGGCCTTTGAAGTTCACTGAAGAATGTGGTTTGCTGGAGTAAGTAGTGTGCCTTTGGATTACCTCAGAAGTCTTTCTTCATCCCTTTGTGATTTTACTTGCAGATATCTGAGCCAATTTTTGTCTCCTGTTTGCTCTACAGAAGAGTTAAATGCTACTTTTGAAAGCTTCTGTCTTCTGACATGTCTGACCATTATGTACAGAAAAGAACCTTTCAGAACTCGGGACCCTCAAAATGAGTCCTGTTACAAGACTATGTGGAGCATATTTTGATACTGATTCTGCTCTTTTGGAAACTTGTGAAATGATTATAAAAAGAGAAGGAAATTGATTCTGATTTTTTCATTAAAGAAAACAGCTTATTAACACTTGGGTGGTTTAAACCTGTGTGGCAGTTCAGTTTGTGATGCATTTTTGGATGGTTTAAGCTGGGTTTTATGTTTAAAGGTCCTGGAGCAGTTTTGGAATGACAGGTGTCTTGGAGCTCTGTGGCAGAGGAGGGTGAGCTCTCACAGGAGGAGGAGGAGCACTGGGGATCTGCAGGTGAAGGGCCAGGCTGACTCTTTTCAACCAGCCAGCAACCAGCAGGGACTATCAGTGCAAGTGGTGGGCTGCAGGGTGGTGTGGCTCCAAATCTGGAAAGCTGCCCCCCAGGTTCATGTGGTAAGTCATGGCTCACAGTCATGACATGAGCAGAAACATGGTGTACCTTAATCCTCCAGCTCTCACTGCAGCCTTGGGTAAGTAAACCACATGGGCCAAGGGAGGAAATGATTCAAAAGCACTGCCTTTGCTCTGCTGGAGTCAGTGTCCATCCTCTGAGGCTTGCTGAGCCTTATGGCCTCTGCCTCAGTTCCTCTCCATAGAAAGAGTTAAATTTATGAACGGGGGTAACTCCTGTGAGAAATGTAATGTGTATGATGAGTGCTGTTAGAGCAAGTTTCCCATCTCTGCTGAACCTCTCGCATGAGTTTTCTCTTGGTTTTAGCGCAGTCACACTTACTCCAGTGTGCTTTTATGCTTACACGCTAGAGGAACTGAAGAAATAGGTACTTTCTTGGGCAGGTCCAGTGTAAGCTCTGTCAAGACTGACTGCACAACATCATGCAGTGGGAATTACATGAACACCTTCCAATGGAAAAATAAAATTGCCGTAAAACTCTGCCAGCAGTAGCTGCAGTATCCTAATGCAGCAGGAGTGTAGCAGGGCAGTGGTATGGTAAGCAAGAGACATGGAGTATTTTCTATGTCAGGCAGAAGGGTTGCAAAGAAATAAAAAATCTGAAGGCTTTAAAAAGGACCTGATTTTTTTTCCTCTGTATTGTTTTACTTGCTTGCAAATGGTCTTTTCCATTGAAAAGCATGTTTCAGAGAATAGTGGCCAGACTCCAGGTTCTAAAACTGATGATATCAGCTCTTCAAAGCTACCAGATCAGAAAAATAAAGGTATACATAAAAGGTTCATTTCAGTGAGAGCTTATTCATTATTTTCAAAGCAGAGGAACTTTTTTCCCTCCTACAAAAAATTCTCTTTCATTAAAATGTTTATACTGTGGTGTGTATATGAGGGGCTGTCCTTTGAACACATTTCTTGTGGCCTACAGCATAGAAGAATTAAACTGGCATTTAACCAGTAGATTAAATGTGGGCAGGAGCCCTCTATAATGTGGTAGATAAGCAGGTGGATGCAAGATAGAAATTAATATCTGTCTGCTATAAGAATAACAAGTACAGTAATATTTCCCTACAAGACTTCACAGAAGACTTAAGAAAGATAACAAATGACATAAGCCTTATCCTCTCCTTGATCTCTGCCTTCCCCAAGTGAATGTTGTACCCCATGTAGAAGGAACACAATATTTCCTATCTGAACATCTGAAATAACCTTGCAAATCAGTTATTTAGAAGAGATTAAATGCTGCCTCTCTCTCTCCCAATGTATATTTTGAACAAATGGAAAATAAGAATGAATGTAATTACTACATGTGAGTAATTGTAAACAGCAAATTTTAATAGCACTATCACCAACTAATTGTGGCGCCTGGGGATTTCTCTCAGGAGCCTGATAGCAAGTGTGTGAACAAAGAGAAGAAAAGGCAGCTTCACCCCAGAGAACTCATTGCATGTTGGGCAGAAATGGAGCTGGTGGACGAACACAAGCAAGAAGGTGACAGGGAAACAGGACAGCAGCGAGTGCTGACCATGGAGCCACCAACCACTCTCATGGCACAGAGGACAATCAGTCTGCTCTCCTTTGGGAAGCCTGAGGACCAGGCAGCTGCTGCCAAGCCCTGCAGGGGATGCTTTGGATTCCACACTTTGTTTTTCAGGGCTTCTTTTGGAAAGGGTTGAAAAGTCAGAATAGATGTTACTCTGCCATGAGCAAGGGAGTCCATAACATTGTCTACGTTGCACACAGATGTGCTAGAGAAAAATGTGCCAAGAAAGGGGCCAATTAACAGTCAGGTGAGATCAAATACCCACAGATAAGGCACAAGACACAAATTCCTTGCAAATGGCAACTGTCAAACCCTGATACAAAATCCCAGGCAGTGAGGTTGTAGTAGATGTCAGCAAATCAGTTAGTCCATTCTCTTGCTCAAAGTGAGCACTAATTCACTTAATTTTTCCTGCTGATAGTTCTTCCATAAGCTGAGTAATTCCAGTGATAGGATAACGCAATCTTTCTAAGTAATCTCTTGTAGCTATTAATGATCTGTAACATAGGACTTTTTTCAGTATTTCCTGTGTGGAAATTTGTGATGTGCCACGTTCTCCCTCAGAAAAAGTAGCACAAATTCTTCCACTTTTGAGGACAGATCTCCAATCACAATCTAACAAAAAGCTCATATTTTGCTTGAAAAGTGATTCCCCAAACTGGACATAGACTCCTCTTTGCCTTTCCAATTCCAAGAAGTGTGGGAGAATGACTTCAGATGTCTTAGAGTGACCCTTTCAGTCAATTTGAGGTTTGGGATTTGATAGAAATTCAGTGTGGTGACATGTGCACTGATTTTAATTTCCCATAACCATGTTTTCCTTTCATTCTCTATTTGCACTTACATAATTGCTTATTTCTACCTATCTATAAAGCTTATTTAATCTCATGCTGATCTTTTGCAATCTGTATTGAGTTTCTGAAAAAATCATTCAGGACTATAGTCTCATCCCTAACTAAGTTTCTGACTTTTTGCAAGTGTTTTTTCTAGCAGCTAATTCAGATACAAAAGGTGCATATTAATATATCAATATATCTCTTTGTTGTCTGTGTATATGTATGTAGCCATGTATGTTTACTCCATCACACAAGTAATTCAGGAAGATACATGATAATACTGGATACCTTCTTTTTGACAGTGAACCACCAAAAATTGCTCTGTCTGGTTCTGCATCTGGTTGTGAACTATGTTACATACAAAAGTTCTGAGTTTACTTATGAGAATGTCATAACAAGCGGTGTCAAAAACTTTGCTAAGGTCAAACTATATGTTAACTAATATTAAGCTATATGATATTTACTTTTTGTCGTTCCCCATGGTCCTTCCCTCATCCACAAAACAGGTTTGCCAGTTCTTGCAGGAAGCTAAATCAGTTTTGCAGAATTGGAAATTTCCAAATATACTTGCTGCTACCATGTTCTCTTTTTTATTAACTTTTTTCTTTCTTTGATGTATTTTAAGGAAATTATTTGTTCCCTTACTATAAAGGGACTTAAAAGTTGAACTGGCCTATTATTGCCCAAGTTCCTCTTTACACCTGTTTGAAAAATCTCATCTCATTTTAAAAAAGCCTCTCATTTGTCCTTTTCCAGTCTTCTCCTATGTCACCAGTCCTCCACATCTTTCCAAAGATAATTGATAATGTTTCAGAATTTGTATGAACCAATTTTCCAGACATATCTTGGTAGCTTTCACAGGGCCCATTGATTTGCAAGTTTCCTGAATACTTTTCATTCCTTATTTTATTTTTTCTTTTTTCTAAAATATGTTTTTTTGTAGTTGTGCTGGTTGCCTTTTTGTGGCAACAAAAGTCAATCAGGCATGAAACACTTGGCCTTCATGGCATCATCTGTTGAATGTTTTCCTCCTCTGATGAACCATCTCTTCCAAGTTCTTCCTCTCACGCTAAGGTACCTATAATGTAATATCCTGTTGTTTTTAAAATTTTCCTTGTTTTTGCGTTCAAATATATCAAACACATATTTCTGCAAACCACAAATCTACGCATATTGTTATGAGATGTGGTACGTCCATGGAATCTCATCTGTAATTACTATTGCTTCATGTATACCTGTTTCAGATGGTTCCAAGGGCAAATTGCCCTTCTGACATATCTGAGGTGATTACTGAATCTTTGGGTTATGGTGCAACTTGGGGTGTGCTGGGCCTTCAGGAACCGTAAGTTCTTTTGCTGTATTTAGACAATCCTTGCTTCATCCTTCTGTGTAACGTCTGTCTTTGCTAAAACCACATCCTCTGGTTGTTGCTCATGTTACAGCTAAACATGGATTTGGTGCCACTTGCACTTTCCTGCTTAGGAATATTTTTTAACATCTTTCCTCAGAGTATTTTTCTTTCTGCTACTGGATGATCACTGAGCCCACACTTTTCTCTTTTGCGTATTTTCTTTCCCCTACTCTTTTCTGGGTTATCTGCCAGACTGATGAAGTACGGTGTGTGCTCTCTCCTTGCTGTCAGTGTGCTGCTTTCTGATGAGGTGTCCCAGCACTGCTGCAGTGACCTGCAGTGGCAGCTCCTCTCATTGGGAGACACCTGATGTTTCAAACCTCCTGGTACTTTTGGCCTTGGTCATTACAAAGACTCATCTGGGTGTCTTGGATTATTTCTTGATAACCTAGCTATATTGCAAGTATTACATTATTTGCAATTAAAAATATTTCTCTGCATGTTTGGAGGCTGCTACTTTAGCACACCTCAGTTTGTTATATAAACCTCTGGGAAATCCAAATTCTATGTGTCAGAGAGTCAACAGGTGAGTTTTGAAATCACATTAGGGTCAACTGATACGAGAATCCTTGGCTTTGGAATGAGATTTATGAACCAAATCAAATATTGTAGAAATCTTTCCAACATTTAATACAGTAAGAGAGACCTGGATGACATTTCTTAGCATTTATGTCGTCTGAGAATATAAAACTTAGTGGCCCCTCCTCAAATAAAAGCCAAAATGTTTGGCATGGCATTAGTTTTCTTCACAATGCATGGAAGACCTTGTGCAGTGCAAGCTGTCAACTCTGCTGTGTGGCATCCTGGGCAACAAACTGAGGCAGCAAAATGTTACACAAAGAGGTGCAAGAGAAACAGGGAGGTGGGAAGTGAAGAGTGGGAGAGGAAGAGTTTGTCCTAGAAAATCTATTTTTTTTTTCCTTTTTGAAGACTTATGTACAATATCCATGTCCACCAGCAGCATGGAAACAGTGAGCAAGCAAGGCAAAGGAGTTCTGCTGGGGCTGAGGAAATACTGCATTTATAGGGAAAAGAAAGCACAAAATTTTCCAAATTGCCTTTAAAACAAGAATCTGTCTATAAACTATGAAAGGTACAGCTCACCAGATGTTTTGTAACAATTGGTTGTGTATTAAAAAGCAAGCTACTGTTTTAGCCTTAGAAATAAGAAATCAAATGACTTCTGATTGTTCCTGATATGCAACAGCATCAACATATGTTTTCAATGAATAGGAAATAATGGGCTCTGCAGTTTTACAGAAATTGTTACTTTGTTGCAACTTTCAAAGACATTTGTTGCCCTGTTCACGAAATATTTGTATTTCTCCTTATGTCAAAGGCACAGTATTCAGCCTTTGTCCTGCTTTCCCCATTCAACAGGATTTACACGGGCTAAGTGAAAGGGGAATTTGTCCTCTTGTGGCTTTCCTGCTATTTTTTTCACTTGACCCAAAAGCTAAAAAGTAGCATTGAATTAAGCAAATCCTGTGAAAAGTTCTGTATAAAGAAAGCACTGCAGACCACCTACAGTGTGACACTTAGTGAGATGAAAGGATATTAGCTTAGGAGCGCCTTGTGCTTTCAACAGAAATCTTGTTCCTTGTATTACAAACAAAGATAACTAACATAATTTAATTACACCCTAATAGTGGTTGAAATGTATATGTCTTTTGGCATAATGCAATTTTTGTTTAGAAAATAAAGTATCTGCACATAGCCTACAATTTTGCAGGAATTCCCTCCTGTGGGAAAAATGTTACCAAAGGGCTGTTGTCTTATGCATATTTGCACATAATATTTATGTTAACAAGGCTGGGACTTTTTTTCTCTTTTGAATTGAAATGAGGTTCAAGGGGTAATTTTATTCCTTTCTCCTTTATTTTAAGACTCTCAGCATCACAATGTCATGGCTACTCAGTTCCAATAATATGTTTGTGGCTTCCAGCATTCAAATGACAACAAATTGCCAGAAAAAAGCCATTTAAATTATTTTTGCTTTTAAATATTTTAAATATACATTAAAGCTTAGAAAAAAATCAGGAAATATTCCAGCTAAAGGCAAGAGTGAGGTTAACGGTATCCCTTTAATCTTTGCAGAGTCTTAAACATTTACTTTTACCACAGCATTAGCTCTACATGGATATATTTACATGAAACTGGAATGTATGAAAACCAGTTAAAGAATGTCACACAAATGCAGTGAAATATTTCCTGGCAGCTCCCAGCTAAAGTTTTTATGCTAAACCTACTGGGCTGCACTGGGGTGACTGAAACCAGTTTGTTGAATATTCTACTGTATTTCCTATTTTTATATGATATACAATAGTTGGGTTTTTTTTTTCCTCCTTTTGTTTTTCCCTAAAGAGAGACTTAGTAAAAGCACTTTTGGCTAGGTAAATATTTACATTTTTGTACCTAAGGGATTTTACCAGTTGAAATAAATTATAAATCAACAAAAAAACTTTCTCTGTAGAAATATTAATTTTTATGCAGAAATTTGAAAAACAATAATTGATCTGCTTTCTTTAGGGGTTTTTAAACATGTTAAAGATGGATTTATCATTGATGATCCTAATGCCAACACTAGTCACCAGTCTCACAGTAACATTACAGTTTTGTTTAATCTCTTGTTACAAACTTTGGACTTTGGAATTGATTTTTTCAGCCAAAGATCCCATTGTGGAAAAGTCCTGTAGACTTAAGTAAGTGGTAATCACCTCTACATACTTGTAAAAATAATTCTACAATGTTGTCATCTTTGCATAATATTAAATGCTTAAAAACTATCATACCAGGAATGTTTCCTTATGACTATAGTTTCTGGATTTCAGGTGTTTTAAAATCTTAAAAGTTATACAAATATGTTTAGGGCTGGGAAGGAATGTTCTCTTTGGCATTTTGCTTCATAGCTACTTAAAGTAAGATTAATTGTACTTGCCTGTGATGTGTTTGCTACTGCCTCTCTCCAAGCTGCGGCTGATGGGTTACGTACAAGGCAGAACAGGACATTTACTCAACCCAGGATTACATGGAGTTCCTAGGCTACCAATACAGGCTCATTAAATTTCTCTACTATCCCATCACATGAAATTAGTATGCTGTGGGATTTCCCTGAGTCAGAGTTCACAATTTGCTCTTAGATATCTTGTGTATCCAGATTTGCGTACTGTACCACATGACACTTTGGGATTTAACAAAGGCCAGTGTCTCTTAGTGTCTTAGCTTTCAGGACCTACCTGCATTGTATTTGAAAGGGGAGGAGAGAGCAACTCAGGACTCTACAAAAAAAATGGTCTAGTAGCAGCAATTTTTTTTTTTATTACATAAATTTGGGTTTGCTGAGCAGTTCATACAAAATGCAATATTTTGTTTATAGCCTTTGAAAATTAGCCTACACTTATTCCATGCAGTATTCTATGCAGGGCAGAAAATCACTTAGATTTTAGACTTTGGGTGCCTTATCTCACTCAGACACTTTTTTCTTGTGGTTCTTACAAAAAAATTGAATACAAAAGACAGTGGACTATGAATTGTAGAGATCCAGAGTCTGGAAAGTGATTGGGAATGGAGCTCACATATCTCTTGTAGATTTTAGGAGCATCAAATAAAACTTATTTCTACTAAAAGTAATTTATGAGCTGATTCTGTTTTCCAATTAGTTATTAATGGCTTGTGTTAACAGACTATTTAGACATTATTTGCTACCTGGCACTAATGTTGTCAGCATTGGGCAGCTGAGTGTTGATTATCCATACCAACTGATTCTCTTCTGCAGCCAGAGAAGACAACCTCCTGCTGCTGTGCTGGGAGCTGCCAATGAACTGAGGTAGGAGAAGGGGTGTTCCCCCACCCTGGACAGAAAATGCATCTCATCTCATGTCATGTTCTATGTGTCCTTCTTCACTGCAGAAGTCCAAACAGGTAGGAGCTTATACCTCTATAGGAACTGAGCTATACTCTCACAAGAACATTTTTTTTTCCTGAGGACTGCAGACAATTAATTAAGGTTTTACACACAATTTTACTATGGTTTTAATTTTTGTGGTTTTAATTTTTCTTTTTACATCAACATGCTAATGTTCACCTTCTGATCTACTGTAGGCTGCAGATATTCTTCTGGGGAACCTTTGTCTGAATTGCCTTCGCTCATCAGGCTCTCACAATTGAGGGATTTGCCACTGGTCCTTAAACTTATAATTTTGTACCTTCTGGAACCTTGCATTCTATTCTTTTAAGGCCCCCTTTCCTTATTATTATAGATATTTTTGAATGCTTACCCTTTAACAGGCATGTAGCCTCTGTCAGCTGAACATCATCTGCAAACTCAAGCACACATTATACTGAGTTGCCCACATCTCTCATGGTAATTTCAAGGAGTACCAGACCTTGCTTTAGGATGTCCTTCAATTTTGGTAAAGTAGTATTGAAAACTGCTTTCAGAGGGAAGAATTTCCAACAAAGTTTGCAACATTTTCTGGTAGGTTCCTCTGGCATTTTTCCAGTTGGTTTGTGATCCTCTCCTGAAGCAGCTGTAAAATCTTGCCTGTGGCACCTCTGAGTGACAACAGCTCCTTCCCTGCCATGAACTTCATCATTCTTTCACAACTTACGGAATACTGGGACTAAACACACATAGCCACACTTTTCCAAAGCTTGGTGTTGACTCTAGCTAGTGCATTGGTGGCCTCCAGCAAGAGCTGGTAATCTTTAATTACTCAAAAAGCCCCTGGACAGGGAAATCGGGAAGGCTGATGTTGAAATCCTTCCAAATTACTAGTGTAAGTTTGTATCTGGCACCATGTGGGTGTTGTGGGCAGCCCACTACACAAACCTGCATGAATGCAGACCATTTGTATTGGTGGCTATAACTAATTTTAGCTTGAAAAAAACAAACAGCCCATCTGTGGTTTTATTCAGAAATTGTAGGAGAATTCAATTAGGCATGCCTGCTCAGAGCCATTTAAATCAGAAGTTGCTGTTTTTCAGAGATACAAAAATGGAGTTGAACATTAGGGTCTGTAAAAGGCAAACCCCCCAGTTTACACTTAATTGAAAGAATAACAAAGCAAAAATCCCAGGGAGAGTAGTGAGGAGATGGAGCTAAAATGAGTCTTTAACAGTCTTCTAACTGGTGCAATCACTTATTGTAGCTGCAATAACTTCTTATAGTAATAATCATACTTGCGTAATTTACTTTTTTTTACTGTGGTGGAACACCATTTCGCAGTGTAAGTAGAGTCTTCCACAATTATCTGTATCTCTGTGTGCTGTAATGGCAGTTTTGGGCTGAAAATTATCTGCTTGATTTCAGCCCTAACCATTTTTTTAGTTTTTGTATGATTTATATGTGAATTCTCCTTACAAGGAAGAAAAAAAGAACCTTTTCCTGCTGTGAAAGGATTGGTATTTTTTTTCAGAATTGTCAAGTAGTCAGGAATACCAGTCAAGTCAACAGGAGCTGCAGGTGCTGAACACTTCAAATCAAGCTATTCCTTTTCTTGTCTTCGTGTGTGTAACCAAAATGACAACATTACAAGCTGAAACATTCCTTGTAACTAGTCTCTGAGGAGGACTAGTCTGCAGGCTGGTTTTCTGACTGAATGAGATGATTGTGGCGTTGAACAATTGAATTTCACTCCCCCGTATTTGCTGGCACTGTGCAGGCTGCAAGGCAAGCCCAGGCCCCTGAGCTGGGGGTGTGTGTGTGTGCACCCTCCTCTTCCCAGCACTCAGGGCTGCAGTTTTCCTGAGGAAAACCTTCTAGCCAGTGCCTCTTCACACCTGCAGGCTTGGAGTAGCTGCTCTCACTTTATGGTTGAGCTGCCCATTTCACACCCGCACACCTCTTTCCCTCCCATCACACTGAGCTGGGAGAGGGGCTCTGCCCGTCTGGTGCTAACAGCCAATGACACTGATGCAGCAGTGCTTGTGCAGGGACATCAGGCAAACCTGGAGAACCTACTTCACTGTGCTGCTCTGTGCTGTGGACACTGTTATGGCCACCGTGACCACAGGCAGCTGCCCAGCAGTTTGGCACATCACTGTGCAGAGGGCAGAAGGGAAAAAAGCAGAGCTTAACTCAAGTGGAGTTTTCTTGCAGTGTGTGTGTGAGCTGCAGGGCACCCAGATGCTAATGGAAGACCACAGACTACCTTGTGCTCACCCCTTCTCTGTGAACCTCCTGATGGGTTATCTTGATGCCACGTCTAGATACTGGAGCACAGGGAAATTGTGTGATTTGTCTGATGTCACAGAAGATGCCTGTGGCAAAGTCAGGATCTGAATCCACCTCTCCTGATCTCAGGTTGATTGTATATCCAAATCTTTCCTTTGCTTTCAGTGTATTTGGTGTTTCCCATGCGTCATCCCACATCAAGGGACAAATGTTGTCCAGATACAGTCATCCAACTCTTGTTTATGGCTGGCTGGCCATTTCAGCCATTTCATCTGGGAGGGGTTAGAGGAGTCTAGTGATTGTCTTTTTATTACCTCAGTTTATTTGCTTCTACACTTGTTGTCACAGAGAAGAAACAAAATGTTTGAAGGTGTAGGGCTATACAGCTAAATCATAACACTCTCAGGAATGTATCTTAAGAAGATATGTCCCTGAGGTGACATATCTTAAGGAGACACATCTTATCTGCTTTAAGGAGATGTACTCCCAATACAAGCAACAAGCCTAGTCCAGTTGCATTTTTCTGAAGTGCCTGCTGTTAACAAGAAGCTTCACTGAAATTAGTGAGAATTTTTCATAAAAGCTGAGAGACAGGCTGTCTTCTTTGTAGTGTGATTCATGCTCTGAGTCAGCCTGTGCATCTCCAAATGGCCATGGCTGACCTCCCTCATCACACGTGAGATCAGCACAATACCTGACCTCAGAGGAGGTGAAGCCAAGTGGAGAAAAGAACAACCAGAAGCTATTTATATCAAATGAGGAAACACACGCGACGCCATAGGAGGCAGCTTATATGTAAAGCCTTTCAAGTCCACTCCAGGGTACTTAGATTGATGACTATGAACATGGTAAACATGAAGTGCTATTTTGTGTTCCCAGTCTGAAAAATGACAGCCCTTCTGCGATTATAAAATGTTATTGCCACTAAAAGGACTTCTTGTTTTGCAAGTTAGCTCTTCAAAACAAACACATTAGAGAAATCTTTGGTTTGCTGTGTGGTAGGTGAGTCAATGTTATCACCAAATCTGAATAAACAAGTGTTTATTTTTAGATATTAAAAATGCAGCATAATAGAAAGAGTGTTTTGCAGACATGTTTTAGTTTATTCTCATTTTGCAATAAAATCACTTTTACTTAATATATCTTTATAACTTCTTTTTTTCTGTGTGGCCTAACACAAAACAGAACAAAATTTTAAGAATATTTCCAGAGTCTGGTTATCCCCCAAATAAGAATGAATACCATTGAACCAGACTGAATACCACTGAACAATGACTTTTGGCTTCTTTATCATTTTGGGTGGCTTCACCAGTTCTTGTTTAGGTAACACTGTGAATGCACATTTGTGTGTTCCAGTTTGACTTACAGGAGTGCAAACAACTAGCAGCTGTCTCAACAACAAGATTTATGAAGTTATAACAGAGCAGAGTACAGCTGAAGAGAAACCTAGAGTAAAAGACTTCTGGATTTTTCCAGCAGGCTTCCAAACTAGGGATGGCAACTATGTAGATGTTTTTATTGCTACCATTCTGCATTCCTCATGTGACTGTCAGATACCTTTTTCCCCTTCTCAAGGCTGACAAAGAGTAATATCATCAACATTTAATCTTAGTAATGTGTTAGGTGACTGCAGGATCGCCTTCTTCCAGACAAAGATAAAAATTGTACTTCCTTTCCCTTGGGCAAAAAAATGTGTTTTTTCTTGCCATGTTTTGCAATTCTAATGTCTTTTACTGCTTTCTTTTGTTTCAGGAGCTGTGAATATGCATTGCCTACTTTCCATCTTCTATTGTAGTGACTGAAGTGTCAAAGCATACTGCATGAAGTGGATGAAATTTAACCCTCTTGAAAAAGTGCAAAGGAAGCAGGTTAGAACAGGATCCTAAAATCCATGAGGAGTGACTGGAAGTGTTTTAGACAGTGGGAGAGTACACATAAAGGAAAGAAAAATGTTGAGCAAAAATATTACAGATATATCCTGAGATTAGGATTGTTTTTATAAATATTTACCATCAATTATGACACTAACCAGCATATCTGAGCCCTTCTGTTGGTACAAATTATCTGCCTGCTACTGCAATGAAGCAGTGTTTAGTGGTGTTGATTTTTAGAGGCATCTGCTTTCATATTGGGTCCTGTGTGATGGCAGGAATAAGTACATACTTATGAGAAAGGAAAGAGGCACTCAGTTTGAAACAAAATGGGGTTTTATACTGCCTGCTCCATGCTGGAGCTAGACAAAACACTAAAGAAAAACAGCTACCAAATTCTATTCCGCCAAACTCAAGGCATGCTTTGTCTTGCATCTGGAAAAGGCAGACAATTACAAGGACTTAAAAGTGTGGGACTGAAGAATGATGAGGAAACCTCGAAAATGATCAGTATTAATCTTTGTCCAGACACCAAATGCCAAGAACAGAGCTAAGCAGAGTGTATCCAAACCTATTTGAACATGGAATGATCCTCTAGCCAAGGAGCTTGACTATGGCTGTTGCTGAGCCTGCTGGTTGTGGCAGCCTTTAGAAACCCTCTCCAGAAGTTAATGAAAAAATAATACTGAGAAGGAACCGCATTTCTTGGAGATTTCCACAGTTTTACCTTTTTTATTTTCACGTGCATGGATTCATATTTTCCCCTCATTTCATCTGAAATACCTACACATGACACCTTCATATATTTCCCATATAAACCACTTCTAAAGGTGGAAATTTTTAAGTAAGTCGTACACAGGATGTATCTGATAGATCAGTTTCATACTACAGAAATGGCTGCCTTTAGTTCACATGAAGAAATTAAATATTTTTTTACATTTACATATCTAGTGAGTATAGCCTGGTCATCCTGGGGAAATGCAGCCAGTCCAGCCAAGCCCATCTGCATAGAGCAGCATCACAGCACACACAGTTTTGCCTTTATGTATTGACAATTCAATTTGCTGCTTACAGGACACGAGCACTGCTCATCTGAACTGTCAACAAAATACACTTCAGGTGGTAAAATTCCAGGGTCAGATCTAACATAAAAGGTACAAAGCAAATGCCACTTCATCCATGCATCAGCCATGCCGTGATCCATGCAGGTAATCCCACAGAATGCTGTATTTCAGACAGAGCCTGATGGATGTTCAAGGTTTCATGACAGGAATGCAAACACCCTGCTAAACCTTAAAGCCAGTGTATTTCTGAGGTAGTAGGACTGTAATTTAAAACTCTTATTTCTTCATTCATGACAACCTTGCTGATCTGCACATGATGGATGGTTCTGAGATATGTTCCAATGAGATGCATAGGAAGAATAAACTCCTGTGGCTTTTCAAAAAAACATGCAGTCAAAAGAGTTGTAGTACAATATTAGTTATCTAATATATACAGTGTGAAGGGTTCATTTCAGAAAGCTTTAAAAAGCACATTATACAGAAGATCCATTGTTGAAAAGTTGCTAAGAGGTTTTGTGGTGCAGACAGAAGATATAGTTACAAAATGTAAATAAAAGATACTTAATAAAATGGCAAAGGAACTCTGTGAATGAAATTCCTCCTGTGTAGCAGCTCATTCAAGGCTTATGACCACTCAAGTTCCTCCTAAACCCCCAGCAGAGAATTTCAGTCTTTGAGATTTCATCTAGATTTTGCTGACATGCAAAGACGTGTCCTGGATGGAATCTGAAGACCAGAGGAATGAAAATAGACACTTCAAGTGCACAGAGCAGCTTTTAAAAATGCCTTTTTCATCCACTCCCCTTGGCTAGCTTGATTGAATGGTTTAAAATTGCTTATTTTGTTAACATGCCTAGTTGCTACTGCCTGGCCATGCACTGCTAGGTTTTTTGCTGAGAAATTGAGCTTTCTGAACCAGAGAAACCAATGAAAAAAACCTCAAATCTTTGCCCTGCTGGGGCCCTTTTCAAGAGTTCACCTATTTGCTTATGTCACTTTTGTTTGTTTTGCAGTAAATTCAGTGCTGGGGTAGTTCCTTTAGCAACTTACTCGTATGTTTTGCCACTATCTGAAGTAGTACTTAGCCAAGGTCTCTTGGGGGAAGGCAAAGCACAGAACATTTTTTGATTTTTAATTCCATTAACAATTTTATAGATAAAATGATTTTAAAAAAAGTGCCTTGCTTAGCTGCAGAAAATGAATATGTTTTTGAGCCTTAGCAAGGAATAGTATTCATACTTTACCATGTAGTCTGCTGCTAAGAAAAAGAAATAATTGTAAAAGCCTAATTATCCAAGCCCTTAGTCTTAACAAACTAACTTGCCCTTAGTTTCTAGGAGACAAAATGAAAGGAGTAAAAACTGAACAAGGAACTCAAGATTTTATTTACCAGCTTGTCTTACTCTTTCACTGCTTTGTAATGGAATAAAATAAAATTCCAAACAAAGAACTAAATTCTCACTCAGGGGTAGAGACTGCTCCCCATGGCCAGGTACTTTATCACCAGGGCTGGACAGCAAAGGGCCCGGGCTCACTCTGGCCCCAGGCTGGCAGCAGCCAGAGGTATTGTCACCACAGAGGGGGTCTCACTTCCCTTCTCTCCCTCCTACCCTGAAAACTGCTGTGCAAGACACTCCCTGGAGGGTGGTGAAACTCCTGAACAGCTTCCTCGAAAGCTGCTCATAAACTCAGCCCACACACAGCACAACCAAGCCACTTCCACGGGGTTCCCCACAGTGGCCAGATTTATTGGATCATATGGGTGTCATATAGGCTATTAATAGCCAGGACGAACAAAATACAGAAAAAATGGAGCTTGGGGTATTGCCCTGAATATGAAATTGAGTAAATATTATGATTCCAGCAGTACTTGGGTTCAGCACTCAGACAGTCTTTGCCCAATTACATGCGCTCCTTCATGTCCTCGCCCTGTGGCATTGTTTCTCTTCCCTTTCTCATGAGTGAATAAAAACAGAGAGAACAACCTTCCAGGATGAAAAAACCTCAGGAAAATAAGTACAACTCGAGATATTCTTGTAAGGAAGCAAGGCCATTCCGGGAATATAAAGTCTCTCTTGCCCATTCTCTAGTGAGGTGCCAAAGGCTGTGTCTACACAGCTTGGTAGCTGAGTTCCCTGTCTTGAGAGGAGTCCTGGCATGCCTGGTAGGATGCCTGTGCACATGGCAATGGCCAGGCACCCAGGCTCAGCTGGAAGCTTGAAAATGAGAGCTGAAAGGTGGCAAAGATAAAAAACAGATTCACAAACTATTTCTCAGCCACAACTTACTCTGAGATTAATGGGAGTTCATTTCAGGGCAAAGACAAACAAGCTGGCTGAAAAAACAGGAATGTGAGCTTCTCCTGTCCAGGGATGGATGGGTTTCATCTTGACAGACCTTAGCTGTCTAAAAGTCAGAGGTCTCTGCTGAAATAGTTGTCTTCAATCTCTGCACAAGAACAGTGAATAGGCACATCCAAAAGGTGGTTAGTCCCATTCCATCCTATCCCATCCAGGACTTGTAACCCCAGAGCACAGCCTGTCTCTCTCTGGGGAGAGTATAGAGACTAGGTCCCTAGCTCCCTCTACTCTCATCTTTTTTCACTTGTGCTTCATTGTGGGTGAGTTTGAGGGTGACTGGAAGGTCTGTCATGGCACTTCTGTGATCTAAGGACTGTGGTGAAGTGTCCTTTCAGACACAGGCTATGGTTTGAACGCTACGTGTGTGTTAATCCTCTGTGAGCTGGTGTTTGGCAGGGACTGAAAAGAGCGTATTCAGTCCACAGCTTTTAAATTGCACCAGAGCTTAGGGTTCATCTGCAAACTTACTGGAATACTCATACACAGAAAAAAGTAGTCTGACTTCATGCTCACCAGATGTACCTCGATGGCAGGGCTGATTTTGCAAAAGGAGTTACAGGATCCGATTTAAAGATCAGTTTGCTTGGATTGGAATATTGTTTAGGAATCAGATGGCTATCAAGTCAGTGACTACTCTGTTTTAGTAGACATTTTATAGATATGACTTGCATGGAAACAGGCTCAGCTGACCTCTTTCAAAAAATTTCTTGGCTGTATGCTCCTTTTACTAAAGGTCAGGAGTAAATTCAACACCTCAGATAGTATTAATGAAAGTCTTAAAGTTACTCTGATGTACATTTAGCATTAAAAAAGCTTAAAAAGGGAACAGGGATTTACAAATTGCCTCAAGATCACTTCAAGCATTGTTCAATAGGCATATGCTTCTGCTGCCACACTGGTTTAAAATGCCATGACATTTGCTTAGTAATGTAGGTACAATCTGCTCTGGCCAGTGTACAGTGGCCAGGACACTCCAGAAGAAATGGAGCTAGAGCATCTGGAGCTGTCTGAAGAGCACACATGGTCTTCCATCCACAAATGGTGGGAACTACTTACTCTAGCATTTGGTGTCAAAAAGCTGCAAGTCTGGTTTAAGCTAGTGGTCTATCCTGCTCCATAACCAGTGCAAGGTTGAAGGTTCCTCTGGAGTTGAGGCAGCTCAGTCATTTAGGCTGGGGAGGGATGAACCTTGTAACATGCGTCTGGGCCACATGTTTGGATGAGGTGCCTAACCTTTAGATGGCTGACAGAAATCTTCCCACCAAGACAGAAGAGAATTGATTCTGGGCCAGACACTCAGGGGTTTTACCTGCACTAAAAAATGTGTGTGTAATCACAGATACAAGTGGTCACCAGGATGGTAACAGGGTGCCAAGACAACTTCCAGTTGGGGAAATCATGGTTTTCCCCTTTGGGCAGAGTGTAACTCCTCTACATTAGCTGAAGGGTTAAAAGTTTAAATCTTGGCAGAGACAAGGATAGTGGTTTCATGAGGTTTAGGGAATACGGAAAGGGCAGATTACCCCATTGTCACCTTTTGCCTACTCCCTTTACCAACTGCTGACATGAGGTGGAATTTTTCTGAAGATGAGGATTAATGTAATGGCTGCTTTTATTCCTCAGTGGTTTTTTTGATGAAATTTGATCACTCTTCTCCACATTCCTATTCCTCACCTGCTCTGGGAAGCAAACACAATTATTTGAAAACAAAAGCAGTCCAGGCCAAAAATCTCAGACTATATCTCACTTGAACTCTCACCAACACTTCTCTTTTTAAATGCAGTTAATTGCTTTACACTGTGAAAACCAACTAGCTCTGAATTTCTTCAATACAGGATTTGTAAACACTTTTTTTGCTGTATTTATTTATGGATATGCACTGCCCAAGACAATATGAATAATATGTAAGATGTCTCTTGTTCTGGACCTGCAAGGATAGCAAAATTAAAATTTTACAGTACAGCAGCATCTTTGGAGGATTAACGTCATGTTGTTATTGAGGACATTGACAGAAACCCTAATCAAGGATGGATAGGCTGACCTAAGGCCTGGATCTCAGTTGTGCAGTTCTGGTCAGAGTAAAGTGGTGTCAGTGTCTTCCAACACATGCACCCACGTGTCTTTTGGCAGGGTGGCTTGTACAGCTAGGGGAACATTGAGAACTGTTCCTAAAATTTGTATGTTCTTTAAAGATTGTATATTACAGAATTCTTTCACAGTCCCTGCACAGGCTCTCATCTAACCTTTTATTTTAGTTTCTGTTTTCAGAAACTTTTTGGTTGTTTTTTGCTTAAAGATGATTTTGGAAGGTATCAGTGGCCTCAAAAATGTCATTAAAGCCCAGAGCTGTAATGTAAAAACCAAATAAAGATGAAGGAATTAGTTTTCTTAATGTTTTGGTCAGAGGGCCTTCACTCAAGTGGCTAGAATCAGTGGCTTTAACATTTAAGAATGATTGTATTTTGGAAGTGTGTTGCTGAGCAAAATCTGTGGAAGAATCCACATTTTCACAAGCTAGAGAGTTTTATAGTTTTGAGGATTGTAATGTCTTGCTTGTAGTTGTTCCTTTTCCCATCCATTTTATTCAGAAATTCAGAGTAAACAAAAAATAGAAAAATCTGTGTTCATTTTATTAAACGCTGAAAAGCCTCTTAATATCTAAATTAAAATACATGTCTAATTCACTGCCTTTAGCTGCATGAATACCCACACATTTTTTAATCACAGTGAACATATATTTTCCTAACTGTTACAGTAAAAAAATGCAAGAAAAATACTTAGGAACACTGTTAACATGAGAATTCAGTGTTATCTGATTTAGCAAGTCAATTAACCAGGTCAAGGCCAGAAGATCTTATGCTTCTTTTGCTTGACTCCTGCTGAGTTCAATATGACTTTTGCTATCCAGAGATCAAGTAACCACA
Source organism: Prinia subflava (assembly GCF_021018805.1). Taxonomy (NCBI): domain Eukaryota; kingdom Metazoa; phylum Chordata; class Aves; order Passeriformes; family Cisticolidae; genus Prinia; species Prinia subflava. The sequence goes on from NC_086249.1 coordinate 35,693,765, forward strand.
CTGTTAATTGTACTAGAGGTACACAAAGGGCATTAGAGGGAAACATAATCTGACAGGAAAAATCAGAGAAGCCATAGGATGGAAACAACTGCCAGCCTTTACACAGGATAATAGCCGGCTATGCAAATGAGAGTGGCAGCTAGGAGGAAGTTTCAGTTCTGTCCAAACATTTTATTTTTATAGTGCTGTAATAATGAGCCAGCACAAGGATGACTGTGGTTTAAAACTGAGTTAGAATGAGGCATTAAGTCAGGCCAAGAATGCAACAAAGTACATCCCTGGAGCCTGTTCACGCAGCAGCTGCTTGGTGTGTGCTGGAGAATTCCCAGCTTTATCTGCAACTCCAGTTAGGGATCGAAGAACCCTTTTTACCTCACATTTGTATCATTCTGCTTTTAGTGCCTGGCAGCAGCATCAGAAGCACCTGAACCCTCCATTACATGAGAGCGTGAAAAGCAAAGCACATATGGGGTCCAGTGGCAGAAGGAATAAAGCCAGTGCTTGCATTTAGCATGGACTCAGTTTTCTTCCTGCTTTATTGTAGAAAGTCTGTTGTTCTGCAATAAATATGAAGGGAGAAAACCTGGGGAAAGGAAGGGAGGAGAAAAATTTTTAAAAAAATAAATTTGGTGGGATTTAGGAATGTGCATGTGCAGTATTAGAAGGGGTTCTGGAGCTGCAGTGTTCCCCTGGGTGCTGATGCCATGCCTACTGTGGAATTGCTTTGATAGCCACATTTACAGCAGGAGAGGAATATCTGAATTGAGGTGGTGGGTGCTGAAGAGGAAGAACTCGTGGCCTTTTGAGACTGGGGTGGAGATGCAGCTTCATGGGAACAGATATAGGAAGTATAGTTAGTGGCAAAACCCACACTTGTTATTAAAAATATCCCCTGTAGCACTCAAACCCATGACTGCTCAGCTGGGAGGTTTTACCCAGAATAAATAGGTTTTTTTCCCCCCACTTTCCTTGTAGCATCTTAGGTGAGCTGGTATAATGTGTGAAAAAGTTTCCTTTAAAATCTCAGTGTACTGGGCTCTGGCCAGCCTGCTCTCCCCCCAAGGGAGCCGCTTCACTGGTGTCAGGCTGGTGGGTGTGCTGTGGAGCAGAACCTGACCTTTTGACCTTCACGTATTCCAGAAATAATTTGGGAAATGTGGAAGATTTCTTAGCCTTCAGCTCTGCGGTGGTTCGTAATCAAAGCCAATACATAGCAGTAACAAAAGGAAGCTGTCACATTGATAACTCTGCACTGAATGCAAGTGTAAATGCTCTCTATCCACAAACAGCTACTTTTTGGTGCCATTCATCTTCTGAATGCATGCTCGGATTTTACTTTGGCTCTTTTGTAGATGTTTGTTTTTGCAATTTGGACAGGTGAAACCAGCAAGTATGCAATTTGTGTAAACCAAGTGGTCTGTTAAGTGAAAAAAGCTTTAAAGGATAGTGGCTGCAGCTCTGATTTCCACTCCAGCAACTCCAGCACAAGGACAGGACATGTGGATGAGGTCTTTATTTTGAGAGCAAGTTCTTTTAGAACAACAGAGTGATTTTGGAAAGGTGTGGATATATATGAATGATGAGATTTCTAAAAAAGTCCCACAAATAAAAAACAACCCAATGACCCAAAACCTCAGAGGTTAAAAAAAAAAAAAAGTAACCTGTGAGTGAACTTAAAGGCTGTTATATTATTTTTTTTAAAGTAAGCTGACAATCTGTGTTTCAAAATGAAGACCGTTCCATGGAAGAAATCTATGGTTGAACTATTTTGCTATGTCTTAGTACTAAAAAACAACCCATCTGAAAATTTTCCCACTAGATATCTTGATGAAAACCAGAGTAGTAGCATAGGTCCAAAGGAATTAATAGAGACATATCAATTTGGACCTACTGCAGGTTTAACTCTTGATTTGTATTCAAGAGCTTCATCTCTTAGGAATACAACTCAACCCTCTGTTTTCCTCTGTGGTATGACATGGCAATGGATGCTGTAAGATACCTCTAAGCTGAGAGAAAGAACAAAGAACATGTAGGGGAGAACTGAACACAAGAAGAAAGGACTAACTGGGCAACCTCGTGTAACTGAGAGCTGAACTTTTTTTGCTCGGGTACCTCTACAGCTCCCTCTGTTGTGGGAAGGAGCTGTGTGGCACCACCAGTGACAGCAGTGATGCCCGTACTGGGCAGGTCACCAGCTCAGGAGAAGGTGTTTCATCCTGTGGGCAGCCCATGTTGGTTCTGATGTTTTCAGGATCAAAGACAGTGAGCTCAGCTCTAATGCAATAGATACTGGAGTGGCCTCCATCCTTTTGCCTGAGAAAAATGAACACATATTTTAAAAGTATGGGCCAAATAAGCTAATATCATCCCACACAGCATTTCCAAGGAATTCTAGCAATTTTAGAGATAAAAATAACATTAATTGGAAGACTAACAGCTAAAGTAAGTCCAGTTCCTAGTAGGGGAAAGACTTAGTCTCGATGATATGCACAAAATGGGAAATGGGTAAAATAACAACTGCACAAAAAGAGTAAATTCATCCTGCCACCTCCCAACTAATGTGCTGCTTCATACATTCACCTTACAAGAATTTATCTTTAAACTAGTTTTTTTTCTACCAGTGGGCCATTAAAATGGCCTGGAAAGAGGTAAGACTTCTATTTTATAATAACTTTTATTTTACCAGCAGGTGAGGCAAATTTTGAAGAGATGAAGCACTAAATTTGATTTAGTTATTTTTACATTATGAAGAAGATCTTTATGCAAAGTTTCATACTCTCCCATGTCTTAAAGGTTACTATGAGACCTCGGTGGAAATAACCATAGACTGGGAGCTGGATGGGCTGAAGGAAAATAAAGTCCCACTTCACAACAAGGTTTTCAAAGACCAAAGCAGCACTTTATCTCCTTCATCTATGACCATGTCATGACCATGGACTGGTCTAATCGGAAAAATGCTTCAAATGTTAGTAACTGAAATACATTAAAAAATGCAGAAATGGCCTAATTTCTGTATTGGGCATAAAATATTATGAATAGTTTCAAGAAGCTGACCCTGGATCTGGTATTAATCCAGCAGGAACTAATTTTTGTCTCAAGTATGAAAAGGAAAAAATGATCAAATAGCTGCTCAAGTCAGCTTAATACAACCACACTTCCATTTACTAGCAGTTCAATGGTATTATGCTCATCTTTGTACATTCTTTATGTTAGCTGTTGATTTATTTTGCTTCCTATTTTGTTGAGCTCTGTAAGGTCATCCAGAACCATTCACATGAATCTAAAATATGGCATGATATTTATTTACTGTCAGTTATTTCTTTGCCAAAATAGAAAATGGCTGTAGACTAAAAATAGATCCTTGCATTATTCCCCACGGTCTATTCAAACTCAAGAAGCTGGAACCATTAATAGAGCCAAATTAAAATGCATACAACTGATAAAATTTGACACATACCACAGAAGTTGAGAGATATTCGTAGCCTGTAGCTTTTAATGACAAAACAAACCAATAAATCATATCAAATTCATATAAACACATTCATATAAACATGTAATAAGAGCATCTATTTACTTGTCCAAACCTTGAGAAAACTAATTTGTTAGTTTCAGCAGTGCACTAGTTGCTGAGTGCTTTGCTCTGCCTTCAGATTTTGATGTATGAACCAAATTCACTGGAAATGAATTGTATGTTGTAAACTTATCTTCTGGATTTTGATTTTCTTTGGCCCCCCAGGCTGCTTGCAAGGATATTAAGATCATTAATTATGGCTATTTCTTTAGACATTTAGGAGAAACTCAGTTCACCTGGTACTCCTGGTTGTTGGAAAGGAACTCTTTGCCATCCAGCAGTCAGTTCTCATGTAGTGATTGCCTGCTTTGCCTCAGCCAAAGCCTGGTACAAAACCCACTTGTGAGCACAGGTGTTGTCTGTAACACACAGACGTAGTAAACATGTTCTCTCTCCCACATGACTTCAGTCCTGATGTACCACTGCAGCTTGGACAGGAGTAATGAACTTCTGCTCCATCATAACAATAGACAAGAGAGAAAAACAGGCCTCCTTTATTTAGGTACATATTTTAGCCAGAACTTTGTGTGTGGTGAAAGAACTGAGGGAAAAATCTCTTATACTTTATCTGTTAGTGGCAGAAAGAACCACAGTTATAGAAAGAACTTCATACAAATTCGCCACTCCAAAATTGCTTAGGGATAGTTTGGGAGTCATTGTAAACTGATACAAAGCAGAAATGTAACAGATTTTAGAAATGAAACAGTATTTGTTTAGAAAAGGACATCTGCACTGTAGAAAAGAATCCTGAATACTTTCTTAGAGGGTCTTAGAGACTATCTTCTCTTTCCGTAGGAACCTCTGCTGCTAAAAATTGCCTTTCATAGGTAGCAAGTGCTAAACAAGATGTAACATCTCTGTGTTTTAGCCTCTGGCAGTTAGTGCATCAGACTTGATGAGGCTGACTGAATTCCCACAAAGCCCTTCCTTGAGGCTGACTGAATTCCCACAAAGCACTTCCTTCTGCCTGACCGTGTCTTCCCCAGGCAGGGCCACACCTGTTGCTGAGGTGCCTATAGGATTCTATCCATGAAAATGAATCCCACAGGCTGTATGGTAGAGAGGAAGGGATGGTTTAAGGTTGCTGTCAGGGTCCATACTGATGGGTGAGGCATGGGACACCAGGCTACTAGTAAAGGTGTGCTGAGCATTTGATTTTGTTATCCCTCATCCAGGCACACGGTTGCTGTGATCTTCAAAGCTGTATCTCTTCTTTACAGTGAAGATAGAGATGCATTTTCATCACAGATAGAGAAAGCATATATTAGTTTCAGAAACTGCAAGTGTAGGCTTCAGTAAGGGGTGTTTGCTAGCCAGGGATTGTCTCTTAAATCCCTTTGATAATTTGGTACTGATGATACTGCATGAAAGACAAATTATATATGTCTTTAAAATGTCAATTTTATCATGTCCATTAACATAGAAAGACTTGTATTGCTTGAGGATATGAACAGCAGCTTACCCCCACAGAAGAAATTACTGGGATCCTCGGAATTGTCCTGTGCTGAAGAGTACATGAATGACTGTGTGACAGGAGGAAGTGCAGCTGGCTCTGTTGGATTACTCCTACTTTTTTTTTTTTTTTTTTTTTTTTTTTTTTTTTTTTTTTTAACTTGCCTATTTTTGATGGATTTTATTCTTGACAATATCCCTGAAGTATTTATGACCAAAATTCTTAGCACATGATTACTAACTCTTGAAAAGTGTCTCCTTCTCAAGAGATCATTAGATGGCTGGCATGGTTGACCACAAAGGCAAGGCAGAAATTTCATTCAGAAATCAAAGGAAAAAGACATGAAGGAGAAAGCTAAAAGGAAAGGGAAAAGGGAGTTTGAATGTGCCTTACATAGGCTTATTGAGTTCACATTTTGTTTGTACTGGGTAACATGAGGAACAGTACTGAACACTGCAGTGAAGCTCCAGGGAGCTTTTTAATTCTTTCCTTGCATCCCAGAATTGATTGTTTTCTGAAAACAGGTACCTCAGGACTCTCTGAGTAGCTTCTAGCTTTTTACCATGTCTTCCTTTGTTTTCACACTAGTGACTCTCTTATTCCCAGACCCAGAAAACCATATGACTCTCGTTCCCTAGTGCATGAACTGACAACTCAACTGCCCCAAATTTTAGTCTGCCTGAATAGCAGGAGCTGATTCTCTCTCCTGCCATGTGCCACTGTGTTCTGATTTACCTGTGTATGAACTGATTTTGCTGGAGGGACATGATTTTATGAAATCTCAAAATTTACAGGCTGAAGGAACAAGAGGCTCTGTCCTGGAGTCCCACTTCTCAGTCTGTGGTTTCACCGCTCAACCTCCCAACTTCTCCTAAAAAAAATTCCTTCCATATATGTGCACCAAGCAAGACCTATTGATTTGCCTCACTGCTTTTCTTTTTAAAATTATACTTTCTTCCTCCCTTTCATACTTCAACCAAAAAGGCATGGATGCCATGCATTAAGCTTTTGGAGGTTAGGGTTAGAGAAAGGCAGTCACTCTTGAAATCTTGTTGTATCATGTTGTTTTGAATGAAAGAACAATGAGAATTTAGCCACTGCAATATGTCTCCCTGTGCTGGGATGAAAAGAGGCTCCATAACTGCACCTCTGAATGTTTGATGCAGAGGAAGGCTAGGAAGGATGGACCTGATGGAGGCATGGACTTGTTCACTTTCTTTACCAGCACTCTGACACCTGCACAAAGTTAAAGAGAAAATCTGTTAAATCCCTCTATCATGACTTGAGACAACCATGTAGCTGCAGTTGCCCTGAAAGGCAATATGTCAGAGTTTCTCTGGATGTCAACATGAATGGCCAGAGCTGTCTCTTTGACATACTGGTGGGGTGTTGAAGGACACTGGGCACTGCTTGCAAGAGATGCAGAGTCAGGTTCTAATCTCATTTGAATCCAAGTAACTCCATTGAATTTGAGTAGTTTATATTTGATTTACACCACTTGAAGACCTAAGTAGAGGTTTCTGAGGCTGTTTATTTTTATAATATAAATTCAATAAATTCAAACTCATCTGGAACAGTCAATGTCTATTGTCAGCTATTCAACTTGCATTGTCAGAGATTTTTACCTTTTTACTGGAACAGTAACCCCAAAACCTTTGTGTTGGCTGGAAACTGTAACATTAAACCCTGGTTCAAATATCCAGGACTTATGTTAGTTCTGTACAAGTCTTTATAGTGGTCTCTGGTGAGTTTAACTAAAGTTAGTAAATGCTGAAGTCTATCTAGTGACTCTCCGGGCACTGTATAGGGCTTCTGCCTGGCAGATGGATTCTATGGAGTTGAAACAGAGTTTAAAAAAGGCAGCTGGGCATTAACTGGGAGGCAGTATGACATGGACTCAGCTGGTCAACAGCAGAGAAGTTTCTAGCCTAAACATACTGTTTACTTATTTTTTTATCTTTTGCAGATTAAAGACAGGGTAGAAAATGAGTAAACCCCCTTAATGATAGGATATATGACAAACAAATAATGCCTCCCAAACAGTCTCAGTGTGCTTCTATTTATAGTGAACTGAGGATCTAGAAAACCATGGAGTAAATCTGTTTTTCTGAGGGCTCTCTGTACTCTACAGTACAACAGAATTTGTACAATAAAAACCAAACAGAAGGTGTTACTCTCCTGGTAGAGCAGGCTTGCTGTGTCTGCATGTCCTATCTTTCCTGTTGCAGATCTAATGGTCATTTTACTCTCCAATATAAGTTAAGATCACTACTGTTGTGGCTTTCAAGTTATTAACAAGTAGCAAAACACATAAGGAAATAAATTTATGTTATATAATATAACTAAGTTATATCCAAGAAGATTTTTACAAGTACTGCATAAAATATGCTGAGAGTAATTTATAAAATTAATAAGCGAATTTTGTTATTTTATGAAGTGATGATTTGAACTTGTGGGCTAAATTTTGTCAACATTTCTCAAGGAATTAAATTTTCTCCAATTTAGGCTGGTGTAACTGAGCAGAATTCGCTCAGTATGTTTAAAATAGAGACAGAAATTACTCATGACCAAAGCACTTCTTCACTACTATTCACATGTGTTCCCTTAGCGTTGTTGCTGCTGTTGTTTTTTTTCTATGGCAGCAAATAAACAAATTAACATAAATATTATTTGGTAGGTTGTTCTGTTTAAAGGTGTTGAGACCATGGAGAGAAAAAACATTAATGATGAAAGCTACATGAAGATCCACCTCCTGCAGACTTTGTGTCTCTGTGATTTAAGCAACCACTCTAAATTATTCTCAAGGTTTCCAGACCAATTTTGTTCAACCTTTAGTTAAAGATCACTTCTAGCAGGCAACCAGTTTTATTAATCGCTTAGGTGGTCATATAAGCCAGTGTGCTCGGTACACATATGTCTTGTAATAACTCTACAGTGACTATAAAACTGCTGCATGTTTTATTATATGATGACATATAGGCAGGAGGGAAGACATTATAGCTGTAGGTGAAGCATATTTCTTGTAGCCTGGAGTAGTGAATGAAACTGATACTCAGGATTTAGAAAGAAAACCCCATCACCAGAGGAAAAATTACAGTGTGGTGCTGCTTTTCTTCCCACCAGTGTTTCTGAGGGAGATCTGCAGTGCAGCCAGCAATTCCAGTCCACAAGGGCTAAAAATAGGTGCCCAGTGCTTGCTGGTTGCAGCACTTCACATCACACAAGCACGAGGGTCCTGGGGGACTGTGGTGAGGCCCCCCATGATCAGCAAGCTGCACTAAGAGGCTGGCATTCTTGCAGGAAAAAAAAATCTTCTTTGTGAATTTCCGGAGCAAGGATGATCCTCCAGGTGCTCCTTTGCCATTCTGCTGCCCCCAGGGAAGATGGGGACGTGGGGGGCATCCAGGCTGGGCACAGGGGTATGGGCTGATGTGTTTGTCTGCACCTCCCTCCAGCCGTGCCCTGGTGCTGGTACTGCTGCCATGGGAGCAAATTGTTGGGTGCATTCAGTGCAGCTGGCCCTCGCCTGATGTCAACCCGCGTGCACTGGCTATAGATGGGTGAAGTAAAAACAGCCCCTGCTTTCCTGTTTACGCACTCAGGCTTCCTCTGAGAATCTTGAATAAAAACAGCTGGGCTTGACAAAATAGCCTTTCTATTTATTGCGTTGGGAGCAAGCATAGTGATGGTGGACAGGGGCTGGGTTGACCTAAATCGCCTGCTCGGCGGCTGTGGGTGGCATGACACCGGGTGGCTTTGCTGAAGGGGGCTGCTCGTGGCCTGCTTGGAGTGCTGGGCCCTGGGTCCAGGGACAGCCCATGCTTACCACACTCCACCACGCTTACAATCCCTTTTGTGAGTGAGAAAAGAGAAGAAGTTCATTTTAGTGGCTTTGTGGTATCCCAGGCTCCTTTGTTCTACCCTGATGAATTTTTTCTTCCAATCCTTCCCAGTTAGGCTGTTAAAACTGGATTTTGGGTGTTTTCCAAGAGCAGTAAAGGAGATGTATTTTCAAATATGACTAGAGAAGCATTTCTATAGATAGGAAGATGTTAGGTCCTGTGTCTTAATAGTCTTTGGGGTAGTGTCTGTGACAACTGCAGTTCCTTAGTTCACTGTGAGAAACAGGACCTAAATTATTCTTAGAGACATGGACACAGGATAAGTGCAGTTGAAAGGGACCTTGGAAGTCATCCAGGCAAAACTTCTGCTCAAGTCAGGGCTAACAAGGATAGGAGGAAATGGCCTGAAGCTGTGTCAAGGGAAGTTCAGATTGAATATTAGGAAAAAGGTTCTTCACACAGAGGGTGGTCAGGCACTGAAACAGACTCCCTGGGGAAGCAGTCACAATATTAAGATTATCAGAGTGTCTACAAGGAGTCTGGACAGTGCTCTTAATCAGATGGTTTACTTTTAGGTAGTTCTGAGAGGAAGAGGGAACTGGACTGGATAATCCTTATGGGTCCCTTCCCACCTGAGATATTCTGTGATTCATTGATTCTAACTTACATCTAGGTCTGATTGCTTGAGTCCAGATGTATCTTAAATACCTCAAAGGATGGAGATGCCACCAGCCTCTCTAAACCACTGTCCCAGTTTTTCACCACCCTCACCTGACCTGGTCAGATTTTCCCTTGTTGCAGCCTTTTACTGCTGCTTCTTGTCCCTTCCCGTGTTCCTCTTAGAAGATTGTGAGTCTTCTCTACAACCTCCCACTATGTAGTTCAAGACAGCAATTAGACCCCTCCTTAGTCCTCTCCAGGTTGAAAGACTCACCTCGTCAAATATCAGCTGCTCCACTTCCCACACCTCTGCTGGAGACACTCCTAGCTGCACAAAATCTCTCTCACAAGTGAGCTCAGTTGAATTACTCAGTTAAATGGGCTCCGTACTCCAGACAGAGACACAAAAGTGCCAAATAGAGTGGACAACCTCCTTCCTTCTTACTACCACCTTGCCAGTGCAGCCAATGCATGGTTAGTCTTTGAAAGATGCACTGATTGTTCATATTTAACTCGTTGTCCAAGACCAGCCGAGCACTTCCTTGAAGAGTTGCTGTCCTCAGTCTGTTCTCCTGCACCAGGTCAGTGTTGGCTCTAGCACACATCTCTGAGGAAAGTTGCTCTTCCATGTCATTCCTTCAAAGTGTTCACTGTTGCTCTCTACGCCTGCCAGCCCAGCAGGCCTTTCACCCATCTCGGAATGTGCCCAGGGTCCATGTCTGCCCAGTTTGTCTCCAGGGCTTGTGCCACGAGGGACTATGGCACAGCCCTGCTCATGTTGAGGTAAATTACATGCACTGCTGTGCTTCCCCACAAAACCAGTCCTCCCACTGCAGAGGGCAACTGGGTCAGCCAGGCAGTTTGTCATTGGTAAATTTATGTTGATTTCTTCCAGACACCTTCCCCTCCTTCCTAAAAATGACTCCTGTGAAGATTTCTCTGTAATCTTTACCAGAACCAAGGTAATTCTGACCATTCTTCATTACTCCATCTCCTTTAGTTTTTGAAGTTATTTTTGACTGATTGTAATTTTCTTTGTGTATGGGAATTCTTGACTTCTAGTAGTCTGGACTAAGATGTAAATATGGGGCCTAGAACTTAAGGAATCCGTCAACTATTCCTTAGGGTTATCCATATTCCCTAAAAACTAGTGTTTCTAATTTTTGGGTGTTTGGCAAGATACCACTACACATTAGAAGACAGATAGCTTTCCATTTCTTTATTTACCAGAGACAGGATAGCAACATAGAAATAGAAAAATTTGAAAATAATAATAATTTATGTCAAAATTAGTAGAGTATATCTCAAAATCAGAATAAAATTGTAATTCTGTACATCCCAAATGACGTGTCTAACTATTAAAGCACTTCAATGTATTTTAAAGTGTAAGAGTTTATACAGCACGGCTCATTTCAAATTAAAGATTTTGATGGTATTTTGATGGATTTTAAACTAAAAATGTGTGTCTAATTTTATAAATCAGAATGTCTCACCTGTGAGACAGACAAAACCCCCGAACTTTATTGTTTGAACAGGAACAATACTATTGAAAGAACCTAGTAATAAGTCAGTGTTAGTGTGTATAAGCCACACAGCAAAGGGCAAAGACATACTCATTCATTCACCAGAAGTCAGGTGATCTATTCAAGGAAACAAGATTTTTGGTGTCTCTGAATGGAGAAAAAAAGGAAAAAAAAGTTCACCTGCCTCTTCTGTCTCAGGTTAAATTGTGAGATTTTTTTCTGCAGTGCTGCCAGTTTTGACAATTTCATTTCAAATGTGTAGAATGTAGCACTGGGCATGGTGTCTCTATATGATCAAATGGCCATCCAATGGGCCAAAACCAATTGCAATCAAGTTGAATCAAATAAATTAAAAAGTGAGAAACATTACCATAGTAAAAAAGTATCCTTTTTTATTTCATCTCATTGCTGGATTTCATTGTTCATTTGCTGTTGTTCCAGGCATAAGCCATTTGGCTTGCATACACGTCTGGCCCACATTCCTGCAAGAGGTCTGCATTTACTACAGTGAGAGAGTCCATCAAAGAAAAAGAGAGACATGTGAAGAGAAGATTCTTGGAAATTTGATGATTGGAAAAATGATAGTTCTTGCCAAGGATTTTTCTGAAGACTGGAAAAAACAACAGGACTGGGACCAGCTATCTGTGGGGTAAGGGAACTTTTAGCGTTGACGTCTTCCATTCCTCAGAAAGACACAAATTCCAACCCATTAATCTCTGGTGGGGTCAGCAAGGTCTCCTGCTGTTCATAGTGCATCGGCAGTCAAAAATATTCTCAAAACATTTCAGTAGGATTTGAGAGCTCTATCCAAAACATTTTTAAAAATGTCATCTGACAAGTAATATTTTTAGCACAGCCTGATACTTATTAAAAGCTTAAGTTGAACAAGGTATCACGAGTTAAGAGTTTACAAAAAAGCTGAAAATCTTTCTAGTTGTAACGAACAAAGCCACTGACATTTCTACTAAATATTACAAGGTATTTATTAGCAATAATGATAATAACTTTATAAATCTAGACAGTGTGTGACAACAGGCACTGGTTTAAGGAAAAAAATTACTTTGAGCTATAGTAAGAAGAGGCTTCTCAAAACCTTGGCCTCCTTGTTTCATGCATAAAATTTCACCTCTCTGCTGGTAAAGAACAGCTCTTGTCCAACTGTCCAAAAGAAAAAGAAGACAGAGGCCTTGCTCAGATGATTGAGCCCTACAATGACAAAGATGGATGATGTTTCTTCCGTGCCTGAGAGGAGGAACTGTAAGGAACACTGCTGGTCTCATGTTCAAATGGTATGAAATAGGCTATTGAAATCATCAATAACATGGACTACTGTTGCCACTTAGACTGTTGAACTTTCAGAAATGTTTTTAAGTTTCTCCCAGTAGTTGCAAGGTTTGGATACTTTCACTGAGGTTTTCATGCATTCACAGCATTCCTAGTATTTTAGGAGTGGCAGGAGCTTCTGATGAAAGTCTGTCTGTTGGCACAACTGGGCCCTGTCAGCCTCCAGTAGCACAGTGCTGTCACCAGGATGCTTTCTGTCATTAATACCACAGCCCAGGTGATAATTAGTTTTGCCCTTGGGTTCTGTCAGTTTAGCAAATGTTTATTCACACTGAAGCATTTTTTACTGCCAGAGAGCTCAATTTTCAGACTAATCTCAATTTTCTATTATTTTTAGCAAGTTTTGAGTAATTGTTTTCTGAGAACCACAATTATTCCTTTCAAAAGTTGTATATGTAGGGCTCCAACAGTACACAAGATATCCTAAGACAGGAGGACAGAAGGTGCCTGCTAATCTTTTCCTGTAATTTTCTTGATCCTACAGTGCCTTGTACTGCTGAGGAAATGAGACAGTGAGCCAAAACCGTCTCCCCAGGGAGCTGCCAAAAAGATGCTTTGTCCCTGAACTGTGAAGATGATTTTTTTTTTAAATTTCTTGCTCCTGTTTAAAAAATTATGCTCAGGCTTGTTGAGCCTTCTCTATTTGGTGCAATGATCACAACATGAACCAATCAGACATTCACAATAAGGGGAAGACAATCGTGTGTGATTACTCTTTGCACCATTGCAGGAATAGCTTTGGCCTGTCAATGCTTGTCTTGCAGGGTTTGGGCAGACTGCAGTGCAGAAAGCAGTGATGAACATCTGAAGATGAAGTTGTTTGACACAGAATTGCACATTCACGCATTCACAGGACAGTTGATGTTGGGTGGGATCTCTGGAGATCACCTAGTCCAACTCCTCTGCTCAGAACAGCATCATAGGAGGCTGTCCAGGACTGTGTCCACTTGGGTTTTGAGTACTTCCAAGGATGGAGTCTCTATAAACTTTCTGGGAAACAAGTCTGAATACTGGATACTGCTGAGAAGAACCTGGCTCCATCTTCTTCACCTCCTCTCCTGCTGATAAACTCCACCAAGCTTTTTCTTTTCTAGGCTGAACAGTCCCAGCTCTACCATCCTCTCTTTGTATGACAGATGCTCCTGTGCCTTAATCATCTCTGTGGTCCTTCCCTGGAGTCACTCCAGCATCTAAGAGACTCTTTTGTGCTGGGAGCCCAGGCTTGGATCCAACATTCCTGCTGAGTCTCACCCATGCTGAGAGAAGGGAAAGGGTGACCTCCCTCAGACTGCTGACAACATTTTCCTAATGCCAAGCAAGATGCTGCTGGCTTCAAGGACACATTGCTGGCTCATGTTCAACTCGGTGCCACCAGGGTGCCCAGATCTTTTTCTACAAAGCTGCGTTCCAGATGGTCAGACCCCACTTGTATTAGGGCCAGGACTTGGGATTTCTCTTTGTTGAACTTCCTAATACTCCTGTTGGTGCATTTCTCTACCCTGCAAGGTCCCTCTAAATGGCAGCATGTCATGCTCATCTGGTGCACCAGCCACTCCTCTCAGTTTAGTATTGTCTGAAAACTTACAGAATGTGCATTTTGTCTCGTGATCCAGGTCATAAATGAAGACACTAAACCCTATGGGCCTCAGTACCAGCCCCTGAGGCGCTCCACTGGTGATTAGCCTCCATCTGAGCTTCATGCCACTGATTCCAAATGTTTGAGCATGGCAGTTGAGCCAGTTTTCCACCCATCTTGCTATTCACTCATCTAGCAAGTGTTTCACTTCGTCAATAAAGATGTTATGTGAGACAGTGTTGAAACGCTTGGTAAAATCAAGATTAAAAACCTTCACTGCTTTCCCCTGATCCACCAAGCCAGTCATTTCATCATACAAGGCTTTCAGGTTGGTCAGGCATGTTTTCCCCTTTGTAAGTCCATGCTGGCTGTTTCAAATCACCACTTTGTCCTTCATGTTTTTAAATGGCTTCCAGAAGTATTAGATCCCTCACCTTCCCAGCAGCTGAGGTGAGGCTGGCTGGGCTGTGGTATCACAGATCTCCTTGCCCTTCTTGAAGATAGAAGTGACATAATCTCCCTTCAGCTGTCAGGATCTTTTGTTGCTTGTCATGACCTTTCAAAGACAATCAAGACTGACCTTCTCGTGACATTGGCCAGGTGTCTCTGCACTTGTGTGTTTGTCCTATCAAGTCTCGTGGTCTTGTTTATGTTTACTAATCTGATCCTTGTCTACTGTGTGTAAGTCTGCCTTGCTCCAGATTGTCCTTCTAGTCTCATGGCCTGGAATTGCATAAGGCTGCTCTAATTGGTAATAATCAAGGTGGACAAGCCATTGAGAACTTCCAGATCCTTTATCTCCAGGTCTCCTGCCCCCTTCAGCAGCAGGACCACATTTTTCCTAGTTTCCCTTTAGCTGCTCATACACTCCAGAAACCCTTTTAGTCACCATTTATGTCTCTCTTCAAGTTTAATTTCTCATTTTCTTTGGTTCCCAAAACCCTGGTCATGCACATGCAGACAGTGTCTCTGTAATCTTGAGTCACCTGCCACTGCTTCCATCTTGTGTACACTTATGCACAGTGACAATTCATGTCTCCACCCCTCCCCTCTCCTTCCCTGCTGCTTGGCAGGCAGACAGCTAGGCCACTGCCAGAATTGCTCAAAGATGTAAATGGTTTGGCTGTCGTATAAGGCACTTATCTTTAGGTGACTACCCCACACTGCAGCAGCAGAAGCTGCAGCCAGCAATTGAGTTTTGAGGTCTTGACTAAAATGCCTGCAGTTCCCATCAGTGACTAAGCACTGGATTTTGTTTTCACTAGCTCAAAGTCAGAATCTCAATTACTGTGTAAAGTGCTGTGCTCTTTTCCCATGCTGATGGTTTGATATCCAGATTTAAGCCCCAAACACATTTTCAGAACTTGGCAGGTGTAATAAAGCAGTGGAGACGGCTTTAACTGTGGCAAAGATATCAAACAAAACTGGCATGTGGAGGACAGGAAGCACATGAATATTTCAAAGGCAATACTAATGCTATTGCTGGTCACTGTCTTTTGATACATCTTTGTTAAACTTTGAATAGCCTGTGATTTTGCTGGCAGTGAAGTCTTGTCTTAATAAAGCGAAGGGAACAATATGCTATACTGGCACTGTTCATCTGTTGGGGAGTCTCAGCTTTTCCCTCCATCGGTTTCTTTCAGAAGTTAATTGTCAGAACAGCACTTATGACATTATCCATTTATTACCGTGCTTCTTGACTCTGTTTTCCTTACTAACAAGGCCATTTTTGTGAGCATTTCCATAATGTCATGCAACACTTAAACCCCTCTGATTCCAAAGAAGCAAACATAACAATGAACTGGTTAATACCTTCTATCATATTACTCTGTGAAAAAAATGCCATTTGAATGCAGGCTAAGAGGCCTCAGACACAAAATGGGCCAACCAGATATGAGCAAGTCAATGTAGAGAAAAGAAACAGAATCATGGAATCACGGGATCAGAATAATTTGGGTTGGAAGGGACCTTTGAAACTCAATTAGTCCAAGTCCCCTGCACTGAGCAGGGACACCTTCAGCTGGGTCAGGTGTGATAAGCAGGAGAGTCAAGGCACAGACTTCATTTTGATGTCTGGATCTCATGACTTGCCTGCGTCCTGTGACAACCTCGGCGGCTGTAGGTGGGGACAGAAGAGGTGACTGTCAGGTGTTCCCCGTGTTTTTGGCCATGGTTGCTGGAGTGCCTTCTGGGCCAGCAAGATCTGCAGCTCCTGCTGCCACTTCAATTGCTGCCATCTAGTGTCACCTTGTGGGAGGACAAAAAGCAAAGGTTGTGCCTGTTCTCGTTGTGACGAGAACAGGGAAGATGCTCTCCTTTTGACTTCAGGATCAAGTTGACTAGCAAGTGTGATTTCAGCCATGGGACAAGCTAGCCTCACACAGCTTTTATCTCTATTTTACCTGCTAGCTCGAGGCTAGAGCAGTTATCCAGGAACCTGGAGTTATAGACACTCTTTTCTGCTAAAGGGACTTGAACTCACATTATCTATTTCCCATGAAAGTGCCTTCAATAGTAGCATAAGCACTTCCTCCTTCTAACCTATTTCTTGTCCTGCCATATGTGATCACCCTCTTTTCACTTCTAGGGATGCCACCACAGTGCCTTGGATTTGCTGTCTTGGTTCTGTGCTGTGCTAGTAATTTGGATCAATACTAAGGTGATTCTTTTTACAGGTTTCCTGAGGCAGCCAAGATTTCTGGTGTCCTCTCTCTCCTGCAGTATTCCAAAACTGGGACCGGATCCATCTACTTCTTGGAATATTGGTAGGGCAATTGATTTGCTCATTCTGGGTATGTAGTTACCAACAACATGCAGGAACATACTATAATGAAAGGTTATCTGAAACAACCAGATGATCCTGTAAGTGCTGTAATATCTTAAGAAACAGCCTGCTCATTTGATAGTATTTTTTTCCATTAGAATGTGATTCTCAAAAACTGTATTTTTCCTTATCACAGTATCCTAACTGATGAAGAACTTATAGGGAATATTTGAATTGTTTTTGCTAATGGATACAGTGGGGTTTTAGGGTAGAGTCATAGGTCCTCAGGCTATGACTGGAATTTTTTAGGTACAGGGATCCTGTGTGTGCAGTAAATACATCTATATGTGTATTGTCTAGGGTATTAGCAGAACTATTCAAGTGCAAGTAAATATGGGAATGTTATGTTGAAAATCTCAGTTATTTCTAATTGATGAAAATACCCTGGTGTTTATACAAACCTACACAGTGACTCACAATGAAATGAAGTCAGCAAAATACCAGACGTTTTTACATCCAAAACAGAGACAAGTGCCATATGTTCATAAAATACTTTTCTCCTTAGTAAATGTTTATGAAGAAAATGAATGGATAATTTCCAAAAAGAGAGACTTGTGTAATACTATTTTCAGATAACAGAAGTATTTTTCATTTAAGATTTTTTCCTTTTCATTTGCTTATTTTCATTGCAAATCAGATGACACACAGCTGTATCTACTATAGCACTGGTAGATATAACTTCATTGTGGTGCCTGAATACCAATACAGCAAAAATTACAGGAAAACATTTTTCTCTGCAGACCAGAACCCCCTGGGTGTTACTGAGTGATGGCCCAGGATCTAGTGCCCAGGGTCAGACAGAATTGTACCCAACAGGTGTTGAGCCTGGTGGAACCCGATGTGGAAGACACTTTTCACCTCAAATCTTAGTCTTGGCAGATAGCAAATTCAATAGCAGCTGAGCCCTCTAAGGACATGGTAAGAGCTACTGCTTCTCCCTCAGTTATGGGGAATTGGGTAGAAGCAAGTTTAGTTTTAGTCCTGACCTGATGCTAAATATTCTCTTACAGAGCTTTTCTGCATTAATCTGGAGTTGTATCTTTTCTTTAATTGCTTATGGATCCTTTAGTAATGAGGATACTAAGCTACTGATCAATGTTGAAAGTATCAGCAGATAGACCCAAGCTGATTCTACAGGTAAGTAGCAAGTGTTTGCTTTCTTTTACAATATAGGGACAAGGAATCATTAAATGAAACTAGTAGGGGCAGTTTCAAGGCAAACAAAAGGACAAAGTTTCATTGAGAAAGAGAGTTAAGCTGTGGAATGCTGTGATGAAAAACACCATGGCTGTTAAAGGTTTACATGGGTGCAAACACAACTGAGCACATGCATTGGAGTAAAAGGTCTACCAAGAGCTGTTAAAGGGATAGATACATTCCCAGACTAGGAAATCCCAAGGCTTGTTTTCAAGTCTGTGCCTTGTTTTCATACTCTTCCCTTTACATCAGTTCCTGGAGCTGAGCAATAGGCTGGATTGACTTGTGGTGTGAATATGTCTATCTATTCTTAGTGTAGCTACATGTTTGAACTTTGTTTTCCTGCCAATAAAGATGGCAAAAAGCAGCTCACATTCGATTCTGAGCAGTCCTCAGTAGCCTGTAGTGGATTCCAGGTAGCAGGAGAGTTGCAGAATATAAGGAATACAACATGGTGTGCAATATGAGAGGGTTATGATAGCCCTCCTGGGAAATAAAAGAATAAGGACAAATAGTTTTTTAATTTCATCTGTCTGGGAGAAGAATTATTCATTTGACTGAGTAGCAGACTTTTATAATCTGAAAAAATACACCACCTATTTTTGTTTCAAAATAGAAAGTCACAGAAAAAATCCACGTAGACATGTGGGTTCATCCAGATTCTTTGCTGGAGCTGAGAAATAATTTTACTTAGTTCTTAGATTCAAGAAAAGCTATTGCAGGTAATCATACTGTTAACATTTTAATTTTCTTTGAAGGTACTCAGCCAACCACTAAGCTTATTTGTTTTCTTTGACTTGGATATATTTTTGACATCTGCAACTTGATGGTTTTCCTGTGCCACTGTTCACTTGGGCCAATATAAAGCATCCTCAGTTATTTTCTAATATTTGAATAATTGTGTAGAAGGGTAAGGGATGGGTTTACCACCCTTTCCTGTTGTACTGGAGAATTTGATATCCTGTGGCCTGTACACAATATCACAGCTAATATTCAGAGCTCCTTGCTTAGATCATAATGAGGTAGGAATTGTGCCTTATGGGTTGCCCTACACAAATTGTCTGATAATTTATCATGGTCTCAGTGGTAGCTCTGGAAATCACGACCCATGTTTTGTTTGCAAATAGGTTTTTCTTAATCAGACGTGGAGGCAAACAATCAACCTGGACCTTTGTGTCACAAACTTAAGGGACTATGTTTACAATCAGTAGATCTTCCAGGTTTTTATTCCTTTTGTAAATTTGTAAGCTGAAATTTGGTTTCCACATTTGTGAGACACAGGAAAAGACAATGTTTATCAACTCCCTTTTGTTAGCTAGAGCTGATAAGGCATTTATAGCTGGCTGACATTCTGTCTACAATCCACTAACTTGATGCCTTTATATAAATCCAGCATTCAACAACAGAGTGCTGGCATTTGCACACATTTCCAGGTGTCAAACTTTATATGGTGATCCCCAGTCTTTATTGGTCAAGACCTAGGTCTGTTCTGGAGCCTGTGTTGGTCCTTCTAGTGCAGAGATTCTTTAGCTCTTGCAAGTTCTCAAAGTTGTCGTGCACCCACTGGGCTGCTGGCAGGACAGCCCTAGCAGGATGCTGGTCCTTGCTGCTGGAAGAAGCTCTCCATCCCAGTGACTGCTTCAGGCTTCCATGCTCTGGTGATCACAATCCTCTTTGCAATCAGCCTATAGCCTTGTTCATTGTGCACTGCAGGGAGCAAGGGCTATTCCCTCTTCTTCATGTTTTCCTTTTGGTCTGTCTTTTCTAATTTTCTAATGTATTTACATAAATCTTTAATTCATATATTTCCATAATGCAGAGTAGGTCAGTATTGCAAGCTTTGAATTTCACCTATTTAACTTATAGGAGTTTTTTTTCCAAAGCTAATGAAATGGGTTGTGGCATCCTTTTAGCATGTACACCTTTTCAGAGCTTGATTTTAATAAAAGTAAATATTTTATTGTGGTTTTTGCCATTTTTCATGCCGGTAGTTCTGTTGTTATTGTCTTGTATCCATACCGTACATGTTAACCTGGGACTGTATGTGTGTAGAGACCTATAACAGAGACCTATAATCTTTTGCTATTCTTGTAGGTTGCTCTGAATGCCAAGCATTATCTTAATTTCCTATGTTTGACACCATGGCAAATTTTACATATAGGAGATTGTGGGGTTTTAAAAATTTATTTTTTTGGTTATGTTTTGTTTTTGTTTTTTGTGGGCTCAGTGGGAGAAAGAACTGCTGTTTCAGCATGTCACGGCACATAAACCACTCTCTTCAGCAGGTATTTCTGCACAGGCTCCTACCCTGTGGAGAAGAGAAAGCAACCCAAGAGTGTTC
Organism: Prinia subflava; assembly: GCF_021018805.1. Taxonomy (NCBI): domain Eukaryota; kingdom Metazoa; phylum Chordata; class Aves; order Passeriformes; family Cisticolidae; genus Prinia; species Prinia subflava. The sequence continues at coordinate 35,714,096 of NC_086249.1, forward strand.
ACCCTGCACAGCCAAAAGCAGCCTTCCTTTGCATGCCCTGTGGCACAGCTGCTGCTCAGCCAGTGGTGGGCTGGGTATGCTCTCTTGCAGAGCCTCCAGAAAATGGGAGCACTCCAAAGCAATTTCTTAAGCTATCTACTGACTCATTTTGTCTCCCCTCTGGTCAGAACAGGCAGTAATGTCCGACTTCAAAGGCGGCTCCTAACCTGGGCTTCATTTCTTCATTTCAAGCCCAGTGGAAACAGGACAAACCAGGCTGAGGAAGAAAAAGCCTGTGTCCTCCCCCAGGTTGCAGCAGTAGCCACCATCCACATTTAATGTGGGACAGAGAACTGTTCTATCCCAGGATAACGCCACGGTACCCACAGTGTGCACCTACAGCTCCTCCTGCTCCTTCTGCAGCCCACCTGAGTCTCTGGTGAGGACCACATCCAGCTCATTACAAACTGGGGTCTTCAGGCCTGCCAAGCCCAAAGGCTGGCCTCCCTCCATACATTTGGACTGTCTTGATAGACATCAAGCTCATCACAGTCTTGTGGATGGATCTGGAATGGAGAAAAAGAGAAGCTGTTTTCCCATGGAAAACATGGTTCTGCAAACTCTGAATTCACTGTGCACTACCTGAATAGAAAGGCCACATGCAACTAAAGGGAATATGAGAAAGGCAGAGAGTCCCCTGACTTGTTTTCAACTTGGTCTCTGCCTTCCTGCTTTTTTTTTTAATGGGAATATGTGGTGCTGTGGGTTGGGAAATAAGCAGATTTAGCTGGAAGGAACAGATCTGGTTCTTTAGTCTCACAGCACAGCAACGCTTGAATAAACACGAAATGTCCCTGGGAAGAGCCCTCCCGAAGCTCCTGCCAAGCGACAGACGCGTGAGTTGAAAGGTTGCAACGAGGGAGTCAAGCAGAAGGGCACATTCATTAATGCAGAATGCAAGGAGAAAGCAGGGAGAAGCAGTCCTTGAGGAGGCAGAAGGAAGACTTGATACTTTCTTAGCAATGAAGTACTGCCACTGGGAAATATGGCAGCATGCTAACAAATTTTTTTTTGTGGTTTTTTTTGTTGCCTGTTTTTTTTCATGGTTAGAGAAATTTCCCAGAAGTTTGGTAGAGGAGGGAATATTCATAGCTTTGGCAGGACTGTATATAATTATATAATACTATTATAGAGCTATACAATGATACAATATATTATTATCATATAATACTTTTCTTGTATGTTGTACTGAGAGGAGGGGAATTTTAAAAGCTTACTACATTGCTACATCCTTTCTGCATGTCTTGTTCTTGCTGTAGAGATGAGGTAGGAGACACCTCACCCAGGTATGTTGCACAGCATCAGGTCTTTTTGGTCACAATTGTTGCTAATTCCCACCATTAGTTAGTAAAGTGATCTCAAGTCTTAGTCTCACACTAGAAGGGAACTGGTGGGAGGGTATGCAAAGTAATGAAAGTGAGTCTGGTTAACTTCAGAGAAAGCTGGGGTGAGGCCAGATCCTATGTAGCAGGTAGTGTTCTCAAAACAAGTGAAAGCTTTTAAGGCAGGAGCTTGTGAAATAGAATGAGACTTCTTTTCACTTCCACTGCAAATTTTATGTACATCTAATCAGTGTCATATTGCAGTTCTTTGCTCTGAAAAGCAAGATGTCCTTGTGTTGCAGGTCCAAGCCTTGCACAGCAGTTACATGCTTGGCAAAATGAAGGTACTGTAAGACTCTCTGTGTTTTAGAGATCTTTCCAGGTCTTGGAAAGCCTTGAAATTTTAAATGCAAGCAAACCCAGATGGCCTGGATGTGTCACCAGTCAGCATGGGCTCTTGAAGCTACTTGTTTTGTTTCTGAGTTGAGTACTAAGTGTCTTCCTTTCCTTCACTATGTACTCCCTCCTGTCACTAGCCCCATCATCTGGTCTTCATCTGGGGGCTTCTGAAGGAACCAACAGGATGCAACCATGTTTCTCTTCCCATGGTGTCTGCTCAGGGTGATATTTCTCCACTTGATGCTTTGGCGGCTTCATGTCCCAATTTTCTTCTGTGTTTTAAATAGGCTGAAGAGGATCTCATCACAAGTTAACAGCAGAATTCCCTGTTGACTCTTACAGGATATACCCACTCTGTCTGGAGAATGCAAGGAGTGAAGGCAGAAGCTAGAACCTCCATGGTCAAAAGGTGGCTTTAATCCTGTTAGATTAATCTACACCACTTTGATAAATTTGTGAATTTATCACAAAGCTCTGATTTTTTGCTTCTGGAGGTTCAGCATTTGATACTTCTGAGGATACTGAATGACCAACGCATGCAAACTTCTGACATTTGCTTGCCCTTATGTGGTTTTTTTTCCCAAATACAAATCTACTGTCTTACTATATGTATATATTCTACTGGAATCTTGTAACAGCTATGTGTTTATGAGCAAGAAAAGAAGGAATAAAATTTTGCTCAAAGAGAAGAGGAGGAAAAAGACAGTTTTCAGTAGCTCATGACCGTATCCAGAAAGTTTTCTTTAATCAAAAGGTGCCCATGATTACACAGTGCATTATACTTCTTCTGCATTACTGAAGGTCATTATCTAAGACCCAACATTGAATAAATAAAGTGGCTCGTTGAGGGAGAAGATGGGTATGACCTGCAAGCACTAAAGAATCTCAGTAGACCTCTGCGGATTTTACTGAACTTGCAGGGATAGTTTGGAAATAGTCTTGCCCGTGCTGCTATTTAACATAAGAAAAGACTCATAGCTGCAAAATGTTTAGGGAGTTGCACTGAGTCATGTACAGAAGAGAACTCTCAATACAAGATGTCCTAAGCTAAAGTCTTTCACAACAGACATGCAAGTGCAAGGGTGGGTTATGAGGCAAGTATTGATGCTAGCATGAAAACACGGTATGTTGCAATAGCAGGAACTTCCAAATAAATTTCATCTCCTACCAAAAAGTAATTTTTTTATGATGCAAACAGCTGATAAATCTTAGACAACATTAATCTAGATGTAGGGCCAGGAATTAGACACAGTTCCCTGTGCAAATGGATCAAACCCCACAGCATTAGCATGCAGATGGGGCACAACACTGACTTGAGAGAGAATTCCAGAGGAGAGGTATGAAATCATGCAAACTTCCAGGTCTTTGATTATGAATAAAATACGAAAATTGCTCACCAAGCGAAGATAGCCATCATGTTGAAAATTTTAGCAGCAATTGGATTGCTTACAATCACAGAGGGCGTGTAGAACCAGAAGATATATTATTCTACCCATTTGGGACACTCTACTTAGATACACAATATTTAAAACTTTCAGGTGTTGAGAACACTGAGAAAACTTATTTTTAGAGAAAAGTAATGTGAGGCCTTGAAAACTTGAGAATGTCCAGAAAAGACATGCTCCCTAGGAGCATGTTTCCTAAAATGTTTGTTAAAAGCTTATTTTAATTTTAAACCTTCCTATCCTATCAAAGATTTATTTGCACATCCAGAATTAGGTACTTAGGCATTTTCTTAAGAAGTTTCTTCTTCTCATTTTCTTCTCATCATCGCTACCAGTCTATCATGATTTCCATCCAGATGTAGGTAAAGAGCTTGTCTTAGGCCTCTGAACATTTTGCCACTGAACATAGGAAACCAGAAAACTGCAAAATCCTGTAAGTGTCCTATTATAAAGCACTTATGTGTCCATCTTGTGCCTGAACTTCCTCCGTGAAGTGCTTCTGGTGAAATAGCAGGAGCTTGATCTCTTTCAAGAAGGACTGACAATTAAAAGGCTTCATTCCACCCCAAACTCTGGTTCTGTGGTAAAGGCAAGTCTTTCTAGCTGAAGAAAATTCCTTTGCTCGGAGTTGGGGAGCTGACTGCCTCACTCAGATCAAAATACTTTCCTGAAATTTCTGCATCACTTTGTTAGGTACTTGAGTTCCAGGAGAAGATTGCATAAAAAGCCTTGGAGTCCAGGGTGAACCAAACTCCAAAATTACTTGATTCCATGCCTTTTGATTCCCCTGAGATGGTTTGTGCTGGCTGGGCAGTTACCTTCTCCTTCAAGACTGTTAGCTGCAGAAGTATCCTTCAGAAGGAGGCTGGATTTCCTTGAGCTCATCCTACTTTCTAACTACAGAGAGACATGTGAGTTTTGATGACAGACTGCAGCTCTAAGCACTCTAAGCAGAACTTTAGGTAAAAAAAAAAACAAAACTTAACCTTCAAGGGGTATTCTGTAAATGTGACAAGACAACAAATTTAATTTGATTTCACTTTTTCTTCCAGAACATGCCTTGATTACAAAGGAATATTGAGAAGAGTGGAACAGCTTGACCCTTCTGCAATTCTTAGATCAAAACTCTGGCATGATGTTTGAACAGAGGTCTCTTGTGGTAGCATACATTTTATGCTGCCTGGCACGCTGTTGCTCTTTGTTGGGCAAAATACTCAAAAAAACCAAAGGCCATATTTGTCTGACAACACTCCTGTGAAGTAGCCTACCTTAAGCAAACAACCTTGCTAGGGCCTGATCAAAAGCCTGCAGAAGTCAGCGATGGGCTTTAGCCCCTTGCAGAGCCCTTGCTGCCCTGCCCAGCTCGGTGCTGGAAGGGTGCAGCTCCCTGCTCAGGTGTGCACCTGCTGCATCCTGGCCAGTCCCTCCACACAGAAATCCACTTACCCGTGTTTGCTGCCTTGCTGTGGGACAAGCTCTAACAAGCCTTCGACACTAACTGGCTTTTCATGGCCGGAGTTCAAACATACAAGATGAAGCATACCCCATGTAGTCAGGCTCTTTCTACTCTTTAATCAACATCTTTCTTTACTTCTCTGTCTAATTTCACCCTTTTTAATTTACTGTGTAAAACAATTACACATTTTTGCTTTCTCTAGTGTACAGAGATACATTTCCTCTAATTACAGCCCCCCAATATCCTAAGAAAGATTCTATGTCATTTTTTCAGTGACTGTAACCATTCTTTAGCTCGGGAATGAAAATTCAGCTGTGACCTTACATGTGGACTATTCCTAATATTAGGGGTCTAGTCTTCTTTACAGTGTGACCACTTTGCTAGTAAAAAGAGGTTAGAAGAAAGGGAGATTATACCCTGATGAAGGATTGCCAATTCTCACACTATTATTATGAGTCTCACAGTATTTTGCTTGAAGTCGTAATTCCTCAAGGCAGATGCCTTAGTGAAGGTCTCAGCTTTCTTTCTTTTCCCCTTTTTCCTTTTTTTTTCTCTCTTTAATTTCAAGGGAATATTTCTAGCTCCTAAATTTATAAAGATAATTAAAATTTCATCCTGATCTAGCAGAATCAAGAGGCAAAGAAGAGCACTTCAGAAAATTAATTAAATCCCAAGATTTTCTAACCAAGCTTATGAACTAGTCCCATTTCCAGAATAAAGGACTGATCATATCAAGAGACAGGGCAGTCTACCAAGCTTTTAAAGACAAACAATTGTTGTGAGTTTATTGACTGTTATTAGCACATGTAACTATTTTAATATCCTTCATCTTAGTCCTTCACCAAGTTCTTAGGATGATGACCTTGGCTAGATCTTTGTGTTGATACTGTAATAAAAATAAAACATGTAGAGCTTGGTAACACTACCTATACTTCAGTTTTCCTAACATTCTGTATTTTAGTGTCTGTTTTTTGTTTCATATAATTTGCCAGATTAACTTTTCAGTCTGTAATTACTCAGGTGTTTGCCTGGGATAGAAGGAACCTTTTTCTGAGTAAAATTTTATCTGAAGTGGTTCTCTGCTTCCTAGAACAGGTCGAGGGGAAAGAGGTCCTTTGAAAACAGTTTGCATGAAACAAGTTGAATGGTTTTGCTGACAATTGCTGGCATTTGCCTGCTTTGCACCAGAGGCCAGGACATGGTCAGGAAACAGGCACTGCTTCCAGAGGTGGCCTTGTGCTGTCCCTGAGAACTCTCTTCAAATCTGGCCCAGTTTTGAGCCCCCACAAATCACAAGGTCACAAATGTTTGCCCAACCTTTGGTTAAAAACCTCCGCTGCTATTCTGGAGCCTCTGAAAGTGTATTGTGCTAGTACTTAACTCTTATTAGAGGGGTTTTCCTGATATCTATCTAGAATCTTCCTTGCTGTACAGTAAGCTAAATTCTTCTTGTACAAGGGTGAATGGACATAAAGATCAACTGATCTCTCTTCTCTTGAGAGCAACCTTTTATGTAGTGTAAGACTGCTATCATGTCCCTATTCAGTCTTCTCATTTCTAGACTAAACAAACCCCATTCCTTCAACCTTTTCTCATAGTTCCAGTTTTCTAAACCTCTTATCATTCTCATTGCTCCCCTTTTGGCTGCTTTCCAGGATATCTGCATGGGCTCTTTGCTGTGCAGTGCCCCAAAATGGACACCGGTGCAGTAACATATTGTAGAGTAAGTACTGCTCCTGCATCGTATACAACATTCCTTCCAATATCACTCAGAATTAAATTCTCCTTTGTTTTTTATCAGCATCAGTTTATAAATGGATATTTGATTTGTCCTGCACCATGGCCTTCCTCTTGGTTTTGTTGCCTGCTCCTTTAATCCTTATTTTACTAGCATTTTACTTCTCCTTCCTAAATATAGGGCAATACATTTATCTTCACCAATTTAATTTGGTTAATTTTAGACAATGCCTCCAATTTATCAAGTTTCAGTTCTAATCCTAGCCTCTTAAAAGCTTTCAGCTACCTCCAGGTTGACATTGTCTGCAAATACTACACATTTTCTCTCTTTTTCCATTATCCAAATCTTTAACAAAAATATCAGATAGACTAAACATTGCAGAACCTGGTTAGACCACACTTGAAATCCCTTCCCAGCAGAATATCAAGTAGCAAAATTACTTTCTATGCACCCTTGGTGGGTGTGTGACTTTACATGTTCTTGTTTTCAGTAGCAGCAAGAATGTCAAAAGCAGAGAGCAGGAGGCAAAATTCCTGGCCCACAAATCCACCTGTCAGCTGCTGCTGCTGCTGGGATTGTGCAGAAAAGCCCCCCAGGAAGAGAAGTGGCAGCTCCTGTGGGTATGTGAGGGAAAGCAAAGGAAGTACAGAAGACCAGGGAGTACAGACAACCTGTGAGAGGCTGAAAGGCTGGTTTGGAACCAGGGTACATTTTAATGTCTGTGCAGATGCTCCAGGGATCAGGACCCACCCATCTGCCCTGGTGAGGCACACCTGCAACCTGCCACAGAAGAGAACAGGTTCTCCAGGCTGCTGATGTTAGCTCAGCATCAGGGGTCGAAGGGGTGCTGGAGCTGGAGTCTCAGGCCGCTTTTACTGGGAAGCTGGAGAGGTTATTGTACAGTAAAAAATGTTTAAATATATATATATATATATATATATATATACACACACAAAAAAATCTGTGAATGTTGCAAAGACAAATATTCAGTACTCATAAACCACAGAAATTGAGTCTGCTGATGGAGATTTAATTATTCCCTCTTTGGGTATGCTTTGCAAAAATTTATAATAGCTTGATTTTCTAGTAGGACTCAAGGAAAATTGTATCAAGGAGCAAATGGTAGGTAATGCTTGTCTTCATAATTCAGAGTGTTTCAACATGCTGTATGTGTCACACAGTAGGGGTTCATGTAACACAGGCTGACTGTGGACTGCACTTAACCTTATAAAATTATTTTAAAGTATTATTATCAGGTTAAATACAATTCTGACAAAACAAAGATGATAAGGAAAAAAAAAAGGAATCATCTGGCAAACAGTATTTAAAAACTGAAGAGTCTGTGCATTTTTATTTATAGATTAAGATGTTCTGCTGGAAAAGGCTGGATATAGGGAAAAGCAGAAAGGTTTTATAATGAATGTTGATCAAACAGTAATGGAGAGAAATCACCATTATTGACTGATACAGGACATCTCGTACAGGAATCACCTGTCAGGCCAACCAGATGATGGACTTGTGGTCATTATCAACAGCCCAGGCTGCTGGAAGATAAAAAGAAATATGCAGATACTGTGCACCAGGTGGGCTAGGATTACAGGTAGGCATGAAATAATATTTTTTAATGGTTTTTCATAGTTTTTATTATGAAAACATGCCCTTTCTAGCAGTTTTTTTTTTTTTTTTCACTGTGTAAACTATCCTGAAAAATTTTTGCTTGTCTTTAGGAGATGTCTATTGATTATTTAATCTACTGGTCCTTCTGACACTGGAGCCTCCTTGGATCAAGAAAAACCCATAGAACCTGGAATTGCTGCTCCCGTGGCTTTAGGGATTTTCTTCTTTTATTCATGATGTGCAAGTTAATTGTTCATCAACCAGTATCAAGGACACACTTTTGCAAGCTGCAGAGACTTTTTTAGCATTATGGTAAAGCCAATGTCCTCTTACTAATGACATAAATTCACCCTAGGCAGAGGTATGGACATTGGCATGATATCATGAGTTACAGAAGCTTTGAAACAGGTCCAGTGCTTAAACAAACTTCTGCAGTTAAGCAGGCTTTGAGATTGGATCAATTTACACTGCTTTTATGCTGTTTACTTCAGTGATACTTTAATGGCTGTGCTACTAAGGAAATATTATGCAAAGGTACTGCTCCCTTCAGATTCATAGTAGATGTTGTCCAATTTACTGAAACAAGAACTGATTCTGAATAAATTTTAGGCATGCAATGAAGCAGTTATCCTGAAGTTTACTGTCTGAATTCTCTCCCAGGTCAATGGAAAGAGTACAAAAGCCTGCAGAATTTCCAGGCAGAGGCAGACACATTTGCCCTCTGGAAGCATTCACATACACATACTTCTCTCCACTGACTGTAAGGGAAATTTGGCACTTTCTTTCAGGGCACATGTTCCTTATACAGGTAAAGCTTAGGCACAGGTTAGGAGGTGCTGTACACAGCATATATTTGGTTTCTGCTTTGCAAACAAGAGAGAGGCCCTGTGTGCTCTAACACATGCCATGCATTGGAGAAAATCTAAGGGCAGTGGGCCCTAATCTCATTTTAGCCAGGTGTTAGCCTGGGGTAACTCACTAATGACAGTGGAGTCTTGCCAACTTTGCACCTGTGCAGTGAGAACAAAAGTAAGTCCATTAATGATGCATTTAGGGCTGGCTGGAGAACAGCAGTTCCACTTCATGATAACTTTGAACGTTACAGAATTGATATTTTTCCTATATTGGAATGAAAACAAAACCTTCCAAGCACTTTGTCAGAATGTATTTGAATGGAAAAATGCATTTTTGGATCAAAACCCCATACATTTCTGTCTGTGTTCTCTTTCTCTTTTCCTCTAATCTTAGAAACCTCCCTCCCTCCTCCAAGTCAACATGGTCACTTTTCCATAAAGCCTGTCAGCCTCAGGAGAGAATATTGGTTTGGCAAGGATCTTCAGGAAAAGAAATTTCCAGACACAGCCATGGGTTCATTCCATGCAAAGATATAACGATTAGAGAGCAGAGAATAGACAAGAGAAAAAAGTTACCCAAACAAAAGATTCACTTTAATCAAATCCTTTCCTGAGGTTGGAGAAAGCTTCTATAACTTTGTGCATTGTTTTTGTTTTTGTTTTTTAATTTTCATTTCCATTGGCTTGTCCACTTGTGACTTGCAGTAGTGCCAAAACACTACTGGATATACCACACTTTCTATTGTTCTGGCCATATGGTATGTTGGTAAGTGTAGTCGGTATCCTCTAGAGGAAAGAGGATAGTTCCCATCAAATTTCCAACTGAGGTTAGGCTGGATCACCCAGTATTTCAGTGTTGCCATCACAGCCTAAAGATGACAAAGGGTAAGACCGTCTGCAAGGCAAGGAGAAATTTGAGGCTATTTATCAGATTTTTTGAATGGTCATAAAAGTAACTGGTCCCCTTTGCTTCTCACTGGTCACCTTCTGCATCTCACAATGGGTGCTGAATGACCTTCAGACATGGTACTCTGGCTGGTTACTCTAGGTTACTCTGTTACTGAATATCAACAAATCCATCTTTTCTTCCCTTTTGCCCAGAAGAAGAGGTCAGAAAATTGTACCAGCTCTGAAAATCTTAATTTAAGCCTCTTAAATTGCTGCTCTGTACTTTTCTTGTCAAGACGTATTTTCCAAAAGTGCATGTGTCACCTAATGGGTTACTTTTTAAAGAAACAAACAATGGTGTCCTGGAGATTGCTGAATGTCAGTTGTTTAAAACGCCGTATTTACCCCTGTTTGAGTCCTGCTCCAGCAGACAGAAAAGTAAGTTCTTATATCCACAGTTAAGCGCAGCTACCATGGCGCATTAAATATTATCAATTTTTTTTATCATTCTTTTTCTTGTCCTGCCTCCCTATATTTTTTTCCACTTAAATAGATTGGATATTCAGAGCATCTCATGCCTGTAGGAGGAATTTCTTGATGTTGGCAACAAGCTGCTACAGTGGCAGTCCCCCACAAGCAGTGCAGAGGAGAAGAAAAGAGAAGATTTTGGACTTGCCATCTTTATAGAGTATTTCTGCCAACTCAGGCAGTACCAAAAAAGCACACATTAGAGACAGCAAAATAACCAGGGATGCACTAATTCTCTGTAGGGAACTGAGATAACTACTAATAATGCAAACTAGCAATTACACAAAATCAAAACCTAAACTAACTGAGGAATGTGAGCTACAAATAGATGTTCACTGACCCTCGTTCTTACAAATCCATCATCCCACAGGAAATTTTGTAAAGCAGGAGCCTCTTTCTTCCCCAACATGAGCCTCTGGGAGCACATGGATCCCTTTGCTCCATTGTACATATAATTTTTAGAGAACAGCAGGTTAAGCTGAGGGTCTTGGCTGTGCCTTCAGGAGGCTCAATAAACTTCGGCCAAGTCATCCAAGAATCAGCTGGAGAAGTGTAAAGATTGGAATCCAAACTTCATCACTGTGGCATAATGAGAGAAACATTCATAGCACAAAACCTTTTCTAGGCAGGAGAGAAAAGCAGGCCTCAGAAGCCTGCTGGAGGCTGTCATAATGTTCACCTTTGGTATTAGGGACTATGGCAAATTGCATTCTTGTTCCTATATTGGGTATGTTTTCTGACCTTGTCTTCTTCATATATATCAAAGACTGGACTCTTAGTACAGATATCTATTTCCTCTACTGAACTGGTCACACTTCTAGTCAACAGAGACAGTGGTCAACGAAATCTTAAGACAAAATTTGTGTATAAGCACTTAATAAAAGGTAGGATGATTTTGTCCTTAAAAAGTATCCTTTTCTTCACAGCCTAGTACAGGAACCTTGGCTTACTATCTCCCATGAAAATACCTATGTTGTAAGCCAGAACATAAATTCCACCCAAAATAACATTCACCTTAGAAAATAAAAAGCCAAGCAGTCAAACAAAAATTTGAGCAGAGCATCATGACTGAAAGAGACTTCTACCACCAGACAGTTTCTTCCTGGAAAGACAAAGAGGATGAACCATACACGAGGGTATTAATTTGCTTTGACTAACATATAATTAGGAAGTGAACAGATGCACTACAGGTGCAAGGCTGTATAAGAGCCTGCGTGAGATCAGCATACAGTAGACACACAGTGAAGCTGGTTTAAGGAGGGAGTGGGTTGCACACAATTACATTGTTGAAAGCCTTGATACACACAGTAACTCTTTAATGATAATGGTGGCAGAAGAATACTTAGAAACACAAGGCAATGGGGAAAATGCATCATATTTCTAAAAAAAGAAATCCAGGCAAATCTTTGCATGGCCTAGTGTCCTGATTTCCGCTGGGATAGAGTTAATTTTCTTCTTAGTAGCTGGCACAGTGCTGTGTTTTGTATTTAGTATGAGAATAATGTTGATAACACACTGATGTTGTAGTTGTTGCTAAGTAGTGCTTACTCTAAATCACGGACATTTCAGTTTGCCAGAGAGCAGGTGCACAAGAAAATGGGAAGGAGCATGTCCAGGACAACTGACTCAAACTGGCCAAAGGGATATTCCATACCATAGAACACCATGTTCAATATGTAAATGGAGGTGAATTGCCTGTGAGGGGCTGATTGCTGCTTGGGAACAGGCTGGGGAGTGGCTAGTGGGTGACAAGTAATTATGTTGTGCATTACTTGTCTTTCTGGGGTCTTATTTCTCTGTCTTTCTCATTTTAATTACAGTTGTTGTTGTTACTATTAATTTGTTGTTGATATTTCTGTTCTTGCTTCAATTATTAAACCGTTCTTACCATAACCTAGGAGTTTTACTCCTTTTTTCAATTCTTATTCCTGCTGTGGGGAGCAGGAGTGAGTGAGAGGCAGCTTGATGCTTAGTTCCTGTCTAGGATTAAACCATGACATCCAACAATTGAAAGCTGAGCAATAGAAATATTTTGTATCAATATGATTGGGACATTTAACTTTTAAAGGCAGAGCAAACACCTTCTGTTGGTGGGATAAACTATATCTCCAAAGCTCCTCTTGCTGCTGCCTCTCAAGGGAGTTCCTTCTGTTACTTCCACCTTTTGAATCCAAAAATTCCACAGGCTATGCCCATGCACCCCCTAGCCTTGTCCCCTGGGCTGGCTGTCCACAGCCTGCCAGAGCTTCTGCAGCTCTCTCTTCTTTGGAGTAAAACCTCCTTCTGGAAATACCTCCTGGAGAAGACTGTTTTGAGTCTGGTGGAGGACATATCTGAGAAAGTTTTTCAAAGCTCTCTTTTTATGATGTCTCATGGTTCAGCCCATAGGTGTCGTAGCCTGTGGTTTAACTAAATCTTTCTGTCTTTAAGACTAATAATTTGAAATCTCCCACTGTCTTTCTGATTGACATGGTTGAGGCAGGGTGATTCTTAAGGTATTTTTGGGGCAAAGACTCTTCTTTGAAATGTTTGCTTTGAGTCAGAAGTTTATTCCAGCCTGGGTTTTAAGTGACTTGTATGTATCTGGTTAAACCCTATCAGGGGCCACAGAGCTTCTGGCCTGCGTTTCAAACTAAGCATAGCATAAACAATGAATTTATATTAATGCTTCTTGTATCAGGGCTTTAGTTGGTAGGTTTTTTTTCAGTAAGCTGGTATAACATCTCTTTCTAGTTGATGTATTGATGTCAAAGTGCCAGAATGGTTATGTTGCCAGCCTCTAACTTCAGATCTTTCTCTTCCTCACTGATCTGGAATAGCAGCAACTGTCTTGATTTTACACAAAACGTTTGATCCTCCATGCATGTAAATAAAAGTCAAAGTTTCCACTCACTTCTGTTGTGCAGGAGTACATCCACAATATACTGACAGTTCCAGTGGATTGACACTGAAGCACTAAATTAAGAAACATGCACTTTTATCTCCAAATCTCAGACTTTTTTCATTTAAAAATACCTAAAAAAGCAAGTACCATCATTTGCAGCTTAAAAAAAAAAGAGAAATAATTTTTACTCTCATAAACAAACATCCTGTTTTCTGCAAATCGAGCTACAGAGCGTTGGTCTAAACATGAGACAGAAAATGGCTTTTGCCTAGCCTTATGATTTTATATAATGGTAATTATATACATGAAAATTGGTTTTCTTCAGCAGTGTTTCAATCAACAATAAACATATTGCTATGCACTGTAGACTCTCTCTCTATTTTGTGTTCATCTGTGGTCTTTAATACGATCACCAGTTGTCTTGGTTTGGAAAGATGGGTATCTGTCAGGGAAATCTGGAGTTTCTCTTGGAATGGAGAATGTAAAACCCCCTCCTTCAAAATTATTACAATTTTGCAATTAGGAGCTTCAGGAAAAAATATGGTAATAGGAATAACAGTTCTTTACTAGGAATATTAAAAAATACAAATACAAAAAAATTCCCCCAACCAACCAACCAAAAAAACCCAACCAAAAACAAAACCAAAAAAACCCACCAAAAAACCACCAAAACAAGTAAGCAAGCAAACAAAAGTCCTAGAACACCCTGACAGAGTCAGGAATACAACCTGGCACCCTGTTGGCCAGGGTGTTGGAAGCAGTCCAAACAAGTCCTCCTGGAGTGACAGATGTGGTTCTGTTGGAGTAGAGATAATCCTGTAGACAGGTTCAGTGGTGGTGAGATGAGTTCAGTCTTCCTCTGAGAATCCAGTGGAAAAGAGAATGATCTGGGATCCCCATGTCACTGTTTTTATCTGGGTAGGGAATGGTTGGCTCCTCCCCACTGGGTGGAGCATCTCACAGTTGGATGGTGTAATGTGTCCTGTCACTGGTGAGCCTCAGTGGCCCATTAACAGAAGATATCTTCCCCAGAGGGGGACCAAAGTTGATGAAAGAGATAAGAAACACTGCCCCACCTGGTTTTAACAGATGATCTATTATCAGATAGGATCAGATTATCCACTCTCCACCCCCCTGGAGTTACAAGAGATAAGGAAAAAAGAAACCATCTCCCAACTGCTTTCTACAGATAAAATGGAATATACATTTTTTTGGTTACATAACCCAAAGACACCACTGATAAGGAAGTATAGGATATTTCTAAAATGAAATGTGAAGGTGCACAGTGAACATAGAATTACAATGTCAAACAGCTCAGATATGAAGACAGACAGTTTCAAAATAGTAGTCAGACAGTATTTGAAGTCTAAGAAAATGTAAGTTGAAGAACACGATCCTAAGCAAATGTTGGAACAATTCAGCAAACTGTATGGCAGATACTCCATTAATGAAACCCTTTAACTGAGATACATTACCAAGAAGAAACTCATGGTCCGATACAGGAATTATTTCATGGTCTGTGGTTTTTATTCAGGACATCAGTCCATTTAGTGATTAAAATGGGCCCTTTTTACATTAAAATCTGTTATCTAGCAGTAACATTAGTCAGGACTCTGAAATCCTGTTATATTTTATAAATTACACAAAGATACAGGATTCTTAATTATTTCAGATTGCAATCTCTTAGAGTGGCTTGGATCCACTAGTAAATTCAGTCAGAAGTGTTTTGATATCATTGAGATCTGGGGAATAAGGAGGGCAGGTGATACCTGCAGGAAGATTATATCCTGACAGCCTGCCACCCTGGCTAGGATTTCTGGGCCAGAGTGATGATTAAGCTGAAAATTAGCTCTAGTGTGGTGTAGTGTGGGTTTTCCCTGTATGAACAATAATGTGATGATTGAGTAAGAAAGACAAGAAGAATTTACTTCTCTACATGCTAAGTAATTAGCTGCTGCTAATTGCATAGTGTATTCCACCTTGGCATGTCCACATTCAAAAAAATGAGACTGCAGATGCTGGAGCAAAGAGTGACAGGGAAAAGGACCTGCTGGTGAGAGACTGGAAGCCAAAGTGTTTGCCAAAATAGTCATTGTGAGATGCCTCAATGGCAATGCCCTAGCACCCTCAAAGGGGGGAAACACTGTCTGCTTCATTGATGGAGAGAAGAGAAGGCTTCTCAGCTGGACACGAGAGAAACAAAAAAAAGGTGGGTTTATAACTGGCTGTTTTTCTGAAAGATAAACATTAGTCAATATCTTAATCTCAACAGAGGGGTAGCTGATAGAATGAATGAAATCTTCAGATGTTTAGAGGAGCTAGTGGTCCTCTTACTCGGATTTTTGGATGAAAGCAGCAGAATCAGGGACAGTATTTTAGAATACAGACCTAATCCATGCCACTCTTCTCTCAGCTGCTGCAAGATTTCACTCCAGGGATGCTGAGAAGAAGATAAGTTTCCATGGAAGCAAGAACAAAGGGGAACATTCCAAAGAGTAATATTTAAATCCTGAGCCCTGAATTTCTGCATGACCTGGGGCTTTTGTACGCCTGGTTGATGGAGAAGATTTTGAATCTAAAAAATGACTGGCTTGAATTTCAGTGAGAGTTCACTGCAGGAATCTGAACATTCAGTGGGAGTTCTGTGATGAAATTGTGTAATGTAGATACATGAAATCCAGAGATGTCTTTAATCTGAAAGGTCACTCTGTCAGAATTATTGATTATACATATCATGGTTTAGAGTGCTACAAATGACATCAAAATAAACCAAAAGACAAATTCATACATATCAAATTCCCTGGAAGCTGGGGATTTGGGTAAATTGGGACATAGATAAAACAATTTGTGGCTTTAGATATCTAACACTTGATTGAGGAACTTGTCAGACAAAAACTACTATTTCTCATCAGAAGTTTTATTGGAACAGTATAATTTTGTACAGCTCAAACATTATCTTCTTCACGTCCACCTCTAGCTCACAGAACAGCCAGCAGTCCTTGCTGGTTCCATTATCCTATGTTTCTCACACTAGGGGATTGGTGAACTCAGTGAACCTGATAAAAACCCAGTACTAGGCATTTGAAACTCATGTGTGTCCACCTCTTAATAATTACCACTGTACTGACAGACTTATTCCTGCTTACATCAAAATATGTAAGCAGGGCCAGTATTTTCTTTGCTTTGATATTACATCACATTTTCATTTTTTCTCCAGGGACTATAACTCATGGTCACTCAGAAATATGTATCCAGTCAGTATGGACAGTGGAGTTAAATCCTGTTAGAACTTTTACTTCATTCCGTTCTGTTTGTATTAGTCTATTTGCACTTTTAGTCCTCTAACTGGAAGTACAATTAAGTAGGTGTTATGGAAAGATAATTTTCTTGGTGAATTCATTAGTCTTTTAACTTGACATCTTGCTGAAGAGCTGGATTAGAAACTCTTCCACTCAACTGCTTTTGAGTTTGCTTTAAATAAAGAGATAATTGAATGGGCAAGAGATGCCATTCACAGCTCTCTGGATTCAGGTAGACATCTAGTGTGGGTTGCAGTGCAGTCATAGAGGTGATGAGACTCAGACTTTAGGACTGCTTTTTAGTACATTTGAGGAAATACTATCTTGTGGGACTAGGTAAAGAAGGAAGGAATGAACATTGTTGATGTCCATTGTCCAAAATCCAGCACTGATACTTCTTGTTGGTCCATGTGTTGGTGAAAACGGAAGCAGTCTGGTGACGCCTCTGAAGAGTCTCTTGCCACGTTTTCTGCAGAGCAGGGTGGTTGAGGGGCTGTTAGATCTGCTCTATCAGCTCTGAGGTATCATGGCATAGGCGTCTTCAGCTCAAGAGAGATCCTGCAGTCCAATTCTCTGCAGGGTGAAAAAAGTGTATTTACATTTCCTTTTTCTAGGTAGGAAGGAAGTTAATTATATCCTCATAGGTGTGACTTGGGGATGGAAATGAATAAGATCTATTCAAGAGGCTTTTCTTTTAGGAGTCAGTAGAGGCAGTCCAGTGCCAGCCATGGAAGATGCTGTTTAGAAACTGAAGCAGCCAAAACCCAGGGTAGGTAAGGTTTATGACATCAGCATCTACCATCTGAAAACTGTACAGATGAAGTGGACACCATGATCTTTTATCAGTTATAGCACTGGGCAGCATAGTGGGACTTTTCTAATTCCTGAACTCCTGAGTGATGTTCTTTAAAAGAGAAAAAAGCAGCTGGATTTCAGAACAGCTTTACTGATTGTATCAAAATGTTAGGGTCCAGAGGGCACTGACAGCTGTATGAATCCTACCCAGCTACCCTCAGAGCTTCCTCCACCTGCCCACAACACAGGGCCCTATGTCAGCCCCCCTGGCTTCCCTCCATCTGCCCTTCCCCTGGGCATGGCTGGAATGGTGGGACAGATTCTTGGGAGCCCCCAGATCTCACAAGCCTCAGGGAGTCCCTGCTCCCCATGGTGCCCTGAAGGAGAGGATTCTCCTCACGATCCTGGGAGTCAACTTCTTTCACAGTAATCCATCAGCAAGGCGATGGCATAGGTAGTGAGTGATTGCATACCTTGGCCTCACGTCAACGGAGACTTACATGAACCAGAGTACCTAGTCTGGATCAGAAATGATATGCTGAGACTGATCTTAATTCAAACTTGTAAATCACAGATCATAAACTATAATGAGACTTCACTTTAAGTAAGGACAAGAAGAAAATCTGTGTCCAAAACACCTTGTATACAGTGCAGACTTGGCCATCAGACACGACGATGACATAATGTTTGTCTTTATGGAGTCAGCCTTTTGCAAAAAGCCAAATTGACTGGACATTTCTTATTTTTTTTTAAAAAATATATTTTATAGTAAAAGAAACCACCTTGATTTAGATTGCTTGTTGTACGTGGAAGAATATGCTGATACCTATTTCTGAATTTTTCAATAAAA
The DNA here is from genome assembly GCF_021018805.1 of Prinia subflava. NCBI lineage: Eukaryota > Metazoa > Chordata > Aves > Passeriformes > Cisticolidae > Prinia > Prinia subflava. The sequence continues at coordinate 35,732,210 of NC_086249.1, forward strand.
TGTGGCAGCTGAAGTCAGGATTTCTGACCTTTTATTTTGAGAGAAATTAACAGATGATGTTAGCTGATCTCTTACTTCTGATAACCTATCACAAACTGAGCAGGATTTGTGAGAAACTGATGCTGAATTTCTGTGGATATGTCCCTTCCATATGGTTGGAAACTTCTGAACATAAGGAAAAATTTTTCTCTGGCCAGAAAGGTTGAATGGGAAAATTCAATTATTGTTTGATATGGAAAGAGAAGGTGAGTCATGCTCATTTCTTCCACAGTGAACAGCATGGACTTTCTGCATCCAAAGACACAGAAGTAATTGCTGCTAAAGAAAGTGGGAACAGACTGACCCGTGCTATTGGGAGGTAAAGGGGCTAATGTGATACAGTAAATGCCCTGATGTCCTTTTGATATGGTAATAAAAGCTTTTCCATTGAATAATTTCTTTTTTCATATTTTAAATAAGTTTGATAATTGCACATCTTACTGTCTGTAGGAGGCAATTTGATTGAAAAAGGAGGGCAGCACTGTCACACAGAGAGAGATTGCTTTCCAGTAGTTAATACTCATCTGCTTGCATATAGCTTAATGTAGATGAAAGATAGTAAGCAAAACCTCATGGATCTTTTGGGATCTTGTAGCCAGTTTATTATTTTTTAGAAAGCCTTCAGGCTGCATATGTACACAGAGATGTATGAGCCACTTGTTCTGTACCAAAGTAGTTCTGGATCCTGGGGCCACAGAAAAAGAAGAAAAAGCACTCAGGATTGCACCTGGGATGCTGTTCTTCTTTCCCTGTTTGGGTCTTGGAACCCATACCCTGTGAAAAGTGGCTGGGACAGCTGAATGTGTCCAGCCTGGAGGAGAGATGGCTTCAGAGGGACCTAACAGCTGCTCCCAGTGCCTGTGGGAAGGTTACCAAGCGTACAAAGCTGAGCTTTTCACCAGGATGCACAGAGGAGAAGGGGCAGGTTTCTGGAACTGAAATTAAGTTAGGAGGGTGGATGGGGCAGGAGGTAGAGGCAAGGGGTGGGAGGTACATCACCTCATCTTTGGAGGTTTACAGACAGCTGACAAAGCCCTGAGCAGTCTGGTCTGAATTCAGTCTTGACCTTGCTTTGAACAGGAGGTTGAACTAGAGACCTCCTCAAATCTCCTCCAACCTCAACAAGTCTATGTCTTCTTGGATAATAAAAAGCAGTGTAGCATGACCTCTTCAGCACTACAAAACATGATATGCTCTTTGTAAAATCTGATGTATTATTATCATGATTAGATCAATTATGACTAACTTTATCACTTATGTATAAAAAAGAATATACTATTTCCTTCTTGACTCTAGTCATCTTGCTCTTTTAAAATCATATTTTGATCTTAGTCATAACATTATCTGACTCATCTTAAAATAAATTATTTACATAATCTTCCCATGGTCTGTATGCTGAGTTTTTTTTCTGCAAATAGCTTCATAATGTTTGATCATTGTGTGACAATTACGTCTTTTCTGAATGAAAATTCTGCTTTTACTAAAATCAGGCAAGGAGATAATCTTCATGGGCCCGACAAGGACTATGATATGCAGAGAGTGCAAGTCCTCCTAAGTAATGTGGGATGATAGGGTTGATTTCCTTGGAAGAGCACAAGCTGCAAAGGGTTTGTATTCTAGGCCACGAAAATTCAAATTTGGCTCTTCAGCAAAGATGGAGAAGAATACTTTCTGCCAAGGCAGCCACAAGATTTACTTCCTAACACTGTCAGATATGTTCATATCAAAGAAAAAGCCATTTCCTCCTGAAATCTTTACTTCTGACCACTGTTTCTTTTGTTTTAAGATGATCTTGAACTAGAAAGGAAAAGAATCTTCTTTGATTTTGTCATTGTTTGCCTTGATCCCGTACCAGGATTTTTTATTTGTTCACATATAATCTGCAACAATATAAAGAAATAATTATAGGGAAGGCAAATAAAACGGTTCTGTAAATTTGCCTCTGCTAATTTCTTTTTTTATACTATGATCTCTTCTTTAACCCTCATAGTGCTAATCCAGACCTCTCATTTTCCTCACATAACATCAAAGAATAACTCAGGTTTCTCTGTGAGGAATACATATAAAAACATTTATTATATCTTCCAGCATACATCAAGATACTCAAATACTAAAAATTATTCAAATTTCATTTCAGTGACATTAAAAATGTATTTTTCGAGCTTATTTAAACAACTTTGACTCATGAGAGTTAGTGTTTACTTCATTTAGACTTCCTTTCTTTAATGAGCTAATATTGCTCCTAAGATGACATTCATGAGCTCCTGCAGGACCTCCTGGGTGACTCAGGCCAGAGGATACTGCTGCAAACTGTAAGTTTGGGTGGGAGGTGCCTCAGGACAATCCTGTCCTTGGGCCCACCCTAATGATTTCCAGCAAGAAGATCCTCTCTGTATGTAGAAGTCCTGTTGCTGGAGAGAGGGTTTATGTCTGGGCAGGCCCCTGGCACTGGGAGGAGAGTGCAAATATCCAGGTATTTCAGTATGGTGCTCCCCAGAGCTCCATTCTGAGCCCTCTGCCTTCTCTCATGGGCAAGGCAGAACTTGGATTTCTGGCTCTGTGGCAGCAATAGGAGAGATCAAAAAGGGCTGTGTGGTCTAGAGAGGGCATCTTGCAGCAGTATTGGCTGTATCTTCTAATGCTTTGCTCTGCATGTGTATCACATACATGAATAAACACTTACATATTGGACAGATTTGTTTACCAGGCTTTTACTAAGTATTTTCAAGTTCCATGAGTGCAAGAAGGAGGTGTTTCACTACTTGCCCATCGTAAGGAATTATTATACCTTTTTTTTGGTCTTATTGTGAGAAAGACCTTCTGACCAAGTACAAGATTTTAACTAGCCAGAAATAGAGCTTAACTGTTATTTAATAGGCTCAAGAGCAGTTAAAGATCAAACAAGAAAGATCTTCTGGTTCCCTGCTAAAATAATATTACCATATTACTAACTAAAGTAATAGTAACATGGACTTTTTGTTCATAAAGCATTTATTTTAGAATTTCACACAAATTCCATCCCAAAAAGGGAATATTATAACTCTAAATTCAAGAAAAACATTTTCATGTATTGAAACTGTGGCAGGTTCCTTTTTATAAAGGTAAAATCAGGGTTTTGCTTTACTTTTCGTTAATGGTTAGGTAGTTCCTCTGATTTGGAGTCATCAGACCCAGCATTAAATAGGGAGAAATGTCTTTCCATAGTGAAAGTTGGACATTAGCTGCAGTGATTGGGCCAAATTCCAGTTTGAATAATTGCATATACTTAAATAAAATGCCCTTTGACATTTCTGTTAAGGATAAACATTTTTTATCCTAACTGATCTTGAACTGAGGAATACTGATAAAAAAGTCTTTGCATTTCATGTGACAGTGAGCTGTAGTGCATGGATGGGCAAAACTAATCTGGGCTATCAATGTGCCACCATATGTAGAAAGGCTGATCCTGTGGAAATGGTGACAGAACTTCATTATGTTTCCTAAGTGCAGGATTCCACTTATCATTCCTGGGTCTGGTTTTGTCATCAACCTCACACAGCATCTTGCATAAGTTCCTTCACCACTTCATAGAAAAGACTTATCCCCCCCTTAAATTAATGTAACTTAAAAACTGACCACAGTTTAAGTCCAAATACTAAGCACTGTATAAGGTCTCTCTTTTGATATAATTATTATGAACAAAGCAAATAAAAGTCTCTTTTGTTTAAGGTTTTCCATTACAGGACTCCATTTTTCCCTTGCATCAAATGACCCGAGCACACTTGTGTTTTCCACGGAAGTAGGGACTTCAGCCACAGGTCTTTTGGAAATTTCATCACAAATGTTGTGCATTTTTCTTCCTGTCTGTAAAGAAGTCCCCAGATTTGGCTGGATTATGCACTTCTCAAAACCTTAGTTCTTATTGCTCAGCAGTGACCTGGCAGAAGTTGGCACTTAGGTTTCCGAAGATACCATCTGCGCTGGGCATCCTCTGTCCCAAGGCTCTAGGAGATGAACACAACTTTCCCTGTAATTTCTCCTCCTGTTGCCATGTATGGCTATGGCACAGCATCTAATAGCAGGGTCTAATATCCTCTGCTCCTGCTGCTTTTCCTTCTGGTGTCCTAGCAATGAAGAGATGGAGGCAACCTGAGGGGAATGGGAAGGATGCAAAATCAAGGAATACAGGATGAGGGAAAATCTGCTCAGAGCGACTTGTTCAGCATCACAGAAGAATTGAGAGGTACGCTCAAGCATAAAATTTGCTTTTCCTAGAATAGAGTTATGGTTGCCAGATATGCCATGGGATTTCCTGAATTATAGTCCCAAATTCCATGTCCTCTATTAAAACATAGAGGTGATTGAATTCCCTGTATATTCCAGAACTACAGTCTTTGTTAAATCTGATAATCTACTACTAACTTTGATCTCCATCTTCTCTGTGGGTGTTTTTGTGTTTCATTCCTCACACTGTGTGGGTAAACCCACTTCTAAGGGTTATAACAGGAGGTAACAAAACCCACACATTCACATGTAGGATTTATGCCACTGCTGGAGTGAGGTATGCTTGGCTGACCTCAGGATGGGCTGTAAATGGACTTTCACAAAAGTGGAGTTTTGGTATGGAAGGGAGTAAGGCTGAGAACAAGTTGAAATACCAGTTTTAGTTCTGGATCTAAAAGTGCTGAATGGTTAGGGAAAAAGGCTTTCTGGTGGAAACCCCAGGCCTCAGTACAGAGGGCAGGTGTGATGAAGGGGTCACAGTGATGTCTCACCCTGGATAAATGGTTTTGAGAGCATTAGAGTTTCCTGACACCAGGTAGATCCCTCTGAACAGCCCAATCTGGATGGAGTGACACTATTCACAGGGATTCTGGAGAATAACCTTTGTGATCAGGTCCATTTTTGCCGATCTTCACCTTTTTTGTTCTATGGTTGATATGTTGGGATGTTTCTGAGTGTCCCTGTCCCACTCTGGAACCCGTCTGAGAGCCTCCACTTGAGCTGATACTCACTGCTATTCAGTATGTGAACTAAAGCCACAGCGAACACCATCAAAAACTGGTGGATATGAACAACCCTGAATCTTGTGCACTTCACAGACCCCAAACTTTGATTTCCAGGGACAGGCAGGCTCTGTGTATCTGGCAAACACACAGCTGGCCTCAGCAGACCACAATAACTGTTGACAAAGGCTGCCCTGAAGGTGCCTTACCCATATCCCCAAGTCCATTCACTCCTGCCACCTCCTGCAGACAAAGCTGGAGGTTGCTGGAAACAGCTGGATCCTCTGTTGCCTTCATTGCCTGATGTTGTGGGTCACCTCCCCCCTTGCCTGTTCCTGGTGGCAGCAGTGCCTGGACACTATAAAATTTTGTTTTAAACAGCTCGGTTGTCCTGGTCTTCCTCAGCATCCTTTCCCCTGCAGCACCACATCTCCAGGCACAGCTCCTCTGCACTGTGGCTGTGGCTGCTGATTGCCTGTGCTTGCTGGAGTTCCTCTCCCTATGCCCCTTTCCAGCACTCTCATTAGGAATGTGCATAATTCTGTGCTCGTAATTAGTATATGCTCTTTGAGGCCTAATTATACTGTGTGTTCTGGTTTATCAAAAGCTGCTCATCTGTTGTGTGAAAAACAGTTTAGGAATCTCAGGCTGCCTTCTGCAGGAGTCCTCCTCCTTTGAAGTGGGAAGATCAGAGTCACGGCTGGGTCAGCCCAGCACGAGTTCTGCCTCCGCTCGGGGTGCCGGGTGTCGGCAGCGGAGCAGGACGGGCTCCTGCTGGGGAAACGTGGCTGGAGAGCTCCGCGTCCCACAGTGCAGCCCAGAGACAGCCATAATCCCCTGCTGAGCCCCAGGAGCAACCACGTCACAGCTAGCTGCCTTCCCTCCTCCCTTTCCTTTCCTCTCTTCTTCCAGTTACATTTTCTTCTTGCTCTTACGCATTTTCTTTTAGTAGTGGCACCAGCTACCTTCTTCTTTTTTAAGAACAGTTGATATTCACACAACCCTGGAAAAAAATACTTTGTGCATAGGCCACAGGTCAGCAATTTCAATGGAAATCATAGTGCGTAGTATCACAAGCTATTTTAAATCTAATGAGAAATGCAGGAAATCCTGCAGTGAAATGAAGCTGACCTTGGTGACCGTGACTGTCTCTCAGCATTGCATATACCAGTGCAGTGTAAAACATGTAGAAGCCTTATATAGGGAGGCACAAACATTTATTCTACCTAATATTTTATAGAGAATAGGGAATAAATAGCTTTTGCAACCACCAGCCTCAATATCTGTTCTTTTGACTGAAGGAATATATTTTAAAAAACAGTTGAACCTGCGTAATAATAAGAGGAAGAAGAAATATTTTCAGCATGTATTACAGGATAAACTGAACCAAAGACATCCTGAGAGCTTATTTTATTGCATTCCATGTTTGAATATATTATTAAGAGTTTTGTGGGGTGGGGATAGAATAACTGGGAGTTATCCAGTGTAAGAGCAAGGATCAAAAGGAGGTGCTCTCATTCACTTGGGAAAGCTGGCACTTGCAGGCATCAATAACATAAATGATAGTGTGTCCAGGGCAATCATCACGTTGCTGGTTTTGGACAGTACCTCTTCTCTTCAACAAATGAAGATCTCTTCTCTTTACAAATGGAGCACCTCCTCTACACTAATCATTTGTGATTAGCAGGACTTGGGCTACCTGGAGCAGCACACAGTGAAAGTAAATGAGATTTGCCAAATGCAATGGGTCGTTGACTGAGAGAAATCTGTTGGTGATGGAAGCTAACCTCATGCCACTGAGAGATGTGTTACATCAGCCCATCCTTGGAAAAGAAAGATGTGATGTGGAACTTAATCTTTTGGGTGTGTTAACAACTCAAGACAGAGTCTAGAGAGTAACAGGACAGGAATGAACAACATCCTGTGTCTCCCATGGAGGCATCCAACAGAAAATTTGAGGACAAAATGAAGAAAATGAAGGTGTGTGCATCAGCACCCACCAGCAGCAGGATGCTGCAGAGACTTGCTGCCCACAGCACTTGTCACAGGACAGCCAGACACACTCTGTCGTGGAGACCTGACAGATGAAACAGAAGATATGCATGGTGACATCAGATAAGGGTGACATCATGCTAACAGATCATGTTAGTGGCACTCCTTTCTTGCAGGGCCTATGTGAACTCTTCTGTTTTCTAGAAAAATAACAAAGTTTAACATGGTTTGTAACAAAGCATCTGCTCATGCCTACAGAAAGCTGCATGTGTCACATGCTGAGGATTTAAGGAGTATGTATAATATGTAAGATTAACCCATATGTTTTTATATGCCTGTATATGCCTACATAAACATATGCCTGTATAAAATATATCTTATTATGATGCATGAGATATATATGTGTGGCAGCAGGAACTATGCCCATTCCCTAAGTATTCCCCACAACCTGAATCTAAAGAAAAAAAAGACAAAGACTGGTTCTTGTAGAAGCTGCAGAAAGAGAAAAAGGTTCCTGACCTGAAACGTGATTTGTCTGTTTTAAAATATGCTTGTGAGTCTCACTGAGCAAGGTTTCAAAATACACACCCCACACCTTCAGTTCTGTCATTCAGTCATACTGAGCTTGCAAAGCAAAATACAAAGTGATGTCAGAATCATGATGCAGAAGTTTTGTTTTGGAGAAAATCAGACAACCCCAGAGGACACCTGCAACAAGTTCAGTGCCCTAAGCACTCAGTATGCTCAGAGTTTGGGAAAATTGCATGACAGGTTTTCAATAAGTCCTAGACTTGAAACATATCAAGTACTCATTTTTAGTTTTAGCAACAGGCAGCATGGCCATAGCAAGATATTTTGGCATCTGATCTGATAGTTTCACTTATATAATTGAAATAATATCTTGGCTTCTTCTACTCTTGGCTTCCTATTAGGGAAAAAACCCTGAAAAGATGGGGACTATGAATCATAAAAAAATTGGAAATTTTGTGGTATGTATTATCACTTGGCTTGTTTTAACCAAATAATTTTAGGGAACCATATTATGTTCCTGCCAGAAGATTTAAATGTTCTCTGAAGTCAGTGATTCAGCAATGCTTCCATGAGAAAGATTGTTTTGCTGCTAAATCATTAGGGAAGATAAAGTCAGCATGCATATTGATTTTAAAATTCTCTCTTGAAATATATACGGCTGATTGTTTATTATCTTTGAATCCGCAGGGATTGGCACCTAATTTGTTTAACTCCTTAGAACTGTATATAAAGAATTTAACAAGAAGCCTTATTTACAGATATTGACTTTTGTCCACATTCTGCATCAAGTGCAGCTGTCTTCTGGGTCAAGGTGATTATAGGAAAGGAGATAGATCATGCTCAAGTTCTCATACTCATTTACCCTTCACTAACATTACAGGAACAAACTGGAGTTAGTAAAATTTTTCATTAGGCTTTATCTTCATTATTCCCTTTTTCATACCAGCCTGGTTTTTACACTCAAACCTAATCAATTCATGACAGTAAGCATGCATTAAGATGGTTTATCAAAGGGAGACAAATTGCTCTCCATGTTATGGTACATGACTTTTTGAAACTACATCACTTGCAGTAAACCATCACTATAGGTTGTTTGTTGAGAATCAGATTTCTTCTGGAGAAGTATAACTGTGCCTCATATAAATCAGTTCTCGGTGTCTGTGGTAGCTTAAAATAAGTGAAAAAGTGTATGGGAGAGTAATTGACTGTGAGTTCAAGGAGAAACAAGAAGTAGGAAATCAAAAAGTTTCCAGTGAGACCAGACATCATGTGGAGGTGCAGGAGAAGAGGAATGGGGGTGGTGGCTCTGCTGAACTGACCTGGGCAAAGGGACCTGAAGGGTCCTTCCAACTTGCTGGGTACAGTGAACAACCACAGTTCAATTCATAAGCTCTGGAAATTCCACTACAATACTGCTTCCCTAATGTGGAAATAAAATAGGATCTTTCTCAGACTGAGAGTTATAGCCATAGAAAAAACCAAATGGTATTTTTATGCTTCCTTTTTTGTTTGTTTGCATCTTTCTGACTGAATAACAAGCTGAATAATGCAGCTCTCATCTTCTTCAGGTCCCAGTTATACTTCATACATAACATTAAAAAAGATAAACTATCATAATCAGAGAAAGTCATGATGCATTGGTGACATTTGCAATGCTTTACTTTTCATCATCTGCTGTACCAAGGAGCTTTCAGAGTCTGCTGCTGGCCACTGTGTGCAAAGGCTGCCTCTGCCTTCTGCCTGGTCTAAAAGGCCACACTCCTGAGACTAAAATATGTCTCAATGCCCTGTGAAAAGTGTCTTGGCTTAGCTTTCCACTTGCTTTTGCAGCTGCACTGTCCTGGCACACAGCTAAGTGAGTGGCTTGTGGCTGTGGCTGAGTAATCCTGAATGGACAGGAGAAACAGTGAATTTCCTGCTGTCATCAAGGGAAAGCATAGGGCTCTCCACGATGATCCTCCCTTGTGTTGGCCCCCTGTGTTAGATTATATTCTGTTCATTTTTGAAACGTCAAAATGTACTAGAAGATTTGAGAGCTGCTTTATAAAGTGTTGTGTTTAACCCCTGCTTTGTTTTAAGGTGTGTCAATGTTGTACTGCTGTGTAAGCCCAGAGAACTGAGGGACCATTTTCAGTTTACTGCAAGCCACTGGAAATATTTTCAGGTTTGTAACCACAGCAAAACCCTTCTATTTCAGATATGGTCAAATATAAATTCACTGGCAACTGAAAACTCCCTTGTTTGACATCAAGAATGTTTCCCCTCTGAGGTAATATAAAATGCTTTGAGGTACTTTTCTCAAAACCTTGACATTTGCTTTATTTTCTATGATTTTGTAGAGGTTTTGTGTGCTTCTAAAGTGCACAGAGAATTTATAGCTTTGTGAAAAAGTGAGGTTCAATGGTTAGCACATTAAGTGAGAGTCATGGGACATCAGGATAGTTCTCTCAATGCTCTGGAGTAAGTTGTCTCTATCACTGTTCCTTATTTTCTGCTTTAGTAAATGTGGCTGTATTAGTGGTTATCTTCATTGTTCTTGCACACTCAAGCCAAGCATGATAGCAATTGTGACTATTTTTGTGATTTAAAAAAATTGAGCTTCTTGATTAATTTATTTTAAAATTATGCAAATCTTGAGGTTTTGCAGGTTTAACAGCAATGAGAATTGCTGAGTCAGTCTTAGTCTTGAATGAAGGTCAAGAAAGCACTCATTACCCTTAAATCTTTCTGTGTAGACTCGACCTATAATTTTGCAAAATGCGTTTCTGGTGTGCTTCTTTTCATATTTTTCTTTTATTACTGTGACAACAATAAAATAGCAATTCTTATGGGGTTATATTCATATTCTCTCTGGTAATGGCTGGGACATGGTGACAATATTGGGAGCTTAATAGCTTGGAAGATCTCTCTGTGATAACACTGGTCCCCTTCCAAAACTGACTTAAACGGGTTCTAGGTTACCAGGTTATTTATGCATCTTTTCTCTGTATATTTATGAACAAACTAGCAGTTAAGGGCTAGTTTTATAAAGCATGCATGTTTAACACACTACCAAGGACTTACGGGATATAAAATCACCCTCTTAAAAAATTGATAACTTTTTCAGAAGAGTCAGCCAAGTGCCTAAAGTGACTCTCTGCAAATGAGAATATATTTTGCAGGTATATCAGCTCTGGGTTGACCCAAAACAATAACACGTATTCAAAAATCTATGGATGAAGAGTTAGTTATAAGAACAAACCAAAGCATTCTGCTTTGCAAAGATCAGTCTTTTTGTTTCCTTCTGTCTGGGGCTATAGAGGCTGTGCACTGGAATAAGATACAGAATGTGGAAGTCAGACCCTCCTCATCTTCAACATGATCAGCTGACTTCATGCATGACCTTCAGGTTGAGGCTACAAAAGGCCCATTCAGCATTAGAACTTGAGATGTGAACAATTCAGAGAATTTTTGGATGATTTTCTGGGTAATTAAGTCCACAATCTGCCTAGGAACAATTACAGGTCATCCATGTGCTGTGCTGCATTTAGCTTGTGAACACCACTCCTTAGGCACATCTCTGATGTTGGGAGAAGAAATTGGGGCTCAGGTTTAACCTCTCCTCCCTTTTCCCAGCAAAACTCTGCAACCCTGTGGTCTCTTATACATCTCACTGTCCTTATGTCAGTTTTAGAAAACCACACTGTTCCCTGCTGCTCTGTAGAGTGACCTGGGATCTCTACAGCTGCTCACTTGCTGCACCCTCTACTTCTAATATCTTGAGACCCTGAACACTTCACTGTGCCACTCCCTTACCCTCTTTGTCCTGTCACCTCCTGCACATTCATTCCCAGATTCTTTCCATTCCCAGGCTTTATCACGACCTGGAAGGATACAAGTCAGGGTTAACAAGAATCTATTTCTGTGGGCAATGGGAAAATTGGTGGTCAACTACCACCTTCCGTGTTTCAAGTGTTTGATGCAGGATAACAACTTAGATGTTTTGAGAGTGGGAGGGCTCAGGGAATTGTGTTACTTCCTCCTGTCTTGGATGTGGTTAGACTAAATCACAGGGTGTAGAGAATGAAATGCCAGCTGTGCTGCAGTACTGCACAATGGAAACAGCATCCACAGCTGCAGTCCTTGGTTTTGGTGACAATGTGAGCACTATTGAGACAAGCAGATTTTGACTTGTTTTTCTAAGAATAGCCCTGCCCTGCTGATGTACTCTTGGACACAGCACTATTTCCAGAGAACTGAATTTAAACAAGAAAGTCCAGTCAAAGCTAAAATGCTCTTGGATAGGTCAGATCCCAAAAGACCTGGTTATTTAAAGATTGACCTTTACAGTTTCAGATCAGAGTCTGCACTATATTTGAATGACACTTATGTAAAACTCTCTCTCCTGGATCTCTGCCTCATTAGCTATACTCAGTTTTACTGTTGAAAAATTGGAATTTTGATATAAATTAAGAGGAATAAAAAGGGGGGAAAAATAAAAGGGCAATATGGAGGTACTAGCAGTGTCTTATTAAGGAGAGAGAGAAAAAAAGATTTTCTTCACCAATATAGAAAGTTTTGACACATGTTTCCAGCCCTCTGGAAAGCACCAGCCTGGTGTTTAAAAACCACACCACTTTGCATGGCATACTACAGGTGATTTTCACTTTCTGACAAAGAAGGCAGCAAAGCAGCACCCCACAAAGAATGCAAAAGGGCTGCTGTCCAGTTGATTCATATTTAGTGAGCTGCAGTACCACAGTTGCCCATTGTGTAATGTCTGTGGCAGAACTATTTTCAGAAATGGTTTCAGCAAACAACTTTGAGACAGGATATAGACTCAATATCAACCCTTCTGGATAGTATAACACTTCTGGATTGTGTAATGTGCCTCTCTGAGAGAATCTCAGGAATCTTTTATATTTCAGATATCTGGGAATGTACTTCATCTTTTTTTCTTTATTTTAAGGACTGAAGTTTCTGTTTATTTTCAGTTTAAGTTAACTGAAATTTTATCCTGCTAGTAGGAATGACATGGATATTTATAAATAACATTAAAATTCGTAAGGTCAGAGATGGGTGGTTGATATTTGAAGGCCTATTCTTCTTAATGGGATGTGCATTGAAATCTGTGGTTAAAGACTTGATTCATCCTTCCAGACTTTCACAGTCTCTAAAAGCTATGCCACTAATTCTCCCAAGATTCTTCAAGTAAATCAAGGGAAATACAGACCCTTCTCCCAGCTGTTAGTGTGCTGCTTGCAAATCTGGGGGAAGATCCAGCCATGCAGGATCTCCCACGAGGGTGGGCAGATGCAACAATCAGTGCATAGTGTACTGCAAGGAATCAGGATTAAGGGAGCTGGAAAACAGGGAGTGTTGTTGGTCCTGTAGACACTACAGTTCCGTGCTTGTCCTTTGCCCCTGCAGGAGCAAGATCAGATGGATTTTGAATTATTGAATCAACAGTGTGTTCCAGGTGAGTATTTGTCCGGTCCACTTCCCTATAGGATGTTGACACAAAGGTGGGGAGGGTAGCTCATGGTTCAGACGGCACATATACTCTGGTATTAACTTTTTGTGTTGGAAAAGTCAGTGCACAATTTTGTCACAAAATGTAATACATTTTGACTGTTGCAGACAATGTAGGGCAGAAATTTGAACTACATTTTTATACCTCCACTTTCACCACAGCGTTATCTTTTTCAGTGCAGTTGCACATATTAACCCATTGCTATGATCCAATGCACACATTTACATCAGTGCCTCTGCTTCCACTGGGTTAAGTGCAGTGCTGCTCAGGTCTCCCTCCCTATCTAGATCAATGAAGGGCAAATACAAGTCTTCTGAGGGTACGAATGTTCTGTAAAATAATTTTATTTCAATTAACAACACCTCTTTCATGATCTGAGGTGTGGCTGATAAGATGCATGTCTGGTTTTTCTTGCTTCATCTGTGAGTCACAACTAGTTCAGTAAAACAATTTACAAGAAAAAAACTCCTAAACTTCTCTCACCAGTCCTCATGCTCCCCTGCCCTCCTTCCAAATTGGGGAATTCTTTATTTCAGAACAAAATCCCTTAAAAGCTAGTTTTTTGGTTTTGTCTGAGATTCATTCAGACCACTCATTTCCAGACCCAGGTCATGAATTCATGCTTGCTCCTTATAGTTTGGGACAACAACAATAGCTAAAGGCACCCTCCAAGGGTTGAACCTCATCTGTGCAAACACACTGCTTGAAGCTGTACGGAGGCTACTGCCATTCTGGGTGGAATAATGCTTGTGTGCACTCTGCAGATGAGAAGAGGCCATCCATGGTGCCTGCAGGATGCTGAGCCCTTGCCTCTGAATGTTACTCCTATGCCTCCAGAGAGAAATACTATTACTGGGGTTATTTATGCTCCTTTGTGGTCTACAGAAAGTGTCTGACTCTCTTCTGGGACCTTGCTCCCATTCTCTCCTCTGATAAATCTTGGCTTTTGGGGTTTTTTGATATTTTTAAATAGGATTAGAGTCAGTAAGCTAGGTAGCTGAACAGCCAGAGAGCTGCTTGTCAGCCTCTGATTTTACAGTAGGGATTTTGCAGGAGGCTGCTGATGCAGTGACCTCTGAGTGCGAGGTGAGGGCGGTGAATCCTGCTGGGATACTGTTGAAGGACTGGCTCCTTCTGTACTGTGCAGGGAAAAAGAGGCTTGGCACAATAGTATCTCTACTGCTGGTAGATACTGCAACCCTGCAGCAAAGTAATGGCTCTTCCCTGCAATGGTTTTTGTGGCCAAAATAACTAGCTGGTCCCTGTAAATCAGAGCCTGGGTGTGGACTGTCATATACGCGGTGCAGAAAATTGAAAGATATGGGGTTTTCAGCAAAAGAGAGATGACAGTATGGATGTCTTTACCAACACTATTACTCTCCCTGAAGAGGAACTATTTAAACCCTATTAAGTGTTTTACAGACCAAGTTTAAACCTGCTTCATTGTGGAGGCAGCGATAAGGGAACTCTATTAGCCAGCATTTTGTCCATCCTTTAATTAGTTTCTTGTATTTAGAAACATTTCCTTATTTTCCTTTGATAAGCCTGAATCTCATCAGAATTTTTACTCAGAAGTAGGAGACCCTCATGCCAAAATTGCCAGTAGTTCAGGGAGGCTGCAAAACCTATGTTCTCTGTATGAGGCAGGCCAGGGATAAAAGCCAAGCCTATTGCACCCTGGGAGGGGGCTCTAACCAGCAGCCTCTGAATCAAGCAGTCTCTCTGAAAAATGATTTCTTCTAAAAGTTCAAAAACTTGCCTATTTCTGCCTATGCAGAAATCTTGTGTTGAACATGGCAAGATAGTAAGGAAAATGTTGGTTATAACAAATCATTTTTTCCAAAAGATTCATGGAAAAATTCCTGAGCTGCTTTATATTAGGTATTAAGCCTACTCTGGTCAGAGGTGCAGCTTTACCAACAAAAGAAGTAATATCAACCAAGTGTTGTCTGTAGTCTGTTGGACTAGTGACAGTAACAATGCAAAACATTACTGGAGGCCCTGGCAAAAGAACAGGCACAATTTATTGGCTATGCAGCTCAGGGTAGGGCAAGATGAATAGAAGTGATGATCTCGTGAGTAGGTTACTGGATTGCGATGCCACAGAGCAGGGCTCAGCTCCTGACTCACCCTCAGACTTTTTTGTTACTTCAAGTAAGATACTGAAATCTTTCCTCTGTAACAGTTCCCCATCCTAGAAGAAGGAATATGATAATTTCTTACATCCACAGGGATACAGGCAAGGTAAATGATGACTGCAAAGCCTTGAGATTCTGCGGGAGGGAGGGTCTAGACACAGAAATACTCAAACCTATGTCTTTCAGTTAAGGAAAGAGAATGCAGAAAATATTTTCTAAAGAAATATTGCAAAGTTATTTTCCCCTCTCCCAAATGTGACATGTAGAGACATATTTCAAATTTTTTTTCCATCCTCGATTCCTTTTTAAGTACATTCTTTCCTTCCCTTGTAGGCAGAGATATAGGTATAGCCAAGTGGATGATGTCTAAAGCCTGTGACGTTCCTGTATTGCTTCAGGTCTGAATGGTTGATGGTTTTCTGACAGTGAAATAATCAGAAGTTTTATGTTTGATTTCATAGTGCAGTTTCTGAGAATTTAATATTTCACTTTGATCCTCCAGATCCTTCAAAACAGCTTATAAAATCTGCATGCTGAGGGAGGGAGTATTTCTGGCAATCTTTGTCTTTCCAGGAGTCATTTTGTGTGAAGTTATTTTGATGGATTTGCTATCGCATTAGTCAAAGATTTTCTCTACTAAAAATTTACACATTTGTTTTCATGTAGGAAAGCAAACAGAAATCACTCATTTCTAGAAGATAAACATCTTACTCAAAAACTTTCATAGTGCAGTTTCCTTTGAAACTCAGTTTAAAGAAATAGATGAGAGCTAAATGCAGGCAAAATAGATCCAGCTGTATAAAGTCAGGCACTTCTGGAGCATGAATCATTTCCCATGACAGAGGGCATTGCACTGTAAAGGTATCCTTTGCTCATATTTAACTGTAGAAGAAACCTGAATGACTTATTTAGGCTAGTTACCTGGTTTTGGCTAGGCAAAGTTGGGCAAAGAATCCATATAATTGCCATCAATACATATACATTTTAAATCATTGCATGACCTTCTCCAAGTGTTTAGACATAGATTAAAATAGGCTTTCCAAAAGTCAGGCACCTAAAATGCTGAGCATTTTTGGAACTGTAGGACTTCTTACATACAGGACTTAGGTATTTTCTGGGGAAGAGATTTGACTCTGGCTTTATTTGGGTAGCTGTGCTGCTGATGTGATCTGGCCTCAATACTGCATGTCACACAGACCTCCCTGCCACATGCCACCTTTTTGGGTAAGAAAGCCCCATGACAAATGATCAATAACATTCAAACTAATCTTTGGGTGAAGAGGTGTGATATTGCTGTTATTATAATTTTATTTCACAAGGACCAGCCACCCTTTGCCTCCCCTGCCCCAGTACTTGCAAAGCCTGAGAGAGGGTCCTGTGTTGACCCTGCTGAGAGGTTGTGTTGCCACCTCCTTGCAATGCAGGGTTTGTCCCTCCCACGCTGTGCTCACCGTTCACGCTGACTGGTGGGGGTGGCTTTGCCCCTCTTGTTCCCCTGGGAATGAATGAAGATTTGAGCTGGGGAGTCCCAGCAGCCTTTTTTTTTTTTGCCATGGAAGTGGGGAGGCATTTCAGGGGCTGGCAGTATCTTGTCTCTTCCTTCCCCAACAGCATCTTTGTGTTCATTTGGGTGGCGAACTGGCTTCAAGGCTTTCACAAATCTGTCACTATCTCTCAGGGCCAGACTCTAACAGGACTTCCTAATGGCATCTTCTAAAGTCTTGAGTAGAAATTAGAGTCATGGGAATACAAGAAGACTGCCCAGGATGGTGAGTTTTGCTGCTTTTAGAGATAAGATTTTAACTGATAGACATAATAGGGCAAACCCACTGTATTCTGTTCACCTTGTTCAATTCAGTATTTGTAAGGCTCCAGTCACCATGGCATCTAGGCATGAAAGATACCTTATGTCAGCAGGATATGCATCAAAGGAGTCCTTTTCTAATGGATAAACCTGATATCAAAGAACTGAAGAAACTGAACCAAAATTTACAGGTGTCCTTTGCTTTGATCATTAATTAAAATGTGACTTATACTCACAGTGTCCCTATTAGAGGACTTGACACAACAAAGCATCTGAGGTACCCAACTATTTCTTGTAATGCTGTGAAAGACAGGTGTTCATTCCTGAGAAGGCTTTGAAGCTAAAAATAAAATAAAACAAAATTAAAATTAAAGGATATTTCCAGGTACATAGTAATCATCTTAATACTTACATTTGAGGGGTTTTGTGTGTGTGTTAAATACTGACAGAACTCCTGGCTGGAAAGGAATGCAGACAATGAGGTAAAGTAAAGCCTTGTATGTCATTTGAGATCAATTGTCAGAGAATTTGTCTCAGCCATGTCATTATCAGATTAATAGTTGAGTTCCAATTTCAGCTGGAGTTATTTGGATAACAGGAATCAAAAGGAAAGTTTTTGCAAACAATTTGCCTTAGAGCAAAATAAAAGTGTTAGAGATAGGATTTTTTGTGATTTTCACCACACCCCTTGAAATTCTATGCAGACTAGATTGTTTCATAGGCAGACCAGGATAGCCAACCCAGCACCATGGGTTATTCCAGCCTGGAGGTGTAAGATGGATCAGGGCATTCCATTCCACAGCAGTTAGCCCAGACACAAGACACCCAGTCTGTCAGTGCAACGGGCTGTATGGCTGCCAAATATGTTGATGGTCAAAAATAGCTAGATTAGGTTATAGATTTGAAGATCATAGACTATCCCAAGTTGGAAGAGCTCTGCAAGGACCATTGAAGTCTATCTAACTCCTAACATCTTCTTACAACAGGTCATTTGGCAAGTGAGCATTCCTGCAGTTTTTCTCTGCTTTGCTCTCTATTGCAAATTTAAACAAAATCTTCCAGCTTTGCCATTTTCTTTTGTCTTCTACTGACTTTGCTTTCCTTTCATCTTCCTCTCTTATTAATATTTCAAAGGCTCACAATGTAGTATTTAAGTTTATCTCTCATGTGGAATAACATTAAACATTCCTGGGGTTGAATCAGCTGTTACACACTGGGAATGGAAAGCGCCAAAAGTATCCCACCACCCAACCCAAAGAGTTAACAACTTCCTAAGCACCAAACATGTTTTATCTTCCTCTCTCCTGCTGTGAATCTATGAGTACATAGGTTCACAGATACATTCTACTATGCCAGTGATTGTTGTACCATCTGATCTTCACAATACATTAGGGTGTGGGGATCCAAAATGCAGAAATTTCATTTACAAGAGCATTGGATTTTTGAAAGGTGTCACATTGTGCTGTGACCCTGAGGTAGTGGTAGTTACCTGAGAGTGCAATATGGCTTTCAGTGTCATGACCATATACTCACCTTTGGTGACCATTGATGTCCATCCTCAGATTCATGATTTTCCAGAGTGAGCAAGGCTTCAGAAAAGAGGATGCTCCTCCTGTCAGTCCCTCCATAATCTACAGGTACTGTGGATACTAATGACAACTTGTTAGACCCTCTCACCTCCCAGTGTAGAGTAACTGAGTAATTCCTGCAGCTCTGGAGAGATGGTTTTGACTCTGTACTGTAGTGGGTACAGTGTCAGTGTGGGAGAAGACAGCACCATATCAGGTCTGGTTTGTTCCAGCTTAGACAAGAACCTCCTGGTTTTTATTGCTTCCATTCAGTGGGACTTGTGCCCCCATTTGGTTTAAGTCTTGCTATAACAAATGCCATCTGAAAGTTTGGGCCTCTCGTGGCCCAAATAGTATACTATGCAAAATTAAACCAAAGGTTTAAAGACTAAACTTAGAGTTTTCCTCTTTCTAATTAATTTTACAACTTTAGGCTCACCAGGCTGTTTTGTGAAATTTAGGGCTTCTATGAAACATCCTATACTGAAAAAGATTACAATCTATGAGCAGACTCAGGAAAAGACTAGCAAAGCAAAGTGCAGGTGTTTTTGGCAAGCTTTCTGTAAGAAGGGTGACACTAGGAAGTCCTTTGTCACTGTGAGTGCCACCTCTCTTGCTGCACACCCTTTAGTAAAGCCCATATTAGAGTCCCAGAAGTGGAGCATTCTTCCTGGGGAGCTGACAGCCCCATTATTCTTCAGAGATTTCTCCATCAGGGTTCAGGTTCTGGTTTAGCAGAATAAGTGACTCCTAGAACAGGAGACATTCCTAGAATGAAGACATTCTTCCCACCCCCAACTCCTTTTTCTTTCTTGATGTAAAAGGACACAACAGTTTATAATACTTTTAATATCAACTTCCAGTTTTTAATTCATTCTTGCCCTTGATGTTGCATCTACAGGTAGATGGCTAATTAGTGGATGTATAGATTAATTCTAGAGTACATTTAAAAAATAAGTTTAGAAAGGACTACTGACATTTCTGACTGTAGCATATTTTCACCAGATGTATTATGCCATTCACAGATACTGTGTTCTGACTCCATTTTTAGTTACAAACTTAACTTACTCTTTGCCAGTAAGTACCCTTGAGGAACATTTCTTTGAAACACAAAAAGCTTGCAAATATACTTAAAACAATCAATTAGTTAGATGAATGGCCAAAGAGGGAATCAACAGTACTCCAGAACATAAGACTACTGCAGACAAAACTTTATATCATTTCCAGAAAGAGTCTGCTTGATTTCTATTATCATGAACATCTGCAATCTTCAGTGCTGAACACACGCCTTTAAAGAAATGTAAATCAATTCCATATTCCTAGATATTAAGTTCTAAACATGACTGTAAAATTTTACCCTCTCCAGCAGAGTCACAGAATCACCCTGTTTACTAATGGTCTAAGAGTCTGGTATTTGAAAAAAGGGAGAACATAGACAGTATCCATCTCCCTTTACTCATCCCAAGACTTTTAAAGAGAAGACAGTCACTTCCTGTTTACACAGCTATTGCTGTGAGATTATTCCATGCCTTTTAGTTCCTTCCTTATTTTGATAATCTTCATTGAAAAGGATTTGCCAGGGAAAATAAAATCCTTAAAAGAAATTATTTTGATATTACATTGTAAGGAAAATATAATTCTACCATTAAAAGAAACTAAATAAAACCACTGAATGTCAAGGACAGATGCAGCCTTAATTATCAGGTAGAAAATAGAGGGGCAAAACTTCCTCTGCCCTGGTTTGACTGTACATGAACTTCTGGGACTGGCTGTTACAGCTGTGGCTTATTTCATTGTTGGCTGTTCTGTGAAATATTGATTATTCTGAAGGTCTGTGTCAGTAAATTTCCAAGAAGTCATTAACCAATAAAGAGATGTGTTTTATTCTGGAATCACCCCTGTGTCTTTGTGTGTGTTACTGACGACTTGATCTGTCTTTTCTTGGCAGGCACTGAGAGAAGGGCTGAGCGTAACTTACACATTCCTCTTCCAAGAATTGTAAGAGAGGGAAAGTCTGAACAAGAAAGATGAGAAAGAAAATTTCATGTCTCATTGAGAGTAAATATGTGCCTAAAATTGCAGATTTGGCCAGGGAAATATTTTGAGATAGATTGTTTATTTAAAGGAGGAGTTAAAGAAATTACCTTTATTTAGATATGGTAGATTGGTTGATAGGGGCCAAAACTTGTTGGAAAAATTAAAAAAAAAAAAAAAAAAAAGAAGGTGAGGTGTTCAGGTGAAACTGTCTTGAACTGAGCACTTGTCAGTTACATCTGTGAGGCAAAGGATCTGCCTGTGCAGGAGCAGCAGAGCAGATTCACACACCATAAATACAGCTAAAGTGTGTGTGTTTTTAGTGCACAACTGCTACAAGCACGACTGTCACAGGCGGCATTGTGGAATCTTCAGTCATTGAAAGCTCTGCATAAGTGTGTTTGCACCACCCAGAGCTAGTGTGGTACAACAACTAAAACCATATAAAAGTGAAATTAAAAGAACCCTGAAGTATCATACAAAGGTCTATAAGCTTGAGTATGAACAAGGATCATACACGTACTTGTATATAGATCTTTAGCTATGTATTTCATTTGAACATTTTATTGTTTTTCAGACAATTGTGATTCTGTGGATTACATTTCATAAGAAAATGTGGACATAGTGTCCTATGTCCTTCCTGTCACCTTCCAGATATCCATCTTAAAACAACCTTAATATATCAATCCAAAGTGTAATTTCTGGATCCTTGGTGATGAAATTGTAGATGTTTGGATGTTTATGATGTTTTAATGATAATTTTTTCCTATTCTTTCATAAATTTCTGGAAAAAAATGCTTGCTTTTATAACTGTCACAGGATTATTTGCACAACACTTCTGGCATTTTTCTTCTGGAGATATATGAATTGAATAGAATGAGGATGGTAAAATTACCACTGCTGTGGGAAACAGACTTCTTTCCCCAGAATTTCCCTTGTGTCATGACCAACCAAAATTAATTTTCATCAAAGGGTATAATGAAAAAGTTAAATTACTACGTCTTCACAAATCAAGGTGCAGTAACATTTCACATCTTTCTTGGCAAGCCTAAGCATCTGATTTCTATACAGTAACTGGATGAGATTCTATGGTTTGAATTACAGAGGTGGACTAGATGATCTAATGTTTTCACTCTAACCTCTGCATCTCTGAGATGGGGATAAGTTGTGAGTCAGGTTACTTCTACGTAAGCGTATTTAGCCACAACATCGTGGGATTTTGTGGTGCTAGGCCTTCTCTGATGAATTCTTGCATTATTCCACTGCTCTGCAAAGCCAAAGTTTTGCTTTTTAGATACTTTTTAGATACTAGTTGAGTAGAACTGCTGGGAAGTTTGCAGCTGATTTCGATAATAGCTATTATGGACTTGTCTGTATCATTTGTAAACTGCAAAGCGTAATAATTCCTGAAAGCAGTTAAGATAGTGGTAACTGGGGATATGAACATGTTCTTGGATTACTGCTGTGCTTCTTCAGTTCGAAGCTGTCTGTCAAAGACTGCAGAGAACATGAAAATGTGATCAACCGGAACTGTAAACAAAAATCCTTGTCCAACAACCACATGGAAAAATAGCCAACAGGAGTATGGATTACCACAACTGTCAACAAGATTTCCATTCAGAAATCCTCTCTTTGGCTTGTCTTCTAATACTTCTGCTAATGGAAAGAATGCTCTTAAAGAAGGCAAACTCCTTTATATAGTTGCTTTTGATCACATACCAAGTAGAGTTTCAACCAGAGAAAATGAATAAACATCTGTAGGAATTTGCAAACAATTACAGAATGTTTTTTCTGCCTCTCCCTCTTTCTGCCTATCTTAAAACAAGTGTATGTGGACATGCATAACTTTTTCAAATTTGTTTAATATTTAAATATTATCCATTGATATTTTGCAGTTGTGGAATTTTTTGATCTCTGTTGCAAATTTTCTACAGAGATTCAAAGCTGTGCAGCCAGATTTTGTTGCTTCATTCTGACCTGTCAAATGGGATGTTGAGTTTAATTATAACATATTTTGCAGCAGAAGCTGCTGCAGTAGCAACAGTTGCAGGAAGAAGTGACAGGACATGGATCTGGTTTATGAGGGCTCTATTTTCAGTGTTTTAGACAGGATTACCAAGTGCTTTCTCAACACATAGTTTTAGAGATACCACTTTAGAGATACTGCAATGAAAGTTCTTGAATTTTATTCAGTGTACTAAATGATACTGAAGTTCAGTTGCTGAGATGCTGGCTTTGAACTTCCAAAGAGACATTTGTGGCACTGTAAAAACAGATAGATTCAGATTCACAATTCCAGTGTTTGACTGGTTCATCTTGATTTGATGAAGAACAAGAAATAAAGCTGTAAACTAAGAAAAGAAACCCGCATGCATAAAAGGCATAAAAACCTGTTCCAAAACGGAGAGTGTTATTGATTATCTAGTTCAAAGCACAGGTGCTTTTGCTAATGGCAAGTTATGACAGCTGGAACATACTTCTTTTATTTAGTGGGTAAAATGAATCACTGACTCTCTCATTACCCTGGTCTGTCTATAAATTCAAGGATGTGAAACAATGCTATGGTTAGTGCTCTGACTGTGGCCTGATAAATCCTTTGTTGTCTGTCTTTTATAGTTGTTTGTACATAGAGAGCTGCTGTGAAATCAGTCACCTTCATTTATGTGCAACATAACACTCCTGGTTTTATATAACAGCTGCTCTTTGAAAAATACTGGTAGGTGGACAACAAGGTTCATAACCTGCAATGGAAATGTGAGGCTGTCTGGAAGTTTCTATTCACTGACCCAGCATTAATCTAGTGACAGCTTCTACAATGGATTTTTTCAGTTCTGGAAATACAGCTTGAAAAATGGACCAGATTCTGCAATTGTTCTCTGTGAGGAGCATGCAGTTCCATGCTAATAATCCGGATCAAGGATATGAATCTGATAAATTTGTTCTACAGTAGCTTCAGGAATGATTTTAAAAGACTCATCCTAGTACTGACACTAGAAATGGCCCTCTCTGCACTGATTTAAAATAATGATCTCCCCTGATGCTCAGTGCCTAGCCTGCCCACAGAAACATCACTCATTTGGAGACCGCTGCAATTCTCAGTCCACTAAAATTGTGATGAAAGACTTCCTTTTCTTCAAGCATCTCTTTGCCAGGAGCAAATAGCTGTGGCAGGCAGATAACGGGAAAAGTACCTCCCAAGAGCAAAATGAAGTTTCATTTAATGCTCCCTAGGATAAACACTGTATTAAAATCTGAGAAAATTTCTCCAAACAGTTGTTAAGACAGAGACAGAGATACATAGCAGTCACTTTTTCCACATCACCCCAAAAAAAAACCCTAGAGGAATACCTCACTCTGTTTCCTTGTCACCCACAAATTCTGGATAGGTCAGGCATTTCTAATGTTAGTCTATCTCTACACACTTTAAGTTCATTTTCTGTACAGTAGTTGTGGGTTTTTTTTGAGAGTCGTGAGTTTTGCTGAACTATTGCCAGAATGAATATTGATACCAGGTGCCTACTTTGGCAGAATCGAGTATCACACCTATAGATAAAGTGTAAAATTACATGTGTCATGCCCAAGCACCACAAATTACTCTGACCTTCATCTCAAATAACATGATAACTCCTGCTTTGAGACTTTAGACAATGCAACTTTGGCAAAAGGCAAGTTTTTCATAGCCAAGAACCTCAAACCTCATGTCTTTTACTGCACCAAAGGGGTTGACTTCTAAAGAAAATGTATTGCCAAGTTGAATCTACCTTTGGTTTTTAAAATAAAGCATACTATCCTGGGCAAGCACAGTGATAAACAGTCTTTGACTGGTTTGGAAGGAACCACAGTGGGCTGCAGTGCTGACCGCTGGAGGCTCAGCTATGAAGGTGATGCAGATAAAAGCACATGAGCATTCATGATGAAGGAAGCAGATGGCCAGGAATGACAGTCATCTCCTCTGAGATTTCTGACTCTTGCTAAAGTGTCTGAAGTGTCCATACTTCATGCTTACTGCTTGAAGGCTGTTGAGAATTTGAGAAAAGCAGAGGTCATGGCTGGTGGCACTGCACAGGCACTGGGGAGGAGGTGAGGACTACTGGGACCCTGAGGGCCACTACTGATGTCCCAAAACCACTGACACTGTGTGGGCTGGTGAGAGCTTTCTTGGCAGATTCCCAGATTAACCATTCACATTCAGGCAGTTATAAAACAAATTTGTGACTTGAATTCCATACCTTAGTTTCTCTGTTCACTAGCACATTTTGAAATTTTGAATCCTTCAAATGCATGGCTGATCTAATTAACCTCAAACAAAAAGGGTGACTAATTAGCAATTAAAATTTCAATTTGAAAGTGAGCCCTGATTAAGCAGATTGTAATTTTTTCTTGGAGGATTAGGTCAAAAGTACCATACTCCTACTTGGAGTGAGGTGACTGGTCCCAAAGGACTACACTTGTAATCAGTCTTTAAAAACATGACTGCAATGTTTCCTCAAAAACTTTTGCATGAGGAAGTTCTTGAGGCTGTAGAGAACAATGTATTTTTTCATACAGAAATGCAGGAGTTTGAACTGAGGAAGGGATTAGACTGCAGAGAACTGTCAGCAGGGATCAGATGAAAATTTACATGTTATTAAGATCAAAAGAGTAATTTCCTAAAGTTTTTTTTTTTTTTTAATCCATTTTCAGGCAAAGACAATAAGGTTATTCACGACTTTATACTTCAACTAGTTTAGTGGGATAATAGCCATACATCTGGAGGGTTTTTTAAAATATATGGATTAAATAGCAATTATTATTTATAGACATAATAGTTATTATGTCTTCTATCTTAGTATCAGTTTTATTTTAAATGTTTAAGTTTTTTTTGCATTTGCTGACAAAAAGGGGTAGGGAAAATATGGGCAATTCTAAAATAAGTGACTGCTTAGCATATCATTGCTAATATGGAACTGGCCTGGTTAATGAAGTTCATCTTTAAGGACAAAGATAATCATCTTTATAGCTTGCAAATTCCTTATTAGCGTGCAGATAGTGTTACTATAAATTCAAGCTGCATATCATAAGCCACACATTTTTAGCTGTTAGAATTCATTCTCTGAATATTTAGTAAGATGATGAAGGGATGAGTGGCGACTCCCCAGCTGGACACAATTCCAGTTTAAGCAAAATGATAAACTTCTAATATGAAGATGGAACTTATGGATTCTGGCCAGAACAAAATAGCATTTCTCCAGTGGAATTCCAGTTCAAACTCTATTCTGGAAAGAAATTATTCTAACAAGGTTCCTCTCCCTTTTAGGGGCTCCTGGGAAAAAAATAATGGAGAAGCCAAGTGTGTGGTCTTTTGAAATTTCAGAGTAATTTGTAAAAGAGACAGCATGGGCAGCTTTTAGGAAAAGAAACAGAAAAAATTGCTGCAAGTTGACAAGAAATATTTGCTGCCCCTAAGCTCTTATAACAGCATCCATGACCCTGAAAATAGAATTATTTTTTCCAGCAATATGTCTAAAGTAATGGCCCCTACACCCTTGTGCAGATTTTTGAAGTGATACTTGATTTCAAATATTTTTAAGGAAAAAAAACCCCATAAGAATAGTTAATTAATTCTGTTGGGATACATAGGTCTCGAAGTTTACATTTTGAGACCTTTTTAGAGTCTTACATTCTCTTTACCCTTGAAAAAACAGAACAACTTACCTTTTGTTTTTTCACTTAGCTCATATAATGGCATTCATGTCTAGGGGAGGGCTTGTGGTAGATAGGTCCTCACATGCAGCAATTCTAACTTAAGGCTAAGCTATTTCAGCCTGTGAGCCCACACCGTATTTTTCTGACGGTATGGCAACAACATGGGGTCCAGCAGGAGCGTGTGTGATTGCAGTCCATACAAACCTAGGGAAGTGCAAAAATCCTCAAAACACTGGGTGTGATCCTGGAGTCAGTATCTCTTTTAAAGTCCTTGTATTTAACATTCTGAGAAGCAACCATATCTCACTGTAGGCTCAGGTCGAGGTGCATGCCAGATCCAGGCACCTTGCGTTTGTCACCAACTGTCCTGCAACCTTTCGCAGCCAGTGAAGTCAGAGGGCTCTTTATGCATCCAGAAAGTGATGCCTTTCTCTCTCTGCTGACTCTGTGGGCAGCCTGGTGTACTTATGCTCCTAATTCATGCACCTTACTTGTTCTCTATAGCAAAGTGGGGTTGAATTGTGGCCCCAGCACACATTTCCAATTTGTGTCCAATTGTAGACTTTTACCTTCATTTGATACTGACTGTGCTATACACTGAGCCTCTCAGGCACATGAGCCTGACAGAAGAACAAAGCAGGAGCCTAAGGAGCATTTAGTTCAAAGGAAGTTGGAGGGTTTGCAAAACATTGCTGGAAGTAGGATGCAGTGTTTTAATTCCATGAATTACTGGTAATTTGAAAAATTTTCCCCACAGAGATCAGTGGGAAGACTCTGAGATAGCTTTTAACCACATGAAAGGACCTGCTTTTCTGATGGGTTACTTTGGGAAGAAAATTCAGAATAATCAAAAATTTGCATTTGAGATACTACTAAAATTGATGGCCTTCCTTGACAGTTTTGCTTTTGAAAGACCTCTAAATTAGCATGGTTGATAGCCTGGCTTCTTCTCGTTCACTACACTTCAGTGCCTGAAGCTGGAGGATATGCCCAGGAGGCATGAAAATGAAGAAATGAAAAAGGAAAAATGAAGGAAATAGAGTTGTTACAGATGAATTGTTTTTTCATGAAGTTAAACACCACTTTCTCCTTTCAAAGCAATTTTTATTTTATCCCTTAGATGCCATTATTTACTGTGGGTCCAATTGTTCTCATTCAAGACAAAAACTTAGCAAGATCAGCTTGCTTCAACACAACCGATTTAAACAGCTTCCTAGAGATGCTCTTATCCAGTGATTGCCACAGAACCTCCTTCCCAAGGTCACAGGAAATTGAAAACCACTAGTACAGCACTCCACTTTGGAATAGAGTTTGGTTATTGGAACTGGGTTGGGTCATTCTTGGTCTAAAAAGGCCTCAGCAAGATGCAGAGCTGGCAGTCACCGTAGTTGTGACCTGTGTGAAGGGCACAGTGATTTCATACCCAAGGGCCTACTGGGAAAAATAGACTTTTCTAGTTCTCTGGAGAGACATGTCCTGCACACTGCATGCTCTAGATGGAAGTACGAAGTCGTCCTTGATGCAATATTTTGGCAAAAGTTTCCAAGTATACAAGAAATTCAGGAGAAAAATCAGGCATCCCTTTTGTTTATGGAAAAGCTTTTTTTTCATGGAAACCCTGGAGACAGCCCAAGCGTGCTGCATGATAATCCACATTCACTTGCAAAATCTGCATGTCCTCCACAAGACTGAGGCATGAATAATTCTAGAGAATGTTCTTGGAAACCATCTCCTATAGTAGTAATGTTTTAAGACTTGTGGGGACACATTCAATTAAGGCTTCATATAGTTTCCATACCAAAGAAATCCCCAGAAAACTGAATAAATAGTAGCAGGGAAAATGTTTCCAGCCTACAGTAACTTATAGAATGGCTCCTTTACACTGCTTTAGAGATGTAAAGGGACTTTAAAAAGTTTAAAGTGAACTGTTAATGGAAGACATAGAGGACATTAGCACAAATGAAAATCAGCTTCATGAATATTAGGGAGTTCAACTATTGACTGGATTATTTGGCTTCAGAAATTCAAAGAAGGGTTATGAATCCAATTCTCACTTTGAAACTTATTAACCCTTTTCTGCTTTGCTTTTTATTTCATCCTTTCTTCTCAGCCATGACTTGAGATTTTCTGTTCTGTGATTCAGCTTCAGATGAAGGGTAGGGAGAATGCATGGTTTTATTGCAGACAATGCCATAGCCTAGTGGTTGGATACCTGCCAAGACCTGTGATGTGAGTTCAGGCTGTGGATTTCAATCCATTCACTGCCTGAAAGAACACTTGAACTTCTTGACAAGGAGGTTGATACCCCATTTTTTAAAACAAAAAATTCAGTGCTATCTTAATGAATCAGAACAGTCTAAGACATCAGTCTCCTCTGGAGGCTTGTGTCAGACTTCTTTGTTCACATCTGAATATCAGGAATTTAGATATCTTGTTTCCACCTGTCTGGTCAGGAGAAGGACTTCTGAACTTGCTTGAGAATTTAGGTTCTCTGAGAGGTACAATGATATTATAGATGATATTATAGCTCAGGCTAGACAAAGTTCCTGTGACTGAAGAAGTGCTCAAGGCAGGACTGAGGTGAGAAGTCAAGGGACACCAGGAGCAGAGATTTGATGCAGGAGTGCAACACAGACAGGGAGTTAAGAAAGGCCTCAGCAGTTAGTGAAAACTAATTTGGGAAGTGCCAGAGCACTTAGGCTGAGTTTAAGTATTGTCATGAAGGTTGGACTTTCTGCAGTAATCCTGCAAATCTCTCCTCCACATTTGTGTGGAGTGTACAAGTTGGCTCTTTTCTGGAAACAGGATTCTCCCTCATCCCTAAAGCTTAGTTAAGATTCTGGACACGGGACTCTGGACGCAACACATACCTCCACTAAATCCTTCAGGCCATCTGGGAATTTATTATTCAGTTACAAAGGGATTAATAGGATCTCTGAGGCTTAGGACTTGATCTCTGAGTTCAGTGAAGTTGCCCATTTCCAAGCATCAGACAAAACTTCCAGCAGGCAATTTCTGAGTCCTGAGGGAGGAAAAAAAAAAGTCTTGAAGACTCAGGTGATGGCAGTCTGAAAAGCTTCTGGAGAAAGAAAGAATTTTGCCATTCAGCAAGCACAGGCACCAATTTCTGTGGTTCTTGGAAAAATTCGAAAATTCACAGAGCTACGAGGGCACAGTTAGGGAATGTATGCAGGGCTCATGGATAGAGCAAAACAAATAGATGTAATGGCATAAAAAATTATGACTTGTGTTACACAGCCTTATGTTCATAACCCTATGAACATAAATCCTGCCAAAATATAGGTGGAGGCAGAAATAGGTGCCAGTGTCAGAGTCTGGGAACTGTGTTACCCATTTGTCAATGAGAAAGAGAAAGGCATGCATGAACCAAGCAGAAGGAAGGAGTTTCTACTTACATTCAGGTATAATATTCTATTCATCCTGGGGTGAATAGCAACATATTCCTGGTCTTTGTAGCCTTAAATATGCACTTGGGTTGGGTTGTAATGTTACATTTCTAAATCAAGAGTCAGTCATATCGAAAGACCAGTAGTGTTGGCATATTGGAATGAGCAACTAGTGTTAATACCAAAAAACATGGAATAATTTGCCTTCTGACTAACATGCCAGCAGTATCTCATTGGAGCTGAGATTTCTATGCAGTTTGTGATGCAGACCATGATGAAGAAGCTGTGCTGCAAACCATGGAGGTCCACAGGGATGCAGAGATCCACCTGCAGTCCATGGAGCTGCCCATGCTGGAGCTGTGGACGCCTGGAGGAGACTATGTTCCTGTGGGGGACCCATGGAGAGAGATGTTCTTGCTTCCAGACTGGAGTGTCCTGTCCTTGAAGCACTGCACCCTGTGGAAGAGTGACCCACGCTGCAGCACTTTGTAGAGAACTGCTGCTCGTGAGATGGAGACACACTGGAGAAGTTCGTGGAGAATTGTTCCCTGTGGGAGGGACCCCAAAGTGCAGCAGAGGAATAACTCCTCTCCCAGAGCAGCAGGGGAAGCCTCAGGTGATAAACTCACCATAACCCCCATTCCCTGCCTCCTTGCCCTGCAGGGATAGGAGGAAGATTTTGGAAGGAGGAAGGGTTAGGGAGACAGTGTTTTTAAGGATCTTATTTTAACTTCTCATTATCCTGCTCTCACTTTGTTAGTAATAAATTTACTTCATATCTCTAAGTTGAGCTTATTTGGCCCTTGACGCTATTAGATGAGCGACCTCTCCAGATCCTTATCTCAACTCATGAACCCTTTGTTGAGCTTTCTCTTCTCTCTCCAGCTACAGAGAGGAATGAGTGAGTGGCTTTGGTGGGTGCCTGACATCTGGCCTGGGTCAACCCACTACAGAGCTGCTGCTGCTTTCACTCTTTTACGTTCCCTAAAAAATCATGTCAATTCATTTTAGGCATAATATCAGTTAATCATTTTATGGTAATTTGACTTCTCAATCTAGTAGGCATCCCATCTGACCTTGCCCACGCAGAATGTAAACTACTAACACCGACTTCAAATAATTTCTAGAATCAAGAGGTGGAACAGCACTGAAACATTGTCATTGGCTGTATAACTTCTATGGAAGAAGAAGTGATTCCTAAGAAGATAGAAGAGCTCCTGGAGAGACTGCTTAGGAGCTGAGGTGGCAACTACAACTTGGGAAGTAGCATTTATCCTTTCTGTGCCTGTGGTGTTGCTAATGGGTCTGAAGGGATTGACCCACCTGTTCAGTCCTCTACAAATACATGTAAATACTGGCATCAGTTATGGAACATATACATCTTTCACTCTGGGGAGAAGTCCTTTGTGGACTTCTACTCACTTAGTAGCAAACAATACTAATGCATGAAGTAAGGAGATGCCAAAGGAGTCTTTTCCTACAATATGGCTTGGAAGGGTGTTCTCTATTAAAGAATGTCAGTCTGAATCTTTGCAGGAAGGCTTGGAAGTTCATCTGGGCTTTCATCTAAACCCTCAGGTAGGCCTGCAGCCGAAAGAGACACCTTTCTCAGAAACATGAAAATAAGTCTTCTAAACTTCATTTATTATCTTGGGTTGGATGAGTGAGGATGTGTTTAGTTTTGGTGGTGGTTTTGTTGTTTTGGTATGTGTATTTTTTTTCCTTCAATAAGGAAAAGTTATGTATTATAGCTTATTTTGAGTGAATCTAAGGGGGTTTTCCTTCTCTTTAGCAGCCAAATTAACAATTCTCCCAACCAGTTATTTACCCTGGATACTCCTACAATCATGATTTATTAATAGCAGGCTCTTGAAGTAGTTCAAAAAGAGAGAACAGAAGATTAAGGAGAAAGTCATCTTTATTGTAGTTGATGAAACCAAGGTAGTGAATTCCCAGCTAAACCCTAACACAGATCTATAAGTCCATGATGACCTAGGAATCTTGTAAGACTTTATCTGACAGACTGGAAGTAGTCAGTGTTGAAGGATGCTAGAGTGCAAGTCCCTCAGTGAGCCACAGCTGCAAAAATCCTCCAGGAAAAAAAAGAAGTGAATTACTTATAAAAAAGAAAGCAGGAACCAAACTACCACCACCAAGAATGTATTTTGTTATAAAAGAACTGCTATCATCCAGACTCTGTTCATCATCCTTATACAACACACAAGCTGATGGATCTTTTACTTCACTTCTCAATCTCATAGAGCCAATGTGAAACGTTAAAGTTATGATGGTTTGTTTGATTCAAGGAAAGTCTTCTTACTGAATTAAAAATGCAGTAAAGGCTAATTGGAGTGGATATATCTCCCACTAGATTAATTTTGAATCAAGTACTGTATTACGCGAACATCGTGTTAGTGATCAAGATGTTCCCTAAACTGAAAGTGTTTCCAAGGGAATAATTACAGCTTGGAGGAAAGAACAAAAGATTGAAGGTGTAAAGGATTAAAACGATATAAAAATATGAGAATATTTTCCTTTTGCTTTATAGAAGCTACAGAAGAACAAGCAAAAGACTTAGTTACTTACTTATAAGTCTAAGAATTACTTAGATTTGTCTAAGTAATTGAGAAATCTTTGAAAATATTTTGAAGGATCCCATGATCATTAGATATGGCTGGAAGAAAATTCAGTTCAAAGAAGTTATATAATTTGGAATGCCTCTTGCCTTATATTAGAGAAAGGTATACACTTAATATTTTCATAAATGAGAAAAAGGTCCAGGGCAGCACAAGCCCACAACCAGCATGATCAGCACATGTTCTCATTGTGTCGCCAGTCTTGTTCTGCCTTCACTTCTTTCAATGGTGCTTTTCAGGAGGAATCTTTGAATTCGAAGACGAAGTTTCTCCTGGCCCTGAGAGAGTGTAATCAAATCAGTGTTTATGGGTTTGGGTTTTTTTATTGTTTTGACCAATGAACTGTTCTTTATGAACCCTTTTTCTTGGTATGAACCTGAACTCTCAGCAGTTGATAGCTAAGTTGATGAGAGGCTTCATGGGAGCTCTGCTACCTGTGGGACTTCTGCCCAAAGGGACCATGGTAGCCTTCTTTTCTATCCAAACACAGTAGCCACCTCATTCTCTTCATGTGTCCACTTGCATTCAAATATTTGATTTTTTCAAGCTCAGACCAGGGAAGCGGGTAGACACAAAACAACAAGAATGACTTATTTTAGGCAGTGTCACTGTGTGTCTGTACTTTCCAAGATTTTGACTTCCTGTGTGAAAATTCAAGATTTTATGACATGAGTATAAATATCAGTCTTCTTCCTACACACAGACAAAGCCAGACCTCACGTCAGAAAGTCAGCTTATTTAATCTTGTTTGTTTTGGGATGGAGGAGGGCACAGAAATGTGTCAGCTGCTTGCCACAGAGCTGGAGGGAGGAGTCCTGTGTGTGTCAGAGTAAAAGATAAGTAAGCCCTACCAAAGTCTGAAGGAAAATGGCAAGGACTTAAAATGGCCCTTTATCAAAAAGGATGACAGGAATCTGAGCGCACCTGGTTGGCATGTGGAAGCCGGAGGAACATGGCTTCTACTGTGTCTTTACGGCAAAATACAGTTAAACTGCAATGGGATTTAGGCCTTTTTTTGAGCATCCAGAAAAGTCCCCAAATTGAGAACTCACTTTCTTTTTTAAAAAAAAGAAAAAGAAGGAAAAGAAAAAAGAGCAGCCTCAGTATCAGATCCCCAGTCGGATCACGCTGCTGCTAACAAGCATCAAACCCACGGCAATGGGCACACCAGGTTTCTCTAACCCTTTGCTCTTGGTGTGGAAACTCTTTGCTCTTGGGAACACATTGCCTCTTGTTTTTGCCAGTGGATACCTCAATGGTACATTTAACCTGATGAAATTTTCACCACTTTCTCTGGGCATAATTCCACAATACACTCATGGCAAGTTGGCAATATATTTATTTACAGTGTGTGAGGGACACCCACGGTGCATCACAAACTCATGCTGCAACATAGTGGTTGACCAACAACAGTAGCAATTTTGGCTACCATGGAACTGGGACATGTTCCCAAACCAAACTAGTCAAAAAAGAAAGGGTACATATCCTACAAGTAATTTTTAGAGTACTTTAGCCTCATCATTATTGAAACAATGAGCAAAATAATAATGGATCATGAACCTGTTAAACAATGTGTCAGTTTCAGAAAGATGCTTATCTGCAGCTATGTAATCATGTGTTATTTAAGATGATGTAGAAGTTAAAAAATAGATAACAAACTTCAAAACTTATGGAAGCATTGAATATTCACTTGTTTTCCCATTTTTTGCTA
Source organism: Prinia subflava (assembly GCF_021018805.1). NCBI lineage: Eukaryota > Metazoa > Chordata > Aves > Passeriformes > Cisticolidae > Prinia > Prinia subflava. The sequence continues at coordinate 35,766,252 of NC_086249.1, forward strand.
GAATAATCTGTTTTGCAGCCACGCAAACCAACTGATAATTAGCAACCTTGAACAAAATGTCCCCATTCATAAATCAAAATTATTCACTACAAATATTAATTGCAAATTTAGCCTTTTTTCTCTTGTTCATGAATATATTTTCCATCCATAAATATTCATTGAATACTTTATGAAAACAGATTTTAGTCTGTGGGTTGCTTGTAAGATGTTATTATATCTGTATAGTTTCTACTTCTGCATCACAATTAGTCAATAATTCACACAGGTATCATCTTTTCTCCCTGGAAATGAGATTGTTTGCTTTAAAAACAAAATAATATGGAAAAAAGTATCGGGATGATTGCAGTGTTGGCATCATTTACAGGAATAAATCACATGCACTAAAATTTGAGTAAAGTATGAAGATTTGTGATTATCATGACAAATACCCACAGCTGTGTGACGATTTATAAACATAATATATTATAAAAGCATAAATAGCAGGAAACTCTGCTTATTTCTTCTATTCACAAAAGTATTCTTGAATCACAGCATTATTGTAAATGCCCTTTCTCACAATGATACAATTTCCTGTTTTAATCTCTGAGCATCAACTGTAACTGTTTGTCAGCTTCCAAATATTGTTAGACAAGATAATATCTGAGCTTTATGTTCACTTGAATAGATCCTGCAGTCTGTCCTTTCCCTGTCCTCCTTCCAGAGCCTCTCTTTTACTGAGGAAAATGAGACAAGCTGCTCTTTCAATTTTTGTTGCTGAGAGCCATTCCCCCATCAACTCTGCACCTTTTAACCCTCGTGATGTGATGTTGATGGAGCTGCCACTTAAAAACAAATTCTGTTTGGCCATCAGGGAGCTTCCTGCAGTGATGGAGATGAGAGAGCCTTTTTCAGGACATTGCTTTTGAATCTGCTTTTGGGGGGGAGACCCTTGTTGTCTGATATCTAACAACATTTGGGTTCAAATGTGAAATCCCTGGGCTCATTCTGGATTCCTCATGTATAGGAGGCACAGCCACCAGAGTGCTTGGGAGGGAGCAAAATCAAGGGAAGGAAGCTCTTGCTTGGCATGAAGCCTTATTTACCCAGTCTTGTGGAACAAACAAGCAAACAAAAAAACCCTGTCCAAAACAAGCCCCACTGTGTAACCCACTGTTTGCACTCAGAGTTTAGAATATCTTTTGGCTTTGAATTCAGCGATTTGGAATAAGAAGCTATAGGAATGCCCTTGGATAGTGACTCTTTCTTTAATACACTAATTATTCTTACTAGACTTGCTGTGATACGGGACTTAACGCTGCTTATTTAACAATTTTCTTTTTTCTAGCACAATGGCTCTCTGAACAGGTGGAGGGGAGTTTATCCAGCACATCTTTGGTTGTTAGCCAGCACATTCTTGCTCTTTCAGCCGTGAAAATATTTACATATTAATAATATGAAATAACATCTTTCGCTTTAAATAAAATTTTTAAAATTGCACACTAACAGCTTATCATATACTCATTTCCAGCAAAAAATAGTACAGAAAAACACACCTCCACCTTGGATTCGCTGCCCCTAGCTAACACCAATGTTTTAATGTTAACTCTTTATCCCTGGGAGTCGATTTTTCCCAGCGCAACACCTAAGTGCAAAATGCATTAGTGCAAATGTCTGAACTCCAAACCCATCTGGCATTAGGAGCTATAAAATGTTGCCATACTTGTCTACAGTAGATTTTAACAGACTTTCTGGACAATATCATTTAAAAAACATTGTTGTGCAATGGAATTAATTAGCACAAGTAACATGTACAACATAAATTTTTATTGTTTCTTATATGCCATAAAATTTCCAAGACAGAAGCATCTGGTAAAACCATACCGTCTGACTGGGCATGGCATTAGGAAGGCCTAGATGGGAGCAGATGGAAAGTCTGAGGTTGAAATAATAACAGATGGGAAGTCTGAAGGTGAAATTTGAACTTAGGTATTTCAAAGTTCACATGGCTGAACATAAAGTCCCATTAAACGTGCTTCGATGAAGAGTTAAACTGATGGACTCTGCTGTTCCTTCCCTCCTTTTGTATTTCCAGTGTCACTTAGCTGTCAGTAATGCATGTGGCAGCAGCTAAAAATGCACTTTCCTTAACTCTGCCTGTTCATTTCAAACCCGAGTTTTCGTCACCCACTCTGTACCTGGGATTTTATGAAGATGTCATCGCCATAAACACGGAAAAACGCTTTGGGGTTTCATACAGAGCTGATGGCTCTCCCCTGTAATTTCCCTCGCCGTGGTGTAGGCAATTGGGCAGGCACAGAGAGCTGTGCTGGCGGGGAGGCAGCAGCAGGCAGCCAGTGGCAGAGGGCAGGACGGACCCACGGGGCTGCCAAAGAGAGCAGCGAGGCTCAGCCATGGCTGGTGTCACCCACAGACAGCCCAGCTCCTGCTAGCACACCTCCGTGCACTCTGCAGCTGGCTCGCTTCAATTGGTACAGCTTCTGGGAAATACTTTCTCTCCCATTGTTTTTCCAGCAGAACAGGTCTGCTGCAGTTTTAACAGAGAAATATCATCCAAAATTGTGGGAACTAATATGATTGCTACCTATAATTAGAGACAAATCCGCAGGGAAGAAAAGACTCTGGGCCCTTTCCTGGATGCTTGTTGGAGATTTTTTTCACACCTTGTTGGGAATCTGGTGAAGGATTTTTGTTTTAGAGTGAATTTACCTCAGTTCAATGGGGTTTTACGAAGACTGAATTTGTGCAAATTCTTTTGCATGGATGATATTAACAAATGTGGTGAGCTGAAAAACAAGCGCCTGGTATTCCTAAACCATCATACTTGGTATGAAATTGTTACTTTTAAAACCTGTGAATCCCTGATACATGATTGTCAGCAGAGGTAATTTTTTCCAGCTCCCACAGACATACAGAATTCCTAGTTTACAGCCCGCCATTGGTTGTAAAACACAAGTACTGTACCTGGCTCTTGTTCTAAAGTCAAGGCAGAGAGAGGCAACTTTTCAAGTTTAAATAAATTACTCCTTTCAGATGTTGAAATAGGCATGAAAATTTACCCACTGATTCTGAAATACTGCTGTATTTTTTTAAAAAATTGCCATAGCAGGGTATATCAGCTTGATAGGTCATTTGGAAAGGGCCAAGAATGGACACCCTTTCACCCTTTTCCAGTTCAGCAAGTTTCCAGGTCACTTCTCTCATGCACGGGGCCAGCTGGGTATTTGGGAAGCGCCATTGTTGCCAAGCCAGGTGGGGCACCTGAGTCAAATTTGTGGTCGATTTCCAAAGCCTAGGACTTATGTCTTTCTTCAGGCTAACAAAGCTCATTGCCCTCATTGCCAAGTCAGTCACTCTGATGCCACGTCATGTCACCTGGGTCTTGAGGATCATCATGTTCTAAAATTCTGAAAAGCTTCTGAGTGATGGTCTGAAAAATGACAGGCTCTCACACATTCCTACTGTCCTTGAGGAAGTGCATTTCCTGTGATTAATGGCCTTTCTTCATGCTCTGCACAATGCTTTTTAAGATTTTTCCTTCCCTGCTGTAAGCCAAACCAAAGAATGTTTCCAGTTTCTCAGGCTCTATTTACCTTCTCTCTCATTAGTGGAGGCTCTCTCTCCTTGCTTTCTGATGATTGTGCACATACTTAAAGCCTTCTGACTATTTTCAGCTGCTGCTACTGTGTTCCAAAAATCTGACACAGCGGAACGCATCACCTCACTGCCGGCGTGCAGCAGGCACTTCCCTTGGACTTCTGCCTGTTGCATTTGCAGTCCGAGGGGGGAACCAGGTAGAACTGTGACTCCAAGGGTTTTGTAGGGACTCGGGGAGCTTGACACGGGTGCCCTGCTTCCTGACACCATCCCTGCAGCTGCTTCAGAGTTTCAAAGGCTACAGGAGCCTGGCGGTGTGAGGGCAGGGGAGAGAAGGCAACTTGTGTGTGCTGGGCTGGACAAACAGGCAACAGACTGGCAGCCCACGTAGCCTTTTAGCTGTACACCATGGACCACCAGAGAGTAACATGCTGTAACTCCTTGCCTAATTCTCAGCTCTTCAGAACTATCCAATATACCAGATTGTAATCTCACATTATTTCTTTTTTACTCTAATTTTTCTCTGATGACAATGCAACATATTTTTAGTAGAATTCAAGTGTAAGGCACTAAGGTTATACTACCTCCATAAGGGTTACCTTATAAATACAGCATTCTGTTTTCATGGACACTGGTGTGGGTGGTTCATAAAATATTGTCAGCAGTTTGTTCTGTAGCCAAATAGCCCAGTAAATTATTTTAGGTTGTACTTGCAGCTTCACTGAACTCTTTTAGGTGATGTTTGCAAGCCATGAATGTGGAAGGTCATCCCTCCCTTGCTTTCTTGCTAAACTTAAGTGAAAAGAGGATTTTATTGAAGAAAAAGTATAAAATGCACCAGCTGAACATTGGAAGGAGCAAGAGTATTTGACGTGGAGCAACACCTTTTGCTGGAATGAAGCAGATGCATTTACTGCCCACCACCTGTGTATGTTTTTTACTGCTGTGGAGTAAAGAGATGCAGCCTCTCATTTCAGGTAGGATCTGCAGGTACACTGCCCTGCTCAGGCTGGGGGGATGAGGGGGCCCCGACTGTGGTGTGGTTCCACAGCAGCAGCGGGTGCCACAGGCAGGGTGAGTGGTGGTGTGGAGAGATGCTGCTGCTGTAGACATCCCTCCTGGGAATCCACGCCTCTCTGTGGCTTCTTTCCAGTGCACCATGGATGTAAATCCCTTACTTGCATGAAAAGTCCTTGATTCAGACACATTAATGTGTGCTGTTGTGTAGGAGTTCTGCCGTGGGTCTCAGGGTGTTTGAAAGGCAGTGGAATAAAATAGATACATAAGAACACAATTACACTGAGAAAAATGATCCCTACTTCTTTCCTTGGATGGTTTAGGGGCTATGGCTGAAGATGCACAGTTTAGTAAAAATCCAAACAAACCACAATAATTTTTGTGTCATTCCTGCTTATTTTTCTGTTTCAGCTTTCAATTCCTTTCTGAACTCTCTACAGTTATCTATGGCCCAATTATTTCCACTCAGTAACTATTTAGGGTCGTGAAAGAGCTCAGAAGAAAATCTACTGTCACAGTTAGTGAAGGCAGGACTTCATCCACAGTATATACATTTATCCACTGACAGTTATTGTCAGAAGAGTTGTCTTTGCTGCTATCCAGGTTTTCAGTTCTGTTTTTCTCTTTTAGTATAGTGACTGATTGGATAAATAATTTATAGAAATGACTGGCATTTTGTTCACAGTGAGTTTCCTGTCATGGTGCTCTACTATTTTTTAAATTCTTTAGCCTTATGAATCTAAGTGCTGAAATGGTGCTTCTCACATTATGATTGCTCAGGGACTTCAAGCACAGATGAGCTGGGTACAGTGAGGCTGGACAGGTCTAGATATGCCTTTGTGTTGGCAGTCTTGGTGCTCAACTTTCCAATGATTTCTCAAAGCACAAGGTAAGCAAGAGACTGACACAGAGCATCCAAATGGATTTCTTGAGGTCCTTCCCATCCCCTTCTTTGTAACCATTTTTCTCTCCAATGCTTCAGGGCTTCTGGTCACACCTCTACCTTTATCCACTTTCAACACCAGGTTCTCACTGTGCTGTAGCAATGTGACATAATTTTAAACAGTGCAAAACGAATGCTGCATTTCCACAGAGAATGCATGTTTCATGTAAATGTTATTTCAAGAAATATTATGTAGTAATCAAAATATAACTTAACATAGTTACATAATTTTTAAACTAACATATTAAAAGTATGATAATTAAGAATAATTCATTTGAAATACTTCAGAATTCATATTGTATGTGTAACAGGTCAAGTACTTGTTAATAAAATGGCTATTAACAAAACTGCACAAACCCGGGACCTCTGCTGTTTAGGAGAAAAGAGCTTTTAAAGCAGTAGCAGTCAAATTTGTAATGAAGAGGGAAAGATGAGTGTACGAGTTCTGCAGTGTTGATAGCAGGCAGCTGGTCACTTCTCTGGAAGATGACCAGTAAGCTCTGATGTTACTCCAAGCAACATCGCAAGAATTGATCCAAGAACTATTCAGAAAAATCCTGTGGCATGATTACACTTCAGTTGAACTCTTTTTTCCTGTTTTGACTATTTAAAAAAATTTCAGTCTTACTGCTATATTTTCTTTGAGGTAGATCTCTTACATATGCTGACTTGGCCCATTTTGGCTATTTTTTTTCACAGTCAACCTTGGTGTTCAGACACTCCTTTCTATTCTTCCCCGACACAGTCTGGATTTGAGAATTGGCAGTATGTATCACTAGTGTCCATTTAATTCAGCTCTGTCTGACTTGTCTTCACAGGTGTTTTCAAAGGTCAGTTCGTGGGAAGGAAAAAAACAAAGGCAGTAAAATGTAGTGCAAGTTTACTGAGCAGATGTGCCATCTCAAGGGGAGGAAATCTTTCCTTTTTTTTTTGCATCTAGTTTTTAATGACAACCTCAAACACTAAATATATTTCTTTTAAGATTCAAATGTCCAAATAAGTTGTATCAATTGCTGGTGAAAAGAAAAGTAGAAGTATGGGTATTGCAAGGAAATTTAAAAATTCAAGACCGTTGTTACACCCTGGTTCCATGCAGCAGTGGAACAGTCCCTTCAGTCAGCCTTTGGGGTGAAGACACTGCTTCCTCCTATGCAACAAATACACTGCATCAAAATGCTTAGATGTTGCCTCGCTGAATATTTTATGCATTAGATTGCTTGTGGTTTATGAGGTTTAGGACTATAAGGAACAGCTAGAAATCTAGTCTGATCTCCTGTTTATTTGAACCTGTTAGCCATTGTTTGAACCTTACTCATTCCTTGACCAATGGTAAATGACTTTCAGTTTAAAATATATGGATAGCTGTGCTTGAAGAAATGGAAATTTTAGCCAGTCCAGTGCCTCCTGTCTTATCGACAGAGGACAAAGACAGAAAAACTAAAATCTAATCCCTACTCTGTGATAACTTTCCAAATAACAGCAAAGTGCAGCAAGGTCAAATATGCAAACCAGCAATGTGCAACAAGGCAACATCTTTTAGTAGCAGTTAAGAGATTTATTCTTCTACTCTGTACTAAAGTATACTCTCTTTCAGTAGATTCCAGTATATTGAACAAATGTGTTGCTCTAAATAAATGTCCCCATTCTGTTATATTATTGCATTAATCTGTAGGTGAGCAACAAATTTATTCTTATTGCTTTTAATTAATATAATAACATTGACCAGTACTGGTCATCTGAAAAACGACTGCTTTACTCATAAGACATAGTAACAACCCTTAAATAATCCCATCAATAACACAGTATTTCATCAATTTTTCCTCTATGAGTGCTTAAGAGCTATTATTTGGCCATTTCTTAGACCCATTAAATCAGTGCCCCAGAGATGAACAGTGCTGTTTTAAATCAGAATATTATGTTTTACTGCTTTGAATGACTAACATCACTTCTTAAAATAACCTTTGCCATTTGAGTTTGTAGTCTGAAAGACTATGACCTGTTTAGGTTTTTGTTTGTTTTACAGCAGCTACTGAATTGACATCAGTCAATTCTGAAGCACATAGTACCTTTTCCATTACTTTGCCTGAAGAGAGCATTGAACTAGTCAAACTGTAGTTATCCAGACTTCTGCTTCTCTATTTAATTTTTTTTTCAAGCTAAGTATCTTCCTAAGTATCTTTGATGCACTATAATCATCAGCAGGTTCATGAAAAATTTACACCACTGGCACAAATATCACTGTAGGAAGTTAATAAGCATAGTTTCTTTAAAATATTTCCCTTTCAGTTAGTGTAGTTCAGAGCTTCCTTTAGATTTCTGGAAGTAGCCATTCTGGAGCATCACATCTACTGTATTCTTTGGGGCTATCCTTTGTTTGGGTATGTTGAATGCAATGAGGTCATGATCATTGGTTCCTAGGCAACGACCAACTTCTACTCCAGTGATTAATTCATCTTTATCCATCATATGAAGTCCAAGGCAAAGTAACCTTCTGTGTCAGGAACTTATGCTCCATAACTTTTAGAAAGCCTATGACATTTCATTAGTGTGAGATTTTGAGCACATCTTCCAAATGGAAGTTGCTCTCTGTAACATCCATATGTTTCTCATTTGTTTTTTTATTGCAGACATTAACATTTCTTTGTCAAGTAAATAAGCTAATATTATTCTGTTTGCTTTGAAACACATTGTGGATTCCATATTTAGTGAGATACATATATTTGCAAGTGTGAACTATATAACTTGGACAGAGAAGAAAAATTTTGTGAGGTATTTTGCATTTTTATAGCACCTTCATCTTACCATCCTAAATGGCCTCTAAAAAAATGAATTAATGCACTATTGCTAGAAATTTATGCCAGTCACTGCAGTTTCTTTCCTCAGTAAAGTATTGAGCCCGATAAAATGTTATTAGCTTGATTTCTTCTAAGAAGGGAAATGCAAGGGCAAAGTGGTTCCGTTCAGCATTTGAAACGTGGGCATCTCATCCATATTTAGGTGCCTCTGTGGCCTGATTTTCAGAGTTGCTGAGTGCCAGCATGATCCCATTAGAGTAACTTATCAAGGTCATGCAAAGATCCTGTACCAGGAATAGTCTTGACTCCGTGCCCTGTATGTTAATGATTTGTAAATCCAAAATTGAGAGATCAACTCCTTTATGGATAAGGCAAAAAAGCCCAGAGTTCTTCATAAGAAAAAGAAATGGGCCACATCCCCTCACTTCCAGTTTAATCTGCTCTAAACTATTTCATCTCTGTCTGTTGTTAATGAGCTCACAGCCATTTTATGCTGTTCTGCAGGTCCCTAAACTAGCTTTAGTCAAAGCACAGAATATCTGTTCTGAACAAGGTCTCCAAGGCTGCTGCCTCCTGTCTTGATGGATTTCTCCCTCTGTGGGCTGCTCACCCTCCTCCCAGGGTGGGCAGGCATGGCTGTAGCCTGGTCCCTCTGGTGAATGGTTATGGAGGACCCACAGGAGCTGTTTGACATGGTGGCCCGAGACACACTTCAATGCAGCAGTGTGAAGATGGAGAATAAATGCAAATGTCTGTAGCAGAGAGTAGAGAAAAGGAATGGCAGGAGGCAAAGAACAATGATGGCAAGTTAATTGTTCAGCCCTAGATGAAAAGTCTATGACTCAGCCCCACGGAGACTGTTATCTCATAGCTGCATGCCACAGCGGTGTTACTTTACAGGGCTGGAGAGTGATGGGAATAGAGGCATTAAGCCTTAGCCACCAGCTGGGCAGGGAATTCAGATGCTGCCAGAGCAGGATTGTTGAAATGAAAAAGTTATGTTTAGAACGAGTTCACTGGAACATGACCCTGTCTACACAAGATTTCTTTCTTTCTTTCCTTTGTTATTAATTTTTGGTAAGTGGCAGGCAAGTTCTGGGTTGGATTCTTAATACAAAAGAAAAGAGAAGCAGAGTGACATAAAAATTTTGGAAGAGCAATAGACCAGGAAACAGGACTTAAGAAATGGCATCCCTGCCTACCATTTACCTCCTCCCCTGTTCTACCCCTCACCTTCATCAGAGTGCAGGGACTGAGGAAGGAAAGACTGATGGGAGCAAGGGACAAACATTATCTTTACAAGTGTTGAGTAGTCTGGCTCAGTGTATCCTGTCTGGTGCAGGGTCTTAACTGCTTACCTTTCTTTCACCATCACCTTTAATTAAGCTCCCTTAAGGGTCCTCATGAGCATGGGAGCTTGGGTTTTTTGTTCTCTTCTCTTTTTTACACTGAACTGACACACTAGCCAGATTTTCTGAAGCATGTAACTCCCTTTTGTATCAGATTTTCCACCAGATGAAAGCGTTGGGAAGAAAATGGGTGAATGTGATTTTGATATACTTTTTCTGTTTCTTAAAACCGAAAAGCTTTATGTTATGCCCATTCCTGCTTTGATAATAAGGGAGTCAGGATTGTACCTTTGTTTTAAAGCCTGCTGGATGAGAATTTCCCCCTGTGGGTCCCACAGCTCCTCTTTCAGGACAGCAGATTGATTTAGTGGGTACTTGTTCTCCTGGTGCTGCAGGGAGATGTGCAGCACTCGTGGCATCCTCTTCTCCCCAGAGGAGCCCCCGATAGCCCCACGTACTGTGGACTACACCCTTCTGCAGTCCCAGGCAGGATATGTTCATGCCTTAGCTCCCAGAGAATAGATGTCCCAGGCTGCACTTCCAGCCCACAGTAAGCACAGAGCATGTTTTTGCCTTTTGGAGTAGCTGATGAAGAGTTTGACAGTGGATGTAAAGACAGCCTTGCACAGTGAGCAGTTTCATGGAAGGCCTTTATTCTGGTGTTATGGCCACCCCAGGACATGTACAGCAAAGGGTGTCATGCACACCATGCAAATACAGTGCACAAAGTACCTGCAAAAAGTAAACCAGCCTCTGGTAAGATTTTGCCTCACTCTGGTCTTTTCATACTTGGGGATTCTTGTGAAAGTGAAAAAACATGTTTTCCATAGCTTGCAACACAGGGAGCAGGGGCCCATTGCCAAAATACAGCCTGCTCAGAACATTTCAGATGCTCTAAAGTAGCTAAGCCACCCACACAGAGCTGGTAGAGGGGACTTTGGGATCCATGAGAGATCCACACCCGTCTAAGGCCACAGCTGAAGATCATGCCAGATACTCTGCAGCATCTGAAACAGCATGAGAAGCCTATGTTGAGGCAGTTTAATGCTTCCCTGGGAGTTCATGGTAGCTGGAGATTGCAGGATCCAGCTGGGTCAGAATGGCAAGCATTGTCATCCACATGTTTTGTTTTGCGTGTGTGTGTGTGGCAAAAGCCAGTAGGAGAGGTGCAGAAATGACCTTTGGTGACACCCACATGGCCCTTCCCAGCTTTGACTTGCACACTGATTTTACTTTTTAATATGTCCAAATTTGGCTTTTGTGGAGAAACGAAGATTTTTCAGATGAGTATTACTAGAGATTACCTATGAGCAGGCATAATCAGCTGCAGCAACTGCATTCTCTCTGGTGTTGGAAGGGGATAATCCCAAGGTGCTCTTGGCTGGCTGCTCCATGGAACCTATTTTAAGGTTCTTCTGTAGTGGGGGAAGGCATGAGCTCAGGCCAGGGGGATGAAAGATTGCTACAGTCACAAGACAATTGCCCTGCACAGGTTGAATGAGTCAAAGCATCCTGTCTTTGCCTTTCCTGCTCCCTCTCTGCCTACACAATCTCATGGACTGAAAAAAAAAAGTACACAGAGAAGTGAAACTGTTAACTGGCTATAAATGTAGGACATGTGGAAATTTCCTGGATTTCCCACCGCTGAATTTTGCTGATTTATTAGACTAACAGTCCAGGAAGAGTTTTCAAGGTTTTGTGTATTTACTAGAACAAAGGTTCCAAATTTTGGAGGTTTATTAAATGCTAAACAGTTAGCACAATTGAAAGGAAAATATTACAAAAATAGTCAAAACAAAAACCGCTCAAAAAGGAGAACACCAGCAGGGAAAACATTTGTTTGCTTTCTCTGTAAACAAGTTAGAAAGACTATTTATTGACATGAAAACAGTTTATAAATGATGAGACTGGGATAGAACTTGAGCTCAAGGCTTTTAATCAACATTATGCTTTGCTTCCAAATTCCCTGAGACTATACAGGGTCCTAAGAAGAAAAAATATTAGGAGCAGAAAGAAAGCAAGAACTAATTTGCAGCCTTCACTCTTTGTTTAGGTTTCATATTGTGATCATCCCAAAACCTTCATAGAGAAGGAAAATAAGAAAGAAGGGGGCAAAAAAAAATTAATTTCCTTTGACATCTTCTTAAAAAATGACAATATAGATGCAAATGACATGGCTCAGGCCTGCTAATTACAACTGCTTTCTGAGGCAAAACATACAGACAAGACAGATACTGAATTCTGTGTTTCCATAAGCTTGAGACCTCTGCACTTTCCCAGGTCTCTCTAGCTTGGGTTCCGTACTTGGGTTCTGTAAAGTTTCCTGCCAAAAACTTTATCTGAGTTGACATATTCCCATGAAAAATCTTCAGTGTTGGTCCATAAACACTTTCTCATGAAGTAAATAAATAAAATTCCACACTAGCTCTGCTCTGTGTGGTTCCTCACTAAATATCAGACCAGATAGGCAAATAATTTTGACATCATTTTCGGACACAGGAACTGTCCTAGAAAAAAGACTCCATTGTGTCCTCAAGTAGAGCTACTGGAGAAGAGATTGTCAAACTGCTATACCATAACAGAGCAAGTAATCCTCACAGAGAGAAAACACATCTTTTTCTGCTGCTGGTGAGCTCATCTCATGAGGCAGCATGGTTTATGATAGCCCTTGATCTTTTTATCTTGACTGGTAGTTTGCAGATCCTTTAATTATGTGCAAGCAGCACATTTTTTTGGTGAGATCTGTGAGCTGCAGGGCTGGCTAATGCGAGATGTTAGTCTCAGTTTTTGTGAGCCTTTTCAAAAGCAATTTCAAAGTTAGGTAAATAGCTCAGAAACGCCCATCATTTTATGCAGGTGAGACAACCACTTGCTCACAAACTGTGCTCTTTGATTGTTTTTCTCAGAAAGGAAGGATTTTTTCCCCTTTTCCAGGGCTGTTTTGCCCAGACAGGAGAAGCCTGCTGGTTTTCCTTATTGTGGGTTCGCTTTTGCTTGCAGAGTGGAGAAAGGATGAGTATTGGATAATTTCAGGGAAGACACTGTACCAAAACTTCCTTGGAGAAACACTTTTTGCATGTATTATGACCCCTATGTTGTATGTAGCAGAACACACACACGAAATGTTGTCATTCTCCACTTAATAAGTTTTTGAAAACAGTAATTTCTGCCATGGTAAAGCATCTTGAATTTTGCATGGCAGGACCCTCCACAATGCACTGTACTATCCAGTTAATTAAGAAATGGTAGCAAAAGCAGCAAGAATAGCAGAAAGATGATACAAAATAATGAGTTGTAAAATAATCTTCTGTTATAAAACCACAAATGAACAATATGATTAAATCTGATTTAGAAAAACATCAGATAAATATCACCCAAAATCTAGTAAGAAAATTGAAGATAAATACTGAGAAAGAAATCATGTTCAGAAAGAGAGATTACAACCAAATGCATTAGTTTTCAAAGCAGCCAGAAGATTTCCAGCTCTCACCTGCATTTGCATTTTGATCTAGAATATTGCCTACATTGCTTCAATTAGAAACCTGAGATGTTACAGTGATATATATGCAATAAAATGCCATTTCTAGATGTGTATTCGAAACGCAAATGCATTAATTAAAGAAAATTAAGGGTTTGTCAGGCAGAAAGCCTGTGCTGGCCTGTTAGAGGTTCCTGCCCCCCAGCTGTTAGTCAGGGTCCCTCATTTCAGATGGGGTAACAGAGTGAGATCCATTGCTGCACTGCGTCGAAAACAAGGTCAGTTGATGGTGACTCACATGAACCCATGTTACTTTGCTTCACAATGGGTAACAGCACATGCACAGTGAGCTACTGTGTCTCAGCTGACAGTCTGGAGCAGCCAGCTGGATTGTGCCCCTTGTACAGTGTCACAGCCTGGGAGGCTAGGTCACAGCATGATTTATCTCCATAAACTCCACAGACTATCATTCTAGGCACATAATCTGCAAAGATCTCCAGATCAGAGAGTCATGAGAAAAGACCCACATAATAAAAGGCTTGGTTTATTTATAGATAGAACAATCATCAACAGTATAAAAATTATGACTAGGGAAAAATACACATGTGAATATTTAAAAGAGACAAATGTTAATGAACAAGTAAACTGTTTTTCATAGTGCTGATAGACTCTGGTAGGAGCAGGGCTGGAAAAGAGTTTTTATTACTTGATTATTGCATAAATTGCGAGTCAATGACAGAGACCCAGCTGCGGTTGATATGATCCCACATGTGGCCTGTGGCAAGTAACTCAAGTTTTTGCATTTCTGACTCAGAACTTATTTATTTCGTGGGGGGCTGTTATGAAACTCCATTAACATTTGCAAAGCTTTTGGATGGCAGTTTACACCATAAGTGTGAGGTATTATATAATGGGATGAAATTAAGGACAGTGACGTCTGATTATCAAGGAAAAGAAATCCTGACAATATAATCTGTTAGACTGGGGAATAATGCCATAGGGGAAAAAGTGGACGACTCGTTGCTTGAGTCAATTAATTGTGGGCTGGATGTGGCACCAGCAAATCTAATGTAGGGCACAACCTTCTAGCAGGACAGATATGGTACACATGACCTTATTTCTGTGATCTTGTGCTTGGCTGTATAAGCAGCTAAGATTATATGAGCTCATATAAACTTTACATCATTTCTCATGTGTTTCTCATGTGTTTAAGGACTCTCAAAACATTGTTGTGGTCTGTGCTCAATTGATGAATACTTAATATACTAAAGTACTGGAGATCATTAGCATTCCTGAGGTTGTCTGGCATGCTTTGTTTATGCAGTGTGGAAATGGGAAATATTTCTTTCAGCCTTTATGAGATATTGGCAGTGTCACCTCTCATAACCATCAGCCTACCAATTATTTGACAAAATATGCTGATTATTGAAATTGCACTGTTAATAAGCATCATTGCCAGAATATTATTAGGACCTAGAGCCTGTGCCACATGGACGACACAGACCACGTAGTGAGTGCTGTGCAATGGTCTGGCTCTCTCCTCACTTCCCTAAATCACAGAATTTGTGGACTGACCTGTCCTTGTTAGCTTCCATATCTTTTATGACTGATTATCAATACAAATTTTTATTTCCTCCTGAAAGAGCTTATTTATCTACTTATGCCCTTAATAGAAACTGGGGATGGATTGTTAGGTTTTAAGAGAATTGCAGAGAGAAGGAAAATAGAATTCTTTTTTGAGAGGCAACTCACAAGCCTGTGCTCCAGTCGCATCCATCCTCCCTTGATTAAGTTTCCTTGTTAGGAGCATGCTTCTCTGCCTTGTTTAAACCATGAAAGGCAACAAGCACTCCTCAAGAATGATTTAGATTTTCATCATCTCTGTGCAAGGATCTTATCTTCACTGAACAAAAAAACCCTCTGAAACATATCACTTGCCGATATACCTAAGTGTACCTTGAGCTGGACTGTGTCTGATGCCTTAAGTTTTAGCTTTCATATTATCCAGATTCTGTACTGCATTGATATATAACTCAACTTCATATAAAGTGTCAGTAAACTGCCCTGTGTTCTTCACAGTTTACTTGGACAAAACCATCCTTTTCCAGACTGAGAACCAAGGACACCGTTGCAGCTTCAGACCCAAAAAGTATAAACAGCAGTGAGTTGAGAAGAGCAGTCTGGGAGGATGGGACTTCACAACCTGAAGCTGTAATTGGACATTAACCCAAATATGTAAATGGACCAAAACTTTAAATAGTGTGAAAACTTGTGGCCCATCATCTGTCTTGGGTACATCTTGGGCAGAGCGATGTCCAGTCTCTTGTACTGCCCAAGGTGTATCCTTTGAAGGCCTTATAATAAATATCTACTTCATTCCTTTTACTCTGTCTAGTCTCTGTTCCAGGTGAGCCTCTCTAGGCATAATGTCCATTTACAGATATTTGGGAAAACAATCTCTGAAGACACAGCCTGGCAGATGTGCTTAAAGAAGTAATTCAGTCACTAGGTTTGAGTGACCCTGACATGCATTTGCCATCCTCTGTTCAACTCCAGAGTATCTGAGCCTCTGGTAGCAATACACAATGCACAAAAACTAATCTGGTGCTGTTGTTCTTGACCAGGTGTATCAATATAATTGAAACCTTCTGGGCTGGTGTATTGATATCCATGGGTACATCTACTACCGTGCTCCATAATAATTTCAATTGCTTTAAAAATGTTCCATGTGGTAAATCCCATCACAACATAACAGGGTCAGTTCCAGTTTCAGACACCAACTCACTTGCCCTTGGTTTGTTGTCACAGCTGTCTTTGCAAACTGGTCTACCTCCTTATTTGCTGCTTGAGGGGTTTCACCACAGGGAGGGGTGATCCTCACCAGTGATTGAAAAGCACTTTCTGGTCCCCCTGGACACAGGAGTTCCCCACAGCACATGGCAGCCAGTCCAAGGCCACTGACCAGCAGACCCCTGATGTGGCCAGCCTGAGGCCAGCCTGCAGCCGCCAGCCAGACATGACAATGCTGTTGTTGATGAATGTTTGCTGTGGTGATCTCGTGGTGATGTGATGACATTAAGTTGAACAAACAAAGCAGTGGCTAATTGACTCATCAGTAAACATTCAGCTAAACAGAATTAAATGGGGAGAAAACTCAGTGAAATGATTTAATAGGAAGCTCCTGATGACAGGGTTTTATTAATTAAATCTTCATACAGCCAAGGAGGTACAAAATGCAAGACTGGAAAACTTTCAAAAGGTTGTTAGAAAGAACCATCCAAGTTTCAGGAGTGGTTGATATTTTCTGCTTGGTTTTTTTTTCTCCGAAAGGTAACACTATTTTCTTTGAATGAGAATTTTAATTTTTTTTTTTATTTACAAGCTTCAAAATAAAAAATACATTCTGTAACAAGCAGGATGCCAGAAATATGCACCCTACACACTCCCCTTCATTAACATAAACCAACATTTCTAAATATCCAAAATAAAGGTCAACCTTCATGTAAATTAGCAGAATTTTAATAGGTAGTTTTCGACCTCTAGTCAGTGTTTCAGTGAAAAGAAGGCTAAACCCCTCAGAATTTTATTCAAGGCAGGTCTTCTTTTCAACATCAGCTCTATACAGAGGTGGAAATTTCGCTTAAAAGGCAAGCTCTTTCTTCTTGAGGCTGTTTGAATATAGCACTTCTCACACAAAATATCTGAAAGTGTTTTGTGATGACCCTATAGATGTAATTGTTACAGAACATGTCTTAATGAACCGTTTCTATCCTGTGGTTAAGCCTTAGAAACATTATTACTGTGATTTTTTTTTTAACACAACTATGTTAAAATAAATGTTAAAGTTCAGAATGAAAACTTCCAATAGGAAGGGACCTGTATCAGTTTAAAAGTGATAAGTCTCCAATCTGACAGCCTCAGCTGCTGCTTCAATGCTGGTGTTCCCTGGCAGTTTTATGAGCAGCTGTGTTAGCACTGAGCATTTTTCGATGGCGTTTGTTGTGAGAGATCTCAGCTTCCCGCAGCAGTGTGGGCCTGCAGTGATCACACACCTCCCAAAACAGCCACAGAGGCTTCCAGCACAACTGGATATTGCAACACTGAGCAGCACCTACTCATGCTCCTGGTTATTTCTGCCAGACTAATTCCTGTCCACTAGCTGGAAGACAGCTGTAGCCCCATCCAAAATTCAACATCTTTGTCCCACACAGCGGTACGATTATGCCATTTGCAGATTACCTTTCTCTTGCCTATATGCAGAGGACCAAGGATTTCCACTGGCCTCTGTTTGTGGGAGAACGAACTCAGGAACAATTTTATCCTCTCTGTAGCTGTAACAATCCTCTGTGCGTAACATGATTACATATGGCGGCATTCTTGGATTTTACTTCCTTTCTCCCATCACATCCAGGCCCCTGTTCTACATTAGTACCTCTTTTTTCGTGTCTCCAAGTTCATCTCCCTCTTGTTTCTAAAAGCAGATGTTTTAATGCATGACTCAGCTAACTTCTTCTCCAAATTCGCACTGTCCTTCCTGCTGCCTCCTCCTGATCTCCCACAACTCCCAGTCAAACCACCGTGGACAAAGTGAACTAAGTGGACTGACAAAATCCTTTCCATTGCTCTGACCTCAACCCCCTCTCCCCTGAACCTCTGCATTTGCCAGAGCTTCTTCAGCATCTGTGTTAACAAGTTTCTTGCTGGGGGATCCTTTCACTCTGCCATTAGCTGAGACCACCTTCTCTTCACTCCTTACAAAGGACGTCCCATGACAATCCTATATTCTTTACATAGACAGCCAGGAGATTTTTGCAAATAAAAATCTGTTCTGGCACAATTATGTTTCTTGTCTCATGGTGTAGGGGACTTTTTTTAGATTTACAGCCCTTTCTGGCAAGGACCTGTAGTCAGAATGTAGATTAAATGTACCAAGATGTTTATGGCATTATTATGCAGGAGAGGCAGATATAATATGTGGAGGATAAATTTCCAGCTGTGGTGATACACAATATGTGGGCTAGTTCCTTAACTTTGCAAGAAAATAATTCCTCCTTCTTAGAGGTCCACACAATTCACATCACCTGTCTAAACCTTCACGAGAATTACTTGCGTTATTTTAATCAGAGGAATAACCTTATTCCTTTAAACCTTGATTTAAAATAATTGCCACCTATAAAATGTTCCTAATGTTTTTGTTTGGAGCACCTTCTGATGGGTCTGTATCAAGCTAGATGAGATCCTTCAAGTGTGCTAAAAACACAGGAGTCCAAATGACTAAGAAATCTGCAGTGCATGTGGAGCCTGTGACTTCTGAATTTAGCTCAGGGGGTACCAAAGATCTTCAGTGGAAAAGAGAGTGCTGCTGCTCCGTCTGCTGTTGAATGCCCATAGTACTCACACCTTTTGATTACTATTACTTACACCAGTAATGAGCACTGGCTTCTGCTTTTCCCTTTCTTGCTATTGTTATGACATCCTCCCAAACAGCACATTTATTTGATCGGTCTGATGGTTTCTATATGTGATGCAGGGTTTATGGAAGTCAGCAGAAAAGATTTTTCACACTGCTTTCTCAGGAAGGAGCTATCTCAATTTAGATGAGTTTGCTAAGCTTGTTTGGTAGAGAGCAAATGATGCTCTGATTGATACCTTAAGTAGGAAAGGGTGATATTCAATAGATTTAAAAGGTTAAAATGCCTTTGACTAAGGTGAGTGAAATATCAGGATGTCTAGGAAACAGAGTAGCCTTAGACCTTGGTGCTTAGGTTACTGCCATTCTGGGCATGAATAGGAAATACTTAATTCCTTCAAGAATGCCACCATTTTATGAAGAAGGTGCATACATGCAAATACCAGGGCCTTTGTATAAATAGGTGAGGAAACTGGATGAACAGACTCTCATTTTAAGCTCTTCTACTGAACAAAATAAATGAGGAGTTAGGTGATTCATAGATTTCTAAACTGGATTGGAAAAATGTATTAGTTGTACAAATTGTTTCAGCTGACAGCTGCTGAAGAAATCTTTTAGTTTAGTTTGTCTCACACTAGAAAGTTCAGTTGCTTTAGCTGATTGCTGGGTTGGTGAAAGACAACAGGCAGGTTAATCAGAACATATAGGCACAGCAGGGATAAACATTGTGCTAAATTTAGGAAGGCATTCTCCTAGATTGCATGAGCAACAGTAGGTGTAACTGCTTTCTATATTAGGATCAACCATCACAATGAATTTATAGGACTCCCAAGGGCGGTTGATTCAACTGATGCTGCCATGGCTAAACGCCAGTTTTTCTATTGCCAGGTAACCCTGATTTTCTGTTCTTTTTAGTCAATAACCACAAAATGATAGTAAACATAAAGCCACAAACATACATACATATGTACATATATACATGTATTTGTATGGATTGGGGAGAAGCAAAAACACTGTCTGAAGACTACTGAAATGATGGTGATTCTGCCAAGACTTTGTTTTGAATTTGCTTAGTTTTACACAGGGTTGGATGAAATAATGAAAGAATATAAATGCTTTATTCCGAAGTGCAGGATGAAAGACTAGGTAGGTCTGTATCCTTAAATACAAATGCACAAATAAAGTAACAGTGGAAAATTGCTTCTGACCTTTAAATTGGCACACAGGGAATTAACATTGGTGGGAGTTAATGGGCTTTAACATTATTAACTGTCTTATTAACTGATTGAAGAGCTTACTGGCAAACTGACTAGTTGTCCAATGAGGTGTACAGAGAAAAAGAAATCCATTAGCCATTAATCCTTCTAGTAAGAAAAGGAGGGTAATACTTTCTTTTACAATTTGGGAAAATATTTAAGATGATATAGAAGGCAAACCTTCTGTAACAAAGCCTAGGTTTATATCCCCCTGGAAGCATTTGCAAGAGATGTGTGATCACTTCTTCCAGGTGAGTCTCAGGCTGAGGAAGAAAGGGCTTGAGATGCTGGATCCCCACTTGAGTTGCTTTAAATGCACTGTCCTGCTGTTGGTCCCTATTGAGTGTCCTGAAGAAAAGGATTTCCTTCAAGACCACAAGGTGAGGCTCTAAGTGGCATTACCACCATTACAGTAACATCTTTATAATATTATGTCAGATTATGCTGTCAATTCTTCCATTTCTGAGTATTAGTTGTGACTTTGTGTGCTCCACAGACCCATTAAGCTTTACGCTGCCATTACCATTTCCATCATTCTTTTCAATCTCAATTTATGGTCCACTTAGTTCCGTTTACTGACTTGAGATTACATGGTCAAAGCAGACCAGATTCAACTTTTCAATCAGAATTAACAGTGTGGTGTCATGTACTGTGCTTCTTTGCTGTGGGTTACTGTGAAAAATCTTGGCCATTGCTAATTTTTGTTCAACTTATAAAACCTTAGCTCATGACATTAAATGTCATTCCAGCAGGCACTGGGAGCACTGAATACCAATTATCTTGAGTAAGTGAAATAACAATTTCAGACAGGAAAAAAATTACTTTGGAAAATTCTAGCTGAAATTAATTGTCATTAATCTTTCATTTTCAGCATTTGTCAAAGATGAGTAATCTAGTCACTAAATTGTTTTCGTAGAAAACACTTATGCAACTGTCTTATCAAGGCCTATATTCAAAGGAACAAACCCAGTGCAAGTCTTGAAAATCTGTATTTCAAGGCTGATCTGTGTTTCGTCTGCTAAACAACAGCCACTGAAAACGTAAGAAGAGAGCAGCAGTCATTCCAGGGGTAGTGCGTGTGTCTTGGAGTGTAAGCCAAGTTTCAATCTTCCATCTACCATTCATTGATCCCTCACTCAAACCTCTGGGAAGCTGAAACAGAGCTTCTGCCCCTGCCACTTCCTAGGACATACGTTATATTCCTTGCATAGCGACTTTCTCTGTGTTTTCCAGTCTTTAACTGAAGGCTCAGGTCGGGTATTAGGATGAAACTCTTTATTGTGACTGAAGATGGTGTGGCACTGGAACAGGTTGCTCAGGGAGACTGTAGACTCCCCATCCCTGGAAGCCTTCAGGGCCAGGTTGAATGGGACTTTGAGCAGCCTGGTCTAGTGGAAGGTGTCCCTGCCCATGGCTTTGAGCTAGATGGTGATGAAGATTCCTTCCAAGCCTAACCACTGTATGATTCCATGATTCCATCCGAAGATTTTTCACACCTGCACTGTGCAAGGGTAGATTCTGCCCATAAAGAAAGTAAAGCATCCCAGAAAGTTTTTACATGCAGGGTTGGTGTGAATGTATGTGAATCAGCCAAGGAATTGCATTAGTTTAAAACTCATTTGTAGGAAGAAATGCTGGTGGCTTTGCCTGTTCACAGAGATGTAAAATGGCTACTCCTGTTTTGCTGAGTCTTAGAAGGAGTAAAAAGTATAATTTTTCAAATGAATGAATACTACAAAAACACTAGTCAAACTGTGAAGAGGAACAGACCAGAACACGGGCCTTTGTCCAGTGTTTTGACTATCACTAAGAACAGCTTTTGATTCATAATTTTGCTTCTGTTTATCTCTGTTTCTTGGGTTTGAAGAAAGAAAGGCATGTGTATAACAGGTACATTTAAAAATACATCCTGTATTTTTAAATTTACAGCAGGTTTATTTGAATATGGCACTGTGCATTTGCATTTCCCTTTGTACAACCAAGAGAAAATATAGTGCTGTTCTCTGGCAGGGCCCTTTGTTCCCCTTGGAAATTTGCACTGTGAATTAGTTAGTTAGTATATTGCATATCTTAAACATGTCTTTCTAATAGGGGTATAAACCCTGTGACAGTACAAACTTTATAAGGAGATGGTACTGATTTACAGCTTTCTAGCTAAAGATAGGAAAGTTTTGGCTTTGTTTTCAGATGAAATATGAAATGTAAAGCTCACTTGAGACCACAGCCTTTAAAATACTTAGAATCAGTCAGCTGAGGAATTAACTTATTCCCAATAGGAGTTAACATAAGCTATTTCAAAGCTCATTGTTTACACAGGTCACAAAAGTTGAAAACAGCTGGAGACATACTTCATGCACTATTGCTATCTATGTAAGTAATGGAATTTTGTAAGTGCAATGTACAGTACATAGCCTACTGAAGGAAAAATACAAGAAACATGAATAGCAGTAACTTGTTAACTAGAGTAGGTTAACTCTTATTGTGATAAGGTTGACAGGCTTACTAATTAATGACCATGATTTAGATCAGGTGCATGAGATTTCTTTTACCTGCAGTTTATACTGGGGTGTAACAAATGCTGATTAAAAAAATACTACCTACTCTAGAAGTTAACTGGGTGCCAGATATACATTTAGGGCCCTATTCTTCAAGCTGCTCAGTGTTCCCTGTGAGGCAGTCATCAACAGGAGGAATATTGGACTCCTTCTTGAAGGTCTGACTGAGTGCTGAGGACACTTTGATCTTTTTTAGTTCACAAGAAGCCAGAGGCACAAAGTGCTATAAATGCTTAGTAGACTCTATTTTGTAGTATTACTTATGCATGGAATTTGGGGTTTTATGATTTAGTTTTCTTGTAAAACTGTTTGGGACTAATGGTTCTTCCCACCTGACATATTGCCTAACCCTCCAGACTCTCGTAACGTTTGTCAAGCAGCTGAAAGACCTTTCTATTTCAAAATGCCCCGAGTTTCAGAAGTGGCTGCTTACTCTCTCATGTCCATTCAAAGCTGGGTCACTGCTAAACCACTCTGGAAAGCCTGCAACCTCTCAGGCCCAGTACTACAAAAACAAGATTATGATCACACAGAGATTGTTTCCTTTGCTGAGCTGGCATTTCACAGTCAGAGAAATTGGGAGATATTGTTACAGTCCTCACCCCTTTTCATCATTCCTAGTCATTATTTCATCCTTCCCAGAACACAGCTCTCGTTCTGCCACCTGAATGTCTGTATCTTTTTTATAGAGCTCAAGCAGAAGTTGTCTGGGACATTGGATGTTAAACTTTGAGTGATTTAAGGGAATATTTGTCCTTTTTGGATGTTCTGCAGGTGGAGCATCCTGACAAAGAAGTCTATATAAATAAATTAGAAATAGTAAATGATCTGGTCCCTTCAAACACGTAATCCAGAAAAATTATGGATCCCTCAGGAGGGAGCTGGAATTTTTTTACTTACAAATAGTTTCAGGATAAGTTTAGTCATCACAACTTGAGACTCCTTTTCACTTGATTGCTAGTGAAAAAGAACAGAGACTAATGTGCAGTCAAGGTCATACTTTGGGCCAAAAAGCAGCAGAAGGTAAGTACACCTACCCCACCGGAGCATCTCCTCTCCTCTCTGTAGTAGCTGCCTGAGATTCCCAGGCTGGAAACAAGCCATTTCACTGAAGCCTGAACCACATGCCTGGAAACTTGCTTCCTATACTGCAACCAACACTCACTTATCTTCTCTGCCCATAGGGTGTGTCCATGTTTCGGGGCTGCTGAGAAGGCTACTGCACTGTTGAACCTGCCACCTGACTGCACTCTGAAAAGGTAGACCATTCTGGGTTGCAGGTAATTCAGGCTTTTTGTAAACACAGGGGAAAAAAGGTCATCCTCTTGACAAAACTGACTTGTGCCTAATTTCTAAGTTAATGATAGAACAAGCCTCCAAGAGGAAATATCTGGTGTCCTGTAAAGAAATTGACCAAAGAAAAACGGCATTTGAAAGCCTCCATAGAAAGATCTGACCTGCCTGATTATGACATCTAAGCTTAGGATCTAATTTGTCTTTTTTCTAGAGTGAGTGCCTTATTTAAGGGAAGGTATCTTTCTTGGTTCAAGTTAGAATGCTTAAACCCAAAAGATGGCTCATAACTCATGTAGATACTGTTAAAAAAAATCAAAATTAATTTTGACTCATTCTCTGAAATGCTCCAATGGTCTGGATGTCCCAATATCATGTTTTCATCCCTGTTCCTTACAGAGTTAGATGGCTACTGCCTTTGGTCAGCGAGGGTCAAAGTCTTACATAAGGAAACAGGAAAACTTTTCAAGAGTTTTGCTTTTTTTGTTTAAGTCACCTACAGTGTGGATGCACGTGATCAGTAATCTCAAAGAGCTGCCACTATAGTAGCAAGTATCCCTTCCACTCAGCTGATGAGGGCATTGATTGTACAAATAAATTTTCACTGATAAGCTCTACGGCCCCCCCCATTTTCAAAATGTCAAGAGGCAAAACAAAAGCATATGGTCTCCTGATTTCCTAAAATCTACTATAAAGAACAGAGATCCATTAAATACACCAAATGCCTCAAAACATCTCAGTGGTGTGTTGCTTCTGAGCCTGTTTAGCACTCGCATTGGTCTGTAATACTGTAGGCCTTACTGCAGATTAGGATGAGGCAATGTGTTGCCTGTTTGAAAAGAGTGTTAACAATTAAAAAAGTGCCAATCAAAGCAAAAAGATGAAACATTACACAGCTATTAAAAATATTATTCAGTCCTTTTAAATGATTGCCAATTTAGATAGTTCTCTTGTTAAATCATTCTTTTTAGCTATTGTACTGAATGCCAGTTTTCAAGAACAAGACAGTCCACAATCTTAGCTCATTAATGAAGACGCAACCTGGTAGGTAATTTTATAATTAAAATGGGCATTTTGAGCACTAGGATGACTTTTGCTACATATCCAACTCTCAGTTGAGTAAGAGGCTTTATGTAAAATAATTTTAAAATTAAATTGTAAGAGAAGAGATTGAAAGGGAGGCACAGTTGAGCATTTTTGAGCAGAACAGCCTTAAAATGTTCTGTTTATTAACACAGTGGAGAAAGGTTTGTGTAAGGCTAATGTTAGAATCACTTAGGATGGTAATTCCTTCTGCAAAGCATCTGCATAAATTAGAAAAAGCTGCTAGATTTCCATCTGTTAGCAATACAACTTCAGTCACAAAGACAACTGTCACTGTCGTGACAACCACACTGAGTTAGTCTTTCAAATAAAACCTGTTAAAAGCTACTGCCCTCCAGCCTCCACCCACTGCAGTTAACAGCATTAAATAGCACTCTAACTGGTATTTATTTTCTTAGGCATTCCTCACTTTTGCAGCTGCTGGCACACTGGCTTTTGATTTTAAGTAACCTCAACAGGATAAGAGTTTACAGTCTCTGAAGGTCATGATGTATGTGAAGTGCTTGTCTGAAAGAAACATCCAACCTGAACTTTCTCAGGCTGATGTTACTGGATTCTGTATACTTGTCTCTCACCTATTTTGCATGGTCTCATGTCTGGGAACTGTGATGGTTTAACAAGAGATGGTTATTTCTTCCAGATGATGGCAAGCACAAAGAGACCACTGAGACTGTTTTGGACAACAGGTCTAGGTTTAAAGGTGGTGGGAATCACCTTTAGGGCCTTTCTACCCTCCCCATCCAAGCTCCTCTTGCAGTTTTTGATGATCCTGGGTGGCACAGCAAGTTCAGGCTAGTTTCAGCTCATCCATGAAATCTGTGCTGACAACAATATCAAAGCTATTAGAAAATTCATTTGTGGAAGGACTCTCATTCAACAGTCTATTTTTACTCAGACATTTCAGTGTCTCAGCATAACACATATAACACTCACTGACCTTTGCAGGAATAGGCTTAACATTTCTAAAGCCCTCATCGAAATGTGGATATACTAATGAAAATCCTTTCTTGTAAGAGTAGAATTATTTTTGTGCGGTTTTGGAACTGTTGCCCTCGTGTGGACTGGGCTGCTCTCAGTGACAGACCACTGGTGGGGCCAGGGGTGCTGAAACCCTCCCCTCATCCATGGGGAGGTTGTCTGTCCTTCTGCCAAGGCAGTCCCTTGTTCCCACTGCAGCTGCCTCTATCACTGGCTATCCCTGGTACATGTACTGCATACTGACACTGGCTACACAGCCAGGATAGAAGAAGAGAGTAAAAATGATTCTCAAATATTTGTAACTTGTGGTTTAAAAACAGACAAGAAATTTCTTGGAGGCTGAAAGCTCTCAGGAACTGCTAATGAGAGTAATAAAAGCTTGATGTTGTCTCCTGGATGTTTACAATTGGCCATTAAGAAGTCCTTCACATGAACAATGCAGAATACAAACCAAAATGTAAAGTGGTGATGATTTTAGTTATCAATATCAACAGAATTTCCATAAATAATATTTCATTTACTTTTGTGCATAAACTTTAGATTTACATCTACATCCTTATGGGTGGAGAAAATTGTCACTTCCAAGGTTTCTTCCTCTAGGCTTCATGATATGTTTTATTTTGTAGTTGAAGTATTCCTGATATTTTAGTGTGATCACATAGGAGCCAAAGGGCATCAGACACCTAAATATCAGATGTCATTTATTTTTAATTAAAAGGACCTTCTCTAAAGGAAAAAAGAGCAAAGCTCCCGACAACTTGTGGTTAGGTCACCTGAAAAGATTGAGATACAGAGTTTCTGATTTCCTTCAGCAGAGGATACAAAGGCAGTTCTCATGTCTGCTGGAAAGCTGTGTAGTGGCTCTTTATGAATTTAACTGATCTTGTCTGACAAATATTACTACCTGAGCACCATATGGAACATTTTGTTGGGCTCAGTGTGCATCCTTTCAGGTTCCTATTTGGTTTACTTCTGATTTCATGTTGGTTAAAATGAACTCACCTTCCTTGTCCTGTCCCTGTTCCCCCCCACTTGTGTTTTTGCATTGGCATCTGCATGGGGGATAAAGAGCAGCCCAGCTCATTCCAGGGGGGTCACCCCTGGAAAGGAGGGACAGAGGGGAGGTTATCTGCACTGCTGCACTCTGTGGGTGCTCAGAATTGCAGGTGGGTGAGCCATGTGCTGGTGGTGGAACGGTGCCAGGCAGAGGTGTGAGAAGGAACCAGCACCAACCCTCCCTGCAAACTCAGTGCAGAAGCAAGGCAAGGTTTTATTGACACTATGAGGTACAACAAATCTGTTCAAGGCAAAGAGATGATGCAGTTTAACAGTGGGGTGCTAGGAGACAGTAACAGTAATATCCTGGGTCCAAACCCAACATCACTGCCCTCTGGCTGGCTCAGGTGTGCTGAAAGCCAGTCAATAATGACACAGCACCTTCAAAGCATTTACAGTGTTTGCCAATTAAAATTCCATCCCTACCACTTTTATTCATGTTTGCTAAGGGTTAGATCGGGCTTTTAACTTCAAGCAAGGAGGTGTGGGAGGCTGGCGGGATCAGTGCTCCTTCCAGCACATCCCTCTTACGTGGGAGGCACGATGCTAATCAGCTGCGGCTCTTTCCAGGACACAGCCTGCGGAGGGGGCAGGGGAGGTGACGCTGCAGCAGCTGCCATGGCAGGCAGCCCCCATCCCAGGCTCCCTGCTTGCTGGGCTGCTGCTTGGCTTCCTGCAATGCCGCTTGCATCCTTATCTGCCTGCACCCAGGGCTATCCTGAGACCAGACAGAGTGTGAGGGTGGAGGAACAAGTTTTGGCTGGAGGGACACCATGTCCAAGGAATGGAGTGCAGACCGAGCCCTTTGCCTCTAGTTCCTCCTGCCATACTGAGTTAGCTGGGATTGCCTGGCCCAGAGCAAGGCCATTCACTGGCAAAAGGCACCTGCTGCTGGGGTGCTTCTCCTGCATGACTGGAGGCTTCAGCAAAGGCTCCTGTGGCATCTTCACTGGCAGCTCTGTTATCTACTGCTCCAAACTTAGCCACAATGATGTCTTGTGGTATTAAAAATAATCTCTGGAGTTTCCTCTAAGCAGTTGCAGCCAGAGGTGGCAGGAATGTTTGGGCTGCCTAATGCAATTGCATTGTCTACTGATCCAGTAACAGTTAATGTCACCACCCTCTAACAACATCAGCCCCATCTGTAAACAGATAAAACAGAGGCTGCTGGTGATGTAACTTTGTTGATCATAAGATTAGAGATCCTGCTGGTCTTTGTTTGAGCCCTTTAAAGAAAATCACAAAGATTAAATAGAGAATTTCCAGTGATTTTATTATTAGTGTGTAATATGTTTACTTAGTCCTGATTACACAAGATAACTTGGTTAAAAAAAAAAAAAAAGCTGGGAAAAAACTGGGGAAGCTTTCCAGTACACTTCAGTTACACAGCAAATGTGACTCTACCAGTGCAGCAGCCAGCTGAAAAAGGATCATGATTCTGGAACAGAATTCATGTGCTTTTGAGTGCAAGTCTGAATTCTCCATACAGTGCAACAGGAGACTGTGCAAGAGGCTCGTAGTCTTTGTGCAGGGAGCCATTAGCAGCAGGGATGTGATTTTACTGTGTGATGGGAGGGGGTGTATTCCCTTGGGTTAGGATCCAAAACACACCATGTAGTCATTTTCTGCTTCAAGAAAACCTTTCACATTAGAATAAATGTTCAAACATGGGAGACTGAATATAATTATTTACATTAAATTCACATGCTCTTTCCTGATTTTTTTTCTCCTTACTGGAGGTGTGTGTATGTTCCAAAGCCAAGCCCCGAAGGCCTCTTTCTGTCCAAACTCCTCAAGAATGTTTAAGCAGGGACTTTGTGGCTCATAAGTAGCTTTTTCTTCCTGGTAGCTCATTTTCCAGAGAGGTCAGGTAATGACCTCATATCATTTGCTACTTTGGGCTGCATCTTTTAAAGCCACAGCCCAAAGTGAAGATTATCTTATATTCACTGATGTACTTATGTGCACTGGTGCCAAAAGCAAGATTTTGAAATTTTGAAGATTTCTCTGAAGTTTAGTTTCAACTTTCAAGAGTTTTTTTGATAGAATACTGCCATGTTCTCAGAAAAACAAACAAACAAACAAACAAACAAGCAGTGGATCTAGTTAAAAACAGATCTAAAGGAAATTGTCAGGCAGCCTCATTGCTGGGACAGTCTAGAGTCAAAAAAGACAAGGCTGCTTGTATCTTCCAGCTGTAGATGCCAGGCCCTCCACACTGCTTTGATGCTTTTGAATAGTGTAAATATCCTCCTCCAAGCAGGAGGCTGGTGTCTGCATCCTCAAAGAGTGCAAGGATGGCAGCTGTGCTGTGTATCCAATATTTCATCCAGGGCAGTGTGAGGCTCCCACAGTTTGCTTCTAATGAATTAGTTAGAGTACAGGGAGTGTGAGCTGGTGTACCACAGAACAAAATTTGTGTTGACTGTGTTTGAAAGCTGGAATAGGTGCTCTTGTCCCACAGCACTGGCATATCCACTCAACCCTCAGGCCAAGTCCATGACCATAAAACCCTCAAGGTTCTGAGATGCACAAAAAAATCAAGATGAAAGTTTTTCTTGTGTCTTCGCTCTTGAAAAGGGTGCTATCTCAACTAGTGCTGCCTTCTCTTTATGTCTAGCTCTGTGTCTTGATGTGTCCTGATTTGGTATCTCTGCACAAGGGCTCATAAATAAATGAAAGGAGATCAGTGACACCTTGGCAGGTGTGACTTCATGTAGACTGAAATAGAAAACTAGTGCCACGATCCTTGTTGTGTGTTGCATATGTCCACTGTCTTAGAAGGACATTATGAAAACTCCTTTTGTGACCTCAGTGGAGGGATCCCACTTAGAATATTACATGAAAACGTTTCCTCATGGGATGCAAAGGCAGCTGTCTGGTGCAAGCAGTGCCTGACTGAAGTGGAGCAAGAAAAGATGCTCCCTCCACTGATTTAGGAAGAGCTTGTAATGATAGTGATATCTGTCAAGTCCTCTGCGTGTTGCAAGGTAGTTTTAAGAAGAGCTGCATTGTAGATTCCTTTGTACTGCAAGAATTAACCACTGAGATCATAGCAAGCTATATGTACAAATTGTACACTGAGTTAAGACAGCAATGGGTGTGCCAAATGTGACTTGATTCCATTCTGTGGGGATTTAAAACCAAGCTTTGCCTGCTGGGAAAAAAGGTCTCCCACCATGCCTTAGAAAACCCCAAAATGTTGGCTGCTCTGAGGTAGCTGCCAGTTCCTGGACTGGTCTGATTTTACTGCAGGCACAAGGATGCTTATCTCTTCCTCAGCATTAATTAGTGCACAGGGAAAGATGTTCTGAGGGATAAGACTGATGCTGTCCTAATGGGCTGCAGAGACACTTTGGTGCTTTCTACCCTGGGAATCTGCCCCTACATTTGTCAAAACTGTGAAGGGATCCTATGGATTAATAATTCCAGATGGCAATGATATGATACTGAGTAAAAACCAGTCGTTTCAATCCAAAAACCATCAGTCATCCTGAATGCACAGATCTGCTTCACATGTTTTGTCAGCCTTCAAAGCATTTTGAAGTATCCTGAACAATTTTTTTTTTGTTTTTGTAAGAAATTTTGATGCAGATTTTCCTCTCCCTCAATATTAAAATGAAAATTTAAACATTTTTTAACCATTTCATAATTTCTCAAGTTTCTTCTTTGTTTTAGGAATTCTATTTTTTATAGTTTTCTATTTCCATTTGGTATTTTTCCTTGACAAAATTAGTTCTTGTATAAAAAATGTTGAAAGGATTTTTTTACGACAACCAAAATTTAGAGGAAAAAAAATAGCTACAATTATTGTACTGTTTGTTGTAAAAGTTTTTCCTTGAGCAAAAATTTTTTTAGCTTCAAGTTCCTCTGCAATGTGAATTGCTTCTGCACTGAATACTACTTTTCAGCAGAAAAATGTTCTCCCCTTGCATTATTTCCCAGCAATATCCTGAAGGGGAAAGTAAATTTTTTTTTTCTCTGTACTGCTGGTATTGGAGTTGGCAACCAAGCCCACATTCATAGCAGGCAAACTGTTATTTGTTCCCTTTAGAACATATCAACTGTAAATGTTTATAAAGTGCAACACAGTGAATAATTCAGATATAAGTGTAATGGAATAAGCAAAAGAAGTATTGTCTGAGGAGATATTCGGCCATTATAAACTCAGGAACTGTGAAAGTTTGCTTACAACTTCAGCAGAAAGGTGGAAAGGTAACATACATCTCACCTGATGCTATGCATGACTCATTCCCTAAAACTCTTTTATAAATGAAGGGCAAAGAACTTAATCAAGATCTTTAGGATCCCTAATCGAGGACCTTAGTGCAAGCACCTTAATGAAGTGCTCATTACATTTGAAGGGACATTGTTTCAGTAGACAGTTGTCTTTTGGAAATGCCAGACTTTCCCCATCCAAGACAGTTAATTTAGACAAAATACTTGGATTTCTGATGAGTAAATTTGGGAATAGACAAGTACTGAAACCTCATGAGTACCTGAAGGAGACAAAAATTTAAATAGAAGAGAATTTTACAAGGTAGAAAGACCAAAGGTTTTTTTCCAAACTGTGCTGTATATTTCCTGAAGGCTTGACACTGTTTGTAAATCCTAAATTCCCAGCTTGAGAAAGTGGCTGCTCCACATGAGGGAAGATTAAATTTGATAAATGTTTTCCAGTGTGAGAAATAAAGAAAGATTGGGGATTTTGTACAGGGTATTATACAACAAAAGTGCTAAGGTTTTTTGCTCTGTTGATATTAAGCCTTTTTTATCTGACAATGAAAATGGTCGCTGAAAAAATTCCAGTCTATTACTCTGCTCACAGTGGATCGGTTCTGCAACAACCTTGGCATATCCAGGGCCACTGTAAACAACCTTGACCTTATTTTAGGAAGGTCATATGTCAGGGATCAGTAAACACTAACCATGGCAACATCCACTTATTTTTTCTCTTTCCCCTCTCTGATTTTTTTTTTTTTTTTAATATAGAAGAGGATTATAGAACATAATTTCAGTCATCCTTCCCCTCAGTCATTGAATGAACTAAGGCAATGTGAGCACACACACACACACAACACACACACAAAAAGGCTGGCTGCTGAGGGCACATCATCTGAACTTCATGGCACACAAGAGCATTATTCTGCCTTTTTGGGCAGCTGTCGATAAGTGCTGTCTCTGGACTTCAGTGCTTTTGAGTGTTCTCAGAACAGCTCCTTCTGCTGTGATGTCAGCTTATTTGGATCTCCAGCTGGAGCCTGTGTTTGTAGCTCCTCACTGTGCTTCAGCCCCCAGTGCCTGGGTGGTCAAGCTTCATGTCTGCCAGTGCACAAGGATTGTGGGCAGTGGTTTGGAGCCTTGCAAGGTTTGCCCACCCAGTTCAGATGCATACTTACAGAGCCTCAAAACCAGAAATCATATCATGGGACCTGCAAAGAGCTGCTTGCATTTTATGTGCCTTTGGAGTCCCTAGACACAGATTGGTGTTTTCTGTGGGGACCAGATACACACAGAGACTGATGTGACAACACACTATTGGGGCATGCAGCTGTATGAACATACCCTCTGTCATTTGAACCAAGCTCTGTGAACTGAAATGGCCACCTTCCTGATTTCACAGATTTGCATTCATCTGTCTTTGCAGAACAGACACATCTACACCCGTGTCTAACATTGTGTTGGGTATTTCGATAAGGTATTTGGCATAGAGGAAAAGGTATTAAGGACTCCGTGTAATTTTGTTAGAATTCTGCATCAATTATCCTGTGAATATGTCTTTTCATCTTCAAAAAATTTTGCAAACATTTCTCCACCAGCAGTGATGTAATTCTAATCACTCTAGCAGATGTTGTTTTGCTGGACTGTGATACCATGCCCCTGTCTCCAGCAACCTGTGCAGCCAGAAAAAACAATGCAAGATCTAGCAAGAGTGTAGCCTCCTGATTTAGGATTGATGGATTTTACTAAAAGTGGAGACAATCTGGAAAGAAATGTATCTGTGTTTTGGGAAGTGTTGTTCAAACCCCAAGTTCTAAGCTAGAAGATGAGTAGTGACCTGAAGGAATCAGGGAAACCACATGTTATTGAGGCACTAAAGTGAACATGATTGCAAACAAATACAAAAAAGTGTGATGATGAGTTAAAGCCTCTAATGTGATGCAATGGATAAAATATTTTTTGCTAGAAAACACTTGGCTGTAAATTGAATAGGTGAATAGGTGTCAGAGTCCAGAGAGAAAATAAAGCTATTAGAGTAATTTCTAATATTTTTCAAAGCATTTTACAGTAGAAACAATTTCTCCTCTCAAAATCTGGCCCCATTTACCTATAAACTGGCATTACAAAAGTTGGTGAAATAAAACCAAGTGATTATCTTCAATTAGCAAAATACTATGTCTCCTTAACAAGCTTTTGCTATGATAAATCCCAACCTAATGCACTTAAAAACATCCCCATAGCCTTTCCAGTCACACAGAGAAACACTTTTGTGCACAAATGCACAATCACACATAACCACCAGAGCAAAGTCCTTGGTGAAATACATTCCCTAAGGTGATCTGAAAGTGTTTAAACAGCATTTTGAACCACAGAAATGCTTACTTGAAGTCACATTTCCTTTGTAATTTGTGTCAGTGCTATCACTAAAACAAGAGGGAAAACAGAAATGAATTATTGCACTATAATTCTTCCCCATAGTCCTATTTGCCAAGACTGCATGTAGTATATGTTGTAAATTCTGATATGTGATTATAGGCCTAGGGAAAAACAATCTCCTCAAAAGCATATGACAGGAGTATTTAGTAACTCCAGTTAACTTCCTTAAACGATGATTCCTAATAGCTTACACGAGGAAGAAAACTTGTATGAGAATGGATTGCTAAATGATCCTTCATAATGAAGTGTGCGCATGAGTGTTTATACATTTTTCTCTAAAATAATAACGGTGATAAGAAATCTCCACAGAGTGCTGGGCTGCACTGTCTGCTCCAAGCTGAGCTCTGGCCTGGACCTCCGATCCCAAGCAGGTTTGGAGGATGTGCTACAGCCCGGCACAGCCGGCTGCCCCTGCCAGGGCTTTGCTGCTTCAGCCTTTCTGGAGCCCTCCCTTTGCCTCTCTTGGTGGGACAGGGATAGACCCTTGGGGCTGTGGTGGAATCCTAGGCCACCCTGACCCCTCCATACAGCCTCCTGCTGTGGGCAGCGTCCCTTGTCCATCTGCTCCGTGTCCTGGGGGCCTTTCCCTGCCTCTGGGATGTCCCTGCAGTCCCATTCCCATTCCTGCACTCTCTTGCAGCCAAGGTGTGAGTGCAAGCAAAGTCCTTTACACATCCTCCACCCTTCAAATCCTCTTTATTGACAGGGCATGGACAGAGAAAGGCTTCTCTTCAGCAGGCATGGAGCCCCCTTGCCCTGCTCCTGGCACGCATGTGTCCATGCTGTAGTGTGGCCCTGGGAGGACTTCGCTGCACAGCCTGGGTGGCTGCCATGGTAGGGGACACCCCTGCCACTCCCTCCTGCTGCCTCTGCCCCACAGAGGTGTGATGGAAACCTCAGAGCAGAATGAGCCCATTGTCTTACCACGGTCTGTGCTTGGCTATGTCAGAGGGGCCAAACAGACCAATACTGATCTTGGAATATCAAGCAGATATTGAGGAACTGAGAACAGAGCACACTGCTTTTGACCATCATTCACTTTTGACCATCATTCATTCATGTCTAAGTCAAAACCCACAAAAATACTTTATCTAGATGCTATAAAGACAATGACTATGTCATAAAGTTCATAAAACCGAGTTACAGTTACAGCACTGGAGAATATCCGTGTACTTTCTCACAAAAATAAGCCATTACATGTACTCTAGAACAGTTGTCATGTTGTCACTTTTTAGCTTCACAGAAATCTCACAACCTTAGAATAAAAGAGAGGAAAACTGAGCTGACTCCAATAATACCGATTGTTCTTATTATTTCAAAATAAAGTTCATGATATTTTAAATCGACAGCAGTTTGAAAGGTCATACTTTCTGCAGAAGTCTATGACATATACATAGTTTTCTTGCTCTGTGATCCGAGACAGCATCTTCAAACCTGATCGCCAAGAAAATCATGGTTCAGATGCCCTTCACAGCAGTGTCTCCAGCAATACTGAATCTTTTTCACTGAGAGCTATTTTAATTTTACTTTCATTGTCTCCACTGGAATTGGAAATCCATTATAAATGAGATGCGAATATAGACATATGAAAGAGTGAAAAAGGAATGTCTATGGAGGAGCTTCCTCTGGACCCTCTGTGATATTGTGCTTTAAAATAATATAATCAAATTTGCAAGCAAATAAAAGCTCACAGTAATGTCCAATGCACTTTGGACCTCAGTTAAATCCATCCCTGAACTGAAGAACAATAGCTAAAGAACAATCTAGGTAAAAGTGAAATCCCCAAACTCTGAATATTCACTGCATTCACAGGAGAGAAGACAAGAAGGTGACTGAAGCTCATCTGGGAAGACAGAAAAAGTTTAGCTGTTATTACAGGTGCTGAAAGTTGAACATCTTACTTACGTCAAATAGGACACAGTTTACAAAATAAGTATGCATATAGAGTTTTAAGATGCAAAAGAGAAAAATAGCAAAAGAGATGTATGCTTGTAAAAGCATTCTTACTTTGAGATGTGTAAATATTTTCTTCTTTACTGAAGTTGCCAAATTGCTCAGTCCCAGAGTCAAACAGATATAAAGTCTTTGATTTTTTTCTTTGGTAAATCAGAGACAGAAAAATCAATCTGGGATTTGATCAAGGCCTCCAGTCTTGTAGGCAAGTCTTCTAACCACTAAGTTGTGGTAGTTGGTAAGGGGATTCTTCTATTTCTTATTTTGACCAGAAATGTCCTTGGCCTTCAGACACTTCTTCTTTTGTCTGTATGCTCTGGCATACAGTCAGATTCAAGCAGCATAACAAATTATTAACAAATGTAAGATATTTTGAATTTTGTTGCAGAATGAGGCTAGGCATTTAAGCAAGTTGCCTTATTTCACCTTTAGTGCCCTTCAAAATTCAAACCAAATCTGATACTTTCCCCAGTTCAGCTAATAAAAGATGATGTCTTGCGTCATGCAGGTCTGACTCTGCTACATTCAATCACTACTGGGACAATATGATGAAAAGTAGAAGATTTGTTACATCTGTTAAAGGCCAAAAGATATTTAATGAAAAATTCCTGAACAGAATTTTAGCTGAAATCATTGCTGGAACAAAGGTAAAAAGAGAGTCTATGGGAAGATCTTGAGGTCATATATCAAGACTATATGATGGTACATATATCTGAAAGGAATATGGAAGAAAAGAGAGGCTTAAGGCAGTTAAGATCATTCTAGTACAACAACAGATGGATTAAAAAAATTAAAATAAAAGAAAGAAGAGACCTACACCTTTGGAATGGAGGAAGAAGATGAAGGAAAAGCTGTAAACACCGGTTTCTAGGTGATATGAGAGCCTGCTAGTTTTCTGATAGAGTTTAATTTTATGCAAAGAGAGGAGATATATGACAGCCTCTGAAAAACTAAGTGCAATGTTCTTACCTTGAATAGTTCAAAGTTAAGTGTAACTTGATGTACCTAATAGTGGAACTTGTGATTCCTGCGGTTCTGATTCTCCTGTGTTGGTTGATACTGGTGGGTCGAAACAATCAGCACACAGAGATGATTAACAAAGCTGTAGCAATTAACAGTTCTTCTCAGTTCTGGCCATCAGGCTATAGTAGTTCACCCTCTGAAACTGAAACCTCCAAATCAGGCTTTAGTAGTTGAAGTCTGTATTTTGTAGCATGAGGATTCAAAAGTGTTTACAGGGAAGTGTGTAGGAGCAGTATTCCATACAAATAACATCTGTGATTAAGATGGAAGGTGGATAGATCACAAAGCAAGATACAAAGGTTAATTTGGGGGTGAATGTTTCAGCTTATGCATATCAAAGCATTGATATATGAGTCACTGGCACAGAATAATTTTTTGCATCAGAGTAACACAATGTTCTTGCTTACTGCTTTTCAAATCTATGAATAATGCCAAATGAAATTATTCTTCTATAAATCAGTCATTTTCTGTGTTTGCTGCATAACAAAGATACTGATTCTTACAGAATATTTAGATGGATGTCCTCAATATGCCAACTATGAGAGTGAGGGAGAAGAAGAAGGAAAGAAAGAGAGAGAGAAAGAGAGAAAGAGAGAAAGAGAGAAAGAGAGAAAGAGAGAAAGAGAGAAAGAGAAAGAAAGAAAGAGAGAGAGAAAGAGAGAAAGAGAGAAAGAGAGAGAGAAAGAGAGAGAGAAAGAGAGAGAAAGAAAGAAAGAAAGAGAGAAAGAAAGCAAGAGAGAAAGAAAGAAAGAAAGAAAGAAAGAAAGAAAGAAAGAAAGAAAGAAAGAAAGAAAGAAAGAAAGAAAGAAAGAAAGAAAGAAAGAAAGAAAGAAAGAAAGAAAGAAAGAAAGAAAGAAAGAAAGAAAGAAAGAAAGAAAGAAAGAAAGAAAGAAAGAAAAGGAAGGAAGGAGAGAGATGAAAGAAGGAAAAAATCACCCCCTCTGCCAAGACGCAGTATTGTTAGACTACTTTCCGATAAAGCTATGCATATAATCAGCATAAAGCTTTTTATTTCATACAGTTTTTTTTGAAACTGGTGTCTGAGAGGTCACTGGCCAGGTGTTTAACTATTCTTGCTTAGAATAGAAGCCCATTATTCATTTTTATGTTAATAGTAACTGGGAAATGAGGAGTGGTAAAAATATATTCAGTTCTTAAATTAACACCTTATGACAACTTGAATTAAAGCACAATGTGAGTGTATTACATTTCACTCTGAATCCACATGGTTGACTAGAGCAGGTATTGGATCAGCAGGAATCACTACTTGTCATATTTGTGGTAACTCTCAAATTAGCTATGACATGGAACAGCCTTTTGATCTTGACCATGTTCTAGTAATTATTTAATCTTTGACAACATAGAAACATGTTTCAGCACCTAACCTAAGAAAGAGCACAGTATAGGTTTTCTTCCAAAGCCTGTAAAAGCCAAGAAAGCAATCCCACACTTCTCTTAAATCCCTCTTTTCACCCTCTCTTCATTAAAGCTGGATATGAGCCATAACTTCAAATGAAAATGGACACAAAGCTTTCCTCTTAGGGTAGAATTCATTGCATCCAGTTTCGGATATCTATGAGAAAGGTGTTTAACCCTGATTTGTTCTTCTTTATTCTGGTTATAGTCAATGGGAAGAAATGAACAATTTCAGATAATTTTAGACATTTACCTTAGAATGAAGCAAATAGTGCTGTAGAGTCGCTTTTTTAGTCCACTGGCTTGGGAGACCAGCTTGGACGTAAGAACATCTGGTAAGAGAAATCTCACCTAAGGTATCTAAGAAAGACCAGATGTATCACACCTCAGAAAAGCCTAATTCTTTCCATGGACTAGGAGCATGCTTGGGGTTAAATGAGATGAATTCCAGCCTTGTTGTCTTCTATAAATTTGGCAGAATCTGTGTCTGCGTCTGGCCAGAGAACAATGGTTACATTTTACTTACAAGTAAAGTAGAAACACTCTTTGAAATTCTGGAATTTGTGAGAATCTTACCCAGAACAGTAGGCTTCTGCCTAAAGCATCTGCTGAAGAGCCTTTGGGGGAAAGCCAAGCTCTTGTCTGGTTTGATCCACAGTGAAAAATCAAGGCTACTTAATGTAGGTGAGTGCCCTAACAAATGGGTTTGTGTCTGCTTTTGGGCCTGTTTCCCTTAATATCATTGGATCAAGAAGAAAGGACCTGAATCAAGGCTGAGTAGTATCTTCTGCATAGGTCTCTTATAGAAAAATATTTGTTCACTGCAGTGTCAGTTCATCTATCTGTTGCCTCATTTAGTACAGAAAATCTCTTTATAGAGTTTTGTTAAAACAGACCCAGTGCCACAAAATATTTGGTCTCGAAAACTGGCACTTTCTAATGAAAAAGTGTGATGCTGGAAGGTCCTGAAAAATAATAATAAAAAACTTCTCTCATCCTCCCCTTTTTTTAGTTTTCACTAAAATTTTGTGATCAAGCCCAGTGTAAGTGAACAGAATGCATTTGTTTGTTTATTGTTTATACCAACATAATTTTCCACAAGGAGCATTCTGGTCTGGCTGCTTTACATCTGCAGTAAAAAAGATCTCAATGCTTGTGGTATTCTTTGATGATCAACACAAGCTCTTCAGGAGCAGCTGATGGTTTCAAACACATTTTCCTCCCATTTGATCAATGTCTACCCAAACAGGTAAAGGTGGGCTCTGGCTTCTCTTCTCTTGTCTAGTAACTCATGCCTGTTCTAGACTGTTCTACACCTTCCAGGGTGTGGAGAGCTAAATTTTGGCCACTTTGGGAAGAGTTCTCATTTTCCTTCCCTCTCTGTGTTCACTAAGACATATTCCTCTCAGGCTCTGCAGACTAAAGGCATTGTATAGGCAACACAGGTCCTCCTGGTTCCTGCCTCAACCTTTCCTATGGGTTTGTGCTTCAGATAGGTGGGACTTTCCTGGACAAAGCTCTTAAAACTACCAGCTGGTTCTAGAGAGAAGACTCTTTGCTTGTTTTTAGTAGAAGGTTTTCCCCAGCAGCCATGGAAACCAGTACTGGGAAGGTAAATTTCTCTCTTACAAGCAGTGACAAGAATAAGGAAGAAACACACTTAAGACATCAGTACACTGGAGAAGTGGGCTTAGACAAAACATGAAGTCCAATAAGGGCAGGTGTAAATTCTTCCAGTGTGGTACAGAACATTCTCATGCAACAGGACAGGCTGGGGAGAAGGCAACTCTGAAAAGAGAACAAAGAGTCCTGGTGGATGACTTGAACTAGTGAGAGCAGAATCTCCAAATGGAGGCAATAGAATATTCTTTGTTCCATACTTCTGAGACTACATCTGAAAGCCTATTCTGAATTCCCCAAGACAAGACTAAGCCCAAGGTACTGGAATGAGTCCACTCTATCACCCAGTCTTACTGAGATTGATTAGTTACTAAGTCCTAAATACAAGGACTATCTAAGAAACCTTGATTTTCTCAGTCTGAAGGACAGAAGGCAAACCCAGATTTTAATGTTTTTTTCTCTTGGGGATGCTCAACAAAAGCATGAGAAGGGATACATACACAAAGTGCAAAACAAGAAAATCTTTATTGGATGTCAGGAAATAAATTCCATCATGTGGGTTGTCTAACACTGGTGCGAATTGCCTAGAGATGTCGTGGAAACTCCATCCCTGGAGATAATCAAAATTTGACAGAAAAAAGCCATGAGCAACATCATGTAACAGTATAAAACATCAAATGACACACTAAGGTCTCAAATCCATTTTATGAGGAAGGTCTTTAATGGAGATCTTAGGAACCTAATTTTTGGAATTATTAGACTCATTCCTACTTATTAAAATGATGCTTATATCACATTGGATGAGCCAGGGGAAAGGCAGATAAGGAATTATTGTTAATTTCTTAAAAGCACCTACTTGTCATTCTCATATTAAGAAATAATCCCTTACAGAAAAGAACTTGCTTTTTTGGGATCCCCTAACGTATTAATCCAAAATTTTTCAGTATTTACTATTTAGAATGATCACCTAGACATTGCAATTTCTCAAGAACGAAAACAGTTGTATGATACAAACTCATATTTTGTAGATAAAAAAGAAGGAAAAAGTCTCCAATTCTGGAAACAAAATGAGGTTTTTTTGCTGTGAGCGCTACTGGTAGTGCAAGGCAAGGTGACCATGACAGAATAGAAAGAGATTGTGCAAGATGAGATTCAACCAATTTTTCTCAGAATTCTGCTTCTGAAGATTCTGCAGAACAAAGTGCAGCCCTGAGAGATGAGGAAGTGCCACTGTGTAGAAATCAAATTAATTTTGACTCAGAAGGCTTAAGGCAGTATAGAGCAATACATGCTAAAGACTCAGCGTAGTGCACTTATCTTTTGTTATTAATTTTCTGTTTCCTTTGAGACACCCACATGAAAGTTGCACAGCTGGTTCCTCTTGGTGTTATTTACTGCAGTTGCACATTGAATAATTTGCTATTTCCCGTGACATCTTTCATATATCTCCAATATCAGTTTCTGTGCTATTCAAAAAAAAAAAAAAATCCTTTTACATGAGTACTGAAGAATTTACCTTTTCAAAGAGAGCATTTATGGGGAAGTTCATGTTTGGTTATTCTAGCAAACTATTTTCCTTTTTCCCACTTTCTAACCAGGAAATCAAAAAGAGTATCTGACAAAAGAGTCACTGAATGACTTGAAGACTGTGGTAAAACATGCTGGCATTTTGCTGCCATGTTGTCAAGAGCAACTTAAACCTCAGAATCAATACAAATTGCACATTTATTTGTTACTTGATTGTTTACCCTCTAATCCTTTTATCCTGTGGATCCAATGGAGACTCTTTCACCAGGATAGACTTGTGAAAGGAAAAGAGAACATGATCATTAAGGAAGAGAAAAGCTTCAACTGTATTAGGAATCCTTCCAAATAGCCACATCATGTCTGTGAGGATATGCATTAAATCACTCTACAGAAAGCAAATGGAAACAGAGGCGTCTCTGCATCCCTCTGCATGTGCTCAGCATGCTGACAAGGTCCTTATGTGAAAACCAGCAAGGACCTATAAAAGAATCAAGAACTTTGAATCTGAGGCACAGAGAAAAAACTGGCGTTGTGAAGCTTTCTTATTCCTTCTGAATCAATTTAGAGCCTATGAAAGGTGCTGAACTGACAGACCAAATTCCTTTCTTAATACACAAAACAGGTGCAGCAAATGGTGATTTTTTGAGCTTTCCCCACTGTACCAGGCATTTCAGCCTTGGCTGAGGGGGACCACCTTCGGGCAGAGAGGAGATTTCATCTTCCAAGCCTGTGCATTTTTACCCGCTGTGTTGACTGCCAACAAAGACACCAATTAGTGCATAGCCCCAGCATTTGAAGCAAATGAAAGCAGAGACAACAGGATAAAGGGAGAGATGAGTTTGCTCCTGGAATTCTGTT
This sequence comes from Prinia subflava, assembly GCF_021018805.1. Classification (NCBI taxonomy): domain Eukaryota; kingdom Metazoa; phylum Chordata; class Aves; order Passeriformes; family Cisticolidae; genus Prinia; species Prinia subflava. The sequence goes on from NC_086249.1 coordinate 35,808,134, forward strand.
TTGACATTTATTTTGGATTTTAGAAAGGCCTACAATCGTTTGCATTATTTTAAGGAAAAAAAAACCACTCAGTCTCATTACCATTGGATATGATGATGGGGGAAATGGGCTGGAAAAATCCTGGATCTTTGCTGTGCCTTATTCTGGAATTACAAAGACTAGGGCAAATTCTTTACTGCTGTGCCATTCAGCTATTATGTTTAACAATCTAATTAGAAAGGCTATGTTGCTTTTCCCCATTATAAAAGCAAAGACAGTGCACACAAGCAAAACCAATTAGACAGCTGTAGTTTACAGAGCTGGCTTGCCTCAAGGCTGGTTTCTAATGAACCCCCAGTAGATGGTTCCTATCCAGAAGCAGGACAGAAGGAACACAGTGACAGTGTGCTATCCTCCCTGTAATCAGGCGCTAATGTCTGCTCTGGTCCACAGAGCTGACACTTGACCATTTCTTTCTGCAGCCATGGTGGCCACCAGCACCAGCACTGTGACACCAACCTGGCTGATAATGCATGTCCCTTACACCGCTCAAAGTCATGCTAACAGGTGGCAGTAAATCTAAAATGTTCCTCTCAGTTTTATGATTGCTGCTTGCTGCTCACCAGGGACCTGTTTTAACTGAAAGCAGACACAAAGCTGTACAATAACCCACATACTTGCCATGCTTTTATTTTTCAGCGTGTATGGCTCAAATTAAGGCAGACTGTATTGAGTAGATTGCTCACTCCAAGTTAGTCATCTGTTTAGTGTTTCCACAAAGCAGTTGTGGTTGTTCACAAGTCTATTAATTAAAAAGAAAATGATTAAGGAAACTACTCAGTGGGTTGATGAACCATTCAACCACTTCAAAACTAAGTAAAACATTAAAACAACCCCCTCCTCCCACATTCTTTTTCTTGAATAGCCTGATAACAGGTATTTGTTTGAACTGAACTTTATATGGCTTGTGAAAACACAAGCTCTTGTCATCACTGCATTTAAATGAGTTTTATGTACAAGAAACTGAGTAGCACTGTCTGAACTGGAATAGATAGAACTGTGTCAGCATTCCCATTAAAAATACCCCTATATTCACTGGATTATAAAAAATCACTCCAGGATAAAATTTTGCATTTTTGACAGTAATACTTGGGTTGGCTAAAGCACGCACTGGGCTTGCAGAGAAGTCTGAATAAATTAATTTCTATTCAAAATTACAAGTACATGCACAGCTACATATTGATATATTTTTTCATCTATAGAGTTGCAATGTTATTACTACTGCTATTATTTATCACCTCAAGTATAATTTTCTTACTCATATTATTTTGAATTTCTCTGCTTGGGAGAAATAAGTGCAGAAATCCTTCCCATCCACTATTTTCACGCAGTGTTTTTCTCCTCTGCCCTTGTTTCAGTAGAGTGTATAGGGATGGAGGGGGTTTAAACAAGATGGGAAAAAAGCAAAAAGTAGGTATATAAGGGAGTAAAGAATACAAATCTGAATTCCTGTGGTATTAATATAATTTTAAATAGGACATTGAAAGGTAAAACTAAGCAACGGGAAGTTTGAAATATGTTTTAGTCACAACACTTACTGTCAAAAACTTGACATTTTGGATCCATTTTTAAAAAAGTCCATATTTTACAAATAGGTTTAAAAATTTTCTGACTAGCTATCATTGTCAGAATGCTTTCAAAATGAAATTATGAAAAACTTGAACATAAAAGCATGAGCTGGGGGAAGAATAGCAAAAATAGCAACTAAAAGGGTAAAAACCTTTGTCTGTAGTGCTCTCAGTTTGTATCTTCAGTTGCTTCTTTTTAAAGAAATTACTTTCAAGGATGGTGAAATGGAGTAAATATCTAGTTATAAACTTTATTAAATTCTGCCCACACTGGCAGAGGTAGCTTAAAGTAACCCTGTGCATGAAGGCAAACACAAAAGAAAGGGTTACCTAGGCTACTGTATATTTATAAGTACTTGCCAATATCTCCAAATGTAGCTCAAAACCCAACCAAACAAAATAGCTAATGAATGCATGTAAGGATTAGGAAAAGTGCCAAAGATAGTAGATCAAGGAATTATTCTTCATGGGAAAAAAATGTAGGATCAAATTTCTAGAACTAAAGCTAGTATGAATTCTTTGTACTGAGGCAATTTAATTTTCCAAAGAAAGAAAGAGCTTTGGTGGCTGGGTGAGATGGAAAGTCAGCTTTTAAAGACCTCTTATGTTTGCAGTGGTCAGCTATTATTTGGAGCAAAACTAGGTCAATTATTGTTGGTTCAAAAAGAGGTAAAAATTATGTCTGGATTAATTCCAAAACATTTTCCCTCCCCATTTTGTACTATGCAAATAATACAAAAGATGTATTTTCCCACTGACTGGCAGCCCACTGCCATATGGCTTGTCAAACCATGATAGGGGCATCTCCCTGTTGCCAGCCCTAGATTAAAGGGGTTCACTGCAGCTGATTTTTAAGTTTAACCTACACATAATGGACAGGATGTCTCTCTGGAGAAAGAAGTCCATGAGTTGTTATCTCACAATTGGTCTATATGTGTGCTCAGGTTCCAAGACCCCCACGCCAGGATGGGGACCAGAATCTGTGTTGAGACTCAGCAAAGCTAAGCCAAGGTGAGGAGAAATAGGGGAAAGAGGCATGTTTTTAATGACCTGCTTCAAAATATGCTTTTTAGACTTATTCTTTTCATGGTTTTTGTTATTTTAGCATCTTGAACATGTTGATCTATCATCTGGATTATTTTGCTGTTAAATAAAAGTTCTTCACCTATCTCTTAAGACTGTTTTGCACCTTTGTGCAGAATAACAAATTTGGAATTGCTGGGCAAACCTCACACTAAGATCAGGAAAGCAATAAATGCATTCAGTAATGTGCTTATACACCCTTCATGTGTGACTAAGGATCAAATTGTGACCCTATCCTGTGCTTATGCAGAAAGATTTATCTCATATCCACACCCACTTCTAGGTAGACCTTCTTTGCAGAGGAGCGTAAGCATAGAGGAATCCTTGACTAAGTCAGACTGGAGAACCATTTTGTCTGTTACTCAATCTGATACAGCCAAAAATAGATGCTATAAAGAACGACAGAAGAACCCTGCAGGAGGCAGAGGCAGAATAATCTTCCTCCACAGAGATCTCCTGATCCTATTCACTAATTGTGAGAGACTAGTTTAAGCCCTGAAGCACTAGGTTTAATATCTCTTCCAAAAGTTTTATTTTTTTTAATTATGATAGTTCTGGATATCCATGATATTGATATAATATCCAATCTCTTGATGAATCTGGTGAAGCTTTTGGTCTCAACAACTTCCTTTGGCAATGAGTTCCACAATTTAATTACACGTAATATAAAAAGGTATTTCCTTTTATCAGTTTTGACTTGCCCATCTTTTCATTTCAGTGAATGCCTTGTTGTTTTTCCTTCCAGAGCCAGAGTGGAAGCCCCTGATCTGCTTTCCCTGCACTGTTTTATATGATAACATTAATCTGTAAAATGTTTTCATTTTGCCTCTCATTTCTTCTTGTATGAGGGGAAAATCCTCTGTCTTTCCAATGTCTCTTCACAAGACCATATTTCCACTTCTGTTATTTTTCTGTGATCTCTCACCAAGTCTATCATATTGTTTTATGGGGCACAGTGTCTGGTGCTGCAAGAATTATCTGAAGTATGCTCTGTCCTTTATATATGCAAAGGCATTATGATGCTTTCTGTGCTGTTTCCATGCTCTCCTCCATGCTTCTGCAGCCTCTGAGTGCTGTTAGATTGTTTTGGGGGGGATCATGAGTTCTTAGTGTGCTGTCTGCCATGGTGCCTACATTTCCCTTCTGAACCAAGCCGTTACATAGACTTTAATGGTAAGATTAATTTCAGTTCTATCTGACATGTTTTACCTCACGTGTATCAGTGATACTTGCAGCTAATTTAGAGCTATCTGTTCCTGACTGAGGTGATTCTGGATGGTGTCTAGTCTCCATAAAGAAGGTGCTTAACTCAAGGATGAACTCTAGGCCCTTGGTGAGACAGCTCTGCCCAGATGTGAAACCAGTTTTCCTTCTTCAGCCGATGAAGAGAGGAAAATGGTGTGAATGCCTCTGAAGCAAGGCCCCGTAAGATTTCTTTGCCCTGTGCTTAAATTTAGTTGTGAATTAGGATTCTATCTTTCTGTATATTTTGGTTAGTTACTGTTCGCTCTCCATTACTGCTCTTCCATGAATATCAAAAGTGAGCCTTAGACTAAGACTTGGCTTCACCTTACCTTCAGCCTTGGGCTTTTAAAGAAAACAACATCTAGAAACCTGTGAGCAGAAACCTTTGAATTAGAAAGAACTCCACAGGTATGTAATACAAAAATTTGCTGTATAGGGACTCTAGAGACAGAGATAAGTTGCATGCTACCCCAGGGAGCAGTGGGAGGAAGTGTGGGTTTTCTTCACTCTGTGCTTATCATAGAACACTTCATTGTGTGCCTTGCAAGGGTGAAAACCTTGGGGATGATTGTCTGCCACTGGCCAGGAGAGTTCATTCTCTGATAGCATCTGCTGTTGGAAGTCAAGATCACCACCCCATTTGTATTATTTATTCTATAACCCGTAAGAAGTTTCCAAGTGCAAGGAACTCAGTCTAATGGAGCCAATAAGAAAGAATAAGAAGGGCAAGAAAACAGGATTATTAAGGAAGGTAAAAAGAGTTAAAAGGGTGTGTTTACAAAGCCACAGAAAGTGCACATTTTTGGTGGATTATTCTTGATTTTTTCAGGAAAGAATGTAAGAACTATCCTACTGAGCTGAATCATCATTATGAGTAGATTTTGCTCGTTCTTTAACCATCAACCTAGCTATTGTACCTTTTGATAGCATTTTTATAATTAAAACTTTTTATTGTATAGGAAGCTACTAAACAAAGTATCCGCTTACTGTTATCATTGCCTTAAATATAATTAATTATTCCGTCTATACTGCTTTATTGTGATCCTAAGGATTTATTCTCAACCATTTTTTCCCCTAAAGCCTCACATAGGTTAACAGAACTGTAAAGTAACAGTAAAAAATCAGTGCCTTGGAACATACAAAAAGCAGCTGGCGGTGTGGAAATGTCTTGGGTGGCCTAAGATGTGGTCAGCTGCGATTTTGGAGTTGTCTGAAAAAATCTGGGAAGTTATGATGAACCTGTTTCTGGACAGATCTGGTGAGACTGCCTTTTCATGTTCTTTATGCCACTGGCACAAGAACATCAGCATCTGTAATTGGAACCATTGCACAACATTTTGAGTGAAATTCTGAACCATAACCTTTGGAAGCAGATGGCTTTCATCATGTTCACCACGTCATATTGCAGTAGTGAGTATGTCCGCCTGTGCAATATACTAAATTAGAAAATATTGTTTACTCATTTACTGGTTTAGTAATAATCAGGAAAATGATGAAGAGGAAAGGAAATGTATCTCTGTTGAAAATATATTTGAATCTGGTCACTAGAGAATACTTTTTTAGTTTTTGATGATATGTCACCTCCAGTTTACTTCCAATTGTATCACTTGACTTTTGAATATGTAGGTGCTGTCTTGCATTTTAAACACACACATGCCCAAGCAGACAGGTTGTTGCTTTAAAATGTCAGCTCCATGAAGCATCACTTGAAAAATCCTCATGAATTTAACTAAGTTGGAGAAATTTGTGAAAAAATATAAGGTCAAAAAAGCCCTATATGACAGACCCTTGTTTGCCTGCTTCAGAATGCTTCAAAGGACTCACTTATTTGCTTACCACCAAGGCCAACAATATGTGTCAAAACTGCTTAAGATAGGGATCAGTTTTAATAAATACGACCTCAGACCTTCCAAGGTGTTTAGGTCTGGGAACACTTACAGTACAGCTGTTATTATTTTGGTTCAGCTGAGTTTATTGCTTTAATCAGCAACATTTCAAGAGAGCTGGTATAAAAAAAATAGAAATACTAACTTGTTTTCCATGTTTACATTTCTGCCATTATGTAACTTTCTTTATAATGGCTAAAGATATGAGATATTTTGAGCTGAGGCAAAGAAGCCCCAGAAGGCAGAGAAAAGTCAGTAAGCCCTTGTCAGTGAGCTTGTGGAACTCCTAAAAGCATTCAGCTGGGGAAGAAAAAGCTACAAGAAAGTTTAGAGGACTATAGAACAATCCAAGAAGCACAACCTATTCAGCTAACTGGATATACTGTGTCCATGATGGCTTTCTCATAGTCATTTACGTACCCAAATTGTGAAAAAAAGGTCTGATGACAGCAATTCAGGGTAACATCTACACAGTATGAATCAGGTGGTAAAAAGTGAAACATAAAGAACTAAGTTTAGTGTTCCCACACAAAAAAAATTCCCTGTGAATGGTGTGGAAACAAATGTGGTGTGGAAGAAATAAGGCAGCCTGAATGTTATGTGCCGTTGCATGGGAGCGTGTTCACAAGTCTCTTCCCTCACAAAGAATCCACATATTGATTAATTTCTCTCACTACTAAAACTGTGAATGGGGAGTTTGGAGTGAGTGTACGTTTCTCAGTTTCTAACACTTGATTGCTGCTGTGATTATCACTCTAAATAGAGTGTTTTCTTAAAAGAGAAACTATAGTGAGAATTTCAATGTGTTATAGATACCTAACTAATCTGTCAATCATCCTGGAGGCTCAGAGTCACAGAAAAGTGTTTCATCCATTCTGCTACTCAGGGAATTACTTTTTTTAAAGCAATAGAGCCTAACTCTAATACAAGAATGACAAATGAAGTTAATCATAAAAATGGGAAGGCGTATGCCATCTTTTAAGGAGAAAATCAGGGCGGACAAACTCAGAAGCATTTTGTGACCATAATATCTCCAAGCAGTAAGCAAACTGGGGCTTTCCTGTTTGTTCATGAACAAAAGCACATTATAATCCTTGTCATAGTGACTTCAGTATTTTCTAAGGCTTTTTGGCTTCTAGTGGTCAACTTACTGTGTGCTAAGTTCCAGAGTATCTTGTTGCATAAAATGATCTGTGATTACTTTTCTTTTAAAACATTATTATTATTATTATTATTATTATTATTATTATTATTATTATTATTATTATTTCCTTCCCAATTTACCCCCTCTTAGAAAAACCAGACCAAAGAGTGACAGAAACTGAACTTTATGGTATCCATGTGACTAGCTGGCCCACTGAGATGGTTTAGTGATGTGGTGACAGTTCAGTAAAAGGTTTCCTTTATTCCTCATGCCACTGTTCAGTATGTTCAGGATTGTTTTCCTACCACATGCAGTCCTATCTATATTTTTACTTGTTTGTCAAAATGCATCAGTGAGCTGTGGGGGTGCTTTTGGTTTGTGGAAGAGAGGAATTCATGGGGGCTGTCTGAGGTCACCAGATAATTATGATGTATTAAGCCTGGTGGTTATCTGCCTTATTCTCTAAAGGTGTTATGAAAAAGTAAACTTTTTACAATATTAATACACTTTAATAGTTCATCTCCTTGGTAGAATGGACATAAGACTGCAAATTTGATCAGAGTTGAAAAGAATTTCTTATATCCTCGATGTTCAGTCTAGTAACTACTTGTGTGAACTCATCACTACTATGTGGGAATGGATGTCAAAATGGATTCTTAAGATTTGCCTATGAATATATGAAAATCGTTAAGAGCCTGCCAGGCTGGGCAAGAAATCCTGTTGGAAAAGGAATATTTTTTCCTCTATGCAATAGGGCAAAGGTTGATCAACCCTTGGTTGCACTAGTTCTTCTCCCGATGGATTATGCACATAGCCTGAAGACTCAGTTAAGAAAAATACGTGCCAAAAATAAGAATAAAAATTGAAAGAGACAGGAGGGGCCTGAGGATCTGGTGAAGATTGTAAGGAAGGCAAGCAAAAGAGGTTGTGTACACGTAGTGTGTGTAATGGGTCTAGAAAAAAGATGGCACAGCTGGGAACTTCATTTCTTCCTGCCAATTCCAAGCTGCTGTCATAGCACTTTTGTGCTACTGACAGGAGGGATAATTTAAAGCAAACAACTTATGTTGGAAGATCAGATCAGCACGTCACTAGTTTGGGAGAGGCACATTGCAAATTTGGCCTGAAACTCCCTTTTCACGTTTCCTGTGTTGTGTAATATGCTTTGTAGTCCTAGCCAAAGATCTAGGGTGCTACATGTATACCATCAAGAAACCATACTGATTTGTATCAGGATTCATGAATGCAGACATATTTTATATATATGTGTTCCCTATAAATGAGTCAATCATATACTTCCTTTTTGTTGTGCAATGCTGCTCTCACAGCTTGCTCCCGATTCTATGCACATTTGTAACATGTTTGCTGGCAACCATATTGAGCACTATTTGAAAAGCACAGTGTGAAATCAACAAGATTCTTGATTGAAATTAAGGTTTTGGTTGTGCAAGTGCAGATCAGAAGGCAGTAAGTACAGGAGAGTGGCACTCAGTGTGTCTTCTCTGCTTTTATTTTCATTGCAGTGATGTCAAGGCAAGGTGTGCTCTTTATTTTTGGCACAGGGTAGAGGGATACTCCTGGGGTTTCTGATGTTAACTTTTTACTGTATTACACATATAACCTCACTTTCCTTATTTTCTAGTTGGAACAGATGTATGAACTACAAAGATAAAGAAGAAAACTGCAATAAGAACAAATACTGCTGAAGAGAGATTCTCCAAGAGATATTTCTCATCACTGCAGTGTCTATGAGCTACTAAATTGCTATAAAGTTGTTGCTAATTTGACTTTGTCTACACAAACCAGCCACACTAGCCTTTGAAAATTTCAAGTAGGTCTCGAATAGGTTCAACTTGGAACAATTCAGCTGAAAGCAATAGGCTAATTGATCTTATTTAAAAAAACAGTGAAACAGAAGTTAATTAAAATGTAAACAATCTCCTGTATTGTAACTGACAATTTTAGAAAAAAGAATCTTAGAAATTCTTTGTGTGATGTTTTTTTCCTGATTGCCCTCAGAGGAGAGAGGGGTTTTGTAGTAGATCACATTACCCAACTAACTTTTCTTTCACTTTTAAATGAAGTATGTTCTTTGCTTCTTCCAGTGCAGTGCAGCTGGACAAACTGGAGCTAGACAAAAGCTTTCAGAGCCCTGTTTACCAGGGTGGTGCCTGCTACCAGGAGGCTGCTAGACATGAAACACTGAGGAGAGTGGCTGGAGCCCCTGAAGCAGCCAGAACGTGAAGTGACTGAGAGCATTGGGAAGAGAGATGACCTGGAAAGTCAGAAGGCAGAAAAAACGTCAGTCAGTGAGAAATGATTAACAGTTCGTCCAGTTTATGCCAAGGACAGAGGGTTCTCTCAAGCATTCCTGTGCAGTCCTGGCTGTCAGCTGAAACACGCTAAGGAACAGGAGCAATCCGGTGTATGGGCCTGCTTCAGAACTAGCTAAGATGAGCAAAAAGATTCTGGAGCTTAAGATTGGGCCCCCATTAAAGGGGCTTTTTGTTTTTGTGTTTTTCAGGGTTGATCTTGTTATTCCTGTTCTTCCTTAAAAAAAAAAAAAAAAAGAAAAAAAGAAAAAAAAAAGAAACATATGCCAAATAGGTGTGGCAAAAAAAAAAAAAAATCCTGGAATTTATAAGCCTGAGGGGGAAAAAGAATCTTGCCAAGTTATCTTCCTACCTCACCATTAAATTATTGCATAAATATGTGTCTTCTAATTTAGTATAAGCTCCAAATATCTTTGAATGCAACAAAAGTCAAATTTAAACAAAAAAACTTAAGGTAGTGAAAATAACATATGACCAGTCATGAGACTGACAATAGACTTTATATTTGGCTCCTTCCTTTGTGGTAGCTGAGTAAGCCAACTCAGATTAGCAGGGTATGTTACGCATATTACCTGAAATGGTTTTCTGGCCCACATCAAAAGCTGTGAGGTAAAAACTGCAAGTGACTCTTGTTGTTGTTCACGTAGAAAAGCGGGATTTTCAGTAAAGACATAAATGGATTTGTGGAAAGGTTTAATTCCCCAGTGTTTTACTAATGATGATGTTTTGAAACTGCAAGTAAGAAATCTTTTGAAACTGCAAGTAAGCCTTAGGGACTTTCTACAGCAAAAGCATGTTATTATATGAAAGAAAGGGTATGTTCTCATAGACTATTTTTTCTCTGCTACACATGCTGGCATCATTTGTTTGTTTACATTCTATTGTTTCAAGGCACGTGCAAAATTTAATTAATAATAATAAAGAAATATTGTCATCAAAACACCATCATCACTTTTCAAATTGATCTACTGCACAGTAATGAAACCAAGGAATAGATAAATTCAGTGACTTCTTGAACTAAACTGTAATTCCCATGACTGAACCCCTGGCTATGTGATTGCAGATGACATCTTGGTCTCAGTACAACCTGTTAACAACCAACAAAGTGTTACTGACCCAACTATAATTCAGAGAGTGAGATAACAGGCATGAAAGCCCACTCACTCCTAGACCTTGAGGGACTATAGTAAGCAATACTATTGTGTAAGTAAATGCTAAAACATGGCCAGCTTCCTGCCAGTGTTGTAAAACCTAAACCATGATTCAACCCTGTTACACCTGTAGCTATTTTGTTTGCATCCCTGGAGAAATTGCTGTGACACAGGTCCCAGGAAGGGGCTTTATTTGGACATGAAGGTAAGGAAACAAGGTTTCTTGTCCAAATGGCTATGGCCATAGTGTCCCAGGCTGAAAGCCAGCCATGATTTGGACTTGGGACATTGGACACAGGAGCAAAGATTGGTCGGGAGAAAGCAGGATACAGCTCAGCCTGATCATCTAAGTCACCATGCAGCACAAACTACAGCTACAAGAAAAGGTGATGCAGGTTTGCAAATGGTGCTTCCCACAATTACCTTAAGCCTGACCTCTTTTGCAGAGAAGGTCAATGAAGGAGGAAAAGAGCACATGCTTGAGATTTAAACACATGGGGCCTAAAGGTTTTGCAAAGCATGTTACAAAGTAAAAGAACATTTTTTTCTATTCACCGTGGTGAAGATGGAAAAAAATCGTGTGTATGATATATCCTAGAATAGATTTTATATGCATGGTCAGGCTAAACTCAGAGAAAACAACAAGGCAAAACATGGCTTATATTGACTGGTATTTTAACTCCTCCAGTCCTCACAAAATGATTTTCTTCAAGTGAATTCATACAATTTCATCAGAAATGCTAGTAATGACAACAGATGTGTGAATTTTTCAGCTTAGGGAGTCACTTTTAACCCTGGTTTCGCTGATAATTGACCAGGGCAAGTAGGTGAAACAATAAACAATATATACACACCAATATCATAATTCTCTCTATACATAAATGTAATGTGTACTATTCAACAGGGGTTTTGATACCTATTATGTGTGATGTGACAGAGTGCACCCTCAATAAATTCATACATGGTACCAAACTGGGGAGAGTTGGGTTGCTCTTCAGAGGGATCTTGACCTGTTGGAGAAATAGACATGAGAAGAACATCATGCATTCATTAAAAAAATTGCTAAGACTTGTATCTGGGAGGGAATAAGCCCCATAAGCAACAGTTAAGGCTGGGGACCAGCTGCTCAGTTTTGCAGAAAAGGACCTGGATGTCCTGATGGACAATAGCTTCGTTGAGCCTTTGCAGCACTGAAAGGCAGCAACAACCTGAGCAGCATTAGTAAAACCATAGCCATCAGGCTGAGTGACTTGGAACGCTGGAGATGCCATTTGGCTGCAGAAAGGACAGCCAGTTTGCGGCTATGGGAAAAGTGCTTGTTCAGCCTTCAGAAGTGAAGGCAAAAGGGAGGCCTCACTGCTATCTTCAATTACATGTAGACATGTAGCTGGGATTTTCTTGGAGTTGCACAGTGAGAAAATGAAAAACTCATGCACAGACATGCACACAGAGACATTCCTGTTGGATATTAACAAAATATCACCATGATGGTGGTCAAATGTTGCCCTGGTTGTGGACCCTCTTGTTTTTGACAATGTTCAGGACTCAGCTGGATAGCTCTGCAATCTGATCTATTTAACCCTACTTAGTGAAAGGATCTGGATCAGACATCCTCTGGGTGTGTCTTCCAGTCTAAACTATTTTGTGTTGTATGATTCTGTGATTGGTACGCAGCATTACACAGATCAGATAGAATGGAATTAAGATGGAGAAGTCACTCATGGAACTCAAAAATTAACTTGTGGCAATTAACTTATACTCAATAAGAGCTATACTAAGCTCATTTTTATGTATATCAAATTACAAAACGAGCCTTTAATAATGATGATAGTGATAATGTCATTTTCACAAGACATATTGTATGTCTATCCTTGTTTCACTTCTGAGCAAACTCATGTAATTAGCTAGAAAACTGAAATTTGGTAAAGAGAAGCACAGACCAACTCTCTTGCAGGAGTCAGCTGATCACTGCAAAACAAGATATTCTTAATCTTAACTGTCAAAATTTATTTTTCCACAAAAAATTATTTCTCATCTCATTTCAGCAGGTGTAAGTATGTGTTTGGTTAATCACTTTCACTGAAACCCAGACCTCTGTTTGTGATAGCAAACTAAAAAACACTTGCAAGTACATATTCTTTTAGCAAGAACATACTGTTTGTATTTGCACACAGAGCTTAGCACTTACAGGGTTCAGGATGTGAGCAGTACCTTTGCTGCATTCCAAGTGATAACCTGATTAACAGAGGAAAGAGAACTGAATGGAAAATTTTATAAAATATCAGCAAACTATATCAAACTATATAATTTCTTTTGTCTCCAGCTGACCTGACAACAACTAGTGAGCAATCCTGAATGAGCGAGCTATGTTATTGTAATTTCTATAGGCTATAAAGAGAATGAAAATTAGTTATGTAGATCAGACTTTTGGTGTTGACATGTTATCAAGTGGAAATAGGAGGGCTGTTGGGCAGAGGCTTTGGCTTTAGATCATATACCTGATCCAGATTATTCCAGCCTTTTAAAATGGGCTTTTATTCTCATGTAGAGATGCTTTCCTGAAAGTCTTCTGGCTCTGGTCTAGAAAGAATCAGAAATGAGGCACACAAGAGAAAGTAATGTCCCGAACCCTCCAAAGTATGAGATGAAGACTAGTTTCAGAAGAGTTTAAAAGACAGATGAATTTTTCATGTATGGATGATCAAGACACCAGATGGAGATTGCATTTTTCTTGAATCTAAAGGAATGTTTCCTAAATGGAGATTGCATATTGAATATAACACCAGGCCCTGAGTAGGATGTGTTATAGATATGTAAAAGGAATGCAATATACCTTGGAAATAAAAGGCCAAGACACACTTTCTCAATGATTCAATCATGTGCAAAGCCCTAAGTGAAAACCAAACAATTGGGAAGCATTAACATGTCTGGCACTGCAGTTGTTAACATGTAAGTTGGGAACCAGACTAGGATTTCTTTGTTGCAGATACACAAGTTGTTCTTCTGCCTCTCTATTCTTGCCTTTATTCCAGCTCTTATCCTGCCATTGCCAAAAGTGTTCCCTGTCTGTTCTGCCATCCCTTTTCATAAAGCAGCCATGTGAAGGAGGATTCCTGCTTTTCAAGGTTCTGTGATGATTCTGATGACTTGTCAATTCTGCTTCACATAGAAAATGTGTACATATCCTTGTCAAACACCAGACTTCGTGCACACTTTATCTATTTTTAATCTTTATGTCAGATTCAAATCCCAATGAGTGTTTCAAGGCATTTTTATGTTTGGCTAGTTTTATTTGCCTATATGCAAAGAGGTCATAATGGTCCAGGCCAAATTTGAATCCAGGGAAACAATTTAGTGATGAGCAGTCTTGTAGGGCACCTCATGAGATCACCACTTAAATGAAAGGAAAATATGGAAGCTGGCAAAGAGATAAAAAGAGAAGTTTGAAACAGGACATGGAAGGCCACTGAGTTGAGAAAAGTATTATGAGTGGAGAGTTAGCAGTCAAACTGGCAGAGCAAAGTGTACTGGGAGAGGAAGGACCCTTGATTTTAAGAAAAGCTGTATCAACTCGGATAGTAATTGAAGAGTGAGATGGAGGAAGGAGTGGGTGTAGATGTCCATTTTGTCCCCGTCTGTGTGGTGTTTCTCCATGAAAGAACGCTTGGTATCTGGTACTCCTTGGAGTTTATGTGTCTGCTCCACCTATCTGCAAATATAAAGCATTGCCTCAGCTTTGAGGCCCTGGCATGGATGGGACGTAAAGTTGCCTCTTCACTAAGAAGGTGACAATCAAAGATCAGAAAAGCAGAGAGGTCCAAAAATCAGGCAGAAAACAGCATATCATCCTGCTTTGGTAAATGCAATACTGTAAGTGTTCAGCACAGAAAGCCTAGACTCCTTGAATGGTACTTGAGGACTGAAGCAGGGGAATGTGAGAATGATTAAAAAATCCAAAAAACCTTTTAGAGGTGTGTGTATGTGAAGTCAAAATTGCACTGTCATATGTCAAAATTGCCGGTTCCATATGATCTGGAGCCACAGTGAAGTGGTAGGTTTAGGTGAAAGTATTGGAGTCCTGTCAGTCATGCTCCCAAAACTACTCCTGTCTGCAAGGATATCAAATTTTATTTGGAATGACAAACAGATTGGGAAAGATCCTCTTTTGCACTTGTCAGTGCAGTGAAGGATACATGGAAATCACATACTGGAAGAAGAAGTGAGGAACAAGACATACTCTTGGAAAAAGAAGACAAGGTGTCTCTTAAGAAGATGATGATAAAGATGATGATTACCCTCTCAATTACCTGAATTAGTAGGAACACAAAAAAAGATCCTAAGGAATAGATGGTGAATTTTTCATTTTGATTTATTAATAGGAAAGGAGGCAATGGGTAAATGTTGATAGCTGAGAGGTAGGATAGATGTGGTGACTGAGAAAACTCAGTGCCTACCATTCCCAAAAGAAATTAGGGTGGTTGCACACAGAGGATGTCAGCACTCTGGTGAGGAAAAGGAGGCAAAGAAGTATGAGAGTTGCTGTTAAGCTCACGGTAGCTGCCACTGGACAGAAAATATTCCCCAAAGAGGTGTGATTCAGCTTCTGGGGAAAGTCCTGAGAAAAGACTATAAATTTTCCTCCCGTCTATAGCTTTGGGTTAGCCAGCTGCTCTGTGATGGAACCTGAGCTGGCCAGGGAACAATGTGCAGCAGCTGGAAATAAGAAGCAATTGTGTGTAAAGGATGTGTGGTTCTCAATTCAGACAGGGATACCACAGTGCCAGGAAGCTCTGTAGATTAAAGCATTTCTTTTGCAGCCACACAATTGAGACAGAAATAGGCATCTAATATGAGCTTTTCCTCCAGGATATCTGTACTGCATAATTATCTGAAAGGAGACTTCTGCAATGCGTTTGGGAACGGACCTGTACACATTCTTAAAGCTGAAATTCTTATTCCCAGCGTATGTGAATCTCTTGGTATATATCAGGTTTGTTCAGGCTAGGGACTTCCTTGTTATTTTCATAGTGAATAAAACAAAATTAATTATAAGGATACTAAGAGTTAAATCACATTAAAATCTGAATTCGCATGCCTTGCTCAAACTCTTCTTCCAGCTTTAACTTTCTGGAGCTAGTTGGCTATCCCATGCCAGTCAGACACTTTCCAGCATGAGTCACTATGGTTTCCAATTTTTTCTTTCCCAAATAAAAATGAAAAATTCCAAATGTCTTACAGTTTTTTTCTATAGAAAAAAAGAGACAGACTGTCAAGTGCATATAGTGGAAGAATTGTTTTCTATTTCCTTTTACATCCCTAGTCTAGACAAGAGGTACTATGATGAACCCTGCCTTTGCTGCCAATACCAACAGCACTTAGTGGTCTTGTTACCTCACGCCTGGCTAATTCCCAAGGACAGTCATAGCTAACGAGTAGCCCTTTCAATGGCCATTCCAGCAATTCATTTGGGCTACCCTTTCAAACAGCATGGAGCGTTCTTGAGAGAGAAGGTCTTTTGTACCGGGCAATGTTTCACTCACTGCGTTTAAATGAGGAGGGCAGTCAGGTTGTAAAGATTCATATAAATGAGGGCATTGTGCACTGGAAAGGGGATTGGTGTGTTTGATCTCAGCTGTTATTGATTTACCTTTTCCACATGATAACATTCATTAGGCAGGGTAAGTAAAGGCTGGGGTGTTCCATTTCAATTATCTATGGTTAAAATACAGACATTACTCAGGGTGGAGTGTCAGTCTAGTTTCAGTGGGCTGAAGTGTGAAAACATTTTCCTACCAAGTCATTACATAGGATGACATGACTTTATTGAATCCTTTCCTGTCTCCTCCCCATCCATCCCACCCCTTTTTATGTTTTTATGTCTTTTTCATTGTTTTTGAATATTTGTGTTTCTGCTCAAGGGAGCTATTCTGCCGCTTGAAATTTCCTGATACCCTCACTGCTGCTGTTGCTCTCTTGTCATGTGTGAAGCACAACAGTGCTGGGGAGACATTGGTCTCCCTACCTGACACCTGGCTCATATCACTGTCCCAAAAGGTTCATAGATGTATTAGAGCAACCTCCTGTACCTTGGAGGTGACTCTGCTGTGAGAAGAGGTTGGACCAGGGGATCTCCAGTGATGCCTTCCCTTGGACTTCAGCCCTTGGACTGCAAAGGAGCTAATCTCCTCTCCTTCCACACAGTGTGGTTACAGTATAAGGCTCTTGCACCACGTTGCTCCAGAGAACTAAGTTCAAAATACAATTCTCTTATTTATAAAGAAAAACTAAGAGTAACAATGACAAAAATATAGTATCAGGAGTAATTTCTTTCTCATTATTGGCAGAGGAGCCTACAGTGATTTACTCAGGCTTAGGTATGTAAATGGAAATTTCCAGAACTAAGTGAGATGAATACTGCCCCAAATATTTTGATTTTTCAATTGAATGAATGGATGTCTCTCCAAAGATTCTTTCCTTCCACTGAATAATGTTTTTAAAACATTAAGAAGTTCCCATAACCAAACTCAAGCACTTTACATTAGGTTTATCTGTTTAAAACACATTTTCTTTTTATTTATCTCTTTGCCAAAATGCCAGAATCCATAATTTGCTTGCACATACCTGCAGGCATATTTGTGAAAAGACAAATATATCTTTAGCTTCCTTTAAGACTTGCTGAGTGTCCACAGCTCCTGTTAGTCTGTGTTGAAGACGTGAATAGAACTGCAATACAACATAGTTTCACCAACTTCAAAAGTGTTTGAATATTTGAAAATGTTGATGTTTATGTCCACCACATATCCAAATTACTCTGATATCATGGAGATGGCCTTAGCTCTTGACGTCACCTCAAAAACTTGAATAGAAATGCATTTCATTGAACCAGTGGAAAACAAGCTGTGTGTGCTGCATGATGTAGCTGGCATATGAAAGTGGTAAAATAATAGAGGATTGTAAAACATTACAAGCAATGACTTATACTTTGACTTGTACTTGGAGCTGCAGGTACTGAAAGCACAATGTTTTCTTGATTATTTTTCCAGATAGAGAAATGGAAAAGCTTATAATAAGGATTTGCACTAATAAAACCCCCCAATCTTATCTGAATGTACTTTATAAAAAAAGCAGATTCTTTCCTTGTCTGGACATGAGGCAGGAGCTCACAGACATTTCATGCCAGGCTCCTTTTCTTATGCATTTGCTCTGATAACTTCTTTTCTCCTTTATCTTGTCACTGTGGTAGAGAACTGGTGGCACCAAATTCTTCCTCAGTTGTGCTTCTAATTCATCAGTCAGAGCCAGGCAACAACAACCTGTCTATAACAAAAAGATTTAAATGATGTGCACAGGCATGGAGGGGATATTCCAGGTATCTTTTCAGTGAGCGAGCACATAATATATATACGCTTTAGGATAGCCTTTCACCTCACAGAACCCCACACAGTTCAAAAAGCGTTGGGACAGGGAGAAACACTCTCCAAGTCATCTCAGGCCATAGAACCCAGACATTTCTGGGTCAGGTACATGCAGCTACTGTCTAAGCCAGAGGTTTTATTTGATAGACATAAAATGGGTGACTGTTGCAACCCCAGACACAGTATAATAATGTGCACCTGATTTCCAGTAAAATTTTTTTAACTTTTATAAATCTCATTTCTTTATGGCATTTTCTGCTTGATTGAGGTTCTCATGACAAGAGATGTCTTCATGGGAGAATACTTTAAATACAAATAGCATCATCTATTTAAAGGTCTGTGGGGACTGGTCTTCAAAAATGTGACGCATTCTGGAAGATATTTAAAATTCTTTATAAAAAGAATATAGGAGAAAGGTAATGGTATGATTTTTAGTATTTACCATGTAGTGGCAACTATACCATGTATTGTCATGAAAGATGCCCAGCTGATGAGGAAAATTAGATTATTGGAAGAAATGGAGTCATTTAATTGATGAGGACAGACATTTATAGAAGATGGTAAGGGTTTTGTTTGAGGAACCTATACTATGAGGAGAAACAAATATTTAATACTTTTTTTTTTTTGTTGATACATGGCACATGCATTGTTTGGCACTGACAGTGAGCAGATTTGAGCAGGGCTGGACATGTTCAGGTCTTGATGCTTTTCCTTAGAAACCTTAGCTCTGTGTTTGTGTCTGAGCTTGGGTACTACGGCTTTTTGGAGAGAACATCAAGGAGAAATTTTGCAATCCTGTTGCCAATGAAGAATTTTGACCTTGCTACCTAAAAGGCAGAACAATCCTGGGATGGTGAAGAGCTGGAGACATGTCTCTGCTCCACCCCAGTGAGGTAAGACAGTTTTCCAATGGCTGGGACTGGTAGATTGGAAAGATTACTTGTTCTTTTGTGTATTTGTTTTCCAAAAGGGCCAATCCTTTGCCAGCCTTGGCCTTGTCTTTTAGACCTCTGGTGTGTTTAACTCACATACTGAATTCTTTTCATCTGTGCTGGGCAAGGTTTTTGCCGTGCAGCTTGTGAAGGTTCCTGCATGGTACCTACTGGTTTTGCAGCCAGGTGAGTCTTTTGCACTCAGCTGCTCTATGAGGTGAAACAGCTTTAATGTGCCTGGTGCTTTGTCTGCAGTGCATGGCAGACTCGGAGAGGGTAATATTTTGGCTGGGGTGCTATTTATTTTTGTTGAGCCTCTGTCACATATGTTTTGCAATTGCCTTTCTGGCCTTCCTCCCCGTTTTCCAGTATGAACTTCAGTGGAAGTCTTGGCACATCCTGACAATGTGATGGTGCTCATTACTCATGAACATATTGTCTCACCTTTGATTGAGTGTCAGCACTTCTTTGATCACATTTCTTCTGCCGGAATTCATTAGGGCAGGAGTGACACAGTCCTCCATGGGCCTTGGCTGGCCTTTAGCCCTGTATCTTTGCAAGGAGGTTTATCATGCAATTGAATGGGCATTAAGTCATGAGGAACTGAGAGAATGCAGTGAGAGGAGATCAAGATCTTACCGCTCCTGTGAGCAGAGCCCTTCCTATGAGGCTACATCAGGGATGTATTTGTGCCTGGTTTACTTAAAGCGTGTTTTAATTTTGCCCCTGTGGGCCATGCAAAGGGATTTTTTTTTTATATTTCTTCTCTTTTCCATGCTGTACTGGCTACTGGTTTTGTTTTTGAGTGTTTTGCTTGCTCTATCCAGATTTTCCCTTGCTCTCTGTTTATTTTTACTGTCCAGCAAAGACCAGACCATGCACAAGCTTCAGCAGTTCTCCTGATGTGTGGAATCAGATTTCAGACTTGTGTCATGCCTCATTCTTTTCCTGTGAGTATAAAGTCACAGGGAGAAACAGAAGAAAAAAGGATGGATGGGACCAAGCCTTTCCCTTTCTACAGTCATTTTTATTCCTATTTCTTTTTCCCCCTCTAGGAACTCCCAGAGTAGGTTTAAAAACAGCTGTGATGTATTCTCAAAAATTTTATATTGGATCAGGGAAAACTACCTGTTTTGAAAATCTGTCAATGTAAATTACTTCTCACTAGCATTGCTGTATGTTGAATGTAGTTCAGACAGTAAACTTGTATATATGACTAGCATCAATTTGTTAAACAATGGGCTCCTGAGCATGGCTTTTTGGTGGTTTTTTTGCATAAGTAACTGGGTTTGAAGTGGTTATTTTTCTGAAATTTCTGCTTTTCCTCTTTACCATGTGTTTTCTGTAATTCTGTGGTTTAAACCATTTTACAAATCAAACCTAGCCTTTCCTTGTTTCAGATTTCCCTAGTGGTGAAGAAAAAATGTGTGTGTACGAATATGTTGGTGCATGCCTGTTCATAGGCAGGGTTATGGCAGAGATGGTGGCTGAAGCAAGTGTTGTGATCCTTTGAGTCTGTCACTGGTACATAAAAGTAGGCAGTATCCTTGTGTTTCCAGATTCAGGCGAGCTGGCTTCTTCGCATTACATGGTTCCTCTGAACTGGGAACATCCAGGAAAGGGTTTCACACGTCCTGGCCATCCAATACTTCTAGAAAAATACATATTTTTGTTTTCGTGGCAACAAAGCCAGGCAGTGGGAAAAAGGCAGCTATAGCCCTAATTCATGATCAAAATCAATAATAAAAAGATATTAGCCAAAATCAACACCAGAGCAAATCTGGTGAAGAAAACTTGTTGTAAATCTGCTCTGGGTAATATATTTTGATGAATCTGTTTCTCTAATCATTTCCTTTGTTAAATTCATTAGATATTTTAAAATTTTTTTTTCAGCTATAGAAGGTTAGTATCAAATTACTGCAGAAAGGGGATGTTCCTGATTCCAGGAGCTCTTTCCTGCCCTTCATCTCCATCACCTGTAACTTCAGGTCACAATTATAGAAATTGCCGGAACCTGACTTCTTTTTCCTCTTCATCTCTGCAAACACCTGTTCATGCCTTAATCAGTTTGGATCTCATCTCTCCAAGTGCCTGTTACCGTGTTCTTGTTAAGTCTTTCTTTCTAATCATGTTCTGCAATGAAGCAAGCTGAACAATGGGAATAAAACAAAAAAGAAGAAATAAAGTTCAGACTTGTGTCTGGTATAAATCAATGAAACTTCAGTGACCCCATTGTTGTTGCTAGAATGATGGTGATTTTACACCAGTCTAGAAAGCCTGTCCTGGCATATGCTATAATTCTTCTTTGCTACATGGAAGCCTTTCCTGTTTACTATTAGCAATTTTTTAAAAAAATTTGATCATATCTATTCAGTGAATGGTGACTTTCACTATGTCTTCCCCTAGAAACAGGTATAGTACCATATGGAAAGAAATAATACCTACTGCTTATTATTCCTAAATTGTTTGTTTTCTCCTGCTTGAACAGTTTTAGTTGTGACCCAGAGCTAGCTGACTACTACTCATAGATAACTAATTGCTAGTATTCTGTGTGCATGATGAAAATAGATTTGTATAAATTATGGGACAATTAAATATGGCAAATTCTCACAATTAAGTAGATGCTTGCCAGTGATTCACTGACAGAAAAAAAACAGCTGATGCCCTCAGATACTTTATTCACAATGACTGTTTTTTTCCAGTTCTCTCAGAGAAAACGTGACTGCTAAAAAGGGTTTAGCTTCCTTCTAGACCAGCTGCCTGTGCCACTATCCAGCTCTTCTATTTCAAGTTCCTTTCCTTTCCTTTCCTTTCCTTTCCTTTCCTTTCCTTTCCTTTCCTTTCCTTTCCTTTCCTTTCCTTTCCTTTCCTTTCCTTTCCTTTCCTTTCCTTTCCTTTCCTTTCCTTTCCTTTCCTTTCCTTTCCTTTCCTTTCCTTTCCTTTCCTTTCCTTTCCTTTCCTTTCCTTTCCTTTCCTTTCCTTTCCTTTCCTTTCCTTTCCTTTCCTTTTTTGTTCTGTTGATCTCTCTATTCAGGCATTCTGCTTGCATCTATCCTCTCCCCAGCTCCTCTTTCATTTACTCAGGCTGAGGTTTTTTGAAGTAGTGATGTCTTGGAATTTTAATGAGGAGATGGATAGCATTGACATTTGCCCCGTGTCAGCTATCATGGAATACCTGAGGTATGAAGGCACCTCTGGAGATCGTCTAGTCCAAACCATTTGCTCAGAGCAGGGTCAACTAAAATATATATTTGGATGTATTTTCCTGTCTGGAACTGGAGTGGGTTTTTCTACACCAGTTTGACTCAAGGAAATCCTTTTGGTGCTCAGCAAGCCTGTATGTTTACGCACAACTCCACAGGCTGTTATACAGACATGACAAGAGACTGTAGGTGTTGGATAGCCACTCAAGTTGCAAGTCCCTGAGTCCCCTCCTGCCTTTTGAATGCTCTTCCATGAGGACCAGTATGTGTCCACTCCACAGCAATATCCAATGCATATCAGGAAATGTTCATTGGCTGCATGTATTTCAACAATACATTTAGGAATGCACATGGTATAGTGATATTCTGGGAGCAGCCTTTTTAAGAGAGTCAAGTTCTGCTCTATTTTTGAAACTGCAATTCAATGCATGGTTAATTGCTGGCCCAGCTGATACCACTTATTTATCTCACTTCCTGAATTAAAGGCACAAATGAGTAATGGGGTTCTAAGTGTCATTATTTTCTCATGAGTTTAAATAGCAATGCAAAATATAGAAAGTAGAAAAAAGATTCATACTACTGTGTTTTCCTGCATAATGTGTTTTGGATAATTTCAGCTGTCTTTGGCTATGTTACTTCTGGATTTTCTGGAGAGTATGATACTAAGCAAGAATATTAAAAACAAAGCATATGCTAGGAAAGATAAGCAAAACAAAATGAAATCCCCAATGTTATTTTTATTTCATATGATCACTAAAGCAAAAAGAGTACTAAAGCAGAATAATCTGGAAATCTGCCTAGACTGGCAGGTTTGGCAGCTAGTGTATTTCATACTTCATTGATACTAAATGAACAAACCTCAAATCTCAGATCTTGATAAAAATTATACATTTTTCTGGGAAGTCTCTTAAAAGGCTCTGTTACATTCCCCTGAGCTAGCTTGGAACTTCAGAGGGGTTAAAAAGGAGGATTTATTTCAAGGCTGCCCTTGAGAGCTGGTAGAATATGGTAAAATCTCTGGACATCCTTAATAAGCGTAATTGGTTCTTGGATTAGGATGGATGGATGTACAAAATGTATCTAGATTTGAGAGTACAGCCCTTTTCCCATTACTTTTTCATTTAATAGGTAGAGAAAGAACATATTGCTCTCTTGCTCCTGGAGATAATTTGACTGTGCCACTGCTCACTTGCTCAATTTATTTATAAGAATTGTCTTTGTGCTGCATTACTGCACCACTCTGTGTTATCCTATATTAGGGAAGCAAAGGTGTGCTTTCTGTTTGAATGTGCTTTCTGTAAGAGAAACATGGTGTACAGAGGTGGCCGAACTGGCTGTATCTTTGGCTTAGTAAGAAGTGGAAATGACAATTAGAGTCAAGTTTGCTTTCCATTGTCACCACCCTCTTCTGTTGCCATTGGCTATAAACTGATCAAATAGATTAATTTCCACCTTGGCTGTTACTTTAAGTTTCTTTTCCTGTTTTAAGTTAAAGTTGCTGAAAAAGTGATTTCAGGGATGTCTTAGTGTTTGCCTAGTGAAGATAAAATATCATACAGCCTGTTCATTAAGTATGTCTACCGTGATCTAGGTTTTGGCCAAATTGTTTTATCTGTGAAGCTTTGAAAGTGAGAATAAAAATGAATTACTATTGCTATCCTTGAGAAAACCAACAAAACCCTAATTTGTTAGAGTCTCTGAGAAAGCCCACTTCCATAGTCAGCCCGAATATCTCTGAAGGCTCCATACACATGAAGTGTGGGCTAGGCTGAAACTGCAGCCTCTGTGTGGGGCTGCCCCTGGGACAATTTATTGTGCCTTCCAGGAGACAAGAGGGTAAACCCAGAACCTGCCCTGTCTTGTCCTCTCAACAACTCCTGCTGTAGCTCCAAAACTTAGAGAGAGGAGAAAGTATGGATAGTCCAGGGATAGCCTGGCTGGGAGGGGAGAAGCAGTGAGGAAAAGAATTGCTTAGGGAACAGTGACAAGAAGTGAGGGGAACCAGGTGAAAAAAAACCCTGTAAAAGCAAAAAAGATGACATAAGGAACAGGGAAAACTGGGACAGGTTGAGGAGAGGATACGTATTGGAGCAGGCTGGGAAGATGGTAATATGAGGCCCAGAACAAAGAGCTTGAAACAAGAACGTGCTGCTCTTTCTAGATCAGGTGCCTTGAAAATATATACTACCCTGTTTAGAGGGAAGGCTCAGTGTTCATGTACTTGCCTGGGCTGTAAACATGAGACTCATGATGCTTCCTCCGGGTTATAGATGAAGTAGTTAAACAGATCCTGGGGTTGTTCCCTGCATTACTTCTCTTTTGCTGGTCTCCAAGTTGAGTACAACCCACTAATCACTACATGCTGCACCCAATCATTAAACCATGTTTTTTTAAAAAAGCCTTGTCATTCATTACAAGCCTCAACTGCATTTGAGGTTTAGCTTTGCCAACACCATCAAGTTCTTTACTTGATGGATTGGAAATATTTTTATGACAGTTATACCTTAATTTTGTACAGCTCCTTTAAAGAACATTGTGCCTCTTATTTAGTTTTTCAGTATCTACATCAACTGCAGTAGTCATCAAGACAGAAAGCTGAAAAAAAAAATTACATGGTAACTGTATGTCCTTTAATGTAAATGTAATTTCAAGGAGGAATCACATAGTTCAAAATCAATCTAGGTAAAATACACAATCAGTTGATTTGCAGGTTTAACAAACACTTTTGATTTTTTTTTCCAGGAGGAGAGATGGTTTAATTTTAGCTTGACTTTATTGTGCAGCCTCTTCAAATTTGAAACCAGCAATTTCCTGACCTCTCATCTGCTCTGCATCAGATCATGGGACACACACCTGCAGATCTTCCAGTGACAGTTTCTGTAACCTATTTTCTTCTGTTTTTAGTAACACATACATAAAACACAGAACTAAACATTCCTACTCTTATGCCTGGGAAAAAAGAAGAAATGCTGCATCCGGAAGTATGGTCAAACATATTTTTTTCCACTGGACAGAAAAAGCATTGAAGGAAGAACGATCTGGAAGATCACAGTTGCCATGAGCATTAGAAATTTTACTTCAACATTCTTACAAAAATAGTCCCTATTTGGGGATTCCTGTCCTCATATCTGACCTCCTCACAAATTCTCATGTGTGAATTCTCATAGCAGCCCTTCCAAGTAATTACGCACTTGCTATCCTCATTTCACAAACAGTGAACAACAGTCATTATTTTGAACTATTTAATTTTATGCTGAAGGTGGATTTAGACACCTGGATTAGGAAAAGCTCACCAGCCTGATTACCTTTGGTAGTGACCCAATGCCCTCTGCTCCACAAAGTTCCTCCAGAGGACCTGTGGGTGCTGTCACTTGCTCCCTTCACTGCCCACTGTGTCTGTCAGCAGTGCAGGGAGAGATGGAGAGCCCCTGGGCACAGCCATCTGCCAAGGGACCACATCCCAGGGAGTCTTTCTGAGCTCACCAGAGGCTCTCAGAAAGGGATGAGGTTAATTTGAAGGGAAGCAGTTGTGTCCCCTTTCACCCAGGCTGACAACTGGAGAAGTTGTGGACAGAGGACAAGGCCAGCACAAGGCATGTTCTAGCTCAGAAATGAGAGTAGCAGTGCAGCAGAGGGGTGCCTGACCTAAGCTTCAATCTTTTATTCTAGCAAACAGTTACCTGTTTGGCAAAGGCAACCCCTTCCTCTGCATTTTGTATTTGAGAGCTCCAAATGAAGGCAGGAAAGCAGAGGTGCTCTCTGGAGCACTGGGGCTCCTAAAGTACCTTGTGCATAGCCAGAGTTCTCCTGTTTAGGACACAGTCCAGCTTGGAGGTGCAAGGCAAACTGCTCAAGCACTGAGTGCTTGCTGTTTTGAATGCTGCTTGAATGTCCAGCAGCTCTGATAATCTTGAATTAACCTCCATCAGTCTAAGAGAGATGAGGAGAAAAGTTTCTAGAAAGGGAATCACAAGGAAAGGACAAGAGAAGCTTTGGATGTCCCATCCATGGAAGTGTACAAGGCCAGGCTGGATTGGACTTTGAGCATCTAATATTGTGAAAGGTGTCTCAGCTCAAGGAAGGGATGTTGGAGCTAGATGATGTCTAAGGTTCCTTCCAATCAAAACCATTCTAGATTCTGTGGCGATATAGGGCATGTGAAATAGCTTGGTAAAATCCAGACATTAATCTATACACAAGTGAGCACATACACCCATGCACATATAAATGTTTTTGCCTATATTTAGTGATATTATAAATATGTAAATATAAACAGCAGCACACCAAAATGTCTGCTAATTTTATTTGACATATTTATATTGATTCCATTTGAATAATTGGACCGTATTTATGACTATATGTCACAGCCAAATGGAGTTCAATGGCTGATTTTCTCTTTATTCATAACTTAGTGTCGAAATACAGATTACTTTTATCTCTTCTTTTTCTGAAAACATGGAATTAAGCTATTTGAATCCTGGATTTTCAAGGGTGGGAAAGTGACCTTATATTATTCAGAAACACTTTTTCACATCACTTTACTTGGAATTCTTTCTTTGACTAGAATCGGGGAGCATGACAATTATAAAATAGCTTATGAAGACAAGCTTATTGCTATTTACTTAGTAATCAGATGAATTCTTCAGTTTCTGCTTTAAATAATCACTTTTCAAAGAGAAACATTGCATCCTTTTTAAAAAAACCAACTTTGTATTTGCTCAAAAATCAGCCAGTGTACTAATATTTTCTAGTGCCATTCCTTTTCTGTATTTTTGCCTAGCTAGCCTCATTTTCACAGCTTTTATGTTCTCCACTTCTCTTGCCAGACTTTGAGAGCTGTGAGCTGTTTTGTTTGTTTGTTTTGCTTTGATTGCCTTGACGCTAAAATTCAAGATTTCCAGACACTCCTTGCCCACTGCCAAAGGGTTAAAGAGGAGCATTGGCTTGTTTGGTAGGTTTTTCCATGCTTTTATGGCTCTGCAAAAGGCAACTTGCAAAGCAGTAAAAACAAAAGGCACTGAAATGCAGATTTACTATGGTTTTTTCCACCTTATCATTGTATGAGATTTGCCTCTACACTCATTTTACTGTGGGAGCAGCACAATGAATACTGCTCTTTAAAAGGTATCTGTCACTGGCCAATATGATGATAATGAGCATAAGCATCTTGTGTGATTCTCTCTTCTTGTTACTATGTGGTCTTTTTAAATAAAGATACGAATTTTAGGCATCACAGAATTTTGCAGTGAACATCAACTGTTGTTTTTTTCCAGAGTTTTTACTTTTTCCACGATGTCATGATTTCTGAATTCTCTTCTCATTAGATGGTATTCGTGGGCCATTTTCATACGTGCCTGTTTGATGCCAATTCTGTTCTATGGACTTGCTGGCAGCAGGTGCCAAGGGTTGTCAAGTGGAGAGCTGAGAGGATGAAAGAGAATGACAGACTTACAGAGTGCATTGGCATATTTATTTGCAGAGTCATATTCAATCAAAACTAACTTTTATAACTCAGCTCCCTCATGTCATTCTCAACCACTGTGTAAAAGGCCAAGGATGAACATGTCAGCTTGAGATAGAAGCTCATGGCAGCCTTTGAGACAGATTGTCTTCTCATCTTCATGTTGAAAATTAAATTTTTCAATTTTTTAATATGGTTAAACTTGCCTACTGCTGCATTTGCAGACGGGAAAAACAGACAAATGAGAATATACTGAGAACTGGATTTTGAAATGACACAAAGTACCTTTCCTGTCAGTAAAAAAAATAATGCTCAGTTGAACTGATACACAGTTTGTATTGCATTCTCAGTCTGGTGCAAGATAGCTGTTTCTGAACAGGGATATATATTGTATAGGCATTAAGGAGAAGAGAAAACATTTTATTGAGTTTATGAAACTGCCTAACTATTGACAAAGCCAAAAACCCCAATCATTTGCTCTCTTTAATTCCTCTTTTCTCTCTGAAAAAGAAGGGTCCTTGTTTTTTTCTTAATTCCATCCATTTTGCTGACTATTCTCCCAGTTTCTCCAGTAAAGAAACGAAGTAATAATAACTAATGCCAGGAATAATTATTCAGTGTCTCCAGCAGGTATGAATATCATGCATGTTGTCAACATGCAAGAGGTCAGGGAAGTGACTGCCTAGTAAGATGAAAAGAAGTAACAGAAGCAGCTGGGCTAGTAATTATCCCTCTAACTAGAGCACAGGGCAAACAAAACTAGCTGCTAAACTAGGTCTCCTCATGCTAAGTATTGCTGCATGGAATTCCTCTGGAATGGCACTTTTTAGGATTACATGCTGCTTTAGGGCCTTGTCCTTGTGCTTCCCCACATGCCTGGGATGACCACAATGCACGGCCACTCTGGCCCCAGGCAGGCCGGCAGTGCCGAGACATCATCATCCCTGTGCTGCGATGAGCAGAACAAGTGTCTGGGCACTACTGGAAATAGTAACAAGCCTCCAGTTTTTGCTTTTAAGGACCTGGGTGGGAGCAGTGATACATTAACAGATGTTCCATCCTATTCACATATTTTCCATATGACAGATCCTCTGACAAGCAGCTGTCGAGTAAGAGAGGGCAAACAATGTTAGCATCTATGCCTTGGATTGGTTTCTTATCTTTTCAGCTCAGGCATACTTGTGTTTCAAGCCCCACTGATTGTAAAATTGACTCTCCCACAGCACATTAAATGTGTACCTAAGCAGCTCAAGTGTGATTATTATTAAACAGCATCAGAGTTTATGTTCAGCTCTCAGATTTAACCTCCAGAAGATGGGCTTTTTCTGTCCTCACTCTCAGTCCCACCGTGACTTTGCATCTGAGTAAGGGGTGTAGAATTTGGCCTCATCATAACAGTTTATTCAAAATAATGCCTTTCCAAAACAGCTATTGCCTACATCACCTCAGTCCCCAGTGACCATAAATCAATACAGCTTGATAGCACTGACTTAGACAGAGATATATTGGTTATTATGTCAGCCAAGAAGCTGATCTACATATATGTAAATCAAACGCAATGTTGGTTCCCCTAATTATTGACATATTGATGGTCATGGTCTCAGTCAGGTAGTTACTTTCCTAGGGTGACAACAAATTATGTCTCCTCTGCTCTCAGAATTCAATTCGAGAAAATAACATTTTAATTTACATTATTTTGTTCTCTTGTTTGAATCTCAAGATTCAGAATTAATCTGACTTAATATTTGTACAAATTACCCATGGTAGTAATTTCTCACTCTTATGAGGCCTTCTGATATCGTTAAAATTAATGGCATATGGTAATTCTTTCAATTTTCATCCCTCTTTGGGAAATGAGTCAATGACTATTTAATGTCATCTTATTATGGTTCCCTAGTAACTTTTAGTTTAATCAGTGATGGTTTCATTTGCTGAGAGAATTCTGCTTATGTTCTGCTCCCTTCTCACAAGGTAAATTTCCCAATCCAGTAACTGAGCAGGCACTAAGTGACACAAGTTCCAGCTGCCAGGCAATGTGGAAATGCTCAAATTCAAATTCACAGGTCAACTGTGTATCAGTTGCTATGACCTCTTCTGAACACTTGCATCATACTTCCTTTTAAAGCAGTCTTGACCACATTGTACCTATCTCTCTTCTTTCTGTACCCTATTGTATTCTGAATTCGCCCATCAGGAGTGACTGGTGATGCTGCAAGCATCAATCCTGGAGTAATAGGCTGCCAGAGGTTTGCACTGCATAGTAAATTGCCTTATAGTACTAATATTAGAAAAACTGCAATGTAAAGACCGCTACAAACATTCCCACTCCAGGATAACTTGAACTCTGCTAGGCTTGGTGCTCAGACCACCTCCTTCAGGACCCTGCTCCTGTGCCCAACCACCCCTTTTCCTAATATCCAGCCTAAACCACCCTTGACTCAGCTTCAGGCCATTTCCTCAGGTCTTGTCACAGGTTATCAGAGTGAAGAGTTCATTGTCTGCCCCTCTGTTTCCCCTTGTGGGAATGCTGTAACTGCAATGAGGTCTTCCCTCAGCCTTCTCCAGGCTGAACACACCAAGTGATCTCAGCCACTCCTCACACAGCTTCCCCTCCAGGCCCTTCACCATCCTTGTTGCCCTCCTTTGGATGCTCTCTAGCAACTTAATGTCTTTCTTATCTTGTGGCACCCAGAGCTGCCCCCAGCACTGGAGGTGAGGCTGCCCCAGCTCAGAGCAGAGGGGACAATCCCCTCCCTTGCCCGGCTGGCCATGCTGGGCCTGATGCCCCCAGGACAGGGCTGGCCCTCCTGGCTGCCAGGGCACTGCTGCCTCATACTCAGCATTAGTTGGAACTAACATTCATACAAGGTATTTGGCTTTCTTGGATCAATACTGTGTTATCAGAAAGGAATTAAGGTTTATGCAGAGGGGCCATGGCAAGATTTAATGAGGCAAAAGGCCTACCAGTGATTCCCTCTCACGTGTTGTAATGCTGGTTGTATAAAATGGCTCTCAGTCCTTTTTTGATTATACTTTGGAAAGATGGTAACACACAGCAAATGATCACATTGGGAAGAACAAATAAAAAGAAGAAAATAAATTCATGTGTTTCAGTGTTTTTTTTTCATGGCATTCCTTGAAGGAGGCACTTCGGAGAAAATAAGGGTTTCAACTCTTTCTGTAATCTTTTAATGAATAACAAAGCGGAAAAAGATTGGCTATATTTCCAGCTTTTGTTGTTTTCTAAACTACGTGACAGTTGCATCAGAGAAGCTGTATACCAGACTGAGAGCTTTTTAACTGCTAACTGAACCTGTGGGTGATGCCAGAGGAGCAGCATGTTTTAGGCCCTTAACCATTTTAATATGGGACTCCATCATTTCTGCCTTAGGAAATCTTGTGTTTTCATCATTAGAGCTATGTTGCAAATGAACTAAGTATGCAATTGCTAAGAAATAGTCAAACCACTGAAAAACAAACTGCTGCAATATGTTGTTTTGCTCTAATTCACTGTAAGGATCCCTAGAGGAACAAGAAAGCTAATTTGACAATGCCAAAAGGACCCATCACACAATAATATGCTTTCAGAAGAAAAAGATAAAAACTAGAAAATTATTGCTAGTTTTAGCTTGAGGTAGCTTGATTTTACAGTACATAATTTTTATTTCTTTAAAGACTGGCAGAAGGTCAGTCCTTTCGTTTGAAAGGTTTTCATGATGGAGATTAAACTCTGTAAAAAGATTTATTATGTAGGATTATAGGATCCCCTTCATGATGAGGAATTTATTGGCAGTTCAGCTGATAGAAACTGTAAGTGGAAAAAGCTTTCCTTTTCCTTTGTAGTTTCTGACCAAGGTGTTAGGCTCAATGCTGCTGTCTTTGCTGAGGTAAAGCTTCTCTCTAGAAACACATATTGAGACTAAAAGGTTTTATACGTGTGAAGACTTAGCAGTTTTCTGGTTTATCTTATCATGTAAGACCGCTTTTTATTAACTGTGAGCAGAGTGACCTTAGGTAAAATTTCAGTGTCAAACATTTCACGTGGTGCACTTTATTTGGTGTGTGTGAATTTTAAAGTGTTCATGTCACTGCTTTGAAGCTCCTTTGTCACTGTCATTATAACAAAAACTGTTGTAATGAGTTTATGTAAAAAAGCACAAATGCAAAGCACAAAAACTCTACTGAGTATTCCATCCTAGTTTGGGCAGGTACTTCATTATGAGCTTAACTAGGATCACAGCTACATATTACTGAGTAGGACCAAGTAAAAAGCAATTCACTACCATCAAGCTTTGCCTGTATGAAGGACTCTATTGGTGGCGGGTTTGCCTTATACCATAAACTCTATTTCACAGACAATACAAAGCTGAGTGCTGCTTGCTTAATGCATTCAATCTGCATAAACACCTCGACTTAAAGTGATTATTGGCATGAAAACAGCAAAAAGGGTTCAAGGAAATTGTTTTTGCTACTTTTATCCTTGTATTTCTTGTGACAAATGAACATCTCAGCATCTCAGCTGAAACTCTACATGTTGCTGCCATCTAGTCCTTGAATTTCCCAGCAAGACAGACACTTCTCTGTGGGAATATCTGTGGTCAAAATCTACTTCATCTCCACTCCCAGAGATTATTTTTCCTTCTTCAAATTCATATTTTCCTCACTAGCCCTTTCCTCAGAAACACAAGCAGATATTGCAGCATTTGGCACAGCTGAGGGGTTGAGGAGGGTGGAAATTCCACATGTTAAGGACAAGGGTGAGAACAGCCATGATTTCCTTGTTGGGGTATTTTTTGATTTTTTTTCTTGTTATGTTTATGAAATTGAGAAACCCGTAATCTTATTACGTGACCGTAGGAATTTTCAAAGCTGAAGTGCTACTTAAACATGCATTTGTTAGCATACTGACATAAAAAAAATAAAAGAAGTGTTCAGAACAAGTCTGGTAAGTTAAATAACTCATTCTGCTCAATCAGTGCATATTTTTAACAATCATGCATTTTATTTATTTTAAACATATAAACCCCATATTTTTGAATTAATTATGTTATTTGCACCAGATTTGGAAATGCTTAAGAATGTGGCATAGTTTTAGATAACCAAGCCAACTGAGTACCATGGGTTTCTTCATTCCTTATCAGCCATCCTGGAGCTTCAAGCTGGCTGAGTTTGTACATATCACTACATCTCTGAAAGACATCTGGCCTTGATTGCCTTGCATGCATCATGAGAACGTTTCACACTGTACAGTACAGATAAACAGAATTATTAAACCCTTGATTTTTAAACTTATTGAATCTTCCTTTCCCACAATTATCTCTGTGAAGCATTTCAGATCATATAGGTAAAAGAGACTTAAATTTGTGGTTTAGGTATTATTTGCAGACTCACTTTTCCACATGGATATAGTGTGGCTGGTTGAATGTGTTGTTAAATGAATGAATGTTCCACCAAAAACCACCTTTTTTCAGCCACCACCTCCTTAAGCAGAAAGAGAGGCTATAATTTTGCCTTTCAGGACAGAGACAAGCACCTTTAAAACAGAACAAATATAAAGCCAAATTTTAAGCTAACTATACTGTTGACTGAGGAGTTTTGTCTTCTGATGGATGCAAATCACATTCACAGATTAAAGTAATTTTCTGTGGCCTAAAGGGAACTTTCTGGATCCAGTCATTAACTTGTTTAAGTATTTTCATGTGTGGAAAACCCCACCTTTTTTTTTTTCAAAAAATGTAAATTTTTAACACAGTACTTGAGAAACACATCTCATTATGTTTGGGATTTTTATACTGGCTGCAGACAAGTGATGTGATAATATGAACTTTAAAAAGGCAGACATCAGCAGAAATTATTTCACACCTAGAAAAATTCTCACAGTAAGCTTTTGGAAACCTCAGATCAACAACATTTTTGTTTGCATCCCAGCAAAGTGTACAGGAAAACAATTTCTACTCTGTCAGTGATGAACCAAGCAATCCACCTTCCAAGGTGCAAAGCGTTATAGTTTATGAAACCTTGTCAGATCTTGCCTGCATTTCAGCATTTTACAAGCTACCACCTCAGCCTGGAATAAATTAGTAGGAAATTGCTGTTTACCAAGTGTTAAAAATGTTTCAGTTAATAGCTGTGTTAATACACAGTGGTTGTGACAGAAGTAATTAGGTTATCTTGTCTATCATTTTCTATGCTGCCTTCAGCGGAAGAGAAATAACTTAGAAATACCTACAAGATAAACACACCACCATATAAATACTATTTTAAAACATTAACTTGTTTCAAAAACATGAACACTTACTGATCTGTTAGAAAGAAAGAGAAAAAAAACCACTTGAATTTGACTTGATTTAGGAAAAACAATCTTTGAACAGCTTTCTTTAACTAAATGCTAATTATATAACATTTGTTAAAAATGTAATATTTCCTGAAAATATCCCATTCACCTAATTTTGAGAACTAACTAAAAGATTTTGCAGATACATACCCAGTCTGCTTGGTTTTTTCTAATGTATTGACAAGAAGTTCATCAAGAGAAAACCTACCTTGCAGATGGGTGATGTATCCTTGGAGTTGAATACTCTTTAATGTGCTTTTATTTTTCTGAGAACATTTTTCTGGGACTTTGGAGTATGTAAAAATAGTACTGTTTTAGAAACATCACACAGGAGAAAAAGCAGTGCCCCAGATAGACACTTTTTCATGCACAGGCACTGCTGCATGAAGTCCTATTGATCCAAGAAACATATTTTCTCCTTAAATTCTCTCAAGCTGCTTTTCAAATTTGTCACAGGCCAGTAAAAGCACCTGGTCAACTGCATTTTGCCCTTTTGCTACATTCTCTGTACCCTTGTGAACTTGTCCATGTTTCTCATTTGTGACTGATACTGTCTTTCTGGCATGCATTTTCTCTCCCCTTTCCCATTGACTGTGGACTTTGGCATTAGTGAAGGAGTAGAGTGTTTTTCCTTGTTTTCTTGCAAATTGCCGATGGGGGAATATCAAATGCTCTGCTACAGTTTGGATGCTGGTTTGCATGTGAAATAACTCCAGAATAGAGATACTGAATGGGTATTTTAAGAGCTGAATCAGCCCCAAATGTCTACAGCAGTCATATAGCTTATATGCTGCACAGATAAAAATGCCCATATTTCAAGAGAAATCAAGAAATTTTTGTACTTGAAAGAGCTATAAAGTATAAACATTTTTTTAACATATCAGAATTTTTCTGCCTAATTGGATTAGGATCAACTTAATTAAAAGATGCCTGAATCATTTAAATTTTCTGTGATACAAAGTAAGCTAAAACAAAAACACCAATGATAATATTCATGGTTTGTATTAAGAGTTCACATCTGTAGTTAAATTGAAACAGATGCTTTTCAATACAAGCCATTGTTTTTTACTTGAATGTGACAATATGTTTTGATGTTTTTCTCCTTAATTATAAAATCATGTAATGAAGTCTCTTTAGTATGTGTGTGGCAAATTGCCAAAACCTCTGTTTTTCCAAAGTCTTTGGTAAAATTTCTCATGGTACCTTAGTTAAGATTGTCCATCACAATGAGATGATTATTACCCTTCTGGATCACAGAAGGTGAATTTGGGTATTCTGGAGGGCTCTCAGCAGGACTAGAAACATAAGAATGCATCTCAGGTTTCCCTAAGGTTGGCCAAGACCAGGCTTTCCTGAACATAAAGGCTCATGTTGGACCTTCTCAAGAAAAATCTCCTGTTAAGTATGTCTTCATTATTTCCAAGGATCAGTGTGAATGTATTTGTTGTTGTGCTAGATCAATTGAAGTCAAGTAATAAGGATAAAACTCCATGAACCTTCTGAACCTGGTGACTGGGCTGGGCAGTCTGAAATCGCAAGAAATTTCATCCCCCGACAGAAAGTGTGAGTGACTAGGAAAAATACCCATATCTGGTTATTAATCATAAGTCAGTTTGTGGTGTTTAAGTCAGTTTGTTCAGTACAGTGATGAAGATACAAAAGCTAGAAATAGAAAACTGCAAGTAACTTTAAGTTTCCTGACAACAGATGTAACAATAACAATGGTAAAAAACTATTGCTAGAAATGATGCTTCATTTCTTCAGTATAAACGTGAAGTATATGTGACTATGGATGGAGTGCAGAAACAAACAGATCTGAAATCTTGTCCAAAGATCTAAATCTTTTTCAGCATTCAGGGATTTGTCTTTGAAATAGAAAACAAACGTTTGTTGAAGATGCATAAGTCATTTAAATTTTAAGGAAACTGGATGCAATTTTCATAATTCTGGAGCTCATCTAGGAGCTTCAGGTAGCACATGAGCAGAGAAGCCCTCCAAATTACACAGGATTGTACTGTGAGGCTGGGTTGATTAGCACGAAATCAGCTAGAAAGCCAAGGATACAGACAGGTCACATACTATTCCTGGCCTTGGGCAGAAAAGGAACTTCTACAGCAGCATAATGATGTTGTCTATTTTGGTTTTTCTCTTCTAAAACTCTGAGGGCTTTTGACTGCTAATGAAAGCTGATTAATGTTTTCATGAGCCATCTATGATAACCTCAATACCCTTCTTTTTCATTGTAAAAATGATTGCTTTTTAGATATGCTTCACTTTATATTTTCCACACTAAATTTCACCTGCCAGTTTTTGCTTGCTGAGTGAGATATTTTCCCAGCTGTCCAAAGCCTTTATCCTTAATTATCCCGAATAACTTAGAAAACTCGATGAACTTTTCTCTGATGAATTGGCTGCTTATCTACTTTTGGATCACCTTAATGTCAGGGGTTTTGTTCTTCATGGTTTTTGGAGCCCAGTTTCTCTGAATCCTGCATGAAAGAGTTAGGCTTGAGGTGATGAAGCAGCTGCAAAAAGATTAATACTCTAAATGAGCTCCTGAGTATTTAGGGGACATCATCTGTGCTGTAGATTCACAATTCTTCACTCTGATTTCCTTCAGGTTATCAACTATATGTTGGTATTATAGATCCTTATGAAAGCTTTCTAGGAGAAATTCTTTGTATGGATTTTGTTTTATTTGGAATAGCTACTTTTACTGTTTTCAGTCACCATTCAGACTTGAGTATGTGTTTTTATAAAGGCCTCTATTATTCTGCTCCCAGAGAGATAGTTTTTTAAA
The DNA here is from genome assembly GCF_021018805.1 of Prinia subflava. NCBI lineage: Eukaryota > Metazoa > Chordata > Aves > Passeriformes > Cisticolidae > Prinia > Prinia subflava. The sequence continues at coordinate 35,844,728 of NC_086249.1, forward strand.
AAAATGATTTTTATTCACAAACACGTTAATGACATCTCAGCATCAGATTTGTCAAAGAACCACATGAAAAAACCTTGATTACTGCCACACATATTATTCTCAAGTGATTCTTACACCAAATTAATGCTGAGTTTCTGCATGGGTGAGAATTAGGAACAGCTGAAAGTGGCCCCATAGTATTTTTTTTTCCCAGTTCAGTGATTCCACTTGAGATGAGAATGAGGACCTAAAAAGCAGAGAAGGATTGCTCCCTGCCAGTGTCTGGGCAGGAGGTGTGCAATAGGAGCTTGGACCTATTGGCAGAGCTGTTGAACAGGAGAGAGAAACTTGGAGCAGGTGCAGCAGGTGGGTCCGACAGAACGACAACGTGCCAATGTCAGTCCTGGGGGCAAACTGAGCTGAAAGCATAGGTGTTTTATATATGCCTTGGGAAGTGTTCTTGTCATGAAGTGAGAGTGGCATGGGTGCTTCTTACTCTTATTTAAAGTGAAATTGTTGCCCATACCATGAACCAGCCTGATCACAGCAATCTTTCACGCTTTGCAGTGGCTTGTACACCACACACAGCCATTTCACAAAGGAACAGGTCAGGCTTTTCCTGCCTGGCAGCCATGCAAACCCACCACATCTTGGAGGTCAAATGGGGCCCTCTCTCCCTCAAGCACTATCACCACTGGTGAGGTTGAGGTTTGATGGAACATCAGAGTGACCCCTGTGATCCCTGCACACTTGCAGTGAGAGCCCCACTGCCTGCTCGGGCTAGGAGTAAAAGCAACACACATCACTGCTCTGACTCAAAAGCTGTGTTGCCTGTGGACTAACCAGGCAGATGCATTCCAGGGAATGAATTTGAATTCACTTCCAGACTGGAGTCAGGTTATGGGACCTGTCCCCTCGAACTCTGCCATATCCCCAGAGCCCAGAGTGAATTAGGACCTGGCGTGGACCTCTATGTTGGTGGCAGCTGGGAAGACAAAGCTTCAAACAAAGTCATCTTCTGCAATATATCCCTGGGATGCAGTAAAGCTTAGTTCTAATTTCATCTGCTGATGATTTGACTAGCACATCTGGAGCAGACTTTCTATCCCAACTGTCTTCCCACTCAGCAAAAACCTGTACTCGGCCTTCTTTTAAAAATTGTTTAGCAAACTGATAAATAAACATTTGTAAAGCATTCTGAAGATGGGAAATGGACCTTCCACCTGACAAGCCTCTGCTGTTCCTGACTTGTTTCCATACCAAATGTTTTTCACTACTCTGATATTCCTCTGCAATATCACATTTTCCCCTGTATAACAGAGGTAGATTTTTGGGTTTCTGTTCTTGAATTTGCCATTGATATCTTGTGATCATGGATATAACTGCTCTGCACTTTGTCAGTGTGTATAGTGGTTATAAAAAGCATCTAGCCAGCTAACAGGAAATGTGAAATGGAGGGACGTGATGAAAACTTCGACTTGTTTTTATGGGCTCATGTGAAAGTCAGATATAAACATGCCAAGCAAACAAAGTTTTACTGCTGTTATTGTTTAGTTTGATATTTACTATTTAGCATGATGGAAAAATATCGCAATATGATAGAGGACAGCTCTGGCAAACAAAATCTCCCTTGGACTTTTTGGTCTCACCAGATAGTTAGCATACAGCATACTTGGTGTATCTGGCAGAAGAAAAAAGAAAAAGAGAGAGAAAATGTGCATCCTGCAATTCTGTTTTCACCAGGCACTGGCCAATAAATTATGTCTAGACTTTGTCCCTCAACCACTATGCAGAAGGTCTGGACTGAACCACCTATAATAAATTAATTGTGGTGAGAAAAAAAAAATCACAGTGGGAAAAGAAGCAGGGTCTTCATTTCAGCTTCCCATATAACTTCTCTGCCAATAAACAGCTTTACTATGATAGCTCAGCCAACAGGCACTCTTTTGAAAACTTGTACTGGAGCCCAGACTTTCTTACAATATCACAGTTCACTGACTTGCCAAATAGTTTCTGGGTAGATAGCACATCTGTATCTGGATCCATCCCAGTATTTTCTTATACAGCTAGACTCCATCTGAAGTATTTAACATAAAACCCTCTGTAACCTCTTCTTGTTTCGAGCTTTGAAATCAGAAGAATGATGAAATATTTAATTATCTGTATGTCCTGCCAAGGCTCTTTCATTATTTACCTATAGCTGTCTGTTTGCAAGAGGAGGAAAAAAAAGAACACATTTTCTGAAAACAAGACTCTGTCTGGGAGGTCTGTTTTTGGAAAAGTGGTCAGCTCCAGCTCTCTGTTGAGGTGTTGCAATCCTGTGCCTTCTGCACAAGAGTGGAGACAAAAGATGTGACACACCTCAGCTGAGCTGCAAATGGGCTGGGCAAGAGCCAGTTCCCACGTGGCCCATGCATGGCATAGAAACATAGATAGAAGGGCCCACAGTTTTTAGAGTCTGGCAGTTTGCACCTGCCAAATATATGCCCACATACTTGTGGCCATAAAATGAGTTATACATGTGAACCTCAATATATGCCACTTCTATTCCGTGATTTATATTCCTGACTAGGTAGTCAGAGAGGCAAACATGCTCAGGTTTCAGCAATGAAGTGCAGACACAGATTTTCTAAGTAGAACTTGCTCTTTTACAAGTGCATCCCATTGCAGTTTTATTTAGTAAGATGAGAGAGTCTGGGTCAGAAGCAGGAGAAAATAAAATATACAGCAGCTACTTCATAACCTACTAAGGATTTATGTGACTCTTTGCTTTTACAATGTAATTGTATTCACTCTTAAATACACCATTCCTATACATGTGAGTCCAACCTAATGCATGTGGGATAGTGGAGCAGGTTGCAGTCCTGCAACAGGACTTTGTGACACACAGAACCTGTTTAAGGAAAGCTTTATTATTAGTTGTTTAGTAGTAGACACAAAGGTAGTAGCCAAAGGAAATGAAAATAAAACAGTGGATTTTCCACCTGTCCAACTTACCTAGAGCCCTTCAGTCGCACCATGCTTATTAGGCTAGCAGGCTGAAACTGAGATGTGCCAAAGATTTTTTTCTCCTCCGTTGTTTCTCGCAAGCAACAGCTCACTCTCTGGAAGCACTCTTATGAAACCTTGCTAGCATCCTTTGTTCTTTTGTCCTTGGATGGCTGTGGGTCCTTGATTGCTCTCAGACAGAGCCAGAGATGGAACCATCATCAAAGCTATCAGTTCTGGCTAAACCTCTTAAAGATTTGTAAGTATTAGGGTTTTTTCCAGGCTGATGCTTGGTGAGTTAGACCAATGTAGTCATACAAAAAACATCTCTGTAAACAGGCTAGCACACAACATTAGTAGATGGTTGCCTGACAATGCCAAGTCTATTATAAATACCCTTTGAAAATAGCATTAGAGCAGTGCATAAGGTATTAAGATTGCCTATTGAATCATTCATAAGCCAGGGAATAACAAAGTTGAGGTACCATGATTGAACACAAAACTTTTAGTGTGCTATTTGATACATCGTGTCTTCAATGGGACTTTAATTACCATTAGCATACTATTTCTCAAAGAATACCTTCCTACTTTCCCTGTCACCATGATTATTCCTATGTGCAGAATTTTGTAGTGCTTTTCATCATTCCATGCTAATTTTTTCCTCTGAATATATAATTATTTTTTTTCTTATTTAGAGACATATGAACTTTCACACACCCCCAACATTTTTGTAGCTGTACCTTAAAGCTCTTTTTCAGACTAAATTATATACATCTCTCTCTAAGCAATGTGTGAAATAGGACTTTTGATTTTTATTCAAGATTTAATCCTGTTGAAGTTTATAGCACTTACATAGTTGAGGTTAATGATTTTGAGTTATATTCTCAGGAACCCAACTGTCTCAGAAGGTCAAGGAGATTACACTGTTAATTTTGCAGATCTGTTGAAAATCCATGCATATACATTACAAATTTTTAAACAGTGATTTTGGGTTTATGATATGAGTAATCAGCAGTTTAATATTTTAACGTAAGTGGAAATGGTAGTGACTTAAACACCTATGACAATAAAAATCATGAATGGGATAGCCCCCTGTACTATAGAAATGTATAGTTCAGCAGCATCCAGGCTAATGCTGCAGTATATGAATATATCTACAGAGATATCACACAGTTCATTTCAGTAGCACTTCTTGATGAGCAGTGTTCTCACCAGGGGATTTGAGGATGACAGTGTTTGGTGGACCACGGGTGAACAGAAGAGCTAAGAGGAAGCTTTTAAGCTGCCAGTCTCCATGTGGGACGGCTGGAAGACAAATAACGGTGGGAACTGATGTGATCAGAGCTGCCTTGAGCAACTCTACAAGTGCACAGTAAGGAAAGACTTGGTTGGAGTCTCTGTAATGTCCTGTTCACCCAGCTCATTCCAGCGTTGCCATTTATTTTGTGCTTTCAAACATACAGTCCATGGGGTGGCTACAGGCTCACCTCTTTGGGTGGTGAACAGTATACTTTGGGGGGAATAAGAATGGGAAAGATAGGAAAAGCTGATCAGGAAATAACAGGAAAAAAAGACTCCAAGGAGAAGAAAACCTGAAAGAAAATATGTGGACTCTGCTGGGTACTGAGTAAAGTGTTAGATGATCAGAGAAGCACTTTTCAGATATCTGGCAAATGCATGGACAAACTTACAGCTGGCTTCTGTAGTGCTTTGGATGTATTGCAACCTGCTGTGTATAAACATATGAAGACCAGGATGATGTGGAATCTGCGAAGCCCTGGGAAATTCCTGGAGTACTCTCACACTTAATGTGAGTATCTCAGAAATGAGGAAGAGTCATTAGAACATTGAAATGTTCTAATTGAATATTTCAACATTTTCATACCTACTTTAACTGATTGTTTTCATTCCCATTCCTGCTTCCCCAAAGCTGTGTTATTTAATTTTTTCATCCAAATCTGGGACACAAGCGTGCATGAAATACTGGCATCTTCATTTGAACTTGCTGGGTTTGCTTTTCTATCAGAACCCCTTGAAGAGGAGAATAAAGAAAATCATTTGGGATGATTTGTGTACCAGTGTGTCGACAGGTACAACAAGAAACCCGAATGGAACTGTGCACACAGAAAAACATATGAAATAAATCAGTGCAAGTTAAGAGGACTCGCCCACCCATCTTTTCTTTGCTGGAATGAATTGTGTGTAAGTTTCCACTGGATCATGCTTTGATTGTCAGGATTGATTAAATATTTTCTGCTTTCAACTCTGAGGAGATGCTTTTAATAATTTTTTAATATTTTATCGGAGCACTATGTATGCTGGCTCCCATTAGCAATGAAATCCAGTGAGATTTGGATTTGACTGATAGCATGGATTTTGCCTTTCTTCAGTTACTTCTTATGTACCAAATAGATGAGCTGTTATTGGTTTGTAGAAACAAAACAATCCCCCAAATTATACCTCCAGTCAGGTCACCAAATTTGAATGGATATTATAATATATTTTTAAGTCCTGTGTGAATGCTTTGACTGTTATTACCCACTCACTTGCATCTGAATTAGGATTTTAAACAACTAGTCATAAACCTAGTCAGTGAGCTTTGCAAATGCCTGTCTAAAAAGGTTATGCCAAAGCATGTGGGTGACTGGATTCAGTATTTGCATTGCGCACACATGTAAGATTATCCCTTCTTGGGTGTCTTCAAGTACCTGCAAATGAAGAGGGCACTTGAGGATAAGTATACCTGTTTTGGCCTCCTAAAAGCCATAGTTGCCCCACTCCTGTGAGGTTCTTCCTGTCTTGCCTTTGCATTCTCAGGATTTCCATTTGGCCCAATTGCTCATTATTCCTTATTGGTTCTGAAAAAACATATTCAAGTTTTTTGGCAAATGCCATCTATTGCCCTGCTATCTATTACAAATTTCTTTGATTGACTTACTTTAAAGACTCCAGCTAACTTCACTTGTATCTTAAGGACAGAAATTTTCTACCAGAAGCAATTTTTCTTATGGTAATTTTGGGAGCTGCTGTTTTAGTGGGAAAATCTTTGCTTTATTATCATATGGCCACACTACAACCTCGAGCTACTTGACATACAAATAGCTACTCACTATGGAGGCAACTATTGACTTCTGGATGATGATCATCCCCAGTCAGTTCAGATTTTCAGGAACTAGTCAGTTTAAAGCAAGGAACTATTATCCTTGAATGACCCACAACAGGTTGAACTATCTCAGTGGGGAGAAAAGAAATGGCAAAAATAAGAGACATAACAGATATTTTGCTGATCCAGGTACTATACTCAACTTTGAAATGGAAATGAAGAGGAATTGAGAAAAGCAAAAATTGTGTTTGACTTAGATTAAGATGCTAAAAAGGGCTGAGGAATCTGAGAGCATTTGGAAAGGAATGAAAGGACTTTTTAGCAGAGCTAGAACAACTCATTTTAATGAATTAAAGATTTGGGTTAAATTGTAACAGACATAACAAATAGTTAGGGCCTTAAATAATCATCACCTGGCCTGTTAACAGATTTAGAAACCTTCTGACCTTGGAGAATTCAAGTTAATCTAATTTGTTGTAGTTTGTTGTTTTTTTTTTAAATCAATAATCAACTTTTCTTCTTTTGAAATTACACATTTAAATAAAGTACTGAAAACAATTAATTACCCTTTGAAGAGACGGGTGGATAAAATCCCCTTTTTACAGTTCAAATCTGAAATAATTTTCTTTCATGATTCCTTCAACATGTCTCAGTGCTTGCTGAAACAGAACAATTTGGAAGACTTTTTGTGTACCAGAAAGGTGATGTTTTCTTGGATTTATGTAATCACAGGTTTTCAACTGCTTTAATGCCAATAACTAACATTTCCAAATGTTTGGTGTGTGGAAAGATCAATGGCTTTACTAATCTAAATGTATTACTGCCCTCACCCTTCCCTATTTCAAATCTGGTTTCTGTTTAAAGCTCTCCATAACTTCAGCCTTATTCTAGGTTAAATGTTATATTAATCAAGCTGTGGATAAAGGCCACATATATGACTGAAGCTGTGTTTATTAGCTTTAGTGAAGCCTTTGATTTGGTCACACATTCTTTGCTCTTAACAAAGCTTCAGAATAATACAATGTGGAGTTTATGTCAATCCCTAAATTGGTTATCATCATATTAAAGCAATAATGGAAAACAAAATATGCTCACTACAGTGGCATATGAGCTGATATTAAACTCTGTGGTGCAGGTGTTATCGATGGTATTCTTCTTCTAGTGCTCTGGTTGTTTTCTTTGGAAATGTCATATTTAATATGTGTGGATAAATAGAATATCTGCTTTTATAAAGAACTTTTTTTTAATCCTCCCTTTAATCATAAAGTAGACTTTATTTGTACTTTCCAGCTCATGCAAGATGTGCTCCGAGGAGAGGAAAATGGGAGATGTTCAAGTAGTTAATTGCTTCATGGTGTTACGAAGAGCTGTTTTGAGGCTGTGTGCAGCTCCAGCCCTCCTGTGGCTGGCAGGATTTCCAACTGCAGGGCTGTCCTGTGGAAGACATTATTGGCTTGATTCTCTCTTTGATGTGCTGGGTGTAATCCTCTCCCAGGATTAAGCATATGGTGTAAACTCACTCTGGGCCTCTAAAGGAGAAGGCCAGCACAGAGAGGCTATAGGTGACACCAACATGCAGAAAATGAGAATATTTATATTCTAAGAACTTCCTGGCTGTCAATATGTGCTCTTGTGCTGGTAGAATAGGGAGCAGAGGAAACAAATATTTTACCCTCTTTAGTGCATCAGTATAACAACTGACTATTGTTAATATTTATATACCAACATTATAATGGATGTGTTAAAACCCCTTATTATATCTGTAAAGAATGTAGTCACCAGAGCTCAGAGAAGGGCTCTGCCCTCCCACAGAGACAGTGGGTGGAAAGGTTAGCCTTCATCCCCATCATGGACAAATCAATATTGTGCCTGGAGGGCAACTTTCATGACTTTGTTGTGACTTGGTCTCCCTGTCCATTTTCTACTGACATGGACAAGAATTTCTCAAAATGCAGGAAGACCCAAAGGTTAACATAATTCTCCCTTTGAATAGTCAATCTTTGCAATGTATAGCCACTTATGTGGTCTCTGAGGCAGTGACTCTGTCCATGACAACAAGCACACCTGATTAAAAATACAGTGTTCTAAACTGCTGAAGCCTTTTTAAAAAACTTTCCTTCTTCTGCCAAGACTCATTGGCTGGGTGCTAAACGTGGAAAAAAATTACAGTTGTAAACAGAGTGCAGTTTTTAACAGGAGGAGATTTAACATCTGAAACTGGCACTGAGAGGTGTGATGCAGTCATTGGCACAGGGACACTTCATGCCTCAGCACTAGTTGGCACACAGGATGATTCTGTGACAAAAGTGAAAATACTTTCTTCATCCTCTGTTAGAATTCCTTCATTATGAGCTCTTGGATTATCTTGGAGATGTGGAGTGGCTTATGCTGGAGGCCGAGAACACTGGAAATAAATCTTTTTGCCTTTTAGAATGGGTACTTTGTTGGATTCTTGAGACTTGTTTTCCTGTTATATTGTTAAAATTAACTAAATCTTAAGGCAACTGTGTAAGGTTATTGTTTGCAGTGGTGTCTGCTGTAATTGTCTAGGTCACTTTGAGAACTGGCATCTGCTTTGATGCATTACATGCACTTTCTAACCTTCAAGCAAATTATTTCTTAAAAGCGAGGGAGAGAATTTTTCAAATCACCAGTTTTCAAATATTTTCTGAGAAGAAAGTCTTCAACAGTGTTCAGCACAGCTAATCTCTGCAAAATGAAATCGCTTCCATGCAGCCACCATATTTAATCAAGCTCCAGAAATGCCTAGGAAAGAAAGTCATATCACACAGTCTCACAGAACTGCAGCTGGGACATTCCATTATCCGTGACTTAAGATGGAGTTATTAACGCCACCAACACTCATAAGACATAGTGGTTTCTGCTAAGCACCTTTATGACATTGTTTTACCTGAGTGAATGACATAAGAAATTGACAAAATCATGGTGTAACTATAACAAAACTCCCACCAGAGAAAAAGGCACTGAAAAGAAGTGCAGATCTGAGAGGTGTCCTGGAGATCTGAGAAGTCACACCTGAAAACCTTTGCTTTTAGCAGAGTGGGGCTGCTATCAAACAGACAAGAAGACAGTTAACAGTAGTGAACACCGGATTTTCTAAATTTTAGCTTCTTTGCAAGTCCATTCACATAGGTCATTATGGCATGATTTCTGAAGTATTCTGGAGGAGCTTTGTGTAAAGTTTGTAAGGTCACTTACAGAAAGCAACATCAAAAGTTTTAAGTTCTAGGATATCCCTTCCCTCTTCTCTCACTGTCCATCATATTCAGTGGAATGAGAGCAGCAGGACCAGGTCAGAGTTAAGGTTGGCCGCCAGATTTCAAAGCTTTCAAAACCTCTTTATTTCATAACTGCAACATTGTAATAACACTTCTTTAAATTAGCTGATATGTATTTACTAACTTAATCTTAGTACAATGCAGGGGCTTAAGGGTCTGGGAATATTGCACAGCTTTGATCTCCATAAACCCCTATTAGCACAGGTACTGATACAATTATCTGCAGGGTCACTCTACCTACTTACAGGCTAGCAGTCCAATCAACAGATCAAACTACCTCATTTATCATCATATGATCTGTTTCTAATTAGTTCACTCCAGTTAATGGTTTCCTAAAATTGCCTTTTTTGAGGTATTTTTTTAAAAAATGCGTAAACCACTTGAAATAACTTCTCAACATTGGCTAAATATATTATTTATTTTCTGGCATGTTTCCAGTTGTATGCATTACACAGAATTAATTTACTTCATGAAATAGGTAATTTCTTTGCTCTCAGAGATGGAAGGCACAGAACAATGTTGGGGTGACGGTAGAGTCTGGCAAAAACATTTTTAACACGTTCAGTAGATTGTCCTGGCTCATGGAGTCTGACACTTACAGTTTTGAAATAAGTCTAAATACAGCTAGTTTTATCTCCTTCCAGGAAAGCATAATCATGAGATTTACTGAATGACTGGTACTCTGTGAACAAATGTCAAGTTAGACTTAAAAGTACAGGTTGTACTACGAGTGTGGATTGGAAAAAAAAAAGGAAATGTCAACAGTTTTGCATGCCAGTCGTAAATTGCTGGTCTTAATTAAAGTGTAATAAAAAATTTAATTTGATCAAAGCATGTAGCACCTATTTTAAGCCTACTGTTTCCTAAGGGAGATTTATTCCCTTTTCTTTCTTCTCAGTACATCTAGTAATTGCATCTACTTATTAGTAGATTTGCTATTAGAAATACACCACTACTGATGGTCTGCGGGCCAGGATTTAGTGTTATTAGCCTTGACCTGGTCTGATTCCCTGTCAAAGAAAACCCTTCAACCTCAAGCATTTCATAAACTGCTGTGACCAGTGTGCTAGGAGGAGTGAAGTGAAATTTAACCAGATTGATATACTGTGGAGGGCCTGTAAAGAGCATGAAACTACCAGTCTTAAAAAAAAAAGAAAAAATTTAGTTAAACTCATAAAGAATGGCTGTCTCAGAAACTCATAGTATGAGCTTTCATCAAAGACTGAAGTGTAAGTTGTCATATTATTTTCTGCAAAGCAAGCATTCACTTTTGAGGGAGAGTACACATGGACACAAGCCAGGGTTGAAAATCCTGCTTTAGTTTTGCCCAAATCAAGTGAAGCCCAAGTTTCAGGTACCATCAGCTCAGTACAACCTCTTCGCTTCCAGGTGACATTCTAGGTTTTTTTCTGGAATTTTTTCTTTTTCAGCAAGATTTGAAAGGGAAGGTAATTTCTGAAACAAAGTCATGGTTAGCACAGGCAGACACCTGCACATCAAGTGTGGCAGGAGAAGATATGCAGGCACAATCTGCATATACCTCCAGCTCTCCAGCTTTTCTGTGTAAAATTTAGTGTCCCTGCTTAAATAATACGACATCTGTGTGACAAATGCTTATCATGCAACTTCCCATAACTTTTATAGGATGAAGCCAAAGATAGGGCAAAAAAAAGCCAGCAATGGGGTAAAGAAATAATTCGGAGAAGGAGCAAAAGGTTAAAAAATTGGAACTAAGAAAAGGGAGAGGAAAAAGAGTGTTATGTCTCTATTAAATGTTGGTGACTCAGGCACTGACACATACTCCTGCCCTTGGATGTCTGAGCCTCGCCAGGAGCAAAATTTCCCAGTCTCACATGTTTCCTGTTAGATCATGAGAAGGTAGAATTAAAAAAAAAAAAAAAAAAAAAAAAAAAAAAAAAAAAAAAAAGAGACAGACCCTTCTTCCCTATTTTTTTTTTCTCCAGATTTGGAAAATAATAATCCCCTTGGAATGCCCTTCTCTCTCCAGTGACATCTATATTGTTAACAGAAATGAGGACTCAGAAATGCAAACTTCTGTGGTAAGAGCAGTGTTCACATCCTGTTGTTGTCTATTTGTCCATCAAAGCTGGCTTTCATACATTATGCTTTTTTCCACTATAAGGAGAAGTTCCTATTAAGCTAATTATTGCTCCTAAGCTCAAGATAATCTCTCAATTTTTTGACAACCTCTTTGCAGCGCTTCTTCGTTTCCATGGAGAAATTTTGTGCTAAGATGGGTTTTGTTAGAAGTTGGCACCTCTAATTATAGCTAAGTGGATACTCCTGAAACTGAAATAAAAGTTGCTTTAACCACCTTTGCATGTTACATCCAGTCTTGCCCTTCTGGAAGTACCTGGTATACCTCCTAAGTTTTGGTGTTGTGCTGTTTTGAGATAGTGACTCATTTATAATGAGTTACTCTGAAAGAAGATGAGATTATGGCAAATTCCTTTATATTCAGAATGGGCTTATTCCTTGACTTTTTTTGCTTTTTTTTTCTTTGTGGAAACTATGTGGGAAATGTATGTGTTCTTTATGGAAAGACAAGAAATAACCACAGTGTGATATTTGTCACTATATGTAAAGTCATTGAAGAGAGATCAATTTTATCCCAGTAGTAATGGATATGATTTTTTTTCAACAGAGTGAAATGATACTGTTGTAATGATGACAAATGTGAATCTCTGTCAAAATAGAGTGACTTCTGATATTTTTTCCACTTGAAGTTTTGCTAGTGTTGTTTCCTTGCTGTTTGCGTGTAGCCCAATGTAGATATGTTAAGGGCTCTCAAGGAGTTTGTTCAACTGTTTAAACTGTTAAATGCTTCATTATCCTTTGGTTCCATGAAGAGTCATAAGGCTCTTACAGTCACTACTAAAGAGTACTGTAGAACACCTATTGTGTCATATTGGCATATACCACACCTTTTGAGCCCTGCCAATACTGTAGTTTTGTCTGACCCATTGCTTCATGGGCAAGGCTCATGCAGATGCTCCCATCCATAGCTGCATGCTGAAGTTTCAAGATTATCATTCAATTCTAACTTTTTGAATAACAAATAGGCATATTTTTAGCTTTTACTTGCAGTGAGGTGGCAGGTACCTGCAAATCACAAAAGAAAATACAATTTCAATTTTCAAATATCAAAAATATCACATGGTGTGTGGAAAGCAAATGCCATGATATGCACTGAGCATAAGGGCCAGAGTTTGCATAAGGAAATACTAGCATGTATTTCATAGGGTGAATAATAAGTTCTTTACAGTGTATCCAGGACCATAATGATGAAGACTTACAGAAATGGGTAATATTTTTATTTTACATTTTTTATCCTTCTTTGGAGTGGAAGAAGTCCTAGTATCATGAGGACACACAGGAATATAAATCTCTTACAGTAAGTAACTGGAGTTGTTTAATTTGTCACCTTAAGGAAGTAGGAACGAAAACAAAGAATTATCTCAAAAATATTTGAATTACATATATATCTTAAATGAGTTCCGAGGAGTAATAAATTCACAGCCTGGAACTAGAACCATCTCTATTTTTCATAGTGTTTAGGTTTTCTTTGAAGGATGTGGAACTCCTATTTGCACTGTCTTGGAAGATGTTTTTGTGGTTTTGAATCTTTACATAGACACAGTTTTGAATCACATGCTGTAGCATATGTCTAGCCCAGCTGTTCTCTCTGTACTTATATGGTCCCATCACTATAAATCTCTGAGTGGATCAAAAGTACCATCATGCAGTACCCATGGCTGGGGAAGCATTTGGTGTCCATCATTAATTATATGGGTAAATTAGAGATGAAGGTTATGAAGTGTTTGCTTGATTTGTTTGCTCAAATCAAGCAAAATGTCTCTGACTTCTTGAAATTATCCCTTTGCTGAGTTCCAACCAAGGGCACCTTCCTCATTACACCTTTTTCCAGGAAGCAGAGAATTTGTGTATTTTTTGAAATGACATGTATGGGCAGTCCTCATGTGGCACTGATGTCTTCAAGGATTAAAAAAACTTGCAGCTAAATCCTCAGTGCTGTGCAGCTGTATTCTGTACAGCCCTGGGAAGGATGAGCAGTTCCAGAAAAGGAGACTGAAAGCAATTATCTCTGCATTTTTTGTCTGCCTTTTACACTCTTAGTACCCCAGTGAGCCATCTCTACTTATATATTTTCCCTAACCCACAATAGTTTCTAGATCTAAAGTTTAACACAAATACCAGATCCAGCAGATATTTTTGCCTTTTTTATACATGGTGCTATTCTAAATGGGGAAAAAATAAAGAAGGAACTGTTTTGATCAAAGAATTTTTCTTTGGCATAGCAAGGCATAATAATATATCCTCACAAATACCTCAGCTTTCAAATACAAGAAGGCATTCTCACATTTATACCATAGAAGGTGCTACTGGGATGTTCCAGATTCCCTTCATTCCCAAGAGACCTGCTAATCTCAGAAAAATGAGGGAGGCAGTTTGCTGGGCCTGAGATTTCACAATACTGTGATGCACTTGGGGAGTTTCAGGACTCAGCACCCAGGCACAGGGCTCCAGGCTCCTCTTGCACCTGAGTGTACCACCAGCTGGACTCAGAGGAAGATCCCAGGCTGGATGAATTAGCATAAAACCACTTCTTAAGAGCCACAAAGTTTAAACAGCTTTCCCCGCCCTGTCACCCGTTGGAATTTACTATTGGGATTAAGACATGAAATAACCTTGTTTTATACACTTTGCAGATAGGCATACCAGATGGGTGGTGGCACCCAGGCAGTGCAATGGGAGACCATCTCACCATGGGATGTTGGGCAGAGACAGGAAAAACTGCGTTTGCTCCTCAGATCTGGCTTGTGGGAGTTGCCAACCCAAAACATAACTGTATCAGAAAATCAAACTCCAAAAAAAAAGATCTGGTGAAGCTTTTATAACACTTTACACAATCCAGATTGCAATTCCCCTCCAAAATAAACAGTCAAGCCTTGGAGAGGTGGGGTAGTAGTCAGGACAAGTGGGCTGTCGCAACTGAGCATCCTGGCTCAGTGGATGAGTGCAAGATCATTGTTTTATATCCTTGGGCCATCTACTGGGGCAAGTGCTGCCTAAAAAGACAAGTTTTGAGATCTACTGATGTGTTGCTTTCTAGTGGAGTGTGTTATACTACCTTATCAAATGTATGTCACACGTGGTCTAGAACTCAGTTCCTTGACAAATGGCTTAACCACAGTGAAGATGTTCTGCATGTTTCTGTGATGAAAACGTTCTTTTCAGAAATTCAGCCTGGAAATACCAAGGAATATCAGAGAAATCTATAGCAAATAATGTAAATAATTGAAAGATATACATTCAAGATACATGGATGACTGGAATAGCTGCTCCAGGGAGTTTCAGGAACAAGAGGTTGTTGCTCTCTCTGCAGGAACAAATATTACTATTCAAGTACTTTTTTGAGCACTCTTGGAGCTATACTAACAGACACTAACAATATTGTCATCAATAAAGACTTAGAGAGTATTCTCCTTTTCCTCATTCTAGTTGCTAAGGTTGGGTCTATTTGGACTGTGTCTAGAATGTCACAGTACCTCCCAGAGCCAGAGAGGCTCTAGCCATGTTCCCTGAAGAAAAGGATGGAGGACTCTGTTCGGGCAGTACAAATGATAGAAAGGCTCCAGGAGATAATAGCTCAAATGCAGCACCTGATGACCTGATCACCAGCTGCAGTGATCAGTGGGGCTGAATAGCTTTAGATGGGCCTGTGAGAATGTCTGAATTATCTGACATGCACTTGATTTAGAGGGACAGAAAACACTTCGTAGTGAATAAAAAAAAAAATCTCTGTCATTTTGATGTTTATCCTCAGAAGTTCTCTCTTAGATACATCTGAAAGCAGAGAGGATCCTCATCACATGTGCCATCTCCAGGCCACCAATGCCTCAAATTTATTTGGACACCATCAGTGTGGAGAGGGGAGCATGCTGTCCCACTGGTGGCAGCAATATCTTCTAGCTTTCTGTCAGGCTCGTGTAGGCAGAGATATTCCTTGAAGTTTGCCACGTCCTTTGCCAGGGATACAGCTGCTAAGAAGAGGCTTTTCCTTTCGACAGAAAGTGAAAAGGCAACCTGAAAAATCTTGTCTTCTTTTTTTTGGAAGTAGCATTTAGGACATGAGTTGTCCACATTTCACAGGTTTAGAAGCCTGACATGTATCTGTACATCTCTGTAGCACAACTTGTCCTCCAGTTATTCAAGTGAATTTTCCTGGGCATTTATACCCATGAGACTCCCACTCAAATATTTGTGTGTCAAACTAGTCTGAATCGTCAGGACATGAGCATTGTGATTCACTTTCAGATGTAAGAAAACAGTTCTTGAAAAAGACTACTGTATACAGCAACTCTGTCAAGAGGTTCTGTAGTAGTCCAAAGTCTCCTTACTGACTTCTGTGCTAAGGAAGGCAATGTTGTGGCAAGACTGAGCTCTTTTCCTCTGCAAGAATAGCAACTGTTAAGGAGAACAGACATGAAGTGCAAAAAACCCCCAGGAATTCCAGTAAACACTCTGAGCCAGATTTTAAAAGTTACATCCAATACATCAACATTCCTTTCTTTCTTATGTTAATGAAATATCAGTCAATAACTTGTGTAGAACAAATCCTCTTATATGTATAAGCATGTAGCTGGAAGTCACCAGGGTAGCCCAAAGCTCTGAAGCAAGAGATCTTCAGCGAGGATAAGTCAGCTTAGCTGCACTGCAACATTTCCAGTAGACATCACATGAAAATCTGGCTGTACAGCTGAGGACTGTGTTAATGCCCCAGTGCTGCAGTTTTCTAAGCTGTTTCTTTTCTGTCATGTGGTGACTCTCATTACCTCTATGCAATTCTTTCTTCACAAATTCAGCTGGTGTGGTTTCCAGTTTGGATCTAGATCTGTGAAGCCTGAAGGAGAGGCATTCCTCTGGGACCGGGCTAATACTGCCTTCTCTAGTATGAATCGTCTTTGTATTTATTTTGAACTTTATTTTCTGGTGGTTTTGAAATGGCATTAACTGCTGTATTCTTTAAGCAGTGCTGAAAAGTCAAAAGGATTTAATTTCCAAGGATTTACTCTTTCTGAAAACTGAACAAAAAAATACACTGTATGTGTCAAAGGGAACAGAGCGAATAAACCAACAAAACCCACACACCATCAAATATCAGCAGTGACTCATAAGGCTTACAAATTGCTACCTACGGATTCCAGGTGTCTGAAATAAATTATTTAAACTCAGTATAAACCAAACATTGTGTTACAGGTCAAATTCGTAATTTTGCTGCTAACAGTGGTGTTTGACAAATGCAAATACAAGAAACCAGATTTTATTCACTATTGTTATAGCAAAATTCTTTTTAAATATTCCATTTTGTATTTTAAGCCATGTCTAAGTTATTTCTTACCTGACTCCTAAGAAAACAATATGTTCAAATACAACCTACTCCCAAGAAACACAAGATTATTAGATAGCTAAATCCAGTGTATCTGCAAACCCATTTGGAAATGTCATTTGGAAAACAGACTCAAGTGAATCTACTATCTACTGTCAACCACTAATGGTTTTTCTACAGGTAACTGAGTTATCACAATAGCCTAAATAAAGATGATCTTCCCCAGAGCAGATGATCAGTTGGACACCTGATCATCTCTTCAGTGGTATACCACAGCTGAAATAAACAAACATGCAAGTTTTGCATTATTTTGGAAATCATATCAAATTTGAGCATCAAATATTTATAGTTAAGTGAAAAAAATTAAAAAGGACTACATACACTCAGTCTCAGTTTCTCTGTCACTTTCAATATTTTTTCACTTAGGATTTTGGTCAAAATTTTCCAAAATTTTTCTTCCATATCATTGTCACTGTTTCTCTGAAAGTTTTACAGTATTTTTCTACTTTACCTCTTCTGTCTTTATGAACCACAGAGGTTTTCCAAGTCTCATGTTTTTCTTTTAATACAGCCTCAATACCTGCTTGTCTTGTCTCTCTTTTTGGAAAAAAAGTGAGAGGTGACAGGCTCTGTTTAAAATGTGGCTTGTGCAAACGCCAGGTGTAATAGTGCTCCGTTATCTCTGACTGAGAATGATATGACAGGACTCTCCCATACAAAGTTATGACTCGGTAAATGGTATTCTGATAACCATTCTGCCTTCATGTAACAGATTTCCTGTACCCTGAGAAGTCCAGTGCTGTAACATGTTAATCATGACAGCTAGAACTCATAAGCATCCTGGGAAAAATAGTCCAGTTGGTACCTGCTGGAATTTAGGCTTAGTAGTCTAAGAACAGGAGAGAAGGGAACAGGAGGCCATTGCTGTGAAAAGCTGAGGTCACTCAGGTGTGGCCACTCTTTATGAACATATTGTGGATTTCGGTGCAAGAAATTGCATACGAAAGGGTAAAATGGAGGATGGAATGGGAAGCAGTTTTGCTGGTACACATGTGTGCTCTGCACACTTTGAACATGGCAAAGAGATGCTTGCTCTTTCCTTGCCAGTGTCAGTACTTTGACCTCTGACAAGTGACAGTGTACGTCTTTGGAAAAATCTGAAATTTCAGAGTAGGTGAAGAGAGCTGGTGGTACCTAATTGAAATAATTTGCCTTAAAAATTACTCTCTATGTCTGTGCTGTGCATGTATGTATGTATGAATGTATTTGGCTTCACTTTGTGATTATTATTCTTGTTTTTGATGATGATACAAGTACTGCTGTAAAATGGATATCTAGGTTTTAGAAAACCTGGGATGACACTGTACATCTAAATGTAGATGAGGAGTAGTTGTGCAAGTTTTTAGGTTTATCTTGCATATAGTGGAGGTGATGGGAGACAGCTTTCTGTGCTGAGCAGGAACATCTCACTTCCTGAGGCACCAAGATTAGGAAGTTGCTGTGTGTGTGCAGGGAACAGACTGGAGGACACGGAGTGTTTGGAAGAGAAAAGAAGCTGTCCAAAGGCTGACATCTTTGACAGAGCAGCTGGGGAGAATGGAAACATGCCAACAGACCTGTGAAGTTCTGCAGGGCTCTGACTGAAAAAAGGAGTAACTGAAACTTAAAAGAAGTGATCAAGGGGAAATTACTGATTTTGCAACTACTGTGTTAAGACCTTCAATGAGGGAAGTACATGAGACGACTAAGAGTCACTTTACTGCACAGCGGTGAAGAGCTCTCAGATGAGCCTGTAATGAACAACTTTTCAAGCTGCCACACTTTAGGGAAAAGTTCTTAAACCCCTTGCCAGTTCATTCTCTCCAAGGTAGATTTCAATTTGTGAGAGCTACCGAGTGTTCCACATGGCACATACAGCTCTGTTCCTTATTTAACTTCTCCCTAGAAGTGGCCACAAATCTTTAATCTGGAATGTGTGCATATAATATTTTTCCTGATTTAGCTATCTGTTCTTCCAATGTTGTTAATTCAGTGGGAATCCTTCCTTAGCTAATTTGGAAAGGTGACTCAAATCCTCAATGGCTTCAGATCAACACCAAAATCTATGCTAATGGGCCAAGGTCATGAGAAGATCCCAAAGCAGCCCTCAGAATTACGGTTGATACCTACCCTGAAGACATAAAGAGAAAAAAATAGAAAATACTCTGTTATTTGTGTTCACTTCAAATTATGCAAGGATTACATTATGCTGGTCTTTCCCATCAGTGCTCTCCACCTTCAGCTCCTTTTTTCCACTTCAACTGAAAACCTTTCCCAAGGATAAGACTGGAGTTTAGAGGAGACTGCAAGATGCCAGTCCTACAAATATCTTTGCACATGGTTAGCTACATGCACAGGGGTGGTCTTGCTGATGTCAAGTTAAGCATGTCTAAGTGTTTAGAAGACTTAGCCTTACATCTGACATCCAAGTAAACAGACAATCATTTTAAATTTTCCAGGGATTTCTGATCAAAAAGGATGTTTTATTAAAAACAAACCAAATCTTTCAATGTATTTAAATTCAACATAAAAATAGCTTTTAAATTAAAATGATATTCATAGATTTGAACCTCTAATTAGTGAAATCCCTTTGTATACACAGAAGCTTAAAACTTCTCCTATATTTTCATATCTAAATGTCAGTATAGATATTAAAGGGGGGTCAAATGCATCTCCATTAAATAGAATTTACTCTATTGATACACCAGTTAAGCATCAGTCACTCATGTTCATTTCAGTTAAACTGATTGTCTTGTATTCCAGGATTTGCAGATAAAAATTTATTCCTGTAATGATGAATTCAGCATTGTTATGACACCCACAAGTAACAATTTGAAAGACAGTCTGCAGTACTTGCACAGCCTTTTCCATCCAGTGATCTCAAGCCACTTTGTAAAACTCACACAAGCATTCTTAAGCCAGAGGAGCATTATTGGCTGTGTGAAGGGGGGCAGGCATGGACAGGGGCTGCTGCACGGGTGCGTTCGGTGCTGCACTGTGTGCTCAAGGATCAAGTTCTCCAAATCTGAAGAGCATTGTTTGGTTTCAAGCTTCTTGGGTGAGGCAGGAATCCAAGAGGACTTTGAGCAGTAACAGATCCTGCCACTTACAGACAGACAGAACAGTGGCTATTTTGTGGTCTCAGGTGTCCTCAGACCTGGGAAGGGGCACAGTCTGTGCTTCAAAGGCATGACAGGCTGAACAAATGGCTAGGTGACATTCTTTGAGGGTAACAATTTAGTTGATAAATTAGACATTATGCTGTTTTTTCATGTTTATAGATTGTTTGTAAAGTAACTGACTTTTCCAAATCTTTAGATACTGCAGTAGCATTGTTTTTTGGCCTGTGGGCTAATGGAAAAATGCCTTCTCTGAATATTCACTATGGGTTGATTACTGCTTGTGCCACATGGTTGGCCAGCTTAGTGGTGTGGTTTTTCTGTTTCCTGATTGCACACTTCAAGCTTTATGAGCAGGAATGATCTTCTTGTTCCTTCTTTGTGAGTTATTCATGAATACATAAAATTGTTCAATGAACATACAGAGTTAAAAAAATATAAGTATTTAAGTGGCTTTTGAGAGTCTTCATGAAACCATTATGCTTGAAAATCTTTTTTTGGTGCAGTGTCTTTGCATCCCAGGGTTACTAGAAAATAAAGTCTTTCATCTTCCAGATTGCTGGGATGAATGAGTATGCACATACCTGTAAAGCAAGATTTTGTTCAGGAGACTCAGATCTGGTTTTCTGGATGTTGTATTTTGTCAGGCCTAAACAATTAATTTCCACCAAAGTGACTCAGTTTAAAATAATTTCTGTTCTGGTTTTACCGAATAACCAAAAAAAAAACCCAAACCAAAACAAACAAACAAACAACAAAAAAAAAAACAACAAAAAAACAGGCTCAGAAGAGACTTGGTAGCTACATGAGAGAACATAGGATATTCTTTGAACTACTGAATAGATTTTGCCTTCTATCTTACTGTAGAATTAATGTGTATATATAGAAAAGGCATCTGATATGCCTCAGCAGAAAAGATGAGTCTTACTTATCAGCCATGAAGTTTCAAAACACTTTCAGAGATATTTTAAGAGCAATAGGTAATAATCTATCCATTTCTCCATAAATATATGCTGAGGTTACCAGCTATCTTTCACAGGAGATGAAATATAGGACACATCACCTTGACTTTGAAAATCTACAGCTTTCTTCCCCTTTGACTGGAAAACCACCTTCACTCAGTCAAAGAAATATGTAATCACATTATCTTGTTTGACATGCCAGGCAAGAGCCCCTCTGGGAATGGTATCAGTGCCTAACAGGCAACACCAATACAAATGCAGTGCCCTAACAGGGTCCAGCTGAATTTAGGAGGGAATAAGAGAAGTCAAATATCCCGTCCCTCTGCCTTGCAGCTTAAATCTTTACCATAAAGCCAATGATCTGTGAAAACTGTTTTTCACAGTTAGAAAACTCATTGATTCACGTCTCTTGAAGGCTTGAGGAGTGATTCTATCCTAAGGTTACACTTGGCTAATGCACCTTGCTCTGTACTACTGCCTTAAAAGAAAATCACAGAATAGTCTCAGTTGGAAGGATCCTCTTTCCAGAGAATGGGATGTACAGGGGTCAAGTCCATGACCCTGGCGTTACTAGTGCCATTCTCTAACAAACTGAGCTAATTCATGATCATAGCATGTCAACAGTTTTCTGGAATATTAAAATTAGTCCTTTTTCAAGATGATTAACATTATCAAAACTCTATTAGGCTATCTACACTATAATTAGATTAAATGTAACTAGCACAACTTCAGGTGAAAACAAACCCCTTGTGGACAAGTTTTAGGAAACCCTAGACCACAAAAGCTGGATAACTGACTAAGGAAAAAATGGTGCTTTTATATCCATAATTTAGATGCTACACAGAGTGTAATGAATGTGTGCAAAAAATCATAGCTCCCTTTTACAGCATTATTTTATTTGATCCTGAGTACTGATGACCAGTGTGGCCCCATTTTGACAAGGAGCACTCAGGGTAAGAGGGAAGGTAATGCCTGAACAGTGTTACAGAAGCCTTTGCTCATATCACTGGAAAAACCACATCTGAGTGAATGCAAATGCCCCAGGAAAACTTCTTGCCTCTTTCTGTGGCTACCTTGCTCAGGTAGGTCAGGCTGTCAGAACTGATGGTATGCTCTTTTTCATTTCCAGAATAGTTGTCTGAAAGCAAAATCATGTTCAATAACTTAAAATGAAAAATAAATGCCTTTTCAACTTTTTACTTAGTTTCCAGAAGCCCCAAAACAGATCTTTTCTAAACATCTCTAGAATAGCTACAATTGTAGCTCCAACCATAGCTCCAACCTCTGCACACGCCCTTGAACCCTGTAGCCCAGATGATCCAAATCTGCCAGTCTTGTCATGCCCTTATCTCCTCTGTTTGCTGCTCACCTCTGACCTGCTCCAGCTCATGTTCAGACCTCACAGTGGTGAGCTCTGTTCCCACACGCCCAGGCAGTAGTGATGGCTTTGCTCCATGCTAGCAGATATGCCATGAGCAAGACAAAGACACTTCCCCAGCAGTGCCTCTGTCTGCTTGAGAGGTTACCTGTGATCGGCCCCACGAGATGAGGCCATACAGTGTGGTGCTCACTTCCCTGCTAACATGAAGGACAAAAGAGGCAAGCTGTTCGCTTGGGCTGCCAACCTGGCCCCCAGGAGTCCAGCATAACACTGCTGTTTCTGTGGGGATGTAGCAGCCTTCAAGGTGGTCTTTGCCTCACTGTCTTTGTCTTGGTTTTAGACTGTAAGTGGGTAGAGACTTACATGCCCACTTTATCTTCTTTTGAGTACCCCCTCATGCATGAATTGCCACGGTACCATCCAAGCGTCCTTTTCACACTGTGTCAGTGCTGGGCCTGTCCAGGCCTCAGCAGCAGCAGCAGTGAGGGCGCAGGTGCCGAGCTATGTTAGGAACTGGCACAGCAGCTTCTTCTCACACTTTAGCACAAGGTTACAGTTTAGAGTGTTTGAACTCTGAAGATTTGTAGGAAAACTTATTGTTAAGGTGATCTACACTTAAAGAAAACCTCAAATCCCTTTTCTTTTTCTCCTAGTCTGTCTCTGTTGCACCATTTATCTGTGCAGAAAGCCAAGACACCGACAGTGTTGCTGCCCGGCTGTGCCAGTGCTTCACCGGGCAGCGAGTCAGAGCCACCCACCTCCTGCACTTCTGGAGCTCCTGGGCTCGTAGCTACAAATGCTGAAAAACACAGTTTGCCCTTTGGTGCATGTTCCTCACCCATGTGAGCAGTACCTGAAAAATGACTCCCTGCCTGACAAGTGGTGACAGCAGCTGAGCGGGGCACGTGGGGCTGGGGCCGTGGGGGCCTTGTGGTGCTGGCTGGGTGCCTGCACGACCACCATCTGCCCGCTGCACAGGAGGGACGGATGGGGGCCAGCCGCCACGGGGGAACTGCTGCCAAAAGTGCTTTATTTCTCCTCCGAGAAAGGTGACGGGCCTTCCCACAGCTGGCAATGGGCCTCGGCACAGCTGCTCGCTGGCAGGACACGGTCCTGTGGGGATGCCATGTGCCAGCACCAAGCACCACGCCTGGTCTGTGCAGGGGAGAAGGAGATCCCTTTTCCAGGCAGTGTTTGGCAGGGCTTGCCGGTGGGAATGAGGGAGGGCCTAGGGCACATGTGGAGGTGGTTGGCAGAGTAAATCTGGGAGGAAATGCTCTGGGTCTATGCATGTGGGGATGCCTGTCTGCTGAGAGAGGGTGGAATACAGCAGGGTGCCCAGGGATGTGGGGAGCATCTCTGTGCTAACATGGACACAGCACTGTGGGGACATGCAGACTCCCCTAGTAAGGTGGATATGGGCTCGTTCTTTCCACAGTGGAAATGAGTCACCTTCGTTTCCTTTGATGATCTGATTAGGCCTGTGAAATATAGAAGGAAACAAAAATGAGATGAATGATGTACGAAAAAAAGGGAATTATAACAGCTAAAGATTCCTACTAATTGGAAATGTTTAAAAGTCCTGGTTAAACAGCTGATGTTTTGACGTAGACCTTGGGAGATCCTCCTCAGCACAGTCGAGTCTCCCCTTATCTCTTGCAGTAAATAGCAGAGGATAAAATGAAAACTCACTTTTCAGTGTTCTTCAAAACTCTACAATCCCTGGAGAAATCATTCTGAAGGATCAACTAATGAGAGCTGTCAAATGCTGAGCTGCTCTACCTTGATCTGGTGGCAAATCACTCACTTTGCTGGCAGGTCCAGAAATGTCTCAGTTCAAAACAGCCTCCCAGATCTGATGATGCCCCAGCTAAAGGCCCCATTCTGCCTCTGCTCTTGCTGCTGTACCACAGGTGAAATGTTTGCTGAAGAATTCTCCTGAGTATTTACAGAGTAATCAGGTGAGAAAATGTCCTTCCTTGCCACTAGTAAATCTTATGATCCTGCTTGGAGTAATATTTTCTAAGTGTTTCTGTTCAAATAGTAACAGAACAATAACAATCCTATGTAACAGGAAAGGAGAGCAAGACAGATATGGTGTAAAGAAGTCTAAATTATGTGTTTGGTCCTACCTAACTTTATTGAGAAGACAGCAGCTCAGGTAAAATGAAGGAAGAGAACATGCTAAAGAGTAGATAGATGTATTCAGACTGTCAAGGTCTGATCAACCATCCTGTGTGATCTCTGAACCATTGGTGAGTCGTTATAGGAACATGAAAAGATGCAAATATGGTTCTTCTGAAAAAACCTGGAAGCTATAATCAATCCCTTGTAGAAATTCCTGGAAATGTTCTGAATTCATTTATTAAATAAACAATAAATAGGTTGCAGGAGGATCCTAAAGAGTTAAAATAGCCTACCTAAGCGTGCAAAAAATACACTGTGTGAAATCAATCTTAATTCCTTCTCTGAGAGCATTTGATTTAGAGAATAAGAGAAAATCAGTATAAGGGATGTCTCTCTGATTTAGACAGACTTATCCCAGACAGGTCTCCTGCAAAGCTGAGGAAATAAACCTAGAGTTGTCAACCTAAACTGGTTGAACATGCTTCATGGTTTGAAATGCTTCTTTCAAAAACTTCAGAGGCTTTCAAAGGCATTAGTAGTTTGCTGGTTGGGTGTGGCTCCAAGAGTAGTTGTAGAGGAGTGGGAGGTGGAGAGCATTTCTTGCTAAAGTCTTGGCTTTCAGTTTAAAAAAGAACTTGATACATTTCTGGAAGACTTATAAGCAGTTTGTAGTACATGTTTAGAATTTGAAGTGACCTTAATAAATTAGGTGGGTGATCCAAAATCAGTGAGATGAAACATAAAAGGCCATGGAGCAGCCCTACAGTAGAAAAGGAAAATGTATGTCATGTGGGGTGAGTCAGAAATGTGAAGGTGATGCAGAAACAGAAAATCATATTTCTTCGTAGGAAGAACTATCAGGCTGCTGTGAGGATGCAGCCCTTCTGCCCAGTGAGGCTTTGGCAGGTACTTGGGATCTATCCTAGCAGCCAAGACAATGTAAACTGGAGCCTTTTGGGAATGTCTTAGGCAAATTGAAAAGAACCTGGAAGTTCCTCTTTATGACTGTTTGGAGCATTTGGTCAACTCTGCTTGGTTTAAGTAATGCATATTAAGATTTCTCTTTTTCAGGCATCAAATTTCCAAGAATATGAAGCAATAAAAACACGTGACATGAGCCACCAGAATAAGGGAAATAAAGTTTTTGTTTGGGTTTTGATTTGTTTGTTTATTTGTTGTTGTTATGTTCAGTTTTTGTTTGGTTGGGCTTTTTATTTGTTTTTGTAGTGAGTGTTTGTTTGGTTGGTTTTTTGTTTATTTTTTTTAAACCCAGATATCCATTGAGGAAGGTGTCATGCCCAAACTGCTGAGTGAAAGTCAACCTTTCTCCACATTGCACCATTTTCCATTATAAATTCATTGCCTTCCTGCTTTTCTGTCTGGCAATGATGTCAACTGATGTTTAGTAAATCAAAATGAAACTATGACATAGTGCCTATAATTTAATCACAAAGAAATGTGAAACATTAACGATTTTGAGTTTCTAACTAAATCTCAGAAACATCAAAGGTATTTAAATTAATTTCAGTCATTTTGAATCTGTGAAATTTGGATGGGTTTAATTTTTCTTTACCTGAAGTGATTCATAATGAGAATTCCTAATTTTCAAGGGTGCCTAATTTAGTTTCTGATCTTTTTTGGAAGTCTTACCATATTTTGAATTGATTTAATAAAGTCTATATTTGGAAATATGCAATTACAGAAACATCACAGTTGAAAAAATAAATGAATTTGGGGAACATTTCAGAAGCCAGTGGTTGCATATGATAGGATTTAGCATAATGCCCTATCTAATATGTAATGCAAGTCAGAAATTGCCCTCTGGAAATGCAAATGTCCAATAAAGCAGTTACTGGACACTTAAAGCAGCGATGCTTTTCTTGCCCATGGTAAGAGACTGCTGTGGCTAGAGTCCTTATCTGCACAGTATATTTTAATTTATTTCTTATTCTGAATTTAAAAAAAAAATTGTGAGCTTGTAAACTTCTGTCCATTCAATCTTCATTCTCCATCATCAGCATGTAGATAGATATTATTAATTCTGAGTGTATATAAAAATATTTCACCTTTTGTAAACTGCTCTGAGAAAAGAAGAACAAAACTGAAATATGAACAGAAGTGTTGTCTCCACAGTGAATTTATATTACGCTTCTCCTAGTGCCATCTGGTCATGATCTCTTTCTGGACGTATCTGACAGGGAAAAGCTGCATTCAGCAGTAGAAGACAAGTCTGCCCTCTGATGTGGCAATTCAGGATCAGTACATGATCTGCTATGAGAAAAACATATAAAATTTGAAGAAATATTTTTTAAAAAAATAATCCAAAGTAAACTTATTTTTTTTTCTCTGTTCCATGTGATGAAATCTAGCAACTAGATTTTGGGAGAATAGGTGTGGGAAATTTCAGAGCAATAAAGACTTCTTTTGTGTTTCTTGCAAACATGCTCTTATAATAACTAACATATATGCTGAATAACTTTGATCCAGATAGGCATCTCTGTTGAAGTCTGCAGATTTGTTTTTGACTGGGGAGATAAGAGTAGAAAAAAGCAGGCCATTCAAAAATTTAAGTTAATTGTAGCTATTTGTAAAACCAAAAGGCAAAAATTTCCTTGGTCACTCTTAGGCATGAACAATTGTGTTTATATATATGCACCTATACTTATACATATATACCTGCATGTATATACTTAAGTGATGTTCACACTAGTAGATCTTCAAAACTTAGTACAGTAACAGATTTTCTATTATAAAAATCATATTTTTCTTCCTGGATGAAAATTTAGAAGGAAGGAAATCAGGGAGGAAAATTGGAGGGAGGAATGCAGGGAAAAAATGGAAGGTAGAGAGAGTTCAAGCTTTTTCATTGCACAGCTTCACATCTATATTTTCTGATTCTTCTTCTGAGCAACAGCAAGGGAATGAAAAAATGGAGGGAAATAAAAGGTGATAATATAATCAACTGTTATGTTGTCATATGCCAGAAATGCTCAGGGGCAAATAGGAAATGGGTTACACCCAGATCATATATAACTATACAAGATAGGGAACATTTTCATAAGGAAATACTGGTTTGCAAGCTAATGGAAGTGTTTTTGAACCTCCTGCACTGAGGTTAGCTACCGTATCTGAGCCGAAAGCACTGAGGATGTGACCCACATTCCCAATTATTTAGGATTTATAGCATGCTAATAAAATAAATGTTCTGACAGGCATATCATATTTTGGGCATGTGGTACAGGGAAAAGAAGTTGGTTCATTTTCCCATTTGTATCCAAGACCAATGTTGAGCAGTTACCCAGTCTCAAAAATGTCATTTATGTCTCAAAAAGATGTAGTTATGTATTTTACTTGCATTTTTATGGCTACTGTGGTGAATATAATAACCCAAATAATTGGTCTTTATATTTGGATTTAACTACAGAAACTATAAATACCTGTAAATTGAAGACAAACGATTACTTCTGGGAGCATAGAGCCAAGAAAACCTGATGTCCTGGGTTATCATGTCAGAGAGACAGTAGCCATCCCACTGCATGTGCAAAGGCTGTGTTTATGAGCTGAGCTACACAGAGTGATGTTACTCCTACTCCCATATCCTGATCACACACAGCATGGACCAGTCAATTGCTCCACATCCTTCCCCAGAAAGGGAGCCAGAGTGTGAAAGGTGGGTGAGAAGTTCTCTCCACCAAGTCCCACAACAGGATGGGCAAGGATCAGTACCCCAGATTGAAGAGGTTTTGACCGGCAAGAGGATTTGGGTGTGTCTGTTGTCTAGAGACTTTCATGTGCTTAAAATACAAATGCAAAGAAAAATAATTCTTGTTCTAGTCCTGCAAGATTTGCATTACAGGAATGTCAGTACTACATCAGAAAAATGGAGAGGTTTCAAACTTGCTATAGTCCTGAAAGTGTCTGTGTCTCTGAAGGAAACAAGTGGAGGGAAGCTAAGAGGTAGTCCATTTGTTAAGAGTAGATCTAGAGGTGCATTTTTGTCAGGAAGTCATTGTTCTTATATAACTTCAGGTACATAGAATGCTTAATTGGAGGAAATTCTCAAGGAAAATTCTGCACTTCAGAGAGGTGCCTGCAGATGGGCAGCTTCAAAGCAAGTTACCTGCTTTAGATACTGGTTTCTGTCTAATTCAGGCGATTGCTGAAAACCCTGAAGGTGGGGATTAGCTGTATTTGAAGAATTGCTGTCACTGATAACATCATTCTGCCTAAAACTTACAGAGGAATTTACAGTACAAACAGGAGATTATATTATTTATTTGGGTAATGTTTCAGATAACATCTGGTCCTCAGAAGAAGGGAAACACTGTGTTCTATGTTCTAGGCTACACAGTCTTCCCAGTGGAAGTGCAGAGAAGGCTTCAGAAAGGTAAGTCTGTTGTACAACTCCTTTAAAAAAATTTGACTTGAGAAACATCTTGAATATGGCAAAATCCTTCATCTTAAGTGGGTCACTGAAAGACCCATCTGACCAGATGGAATTCTGTATCTCTTTGTCAGATTCTGGTGAAGATGGTTATTTAGATCATGCTACACACACAGGTTGTGTATTGCAGTAGAATTGTATTTAAAGTGCAAAGCAGTTTAACACACAGGTTCTGTGAATTTAACGGAGTTTTTTATCCACATTCCATTAAGTGGCACCTGTCAAATAACGGTGCCTGGCATTTGGAGGTTAAGTGAAGATACAGGTGCATTAACCTCTTAAAACAGAAATTAATAATAACGATATTCTGGCCTGGTAGTTTACTGCTAGGTGGGAGGCAAAAGTGCAACAAGAATTCTGTCACAAAAAACCTGATAATGTTTTATAACTGAAGTGGAAGTTCCAATAAAAAGTGTAAAAAAAAGTGCAGAAAAATAACATAAAACAAAAGTGAGGATGACAGAAGATACTTCCATGAAACAAAATGAGAATTCTGAGTACAGAAATAAGAATAAAATGGAAATGAACAATCTGGGGAAAAAAACCAAGCTGCACTACTTTTGGTAAAGGAATTCCTATCATCCCAGGATATAAAAAACATGGCTTAAGAGGGTCTCTCTGATAGTCTCCACACAAGAACTATTTTCATTGGGAATTTTCATTTTGGCAACAGCAGTCTGTTGAAAGTACAAGGATTTGCCTTGGGAGTCCACAGGCTCCTCTGCCTGACAGATTGACAGCTCCAAAGAGGAGGATGGGGTTGTGTTTATAATGGGACATAGCGGAATGCAGATCTATCCAAAAATGTTATGGATTTACATACATTTAATATCCACATTCCATTAAGTGACATCTAAAACCCAGGGAGAGCCTTTACTTAAAAAGAAAAGAGACACTGGATGATTCAGAGACTTAGTAATGGAATACAGAGCCATTCACCTCTAGGTCAACTGTCTGAGTTCAGCTCAAGTTATTATTGACCAAACATTTATACTAACTGCAGGCTGTGTGAAATATCAATGGCTTTATGGCTCTGCTAGATATATTATTTGTTCATGTCTGACGTGTCCATATGGCAAAAATCACCTCAGACTCCCTTTATAGTCAGGGAAAACCAGGTACTTTTAAGGCATAAATCATCTGGAAGATGTCTTCTTTAGGATGAGATTAATTGCACCCTAGAAGTATCTATTTCGCTCTGTTGACTACAAAAAGAGCACAGGGTGACTTGCTTCTATGTAGATGTTTATACTGCAGGAGTCTAAATTTGGATAAGATGAATACCATACTAAGTGATTCTTCTCTAGTCAACCAGAGGGCTGCGGTAGGTCTGCAACTGACCGTGGGTATCACAGATCTGCTTGCAGAGAAATGCTAACTCACATCTGCCCTTGGCCACCTGAATCTCACCTTTATTATGTCTCAGTGTCCTCTGGCAAATAATCAGCAGCCTTTCTTACTCCTTATGGGAGAGATGAACCAACCTACGGGAAAGCACATCTTGATACTAGCAATGCCCTTTTTTCTAGAACCTGTCAACAAAATGTGTTAGTGATAGTGTGGGTGGTCTCCAGAAAGGCAGTAGGCTGGGACATGTGTCTTTCCCTGTGCTTAAGAACCTGTGTACAGTCAAGGGCTCTCTGATGCTCTACCAAATTTTCCTGCCTGACAAATGTCAAAATACATTAAGTTGGCATTTCCAGTTTTAATCTGTGAATGGGTAAATTACTTCCTCTTGCATCTTTTTTACAAGCCTTTGCTGAGTGACTGAAATAAGACCAGATTGTGCAAGCCTCTGCCAAGAGATTTAATAATATTAGTACTAAATAATAACACTAGCTTCATTCTCATGGAAGTGCTGGCAGTTAAGACAGGCAGGTTACGACAGTATGCAGAACATGACGTGTGAATTAGTCATTCCTTCTCTGCTCCTGAAACACTGGATCTGTTGTAGGTGATAATGAAACCAGAGAAAAATCCTCTGAAGGTAAGGAGTACATTTATTTGTTTTAGAGTCTTTGATGGTATATTGACTGCTATATAATCCATACTGAGTAGTGAGATGTTGCAGCCTATTCCTGAAAGTCTTGGTTCATCCCTGTCAGATGCTTTCTTCAATAATACCAGTGATGTCTTGCCTTTTACATAGCAAAGTGTTTGTCCTCTTCTCTTTGCATCAGCTGGTATGTGCAGAAAACTAGACAAACAGCTTTTGGCATCTGCTCAGTCATTAAGCAGCTTTTATTAAGATTGCTGCAAAAGGCTGACCAGGTGCATCTTTGTGTTGGGTGGAAAATAACTTCTAGATGTAAACTAAGAAATACCTCCAGTTTTGAGCTATTTTTTTCCTCCTATGAATAATTTGTTTGTGGTGCATTGAAGCATATACAGCTTCTCAAGTAACTTTAAAAATAATGGTAGATCTTTGTATTCCAGAGGAGAGCTCCTGTTTATGTTAATAGCATTGCTTGCTTGCTGTAAGATTTTCCTGTTCTGTCACATTCATCTTTCATCTGTCTTAAAGCCTATAAGAATGAGTTGAAATGATGGAAGCAAGCACCTCTTCACCCAGCCGAATTGATATTATTTACTAATTAGAGATATCTATCTCTTCCTCCATTTCAAGAAAATCTGATAATGCTTTTGCAGTCAGGGCAAGACTGTTAGAGCTTGAGGTAGAGGCCATACCTAGCAGTCTTCCAACCAAACCTTTGGGCATGGTGGTTCTGTCACCCTTATTAGATGGTAATGTAAATCACACAATAAAGCCAGAGAAATGAAGTCAGAGGACTCTGTATATCAAAATATCAAATTTGGCTTTAGCCACAGATACAGCTCTTTGCTTGAGCAGCTCCAGGGTCTGTCCCTCACCTACTGTGGCCTCAGTGTAGGTGTCATGGTGTGGCTCCTCTCAGGCTGCTTGACACTGTAGTTGAGGACATTGTCCAAATATGGTACAATTTCAGTGACTATTTCTGTGTTGTCTGGATTCCAGTTTGCTATCCAGTAGATAAGGCTAGTGTTCATTGCAGTGTGGATTTTCTTTTGTTTTGTTAAGTTTAGCTGATAGAGCGGTCATCTTTTGTTTAAGCTGCTGTAGGTAAAGACACAGAGGTTGTTTAGGGCTATTGGTTCCAGGATATACTTATAGGGACAGCATTTAGGGTACATGGAAGGGGTCATACTTTGGCTATTGGGTGAGTTTAGGCAACCAGTCTAGGCTAGAGCTTTGACTTTAGGGTGGCTAATGTAGTTCAGATGACTCCATACATAACCTCTAATGAGGCAAGCCTTCCCGTGAACTGAAGAATATAAAGCTCTCAACTTAGTCTCTTGAGGACAGCAACAATAAATACGGTGAGAAAAATAGATGCAAAACAAATAGATCTTATAAGCCAAACTAAATGTTTTCCTTTTACAATAAAAACAAAATCATGAGGTAATGAAGCTGTATTTGATGACGACTTTAGTAAAACATCTGTTAGACTTTCTCATAGCAAAAATTGTACTCTGCTAAAATTTCTATTGAAAAGTCTTCACTACAGTTACTGATAAACAGAAATGCTTTGTATTGTAAAGGAGTCTGTGGAATCAGGAAGAGGAGCGAAGAACTCATTAAGAATGGTGAACAATGAGGTTCAGTTTAAGTTAGGCTCTGAGTGTATCTCACTTAACACAAGCCACTATATTTTGACACTTATATTTCTTGATTTCCTGGTTTCTTTTCTACACCCTGGCCCAACCCACCCCCTGCCCAGAACCTGTTTTTTAAAAAAAATAAGTACAGTGCTATTATATCAGCTAGATAGTTATTGGGATTAAACTCTATCAGAGCTCCAGTGTCCTGTATCCTGTAGGAATAGATTTCAAAGATGTATGGATTGGAAGGCATTTCTAAAGGACCAAAGCAATCAGAAGGATGAAGGGAATGAATGCTGAGACAGAATGGGAATTTTATTCTGTACCTTGTTTTCCAGCAAGACTGAAATCCATTGTAGTAAATGGTAGACTGAGATCAAACAGATGATTTAAGTGCATTCCTTTCTGTGAAACCTTGAAAAAAATTCAAATTATTAAGAATGATGGTAAGAAAAAAGAAGCTTAATTTTAGTATCTGTACTTCAGTTTATGCTGCTTTTTTTTTTTTTTTTTTTTTAAAGATTGCTTCTTTATTGATTTCCTTTAGCTTTATTAGTGTGGCAAATCTGAGTATTCTGGTCCAAATGACCTATATCCATTTACCATCAATACTGTTCCAACTCCAGCCTTCCTGACACCACTTTAATGTGAATTCCAGACATAAGCACAGCACTGCAACATTGATCTGACTGATGTATGTTAATACACAATGTGAACATACACAGATGTTGGCCAATCTTTTCTTTAAACCCCTAAAATATTTTTCTTGTCAAGATAAAATATTGAAATGTAAAGTGTATTTTCCAGAAGAGTGGGTACATTTAATAAAATCACCATTTATTTTAAAAAATAATTTTTAAAATCCTGTTTGGGAAAGTAGTTAGGTACATACTTAAGTTATGTTGGCTGAAATTTAAAGCCATACCAGCACATGTCTAGAGGAGCTCTTTCTTGCTAGATACCTACCCACCTGAAACAGTTAATCCCAATACATTGAGCCTCTGTGGTCTTTAAGATTTTTGTCTCAGTAAAGAATAGTTATGTTCTTTATTCCCTTGGCCTCTTGCTACTCTTTTTGGTCTCAAGCTTCCTGTCTGCTCCTCCTTCCCAGATATGGGGATGTACAATTCACACAAAAGTATTCCTTCATCAACATTATCTTTTTGACTAACAACAAAGTTGTCAAAGTAACCATTTGGTTTTACCTGACCTGGTGGACCCACATAACAAGCACATTCAGCAGATAGTGGACCTCAGCATTGTTAGAAGACACAGTGTCTTTATAATGGTAACCAAAACTCATAAGTTGTAGGGATATTGTTTAAATAATCATCAATTTTTTTGATAAAGCCTGAAATCAATACTTATCTGGAATAACACCACATGTACCAACTGTGGGCATTTTCCAAGTCTATATTGCACTGTAAATTTAATGGGACATGAACCTCAAATATACAAAATGCGTACATTTAAAAAGTGCCTTATGTATACTAATTATTAGATCTCCTTTGGACTGAGAAACACTTCACAGACCTGATCTTGTATACTTTTTTTACAGGTATGTGAAAGTCTGTTTGGTCACACTGATGGGATCAGAGGTTATCTGGAAATATGGGGAGGAGGGTAACAGGCACGGAACTACAACTTTGGGCATTATTGTTTGTTTCAGTGGACTACACTGGTTTTACAAGTAGGGTACGAATGGACTTACTATTTAGAGTGAAATACTTACTGTCTGAATTTTGACTCAGAAAATTAAATCTAACTTAATCAGTGCCTCTGGCACTTCCAAGAAAATATTTATAGAATCATAGAAGGGTCTGGGTTGGAAGGGACCTGCGAAGGTCATCTAATCCACAACCCCTGCAATGTGCAGGGACATCTTCAACCAGATCAGGTTGCTCCGAATCCCATACAAACTTTTGTAAAATTTCTTCAGGGGAGGTTCCTCTATATGATCAAGACTTTCTTTCATGTTCTGGCATGAAACATGAACTTTTGTCACACTTCATTAGCATAGCAATTCTGGTCAGAGAGTAAATAAGAGCTAGAACAGTGCATAGCCAGAAAAAGCTAGAATTTCCTCAGTAAATGACTACTTGTGACTATGATTTGCCAATAGCTCCACAAACAAAATTCCCATTTGCTTTCAGTGATATAGGGGTTTTATTCAACATTTTCAGCATACAGCCATTGATTTCCTTTTTTGCTGCCAGTTGTTTCTAATGAGGAGGTAGGTTATTATACAGAGCTACCTGTGTGGTCTCTCAAGGTACTAAGAACTATTT
This sequence comes from Prinia subflava, assembly GCF_021018805.1. Taxonomy (NCBI): domain Eukaryota; kingdom Metazoa; phylum Chordata; class Aves; order Passeriformes; family Cisticolidae; genus Prinia; species Prinia subflava. The sequence goes on from NC_086249.1 coordinate 35,879,528, forward strand.
TTTCTCATCCTTTGCTGATGAAAAGTCTTTCAACATTCCTGATAATTTGAGGAAATGTTCTTCCTTATACTTTGTGCACTTAACTAGAATCTCCATTTTATTTTTTCCATCAAGCTGACGGCACAAGTTCTTCTAGCTGAGCTTTTTATCTTCAGTTTCCATCTCTTGTTTATAGTGTGTGATACCGTACTTAATAAAAATCTGTCATAGCCCTAAACATTCATTTGTGCAATGGTTCTAGGGAAGAACTGTAGAGGTGGTCTGATTTAGTTTTGGAATGTCTCTTCCAGAGACCTGTGCATTAGGTATACCTAGGTGTATATATAAACCATGCTTTGCATGTTTTCTCATTGTAACTGAAAAACTGCTCCTCAAGAGCTGTTAGGGGAAGGAAGTAATGGCAGAAAATCGTGTTAGAGCCTTGGACTGCTTTTTCATCAAGATTTGGGAAACACTAGTGTTTTGATCAAAATAACATGAATATTTGGTGATTCATTTCTCTGTATTTATTAGAGGTGGGAGAACCCACCCAGGATAGATGAGTGTAAAGTGAGAGAGAGCTTAAAATACAGCATTACACAGGTAGAGAAGGCAGCTCCTGAGGGATGGATAGTCAGTGGAGGAAGACCTGGCTGCAATTACAAGAAGAAAGATGATGATCCAGAAGACCATTTCTGGAAGAGATCAGGCTAGAGAGTAGTCATGTGTGAGGATTGTAGCAGAACTGGGGTAAATTTGGAGATAGCAATAGGTGTTTCTGAAGAAAACTAACAAGTCAAAGGTAGGCATGAAGAGTATGGAACCCTAGCACAGTAGAACACCCTGAGCAGGGATTGAGCCACAGATTTTCTTGGTAAACAAAGAAAGAGTAGCAAATATGGCATGGAAGGGTGGGTTACTGAGAGCCCCTTGGTCATGGATAGACGGCTGAAGTCATCACAGTGGTGGATGAGATTAGACATGAACACAAAAAGGAAAAGTAGAGGGAAGAATACTGAAAAGAACAAAGGATTAAAAAACACCTCAAATATTGAAAATTACAAATGAAGGTCATAAACTGCATTTAACTGACCTCTGCCTCTGAAGGGAAGTGCTATACCACAGTAATCAGAAGGAATGAGATGAGAGGACCTACTCAGAGCTTTGTAGATTGCTATTCTGCATGGGAATGTACAAAGGCAAAGGAAGTAATGGGCAAACCACTGAAGCACAAATGGGATTGTGCTCTTTCACTGTACCCAAACTCTGCAGCAGTTTTAGGGAAAGAACATGTAAAAAAGGACTGAAATTGCCCAAAAAAGAATTTTTGCAAGTTCACAGGATATTTTCAGGCTGTAAGCCCAGGGCTAAAAATTTTGGCAAAAGGTAATGTGTTGTAATTCTGACTTCTCTTAAATTAATGAAGAGGAAGATATGATAAATCTTGTAGTATGTAGATCCTGGATTAAGCTACCATTTATGTTCAGTTGTTCTACCTCAAGATTATTATCTAATTATCTATATTATTAATCTATTATCTAATTTCCTCAGGGTTGTCTACTCTAAATTCATCTGTTAATAGGACTTATTGCTCTGAATGATCAGAAAAGCTAGCAGGCAAGTCACACTAAGAACATGTTACATATCCATAGCTGAAAATTAGCTTTAGGAAAACTAGGACCTATTTATAGTGGAATTCACACTCTTTCAAACTTCTGCTTTCACATTTTAGTTTCCTGAGTCATGATACAACTGTGGTTTATGACTTTGGTCTGTACAGTGAGAAGTAGCAATGCTATGCCCTTTACTGTGGTCTGGTGACACCAGGATACTACACACCAGGACACACTGTCTAGGTCCTGCTTATCAAACCCTAAGGCTGAGAGAGGCCAGGGGTGGATGCAGATAACACCTTCTGCTCTCCACAACCATGTGTCACAGGTCACCCTTTAGCCCTGCACACTGGCATTGGACATAAAGCAGCAACTGAACACCGTAAGTTTGTTCTAAGAAAGTCCTAAAAAATATTTTGCCTTTTTAAATTCCAAGTTCAACATAAAATTCATCTGAATTGCAAGAGGATAAAAAGTTATTGATGGTGGGGGTTTCAATTTTTGGAAGTTTTAAAAACTGGGATGTTGGTTTTGGAAAGAGAGAGAGCGGTTTCCACAATAGAAACGTGGCATTTAATTGTCAGTGAGAAAAGTTAAAAACCTCTCAAAGGAAACATGCAAATAAAGAAAACCTCTCTAAATCATTAAGGTTTCACAGGCATAAAAAGGATAGTTGCATGGGAAGTGACAGTGACAAAAATGAAATATTTCCCTATTCTGTATTTGAGACCTTTGTAGCGTTGCTGTTGTTTGCAGCATGTATGCATACCAAGGAACAGGCCTTGCAGGCAGCAGCAGGACACAGCTACGTGTTCTGTCCTTTTTCTTTGAGACAATCCAAGTCACAGAAGGTGGCATGAATATGGAGCTGACTGCTCCCTGCATGCTCTTGCCAGAGATATCTGGGGAATTACAATGGGTCCCCTGGGCAGATGGAGACACACATATGCTTCCTACGACCTCTGGGAATGTCCCTGAGGAATCCACCTTTGTGTCTTAATGGGAACAATTCATAAATGCTGCCAGCTCAGGACTGTGCCTAACCACACTTTTCACATCACAGTTAATAACATGTAGACAGCCTTCAGCAGCCAAGGAGATACATTGGAGAGAAACACATGAAAATAAACACACTTAAATTTCTTTAAAATACAAAAATACTACATAGACACATTTAGCATCTTAGATGGTTATCAAGCAAGAGCTAATTCTTTTGCCAAAACAGCTAAATAAAGGCTTCAGTATGTGCAGTGTTGATGATTCAGTGAGAGACTTTGAAGTCTGTCACCAACTTTGAATCCTGAGAAGTCTGTTTCTGTCCATGTCACTGCCACCCACATGTGTCTAAGTGTCTGTCTCTGTCTGTGGTTTTGCTTTAAATTGTCAGTTTTCCTCATGGCAATCAATGCATCATCGTCAGGACTCTGCAGTGAGCAGCATGGAGTGCTATGAATAGCCATTCCCTAGGGAGCTGCACACTGAGTGTCACTGAAGGGACATCTGGATCCTCGCACTGCAAGTATCCCTGTATATGGAAAGGGATTTTCAGGAGAGGAAACTAAATTAAAGAACCAACACGCAAGGCATTTGGGCTGTGTTTGTGTCATCAGTCAGCTGCATTTCAGCTTTGCTCGACCATAGCGAAAAGCCTGAGCATGCCAGGAGGCATAGTAACTGGTCATTGGTATCAATAACTAAAATCATGTTTTCTGTCACCTTTTTCTCACAGACCTTCAGGAAAGGCAAATATACTTACATCCATTTTGGAGTAATAAACCAGAGCTTTTTATTTCGGTTTTTACATACAGCATCTTCCAGTACTTTTAAAGATAATATTATATTTGTGTGCAGCATAAAATAAACATGCTGATATATCAAGTACTATTTTAACTCTCAAGAGACCTCAGAAACATTTATGAAGACACCAATACATTTAGATGCTAATGCGCAGATATAATACCAGCTAACATTTGTTTTGTCACAAGATATAGTTTTATTTGTCATTTTGTTGCAACAAATTTGTTGTTCAATTGTTCAATTTTCTAGAGCCATGGAATACTATCTGCATTGGAAATCTTATCCTATTGCACTTGGTAAAGTTAATGGAGTCACCAGCTCATTTAGAAGGGTGCAAAAAGCCACTCTTCGCCTTGATTGAGTGTGTGAAATCCAAGTAGGAAACCCAGGGTGGTTTTTAGGCCAACTGTCATTGTTTCATTAGCGTATGTATTTCTGATGTACCTGATGAACTTTAGTTTAATCACTTGATTCTGCAAACAGTTTTGCCCTCTGTAGGCTTTCAAGGGCCTGTGTCGTTCTCTGCATGGGTAGGACTGGGAGCCCAGAAGACAGGCCTGGTTTAAGTGTTGAGGCTGGTGCTAATGTTCAGCATAGCTAGTGCTCTCACAGTAATAGACAGAGTGGAAGCTCCAGGACAGCAGATGACAATGTTGGTCTCAAAGGAGAGCCTTTGAGGTACTACAAAAGACTCTTATGAGAACATTTCTGAGATTTGGCTCAGACAGATGGGTGATAAAACAGTCCTCAGAAATTAGGGTGACTTATTGTTCATATTCCATTCTATTGTAGTACCTAATGTTTGTTGACTACTCGGTCTAGCCGGATGCTTTCCTGACTGTTGCTGGCCTACTTCAACTTATCAGAGGCAAAATGCACTTCCCTCGAGGCATTTCAGTTCACTCACAAGGAGCAGAAAACTATGGACAAAAGCAGGTCGCCCTTCAGTTGTGAAGGTTATAAAAGTAGAGTCCTTTATTTAGAGATCATAGGCACAATAGTCACCTAAACATAAAGGTAAGAGTCATGTCACCAGTGTGTCTGGCTCACATGAAAAGATAAGTTTTTTCTGTCATGAGAACTGCTCCATTTTAATACTTTTTCACTGGGTTTAAAAAAATATTTTAGCTCCTTATAAATTTAAGGACATGCAAGTGTTGAGGTAATGGAATAAATTAGTTTTAGATGCTACTGCAGTATTATGTAAAAGGTCACCTTTTATTACAGAAAAAACTAAGTAGGCAACCTAACTCCTTAATGAAAATGTAAAAAAGAAACACCCTCATGGTCTAAGGCACTGTTCTACATGAAGTATTTATTTTTCTTTTGAACATTCATGATTAGGGACTTCAGGATGTGAGTGAGATCTTTGTTTCTTAGGTGTTCATCTGCTCCTGCCACTTACGGGCTTTGCTGTTCACTCTCATAAAAAAGTTTACATTAACACCCCATGGAAGCTATTTATATATTGTTACTTGGCTAAGAATCATGTTCTGTCTTGGTTTTCTTACTCCACCTCAGGTTTCCTATAAACAGGCTCAGTGACTTGGAAAAGCAAGCATAGACATACTTCTCATCCTTTGAAAGGCATTGTGTTCAGTCATTCCTAGTCACACTTATGTTGAGGTGTTGCTTAACCATTGCTCTTTTTAAAGCAATTTGTAGTGTACAGTAAATGATGGTGTCACTAGCAGAAAACACCAGAGCAGGGAGTCCTCGGAAAAGTCAGTGGTCTGTGTATGGGTGCTGGTGGGTGTCACCAGTGGCCTCTTTCCTGGACAGAACTGTCCCATAAGCTGAGATGATATGAGCTACTGATTCAGCAGGTTTTCATACAAATTTTGGGGTTGGTGGGTGAAGCATTAGCCATTAGCCTTAGCATGAACGACTTCTATGGAGAGAAACAGAGGAGGGTAATCGAAGATGCAACTTAAGAGAGGCTATTCCCTACTTAATGGCAGTGTCTCCATGTTCTGTGTGTCCCAGCTGCTTTGTCTGAGGCCCATGGTTGCATGGCAGTTTAAATTCCTCTTAGACGGTGCTGTCATGGACTCCAGGTCTCAGGCTGCTCACATGACGACATCTCTGGCAGTGTGGACCAGCTCATGGCTTCTCAGTGTCATGATGTTTAACAGTTCCTGACCAGATTTGGCTGAGGGAGTTCAACATCTTCCTCTTATTCATTCTAGGATGCATCCACAGAGTGATGCAAAACAGACAGATGCTCCAAAGTACATAATGACATCACAGTAACCACTGCAGGAATGGAAGTTTATTGACTACTTTGCTAGTCCTTAAGCTTTAGATCCCTGATGAATTACTCACTACAAGTCCGAATGCTCCATGTAGCCAAAGGAATGCACTCAGTGCCTAAGGCAGCCTAAGTAAAACTCACAGAGCCCTTCCTTAATGGAGATTTTTCGATATTTCCTGAAGACTCTTCCACATAATGGGTCAATAATGCCCATTCCCACTCTAGTTATTGTTGGACAAAAATTGTCCTTAGAGTCCTCAGAGATGTGTATTTCTGCTTTAAAACATAATATTACCACATTAAAAGACTGAAAAATGTGTACTTATGGTAAAACCTATTTTTACTATTGAGTAACACCTCTTTTAACCTGTAAGGAAAAATTATTCAGAGAAAAAGTAAATCTGATGCCTATCTGGAAAGACCATATCTCAGTTACAAACCTGTAGTTACAAACTTACAGATTATCAAGATTAAAAAACCCAACAAACACAGTATGGCTTCTTTAAGCTCCCTGAGATGAATAGGTTGCAAGTACTTGGAAAGATCATAAATATCTCAAAGTCAATGCTCATGAAATATCTCCTGCTTGTGAGGATGTTCAGGTACAATGGTATAAAGCAGAGTCTGAGATAATAACCAAGAAAGTAAATATAATACAGATGGTGACAGAATGTCTCTCAGTCAGGTTCTTCCAATTTTGTTGGAGAACCAGGGAAGTCCACAGTATTCTCCTTGCCATGAGTCCATCCCTCAGTTTTTGTCACAAAATGATTGAAGAAAAAGTTTTGAACCTGTGCCTGGTGCTTTACAAGCCAGAGACAGACTGTGAGAGTGGCAGTGAGCCAGCTTCTCTAGTTCAGTATCACCTGCAAATTCACCTGTAATGGGAAATCCATCAATTCCACTTTGTTATGTATTTATTTATTCTCTCATAAGTGTTCCTTACTCATGCTTTTTTTTCTCCCTGACACAACTTTCAGAAGTCATAGTGTTGAATGCATTTTGCCCTAAAATCAACTTGTCCAGAAGTGTTTGCAATCTTTTGCACAACACTCAGTTTAAGCAGCCCTTAAGTAAGGGCAGATAAATTTTCAGTTCATGTAGCAGCTAGCAAGAGTGGATGCTCCACCACCTCTTTGGAAAACCTGTGCCTCTGCCTGACTCTCCTCACAATGAAAACTTTTCTCCTTAAACTCCAGCTGAAACTCTCATGTTCCCATTACTGTCCATGGTGTCTCTTCTTACCATGCACTATTGTGAAGAACCTGTCTGCATCACCCTGATAATCTCCCTGTAGACACTGGGAAGATGCTGTCCTGCTGAAGCCATCTCTGCTCTAGGCTGAAAAACTCAGCTCCTTATACTCTCCTCCCCTCAAGAAGCTCAGGGTGTAAGGAAGGAGAGGGAGTAGGAAGGAAATGGTTGGTCCATACTATGGGACCATTGTGCTGTTGGGGTCTCTCCTTGTTTTGCCCTGAAGCAGAAGAGAGTAAGCTGTGCTTAAAGATTAATGGCATGGCAAACATTCCACTTTTAACCAACAAACAACTTCTTGAAGTAGAGCTTCACAAAGTAGAAGACCTACACTAAAACAACCTCTACCAAGGAGCTGGAGGGAGATTTACAGTCATTTCATGCTTCTGTAAAATTATTTTAATAAACCTGGAAGTTTATCAAGCATTTAGGAAAGTTGGAAAAAAATGGTTCAGTGCAACAAAGCTGTTCTGCTACAGCTAAAAATATATTTTTAAATGAATGCTGCATTTTTTAAATTAAGAAATTGGACGAAGTCCTACAGAACCCTGTTTCAGGTTTGGCATTAAGCCTCCAAAAATACTATTATGGTCAGTTTCTGCTACTGAAACATTTATTATGGCTGGATGTAGGCAGGCTTGGTCAGTGTGAAAGATGCTTCTAATCTGCTTTGCTCTTGATGAGTATGTTTTTCACCATGTTCCAATTCAGTAGTCTGTCTCACTGCAGAACAAGCTTCCCACCCCCACCCCATCAGATTTTATTACTTAACTCACAGATTTGTATGAAAGCTATTTTTGTTCCTAGCAGGGTGCAAGGAATTTTTTTTTTTTTTTAGATAATTACTATGCTGGTGTTGCTTGTCTGCATTTTATTTGGGATATGTTTAAATTTATAAGTTTATAAAAGTGAGTTTTCTCTTTGATCATTAAATGGTATGAAAATTGGTGAAGTAAGACCATAAAAAAAAAGGCAACATAAACATCTGATACTGTTGGGAAAAAAAATGTCTTCAGAAAAGTAAAAGAATATCTTATAATTATTTCCTCTGTGGAACTGGAGACTGAAATAGATCCTATAACCTCTTGTCATTATTTAGACAAAGTTCTAATTACTGTGTGCCATGTTGATCTATTATGCACTGTGGCAGAGCCTGTAGCTCATATTAAGAAGTCTAGCTTTCCTTAACTGAAGAGAAGTACCTTAGGCTTAAAGAGTTAGCTGCTGCTTCATGAATGGAACCTTGTATAGTAGTTTACTGCATACTTCATGCCCCATTGCCTTGCGCCAAAGAAATAAGTCAACTCGTATTCTGTTTGAGCTGTTGCTGGGTACAGTGAATATATCTCTAGGTTTTGAGAAACAGACACAAATTAAGCAAAGATATAGTATCTCCTCTAACATTCCTGAAAACTTTCTACTTGCTTACAACACACAAAAACATTTCTGCATATTCAAGCCTTTTTTTTTTTTTTTCTCTTGTGCTGTTTTCTGCTTGTTTTTGGAGGGTAAGAAGAGGACCTAACTATATATATACTTATTGTTGCTCTAATGGCTTTCCATATTCTAGTCCCTTTTAAATCTTCTTATAGTGCAAGATATTTGGAGCAGGAAATTATGATGAATTTCAACAATTTCACCTCACAAAGACACTGCTTCTTGAGGGATCAACTGGGCATTGTTGTAAGTCTAATACAAATAACGTTCATGCACTGTCATTAATTAAAATAAAAAGAAATAAATATTGCCATTCAAAACTTGCTTTAATACATCTTCCAGAATTACCCTCTTAAAATTATTGGAAAAAAAAAGTATCAAGAAAGGTAATGATCTATTTAATATGAAAACATACTCTACACTGATCTTTCTAATCACTGTAGATAATGGAATTCTCTCTTTTCTAGCCCCTGTCTTTGCAAGTGTGTGAAGAAAGAGTCATTTTTCAAAGCATAAATTCACCACATCTTAGCATCTGTTTCTGTAGCAACAGCTAAAAGCACAGCTCCAACATAAACTCAGTGTACACAAACCGAAGTGTTTATCTTTACTTTAGAAGGATGTTTGCTAATCCTTATGAGAATATAGAGAGAACATAAAAACCATCATGTACTATAAAGCTCTGACATGGAAAACACCACCTACTCTTTAAAAATTAAATTGCTCTTGGTTCCAAATGATCTTTGTGAAAGCACAGTAATTATTAACATGGCACCTGTCTCTGTGTCTGACTGAAAGGTAGCTTCTCTGAGATGTGTTTTGAGTGCCAAAAAAGGTGCATATAAATCCAGGTGTTTGTTGTTTTTTTTTTTTTCTTCCAACTTTCAGGCTCGTGTGGCACATTATTTTGATTAGTCAGCTCATGTGGTCGAGGGTAATTTTTGAGTTTGATCTTTCCAGCTTTTCTTTTCCAATTAAAGCAGGCCCATTTAAACTGCTCTTATAACTATTTCCAAGTTTCATGAAAGGGTGCAGACATGCATATGAACCCAGATCCACACATAGTCCTCCATGGCTTCAGGAGCTCTTGGATAGAAAATACCGCTGATCTTCCCACACTGTTAATCTTTAATTATCAAAGTTTCCTCAGGAACCTCCATTAATTATTGTTGAAATTTTATGTATTTACTGATACACAATGATGTTTACAAGCCTTTGTGGTCAATTTTATATTTCATTCTTAAATCCAGCATGTCTGACTTTTCTAAAGAGAATGAAAAATATTTGGCCAATTTTAGCAAAGCTGATCAAGTTATCAATGTGTAAGAACAGGCAAATTCAAATCATCCTTTCCTTCCTTTTGTGAGCCAAGATGGAAAGAGTTACTGAGCAACCTTGTGTTTTTCTAACAGGAAAAGAAGAAAGAACCTAAAAAAAAATCTCTAAGTAACAGAGCAGGAAGGTATGGTGTTGACTCGTTATGCTTCTAAGCAATGTGATTTAATACATGAGGAAGACATCCTTAGTCTGGTGGTGACCATCAATATTTCTGATACAAACTTTTCACAACAAAAAAGTTTGGTCTCAGTTTTAGATTAAAAAATATTAACAAATAAAAGAATGGGCTTAACAATCACATAGCATCTAGAACCCAACATCAGAAATAGAAATAACCCAGATTCAGAAATAACTTTCAGGAACATCAGTCAATCAAATAAGGGTCCTACTGAAAAAAGATCTAAATATCTTCATCACAACAAAGACTACTATTTTCAGAGAAGGCTCTGCACATTCTGTTTGCAGCTGCAGCCCAGCCCTAAAAAGAGAGGTCAGCTGGATTTGGAGGGAATCCAGCATGAGGATCTGAATGAGCTCTGCAGCCTAACCCTCCAGCTGAATTTGAGCAGCTCAAGTCAGGTCAGGATTTTAGACCAGTGTAGACATCAGGGTATCTTGAGGTATTTTGACTGTACGTCTGAGCCATAAATCAATTTCCATTTGGGTCAGCAGAGCAAAAACATGTGTCTTTTGTTTTCTTGCTGCCACTCTTCAGAGCACTTCCAAAGAAGGGATGGGGGAGTTATGCTTAAGATTTAAATGGTATAAAAAGCCATATTTTTAATGATGTAAGTTGTATAAACTATTGCTTAGAGGACCCTTGGGTGTATTCAGTATCTTGTGTACACAGGTACTACAGCATGAGAAGTTGGGGGAGTGAGAATCAGGGGGGCATTTCCTCACCTGGTTCAAAATAGTATACGTACACTGACCTGCACTGTTTCAGATCCATTGAGGCGTTGAATGGTAGTGTCGGAGATCACTTAAAAAAGAAAAAAAACCCACAGAAATATAGAATTTAAAGCCTAATTATTTAAAGCTTAAATTTGGATGGTGATGGACACAGATAACCTCATGGAGGCACTTACTACTCAGGTGGACTAACCTTTTCAGCTGACATGAACAGAGCATATCTTTCCCACGTGAAAACTTTGATAACCCAATGGTGAGGTTTTCCCACAGACAGCAAATGCAGAATGCTACAGGCTCCTTCATGCAGTGCAGCAAGGATAGCAAGAACATGTGGGATGCTGAAATTGTTTGATTTAAGCCAGAAGTGAGACACACGGTATTTAAAGGGAGAAGAAGGTTAGGTAAAGGGTCATAGTATCAAGAGAAATGGCAAATTCTCCCTCTCCCCATGTTTGCAAACTGAGCTGAAAACCTTGGTAGCTGTTGGAGTTTCTGCAAAGGCATCTGAAATACCATGGTGTATGAGTTAATTATGTAAATCTGTCATCTCAGTGGGGTGTGAGTCTCCAGACAGGGCAGTGGGGACCAGCTTCTAGAAGTGCAGAAGAGAAGGAGCATGGCAGTAGGTTATAGGCAGCTTCTGCTATAAATAAAGACACAACCACCCTCAGTAAAGACATTCTGAGGATCTGGGAAGTTGGGGACATGCTGAAGAACTTATTTCTTCTACAGTATGTAGGGTGAGAAACAGCTGAATGCAGGGTTGTTTCCTCTTACTGTTTGAATGACAGTGTCATACTCCTTCGAGCCCTTTGCATCTCACTTTGCTTATGAAGGCAAACAGTTATGTCCCAGATGGGTTTGCTGTGTGAAGAAATGTCTTTGTCTCAATCTAAGCACATCTTTTACACTCAGTTAAAAACAAACAAACAAACAAACAAAAATATGGTCTGCTTTCTTTAATTCCTTGGAGGTTCAGTGGACTTGCAAAGAAATTATTACATCTTCCTTCACTTGACAAAACATTTGCTATTGTGAAGGAGATGCCTTCTCCCTGAAGAGTGATTTCTCTTTGCCCAATAGGATTGGAGCACTTCTGTGGACCTGGAGGGCACATTATCACATAGATATTCTGATTCCCACTTGTGCCAGAAACTATTTTTATCAGGATGATTCGTGGCTCTTACCTTTGCATAAAGACAGGTCATCTGATACATTTTGATGAATGATTTGTTAACTACTTATCTGTTCACCTTTTTCTATTTCTGTCTTCTTAGAGGAATTACCTCTGATCATTCCATTATAAATACATCCTACAGGTGTTCTTGAACTGCCACAGGCAAAGCTCTTACCCACAGATCTGTATAATTCTATAATCTGAAAGAGTGATGGGCATGCTTCTGCTGCATCCCATGGCATTTGAGGAAGAATTCATTTTCCCTGAGGCTAAGGAATGACCCCTGGTTCCCTACTGGAGGAACTTGCTGTTTGATCACAGATTTAGGAGGGTTTAGTGTAGCTGAGATCTCTGGTATGTAGGAAATACTGGAGAAGATATAGCTGCAATCCAAAAAAGAGTCATAAAAAGGGGAACTTAAATCTAGTCATGGATCAGGGAGGAGGAGATTTGCATGACGGTATTAATGTGAAATTCATAAACTGCTAACTGGGTTCTTAATAATGACTTTCCAACAGAGTTATTAATTCAGATAAACCCATGATCTTACAAAGCCTGGAGACAGTCAGGCACAGAACATGGAGAGATGTACTGAAAATGTAACTTTTTCCTAGAAAATAATCTACTTAACAGATCTTCTGAAAACTAGGAAGAAAGGAAGAGGGTCACTGAAGAAGAAACAATTATGGTTATTGTCAAGGTAAAATACGTGTTAAATATGTTTTTGGACAAGCCAAGTCACCTTTACCTGCTGGCAATTTTCTTCAGCAGAAACTTAAACTGCTTTTAAATAGCAAATTTTTTTAAATAGCAAATTACACTGCCCCCCAATGATGACAGAACTCATCTTCCTATCTGAAGTGCTGTTACTTGGCACAACAAGTAAAATAATTTAAAAAACCCCCATCTTTTTTAAGAAAAAAGAATGTTTTTTGTAGAGTTACTCAGAATGTATTTGCAAAATGTCTGTTGAATTTATCAGTGATAATGCTTTAATCCAGGGTTTTTTAAACATTCATTCAACCAAAATGTTATGGACATTGATAACATGAGTAGGGAAAAGTGAGGTTATTCCTTTGTCTTTGTGAAATCAATAAAATGGATGAAAGAAGAGCTAAATCTAAAACACGCTACCACTGGAGATGTCTATAATCAATGCAGACATTCTCAAAAACTTATGTCTGCTTCTTCTGATGGGCATGATAATACTACAGTTTTGGAAATCTAGTTCAGTACAGAAGACACAAGGGATTTTGAAGATTATACATTCCAATGGCTTTCTCTTCTCAGGTGTCATTGATATCCTTACTTCCTTGAGCTTCATATGATCTTAAGAACATGACTTTTTACACGTCTGCCTCTTCGTCCTGTTTAATCCTCTAGCCCTGATGGTTTCTGTGTGAAAGGTCTGATGCTCACCTTACCTCCACACACTTCAGAAGTGCCACTTCATTTGCCCCAGGCTAAAGAAAATCTGATAGCCAAAGCCTGGGATGGGTGTGAGGGAAGGACTGGTGGCATTTCACAAAGCTGTTCTTGATGACTTCAGAATGGCACAGAGTATGTATGGCTCTTAACACACCTGATTGGTGGCAGCAGTCTTTGTCTCAGTGACTAGGAGTCTGCAGGTGGTTAGGATCCACCCAAGGGTACTGAAGGAGCTGGCAGAAGAGCTGGCCAAGCCACCTTCAAACATTCACTAGCAGTTGTGGCTAATCAGCAAATGCATTGCCTGTCTACATGAAGAGCCAGAAGGAGGATCCAGGGAACCACAGGCCTGTTGTCCTGACCTTAGTGCCAGGGCAGGTCATGGAGCAAATCACCTTCAGTGCCATTGTATGGTGTGTGGAGGGCAACCAAGGGATCAGCCAGCAGGGAGTTGTGAAGGGCAGGTCCTGCTTGACCGACGTGATCTCCTTCTGTGACAAGGTGACAAGCTCAGTGGATGAGGGAAAGGTTGGCCATGTTGTTTGTTTGGACTGTTGTAAAGACTTTGACCCATTCTCCCACAGTGTCCTCCTGGAGAAACTGGCTACTCATGGCTTGGATGGGTGTACTTTTTACTCAGTAAAACACTGTCTGGATGGCTGAGCACAGAGAGTGGTGGGGACTGGAGTTACATCCAGCTGGGAGCTGGTCACTACTGGTGCTCCCCAAGGCTCAGTATTTGGGCCAGCCCTGATTAATACCTTCATCAATGATTTGGATAAGAGGATTGAGTGCACCCTCAGTTAGATTGTTAATGACAGGAAGTTGGGTGGGAATGTTGATCAGCTGGAGGGGAGGAAGACTCTGCAGAGGAATCTGGACGTGTGTGTGTGAGATGAGCTGTGGATCTCAGGAGCACAGGAAGAAAGGGAGGCTGATTCCTGGGTTTTGTACCTCAGGATCATTGCAGTGTTTCTTTCTCCTGTAACTCCTGAGGCAGAGAGATGGTTGGGGAAACACAAAGATAACCTAAAATTATTCTGAGTGAACTTCTTTAGAGTTATGAATGAAACTAATTTCAGACAAGGGAAAAACATAATCCTCAAAGTTCCACATCACTTTTGGGCAAGGGAGGAATGAATTTAAATGATAATATTATAGCCTGAGTAGATGACTCCACTTTCAGTTATTTTTCTCTTAACTCTCATCTACAACTCAGATATAACGAGGTCTCACTTGGAAATTCCCTACAGATGTTTGCCAAACATAGCTCACATTTTCACACCAGATAGTGTTTTGTCCAGTACGCATAAAATAAATTGATCCCTACTTCTGCAACTATCTGTATCTTGCAGGGAATGCCTTGCTTTTTTTGCCTATCATACAGCCACAGTGCATTGGAAACAGATGGACTTTGCATTTATTTATCCACTTTCAGCTGAAGACTAAATAATTCTGAACATATTAACTACGTCTGAGGCAATTAGTCTGATAGAGGGTTTTCTCAATTTGGTTTTCCCGGACATGGAAAATGTGAGAGACTCCTTCAAGAACACAAACCATGTCTGGTTTTGACTACAATGGACATTTCCAATGATGGATGGTCACTTGTTGAAACCATCCCAAGTAAATGAGCAGCACTAATTTAAATCATGATGACATAATACATTTTAGTCTGCTTTTTAAACTAAATACAGCTAGGGAGATGTAGCTTGACAAGGGTGATGTTGCTGCAGCTCCTTGCCCTTGAGTCCAACCTGTCATGAGCCTGAGCCTGTATTTGCAGTGGGCACTTGCACACAGAGCACACTGACAAACTACAAGCATATGTAAGTGCAGGGTTGGCCAAGCAGATCACAGACAGACACACAGACTCTCACGAACACAAGCAGTGCCACTGGCCTCATCTTCCTCCCCTCTCTGACTGAGCAGCGAGGAGGTCTGTTAGAGGGAAAACTTATGCACAAGTATGCACAGGGTAGATCCCTGCAGCAGCTGGGCTCAGACACATGCATTGGCCTGTAGCTGTCCCTGGATTCCAGGTTCCCCAGAAGCTGACAACTGCACATATGAGTTTCTGGAGGCACGGTTACACTCAGTTTGCTGGGAAAGACCTCGTTGTACACACCACCACACATACTTCTGACTAAACTACCAAATCCCATAGTGGTTTCAGCATGTCTGAGACCTCTGGGACCCACCTCTTCCAAGTTTCCCACTCCCAGGCACACAGCTCTGGCTCCCAGGTCCCCTTACGTACTTGACAGCTCATAGCACTTGATCTTCACTAGCACCAGCAGGGTGCTCCTGTGCACACCTGCAATAGCCCCAGGTGCTGTACCATGAATACAGGAGGTTTTGACCCCTGGTCCCGGGCCTGTGGCTGCACTCAGATCCTCATGCACACACATGCACACAGAAGGGACAGTTCCTCACCTAGCAAGATGTAGAAAGGAATTGAATAGGATAAACTGTGCTCATGAGGTACAGGTCATGGCCAGGCATATGTATTGACCAGCAAACTAATTACCCATAGCAAGCTTTTTTAATACGCTTAGGGGGTTTTTTTCCCCATAAATTTGTCCGTTCCCAAAATTACCTTGATTCTCCCTCCTGCCTTTGTTTTCTCCCCTAACCATCTTATACTAAATAATCTACAGCCCCAAAATCCTTTGCCTGCATCCCATAATAAATCCCACAGACACACAGGCAGTGACTGTCCTCAGACCCTCCCTGCTCTGGAGATGTTCCCTTTCCAGTGGGGCTGAGGGACCCCCAGGACAGCCCTGGGTGCAGCTAGGTTGGTGTTCATGGCCCTGACAGGGATGTTTGTCCTACCCTACTTGCTACCCTTCCCTGTGCTTATTTGTGCTTATTTGGAGATGAGATTTTTGTAGGTAAGGGAACAATTTTCACTAGTATAAATCACCTGTTTGTACCAATGCTAGTGGGTTTGCACTAAACTTGCTGTATTAGCAGACTTGAATATGTTTGACCAGATGCTCTGCTTGCACCCTAACTCTACTGCCATCAAAGAAGAAATGAAAGTTGTCCCTAGCATGTTATTGAGCCTGGGCATATACCTGGGCATATAGCCAGTCTTCTATTAATTTTCCCTTCTCTGAGCCATCAAACATTAGCAGATGCAAGTTTTATTTTGTTCTTTCTGATGCTGGAATGATAGAGGAGGAAAAAATCCTTTTTGAGGTTACATGAGAAGAAAACTAAGAAGTTCATGTACTTTTGTTTCTATGTTTTGTTGCTCTCTCCTCTTTGGTTCATTTTATGATAGGAAAGTGAAATGGAAAGAGAAAGAAATGCAGGGTGAGAAAGAGACAGCAAACACTTGTGCAAGACAGCCTTGAATATTTCAGATGTTACATTAAATCCTTGCTTGTTTTTCAAGTTTCTCTTTGTGTGCTTTAACAAAGCTCCCTTGAGCTTATGAAATCAGTTCAATTTCAAAAACAATTGCAAAAAGGAGAGTAGTTTCTTTTCCCAAGATTTCCCTTATTTTCCTAGACAAACTCATCCATTTTGCAATGTTCTGTTTGTAGAGACACTTTTCTGGTATCAGAAACTCAAATGACTTCTAAGTTAGTTTTGCAAAAGTAAATATTTAACAGATGCATGACTGCACCTTGGAACTGTGGAGGAACATATTTTAACATCTTATCCATTCACAATAATGTTTTCATCTGCTCAGGTGGTGAACACATGTGCTGTCTTTCTAATTTCATTACATGCATAACAACAGTTATGAATAAAGGTAATACAATAGTGACAGCTAACATGTTCCCTTTTGTGGTGTAGAATAATTTTTTGCAAGTTTGCTGAAATCTGCTTGCAAAAATTAGAAAAATTCTAGTCACCAAAGCTCCTTGAGCGCTTGCTGTAGCAGGAGAACGGTTGCAGTAGTTTGGGAAATTCTGTATATGAATTTTCCTGTCCTACTCTTTTAATGTCAGTGATAAACAGCTCTACAGCTGCAGTGAGACTAGAGCTTTGTTGTTTGTATTCAAAGAAATATGCATTGGATGATCTCAGGATTGTGTATGTGCACACATAATTCTCACTCTCCAAATTCTCTCACTCTCCAAATAGTTCTCTCACTCTCCAAATCACATTTATTAGCCCACAGATATTAAATTAAATAAAATCACATTGCCAAACCTCATCTGAACATCCAGTTTGCACAGCTCATATAGCAAAATCATGTCCAGAAAGACTCAAAGAAGTAGAAGAGTCTATCAATTACCTAATCTTAGAAGCTGAGATAAACCATGCATAGCTACTGACTGCAGGTGAATGTGCTATGGTGTGCTCCCTACCAGGCTGCCACCTGGACAATCAAAATAATTTATATTTAAAGAATAAAAAAAATATTAGACAAAATCTTCAGTGATCCCACACACAGATGCTGTGAACTTTTCCATCAGCACTGCTGTATTAATTTCTTGATAAAAACCCAAATTATTTTCTCATCTATCCATAAACTTGTAAAAAGATACTTAAACAATTTTTCCTCCATACCTTTCTTTACCATTTCAGCACAATGTGATTGAAGCATAATTGGAGCCAGATGACAAACACAACTTCTTTTAATGCAAACTGAATAAACTAATGCAAACTAGTCAAAGAAAATCTTCATGGAAACTTTTCTTCACCTTCATCCTAGCTTTACATTTTCTAAGAAATTTACTTTTTCTAAAAGAAAGAAGCAGTACTTTTGTTGAAAATGTTTCAACTTTTGCTCACCATTGGTTGATTTTTTTCCCCAAGGGTGTCCAGTGTATGAAAAGCAGTGTTTTCTTTGACAGAGCATAGGAGGTCTGTGTCATCTGTTGGGCATTAGGATAGCAAAACCTTGAAGTCACAGGAGACCATCAGCCTGCTATGGTGTCCCTGATGGGAAGAGAGGCTTCACACCCATGGCCAATGCTCACAGAATATCTAAGGCTGGAATGGACATCTACATGAGAAGATGGCCCAGATGTTATCTTGCTCTCCCCGCTCTGATGATGGCACTGCTTGTGGGCAGTGAAGCCCACACTCAGGTCAAGGAAAGCTGAGAATGGAACAGCTGATGCCTCCACAACACTCTGAGCATCCCCTTTATAAAGTACCTGCATCAGTTCTTCCTGCGTGAAAGATGTGCAGAAAATGCCTCTCCCTTTTCTGATTCCTTGGCTTTTCATTGGGATGAGGGACTTGCCCAATAAAGGGGTCACATGTTTGTTGTATCTTCCCAGGTAGCAGTGCCAGTTTTGGAGAAGCCCTGGGAGGAGAAGAAAGATTCAAAACCTTTAATTCTTCCTTTGGTTGTTTAATCTCAGTAAAATTTACGTACTGATCAGTCCTTTTCCCTTCCCCACATCTTACGAATTTCTCCTCACTATCATTTTTCTGAAAACTGGGGGAATTCCCATTTTCTTCCTATTCAGAGGAAATGAATTCTGTAAGAGCAAATAGCCCTGAGGAAGATATATACCAGGTAGTTTGTAAGTACTCTTTAACTTACTAAATGATGGATCCCTATTTCACTGTTACAAGTAAACAAGTGAGGGATGTCATCAGAAGGTGATGCCTTGATCTCCTTGCTCATAGGTTAATTAGTGAACTCAATTTCAGGTTAATTTATGTTCTCTGGTTTCAAGTTCTGCTGGATATCTGAATGTAGCTCAAGATAATTGTGTGCTGAGATGCTTTGTAGACTGGCAATATGCCCTGAGTAGTGTTTTGTGTCAATCAGGGGCAAGGAGCCGTACTTTGTGGGCCAACAGAGAAAAGGGCCAGGATATATTTTAACGGTGAGCAAGCCCAAATAGGATCCCAAATATCTTGGATGAGAAAGCTCTTGTATCAGCTGCAGGAACTGTCAAAATTTTTTCCTAGGTTCTGACCCCTTGGACTTAAATAGAAATAAGTGAGGAATGAGTAAGACAAATAAAGGAAAAAATGTAAGAAATAGCAAATGTTTGGGGATATAATCAACCAAAAACCAAACAAACCCCCATGTGACATCCCCAAATATGCCTGCCAAACATGTGATTTACATCTTCTGCAAGAGGATTTAAAAGAAATGTCTAATAACATATTTGATTCTCTTAACCCTCTCCCCTTTTGTTACCTCTGTCCATGACATTTAAGAGCACAGCTGGAGCCCCCCAAGCTAACTGAAGTCATATGATGCTTCGAGGGCAGCCAAACATCCCAGCAGCAGTAAGAGGCTGTCAGGCTCAGCAACCTTAAAGGATAGCAAACTGCTCTTTTAAAAGAGAGAGAAATAGAAAGATGAGGCAGAGAAGGTGGATTGAGGGGATAGGAGGTTGGGGATACAGATTATTTGATAAAATTTCATGTCAACAAAAATATGCTTTTAAATTAAGTATTACATGTTTTCATTTTTCTTTTCTTCTGTTCTAATGGAGGAGTCATACTGAACTATTTGTGGTATGTAAAGTATTGGAAAAATAAACCTGAACAGAAGAGAGGCACAGATGTTTTCTATGTTCAATTACTTTTTTAAAAAACATTCTTGGTTACCACCCTTTGCTTCAGGGAGACAGCTTTGTGGGCCACGTACTGAATGTCCTCCTGTGCTTTTTGGGGCTGTGTGAATCAGTAGGTGCTGCTGAATCTCGGGAAGAGAGGGATGATCTGCTCAGGACCTGCTCCTGGAGCAGACATTCTGTGCTATCAGACTGTCAGCAAAGGGCTCCTCTCATTATTCCTGCTAGGACAAAGTCTACATGGGACAAGTGTGGCTATGTTTGGCCTTGCACTGGTGCCACAATCAGCACCAGTTTTTCTTTCCTGATGTGGATTAATTTAGTAGTTGGCAACAACAGTTAAAATCCCATGAAAAACAGGTGAAAAATGTTAGGATTTGCAGCTGAATATTAGAGCAAAATGCAGCCTAAGAGGTAAGAGGTCAGGGATGCTGTTCCTTGGTTTAGGTCCATGTGGCTGTAACTCCAGTCAAAACTGGCAGCAAACAGGCAAATAAAGTCAGCTGTGGAGAGGGCCTCCTGCTCCTGAGGCACTGTGATGAGGAATGAAGGATTTTCACAACTTTAAAATCTCCATGGCTCTGTATAACTTTAGAACAAAGAAAAGTTTTCTTTCAGGAGTGTGGGTTTTTTACATCAAAACTGTCACATAATCATTATGGATATGTAAAAATTATCTCGAACTTTAAGCCTCAGAAAGGAAATTATAACTTGTAGAGGAAAAACACAAATATGATAAACTTCTTTATTCTTCATTCATCATACAATCATAGAATGATGGAATGATTTGGGTAGTAATAAGGCTTAAAGGCCATCAAGTTCTAATGTCCTTGCCTTAGGCAGGGATGCTATCCACAAGTTCAGCTTGCCAGGACCCCATTCAACCTGACCTTGAGATTTCATATCTTTATCTTTATTTCAAGGCAGCACAGTGGGGACAAGAGGGCTGTGTGTTTCCTCTTGAGCTATTTTATTTGAGCTGCATAGTCAGTCTGACCAGAAGAGCTTTCTCTCTATCCAGAATGGCACCATGCACTTTGTTGGCTTTTGGCATCAGTATGAGAGAATTTAACAGTCATCTGTTACTGTCGTCTGTGTCACTCTGGTACAACGATTTGGTTATAGATACATATTACTGGGAATAAGAAGCATGATTGGCTTTAATCTCAAGATGATCTACATGAGGGACATCTCCTCTGGAGTCTATTGATCTATGTTAGCACAAATATATTAAACATTAAGCCAGGAAAAGATCACTTAGAGAGCCTTGTGCTAGAGTCTTTCAGAGAAACATGAAGGAGGTCCTGAGAAAAATTCAGCACTCTATTTTAGTTAATTCAATAGCAAAATCCACTACCACAACCCATGTGTCACTTAAATTTGTTGGTGACCAAATCATCACAAAATAATAATGTTATGTTATGTTGTTATGCAATGTTATGTTATGCAATGTTATGCAATGTTATGTTATGTTATGTTATGTTATGTTATGTTATGTTATGTTATGTTATGTTATGTTATGTTATGTTATGTTATGTTATGTTATGTTATGTTATGTTATGTTATGTTATGTTATGTTATGTTATGTTATGTTTGTTATGTTATGTTATGTTATGTTATGTTATGTTATGTTATGTTATGTTATGTTATGTTATGTTATGTTATATTATGTTACATGTCTTATGTTGGAGGTACTGGTTGAATATAATCATAGATAGGCTGATTTTGCAGTGTCTTTCCATTGCTAGATCACTCACCTTGCCACCCTGTATGATGGACAGTGTAGAACCCACACAGAACAGAGAGATCCACAGAAGCCAGGGATGCTTTTTTACAGAGGACTTAGAAATATAAAATTTTGATATAATTTTGATTTTGTGAAAAATAATGATAATTCTTCAAGTAGGTAATCCTCTTCTGGTATTTTCTTAGTTAAATGTATTGACTGTGACACAAAGCAACTAAAACAAATGAAACAAAACATTACATTTGAAATGTAGGTTCAATATTATTGGAAAAAATTGCATCAGAAATTCCTAGAGAAATAGAAGATATTAAAATAGATCACAGAAAAATAAAGCACAAAGATACTTGGTGCTGCCAGTACTGGATATTGTGATGATACATTTTGATAGCTCTGTCAAAATTTGTCTAGAAAGGTCTGAGAGAAACCTTTTCTACATTGTAATGGAATGCACACATAAACCATCTCTCACACATCCCATGCAATCTGGATGGATCTTCTTTTATATCCCTGTAATTTTACATTAACCTTTGGCTTTCAGGATATCTTTGCCTAGGACTACTCCCCCCAGATCTGCCACAAACTTCGTGTAACCCAGAAATCATCTTTTGGTTGCATCTGTAACAATGACTAAAAAGGCAGAGCACCACTGGTGATCTGCTGTAAAGCAGGCAGCATGTCATCTTCAAGTATGTTTAAATTAAACTTTCATGGTCTACTCATTTGAAAAGTTCACACCATGGAAAAGAATTTTGCAAATTACTATGTTCCCTTGGTTTCCAGCTTAGGAGCCACTGCTCCTTCCTCTCTATAGATACCATCAGCTCTAACAGGAGAAAAGAGAATAGGTCATTTAGGGAAATATTAAAGTTATTTGCTTACTCTGTGCTTAGATGACAGAATGAGCGAGATAAATGAGCAATTCAGAGCCCTACAGCAGTCAGGAAAGGGCTTGAACTTTCTTTAAATACCGGCGGTTTTGGGAGTCTGGTCAATTGATCCTGGATAAAAAGAATGTTGTTGGTATCTCAGTAAGCTGGTTAATGTGAATTAGACTAAAGTGTTTCAAAGGTAATGGGGAAAACTCGGTGAGCCAAAAAACGCATTAAGAAAATATGTCTTAAAAAATGTAACTGCAGAGCTGTCAGCACGAGGAGGGTGTGTGTCACGCCAAATGGAACTGCAACATCTTCCTGACAACTTTCAAGTTCTATTAGCAACTGAGGATGCCTGTGAATTCAAGTGTTATATCCATTAGTGAGCATTTCATTGTGAGCTTTATTAACTGAATCACTGCTCATCTCACAGACTATCTTTGTTTTGCTTAGAATGACACCAGGAAAAATGTGCAACCAAACTTTACAACTGAATTTGGTCTTTTGCATCTACAGGAAAAGACATTCATAGATGCAATTCTTCTCTTAGGAATAAAACTCTAACTAACCCACAGATTAATTTGGGCCCAAGATGTTCTTTGGCACCAGGTTATACTGAAATAGCAGCCAGGGTCACCTGGCTCTCCTCTGTCTCCTCCTGTCTGCATTTATGAGCAGTGCACAAATGCAATCTTTACATTCAGGGAAGGAAATACAGCAACTGTGCCCTCCTTACTTCCCTAAGACTATACAAGGTGAGATTTCAAAAAGTTTTAAGGGCTGAAATTCAAAATTGCTGGCTCTTGAGTACCTGAGTCTAAAATATCAGTCTGGACTTCATTCCTCCACTTACCCCCTGGAAGTTCATACCAGTCTGTTAAATCAGAATTCCTAATTTTTGATGCCTAAGCACGCAATATTCGTGAAGGTAGAGGAAGAAGAATTGTGAGGGAGTGTGATACTGTAATGCAACAGCCATTCAGGCAGACAGGCAAGCCTAGGGTTTGTACTCAGAATCAGACTTCTCTTTTTCATCCAGTTGCTACTTAGTAAAATGAATGGGAGAAGGAAGGAGCCCTATTGTATAATTTATGTCACTCCTTTTGGAAGACTAGCTTTGAACCCCCAGGCCAAGAGGAATTCTGATCTCAATCTCTCTCTCCCTGCATGATTGCTCCAGCCATTAGCTATGATGCAAAGACCACAGCAATGCTATGATGAACTGTGGGTGGCTGACATCTCTTGCACTGAATTTATTGCTTTGGGGTGATGCTATGGATGCCTTGAGCAAGGCTGCCAGGTATGGCTGGCCAGAGAAGCTGTACACTTGGGACACAGTTTAGGCCATTTTAGGTGGCTTCAAGGAGAGGCATGTTTAGATGTTCAGCTCAGCAGGCACAATTCAATTAATACAGAACTTATTTAATGAAAACTGAAAATAAAACCCAGTCTCATTCTACATCGCTGCTACATAGGACATTCCCTTACATCTCCTTTTCTGTAGCCAGTATTATGTCCCCATAATCCTGATATGTAATTATTTAGCTCATTATGCCTGCAAATATATAAAGGTTGTGTTACAGCTCAGTGATTCTTTCATGCCAGAAACTTGAGGGGAAGTGTTTCATGTTCTGGGACATGAAGATGGAAAGCCTGCTGGCATAGTGCTGAAGGACTGTAAAAGGCAGAAGACTGAAGGTGGGGCAATGCCACCCATCCTGCTTCTGGAGCGGCTGCTGGACTGAACTGCCCCCACCTGGGCATGGGGTTTGTATAGGCTGGAAATAGTTGGTTCACTCTGCAAGACAGTGCAGGAGGACATTGTTTCTTATGTAGTGCATATGCACCAGGAAAAATGCAACAAAAACTAAGAAACAGATCTGTTTTCTGGGCTTGAGATAGGCTCTGGTGGTAATGTCCTTACACAGGGGCATTTAATTACTTTCTTGTACTGCTGCACTGGAAGTGCCAGTAGTGGATAGTGGGAGGCAGAACCAGGTCTCCCACTCCTTCCACACTGATCCTCTCTACAGGAGAGAGACTCTACTTTGACAAGTTAAAATGATTTATCCCTGCATTTATCCCTGCAGAGCCTTAGGAGGAATTCCCTGAGGAGAATTTCAGAATAAGCTTAGCTAGTAGCCAAGAGGCACCTTTCCGGAGCAGGTCTGGGCTCCATCTGATATGTGCTATAGCTGGATAGCAGAAACATATTCTTTTCATGCTCTTTCCACCCAGCTGTCCTAGGACTCCAGATATGTGTAGGTATTTGTCATCCTTTCTTTTTCCCTTCCATGTTTTGTTTGCATTAAGACTGAAACCTCCAATGGTTAATTTAGTTGCATTCCCTTCAGCACAACAACATGGGAGCCTATTGAGAAGACTGACTTCCTTAATTACAGAAGTAGGGGGTCTGGAGATGTGGAACTGTATCTTTCAGCAACAGAAATACATTGTGCAAGACAAAGTCAACTCCAAGAATGTCAACTGATGTATTATGCTCCTGAGTTGCTGGTGTTTACCAGAACAAAAAAATGCATTTCTGTAGAGGTCGTTCCAAAGACAAATGTCTTTTCCAAATAGTTTCATTTGTACATAGAAATATTTTATGTAATAACACAAAGTTCACCTGCTACTTTATATGGAGTCATCTTTAGAAGCCAACCCACAAAAAAAAATCTGTACCTAATTTGTTGATCCATAACTACATCAAGACTCTGAGAAAGAAACATGATTAAGCATCATATTTAAAAAGACAAGCAGTGTAGTACAAATTACAGTGCACCACATCAAAGGAAACCCAGGAACACAAAATCCACAGAACAGCTTGAAGAAGTTATTTAGAACAGGAGCATAACAAGGATCTGAGGCCCCATTTTGGGAAATTTCAGTCTACCCTGATAGATGGTTTTCAGGTGGGTAGCAAGACCATACAGAGTAAAATATTATACTTGATAAGCACCAGCCATGGAGTCAAAGGGTTACACTGAAGCCTTTATGGGTCCAGAGCTGTCATTCCTTGAAACACTGCCTGACCACTCACTGCTTGCACAGGCTGCTCCAAGGAGAAATGGACAGAAGCACTCAGAGCTAATAGGGCTCACTAACAAAATGTGAAAAGCCATCAGAATGTCTTGAAATGAAGTAGTAGCTGGAGCATTCACACACTTGTGCAGTTTGTTTGAAGGTTCCTCTATCCTGTTTGAGTTGTTGCTGCAGGGGCTGAGCTGTGCCTGGCTGTACAGTAGCACCTCATTCTCTGCAGGAGCCACGTTCCAGATCAGCAGCCTTGGAGCTGGGGGTCACCCAGGCTCTTCCTATCCCACAGACAGGCTGCCCACAGCCAGTGGGCTTTAAGAGCTCTCTGCCACAGCCACTGCCCTTCAGAAAACTGCCCTCTGTCACATGAGCATTTTGTTCTTAAATCCAAATCTCACATCAGCGAAAATTTCTTTCCCATGCCAAGCGCAAATAAATGAGAGAATAAACTGGAAATAAGATGTACCAATGGACATAGAAAGTTGTCAACAAAGTTAATGGTGAGGGAAGATCATTTTCAGGCTGGCAGTTTGCACATCCATGTTGAGCACCTGTATTTGCTTCTCTCTCTCCAAGCTCAGATCAGTCTCTTTCACAGTGCCTCAAATGCCTGAGACATGCCAGACTCCCATGGACCACAAGAAAATGTTGTGGGGTTTCCAAGGGTCTGGAAGAATCAACAGTTTGTTTTTTAAAATAATTAAACATCTTCTGAATCATGTGAAATCATCTTTGTATAGTTTCCTTGCAATAAGTTTTTCTTTATCTATGTATTATGCTTCCAAAACACTGAGTCTCTAATATTCAGGTAAATATGTTGCTACTTGTTTAGAGAGAAAGCAAAAGAAACTCTCCTTTTTGACAGCAATTTCAGTTCTTTATAATGAAAAATATGGTAAAATAGATTTCCCATTAAAATAACATGTAGGAAAATAAAGAAAATTAAGTACTAGCTTTTTAAATTAAAGAAATACTAATGTTTTTAAACAAACAGGACAAATATGAAAAGAAACCTTTCATTTCTTTTCTTTTCAAAAGGATTACATCTTATTATCTGGATAATTGTAGGATGGAGGTTTCTCTTTAGTGGCCCAGGTAGGCTGAGAAAGTAAGAGATATTTTTCTTCTTTATCAGGACTTCACCCAAAAGATGTAAGGTGTGTGCTTATATTTCAGGGTGAATAATAAAAAAAAAAGGTCAGGTTTTACTTATTTAGTTTAAATTGCCAGTTCTTCGGGATTTTGATTTGGATTTTAAATGCTATCTATTAACTGTGTTCATATCTGTACTCTGAATACATGGTGGTCATGAAACATCCTTTGAGCTGCTTCCGTTGACACAACACCCTGCTGGAGATTCGAGCCACCACTCAGTATAGAACACTTTCTACTGAAATGCCCCCTCATATCCTCACAACCCCGTGCTTTCCTAGCCCTTGATTAATAATCATATTTTGTACTATTTGAGAGCTTTAATGTGTTCAGGTAGGACTCTAGATGCCACTCTAAACCAGTTTTCTTTAATATGGAAAATCTGAAAGAAAAAAAATTAAAAAAATAACAACAACTTTATTTGATTGAACTCTTTATCTGGATGACTTCAAATACTTTGACATCTATCTATATTTTTATTTGGTAAATGAATCAAGAATAATTAAATTGGAATGGTAACATCTGTGACCAATCAATGGACTTGCAGTAAAATTAAAATGGTATTTCTTTCTCCTGAAATCCACTTTTTTTCATCTGATGCCATTCATTGAGATCAGATGCATTTCACTTTAGCTGTGTCAGATCTTGGAATTACATAAGTAATAAAGTCCTGAAGGCCAATGCCATGGGAACAATGGAATGCGTAACAATATAATTGGCAGTGAAATCTTTATTTAATGTGTGGCATTTTAACATTTTAAATGTGATGATTTTTAAACCTCTTTGTTTAAACCTTGCCAGGTTCTATGGCTGCTGAGTTTTAAACTTGTGCCATTTCATCTTAGCTGATGCCTTTTTCTAATTTTTTTTCTTGTTTCTGACTTTGGAAATTATTATAAAAGAAACATGAAGGAGACAAGTGAGGTAGTATAAATGGATAAAACAGTCTAAACTGTGCTTAGCAAATGTTAAGCAGAGCCAACAACTTCTTAAACTTGATAGTCTCTTAATCATTTGCAGCAAACAGAAAGAAATTTTCTTGTTTCAAAAGCTACCATGGTATTTGATAGCAACAATTTTATTGCTGGGATTACTTGAGGTCTAGCACTTTTTAAATGAAAATGTTACTTTGCAAGGAGAGAAAAATTCTAGGTCAGTTCAACAAATTTCAGTTCGACTCACTCTAGTAAGTGACAGATAAAGCTTTTTATACTGTTCCCTTTTCATAAGATCATAAGGTAGTTTGATTTGGAAGGGACCTTTAAATATCACATAGTCCAGCCCCTTGCAGTGAGCAGGGACATCTTCAACTACATTAGGCTGCTCAGAGCCACTTCCAAGCTGACCTTGTATGTTTGCATGGATGGGGCATTCATCATCTCTTCAGGCTACCTGCTCCAGTGTTTCACCATCCTCATTACAAAAATCTTCTTCCTTATATCGAATCTAAATGGATGTCCTTCTAGTTTGAAACCATTGCATCTTGTCCTGTCACAAGAGGCCCTGCTAAAAAGTCTGTAGGCACTGGAAGGCTGCAATAAGTACTACTTTGAGCCTTTTCTTCTCCAGTATGAATGACAGCTCTCTTAGATACCTCTCTCCACATGCCTGTCTTCATAGGAGATGTGCTCCAGCCTTCTGATCAACTTCGTGACTCCTTCTCAACCCAGTCCTACACTTCATATTTCCAACATTAAACCCAAAGCTACACTAAGCCAGTGTCAAGGGGATGCTGCTAAGGATATGACAGGAAAGGCGGGAAGCTTAAAGATAAAGAGGATCCCTCTGTCAGAAGGCTGTGGCACAGGGACAAGAGCCCAAATATGGCAAAAACCTTTAGAAATCAGTGCTAGGAATCTCTAGAGAAGCCAGATGGGGTTTGTAGGCAGACGAACTTAAGTAGAATCACCACACACATGGAGATTCTGAAAGAAAATGTTTCATCCCACATAACTCTGAGTAGTTGCTGTTAGAAGCAAAGGGCTACCACTAACTGGCACTGCCTCTGCCCTTACCTTTCCAATGACCTGGCCACAGCTCTGTTAAAAGAGATGGAACCTTCAACAGTGGCTTTAGATAAGGAGGACAAATGATATCAACGGCTTAAGCAGTGGTCTGATCCTATAAGAGGACTTTGCTGGTGTTGCTCATAGCTCTTGGGGTCATTAAATTGCTCCTAAGCTGTGAATTGGCACATTCCACAGAGCAAGGAAAAAAAGACAGCAGAATGGGCAGAGAAAACACACAGGCAGAGAAAATGGCACATCTGGCACTAAGATGTGCAGGGACCCTTCAGGCAGGGGTTGCAATAAGGGTTGCAATATTTTTTCCTGATGAGGAACCCTTAGAGTAGCCCAGAATCAAAATGCAGAAGGAGTTTCCCCTGAGCCACACATGTAAGGGCAGAGAGGCACATTACAGGTAACTGCACATGAGCTGTGCAGTTCATTCCCCCGCTGGTTTGCTTGTGTGAGAGTATTCCCTCAGATCCACACACAGCCATCCCCAGGAAATGCACCCATCCGTTCACCTGGGCAAATGCACCTGGGCTTTTCCATGCACTGACTAAGCATTTGCCTTCAGAAGAACATGAACCTGTCCTTTGCCCTCCTGACTTTTCTTCTGTCTTACCTTGGGGCCTGACGATTATTCCTGTTTGTCCACTGCTTTCATTCCACCTATCTTTGCAGACCCAGAAAAAAAAAATGGCAGTGGGGTTGCATTCAGAGAAGCTACAAGAATTTTCAATTCCATCAAATGGGATTAACCTTAACTGAGTGGTTGTTTTATTGAAGCAAGGTCCAATACTTAAAACTGTGCCAACTTTACCAAATGAACAGTTTAACAGACCCCCATAAACCTGGCTTTTTATCAGCTGCCCAATAGATTTAACATACTTTTTGTCTGAGAGCAAAACAGATATCAACACATCTCAGTTAATGAGGTGAGCCTTTTTCAGACTGGAAACATATAATTTGCTGTAGTTCAACATTCTCTGGGTCCACTTCTTGCCTCCCTCTGGCTGAAATGCATTATCTAGCTCATAGTAGGTGAGGAAAGGACAGTCCTTGAGGATAAACTGGGGAGCAGAGGAGTAACACAATGTATTTTGGAGAAAAAAAAGGAAGATCAGACTCTGGGTTTCCCTATGGAATCAAAATAAAGCTTGGGATTTTCAGATACCTGTAAGGCAGCCTTTAAGATTTGGAAAGGATGGAGGCTTTTTCTGGGAGGCAGAGGAGATGGAAGTAGTTCTTCAACTGTAAGAATCTACTAAGAATTGCAAGAGAGTAGAGAGCAGGAGTGTGGAAAAGGGTGTGATAGGGAACATGGAGATTCATACTTAAACCATTTCATGCAGTCTACCTCATCCAGTACTCTGAGATAACTCAGTTTGAAGAGGTTCTGTGTTTTAGTTTAAGTGTTTGTATTCTAATAAAATATTGCTTTAGAAACTGGAAACATTTCAGTATTTCTTGGTGCACTCACTCTCCAGAGACAGTGGGGCAATTCTGCCTCCAAGTCCTGGCCAGCTTGAGGCCCTGCTGCAAATAAATGCAGGGGGACAATATGGCAGAACTACTAGCAACACCAGAAAGATGAAAAGAAATCAGATCTGAAGGCTGGAGCTACACAGAAATTTGGAGATTGAGGGCTACTCTCTGTGCTGGGTCTCAGATATTTCTTTTTCACTCATCTATCTTGTACTGCCAGACTTTGAGAATATTCTGTGTCTTTCAGGGGTTTTTCTGTGCATTACAAGCAAGCCATAGCTATTTCTGCATACCCAGAAACCTCAGATCCATTTGATGTTCATGCACGGGAAAATTGTACCACATGATTGCGAGGCATTCATTAGAGCTGTGCAGTTTCCAGAAAAAGCTGGGTGGACTTATGGCACATGCATGTATCAATGACACAGCACTTCCGTATTATTTGCAGTGCTTCCAAAAAGCACTGGATCTCCAGCACATACTCTGCAATACAGATTTGCACATGTAGAGCCAGTTGGACTTGTCCAGAGAGGTTGAACTTCCTGAGCATTTGCAGACCACAAGGAAAGCATTTGCTGCTGCTCCCCTTGGATTTGCAGTGCATACATAATATGGTGCATGTGTTCATATTTCCATGTGGGAACACCTGGGCAGAGCTATGGGGGCAATAAACAAGTGTTCAAGGCAGTGGAAAATTAATGGAGGAATATCAGGTATAAATAAGCAAATCAGATATAAAATATAAAATAAGCAAATCAGAAGTAAAAGTTGTGACAAATGGCAGTTTGGTGGGTGTGGGACATTTAACTGTGGCAGTGGCAGTGCTCAGCACTGTGTGGGGTCTCCTTGGGAGCACTCAGGGCTTTTAGTACCATGGGGAAGGAAAGAAAAGGCTTCAATGACATTCTGCAGGAACAACAGATCTATCAGAGGTTCAAGTGAACACAGAGGGAAAATTCTTGTGTTCTTAGCTCAGTATACTGATGGACTATAGTGTGGGACATTTTAGCACACTGGTTTTGCCGGAGGTCTTGGGAGGGTCTTACTTTTGTTTTGCTTGCATTTAGGAAATAGCAACAGAATTGTTATTCCTGGTGCCATACGTGCAAGCAGCAGGTTTCCTAGGGTGCTGCTGAGGGATGCACTGGGACCCATGGAAAACACATACACATGAATGTGAAACTGCAGAGAGCCCACTGGAGAGACTCCAACAACTGCAGACTCCTGGAGGCACAGAAAACGCATTTCAGTCTGCTCCACATGTCAAATTCACTCTTGATGGCATAGGCAGGTGAGCAGTTCCACTGTATCACAGAATACTCTGAGTTGGAAGGAACCCACAAGGATCACCAACTCCAACTCTTAAACATATGTGCAAAGCAGATTAAAAGATCAGTTTAATAATTTTTATGAAAAGTAGTCACTGCATATGGCAAAGTAATTTTCAAGTCTAGTGTCTCAACCACTCGTTTTTTAGTATCCTGAAGGGAATTAGAGCAATAGGACTAATTGCCTAACAAATTGCCTTTGTAGACCAAAGCCTTTTTTAAATGCTATAAGACCAGAAAAGTTTTATTTTCTTGCTCTTCTATAACCAAAGGTGTCCAAACTAATATTTTTTTAAAAACTTTGGCATTATAAGTGCATCTTAGCCCAAGCTTTTCTTTACCAAGTCATAGCTCTAAGCCAATTCTCATGTCCAAGTTATAAAAAGTCCTTGAAAACAGCAACTTCTTGTGGAAAAAAGTTTTGATGATGTAAATGTGCCACTCTAATAGCACAAAATATCTGTTTTTTCTATACACTGAACCTCACTGCAATCTTTCTGTGAGGAATTTATATTGCTAGAATAGAATTTCCCAGTGGAATGTATATTCTTTATGGTATTGATGAATTAACCGCCCCCATTTTCTTCAGATAGGAAATTTTTATTCTTGAGTGCCTAATATTCTGAACAATCTTCTAAATACTGCACATCAAGTATTGAACACTGATGTCTTATTTCTAGTAAAAGTTAATAGCAATTATGTTAAAATTGGATTAAACTTCTTTTTAGCATTTCTTTCAAAAAAGCTTCCCTGCATAGCAGAGCACACACTTTCCCCAGTCTTGGCATTCTGCTCCTTGGCTGTCGTCATTCCATCTGAAGCATTTACTTTGAAATGCCTGCCAAATATTTTTGCCCCGGTACCACAATAACAGTGCAGCAATGTGGGAGTGATTCAGCTCTGTGCGTTTACAATGAGAGCAGAGAAACAGGCACAGGGAATTCGTCTATGAGCTGGGTTCTCCTAGTGATATCCAAATCCTAAGCAGATCTGCTAAACCTCGCTAAAGGTCATGCTTGCATTTTTCTAAGTTACTGCTTCTTCTGATAAACAAGACAGCTTGGATGTGAGTTGTTTGGGCTTTCCTGTCCACTTAACTTTCAGAAATTAAACTCAAAATAAGTACATTTTAGATAGAGCAGCATTAGGCTATGTCTTCATTTGTGCTAATCTGCAGAGCTCCCGTGAGAAAAGAGGAGCTCCCCTGATTCAGAGCAGCTGACTCCATGGTCCTTTCTGTAGGTACTTATATCTTGCAGAGTTGCTGAGGGTGTTTGGGCAGTGCACGGCCTGTCCATGTGTTTTCTTTGGGAGAATGTGAAGCACACCACAAGACCTGCTGTTAAACTTTAACACTGAGGTACAGGGAGCATTTTGCAACTGTCAGGATCTCCAGACTTCAGCTCGTTCGGATCCTGGCTGCCTTGTAAATCTTCCGTGCCCCACTTCAATGGAGATAAGAGGGATTGTATGCTTGAGGTTTAGTTGAGAGAGACCACCCAAGTCATAGCTCATTTCACTTCTCCTGACCTCCTCTGATATGCCCATCAAAGCAGCAATTAAAATTTGTGTACAGCAAATGTGTTCCTTCAACCTGCTTTTTATCTGGCTCTACAAATTCTTGAGACCTGAGTAAGCAGCTGAAAATTTTAAAAACAAGAATGAGTAAATGTAAAGACAGATTTCTCCAACCCCCCCTCTGCCTTTTCTGGAGCAGGATGATCTGTTTACCTTTCCAAAAGAGCTGTCAGCAGAGTGGTCATCAAGAAATATGAATTCACAAGTGGTGCACTCCTAGGAAAACAAGTACATGTAGAAACTTGTTCCTTCTATTTTCAAGATTTATTTTCCTTTGCTATTTGAGTTTGGCAGCAGACTTTCTTTTTTAGTTCCAGTGCAGCCTTATAATAGATGCATAGTAGGCTGCTTTAGTAGGTGAGGCTGAACCTGCAAATATTTTACTCACCTGTTTTGCTGCAGTTGTACAAGCACATAGGTCAGGAAAGTCAAGTAAGTGAATAAAAGAGGCACCATGATGCATTCAGTTCAGTTCATTCATGTGCTGCTACATGTATAAACAACAGAAATTCTGCTGTACCCTTTAAACAGTCTCCTGTTTTATTCTCCTGTGAACTTGATGCTACTGGTGTCTTTTCATCACCAGGTTAGTCATACTAGCCCCAATGGATAGTTTACAGAAAACTGAGAAGACAAAGTGTTTTTTAGGGGACCTAAAATTTACTCTTGATTGGGGGCATTGTGTTGCAGCTGGAATACATGGACATACTCCACCCAGCAGGAACCAATTGCTCCATTCAGAGCACTCCAGAGCCAGGACTGCCAAATGTCGCCAGGGAGGAGGTTGTGCAGATGGTGAGCAGCTGGGGCTCAGGAGAGTGTGTTGTCCATAACCTCTTCCCTTCAGCCCCAACCATTGTCTCTGCGTACAAGACAACATGCACAAGTACTCATCCTTCCTCAGACGCAGCTTGTGGGGCTGTGATATGCGGTGCAATTCCTTACGTGGGCTTTCTGAATTTGGTTCTAAATATATTTGCCCTTTCCTGTAGGTTTGGGCCTTACAGGCTTGTACAACACATACACCCATACAGAGAAATGCAACAGAAACCTCTTGCTTCTGCAGCGTTTTGGGGTTTGCACACCCACACAGGGCCTTTATTTAGCTTGGTCTGTAATCTTTGGGTATGGGATGTTCTTACTAAATCATCTTGATGTCTAGGAGACGTGCACTGGAGGAAATCCAAACACAACTGCCCTGTTCCCTGGAGCTGGACAGAGCCATGCTCACATGTACCAGGAACTTGTGTCGGTCTGTGTCAGGGATGCATAGCATTCTCCACATAGCACCACAGTCTCCTATGCCTTTTGCAAAGAAAGACATCAGTGAAGAACATGAATAAAGTCATGTGCCTTTTGACTGGTCATTGTGTGGAGGAAAGGAATGAAAAGTCTTTGGAC
This sequence comes from Prinia subflava, assembly GCF_021018805.1. Taxonomy (NCBI): domain Eukaryota; kingdom Metazoa; phylum Chordata; class Aves; order Passeriformes; family Cisticolidae; genus Prinia; species Prinia subflava. The sequence goes on from NC_086249.1 coordinate 35,913,840, forward strand.
ATTTCCCTGTTTCACGAGCAAACACAGAGCTCTGTCTTTACAGACATCTGTGAAGAGCCTTTAGCATCCCCACAGCCCAGCCCCACTGGAGTCAGGTGAACTGTACTTCCTTTCATGTGGACCAGGCCCTTAAAGGTGATGCAGTCCTGAATGCCTCTGTGTCTGCCTGTAAGTGAGCATATATTTGTGCTAATCATATGATCACAGCAGCACAAAGCTGCCTCTGCCAATATGCTCTCACCAATGTCGTGGTGGACACCAGTCATGCTTACAGCAGAAGGAGCTGCTCTCTAATACACTGCAGGCATTGGACAGTTTTTTTTTTTCTTTCTGGGAATTTGTATAACTGCTCTCATGTTAGTGTTTGGTATCTTCTGGGAGGCTAGCAAAGTCAAACAGTTACTTGATTTATCTCTCTTCATTCTCTCCAGGTGAAAAAGAAATGAGGGGAAATTGCTTCAGAGGTGTTCAGGTGGAAATCAGAGATAGATCAGAACAAACAGGAGACAGGAGAATGAACAATCTGTGCAAATGGTTGCTCTGGAGAAAAGTTGGGTTCCTGTGCTCCACAATTGTTTTTGCAGGTGAGATATTTCCCTTCTAAAGCTGAGGAAGTCTAAAGTCTGAATGGGTTTGAAAGACACAAATCTGCCTTTGAATTCTATTGGTATTATCATGGAATCATTTTACATAATTGACACCTTTTACGTAAAAAAAATATTTGGAAGATATTTTGTTTATACTGTAGCTAAAACCTACCTGAGTTGTCTAGTCCCACTGAGCCATACCATATATTCATCAATGCATAGTTCTCTTGCATTTCAGCATTTGTTATGAAAACCAAAATTCTTACTCTGAGTTATTTATGCTGGCAGTGCTTCAAAGGAAGCAACTGCTTTACTTCATGCCAATCTCTGTAGCAGTGGGGAAGAATACCTCTCCTAAGATCATTTATATCTTGTTAACCTTTCCATGCAGATTTGTCTGAACACATTTTTTTCCTTTAGTGCATACCTGCAATGACAGAAACTTGTTTGATAAAACACTGATATAAGAAGTTATATATTGTTGTTTAGTGAAAATAAATATACCTGTGAATCCAAACACCTTTTATTTTCTTTCTTCACTTGTTGACAAAACAAATACGAGAATTTCCAACATGCAGAAATATAACATCCTACTCCTAGCATGGAAGGGTGGTCATCACCCTGTGTTTCTACAAGGGTTGAAAATGAAGGGCTCATCATCTAAACAAAGTGAGCATTAGCCAAAACAACACTTTATTCTGGTGAGGGTAGAGCCAAATCTGCTAATTTTATATCTAACTCCTGCACTTATTTCTCAGAAATTTTACCATAAACACACGCAGGTCTTCCACTCTGGGCTATGCCTTAACTTGTAGTATAATCAAGACATTCACAAGACCAGGTAAGTTATTGCCATCACTCCCACTTATCTGCTCTTTTAATTGCTTCCAGAAAAGGTTCAGGACTTACTGTTTGTTTTGCAGAATGAAAGCATCAGACATGGCTTTGTGGGAGCCAAAATGCTGGGACCACAGCCATGCCATGGTGTGGAGAAGGGTGTGCTCTGCTGAGCAGGGACTTCTCCAGGCAGTAGGGGAGGCTGAGCTACTGCACCAAGCTCATCCGTGCTGCACTCACCCTCTGCCAAGGGAAATCAAAGCATGGCAAGATGCTGCCAGCAGTGATATGAAAATGGAAACCATTCTCATAAGTACGGGAAGATGCTGATATAATCACTGTACTGCATGTGACAGTGTGTGGTGACATTACAGCAGTCCAGGTCTGAAGCACACAGGTATATTCCAGTTACTGAAAATGGAAGGTGGCATACCATAAGCAGCAGTTCACTAAACACCTTGTTACGTGGAAAATAAGTCTGAGATGTAGTGCTCAGAAAAGCTCCAGATTACAGTATTTGTGTAATGACTCTCTTGCAACACACCCAATTTTGTTCAGGTAAGATCAAGCCACACTTACCTGTGCAGGATTTCTTCCTGGAACAGATATATGTTTATATCTTAAGACAGAGATTAGGTATCATTTCCCTGAAGTTAAACAAATACAGCATGAACCATTCCCCCCCCAGTTTTTAGTATAGAAAGGCTGTATTTAAGTTAGTAACCAATGCCATGGGACAAGCCTCTGTTAGGCCTGGTGTTGAGACTACCCCATGTATCTTCTAATGTGACTTGTGGTGGTGTGGATGGTTGGACTTTCCCTATTTCGTATGTTAAATCCTAGTTGGACTCTCCAGAGAAAGTTGGACAGTGTAAGCATGGACAAGCAGGTGCTGTGAAGGACTGTGTCAAGGAAAAGAAGGACAGACGAGGGAGAGGATTTAAAGAGAGACTTGAGAAAGAAGGAGAGGGTGCTGAAAGAAGGATATAGGAAAGAGGGTTTTGAGACAGAGTAAAGATGAAAGACATATGGGTGGTTTACCAAGTGGAATGGATTTAGATGTGTGAAAAAGTTAAAAGGCTGGTGGGTCCTATACTGTATGTTCTGTACAATGCTGTATGTTCTGTACACCCCCCCCTTAATTGAAATTCAGAAGTTGCTACATCCTCCCTACAAGCCCCTATTCTTAGCTCCCCTTGGTTACATGTTTCCTTCCCCCCTTTTCCCGCCACAGTGTTCTCCCTCCCCTACTCCTCAATTGGTCCAAGGCTTGCAACCCCTCCCCTTAACAGCGATAAGTTTCCATTGGTTGCCACAAAGAGGGACTCCCATTTCTCCTCCCCTACCCCGAGAGCTTATAAGCTGGTGCATTTCTTTGTTCTGTATCCAGTTCAGGCTGGGACAGTGCTCGGTTGGATTAAAGTTGTGGTTCCACTGTCTGGCTGGCTGGATCCTCCTTTCTCGCTCTCAGCGCGTCGCTTAAGTTATCCTACTGCCGTTCAGGCCTCTCCCAGGGCCAAGAACCCACAGGGCTGACCCCTTCATTCCGCTGAGGGGCGGCTCAAATTACGCTTGCTCCGGTGCCTGGGCTGGCTCGGGGTGAAGCCAAGGGGCTTCAGTGGCGGCACCGCGACAGTGACTTACTTCAGTATAGTGTTAATCTGATCCCATAGACCCAAGTGCAACTGTACTGTGTCCGGTGGGCCAAAATGCAGTAAATAGGAATGACTGGGAGTTCTGCTTTGAAAGAACCCTTCTGATCTGAATTAAAATTCCAATGCCCTGTAGTTTTAGCATAGGTAGAACCCGAATCTGATACGTTCCCTTCCTCTGTCTCTGACCAAAGTACACTAGATTCTTCAGAGGAACAAATACACATCTAAGAGCAACTGCAATACCCTTGTTTTGGAAGGCATTTGTGGGTCATCACATAAGTCACTCAACAAGGGTGTCAGAAGTACGACTGTGTGTTGTGAGAGATTGCTTCTTCTGCAGAAATAGAAAAAGTACTAACAGACTCCTGTCTCTGTCATTTAGAGTTTGCTGAACATGAATAGATGCAATTTCTGCAAATCTGGTACAACAGCAAGTGATGAAGACTTAGAATTTATGCATATCTGTAATATGTACACAATAGAAGGTAATAATGAAAGATAATAAAATATAATTAAACACCCCCATTGTTACACAAATAAGGTCATTCTGCTATCATATGTTTTGAGTTACTTTTTCATTTATGTATTTTCTGTTACTGGTTATGTTCTCTTAAACGTCCCTGACTTATTTTCCTGCATCAACTTCATCCTTCTTTTGCTTGGCAGAGATTGTTGTTTATCCAGCTTACCATTGGGGGCATTAAAATGACTTATTTATTTTTTTACATAAACAGCGTAAGTGCTGCCAGCACAATTTCTTGGAAAAGTGCTAGACTTAGCCTCGTTCTGTACAGTAGCCAAGCAGGGCACATTGTTAGTACTCTGTGAACAATGGGTATTATTGTTATATTACCTTGGTTTCATTTCTTGGGGGAGAAGAGAAAGATTGGTGGATTTAGTTGGAGATAAAGTAAATAATAGGCACATGCCCAATCTGGATTTCACTGAGAGCAGCTGAATAACTCCAGTTAACATCATTGGGAATGAGGTTAAGCTGTTAGGATTACGTCTGTTTCACCAGCTGTAGTCATCCATATGTTAGATTTCTAACCTCACCATCAGGCTCTCCACGTCAGTGGAGGGAAGCTGTAACCTCCGGAGGCACCACTGGTCCATCCATGGGTGCCCAGGAAGTGTGTGATAAATTGGCCTCCTTTGCTGACTGTGTCATTCTGCTTTCAAGATTGTTAATGCTACAACTCTTTTTACTGGAGTGTCTTGAGCTATGAATATCTCACAGTGGTATTTTGAACACAGTTTCTGCTACAGCTTGGGCAGCACTTTCAAAGCCCACACATGAGCAACACTGGCTCTGCTCACGAAGGGAAGCACTCAGGAGAAATACCTGAGCTCCAGGTGAATGGTTTAACTCTGGAGCTTGGTTTAGCACACAATGTGCCTGACTTAATTAGCCTGAAATAGTCAGTTCTAATCACCATATCCCTTAGTATCAGTATTGCTCACAGGCTTGAGGGTTATTGTTTCCATGTAACTTTTCCTCCATGGCTGAAAGCTTCATGCAGAGGTTTTGCACCTAATCTTCTATCTGTAACAGCTGCAAAAATCACCCAAAAATACTGCACCTGAATGATGGAGTCTTTCAAGGACATATTTCTCTTCATCTGGAGGATTTACTAAATGATGTTCACATGGCTTAAATGCTGAGGTGAATGGAGGTGCCTCTGGAAGGACATACCTTCCTCTGGCCTATGCTGAAAATACTTTTTTTCTGTTGGATTTCTCTGCTAACTAGGAGAAATTCTGATATATTAGAGATTATCATTATGGGCTTTTTCTACCACTATTAAAAGTAGAATTGGTGTGCAATCATCAAATTTAATGTATTTAATGCTTTTAAGGAAGCCTCAGATTATCTGCCATGTTCCCATTTCTGGAAGGGTGAGAACTGAGAATAGATGCACTGACAATCAGTTCTATCTGAACTAACGGCTAGGTTTTGGGGCTTGGACAGTGGCAGAATGGATCTTGATGGCTTCATCCTACTATAAACTGCAAACTCTTGTACTGATGCCCTTAGCAGATCTGTCTGAATCACCTTCACTGATGTGGCAGACCTAAGCTAGGTTTTCATGGACAGGAATGCAAGGAGCACAGCAGATAAGCAGGGTCGTACCAAGTTGTACCAGCTCAGACACAATGTGGTTTATTTAAGCTTTGAAGAAGTCAAGCTAAGAGCAGCTCAATATAATTTCAGTTTTAATGCGAATTCAGATCACCAGAAGTTTGGAGCAGCTTTTTTCAATCATAACTGAAAATCAGTGCAGCTCTGACAATAGACAACATATGAGTGAGGAAACTGCATCTTGCAGATCATGAAAATGTGGTAGAAAGAATTTTCCGCCAGAGACAAGGGGACAGCTGATATCTAGAGCAAGACAAAAAGTCTCTAGGGTTAACAAGAAAAAAAATTTGAAAGCATTCCAAAACATTTCACCAAAGAAAGTCCAAGTGTTAGTGACACAAGTTAATGTTGTTGCTAAGTGCTTGACTGGCAGGTAGTCAGATACTTGCAAGTTTAGTGTGGCTTAAGAGCTTACTTAAAAGCAAATAGAAGCTTGAAATGAGGCAATTCCAGTTCCCTGTTCTGGAAGAAATATGGGAACTGCTGTGAGCTGTGAAGACACCTCTATTTAACCCCATGTCTGTCTTCAGCAGTGGCCAGTGGCAGATGCTTTGGAAAAGAAAAGAAATAAGGCATGCATGGAGCATTCATTCCCCTCCTATAATCCGCAGATCCTGGCAGTCAACAGTTTAGGGACTTCCTAGTGCCAGACATTGCATCTGGACCATTGTTTTTAATAGTCACCAGTGGACCTATATTCCATAAATTTGACTAATCTTTTTTTTGTATCCATTTATACTTTTGGCCTCTGCAGTATCCTATGGCAACGAACCCTTGGGCTGAATTATGCTGTGTGTTAGAAAGAAGTCTCTTTTTTCTGTTTTGAACTTGGTTCTCAGTAATTTTGCTGGGTGTCCCAGTTCCTGCACAGTTAAAAATAGTGAATGACTGTCCCTTGCTCAGACTCTGAAGGCTGGGTTATTTTAGAGATCAGAGATCCACAGTTTCGCTTAATGAAGCAGAAAATGCTTTTTCCCCAAAAACTGCTCTGTATCCCTGTTGCCCTCTCTTTTGTACACTACTTCAATCAGGGTCCAACTACAGGATTTAAAATATGAGTATACCATATTATACTACTTCTCCTATATTTGGCCTATTTATAAACTCAGTTTTGTGGACTGTGTTCACATATGCCTGAAAAGAAAAATCTTTGCAAAACTCAGTACAGTTATCACTTACAAGAGCTGATAAGATGTATCCCCAGTGCAGTGGATAGATCATAGGAAGATTTAGGTTGGAAAAGGTCCCTAAGATCCTTGAGTCCAACCATAAATGTAACAGTCAGTGTTAAGCCCACCACTAAATCATGTCCCTAAGTGCCTCATCTACATGTCTTTTAAATACCACCAGAAATGGTCACTCCTCCACTTCCCTGGGCAGCCTGTTCCAATGGCAACCCTTCCAGAGAAGAAATATTCCCTAAAATCTAAATCAAACTTGAGGTTTTTTTCCTTTTGCCCTGTCATTTGTTAGTGGAGACAAAGGAAGGAGTGAAATGGTTCTTGTTTCAGGACATCTGGAACTGTCATTACAGTCTCTGCAGGAATGCAGGGGCCACCTGCAGCTGGGCTTCCTATCTCCCCAGCAGTTTTGGGGCCACCACCACAGTGGTCATGGTAGTGGGGAAGCTGGAGAAGAGCACAGTTGATTGCATAGCACAAACATGCTTGTACAGAGCCACCATAAGAGAAGGTTGTGAAGGGTCTTCCAAAAGGATCAGTTCTTCCCCTCTTATCTCTGTCTGCAGAGAGCTCTTTCACTGCCCTGTGAGGGAAGGGTGAAGGAGAAGCCCTGGCTTCAGAGTCCAGCTACAGTTAGATGAGAAGCAATGCTCTTTTCCATGGCCTCCTTTTAAAAGTATTGTTACAGCTGCTAGTTTGTGCTTTTTTGTCTGTGAGAAATCCCTGGTTCTTGCCCTCCCCACAGCACTTCCCACTTTGCAGTGGGAAGCTCCTCTGAAGAGCAGACAGGCTTTCCTGAGCATCTCAGCCCAGTGAAGAGAAAAACAGACAATTTCCAGGCAACTCTTGATTTATGAGCACTTACCCAGCTAAGGTGATTAGCCCAAAATGTTGACCTAAAGCCACCAGTGGGAGGCAGCTCCACTGCTGTTGTAATTGGGCTTACCTCATACCCTCAGATCAGTAACTGATTTATCACCACAGCAGTTCTGCTCTAAAGTATTGAGCCTAAATGTTCTTCTGCTTCCCTGGTGGAGAAATCACAAGGAGATACAGTTTTAGAGCCAATTTTTCAGAGGCAGATTCCAACTGTTTTCATCTCTTTTAGCCCTCAAGGTTTTGCGTGCATTACAATTGAAAAGGGCGAAAGCTCCAAAATCAGGAAGGCTGCTTCATTAAGAACAAAAAATCTAGGTGCCTGCTGATGGACCAGATCCCCCTCCCATTAATATTCCGCTCTGCAGCCACTGAACACTATTCATGAGTTATCCAAGAGTGTTGGACATCAAGAGCAAATATCTGCACCATAATCTGTAAAGGAGAAAAGCATGTTAGGGACCTACAGTAGATGCTCTGTGGCCGGGGTCACTGGGAAAAGCTGGTCTGGCTTGGTGCATTAAACCCCAATTAGGCCGCTGAGGTTTAAACATGCATGTACATGTTTTGCTGAATCAGAGACCCATTGCATAAAAATGAAATTTCTTATTCTGAATTTTGAATGTACACATATTTTGGCACCAGAAAGGGAGCATGCAAAGAGTTAGAGTCACAAATCTGCAGGGTATCTCAAGGCCCTTGTGAAATATGGCCCTGGATTTTGGCAGCTGACTTTGGCTTCATAGCCAGACGGTGAAGAAAAATATATTCAAATTTCTATAGTAAACATATCTAGCAGACCTTAACTTCAGCAGTGAGTCTGTTACCAGTTGCATTCAAAAATTGCATTTTTAATCTGTTATGTAATTTGCTGTCATTTAAAACCTTTTCTGCTCTGTTAAAAAAGTGTGTGTTAGTATGAACTGCAGAACTTGCTCTTGAAATGACAATATTTGGTTTTAATCCTCACATTCCTCTGACCAAGTTTGTACATACTTCCTCATCTCTAAAAAGGATCTAACCTTCATGTTTAGCGGCACTGAATTTGAAACAAAAAAGAAAATTGTTGCACATGAAAATCAAGCCTGTATAACTGTGAAGGACTTTTTTGATGGTCACTGCACTGTAGTTGGGCAGGTTGCTGCTTAACTGTAGAGCAGTAAGACTTCACAAGAACTGCTTTGCTTCTATTTTAGTTTGCAATAACTTAACGAAATAAAACTGGACCAGTGCCATAACATTTAAGGAACTATGTTTTGAAGCCTCCTTCACACCAGTGTAATTTTCTGTGACATGTAGCACATGTCTCAGAAGCACGTTCAGAGATAAACCATTGAAATGGCCAGCTACAACTGCACTGCAGCCTTGCACTGAGGATGCCATGCCAACATTCACTGGATTCCCCACCAGCTATGGGAGACAGGACAGTGAATGGCCAACAGAGGAAGCATTTTGGAGGTTTGCTTTCAGCTGTATCTCTGTGGCTGAAGATCTCGTGTTCATACTTTTCTTCCCACATAAACATTGGAGAGATTTCTCCCACATTGTGGCCAGTTGTTACTGGGTAGTGGAATGTGGTACCGTTTTCACTTTGACTGGAAAGAGACTGGGAAGGCCCTTCACTGACACACCTGGTTGTGAATGTCCCATTTGGTTCAAAACTGCTTACATGGCACATTTCTTACACAATGAACAGCAAATATTGACCAAGGGCATTAGCCTGCCAGCTCCCAAACCATCAGTGGTACATCACTGTGCTCTCTTATTATTGCCTTCCTTTTGTGTAGCCAAATTTTAGCCACATGGTTGCCTGCAGGAAGATATTCTACATCCAGTGGCTGCAGTTGCCACTGTTTTAACTCCCTCAAAGCTTTCACTCACAGTCTGGTTTTGGTTGTGACACCTTCCTTTTTGCAGAAACTCCATGTAACACTGAAGACCTGCTCAGCTGCTGATCACAGTTGGGCTGGGACCCAAAATTAGAAGCTATTTGTAAAATGAGAAAGTTTGGGAAAGTTAGTGGCACCATGAATTATTCCAGGTTTAGAAGAATTTCCTCCAAACTCACAAACACCATATTGGATTGAGAATTAGCATGGGTAAAAATTTTCTAAAGAGAGTGAGATTCTGACTTTCTTCCTCTTGCTGATTTCTTCTCTTGAGATAAATCACTTGAGAATTTTTTTAAATCTTCCAGATGTGGAGCTATGAACACCTAACAAAACATACACAGTTTTGTTGTTTCTTGCTGCTGCACTGTTGACAAACAAGGAAGAAAAAAGGCATTAGGAAAGGCTCCAACTGGTTCTGCAAGGGCTCACGTTTGTACATTAAATCACTGCCTGACCTCTGGGGCTGCCTGCTGACCATCAGCTACGGAGTCAGCATCGAAAAACGCAAATGTTCAGATTACAAATAAAACCACCACGATCTTGGAAACCACTGTTTTTCTTTATTTCCTGGCAAATAAATGCATAGAGGCAGAAATAAGTCTTTAAATATAGTTTCATAGGCTAAGACTTACTTGTGGTACTCACTTTTCTGAGAATTCAGAATGGCATTTCTGGGAACCTTTTTTGTCCCTTTTTACCCACTAAAGCCTTGGTATTGTAAACTGATTCCCACTCTGCACTACACCATAACTTAAAGGGTGGCTCAAAGAAAACAGCAGTAGATCAATTTACATGCCTCAATACTATTGAAATTGCAAGGCCTTTGTTCTCAAGGGTTTTTTTTTTATTTCTAAAGAAACATATCTTTTTAGGATAATATTTTAAGGAAATGCTTTAAGCCACATTTTACTTGTCTCGTACATTAACTTGTATTTTTTTCTTTCAAAAATTGAACTGTGACTAAATTACAAACAATCCCCATTCTTCAATTCCCGTAAACACACCTTTTCAGACCAGTACATGCTATGAAGAAAGTGGAGGAGGAGGGGAAATTTGGTTAATTCCTGGGTAGATTGCAGGTGCATTTGTTTGTATTAAGAGAAATGTCTAACAGAATCCTCCTTTGTGACACACTATAGCAACTTTTCAATTTTCTCTCATTAGCTCGTAGTACTTCCTCCTCAATAAGGTACTATTGTGCTGCCTCTAACCTGATCTGGGAAACACTGTGGAGCTGTCAACTCATCAACCCTAGAAAATGGATAGTTAATCTTTTCAGGGGACTTGTTTCATTTCCTGTAGCTCATGTAAAATCCAAATATTTAGCTACAACAAACAGTGAATTCTTCACCCGGATTTCACTGATAAAGCAACAAAGATTATTACTTCTGAATTTTTTTTCTCCTTTTCTTTCTTTTCTTTTCTTCAGTTTGAAAATTAATGCCTCTAGGTGAATAGAGCCTCATTTTTAAAGTCACAATTTAGCACTTTTTTAAGATGGCATACAATTACATTTTCTGAGGTTTTTCGTTTGCATTGGGTTCAAAATGTTACCTCCTATTTTCTTTGGTGCTCTCAGATTTTTGGTTCTCACCCCTTGACAGGATGCACAAAGAACATTAAACTGCTCAGTCTTTCATGGGTTTAATCATGGGGATGAATGACGCTTCACAGAGGATCTGCCTTCCATAATTTCAAACATTGGGATATTTTTTCAAGGTCAGAATCCCACTGTCAAAAAGGCCCCATCACCATCCCTTATTGTCTTGCTGTGCTTTAAGATTGTCTTTTGTACTGTACTGTCGAGAAATATTTTGTCTTCTGGTTTACTCAATTGAACAAGAACAGATTCCACCTCAGAGATGCTGGAAAGCAGAGGCAGAGGCAAAATTGGAGGTTACCTCTGAAAGGCACTGTTTCCTGTTAAAAAAAAAAAAGAAAAAAGGCAGGAAAAAAAGCACAAATACTTATAAAATGTGACATGAAATCAAGCTGCAGTCTTGTGTGGTGCCAGTGACAATGGAGGTTTCACCTGTGGACTAGAAAGCACAAGTAGACAATGTTTTTAGAAAGTTGCATCAGAGCAGAAATTCCTGAAATTTTTAAGTGGCGGTACCTCCGTGCATTCATTTTATATCCCAACACACATCTCTGAATTCTAGGCTACTGCTCTGAAAAGTGGGTTACTGTTCAGGAATCTAGTGTGCAAAAGAGGACAATAGTAGAGGGAAAAGAAGCAGGAGAGAGAACTTAAAAAGAAAACAGTAGACAAAGTAGGATAAAATTTAAAGGGGTAACTATGGGGTAATAAAACAGATTTACCCCAGGTCAAGAAAGCAATTTTTTTCCCCTCAGAGTGACTATCACTCTAGAACATAACCTACACATTATCACAAAGAACAACAAGCTCCCAAGGTTTGGGCTGTAAATTAGCATTTGAACAATCTGGTAAGAGTGGGCTGGGTTCCTTCTGAGCTCACTCTGACAGTCCTCCCATAATATATTAATATAGTCATGATAGCCTGAAGATATAACTGTGATGGTACAAAACTTGATGTGCCCCCAGTGAGCTCTTAATCCTCCTGTTCCACAGTGTTCTCACTGCTCAAAAGCAGTGCAGTTTACTGTGCAAAGAAAACCCCTAGCACATTAATTTTACAGTACTGAATACCAAAGGAGCCATGATAGCTAACATTTATATTTTGTACCAAATAAATTTCCAATAACAAATGCTATTACAACAAATACCAAAGGAACTCAGAATTGCTAAGTTATTTTTGCATTGACTTTTGGAATATTCCATAATCCTTCCTTATATATCAGTTCAGAAACAGTGAAATCTCCTTTATCACAACCAGCTGACCCAATCTCAGCTGTTCTTTGAAAATAAAACCACATGTTTTCTTAGTTACTTCACTTGGAGATCCATTTAGTCCCTCTCCTCCAATAGCTCCTGTTGCCAAAACCTGCAGTTTTATGAAACAGCAGTAGAGGCTGCATAGCTGGACTCAAACCTGTCTTCCAGTTTCGTCTCTATGCCTCAAACAATCAGCCCAACAAGCCCATCTTCTGAAGTTTTGTCTGTTTTGCTATACACAGTTGCAGATTTTTTTTCCCATGGATGACTGATCTATTGGAGCAGAATGCATAGTGCGTCAAAATATTGTACCCTTCCCTTCTGGAATCCTTTCTTAACTTTTTTTGAGGGGTTGTCCTACCTTCAGAATGGTTTGGCCCACATGTTCTGGATGTGTTTTGTTTTGTTAGCCTCAATAAGAAGATATTGTGTTTGGGGAGGTTGTATTTAATAGAAACATCCGCCAGAAGAGAAAAAAAAGGAAAACCAGAAAAAACCAAACCAAACCAAACCAAACCAAACAAACAAACAAACAAACAAACAAAAACCAGAAAAAGAAAAAAGGAAAAAGGAAAAAAGAAAAGAAGAAAAAAAGAAAAAGAAAAAAAGAAAAAGAAGGAAAAAAAAGAAGCTGTCTCCAGGCTTTGGTGCAGCAATGACTTAGCTGACTAACAGGTAGAAGGACATGGTTCTGCAGGTAGAAGAAAGGCTCCTGGCCCAGGAAGTCTTTAAAGCTGTGAGAGGGAGAATGAGGTAGGAAGCAATGAGGGAAGGGGGTAGGAAGGCTGCCTGGCCATAGGCAGGGAGGAAGGTGAGGAGGATTAGCTCAAAGTACTGCTGTTTCAGGTCAGTTCTCTTGGTGTGTAAGAGTAGAGCACATACAGCATACAGGGACAGGGAACGCCATCACCTCTACCCCTCATAACCTGCTCAGCATCTGCAGGAGGTCATGAGATGAGCTGGGCAGTCAGTGCAGATGAAGCAGTGAGCTGACGCTCTACTGGTCACTCTTCTCCATCACTCACTACCAAGATGGTGCAGACCTTGTCATCAAGTACAGAGGAAATCAGCTGGTAACAAAAGGGCTACAATTGCCCGAGACTGAAGCAGCACAGAAATGAAGTTTGATGGGAAAGAAAAACACAGAGCAAGCTTGGTGAAAACATATTTCCTTCTCTGTTCATAATACTGGAACAAATTGGGTTTCCCTTCATGTGTTAAGCTCTTTCAATGCAGCACTTATGGTGTTTAAATCACTGCTTTGTGGGAAGACCTCATCCCAACTTTCTGAATGCAGAGACTTCAGACATTCAAACTTTATTTGAAGGGCTGCAGCAACAGTCAGGAAGATACTGATGTTTAGGCAAGTCCAGGCATACCTCCTCTAGGCAATCCAGTCTGGCACCAGCATGTCAGCTCAGCCCTCTTGCTTCTCACAGGATTTCAAATCAGAGCTCACCAGAGTCTCATGCCTTTCTTGTCAGTGAACACTGTGGTCTCAGTCATGCTTGACAGAACCTGCAGAGGATGAGCTGCAGCAGCCAAACTGACAGAGCAGCCTCGTGCCTGTGGTACAGCAACACACTCAAGCACATGGCCAAAGCAGGGCGGGGAGATCAGTGAGTGACTTTGGTTCAACATTCAAACTTCAGCCCATCAAACCTTTCCTGACTTCCCAGCTCACGGCTCTGGCTTACCCCACTGCAGCAGCCATGCAGCATCTCTTACTCAGAAGCAGAGGTTTTAGGAGAAAGGGAGAGGAAAGGGGGAAAACAGAGACCCCTAGAAGATCATGAGACCCCTGGAAACTACTAGACTCTGGAAAGGGCATTTTGCAGGTCTGGTATCCTGGCACAGATTTCACAAGGTAATGTTTGGGTGTTTCTCTAGTGATGTAACTGTACAGCAGCTCGCTCACTTCACGGAGATGTTGGAGGCATAGCAGAAGATCATATCAATGACCTTGTTTGACCTCTTTGTACCTTTCCACAGTCCCTCTATCTGTGATGTCATAGCATAGCATCCTTTAAAACAAGCTGCGTGCAAGATACAAGAAAACCTGCTGCAGTGCTTGCTGTTTGCTTTTTCTGTCTTTAACTTGAAGGCATCTGCATGGTTCTTGGAAGTCCCAAGAGATCTCTCTCCTCTGCTGCAGAGATGTCAATGTGATTACAAAGAGACTTGCAAGGTGGAGAATAAGAGAAAGTGAATTGTCCTTATACGGCACCTTGGGACAGAATGATGCTGAAAGCTGTGTACCTTCAACTATTCTCTTGGCAATGGTGCAATGATATGATAAGTTTAGTTTAAAGATGAGTGGTAATTCTGACGCCATGCATTTTTTTATCTGGAAAAAACAATTCATCAATACAGAAGCAATGTATGGGAAACATCTGTGGTATTCAAGAGCAGAGAAAATGTTTTATATTTTTTTCATTATGTAAATGTTACATTTTGACATTTTAAAGGAAAAAGAAATCTGTTCTCATGTTTGGAGAAACATTTTGTTTCAAATTATTACCTATAGTGATAGCTATGCATGCTGCTTATTAGATGGTCTAGAAAATTTTGAAATATTGTGAAGCTACTGAAGAAAAAACAAAACATAGAAATGGTTTATAAAGTTTCTTTGAGTAGTCTTTGCAAAGTTGAAGTTCATGAAGTTTTTCAACATCATGATTGTTCTTCCCACAGTGAAAGGAACTGTGAATGAAAAACTCAGACATCCATATGTGAAAAAACCATTTCCCACTATCTTTGAGAATGTCTGGGAAACATAAGGAAACCACTGACAATTAGTGGCCACGTAAAATAGCTTGCTCTTCCGCTTTATAATCATAAAATGCATTCATCTGGCAGCACTAGTTTTGAAGAGACTGGCTTAATGGATGCACGTGTGGCAGATGTTACATTTTCTACAGTAACTGTAAATTCATTCTGGGAATTGGCAGCACGGTCCCAGGCAATGCATGTGAGCATGCAATCCATTTTCATAGAGATGTCTGTTAAAGAAAAAGAACACGACTGCAAAAATAACCAAAGAAACAAACCAGCAACCTTCTCCTTGTTGCAACAGGCAATGCCACACCTGCCTTCCACTCTGTTTCCTACTCAGTGTTCTTCCTTTTCTGGATTCAAAGGCACTCATTTATTAGCTAGTTGCAAATAAACAAATTATTCTCCAATTTAGTTTTCTAGGGCAGACTAACACGTATTTTCAACAAAAAATTAATGCTTATAGTTTCTCTTGGCTTAAGTTGGCAGTGTGTTGTGGTATAGCAGTAATACCAGTACCTTTTATATTCTCATGCCAGGGTTTCATACCAAATGTTCATGATCATCTAAAAGGTTGCATCAGTATGGACAGTCTCTGGACACCTTCATTGTCCTGTCCTCTCTTTGTATCTTGCATTCCAGGTAAATATTTGCTTGCTCTTTGGAGTCTGAAATCTAGTGCTTTTCAGATTGTCCTCAACACCCGTGTGAAATAGACTGTAAATCTTTAATTTCCTCTTGCCTTTGTAAGCTCCACCACAGCAGTGAGATTTGACTGCAAACGTGCATCTTCTCTGGCTGCTTGGTTTATTTTTTACTGCATTAACCAGGTGATATCCTGGAAGGATTCCTACTGAGTGCTTGAGAGGTGTTGTTTCGTTCCACCTGCTGGGCTCTGGCCAGTGGGCCCAGCGGGGCTCAGCCTCGCACTGACTCAGCATTTGCAGTTTGTGCTTCCCCATAGCGGGAAAAATCGAGGTGGATGGAATCTAAGGGCTTCAGAATAAATTGTTCAGTAAAATGATGATAAAAAACCTGCATTAATCTTCTTGGCCTAAAATGTACTTCAATTTGTTTATTTGTATCTTTTTTACTCCTTTGAGAACACATAATGTTCATAGAAGTTGCTGACAAGTGTTCCCTTCCTAATTTCCAAAACTGTACTTCATGTTCCTGGGGAGTAAAGGATTGTGGCCTTGTGAAGGTTATGTCTCTCAGATTTGTACTTCCAATGCTGATTATGAGGTAGTGATCGAATCCCACCATCCCATGGCTGCAATATGGAGGCATTGTGACCTACAAAGTTTCTGATTCACTCACTGTGAAGGTATCTCCTCTACCCCAACACTCAAAGCTGTATGCCATAGGATTTGTTAAGGAATACGTGCAAATAAATGGGAGGGCACTTCAGAGATAAAAGATCGGAAAATGTCAGAAAGGAAAATAATCTGAAGAGGATAATGTGGAAGATGAGAAGAAGGAAACCAAAGTGCCAATATTACACTGAAATGAAGAGGGGCCTTGGGCAGACCCAATTCCAACGTAAATCATCTCTTTCCATAACAGTCCCAAATCACCACTTTTTTTTTCTGCTTGAAACCTGAAAGCATAAAGCACTTTGAGAGCTGCAGCTGAGGGTCACTTGTACATGGGAAATTGATGGTGTGGCAGAGCCTGACAGTCAAAATTGAGAATAATTCATTAATTGGGTATCACTCATTTTATGTGTGTTTCAGATGTGAATTCCCAAAGGACCCTGACTGTAGTAAAGCAGGCCCTGAATTTTTCAAAGTAATTTTTTTCATGGCCTACTATGGAAGAATATTGACCATCAGATATGAATCTAAGCTGAAGATAGAAACAATGCAAGCTATAGGTGTTTCCAAAAACACAGATTTCAGATGGTGCCTAAATGAGTCATGAAGTGTGGGGTGCAGAGGTTACCACAAACTTCACTGCTGCTTCTCTCTACGTTGATCAAACAAGGAAGGAAAAGTGCTGATTTCTGGGGAAAAAAGGGTGTTGCAGAGTTTACTCTGCCTGATGGTTAAGATGATGGATCAAGAGAGGAAGACACAGTCTTTGTGTGTGAGTGTGTTTTTGCCTGAATGAGCTTGGGGAGACAGGGGTGGGCTGAGGGTCTGACTCAGTTCTGCTAGGCTAGTGGAGGGTTTCCTTGTCTAATACTGTCTGCCTGTAACTAACAAAGCCTCTTGCTTTGATCTTGTGACAGTGGAAATCCATCTAATGCTGCTGTTTTAAAAGCTTGTGGGTTCCTTTCATTATTTCATTACCTATGCTGAGTAAAAGAAACAATGTGGTTTGTTTTAAATTAATAGCTGTCCATTCATTACTGCAGCCACTCTGAGTGTTTTCCTCTGTCGGCTCCCTGTAAGGTCAGCGCCTGACTATTCAAGTTTTGTGGGTTTCACTCAACTTCTGAGACTCGGGGGTAGCAGGAATGTCCTCCTGCAACCACGCTGTAAATAACTTTCATGGTGGTGGCCAGTCTGAGGTGAATGGCTGGTCTTGGGCTGGAGGTCTCAGTAAGAGCCATGCCCTTAACCCAGCCCCTGGGTCACCTTGATATCGAGCTCAGCAGCAAAGTCCCAGCCCCCAGGAGCACAAGGCACAGAGAGAAGGGGTTGAGCTCCCTGGGACACCATAACAAACACAGAGACAGAGCAGAAATAAATCTCTTATAGCTTTACTCCCACCTTATCTATACTACCCCATACTATTTTTGCCATTAACCTTTTTTACATCCTCCAACTCTTTCAGCAGATATTTGAGCTACTCCTCTTTCCCCTGTCTTAAGTTGTTTTTTCCACTTATTGGAGCAGGGGGGATTTTTGCTCCCTGTTTTTTCCTTTGCTGTTCATTTGGGCTTGACATTACTGTCATAAAATACATTTTTAAAAGAAATGTAATGTAATTGATTTGACGTCTTTTGTGAATGATAAATCATTGAAAAAAATACTAATTTGAGGAATATCTAATTGACAGCATCATGTTTCCTGCAGTATTAATATATTTTAAGTTGTTTCTATCATCACATCAGCTGAACTAAAGTTCAACTCATGTGCAGAAAGTTGTGCTGCAAAGAAGCAGGTTTCTGTCTCTAGGGAAATTTACTTGGAAAAAAAAAGGTTTTGTTGAAACTGTAAATAACTCCCTTTTTCTTGTCTTGTCTCCTTCTCTGCCTCTGTTCTATGCTCTCACAGCTTTCCTGAGCCAGAGTTCTCTGGACCCAGTGAAAGCCTTGGAGTCCCCCTGGATCTCTGGTTTCTTCTGAAGAGGCAGGAGATGAGGGCTGGAGACCCAGATGCAGATTTTCAAGTGCACAAAAGAGAGTCCTGAATTTCTGGGCTACCAAGTCTTCATGGATGGATCTAGGGATGGGATCTCTGTCCCTGTCATTGTGTTATCACTTAGCAGCCTGACAATATTTGCCAGATGGAGAGAGGTGCCCTCCTTTTCCCATCATGTCCATATATCTGCACCCTGAGTTGTGTGGGGCAGTGAGAATGGAGCTGCATAGGACTGTGCTCCTGGATGCAGTAGGAGAGAGATATGAGGCTATTAGGGGAGCTGAACTGAGCTGTGGTAACTTCAGAGGCCACAAGGTGCCCACACAACCCTGGTCAAAACTGACTGCTAGGAATTCTGCCTGTGAGAAGTGCTCTCACTGACAGATGATAGTGCTCCTAAGAAAAAACTAAATGTCACCAATGTTTCTGGGACTGCCAAATTACTTTTGCTAAGGATCATGAAAACCAGCAAGTGGCTGTACAATCAGATCACAGCGCATAGCAAATGCAGTGGATTTGGATGATGGGAAGAAAAAGGAATATTAAACTGCTTCCTCCTTCCCAGACTATCTTCCAGTCTCCGTCCTGAATAAAGAAATTGAATAATCCACTGACAGAAAAAAACCCCATTTCTGTCCATTAAGAAAAGAAGAGCAACTCTCTTATAGCCTCCGTAAAAGTCTCTGACACGCACAATTGTAGCACTGTACAGGTCTGCAGCTCAATGGGAATAAAGAAAGTGAGGCTGGTTGAGCTGGGGAAAACTTCTTCCTACACACACTTGCTGGTCAAGTTTGGATGAACAGTTGGGATTGCAGATATGTGAGTTCTTCTGCAAGTGCAAAAGTTGCTGAAACTCAATTTTTGGCTCTTGCCAGCTTTCCTTTGTTTACTTTTTGGCTTCAATTTCATCCCCTACCAATTTAATTCCCTACATAGTATTTGCACTTCATGTTTGCCTGTTTACTGGGAGCACCAAAAGCCACATCTCAGCAGAAGTGGAGGATTGAGATATGCACACGTAGCTTTCGTAAGTGTATTACTGAGACATGCTTTTCCTCATTTTCCAAACGCTTATGGAGGTATTTACATTTTACATTTTTCTTTTTCTACATGATCAGAAAGGTCATTCTGTACTTTTGTGCAGGAGCCTGGAGGCTGAGGAGAACCCCTGGACAGAGCACCAGGATGCTTCACAGAGCACACAGCCGAAGCATCTCTGGGCGCTGGAGAATAAAGCATCTGAAGTTTGGGATGAAAATAAAAGTGTCATAAAGTGTTACTGTTGAGAAGGCAGACTCGGCCAGGTTTTTAAAAACTTCCCATATCTTCCCTGCCTTTTGACAGCTTCTCAGATAACTCACATGGTAAGGCAGACATATTGCTGCACCAAGCAGCAGGTGGAAAAAATCAAAGTAACAGCCTGTTGCAAGCCCCTTGTTAGCATGGCAAGTTTCATATTGACACCTGGCGTGCAGACACCCCGGCCTCCATGCACGCACCCAAGCCCAGCTTTTAGAGAGCTGTTCGGCTCTTGGCTCTGTGCTCCAGAAATCATTCCTGTCTGTAATAATTTCATTTCTCCCTACACTGAAAACACAGGGAGTACAGAGGCTTTTATTTAAATGCCAGGGTCGTTGGCTAATTTTTCTGTCTAAAATACTTAGTGGGAGCAGTGCATTGAAGGTTTGCTCACGAAGCTCTGACTTGGGCTGATCAGCAATTATTCCCAAGCAAAGCCAGAGCCAGTGGCAGGATGTGTGGGAGCTCACCAGGGTGTGCTTGTGGGTCACGCTTTGGCGTGCATCACTTTGGCACGCTTCAGCACCCGTGCATCCTTCTGGAGGAAGGATGGGTGCCCTGAAAGCAGGACCAAGGATGGAGTCATTCCTGGTTTGAAGAGCAGCTAGTGATGCAACTTCATTCAGCATATTAACACAGTTTTTTTCTCCTGAATATTTTTATTTGTCAGAACAGCAAGCTTGGGCTCCGTAATTGCAAAAATAAGGCTTTGATGCATTGTGTCTTTTTGCCAGATATTTAACAGTAATCCAAATAAATGAGTTGGTTCAGAAGTTCACAGAACATGAGTCAAAACTCCTATTTTAACAGGACAAAAACTCTTAGGATTTCATTTCTGCTATAATTCCTGAGCTGCCAAGCTAGGGTGTCTCATTTTTAGGTATTTTAAAAAACTGATTTGGTTAAAAGAGCTGCAGCCATTGTCCTAAACAGCTGACAGGTTACCACCAGCCCTCCCCATGCCAGCTGGCTCATGTATTCACAGAGTATCTTGGCAAATGGTCAAATACAACACACATTTTAAGCAGCTGGATTAACCTAGAGATTCTTACCAGAACCTTTTCATCTGCTTTTCAGAGGCAGACCACTGCCATTTATTTATACTTTAATTGAATGAAAAAACAAGTCAATACCTAATTAATTTGGATTACAGAAGAATGGCAATACAGAGCCCTGGATTCTGGAACACAGCATTTAAAAGACAGCCTTGCTAATTTTAGCTACATTTGGAATTTGTTTGTGATCCTTCCCTTCCCTTCCCTTCCCTTCCCTTCCCTTCCCTTCCCTTCCCTTCCCTTCCCTTCCCTTCCCTTCCCTTCCCTTCCCTTCCCTTCCCTTCCCTTCCCTTCCCTTCCCTTCCCTTCCCTTCCCTTCCCTTCCCTTCCCTTCCCTTCCCTTCCCTTCCCTTCCCTTCCCTTCCCTTCCCTTCCCTTCCCTTCCCTTCCCTTCCCTTCCCTTCCCTTCCCTTCCCTTCCCTTCCCTTCCCTTCCCTTCCCTTCCCTTCTTTTCTGTTAAAAGTTCACATGGGGAAAAAAAAGCAAAGACATAAGTTTCATGCTTGGATAAGTCCTGTTATAAAAGAAAACCTGCTGTTTTACCTGCTGCAGAGATGCCTGTTAAAGGGTGCTGGTATTCTTGCATTTTTACATTATTTAGAGAGCTGTTTCCTTTTATTTTTTTATCTCAGAGTATAATCAAAACAGCAGTAGTCTCACTTAAAATTTCACAGTCCACATCATGATAGTGTTTGTAGTGTTTTAGATGAGGACCAAATGTTCTTCCCAAACCTATTAACACTGGTATCCAGATGTTGGAACCAATTTGGAGGACAGCTCGTGTATCCTAACGCTTAGGTATAGAACAGTTCCTTACTTATTAGAGACAACACCACCCATCAAAACTTTGCAGTCACCATCAAAGTCTGAATCTTTTTGTGAGACCTCAGTGTCACACTTTCCATCCATATCACTTCCTTCCCCAGTATAAGAGCCAAACATGCCACATCCTATATAACGTTTAAAACATTGAAGTATAAAGAATTTATAAAAAGACTTTATTTGCCATGTTTGTTTATATAGACCAGATGAATGATATAATTCATTATATTGCATCAGAACAGATCATCCTGTTTTGTTGTGATTTGCATCCAAACTCACAGCTGAAGGTAGTCTTGATTATCATTGGCAGCTGTGTCTTATCTGTGGATATTATTCAAATGTCATGAGATAAATAATGAATTCTTTAATCTTCTAACACTTTTGCTGTCTCAACTATGTGAAACAGACAAAGCCAAATAGGCAAATTGTATCTCTTAAAATGGATGAGAAAGCAAACTCATGCAAATTAAGTATATATATTGTAATTACTTTACATTTGTTCCCATATCACTCAAAATATGAGTATTTATATTATTAGTGTAATGATGAATTATCTACCTTACTCACAGTCTTCACATTTTTCCAGTGAGCCTGCATCCAAATTGAAACATCCTTAGATATGGCAAATTTTTGTGGCTGAAAATACCTTCCACCACATGTTTATTGAGATAAAGTGTTTCATTTACCCACTACCAAACTTGGAAAACAAGACTTAAGAAAATGAATCAGTAAGAAAAAAACCCAAACAACTTATTAGAGGAAAAGATATCTAAAGCCTAATTAATTTTGGGACAAAAATTCCTAACAGAGAAAGTTTTGCATAAGTGTATGAACAAAGTTTATGCCATATGTTGTGTCTTTACTCCCACTGACCTAAAAGGGAGGATTCCCATGAGGGTAGAAGTTGGGGAGCCCAGGAACCAAGATATTGGATGAAATTCACAGAAATATCTTTGGCATTCTGACTAAATGCTATAGTGTTTGGGTTGATGCCTGATGCAGCATCAGTTTCATGATATAAAGCTGTACCTTTGCTTTCCTTACAAAGGTCCTAAATGATTTTTGATCGTCAGAGGTGACAAGAATCAGAAAGAAGGCTGAAATTACCTTGTCTTGGTGATCACAACATATATCTCAGAAGGAGGAACAAGACAAGGTTTTTTGAAGGGTATGCTACAAATTTTGGAGGTGGGGATTTGTGCATTGGAGCACCCATGAAGGAGGAGAAAGGGAGACAAGCAGGATGTCCCGGGAAGGGTAGCAGAGGTGACATGGCTCACAAGGGAAAAGGATGGCTTTGCAGTGGAAGGCGTTTTTGATGAATCCCATGTAGATGATGTGAGAGATGGCTGTGAGACTAGCTGCCAGCTCTCCTAAACCTGATGGATGAGCCTCCAGTTCATCTCTTGAGGTAAAGCCCTTTCTCTGGTTCACTGTGATGTACAGCCAAAGCACAGGCTAAATCCTAAGAATTTGTCATGTTTTATGTGTAATGATGTAGCCTTCTGTGAAAATGATGTGAATAAAATATAAACCACATAAACAGATTTTGAAGGCTTCAAAGTGGTAGCCAGCCAAGAACTTTGACGCTAGCAGTGAGCCTTGCTTCGCTCTTTCATATGTGCACAGTTGTAGCACTGGTAGAAGACTTCAGAGCATGCTGATATTTGTAGAATGTCAGCTCTTCAGTGCGAGGTACAATGTGTTTATTTGTTCAAATGACAGGGTACTTTCAATGTTGATGAGGAGACATGAAATGCTTGGAAAAACTCAGACCAGGAATACTTTGATGTAGCTGACTCTTAAATAAAGTGGGCTCAGGCTTTCTGAAAAATCTTTGCCTGCACACCTCAGCTGTAGCATGAGGGAGACCAGACCACCCTCTAGTGGGATGAGACTGCATTTCAGCATGAGATGTGTTACTGCTTTAGCTGTGAAACCATGTTTCTGTTTCCTTTTGCCTTGGAGATTTTTTCAGATGAACGATAAGATCAGATATTTATCTGTGCATGCAGTATGGGAGGGCTCCTATCCTAAAGGCACTGCAAACTTCCCCTGCTGAACAGGTTTCTGAGTCAGATGGTGAGACTCGGTGTCCTGATACCGAAAAAAAGGAGCTGCCTCTCCTATGTCTTTGGTTCCAAAACATTTAAATAAATGTATCTGTTTCTCCTGTTCTTTTCATTACAGCATCACATCTAATTGACACATGCAAAATAACAGTAAGGAATTGTTAGACTATGGGGGGAAGGAATTGGCTTCAGAAGGGAAAATCTGTAAGAGGCTGGGAGCTGAGCAGCTAAAGAAGTAGGAAAAGGTTTTCCTTCAAATGCGTCACATGAAAAAACAGATTGTGAAAAAAATATTTCAACAACTGAGTTTAGGGGAAAAAAATTCCACGAATTATTTATTTCACAATTATTATTTGGTACAGTCAGAGCTTCCTCATTTAAGAAAAATGCGTGGTAAAGCTCCAGTTGACACACCTTGGAAAATTCCTCTGCCTGGACACGAGAGCAGCCATAGGTCTCAGCATCAGGCACACCTAGAGCACCAACTCATCTGCAAGCAGAGGAGGCACACAGCACCACAAAGGCAAACAGGAGGTGCCACGTTCTCCCCAGAGGCACACATGAAAGCTACCATGTGGCATTTGAGGGCCATGTTTCAGCCACAGATGGTTGGCAAGGCCAAGATTTGGCACACGGGGTCTGGGAGCAGGGGAAAGTGTGAGGTGCAATGGCAGCTTTGCTCCAGGAGGAAAGGAAGCTCTGTTGTGGAGGGGTGCTCACTGTAGTTTCCACTTCAGTCAGCCAGGACTTGCTGCTGCCCTGCCTGTAAATCTTCTCCTAGGCCCTAAGCTTTCAAGAAAAGAGACTGTGTTTTTGTCTGCATATGGAAAATATCAGGTTTGTTTTCAACACTGTTGCAGCCTGAAGAAATTGAAGCATTATGTATAATAGTAAACATATGTTGTCCCCACCTCATGCCCATGATGTTCCCTGGTTGAAGAACAGGCTCCTGAAAACTGATGTCCCTTTCCACTGCCCTCCCTCTACTCCAGTACTTCAAGCCCTGACTCAACCAAGTTGGCTGAAAAACATCGGCTGACAAGATGGCTAAGTGGTGAGTGGCTCAGGTACTCAGACTTATTTCATGTCTATGAAATAAAGAAAAAAATAACGGTTCTGTATTTCTCTTCCCTTTGGTCTATTGTCTGATTTTTGACTTATCACTTCTACTGCTGTAGCCCCAAGAGGCTGAAGACTAAAATCATCACAGCTAGAGCTGGTCTGTCCTAGCTGCTCTCCACGTGTTTGTGCATGCACACGCACGCAAACACAGAGGAGACTGAGATCTGCACAGGGCAACAAGTAAAGTAGTTAAATAGCTCCTATGATGTAGTCTTTTCTAGCCTCAGACTGAACAGTCTGTTATCAACTCACCCCCCATCCTCCCTCCAAAAATATATAGTTCTAAGTCTTGACTTAGAGAAAAGGATTTGTCATGATACAAAATAAGCTCTTTTGTTAAGCTTGCTGCCTTGTATTTCTTAGAGAAATTTATTGCAGATAAATCTTATATTGTGGTGACAAATTCTTGAAAAATTACAAGTACAGTCACTGGTATTATCTGTATTATAACAACAAAGCATTGAGTCACGGAGATACAATTTCTGTTTTGTTGTGTGGTTAGGAAGGCTTAGAGTTTGAACTGTCTTCCAAAATTTTTTACACTTGCAGTCCAAAAATTTCCAGTGGATATAGACAAGCTTGAAAAGCAAAAAATGTTTTTCCTTGGTTGCCTTTCACTGATGCCTTAAAAGTAGCTCATGGATCTGTGAAGTCTGCAGACCACAAACCAAAGATAACTGTGCTACTGGGTGATATCCTTGTTTTAGTTGATTGAATTCAAATGATTAAAGCTTCAGATAAGTTTGGTTAGTCCTTCAAGCTTCCAGATGACATGAAAAGTGAATTTTAACACGGTTTCTTCAGTCAGTTTTATTGAGGTTGACTATGGAATGGGGTAGACTGCAGGAGTTAAGGCAGAGCCTCCCGGGGCAGCCACTGGACAAGCCCTCTCCACAGTGCTGGGGGAGGCTGATCCATTTCCTGCCAGCCACAAATAGCCACAGAAGGACAGAGACACAAAGCAGACTGGAGTACCAGAGCTAGCACCTTTCCCACATTACAGTGGTGAAGTGTAAGGGAACTGATTTCTGTCTCCAAAAGGAAGGCACTGTGCTGTGTCATTTTGTGTATGATCTGTCTCTCGCTGAGAAAAAACATTTTCTGTTTGAGTTACCAATGCCACTTCCAGTCATATCTGAGCATCCCAAGGAGGTCTCATGTCTAATCATTTACTGGATTTGCCTTGACTTACGTCGAAAACATCTCAGCAGCTCCCAGTCAGAGGGGGTATGTCTGAAGGTCTCACTCACTGAAATGTAGATTAAATCATGCTGGGAATTAATTAAACTTCTTACAATTTGCCTGGGCAGTTGTAGTTGCAAAGTGGGTAAAAATTGCTCCATGGCTGTCTGTAGCAGCACCTGTGTGACAGAAGCAGGAATAGCCTGTGAACCTTGTACAAACTGTGCCCTGGCTAACCAGTGCAGGCCTGCCCAGAGGTGGACAGGTCCTCATGAACCTGCATGGGGAATGCTGGGCATGGATGGAGCCTTGCTTGCTTTGCTACAGCACAGCTCACTCCCGTGTTAAGGGGATTGGTGTTGTCTGCTTCCTTGGAGAGGTCAAATCACTCTTAAAAACCTCACTTTTAAATTATAGGAATTCTAAGTAATCAGAGAGGAAAGATCAACATATTCCTGTCCAGAGAATCACAAATCACTCTCATCTGGAGCTCCAGGAGGAGTTTCCAGGAAGGACCAATTTCTTCTGAGACCCGTCTGACTTTCTGCAGGGCTCTCAGTGCTAGAAGCAATATGCAGATGGCAGGCAGGGAGTGTGCAGGTAGTTTGGTCTGGTTTTTACAAGCTGAATAACTTTTGTGGTAAATAAACACTTAGTGGCTTTTCTAGGTTCAGCATATGTCATGGGCTTCTTCTAGGCTAATCTTTTGTGTTTTGCTGCTGTGGAGTCCTGAGGTATTTAGGAATTTATTGCAAGACTTATCCTATAGACCTGAGCCATTTCTTCTCTCTGCTTTTCTTTCTTCTCCTTTGTTCCGTTTCAGGTTTTCCATAGCTCTTTCTATACTGTGCTCCCCACTTCCCTGTTTTCTTCAATCCCTCATAGCACTGACTTTTCCTTAAGAGACCAGGAACACTTCTACCTCTTTCTCCCATGCAATTGAGTTATTTTAATCTAAATTCCATATAGTCTAGCTATGCTACCATTCCCCTTATTCTCTCTCAGTCTTTTTCTCGTTCTTTGGCAGGTCACTGGTCTGGGAAAACTGAAGCGTGATATTTGGCAGCACTAAGATGGCAGGAGAAAAACAGGGAGAGGGTATGCAGATATCTGCTAAGTGGTTAACTTTATGGCTGGGAATGTTTCCCATTTTCTCCTTTGGTTTTTGTTTTTAATTTTCCATGGACTAAAAGTGTTTGGCTCATTGGCACCTTCAAGCATTCCTTGGAGATTTTTAATTGCTCTAATGGTAAGTTAGAAGTCGTTGTACTGTGAGTGAAGACAGGCTCAACCAACAATAACAGGGTAACAACTGAGTGAATGGATAAGCCTTCATCACATCCCTCTTAAACTCATCTCCTCTTCTGGTTGGAAAGTCATATCCTTCTCAGTTGCTTGTGTCTAGAAGGTGTTCAATATCTTTCTTCTAAAGCAAATTCTTCAGTTTATTTAAACCAAAATGAAACATGCCAGTCCTCTTAAAAAATGTTTTTCAGCTTGATTTCAAAAGGAAATTAGGTTTAGCAGGGAGTAATGTCATTTGTCTGTCTGCCTGATGCTCACCTGAGACCCTGCCTGTACAAGCCTGTTTGAAATCATTTCAGTTCCACTCGGACACACACAAAAGTGTGTGATGTGCTAGATTCCTACAATTTTGATGAAAATTGTCATCTGGATTGAGAAGATAGATTAGTGGTGTCTCTGTGGGAAAGAAGGCATTAGGCAGTTTCTGGCATGCAGTGCTGTGACATCCTTACAGTCACCAGCAAGACACCCATGTAATTCTGGTTGGAGAATCTGAATTTGTGTCTCTAAGCCTGTCTCTGTACAAACTGCCTCTGTTTTGAAGGGCATGTGAAAAGAGCTTGGGGGGATCTCTCTGGGACTATCTGCAATGCAAGGTGAGGCTCTAGGTAAGATGATAGTAGAACATGTTCAGAAAACAGCAGAATAAACAGTATAATAGCATCAGTATGTCTTTCCAGCAGGGTAATGAGCCTTTGACTGTTCCAAGACAGCTTGGTGTTCTGTCTGGGATACAGATTGTTCTGTAATTTTCAAGTGCTCTGCAATGGCAATATTTTTTTTATCTGACAAATAATAAAACAAGTCTAAGTTGTCAATGACAATGTTTTGAAATTTCAGCTCTTCATGAGAAATATTCTGTCCGAGTGAGTGCTATAGGGACCTCAGTGGAAGCTCCCTGAATGGGACCTATGTAATTCAGCTTAAAAATACTTTGTAGGATCAAGTCCATGCTAGAAGAACCTAGTAGTGACAGATGAAAAGAGCAGTCTAGCTTGATGTCAGCCTCTGCCCCAGACACAACACACTCCTACTGATTCACTGAAATCCCATCCTTTTAAACAAAGCTTCTAGGTTAAATAGTGCTTTGAAACAGCTCTCCTTAACCTCGAGTCATAAAATGCATGAAATGAAACAGTTGCTGTAGTGCAGCTTGAATTAGCTGAACTGCTCCGGCTGAATTGTCCCGCCACTGCATGTTGTGGACTAAGGAGTGTGGGGAGAGAAGGAGAAAAAAATCAATGTTTCTTAGTAGGGCCAAGTTACTCAATGAGCCTTATAATAATCTTGGTACTGTTACAGTCAAACTGTTTTATTTTTCAAAGTCATTCTCACATTTCTCTGAGGCCTTGATATTGTTTCAGATGGTATTGAGAAAAACCTGGAAAGACTAAACAGGTGTGTGCTGTATGTGTGTGCCTGCCTTGGAGTGAACTGATTCTCAACATACAAAATCATGATCTGAAATTCACTCTAGTCTTTTTCTGACACATTTTGGATAATGACAATGAATAGTGTGCATAAAACTATATAAAACTATCAGCAAATTCAGAAGAACTATTGTTTTATAGGTAAAAGAAAACCCAACAAACCAAACCACTGATGACCAAACTCCATCTCTTTGTTACCACACTGAGTAGCCCTTTATTTGTAAAGCAATTTTCCCTTGACTGACTCTGTGGCCATATCTACACTAGGCCAAGTGTCTGAGCTTTGGTTTTATTTTGGGACCATGCTAGCCTTATTGTTTTCCTCTAGCTGTACAACTTTTTTTTCTTTGAAAGGTTGGAGAGGCAGGAAGGCAGAGCCAGTGAACTCCAGCACTTTTTACTTTTAGCAAACTGTATGGTTCAGCAGGAAAGAAACTGTAGAGAAAACCAGATGGGCTTAATACCAAATATTTATACTCCCTGTATTTCATGGAGGTATTTCATACTCACTCTAATCTGGTCCCATTGAGGGAATACCCACTAGCACATGGATTTGCAACAGGTGCCCTCCTGGAATACATCGTTCAGTTTACTCTACTCTGAAAGGGAATGCCATTTGTGCTCCCCATTCCTCTGGCTCCTAGGTGCCTTAAATGGGACAATGGGGAGGCTCAGTCCAGAAGCAGGCTTCTTAGTTTTATTGTAATGCTAATGGAGGTGCACCTTAAAAGGACTGTTCAGGGTAAGTGGTAGTTGGGGTGATGGCCTGTGCTGCACAATACATCTATCCCTTCCTACAGCTGCTTAGGACTGTTCTCCTACTGCTAATACCCAGAGATGATGGCCAAAGCAGGGAATCAGATGAGATGAGTGTGTTCCAAGAATACATAAAAGCACAGTGGTCTTTGCATTTTTCCCAGCTGGCCAAAGTCTTAAAGGGTTTGTTCCTTACACAAAAGCTGGAACAGGAACTTCACTGTTCTGCTTTTCACAAGGAGAGAGCATCCAAGGTCGAGAAATTGCAGCTGCATCTTCTCAACATACATCTGAAACTTGTTCTGAGGACACAGAAAACAAAGATTCTCTAATCTATCTCAGACTGAACAAAATCTTTCTTTTCTGTCTCCATCTATATCCTCTATTTGGAATGAAGCATGGCACCCTGTTGTGGGAGCAATCACGCTCAAATAAAATTTTTTGAAAATTTATCTCTCAGAAAAAAATCTGACTCTTATGATTGCTTGTTTTCGTTCATGCCACGATCCCTTCTCCAAATGAACATTATTAGGCAAGAACTCTCTCAAATGTGAGTAAAATTATATTTTCTCTCTCTTCCACATTGCCCATTTTTTAGCTCATTAGATTTTTACTTAGTAGGTTTACCAAAGCTCTCCCCAATCTCAATTAACATAATTAACATAATGTCAGCTCTTTTCCTGATTCATAAATATATATGATGAAAGAGACCTTTGAGCTACCTTCTGTTTAAAGTTTGAAAATTCAGTACTTCTCTTTCTCTTTTTTGATTCCTACACAGTTTTTGGTCCATCGTAACACACCTTCTTCTTCACCTGAACCCTCTTCAGTATCTGAACTTAGTGAAAAGAGGAGGGCTCACCTGCTGATTTGCAGTCATCACTCTGGCCATGCAACCATTGTATGATGCTCAGAAGGGTCCCCAGCTCCCCAGGTTTGTGGCTCCTCTCTCTTGTGCATGTTCAATATCCTGCCTGGGGTTCTTTGGGGGAAAAAAATCTCACGGTAGCAAAAACATTTTCAAGAAATGGCCATTCTGGCAAATTACCTCCTTTCATTTTCTTTAAACCCAGAATAAAAGAAGGTCTAGAATTGCTACATTTCCTGAATTTTCTGAGACCTGAGGTGTCCACTTTCATTCAGAAACCTCTTGCTAATGACCTGTTTTAAAATTTTTCAACACATTCAACACATTCACCTCTCTCTGTTTATTTTTTTAGTGTACTACATTAGCAATAATTTCAATCAAGTTTTTTTCTGTTAGGACAGAAGAACTCTTCTCTCAAAGCTGGACATACCAACATCCTTTTTAAGGTAAAGAGCAAGTAAATTTTGCTGGGTTATTCAAATTCCATGTAACCAGTTAAAATGGTAGGTGCTGAAGACAATGACATATCCATGGTGTAAAAACAATATTAGCTAATAATATAACCT
This sequence comes from Prinia subflava, assembly GCF_021018805.1. NCBI lineage: Eukaryota > Metazoa > Chordata > Aves > Passeriformes > Cisticolidae > Prinia > Prinia subflava. The sequence continues at coordinate 35,944,434 of NC_086249.1, forward strand.
ACATCAGATTACATTTTAGTCATTATCTTCACAAAAGATATTAAAAACCTGCCATTTGTCATCGCTGTGTTTTATTTCAATCTCTTTCAAACAATTCCGTATCAAGCAAATGACAAATGCTACATGAAGACCTAGTCAATCCCACTCATATTCTCAATGGCCCTTTTCAGATGTCTTTTCTTCCTTTTTCACTATACAAAGAATTTGTACCCTCTCACTGAAAGTCAAGGTGGAGGAATATTCTCCTTAGTAATATTAGACATGCATCATTCCTCAGCCCATAGGATGATGCTAATTAACTCTGTCGGACCATCTGTTTTTAAAACAACAAAAGAAGTAAAACAGAGCAGAGAAAAACCCCCACATTTTTCTCAGTAAAATCCTCAGTAACCTTTGGATAATAAAAAATATAGAAATAATTTAGGGGTGCAGAACCACCCTATTTATTCCAATTCCCTGACCATGATGTCACAAAAATGACAAGCTAAAAGTGACGACAGTCAGGCAGAGTTTCATACATGCAAAAGTTAAGAACATGAAAGTATATAAACAGATTATCTGTTCCAGAAAGAGGATCTATTTAACCCAATCTCCAGTAAAGACCATCAATACCTACCCAGGGAAGAGTAAGGGCAAAGCAAATGTACGTGGTACATCCCAAAGTGCTCTCCAATCCCTGCCTATTTTCAGAACAGAAATATCCAGGAAAATCTTGAGCTTGATGTGGCTTTTATATTTAGCAATCCTCAACAGAGTTCAATTCTAATACTTTTCCAGCCTCTGTCCAATTCCATGTTAACTTTTGGCATCTGCAACCTCCATTAGCAAGGTGCACCACAGATTCACTGTTTGAGATTCCTTTGGCAAACAGCAGACCAGCAGAAAGTCTGATGGCTGCTGAGACTGGCAGACTGAATAGGGTTGGTGGCAGATTAGATTGAGATCTAATCCTCAGACTGTTCAAGATTCTCAATAATCAGCTCACTCTGCCCTCTTTTGCACTACTGCAAGCTCATAAGAAGTATATCTGGGAGCAAAAAGAGGTGCCCCAGCCTTTTCATCTTTTTTTATTCCTGGGACAGTATGTCACTGCTGGTGTCAAGCATAGAGGTGTCACCTCCCAGTGCAAGCTGATGCCGTTGGTGATGGCTGTAAATGTTCCAGAAGGTGATGTGTGTGCACACAGATAACCATGTCTGGGCTGAGACAATTCACCAGCCTCTGCAGCTGGGTGATACACTAGGCAAAAATTCTCTGACCCACACACTGCTGCCTCATGCTGCTCACCACTGCAGTGTCCTTTGTCTTAATGGTTATGACAGTGTTTGGACATTTGAACTGCACTGAACTCTGGGTCCCTGGGGAAAAAAAAAAAAAAAGGTAAGGGTACCTTACTAGAAAAACCTTAAAGGGTTTTTCTTAAAGAAACCTAGTTACATTGTTCAATCTGCCTCCCTGCAAAGGGAGATGTGTTCACTGCAGCAAATGTGATCGCACTCACAGTTTTAAATGTCTCAAATAATTGTGCTTTCACATTTCCCTTACAAGACTATTCAAAACTTCCAAGTAGCTCAAGCTTTTCCTGGCATTCTGTCTAAATATTCCCTTCTTAATCTCATCTCATTACCTCCTAAGTAATTGTATTCTGTCCTTGGGGTCCATTCACTTTGCACATTTACAGACTGCTACCCGGTTCCCCTGAGTGTAAGCCTCACTCTGAGGCAAATGACACATTTTTACATTTGAAATCTTTCCTTCAAACTATCCACAATTACTTTTGTAATCTCTCATTCTAAGGTATTCTATACAGATAAATGAGAAGATAAATTTCTGACTTCAGAGGCTTGCAACCTTTTCTGCCTTCTTCCCCCTTTCTTTGAGCTCTTGTCCCACACATATTCATGTGAATGCTCCTTTGAACTCAAATACACTTTAAATGCCTTGAGTTTGTGAGGCTGGGATCAATGCACAAAGTAGAAACAAAAAGGAAATGGAAAGTAAAATACAGTGGGGAAAAAAAATCTCTAAAACTCAAAAGGCCTGTAGTCTGTTATTAAGGGAGATTTTTCAAGCCTTTCATAGTCTGTGGCTAGTTTCCATTTTTCAGATGTAGTAAGTTAAAAGTATTATTTTTCCTTTTTTGTATTTCCACTTTATAGAACAAACTCTAATAATTCTTCTTCATTTATTGCCTTTTTTTTCATCTAATTCTGAAAATAGTTCTTCTCCCTTCTTCTCTCACCTAAGACTGTCTGTGACATGCTTACATGATTGTAAGTGATTTATCTTTCTGGTCTTATTTTCATCTTCCCTGAATGGCTTCCAGTTCACTGTGAATTATTTGATAGTATGGCAAAATGTAATCTCTGCTTGCCATTTCCCTGGCTTTCTAGCAAATGTTTTTCTGGACATGAATTATGGACATACTAGAAAGGGATGTTGTATGGTCATGGTGTCCATCCAGCTCCCTACAGGCTTGGGAGAGAAGGTTGTCTATGCAGGAATGCTGTCAGGGATATTTCTTGTTTCTGTCTCAGCCTGGAAAGGGCTGGGTTGAGTTGCACGGCTGCTGGCTGGTCAGAGTGGCTGACAATCCTCGGACAAGTTCTGCTTTCCAGACACTGCTTAGAACCCATCCTTCCTGGGAGGTGCAGACTAAGCCCAAACACTTGAAACTCACCATGGACCTAATGAAGAGCTAGGGAATTCTCTCTCTTACCTTGATCGGCTACGCTTCTGCTTGCCTAGAGATGACTGCCTAAAAATTATCTTGGTTATGACTAGACATTGCAGGAGTGCTTGAGAGGGATCAAAATATTTGGAAGACTGGAAGTATCTTAATATAGGCATAGAATATAAGGCATATATTTTGCTATTCATATCCAATTTTACATTTTTTAAGTTCTTGAATATCTGGAATTATCATGTGGATATGATCTAGAAGCCCTGCTTTCCTATCTTTATTGGGCAGAGAAAACAAGAGCAAAAGAAAATTATGTGCATCCCTAAAGAGTGCAATTTGTGTTACGGTAAACTTTTGTTGCATTCAAGGTGAATGCCACATACAGTTCTCTTTTTTGTTTTAAATGTGGTTGGTCACCCATTCAAGTAATGCCAAAGGGTAATTTCAGTTAAATACTTTACACGAGCCAGTGCAGTCCAGCTAAAACCTGTGTGGTTGCACAAGTTTTTGTGGGGAAAACACAGGGCCAACTAAACGTGAAGGCATTTTAGGTTGGTTTGAGTCTCAGGTGCTGTGGACTTGTGACTGCTGCTGTACATTACTGTAATAGTCACAAGGTGAAGCTCCTGCTGATTTCCAGCCTGGGCTCACTTGCCCGCTTGACAGGGATGTCGTGGGGAAGTCTGAATCCACTGCTGTTCCCGTTGCCCGTGGCGGAGACGTGGAGTCTGTGAGCAGCGGCGTGAGATGCTGTCGGTCTCAGAAGGAATCTGCTGTGACGATGCCTTCCTGGTGCCCGTTTCCAACCTCGTCTGCAGCTCAGCTTGGTGCCCGCACACGGCACTACCGGGCAGGGGCTGCCCGGGGCTGCAGGAGCCCAGCGGGGCTGGGACCGCACAAGCCCATTGCGTGACGGCCCCGCGCAGCCCCAGCTCGCCTGGGAGGAGCAGCGGGGCAGGGGGAGCTCCCGGGAGGACCTGGGGCTTCTTCTGGAAGTAATGGAAGCAGAAACGCCGCCGGCACTGCGGGAAGCAGCTCCCCCAGACCCAGTGGGGCTGCGCTATTTTACATCGGCTGAGGATTTAATCTTGTGCTGGAAGTATGTCTTTAAGCTGAACGAGAGCGGCGCTGCTAAATGCCTTCCTGTTTAAATGATGAACTCAGCGGCTGAAAGAATATAAAACATTTATGATATGGAGGAAGCAAACGCAGTTGCTAAAAGGAAGCACAGTTGAAATAAGGATACAGAGGGAATTTGAGTCTTCCCCTCTTTCCCTTGCCTAAGCCCAGCCTTACTTGCCCTGACATGACGGGGTAACTCCACTGCTTCACTTTGATTTATACCAGTGTGACTGCCATCAAAACTAAACCTTTTTGTTCAACTGTTTAACAACAACAGCTTTTCAACCCTTTTAAACATAAATGATGAATAAAGAGATTGGGAAATTCCTCTCCACATCTTCTTGCCCAGGGTCCTTTGGCCACCAGCAGCTGCCTGTCTCCCTGGCAAACCCCTAGCTCTGTCCATGGTTTTACATCAGGCCCCTCCAGTGGGTAAGTGGAGGCTTTTGCCACTGGAAAAGCTCTGCAACCTCTGTCCCGTAGCCTCCTAGTGTCAGCCCTGTTGTCTGGTTCTCTAGCAAACAGTATGGATACTTCTGAGTATGTGCCTTTGTGAAATCCACCCTCCCCAAATAACTTAAAAATAGTCTAAAAAAACCCCAAACACACCCAAACTCAAACAACTCAGTGGGGCAGAGGCAGTGCGGCAGCAGTCTGCATAGCAGGGTGTTGGTCAGGATGTGCCACGTCACCTGCATCACCAGAAGTGAAGGATATTCTGTGTGCTCATAATTCCAGCTACCATGAAGCCACAAAAGTCAATCATTTTAGATTTTACCATTACTGTTTCATATTTCCATGCCTTAAGGCATTTAAAAAGCTCTGCCTAGCCCTCCTGGCTTCTGTTGAAAGCAGAAAGCATTGGACTGGCCATGCACTGTGCAAACACGTCAGACCATGCTCTCCAGTCTGCTCTGGTGGAGCCTTTGGTTCACAGGGAGTGGCACAGTTAGCTCCAAATCACATCATATGCAGCCTTACTTTCAAAGGCTTTATTTTTAGTTAATTTTTAGCATGTATTATTACTACTTTTTATGTAAATCAAGTAGAAAGCAAATTAAATAAATTGTTTTTCAAGCCCACAAAACCATCTTTCTGCTCTCTTTACTATTTCATGGGGCTGTTAGTAGTGAAAGACTATGACAATGACTAAACCAGACAGCTGCAATATAAGGAATTTTTACAGGTTTTCCAAGGTTTCTGATATTCAGGGATTTCAGAAGTGATTTCAGAATTCCTTTGCAAAGAACTCTGCTTGGAAGCTCCTTTGAGGAACAGACCAGCTTATACAAAAGTATCATTGTTGAAACAATTCTTTATATATATATATATATATATAAATCCATATTTCTGCATGCTACTGGGTGTATGTCTGCACCTCAGTGTCATGGTATGGCTCAGAGAAAGGCTACAGCAAGAAAATAAAGGTTTGTGTAGGGATGCCCCCACAGCCCCTACTCTTGAAAACCATGCAGAGTGACAGCACAGGAAGATGCCAAGGGTACCCACACCTGGGAGAAGTGCATTTGAGCCCAGGGACCATCCTCACTGGCATGTGCACACAGGTGTGTGCTTTGTCATGTTCTGTGGGGTGAACTTGTAATCCAAACAGTGGGTAGGTGTGCACAAAAAATGTGTGTTTGTGCAACCAAAACTGTCCTGGGTTAGCTGTACAAGGGGTGTTGGAAGTCTGCAGGTGTTTGCTGATATTTTGTGTTTAACATTGCAATTTGTCTGCTGTATCACTGATATCAATCCTGAAGTAATTAATTCATTGTCAGTTAATTATGCATCGTTTATAAAGAAATAAGGTGCTTTGGTTCAGATTTATTGTAAACCACGTGAGCTGAGCATTTTTTTCCTGTGACAGGTGCACATTTTGTGTAATTTTCGGCAGAAAATACCTTGCTCTTTTCTAATTACACTTATTATTCATATAAGATGAGAGGAGAACTATTTACAAATGTAGGGCAAAGCAAATTTTCCCTGCCTTACTAAACATTGTCATTTAGACAAATGAAGTAAAATGGATACATGCTTTCCCTGAAGTTAATTTTTTGAATCAGTTACTGCATTAGAAATTCTATCACTGACACCACCACTGTGCAGCTGGTACAGTCCCTGTTAACCAGATCAGCCAATACCTGGAAATTTAAGGCAGTGCAGACACAGACTGACACAGATGGTTTACTGTCATCCAGACCCTCTGTGCCCTGTGGAAGAGCTCAGGCTTCACCCAATCCAACCACTACAAGCAGTTAATTGCAAAAGTAAATAGGTGAAAAATGGGGAAATATAAACAGGTGCCACAATATCAAGAAACTGTGCCATGTAGATGTTTTGTCTCTTCAAGAGTAAGAGATTTGTGATGAAACATTTAGTCTTCATTTTCCACAACCATTTCCACACACTGCTTACCTGGTCTATTTAAAGCATTCTTTCAAGCAGATGAGAATCTGGTTTTGATAAATGCCTAGTTTTAATTCAGCAAGAAATATAATGTGTATAGGTAGTATGTCCATACTTTGTCCCTTTTAATATAATTTTTAAAGCTCTAGAAAAAGCAATTTGTTTGCCCAGTTTGGTCTACAATCTCATTAGACAGCTATCAATTGAAATATAATGGATGGGTGGATCTATCATATTTAAAAAAATAATAAAAAGCCTAGGCAGATTTTGAACTTGTATCTGAATTTCTTGCTGTTGTTGTTGATGATGATGTGTTTTTATTTTACTTTCTATGAGCAAAGGCATTTGCAAAGGAGATGGTCCTAAGTTGGGCATCTGGGTCTTTCAGGTTGGAGGTGGGTATGAGGTTATTTGTGAGGGGACAAAAACATCCTTTTTGAGAAACAGTTTTCTAAGATGTAGGAAATTATGCTTAGAGATCAGAAAGTGATTTTCACAGTGGAAGGGTTACAGAGCCATAAAATATCTTCAGCATATTCATAACGAAAGTAGAAAATATGTGAATAATGAGGAAGCAAAGTCTTCTGACAAAATTATTTGATATAGTCAAATCTAAAGTTCATTTCAAAGGTCCATCAGAATGTCATAATCATAACAGATTTAACAATAAAATGGAAGATGGAGCTAAAGGTCAGTGCATGCAAACTAAGACTCATAGGCCAGAAAATATTTAATGATAAATATGCAGTGATAGGGTATAAATTATGTCTACCAAGGAGAAATTTCTTGAAGTCCCTGTGGTTGTTTCCCAAAGAAACCCCACTAGCTCAGTGACCAGTAATGGGGGGAAGGGGGGAGGGGCGGGGTTAGAGTGGCAGAAATGTACATCACAGTGATAGAAATTTCTAAGAAAGGAACTGATAAATAGAAAAAAATGTTATGCTATCATGTTGATCTCTGATGCACTCTTCACTCTGATCACTGCACAAAAGGGTATAGGACAACTGAAAAAGAGAAAAGAAAATGTCACCAGCATGCTAATATCTATGGAGTTTCTTCCAGACAATGAAAAACTACTGGGAAAAAAAATTCAGGGAAAGTGTTTCTCTGCTTGGAAAAGGAAAGAAGAACAGGGCTACAAGAGAGAAATATAAAATCATAACTAATATGGAGGACAGGGAAAAAATGGAAATAGTCACCTTTTTTCACATGAGCTTTAGAGGCACTCTGTGAAAATTGAATCACTGAATCACAGAATTAATTAGGTTGGAAAACACCTCTGAGATCATCAAGTTCAACATATGACTGAACATCAGCATGTCAGGACTGGGGCACTGAGTGCCACAGCCAGTCTTTCCTTAAACACCTCCAGGGACAGCGATTCCCACACCTGAAGTTAAGTTTTAAATTGAAAAAAAAAAATGCAGCTCTGAGTACAACGTGGAATTTTTTGCTGTCAGATGGTGTCAAGGAAAAATGTACACATGGATTCAAATGGAATTCTTTAGATTATTCAGAAATAAATCTCTTGATAGCTATTAGCTGTAACACCTTGAATGCAACCTTAATGCAGAAAGGCCCCCGGCCATCAACATCCAGAAGCTGGGAAGGATCACCGTGTACTTGCTATGTGTCTTTTATTCTCTCATTTTTTGAGCTCTGGGAAAGACTAGAGAAACAGAAAGATATGCATAGCTTTAAGAAAGGATCACATTGAATTATGTTCCTATATTTATTGTACTTCCTTGGCAGAAAAGTGGGAGCTGAAAGGATGGAAAAATCCTTTTAAGATGCAGGTGTTTGAAGAGATTCTTTGGGCCAAGTTTGACCTCAGGGATTCTTTCAGTCTTATCATGGTCCAGATGTCAGGGGGATGAGGATGTCTCCCCCCTCACTTCTAGTGCTGCAGATCATCCCTAAGTAAGTATTATCTCTGAAATTTCTGAGCCATTGGTGACTTAAAAGCACAAACCCATTGACAACTAAGTGTGACTTAGTGATTTACCACCTGCATGTCATGCTCAGATATCTGTTGCAACAAGTCTGCTGCCACTGACACAGAATGAAATCTCTAAAGAACTGCTTTCCCCCATAAAAACTCAGTTTTGTTTCTTCTGTCAGTCTGCACCAAAAGAAGCTAATCCCCACCCCACAATACCACGTGCTTGCCCATGGCTTTGCTGCATATCCCACATAAATTGATAGAAGTTTATTATTGTAGACAAAACATTTACGATTATCTCATTTGTCCTAGCAACAAAAATAATTATGTATATTTAACCTGTCATACAAAATGGTCTGAAAATGCTTTACAGATACTAAAAAAAAAAAATTAAAAAAAAAAAATCCAGAAGAGCTGTATGAGAAGACAAAAGAAAACAAATAGGTCTTCCTTGGTTTTTCTGCTGGAATTTCAAAGCATACCACACTTCTTTCCAAACCACATTTTATTCTTTTCAAAGTATTTGGAAGACCCAAAATGACATGTTTCTTCTGGATGTGATATTGCTTTTATAAGGATTTACTTGCTATCATTTTTTTTTTGCCTGATCTTTTAAGGTTTGGAAATTCACCCTACTTACCCTACACTGAATTCTAATGAAAACCTAATATAATAAAAAATTGCAAGAGCCTGTAATACTCAGTCACATATTTATAATGTTTCTAATGCCAACTTTTCTCTGGTACTGTATTTTTTAAAAGTTTCAGTGCACAGATGGTAGTGATATACACTCTTTCTGAAATCAACTATATAAATTCATTCATCAATACAGAATACCAATACAGGTGCAGAAATACAAAATGTGAATATGGAAAATCTGCTTATTTCATACATAACTTTTGAGTGCTGTAATTTTAAGGTTTTTTTCCCCTCAGAGGAGTTCATAAGACCATTAAGGCAGCCTATATTTCAAATAATTGCTACCTTACTCTCTATTTGCTTGTGGCTTTATGCACATCCTATAGCAAGGACCATTTATGCATGTCCTATAGCAAGGACTGCTGGGAAGCTGCAATGTCTCAAGGATCTGCTGTTAGTGGCATGGAGCAGAGCCAAATATGTGCCTGTCTCTGTTCTGCATCACCATTCCTTACCCCTGATAATTCCATACATCACCTGGAAAGAGGTCCTGCCAAAAGCCATGGCCGGGGCAATGGGGAGAGGTGGGCAGGAGGCTTCCCAGGCTCTGCTCACCTACACAGGCTGAGACTCAGAGCCCTTTTCCTGAACTGGAGAGTGCTTTCTTGCTTGTTCAAACATTTTTTATTCTGTCTTGTCATTTGCAGCTGCATTACACATTCCTATTTACCTTCATTACATTCCTCTCCTGCTCCAGCAAATCTTCTTTTTCTGTAACTGAGAAAACAAAACAAAACAAAAAATTAATTTTACTGTTTTGAAAAAAGTCCTTAGATAATTTAAAAATGTTGAAATAAAATATTTTAAACCAATTCAAGATTTTTGCTTTTCCTTTTCATCCAGAACTAGTTGTTGAGTTTGCTCAAAATTAGAAATACTTTTGGTCTTCTCCAACAGCCAGTATTTGCTGTATTTACTGTGGAAAAATCCCATGCTAATCTCACCCTTAGCACTGATTATGCATGGCATGACAGGTGGCTTCTTAAAATGGAAATACACTTCACTTTCCTAAAGTACTGGTAGAAATGGAATAGTTTAAAAATCTAATCTCTTCTCACTTTAGCCTGGTAAATGTCCCAGTGTCTTCAGAGGCCTCTGAATGAAAGCCTTGAATATTTCTTTCCTTTTGCTGTGAGTCTTTCAAATGAAAAGGTTAAATTGATTCCAATATGACACAGATTATGCGTCTTGTATGTAAACCACATATTTTTAATATGGTTAATGGAAGTATTTCTTATACTAGTGAACTGATTTTTGAGCCATGACCTACTCAAAAAGAAAGGTTAAGAGAGATGAAATTTGCATCTTTCAAATATCAGTGAAAATGTGTACGGCTGCAAAAATTTAATTCCATGTCCTGCATTTCATACGATAACATTCAGATATGTTAATTCAGAACTAACTCAGAAAAGAGAAGATAAAAAAAAATTGTTGTAAGTGTTGTAAACAGACAATCAGGGAAGGGGGGAAGGTAGTTCAAACAAAACAAATTTCTCATAAAATATACCTATATTTTAGGGGACATAAGTATCTTAGGCTGTTGTTGGAAAAACTGAGTTGCAAACCCATAAATATTTTCAGCTTGATAGGAAGCCAAAACCTTTTTATGCAGGAACGTCCATGCAATGTGGTAACTGAAGATCAAACACTTCATCTCTTTAACAGATGCCTTCCAACTTGGAATAATCTATGATTCTATGGTCTTGTATAGTCTGGTCTCACCAGCTAGACTGCACTGTCCCATGATTTGAAATAATTTTGTTTTCTTACTCCCTGTCAGCAAAGGATTATAAATGCTTTCCAATCTTAATTTTAAGTAATCAGATAACAGACAGAGTGGAATCAATATAATGCGTATGAAATTCTATTTCACTGAGTTATTGTTTTTGTTATTTAAATGTGAGGTTTCTGTTAACCATAATCCAAAATCTAGTCCAGATAAAAAGACTTTTTCAACTGTCTTTTTTTGCAAACAGTTTTAGCAAAATTACACCATTGCTTCTAACTATTAGTTTGGCATTTCACAGTAGCATTCATTCAGCTTTTCACTTTATCATTCTAGCAATGTATGACATCTTGTTCAGTTCTTTGCCTGCACCAGAGAAAAAGTACAAGAAAGCCCCAAAGTCTAGAAAACATGGAAAATTTAATTAAGTATTTATGTGAGAATTGGTTCATTCATAGATGAATGGATCATGACCTGAAATTTCACGAGAAAGAAACTTCGGAGATGAAAATAAAGGATTATAAACACGGAGTGTATTTTCAGCAGTAAAAGTAACTGAACACTAGAAGAACTTACTTTCAAAAGGAATTCAGCCTTTTGAAGTCTTTATTTCATGGAATCCTAGAATGGTTTGGGTCGGAGGATACCTTAGTTATTATTTCTTTCCAACTCCACTGCCATGGGCAGACACATCTTCCACATGTTCAGGTTGTTTAAATCTCCTATCAACCTGGCCTTGAGCACTTCCAGGGATGGGGCATCCACAGCTTCTCTGGACAACCAATGGCAGTGACTCACCACCCTCACAGGGAAGAATTTCTTCCTAATATCTAATCTAAATCTTCCATTGTGAAGCTGTTCCCCTTGTCCTGTCATTCCATGCCTACAGGAAAAGTCCCTCTACCACTCTCTTGTAGGCCCCTTCAGGTACTGGAAAGCTGCTCTAAGGCCTCCTCAGGGTGTTCTCTTTGTCAAGGTTAAACAACCCCAGCTCTCTCAGCCTGCCTTCATAGTAGCCCTCCTTTGGACGAGCTCTAAAAGGTCCATGGTTTTCTTTAGTTGAGAGCCCCAGAGCTGGATGCAGCACTCCAGGTGGCATCTCAGCAGACCAGAGGGGCAGAACTCCTACATTTGCCCTGCTGCTCATGCTGCTTTGGATGCAGCCCAGTACACACTGACAGATCACATCAAGCTTCGCATTAACCAATAGCCTCAACTCTTTCTCCTCAGTGCTGCTCTCAATCCATTCTCCTCTCAGACTGTATTTCAGATTATTCCAGCCCAGGTCCTTGCACTTGGCCTTGTTGGACATGATTAGATTCACAGGGACCCACCTCTCAAACGTGTCCCCTGGATGGCATCCCTTCCCTCCAGCAGGTTGACAGCACCACACAGCTTGGTGTGAGCAAACTTGCTGAGAGTGCACTCAAACCCAGTGCCCATGTCACTGACAAAGAGGTTGAATGTCCTGGTTCCAGTACTGATCCCTGAGGAATACCACTCCTCCACTTGGACACTGAGCCACAGCTCTTTGAGTATACCCTACCGTCAGTTCCTTATTCACTGAGAGCTCAATCCAACTCTCTAGAGACAAGGATGTTATGTGGAACAGAGTCAAATGATTTGCACAGGTGCAGATATATGATCTAGGAATACACAAGACAGAGAGTCAAACAGACTTGATTAGCATATCTGGTTTGATAACCAAGATGCCATGGCAGGAACAAACAGAACTGTGAAAATTACAGGAGATGAGATTACACCTGCTTACGGGAAGAGAGAAGATTCAATCAACTTCTGCAAGCAAAGAGTTGTTGTAAAATGCATGAGTTTTCTGTGTGATTTTTAACCTGATTATTGTAGTAGAAATGATTAACCTGTCTGAAATGGTATATAAGCTTTTGGAAAACCTGAGTAAAATCGAATTCTGATCACCGAATCAGTCTTCCCGTCTCTCATCAATCGCCAATAATTGGTGCTCCAGGTGAGGCGAAGAACCAGCGGTCTGCTGGCAATTGGCGACGCCCCTGGAACTGATCGTAGCGGTGAAAGAACCGTGTTTGGGCCTACAATCATCTGTACGCCGGACGTGACAGGTGAGCCAGGGGAACTCAAGGTATGGGACAGGTCATGTCCGACGGAAGAGACGTTAAGAAAACCATCCTGCGCTTGCTGAGCAAGCATGGATCCCCCATTCTTAAGCAGGACCTTAAGTCGCTCCTACGATAGGTGTCACGCATGTTCCCCGATACCACCCCTTCCTCTGTTCTTACTCTCCGCTACTGGGACAAGGTCGGCGTAAAGCTCTACGACCTGGCTACGCTGCCTGGCCACGAGCCAGAGCTGCGCCTGCTTCCTGCATGGAGGGCGGTCATGGAAGCGGTTAAAAAAGAGGGGGGGAGCGAGGCAGCCTGCGAGGCTACCGCGGAGACGGCCCCGGAGGCCGTGCCAGACCGAAACCTGCCCAGGTCCCGCTCCCCGTCCCCCGTCCGCACCCCCTCCCCGACGAACGCCAAAGATAAAGCCCAGCCGCCAGCTGCACCCCCACCGGGATCCCACCAGCGACCCCAGAGCCGCCGAACACTGATCGCTTATGGAGACTCTGACTTTAACAGTGACAGAAAGCCATTCGACCCCGGCCCCGAAAATAATCCAGACTGACTCGCTTCAAATATGCATAACAATTGGTTACAGATAAAAAAGAAAGCCCTTAAAGACAGAGACCTTGCCTTTATTTCGCTAATCAATGCCTCTTCAAGTTTCACCAAATGGCCAGCTTTTACAACAAATCATCTCACAGCATGAGACAGCGACGAGTGCAGACACAAGTCCCACAGCAGACGTGCAGACACAAGTCCCACAGCAGACGCAGTAACCAAGAGCAACCTTCAGCTTCCAGCCGGCCCAGCCCCCATCCGCCAGACCATCTCCGACCTACGTCCAGCAACCCCAGGGAGCGCCAGATTAGACATTTCAACCCGTGATACAGTAACGTTGACCAATTCCTCAGTGTTTTGTCTCCCCACAAGAATTTACAGACCTTTGCTACCAAGTCACATTCCAATCTACCGGGTTTTCTCACTGAAGGTAATGCCCAAGCAGACCTGTTAACCTTATCAGTGCAGCATGTTTTGCCTAACAAAATAGAGCAAGCTAAACTGAGTCACTCCTTTTTTCACCAAAACGCTAGAGCTTTGGTAAGACTTTTTAAATTAACTCCAGCACAAGCCTCTAATATCATTTCTATATGCCCTGACTGTCAGCGTTGCACACTTCCTAATGTGAACACAGGGGTCAACCCAAGAAGTCTACAGAGCCTACAAATTTAGCAGACAGATGTGACACACATTCCTGAATTCGGCCGCTTGAAATTCGTGCATGCTTCTATTGATACCTTTTCAGGTGCTCTGTTTGCCTCAGCTCACACAAGAGAGACAGGGAAAGACGCCTGCCGTCATTTCGCTGCTGCCTTTGCCACCTTAGGAATTCCGCAACAGATTAAGACAGATAATAGACCCGCATATATTTCCCGTAGAGTTGCAAACTTCTTCTCATTATGGGGTATCACCCACAAAAGGGGCATAGCTCACTCACCCACAGGACAATCAATTATAGAACGAGCCCATTGCTCTCTCAAACGTCTTCTGTTACAACAAAAAGGGGGAGCCGAGGATACTCCTGCTGAAAGATTATGCAAAGCCTTGTATGTTTTTAGTTTCTTGAATTGTTCAATGACAGACTTAAATCCCGTCAAATTATTCAACTTGCTACTGCTGTCAGAGCTTTTCAAAAATTTTTTTCTTCCTTTTAATCTAGTAACAGATTCAGTTTATGTTGCAAAATCGTAAAGCCTCAGCCCTATAAGAAAGTGTAAAACCTGCAAACAGATGATAGTTTTGAACAGCTGAATAAACTCCTAAGAAGTTAAAGACTCCATAAATAAATTAGAAATTTAGTTAAAATAAGCTTTCTTGTATTAGACATTATATTATGTATTGTTATAATTATTCCTTATATTTTACAGTGTGTTTAAACTAAAGGTAGAATCTAGATCTTAGCTAGATAACTTGTTTAGTGGCTAGAGTTTGACACCCTGGCTAAAAGATTTTCTTAGGATAGGAATGCATGTAATGATTTTAATAATAATTGTATTAGTTATGATACCTTGCTTGCTTCAATGTGTGCAGAGATTAGTTAATAAAGCCATCAAGGGGGTATTCTTGGTTAATACAGAAGGGGGAGATCTAGGAATACACAAGACAGAGAGTCAAACAGACTTGATTAGCATATCTGGTTTGATAACCAAGATGCCATGGCAGGAACAAACAGAACTGTGAAAATTACAGGAGATGAGATTACACCTGCTTACGGGAAGAGAGAAGATTCAATCAACTTCTGCAAGCAAAGAGTTGTTGTAAAATGCATGAGTTTTCTGTGTGATTTTTAACCTGATTATTGTAGTAGAAATGATTAACCTGTCTGAAATGGTATATAAGCTTTTGGAAAACCTGAGTAAAATCGAATTCTGATCACCGAATCAGTCTTCCCGTCTCTCATCAATCGCCAATAATATGACTCCTGTTGCTCTTCCCTTATCCAATTCTATCACCCTGTTCTAGAAGGCCACCAGATTTTTCAGGTACATTTTGCCCTTAATAAAGTCATGTTGGCTGTCACCACTCACCTCCTTAATATTCTTGTACATTAGCATAGTTTCCAGGATGATTTGCTCCATGATCTTTCTGGGCACTCAGGTGAGACTCAGTGTCTTGTAGTTCCCTGGGTATTCCTTTTTGTCATTTTAAAAAATGGGTTTTATATTTCCCCTTTTCCAGTTGGTGGGAACTTTGCTGGAGTGTCACAACTACTTAGACGATGGAAAGGGAGGGGCTTGGTCACTTCTTCTGCCAGCCGTCTTGGGATTCACAGATGCACCTCATCAGGCCCCTGGACTTGGTCACCTTCAGGTTCCTCAGATGTCCTTGACCATGACTTTTTCCCACACCAGGTGGTTCTCCATTCTCCCAATACCTGCCTTTGTCTTCTGAGATTTGGGTGGTGTGGCTGGAGCACCTGTCAGTGAAGACCAAGGCAAAAAAAAAATTTGACTACCTCAAGCTCCTTTGTATCCCAGGTAATCAGGCCTCCCATTTCCTTTCGGAGGGGTCCTATGTTTTCCCTACTCTTCCTTTTATCAGCAGCATACCTATAGAAGCTTTTCTTGTTGCCCTTCCTGTCCCTGGCCAGACGGAATTCTGTCGGGGCACTAACTTTTCCAACTGATCCTTGAAAGCTCAGACAATTTCTCTGTATTCCTCTCAGGCTACCTCTCCTTATTTCCACCTTCTGTAGGTTTCCTTTTGGTGCCTGTGCTTGTCCAGAATCTTGCTCCTTTTTCATCCTTGCAGATCTCCTTGAGATTTTGCCTGACTTCCTCTTTGTTGGGATGCATTGCTCCCAAGCTTGGAGAACACAGGTGAGGCTCTGTGGTGTGCTCTGAGAGCATATGACCAGGTGAGGACTGAGTGGGGAGGGCTGTGAGGAAGAGGAGGAATGACTGGGATGATCCTGCATGCACTTGATTTACTCATGAGCCATAATACTAATGCACATTCACTACCAGTGATGCTTTCTCCCAAATTATACAGATTTTGTTTTGAGGGTAGAATAAAGATATGAGGAAAAGAGATCAACTCAGAGTATCACGAGCACTGGAAAGGTTGGGAACAGTCCAGATTTCAAAGAGATGCTTAACTGCATTCTTCAAATATCTCTGTGAAACCCAGTTACACATGACAGAGAAATGGTATACTCATTGTCCTGGGATCATTTCTAACTGGAACCCAGCCAGACCTTTTTAAGCAGAAAGGAAGGCAGGGGCACAATCCTGTCATTAAATGTCCTTGTCGTTTTATCTTCATTTCTTTGATTCATTGCAGATGGTGCTTTGGAAAATGTTTTAGTGCCTTTCTCGCTTCAATTACCATCAGTTCACACTCAGTTCATAATGGCAGAATAATTGAGCAGGGGACTTGTTCACAATCCTTGTGGATCTTTTTACATTTACTCATGGTTCTTCTAGTTCTTTATCTTGCAGCAGATTTTTACTTAGAAATTAAATCTGAAAGTGTTTGAAGATTTGAAAAAAGTACAAAGACTGATTACTTGGGTAACTTTATTTCAACATTAGATTAACTTTTTATGGATTAAAATGACATGTCCTAAGCAAAAAAAAAAAAAAAAAAAAAAAAAAAAAAAAACCAAAAAAACCACCACACACAAAAAAAAAGTAACTATGAGATGTATGACTCAATATAAAGTCAGCACAGTCTAATTCACAATTTTTTATAGCAAAGTCAAGTTAATAAAACACAACAGCAATGTCCCAATACCATTATAACAGTGTCATTAGACAAAATCTAGATGCATAAATTATAGTGAATAGTAAAGTCAACCAAGCATTTATTGCTTGGGATTCCTTGTCCATCATTTATTAATTTATTATTGATACATTAATACATTAATTAGAGAGGTTTCTGGTTTTGTAAGTACTGTCATTGTAATTAAAGAATTATTAGAGAATTAAAGAATGATGATCTTTATAATACTTTGCAGACATGGTGGTGGTATGCAAGTAGTGTGATTCTACTGTGTGATGTAGTTCACTGACCACAATAAAAGATTAGATTAGCTATGCCAATAAATTTAAATGTTCATAATAATTTAAAATTAAGTAAGAAAAAAGGTGGTACCAAGATGTTTTCAGAAGCATTGTACTTGTTCTTCTATGATAATATTTCTAAATAGAAACCAAAATTTTGATTCCTACAGAGAATTGGAAATGGTAATTGCACAGTATGGTGATCTGGCTGTCTGTCTAGAAACAACTGAAGAGAGAAATAATCATGCAAGACTTCAGAGCTAGGGTGTCAAAACCTGAATTAATTTCTGATTCTGGTAGACATTTATTTGCCAGCTTAAGGAAATAACAAGGGTTTTTCTGTGTTTAGTTTGAAATAATCTAAATGGTTGGATTTGTTATATCTGTGCTTGCAAACACTAATATTATTACTCCTAAAAGTAAGCAAGAAAAATCACCAAAACATGCCAGACAAACCATCAGCAAAGAGAAATGTTCAAACACAATTTATGTTTTTTTGAAGATGGTTCAGGTAAGCTTTTCCTAAACTTTGCTACACAGATTTGTCATTGGATACCGAATGCCTTTTTCAGTGTCACACATGCTCTTGAGAGCAGAATGAGATGGTGTGGCTTATTAAGTGCTTGATTCTCATAACAGCAAGAAATTCACTTACCATTTTTCCTGTTCTTCTTTTCACTGCCCTTTGGCAAAACCCCTCAGGATAGTTAGAGAAGTGGGACTTTTTCTTACTTGGGTTGTGCAATCCTTTAGGACTGAACAGACTGTTCTGACAACATTTGCATTGGCAGTGGACAGAAAGAGAGTTCTTCTGACCAATAAATAGTCTGAATATCATCTATTCATGGTGTTCTGTTTGCCTTCAGGGTCACAGACAAGACAACCAGCCTTGCCTGAACCCCCCCTATGCTTGCCCTGCTTTGGCTGGGGAGAACATGGGTTCTGTCTCCTGTTCCTCTTGAGCCTCTGCCTGATCCACAGGCCCAGCAGTGGTATCACGCTAAGAAGATGCTGTTCACACATTCTGAAGTGTCTTTCCAACATTACATATTTCCTTTGGTGTCCTCACCCAACCCCAAGGAAAAAGGAGCCTGATTTGGTCCTGAGCTCAGGCTGTGCCACAAAAGCTCTGCAGGACAGAGGGGCCTTT
Organism: Prinia subflava; assembly: GCF_021018805.1. Classification (NCBI taxonomy): domain Eukaryota; kingdom Metazoa; phylum Chordata; class Aves; order Passeriformes; family Cisticolidae; genus Prinia; species Prinia subflava. The sequence continues at coordinate 35,962,826 of NC_086249.1, forward strand.
TGCTTACCCCACTAAGGTGACACCGGACAAGTTTAGCTGGTGTTGAGTACTGTGGCACTGAAAGGCACAGCATCCTGGCACCACCGACAAATAATTAATTCTGCTTGTTGCATTTGGCTTTACTATGTTTGTGAATGTAGGAACCATCATCCAGCCATATCTTGAGAAAATGCCTGAAGGATTCGGGCTCTCATTCTGCTTTCTCTGTATCACTTCCATTTCCTCTCATTGCACCCATTCTTGTACAGATACTTTCCTCCTAATCTTTTAAAGCCACTTCTAGGGTGCTTTCCCATTCTCTCTCCACTGTCTCAGTTCCTGAACTATTTCACACCCAAGGGTTTTGTAGAGAATGCAACTTTGCCCCTGAGTTTTCTTGATATACTTTTACTCCTGAGGAATTTGAGATAGGTCTGGGTACAAGAAACAGAAATGTTCTTCCCAGATAGGAGACAGGACATCAGCTGCAATCACGTAACCCAATTGCTTAATAATTTCACCTGGTTTTAGATATCTCATCTCTTGGAGAATAAGCTGCTCTCATACTGTGGAGACCTTTTGCATGAAACCACCAGATTTCAAACAGAGTTCCTTTTCTGCAGCATTCACTACATCATCAGGCTCCTCGTTGTCTGGACTGCAAGTTGGATGAGACTGGATTTCTTTTCTTTTTTTATTTTTCATTTCCCTGCCTCATACTTATGCCTAAAAATTCTCCAGGGGCAGAAAGCATCTACAAGACTTTAATGAGGAAAGTAGTCTTGGATGGAGCAAATATTTCCTAACCTAATGTTTAAATGTTTGACCTAACACTCAAAATTAGGTAGAGAATTAGGTAGAAAAAAATGTGTCTCTATAAACTAAAAGTATTGCAGTCTCATTCCCTTTGAATGCAGGAAGAATATCCGGGAGTGGGGGGGAGAGGTGGTGATCAGAGGAAAAGGCCTTTTTTTTTTTTTTTTTACGATGGTCATACTGTATTTTTTGTGTTAATTCTATTTATTCCAAAAATCAGTTTTGCAGGGAACCTGATATTTGAATTCTATATTTATCTGAGCTTGATGTTTACCAATAGCTTGTCATCCTCATCTTGAGAATTTGCTCATGCTTTTGACTATTGCTTGCATACTATCTTCTTGTTCCATATATCCTTTTCTCAAAGTGTCTATTATTACAGCATGACGCAGGCTGGGTTTTTTTCCACTTCAGCTGTATAATATGGGTATAACTATAATTACTCTTAATATACATGAATAACCTTTTAAAAAATAACATCAGAGACAATTTTGAATGCCTTTGCTTGGGTTTTTAACAAAAGAAAATAAATATATGTATGTGAAACAGTGCTGCACCCTTTACCAAAAGGTAAATGTACAAAGGGGCTGTGTGTTGAATGTGTAATGCACTACCGTGAAGGAACCAACACCAAACAAATATTCATATTCTCCATGCAGTGATACCACCTGTGCCACTGAGAATACCATGGAAAATGTGGTGATTCGGTTACTGGACCAGTCCACAGATTTTCAGAAGAATAATTTAACTCATGTGAATGTTCTCAGAGAAGTTCCTTGTACAACACACCAGACTAAAGTTGCTCCCACTCAGAAATACTCGAGCGATTACGTTGGCAGTTTTTAATGAGCTATTCATAGAAAAACTCCTAGCTGAAATATGAGGTTTAAACATTCTGCTGGTCTTTGAAGGAACCCAAATTCTTCTAAAAGCTCCTTGGCCCATGTATAGAATTACCTATAGGAAAAAAAAAGAAGGTGGTAGACACATTATGCACAGATTTTTCAGAAAGAGTATTCCATTGACATATAGAGAATATACTGGCTAAGCCTCCTACAGTGAGAAAAAACTGTTTCCCTGTGACTTTTTGTAGCTATTATCAGCTTCACCTTGGGAGTCCAAGTTATTCTTTAATACTTCTCCAATTTGCTTCTTTTCAAAGGTGGAGGAAGGATGGAATGAAGGAGATTACTTTTGATATTTATGTTATTTTTACTGCACATGTGATTGTGTCAAGCTGTAAATTCCTTGCTAAATTTTTTAAATCCCTCTGATGTCTGACAAGGAGTTGGAAAAATATAAATGTTACATTTTATGGTTTTTTTCCGTGTTACTATAGTCTGCAGTTCTATTATAAACTGTCATCTGTAATATAATCAAAGGAAAATTGGTAGGAAACCTTATTGTAGTCCAAGGAACATTCCTTTTTACATGAATTCACTGACTTTAATAGGATTTAGACTGTCTGGCTCAATCTGGAACTTTCAGAAAACTTTAGGAAAGATTGAGTCAGAGAAGAACTGGCTTGTTTATGGGATGTCCCCGAAACTTACCTTGATTTACAGTGATGTATAATGTCAAAAAAGTCACTTCCCCATTCAGTCAGAGCCTTTCAATCATTAAAAATGTGTCTATGTCATCCCTAGTGCAATACTTGTACGTTTCTCATTGCTGACTGACACCACTGTCAGTTTCCAGCCGAAAAAACTAGTAGTAAATGAAGAGTTGCAAAGGGTTGCTTGGCCTCCTCCTTTCTCTTTGCTTTCCTGTCACTGGTTGGTTTCTGGACACAGCTTGCATTTGTACTGACAGCAGCACGAGGCAGTGTTTGCCCTGGGCCAGGCGAGACGGGATGGTTCGAATAAGGAACAAAGCTGTTGTCTTTGCCCGGGGAACATGCAGTTTTTTAGCCATAAAGGAGTTCCTTACCCAAGAGCTGTGCCCTGTTCTGGTAAGACTGACCCCATCTGGACAGTAAGGGACATCAGGACTTGCTTTTCCCAGGAGTGCTGGGATTTGAACTTCTTCCAAGGGCCCAAACCCAACCAGACCACGGACCTCACGACTGAAGAAGGTGCTTTCTCCTGATCTCACCGTGAGCCAATACATGGCCACCCATACAAAAAGCAGAGATGTTGGAACTGGCAGAGTTTTAAGGACCCTTCCAACCCAAACGGTGAGTCTGTGACACAGCAGGGTGTTCCAGGAACTGCTGTCTTGAATGTACAGGTATCATTATGGATAAAAACCAAGAGCTTTTTAAAAGGGGAGAGAAGAGGGAAAAGCTGGGTTTTACCTTATCCATCTGAATGACCTGAGCATTCCTCTTGCTTGCAAGCTAACCCAGATTCAAAATGCAACATTATGAAGATACTGTAGGAGGATGTGCACAGGGATTTTGGGGAGGTGGGTCCAGGCCTGGGGCAGAGCCCGAGTTACAGGGCTCTCATGTCAGCAGTGGGCGCTGTGTTCATGATCCATATGTTCCATATCTGATGGTGCAAGTGAGATCAGTGAGATGTAGGAGACCACAGAATCACAGAACGAGAGAAGTTGGAAGGCAGCTTGTAAGGTCAGCTAGTCCAAATCCCCTGCTCAAGCAGGGTCAGCTACAGTCAGTTGCCAGGACCATGTCCAGATGGATTTGGAGTGTCTCCTAGAACAGAGATCCCACAGTGTCTTTAAGCAATCTACCCCATCGTCTGATCACCCTCACAGGAAAATTGTCTCCTGATGTTGAGACAGAATCTCCCATGTTTATGTTTGTGCCCATAGCCCCTTGTCACTGGGTTCCACTCGCAAGGGCTTGGCTCCCTCATCTTCATTCCCTCCCTTCAGGTACTTATATACACTGATAAAATCCACCTGAGTATCTCTTCTCTAGGCTGGAAAGTTCTAGCTCTCACATTCTTCTTGGCTATGAAACATCCTCCCAGTCCCTGTATCAACTCTGTGGTCCTTCACTGGATTTGCTACAGTAAATCCCATTCCCATTAGGTCCCCAGGCTTTCAGCCCAAGAGGCAGAAACATGACTTCATGGACTGATCACCTTCTGAATGGGCCTGAATTTCTCATATGTCATGAAGAGATATCCTGAAGTCTGTCTGGCTGAAATTTCTGTGGATTTTCAAAGGTACTGGAAGTCTCTCTCCAGTTTCAGGAAACTTTGGTTATTTTAGGCTGATGGAATTGTTCCCTTTATTTTGCCCACCCAGTACCAGGGACCTACATTTCAGTGAACCATTGCTCAAGCACCTAATTAGAGAATTAGACTTGGTGGGCTGTGTTTCATGCAAAGTATGAAACAATAGATAACAGATACCAGCCCACAGAGGAGAGGCAGGAGGCAAAGAGATAATATTGGTCTGCAGGTTTGGTCTGCTAGTGTCTAAGTCCTTTCATGTCTGGGTCACTCCCTGAAACTTAGACAGGTTCAGCAGTAGCTGGAGAACACTATTATCAGGTGCTGTTTGTTGCTTTCAGAGGTCAGCAAAATTCTGACCCTTAAAATATTTCTCCATAAACTGCATTTGCAATTGTAGTACAATGAGACTGAGGTCTTTACAGAGTCACTCTGGTTTCCAACAAAAAAAAATTCTTAAAAATCCACTCATTAGCATAAAACTAGTGAACAAGGATATTTAAGACAGCAGCACCTTTTAAACTTACTTAGTTTTTAAACTTATTATCAGTGGGACTGAAGCTTAATACCATTTTTATTTATTAGGGTAGTTACTCAGTCCCGCCAAAACTCATATGTATTTTTCTATTAACTTTTTCTATGTATTTTTACTCTCAAGATTTTCTTTTCTTGCACTTTGAATTATTGCGCTTCCATTTTTCTTTTAAATAAACATCCTTTGCTTTTCTATTGGCACTAGACTTGCAGTCTCATTCCCATGAATTTATTCCATTACTTCCTTAATTTTTCAGTTCTGCTCCAAGTGCTGGTTTCCTAAAGATTTCCATATAGAAGTAACGTATTGATTATATAAATATAGTTTATATAATAGATCATATGAATAAATTTTTTTACATAAAAATATAAAGTATTTATATAGTATATAATTTATGTAAAGTATTGAAGTTTTATAAATGTATAAAATATATATTATATGTATATACATATATTATATAAATATAGATAACATTATATTACATACATATAATGATCTAAATTAATTTTCTCACCATTTTTCCTGAGGTCAATTGCATTGTAGCTAAGCATAAAATTATATTCCTCTTTAAGCCTACTTTTCAGTCTTCCCCTTAACGTCCAACTAGGCCCTTTGCAATATAACTTGCTGAAGTGAAACTGCTGGGGTGGGTCTGGGTTTCTACTCTCATTTTCTCCTTGCCTGGCTTTCTAGAAGGCCAGCAGATGCTGCCAGCTGGGGTGTGCTCTCTGGAAGACTGCTGCTGAACACGGGACAGACTGAAAGCAGGGGTGTGAAGGGAGGGAGGTGTGCACCTCAGGCATGATGGCTCTCAGGGAAACTGAGAGCTTGCTTCCACCATCCCTGCATGCCATGCCATGCCATGCCATGCCATGCCATGCCATGCCATGCCATGCCATGCCATGCCATGCCATGCCATGCCATGCCATGCCATGCCATGCCATGCCATGCCAGGTGAATGGCCTTGGGTCTCCATGACCAAATGAGGTGCCAGCACTAGGAAAGGTGTGATTCGTTTGCTACTTACAGCTCCTGTCTCTGGGTGCTGGGAACAGCCATTGGGGCAGGATTCATCCCACCCATCTGTAGCTGTTTGTACAGAGGAGGAGCTGCACCTCAGTGGGTCAGAGGAGAAATAGAGGCTCAGTGACAAGACAGAGGCACCTATAGGTAACAAGGGCATCCTGTCTGGTCTCTGGCAGCTGGGGAAAGACTCCACATCTCTTGTGGGCCCAGAATCATACCTACCAGTCCCATGCAGATACCCTAGGTACCTCAGGGCATTTGATGTGGAACTAGGTACATAAATCCCTTCAGATTCCTTTATGGCATAATTTCAAGAGAGAACCTAGAATAGGTTGGGAATATTACCCCTAGAAGTGGTGATTTCTTCTCTTTTTCCATCAGAGGAGTCTTAAAATGGGAATGCCAACAGTGTTCCCTTTACCCTGAGCTCCTGAGGCCATTTTCAGCAGAAGGGGTTCTGCTAGGGCTTCTCACAGCTGGTATGTATACACTCAGCACCAGTGGGAGACCCAGCGTCTCCAATTCAACAGATGGAGGACAGGCAAGACCCCTGAGGGCACCTGGGGTGGCAATAGATGCTGATAATAAGGCAAATGAATCCTGCTGCCACCTGCTTTGGGTCTCCAGGCTGGTCACTAGATGTCCACTGCCTGTAATGGGAACTTGGGCATTTAGCTCATGTGTAGAAACGAAATTGTGTTTTAAATTAGAGCTGAATCCCGTTTCTAAATTCAGGTGAGATAAAGTGACTTAGAATTCATGGTTAGCTTCTAGCAATCAGCTTTTTAATCTTGCTTTGTTTTTTCTCTTTTTCTTGCCACAACTGGAGCTGTAGCCACAAACACAGATTTAGGGAGATGGTGTTGATGCTTGCTGCTCCTCATCTGGTGTGCAACAGAGCAAGCAAGAGAGGTTACTGAGCTGTCACCCCTACCAATCCCAGGAAGCATGCTATGCCATGTATGTGTACTTTAGGTATGACAAAACACTGTCCTGTGTTACTCCACTTACACTACAATGATGAACAGTTATTTATGTGTGTCCTTTTCAGAGACACGGGCTTTAAAAGAATTATTGGACCAGAGTTCCCAAGAGGTATTTCCGGGTACTGGTTCTGTAACTGTCCGAAGTGTGTCCACAATATTTCTCTTCTAAACTCTTTGAAACAAGGGAGAAGAGTGACCCACTCCAGTTCCACGTTTCCTTTCAACCACCAAATCTGAACTCTGAAAACATGAAAGCTAAACCTTAAGGCATCACTACCATATCAATATGAAGATGTGATGTAGCGCTGCCAGCAACATCTGCAGAAAAAAAAAGATTGCAACAACTCACACTTCATGAAACATTATAGTGGAAAAGAAAATGTGTTCCAAACCACCTTTAAGTTCTGGAGCTAATTCATCATTAAGCGTGAGAGACATGGGCGTTGCAGACTCCTGCATTGTTTCCATCATGGAAAGCCCTCGATTTTGCAGTCTCACAGCACGGAAAGCCACATAATAAGACATCAGTGTGGATATTTTAGTTTGTGCATTTACTAAGTATTCATCACCTACTTAAAATCAAGCAATCTACACCAAAATGCAACACAGGGCACTAATTTTATAGTGGGCTGTTAACCAAAGACATGCCATGCCTCTGATTCCCTTTCTGCAAATGGCTCAGCACAAGCAAGCTTTACCACTCCTATCAATCAAACTGCATGATCAACACCTGAATGGGAAAAGATAATTATGCTGGCTGCACTGTGGCTGTTACCTGTTGTGCTAGTAGTTGTTAATGAGAGGAGTATGGTTTGAATCGTAGGAACTAAGACAAGGGTACAAACCCCAATTTTTTAAATAAGCACTGAGATGACCCAATTACATCCCAGACCACTGGGAAGAAAGAAATGAAAGAAAAGAATTGGGCATTTCAGTTTTAGCCAAGCCTACTAGACAGTATAATTTTTCTCATGGTGTCACAGAATAGTTCTTAAAAGAGTATGGCAACCTCTGTGACATTACAATAGCAAAAATACCCATGGCTTGGACAACAAATGATGGAGGGAAAAGTGGAGAATGGGCACACATGCAGAAACAAAGCAGTCACAGGTGCAGGGCACAAATCTGTGGTTGTCAGTCTATCAGAGGTGGCTGCTCCTGGGGACCCTGGTCCTGCACAGGGTAGATGTGAGATGGATGGATCTCAGATCCACAGAAATGGTTCAGAGGATCATGATCTGGTCCCTACTGCAGGGTGACATGAGAGCTTGTGTACCACCTGAGTTTCTTTACTCAGCCAGTGAAAGCTCAAGCTTTCACTGGCTGAGTAAAGTTTTAGCTTACCTTTGTTCTCAACAGGTTGCAAAAACTTCTCCTTCTCTATCTCCCCAGAGCATTTCATGCTCTGGTTCACTTTTAGTTCAGTGCAAAATTCTATGCTTGTAAACGGAAAACTACCTGCCAATAAGGCACATTTCTGTTTTCTGTAATCTCTGATGTATAATAACCCCTCTTCAATCAGGCACACTGGCAATGGAGCATCACTGGCACTCAGAAACCAGAGATTCAAATCTTCTAATTTACTTATTACTTAGTGTTATAACTGCTGTGGGTGTGCTTTTGAACTGTTCCTCTCATCGAAACATTTAATACAGTGAATAATCTCTTCTAAAGAGACTGGAACATCGTGGCAGTTGTTTGACAACTGAGGGGCTGTAGCAACATTCAAAGCATATGTCAAGCCTTGCTCTTCAATTAGTATGCCAAATGGAAGCTCAAAATTTAATGTGAGTTTAGTGCTTAGTCTGGGGATTGACTGGGAAAATATGGTTTGGAAATGTCCACAGATAGGGGAATATAAAGAAATTCCAAAAAAAACAAGAAGCAGATGGTGTCAAGAGAGGTCTGGATTTTTCTGCTGTAATAAAAGATGGACAGTTCCCTTGACCACATGGTAGCCATTGGATATGAAAATTCAGGATTTTTGTAATTGAATTACTGGCAAAGAATTACTCAAAGACCTGGGTATTTAAGACACTCTATCCAACCCTTAGATTCTCTCCTTTCCTGCACTTATTCCTGTGAGAAACAGCATGTCTGCAATTCCACTGGGTTCTATAAAACCTCTATTCTCTCAGGCGTAATAGAAATGAACTATTTTCATTATTACTAGAGCACTGTTCAAATGTGATTATAATAAATTCATACAAAACTACAGCTCATTAATGCCAAGTGCCTACCAAAAGGTAACTACATACATTTAAATCCAGATCTGAGTAGATGGGATTCAATTTGGAAACTTCTTTGGGTATAAGTAATGCTTTTAAATTTCACCCTCTATTATTTTTTCAATAAATCTTCTTTAAAAATGTTTGCTAAAATAAAAGCATACCTTTTTTGTTCTAGCTTTGTTTCCCGAAAATCATAGAATCACAGAATTATAGAATATCCTGAGTTGGAAGAGACTCATCAGTATCATCAAGTTCAACTCCTGGCTCTCTGAAGGACACCCCACGAGTCACACCACGTGCATGAGTGCATTGTTCAAACACTTCTTGAACTCTGCCAGGCTGGTGCTTTGAGCACTTCCCTGGGGAGCCTGGTCCAGTGCCCAAACACCCTCTGGGTGAAGAACCTTTTCCTAATATCCAACCTAAACCTCCCCTGACACAGCTTCAGGCCATTTCCTCAGGTCCTGTCACTGTCACCACAGAGAAGAGATCAGTGCCTGCCCCTCCTCTTCCCCTCACAAGGAAGCTGCAGACTGCAGTGAGGTCTCCACTCACTCTCCTCCAGGCTGAACAAGCCAAGTGTCCTCAACTGCTCCTCTTAAGGAATTAAATTTTTGAAATCAAGTTTTTAAATAATTCAGAATATCTTTCTTACCTGTTTATTCCCATTGAAATGAATGGAACTCGTATAGCACTTGAAGCACTACCTTGTCTGAGTAAGGCTGGCAGATATCAGAAAGTAAATGATTTCTGGACTACTAGCACAAATGTTCAGATTTAGTTCAAAAAGGCCTTTCTGCCAAGTTATAAATTCTCATACATTGTTGTCTATGTTTGAAAAGCTGACATACTCTTCAGACCTGTGTCTCAAATGCAATGCTATAATTTCTATAGGTTTAAAGAGTAAACTTTATTGATTAAACATAGTAATTAATCATGCCTCTTTGGTAGATGTAAATGTAGTTGTCACTCATGTCAGTGAGCAAGGGGACATTCATGGCTTTGGCTGCAGAACAATAGAAACCTGAAAATGACTGTGCTTATTGTCTGTGAAACAATGAAAAACTGTGGTAGGTACATTTTACAGTCATGTCATAAAACCTATCTGAGTAAGAACACATGCTTTTTTGATCATTAGGATTTTTCCAACTGGATGAGCCAAACTGCACAATACTATAGAATTTTCTTTGATTTCTATAATGAATCACTAAAGCAATCCCACAAGGCTATCCAATGTAATAAAAGATTAACTATTTCCTAGTACAGAGTCATGCTTATGGAGATGTGCCAGTAAGTTCTCTAATTCAGTCGAGCAGAAATGTACCTCTGGGTTTACAGCAGATATTTACTCTAATTCCAACTCCTCCTTTTGTGACACGAAGTCCTGTGTGGTTGCAGCTTCTATTAGGTTTCCATGCATCACTGTGTCTCATAAAACATAGCAAAAACTATATTGAAACACCAAAAACTGAACTGAAACCTGCTGGTCCCATTTAGAATTTTTGCCACAGATGTAAAATAAGTACATTTTGAAGCAACATAAGAAATCTTGTTTATTGCAAGCAAAAATAAAAATATTCTTCCTCATGTATATTTTCACTGGGTCTTTACAAATAAAATTAATTCTCATGAGATCACAGAATCTTACAGAATAACTTATACTGTACTTTTTGCTTACAATTTGTGAGGAAAAAATTCTCTATATTTGAAGAGTGAATTTTACTACTTCATTGATTTATCCACTCTAGAGAGAGGCAGCTAAGCTTCCCAAATCACTGTGTGGTTCAGTGACTATTCTGAACACGTTGTTTTGAGTTTTCCATCTCAAAAGTGACTTGTCTGATGAGAACAATGTTTCCTCTAAGAAGGAGATAACATGCTACCTGTGGCTTTGCAAATCAGGAGAGGAAAATGAAGACAGACATGTATGGCAGTTGTCAGAGCATGAGTGTAGTTTCTTGGTTTTTTTCCTTGCTATGTTTAAGTTATGACATATATTTAATGAATTACCACAGAGGGGAAAGAATTAGGGTTAATGATGCAAATGAACACAGTTTTCTTGATAGAACTAGAAGATAAGACATGTTAGCTTAAAATTCACTGACAGAGGTTTAACACATTTTACTCTGTTTGCCAGGAATTCTGTGCACCAGCTACAGCACAGCAGTCTAAATGCACGTGGCAGCTTCCATATATGTTTGTTCCCAATAGACTCCTGAATCACCTTAAGGAATCATGTATATTTGATTAAATAAGATGTGCTACTGTTAAAATGCATTAAGAAAATATCTTTGTGACTTAATCCAGCAAAATCTGGTGTTAGCTGTGAGTTCCATTCCCATCAGAGAAATTATTTTTCAAGATAGTCTTTGGAGATCCCTTCCAACCCAAACTACTTTTTGATTCTATTATAGATTCACTTTTCATTTCAAGTATTAATATTGACTTAGTAACGTGCATAAGGAGTGTAGCTAATTTATCATTCAGTCCAGTTTCTCTATTTATATATACCTCCACATTCTATTTTTGGATGGTCCATTCAACCTCCGTGAAAACTTATATCTTTCTTCTAAAATTTGAGAACCAGATGGAACATGGCTCTTAGTTTGTGTTTGGCTTGTGTATTTCTAAAATTTCTATGAAAAATAGTTTGGTTTTAATTGAGAGTTAGCTGGATATTTTCCTAAGTTCCAGAATCTGTATGAATGGGAAATTGTGATTAGTCTAAATTCACCAAACAGTTGTTAGTCTGATTGATACAAATACCTTGTGGAAGCTGGGGTTGATGCTGGGAATTTTTTTTCTGTCCCACTTAATATAAAATAATAGGAGATTTAAGGTGAGCATCTTTGTAAACCAAAAGAAGTATGACTTCTCAGGAAACCAGAACTGAAAATTAAAAGATCATTCTGCTCTAAAAATGGCAGGGTAATCAAGCCCTTTTATTGATCTTCTGTTTTTCCTGTTGTTAAAAGATAAATTCTTAGGGATCAAGAGCTGTCAAAAGCCCAAATAAACAAGGAATTATTTTACCATTTTGCCTGCAGGATCATAGTTTAAAAAATACATATTAGTAAAGAATAGTTGGATCCTCAGTGTTTATGAAATGTTTGATACACAGGTTTGATTTCATTTTTTGAGAGCAAAATTGGCTAAGATTCAATAGATTTAGGGTCAGGCTTTTATTTTGTGTCAATATTCCTTGGAGAAATATCAGTTCGGTATCTGACTTTTAGTGCTGCTCTACCTCTGCCTGTTCACACCCGCCCAGTGAGACTGCCCCAAACCCAGAGACATCTGGTTCCTGTGGCACAGCAAAGCAGCTTTGGGCAGGAGGAGGTCAGGGCAGGGGTTTTCCCTTTAAATTTCAAGGGAAGTTTCCACGAGTGCTACATGCACAAGCAATCCACAGGAAAGAGAGGCCTGCCTCAGGGAAATGCTGCTCCAGGCAGGTCCTTGTGCCAAAGCTGCGTGTGGAGGAGAATGACCCTCCTTCAAAAGGGACAGTTTTAGAGACACATTGACAAGGTACTATCAGAATTTGGGCCAAAATTCAGATGCAAAAAGAAAATAATCTTGAGGTAGCCCTGCTCATTGCAAATAGGACTTAGCACTGATCTGAAGTGTGTATTTTCATCAAATAAAAGCAATGGAATATATTTGGAAATTATTTAACATTCTTTTTCATGGGCTCAGTTTTAATGAAATGTGATCTGACAGTAGTATCTAAGTGAAGCCAGAGCTGAGGTGTGCTGAGGAATCTCTTCACACAGTCATTTATACTGGAGATAATGCTCAAAAAATAAAAAACAGAGCATAACAAAAGAGATTCTGTTGTGTTGACTTTACTAGGAAAGCAATTAGATTGACTGAGCATTTTTAGAAACACAACCCTGATTGCTACTGTATGTGTTGTTGCAGAATTATTTTCACATGTTAATAATTCATTTTTTCCACAATGGTATTACTGATTGTCTGGAAGTATATAATTGATTCATTAAATTGTGTAGTTCCCTACAGTTTGACCTCTATTGACGTCTCTGAATTTGTGGCAAGCTATTTTAAAAGAGCAGAAGCATATCACAGCCAGCAGCCTTACACCAATATAAATATTTTCTACTGTGCTAATGCTCAGAATTCACTTTCTGGCAGCTGACCAAGAATTTTGCATAGGAATGCACTGAGCTGGAGACCCCTATCTAATAAATTTTATCTGACACACTCAAACATCCACTTTTATTACCATGTCTGATTTTCCCATGCTCATACAATTTAAAGCTACAGCTTCTCCCTTTCTCTTCTTTGAAGAAAGAGTAATATTTTCAAACAGAATGTCACAGGGGTACATTACCATGAGCACTTTCATCTGTGGAAGCCTTATACAAAGGAATGTATACTATATGTTCAAAAAAGCACATTCTCTCACCAATCCCACCATCCTTCCACAAAAGCTCCCCAAACAATGAAGCAAGGGAAAGCATATATCTGTGACATTTTGACTGTTTATAGGCTGCAAATTTTTTTTTGCACTGGAGAATATTTGAGTCTTAGTCCTGATGTTCTCTGATCTATACATGAACTGCAATGAATTCTGCAATATTTCAGGGGTTTTGCCCCTTCAGAATGCGTTGTCCAGGGTCTAATGGTTGAGGATATGTATCTAAAGTAAAAACACTCTGGGAGATTCCCATAGCATGGTTATGATCAATTAGCAGCACTAGGGAAACTGTGACAGCACTGCTCACACTGCCCCTCAGCTGATGCAGGAGGTCCCAATATTTGGAAAGTGGACTGATATAAATCTTTTGCTGTGGACTGATATGAATCTTTTGCTGGAGTCTTCTGTGGAAATCAAGAAATGTCCCAGACAAGATTTTTAATGCAGTGATTAAACTGTTCCCTGTTCCTGTGCTTATCAGTAATTTTCAGCCCTGCCTAAAGTTCAAAAGCTGCTATAATTATATATTTAAAAAAAAAGAAAAAAAGAAAAAAAGCACACAGGGAAGAAGTACCTCAGTAAAAAGATTTTCCCAGTCAATAACTATTTTCCTCCTGAGACAAATGAAATATCTTCTGAAGTCAAGGGCACTCTGTACCAACTCTAATGAATCTTGCATTATTATCTCTCCATGATGCTAACTTACAGCAAAGAAAAATATTCTGTCCTGAGCTTTTGAAAATGAAATTTAATCGAATATGTTATTTTAACTTTGGTTTTTTTTCCCCTCACGAAGAAAATGGGTACTGCTCTTTTTAGATTGTCCATCACGACAACTGTAGAAAAAGTAAAATAACAAGAAACAAGAGTTTTATTTTCTTAATTATTTCACCCAGTGATTTTCCCCAAAATACAAATTTGAATTGAAATTCAGTGACAAGTTAAAATCCCCTAAAGACAACTATATTATGCCATTAAAAATATGCCTAAAATAGCTTTTTTTTTACAAGAAAAAATGAGGACTTTAGCTAAGTTTATGTACCATCATTCAAATACAACATTCATATGCTCACACTTTTGGTGCAAAACTGATGTAAGTGGGTATTTCTTGAAAATCAGTGTATTTGTCATTGGCTCAAAGTGTCACCACAGTAGAATACCTGGAAATTATTTTAGCACATTACAGTATCCTTGCAAATGGAGCCTGAAATACAATGTGAACAAACCCACGCAGGTGTACCCATAAAGCTCTTTATTAATTTCATTTGTTAAATTCCACCATGGTGTGAAACTAGTATGTTCTCTATAAAACAGCTAATCTGAATTGACTACAGGCAGCTGAATTACCCAGTAACACAGAGAGAAACCTCCTAAAAGCCCTAACAGAGAGAATGATGTGCTGTCTGGACCGTGGTCCTGCAAGGACACACAGAGGTGCCGTGACTCTAAGCCGTGACTATTTCCACCGAAGTCAGCAGGGCTGCTCAAGTGGGGCACAGGGGAGGCAGGATTGTCCTCCAGCACCAACCTGCAGAATCACCCACAGCTTTGGGGCAGCCTGTGCAGGACCTGAAGGTTTGCAGCAGGACAGGAGCGTGGCTGTGGGTCCGTGTCCTGCCCCACGCAGCAGCCTGGGAGAGGTGGTGCCTCTGACACCCTGCCCTACCTACGCTCCCTCCCCTGAGCAGCTGGCTACCATCTTGGGTAGCCTTATCTGCTGTGACTTGTCAAGCCAAAATGCTTGTTTAAAAAAGGATCAAATATTCATAGCTCATTTATGCATTCTTTTAAAAGGAGAAATGAGGCTTGTCATGGTAGATAAATGCCGAAGTATGTGTAAGGAAAGCACATGCGAGGAAAAGAAAGGAAGAGAAAGGAAGGGGGAGAAAGAGCATTTTTTTAACCTGTAGTATTTATAGATTTCTGCTGTGTCTTCTTTCTTTTGCTCTGTGCTCTGGTGCTGAGAGTTGGATGGCTATAGCCATGCAATCCAGAGCAGCCATGCTAACCCAGTCTTGCCACTGGATGTTGCTGGTTTGTGTTTTGTTAATTTTGTTGATTCTTAAAAGTGGTTCAGGCAAGTTATTTCCTTCCAAGAAACCCCTAAACTAACACCAAATAAGCTTGTCAGTCAACACTTTTATATAAAAGCCAATGTGGAGCACAAAATGAGGATTTCATTAAGTAGGGCCTTGTTGACAGATTGGTTATTTTCTATATGAGAAGAGTCACAAGACAGATTTCTATTGGTTCTGGGGAATAGAGAGACATTATAATTTTCCTCTCTCATTTCTGCAGCAGCAGTCCAAATATCTGACTTTGCCGAATGCAAAAAGTTGCTTTCTGCTCACCCCAACATCTCCATTCATCTTTGATCTCCACAGCTTTTAGTCTGGAGGAAAAAAAAAAAAAAAAGAAAAAAAAGAAAAAAAGAAAAAAAAAAAAAGAAAAAAGCAGTTCAGGATCATTAAGAAACTTTTTAAGGCTCTTATTCCAAATCTCTTCCCGAGAGCAATTAAGCCAGAGTCCTTTTGTTCTGCTACTGCAATGAGCACAAATATAAAATCCTTCAAAATATGTGATCATATATATGTATAAAATACGTAGAAAGCATACAAAAATCAATTTTGACCTAGCTGTAACCACATGTTAATTTATAAAAGAAAAAATACTGTATTTTCTCCCTAGCAGGCCCTTTTAATCATATTTTAGACAAATATATTCATGGGAAAAATGTTCCTGAACCTCTCTTACATGTCTCTCTTTTCTTTTCAGAAGAGATGAAATCCAGTATGAAATCACAAAGGCCTGAAACAATGCATCTGGTGAAACAGGAATCCACAGCATGATCAATGTACATTTTGTCTCTCAAAATATGGGCATTATTAGAGCTGAGATAGTACAAGCTGCCAAGATTGTGAATGTTCCCTCAGAGATCTTAAACAAAAAACACACAAGAAATCTAATTTTACAAAAATTTAACAAAAAATCAGAATGGCAGTTTAATGTTCCAGATGTTAGACACATTGAACCAAATAACAGATGCAAGACAACAGGCTTTTCTGACTCTACTATGTCATTGTGCAATACAAGCTTAATTTACTTCAAATTTTGCCATTGATATCTGTTTATGCTGGGTATCTGCATCAAGCTGAAAATTCGGACAGGGTTTGAATTCTAACAAGCCTTTTCTGAAAATAAGGCTAAAGAAAGACATACATTTTCAGCAGAAAGTGATCCTGAGTTTTTTTGGTTTTTGGTTTTGGTTTTTTTTTTTTGTTGTTGTTGTTGTTGGTTTTTTTTTTTTTTTTTTAGTTATTTGGGATTTTCTTCCAAGTCTGTGCTTAGAAGAAAATACTTAATTTTTGGCAAGGTGAGGTCTGAGCTGTAGACTCAGATATCAGTAGTGCGACCCACCCTCATTTTCCTGGGCCATAAATCACCTTGCATCTGCCCAGCACAAATCTTGGTAATAAGACTCTCTGCACAATCTGTAGAGGTCTGAGTGAACTTAAATTTCTTGTGGTTGCTATGAATACCCAAGAAATCTATTCCCAGTTCCCAAGCAGAAAGTCCACAGTCTTCTCTCACAGCCAGGGATACTTGGAGATGGTTTCTTTTCCTGGGACTGCTACATCTGATTAAGCTAGGGAGATGGGAACAGGGAGGGGACAGTTCTAGGGCATCTTCACCATTTTTTAAGAGGAAATGACTGGGCAAAGTAAGGCTAGGTACCAGTTAAAATGAGAGATGCAGCCTTTGGAGGTGCATGGCCAAGGCAAAGGAGCTAAGACAGCTGTGATTTCCTCCAGGTCCATGGGGCAGATGAAAGGTCCAGAGGCAGAAATCAGGATACAAGAAAAATGTTCAAGCAGGTGGCATCAGAAAAAAAGCCCAAAAACCATGTTGAAGAACCTTTTAGGGAGTGTAGGGAGTTTTCCTCCCCTATTTAAAAAGATGAGAAGCAACACAGCCAAGAAGGCAGTGAGGCTGGTCCCCAACTAAACTCTTCTGTCAGGCTCCTGTTCATTTAGGAAGCGGTCCACTGCTGGCCTTGAAGTCCAGGTAGTGATGGCATGCTGTCACTTAGGCTTCAACTGTGTGCGAAGGACCCCAGAGTGAGGAGCACTCCCCCCAAATCTGTTCTCACCAAGTTCCCAGACAGCAGCAGAGAAGTTGTGTTCCCTGCACTATGCAAACCAGCAGCTCCACAGGGTGAATCTGAAAAGGATTATTTAATTATAGACTGTCAAAATGTATAGACACAGAGAGACCAGTTAGTACAGAACACCACTGTTAGCACTTCCCAGCTCTGAAATGTTTGTCTTTAATACTTTAAAAACAACCTTATCAGTTGGATGATTGGTTTTGGTAGTGAAACACTGCTTTGTGCCTGGAACAGGCATGTGCTGATGGGACCTACCTGAATAATTTGCAGTCTCTCTGAAGGGCCAAAGAAAGCCAGGAAGGCAACAGAAACCCAGAAAGATTAGCTGCCTTTCTCAGTGGCATATAGCTAGCTGAGTGGTATCTCTGGGAATGGTATCTCTACCTCCCAAGTCTCAGTTCGTGGCCTAATCCTGGAGCTTGATCACCGTTCATCAATTACAAAACATGATGCGTCTCTACTCAAGTGTGGGTTGCTGGTGTCTCAGCACAACTAAACATATACTTACATCAATAACCAGCCTTTTTTTCTTTTTTTTAATCTTATCCTTTTTTTTTTTTTTTGAAGACTCAGTCCTTTCAAAACCTGAAAGTTTTACTCAATTTCAGTTGAAATCAACAGGATTACTTTGTAAGATCAAAGCTAAAAATATGTCTATTTTCCCTTAATGCACCCAGGCTGTTCACAGACTTAAAATAAAACAGAGGAGCAAGTGGTGGGGAATTGAATTGAGACTACATTCCATAGAAACAAAGTCCAAGAGCCCTTGCTTGGAACTGACTTTCACAAGTTGAGGAATTCCTCAACTCCAAAAACTGGGAGGTATTTGTGTTTTCTCAGGGAACGGGAAAAGTATAGTGGCTAAATGTACAGGATGGCTCTAAAAGCAAGAGCAGAAATTACTGTGCATTCTAAATTAATAGAAGTAGAGCTGAAGACCTGAAACAGCTGAAATATTTTATTCTGGAGATTTTGTTTTAAAGGAACAAACCATGCTTGATTTTCAGTTGTACTTCCAAATAACTTCCCATAGACTGCAAATACACAAGCAACTTTGCTATTACTGGTGTTCCTACAGGACTCCCAGCTCAGAGAATGTCTCTGGGGGGAGGAAGAGTGAGCTTGGCTCTGGCCTTGCCACCTTGCAAGCGGCCAGCAGGACACTCCTTCCCTCTGTTTGCCCACTTTGCTTATTTGTCTTTTGAGCAGGAGCTGGCACACAGAGCTCTCTGCAAGCAGTGCATTGGAAGCAGACTTATACTAACAATAAAAAAGGATGGCAAAGCTACCATTGTGCAGCATACCAGATATGTCACACATATCTGACACAGGAGCTGTGAAGATGGAAGGACCCTGGGACTTCTACCCATATCCTAAGCAGTCAAGCTGACTGCATTTATATCAGACTCTGTAGGCTTTTTTGCTTCTAAAGGTTCCATGACATAGCATTGTTTCTTCTTTGCCTGAGAAGAGTGGGCTGTGGATGCCAGAAATTCCATTTCTGTATTTAGCTTTCTCAATTCCAAATACACAGAATCTTCTTTTCTAGTGATTATGCTATTGACTTGTTTGACAAAACAACGAAAACTTTATGTTGTAAATGGCTTTTGTCAGCAACTGTTGGTGCCTTGATAATTTTGCATACTTGTCATTTATTTTTGTAATATTTTCAAACTCATTTTAACTTGTGATATAGCAAATTGTTCTCCAGATGTGAAAGAACCTTGAGGAATAACGTTGTTATTATTGTTGTTATTAATCATGACCATGAGTAAAATGAAGAAAACTGGGCTTCTGTTTTACTTCAGTGGAGAGATTGGAAAGACGGTGCCATAATTCATTCCAGTTAGATCAATTACCCCTCTCCTATACCTGCTATTCAGCTTATTAGGCAGTGGTTTTGGTTCACATAAAATATTTCAGAGCCAGATTGAATCTTAGCTTCACAGCTGTGTTCCTAAAATGTGCAAATATTTGATGTGTCTCAGGTGCACATTGAGAAACCATAAATCTTTCCATTGCCTGTCTGATTGCTCTGCCTTCCTCTGCAGTCTGCTGACCCACCTCCACTCCCCTGGCTTTAGAACACGTAGGTGAAACTGGGAAGGGACAGTGCAGGTAAAACTGATGGGACAGGAGCAGCTCCTGTCTAACATCCTTTTAAAATGAGTTGCAAAACAGGACATCTCTAGGTACAGAAGTTTTCTGGCATAATTTAGTTACACTGGACTCAAGGCTACCAATGCTGCTATTACACAGATCATGTACCTTTCTTGACAATTTCTTGAGTCCCAAAGATAAAAAATGAGATGCCATAAGAAGGGAAGGAGGCAAGTAGCAGGAGGAAAATGTAACAGTAAAGGCACAAAATTTTGGTATTGTACATGAGACAGAACAAAAATTTAATCCATAAAAGAAACAGCTTTTCTTCATTTTTTTTTTCTAGACACTTACTCTGGCAACTTCAGTGACACAGTGATTCCTTTGGCAGCTCTGCAGTGAGCTGTGTCCTGCTGGGGCATGGTTTTCCACAGGGTCCACTCTCTGTCAGATACCTTTGATGCTCAGTGAGACATTTTATATGTTTTACATCCTGAGAAGCCAGTAAACAACTTGTCTCTTATCAAACTGAGAAGCTCACTGAATACTCATCTGCTGAGGCAGAAGTAACCTAAATGCATTCTTTGTCCTTGTGTAAAATTCTGGCAGCAATTACCAATGTCCTTGAAAGGTTTTCTTTTGACGCCTCATTTTCTTTTAACACGGTAGGAGATATGAATAATGCTGATTTTACTGATGTCACTGGACAGTTTTTACATTCAATGTAAAACAACCACCAGGACCCAGGTCACACTGAGGCAAAGAAGTGCCTTGTCATACAAGGAAGATTTGCAGATTTGGTCTCATATTGTGGATTTGCAGATTTGGTCTCATATTTGGCACACACTCTGGAATCCCTCAAGTGAAAAATTGTACTTTAGCAGTGTAATGTAAATGGATACCCACCCACACCTTACTGGTTAGATAAGTGTGACCAAAGCTAAGTGAGACCAAAAGCACGGCAGGCCAGATCAGCCAGAGAGGTGGATCAAAAGAAAGAACATCAACAGTCACAGTTGACACTAGTGATAACATTTCTCTAATTAAGCCACCAACATCAGTGCAACAGAGGTGCTAGTTCTTTGCATTTGGATGTGTAGTTTTCCCACCACTACCTAGATGGCTTTTAAAACAATGGTTATCATCTTCAGAAGTGTCTTATTCATAAAAATGCATGCATATCCCAATTAGAGCTTCTTAGACAATGAGAAAGAAGAACAAGATACTCCTTGGTGCACACTGCAAACCCTGAGCTGCTGATTAAGTTGATTGAGGGCATGGGATATACAGACTTGTCAACACAAAAAACCATGAAATAGAAAAGTGCAGAGGCTTCAGGCTCCTGGCCTGTCAGACCATGCCCAAGTGGGCTTTCTGTGCAGTGTTGGTGAACCACTTTCTCCCTGCAGTGGTGGCTGTTGGATGGCTGATGTCCTGGCTTCATCCCAGATGCCTGTGAAGTGAAACCTGGGAGACTTGTCTCACTCCCTGTGCTCACCCTGCGCATCAGGTCTGACATTTCCACCACACATGGTGCACATTGGTCTCTGTGTGTGTCCCTTAGTCTAGCATGGAGTTTGAGGGGGAATTTGGTTCCTCATCTTCTTCTGCTGGGAGAATAGTGTCCAGGGGGAACATTATACCATGAAGAGTTTGTGCATCCTTTCAAAACATAAGTTTGTGGATCACTTTCAAGCTTGTTTGTTCCAATTGGCCGAAGGGTTAGTAATCTGTCTATGAGGCACACCATGTCAAGGACAAATATGTGATAAATCTTTCCCAGCAGCAATACTTCCAAGTTTTTAGACATTGAAAAGTCAAAGGGAAGAAAAGGAAAGATCCAAAAATGGACTCCTGTTCCAGATTGTTTTCTGGGTGGTGTCTGCAGGGCCCACCTTTGAGCAAAGTGCTGAGCTGAAATTCCTGGTGACAACCCCTGTAAAGACACCAAAGAGCAGCCTGGGCTGTGATAGCACTGCCTCAGTACACAGCCATGAGGTTTTTGAGATAGGACACTGTGCTCTGGAAAAAACCAAACCAACAGTTTTCTTATGTATCAAAAGCATTTGGCTTTCTGAGCTTCCCTGAAATATACTCTGACCAATTTTGTTCTTACAGAAAGCTTCTCAGAAATCGTACTTGATTACAGTCTCAGACTGTAGCCTTTTAGAAGTACTGTTTGAAATCAGCACTCTGACTTACAATATAAAGGAACAATATGTTATTTTTTAAGGAAGAAATTCTGGAGTGAGATGTGCTTTGCTTACCTTCTTTGTTCCTTCATATATTAGCTTGTTATTATATGTTGACAGAGTGAAAGCAAAGGAATTTATCTTCAAACACAAGCCTTATTTTCTTAGAACCCATTTCCAAAAGCCTAGTAAACCTATTTGGTAAATTACTGTAATTATTTTTTCATTCTCTTGTTCATAGCTGGAAATACAAGTGTGCACCTTAGTCACAAAGGGATTTTGTCCACTGCACAATTTGAGCAAATATCCCATATGTATTTTCCCCTCAGATGTAGACATTCCAGGTTTAAGCCAGTTAAACAGAGAGAAGATTTTGCCTATTGCAGAGTGCATTGATTACAGAGTGTCTGAGACAGTGGGAAGTTTCACAGGTGTGATGGTCCCCACAAATTATCTGTTCTCAGTAAAGTGAAAACTTGTGATTTTAATTCTTTCCTTTGGACCAATGCATTTGCTTCTGTAGAGGTGAAGGGGCTGAGACACTGAACATGTCTCAAATGCTGATAAAGTGTTCTGTAAAAGTGATAGATGGCCTTCAAAATAAGACAAGACTGAGAGGTATGTGGCCAAATGCAAGTTCAGTGTCTTATGTGAGCAATGATGAAAGTGCATACCATTTTTTATGGTGACTTTGAGGATGATCACTCCGTTTCCTCAAAATTCTTTCAGTATGCCAGTGTCAGGACATCACTCTCGATGTGGAAGCAGAGGCCTTGGTGAAACGGTTAAATAAACATTTCTTTATTGTCCAGCTTTAGGAGAGGATATTAGATTACATACCAGGAGAGCAGCCCATGCCTGGCTTCAGCATTAAACCACGCCTGAGTCTCCATTTTCCTGTAGCGCTGTGTTCAGTTTTGATTGCCTACTGCTCCCAAGCTTGGTTTATTTATGTAAGTGCTATTCTAATATAAACTCACTGAGATTAGTTCTGCCCTTAGTTCCATGGAAGAAGCTCAGTGGGAAATGTGACTCAAGTGATCAAGGACAGAAGTGAATCCATTACCATTTTCTGAGGTATCCTTGTGTTTATTTTTGTGTTCAGATCTTTAAAAGTCCTTTCAAATAGGATCAGCAGGTTTTGTAATGGGAATGCCAGTTAGAACACAGGTGATTGAAACTGTAATAAGCTTTCACATGAGCAGTGGCAGCTCTAAAAATTTTATCTGGTGAGGATCTTAACAAAAGATTTTGTACTAGATGTATGTGTGCATATGCATATAATAATGTGGAGGTTTAACAGCATGGTGTCATGTGAAACAGGAATGGTATCAGTTATTCATTGTCAAGATAGTGCTAAGAGGAATGTTAGATATTTCTACTTCGGAAAATAAAAAAATGTTGCCATTACATTGTAAAGAGCCTTATGACTTTGTTCCCTGTGCCATTTCCTGTAGGGCAGCCCAGGCTGCCCCACAGCTGTCTCTGTGAGCTTGGGAGCACCAGTGAAATCCCCACAGAGAGTGCTGCATGCACCCAGCATCCTCATCTGCCTACTGCCCTGGTGGTGCTGGGGTTGATCCTCCCTCATGTGTTCTGCTCAGAGACCCTGCACCAAAGATGTCAAGCTGGCTGTGAAGAAAGCAGAAGAGAGAAAGTGAATGTAGGAAAGCAAGAGCAATTCTAGGGTCAGCATGAATTTGGCATGGTGAGCCAAAGGAAAGCTAGTGCAGGAGAGGGAAGGAGAGATGAGTTTGCAAGCTTGGTGGGTGATTGATTACTAGAACGAAAATGAGGGAAAGGCAGAAATGGGGTGAGAAGAAAATATGGCTCAGAAAAGGAGGCCATAGAAGAGATGATACGCAGGAAACACAGGTGATCAAAGAGGAACAGAAAGGGAAGGTGGAGGGAAGAGAGCATGAGAAAAGGGAGCTAGGAAGAAGATGGTGATAGAAAGAGAGAATCAAATGACCAACAGAAAAAATAGATATGTGCAAGGTTCTCAGATAAATGCAGCAGCAATGCCAGTGTGAGATTAAAAGCGAAAAGTAACAAAAAATACTCTTCAGTATTTAATTCCATGATTTGCTTTAGCTATCAAATAACAGAAAACAGCTGCATTTCATAAAGCAACAACTGGTCTGCAGTTGTAATCTAATCCTTGCATCTGACACTTAGAAAAAGAATATTTTCCCTGCACATGTGATCCATTTGCATGACTGGTACCACATCGAAGAAATCCATGAAGCTGCAAACTAAGTTGTTAATTTCTTCTTTTTTCTTCCTATTTTCCCTTGTACATTTTAATCAAAGAGGGAAATGACAGGTTTTAAGAGGCTGGGCACTGTCTTTCTAACTATGTCCATTTCCCTCTCCCTCAAGTTTGTGCATCATTGAAAAATAAAACCCTTAAAAAAGAGACCAGCTAGGGAATGAAAAAAAGCAGTAGGTGAAGATGAATATTAACAAAAGTTTAATTTTTTTTTATTTTTTCAAGAGCTTAAAATATATGAACTCATGTATAGGAAAATAAAATCTGAAATATTTTAGCAAAGCAATTAATGAAACCCTTTATATATTCTCATTCACTCTTTCTGTCACTTGCTCAGTATACTAAGCATTATCACACTAAAATGGATATATTTCTTACATATAATACTAAAGTCTTCACTGGGGAAAACATGCAAATAAATGAGCTGTTCTGTTTTTCCAGGACATTCAATGGTATTTTCTGCATTCATGGTGGTGCTTTTCATCCCAGTTTGTTTACAAACATTGTGTGAAGGAGCACAGAGAACTGCAGTGGGTTTTGGAGCAGGGAGCTGCTGCCCACAGCTCCTTCACAGGATGCAGGACAGAAGTGGAAGGAGAAAATATGTCCAGTGACAACATATCTACTTTGTTCCCTGTAGGTCTCTGGAGTTCAGTCTTAGAAAACATATCTTGTGCTAAATTAAATCCCTACAAAATGGAAAGAATGTAAGTTATTGTGGCCTTATCTGAAAATATCCAGACAATAAATTGAACAGATCTCAGTTTATCTTTCTTGTTGTTGAAAGATTACACCAGCCCTTAACCTGCAACTTCAAGGACACTAATTTTTTTCCTACCTGATACTAAGGCCACTTAAGCCAGAAGGTTGCAGAGGGCCCTTTGCTCATTTTTATACCCTCTCCATAGTTTTCCCCTTTGAAGCAGTAACCTAGGAAAAAATTACATTGGTCTGAATTAAAATATTTCAGTTGAAACACACCACACATTTGTGAAGAATTAAAATTTGGCATCATCTTGCAGAGTCCCTTGCATTTTTAAGCAGCAAGGCAGATACCATTTCCGTTGTTCACCCCCCCAGCTCAGTCATCCAAAGCAGTTGAAATATTGCAGTGCACTGTACCTCTCACCCAGCCTGCCCAGATTCCTTCCTAAATCCCTGTGGTGAGGAGCCCTAGCCCCAAAAGCACAGAAAGCTTAAATCAGTGTGCCACTTCATATGCACAAGAAATAAATCCAATGGAAAGGAGGAGTCATTAATTCTGATGCTCATGGACTTGCATGTTTACCTGTGAAAACTTTTTTAATCTGACATCCCTAAATTACTTCAGCTCCTACTTTTTCCCAAATGAAATCAGGTTTCATGAAAAATTCTGAAGGTGATTAATTGGTTTCAAACCCTTCCAGATATACTGAGCATATCCACTGATATTAGTCTTCTTTTCACAGGAGAGAAATGAGGTTACTGGAAATCATATTACACCAGCCTATTTCTTCTGGATTAGACGTGCTTGAAATGAATGTAATTCCTTTTCCCAGTTTACAATTTACCATTTCAGAGTGAAAGAGCATATCTTCATTTTATCACTGTGTTGTGTAACATTTTTCCATGTCAGTGTGCAAAAAAAATTATTTGACATATCAAAACTTGAAATGTACTGCACAGAGACCAAACTCTGTTACAAGTACACTGCAATTATGTTCAACTTCATTAGGCTTTTCACCATTGGTTTCTAAAGGACTGGGATCCTCATTAAATACAGGATTTAAGCACCTAAAGAGATTTGGCAATCTAGATTCAAACCTGCAGTCTAACCTGTTGTGCTCTATTACCCACCCTGGTATTCACTAGACTCCAAAGGCACCAAAGGATTTTCCCTCTCAGCTCTTTAATTGCTTGGAGCTGTTGTTCAGGGCACTACAGGAACTGACCTATTTCTGACAGGTGTGACTTTGCCTTCCAGCTCACAGCTCTAGAATGATTTTTTTCCAGT
Organism: Prinia subflava; assembly: GCF_021018805.1. Classification (NCBI taxonomy): domain Eukaryota; kingdom Metazoa; phylum Chordata; class Aves; order Passeriformes; family Cisticolidae; genus Prinia; species Prinia subflava. The sequence goes on from NC_086249.1 coordinate 35,988,705, forward strand.
AGATGCACGTGACACTGCTCTCCTGTAACCTCACACTGACTCTACCGTGCAGAAGGGCTGAGCAGTTAAACCAGGCTGACTCTGCAGCTGATGGGGAGAAGCAGGCACTTCTAGAGGGGTGCCTCTCTCATCTCTTTTAGCTGTCTGCCAGTTATGGCACAGTTATACCAGTTATGGTACAGGATGTCTAGGCAGACTGTTTCCAATTTGGATATCTGCATTGTAACATTCAGATGAATCCCCAAATAGGTGTTCCCCCCAGTTTTATGTGGGATACTGGGATATTATAACAGATATCCCCACGGGGGCTGGGTGGAAGCTGCAACACTGAAGTGGTGTGGGGCTGTGCAGCACAGACACATAGTTCAGCAGAATCACCCCGTGTCCTCGACCACACAGGTCCAACCCTACTCACGCCCATCCCGGAAGGACCAGAGACTGATGTGTTCTCAGTGCATGAAGCACGAATACACAGCACAATAATATCCTGTGCTATGCACTGTGTAAGTCCTCCACTAGGCCTGGCACAGCAGAAAATCAAAGAATGTATGCAGCACACAGAAAGGATGAATCACCTTATAAAGTGCATTCAATGCTTTTTTGCATTTTGGCAAAAGTGTGTTCTCGGCTTTTTCCTATTGCCACAGCTCAGGTCTGAGAGGGAGAGGAGTGCATGAGAGACTGGGCTGCTTTTCCCTTTCCCAGAAGTGATCCACGGGGAAAGCTGCTGGCAAGAGTTGTCGACCTTCCTGTGCTGCAAAGACAGCAAGAGCACTGATGCAGAAAAGGTGTAAGCGAGATCCTGATGCTGCAACTTGGCACTTGCTGGAGCATGAGTCCTGGGCCCCAGCCAACAACAGCTGCAGCACATGGAATAAACTTGGGTCTTAAATCCTGCATCCTTGTACTGGAACTGGGGATATTGAGAATAACATGGATAACATGGAGATTCAATGGACCACCAAAATTACCCTCCAGCATTAGGAAAGATAGCATACTCATTTAGCCACCCTATTATCAGTAAGCCAAGGAATTGTGGTGTTAAGGACACAAATACACAGTGAATTTAACACCATTCAGCAATAACGAAACAGGAGAAACCTGCTCTCTTCAAAGATTTGCTATCCCCTTTTGTGTCTTGCAGCACTGAATAGGAAGAGTGTCCAACAATTCATATCCCAGCAGCACACCACAGTGCTGAGTTATGACACGTTTTGGTCTCACAGAAGGAGATCCTACAGGGCAGCCTGTTAGAAAAGTAATCTGTTATGGATAAGGTATTAAAACACAATCTTAGGGTTCTAACCAGTAGGGTCCTAACCAGTACAGGATGATTTATTTTAGTACAGTTGTTAATTATGCTTAATGCCCTAACAGATAGCGAATGATGAGTGCCTGGAAAAACAAAGCCATTGCATAATTACACATTTTCTGGTGAGGGTTATTTTAAGCATCACACATCTTTATCTGATCATCAGCGGGGATTTGAGGAGAACTTAGAGCTAGACCCAAAGACAGTGCAGGTGGACAAACCTCCCAGGAAATCAGTGGAAGACTTCTTGTTCATCACAGATTACCTGTCCCAGTGAAACCACACTCAGTTTTTTTCTGTGCAGCTGCTTTATCGGTTTGTTCTGCTTCTTCAGAAAGAGGTGCCATGACTTGGCTGTGAAGTGAGTGAGAAAGTAGGTGTTAAGTTCAGTATGTATGGGAACTCTTGGAGACTTGTCTTTCCTTGACCAGGTGTGAAGGTCTGCAGGTCTACTTCTCTAGTCTCTTTTTCCTGGACAAATTGCAATTCATAGCACACAAGAAACAATTCAGCTACAAGTTTCAGCAGGTTTTAAATATTGCTAATTATTTTTTTTTTAATTTGCCATAATATTTTCACACTGTAAAAGGATTTTCCTTTTCATTGTAACACGTTATTGCACACCGCATGCTCATAATTACCTAATATTTCCATGCTCTATAGATTTCTCTTGATTGTTAATATTAAAAGGCTTATTAAGATCCTCTCTATCAACTTATGGTCTGCACATATACTTAGAGGGTTGGCAAACTTGGCATAGGATAAATGTCACTTTTAAAATACGTTATAGACAGAATAAAGTGGAGGTTAAAAAAATAGAGATTAGAGTGTTGAGTAAATGTCATGACTGCCAGAATCAATTGAAAATGAGCATTCTTGCTGGCTTTAGCTGGAATGAAAAGAGACTTCTCCTCCCCCAAGCCCAGTCCCAGAGGAGTACAGTCAGGATGGTACTAATGAGGAGAAAACTCACAAGCTAGGGGTGATGTTTCCTTCAGAAACACTATATGCATTGGTGCCCTGAGCCCCCTAAGGACCTAAAATCTGTTATTGTTCCTCCTGGGAGGTCCGTTTACACTTAACACACATCTGGCTTAATTAGGCTGACAGCTGCTGCAGGTACTATTGGACAAGGTCCAGGCATCAGAGTGCATTAGCATTTGTTTAATGGTTTAACCTTTCATAATCTGATCTCCACTGCGTAAATGAACCAGAGAGATATCTTTTATTACTTGTTAATGTGTGTTGTGTGTGTGTGCACATACTCACACTCATACAAACATGCAAGCAATCCACATCAAATGTGTCCCACTGCGCACTGAAATCTCAAATCTTTTCAACTGTAAACTTCTGGTTAAATAAATGCAGCTCCAAAAAAAGCAAAAATGAACTAGATTAATAGGAAATACAGGAGCAGTCATGCTATATGTAGAGACAGAAGAAAATACTTCCATGTACAGATATCGGCCACCAAATATTCATAACCAGATTTTGCATACCTATGGTTTTCATGCTTTAATTAAAAAGAAAAAAAAAAAATAACAGGACAGAGAAAAAGGGATTAAAGTTTTTGCTGCATACAGAAATGAAGCCAACATAAAAGATGCTCGGTACAGACTCATATTTGACGATAAAGCTCAGGCTCTTAATATTTTTAAATAGATTCAATGAACAAAATAGGCCTGATTCTGCCCCCATTAAAAGCAGAGCAATTCCTTCAAAGGCACTGGAAATAATCTGGTTTTACACTTGGGTACCTGAGGGAAGAATATAGCTCAAATGATTAGGCATGTGCTTTGTTTTCTCAAGAGAACCCTTTCCACATATCCATTGAAAGGATAGGTTTTTTCACTTTTAAATATTCTTTTATGTCTAGTTGGCTTCTTTCCATAGCAAATCCCTGTAAAAATAGCCTTTGGCAAGGCAGCCAACTTCAGCACAAGCCCAAACCTTATTGTATCATTGAAAGCAAAGCCAAATCCAAAGGCACCTTTCCAAATCCAATCAGCTTTCTTTATACACCAACCTGCTCATTTACCTGACAAGTTATTGTTCACCTTTCCATTGACTTCCAGACTGCAATGCATCACGTGTTTGGAGACTTTGAATATCAATACAAAGAAAATCTTTGTATAGTGAAGAATCCCATTTAAATATTAATCAACTAAGCCCTTCAGGATGCCCTCTTTCAGGATGTGCTCTTGCCACGGCCTTAGCACGTGTCAGGTCCTCTCTGTGGTTTGGTGCAGACAGAGAAGAGCAGCCTTCTGCACTTGCTATGTAATGAGATCTGTCTTTGGCTGAGGCTCTGCACTTTTGTGCTGCATCGCTGAGGAGCCGAGCTCAAAGATCCACTCCGAAATATTTCCTGGGGCTGGACCCTCGTATTAAGAGATGTGTTTCAATTGTTTTGCCCTTGTGGGACATTTTTTCCTCTGTGGGAGTCTCTCAGTAATGTGTAATGTGTCCTAGTGAAGCAGCTCAGGGTACCAGCATCACTCAATAGCGGGCACATGTAGGAACACGGTTAGAAACACTCCAAATATTGAACATCTTTGGCTATTTAAGGGCAAGAACATAGAGACTACAATCTCCAATGTCATGCATAATAGCTTTTCATACCCTGATTCCCCTTTAAAAGGGCATCTTCTCCTCTGTTTAAGTGAGTAAACTTCTACATGAGCAGTGTAAACAAAAGTTTAATGAGAATACTGTGGTCATTGACTGGATCAGAGTTTCAGGCCCATTAGGCAGCTGCTGTCCAGGCATTTTTGGTGCTTATAACACTTGTTATTTCATGTGTAAACTCTCTTAAGCCATCTCTAAATCATGCAATAGAGTTTGGTATACAGACTCTTGTACCAGCAGAGTAATGGCTGTGCTGGAAAATCCACCCTGAGGCACAGAGACCCAGGAGGACTAAATGCAAGATGTATCATGACGTACCCTTGCTCCATTCCAGCAAGTGCCACATATTTACATTACAGGGGAGGGAGGGAGGGAAGAACAGCCGACACAGCATGGGGCAGAAAAGGGAGAGACTTGAGGAACATGTTGGGGGCTTGAATCTTTTGGGAAAAGCTAAAAGGTGAAAAAATGTGCTTTTTATGGTGATAACACAAGCCTTGCCAAAACATATTGTGGGAGAAAATAGGCACAGGGTTTTTCCTGGTCACACTCACAGGAAGTCATATGCTGGCATTGTTACAGTGCTGCTTCATAATGTAGTTTATTTATAATTATGAAATTTAGCATCCTTTGTGATAGCCTACTTGAGGAAAGTTTTCAGGAATCTTTTTTACCTCTTTAAATGATATCCATTTCTACTTGAAATATAATACCTTTAAAGACTGATCATGGTCTCCTGCTGAACCTGTCTGCTAGTATGACAGCTTAAAACTAACTTTCCACAGATAGAAGTAAAAAGTTATTACTGAATGTTAACAAAAAATGAGGAAAAAAAAAGAAAAAGAAAAAGGAAAACAGCTGGATGGCACAGTTTGATAACATTTGACCTCCACAGCTTTCTGTTAAGGGAAAGTTGTGCAGGAAATTGATTTGGGATATTTTAAATCCCTAAAATCAGCTACATACTTAAATACTTTGCTGAATTGTTACCTCACTCCAGAGAAAAAACAGCTCACTGTAATCTCATAGGTATCAGATTTCCATTCCCAGCTTCCCTGAAAAATCAATGCACAGAATGAAAATCAATCCCTACTCAAAATGTGACCAAAAATGTTTTAATTTCTGAATGAAGGTTTCTTCAAAGAAGATAAAATCCAATTACACCATCAGGCAGCCAAATCTCATCTTACAGTATATCTCTATGTCCAATTGCTTGTCTTGTTTTGTATTGTGTGCTTCTCCTTGTGCTCCTGCTTGATTTATGGGAAGGGGTTTCTAGAGGGGTTCTGTACCTTTTATTTCCTAATGCGTGCTATAAGTGTGCGTTTACTACAACTACTAACAACAAAATAGCAGATCTTAGATGTTTTTAAGGGGGAAACCAAGCACTGTCTAATGTTTGAAAGTGGAGAAATGGAGGTTGAGCTGAAAGTAGTGTGACTAAGAGCCCTGGATGGTAGATGAAGGCAGGAGACAGAAACAGTCATCCTGAAACCAAGTCTTGTGTTTGAAGCACAATGTCTTTCCTCTGAAGTCCTATGAGAGGTCATTATGTTATACATTTTACCAAGGAAAGGCTGTGAGGAAAGATAAACACTCTACCTCTTTGCCTTCCCACCAACATCTTGATTTTGTGTGTAAAATCTTTTCTTTCTTCTGTTGAAGGTCAATCATTCTGTAGAGTACAAAGTGTCTGGGAACACTATGAGGGACAGAATCATTTCAGCAGCTGTGCTCTGGTCATGTTGGAAAGCTGTGGGAAAACAGAAATCCATGAAGGGTAGTCTTCCACTTTATGGTAACAATTGCAAAGCTCTTCCAAGTGTCCCTCCAATATAAATCTCAGCTGTGACTATAAAAGCAAGTGTATGGCTTAGTTGCAGAATTGAAGCTTGTTTCTATTCTTAAAGTCATGGCTTTTGCCTATGGGATGGCGGCTTGAAGAGAGAGTCTAAATTCAGGTAGAAAGCTCTATGGAGTAAGAAAAAAAAGAGAAATAGACAAAAGGCTAGATGGGTGCTGCAATGAGAATGAAGAATTGAAAATGATCCCAGAGTATAAAGATTTGCAAAACAAAAAAGGATTATGGCATTTTGAGAAGTACCTTCTGGAGAGCAAGGATGTATTTAAGGGACACAGCGTTACAGCTCTTGTAAACCCTTTTCCAATAAGACATTTTTCTCTGTTAATGTTGCTAGTTGGCTGCCTCAGTGACCAAGAGTGAGAGTCCTGGACTGTTGGTGTAAACCAGATTAGAAACCCTCATATTTTTTGAAATGGAAACCAGATGAAAAGTTTGAACATTGCAGTCATGGACTGGCTCTCTTCACAAATATTTAAAATATTGCAATAAATATCTCTAAGGGAAAGTTAATAATGAAGAGGATACTCTGCACTGAAGAAAAATGACATTAAGTGTTTCCTGTTACTAAAATTGCTTTGCATAATAGTGGGCTTATAATGAAAACACAGAGTATTATCAGGATGTGTGGTGTTATCAAATACAGCAATTTTTGCACAGAAACAGCAGATGACCACAAATTGTGATTCAGTCACAACAGTTTGACACCTGTCTGAGCACTATGGGGTTAGCCACCAAACCTTATCCATGTGAGCATCACGACTCTGGGGAGCAAACACAACATCAGATGTTTCTGCTACGTGGTGACTTTCAGTGGGAGAGCAAAGGAGATTCAGGGGAAACTGTGGGGAAAGTTTCTGCCAAGAGGAAGGGTTGGTACAAATCACTCAACCAGTGCCCTGTGTCAGTGGACAAACAGACCCAGGGCAAACCTCCTTGGTGGCATCTGTTGACAATGTCTATGTGAAACAAAATTTCAAGAGGAAAAAAAAAGTAAAACCTCATGGTATTTAAATAAAAGAAAAAAATAATAATTAAAAAAAATGAGTGCTTTTTCCTGAGAACTAGCTTTATGCTTTGGACTGAAATATTCCACTGTGAACGTAATTGCTTTCACTTTACCAAGATCAACCACTAAGCTTTAGCCAAGTGATAAATTAGATCTGTTCATACTCTGCCTCAGCCCACCAACACAAGTCCTTGGATGGCTCTTCCCTCAACCCATGCTGTCGTTTCTAAATTATAACTTAGGGAAGGAGTCCTCAAAAGGCTGCCTTTCCCTGTCAAATGTATAGCTCTGAGTGGGCAAGGCAAGGGCAGAGAGATAAGATTTTAAGATGACAGGAAGCTGAAGTTCCTGCTCCCATTTCCCATTTTTACCTTCAAAGAAAAGGCTTCATGGAGAAAGTTTCTACCACATGAAGGCAACCATGTCTTAACTGGCCTCCCTAATTCAGCCAAGGCTAACAGGCTTGCTGAGGCAGTCCTGCCCAACCCCAGCAGCTGGCACAGAGAAGAAACGGGGGACTGTGGAAGGATCTGATTCTTTGCACTTGAGCTGTTGCTACACAGGTTAGAATTAAGGGAACAAACTGGAGCTAGCCTCTTTTTGGGTTATATTCCCAAGATGTGATGGCTTATGCATGCTTTCTTTGTCTAAAGAGGGTAATGGCTACTTCTGTCGCTCTGGACCTCTGGCTGTTACTTGGGTTCAAATTTCTTATTACTGAGGTTAGTGCTTCAGAGCAAAAATTGCCATCAACAGTCAGAAAAAAGATAGGAGACATTCTTCTGTCCATCATGAAAAATGGTCACAGTCAAACACAAACTTAAGAGTAGGATTCCCTCCAGTTCAAAGATGAAGCTTAGGAAAATAATTACATTGGATATCAGTAAAAAAAAAAAAAAAAAAAAAAAAAAAAAGAAAAAAAGGAAAGACCCAAACAGAAAACTCTAACAAAAGAACCCCACTGCAAATATCTTGAATGTTTAGCTGACCTTGGCTTATTATTTTGTTTGGTCTTTTTTCCTGCACTGGAGGAGAGCACAGCATGTGGTGCTGTGGAATGAAGTCTCCTGATCTCTTCACTGCACAGGAAAGCTACAGATTCTACATGTTGAGTCATACCCTGAGCCTAAACCTGTGTAGCTTGTTCAGTAAAGAGGGAACCACAGATGCAGTGGCAGCTACAGAACCTTTGATTCCCTCAGGCCTGCTCTGACATAGTCCACAGTGCATAAACAACAGAAAATTCTTATTTTACCATTTCCTCCCTAATCATAAAAGGCATATGTGTATTCATTTGTGTATTTTTGTGTTCTTGGACAGAAATATTTAAGAGGGATAAAGAAGGTTTTATCACCCTCCAAGAATACTTGGGAAGTGCATAGTTTCAAGTCTTTTGAATTTGGGCAGCCATTTTTTAAGGACAAATAGATCTCATCAGTTCCTCAAGGAGGAATCAACCAAATACAGAAGATGGAACAAAAGATACAAAGTCTTGCTCTTTCCCAGAAGGTGTTTTCCTTCCTCTTTTGTTTTGCCAGCATTACATTTTCTCACCTACCATGGAGGACAAAATCTGCAGCTACTGAACACATTAGACTCAGTGACACTAAAAATAATGCATTTAAATGTGATATTTGTGACTATGTGCCCAGCATGAAAAAAACATTATTCCTTAGATTCAATTTAGGCCTATGGGATTCTGAGTGCAATTATGGTGTTGACTGGATTAATAAAATTGCTTAAATATGCAGTGATATTTCATCAGCTATTCCAGAGGCTTCTATGTTACAGGGCTAGTGAAACTGACTGTGGAAGTAAAGCACAGTATGTGAAAAGATGTTTCAGTTATATCCCGTCATAAAAGTAAGCAAAAGTATTACATATTAAAAGCTCAAAAAAATCTGTGGCTGTCATAAAATCAGCTTAAGGAAACCAATCCAGACTTGAGGTGGTGTAGCAAGTGGGAGATGCACATTAGATAAAACATATAAAAATGTGTTTTGGATGGAGTGTGAGAAGACTGAAACACACCTGTCATACAACAGTTACCTTTTGTAGCTGAGTATAGATATAAGCAGGAACTAAAAGTATGTCTATATTTCAGGTGATGCTGAGTGCTCTGTGGGCAAAACAGAGGGCTCAAAATGTAAAATAAGTACTTGTATTAATATTTATAAAATATAAAATTAATGTTTAAAAAATTATAAAAAACTGCTTCTCTGAGAAATCTGCTAAAGTCATGATAATATTTCTGAAAAGGTATTGCTTTGTGGTACTGAACTTAATGTAAAAAATACATAGTATGCAGTGTGCCAACACACAGCTATCTTTTTGTAAAATCACGTGTTTTCAAAATGCAGATAAAAACCCCTGTACTTCAAATAAAACTGGAGTAGGACAGATTAAATGGCTCAAGAATAGTCCATATATTCTACTTGTAAAAGCAAAAGCAATAGGTGTGATAATATTTAATTGAAAAATAAAAAAAAATTTAATGCCTTCTGAGATTTCTCTTACAGATTTTATTATGAAAGTATTTTCTTGTTTAAACAAAGAGCGAGTTGTCCGAAACATGATAGGTTTGGAAAAGAAAAGAATCTAGGTATTTCAGTGGGGAAGGGTTTCTCTAGGTTAAATTAGTCATAACTCGTTCTTGGAAAAACATACAAAGAAGGATAAATTGAATTCTTCTGTAATATGCATGTAGACAAGAACTGCATTTGAAGATTAATTATCTCATTATTTTTCTAATATGCTGTAATTAAGTGAGCTATAGCACTGAAATTACTAAATGTGGGATTACTATTCCAGATTTGAATTAGCTTGTATCTCAGAAATGTTCTACACTACACCTCAGCTTTAGGACATAAGCATAATTAAACTACCACTTTATTTGATGCAGCTGCTTCATAAATTTGCACTTCAAAATAGTTCCATCATTCACCATGTCATTTCCTGTGTATTTTAATTATTGGCTGGTAAAAAAAAATTAAACCCAAGTAGTTTAACAATAGCACAGTAGCTTTTCCTTACACTCAAATTAGGCCTAAGGGATTCTGAGTGCAATTATGGTGTTGACTGGATTAGTTCAATTGGTTAAAAATGCAAGGATATTTCATCAGCTATTCCTGAGGCTCGTGGATTATGCCCAAGAAAACGAAGATTTAATTTCATCTAAGTTATTTCCATTATTTCTTTAAAAAAAAAAAAAAAAAAAAAAAAAAAAAAAAAAAAAAAAAAAGGACCAGGAAATAAGCTTGGTAGTTACACAAGACTGAGAAGATAGAACTGGCTGAATGAATTATCAGTGGGATTTTTACCATTACTTTCCAAAAAGTCAGGCTTTCAACCTAATCTCCACTTCTAATGTAAGAAACACATGACATTAGCGTTTGGGGGTGTTGGTCCTTCACAGATGCTCGACACAGAATTTGGGTATCTTTTTCTTCCATTCCATTTTTCAGTATTCCCCATTACTTGTGAAACACAGAGCTCCCTGTTAAAGCTGGATACCAAGCCTACTTGAACTTTTGCCTTTTGGAGAGGTTGCATCTTAAAGGGCCATAATACCGTGGCAGTTTGCCACAGATCACTGCTCCGGTAGTGCAGTCAGGTACAGGCAGCTGTGCTTGTCTGGTATTTTAATACCTGACTGCTTCAAGTCAGATGTCATTCCAGAGCTATTACCATTACTCAGAAATAGCTGGAATGATAGCTGTAGGCAGTCTACAATTTTCAGGAGAGATATTGGTTTCTTGGTAGTCCTCAAATGTGCAAAGCCACGATGTAGTATTTCTTCTAGACATGATTTCAATTAGAGGACCTGGTTATCCGTCCCTATTGGCATTCTTTATAATAATCTGCTCTATGCAAATATGCAATATCATTAAAATGGCATTATTATTCATGAATACGTTTGGAAAATCTCATTCATCATACATCCTTTAGAAAAAACTAAAATAACAAACATAAGCAGGATCATTAATCTTTCTGGGATGTCACAAATTGGAAGCATCATGACTAACCATGGTACTTTGCTTATGAAAACATTTATTTTCATTCTTATATTTTTTGTGGATTCTAAACCTTTTGAATGCAGTGGACAGAATGTTGCCTCAAACTACCAAAATAAATTGTGGATCTTCTCTGCCATTCTCCCGAGGCAACAAACATCCTATCAATATTGCAGGTGGGGAAGCCATCTTCCCACAGGAAAAGAGTTCAGGATGTTTCTGCTGAGGGATTTCTACCTTATAAACTCTATAACATCTTGGTATCATCCAAAGGTCACTCGAATGGAGCAGAATACATACATTTGTAACAAATGGGACAGTAATACTAAGTGACATTTTACAGCTATCTAATACGAGGATAATCTTCCCAAGCTATGGGAAAACATTCCTGTATATAAATAGGAGAAATAAAAAATCATACTTTTGAGTTTGGTGAGAGCTTAATTTAAAACTGTGGGAAATATAGGCAATAAGAATGAATCCTCTCAGAGAAATCTGCCTTCTAAAGAAATTTTATTAGAGAAAATAATCATCAAATCTTCAGTGCCTATCAATCATCATAGCTCCATCTGTTTGAGTGCCATTATCCCAATACACAACGATTGTGACTCTGACCTTTCAGTGGCTGGACACCAGCATGAAAAAGAAAGATAATGGAGTATTCAAACAGATATGTATAAATAATAATATACAAAATAATATACAGTTTCAGATCAAATCAAGGTATTGATACCTAGCTAAAGAAGGCTCTGCATGTATTCTTATTGCTGGGAAACCAGCAATAAATGTGGCAGCAAGACTAACTTCTGATCTTTTAAGGATTCCACCATGGAAAAACCACCTTACAAAAACTACATTATAAAAGCCTTTGTATTTCTTGAATGGCTTAAATTAATTCCCTTATTGTAACTGTTGAAACCCTCTTTCACAAGTAAAAGTAAGTAGCAGGCATCAGCAAACATAGCTCAGGGGGATTTCAGAGTGCAAATCTCCACCTTAATATCGATTTTTTTACCTAGCTGAGCTAGGATCACTCCTGAACAATACCACATTTTTTGAACAGTCCAGTTGTAGACCTGTACATAGAATTCACAGATTACAGCAGTCTCTTTTAGAATAAACAAAAACTAAAAATAAACTATCAGTTTTAACTTTATCACCACCTTTTTCCTTTCCTCCCAAGGGAGGAAATTAATTCTGATGGAACAGTAGTTCCATCTATAGTAACTTGTGATTGCATACTCATGTCCATGAGCTATATGACCATCAAATCTGTTATAATCAGGTTCTAGAGATTACAACTGGTGCAGGTTAATTAATTTCTATACCTCTGTAATAGATGTTGCTCTGTTAATTCTGTGTATTCAATAAAAGAGGTGATGAAAGACATCATGAAATATTCTGGAAAAGTGAAAAAATACAATGGCAATAGTTATAAAAGGTACACTGTAGTATGGTGAATCAATTAATATGCTTAATGTTATCTATAAAAAACTCATCCTGCTCTCACCAGGGAAGCAGGCTGTGCTGTGTGCTTGATCTATGGAGTCCTTGTGCACTTTAATGTGACCAAACTAAATTATTTCCCCTGCATCTATTTACAGTATGCCCAAACAATATAATTTCTGGGTGGACAGCTTGTATTAAGACAAAGAAATACAGGAGGAATGCTGAAAAATCTTAGGCTCATATAAGCACATTCCATAATGTTCAACATGTAAAGCTTTTTTATTTTGCCTCTCATACTCAAAATGACGTGGGAAGACATCCAGATCCTAATTTATTCTTCTTCTTAATTATGGTCTACATGAGCATTGTGGTAGTTTGCGGTTAGTGGTGAAAAAGGAATTATTTCTAAAAAGCTCCTTTGAAACTGAAACAAATTTCTTGGTTAGTGTCTTTAACATCCCCAAAACAAGGAAGTTGGGAGGGAAAATATACAATGGATATATTACAGTGTTACGCTTTTCTGTCATTTAAGTATTTTTGATACTTATGTATCAACTTTCTAAGACGATGAACAGGCAAATTCATTTGTCTTCCATGTCTCAAAGGACTTAGCAGCATGCTGAATCAGCCCATTAAGCCTCAGTGGTGCACATGTTGCCTTTCAACCTTTTTTATCTCTGATGAACCATGTGCCGACGGAAGTCAAAACGTGTAAGTGTGTGCAAGAAGAGTGAAAACTTGTTACATGCCGGAATCACAAAAGAAAAAAACATTCAGGAAGAAAGACTCAGCAACATGCAGTGGCTGATGTCCCTGTCCAGACTGTACAGCACACAGCCATGGCCGCATCCTGCAGCTCATTGGACCCCAGCCCACGTCTGAGGAGGAATCAAGAGATGTAAAAGACCTTTTACCTTCTCCCAAGCAAATTCAGACTCGCCAGGCCTGTAATTGGGCCCGGCGTAAGGACTTGTTCTCCTGCCAATCCCATGTTGCCATATGTCCCCCTTTCCGAGCTGTCCCGTGTTGCCATCTGTCCCCACGCCAGCCCGGCCGGCCGGGGCCATCTGTTTCTGCCTGACCCATCCCATGGGGCCAGCTGTCTCGCCCCTTTCCAGGCTGGTTCAGCCACACACCTTGTCTGGAGGTACAAATTCCTACCAGCCATGGATAAATATCTGCTAAAAGGGAAGAAAGCATGAACAACAGCCTAAAAAACAAAATCAATTTGTTCTGTCTACATTTCTTAATAAGTGTCTAGTTGAAGTTTCGCTGTGAAACCTTTTTTGCAAGTCTTCAAAAGTTCCAGTGTTGACATTTTTTTTAAATTCAGGTGGCGGAATTGGTACTGGGAGATGGTGGGAATTGTTTTTGCAACAAACTTATTACTCTGGTGCCATGTAGAAGCCCAGAAGAAATTTGAAAATCTGTTCCTGATCTTTCACAAAAGCCTGACATTGAGTACCCAGAGTTAATAAGCTCATCTGCAATGAGGTCCCATTAAGGTGGTGGCACAAGAGGATATAAACCCATCTACTGACCAGCTTTTTGGAAACTCTCAGTCCACAAAGCTATATTTAACCAAATGAGTGGAAAAAAATGGAATAATTTTTGAATTCCTATCAAACAACCATTTCTTTTGTCATTGTGGACAATTAATTGCATCTAGATGAGGGATGTGGGGAGAATTTTCCACTTCCCAGTTGCATATTCTCACATCCCCGCTCCCTACTGGGACAGAACGCAGGCATGCACCAGCTGTCCATTCTTCTTCCCTCCTACCTTCCCACAATCTGGTTTTCACAGTTAAGAAAAGTAGAGGTGTGGACTGGACATGAGCCATCATTTTTCCTAGCAGGTAAGTCTAGACATAGCTTATAATACCCTTCATACCAGTTCTCTTCCCTCATTTCCAAACTGTAGCACGTTTTTACTTACTTATATTGAACGGAGTATTTTTAAGTGTTTCAGTTTGATTGATGCCATGGAGAAATCAGTGTCATTATTGCTGCAAAATATTTAGGGAGGGATTGTTTCAACATTCTGGCTGTTTATCCAATAAAATATTTTCCATTAAATAGTGGAGGTTAAGATATGAGATTTGAAATCCCATATGCATTGACGTATGTGCTATAACCTCTGCTGATTTGAGAAGGGCCACAAAGCCACCCTGTGGTGAATGTTGTGCTCAATCTATCTCTTTATATATCTAATCTACTTACATGCTCCTGAAAGTATGAACAATATTATCCTGCTACTAAAGATATGAACAGCAACCTGATGCAAGTTTGAATGTTTTATTTCATTGGAAAATGGAGTGTTAATAAATCAAAGACACAAATTAATGTTTTTCTCAATTATTTTCATGAGGTTCAGGTTAGACATGTTTAGTTTAGCTCACAGCTGTTTGCTTACTCTGGGCTCTGCAGTATAGGTTTTGGGTAGTTGTCAGATATTCTTTTGGCTTAAAAAAGCACAAAGAATCTTAAAAGGATTTCACAATGTGTATTAAGGAATGATGAGTTGCACTGACAAACTAAAATTTGTATTTTAAATATTAGTCCCATGTGTTGTTAATGTTAAAAAGAAATCTATTCTTTAGCCGAAAATCTGACAACTCTGTCCACCTCAAAGTACTAACTCCTGGTATTTTCAAAAGATTGCTGGTGAATGTTGGAATATGGCTCTGTGTAAAGTTACAGCCATGATAAATGCAAGATTCCACTGAAAGCACAGTCTGAACCCAGTCTGTCAAAAAGAGCAAAAGGAATTACCTGTTCAGCAGGATCATATGTTACTAATTTCAGTAGGAGGCAGTTACAACTGAGCTACTTCAGGTGAAAGCAGGGAACGGTGAAAGAATAACTCACTAGATCAAATGCTGTTTGTAAGCCTGTGGTTAAAGTCTGAACTCAGCTGAAGCAGGAGCCATTGTGCTTGACACTGCAGCTGAGATCTGGCATCATTTCCCCCAGCAGTGGGAATCCACGGTACCAGCTACGACTGTTTGTTCTCTGGCGTGGCAGCTACACTGAGCATAAAGCATGCACAGAACATGTGGCAAAGCTGGTGTCCTGGTGATGAGCTTAGTGCCACCAACACAGTCCCTTAGCTGCTTTTGCATCAGAAAACCAATCCAAAGCCAAAGCCACTGGGTTCAGAGTTTCCTTACTGTGTGCAGGCAGTGCTGCCGTGGGTCAGGCTGCAGGGAGAGAGGGAGCGCTGCCTGCCTGCTGTGCACTGGCAGCAGATTGCACAGCCATGCTGAGATAGAGTTACCCACCAAAGAGCCTATGGTAGGTTTTGATAACACAAGAACAGATGCTATCAAACCCTACCCCAAGCTTGTGCAGCTCCAGGGAGGAGTGTGAAAAAGGGAGGAAGAGGGGTAAGAAAATCCCAAGATGTAGTAGAGGTGCATTATCGGTCATTCTGCTATGATGAATGTGAACAGCAGGTAGTCCATTAAGCCCAGCCTTTTCACTGAACAATTGGAGGTCTGATAGCCATTAGAAGCAGGTCATATTTAATAGCAGTTGACTCCCTCCACTCTTTCTCCTACAGTACATTTAAATGATTCTTTGGCAAGTGAATCAGCTTTGCTTCTCCCGCATAGGTTTGGGAGAGAGGATAAGGAAAGGCATTTATTTTTGCAGAACTGGATCTTTTGTCACCCACTCCCCTCTGAATCTCAACTACTATCTGCTAAGGCAAAATGAACTTTAATAAATGAGCTGAACTCATTAGTTATGTGAGGCTCATGCTTACAGTCATAATGATTTTAAAATGTGTGGCTGCATCTTGAAGAAGAACAGAGCTTGACATAATTTCAGTTATCAAATACTGGTAATTGACACAGAGACAGGCTGTGCTTTACACTGGGTTATAATTAATCCACTTCAGTGACCTCAAAGGCTGCACTTCTGAGAAATCTACCACTTACATTTTGATTCTTTGTCAACTACTTCAGCAGACATAAATTACAAATGAGGTACTAATGAAGTATTTCATCACCTGTTTACCTTCAGTGATCAGTTCCCTTACCCTAATTTACAGGAGGCACCATTTTTTTGAAGCTACTGTCAGCTGGAGCTGCCTTTTACTCTGAGCAGTTATAAATTAGCACATAGCTGTGCTTACTCTCACTGGCTCTTTGTTCTTGGTTTTAAAATACTACAGCACAGAAGGAAATTAGTTTATATTTAGAAACAGATGGGTAAGAGAAAAAAATGTAATTATTTTCTTGTCTATTTTTTTATTTAAAGGCTCACTACATGGAAGGAAATTCCCCACTCATATAAATAGATCAGATCCTAGTGCCGTGAGTGTGACTTTGTGTATTTATAGCAGTAGGGCATTTGACTCATTTTGAAATTAAACCCTGCCATATTGCCAATGCTTGGAATGATTTTACACGTGTACTTGTCAAAGAATCTCCTTGGTCTGCCAAGGTATTGCCACTGAAAACCTTACACTACGCCTGCAATGCTCACATAACTGACTAATTTAGAGTGGCAGGGCTTGATTCCCACATGCAGGCTGAAAAAACATGGAGTAAGGGATAATTTGAGGGTGAGTAAGCAACAATCTGACTTTCAGAGGCTGGAGGGTGAGACACAGCTGTATCATCCTGACCTGCTGTTCTGATGCCTGTGTGCTGCTCTCAATCTGCTCCCACTCTTGCCAACATCTCCCCTCAGTCCCCGCAATACATTCCCATGGGTTTGGCACCATTCTCCTCCACCATAAAGGCTTTTTTTCTTTCTTAAGCACCACTGCTTTTACCCTCAACTGTTCCTTCCAGCAACCTGATCAGTTTTCTTCCACTTCTTCCTGCTGACACCAGTGATTCTCCTGCTCTGTGTTGGTGTCTCTACTATTCTTTCCCTTGTATCTTTCAATCCAACAAAAGCTAAATATTCTCCACGTTTTAAAGTGTGAGTTTTCCATATTTTATCAGCTTTCCTAAGTCAGGGGAAAAAATTAAGAATGTTTCCTCATATTTTTCCAGAGATCTAAGAAGAGCAAAGAAATTTAATTATTGGGAAAGCTACATGAAACTTGTGAGTTCTGTTTAATTCTAGGCACTTCACATGAAAGCCATTAATGGGCTCACAGTTGGCAGGAGTTCAGGGCAAACTTACTTTTCAAGTCTGAACCAAACCAGTGAAGGTAGTATGCGACAGATCATCTGGATTTCGTTGCATGTTGAGGTGAAACAGAAGGTTGCCTGACAAATGAGAGTAGAACATATTTGTTTATTTTTTGACGAGGTCCTTAATTGGCTCCTTTAGGGAGCGAGCTGAAGAAAAGAGACAGAGAAACAGGCTCCCATGTTCTGAAGAAGGAGGTAGATGCAAAAGGTGGGGACAGATGAAGGATCTTGGGCAGTGCAGGGGCCTGTTATACTGCCAGACATAAGGCAATCAAATGTATCTAAACATACAATTCTGTCTACACTTGAAAATTTTCTCTGGTAAATAAAGCCACAAGTTACTGCTTACAGAAAATTGTAATCTTTTTCTTGGTGTACTTCCACTGACAAACACCCTTGAAAAAACAAGCTGCAAACCTACAATACCACATAGCTGGATCTAGGAAGAGAGTATTGAGCCCAAGGAGTTCTTGGGCTCAACACCAGCACAGAGACCTGGGGCTGCCATATCCCAGGGTCTCATTGCCACCAGTGGAGAGCAAACAGCCCAGGAGACATCTCAGAGAGCCTCTCGACAGAGATGCTACTGGAGCCTCCAGGGACAAATGAAAGTTCCAAGCACAGAGTCCAGAAGGTGGGGACTCAAATGCATGTGCTTGGATGGTGCAACTGCACAGACCGTGAGCCTTCAGAAGTTTCCTCCTAAGCCTGATTATGCATTCAGGTGCAGTTACCACAGAAAAACTCCATTTTTTTGCACTGGAAACAAGAAATTTCTGAAATAATTTGCTTCTGTGTCAGTTTTGCTGTCTTTTACAGACTGCAGAGCAGAGGGTAGGAAGAGGCTTGAGACAACAACCAGAAGGTCATGAGCACTGAACCCTGGGCACCCTTCCCCAGACATCTCCAAGTTGGAAACCTGTTGCTGAGATTCGTCTCTCTGCATTAGGCAGGATCTGCTCCATGATCATTGCTCCATGGAAAGTATGGGAAAATAAAAGGCTGTGTTTTTGTTTTTTGAGTGTGCTTCCTGGACCTCACCATGCCTCCTTTGTCTCTTTCAGCAGAGCTGATGGCCTCTCAGGTGGCTCAGGACTGATCATACCTGGTGCAGCCAAAACGGGAGTCTTTGGGAAAAAGAGTCTGAAACAAAAAGGGTCAGCAAGACCCCACCCACTAACACCTTCCATAAGTTTTCACAACTAATTGCTTTTCTATACAAGGGGAAAAATTGTTATTACTACAGCAACTATCACAATATATAATAGCTTTTTTTTTTTTAAACAATCTGTACTTTCTGCAGGTACAGATACATATCTTTTTTCTTTTGCAGTTTTGCAGTAGTTGTAAGCAACTTATAGAGGATCCAAAATTTTGCTTTTCAGGAAAGAGAGGAAATGTAATGGAAATTAATTATACTGACTTTCAAGGGTAATGAAAGAGGGAGATGACAGCGAGGAGTGACTGTCCCTTTTCAGGAGTGAGTAGGGCTATAGAGTAGCTTAATAAACCTGTCCCATGAAGACAGTCTGAGTTTAGGTTTTTCAGCCTAGAGAGGAAAAGGCTCTGGGGAGCAGAAGTAATAGCAACTTTCTGCTACCTAAAGGAGTCTACAGAAGAGATGGAGAGGGACTTTGGACAAGGGCATATGGTGATAGGACAAGGAAGAAAGGCTTTAAACTGAAAGAAGGCAGGTCAAGATTAGACAAAGGGAATAAATTCTTTACTGTGAGAGTGGTGAGGCACAGAAACAGGCTGACCAGAGAAGTTGTGGATGCCCCATCCCTGCAAGTGTTCAGGGCTGGGCTGAATGGGGTGTTGAGCAACCTGGTCTATTGGAAGGTGTCCCCACCTATGGCAAGGAATTGCAACTAAATGGTCTTTGTTTTCCCTTCATCCATCCCCCAGTCCATGCCACTGCAAAAGCATCTCCTTTTTTATAAATAATGCCATGTCAAGGCACCAGCTGAGATGCAGCTGAAGTCTGTCTACAGCTGCCACCTGCTTCATTCCTAGCACTGTGCTGGTACCTATGGGAAGTCCAGAATGACAGGAAGAAAATATTATTTTTCTGCATTTTCATTCCATCCACTGGACACAGGCAGAAGGCAATCTTGGCCCACCTTGGTGAAGGGTGTCTTTCCTTTTGGGCTGTTAGACTGGGCTTTGTGCTTTACACTGGCAGATAAGACTAGAGCAGGCATGCAGGTAAATGTGGGATGGACTTTCTGTTGACAGAGCAGAAGTGAAGCAGAAGCTAAAATATCCTTCATATGCAGAGAGAGATAGGGTGATATCCTTTGATGCTTTGTAGCTTCTGGATCTACCTTGAAGGAGAGAATTGTAAGGGCTGCAGGGGAAAGAATGTCAGATTTAGAGAAAAAATAGGAGTCTTTTATGCTTCCGGGAGCTTGGACGGGATTTCATATGCATCTGTGAAATCATTGAGTTGTAATTCTCTCTTTTATTGATTTCTTTGGTAGTGATGTGGCATTGTGCAACATTTTACTCTCAGCATAATCCCCAGGACTGATCAAATTTTAAATACAAGCAAAAATTGTTGTTACAGTTTTAAGAGCAGTTTGTGCAGAAGAAAACTAGAAAATAACTTGTGGCCACCCCCAAAGTTTGCTTGGAAAAACTCCATGCAACCAAAACAATTTGAGTAAATCCAAATTCATCCTTTCCTTGCCCAGCTCAAAATATTGGAGAACACCAAATTTCCTGTACAGCCTGTATACCTACCTTTCTTGGGATTCAAACTCAGCAAAGAGCTTAAGTCCATATTAGATTATATGCAAATGCTCGAGTTCTCTGCTGAATTGAAGCCTAAATTTGTCATCCCCTCCCAGCTTTGTGATTGTTATAAAATTTCATTGTCAATCTGATTTTTAGAAACAAAGCCTATGAAAAGTGACAGAGAGCAGAAGACTATGCATCTGTTTCTATTTTAATAATTACATGTGCTTAGAAATTTTAATTACATAGTCATCAATTTTTGTTCACATAAAATCCTGGCTAGCTTATTTTTATGAAGAAATTTTTATTTTCCTCAGTCCTGTTGTTCACAAAACTGGCAAATGTACATTTATTACAACTCAAGAATTATCTGAGAGGTAAATTTCATATTAATGGAACTAATGTGCTTTCTTTTAAAACATCTTTGGTTATTTCATTGCT
Organism: Prinia subflava; assembly: GCF_021018805.1. Taxonomy (NCBI): domain Eukaryota; kingdom Metazoa; phylum Chordata; class Aves; order Passeriformes; family Cisticolidae; genus Prinia; species Prinia subflava. The sequence goes on from NC_086249.1 coordinate 36,009,312, forward strand.
TACCATAATTTAAGACTTGGCTGCATAAGGAGTGTTGCACTTTGGCAATTGCTGAAATGGTCTGTGTGTGGTCAAGACAGCTGTGTCTGTTGTTGCTGAACATAATGCTGACTTAAGTAACCAGTATCCGCTTCAAGTAGGATTTCAAACCTTTTTGCTTTCTTTCGTTAATACCAGGTTACACAGACAGAGAAAAGGGGGGCCAGTGCTGACCTGTCTTTCTTGTTCTCGTGACTGAACGGCAGCAGATAGAGCAGGAACAGATTGCAATCTCTGCCTTGAAACCTTCAGCGATGAACAGCACCTGAGCAATTTCAGGATGTTGTGTTTTGGGGTTCATCTCCCCATCTAACAAAATGCTAATCCTCAAATGACTTCAATTTCCACTTCCAAAATGTTCTGAAGAAATCCCATGCTGTCTGGTGCAATGCTTTGGTCTCTGAGCTGCACAGAGGTGGTCTGATCCCTATCTCACTGGGAATTGGGAAACAATGTCACCCAAGTCAACATATAAGTAGTATATACAATATCTAAACTTGGCATGAGGGGAAAATTGCCCCGTGATTACACCACTCCAGGAAGTGCTTTTAAAGCTAAGAAGAGAGATGGGGATCAAACAGATATAAAGGGCTTGAGGGCAACCGTGCCAGCTGAGGAATTCATGCCTGAACAACAGCGGGCGGTGGCTGCTGCCTTCCCGGCCGGGCTGCGCCTGTGTCCGCGTCCTGCGCCGGCTGCCAGCGCGCACATCCCGGGAAAAGCGCTGCCCAGCGAGCGGGTGCCAAGCCTGCCCCTGCAGACCCTGCTCACTCCAGGAGCCACACTGGCGCCCGTGCCTCCCCAGGGAAAGCACAGAGGCAGCTTTCTCCTCGGAGCCCCCTTTTCCCGGGATGACCTCCCCTCGGAGGGGCCGGAGCGGTCCCGACGCCGAGGTTGTGTAATTTATATGTAAATGAGCTGAGAATATGCACAAGCGAGCTGCACACGCACGGCTCCGGTGGATTCCACCGTGCGGACTCTGGTTTCTGTCAGAAGCATGCACAGATGGGGTTTCTGCAGATTAAAGAAACCAAGATGTGATTGCTTTTAAAGAATGTACCTACCGATACAATGCTGAGAGAAAACAGGAAAGCGCTAAGTATTTGAGTCTTAAAATAACACTGCTTTTTCTAGTCATGAAATATTTTGAGCTATACCTCCTATTGCACTTACAAACATTTAGCCATTATTCAGGGAATATGACTGTTGAGATTTATTCCAACACATTCCAGAACACCCTTGTAAGATGAAATTTAACATCAAGTGAACAACGTGTCCTACATAAACCCTTTTTTAAAAGCAAATAGGGAGAAAATAATCAAGACTTGTTTTAAATTAACCTTTCAAGGTCATGTTGGGATGAAGCCATTTCAATATATATCAAAAGGGTATAGCAATGTGCAGCTTACTGAAATGTGTTCTTGTACAGTAAGAATATGTCCTCATTTTACATGGTTGAATCCTATACAATAAACTCATTTTCAAAGGTGACCTTGAAGCTACCATCCACATTTCTTAAATATTTGTCTTACAATTTAATCCGTGCAAATGTATGTGTGAAGAGCTTAATTTTTTTCTCTAAACAAACAATGCAAATAAATTCTTTGTTATAAAAGGCATAAATCAGTTTATTTCTGTTGGTTTCACTGGACCTACCGCAATTTGCTCTAGCTGAAAATCTGGCCCTGATTCCTTAATCCACAGATATACTTTGTCACTGCAGTTTATATAAACATGAGGTCAGCTAGTACTTCCAGACCCAAATGAACTTCTTGATAGTTCAAACTTCAGTTTTAAATCTGAATTTTGCTGTCATCATTTATCTTACAACTGACCACAAGCAGACATGGAGCATTGCTGGGTTTTGTGGTATGGTTTTGTCTGGGGATTTTTAAATGTAAGTAAGCACACGGTTTTTCTCCAGGCACAAAAATTTAAATGACCCATTAAAAGTTAGCATAGCTGAGTGTACTTTTCTTAATAAGCTTTGAAAGAGCATTTAGTAATAGCCCAAACAAACGTAGCATCCAACAGATTCTCATTGTTTGAGTCAATCCACATTATAAACTGTGCATAATGTCTTTTTAACAAATGGGACTATTTTAAAGCTATGGGAATGCAGGAAAGGAAAAGAAATAGGTGATTTTCTCTTTCATTCCCTAATTTAAAATGTACACATGAGGTTGGACAGGATATAAGTCTTCTTTTAATGTGCAAAGACCAGCCCATAAGAAATTTGAAATAAAACAGTTATTCACAAATGTGGTTTCAAACACTGGTATTTTATACACAGTGTCAGTATTATTAATTTTGTCTTGCATTTCCCCGAATAATTCAAACTACTTTGTAGTCAAAACAGTCAGAAACATAAACTTGGTTCATTACTGCACAGCTACATGGGAATGAAATGCAGAGGGTATTTCATGGTGGATAGCCTTGCTGAACACATTAGAAGAAGAGAGAAATACTTAATCCTCTTAAAACTACGGGGAGAATTTCAGTTGGCAAAATGGTCATACTGGAATTTGACCATATGCTACCAACACCTCTATGAAATGCCTTAAAATGCAGTTTCTCAGGAATGAAACAGTTGACTACTGTATTGAGAGGTGAGAGGAGCGTAAAATAATAAATAGTCCAGAAAATAATATGAGGTGAAGGCTGAAAGTAGGAATGATCATACTACCCTACACTTTCAAAGTGCTTTTTATCTGGCAATTTCAGATTAATTTTTACATATGTACTGCTGTAAGAGACAAATATTATGCCAGTGTTACAGAGGAGTAAACTAAGGCATAGCAAATTTGCATCACTTGCTTTAGGCAACACAGATGGTTAATAGGAATGCAGAGAATATAATTAGTAATTCTGTATTATACTCTGCTGTTTTAATCACAAAACCTTCTTCATTGTGATGGACTTCTTATGCATTTGGAAAGATTTATATAAAAAGTTGCAGGTACAAACCTATAAGGACTTTCTACAGCCCTATGCAGATTCAGGGGTGTCTGGGTCCTAAATCACTGTAAGCACCTGGGTCTGAGCCTTGCAAAGCCAAGCTGAAATGAAGAAACTCAGAAGTTGTTTCCACACCAGCACATCGCTGAGGTACTGTCTAGTTTAAGAACACAGCATTCAGTTGATCCATTCTAGATTCACTCAATATCCACGGAGTATTCCTGTGCTGGAAATGAGAAATGTTCATGGCACACAGAACTCTGTACTGTATTTTATTTCTGGAATGTGTTTCCAGCTCATTCTATGTTGTGTGCGTTACTCTAGATGACCACCTTCAGCAGTGGTCTAGCAGTTCCTCTGCTGCCTAGAAGCTGAAAAATGAGATCTACAGATCCTTTCAGAAACACTGCCCTTCATGGAATAATAGATGGGTTGTCATTATGCTTTGGTGTGGAAAGTTGCAGTCAGACTTGGCAATTCTGACTCCAAAAATCAAGCTTTGAGGTTTTCCTTAATGCTTAGGCTTATGATATAAATACAAAAGCAAAGATTAAGTTTTATAGGTAGTTTACTAGACTAAACATAGTTGTGAAAACTGTTAAAAAAGAAAGATTCCAAACATAGCAACAACATCTACAGTGAAAAAAAGAAATTTAAGAATTGCTATCTACCAGCTCCACCACATGGCAAAGGAGTAATTTACAGTTTTCTTTCTAGAAGGAAGATAATTTCAATCTAAAATCTTAGTCTGCCTCAATTTCTTCAACAGACACCTCTTCAGCAGAGGGATCCCAGAGAGCAAAACTGTGCAAAGGGCACAAGTGATTTTAAAACAGTAACTCATGGCCTGCTGGAGCAGACAGTCATATTTTGATGAAAAGCTGCAGGGTTGGAAACCATGTTTTCTTGCTTGTGTGTGGGATGGTAGAGATTGATTTTTTTCTTGGAGCTCCTCTCCATGGCCATAGCATACATGGTTAAACCAGAATGCAGCATTCAGTTGATCCATTCTAAGTTCACTGCATATCCATGAAATACTCTTGTGCTGGAAATGAGAAATTGAAATGAGAAATGGAAATGAGAATTGCCCTGGCTCCAGGGCAGACAGACAAGACAGAGAGAGAAAGTACAGTATAACAAGGTTACCCTGCTGCTACTCCATGAGCCCAGTCCTTGGATTTTCCATGTCCTGTTGTACTTTGGAATAAGAGTGCAAGGCGGTAGACAGACACTCCAGCCATGGCCTCACTTGTGTCACCATCCCTGGAGATGAACTTCACCACAGAGGGAACTTGCCTCTGCATTCCAAGGTAAACCCAGTCCATACCCATTATCTCCATGACAGTAGAAGTTCTTAGTGCAGAAGACAGATTAATCTATCTTGGGAAAAATATTTAAAGCATTAAACCCCTTACTCAGGATACAGTAGTCTTGATTGGCCCAAGAAAAACCACTAGACAGGTGAGTGAACAACACTTTCCTTCTCTTTTTTGTAAAAAAATGTTCTGCAATGGCACTGCTACAGTACTTGTGTTTTTAAGTTAGTCTTAGCAGCTGTGTTCCTTGGGGTCTATATCTAGGGAAAAACTATACTTGATTCATTTGGAAACACCACTTTATGACAGGGAACTAATTAGTATGTAAAACATGTCATGAAATGGACTCAAAATGAGTGTTGTATAATCATCATAAGCAGAAACTGGAGCTGACTCACCAGCTTTTTCAAAGTTTTGCTTTTCAAATATCTCATGGCAGCAACAGTAGCTGTCAGATTATTGGTCAGTAGCTGCAGACTTCTGACTTGGTAAGTACAGAAGTTTCTGCAGTGCTGCTTCTGATCTGCATTCACCTGGCACTACCCTAGCTCATAAAGCCTGGTATTCTTTAAAAAAAAGTATTTTTAAACTGAAGCACCAGTTACATGCTGCTCTTTTATGTCTTTATGTTTTTTACAAATAGCTCTGTATTTTTAGTATAATCTCAGTAAGTGCATTTTAAGAAATTTTTAAAATTTTGAAGGAACTTTAATTGTTCAGATTGTGACACAAGATGTTTCTCCAGCTATTTCTGGCACTAGAAGATTTATGAGAGAACTCAGACAGTGTACAGAGCTGGTATTTTAAGTAACATGGGCTCACCAGAGAAGACAGGGAATTAGGATTCCTAGATTTATGTAATGCAAAGCAGAAAATAATGGAATTCACATCTCAGTGAGAAAAGATTGTATGCTCGTGTGCCTCCATAAAAGCATGGCCGGGTGTCTGAGAGGCAGGACGTGGGGAAAGTTATAAGACTATGCAGAACACCAGGTTTTGATCATTACACTCTTGGCTTCTAGATGCATTAGACTTCCCTGGCCACAGTTTTTCAACTCATTCAACAGTCATCTGCTTTCTCTACGTGATGATTTTTCACTGGGTAATCATTCCCAAGTTACCATGAAATAAGCAGCCTCATAAACCCAACTAATATTTGCTTTAAGATAGTGCAGGAGAACCTGCCCCATGAAGGGAGATGGAGTAGGAAAGCACACACATCGTAGGTGGGTGTGGTTCCACATCTGGAGATAAGGACACAATGATAGAAGTGGCCACAAAACACTGACCTTTTAAAAATGAATAATTTGAACTTGTCAATTAAAAGAGAAAGGCAAAATTATTCTAGTTCCACTAAAAATTGTCTCTACTGGATCCAGATCTAATCCCGGGCTTTATTTTTTCCAAAGTGTCTTTTCATTCCAAGTTCTGTGCTTCATTTTGTGTTTTTTGCTTTCAAATCAAATTGCTTCCCTTTAGTAGTTTATTCTGAGCATCCACATGGGGTCCCGCATTGCTTTCTATGTCATTTGATATTATGTCTGCTCACTGCCTTGTAAAATAAAAAAATTTTACTGATTTCACAGTAAATTTGATCTCATAGTCTTTTTAATGAACAATTTATTTGTGTTGGTTCTGTTTAGTCCTGTTCTGGGATGGTATAAAGTCACATGTAATGTGGAGAGTGGTTAAAAAAAAGAAACTTTGTACTTTGGCCTGGCTGTCCAATTTTCAGAGTGCAGTAATCACTATGATGGATGTGGGAAGAGAAATAATGAGACCCTTTACTTTATTTCTTTGCAGCCCATGAGTGGAAGCCATGAAACTTTTCAGTCTAATCATTCTTCACGTCCACCCTTGATAAAATTCTCAGCAGTCAGCACAGATTTAAGAAGAAAAAAAGACACTGCCTGTCCTCTTTTTCAACATTTGGAATGTTTTAAGCAATATTGCAGGTGGGAAGGTGGTCACAAATACATTTTATTTGTCATAATTTCTCTCCAGAGTTTAAAATGAAAAATGCAATGCGGGCTCTGACATCAGAAAATATTTTGGAGCCCTTAAAAACTGAAAAAGTGAGACAAAACAGAACATGTAAAATATGGGGTTTTTTTGCAGAAAATATTTATGTGAAATCAGGATTTTACTTTTGATTAACTGTTTACAGGTGACTGCATCTGCAGTTCTGGAATGCCATGATACGCTGCAGTATATTGAAGAGCAAATTTAGACTATTCATAGTCTGAGTATTGAAAAAATTAGGGACCTGAGACAGAAAAGGGAAAACATCAATCAGTGGAACAAATGGCTCTATGTTTTTGTCACTTAACCTAATTAATTATTTTCTAATTTTACTAGATTAAAATATTAATCTAATTCTAAGTTGAAGAGACTCATAATTCTGATTTTTATCCAGACAAAATAGTGAAATTCTATTTCAAATAAGAACTGTTCCTGTAGCTTTTTTATTTGGTCATTAGGTACAAGATGAGCTGCCAGAGGAAAAGAGAATATTGTACTTTTGAGGTCAAACACTACAATGCAGGAGTTTACCTTTCAGGATTTATATATAAACACAAAAATTAAAATGCTACACTCTAAAGGAAGCACCTTATAATAATCATCCTGAGGTATGCAATGTGCTGACAGACACTTTCCTTCCCTTGAAATGCTTTTAGTCCTTCTCCCACCAGGATGTGACAGGCTGACATTTGGAAGGGACCTTTATCACAGGAGCCTGCTGTTCCCTCCAAACCTGCTGCTGCTGCTGTCGGTGACAAAGGAGGCTGGATACTCTCACAGTCAATTGCTGCAATCCGTCATGTCTGAGGTGTGCTGACTGGGTTTTATTCCAGAGCATTTTGGTGCTCCCCACAAAGACCAGATGTGGGGCTGGCATGGCTGGGACTACTGGTGGCAGGGTGGGACAGTGGATGGCATGAGTGGCAGGGCTGGGCCTTTTCATGCCTTGAAGAGGCAGCTGCCACCAAATTTGCCAGCTCAGTTCTGACCATGACAAAGCCTCTGCTGAATGTCAGAGAGAGGCAGGAGATGAGGGAAGCATCTGGAAGGAGCCTGGAGCAATGGGCACTGTCCTAAGGGGATAGACAGGATGGGTTGTCACATACCTCACAGATGTGAGGGAACCTTACAGAACAGCTACAGCATGGAAGATAAGAAAGGTTTCAGAAAGGGTTACACTGGGGAGAGCAGAAGTTGTGGACTTCCTGGTGGTGTCCTTAGTTGTCTCAGGACTGAATGGTTATGGAGGACAGCAGGGAGAGCTTGCTAGGGTGGAGAGTGCATCATTCTTTCTCCTGCTTTTGGGACTCCCAGCACCACAGCTGTATGAACCAACTCAGTCTCTCACCCAGATCTGAAATGGTCACAATAAATGGTCCTGTTGAGTGTGTTCTGCCTTGTCAACATAATTACCTGTTGGTCTAAGGGGATGGGATTTGTCTTATATATGATATGGAGTTAATATCAGAGCTAATATTAGAAGTAATATCACAGCTAATGATTCTGTTTTAGCTAACAGAGAGGAATAAACCCCTGGCAGACAATTCATCAGGCCTATCTTTATGTGTGCGGAAATTAACAGCACAGCAGCAATAGCATTAAGGGAAGTTAGGGCAGTGTAGGCTGAGAATGGAACACAGCTATTGGGAAAGAGCCTGTCAGAGGGAGAACTCTGTATGATGCTTATGTGAATTTTAGCCCCTGAATTTAATGTCAGTCCTTATTTGCAGAGGAAATTTAAGTCCCTGCCAGGTGCCAACCTGCCAGCCATCCGTAACAATACATTATCCCCAGTTTTGGTTCTGCTCCAAACCAGCAGGTTTCTGACGTATGACATATATTGACAAGCACAACTTCCTGAGCAGCACATGAGTAGCCACACTTCATTAGCGTGCCAAGCATGGACACAGAGAGGCCTGCAGAAATGTTTTTGGATGGGAGGAAATTCAGAACAAGTATACCAATAATAATAAAACAAGAAATGCAGAGAGTGGCTATGCTGGTCTTTGCAACACACATAGTTTGCTGGAGTGGCTGCCAAAATGTTAGCTGAAACAGGAAAAAGGTGAAGAGGCAAATAAGGTATGAAAACATTTTGATATCATATAGAGAAAAAAGGATAATTCCTTTGTACCCAACTGTGGTTTTAATATAGGCTCAACAGATCACTCTTATCAAAGAAGTGGTGAAAACTGACTGCAGTTACATACTGGCCACATTCTCAAGCAGCATCAATCTCTGTATCTGAACATCTCACATGACTTCAAAGGAAAACATAAGCCCTTCCTCCCTTTGCATCATTTATAGGGATTTGCTTTGGGTTTTATTTTTTCAACTAAAGGCAATTATGTTGGAAGGTCCACATCAAAGAAAATGCCAACCTTAGGCCTTTTGGCACTATCCAGGACAGGGAGTGCAATGGATATTCATCTATTTAGGATATCCCCTCACATGCACTGGCCAGAGTATGCTTCACAGTATTAATGGTGATGAGGTTAAAGCCTGTCGTTTCTTAGAAAACCTGGGTATCATCATAACCAGCTGTTCTGATTTGCTGACTATTTATTAACATCTTTAGTAATTATGCGTGGCAGATTTCATGAGAACACAATGATACAGCTTGTGTAAATTAATGCCCTCAATAAAACTTGCCTAGGCTTATGCACTTAGCTCCTTTGTTCAAGTGTGTTTCTCCCTTTAAAATATTTAGCTATTGCAGGCACTACCCCCTCTCAGGCATAGGCTGTGCACGTTTTCTTTGCTTGTTCTGCATGAGAAGCTCTCATTGACCCAAATAAGGGCTCAGTGCATGGGCCATATGCTAAGACTATGGAAATTGCTTTGAGAGTATGTTGACTTTCCACACCCCCATCATAACTGCAGTGTGAGTGTCACTGCTGGATCGTCTTTTGCACATGGATAAAACTGCACCTCTGGAGCCAGTGCAAGTTTTGTCTCTGAGTAAAAGAAGATCATGTCTATTGCCCCTTGGGAAGCTCTGAGCTGCCTGTGATTCCTCTGACAGAGAGTGTTGTGCACAGTCCTGTGGACTCTTCTCAGGCCAGATGTCCCCAGGGAAAGGTCCTCATCATCTAGCTGGACGGATCCCAAAATAATGTCAATTCATTTTCCTTGTTCACAATCTCCTCACATTTCACAGTGAGTACTTTAAGGCTAGGGAGAAACCTTTCTTGAATGCCTGGTCAGGTGTAATTTGTTGCATAACAATATAGGAATGATCTCACCCTTGCTTTTGCTGTCTGAAGGTTGAGCACCTTGCATGCCTCAGTTGTGTAATCATCTGTACTGAGGAGATACAAGCCCCTTGTCAGGGTTACTCATCCCACCTTTAGCTAAGAATACCAGAATGTAGCAAAGAAAATTTCATCTGTATGTACAATTATTCAGTTCAGAAATTACTTTAGAACCTGCTTTAGAAGAGGCCATAGATTCACTATTAAATCTTATCCCTTTCCACTTGACCCATTCTTCCCAAATTTCAGTTTGAATGAACCTAAATCCAGCTTTAAAAGACATTGTTATAGCAGGGAGGGTACTGCCCTAGTATGGAGAATTGAATAATATCATTGCTTATTCTCAAACTGTACCCATGTTCTGTCTCAGATACCATTGCCTTACATTAAAATAATTCCTTTTTAAACAATTTGCTCTAAGCTCAGCAGGACCAAGTTACACATTCAGCAATGTACTCTGTTAATCCACTGTTGTGACATCTTGTTTCTAGCTCCGTAAGCTTACACCCATGTGTACACAAACACATGCACACTTAGGCACACACATTTGCAAAACATGTCCATAGATCTCGGTGCCAGAACAGCCCGGGAGAGCTGCCTTGTTTGTCCATAGATGCACTTCAGCATAGTTGCAGCAAGTCAGAGCTCTCCACAAGCTGTGCTGCAGCAGACTCCTACCCCTGGCAGAGCACAGCTGTGAGAGCTGTGAGGGCAAGAGGGGAGCTCCTGCTGACACAAACTCCCAGGGCAACTCAGTGAGATGGGGACAGTGCTCACCGGCAGGTGGGCAAACCACTCTCCCATTTCACACCAGACAATGCCAAGTTCCTTAGTCTTGCTATATTATATAGTTTCATGTTTCTACTGACCATAGATTTTGCTTGTCATAACACTTCTGCTCAAAATGAGTGAAAGGTGCGCAGAGAATACAGCAGCACACGTCTGCACTCCCTTTGTAATGATGCAAATGATGATGGAAAGTGAAAATGAAAGACAAGGGCAAATTATGTACCTTGGGGCAGGTTGTGAGCCTTTACAGGCAACATTGATTAATTACTGACATAAACAGCCTGATTAACTTAGTGAGATTGCAATCAGTTCTCAAGCCTTTTGTTTGCACAACAGTAAATCAAAGGAAAGTGAAAATGCAGAAATTAGATTTGTATGTTTCTGTATGTCTGTACATACATATATAAAGATACAGGTCCACAACATAGGTAGAAGGGAGGAATAAGTATCAGCAAGGAAAGCTTGCTGTTTTTCCTTACGTTATCAAATGTGTAGACAAACCTGTGATTTATTTTCCATATTTTACATGCAACTACTCAATGTGTGCTGTGCAGCTGTGACATAAAACTTCTTTCAAAGACGGCTAACGCTAAAGAAAGATATTGCAAATATGTGACCTGTGCTCTGGTTTTGTAAAATATTTTTCTAATTTCATTGCTCCAGGATAGAGCTTTATAACTTAAGCCAGAATCGTTGAAAAATGTTGCTGCTTTGCTACTGCAGGCAAAATCTGTACAGAATAGGATTTGTAATATATACAAACTCTCAGACAGTTCCTTTAAACCTACGGAAACTCCAATAACAGAGTTTTACTGAAGTCCAAAATAAGTCCTGGCCAAAGTTTTTGCTGAATATGTTGAATTCTAAAGCAGGCCTGGGTCTCAGCATGATTTTCCTACTGTCTCCTGAACAAAAACCACCTTATATTCCACCCAGGAGCATAACCCATAAAATACGCACAATAAGATGTATAGAAATCCATCTCTCCCAGCCTAATGAATTTAATCAAGATCAACAGTTGTGTGAGATCAGTTTTGGCAGAAACTTGTGCAGGTGCAGATTTCTATTGTTGTTCAGTCAAACCATTGAACAGGAGCTCTCTTGTGCTTGAACAACCTCTACCTTTCTTTCCGACGTTTTAATGAGTGAGTGGCGTGTGTTTTAGATGGAACACCGTGCATGACACAAAGCGCACACGCCTTAGGATTCGTGGGGTGGGTTTTTTTGAAAATTCTCAAAAGTCAATACACAGGCTCCTGTCCTACAACAGTCGTAGCCGTACATTCTGAATAATAAGGATATTACCTGGGTAAAGAGGGTGTGTAGGCAGGAGAAAACACACAGAAAAGGGTGTTTGTCTGACATACAGAAAAGGGTGTTTGCTCCTCACACAGTGAGGGTGTATTCACATCATACTGCACCCAGTTGTTTGTACCAGCCAAGGAAGACATCTCCCGTTTTGCTCCTTCTCCTTGCCTTCCAGCACTGTCACTACTTTCTCTTGGCAGTTTCCTGCCACTGCTATATAGATATATTAGAGGCCATTTTCCAGGTACAACAGCAGAAATCAAGGTTATGGCAAAAATGTCCCCTGCTGCATCTTGCCCGTGCTGGGGCTTTTATGCACCCAAATGTCCAAAGGAGTTAGGGGAGCTCCTCAATAGAAGGATTCCTGTATTTTCTGCCTGATGTTGACATCAAAAAACCACAGTTATTTTCTGCATGGCAACCTCTTTTTTGAGTACTGTAGGTCCTTCAACACAACCCTTCAGCTGAGAATGCCCTGGCCTAGGGCCGAGCACAGGGCTGGCTCTGCCGGGCAGACGTACCCAGCTCAGAGCTGGGGTCTGATCCAGAACCCTCCAAAGTGTGTGGAAAGATGGTCATTGACTCTGGTGAGGTCTGGATTTTCCCTGTGGAAAAATATTCTTGCTGTGAACGATACACAGGAAAATTCCATTCATAGAGCAGTTAAATGAAATGTTCAAATTGCTTCAATCCACGAGTAAATTGCGTTTCTACTTATAATTAATTTTGCCTTATAGGCCCCAGTCCAGTCAGACACTTAAGCACCTGCATATCTTTTAGCTGATGAATAATTCTCTCAGAGACAACATTACTAGGTTGCTTAATCTGGGTAGATTTCACTCTCTTCAGTGAAAAATAAGGAAGGTTTATTTATTTTACTCAGACATATGATCTGTACGATCTTGCAGTAGCATGTAATTAAAAAAATTGTGACATTTCCAATCACACTTTTACTGTCTGCATGGTTAGGAAATTATCTAGCTTAGATTTTAATGTGTAAACATATCACATGGTTCTTTTCTAGAAATTACACCATTCAACAATTTTTTTTACTAATATTCTCCATGTGTTTGTGTGTCGCACAGTTCTGGAAAATATATTGTTTAGATATGTTACATTTTATAGCATATTCTTGCTTAATACAATCATAATAGACAATTAAAATGCAATTTTATTTTCAGCTACTCACAGATGGCATCTTATGTTGCCAAAATCACCTAATGTAGCTTTTGTCTGCCTGCAAAATCCAGAGATTATTTCTTGAGTTCTAAATTGCATTTCTGTGCCTGTATCAGTTGTATCTGTTAGCTGAATTTTCAGATTTAGAGATATATCTGTCCTTTTAGTTTATTTTTGTCTCCCAAATGCAAAAGTAAACTTCAAAACCATTGCTTTGGTTAGTCCAAGTATTTGAACTTCCCAGTGGTTGCTGCCATATGAAAACATAGATATATACTTAAACACATGCTGTACTTTCCCTGCCCCAGACAGACATCTGGCCATTTCCCATCTGCTGACTGTGACCTGAAGCATTTTTCTGTCTCTCTCTTATTAGTTTGGGCTTTTGCTGAGGTTCAGTAGCTCACACATGCTGATCCATCAATTGTTTTTATTGGCAAACAGGTCTACCATTAACAATCAGAAACTGCAGCATCTGCTAACTTAAGTGGGAACCACATCCTGTTGTGCATTAGGTGTTTAGCAGTGTGGGCATTTATCAAAACAGGGATTAAGTGAAATACACATGTATGTAATATTATAGATATTTCAGGCTATAAATAACACATTTCACTTCTCTTCATCTTTAAATTCACATATGCATTTTACCATAGGGGAAAAAAATTGTCTAAATCTTTCTGGATAGTTTAGCACTGGAAACCTTAGTCAACACAATGCTTGTCTGTTAAAATCATTTGCATGCCTTTTTATGATGGGTGGGCTGCCCATACCAGCAAACATGAAAAAACTGTAGGGGGTTTGAATACTGCAGAACTGGTCTAGCATATCTCAGTGGCATGCAGCCCACATGGGTTTTTGCTTCCAGCAGCTTGGAATTGCAAAGTAATTTAATTTTGTTCAGAAACATACTTTCAATATTTTAATGGTACCAGCAACAGCATGAATTACCCCATACTTTAACAAGTACCCCTTCTAGAAAGGAAACATATTTTTAAGCATTATTATTTAGAGATTAAAATCACATTGCCAGATTTGGATTGGTTAGATGTCATGGGCATTTGTTACTCACAGTTTGGTTAATGGCCCAGTACTTAAAACATACACCAAAACCATTCAGTTAGAGACTGGTGTTGAGGGTGTTGCAATCCCCAGAGCAAGTGGCATACAGAGAAGATAGCAAGTATCAACAAGATGTGAAAAGATTCAAGATTTGAAATAAAATTTCTCCTGAACCATGAGAGCATGGGAAGCTCAAGGAGGGCAGGGTAGATGCAGAGCCTGCCAGTATCCCACTGCTTTACAACACAACCACCTGGGAAAAAACACAGCTTCCCCTGCTCCCAGGAAAGTAGCTCTGGGTACCTGCACCCCTTTTAGAAGCTTGTGTCTCAGGTTGTAATGGACCTGTGATGCACGCCAGCTTCACCAAAACCTGTCCGCATTATCAGTAAAGAAGGAAAGAATTTCAGTCACAAATAATTTAAGACGAAGTGGAGGCTGGATGAAATGCTTATTGAAGTCAATGGGAAGGCTCCTGCTGGCTTCTCTGAGGGGTGGATTGGGTCCCAGCTTCAGACCTCTGAAACAAATGCAAAATTTGTTTAGTTTTGTGCTTTTGAACATTGCTTTATTTTCTAAACAGAGGTCGCAAACAGTTATGTGTCTGTTTCTGTGATCCTCTACTCTTATGAAGTCATTCCAGCTCTTCTATCAGTAAACTTGTTGTAATATATTTCACGCTTAGTCTTCAAAGAAATGTTAACATTCACAGATAAAAGACTCTGTACGCTGTCCATGCCACAACTGTCACCAGAATCCCAGGAACGATGACATGAGCGGATGATAAATATCCTTACACAAAAAAACTATTTTTCACGGGAGCAATAAGCAAACCTTTGTTGCCCTCCCTATCTGTGAAGCAGGGACGTGTCCTCCCGTGGCGATGCCTTTGGGCCGGCCGACGCCAGGCGACGGAGCAGAGCCCTGCCCAGGGTCTGATGTGCCGTGGGGAGTGGGCCAGGCGCGGCAGCAGCAGCGTGCCAGGCATTGACTCCCTGCCGAGAGCACACCGTCTCCCACATCAAAAAGGCACCAGCAGCCTTTCACACAGGTCTGCACTGCATAATGGGCAGATTTTCGCCGAGGGTTCAGAAGACAAATGAAGCTTTTATCTGCTTTCCAGCCCTCTGCAATGGGAGTTTATGTTAAAGCCACTTAACTGTCTAGAGTGCGGCCCCGTGGATTACCTGTTTGTGTGAATCCAGTACATTACCTGATCACATGAGCGCTGGGGATAAGTTTTCTATAACTAGCTTTTCTTTGAAGGGGTCTTCAGCTACTTCAGGATTCTCACAAAGAAGTGCCCCAAAAGAGTCAGGATTAAGAATAAGCTATACTTCACTTTGGCTTGTGTTTCTCTGGCCTCATTTATTTAGCTTTACTTACTTACTCGGTCACTTATTTGTGTGTCATAACAGCTGGATAAGGAATAAACCTTCCAAAGTATGCAGCTCCTATAACCTTTACAGCACCAATGGTTAAATATTACATGAAGAAGGGAGTGAGTGTCATAAAAGGAAATAACTCTTTCTGAACTGCAATTCGAAAGACTGTTGGTAATTTTATAAGAGTCCTGAATTTCAGTTGCTAGAGTTAAAAATATTATTCTACCACACCTTTTTTTTTTTTTAAGCCACATTAAAAATAATTAGCTCTGCAGAACATTTTAAAATTAAAATAACGATGAGGGTTGTATAAGATATTTAAAAACACTTTGGATGATACACCCTTTTTCAGGAAATTGCACATGAAGGAGCAGAACTGGGAAAGTTTGAGCGCGTGAGTCTGTGTTTAGGGGGTTTGGTGAGCTCCACCTCCAGGCTTTCAGCTTACCTCACACATGGTGCTCTCTTAGAATCCCCTCCAAACCGCTCAGCCACCCCCCAATTCTTTACCCCTTTTTTGCTGCTGGAGGACACACCCAAGTGTACTGTCACCATTACAAGAGGGGAGAGCTCCTGGGGGCTGATGGCACAAGGTCTCTCTATACCACCACCTCCACCAGTGCATTACTTCAACCACTGCAGCCTGGCTACCCTTTCCCTGGAGTTGTCCAGCAGCCCAGCCTCTGGAATAGTAGCCACGCTATATGGAGGCCCACCATTTTTGCTTTGAAAATACTGGTTTTCTTTTGTTACCCAGCTGTCACAGAGTGGTTGTGGGCATTCAGAAGCCTCTGGTTGCCAGTGGGTGAGTCTATTTTTGTCTTGATAGGAGGTTCAAGGGGAAAGAAGCACTCTCAGACCCTTGAAAAGATGTTTTGTTTGACAAGAGGCAATGCGATGGTGAGGAGTGGAACTGCTCATCCCAAAGTTCTAAAGACCTGTTAAAAACAAAGCATGAGAGAAGGGATTAATAGGGTCAAGCTGCCTTTCTCACCATAAAAGCAAAAGGGGATACATCCCAAACCTTTAGAGGGTATGAGCCAGAACATTTGAAGGGAATATTATTGAAGGAGAAAAGAGTTACTTTTTTCTGATCAGCAGGTTTTCTTTCTCTAGTGATAAATTTAAGGTTATTTTATAATGTTCCTTTAAATCTGAAAACTGTCTGCTGTCTGAAAAGAGACTCCAGTGCTGTGCCCACTGCCTTGTTAACACTGAGTGGTTGCATTGTGTACCAGAGCCAGTCTTTCTTGGAAAGACATTACCATTTTTTCTTCCATGTCGTGTTCTAATAAATTAAAAGGCCATTTTGACTGCAAGTCAGTACTTCTGTATAGAAATAACATATCACTCATCACTAGCAATAATACACTGCCTGAAGACATTCCTTTGTCAAGCCTGTTGGTGATCAGTTTATGCCCTAAAGGATTTACTTATGACTCAAGGTAATGCAATTTCAGATGATATTTTTATTCATAAAAGTACAATCTCCCTTTGAAAGAATCTGAACTAATCACTTTAGTTACATCTTGTGACAGTGAGACACCTTCTCTTCAGAACTAAATAAAGCCAAACTCCAGACTGACAGGATGGACTGGCTGTGACAGACAGTGAACAGGGCAGGACAGATGGAGAGAAGAAAGACTAAGGAAGCATGTTACACACCCCTTGCTTGCTGTCTGCAACATAAAATGACACACAATTCCACTACAGTGATATATCCCTAGTCTTCCATAGATTTTTGTATTTATGGTGGACAAAATACAAAAGTCTCAGTCCTGTTTTCTGCACTTCCTTCTTTCTTGTTCTCAAATTAAAAAAAAAACACAACCCATACGACTGCTTCTTTTTTCTTGTTTATAAATGTTCCCTCTTCAGTATTTTTTTTCCCTGAGAATTATGTCTAGTCATTTGGTAGTATCTCATCAACTTAAGTAAATAAATAAACAAGAGATCTTTTCCTAGGAGACTCTGTGGTTGCATTGTGTAATTAAATCAAAAACATTTGGCAGGTTTGGCTAAACAATGACTGCACTTCCAAATGCTGATGGTGTAAATCAAACTGAAGGAAAACATGTCATGTTTGTCCATTCCATGAGGACAATGAGGGTCTTATGGTGTTATTTTATGCTTGGATTTGGCCTTAATTCTCTTAATTTAGTGCAAAGAGGATGACCAAATCTGAAAAGATCTGAAAAGACTGCAGTCTTGCCAATTAAATCTGCAGAAAAGCTGAGCTGGTGACTTCAATTTAACCGCACAGTTGGCACCGTGCTTGTATTTCAATACTTCAGTTGCCTTTGGCAATGAGATGAGAATAAAATGTATCTCTGAACTAACAGCCAGCATCTTATTCTCAGAAATGTAACTACAATTGTGTAAAATCTTTAGCATACATGAAAGCAAAAAGGGACTTTGCAGATCCACGTGTCCAGAGCTCTTTGTGAGACTCTTCTGCTTTGCACTGAGATTGCACATGTGCTAGGTACTTGAGTTCTCAAAAGTAGATGCTGACTTTGGGCCCCATTTTGTGAAGATCAGGCCCTTAGTATCAAGTTAGTATAGAAAGAGTGAATATCTACAGACAAAACAAAGATTAGAGCTTGAAATGCGCCCCTTCTCCCTTCAGAAGGAGTCTGCCAGAGAGCACAGTAAATTTAGTCACAGTACAATGCCTATTACTCTCAGCGCGTGATTAAAGCTGCTTTCCCTTGGACCACACACACATGTAGCCTGTGCCCCTCTCGGGAGAAATGTCTCCTTCTGCCCACGGCCCAGATGAATTATAGTCACAACCACTTTGAAGATTTACAGAACATACAAAGGGGCAACCTGAAACAAGAATGGTATTTCCCTGAAATGCATCTCTTCTCAATGAAGGCATTTTCTTGGGAAAATGCAAGATGTGGTTGCAGTTTACTGAGACAATGCTCATTATTATGAAGGCATTTCAGAAAGAACTTGATTTTCTCATTGCTCTAAATCCCATGACTTTATAACCTGGTGCAAAAATCCTGGGGAAAAGGTGTGGGAAGCTGTGGGATGATAGATCCTCAGTGGTTTTCTGGTGTTAAGGATTTGGCTCTGTGACGTGTCAGAAATCATCCAGTGTCCCCATTCCGGCTGAAAGTTCCCGGTCCTCACTTCCATGGCTGAATAACTGCATCCATCAGGGAATTTGTTCTGTGCATGATCTCTTTTCCCTGGGAAGTTACCAACAGGTTTTTAAACATGGTGTTCTAGTCTGTGCTTCTACAGAGAAAAATATATTTACAGAATTTAGTGTATTCTTACCAGCTGGTTCTCTAAGTACTTGAATTTTGGGCTAGCTCACCCACCTTGGGATCTGGGCTGATCCTACAATTCAATTTAACCTGGGCGGGAATTTGCCCTCTTTTCAAAGAGGAAGGAGACTTTACTGTGTCAGTGTTGACAGTCTGTATTTTTCTGCAAAAGCTGCAATCCCCTGGGAAGGGCTGTAGCACACAATGGCAGAGGGAAAGGGCCCTGTCAGCAGACCTGGGAAAACGTGCCATGCAATGAGTCATGGGTCAGTGGGCATGAGATGTTGCTACAAAATGAAATTTCTTCTGGGAAGACTTGGTGTGTCAAATCTGCATCCTGCTCCCCAGCTTCTTCACTGTCCCAGGGAATACTCCCAGGGAATATGATGGAGCAGATCCTCTTGAGTGGCATCATGCAGCACATACAGGACAACCAGGCCCAGGCATCACGGGTTTGTGAGAGGCGGCTCCTGCTTCACCAACCTGGTCTCCTTTTTTAACCAGGTAACCTGCCTAGTGGATGAGGGAAAAGCTGTGGATGTAGCCTCTCTGGACTTTAGTAAAGCCTTCAGTACTGTCTCCCACAGCATTTTCCCAGAAAACCTGGCACCTTACAGTTCTTCTCTAGTTTGTAAATATGTGGATAGCTGGGCCCAGAGAATGACGGGAAATGGGAGTTACTTCCACCCGAGGGCTGGTCACAAGTGATGTTTCTCAAGGCTCAGTATTTGAGCCAACCCTCTTTATTGATGACCTGTACCAAAGGATTGAGTGCACTCTTGGTCAGTTTGAGGACAACACCAAGTTTGGCAGGAGTGTTGATCTGCTGTAGAAAGGCTCTGCAGAGGGATCTGGACATGCTGGATCAATGAGCCAGGGCCAGTTGTATGAGGTTCAGCAAGGCCAAGTGCCAGATCCTGCACTGGGATCACAATCACTCCAGGAAGTGCTGCAGGCTGGGGGCAGTGTCTGGGAAGCTGCCTGGTGGAAAAGGCCCTGGGGGTGCTGGTCAGCACAGCTGAACATGACCCAGGCTGTGCCCAGGGGGCCAAGAAGGCCGATGGCATCCTGGCCTGGCTCAGCCATGGTGTGGGCAGCAGGAGCAGGGCAGTGACCG
Source organism: Prinia subflava (assembly GCF_021018805.1). Lineage (NCBI taxonomy): Eukaryota > Metazoa > Chordata > Aves > Passeriformes > Cisticolidae > Prinia > Prinia subflava. Next base: position 36,029,022 of record NC_086249.1, read on the forward strand.
TCCCCCTGTGCTGGGCACTGCTGAGGCCACTCCTCCAATGCTGTGCTCAGTTCTGGCCCTCACTGCAAGAAAGACCTTGAGGGGCTGGAGTATCACCGTGCAGGCCTAGCCAGAAAACAGACTGGGGACACAGGTCTGGGTGCAACAGAGCATGCAGGGCAGAAGACCCGGTTTATTTACAAAAACCTACTTTTATACTTTTCCTATGAGGCCTGTGGATTGGAGGAAGGAATTCCCACCTCCCCACCACATTGGTTAAGGAGACTGTCATTCAACCTCCCCTTCTCCTTGAGAAAGAATTCATAACAAGGGCAGTGTTTACAAAACATGGTCCTGTGTTTACCTTCACGAGCGCAAGAAACTGCACATTTCTCCTCTAATATGAACGCTCGGCAAACCAGGAAAAAACCTCATGGCAACACTGGAGCGTGTCCAGAGAAGGGCAGCGGAGCTGGGGAAGGGAATAAGTCTTATGAGGAGCAGCTGAAGGAGCTGAGGGTGTTTAGCCTGTACAAAAAGAAGGCTCAGGGTGACCTCCTCGATCTCTGTAACTGCCTAAAAGGAGGAGGCAGCCAGGTGAGGTTGGCCTTCTCTCCCAGGCAACAAGTGACAGGGTGAGAGGACATAGGTTCAAGTTGTGCCAGTGGAAGTTCAGGCTAGACATCAGGAAATTTTTTTTCACTGAAAAGGTGGTTAAGCATTAGAATAAACTGCCCAGGGATGTGGTAGAATCACCATCCTTGGAGCTATTAAAGGAACCACTGGACATGGTTCTCAGTGCTGTGGTCATGTTGTTGAGGTAGTGGGCAGTCAAAGGTTGGATTGGATGATCTTGGAGGTATTTTCCAATCTTAATGATTCTATGATTCTGTGAACTGTGGAGTTCAGGGTAGGCATTGCTTTGGCTATGGTTTGCTTTGGGAATCTGGAAGAAGCATCTGTAAAAGCAGGATTGTCTGCAACAGGTTGCCCAAGTTAAGACAAACCTACACAGCCTTTCTGAAAGCTTTTCCTACTGATGCATTTATGATACAGTATTGAAGCCTAAAGGGTTCTAATAAGTTTAAATAAGGTTGCTTTAAGGGAGCAGTTTTTCCAATTTTGTATCAGATGGCTCCTCAGACTTTGTGAATAGATCACCATATGTAATTTATTTCCATTGAAAGAAAGGTACTTTGAGAGAAGTATTTGCTCTCCATTGAAAATTTCAGTACTTAACTATACCCCAAAAGGAAAAGGCCTAAACCTGAAAAGGTTCTGTGTTTTGTGCAAAAAATGATAAAATGCTGTTTTGCAGATGATGCCACGGTGCCTCATGAGAGACGGGGTTCAGTTGCTTCAAGGCTCCACACAGTTTCAGGGGCAAGTTCCTGACCAAAGAACCTCTTTCACAATGCAGAAAGCATGACTGCTAGTAAGTTCTTGTCCCTCAGCTCGAGGCCTCCTTTGCAGCACACCCTGCTTGCAGCAGATGGTGGATGTATGTGGCATTGTACTCACAAGTCTTACAAGGTTCCACGGCAGTGTTTTCAATTCACTGTTTGGTGTGTCAAAAGATTCCTGGGAGAAATACAAATAATCTCAAATTGGTCCTAGTCAAAAGTCTGACAGGTGAACTTCGCCTTATTTTCTATGTATTTGGCCTTCATATGTAATCCTTTACGAATTTTGACATGTGTTTTGACAACTGATTGAAGTCAGGCTCTCGAGCTTTTCCCAGGCATCCCAGGGGAGCAGGTGATGTGTATCAAACAGTTTTGGTCCCATTTTTGTGGGAGGTGTTTAGAGAACCCAAATCCCCAGCTGCCAGTGGGGGTATTGGGTGTTATACTGAAGACTGAACCAGGAGAAAACTGTGGTAAATACAAAAGCCTGCCTCAGAGCTGAGTTTAGTTTGCTGCAGAAATATTTCCACAGATAAAGTATGATATTTGTTTTAAATTAAACCAATTTTAATACAGAAACTGATGCATTGTTAAGACATTTATGATCTTTGTGTTACATGTCATTGTTCAAAGTAAAATATAAGTAATATTAAAAGATCATAGTTTACAGTAGTAAAGCCACTCATTTTCTGAAGAAATTGAAAAATTGAGTTTGGGTATTTCTACAAGTTTTCTTCAATTCTCATTCATTTATGATTGTGCTTCTGGTATTTTGATTATGTCTAATTTCTGTCTAAATTACCAGTCCAATAATCAGACTACATAATAGGCAGAATTATCTTACCTGATTTTTTAGGAAATGATAGTAAGTTTGTAGAACTTGCATAGAAGTCTAGTGTAGATCAAATCTTTTCATGTGGGGTGCATGGAAAACAGGAACTGGTATTATCGGGTTTCTCAGTGTTCTTGAAGAAGCAGCCCACATGGCTGGGGTTATGTGGCCACCATGTGGTTAACACAGGGAAAAGTCAAACTGAATTTTTACTTTTACTTTGCATGTATTTTTTCTGTAAATGACTTGTGTAAGTGCATACATTCATTTTCTCAAGAATATCCCTTGAATAATTTCCTCTTCATTTAGAGAATTAAGTCATTTTAAAAATAGGCAATTTACATTGCAGTACCTGATTCACAGTACAGAAATTATCCTTGCAATGGAAGTTCATCTGTCTGCATGAAAGAAAACTTTTTTAGAGAAGAAAATGAATCCTGTGTAACTTCCAAAACCACTCATGATAAAACAGGAAAACCCAATACCCGCACATCAGTTCACAGACAGAATATTATGACATGGAAACAATGTGGAAAACATATATTTGAATTTGAATGACAGTATAGTTTAATAGAGAGCTGTTAGGCATATCTCAGGAGTAAGAGGTGGGCCCTGAAGAAGCAGAAAACAGCTCAGAACATCTTCAGCTCCTTCAGCTCCAGAAAACAATTCCTTCATTCATCTTGTTAGCATAAATTAAAAATCCAGTTTCTGAAGTCCTTTGGATGAGCACAAGTAATAATGTAAAGGATATAAATGGTGAATTTTCTTTTTTGTACAAGGGGTAACTAATATTAATTTCTGGTGACATGGTTATCTTTACTGCTCAACAACTGGAGATCTGAGAAAGAACATAGATGAGGGTCCTGCAAAGATCTATGAGTTTAAAGGTGAAGGCAGACACACTGACCTTGCAGTGGCTGTGGATGACCTGGTTCTCCCAGCCACCAGTGTACCAAAAAACACATAAAACAAAATGCATCTGTCCACAGCATTTTCTCTGAATGTCCAGCTAGAAATAACACCACATAGACAGATGGAATTTTGGAGGGATTTTGTTGCTACTCAAGGTTCACACTGCTCCAATGATATTGCATTGCCTCCATAAAGATGCTTTAAGTTTAAAGATCATTTTAAAAAATCATATAAAACCAGCTGAATTATTCCAGCTATATCTAGAAATACTAGGTCTGTTTTTGTCCTCTAAGAATAGATGGGCTTTGTTGCACCAACAAACTTCCTCCAGGCTTTCAGTGTACTCTGAAACAAGGGGATAATACACCTGCTTTTTGTTGGCTTGTTGTTTTCCTCTTTGGTTGTAAGACAAGGAAGGAGATACATGAATTTCCACTGCCCTGAGTCTCTTGTGTCCAGGGACGCAAGTCCTTGAAACAGTTAATGAAAGGCCAAGGGAGAAAGATTTGTATGAACTTCCTGTTAAATATTGGCAGATATCACTACAAGACACATTTGTTTCATGTTAATGCTCAGCCAGCCTTAACTTGTACAGCAAATATTGACCCAAACAATGGCACTCTGGCAGAGGAATCACGAGTTGCAGTTTTATGATATGTTCTACTCCTAAACCCCTCCCATATAATTTTCTGCCAGCATATATTTTAGGTAGGATAATACAAGACTTTTTCCTGTGGGGAATTTTACTAAATCAGTTACTTTGCATAAACTGCATGGGTGACTAAAAACTTGGGTGACTAAAACTTCCAAATTAAGGGGTTTAGGATAGTAGGACTAAAAAGAGCTGCTCCCAGGCAGATTCCCTTTTTTTTTTTTCTCAAGTCCTTTCTAAGTGTAAACAAGTAAAAAACCCTTCATCTAGTGAAGATGATAGGCATATAGTTAATACTGTTTACATTCACAAAATACATAAAAATATTTCAAGAACTGAATAGAACTAAACATGTGCTTATGTGTTTTGCTGACTCAGGCCTTTTGTAAGTAACTATCAGCTCTGACAAAGGGTGTAATTCTGAATGCTTATTCCTCTTTTCTCTACTTAGTATTTAAAGGAAAGATCGTTCTTTTTACTTGAAGAGTAATGACACATTGAGCTATTCACTGCCTGTAGGCAGTAATGCTTTGAAGCACTCTAAAATCCAAGAACTTTTATATATATACACACATATATCTGGTTTAACATTTCTTTATTTGTATGTTTATCCCATCCATTTGGCTGTGTGTAATGTTTCCCATTGATAAAGGAAATGTTGTGCCTTTGTGCCTTTTAGTCAAATCTTGAGAGATAAGTTTGCCAATAAATGAAGCACAGTAAAGAGAGTTTATATCACCTTTGACTAACAGACTAACAGCTTCCTTCTATTTATTGAAAAAATTACGAATAATTTTTAAACTGTTTATGATTAGATGATATATTGGCTGTAACATTTTCTCACAGGCTCAGAGTGGCTACTGTTTTTGTAGTCATTTACCAAACAGTAAAACAGAAAATAGAAATTACAATCAAAGGAATATTTATGTTTTAGTCTTTGATTTTGTAGCACAGTGATCAAATCTTTGATGTCTTACATCAGAAACAATGTCCTTTGAAATTCCTGCCAGATACAGGCCTAAGTTTCAATTTATCTTTGATACATTCTCCTCTCCTCTCCTCTCCTCTCCTCTCCTCTCCTCTCCTCTCCTCTCCTCTCCTCTCCTCTCCTCTCCTCTCCTCTCCTCTCCTCTCCTCTCCTCTCCTCTCCTCTCCTCTCCTCTCCTCTCCTCTCCTCTCCTCTCCTCTCCTCTCCTCTCCTCTCCTCTCCTCTCCTCTCCTCTCCTCCAGCTCCCATTGCCACCTGCAGTCCTGCAGATTAAATAGTTCTGCAGAGTATCCCATTCCTGGCAGGTTAAACTGCTGATTTTTGCATTCTTGCACTGCAAAGTAAGGCAGGATGCGTTTTGCCTGGTGGATCAGCCGGAGCTCTGCTTCCAGCAGGGAGCACTATCCCGCCGCTCGCCATCCCCCTCTTCCCTCCCTCGCAGCTTTAACCATTTGCTAGCAAAACGTGCGGTTTTGCTTGCACCGGTGTAGTTCTTTACGGACAGATATTTTACAGGATGCTTTAGTTACGTGGGGCAGAACCAGACAGACAAAGCAATTCCCCTTTTCTCCAGCTGCTGACTTGCTGCTGCTCTATCGGGCTAAGTTTCCACTGATGTGCTGCTGCTGGGTAGCAGCAGCAAACGGAAAATGGTATTCCACATTCTTCTTTGCTGTTTGTATCCTCACACAGCTCTTTTCTGAGACCTCGATTGCTGGGTAAGTTTGAACATCTTTTCAACCTTTTCATAAGCCTCCCAAACAACTTTTGGTTTTGCCCACCAGTCCTGAGAATCGATCTCAGAATTTTTATAAAACAAACCATGTTCCTCACTGCTTTCAGCACAGGTGACCTGACCAGTAACACACCTGCACCAGATCCTCGGGCCAGGAAAGAAGCACAGCACCTTTTTATAGTTTCTTCACAATCTACATGCTCTTACACATCAGCTCAGATAGCAAACCATAATGAAATGAAGCTTGGCCTTGGAGGGACAGGTCTGCAGGCAGACAGCATTCCCAAAGGCAGAGGAACCCCCAGAAAACAAAGGTGATGGTGCAGTAACATTCCACCAAGAGGTCCTGCTGTGCCCACAGCCCTCTCAGACAAGACAGGGATGCATGAATTCATTCTGCAGCCAGAAGCCTGGAAGCAAATGCCACACCAGGGCATGTATATCTTCTTCAGTGCAGGAGACCTGACAGTCTGCAAAAGCAGTTTGGATTCAGATTTATCACTCTCCCCAGCTCTCTCCTCCCCATCCAGCTCCTAACACCACAGCCTGAAGGCTGGAATCCACTGTTTAGTCCAGTATTCTTCCTCTGTGCTCAACCAGGTGCTATAAAAGAGGTCATACACAATGGCAAGAGAACACAAAAGAAAGGATGATGGGCAGAATGGCTAAAACTTACACAGAAGACTTTGTTTCTTAGAGCCCATGTGAAAAGCCTGTTACTTCCAATTTTAAACAAACGAGTACTACACAGAAACCTTTCTCTGAAGTTCAGATTTCTTTGCCATTAAAAAAAATAAAAAAGAGAAGATCTAGCCGACTGCCAAGATTTTAAAAGAAACAAATAACACACATTGGTGTAAGCATCTTTTTGTTCCAATTGCAATAACTGCAGATTATAGTTTCACATCTCTTAGACAGATGTACTTCAGCCCTTAAGGGCTGAAGAACCTTCTCTGTGTTTCAATGATGATGAGTCTATGTGCTTACACTCCCAAAATGAGTATTCTATTTTGACTGTTGCTGTCCTGTTCTCATCCATGACTCTTCCCAGAACAGGTTTAACGCTCAGGATGGGGGTTAGCGGCTTGCACCTGCTCTTGTCAGACCTCAGACAATTTTTAAAGCTTGAGTAAACATTGGAAGAAAACTGTTGTTGCCTTTGGAGGTTTCAAAGCATAATTGTAGTTATTTGTAACACAAATAAAACTTTTCCCTGAGCAATGGGGAAGACACACTTACAGATTTGACAGATAATAAAAGTTGCTTATTCAGCAACCATTAAACTGCCTGAGTCAGACTAAAAGCAACTGCTACATTTCTTTTCTTTTTACTTTTCTTCCTAACTCATCTCAGTGGAAGTGCATGGGAGAGCTGACTATGTGGGAAATGCTTTCTGCACCCAGCTCTACCCAGAACAGCTTGCTCTCTTCTGACTTAATTTTTAAATGTGAGAAATTTAGGATTTGATGGAGTTATAGGAACATGAACTTCCTGTAGCAATTCTGAAGATGTGAAAAAAACATTTGTATTTTTTTTCATTTACTCAGTGTTTTAGCTTTATGTAAAAAAAGGTGCTGACACCACCTGCTTAGATCAACATGACTAGCAAAGTAGTGAAGCTTTATTGACAACAGAAATGACTTGGCAAATTCCACAAAACTATATTAATCTGCAGCACTAGATCAGGATCCCTATATTTTTGTTCATGTTTATATTTCTTTCAAAATTCATGCATGCCTTGCTAAGTGGCACTCTAAGATCTGGGATCATGGATTTTTGGCAAAGCATGTAAAAATCTGTGATTTTTTTCTTGGAGTAGGGAAAAGTGACTTGAGGGGGATCTAACTCTCAGGATTCTGAGAACAGGTGGTACAAAAGAACTGAAAAACAAATTGAAAAACAGAAGATGGAAACAAATCAAATGAATTCTTATCAGTTCAGAATAACAAGTCAGACTGAATGCACTTTCATCTGTGCTTGAAACTAGAGTTAAAAAATTGACTATGGCAAATGTGCATATCAGCGAAGGAGGAAAGAGAAATACATAGTCTTCTAAAATATATTTATGTATTTTTGTCTCTAATTCCTTTCTTGGATATTTCTAGCCTAGAAAGCATTGGGTGGGGCTTTTTTTTTTTTTTTTTTTTTTTTTTTTTTTTTTTTTTTTTTTTTTTTTGGGGTGGGATGGAAGGACAAGGAAGAAACACAAATGTTACAGCTGAACACTTCTTTCATTATCTTTTTTCCTCTTTAAAATGTCTAAACCATGCCAGTATTTTAACTCAGACTATCAATATACAGTTTTTGGAACAATTTTTTTTGTTTGTTTTTTTCAAGTTCTGTTTTGGGACAGATGTACCAAATGTCATAGAAAAGAAATCCATGGATTCCAATCTTTGAACAGACATAATTTCTGATTTATCCCCATGATGTCCACTGGGCCTGTGCTCCTATCTGTGACAATGACACTAAAAGCATCCCAGGACTTAAAAAAAAAAAAGAGAATTTTCACATGGAGTAGTTGCTAAGGAAGAATTTCTGGAAGCCAGCAGCTGTGCTGAATGTTCACTGTGCTTCCAAGTTGGGTGTTAATAAGACACAAGAAAAACCTATTTTCTAAGAAGTGAAGCAGGATTCACAGACTGATAGAGTAGCTGGTGATAGGAAACAGGTCTGAAAATCATCCAGTCCAATGCCCTGCTCAGAGAAGGGTCATCTAGAGGAGGTTGCTCAGGGTCATGTCAAGTGAGATTTTGAACAACTTTTTAAATGAAAATTCCACAACTTCTCTAGATAGACTACTCTAGTGTTTGGCCCTTCTCACACTAGAAAGTGTTTTTTGACTTTTAGATAAAATTTCATGTGTTTTATTTGTGCCCGTTGCCTCTCATCCTGTCAGCAGGCACTCACTGAGGAGAGTATATCTCTTTCTTCTTTAACTCCTCCCCCATTGGATATTTATACATCTTGATGAGATGCCCCCGAGCCATGTCTTCCCTAGGCTGAATGGTTTCAGCTTTGTCAGCTTGTCTTCATATGTAAAATGCTCCAATCTTTTAATCATCCCCACAGCCCTCTGCTGGATTTTCTGCCAGAAGTTCATATCTGTCTTGCACCCAGGAGGCCAGACATGGACCCAGTGTTCTAGGTGTGTCTTGCTAGAGCTGAGTAGTGAAAAATGTCCTCCTAACTCAGACCAGGAGTCTGCTTGCCTTCTTTGCTAAAGGATGTCCTGACAGGTCTTGTTCTGCTGATTTTTCCCCAGATCTCCTAAGCCTTCTCTGCAAAGATGCTTTCCAGCCAGTCAGTGCCCAGCCAGTGCAGGTGTATGGCACAATTCTTCTCCACATACAGAACTTGGCATTTCTCTTTGTTTAGCAGGAGGAGGTTTCCATTGGCCAATTTATCCAGCCTGCTGAGGCTCTCTGGGTGGTAGCACAGCAATCTGGTACATCAGCCAGGTGATTCCCAGTTGTGTATCTTCTGCAGACTTGCTGAGGGTGCACTCTGTCCCATCAGCCGAGTGATGAAAGAAGATGTCAGACAGTGTTGACCACAGCACTGAACCTGAAGGTTCTTATTCTCACCAGGACTGCACCTAATCTCTTTATTAACAGAGAATGGGAGAGAAAAAGAAAGAACCTAATAGAACTTATTCTACTAACTCAATACTAGAAACCATCCTAGATCTGGGAAAGAAGATCTTAACAAAATGTGTCTCCTGGTTGGTTTGTTTGGGGTTTTTTGTCTTTCATTTTTCCATTCATGTGTCCTACTAGGGGTGTGGAGAGAGATAAAAACAAAGAGGTTTCCTTAATAATTGAGCATCCAACACTAGCCATATCACTTGTAACTTGTTTCAGGTACTAAAAATTTGTATCTTGTTTTTTCCTTGGAAAAATGAAGAAACAGGGGAATAAATCTGGTTTGTGGAGAAAAGATTTTGTGCAACGCTCACTTAGTAGGTAAAAACAGAGCTCAGTCCGTTGTTAGACATAGACATGGGGTGAAAAGCAGGTGAATTTTCATTTAAAAGGTAGGTTTCCTTCTTCTGCCCACATTTCTGCAAGATTTAAGGGTTAATGTATATATATATATGTATATATGATAATCCCAGTTATACTGGAGTTCAGCATTCAGATTAATTCAGCTGGTGTTTCTACACCAGGCTTTTCCCTCTTCTCTCCAACTGATTAAATGTTTCAGCTTTAAATGAACTTGAAAGCCCCAGATCAGAGACAGATGCAGGCTGTTTTATCCACTTACAGTACTTTGAATAAGTCAATCACATTGTGCAATCCCCTGTGCCCTTCTAGCAATATAAGTTTTTCAGTACTAAAGAGAGCCCTGTTTTACCCATGCCTATTTAATGAGTTTGACTTGATCTATATCTCATTGAGTCATACTGATGACATGCTAATAGAATTAATATTTTTTTGGAGAAGGTGTGGTAATCTGTATTACCTGTTATAATTTCAAGTTTGGGTGACCCTTGCAGGTAATTTGTGTTGATCTATGTTGGCTATGTTTTTGTCTACGTTTAGGAACTATGCTTAAATCAGGTTTTGGTGAGGTCAGGGTGTCAGTCTTTCTCATGTAGGATAACTTTACTCTGGAAAATTCAGAAAATATAGTGAAGACCTATGTGGGGGGGGGGGGGGGGGGGTTCTGGTTTTGTTTTTTGGGGGTTTTGGGGGAGTTGGGTTTTTTTTTTTTTTTCCATTTGTTTTTTCTTGAGTAGAAGATATTCAAAAAATCCATTAAGTTTATGTTAGGAATAGCAGTGAGAGACTTTTTTCAAAACTTCACATCTAGTTCCTACCCCAGGAATTTTTGTGCCTAGTTCAGAGTTGCTGTAATCAAAGAGAAAGCCATGGTTTACTGTAAGCAAGAGAGACAGGAAAGGAACATTGTAGGCCACTAAATAGCCTGGAAACACTGCACCAGCTTTTCATGCAGACAAAATGAAACATACAGGTGGGAAAAATAATCATTCCACTTACAGTGGCGGACTAGGAAACATAAATTATGTTGTAAAATTTTATTTTATCCCTTGAGGAAAATTAAACATACATTTGTTGTTATAAATGCCAGGACAATTTATTACCAAATTCAATAATTTGGTTTATTAAAATTCAAATCACAAAATTTGGAATCAAATTACAGAATTTTAAGTAATTAAAAAAAAAAAAAACAAAACAAAACCCCACAAACAGCGACACTTACTTGACAGAATTTCTCCCGGGAAAAAATGAGTCAAGGGTGACCCAGAGACACGGACCCTGGCAGTCGGAGTCTCTAGCTGGGTTCACACCTTGCCCACCTAGAGGCTTAACTTAAATACCCTTAATTTCACCCTCGGCAGCCTTTCTCCCATTGTTTCCACTAAGCACCGGCCATTAACTTTGTTTATACTAAATCCCGAAAGGATCTCCTGGCCCATTCAAATGCTAATGTCCAGAGTTAGTCCTTGCTTTGAGTAATTTAACCGTCGTAGAAGTGTGTGATGATTCCTCTGCACGTAGCATTTGATCAGTGGGAGTCCCGGTGATTTTCGCTGCACGTAGGCAGGGGTAGGTTGGTCCGTGTTCATTGTCTCATCAGTGCCTCGTGTTCTCACCTTCTATTTTTGGACCAGGGAGATCAGGAGAGGTGCTTTACAGAAGTCCGTGAAACGTGCGGGTTGAGCAGACACACATACCTTTCTACAATATATTACAGTTTCCCGTCTATAATTATTTATAGAACATGAATTAAATAACCCTATTTTCCACATTTGTGATTAAATATAAAGAGATTTGATAAGCAATGGATTGGGCAGAGCCCTGCTACCATAAGTGGTTCTGCAAGCAGGCTGCAAAATGCAGCAAAAGCTGATTCCTTAAATACACTTATCCCAGCAGCAGTCTTGTGGCTGTTGGCATAAGGCAGATCAGTTCAGCCTTGGATCCATCCCCCACTGCCAGGTCTCTTTACCAGAAGTGTCCCCTGAGCGTATTCCACAATTGTTACAAGACAATGCTACAGCATTTCTTATCTCCTATGCAAATTTCACTCCCTGCTAGAGTCCTGTCCCTGGCATCCCTGCTTCCATCTAGTTTAAATGTTTCTGCAGATGGGCCTTCTTGTCTTGTGTGCCAGATCACGCCTTGGTCACAAATTACCATTGCTGTTGGAATTTCTCCTTCAATTAGGGGAAAGACATCTGAGAAAAAGAGATCTGAGTAGCATAACACGTGCATGAAAACATGAATTCAGAATACAGAAGTGGCCAAGAGCTAATCTGGACATTAAAAACTGCTTAAAAAAAAACTGGAAAGAAAAGCTGAGATCCCAGTGCCACTGCTTATGTCTGGGAGGCATCAGCTTCTTAAATATTCCTTGCAGAGATCACCTCCTCTCATTCGGAAATTTGATAATTGCCACTGGCTTAAATTCTAATATTTGAAATAAAGTGATGAAGAAAGTGCATTCCCATTCTTGACCCTTATTTTTCCCATTTTTTTGTACATCAGTAAAACATTTTGCAAGATCTGGAAGGCAGCAAAAGTCAGGTACCCAGTGTGCCTCTAACCAGTTCAGATCAGAGCTGCACAGAGTATCACACACAGTTGAGGTCCACAAACAGGATGATTCAGAGGTGAAGGCAAGAAATTTTATACTGAACAATTGTGAAATAAAGTGGCAGCAGAAGAAATTCTTCCAAAACTTAATTAGTTCCATTTTTCTTTGTGCTCTGAAGCATGAATATCTATATACTTGTACTTGCAAACTGCTGGCTACAGGAGCTTGAAGTCTTCTTTCTTCTCTGCCCTGACTAGAGCCTGTCACTAACACCGTTAATAAGACCATTTATCTGATTTATCTATACCCTCACAACTCTGCTTTTGCAAGCATATGTGAATGCTAAGCAGCTCCTGACACTGGTGAACAGTGTTTAAGTGGTGACAGAAAACTTAAAAGAATTGAAGGGACAAGTACATATGGATGGGACAGTTCCCTGACACCAAGGCAATTAATTAGAGAAGAGAGGTAGACTATCCTCTTGCGGCACACCTCCTCACTTTCCTATAAACATATTAATATATATGTGTAAGTAGGTATGTTTTTTCCTTACCTTTGATTCTCATTTTTGTCATTGTTTTTTCTGCACTGACTTACATTGGAAAACTTCTCAAAGATTTTTCTGCTTGTAACTACTGGCTTTTCTGAGGAAGGTAAAACAAAGTCGAATGACCTGTTTTCTTAGAAATCAGAAGTGGGAGAGACTGATGTGCAAGCAGAAGAGTCTTTCAGCTGGCATGTAGCCAGGTGAAAGTGTCAAAGCTCCTATATTATAATTTTATGAAGGGGTTTTGTACCTTCATCTGCCAGGAGCCATGCGAGGAGCCATTAGCACCTCTAGCACCCCAGTGCATGGCAACATCTTGCCCAAACTGTTCTTCAGTGCAGACTCAGGAGAAAATCAAAGATAAAATGTAATAATAAATGTGGAAAACTGAAAATATTTCCTATTGTGGCCTTTGCCTTAAAAATGTGCACCACATGTATAATTTTTTCCTTTCCTCTGCTTGTGAGGATGTGGGTGGGTGTTGTTAAGCTCTAGCAGACTCAGGTAATCTCACAGAGCTGATAGGTTCAGGTTTTCTGAGGTAGCAGGGGACTCTGTCTGGAGACTTTCTTCAGCCTAGAGGTACGTCCACTAAAGGTAAAACTAAGAACAGAAAGAATAGACTGTCCTTCAAGGCTTTGCTGGTTCTCCAGCTGCAAAGCTGGTAGCTGGTACAAGGGTTGGGCTGTGGCATCATGCTGGGCTTACACCTGTAGTCTAACATTTAAAGGTAACCCTTACGACTTTTTAACATACCGTGGGGGCTACTTGTTGGAGATCAAGGGCCTGCAATCAGCTCCCTGCTGGCTGCTCTTCCCTCTTCATTTCACCTCAGTACTCCTGTGGAGAGTCAGCCTTTATGTTTAAAGATTAATCTAGAAGAATCACTCTTAGAATTTTAATAATTAAATGCTTCAAAGAGCTACAAAGAGAAAGTTGTTTCATACATCACACTGTTCTTTTATTTTCACAGAAGGAGGAAAGTGAATAGCAGTAATTACACTTTCGTTGCTTCTAAGAGTGACTAGAGTTTTAATACTGACTTTACAGATGATATCATATCCCTCACAGGAACTTTGGCCTCTGGTGATTATTTCTGACATTAATATATAATAATACCTGTGTTTTAACTGCAGATGGTGCTGGAGGATGCCTCCTGGCTCCAGCCAGCCATGAATCAGTGAAGCTTCAGGTGAGATAAACCAGCCAAAAACACCGTCTATTTAATCAGTATTAAAATTTGAACAGGAAAAGGAGCTCAAGGATGTTGTGTCCCACACTCTTTGCACTTCACTGTGAGGTAAGTACTGCAGAAAATAATTATTTCAATTGTATTTTAAATTTAATTTTTTAAAAGCCAAAGCTCAACAAATAAATACGTTGAGATGGTTTCTTTTATTACAAGGCAGATTAACAAACTGATAAATGGAAGCTGTCACTTTTGGCATTGTTATAATTCTGAATCAAGTCACAAAGCCAAGCTACACTCTTAGTTGGTTTTTCTTACTATCATACAACTATTTGAAACATTACATGATGTGGGAGCAAGGCAGAAAAACACAATTTATAGGAACGCAAAATTGTGATGATGTGAGAGCAGATGGGAAAAATACATTACAGGATTCCAACACTTATAACCCCATACTGTATTTGGAACTACATTATGGAGAAAAGAAAGCACAAAACAACCAAGTTAAAGTCCTGTTCATCATATGTTTTGACATGTCCAGATTGAGAACCATAGCTAAAAGAAAGTGTGGAGTAAGTCATTCACAGGAGTTATTAGTATACTTAGAGTTTAATTTGTATGCTTGGGGTTTTAATTCATCTATGCTCTTGCAAAACATCTAGAGTTCCTTGTGCAGTAAAAATTTGTGAGAAAATTGCCATGCATCTCCAAGTTTAGGAGTTCAGTTCCAAAATTATAAAAGGAATACCTCCCCAACAACAACAAAAAAAAAAAACCAAGAAAACCCAACTTTTTTTTTTAAGGATCTAACATTATGTAGAAAGTTATCAGTGTTGTTAAGTTGTATAATACTTTGTGGTTTATTAGCATCATGCCATTAAAGTGGCAGATTGCAAATAAAGAGAGCCATTATAGCCTGATACAGCCTTGGAACACTCCCTGCCTGAACCACTGCCAGAGAGGAATGGCACCATTCATTGTGGCTGGAGCTTTGTAAACAATATCCAGTGGTATTGGAAACTATCTCCAACTGTTGTGGAAACTCTGGTAATTATTGACCTGAGGAGGGAAATTTTGCAGATGACAAATGCTAATCATCTTCCAGTTCTGCAGAGAGTGGGCTTAAGTGAGGCCCTTTGAGCTCTCCAGGACTGCAGTGCACTGCAGCAGCATCTCCCACTGGAGGGATGCCTCTCAGAGCTCCCAAACTCTTTTGGGTTTGCAGAATTCAGAGGATCCCCACAGAGACAGCAGGACTGGGCTGATGCCCCCAGCTCTTGAGACTCAGCTTTTACCTACCAAGAAACCCCAAGGCATTTGACATGGGTATTTCACTGACACCCAAGGGGAATTTTTAACAAGAACCCTGATAAATACTTTGTGTCCGTGTGTGTGTGTGTGTTGAGCAGTTGAATGGATTCAAATACCCTCAAGCAAGTGCAGCATGAGTATTACTATCTCAAATCCATAATTAAGTCCTCTTATAATTGTGGCAAACCCTATTGAACCACTTCTGTTAGACAAAGATTCAGTGCTGCTGAACTCTCTTGCACCCTTACCTCTGAAAATAATTCTTAATTGATTCTAATCTGATTTTTTTTTGTATGTTTCCTTCATGTAGTAAGTATTGAACCTTGACATTGAACATGGTGGTGCTTTTACAGATTGGCATTAAACTCGCTTTTGCTGATACATTTGATGGTGATTTGTTTAAGTGACCTAAACCAGTCACTCGTGACAAATTGGCACAGTCAGCCTAAAGCAGGATTCACAACAGACCTCCTTAACTTTGTTATCCCAGAGGTGCTGCCACCATCACTGATGGGTTCAGCCCTGGCTTGTGGAGGATCTGTCTTGGACTGGGCTGGCAGTGGCTCTGACAGACATAGGAGAAGCTTCAGGCTTCTGATAGAAATCTGCCTATGTTGAATAATTTTTAAACTTTTTCAACCACATCTTGCATGTAAATGAAGCCATTTAAAGCACGGGTCACTTCCTAATGCTCTGGCCAGTCTGGATACTCCGGAGTTCATCAATACGGAAATAAAAAAGAAGGCAAAAATACTAGCAGGTGAGTTATGTTTTGTTACTACAGAGCCTGATTTTGTTTCTAACACAAGTAGAAAAATAATTTCTGAGGTAAAGCTGCAACTTGAACTGTAATTCACTATGCATGGAATTGGGCAGCAGATAGAAGTTCCAGTTCTGCTGGACACCTGTGGATTTGCAGGGCCATCACACGTATCCATCCATGCACTCAATTCAGCCTTCCCTCTGCACAAACACCTTGCCGTCAGACAGCCATTACTGGCTGGTTCCTGTTGTGCTTCAGCTTGAACTCTGAATTTAATTTCATGGCTTTCTCAGTCATTTGATGTTATTTGACCATAATTTTTCTGTTTCTTAATTGACCTCACCTTTAATGACAAAATTTAAAAGAAAACGGGGAAAGTGTGTCTGTGCTACTATCATACCACTCTATCAGAGGCCCTTTCAGAGGCCCATTATCACATCAGAAGAGGTGCTGAGATCTGGTGGTGTCATTAAGCACAAAATGTATGAAGCTGTATTATGGTATTATGAATCTGCATCTTATTTAATTAAACCCTTAAATTATGTAGCATCACCATTTTCCAGACATGACAACACAACCAGGGTGAAAATTAATTTACAACACTTTTGCTGGTATAGATCCTCAGCAAAATTGAGAAAGCAGAAAAACAGAAAGTTGTTTACTTCCATTTACAGCCTAGTTATTTGTAGAAAATAGACTTGCTTTACCTGGACTTTTTGGCTTGTGGGAAGTTCTTGACATTTTCAGTTATCTCTTATTTTCTCTTTGACATTTTCAAACATTTTTTATTTTTTTGTGATGAGCAACTACAGATGAGTGGATACTGAATACTTACTGCTGACCCAAAAGGATAAGGTTTGTGTTGACAAAATATGCACTGTTTTCTTGAGTAAGTCTCCTTGGCTGTGAACTAATAAACTCATGTTCTTTCTCATTCACTTATTTCCAAAGTCTAGGAGAAGTTATCAGATTTTTACACAAAATATCTTTGCATTTAATGGTTTCCAGCACAAATATCAAAAGGGTTAAGAGTTTTGAAAATGTGATGGATGCAGGCACTTCGATAAACTTTGGTGAGAGTGTTTTGGGCAGCAAAGCTGGTGAAGTGTCTAGGGAGCAAGCATTATGAAGAGCATATGAGAGCACTAGGGTTGTTCAGCCGAGAAAAAAAGGAGACTGAGGGAACATTCTATCATTCTTTACAACCACCTGAAAGGAGGTTGTAGTGAAGTGTGATTTGGACTCTTCTCGCAGGTCAAAAGTTATCAGACCAGAGGAAAAGGCCTCAATGTGTCACCAGGGAGGTTTAGATTGGATGTTAGGAAAAGATTTCTTCATTGAAATGGTTCCCAGCACCAGAAGAGGCTGTCTGAGGAACTGATGGAGGTCACCATCCCTGGAGTTATCTAAAAGTCATGTAGATGTGGCACCTGTGGACATGGAAGTGCTGGGCTGGACTCAATTATCTTAAAAGTCTTTTCCATTGTAAACAATACAATAATACAGGTTTAGGTTGAACATATAGGAAAAGCTTCCTAATGACAGGGAAAGGGAAGCAACAAATGAGACTGCCTGAGGAGGAGCCTCTGTCAGTAGCGGTGTTTTGAATAGGCTGATCAAATATCTGCCAGGGATGGTTGATGTTTAACTGTCCTTCTTGGGTGAGATGTCTTTTCATGTCTTTTCTGACGGAACTTTCTGTGATTATAAAGAGAAGAAGAGAGAAAGATTTTTTAGTAAACTTAATCAATTAACAGGATAAAGATACCTGAGGTTTGCACCATTGGTCTTTGTCGGAGTCTAGAACATCCCTCTGGCCACCCTGGAGGGTTTGGAGACCGGACAGGGGGGTCTGGGATCTGTACAGGGGGGTCAGTTAGACCCACACAGATCCCAGGAGGACACTGACTCTGATTGCTGTCCATGGGAGTGAACACTCACATGCAGGAAGAATCACAAATCCTAAGAATTTAAAATAAGTAGTGGATGGTTTATTATAGAATATAAATATAGAAATTAGGATTCTTAGTATATGGGACTGAAGAGGCAAGATGGAGGAATTGGGGAGTGGCCCCTGTCCTCCTTGTTCTTGTTCTCGTCCCCCATCTTGTGCTGAGTTGGGTTTTAGAGATTGGCTTAGAGTAGAACTGACATGTTAGGATAGGTAATAGGTATTGGTAAAATTTTGTAAATAAAAAATACGTCTCGGACAGTGGTACTGTACAGGGTACCGGGGTACTGTACATAAGGTACGGGGCTCTCTGATCCGCCCAGTCTGCCGCGTGTCCTGCTCTGCGGAGATGCCTTGCAGAGCTGAGAAAGAACTAAGATAAGGTACCCTGCCAGGTAGCCCTGGCAGAGCTGAGAAAGGACTGAGATAATGAAGAATAAACAACCTTGGAAATGTGCACCGGCAGACTCAACGTGTCGTCTCTACCTCTGGTGTGTAACACTTAGGGCAAAGAGAAGACTGAAAACCTTATTACCTCTGGGAACAGCAACCCAGAGGAAACCCTCAGGGAACAGCAACCCTGGGGAAAAACCTTATTACCTTGGGGAACACCAACCCCAAGGAGAATCTCAAGGAAACAATAACCTTGAGAGGTCTTAACACCAACAAGGTGAAACAGTCATACAGTTGTACAAACTTTTTTTCTGTTCGTGTTTCCTTTATGTTCTTGATTAAGGCTCCCTGTGTACTTCTAATCAAGATGTTAATGATCCACAGTGTCTGTTCTTCTCATTTTGATGCATTTTGGTTGGAACTGTATTAAGTTTTATATTTAACACTGGCTTTCCAGCACAAAAGTTAAATGTTCTTGCAGTCTTTGATGTTTTTGATACCCTGGTTCATTAATCTACTTTTTTATTCATTCATTTCCTGGCCCAAGTGCAATTTAAAAAGAGCATATATTTTTCATGGTACATCCTTATTAGTGTCTCCTAGCAACACAACATCCTCTCAAACAGCTGCTGATCATCTCTACAAAATCCACATAATCTCTGGAGTTACAGAAAACATCTCAGAAAAAAGCCCAAGTTGCTTCCTCATTTTCTCCACTAACTCCACTCCTCTAGAAACATAAAGTAGAAATGAAACCTTAAATAAAAATGTAGACTATTGTTTGACAAAAAGACATTAAAGATGCCCCTATGAACAAATTTAAATTTTTACTTTATCAGTCTACCTCTCACCCACCTGTAATATTAAAAAGGAATGCTCATAAACCGTAGGAATCTGTGAAAAAATGGAACTGAAAATAAGAAGGAGGACTGGAATATGAGGATAAAAATCTCATAGTAAATCATACAGCATGATATATGGAACTTAGGAACATCAGGCTGATGTGAGGATGTACAGGACATCGGCCAAGACCCAGGACTGGTTCTTCAGCCAGAAGGACACAGGAGCATTCATTATTATTCAGGGGTCTTTGTAGTCCAGAGATCCTCTCCAAGATGTACTTTGGAGGTGCTCTCTCTTGAGAAATGAGTACGGATGCAAGGTGGGCCTGATGATGTAGAGGTGTGATGGTGTGACACAGAGTAAAGAGTTGGCCACCTAAAAGTTGGCAATATTTCTTTCTGCATGTGTTGACTTTTTTACAGTTTGTTACTAAAATAAAAAAAGTTACTTACAATGTTACTAAATGGTAAAACAACAAAAAAAACCCTGTTCTCTCAAAGGGATTTTTTCCTGCTTTTAGGCACTTTTGACTTTTTGTACTCTTTATTTATTTGTGGTGGGCTTTTAGGCTGAAGTATTCAGTGTGTGGGTTCACAGAAGGAGTTGAAGAAAAAGAGATGTTAAATCATCCCATCCATCCCCTTGAGAGAGCAGAGCTGGCACAGTGGCAGCAGGAGACAGAGCCTATTACTTAGTGAGAGGTAAAGCAACAGAAGAGCAAACCCCAGGCTCCAGGAGTCAGAGGGCAGCTGTAACACGGCCAGGAAAGGGCATCCTGCCCCTCCTCCTGCCAGCTTCCACTTCATCTGAAAGTGGGAATACTCAGACTTTGATGTGCAGAGAGCCACTGCTGCAGCTTGCATGCTTCCTGAACATTCATAACAACTTTCTGTAAGTAATGTAAGGCATGAACATGTATTTTTAATTCTTCACTTTTTCCCAAAGGCTTGAAATAGAATGAGAAACTTCCTTCTAACACACCCAAGTGACAATCCAATCTCCTTGCCAGTTACAAGCCCTCAGTTCCAGGGGATTAAAGACAAGATTTAACCATTAATGTTGACACTACCCTAGCACTCATCTTGCATCAGCCTTCCTAAATGCTGACACACTGATGTCTTCCAAGTCATATCCTTTCCCTGCTCCTGTCCAACACACACACAAATGTCACATCAGCAGAGTTAGTCCACTGTGTCTGTTATCCCAAACATCTCTTCAAGCAAATCTTCATTTTAATGCTCCTCAATTTTGTGTCTGCATCTGGAATTTTCTGGTGGAGAGGCCTCCTAGCACCACCTTTTTAAGTCTTTCCTTTTAAGTCCACCTCGTCCCAATCCTATGGAGTTGAGGAAAGAGAACTCCTGTGGCCTTTTCTGTAAGGATGGAGCATGGAAAAAGGAAGAAGAAGTAGGATTTGCATGAAGCAGTGACATACTTTAAATCCAGGTATAAGAACTATGATTGATTACATCTCACATTGCTGTTATTTTTTATATCAATGTGTTAATGTCCGGCAAGGAAAGTGTGTGGTCATTAAAAAAATTGTAGCCTCATGCTTCTACATCCTAAAGTTAGTGATCTCTTGCTCAAAGGTGACATAATTACCCTTAGGTGAGGCAGGGCTGCTTTTGTCAAGCTTTCAAGTACCTGTTTTGAAGTGTGCAGTCAACTCACTTAATATGTGGGTACTTCTGTTCAATTTGCTCCAGGTTTTTTTCCCTCAGCTTCCTTCTGTTCCTGTGCTTTTAGCCTGAGGCAGCAGGCAGGATTTGGACCCAGCGTGCTGGGGGATGCACAGGACAGGGGCCATCATCCCAACACAAGATGTATGCAGCTAGTGTGTGAATAACCAGAAGGTGCTGCAGAGGGAAAGGGCCACAGCAGCTGTAGCACAGTTTTAGTCTTGTCACAGGATCAGCTCACACAGCCTGGAACATCCCTCATGCTGTTTGGCCAGGTTCTGCCCTTTTATTAATTTTAAATAGTCTCTGGATCTGCAGTCATGATTATTGAACAGGACTGCAGGGAAACTGAGGTGCTACCGTAGAAAGATGCAAGATGACATAGACCAAAGGCATGTCCTTGTTTTCTGGTGTCCTTGTAGATGGCTTTCCCTCTTCATAGCTGCCTGATATCACTGGGGGAAAAAACAAAGCTAAACCAAAAAATGCCCTAACAACAACCCAGAAACAAAAATCAAAGTAAACCCAATATCAAAATAAACTGAAACAAAACAAAAAAAACCCCTACACCAAAAATCTCAATCCAAATTTAAAGTGAAATTCAGTGCAGGTTTTCTCCTTCTAACCACAAATCAGAGCTACAAAGGGTTATTTTAGGCCAAGTAAAGCTTAGGAGCTTTATTTGTCTCTGCCCAGCAAAGTCAATAGGATCTCTGCTTTGCTGTGATCAAGCCTATTTACTTGACAGTTTAGAATAAACCTAAAATCAATATCTTTATTGTGTCATGTGGAAATGTATATATTTGCTAGATAAAGCCTTGCAGTTACAGCAACGTGAAAGACATAAATATAGGGCTTTGAACTTTTGGGGAATTGGTTTTAAAAATAATATATTTTATATAGCAGAAGCACTACTGATATCAGAGAGACCCAACTAATGGATCATGCATTAAGAAGTCAAAAGTGTACCTTCCTTAAATTGTGAAAAAGTGATACTTCCAGATGAAGTTTTAACAAGACAAACACAGTATTTGAGTATCAGAGGTTAATCTGACCACTTGAAGTAATTATCTGACTGTCCACAATTATCACCTAATATTCGTGAAACTACATCATGATTGTATCTGATCTTGCATTAATTCAGCCTGTGATAAGATTACTCCATGATTATGGCATACTTTAGCCCCATTTTGAACTTCTTTCTAATTCTAGCACAACTTCTAGAAATACAGTAACATTTTGACAGTGGTACATTTTCCCAAGGCTGAGAGCTATTCAAGGGTAGCAAAACTTAAAGGTCAACTTTCTGTCTCACTGTGAATTCAAATTTCAGCAGTAACCAATTAACATTTAGATTTTCTGGCTGATTCCAAGACTTACAAGCCACTGCTATCTCAGCCAGAACTGTTTAGCCAAACAACAAAAATGGAATAACGTTCAAAAGGCATGCAAGCTCTGGGAGGTGTTCTTTTAGCAATCGTCTGTCAGATTCATCAGGAGAGAAAAGTGTAGCATCAAGTGCTCTGTATGTGCTGTGCTCTGCAGTTTGATGCCCTCTCTGAAGCAGAAAGAAGTCAATGCCTGGCTCACAGAGCAGCTTGTGGTGGCTAGTGTGTACCTACTCAAGCTGGGTTTGCTCTGCAGTGAGGCACTGATTACAAAGCAATTTTCAAACCCCAATTTGTGGGTTTCATCTCGTATACCTTTATGTAAGATCGACAGAGAAGGTGGAAAATTCCCATATGTCCTTCTCCAAGAGCTCCAGAGGTGAGAGGAGCCTCTAACAGGGCAGTGCTCAGGTCCCTTCTGGCAGAAAGAAAGGAAAATAGATGGACATGCCTGAATCGTAGATATTTAGCCTATTTTTTGTTCTGAACACAGTTGTTTAGCTTGTGGTATGCTTCCACATTTTCATTGTATCTCTGCTGAAAGGAAGCTGTATCCTAAAGTAAGAGAAAGTCTGTAATGAAAACACTGTATGGAAATACACATCAGCTATCTCTGTGTAACTTCGGAGTGCAAAGATTAAAGAAAGAGGAGCAGAAGTTTTATGTATTTCAAGTTACAAGCAAAGGTGAGGGAAGGAATAAAGCTGCTTGCAAGTTTCCTGCTAGCCAGATCAGTGTCCCATGCTGCACACACCAGGAGCTGAAGGGACAAAGTTGGTGATGCAGGCAGGGGTTGGAGGACCCAGCACAGTCAGAAGGGTGAGGAGTAACTAAAGCAAAAAGAGCAGCATTGCTGACCAGCTGCATTAGGCCCTTCTATGCCATGATATGTGAACTATAACTCAACAGCAGCTATTGCTGAATTCTTTTGACCACAAATAAATTACGGGACCCATTTTGCTGGCAAAGTGTATTAGCTAACTGTAGAAACAATAAGGAGCTTGGAAGCTTAGATGTGATGAAAATTAACCAGTGGCAACTTCCATTATCACATTCTGTTAGTTATACGAGGGAAGTAGCTAATTACATAGCAAGTATCTTCAAAATAAAAGTAGGTGACCTGAAAATGGAAATTATAACCTTGCAAACAGTGATGGTGCAATTAGAGGTAAGACTTGCTCAGCCAGACTATTGATCATTAGTGGCTGAAAATGGAAACACATGTTTTTGACTGCAGATGGACTTTCAGCTATGAAAAAAGTAAAATCAAATTTAAGGTCAAAATCTAGAGACAAAGATCAGGATGGCAGGGGCTTGCTGGTGTTCTGGACCTTTTAAAAGCCTTTTAACAGGCTTTCATTATTTCAAG
The DNA here is from genome assembly GCF_021018805.1 of Prinia subflava. Classification (NCBI taxonomy): domain Eukaryota; kingdom Metazoa; phylum Chordata; class Aves; order Passeriformes; family Cisticolidae; genus Prinia; species Prinia subflava. The sequence goes on from NC_086249.1 coordinate 36,052,530, forward strand.
AGCCACTGTATAATATTTTCAGTTTTCCACCTTTCTCAAATAATTTTGTTTTTCTTTCAAAAGTGGGGGAATGAGTGGTTAATGGAGGGGTTATAATGATGGTTATATAATGTACAACTATTTATTAGATACCTTGGGCTCCTGGTAAAAGTAATTATAGCAAACACGAATGATACCAAGGTGTACCAAGCATGTGTGTTCTGCATTGAGAAAAACTCAGTTCTCACAAATTAACAAGCAGAAAATCCCACCAAACAGCCAAAACCCCAAACCAAGCAGCAAGAGAAATATAAAAGGGTTAAACCTCAAGAATAAAGAAGATAGAGGCAAAAATACCTTAGGCTTAGGACACATAGCAATTTTAGGAAATCATAAGACAAAAGATAGAGAAGTATAATAAATATACAAATGATAAATAACACTTTTTAAACTACAGAACTAAAGTAGAATTCCCCTAAACTCAGAAATCTTTCCTGGAAGTTTGGTGTATAGATAGTCCTTGAGGTCGTGTTTTTGCCTGGACAATACTCCTCTATCTCTAGGCCAGTCTCTTCTGCCAAAAATAGGAATGCCTAATCTGAGATCCCAGCCTGGACAGGATCTTTGGAGGCCAGGATACCTTTGAAAGGTCCTAAACCACGTGTTATCCACCGAGCTTCAGTTAGTCAGCAGTTGCTCAAAGATCAGAGAAGACAGAATGTGGAAACTGTAAATTAAATTAAGTCAATTGCTGGAAAGTGAGTATTTCTCTGTAAATATTCTCTAGTTAATAGGGATTAAGAACGTTTTGCAAACATTTAGAAGGCAAGAAGAAACTTCTTTATTAAAGGTACAGATACCTATGTTCTAGCACCATACTGGAAGTTGAAACTGACTTTTTAAAATTGATCAGTCTCAGTCCTTTGTTTTGTGATATCCACTGCGAAAGGCAGTAGACTAGGCATGCTTTTTATTTTCCTTTGACACCATTTTCATTCCATATAATTTCTTTCAGCTCCCAGTTAAGATTCAAGAGATTCCCTTGATACTGGTGAGGATTTAAAAAATGTAATGTCCTTAGAGACAATTTTTATTCAAGTGGTGGCAAAACTGCTGTCTCTCCATGGATTTCATATAGAATATTTTCAATACAACTAATCTACAGTATCTGACCTGAACAGCTCAAGCAATGCCAAGGAAAACTTCATTCTTTTCTTATCAACTTTCAAGAGCTTTTAGAGCTGACAGCAAATATGAAGCTATGGTTCTTCTATCACTCTCAGAGATTTCAGGAAACGAATCTGTTTGGTTTGTATTCATACATAAATACAAATCAGATCCCAAACCAACCATGATATGAATTAGCAGAGTGACCTGAGTACAGTTGCAAAAACACACTGGGAAAATAGGATATGTTCTGCAAAGTGCCTGCTCTTTTACACCTGCCTTCTGAAATTCATCTTCGAAACTTTATCAAAATACCAGTAAATGTCACACTCCTAGAGGCAATGTATATGATAGGGAAAGTTAGGTATAGAGATTAAAAAAAAAAAAGCAAATATTTTTCTCTGGAAGACAATGTATACAGTTCATATTTGGTTACAGAAAGTTATGTCTGTACCTTCTTATTTCCAGCAGATATTAGTCCCTTGTTCAGGCTGTGAGAATGGACTAAGGAAAACTGAAGCCATTAAGAAAACAGAAAATAAATGCTTGACTTCAAAACTTCTATAAAGAGTGAAAAGTTAGAGTCACATATTTCATGATACTGTGTATTCATTTGGAGTCAATTTGCCTTAGAAAAGATTCTTTGGTGGGTCAAGGAAAAAGTTTTGCATTAGATATGGCTAAGTAAGTAGAATTGTAATTTCAAAATAGTGAAGCATCTTTATCTGTACTGTTTTATTAAATCTGTTCCTGTGCAGTTTTATTACTTTAAAGCTTACTGATTCAAGAAGATGTCACTGAAAGTGAAAAAATGCAAAGAAATTATTCAGAAAAAGGCAATTCATAAACAATATTTATGCTTTCAAAGGCGGCTGGAATATTTTAAGAGATATTTTAGTTAACTTTATCATGATGTAAAATGTTGTCTACATTTTTTCCCCTGTAAATTTTCTATAAGAGAAATGTGAGCATTCAACATCAGGTTTCGACTGAAGAGTCTCTGATCTTCTTCTTTCTACATTTTGCAGTGCCTAAAGCCCCCACCAAGTATAAAGCATAGTTATCTCAACCTTAGGAGAAAACCGATTTTGTATTCTGTAACATTTTGGTCCTTGGCTGAGTACTTAGGCCTTCTGTTCTCTCTTCAAATACATTTATTTCTTTGGTGTGTTTCTTTTGTTACATCCTTGGTGTACACAGAGAATGGTAAAGGTCCCCCTATCCATCACTGTTTTCCAAAACAGCTTGGTGTAACCGTAGAACTGTATCCTGTCTCAGTCAACGAGCATCTTTAATAACAAGAAAAGAAAGTGTAAGGTACCTAACCCGAGATAAAAAACTAGTGGTGGGAGGACAGTATGTAAGCTTTAGCACATACTGTTAAAGAAATTTTAACCTCTATAGTTTAGCTTCATAGCTGAAACTCCATTGCTATTAATAAACTTTCAATTCAAGTATAAAATGCAAGGCTTTCTTAAAAATTATGTTTTTCATAAACTGTCCCTCTTTCCTCTTTTCCCTTACTTTTCTTGGTCTGAGTCAGAATAAAACAGAAATCTGAAACATTTAATTGTGTCTATGTCACAAATGTGTGGGCCAGTCAGGTAGCTCGTGCAGGTAATCTCTTGTTTAAATCTTCCAAAAAATGTAGGAATGAATCATCTGAATACTTGCACATTGTGCATCTGCCTCCTGTATCCTCTGTTGCACGAGCTAACCCTAAGGAGCCTGCAGCCCACAAGCAGTTCACTGTCCTGCCTCAAAGCCACAGCAACAACAATTTCTGTGTCCAGAATACAGAGCAGCAATGCTGAAAGTCAAAGATTACTTTATTTCAGATGTAAACTTGCATGGTGGGAAAAAAAATTAGAGTAATTCAGAGCTGCTAGAAAGGGGGTGTCTGTGCATTACATGTCCAACACTGCTCTGAAAACTGGGAAACCTTCAAAAAAGGGGAAGGTATCTGAAAAGGGTGAATGGGGATACAATCACCAGGCTGTCAACCTCCTTGAAAATGCAAAAAGACAGAACAGGTTCATATGTGAAGATATTCAAGGTAATATTCTTGAGGTAAGGAAAATAATCTCAAGCATTGACACTAGGAAAGAAGCATGCAGAAGCTTCTCAAAAGACTAAAAATGAAAAAAAAAAATTATCCTATCATTATTAGACTTCAGAAAAGTTTAAAATCAGTGCTGAGTTATTTATAGAGATCATGTCTCAGGTACAGCTGTGAAAAGGAGACTTACCATGGAGCAACTGGGACAAAGCCCAGAGCTGCTTTAGATATCCACAGCAAGTGACAGACCTTTTCTGATGCAGAGTCACAGATTGCACCATGTGAGGCACAGTTGCACTCTGAGCTGTGGCCCTAGGAAGAGCACAGTTTGTGTTTCCAGCTTCCACACCTGAGGCAGAAATAAGGAGGGCAGTGCTATGGTGGCAAATGTTTGTCTACACAGATCTCCCATGAGGTCACAAGTTCTCACAGAAAACCTGCTCCAGCATGGGCTCCTCTTTCCACGGGTTTATGTGTCCTGCATGGACTTGCCATGGAATCACCACCTTATTTGACCATCACCTGTTCTGGCATGGAATCCTCCAGGGGCTGCAGGTATCTACCTCCCCCCTGAACCACTGTGGGTTGCAGGGGCACAGCTGCCTACTGTGGGTTGCAGGGAAATCTCAGCTCTGGCACCTGAAGCACCTCCTGGCCCCCCTTCTTCTGTGGTCTTGGTGTCTGAAGAGCTGTTCCTCTCACATATTCTCATTCCTCTCTCTGGCTGGAGTTGTGCACCTTTTTCTCCCTCTTCTCCAAACTGATACCACCACTGACGGGCTCAGCCTTGGCCAGCAGTGGGTCCACCTTGGAGCCTCTTCACACTGGTTTTATTGGACGACACAGGAGGAAGCTTCTAGCAGCTTCTCACAGAAGTCACCCCAGTAAAAACCTCTTCTCTTCCCCTACCAAGACCTTGCCATGGAAACCCAATACACACTGAAGTAATATTTCCATGGATGTCTACCCAGTCAGCATGAGCTGGCTTTCACCACCCTTGACAATTACTCCAAAGAGGATGGAGGCCTTGGGAGAGGCCTGTAATTAGCAGAAATGCATTGCAAATGGGCAGGTCCTGGTGGAGGAAGGGTACAGGTCTCTTCTCAATGGTGTCTTCCATTTTCAGTAGAGAACCCAAGTTTTTTCTGTCCACTTACTCCAAGCAAACCACAGCAAAGAAACAGAAGTTGCATGCACTTGCCATGTACATACTAGATCAGCACCTGGTCCAGTTCTTTGGATGCCTCACTTACTCTTCTCTTTGTGCAGGCACAAGGTTAGTCTTGGGACATGACAGTTCTCCTGCAGTCTGTGGGAGTCTCATGAACATGGGAGGTTATTTTGTCTGCAGTTCTTGCATTGGACTATTGAAAATGAGCCTGGTCCAGATTCTTTCAAACACAACTGTATATTTTTGCATAAGGATGCAGGTGTGCCATGAAGGGGACAACAGAGTAGTGTGTCTCCCAGAAATTCCAGGCACTGACATGAATGCGGGGTTTGGGTTTTTTCCACACGGATACTGAAGAGGCTACATCGCTGCCAGGCCAAAGCAGGAACCCACACCGAGGGCCAGGAGTATAGGAGGAGGAGATGGACCTGAAAGTCATTCTATAGAGATGTGGAAATTAGTAGGTGCAACTTGCAGTGGGATAGGAGCTGAGCCAGAATCTGCACTGCAGCGGGGCCCTGGACAGCACCCATGGTCCTGCACCCAACAGCTGGAAGCCAGGGATGCCTCCCTGGGTCAAATACACAACTTCAGGAGAGCAGGCACAGCCATGGCTGTGATATAAGCTGTTTTCTTCTCCTCTCATCAATGGACAAGTGACAACAGAAGTGCCTTACATAACTAAGATACATTCGCTTTTTACATTCACTTTTCCTAGCAGATAATACTGCTTAAACCTCTTACTGCTCTTGCCCTTTTCCTCCAGACCCTTCAATTAGTTATCATCCATTTTTTAGGGAGCCCTCACCAGGCAGACTACCATCACCTGCATCCCCACCACAACCAAATAGAGCAGAATAATTACCTCCAATGTCTTGCATATGACACTGCTATTAATACTTCCCAGAATCTGATCTTCCTTTCTGGCAAGTCTGTCTTATTGTTGATTCCTATTGGGTCTGACTCATCATTTAGTCATGTTCAATTAGCTATTCCAATCAGAGTGATTTCAAGCAACCTAATCAAAAGATGGGAGCAGGTCCTTCTAGAAAAAGTCTATTCTAAAAAGAAAAAAAAGGAATTAACTAGTCAATGATTTCACAGTATTTTATTACTTTGCCATTCTATTAAAGAAAATAGAGTTATATTTGTCCACTGAGTTTGAAGAAATTGATTTTATGAAGGATTTTCAATCTGTAAACCATCAAGTCTTGGGAGCATGGATTACTTCTGAAAGGTCTGCAAAATGTAGCTAAAAAAAGAAAGCCTGTTTTCAGTAAGACTAACTTCACTGCATGGGTGTGCATCTCCTCAGGCAGCATATATTGACTGGCCAATTAAAAATGGCTGAAATTGTTGCTTTGAGTAAATTGCTGAGTATGTTTACTAGCTAATCGCTGTCACTTAAATCATCATGTTTTCCCCTCAAGACAATGAAATACAGATGAAAAGAATTTCAAACTCAACTATCAAATCTGCTGAGCGAAGAGTGTGTCTACATATGTAATAGATGTATTTAAAGAAGAGCAACAGCATATTCACCAAGTTGCATGCACTGATGCAGAGCCTTATAGGTAAGGGAGGTATAGGTTTGGAAAGACAACACAAATAGTTTTTTAAAAGTCTGCTCTAGGTGAGTTGCTATCTATGGTAAATGTTCACTTTGTCATCTCCTTTACCACAGTCACACTTCTCATTTGCAGTAGTATTTATTATGAAAATAGATGAAGATAATCATTGAATCATAGAATGATTTAGGTTGGAAGGGATCATAAACATCTCGTTCTAACCCTCCTGCCATGGGCAGGGACACCTTCCACTAGACCAGGCTAAAAGTCCCATCCAGCCTGGTGTTGAACACTTCCAGGGATGGGGCATCCACAGCTTCTCTGGGCAACCTGCTCCAATACTTTATTACTCTCTGAATAAGGAATTTTTTCATATCATCCAGTCTGTTCCCCTCTGTCCTATCACTGCCTAAGTAAAACTTTTCTCTCCTAAGTACTGAAAAGCTGAAATAAGGTCATCCAAGAGCCATATCTTTTCCAGGGTGAACAACTCCAGCTCCCTCAGACTATTTTTGTAGGAGAGGGGCCCCATCATTCTGCTCATCTTGGGGTAGATGATGAAGGAGAAGATTGTCTACACAAATGAATAAATAACAACCCTGAAGTTGTAAAGGCTAAAATGCTGAAAAGTGTCAGGACAATCAATATCTAATTAACACCTCTACACTACATATAGTGTAGGAGAAGCTTCTGACATGTATTAGCTATCAATGCAACTTTAGCAGTTGAGTTAGCATAAACACTTCACCTAAGGAACCTAGACTAAATACGAAGTGAGGAAAATGAGGATAAAAAGAAGAATAAAATGGGGTGAAATCTTGTGTTTCCAGCTTTAAAAATTGAGACAGATTAATTACTTTTCAGAAAGACTGAGAAGAAGATAAGGCAAGCAAACTTACAGACAAAATCTGGGGTTTCTCCTGTGTAAATTATACTTTCAAATTCTAGGTTTTCTCCTGAGCATATTAATTTACTAAGTGGAACTGGAACAGCAGCAAGAAATAGATATTTAATGAAGATATGCTGTTTTATCTGAAAAGGCTCCATGCTATTATCTCGAGATGCTTTCTGGGATGATTGTGTTAGGCTTTTTCTTTTACGTATCAGAAATCACTAGGTGTGAGTTTTTTAATTGTAGGTATTACTATTATTCATAATATTTCATTACTGGAAAGCTCTAGTTATATAACCCCAGTGGGATGTGGAAAACTGAAAGGAAATCATGCAATTTTGCACAATATACCACTACAGCTAATTGATAACACAAACACTCCCACACTAACTGAAGTTAGTGGAAACATTCCTAGTTATTTCCTTGGCCAGTGGAGAAGTCACAAAAAAGTGAGAGAAAAAAACAAGAAAATGTAAATGGTTATTCTCTTGCACCTACTTATAAGGGTTTGGGATGCTGTCAAATGTAAAGATTTGGTGACCAAAGTGCTCAAAAGCCTTCATGCACTTCCCAAAACCTAAAGTAAACTACAGTTTTCTGCTTAGTGGAAGATCAGATTTGTACATAGTATTATCACACTGGTATCTGTTTCAAGAACAGAAAATATAATTTTGCTTTAAGTTTGGCTCTGAATTAAGGCTTGGTATAGACACACTCTTCGGTGTTACAGGAGTTATTACTCTTACTTGCACTAAACTTGCACTTGTCTTCACTTTGTTTGCTCAGTTTTCCACCCAGCCCTCCATAAAAAAGATCCATAAGTTTTGCCTTCTCTTCTCACAGGAAAAGTATAAGAGGAGGTTATACAAACCAGGAAAATACAAATTAAGGTAGTTTTAAAATATAACCAGAGTTGGGAAAAGTGTTTTTTGAAGTTAGAACCTCATTTTGAAATTTTTGCAACCACAGGGGTTACTTAATGCAGCTGGTCTGGACATGTTGGGGGCAAGCTCTGTGCTCTTGCAGGTTCAGGATCAGTGCTAGGGTAATGTAACAACTCTAAGGCTCCGGAGTTTCAATATCTTTAAACCAATAAACGTTTTATATTGTTTTTAATAGTCTTTTTTTCCTCTTCTCACGTTGTGGATTTTTAATCAACCACTTTTGGGATGTTCCCATGGTGAGGTCCTCTTTGTGCAATCTCTTATTTGTTGCAAACTGGCAGTGACTTCTATGTATCCTAGCTCAGTTCTGACTGGGTTATTTTTTGACCTTTGTTATTCTATTTTTTGATAGTTGCTTTCCTTGTAATCCAAAATCTTTATACAACTTTTTCCTCTGCAACAAGGGATTACCATATTGCATTCATATACTTCCTGGTTCATGCTTAATTTTTTTTTTCTCCACGAGAAAAAAAATTTGGAGTGTTTGCTCCTTTGATTGGAATTCATCCACTGATTATACCGTCATCTTCCCACTATGAGTCGGTGTCTAAAGAAAATTACATAGAAAAATGTCAAGTCTATCAACATGAGGAACTTCAGCATTGAATCATTTAGCAATCAGTTCAGATATTCAGATAATTCTTCCCCAAACATCCTCAGCTGCTGCTGCTGGCATTTAAGAGCATCCAGGAGAACTAGAAAAATATATGTGTCCTTATCTGTACTTAGGACAATATGTAAAGCAAAAGGAACATGCAGTTCAGAGAAGAATTTGTGACCATGCAGATAATACAGAGTAATTCACTGCATTAATTCAGCTCTTTCAGCACATTCAAAAGCACAAGCTGACTGTCACATTCTTCGGTTGTTCACATTTTGCAGACATTATATATACATATATATATCTGTATATAATTTCACAAGTACATTTCAGCAGCAATCCTTATTTCAAGATTTATCACACTGGTCACATAAAAGCTCTTTTGTTCTACAAAAGCATAAGTGCTACAAAATTCTGGTACAAATCCTTGCAGTTAAAAAAATTATAAACCTATTAGTAATCTCAGGTTATTTTATAACTTTCAAACATAATCTTTCATAAGCATTTTGTGCCTCATATAGTCTTTCACACCACAGTTTCTGAACTTGAGAGTGCGGTATTCCAGTGAAACTGATGTTAAATTTTGAACATCAAATTTTGCTTTTTGCAGTAGTTGTTGCCAGTCCTTTCTATGCACCGCAGATGACTACGATGTTTAGGACATTTGTTCATGCATGAAGGTGAACTCACTGATGTAACAGAAAAAGAATCCATGTAATACATGTGTTTTCCTGCCTTGCATGCATTGCCAGCCTTCTGGTAATACACTAAAGAAGGTCCCCTCTGCAAACAAACCTGGGAGGCCTAAAACTATCAATTAGTAGCATCCCATTATCCCAAACTTCAGAAAAAAAAATAGGCTTTTTAATGACTTGCCTTAAACTGTGTTCATTACAAATTATTAGTATTATTTTAACTGCATGAATGGCCTTTTCTTAAAAAATTCCCTGAACTTTTTAATAGCAAAGCTACAGGAAGATGCCACTGTTGATTCATGGGAAGTGTTTATAGTACAGTCCAGCAGGATCTGTTATTGCAGTAGTCACAGGACACAGCAGGCAATGCACTCGAGCAGTAAATACAACCCCAAGCCCTGCTGGGGAAATGAGCCTTTGCCTGGAGTAGCTCAGATTGTCCATTCTCAGTAGTGCACTATTAGTTTTTATTATCTCTCTAGCTGTCTTACCAGCATAGTTTTTAGTATGTTGAAAACATATCAGCACATATATATATAAATAAATAAAATTTAAATCTTTTATGCAAAATGGTGCTACAACATCTAGAAGTTTTAGCCCAGATCTAAAGAATTCTGGTTCAAGTTGAAGAACTCTATAAGCTGATTTAGAGGGCACTCACTTAAACTATTGACTGAAATAATGTCCTTTGGTTACATTATCTGTCCTTGGATTACCTGTTTTATAAACATAGTAGCTCCCAGAGACCAGAAATGAAATCTCCAGTGGCTGGAACATGGGAAGTGCTACATCAGTTTTTAGAAAAGGTAAAAAGGAGGCTTCTGGGAACTAGTAACCAGTCAGCCTCACAGCCATGCCCAGTAAGATCATGGAAGCGATCTTCTTGGAGGATAGGTGAAAAGACATTGAAGACAGGGAGGTAATTAGACAGCCAACAGGGCTTTGCCAAGGGCAAGTTGTTTGTTCCCAAACAAACATATGGCCTCCTATGATGGAGTGACTGCATCAGTGGACAGAGAGGAGCTGTGGATGTTGTCTATGTGGACTTCTGTAAGGCCTTTGATACAGCCCCTCCCAGCATTCTTGGCAATAAATTAGCGATATAAGGGTTTGATAGATGGACTTTTGCATGCATAAAGAATTGGCTGGATGGCCACATCCAAAGGTTTGCGGTCAATGGTTCAACATCCGAGTGGAAACCACTAACAAGTGGTGTCCTTCAAAAGTCCCTGCTGGGACAAACATTTAAAATGTTCATCAGTGACCTCAGGATTGAGTGCCCCTTCAGCAAGGCTGCACATGACACCAAGCAAAGTGGTGCAGTTGGTTCCCATGACAGAAGGGAGCCTGCTCCAACACGCATTTCCACGGAGTCACAGCCTCTTTCAGGCACTCACCTGTGCTGGTGTGGGCTCCTTCAGAGACTGCAGGCAGATATCTGGTCCAACATGGATCTCCATGGGCTGTAAGGGGACATCCTGCCTCACCACGGCCTTCATCAAGGGCTGCAGAGGAATCTTTGCTCTGGCACCTGAAGCACATCCTCCTCCGCCTTCACTGGCCTTGGTGTCTGCAGGGCTGCTCCTCTCACACTTTGTCACTTTCCTCTCCGTCTACATCCTCCCCTCAACCCTCTCCTGCTCTTACATCTGTGATTCCAGTGGTGCTGCCAGCATCACTGATTGACTTGGCCTTGGCCAGGGGCTCAGTCTGTCCTGAACCTATGGCTCCATCTGACACCTATGGCTCCATCTGACACAGGAAAAGCTTCCTGGCAGCTTCTTGGGTCCCCTGCAACCAAAACCATGCCAGGCAAACTGAATACACCACTGTCCAAACATCTTCAAATATGAAAGAGTCCTATGCTGAACTCACTGGGATATGACACATTTTTACAAGCTTAAAATAAATCGTGCAGCATCCACAGAAAGGAATGCTTATTTTTTTAGGAAAAGCATATTTTTAAGCATTAGAAGATATTTTCAGTGTAAAAGTCTCATATCCTGGCTGAAAGCAAGAGCCTGGGCAGACATGTAAGTTAGGGAGAAATAATTTCTTAACAACGCTGCTATTGAACCGCTTTTTCAGGTTTCCCTGGGAACATGAAGACAGAACTTCACTGCATTTATTCCAGGGAGATGTGTACCTGTTGTCCACCAGAGTCCCTGTACCTTTGCAGGGAATTGATGCTGTATTACCTGATTTACAGGATTAGTGCACAAAGCATAGTGCTACCAATAAATTTGATCATATAAAGGTTACCTCTTTTCACAGCTTTATCTTGGAAACCATTTATGAAGAAAGTGAAACTAGTGGGCTAGAGCAAGACCCACTGGAGGAAAGAGAGACCTGTTCATCCTCTCAGTGGTGAGTTCAGGCTACAGGCTGCACTTGCTGGGGTCTCTAGACTAGAAAGCAATCTTGTTATTTCACTGCTGAAGGCAAAAGAGGGAGTCAGTTCACTTCATGCCTGAAGGACTTCACAGATCCAGCCCCTAGTCCACAAAATTGTGTGCCTGCCACTGCCAAAAAGTGAGGAAGCATGCTAACAGCAAAAGGTTTGAGAGAGTTCTGATGGTGATCATTCTCTGCAAATACTTAGGTGAATGGCCATAGGTCCCTAGAACAGCCATAGGGCCTACATAACCTGTATCCAAGTGTATATCATCTTCAACAGGCTCTGAAACTAACATCACAAGCCCCTTTACAGAGTCTTCAAGCCTCTTCATGTGGGTCCCCAGTGTTTGGGCACCTACTGTCCCCTAAATCCAGTCAGTCTTGCTGGGTCTTGTGGGATAGGCTTTGACAGGTGGGAGCAGGAGGGCAGGTTCAGCTGGAGTTTCCTCTTACTTGAGTGGATTCTCAAAAGGGGTCTTTGGGACACTTTCCAACCTGTTTGCTGCCCCTGGCAGCACAAGAGCAGAGTTTAGCCACACTTGGTGGCTTTCTGCTCTCTCAGGGTCTCCTGTAGGCCAGGTTCTCCTTTGGGTGGGTTGCTTCCATAGCTGCCTGACAAGACAAATGGGCACAGTTTGAGGAAGTGGCATTCAGTGCCTCTTCTCAGTGCACACTGTTAAGTGCATGTAAGGGTCATCCCACCAGGGAGAATGTTCTCAGCCTGGGTGACCTGAGTTCTCCTCTATGCCTACAGTGTCATACAGTGGGTCCACTGCTTGTTTTGGAGTCAGGAGGGTTTTCCTTTGGTGGTTAGGGAGGCGTCTGTTTTCTCCCCTCCAGCCCCTGGACCTGGAGCAGGTGTTTGGTGGGATGAATCATGGCTAATTTTCCTATCATGTTTCTAGCCTCAGCCCTCCTCCAAGAAATTCCTCCAGGCTCTTGTTGCTGATGCAGAAACCCCAGTCAGGCTCAGCCAGGCCATGCCTAAACCTTTGTAGGGCATTAGACCTCTTCTTAGGTTCTTCTACTGCTATCAGGTTCCTCCAGGATCCATATAAGCTTCTCACTACTTCTAACTACTTCTTTCCTCTTCCTTGCTTCTCTCTGCTCTCTTCATGGGGTTCAGAAATATTGACTCGTGTGTCTTTGGACCTCCTCAAGGTCATTCCACCAATCATTTGCCTGTAAGTAGCTTCAGTAAGTAGTGTGATAAATAAAATATCACACAATATCACACAATATTGTGAAATAACCCTTTCACAATGTCCTCATTTTTAATCTGTTCTTTCAATCTTTTTCTTTTTTCACTTGTTCATTTTAAGAACCATTTTGATTCATCATTCTATGCTATGTTCTAGGTCTGCTCCTCTGCTCCCAAAATCAAGGATAAACTTTTGCTTCAACTTATCATCTCTATGAGGAAATCAGGAATAACAATGTCAAGTTTAGAGAGAAGAAATCTCTAACAGGTCTGTAGAGGACAAAGCTTGTCATTAGAAACCTTTGCAACTTTTGTCAATCAGAGCTCTAGAGAGTACTGCAGTTATTTCCTCTTCCTAGTTGTGTTTCACATGCACTTACGAAAACATTCTCCAGAAATTTGTCTGCTCTCATTGTGAATCTATTTAAATTTTGGACTGGCCACTGTTCTTTGACAACAGTCTCTGTAAGTTAGCAATGTGTTCTATGAAAACACTTTTGGTTTTGACCTTATATCACTGCGGCTCACTGAGTTCCTCTGCTGTGATGAATAAACATTACCTATTCACCTTTTCCATAACATAAAAGGTTTTATAGACTTCCAAGCTGCAATGGACTCACTGCTTTCTTATAGAAACCATTCCATAAGTTTTTCTTATACTGGGCCAAATACAACACTTCCTCTCTTATCACTTACGGACCTTACAGGATGCACGAAATCTGTGTAAATGTAGCACAGATGATGCAGGACCAGAAAAAACCTACCTCTCATGGGGACTAGATATTTCAGGAATCTTCACTTGCCCAAAAAGGGTGTCCTTCTTCACTCCTTACATTTCAGCAGTTCCTGTCTGCTATCATTAATTTGGGTTCTACTTTTCCCTCTTGTTTTTCTCCAGTTAGAGACTTTCTTTAATTTTCTAATTGCTTTTGTACATCTTCTGAATAACACATGCAAGATAAAATTTAAAAAATGTTTTTTTCTGGTCAGTGGCTTAGGGAAGGAGCTATGCATAAATGGCCTGGCAACTCGAGTAATTATTATGAGACCATCTGCTGGTGAACGCATATATAGAATCACCCTAGACAACTGGCCAGTAGTAAAGAGATATGGATAATCTTTCCAAGTAGTAGACAGGCTGACACCAAATGGATAACCAAGGGGAGGGGGGAGTGAACATTTAGCTACTAGTCAAGAGATGTGATTCCTCACCATCTTGTGTTTCATTAGAATAATTTACAATTTGATAACCTGTTGGAAACTCAGAGTAAAGTTCATTATATATATTGCCAGTCTTTACTTTTCCTGGTTAGGATTGCTTTAGCCTACAATGATTATTTACAATAGCAGCAATGCTGCTGCCCAGGTCTGAGGGAAATGTTTGATTTCTTCAGACAAGAGACCCAGAGTTTTAAATTTCTGCTCTAAGGTTAGTATCATGTTCCAGAAAGCATACAAAGGAGAACACTTCATAAATCAATATATAGTTACATATATAACAGAATAAACTATGTGACAATTTTTATAAGGCATCCTTTAATGTATGAGCTCTTCTAAAACAGAAAGCTATTTTTTCAGAAATGAAAACTACAAATAGGTTAGTGAAAGAGCAAAATGCTTGAATTTTCACACCAAATTTCCATTAGCATTCGATGTCCTATAAAAGTGCTTAATGGCCTCTTGAACACTGTACTAATTTGAGTCCATTAGTGTAATAGGCAGGGATTAAAAGCAGAAACAAAGAGATCATTAACCATGAAAGTTAAACACATCTGTTCATACTCCATCATTAAAATGACAAGTGTTTAATCAAAAAGAAACAGAGATCTTAGAATAGGAAGATTCAGGATAAAAATCAGCTCAACATAATGTTCTGCCAAACTTACATATTGCTCCAAGGAGGAATTTTATAGCATCTTCCATCTGAGATGCCAAGCAAAAGTCCTAGTACAGTTTCATCTAGTGGATACCACAAAGGAGCCACAGAGGTCCACAGTGCTTTGGAAATGAAACCACAAGTTCAGGAGAGTGTGCTCAGCCAGTGCACTTCTTGCTGTGTTGACAAAGTAAGAAAAAGCTGATGTCCTGTTTACAGTCCCTGAAGCCACAAGCTGCTTGTCTGCAATATAAGGCACCGACGTGCTTGTGATGTGGAGGAGCCCATTGCACTGACCTAACCTCTGGGACCAGCAGCTCCTAAACCGATTCTTTCAGCTTGGGAGAAACTGTCCATCCCAGCCTCAGGAGACCCCCAAATCTTTCACAGCAATGAATCACCAAAAAATACTCTCAATTTTGCTGTTCCTTGAGGATGGTGTACTCCATGCTTATCCTTTCACCTTGGAATTATATGTAAATGGATGAGGCTGTAGAAAACAATAAAAGAAGGCTACTGTAGAGAAACTGAAGGTTTGTGCTTCATCTCAAAACTGCAACCAATGCTACAAAATGGGAAAAAGAATACAATGTCCTATCAGGTCCTCTCTAAAGCTAGTGCATAATTCTTTTTTGTTTCAGAATATGTCACAATAATTTCTACTGAGAGTCCAAGCAACATCTCAGCATCATTTCCCAGAACCAGCTCTTTTAATGGTTTATTTTCTCAGTCATTAGCTAGTCAATCCTGTGTCTTAACTGATCCCTTTTTCCTTCAAAATTCTCCCTACAGCTATTTATAAAACTTTTTTAACACTCTTCCTCCATCCATATTTCCTGTTATCTAATGGGAGTCTGTATTTAATAGGATAAATCACTAATTAATTAATTAATTAATTACTGATCAACTAATATATAGACAATTATTAAATTCTAGAAATGGATATTTCTATTTATTTTCCCCATAAACTTTGGACCTGATCGCCATTCGTCACCAACTCCTTGGCAGCTTTAACGAATTTAATCTTTTATTGTAAATAGAGAAGACCAGCAGGTTGGAAGGGATGCATTAATTAAGAATATAATATTGTTAAGACTGCTAAAATCACAGGTTAAGCAAGCACCTTTGAAGTCCTTAATGTAACTTTTATCCATGACCACATTATCAGGAACGCAGCCTTGTGACACAGACTTAGGAAAAGTTTCTGAAAATCTGGAACTCTCTCATATTTCGTTTCTTTACCTTTACATGACAGCAATATTAGGGGACTCTATTACAGAATGGGAGAGTCATATTCATTAAAATTAGTCTGAACACTACATTTATTAATTCTAATTTAAATTTGGAAGGACTATTCCCATTGCATCAAGTGCTTTGCAAATGTTAAAGAGTGCAATAGAATAAAACCTGTTTATTGTACCTAGGTTAAAGCAATCACTCCTCAATTCCTAACATGTGACCAGCTGTACCTTTCAAGCCTGAGTGCATGAAACACAGCTTTTCACACAACTGGGCAACAAAGATCAAAACTGGAAACCTTCTGCCATTGTCCTCTTGGTTAAAGTGCTGCCCACAGCATGCAGTAATCCTCAGTTTTAAAGTGACACCTCTCCTTGAAGCAGGTATCTGAATAAATGCCCTTTTGTCTTCACTGAATGTATAAGGAGCTCACAGTCTCTCGCTGAGGTGTGGGAATCTTTCCATTAGATGTCTGAAGCTCCATTTCCAGCTGAGTGGTGACAGTTGTCCTGGCCTCCCTTTCTTGGGCAGCATCCCTTTGGAAAGAGGTAATTGCCAGACATGGGTTTGCCTGTTGATTAAAGATGCCAAGAGAGAAGTGCTATCCTTGTTAAACAGCCTCGTCATTCTGTTAGCTGATGGAATGAGTGATGAGCATTAAAAAATGCTATTAAAAAGGTTGATGTACCTCCATTTTAAAGCAGATTGTGACTAAGAAATGTGTAAGATAAACAATGAGAATTTCAATCTTTACAAAGCTCACAAGGAATAGCAGTCCCTTGGTCACTTTTGTCATCACTCTTCTGGCTATCTCTGGTAACCCTTGCCCCCTGAAAAACTTTCTACATGGAATATCTTGTTTCTGGAGACAAAAAGCATCTGAAATCTTATTAAATTATGTTTACATGAATTTTCCAGTCCAGTAATGCATATCCAAATACCTTGGATAATTCAGATAAGTTTCCATACTAAAATCTAAATTAAAACAAAGCTAAAATTGCTTTGAAGGGTTATCTATCATTAGACAGCTATGTAACCAAAGGAAATAACATAGAAAGCCATAATAAGTACAAATGTTCACTGTTCTTTTTGTTATAATTCTGTTCTTTTTAACCAGATAACTCTGGAGTAGTTTGGTGTGCAACATCTGTATTATTTTCAACCATCTCTCCTTAAAGAATATCAATAACACAAAAAGCTAACAGCTGAAACTGCAGAAGGTGAACCCTTTTTGGCAACAGGATATGGAGGGTTTTTTTCTCCTCTTTAAAATATAAATCCAGCAGACCCTTTCCCAACACTGAGGAAGGCTTGATTTATGATTTTAAAAGGCCTAACCCTTTAGAAACAAAACTGTACACTGATAAGGAGGATAGGACCCAAAAGGATCTTGTGGTACAATCCCAGTTATCATAAAATCATAGAACCATAGAAAGGGTAAAGTTGGAAAGGACTTTTACATTCATCTAGATCCAACCTCTTCGCCATGGGCAGGAACACCTTCCACTAGACCAGGTTTCTCATGGTCCCATCCAACCTGGCCTTGAACACTTCCAGGGATGGGGCATCCACAGCTTCTCTGGGAAACCTGTCCCAGTGTCTCACCACCCTCAGAATGAAGGATTTCTTCCTAATATCTAAACCTGCCTTCCTTCAGTTTAAAGACATTCTCTTCTGTCCTATCACTCAATGCCCTTACAAAACTCTTCAGCTCTTTGGTAGGCCCCCTTCAGGTACTGGAAATCTGCCCTAAGGTCACCTTGAAGCTTTCTCTCCAGACTGAATAGTTCCAGCTCTCTCAGACTGTCTTCATAAGTAAAGTGCTCCAGACCTCTGATCCTCTGGACTCAATCCAACAGGTCCATGAACTTTCCATGCTGGGAGCCCCAGAACAGAGGAGCACCCAGACCTCTCTAAATAGCCTCTCCTGAGCTCTTCAAATGATAACTCCACTGCTGACTAGAAATCTCCAGTCAGTCCCACCCTGATCATATTTATGACCAGTTACTTTTTACATCAGTCCTGCTCTTTAACTTTAGGGGACACTTCTTTTCTACATATATTTCCCAAAGTATTTAAAGACCAGATTCTAGTTTGCTGTGCTGCTTAATCCATAATATTTTTCAATCCTGGCTTCCTTAGTTTCCACTCCACCTTTTTGTCACAGTGTATTTTGTCTGTACTAACTCAAATTCAGCTCTTGGGAAGGAGCTGAGAATTTACCTAGGAGTCCAGGTGTAGTCTCACCAACAGCATGGAGTCTTCCACAGATTAACTTTACTATCCAGACAGTGATTTGCAAATAGTCTATGTTTTAGTCTTCGTCTTCCTCACTCACTTTTAAATAAGCACCTATATCGTTAATTTTCTTGTTATTAATCCTCAGATACTTGTCCTTAAAACTATTTTTTCTTGGATCCCTCTTTTGGCATTTCTGCAGTCACAGCAGTACTCTATGCCTTTATTCACTTGGTATCTCAATCTTTCTTCTGTGTTTATGATACTCCAATTTTTTGAGTGCATTACTTGGTTTTAAGTCAAGGTCAATTAAAAATTTGTCCAAAATTTAATCCTTGAGAAAGTCCAGTAGCAAACTTCCCTTCAATCTGGAGTCTAGTTTTCTGACACTATCATCTGTCTACCTTTAGTAGTAGTATTAGCAGAAGAAGTGTACAGGACATTTTATTATAACCTAGATATTGAAATACAAAAAATATGGAATTTCCCAGTGTTTCTTCTCAAGGAAAGTGATTGCCTTTTCAAATAAAATTTCTTGGTCTGGTCTCATCTATTTTTGGTGGGTAGTGCTCTCTTCTGGGGAGCTCAAATCAGGTGGTGTGTTTATGGTGGAAGATGTCTCTCAGGGTTGTCAGAAAAACCTGTGCATGTGGGTAGATATGCACCTACCACAATGCTTAAGGGAATGGCACTTCTGGGGTCTTTTTCTCACTGAATTCCAGCTGAATGCATTCAGTGTTGACTGTATTTATCTGCAGGGCCTGTTGAACACTATCACTTCTGAATATTTTCAAAAGTGTTTTCTTTGTTACTTCAATTGACACAGGAAAATCAAAGTATGTTATGGAAAATGAAAATGTTAGTGATGTGTATGAAGACTTCAGCAATCAAATTGAAACACTGTGGCATCAGTAATAATTCTGCTGCAGAAAAAAAAAAAACCCAGTATTTGGGTTAGCATTTAAGTCCTTTTAGTCATGTTGTTCTTCATCTCTTCTCAGGCACTGATTTGTTATCTGAGGAGACATCCTTCAGAAAACAGTGTTTTCTTCTGCTGTAGAAACGGCATCTTCCCAGACCATTTGTTCCAACTTTGGCCTTCTTTTGTCTAACTCAAGGATAGAGAGAGTGGCTCCCTGGAAATTGTTATTCTTTATCCATTTATCATCATGCAAACAATTTTCAGAATAAAACAAAATGGATAATTTAAATGCAGTCTGCTTAAATAGGACATTGTGTTTCTCTCCAAATGAACATTACATTACAATAACATGAGCAATACAACTGTAATTTCTAACTAATTCCTAAATGTCAACTGTCCTTTGGAAAACTAATGAGAAATTTAATTTTTCAAGGCCAACTTAGACAAAACATCAGGAAAATAAAATGTCTCTATGGGCTGCAAGACATGAATTTTATTAAAATCAATTATTTGAGATATAAAATACATTAAAATTATTAGGTAGATGGCAAAACACCTGAGTTTTCCTCAGAGTTTGAAATAGACTTTTTGCCTACTTCTGAAACTACTTAAAGGATCCAAAACTCAAGAAAGGAACTGAACCTTTTACACTGTTCATTTTAGGTATCTTGCTCACTTACCTTTCGACTCAGCCCTAGGTTTCTCCCCAGCACTCCAACACTCAGGAACGGAGGCCTCTGTGGTTTTGCAATGCCAGCATGAAGGAGATAATTCATGACATCACATGGTAATGTCTGCCTGGGGCTGGAATCCATCAGTGTCACTGGGACTCTTGTAATATAATTTTTCTTATAATCAGTTAATTCTCTAAAAGACTACAAATATATAACTACAAAACTATAATGGAGGATATACAGACCTGAACTAGAACTCAGACATGCTTGGCATGTCAGTTTTGCCCTTTATACCAGTTTGACTATAACCAATTCTTATTATAGTAAGAACATGCAGGTTTTGTTCTAATATCCCATATCTCTGCTAAAGTCCTCCAGCTTCTAATGAATATGCCCAGGTATTTGAAATTCTGTGGTGATAACAGAGAGTGCACCTTTTCCTCTCAAGTACCCTTTTCCCTCTGACAAGATGTGAAAAAATCCTCTTGACCTATACAAAGAAAATTGGGCCACTAAATGTTAAATGGAAGTATATTGAAAGTTCATGAGGAAATAAGCATTCTTCAGTTGTTAGAAATTACTACTTTGAAATTTCTATGAAGTTTATAATGTATGAGATAGTTAAAAATAAGATAAATGATTGGCATATGCATTTATTACTTTTTCCTATTTCAGCCTTCTCCCTAAGCCCATGCAAATTTAGTATGACACTGTTTTATTGTAAAAGTCATAAAAGAACACAGACATTATGTAAATAGTTTCAGTGGAGAAATGAAGTGGAAAAACTCATTTTGCCGTAAAAAGAATAAGTGGCATTACTTATCATTCCATGGGGCTTAAAACTACTGATCTTTAGAAATGTCTGATAATTTCCCTAGGTAAAATAAGGAGCAATGAATTTTATTCCAGTCCCTTCCTGGACGCAGCATCCCACCCCTAAGGAAGAGAAATCAGATGGGGAAAGTTGGCTCCAGCTCCTGATACCTGTAATACACATGAAGACAAAGAAAACAATTCTCTTCAGCAGAACTTTTCTAGGTTTTCACCAGAGTAATTGGAATGGAATGGAATGGAATGGAATGGAATGGAATGGAATGGAATGGAATGGAATGGAATGGAATGGAATGGAATGGAATGGAATAGAATAGAATAGAATAGAATAGAATAGAATAGAATAGAATAGAATAGAATAGAATAGAATAGAATAGACCTACAGCAACCATCCAGTTCAACTGTCTGACCACTCCAGGGCTGAAGAAAAATTAAAGCATGTTGCTAAGTGTGTTGTCCCAATGCTTTTTAAACATTTTCAGGGTTGGGGCATCCACCACCTCTTTAGGAAGCTTGTTCCAGTGTTTGACCCCCTCTCTTGGTAAAGAAATGCTTCCTAATGTTTAATCTGAACCTCTCCTGGTGCAGTTTTGAGCTATTCCCACGCATCCTGTCACTGGATGCCAGGGAGAAGAGCTCAGAAGTTTTCTCTCCCTACCCCCTCCTCAGAGAGCAGTAATTGAGAACAGAGACCTGATTCCAGTACTATTATATGTGTGCTAAATGCTGAATTTTAAAAGAAGTTGTTGTACAAATTTGTTCTGACTTGAAATAAGGTCTCTGTTTCAAGTAAGGAATTTACTTTTTTTTCTTCTTCTTTTTTTTTCTTTTTTTTTTCTTTTTTTTCCCTTTAGAATGTCAAGATTCATAGGAATTATCAATAAACAATGAAGAATTTGCAAATTTTTAGATTTTTTTCAACATCTTGTAGAGCTCTTTTAAGTAGTCTGGGGTGATTTTCATTGACAATATTGGATTTGGGATTAAGTCTGAGTGGAAATACTGGTGGAATTGATTACTGACAGTACAATTGTTGAAAAACACAGGTGTGAATGAGCAGCTGGTACCACGTGATAGAAGAGTTCTATTCCCATCAAAATGACAGGAAAGTTAAAGAATCCTAGCTAGAATGCAAAGCTGGCTTGAGGTGCTGGCAGAGGCACCAGCATCAGTTATAACATCAGGGCCTCTTGGTCACTTCTGACTTCAGTTTGAAGAGGTTTCTGCCAGCTGGGGGTTTCTATTCCGTGAATATGTGACCAGTTGTCCCTTCCATAAAAATTTGTTGTGATAACCATGACACTTAATTGGATTTGTATGCAATACTAGAAGGAAAATATCAATGTAAAAAATGTAATCTGAAAGATGTCTTTGTGCAGAAGGTAGTTCCATCAGTTTTAACAAAATCTAGGATTGCAGTTACTATAATTCAATAATTTAGTCTCTACTAATTTTACTCATAGTACTGATATTTTCCTAACATTTCTCAATTAGTGTTAAAGACACTCAGTAGGAAAATTCATTCCACAAAGGTAAAAATTTTCATACAGCAGAGTGATTATTTTTTATTATGTTTCATATTATTTTCCATGTACAGCTAATTTTAAAACCAAGTACTTAAAATTATTCCATAAACCATTGTTACATCAATCAAGAAATCAGACAGAAACAAAGCTAAGGAAAACTGGATGGAAGGGGGTATGAGAGGTAAAAAAAGATGGAAGGAAATAAATGGCATGAGCCATTTCTGCCTTTTTAACTTGCAGTGAAGAATTGCTAAGATATTTAAATGCCCTGCCTGAAATCACTTCTACCTTGAATAATACAAATAAAATCAATTCTTCAATTAAAAACTTAGGAAAATAAAGAATAACATAAGAAAAGCCCCCTGACTTTTCACTGATAACATCCCACAAAGCACTTACATTTTATTTCTTTTTAATATCCTTTCTCACACAAACATAATCGCTTGCTGTCCGACGACTGATTTTTTAGGGACAGAACTAAGGACCAACATGGCCAGTTGCCGTTAGAAGGAAAAAGTTACTATTTTCAATTTAAAATCAAAGGAACTTGCAAAATATTTAGCATATAATAAAAATTAATGTAGAAAGACCTCTCCACTAACCTTGCAGTGTCTCTTTAATTACACTGAAAATTTTCATATGCTCCATGCAAAGGACAGGGAATTTGGGTATAAATTCTCCTGACCTATATATGCACTTGGTTTTCTCATCAGAAAGGAGTCAAGGAGGATTATTCATTCATGATATGAATTACTAAATAAAACACAAGATGTTTAGCTTCTCAAAAGGGATTGAGAATTTTCTGAGTTATCCAAGAAAGTAGGAAATAATAATAGAAATCATACCATCACATGGAAGACACCCTAGACAATTTAGACAGTCCAGTGGTTGAAAACAGGATTTAGCAACACAAAAAATATGAAGGGGAAGGTACGTGTTTGTAGTGGTTTCTCTCGTTTATCTATCACCCAAAGATTCTTTGCCTCTTAGAAGGAATAAAAATAGAGCTGATAAAACACAACAGAGCTTCAATCATTATGCATCACAGTTGTGACCTATCAGGAAAAGAAAAGAATATGCTAGGGATTTTTGAGTCTCCTGGGAATATTCATGGTGTCAAATCAACAAATCACTTTTAGTAATCCAGAACTATTTTATATCTACATGGAAATGATACTTACAGAAATTAGATTTGAATGTGAAGGTTCCAGTTTCCCTCATACCCCCTTGGCAGTGTAAAAGGATTTAAAGCTGGTTTAACTGTGCTGTGCCTCCATGTCAAAACCCCTATGTAGTGCCAGCGATAGGTGAAATATCTCCAGTGGAAATGTCAGACCTTTTGCTGGGATGTTGCACTCTCTGACCCATTCCCTGAGGAGTTAAACATTTCCTCAGAGCAGCAGGAATTGAACACACGCACAGTTTTACAGGATCAGACTTTACCTTGGGTGAATTCTAGAAGGTTTACATTAATTTTGCAGACAATTCAATAATGCAGGATTCAGTGATGCCCAAAGATAATCAGGTATGCGAAAATTAAAATACTCAGAGCTAACTTCCAGTTCCATTCCTTGGGGATGGTGTCTAATATATGTTAAATCCAATCAGTGCCTTTTAGCTTTCTTCCCTGTCACAGGGTTTCAGTTTACTAATTATAAATGTTCAGCTGTAATTCCTTTCCATCACTTTCTCACAGGGTAGAATTCAGCACCCTCTGAGAATCGAAAAAGGTTGCACCACCATTTGTCAAGGTCACAGCAAGAAAGGTTTTTCATTAATTTTAGATTGTCAAAGAATAAGAAATACTGTAATTGCTGCGTTTAAACCATTCACTGCACTGACTCTCTTTCTACTTCACAGCCAGCCAATTAGGGACTTTATTTAAAATGTATGAATTGCACAACTGTCATTAAAGCTGTGATTCTGAAGAGCCTATTTGCTTTCTTTGATGGAATTGTCACAGAAACACAATCATTTTTCAGGACAGTGACCCAATCATTCAACATTCTGTAAATAAAAATGGTTCTCAATAGATTTGACCACAGGTGGAGCCTCCATTAAGATGAGTGCTTTGAAGGTCCATTTCTGCAAGGCTGTGACGGGCCACTGTGCCAACACTGACCATCTGCCTCCTCAGTTTGACCTGGAAAACTCCCCAGAATGTTATACTTTTGTGGAAGCAAAAAAAACCCCAACCCAAAACCACTATCAAATTCTCTTAGTTTGTGAAAACTGCATCTTCAAGGAAAGTTGCTGGTTAGTGCAGCAAAACTGTGATTCACTTTCAACCAAGCCAGAGCCAGAGCAGTGAGGAGATCACTGGGCTTTCCCAAACATGGTTTCAGCTGTCTTTAGTATCCTGTATGATTTCTTGAATTGATGTCCTTCTCACAACAAACAGCTACAATTCACATATTCTATCTTTTGGATATTTACTGAAAATTAGAAACATTATTTTAGATGGATTTGTTTCATTCCTTTGCCTTTTGTGAGCCTTGTCTCAAAAACTGTGAAGTGTTAGAGTCAGGGTGGCATGACACTGCATTCTGTAGCATCTTTTTTATGGTTGTTCTTCAGTAAATGCATCTCTCAGGTGGGAGTGCTGCTGTGGACTGTAAGAGTACAAAAAGTTTATCTTCCTGAGGACTGTGGGACTCTGCATTGGAGACATAATTTTCTGTCCTGATTTTGCCAAGAAAGATTTGCTTTCTCATGTGATAATATGATGATCCTCAAGCTTTCCTTAGGATACACAAAATCATCCATAATTTTATTTCCTCATTGAAAATATTTTTGTGTATGGCTTTGTTTTCTTTTTGAGAACAAACCCCCCCCGCCGCCTTGTCCTACTTGTGCTGTTAGCATATATTAATCAAACCACATGGACATCTTCTGCTCTCATAACATAGGAAAAAATGCATAAATGTGTTTTTCCTGATTCCCAAAACCAGGTGTGTAAATGAGAAGCTTTCCTGCCACCTCATCTCTCTTCTCTTCTCTGGTCATTAGGACTACAGGATGAGAGATTCAAAACACAAAAGACAGCATGGGAAAGATTAGTTATTTCTTTTTCCCTCCACCTGTTCCAGATGAGTTTTATTTTCCAATGTAAACATGTAGAAAATACAGATACTCAGAAACCTTGTGTGAACAAAAGAAGTTGTTGGAAATGCATCATTTGAAAACTTTTAATTGCAATTCACTATTATGCCTTTTGAGTTACTGGACATAGACCAAGGTTCATTCCCCAGACATTGTGGCCTTTTTGGATTAGCATCTGATACCGCATACAAAGGAGCTGTGTTATTTAATTACTGATTCTCCAGGTCCATGTTCATCAGTCCATATCCAAACTCCACATTGAGTAGAAGTTCAGATGCAACAGAAAGTATCACTGTCTGCATTACCTCTAGTGTCACTTCTCAGGGATTTAAACTGCATAGTCAGAGGACAAAGGGACCTGTGCAAGCTTCAGATTGGTCCCTGACCAGAATGAGCACGTACAGGGATTGCAGCAGTGTGTCAGTATCTCCCTCCAGTCAGCTTCAGCCCAGCTGAGACAATCCAGTAACAGCCAGCAACAGACTGGAATGAGCAGAGGGGGAGTGGTGCCCAAACAACCTGATAACCTTCTGTCATGAATTAGCTGCCTTGGTAAATGGGGGGAGAGCAGTGGATGTTGAGTATCAGGACTTCAGAGCTTACTGAGAACAAGCCAGTGAAGACCATAGACCAGATAATGAACACTGCCTGCTGTAAGCTCCTCGTAGAGAGGCTGATAAAGAGTTTGGTGACCTGTGGCACAAAGTTTGGTTGGAGGTCAGTAACCAGCAGTGTACCCCAGTGCTCATTACTGGGTCCATCTTCAAGATGCATCCTGTTTAGTATCTTCAAGATGACAGGAAAAGATGTCCTTCAAAGGTCCTTTCCAATTTTTACCCTTCTATGAACTGCATAGGATCTCAGTGGGACCCAGGATCCAGCAGGAAAGGGAATCCTACTGTGCTTTAAAGGATATGGGACCAAATTACCAATATAGAACTTTGAAGTAAGTAGAAATCCATGAAAATCTTCATTCACAACTGGGTGGTCTGTCAAGAGCTGCACTTGCTCCTCAGAAGGCATGCTGAAGGAAAATTTAAACTCCCGTAGACTAAAAATCAAAATTCAGAATCATAAAATATTAAAAAATTGCCTGATTTTTTTCCATCTCATGGTTTTAGGCTGTGATGAAAGGACATACTCAAGGTTTTCAACATTTAAGCTAGCTAGACTGATCTAGGAAGTCATTTTCTGACAAGCTTCAGTGCACCTAACAAAATCACCCCTCATTGTCCTCTGTCCACACTCTTATACAATTAAACTGATGATCACTATTATAATTGTCAGATATTGTGAAACAAATGATCCCTAAGTCAGTTAATGGAATGCATATCATGAAAATTAGGACAATTTTAATAACTTTTGCCTTTCAGAGCCTTGGTGACTAAAACTTTGCTAAAAGAAAGTGAAAGTACAGGATAGTTGACCTAGGTGTGACCTTGGGGAAGGCTGTCCTACTGTCCCCCACCAAGACCCTGACAACCCTGTCAATAAGCAAGAGAAAACAGAATCCTGGAGGCAGAGGTACTGAGAAAGGAAGCTGTGGTACCTCCCAGGAGAGAGCCTCTGAGGAGGCAAGAGAAGCCAAAGGTGGTCATGGATGGAAGGCTCACACTGCTGTCCTGGGGCAGAGTGGTTTAATGCCCCTAGCTCTGAAAGCAATAGAAGGGAAAATGAGTGCTTGCAAGGAAGGGAGGATATTTTACCCAAGATTAGGCCAATTGTGAATGGTGCTGACCATAGCACTGGCTACCAGGGACATCTATTTCTAAAGTAAGAGCAGAAAAATGTGTCTCAGAGACTATGCTCCTTCTCAGCACAGGAATTCCTATTTTTGATGACTGCTTTTGATCATGAAATCTCACCCACACTACTCAAATTACAACCCATTTTGAATAGCTTTCAGAAACACACTTGTCTTATTTTGGTTTTCCTAAACATAGTTACTCAGTTGATTATGCTATTCTTGCAAGAGCAAAGTAAAACATACATACATGCAACTTTTCTTCCAGGATGTGACTGACATCAGCAAAGTCAGGGTCAGATTGAAGGGGATTGCCAATAACACGCCAGGTGTAGTCTCTCTGTGGAACATTGTGCAAATCAAAATAGCTAAAATAAATTTCCCCTTTCTCAAACAGGAATCAGCTGGATTTACAAATAGTATTTTAGGCATGAAAAAATAAGGCAGAAAAATAGGGCAACCTTAATAGGTAATTTTAAGGATAGAGTAGAGTAGAGTAGAGTAGAATAGAATAGAATAGAATAGAATAGAATAGAATAGAATAGAATAGAATAGAATAGAATAGAATAGAATAGAATAGAATAGAATAGAATAGAATAGAATAGAATAGAATAGAATAGAATAGAATAGAATAGAATAGAATAGAATAGAATAGAATAGAATAGAATTATTTTCTTGCAAGGGATCTACAGGGATTTTCTAGACCACTTCAAGGCTGACCAAAAGCTAAAGCATGTTGTTAAGTGCATTGTCCAAGTGCCTTTTAAATATTGACAGTCCTGGAGCATCCACCACCTTTCTAGTACTCTCCCAGCATTTGACCATATTCTCAGTAAAGAAATACTTCCTAATGTCCAGGTTGTACCTACGCTGGTGCAGGTTTAAACCACTCTCACATGTTCTGCCACGGAGTCCCACGAGGAGAGCTCAGCACTCCCCTCTCCACTTCCTCTCCTCAGGAAGCTGGACAATGAGGTCACCCCTCAGGCTCCTCTACCCCAAGTAAGACAAGCTCAAAGTCACAGCACGTTCCTTCCAGCCAATTCCACCAGTTTTGTTGCCCTCCTCTGGATGCATTCAAAGGCCTTCTTCAACTGCAGAGCCCAGAAATGCAGTTTCTTGAGGTGACACCACACCAGTACTGAGTACAGTGGAACAATCTGCTCTTTTTCCCAGCTGGTGATGCACTCCAGGATAGGGTTCAGGTTTACTTCTGACTCACACTGAATCACTCCCCACCAGCACCCCCAGATTCCTCTCTGCAGGACTGCTCTCCAGCCATTCCTCTTGAAGTGTTTGCTTGTGCCTAGTGTTTCTCTGCTCTAGGAGCAGAATCCAACACTTTGGCTTGTCAAATTTCATTCCAGTGATCACTGCCCAAGGCAGGGCTGTGGAATTGCATGGTAATGCTCTGTGCTCACAGACAAATGTCACTACCAGCCATGTGGGAAGGCTCATTTCTCCTTGCTTGGGTCCTGTGAGCCTCTTTTTGTTACATCCTGCTCTGCTAGCTCCTGGGTTGACTGTTCCTATGATTTCAGTGCTTGGCAAGCATGCTTATGTCACTGAAGGCTTGCATAAAGAAGATTGTGAAACAGCTTCATCTTTTTTGAAGATCACAGATGACCCTTGATTTTAGTTTCAGGCTATAGTTTTTGGACCTAAGTGCTGGTGGCTGTGATCACCTGTAACAGATTCATTTAAGCAAAGGTAGCTGATGTGAATTTCCGTGTGCTATTGCAATAAGAAACCTTTCTACACTTCTTTTATGTTTCCTTTAACAGAAATGTCTCTCAGGTAACAAAGCTGAACATGCTTTATGTCTAGCAGGATTCCCTTTCATTTGTTCCCCATTCTCTCACATTTTTTGTGGGCTGCCCAGCCATCCATGAACAGTGGAAATGTTTCACTCTTGCTGTAAGCCTAGGCAGCTACACTTAACATAAAGATCTGAAAAGCAGTAAAAAAAAAAAATGTAGCAGCTCTGTAAGGAATCAAGACTTAATTTCTGAGTAATACCATTTTCTCAAGACTCCTGAATGACACAGGTTCCTTCTATTTTTCAGCTAACAGAGACACTGTGGGTCAATGCTGTGAGCCAAATAATACTGCTTTAGCCAGCCAAAGGTATCTATTCATTGCACTTGCAAAAGAAATGGGCAGAAAGAAGCAACTGTTTTGCCCTTTGGTCAAATAAAAGTACCCAATAGAAGCTTTTGGGTTCTACTTTCTTAAACTTTTTAAAAATAAAGTTGACAAAGAAATGAGACTGAAGTGTGGAATCTCAGTGAGTTGTATTTCTTCTCTAAGATACTTTGTTGTGAATGATGAGTAACCATTCACACTGCTTGAGCAAATGGCACTGTTTACATCAGAATCAGGTCTCAGTTATTCTAATACACTCCCAGTAATATATCTTCCAAGTTCAAATAAGTCCAGTGAACTGAATACTATTCTGTTCAACTTCTATAAGAATGCATACACTGCTCCTACTTGCTATCAAGACCTGAAGGATACAAGTACTTGACTTTAGAGGTTGTTGTTACGAAAAATTGCAAAATGAATTTCAGAGTCTTCCAGGCGGAACACCTTATCTCCTCTACTGCTTATTTTAAAGGTTTGCTAAATATGGCAGATGGCTCTGGGTGTAGCTAACAAATTCTTATGCTGCCAACAAGTATGAGGAGTTATTGCCTTGCATTATGAAATATTTCTATGGAAGTTTTCTAACCATCTTTACAAGGAAGTATTAAGAAATAAAATATCTAATTAGTTAAGAGGGTTCTAGTTTTGAGAGGTGCTTCCACTGACTTACTCTTTGACATTGGTTACACTTTTTTAGAATTAAAAAAATATCTTTAAACAATGTAGCTATTGCACATTATATATATATATACCCCAAAAAAACCCTTTAATTTTGCAAGATATGTTTGCTTCTCATGGTCGATACATCAAAAATATACCTCTCAGTTTGCATTCACACACTGTGTTGCTCAGGTAGAAAAGGGAGAGACAACAGCATGGATGACAGTATTCTTGAAATACATATGCATTACTCCTATCTACAGGTAGGTTATTAGTATCACTACAGATTTTGAAATAACCTAATTTTCCTTATGAACATATGGCATTTCATTCATTCTACTAAAGCACTGAGATACTCAGCTGAGTATTCTTAAACACTTCTAAGACAGCTTCTTTTACATGATGTTGCAAATTTTTAAGACGTGAACATTTGGCTACCACTTCCCCATAGGTTCATTTTGAAAGATTTCTCATGTGGGAGGCTTAAAAGATGTTTTATGTTTGCTGGGATTCTGTGCAACCTTAAAACCCAAGATTTATAAATGTATGTGATACAGAAAGGTGTTTATGATGTCAACACACTGAAACACTCATAAAAATATCTTCTGTTTTTATTTTTTCTGTGAGGAAAAAAAAGTACTTAAAGTACCTCTTTCTTTCTAAGGGAAAAATTTTTTAAAAAAAGACTCAAATGCTTCAGTCTGAGCAGGAAGAGCATATACTCCTAAAAATGCAGATCACACTTATCTCACCAATGACAGCACCATTTCTTCTAACCTGTATGTAATTTATGATCATTGCTGCTTGTGCCCAGGAGCAATATGCAATTTAAAATGATAGCGTGTGATTCCATGACAACTGGCAGGTGCCTTATAAAGCTTTTCTTTGTTCAAAATGTGCAGGTGAGTTATAATACTTTAAAATGGGTGAAACAGAACTCTGGTGGATTTTATTCGGTGCATGAGCAACCTGCAAATAAAGTCAAATATTATTTTTATACCTACCTATAGGCTTCGCAAAGACCAACTGCAACAGCTGCAATGGAAAGTCAAATAAAATACACTGCCCCACATGCTGCTGTATAAATATAACAAGCTCAAATTTTAGCCAAACTGCTTTCTTCTTTTAGATGTTGCTGACTACAGCAGAATCATAAGTCTGTCCTTTTCCCTTTGCTAACAAGTCAGGAAAATGTTTTTGAAAAACATAACAAAACTAACTTGCAGGCACTTTTCTCGCCTTTTCCATTTAGCTAGTTAATTTGTTTTATATGTCTCATTTGATAAATAGTGAAAAATCACTTCATATTATTAGAGATGTGAATGCATATGGTATCTAATTTTCCAGTTAGCAGGAAGAACTCAGAGGGAGAACTTGTGTTTGTTTGACTCCTGGGATCACTGGTACAAATTGATGTCCCTGTTGCCTTTACCCTCTTGGGAGCACAAAAGACAGTGGCAATATTTTAAATTAGCATCTATTTCAGCTTCTGAAGCTGAAAGAGATGCTAATCTGTTTCCATTTGAACAGCTGAAAATGTAGCCCACACCAAGATTGGATTTGACATATGCAGAAAGCCTAATTTCTATAGATCTCAAGAAGAAGCTGTAATCTTTTGCAACCTGAAGTACGAGATCTGAATATGGCACCATCATCCTTGGCTGTAAGAATTTAAAGCTTGATCTAGTGTTGCCTGAAGCCAGTTATTGTCTTTGGCTTACTTTGGATCACACCAGAAGCTCGTGGTCTGATTCTGCAAGCCACAAAAAGTAAAGCACTTCAGTAGCACCTTTTGCTCCCTGTGAAGATTGGTCAAGCTTGGAAATTAAGAGAGAAATGACAAATTGGCCAGATGATAAAAATTTAAAAAGAAAAAAACCAAAAGCTTCCTCTTTTAATCTCTCGGTTTAAATTTTGCAGCACAAAAGAAAGTTTATTTTTATCACTGAAATGCTGATGCATTTTTACAAAGACTTTACCTGTCTGAAGCTGAACAGACAGCATGATTTTAAGTGAGCAGTTCAAAAGTTTCTCAGCAAAAATCAGAATGATGGAAGAGCTTGATCTCTTCAGTATATTGATAAGGGGTGTCATAAATGGGAGCAGTTTCCTAGCTCCTGTTTGTGCCTGATAAGGATAGTCTCATCACCTGCTAGCTATAACCTGAGTTTTCATAAGCTGTTTTAGCACTGATTCTCTGTTTGTTCACTGTGTGACTCCACAAGGATGCCACTACCTTTGAAAATACATGTTGACATTGGGAACATTTCTGTAATTGTGTTTTCAGATCTCCCTGTTAGTGTTTTACCTACATCCTGCTGAGAAGGATTCAGCCATCTGGTACAAAACAGCTTAAGTCATTACTGGATACCAGAGCCTCTGTGCAGGAAACCACACAGGTTAATCATGGGCAGAGACCCCTCTGCTTTGAATGAGAAATCTGTAGCAGCTCTTGCATGAGTAGAAAAAGCCTTCAGAGGTCAGGGCTTCAGCATGTCTATCTTGAGACATGCAGGGATGTCTTGCCTCCTTGTAACAGCAAGAAGCCTTAGATTTAACTCGGATTGAGAAGGGAGGGTCTCAGCTTCAGTATCACTTTGCAAGAATTGTGGTTCTTTCCTTGTTCTTTAGGGAAAACTTGCATGATCCTATTCTAGCTCTGCTTGCCTGCCTTGCCTCCTAAACAACTTATCTCCCCCAAAAACAGTGGCCAGCAGCACCCAAACTAGTGGAAGTTTTCTGCTTTCTAATGGAATCTGATTCTTACTAGTGCCAAACAAACAAACAAACAAAACCCACAAACAAACAAACAAACAAAAAAACAAACAAACAAACAAAAAAAAAAACAAAAACAAAAAAAAAAAAAAAACACCACAACACCTGAGGCAGCCTGTAAATGACCTGAACTGATGAAATTGGAGGTTTAACCTTGATTAGACATCAGAGGATCCACGTGGTGTGAGCCATTATTAACATTGTCAAGCAGTGAAAAGCTTCATTCATAGATCTTACCTGCTTAGACATCAAAGTCAACCAACCTCAAAAGAAATCTGTGGGGAGCCAGGCATCCTTAGTTCTCATATTGATCATATTACTTGTTCTGAAAGTTTCATCCAGGCTCTGGCAGTGCTTGACCTTGCAGAGGGAACACGATGTACAAACAATGCAAAAGCCTGTGCTTGCTTTCTTGTTCTTAAAGTAAACATCAGGTGAATAATTTATATCAAAGCATATATACTGTAAATCATCTCATTTTCTGCAAATAACATCCCTAAAAAATTACTTTGGAGAAAATGATATTAAGTTTTCTAATATAAGACACAAAATCTCAGATTAATCATTTCTGTGTCTTGCAAAACATTCAGTGTCTGATGTTCATATATCAGAAAAAAGCTTTTTAGCTAGGCAGAAGATATAAATTTGTTCGTTATAGAAAACAAATACAATATGAGCATGGATCCAACCAAAATAAATTTTGAAATTCAAATGAAGCTTCCAAGTAGTTTCTAGGCAATATATTCCCAGACCTTATCACAGGCTAAAAAAGGAGAGTACCTAGATGATACCTCCTTTCTCCTCAAGGTACAGTCTGTCTCAGAAGGTGTCTGTCAGAGGAGACATTTGTTTGTGAAATTCCTGTGGCCTAGCACTGCGAATTCTTGCAAAGGGAGGGAGAACAAATCATACAATGAAATTATCCATTGCAGTCCTTCAACTATATCAGATAATTTAAAAATAATATTATATTTCCATAAAGGTTGAGATAGGGTTTTCCATAAACTGTTTTTAGGGAGAGGAAGCCTTTTCAAACAAGCTCTAGCTGGATGAAGGACAAAAAGCTGTTTGGGGAAATATCGTGTGAAATGTGAACTGCTATTTTTTAAAATTCTACCCGAAGTTTTGATCCTAAATGCAAAGCTGAGAACTACTGATAGCATGGGAAATATAACAGAAAATATATTGAAACATTTTTTTTGTATTCAGAAGTCTTTTATACATGTTAAACTTTTAAAATGATCCAGAGGGAATCTTTACATTGTTTTAAAATCCTGACTTAAATAAATTAATAAATAGATAAATAAAATTATCTGCAATAACAATTATTTTCTTTTAAATTAGCAGAAAGAATGTAAGTAGGGGAAATGACAAAGAAGTCTGCAGATGAAGAGAAATGGCTATGCAAAGAAGTAATCCAACATGTGGGAGGAGACACAGACAGGACCCCAGCTGACCAAGGGAATCTTCCACACCATAGACAGTCATGCTCAGCATATAAATTTGGGGGAATAAGGAGGAAGGAGGGACCTTTGAAATTGTGGGTGCTTGTCTCCCCAGGTCACCATTATGCATGGTGGAGCCCTGCTCTCCTGCAGGGCCACAAGAAGGGGTGAACAAATTCCTTGTTTTGCTTTGCTTGTGTGCATGGCTTTTGTTTTTTCCTTATTTCACTGTCTTTATCACAGCCTCTGAGTTTTCTCCCTTTTACCCTTCCTATTCTCTTCCCACTCCCACCAGGGCTGGGTGAGTGAATGTCTGTGTGGGCCATGACTGCCAGCTGGGGTTAAACCCCAACACCATTTTGCTCAGGCTAATCTGGAATGATTGAAGAAGAGAACAGGACTCATATGATAAAAGATAAACCAGTCATGGGACTTTATTCTGCAAATGCACTTAGTTTTCTAAAACATACATAAATGAGAAGTGAAGAACCAAGGTGATCTCCCTCAGGCAGGGTGAAAAAGACCACTGCAGCTTTCCCTGCCCCACGGGGCACCCACACCCTCTGGAGACCTCAGCTCCAGGGGGCTGGAACCACAGGGTCCCTGGTGGGACACCCAGCTGCAGAAGGCTTCTCCACCTGGGGAGACGAGACAGCAGCTCCAGCCAGGAATTTTTTGACTAGCAGATCTGTGTTGAGATGCTGGTCAGGCAGTGACTCATTACTTTCAGAGGACACTGACCTTTCTCACCAGAGCACTGGGCAAGGGCCTCCTGCTGCAGAACAGGAACAGCAATCGTGCATTTAGCTTTAAGTCACAAAAGGTAGAGGTGGAAAATTTGTAGAAACACAAGGCTGTGACCTTATCCATTTGTGCTTTTATGAGACACCCAACTTTGTATTTACAAGATGGTAATTGTATTATTTTAATGTTGATGGCAAATGTTTACAAGAATGTAGCTATTTGATTAAATGTAAAGTGAGAGATTAAATAGCCCGTTTACTGTAACCTAAATGCCTAATTAAACAGCAAGAGAATATTCATCGGATATTATGGTTTAACAAATATGTGAGCATTATATATTAATACTTTAAAGTACACTATTGATGTTGTACCTCATTAGTTGAACTGTCCCTCTGTTAATAGCACATTGGAAGTACTTACACTGTCAACAGTCCTGATTCCTAATTTATATTAACTCAGTGCTGGTTTATGTTACCCTGTATACAGATTCCCAGACATTTACTAAAACCCATCAAAATATAACATTCAGTTCCCAGCTGTCTAACTTTGTGGAAATAAAATGCAAAGTCATTGATTTTATGGGCTTTTGAAGTTACAGTCTGATATACAAAAGCTCATCTTGAAGTTATCTGAAAATTTCCAATGAGAATAGATATGGAATTCCAGAATGTAATTGAACTCTAATAAAAAAACACTTCTTTGGGATACACGTTTTTCTAAAACAAGTTCTGCTTTGCTAGTAGAGATGCTGTAGTTAATGATATTTCTCCATTAAAAATGCTTTAAAAAGATTTTTTATTCTTTATTCCATAATATTGCTGGAAAGAAAAGGGGGAAATTCTTTTATTTTTATATAGCATGCCTTGGCATGAATTAGGTAATTACTACATTTATATACTCAATACATTGTGCTTATATCTTTGGAATAAATGAGAACCACAGATGTGATATGTCCTTACCTCCCTACATCATCATACTTTTAAGTAATACTTGAGGTCTCAAAAAAATCTCTTTCCTAATACCCTAACTAATATATCTTTATTTGATATTTATATGACTAATAAACCTTTAGCATTTTTTGTTAAAGATGTTGTGAAAAGAGAAGGTAGTAGTTACAAACGTGAAATATGAGGCATTTAAATATTTCAATAGCATCTTTTTTCTTTCCCATGAACTATAAGGTGTTTTTATGAGTTAGGATTTCTTTTTCTGCCCTGTGACAGTTTTCCAAGATTATGATTCTTGCACAGATTATTTTCATATGAGAACACCATTTTGCAGAATATCTTTTCCAGTAAAAGAAGAAAAACGAAGATGCTTTGTTGGCTGTTTCATACAAATCTGCTTGTATGAGGCTTCTTGACCTTCTCTGATTGAAGTTTTTTTAAGAACTATGGCACTAGGCCTTCACATCTTCTGATGTCCACCATAGTTTTACTCCTGACATTCAGTTTACAATCAGAAGATTTACTCCTGAGAATCAGTTGCTGATAGACAGATAGATAGATAGATAGATAGATAGATAGATAGATAGATAGATAGATATAACAATGCTAAGTATTTATATCTGGCAAAATGTTCAGCCCACGTGCTGAAAACGATACCAGTTCTTTTGCTTTGATAAATATTCAGTATTAAAATCCCCAAAGATGTTGCTGAAAGCATTGTCACTCTAAGGCATTTCTATCTTGTTTGCCTTTGAACAAATCCTACCTCTCCAGATCTTTTCAGGCTTAATAAATTCTAATACCACCAGGGAAAATTTCACTTCTGACTTCTTTTTCACATTCCCCCTCTTTCTTAACTCTACACTGAAGCAGTTCCCTCTTGTCACTTGTGGTCTTAATTTCTTAGTACCAAGATTTCCTTCTGTTTTATCTTGTCTGCCTCAACGGCCAAACTATGTAAATATTGCTGACATTCCTGGTTATTTCAGTGCTGTTAAATTATCAGTTTAGCATTGCCTACAAGCCAGAGGTTGCAGAACTTTCCACCTGCCACTAATGTTGTGCTTACCTAACACTATTTCATACAACATAATGTTGTTACCACAACACCAGGTAATTTGCCTGATATTCCTATTTTATCTCCATTCTTTTTGAGAACCAATCATCCAGTTAATTGCAATTTCAGTCTTGTCATGAATTTTCACTCTTCTTTCCCTGGAGGGTGTACCTGTTGTACAGAGAAGTGCGAGTTCTGTCATGTTTTCCACCAGAAAAAAACCACAAAACAACAAACGCTTAAAAAAATCAACACTGATAATTTAATCTATTCATCAGCAAATATACCCTGTCTGGTGAGTGACTAAGTTAATGATATAGTAATATTTGTGTTGCTAAAAGTTTCCCAGTGTCTTAGGTCACAACAGCTTATGACATGAACAGCTCATCAACTCCCCCTCGGAGAGTCAGGAGAAAGGAGTGGGGCTGATAGAGCCTGAGAGTTTTTGTCGCAGTCATAAAGACCAATAAACCATGCAATAAACCATGCAATAACCCTTGGGTGGGGTGGGAGATTCCCACACTAATTTCATAAGCTAATTTTCTTGACAGATGACAGCACCTGGATCCCACGCTTACCAGCTATCAGAAGAAACTAGGGGGTGGCCATGTGTCACCTCCCCTTTGCAGAGGCAAGGTTTCTTCTTTCCCTACCCTCTCCTATACTCTTGAGTTTATACTTGAGATTTGGCCTTAATGTCCATGTTTACCCAATGCTATACTAAAAATAAAGCTTCATTGGGGTAATTAATTTACTCAGTGCCTGATCATTTTTCTTGTCTAGGAAATAAACCAGCCACTTACCAAGTCCAAGTCTACCCATCTGCTCAAAATTACTTCTTATCAGAGAAGGACCTTCACATTAAGTAGTACAGCCATATGTTCGATGAGCATTAGTCCTTATTTGCCTGGTCAGTTCCAACAGGGCAAGCTCCAGAGCAGTCTGCTGCCCTAGGCAAACTGCCCAGCCCAACCAGTCTGTTGCTGAGGGCCCAGTTAACCCTTGCCAGCTCATGGAAACTGGACCTGTGTAATTGTGTTGCCCCTGGAAGCTGGCTGCCCCAAGCAGCCCCCTGTTCCCCCCCTGAGGAGAGTTCTTGCTCTCGGATCAAACGTAATTTGGCAGTATTGTCAAAGTCTCTGGGTGAAAAAACCTGCTTCTTCTCAGAGCTCATTAAGTGTTTTGCAAATGGGAAATACAACAAAAAAAGACCATCAAGCAATCACTGTATAACTTGTTTGGCCCAAGAAACATTTCCAGATAAAATTATATCCTAGCAGATTCTCAAAATGTCAACGCAGATGCATAACAACACTAATTATATGACAGGTTGTGGAAAGGATTTGTCCTACAAAACATTTCATGCTGGGAAACCAAAGGACCACAAAGAACAGTAATTTTTATCTAACCACAGAAATTTATGTGGGCTAATGAGCCTTGTATCAAAAAACCAAAACAAATCAACAGTCACAACAACTGTGAGAATTAACTTTTATGTGAAGTTATAGAGGGACTTTCTGCACAGTCCACAATATTTTTAATTAGTTTTTGTTTTCCTTCTGTTACATAAACTAGATTCATCATTGTGATGTTACCATTTAAATTATTTTCTTATTTCATTTAAAGTACTTTCAGTGCTACAGTTGTCAGTAGTTAGTGCTGCTTACCAGACTTCTGTGTCCAACATAATTAGATGCTGTTGTCCTACAAATTATTTCTAGATATGTTTCAAGCGCTCCAATTATGCTCAGTGCACTGCATTACAAGGAAAACCATTGTCACTTTAGTTTCTAGGGTACTGTCCATGGATAAAATCACCTGCACTGCAGGTGTTTAACTGCAGATTCAAGAAAGTGACTGCACAATAAACTCTCCTAAGCTGAAACAGAGAAAATGAACTTAAAGAAAAAGAATTGCTGTTATTTTTTAGCAACATAGAGAATTTGAACAAATGTATGGTATCTATCTAACTGATTGGTTAAATAAATCTGGCCATTTTCATCTATGTGTCTTGTTCTCTGTAAATAGTCTCTCTTCATCTTTCTTCTGGGCTCCCTCCAGGTACTAGAGGTATCCAACCCCAAACCTATCCTATGTTTGTATCAAATTCAAGCCTTGCCATTTCTTCTCCATTTATTAAAATGTTGCCCATAAATCAGTCAGAATCTCTGGTGCCATCTCTCCATATATCTCCCAATCTTCTCTGACTATTCTACTAGTGAACATTTTTATCCCATCTCTCATGCTGGTTGTCATAAATGGACAATAACAAAATTTCAGATGTCCTCACTTAGTGACAAACTAGTTGATATCAGCTATTTTAATTCTTTTTACTCTCTCTGAGTGTGATTCTCATTTCTGTGTCCAAAGAGTAGCTGTCTGGATTCAAACTAATCATCCTTTATATAGCCAGCCAAAAGAAAGAGGTACTTTCAGGGCAGCCTTTATCTGACCTGTTTCAGAGGTCTTTTTTTAAGGAAGAAGTGCTCCATGCCTTAGAACTGTCTATTTCTTGCTCAGATAAATTGTACCTTCTGCATCTAATCAAGTTCTTACTGTCACCAGTGACCTTGTTTTTCTAATGCTTCTAACATTTATCTCCAAAGTAACAAGACTAGAAGTCCTGGAACAGGTTGCTCAAATTTGTTCAAAGTAAATCCATGCAAAAGATCTTCAAAACTAGACCTCGGTCTATCAAGTTGAGCTTTCCACCCTGTGAGGTTTTGAAAACTTTATCTCTAATGAAATAGAACAAAAAGTTGAAATGTTGACATTTTACCTCACTCAACTATATTAAAAGAACAATAAAGCTCAGCTACAAAATAGTTGGTCTTAATATATCTGAAAAATTCTTTCTCGTTTTCCCTCTACTTAAAAAAAAAAACCCCTTCAAATCTTCAGGAAAGTATTATATAAAATTTGGAAATGTATTGAAATTTTATTTTAGAAGTTGAAAGGACATCTTTCAACCATGTCAGTGTGACATCAGAAGGCTTCGAAGCCCACTCCGCTCTCCTACTGAGTTTTGCTTTCGACAGATAATTATTTTCTGACTTCAGAGTCTCACATGAAAATTTCTGACAGATTGCAGGTAAAGCAAATTTAAATTAAAAAAACCTCTTAACATAGATCAAGGTAGGTAAGGCCCACATTTCATATTAGTCCTAGCATGTCTTATTAATTTCATACTCATTTTCACTTACTGTAGTAAAACTGAGCAACTTAGCTTGGTTAGCAGTTATCACAGATGTTTCCAGATTGAGGTGTTATGAGCTTGGTTCAAAGCCAAAACTCACTTCAAAGACATGCTGGGGTAAAGCCATCTGTCTTTCTAAGGCCAGCACCTGTTCCAGGCAGCTTTCTAAACCTCACAAGATTGCCTAAATAAACGTGCCCCTCAGAGGCCCCTAATGGCACAGGAACACTGTGCAGGACAAACTCTGCCTGTGTGGTGTCCTGGTGGCTGGATGCCCACAGACATCACACATCCTGAAAGTGTCATGGTGTCTCCAGGAAAAACCTACGTAGTAGATAACATGATCTTGTTGCTGCAGTATTCAGCAGTGTTAGGACCTAATCTGATTTTATTCTGCACTGTCTAAAATTAGTTAAGAAATATAAAAGTAATTACTTCCCATTGGAGTTTGGCAAGAGTTGAATTTTTAATAATTTCAAAAGGACTCACCTGGCCATCTGTATCTTCCTCAGCTTTCATTCTGGAGAAACGGCTGGCCCTGAGCACAGACACTGCTAAATCTAATTTACACTAGACTACAGAACTGAGGGACTAGCGGGCCAACCTCTTCCATTATTCTAGAAATTACAGCTCTTAAATTTGTGGAATTTATGGAAATACTTCACTGCTAGAAAATTAGGTCATCTGCTTCCCACCATATCAACATTTTCTTCACTGCTTTTAAACCCAAGAGTATATCTTTAGTGGTTAAAAAAACCCACATGGCCAATTTGGGTAAATGTCTTTGTTCAATCTGTGCTATAACTTTTCATTGTTGAATTAATTTCCTGATCCCATCAACTACAGGGTGTCCTCGAGCTTCTGGAAACGTCTTTCTTGCAGTGCCACTATTTCAAACTCAAATTCCTTCCTGAATCAAAGTATAATTAGGCTGAAATTTCTCATGTTTTTACTTGGCTCAAATAATAGGTTTGGAAATATCAGACAATTCCATTTGACTGCTTGAGACAGAGAAGTAAAAAGAGAAAATCTCTTTTATGTTTTAAGAACTTTCAGATGCTATACTTATACATGGATAACTGAAAGCTAGCATCTGTACAAGCTCATATACAATTCTTCTTAACTGTGGACTTAATCTTGTTAAATTTGATTAGTTCCTTATTGAAAGGAAGAATAAAAGTAGACGTGCCAAAATTCTAAAGGCTTTGGTGTACATATGCAACTGCAGTCTGAAAAAAAATATTTGTTAATTGGATCCAGGTGTTCTGAGTTCTTGACGCTGCTGTAGAAGCAGATATTGCCTTCTTGTATCGGTATTGTCATTCAAGAACAAACAACTCTATCATTTCTACAGTCAGATGATGTTCACCTCAGAACTCCTTGCTGACATTTAGTTCAAGGCAAAGCCATAATTGCTGGTGAAAGCTGCAGGATGCTCTGTCACGATATACTGGAGGAGTTTCTCCCCCAGCCCAGGGATTTGGCAGCCCAGCACAGGGCTGAAAGCTGTGGGTGTGCTCAGGGTAACTGCTTTGTGCAACTCAAACTGCTCTATGTCTTATGGTCAGGGTCACCACAACAGGGCAGGACAAAGCCTGGTTTTGTCACTTACCTGCAGTTTCCGCAGATGTTTCTGTATTTCAAAGGGCAGAAGAAATTCACACTCTTTTAAGATAATACATAGCTCAGTTGGGATGAATCACACTAAGGAGATATCTCCTGCAAACAGGACTGAGACAACCAGCTTATATTAAACAACCCGTGTCTAGACGGAGAGAGATAGGCATGATGAATGCCATGTCATGTGTCAAACACTTGAACCAAAATTAGAGTAAAACTGTGCAGAAACTGTAGAATTTTTGATTTAACCATGGCATGGCAGTGTTGCAATAATGGTGTTTGCTCTTCCCAAAATCTTACTGGTTTTGAGTGACTGTCAAGCACTACCAATTGCATTCTAACCATGACTTCGTATATCCTTATAGTTGTTTAAACATGTCTCTGTGTGTTAAAACACAGAAAAGAAAGGCTAAAAAGAAAGAGCCGGCATGACCTCCAGTATGAGAGTAGAGAAAAAAAGAAGACAAAGTGACCAGAACAACTTGGAGGTACTTTGTCCCTAACACAGGTGATACCATGGGTAGGAAATTTACATCTTCTATAATGCAAAAGAAATAGTTCACACATCCAGGCATAATGGCTAGAAAGTTATAGCTCATCAATCTTCATCCATTTAGAGTTCATTTAGATTTTGTTTGTTTGGTTGGTTGGTTGGTTTGGTTTTTTTAGAGTTTTTTTAGTTGTTGGGTTTGGGGTTTTTTGGTGGTTTTTTTGGTTTTGGAGGGTTTTTTAGGGTTTTTTGGGGTTTTTTTTATTATTCTTTGAAGAGGCTGCAGAAGAGGCAGGGATTGGAACAAAGTGAAAAATCAGTATTCTAATGTTCTGGTCAAGCCATTATTATGTGTACTCCATATGTACGTACACACAAAAATCCCCAAACCCTTTGCCAGTAAGGGCTAATCGTATTAAACGTCCAAAGGCTTTCCAGGCTTTTTGATAAATTGAATGTAAGTATCTCCTTCTTTTAAAGGAATGACTTCTAATTAATAATATAAAAGAGAAGAAAACACTGCAAACACTAAAATATCCTTACTTAAATTATTTCACCATTTTTTCAAGGGATGTGAAAGAGATTTTTCAGTGAACATTTATTACTTTAGAAAAAAAAAGAAACACCTGTAAAATGTATATTTTTAAAAGCAATATGTTTGAGAAAAAGATATAATTGGTCTTATTAATAGGGACATTTATCAGTTATTAGCAACAATGAATTACACTCTAAATTAAAAAGGAAGCCTTATATTAGGTATTTCTTTGAATTATTGCAATATTCTGGAAAAATCGTATCTATAGAAGGACTTCCGTTAAATCACTTTATTATAAAAAGACAGGAAATAAAAATATATAGATAATGAAGCGTTGACATTTTTATTTTCATCGATCAGTCGATTCCACTAGAGGAATAAGAATGTTTAATTTATTCACACTATGCAAACTTCTGAATTTGTTCATTCAGAGGTGGTAAAGATCCCTCTATTTTAATGTTCTTGGATCACATTGCAGTGGCAGTGAGATCACGTGTTTAAGAAGCTCAATTTCCTTCAGGATTGAAATTCACTAGCAAAAAGCTAGAGGACATTGCTTTCAAATAAATCATAAGAAGAAGAAGAAAAAGAAGATCTTCTAAAGGATGTCATAAAACAGGCTTTGACAGTCAGCTGATAAACAGAGCTGAAGAAAAGTGAAAACTAGGACAAAAGATAAAATGTGTAAGGGGTTCACAGGAATACTGATGCAAAACAGTATATTGAGAAGTCACTAATACTGAAAGGAAACAGCATGATGACAGAAACCATTAGAAAACCCCTTAGGCATACAAAGCATTTTCTGAAAAAGGAAATTAAATTTGCAAGTTATTGATGTTACAGCCTAAAACCACTCTGGAACTATCTCTGATTTTATATACAAAACCAACTGCTAAGGGTTATTTACAATCTCTAACAGAGTATATGCTACTTCTGTAACTTTTTATGAAGAAAATTCTATATATCATTTCTCTAAGAAATGAGAAGAAAATTCTAGAAATACCAAACTTACTAAAGCAATGTGAAACTTGAGAAGGAAGTAACACAAAAGAAGCTCTCCTGAGTAAGACTAAGTATTCTGTAGCCCAGTTTCTTGTACCTGGCAATGACTAATGGTAATGCCTAGGAAAGAGCAAAAACGAGGACAAGCAAATACTGATACCTCCTGTATATATTCTTCTCACATCCAAAAGTAATGGATTGGAGGTTTCCTGAGCCAAAGATTTGACATATTTTATTGCTGTTTTTATTTAATAGTCCTGTGTAACTTTTTCTTCTGTGCATTTTTCTCACCTTTTTCTTTACTCAGTGTAAGCCTCTGCAAGTTATGTTCCACTCTTTCTTGCATAAGAGGAGTTTCACAGCTTTACTACTGCTGTGTGAAAAAACATTTCTCTCTTGCAATAATCACTTTCTAATTTCACTTCACTTTTCTTCAAAAATGCAGCAAATATTTTTTTCTCTGTTTTTCTTATCTTTGCCACTCATGATTTGAAAAAATCTAATTGTATTTTAACT
Source organism: Prinia subflava (assembly GCF_021018805.1). Classification (NCBI taxonomy): domain Eukaryota; kingdom Metazoa; phylum Chordata; class Aves; order Passeriformes; family Cisticolidae; genus Prinia; species Prinia subflava. The sequence continues at coordinate 36,096,488 of NC_086249.1, forward strand.
TGGCCAAACCTTTTCCAAGGGGTAGAATCTTTGTCGGTGTTGTTCCCTCTGTAGAAGCTTCTCTATAACTGATCATCCCTGTTTCTTCCTCTATGCTTTCACTAACAGTAATTATTAACTTGAGTCAAAGTCATCTTCACTGCTGCAATGGGCTAACTTAGCAAACCTCCAGGGAGGACTTGATACAAAGCCTGGCAAAACTCCAGAAACCTGATTCTTTCTCAATACATTTTAAGGTATTCTAAGTAAAACTTAGTCCATAAATGGCTTTCATGGTATTATACAACCAAAAAACAATTATTATGAGAACCTACAGTTAGACTCCTCAAGCTACTCAGGAAAAGCCTGAGACACTACTTGAAAATGTCCTTTAATTAATCTCTCTGTTCAAAGACAAGGTGACATGGTTTGCGATAGGAGATTTTAGTATGATCCATCATAGCAAGTGTACCAATCCATCTCATCTGGTTCTCCTGTTGTTTGATTGCAAAAGAAAAGGTTCATGTAAACCAGTTGGTTATTCTGGAATTTCTCTAACCTGATTTAAATCATATTCTCAGAGTGCAGAAACCGTGACAGAATCAAAATCAGGAGGATCAGAAAAGATGAGATCACATTGAATGATTATTAGAAACTTGCAGATGACAGATCAAACAGATATAATATTTAGTTTAATAAATGAAGAAGCAATTTTTAAAAAGAGGGTTTTGTCAAGGACATTTTTTGCATTTACAGTCTCTTCAAAATTATTCCAGATAAAGTAAAAGATGCCATTGGGCTGCTTAAAGGAAGACTGTCACTGACTGAATAGAAAAGAGGATTTAAATACTATCTGACATTATCAAATCAACCACTTTAAAGCAATAGTGAATTCCAAGTACTTTAATCATCTCTTAAATTTACAAGAAGAGAAAGGTTATAAAAATGTATTATGAATTTTGTTTTTTAAAAATGGATATTTCAAATGTATCAACACATTATTACACAAAAGTTATCTTTTCAATGTCAGCAAGAAATAGAGAGAGAAGGTATTATTCCAAGTGGTTTACCTCAAGTTATAATCCCAGTATTTAAAAATGAGAGCAGGCCATTGAATACTCTGGGTTTGTGAGCAGTTCCAGGAGGAATATTGGGAGCAAAACAATTAGCTGCATTGTGGTAAAGAGGAGTCATTTTGCTATTATTAGACATTTTTTGCTATTCCCTATCTTTGTCTGAGTTTCTGAGGTCTGTCTCAGTAGTCAAACTTCTCTTGGCATGGCCAAAACAAGGAAAATAGAACCATCTCTTTGCTCTTGACTGATGCAGGACACCCAGGCATTCCCCTTCAGTCTCACCCCGGATGATCAGGCAGTTTTGCAATTAATGTAGTTGTACCTGGTAGAACTGAGCCTGTGCTTGGCCACAACACGTTCTCCTGGGTGACAGAGGCCCAGCAGTATTTGCCAGGGCTGTGGGAAACTCTGGCCTTTCAGTTTACATCTGCTTCTTCTCCGTGTGGCACTTGTCACCCAGCTTGGGGGCTGGGGTTTGACTGTGCCAAGTCTGTACCTGGCTGCTCTTGGTGGTCTGCCCCGAACCAAGGTCATCATTTCACCCTGCCTGCTTGGTCCTTTAGGAGCCTCTTCTGTGTAACACCAAAGCCACTCGTTCAGCAGGAAGAGAAAAGTCATAGAAATAGTGCAGGTGGTTTTCAGTTCTCTATTCAACTGTTATGGGGCAAAATAACACAGCTCGTTCATATAATCGAATCGCTGCTGTTCTGGGGGCTGAGGTCAATAATTTGCTGGGGTAGATAAGCACAACATCAATGAAAAGAGATATACCCATCTGTGTCAGCAACGAATTTTGCTCACAGTCTAGGGAGACAAAAGTGGATCCAACAAATATCTGATAAGAAATGAAGAGAAAAAGGTATCTATTACCTGAACAACCAAGAATTTAGTATAGAGGAGTTACATTATCCTGCACTCTCTATTCAGCCTGATCCTTTATTATGCTGGGGTTCTCAATTCTTATTAATTTCAATAAGAATCTTGTAGCACATTCACAGCTCACAAAAACTGGATTGTGGTACTGTGACTGCTATGTAAATAGGTAATATGTGAGTATATAAAATATAAATTAAATTGTAAGGGATTTAATATTTGATTTGGAAGTGCAATGAGTGGGAGCACTTATTAACAGAGGTATAATTCTTATCAGATACATACATGTATGCAAATATCTTTATTTTTCCTTGCCTTGAACCAATATAAGATTAAAAAATTCTATTAACTATTTCATTTTCCCAGAAGAGAGCTGGAGGAACACATCTGAAACACAATCTTCTCATCATCAAGTTTCCAAAGTGTTTCAGTAGGATTACATGCAGGACAATGGGTAATGCTTGTCTTGTAATGGAGTGGTGCTGCTGTTCCTCACATGCATTGTGAGGCTGTAATGCCCAGCCTTTTCAGCCAATGTTACTGCAACATTTCCAGACCAAAAGAAAACCTATGAATAATACTTTGAAATTAAGATAGATTTCAGAAAGATTTTTTATGCTTCATGTGATTCAGAACATAAAGTGTTCACAAAATTAAAGTCTATGACTCTTGTGAGCTTCAGTGGACCTGACATTTCAAGCTCTGAGATGAAGAACTTTCTTGGCAGTTTTCAGTTTATTGAGCAAAATGTGCTTTATTCCCTGGTATAGCCACGTTGGTAGACATTCAAGTGGGCTTGTTAGAACAAATTCTGGTATGATGGAGATAACATTCATCCAGATTCCAGTGAGATCAGGCTGAAAGTGCTACAGCTAGTTCAGTCCTGATCCAGCTGAACATCTAAGAGGGTTCTTGTCCTTAAGGCCTAGGAGCATGGATGTCGGTGACTTTTTCTGGTCATGTGAGGGCCCTGAATTTGGAATTCTCTAAGAAAATTGTGGAAAAGGATTTGTCTCAAGGCCAGACCATCTTTCTATTCCTTCTTGACATCTGGCCTACTGAAGTAAGAATCAGTGCTCTACCAAGATGACATCACTTATTAGGTCTTCCATATTTAACTGCAGTCACCCCCAGTTTTACATCTTTTTGTTGCACAAAAACTGACAACTTTGGCTGTTCATTTATCTTGACGTAAATGTGGACTTTACAGTATTACAGCTGTGAATATTGAAATAAACACACATATCACCCAGAGCCTTTAATTTTCTAGACCTTCAGACACCAGCCAGCAAGGTTGGTTTAGGTTTACATTATAGAGTAATGCCAGCCTGTTCTACTGAGAAAGGGAAATACAGGAAAAGCCATTTCTTTGAGGAATCTTAGCTGCAATGCTGATTTGCCATAAATATATTCAGTATTTCTACTGTATATTGCATCAGAACTTATACTATAAAACAAATCTTTGAGGAATGGTGTTTATATTACCTCTGTATCCATATGTACAAGAAGGATAATCTTGACTTACTGTTTCTCCAGCATTCTGACAGGCAAAAAGCAGGGTTACAAACACTACAAGATTATTTACACGGTAATACCCATTCTTTTTCTGTGTCTTTCGAAAGTCACCAACAACCAAATACTGTCATTCAGTATTGAGAGAAAAATAGCAAAGCCTTAGATCAAGGAAGTAGAAGCAGCAGCGGGTGTACTTCTCTGTCTCCTCACTCCCTGTCCTTTGGCTTTTATAGCCAACATGCCTGAATCACCTCCACTGCCTTTCCAGCACTGGAAGATGACTCCAAGCCAGGCTTGCCTACAGCCCTGGCACCAGAGCCCAGGGTGGCATTTGCCCTCGTTTTGTGCTCAAGCCACCACACTGCACTCACAGGCTCTCACAGGACCTCCCATCACTGAACCCACACGACTGCACCGAAATGCGGCACAGATGTGGCACTAGGAAAAAATTCACCAAACCCCTCTTCCTATAAAGAAAAACCATATACCTACTATCCTGGCAATACGGCTGTGCTGAAATAAGAGATAAAAGGCAAATGCAAGACAAAACTGGTTTAATGCGATGCCCCTAAAACAGCACCTGTGTCCTCTGAAGTGACACAAAAAAAACCCGGAGATGTTTTCAGAGGAAGCAGTTCCACTCACCTGGGAATGATTTTTCAATATTAAGAAGAGATGGAGACATAGAAATCAAGAGAGAAAATACAGAAATATCCAGAGGAACTTTGCTGTAAATCATTTAAACAGAAAGAAAAAGCTTTAAGAATTGGCATAGCTTTATCCCAAGGAAATGTGGAGGCTGTAAATACATTGACTGGAAAAATACCCTGAATAAATCTACTTTTCCTGCTATTCTGGCTTGCTGAGAGTGACAAATCACTTGATATAGCCCTTGTTCAATTTAATACACCTTGAAGAACCTAATAAAGTCTTTTAAGCAGAGGAGACGCTTTGAAACCTTTTCTTCAATTATAGGGGAGGATGCCCCTATTATGCTAAGGGATGAGCTGAACAAGTCTAATTTCTTCTTATGATTAAGGAAAATACATGGATATGTTGCTGCATTGAGAGGCTTAAAGTCTACTGTATATCACAATGGCAAATTTATTAGCAACACAATGTGATGCTCTCATTCACTCACAAAGAGAATGACATATACAAGCCAACAGCAATCCCAGACCTCAGAGGAATCACACACTACTTCAGCTTCCAGTTTAGCACAAATAAATTATTTTAATCTGTAATAAGTGCTGCAAAAATTTAAATAAGTGAACAATAAATACATAATAATAGACTAATTATTCTTTTTCTCTGCCAGTATTCTCAGTTATGATGGAACTTAATGAGGCTTTTAAAATAAAACAATGCTAAATACATACTACCATAAACGTCCTTGCAAAGACTAAAAATAAAGAGCAGTAAAGTCTATAGCAAAAAATGGGCCAGATACTGTCTTCTATTCCAACCTTTTATACAATCCTGTCCCTGTAGAAGGCTTGCCATCTGTGGAGGTAGGAATTCTTGTTCCCACATGATTCACTTAATCTGCTCTATAGGATTTCCTCAAACAGCCCTTTCCTTACACACCTCCACCCTCTGAGCTGTGCATCCTGTGCTCTCACTCTCATGAGAAGCAGCAGAGAATTTAATTTAGTGTTTCTTTGCTCCCTAACTCCTGATGAGAACAGGATTGACAACCCAATCAGGATTTTCCCCACTTTCCCCTGCCATCAACAATTCAATAAGTTACACTCTGAATGAAGGTCAGAATGGGCAAAGTTCCCACCCTACAGCTCACCCCAGCCAAGACTGGACTGTCTGGCCTGCTGCTGGTGTGCAGCTCTTTAGGGCTCTGTCACCCGTGTGCTCCTGTCCCCAGACAAGTGCAGTCCATCCGTTGGGTACTTTTATGGTATGCACACATACCACAATTTGAATTCTCTTATATAACATAGATCCTCAAACTAATCCATTTTACAATGGAAACGCCACTCGTGGACATCCTAACAGAATGCTCTATTTTTGCTGTGATTGCTTTGGAGGACACAAGTGGATACGGGAAATGGAATGAAATACAACCCTCAAAAAAGCAGTGAACTTCTAAAATCTTTAACCTTCCCTTAGGAAATAAATTTCTTTGAAAAACTTGTCAAGGCCACTGCTTTTTAAAACTCATTTTCCACTTCTGTATCCTTGAAACACTTTAAAAATGTTTACTTGATTAAAAACTGACCACTCAACCTTGTCAAATGCTTTTCCTGCATGTAAAGACAAAGGAATGCATTGAGCTAGTAAATTACAATAATCCCATAATCCTAAAAGCATGTTTACAGAGTTTTCATATTGCTAATTGCCAAGGGAGTTGGCATTTAATTACTTTCTACAATCTTCACACAATATTTCTCTTTTGTCCTAGCTTTTTAGAATATGCAGTTACTTTTTCTCTCAAATTACCTGAAAGACCCTAAATAACAAAAGAATTTTATTTGTCCACTGTGATGAAAGATTTTATTTATCTGCCACATGAAATTTAAATACAATTTTAATTTACTTTACATGTTGAGATTTTACATGAGTTTGCTCTTTGACAATCTTGTTATTTGTTTTCTTTCAAATTTATGCAAGATTAATAAATATATCTCTCACATTATTGGCAGCTTTCCAGATAATTTTATTAATTTTCATTCTTATACTCCAAAATAGCAGAAAGTTCACCTTTTCTTTCTTTCTATCTCCTTGGGCCTTTGCCCAAATTCATATTCAAACCGCATTAAAGCTAAGAAAGAACTGCTGGAATAAGACGTTAGAAATTAGGTCAAAATTCTTCAAGGTATAAATAAGCTGCCTGCACTAATATTGCTTCTCTGTTTACACATTTATTTCAAAATTAATGCTATGAAATATCTTTTCACATAAAATATGAGAAATAAGAGAAACTGTTTAAATGGCTGAAAGGAAAAATGAAGGCACAACACTATGTAAAAAGGTGTTCTCTGCACCATTTTGGAACATTTTATTCTGAAAAGCTGGAAAGTAAAGTAAAGTAAGTTTGTTTACTTTTAAAAGTAAACAAAGTAACTTTGCTGATGAAAAAGGACAGCATTTTATTTCCCAAAATATGCTTGTGATATTTAGTGAAAACAAACAAGCAAACAAACAAGCAAACAAATCACCTTTCAGTAAGGTCATACCAAGGAAACAAATCTGCTGTAAGGAACTAATTCCTTACAATCATGTTCTCTGTGTAAAGATTTTTATGATTTTACAAAGTGCTAAACATCTCAGCAAAATATTGGTACACAACTAGTAATTGTGCACATGCTCCTGCTACAAAGAGTATTTGTTTAATATTTTCAGATAAAAAAAGAAATATAGACACTTTAAAAATCTTAGCTATTTTGTTTTGTATAATGTTCCTAATTTTGAAATCAACTTGACTAAGAAATTCTTTAAAGACAAGAATTTCAGGCTAAAGAATTTTACTTCAACTCATAATACAAAATGGTTTTTTATTATTTTTTGGTTGTCTGTTTGTTCATTTTTTTGTTTCTTTGGAGGGGGTTGTTCTTTTGTTGTTTTTTGTTCTTTTGTTTGGTCACAGAGCTGCAAGTTCTGTTGTCTGCACAGCTCAACTGGCCACATGTTGCCTAAAGCAGTAGGGAAGCTTCAAGGAAAGCCAGCAGTGTCTCCAATTCAGAATACTTTGGGTTTGATCTGTAATGTACAGGGTACATCTTTGATTAAAAATCTCCATGGCAGCAGTTAGTAAGACTCCATCACCAGAGAATATGCATTATTCTCTTCAAAGTACCTTCAAAAACTGTAGAAGTTAAATTAAAATGAAATAATTTTTATTCCATAACTTAAACCTCAATTAATTTCAATAATGCATTCATGGTTTGGGGGTGAATGTTCACAATTAGCTATTAATCTAATTTGTGGGGTGTACATGTATAAACATTTAACCCAAAATTTTAATGGATTTTCTTTTAAGTATTTTTTCCAAATGACACTGGACAAAATTGGTAATCAAAACAGTATCCCTCCTTGCTATGATGTAATTTGGAAAAAAAAAATTATGCAACTGCCTTATCACTGAACACTGCAATGAACAATTCTCAGACAAATTTGAATTAAAATTCCTTTTAAACTTTAGTAACAGCCCTCTTGGCATGTTGAGCTTCAGCTGGCCAGTTCCTCAGTCCCGTGCAGTTCCTAGCACCTTTCCCTTGAAGGAAAGCAGAGTCATGGTGCATGATGGCAGTACCTGTGGCACTGATGAGACTTTCTGTCTCCAGGCATCAGGGATGAGGGGCACCTCTATGAGCAAATAATCTTTGATCGAGACATACCATTTTCATAAAGAGGAGGTGAGGGCTTCTTCTCCTGTGCATCTCTGCAGGGATGAGATGCTGCTGGGGCTGCCCCTGTGTTCACTGCCTCTCTCTTCACTGCAAGGATGGAAGAGAGATGAAGCCATCATCTTCCAGTATTTCCTTGTAAGTCTGATTTATTGATCCGTAATGATTTTCTGCTTCACAGGAACACAGAGCTGACAGCAATAACAGCTGTTGTTGTACCAGATCACCAGAGATTTACAGAGTTCCTTATTTCCAAGGAGCATTGCTGCAGTGTGGAGGTCATGGTCCTGACAGAGCCGGCACACAGTGTTATATGACTTTCATTGCTGTAAAACTTTGAATCTAAACAAATAAATGTGTCCAATGCAATACAGTTCTCTTTTATGTCCTGGGAAAGCCTGCAGTTTCCATGGTTACCAAGGGGCAGCCTAGTAGAGAAGCAATCCACTTTATCTTTCAACAGATTTTTTTGGGACTATCCTTCTGAAAAGTTGTACAGAATAAATCAGTTGTAACATATATCCATGTCTCTTGAATTTGCTGTTTATTTAGAAATTTATGCAAAAATCAATTGCACGATTTAAAACATATTAGTCAGGGCAACTTAGATATTCCTCTTTCAAAAACAGCATGTCTTATAATGTGCATAGTCTTTATTTACAAGGTTTACTGTATAGTTTCTATTGAATTTTTTAAAAAATGACTGTTATTTAATATTATTTTAAAATTATTTAAATAAAAACATACTTTTAGAAATATTTCTGTCCCCCGGGATCTATTTTCTCTGGAAGACAAACATAATTACAAGTTCCCCCCATTCTCTTTTTTCTTAGCTTTTATTGCTGGGCAAATGCCATAAGTTGTGTAACATACCTAAGCACTTTGAGTCCTAAGACTGGACTTTGGGCTCACTACCCCATGTCAGTTTAACAATCACGTTGAATCAGAATCTTACTATACCAATACCAACACAACAATAATGGTAATAATGATGATTCAGGATGTTCATTTTACAAACACCAGGTATTGGCATTAAATGTTGGCATCAAAGATTATCAACAGCATCCAAAATATAATTTCAAAATTTTGACATTGTTTCACTGTCGCATCTGATCTCTCCAGATTGTTTGGAAATCTCAGACTGGGTTTCAGTCACATGTAGGTCCCAGTTTTGACTTCCCAACATATATTTTCCTTTTCATATTTATTAGTTTTCTTTTTTCTCAGATGCCCATTTGAAAAATCCTTCTACTTCCTTAGAGAGCTCAGAGAACATCCCAGTTCTCAGAGAGTTGTTGAGGGGTTACCAGGACAGAAAACCTCAGATCCTACCTCAACCCCATCCTAGTTCTTACAATTCAGAGCAGGAGTGGTGACCCCCATCAGATGAGAGCTGGTCTCACTAGGTTAAGCAGTTTGTAGCAAGGCATCCTAGAACTCTGGGCCAACCAGGTAAATCTCACACAGTCCCTGACACCTTCCTCAACTCTCCCTAGAGGGGGGGCTGGGCCCTGCCCTCTGCATCACCATGTGCCACATTCAGCTGTCCAGCTTGGGGAAACCACCACCTGTGTCAAGTGCATGGAACTGGAAAAGGAATTAATATTGTGCAAGAACCCAAAGGTATATTTTCCATATGCAGCTGTCTATAGCCCTTAAAAAAACACATGCACAGATTCACACGGCTTGTGGTGACCACGTGTGGCTTTACTCTGCTGAGCCATGACCTAACACAGTAACCCTGCCTCAGTAAACACTTGGCCAGAAAGAGCGCAGTGAGCATCTTCCAGCAGCTCCTGTTGTAACAGTCCTTCCTCACTGTTGTTTCTGAATTCATTTAAATTTTTAAAATTTTTTCGTTTGAAGAAAGCCTCTAAAATAAAACAGAACTTGAGGAACTGCTCTGAAGAGCAGAATAGCATGAGACCATCACAGCTTACTGCAGGCTTAATGCAGCTGCACAGTCTTCATCTATTTTCTTGCTGTATTGTGTTCCAAATTAACATATCATTTGATGCCCTGTGTTTCCTCTGCTTTTCATGTTTCTCTCATATTGACTATCATAGACAATTTTCAAGCAGATCTGTTAGCTCACTTTTCTCTAATAAGAATGCTAAATTTTCATTTACTGTATATATTAATACTTCTGTATGCTCATGTAATTTTTGCTTTCCTCTCTAAAAGTAAGAAAAGCTCTGAGATTGGTATAATCTTCACATTTAATTAATGAGATTTCTATTCCCTGGATAAGCTTCTCTGGCATATCTGCAGTTGATGCAAACTACCCTCACACTGAGTAGACATTATCGTTAGTGTACTAAGTGATCAAATACTATTTTAATAATAGTACTAATAATCATTACACTGTTTGCTGCCTACACAAACACGGGTATACATAAGAATGTATTCAGTGTTCCTAAGTCTTTAATACTGCCCAAAAGATATCTTCTTCATTGCCTCTGAGAATTATTAGCTTTATCTGGTTTATCTTCATTATAATGGTCACTTATAGCTCAACCAAGAACACCTTTACTCAGATGCTCTGATGGCTACTTTTGAGCTGTGAATCCAACTAGGTGGAGAATACAAAGCTTGATTTTAAAGAAATCAAACTACTAGTTAGTATTTAGTTGGAAGAATTTTGTTGCCACTGTTTATTTCGTGGAAGCAAGTCCTTAATTTTAAAACAATGGTGAACACCAAATAACACAGTAAAAATTAAACTAAGCAATATGCTCACAGTCTTAAATGCCAAAATTTCTATTATCTCATTTTGAGTGCTCAGGTATGTGAAACTGCTCTGAATCTTTTTCAGCCACTTTGAAATATCACCATTCCCTTCTTCTTACCAGGAAAGCAGCTGAATGAACTGCCAGGTAAACTCTCCAACCAAAGGGTATTTCCAGCATGTCTGGCAACATAACACATACTGCTTCATATCAGGATGTTCACTTCTTTCATTTTCTTTAGAAAACACAGAATGTACACAGCACTGAGATCTGCAGAATATCAATTGCTTTCTGATCACTGAAGAAGGCTACTATACTTCCTTTTTTCCTGGAGTTTGTCACTTTTCAAATCAAGACTAATTTCAAGAGATAATGAACTGTTACTTATTAGAAGAGCCTCAAATGAGTGTCTTTTGTTTGTGTCCAAGGCACCTCCAAAATTATATAAGCATTCATCTGCAAGGCTTGAAATTCATTGCATGTGTTGCTTTCCAAGCAGTTAATTTGAAGATATAAATGTTAGAGTTTAGATTTGGTACAACTCCCAGTCTGTGATCCACAGAAGAAAAAGTAAATTGCACCTTCAAACTATAGAGGACAGCATCTATTTTTTCCTTTTAATGAATAATATTTAATATTATCGGTGGGAATATAATTAACGGTCAAGCTATGGCCCCTCTGGTATATTAGCCTATAAAATCATTTATGTATAGACTTATGTATTTAGATCTATGTAAGGATTTCAGGGTAAAATATTTCTCTGCTGACAGACAAAGCACTAAAAAGAGACATTATCCTCCCTTCAGACAGGGATCCTCCCTTCAGCAATTGAAACCAACCCTTTTGAAGTTAACTATGCTCACAGCTTTTCATTAGCAATTTGTTACAAATAAAGTCCCAATAGAACAGAGTCTCTCAAAGATTTCTCAAAATGCCCTGTAAAATCTGAGATGGGACAAACTCTGATAATTCTACTTTAAATATCTAGAGCAAAGGGAGCACAATTGCCAAGTACTTTATGAAAATTTTTGTGAGATTTACCCAATAGCCTCTCAAATTAAAAAACAGTACTTTATTCTGCTGAGTTTAAGAGGAAACCTGGAGAAAAGGAGCCTAGGGGGTGATCTTATCAATGTGTACTGATACCTGTTGGAAGGGAATTAAGGTAAGGAAGCTGGAATCTGCTCAGTAGTGCCCAGTGCCATCTCCCTCTGTAGAGATATTCAAAACCAAGTGAGGCACAGTCCTGGGCAACCTAATTTAGCTGACTCTGCCCAAGCAGGTGGGGATGGACTAGACAATCTCAGGAGGTCCCTTCCAACCTCTACCACTCTGTGATTTTTTGAAACCAATCTTTGGAATAAGCATCGTGTCCTAAGCAACTTCTCCTTATTCTGTTCTAATCATTATTCAGGTTGTGAAGTAAACCCTAAAACCATAAAAGAAAAGTGTGGGAGACTTAATTAATATAAGGAATTTCGTTATCATTTTAAAAAAATTTTGTTTCTGGCAGCTTATGATAACATCTTTAAAATATTCTGTATTAAAGAGAACATATTATTAGCCCAATACCAATTTCAATATTTGCATCTGATTATCAAATATATCTTTGCTTTAATACTTCGTTGATTTATGTCTTTTAATGATGAGTTTGTTTGATCTGTAAGCTCACATTTCATTATAGTTAAAATGATACTGTGAATTAAAATTTTTAAGATGATTCCACTCTTTTACAGGAAGATAGATTCCACAATTCTTTCTCATTTTATGACTAAGAGCTACTTATTCAACGAGAATTTTTTTTGTAGATCCTAGACATTAATATACAGTGTGTTTACCTCTCCTCTGAACTAAGGAGGTTTCATTTTTAAATCTCTAACTCTACAAAAGAGAAGATTCCTTTAACCTTAAACCTTAAAAGGTTTGTACAACTGCCCATTTCCCAGTTTTCCTGTTTACTTGTCCAGCTGATGCTGATGGATGTGCTGTCCCAGGTCAGGCTGTTGTTTCTGTTGCAATGATCTCTCTCTGTCTTTGCTACTGACAGTTGTAAAGTATTTCCATATTATAACTTACTGTACTGCTAATACAGTTGCTAATGTAACTTTAATGTTCCAAGATTTTGATTTATGGCTCCACATTGCATTATTCTTGCCTCTCCTTGTAAATGATATTTTTTGCTCCTAAGATAACAGATGTTCATAGAGAATATTTCTTTATTTGATTGCTTTAGTAAGCACCATTTTTGCCAGTGTATCAGATGGTAACAGGATAAGCATGTACCAGAACTGGCCTTAGCCTGGCAGAAGTGTTATTAATCAGGTCCACATACAATAACTGTTTTTAAAGACCAGTGATCTGAAGCTGCCTATAGCCTTGAATCAGTCCCTCAAGGATAGATTCTTGAATTATTGCTCCTTGGGGTCATATATTAGTGATGCTGATTTGAGCTTTTTTAACTCAGGTCCCAAGTGTCATCTATCTGTACAAGAAACTGTAATTTATGGGTTCATGAATACCTTCAAATGACTTTGATCTTTTCCTCTCAGTATTGTTTTCAGAACTTTTGAGATTAGCTTAAAATTAATCCGGTAGCTATAATGTCACAAAAACAGAGAGACTCAGTTTATCTCTGAAGAGCAATGCTTGGGTGCAGTGGCAGATAGCACTTGTTTTGAAGGGCCTTGCCCTGAGGCTGCTCTGTATTCCGAGTGCTAGGAGGATGTGTCTAAATGAAATCAATCTTTGACACTTGAACTTAGGTCTTGTGCTGTGTTATGGCAGGAGTACTCTGCAGCGCTCAGATCTCCTGTTTCTCTCTGGCTCTGCAGTACATTGCTCATTGCACAGCCCTGCAACCCAGCGGGAGAATTTCATTTATCCACTGGAGGAGTCTGGGCAGCACATCCCACTGTGGAGCACGCAGGAGGCTGAGTACCCCAGCAGTGATCACACTTTGCCTGCAAAGAGCACTCTGTCCTCATTAGTACAAAGGCTTTCAAGTGTTTCCAAATGCTTCTGTGATTTGAGATAGAGATATCCTGACACTTGAAGATACTTTCCAGATCTGAATGCTACTTGCTGATACCACATAAGAAAAGGATAGGCCAGTGCTTCTTTTAATAAACCAGGTAGATCATATTCTCAGTGTACTCATCTGATGGGAGATATCCAGAGTTTGTTTAAAGCTGATTACTGCAGTGGAAAAAATAAACAAACTGCAGTGGATAAAAATAAAGAAGGAAATCCTGCTGGTGAACTTGATACAATTCACATTAGGTTTTGAATTAATTATTTTCCAGGAATGCCTACAAGCAAACTGGCAGTTTGTCTGTAGTTGATTGACTGATATATTAGTTGATAACAACAGCATGAATGATAATAGTCCAATGACAGTTGCAGGTTGTAATATTTTATTATTTAGAAACATTTTGTACATATTCATATTTCATATTTTTGAAAGAGAAGCAGGTGTAGCAGAAATTCATTGTAGTAGAGGAAATAGGAGTTGAACTGTTAGCACTGAGTTAACAAATGCACACAGAAATACACACCCTCCCCCTTTGAAAAGGCTTTGTCTGTGATTAGAAATAAAATTTAGATGCAGTTCTGTGATACTTGGTCCATGCACTCACAGAGCCTGAAATAGCTGCCTAGAGATTTGTCCAGGTAGACAGAGTCTAAGACTCAGCTGAACTCAACTCAATTTTCAAGGTAGTGTGAGCACTTGGAGGTAAATGAGTTGTGTTGACTTCAAAGGACAGGCACACAGCTAAAGCACCGTGCTGTACTTTGCAACCATGAAGTTTCAAATTGCTTTATCTTTCACTGCACAACCATATCATTTTTCATTATATTTCTGTGCATTCCTTTCATGAGAATTATTACATTATCAACCAGAGCAGAAAAATGAGACATAGGACTTACAGTTTTCTGCAGAAGAAGTGCCAGATATAATAGTTTTCTCTTTATCATATTCCCTTTCTTAGGCAGCCTGCCAGCTATTGTCTTTGAACAAACAAAGCTCTGGAAAGGTTTCAGAACCTGAATATGTCTTTTTCAAGCAACTTTGTTCATTTAAACTCTTTCTGAACATTATCTATTACATTAACAAAAATGCACTTTCAGATGTTCTTCTGAGCATCCCATTAGGCTGTACCTGATAACTAGGTACTTGGTAAATGATCTAATTTTTCCTGTATTCATAAGGATACTAGTCCTTTAAGCATGATGTAAGGCCTATATCACAGCTCCCCAGTGAAAAAAGTAGCTTAAAACAGACTTCTTCTCCTTCTCATTGGCCATTTTAATCTTCTTGGTTGGGGGAGATTACTGCAGCCACACACAACAGGCTACTTTTGCTCCACTGAAATATTTTTAGGAGGTGAGGTTCTCATTACTATCTGTTATACTTGTTTTTATTTATTAGATGTAGTAATTAATGAATTATCTATTTATCTATCTATTATCCTATTCCTTAATAGGATCAGTTTTTCATTTATCTATTTAATGGAAGGAAACAAAGGCTCTAGTAACACAGTAAAGCATCCTGTTAGAGATTTAGATACCTGGTTGCAGCAAAGCACACAATGCTCTAGGCAGGATGGTTTTTGGATCGGTTAAAATGCAGATGACTAGCAAAATATTCCCAAACAGCACCTAAAATCCTTGGCCTCCCCACTTTTTGTTTTCTCTGAGGCATCTGAGTCTGTTCTTTGTCCACACAAAGCGGTTCTGAATACAGCAACACATTTTGTTGAAAGCACCCCAGACCTTCAGCAGCTGAAGCCCTGATGTGAATGAGAAGGGGAATGCACGGCTCTCCACACCAGGTGCAAAGATTTCCTGGTAAAGCAGCTGGATCGATCCTTCCCTTGATTGTGGAGCTGGAGAGATCGCTGCAGTTCCTGTGCTGATAGGCAGCAGAGGGAGAAGATGGTGAGGGGGGGAAAAGCTCTCTTTTAATGTTTTTTTTCCAGATGATTAACTAACTCTAGCTGAATCTGATAAAGCTGCATACATTCACAGCTGTTCAGGAATGCTTCAGTGTGGAGTCTGAAAGAACCCTTAGATGAGGCTGGTCTGAAACTTATGTAGGTTTTCCAACCTGCATCATCAGATTCTTTTACATTTCAGTTGGTCTATAGGGGACAATGTCACTTCCAGAGTGTGTCTTGAATTGTGAAAATTGTTCTGTGCAGAAGAATTTTCTTTAAGAATATGTAAAGCAAAATTCAGGAATTATTTAAAATAAGTTTTTAAATAATAGCTTACACTGAATCATCTATTTCAAAGATGTGGTGTATTTTCATTTACAGCAATTGCTAGAGATCATTTGGAATAACATGAAAATACTTAGTTCTTGTTTTGGAACATGAGAGATGTTACTTAAAGTGCTTGTTCTGAGAAAATATTTCTTGGTGAGCTGGATTTAAAACAAGAACACTGAGAAAAGCAATGCTCAGGTAAGGAATTACTTATCAGGCAGATGTTCTGAACCAGTTAGGCACAACTTGTTCCTCTGTGAATGCTTTTTATGTGTCTGTTGGGTTTGCATGGCAAGGTTTTGCACTGGGTGGTTACAGGGGTGGCTTCTGTGAGAAGCTGCCAGAAGCTTCCCCCTCATGCTACAGAGCCAATGCCAGCTGGTTCTGAGACAGAACCATCACAGACCGAGGCCAAAGCCTTCAGTGATGGTTGTAGCACCCCTGGAACAACAGACTTAAGAAACAGAGGAGAAGTAGCAGCAGAAGCTGGAGAGAGGAGTGAGAATATGTGAGATATGTGAGATGTCTGCCCTGCAGACATCAAGATCATGAATGAAGAGGGGCAGGAGGTGCTCCAGGCACTGGAGCTGAGATTCCCCCACAGCCCATTGTGCAGCCCACAGTGAGGCAGCCGTGCCCCTGCAGCCCATGGAAGACCATGGTGGAGCAGAGATCCACCTGCAGCCCATGGAGGATCCCATGCTGGAGCAAGTGGATGTCTGAAGGCAGCTGTTTCCCCATGGAAACAACATGTGATGAACTGACTGCAGCCCCCATTCCCTGCACCCCCATTCCCCCTGCACCACTGCTGGGAGCAGGCAGAGAAGTCAGGAGTGATGTCAAGTCTGTGAAAGTGAGTGATCTCTTCCTGCCCTTATCTCAAGCAACGAGATTTTTCTTGTATTTTCTCCCTCCTGTCCGTCTGAGGAGGGCAGGGACAGAGTGGCTTTGGTCAGCACCAGGCATCCAGTCAGGGTCAATCCACCACAGTGTTACTTCACAGTGCCATGATTTGAATATCAGGCAAACAGATGTTTTACAGCCAGTATTGTGAAAGATCTTTAACTGAATTTGAGGCCCTAACACCCTATTTTGATAATTTCAGTGATTCATGGGTTACTCACGTATTTGCACTTGAAAGCATTGTTTCTAATTAGTCAGGGATATAAAAATTAGATCATGTAGGTAAAAGTAATATTAATATTTAAACCCTTTAAGTGGACACTTTATTCTATACTTGAACAAAGGTTTTTTAACAAGGAGAAATCTTTTTTTGTGATCATGTATTTTAATCTAAGATATTTCATTATTATAAACCACATTAAGTTCTTTTTTATTTTCGCATTCTTCTACTTTTGAGAGATCATTTTGTTTTCTCTACATCACCCCTGATTTTGGAACCTTAGGCTGATAATTACCTTCAGAGTATGCTTACCCTGCTACTGAGTGACATAATCAAGCATTTCATAGTTATTTTCTCTTAACGTGTTTACAGGCTTCACTACCCCTTATTTTTATCCTTTTAGTTGATGATTCTTAGCACAAAGAAGACTCAAGTGGCATGAAATATTTCCAGAAATTCTGGCTAAAAAGAACAACACTTCAGTTATTCTGGTCTGAGTAGCAAAAAGTGTAATTTTCTTCACATATCAACTTCATATGGAGCAAAACAACACACCTGGGCAGCAGGAGATGAGGCATCGTTAGGAAATAATTTCACAACAAGAAGCACAGATAAAAGACAGTTGCTGTTCTTTAA
Organism: Prinia subflava; assembly: GCF_021018805.1. NCBI lineage: Eukaryota > Metazoa > Chordata > Aves > Passeriformes > Cisticolidae > Prinia > Prinia subflava. The sequence continues at coordinate 36,114,047 of NC_086249.1, forward strand.
CAGGGCAAATTTCATATTCACCTTTACCAAAGCAGGTCAGGACTAAGAAGAGCACAGGACTATATTTTTAATCTTAAATACTTACTAGTATTCTTTAAGAATATTTTAGAATGCATCCTAAAATTACATTGGACACATTCAGTTGGCCAGCAGAATAATGTGCCTGTGATCACCACAGAAGAAAACACTATCTAGTAATCGACCTGAAAGTATTGTTTTTGTCTTTGTGTAGTATTCACCTGAAAACTAGATCCATTAATGCGGAGGTTATTCAATGTTATTACATTTTTCTTCAGTGGTTGGTAGTTATATGGCCATTTCTAGTAATTTCTAACAGGTAGGGCTGCCTCTGTTACGCAGGTCTGCTAGTCAGCAAGATGCTAAGGCTGCAGTCTCAGGAAAAGCAGTGTCTGCATGTGTGACCTTGGCAGGTTATTCAATTGCCACCCACTCAGCATCAATCAGTCCCCCTGGAAAATTGATCGAATAACAGTCTCACAGAAAATCACATTTTGTAAGCATTGAATTTTCATGGGTAAAATTACAGTATTTTTAGGAAGTAGCAAAATATTTCATTTCAATTTTGCTGATAGTCCCTGTGCTTACAACCAGAATTTTATTTTTGTATATATATAAACATATATAAGTGATGGGTCCTCTAAGAGAGGAATTTAGCTCTAAGACCCGGGGTATGTCTATGCAAGTACCTAATTTTGCACTAAAGGAGTAGATCAGTAGACCAAAAGAGGTACTGCTGAGCCCCATAATCCCATATAACCCATGGTTTATGGATTATCAGGGTAGATACAGTCTGGTCTCCTGGACTGAACATGGTTATGAAACATGCAGCTTCAAGCTGTTCAAAGAGCTGTTTGAAGAGTTTGAAACTTCTTGCTTTCATATACCTGTGATCATTTGTGATTGCAGAGCATATGATGTGCCCTGGATGGGAGGTTCCCATTGAGTTTCCACCAAAACATATCCAGTTCCCAACCCCAGAACTTCTTTGTAGGTTCTGACATGTGGGAAAGGAGGATATTCAGGACTCCCCTACAAGCTCACACTTTTGTTCCAACCTGAAGCCCTAATGGAGATGAAGCCACCTCATCTGAGTGGGATGAAGGCCACTGGCAGCGCCTGCCGTAGATTTTAAAGTAACAGAGAGACACTTCATTGGGTTATTACTCAGTATGCCAGTACTATGTTTGGCATTATGCCAAATCTTGTAAATCTTGAAAGTGTGAAAGATGCAATAGTCAAGAAATATGCTAGCAATACCAGTGAATCAAAGGTGAAGGGGGAAAATTAATCTGATCACTGAGAAACATTTCACAGACTGCGATATTTTTGTTGAAATGCTTTTCAATTTCTTGCATACAGAGTGCTACAAAGGAGGAGTGCTTGGTCCACAGGCAGGGAAAGGAGTCTGGTAAGAAAACTTCTCACATTTAACTTCTACCATTTTTCTTTCTTGTGATGGCAGGCAAGCACATACATGAACCCTATGCCCCTCCTCTGCTCCTCCATCCTTCCTTCCACCACTTCTCAGCAAACACATAAGGAGCCCAAGGCTGACCTTCTGCTGGGACAGATATTGAGACCCTCAATAACCAACATAGCTATTCCTCATGGAATAGCTGTTCCATGGCTTGAAACATCAGACAATATAAGACTATTTCTTTTGAACTGAGACTGAAAGGTTTGTTAAAAGGAATAATTTGTTTTCTGCTTTTTAAGATGTATTTTACGAGTTATATTAATGTTTACCACTGTTATGGTTTCCACAAAAGACTGCCAGGACAGTCACTATAACAGATTATGTGATATAACCTTAATGAAAATAAAGTTGTCAAAGGGAAAGGAGATTGGAGTTGAAGCTTCAGGGGCAGTTTTCTTCATGTATTTACAGAGCAGGACTGACTGCATACCTTATTTTTGCCCCTGAATCTACTATGCTTAAGGAAAATACATATATTTGCATTGTAAATTACTATTCATTGAGGTGAGGTACTATTCCAGTACTTCATATTAGTTTTTCAGAGCAAAATACCAAAAGGACTGAAATACTTATTCCATTGATTGCTGGTTTTCTTTCTTTTCATGGTTATTTCATAAAAAAAAAAAAAAAAAAAGTGATAGCCGCATTCTTAAAGAGTAAAAAATGAGTAAAATTGGAAGGGTTTTTTATCCCTAAAAATTTTTTGAATTAATAACATGAGAATCTTGGAGATACTTCCATGGTACTGGACAACCAAGACAATAACATTTGTTTCAGCTGTATACAAGAATCTAGAATTTTAGATCACAAAATAAAGAAGAAGACCAAGTTATACTGGCACCAAACTTCTTGCTCCTGTGCAGACACAGGAAAGAGAGGGACACTGCTTGAATTTAATGCTGTTCATGAGGCTACTTGCAGGTATCAGAATTTAAATTTTCAACCACAATAAATTGTCAGACCTTACTGATTTCACAGGCATTAGAGATAATCTCAGATTTGTCACTCCGAGTGTTTGAGTATCACATTCTTTACAGAGCTTTCTCTTTCTCTTAAAAATAGAGGCACTAATTACCATTAAATACTGTTTTGTTGGCAAAAAAGATCAGTTACCTCTGAGGAGATTTTGTCTTCCATCCTGAAGTTCCCCACTGGACTTGGACCATCTCTCTGTACTGTCAGTAGCGAAATGCGGTTCAGTGACTGGATAGTAATAATTTGGTATTACTTAGGTTTGTTGAGCATCCCAGCTACAAATCCACTGAGACAGAGGACATCACACCCCACGTGCCTAAGAAAAAGGATCAGGCCACCAGAAATAACTTTCCGCTTAAAGCTGCTTTGCTATCAAGTTTCCCTGTCAAGGTATGTTGTGTCATTTGGAACTGCTGAGTCAAGAATTGTGCTTATTTGTGCAGATGACAAGTTACCAAACTTACCCTGTCTGTCAGCTATTGGTGGCTTGGCATGACTGGGCATTTGAAGGTCAGATGAGCCACCCAGAGCTGACCTCTCTAATACCAAAGATACATAGGTCAGTGCTGTATTTTTCTTGCCATCCTCTCTTCCCTGTAATAGTTGCTACAGACTACTGCACTCAGTATAACACTACAATTAGTTTTAAGGAGAGTTTGGGGTTTGTACTTTGGTTACATTCAAGGCAATGAGAGTTTTCCTCCTCTTAATCTGAATAAGTGAATCAATGGTGGCTGTGCAGTGCAGGACCATAGTGAGCTTCTTGCCAAAGGAAGTAGGGCCTCAGAAGTTGTTCTGGTGCTGCTGAGCAATTGCTGAATATTTACATTGATCTGGGAATGTGGCCTCTTTGTGAAGAGGGTAGATTTTAATAGGAAGATATGTCTGGTTGCCCTATACCTATGGAACAGTCCCTTGCATCCCTCTGCCAAAGCTTCGTCTGTGTGTGGGTAAAATAGAGCAGGACCACAGCCACAGCCTTGACTGACATCTGGACTTTGAGGAGGGTGAAGAGGAGCACACAGGTGGGACCCCCACACCTTGCTTCTGGGAGCAGGGTGAGATCCCTGACTCCAGGCTTGCCCTGTCTGGGGCAGAAGCACAGTGCCTACCTCTCCCACTTGCTGTGAGATGCAAAAGCTCCAAACAACCCCGGTCCAAGCAAAGCCAAGCCCCAGGCTTCAGCTGCAGCTGGAGGAGATGCCTTGAGAAGGTTGGCCTGGAACAGAGACTAGACAGAGCAAAGACAAAAAAGTAGGTATTTATTAGAAGGCCCTAAAGGATACACCTTGGGCCGTACAAGAGCCTGACCAGGGCTATATCCAAGATGGCCCCAAAATGGTCACAAAAAATGGATGGCCAGTCATGAGATTTCACACTTTTATAAGTTTTGTTCCATTTGCATGTTGGGGTTAATTATAGCTTCAGGTTATGAAGTTCCATCCTCCTTGTTCTCTCCACTCAGCCCTCCGTTGTTTGTGAATTTTTGGGCCTAAGACTTGAAATAGTTGCCCTTGGTCTCAAGCTGGAAAAGGATTTGTTTTGTCTACCTACTCTGTGAAGAGACTTGACTAACACTTAGTATGAGGCTCGGAACTACACACCTAGGCAGCACAGAATCTGAAGAATATGAAAGCTAAAGTTTAAGGCAACAGAGGCAGAAGGATATCAGTGAGGGATAAGGGACTGGTTGTGTCAGGATCACTCAGCCATGCATGGAGCATGCCAGTGCCACCGAGAGTGATGCAGACCTTTCAGGGGAGGGTCTGTTAAAAGGAATCAGAGTTGTCATGGCACTACAGGACAGACAAAGCAGAGACACCCACTCCTCTCATGTGTCACAGGAGCAGGCTGCTTCACCAAGCAGACTGAAGGTGTTAGGAGTGTACTCAGAAAATACATCCAACATCTTGTGAATGACAGGACATCTCCCAAAGGCAGCACAGGGCAGTTTTCCTGTATGTCATATTCACATAATGCAAAAAACCCCAGAACTGCACGTGAAATGTATATCTCTGCTTGTGCATAAATTGTTAGTTTTTAATGAAATAACCATTTCACTCCTGAGTTTGGGTCTCAGACAAGATGGAAGTTGTTGAACTACTGTCTTCTCTTCTGCCTCACTCTTACTCTATGCCGATAGATGCAGGGTCAGTAACCCCAAGTGTAGAGATTTGTTCCTGCTATAAGGGAGATACTTTAGCACCTCCTGCACATGTGTTGGCAGAATAGTCATCTGTGCCCAGTATATGCAGAGACAGCAAGGCTTCCCTTTATGTAAACAGTTTTGGTGGTTAATCACTTTATATATAACATTATATAACATTGAGAGTATGTCAGATGCTCACTTTCTAATTTATATATGGTTAATTGTTTTTTAGGAAAAGTCTATTTAGTGTTTATCCATCTGTCAGAACCATCAAGGTATATATACCCTGAGAGAAATACCGAGAAAATTCTTCTTAAAAAACATTTTAAAAATTTGGTTTACTGCCAGTGTTTACGTATGAAACAGAAGTAAAAAATATTGCCAATATTGAAAGAGACAGTACATTTGCAGCAGGTTCCCCAGGAATAATCCAGAATGTAGAATCATGAAGCAGTATCTAATTTTACAAGATGCCTCAAGCTTGTTTGATGGAACAGTCTTATAATTTTTAGTGCAAATCTCCAAAAGATTTATTAGACAGCTTTGATATTTTCATTTCTTGATTGTAAAATATGATAATTTTTACTAATTTGTAATTTTAAAAAAATTCACAAGTTTTAGATAAACCAGCAAGTGAAAAGGTTACAAGCTGATACTTTGTAATTTTTGTATTAAAACAAAAGTGTCAAATGGTAAATAAGGAACATGTGGAGTGAACGTACACTGATCGTAAGTACATATGGAAAGCTGCTTCTGAAAAAATTGACTTTTTTACAATTGAAAATGTAGAAGGTATAAATTAGTAGTTCTGCATTGTATACAAAATGAGCCAACTACAAAAGATTTGTATTACATGACTGACACTTTTTATACCCTTGAAAAGAATTTCAGAAATATCTAAATGACTTACATGAAGTCACTGGTAATTAACCTTCATCATTTCTTGCATGCTTTTGAAAATAGTGAAGGATTCAGGCTAGAATTTTTATGAGCTTAGAACACATTCCTGGAGCTAGATTTTCAGAAGAGGTTAACAATCAACTCCCACTGAAATGCTAGAATAAACAACCATATATCAAGAGTTCAAGAGGACAGCAAGTCAAGCTCTGCTAGAGCCTTCAAAGGTTATTTGAAACAGTGGCGAGTATTTCTCAAACAGTTTAATTAAAATAAAGCAAGGAAAAAGAAATTTGTTGAGAAGGTCAAGATTAAAGATAATCTTGAAAGGTCCTCAAAACTAAATGAACACTTGCTTCACTTGTCAGTACAATTAATGATGTTGAATTTGGGGGCAAAGCAGGACCCTAATGGGAATGGAAATTATCTCAACCTATGTGGAAATGAAACTCCAAGACACTAGTGAATTTTGACCAAAGCTTTGTTAGAGCTGCTATATCAACTTGCAGATTCTGCAGTCAGGTTCTTCCAACATTGTATTGCTCACCGTGTTCAACAAATGTTTTCTATGTTTAAAAAAAAATGGAAAAGCAGGACATTGATAGTTTCCTCTGATTTGTTTAGTTGCACTTGAAAAACAATAACTTTGCCTTTACTGCAGATGTTAATGCTGTTATAGAGAACAATTCTGAGGAAGGATTATACAGATGGCATGGTCACATGTGAAGCAACTTTTCTTCACATCCTTCTGAAATAAACATCTCCCATGCTACTGACCAAAATTAGAAATACTGATAGTGTTAACCGTGTAGCCCAGTGTTTTATATCCATTTTCTGAAGAGTGTTGTCCCAGGTGCCTGGAGCATAGTAAAGGTACTGCCCATACTTAAGAAGACAGACATATGAGACCTGGGCCACTGCAGGATAAACTTTCCAGAAAGGGTAACATGAACAAAATATTTTTTCATGTTTAGAATTGAATTAAAGAACTTTATGAAGGGAATCTCTGTATCCTGTGTGCCTGCAAGGGCAGAGAACTGTCTACCATGACTAAGGAAATCATACCTTTGGTGCTAAGCTCTTCTGAATGTCAGTGAACATGGGAATGAGGGTTGCTGGTTGCTGAAATATCTAGAAAATCTATTCCAGCTGAGTTGCTGAGCTGATTTTAAAAAGCAGCCTGCAATTTTAAAATGAAAGCCTGTATGTACTTTGATACTGAGGTAAGATCAGACAAAAGTGACAGGAAAAAGCATAAAACCTCCTGTGTATGAAGCTCAGGATTTCTGTTTGGATTTGCCATCCTAAGGACTGCTTCTCATTCAGACTTGGGAACAGAAACAGATTATCATGCCATTGCTGTAATGTCACTATCAGATGGCTAGCCTGTGATCTGCTTTTGCAGAAGTTCATATCAGCAGAAAACTTCAGATTCTTAAGTCTCTGGGAAATGAATCATATAATTCAGGGATAATAAAAAATCTCCATCATTATGGGCAACTCCTCTCTGCTTCCCATACCTGTTGCCCCCCAAAAAGTCCATGTGTCCTTCATGGCATATGGCTACTATGTGAAGAAATGAGATTAATTTGAATTACTAGATAATAAAATATTTTCCATGTTCAGAATCAAAGTTGGTGTTGTGGTCTCTCTCTGATGATGGTGGGTTTTTGTTTGTGTGGGGTTTTTTTTGTTTTCGTTTTTGTTTGGTTGGTTTTTTTATTCGAAAACCAGGACAATGTAGGGAAGATGGGAGTTAAGGGAGTTGGAAAGCTGAGGATACATCTTGGATAATAAGTCTGTGCTAGAAGTAGATGAGAGATGCAGCCAAAATATTTAGGATACATAAAAACACAGGAAAAATTGGGAATCTACAGAAGACACCATCACTAAAGACATGAATCATAGTGTTAATCACACAGAAACCTGTGTTCTTTAATCCTCTTTGTACTGTTCTGCCCTTTAGACTACAAATTCTCCAGGGCAGGACTTTGTCTTTTTAGCGCTGCAGTCAGATTTTTTCAGTCTTTTTTGAATGTATACGAAATGGGGCAAAATAGCAGGAAACTTCATACTTGCCAAATAAATAGCACAGACAACAGTTCTTTTATTATGACTTCATGATGTATGAGATCTTTCAATACTATTAAGGGATATACACTAATAACAGGTTTCTTCTAACATAACATTGTGTACAATGAATTTGACAACAACTTTTATTCCAGCATTGATTTCATCTAATAACCAGACAGCATCAGACAATAGAGCCTTTGTTGCATGAGTGAACAATTTAAAAAGAGTTAACAGCATATTCTCCTGAGGTTTATTGGAAATGAAAAAAATAAGTATCTGTAATTTGTAAATTGGATAACTTTCTAGATTAAGATTTGACATTGAAGACTTTGTATCTGCATTATATTGCTATTTCATATTAGCAGTCAAAACAAAAGTTCCTGTACTTATCTGGCCTTCTGAGAAAACCTTGTGCTCTGCATGTTGATGTTTTTCTATATGAAATCCTGACTAGGTCTGGTAGCTGAAGTGCTAAGCTAATCTCCCTTTTTCTGCAGAGATAATAACACGCTAATAGAAACTCCTGACAAGTGACTTGTATTATTTAGCAATTAGCAACTGCCACTGTAATAGAATTGAAACATCAGCAAGGACAAAATGTGAAAAACGGCACTTTTTTTCTCCCTGGAACTGTTGTTCTGTTGGAGTGTTGTGCTTCTGTGAAGTAAAACCTTTGCAGGGTTGATTTAATGAAGACATTTTGAAGCACACAAATGTATTATCTTTCCTCATCAGTAGCTTCAGATAGTCATGGGACGACTGAATTTTTCCAAATTCTGCGTTGTTTAAGAAATACAACAAAGAAGACCATAAATCTAACTTCGTGGCATAGAAAGCACTATTTAGTTGCAAACTGTCTTTGTTTTGCTCAGCATGGAAATTCATCAGCTTTCTCCCTTTTTCAGGCATGTTATTTTCAATTAACTAGTACAAATGAAAGGGGGCATGAGCACAGCACAAGAACACAATTCAAATAATGCATTGCCCTCACAAGCTCATCTCACTTCCCAGAGCATTTTTTTTGTGCTGAAAGAAGCATAACACACCATCAGGTACTTGACAGGAAGAACAGAGACATCATGGAGAAGCTTCTACTTCAGCCAGTCACACGGAGAGGAGAAGCTGCTGCCTCCCAGCAGCTTTGTGATGCTTTGGGATGGGTGAGGACCACCAGATGCAAAGGGCACACAGCTGCACCACTGCACCAGAGTGCACCAAGCCCAGCAGGAACACTGGGTCAGCTCAACATAATGTGATAAAAGTCTTGCATCTCTTCTTTTTAAATTGTCCAGTTAAATACATATGCCTTTTCTCAAATAACAATACAGAATCTGGTCTCTATTGCTTATGTCAGCAAAACAAATGGGATCTTTCTCCCTATGACTACTTAAGTAATGGCAGTTCAGTTCAACAGCTCCCTTCAAAAAGATTTAGCCTTCTGACCAAGAACAGAAAAAATCCTGTTAAACTCTCAATGCACTTTTATCCTGATCCAACTGATTTACAAGTTTTTTGTAAAATTTGCCACTGTTTATGTATCTTAGACCTTACTTTATATATTTCTTAGTAAAGGCATTTAGCCTTTTGCTGATCAGTGTGTTTTAAACTGGCTGCAGACTTTTGCAAGTCAAACATCTTTCTTTCTCCTACTTGGAAGGAGCTCCATGTAAAAAGCCACAAAATCACCTCCTTGTTCTCCAGCAAATCCTCCTTGTAGTGCAATGTTTACACACTGAAAGTGCCAGACATGAGTTAAACTGCCAATGCACTTTGACCCCTGCTAAGGTTTATGATGAACCTCAATGCTTCTGTACTGTCCTGTTAATTGCACTCATCTGCTGCCTTTCCTTCTATTCTTATAGAAATCTGGGGGTGGAGAAGAGATTTTTTTTAAAATTTGTGTTTATGAAGGGACTAATATATGCAGGTGTCTGCTTATGGATATAGATACTAAGTGATATACAAATAAAAGTAATTTATAGGATTAAAAAGAATACCTGATATCCAACAATTTTTTTTATCATTAATGAACAATTTTTATCTGTAATTGCCAGTTTCACAAGCTAAAAAGGGAGCTCTGCTGTGACGAAGGTAGATCCTCTGTTCTCTCACTACACAATCTAAAAGTATTATCTTCAGAGGCACAGGTTTTCTGATGCCTTCTGCACTGCCCTGGTTGGGAGAAAACACGGAGGTAATTGCTAAGATGAAGCAGGGCTTGAGTCACGGTCTCTTGAAGGATGGAGTTCATATATATATACACACATATAAATAACCCCAAGATGAGGCACTCTATCAGGTTTCACTAACAGCAGTTGGAAAAAGCCTCTCCAAATAAAAAGGAAAGATGGTGACAAGACCTATGTGCACTGAGACATCACTGCTGCTTATGGGAGTACTTATAAAGAAAACTTCCAAATAAATGGATACCAGGAAAAACAAATTAAGACTCTTCTCCTTTTCTTATCCAGAGACATTTAAAAGGAACCCTTGTGTTGTAGTTTACGAGACATTGCTCTAGTTACCAATAATTTAGTGCTGCCAGAGTAATGGCAAAAATGGAGACAAATGATGCGATATAAATTGATATGATATTAAAGTGGATTACAAGTAGGCCAAAAAATATAGAACTAAAGAGATCTTAAAACAATTGAATGTAAAAGTTTTCAAACACATATAAAAGAGAAACAAATTTAACAGGTTTATTTTGTTGGCTCTTTCATTTTAAAAACAGTAAAAAATGTTGCAATAATTATAACACATTTTGCTGTCACTCCCTAATAATTTTAATATCAGTAATTGTTCCCAGTGGTTGAAATTGTATGATGGTAGGGACACTAAACATTTGCTTTGCTAATAAGATATAAAAAGATAATTGGAAAGACATCAGGAAAGGAAAACCTGTTTTGTACAAGGGTATATTTGGAATTTAAATTGCTCAGAATTAACTATGCCATAGACTACTCACTCATAAATAGAAAATATATTTGCTGAGCATATGAAACTTCTTCTGGCTTGTGGATAACCAAGGGGGAAATCTCAATATTTTCTTGAAATATTACATGTCTATATGGTTTTTATATTAGAAAACTAATGAATTTACATTGGAACTGTATCCAGGGGATTTGTAGAAATGACCAAAAAGGAGACAAAACTGTATTGTACATAGAAGTTCTTGGAGAAAAAAATAGAGAATCTGTTAATTAGAAAATGTCTCATCTATCCTGATGAGCATAGACTATTTTGACGACTAAGTTGTTTCAAAGGAGAAGGCTGTCAATTCCCATATGACAGCTATAAAAAGGGGAGGATTTTGAGGGACTGCACTGTCACAGCAATAGCCATCAGCTCAGAAAGTCTCAGATGCCCAAGTTTGTGGTGAGCAGACTGGAATTTAAAGTAGGTGGGACAGAATGAGTGACATTCACATTGCCCAACTTTAAATTATTACAACCTACACACTTACTTCTGAACTACTTGCTTTCAGATTATTTAAAGTCATGAGGAAGAACTAAGGGCATTTAAATCACCCCAGATCAGCCAAGTCCGTGTTTCTTCTTTGACAGTGAAGAAGGACCTCTGTGGCCAGCTCAGCTAGAGACATCTGCATTTTATCACACGAATCTGTCCTGCTCCGTGCCACTTTTTCTTTGTTTTAAATCCATTTAAGACTCCAAGTCACATCTAAAAGTTCAAGTCACATCCTTCGGCAAGTAAACTTTTTCAGTTGTGAGGATTCAGCGTAGTGCTCCATGGTTCCTGGTGGGAAACCCATGCAGATGCTGATGTTAAGATTGCTAGGTCTACAACCAAGAAGAGGAGCCCAACGTTTTTGTCGGGTCAGATGGATTTCTGGATTTCTGTACCAACTGAAAGGAGTTCACCTGAGGGCTAGAAAGGATCTGGAGAAGGCAAATTCCCATTGAGATAAAAGCTCTGTTCATCATGCAGCAGGGAAAGATGGCACAGATATCTCCTGGTGTATGAATTTCCTTACTAGCAAAATTTCTGCCTTCCTTCTAGATCTCCAGTGAGCAGAGCAGACCCACTGGGATGTATTAGCAGCTTAGCTGCTGGTACAGACAGCAACTGCATCACTTTCAGGCAGAGATGTGAAAACAAGTGCCAAATTGTGACATGAAGCCAGAATTTCTTACTTAGGACTCTGAGGCTGCTCCCCAAGCAATTAGGTTAAAACCAGCCATTTTAATATTTCCTTATTATATTTGTATTTGCTTTTTTTATTAGATACATTAGTGTCTTATGAATAGCATGACACATCGTTATCTTATGAGAAGTTGTTTATAGATTTTATAGATTTGAGATGCCTTTTTTCTTTGGACAGAAATACTGAAGTAGAGCACGACACTTAACAGTCCAGTGAAACAAAGGAGTTGATTTGTCACTGATCCAGTTTCCAGGAGCAGGCAGCAGCCTGCTCAAAGCTCTTGAGCAACCAGACTAATTATCGAAGCAAATGAATGCAGAGATAATTCCACAGACCATCTCCGCCCCCCCCCCATACTGTCCACGAAAACTTAATATCAGTAAAAAAACCACAAAGAAGCATCCTTTAAAAGAAGCATCTTGTTTAGCAAATAAATCACAATACATAAAACTATCCCCTGCCACAGAGGAAACAACAAGCCTAGCAGAGCTCCTTTGCTCCTGACTGCAAGGTAACCTGCGTTCACAGCCGCAGAGGCACTTCCACGGAATAGATGGGGAAATTAACATAATGCCTAGGGCTACTCACGCTTAATACCTCGCTATCTTATCTCTCTCCTATAAATAAAGGATGGCAAAACCATACTGCAGCAGGTTATCATGTGAACACACTCTCATTTGTTTATAAATTTTTAAACTGTAAGATCCTAATTATCGGTTTCAAATTCCAGTCAGTGTCACAGAAAGAGCACTGAGTCACAGGGTAGAGGACTCTGACACTCAGGTCACTTCTCTCCACTCAAGAAAATTTACGCTGGCACAGGTTCTTCATCTCAGTAAGCCCAGAAAGGAATCGAGACATAGATGAGCACTAGGGAAAAATCTCCCCTTGTAGACATAGAAATAATGCTGTGTTTGCTCAACATTTTTTGAAATCTTTCCGCATCGGTGTGATAATATTATTTAGCAGAGATGAGCAATCGATGCTGAATTTAAACTGTCCAACTTTCCCAGGTGGTTCTGCTTTCTTGGTCAAGTTCTCTGATTTATTTTAGCCCCTCTACTTATCTTTGACAATTGCATTGATACTTTCTCCTTTCATTTTCCATTAAAAAAAGAAGTCTGCTTCACTGTTGGATCCTGTCGTGAGAATACAAAAGATGTGAGACACTTTGTGACATGGCAATAAAATAAGATGTTGTTCATTCACTTCAACATCAGAGTCTTTGAAAATAGCAATGATATCAAAGCTGTGGGGTGTGGAATTATATTTGGGAACAATTGATGACAATTCCAAGCCTTCTTTCTTCTTCCTAGAGAAAGGAGATTTATACAGAGGCATTGATACCCTAAAATAATTCATTATAAGAAGTTTCATTCATAGAAGAATGATTGTGATGATAAGATAAAGTATCTAATTTTTTGCCATTAAAATATATAGGCAGGTTTTAATTTTATTTCTGATACCTGTAAAGTTTGCTTTACTTGCCAATTTGTCTACTTGCAATGCAAAATAATTTTCAGGTCTTCAAGGTTTTCTTAATCTCTATATGAAAGAAGGGGTTTTATGATTGAGGTTTTGTGGTGGTTGCTGTTGCCAGTCAAACTTCCTGATAAACTAATTTAGAGACCCATCCTGCAATTAATAATGTGTGAACAGACTGATGCATCCTTACAGAGCTCCACAGATGTCTGCAGGACTTCTTGATGCTTTATCATTCTGCAGCGTGCTGTTAGATCAAGACCTTGAAAGGTTAAACTGGAGCCCAACCCACATTACTTTGATAATGTGGACTACTTTAAAATGGTGTTGAAAACCTGAAAAATGCTGAGTTTGGGTCAGTTGCTGTATTTAATTGTCATTTAGAAGGGATAGCGTATCAGTTTTGATTTCTTGGGGTTTTTGTTTTGTTTGTTTCGGTTTTGTTTTGCAGGGGGTTGTTCTTGTTGGTTTTTGGTTTTTTTTTTGCTTTAAACATCAGAAGGGGAAGAAAGGCATAGTATGAATAACACAATGAATATCAAAAAGACTAAACTAGGAATGCTAAATATGGAATGCTGAATATGGAATGCTAAATGTTTCTATATTCACAGAAATCTTCCAAAAATGGAAAAGCTGCTACCAGAGCATTACAGTATTGCAAGAGGTAAGGCTAACAGAGTCTTACCTTGAAGGTTACCAAGACTCCCTGGGTGTTGAAGTGGTAGGAAAAGCTAAGGTGTATAAAAAAAGGAGCAGATTTTATTGTTTCACCTAATTTATTAGTCATTACTGCATTTGAAATCAGCAGCAAACAATTTTTTTGCTAGCAAAATCGACATATCTTTGATTTGTATCTATGCTACAGATCTGAAAACTTTCTTGATTGTTGTAAAGAACTGTTAAAACTTTCAGTTTTCTTCTGTTTAATTAAGGCAGCAAGTTTGGACTCATCTGTTGCAAAAGTTAGAACAGAAGATGACAGATTTTCTTTAACAAAGGAAGAAAATTTATAATCTATGATTAAAGAAATGTGAAGAAAAGGGAGATGAGGTTAGCAGTTTCTATTTGTATATATTTGTAATTAATTAGTCCCATTTTGTTTACAAATATTTGATATTTTTGGCAGTATTTTCCTTGTCCAATTGGGACATTCTTCTCTTTATTATTGAGCAACCTACCAACTCCTTAAAAAAACCAGTTTCTCACTTCATGAAACTGTCATCTGCTAACTGTAAATATAAATTTACATAATATGTAGCTATGATATTACGAGCTGGCAATATTCTCTGTTTTCCCATATCTTGAACTTTAGAACACATTCCCAACATCTATAATCCCACAGAAAGTAGAAATTAGCTGAAGTAGAGAAAAAAATATCATTTTTACTTGCTTTGGGTTTTGCTCATCACACATGATCAAAGCTTCCCTGACTGCAGACTTGTTTCCTGTGTAATTAAACCTGAGATAATTAACAAGCCCAGAAAGGTCTTTTTAGGGGTGGTTCTCTGTTACTTGAGTTTTCAAGAACAAGGTTGGTGATCTCTCTGAAAGGGTTCTTTTTCCAATGAGAAGTTATCAGTTTGAAGCAGGACTTGAGGTACAGCTTCAGAACTGCATGGTGTGGGTTGGGCAGTCAGATAGTGGAAAACATTGGAAAACATTTGCCATTGGAATCTGTGGGGGAAAACCTAAACTTTATTAAAAATATTCAGAGTTGTATACTATCCACTTCTCTTACAAAATCAGACAATTTAAAATAATTGAAACTTCTCTATAAAAGTTTTTTTTTTTTTTTTTTTTTTGCTATTTATACATCTCTTAATAATATACAAGTTGCTCTGCTTTCAGTATGTGGTATTATCAATATCAGAATGTTTTCAGTATGTGGTTTTACCAATATCAGAATGTTTTGTCTGAATGACAAGCTTAGCCACACTGCTTTGTTCTGCAATTGTACTGAATTAGCATTATTTTCACAACTGGCTCTATGGAAGTCAGTCCTGACTCAGGTTACTTCATACGACATCAAGCAATTTAAGTCACAACTTCCTGCAAAAAGAATTATCACTTTCTCCTTGGGAACAAGGACATGCAGTGTTTGATTTCTCCTGTCTTTATTCATGCTTTATTTCTTGAGTAACAAAAACTATTTATTCTTCTAACCCCTATGTAAGCAGCATGATGACTCAAGTGTGGCTTCAACTCAAGAAAAGCAGGGAGAAGGAGAGGTGATAGGCCAGGTTCAGGGAAATATGCTCTTCTTTTGTATTTTTATTCTACTGATCCATCAGCACACAGCAATACCACATCTCTGCGTGGACTTCAGAGAGTACAGCTGGCATCAATAAATGCTTCACTTTACAATAGCAAACAGGGCTGGAGATAAGTATAGGTAAGAAAATATGTTTCATCTGAGCCAGAGACCCTTGGGAGATGCTACGTGGAACACTATTTAAATTGTGAGGGATTCAAATAATTTCACATAACTTTCTCATGCTAAACCTGCAGCTTCTGTTCTGTTCTATTCTGAGCAAGATTCCTGGGTTTGCTCTTGGTCGATAGGAAGGTAAAATCAGTACAAGGGCCAGTCCTTATATTCTAGCCATGACAGCTGCCTAAAATATGTGTAAGGGATTCCCACTGCAGCTTTCTACTCTACAGAAAGAGATAGGGTGACTGTTTTAGGGTAAAACTGAAGGGTTAAAGAATTGGTCTCAGAACCACCTGCTCCTAAGCATAGATGTTCCACATCTTGGAACATAACACTGTAGCTATGATTAATATAAACCTCACAGATGAAATGATAAATAATCAGTAAAAACTGCAATGAGAATAATTTAGCTGTTTGAAAGCTTTGAAACTGTTTCACTTCATCTTTGAATTCTAAGGAAGCAAGACAGTGTGAAGTCCTAGTTTTTAATTTAATTTTTTTAAATGAGTCATCTTTTCATAAGCCTTTACCATCATTCTATGGCAAAAATAATGTACCAGACATCAACATATGAGGTCAAAGATGAGTTTTGAAGACATTTGAAATTTGAAAGCAGTCTTTTGTAATTACAGTTTCCATTTGGATTAGCAGTTTATTATAAAATGCTTCATATTTCAGAAAAAATACACTTGATAATTATTTATTTATTATATTTAGTGACAGCATATTTCTCTACAGTCTTTAGGTGGTCTACAGACATACAGCATGAAAGCAAAAGGCCAGTTCTGTCAAAAATGTGTTGGTGATTTGATAAATCAGACCACAAATGGGAGTAAAAGCAACTTCACTGGGATTACTCTAGAGGTAGCTTTGTGGGGTTGAACCTCTCATTAGCTAAAACAAAAATCAACACTTACGTTTCCAAATAGACTCCTCTAAGTAAGTTTTCAAAGTAGACCTGCCAAGGATGACTGTCTGGAATAAGAGTGGACTGGCCTCAGTTCAGTGGGTCTCTCCCACCTCCTAACTCAGCAATGTACTAACAATGGCTCTTCCAGTGTTTTCACTCAGGTCCTCAGAGTGGCAACACAGCCTCCCACTGTAGTTTTTTACAATGATATTGTGAAATTCTAAGCCTTTGCTGCATGATACTACAGCTCAGGCATTCAAACCACCTTTTCTGACATGCTCAGAGGAAAAGCCACTACTTTTTACAACTTTATTTAGTTACACAATAATATCACCATTACCTTTCCTCCATTTTCAGTCCCCTAGACCATTGTGCCTAAAGCCTCCAAGCAACAGACCCGTTAGAATGAATCAGTTTCTTTTTGATGTGTAGCTAGCACACATATGTAGACATAATGGAGAATTTGTTCTTGAAGTTGGACTCAAAATGGAACCAAAGCTCCATAATTAAGTTAATTTTCTCTTCAGAGAGAATTTTTGGACAAAGGCTTTTCTTTCATTTTAAATTATACAGACTGCAGTGAAGTCATTATGTGTAATTTCAGTACACTGCACTAAGAAAAATAATCATTTTCAGGAAAAAAGAAAAGCCACAACATTGTTCTGATGATTTTGAATACTCCAGACAAAGCTTTTGTATAAATCTACAGTCAGATAGTCAGAAAATGATTGAATGAAATATTAATAAAACACAAAAACTAATTGGAGCATTTTAAGAAAATTACTTATTAACAGATTTACAAGATCATCTTGTTATCTGGAAATATTTGAGATCTGAGGAATCTGACTAGCACAAGACAAGGCCAACAAGAAAGAAGCAGTATTCTTTGTGGTTCACCTCTTTGAACAGACTTGGGAACTGTTTCACTGAGGAAAAGAGAATTGCTTACCAATAGTGCTGAAGAGATCTGGATGACTGCCCTATCTGACCTCCTGGAAGTAAAACCACGACTCTGGTAGGTATCATCAACAGCGTCAGAAATCTTCCCGATTTCCCACCACACCTCTGCTCCATGACACTCAGAAACTACAATAGCCTCTATGTGTTTCTTTTCCATTGCAAAATTAGCACTTTGTACTCAAATATTTGGATGAGATTGAGATTACACAGAATCATTTCTGAAGGCAAAAGACATTTATTTTTGGTTATCAACTTTTCTTTTTTTTTTTCTTTTTGTGGACTATATCCACAAAAAATCTAATTATAAATAAAAAAGCTGTGACTGCTCTCCTTGTGGAATGTTGGTCATTTAATGGTAGTGAAACAAGTTTTAAACAAGATGTACCTTCCCCTTTTTATCTGTTAGATAAAAGGGTCATATCTAAATTCAGAGACCCAATGCTTTGTTACAACAGATGATAAACTATGCAGTTGTGTGGGGTTTGCATAGCCAAGCTTTAACAGTGGGAATGGGCTACAGGGGTGGCTTCTGTGAGAAGCTGCCAGAAGCTTCCCCCATGTCCAGTGGAGCCAAGGCCAGGCAGCTCCAAGACAGATGTGCTGCTGATTAAGGCTGGACCTATTAGGAATGGTGATAAAGCCTCTGAGATAACATATTTAAGAAGAATTTTTTAAAAGTTACTGCACAGATGTAATTGCAGCCAGGGAAGAGCAGGTTGAGAACACGTGAGAGGGACAGCCCTGCAGACACCAAGGTCAGTGCAGGAGGGGCAGGAGGGGCTCCAGGCACCAGAGCTGAGATTCCTCTGCAGCCCATGATGAACTGGTGAAGCAGCTGCTCCCCTGCAGTCCATGGGGACCCACAGGGGTGCAGAGATCCACCTGCAGCCCACAGGGACATACAGGGGTGCAGAGATCCACCTGCAGCCCACAGGGACCCACAGGGGTGCAGAGATCCACCTGCAGCCCACAGGGACATACAGGGGTGCAGAGATCCACCTGCAGCCCACAGGGACCCACAGGGGTGCAGAGATCCACCTGCAGCCCACAGGGACCCACAGGGGTGCAGAGATCCACCTGCAGCCCACAGGGACCCACAGGGGTGCAGAGATCCACCTGCAGCCCATGGAGGAGCCCACATGGAGCAGGTGGATGCCTGAGAGGGGGCTGTGACTCCGAGGGAGGCCCTTGGGGAGAGTGACCCAGGCTGCAGCAGTCTGAGGGAGACTGGTGCTCATGAGATGGACTCACACTGGAGAAGTTCATGGAGAACTGTCTCCCATGGGAGGGACACCATGGTGCACCAGGGGAGCAACTCCGCTCCCTGAGAAGTGACAGGAACAAGAAATGATGAAGTGACAGTATTCCATTTGCTGAGCCACTGGGGGAGGATGTAGAGCTCAGGAAGGAGGGAGGGCTGGGGGGAAGGTTTTGAAGGTTTTATTTTGCATCTCATTACGCTGCTTTGATTTTGTTAACGACAAATTAAATTAATATCTCTAATTCAAGCCTGTTTTGCCCAGGACAGAATTTGGTGAGTAATGTCTCCTGATCTCGATTCATGAACCCTTTTTTATATTTTCTCTCCAGTGTCCATCTGTGGACAGGAGCATTAGAAGGGCTTTGGGGGGTGCCTGGCATCCAGCCAGGGTCAAGCCACTACAGCAGTTTACAATTTCCTGTTACACATCCCTAGGACACTTAATAAATTGCTTGTGCTTGGACTTCTTCCAAAGTTAGGAAATCTCTTCCTCCAAAGTGGACATTCTAGATGTCTTTAAAATATTCATTTAACTTTTCAGTCTATTTGGTCTTCCCAGAACCACATCTTTTGTTCCCTTTCAAAATCAAGATGAAGTATTAGCTCAGTTCCATAGAAAGTTTTGCAGGTTTTCCAAGGATACCAATAAGAGAATTCTTAGCAATAAGATTCAATTTGAATTGTCCAACAGGTTTCTGTATTACAACAATAAATAGCCTATTTAATCCCACTTAGATGCACATTAATAAAATAAAAACTTATTTGTAAATAGTTTTCCTGAAAAAATATAAAATATTTTATATGTGTGTCTATACACATACATACATTATCTAAAAGGCCATGAATTTTTAGAATGTTTTTTTTTCTCAGCTCTCTGAGTTTTAAATGGAAAACTATACACTCTATAAGCATGTATTTTGAAGTATGAGGAACTTTCTTTGTTTCCTGCTAAAAAACATTCAAATTTAAAGCTTGGTTCCAAAAAAATCAGAATAAAAATATTCTAAGTAGTCAATGTATGAATGCAAAGTTTAGGAAGATATTATTAGCTAGTTTAAAATTTTCTACACTGTTTAGCTCTGAGCTCTTGCAAGATTAATATGAAGCCTCATTTTTCACCCAGGGGTGATCTTCCACATCTGAACTAATCAAAAGGTTGAAAACCTGGTCATCACACTGATTTTTAACACTTTGATTTCAGATAAAAGTGCACTGTCTTCTGGGCCATTAATATAATCTCATTTGGAAATAGAAGTTTTCCATGACAGATACATATATTCCTAGGTTGTGTATCAATAAAATGTGAGTCCACATGTCAGAATCATTGGTCAAGCAGCCACAGGTAGCTCAGAAACTACATAGACAACATTGTTATAATAATAAAAGAAAGGCTTTGCCAAGTTCATACGTTCTTACTGGTGATTGGCTTTAATTGCTTTCTCCTTTAACTAGATAAAAAACTAATGAAGAAAAAAAGTGTTTCTTTGATTGGAGACTAAACAAAATTCAACAGAGATCTTCATTCTGAATTTCGGATTTGAACAAACTATCTTGCACCTTCTCTTATACTAAGACAAGACATTATTATAGTTTATGGTTAGAGAAGGAAAAAAAAAGAAAAATATGAAAATGCTTTATTTTCACTTCCTCTCCTCAGCCTGCACCACTGATCTTATCCAGAACTGTGTTTCTTAGCCCTCTTGTGGTACCTGCAGAGTGGACAGGAGGACAATTGGAGATTGCACTCCAGCTCTGATGTGTGCAAAATTGACCATGTAGGCATGCAAGGAGTATTACATATATTCAGAAAACTGCTGCTTTTTGTATTTGCTTTGTATTTATAATTCTTGAGCAGTAGTCAAGCTCCATCACCGGGTTGTAAATTACTTTATTACAATATTAACAAAGGCACTAGCATGTGGCAAATACAGAGGTTTGTTTTCATTGTATGCTGTAATCGAGAACTGCTTGCATACAGTTGAACAAAGCAGACAAGAAAATTCTGAGACCTTGAACAACTGTGTTAGGTGAGTTTTATAATGCAGGTAGCCAATAATTTAAAACTCTTTGACTACAGTAAGGATTTAAGGATGGTTATTATTTCATTGTCTCCAATTGTAAAGATTTAACATCTTATTCTAGAGCAAGATAATGGGAGTGAAAACACTGAAAGGCAAAAAGCTATTTTTATCAATTACTTCTTCTCCTCTGAGTATGTAATCCTCATTTGAAAGAAACTTGTAAGTGGAAAATAAATCCTTCAAAACAATTTTCAGTGCCACTCTCACTAGAATAATTTAGACTAAATACCTCATTATATTAATGCAAATTAGTTTTTATTATACAATGGATACCTTTAAATAAAACCTTGTCACTTAAATAAATTCAGGAACTATCAGAACACTTCAGGAATGTATGAGTACCCTACACACAGGAAAGGAAAAATGAGCTTCATAAATCATTGGAAATGAGCAAAAATATGTACACAAGTGTAGTTTACATTTTGAATGTTGGTTGCGTGTAGGTATCAATGCAGATTGCAGGGAAATGGCTGTGGAGCTTTTGATCTTTTCCTCAGCTCATGTATGTTTGTAACATGTATGTTTAATATTAATTACCAGTATAATTTTTAGTTTCTATTTGACCATTAAAATATTCAAGGTCTGGTGTCACCTTAAATATATGTCCAGTCCTGTTCTGAAGAGCTTACTACAGAAGAGGGCTTGTTTGTCACAAATGCATTTTACCCCTAAATGAAATGCATTGGAAATGCTGATTTTTGTTCCAAGGGATTCTCATTTGTCTTCTGTTAAGGACTGATTTCTTATGGCTATAAGAAATAAAATAATCTTCCATGTCTTCCTTGAACCCCTTGGGAATTTTCTTTTTGTATTGCACATGGGGATAACATGAATAGCTTAAAGCTATTGCAATTATAATGTTTAATTCCAACACCATATCTATTCCCCTAGTTTATTACTTTTTTCCAGTATTCCTGCTATATGATTTCATCTCAAATCTTTCATGAATTAGCCAAACCACAATGTAAGTACTACGTATACTGTATTTTCTGTCTTCAAGAATAGACATCTTCTAATACAGTTTACTTTCTTCCAATGCTTTCCAAAAAATTACAAGCATAATTGAACTTGAGGAGCCATAGAATACAGTTCTTTAAATAGAGACAAACAGGCAAAGGATTTTTTTTATTATTGTTTTAAGGGAGAGGATTCCTCCTGAGGAAAATAGACAACTGAATGGACCACAATCCAGGACTCCAGGAGAGCAAATTTTAATCTGTTCAGGGATTTGCTCAGAAGGATCCCATGTGAAGCAATCCCGGAGACATGAGGAGTCCTGAAGAGCTGATTGAGTTTCAAGGATCATCTCTTCCATGCTCAGAAATGGTCCATCCACGTGCACAAAAACTCACACAGCTGTGGCAGGAGCAACCTGATCTCTTTGCAGATGTCCCTGCTCACAGCAGGGGCATTGGGCTAAATGACCTTGAAAGGTTCCTTCCAACCCAAGCTATTCTGTGATTCTATGATTCTATGGTTGCCCTCGTGATCTTTGAATGGTGCTAAGAGGAAGCTCATGAGGTCTGTAAGAAAGGAAAAATCATTTCTGTCTTTGAGAAAGGCCTCAAATCCCTAGGAAAGTGATAGAATCAAATACTCCTGGAAGCCAGTTCCTGACATATGAAAGGCAGGATCATGACTGGGAGTAGTCAGCATGGATTTATGAAGGAAAAGCCTGGCTGACCAATGTGAGAGCATTCTATTATAAAAGTTACTGAATGTTTTTTTACGTTGGCTTTAGCAAGCATTTTGCTGCCGTGTCCTATAATATCCTCATGGATAACGAAATACAGGATAGGTAAGTAGACAGTGAGGAGGACTGAAAAATGGCTCAATTGCCACTCTAAAAGACTTGTGATCAGTGACAGAAAACCCATCTTGATGCCGGACACTTACAGAGTATCCCGGGGCTCCATGCTGAGCCAATGTTTAACAATTTCATTAATGACCTGGACAACAGGACAGAGTGCATCCTCGGGCATAAAACTGGGAGAAAATGTAGATACACCAGATGGCTGAGCTGCTATTTAGAGGGACCTCAACAGGCAGGAGAAATGGGCCATTCATGCTTCCTTTCATCAA
This sequence comes from Prinia subflava, assembly GCF_021018805.1. Classification (NCBI taxonomy): domain Eukaryota; kingdom Metazoa; phylum Chordata; class Aves; order Passeriformes; family Cisticolidae; genus Prinia; species Prinia subflava. The sequence continues at coordinate 36,137,014 of NC_086249.1, forward strand.
AGAAGATGGGGAGTGTCCTGGCTGCCATTAGGGAGAATGCTGCCAGCAAGCTGACCACTGGTGAGGCCACCCCTGCAGTGCTGTGTCCACCTCTGGGGTCTTGACTACAAGGAAGACATGGCCATACCAGACTGAGCCCATTGATTGACCATTCAGACAGTTGAAAGGAATTTTAGAGACTGAAGTATCTAACATACGAGTGACCGAGAAAGGATGCTTAGCTTCTAGAAGAGGGTGTTCATTGAGAATCTTACCCATGTTTATAAGGACTTGATGGAGAGCAGTTAAGAAAGGCAGATTCAGATTCTCCTCAGTGACAGGACAAGAAGCGATGGGCATAAATTATATTCAACAAAGTCCACTTGTATTTATGAAGAAGATTTTTAGTTATGAAAGTGGCCAAGTACTGGCACAGGTTGTCCAGAAAGGTTTTGGAGTCTACATCCTTGGAGATACTAAACACCTGACTGAGGATGGTCCTGCTCTTGCTGATCCCTGTTGGACTAGACGTCCTCCAGAGGTCCCTCGCAACCTCAGCTGTTCTGTGACTTGGTAACGCTTACAAACACTGAGCCTTCTTCCAAAAGCAGTCACAAGTGTGAAAGAAAGCCAAACTACACAGTCAATCTGAATATTTCACGGACTAAAACAAAGTGGTGTGCGTATTTTCCTTTGTGAAAAGGAATTAAGTTTGTCTGAAGTAAACTTGCAGGTAAAAGTTCAGAGACAATTTGTTCCATTCTTCTCAGTCTTGTTCAACCATTAAAAGGCAACAAAGCTGACTGCTCAGATTTAAAATGTGATGTTCCTTTCGAAGGCTATTCAAGAGCAACAGCTGGCAAAGACAGTTTAGGGCTCAGTGAACATCAGGCAATATATATCACAGCTGTGAACCCTGGAAGACCATTGATCCAGTAGCCTCTTCTAATTGTTAATGGAGGTACAGATATCCTAACTGACATGACACTAAAACTAATAGCTCCAGACACCTGCAGAAACCTCACAGATTTCCACTTTATCTGTAGACTTGAAAATTTTATCACAAGCATGGGAGAAAATCAAATCTGTCATAAAAGTACTTAAAAACAGAAAGTGGCACTTGATTAACATACATATTATTATTTGTGGGACTTGCAGGTGCCTTTGAGAACCTAGAGAGTGCTCTTCTTCAATAACACTTTACATTTTTCCATAATACTTTACAATCATAGACAATGGGGACATTTATGGATTAAAGAAAAATCAATTAGAAACTCAGTCCTTGTTTCTCCAGATTTTCCCCCAAGGTCTTCATGCTACAATGGTTACTATAAGGATTAAAGATCAAGATTTCAAGCTAATTTGGTTTGGGGTTTTTTTTGTTGTTGTTGTTGGGTTTTTTTGTTGTTTTTGTTTTTGGGTTTTTTTTGGGCTTTTTTGTTTTTGTTTTTTTTTTGATAGATGATTGATGAAATACACTAAAATCTGGAGAGTTAATATATTGAGTCAACATTGTAAAGTACCTAAGTTAATTGAAATACTAAGCCACAATTTTCTCAAAAGCGATTTAAAGCCAGATTTGCAAAGACATTTAGATAAAGACAGGCAGCCATAAGCCATGCGTACATCAAATAATAAAGTAGTGCTAAATCCTCGTTTACCACCCATAAGTATTTTAGGTAATTATACAACTATTAAAATATGCTCCTCAGACATTTTTAAACAGACATTTGGACGTGATATACAGAAACATGCAAGGGATTCAAGAGCCTTAACTCCAACAGCAGTCTCCAGGACTATGACTTTAAATCACCAAGTCACCCTGTAAAAATGGGACAGGCTTCAAAGTTACTTACATGCTTTTGAAAAGGCCACCCTTTTAGAAAATGAGTTAACATTTATCCAGCCTGGTCACAGTGGCCTGAAGAACATTAGATTTCAGAACCATAAGGATAGTAGGATCTTATCTTATAAATCTATTTAGATATAAAAATTAATGATGGGCTCAATCTGAACTCAATTATGCAATTTAAAAGCAATGCTAAAGAGAAATAAAACATTTAGTCTGCAAAATTAACTATGGAGAGATTATAAAATGTTAGATTTAAGATTTTCCTGTGTAAATTTACGTTTGCTTTCAGGTGCTTGGGTGCCTTATTTAACTGTGTGTTAATAAAATATTTTTTTCTGAGGATGTATTTCATTCAGAGAATGACAGTTCCCACAAAACTAATCAAATTTCTATACTTAATGAGTCTATAACGTGATTGCATGCAAATTTATGTGCAAATGGTCAGTTGTGTATCTAAGTGGCTACTTGTGTATGTCATTATCTGATTTGCATGGATAATCACTGCAATGAGACACAGATTTAAAATGTGAGACCATAGTGTTTGCTGCTGAAAAATAAGACTTAATTCATGTATTAGTCATGCCTATTAATCAATCATTTACTTACAATATGTTTACATTAATCAGCTGCTCTTTGCACAACTTACATTGCCTCCTTGCCTACAAGATTTATCCTGCTCCTTTTACCTAATCACTGTCTGTCATTCAGGAGGCAGACACTACAGGCACCTCTGCCAAACAGCAACCTGCCTCTCTTATGGCTGCAATCTGTGATCTATGGACTCCGTGCTCAGTTACCCCATGTGAACTGAGAGCAATCTGAAACTAGGAGAGATCTGTGCCTCAGAATTAGGTAATATCTCCCTTTCCAAGTAGTATGAGGTTCTCTTCCTCCCACTGACATTTAAGGAAGTTTTCAAAAACTCCATATAGTTCTAAATTTGTACTCCTAACTGGCCCTTCCCCAGTGCAATCCACGATTGAAACCACAAATTCTACAGGCCAGAAGCAGAAGAGTGCAAGCAAGAAAACATGTTACTCTTTATCAAGCAAACATGTTGCATTCATTTTGGATGACCCGCCAACCTCATCTTATATTTTCCATTCCCTACATTCTAAATTTTCAATATAGGCTAATCTATCTTCCCTGTTACTTGAAGTATTAATGGGAGGACCAGAAAACCTCTGTATTCTGCAGGGAACAGGCCACTTCTCTTTTGTGATCCATATGGCAGTCTGTTCTGCTATACTATGCACCATTACCTGCATAAACACCCACAAATAAAGGAGAAGAGATCAGCAAAACATACCATGTACATGGTGTTCCTTAAGTCTAGGGAAGCAAATAAAGTCTGTTAAATAGAGACCTTCACCATAAGATAATTATTACCCATGCATTAATCAGAGAAAAACTGAAATGGAATAAAGATGTCAGCAGCAGTCAGCATTATTTCAACATCTCTGAAGGCACTGTGAAGCAGAAGAGTGTTCAGTGTTCCATCAGGAGTCTTACAAAAGAAGAGCTGTGCATTAAAAGGGTTCCCTGAGGCCATGAAACTCAGTAATCCGTCAGGTATTAGTTTACATAATAAATTAATTTTAAAATTAATCTACTCTCATATCAACAGCCAGGTGGCAGCATGCTTCTTTGATGACCTTTGGTGAGACACATCACTGATACCACCGGACTGAAACTAACACTAAGAGAAAGACAAGGTGGTCTGGAAGACAGGAGGCAACTGCACTGAGCACCACTGCTCCACAGTTCTCATGATTAAGCAGAGCCGACTCCAAAAAGAGAGTATGGAGATGAGAGGGTCACTGTGTGACCATTTGACTGTGCCTATGCTTTTAGTGCATGTGTTTAACTAGGTTCTTACAATTAATGGCATGCAGCACCTGTCAGCATAATCCTCATGATAAACCTTCTTCAAGATAACTGGATGAAGCTGAAACAGAGGACTCTCCCTGCTCAATTCATTACTCAGAATGCCCAAATTACCTGACAATGCATATGTGGAAAAAATTCATCTCACTGAGAGTTTTCCTGTTCAGTCATGGGAAAATAAAACTAGTGGGGTTGCAATGTGTCCCTTGAGCTAATAGTGTTAGTACAACTGACGTGATAATTCTAGCAATTCTAATCCCCACAGACTTTGTTTTGGTGGACAGAACAGCACAAAGTACTGTGCTTTGGTTTTTTATGCCATCTCTCTAGGCCTCATAACATCAGTGTCTCGCTGGCAGCCACTCTGCAAATAAACATAATGAGGATATGTCATGGACGTGGTATGGAGCCATATGAAAACATACATGCAAACTTCATCCAGGATAAAAAGGTCTTGCTTTTACAAATATTGCCAGTGTAAACCTTTTCTAAAAAAACTTGACACATTGCTTAGAATTCACATTTCCTTGTTTTATCCCCATTTATTAATCCTTCTCCTTGTTAAAGACCTATATGTAATAGAGGCACTCTCTCTATAGAGGCCCTCTAATCAATGGAGAGAGATATTAATTTACAAAGCAGCAACTAATTCTGCCTGTTTAAGAAAAATGAACTATTTTGTATAATTCCCCTTGTGCTGAGTCATAGCAAAATTTCAAACTAAAAGCACAGTAAACACCTGTTACTTCTGAATGATGGCTGTTTGCTACTCACCCTGAAATAACTGACTACATTACATACATCTACAGATTCTCTTGTATGTTGCTTTCACCCCTTTTATTGTTATTTCTTTTCATCTGAGTCATAGAGGAAACACAAACGTTATCTTTCTTCTCCACTCAAATTAATTTCCATTCCCATTATTCTATCAGCAACCTGATAAAAATATTCCTTTAACTTGTGAAAAGATCTATGCAAAGCAGGAAGAAATAATAAATCTATTTGAAATTTATAGATAAATTGAAATATGCACATGGAAACTTTGAGGATTGATTCCTAAGGAAGTGATGGAGGGAATGCCTAGCTCCTGATATCTATTATGTGAAACTATATTTATTTTTTATTCTTTATGAAGATATTCATGAATCCTGTAATGCAGAAAAACATGAACATACAGGTGAGTCAGGAGGCAGATAGATCAAGAATAGCTCTGTGTGTATGTGATAAAGGGTTGCTGCCACCATTGAAAGGAGATAGTAAAGTGCAAGTATTGAAAGCAAGGTGTCTTTGCTTGTCTCAACTCTAAGAAATTCCTCTAACCATTTGTTCTGTAATCATCTGTACTTGAATAAAGGCTTTTAAAATTTTTGCTAAACATTTCTTGAAAATAAGCTTTTCTTTCCTCTCACACAGATTAGAAATTTCGCAAGGAATTTTGAAAACAAAGTTCTAAAATACTACTGAATCCTGTGAATGAGTTGTCTAATATATCTTCTAAAAACAGCCTCCCCAAAATTTATTAATAAATCTGGCTGTTTGATTTTGTATAGACATTTTATTAAGTTTATTAGGTTTTTTATAGATCTTTTTTATCTTGTGAACACCTTGAGGTATCACTTGTATGTTTTACTTCACCACCAAACCAGGCATCCTGGACAGACCCTTCTTACAAGAAAGTTGACATCTTCTATTTGATTGTGCTCCTAAAATATTGATCACAAAGCAAAACTCAAGGACCTTTTTCACTCTTTTAGAACATCTTTAAGTATGGTTTGATTTTTGGAATACCCTAGTGTTAGTGAAGACATCACCAGCTGAATGTTTTGCACTGAATGTTTTATATTTGTATGAATGTTTCCTCATGACAGTAAGAACTGTATTCATAATTATGCAGACTGAGGTGTGGCAGATTCCATTCCTTGCTGAAATGAAGAAATAAACCTGTGAATGTTATCCACAGGCAATCAAGTTACAGTCAATCAACTAATGAACACTTTTCCTGTAAGGCTATTAAGTGCATCCCTGCATGAATGAGTATGAATAATGTCACTTACTGTATCTGAAGCAGATGACAATTGAAGCAAGGGGAAAAAGTGAAGACAATTTCCCAAAAGTATTTTCAGCTTCACAGTGTGTGCTTTTAAAATAAACCAAGTGTGGTAGACAAACCTTGGCAAATTAAAAAGCAAGGTTCTCTACTGTTCCACAAATCATGTAACAATGACAAGAATTTTACTTGGAGACCTTAAGGGGGCTTATATCAGCTGAAGGATTTTTGTTTTAGAAGTATCATTGGGGTGCTTGATGGGAATACATGAAAGAAAAGGTTTTCCGTTCTGATTTAAGGTTCTATGTCTAAAGTCTATGGCTCACATCCTGAGCAGCATCACCTTCAGTAAGAGGAAAGGATCCATGCCAGTTTACACTGTGTGATGATCTACTTCCTGCTCCTCCTCCCAAAATTATATTGGATATTTAGAAACAGTCACTCCATTCATTTCTCCAAATAAATGTACTGCACAACAATTTCTATCCAATTGTAATGGGTTTAAATATGTCAATGTATATATATATATATATAAAAATTGGCGGTGGTCACAAGGAATGTATTAGATTCCATCCTTTTACTCACTGAAATACTATAAATTTATCTATTACTGTAGTGCCTAAAGATTTATCCTGCCTTCCTTTAATAGTTAGTATAAGTAACTATATCCTAGAACTCTATGTTCAGTTTGCTGAAATTAATTTGTTCTGTCACCAGGCTTTGATATGGCTGTCAGAATGTAATTTTACTACACTTGCATCACTCTCGGAGGTTTGCATTTTCACCTCAAATACAGACCCCGATGAGAGGCACATAAAACCTTAATGCTCAGTTAATAAGTTGCTAATTGTAAAAAACATTTTCAGATCAGAGAAGTGTCAAGAAGAGAGGCCTGCTTGCAGGACAAGCAAGAGACAAACTAAGAAAGGCAGCAAAAACTATAGGTATGTAAGAGAATCCAAGCTCAGCCTTTCAGAAAGAATTAGGTGCCTCTAATTTGGCTGAAGAAAACTGGATGGGGAACAGCTTCAGATCAGCTCCTCTCTGATTTGAGTCACATATTTTATCCTCATTCTACCACTAAAGAAAACACCTTAACCATAGTTAAATTACAGGTTAGGATCAAGAGCCATCAGTTCCTTGACTAAAAATGTCAGAATTTTTATGCTTTCCTGCCATATGAGATACTGAACTTTTCAATAACACTGTGTTTTTTACAGCCACAGAAACTACAAAAATTTTAGCTACGCTTGGGAAATGGAAAACAGGAAGGTTCAATCAAAAGTGAAATCCCAATAATGAGCTTAATACAAGATTGCAACTTAAGAGAGTGGACCCCATGCAGACAGTACTTGTTTTACTTGTATTCCTATTCTGCAATTATTCCCTTGCAAATTATTACATTTTGTGTGAAACCTTACACGTTCATTAGCTCAGAAGCTGATAGGCAATACTGCCAAACTCCACACTATGTACAGCCTTCAGCTGGAGCTTTCACTGCAAACTCAGACAGCAGTAGTGGAAAAAGGATCCTGTTAACATCAGTTTTCCCCAAGAGTTTAAAGACAGCAGTAAGGGCCTTCTTATATATGTAGCTTTTGCCTTTGTGGTTTTAACACCAGAAGTGCAGACTCAGTACTGGCTGCATTCTCTTGCTCAGCATGGTGGCTGTTTTCCTCACATCTCTGAAGGTTGGGTGTGGAGTGATTGAAGTGAGCAAGCTTAATGTCCCTTCTGCCAACATTCTCTAAAGTCCTCTATATCGTGGTTATTACATGCAAGTATGTATTGCTGCAAGCAAGTGGTTAGTTTTCATTGTCATTTACTATGTTTTTATTGTTCATAATTGTCTTGTTAATTCATGATGCTGTCTAATTGCTATTGTATAACTGGAATGATTATGCAAAATGTTCCAACATTCATGAAATTTCAATGTTATAAAAATCTCACAAAAAAAGCAAAACCCAGATGTTAATTCAAAACTGAATGTAGATTTCAGATATTTGGCATCTGCATTGTTTTTACTCCCTGGGCAAATGGCTGAAACTTATTTTAATATACTCTGTTTCTCATACGAATTTTAGAAATTGAAAAGCAGCTATGATTAATAAAAACAAATTTGAGTGAAAGTATGATGCCTGGTGAATGTCTTCTTGGGCATGTAGGCAATGACAAATCAATTTCTAGTTTGCTTTGTGACAGATGAAAGTAGCTGTGCAACCCTTAAGCTGAAGCAGTTTAATTAAACCTTGGCATTTTAACAGAATAAAAGAAAATTAGCTATCCTATTTCATTTCCCTATAGTGTAAACAGAGTGTATGACAGGCATCTGTGTGATATATAATTAATCCCACTAGTCAAAAAATTCTTTCAAGGATTGCTATGAAGACTTCAGCTCATGTATACAGTAAAGTTTATATCCCAAGGTTGCTCATTATGTATTCCTAAAATTATTTAATGAGATGATTTATTGTTGTACACACTGTGAAAGAGAAAAGTCTGGTTATATATGAAAGTACATGCGTTATACATTAATATTTGTAACTTCAAAGAAAGATAACTAGAAGTAACTGCACCTAACAGAACTAGAGAAAAAGGTCTGCAAAGTATATTTCATGTGCTACAAAAACTGTTTGTAAGGAAGAAGTGCTTTTCATTACATTTTAATAAAATATTTAATAAAATATTTTTCATTGGTTTGAAATAAGCATCAATGAAGTATGAAAAAAGCATAGCATCTTTACTAATAACATTGAATGACATCAAAGTTTATTATTGAACAGCAATTTATGTTTAAATTGATTTTAATAAGCATGCAGTTCATAATCAAGCCAATTTTCAATTAAGTGTTAATTGAACAGTGACAGCAGGGTGACATACTGCTGCACAGTGGAGCAGGAGCAGCAGAAAGGGTAAAAAGTTTCCACAAATATCTTGAAGGGAAGAAAGAAATGAGCACATAACAAGTTCTCAGCTAGCCAAGAAAGTTTTACTGCCATTTCAGATTCTGTAGGGTGTCTTAACTGGCTTCCAGCTGCTGCCCCAGAAGGAAGGACAGTTGTCTCCTACAAATCCCGTTTTGATCCATCCCATGGCTGCCTTGGATATGCTGGAGCACACCATGCCCACTTGGTTGAGTAAGCAGGTGAATCAAGGCTTGGCTCCCCGTTGACAACAATGGAAGTATAAACCTTTAGTTTACAGTTGGATATAGATGGACAGTTGCCTGAAGGTTTCCAAATCTCAAACTGAATCCTATCATTAGAGCAGGAGCAAAAAAACACACAATGGGGATAAGCATACATCCACATACAAGTGTCTAATATCATTTGAGTTGGCTTAGGTTGTCCAAGAAACCCTCATGAGACAAAGGACAAGGAGGGAAAGTGCACACTGTGGGGTGCCAAGTAGGACACCCCTAGGGCATATCAGAGCACTGGACCCTACAGATGGCCAATGGACATGAGTTTTATAACATTTACATGGCTGGAGGACAAAACTGTGGCTCAGTGGTGCACCTAATCTTACAGGTTTCCTGATTTGATGTAAACCCCCCATTCACAAGCAGAACAACACATACTCAGAACAGCTTGGCTCCCACAGCTCAGTGCCATGATCCCACCTGACCTGAAGTGAGACAGATCAAACAAAGGACCCAAAATGCGAGCCCTGCACAGAGAACTACAAGTGCTTCTATCAGAGACACATAGTAAAAGTGGCTGCTCTGTTTCTCCCAGTAACTTGTAGAAATAAGTGGACTTTTGTGTCCCTCATCATTTGGGAGTATATCCGCTAATGTGGAATGCAAGTCAAGTTGAATTTGCCAGTGGATACCATAAAAAGAGAGACATGCTCTCCTTGGAGGTGAACTGGGATGGGAGGAGAGGAAACAGACACAGATTGGAGCACAGAAAATTCTAAGCAGATATTAAGAGGATAAAATTACCTTGAGGATAATCCAAATTTTGAACACAGAGGTTGTCTACAGACTACAAGATGTTCAAGACTCAGCTTGACATGGCCGAGAGCCACCTGACCTAATTAGACTTGCTTTGAGGAAGGAATGAATGAAGATGACCACCTGTTAGTATAGAACTACTCTATGAAGTAATAATTAATTAATTACTTCATTAAAAATAATGAATGAAGTAATTACTCTGTGAAGGTTATTTTAAGCATATGGTTTCAGATATACACATACTTGATTGACACTAGAATGAATCAGATTTCAGTTGATCTTCATAGCTAATGGAGACTCTACTTCTTGGTCTGAAATATGGAAATGTACTTTAGGTTCCATAAGGCACACACAGTGTACAATCAAAGATAGAATTCTCATCATGAAATCCAAAATAACACAGAGGGTTACACAGAGAACTAAGAAACACTGTCCCCAGAAGGATATCTAGCCTTTCATTCCTTCACTCTTCAGAGCTTTCAAAGAGTTAAACCAACGTGCTCACAAAGTCAGCAGTGGAAATACTTATCCTAGAAATAACAAGTTATTCAGACACTACATTTATGCCTATAATAACACTGAGGATTGAAAAGTTGAACCAGAATGGGAGTAGTGGGAGTTTGTAGATTTTAAAACACTTCTCCTACGTCTGTATAAGCAACTCTCCCATCTATAACATTTATCCTAAACGAATTCATATTTTGCAAAGAAAATTTATATCCTGCACTAGTTACACAGAAGCACGATCTATTTGGTCATCCTTTTCAAAGCTGTAATTGTATTTTGCTTGAGAAAAATACATGTTTAATACTAAAATATTAAAATATTTAAACTGAGGAAATATGCTTAAGAATTCTATGATTTATTAGTGCCTTTCTTCGTGGCTATTTCATCCCATTTACTGTTCCTGAAAATTCTTTTATTTTCATGGAGCTGGGCTTCAATTTTGCAAAGTTAGCCACAACTCTAAAGTGGCTATTTCATTCTGGCTGCCATTTGCTATAATTCTCTCCTTTTCAGTGGGAAATTATCTGTGCCTCTTCATCGTGTTTCGGAATGGCAGAAACACAGGACTGAGGGCTCTCAGAAGATTCTGTATTCCTTTAGCAGTCTGAAGTGATCTGCCACACTAGAATCTAACTTCAGAATCTTTCTGAACTTGTGTAAGAACATAGAGTAGAAATTCTTCTACAAGCAGATAGGAGACAATTTGGGGTGCACTCTGTCACTAACCTCTCATAGAAAAATAGAGTTTCAAATATCATTGTAGCCTCAAGACTGAAGGGTGAAAGTTTCTTTAATTGGGAACAAGCAATTCTGAAAGACTCTAAATTGTTTGGGGATGTCATAAAAGTCCAATTTTTTTTTTTGAGTCGGGAGAGAAGCAATGGCAGAGCAAACAGGGCACATCAGTATTCCACATGTAAGACTGTGAGATAAAACCTGAGTAGTAATTCTCATGGATTATTCTAAATGGTTTTATCTATAGGTACTATTAAAGGACTTCTCTCTACGTATAACTTAATATACCCAGTACAACAGCTGCAGTGACTCGTATACATTCCTAACAGCCTACAAATAGGATAGAATTCATAGCCTGTTTATGATAGTGCTACTATGTATTATTTTGCCCCTATACGGATGGTTGTAATTAGCAGTATTTCATTTCTATATTGTTATTTACTTCCCTTGTGCTCCTTATTGGGATGTGTTATCCATATTCTTAAAAGCAAAAAGTGAAACAAAGATACACATACTAATATAATCTAAACTTAAAATTTTATAACAGAGATAAGATGTGATGGCTGAGGTAATTCCAGCACAACTACTGCACAGTAAAAGAATGATGTAAAATAACATTTCAATATAGTAACATAGCTGAAGCACCAGATTTATTATTACCATTACTTGGTACATTTAAAAGATGTACAGTGAGCATGAATTCATCTAGATGACACAAAAACTAGTGGCTCAAAAAAATGATTCCTCTTCAGGGCTGTATGACATTCTTGCTAAAGTCTGAATAACAGCACAAAAGAAATTTCAAAAGTACCGATTACTATTACAAAGCCTGCAAGGAATTCACATTTCCATAGATAGTGTCATGAAATCCAAAAGATTTCATGACACTATCATGTAAAGATTTGAAAATAAAATTGTTATGCCACATGCATGTTAATAGCAATTTGGCAAGAGATAGAGTATAATTTAGATAGAAGTAAAACCAGAACCAAAGCAAAGCAGAAAACTCCTGTTAACAATATTCAAAACTCTTTTTTCAGAAGGTTTTTAAAAGGTTTGTTTATAAGCATTGCTAAAACACCTACAACAGAGATCCATTTTCTTTGTATGACTACAGAAAGAGATTCTGATAAGTTCAAGGAAAAAAATCACATTAAAAAAAAAAAAAAGAGACAGACAAGTCAGAGTTGTCATATTTGACCAGTTTAAATATAATACACTATTTTAACATACATCACAGAGAGACAATTACTTTTCAAGCAATTGCCACCCTACTACAAATTCTTTACAATAACAGTTTCATGCTTATGAACCACCATGACCATAACACTACCACAACACTTATCCAACTACATTGTATCACTGACTGATTTGGTTTAAGCAGGTAGAATTAAAAAATAATTTTTCAAATCATTGTTAAAAGTTTTACTTAGGGACAACACATGACCTACAAGACATGTTGTGACAAAATGAGTCATAATAAAAGGTTATTTTTAATGAGTAATACCTTATTTAGAACTGCAAGATGGCATTTATAATTTAATTAGTTTATCCTTTTCTCCACAGACAGAGTGAAAAAAGAGATGAACTAGCAACTGAGAATAATACAATCTAAATTGGTGCAGAATTGGTAGAAATGAGAACTGTGTTCATTCTGCTAACAGTGCACTCATATTGGTCAGATCTAAAGGGTACAAAAAGACAACCAAAATGTGTTGTCTGAATTAGTTACAGTAAAATTGTGTTGAAGCAAGAAATCCTCGAGAGTGTACATTCAAATATAAGGGGAAAAAAAACCTAAGAGGGGTGAAGGAAAGAAAGGAGGCAAGGAAGGCATGCAAAAAAACTGCCTGCCAGGATCGACCAAGGAAACTATCCTGTCTGTGTTTCCTTTTGGTTGGATCTAGCAGGCTTGCATTGAAAGGAGCCTTGGACTGAACCAATGCCTACACTCTGTGGCCCCTCAATGGAGAAGGTACCAGAAAAGGCTGCAGACCCCAGTTTACAAATGAATCCTGATATTATTGCCTAAGTGTCTGCAGAGTTTGTAGGAGTAGCCAGAAATCTTCAAAACCTTCAAATCTTCAAATTCTTCAAACCCAAAATCTTCAAATGTTCAGAATACTCAGGATGCATTTAGCTTTTTATTGGCTATATAAAGAGCATAAACAACTTGGAGACGCAATCATGGATTCCAGATGCAGTATGAGGAACAAAATGGACAACAGAAAACTGAAGAGGAACATGTATGACTTTCTCAGGAGCTCAGGGTTATAAGAAGCAGAGCATACTTCACAACTGAAGGTTGCCCATGGGCTCCAGTCCTCTGGAGCTTATACATAGGATGTGCTCCTTTCATGGACACTGAGTCTGAATGTGAAGAAACACCTTGTCATTCTTCCCTTGGGTTTCAAGAGGGAAGCTACTACCGATACCATGGAACTCAGATAAAGCCCTGTCTTTCTTGAAGGGGCTAATACGCTGTCAAGAGCTTGCTTTACGTTTTGTATAGGTGCTCACAGAAAAAGCAGGTCTTACGACACACAGCCACAGAAAAGCTGTGGGATGCTTTAGCCCTGAGACCACCGTGCATTTTTCAGACTTGAACTTACACAGTTTGGCGGTGTCCAGGGAGATTGCCTCATAAAAATAACCTAAATTTTTTTCTTAGAAGGAAGCTGATCACTCAGGCATAATCCCTGAAAATATTAAGAACTCTAGGGGGATTTCTTTGGTTTGTTGTTAGGGGTTGTTTTGTCTGGTTTGGTTTTTTTTGGAGGGAGGAGGGGAGTGTCACTGCTCCTTGTTGCTTGCTCCAAACAACAGTATTGGATTTGTAGCACGAGCCACAGAGATAACCAGGGCTATCTCTGAGACAACCCAAGCTATTTCACAGTCCAGTATACAGTGTTTGAAGGCAGGGCTGTGCTGGCAGATTAAGATTTGCATGGCACATGACAGCACGGTGAGAAGTCATAGTGTGACCCAAAGGCTGCATCTTTGGAGAATGATGACTAAGCTGCTGTGAGCCAGCTGAGTACAGATGGATCCATGTCGTCAGTATGAGCTATTCCCAACTCCGACCTGGAGCTTCTTTATTGGGAAAGCTATTTAGCTCCTGTCACAGCAGAGTAGGAATCCAAAAAAAGACATAAGCAACATGGCCAGTGAGGAGTGGATGGGGGGTGGGGACAGGTGAGGGAGGAGAAAGTGAACTCAACTGTTTACATGATGGTATAGATGTCACAAACATGAACTGATCAACATGTTAGTTGATCAGTTCATTACAAACCTAAATATCTTTACATTTATATCTCATTCACTGCTTATTCCACTGCACAAGTAATCTGTCTTCAAAAAGAAAATAGAGAGTCACTCAAAATAAACATGTTTTCTTCAGGGAGTTTATAGCTGGTATCCATAATGCAATATTTCATTTTATATGGAACATATTCTTACACACAAGTTATTAATACCATTGAATCTAGGCGGTCAACATATCAAATTCTAGTCCTGTCCCAGTGATTAAAGAATGATATTAGAATTTTACCCATACCGATAATTTTTAAACTATACTTTGGATTTACAAATTCATGTACATTATGGATTATGTTAACAAGTATAGAATTTTTTAACAAGTACATACTTTTAAGAAAATTACTGATTTTTCCACTTATTTTGATTAAACTTGCTAATGTATCCAATATAATATTTTGCAGTACATTATCTCAAATTCAGACATATAACATTTCAAGGAACTAGAAGAGATTTGTCATACACAATACAAACTGGTAGCAAACAGCACCTCTGAGAGTGGCCTTTCACAAAAGATTTCCTGATTAGCTACAGACCTTCATAATGACCCCCCCAAAAATGGGGATGACTAAGCTCAGAAATCACTTGAAAGTGCTGATATCACCTTGTTTCATATATACAAGATGTTCACCAGTCCTGAGCAGCAGCTCCACAGGTTACTGCCAAAGAACTTCCAACTCCTATGGGCAACCAGCTGAACATTTGTTTTTAAACGTCATTGTTTTCTCCAATACTAAAACAGCACCTGGAAGTCCAGACTGGCACACCAGTTTTATGCAAGAGACGGCTTCTGAAGTATCATCCACTAGATCCCTAGTAACAACACCCATAAAAATTTTTATGTACATAAAATATGTAAAATTAGTTTTAGACATAAGTACAGTGGTAGGATTGATGAGCCACAAGAAGACAGAAGATTCTGCACAATAAAGGGCAGGAAGAAAAATAAAGAGAGAAAACCAAAGGGAAAGATATAGATTACATAGTCCTACCCCAAAGCAGGCTAGGATACCTTTTTTTTTTTTTCTGGTGGAGGGTTTCTTTGTGGTTTTGGGGTTTTTTGTTTGTTTGTTTGTTTTTGGTTGTTGTTGTTGTTGTTTTTCTTTTTAATCCAATTATTTATTATTATTATTTAATCCAATTGTTGTTTTTCTTTTTAACCCTGGCTGGCCTGTGCCTACAATATTCTGCTTAGTGTAAATAATTCATACAACACAAGCCTTGTGCTGGACATGAATTTACTACAGCTCACTACAGCTGAATTTTGTGCGTTCTGCTCAGTTGCACTAGCTATTTCAGGCTGGGAATTGTTCTTTAGATCTCTGAGTTCCTGCTTGCCCAGCAATTCCTGCAGTGCTTATTTCCTATTTTTCCAGTGCTTTCACCTAGGAATATTTAAAATAATTTAATAAATTAAAATTAAAATCCCTTCTAAGTTAAAATCACTTCTTCAGTGCCTCATTTTTCTAACCTCTAGGATAAGGTTGCTAAACTTCTTCTCCGTACCCATCATCTAAGTTTCACACATATTTCCTGCCAAGCCCAGTAGAATTTTGGCTTCCTCAGAATCTTTGTCTCCTCAGACTCTTCACCTTCCCAAAACCTGCCTTTGCCGACTTACAGGACACATTTCACCCTTTGTTGCCCGACAATCCTTTCCTATTACTTTCTCCTCTTCAGTTATCCCATTGGTATTCACTCCTCCCTGCTTTTCTGAACACCCTTCCTGCAAAAATTATCAGGAAAAAAATGTATTTATCATTCATCTTCCTAATCCACAAGTCACCCTTCTTCTCTGTCTCGGTCAGTTTCCCTGAGGAGTGCCAGCCCAGCCCAGCCCTGCCCAGCCCAGCCCTGCCCAGCCCGGCCCGGCCCGGCCCGGCCCCGCCGCCGGCGCTGGGGCCGGGTCGCTCCCATGGAGCGCAGAGCTTTGGACTCGGGGCGCCCTCCAGAGGCACCGCCGAGCCGAGCCCTGCCCAGGCCTGCCCTGTCCGCCGGAGCCGGGGACCCCTGGCAGGGACGCGGTGCAGGGGAGGCCAGGGCAGCCCTGGTGCTTCCCACGGCCGGGAAGCGCATCCCTCCGCGGCCGCGCTGTGTCCGCTCAGCGGCTGGGGCGGGGAGAGGGAGGGCACAGCTCGTCTCCCGCCCCCTGCTCCCCTCCTTCTCCTCCTCCTGGCGCCCGCCCCTCTGTTCCTCCTTCCCTCCCTGCCGCGCCGGCCACACCGCGAGAGCGGCGCCCGCCCCGCCAGGGCGAGGGGAGGAGGCGCAGCCCGCGGGCAGGGAGCTGGATGAGGACGTGTGTGCGGGCAAGGCAGCCCCTCGGGCATGAAGGGGACCGCGGGGACGCTGCCCTGCGCTGCAGCCGAGCGGGGACATCAGGTAAGCGCCCCACACGCCTGCCCGGCCCGGGCCGACGCGCTTCCAGTGCCGGGAGAGGGCAAGCGGCCCCTGCAAAGTTGTCCTGCCGCCGGCCGCGGGGCGAGGGGCAGGGAGGCAGCCCGCGGTGTGGGTGGTGGTGGCACGGCGGTGCGTTCGGCAGCACCCGCTCGGCGCTCCGGTGCCCGCGCCGTGCCCCGGGCTGTGCCTCCCGCCGGGGCGAGGCGCGCAGCGCTGAACGCGGCCCCGGCACCCCGCGGCCGGGCTCGGCGCTGGTGTCGGCGGCCGTGCCGCGCCCCGCCGAAAGTTTCCAGCGGGGCGAGGGGCGGAGGGAAGCGGGACAGCATCTCCGCGGGACCGGAGCGTGGCGAGGGAGAAGCAGCCTGTCTGCGCTGCCGTGGGCAGTGGATGCCGCAGGAGCGGTGCTGCCAGCAGTTCGCTCAACTTGTTTTGTTGTTTTCACTCTGGTTTGTTGCAGAGGAGTAGGATCAAGTATCCCTACAAGCGTAATGTCGGCATCTGTAATGGCTACATCTTACTCTTCTGCGAAATTTACCTACCTGCGCGTGTCAGTTTAGGTGTGTTTAGGAAAACAAACTGCAAAGTCTTACCAGAAAGAGACGCACAGCAGTACGCCTGAGACTTCAGTGGGTTTGTTATGTTGTATGACATAACAGTAAATGCAACTGCTGTTCTTTTTGATGCACGTTTCGTTGGGGCTTGTTAACTGAACGTTTGTGGATTAAGCAGAAACTTTTAGTGAAATGTGTGAATCATCATAACGCTGTTGGAGGTCAAATCCCAGTTTAAATGTTTTGCAATTATCTTCCTTCCCCTTTGCTCATAATTTATATAAAGGACAGACTCAAGTAGTTTGCCTAGTTCTTCTGAAGTAACTTAAGGAATCACAAATGAGCAGAGTTCCACACAGAGGTTCTAGGTATCTTTGCTGCAAAGCAAAAAAAAAAAAGAAAAAAAAATTGAACCGCTTTAAAGAAAAATCTGTACCTTGGGAAGCCTACTTCCCTCTCAGCCTGAACAAAGATGTGTACATTGCAAACTGCACTGAGAGTGGAAACATGCAGGCCATTGCAAATGAGGCAGTCTCCTCTTACAGAGAATGTTTTGCTCTAACTTGTCTGGTTAATCGCAGATAGTCTGCCTTAACTATCAGCTGCAGTTCTGTTTTACTTACAAATTTTCAAATACCAAGGTAATTCCACAACATTTGTTGCAAAATCTGAAGGAAAAATGTAAGTGCAATGAAGCTAATCTCATTAGATCAGAGAAGTATGAGTAGCTTTTTGATTTGAGAGTTTATTTTTCTTGGATCTGGGGGCGGGGGTTTGGTTGGTTGGTTTTAATAGAACAAATCTGAAACCAGATTTAGGGGAGCATTCAAAAGCAGATCTAAAAGCAATGTATGTCTGTTGCTGCAGGTAGCACCTGATTGTCAGACACTGATAAGGCACCATACTTAAGGTAATTTTCAGGTTGGCTCTTTTCTTAATAGGCACATGGATATATCCCTTAAGAAGGTCTGTCACAGTTAATGACCCATTGCAGCTCTAAGACTTCTTTACATTTGCTCTGGCTTTTATTAATGGACTTTTATATTGCATTAAGCTGAGAGAAGGCTGAGGAATTAGAAGAAGAATAGACATGTATAAAACTTGAAATGCTTCCCACTTTCCTGCATTTTGTTCACCGGTTGGGTTTTTTGATTTTTTTCTTTTTTGTTGTCAGCTTCAAATACAACATCTCTCTGGGCTTTCATGCAAGCGGCAGGTTTTATTAAACATATGATACAATTTTCTATTCTACAATGTTCTGTAGTTCTTACTTCCTTGAAAAGATAAGATATGACTAGGGAATTACCATTTTTCTTGACAGCATGACAGTTAAAACTTGGTTTGCATAGGAGTGAGCATGTGTATTATATTAAAAGAAGATGTCATTCTGAACTGTCTGACAAACTTTTCAACTCTTTTTTTTATGGAGGTGAATATATTGCTTGTAAAATCACTGCTAGTATGTAACTAAGATGTAAGGATGAATTGATGTAGTGATGTTGGATCTAACTAAGGATTTATAGTATACTTTTAATATTTAGAAGCCTGTGGATTTAGTGCTCAGGTCTGTAACCAGATATTTGAATTAGTTTTATTCACATCAGCATCTTAGTTAACTTCACAGAAGTACTGGTACTTAAGCTATGCAGAGGTAGAATATGGATAGAATATACTGAAGCAAAATGCTTTGTTTGCTAATAAGCTTCTGTTCTGATAACATGTCCAAATTGCGTGTAGGGATTACACACAAGCTGAGCTCATGTTAGAAGTCAGAAGCTGAGATGTGGCTGGGTGTCCAACAGATGTTTTACATCGTGCAAAATCTTAAGCAATGAAAACAGCCAGGTGAAGCAAGAGAGGGCATATAAAATGCCATTAAGGTATGGAAGTATGAGAAGTTAGGTAAAAGGGGAAAACAAGAGGAGGATTTTAGGAATAGAGGGTTTGGGGGTTTATTTGCTGTGATTTGTTTTGTTTGTTTTGAGGGGCTTGTCTGTTTGGCTTTTTAACACGAGCATTTGCTCTAAAAACAGAGTTACCACTTCTGAAGGTAATGCACACCTTGAGGATTTTGGGTAAAGGTGTATATGAAGAAACAGGTGAGTTATTTGCTTTTACCTGAAAACTGTGGTTGTGCATACAGCTTTTTTTCTTATAGTTCTGTTTGTAGACATTATACTGCTGTTTTTAAAGGCACCTCTTGAACCTATCTGATAAAAAAATTTTTGGTTCGTTGTTAAACCCATCTGGTGTGGTTGGAGTAGATAAAATCATTGTGAAACTAGTTAACTGTGTTAGTGTTTTTACAGAGGTAAGAAACTGATAAAAAGTGGAATATATTGTGTCCTAGTTACAAGTTCTGTTCCCAGGCACTGAGAAGTACATATGATAAATCTGTAAAAAGACAGGGCTTCTTTTAGGGAAAGGATTCCTTCTGGTCACCAAAAATAAGTAATATTCCTGCAGAAAGAGCTTTCACTTTGCATGCACATTCTGGGTGTTGGTTTTCTCTCAACTGAAAGACTCTTGATTATTTATTTTTTGCTTTCTTTGTCACCTTTTTTAGACCTCTGGCAGTTAGTATTTTCTGCTGAATTTCTCTGATTTCTTCCTTTATTCCATAGGTAGACAATGTTCTGTAAGGAAATGACAGCTGTAGCCTTACCTACAAGTAAAGATAGCTTCAGTTCAAGGTAGCATGTTGTCTTTTATGTAAGAATATGATACTGCTGATCATTTTTACTCATGGAAACACTAACCACCAAAATACCAGAGTAGCTACACACTATGTG
The DNA here is from genome assembly GCF_021018805.1 of Prinia subflava. Lineage (NCBI taxonomy): Eukaryota > Metazoa > Chordata > Aves > Passeriformes > Cisticolidae > Prinia > Prinia subflava. Next base: position 36,157,034 of record NC_086249.1, read on the forward strand.
TCCTCATCCAGTATTTTCTCCGTTCACTATTTTTAGTTAAACTATTTACATTCTTTAATTGCATCTTAATTTTCTGCTAGATCATGCTTTCCATTTAACGTAATTATTCTGAGTTTTAGTCCTGTATACCAGGACTTTTAGTCCTGGATTCTAGATCTCCTTGGCCTAATGTCATGCTTAGATATAAAAACTATATTCTGTCAGTTCTCTTATTAATGAAGTGATTAATATCTATCAGGAAAGACTAGAGGAGCTGTCTCTTAAGATGGTAATGTAACCTGTTTTCTTAATTAACCAATCTAATGGGTTTTAGTCCATAGGTATTTATAAGAGTGTATAAATATGGCTGTTATTGTATTTTAAAAACTATTATGAAGTCCAAAGCAGGAGTAGTATGTATTTAAGAAAGGTTTTGTTGAAAAAATCACAGCTTTAAAGGAAAGAAAGTTCCTTTTTATTTAGATATTACTTTTAATACAATAGTTTACTGAGCAACCAAATACTTTTTCCTGAATGTCAGGTCAAAGTTTTCCTGGGCAGTATCCCTTGCAATCGTATCATGTATACTACTTGTAATTAAAATGCTGTACGCAAACCTCGTGGAAATTAACAAGGTAATATAAGTGCTAGTTTTACATTTTAGTTTCTGACAATTATTTGTAGTAAATAACTTTAGTCACCAAATAGTGGGGAATAATATGTCAAATTATTGCACTGTTTGATTGAGTACTAAGCTTTAGATAATTTCTAAGGGTCATTCAAATTTCACATTTTTACACATTTATGAAAACATTAGAAGAAAACTAAGATAGTGTTACAAAACCTGATTTTCTGTTAGGGGTATATGGCATTGAAAACCTTAACAGTCTTTTATGAAAAGGGCACAATTTCATGAATGAAATGAAGTGAAATTTGATGTTGTATTTGCCTTTTTTCTATGAATATGTAGAGTTGTAGGTTTAATAGAGTGATCCTGAACATCTAATTATTTTTTTTCCACTTCAGTGAATTGACTCAGTGTAATGTTCCAAATTAATATATTTGTCAATATTGCTGTCAAGTAACATTACATGTATCAGCCTTTGAAACTGAAGAATTATTTTTGGGAACTTCGATATATGTGAACCATACAAAAGTAGCTAAATAAATTCCTTGCTTGTGGTTGTGCATTAAGCATTCTATACTTCTGAGGATGTATTTATTATAAATAATTCTGGAAACTCCATAATACCATGTCTTTATAACCTAGAGAGATAGCTTCTATTTGTTTTCTAAGAATTGCACTGTGGAATTTGGATTTTGTGCGTTGAACACCCTTGCTGTTATCAAAGATACTGTAAAAACATGGTTTTCTATGTTGCAAAAAAGTAGATCACTTTTCGAATAGGAGTTTTGAGGAAAAAGTTCCAAGATTCAAGAAATTGCACAATATACACTGAAAACCCTGTTCATTAATCTAAAAATGACATAACATATGTAAGTTGATTCTAAACCACCAATTTATTTGATTTCAGAAACAAGGAATTTTTGTCCCTATCTGTCAGTTTTCCTAGATTATTTATATATTTGCTAATGAGGAATTGTAAACTAATATGCAACATTATTTAAGAAAAATATGTTATATGTGAGAAATCATAGCATGATACTGGTTGCCTGACTTGATTTTCTTGGACGCAGCTCTTTCTCAGGCTGTGAAGATTTTTGCTCAGAGATTTGAAGCCAGCAATATTTTTTACATAGAGGTGCATATGCAGATAATTAAAAAGGACTCAGTCTTCTCCTGGTGCTGACTTCAGAACTTGGAAGTACTTAAGCAGCCAAGGAGAGAGAAACAAAATGGAAAGATCTGGCTGATTAAATAAATTTTACTGGAATCTCTCAATCCATTCTCAAAAAAAATTCCCCAGATAATTTGAGAAAAAAAAAATGTAAGCAGTCTTAAAAAGACTGCAATAGCAGACGTTGTGGAAGTCCAGAAACATCCTGCCTCCTCCTCCTTCTTGTTGTCAGAATCAACACTGGGTTCTGAAGTCTTCTCGTATTTAGAAAGAAGGTTCAGTTTTTAGTAAACCATTTACTGTCTTGGCAATGGTCAGAGTTACTTTACCATCTGAAGTGCAAGGTTATATTACTTCTCTCATGACATTTCATTGTTGGATGAGCTGTGTTCTTCATGGACCTAGAAGGAAGTGAAGAGACCTTCTCAGGATCTTTTAAGGAATGTGATGACCTTACCAAGCCTTTAGGCAATGGAGTCTTCTTCCCTTAGTTCACTGGCTGGCTAATGCAAGATCCTCCCAGAAGTCACAGAATTGTAGAATGGCTTGGGTTGGAAGGGACCATAATGATCATCCAGTTCCAAACCCCCTGCCATGGGCAGAGACACCTTGTACTACAACAGATTGTACAAAGCCCCATCCAGTTGGGCACTAGAACATCCCAAAAGAGTTAGGGATCATACAGAAGTCTCTATATTATTGGAAGTAATTATACTCACAGTTAGGGATTGCGATCTGCATCGAGGTGTGTACAGGAATATAAGCAGGAACCTGAGTGTCAGCAGCTGATGTGGAAATGGCTGTGACTGTGCTGCCAATAGAATTGTTAGATGCAGAAAGCACAGTGCTGTGGGGAGATGTGTGCACTGTCTTTACTTATTGTTACTGACATAGTTTTAGTGAGTGACACCAGGACAGCTAGCCTTGAGAGAGCCTTCTACTGTAGTCTAATTAAATCATCTTGTCAGTTATGGTGTTTTAATTCCAGAACATTTAATTCTTTCTTCTTGTTCAGTCTGTGTAAAGGAGGTGACAGTATTAAATTTGGATGGTCTGAATCACTGATTACACCTTTGAACTTAATAGTCACATTAAGTTGTGATACTACTTGGTTTAAATACCACTTAAAAAAAAAAAAAGAAAAGGTTATGCTTTGGGGGATAAGTACACTTGCTTATCATGCCTTTTTCAAGGGTGGAATTACCATGAAATTTCAGTCAAGTTTTGCAAAAGTTTACCCAAGGTACCACGAAGGACTTACTCTGTTCCAAAAGATTATTTCAGGTTAAGCATTGCAGATGTACTGCAGTTCTTGATGCAACTGAACATAGCTTTGAAAGCTACAGCAATATTAGAGTATTGCACAGGTCTTTATTGACTCTATTGCAAGGCAATACATTAAGAAATTGAAAATGCAACTAAAAATACTGCATTATAGGGAGTACAGTTGGTTTCATGCTATGTTTGCACATTGCATATTTAGGATATGCTAGACTTGTGGTGAATGAAAATTTGAATTCTAACTTCTCAATGCAAAAATAAAGTCAACTGCACTTAGAGTAGCAGTGAAAATTTGTGCCGTCCTCCAAGCAAATTATCACGGCTTTGAGGAAACCATATGCTTTTATGGGAAAAGGTATTTTTTATTTTCTTTCATAGTACCCTTTTGTTAGCATATGCTGTCTTCTTAACAGCACATTTGACTGATGGCTTAGAGCAATTTAGCAGTCTCATCAGGCCTGCCTTTTTAGGGGAGGACGTTACGCTACTTCTGAAGTGTCTGCAGTAACCTATCAACATGGGTTATTGGGTTCTTAATACTGTATAATGAGGATATATAGATGATTCTGCTCTTTGTCCAGCTTGTATCTTAACTTCCTAATCCCTATTTAGAGCTTTTCCAAGAATAGAAATTGTATTGCTTTTTTTAAACACTAGTGTTTCAGCAAAAAAGGAAGTAAGGAAGATTTTAAGGAAATTTTTGCTGTTGTTGCTTTCTTATTCCCATAAGTGAAGGTTAATCTTAAATCTGAGGCAAATGAAATATCTGTATGAAATGGAAGCATCCTTCCCTCTTAGGTATGGGGCTGTGTATCTCTTTTATCTACTAGTTAAACCTAATGATTGCCAAACTGTTCTCAGTTTTGGGAGTGTTTTGTGGAAATCTCCCTAAGATACGTCTTCATATGTTTTCTTGGGATTTTTACTGTCATACAATGTCTCATACACTACACGGACCAAATTCCTTGGAATATTTTGAAATTATGTATTAATTATGGTAATTTTTGTCAGGAGCCGTATTCAGATATTTTTGGATTTTTTGGTTGGTTTTTCTGGTGTTTAACTGGTAGGTTAACTTGCAGCCAGTTGACTCAGTAACCCAAACTAAGCATCCATTATTATTGTTTGCTCAGCTGAGTCCAAAAATATGCTAATAGCAAATCCATTCAGTCCTCCATTCCAACAAAAAATGCAAGTGTGCCTAAGCATGCCAGTGAATTCTTGTCTCAGGTTGCTGGTATAGTTGGCACCTACGTCTGCACATATGTCTTTGAGCATGCCAGGCCTTTATCTGTGATGAATGCAACAGTGATTGAAGACGTTACACTGGCAGATAATAATTTTTGGGCATGCATGCTGATTTGTGTATTTTCTTTAGTCCTATCATCAAGCTGGTGAGCAAGTGCAGAAAATTTTGCCATTTTTCCAGCCCTCTTTTCCAGCAGATATTTACTGCATCCACTCTTGGCTGTCAGGCTTACTTCAAGGTCTATGCCTATCCAAAATCAGCACCTCATGCAAATATCCAAGAGTTGAGGCCATCTGTGAAATCTGCTTCTCATCTATCTATCATGAGCGTTTATTGATTGTACTGTCATTTTTAGGTGATAATCTCTGATCAGGGTCAGTCTCTTGCCCATGAGTACTGCAGCTTTCAGCCCACTGTGTAAATGATGAGCATGGACTCAAGGAGTCTTTTTGCAGAGTGTGCAGAAAATCATAATTAACAGCAGAAGTGACTAGACTAAAGTAATTTTTACATGGCTGCATATAAAATCCTGGTTTTAGTTTAATTGCAGCTCCATAAGGTTTTGAAAAATTTAGTTGAGCTATGCGAATACACTTTTGGTTGAGTTCACTACACACTTACCTTACAGCTATGTCTACAATTCATTTGTTTTTCCAGGCATTTTTTTCTTATTCACGTGGCAAAATATTCTAGAGAAGTTAATATGAATTTAATAGTTAGCACAAGATTACTTCTTGGCACTTGAATTTATCTTGGCAGGTTGAACTACTACTGTGTGATTTTTTTTCATCTCTCACTGAGTTGTGGCAGTATCCTGCAAATACAACGCCTTCATGAAAGTAGAAAGTTAACTAAAGCCATCAGCAATCATACTTTTTATATTTTATTGGCAATTGTGAAAAAAGGAGAAAACGCATACCTGACAATAGGTAGCTTGACTGAAGTTGGTTGTAGTAACAAGCTGTCTCTGCAATCAGCCGCAACAGACATCACCTAGAAGTAACCCAATGCTGATACAAATCTCCTGATAGTTGACTTTGGAAAAATCTGGAAAATGAATTAATTCTATCTGTTCCTCCTTTTGAATAGCTTGTTATTGCAGATTTTATTCTAAAGGAGATGCTGGCCTGTCTTTTCTTCCTGTTAGTTTTAGATGTAAACTCATTTGGTGTCAAGTACATGAATTATGTTTTTTCACAATCTAGGTCTTTGATTGGGGAAAAAAAAATCATGAGATAAAATTGACATGCTCCAGGCATTTGTCACAAGAAACCAATTGGTACTGCATGAAGAACAGGGACAACTGGTGGTATCTTCAATAGTCACAATAGGTTGTGGAAACAAGGTGATTTGAATGCAAATAAAATATTATCTTTTTTCCCCTGTAAAACAGCCTTACACAAGATCATTATTCTTGAGAATCAGTTGAGAGGAACAAATGAGAATCTTTAACTGAAACTATGTGTCAGTGATAGCATGGAAACAAATGTAATGATGTCTGAAAAGTACTCAAAGCATTTTCATTTGTCTACTTATAATCGGTATGAAAATAATAATAATTTTCTGGTAACAGTTCTGGGAAATTGTATAGTCTTAAAATATGTGAAGGAAGTCTCCTGGAATGGAAGGAGGTCTTTGTATCGTAGAAGAGAATCATAAAATTCATTGGGTTGGAAGGGATCTTAAAGATCATCCATTTCCAACCCTGTGCCACAGGAAGGGACACCAGGCACTACATGATGTTTCTCAAAGCTGTAGCCAGCCTGGCTTTGGACACCAGTCCATCCCAAAAGAGTTAGATCACACAGTAGCCAATTGGGGATGATCATATTGACAGTTGGGGATTGCTGTCTGCATAGGGGAATGTACAGGTACATATGCAGGAACCTGAATTTCTGCAGCTGATGTGGAAATGGCTGTGATTGTGCTGCCAATAGAATTGTTAGATGCAGAAAGCACAGTGCTGTGGGGAGATGTGTGCACTGTCTTTACTTATTGTTACTGACATAGTTTTAGTGAGTGACACCAGGACAGCTAGCCTTGAGAGAGCCTTCTACTGTAGTCTAATTAAATCATCTTGTCAGTTATGGTGTTTTAATTCCAGAACATTTAATTCTTTCTTCTTGTTCAGTCTGTGTAAAGGAGGTGACAGTATTAAATTTGGATGGTCTGAATCACTGATTACACCTTTGAACTTAATAGTCACATTAAGTTGTGATACTACTTGGCTTAAATGAAATACTAGACATCAGGCTAACACTCCTGTTCTGTGCTTTACCCTGCAGACTGTTTTTGTTGTCTCCGCCCTTTCTGAGTCTCTTTTATTTTGTTTGCTTTTCTTGGTTTCTTTTTTGCATGTTGTTCTTATATCTTCGTGTTTCTTGCCTCCTATAAAGCAAACTTATCACTTCTCTTTAGTATCCGTGACTCTCCTTTCAACCTGAACATTAGCCAACTGACCTTTGAAAGTCCAGTGGAAAGCTGTCTGGCCTCATTGCATAGCAAAATTGCATAGTGAACTCCAGGAACTGAAGGGGAAAAGAAAAGGAGTTTTGATTAACCTAGTGAAAGATTTGTCTATACACAGTTCCAGGAGATCATGACAGTTAGTTTTAAGTAAAATACAGGGGCTTCATTATTGATATGAGTTTTCTTGAGCTTCAGCTTCCTGAGGAGTTACTAGTGTTGTTAAGTGTGCATTGTCTTTCTCATCACATTTGTAATAAGAAACCATAAGGTTTGTTTTAATGAGTTTGATAGTTCTAATTTTTATGTAAGTATTCTCCATCATTATTACTGAGTGATTGTCTATCCCACTAAGAGATCTTTGGACTTTTACCGTTACAGAAGTGTCTGAACAGGCAGAGAGAACATTTTACTCACTTGTGCTTCTTCACAGAATTAAACAAATATAATTAAAGCTGTGTTACTGGTGGCTTAATGTTTTTGAATAGCTCAGTTTTGTTTCTGGCAGTAAGAACAGCATTTTGTACCATTAGGAATGCCTCAGGATATTTGCCTTACATTTTAATAGCAAATTTTATACATGTTTTGTATAACTAGAGTAATGTGTTAGTGAGAAGTGGTACTCCACTTATTTGTCTAATTTTATAATCAAATCATGATGTTCTAACTTCTGTAAGTAACAGACTAAATAGGGCCCAACTTTCCAAGTGAATAAATCTCATAGCTTGTTTAGTGACAGGTGACACATCCCATGCCAGTGGACCTTTTGTTCAGTGACAGAAGGTATAGCCATACTTAGAGGTGTCAGAGTATACTGTGATCGTCTAAGAATCCAATTACCTTTTTTTAACTATTCCTACTTTTTTTTTTTTTATGACCAGCCCTGCTGAAATTTTAATGAGAATTACCTCAGCAGAATGAACATTTTTATAACTGGAATAAAAGCTGTTATGTTTTATCACAAGGCCTTCCTATTGTCTTGTTTCACTTTGGTAAGATAAGTAAACATTACCTCAGAAGAAGCTTCAAGGAACACCCCTAATTTTGTTATGTATACATAAAAAATCCATACACATGCACTTTATTTGTATTACATCTGCATATTTACTTCTCAGCTAGACTTGCTGATACATTCTGATTATGTAATATTTTCTGGCTACATAAATAACTTTTTCACATTTTCATTAAGCCTAAGTTCATAGTAACACTGAGGTCATCATCTTTATGTAACACAACCATGGGACCACCTTATCAGAACTCCTTGTTGCTAAAGTAGCTTGACCTTGCATTTAATTTACTAATCAAAAGCAATCCTAGCAGGCAGTTCAAACAAAAATACCATATCTTTGTTTTTCTTTGTAAGTAACAAACAAGGTCACAGTAACAGGGCAAGGGGAGAGCATTTACCAAATTGCTTGGGCCTAAATTTCCCCCTTACATTGCTGAAAATAGATTTTTAAAAGTAGTTTTTAAAAACTGTCTTTTCCCCAAGCTAGAAATATTAGGCTTACTCACTGTAAGCCTGTATTCACTGTGGACTACCTGTGTGCTACTCCAAATAGTTTGAAGTGAGCTGCTGCTCTCAAAAACAAGTGATTAGCCCTACTCCTGAACTGTTCCTAAAGACTTTGTGAGTCAATAGGGAAAGGCTGTAGATCATTCAGTATTTTTTCTGAAGATTTATGGATTCTGCTTTGGCATGAGATTGCATTTGCCACTGTGACAGGAAGTAGGCTGTTCGGTCCTTTGGAAATCAGCTCACTGGAAATGTGCCACTGTCAGAAGGGCTTCTCCAGTATAATCCTTGTTCCTTGGTTTTTGTCCCAAGGATCCTGAAGAGTAAAGTACCAGAATTGGATTGGCCTGCTATTGCTGTTTTAAAGTTAGTTAATCCAATAACCTGCACTGAAAATTCTCTGTAAAGTTTAGCTGAGAGAAGGCTAAATCTGAAGGGAATTTTTGTCATCTGCTGCTAATGCACTCTACAAGAAATTGTACAAGCAGATATGTAACACATGTTGCATAGTCAAAAAGACAAATTCTGTTTTGGAGTTCATTGAAAGTCAATCTTATTACAAATTCTAGGAATTTATAAGTACTGGATGTTTGGAATAATACTATTTTTAAAATTTATCCTGTTTAAAGTATTATGAATACAGGATACATACATAGGTAATAACGGAGATCATAAATATTAGCAGATGTCAAGGACAGGTTAAATGCTAAATCCTAAGAGGGGAATTCGTGATCTTTGCAAATACCTCACGTGCTCAAGGTGTCATCCTGAAAAATTACAAGTCAGAACCAAATGAGTGTAAGTTTCTTCGTGCTGATGTACTTTGACAAATTGTGTTTAGGATTTTATGTTAAGAATTTACATTGTATATATGGGGTGTGCTTCTTAAAGTTCTTGAAAGATTTAAAAATAATTGCAATTTGTCTGCTGCATGCTGAATAAAAACAAGCTAAATGTAATCTAATTCTTCTTAGATTATAAAAAAGGAAATATTGTTTGTAACATTGAACTTTTTTGTATACAAACTTATAAAATGCATAAGACCAAATACAATCTCATAAAGAGGTCTTATCTTTTCACAACAATTAGCGAAGTATTCCTTTTCTGAAGGGTACTTCTTATTGGGAATATTTTGGGAGGCATTTGCCTGTACTAAATATGACCTACTATGCAATAGGTCTTTAAAATAATTTATGCCTTGGTGTATAGTGCACATACAATTAATGTAAAATAGTGCAGTGGCTATAAATTTTACGAGTCCACAATTCTGTCTCCAGAGCAGAAGCAAAGGAGTTGTTTTACACAGGAGAGTCCTGAATTTTATTTAATGTAACTTGGAAAAAGCTATAGATGACCTAGCCACATTTTTATTATAGACTGGAAAAAAAAAAAGGGACGGGGAAGTGGGAAACCAAATTCAGAAAGCTACTAACTATAGAAGCATACTTCTTACAAGAGAATGCCTTAACAGCCAGACTGTAGATTAGTATCAGATAGGTTCAGTCTCGAGCCAGTCTGTTTCATGTTGGATCATTGTGAAGCAAAGAAGAATAGCTTTAGATATAAGTGAGAATAATAATAGGGGACATTGTAGTATAATCAGAAAAAAACTTAAGAAGGAAATGTGTCCACTGACTGCAGCTGTTCCTTGAGATGATTAGTGAGTACTGGCTCTTGTCCATTCTTCCCAATCCTGAAACTCTTCACAAAGATAAGTTGCATCCCTGCTGCATATAAACAGGAGCATAGACAATGTAAGCAGCTACTTCAGAAGACTTGAGATTTTCACAGCATAGGCTTCCTTGTTCTTGAGCTGCTTTATCTCTTGAGTGTGTTGTGCTGTTTATACTGATGCCTTGGGAAGGCTGACTTGAAACAGAGACTGCACAGAGCTAGAGAATAAAGTAGGTATTTATTGAAAGACTTTTAGGATACACCTCCGGCAGGACAAGAGCCCTGGCTACATCCTGGCTACACCCAGGGTGGACTTGTAATGGTCACAAAATGGACTTTAGAAAGGTCATGAGGTCTTACACTTTTATAAGGTTTGGTCCATTTACATATTTGGGTTAATTGTCCAATTACAGCTTCAGGTTGTGAGGTCTCATCCTTCTTGTTTCTCCCTTCAATCCACCGTTGTTTATGCTGTTGGGCCTGAAAGTTGTCCTTGGTGTTCAGCAGGAAAGGATTTGTTTTGTCCACCTGCTCTGTGAAGAGAGCTTACTAGCACTTAATATGAAGCTCAGAACTACATCCCTAAGCAGCACAGAATCTGAAAAATATGAGGGCTAAAACTTAAGGCATCAATACATTTGTTTGTGGTAATTGCCTAGGCGTAATGTTGCTGTAACTTCACCATTGGTGAAGTTGTGATCCCAGAGTGCTTATATAGGGTTATCCTGGTTTATGGAATACAACTTCATGAGCTAACATGAAATGTTGTAGTTTGGAATTTGATGCTATTATACTGTAAGGTTGAAAGGAACTGCTGTGTTGTGAAGGATGATTCTTTATGTGTTTGCTTTCATTAAGTGTTAGTCCTTACTACACAGAATGTTGGTTGAGAAAATTGAACTCAGTTGTCCTATTGAGCCGAGATCAGGATTGGGACTCAAATATTTCTGTCTAGAGCCCGAGATATCTGACACCTGCTCTTCCATTTTGTGGGCACTTGCCCTTATTGAGTTGGAGAATGATATTTTCTTTGAAGTATTCCTAGCTCATACCTGAGGAGTGACATCAGCTTAAGTGAGTAGCATCTGAGTGTTTTCATAATTAGTTGTAGAAAATGTAACTGCAAATTGTCCATATTGAGAACAACCAGGTGTCATGGGTTGGCACTGGCCAGATGTTAATGCACCCATGAATATATGTTTTTTCCTTAACAGCTACTGTGGGATGTGATCAGGAACAGAGCAGAGCAGGCTTAAATCTTGAAAACAAAAAAAACCACCAAAACTTTATTACATTACATAAGAACAGGGACAGAAATACTCTTAAACACACACAGAGACAGAAATAAAAACTTCTTAGAACATTTCTTCTCCCAGTTTCTACCTCCCCACACATCACTCTTCACAGACCAAACCTTTGGGTTTTAGATCAAACAATCACCACTCAAAAACAAACTAATCTTCAATTCAGCAAGGGAGAGAGGAGTCTCTCTGGCACCACAGACTGGTCCTCAGAAAACACGGGTCCACCCCTTATGTGTTCCCATGTCACCCATAGCACCGCCTGGAGAAGTCTGCCAGGGTGACACTCTCTTTTTCCTATGTCCAGCGCTCTCACCGCTGTCTCATAGGCTAAAACTACATACAGGGCTTTTTAAGGATGCTGCATGCCGAGCTCTCCCCCTTTTTTCTCTGCTCGCTCCACTCTTCAAGTGCCAGTCACTGTAGCAAAAGCAGGGCAGCTGCATCCACCCAAAATGCAGTTTATGTTCAAAAGAGACTTAAGTTCAGTCCATGGCTGACATTATGCAAGAAAAGTCCAGCTCAGAAGGCTACTCCTCTCATTCTTTGCCCATCGGGTTCTTTCCAATCGTGCTTTATCATCTCGGTCCCAGGCCGCTTCCCTCTCTGCTCCGAAATCACCAGTCATGAGAATCAATGTCTAAGAAAAGTTTCTTTCTGCCAAGCAAGGGTTAACAGTTTCTATCTCCCAGCAGGGTGTGGGCTCAGGCACTCCCAGGCTGGGCAACTCCCACGTGGCTGGGCACTTTCTCCCAGAGTTTGGGGGGAAGAGGGGGTGAGCACACACAAAAGGCACTTCCACAGTTTTCCACCCCTCCATCCTGGACGGGGCAGCTCAGTTCCAGTCCTGTCCGCTCTCTTCTCTTCCCCGGGGGCTCCGGCTTACCTGAGCCTGACCACGTGTTTCCCCTCCCCCACCCAGCCTCGTGGCTGGGCAGGGGAAGGAGGCCGGAGACCTCTCTCTGCTGAAACCGGGATCTGAAAAGAGACTGAACCCCCTTGGGGGTCCTGCTTTTAACTCTTTGTGTCCTCAGAGGCGTGTCCAAACCTCCGAGTGACCAATCCAGGTGCCAGCAGAAAAGCTGATTACTGATTGGACTGCCCACATCCCCCTGGAAAAATTCACCTCCCCCGCAACCAGGACACCAGGTTTACAAGGGATATGTTCAAGGGGACTTCCCATTTGTCTTGGAGTAGGAAAAGGGGTCTGTTAATGTGGCTGTCTCTACATAATGTTTATAACTGGCAATTGCAGCACATAGGTGTCTACAGAGATTTGTGGACAGCCAGGGAATATTTGTGGATTCCTTGACTGCTTCTAACAGCTAAATGTACATTGTGTAGGTCAGACTTGTTCTAATGACATGTATACCATTCTTAACCTCTCCTGAGATGCTGTCTGTATCAATCTCAGAGTATTAGTCTACATTGTAATGGTGCCAGTCAAGCTCTGCTCCCCACTTCAAGTGACAACTATTCTTTGATAACAGAAGCCAGTACAGGGACAGCAGCTCAGTCTTGAACTCTTGCAGGTAGAAATGAATTATGCCTTTGCTCCCCTTAACGTAAAAGAAGGAGATTTGAGAGGTGTTTGAGGTATCTCCAGTGCTGTAGTTGTGACAAATTTTGGAAATACCCCAGCTGCATCTTGCCCAAAAGTCTATCTGTGACAGTAGATCACAACAAATGCCTAGGAAAGAATATAAGGACAGGAAACATCATCTCTTAGTGATATTTCCCAAAATATTCTCCTACTCTGAGCATTTCATGACTTACCAGAGCCTGTTGTCATGGCTTTGTATATGAATTTTAGACAGATTTCCAGGAATGTGTCTACCTTACTTTTTCAATCTGGCTAAATTCTTAGCATGTGGGCTGTCTAGAGGCATCATTGCATTTGATCTGTTTACTCTTTGCCCTGAAATTCTGTGACATGTTTTCAGTAGTTTTGTATTCTAGGAAGTCCCTATGAAAACGGGAGAAAGTCAGGCCCAGTCCTTTTCTCCCCCCTTGCCTTGGACCTGGAGTTTAGTCAAAGAATCCTCCTTAGGCCTGGTAAATTTCCTGCCATCCCCTGGAAGTCAAACTAATTCTGTCTGAATTGGCCAAGTATCTTCCTGTTGGATGGACTAGCATATGGACATTGGACACTGGCCAGCCATGGTCTGAAATGTGATCAGAGTTGGTAGAGGCAATAATATCAAACATTTTGGTAGCTAGAGTCTGTTTCCCAGGCTTGACATCTTGAAGCACACATTGTGAAAGAAAAATACTGCCGTTTTCTATGTGGATATTTAGGCTGGAGTCGTTCTGTCCCAGATCACGCATATAAAAAAGACAACCTGTGTACCACCTGGTGGTAAATGGTAGTCTGTATTCCTGATAGTGATGGCAGGAGCCATATTTCGGTGGTTACGAGGAGGGGGTTCAAGATTGAGTTCTTGTTTTCATTGGAGTTTTGTTGGGGTTTTTTTGGGGTTTTTTTGGGTTTTTTTCTGAAACTCTGTGTGTGAAAGAGAAGGAAAGAACTGGCTTCTGTCTTCTGCCTAAGATGTACTGATCTAACAGCTGTCTGTGTATTTGTAGTTTACCTTGAGTAAATGAAAAAGTTGTGTTGCTGTAGATGGTGGATCTAGAAGGTACCTAAAAGAAAGAAATGGAGAGAGCTCCTCTATATGCATGTATTCAGTAGTCTTTTCTTTACCTCTCCTAAAGTATTTCTTCTTATAGAGGATTTGGGTTTAGCAGGAATTGAGAATGCAATGAAAATCCCTGCCCCTTTTTTTTTTTCACCTTTTTTATTTTGCCTAGGTCACCATGCCTAGGTTGCCAAAACAGCTTTCGGAATTCCTTACACTGGTACATTAAATAAGTAAATTAACTGCACCTGATTTAAGTTGCATGTTCCTTTACATTAATAATTCTAGTTACATGGCTTTTCAATTCTAAGGAATTTTTTTTTGGTATGACAGCCTCTTCTGCCTCTTTGTGAGCTGCAAGCTACTTTTTCTTAAAAACTTTTCTCTTTGTATTTTAGTGTGCATCTATCTCATGTAAACCTGAACATTTAAGCTGTTGATGTGCTCTTATTTGACTTAGAAACAACTGACTAGTTTCTAACACTTTAAAAGTAATCTTTCTATCAGAAGTTGACAGTTTTCAACCTTCATTTTAATACTGCTACCCCTTTGATAGTTGTACTTTAATTTTCAGAAAATTGGATCCTAACTAAAAGCTTCTTTGCATTCTGTCAGTCTTAGCATTGTCACTTGTAATTTTGGTTCTTCAATGCATCTGAAAGTTTTAGATTTTGTTGTTCTTATATCCTGAGAAGTTAAAAAAATAGATGAATTTTTAAGCTTCCAAAGTATGTGTCATGAAGGCAAAGCAGCTGAAAGGAAATGTTTTGGTAAAGCAAATGTTTTGAGTTGGGATGTGGCTAGATATTTTTGCTTTCAAATTTTAGATCAGCCTTTTGAGCAATTCCAGTTTTAAATTTCATTCTAACATCATGTGTCCCTGCACATGGAGAATAACATCAGTAAAAATTCTTTTGTTGATTCCTTAGATTTCCTCAGGAAGTCTTCCAGATATTCCCTAACCAGAAATTTAAGAAGCTAAGCATCTGTGGCACAAGTAGTAGGGTTGTGAAAGGATAAACAGATGGCTAAAACTTGGAAAACAGAGAGTAAAAACACATGCTAAATTTTTGCAGCAGAGAAACATTGTCTTTGTAGATATGCAACAGTTTGTGCTGAGACTTGTCCATCTGACAGATCTTGCACAATGCACATCACATCTTTTCTATGATAGCACATATCAAAAGGGCTGTGTTGGGGTCTGGAGCTCTGATGTTTGAAAAGAAGTTAGAAATAGGATCAATTGAAAAGCTTCAGAAGGACCTTCTGATTCTGAGTGATGAGACATTAGAATGGCAAATCCAGGTGATGGAAATGTAAGGTATGCTAGAATAGACTAGAACAGAATACTTCAGTCAGAAGGGACCTTCCATTGATCATGTAGTTCAGCTGCCATGTTGTCCTTTTAAATGGCAGGAAAATCCCTCAGCATGTTTCCTTGATACTTTCCTTACTGCATAAAAATACCATTAAAGTTAATCTAGAGAGAGTCACCCTTTGGTGTTCTTTGTTGGCCTTAAGCTTCTGAAGCTAGCCCTGTATTGTTGCGTGCTCAACATGAAAAGGGACGTTCTTTCTTTACTTTTGCAAATGTAAGCCTTACAGAAAGTAACTCTTCATTCTAACAGTGGGAAGTGGGTTCTGTTGTTTCAGTGTAGCAATTTGTCCTCACATATGTGGTGTTGTGTTTGGAACCAGTTCTGACACCTGCACACAGTACCAGCCTGTGGTGGGATCTAGATGATTTTTAAGGTCCCTTTCCAACTCAAACCAACCATTGTAGGATTTTACTGGTATTTAGTGACCTCAGTACCTGTGTTCTTTAACATCTCACCCAAGACATCTTGCATAAAGCCGCATATCAAGCACTGCAGCCTTTTCAAAGTCTACAGTTGTGTTTTCAATTCACCATTGTTTAATTGGAGGTTGGGTAGTGCTGTGCCATCAGCTGTTGTTAGAATACTCATGTGAGCCCCTCAAAGAAAGTAGGGTAGAAAAGGCAAGTTTTTCTGGGTATTCTTTGCATCTAAGGAACTGATCAAAGGTATCAAAATGGTACAAAAATGACAATGGGTATGTTCTGTCTTGTGCAGTGTTAGTGGGGCAGGGATTAGAGCATTCCTCCTATGGACACTGCAAGGGAAAACTTCATACTTTTGTGATTAGGATAAATTCGCTCTTTGTTAAAATGCACTTGGGAGTTACCCCAGGAAGGAACAACATTACTGATCAGGATAATTTCCCCCTTGGTTTTGAAAGCTGCATTCATGAGAAGGGGTTTCAAAATGCAGCTAAGCAAGAATATCAGGATAAAAGGGGAACTGGAGATACAACAGCCCTTTCAGTTGAGAAGCTGTGGAAGGTGTTGGGTGGCGTTAACAAAACCATCAGAGATAAGCTTTGTTTCTCTTCCTAGCTACAGTGTGCTGTGTTTATGACTGCTGATAGGAGCATTCCCACATGTAGAGCTGAATTCGAGTTTCACAGACGGGAGCTTCATCAAAAGAGAGTTTATTTTTGTGTCTTGAATTGAGTCCTGTGGTAAAAAGCTGTACAGTCATCCACTTCAGTGACAGGTGCATGGTAGATAGTGAATATTTTGGTTTTATGCTACACTTTTCCCATTTTTTGTAAATTAGTTGAAGCAGCTGGAAAGTAAATATGATATGAAAAAATTTTGTCTCAAATGGAGTTCAATAGCTACACATCAAATCAGTTTCCAACACGGAAAGTAAAATATTTATAGACAGTGGAAGACAATTTCTTATTTACAGTTTGGGAAATTTCAATAAACTCACTTTTTTTAAAAAAAAAACTCTGGCAGGGGGATTGATGTGGTACACCAGGCTGTCAGTTTTTCCCCCTAAGCTTTTCTGGAACTTCTGTAGATACCTTCTTTCACTTTATAGGCTGAATGCAGTTTCTTTGTCCAGGCACAGTCACAGTTTTTCTGTTTGGGCCCTCTTAAAGTCTGTTGGTGTGAGATTCCATGATTGTCTCACACTCATAAAATCCCTTTCTGCTTTCACCTTGATTTCATATGGCCATAAAGAAAATGGAAAATGCAGCAAATGTTCTATAGCTGCTGGATTCTCTGCATTGCTATAGTTTGAGTAATTTATGAAAAATTTTATTTTCTGAAAACATTTCAAAGCATCCAATTTGTAAAACTTTCTTTTGGAGATTACTTTAGTGTACATTTTTAGTGCCTTCTTAAACTTTATAAAATCAATACCCTCCTTTTAAATATAAAGTCATTTATTAAGTGAGACATTGAGATTTTCATGTAGTTTATTCAAAAAAGGCAATTGTTCCTGATCATTAGCCTGGATTAACACAAATGCACCAGTCAGACCTTTGTTAATTTCATTCTCAAAATTATACATTTTCATTATTAGAGTTACTCTTGATACGAATTATCTCAACAATTCTGTAGAAGTCAGTATTTTCTAATGACTGCAAGCTTTGTTCCCTAAATTCTGTCTTTACTGTTAAGATTGAGTCTTTGTTTCACAGTGCCTATAAAGAAGCAAGATGACAAAAGCATCCCTCTTTAAGAAAAGCTACAGATATCTCCAAAGGCACGTCACTGGGTCTAGCTGAGGTGGACTCAACTCCCCCAAAAAATTACACTTTTCATACTCAGAAAAGCATTAATTTGTGGAATTATATGTTCTCTCACAAGGATGCTATTTATGGATCCTTCCTGAAGCAGGTGAAACCAAGAACTGTAATGAATTGCATGGGATTGACTTGGGAATGAGGAGTGAGAATTGTTAGTGTTTGACATTGTTACAGATGCTGCATTGCAATCTTCAGAGATAGCCTGATAAGTTATCAGTAGTGCTGCTTCTGCCCCAAGCAAATTGAATTTGTATCTCAAAGTCTGAAATTATTGGTGATTCTGAGAAAGTGACACAGAACCTTCTGTGCATTGCTAATTATAATTACCCTTTCAATAGGAAAAAAAAATAAAACCCCAAGCTCATTTATGCTTAGTTACCTTTTGGGAATGCAAAGGAAGTGTAAGGTCCCTTTAGTTCATAAGAACTTGACACACTATTAGTTACCAAGTGTCCATCTGCTTGTCTTGCTATTTTTTACCTCATCTTGCTAATAAGGGCCTTTGCCCTCCCTGGATCTCTTTCCTGGGTTTACGCAGAACAAATAGTTGATTTATGTGGCATTTCCAGTAAAAACTTTTGAAAAAAAATACTTTAAGCTAGTTATGTTTTCCATAGAGGAATATAAGTAAGCATGTAAATTTTACTGTTTACTAAGCATGGAAGTGGGACTATGAATCTGTCTTTTCTTATCATATTTAATTTTGCAGTTTCTGAATATGCAATTTAAAAATTTATATAGCCCAAAATATTTTCTGTTATTTGTGTTGGGCTTTTTTTTAATTATAAATGAGTGTATAATACTCACATAAATTTGAATTAGGTTGATATGTTTTCTTCATTTTTAACCATACAGTCAATAACAAATGCAAATTACCCGATTATCTGTACTGCTGTGAGAACAGGATTTAAAGTGGAGCTATTTGACAATGTATAGACCATGTGCAAATCATTCTTTCCAACTTGATTGCTTGAGAAGAAAGCAAGCTACCTAAGTATAGACTTACTGTAAGAATATGCTGCATGTAGAAATAATGGTACAAAACAAAGCCCAATCTGTTCCTTTGCGGTGAAAGACAAGTGAAGACTTCTTTGCAGAGAAGACAAGATTCTTGCAATATAAGAGGATATAAAATGCTGCTTGAGCAAAGAGATACAATTTAATGTAGAAGAATCTCTTTGTCTTTTGGCCTCTTCTGTAGAGGTTATGCAGTATGATTCAAAGGGTATGCTAATTTCCTGTGTCATCATGGGCTGATGGAAAATGTTCAGTGTGTACAGGTTTGTTGCTCACAGAGGTGAGTCTTTTACATCTTAAAGGCCATTTGCCTTAACCTGTAACTTGCACATTAAGCATCAAGTGCAGAAGTGGTATCTTTCTGTTGCAGATTCTGTTGCAGATATCAGGGTCTGTCTTCTGTGGGGTTTCCTCCATTTGTCTCTCTCGGAGTAAGGCCAAACTTTCCTACAGTACTTTGCTAGCTGCTCATCCTAGTCTCTCAATGCATGGCCTTTTCATGAAGCATTGTTACAATCTGCTCCAAGGATTAAACATCTTCCCTAGCTACAGTGCAAACACATTTTCATTCAACTCCTTCCAGTTCCTGAATGTGTAACCTGAATGTGAGTCATTGTCTTCACTTTTTCACAATCACTTGGGTATCCATATCACTGCAGGAAGAGTATTCCTATGTGCTGTTGGGTGCTAAATATCACAAATACAACACTCAGTGTCTGTCTTCCCTGACTTTCCAGTCTTCAGCTAACAACACAGCCAGGAAAGCTGTCATGAAAATCAGTATGGCTGGAGGCAACTTCTCTTCTAGCCTCAGGTGTCAAAGTGCCAATCCCTATTTGATTCAGTCTTAAAAATGTAAGGAGAGCACAAATATCCAAAAATATTGCTTCTCTTCCTGTGCCATTCTCAGAAGAAAATCTGAATATAGTCTTGACCAGACCTTTTCTCCCCAGACTATTTCAGCAGCAAGCAAAACTGCCATCCTTTCCATTTGCTCACTCCTGTGGCAAGCAGTAGAGAATTGTGGGGGAATTTTGAGATACCTGTAAGTATTTTCACATGTACCTGTGAATGTATTAGGCTGAATCGTATAAGAAATAAGAACTACTAGCTATTGATTGTAAAGCGAGATGACTAACTTAAGAAAAAGCTTGAAATTTAACCATGTCAAGCAAAATTAAGGTGGAAAGAGAAGTACATCAAGTGTCTACTAGAACTTGCTTGAGAATATAAAAATCAAGTGCTCTGGTATTGATGGTTTTGCCAAGCCCGGAATCAGATTCTAGGATTCCTATGAGGCAAGTAAAATCAGTTAATTATAAAGTCTGACAATGACAATTAAAGAGAAATAGCCCGAAAGATATGTGCACGTTCTGAAAATCTGAAAGGCTTGGCACTGACTACTTGTATGTTGCTGGTTATCCTTTAAGGCCTCTTCCTATCCATGTTCTAGGCAATATCAGGGATACTTCCTTAAGAAGTGCTAGAAAAAGCAGAGATGGCTCTGAGTCATGGCTGAACTGGATATGCAGCTGGTTATACTGTGCATAAAAGGGTCCATACTGGTTTTTGGTGCTTATCTGCTGGATTAATACACCATGACAGAGTAGGTGTAATAGCCTGTTGAAGCCTGAAAAATGAGATTTCAATGGCAGCAACACATTGGTCCAATGTATCTCACTGGACAGCCCACCCCTGAGGGGAAGTGTGGGTCATCACAGCAGGCTGGACATGGTCAGACACCTTTATCTTAGGAAATGGACAGCGGGTTTCTGGAAGTTGTTTTCTGCTGGAGGGGCTGATCTGTGCCTTGGCTTTGTATAACTGCAACCATTTTCTAGCAGTCGATGGACTGGGTATTTGACTGCACAGCTGAAAATTAAGCAGCCTGTTTGTGGACTTATCCAGACAGTAAATGAGATGATCATACCAACTAGGATGCAGCTGTTGTCACTTCAGCTGATGCAAAGCCAATGAAGTGTGAGAAGTAAAGATGTGACATTAAATGTTTTGAGTAAATAGCAGGGAAAAAGACTTCTAACCATGCATTCTGATTATGGTTAAAATTAATGTATTCCTACTAGTCAAATACTGTGACTAGTAATTGTGAAACTATTATGAATCACAAGTTCACTAGAGTAGAAACTTGGGCATTTGGTGATAATATTTCTTACTAAAATCAAACAAATTGTCTCCTGTTTTTCACAACTAGAGCAGTCAAGTAGAGCGTACTTCATTTTGTTGTCCATTTCCATACTACTGGTTTTCTTTATTATTTATTATTTTTCAAAATAGCCTATTAGAATAGGATGCCTAATTATAATAAGCATTGCTCCAGATAGCACTACTATTATTTCTTGTTTAAACTGATACAACTCTTTATTTTGCAAGTATATTCAAACTGTGCTCAATAAGTGGGGATGTCATATTCTTAAAGGCTGCCAAAATTTATCAGTTTACATCTGTCAATTTTAAGTCAACACTTCCACTATGGTTAGTCTGCTTGCTGTGGTTGCCTACAGCTCAGCCTCGAGGATAACCCTTCAAAGTACTAGATAATTACACTATTCCCATAGTTAATTTAAGCATTTCAATCAAACACGAAATAGCTTATAGTCTGTTCCCTGGTTGATTATAGTTTCTTCTATATTAAAAGGGCACCACTTAACATTTGCTTGCTTATGCCAGATGGCAAGTTCCTAATTAAATTCACTTCTCATGTGCCTAATTTTTCTGCTTGCATTTTGGCAAAGCTAAAATCTCAGTAGGGAAAACAGTTAGTTGGGGTATAACAACACCATTATTGTTATTTTTATGGTCTTTCTTAGGAATAGTAGTTCAAAAAACATCTTATGGGTCAAGAGCTGTGACTTAACCTTTGGTACTAAGGCTCTGCTTCAATACCAGTTCAGAATGTCAAACCAGATTCTTAAAAATTTTTTTCTCTACACTTCTACTGTTGCTCTTTAATCACCGTTCAATTTTTTTCCACAGAAAGCAGGAGCTCAAATTGCTATTTTATTATGGTGGTTGATAAGAAGAATTGCTTGTCCATTTTCTTCTTCCTTTGCATTAGCCCTTTTTTTTTGCCTTCTTAGAAATACCGGAAGAGTTAAAAACTCCTGAGCTAAGTGCTGAGCTTCCTGTGTCCACCTGTTGAGGACAATCATCTTGATCCAGAAAAGTGACTCTGAATTAAGTACTTCAGTCTTGCATTCTTAAATGTGGTTCAGTTGATTCTTCATGGAGTGATCTTGGGAAATCATCAATAAAATTATATTTTTTAATGTGTGGTGGGTTCACCCTGGCTGGATGCAAAGCACCCACCAAAGCTGCTCTATCTCTCCTCTTCCAAGCTAGATGGGGAAGAGAAAATATAATGAAGGTTTCATGGGTTGAGATAAGGACTGGGAAATATCACTCACCAAATACTGTCATGGGAAAAACAGACTTGATTTGGGGATATTACTGAATTTATTACTAACAAAATCAGAGCAGGATAATGAGAAGTAAAAACAAATTTTAAAAACACCTTCCCCTACCTCTCTCTCCTTCTCATCTCTACTTCTTCCCCTCGCAGTGCAGGGAGACAGGGAATGGGAG
This sequence comes from Prinia subflava, assembly GCF_021018805.1. Lineage (NCBI taxonomy): Eukaryota > Metazoa > Chordata > Aves > Passeriformes > Cisticolidae > Prinia > Prinia subflava. Next base: position 36,179,182 of record NC_086249.1, read on the forward strand.
TTACAGTCAGTTCATCACATGTTGTTCCTGCCACTGCTCAGGGAGAAGAGTCTCCCTTATTCCAGTGAGGGGTCTCTCCCACAGGAGACAGTTCTCCATGAACTTCTCCAGCATGAGTCCATCCCGTGGGCAACAGTTCTTCACAGACTGTTGCAGTGTGGGTCACTCTTCCATGGAGTGCAGTCCTTCAGGCAGAGCCTGCTCCAACGTGGGTCTCCCACAGGGTCACAAGTCCTACCAGGCCTTCAAGGTGTGAACTGTTTTGTGGGGTTGACTCTGTACCTCAATGGTACATGTGTTCTGGTGAATTTAAAAATGAGGGACTCAGTTTCACAGTCAAAAATGGAAGTGCTATAAAATACTGTATACTTCTAGTTTCCAGAATAATAGCTAATCTCTCTGTGGTTTGGGCTGTTTTACTCTGTAGCACAAAAAGTGCTTTTTATTGTGCCTTTTCTCACCCTCCACCCCATTTTTGGCATTTTAAAATGCTGGGGCTTTTTTTCCCTGGCATTCTTTTAGTGAGTCATAGGGTGTAGTATGCTTTTGATTACAAAATTAATAGTAATCTACTTCAGAAGAGCTTTACAATAGGAACTTGTAAAAGGAAAAATCATTTATCATTCATTTTATAGCATAGTTTTAAAGGAAAAGTAAAATGCTTTGGGAACATTGCTTTTTCTTGACTACCAAAAAAACCACAGGAGATAATCAGTATTGGATAAAAGCTTTTCCTACACTGACTGCAAAACATTAATTCATTCAGTAGCAGTGAAAATATGTCTGATGTCGGAGAGCACATAATTTGGTTATATTATGGTGTATACTGTGCAGATTATTGAAGAATACTGCATCCTTTTGTCCATTAGCAAATTCATTCCACAGCATAGATGGGTATGGCCTAACCTGGGGGCTCCTTTTTCTTCTTGCTTGATGTGTTCTGTTTATGAGACTGACTGTGTCAGGGAAGACCTCAGAAGGAGTTAGAAAAGATTGTCATTCCTTAGGGGCATATAAAAATACTCTAAAAAAGACAATCTCTGAAATCACAAATTTATCAAGGAGTAAAAAAGCAGGAATAAGTCCAATGAGGGTCTAAAACCCTGCAGCTCCAGAGGAACAGTTAAGAGGAAAAATTGCTGCAAAAGCTGCGGAGCTGCAAGTCAAATTTCACAGGTGATAAAATGGAAACCTCCTTGAACTTCAGAGTTTTTTGCAGTAAAATTACTTAAGGGACAGGCATCAGGTCTGAAAGGAAGAATTCTCTGAGCAAAGAAAAATTGGCCAGGAAATTACTTGTTCATACATACTTCTGTTTACATTCTGTCTTATCTGGCTGCTTCCAGGTTTTCTATTTAAAAATTTAAAAACAAAAATAGTATAATCTTGATGCTTATGTTGAGGAGCTCACCGTAAAGGAAATTTCAAAGCAGATCCACTTTAAAATTCTGTTTTATATGAGTAAATATCAACACAAATTGTCTAGAAATAGATCATGTAAACGCATGTAACTTTCTTATACAGCTGAAGCCTTCATTATTCCCAACTCTCTTTTACACGGGGTATTCATCAGAATGTGTGAACAGAGGCAGTCATGTAAAATGAAAAAAATTACAATTTCTTTTGTCTAGATTAGTGCTAAATACAATTTTGGATATAAATTTTTTATATCCTTGTTTTGCTCATTCACTGATCTCTACTAACACCGTCATTTTCCTTGTATCAAGATTTAATTAGGATAATGATAGCATTTTAGATATTGGCTAAAACATGCATTTGAATTAACTCCCTTTTCGATTGTATGTATTTTCTTCAGATAGCTTTTAAATGTTAGTTTTATGGGGGTTTTTTTTGCAAGTATCTATGATATTTTGTAAGCTGAACCTGTGCAACAAAAGAATTTAAACAAGTTGCCTTTAGGTCTCATAAAAATTGTTAAGAATGTGTTCATTTATTAGTGCTAAATTGCCAGTCGTACTTTTTCTCTGAGCATACATGCTGATCTGTAGTATGACCATCCTAAAATAACTTTTCCCTCTTGTTTAACAAGGAAGAAGCACTGTTTTAATACTATATCTTTACAGTATTAAAGTTTTTCTTTTTTTTATCACTTTTATTGAAGACTGAAGTTTTTAAAAGAGTAAACTAATGCGGATTCCTTCCATAATTTAGTAGTCAGTTGCTCTAAATATAAAATTGGAATCCACTAAATTCTGAGCATTGGGTCTGTCAGAGCATGAGTTCCGGGACAGTGGTTCCTGTTACAGGATTCTGGTTAGAGCACTGCAGTTTTCATATTTTCACTTCTCTTCTTCTAAATCTTTTGAAACTGGAGACATTTTTCCTGTGTGCCATAAGTTTCTTTTTTTTTTTTTTTTTTATTTCTGGGAAGATAGATGCATGGTGGTGTTGAATGAGAAAACTATTCTAACTAATGAAGTAGACACTGAATAACTGGATTTAAACAGAATGTTATGGGCTTTATATGCTTTTGTTTCAAATGCAAATTAGGTAAATGCTTTCCTTCTCAAGATTAAATATATACTATGTTACTGAAATATAACATTTAATAATAAAATGGCAGGCTTTTATATCTCTTGATCACTACTACTTCTGCTCTGTCAGTGAGTAGTGAAGGAAGCAAGAAAAATTAAAGAAGATAAAAGAAATAGGAAGAAAGCAAAAGAAAGTCTTAAACTCATTGTATTCTTTAGGGTTTGTATTTGTACAAGCCATTATGCAATATGAAAATATGGGTACAGAGGCAGTGCTTCCCAGACCTAATAAACCTGTTCTACCATGGAGGGACAGTCATTCTGGTTTTTGTTTCATACAGCTGGGTGACAGCCATGTGTTTCACTTGAATGCCTCAGAATTCAGATATCCCAGGGCAGACTTCTGGCAGCTGGCTCTGGATATTCAGTGCATTTCAGGTTTGGCTTTTGTTTTTAGTAAAGGCCAGATGATGTAAGAGGAAATGTTATGACCAGAGAACATGAACAGTGGTTCTCTGTTGCTTGTCAGTGCTGTTGACATCTGTTGTAGAAGTGATTTGACATACTGCATGGAATAGAATTGTAAATACACGGTTCTGCCTGTCACAGAGTGCTCACTGATGGAGCTGTGAATAGGTGCACAGTGAATCATATCCTAAAATAAAAATCCCAATGCACAAAATAGCACACCTATTAAAAAACGCTTTGCTCCACCCCCCTGTCCTGACTATAAGAGAGTTTCACATGAACCAAAGTATATGTTTCTATATGCTTTGGTAAGTACACCAAAGAAATATTTCTGGTTTCCTGCATGAGAAAAAGCTAAGAATTAACTTCCTCAAGCTAACAGTATTTGCACTTCATGCTTAGGAGAATGCTTGAATTATACCAACAGTGCAACAGGACAAAATCATTACAATTCTGCGTGGGCATTTAGTGTTTGGTGGATTTTTTCCTCCTTGATATTTAGGCAACATTTTCTGCTTTTAAGGTAGTGCTGTAGCAAGGTCCATTGTGTCTTCCAGTCTGCATAAGCTGCAGTCTCCAAATTAATCTTTTCAGCTGGACACTTTGGAAGAGTCTACAAACATGAGCTTTCTTGTTTGCTCTTAGAAGATAAATTTATCCCACCTATATTCCAGGGCAGCTGTCAGGCTCATCTTTGCACAGAGTGCAGTGGTAAGAACAGAGTACACATGCAGCTTTTCACTTGTTGCTTCACTACTTAATCTCTTTAAAGGTTCATGCAGAATTATACTCACAGAAATGAAATCTTTTTTAATCAGATTGTGTGAAGATCCAATCCAAGCAGAAAGTACCATTTAACACATCCTTCCCCCAAAAAAACCCTTAACTAGCCCTCTGTGACAGTTTGAAACTGTTCTATATAAATTAATTTTGTGTCTATGTGAATTTGAAAACAGATTGAGTAGAGCTGGTGAGCAATAAGCGAAAAAGACTCTTCTTCTGGACCCACTGAGTTGTAGTGGGGAGGAAAGGTGACAGAATGCATCAAAAAGTGGGGTAGAGAAAAGGGGTGTGGCAGCAAGGAACAGAAGCCTAACAGCTGAAGCAGCGATTGGAACACTGTTAGGGTGATCAGACCCACAGCCAGCTGTTTGTGCTCACAGATGAAAAATGCTCCTGGAAACCAGGCCTGCTGTGCACTGACATACAGGGCAGTGGGACACTTACAACTTCTTTAACTTTCATATTGCCTTGCATAGTACTTTTCAGATTTTTCTCTTTTAGTTTATTCTTGTAGTATTACTATTCATTCTCTAACAGTTATGCCAAGTTTCAAAGCTGGTTTTTAACCTCCTTATAGATATCATGTCATGGAACGGTCTAAGCAGATCATCTCCCTTAAAGCCTTATATTTGTGGGTTGCATGTTCATATTATAAAAGGTTCCTATTGGAGTATTTTCCACTTTGTAACCCTTTAAAACAATTACATTTTTATAGATTTAATTGGTGTAAGAGTAACTTTCAAGTGTTTTTCTGTGTTTGTATGGGAAATGTATAAGCCTCTTTTGGCTCTCTCTATTGCTCATGTTTAGAAGGTTACATACCATTTTAAATACTCAGCATAGCCCTGTCCTTAGGAGGGGACAAGATCTCAATCGCTGTCCTATCCCTTAAAATTTTAAAAAGCACATTAAACATAGCCAATTCAAAATGCTCTGGAGGGAAACACTAGAAATTCTTTCCAACACTTCTTGCTTGATATCACAGATATCAAGCAAGGAGCCTCTAATGTAGTGAGAAGACAGGAGACCTGGAAAACTTCCATTTTTAAAAGGTGACTTTTTTGTGGCATCATTATTGAAGCTCATGAGCAACTAAAATGCCCAAGAACAAGAATAGAGGATACTTGGACATTTCCCCTCTGTTTTTGGTAGTTCATAGATGTCTGGCAAATAATTACTTTTTATATTTTCTGTCCATTATTAAAATTATCCCCCACTTTAGTTGTTTTAGAATTTGGTTAATTATTGGTTCTGCATTCATACTTTTTCCCCCAAGGTTTTTACCATTTTATCTTTAAATTTGCTTTTGCTACACTACTTGATCTTTCTGAACCTTTCCCAAAGTGTCTTTAAATATTTCATATGTCAAAACTCCTGTTTCAGAGAATCTTTTAGGGTTGAAAAAGATCTCTGCTATCATCAGGAGCTACACATCTGTACAAACTAATTTTAGTTATTTTTAGTGTTTTCTCATAATCAAAGTATTTCAGATAAATTCCATTTCCTATACAGGCTACAATATTCTTGTTTCCTAAGTACCCTTTGCTTACCAAATCCTTATCACCAGTTGAACACCCTTTGCTTACCTCTCTTTATCAGTCTTTAAACATCTCACAGACTTGAAAAATATCTGACAGGACCAAAAGTCTTCTATGTCCTTTCTAGTTAGATTAATTACTTAAACTGATACCTGATAGTGTCTTCTCCACCACTGTGTTGTTTTGTACTTTGAGTAACAAGCAGATGTTCTTGAAATCTTACACCAAACTTCTGTTAAAAAAAAGAGAGGGGAAAAATGTAGAATTGGTTAAAATAGCAGAATATTGAAACCATAATTTCTGTTGGGTTTTTTTTCCTGAGATAAGTTTGTAAGTGCTTCTAGTTAGTCAGGTGCTGGTATGGGTGGGCTCTGACAATGTGGAAGATAAATATGTCTGCGTAGTTACCTTTCCAGGACTAAGTCACCAGCCACTGACTTTCAAAATCCAATTGAAAGGGAGGTTGGCAGTTTTGGGGTGAGGAATGGGATATCAGCATTCTTGAACTGTGCAGAAAATTACTTGAGGGAGAGAAAGATTTAGATTTTGTACAAAGGCAATGTAACCCCATAAGTGGAGTTATTGTTTGTTATACTAATGGATTCCAATCTTATAGTTGCAGCAGTAATATTTTTTATTATTTTGCCCATAGATTTTTGATTAATGTTTATTTCTCATTTGCTGTAAACTCTGCTGTCATGAGCATTTGCAGTCCAAACAGCTGTTGAGTGTCCAGTGCTTCATTTGTTTGTGTCACAGTTTGAAGCTGAGTGAATTTTGGCCTATCACTTGTAAGATCTTGTCAGTTAAGGTAATGAGAAGGGCAGTTCATTAATGTGTCTTATTTTTTTTCGATACTAAGCAAAATTTTGCTTTCTCTTTCCCTTTGCATTTAAATAGGAAGACAGCTGCCTTCAGATGGTACAGAACTCACTGACAGTTGCTCTTTCTTCAGTCCTACTTCATGAGAACTTCAGAAGTTACTAACTGAGGTATTTATTTGTTCTTTTCAATTTTTCAAGTTTTAACTTTGCAGAAATCAGTTATGTAGAAGAGCAAGACAAAGGAGACATCTAGACCAGTGAAGAGAAATTGTATATGGAAAATAGCACAAAGTTCTCTCCTAAAGAGAGATACTGAGTGATAGGATCTAATCTTCCAATAGCTAGGCACTATGTTAGTCAATCTTTTTATACGTTGAGAAAGCAAATAATTACAAATAAGTCAAAAGAAAATATGTTAAAATGCAATTAAAAACATTGGGGTTTTGAGGGTCATGTACCCAGTTTTATCTGATCCTCTGGTTTTCTCCAAGAATGAACAAAAGATTTTGCCAAAAATCTCTAGACATGAATACCCAATTACCTAAATAATAACTAAATAATGAACCTTTCAAAACTGTCCATCATTTATGGGTTTCTTCCTCTAATACTTAAAAGGAATTTAATTTGAAAAAAAGCTTTGGTATTAACACAACATACAAATGCTTTCCTCATACTTTATCTTTCATACAACCCTGACATTAAATACAAAATTGGAAATTTTGTCATTTTTGGCAGATACCAGTGAATTAATTTCTTTACAGAGAAAAGAACACCATTTGTATATGTAAACAGAGTCAGATAAAGGATTTATGGCCACAGAATTCATGAAGGGAAAAAAAGTATCTTGTAAGCCTGTGATCAGCTGGATTTGTGTCAGTCCTAAATTTATGATCTGCAGCTGTTAAATGTGTGATAGGACCTTCATCTTCTAAAGCGTGATGACAGTGTGAGCACATGGCTGGGAAAAAGGAAACATAGTGCTTTGTGAGATGAAACGTGGGTGATGACTGCAATGCTTCACATAGCACAAACCTTTTATTCTGTAAATCTTACAAATGTGTGGTTTAATGCTTTTTAAAATGTGGAAAGCAACTGGCACAGGTTCTAACATAACTGAGGTTGAACAAGAAGTCTGCTGGTCAATGTTTGTGTAGGCAGTCTAATGTAAGCAGTGCCAGACTAGAATTCTTCTGTATATGAGAACTCAAAGCTTTAATGGTACTGAGAAAAAAAAAAAAAAAGGAAAAAAAAAAGGATTTCTTACAACTTCTGAAGTGTCTGAAATCTGAAAGTATGTAATATATGCAACTTTTTTTTTTTTAATATAGCTCCTAGTATTTATGTGTGTCTGTGCATATATATGCATCTGTGTTTTGTTACCAAGATATGCTTGGTATCTTCTTGGAAAGATTGGTAATTGTTAGTATGGTTCTTGTATAAAATTTATATGTGGTATTACAGGTATATTACAATATCTGTATTTCCTTTTTTAAGGAGACTTTTTATATGCCAGCCAATATATATTATAGCTAGAATAATGTTAGCATTAAAATGAAAAATTTTCAGAAAATGGACTCTTAAAATTCAATTGTGATGTTACATACAGATTCAGAGAAGAAAGCAGAAACCTTTTTTGTTTCTAATTTTGCACTGTGTGCTGTTAGCAGCCAGCTCTGATAATGGTTTTTGTGTGCAGGTTCTATGGAGTGCTCACATTCTCAGATTTTAATAAAGAAGTTGGCGTTACATGACAGGTCGAGCAATTTCAGTGCACATGATGGATTGGTTATGTCTTGCAGTGGGGCAGTTCCTTTCTGGAGTCAGTACACAACCGTTTGAGCAGTAGAATTAACCGCTTATGTCATAGATTATAATTAGCTGTGTCTGTGTGCCAGAGCAACAGGGTGGAATGCAAAACATAGCCAAACATGTGAACGAATTTTCGTCCAGTGATATTTGGCCAGACCTAAAATATCTTCCACTCCAGATCTAAAAGTAGTGGAAAAGTTAGACAATTCTCTCTTGGGAAGAGACTGCTTGTAGGTTATTCGCAAGTCCACACTGTTTCAGATCTCCAAGGTAAGTAACGATTTTTAAAGTTTATTTTTATATCTGTATTAAAACATCAGCATGCTAACAAATGATTTCTTTGTTCTTTATTTGTCAGATGGTTGTATTGAGCTTCTCCCCTCTAAGTTTCTGTGCAACATTTCAGACTGGTTTTGTCCTTATTTAAGGATCATTTTGATGCTTATGTGATTTGTTTTAGGGCCTAAATTATGTGTTCATTTTTAACTATAATTATTATTTTAGATTTAGATAGTTTATTTATGCTTGTTTTTACAATTAAATGTAGCATTAAGTTACACAGTTTAAACCTGCATTTCTATAATAATAAGGAGCTAAATTAGAAATTTTAAGTTTAGTAACTTTTAAATCTTTTACAGTATCATGTTACTGAACTTACATAAATACCTGATTTGCAGTAGTAAACCTCTAATGCTTGTAGCTATAGATTTCTCTCAGTTTGTTTATCCCATACCAAAAGTTAAATGTAGTCAAGAATAGATCCATGGTTGTGCTGAACACTTCTTTTTTGGCTCAATTGTGTGATAAAAACCTCCCACCTGAGGAATTGTTACCAAAATTGTTTCTAACTTCTGTGAAGCATACTTGAATTAATATAGGGCATATAATTATGTGTTTACAAAACTCCTTTTGCAAGTTTGTAATCTCCTTGAATTTAAATACATTTTCTCTTGGATAATTTCACTGCCTGAAAGAAAATTACCTACGAGGTATCAGTGGATTACTGACTCATTATCGAATGATTTACTGGATGATACTTCTTGTCTCGCCACCAACAGGTGCTTGTACTGCATTCTTAATCATGAATCTGAATGAGCACATAAGGTCCTAAAACAGGATATTGCCAAAGTGTAGGAACATGATTTTAGTGCATCAACACCAGTCAACTAGGCTCCTTTTACCGAGATATGGGTGTACCTATATCTGTCTTAAATCTCCTCCTACTTGAGAAGGAGGTGAATCATGTCCTACAAGCTTCTGTCTCCATTTTCTGTGGAGAGGGCCTAGGTAAGTGTGGCGGATGTTTTCTGTGTTTGGAGAGATGAATTCTGGCCTGCACAGCCACTTCCAGATGAGTAATCAATTTGAGTGAACTACAGGAATTTTGTACCATAAAGCTCTGGAAGTTTGTCATCAGTTAAGATTTTGGAAGTTTTGTTTGTGATACAGTCACAAATGATGCCACTTCGGTGGAGATGGATTTCTATTTATCATCTAAACAAATGTTCTGTTACATACACCCCTCCTTCCTATTATGTAATGAAGAAAAAATGCTCCTAGACTACTACCAAAGGATAGGAACAACTGCATGAGGTTAAATAAAAAAAAAAAGGATCTAAATTAAGCCCAGCATTAGAGGGAGCCACTTAAAATCTCTTTTCCAAACCTTTATCCTTTTGTTAACAGCATGCAGCTCTTTCCTGGTTGAAAACTCAGTGGTTTAAAGCATCTTGTATTTTGAGTTTTATTCATAATCATAAGGCATATAAAGTTATGTATACAAAGATCTTCTTGCTTGAATAGCCTCCTGAGATTTTTTTCCTTCCTGCAGAAAGTAATGCCTTGTACATGAAATACAAATCCCAGGTCCTAACCTCTTACTGTTTTTAATTATTTTCATGACTTGGAATTAAGTAAGTTGGATTTCCTCTGGACTTATTTCTCAGAGTTGATTGTCTTAGATTGTCCTACATGTTTAATGAGCAGTGACTGAAGGTTTTTGGTAACAGAGACATTTACAAGGTCTTTTTCTCACATGAGTTTTCTGATATTTTATAAGGTCCTCATGCCCATTGCAGTCCCTCAGTAAAGACATAAATGGAGGTTTATTTTCTCTGTTATCTCATTGTAGAAAATTTACAGGAATGTAGTATTTGAGGCATCTGTTTCTCTGTTGAATTTTGTTGAAATTAGCCAAGAAAGTCAAAAGCTATTGAAGGAGGTAGGGAAAATGAATGGGAGATAGATGACTGAGACATTGACATAGGGTTTGGTTGCTATTTTATTTATTAAACCAGGCTAAAAGCATCATGGCAGTTTGGATAACAGGTTAATTCAATATCCTGGTCAAATTTTCAGCTCGGGTAATAGTATTCTCACTATTTAATTCATCTTAGCTTTGGCTACCTGGGCCAGTCTTCTCATTAAATCTTTCTGTGTATCTGCCAAAAGCTGTTAAACAGCTGCTGCATTTCATGCCATGGTTGGTTATGTTTCTGTGGTGGATGAAGTCTGTATAAGACTGTGAAGAGAAATATAAACTAAAATACATAAATATTTTTTTAAATGGAGTGTGGTATGTACTGAAGTATTGGATAATGCTGGTGGCAGCCATAAAACACATGCTTTTCAATAGGATGTATGGTTGTTTGTGTTTGTGGATATGTATATCTTGAAGGCTGACTGTAAGAATCACATATATATGTATTTTCAATAGAGGGATTGAAAGTTGTAGTAAGACTTTCTTCAGTTCCTCCTTTTTTATTTGCTGTGCTGTCAGTGCTTTGAGGAACAGAAGTTCTAGTACCTTTGTTTCAGCTTATTTTTTCCCAGTATTCCAAGTGCCAGATACTAAACTTTATACAGACTTTTTGCATCCTTGCCTTAGTAGTTGTGGATACTAGTGGCTTTCAGAAACGGCTGACTGTGTAGAGTATGACAGCCTGTTTCATGTTAAAGTTTCAGGTAGGTCCTACCTACCTGGAATTTCCAAGCTGTAAGACCTTTCTGTGAGAAGCATGCAGACTCCTGATGGAAGTAGACATGACTTCAAAGTTCCACTGCACCCAGTTTCCTCAGCTTTGAGGAAAAGGATTTTAAGTGAGAGGCAGGAATAATTAAGTAAGAAACATATTCTAGTGACTCCAGACTGCTGAAGGCAGATTAAAATGGAAGAGTTTCTTAAAAAATAACTGCTCTGGTATGAAGCTGAGCCAGTAGAGCACAGCTGTAGTAATGAATCCTAACCACAGATGAGGCTACGTTAGCAATGTTTTAGATAACAAGCTCCTTCCAAAGGCCTCTTCCAGTCCAGCTTTGAACTAGATGATCTCCATTGGAGGTTCATTGCAGCCTAATTTTTTTAGGATTCTCAGAATTTGTTCAGATTTTACTGACTATTCACTTTATAGTTATTATTAATTACCTACTTGTTTTGTTTAGTCTCCTGGCTGTCTTACCAGCTGGTCCAATCTGCAATGTTTAAGATTTCATGGAAGAGAGCATCACAATTTAATAAATATGTGAGATTGGTAGCTAGCAGTGTTCTCAAGGCATGTAAAGTTGCTGTAAATTAATGAGAATTAACTGTAATATTTGACTTTTACTTGGAAGTACAAGGAAGGAAATGGATGGATTTAGAACTTGAAGCTAAAATACTAACACTGAGTGTTACTTTAATATCAGCATTCCCTATGAGCTGAAAAGCCGCGGGAGGATATTTGTACGCCTGGCAGAAAAGGTTGCTGTTATTGATTGCCTGAGTGAAAGTTTTCACAGTGGGGATAATAAAATGATAAGAAAGATTTCAGTGTGTGCAGGACGAAGAGGTTGATTTGAGTTTGGCATGAGTGCAGAACAAGAAAATGAGCATGGTGAGCAATCCCAAAAAACAGCATGGTTGAGGCAGAGAAGGCAGTGTCAGATTTGTTCCCTCCACATTCATGTGCTGGTGTCCTGGTACACATTGTGCCTTCACAGTACACCCCAAGACTTCTAGCGTATATTCTGGTGCTGTAAAAAGTTGTATTTGAGGGCTGAAGTGGTCCGAGTTTACCCAGAGGGTACCTAGAGCCAAGTGTTATGTAGTGTAGATGGATGTGGCATAGAATTTTGTGGAGGTGGAGCCAAACCTTTTGTAGAGTGTGCAGCAAGAACAAGATAAGACCTGGTAGTCCTTTCTGCCCATGCTACTTTTCAGGCTGTTTTTCTAGTCTGAAATGCTCAAACGTACCTGATGTAGCCTGTACACCAAACAACTTGCCTCATTTTCACCCCTACAGTTTAGTATAAGAAAAGAATGGGTTTTTTAGCCCCAACACATTTTTTCTGTGTAAAATTCTACTTCTAGTTTTGTTCTGTTATGGTAGGTATTCCCTACTTAATGAGAATACAATGACATCTGCTGAAAACTGTTATCTTGCTTAAACATGGAACTGCATTACAAAATACTTTATTCCATTTTGAATGATTTCATGAGTCATTTAATAATTATGTTCCATGCATGTGTGAAGATAATGCTTCCAAAAACAGAAATGTAGTTCTTATATTGACAAAGCTGTATAAGATGATTAATGTATTGTCATAACAGAGAAAAAAGCATTTCTAAGCTATATTTGATAAAACAACTGTATTTGAGTACTCACCATTCTTTCTAAATTGAATATTTTGTTGAAATTCGGTTAGTGACAACTTTCACAATCTGTGACAGTACTTGCTTTTTAAATATGTATGTTTATTTTATTGATTTTGCTTTTAGCTAAACATCTGTTGAACTGATAGTATTGTGGTTCACACTTGGTGATTTGTTTTAACTGATTTTAGTCACATTTATGGAAGAAAAAGCTGTATCCCTTTAGTCATATTGAAAAGATCAAAAATATTATTTGAGAACATTAATATGACTGATCTTCCTGTATCAGAAATCCTAAGGCACCTAGTAACAAATGGCCTTAACTCATGAAAAAATTCAAAGCTAGCTTTCAAAAAATTATGCAGAAATAATCTTTCATTTAGGATTGTTTAGTAAGCGAGGCATATAAATGGAAAGAATGCAACATAAGGAAAACAAAGGCAGCAGAAAGCAAAATTAGTCTATATTCCTTTACATTATCAAAAGATTCTGTCTTTTGGTACCTTTTTCTTGTTTTCTTTTTTTTTTTTTTTACTTTCTTCAGCATCCCTAGGTACTTTCTCCCCATATTTTACAGTCTCCACTTCTACATCTCATGTTTATATCCTGAGTGTACTCACTACTTTAACTTTTCCTCTTATCCTCGAGTGTCTACTCGCAGTGTTTATTTTACTGTAATTAAAATGTGGAGACTTTTTTACATATCTGATCTCATATTTTCTTAATTCACAGCTGAAAAGAAATATAAACATTTTAAAGACAGTTTTTCCCTACCAAAAGAGATCTCCACCTTGTGGTGGATGATTTTAAATTTCAACTGATTTTATTCAGTACTTTCTTTAAATTGAAATAATAGATTCTAAAGCTTTGAGGGCACTCAGCTTATGTACAGAGGCTCAAAAAAATTTCTCAGTTGTCCTTAAGTTGAACTAAAGCTTTTCAGAAAAGTCATTACCTCCCAGAAATGTGTGTGATGTTGTTCTTCACTGCCAAGTAGGGAATCAAAATCTATCCTAGGCAGAGTTTAGTTACCCAGTTGGTAGAGAACAGTCCAAATCACTGCAAGCCTGGACTAGGTGAACCTGCAGGCGCTAAGATATAGCATCATTTATCTTTATTTTGCCATTAGAAACTTGAATATTTTTCCAGAATTTGAGTTTAGGAAAGCCTGATTTGCAGCTCTTGGTTCTCTGATAATATCTCAGGCTACAAAAACTGCTTGATGGGTCAAGCACTACTGTCCAAATCTGAAGAACAAACAACATCCAACTGAAATTTAAAAAGACAAGTTATACTTGTGCTCTGTGAATGTCTTTTCCTAGGTATGCCTAAAGAATAACTTTAGAAACTTCAGACATAGTTTCTGGAGAAGGTAATGTGCTTGTTACATGATCCAAGTAGGAATTGTTTTTCAGTTACTGAAATTAGACCTTTTAAAATGAAGAAAAATGAATCCTACATTTCAGATTATACTGTTTGATTTACATCAGTAAATCAACTTTAAACTAAAGTTAAGGATTTTAGTAATACCTGCTGATTTCCATTTTGGATTAAATACTTTGTATGGAAAATTCTGCTTTGAAGTACAAGGAGTATATATGTATGTCAAATAAGAGACTTTTCTTTTAGTTTATCTTGGAATACCTACATACTTAACAGATAATTTGGGTTTTGTTGATGGTTCATTTGTTTTTACAGCTAACTGAAAGATCAGCTATGTCTTATAGGCTTTAATCCAAGAACTGGTATACTGACCAAAACCAGTATTTATACACTTCTCCATGTTCTTCATTTTCTGTGTTTCTTGGACTGCATTATTGCTTTGTCACAGTTGCTTAGAAGGAAACTTAGAGATGGTTGCTGCCTAAACAGTTGGAGTCAACATCACCAAAAAAGGCTTCTGCAGAACAAGTCTTTTGATTATGTCCTTACATGTCTAATACATGTTTAAAATAATTTGGTTTACCCCTGTGTAAGTAAAAAATAAGTAATAAAGTTGTTATGACCAGGACTGCAAAGCAACGGGAACACTTCATTTTGTGGTCATTGACATTTAAAATTCATCAGAAAAGGGCAGAGTTTAAAGTATTTAATGAGACACAGTATATGTAGAAAAACATTTTGCTTCTCCTGCTACTGAAAAGTGAATTTTGAATCTTTAGTTTAGCTACATGTGACTTGTCAAAAAGGTGTGGTTGTTACTTTCCAGATGCAAGGTCAAATTATTCTATTGTGTTTTTAAGAGTATGTCTGTGATGAATCACTTGAATTAGGGAGGGCAGACTTGAGGATTAATTTTCATCTCCAGTCTCTATATCTAGCTCTGTTCCTTCTTTTGTGTATTTTTATTTCAATTAAAAAAAATAAAAAAGCTTCACGGAATAGCAGTATTCTGTGAAGTATATCACCATTTACTACATTAAATCAGTTTTCAAGGCTAAATAAGCTGCTTTTTGAGGTCCACAACCAACACAGGAAAGCATCACAAAAGGGAGTTATTTTGTTATTGTGCTGAAGTCTACTAAATGAGCTGGAAGTATACTTTTCAAGAGGAAACAGCATTCTGCCTGGAAGTAGCACTTTCATAAAGGCAGCAGCAAGACAAGGAAAAAGAGGGGAAAGTTATGCCAATATGTATGTCTTTATGTACTTAAATAAAAGAATTTGCTTTTGCTCTCACCTCTTCCTAGCTCTGATGACATGAAACACTTTTCCTGCAAACAACATTGAGGGTAGTATTAAAGGGCTTTTGCTAAAAGCTCTCTCAGAACACAGCTTGCTTTAGGAACACTATTTCTCTAAGATACATTTTGGCTTTGCTGCTGGTAATCATTGTGGTATGACAGGAGTGCTTTTCTATCACACACATAGAAAATAAAAATAATTGTTTAAAGTATTTTTAAACAGAAAAAGATGCAATTGCTTTTTAAAAAAGTATCTAAATTTATTTTTTGTCTGGTAAACATACATACAAGATTATGACAGCAGAGATTCTTTCATGATTTACCTCCATCAGAGGGATTGCTTTAATTTTCTTCACATTTATTTGGAATTTCAAGTCTTTTGATGTGTTCTCAATTACCCCAAAGAAGATTATTTTCCCATTCCTTCCTGAGTTAGCTTTGCAGTTCTGTTCACTGTGTCACTCTTCTAAGTGCAACAAATAACCAGAAAAAGCATGACAAATGACAACAAAAAAAATTTAAAAATTTATGCCTACAAGTGTTCTGAGATTTCTGGTGTTATCTCCAGTGAAAGAACATTGAAGGCCACAAAACAATTCTTATTTGCATTTAATGGCACTTAAGAAATGAAATTTTATACACAGATTTCCCTAATTTTTGCTGCAACTCAAATTTACTAGCTACCAGATCCTGTCTGCGAGGTTTAACTTCAATGTGTTTGAAAGTAAAACTTTGTGGTTCTTTCATTTCTTATGATACTGTACACTGATGATTAAGGATAAATTAAAAGTAACTGAGAGCATCCAAGTCATACAGTAACAATAACAGAGCAAAGAAACCTAATTTAGAACAATTTAAATGGCAATACAAAGAGCATGGGCTGTATCTATTTTGTCAGATACTCAAATAAAATTCTTCTCTTAACATCCATGATACCCAGAGACATGAAAACCACTCTAAAATAGCTAGAATTCTGTTTAATCACCTAGGTTAAGAGTAGTACTGCTGACCTAATAAAAGTTTCAATGTGATGACTTAGGGGGAGTTTTTAGATGCTATTTACAATTAAGTAGTATGCTAAATAAGTACTCCTATTTATCAAATTTTTAATTTTTCTTGCAAGAAAAATTTTTTTTTTTTGTTAAACTGACAGAATTTAACTTACTTGTTCACCTGAAAGTTGCTGCCCATCCCACTCCCCCTCTCTATCTTTTTTGACTTTGCAGTCAAATTTGACTATGATAAAATAAAGGCATAGAGGTTTTCAAGGTAATTAAGTTTTTTCAAGTTTAGTGAAAGTGTCTCGTGAGATAATGCCCTCATGAGAGGAAAACTGTCGTGGTACATTCTCTTGGCATGTGAATAATATCTAGTGGGTCAGAATACACAGTTGAAGCTAGCTAGTAATGAGGTGTGTTATATTTGGCTCAGGAAATTTTTATAAAGGACATGGACAGAGCAAAAGTAACGAGATGACTGCATTGATGTGGGTACTTGACTAAACATACAAATCTGTACACAACTAGGCCTCATCACTACTTCTGGTTATAGTACAAATTGTTAATTAAGCTTTCACTGTTTCTCTAATGCTTTTAAAGGATTTTTAGACACAATTGAAAGCAACAGCAAACATACACAGGTCCTGTATCCTAGTCTGTTTTTATTCCCCCTGTACTTTGCTACTAACATTAGTTTCGTTTTTGCTGCTGATTTAAGTGATGAGTATAAACTGAGCTTTGAGTCTGCCCTTTCTCAGTGCTCCTCCCAGATGAAACAATTACCTCCCAACACAAATCCTGAATTTGTATCAGAATATTATTTCTGTGTTCATAAAAGATTCCTATAGGTTCAGGTACTATGTGTGACCTGCTTCATGATCAAAGGTATGAGGACCAGTCCCTCATGTCTTTTGGCTTTTTGTAACATCTAAGAATTCCTGTGGTGGGACACTGAGCTATCACAAGTCAACTTTGGTAGGTGTTAAATTAGTATTTAGACCATAGAGACAGAAATTCTGCTTTGTGGTACTTCCTGAATGACTTTGTATGTACCTAGATATACGTGAATCACTGTCTTAATAGTGATTTTATTTTTTCTCCATGGATTTTAGCAAAATGTCCAGAGAACATAGACTTGAATATCTGCCTCAAAAGAAGATGTGCAGAGTTGGATAAATTCTAATGATCATTTATCATTGATTTTAAAACCTATTAAATACTGTGAATAATATTTTTGGTGATTGATGTTGCATATATCTAACCTGATACTTTACAAGAGTATTTGGAGGTGTGTTCATGCAGTCAGAAGTATTCTTTCAGTTCCTTTGTGGGTTGGGGGGGTTTTAATTGACTTGTATTTGTTGTTGAATATTAATACTATACATTTGAGTACGGGGTATACACTGAAGATTTATATTTTGAGTGCCTGAACAGAGACAGCAAAAAGAAAATCCTAAAGGTGTTAACATCAATGTTGCTACTGTGGAAGTCTGTGAAATTTCTCTATATACCTTTTCATTCTGGTGGATGGCTCTGAAGAAATGAAGGAAGGAGGAAAAAAGTAATTAGAAGATATTTTGGGACAGATCAATAAAATTGATAATAATGATTTTTCTGTCAGCAAGACCAGATGTTACACATTCATGTTCAGAAGGCAAAAAGTTCATGTGCCTTTCTGATAAAAGAGGTGAGATATCACCAGGCATGGCTTCATCTTAAATTTTCAGCCCCAAGAACTTCCGATATATTTAGGTATTGCTAACTGCATGATTTTAGCTTCACTACCATAATATATCCCCACTGTCCATTCTTTCAAGAGCTTGAGCACAGAGTAGAATAGTGATGAAAAACACACATAAATCTTCAAATATTATGCAATTCCTATTAATTTTTATATGCAAACAGGAAGAATTTTGTCACTGACAGAGAATGCCCCCAGGCAGATTATCTCTATCTTCATATTTTGAATAAACAAAAGAGCAATAATGTCAGTTTAAGCCAAAATGTAACCTTTGTTGTGTTTAAAAATGATTATAAAGGGATTGTAAAGAAAGAGACACTTATGAATAAGTAAAATGTAGAATAAGCAAACAGAGACTATCAGATGTTTGCAAGCAATTGGGGAAGAATGTTTTAAGTTACAGCCATTGAATAGAATAATTTCTGATAAGCTTAGAACTTTTAAAGGTATTGTGGACATCTCCACAGTCCACTGTAATGCAACGTGAAAAACAGTTTTTCTTAAAGAGCAAAGGCAATGTCCTAAAAACACATATTTTCTGTAGCTGTCTCTCAAGTGCTGTAATTTTCTGGACTTGCCAATGATATTGTAAATCTAAGTGAAAGAGGTTTTTCTCTGGAGGACAGTAGAGAGTTTAATGTACAACTGAGAATACAAGAATACTTCTGTTGAGCAGTTCTGGAAAAGAACGGCAGAGTCACATGTCATTTTCTGTCCAGCACTTTCTAGCAGGTCTGGGTGTATTGCTTTTGCAGGCACAATGGCTTGTGGTGCAAAAATTTGGTATCAAGAGTAAAAATTTGAATTTCATTAAGTGTCTTCATTTGCCAGTCTTCAAATTTCTAATACAAAACAGAAATATATCTCCAAAGGGCACAATATGTTTTATGTTTGCTAGAAGTTTCAAATAATTTACCATTTGAAGTTGTTAATAAAACATTTTGTATTTCAAATGAGGAATTATTCCATTTTATAAAAGCAGTAAGATTTTGTAAGAAGATTTGAAATTGTATAACACATGGCATTCTTGTTCTCCACAGAGGGTTTTTATAATCTTAGTAATTTCCTCAAGTATTATTGACTTCCTTGGGTAGGTAGATACACAGAAAGATCTTGCTAAGTCTTGGACTGAGTAAATACATCGTTTTAATTGTGATGTTTAACTTATGATTTCAACTGACTTTCATCTTGCCTGACTTATATAAATTTATTATTAATTAGTAATAATAAAAGATTGGATGTCTGGGATAGATCACATAAGAGAACACAATTTATATACTGTAGACATCACATAAGGTTTGGTATTAGATATTGTGTATATGAAATTTTACAAAATTCTATAATTTGATGTTTTATTCAGAATTTTGGTCACCAAGTTACTTGCCAATGACCTTCAGAACTCAATGTCAGACTTTTGCAGTAATTAACTATAACAAGGACTGAATGGAAAGGCTTTATCTGCATACAGTGTAATGTGCACATCTCTTCTGAATAAGGAAATCATTTAGCTGTCACTGAATGAAAGAATTAAAATGCTAGTGAACAAAAACTAGCTGTGGTAGATTATAGCAAAAGTTCTGTAAATTTGACAGGCACCTTCTCTTCATTTCTCTCCTTGAAGTATCAGAATATATGTGGATTTTTTTGTAAACCTTTATTACTTGCAAGGAGTGACAACCCCAAGGGAAACCTTCCACTTTTACCTGAAGAGAAGTCCTTTGACACCTGGAAGGTTCAAATGTTCAGAATAAGAGAGGATGCAGTGTTAAGTAATTTTATAATTCTTTCAAACTATTGGAAAATTTGTTAAATCCTCAAGACATCCCTGTGTGGTTAATTTTATTTTGTCCTTCTTAGTGAGAAAGCCCTTTGTACAGAAGACTAAATGCACACAGTTCTTATTTTTCATGAAGACAGGATTTTTATTAAACTATAAGGAGACAAAGAAGGGTTGTGACAGTTCTGGCTTCCTTTTTCACTGCCGAGGTCGGGATTAATACACAGGAAATGCAGGTTTCATGTTCAGGCTTGGATGTTTATTATTTCTTATCTATTTACAGACTCACAAGCTGTGAGATCTAACTAGCGAGTTAGAAAATGAAGGTAAAATGGAGTACCTCTAGCTCTTTCCAAGGTTATTTAAGCAATAATCCCCCAATAATGAGATGACATCTATATTATTTATGCTTTTGACCCAGTCATGACCACCCAAGGTCTGCAATGCAGGCCTTTTTCACCCAATTACAGAAAACCACCTAAATCCATGGAGAAGGAAGAAGAAAGTCAAGAAGAAGGACTTAGATAACACCCAAAATCCTCCATCTTGCCACACACACATTACTGTATACTAAAGCCTAAAATTCTCTGTTTCCAGAATTCCAACGAAGGGTGATTCTCCTAGCCTTTCCATAGGAACACAATGGCTCTCAGTATTCCTTGCACATTAATACTTTACTTTCTTCCGCCTGTCTCAAGACAGGTGCTACAGATCTCATGCTAGTTGTTTAAAGACTTGCTCATACAAACACAGGCAGTTAAAGCTCATACCTAGCTTAGTTATAAACACTTTCTTAAACGCACAATTAAAGAAAAAGAAGGATCTAGGGGAATGAATCTACTCTGGCTTGTGCTTCAGAGAGAGAAACCTCACAGCCAGAAGACTACAACAATTTCTGTTCTAATATTCATGGCAGTACATTATGTATCTGGTGTACTTGCAGTCCTTCAAGGAAAAAATAAATCATGTTGAAGAGCAGGTACTATGGGGGAAAGTGTGCTGGTCTTTAGAGGGCAAAATTTATTTCACCATTCGGTTCATTAAAGCAAATTGTTCACTATTGCATTTTTACCCTCTACTCAAGGCCCATGAGATAACTTCTTCTCAAAGGGGTTGGAGAATAAAAACTATCCTAGTAAGATGAGATTAGTTACCTGTTGCAGGTTTGACGTTTTAAAATGTCTTTGTGGTAATAAACCCTGTTGAAAAACACTGAATGACATTCAACAGGACAAGACAGTGTTTTACACACTGAAACTATGAAAGTTCATCATACAAAGAGCAGTAAGTAAGGCAATGCTTAAGTGGTCTTGACACCATTAATGGGTCTCAGTCTCAAACTGTTAAGTGAAAACAGTGGCTGTACAGAACTCTCTTTTTTCTCTTCTTAAAGGATTATTTCTAAAATCTGTAATAGTAATGAGAGCTCCACAGGGTTTAAACAGTAGCTTCACCTGCATCATCATTCAGTCATTTCTACATCAGGTATTCTAAGTTCTTTGTGTTTTTGTTTGTCTACTAAGACAGAGTAACAGATATGTTGAAAATCCCTGAAAAGTAATAATTTTGAGATTTTAATTTTCCTTTCATATTATGGTACTCAAAGGTCACTTAGCTGTAATAGTGACTGAATTTCAGGGAGAGAAGGTTCACTCTTTTAATTAAAACAATTTCAGGCATTTTATATAACAGACAGGAGACATTTCATACCACAAAGTAGCTACTTCTTCAAATGCTTGTAATGTAAAAGTTTAAAATAATTTACAAAAAAAGTCTCTGTTTTTTGTGTGGTATTTTAATTCTGATGGGAATAACATGGTTTTATTTTTTTTTCTTATCTGACTGATGTTTTCAGAATTTTTAAAGGAGAAAAATCAAATTGAAATCTAGAAAACAAGGTTTAAAAAATTTACTGTAAATGAGATTCAAGAGTAGACATATTAGACAAAGAATATTTTATATGGCATATTATTATTAATATGTTCTAATAGTAATATGGCATCTATTACTATAATATTAATAATTATGTAATTAATATTTATATACTCTTGTGCTGTCAGTGACTGCCTTTCAGCTCTACTTAAAATCTACAAAGCTGTTGATTGTGACCATGTCATAGTTATTATGCAAATATGCAGTGCAGGGTATGTAAACAGTTAACTAGGCCATATAAATTTCTTGGCTGGTTTTCACAAATTACGCTCCAGGGATCCAGCTCGTTTCAGCTGATGACACTAGTTTACAATTCAAACTGTAATATGCTATATAACACAAAAATTTCAACAAAGCAAGGTTGGGCAAGATTAAATACAATATGATGAAAGGACTGAAAGTAATTACAAAATTTTCACCTAATCATGAGACTTTGATTTTTCCCTGCCTCTCTGTTTTTGTCCTGAAAGCTTTTCCATATGGATTCCAGAGGTTTCTCTTTTTTTTTTTTCTCTGAATAACAGGATTACCTCAACTGTCTTCCATCTTTCAGGAAAATACTCCAACAGCACCTCTTTCCTGTTGGTTAATCATTGGACTGCTTATGTGTTCACAAAGACAAAAGTGTGCATGCCTGAGTGCACTGAAGTGTGAAGTCTTGGTGTACTTCCAATGTTCATACTATAGTAATACCCATCTAGCCCAGTACAATATACAAAAAAATGAACATAATATTCCATGAAGATACTGTATGCAGATCGTAAAAGTAGTTCTCACTTGCCTCAGCTGACAGGTTGTTTAATTTCATTTTACACTTAGTATGCAATGGCACAAGAATTTAGTTTAAGAGGTTGGAATGGTCTTTTCACGGTCCTGTTTTTGTTTAGCATTATCACCTCTTTCATGCCTGCACATACTGTGAATTTTCTTGCATGTGAATGAATAAACTTCATGTAAGGAGGTGTCCTGGTTTAGGAATGGTGTTCTCCAATTCAATATTCCTCTTAAAACCATCCCACCACTTGCTCGCCCTCCCCTCCAATTGTCAGCACAAAAGGCAAGGATCATGGTTTGAGGTAAGAACAGTTTGCTGGAAACAGCAATGAGATAAGAAAACAAACAGTAACAGCAACAATATTAACAAGAGAAGATAGAGCACAAAGAAATTACTTGTGCAGAAAGCCTGCAACAATAAAAAGATGCAAATCAGTTCTTCCCAAACATGTTTTCTTCCACTGAAAGGAATTCCCTTTTCCTCAGAAGCCAGAGTCCCTTCTCCCCCACCCCTGGCAATGACCTGCTGGGGTATAGAAAAATATCAGGGTCCTGGACACACTCCTTCCACAATGTCTACTTCCAGCTTTCGCAAAAAATTAATATTGTCCTGGCCAAAACCAGAACAAGAGGGAAGAGTAGATGCACTGATGAGTGTTCATGAAGAAGAACGTGCATAGTACTAGCACCAGTGGTACCAGTTTCATCATGAAACCAGACCAGTTCTGAACTCTGATTTGAAAAGTTTTTATTGACTGCTAAGTTTTTGTCTCTTTGCTGAAAATATAAAATGCTAATAATTACATACTTATTAATGGAATTACAGCTGGTTGTTAGGATTACTCACTAACTAGTTCTATATTTAAATTATGTTTTCTAATTGTATGTTATTATCAGTTACTTTATGACAACATGATAAAGTACTTGAGTAACACAGTTCTGAACTGTCTATAACAACATGATAAAGTACTTGAGTAACACAGTTCTGAACTGTCTATAAAGGGGAGTTTTATTTACATGAAAATAGCAGCCATTTATGAACAAAAACAATGAAAACAGGTTTTTACAGTTGAAATATACTGAGATTACTTATTTTAATTGAATTAGTATTCTGTCTTCAGTATTTCCTACAGGTAAGTAGTTCATGAAAATAGTACGAATGACACGCTGTTACTCAGGCTTGCTTTTCTAAACAGGCTAAAGGATAAGTTTTCAAATTGTTTCTTAAAATCATAGCCATCTTAAGTGAGTATTTCAGAGCTGTCAGAATGGCTTATTGAACTTCATGCCTGAACTAACTTCAGTCCAACAGTAACATTATTGATAGACAGTTTTTCAATGTCTTTCATTAATCAATATTAATATAAAAATCTTTTGGACCTGAGAATCACTCAGATGACAGAGACCAGTTTCTAAGTCTTGCATGGAAAAAGGTGCACTAGAGCTAGGGAAATATTCTGTCATGGTTATATATTTTTAGAGGACAATTGTAAGTGTGAAGAACATACAGGGCAGCTCATATGTATTACTGCAGGCATGAATTTTATGCCTTACATGCAACACATACAATGTCTGAAGATATGGGAAATCTCACAAGGTCAAAAATCTGCAGTGTTACTGGTTGTTCACTAGTTTGATCTATAATTTGAAATCTGTGAAAAGTCTTTTGGCAGCTAATTAGCATTCAGTATCTGGTTTAAATCAGCAAAGAGGCAAGAAGTAATTGGATTTAAATGGATCCTAATAAAATAGATGATGACAATTAGAAAATACTTCTAAGTAACAAACTATCATGATAGAGCTCAATCCCATGAATTATGGCCAAATCTACAAAAATCCATAAGGAATGTGCTGGTTGTGTTGGCCCTTGAATGGGAACACCAAGAAATTCCACTTCCAGTTAAGTATTTTATTCATAGCAGCTGGGTTATTGTGGTACTGCTGATGTGGTGCAAATAAGACGTTTTCATGGCCCATTTGAAAGATGTAAGAATTTTAATTCTGAAACTCAACTGCTATTTTATCTGCCTTCAAGGATGCCAGTATTTCTTACTCTTAGTCACTGTGTGCTGCTTCCTTGTAAAATAATGCAAAGATAACATTTACCAAAGTCATTGTGCATTCTACAGGTTTCCTGCTTCTCCAACTAACTTGTGTTAGCTGGAGAAGCAGGAAAGTGTCCAGGTGTCTAAGTCACCACTTCTTTCTGGGTGCCTGTTTAGAATGCTCCTACACAACCAGTTTCATGGTTATTCCACTTACAAATCACATTTCTCATAATTTCTCTGTTGTTCTTCTGTGAGTCTATCTTGAATCTCAGCAGACTTCACAACACAACTATGAGGTCTGCCCATCTAAGGCTTTCCTTTCATCCTACCTTCCTAAAACATCCCAGACTTATTAAAAGATTTCTCTCTGACTTCTCCAGACAGGTCTGAGATTATTTTCCTATGTAATTTCATCTCGTGAACATACAAGTCAGTAATATGGGAAGTTGATTCTCCCAAAAGAAACAGTCCAACAGTATCAGTTCTGAAAGGATTTCCACTGTAATTATGTAATAGTAGGAGACTAATTATCTTAAAAATACTGAAATATTATGTTAGGGAGAAAAACTTAATCCTTCTCAAAGCATTCAGTTGTCTAGGCCAGCACTGCCTATTTACTATGACCAAAGCAATTTTTGGCAGTATTAATAATGCTCAGAAACAACAAAACTGTTTTCTGTCAGGAAAAAATAATTCATGCAGGGAAAAATGCTGTACTGGGAGATGTCCCCTGTGGAATTTCTGAAGGGCTGAAAATAATCACAAAACTCACAGGCTTTTTTGCTGAAATGTGTAATGGATTTTGACCTCACTTCATTAAACAGCAGTATGTAATAAATTATGTATAAAACCCTCAGCTCACAAAAGAAACATTTTACAACAGGATGAAAATGGAACAGAAGAACAGGAATCAGAAAAATCCTATCTTGTTGAATTACATGCTTTTGGAAATCATTCTGGTTGAAATGTTCTACAACATATCAGCATACACGTATGAGAAAGTCATCCCAGGTTCTATTTCTTTCTCTTTTGATGGATGTCTAAAATTCACATCTAACGTAAGTCAGATGAATAATTCCCAGCAGGGAGACCTATCTCCATTAACCATAAAGGGATACCAGGTTGACTGGCTCAGATATTCAGAGCTAAATTGTTCATATCTAGCGTTGTGAGATGAATTCCAGCCTCAGAGATCACTGTAATGAGGCTGCATAAGAACATGAAGATGTGACAACTAATTAACTCATTGGCAAATGGTCTCTGCTGCAAAATTTACTTTGCAGGTGTAGGGAACAGCAACACAAGTAACAGGCAAAGCAGTCTGCCTTGGGAGGGGGGCATAGAACAGATGCAAACAAATCCCCGTGCGAGTACTCACCACACAGAAACCGGCAACACCCCGACCGCTCACTGGCGTCCAGCAGGACCAGAAGGGATCCCTTCTCCCCCAACACCCCCTGCACGTGGCTTGAGGTTGTATACGATAACCTCAGGTTGTTTAGGATAACCAGCCGTGCCCCTCCTGGCTACTGCAAATATTAACCTGGCCAGAACCAGGACGTAGTTGTACTACTCATGGACAAGAACTGCGCAGCTTATTTCTCTACATTTGTCTCTGGTTGTTACCAGATAAGAGTTACTGCATCCTGTTCTGTAAGTTATGTGTTGAGAAGAAATCTGTGTGGAAATAAGGGTAAAGGTTTGTCTGAGCATCTTATGGAACCTGTTTTATGTATATATATCCCAATACCTATGGCACCATTTCAGATAAGGGGCAACATCTGTGTGAGTAATATGGTTTACTATGCAATAAGTAGAAAACAGAAAAAAAATAGCATCAACTTATATTTAAACAGCATTCTGTAATCAGTACTATGTACTTGAGTAATAAACAGAACTAAAAGATATAATCTTGTATTTTTAAACAAACATAGTTCATGTGGGAAATATTAAGTAACATCTTGTAAATCTTGTAAATGTTTTGCACTAATACTAAGACAAGTTGTTTCAGAATATAATTCCTTAGTAATAAATTGTTATACTATTTTAGCAATGAAAATATTTATATACATAGTCTATGAGCAACTGAGACTGATAGCAGAAAAAAATTATAATATTATACCATAATGTCTGTAAGCAAAGTTGCATTATGAACTGCCAATTATTTGGTCTAATTTTGGAATATAAATAAACAAGAAATTAATTTCTTTTGGTGAAAGTACAGAAATAAGATGACTACTGCGTATATACAAGGAGCTAATGCATGGGCTTCTGTTCAGTTGTAAACTGATATGTCATTCTCTGTCTTGCTAGGAAGCTACAGGAACAAAAGATGACATCTTTCTAAAAATGAGGGTTAGAACTGAGAGCCACAAGCATGTTACAGACACAGGATGGCTCTGCAGGAAACTTGAACAGAGGCAAGGATGTTGTTTGATCATGTTTTGAAACCTGTGTGAGCAGAGCATGGTGATCTCATTGATAGGAGGAAATTCAGAATTGAGAGTAGACCTTGTGTGAAACCTTTCTGAAGGCACTCTCATTCAGGAGCATTATATTATATGAAAGTGGACCAGATTTTGGATGTAACATGCCTGTGGACATACCTGGCTCATTGGAAGGGCTTGAATTTACAATACCTGTTTTGTTTCTGACATTCATGATTGGGTTGGGGTTTTTTTGCTTTATCTTGTTGCAAATGAGACAGATATTGCCCACTGTTGTTCTTTATAAGCAGCTTCAGCTGCTGAGTTTTTATTCTTTTGGCCAAAATTGTAAGCTTTAATGAATGGTTTTATTTGTTGGTGATTTCTGTGCTGTAAAAGGGAAAGTTAGGGAATATTCTCATGTTTTAAGGAAGTGCAAACTTGTAAGATTCCTTTAAATTCAAACAATGCTTCTTTAAGAACTGTAGTATAAGGTAAAGTTGTTTAAATGCAGTAGGCAATGTTTTTAATGTTGATATATCTTTAAAAGTGAATATCTGATTAACTGAGAAATCATTATTTCCTGTACATCATAAAGAATAATTTTGTTTCTTTACATACATATTCTGAAGCCTAATATGTATTGGCATTCCAACTGATACACACTTGTGAGCTGTAGATTATGATCTGATCCCATGAAATATTTTATATGCGAGAATTAGAATACTGTGACAAATGGGGCAGAAGGCTTTGCCATTCTTTATAGGATGAAATAAATTTAAGCCTCCTGAAAACAGCAGTTAATGCAGTTCATATATTAGAACATCACATCCATTGTGTGTATCAAAAACTAAGATATAAGTTGAACAGGGCATGATGAAAATGCTTTCCAGGTAAAACTTCGTAAGAGTTTCTAGTTCCTAGCTATTACAATCTTCATATTTTCCTTGGAGTTTATATAAATATTGTCAATTAAATTAAGCAACTAAGCGGTTCTCTTTCTTTTTCTCCTTACATAGCAGATGGTACGTGAACAATACACAACAACGACACCAGGCACGAGCCTAGAGAGGCCGAAGAATGAATATATCTACAAAATTGGAATTTATGGCTGGAGAAAGCGTTGTCTCTACCTGTTTGTTCTCCTCCTGCTTATCATCCTAGTTGTGAACTTCTCTTTGACAATTTGGATTCTGAAAGTGATGTGGTTTTCCCCAGTAAGTGTCCTTTTTAATTTCCCATTCTTGTCTTCTTTTCCCTGCCTCACCACTTCACTTACTTTGTATGTACACCAGCTTCTCTGTAGGTAATGGATGGTTCTTTTTTCTTCTTCTCAGCTGTGATTTGTACTTTGGCTGAAAGTATGTTAGAAAAATATATCTTTGAGTGTACTTTCTCATATGTAATTTCGACATTAGTAATAATTTTTGAAATACTGAGGTTGTTGATGCTGTAGATTGCAGTGAATTCTAGCCATTCTATGAGAATGTATTTTACTGTTGTCTCATACTTTCTGTTTAGTTGATATTTTATAAATGTATTTACTGTAATTTTATCTCATATAGAATTCCTTAGTTAAAATATTGCTGACAGTTGCTGTGGTTTTTTAGCTTCTTTCTCCTATTTATCAGCATCTAAAATTTAACAATTTATTTGCCCAATTAATTACTGCTTGGAGGTAATTATCACTAATTCATGCTTGAGGCTAAGCAGCTATATAATTCAGAAGTAAATTTAATAACTTTCCACTGTCATATATATTTTATTATTTATAATGTAATTTTGCATGTAGTAGATTAAAGGGTAAGTTTCAGAAGTCTGCAAGGTGCAACTTTAGTCAGAATGCAATAAAATGCATCAGTGAATATTGAAGCTAAGCTAATTTGCTCCTAACATGCATTTGTGATACACAGATGATTTGAATAGACTTGTTAGAAGAAAAGCAATAATAATAAATTTTTACAGCTCTGCCCTGACTACTGAAGAAAGTTTCTGTTATCTAAAGTTATTACACCTCTGTCAGTAAGTGAAGACCACTTTATCCTAATATAAATATTTCGATACTCACTAAAAAGAAAGTATATTAATTTTATGTCCTACTTACTAATACAGTTTTTAGTGCTTGAATTCCTGTGAAGGGTCTCCCTCTACATGAATTCTTTACAGCACTGTTACTGTCATACAGATTACAGCGCCAAAGATCTTAGATCACCTATAATTTTTCTCTTATGCAGCTCACATGGAAGATATGCTTTTAGTGCCTGCATGTCATAATTCACAGACAATGTGAAAAATGTGTAATTATTTTCTGTGTCGCTCAGGTTTCTATTTTTAAGGAGTTTTAAAAAATATTTTATAGATTTGATTTCTACATATGGGCTTGGGTGTTTCTTCTCTGACACCAGCGAGGACTGAAAAAAAATTACGTTAGAAAGCCTACTTATAGGAATGCCTGTCTCCTTGTAGTTCCTGTTTGGAAGCCACTAAAAGCCTTGGTCTGCTGAGGGACAGGGTCCTTCTGCTTTTGTAACAAGAGCAGTAAACAACAGCTCTAGCAATGCAGGTTTACATCCTTTCACAGAGTGGACTGTGAACACTGCAATTACAAGGAATTTCCTAATTCTGTGTTAAAGAATCTGTATGCCTGACACGCCCAGTTGGATAGTGACTTAACTGTAATGACTTCATTAATTTGGGATAATTCTAGGGAAATACTGAAATTCAGATAAATATCAACTGTAAATACATTTGTGCAAAGTGCACATGTATATCACAATCCTCAGCAAAAGTACATGTGACATCATTAAGAAGAGAGAACATTTGTTACTGGGTGTTGTTTTAATAGACTACATCTTTCAAGACAAGAAGTAACTCTGAGGATACCAGAAATATCACCCACAGAATCACAGAAAAGCACCACTACCCACTGAGTCTAGGAAAGATGTTTAGTGCATGTTCAAAGTCTGGAACTGTAATTGAAGCATCACAGTCCTTTCCTGTGTCTAAGGAAACACCAGTTGTGGAGAATCAGTGTAACAGCCATAATAAATTACCAATACTACTGTAAAAGCCTTTTCATGATGGAATTGAGCATTTATACCTCCAAGTATTTGATACTGTTTGAAAAGAGGTATCAATATAGTGTCAGAATTAGATTTTTGTGATTCATGAGTTCCAAGATTGACAAGTATTTGCTGTTTAGGAAGTGAGTTGTTTCATATATATCACACTTACTCAATTAAGCATTCCCATCATTGGGAAAGGTTTAAAAGTAATTGTGAAATATTATCCTAGCCATTGTTTGGCAATTATTAATCTGTCAACTGTGATAACACTTATATTTATTAATTGTATTCTAAGTATATTGTGTAGTGATGACTTACTAGATTTAATATTCATGATAGATATTGTATTTTTAGCTAATACTTTAAAAATATTTGGTCCTAGTTTTAAAAAAGTTCATTAAGATCACTCTTAAAAATATCACTCTTTAAAATATTTAAATATTGCTAGCTAATAAGATAGCTTTTTTTCTCTGTAAAATAATACAAGAAAAAAGTTGTATTCTCACTAAGATTGATAAATACATTTAGAAATAAACATTGCAAACATTTTAAAATATATTTTTGTAGAGTCCTGAAGAGAGTTTATGCTGAAGGAAAACTTTAAACATAACATGACTGCAGTATATAATTTTACTAGGAAAACAGTTTTTGAGTAAAAGGGGCGTTGGTGCTTTAGTGATTGATCGACATGGTTCTATAGCACAGCCCTTTCATAAGCCCACTCAGAGCTGACAGACTGGTTCTTTAGACATCAAAGTTTCTTTTGTTGTATAAAAAGTGTTCTCTTTTTCTATAAAGCATCCTTGACTCTTTCATTAAGTAATAATTTTCAGTATACAGAAATCACATGCTATGTCTATTCAGAGATTAAAATAATAATGAAATTATGAACAGAGCTTGAAGAAGCTCTGGTGTTGAATTAATCCATGCACACATGTCCTGCCTTAACCCCCATAAAACCAGACAGTGTGATGAATACTAGCAAAGAAGCTAAGCTGATAAAGGAGAACATGAACCAGACATAGATATGCTGCAAGATGAATAGATTTTGATCTCCTTGTAAGAATTTGGAATGATGAAAGACAGAAACTTTTCTAAGCTCTGTTGTTTGAGAGGCCTTCAGCATCGAATGTAGATGACTAAATTGAACAGAATTCCATTGTTTCATTTCTTTTCATTTCATCTCATTTCATAAAAGCTAGACTAAAAGAGAACAACCTGAACAGAGACTGTATCCCTTTTCTCATGCTGCCCCAATTAAAAAACATATGGGCATTTCCAAATTTGTGCACATTAATTCAGAGGTATCAGCTGTGTCTCATTCTTTTTTTTCTTTTCTCTCTTGGAGTTTAGAGGGACAAGGTCTCAAGTTTTTTTGTGGGGATGAGCAAAGAAACCTGTGAATTCATTATATTCAGCTTCAGTTTCAGAGAAGACATTCAAATAATTATACCTTGAGCTTGGTGAATAAGGTGAAATAGAGTAATTTGAAAAGTAGCATTATTTTTGCACCAAAATCAGTTTGAAAAAAGGTTGGATTTTTCCCTCTGGATGACATATTACATTTTGCATGTAATGGAAATTTCAGATTCTGTTTTTAACATAATGAGGCTTTCTGAGCGTTAAAGGGGACTGCTAGTTCTAAAGAGTTTAGAAAACTAAGAGTTTTAAGGGATTTAGGACTACAAGAGTGTCAGAATTCCTGTGGACAATTCTGAAGGATCCAGTAGGTCTGAAAGAGGGGAACTTTGATGTCTGTGATGTCTGCTGAAAGACAAGCGTGGCAGCATGGAAGAAGTGAAAATTTCTAGAGGGTGTCAGCAACAACTTCTGAAGAGGTCAATTAAATGTGACACACAGCTGGATCTGCTACTCACGGGATCCCATGGCAGCCAGATCTGAAGGGTAGAGTTACCCAGAGAAGCTTGACCAAATTTACGGACCATATCCTCCAAATGTAGGAATGATCAGTCCTGATACTCAGGAAGATAAATATCCTGGCTTAGTTTGGCAAGTTATTTGTGATGGAGCTTCAATTAAAGAGCAGTATAGAAGAGTTGGAAGAAGATACAGAAGAAATAAATAAAGAAGAAATTTTGAAACAATGTCTGGGCCAGGAAATGTGTCAGACTTTCTGTGTCAGGAGTGCCAAAGCTGAGCTTAAGTTAACAATTACAAAAGGCAAATGGCAATAAGATGGTGAGCATCCATTGGTGCAGAGAGAACTGATTCTCTTGCAGAGTCACCCTCTGCAATGTTAGAAAGGTTTTGGAGACTGGGGAGATCCTTGATGACAGGGGGAATGCAAGTGTTGCACTTGTTTTTAAGAAAAAAGGGCCATGGGTTTACCAAGGGTGAATGATGCCTGACCAATCTGATTGCCATTTTATGATAAAATGTCTGGAATTATAGGTTATGGGAGCACACAAAATATCATTTATCTTGACTTCAGCAAGGCTTCTGACTCTCCCACAATATTCCTGTACCCTAGTTAGGCTATTACAGCCATGAGGAGTGGTCAAACAGATAAGAATAAAAAGTAAACTGCCTAGGTAGTCGGGCTCAGAAGGTAGATACTAATGTGTTGTGGTCTGCATGGAGGGCAGTAATAAGCATCAGTTGTCTTGTCCTGGGTCATGTCCTTTTCAAAAACTTAATCAATGACTTGGAGGAGGTGACAGAATGCTTGCTCACTGAATTATTAGGTTATACCAGTTTGGGGGTACCATTCAATACTTCAAGGCTCAGGTTGGAGGTCACACTAGCTCTAGTCCAGGATTGTCATGCTAGGTTTCTAAAACTCAGGTGTGAAAAATGCACCTGAACAGATGATTACCATTCCTGGTACTCTAGCAAATCTCTGTCAGAAACCCCTCATTAAATCAGTTACTGTATTCTTTAGGTTCTGCCCCATTATCATAACAGTTGTGTGCCAAAGATTATGTCTAAATTTTTTTAGCCTCTGATGAAGAAAACCATGTTTTCCATGGATTTTAGTGGATGCCCCACCTATCATGGTCTCCTGGACCAAGAAAGGAAATTGACCTATATTTCATTTTGATAAGAACAGATAGTAATGCAACTACAGTGTTCACCAGGATAACTAGTTACCTTTGTGCGGTGTGGAGTTTCCTCTGACAAAAACTTTTAAGCACTGTGTAAGAGAAGAAGATGGGTCTTTATCGTTTTAGATGCACTCTTAGTCAAACATGATTCAAATCTGCGCTCAATCTCAAGTTCTTGTTGCCATCCATATCAAACTTTACTTGGGTTTGAGTCTAACCAGAAGAAAGTCAAGTCCTAATACTAAACCTTAGAATAACCCCCGGGTCACCTTATCATGACAGGGAGAACTTGGTCTGTGGAGGGCCAAGTCGAACAGTGTCGTGTCCAGCCCAACAATGCATATCCTAAGTGGGGTTCTTCTTAAGAACAGGACAAATGTTTAGCCTGCTCTTGTGCCTACACCTCAGCTGGACATGGAGACAAAGGCAATGACAACTGGGAGGGTTTCTGCACATTTAAGATAGATTGTGTGCTTTTCCTCACTCCCCTATGCACATAAATTTCTGGCACTGGAATAAATAGGACAATTGGCACAGTTGTACAAAAACATGCAGGGTTTTCTAGATATTATTGACAGGTGTTTTCTTCCTTTGGCCTACTTTTAGCTGGGGACTACTCTACCCATGTAGACATTCCCAAAACTTTTATCATAGACCCAGCACCCTTCTAGACTTCTGGGGTTCCCATTAAAACTGAATATAGGCAAAGTATTAAAAATTATTTTTTAATTATTTTTCAAAGTTTTCTGTAAGGCAATAGTAATTTGTTGATAGTTCATTTATTAAGACGTTGAAAAGCAAGCTATATATAATCTTACTATAAATATATATTAGTTGGCTGGTATCGGTACTGCTCTAAATCTGTGAATACAATATGTATTTTGAAATAAAAAATATTTTTTAATAAAAGACTTGTATAAAATACTATTTAAGTACTTGATAAACTCAGGCACTGAAGAGGGAGGGAATTGCTTAAGGAAATATATAAATATGGAACTAGGAATGTAGTGAATTAAGAAAGCAAAATTTTAACTGAAAATCAGTTAACACTTTCTGACAGTGAGACTTAGTAGAGTGTGTAATAGCATGCCTTATTAAATTGGAGATGCTCAATCATTTGGAACACCTAAAATCAGAGCAGACAGCAATGAAAATGTACAGTAAAGAACACTTACAGCAAGAGTTCTCCTTCACTGAAGACATCCATTAGTGAGCTTGTACAGCCTTTTGATGCATTCTGTGAGTAACAGTAGGTACTCCATGGAATTAGTTGCCATTTTGACAATGTTGCATTACCTTAATACTCAAATGAAATAAATTATTGAATTTTTCATGAATTCCCATCCAAATTTTCATGTCAGAATGTGAACATTCCATAATTTCTATTCTGAATAATCCGAATTTCGCAGCTGTATTTTGCAACTTTTCTATTAAGTTAAATACAATTTGCCTCCAGTCAGGCTACAGTCATTCCCATTTTCTCTATCAGACAGAGAGTAATAATTGAATAGAAGGATATTGAGATACTTACTGGAGAAAGTTGTTGTCAAAGACTTTCCAGTAGTGATACATATTTTCATTTAAATGTATTTTCTTAAAGCATTTGATTATTCTTAATTATAATTTGAATTGAATCATGGGTGTGTAAAAGGGTGTGGAGAAACACTTGTTTTAAGTGTACTTTTGTAATAATTTATAATATTAATAAAGAGATATAAAAAGCCTCAGTACAGTGAGATTAGAGTGTATGTGCAAATTTAAGAACTGGATTTAAGAAAGCCCTTTACAAATAAAAGGAAAATATTTAATTCCATTTCTTTAGCTAAGTTGCATAATTACAAATGTTAATATAATAAAATTAATTACCCAACTTATAAAAACCTAATTCCTGAATAAATACATGTAGCAGTGGGAGTGGCAGTCTGTTTCTTCATAGTGTGTTTTTCTAACACAGGAGATGTAATGCCAGATGTAATGGCATTTTTTAGTATCTGTGCAGTACAGAGCCAAAGACAGAATTTGGTCCTTGCTGAACAAGGAAATGAAGCTAAAACTCAATCTGTTTTGAGAATATATTCTTCCCTCTTCAATAACACTTGTTTTAATTAATACTATAAGAAAGGAAGTTTGTTATTCTGTATATCAGGACAAAGATAAAAGAGGATCTGAAAATATCTTGAAAGTATGCATCTTAAATATGAGTCCGATTTTATGAAAGAAATGTTATAAAAATAAGCAAACACCAGTGATTTGATAATTTGCTTGATCCATAGCTGTTTTCTTACAAATCTATTGAATTCAAAGTGGCCATCTACTTTTGTAGATCTCAAAATATTATCTACCCACTTTTCAGTCTTGTCTGCAAATGGTGGTTTGGTTTGTATCCAGCCCTAAGCCAGGTGAGACCAACTTCTATACCAAGAGTTGCTTTTGCTGGGGGCTCTGATTTGACCAGTGTCTTTGACTGAACTGACTCCGCTGTCATCTAAGCAGATGAGTCAGATAACCTATGTCTCAGCCCAGCAAATAGAGTCCTTGCAACTGGAAATGAGATCTGGCATCAGTAATGTTATTATACCAAGCACGTACTTAGCTCCAAAATTGATATTGTAAGTCAAACAGAGAGTTTCATCAGATTCATTACCAATCCTGTTTTGCTGATGGCTCTTTAACAATCTCTACCCACAGTCCTATTATCTCAATGAAACAGTACACTCTTGTTTGCAAAGCAAGTTCTCTAAATAATAATTGCTGCAAGAAGTACTGCAGTGCAAGCAGGATCTATAAAGCCATTAATTGAAATAGCTTTGGGGCACAACAAGTGATGTCTTGGTCTGAGCTTGCCAAGGTCTTCCCCTGATCTGGCCAAGAAGGAGGATGCAAGGATCCTACAAGAAAGAAAAGGATTTAACAGAGTGGAAATGCTGCATCATTTCTGCTCTGAAGTTAATATCATTACCGGTTTCATTCAGCTCCTCCAGGGGTGTGGACTTTTAATATATGGAAAGGTTGAATATTCAGGGAGCAGATACTGTAAATCAAACATGCTTTTAACTCCTGAGACAGAAGCTACTTGATTTGAGTTGAATGTGTGTTAAAATTAATGTTAGAATCAACTTTGAGAATTTTTTTGGTGTAACTGTGCTAACATATGGGCCAGCCTATCTTTCCAGTTTTTGATCTCTCCCAAAAAGGAGAAAGTAGACATCCTCCCTTGCAGCTATTAGCTGATACACAGAGCAGAAGTTCAATTTCTCTTACTCAGAGGAGTCTGAGGACTGTATTTGACACTATATCTCTAGTGCTGAGAAGGTGCAGAAACAGTGATGGTGTGATGTGATCTGGTATGGCGTGATGTGGAGAGTGTTTGACCAAATATACTGAGCCAAGGTGTATCAGTTTCAGTGTTGGTAGGAAAACAAAAGCTGTAGTTATTGATTGAATTTAGGTGACTAGAAATACTCATATTTAAACTGAATGAATGTTCCCCATGTGTCCTGCTCGTTTCTAAGGGCCATATCCCTACAGCAGCAGACCTACATTGTCATATTCATGGGAGATAAACCCCAAATAAATCACCTGATGCTCTTTTGCTTCCATAAACCATAGACAGCATGAGGCTTAGCTACCTGAGAGCTACTCACTGTGAGTTCAAGAGCCCTAGAGCTGCATCTGCTTGTTTTCCACTCCTAGTAGTCTGGAGTCTGTGTTTGGAATTTAAGAGAATGATAGCACATCCAAGGTCCTCCCATCCAGATGTTCTACAACACAGTGCAACTTACCTAGGATTCTGCAGTGGTGGCTACTCGCTTCAGCTTGGAGTTTGGTTTCAGCTTGGTTTGGAGTATCCCTATGTAGATAATTCACCAAAAATCTAGATGTCAATCATCTTTTAGACTAGGACTTCTCAATCAAGGAGCCTTTTGATGAGCTTTTATGAGAATTCAGAGATTAAATTTTTTTGGTAGAAGGCTTTGTTTCTGTTTCTCCAGGCACTTAACCTGCTTGGGAGCATTTTCAAATTATGAAAAAATGCTTCTACTGTAGTTGAAGACATCCTGTTGCTGCAGTTAGAATAAGTCAAACAGTTCTGAAATGAAAACTGGTCACACCTTTGTGAACACTAATGCTAAGTTGCATCTTTGGTACATGTTTGGCAGCTGCCAGCAGTTTCCACGCTAGTCAACTCCTTGCAGCAATAAAACCTGATTGCTGTCTACAGAGATGCCATTTCATCCTTCCCTGCTGTACAGCTGCGTCCCTGCCTCGCCGAGGGCTTTGAGTAATTACAGAATGTGAGTCTCAGCTATATCTGCAGGTACAACAGTGTGTTACAGCTCAGGGCCCGCAAACTCAAGCAGTGACAGTCACCAGCATCAGGATAACCAGAATCCAGACTTGCCATACATCTCCAGTGTTCGATGAAGCGCTTTCTTTTCCCCACCCTAAGCAATACCCTGTTACACAACTGCATCAAAGTCCACATCTAAGTGATATTGGGTCCCTTTCCTCAAATCAGCAGAAATATTCTTATTCAACTGTTTGGATAGGAACAGAATCAAATCCACGAAACAGAAAGCATCGGGTTGGTTCATCACTGAGGGAGCCACAATACTCAGTAAATATCAATTGGTAATGTTAGAAGCAGAGTGGTTTTTGAGACAACAATATGGGTAACTATTATGTTCTGCCTTTTCATGGAACTTAGCATTGGATCTCAGTGCATTGGGGTGGTTGTTTATTCTAGATCCCTCTCTTTTATATTCCATGTAACTTCAATTTGCCAGTTATAAACGGGGCATAATAGAATTCCCCTACCTCACTGTGCTGCATAACTCGGTACTTTTACAATCCTAAGATGCTCAAATATCATGGTACTAAGAACATAATAATCGTTTGCAATCACAAAGGTAATAGAAGTGAGGATCATTATGTAAAATCCACATTTTTATTGTTTGCATGCATGTTACAAAGTTTATGTTAGTCCTCAGAGATAGTCATTTATGCACATAACCCAAATCTGAATTTCCCTGGGTTTGCACTTCCCAAGTGGTCAATGAGAATAGATAATGAAGCTGTTAGGCAAATATGTAAGAATGTGAGCTTTGTGTCAAGGCTTAGATTAAATATCTGATGAAGAAAATACGGCGTCCTGGAGGACATACTGTACAAAGTAATCCTCAGGGATGTGACTGGGTTTAGTGACAAAATAGGAACTTTTAGATAAGTTGAAAGTGCTCAGTTTTATCGTGTGACATACTATTCTTTATGTCAAAGCCATTTCTATTTCTTTGTCTATATAGCATTTTCACAATCATTGCTGGGAAACCTGAATCCATTAGAAAGAGTGTGCTGAGTAAATTGCTTCTTTTTTTTTTTTTTTTTTTTTTTTTGTCTCTACTAAAAATTTCTTCCAGAGATTGCCACCTGGACCTTGTTAATTTTCCCCATTCTGCTTCAGAGCAAGAATTAATTGCTACCTCTTCCTCTGCCTTCTTAAATTTCAGATTTGTCAATGTCATTTTTTTGTACTTATTCTATAATATACTACTCAGTCCTGTATATTTATGCATATACAAATATGCAAACTCTGTTTAAACCTGATAGCTACTATAAACTACTTTCGCCTGATGGGAAAAAGTATGAGTTCAGAGCAAATAATCAGACCCTAAATTTGGTTAATAAAAGAGAACGAGGAGATAGTTGTTGGTGGTATTTCTTTAGAAGATCCTGATATTTCACGTCAGACTTTTCAAAAGTGTTTATCTTAAACCTGTGTGTCTTTATAATGTGGGAATGTTGCAGGTTAGATAAAACTGTGTGGAGTCTTCACTAGAAAAGCTTATTTCTGAATCAGTCAGTGCTGGCTAGGAATTGTCATTATAAAATCTTACCACAGGTATTATTTTAGTTTTGCTTTATGGGATGTATCAGTATATACTGGATACTTTTTAAAAGCTTTGCAATGGTCTAGAATTTGGAAACTGTATCTGTTTTTACTGAGGAAAGTCAGTGTTTTACATTATTATTTGAAATACATTATGTATTTCAAAGCAGTAAAATATTTGACCCTGGAGAACAGATTCCATAAATAGCTGCTCTAAAGGCCTCTTTCCTGAAGCAAATCTTGCTGAGGAAGAATCGTGGTTGTACTCTCCAGTGGAGTCAATGAACATTTCTTACCTTATGGAGTTTAAGCAAAACTCATTTCTCTCTTTGTCTCCTTTCAGGCCTGCTAAAAAAATAGCTATGATTTTTCATTGAAGGCTGGTTGGATATGTTACTTAACATTACATATATACATGTATAATCTGATTAGTCAGAACATATATTTGAGAGCAATTACCATCCCTTCAATTATGACTTTTATCAGTAGTGAGCACAATTCATTAGATGAACAATTTATTGATGTATAATTGGTGGCCTGTTATGTATCTCTTCTGCTTACATGGCAGAGCTGCCTGAAAACTGTTTGGAGTGGAAATACCTTTTTGGCGTTTATCGTTTTTTATTTAGCCCTTTCATCTGCTCCTTGTTTTGCAGAATTTGTCTTGAAATATTTTCATGTGGCCAAGCTGAAAGGCTGCCATTTTTTTCTTTTTTTTTTTTTTTTTTTTTTCTTTTTTTTTTTTTTTGGCAAGTTTTCTGCTCTTTTTGTCAGGAAAAGGGGTGAATCCTTTACAAACTGGCTAAATACCTCTGAAATATTTTGCAGCTGAAGCCTGCAAACTCTCAGATGTACTTACTGAAGTAATTCCTCACTCATTTTTCAAATTGTCAATTCTATGATAATGATGAAAGGAAGTGAAAATAAAGAAAGGTGATATCAGCTGGAAAGAATGACTGGGCTGAAAGCAAGAGGGAATAACAAAGAAAGGATGAGAAAACTGAGGAGCAGGTGATAGAGAAAAAGGTACATGATAATGAGATATAGAGCCTTGACCTACAATTAAAGGAGAAAAAACCTAAACCAATGAATTAAAACTTAATTAAAAAGAAGTAGTTGCTGAAAATAAAAGCAAACAAAAGTCCCTCTTTGCCTGTTCTGTAGGCTTACATTATCGATAGAATGAACCCTGATATGTTAATGTAAGGTTTTTTATGAGTACTCATACATAAAAGTTTATTGTTCATTAGATTTTAAGAAGGCAAGTACAAGAGCTGTTTCAGCACAGCCAGTACAAATACACTTCTTTTTAATTTAATGACTATAAAACTGTATTTCCACTCTACATCCTTGCCCCCCCACCCCCCAAAAAAAAGAGAAAAAAGCAAACACCATGTTTAATAACTTCATGAAACCTACAATTTCTCACAGGAAATTACTCCTGGAAAAAAATAAGGAATTCTTAGAATTTTATATGTATTACTATTTGTATATTTATAGACTTGGGGCAGGCAGCTCTGAAGATGTTTAATTTATGAAAAGAACACAAAATAAATACAGCAACAATAGTAAATTGTGCATAATTGTCACATCTTCTCCTCAGACTGGAATGGGACACCTGCGTGTTACAAAGGAAGGGCTTCGACTGGAAGGGGAATCTGAATTCTTATTCCCTCTTTATGCCAAAGAAATCCATTCGAGAGTGGTAAGTGGGTAATCTTGCAATGATGCTAAATAAAGTGAATGTGCTTCTGAATAATTGAGCTTTCCATGATTTCTGTCATGTAAATATATATATGTATGTATGTACATGTATATCTGTATACACACGCATTTCTGCACACTTGACAAGGTCAGTGTTATGATGCTTTGTCAGAATTAACATTTATCTCTTAGGCATGTGATAAGCAGCTCAATCAGGAATTATAATTGTTATCATATGTAAGTAATGCTAAAACTTGAGGAGTGTATAGAAAAGTTTTCTTTATTTTTACTGAGATTCTTTTTTAATATAGGCTTCCCAAGGAAACTGCTTGTTTTATTTATTCATCCACTACAGAATAGTTTCAGTATCTCTAAAATTAGTGGATCCCAATGGAAAAGTTATGATTTCTCTAAAATATATAGGTTTTTTCTCTTCAAGGACAATGCCATGAAATGTCTGGCATGTTTATATATTTATGTATATGAAATTTACAAGTGTAAATGGAAAGACTTAGTATGTAATCTAGTTTACCAAGACAGAAAAGTTAGTTATTGTTATTACTAGTGAGGTAAAAAAGGAATACCATGCTTGGTCAAATATTTATCAAAATTATTAACTTTAAAATGTCACTAAGAATGGGAAAGGTATGGAAGTTGTGCATTTAGAAAAAGGAAGAGAGAATCCAATTTGGATTTTAATTATCCAGGGGGACTCTGAAACTTATTCCAGTGAATTTTTTGTAGAGAGATGTCTGCTTCTGGACAATAAAATAAATATTTTTCGGAACTATTGGGCATAGTCCAACATCTCACAAAATAAAGTTTTATATTT
This sequence comes from Prinia subflava, assembly GCF_021018805.1. Classification (NCBI taxonomy): domain Eukaryota; kingdom Metazoa; phylum Chordata; class Aves; order Passeriformes; family Cisticolidae; genus Prinia; species Prinia subflava. Next base: position 36,220,662 of record NC_086249.1, read on the forward strand.
TGTAAATATTATCATCAACCAATGGGACATTTCATTGAATAAAGTGCTATTCAATAAAAGCCAAAAATGGCTCTTTCATATCCTCAAACATGTAATTGAGAAGAAATAGCCAGCCATGAGACTTCTGTGAACCTAGGAAAAAAGTTAGTGTTTATATTGCAAGAGAAAATGTAAATAAATTTATCAGAATGAGGTTGCTACATGCTTGATTACTAAAACTTAAGCAGTGCTAACATATTTTACTTGTATTGAGCTTTCCTTTTTTTCTCTTTCTGCAACAAGTATTTCCAGTTTCAGGAACAGCTCTTAATTAAGACAGTGAAATTCCATTACTATATCTGTATTTCCATTTAGCTTCTTATGCTGTATTCTTTTCTGCCTTACAGGCAATGAAAAAACTATTTATGAGCTTTGGTGAATTTCCCTTGAGGTTGTTTATCCAGTAAGACATGTAACTTTTTAAGACCAGCACAGCTAATGTTTAAGAACTCCCTCTAGTCCCAAAGATCATTATGCAGTGTTAAGCTACCATTTGTGCTCTCTTAATATTCCTTTCAGCTCTTAATACATTTAGTACAATATAGGAAAAAGAGGTGTGGCAGCATCCAATATGAGCTTGGCTGTCCAATGGCCCGTCATGATCGTTAGCAGCATGCATTAATTGGAGCCTTCAGGCTACTGCTTCTCTCTGCCTGCTGACAATTCATCAGAGGTTTTTTTGTTTGCATCCTTGCTTTTTTAAATATTTGAACTCTCTAAAGGCTTAATTGCCTGCAGCTTGGTCTCCTGAGTTGCCATTTATGTGTTTATTCTCATAACATTATTTATTTGTTAAGCTTTCTTTTTCTAAGTTTGTCTTGGAGAACCAGGCCCCTCTCAGCTTTCTTCCTTGCCTTAATAGTTTTCTCCTTGCAGTCTCCTAAGAGATTTTCTCACCTAATGAGGTCTCCAAAGTGCTAAGAAAATATGTAGCAGAAAATCTACTTGCTGTGCATTGTCTCTGGAGCCTATTACAAGTTTATACCTTCATTATGAATCCAATGCAGAACTGTGGGCAAGACCATTGCACCTTTGCTAAAACATATTTGTGGAAAGATAAAAGATGAGCATTTTTAAATATGTTACTAGATTTTAATTAGTCAAAACCACATATGTGGCAGCAGCAGGTCAATTATTTTTTAAATCAACTAGTGGCAATCAAATAAATGCAATAAAGATGGCCAGATTTGTGAGTCATTTAGCAGATTTACTTAAAAGTACTATATTTACCCAATCTCCAATACTTTATTGATGTTGCTTTTGCACTTTATACTAACTTATTACCATTAAAGTTCATTCTAACACATGCCTTTCTTTTTTTCCTCTTATCATTATTTTTGTTAATTCTGTGAGGTTTCATATTTTTTCTGATATAATTTACAAAGTGAGATTCATTTCTTTTGGTCACTTAATGACTTGTTTTGAGAGAGTCTTTCTACCTACTTGTGAGATACCATTCGTTTTCTTTAAAAAAAATTATTTGAGTCCAAATTGCGTGTTGCTTCTATTTTATTATTTTTTAATCATGTTTGTGGTTTTGTTACTAAATGAGTGTTTGTAGTAAAACTCATCACGTAAAAAGTGTTTAAAACTCTCAGGTTGTCTTATACTCTAGGCATTAAATTTGAGATGAGAACATGCCTTGGGGTTATTTTCAGGGGTTAGCCCTTCAAGGTGCTGCATAGTTGCTGGTGAATCCAAACAAATAACTAGAAGCCATAGCTGTGAAAGACGCTGATCTTTTAATATTCCAGTAGTTAGAAACTTATTTATTTAGGAATGGGTATCTCCACTGACGTCACAAGCAGGCAGCTTGCTGATGCCCACTTCCTATCACGCATTCCATGATATTTTGGTGACTGAGATCTTTGTAGGCACTTCTTATCACCCGCTGAGTTCTTGTCCTTTAGACACAAGGTAGGCTTCAGTATGAAAGCACCTGTACTGCAGAAAACTTCCTCCCCCTTTTTTTGAAGTCTACCTGTGTATTTACAGTTTGCTGATCCAAATAAACATGATCCAAATGACCATGATAAGATTTTGTATCCCCAGATAATTTTCTGATACTTAATGTAAAGTAAAGACAGTGGCCACTGTGATTACCCCGAAAATCACCTGTACTGTCATCTGTTAAAGTCAGCATTGATCTAGACACCTGCCAATCTCCATCACTCACTGTTGCAGCTTCCTTGCCTGGAGAGTCAGTGCCAGGTGCCAAAATCAGGCCACAGCCTACAGACTGTGTGGACCATTGAGGAAGCAGAATGCAAATGCATGTTTCTCGTCAAATTGATACAACGGTATGAATTCTCAAGGTGGAATGCTCACACTCAATTAAATGGCTGTCTTTTAGGAGTCTCAGTTATGTACTGAAAGTACATAAAGTACTAAATCTAGTACTAAAGCATTTTTTCAAAAGAGAAAATGTTAGCCGGCATATTCATTGGTCCAGTAACAGATTTTGTTCACCTGACGAATTATTTAATTATTCTTCTTACTTTAAATCTGATAATGGTTGTAGTAATCAGCAATATCTGCCCACATTATTTGATGACATCTGTGGGTAGTTTTCTAGCTGCAAAGACCTTTCAGTGACTGAGTTGATATCAACACTAGACTAAATTTTGAAAATTGTTGTCAATTCTGATTGTTCTGTCACACATTCTTTCTTTCTTTCTCCATACTTCAGGACTCATCACTGCTTCTCCAGTCTACTCACAATGTGACTGTGAACGCTCGCAATTCAAATGGGGAAGTCACAGGCAGATTAAATGTGGGTAAGTCTGAGTGATTATTCCTTGTCCACTGCTTTGGAAACATTGTAGTTAATATTTGTATAGGGATTTGAGAATATAAAGCACTAAACCTATGATTATTTATTATTGTTGTGGTCATATTTGAATAGCCCACCCGCCACTCAGTAAAAAATAGCAATATATTTTCAGTTTCTCAGTTAAGCATTAATTCTTTAAGTACTTGAAGCACTTCTTTATTGCAGAGTTATGCAAGAAAATTCTCTGCAAAAGTTACCGCTTTTTCCTTGTGTAAATATCTATTTGGTAGTTGCAAATCAATTTCTGAGAAAACGCAACAAGAAAACATAGCTGTCTATGTCATAGAGTCTTTCTTTATTTCCTAGTATTCCAGAAACTAATGCATTTAAGCAGACATCCTAAAAAATTCAAGTTCAAAACTCAGACATTTGTATCTTTTACTATCTATTGTAGCAGTAAAATACATAATTACTCAGTGAAATCAATAGATCTAACAGATGTAAGTGAGAGATCTTGGCAGCAAAAATAAGCAGACATTATTCTTTAAACCATATTTTTTGTGCAAGAGTGGCAACAATATGTGTGAGCTATGACAAAATTTTTCTTAGCTTTCGTACTATTTTTCAACCTTTGTTTGACATTGGAGAAAAATGTAACAATTTATTAACTCATTTCTCACAAGGTCCTCAGGCAGCAAAGCATGAATTCTTGCTTATTTAACTGTAGCCTAAACTGGTATGTTTAAGTAGTTTACTAAATTGGGACCCAGCAGAGCATTGATGAGCAACTTTTCCATGCTGTTGAGGCTATGTAACTTTTGTGGCAACTCCTGTTTGAAGAATTACATTTCATTTCATAGAAGGTTTTGCAAGCTTCGCTGCTTTCAAACAAACTGTTTTCAAGCAAAAGGAAAAAATATTAAAATATATAAAGGAGCCTGTTATTCCCCTTAGAAATGTATAATTATACAATTAATCACAATTCAGCCTTTAAATGTTTTCAAATTCCCTTTTTTAATTCAGTTGATCATAAAGATCTGAATGACTTGTCTTAAGAAAATACCCTTAAATATTATTCAAAAGGAGTGTGATAAATAGGTGCGTGGCATATTTACTTTATATGCACAAGCCTTTGCTAAAGAGTTAATATCTTCCACAATTGCCAACATGCTGGAATTATGTCTTAAAACTCCAGTCATTTTATAAATAGGACTAGTTGCAGTTATGAAGGAGTCGTATTAGATAAGCTTGTAGTTATTCCTCAGATGACAATATAATATAGCATCTCTCATAAGATTACAACAAAAAGACGTTTTAACTCATGGAAATCGTGATTCAAATGATCTGTTAAAAGAATTAAATAAGTTACTAAGAATGATTTAAATATCCACTCTTCAACAGAAGTAATTTACAAGAGAGATGTGAAACAAATCTTTACTTGAGTTTCTGTGAAATTCCCCCTATGAAGATAACAGGCACATATTATGCATTCTCTCATGAATCACAGATACACTAAAAACACATAAAATGTGAGCAACTTCCAACATGATCACTCTCACATTAAAGCTTCTACATACCCCTCAGTTCATCTGCATGAAATACCTCTGGGAGGAGTTGTCTGGACATTGTTTTTTAAAACAAAATGCTGTAGATGTTGAGTTTTGTACTGTGACCCATAATTACACTGCTTTCAGTAGCCTGACTAAATGCAAATACTTCAAAAACTGCTTACCAGGAAAATAATACTTTCAAAAGAATAGGGATTATAATTTGAAAAAAAAAATTACGTTCTTTACTAGTTTTTGACTTCAGTGGCCCCCTGGATGACAAAAATACCCATTTTGTTTTAATTACTTTTTACAAATAAACAAACAAGAACAAAACAACAAGGCATAAAAGTAAATAAGAGCTGTATTTAAGGGAAGTGATTGCTTTGTTAATATTTCTAGGAGAAATGGTACTTAGAAGGATGTTGGCCAACAGACAGCAAGGAAGGAATTTAAGCAAGGCATAGTTCTGGGAATGTACAGGCTTGGTAGTTATGTGGAATTAAAAAAGTTGTGGAGAGAGTTACTTATAGGCAAGGCAACAGTGTGTACATAACAGATGGAAAATATTTTCATTAGAATAGCTCCTCTCCATAAAATGATGCATAAGATTCAGGTATCATTGTTAAGGCTTGCTTATCAACTTTCAAAACTGAAATATCTAAGAATTTCTTTGGTAGTCCAAGAAAGCTGCTAATTATGATCTCCAAGATTCCTATTCTTAATCACTTCAAAGCCTTGTTCAATCCTTGAATAAAAGAGCAATGCAGCACTTTTGATTTACATCCTCAGTAATAATGAATCAACTTCGTGCAAAAAACTTGTCAAACTTTTCCAATAATGATAAATATGTTCTATATAAAAGAAACATCTAAACTGTATAGTCAATTATCAAATCACTAAGAACAACATTGGTATCAAACAGTAAATGATGTTTTACCTAAGTAAATATAGGCTTCTATGTACAGCTTATCAGCAGATGATAATTATACAGTTGATGGAAGAGCAGCATGTTTCCAAATGTCACTGCCAAAAAGTAGGACCAGATTTTTAAGATACCTGTCTTTCAAGGATCATGTAAGGAGGTTTCAACCTACAGAAGACCCTAAATTCTCCTTGTAATATGCCTTTTTCAGGAGAAAGTTTAAAAAAAATAAAAACTTTAAATAATAAAAAAGGAGGTTTCCAAAGTCATGAAATGTCTGTGAGAACATATTCCATTAGAATGGATTGCTGATCCTCATCCTAGTTCAATTTTTTACACCAAGGAATAGTAACATCAGTAGCTTCAGGTCAGGGGTTTAGTTTAAAGTGTTAAAAGCTTGTAAGAATTTATTTACATAGTTGGATTATGAAGCTGTTCTGCATTGTTAAGCATGAAATCAGCTTCACTCAGAAAGCATGGGAATATGGTAAAAGTCAAAATGGTTTATGCAGTGTGAAAACAGAATTACAGTCAAAATTCTGCTTAGAGACCATTTTCATGTCTATAACATTATTATGAACAGGTGTTACAATGAGAGTATTTGTGCTATCTCTTTTTTCAGACTGGAACAACATTCTGAGGAAATAGATCAGTGTCAGTACCTCACACATTGCTATAGCAATAATAATTGCCATTTAGAAAACTGCTGCTTTCCAAAGTCAAATCGTGTATGGGTTTCTTAGTAGGCATTTTAATATTTCATTTTCAAGTGATGGTATTTTTTCATAAGAGGCATAGGAGGAAGAAAACAGTCCTAAGGAAGCATGATGACTCTAAGAAGAGTTTGATCTTGTTCTCACGGGGAAAACCCTGAAGCCGGTTTCATAAACTTAATGACATTGTAAAATCATTTAACTTTTCTTTCTTTATTTATCCCAGAAGTCTTTCATTTAAAACCCCTTTTTTGTCCAAATAAATTCTTTATTACCTTTAAGATAAAAGGTAGAATGTGTTTCCTGAAAATCTTTGTCTGCAAGATGATTTGCACAACTTTAATTGCTGTCCAGCTGGGCTATAAGAAAGGAAGATACAGCATAGGAGGAATTAATAGAAAGATGAATCTGAAAGTTCTTTGAAGTATTTTTGAGGTGATGAAGTCTTCTTATTATCAAGAATTTACAATATTTATTCCAAGGGGATTAAAGTAAGAATGTTTACTTCCTAAAATATAAAAATTCTAGCTATCAGTAAATCTGATGATCATATCAAGACATACATGCTAATTTATTTAAAAGTAAAATTTGGTTAGATAGATAAGAGAGAATGTCAGGTGACTGCTAAAACATCCTATAGACTTTTCAATTAATTCTCCTTTTTAAGAAAGTATGTGTTAAATGCACATGCTTTTTAATATGCATTAAATGCAAATGCTTTTAGTCTTTTGAGACCGTTGTGTATTTAAATGTATGTCATGTTGAAAAGAATTAAAACAAATAGCAGAAAAGAATAAGAAATATTTAATTTCAATGAGAGCTAGCTAAGCAAATCAAGCTGCAGTTTAATATTTAGATGCAAATGAAAAGTATCCTCTTCTGAAAAAAAATACCATTGATGATCTATGCACTATGTAGAAGAAGGTGCTTGCCCTAGTAAGATATGCACACTCTGTCCCCAAATATGATAATCTTTATGAAGAGAAATGTGATGATATTCACAGACAGGCTGACTTAAGTCAGAATTGAAACATCCTTTAGGAGTTAATCAGATAGTTATTGTGAGGGTGGAGAGGCACTGGAACAGCATGCCCCCAAGAAACTGTGGACTGTGGCTGCCCCATCCCTGGAAGTGTTCAATACCAGGCTTGGATGGAGCTTTGAGAAACCTGATCTAGTGGAAGGTGCTCCTTCCCATTTCAGGGGGTTGAAACTACACATTCCTGGAAGTCCCTTCCAACCCAGACCATTCTATGATTCTATGATAACATGCATTGCTGATTTGTTAAATATGACAGCATCACATTAAGGAGAAATTTAACCTGGCCCAAGGAATTGAGTCCTATGCTGCTGTCGCTTTTCTTCTCACTGAGTCTAGAAGGAAACATAAGTCTACAGAGTTTGGCTCTGAAAAAAAAACACTAATATTTGGGAAACCATTTTTTATTTGGAAATCCATTTGGGGGATACCTGTCTGTCTTCAGAGAGCAATTACTCATCTGAGTAGCTTCATTGTCTCTTTATTCCTATCGGAGGAAATAATTCAAAACAAGTGAAAAAAAGGGAATTATTAAAGATTCTATAACCTTCTAAACTTTAACAGTTTCATTAAATTTGCAATCCCAAATATATTTTGGTTTCAGTGGTACAGTAATCATTAACATAAGTAACCGGGTGATAATTAGAAGGTAATAGTTACTGATAAAGTTGGGGATAGGTCCTGCACCAAAAATAATTGAATTTTTGACATTGGTTAATGCTAGATGAATTTGTAAAGGTTAGCTTTTAAAGTAGCTGAAATTTACTGAGACTATAATCTAAGGTAGAATTTGGATAATTAAGTAGGTTTAAAATCCTAGTCACTTCAAATGCAACAGTTTTTTTGGAACCCTGATGGCAGCTACTGCCCAAAAGAGGAGTCACACCCCCATCTTTGTGTAGCGAGTCTGCAGAAGAGCCCCCAAATCCTGATGGACAGCTTGAACATGTACCTGCAGTGTCGCCTCGTGGCACTGCAGTGAGCACTAAGAGCACGCTGGGCTGCATCGTCCCTCGCCTGGGAGGCTGCGGCTGGAACGCTGTGAGCCCTCTCCGTGTGACGGAGCTGCGAGCCGGCGGAGGAGGCGCCCACGGGGAGCTGTTCAGGTGGCCAGGCAGTGGAAGCACAGGAGGTACAAAGGTCTGAAGAGGTTGTGTTTGTTTAACCTGCAAGAAAAGAAAGCTTAAGGAGAGCTTCTAACTTATGCCTGATACTAGGAGGGCTAGAGACAAAATAAATCATGGAATCATTAAGGTTGAAAAAGATCTCCAAGGTCAGTCCAACCTTTGACCGAATACCACCATGCCAACTAAAGCATATCACAAAGTGCCACATCTACTCATTTTTGAACATTTTAGAACCCACTTCCCTAGGTAGGTAGCCTGTTCCAGGGTTTAACCACTCTTCTGGAGGAGAAACTTTTCCTAATATCAAACCTGAACCTCCCTTGGTTGGGGCCATTTCCCACTGTCCAATCACTAGCATGAATCCAGATTCAGGGTGCACAGAGAGAGGGCAAAAGGCAGTGGTTATGGGTTGCAGAGATGCAAAATGCAACTGGATAGAAGGGGCAGGGAGGATTGCCACTGTTAGAATGGTTAACTATGGAACAGATTGCTCAGGGAGGCTGCTAAATCCCCTCCCTCAGAGGTATTAAAATTTCACCTGGACAAGACCCTGAGCACTTTTATCTAATTTCCAGCCAAGCTGACCCTGATGTGGTTAGGAGGTAGGGCTTTCAGCCAGGTGACCTCTGGCTTACATTCTTTTGTGATTCCACCTTGCCCAGTCTTCAGCTGACATGCTGGAAGGGCTCATGGTGCTTCAGACCCCGTGTCAGACTTCCTAGTCTGATACTCAAGGACATTTGAAATAAGCTGAAGGCCAGGCAGAGAACACAAAAGAATTTATATTGGTACTAGACAGTGATGTTGTGAACTGAATCATGCCCCATCTGTTCAGCTGATCCTCTCACAATGCCCTCTGCCCAGATCTGTAGGTATGCTTAGACTACTGCTGAAACACAGTGCAGGAGTTGACCTTATGAAAGTACACTCATGGCTTTCTTTTTTTAAAAGAAAGAGGAAAAGTGGAAGAAGGATATCCATTATACAGATGATAAAGTAGTTAAAGTACTCATTTAGGAATGAGAGACTCAGATCAGCTATCCTCTCTGCATACAGGGTTTCAAATTATCATGCCTCAGCTCCTTCAGTATTTTCCTTTTCACCTTATCTGTCTGAGGACTGGGATTTCAGCTTTTCCTGTTGAAGTTCTTCATTGTGCAACAAAATTTGGATTCATTAAGCCTATGAGAAAAGGTGACCAATTTTTTAAGATCTCTAGACTTGTGCTCAATCACAGATAACAACGAAGTATAAACAGTGGTGACAGTAAGGCACTCTTACTTTGATCTGAGAGGACATAATAGTTTCATCCAATGCATTAAAGGAGAACAGAGAAAAAGAGGAAATAGGAGCAGCAAGTGTTCTATTCATGTATTAGAGTTGTTATTCAAAGCTATGAGAGATATATGAAATGGACATAAAGTGTGCAATGTGCTGCATTATCTGTAATAATGCCTTTGTTCTAATGAAATACCATACCGTTCCATATGAAAATACAACTAATCTTATGTTTCTGAAAGTAAGGACTTCACATTTATTGGTATTGTATTCTATCACTCATGGAATGAGAACTGAATCTGTAGGAGTACTACATTTTTAATACACTTTTAATGAGATCTTGTTTTAAGTGAGGTGCTTGAGTTTAATGAAAATTAAGTAAAAGAGGAAGTTACATAGGAATACCAAAGAGCACTCAGGATTTTGGTTTATACCCAATACTTCAATGACTCTAGGTGGTAGGAGAAGAGCAAAGTATACAGAGTAGCTGACAGCCATAGGTTAATTGGAAATGGCAGATAAGAAAAGAGAGTAAGAAAATAAAAGATATGAAATCACTTCATGATAGAAGTAAATCCAATGTTAAAGCCTTTTCTTCTGAAAAATCTAGACACACTAAAAATGCTTAGTATTCAGCAGAACTAACTATTTGAAGAGCCTGCCTGCTGGTAACACGTAGGCAGACTCTTCAAGTTTCAGACTCCTCAAATTTCATTGGCATTAAGCTTTTGCAGATACTTATTTTATGGCAGGCCCTGTTTTTGACAGAAGATCCTTTGCTGTCTGGTACGTCTATATTTGTATTGGCCTGGAATTCAAAGGTTGTGTAGCAGTAGAGGGCAGCTTATTAAAATGCTTTTCAACCGAAATGGAGTCACTAAACAAAAGAGCTTCCTTCCCTGGAAAATTTCTAGGGAAGTAAAGAGTGAGGAGGAAAAACGGAAACAAAGACTGTTTAGCAGTATGTCAGTTTCTTTGGGGGAAAAAAAAAAAAAAAAAGCTTGTCATTTAAGGTAGCATCCTCAGTGTCAGGAGGTATGTGATGTGAAGATCACTTACAAGATCTGCTTCAGGGCTGCACATTAAAGGAAGAAATGCACAGAAACAAAGGGCAGTAGTCAGCCTGATTGGCAAGAACAATCCACTGACCTGGAAATTCGTGTGATACATCTGATGGCAAGCAGAAAAATACTTCCAATAACCTGCACTCAGTCAGGTTGCATTTTTAATCATAGGATTTTATCAGCAAATGTGATTTTATAGTATTAGTTGATTTACATGTAGTTAATACACCAGGGTGGTAAACAAAACACATTTAGGCATTAGGAGATTACACTTTCAGATACTGAGTTTGGCTGCTGTCTGTGAGTTGAAAATTAATCTCACTGGGATTATGATACAATTAGTGTTATTGCAATACAGCTAGTTTATGTGTATTGTGGAACACCATTAAGAGAAATTAATGGCTACTTTTCATTACATAAACTTATTCCCATTTTTGTAAAAGTCTATTATTTCTTTTTGAAAACATGAGATGACTCATCTCTAGCATGAATAAAACATATGCTTGAATTTTGTTTACCCTAGCATTCCCTCTTAAGACTTAAAATACATCAATTATTATCCATACCATTCTCTGACAATGAAGATTATCTATAGGACAATCATTGTCTCATATTAGTGGGGCACTTGTGTTAAGAAAATTGCGGACCTAAAGATTCTTGTTAAAGATTTATTCAAGTGTGCAAGATCCAAGACCAAACAATCTGAATGCAAATCCAGCATGGTCAAGGCCATAAATTGGAGTTTCAAAGTTAAAGTGCCTTTGGAATGTATAAAAAGTTCAGTGAGTGCTCTCACAGTGCCTGCAGAGTTTTTCCTTAATTAAGCTAGCTTTAAAAATCGTGGTGTTGGATGAATGGGAAGGATAGGGATCAGCCCATGCAGCAAAGTTAATAACATCCATTTTAGTCAGGCCTTTGATTTGTTTGAATACACAAGGATCTAGCTACATTACATAGATGCCCAGTTTCATTATTGGTGCTGGGCACAAACAGGATCAATCACTGAACTATAAAACAGTTGGATTGGAAGTGACCTCAAATAAAACCTTAACCAAGATTCCTCCCAAGAAACCATTGACAGGGATCCATCCCTGCCTCACTTACCTAGAACTGTTTCTTTTGCTGTAAAAAAAAATTTAAAAATACTGTGTAAGGCCTTTTCACTTACAAAGATATTTTCTGATCTCACTTTTTGCTACATACTTCTCAAGAACTTCTCGTGGGCTTCAGAATAGCTTTAGAGAAGAGCCAAATTTGGGTTCATAAGGCTGTGCTTGGGTGCACATGTGCAGCAGTGCATAACAATGCAGAGCTCAGCTCTCTATCCTGACCATTTTCGGGTAGAGTCAGTATTGGGTTTTATGCCTTAAAATTGTTGCCCTAGTTTAGGACATTATAGCTCCTCTAATTCTTTCTGTACTTAGTGGGAAGTTACAATCAGTACTTTGCATCTCAGGCTCCACAATTTGTACAGAGCCTCAAGATGTGCTTCTCTCATACCAGCTACCAACCAGGTTTTGTGAAATACCTGCATGTATTTCATAGTAGTATCAATCTTCTGTCACCTAATGCCCCTTTAACATAAGATCTTACCAAAAAAACCAAAAAAATCCTGTTTCTTTTGAGAATTACTGCCTGGGATATATTTAACATTTATGGGAGCAGACATGGGAAAACAGATTCTTAATGGGAAGGAAGCAGTTCAGTGCCTCTTGGTCCTGTGGATAGTCTGTGAAATACATTTATTAAAAATTGCTGAAAAGGAGTCTTAACTGCTTTGACCATTCTCTGTAATTTTATATCTGTATATAGATTTATGATGACAACTCTATGTAATAGATATTCAGGCTCAATGTGGTATGAATTTTAATTGATCAGGTTGTTAGAAGAGGGAATATTAAGGGTTGTTGGAACTCTGGAGGGTAAGAATTTCAGGCTTTCTGTGCTAAAAGGCACTAAACCTCATGCAGGCACTACATTTGACCTGAGGTCATGGAACAGGCTTCCAAGGTTAACTGATAGCACTGAGATTATGGGTGTGTAGTTTGAATAGATATGTGTAATATCACAGGGTGGAAAAATTAGATTTTAAGATTATATATTAACATATATGGGGCAAGATGGAGACTTTAGGGTGGAATTTAGTTGTTCTTTTTTTCACCTTCTTGTTCCTTCTTCTTCTTGGGACTTGGTGAACTTCTTTAATTGGTTGGGGAGGACCTTAAGTGGTTGATCATTGGGTTAAAACTAAAAATAATTTAGGTGTCAATTCACAATTGCGTGATTAATCCTTGCAAAGACCTTGTAGAGATAGAGAGCTACTCCATTTTGCACCTTGTTAACTGGAGGTACTGCAGAACTCCCAGCTTGTGAGACTGTAAAATAGATAAGAGCTAATGAACACCAAAGTCTGAACGCAAACTTCGTCTCTCGTGCTGTTAATCCCGACCTTGGCAGAAAAGGAAGCCAGAACCGACACAAAGGGTTTGACTTTTTATCTACTTACCAAGCCAATACTGTAGAACAGGATGTTTTAATGAATTTAGGATCTAGAAGTATGCACAGACTCTCTTGCTCATATTATTTTCATTTTTGGAGTACCAGAATCAATTGCAAATATTTTCATAGATTCTTGAAACCCCGAAGAACGTCATCAGTAACATTTGTTAGATATGTGGAACCAAACTGGCATCTGTTTTGAAGAGCTGAGGTCCTGCTCTTACATGGGATGTTTGTAATTTTAAAGCATTGGAGCCTCCCTAATCAAAAGGGATGATGCTGCAAAAACTTTGATAATTAGATTGTGTTTCAAAAAAAAAAAAAAAAAAAAAAAGAAAAAGAAAATGATAGATTCATTCTGATCAAAGCAGTTTCAACACCAAGAGCATGAACATTTGTCTGGATCCATTTGTGTGGGGTTTTCTAGATTCCCTGGAAACCCAGCTATTAAGGAAGACTCCAGGCATGGTTTTGAACAACAAATTAGATCATATAAATAGACTCATCCAATTTCAAAACTTACAAGGCCACTATCCTTAGAATATCTGAGTGCTTCATGACCTACAGTGTACTTAAATGGGTCACTACATTATTAACATACCAATTAAAATTACTAATAATTTATATAGGAAATTGAAGAAAGATGATGAAATGATTCCTGTTTTGCAGGTCCTAAAATGGTAGAATTCCACAGTCAGCAATTTCAGATCAACTCAAAGGATGGAAAGCCACTTTTTACAGTGGATGAAAATGAAGTTGTAATTGGCACAGATAAGCTTCGAGTCACAGGTTTGTAATGGTTTAAGAAATGCTCAGATAATACCCATATGAGAAGCATATTTTTAAATTTATTATTATGTGTGAAGGCAAATTCTGGTTTTACCTCATTAGGAAACAGAAATATGAAGATAATCTGACCTTTTTCAATAAATAATCAGTAAGATTTTTTAACACAAAATTTTATATATATATATATATATATATATATATATATATATAATATGTGAATATTTCTGTATATATGTGTTTAATTTTAAAGCCATTAGTAACTGGAACTGTAGTGGTGCATCTTTTTATAAATTATTTACTGTTTCCAGTGCCTGCTGTCTGAGGCTGAAAAAATTCTAGATATTCCATTCTGAGTAGTAACAAGTCTGATCCGTGAAAATTTTAGGGAGAGAATATCTCTCTGATATTTTTATATGATTTTATCTTTCAAAGTGAAAGCTACTGTATTTCTGTTCTGTGAGTAGCACATATGTCACAGGAAGATATTTGTAGTATATCTTAAATGTCACCTGTCAAGAAAAAAGTTTGTCTTAGGCTGTTTCTTCAATCACTGAAATACTCATTTACAAAGTAATACGTCAAAGTCATCACATGAAAAGCTACTTCCTTTCATACAACCTGATAAAGTCAACCTTCATTTTCTAGGTGTAAGGTTGCATTAAAATAGATACATGGTGTGATTTCTCTTTGAGCAGAAAATCCATCAAAGGAAATACTGAAATTATTCTGTTACTTCTTTTCAATTAAGTTTTTAGTATTTTTACCTGATTGCAACTATCATGTTTGGCATTCACTAATTACTGATCCTCTGAAATCTTGAGGTCTTCATTTTAATGAATAGATTCATATTATTTCACTGTCAAAACTGTAAATATGGTTGTAACTATACAATTAGTGTTTCAAAGCCAAAGTTAAGTTATAATAATTGTGTTAATGAATTTTGTTTACGCCTGAGGGTCTTATCTTAAGGTTTTTTACTTTTTTACCTAATTGAAATTACAACTTTGTTTAACCAGGAAACTGTATCAAATAATTATTGTTTGCCCAAGGGATGCTAAACTTTAATAGAAAAGCGTGTTTAACAAAGATATGAAAAACTGCATAATTGTTAACTGATTTGGAAAAGGTCTTTCTCTGCTCAAAGTAAGTAAAAATCATTCACACACGAGTTGAAATTGTTATGCTAATATTAATGACTCACTCATCCAATATTAATCTTTACAGTGCATTGATAATTATTTACTTCAGCAGATATTGCACTAAGACACATTGCCTGTTTCTTTTTTTTACACTGCAGTAAAATTCAAAAGCAAATATATTAAAGTCAGTGAAGTTATTTCAGTGTAAAATTAATGTAAGTAAGAAGAGATTCATGCCTACTTTGCTTCAAATTAATTTATTAAAATTGTGATTTAAATGATACTATTAGCATGAAGGATAAATTATTGTGATTTAAATGATACTATTAGCATGAAGGATAAATTAGTAATACTTTGCATACCAAGATTATTTTTAAACATTTTAAATAGAGAACAAGATCAATGTGAAATAAATTTTGAAAAGTTCACTCCATAAAAAACAGATGATCCTGGCTTTAAAATACACAAAGAACATTTTGTATTTTTTTATGTACAGTGTAGTGAACTGTTTGGTTTTACTTCTCCTTATTTATGTGAATTATGAAAAGCTCAGTAATGATTTTTCAGAAAACCTGACAGTTTTCAACTGAAATATAATATATCAGAGAGCAAATGTGTATGATTTGTGATACTTGAAGACAAAGGAAAAGGTCTAAGAGCAATATAATCCAATCCAACACCTCAAGAGTTGTCATTTTCCTACAATTAATATGTTTCAACTCATACTATTTCAGTCAGACATTCTCTGGCCCTGTGTAGAATAGAATAGTGCAAATCAGAGAAGAGCAGATGCTTGGGAAAAGCCTCAGCCAGGAACATGCCTCCCCTAACCCTGCAGGGTCACTGGCAGGTCTGGGTGGCCGCGTTCCCCTGGAGCACAGGGAGAGCCCTTGTGCCCACCAAGTGCTGTTGTCTGCTTTGGGGAGGGCTCCAGGGCTTGGATAGAGGCTGAGCTCACGTGGTCAAACATGAACATCCAGCTGCGTGTGAAACGCCCTGGGGTGTGTGAGACACCACATGGTATCACTTATCTCCCAGAGATGTTTCCTGTGGTCATGGCAGCTGGAGGCCAGGCAGGATGCACTGGGTGTTCAGATGACAGTCAGTACATACCATTAGGCAAACAAACACTGCCTCTGGCTCACCCGTGACACCTACATCACAGGCACATTTCAGTGAACGTGAAACTGAAGCTCAGCTTAACCCTTCATGACAATTACTGCTCCTGAAGGAGCATGGACTCCAACTGCACCCTCTTTCATATTATTTCAGTAAGGACCTGAGTTTTCCAGGCATTCATTATGTTGCTGTGGCAGTACTGAACATCCGTGTTTTGTTCTGGGAGGCTCCTGTACATTCAGCTGGCACTGGTGACAGGGAAACCACCTTGTAACTGTTTTGGCTGTCAAAGAGCTGATTGCTTTCTAACCTCGTCAGGGCAGGCTCATAGAAACACAGAATTGTACAGGTTAGAGAAGATCTCTAAGATCACACCCAACCGTTAACCTAACACTGCTGTGTTCACCACTAAACCACATCCCCTAGTGCCACATCTACACTTTTTGTTTTCTTAAAGCTTGCAGGGCAGAGAGGATCACTATTTTTATTTGTATCACCCTTTCTCCAGTTTGCTACTTGTCCTTTTGCGTGTTTGTCTTTTAGAAAATCCTCTAAAGTATTTGCTGAGTATTGCCTGTGATTTTCTGGTGCTCTGTTCAGTGCAAAGGATTTCAGTTTGCATAGCTAATGCTGAAGTGCAATGTGACAGAGTGTGTTTAATTTAAACACTTCTGCTCAGAAGGTAAGTTAAGTAGGAGGCAATTTGAGGGTATGAGTAAACATTCTGTTAGACTTTGAGGAGGCAAATGGTCCTTGCTTGATAGGGTGCGTGGGATGTTAATATGTCTTGCTGACTTCAGTCCTCTCACTGAGAAAATTAATATCTTGTTCTTGTGTACTTTTAGGAATAAATTACAGTATCTTAATAAACAGTAGCCTATCAAATAGCAAATATAGTAGTAGTCATATCACAGTTAAAAAGATAAAGTAGGAAATGAAGACAGGAAATCAGTTTAGGGCCATTTTCAAAAAGAAGTTGCCCTGATGTTTTTTTCTATTAATGGCATACTGTTAAAACTTAATGCTATTTGATGGAGAAGTTTTACTCACATTAAAAGCAAGGTTTTACTCTTGCTTAGAGGTGACAGCTCTAGAATATAGAAATAAGCCTTTTCATTCCGTTTTACACCACCTGCCCACCGCCCGAAACATTACCACTGATGTTTCCTGTTCTCTTTCTTCTGTTAGCCCCTCTTTCCATGAAACTGGTACTATCTCTGCAACCACTTACTTGTCTTTGTACAATCATGGGATCATAGAATCACCTATTGGTTGGAAAAGAACTCTTAAGATCACCAAGCTGAACCATTAACCCAGCACTGCTGAGTCTGCCACTGTGTCAAGTGGCACATGTCTCCAAGTGCCACAGCTGCACTTTTACATATCAGGATATCTCTGCAAAATATCTTAGTTGTACCAAATCAGCATTTTCTGATAAACATTTTTAATTTCTTAAGGTGAAGAATAATCCTAATGTTAATGAAAACTGAATGAAATGTTAACGAAGGAGTTAAAGCTCTGTCTGAATTAATAAATTTAAAGTTTTCTAGTATTATATTTATGCCAGTTAGTAATTTACCGAAAGATTATTCTATTTGAATTTATGAGAGTATCAACATCTAAATAAAATCTAAATTCAAGCTTAGTAAATCAATGAATCTTCAAAGTGCTGAAGTGATTTAATATGGTAATTCTTGTATCTTGTGTACTTCTCTTCCATCCAAGCCAAGGAGGTTTCATTCTAAGGAATCACGATTTCAGCTAAAACTCCTCTCAAAAAGCAGCACATTTCATGCCTTCTCAGGACATCCTGAGAATTTTCCTGCAGTCCTCATGAAGTGACAGTCTTCCTATCAGTTGTCTCAGCAGTCTATCAATTTTAAATATTTTTTGTTGATTTCACTTCTTTTCCTTTTACCATGTTCTCTGAGGTTGCCCCAACAAATTTTTAATTTTTTCCCTTTATACCACATTTAATACAATCTAATAGCACATTTATACAAACTGCACCGTGCTTTTTAATCATCCATTGCCATTCTCTGTCTAGACAGAGCCCAAATCCATGATGTAGGGATTTTTACAGCCCAGAATTCTTTCCAGAGGGTAATGGCATAAAGAGCAGCCAGACAAGCCACCTTGACTAATATCCTAACTATTAAAATATATTGCCTTGCTGCATATTCACCAGCAAAGTGCTCAGGTATGTGAATCCTCAAAGCCAGAGGGGATCTGTCAGCCTAAGAGCTCCCCGGTTTTTGATGAGTATGTCCACAAAGCCAAGGAACAGAAGTTGAGAGGCTGCACCCTTGTTGTAGAGGGTGGTGTTCAGGTGCTGTTTTGAGCTGTCCCTGTTGCTGAGGGGCTTTTGTCCCACATCAGCCAATTTCCTGATCCTAGTGGAGCTTAGGTGGGAGGTGGTCGCTGGGCTGTTAATACTGAAATAATGCTAATACTCGGGAGAGCAGAAATGGAGGCCCTTGGAAAATTTTCTTCCAAGGTCCAACAGGGAGGCTCCTGGTGAGGCTGAGTTCCCACAGTTTCTTCCTCTTTGGAATAAACTATTCATATATCAAGATGTAAACCATCTGATCCCATAGTCACTAACATTTTGCATGCAGAAACACCCTTTCATATTCAGCAAGTCTGACTATAAATAGAGGAAAATCTCTGATAAAGCGGTATGACAGAAGTGGTGACATGCACGGAACTGTATAAAATAAATATGATTATTTAGGACTGTAGTATTTGCAAAGGTTTTGTGGGATTTTAATGATCTCTATTAACTGTAATGAAAGTTACATAGTATAAATCTTAATTACTTATTTTATTGTCGCAAGTAGTTTAAAATTTCTCTGTCTTCAGGCTTTTTAGATTTCATTTTAAGAATTTACAGCTGTACATTGACATACTTTTATATTGTATTGTTCCAACCAATAAATACTGCAATGGTAATAACATAGCTGTATTTCAATTGTCTTGTAATTCTTAACATGTGTTCTCTTATCTTGATTTCCAACATCAATGGGGACATATTAAAAAAACCTTCTTGCTGGTTTTGTGTTATATTTCAACTGTTCCATTACAGTATTTTTCTTCTTTGGTTTTTTTTTTTTTGCAGGGCCTGAAGGAGCACTTTTTGAACATTCTGTAGAAACACCACTTGTGAAAGCAGAAGCTTTTAAACAGCTTAGGTAAGAATTTATACATAAATCTAATAAGTAAATGTTATTTTCTGTAAATATTCACTTTTTTTTTAACACATGATTTTTCAATACAGAATTGCTAATACCTTTCTTTTCTGGTTTATGTGACAAGGTATTATTATATCTGAAAGAAAATCATGTATATTGTTCTGCAATTTTGAAATATGTTATGAATTATTTGTTGCTGATGGTGAATATATTTTAAAACCTTATGGAAAGATTTTCTGTAAACTTCAATTTTTCAGTTTTTAAACACTTTGAAATACAATTTTTTTCTACTATGTTACAATGTAAGTTATTCATCTGCAGCAGGTCATCAACCTATAATTAGATAATCAACCTATAATTCAAGATTTTTGAAAACTGGTATCTGAGGAAGTAGACTAAAAAAAAAGTTTGGAAATGTATGAAGCTCTGATGTATGTAGAGAATTAAAAACTGGTTGGGGCAGCCTCAGAGAACACAGTAAAAAGAAAAGAAGTGAAATGAAGAAAAAGCTAAAAATTACTAAAAAGTAGTTTCGGCTGAGAAAATCATTAAGTACTTTGAGTGTTTCAGAGCTCCTTAACTCTGGGATAGCATTTCTTTTTGCATTACTCTATTTAATTTTGAGTATCCCAAATTGGTTTATAATGTGCTGGTTATGATGAGGTAATAAACTCAAATTATATTCTCTTCATGAACATGTTATCTTTCATTTCATAAGCCAGTTCAAAGAAAGATTTGAAATGAAAGAGGATCTCTTTAACGATTGTATTTCTGTCCTTTCATACCTTGGCAGTTTGCTACTTTCTATCATAATTTCTCTTCTTAGTTTTCCTCTCCAATAAGGATAACTACTAGAGAGTAGTAGAAACTGATGAAAGCTTTCAAAAACACTGTCTGTATCTTGCTGATTGAATTTTCATATTAAGAAAGATAAATGAGAGACTGTTAAGATAATTATTTATTATTGTCTCATTTATATTTAAGATGGTCTTTACATTGTGCTTGCATTTGACCACAGTATGAGCTTAAGGCATTATTTTTAACATATTGATGTCCACTTTCAAAAATGTGTTACTTCTGTTGCAGTAGATTTGGATATGAGAAACTTTGACCAAATATATTGTCTGGTTTTGTAGGGAGTGAATTCATTATGTGTTAAATTCGACATTTTCTGTGATTATCTCAACTTCAGTGAAGTAGGAAATTGATTTTCTTAATTGCAAAGTCAAGAAAATTTGCAAATTCTGATGGGATACATATCTGTTATTTTCTGTGTTTGTTACATTGCTTCAAATGTTAATTAATTAATATTTTAATAGGCTCAATATAGTTTTATTCTACATCCAGTAGTTATACACAGCATACAACAGTTATGTGCTGTTACATCTTAAGTTCTTATTTGCACTTTTGTTTAACAACAATTACAATGTTCCTGACTACATACAACTATTATTAGTATAATTTTTAGACCTCTTTTTGAGCTAGAATAACAGTAGGAGGGAAAACACCAAGCTTAATTCTCATCCATGGATGAGTTTACTTCACAGCTTACCCGTTTAGTGATTTTTACCACATCAGCTACAAACACAAGTTTTGATCTAGAATGTTGCTATTTGTTAGCAAAGTTCAAATACAATACATAAAATCCCACTCAGTTCTGTCTTCGATTAACTTAAAATAGGGGGAAGTACAGACTTTTCCAGAATTAACAGAAGTTTACTGGTAATTGTAGTGATGTCAGAGAACTAGCAAGATGGCCACTTGTTCCATCACTACATGCCCTTGTAAAACATTCCTCTCCTCTCTCCCATCCTGGTAGGCCTTTATCCAGGGCAGTTCAGGATGCCTCAGTCCTTTAATTTTCTTTTTTTCTGTCATAATCAGTGTCAAGTTTGAAAGCAGAGATGGCAATGATTTCATGAGGGGCTTCTGGAGAGGTTTAGGAAGGAAATGCACTGGTCTGCAGTGCAGATGGTACATGAAGATGTAGGCAGTGAAGACCATTTTGTCCAGCTGGAAAAAGGTTACTTTCAAGGGTAATCTTAAGTGTCAGCATAAAAATTTCATGCGCTCTGTTGTGAAGGAGGTCAGACAAGTTTATCAAAATTGAATATTTTGCAATGCTTCATAAATATTCCATTTCATTCCACACTGTTAAATACCAACCCACTGAAAAGCACTTCAAAGTTTAAAATGCAATTTTAAGTATGACTTTCCTATTTTCGATTTGAACATGCTTCCTTTCCAGATTAGGGTAGTGAATACAGAGTTACAGTTAATATAACGTATTTACTTACCTTGAGCCTTATCTCCACACTTTCACCATCTATTAATCTTCTGCTATTTTTCCTTTATTTTTCTATCAGTGGTTGTGCTGTTCCATGTGGATGTGATATGTCGGATTAATGTGTTATAATGTGCCATGGTCTGCAGCATTAAATGTGGGGAATAGTGTTTTGAGAAACCCCATCCACTGCAAATGGAGTTGCAGGTTTCAAGGAGCTGACTGGGAAGCTCTTAATGCTCGTGTCATGGGAACAGGGGCCACATTCTTTCTCTCTCATTCAGATTTAGAGTAGGATTTCAAACAAAGCTGACACAAATGGCCTCTGAATTACACATTCTGCTGGCTTTCTTGTCCAAATGCCGAATTCAAGATAGACTGCTTTTCTGGAAATAAAGAGATATGTGTGTTAGAACGTGTCTTTTTATAGCTAAGTTATGGAGACAGAGCAATGCAATTATACTGCGGTCAGTAACTGTCTTTTCATTTGTAATTTGAAGGAAAATTATAGAGTCCTTTTCAGTCTAAAAGACCAAATTTATGACTCACTCATAAAGAAAAAGAGAAGTGCTTGCATTTGCTTCCAACTGGCAGGAAGAATTAAAAGAAAAAAACCTTCATTTCAAGATTGCAGCTTTCCTAAATTTAAAATAACATTGCCTACTTTTTAATTTTTTAATGGATTTCTTAAATCTCAATAAGATATATTGTTTTCATTTACAATTTTTTTTAAGATTTTAGGACCCAATGGACACCTAGAAATGGGACCTTGCATGTAATTAATATCCCAGGATATATCCCTCCCAGACAAATACCACTGAGGAGGCACCTGGTTGAAAACAGCCAATTGTCACAGTGAGAACAGAAGTATGTCAGTGACTGCCATGATCCAGTTCTTTATTCCTGCCAACTTATTTTGTAGCCTTTTCCATGGCTCTTCATGAGGCCTTGGACTTTGGTGTGTATTTGGCACCTTGGGAACTTGTCTCAGTCAGGTCTCCTAGGGTGTCTTAGTTTGGAAACCCAAGACATGGGGCTTCCCAGGAATTTATTTGGCTGACACCTATAAGTGGATCACAGCAAAGTTTTAATGGAAAAGAGGTGTCTTGCTTCCCAGAAAAAAATGGAATTTAAGCAGAATTAGGAAGGGTCGTGTTCAGACATGTATCTTGTGACCTAAAATGTAGGTCAAAAACGTGTAACAGCAACTCCTGGAACTAAATGATCTGGACAAAGACATTTATAATAGTTCCCTAGAAGCCATCTTTTCCTCAGGTTTCATATTAAGTACTCAAAGTACTCTTCTGATGTTATCCAGAGTTTCATCCCAGCACACATACCTTTTTAGATCCCCTGTTCTCAAATAACAGTCTCTGAAAACTGGTGTCTAAGTTTAGACATTTTTCAAGTCTGATGTTGACATATTTTTCTGATAACTTACAACAGCTTTTATATTATTTAGCCTTTTCCTGTGTTCCTCCTAAAATTTGTATCCTTGAATAACATGGAGTTCATACATAGTTTTGTCATTTCGATACTGCTCGCTTCTTGTAATCTACGTAGCCTTGTTTTTCTAAAGGAAAATCTGGATCAGCAAAACTCTTTAAATCTCAAAACAATGTCTCTGAGCTGAGCATTTGCATTTCCCAAACTTAAGAAGTGTGCTTATGAATGTGGCATTTTTCCATGTATCAACTAACTGTATATTAGGAATAATGAATATAATGCTTATGAATTAGTACTCTTTGTTCTCATATTTGCCATGTATGGCTGTCTGACAGCCAGCAGCTGTGCCTTCTGAGCACAAATCCTGTGGGAAATCACTTTTACTACACTCAGGTAGTGATACTCTGACAGTCCTTTAACCGAGGGTTTACATCCAAGTTCAGAATGAGCCACATCATTCCACTACCTTGATTTTGGAAAGCACTATAGCAGGAATGATATCACTGTTCCAGAGAGTCAACTTTTGTCAGAATATGATAATAAATTTATAGAGAGATATATGTTAACAGAATATGGATATATTTAATGGTTTATGGATATATATTGAAAATGTTTCAATATTCCCCAGGGAAATTGATGTATTCTAAACAAATGTATAATATTGGTATTAAATAAAACTTTAAATGTGTGATTTAAGAAGCATTGTTTTATATTTAAGTGAAATAGCTGTCCAACACTTAAAAGCATAAAGATATATATTTAGTGGTATGTGACTGACATATTACAGAGTATTGATAATTTGAGGGCCAATTGTATGGTTTCTAGGTATCTGGTTAGGATAAATTACTGTACTTTTCCCTGGTAGACTTTTCCCTGTCTATATATTCATAATTGGCATATATCCTTGAATTTTATATCTATTCTGTGGCATCCAAAAACTCTACTGATGGAGTTATGGCTTCTACTTCTCTCAGGTTCTTTCTGAAGTCTTATTTTTATCCCTTCCATTTCCCATTGGTATTATTTTTTCCTTTTGCACTTGAAGTATTTGCTATGGTTAAACTGTGTAATAAGACAGAGAGAAGGCTGGAAATTGAGTTTGTGGAGTTTTATGGCTGTGTGAGTAAGAATTATGAAGGAAATCTAGAGAAATGTATAGAAGCCAACCAGGGGAAAAACATTTGCCAAATAATTGTTTAATCATAGTTGTAATACTAATGCTTACATGCTAGTTGCCTAAAAATATCATCTCACTAATTGAAATACAGTCATTTTGATTTGCATTCATTATGTAAATCAAAAGCCCAGTCAGTCAGAAGAGAATGAATTAAATAATGGAAAGTAAGACTAAGGTTATGATTCAGTGTTTGCAAGGCATCTCTGCTCCCTGACTAGTGAGATATTCCTATTGCAGTGTGATTTTATGAGCCCTGGCTTTAATTAGCTAGATACAAATTTGCATTCATGTACTTTTCATAATCAGGTTAATTAAGAACACCACCAACTATGTCTTTTGAAAGCTTTAAACAATTTCTTTCCATTCATCTGGTGGACTCAAATATGTAAAAAGGTGTTGTTTAGAAGGATTGGATAGTACAGGGCATCATGTTGATCACCTTTTCAGAAGCATTTCTGAATTGGATATTTTAAAAAACTTTTTTAGCAAAGTCTTGTGTATTACATCACATCTGGTTGTCTTGTAAGTAGTGATTTTACCTGTAAATGTTGCTAAAGTAAAAAGAATTTTGCAAGCATTTTCATAAATTACTTTCACTTGCTCTAGTCATGTGGCTGATGTTCTTCCTAAAGCCTCAGTTTTTCAGAGATGTTTCTGAACACATTAAAACCAATAGAAGTTGTTTCTGCTGCTCGTATGGGGCAGTCATTTAAGTATTTTCCATGGCTGCTTGTGTCAGTAGCACAAAGAGCAAAGCTGTAATGATTAATGCACCTGTTTATCTGGTCCCTGACAATGTCAGACTGCTCGGTGAGTCTGCTACAGCGAATTTGTCATCAGTGATTACAGCATATTCCACTGGAGCACAAGCTACTGTGAAAACTTGGTTAGTGATTGTCACAGTTCTGGACACCACCTTGCAGATGACCACCTGGAGCCCTGTTTGTAAGCCTGATTATGCTGTCACTGATCCAAGTGGTAATACTGAGTTGAGCAGATCATTCCTTACATTATCTTTCATCTACATACCTATCTGCACATATATCAAGAGAACTGGGGAGGAGGCATGAAACAGGAGATACCCACTGTAAGGATGTGGGTGTGGCAAACACCAGAAAAAGAAAGGAAGCGTTGCCTGATAAGAGTAACTTTTCCAAGATGCATTGCACATGTACACCATCACTACTCACTCTTTCCCCTCGCCCTCAGACAGTTGTGATACTTCAGTTGCGAGGAGTCTGATGACAGTGTGGCACATTCAGCCACTACCAGCAGTGACAAGAAGGAAAGGGTATGACCTGCTTTTCAGTGAAGCCTCTTCACCTGAGTGTTTATTTTCATGGAGAACATTTATTTTCGTGGACACTATGAACAGCAAGTACTGAAGAATTCTAGTTACTTGAAATCTTGCTGTGTTTCAGCATAATAAATAAAAAATTGCTTGAGATACATATAAAAGAAAGGCATGACAAATTTCAGCCTGGAAGATAATTTTATGAAACTAATCATAAGGAAAATGCTAACCCCATTTTTTACAACAATGATGCAAGTGCTGTTATTATATGAGATTAAAATTTTATAATACAAGACATTATTTTATAATATTATTAAAGTAATTTTAAAAAGATGGCTATGCTGGAAACATCTGTGATGTGCCAGATTTAATCACATTCACTGGGGTCCTGGTCATTTTTAATTACCTGGAGAGTCAGCATATGATAAAACTGATGTCATCACAGAGACCTCTTTTGAATTAGCTCTTACAACTCTTCATCACAACTGTCAGTCTTGAGAAGCTTCTATTTTAATATGTTTTAGTCTTATCTTTAGTCTTCATTCCTTCAGCAACTCTGCATTGAGTGACAGTGGGCAAACAGGAAAAAACTCCACAATATTTAAAATGGACGGGGAACTAGTAAACAAATAAGCACACTGTGATAATCATATCTGCTATGTTTTGGAATACATTATAAATGTTGTTTTAAATTGCTTTTAGAGCCTTTTCAAAGTGCCATTAAAACTGGGAACTGTTTTATTCTTTTTTTAAGAGAGCACATAAATGTATTTGTTCTAGAACTTTGAACACTTCTTTTTATGTGGCTTACATTAAAAAAAAATCTGTTAGCCAAAAGCTTGGGAGCTGGAAACATCTGTTATTCAAATCTGGCTTTGTAATTGTGCTTGTGCACAGAGATCCCCCCTAAGCCATAAGCAATGTTAGTGCCTGCTGTGCTTATGCTGAACAATTCCCTTGAATCCAGAATCTCATAACTGAGCTGTCCTGGAATCATCTGCTGCCACACATTTCAGATTTACAACATAAATACAGAACTAACTTGGAACACAGGCTATTTCAAGAAATAAAAGTATCAGAAGATTTTTTTATTTAAAGGAAAGAAAAATATGCTAAAGAAAACACCAGCTGACACCTTCAAGAGCAGCAGATACTCCCAATATCTAAGAATGGCACTCAAAAGGAATGCAGTGCCTTGGGGTTCTGCCCTTGATCATTATCCTTGATCATTTTTAGCATAAGACATAATGAGCTTAAAAAAACCCTAGTAGATTTATTTATTTAAAAATCAACTGTGCTTCCTATGCCTATGGAGTAGGGCTAAAAATTGAAAACATAAAAAAACCCCTTCATCTGCCTATGCCTAACATTTTTGCTGATTCTAAGTTATTTCTTCATTGTTATGTGATTTAGCTGATGGTTCAGCACACACTCCTGGTTACCACTCGTCTCTTACATATTTAGGCTGCATCCATACAACTGAGTCCAAAGGTAGAGGACCTCTGTGTGCCCAGCATATGCAGGCACATCTCAGATCTCCATCCAGGTTTAGAATGCTCCTCTTTCTGCAAGCAAAATCATTCATTCATTCATTCATTGGCTGAAGTGGAAAGGGATCCTCCCACAAGCCACTCACACAGAAACTATTGTAACTATATTCCTGGAGCAAGGCCCCAGGGGTTTACAACTGTTTGGCCAGATGTTTAGGTGGAATTGATTCGATTTATTTGGACATCTAAGTGTAGATGTCTGCACCACATCTCATCACTTTTGGTGGAAGGCAACAGGTATTGGGAGGGCATTTTGCAGGACTATCTAAACCAGAGCAGATTAACTGTGCTCTAGCACTAGTTCTTTCTTTCTAATAATTTTGAAGGGTGCATGGGGGATCAATGGTATTTCTTTAGGAATTATGCACTTACCAACTACACCATGTTTGGTTAAGATCTGAAGAAATGAAAATTCATCATAAGAAACGCGGCACTGTGCTGGGAAATGTTCAGATTACAGAATAAAGGCTTTCCACTTGGAACCCAATATTTCATAAATTCATCTAAATTGCTAATCATAGTTTATATAACCATGTGACTAGGATTAGAAAATGCTGCCAATTACTAATTCTTGTTTAAAGTCAGGCATGAGGTAATGAGTCCTTCCAAGCTAATAATTAGCTTGGAGGCCCCAGCCATACTATGACTTTTTCTTTTCAGGAAAGTCATGACATCATCATATTTACCTAAAAGAGGTATCCTTTCTTAGTTGGTAAAAATCCATGGTTGTCTTATACTCACTAAAGACTTAGAGAATTTCAAAAGTCCAGGTGTTTTCATTGCTATCCAGTTTCTGAATCTCTTCTTCCTTCAAAACCTTCTCTGTATTTTCTGCATCAAATTCAGATTTCTTTTTTGTACTAATCTTGATAGTTGTACATCCCATATATTTACATTTATATTTCTTATCTTCTACAGCTGCTCCTGCAAGTCTTGTTTTGAACATTTTTCTGGTTTTCTATCCCACACTGCACACTCGTCTCCAATGTCCTCTGTAACTGACTTATTTCTTAAAGCTTATGAATATTCAAATATGTATCAGGAAAATAGCACAATCTCTCTTTTCTTCTAATCTGGAGTCATCCGATTGCCCACAGCCTGAAGCACAACAAAGGATAAGAGCCTTATATTGTTAGTGCTTTTCTTTCATGGAGTCCTTAGCACAGACATCATTAGAGGAACACAATCCAGGTTGCTTTCCTGGGTCCTCCATCTCTAGTGTAGGAATATGTAGAAGGTGGACACCCTGATGCAGCAGTAGGGCACATAACAGACTTGACTCCATATTCAAGATCTTTGAGGTATAAGCTTGTATTAAGTACATGGATAAAATTATTTAAATATAGGAATAAATAAATATAAATGGATTAATTGATCTATGGAAAATCAAACTTACAATAGAATCTGATTAATTATTATTTTATTTTCATACAACGATTGTCTAAACATAAAAAGCATGAAGAGCCTAAGATCCATTACTGCAGTGGCTCAATATTCCAAAAGGTCACTACAAGATTGTTTTAGCTTTAGAGAATGCATTCCCTATTGGTTGCTTATTTGAGCCTAGTGAATATTTTTGATCTGATTTCTTGGTTTCTCCATTCCATGAAAGTATTTGGGACATTTCAGTGTATTACAAGGTACATTTCTGTGTATTTTCAGAGGTCAGAGGTGTAAAAAGCTGTCAGCAAAGCACAACACATTTTGAGACTTCCCCAAGTGCTTGGAGGCAAAGTATGGACCTTCCAAAATGGAATTTTCATAAATGCATTTAAGCAATAAGCCGAAGAATCAAGAAACAAAGGTTACTTTTAAAATCAAATTAGAACAGATTGCTCTATCGTTTTATAGTCTTTAAGTTACAACATAGGATCACTGAAGATTTTTTATAAAAGCTTCAGAATTCCTGAAAAAATGAGGTGCTTTAAGAACAGCTGCTTATATTCCACCCAAATAATTTTTCTCTAATGGAGTTCCTGTGTATGTACACTTGTCTCTAAACAGGTATTTTCAAAGTGTGGTTCTCTAAATTCACTTGGACCCTTGTTAACATTGTTTTCTTACAGAGTTAACAGACAACTTTTCTGTATTTTCACAAGAGACTGGTGATCTTATTTATTATTGACACAAAAAATTTACTGGAGTTAAAAATTTTGGCACAGTTAAGTCAAAGGCACAGTTTTAATATAAAGTTGTATCTCATGCTACTGTAAGTTTTCCTGTAATTTTTTCTGCAATGGAAGAGCCAAATTCACTTTGTAGAAAATTATTAAATGTTCTCTTTTTAAAATCTAAGATAATTGCTATTAAATTTTGATTCATTAAAAACATGCTGGTTTGCATATTACATTTTATTGTGGCATAAATAATAAATTAACTTAGTATTCAGTGTATAGGAGCTGTAGATATTGACGTTAGTCTTACTGAAACAGAATATGCATCCTAGTTCAGGCAACTCCCAGAGGCAATAATCCTTGGAAAATGACTTTTTTGAACTAAGCTAGAAAAAATGGATGCAGTTTTTCAGCCAATTTTCTCATTATGTTTCATTTAGTTTAACTCAGGGAAGTTCATATTTAAAATAGCAAAGTGAACAAAAGCAATATGGAAGACAATATCATCCACGTGGGATGGGATAATTCCATCTCTAAAGGAAGGAATTCAGTAGGTGTGCTGTAAAATGGGACATTTTAGAAAGAAAAATCAGTCAGCATTTGAAAGATTTATAGAAGTTACGTCAAATCAGAATTTTGTGCTAAGGCTTGACTAAGTAACTGCTATATTTTCATTATGCAGAAACTGATTGGGGAAGATTTAATGAGTCATTAGTATTTTCTATTCATTGACATTCAGTAAGAGCTATCACAGTTTACTGTTGAATAATGATACTTCCGTGTCCTTAAGATCGGCACGGTTGCTGGAATATCCTGTGAGACTCATTTTTCCTCTTTGCAAGGAGATGTAATTTTAGGAGGCGTTCCAAAAAAGTGCCTTTACAAAATACAGAAATGAGGCATATATTGAGTCTGAGGTCTCAGTCCTGTTGTTTTGTCCTTCTTTGCCTTTGGACCTTCTGGCAAGCAACCAAAAGTCACAAGGCAGAACACCAAGATCCTCAAGTCTGGGTAATCACATTCTTGCTACATCCTGGTCACCCTCCCCACTCACCTGACCTCAAACAGCAAGCTGCTGGGAGATAAGTGAATGTGGGTGGGGATTGGCAGTAGGCATTACTCTATGTCTGCTACTTACTCTCTGTCGTGGTTGCTGGGGGAGGTGAATTTTTCTAGGGAGAGGTAAGCAGGCTAATTAGTAATCAGCTTTCTGCTGGCACCTAGATTAGTCACTCGGAGGTTTAGACACGCCTCTGAGGACACAAAGAGTTAAAAGCAGGACTCCAGGGGGGTTCAGTCTCTTTTTAGATCCTGGTTTCAGCAGAGAGACGTCTCAGGCCTCCTTCCCCTGCCCAGCCACGAGGCTGGGTGGGGGAGGGGAAACATGTGGTCGGCTCAGGTAAGCCGGAGCCCCAGGGAGGGGGAAGAAGAGAGCGGACAGGACTGGAACTGAACTGTGAACTGCCCCGTCCAGGATGGAGGGGTGGAAAATTGTGGAAGTGCCTTCTGTGTGTGCTCACCCCCTCTTCCCCCCCGAACTCTGGGAGAAGGTGCCCAGCCACGTGGGGGTTGCCGAGCCTGGGAGTGCCTGAGCCTGCAGCCTGCTGGGAGATAGAAACTGTTAACCCTTGCTTGGCAGAAAGAAACTTTTCTTAGACATTGATTCTCATGACTGGTGGTTTTGGAAAAAAGAGAAGGAAGCGGCCTGGGACCGAGGTGATAAAGCACGATTGGAAGGAACCTGATGGACAGAGAATGAGAGGAGTAGCCTTCTGAGCTGGACTTTTCTTGCATAATGTCAGCCATGGACTGAACTTGAGTCTCTTTTGAACATAAACTGCATTTTTTGGGTGGATACAGCTGCCCCTGCTTTTGCTACAGTGACTGGCACTTGAAGAGTGGAGCGAGCAGAGAAGAGAGGGGGAGGGTGAGGTGGTGCCCTCTGCCCTCAGGGCAGACCTGCTCCTGGAACCCCGGCCCCTGGGTAAAAAGGGGGAGAGCTCGGCATGCAGCATCCTTAAAAGAGCCCTGTATGCAGCTTCAGACTATGGACAGCGGTGAGAGCGCTGGACATAGGAAAAAGAGAGTGTCACCTTAGCAGACTTCTCCGGGCGGTGCCATGGGTGACATGGGAACACATAAGGGGTGGACCCGTGTGTTCTGGAGAACAGTCTGTGGTGCGAGAGAGACTCCTCTCTCCCTTGCTGAATTGAAGATTAGTTTGTTTTTGAGTGGTGATTGTTTGATCTAAAACCCAAAGGTTGGTCTGTGAAGAGTGATGTGTGGGGAGGTAGAAACTGAGAGAAGAAATGTTCTAAGAAGTTTTTATTTCTGTCTCTGTGTGTGTTTAAGAGTATTTCTGTCCCTGTTCTTATGTAATGTAATAAAGTTTTGGTGGGTTTTTTTTTTGTTTTCAAGATTTAAGCCTGCTCT
Organism: Prinia subflava; assembly: GCF_021018805.1. NCBI lineage: Eukaryota > Metazoa > Chordata > Aves > Passeriformes > Cisticolidae > Prinia > Prinia subflava. Next base: position 36,252,202 of record NC_086249.1, read on the forward strand.
GCTCTGTTCCTGATCACATCCCACAGTAGCTGTTAAGGAAAAAAACATATTCATGGGTGCATTAACATCTAGCCAGTACCAACCCATGACACTCTCCACCTCTAGAACTCCAGCCCAGTTTTGCTCAGCTCATGTCAACAGAAATCCAGCTTCTTCATAAAGAAAGGATATGGTGTATACTGCACCATAAATAAACACTGACAATCTCTTTTGCCTGTGTGACTAGTGCATGCTCTGCCTATGGTTTATCTTCTTACAATGTCTAGCTGCATGGCTGGGGAATTAGACTGCTTTCAGACTAATCAAAAAGTCAATATACTCCTATTGCCTTTTAAAGGTTAACATGCATTCAAAAAGCAGGGTTCAAAGCAGACATCTATAGAGAACCAAGGCCAGTTAAGCCCATAGAATCCTCTAGGCTGCTGTTTTGGCTTTCAAAACATTAGTTCCTTGACAGGTTAAAGATTCTCCTTTTTCCCTTTTTTCTGTCTTTTTTTTTCCTCTTTTCTTGCCTTTTCTGTTCATCCTTTGCTCCATGACCTCTAGTCTTGGCATAATTTAATTTCTGTTCCCCTTTAACCTTTACAAAAGTCAAATGAACTCTGGGGCTGGTGTTCATGGCAGGATTTCTTTTTGCACACCAAAGGAATATGAGGGTCTCTTCCTTACCTGATGATGTGAAAAAGGTGTTTTGATTATAGAATCACAAAATGGTTTGGGTTGCAAGGGTCCTTTAAGATCATCTTGTTCCAACCCCTGTCATGAGCAGGTACGCCTTCCACTAGATCACATTGCTCAAGGCCCTGTCCAACCTGACCTTGGACACTTCCAGGGATGCACAGTTGCTGGGTGCACTACAATATTGGAGGTAGTGTTGATCCTGGACCTGTTCACTCCAGTTACAGTAACCCTGATCCTCCTTAGATAGCTGCTGGGAAGAATGCATACAGGTGGGTAACTTCTGTCTAAGGTCATACCATGGAATTCTCTTCCCATTGAATTCAGTTGAGATGGTCACTCATGAGCTGGAAATGTCAAAAAGGAGTCAGAAGGAAAGGTTAAGCAATTACCCAAGAGCAAGCTGGTTCCTCTGTCCTGCACTAAGGGTCAAGCACCCCCAAACTGCAGTAAGAAATTTGTGGTAGTCTTTCTTCAGTGCTAGAATCAGCTCTCTGGTGCCTTGTGGTACTTACAAGATCTGTAAAGTATCCTTCTGACTCGTACCAGACCAGTATGGAAAAAGAGATCAATATTCCTGCAGCATGCCCAGGCAATGTCATCTGCTTCTTTACTAGAACTGCTGCAGCCTGTCATTGCCCTCACATCCTCCCTAACAGCCAGCTGAGCAATTTCTGGTGACCTGGCATCTCCACGAGTTTGCAACATGCTTATAGGAAAATGGAAATCTCCAGGCTTTTAGGTTGTTTGGGATGGTTTCAGATCCACAGCTTGGATGCTGTCAAGGATCCCTCTGAATATTTTTCACACAGTCCTTCATGAATTATTTAGCACAGCTCAGCACCAAATTTTTTTGGCAGCCAGACAAGACAATATAGTTCACTCCTGGAACTCTTACCAAAAAATAAGACAGCAATGAAAATATTATCTTTGCTGTAATCAATTGCTTTATTTGCAATGGACTATGGAGAACCAATATCCAGCAAATGACAGCTATAAAATACTACCAGGGACCACCTATTCCCTCACCCTTCCCTGCTTTTCATGGGCTGACATAGTGCAGTTTCTCAGGCTGCAGGCATCATGGTGAAGGGGAGCAAGACAAAGTAACTATCCAGCAGGTGAGCCCAGGTGTGGCCTGCACTGCCTTACAATCTATGGGTATGTCTACTTGAGTGTCTTAATTCAAATTAGAAACATGCTTTTGAGGGAAATCTCCCAGTGGCCTGAGCTCTCCACATCTTGATTTTCATTGTGGAACTGTTTGGGGTACATGGACAGGGTGACATTTGTGTTAAACTATTCTGAAAGTTGTGATCTCTTGGAGAACACCTAATGGGCTCCAGTCTTTATGGGCATCCAGCTGGTGACAGCTAGTCCAGAGTACTCCTCAGGACACGTGTAATCAGCTGTCAGGTCCTTGGCATCAAATGTTGTGCTGCCCAGATCAATTTCTCTTGCACCACACCCCTTGCTAATTGACCCTGGCAGCTACCACAGTTCCTAGAAGCTACTCTTAAGTACAGAATCCATCTTCCCAAGTGAAATAGAGGCTGTGACAGATGCCACATTTAGGACAGCACATTACATAGATTAATTCCCCTAGATGGTAAAGATCATTCACTTTATCTTAAATGTAATTTATGTGTCTGGTAGTTTAAAAAAAAAAAGATAAAGTGACTAGTAACAATATATACCCTCATCATTCTAATGCTCAAATTCAAACACTGTAAAGTGACCAACAACTCTAAGAGAAATAATTTCTTCCCTCTTACTCTCCGAGCACCCTCCATCATTTGCAAACAAGCTGAATTCTTGTTTTGGCAGGACACCCAAGGGATGCACATCAGTGTGGGGACTGAGAAGGGACATTCAAAGTCAAGGTTCAACTCAGGTTGTTTCTACACTAGGTGCCCATTTCCCTTTGAGTACATCTGGACTTCAGACACCAAACCTTTGAATAGTCTACGAAGAAATGCATCATTAGTGTTATTGACTCTTGCCTTTGCTAGCATCTCGCGTATTACAGTTCACGTCACTGACTCACGACAGTTTGCATTGCCAGGAAGCTTCAATGACATGCTTAATTAGGCAAATCCAAGCTGAGTTAATCTAGAAATAGGGCCTGCATAAACAGCAGAAATTTAGGTTTGTGATTAATATAGCAAATGTAATTCTACAATGTAATTTAAATTATGTGTATGTCATATCATAAATCTAAGTGCTTCCAAAGTCTGTAGGCTTCATGCCAGCATTAATTTTTGTAGAAAGTAAGAAATATTTCTCTCGTGTTTGATTGCTTTTTAAATTCCGGGTCTGACATACTCTCAGAAATTTGTCCCAGTCTGCTGTCTTGTGATGTTCAATGGAGTTTAAAAGTAAAAATTTATGCCTACTTATAATTTGCTTATGTAGGTGAAATACTTTACAAAAGAACATGAAATATTTCAGAGTTTAAAGCTTTTTGTTAAGACAAACTATGGCAGAGTTATATTTAACTACCTTGACATTAACTTGTGAAACTATACTAAAAGATTGAAAATAGAAACTTTGTTTAATTTTTTGGCATATAATGCATACAAATGTGCACTGAAAAATATTCCCATGAAGCAAACCTCCCACATTAATCACTCAGGGAGGAACTGATTTTCTATTTCATAGAGGTATAAATCTAGAGATCTAAGCTGCAAGATGCATCTAAGATGCAAAAGCTGGTAAATTCCAAACACTGCATAATAAAGATTACTAATACTGTATTGGTTGTCTGATGCAGAACTAACTCGTACTCATGGCCTGGTACACAGCATGATCATGACAGAAGTTTGTGTTATCTCAGATTCATGGAATGAGGCATTAAATTATTTTAGGTCTCAGTATGGGGCAATGATGCATTTACCCATTTGTAAGTATTTTATTGATTTATCAGTCTGGAGTTTAAACTAATTGAAGGTGATGAACCCAGGAGGTGTCACGGAGAGGCAGATCATAGAAACATAAAGCTGTAGAATGATTTGGGTTGGAAGGGACCTTTGAAGATCAGAGGAGACAGAATCTTCTGCTAACTCTGGCCAGCAGTGATAAGCCAATATTGCCTGAGCTATTTTCAGATTTTAGGATAAAAAATGATGTTTCAGTGACTGTGCTTAGATATCATGGATTTAGGTTTTAAGTTATCAGCTGGATTTAGTGTCTTCAGAATTCAAAGATACAACTGAACTTTCTCACACACACAAACTGTCTTCTTTTACATGCTGGTTTTAATGAAGTAAGAGTAAAACAAAAAGAAAAGGAAGAACTGAAAGAGGCCCAGTACATTAGACAGCTAATTCCTGTCAATTATTGGCAGTCAAGAGTCTGGACTCACTATACAAAGCATTCCCAGTAGAGGACCTGCTTGGGCACAGCTTCCACTCGTCTGGACTGGCAGCTGTGGAGCACCCATGGAGCCAACACAGCATCTGCTGGGAGTGCACACACACATAACCCTCTGCATTTCTAGAAAACACAGTGGGTGGGAACATGCAGGTTTGTGAACAGGTGTGTCTGTGTTCTGCAATGTGGATGCAACCCACATTCTTTGGTATGTGTCCAGGGAATAGGAAAGCTAGCACAGATGTAAACAGGGACCACCAGTTGTCTCACTTTCTCTAGCCTTCATATTCACCTGTAAAGTGTTGGCTGAGTGCATATTCATGATCAAAACTATCAATTCTGATCTTGCAGTGCCTCCAGATGAAGCAGTTCTAGGTAATGGTCAAAAGAAGCAACATAATCACTAGCTTGTTTTACTTACTTACAGGTCTTTTACTTTCCTTCTCGTGATTTTTAATTAGTACTTCTATCCCTGCTACTTACCATGGAAATGATACTAAAATTCTGAAGAAGCAAAGCCTTACCACTTTGAAAAATAAAAATCATTATTCCTGCACAGCTGAAACGACGAGGTGATTTCTCAGATAATACAGTGCCTTCCTGCCATCTTGTGGCACTGCAGGGTTTGCAACTCCCTGTTGTTAAACTGTATCATTTTTATTTCAAATTAACAGTTTTTAAGTTTCAGATGTCATCTAGTTAAATCACACACACACACACACACACACTGAGTGAAATCTTGGTCCAACTAATTGCAGAGTCAAAAATCTTACTGATTAAAAAAAGTTACAGACTGTATTAATTGTATTTATTTAAATGTCTTACTATGTCAAAAATGAAAACAAATTTAAACTAATGTAAAACTGGGTTTTAGGTTAGTAGATTAAGTTACTGTTATACTGAAATAATCTGCAGTTATGTATTCAATAATACCTTGCATTTGTATTATGAATTAATCTACATTTTTCATTTGTGATGCTTTGTTGGTTTTTGAAATAGCTGTCTCCTTTTTCAAGTCTGCCTGAAGAAAAGGGAAGCTGTATCTTTTTTATGACTTCAGGCAAGAGCCTGCAAGGGCTTGTTCAATGTTCACTTATTTTTCTAAAATAAAGGAATGTATGAGATTGTGCTACTGTCTGATTTCCTGCTCCTGTTTTTAGGCTGGAGTCACCAACTCGATCTTTGAGCATGGATGCACCACGAGGAATTAATATCAAAGCACAAGCTGGGAATATTGAAGCTCTTTCCCAGATGGATATCAAACTACACAGCAGTGATGGCGTGGTGAGTACAATTCTTTTCCATAACTGTGGGTGATCTTCTGTGTGACTATAACTTCAAGTCTTTTTTTTCAAGTTCTATTAATTTAATTCTTCAGGTTTTAGGTGGCAGGATATTAAAATTAATGGTGCCAATAATAAAACTTTTATTTGTGTAAATAATACTACCAACAGACATAATGTTGTATTAGCTTAGAGAGGTGCTTTCGAATAAAACTTGGATACTGCTTAGCTCCCCAGTAGTGCAGTGATTCCCAGGCACCCCAGTGGGGAATCTTGGCTCAGAAGCAGACGCAGCCCCAGAGCGGCAAAATTAAGGAGTGAAGCTCTGCAGACATTGTTAGCAGCAGGCAACATGCAGCAGCCTGTTAATCCCCTCTGCAAGGCTGTACTGTGGCAGTTCTTTCACAGAGGAGCTACAGACCAACCCGTGTCCATCCCTAACCAGCCGGCTGGGCAGTGAGGCCTCAGCACTCAGGCCAGGACAGACCTGGGTGCAGAGCAGTGCTTGTGTCCTGCTGTTCTGTGCATGGGCACTGTCACTCATCTTAGACTCACAGAGTGAATTGTGCTGGAAGGGACCTTAAAGATCATCGGGGTCCAACTTCCCCTGCCATGGACAGGGACACCTTCAGCTAGACCAGGCTGCTCAGAGCTCGGTCCAGTCTGGCTTTGAGCACTTCCAGGCATGGGTCGTCCACATTTCTCTAGGCAGCATGCTCTTGTGCCTCACAACTGAAAATTCTTTTTTATATCCAAACTAAATCTACCTTCTTTCAATTTAAAACCACTATTGCTGATAAAGGGTCCCTCCCCAGCTTTCTTGTAGGCCCCCTTTAATTACTTGAAGGCCACAATGAGGTTCCTCCTCTCTTCTCCATGCTGAACAATCCCAATTCTCTCAGCCTTTCCTCATAGGAGAGGTGCTCCATCCCTCTGAGCATCTTCGTGCCTCTCCTCTGAACTCATTTCAACAGGCCCATGTCCTTCTTGTGTTGGGGGCCCCAGAGCTGGATGCAGCATAGGTTTTCATCTGTCAATACCCGCACATCTTTCTCCTCAGGGTTTCTCTCAATCCATTCGTCATCCTCTTGTATCCATTTTGGGGGCGGCCCCAGCACAGGTGCAGGACATTGCACTTGGCCCTGTTGAACTTCACCAATTCCCTGCTAAGAGGAGGGTGGGCACCAGCTTATTCCTGCCCTGCCTTTATGTCTGCCAAGATCCCAGGGCCCAGAGAAACCTTTTATATAACAAGTCCTGTGTAAAGGCCATTTTTTAGCCTCTGCTTAGTCAAATTCAGCTCTTCTCATGGCCTGTTACTGCTTTATTATCTCTAACAACTCCATTTTTCCGCTTTTTCCCACCCAGCTTTTGCTCGATGCCGAAACTGTGCGGCTGCCCAAGCTGCCTGAGGGCGCACGGGGCGGATCCGGGATTTCTCAGGGGCTCTATGAAATCTGCGTGTGTCCAGATGGAAAGCTCTACTTGTCGGTGGCCGGCGTGGGCTCCACGTGCCAAGAGTACAGCCGGGTCTGCCAGTGAGGCGCGCGGAACGGCCGCACGCACACCCCTTGCGCCTCTGAGTTTGGTACTACTCCTAAAGAGCATTACTGAAAAGGTGTTTTTCAGTGTTTTAAAAAAAAAGCACTTACCATTTGGGAAACAAATCTGCATCTGCAATTCTGGAATACAGGGTGTAAGGGGAAGAAGAGCACAAATGACATTTCCACTTCAGAAGAATGACTTGAATCCGATTACATGTTTTGTCAGTAACACTTGGAAAACAGCCTTACAGAGAGCATAAAAAAATAAAACAAATATGTTTCCTTGCCGAACTATTATTCAGTCAGATGATTATGTCGTTGTTCATATTTTTGAGATCCGTGGGTTTTTCCTCTCACTACATGTAAACACTTACTGTGTTAGTGGGTGAAATTAAATTGAGGGAACTACTTGAATTATTTGTAAGACAAAGCATTATTAGGAGAATTCAGAAAGTGCCAGCAAATGGTCTATGCAATTTTGTTCTTGCAATAACACAAGATAGAAAAATGCGGTATTTGTATAAGTTCTGTGTAAAAGATGTTAATTTGCTAATAGCTTTCTATTTTAATTTGGCAACACTATGCTGATTTGCTTCTTACTGAGATTCATATAAAAATAACTAATGCAAAAAGCTCCAGAAGTCATGAAGGCCTCTCTGTGTCTCAGATCCATTCACCATAGAACAAAGAATTAAGTTAGTATATTTTATAATAGCAGTTGTTTGTTCTACTGCCTGTACTGTCATATTCATTTAAATCCTTTTTTATTTTAGGACATGCTAATTCAACAAGGCAATCTGTTGTGCCAGCTGGACTAGTAAAAAGAAAAGAAATATATGTCTTCAGATTGTCTGACACAAGGAACTATTTGGGCACTGGGAAAAAATCCTTTTATGTAGCCCACAGATTCAGTTAAGAGGAATATTTCATTTCCATCTGCACCTGTTGACTGATATATCTGATCCTGTCAGAGTGGGACTCCATCACAAACAGAGAGAGTAGAACTGTTACTATTTTTTACATTAGGACTTTGGATACAAAATAAATGCTCACCAGAGCTGACAAACCGTTTATTGGCCTTGTAAACAAACATGACTGCAGACCCGTTCCCCTGTACATTGTTGCACTGAAAACAAATAAATTGTTTGCACACCTCTGGGTAGCAAGATTTGTATTTAGTAGTCTGTTGTTAAAACCTCATGGGTTTTTTTTATTCCTTTGATGCCATTTTGTATACACTTTTTGATTTTATTATCCAGGAAGGAGCTATCACATAGTGCCTTGGTGTCTATTTACAGAAGGGTTTTAACCCACAGTGTTAATAAACCACAAATATCCACCTTTTGGGAAAAAAATGAATCATCATCCTTAAAACAGAAGAATCGGGACAAAATAACTACTAACTTTTTAAAAACTTGCTACTTTGGCTCTGGTGAACAAAGGAAGAAAACCAACCCTCAGATGAGATCTCCTGTCTTCAGGAGTGAGTCCAAGGCTGTTGGCCATTAGGAGAGAAATGTGTTTATCTCCACAGCTGTATTTCTTCACTGTATCTGTCTCTACAGCTAAGCCCTCAGCTGAAGCACAGTTTTGACAGAAGCCTGTCTTCAGTATTCTTTTAAAGGCAGTTTAGGTGGTTCCAGCTCAATGCACAAGATTTTACAAACCAAAATATGAGCAGACTCAGTTTAATCATTGAATAGAAAGTATGAGTACTAAAATGAAGGTCAGCAAATACCCTTGCATGTGCCAGATACCTTAAATGTGCTGCTACAGGTAACTTGGAGAACTGTAATGTCACCAGTCTCTTACAGGCGTAGTATTAACAGCAAAACTAGGACTTGAGTCCTTAGAAATTTCAGCCATTGTTCTGACATCAAGGAACATATGCCCACTTCCATGGAGTATCAAACAAATCATTCTCCTAATCTAACCTAAATGTTAGCCAGATACTGCAAAATAGTTAAAATCCTCTTGTTCTGCTGGCAATAGAAGTACAGCACTTAAGTTATACATTTTAAGCTTTTGTTTTGGAGGCACATTTTCAAATGTGATTTGCCAGTTAATTCACAGCAAAGGATTGAACTGAGGCTTTCCAAGCAAGAAAAACCTGACCCCTAAGGAGCTAGGAAAATCAGGGTGCAGTCCCCTGGCTGGTAACACTGTTAAGCATGATGGTACTTGATTTAGACACTGAAATAACTACCACCTTTCTTGTGGAGATAATCTGGACTTGCTTCAGTTCTCAGGTGGATTCTGAGTGGTACCAAAACCTAAAGAGGTCTGCTGTACCCTCAGCACTGCCATTACCCGAATCACCAACATGATCCTTTTCATTGCTTAAATTTCATTCTTCTTTCAATTATGCTGCAACTGACATCAGAAGTATTGTTCCATTTTTCTATTGTGCACATTTTTAAAGCATGACTGGTGACATCTTGTCACTATTTTTTTTTCTTTTAGGTGTGGTTAGTAGAGAAACAAAATTTATGCTAAAATTACCAGAGTGTAATCAGCCGATGCTACAACCTAAATTACTGTTAATCTCAACACAGTTCATACATCACTAAATTATCATTTCTGATATCTCCATCTATCCCTCTCTCTTTAATACTTCAAAATTACTGTTTCTACTTGAATCAAACTTCAGTAAATAGTTAGAGTAATAGAAAATTATGGCACACAGGGAAGAGAGTATGCAGTTCTCTAGTTTATTTCCAAAAGTATTATCCAAGTGGGAGAGAGAAAAAAAATCACTACCAGCATAGTGAACTGATTTCTTTGCATATTTATTCCCTCAAAAAGAATTATTTACAGCAGTTGTTGCAACTGGTTGCAATTGTTGCATGGTGGAAAAAACATAGAAAGACTTCACTGGTGATTGCCCAAACATGAGCCTTTTTTTTCCCCATTTCACCGTCCTTTAGTATTTGCATTTGTCTGTCTTTATTTAGCTTTATGCAAAAGGAAATTGCAAGAACTGGAAACTGAGTTCTTGAATAAACTTTATACATTTTGAACAGTATGCTTCTGCTTTTGTATTCAATGAAACACAAATTAATGTTTTCATTCTTAAAACAAAATTATTTTTCCAAGACTAAGAATGTGAAATGTACTTTATTTAAAAATACAAACAAAAGTCTTGGTCCCAACTAAAGATGTACCTTGCAGAATTTAGAAAATGTTTTATAATTACATTTCATTAGACCTGTAGAATTCCTTTGTCTTAATCAGTAGTAGGTGAAAGTACACAAAAAAAATTACAGCGGTGCTACTGAACTAATCATTCAGAAAACAAACCAAAGAAAAGATAAACAGTTTTGATTAAAAATTCATTGACAAATCGCATGTGACATGTGACAAAAAGTGTGTCTCTTCTTCAAATGAAAACATTTACTTTGGCTGCCAAGTTTAGTTACTTGAACTATTAGTTCTGCGCCTTTGTTCCCCAAGACCAATCCAGCCTTTCTCAAAGAGTTTAGATCCAGTAACATCCAGTAACAGAAAATCTCAAGGTGGCACTACCCTCCTCTATTTTAATTGGAGAAATTACAATGGATTTAATTACAGCCTGGTTTAAAGCAATCCACATATACCTTTACCAAGTGAATGCAATCCTTATAGCAAATTTTAAATCCTATTTCACAAATCATTATGGTAACTTTAGTGATAATGATTCAAGTACAGATATTGCAAAACTGCATTTTTACACAATAAACAATTTCTTTTTCTTCTGGTAGTCAACTACAAGAAATTTATTTTTCTTCTGGTCGCCAGCTACACAAAAATCTATTTCCTTAAAAAAAAAACCAAAGTAGTTTTTTTTTTGTCATTAATTGCTGAGGCAAGTGTCCCATGCTTTTTAGAATAGCTGTATATGCCGTTGTTTGAGAGGAAAGCTTTTAAAGCACAAGATAGTAACAAGCCTATCAAGGCTTATTCCAACTGCAGTTCCTTAGATTTAAGCTACCCAATGTAGAGTTAAATCAGCTTCCTATGCCACTGACTTTTCGTTAAACTCCTCAACTGTAATTTTGGGAGACAAGAACTGAAGCTGCTTTTCCTAGATAAAATGCTGGTACCTGTGGAACATAGGAGATAGAGCTGATTGAAAAGATATTTTTTTCCAATAAGAACTCGTTTAATGTGCAGAATTACTTGTCAAATGTATTTTTGTGGCCTACATGCTATCATTTACTTCTACAGACCCTTACTGCAGAATCATCACAACTGTTCTAAGCTTCTGCACCTGACTTGGACACATTGCCAACTCTCCCAGCTGAGCCAAAAGGAAGAATCAGTTAAGCATTTTATTTCTTTGTTCTTATTTTTAATCAGGAATAAAATGGCACTTAGAAAATCATGTTCTGTCAGAATATGGTTTCCCTGTCTCACAAAGCCTCTTTATTTAGGCTAGCTGTTACAGTGAGTTAAGGAAATAAGAAACTGAGAGACTTCCACCTGAGACACCACTCTTGCCTGTCTCTGCAGCCATATGTAAATTTTATTGTTAGTTTCAGTTCAGGAATAAGAGAATTACTTAGTTTTTCTATGTCATTCAGACTTTCCTTCTCAGCTTGATTCAGTGTTTAAAATTGCTTCAGACCATTAGCTTCCTAAGAACTGGGACCATTTTCTTTCTGTGTCAGTGCTCAACAGTATATACAAAATAAAAATTATAACAGAAGAGTTTAGTGATTCTACACAGCCATTTTAACAGTTAAAAATAATAATATTGGTAGGACAACATAAGTTGCTTATAAAACACAGTTATACACTTAAAATATTTCCTTCCTCAAGAGCTCACGTAAGAACAGAAGAATGTTCGTGGTGTTCCTGTTACACTTTTGCATGCTGCCATGAGACCTTATGTTTTAGCTCCATTTAAAATGAAAAGTATGAGAACTGTTTCCTTTTCAAGTATTTTGCTTACCCTGAACACTACTCATCTGACTTAATGCACAAAGCAAGAACCCATAAGGAATCTATTTTAAAAACAGCGAATTAACTAAACTGATTTATTTCATGGCACACCAGGATCTGTGTTTTACTTACATGCTATTTATTGCAAAAAATCAGCGAAATGTACAATTTCTTTGAGAAAACTGCAAACATTTGTCATTGCAAAAAAAAAAATTCCTTTTCAATAGTATTTTAATACTTGTACAGTTATTTAGAATTAATCAAAAAAGGATTGTGTATTTACCTATATAAAAGCTTCAAATAATAGGTAAAGTTAGCTTACACTATAAAACCAAAACACATCGAACTGAAATATATGTTTGCATTTTTCTTTATTAAATTTATGGCACTTAATTTAATAGCAGAAATAATAATAATAATAGGGCTCCACAATCAGAAGCAGTATCATTTTCCAAATGTCACATTTCATCGAGAACAAGGCCTTTGTAATTTACTCAAAACTGAGGCAGACCTCATTGTGATTTTTTTATTTTTTGTATTTCAACACTATCACAGCTGTATCAGCTCTGCAAGCTTGCTATTTATTTTCCTTTGTATTCTGTAAGTTAAATTGCAGTTTCACTGTGCTGTCAAGCAGACAAGTGTAACAGCATGCCACTGGAAAATGTTTGACATTAATGTGGCTGATCCAGCAAAGAAAAATCCTTCTTCTTAGCAATATCCTTCCATTTTTTATTTTTTAATTTTTTTTTACAAAAAAGCTAATGTTGAACATACTGCATGACATTACCAAAAGTATTACAAACTATAAAAGAAAAAGCATGAACTAATAATCCGATTTCTCGAGGACTGTAGTGAATAAGAAAATAAAACCAGCATTACATTGCAGCACCTTTAAACATGTAACAAAAAACAGTGCTCTGTGTACACCAAAAATGAGTTACTTAATTGTACTATTACCAACGTTGTGGAAAAATATATATATATGTACACACACAAAGGCACACACGCAGGGGAAAAAAGGATATCGAGCATTTAGGCATTTGAAAACTGAGTTTTGGTGTTCCAAAAAAAATCATAAAACACCATATAATAATGTTCACAGATTTTATATCATCCACATGCTTTTTCATTAAACAAAAGATGACAGGCTCCAAAAAAAGTAAATTAAATACTTCATTATTTTATCATAAAGTAAATGCAATCAATGCATGACATGATGTGGCATGTTAAATCAAGTATCCTTATTCAGCATTAAAATAACTGTACCAGTTTACAGGTACTAAACTATCCTTTAAATGTTTACAGTGTGTTGCTGCAGCAAATCTATAATCAGATCCAGCTGATAAGAGTATTACTGTGAGTGACATCAATGTCCACAGAACACAAAAGAATACAGATATGCTTTGGAGCAATACCTCCAAAGTTATTTTCACTTCCACCCCATCTCCCATTTATTTCATTGTATGTCCAGTCTTAAGATTAGTACATTGAAAACTGACATTACCCTTTCAGAAACATTACATTAAATGAAATAAATCTAACAAGGATTTATAATTACAGGCTTCATCTAACAGAAAGCTAAGCTTTGGTTATATAAAGTGCAGTTCAATAATATGCCAATTAATCACGTTGTGCATACATCTAATTTTTGCAGCTCGATTTCCTTGCAAATTCTAAAAAATATTCAGGTTTTACAGTTTGCTTACCAGCAGGCTCAGTTAAAAAAAAAATCCCATTTAAGTAAATTTCAGTTCTAAGTACCTCAGTACTATCCATCTTTGTGCACTACACTTCTAAACTGCTTGGCACCATTTAACCTCTTGGACATTCCATAACCTCGACAATTGCATTTGTATCCCACCACGTGAAACACCTAAACTCTTGACAAAACAGTCTCCTAACCTCTTCAAATCATTTATACTTTTTGTTGTATAAAGTTTTCAAGTTTTATTATGATACAAGCAGTACATTCCATCACTCTCATAGCAACTTCTGAAGTAAACCTATCATTGGGAATCTGTGGAAAAGGAAGTAAGTCAGGATACCTAGTTTTTAAACTATCTACTCCATAAGCCTCCAATGTCTGAACGTCATTTGAAAGTCCTTCAAGTTGCTGACTGTACTCCTCTATTTTTTGTGCAAGGGCTGCTGGTTTTACGTCTTTGTCTGACTTGCCCTTCACAGCGTAGTCAGCTGCAATCAAGGCTAGTTTAGTAGAAAGGTAGCACTTAAAGCACACCCATTCATTGGCATTTTTATGAAGGTCATTTCGTGCAGCTGAAAAGTTGGCTCGGGCCTGCCTAAGCCATCGACGTGCCTCCACAGGATTGCCAACGGACCTGAAGGTGGGTGGGACGAAAAAGCGTTGGGAGTAAGATGGCCCTGTGGAGGAGGGACACTTTTCTTTGTTCTGTTGCCTTTCGGATTTGTGGCTTGTTGCTTCCTGATTCCATGAAGTGTAAAATCTCTGAAATGAAAATTTATCTGACTGAAATCGAGAAGCGGAAGATGAAAAGGGTCTCCTTGTGGCTCTGTCCATATTTTGATCCATAAAGGCCTGTTTTTCCATCCTGTTAATCTCATTCTGTAAATGTTTGAAAACCTCATTAGCTATATCAAGATTCTCTGCATTTTTATCTGGATGCCATTTAAGATACAGTCTCCTAATAATCTTTTTTCTTTCAGATTCTGGAAGCTTCCAAGCCTGTTCAATCACAGATGTCACTTCTCTTAGTATTTCTGGCAATGAGTTTGACTTAATCTTTTTTGGAGAGTGGTGTTTTGAAGACATCGTTTTGTGGCTCTCTCTACCAGTGAAGATAGGTGGAATTGCCCTTGGTCCATGTGCTGGAAATTCTGTAGGACTGGTTGGGGTGGAAGGTGTGCTATCCCTGCCTTGAGAACTTTCTTCTGGTCTGGAAAATTTGTACAAGTCAAGGGAGCTCACTATTTTATATTCACTATATCCAATATCAATCTGGTAAATCTTCCCTAGAAAACTGTGGCTTTCATCATCTTCTCTTTCTACTTCTTGCACGATGATTGCATAGGTGTAAGTAGGCTGGTATGATCCATATATATCACCACCTTCAGAATCAACAAGGTAACCAACATATTCACCAGGATAAAATACATTCATTGGATCCATTAGAAGTGTATAGTGAATTTCACCTGGTATAGGAGTGCCAGGTGTTGGTAGTTCAAGTTTTGATGGCTCGGAAGAGTCATACTTCACTCCTAAGCTGTCAAGCTTCTCACTGATCCGATAAATATCGTTACAACCCAGCATGGCAATTAAATATGAGGTATCAGAAATCAGGTTGTCAGTTGCAGATTTTAAGGTCATGGCTAATGCCAAGAGGAAATTTATGTCCTTGCTGTCAGAATGCTGTATGTAGAGCAATATTACTGCATTTCCATATCTCTTCAAGAAAGCAAATGTTTCGCTTTTGCTGTGGGGAATAGGAGCAAACCCTTTAACTCTTAATGTTGTTTGCAGCTTCTCAAAACAGGAAACTTTCAAACCTTCTCGCAAAGCTTTGCAAAGTCTTATTGCTTTTTCTTCATTGGCCAGAAAAGCATTGTCATTTTCATGCTTCATAATCCTAATGAGTCCTGTGATGAATTGCTCTGAAGACAACAGTAACTGTAACCTTCCCTGCAAAGAACATAACGCTCCAAACTGACAAATTTTGGGAGACTCCTCATCTAACTGCTCTTCAAGTATACTGCTAAGTAAGCGAGGCCTCAGTTTCTGAGGGAATAACATTATCAATTTAGTGTGAAAGCCATGGTCTTTGCCTAAATAACACTGGCTGAGATCAACAAGCATCTGCACACCAATGTTACCCTGGATTCTGCTTTTGTAGTGGGGTGCATCATCAAAAACTAAGATACTAGACTTTACCAACCTACCGTCTTGACTGGGGAGGTAAAGGGCAAAATCTCTCATATTCTCAAGGTCATTCCTGACCTTTACAGAATCATTCTGAAGACTTTTGAACAGGCCTGAAACTACTCTTTTAACTGTGCGCATTTCATTAGGATCCAATTGCTTTCCTTCTGAGCTCTTATATATGCGACCAAGAACTTCGACATACTGCTTTGTTGAAATAATGTCTTCAGTACCCAAATGCTTAAATAACTGATGGAAAGTACCTAGTTCTAAAGGAAGTTTGTAAAGATAAGGTTTAAAATCAGATTCATACTCAAGGTTTATTACCACCTCCTCAGGCTTAAGGAGCTTCCAACCTTCTTCCACCATTACAAAAGAAACTCCTCGAAGCTGAAAGCGGAATTCCCTCTTCTCTGTACTAAGAAACTCATAAATGCTTCTTAGGACCTTGGCCCTAGTTTTCACCATGTCCTCATCCAAAGTTGTTATGTTGCATATGTTCCTGCAGTTATTGATAACTTTGTCCAGAGGAGGGTCCAAATTAACATTCAGCATGGTTAAAACTTGCTCAAGCTGTTCTTGCGCACCAAGACTACTCCCCTCTTGCTCTTTGATGCTTAAAGGTGTTGCTTTCTCAGGAAGAATAGGACATGATGTCCACAGCAACTGCAACACATCGGTCTGCTTGAATTTAGGGTTCACCTGTGCCCCATTGAATCGTATAAGAGGGAGAGTTCCATTAACTTCTTGATACTGAGGATGAAATCTAACAAATTCTGCTGGAGCTCGTTCAGGGCACAGAAAAGGAATTAAAGACAATTCTTTCAGAAAATTTCCTGAAAAAAGATCAGTTCTTTCTTGAAATATATGATGGAGGAGAACATCAACAGTATTCTGTAGTGTTTCTTTCGACCAGTTTTCGGTATTTGCTCGCATGCTGATTTCCTTGGCAAACTGCAGTAACTGCTGCTGTGAAATGATGAATTTCAATCCGATATGTCGCAGAAAAGTTACCCATGATGAAAGGAATGCAGCTTGATTTTTTGGTTTCGTAAGTTGCTCTAGCTTCTTAAAAAAATCTTGAGGTATAAAGAATTTTTCAGGCAGCATAACTTCAAAGACCTTTACAGTTCTGTCATAAAAGTACTTTGCAGGTTTTAACCTGTTGCTTGCATCATGAATGATCAAAATGCTTTCAAGCTTTTCAAACAGCTGTTCCTTCATTTCTGAAGTTTCTTCAATGCTAGTTAGCCTATTCTTTAAGTAGATCAAATGTTCTAATTTTGCATCATACGACAGGCTTTCAATTTTTGGCAAAAGATGTTTCAAGTACACTTCAAGATCATCCACAGAGACACAGCCAAGCATAGTATACAAATCTTTCAAATGAACCTTCTCCTCCAGAAAAGCTGATGAAGTCGACTGTGTCCATCTGTCTACTTCTACTGATGGGATGCTTTTCGTGAGGACATAACATGTCCCGTATTTTGCAATGCTGATGTATCGGCCACTGATTGATTTGTAACACGGAAGAGACTTCAAAATTTTAATGTCATCCTGAGATGTCAAATGACATAAGTTGCAATTGAAGTACATTAGGAGAGCCTCAAAGTCACTTTCTGCTAACTTTTCAGTCTTAAAAGTTGATGTCTGGACCATATATTGTATGGCTTTCAGAATGCTGGAGGGATTATCTATGTTTGCTGTACGTCCCGACAACAAAGGCACTAAAGCACTGTCTTTGGAGCAGATTTTGTTCAATGCCAGCTGAATACAGCCTGTTTTCATTAAAGCATGGAAGACTTTATCACTCTGAGCATTTGGAAAGACAGCTATATGCATGATGCTGAGTGGCAGCAAAACATCACACTCTGGCACAACCAGATGACTGGCTGAGACAGTAAACTTTACACCTGGGAGCAGAGTCCAGTCCTTCAAAGTTTCAATAACACCATCAAATTTTGCTTGTGTATCTTCTTGCTCTTCCTTAATGTTTAGAGACTCACTGATAAAATGCCAAGCACTTTTAAGCCAAGATTCACTTGCAAAGTTTTCCTTCCATTTCATGCAGTTTCTAGTTTTATATTCTCTGGGCAGCACAGATGATAACAATTCGGAAAAACTTCTGATATCAAAGACCTTAGCTACTTCACTGCTGAGCAGAATATTGTTGTATCTCAAATACAATGTGTTCATAAAGAGATCCTTGCGAGATGGAATCAGTTCATGGTATGTTGTCAAGAACTTTGGTCGCTTTGAATCAAAAACTTGCAAAACATTGTCAAGAGTAATGAGGAGTGGCAAACCCTCAATTTGGATTTCATTTTCTTCTGCATCTTTGAAACAGTAGTCAACCAGGAGTTTGAGGCTATGGAAGAGTTTCAAATTAGTCTGCTGAAGACGACAGGGTAACTTTCCAATGTGGCAATTAGAGTCTGGAAAAGAGAATGTCATCAAAAACAATCGGACATCAGCAGGTGTCACATAGGTGACAGGAATATCTGCATCTACCAAACAGTGGTAGAGATTTGCAGTCTCATCACAGTTATATACCAAATTAAATCCAATTTCTAAGAGTAAATGCTTTAGTCTGTAAACATTTTCGGCCACAGTCTTCCGTGTCGTGATGTTGTATTCTGTATTTTTGAGGTGCTGCAATTCATCTTGCAGCAAATTGTCAAAGAATGGTCTGCCTTTGTTCACAGTAGACATGTTAACCCATGTGATGATAACAGCAGAATGCAAATCAGAACCATCAACATTTGGAGCTCTCATAACAGGTAAAAGACGCTTCAAATCTTCATAAATGCAAGTGTAAACGGCTTTCACTAAGCAATACCAGTCTGGTTGAATATCGAGCCTATTAACTGGGAAAAAGGATAAAAACTTTTTTAAAGTGTCTTTCACAGCATGAATAGGTGTGTTCTGCAGCACCGATATTGTAGGGTCAGTGCCTGGAAAATACCTCTTCTTCAGCTGAATCAGCAGTTCAACATAGGCTGGTGCTATCAGTGCTGTCATTAGACTACTATTCCAGTCACTTCTTACTCCAACACCATTATCATCACGCCACAGATTTCTTCTTGCAGAGTCCAGAGCAAAGTGTCCATTCACATGGAAAGGTAATCCAGTTTCTAATGACAGAGGTAAGAAACAGAATGCTCTGTGGGGTTTTTTGTAATTATGAGTAATGCAAGCCGCTACTCCACCACGAGGGAAAAGAGTAATGTCCTCATTCTTGTGGGCTGAAATCACACTTTTGGATACTTTTTCCATGGCAGAAAAGCCTGACCTGTTACAAATTAACCAAGTGGTGAGATTTCCTTCAGAGTCTTCAGTATCCATTGTGTAAGTAATTTGCTGTACAGGTATTTCACTCAGCTGCTTCTTTTTAGTTACACTGTCAATCACAGATGCATGGAATTGCTTTCTTTTCAGTCTGTCTCCATCTGTGATTTTGCCTTGTACAGAATACAGGACATTCAGTGCTCCTGTTGTTTTTTCTATCTCACAAATAGAAATTTTTTCCATATGGTTCAAAAACATTAAAAGTTCTGCTCCATCTGTACGCAGCTTATCCAAAAGATTTTGGACCATTCTATCTGAGCACGGAACTGACGAAATTTCTGATACTTTTGCCATTTCTCCATTTCGAAGAGGAAACCTAAACATTGTACAGTTGTCCAGTTTAAAGTGACTTCCTAAGTAGAGATCCAGTACATCTGAGAACTGTGTCCTGAAATCTGCATCTAAATCTCTAAACATGCGGCCGGGACTTGTTGACGTTGAACCTGGTGCATATCTGGCATGAGGATCAAAAATGCAAAGTATATCATTGCCAGACAGGAAAGAAGGGCAATCAGTAATGTGATAAACAGAATTGAAACCTATACCATATTGTCCAGTTTTACAGGGATTTCCTACTTTTGTACCTTTTCCAAGGTTCTGGATTCCACGAATATCATCTTCTGTAAAAGGCTGATTGTTGTAAACACACAGTGCTGGTCCTTGAAGCGGTGCCCATTTCTCATCAAATATTCTATCGGCTGGATGCTGTCTAGGATCAAACACAAAACAGATCTCTGTAGCTTTTGCATCATCTGCATTCTGAAGGAGCTCTTTCAGCATTTCTTTTTCTGAAGGGTAAGCATTCAGAATGCTTTTAATTCTACTAGTCAATTTTTCTTTCTGGCCAAATTCTGTTCCAAGGGTAGTAAAACAGATATTTGATGCATATCTTTCTAAAGCTTTATGGCGTTTTGGTATTGCTCCAAGCTTCACTGCCACTTCTCTTGGAATATCGCCATGACAATATTTAACAGTTGTGTCTTTTACTTTAATCCACGGACAGTCATTGTAACACAAAGATTTTGCTGGCAGAAGTGCAAGATGAGTATCTGGCAACAAAATCTCACCATACTTTTTCTCACAAAATTCCTGCTTCTTCTCTCTAATGAGGCCCCATATTCCTTCACTAATTATTCTCCTGCAGAGCTGAAAGTTGTCTTCTGTTAGTTGTTTGGTCCCTCTCTCCTGATTTATTAATTCCAGAACTGCAGCAAAGTCTTCAACTGTGAAAGCCTGTCTTACACCCACACTTTCAAACAGCTCACGGAAACTATTTTTATATTTGTTAGGCAACTGATAGAGATAGGGTGCTGCTTCAAAATTCAAATGAAAAGACACTTTTGAAGGATCAGCATACACATTCTCGACCAAAATAAAACTACAGTTTGTTAGCTGCTCAATTATCATGGCTTTTGTTGATTCACTCTCCAACATCGCTTCATGCAGATATTTGTAACAAGCATTAGTGATATTTTCTTGATACAACGTGATTCCATCAAGCGACTTTGCAACTTCTTCTAACTGATTTATGACTAAATTAACAGCTGGTTTCTTAAGTAAGCCCAAAAATTCTTTGACAGCTAATGACAAAGTGCCACAACCTTTAAAAGAGTGGGAATTTTCATTAAGAATTGGTTGTATGAGGCAAACTATATCTTGATGATCAGCAGTGAAAAGATCATTTGCTGAAAACATCGCTTCAGGCTGAAAATCACTGCCTTTCCAGTGCAGTGAGAAGCCTGCTGGTTTGCTAAGGAAAGGAAGGAAAGGAATGTTTTGACATTTTGCAGCAAATTCTTTAGCTCTAGGATCTCTAGATTTTAATTTTTCATCAATGAGACTCAATATAATGCTGCTCCTGAGACAAGCTGCAGCATGATCAGTCTTGTTGATTTCAGCTACTGACTCTGCACGTTCTATCAGATCTTCCCATAAAATATCATCTTTAGCCATTCCCAATTGCACAAGTTTAACCAAAATGACAGGGTTAAGATAATCCTGAGTTGTACCATAAGGAAATCTTCCATCCTCAGCATCATACAACTTTGCAACTCTTCCTTCAGGATGGATCAGTCTTGATGGTGTAACTAATGAATGTCCATCCAATGAACAGGGAATACATGGAGTAGCACGAAGAATTCCTGAGAACTCCTCAACTTTTTCATTGAGAACATAACGCATCAAAGGATCACGTAGCTCTGCATCAATCTCCTGAACATTAGGGAAAAATACCTCAGAAAAGAACTGTTTCTCTGAGAAAGTGTTCTCCAATAATATGTACTTGCATCCTGCTTCCTCAAATCCTGTCTTTACCCAGGATGGAAGATCTACAGCACACAGATTTTTGGAACCAGTTTTTTTAAGGTACTTCTGAAAGATCTTGAAGGCTGACGGCCCAACATCTGGCCGTTTCAGTATGGAGTCATCTAAAAACCTTACATTCTTCATGGAAACCCAAGACGAACCGTCAGAAAACACTTTGATCCCTTCTTTGCTTTTCATATGAGCTATGTCTTCATAAAACCCCTGACAAATAACAGAAAAATCATCGTGAACTGAATCAGGATCTGGCCACACTGCACAGTAACTGTAGTCAACTAGCTCACCATTGATTGCCATGTCACGTAAAACACAAAGGGCTTCTATGTAGGCTTTTACAATAACGTGCCTCATGAATACTGTATTCCATCTTCCTTTTGTGTCTGTTTTCCAGATCTCTTTCCGATTTGAAGTAACTGCAAAGCAGCCGTTTATGTGGAGAGGTAAGCCTGTTTTTATTCTCAAAGGTAAATAGCAGAATACTTCGCCTATGTTGTTGCAATTAGGTTTCACAATCCATTTTTGATCCTGGGTTTCAGACAGCAACACTCCTACACCCCCACAGGGAACTAGGCCTAGCCTTCGTCCGCTTTCATGCAAAGAAAATTTCAAAGCATCTCCAACGTCCATGCAAGAACATATAAGCCACGTTGTTGAATCTACTGTTTTCTGTGGCAATTCGTCACCTGATCTTTTTGTCTGTCCTGATTTAGCCATTTCAAAGAAAGCAGCTGGATCATCTTCGGTACCTCTGAAAAGTGGAGACTGTAAATCAGCAATCCGCCTAAACACGTGGTGAAATTCCTCGACTACTATCTGCAGGATACACGATGATTTTGGTGTTTCAGTGGGAAGCTTTTTTGTACTGCTGCTGCACACCTTCATGATTTTAGCTGCGTCCTTTAAAACACTTACATTTGGTGCAGTCAAGGCTTTGGAAGAACACAGGTTTTTTCTGATAGTGACAACATCTTGTGCCATACCAGGATCATCTGCTTCAATTTTCAAGTATTTCAAAACCATTGAATTTACACTCTGAGCAAATATTATCAGTCTGTGACCGCAAATGCTAAATTCATCCACAAGAGAGTAAATGTCTGCTGTATTGTAAGACGCACTGCTCACTTCACTCACTTTAGCTTCCTGCTGAGTCCTAAAGGACAGCCTGAAAAGTGTTCCTTTGTAGCTATAGGGAGATTCTACTGTCAGTGGTAGCTGGCAACCAAAAACTCCAATAAATGGCTTAAACTGATTTGGAAATTTTCTCAATCTCTTCTGTTGTTTACTCCAGTTGATTTTGATGCCAGGGTTAGATTTATCTCTGATATGCTTACTTATATGGTTGACATTTGGATCAAACATAATCATGAACTCCCGGCTCAAAATAATTGGAACATCAGTGATATGATAAACAGAATTGAATCCCAGTCCAAATTTTCCTACTTTGTCAACTTCACTCCTTTTTAGAGACTCTCCTAATCGAGTTATATTTAGGAAATCGGAGTCGGAAAACTCAGAATTATTGAATGACCACAAAGCTGGACCATGACATGCTGCCATTCCTGGATCCAGAAGGTTCTCTCTTATATCCATATTTCTTCTCATGTCAATCAGGAAATTACATTCCGTTGCATTAGCATCATCAGCGTTTTGAAGAAGCTCCTTAAAGATATCTGAAATGGAAGGGTATTCTTCCAATATGTTTTTAATTCTCACAGTCAGAGGCTCTCTTTGCCCAGATTGCTCAAACCCCATATTTTCTGGATTAATCAGTCTTGTGCTAAGGCATGGGACATTTAACCACTCAGCAGTTTTCATTGGTATGTCTTCATGCACCAAAATTATGGGTTCAACAGAATCCTCAAGCAAATCGTTTAAGTCATCAACTTTGATGTCACAGTAACAGCACTCATGAATTGGCTTCATTGCAAGTTTATAAGGGAGCTTGCCACTGTACAGCGGCATGGGCGTATGCAGACTGGCGGGGATCTGATTGCTGTACAGCCATCTTATGATGCTCAACATAATGTGGAGGCTTTGCTTACTCTCTTGTTCCGAGAGAGAGTGCTCACTCTTCAGATATATCTTCTGAATGACCATAGAAACGTGGTCTGGTGTTAACTCCTCAATCGAACCACAACATTTAAACAACTGGTGAAACTTCGCCATAGTTTTTGGAACATAGTGAAGGTAAGGTTGGAGATCAAGATCAGGAACTGATTTTATAACTGCTTGTGTGAGGGAACAGAATGTTTTACCTGTCCACACCCAGGGAAATTTCAGGGCTTTAAAAGCTTCTTTGCCTTCTTCCAGATGATCATGCATAAATCCATAAATCTCAAGCAAGATATGCTGAAACTGATAGTAGTCCTCATCACTGAAGGTTTTGGAACTATGCCAATCAACTACCACCTTGAAATGTTTCAAGACTGCTTTTATGCTGGGCTTGGTGGGAATGCCAAGTGCTTTTTGTACATCCAGCAGTACATTTTCCACAAGAGGAACTGAGGAACCAACTAAAATTGCATGTGATATATCACACATTTCTGGTGGTGAACACAGATTGCAATGATCTCCTTTCCAAACTAAGGACCCTGGATAATTTGGAGGCCTTTCCTTACTTGCAGGAATCCATTTTATCTTTTTCATCGCAGCTTTTGTTTCAGGTGATTGAAGCAGCGTATGGTTTTTGTTCAAAATCGTCAAGAGAGTTCTAGCTTTTCTTAACAGCAAATCATGATCGGTGTTAGAGTCAGCATGCAAACTTTCAATTTTTTTTGCCACTCTCAAGATATCATTTTCCTCAAGATTGGCTTCATTTTTTAAGCCTATTTGTCTCAGAGAATGAAGAATATCTGAGGATGTAAAAATAGCAGGGGGGAAGCAACTTTCCTCCTCAGCATAAAACAAATGTTGCAGAAGTTCTACCTCAGGATCAAAGAGTTCGTTTGCTGACATTATCTTTTCCGGTAAGATCTGAATAAACTTTAGTGGTGTCAGCCAATCTATCACATCTGTATTCTCATTTTTCAGAAAAGTCAGATTTTCAAGAACCCATTGCATTATCTGTGTGGTTTCATCATATGAATAAAAATCACTTCTTATGTCCTCTATAACAAACTTCAAGCAGTCTGTGCTCTTTAGCTGTTCTATTTTCAACAAATTAGCTAAGCGAATAGTTGCTTCATCACTGCTGTCAATTATTGGAACAGAAAACCTTAGACCAGGAGGAATTTTGGCAGTGTGGTGTAATACCTTACTACCTTTTAGCCCAGTAAAAACGGGGACACTTTCATCAGATGATTTTTCAATTTTTTTAAATATTAGCAATTCCTGAATAATTCTCTTCTCTTTTTCATTTGCATCTGTTAAACTAGCTAAGAATGCCCTAAGAGCATCTTTATGTGTCGGCGGGAATGACGCAACCTGATTGCATAGTTTCTGTAAGGACATTTTTTCCATTATTTGTAAAACAGCACTTGGTAATGGTGCATGCACATATTTTTTTATAAGTGGATGTTGGATAGAAATATCCAGTTTCTTAAGTACAACTCCACCAATTTTCTGAATAATATCAGCTAAATATTCTGGGAGCTGAGACTCAGATTCATCTTCCAGAATGATGGGGGATGGATTCCTAAATCTAACCAGTTCCACCGATGTTTGATTTTCCTCCAGCAGCGTCTTGGGGATAAGCGGCATTTCATCAAACACACTCAAGTCATCAGAAAAATGTATATATAGATTCTTCCAGACCATCTTCAGCCAGGAAATGGATGGGTGCTTTTTTTCTTCCATGCCTGGATACCACTGTACAACCACGTCTCTCCCAGGCCACACGCTGTTCATAACTTCTTTAATGAGCCGAGCAAATCTTTCTGGGTTCAGGAGCTGCAGCTGAGTGCATGGCCTCCCTGAAATTACAGCAGAAGGGAAAATCTGTGAAAATCACAGAGCAGAGTTGCTTAGCAAATGGCTTCAGGGGGCAAAGAAAAAGGAAAACAAGGTAAAAAAGTCTAATCTGTGCCCTGCCTTTTTGTGGGGAAAAAAAAAGTTCGTTTAACAAGACTGCAGATACCAGCTTCCTTTGCTTTCAGGAGTTAATTAAAAATAAACACATTCCATATTAGTATGAAAATATAAACAAATTGAAAATTATCAGTATGTTATTACTTTTGTTAGTTAACACAAAAATTCTCAGGCGTACATAGCAACTAGAGATTTAGAATTGAACTACAAACATTTTTTTTTGTTTAGATGATTCTTTACCCTACTTATTCACCTAGTGGTAACTAAAAATCTAATGCTTTATTTGTCTATAATTACAAACATTCAAATAGATTTGAAAGATTATTAGATATAGCAAAGTGGTTCAGGTGCAGCTGATCTTACAACTACAACTGACAAACTAGACTCAGGCAGGAAGTGCTGAAACTAAGTCTATATGTTTTTATTTTTATTATTGAAGTCTTTACTAAAAGAAATATGTCTTTACACTCATGTCTTAATTATCATTAGGAAAATTTATACTTAAAAACTACAGAACTCCTGGGAATAAAATAGCACAGAATAAAAAAATACCACTACCTCTCGACACATCAGAAATAATTACAGAAGTGAAAGCAAGACATCTATGTGAATTTCAAATCTTTCATCACACATCTAGATAACATTGCCATTTTCTTGAGGCAACAGTCCAAATAAAGATTAAAAGTTATAGACATCCTTCAGAAAAAATCTTTTTTCTTTTATTTCATGCCTGCAGAGCTGTGGATTATGATAGCTCTATTGAAGAGAAAAGAGGTAAACAGATCAGCCTTGTGGAAGTGAGGAAAACTTGCAGAAGAGCCTAAGGAAGATAAGAAACTACTTAAAAGCTGAACTTACATCCCTTTTTTTTTTTTTATTTTGAGAACAGAAGTAAATACTATTTTTAAAACTATACAGGTAATCTTAAAATACTGGAAATCTTCCTGCATGTAAAGTTATTAAATGTATATAAATAAATCAATGAAAATATTGATAATTTCCATGTAACATAATTACAAGGGTTTCTTCATTAATATGCATTTTCCCCTCAACTGTATTTAGAAATCTTTTCATAATTATGTTAGGTTGCTATTTTTTGGCAGCACTATTTGGCAAGGTTTTTTTTACAAGAAAGCTGGGGCAGTGAGAAAAGCTAATCACCAAATTCACACAAATATCAAGCTTCAATCCAAACCAGTGCAACTTCAATTAATAACCATACCTGAAAATCCCCAGAGAAGCTGTTGGGCTAGAATATAATCAAATCCATTTTTAGAAAACATCCTGTGAGCTATTAATACACTAAGTATAGAAACAGTTACTAACTAGACAAATACAGTATACATTTTAGAAGAGTAAAAGTCAGATCTGTTTATCTTTGAACAACACAACAAAAACAACTGCATCCCATCTCAAAGAAATAATATTAAAAGTTTCTATTTCTGCAACTGTATCAGAAATATCTCTGATGTAATTTCTACAGCTATATAAATAAAATTCTTGACAGATTAAGATTTCTAAACCTGTCAAAACCCCCTCTAATACTTATTATTTATAGTAACATACAACTTTTATGGTAGTGCAGTTGTACAATTATGCAGAATCATTGAATGAAGAATAATTTAGGAGGAGGTAGAATAAAAAGAAAAGTAGGACACCAGAATCTTGTAAAATATTATCTAATAGTATTTAATAATTTTGAGACTATTTAGAACAATACTCGTCATATTTACAAAAATATGTTCTTCTAATGAATGAGAGGCATACTATCAAGAACAAGTTTTTAGAAAAATATCATCCAAAGAATCTGCCAGAAGAAAAGAGAGACAAAAGCAAGACTGAAATGTGACCTAAAATCTCCCCAGTAGCTAAAAGGACTAGAAATACTTCATTGCAGTTCTGAGATTGAGCTTGGAAGGAATGTCCTAGAACTCAGCAAGGGACTGGTTTAATAAGATACAGGGCTTTTCTGTTTCTGTCACTTCTGCATTTTCTGTCTAAGATGTATTCAAGCATATACTGTATTTGATCTGGTTGTTTTGCTCTGTTTTTATATTTAAGCCTGCTTTTAGATTGCTTTGTGACATTCACTTGGAGGAAATTGTCTAGGAAAGTACATCTCAAAAATCAGTTCAAGGTTTCATCACACAGAACAGGCATTTTTCAATAACAAAATTGCTGCCTTACTTAAAATCTTCATCCATCTAATCTCACTGTGGTTGTCTTGACACCTATATATATGCCTTCCTTAAAGGTACTATTAAACAGTAGCTCCCTATGGTTCTACCCTAGATCACAAACATTCCCTGTTTGGATACACAATTTAAAGCAGTCATTAATTTCAACACTTTACATTCTGTTTAAAATCAGTACTGAGGGAAATCAACAGTAGAGAAAAAAATTAAAACAAGCATATTCTACTGCATTAGCAGACTCAGCATCCAGCATCTAATATGCTGATAGGACTTTGAAAATTTTGCTTTTTAAAATAAAGGTTTTCTTTACAATAATTTCAACTTGATATCCTTCATATTCAATTAAAGTCCCAGACTTAATTTATTCAATACATCTTATATTAAATATTTACCTACTTTACTCTATGCAAAATGTCACTCAATTAATTTAACTTTTTCATACACGCTTTGCCATAGTTTAAAAATTTTTCATCTTGCCTCAGGGTAACCTTATTTTTCTTTTGGTTTTGATAATGAAGGAATGATTAAAACATGGAGAAAGGAGGAGCTTTAGAACTCAACAAAAAAAAATAATAAAGAGGAAAGATTTAAAGGATTGACAGGGAAAAAAGGTCAAAACACAGAATAGATACTAAAATTACTGAAGACAATGATAAAGCATATAAAGAAACGCAAATCAAGGCTGTGAGTAATAGTATTCTACACATAGTTCTAATATCTTCAGTCTAAGAAAGAATTCTGATGAATCAAATAATAAAAAAAAAAAACCAAGAATCATTTCCTGAAAAATACATTTTCTAGACATTGAAGAACAGCTTACTTTTAAATAGTATTAGTATATGGTGAGCTAACAAGTGACTTGGTTTGTGAATTGTGTTTAAGTGAAAATATTTCTGAGATTTAGGCTTTAAATTTATCAGTCAAATGGTAAACACAAGAGTGGAAAGGTAAGTGCAGACAAACTCTGAGAAGAATAGATACCAGAAAAGAGATAATCTTGAAGACAGTTAAACACAGAGCTATCTTATCTATAGATAAAACAAATTCCTTCACCATGTCTTTTGATCATGACTGGGAGTATTTCAGCAGGGCCACACTGACACAACCATAAACCATGAATTAAGAATCAAGAAACACATGATGAAATTATTTGATCTGCAGTATACTTAAGGCTGGATACTTCAACTGATTTCATCTGGTTTAAAACAAATGCACTGAAGTGATCACCTGCAATTGTGAGTTAAAAGATGATCCACAATACTAAAACCATGGCACAGCTATTGCACATGCAAATACTATAAATATAAAACAGAATTAAGACTGCTTAGGTGGGAGAATACTATTTGAATAAAATTATTCATCCTTGAATACATTTTGTTAAATGAATATCTATTATTTTATTACAAATTTTCATCCTTCTTCCTTTGCCTTTTTGTTCATTTATAATTTTCATTTGTGTCATTTCCAAATCAAACAAGTCTATCATATCTTAATGGTCTGGGTTTTTTCAATGACCCTCTTATTTATGGGAACTCAACTTCAAGAGACTTAACTTTAAACCTGGGTTTAGAGCTAGTCTGTTTGAACCATTAGAATTTCTGTAAGAGAATACAAAAGACACATTACCTCGGCTTTGGGCAGCTTCTTTCAAAGCAGCAAGGACCTCAGGCTTCAGGTCATCAGAGAGTAACCTTCCCTCCAGGCCAGGAAAGAGTGATCTAGCAC
The DNA here is from genome assembly GCF_021018805.1 of Prinia subflava. Taxonomy (NCBI): domain Eukaryota; kingdom Metazoa; phylum Chordata; class Aves; order Passeriformes; family Cisticolidae; genus Prinia; species Prinia subflava. The sequence goes on from NC_086249.1 coordinate 36,281,516, forward strand.
ACCATGAAAAATGAGAAACGGAAAAAAAAAAGGCCCCCACACTTTAGCACAGCCTCATTTATTTATGTTACTGTATAGACATTACCAGCGTGGTAACCATCATGGTAGAACGGTAGCATGCAGAGCACTCGTGCCTATGCAGAGTAGGGCTTCCAGCAGGCATTTTCAGAAAAATAAGAAAGTTATACATTTAGAAGCAGAGAGTAGTAAGAAAGTAATTTTTCCAACTACTCTTCTTTTCAAAGCAGGTCTAAGGAAGTTTTCTTTGATAGAAAAACTGGGATTGGAACAACATTTGCATCTATTTGTACTCTAACCAAAAAAAAGTTAAAATAGCACCTACCATTCTATGTCTCTTAGAATTCTGTTTGAAAAGTTTACATAAAATACAACACATAATTCTAGAATGTAACACAGATCTGTGGATTTGAAAAGATCTACAGATTTCAGAAGATCTGCAGTAAATATTTAAGATTATTGTGCCAAGAGTCAGTCTCGTCCTCCCTTCTCTTACTTAGGCATTTAAAACTGGTTTTAACCAAGGGCTTTGGTCTTTGTGAAATCAAAAATAAATATCCAGTTTAATTCTGATCGTGGGTATGTTTATTAGACATAAACCAACACAGATTCTTGTGTTGCAGAAAAGTTACAGAAAGAAAATTGCTAAGAGCTTATTTTATCTTGTTAGCAGGCTCCAAATCTGAATAAGAGCCAATCTCCTAAACGGAATGGGTTTTGAAATATCTAACATACATAATTTATCATACTTAAAACATTAGAATTAAAGATACTTTATGTAGGCAAGAATAGATGCAAAGAAAGCATTACTATATCAAATTTGTGTTTCATTGCAGGTAGCAAGGAGATTTATGCCTGTTATAATATGCTTTTGTATCAGTTTTACAAGACTAATCAAACCAGGCCTATTACCAATGGAACATGAACTGAATAAGAAATACTGGTATCCTTAAGTTTCAAAAAAAGTGTCTTATGACTAGTCGAAGCAGGGCTCTAATTCATTAGTCTCATCATGGGAATGGTTTCTGTATTAGTATACTGGCTTAACATCTGGAAGGATTAACAAAGTGAAAGAACTACAAAAAATAAATCTTCTCCCAATAGACACTAAAAAACCTTTTCTTTTAGAAAAAGACACGAGAATCATGGGCTCTGAGTAGCCTTAATCCCCTGATGAATAACCGGAAATGTTCAGAGCAAGAAAAGATTACGGGTTTATGATTATGGGTTTAAATTTATGGAGCTTCTGGACTGGGTCCAGCAGAGGGCTACAGAGATGATTAAGGCATTGGAGCATCTCTCTTACGAGGAAAGCCTGAGGGAGCTGGGCCTCATCAGCCTCAAGAGAAGACAGCTGAGAGGGGACCTCATCCATGTCTATGTGTATCTGAAGGGAGGGTGTCACAAGAGTGGAGCCAGGCTTTTTTTTGTGTGCCAAGGATTCCGGCAATAGGAAAAGAGGCAATGGGCAGAAGCTGATGCACAGGAAGAACTTCTTTACAGTGCAATGACCTAGTACTGGAATGAGTACTGATTGCTCAGAGAGGCTGTGGAGCCTCCCTCACTAGAACCATCTCCCTCAAGAACCATCTAGACACAATCCTGTGCCATGTGCTCTGGGATCACCCTGCTTGAGCAACACACCAGATGTGTTCCCTTCCAACCTGACTCATTCTGTGATTCTGTTTAGAATACAGCAGCAGGCTTGAAGATACACACACAGTTTTCAAGAAACATGGGAAGAAAAGTTACTCGTATCCAACTGCTTTTCTTTAAGATTGTCTGTCTATATGTGTATTCAAAACAATTTACATAAGGACCTCACTTGAAGCACTTTTTACCTTAGTAATACCTATATGGACACACTCCAACCCACCTCTGCTTCCCTTTTAAACAGTCCACAGAGCAGTAAAAGTAACAAAACATATGCCAAGTGTCACATTCTCTCAAGTTGAGGGTCTGGAAATTAGTGGAACTCCGAGACAAAGGAGAAGGGGAGCTCATCATGCACAGACGAAGCACTTTGTAAGGGGAAACAGCAAAACATCTGGTGTGTCTGAGTGACTTCAAGCCTTATGTCTTTAGACATGGAGTGCAGAATGGTCCCGATTTACCAAGTACTTAATACATACATAATCCAGTACAGACATAAAAAGCAGTAGTCATGCTTTCTCCCCAGAGACCCCAAGCTCATTTATTCCAGCTAGCCTGCCCTTTGCTATACCCTCCCCAGTGTCAGTGCAAGCTCCTTTGGCTGATGAAATGAGAACCAAATTGGAGCACTGATGCAGCTGGGAAATAAGCAAGGAAAAAACTAATCGGGGAGGGACCAGAAAGAACAAAGGGAGAGCAGATGTAAAAGACAGTTCATCATAGTATCTGCTTATTTCCTGAAACCGGTTTTTAGTACTACCGCACTAAAATTAAGTGTTGTTATTAAAAAAAAAAGCCGGACATAATCTCAAGCCTTAAGTTTAAGAAAAGCTCTTATCGTTAGCTAATTTAATGAACTTCCTAGTATGCATGTTTCTAATATCCTTGTAGTTGTAATTCCAAGAAGAAAATGAACTGGAAATGTATCCTGAGGCATTCTCTTAAAGCGTAGATCACACAATTCTTTTATAAACGGTTAATGGCAAATGGGTGTCAAACTTTTCAAATGAGACATATGCCCACAGACATATACATATATATGTATATGAAAATTGAGTTCTATCTATGCCTTATTTCATCACAATACAGGCTGCTGCATACCTTGTTTACTGACAAGCAAAGAACACTCTGAAGCTCTGTTTTAACACGTAAATTAAAAAAAAAGAAAAAACTAACAAAAAACGTCCCCACAGTATTACAAATATTAAGCGTACCTGGGATATTCTTCTGAGGTTATGTAAACTACATCCTGTTCTGACACAGATGAGGAAAAAGGAATAAAATTCCCATTCTGTAAAGGCAAAAGCTCCAATCCAATCAATTCACTGTAGACTCCATCAGAAAGCACAAATTCTAAAAGATGAAGTTTTTCTTCAGCAGGTCCACTGTGTCCAGATTTCCTTAGCACTTGCCGCACTACAGCAGGAGTCACTTTTTTCACAGCTTTAGCAGCAGAAATAGTAAGATGCACTGCACTAGCAATATTTGCTGGCACCTTGGCAATCTGTTTCCCTGAATTCTGGAGGTAGTTGAGAACGGACTGTGTGTACTCCAAACTCTCATCCATTTCAGAAAAGTGCACCTGTTCCACCTTTATCCACTGATTACTCACTGAGTAAATAACTGTATGCTGGAGCAGGTCTTTAAAGAGAGGTCCTACAATTGGTTTCCAGGGTACCCTGATTTTGTTCTCATCAGGCCATAACCTATAAATTCTTTCAGGTGACAATGGAAAATCTGAATTCTTCTCAGTCTCCATTCGCTTGATAGCTTCCAAAATAAGGGTGGTATATGCCTTAGGCACTATATTTACCACGAGAAGATCATTCCACAAAGCTGCTGGATCTCTCCACTGATCCAACTCTCGCCACTTGATACTCCTCCTATTGTCTGTGAGACCAAAGAAACCACTAACATGAACTGGAAGTCCAGTTTTGCTTTCTTCGCCTGGAGGCAAAGGTAGAAAACAAAATGCTCTTCCTGAAAAGTCCGCTACAGCTCCATTTTCCTCCTCATTAGTTGCTAAAGACATGGCTATTCCAATAGTAGGAACAAATTTCAAGTCATCAGCTAAGCAATCCAGTTCTGTACACATTCCTCGACCACCCACACAATTACACACTAACCAAGATGTTTTCTGTGCATCCTTAACACTCTCATCTTCTACGACTATATTTACATGGTACGTCACGCATGTTATGCTATTGCTTGGAACTCCCTTACAATACTGATTTATTGCAGTTCCCAGGATTTTGATAGAATTGGGTCTTTCATGTTTCAAGGCCTTGTTCTCACTGGCAGTTACTCTAAAAACCAGCCTCTCCGTTCCATCAGTTTCCCGAACGTGCAATGAAACATCCTGAACACTCTTCAGGAAAAGCAGTACTGTGTCTGCATCTGCTCTGAAGGACTCAAACAGCTCCAAAACCTTCTGCTTGTCGTAAACATTGCTGCTCAGCTGGGAAGGCTGCAGACGAAGTGGGAAACGAAAAAAGGTACCAGGAAAGCTTCCATTCTTAAAGGTTTCCTTCGTGCTGCCAAATACACCAATGAAAGGTGCAAATTGGTCCGTAAGTTCATTTATTTCCTTGCTATCCTCTTTTAGATTCCAGCACTGGCCTGACTCATGAGGTCCAAAGAGTGTTTGATGGGGATCAAGCATTCCAATCTGGTCACCACTGAAGATGCTAGGGACATCTGTATACATAAAACCCAACAATTATTCATAACCCTAAAGCAACGTATTTTAAAAATACAGTGTTAAGGAAAAAAAATTAAAAGGCAAGAAAAACATATTCTAAAACTGTGATGAACTGAGTACAATCCCCAGGGAAATGGCTGAGTCATCATCCCTGGAGGTGTTTAAAAGATATGCAAGATGTGACCCTTAGGGACGTGGCCTAGTAGTGAACTTGGGACTATTAGGGTTATGGTTGGACTCAATGTTCTTAAAGGTCTTTTCCAGCCTACACGATTCTATGATTCTCATAACATAATTCAGTGCTTACTAACAGGGAAGAAACAAGCACACACCTATTCTGCAATTGAATATATAAATACTCATCCAACCATTTGAATTCTAGCAGACAATGAGCAACATGAAATACAATTTCTTTCAACTACATACTTTTATGTTTCCAGTATTTTCAAGAAAAAAAGAACAACAAATTAATTTACTATGTGTGTGTTCTACTAGATTCACACTTTACAGATCTTGAAGGCTGGCAAACTGTAATTCTGTACATTTAAAAGAACAAATTCACAGTTATCAAACCACTGAATGTGTTTATTTTATTCATGGTCAGCTAGGTAAAATATTGTTAAAAATATCATGAGCCTTACAAATTCACAAGGTAAAAATTTTTATTTCAGCAAAAATTTGCCTCTTATCCTGCACTATTATAACCGTGGAGACTGTGAGCATTATTTATGCTTCTTCTGTACCACAATAAAACATTCTGGAGGAATAATAGATGTCAAGACTGAATATTACGAGCTTGCAAATGAGTATGTACTATCTCTTTCAAGTGTAAATGTGCATATACCTCTATTACATAGTATCTTTTCTAGCAATAAATAAAAATCACTACTTGTTATATAAAGAAGCCGCAGAAGACTTTCAGTCTAGTGAGCAGAACTTTCACACTTCTACTTGAATACCTACCCTATATTATGAGCCTCTATAAAATGAGCAGCAATGTATAATTAAAATACCAGTGTAAAGGAATGTTTGTTTCAATATAAAGGACTAAGTACATAATGATGCTAATAGAACAATGTTCTTCAAAAACCTTCAAAATCAAATAGATGCCTTATAGGATTGGAGACGAATCAGAATGCTTCATAAGAAAATCTAGCCATGAAATAATTTTAAAATACACTATAGAAAAAATATTAAATGCTTGTGAATAACCAAAGTAATATAACTATTTAAAACTTCAACATTGTTTTTTTAAAGTAACTACTAAGATTACCTGTTATGTGATAAACTGAATTAAAGCCAATTCCAAATCTTCCAACTTTCAGGGGATCATCTTTCTTCCTGCTTCTTGCTATTTCCTGTATACCATGCCAGTCCTCAGGGGTGAAAATTGCATCATTGTATGCATAAAATGCTGGCCCTATAATAAACAGGCAAGAATTAAAAAGATGATAGAAGAATAAAAATAATTAATATTTAAAATTTCTAGGAAATGAACCCACAGACCTGAGAAACCATTTCTTTGAATTGTATGCATGTACAACTTTAATGGGGAAGTTATGACTCTAAGCTGACATCAAATTATGCCTGGTTATGGAAAAAAAAATCAAAATGCAAAAGCAAAAGCAAAGAGATTAATTTACCCCTGTAAATGGTACTTAGATTTATATTCTGATGTTTTATTTAATTCTTGCATCCACATTTTAAATAATAAACCTGAAAAACTGAACAAAAAGCAGAAAACAACAAAACTTCTGAAAGAAGTGTCATGTGGCACAAGGCTTAAACTCAATCTGTTCAGACTATCAAAAAGATGCCTGGAAAATGTACTAGTAACAGTCTAAAGATACCTGCACTGGAAGGGAATATAAGGCAAGATAAACCAATAACCTGTGTCTAGAATGTAAGACAGAAAATTCACATTAGAAGACATAATAAGGCTGATTAACAACTGAAAAAAGCCGGAAGAAAGGAGTAGTGGATCATCCATCATTGAAACTTCAAACCACAATTGAATGACTTCCAGGATGACTATGCAAACTAATTTTTAAAATAATAATTATAACAATAATAATCGTTAAATACATAATTGACGTTTATCTCACAAAGCAATAGTAAATTATGTAAAAACCTTGAAGTTTCAAGAAACTGGATTTGCAGTATACAGATAAGATGGAGCAAAGTTGGGTGTAAGGTCAAGAGAAAACGGGATGGGGAAGAAAACTGAACTGCCTGGAGAATGCTGAAATGATGCAAAGGTCATCTTTATATTAAAAACTGCTGTGCTGGCTTGGGCTTCATGGGAACTGGGGGCTGTGCTTTGGATTTGTGCTGGAGACAGTGACAATAACACAGAGCTGTTTTAGTTATCATAGAATAGGGCTTATACAGAGCCAAGGCCTTTTCTGCTTCTTGTGTGGCCCAAAAAGGGAGTGGGCTGGGGCTGCTAAGGAGCTGAGAGGCGACAGCAGAGCAGGGACAGCTAACCCCAAACAACGTGCATATTGAAGAATAATGGCCAAATTTAATAAAACTTATATTTACCCTGATATTGTGCCATGTCCTTTGACCATAACGTTTCTGTTCCATACTGAGTTTCATCATATAGAAACCTAACCTCTGTGGCACCAGCATCTTCTGCATTCTGTATCAGCTCCTGTGGCAAAAAAAAAAATCAAAACAAAATACAATGCAGTAATACTTATTCTAGCAATGGCTTTTGAACTTAAACAGTAGAAAATAACAAGCAATTGTCTCAAGTATATTTGTTTTCATACATTTCAACCCAAATGGTTTTATCCAGTTTACCTGCATGAGAATAGGAATCCTTATAAAACAAATATTCAGACAAATACTATAAATATGATTTGAATTTGGAGCTCAAATACCATACAATAGCAGTCACAGAGTTGAAAAATAAGCTACTAAACTTTTATTACTATATTATCCTAAATCAGAGCTGTAAAAGTCTCAAAACAAGGCTAATGTAGAAGAGAAAAAAAGAATTTTAAATGTATCAAAGCGTATTAGGTATTAGGTAAGTCCTTACAAACAATTGTACAACAGTGAGGCAACTACTCACAAAAGGGTAATGCACAGCACTCTTCTTTACATCAACTGAATTAGTTTCAAGTCAACATTTCACAGTGTGAGCCAACCATCCTGGGCCATGGTGCTCACACTTCCAACACCCCTCCAGCAAAGGGCTGCAAAAGGGCTCTGAGCAGTAGTGCCCTAAGTCATGGACCAACAGAGCAGCAACCCTGCTGAATGAAACCCACAGACTGCAAAGAGGCGCGTCTTAAGACTGAGTATTTGTTAAATAGTAGTAGCAGTGGTGAGAGCTACAGAAAACTCAAATGTCAGTAAACTAGTCCTTTAAACATGACCATTAATAAAATATGCCTACCCAGTCCTGTTTTCATCAACAGTGGACACGTAAGCGTGATTAAAAACACCTATGGGATTACAGCCTCACACAAAGGTCTATTTACACTGAATCATCACAGTGTGTCAGGGCTCCAGACACAAACATGTGTGTGTGTTTATGTGCCTGTGTGCAAGCTGGGCATAAGCAAGTATTTCAGCTGAATTGAAATGCAACATAGATATATCACATGCAATGTATTCATACACTTTAATTTCATTCAGTATGCATAAAAGACTCAATAGCAAGGTGAACTTGTAGTTAAGTGCGTTAGCTGGCAGCAGGTATTTCAGATTAGGTTGCTTTCAAGTATACTGTTGAGACTAAAATAAGCTCACTGCTACCTAATATCTGGTTCTAAAATTATAACCTTTTTATTCTGCAGTTTTTGACATTATGGTCAGTCTATAATGAATATTGTATTGTCACTTCTACATAGTTTTGAAGTACTATGAGATAGCAAGAAATATACCTACAGTTAAGCATAAATAGTGTTTAAAGAATCTTTACAAGATAATTATATGCAATCTTTCTTCCAAAAAAACAATCATGACAGTCCTTCATGAAGACACAGTAAGATAGCCCAAAGGTTCCAGAAATATTAAATACTAAGTATGGCAACCACCATGAAGTCAGACTTGCATTCATGCTGTGGCACACAGGGTAACTGCTACACTCAGCTGTAACAGCATTGTATCTGAAGAATCAAAACACTGAAATAAATTTCAAGGTATCAGCAAAATTTCTGGTAGTAAGCTCTCTCTAACAATCTGTTAACCCTAAACTGTAAACTATAAAAATAGCATCATTTCCACTTTTAAATTTACCTATCTGATTTCTAAGAACATTACTTTATTTCTTCATGTTGGAATGAAAGTTTGGGTTTAAAATGTTGAGGAAGTCTGAATCCTTCTTACTTCTTAATTCAAATGCATTTTACAGATGCAACTAGTACTGAGAAATAATAAAAATATAAGCACCCCTCCTACGAACAGACATTGCTCAGAACACATGCAGGAGGCAATCTGCCAAAACAGTTGAAGATATGCTTATCCTGGGCATTCTCACTAAGCATAATCAGCTTTTAGTTCCATGGTTGCAAACAAGACAACGGACATAAGGAACTGTCATCATCTGTCACCATTTGTATTTGTGTGTTTTGTGTGTATGCATGTACAGACAGATAAGATATATCTGTATCAAATCCCATTACTTAGAACCTAGTATTCCCATGAATTAAGAAAATTAAGTTCCTACCACCCATGTGATGAAGCATGCTAGATGAGAAGTTTAACATCCAGCTAATCACCCCAGATACTCTTAAAAAGTCAAACTGCCATTTTCAGATATTAGCATAGGAAGCTACGATAAATCATACAATTCATTTTCTACTGAGCAAATTCAGAAATGTCTAAAGAAAAAAAAAAAAAAACCACAAAGTACACAACTTACTTTGCCTTGTCCACAGAAATGGAAACATATATCTGCTGTAGCACAGTGAATATAAGATAACACAACCACATTTCCTAGGAAGTGTTCAACTTTGGCATTACATCATGCATATTAAATGACTTTTAAAAATACTATTTATTGTCTACCTTAAGAATCTGTCCCCCCTCTGGGTATCTTCTTAATATATCCTTTAGAAAATCAACAAGTGGTGGAGTTGTTTGTCCAAAACGACCTGAAAACAAACAAATAAAATTTTAAAAAGCTGTGTATTATGCTGCTATGCACTTAACTTCAGATTTAAAAAAATACTAAGCAATTACTGGAAACAATAATTTCTTTAAATTAACTCAAGACCTATTATTGTAAAATCTTATCTTTCCAGAATGCACTGTGAAAATCCTACATTATAAATCTTTTCATTGAAAAAGGTGAAATAGCAGTCTTGATATTGAAGGCAATGAGCTGTTTTATATCTGGATTAAATAGATTTGGAGGCTAAGTTTTTGTAACAGTTTTACCACAATTCCAACTACTTGATGTTTAAAAGCAGCAATTTCTAAAGGACCACTTACTCAAAACACTAGGATAAAAAAGCAAAGTGGAAAAAGGGGGACAAATAAGAGTTCTATTTGCTGAGAAAGCATCAAGTAAAAACATCAAATATTTTTCTTTGAAATTTTCTTGTGTCACTTTATTTAAGGTAACTTAGTAGCATCAATGAAAACAAGAGCAAGAAAATGCAACTGACAGCTCAATGTGTGAAGCATTTCATGACTTCTGTTATTTTTGCAGTATACAAAAGTATACAAAAGTCAATATGTAGTATGCATACCTCCAAAATATGGTGAACTGATCAAGAGAAATTATCTAAAATCAAGAAACTGATCTTCTCTAAGTTGGAAAGGCAGGTGGAAGTGTTTAAACAACGTTTCATTCACCATGGGAACCACCACAAAAACAGACAAATAACTTTTAAGTGATAGGAATGAAAATAGATTTTGTTCTACTTAAGAGCAGAGCTCTTTGTATGCCACAAAAATTACTCTGGCTATAGGTCATTACTTAGTGCATCCTATAAAAGGCTAAACTGATTTTTCTTGAGTATTAGAGCTGGTCATATTTAACACAAAACTGGTACCAGTTATTTCAAGAAGAAATTTTTTCTACTATAAGGGCAGGCAAGCACTTAGGAGCCCAGAAAGTCTGTGCAGTCTCCATCCTCTTTCCAAGCTCAAGCAGATCAACCCTCAAGTGACTCGGTCTGACCTCAGAGCTGCCCACACTCTGAGCAGCAGGCTGGAGTAAAAAGCTCCAGATGTCCTCTCCAACGTGAATCATTCTGTGATCATATGAACAGATCATGCATTATTTGATAGAGACCAGCAATGAATGAACACAAAGGGGACATGGATAATCTTCAGAGTACTTCAGAAACCCATGTGCTTGGTCCTACTGACCATGCACTTCCAAGTTACAAATTCAGGGCATTTCTTGATTCACCTGCTGTAATGAAAAATCTCTGAACTTCCAGACTCCAGAATGAACACAAAAGGCTGATACTGAAGCCTTCAGATGTTTTAGATTGACTTACATGAGAACTGTGGGCCAGGAAAGGTTAAGCACTTTATCTAGACATGGACTGCTTAAGTGACATCTCTAAGAAAATTTCCAATCTTAGGGACAAAAAATGCAGCAACAGCTTTTCTTTCCCATGAAAGATTTCTTATGGCCACTACACTTTATTCTCTATATATTTGCATGGCAGAAGATAAGACTCTTTTCATTTAGTTTACCACAACCTACACACAGCAAAACATCAGAGCAAGCAATCAAGAATGACAGAAAGAAAAATGTTTGATGTCATAGAACCATGAGGTCTATTTTCATGTGTGTTTTCTAATCACTGCAGGTTCTAGACAATGTTAACATGAACTACTGGCTAATATACAAACATCCCTCTGTCACTAAAAATCCATAATCCAGTAACACATGCCTTGAACAGGCTAAGAAACACAGTATTTTGAGAGACCAAATAAAATATCTGCATGAAAAGAAGGGTTCCTTCTTCATCATGCCATCTGATTAGCATTTATTTCATTGCCTTACAATGAAGTTATTGTGAGAAGAATATTAATGCTAGCAGCCAAATAAAATAATCATGGCAGATTCTGAAGTTATTCAGTTATCAAGATACCATACGAAAAGATACACCTTTAGGGTTTTTTTTAATAAAAATGTAAATAACAGACAGAATCAAAAGGAAACCAAGTTAGCAAAAAATACCCTAAAAACAACAGAAGAAATCCATAAATTTTCACCAGTGCTATAATTTTTTACATGGTGATTACTGAAAAGACATGCCTTCAGTACCTGAATTGTTTTCAAGTATCCAGCTTATTTTATGAGGTAAGGCAGCACTACTGAAAAGCAAGTCTTATTGTTTCCAAAACACAGCAATAACCTAAATTCTACACATTATATTACAGGAAAAAAATACAATAACCTAAATTCTACACATTATATCACAGGAAAAAAATAAACACCAAGGCACTTAAAAAGAGAAGTTTAATTTTTCTGGAGCAGAATGAAAAGAATGAGTGACAAACCTAGGACTTAAATGAAAAAATAATTGCTTCCCATTTAAGGAAAGTAAAAATTTCAATTAACTCCATATTGCATCAGAAAATGCTTTGAGCTTTCAGTTTATAAACAGTGACAAATATTTTCCATACCTCCTCCTTTCAACCCTTTTGACTGAAGCTCTAGGAAAACTTGATTTTGAGACTTCTGAAGATCGATAATCTTGGTACCATCAGACAACTGAAGGAAAAATAAGACAGATCTTGGTCAGAAGTATCAGTTTGATAATAACAGGATCAAAAAAAAAACAGGTGGAAAAAACACTTGTAGAAGCATACTAGGAGCAAGCCATTGCCCCTTGTTTCTACATTTAAAAATTTTGCATTCAGGGAAGTTCTGGAAGAATAAAACTAAAGCAGTTATTGTTCTAAGGTGCATGCCCACAAAAAGAAAAAATTAACATATACAGGAAATACATAGTCTGTGTACTCCACAAGTACATCTGGATATGCAGTTTCATAGGGGGTTTAAGCTAAGCAATATCAGCTCAAAGCAGCTGGCAAGACACTGTGTAGAGACAAAAGTGCCAGAGAAAAACCCCTGAAGAATTCAACAGCCTCATCCCCCTTTACCTCTACATGCAGACCCATCACAGCATGATCAAGGTTGAAGGGACCACTAAAAGTCACCTAATCCAACCTCCACTGTCTCACTAGGAACATCATAGAGAAACTGAGGCAAACTGAGCAATACCTTTGTTAGCAGCCACTGGGAAAACTAGTAAGTAATCATAGCACACAAAGGTTTTGTAGTAATTCTAGTTTCATATGATGTGTGTCTCGTTCATACACAAAGTGCTGCTAGAAGGCTCATATAGGACATGTTATCCTGTACACAACAACAAATGCAGAATTAGAAGGCCACTGTGCTAATTAGAAACTATATTAAAATATTATTATGTGAAATTATATTATTATGTTTGTTTATAGTAGGTTTTGGGGCTACTTCCTCACTTTGATGGGTAAAAACAAATCACTAGAAAGCAGTCGGTATTTACACAGACATAGATGCTTACAATCTAACTACATTTAATAAAAGACAGCCCTAGTCCAGAGTATGTAATCATTATTTAACAACATTAGTAAGAAAAAAACCCTTACATTCTTTTTTACATACACCAGTTTTAAATAGTGATTAAAACAACAGTGGGTTTATTGTAAAACTGCAGAAATATTGTACTTGAGTTGAACTTTGTCAAGACATAAAATTGGGTATAGCTACTCTGAAATCACTAAAATATAAAGCAATCCACAGAATGTTGGCACCCATCACCAAGCATTAAAGGGATAGAGTAACTGATTATTCTAAGATATGACTTTTGTACCAGGACACCACTCAAAATTTGGACATTGAATAGATCCAAATCAATAGTTTAATACAGTAAGGAACTAGGAGAGAAAAAGATACTGGACTTTACTTAAAATCTTTAAATTGCACATAAATTGTTTACAGATGAATATTTTACAACTCATAAAATTAAAATATCATTTGATCCCAATAAACAGGAGTTCAAAAGTTTATAAAGGATTTTCAAATTTGCTACAGTATAGAATAAATATTCCCATATATACTCTAGTTTATTATTAAAAAAACCCCAAACAGAATAGCAATTACAGTCTGCTTACTGACTGTTCCTTGCAAAAGATAAGTTTTCTGTGCCAGTCAGATCTTCGCTTCCAGGCAAATTTTAGAAAGTGATACAGAGTTTGTCCTCCAAAACAGGAAGGCCTGGCAAGAACGAAATCAAGGACACACAAAACCAGGCAAGAAAACAAAAGATAAACTACACAGGCAGTTTGCTTCAAACCTGAGCCTTCAAAGACTACTTGTGTTGCCCATGTTCTTAAAAGCTTCTGAGCAATACGACCAACACGTGTATCTTTCCTTGTACCACAGAATGGGTTGCGTGGGAATGGAACATCGAAGACCATGTAGTTCAACTCCCTCTCGTACCATTGCCATGAACAGGAACTAGATCAGGTCTCTCAAAGCTCCATCTAACCTGATTATCAACATCTCCAGTCATGGGGAATCCACAACTTCTCTGGGCAACTTGTTTCAGTGTCTTATCACCCTCATCCTAAAAAATTTCTTCCTTGTGCCCAATCTGAACTTATCCCCTTTTGGTTTAAAGCCATTGCACCTTGTCCCATCACTTCAGGCCTTGGCAGAAAGTAACTTTCCATCTTTCTTAAAAGCCCCCATTATATATAGAAAGGCCACAATAGGTTTTCCCAAGAGCCCTCTCTTATCTACACCTTTGCAAATCCTCTTGCTCTATTTAACACTAATTTCCATCCTTCTCTCTCTCCCCTTCTTGCCTCTACTCATCCCATCCCATCTCCAGGTTCCCATTTCCCAAGAGCACAGCTAGAAGCACAGGAAGCAGTACTGAAGGACTGACACCAGGCTGATGCCTTCAACAGAACAAGGTCATTCATTCATTCATTCATTCGGCTCTCTCCTGTACGCAGACCTCAATGTTTAACTTGTCCGTTTCATCTCACTGTGAGGTCAGCTCGGCTCTTGAAACTGGCCAGAGCGGCGGGAGGGCAGAACAAACACATCAGCACCCTCAGGAGAGTTTCTGCTCTCCCCAACAACTCCCCAGAGAAATTAGGATAAAACACTCGGAGAACATCAGGGAACAAACAAACAAACAAACAAGAGAGAGACACAAAAACTCGGATGATAAAAGCTCCACCATCAAGAGGGGTGTGAGGGTGGTCCGAGCGCCCTCCGTGCTCCCCACGAGAGGAACACCTAAGGACACGCACACGGCGCTGCCCACGCCCGGCACAATCCCGGGCGGGGATCTCCCGGAGCGCCGCCCGCCCGCCCTCACCTCTCTGCCGCAGTGCCACAGGCGCTGCTGGGCGGCGGGCAGCCCGGCCTCCGCCTCGATCCGCCTCTTCACGTCCCGCACGGCCGCGCCCGGCGGCAGCTCGAAGGTCCTGCAGCCCAGGCAGTCATGGAGGACGGTCACCCGGGCCAGCCTGCGGCAACACGACACACACCAGATGAGAAAAGGCTCCCAGCGCCGCCGCCCGCTCGCTTCCCCCCGGGCACCGCGGAGGCCCGAGGCGGGCGCCGGGGCCCGCAGGGTGCAGCGATGGGCGGGCGGGCGCCTGGCCCGCTCTCCGAGCGGGAGCGGCGGAGCCCATCCCGCAGCCTCCGCCCAGCCCGGCCCGGCCCGGCCCGCGCCGCACTCACATCCCGCCGGCCGCACACAAAGGACCGCTGCTCGCCCCGCCGGCGGCGCTCCCCTCACGGGGAAGGGGTGGGGCTGCGCCGCCCGGAGGTCCGCGCCGCGGAGGAGGCGGAGGAGGAGGCGGGAGCGGTGGAAGTGCCGCCCCAAGAGCGGCGGCCGTGGCCGCGGAGGTGCGGGGGCAGCGGGCGGCTCCTCAGCCTCGGCGCACGGAGGCGTCTCCCGGCTCGCCGTGGCCCGGTGCCCCCAGCGCCCTCGGGCGAGAGAGCTCCGGCGCCTGGGGCAAGGCAGAGGCTGCAGCTTCGCAAGTACGACGTGAGCCCTGACTGAGGGTGAGAGCTAGAGATGGTACCGCAGGCACATCCCTCCTTCGGCAGGTAATTCACAGCGTTCAGGCACCACCGTACGGAGCACACGTAGTTACAGCTGATAAACTTCATTTTTTCTCAAGGATGCAAAACACGGAGGGGAACATACCTGTTCTGCTCTCTGTCAGAGAGCCTGTCAAAGGTCATACATCCTGCCCTGTCTCAAAGAGTGTATGTTAAGTCCTCGTACCATTCCAGAGAAGTGCTCTAGCTCCTGAAAGGTGAGCCTTAGCCTACCTGTGCTCCCAATTAGTTGAGAGGGCACTTTGAGAAACATATGGAGGGGGCCGGCAGAAAGGCTACTCTTCATCGAGTACAAAGTTCTGTGCCCGGGACTATGGGCTGTGCATCATGAGGGGCTGAGCAGCAGCTCTGCTCCAAAGGAGCTGGGGGATACTAGGCTTTCCAGATCAAGGAAAGTGAGTCTCTGCTCGGTGCTGATGAGGCTGGGTCTAGGATACTGTGAGCAGAACATAATGGTGTTTTGGGCTTGCTTTGTTCCCAGGCAGAGGGTTATTAACACGGTCAGGAGCCCAAAGCACATGACGTACAAGGAATATAAGAGGGGAGTTGGGTTGTTTAGCCTGAGGATAAGGAGAGCGTGCAGGGTGCAGTATGGTAACATCCTGCATATACCTGAAGGGCAGTTTCAAAGGCTGTGGACCTGAACTCTTCTCAGTAGTCCAAGACTAACAAGGGATGACAAACTGTAGCTCGGGAGGTTCTCATGAAACAGCAGGGAAAAACCTGTCACTAGGGCAGGAGCTGTCTAGAGGTACGTGACTGACCTGAACCAGTACTGATCCTCCTGCTTTGAGCAAAAGTATGGACTACAGACCTCCAGCCAATAGTTCCACCTCGTTCCAACAGGTCCTCAATTCCAATCCATGTCTAAACTAAAAATATTTAAGACCTTACTCAGAGACGGGGAGCTAAAACTGATGTTTGCCAGCCAAAGGTAACAGTTTCTGTGGAACAGGAAAAAGACACAATGAATCTTGGCCGAAGTGTATCAAGCTAAGGGAAAAATAAATAAATAAATAAAACCACTAAAACTGATGGAAGGCTAAAAACCCACAAAGATCAGGTGGATCAGGCTCCAACATGGTATCTAAGTACATAGAAATCTGCTACAGCCAAATTTCCAGTGCTACAACAACTGACATTCATCAGCGATGTTTGTATGTTGAATTCTACAGGATTATAAGAAAATGCTGAAAATATTGTGGATCTGATCATGCTGTCACCAGAAGTAATACAAAAACTATTTTCACATAAGCAAGATGTCTCTCTTTGCTTTAGGACTTTGTTCATTTTTCTATAATTTTGTCCTTTCAACTTTCCATTTTGTTACATCCCTTTCAGAGTTCATCATTACAGAATTTTTCCTACTATGTCCAAAAGAATGAGAAGGCTGCTTTCTAATCTCTTAATGTTTCTCCTTTTATGTCTTGATACCTGCAGAAGGGACACAAAGAAGGGTAACTGGGCAAAATGGAAGGACTTGAAACCCAATGTAGTTCCATCCATGTTAGCTACTAAAATATACTCTCCAGACCAGTTGTGAACCACTAAGCCGCACTGGCAAAACCTAATTCTTCTCTGCTTGGGATCATGGGAGTGATTTAGCATCTTATGAAGCATGCACAATAGTTTGAATGGGACCCTGGAGAGTAACAAAGCTATCTCAAGTAACAGCCACCTCTCCTTGTGAAACTTCTTAAATGGTGGAACTCATTCAGGGCTGTGAGCCACCCTGATATCAGTGCCAGGCTGAAGTTCCCCAACCCATGTCACATCACAGGACAAGACAATACTCACTAATTATGTCCTGTGATGATTTAGCATTAATATTAGAGGAAAAACACTTTGTGTACCACACATTCTGTCTAGAATGTAACCTCTTAGTAGAAGAGTTGGGAAGAACTGGTGATACAGAGGTGGAACTCTTCAAGGTTCTGGACAAATGAGTTGGATTTCTGAGCTATTGGAAATTAGCCTTGCCTATTCTCACAAATCTGATCCCCCTACGTTTTCTTCATATCTAAATAAAAGTATCCTAGAAATTGATGATACAGAAATCACACTGACTGAAAAAAAAATAAAAGAGTACCTGTTCCAGCTTACAGATTTTTGCAACAACAACAAAAATGAATTTTAAATTCTCACTTATCCATTTGAAAACAGAATATGGAAGCTGGGTAATCCTAGCAAAGTTCAAGGTATCATGTACAAATTTGTTATGCAGAACTACTGAAAAAATGGTTTTACATCACAATGTTAAAAAAGAAATCACTTGACTTTATCAGCTAGGAATTTTTTTACTACCCATAGTAATTTAAAAGAACCCTCAACTCTTACATATAAAAGGATTGGGTCTGATTTGAAAGGTTTTTTTAATATTATATATAGAATTTTGTGTGCTAACAATTTTATAACCACTTTTCCAAGCAGAACATCATTTAGATTCAGAAATACATATGGAAAATTCTCCTGTGCCTATAAATAAATTCTATTTGGTTCAGAATGAAGTATAACCCATACAAGAAGGGACATGCTATTAAAAAAAATTAAAAATTTAAAAATTAACAGTCTCTGTGACATTAAATTATTTTTATAAAATGAAAGCCATTTTCACAGTAACATTTCCTTGAAGACAGAAAATTCTGCATTGCAGAATCACCTCATATTTCCAATTATTTAAAATAAGACTGCAGTAGCAGAAAAAAGAAGGATGCAAGTCCCTTGCATCCTGTCAGCATGATTAGAAAGATTGGAATGGAGTCTACAAAAGGGCTGTATGGTGTGATAAGAAACAGACACGACTGGGCCGCTCCTGCCAGAGGAAAACCGCTGCAGCACGGTGGCTTCCAGCACAGCAGGTGACATTCTGCAGTGCTGGCAGGCAAGGAGCAGTGACTCAACAACTTCATCTGCCTTTGAGACACTGCACACCAAACTTACAGCAAAGCTTTCTATGACACAGCAAGCACTGACCTTCATTCTTCAATCAACTCCTTAAGTGTTACCAACAGATGCTTTAAACATTGTAGTGTACGTATTTCCCAGCAGTCGGATGTTGCAGATTGCGTTGGTCTGCAGTCACTGCCAGGAGCTTGCTTTACCCTTGCTTACTAATGCCTTTTCAAGAAGTTTGAAAATAAGCCTACCATTTGTTGATGACACATGTGCTAGTCATTGGCAAGCCACCCCTTACTGTTCAGTTTCTGTTTCATTTACATACCTCCACTAGCAGAAAACATCTAATCTTTTACTAGCTAGAGTTCTATCTAATACAAATGGCCAAAAAATCCCCAACCTATGGCATGTGAAGTGTTTGGTTCAAACAAATACCTCATTTCTCCTCAGATCTATTGCGTATTTTGATAAAATTATTTACTTTAGATTGGTGCAGTGAGTTTAAAGAAATACTCTTACTTTGCACCCCTCATGTGAAACAATTAGTAGCAGTTTCTAAGCAAAATTTCTACATGACCATAGCTTAGTCAAACACTGAAGAACTGATGTGTTATCTTATTCCTTTCTCAAGCTGACACATTTCTAAACATCAAATATCAACAGAACTGGATACTTTTGAATACTACTGAAAATGAAACCCTTTAAGGGCACAGAGACCAGGAACAAACTTTTATTTTCACCTAATGATTTTGATCTCTCTGTGATTTGCTTTAGTGTTCAAGTGAGTTCCTTGATGGCACTAAGCAAATTCTAATGGAAAACACTTAAAAGACCTGTAAAAGTTGTTTTGACTTATTCTTTGCAAATAAAGAGCAAAGCAAGAAGGCAAAAAATAAATTACAATATTTCAAAATCCCAAATGCTGAAGTAAAATTTCCTCTTTTATCCACCTTTAAGGAAATTCTGCTTTAGGCTAAGTCCTTGAAGAGACAACTCAACTATAGAGCAGTAACCATTACTCCACAAATTTGAATTGCTGAGAATCACAGAGTTTTCGATTCCAGATGGTACAAATAACAAAATACCAGTACAAAATGTTTGACATTTCAAATTATGCCAAAGAGTAAACCAAATGATAAAAATAAACTCCTCAATTGCTCTTTAGGGATTGCAGTAAGAGGGACTACAGTGTTGCAAGAGCTGCTGTTGGCATACATTTTTTAATAAGCAATATGTTAAATTACTGGTGGTATTTTCTTTTGGCCTTTGGTGCCAATAAAAGGGCCAGATTTAGAACATCCACTTTAACCTTGAAACATCAAAGGAGCAGAGCCTAAATTTGCAAATTGATTTCAGAGCCTAATGTAGGCTCCTAAACACATTTATTAATCCAGGCCTAGGGTTTTTTCCGCTGTTTAGGACACAGATTCATCAGGTTATCAAAGCTAGGGTTTTTCCATACTGCCTTAAGACATTTGTCCTCTTTTAATTTCAGAGTTAATGAAGTTAATATCTTTCCACTGAGGAAAATCAGCTCAGTAACTAAAATGCCCCAGATTACACATGCATTAAACATTTTAAGTAATATTTACTGATCCCTATTTTTTCTGAATACTGCATCTAATCATGCTTCAAAGTTTCATAACATCTTCTAGGCATCAGTGAACAGAGTCCTTTGTATTTTGAGAAAACTAGAATATATAATAGAAGGAAATGCAAGAAAAGTAGTTTTAATAATTGTGAAAAAACACAACTTCAAGCACTTCTGCAACTGTCTCTTCATCAGATAGTGGATGATATCCAGCAATATCCTTCCAGATAATCCTTGCTCTTTTCCACCTCCATATCAGTTTTGTCTCACTCATAACACAGTGCCATATGGAAACACAAGCTACAATAAATCCTTCAGAAAACAGAAGGACAGGTGGCACAGAAGAAGAAATATGAGTCACATGTAATGCCTAGTAAGAGGAAGGGAGGAAAAGGGGAAGAAAGCACACAGGTCATCCTCTTCTGGGTAAACACAGAGAAGTGAAAAAACCCTCAGAGATGCCCAGATGTATAGGATTTGCATTAGAAGGGCCTAGTTAACTACAAACAAACTACAAACAAAGAGAGAGATTCAAACACCCAGATTTTCTATCCCACAGTCTCCTGGCAAAGCAAATATATCACTTCCATGAATTTTCACAGAATTACCCAGGGAGCCAGTGGAGTAGACGCTGAAAGAGTATTCAGCTGTTGCTAACAACCACTGTCTAACACGATGCAAAGCCCACCTTCATAACACACAGGAAAAGCAGAGGCTGAACATTAAAGAACTGCACATCAAGGGGGATTCTGCAGATTGCAAGGCTGAGGGTGGAAGCTGTCTTCTTCCTGCAGACCCACTGACAGCAAATAAGAACACTTCTAATTACATCTTAACATTTTGTAACTTACAACAAGTAAACACTTTTGTCATAAAATTTGTTTAGACACAGCTCACACAATGAACTTGCTTTGCATTTTAGCTGTTGGCAAGATTATACATTCACCCCAGTGAAACAATATGTTGAATTAAGAGTTAGGAAAGCACAGGAAGGAAACCTTCTCTTTCACTTGTTTACAAAAAGTGCTATAGTGAATGGGAACTGTAAATTGAAAGTTAGACTATGAACCGTTTAATCATAGGACTTTTTTCAAGCAGTTCACATTAATTTCATGGAGACAATTCATAAGTAAATGCAGCAGAACTTGGCATCTATATAATATGTTGTAATTTAAGAAATTAATTTCTTAAATTCTTTTAAAAAGTCTTAATTTCTTAATTTAATTAATTCTTAATTAAAAATAGCAATTTTCTACAAACATGAGGGAAGTTTCAAACTTCTTTAAAATACTGTCCATGGATGTTTGACCAAGAATGTGCCAGCCTAACAGCAAATTTTTTCAGGAGATTTTTTTGTTTAGTTGGTGGGTTTTTTTACCTGTTCTTATCCTTGATCTCCATTGTCTCTTTGATAACTTCTTGGCAGGAGCATGAAGCAGATATTGGATTTATAAATTAGAAAGTTATTTTTTAATCCTTTTTGCTTATCATCTCTTCAGTGGACACCAGAAAGCCCAAGCATATGAAAGTCAACTCAGTTTTCACTCCATCCGTTTTCTCCCAAGATGTCTCTTTGCATCATCATCATCTGCTACTTCTCCAGTTTTCTTTTAAAGCCACTTTGTTAATTGTTCACAGAAGTTCATTCTCTTATAATCAGGAACAGATGTAATAAGACAGATCTCAGAAAGCAAGGAGGTCCTGTTCAGTTTCTTTAATACTGCCTGAATTCAGGCTGTATTCTTGTGCAATTGATTTATATTTATCTCCTAGAAATTGAGTGGGATTCTGGAAGCTGCTGTTTCTACTTTGTCTTCCTTTTTTCCTGGAAGCAGGCACAGTTGGAAGAGTATTAGTGAGGCCCAAAGTCTAAGGTGTCTTCTCCATCACACCTACTAGAAGATATTTCTTAACATCAGCTCAGGAGTTCTGGAAGAAGAGACACAAGGGGAAGGGGAGGGCCATTAATACAAAGCAGCGTTGAACCGAAGGGTATGAAAAAGCCATTTCCTTTGAGGGCATATTGCAGTTACCAGTACTGAGTGAGTCACGGTGCTAATTATAAACTGCCTTGTGCCTTGCTTGTAGGCACGCAGAGGGAGAGCTGACACAGAGCAGCAAGGTTTCCTGCTTCCCCTCCAGTGTGATGCCATACGATCAGCACGGTGACAGGCACGCAGAGCTGTAAGTATGCTGACTGAATGGGTGCCATGCTTTAATGCCAGCTGGCAACTGAGCACCCGGTGGGATGGGGAGCAGAACCAGGGAAAAAGGGAAAATCTGTGGGCTGAGATAAGAATAGCTTAATAATTGAAATTATTCTTACAATTAATATTATTAAGAGTGAAATAATGGGAATACATAGAAATACAACAAAAAGAGAGACAGAAATGAAACCCAAGAAAGAAAAGTGATGCATAAAGCAATTGCTTACCACCCACTGACCAATCCAGCCCATCCCTAAGCAGAGATCCATCCCTCATGGCCAATGCATCCCAGTTTATATAGTCAGTCTGATGTTCCAAGGTCTGGAACATCCCTTCAGCCCCTTGCACTCAGCTGTCCTGGCTCTGTTCCCTCTCAGTTTCTTCTGCACCTCCTAGCTGTCAAAGTACAGAAAACTGAAAAACCTTGATTTAGAGTAAGCACTACTGAACAACAACTACATCAGTAAGTTGTCAACATTATTCTCATACTAAACTCAAAATCATTGTGCTCTACCAGCTGCCAGGAAGAAAATTAATTCTATCCCAGCCAAAACCAGTACAACTGGCAACTATTCTAGGATATATATTCCTCTACACTAGATATTACAGTCTGGGTATAAAATTATGGCCTCAAGGAAAATAACAGGCTGGGCAGAACATTAATGGAGAAGATTTTGCTCTTCCATTCAAATGGCTTGCAGCTAGGGGAAGAGGTTAATTAGCTTGCAATGACTTTCCACTAAAGGATTCAAATTCTTCCCAGCTAATTCCCAGTCCCAGCTATATAGGTCAACATCTACCTATGCTACCTTTGGAAACAGTTTCCAGTGAATTTCTGTAGCACTAGAACAGTGTACAAGTGAAGCAAGGCATGTGCTGTCAAGCTGCAGAAAACAACACACTTCAATATTGAAGTTATTACTCAATGAAGATACGTTTAAGAGAGCTGGGAGTACTGACAGTGGTATTCCATTATTGTTCTGCATCTGTGCAAATGTAAATCCTTCTCTGAGCCTCTGACAGCATTGGCAAGTCTTTTCATAAATGCAGTTGTGTATGTCCCTCTTCAAATAGCAATGCACAGACATTCCTTCCTGACCCAGAAAGGAAAACAACTGTGGCTAAATTGCAAAAGATGAATTTGATGTAAGCATGATACTGAAATACAACTGGTGTGAAAGAAAAGGAAGTGGAATCTGTGGCTTGAATACTGGTTCTTTTTAATACTTAAGGATTTTACCTACTCAGTAAATAAAATGTCGAAATGTGTGAATTTTGGATGCATGTTTACTATGACAAGCATCATGATTAATTTAATTTAGCATAATGTGTTATTAAGTGGCTTCAATATCATTTCTTTCTGTGGATGCTGAGATGTATATCTACACTATAATCAAAAGAAAAGTCCACCCTTAAGTCATACTTAAGTAATAAAGACTGAAGCAAAGGGCCTTGCAAATCCAGCAACATTTTCCCAGATGTGAATGATTTTATAGAGAGCATAACTACTGCAGCCCAGCTGCATAGTGGGTTGGAGTTGGGAGGTGAGCACTGAGGAAAGGCATTTTGGCTTCAGTGGAAAGCCAGGCTCAAGAGGTCCTGGCACTGTGTGTGCACCCATGGCTGGAAGACAGGGGTAGAGTTATACCAGTTCACCTAAAATGTCATCAGAAAAATCACACATGAAAAGTATTTCAAATTATTTGAGCAGCTTCAATTGCCTTGAGGAATGATAAAGGAAAAATATTCTATAATAGAAAGTAATAGAAAGCTAATTATGACTTTAGGAGACAGACTCCCCATAATTAGTGAATGACACACTTTCTCAGACTCCATTCTATTTCTAGACTTGGTCTCTCAAAGATTACCCTTTATTATGTCGCCCCCTTGATATGTTACTTTTCTTGGTACTGACACATGCTAGGAAAACAAAAATATCTTCTAGGATTTTTGACAATGACACCTTGTTCAGAAAATTGAGAGGTCCAAATTTCCTAAAAACAGCCCGAAATTATTGATATGTTAAATAGTTTTCTTGGCAGAAAAGCCCATTACAGCACAGTGTGAAGTGACATCTCTACACCAGCAAATAATCCCAATAGTCCTCGAAGGTTCTTGGTCTTGCCAGCATAGATGTGACCAAAAGGTGTTGTCAGTTTGGTACCAGATCACTTTACAGTCCTAGAAAGGTTTCAACACAGTCATGTCTGTGCTGTCTCCCATGGTGAGAAACAGAGCCAGCTTGGCTGTCAGATACCAGATAGAGATTTATCCTGGCACACTTAACTTGCTGACCTTACATTTCCCTGGTGCCGGAGCTGGTCATACAGGTTACCTTATGCTTTTACATGATACTGAGGTGCAGCATCTGAGAACATTCTCCAATTGAATTTATTGCTATAGCTAATAATGAATCTCTCCTGGGGAAAAAAACCAAACCAAACCAAACCAAAAAACAAAAATCCCCAACCAAACAAACAAACAAAAAAACCCCAGTTACAACCAATGCCTATGCCAATTTCCTGCTGTGAAATTTATTACTTTTTAGAATAAAACAGCTTTTCTGGAGGATTCTATGTGTCTTTAATTGAAGTTTGGTGGAGGAGGGTTAGGAGTCAAAGTGTAAAAACAATCAGCTTTGTGGATGCCTGTGATTAGTTGTAGGCAGGAGCCACAGGTGTAGCTACACAAATACCTAATTTTGCCTGCAAACCAGGTAGATGGGTATACACAAATATACATACTGCTACAAGAATTTTTGTTTTAAAAACCATTAGTGGTTGTCTGATTATCTATCTGTTCATTCCTCCTCCATTCTAATTAATATTAGGATCAGTCTAAATGATATACACTAAATTTCTTTCTGCAATAATAACACATAAATCAAAATTGCTATGTCCATCCAGCAGAATGGGAAAAATGAACCACCAGAATTACTGAACATAATCCAAAGATTTGAGTTGGAAATCTGTGGACCAAGTACTACAGTAGCTAATTCTTAATTTATGTTTTAGACAGTCTGAATGCACAAATTGTTCCTGTCAACACACAGCTTATACTAGCTGAGTTCAAAATGTGTTTCTATCAAATTAAATTCAAGGCCATCACACAACTGCAGGTACCACACAAATCTAGAGAGTTGCTTCTCAGAGACACCTGCTCTGCAGAAATTTGAGGCAGACCTGATACAGTGAAATACAGTAATGTGACAACAAGCTATAAATGCTGGAAATAAAGTAGATATGTCCTTAGTATGTTAATTGGCTAGATAGATTTGGTGTAGCAACTTCCACTGAAATGAGTAGTCCACACTGTCAGCAGATAGAAATCAGTGCCATCAGCAAAATATATCACTCTGCATTTATATTGTTATGAATAACAGGAGCTTTCACGTTTTATCATGCTTTTTTTTACATGGAATTGTAAGATCAAAAATACACTGAAAGCATTTAAAAATGCCAATACTTCAATAATAAAGATAGACTTGATAATATTAATGCTACGAATTCTATATCATTAATGTTATTAATATTGTAATCAATAAAAATGCTGCACCCTTTTTGATTTTTACATAAAGAAGAGAATGCAGCTGTACAAAAGTGATTCTTTTTCTAGAGTGTGATTATTTTGATGCATTTGCACAGTAGGCATTTTTGCTTTTTGATGAAACACCACAAACATACATACAAGGATAAACATATTAGACAGATGAAAATCAGAACAAATGCTGCAGCCGGTTTTTGAAGCAGGTATTGCTTGTGTCCACTTTCCAAGTGGTCACAAGCACCAGGAAGAGCAGCAGTTACTCCTCTTAGGATGGCCATGAGCTGTCAGTGTGCACTCACAGCCCAGAAAGCCAAACGTGTCCTGGGCTGCATCCAATGGTGGGCAGCAGCAGGGCAGGGAGGGGATTCTGCCCCTCTGCTCTGTGAGACCCCACCTGCAGGGCTGCATCCAGCTCTGGGCTCCAGCACAGGGGGGACAGGGACCTGCTGGAGCGAGTCCAGAGGAGGGACACCAGGATGTTTAGAGGGATGGAGCTCTGCTCCTGCAATGAAAGGCTTAGAGGATTCAGACTGTTCAGCCTGGGAGAGAGAAGGCTTCATGGTGAACTAATCATGGCCTGAAGGAAGCCTTCATGAAAGGTAGAGAGGGACTTTTACAAGAGCCTGTAGAGACAGGACAAGAGGGAATGTATTCAAACTGAAGAAGAGTAGTTTTAGATAAGAACTTCTGAAGAAATTTCTTTACTGTAAGAGAGGTGAGGTGCAGAAACAGGGTTCCCAGGGAAACTGTGGATGCTCCATCTCTGGATGTCCTCAAGGCCACATTGGATGGTGTTCTGAGCAACCTGATCTAGTGGAAGGTGTCCCTAACGATGGCAGGAGGTTGGAACTAGATGATCTCAAAGGTCCCTTCCAACCCAGACCATTCTGTGATTCTATGACCTACAGCAAGGTTCTGTAGTTCCCTCAAGATGAGTGAAGACCCTGTCCACTCTTTACCTCACAGCATGGCAGTCATCTGACCATCACTGAAATTCATTCGTTGTGAAAATTTCTTTATTATTAGAGGAAAAAAGACAGCCTCCAGCAGAAATCAGCAAAGGCATAATGGTAAGTAATAGTTCTGGTGTGGAGCCGTTTGTAACCCATAGTGGAAAAGATTTTAGAGTTGCCTGAATGAACAGAGCAGCCACTACCTCCAAAACCAGAAGCAGCCTAGCACTAACAATCCAGCACTGCAACAAGCAGAGCTGACAGCCCTATTGTTCTCAAGATTAATCCATTATCTCTTCACAGCTCAATGCAGCATGGATACATCAGCTGACCTTTATCTTAAGCCATGGAGTTGAGGAAATTTGTCTCAGACATAAAATAATAAGTTAACTGAAACCAAAAATAGGTCCCATACAAACTTTATCTGTTTCTTTCTTAAAGGAACAAAAGCAACACAAATTCTTAATATGTAAATGTGCTTAACACAAGACCTGCCATACTTCACTTATGGAAAAAGTGACTCAAGAGATATGATTACATACAACAATAGGAAAACTCTAAAAATTACTTGCAATAGTATGAATAAGTTTAATTCTATGGTATTCAAATGATCTCACAGTAACCATCTGGGACTGTGTGGTTGAATTATGCATAAAGAATCATTTCATCAGATTCTGATGAAGTAAACTCAGATACCAAATGACAATGTCTCAAAGTGATTTCTCAACAATGCATAGCAGCTGGAGGAAAAGGCTCAAAAAAACACCCCACTAAACTGAGAGACAGAGCCATATGGTTAAAAGCTTCTCTGCCATTCTCCAGAAATGTGGAGATTTTAAGACCTTTTCTCTGAAATTTAAAGCAATGGCTGCCATAAAATAGGACAAACAGAAGGAGAACCATTTGTGTTTAGTGTTGGTTCTGAATCATTTAATGGGCTTTCCAGTGAAATGGGAAACTGACACTGTCTACGAACCATAATGTATAAGCCTAAAGAGTCACAAAGATTTGAAAAATGGGCTATTAAGCTGAGGAAAAAATAGCATATGAGTTATGACTTGAGTGCATTATATGATGCCTATAGAGATACACAGCTTCACTGATTATCTCTTCTTGCTCTAAAGCAGGGTACACTAAGTCTGAGCTGAACACTGATTTCTAGTGTCTGAAAGAGTCAGCACCATCCACCACAGCAACACACTGTTCTGTGCAGAGCTGCTTCTGTGCAAAAGTTAACGAATTATCTAACAGCGAAGTGTCAGTCTCACAAAGCTCTGATGAGAAACCAGAAGGACAAGATAAGAACTAAGCCCTTAAACAGAAAATACTAAAATTTCAGAATAGTTACATAGCTTTTGTTGAACTCAGTCTCTGTAAGTGATACAGGGCTGGAAGGAAAAGTAATTGGTCAAGTGCTCTGAAAATACAATTCCACAGGAAGGAAGGGAACTGTGTACTTTTACAGAGTAAAAAAACTCAATTACTTCTCTCTCTCCCTCTTTTTTTTTTTTTTTAATTAGATTTTCTTCGGATTTAACTAAAAAAATCTCCTTCAAGCACTTTTCTTCAAGAGTAACCTGGAAAATCACACCTTAATTATTGTTTTGCAACATTACTAGTGGCTGAAATATCAGGAGAAGCAAACACCCCTCTCGGTTACCTGAGGGCACTGTACTGTGCTGTACACAGAAAAGCATTGTAACAGATACATGAAGTCTCAGAGTGCACCTGAAGTACACTTTGCAGATAAGCACTTAAATTGAAACAGTAACTGAACTTATTCCAAAGATGAACTTAGAATAGTTGTATACTATAGGGTCAGTTATGCCCTAAATGCTGAATACCTAATCTTGGTATCTAAATTCCTTATGCATTGCCTCCTGCACTGTAAACTAACAGGCAATTCAGGTTTAGGTATACTGAGCTACACTAAATAAGAATACTTTATTTACTTGGTTTAGATGTACACAAAGAACTCTTTTTTTACATTCAAATGTTTAAAGCAGAAAAAAACCATACTTAGGAAATTTACTTACTTACTAAGTAAATCAAACTCCAAATAATTATAACAATACACATGTAAGGAAAGTTATGCTTTCATACACTATAAAATTATTTTGGTTTTTACCCTTAAGTGAAGGGTTTAGCTATGTCCAAACATTGTTACTGCTCTGATTTCAATGTTTCAATGAAAAATAGATTTAAAAACTTATCTTCAGTTAGTAAAATGAATTGATGCTGGATTTAGGCATTACTGTTCCCTGAATGCTATCAGTATGACTGGTGGCCCCACTACTTTCTGTGGCCTAGCATCTTCCCCTTTGGTCACTTTGCAGCACAGATGGCCAGGAGGGAAGATGCCTGATGATAAGAATAGTTGTGCTTTTAGCTGGACTTTCTGTCTTCTAAGGACAGTTCAGTCTCTAGTATTATTATGGTTGTTGATGTTGTTATTGTTTTATTTTATTTTGTTTTGTTTTGTTTTATTTTATTTTATTTTATTTTTGCAATGAAGATTGGAAAGTATTGCTTATCACATTAATTTGAAAGTCCTGAAAAGCAAAGCTTTTTCAAATGTGGAAATATTTTTACTTTTTGCGTTCACTAAATGAGTATCTGTTATTAGATGAAAGTTTCTCCTTTTGTTTACAGTTATTTGAGTTCAGCAAAGATTGTCACAAAGCACTGACCTGTATCAGATATACATAAATGTGATTGATTGATTGTATGAATGTGTTTTGCAGTATCTCATTCATTAAAGTTTGAGTTAGATTGAAATTCTTAGAGTACAACTCAGAAATCTGCATTTGACTGACAAAAGCCTGACGAGAAAATTTCAAATCTACAGTCATAGGATATTTCCACTGCTTTCATGGAGGGGAAAACATTAACAATGCTCTCAATGGAGCATTTATGAAAGCAAACCTTTTCCTAATACTTCTCCTGGCCTCAATTATTCTTGTGAAGAACCTTTCTTCACATTGGGTTATTGGAAATCTTATGCTGAGGTAATCTCAATGACATCATGAGCTTGCCAAACCACTCTGTCCTTCAGGAGGGATAAGATATGCAGATAGCCCCAGTTTGAGGGATCTCCAGGTGAGACAAAAATGTATTGCTGACATAAACACATCTGACGAAACTGAGCTCTGATTCATCTGTCAGGACAGCAGTTTTGGACTGCAGGCTGTGTGCAGTGCACTTATTCACGGAATGATGCATCTCCTAGCCTGCAATAGCTTCCAAATGATTTCTGGGTACAATTTGAGATATGGCCTTTTTACTTGGAAAGCCTCATTCACAAACTATTACAGAGGAAGGTAGCAAAGGCAAGTAGCATTCCCTGTTAATTTTAGCATTCAACCTGGGAACCAAGACAATATGGCTAGTAGAAAAAAAAGCGCAGAAACTGAAATTCCATAACTGAGGTAGAAATTAAAATCAATTCACTCTAATTGGAAGTAATTTGATTATCTCTGAAATTGACTTTTTTGTAGGAAATATTTTTAATGAATGAGAGATTAGTACTATATACTGGGAAAAAGTGTTCGGGGCAACTATAGATGCTTTGTGCATCATGAGTAGTGCACTCATGCATCTCAGATTTGCCAAATGTAGGCTATAAACCAAAAATTAATGGATACATTAAGAAAAAAATGGCTTGGTGTCCTCTCCTGAAACAGAAACTCACTGTTGTTCAGTCAGCTAGCAGAGAATTTCAATGTTGATGTTGGTGATTTTGTTCTGTTTGCTTGCACCCAAGCATACCACAAGACTGCTCAACTAAAGGTAAAAGAGCAAAACACATCAATTTTGCCTTGCACCCAGACATACCACAGGACTGTCTGACTTGGGCCAGGGAGCAAAACATTTTGTAATAATTGTTTATTTGATATAGTAGCACTGCAGTATCAAATGTAGAATAAAGGCACCCAATCTGCAACTATCAGAAGGAATCACATAATTCGGAACCTACAGATGCATCACAGCCACCTGAACAAATAGACCAGACCTGTGCAGAGAGAAGACAAAACATGACTTTGGACCAGGCTGATGCTGGCATATGGAAAAGCGTGTCAGTACTCCCTCTTTTGCCCAGCTGGTGATGGTTTTGATGCACTCTGTGATGGGGTTTGCCCTCCTGACTGACAGGGCTCACTGCTGACTCCCACTGAGCTGCTGCCCACCATGAACCCCAGATCCCTCTCTGCTGGGCTGCTCTCCAGCCACTCCTCCCAGGGTTTGTCCATGTGCCTGGCATTACTTGGTTCTGGGTGCAGAAACTGGCATATCAGATACGGACTCACCATGCTCAAAGTCAGAACCAGGTTGGATCTGGGCCATGTGTCCAGTGGGCAGCCCTGCTCCCAGGTCTCTGTGCCCCCATGACATCCTAGTGGTCTTCAGAGATTTATGGGAACTTTGAAGAAACAGGGTTCATTTTAGGTCAAAAGACCAGAAATAATGATGGTTACATTGTGTAAAAATGGTACTTCTTTAGCACAAAGTTACCACAGACTTAACCCTGCATGTGTCTATGACTGGTATTAAGGAGAGAGGCAGGTCCACAAGTAAGAACTGGGGAATATTTTGCAGGCTATCTTCTTTCTCCAGAACAATTCCACATGGTAACCAGCCAGATTTCCCTGCAAAGGACAGAGAACTGTGTTGGAAACAGACACAAGTGTGAGATCAGCTCTGATGAGTGCTGTTCATATACCTGGTAAAGGATATTCAGAACAACAGATAAATACTTCTGACATGTTTGTTGCAGTGCTATTTTTTTGTTGTTGTTGTTCAGTTACTCATGTTAATAAAAAAAATTCTTTTTCTCGTTGTGTCCTCCAATTTTTTTTATAAAAAACTTGGAAGACATTTTTAGGATCACTGAGTACTTGTACAAATATGGATAGGATCTGACAGACATGACCAGAAGTGTTTTTTACTCTGTGTCATTTGTCAGCCACAATTGATGACAAATGGTATGGCATTTTCTGTCTATGACTAGTATGCTTTTAAGCAGGGCATTCATCTCTATTAATTTCTACTTCGGAAGTGAGGGGAGCTTGTCTCTAAACTGGGACACATTATGCTGAAAACTTTCAACTAGGAGTGCCAAGTGCTGCAGAAGCAAGGAGATTAACACAGATCTGCCTCGATACAGCATACCAAGGCAGTGCAGAAGAAACATTTTAAAGGCTGAGACTATCCAAGCCATTTGCAGATGCTGGCAAGTGTGAAAAGCACTGGAATGTCACCTGTTTATGTAGCAGGTGCTGTTCATGATGGCAACTGTTGTTGAAAAACATCCTTAAATCTCTGCCAAGATTTGCTGTGCCCATGGCTTGACACCATGTCCTTCTCTTCCACTGCTTCAGCACATACCCAATTCCACATCATACTTTCTAGAGGGACATTTTAATGCCCTTTTTTGTTCCCCCCAATCAAAAATGCTAAAAAGGTGGTCTAACACTGAAAGAAAATGACCGAGAGGCTGCACAAGGACTTTTCTACATGTGAAACATTTAAAACATTATTCATAGAGAGCTATATTAAGCATCAGGTGCTGCATAAATAAATAAAGCTGCATTCATGAGTGTATGCAGAGTGTTTTGAACTACTTGATTAAACTGCACCTAATTAGTGAAAATTATGAATAATGATCAGCTTATAAAAACAAACCTCTCTGCAAGCACTACAATAAAAAGAAAGAAATGAGACACACAATTTAGATTGCAGTTGCAATGCTAATAAATTAAGCCACGCTGAAAGGATATGTGGAAGATTTTTACATTATAGAGTTTAAGTTGACCAAAAAAATGATGCAATTTGATCTATTATTTCTTGTGTTTTTTTAGAAAACAGTAAGATTTCACTTTTACTTGAGTTTTACAACATGATGAGAGAGATGCCGAAGATCAAGATAAAGGGTCAAGCAGAAAGCCCTGGGATAAATACACTTAAGGGAGTCTAAGCAATTTTATTGCTCCATTTTGTTCCATAAATTAAGCTGGTGGCTTTTCCGTCCAGCTATAACATTAATCCATTAGCTGAAGAGGAGACAGGGTCCTTCTCATTTATTATTTATAAGACGGCATGCACAACTTGTCTGACATCATACTTGTCACAGCTAGTGAGAAACTGCAATAAATCTATCTTTGTGGATCTCTCACAGAAGATATGAAAAATCTCAGACCTAATGATCCATTTTTCTGCAGTAGGGAAGGGCTTGCTAACCTACACAACTAAACAGATTATTGGATATGATTGTATATGTCCCAAAGGGATGAGCTTTCCCCACCACACCACATCCGTCTTTGAAGGGTGTCCCTGTGTCCACATGCATACACTGCATAAACATCAAAAAACCAGCATGAGTCAAAGACATATTTTTCACCATTGACAGGAGTAACCAGAACAAACCAGAAAGCAATTTAAACAATTTAAGTTCATCAGCTCTTAAATCTACCATGGTGGATCAACAGTGTTAGGCTGAGATCCTGACTGGCACAAAGTGGGGTAACACAAGTCGATGCCGAGATACAGGGAAGCACTTCCAACACCAGTCCAACATGAGACTGAAGGTAGGGAGCTGAAAAATGCTGGCACCTGGAATGAGGCTCTACATCACTCTATAGTGCAAAAATCATCCTCCAGTGCACATCTTGCTCTCTCTCTTACCTGTGGATTGCCCTAGGCAGAGAGCCTGGCTCAGAACATGCAGGCAGGAGCTTGGCTGCACCTCTGAGCACAGAGACCTAAGGACTTGAGCAGTATTTAGTTCCCTACCTCTTATTTGGCAGTACACCTGTGGCCTGGACAGTAGGAGGAATGCAAGATGCTGCCAGAGCATGGGGGCAGGCTGGGGACACAGCTGTTACAAAAAACCTTCATGGGAGTTGGTCAGAAGTGGTGATTCATGTAGGAACTGTCCTGGTATGGAGACACAGAACAATATGGAGGGAGAAATTTGAGAAGGAAGGGGAAGGTTTACAGGAGGCATTTTATGGGGAAAGTGCAGGTAGCACAAACAAGGATTGAGGGCACAATCCTGCAACTACCATTCTCTCCCAGCAGGTCTCCAGACATCTAATATTAAGAATTTCTTTCATAGTGTGAATGATTTTATGGGACAGGATTTGGCAACAGCTGGTGTTTTCTTGTAAAGCACATCAGACCACTCTGAAACGACTATCACATTCCCCAGGATCTCACCTTACATCATTTAAAATCGGACAATAATTTTGCTGTTACCCCTACAGAGCTCCACATTGCACCATATACAACTAACAAAGAGATAGGTGAATTAGCCTGCCCTAAAATGAAAAAAAGTACAGGCAGTTCCTTTTGCTTCACTGAAGCTTTAACTAAAACTCTGTTATGGTTTAATCCCAGCCTGCAACTAAGTACCACACAGAAGCTTTGCTCATCCATCTTCCCCCAGTGGGATTAGGAGGAGAATCAGAAAGAAGGTGAAATCCATTGCTTGAGATGAGAATAGGTTAAAAAATGTAATTAAACAACAATAACAATAGCAATAATTTCATGCAAAGGAACATAAAGATACAGAAAAAGAACCCAAGAGAAACAAGTGATGCACAACACAGTTGCCGACCAATGCCCAGCCAATCCTTGGGCAGCAACCAACTCCTCCCACTTGCTTATATACTGTACATGGTATTCTATGGTATGGAACATCCTTTTGGCTAATTTGGTTCAGCTGTCCTTGCTGTGTTGCCTCCCATCTTCCAGTGTGTCTCCTTGTTGGCAGACCAGGGGAAACTGAAATGTCCTTGATTTAGAGTAGGCACTACTTAGCAACAACTACAACATCAGTGTGTTATCAACATCATTCTCAAACTAAATCCAAAGCACAGCACTGTGCCAGCTACCAGGAAGAAAATTAACTCTATCCCGGACAAAACAGCAATTTAAATACTAACATTGTTATTTCCTTCCTCATGGGAGACCAGAGTGCTTAAACTCTGACCTTTGCTATTTTCCACCAGCTGTCATATCTGAAATAGGTGGTGATTGGTATATGCAGCCAGCTGTAACATTCTCCTGTAAGAAAAAATAAACTGAACCTTACCACTGAGAGGGGCCTGAGGCACATTCATGCACTCCTGTGAGGTCACCAGAGGAGATCAAAACACCTGGACCATCCTCTCATGAGTGTAATCATCACCTA
Organism: Prinia subflava; assembly: GCF_021018805.1. Taxonomy (NCBI): domain Eukaryota; kingdom Metazoa; phylum Chordata; class Aves; order Passeriformes; family Cisticolidae; genus Prinia; species Prinia subflava. The sequence goes on from NC_086249.1 coordinate 36,316,390, forward strand.
TCAGACATAATGTTTTATTTTGGTTTCAGTTGCGTGGAGAAAGTTTCTACAGGTCATTTTAGGGAAGACAACCAAGGCTCATTTATTTCTAGTCTGACCTTTATGGCTGCACCTTTTTTTGCATATAAATGCATGTAGGTCTTCACAGACAATATGAAATCTTCCTTTCTCACAGCTCTGGTCTACCTCCATCACAACTAACAACTTGCTAAAAGTTCCAAACAATGACCATTATGCTAAGCTGATCAAAAAGAAGACAAGAAATGCTAATGAACTAAACCACCCCATTTAAAGATTTAACCCAAGACTGCTAAAGTGCAAATATATTCATTAAATACACACTTAGAAGAAAAATGTCAACCTACTGTCCCAAATAATTGTATGAGTTGTTATATTTCTTAGCTGAGGCAGAAATAATTGCTGAACAATTGTGTGTATAACAAAAAATATTGCTGAGTACATTAACACTTTTTTCAAAAAAGACTATACCTTCCAAAAGAGCAAATATTTCAAAATCTGACATGCATATTTTCAATTCTGTGTGTTATTCCAAGGGTTCATACAAACTGAGTAATTAGATACTGTTTAAACTTTTCAATAAAATGCTTTTTTGCCTTATAAAACCTACACTTTTGTATATTTTTACATAAAAACTAATCCAGTATATTAGAAACTCTGCTTTTGAGAGTAGGGTCCAAGAGCCCCCAAAAATTGTTAAGTTCAGTGACCATGGGCTAGTTTTAGATAGGTCATATATCACTTTTTTCTGAAAGTGCTGCTGTGCTTCCATTAACAGAAAGAAAATACAGTCCAAACCTGAGCATCTTAGGTCCTCTGTATGATACTTTATCAATCTGTGCCTGTTGCCTTGGAGGTCATAAAAAAATCACATCCAAGAAACAGGGAAACAATCAAGAAAGAGGGACAGAGAAACAAAAGGTTTTTGAGTTGGCCCCAAAAATGTCAAATTCACCCCAGTATAATTCTGGTGAAAATAATGGAAGTACACAGGAGTTGAACTTTTCCCACTGTCTTTACACAACAGTAAGCTGCCTGTAAAACTATTTCATCCAATAGCCCTGAACATTTTCAGTAGGTGAACAGAACTTTGCTATGTGGGAGTGAGGGGTTTTATTGTTTTTGTATTCTTGCAAATGATTACTTTCTTAATCTTTGGAAATCCTGTTTCCAACCAGAGATTCTGCTTGGTGTTGAGAGGATGACAAACCTGACACAGAAGAGGAAGGCACAAGAATGAACACTGACAATACCAAGCCTCAGCATTCACCATCACTGCCAGAGCACTCCCCAGGTAACAGTAATTTGCTATAAGCTCATTAAGGGGTAAATTTGCCTTCTTCTAATTGAGTTTCTGATAGCAAGCAATAAGGAGTTGTTTTGCAAATAGACAGCTGACAGAGCTCTTATACCTCTGGGAATACAAGGTGAGCATCATTCCAAAGCAATGACGGTAAAACTTCCCTGTGGGTTCCTCGGGGGGGAGGGAGGCTCTGCCTTACATCCCCACCGAGGTGATCAGTGTCATGGGGCACCAGTGCACTACCTTGCAGCCCTCAGCATCAGGAGCTGCAGTGCTGCCAGGTGCCCAAAAGAGACGCACAAAAAAGGCTCCTCCTTGCAACAGCTGCCCACCTCCTTCAGAGGCCCACACAGGCTGCTCGTCACCATTACCCTGCTGTCACCTCCCCGACACCTCCCGAGTGAGATCTCCCGGCGGTTTCTGCAGGAGCTGCGCTAAGCACCAAGGTGCAGCCGCAGAGGACATCAAATAGATTATATTCTCTGGCTTAGAGCAAATCACCACAGCTTCGTGCAGTACTTAGATGAAAGCAAAATTAATATTCTCATGAAATAACAAGGAAATACTCACTACTTGCGGTTTTTTCACTCCGCTGATGTATGTAGTTTTAACTACAATAAAAAAATTTATCTGACTACAAAAAAATTTGCTGAGAAATGCAGGGCAGTAAACTTGCCCTAGCTCTGCTTTTTCTCTTGTTTTTAAAGCTAGATCATTACTAGATCATTAGAGCATATGCAGAATAAAAAGCAGCAAATCATTTGCCAAAGAGAAAGATATTTGATGTCTGTAAGAAAAAGGCTTACAATTCAAAATATATACATCTACTTCAGCTAGCAACAGACCAAAGATAGGAAATTCCTTTGAATAATAAATCATACTTGGCAGTCTCTTTGGGAGAGCTATGTTAAGAACTAGTCTTCTGATAGTAACAACTGAAGCTATTGAAATTTCATAAGCTTTCTACAATTGCATACATGAGAAAAATTAAAATAAAGTGGTTGGCATGTAGTAAGATTGTATAACAAATAATCTAGGGAGTGTGAAAAAGTGTATTGTGCATCCCTGTACTCGAAGGCAGAACTGAAATTCAGCAAGAGGCCTTTGCACAGGGAGGGTGGTGCTGCAGCAATCTGCTAGCACATCTATAGAGCAGAGCCCAGATAAGCCATCAGGAAAGGAGAATAAGCTCATGTGAACAGTCCCACTCTTCACCCACCCTACCAACACACAGCAGCCTGGGAGTCACTCAAAAATCCTGTAGAGACACAGACAATACAGTTATTTGCTTAAATACACTATGAAACGTGTCGCAGTTCATGCTTTCTCCACCTGTAAATGCTAAAAGCGTCAGGATACCCATAAAACCTCTCCCACAAACAACTGCAGCCACCACGGGATCTGCTGTTGAGCTCGTACTTACATTGCAGCATCAGCCGGGACAAAGCTCGGCATTTAACTATTCCTTCGTAAGCAGCTTCCACATGCTCGTCTGCTCATTGTGCCATTCCTTCCATTGATTGCTTGTGTTTGACAGCATCTGGACTGCCGAACGATCCTTTGCCCTCTCTTTTGCAAAATCAGCAGGCTGCAGAGAGATGCGTGACCACTGCTGCAGCCGATGTATCCAAACAGCCCAATGCAGCAGAGGCTTTAGCTCCCCCTTCCCAGCCTGAGTTTTTTCTTTCTTTGTCTGTGTGGGATTTTTTTTAAAGAGATATGGTCCTGAATAACCCCGGGTTTCAGGAGCACAATACAAGCTCCAGGCACTGGGCAGTCAAACAGATGCGGAAGGATACCAAGACAGAAGGCCAAAATAACACAATTTTAAGAGATGTTACTCAAGGCATAACATGTATTTTAACTGTTTCCAGTAACAGATCAAATTTTGTGATTGGTTCTGTTTAATTCAATTTTTTATTGACATTTTGCTGCTTTTTTTCTTCACTTTTTGCATTTTTTCAGCTTATACAATAGAAATAATAGGTTTTCTGCTTCTTTATTTCTCTCTTCAACTCTTCTTCTGTGTCAAAACATGTTTACACTTTAAATATTCACAATTTGAATAAATCCTCTGCTAAAACTTCTGTCTATATAGCACTTTTAGCAAATATCCTTACTGCTCTTCCTCTGTTTTGCCAATATGGTATGCTCATACTCTCTAGGACTTCCTTAAATTAATTTTGTAGGTGCTGATTACATCAAGAGTCAGAAGTCTGTAGGCTACTAGTAGCATCCTGAGTTTGATTCCCCTTTTCCAAGGTGGCACAGGTAGCTGTTAGCAGTTCCACATTTTCAAACTCATCTCCTTATTAACTTCACGTTCGTATTCCTTTTCATGCCTCAGCATTTAATGTGTTTTTAGGATTTTTCATTCTCTCCCTTTGGTCACTCATGTTAACCTGTCAGGTTGTCCTCCAGGAAAACCAAGAAACCTTTCCTTTGAGAACCCTCCTAAGTTTGCCAGTTGTGTTTCTTTGAATTCCACATGCAAGTGCAAAATGCTGCCCCTCCCCTTGATCCAGTAGCCTACTGCCAGAAACACATCATTCCAACCTGTCAGTCTTCATTTAAAAAGCTGGACTAACACAGCACTTCACAAGAGCTTCAGGACTGGCTGAAGGGATGAGATTAGGGATTTCTGTGGAGTCTGGACCTCTCTTTTCTCTCTGCAGTCCTGAGGTGAACAGGTGATGGACTAGAAATAGCTGCTCTACAGGGTAATGTCACCAGAGGCAGAAAAAACAAACACAAAGTGCTAATTCAGCTTTGTACAGAGAACTCCTCCTTAGAGAACTCCTGGACTTGACTACAACTCTGCTGCTTTTGGTTAGGAAAACCTGTTTTCCTGCCAAGGAGCTGAGGCTGACTTCTGTCATGGTGAAGGTTAAAGTAACATTGGAAATACTAAAAAGGATACTACTGCATTGTATAAAAGAAAATATTACTCTTCCAATGGAAATTATTCTGTTTCATATTAAAGTACGTCTGATAGTAAGTGAAATTATTTATATTATCAGAAGGAGTTTACTAGAGGAGGACAACATCCTTGTATTTGTAGTCCTGATCATGAAAGGTCAAGAGGAACTGAGGATAAGTAAGCAACAACACTGTCCCTACAATATTGCTTTTTGTTGCATAGAGGTCAAGGAAAACACATTTTTCTGGTCATCACATCTCAGCTTGTACCACAGAAACAGTAAGAAATCCTCTCTGAGATCAGGTAAACAAAAGGACATTGTAACCAGGCAGAGCAGACTGTTTAGCCAGGAAAACATGCAGTGCCAGTCTCCAAAACATTGCCCCACTGGATAAGCTCCTGCACAATGATCTCACACAGCTGTCGTGTTGCTTCTCAGTTTCACTGCCAAAAGGATTGGCCCCAGTGCAGTGGCACCCTGAGAACGACCTTCTGAGCAGGGCACGCGTGTCGGCTGCAACTGCCCGTGGCCATGCAGGCCACATAGACCAGTAGCATGGCATCAGCCCTGTTTATCAATGTCACATTCTCAATGCAGAAAAAAAATCATATAGGGGGGTGGGAATGAAGCCACAGATGACACAGGAAGCATCAGAAGGATAGGAGGCAATGGGGGATAGGCATCAAAAATAAAAGGCTTTAAAAGCACTCTCTCACAAAGCGCTCAAATCCTTTTTGAGCAGCAGGCATAAAGAACCCTCCTTTAAAATTCCATTCCTAGAGTGAAAATAGATTGTGAAGGACTAGCATTATTAGCAATCTCCTTATAGAAGAATGTCAGCTGAGGGCAGCCCTGTGTCTGAAAACTGAGCCTGAAAAAGCAGCTGGACTTCCCATGTGGGAAGCAGGTGAAGGGCAAATTTCCCCTCCCAGGACATTTTAAAACAAAGGCAAAAATAAGTATTTGATTGATGCATTCAGCATCCCAGCTGTGAAAATCAAATAAAATTAGAAGGCTCATTGCTGCTGCTGCTGAGTTTAGTATGACTTTTATTGGTGCTGACATGGGTGAAGTGCAGCCAAACCACTCAAATTGGTGGCCTGCAAAGCTGAGGCCTTGTAAAGTTCACCTGCCTCTTTCAGTCAGAAACATTTTTTTTATTTCTCTTCCTCTTTAATTTCACTTCCCCCCTCCTCAAATGGGACATCTCCTCTCACACAGCACCCTCAGCATTAGCAGCCTCTCTCTGTTGTCCATGAAGGGAGAGGCACAAAGTCACATCCTGTGATGCCACTTGGGCATCCACTGTGGCAGTGGCAGAATGTGGAGAGCTGGGTTCCCACTGGGCAATACTGGGCTGAAAGCAGCCAAAAACACCTCACTCACCCTGCCACTGTCACATTCCAGTACAGGCAAATGGTTTCATCGTCCAGATGCAGCCCACAGCCACCCCCGTAGTGAAGGGAGCTGAAATCTTCCTCAAGTGGCAGTGTATTGCATCTAGGTGACAGACTCAGTTCAGAAGGTACAAGAGCACTCTGACTGCTTTAACTGTGGAAAATCTCATAACAGCTGACCCAGCCACTCTGAGAAATATGGAACAAAATGCAAAATTTTAATTAAAATTTATTTTGATAGTGAGCTCTCTTTCCTCCACAATTTTATTGGATTTTCCCTGGCATTGCAAAATCACACTCCTCAGCTGCAGGAGGAGGACCACCAATCTTCTGTTTAATTCTTCTCCCTAGCCCCCAGCATAGCCAGCCTCCAACTAGAGGGAATAAAAAATGAAAGTTAGCAGTAAAACCTTCCTACAAAATCCATGTGTAAGAAACCTGCACTACGTAACAGCAAAGATTGAGTGGAGTCTTTGAAGCTGATGAATGTATAACAGATAACTAATCAGTGACATTTGAAGATGAGCTGAATTGTCGACAACCTGAAATATTTTTTTTTAAATATCAACAATAGTGACAGGTTGAATATATGGAACTGCATTATCTGGATCTTGTAGTAGGATCAGTGTAATATGTAGAACAGCAAACTCTTCAGCCCAACCTGCTTCAGCTGTCTCAAGTGACTCACATGTGGTTTAAAGCTGCTGCAAGGAAAAAGTTATTTGAAAAGATGAAATAAGAGGAAGAAGTGGCCTAGCTGAAAATTCTCCAGTACTGTGAGTGCCAAGACATCTGATTTTCTTCTGTTTTAGGTTGAAATTGTCATTCTGCATTTTGTAATTGATCATATCTGTGGTAGATCTCTTGTTAACCTAGATAAAAAGACAAAAATGTTATAAATTAACATTTCTAGGCTGTGATCCAGGATAATTAAAATACTGTCTTGCCCAGGCTATTAGTGCCATAACAACTTTAATGCCAGCAAGGCCAGGCAATTAGTGTTTGTGTGATTAAAATACCAGCCTGGTCTTCTTGAGCCAGAGTGATTAGTATGTTGCCAGTCCTAGCTATTAGTGTTAGCACCACCAATGGTGTGGAATTTTATAGTCCTTTGAGAATTAATCTAGGCTCATATTAGCTTGACATGATGCTTTTTCTTTACCTATACTTTACCTCATATACATACATGAAATATACATTTGCATATTTCAAATATTTACATAATCATAAGAAAAAAAAAATTGTTTGTACCATCCTGATAGTGGAAGATTTAACATATTGTCCATGTAGGAGGAGTCGTGAAAAGACTGGATTATCAAGTAGGAATTCCAAGCAGGAAAATTAAAACAATGATGAAATTTGTTCACCCTCTGACTAAAATTTAAATGCCAGCTCAGTCAGTCCATGGCATGCAGCCAGAGCCGTGCAGCCTGACTGACCCCATTTGCCCAGGGCAATGGGTGCATTAACCACTGCAGTGCAGTGCAGCCCTCTCTGCATCCCGAGGTGGGTGCAGAACATGTGGGTAGGTCCATGGGGAGAGTTGGCTTTGACACAAAGTGTTCAAATTCAGAAGATGGGCTTTTTCTGTGATAAATGTTGGCAAAACCAATGAGGGACAAAATTCAACATTAAGGGCAAAAATGTTATGGCAGAGACCTTGGATTAGGCTGTCCAGGAAAAGTGGGGCCATGAAGAACCACCTTTTCAGAAGCAGGTACCTTCAGAAGGCTGAAGCCATGTCACAGCAGATTGTTGGGCTGTAGCACTCAGGCCATCAGTGTTCAACTCAGAATTGCCCCTACGCTGTATCTTAGGACCCATGTAGCATTTGTACATGTGTGTGTGTCAATATACACACTCTGTACTCGCTGCATAACCATATGTGCATATCGATCCTTCACCGCAACTTTGAATTTTCTGTTATTTAATCAACTCTCCAGATATCCATGGAGTCTTATTCTGTGACCACTCCGAATGCCTAAAAAACCTTTGGCAGTGGACTCAAATGCCTTTGGAACCCTAGGTAGACAGGATTTCTGGTATCCCTTTATGCTGTTCCTCTCAGTTCAAGTAGGTATGTGAGATGTGATTTGCACTCACAAAATTCACGTTGACTTTCTCAGAGTGTCATAGTTATTCATTCATGTGTCCTATAATTTTATTTTTTATTGTAAATCTTGTGGAAGTGTCCTGTAGAGATAATGAACTTACCAGCCTGTAGTTCCTCAGATTGCTGTTGGAACCCTTTTTGAAAAATGGTCCCATCAGTTGCTTTCCAGCACTATGAGAAGCAAAGGGTTTTCAAGGAAAAGTTGCAAGCATGAACAACCATTCAGGTATTTCCACAAAGTGTTATTAAATGAACTGATTTTTGAAAAAGTCCAAGTCCTGGCAACTTGTTATTCTTCATTTTCTCTACTGTTCTATGTATATTTCACTCCAAGGCAACAACTCTCTGTAGTTTCCATCTGGAAGGATGCCAGCATGGAGATTTTCCTGTGCTTTATTGTAGTGAACAAAGATACAAATAACTGAATCAGCTTTTCTGTGATGGGCTTATTTGTTTTGTTTACCATGGAAGAGTTTGAAAAACTAGGTAGAACTAGTTTTGCAGTTTTGCAGGTTGTTCATCAGCAATGAGCTCAGAGCTGTGTCACTTCTAGTCTTGGTTTATTTATTAATTCACCTGTCCTACATGAGAAGATGTTTCACCTAAGCACTGGTAGCTAATACCTTCTTCAACATGATGTCACAGGGAGTGTAATGTAGGCATGAGCTAGCATGAAGTCCTGTGTTCAGCAGTCAGGCACATCATTTTCCACAATTTAAATACCAAAGAAATTTATTTCAGACAGGAAGATGAAGACCCCTACATAGCCATTTGGAAACCCCCAATGGATGTACAAAAGCTTTGGAAAACATTTTGGGTTTCTCTCACCTTTTTCTCCTGTACCTGCTCACCATACATCATGACAGGACAGAAGAGCAGGCTGTGTGAAATGGAGGGTAGCATAAGTCAGATTGCAGTATCACCACTTCACCCTACCTCCATGCAGAAGTCAGAGCAAATATTATTATTATTGCGGTAAATAGTAGTAAAAATACTATACAAAATACAGATATGTTATCTTTTATGTGTGTACTCAATAGATAAATAAATACAATGGAATTTTTATGTATTTATTTATATGTTTCTTTCAAAAAACAACAAACCAATTTGATAAACTTAATAATTATTATAGAAGTTGTCTATAACCATTACCTGCTGGCATAGTGCAGCCATGAAGAGGGAAAGCATGATCTACAGGGGACAGAAATGGTAACTTACTAATGAGTGAGAGCTAATTACAAGATTCTATCTGATTCTGACTTAGTCCCAGTTAAGCAGGATGTCAAGAAGACATGGAGAACAGATTCAGAGAAGCCCTAGCAATACAGTTAGAGAAACAGTATTCACCTTAAAAGAAAGAGATTAAATCTGCCTGATTTGTTTATCAAAAGAAGGTGGAAAAAAATATGACTGATCACCAGCATAAGCCATTGATAATCAGGGAGCAGAATGTGTTTTTAAGCTACTGGACAGTATTAATTTCTTATTCACAAATTCTATTCTCATTTTTTCCTGCTTTTTTTTTTTTCCTTTTTTTGTGTGTCTGTTCCACGTCACAATTTTTTTAGCAAAACATATCCTTGAGCATAAATCTAAGAAGTATTTCCCTCCCAAACAACCTTCCTAAATCAGCTTTCACAAACTTCTCGATAACCAGCTCTGCCTTTTACCTGCCAAGGGCATGTAGTGACAGGACAAGGGACAGTGGCTTTAAATTGAAAGAGGACAGGTTTAGATTAGATATTGGGAGGAAATTCTTTGCTGTGGCAGTGGTGAGACACTGGAACACGTTGCCCAGAGAAGCTATGGGTGCCCTGTCTTCAAAAGTCTTTTTCAAGACCATGTTGGATAGGAGCTTGTGAGCAAGCTGGTCTAGTGGAAGGTTCCCTGCCCACAGCAGAGGTGTCAGAACTGAATGATCTTTAAGGTCCCTTCCAACCCTAACCATCCTGTGATTCTGTGAGAATGGTTCCAGTGAGTCATACCAAGCTCATGAGCCACAAGATCAGCACTGTCAGGGCAGGGACTTTTGGTCAGAGTTCTATGTTACATTCTCGGCTCTCTCAGGTGCAGTCCCTGGAGGCCTTGGCACCTCTATGATGAGCCTGGAGAAAATAGATCCTCTGCACCATTCAGTGGTAGTGACACCAAGTGTCTGCTGGCAAGAGAAACTGAACTGCTTTAGCAGTGCTAATACTCACAAGGCTTTTAGTCACTTGCAAGAAGAATGGGGCAGCTTGCCCCTCTCTGAGCCACCTTGAGTTTGAGAACTCAGGAAACATGCCTACAAGGGTGGCACAATAGTTCAGATTTTTTTTCCCAGTCTCTTTGTCAAAACAAATTTTGTTTGCTTTTTTGCGCCTTCTGCAGGAATTGTTTGACAATGACAGCTGCCAGCAAGTCTTTAAAGGGTGTGTGGGATCTTAGGGGGCAGAACTGCAGACTATCGCAGATGAACAACATCACTGCATCAATCAATCAATTCAGAGCCTTCATGGTAGAGTTATGGCTTCTGAGAATCCATGACACTAAAATAGAGCAAATACTGATTAAATACTATTTAGCTGTGGTTAGCTGTGATAATCTTGATCCCAAGATATTAAGCTCTGGTGAGAGGAAATATATATTAGCTTAGGCTGGACTCCACATAAACACTTGGAGCAGGGAAAGAGTGAGCAGATGTTGGCCTAGAAAAAATCATGTAGCCATATCATTTGCCTATACACATGGATCTACTTCTAATCAAATTTTGCAGATGACACCAGTTTGGGGGGAAATTAGTGAATACACTTGAGTACGGGCCATTCAGAAATATGTAGATAGGATGGAAGAATGGTCCAACCTTGTGAAATTCAAGGAAAAATGCAAAGTCTTGCTCCTGAAAAGGAAAAGCCTCTGGAACCCGTGCAGGCTGATCCTGCCTGGCTAGTGGCAGTTCTGTGGAGAAACAAGTGAGCAGCAAGATGAGCTTGAGCCAGCAGTGCCCTGGCACCAAAGAAGGCTGACAGATATTGTGCTGGGGCAGAGCCAGAGACCAAAGGATGGTTACTCCCCTCCACTTACTGTATTACTGCCAGGCCCTGAATACAGGAGAAGCATTGTCTGTATCTGGATCAATCAAAGAAATGCTGGGAGTGGGATTGCTCAGCCTGAGCCAAGATAGCTTCAGGAGACATAACAGCTCCTGGTGCCAACAGGGATGTCACTGAGGGGGAGCCATGTTCTTCACAGCAGTAAAGGACAGGAAGATGGGAAGCAGCAGGTATACTTTGAAATAATACAAGTTAAAAATGGTGTGCTGGTAGGGGCTGGAATAGAGTTTTCTTCACGGTAGCTAAATGGGGCTGTGTTTTGGACTTGTGCTGGAAATAGTGTTGATACCACAGAGATGCTTTCCTTACTGACCACAGAGTTGTTTTCCTTACCGCTGAGCAGGGATTGCACAGGGTCAAGGACTTTTCTGCCTCTCACTCCACCCCTCCATCAAGGAGGCTGAGGTTGCACAAGGAGTTGGGAAGGGACACAGCCAGGATATCTGACTTCAACTGGCCAAAGGAATATTCCAAACCCTATGGCATCATGTTCAGCAATAAAACTGTGAATGGAGGTTGGCAGGAATGCAGCTGCTCAGGGACTTGACTGTGCATTGGTCGGTGGGTGATGAGCAACTCTTTTCATTTTCATACGTAACTTTTTGTGTGTGTTCTATTTTGATCTCTCTTTCATGTTTTGGTGTTTGGGGTTTTTTTCCTTACCATTAAAAAAACAAAACAAGTTTTTAAACATCGAACTGGTTTTATCTGAACACATTAGTTTCTTTCTCACTTTTACCCTTCAGATTCTTTCCCTCCTCCCACTGTGGGGTAGTGAGCAAGCAACTCTGTAGTGCTTTATTGCCAGCTGGGGTTAGACCACAACAACTGGATAGAAGTTTGTCTCTATCACGACACCCAAGCAGAGGCATGGGTTGTCCAGAGAGGTGATGTACTCTCCATCTTTGAGAGCTTTCAAGGCCTTGACTGAATGAAGCCCTTATCAGCCTGGTCTGACCTCAGAGCTGACTGTGCTGGGAGAGAAAGTTGGACCAGAGGCCTCCTGTGGTCCTTTCTGCTTATATTGCAGTCCTGTGATCCCATGAGCCTTCTAATCCATCCTCCTGAAAATGTGTCCCTCCAGTCCATTAAAATTCTGGGCAGACATCACAGCAACAGCTCCACCTCTATCCTGGAAGCACTTGCCTGAGGTACAATCTCAGCACTGCTGATGCACTTCAGCAAGTTGGCTGAAACAGATTTCAATAGTTCTTGGTTAAAAAAATCCTGAACAAATAAAAAAGCTAAGCAAAACACTGCACCTTTATCTTAATTTCATATATGCAAACAGGTAAAAAATGATTGATGAGAGTCCCTTGATCTCTCCATTAAGAAGCTTAATTGGGAATTCTGGGCTATCTTGGAGATAGCTTTTGTCTTGTGCCTTGGAGATACACATGTAGGTACATTTCCATTAGATACTCCAGAAGGTAATAGAAAACCCACCTGTGAGTAGTATGTGAGTTTACATTTGTATCTGATTCTGTTCTCAGTTTGTCTCATGCATAGTTCAAGTCATGGCTAAAGAGTTTTATTCCCAGACCTAATGCATTGTTCGTCACTTTTCTGTGAAACTAGAATCTTCAAATTTCTTCAAACTCATAGTTTAGATATTTTTGATTGAAAAAAATCCAGAATGCATGAAAAAAACCAAGAAATATTGAACTATATAAGCATATACTGGCATTTCTTTAACTCCACAAAACTCATAGATAAAAATTTGCAACATTACTGCTGGAGGAAGGATGAAAACATGTCCCTCAAACTGGGATGAAAAAACTCTTGTGTTGGGACTGTGTATCACTGAAAGGACTGAAAATTACATCTGAACAATGAATATAGGCACTAATTACTCAGAAAACTGAATTTTCGTGCTATATGTTTTTAAAATATAGCCAGGTATTCATGTTTGCACCAGCACTGGCATTGAGTAGTAGTCACAGAATTATAGACATAAAATCACAGTCATAGAAAGCCAATCACACCCTGGGCTATATCAGAAGAAGTGTGGCCAGCAGTTCAAGGGAGATGATTCTGCCCCTCTACTCCTCTCTCATAAGATCCCACCTTAAGTGCTGTGTCCAGGTCTGTGGCTCCCAATATGAGAAGGATGTGGACCTGTTGGAGCAAGTCCAGAGGAGGGCCATGAAGATGATTAACGTGCTGGAGCACCTCTCCTGTGGAGACAGGCTGGGAGAGTTGGTGTTGTTCAATCTAGAGAAGAGAACCCTCTGGGTAGACCTTAGAGCAGCCTTCAAGTATCTAAAGGGCGCCTACAGGAAAGACAGGGAGGGACAGTTTATCAGGGAGTGTAGTGATAGAACAAGAGCAAAAGGTTTAACACTGAAAGAGAGTTGATCTAGGTTAGAGTTAAGGAGAAATTCTTCCACTGATGAGGCAGTGGAGCAGGTTTTACAGAGTTGCCCATCCCTGGAAATGTTCAAGGCCAGGTTACATGAGGCTTTGACCAGCTTGTCTCTCCTTGTGACAGAGGGTTTGGAATGAGATAACATTAAGGTACCTCTCAAACCATTCTATGCTTCTATGATAACCATAGAATAATGAAATTGTTAGACTGGAAAAGATCAGCTTTGCCAAATCCACCAAAAAAAGGTGTTCCTAAGTGCCCCATCCACCAATTTTTCGAACACTTCTGGGGAAAGTGATTTCACCACATCTCTGGCCAGTCTCTTCCAATGTAAGACCACCCTTTCAGTGAAGAAAGTTTTCCTAATATCCAAACTAAACCTTCCCTGATGCAACTTGAGGCCATTTCCTCTCATCTATCACTTGTTATTTCAGAGAAGAGATCAACCCCCACCTGGCCACAACCTCCTTTCAGGCAGTTGTAGAGAGGGACGAAGGTCCCCCATGAGCCTTCTTTTCTCCAGGCTAAGGAACACAGCTCCCTCACCTGCTCTTCCTGGGAACTGTGTTCCAGACACCGCACCAGTTTTGCTGCTTTGCTTCAGACACGCTCCAGCACCTCGACGTCTTGCAGTCAAAGCGTTGTTTCATTGCTTCTTGTTGCTTTGCACTTGTATCCCCTTTTTCACATCCAGCGGGCTTCCCTGGTGAGCGCAGCTTTGCTGTGGGTGTCCGGGAGCAGAGGAACCGAGGGCTGGTGCCTTCACTGCCGCCACGAGAGGTCCCCCCAGCCCCGCCAGCCGGGGCTGCCGGCCGGGCTGCGCCTGGAGCCCGGCGCGGAGTCCGACTGTCACCGCAGCCGCTGGCATCTGGAGAAAGCCGCTTCGGCAAACTTGGGCTCCTAAAATGAAGCACCTGGCTACGAAATTTGTTTGTGGGGCTTCCCATCCCGGCCCGGTCCCCCCTAAACACACATACAATGGATGTATCTGTATTGGGAATAAGAACAGGAATAGTAAGATCCAGCAGAGAGCAGAGTCTGCTCATAGCTTATCCCCCCAAGTGAGTAATATTGTTTGTGGTTCTTTTACCTAAGAAGGTATTTAAAACAATGGTATTTGAAAATTCCTGCCTCATAGTCTCATCTTTGCACTTACATGTGCCTGTGTTTGAAAGAGTGGAGTTACATGTGTTGGTCTTTTAACAGAGAAAGTTAGAAAAAAGAACAAAACAAAATGATGAAACTAGAACTAGGAAGGGAAAAAAGACATTGACTAAATATTGAGAATAATTTAGAAAAATATTCTGTCTCTGGTAAGCCCTCAAATAAGCCAAATTATTGTCTCTTTTAACCAAAGCTACTTTCAAAATCATAATGAGTGTGCAAACATTTTGCTGCAGAGCATGGAGCCCTAGCAAATGGATATGCATTAAACTTTTTCACACAGCACTTGTCACTGAATCATATTTAGAGCTTCATTTTGGTAGATATCGAGATGACTTCAGGCAGGGATGTGTTCCAGCTGAATTATAAATATGAATACTTCCATGGTAGTGAAAGTGACACATACTTCTGCAATATTTATCAACATGAAAGGCAGGTGCAGGCAGCAGCAACTTAGCCATCCTGTTAGGTTTGGTTAATGCTGCATCTCAATGGTTGTCACTCATTTTTTAAAACAATAATTAAAAATCATGTGAGGGACCGACTCGTTGCAAATTAATTGCTATTGCAAAAGGCAATGGGCGAGGAACAGATTAGCCTGGTTGTACAATTAGAAAGAACCAGGGACTAAATTTGGTGAGATTGTGTCCTAGCCTTAATCCAACAAAGCATGCATTTAATTCTAAGTTTGTAAGCAATTCATTGACACCAGTATGATTATTCTCATGCTTGAAACTACACACCTGTAAAAATGCCATACAGGATTGGACCTCTCCCTTCAATACCCTTGGAGTGTTCACACAATAGTGCTCTTTGTAGTGTGTGAAAATCTGGTTCCTCAGCTTTCTTTGCCTGCAGTGATACTGCCTCATATGAGAAACAGGTCATTTTGGACCCAGTCCTGCCATGAGCTCCCCTCAGGCAGATGTCAAACCATGAAGAGTTTCTACAGCCCAAACCTCTTAAAGCCTGTTTGCAGTAACTGCAGTGATGAATCCAGCTGCCTGTTGCATTCTTTCCCCATCAAACTGAGTTGAAATATGGCAAAATGACCAGGTAATTCAAGATCATTGCTGCATCAGGGGAACAGCTTTAGCTTGTGTAAAAATTAGGCAGTGCCTTGTCTTGACAAAATGCCTTGTTCACTTACAAACTCAAAATTCTCTAAGTGACATGATTAGGACACTGTAAGAATACAGTCCAGTAGACTTAAATGTTTGTTTACCTAAGATCCCTAAAACTCTTGCTTAATTCCCAGATAAAAAAATGTTTGGTAAGTATACAGCACTTTTACCAAGTGAAACTGGGGAATGAGGCTGTGCCGGAATGTGCCGTGCCTCAGTAACAAACCTCAGAGAGGTACTGCAGCACACACAGGACAGTGCGTGTGTTTGCATGCATAGTCCTAAACACTTCAGCTTTAGCACTGGATGACCCAGGGGGAAATGAAGTAACCTTGTAAGTGACTGATTAGAAGGGGAAAATGTTATCCTGTCATTGAAGAGTGACTGAAGAGAGGAATAAATTTCCAATACGAAGACATGAGCTGAAAGAATTTGAATTACTTTCTGATGCTAAGTATATCAGACATTTGGACAGTGGCCATTGCTGCAAAGCTCCTGTGTGGTGAGCCAGGAGTCAAGTTCAGCACAGAGGGGTGGGTGAGGAGTGTCCTTCCCAAAAGGCACCGGCATGCTGGTCGCATGGACTTGTGTTGCAGCTCAGTCACGCAGTGAGTTAGAATCTTTACAAAGTGCCAGGTTGATGCTTTACAGTAGTGCCTTCAGCTTTTTGTTTGGATATCAAAGAGACAGGAAAAATATTTGTGTGCATGTGTATTCCTACAGGAATTATAGTCCACTCAGAGAAAATGGAATCTGATCCTTAAAATGAGCTGGTGCAGAGATTAGAGCACAAATTTCAGAAGCAGTTGTCTTGAGTCTGCCAGCTTTGTAGTTAAACAATTTAAAGTTCTGAAATTTGTGTTTAGTGGATATTTCTAACGTGAATGTGAAGTGCAAGAGAGGACTTATATACAAACATGGACAGGGATGTTGAAGCCTAGTCTCTTCTAAAAGTCTTAGCAATTGTGTAGAAAGAACTTGAACAAAGCCATATGTTTGCATCAGCTTTGAAGGAGAAAAACATATGAAAACTTTCTTCTTAGGGCACAAATTTCTACTTGTTATTAAACTATGATCACACATATGTGTATAGAAGGGCTTTCTATAGCCCTATATATTTCTCTTTTTTTTCACATTTCAGTGTCTTACTTTACAATGGTTAGTACCAGAATTACCATAGAAATGGGGGAAACTATATCATATAAAGTGTATATATCAGCAAAAATTCATGCATGGAAGCACATGGAATATGTAAGTAGATATACAGGGCATGAGTAAAGTCTCAGTAGCAGAGTGTGTGCTACACAATTATCACGACTTCAGTTGCTCTTGTGTGTCATGTTTTCCCCATCACTTCATTTCCTCTTATTTTTTTTCCTTCTCTTCCATAATATGGAAATAGTGGTTTCAAAATGTGGTTGCTGCCATGGGGTGCAGAAGGTGCCTTGTGTCCTTCTGTTCCCCTTCTGCACAACTTTGACTTTACGTTAGGGAGTGACCCTCCTACTGCTTTATGCACTGAAGCGTGGGACTGACTTCTCCAAAACAGACATTTCTAGAAATGCTCCATTATCTGCAAAAACACCCAAGTCCCTGAATATGTTTTTTCATGTCCTTGGTATTAATTCAAATCTCATCACTGCAGTACAAATCACAGCTGAATTTGGCCTTTGCTGGCTTTGAAGCAATAAGGAAAAACATGTGTGTAATCATTAACATCTGTGAATTTGCACATTTTGAGGTGCATTTTTAAATTAAACTAATGTGCTCTCTGAAGATCTTATAAGTTGAGTAGGCATAAATCCTACAGCTGTATTGAAGTCTGAGGTGCAAATAACAGTAAAGCTTTGTCTTCAAATATTCACAGGAATTTTCATAAAATATTCTACATTGAGCAGTAGCTTTATCATAAGAACTTTCAGAAAACCTAGAGACCATTGTGTTGAGAGTAGAACAGATCAGAAATACGTACACAAAGACAGTGGTTTTAGGAAGAGGTAATAAAGACCATATTTGTATAATATAGACCATATTACCTCTATTCATATACTTCATCTTGCTTATGTCCTTAAATGGTCACTGCTACTGTAGCACTAGACACTGCCCAGAGGCAGGATTCTGAGTTTGTAGTGCCCCTTCATTTTTTCCTTTAATTCATTCAGAAAGTTTTAACATATCTAGAAGTTTACATGTAACCCACATGTGATGTAGCAGACATTTTTTTTAATGATCATCACACATTTGAAAATGCCTAATCAATCTGCTCTGTGCCTCTGCTCATTGAAAAGTGGGGCTGCACAGAACTGTTGTTCCCAGAATCCAGCAAATGGCTCTGGGCAATAGTGGAATATACCAACCATTTCCCCATCAGCCTGTTTAAAACTGTACCCACACACCGAGAACCATTTAAACATTTTAATCCTGTTAAACATTTGAACCCATAGAGGACGAATTTATGCCTATGCACTCGACTTAACTTTGTAAAGTTTAGAGGATTTTATATTTATTTTTTGTGTCTCTGCCTGAAGCACAACTAGTTGCTGAGGTGTTTCATCATCTGCATCCAGCTCCTTTACTGGCCAGGCCAGGCATCACTTGGAGTTCACTGTAACTTTAGCCTGGCTCACATCCCCAGATGTCCTTCCTACAATCCAGGTATCTGAGGTGAGATGGCTGGCATGCACATGGGTTTACTCCAAAATGTGATCCAGACATGGCCTTTGTGCACATTCTGAGTCAGAAACTCAGATGTTTCCCAGGTTATAGTGTCTAGACACAGGCTTAATGCTTCTGGGACAATAATTTAGGTTTTCCTGCACATAGCTTTCTCATGTGCATAGTGAAGGTAAAATAGTGCTGTCTGTGTTGCTTGCTGTCGGGGGTAAGAGCAGTCTCCTGAGTTCCTTGTTGAGAGTTATGATGTGCACACTCTAATTTCTGTTTAGATCTCTAGCCAGTATTATAATTAACACATGCACAATAATTTGTTGCAAAGCATTAGGGCATCTGTACAGAGCATATCACACTTCATAATATGAGAAATCAAAAGGTCAGATTAAATTGAAGTTTGATCTCACAAGGATATGTAATGTGTGCTTCTCTGCTACAACGTGACTGTGGTAGTGCCACATACCACATAAATGCAGAATGCATATAAAAAAAAGTATGTCACACCACCTGTTCTCATCCAGCTTTTCTTTTTTTAACTAAAGCAACTGCAAGTGAAACACAGACTTTCAAGCCAAAGGAACGTTTCAGCCAGCATCCAATTTCAAAGGGTTCATATTAAAATTGTATGAAGAGAAATCCAACAGGAATAACTCTGGGAATTCAAAAGCACAAAAACTGGCAGTTTCAAATTCCATTCTGAAAGATGACCTATTTTTAGAGACAAATGAAAAGTTCTGCTTCACTTTAAAACTGTTCTATTTCTGGAGCTCCAGCCATCTGCCTTTTCAATAAAAATGAGTAATAATAATAGCTACAACATATGAACATTAGCCTTCTCACAAGGGCTTGCAACTTTAAAAAAAAAACATTGCTGACAGTTGCTGCAGCAATTGCATCCATGACCACACTCACCATAAGTGAGGGTAACTTAAACTTTTGGCAGCAAATTTTGTCAGGAATTATTCTAGGTAAATATGTGCAATGCATACTGTCAGGAAAAGTGTGCATCTGGACACCTGTTTCTCATTTAAACATTGTATTAAATTCATCTCATCCTGAAGGCAGGAAAAGCATCATCTGAATCCATCTGTGAAAAACTGAATAAATGATAACTTATGCAAGAATGCAGAAATTCCCTTTCAACTAGAAGTAAACAAAATGGGTCACTGGTAATTTAATTATTGATTAACTTGGCCTGCCACCCATTCTACGATACTAACTGATGTTTATGCATTTAGACAACACATCTCAGCACACTTTTGAATACAGGGGCCCTGACTATTTGAATGGGTAGTTACCTCCCAGATAATATATGAATATTGTTTTTTAAAGCTCAGTACTTTCTGGGCCAGAAGAAAGAACAAAAAAATGGTGAGTTTCAGGTCTGTAAACCAGAGGACTCTGTGACTATCCATGACTAATCTTTCCTACCAGCAAATTTTCTAACCAAACTCCTTTGGCTCCACATTCAGAAGGGCTTTATTACAGCTGAAGCAGTGATACATGCATAAAACAAGATGCAAGTGCAGGGGCCAGGCTGCCACACATACTTGTGCATCACACGCTCGTATACACACACAAGAGTGTGTGACGATTTTGCATCCTTCTCTATATGGACATGGCATAGCTCTGTCCTTCAGCTAATGTGTAGCACCCATATTGTGCTGATGTCCCTAATTCATGGCTGATGAATGTGCCTTCAAACAGTAAATTTGTCAAAATAAGTAAATATACATATAAATACTTCCAAGCCAGCTTCAGTTTTGCCCAAAAGTGTAATAAATTACATTCTTAAACAATGAAGAAGTAGAATATCACAATTGCTGCATCACTTGAATGATGTTTTTCGACAGAGGGTTACAACTCTCAAGTAAAAGGTCATTGTTGTGAAAGAGGACACAATTGTCTCAATAAAAAAATATTAAGGTGAATCCATCTTTATGCAATTAAATATGTATTTATTTAAACAGTTGCATTTGTGAAGAAGACATTAATTCTGTTTGTGCACAGCAATAGTCTCAAATAAACAAAAAGGATCAAATCCAAAATTAACTCCATCTCAGTTGAAATCAGGGCATCCTGTGTTTCAGTGTGTTTGCGCCTAAACTAGTCCTTTTGTTCCTCACTAGTTCCTGTTCTGTTAGTTGCCAGTACAGCAACTAACTAATTTTCATTACAGAAATCCAAACTGTGAAACAAGAGCAATATAATAGTTAAGCAAATACTATACAAATAGAAGCATTTGTATCATGGCCTTAAGGGCACTGGCTGATTTTAGATTGGAGTTTTATCTTGCACATCATACCATCTAGTGTAAAATTTGAATACAAATATGAGTGAAGACATTTAGGTAGGCAATACCAAAGCAACTTCAGCAGCATCTGCAATGTCTTTGTTTTGCAAGACGGCTGCATATAAGGATAGTCTTTTCTTTATTTATTTATTCATTATACCCTAATGTTGCCTAGGCTTACCCATTTTGAGCTGCTTGTTCCAATTCCTTTTTTGGGAACATGTCAAGGTAAGAAGCCAAATACAGCTTCTGACAAGAATTCCACAAGACTGTTCTCAGAGAGGGACCCTTAGATGGGTTCATTATTTCATCCTAAGCAAAATTTGCAGCTGTTAGGGGCTGACTGAAGACCTTCCAAATATTTTCTTTTTATTGTGGATCTTCAGATATCATTAGTTTTGTATATGTCTGCCTAACATGTCTTGACAGCTACTTGCTCCCATATTATCTGATAAGAAAATGTAGAATAATTTACTGTTAATAATTATAAACTCCCTAACGTGCTACTTTGCAAATGCAGAAGAAGAAAAGTGTACTTGCATAAAATGAGCAACATATGAGTATGCCCTGACAAGTTTTGCCTTTATTCCCAGCAAAACTTTTCCTTATGACTTCACTCCAGCTGGTTCTGGGGAAGGAAAGATGAAAGGGTGCTGGGCTCTGCTGCACATGCTCTGCTCAGCCATAGGCTGCTCTCTGGGCTCCTTCAAACCATGCAGGCAAACCAGCTGTCGAGATACTGAAGGCACTCTCTGCCTCCTGGTGTCACTCTTCCTGGCACCCAAAGGCCTGGGAGCATCCTGATCTAGAAATACAGCTGTAATGATAAAAGGGGTGGAATAAAATTTAAAATTAAAGTAGCTATGCAAAAAATCAAAAGAAAGACAAGTTTGCCATTCTTTCTACAGCTGCACAGAGGCTTGTGGGCATGTCTCCGGGCTTTGCTACCAATGGTTGCACATCTGCCAAACCCATCTCCCAAGCCTGGCAGATCTTCAAGGCATCTGTATTAACAGAGTCCTGAGTTTAAGGGAAGAAATTTTTCTGAGAAGTTTTAAGTATCTCACACGACACTAGCATGTTTGCATGGATTTCAGTCCTGAGCTGGCCCTTGTCTGGCAGGATCAAAATGCAAGTCCCACGCCTGCCCATACAGACACAGCACAAAGGCCAGTATTTTTCTGCTCTTCATATATATTTTTTTCTGCTCTCCATATGTATATATCCATGCAGATAAATTCCTTCCCAGTCCCTCAGAACTATTTTTCTGATGAATTTAACATCACTAGCTCTAAGATAAAGCCTTCGCTTTTTTCTTTTTCATTAAACCAAATTCTCTCATGATGAATATGGATATAAACCTGCAAACCATTATTAGACTTTCTCTAGTCTTTATGGATGAAATTCAGCTCTGACACAGATGGCTGTATATATCATCTTGCCCTACATGAAAATTTTGCAGAAAAAGGGACTGCAGGATTTTCTATCCAAAGTAGCTCAAACTCTTAGGGAGAAAGGTCTCAGCTCCACTGCTTAGTTGCTGCGTAGTGCTCCAGCCTCCAGCAGTGACTTTGGGCGTGTTGCTGTGAAATCAGGGATCCCCACAGCTATGTCTGGCAGTAAGACGTGAAGGTCTAAGTCTGCAAATGCTAAACCACAGGCTGCTCTCTCCTAAACTCTCTGTGCTGTACCTCCAACACTGCTACAGGAATATTTGTGATCTATCTGCTCCTGGTACATCATTCCTTAGACTTCAGTAACAACACTCACAGGAGCTTGTATACCTACAAAACAACAAAAAAAACGCCACTTATCAGGAGCTTTTGTGATCTAATATTTCAATCTCTTCATGGTTTAAGCTAACTAAATGGAAGTAAAAAGTGTTTTTGATGCAATGCCAGTTCAGCTATGAAGTTCCTGCAATTCAGCATGAAGGAGGTTTATCAAATCCCCTGTTAATACACTACAGTACTGAGTCCCAAGCTAAGACTGATGGAATGAAATAGCTTTTGATTATGGAGCAGACTTTCAAATGTAAAGTGCCTAATTCTTTGCCTTGAGATTATATCTGAACATTTTTTTACAGATCTCAATCCCTCTGAACTTTAAAACTTTACAATGGCATAATTGATTTTAATCTTTCCTAAGCACTTATCTGATAAATGAAACTAGATACTTTACATTGTGATTCAGGCCTAAGGCTTTAAAATTTGTAGATACAGTTACTGTGAAAAATAAAATGTAAATTCGAAAATGATATCTCTAATGACAGTGTTAGATTTCTCTGTTTATGGTTTTAGTATTGTGATTAATATACAGCCCCTGTGCTTGATGCAAAAGACGCCCACAATTGTGAGATCTTTTGTCCAGTGTAGCACAAGACAATATTAATAATTGACTTCACTGAAACAAGGAGTCAAGAACACTACCTCAGCTATGCAGGGGTGTTTATAATACAGAATTTACAAGATAATATTTAGGATCTTCAGCACTTCTGCCATGACTATGTCATTTTAATGCCCAGCAATGTCAAACTCCACAGAGGAGTTAAATGCTTGGAGCACTGCTGTGGAGTGAGGCCATATGAACATCTAGGTGATGGGGCAAAAATCAAATTCAAAACCAAAATTAGATATTGAAGTGTCCACACTACTGCTAGAGTCTGAAGCTTCTACAAATGGGATGTTTATGGGAGAGCACACTGACTGTGTAGCCAAATACACGAACCAGTAGAAAATGGGGAGAGAAATGTAGGTCCCAGTGTCTTCCTGTGGGCCTGAGGGTACAGCACCCTGCTGCCAAATCTGCTTGCAGCCAGCTCCAACCACAAACGTGTATGGACGCCTTTTGATTAAAAAATAGTTGTTCCAACTACATAAAATTTTTGGATTAGATTATCCCATCTTTCAAGCAAATGGATTAAAAAATGGATTGGTTGTATTCAACCAGACTCACTTTCATCTACCATCAGTGAAGGACACTTTGGGAAACTGCTTGCAGATTTCGGATTGTCTACCTAAATTTAGCCTGCTTAGACTTGCCCTCAGCAGAGAACAGCCATGGCTCATGAGATCCTCTACAATTTCAGGACTGGCTATGACAAGGGCAGAAGTGGGGTGGCTGGAAAGCAAGAGGCTTAGCCCTTTCATCAGTCTTTATGCAGATGAGGAATATTAAGGAGCTTTCACCAAATACAGCTGCTCCACTCATCCAGAAATTGTGAAGACAGTTGGGGCAGTCAGGTGAATCCTTCCAGGGCTCACTTGGCCAATGCTGGCACAAGAAGATGTAATTTCGATCTCACAGGTCAGCAGAGGTGAAGTGGTGAATGGATGTCTCTCCTGCTTTTAGGGCAGGAAAATCATAAATTATGAACTGAATGTAATGTCTACAAAAAGCTAGCTCAGGTATCTGCACATGATTTACATGTTGCAGACCTTAAACTTGTGCCTTAATACTGATTGAAAATGGAGGTGATGCATGCTTCCTGAGAAAGCAATAGGAGCCAAACCTACAAAACAACCCAAAACATTTGTTTGTTTGTTTTCTCTGTGTTTTTCTTTTTTCCTAAATTACTCACTTTATGGCTACACCACCAGGTGCCTTTCAAGAGTGGGATGAAAGGATACAAATATAAAGCTGCAGTTTGCGCATTTGAGGACCCAGGTGCCACTCCAACATGAGATGTTGTATTCTGACTACAAAGCATCTCACAGGGTTTAGGACCCAGAAAATAAACAGGACCAAGCACAAACGCTAGACTGCTAGATCTCCATCTTGGATACATGGATATTTCTCTACGTTATATGACACTCTCCAACCTGTTGTGCTCTGCCATCACTCAAAACCATTTATAACTTGTTAACAAGGTGGGAAAAGGGAGCTGAATATTTTCCCAGAATGGTATTTTTTTGAAGATATATTTTATTGAAGATGATCATTTCAAGGCCACATAAAATAGTGCAGCAAAATAGCCTTCTTTGACATCTGGAAAAAAATTCATTTGCTAGAAGGTGCTAGAATATCATGCAGAAATTACTTTACCCAAAATCAGGCTGACCATTGACAGGAACAAAACACATGCCACAGATTTCTTGATATTTTCATAGCTATTATTAATATATTGGTAATAATGTTGTAGGACAAACTCTGTGAAAGTTAGAGAAAACTCAGGTTTGGGAAAGAATAAACTACTATGGCCTTGGTCCAGATTTCTCTAGGAAACATGCATTGCTAAAATTCTGAGGGGAAATAAATTTAAAATTTTTACAATGCTTACATATTTTCATTGTGCTTTTGGGAAACTGCCCCAGACTATGTATTTAATGATTACATTTATGTAATTTGAGTAACTGAAGAAGATAAATTTGGTACGTCTTGGTGAATTAATGTAGATGTAAGTCCTGTCACCATATATAAAAACTCAAGAAAGATGTAACTAATAAATAGTCTGTAAAATATAGTGAGAAAAATACAAGATGGAATGAAAAATGTAATTAATGTTAACTTCATGTCTACAGTCCGGGGAAAAATATAATCCTCCTTAAGAATTGAGCAATGTATCTATAAAAGATTCAGTCCTGAAGCCTTGAATTAGAAGAAACTTGGCATCTGTGCCAGCATCTGCTGAATCAAAGTTCACACTGAAATGAGGTTTCCCTCTTTCAAATTTTCAGTTTTCTTTGTTTCTTTCAGCCCTCCTTTTCCCTGCACCCATCACCACACAGCCTCTTTTTTCCTTATTTATTGTCAGAATGTAGAAAAGGTCTTTAAGCATTTTTCCCAGCCCCATCTGAGGAAAAACATCAAACTCAGTGAGATGCAAATAAAAATGCCATCTGTTTTCACATGTTTTAAAGTGCCTAACTTTTTTGTTTATAATATTTTAAGTAACTTAATTTTAAAACCTCAGGCTTTAAATTATATCTTCATTATGCCATGAAAACAGGCAAAGGAGCAAAGGATGAAGAAAACAGGGTTTTAAATGAGCATTTTCTTTTTCCCTGATAAGCTTTAACAGAAGTAGCTGCAGGAGTGAAATAGTTAATTAGCTGTATGATATTTAACCCTTTGGATGCCAACTTTAATCTACATTTTTAAAAGGAATCAACGTGTTTTATGCAATTGCCCTACTTGCCTCCCAAGTAAAGCTTTTGGGATAAGTGCATTCTCCTCTCCTCAGCTGACTCCCAAAATGAAAGCTCTGTGCTCTACTTTTGCCTGTGTTTTGCTACTAGTTACATTTCCGTCCCAGAAGAACAACTGAGAGAAGTTATGACCACTGAGTCACTGGCACTCCTGTCCCCAAAAATGCAATCTTTGTGAGGAAATAAATCACTGAGCTACTGCTTGCAGGCACAACTAGGCACCCTGATAGATAAATAAATAAAGAAAAAATTACAAATGAACAAACAAACAACAACAACAAAAAAAAACACCCAAAGATTCGTGGTTTGTGTCTGCAACATTCCCTGAATTCCAATCTTGAGATATGTATCTGTAAGTGTATAAAACTAGGCTGTACAATAATCACATTCCATGGAGAGGACATACAGGTGAAGAAAATGAGTATCAGCCACTGTTCCAGTCCCTTTATCCCAGGCTTCTTGTTGGCCAAATTAACCCCCAGTATCACATGTAAGTCTAGTTCTAGAGAGTTAGAGCAAAACCACAATGGGAGGTGCTACTCAGGCTGTCCCATGTCCTTGGGATCCCTGTCCCAATGGGCACACATTTCTTCATGCTGTGGAGGTCCCCAGAGAGTTGTTTTTTTAGCACCATGTGCAGCCTGCTAACACACAAAGGCTGAAGAAAAGACTGAAGGAATTGATCTGGTTTGAGTGTACATCACTCAGGCTCCCATCTGATTTCTTTAGGAGAAGGAAACTGCAGGAGCCTCGAGGCAGAGCAGGGCTGGGGCACAAAGAAGGAAGTGGCAATGACAAGCAGCCACAAGCCTCCCCAGGTGCCATCTCCTTGCAGAGATGCTGCAGCTGCATGAGCCACAGGCAGGTCTCAGAGCTCCAGCCACTGCTGCTGCGTGGGACTCTCATGGCAAAAAAAGAAAAGCCACCCACCCTTAGTTAAGAGGCATCCTGGTCATCTCCTGGGGCTATGCTTCCTGCTGCTGTGGGGTGCAACCTGCAGGGCTGCCTGTCGTGCAGAGACATAATTTGCTCTTCTTTCAAAGCAGAAGTGCCTTTGATCCACAGCCCGGGTTAAAATTCAACTTTGAAGGTTTTCTAAGTGCTGCTACATTTAAGACTTTCCCATAAATTAATTTCAAGACCCAACAATCATCTTAGAAAAAGGATTTCCAAGCTCCACAGCTGTGTTGCTGTGACCCTCTTTCACAGAAGCTTGGGTTCGAGTAGGATATCCTTTAACTCCCAATATAGCATCCCCCAACCTACATTTTACCTTGGGACACCTCAGGTAGGTCCCCAGATACAAGCTGAAAGTTATTTCCCTGGATAAATCCAGCCCCCTTGGAAGAAGTGGGGTTAGATGCGAACATGGATGACAGCCATGAGTTCCAGCACACAGCCTGGTGCCAGTGAGATGGGCTAATCCCAGTCCTCCATGAGCATCACATATAGCCCAGGGTTCTCCACAGATCTTTCACAGAACAAGGAATTAGCCAGTCGTATGAGAAATTTGATCCTTTGCACTACTTTGGAGTACTGCTTTTTGGGGTGTTTTTGGCAGCCTGTTTGGTTGAAGACATTCTAAAACCAGATTAGGCTGCCTGATTTTGTTGCTGTGCTAGCACTGCATATCCTGGTTGGCTGAAAACTCTTATGTTAATGGCAATCACTGGGAAGCAACCTGCCAACTTAGAATAAGGTCATTGCAATTTACACCCAATAAAGAAAAAAATGTATTAAAATACATTCCCAGGAAAACACATCATTAAATGGATGGCACAAAAGATAATTCAAGGGTTGCATAACCTTAATATCTAGCCAAGTATATATGCACTAAAAAATATTTGCTGATCACCTAAGGAACTGTTCAGTAATTTTTGCAGCTTTTTAAAGCATGTTACTGTTATCTGTTAGTCCTCTGTAAACACCATTTGCAGCACCGTACACACATCAGTGACTTGGGCTGAGCAAAAGATCACCGCTGCTCCAAAATATTTCATTTAGTACTTTATGTGTTTCAACACTAGCACAACTAATTTTCACTTCACTCAGACAGGAGCTGTGACTCATATTAATATGCTGATTTCTTCCCCATTGCCACATTTCATAAATAATCTCTGATCATGTTATCTTTCTCTGTCTTCTATGTCCATTTAGCCTCTTCCTTCCACTCATTTCATATAAGCACGTAGGAAAATAGGTTTGGTGGTTTCGGGTTTCGATTTTTTGGCGTTGTTTTTTGGGTTTGTGGGAGGTGTTTGTTTGTTTGTTTTGTTTTGTTTTTTGGTTGGTTGTGTTTTTCCAGAAGATAAATGCATTTTACTGTTTTTCATTTTCATGCTACTTGTTTGTCTTTTTTTACTACCCTGGTTCCTTTTACATCTTTAACCATTTGTCTTCCAAAACCCATATCCATCTGCCCATCATGCTGCCTCTCTGAGGCTACCTTATTTCTGAAATAGTTTGTGATGTTCTATTTGTTTCACATTATAGCTAATTCTCCTGATTCTATATAGACAAAGAGGGATTTGTTAAATTAGTATTTAACCAGGCCAGAAATTACTGAGATTGTCTAACCTAACTCTGTGAACAGTACTGGCCACAGGACTGAATTAGCATCCCTCTCAACTGGAGAAGACCTCTAGAAACACATATGAACTTGATTTAAATGATTCCATTGATCTGGCACAATCCGTGATAAACTGTTCCAGAGTTTAATTAACATCTCTATTAAAAATGTGTGCTTTATTGGTAGTTTATATTTATCTGCTTCATTTTGCACCAACTGGAGGCTATTAAAGCCTAGTTTGTTTTAGAGTTCAAAAAGCCTTTTCACAGTGAATTTCTGGTTTTGATATAGGTACTTAAGCATTCATTGAGTCTCACCCCAAGGCAAGTTTTTGAGGACTCTGGTCATTACTACAGCCCTTCACCTTCTTCACATGTAGACACAAGACCACTGGACTATGTTTTTTCTCTAAGTTCTCTGACCATCTAAAGCCACAAACAGTATTTCAGGTTGAATTTTCAGTCTATATTCTATTTGCACATCCAAAGGAAGAAAGTTTATTTTTCAAGAAAGCATCGTGTTCTGATGACAATTTTCTTGAAAATTTCCTGTACAGGAGGCTGAGACAGGGAGACAAACATCACAGCCCACATCTATCAGGACACCATTTCTGAATTAAAGTGTTACTACTAGTAGCATCAAGCTGTTCTTACTAATGGCAGGTAATGTACTCTCAAACACTGACACACAGATGATCCTGCATTTAAAATCCATCTTTTTCATAATTTACTTCTTACCCAAGCATCTCGGTATCAGAACAAAGTTTCATATAAGAGCACTGAGAATCATTTTACATTATCTTTCACACAGATCATCTTGACAGGAATATTAAAATATGTACGTATGCTTCAGTATTTAAAGAGAATCTTTTGATTTTAAATGTTTTTCCTTCCCTCAAAAGATCCTGAAGTGACTTTTGCATATTCTGAGTCCATTACAGATATTTTATCACCATATGTCTTCATCTACTAAGATAATCACGGGTGGAAAATAAATCACATTTTTCTACAGCTTCTTGGAGCTTTGAGAAACTTTGACATTTGAAATATATCAAAACTGTCTTTAAACAGTATATCATAGGTTTCTGAACTGAAAAATATCAGTTGCTCGTAATGTGCTCTGTAGAATATTTTAAATTTTTTTCTTTCATAGCTGTACATCAAAGCAATATTAAATTTAGAAACAAGAACATAAATATCCCCAGCAGTAACTTTCTGCTACTTCCATGAATTGTAAACATTTTAGACAGGAACAAGTTAAGACAAACTAATCACAGATCCTCAAAGTCTGCTGAAATCACCAACAGAACTACTCCCAGCTTCAATGTCTATGAATCAGTCCCTTAATACTAGGACTGGAATGCTTCATTCACAGGTTTTGAAAAAAAAATAAATTATTGAAAAAAATAATTCACTGTTGTAAAAATAGCTAGTTTTCCTGATGATCAAAAGATGTTAGTTTTTAAAAATAAATAAATAAACCAAAACAAAACGCAAAAGAGAACAGCTGAGCTTGAGAAATAGAAAATATGGATACTCTTCTTAGAGAGTGCAGACTCCCTAACCCACAGATCAGAACTGACTCTACCAGTAAATCTCTACTAGTAAATCTCTACTGCTCACCTTAATACACTAAACTTTTTTTTATATAACTCCTGCCATATGTGCACATGCTTAAAATCCTTCACTGAGGTGGAAGAGAATTTGTTAATATTTCTGGAGCTATGTGATGCCGATATAATATAAATTCTACATCCTGAAGCATTCTGTTGAATTGAGCAATGTCCCTTCTGATTGCCCCTGTAGGACTGAGTCACCTCTACCAGGAGATGTCCACGTGTGAGTGTTTGTAGGAGACAAGGTTGTTATACAGAGCTGTAGCAGTTTGGGTTTGAAAGTCTGTGCAGTTTTAGCCAGTAAGACAACCTTCCTAGAAGGCCTCAAGCATGATGTGCAGCTTGTTTTGGAGTCTTAGTGTGGTCTGCAGAAAGATGGGTATGGATTTTTTTCAGGAAAAATCTCATTTTGCAGTATATGAGGGAAAATTTGCCAGAAGTCTATGACTTCAAGGAGCCTTCAAATTTTTAAAAGTTTCAAGCATTTTCAAGTTTTAGTCTGATGATGAAGCATCCATTCTATAATCCTGCTTCTGTGCTATCTGATAGTGAGTTGTTTTTGTTTCATCTTTCAGTCTACATTTCATCTTTATTGCACTGTGGGCTTGCATTTTTAAGTTTAAACAAGCCTGGCACAGGGCAGATCCCATCTCTCAACTCTATTATTTCTGGCTTTCTCTGTGACCTCAGGAAGGTAATTCTATTTCCTTACAACTATCCAAATAGACTCACATACTTTCTCAAACTTTAGGGCCAGAAACATTTTAAAACTAGGGCTGGGAGCTTCTCTGGAAATTACCAACTTATTCTGGAATAATTACTTCAGTAAATTCCAGTATCTTCACAAGTGTGGGCACACCCTCAAAATGGAGACAACAATTCTTCAGTAAGGGGTGAATTCCACGACAAATCCTCTCCATAAATTATTGCCTCAGCAAGGACATAACAATTCTTCTACATCAGCACATCTGGTCTTGTTTTTAGTATCTGCCAAAAGATTTCAAATGGATATTTTTGATGTGAGGTGATTTTTTTCTTCTTTGTTGTTGTTATGATAAAAGATCTGACCCATTCCTTTTTAAAAGTATTTGAGAATCTTCACCTAGAAGGGTTCACCAATTCAAGACATTATTATCATAACTACTCTTGTATTAATTGGAAATTTTATTTGCTGTTTTTGTGACAGTAAGAACAAACCAGGTCTCTTTGCTATTTTTGCATAAATAGCATGCCCTTGTTCTAGAGTAATTATTTTATTTTTCAGTACCTCTATTACTTTGGAAATGGTTTATCTGTCTTTTGTATAACTGGTTACATTCCACACCAAGTATGCTAACCTATCATAGCATTAATTTCTGGACTCCTTTTATGTTTTTCTAAGCCTTTCCAATTTTTTTCTTTCTGGAATTGTCATAAACATATTTGAACATAACAATGTGACAAGTATGCAGTGAAATAAAATGATAGCAAAATGTTGCCACATGGTATCTGTCTGCAGGCATGAACATATCTGTATGTGCACATGTATTTGCCAGTGTAAACACTGGCAATTATGAAATTTCCCCACCTCAAAGTCATGAACATTCGTTTTAAGGAAATTGCGTACACAATGTCTCAAGAACAATTTTCTTTGATCAAAACTGATATTTCAGTCAACCACTGAACCAAATGAAAATCATTTACACAGAGGACAGCTTAGAGCAGTGAAAAAAGTGAAAAGTGGTGTTACTAAATTATGGTCAGAAGGAAGAAGTGTCAGTAGTGCATTTAAAGAAGACAGGGTGAGATAGTTTTGAATTTCTTTACCTAAAAGTATTTTAGAGACTTGCTATTAGGGTGCCCATTCTTCTCCTGCAAGCATGTAAAAATCTTCACAGGAGCAAAGGCCAAATGTCACATACTATATATGCTGAGATCTGAAGAAAACAGGAAACTCCAGGCATGTTTCAGAGGGTGAAGGTGATAGTAGTGCAGTGGGAACTCATCTATCCTGCCATAACCTGGGGAATTGAGGAGCATGGAGCTTGGTGTTACATTTCCTGCTGATGTTGGGCCCCCCCACCTCCTGCTTGTTCACCTCCTCCTGCAGCCAGAAGCTACAGCACTGCAGCCTTATGCCAATGCCTTATCATGAGAACTGCATCTGAATTACTTGCAAGTCCCAGCTG
The DNA here is from genome assembly GCF_021018805.1 of Prinia subflava. Lineage (NCBI taxonomy): Eukaryota > Metazoa > Chordata > Aves > Passeriformes > Cisticolidae > Prinia > Prinia subflava. Next base: position 36,348,352 of record NC_086249.1, read on the forward strand.
AAAGGCTACAAGCTTCCTCACCCCAGGCTATGAGATATATGGAAGTGCTTAAACAAAGCTGATCTCAACAGCCAGAGTAATTTTTGGGCCTGATCCTTTTGGCCTTCGTGCAGCTCCAGGGAGCTGAGTAGTCATAAAGCACAAGCAGTATAATGCCTTTTGTATATCTTATCCAGTTTTACCACTTAAAGCAGTAGAATTAAAAAGCAATCAGCCAAAAAGTAGTTCTTAATCACTACTCCTTGGTAGGGTGGGAAAGGGCAAGAGGAATGAAACCACTATGAATATCTAGTCAGCCAAGATCTCGTTAAGTGAGTATGATCCTCTGCAATGCTTAAGCTACTGGCCCACCTCAGTGCCTCCAGGGAACTCCTCACATGTAGCCCTCATCACTCCACCCCCAAATTACTCCCTCCCTCCTCTGGAAAAAAAGACATTTGAGGGTGTGTCTGCCACTAACTCCTCTCTCAGGCACCCCCAGGAGAACCTGTCACAGGTGGCAGAAGGCAGGGCTTGCACAGCAAAAGTCAGCACCAAGAATCAGGCAGGGCTTCCTCCACAGGCCAAGATGCATTCCCCAAAAAAGATGAGGTAGAGCTGCAGGTCGTTCTTCTTTGCTGGGATGTCCTCCGAGGGCAGACTGTCCACCAGGCTGCAGACTGATGTGTGAGATGGAGATAACCCGTCTTGCTCACAGATAGCTTCTGCGGGCCCCAACAGCAGCACAGGATGACAGCACAGTGCTAAGTCCAGGATAATTCGTTCTTCACCATGCTGGTCATTCAAAATGCTTCTCACCCTGGAGTTATCCACACATTATCTGCAGTTACCTTAGGTGAGGACTCTCGACTGGACCCTGGAATAAACACAAGTGGTAGGGACTGACATCATTCCCAATGAGCCAAGGAGGATATGGGATATCTGCGCAGTTTGAGCGGCAGTCTCTGGGCTTACAGAATGGCAAATAAAGTATTATTTCCCCTAGAAGACCTTTACAGGAGATTTTCATACATACTTCCTAACCGAGAGTATATCACATAAGTTTTACCATGGGAAGGGGAAACCCAAGGCATTCTGATAACCCAGAAAAACCTGTTTAAAACTTCTGATGCTTATGGCATCTGCATATAAAATATTCTTAAAAGGTGGGTGTATGCATGGAACAACTACATCAGATTATACACACTTCTACCTCCTACAAAATTACATATGTAAAAGAAGGAAGCTACATGTAAAAGAGAGAATTACAATTGTCTGAATCAAGATAGACACAGGTTTCAGGAAATGATTTTGGCACGAGTCTTGGAATACTAAATTGAAATATAATGATAAAGCATAGAACCATGACACATCTTCAGTTTAGATAAGGCTGCACAGCATAAAACTGTAGAACACTGTTTTTATGCCACAGCAGGTGGCTACAGATTCCTGCCAGACAAATGACAGCTAAGAGACAGCAGAACTTACAGAACATAAATCACACCAACCAATTGTAATATTCAGAAATTCTAACTAGTAAGAGCTCGAGTTACTCTATGGGTGGGCAGAATGAAACAGACTTTGAAATCCATCAGGAAGTACAAGACTTAAAATATGGGAACAGGGCTGACTTTTCATACTAATTGGAGAGCCCTCTAATTCTGCTCACAGTATCTTCTATCTTGCCCTCCTACTGAAAGGAGCAGCTCCTTACTGGGAAGCATGGGAAAACGTGCTTAGCACACTGTATACATGACCCTTTGAAGTTAAAATTTACATTAGCAAGTCTTCAGTTTAAAGCTGATAAATAAAAATGTTTCTTTCTGGTAAAGTGAATAGTCCTATTTATTTCAATCAGCAGATGTGGTGAGCAAAAAAAAAAACAAGAAGTCCCTGTTTTCCGCCTTTTGTTACTTAAATACTTTCTAATGTCCTAAGTAATTAAATTTAAAATTTACGTATTTTATTTTCCAACATCTGTGTTTCTTGTTCAGTGATAACGTTTTGTCACCCATGTCATAAATATAAGCGTCTTTATTTTGTTTTGCTGTTGGTCTATGTCCCTCACCCATGAAGAGAAGCTTATAAGCCAAATAAGAATTTAATGCATTTTTAATAATTTTAATACATTTTCTGGAGAAAGAGAAAGGAAATACAAAATTAAATGGAGGGATCATGATTAACTCACAGTTTACAACATACTGTATGTTTTGTTTGAGCAAGCATATTTTTACAAAAGAAGGCCCAGACATAATCCCTGCGTTTAATGAAAATATGGAGAGATTCTACCTTAGACAGAACCTACTTCTTCATCTATGGACTATAAAACTGTTAGGATGTCAAGCACAGGTCAGCTTGTGGCTTTCAGGAATTTTTGTGAGGCTTTTATGTGCTCGGATATTTTCCGCTATGATCTGTTACAGGAGTATGTGTCTTATTTTGCAGCATCTTTTGAGGCTTTGGGCTGCGCCACCTCGGTAGGACTTTGTATAACATCAGGGCATATGAAGAGCAATTCAATGAGAAAGGATGTCTCAGATGACAAAAAATTTGGGCTTGCTCTAGTTATCACCAGTTTTCACTCCCTGAATAATGAGAAGTCAGAGAAAGGAACTCTTTGAAGAACACTCAGAGGTCCTATCACTGTGAGGACAGTGGGAGACTTCACAGTGTGATTTATAAGAAATGTGGAAAAAATAAGACCTCCAGCAAAATCAAACAAGTCCAGACTTGTCAAAACTTGTATTTATTTTTGCAAGTATGAAATTTCCAAGTAAAAAGGTGGAAAAGGACAGTAGGGGAGATTTAAGGACTATTTTTTAAAGTTAATCATCCTTTATATAACTCCTTATGTCTCCACCTTCTATGCTATTTGTAAAAATACCAAAATCATTAGCATGCAAGGAGACTCCTTTGTTTCCTCTCTCTGTATTGTACTAAAAATAATTTCCAGATATCAGAAAAGGGATAGACTTCATAATAGTATCAATATACAATTCTTATGTATTTCCATACCTACTAGCTAATTTTGACAGTTGTCCATTTTTGGGGACTAAAGTATTAATTAAGCAGAACTGGCTATTTCCTTGATACAAAGCTGGGCAAGCTTTCAGTTCCCTGGCACAGCATAATTCAAGCAATGGGAAGTGGAGCTACAAATTCTGCACCAGTTAATCCTTAACCCAAAAGCTTTTTTACCACATCTTTTTCTGCAGTCTAACAGTTCTACTGTTAGACTACAGTAGGCTTCATTCTGTTCTGACCTTCTGCTGCTTATTTTAGAGTTTCTTCATTATTTCTATTGTAGTGGTCATCAAAACATACATCCTCCTGTGCATCCCCCATGTCCTTCATACTGACAAACATGTAAGATGCTTCTGATCCTTTCAGACAACTAACTTAAAGAAGTTAATTTTTCTATTCTGTTTACCATGAAAGAAGGATCTAATAGTCCCACTTCCCCTACCTGAAAGCATTCACAAAGGACCACATCTGTCAAAAATGTTTAAAAATCAAGCCAGACAATATTACAGATATTAGTCTAAATGTGATCTCAGCTGTAAACTTTATTGCCTTCTAGAATAGCTGTAGATAAAATGTTACTGTAACAGTTTTTAACGATTCTCAATGTCTCACAAAACATATTTTACAAAATTTGTACAAAGTAAATGATCAAGTTTTCCAAACTCAATGAAAGTTATTCAGTCTTCAGTCCATCCCACAACTTCAGTAAGTGACATTTAACCCATACAGTCAGAACAGACTGATTTATGTCTATTCTTCACAGCTGAGCTAAGGACTGACCTTCTTTCCTTTCATTCTTGTGTTGTCTCCAACATACAACAGCATACTTCACATGTAAAAAGAACTCCTTTGAGACAGATTAATCCCCATATTAGATTATTACTAATATATATATATGAAGCATGAAACAGATGAAATAGCAAACTAAAAAATACCTGTTCAGATTTATCCTTCTCTGACTAGGTAGGGAAGGAAAGTCATCCCCCATAAAGCATTTTTTGGGCTGAATTTAAAACCTCCAGAGGTATATCAACTAAGTATGTTGCTGAGCATCCACAGTTTGAAACAACAGGAATGGACAAGGTAATTTTTTTCATTTATATGGTGGGATGATATTGGCAATTGAGGATGATATATTGAATTTTCAAATAGTGATAGTTAGTTGTGAAAGAGTGGCTCTCACTCTTTTATAAAGACACAATTAGCACAGATGTAGGAAAATTTCATTATGCCTGAATATCAGATATAAAACAATCCTTTCAAGAAATATTCAGCTTTGACAAAGCACAGAATAATTTCACATTTGTTTGTAGTAGATATTGTTTTTAATCATGAGGATGCAAAGATGTCGTTCACCAGCACCCCATTCTGCTTAAGAGTGCTGACAAAGCCCTTCTAGTGCACATTGCCATCTAGGAGCTCCAGCTGTCTGTTTCACTTTTTGAAGGAAGGGATCCCTTCAAGGGGGATCTAAACCAAGTCTCTGCCACTTTTGTGCCGAGTCTAGAATTTTGATCACCCCTTTTTATGCATAATTTAAATCAAGTGAAAGAAACTGTGTCAGGGGAGGTTTAGGTTGGGTGTTAGGAAAAGGTTCTTCACCCAGAGGGTGTTTGGGCACTAGAACAGGCTCCCTGGGAAAGTGGTGACAGGGAAGGTCTTGAACACTGGCAGAGTTCAAGAACATTGGCTTGCACAATGTTCTCAGGCCCATGACGTAGCTCTTGGGCTGTCCTGTGCAGAGCCAGGAGTTGGACTCAATGATCCCTTCCAACTCAGGATGTTCTATGATTCTGTACTTCTAAGAGGTAGGTCTAGACAAAAGCCCCTAATGTGCTGTTCCTGCTGTCTCCATTGGGAGAACATAAGCAGTTAGCTGAGACTGGTGTGGTGACCTCTAGCAGGTGGATCTCAAGATCTTTGTGAGCTCATCTGTGTGGTTTTCAGTGCTACCTCTCTTCTCTCGCACCCAGTGAGTCTTCATCCTTTACCAACTTGCTGCATGTTGTTTACATACCAGATTTCCTGGGGGTTGTTATCTTTGTTCTCCATGCCAGAAGAGGCAGGGGAAAAAAGAACCTTCGGCTATTTTTGCTGCCCTCCTTTCTAGAACTCCTTGGTCATGAAATATTTAAACTTTCTCCCACAAGATATCAAACAACATTATCATTATCTTTAATTACAAACTAACCTGATATATTTCTATAATTAAAGGGAAGTAAAAAACATGTAGAGTTTAACTGTGAGCTTCCGTGGAAGGCAGTGGTTAAGTTAAATCACTAATTGGAAATACAAAATACTATTCACAACAGATGAAGGTGAAATGGACACAACGACAGACAAATGTGAATCATATCTACAGTACCTTCTATTTCAACATAAATTTCTGTATGGTTTCAGCATGACGAGAAAGAGCTTATCTCTAAAATGTAGTTGGGGCAACCGTACCATGACACTAAAATACAGCTTTGAACAGAACTACATTTCTTGTGAAATAGGGATGAAAATTACTGTTGGCACATCCTTAATTATAAGGTAGCTATCAAAGCCTTTTAAACCAGAGAGATTACCCGTTACCAAAATGTAAAGCTTACACTCTCCTCCTTCTATACAGTCTTCCAATGCTCATCTTTTCAAAGTTTGTATGCTGAGGAAGAAACACATGAAAGCTGTGGATATCAAAATGGCAAGACACACATAGCATTGACATGATTTTCAAAGGATTAAAGATCCAGTAAGTAGTACAATTATTTATACTGCTATTATACTGATTCTGTCAATATGAATTCTACTGATTCTGTGACGTGCTGCTCCCTACATCAAGGAATCATGGAGCACATGGTGTGCTGCACACTGCCTTTCCCACAGGATGGCAGGCAGCACCTGCTCCCTGGCTCAGAGCGGATCCCTGCCCCACCAGAGAGCCCAGGCCAAAGGCAGCCAGTGCCCACTGACCAGCGACCCAGGGGCAGCCCCTCTCCGTGCAGGCAGGGCTCCAGGGAGCCTGCACAGACAAAGGGCTTTCTGCTGAGCAGGATATGCAGGCAAGCTGCTGTTCAGCACAGGAGTCAACACCCCCACAAAACCTTTGTGTGATCTGGGCCAGGCAACACTGAGCTTTGGCTAGGCTGAACCAGCAGGGCTGAAGGAAGAGCAGATGTGCAGAGCTAATCTACACAGTGTGTTGGTACAGCCCCAGACTGCTGGCAATAAAGTCACTTTCTCATAGCTGGGTAAAAGATAAGCTTTTAACAGTGTGAAAACGTTGTAGTGAATCACAGTGCCAATAACACACACAAATATATTTATGGCACTAAGGATCCTAAAAGGTTCTTACATCAGAACATTTCATGTTATGTTGCAGAAGATAAGGTCTTTATTATGGCACTTGCTATTTGTAATATTGTAAGTCTCTGAGTTACTGTAACATTATGTAAGGTCCTATACTTTTCAAGGTTGCTCTGCTGCAAGTCTTGCATGAAAATGTAGCACTAATCTGTAAATCTCTGTGCATTTTCATAAATACCACAGCAAACCTCTTAATTGCAGATTATCATCTTAATGCAAATTTCAACACATCTTCAAATGTGTTCACCTGCCACTCTGCCCACTGACCTTCTCTGTGCTAGAGATAATTTTCCAGTGATTTAGGATTTCCACTAGCTTTCATTCCTAAAGTGATGTGTGGGCTACCATCAAGAAAAGACAGCTTTCATGAAGCTACACTCTCTCTGTAATGGGGTTTGGCCTGTGTCTGCACACTCTTATCAACATAATGAGTCTAGGAAATAAGTGTATTTGAAATCACTCAACAATGCCTCAAATGACTAGTGTTCGATACATCCAGGCAGCAGTGGTGTTCTGAGGGTTCCTGAAGCTGTGGCTGTCATCAAGTATATCCTGAACCCACTGCTGGCTAAAGATTTTCCTGGCAGCATAAATAGCATGAACAGTACTGGGCACTCCACCATTCAGACAGGTTTACAGAACAAAAGCCTCTTGTTTTCAATCAGCCATAATTCTAGCACTACCAAGCACCAAGTCTCTGAGTAATTAGATCTTCTGCCAGGTACAGCATACAGCTTTGTGATGCAGGGCACTAGAATCAGGTTGGGGTCTCTGAATGAACAATGAGCAGTTCTCCTGTTGGGACATTTATTGGGGAGGTAGTAAGATCCCCACTTGTCCCTTAGATATGTTTGTCTCAGAGATATCAGATGTCCCATCATTGCCTCCTTACCAGTGTTTGTTCATTCTTGTTTCTGGGGCTGATGAAGATGTATAAAATGAAATAATACTTATCCTTTGAGTTATTTATGTATCTTTACCCAGTAGAGATAGGAAGGGAAATAAAGAGCACACATATCAAATGGATTGTTCTAGCTGTTCCCTTGTCCCTGTAAGGTGCTTGTTCATCAACACTGCTCATGCAGGTTGGATAAATCACAGGACTAATTGCTTCACAAATGCCCAGCAACTCAAATTTTCTTTCTCCAACCAGAATATCTCCAGACAGCACTTGACAGAAGTGCTTGCTGCTCAGCATGACTGGACTGATGGCAGCCTACACGTAGCCTGACAGCACGGTATCAGCCAACCTCCTTCTGATCACTGTCTATCTTAGAAGATGACACAGCTATTAAAATCAGCACCTGGTGTCAATATAATGCCAAGTTCATAGGCAAATCTGGTTTTTCTCCCACCAGCCCCCCACTGAATCCTCCAGAGGGGAAGCCAAAGCTCTTGATATTGGTGGCCTTTCTGCCTCCTACAGAAGGTGCTGCTCTTTGGCTGTGGCTGTAACTCAGGTAACAGAGTGAAGTAAGACTGGGCATTGCCTTATGTGCTTTATTAAATTTAAGTTGTTGGCATGTTACAAACACTTTCCAGAATGTGAAAGGGAAGATCAAACAAGTTCTTCCATTAGACTCTCTGTAAAGAAATTTGAACACTGGCACAATTTTGTCTGGCACAAAAGATACCTCTGTAGGAAGCCCAGTGCCTAAGCAAGGCTGGAGAAGTCAGTGTAGCTGCAGTTTACCAGCATGCGAGTGCAGCATAGCTGTACAGAACAGGAACATACAGCTGATTTGAATGATTTATTTTTCCCTTATCTGAACAAATGGTGTACTGGGGACAGACATACAGAAGCTGGTGAAATAACAAGTTTTATTCACTTTAAGTTAGCAAATACAGCAAAGATCAGGAAACAAGAGCAAACTATTCTCAGAAATCCTTTCATACACGTTTTTCCTGTAGTAGTGATGAGTGATACTTTCATACCAGTACAAAATAAGTATCATGAAGTCATAAGTGTTTTAGTCTTACCACAATCTTTTGCAGAAGCAGCCAGTGCCATTCCAGAACTGTCACTTTTGTAACATGGATGATACAGAATGTCTTCTTCTGAAATACTATGTGCATTTTTGATCCCCACTACACAAAAAAATAAAAAGATGTGAACAGCTTGGAGAAGGGCCACAAAGATGATCAAAGGACTGGGAAATCTGCCATTTGAGGAAATACTGAGAGAACAGGGCTTGTTCAGCCTTGAGAAAAGAAGGCTTAGGGGAGACCTTATAATCATGTTCCAGCATTTAAAGCATGACTACAAAGGAAATGGAGACTGCCTTTTTACAAGGAGTGACATGGAAAAGATAAGAGGTAATGGGTACAAGTTACTCCTGGGGAGATTCCAATTGGACTCAAGAGGGACATTTTTCACAATGAGAAAAATTCGTCACTGGTATAACATCTCCAGGGAAGTGGTGGATTACCCAATGTAGGACAATTTTATGATTCGGCTGAACAGAGTGCTGGGCCACCTTGCCTAGGCCACGCTTTTGCCAAGAAAGGTTGGACCAGATGATCCTTGAGGTCCCTTCTAACCTGGTATTTTATGATTGACTCTATGATTGAAAATAACTTCTGACAGAGGTGCCACAAACCAGCAGACTGGTTTTCAGAGTCCTGAGGTCTCCTCTGTGTTCACCTCCCCTGTCTCACAGCACCCATTTTGTCATCCTCTTCCTCTTTTAGGACATACAGATTCTCTACTGGATACCCCAGTCTGTTCTGAGAAGAAGCAGGTGTTTCAAAAGACAGAGAAAAGGATGTGAAAACACAGAGAGTTTCAAGGCTTTGCTTCTTCTTCTACTAGAGAAGGGAGCCTCTGCAAGTAATACCTGTTCTGGCTTGCGGGAGAAAGGCAGGGACAGTGTAGGGCCAGATGCTGCAGGTTCAGGAGGAGCAGAATAAAAGATCTGTATTGTGATTGCTGCAAGCTCTTGCACTGACATAGCAGCAGCACCTAAAATTTCTGAAAACCCTTTCTACAGATGATGGTGACCTCAGTATATAACCCAGAGTTACCCTATAGATCTATTCCCATTCAGCAGCTTCTTGTAGACTGCATCTTCACACAGTTCCTGCTTACAAAAGGAGTGGGGCAGAGGGCTTAGTCTAGACATTTACTATGATCTTGTGGAACATGCAGGAACCAAATATCTTACAGATCATGGCTAGTTATTACTACTAACACTTCAAACAAAATCCCAAATGTTGGTACAGACCAAATTTTCCCTGTTTATTTCAGTATGAGAATTTGTGGGTATCAAATGAAACAAGTCCAGATTTATCAAATAAAAAAGAGGTCCAGAATAAACAAAAGAAGAAATTAGTTTCATCCAGCAAGAGGTTAAAGAGCAGAACAATGGGGGCATATTATCATGTTACTGATGGTTTGGCCATGCTATGAAGTTGAGTTCATTCCTTGATAATAGTGCATGTTTAATAAAAAAGTACATAGAATAGGTCAGAAGCTGGGTTATATCACATAAATAATGGATGCACATTTCTACAACTCAACGAGATGGAGCAAATATGTCACTCAAGAATAAATCAAGAAATAAAACACTTTGTCATGCAAGGCCATGTTCCACAGAATAAACAGGCTTCTAAGAAATTTTCTGTGGAAATTCAGTAAGGAATTTTAAAAAGCTACCCTCTCATCACTTAAACGTTACTTTGAAGATATTATTAGAACTCATGATTGCTTTTCTTGAGTCACCTTTGCTAAGTCTTTATAATCGCTTGTTTTTTCCATTGTTTTCAACTATTTTTTCATATCTCATTGCTTTTCAGAAGAGCACAAAGAGCTTTATGGTGAGGAAGAGTGCAAAAATGTGTCTAGGGAAAATATACTGAAACTTTGCAAATCATGAGCTAGGAAATGTGTGTTAAAGTAGATACAGAACTCCAGACTAAAAACAGATGAATGTCAGAAGAAGAACATCTGCTTTGAAAAAAAGTTGGCAGCAGATCAGCTGATCCTGATCTCTTTCTTAACCTCTGCTCTTTTGTTTATATTTTTCTTTACTTGTTTGTTATTTTTATGGCTGTAGCTAATATGGAAGATATCTTAAGGACAGTAGGATAAAGCTGTGAATACTTCATACATGAAATATAGTTTATCATCTATAACCAGGAAATGGGAAAAAAAGAAAAGGAGCAAATCTATCAAGTTTTTCAAAGTAGAATATGTGAAAAAAAAATGATGTATTGCAACTGGGACTGCAGACAATTGTTTAGGGATTAGATCTAGTTACTTTTTCTTCTGGGACATTGATTTTGTTCAGATGTCTTCTTAATGGTAGTGCTATTTATTAAAGCTGCCTATTTAAGAGTGGTGACAATATGTATATCTTCTTGTCTTTAATTTCTTCAAATAAACCTACTCTTCTCTGGGAGTTGAAATTCAGCCAAAAATTACACTAATGCTGCTTTACAAGTCAGTGACTATATCATCATCTGAGGACAGGTTCTTTATGTCTGAATACCCAAAAATAACAAGCAAGCAAGCTAGGCCTCAGTTCAGAAATATGCATTTATTTATGTCCTATTGACTGTCTCCTACTTAAAAATATGGATATAGAAGCACTTTGCTATATGGATATATGCATGGAATTAAATCTCAGCTCTCTCCCCCTTTTGACTTTTGAATATAAGTTTTTTAGTGACTAAGATTAGGCTCTTGACTGCAGAGGGAGTAAGTGCCCACAGTTTGCAGTCATTCCATAAGGAACTTGAACTGCTCAGCACAGAAACTTGGATTTTTGTGTGCAGTATGCATGCTTTGGAATATAGGATTTGATCTAGGCAGTACAGGATTTGATCTAGGCAGTACAGGATTTTTCATTTGAACTACCAAAGTGAACTCCCAGATGTCAAAGTAATGACAAACAAGGAAAACTAGAATTGTGTCATTAAGGTCTGTACTAATGTAATTCACAGGAAACTACAACTATTATTTGAGCATGTTGACTACTGCATTCCTACAGGTTCATGCTTTAACTAAATAGGTACTGAATCAAAGCTCTCATATAAAAGAGTATTTTAGAAAACAATTTCAAACAAAGCACTGACCAAAAAAAAACCAATTTCAAGTAAAACATTGACCAAAAAGAAGTCAGTAAACTTGTTCTTAGTTTGTCCTTGATCACTTGTGGGGAAAATAAAGTTTGGGAGAGAGGGCCAATTCTGCTTAAGATTGGCAGAAAAAACAGAAAAGGAAGGGATAAGTAGTAAAAGATCTGTGAAATAGACTGAAAATGCTTTATTTAAATGGGGAAAATTCTGAACTATGAAGTGAGAATAAAGGGAAAAACTGAACAAATGCTTGAAGTTAGAAGTGTGTTGATGTGATTGCAGTGTTTCTGTGATCAGACGTACATTTATAAACAACATTTTGTCTAAAATAAGAACACTCTTTTTAGTTGCAACTAACTTCATGATCTTTTAGAAATTATCTTGCTAGAGTTTCCTCAAGGGAATGCTTCTGAAACTCTGTGTTTTGATAACAACTAGGCAGGTGGCCAGCTATGATCTCTACTCCAGGTCACTGAATTGCACATCTCAAATTTGTTTCTCCCTTCCCTTTTTTCCCACTGAGCCTGATTTCATTGCATCTTCTATAAAGCAGTTAGAATTAGATTTGTAGTTTTGGGGGAGTTATATTGTTTTCTGCAAAACATGACATCTCATGGGTGAAAACTCAGCATGCTTTAAGAGTAAAGGTTGGATAATAAAGTGCTTTGAGGAATAGGGTGTGCTACAAGGTAGATAACTTTTCTTTAAAGTAGGATGAGAATACAGTGTTTAAAAAATATCCGCTGGCTTCTAAAATACAAATTACAAAATCATCAAACCTCCCATTTCCGCTACGAGAGCAATACTTCTAATCAACCTTCAGCAGCCACTGACACAACTCCACCAGCACTTCTGGAAAGAGTGCAAGATTATTAAACTTCGCAGGCTGGTGCAGAACTTCACCAACCCTAACAGGCAGAAAATCACAGTGGACCATTTCACTACAGGTGAAAAACTCTGTAGAAGAGGAAAGAAACTTTTGTGTTTTCATTAATGAAACAATAAAGAATGAAGACATGACAGAAGCTTCTTTCCTCATGTGTGTGAGGAGAGGTAAGGGCTATGAAACTTCAGTGCACAGTAAAGTGAGAAGGACACTATTGACCTAGGAATGCTTGCTATTCTTATTAATCTTCAAGAACACTTTCAATACAGAAACTTTTGAAATTTCAGGACCTGATTATCCTGATTATTTTGGTTTGTAATTCTGCAGAATTGCTTTGCATTATTTCAGGTATGGTATTATAAACAATTATTTTTATATTATTCTAAAGGGATAGGAGAACATACTGAGGGGAACTGGATGGCCATACAACATAAACTGACATGATTAATTTAATTTAACTTTAGCTAAAACTTACACAACTGAGAATCTAACACAGTGAGAAAAAGTAACTTGCCTCCAGTCATAGCCATGTAATAGAACCAGGAATAAAACCACAATTTCTGACTCCCAATCACAGGTAAATTAGGTATTACTTCCTACAGCATGCATCTACATTATCCTCGAGGACAACCTCAAAGCCAAATTCCCAACCTTCCACATTATCTACATGTGGCAATGCCTGTGAGGCTTCCCTGAGAGGGATCCACCTGGTGAGCCAAGAACTAAGAATCTCTATTTTGCTTAGATCTTAAGGTACTCATAAGGGAACAAGTCAAAACTGTCTCCTATGAAGACCCACGGGAGAAAAAAACCCACAGGCAAACTGCAATAAAAATTCAGGACCAAAGACAGGCAAAACAAAGCTGTTTTCTCCACCCAAGTCATGAGGTCAGAAACCTGCTATTGCAGAATACATAAATGGCAGAGAGAATTTTTCTCCCTGAAAGTCAAAAACTAATGGAACTACATCCAAAGCTAGTACTAACTAGGGTGAGCTGCACTGCAATTGACTGTGTAGAGTGTTGCAGATTAGGGTGAGTCTGATGACAAACTAGGTGATAACAGCAAGCCAGTTTTTCAGGAAATGCTAAAGGGTCTTGATTTTTCTGCCTAAAGGTGCTGTATCTGAAGTTCTTAAATATTATGACTCTTAAGGGGCTTGCAAGTGCTGAAGGAGGAAGTGGGAGTAGGTATCAGCAACACCTGGAGTAACAACACCCATGTGATACAGCAGAAACAGGATGTTAGCTTTTATCGGGATGGCAATGTAGATAAAGCAGGGGGTTGGATTTGGGTATTCTAAAACACCTCTCCTAACCAGAGGACTGGCTTGCCTCATGGAACAGTATCCCCCTAATGCTTTAGGAGGGTGATGATCAGAAACTCTGACATCAGCTGGGACCAGGACAGATAAACGTTGCTTCAGAGATAGTGCTGATCTGCCATAAAAGGTTCTGAAAATGGTCTTCCACCTCTATAAATCATCATTTCACCACTTATCATCAGGAGACAGCAGCCACAGTAGATGTGTACAATGAAAGCTTGTACCTGCATCAGTGCTGTTTGTGTGATATTTGTAATAGGATATCCACCATGTATGCCCCACTTAGAAAGGCTTTAGTTATATTTAAGTAATATCTCCAGAAAGTTCTTATTTCTATAAACTGACTGTCTTTTATGGCTTTGACCCTATTAAGCACTGGCTATGAATAGCAGCCCTGGATCTTGTTCTGTTCCCCTAAAAATTCTTAAAGAGGAATCTAAGAGCCTGAGATCCTCATGTGGTAAAAAGAGAAGGATAAACCCACTAAATGTTTCTCAAGGAAGATTCTGTCTAAATTTAGAAAAAATTAAGCAATTAATTAGGAAGAGAGCATCTCCCTCTGCAGGACTTCAGGGACTCCTCTCTGGTTTTGCACAGGAATCACAAATGCTTCTTCCAGAAAAGCTTTTTAGCTAACTAGAGAGTGAGTAAGTAAAACCTCCAGTTTCAGGAATTTCTGTTCCTATCCCAGTAATTTCAGTGGTTAGAATCAAGCATCTAGAGAGGAACCTAATGGATTTCAGACCGCTTGTGCTTGAATACCTTGACAGGCTAGTGATTACAAGAGAAAGCATGAGCTAATGATCAAAAAGTAAAAGAGAAGTGTCATCTTAGATAGGCTCTGTTTCTGGCTCTGGTCTGTTCTGTGCTTTATACAAATCACAATCTTATCCTCATTTTATGTAAGGAGAAAAATATCATTATCAGCTTTTGGAAAAATATTGAACTATAGAGACAACTGTTGTTATTATTATGCACATCTGGCCAAATTTTGAGGAGCCATAGAATAGGGAATAGCAGATAGTTCAGGCTGAGAGGCTCCACAGTGAAAAGTAGTGCAAAATGCATGCAAAATGCAATGCTTACGCTTTAGAAGGTTAAATTGGCAATAATTAACCTTAATTCTCTTTTTCATGTGTATGAAAGAAAGATCAAAGACCTCTAATAAACCATCAGGACTTGCTTTTGCGTAGACTCCAGAGAAATAAGAGGTGTTTTCTGTGAAGAGCATTGTTCTTAAAGCACCATTGATATTAAAGGGGTTATTTTAGTTCTGCACAGTCCACCCCAAATTTTATTTCAATATAGACATTTCCAGTTTTACCACAAAAGCTACAAATAGAGTTGTATCAAAAAACTTTCCAGTAATAGAGGGTTGTATGTCAGAGGAACGCAAATTAATGTTGAAAGAGAAGTAAGCAGCCTGGATCTTTTTATTTTATTTATAATAGATGGAAGTGGAAATTAGAGAAAGAGAGAAGGATATGGTTGGTTCATGTTTTTTTCCAGTGGTGTATACCTATAAGTCAGATTCATTACCTGCACCATACTCCGTTGTACGTGCATCATCTCTTCTCCATCTCAGTTACCAGACCATCCCTCAAACGCCTGCCTGGATCGATCACCCAAACCAATATTTAAACTCCGTCCAGCTAGCAACAAAATTACATTCTGCAGCACCCTTTGTAAGGTTCTCGAGTCTTTCTGGAGGTGTTTCTTGCCCTCTGCGGGAAGCACGGTGCTCCTTGGCGGCCCGGTGCTGCCCACAGTGCCCCGTCCGGCCAGCAGAAGGCTCCCTATGCCGCCGGCTGCGGCGGGAGCATCATCCCGAGCGGCCGGGCCGCGCCAGGCGCGGAGCGGGGCAGCGCCGGCAGCGAGGAGGCTGCAGCGCACTCACACACCGGGAGCGCAGCGAGGATGGCCACAGACAGCCCATCGCCGCTCGGCTACCCAGCACCCATTGTCCGCTCATTGCCTGCTTTTGTTTTAATGCTCAAGGCGGCTCTGTCTTGCATATTACCTCTTTTGACTTTTGCCTTTTAAATGAATTCCCGGTTACTCGGTGCGCAAATACTTGCCTGCGTCTATCGGTTGACAGGCTCGTATCACTTTCATCTGCACATGTGGTGTGCCCAAAGTATGGGGTATGCGTGCATGGGAACTTCAGTGACTTCTTCGACATGGCTGATTATCCTAAAATCCATCCTGCCTGATATTTGTGTGTTTTGCTAACAGCTGAAGTACAGAGAGCTAAATTAATCTCCGTGCCAAAAGCTAACTTAGCCTCAGATCACAGAATATGAAATCAGTAGTACATTTCTTCTGCCTTTCCTCTGCACTGCAGGAGTGAAAGTCAGAGCAGCCTTGAGGATTCCCCTGCTGGCCAGGGCTGCACAGGAGCCTCCAGCAATCCTCGGGACTGTGACCTGCGGCAGCACAGAGTGTCCGTATCCTTTCATGCCCCCAAAAGCCTTCCTCTGCGGAAGCACAGCGGTGACCACTTTGAATCTGCCCTAGCTAAAAAATGCCTTTACACTGAAAAACACTTCTGTGAGTTACTTATGGCAGCTTTACAGCTCGTTTACGTGAAGGAATCATGAGCCACAGATGAATCAGACTCAAATAAAATGATTTACAAAAGGCCACACAGTAAGCAGCAGGGAGGACGTGAGCCAGGGATTAAGAGCATGCCCTATTGTGCTTGGCTTTGCCAGTGCAAAAATCCAATGCCAGTGTGCAAAATACACCATTTTCTCTGCTCTAAATCTCGACAAAGAGACAAACAAAACTAGTTTTCTCTCATGTCTTACAGCAGCCTAGCAAACCAAACTTCACATCTGACTTTCAGAACTTTTTGGAAAATTGTAACTTCCTTTTGCAGACAAAATTATAAAGCATCATTTAAAGAAAGCTTTATGCCTACACGATTCTCCCATCTCGGAAGGAAAGTTAAATGTAGTGAAGACTTTGAAGTGAGCCCTGGGTTTGTTACAATGGACTAACCTGATTAGAAATCATGCAAACTCTTGCTGCTCTTTAGCTGCATTCCCCCACAGGCTGTATTACAGCTCTCTAACCAGTCCCACAGCATTGAATGATGTCATGGGATCTGCAGCTCAGCGAGATGAAAGGGATAAAGCGGAACCCGCTGGCACTGGGGAAAGCTTCCAACACACAATCCACAACACAGCTTGGGAACTCAAAAGCTACAGATCCAGCCACTCAACCCCAAGCATTTCAGAATCGTGTTCATTCTCCCAGCACAAGCAAGGAAAGGGGGAAAAGAGCTGGTGGAGAGCACTGAAAGGCAGAATTTGAGTCGACTACCTGCTGGAAAAGGAGCTCTTTTTCCTCGCCAAAGCACTGCCTTTGATGTACGGCAACTGATCACTGATCAGATTACAGGCATTTGGTCTCAGTGCTCGTCTGCCTTTGATCTGCATGGTTAATTTTATTTTCCCGGATTTGGAGTTTCGTCTGGGCTTGTGCTGACATACTTTTTTTTTTCTTTCTTTCTTTTTTTTTTCTTTTTCTTTTCTTTTCTTTTTTTTTTTTTTTTTTTAAGGCGGTAAAAGCATTTAATACAGAAGCTCCGGCAGTGTGAAATTAAGCTGCAGAAACTCTGGCACTGGAAAACTTCATCAGATAACAGGTACTGAATTTTGGGGGTTTTTCAGTTTTGTGTTGCAAGATTTTAAGAAATTATAAAGTTCACATAACCAATAATACTACACATCATTATGTGTACAAAGTTCAAAAGATTGTTTATAGTTTATGCAGCATTTTGTTTGCAGCTCTTGGGCAGAATTATACTGAGAACAGACTATCTAGAATAATAGGTAGAAAACTGAAGCAAACCCAGTATTTTTCAATGCTTTGGAGGTACATAAGATTTTGGGCTGCACTGCTCATTCACACCGTCTATAGTTTTGTAAATTTATATTTGAATACATGTATTACATGACTCAGGGGAGTACTTATTTTCTAAGGAAAGACCAACCATATCTCCTACACACTGTAATACTTCTTTAGCTCTCAGTGAATTTATTGAACTGTGTCTCCTTCAAAAAACACTTTTAAGCCTCGCAGTTCCATGCTTGAGATGAAGAAAAGTCTCCACTTCCACAAGTTATTAGAACTAAATTTAAAAACATGACATCCTTATACACAAAAGGAAATGGTTTTATTTTAGGATTGGAGGGATTAAAGTTCAGCTGTACCATATGAAATCTTGAAAATAGAAGTAATCTTTTAACCTGATGATAGAAGTTTCCTCAAAGGCATTTTAATAAATATATTAAAGAAATCTTAGGTTTGTCCAGAGCCAACAGCAAGTATTGCTGATGTTCATGGAAGTTTTGCTGCATTTTAGTGATGCAATTTCCATTCACAGTGTTTTGTATTCTGTTTCTCAAACTCATATTTATGAAAAGTATTTTGCTGAAGAAATTTTAAGACATCATCTCCAGAAATTTATTATAAAGAAACAGTCTTTTGAAGTTGTAGGATTACTCACACTTTTACAGTTTTATAGGGCCAGATCTTTGTGTGAGTTTGGGCCAAATCCATGAGTGTTCCGTGCCTTCAGCTGGAGTCAGACTGTTGACATAAGACTCAAAGTCCTTCTGTAGTATTTAAATTTAATTTAGATTTTCAGAAGAACTTAGAACCCATAATTGGGACCAGACTTGCAAACATTCCAGACACTGAGGTCTTTGAAGATCTAGTCTTAATGGTGGCTAGTACTACTGACTTGTATATTTTTAAGGCTAAATTTAGGTGTATATAAATCTTAAATACATTTATTAACAAATTGCAACTAAAAGTCAGCATAAATTATAGCTGTTAAGCATCACTTGAAAACTATTCTTTGAGAGGTCTACCAGTCCACAGGATCTTCAAGATGTTCATATTTCAGTATGCATCATTGTGCAACATGCAAACCCAAATTTTAACAGTCTGCTTGCATCTGAGTAAGATCAAGTTATCAACCCTTCCAGATAAATGTAGTTAGCTTTCATTAGTGAGTCTGCAAAATTTGCTTCTTCTAATTAAAATTATATTTGTATATATAATACTTCAATTTACTGAATATCAAGAGATAATATACCAAACACAGATTAACTAGGCCTGTCTTGGTATCATTTAATTTTCTATGCCACCAATTAATTCATATTCTTATTTAACAAGTCAATTATATTATAAGGAAAGTAATTAGCACTGTATGAATAATATGTGTATAGCTGTCAAGGAAGAATAAGCTTTAAGGCATAGCCAAAGCAAAATTTAGTATTTCTCCCTAAGTAACAATGATGTACTAAAAGATCCTGAAGAGATGGGTTTATTTATTAATTCTATGCTTCAGTGATGATCTTCTCTGCCTTCCCAGTCCCCTCTTGCTCATTGATTGTTTTCCAATATGTACATTTATTTTCTGAGGAAAATTGTTTCTAAACTTTAGCTCTGTTTAGTGTAAAGTAAAAAGGGAAGCAAATTTTTAAAAATAACGCAAAGAGTCTTTTCCTCAGAAGTCAAAATAGCTATGCAAGTCTCATACAATTAAACTATCACTACAAGGATCTGACCTATCACACAAATGGGTGAAGTTCCACACAGAAGGAGCACTGGTTAATCAGATAGATTACACTGCTGAGTGGGATTTGCATAGATAATTATTTGCAACCTTTGGGCCCTGAAAATGCATGTAAGAAACAAAGCTTTCTTCATTTTGTAAAAAGTCCCTAGGATTCTAGGTGATCTCCCCAGATATTTAAACAAAGATGGGCGTCAACCCAATTAAACTGAAAAACATCTTTGCTTGTCTGTATGTAAGTGAGGCTGAAATGAAAGCACACTTGAACACATTCAAGCTTGGTGGGAAGAGGGTTTTCAGCATTTTTGTTGTTTTAAATAGCAGCTCTCTGACAGTTTAGGCTGTCGTTGATCTGACTTTTAAGGATTAAATAGTAATAATTCTTGGCACTAGTAACTTTGCTTTTACTAAGAGCTGTATAAACATTAATTAATCCTCAGGCTTAAGCCTTCAGAAACAAAAAGTTCACAATGCTTTTTCAAGCAAATCTGACCAGGAAACTCACAAGTATATGATTTATTTATTAAAATGGCTTAAGAAATTTCTGATTATAAATAGAGCCATTTCCAAACAATGTGCCTTAGATAACATCATGAACATATCTTAAGGTTTGTAATAGTTAAGATTATCAAAAGACATTGCACAGTTATACTGACATCAGTTTCCAACAGCTGTCATAACAAGAGTAGATCTATCTCACAGTTGACTGGGGGAACTGTGTTAGCATTTGAGATATGGAGATAACAACTTCCTATTGCTGTACAATTTCTGCTTCCACATCAGATATGTCATGCAACTTAGTCTTATCAAAGGGGTCAGCTGAAACTGCTTTCCAAATATTTCTTTTTTGCTTTCTCTGTTGTAGTGAGAATCTCTGTACTAGTTCTAACAATTCACCTCTTCAATTTCCTGAGAAACATCATGATTTAAAACAAAGTAAACACTGCAATTTTCAACATCTTTTAATGATGAATGGAACTAATTCATCCATTTTACATTCAGAGGAAAGATTTTACCTGCTACAACAAGGACTTAAATGTTTAAGTTTCAGTGTTACAGACAACATGTTGCTCCGAGCTCATTAGCATAGTAACCCACTGTCTGATCAAAGTCTTAATGTTTCTTTATATGGTAATCCTGAGTGTTTAGTCAACACTTCAAGAACTCTGGGATATTTTAATACCTTTGTCTAACTATACTACTTTAAAACAAGTATCTGAAGCATACATGATGCCTGCAGTAGTTTCCCTGGTGGCTCCGGAAAACAGATGACATACAAAAGATTGCCTGTAAATAGCGAGACTGTGCACAATGCTCAGTGCTGTGCAGCAGCTGCCACTCACAACAGATGCGCTGCTGTTGCGCCGCAGTGTGCCATTCCTCACTGAAATTCCAGCCTCTTGCAGAGCTCCTCCTGGCAAGGGTCCTGAAGCAAAGCTCTTCTTTGAAGGCCCTTTAGAAGATAATTACATGGAAACCCCTGTGCATTCTGAGTTGTTTGGGTTTTATAATTGAAAACAACTAGTTTTGCAGCAATCATTTCTCTCTTTGTATATGACTTGCTGGGTTTCAATAAGCACTCCTTGTTTTTAGAGAAGCACGTGTGGCTGGTGATCTTCAAAACTTTGTCTGTGAGGAGCTCTAAAAATTTTGTTTGTTTGAAACTGCTTTACTTCCCAGTATAAGCATTTGTTCATTTTTTTCAGAGCCTAACCCAGTTCCTTGTGTTTCCATACAATTGTCTAGACTGTAAGTGAATCATTAACCTTTTCATTAGAAGTAAAACTAATGACCTGAAATCCCTGCAGCAGCAATTCTTTTACCAAGGTCTCCAAGACTGGTTTCACCAATGTTAGAGCATCACTAACTCCAGAAAAGCTCCTAATTTGTGTCACAGTAAGCAGCAGTAACACCCAACCTAGAGACTGTGAAAAATTTACTGTGCATGAAGGACTGGATTTCTCAATTTCTCTATGGATACTGGCATTTGGTATTGATACTATGTACAGCTGGGTAACTTATTACCTGCAGAATGCATAAAATATTTCAAGCTCTGAGCTAGCAGGAAAAAAAAAGCTACTCAAGTACTTTGGAAAAGAGGGCTTGCAGAAAGGAGAATTTGCAGTGTGTTGTCAGAAAGCCTCTGTCATGTGTTTTGGGCAGGAGAGGTGGAAAGGGCTTTGCTGAGTTACGAGGATTCATTCTACACTCACCTGAACAGTGACCAAGGTCCAGTCCCTTTAGAACAGCCCAGCAACCACAAGCCTGAGCTCCCTCTGAGGGGGATCAGCAATGCCAAGGCTGCTGTCCAAAGCTGGGCAATGTCTGGAGGCAGGGGTGGCACAGGAGTGCCCTGCTATCCTGTCCTTCTAGTGGGATGAAAGGGACACTAGCTCCTCACTTGTGATTCACCTTGGCTTCGCACCACTGGTACAAGACAACACACAACCCCCTCATGCCCTCCCAGCAGCACCATCCGTCCATCCATCCATCCATCCATCCATCCATCCATCCATCCATCCATCCATCCATCCATCCATCCATCCATCCATCCATCCATCCATCCATCCATCCATCCATCCATCCATTGGCTGCCCGCTCTCAGCTGACGGGGCAGGCCCGGGGCGGGCCGGCGTTGCCGCGGTGCCGGGGCGGGCGCCGAGGGGCGGCGGCTGTGGCGGGGGCGGTGGCTGTGGCGGGGGTGGTGCGGGGCGGGCGCTCCTGGGCCGGCCGGGGCTGCCGCAGCCGCGGCGTGGCAGGTGGGTGCGTGCGGGAGCCGGGCGGCCCCGGGGGGAGCGGCGGCTCCGGGCACGGCCGCCCCGCCTGGCCCCGACCCGCGGTGCAGCCCCCGGGGCCCGCGGTGGGCGGCGAGGGAGGTGATGGTGGAAAGCGCAGGCTGCGGCAGCCCCGGGGGGCTCCGCCGTGGAGCCCCTTCCTCCCGCGGTGCTCCGGCAGAGCCGCTCCGAGCCGCCCCCGCGGGTGCGCGGGGCGCGGAGCCGCGGCTGCCGCCCGTGGGTTCTGCAGGTCTCGACAGCCCCGGAGCGGCGAACAAAAAGCCCTTGAGAGCGGGGCTTTCATGTTCACGAGCGCTTCCCGTGTCTGCTGCACTAATAAGCCGCTGTTTGCTTCAAACAATTTTAGAGCTGAAGCTGAAGGAATATTTAGGAGCTCCTAACTTTTTCTTTTGGCTGGTAAGAGTTTTAAAAGCCCCAGTTACAGTTCGGTTTATTGAAAGGTTTTGATTGTTTGACTTCCTTTCCTGATGGCTGTCCTCATTAAATCTGACCTTGGACTGAAAGCTTTACCTGCTGTTCTTGAAAAGTTTAAATACTTGTTGACCACCTTTATATTTACAACAACTTCAGATGGATGCTTTTATCAAGTTTGTAAAGTGGTCCAGAAGCGTGTAACATGAGTAAGTGGCAAATTGATTCAATCTGTAGGTAGGTTTCTTAACTACTGCATAATCTCTTTCAAGCACACCTTCACCATCAAGTCTAAAGCAAGTTACTTAGGCACGTTACCTGGGAGTTTGCTACCATAAGAAGAAAGAATGGAGTTTTTGGGGTGGGTTTTTTGTTGTTGTTTTTGGTTGGTTGGTTGGTTTGTTGGGTTTTCTGTTTTCTTTTATACCTAGAAGTAAGCTTCTTTATTAGTGTACTAGTAAGATGCTTAAAATGTCAGTTAAGGAGGTAGTAAGTCACTTTCTCTCACTTTCAACAACTTGTAATCCTAACAAAAGAGAACAGTGTGAATGAAAGTAACGCATGTCTGTGGTTTTTAAGACATTGCATGTCATCCAAGACTGCTCAAGGCTGGCTATATAAATGTAGCATATTGGCATTGGAACATTGCAAGGTGTGTTAACTATATCAACCAGCCCAATGCTTTATAATTCATTATCCCTAAAAATTACTTTGAAAAAGAACAATTAGTATATTTTGGTGTGAATGAAGTATGAATATCATACTGGTATTCTCAATGTATTACTTATTCACATATGTGAGTACAAAAATACAAGTGCATCTTGACACTGAGCTTTCATCTAGCAAACAGTGTCTCCCAGAACTTGAGATGGGTGAGATGTATTAAACAGAAGGAGCAACTTTTTTTTTTACCACAGTTTTGATGTTGTATGAGTAGGCTCGTCAATTTTGGTGAGAGTGGGAGTTCCTGTGTGAATCACAGGCTCTGATCCTCTAAAAAGCTTTGTTTATGTGTAGGGAAAACGTTGCCATATTGCCATATTTCACTCTAATGTCTAATTAAGAATAAGCTGGCTACGTTGAAGAACACAAATGATAAACTGCTTTATCACTATTATTCATGTAAAGACAAGTACTTCAATTGATGTAACTTGAAGCGTGTGGTACTCAGAAGGAGCATAAATAGTTCCTGGCTGTGTCTTGTGGCCCTGTCTTTTTCTCATCTCCCTTGGCCCCTAAAATACATCTAACTGTTTTTGATCACCAGCAAGGTTCTAACTTTAATCTGCTACCTTTGTCTTTACAAAATTAGAAATAAATCATAGCTGCCTAATGGCATACAATTTCATGTATGGCAGGTTTGTAAAATACAGATCTTTTCAACATTTAATGTGATGAATGTGCCCTAGCTGACAGTATGGAGTTTTTTCCCCATGTTTCTCAGAAAATCTGGAGCAAATGTGGTCAGAAAAGACCTCATTTACTTCACAAAGGGAAAGACTTCAAGGTTAGTGAGCAGGGTGTAAGGGAAGGTGTTGTAGACCTGTGAGACAGAAATAACAATCCACAGCGCTGTAGTGGAAGTTCTTGTCCCTAACTTGCTCCCTGTCTTTGTGTTTGTCATTGCAGCAGCGTTAGTGCTTTCCCTTCTCTTGTTTCTTGCCCCTGGGGCACTGACTCCGCTAAAGCCATCTGCCGCTCCTTGTTTTATTGCGTGCAGTTGACAGCTGCGGGTGGGAAGTAGGTGGTTAGGAAGCAGCTGAGACCCTGTTTGGTGGATACCAGAAACCTCTGTTGGCAAGATAAGCTGGTTGTGTTTTCATCCCTCCTCACCCAGAACTTCTCAGAGTACTCTGCCAGTGTTGTAGAGCGTGTGAAAAGTGATCGTCGAGTAAAGATATCAAATCAGATATGGGAAATTTTTAAGACCTGGTTGTGAATTAACTGGGAATTCACAACTTCAGGTTAAGTCAATGTGAAGTTGGAACTCTTCACCATTTCTAAAGCTTCCCTGAGAAGACGGATGATGTTGACTTCAAAGTTTTGATGCTTCCGTGTCTGAGAAACCTGCTAGTCAGCCATATAGTTTAGTCATGCAGCTTTGATTCTTGAGGTGGTGTGTATTTCATAGTGGAACTTTAAGCTTTTTGAAGAGAAAAAAAGAAATATTTTTCTGACATGACTTTGAAATAAAATAACTACTGTTCAAACAAGCTGGTAAATGTAAATTTTAGAGGGCAATGGGTTCTAGAACCCTAAAAGGCTAGAAGTTCTTACTTCCACAATGCATTTGTTACACGTTTCTAATTTATTGTTTGATACTTCCCTCTTTATGCATATGCATAGGAGGCCCCAAATGACCTTAAAATTATGCCCAAGACACTAATGCAAGTTCTCTATTCTGAGTTCAGTACATTACCAGTAATAATTGCTTTTCCCTAGTATTTTAGGTAACCATATTACTGTTAACCTAATAAGATGTATTTGGAATGATTAGGTGACCTCAAAAAACCCTGTCCACAGGTTTCCTTCTTCTACTAAAATCTATAACCTAATAACTGAACTCTGCATTTTAAATATCAGTATCTGGACAAGAGCAAATAATCTTTAAAGGTATGGAACCTCTTTTTACTCACACATGTTCTAGGGGCAAAAAACTTCTAATAACTTCTTAGTTGAAAGCGTGAGGTGAATAGCTGGTGTCCAACAGGCATCAGTATAATGCCACTTGATATCATGAGTGGAGAAATTTGCCCAATGGCAACCTGTTAATAAATGCTGCAGGACTTTTGACCAAACTGGATATTGAAACAGGAAACCTGCAGCTGACACAGTTATCTCTCCTTTGGTACTTGGGTTCAATGCAATGAGTTATTAATGTGCCCTAGCCATTAAGGTGCCTTTCAATTATTTTTATCAAAATGCTGTCATGAAAGAAACATCTTATTTCATTTGTCCTCTTAACAATGGCTATTTCTTGTACACGGGCTCATTTCTTTCTCACATGTCAGTCTGTATATAGTCTTTGGTGTTGTTTTGGTAGGAGTGGTGACAATAGGTACAGTGTTGGCATGATAGAGTACCACAGGCATTCCTAGACATCTGCTGAAGTTATTTAAATGTGTTTTTGTGCTGCTGAGGTGCTCTGAAGTTTAAGATCCATAGGCCTGCAAGCTTCTTTTAGAATCTTTGTTGATTATAGATGTATTATGTAGAAGCTATCTCATATCCTATGCCTAAAGCTATAAGATCTCATGAAACTTGTAATGATCAGTCAAAAAAATGAAGCTTAGTTAAGTGTTGGAGAAGTTGGAGATGTCCTTGATAGTTTAATACCAGTTATAAAACACTTGATTTTGTAAATCTGTTCTGGGTTGTGGAACTTCTGGTGGTTGGATCTGCCAAGACTGTTCTAAAGGCAGTAGATTTTCTTTTAAATAGAGAATATTTCACAGCTGCAACCAAATTTTACACCTAAGTAAACAAAATGTATTTTAGTACAGGATGGTTTGCCTTGTGCTTTTTATGTTCTGAAAGTCTTTGAGGTACTTGCTATAAGATCATCTTATAATAGAGCAATTCCAAAACTGAAATACAAGATGTCAGTATAACTTGCAAGATTTTTAATGCTGCTTTGTGTTCTGTACTGGCATTTGATTTTTATTCCTGTTACGACTCCAGAATACTAAAATGTGAAAACATGTAATTAGCTTTGTTTCAGTATTGATTTTGATAAGTTGTATATATACTGATTTTTTAACAATATTGGATCTTCAAGTTACTGTGTATTGGAGAAAAGGTATAGGGGGCAATATACCTGAATTACATGAAGCTAATAAAGTTTTATTGTAAATAATTAGTCTGCAGGGCAGTTAATTGGGCTGTTCCTAATTTTATTTATTTTTTACATGCTTCAGGTGACTTGCACAGATAAAATAGAGTTCTTAGATTGTGCTACAGCTCCATATTTTAGATCATTAGGCTTAGTACAGCTCAATGGTATTTTTTGTATTGAAAGTTCTATGTGAAACTTGACACCAAAATATACAATTATTACAGTCTTCAGTTTCTTTTTTATATGTTTCACATCTATTTTCAGAAGCAAAATAAATATTGAAACTTAAAACTTACTTTTAATCTTAGGAAGAATCCTAGTTTTGGTAGTAGTCTATAGATGGTCAGAATTACATTACAACTGTACTATGATGTAGCTATTTTTTAGTTATTGAGGAAAATACATAACCTGGAGTAATCACTTGACATTCAAATCTAAGAAATTAAATTATATTTACAACTTTATTTCCCTTGCACACTTCTGTAAGGTTTTAAGTCCTATAGCAATTAAGAAAGCACATGAAGTATTTATATTTTCCACTACACATTGTTACATGAAATCAAAAAGTTAATGGGTATTTTTCTCCCAAATCCCATTGATTTCAGCATGATTCTTTGAATCAATATTTAATCAGTTTATTTCACTAGCTTTTAGCTTTACTGTCTTGAACTTTTCTGAAGTCAAGCTTGTTTTACAGGACTGCTTTTCTGTAATGCAGTGTAGAGTTGTTTATTGTATTACGATTCTTAGTTATTTTCTAATTTCTTCATATATTACTCTTGAATTTCTGTAGCATTCCAAAGGGAATGAACATCAAAATTGAGCAGGGTCAAAACTAAGACTTTCTTGATACTTATTTCAAGGTTACTGAGGTGCAAAGTCTCACAATTTTTCTGTTATCTAATCTGGTTTTACTTAGAAGATATTCAGTTACCTTTTGGCCAGAAGATATAATGTATGGTCTGTGTATTTACCCATTTTGTATGTTCCAAAAAATAGATGAGAAATGTTTATTGAAATTTCCCTTAGTAGTATTTTTACTGTCTCTTTCCACTGTTTGCCCTTTGCTATTACTAGAAATTGTTTTGTTAGTGCATACCTATTATTTTTCTGCATTAGAATTGTCAACTTCTCATGACTTCAAAACTTTTAATTTTTTTTTTTACTGTCCTTTTTCATTTTTTCTAGTTGTTCTACAGCACTTTTTAAATGAAGTTGTGTTTTGGTCATTCAGAATTATTTTTGAGATTTTTTTTTGAATTTAGTATTTCTCACATTAATTTTTTCCCCTCAGACTTAAAAAAGAAATCTATGTCAAATACTATATCTGTATGCATTAGTATCCCTTGAGAATATGTCTTCTTTTTTACCCATGTTGACATGCATTTAATCTGACAATTGTTATTGGCCCATAGACCATTACCATCTCTAAGTGAGAAATAACCGTAAAAATGTCATCTTGGCTTTCCCGTGGAGTCCTGTCTGACACATCTCTACCTGCTTTATTTTTAGGAGACTTTTGCTTATTTTACACTTCAAAATACAGCTGATCTTAAAAAAAATCTATGGTGACACCAAAGTATACTTTCTTCTTATTGTTTAGAATTCGTAACTAGGGTAGTTATGCAGTAAAATGTGAAATTGTGAGTTAATTATGTTCATTCTGGTTCTATATTTTTGCAAGCCTATTATGGTTGCAGTATTTCCATGCTGGAAAGCATTTTGCATCTTAATGTTTTTCTATGTTATTTTCCTTTTGTTTTTGATTCCATCTTTTCATTTGTCAGTCTCTACTCTTAAATGATAAAAACTACCTGGCATATTTGAAGAAATTTATTTTTGTCTGTTGATCATGTATTTAGTTAAGTTTTTAACAAGAAAGAAATATATGTTAAGGATGTTAGAATAATAAATGTTGAGGTTCTCTGATCTAGATTGATAGCCATCTCTTCTTATGAGATTTAAAACTATAGACACTTCGTGTTTATTGCCTTGTCTTCAAAAGACATATGATTTTTAAAGCATATTTTTGTTGTTTAGCAGCTTCCAGGAATCCATCTGAAAATGTCAATGGCATTGACAGATTGTATTTGACATCATAAGTGTCATGAAGTACGATGGACATGTGACTTCTGCAATTTACATGATGTAAATATAATGATTTTTTCTTTTTTTCTTATATTTTTCTAGGGAGAAAGATTTAATCACAAGAAATGGATGCTAAAAGATTACCAGGAGATGTTAAACTGAAGGTGCTTGTCATTTTACTGGCATGTTTGGTAAGTTAAAAATATTTTTCTCTCATGTTGAAAAAATTGTACTGAACACAGAATTTGTCTTTTGTTTTACACATTGCTGCTAACGTTAAAAGTCTTCAAATGCTGCACACAGACAATTGTTTACACATTTTATTGATTTGAGCTTAAGCTTTTCCACTGATTCATATAATTTTTGGCTGCTCCTCACACACAATCACAAAATTTTACCCTGTGAGCCTCTTCATGGGCGAAGGAGTGGACTAGGACAGAAAACAGAGATGAGTGTAGTGCTGTGGAGGCAATACTGCTTCTCTTCAGAGGTGGCCATTCTTACTCCAGGGTGCTGCATACACAGTTTAGGAGTTTGGAATATTCAGTTTATGGACAGCATGCAGCATAACACACAATTACATTGCCTGCTCAGCGTACTTAACTCTGGCTTGCTGTAGGACTAAGGGTAATTAATAATTCAGAAAGAATTTATTTATTTTTAAGATCAAAACATGGGTTTATTTGTCAGATTTAATATATTTTGATGAGTTTACCCTTTTTTTTTTTTTTTTTTTTTTTTTTTTTTTTTTTTTTTTTTTTTTGCTTTTGTTGTTGGTTTGGGTTTTTTAGCTAAGTAAGGTAATTTGTGAGACTGGAGACTGCAGAGAACAAGAATTTAGGGACCAGACTGGAAACTGTATCCTCTGCAAACAATGTGGGCCTGGAATGGAACTCTCAAAGGTAAGGAAATCATTATTCCTTGAATTCACTTTATTTCTGATATGTGCATTTATGTATGTGATCTAAAATAATGGATATCTGTACTTACATGAAAATATTTACTGTTATGGCATTTGAGACTTTTGCAGTTTTTTAAGAACCATGTTATCTGTTTCATTTTATATAAAATGCTCAGTTCAGAAAATGATGATGCAGTACCATCAATAGGCAGTACCATCTGAATGGCCTCTCAAATTGTTGTTTAAAGGTGAGTTAGTGCTACAAAGGAGAAAAGAAACTACAAAGGGGAAAAAAACCCTACAGACTGAATAACCTTACTCTGTAGAAGAGAATATGAAAAATTAATTTCAAACCAGTGATTGGTCCAGACTGCTGACATGGAGGGGCTTAATTTTTACAGTCCTGACATTCACAATCAATTCCGGATTTTTGGTGACAAAGTTTAAATATTTTATATATGACTTTTTTTCTTAACAGAATGATTTATAATAAAAAGGTCATAAGTACATAAATACAGAATAAGATTCAAATGAGAGCTAATACATTTCCTTAGAACTGGAGGGAGATAGGCAGTTGTTCTGTTTGCACCGTATCTGGGGTTGGAGGACTTTAGGAAGCCAGCTTCAAGTCAGGCTTAATTTCTTTGTTTGACAAGTCATTAAAATGCTATAAATCTAATTCTTATCTTTATGCCATGTAAAGTAATTGAAAAAGTTGAGGCCAGAAAAATACATGATAATATTTAGAAAACACATAAGAAGTTCTTGTTAGTATCATGGAGAAGGACATACTATTGTGAATCTTATGTAACTGTGTTTTGCTTTTATAACAACAGTTTGTCTTCCAAAAGAAAATCTCCATAAAAGTTTTTGAATTACTAGGTTTTTAGGACAGTGGAAATCAATCAATGGAGATGAATGGTGGCTGGGATTCAGTAGAACTAGAAACTTCACTTGGCAAAATTTTCAACAAAATTACAAGTCTGAGTGCAAGTCACAAGGGGGATCTTAGTTGTTTTCATTGCAGAGAAAGTAGGTGCTGTGCATGAGCAGGGATAGAGAACAATGAAGGAAGATACAGCTGAAAGAAGAAGGAGACAAGGATTTGTTTGGATTCACTAACTCAGTTACTGGATGTGAAAGAGACAACAAAATGAGTTACATGTCTTGGGAGACGGGATGTCTTGAGGGAGCAAGCGTGTCTTGCCAGAGATGTGAGGTTGGTAAGGCAAAGAGTGCAGGGTGGTGTCAGGAAGGGTGAGTAGACCTATCAAGACTCATGCATATGTAAAACCCTCTCTTCAGAGCCTAGCTCTAAACCCCCACCTTGCCCATTGCTGGAGTGTGAAGCTGTGACCCTGACATAACAGAGCAGTCAGGTCTGTATCCGAGAGGTGGGGCCATAAAGAGCATGCCCTGGGCATGCAGAAGGCCAAACTCTGCCTCATACTTCTCCTGATAGTGTAAGAAAGACGGTGAAGGTGGAATTTAGCATGTTTAGGGGAATTGGAAATGTTTCTTTTGAAATTTTTTTAACATGAACTGTTGCTAAGTTTGGTGTGTATGTGTGTTCAAACTGGAGGGGGAAAAAGAAGTTTCAGTTTATGGCTCTGTAGCTCCTACTATGTTCAGCTCTGAAAAAAAGCACAAGTATTGTGGCTTGTGTGTGATTTGAAGGGATTTACTGAAATTGAGTGGCACATTTTCTCTATCTCTTGACCCCCTGTGGTGAGTGTTCAGTGCATTAACAGAAATAATTAGTTTCACACTTCAGTGGGAATCCCTTTGTACGTTGGGCAGTATCAGTGAAGCTTTAGTCACACAAGCAATGCTGTTAAAACAGAGATTTGGACATGATTTATGACAGGGATGTGGTTTAGTTTGGATTTTTTCAGATTTGCCTTACATTTGAGAACTCAAATGTTCTAGGGGGTGTTTTAATTTATAAAGGCACTTGTAAATACGGCACTTTATAACAGTGGGCCAGTACTGTGTGCATTTATATAGACAGATAGTATAATTATTCAGTTGGCAAATAAAACCCAAGAGCATAAAAACGAAAGTCCTCAGTAAATACATTTAATTTAATAAAGAAACACTAAACTAAAACAGCA
Organism: Prinia subflava; assembly: GCF_021018805.1. NCBI lineage: Eukaryota > Metazoa > Chordata > Aves > Passeriformes > Cisticolidae > Prinia > Prinia subflava. The sequence continues at coordinate 36,379,729 of NC_086249.1, forward strand.
AGGTTATGGTTTGCAATAGTACACTATTCAAGTTATGGTTTTGCTTCACGTATTTTTGTTTACAGTCTGATAGTCCTGATTCTTAGGACTAGTTTAGTTCTAGTTCATTTGAAAATATGAATGCTTGATTAATTTCACTATGTAAGCAATTACTTCTCACAGACAGTAATAGACTTTCAAAAATATTTTTTCTTCTATACTAGAAATGAAATGACAGATTTTGCTCAAGCCTAAATGAGTGGAATTGTAATTTCCTTCATGAATAGAGGTACAATTTTCTGTGAATCATAGTTAAGGATGTGATGCTGTGGCTGTAACTGAAATGTGGTTGAAAGTAGTCATGTAGAACTACAGCTTGAAGCAACAAATATGTTAAGTCATAGGTCAGAATGCAAAGGGAAGAGGCGTTTAATGATACACTTGAAGTAATTTGCAGCCCAGGAGAAGTTTTGTTTGCTTGGTTTTTTTACATATGAGAAAGCAAGGATGTAATAATGTTATAGGTTAATAATAGCTTCTTAACACTAAATAATGTGTCAGTTTTCCTGTTAAATATTTTGTGCTCATGGATACCACTAGATATACTGCTGGATATGTGAGCATGATTGTGTGTCTAAGTGTACAGTAAATTAGAATGTTAGTGCTGGGGTTTTGGGTTCAGTTCCCCCTGAGTGTTTTAAGCAATTGACAGACAAGTTTCTTTTTGATGTTTCCAGCAAAACACATCAGCCTATATTGCTGAGTGCAAAAGCCCAGCTTTTCTATCTTGTGTAAGAGAAATTACTTTATCTCAGTTACAGTTTAAATATGTAGTTTTATTTCTTGTCGTGACTGACTTTACAGAAATACAAGGTAAAAACCCAGCTGTACAGAGTGCATATATATGTGTATGTGTATATTTATTTTCACAATGATTATTTACAACTTCAGTAATATATATATATCTATATCTTTGTTGCTATACTATATGAGTATTTCATCTTTCTAAATTAGGGAAATACTGCTGCCCTTTCTCAATTTATACATCAGACACTAACATAAATCAACTTGCTCATGGTAATGCAGGAGTTTTTTGGTAGAACACAGTAGACAGAGGCTGTAGAGTGGAACAGAGGCTTTCTCTTCATGAGGCACCACAAGACAAAGAGTGATGGGCACAAATTGTACCAGGAGAATTTCTTCTTTACTCTGAGAACATTTATTCCCTGAAACAATCTCCCTAAAGTCCCCATCATAGGGAGCTTATGGGATGGAACTGGACAGGGTGCTAGATCTTCTCAGATCAGCTCAGGTCCCTGACCCATGGAAGTTTGAATCAGATGTTCTTTCAAGATTCTTTCTAACCTGGCTGTTCTGTGATTCAATGGTGAATGTTCTAATTTTGGTTGCAAACCAGTGCTCAGTCTATTGGATTGACCTTCCTGTATGGGTAAGCAACTTCAGACACCCTTGATAGCATGAAACAAAACAAAACCAGCAAAAGCCCCAGCCTTATTTCATGTAACTAATTCTGAATCTAAACCATTCTTTTCAACTTTTGCTGTCACAATTTAATGAGGCTTTTTCCAAAATATTTTTAAAGTAACTTTTTCTTCCTTAAAGTAAGAAACAAATAGTACCACCCTCAGCTTTTCCATTCTGATTGCCTATATGCTGTTCTAACAACAATGCTGCAATGTTACATTAGCTTAGAACTAAAATCAATTGATCAGTTATGTTAATTGTATTTTTAGTAAGTAGTTTTAACATATTGCCATCAGAAGAAAGGAAGCTTTGTTATTGTATCAATAGAACTGGTGGGGAAGAGAGTGAAAGCTGCTTCCCATGTTTTTTTGTTTCTATTTGTTAATTAAAAAAAAAATCTCTGTATAGCCCTTTCTTCCCATAAACATACATCTTTGGTAATGTTTGTGAAGCCTTTGAATCACTGAATTAGCTTAGTTTTCAGTGTGTGCAGTCTTTGTTTCAGGTTGTTTTTTTTTGTTTGCAGGTTTTTGTTAGGTTTTTTGGGTTTTTTCTTTTTTTGTTAAGCAGTGCTTTCTTCTTGGGTGGGAGACTGAAATGGTGGTGTTGATTCAGAAGTGTTTGCTTCATGTGGCTCAGCATTGTTGCATTTCTTAATCATTTAGTAGATAGCAAAGCACTACGTAGTGAACCACAAATCATTTAATATCTTTCATTCTTTAAGTGGCTTCAGTCTGCCAGTGCCTGAATAGTCATTGGTTTGGCTTGATAGTAACAGCCTTTAATCCTGTCTTATATATGTTTCTGAAATAAATTAAACCTTATATATTGTAACGCAGGGAAAAAAAACATGACGTAGTTTGTGTTTCAGCCTTTTTCTTAAAAATGTTCAAGTATAGAAATAAAAGTCCTTCTAGTCCTTTCACCATCATTTTTTTAAAGTAATCAGCTGAGCCAGGACACTGAGGACAGTATGTGACAAGGAAGGAATAGACACCAAGAGGTGGAAGGGAGAGTGCCTGAGGCCAGCAGTGCCATCGAGTAAGCCATGACAAATGCTGTCACTGAGAGACAGCCACCGTACTGAGAGCAGCTTGATGGCTGCCAAGGTGGGCTGTGCATCACAGCTTGCTTCCTTGTACCAGGTAGATGATGAAGAAAGAGGAGACCTGCATGTTGTCTCAGAAAAAGGAATGGGGAATTAAACAGGCAGGTGCTGTTTGAAGCTGCTCCTGGATGTGCCACTCCTGACACAGAACATCCGAGCACTGTGCTGCCACTGGCGTTGTCACAGTGAAGCCACCAGTAGCAGCTGCTGCCGTGTTTAGCAGTCACTCTTCACTTTTCACAGCAAGAGAGCTGCTTGAGAGGAAGCCTGCCAGATTTCAGCTCAGGAGAGACCAGCGTGTTTCTGGACACTGGAGCAGCTGCATGTAGGCATGTCAAATCACCTTCACTGAGAATGAAACTTTTCTGACCCTGGCTGTGCACTTTGACCCAGCAGCCAAGTCTGATGTTTGCACCATGCTGTTGCAGCCTGTCCTGCTCAGAGACTTCTGCTGTTAGATCCAGCTCATTATTGGATTCTGGATGAGGCTGACCCACAGCCTGAGATACTTTAGGAAGCTAAAACTGTGTGCTAGTTAACAAGGCCATGTACTCAAAGGTATTAGGAAAAAAACTTCATTTCCCAGCACCAGTGTAGTGCCACAACCTGCTACATGACCCGACACCAATTAAAAGTGTCTTAGGCCCTGGACGACTTTTTCTTGTGATCATCATGGCATAAGTGGAACTGCTCTGGCTGTGTTGTCTTACTTACATAGGTGGTGGATAATCAGTGGAACTAGATTTTAAACAATTTTAAAATGCACTTGCAGATTATGATCTTAATGATGCCTGAAAGCGTTCTTTAAATGAAATTTGAGGTTATTTTAATTGAAATAATGTTTAAAATCTAATTTACTGTTCATGTACTGTCTGTGTAGGATTCATCTTTTAGGGAAAAACCATACCAGTTAACTCCAGTACCCTTTATACTCTGTTTGATTTATGGTTGCTCTGTCTGGATCAGTGTTTGGGTAGCACATAGTGAAAGAAGATTTTGCAAATGCCTTGGTAGTTCTTGAAGAGGTGTCTGCATTATTCTGTGCTTTGAATATTTTTAGCTAGAAACAAAATTATGAGTTTGGTTAACTAGTTTGTACAGATTCCTAAGCAGCCTGTACCAGTCACCCCACTGGATACCTCAGTGAGACACTTCTGAACAGAGTTGTTCTGGAGGTACATCAGTTAAAGAGATGGCACATCACTGTGATAGCGGAAGCTGTATAGCCATCAAGAAAATTGAGATGCATTTGAATTTTGAAGATTTTTTTGTAATTAACTTGAATTCAGTTTTCTAAAGAAGTGTTCCAATTTTTATGGCTTGTGCTGTGTATCTTTTGAGAGAGAAAATTTTCATAAATTGAAAAGGGAAAATGGAAAGGGAGGAGCATGCTAAGTGTTCTTCACAGAAAGCTTTGCAACAGCAAAAATAAAGACAGCATATATTTGTGCTCTTCTTTTTTTTTTTTTTTTTTTTTTTTTTTTTTTAATCTAGCTGATTGATATTACAGATTTTATTTCTCTTGTCTGCACTCCTAAGATCAAATGCCACAGGAGATGAGCTCTATTTTAAAGTTAAGAGTGGGAGGATGGAAAGGGTGAGAGGGAGTTGGGAACTATTCAGATCTCATCAGCCATATAACTTGACAGCTTTGTAAATAGAGCACTGAGAAAACTGGTGCACATCAGTTTTGCACATGTACTGATAAAAGATGAACAGTCAATTGTTTGTATCTTTGCTGGACTGCTAAATTATAAAGTCCAAGATTTCAAAGAGTTTGAATCCATCATCTAAATCATATCCTTCAGTTTGGGGAATGTGGTTAATTATGAGTACAGATCTGTTTGAAGTTCTGCCTGGTTTACAAGCTTAAATATTTATTTGCACCTGCCAGGCAGTTAACTCCCTCAAATATTATGTGAACATAAAAAGCACATACATAAAGTTTTAGTTGTTATGAACTGGTATCTGCGGAATTCCTGGCAAGGGCTTAGAAGCCATCTTTTCAAAGATGGGAGACTGTAAATTCCTTGGGCAGAAGATTTCTTTATATTGCACCCACCATTTTTATAGCTTTAAAGTAAACCATTCCATGATGCAAAGAATCACTAGGATGTGTCCATGCATCCAGCTATATAGCAAAGCAGATCTGATCTAGAAACAATTTACTCAGCTTTGGGAGTTTGTGCCAGTGAGTGAAAGCATTTAATACTAACTTTTATTTCCTGCCTGTGTTTTGATCCAAAGCTTCAAAGGTAGTCTGGAAAGGAAAACTTATAATTAAGTTAATTCAAGCCTTGTATTTGAAAGTTTGGTAGGACTTGAGAGGGACTGATTCCAAATGATTTATCAAAAGATCCAAATATATATAGTTTAATTGAGTTGTATAATATATTTCATAACACTACTATTTGGATAAGCTAACTAGAAAGAGTAGGTATTTAGAAAGAGTGTGTTAAAGATTTATGATATTCAATGAAAAAGTTTATTTAGACTTAGGGAGAGCAAAATCTAACACAAGTTCATCTGCTTATATGCATCAAACTGGTGGAAACCTTGTCTGAAATTGCCCTTGTTGAAGATTTCCTGCAGCTTTCCCACTGGGAAGACGCCCTATTCTTCCACTGAAAATACACACTGGAGAACAGGGTCCCCATATTGTGCCTTTGCTAACAAGTTCTTTCTGACAATTTGTTGTATTCCCTGTGTGGTTTTGTGGTGTAATGCTTTACATCAAACTTTAAAGTACTGAACAAAATTGATAGGATATTTGGATGATAAGAGGAAATAGCAGCTCCTAGTAACTTGATAACTCCTAAGAAGTTGATTGATAGTTCTTGGGAATCAGTTCATAGGATTCAGTCCCCAGACTATTACATATGGCTTGGTGTTTATCTTTGCAGCTTGTCCTTTGTATTAGGTGTCCTTTTGCAAATGAATGGAAATAATGCCTTTAATCTGCCAAATTTGGCAGAAATAACCAACCCTAACAATATTGCTTGTGTAGTAAAATACTGTGCCTCCCTGTGATCTGCAGATCTATTCAAGTTTTCCAACAGTTTGAGAACTGTTAGAACTGTAGTGAGTTGAGTTTTTGAGATTCTTAGTGGCTAAGCAACATTTCATGCCTAGCTGATGGTCATTAACGAGCTCTGGTTTATTTGGTAACAGAAGTCCTAAGCTTTTGAAGATCAGTGCACTCTCTTCAGCAATTAACTTTGTTCACCTTAGCTCTGAACCTTAATATCAAAGTGCTTCTTTGCTGTTTTTGTAACTGAGTAAGTGCCTTTATACTTCACTTGTCCCAGTTTCTTCGCTTTCACATGACTGACCTAATTAAAAAACAGACAGCTCAATAATTCTACCATAAGCTAGTAATAATGAAACTGTGGGAGTCCTTGAAGCCCTTTATCATTCAAATACACAGTGGTTTCGTGAATAAAGCGGATGACTAAGTATTACTTATAGAAGTAAGGGAGATTATTAGCAGTGGAAGACACATTTGAACTTGCTGAAAGGATGGCTTTTGTCTCAAGAAAGACCTACTCTCAGTAATAATTACACTAGGTCTTCATTTTATCCCAGCATTCTCTTCTTGTTCACGCTTTCAGTGGCTGAATAGCTTGCTGTTGCTTGTTAATCCCTACAGGAATGCGGCTTTGGATATGGGGAGGATGCACGGTGCATGACATGCAGGCCAAACAGATTCAAGGAAGACTGGGGCTTTCAGAAGTGCAAGCCTTGCCTGGACTGTGCCTTGGTTAACCGGTTCCAGAAGGCAAACTGTTCTGCCACCAGCAATGCACTGTGTGGGGACTGTTTACCAGGGTAAGACCATTTCTGAAGATGGGACTTGAACAAATTCTGACCTAATTTACATTAAAATTGCTTGTTCATGTTTTCTGGATAAATGTTGGTACCCTTTGTGTATGTATGAAGGTCCTATGTTCTAATCTTGGCCTTACTGTATTATCTGAGCACATAATTTCTGAATTGCTGTAGTAATTGCCTACAAAACTGCCTTTATAATTACCTACTTGGTCCGTGAGAGTATTGTCTGTACAGCACCTGAGCAAAATACCTCATACAGTGTTACTGGTGACTTAGTTCATTGTTATAAAGAATTAAACATTTGGGAGCATACACAGCTACCTTCTTCAAAAATGACTAAATTATTTGCTTGCATTTTTTCCCCTCCTTAGGTCAATGCCTAATAATTCTCATGCATTTATATTCTTAAGTCAAAAGCAGTCGCTGTTGTCTACTGTTTGAAATTTCCTTCACCTTTCTTTTCTTCAAATTCATAAAGCATGGTCCTAGCTGAAAATCATAAATTATCTGAAATAATTGTTTGCTGAAACTGCTGTTATAAATCAAGAGCTGTTCTTAGTTTGTTGTCCTGCCATCCCAAAGGTCTGTTGCTAATTTTCTTTGTTTGCAGTATTAAATATTAAGATCTCTAAAAGGCTATTCTTTACACTGTTGCCAAGTTCCAGTATTATAAACACCTGCCACGAATTTGTAAAAAGATATTTTTGTTGCTTTTTTGAACTGGTAGTTTAACTGATAGGAATAGTGTGTGAGAACTGATTTGCAATTGTAACAGCCTTTGTATTTTCAGGGATATATTTCAGACATGCTTAAAAATTCATACATTTGTTTAGTATCTCTATTTCAGTGATTTTATTTTTTATATATATTTCATACCAAGTATTGAATACCTGAACACTGTTGAAGATCCTGCCATTATTCTTTCTCAAGCCAGAGGTGAAATCTCTTAATTTAAAAGTTCTTAGTAAAGGTTTGGTAACTAATCTTAGCTTAAGTCACTGTATAAGAAGGTGCAGCCCCAGGCATTGTAGATATTACTCATGACCACTTTTGATACTGCTTGCAGCCACGTGGTGAATTGGTTTATGTTTTTATGGCATATTAATAAATATGTGTTGTAGGGCTTACTTGGCAGTCAACAGGGAAAAGATTTTTTTCTTCTGTAAATAATATAAACTGCATTTTAGAAGATGAGAAAGGAATAAAAAAGGAGCCACATTAGGACATGAATTAAGGGTCAAGCTAAACTGGAGGACCTGGTAATGCTTCTCAGTATTCTGGTCTAGAATGCATCCTAGATAGAGTTTTGAAATGAGAGCTGCTTCCACAACCTGAGTTTTCTGGCAGTTGGAAACAGGAGGAGGTAGGGAATCATGGCCATGGCAAGGATAGTCACAGGACATCTGTTCTGGATGTTTTGGGTAACAGAACTTCAGAATACACCACCACTCATAGCTGTCCTTTAGTTTAGATGCTGCCCAAACGAATGGAGGATACAGCCAGCCTAACCAAATGGTTTAGCTGATGTTTTACCTCCCAGCAGTCTCACTTATTTCTGTTTTGCATGGATTTCCAACATGCCATTCTCCATTGTTCAGCTTCAAAACAGTACAAAGAGCATGTCAGCTAAAACCAAATACTGACACACTTTGTTCAGAGTAAATTATCACAGTGACCCCTTCAGTCTTGCAGCCTATGGATCTGTTTCTGTTCACATTGTTGAAGGGGGAGTTTCTTGAGCAGTTGGAAAGCTGTTTGTTTTAGCTGATAAAAGCTTCATACTTTAATGGCATTTGCAGTGTTAGGAGTATAACATCAGTACGGTTAGTACCTCTCATTTCATGTGTAGTGGTAGTGACCACTACAGAAGAAAATTCACATACTCTTCTTGAACAGGCCACTGCTGCTGATTCTGTCTTAGTACTAATGAATTGTTGAAAGACAGACAGACCTCTTTGATTAGGAGCTGTAGGTAAGTTCTTTAGAGGATGTCATACATAAAAATTTGAAATACAACATTCTAAAGTTCCGTGAGATTTTTTGGTGCTAATCTTGTTCCCTGATTGGGAATGTAGGGTTTTGCCAGTCACTGTAGTCAGTATGCTCTTCAAACAGAAGCTCAGTAATAAAGTTCTTGAAGGGTCTTTAAATAATATGTCACTGATATCTGGCCTGTGATGTATTTTTGGAGGTGAGAATTACCTTGTAATATATAGATCAATCATTTCACTTTTATTTTTTAGACATGTAACTAAGCTTGCATAAGGTAAGTTCTTAATGTGTGTCATGTATGTTGTCACCTGTGTGGAAAATGGGATATTGTTTTCTGTCCAAAATCTCCACAATTGTTTATTTCTTCTGTGAATATAAGATTATAGTGACCATGCATTTCGACTAACAGATCTAAAGTTTTCCTGGGTTTATTTTAGATCTGTCTTGGACTATTAATTGATAGCTACTGTACTTTTGTTTACTTCTGTTTTACTCTATCTCCTGATTGCATTGAGACACAGATTGACAAAGCTTTCAATTATAGAAGATTTTGTTAAAACACCTGATAAATTATCTGACGAATAGAAACTGGTTTCAATTAACTATTTTTTCACATACTTCTGTCTTCTAGATTTTATAGGAAGACTAAGCTTGGAGGCTTTCAAGACATGGAATGTGTTCCTTGTGGGGATCCTCCTCCTCCCTATGAGCCTCACTGTAAGTGCTAGTTTTCCTTTAGTGTGATTTCTTTTAACTTAAAGCCTGGGGAAAAAAATGATAGTCACAGTTACAAACTCTTTGTAAAACTTATGTTCTTGTTCGTAAATGATTCTGTTCATACATTTCAGCAGGTCCAGTATGATCATTGAGAAGTTCCCACAAATAGCCCGTCCCTTACAGATTAACATTCCTGTCACACCACATGGTCAGGCAGTCTTGATTCTGCTTCTGATCTCGTCTTACAATTTTTTAGTTTCTGTGTTAATGCCAAAAGAAAGACAATCTTCCTGGACCCTCTGCCAACTATCAGGTGGGGTAGTATCTTTTCCTGACACCCAAAAAGGTATTTGTTGATACCTTTAAAAATAACTTTTATACTAAGGTTACTGTGAGAGAGAAAAATATAGAAGATAACTTTATAGTCCTGTATACTGTTAAAAGGGAATAAGTAATTGGTTTCTCTATTTGTTTTTTGCCAATGGGAGAATTAGAATCCCTTCAAAAGGAGAGAAGCTTTTTATTCTGTAGCAGAAGCCTTGTTACCACTTCTTCCAAGGCTGTTGGTGGTCTACATTGCATCATGTTTTTAATTCAATAAAAAGAGGAACTAGTATTTTTGTGTTTATTGCTGTCTACATTATAAAATGAAAAATACACACGTTTCAAGACAGTTATGTGGAAAATCTTGGGTTTACTTGTTTGTTTCTGTAACTCTGAAGTTATGTTTTAGGAGTTTTTTCCCCGTAATTTAAGCAGAAACGCTTGTTTATAGAAAGAATAAATTGTCGGGTTCCTGAAATACTTTATGCTACTTTAATAAAAACACTTTTTAAAATAAGTATACTTTCTTTTTTTTTTAATGGTGTAAAATTAAAATACAACCAAGGGTATACTATTGTGCATTAAACTCATATTTTCAATAGTTTTATATTGTATTAACTTCAATGAAATAAGGATTATTCTTCTTCAGGATTTCATATATTGCTTAGATAGTCTTTTTTTCAAGTAAACCAAACTTTCTTCTTTTTTTTTTTTTTCTTTTTTTTTTTTTTTATCCTAGTTTTAGTGCTTTTTGGGTAATAAACTTATAAAACCAGATTTTCAAACATTTCCCATACTTTTAAAACTTTTAAGGATTGCAATGCTCAAAGCTAGTAAATTAGAGAATAAGTCAAATAAGTTCTGATGTTTGTAGCAGTAACTCATGCCCATGTATAACAAAAGCCTAGAAAGTAAATTCAAAAATGTTCAACTATTTTTGTAGTCTAGACAATATCTTAGAGTGTTTAGAAAGAATGTTCTTCATATCAAACACTGTTGGGTTTGATGCCAAGAATGAAATGCTGATCTTCTGACTTACTGAAGTAAATCACTCAAATTCAATGAGCTGCAGAAGTTATTTCTAAACAGAGTATGAACAGAGACAGGCCATTTCATATATACATGCATTTAATTCCTTCAACTGGGCAAATTCAGTATTATCTCCTTCATCTGTTTTTGCTCTCTTTTTATCTGCAAAAAAAGAAAGTTAATGAAATGTAAAGTGCAACAATGTTGTTCTAATGGAGGATCTCTAACTCATAAATTCATTTTATGTGTTTCTTTTTCTCTTTTTTTGTTTGTTCCCTTCCAAGAAAGTGTGCTCTTCATGTATGAATTCTGTTCTCTAGCATAATCAAAGACAGGAAAGAAATTATCTCCCTTATCATTCAGCTTTGACTGTAATTAGTGACTTGTGTATTTCATATTTTTCAAAGTCACAAATTATTATTTTGAAAAGGTGATGAAAGAACAGTTGCCAAGTCTTCTGAAATAACTCAGATTGTTTAGTTTATAGTGATTTGGCTTTTGTAATTGAGCCTAAGCTTGGATCCTAAATTGAACCATTAGGAAGCTATTACTCATTTTAAATGGACAACAGGCAACCCCATGGAAAAGAGCATTTCCTCTGGCACAAGCTGCAGTGGTAAATCCAGATTAGAGACGTTTTTGTTCCCTACTCTCATGGCTGGCACAACACCTTTGGTTAAATAACAGAAATGGTAACAGCAAAGTTGTGAGAATTGGCAAGTATTTCTAGCTTTCACTGAAGCAATAATAAAAGGTTTGAAATCATTAAAATGTTCATTATTTGCATACTAACCACCCATTAAAATCCTATATAACAGAAATCCTACCATGAAGTACGGTTGCCATATGTCACTGGTTTTCAGAAGGCTTTTGTTCAGAATTTGTGTGTTGGTTCTTCAGGTTCTAACAGCAGCTGCCTCAGTTTTGGAAAGTGTACATACCTTCCTCAAGCAGCATAGGAAGCTTTTCCTACAACTGTAGCTAAATGAACTGAAGTATTTTTGGAGTTTTACTTAGCATCAAATAGGGGGAAATTTAGGTCTAAGTAAAAAACATGATTCTGTAAGGATACATAAATAATGGTGTGTGAAACACTTTCCATGTAATGCTGAAAATGTTAGTGGTCTGTTCCAATAATGGATGCATTTTGATAGTTAAGACTGTATTACTTGAAGCTAAGAGGCGACAGACCATTAAGTGTGCGGGACAAGCTCTCAATGATCAGAGAACTAAGTTCTAATTCTCTGCCTCCCTTATCCTTCTCTCTTTCCACTGTGAAACAGAAAGTCAAATATTAGTGCAGCTAGGTCTTATGTTACAGATGAAAAGGAAAAGTTTAAATGTCCTGTTTCAATGAATTAATTGTCCTCCAAGGTGTGTGGCAATCTTTTGTTTGCTTAAGAGCATTACCATAAGGGCACAAAGGCTCACAGCCCCCTACCTGGACTACAGGTTCATGTTAAAGCTGAGACATGGATCAAATTCTTTCTAGGAGCAGTTGATTATTACCTGGTTAGCTATAAATCTAAATACTTGCTTTTATCTCCTTTCTGTAGACATTTTAAAACAGATCTGGTTTAAATATTTACTCATGAAAAAAATGAGTTTGTGAATTGCTAGAGGCAAGGTTGAAAGGCTTCTATAATGAACAAGTAAAGAGAGTATTAGAGGCCAGGAGACTTGCTATCACCTTTGTCCAAACTTTAAAGGGGGACACAATGACTTATGTGTGTCTTTAAAATGTCAGAAAATTAAATACACAATGATATATTTATATTTTAATTTACTCAATTCAGGTAAATAAACTGTAAATACCAATCTTATGTATAGGGTCAGGATCTAAACATTAGAAGTAAAAGCATGTTTTTAAAATTGTGATTTATGCTCACTTTGTAAACTGAAGACATTTTTCTCACCTGAAGACTTTTTTTTTCATCTGAATAACAGGATATGAATTCTCTGAAGTGGAATTAGAATTTATCAAAGATGTAAATTCTGAAATAGAAGGTAATATAGACTGTCCAAAAGTGGTGAAACAGTAACGTTGATATGGTTCAATGATTCTTTTGTCTTAGTACCAATTTAGATTTTTGCAGAGTTCACTCTCCTGTCTGCTCAGAACACTCTTATGCTTTCCCCATGGTTATGTTTAAACTGTTACTGAAACTGCTCAGTAAGCAAGATTATGAATCTATCTGTGATAGCAAAAGAATTAAAATAACTCCCTTCTTAAAGTTATTTTTAAATCGAATAAGCTCATTGACCTCAGAACACTTGTGGTGGCACAAATTAAGGAGAGATGTGGGAATGGTTCAGGTAATGAGCACATTTTCTGAAGATACCATTGCTTTCTTGGGACAACCATTGTTTTCAGCTAGTCTGTCTTAGCAAATAAAAAAGCCCACCATTAGAAACCATACTTACCTTCTTTCAGTCGTAAGAAGATGGCAGATTAAAACTGGAGCAGGAGAATTATTATGTCAGCTATTCTTACAAGTGGTTCCTTCTGTTTTGTTCAACTCAAAATGCAGAAAAGCCCCATAGTCACGAGAATCCTTTAGTTTCTGGACAGAATTTCTACTAAGCAGAAGAGCCTGTGACATGGAACTCTTTTGAGATGTATTACAAAAATAGTTCCTAAAAATTCCACATCAGTGGTGTTCCCCTTTTATGCGCAAATTCAATGTAGAGTTTGGCTGTACAAACAGTTAATTTGGAGTAAATTGTGACAGTCAAGGAAATCAGAAAATTAATGCCTAGGCACAAGAGTATTTTACAGCCAAATGACCACCAAAAGAACAGACTAGTCTTTTTTTTTTTTTTTCCCTCTAGTAACCACATTGTTACATTTACAAAAATACTAGTGTTTTACACCATGAAAAATTTCACAGGTTGTCCAGCCAAATTCCTTCCTTCTCCATGACTATTTCTGCTTGTCTTCATGGCACAGATCAAGGAGCATGGGAAGCTGGGGCAGGGGGACAGGATGGGGGAGGGATACTGTTCCATGTGGAGCTTGGGAAACTAGCCTCTACATGTTCCAGGAAATAAACACATTCTTTGCTTCAATGAAGCAGAAATGTTTTGTTGAGTAAGTCACAGCAGCAGACATATCTACAGTTTGATTGTAACATCATGTACAGTTGAAATAAATTGGCACTCAGATCTAAAATTCCTTTTTTTTCTTTTTTTTTGCTATGAACCATATTGATTTCAATTATAAAGAATGTTTCAAACTAGAAAATAAACAGTTTTTTACTCAGGTGAGGATTCAAAGTAGAGACTATGGCTTGTTGATATACAAATACATAAAGAAGATCATTAAATTTGAAAACATTACATTTTCATGAGGCATCCATATCTTACCTGCTTTAAGTTTTGTTCCTTTAAGGAACTCCTATGACATTTTTACTGCCTTAACTAAGACTGATCACAAAGCTCCCTTTACAGTTTTCTTCTGTAGATTTTTTTATTAGTTACTTTCTGTAGATTTACAGTATTGTTTTTTCTGGGTACTAAGTGTCCTGGAGCTGAGTGTCACTCTTCAAATCTACAAGGTATGTTGTTTCACTAATGCAAAGCACTATTTAAGGGATGAAATCTGGTGTTATTTCCTTCTTCCTGGTGTTAAAAGCAGATGGTTTAGGAAAAGCAAGATTTCATATAAATCTACTTATTTACATTGACTAGATTAGGATCTGTGACTTTGTAAACTTTCATGTGAGTGTAATGGGTGTTGGGGATATGCAAGGACTAAACATCAGAACAAAGAAGATGAAAAACTAGAAATTACAGTCTGAAGGGTTATAACTTACATTATTTTGTAAGGGGGGAGCTGGCAACTTGCTGGCTACATGTGTATTCTGTAAAATACTTTCACTAGTGGTAACACAGAAAAAATCCCACTGTCTCAGCTTTACTGAAGCTTTTTATATTATTTCATTAAACATAAATACAGCTATTTAACTTGAGAGTAATTTTTGGATGACATTCAATTCCACATTAGTTCCACTGTTTATATAGTGGAATTTTAATTTATTTGTGTCACTTTCTTCTTTTTGTTTACAGAATTTTGTGATTTTAAAGCTGTCGGACTCCAGATAATGTTTTTCCATCAATTAAGTTTTTCTGTAATTTTATTTGGTTGCTTTGTATAGTAAACTTTGTATTACTAGTGCAAAGCAGCCTTTGAAGGAAGGCTGCTTATGTGCACGAGACAACTGGCATCTGAAAGTACATAGCAAGTGAAATTATTCTTAATTATTTGGTTCTGTTCCAACATATATCTCCTTTTATTTCAGTATTTGTTCTGATTTGAGGTTACCTAACAGCATCTCTCGTAGTCCTCTGCCATTTTGAACACTGTGATAGAAAGCAGCTGGAATATTGTACAAACCTTTCACAGCATTCATAAGCAGTGACAGCTAATTTAATAGCATCATTATCTTATAAATATCAATACTGTTTTATTACAGAGACATTCCCTTCCCATCATTTCAAAACTGAAATGTAGGCTTTTGTGAAAATGTAGTAAGTCAGTCTGATATTTTCCATATGTGACCTGACAGTAGAGTAACTTATCTTCAGGAAGTCTGAAACAAATTCCACCAGGTGTTTCAGGAAGATGAGAATTGCTACTCATGTCTTAAAAAGTTTCATTACAATTTTATTTCTTTCACTCATCATAAAGAGAGTTAACCTAGGAAACCTAAATGCTTTCAATTCAATTGTCCTTGAGAATTGAGATGGTTCTGACCCATTGGGGTTCATGGGCATAACTTAGAGTCAAACAGCTCCCTTTTTTACTCTTCTGAATTTACTTTATATGTTGGGCTCCTCTTCTAAAAAAAAGTTGCAAAAAAAGAGAGGGCAGATTTTTTTTTTTATTTTAATAACAGATATTATCACTAAAATTAGTTAAAATAGTTCTGAAGCATTACTTAATGGAGAGGAAATTCAAATACATTGCAGTTTAATCATGTTCTGAAACTTACCCAACTTACTTTCATCAACTTTCCTTACATGTACCTCTCCTTTCTATGCTTATATGTATGGAAGTACTTCATTATGTAGCTTCTTACCACTACATATTCATTATGGTTAGTAGACAGAAATGGTCAGAGGTGTTTCAGTCATTTCTATCCACTGTCCTGTCTACTCCTCTTAAAAAAAAAAAAAAAAAAAAAAAAAAAAAAAAAAAAAAATTAAACCAAGCCAAAACAAACCAAAACCCCCACAAATTTTCCATAGATGAAAGTTTAATTTATGAATTGAAATGACATTCAAGGAAGTGCAACTCCCAAACCCAACAGAATTTCTGTTGAGTAAGTGAGACACTTTATGGAGGAATCAAGATTTGGAAGCTGAAGCTCTTAGGGATCCAATCAGTTTAAACTGTTGAACTCCTGCCCACTTTGTTGCACTGTCCTTAAATGTTTTCTATGATTCAGTTTATTTTCTGCAGTGGGAAATTTGTTTTGTCAGGAAGATTTCTAATCACATCTGTTACAGCTTAATTCTACAAAACTGTAGGTGTGGGGGCTCTTCCAGTGAATCAATTCGTTTACAAGTAACTTCTGTAGGACAGATGTACTCAGCATAGCATGTCTGCACTATTATGAAAGTTTACAGTAACCTCAAGTAATGAGTGTTTGAAATTTCTTGATCTTCTTTGAAGCTCTTACAATAACAATAAGCAGGGTCCTTGTTTTGTGCCTGCTGCCTGAAGTCTAACTTGGGTTTCTTTGCACCGTGACATTTTATTTCACTAAGTGCATTTCAAGTAGCCCAGTTCAAGCTACAAACTGAAAGAACCAGGCTAGTAGTGAATGCTTTAGGGATATCTTAGTATAGGTAGCATTAGCCCTGTCAAGTATCCAGAGGTATGTAAGGCATAAGTATTCAAATAGACCCAGGATTCTGACTCCAAAATTGCATCACCAACTGTCCTGATTGACAACTAATTGTGTAAACATTTAAAAGCCCAGGGACCTATAACATTTCATTTAGTCTCCAGGAGTATTCCACTAATCCTGGGTCCAGGTAGCTTGGACACATTGCAGCTTTAGTTTAGGCCAAAATGTTTGTGATTCACCTGCTTTGCCCTGACTGCCCTGGAAGGAAGTACATATGCATGGACTGGGCAGGATGATCTAAACAGGTGTATAACTGAACAATACAGACCCCTTTCTCTATCACCATTGATCCAAGATGTAATGGAATTGGAATTTAAGGAGGCACCTCCAAATTTGTCTGTACCCTTCAGTGGTCATCCAAAGACTTTTGCAGCACTGAGCAGTCACGTGCACAGCTGGCACTGAAGCCGGCAGGACCCACGAGCGGACTGCTCTGTTGCTCATCTCTGAACAGTCTGTTTTCCGGTGCCTTCTGATGCCAAACTCAGCAGAGCAGGTTGGGATAATGTTTGTGAGTCCTTTTCTTGGTGTCTTCTTTGAGTCCAGAATTCTTCCCTTGTCGTGTGTGCTGGCCGTGTGTTGGCTCCCCGCCGTCACGCTTTGATTGTGACATCAGGGGTGTGTTCCTGCCACAGGGGGTTCCCAGCACTGTGGATGCAGCCCAGGTGTTGCTGTGCTTGGCCCTGCAGCGCCTGGGCCTCTCTGTGGGCCTGGTTTCATGCCTTCTCAAATTAGCACGTTGCAGTACAGCTCAATGGCTCCAAGATCACTTATTGAGATAATTACACTGTTCATAATTTTCACATTGTGACTGCAACACAGGCATGATTAAATAATAGAGTCTAATTGCCTACCCACAGCTTTTCAAAATGAGGGGGAAAGCGTATCTGTTATGTTTCCTCTTTGGATATCCTGATGAAAGTATACCAGTATAACTTGAATAGAAATTGTTCAAATAGTTAAGAATTTGAGTTGTGTTTTTGAAGTAAAGTTCAGGCTATAAATTAGTGAATTTCCATTTAAATTTTTGTCTGACTAATCAAGTCAAATCTATTCCCTACTTCCTGCTTTATGTGTGTAAAGTACAGGTGACTGGGTCAGACTTTCTATTTCAATTATTCTGCTCTTTAATCTCAAAAAATGGGCAGTCGTCTGTTTTGTTTGTCACTACCTTTGTATTACTAGATGCATTGAGACTGACCAGCAAATCATAAAGGAGGTCTGTTGATAACATCCAGTGGAAACTTAAAAAGCTGAATATGACACTGTAAAGGCTCTGCAAAGGTTTAATGCATTGTTTCATGCACTATAATGACTAATCCTGTGCATCAGGGAATGAATCTACACAAAAGAATCGCTAGAAGACATTCTGCTGTGTTAATTGGTGTGGGTTTAGCCCCTTTTAATTCAGAAATGTATTGTCTTCTTGTCTTTCCTTCCTTATAATTGTATTTACACTTCTGAAATGCAAATATTTTCCGTGTAAAAAGACAAAATATCCCTGATACACAAGTAAATATTTCTGTGGAGTATGCAAGACCAGGGTATGGTTCAGTAACAGAGTTTGCAGTAGCAGTACAAAGCCAAACAAAATTTGAGCTTTAATGCATGTCTTGGTAATGCATTCCTTTCTGGAGGCTTTAGAGAATTTACTTTGAATCCTCCTTTTCTGTGTGTCATTTTCCAAACAAATTGTTAAACTTTTCCTTTAACTACATATGGTAATTATAATATATGATTTTTTTTTGACAAAACATGGTTTGTTAGATTGATTTCAGGCAGGTTTCCATAATTAAAGCTGCATGAGATGGATTGTGACACATTCTTCTGGATCAAAATATATATAAAAAGTTCCATACTGAAGAGTTTTTATATATGAAGGAACACTGAAGCTGTTGCAACAGAGGAAAAATATCAAACTGGAAAAGCCCAGTTCTTTCCTAGTCCTTTCCTGCTGTCACTTTGTGCAGGCTTGTGATGTAACACAAGAGGGATGCAGCCATAAGGTTTTCTCTTCCAGAGCTGGGTGAGCTTGTGTCCCACACTTGTGCTGATTGTGTCTCACAGACATTGCTGCATTATAAAAGGTTTTCTTGCTCACAGTCAAACATCTCCTGTCGTTCTACATCACTCTCTTTTAAGAACTGAGTTGGCTTTGTTGATTGAACACCCATCAGAGAATTTGGTGGTTATTATTGAGAACATGGATCATTTCTTTAATGCCTGCATCACACTGATCTCTGGATCTGTCCAAGATGTTTCCTTCCTGCCAGTTTTGTGTTCTTTGGGGGAAACTGCTTTTTCCTCCTTGCCACGGGAGGCTAGATTTCTGAGAACAGGGAATTTACCTTCCATTGCTTTTAACTATTATGTATGTAAGCATGGTGAATGTTGCCAGTAGCCCATAGTTGTGACAGTTATCATTTTTGGCTGCTAAAAATAATTTCAGAATTGTAAATTTAAGTGTTATTGCAAACTTTTAAAGATACATTATAAGAATAAAATTGTGGGGTTTTTCATTTTGCTTTCCTAGGTGAACACAGCATATCCATACTGTTGTCATTTATCCCTTTTTAATCCTTTTGACCATGGTGACTAATTTCTGTCTGTGCTGACAGAGTTACAAAGATCTAGACAAAGAATTTGCAGGTTTTACAAATACAAATGAATGAGTAGTGAGGAGAGAGCTACATTAGTCCATTAGCTACATTACTTAGTGAGATAAGAAGGTTGTGACATAAGCTCCTACCACATTTGTTGATGGCAGAAAATGTACAGAAAAGAAAATAATGGAAAACAAATTACAATTTCTGAACCTCTTGAAACTGTTCATTTATTATGATTGGGGGGGAAAGAACAGAAAAATTTGAATACTAAAGTTTGAAACTTTAAGAAAATCACCTGCTATAATATAAAATCTAGATTAGTATTAGCAGTCCCTACTTAGTCAGGTGTTAGCAATATAAATATTAAATTATTTCAGAGTGAGCAGATACAATGTAAATGGTTCCATAATACAGACGGAAATCATAGAATAAATTAGGAATATAAATGTCTTTTCTTAACACTACTTGTTCATAATCTCTGGAAATATAATATATAAAATATATATGGTCATAATCCAGTAAAAGTAGGTGAAGTTGATGTGATGTTTGAGCAATCTGACTTGCACAGAGAGCCTTGGCTCTCTAGTGTTAGCATGAGAATTGCACTAATTATGTGCAATCCATTTTTATCTACTAAAGCACGTATGAATGTATTTTGGAGTGAACACGGTATTCCACAGTGTTCTTTGAAAATACATTCCTTATTCCTTGCTAGAATATGAAGAAAAGTATGTATCTTAAAAGTGAAAGTAGAAATGTCAGCTTGTGATTTTTAAAATAATTTGAATCAAATTTCATTTATTTCATGAATTCACATCAGAAGCTCACGCAGCTGATAATAGGAGTTCACATAAGTAATATCCATCTGGCATTCAGATTGTATCTGATCAGTTCATGACAACATATGTGGTGTATTTTGCATCTTTGTTCTAACTCACAGCTGGCAACTCTATCTGCTAATCCCAGTGAAAGCTGCAGCTGGAATTGCACAACTGCTTTGGAACTTGCATGTCCTTTCCCAGAGATATGAAGCCTTGGAGATGTGTTTCCTTTATGATTCCTGTTGAACTGGGGAAGTAATTGTTGCCTTAAGAGTGAAGTCAAGCAATGAATCCTCAAATACCCATTGTAAGACCACATTTTATATAACAAAAGAAAGCTAAGAATGACCAAAAATACTTAATTTTGCTTTTTTTTCTTGTAATAAAAACTCACTGTAGAGCTCATTACTCTTTTATTACACTTTTATTACATAAAAAAATCCTTATTATAGAATGATGAATTAATCACTATTCACTTCTAGCTTGTTCATCTAAAATACAAACAAGCAGTTTGCAAGGATATTTAGTTTTGTTTCTTGACACTCTGAAGTACAGTCAGAAGGTTAAATTCTCAACTGCAGAGTATGAGAATTTCAGTGTGTTTTTTCAAAGCAGCTTACCATACTTCAGTTTCTAGTAGTAACTTGTGCAACCTTTCATCTTATGAGTCAATCCTATAATTAGTATCCTTCTTTGCCAGAGGCATACTGCATGTTTGTTTTAGGTACAGAATGTCTGCAAGAAATTTAACTTAATCATTACTTTTTAATGTAAGAGCTGGTTAGCTCAATTACACTAGATTAAAGTGAACTTGAAATTCCTGAGTTACAGAGAAGGGGCTAATCTGTGACCTGTAGTGAATAAGTCCTATTTCCTATGGTTTTTTTCCTTATGTGCACTTACTAATGTGGGTAGCCCTTCAGCTCAGGCTTGCAGTGGCTATAAGCAATTATCTATTTTCTGTATGGAGTGGATTTGCAAGGTTCTTATTTAACTTGGCCATTAGGTTATTCAAAATTATTCCAGGATTACATGCATTGCAGTAAAGCTGCAAAACTTTTTAGTTTTTTCTGTAAACTTTCACTTTATTGTTTTTAGGGGTAATCTGAAAAAACAAGTAGTGGTTACAGCTTTTCAGTATTTTTTAGACAATTTCTAATTACAGAAGCATTAGACTGTTTCAAATATATTCATTTAATAACATGCTTTTAAGCTGTGTTCAGACTGAAAATACTGGTTCAAATTTATCTCTCATAATCACACAGGGAATGGCTGCATTAGCACCACTACAGAAGCACTGAGTTTTGGTACCTCTGGTTTAAATCCATGCTGACTGCTGACTTTGGGTACAGAGTGCAAGCTGTGACTGGCATGTGAATATAAAATACTGCTAGTCAAGTGCACACTAGTGTGTTGGGGTTTTTATTCTACTTGGTGCTGTTAGGTACTATTTGACTCAATGATCTTAGAGGTCTTTTTCAATTCCTAAGGATTCTATGATTCTGAGTTGCTCAGTTACAAAATTCTCTGGCTGCGTTCCATTTAAATTTCTTGGTTTTTAGGAAAATACGGTAGAAAATGTGGAATCCATCTAGACTCAAACTTTCCACACTGCTAACTCTCTATTAAGAAAATCATTGTCAAGCAAAAGAACACTGAAATACCACACCAGAGGACTGGAATTACCTGGAGTACTGGAAAGTATTGGAAGTAGGTTAAAAAATGCAATAGCCTTACAACAGGAGTTGTGTGCCAAGGGCCTTAGCAGTAATGATTCATTATAAACCAACACCTCCTGAGCTGGGAGCAGCCTTATAAAAGGGGGGCCTAATGTTCTTACTGATCATTTGTATCCTCCAAATTGTTGTCCTCTACTTTGCTCACCTTTAATTTTTGGGATGATAGACCTCACACAGTCTCACTGGTTCACTTGTGCTAAAGCAGTGTACTGCCAAACTCCTCTTTTACAAAGATCACAGAATAATCTCACATGTTATTTTGGGCAGTGACATGTGCCTTTGAGCTGTAGTCTGTGACTGTTTCCTAAGAACATGAGCTCTTTGTTAGAGCGTTTTTAACTAAAGGGTTGTGTCTACCAGTTTTAGTATAGTTTCATTTCAGGCCAGTGGTATGATTCTATGTGTATATTACTGGATGTGATTTGTAGTTACCATGTCTGCATGTGGAAAATTAGGATGGAAGTAATGCACCCTGATTTGAGCATCTAAAAGTTAATGCTCAGCACTGAAGTTGTCAGCCCAAACTCCCAGCCAGGGGTGAGAATTTGGTACCCCAAGAGTTCAGGCAAGCCAGATAAGGTAGGCTTCAGTGACTGGCTAACACTAAGCAGTCTTTAAAGCCTTTTCAGAATAATTAC
Source organism: Prinia subflava (assembly GCF_021018805.1). Lineage (NCBI taxonomy): Eukaryota > Metazoa > Chordata > Aves > Passeriformes > Cisticolidae > Prinia > Prinia subflava. The sequence continues at coordinate 36,401,913 of NC_086249.1, forward strand.
CTCTCAGGAGATTCTGTTCCTGGCTTTATTTTAGAAAGAGGGCCTGAGCTTTGTTGTCAGACCTCCAGACTTCTATAGTTATGAATTCCACCTAGATGCCAATATCAGGTTAGATGAAAATTTCAATTCAACACTGAATGATTGTTTGACTGCCTAAAACCTAATCTTACTATTTTTTTTCTTTTTAATTAATTTTAAGGAGGAAAACGACTTTTTAGAGTGTCGGGGTTTTTTTTACTCCTGCAGTATAAATAAAAACACCAAAAAAATTAGAAATATATTTCTCTTACTTTTGATAAAATGCCTCTTACAAACCAAAGCTCATATTCTAGGAGAACATGCTAAAGTTAGAATATGCCAGAATTGAGGCCTGCAACCATTATGAGGTTCCCTCATGTATAGTTACTCTAATACAGGTTGTATTGTCATTATTGTATGTTATTTCCCACTCGGCCTTTGTTCATTTAAAGCACAGGATAGGCAAAACCTATAATTCTGCAAGTCTCACTTTTTATTTGCTATACATTATTTTATATTCCATGCAGAATGTGAGGTATTAAATACTGCTGGACTTCTCTGAGGTTCTGCCACTGTAAAGAAGTTGTTACGGGTTTTGCAGTTGTGACTGACATTTGTCTTTTCAATGGAAGTGGCGTAAAATGTTTAACATCTGTTAACAAACTGAGGAAGTCAAAGGCTCTCAAAACCCTTCATTGTTTCTTGACAAAACCAGAGTAGGATGTCATCTTCTTGACTCTGAATATGTATAATGGCTGCATCTCTGAGCTGAAGTTCACTCTGTATTCAGTGGAAAGATCAAGGATGGTGTTTAAAACAAATCAGACTAATTACACCCTAAAAGAGGCTTTCTCCTACCCACACCCCCCCACCAGCCCTCCCCATCCCCTCTAGAGAAAGTTCAGGTGATTCCCTCCACAGCAGATCTTTGCTTTGGTCAGATGAATCTCACTTGCAGAGCTTGATTTTTCGAAGATAACCTTTCAGAATGTCTTCTGTATTCTATGGCCAACTCCTATCAGCTTCTGTTAAAGAGGGGAGATGTTTTGTTTCAAATTAAGTAATATAATAGGACAAGGATCTTGTGTATAGCAACCTTTTGTTCTGTATAACTTGACTTTATCCCCACAGCTTTAAGTGGTGAATTAATAACTGCTTTTCATAAGCTGTTGTTATTTCTGATGTCAAAGCTACAGCTGTTTCATTTGTAATGCAGTTTGCATGTGCATGCATAATGATGCACTGTAGGTAACTTCTTTGCAGTAAATCACAGCATTTATGCTATCTGAAGTAATACAACAAGCTATGGATGCATGGCCAACTTCTAAAGGTATTAACCTCTATGTTACAGAAGTTTGCAAATTTATATTTAATCCCATGTATTTCATATTACTTACCCCAGAAGTGTGTTTTTAAAAGATCCTGAGATTGCAAAGTTAAAAACTTCAAAAACACTAGCAGTGTTGGTTATGCAACTCTTAACCTTAAGTCAGAATTGTAATTCAGCTCAGTGGAGTGCATTATGAAACTGTCTTAATTAGATAAACATACTTTTTGTTTTCCCTAGTGCAGACTTATTTCTCCCATCATGTGCCTTGTGTGGAAAACTTAAGATAGCTTAGTGATATTTAAATGTAATTGTAAACAGGAAAAATATAAGTGCTGGGCAAGCCTAAGTCTGGTTTATTTAATTTTGTTCCAGTCTACATATCACATGACTGTCGGCTGTGCTAAGAGGGGCCTTTACTGCTTCTGCCAAAGCTTTACAACTGGGCAAATTCAACTGGAGAGAAGAAATAAGCTTTTACCTAGGTCAGCTTCCAGCCTAGTGGATAAAACAATCTCCATGAAGGTGGTAGAAGAGTCCTCATTTCATACTTCTTGCCAAAGAGCTCTTAAGCTTTCTCACAAGGCAGAAACCCCATCACTACCTCCTCTTTCAATGCATCTGAAAGGCATTATAAGCCATGCTTGTGATTTGTCCCTTCATTTAATTTTAAAATAAGATCATAGATTTTTGTTCTCCATAGAGTTTTAAGAAAAATGGAAGCTCCTCTCTGCCTCTGAGTAATTTATGGAAAGAGCAAAGTACATTATCCTTCTCCAGGTTTCTGTTATCTATAGGCTGACAACAGTGACATAAGGAACTGTCTTACTCATATGACAGATATTTCAGATTCTATTCAGTATTTAACCTTTTTTCACACTGTATAAGAAGTATGTGACTGAATACAGACCTCTAGCTCCCAGATAGATTTGGATTTTAAAATTACAGATTTCACAGCTTAATTTTTGTGTACTTAAGCCTTGTCTCTCTTTCAATTTTTGAAGTGGATACCAAAATACAATGGCATCAATATTTTATGTGATTTTAGATTACTCTGAATTATCTGCAATCTGAAAATTGTAGGTCTTCTGGTTTTTATTTCTCATATATTCTCTCAATTTGAAAATAACCTTTTTAAAATTTGATGTAATAATTGTCCAGTGTTGAACACATATGCATACGCACATGTATTTCCAGATCATTTTGAGAACTGATTTTTTATTTGTCATATCTAATAACTAGGCTCCTGCTGCATGGGATTTCTAATATATGGAAAAAATTCTTCAGCATTTATATTTTTCATTTTTGGTAACAAAAAGTATTAGTTCTTTAAGAGAGTTTGAAGAGTGAAGATGGTTCTAACTATCAGGATTTCATTTTCCTTTCCCAGTTATTTCAGATTTTAATTTTAGGCCAGGATGCAACTAGGGAAAGGTACTAAAACTTTATTGAATTTTCTGGTAGCTGCTGGAACATCTAGCTGTCTGGACTAGGTAAGTTATTTTGCCAATTCAAGAAGTTGCTTTTTGAGCAAAATAAGGAAATTATTCCTGCACCTAATTTGATATTCAAATAGAGTAGTTTTTCTTAATGTATCACTTATTGATATATTTGGTTTTGAATGTGCAATCACTATTTTCTAAAGCTTAAGAAACTTTATGAAATGTATCACAGCATACTCTGTTTTTCTGATGACAGGACTGCTTGCAAACAGAAGTGAGGTAGCTGAGTACTGTTACAAAGCATTTTAAAGCAAGGACAAAAGCCATAGTTCTTGAAAAGTTTTTGCACAGACTATTAGTGATGTTTATGGAAATTTCTGTCAACAAACTTAGGACACAGGCTTGCAATCATTATGAAATCTTTTGCTTTACTCTCTGGGTGTTACCACAGCTGAACCAGGATAAGGAGGGAAACATTTGGAATAGAAAGTGAAGTGTTAGAAATTACTTCTTGTTGAATCAGAGAGGGACAAAAACTCTTATGATTGATTCACATTTCATTTCTACTTTATTGGGATTTGTACAAATAAATACATAGATATGTATGGAAGAGCATGTATGTTCCCTGCCTAGGGGCAGGCTTAGCTGCTCTACCAGCCCTCAGTCATAGGCACAGGATAGAGTTTTCCACACTGTCTTATTTCAGCCTACTGAAAACCAATCCATGCACCAATCTCATCACACAGGAGCTGTAAGAGCTTGTTAGAACCTTTCGAAACAGATCTGTAACCCCATTGTGAATGTAATCCCATGTATGCATGGGATTCACAATGTTCAGTGACACTTTCAGTTAATGAAATTGGGTTATTCTCTGTTGGGTAGAGAGACAACCTGCAGACATGCTTGTTCTTCTATTTCCATGTGTGCCTTTGTCATTTAACTAGTGAATATACAGGAAGATCCTGAAGGGTTCCTGGCCCCCTCTCCTCCCTGGGCAGATGGGGGATGGCAGTAGTTGCCCACATGAACTTGGTTTGCTTTTCAGCAGTGCAAACTCCTCCTCTGCTTATGTGGGCGGTGTCTTGTGCAAGTGTTTTGGGACTGAGAGCCATGGAGTGTGTACAGAGACTGAACAGAGCAGGAAATGGCATAAGCAGACCAAATGGACTGAAATTCTGCACAGGGATGTTTTTGTTCTCTACCTGGGTAGTCCTAAAGATTAAATGGGACTGCACATACAGGACACAAAGTATAAAAATGCCAAAAATACTTCCTGCATTCATTTTCTGTTGAAAAGATGAAACAGCTTTCATAACCTGTGTGGGATGAATGCATTCTACAGTTGGATTTGAACAAGGGAATAGCCTAAAATAGCATGTTCTATTTCACAGAGCATGTCTGACAATGAATGTGGTTAAAAGTACAACTTAGAGGTGATGTAAGAAAATAGATTTTCTGCTGTATCTAGCAATCTCATATGTTCTGACATCAGATTTATTGGGACGTTGCTTTAAAACATGAAAACACCTAGAAAAGGAGTTGCATTTTTAAGCAAATAGGTGTTGCCCAACCTCAGCTGTCAGTGATGTAAAGTTGGCTTCTAGAAGCAAAAGTCAGAAAGGTAATTGTTAACAACAATTAATTTTCGGGTAATTAATGACCCCAGTCATTAACATCAACATAGACTTGGTGCCACCAGATCACACTGGGTGTTCCCAGTTTATGGAGGAGAGATCTGCCTTTTCTTATTAATAACCAGTTATGTTGGAGGGTAGAATGTATACTTCAGTGGGGACACAGATTTTATCCCACTTCCTCTGATTTTTTTTTTTCAGGTTATGTGAGGGTAGCAGTGATCTGAACTGTTACTGGCATGGACTTTTATATACACAGGGCTAGACAGTTCCCGAAGTTGAAAGTTTTGTGCATGAAACAATGTTACTTTTGTGCCCATATAGTGGCTCAATTTAGATCACCATGGTAATAGCAAGATTTCACATCTCTGAATTGCTAAAAGAAAAATGTGTAGCAGAGGTTGGCTATGCCTTACAGACATTGTGGTCTATCCAGTACTGTGGAGCTCATATATATTTTGAATTCACATACACAGTGCAATTGTTCTACTATTTTAAACATAAAAGGCTGTCAGCAGCTGGAGTTTGTGAAAATACACAGTGCAAGAGAAATGGTCTTGGAAATGAATAAATCAGATTTCAAAGATTTTAATTTATAAGCATATTTCTCAGGATTTCCAAACAATGGATAAATACTTGAATAGTCATTTTTCTCCCCTAGGGCTTCTTGGTACATTTATTAAGAAAATAAGAAAACCAGCAAAATAAAACAAACAAAAAGAAAATAAATTGTAGGCCATTAAGTAAAGGCTTTATAATCAGCACTTGGAGCACATTTGAAAAATGTGGTTTGACATGATGAACTTTTGGGTGTAGGCTGTGCATGCAAAAGGCTGTCTTTTTACAGATGTTGGGAGACTCTGTCCCCACTGTTTACCACAGTCTCCAACAGTAATGTTTAATAAAGTTTCTTACCTCTTACTTGAAAGATCAGGAGAAGGGAGGCAATCTGCTGCTTTGTAAAGACTCACAGATATATTCAGGGAAACTTGCTGTCCATTTATGTTAATGCTCAGTAGTATATAAAACATATGTATTTTATCTATATATACAAATCTTGTACATGTAGTATCTGAATTGTCTATATCACATATAAGGATGTGTAATACATGCTTTTGGTTATTTGGGGCTAGGTAAATATACTGCCTTCTTACTTTTAAGTTAATATAAACAACTTTTTTTTTTCCTTCAAAATGACAGAATTTGAAAGTGAGCCACATTGCCTTACATTGGCTTGCTTTTTCTGTGGATCAAGAGCACACACACACAGATAGCCACTGCAGTTCAGCTGACAGGCAGTAACTTGTTAAATTACATAACTGGAGGGTATGTCTGAGCCCTTAATTCTTGTCAAATTAAGGTTGATAACACTGAGTTGGGCCATTCAACGTAAAGGTAATGGGCAAACAGTTTTTGTAATAGGCAAATATTCCCTTCCGCTGTCAGCCAGGAATACCCATAGTCCAGGAATTGACAACATTTTAAGTTTTGCATCTTACTTTCGATCCTGATTGTAACAGATGGCACTCTGTCCAGTGTTCCTGCTTTTTAAGTGCAGTTTGTCTTAGCTTTCTTATTTTGAGTAAACTGTCTTTAGGTTAGCATTCACTTGACATGTTAAGAAAGAAACCCAAACATAATATTCCACATTTTATTCTCAATTTTACTCATTAGTATATGTTTCCTGTATCCATGGAAGAAACATACAGTGTTCCAAGTTCTATTTTCTCATGGTTGATCTACCACAAAAAGCTTTCTTTTAGGTTTGCTGATTTCAGTAGCAACTGTAGTTAATAATGGTTCTGAAAAAAAATTGGAGAAAATAAACATGAAATCAGTGACAAAGGAAGTCTTTTTACATTTTGCCCTGTCTCTTGTTGTTTGGTGTAATAGGGCAAAAATTCAGCTATTCTGTTTATTGGCAGAAATTTTAGTGATACAGCTGGGATTCATATGTTCCATATTAGCTGAGTTATTGCTGTTTAACTGTCGAGGATTAACAGAAACTTTACTTGCTTTTAAGGACCACACCTTTGCATATACTGCCATTATAATGCAAAGTTAGTAATTAAGGGAAGAATGTGTACTTAGGCTTACTGCTCAAAATTTTGGAGTTTGATATTTTGGGTAATTCTTCTTCAACATTAGCACATTTTCAGAATATGTTAGAACTAAGACCTAGAAAAGGAAATCAATTTCTTAAATAAAATATGGATGATATGCAGCTGCTTTCCAGAATCAGCAGTGTGCACCTCCTCCCTTCTTTCTGAATGTATCCCATGCAGCTCACCAAGTGTTTAATTGCATATTTAAATTTAATCATGTAATCATCTAATAGATGTAAGTACAAGTTTAAAATTAAAATGCAACTCCTTGCTTTACTGAAGTGGGTCCATTAAGTCTGTAAAAAGAAAGAGTTTATGAAAATGCATACATGTCTGAGTAACACTGGAAGCAGAGTTCAGCAATGCCCAACGGGCCACTTGTACAATAGCAATCCACTTCTGAAATGTTGGTCTCTGCAGGGAAGATCACTATCATTATAATTAGAGCTAGACTACAATGGACTGCTCAGAGGAGCTATTCCAAAAAGTTCTTTGAAGACGAAGATGAGTGGTAGACATTCTCAGGAATAGAAAATTGCTTTCTCAAGTGAAAAAAAATCAACCAAATAAATCTTAAATAGTTAGATGGCTAAAATTTTTTTTCAATTTTGCCATCCCTATTTAAAATGAAATCATTGTATTTCCAGTTTGAATATTGCTGATGGGCACTAAAGAAATATATATTTTATATTTTCATAGAATACATAGTATGTAATCATACTTGAAAACAGATGTATTTTATGAGCAAATGAAGAGAGACAAAAATATAGAAGCTTAATCTCCTGTACTCTATTTCTATTCTGCCCTTCAAAATTGACAGTTCTTTTTTCTGCAAATTATGAAGGCCTAATTACTAAGAACTATTTAGTGCTCTTATATACTTAATTACAAATAGGTGTATTGGTATGAAAAATATTTGAAGATGTTCTGATCAGTATTTTGTCTGTTTTTTAAATAGTTGTCTTAACTATTTTACTTTAACTTTCTTTAACTTTCTAAAGGCTAGATCAGGCTGTTGACTAAAATTGAAATCCTGATACCAAAGCACAGTCTGATCTTCACACCAAAGCCAGAACACATTGCTATACAGACAGGCTTTTATATAGATTTACTGCTTCTCACAGATATCCTGGAACTTCATGCAGAAATGTTTTCAGTCTGCTAAAACTATAAACTTAAAACCACAGCTACAAGAATCCTAGAAACTGAGTGAAAAGTTTTCTCTGTAGAAGATTGAGGTGCCCCTGCCAAGAGCATTCAGGTTATGACATTTATTGCATTTTCTTTAAAATTAACATTAAAGAGTTGGAAAAGAGGCCACAGAACTTAGCTCTATGAGTAATAGGAATTATAGAAGAACATGAGGAGAAGGGTAGGTAATAACTATGAAAGAGGAAATATGTCTGTGCCAGTCAGTCTCAGAGTTATTGAAGTCTGTCCTGATGTTCAGAGGGTACCTCCTGTGTTTTAGTTTGTGTCCATCACCTCTGGTCTGAGAAGAGAGCCTGGCTGTGTCCTCTCTGCACACTGCCTCCAAGGATTTATACAAATTGATGCGGTTCCCCTGAGCCTTCTCGACCTTGAGCAATCCCAGCTCTCTCAAACTTTGGTCATAGGGGAGAGGATCTCCAGTTCCTCTGTCATTTTTGTGGCTCTCTCTTGTACTTTCTCCAGTTGCTCCACTCTGTGCAATTTGGCAAGTTGAAACCATGCAAAAAAGATGTGCTATAAATTTGCTCTTCAGATTTTGATGTGACAGTGGAATATAATAGTACAAATTGAAGGTAAATGGATATATTTAAGCAGATGTAAATGCAGCAACACTTGTTTCTCTTCATGCTGAAATCAGGAAATGAGCAACTAAGCTTTCTGCTGTATAATGGCCATGATCTGATCTCTCTACCCTTTTATATTACTCTATTTACTAGCAACTATACGATACTATGAACTGCACAAACTGTTTTTATTTAATATATTTGGTGGGTTATTTCTTTCTGGATTCTTTATTACATAGAATATAGTGTTTTCTTTGGCATTAAGTGGTCTAAAGTCTTAGAATTAAGTAGATTTTTCAAAGTGCCTAGGTTTTGTCAATCCCTATAGGCATTATAACAAAGCAATGTAGCATCAAAAGCCCTTTGGTGCCCATGTTTGATGTGTGTGGAGGAAATACCATAACTATTGCAGAAAATCATTCCTGAGTAATACAATCCCACTGATTGCACTAACTAAGCTAGGAAGTTCTCTCCTGCCATTATGAAATTGCAGTAATGGTGTTGAACAATTGTATCTATGTGCAATTTGATTAGAGATTTTAATATACTCTGGCAGACATTTATCTCACAATTTAAACTTATGACTGCATGGACCGTTTCTTAGGATATTATAGTCTTGAGGCTTTAACCAAATTTCTTCTGGGGTAAATAGGCACAGTAACTTATTTTTGTAAGTTAATCAAATATGGTTTGTGGTTTCTTGAAATTTTGCTGTCATAGAAGTACTCTGTGTTTTATTCCTTTTTCTCATTGAATTTAGGAGGACTTCAAAGTAGATTGAAATAGGTGGGCTGTCAAAATTCATAGGTTTTTTAAAAACAGTGATTTTAAAATACATAATTTAAGACCATTTCCACCATTGTAGTAAAAGTTTTGTTCCTTTAAAAATATTTTTCACTTTCCACCTATAGGTGAAAACATTTGTAGCTGGAAACATTGCTTAGGTCTTCACTAATTTGGGTATAAAGTCAATCTGTGGAATGTTGACTAGAGGTATTATCTAGTATTAAGAAAAAAATCGGTGAAGAAAAAGATTTGGCAGAGTTGAAATCCTGGGTTTGACCTTGGAAATGACCAAAATCATGTCATGGTGTCATGGCATATGCAGCAAAGCAGGATCATAATTTTGACAGCATTTGAACTTCTGTGGGTGTCTCAGGGCCTAGAAAGTTTCCTTTTTAAGGGAAGTTCATGTATTTGTGACTCCCTCTAGTGGATCACTCTCTCAACTCTACACTAGGAAATGTTCTCCATATTAAATTCATGGGACATTAAACATTCAGATGTCTTTGTTTTCACGGTGAGGATCTGATTCCATTCTCATGGACAATCTGAATGTGTTTGTGTGCATCTCTGCTCATTATTGCACATTTTGCAATATATATTTTCTAAGATTCCTTTTCATGCTGAGGGTGCTGATAATGATATCTATCTATGTGTGCAACTAATATTGCATGTATAAATACATTCTCTTTTTTTCTGTGCCACAAACCTCTTCTGTTTCCCAGACTTTCATTTACATTACTATATTCTGGAAATGTCTGCAGTCTGCCTTAATTGTTATTTAATTATATTTCAGGTACCACCAAGGTAAATCTTGTGAAAATCCCTTCAACTGCTTCCAGCCCTCGAGACACTGCTCTGGCAGCTGTTATCTGCAGTGCACTTGCGACAGTGCTCTTGGCTCTTCTCATCCTTTGTGTTATCTATTGCAAGAGGCAGTTCATGGAGAAGAAACCGAGCTGTGAGTTTCCAATTGTTACTGTTTCTTGGTAGTATTTATAGAGTGGTATTAGTTTGGCAGATTTCCCTGTAGATAAAGAACTGAAATGTCTGCATCATTTAAGCAAGTTTAGCATTGAGATGGTCAATGCAGCAGAGCCCAGGACTCCTTGCAAGTTTGCCAGCTCAGCGTGGAAGTTTCAGCTGCCACTGAGAAAATGCTGTGAATGCCCAGAAATACTCCAATTGCATCAAGTCCATGCCATACTCTGTTAGATGCTGCACAGATACGTGTGGACCATTCATGTTCCAACATATGAGACATTACAGAGTTGCAATGTCAGTGTGGAAATACCAGTTTGGAAGATCTGTGCATCAAACACTATTGTGAAACACAGATTAGGTCATCAAGATAATGAGTGTGACCAGTGTAGATGAGAGATTTGTCCTTTAAAGTTTTGGTTTTATGGGCATATTCAAGATGAATTAAATGCCTAAGACAGATTTGTAAATTTCTTTTAAATTCATAACAGCTCATCAATGTAATTTGTTTATAATAAACATTTTCCTGCCTCTTAATTTAAAATAAGAAAGAAAAAAGTGAAAAGCGTTCTAGTTCCCTTTTATAGTTTTATAGAACTTTTATTAAAATATGTTTACAGCATCTAATGAGCCATGGATGCCAAACAAGAATCCTACCTAGGATGAATTGATGTTATTGCTGCTTTCAGCACAAGCAGAAATTAAAAGGTTTACAGAGGCATTGTAAGAATTGTTCCTAACCTAGAATTTGCTTTACACGTGAGTTTTGAGAAATTCTGACACAGTGAATTCAGACTTCATTTAGTGAAGTGCAGTAACTTGTTTGGTTTGGCCTACAATTATAGAGATTAAAGGAACTCTGCCGTTAATATGAAGCTCTTAAGATAATATAAACAAAATCCCAGTGGCTGAAAGCTGACTCTGGAAAATTTCAGATGGGAATCACTGGGAATCATTAAACACTGCAAAAATGTACATTGAACAGTGAATAAGGCATATTCTCAAATCACCAAAATGAGAGCAGATGTCTTCCTAGAAGAGGCTGTAGTTGAACCAGCTGTTCCAGGGCTTGTTGCAAAATCTGTGGTTTACATTATTGGAAGCCGCATGGTCACTGTGGACCTTTCAACTGGAAATGTATGGCCATCCTTTATAGCGTGACAATTACACCTTCTGTGAAGACAGAGGGCTCTGAGCAGGAGAAAGGGTAGCACTTACTGATATAGACTTTTATTCACTTTGTTTGAAGGGTCCCTGAGATCACAAGACATTCACTACAATGGCTCTGAACTATCCTGTTTTGATAGACCACGGCTAAGTGAATATGACCACAGAACGTGTTGCCAGTGCCAAAGAAGTACATCTCAGACATGTGGTATGTTAGGTCTACTGAAAGGTGACTTTATTTTATCTAACACTTGAGTTGTGACGATGAAGTTTAACTGCAGAGCTAACACTGTCAAACTACCCTTTGTCCTAGGCTAATTTCTTAATAAGCAGAAAGGATTTTTAAGTAGCTATTTGGGGTTTTTTTCCTGTATTCATTTTGATGACTTCACTTGAAAAAAATTAACATGTCTATCTCATTTATTTCTGATAAAAATAGCTGCATCTGGCTTTGAGACTTAAATTAGTGTGAAAGATTTACCAGAGAATATCTAAGAATGTGGTATGAATGCTAAAGGACATTGACAACCTGGACAATTCAAATCTTTGCCATTTTGTGAAGTTGTATCAGAACAGATGCATTAAGAAATGCATTATTTAACACAAAAGCACAGGCTTTTGTTAATGATAAAGATATCATCCTGATAGCTTAATTCAGAATGTTACCACTTATATGTCTTCAACTGAGAAGAAAATTAATTTTAAAAGTAGGTTCTCATGACTGGCTTCTATGTTACTCCTGGAGGAAGAACTTGGCTTTTATAAATATTTTGATTTTAAAGGAATAAAAATGTTTTTAAAAAATGTTTTTAAAGCAAGAAATCTCTTTCCTCAATCTATGTATTATAATGTAACTGGCAAACTAATACTCAAGTTTCAAAAAGAACAGAGACTAGGTTTATACAGAGCTTTGATAGTTTCAACACTACTAAATTAATTTTCATTCCTTAGGACCAGTTCACTTGATTCCCTCACTGTGCTGTGATGAAACCTGTAGCATGGAGCACAGCAGCCACAGTTGTGCTTTCCACTCACAGACCGCGCTCAATGAAAGGTAAATTAGTTTTACAAATGTGTATTAAACATGAAGTATTTTTTATGCAGTCAAATTAATGTTTATACAGAGACAACAGCTGCTTGAAGTGGAAGGAGGGATTTTGATGGACTGTACCCATATCATTGCATGTTGTGCAAGAACAGATTTATGGTGAAAAAAATAAGTATTACTTAGTAAATGCTGACTTGATCCATGGGTTTCTCTGAAGAAGTGGCTTCTCTCACAAGCAGATAATGTTCCTTTTACTCTGTGGCCCCGTAGAGTCTTTGGCCACTCCCTCTTCTGTTAATGGTTAGCAAGTTGCTGCATAAACCCATGAGTCTTGGGGGCTGAGGTACAGTTCACAAGTGGCATGAAGTTTTTTTTAAAGGAACTCTTTAGGACTGCAAGATTTGAAATATCTGATATTTCTGAATTTCTAGCAGGTTTTAACCTTTATTTTCTCTCAATTACCTGAGTGTAAGTGCAGTAGTAGAGTAGTTATTTTTACAGCAGAGCCATGAGCTAAATATATAAAATTTATGGTGTCCTTCAGAATTTCCTGGTTACAGATTTTAACACAGGATGTATTTATTTCTTTTAGTACAATAATTTACCATATAAGGTTTCATTTGGTCTTCGGCTATTTTGTTCTTATGGCCACATGTAACTAAAAATGTAGAGGCAGCTTCTTCATAAGTATTGTTTGTGCAAGGTGACTTAGGGACCTAAGTACAAATATCTAAGTTTTCTATAACAACTTATTTAAATACTGACTAGCTTGAGTCATCCTTGTATACCACTGAGGCTGACAAATTGAGAGCTCTGTGCTTTTTGAGGAATCTTTTGGCTAAGGCTTTAAAAATAACTGTAATATCCACGCTGTGTGGACATCAAAGATCCTGTGGTTCCTTCCAGTAGAAACGGAGCTTGTGCCAGTTTCCTTTGCCAGAATAATGTATTTCCTTCAATTGTGGTGCAATGTCCTGACTTCTGGCCTCATCTCTGAAAATGCTTTGTGTGTATATATCAAAGCTATTAAAGCATCATGTTTTGGAAATGACTAAGGCTACTTCAAAACTGTTGTAGGTATGTTAATGTGGGATGAGTTTTGTCACACTGCGTATCACACTTCATACAGCCTTTGCATTTTTAAAAATATGTAGATGATTTTTGGAAATAAAACATATGGTATAACTTCCTGGTTTTGTTAATACTTATTTTGGTGTATCTATAGTGAAGAAACACTGCTGGACATTCAAGAGTGTTTGGCATATGTCAGTATTATCACACACTTTAAATACACTTGAGGTAGATAATACTGAGTTTCCATTTCTACTTTCTTCCATTTCCCATAAAATAAAAATAACGCTTGCTCTTCTTTAATATTATGTCCTTTCCATGTAAAAGAGAATAGAAGAAAGACTTTGCATTTTGAAGGCTAGACAGAACAAACTGAAAAATCTAAAGTGAATGCGGTTTCAGGTTTAAAGCAAACACAAAGTTTGAAGAAGATTGTTGCCTATTCCATTCTCCCACATTCTTCCTGTTTAAAGCCACTTTTTAAACTTCCATTAGATACTTATCTATCTATAGTTTTGGGGAGAAAAAAACCCAAACCAACCAAACCCCTTCAGTGTTGAAGATTCTGGACTCTGCACAACCATCTTTGTTGCTGCACTTTAAGCCTGTTACATCTCAATACTCCCTTCTCCATGCACTGAGAAAAAAGAATTCCTTCTTCTTTGTGACAGTGTCTATATCGGAACACTACTATAGTATTTTTTACTAGTAGTATTTTTTACTTTAGTCATATTTCTGACCCTAAACAACCCTAACTGTAGTTCATGTTTTGTGGAATCCTGGATTCACTGTGTTCACCAGAGCTTTTGTCGTTTCCAGGCAAGGAACAAACTGTATTCCTTCTCAATAGAATTAGTTTGTACAGAATGTCTCTAGAGTATTGATATAACCCTGTTAAACCTTCTTGAAATACCTATAATTACAAATGATCAGTAATTAAAATACTGATAATATTTTCTGGAATGCTTTGTAAACCATGTGCCTTTTATCTTTCCGCAGAGCTTCTGATTCTGTTGGAGAAATGATTCCTGCTTTCCTTGGTTCTCTTTCACACTCTGCCTGTGGAGACATTCCAGATGCTTGGCCTCTTATGCAAAACTCAGCTTGTTGTGACAGCATTTCTATCTGTGAATCATATTCAGAACTGGCTGGAGGATCTGCAAAATCCTGCAGCCCTGAGACTGAAAATGCAGCCGCTGTTGAATTGGATAATAACCAGGAACTAAGTGAAGTACTCATTTCAGCTAAGTCTCTTGATGGAAATGTTGCAAAGTCCTTTGAAATCTCTGAACACAGAACATGCATGGAAGTTTCATCACTTCAGAACTCGGGGACTGCTGAAAGCCAGCCAAAGAGTAATGGAACAACAAATGACTCTACGGACTGATAAAGAGGTAAAAAACATAGCTACAAAGGAATGAGAATGAGTGCTCCAGGCATGTGGAGCTAGATAAAAATAGAATTGTTAAGTTGTAGGGTTATATTTCTCCATAGGTTACACCTAGCTATTGCTGAAATAAATTAAACCTCTACAAGAGATCGAGCAGTTTCACATTTTTAAATCATTAACTGAATTTGAAAGGTGTAATTACGCAAACTGTGGTGTTGAAATAATATTAACCAGAATACGGGGGTAAGTCTGTACACCAGTCAGCTTTTATCAAGGAATTTTTTCATTAAATTTCAAGGGGAAAATTCAGTTTAATAGCCTTATGACCAAACCATTGTGTGAGGCTAGCCTTTGTTTATGAGTGAGAACATGTGTTCTTCTAAACATATTTACAAAGCCTTTCTATGGAGTAACTGCAGTAGTAGTGGAAACACAAGAGAATCTCAAATACCTTATAGTGCCATTTATATTCCCATGTCATCGGATAAAACAGCAGTTAGTCCATAAAATGCAAACTTATCTATAAAAGCTGAGAGAAAATACAGGTCTGAGGTCAAAATGCAAAGAGGTGATAATTGTCTCAACTATATAACAGTAGAACTGTTGCAAAAAGTCACTCTGCTACTGCTTCATCATTGTATCTTTTTGAATATTAGCTGTGCTCCATATTTTTAAAATGAAATTTTCTACGTTTGGAAGTAATCTGGAGCCTTGAGTAACTGCTCTGTGAAAGGATCCCAAATTGTGACCTGTATGCTGATGGCAAGTGGTGCTGTTACTCCAGGCTTATGCAGGCTGTGGAATGCTGAAAGAGTCTCCTGTGCATGAACTCAGAGGCCAAAACACAAGAAGTTGCCACTAATATTAATAATGCACCAAACTTAATTAAGAAAATTATGCTATCTGTAATTATGAAAATTTTGGGCCATCTGCAGAACTAAAACTGCATCCCTTTGATCATCTTCCATTTGGTTTGCATTAACACTTTTGTGTTACTCCTAAATATGAAGTAGAAACTATGAGTATTTAGCAAAAACCACACATATTCTGAAAACATGTAAGTGCAATAGTTTCTTTATAAATCCAGCCTTAATTGTTTAGGTGACATTGTCAAGAGGAGGAAAGGGAAGGGAACTGACTGTTAAATCAGGAATTGCTTTGCCATTGACTTCAACAGAACTTGTCACCCTGAAAATCTGCCGCTGTCACTGACAGTACCAGCCTCATGCAGGTGGCACATATTCCTCTCAGTGTGTTATTTACCGTGTAAAGCTCTGCCTGTTGCAGTGCTGGGCACGACCTGCCCACCTGTCAGAGAGCAGCACTGCCAGTTTTATTTTTGTGTGTGCCCACTCTCATTTGGGGACGGTCCTGTGCTGTAGCTGTGTGTAGGAAGGGGCAGCGACATGGATACGACTTCAGATCCCAACACTGCTAGTTCCCAGCAGTTCTTGGTGTTTTAAGGGAATGCATTGCCATATTAACAAGATTTTAAAAATCAGAAGTTTGTGGGTGTTTTCCCACCAAACCGTGCGTCAACTTCAGAGGTATGCGATTAATATTATTTAAGAGTTTTCTTAGATCAAAAGAACCACAGAATTCCAAAATATGACTACAAAAATTAGCCTTTGTTTCACTAGACTTGTTATGGTATATGAACTGTAAATGTTCTTATTGATTGCTCCCTGTATGGAGACAGCTTTCTAGCATCTCAAAATCCTGTATGCTTTGATAGTTTTCTGCTGCCCTCTATTACTACTGAGATTTGTATATAATTTCTCCCCATTCAGACTCTACAGTGCATCATTATGTGTGTATTTTTGGCAGAGAGGTGTCAGTAGTGTTCATAGGACAGGACCAGGACTAGGATTACTTGAGATGTATTTTCAGGATGAACACTGGCCAGCTGTACAACTCCAAGACAATTATTTCATCTCAGTCTATAGCATTTTTTTCTCATCTGCTTTTCACCTTTCACTTCTTTTTGAAATATTTTGAGGCAAGAATGGTCTTTGTACTGCCTGTGGATGTATTACAGTCTTGCATAGGTCAATGTTTCATTATTATATTTCAAAAGAATAACATAAAGTCAGAATATAGCATATTTTTATAGATGTACACACAAATCTGAGCTTTTTAATGTGGGTTTTAATGTAGGTTTAATCTTCAGGTTGAGGTGAGTTTTACAGCAAGCAGTAAGTATATCTCTACTCCTTTAGTGTTTAGTCAAATATAGAAGTACATGCAGGTTTCTTATGAATTTATGTAACCACTCTCCTGTCACTTTTTTTTTAGGGACTGGAGCTATTTCTCTCAGCACTAAAGCTGAATGCTTCCCTTACACTCCCCTGCTGATTCTCATCAAACATAGTCTGGTCTTCAGTGTTGCATGGTTTCCAAACCAGCTGGGAAATGAAATGGCATCATTTCACACCTTCTGAGCAGTTGTGTCTGAGCTGCAACAGCTGGGAAGTTGAACGTCAAGGAGCATCCTATGAGGACCCTGACAGTGGATTTATGACCTTTTCAATCTCTCTTTCCATTTCCTCAGAGTCTCAAGGAGTGAGCTTATTAGTATATGTAAATACAGCAAAAAATAAAAATACTTCAGTGTGTTTAGGGGGGTCAAACGTGGCTCCAGGTGTCAGAAGATGTGGGACAACACGGTGCCAGTTACTCTGCCTGCAGATTTGTGCACGCATTAGGATTTTGTTTCCTGCTGGTTCTAATTTTGAATAATATTCCTGCTATTGAAGGATGGATAAAAAAATCCATTTCTGTTTATAAAAGAAATTATCACCTATTATTATCACCTATTAATAAACTTAAGCTTTTATTATGTATTACATTATAGTCAATAAGCTAGTTTGGGGAGTTAGAGAATTAGCATGTTACAGTATGTGTGGTTGAAGTCCCCTCCATCCAATTATTACATTTTCGGGAGGTGGCATTGTTCTGTTAAGTGTAGCAGGAGATTAGCTTTAAATTAGATTTAGTTTAATGAAGGTCAGACATATAGATAAGGATATTGTGTTGAATTAGTAGTCTCAGTATTGGAATACAGCATTTCTTGTTATAGCATATAATTTTGAATGTTGAAATAATTGTAATCAACTGTCAAATCAAGATGTTAGGCTATAGCAGGTGTGCCATGAAAGTATTTATACAGTGAGACTGGTACCAAGATTTTGTATTAATGCATTATTTTTAAGGGTCAACTCTGTGGTGAATGAATTCATTCATTTAGTAGTCCCTTTCATTCAAGACACTCTGTCCATCTCACTGTAGTTCTGTGTCAATTCAAATTTTCTACATAAAGTATAAAAAGCTGTTTGCTTTATAACATCCCTTTATATCATTTTTTCAGCCATTTTCATCCCTAAAACAGTTTTTGCTTCTCTGGATAATCCCAGTAACCTCTGCTGATTCATTACACTGGACAGGCTCACACTTGTATGTGATGAACTCTAGCAATTATTCCTTAAAGTACCCAATGTGCCTTGACTAAAGCAAAGCAATCAGCAAAACAGATGCAAATTGGCAATAAATATTACTCATCTTTCCACACATGGTTTGTGTGGCAATGGAAATGTTGAGACAGTATTCAGAATCCATTATGGAAAAAAGCTTTTGTTTTGAAGCACACAGAAGAAGGTTGGACCTGCACATGGATAGCTGGAAACAGCACAGGCAGCCATGGCAGAGGTGCTCCAGCTCTTCACCAGTGAGATTATTCATTTGTGCAATAGCCATGAGTAACAGTGCCCAAATTCAATCCTAAGTCAACAAGTTACCCAAGGGATTCTTTTACTGTTGTTTGGTTTGGTGTTTTAAAGTAGATACCACCTTTTGGTCACTGATGGAAGGATAAGCAGTTACACAGTACAGTTACTCAGACAAATACTTTCACATATATATTTAAATATGAGTAGTTTTGAATAATTTCTTTGTACACTTTCAGACATTTAAGAAGTTACAAAACATTTTTCACTAATGTGCATGAAGAGACGTGTGCTTCTTTGTATATACTTTGTAAATAGAAGAAAATCCAATGTGCATTTCACTACATGGCAAAATATTTTTAGAACATATGGAGATTTAATTTTTCACTAATAACAGTTCTTGAAAAAGCGATGTTCAAAAATTTTGCCAGCATCTGCTACAGTATGTTTTCCCATTGGAATTTAAACTTTGTATAATTGTTTTTTCCCAGCAATCCTAGAGAAGATTTTTTTTTTAATGGGTGAAAGTTTGAGAGCAAATTGGGAGGAAAAAATTAAGAGAGTGTTTTTTAAATGTATGTGTATATTTTGTATATACTTTTTTCCTTAATTTAACCAAATTGGTCTTTTGTATATTGCCTGTGGCAAGCAATGTTGTACATGCCAATAGAAAATATCCACTATCACTGCATTTAGACTGCCCACATGTCATGTCTAGGGACTTACTGTGCTGTTTTAAATACTCCATTAACAAATGTAAATTAAAATCTTGTATAAATTGTTTTGTAATACTTTTTCTACTTGTGAATAAAACATTACGTGAACCAGTCTTGGTTTGTTGACCTCAAATTAATAATAGCTTTCTGTACAAATTTAGTGATGAATTCTTCTAATTCTTTGGGAATTCCAGAATGGTGTAATTATATTAAGGTTATGGTAAAATCCAGTGCATCTTTGTCTTGAGATGTTTGTGGTTTAGCAGGAGCATCATTCTTCAAGCAGGAGGACCCTGAAGAAGCAGTAAGTTTACATCAATGCTTAAAATCATAGTGCTCCAAAACTGTTCAAAAATTCTGCTTCTCAGGAAGGTGGGGGTGGGAATGCTGGGGGAAAACAGACAGATTGCTGTCTTTACAATGTCTTAGAAAAGAGGACCTGGTGCTCCACAGCACTGGGTTGTTTCAGACAAGACAGATAAGCAAATAATAAGAGAGAGCTGTATTTTTGAAGCAGGATTGGAGTCATGGCCCCAGTTTAAAGGATTAGGAAAGGAATGGCACAGTCTGACTGACAAGAATAGAAGACTGAGAAGAAAGAGTAATTTGATAATTGCATAAAATTGGTCCTTATGATATAGCCATAAGCAATGACTGGATAATGAATCCAGATAGGGACTGCAGATAACATAAAACCAGGGGGCTAGTGCTGGAGTGTGATAGCATTCTGGATTTTTGGGAGGAATATTTGGGGAAGACTCAAAATCTGCTCTGTCCCTGTCTCTGGTTTAGTTGAGCACATTTCCCATCGGTTCTTCTTGGTGTAATGCTGTTATTTCTACATTCTTTGAAGCACTTAATTCAGAGCTTTACTGGGGATCACCTGCCCAGAACAGCAAGGACTCCTTATACCCCTGTGTCCATCTGCTGCCCTCCTAAGCAGTCTTCTACCTGTTTTCTGCTGTGATTGTCACAGGTGGCAGCAGGTCACCTGCCCAGCCCACCTGAGTGTCCGTGGAGTTCACTTGGAGGCCTGGAAGTCTGCTCAGCAGCACGTGGCACGTTTGGGAGGTCACTTTGTGCCAAGACAGGGGTCTCCGTGGCTCTCAGCACTGCCAGGGTTGCAATGGAGTGCCCTTGACAAAAAATTTTAAAATATAATCAATAAACAAATAGGAATTGGAAAATGGATGTTTATCTGGAAACAAAGTACAACTCAGAACACATCACATACATGACCACAAATTTGCACAAACATTTGCTCGTATCAATTACTATATAACATTAGTAATTACGTAACATGTCATTAACAAGGCTGCAATTTTCCATCCAAGCTTTCCAGAAGGTCTACAAAAAGCCCCACCCACCCAAAAATCCTTTTCCTGCTTGCATTGCTATTCAGTACAACAGTATTTCCTGCCTTTTCTACAAGGTAGGCCAAGCCCTTAATCCAGCGCTCCTCATCCTACCGGGAGTTTGAGATCACACAGCTTTCCCTTTGTTGTGGTCTCTTTGAGGGCCTTCGGTTTGCATTCCTATGAAGTCCCTCCAAGCAACAACCTCCATGCATTAAATTAATCCTCTCACTGTCTTTGGTGATGGAGGTTCAGATCTCTACCTGCAGCACATTCCAGCGCAGACACTGCTGCTTTGTTTCGCCCTTTCAAAAGGGGGATTGAAGGAGGGTGCAGTGTTTTATCAGGCATGGAGCAAGCTGAGGCTGGGCACTGCAGAGCAGAGCCACACAATGCACACTTTGTGCTGGCAGGGTGCAATTTAATCCATATTTAGTTCTGGCCTGAGAGATGGTAAAACCCATTTGCTCTTCACGTAGGAGCACATGAGCCATTTCGATTATGTCTGATAAGGTAGCGCCGTCAATAGGATAAAAATAATCGAGGGTGGATTTGCTGGGGAGCCTGCTGGTTTCCACAACAGCAGAGAATGATGGGATTAGAGGAAATGTTTTCTAATAGCCTACTGATGGGGAGGGTGGCAGACTGGGGGCACACTGAGGCTTCTTCACAGAACCACAGCTTCAACAGCAGGGTCAGCCGAGTAGGACTGAGGGGGTTTTCCCATAATTTGATTTTCTAAATCCTTCTCACAGTTGGATTTTTTTTTTTTTTTTTTTTTTTTGATCTCACAAAAGATTTGACTTGTTCAAAAGGTTATAAATGACATTTTTTTAAAGCACTGGTGGAAAAGCAGACAAAAAGAGAAGGCAGCTTTTTAAAAAGTGCTTCCCCTGAGCCTGAGTCTTTGTGGAGTTTTTGATTTCTTTTGCCCAGGTCTCAGTCTCAGTTTATGGATGCACAATTCACATGCTATTTAGTATGCAAAAATTCCCCTCAGTATAGCAGCTAATATACCAAAATCTGGTTATAACCAACAGTTTAAGGGAGAGCACTGATTTACTGCTTAGAAAAAATTAAACCATTGGAATTCCAGGGATCATTTTGATTTGCCCCAGATCTGTATCACACAGTTCATTGGAACAAAATGATAAACATATATAAATACAGAATGTGTACAAAATAATAAACTTGACACTTTGCACAGGACCTGAGGCAGGGCATTGTCCAGGTCAGTCAGTAATTTTATTCCTAAATTCTAAACTTGAGGAAATTACAGAACACTGTGGACCAATTCAGGGGAAACCAGTACACCACCCAAGCACTTATTCTGCATGTGGCAGAGATTAAAAAATGAACTGAGAATATTAAAAAAAAAATACTAAAGGCTCTGCTTCAACTTTTTATAATGCTTTCCAGCCCAGGCATCCAAGTGTCCTAGACATTTCACAGGCCAATATGGGAGCCTTAGGAACCCAATGGGTGTTCCACAGACCAATACTGAAAAAATGGCAGCAGCAGAGGTTATTTGCTATCAAAATAAGAATGAGAAAAGAATATCTAGCTGTTAGTGCACATTAAAAAAATAAGGCAAAAGGGGCCATTACATTGCAAAACATATTTTAAAAGCCAAAGTAAAGCACCAGTCTACTTTCTTCTCTAACTTCATTTTCACCTAAGCACACAAACTCTGCAACAGCCCAAAGCAAAATGAGGCAGATCTGGAATCAGCAGAGTAACAGCATTTACCATGCCAGTTTTATCCATACCTTGCGAATGTCCTTTCTTTCATGTTGATGTTGATTCCAGCAACATCAGGTAGCTGAGTTCAACCTGAGGAAGTTCAAGCAGCAAGTATCAGCTTGGCCCTTTGTTTGGCCATTTCTTGTCTCTCTGTTGCAAGAGGAAAAAGAAAGTTTTTTGACCAACCTGGTGCTGGTTTATGTTGTCAGATACAATAGTAGTTGTGTTCCTTTATCAGAGTTTCAGCTTTAATAAACCTTATCCCTAAGGATGCTCAACAACTGAAGTTAAGGAGACACTGCACCAGTGCAAGAGTGAGAATATCTTTCGGACTGTAGTACCAAAACAGACCCATAATATCCCAGCAAATAGCACTGGCATTTTGTCAAAATTCATCACACTTTTTTGATATTTTGAGACTACAAAGAGACCAAAATCCTTGACCAAAATAATGTATACACCTTGACAAAATGCTGTCAAAATTCACATAAGGAAATTTCTATGGGAAGGTTTGTGCAGCTAGTCTCCATGTTAAACCCTCAATCTAAAGAAATCCTCATTTTAAGCTGTACCTTTAGACATACTTCAAATTTTGGAGGATCTGTTGCTTACTCAAGGAGGACAAATCAGCTTTTTATGGACAACGACTACCTCAAAGTTATCTTCATACACTGTTTTTCCACTGGCAGAAGAGACGGGCTCAGGCAGAAGAGACTCTAAATTAGGTGATAAAGTGCCCATTGTATTGATGGGTTAATAGAAGCAAGCCCTGTGGGTTCAGCCTTCTCAATACAAAGAGAGAAGCTGTGAGATCTGCAGGAAAGAGCTCAAGAATGCCATAAATTACGTCTCCTGTGGCTTTCAGCAACAAATACGTAGTGCTGGAGTTTACTGAAGGTGTTGGCAAGTGCTGTAGCAGGGATTCCTGGAAAGCGTCTGAGTGCCAGGTGATGTCTCCTAATACACAGAGTGTCACTGAGGAGGGCTTGTGGCATTTATGGCCCAAATGTTTTTTTTTTCTAGAGAAGAAATCTTTTTGTTGCCTTTCTGCAGCGAGGGGAAGCTGGGCAGTGGGGGGCAGCAGCACCAGCTGCAGGAGGCAGGGGAGAACAGGGAGCAGAGCTGGCACTGCCAGCACACACTGCAGCCTCCTGCAGCCGATTCCCTCCGCAGGGCTAGAGGTGCACACAATAAGCTGTAAAAGTGCTTGGAAGCCCCCAAATCCCCAAAGATGCAATACTGCACCTTCTGCAGATGTATCAGTATTGTAACTGCAGCAGCTGAGAGAGGTAAGTAAAAAGAAATTATTATCATCTGTTAGCCCAGGGGTTGACCCCAAAACAGCTAAAAGTTTTGGACTCGAGACCTCCTTGGATCTGGTTTCTAATGTTTGCTTTTCATCCAGTCCAAGGTCTACAGCTGCTGCAGCTCCTCTGAGGATATTCCTGTGGTTCTTACCTGATGTTAGGGACAAGAAGTTGGCTTTCAGCTGGGCCTTGTCACACTCCATGCTGTGAGAGCTGGAGGGTTTAAATGCCTGACAACCGCTGCTCTTTTCCTTATTACCGCAGGTTTTGGACAAAACAAAAAAAAAGACTGTATTCAGATTTTGCTTAAGTTGCATTACATTTTCTCATGGAAAAAAGGCAGATATCCTAATGCCACCCAGAAGATGGAATCAGCTACTGCTTCCTGCTGTTACTGCTGCTCTGACTTCTGGCCCAGTAACCAGGCCAGAAAAGAAACCCAAACCCCACATTTTTGACCAGATCAACCCCAACCCACACCAACAACTCATTCTTTCAAAGTCTGCTATTGAACCACTGCCTATGGGTAGTTCAAACAAAAGAAAAAAAAAAAGGGAGAGGGAAAGAAGGAGAAAAACAACTGCATAAAAGTTGTACTGGAGAATCATTCAGCAAAATTCCCACTTGTGTACTAAAAGCTTGGCTAAATAACCCTGGGCTGCATGGGAAAACAAGTAAGAAAGAAAACTCTTCTATTCTCTAGAATTACCCTGCCCCTCAAGCATACCAGGCATTTTATCTTCTTAGTCTTCATAAAAAATCCATTTTGTGAAGAAGACATGCTGCATTTACCCCTTTTTCTTGACACAGGAGGATTTGTCCTCCCTATCCCCTGTCCCATGTCAGAAACAGTAACACACTGAAGACCCTTTCCACTCAGGAAAGAAATGACTCTCTCTCTTAGCCCCTCTCCTCCTGTTTTATGGCCCTTTCCTACCAGTCTGCTTTATTTATCACTGTTGCAATTGCCGGGTACTTGTTTGTCTGCTTTCCTCCAGGCCTGTGTTTCCCATTCTCAACTGCCTGGTCTGATCCCCTATTGCCACTGGAAAACACAACTGGGGGCTTAATTTCATTAATTTGAAAGATGTAACACATGCACAGGGTAAAGCTTGCTTTTAGAAAGGCAGTGAGCTCACATTCAAAGCCAATCGACACAGGGATTTATTTGGCTGGATTCCTATCTGTAGACAGCTGCTTCTGAAATGGAAGATGATGGTAAAATGCTTAAAATGGTGATTTTTAAGCACACGCCCTGATCGGGATTTTTCTGCAAGGATCCTCCATGAAAATCAGGGACACAGCAGCAAAACAGAGCCATCCATGGCAGTGTGGAAAAATTGCTGGTAACAGGATTTACCTTCAGGTGCTGCAAAAAAATTATTTGTAGAAAAATAAGGCAGGTCAGCTGGGAAGTGTGATGGTTTAAACTGACTGGGAACACAAAGCTGTCCTCTTTTTTGGCAGGAACAGTCACTTTCTCTTCCTTGAGATAATCTTACCACAAAATACTATAGCAAAACAAATAATCCTTCATATCAGATCTACTTTGCACACCTGGTATTCGACTCAATTTCCTAAATGGGTGAGTCAAAGCAGGTTGGGCTGACCTGTTAATTGAGACACAGCAGGGCATTCCCTCCTGTGCTCTTAGGCTGGTGGAAAACAGCACCAAAGAGCAGAGGAGTTACAGCAGAAAGGATGACACAGTTAAATTAGTCTCCTGCTTAGAAGTGCTAATTATAATTTAGCCCAAATCACATCCAAGTTATTTGGTTGTACTCAGTTCAACAGAAATTATTTTAACACTAATGATTTAAAACACTTCAAAAACTCCAGAACAGTGAGATGGAAGAAGTGGAAGAAGGAATCCATTCTAATTTTGGCCCAAACAGGCAAGAGTTCCCACGGGCCAGTGCTGGTGAACAGGTCCAGTGTAAATGACAGAATTACACATTTTTACATTATGCTGTTAAAATCTTTACACTTCTACTGGAAAGAAAACTACAGTGCCCTAAAGTGGGGGCTTTCAAGAGCCCCTTCAGCTGCTCATCAGGGCTGGGCTCTTGCTGATGCAGTCCCTCTGCAGCTCCTCACCTGCCCCCGGCGAAGGCAGAAGCGATGCCGTGGCCACGGCTGTCCCTGCAGCAGGAGCAATTCTGAGTTACTGCGGCATCTGCCTCTCCCTTTGCTTTTGCCAAGTGTTCTGTTGGTGTTTGCTCAGTCTTCCCGCGGGTGAATGGCTTTTACACAGGAAATGTGAACACCACTGCAATGTCCTGCCGTGCTGTGGCCACAGAGGAGCGTTTGCACTTGGGCTGCCTGTCTCTTTATTAGGTGATGGAGTGGGAAACTGCAAACTGGCGTGGATGAGTGAGTCTTTTTCTTAGCACTACTCATGGACCTCCAGCAGCTGAAGAATGTACTTCTGTCTGCAATTCATCCGTCAGTTTGTGCTGTATGGATACCCAGATTCAGGACTGTCCAGAAATGTTGCCACTACCACGTGCAAGCTCTCCCAGTGTTCTTCTGGGTGGGGATTTTTGCTTCCTTTATGTTTTAACAAAGCAATAGTGAAGTCTCAGGCTGACCTGGGTAAGGAGGGGCATTCCAAACAGCACAGAGAGCTGGCATAGCTGGCAGCCAGCTCAGTGCAGCACTGAGGAGTAGGAGCCACAAGAAAGTGAAACATTCATCAGCAGTGCCAAAGGGGAAGAAAAGACAAGATGGAAAGCAGGGTGTACAAAACAGATCCTAGAAAAGAGTAAAGTTTGTATCGTGCCATCTGGGATGGTGTGAAGACAATGACAGTGGGCTCTCTCTCTATAAATGGTTCTGAAATTAGTTTTTAAGTAAGTCTGAGTAAGGTATTCAGGTGATTTACATGTTTAAAGTCAAAATAAAAGATCTCAACATTTTCTTGGTGGGCCTTAGCAAGGTTTAACTCCCTCTTTAGTGTTTTGAATTCCCTTTTGAATGAGCACAGCTGTTCCATACACATTTCAGTTCAAACCAGCTCATAAGAACACACTTCCCAAGCCCCAAGTTCAGCAAGGCAGCTGAGGATGTGACTTGAGTGCCTGCCTGCAGCAGCTTCTCTAGGGCCACCAGGACCACTGTGGCTCCCTTGGGAGCAGCTCGCTGTAAGGGCTCTTCAATGACCTCCTCCTTTGCTAGCTGATCCCATCTCACTGATCTGAGTGTGGAACTGTGATTTAAATACTGTAAACTTCCAGCTGAGCCAGACAACAACTACTGTCACTTCAGCATCGCTCTTTTGGGAGAGAGAGAGGAGGCATGCTAGACTCAGGCCAGCAGGGAAGGCCACTGAAGGCACAAACACTCTTGGGGCAGTGACTCTGTGGCTGTGCTGCTGAGCAGCAAGAGCAGGCCCAGTCTAGTACAGCCCTCTCACAGAAAATCTACCGATTATCACCACCTTCATCCCCTCAGTGTCACCAGTGCCCAGATTTTTGTGGACATCTTTCAGTCCCTGCAGGAGAGATGGCAATTCGGCAGCTCCTCTGATAATGATCCTGAAAATGCAGTGAGATGTGGAGGCTGCTGGCAAACACCCCAGCACTCCTGAAGAGTAGGAAAATACCAGTTTGGCCGCCACAGGCCATGCCAAGAGATGTTACAAGCCCCAGATGACCTCTGGGCATATTAACACCTACTCTTTTCCAACCAGTTGTCATGCTGAATCCAGTGCTTCCTTCCACTTGAGCTGGTTTATTCACATTTAAATTGCTTAGAGCAGTGATAATGGAGAGAGAAGTTACAGACAGATGGCCCCTGCATGCCTTTCTGTTAGTTTCCGTTTGTATTAATTTTTGGTGCAAATAGCAGTGTCCAGGAGGCTGTAGTATTTACGGTACAGCAATAGGAAAAAGGCAAATAAAAGGTGGGAGAAGGAGATGGCTGCAGAGACAGAATTTGTCTCTCCCAGCATCAGCCTTGCACGGCTGGAGAGCAACACCCTGAGTCCAGATGGGATTTCTCTGTAGGGTAAGTCAGCATAAACAGGGTAAATTTATCTGGAGGATTTACTTGGGTTTGATTTCAGGGTGAGTGGAGGGTGGTAAGGAGCAGCAGCAGTACAGACAGACTCAAAACTGGCTTTAATGATCTGGCATAACAAGGAATTATCTCCAACATGCACAAAAAACCTTTTCATCTACCCCACCACTTCCCCCAGCATTCAAGGGGATGTAAAATAGAATTCTAGGATGCCAGCCAAACCACCAGCTCAACTTCCTATTTCTCCTATTTCCATGTTCATACTGTGACTGTGGTTCCAGGTCTCAATACATAAACTATCCAGGAGCTCACGTTTAACAAAGCCTCTCAACGAGCACAGAAGCCCCATGCTGACTTTGGCCCTTACACACTGTTTCAGAGGTCCAGAGCTAATGCTGCATTCACACACGTGTCCTCTAGTTGCCTGAGAGCACTGCTGGATCTCCTGCCTACAGCTGGAGCACCAGAGGGGCCCTTGGGTGAGCACAGTGTGAGCTGAGGGTCACCTTCCCCAGTCCTGACGTTGATTAGAGGTGCACAGCCGCTCTCCTCCAGCCTAAAACCCAGGTGAATAATGGAAAAGGAAGAGCAAAGCTCGAGGGTCCTGTTTGCTTCAGCAAGTCCTGCACTTCTGCAGAGGTTACCCTGAAGTGACCCTTTTACAGGGTGTGGTGGCTGGGATCTCAGGTGTTCTCAGCTGGCACAAAGGCTCCCGACAGACAGAGAATGAGTTCTAAAAAGGGGGGTTGTAGCTTTTACTGACCTGCTTTAATTCTCAAAACTTTTTTTTTCCCCAAATAAAGCTAAAGCCGGAGATGCAAGATGGGATGAGAAACAAACATGAATCAGAGAAGAACAAAAAAAATACTGGCTATAGCCAGAGAGGCACAGGTGCCAGACCAGCTGACAGACAGTTCTGACAGACCAAGGGAAAGGCATGGAGAATGGGATAGCTCACAAAGGAAGAAACTGATTGTCAAATTAACTATTTCCCTGTGCTTGGCCAGCCTTCATCAGTTTTTCATGTACATTTGAGGAAAAAAACCACAAAAAAACCAAAACCAAACAAAACAAAAAACAAAAAAAACCCAACAACAACAAGAACAAACAAACAAACCAAAAAAACCCCAAAAAACCCCACAAAAAAACCCAAAAATAAATAAAAGCTGATTTTCTTGGAAAACAGAGATTACAAACTGAACAGACTATTAAAACCAATTTGTCTTGGGAATTTGGCTTAAACACCAGATTAAATCACAGATAGCTAATTTGATTAAGTAGAACAAGTTATCTAAATCCCTGCTTAGAGAAAACACCGCCAGCAATTCAGCACTGTTTTGCAAAAGACCTTCAATGTTAAACAGTTTGAGGGAGAGAAATACCTACAGACACATGGCACTTCCCCTTGCGTGAGGGACACATTTGCTGGGCAGGCTTCAGGGCAAGACAACAAATTAAACTTCCAGGAGACAAGAAGAAGATTTGCCATGAGGGTGAGGAATCAGGTGTGATCAGAACTTACCTTGTCACCGTCAGCTGAGGTGATGGACCCCAATGGCACTGCCTCCTTCTTGCAATGACACCTCCAGTTCTTGGGGGACTCCTTCCCCAACCTCCCTGTCACAGCACAGGGAGGAAAGGCAATATATTTGTGCAAATGTTAAGAGACGATGAACTGTCACTTCAACTCTCATTTGTAATGAGTAGGATTTACTCTGGCTAGCATGAATCACTTTGATAACATATATAATTAGCTTTATAGAAGTTTCAGTATGTTATAAAAGCTGCTTTATCACTTGTGTTCCCCCAGGGCTCTCTTTTAAAAAGATTTTTTACAACTGTGTTCTTCTTGGAAGTGAATTGCAGACAACTGAGCACATCTGTATGTCAGAAGCATTGTAAGCCAAGGCATTCAAGACAATTTTAATGCCTTTTTTCATGTCTAAAATCCATGTGAAAAATTGCAGGCATTTGTGGGCTCCAGCCCTATCAGCTGCCCAAAGCTGAAGACAACCTCTGCTCAGCCACCTCCACACAGCCCCTGGCTGTCCACAGCAGATGCTGCAGCTCAGCAACCCAGGAGCTGGGATGCTGTCAAATGACCTTGGGGAAAAACAATCAACAGGTATAAATAACATAAGTCTTTAATAACTTCATCTGAGCTACAGAAATTTATGTTGGATGAGGATTTGTCTCTGTGCACAGAGCTGCAAGTTAACTGGATTCCATCTTTGTGAGGAAGAAAAGTGGGGCTGGAGAGTGCACTAAGTGAAACCAGCAAGCCCTTCTGATCTTATAGATGTTTTTCATTTCATATGTATTTTAAATACTGAAAGTAGGCTATGATTGAGCCTTGCGGCTACTTCTGAAGAGCACCATTAATAGACTATTTTTAACAACTGCCCTGCTAATCTGCTGTGAGCATGCCAGAAGAGCTTGATGAGGTTAGGGCTGCTGCAAACATCAGCCAAACATGTTCTGGCTTCTGACCATGTTCAAGGGACAAGCACCTTCAAACACCTACCTGGAATTCAGGAGGAGCAGCTGCCTGCAGAGTATGGAGAGCTGCTGTCCTGTGGCCTGTAACCTAGAGGAGCTCATCCACCCTGACCTGGCCCAGCTTGGCAGTGCTTCCCCTCTCAGTGGATCCCACTCAGGGCATTTCCCCACGGCCCAGCTTCCCCACAGTGCGGGGAAGGCGGAAGAGAAACGCTGTTAGAGCATGACACGAACTCCAGGCGGAATGGGCACCAGCAGCTGGGACAGGGTGGGAAGAACCTGCCAGGCTGCCATTCTGCTTTTCCTCTGCCACGGTCCCAACCCCCGGCTCAGTCACAGCCCAAAGCATCCCTCGCCTCCTCCCATCCCCTAGGTCCTGTCCCAGAGCAGCTGCAAGAGCAGGTAGAGATGGGGACACTTAGAGGTGTCTAAGGAGTGAAGTGAAAGAGTTGTAAGGAGTCAGAAGGACAATGGCCAAAAGGCACTCCATAGAACCCAAGATGTCCTGCAGATAAATTCACAGCATCTTCTGTGGCTATTTTAATATTGTACTACATGATGCTGCCAATGATGCATGAACTCAGTCATACATGACAAGCAGCAAAACTAAACAATGGTGGCATTTGACAATTTAAAAATTGTAACTTAAAAAAAAAAAAAGTTCAGTGCTCTGAGATGTTCTGAATAGAAACCAGTATTCCTGACACTTCTATTCCAGCCATCTGTGCTCTCTCTCTAGTTACTGGACCAACAAAAGTCACATAAAAGAACTCGCTCATCCCCATCCTTAGTCTGGTAGGGATATAGGAATATACCTGGTAGGATATATTCCATTTTGAAGATGCCTGTTTCTTCTCACCAAGAGTGAAGGCAGCCAGAAGGGCAAGTTTCAGCCACTTACAAGCTGCCTTAGAAGCTACTGGCTCTGGAAACTGCTGGCAAGAGGCATCCCACTCCCTTCCCTCTGTGCTTTCAATTCTACGCAGCAGCAGAGCACCCCAACCAGTCATCCTGTCAGATCTGTACTGCCATTCTGCTTCTGGTTTCAGCAGTTTGTCTCCAGGAGATTTTTTGGATACTTCCTCCAAACAAGGAGCCGTAATGATTCCCTACACCCGTGCAGCTCCGCATGCCAGCTGTTGAGGAGCAGCCGCAGCGGACTTGAAAGTAAACAAATCTCAGCACAGGGAAGATCAGAAGGGCCGACACACAGCCCTGCTGGTGCTGATTTATATTTCCTTATCTTTTATCTCCTCCCCTCTCCTCCCCGAGCACACTCGCTGCTCTCCCACGGTCCTTCTCCCAGGGAAATCTGTGTGCCTGCCTTCTGCTATCATGCATCTTCAATTCTCAAGTTCTTTAACTCTTGAATTCTTTCTAATTTTAATGTAATGCTCCCTTTTGCTACTCTGCAAACCTGCTGGGGTAAAGTGCCGATTTCAACTTGTTCCCAACAGCACACAAAGAAATCCCTGGCTCTGGGAACACAAAATCTCCAATACTTTGCCCAGAAGCAATCTGAAAGAGCAGACACACAGTGCCTCCCACTTCACAGCAAGCAGAGGAGGTGTTCTGGCTGACACTGCTTTTCCAGCTCTCCATGGAAGACAAAGGGAAGTTTCCAGCAGGACAGTTATCCAGCAGGCACAGACTTGCTACCCTCATGGAAAAGCCTCCTTCTGAAGACACTCTCCTCACTCACAGCTTGTTGGACCACAAAAGGTGACCCTGCCCCTGGTGTAACTGAGGCTGCAGGGCTTCTCTGAAGTAATCAGAATTAGGGCAGGTTTATCAGCAAACAGTCCAGTTCTGATGTACATTCCTGGTGCTGATCAGTCAACTCCAGCTCTTCTCATATGTTGTCCCTGCTGTCAACATACAAACTAGAAATCATTAAACTTTGTCTAATTTCAGCCACCAGCCCTTGTTAAACACTTGTTTTCAGATCAGTGTTCAATCTTTCAAATATGTGCTTCTTATCATCACTGATCTTCTGATAGATACAGATGCATATTTTCTGAGCCATCAATATTGCTGTTACAATCACCTCTTCATTTCCATCTTAGTGTCATCTATAACACTAAGCTCTCTTACTTTGGTATAAATTCATTTTTTAGTTTTGCACACTGATTTAGATTCTGACTTGCTGTACGAGCAGCTACTTAACATCTGCAGAACAGCTTTTATCAGCACATGATATGAATTCTTCCATCTGGCATTCCACTGAACAAAAAGCAGAAACATTCTTGAACACCTCTGCCTTTTCTGTTCCTGGAAGTGCTGTAATTTCCATTTTAGACCTAGTGCTGTGGAAAAAAAGCCCTCTTTTACTCTGCCCAAGCTTTTCACTCAGAGGGGTTTTTCCTTCTTGTATCAATCCATTACCATGCCTGGTTTCTAATCTATTCAATTCCTCCCTGCCTGATTTCCCTTCTCTTCCCTGCCTTCTTAACTGCTGCCTTTTCCTCCTATTATCTTCTTTGGTGTTTAGAGAACTTCATCCAGCACCAGCTGTATTTATGTCACCTGAAAGTAATTATTACACAATACTTCAGCCTATCTTCAGTGAATCAGAAAAATAATCACATCAAACATCAAAAAAAAAAAAAAAAAAGGCAGCAAAGTTCACACCTCAGAGTTCCAAACATAATCCACCTGTGCTTTTCTGATGTGTTCTAATTACGTGTTATTATTTCAGGATTGCATAAGGGTATAATTTCTTCTGAAGATGTTCACTACTTATTTTCCATAGCAGCTAAAACCCAAAACATTGTAAATTTCAGATTAAAAGCCTGATGCTGAGTTACAGTATTATAAAGCAAACTTTTGAATAGCTGGTTCAGCAGCCCCAGTGGGAAAGCATGGAATGCTGGAAAAGGATTACAGTGGTTTTTACATTTATGAAGAGTTATACTGCTGGTCACAAGAGAAGTCTCACGTTACTGAGAGTACATTATTTGCTGGAAAATAAAAGTCTCTTGAAAAGAAAAAAAAAAAAAGGAAAAAGCATCAGACATTTGAACAGCTGGAAGCATTTTTAGAAACTATCAAAAAAAGTGAAAAAATTTAGAATAATATTTCCCCTTCTGCAGTAAGCCTCATGGTGGTGGTATAATATGTTCTCCAGAGGCTTAATCATGTCTACTGTTCAATCCTCAAAGGTTATTTCATTAAAAAAAAATCAGTGAAGTCAACAGAGTTTCTTCATAAAAGAACCTGAAGCTGTCATTCTGAGATGTATTTATTTTTCTACCAGCTCCCATCTTTGTCAGACACCCCACGAGTTACAAATCTGAGCAATAAGCTGCAATCCACCATGCTCTGGCAAAAGGCAAGATTTTCTTCCTTTCTTTGTTGATATCTGATTACATATTAGGAAGATATTGTTTGATGCCACTCTGATAAAACCTTGAAAAGACAAACATTCTTTCAATGTTTGCAGAAGGATCAAATGAGATGGTGAATTAAGGAAGTAACAGCAGCCATGAGCCTAAAGCGATGTGGCTACTACGTATAGTTTGAAGAGGTATCTGTACACTAAATCCAATATCATTGAATTTCTTTCAAATTAAAATGTAGGAGCAATCTCGTAATTGTAACTGCTCTGCTTATTCCGCCAATTATGATGCTTTATTTTCTTTACCACAGTGCTTCCAGAGCCGTGTCAGCACGAGGATTTCCGTTTGCTAAGGTCTTTTTGTCACAATGAATCTTTCAACCTGTGCCAGCTCCAGACAAACATAATCGTTAGTTTGTTCCAGTACAAAACCCAGGCAACAAACAATGCGAGGCTCCCTTAGCAACACCCTTGAATTCCCTTTGAAATGTACTTCCATTAAATCCCCCACTATGGGTTGTTACATTTACATTCGTCAGCTATTGTACACTTTATAGGCCTTCCCATCTTCACAATGTGGTTTCACTCACACCTAAACTGACACTTACTTTGTGGGTTTTTTAATGACTTTACTAACAGCAAAATGCCCACCTAGGTTGGTAAGCAAAACCCTCACTCTTCCCTCTCAGGGATCAGCTGCAGACACACAATGGAGTCAGTCAGCGGGACAAGCCAGAAGCCTGGCTGTGGTGCGTGTCTGAAAATGCACCCACTGGGGTTTAATCAAAGCATCCAAAAATGTCTAAACCCAGCTCTACCAGAATGACAGTGCTACTCACACAAGCACAAGGCAACTTCCACCTTGCAAAAACAGGCAGTGAAAAACAATAGGGTAAAATAAAACCTATAAAATAAAAATAAAATCAAACAATATCCTTTTATACATACTGCTAAAAAGAGGACAAATCATCCAATCAGCTCTCATTCTCATTTATCCCTTCCCAAACACCCACTTTTTCTGGCTCAGTTCTTTTACCTTTACTTGCTTCTCTCTCAGTTATTTGCCCTCATCTCAGCTTTGGTTCTCCTCCTCTCTTGCTTCTTTCACTGGATTTCTGCTAAGCAGAACACTTGCAGCAATACCTTTTATAACAACTACAGAGGACCTCTAAACAAGGGCATTCCTACAGAAAAAAATCACCAGTTTTTTCTTTTTTTTTTTTTCCTCAAAACTTCCTCAAATACCATTTCATAATTTACTTACAGGGAAAAAGAAGAACCCACCGATAACATTGCCTTTCTTCATCATCCACTATATAATGTGCAACCTTACCAAACTGCTCTAGTCTATCCTGGAAAAACATATTTGTTTTGAATTCTTTTGTTTCCCCTCCAAAACCCGCCCCACCTTGTACTTTAAGCAGTTCTCCAAACTTATCCACTCATCATAAAAAGTCTCCGTGTGAACAAATATGCAGGGATCAGATCAGCTGCAGGATATCTATTTTACTCCTTTGTCTCTCTTATGTGTTGCAACATATCTCTTTCCTCCTCACCTAAAATTTTCCATTACTGACCAGCAGGACCACAGATTTACTTCTCCCATCTTTCTCTTCCCTATCTCAAATACAGCTCCTAGTTTTTTTCACTTCTTTCTTTCCAATTTTCCCTTTGTTTCAAACAAAATTTGCTCTTCCCCAGTGCAGGACTCCTACAAGAAATATGGTTAAACAAAGTTAAAGAAGATCCATAAGCACGTGAGAAAGACCTGTGTGAACAGCTCTGGCTATAACATCAAGAGGTAAACCCTAAAAGTGAATCAATGTCTGCACCAGAAGACCTTTCATACTCCTCCAGTCACCCCAAAGATGAGTTCAATTCCCATTTACTCTCTTCCAACACGATCAAATCTTTTAACAGTACGTGCTAGAGGGTTTGTTCTCTCAAATTCCATGCTTAAGCTCCTAAGCAATGGAAAAAAGTCATCTCCATAACCGAAACCAGGTGATCCAATGGAAGTTTTTATTACCGTTTCACCAACATGAACAGTCAAACTCTAAAAGCGTTCACCAAAAAGCAAACCCAATGACAATCTTTCATCCACAATTATGAAGACATACGCAATCTTCCATAAAAGAATTCAGTTCCGTTGTTATGAGTCCATGATAAATGTTTCAAAGTCATGGTCTAAGTCTGAAACGAGGGCATCCACAAAATCTTCAACTGAAGGGGATTTCTGAAGCATACCTACAAAAAAGCAAGACAAGGGACTCGTCATCAGGATGCTGTGACCTCGACAGCTTTGTCAGTGATAACATTTACTGCTAACTAACTTTCAATGTCACTATATAACAAAAACTGCTATCAGATTTCTTTGCCAAGAAAAAAGTGCAATTATATTGTAGAGGGATTATTTAATTTCCTCAAGATACCTGTTACACGTTTTCACAGAATTGACAGGTTTCAAGAATGTTACCTGATTTTTGTCATTACAACCTTGTTTAAGCAGAGAATAATATCTGTTTTAAAGCAATGTAACTGCAGACTCAGTCATTCCTAAATGACTGAAATAAATTAGTGATTAAGCAGGTATATAAATCCTTATCTGGTAAGTCTCAGTTCCGACCAAGCCAGAAAAAACAAATTTTCTCAAAGCATCACACCCCTTAGAACCATTTAATTTAGTATTTAAAGTACAGTTATATCTGAAATTTTTGACAAGGCACAAGACATAAACAAAAGCATTTTCAATATACTGAAGTTTTAGTTTTGCTTCTTTTATAGTACTAGGACTTACCTTTTCTTAAGAATTTAAAATACTGCATCTGTTAACTGTAGCACTTGGCTACACAATAACAGACAAGAAAATTAGCATAATGAATTAGTATTAAAATCATGCCCAAGTACTTTGTCAGGTAATGCTATAAACAGAGTAGTTAAAATTTCACCCCTTTATCTCCAGAATCCCAATTTTAAGATGGCATGAGAATATATCCTTTTGAATTATTTTCAGATGTTTCCTTGTACTTAACATCATATATAGTCGGCCTTTTCACTGTTGTTAACATTTTCAAGATTACACATGAAAATTTACTGCATAACTTGTACCAGGAAAAAAAAAACCAACAAAACAAACCCAACCAACAAAAAACCCAACAGTACAACTGCCAAATAATGTAAAATTTAATCTCTCTATTTCTTTGAAGTGATCTCTTCTTTCTGACATCTGCCAATGTAAATATAACCTTATTCTACCCTTTCTGATCAGTGTACCTACTGAACATTAATTTATATTCTTTTACATCCTCAACAATATTTTCTTTTGGTGGAATTATAATTGCATGCTGCTAAAAGACTATAATCTTTTACTATAATACAATGATTCAAAACACATCAGGAAACAGACCAGCTCAAAGTAAATTGGTGTCAGCAACCAAAAAACTGTCTTGCTAAGACCTTACAGAATTCCATTTCAAACTGATTTAAACACATGTAACAAGTGTCAACACAAACTGCCATGGCCCAGTAGGTTAATGGCAAGCACTAAAAGGAAAACAAATCTCACACTACATAGAGATTGACTGAAATGCTGTTAAATGAAGTTTGCATCAAGGTATTTTCAAAATGAAAGAGAACAGAATTAAGATTTCCAAGCACTTGGTAAATCTCTCATCTACTCTTAGTGTTAGAAAAATCACAGTGGAATTGTAGCTCACAATGAAAAATGGCTCACTATGTGCTGGGCTGAGAAACAGATGTGTGCAGATACCCAGCTACTGCTCTGAGCTCCCCAGAGAGCTGTGGCCTCTTGCAGACTCCCTCTCTCGGGTTCCTGGCTGGGGAACACACAGATTTGGTCCCTAACGGCCTAGGAAAAACTCCAGTTAAACTGGTATGTTCCTGCAGTTTTCACAGAAGACGAGAGAGTGCCTTAAGAAGGTGACAGGGATGGCAGTCCACTGGAACATGTACCGTCGTTCCTTTTTCACCAGTTCCCAGCATGGAGAGATGACTGAAATGCTGCACAGATGGCCACAAAGGTGGTCATAATAGACATAACCACCACTCCCTGAGCCCTACCACACAAAACTCCCCTTCCAATACTGACTTTATAAAAAACAGCCAGTCTGGACGATGTTCAGCCAATTCTTTGACACACTAGCAATTATCCTGCCAGTTATCAATACACTGGAAAAAAAGAAGAGCCAATAATATGATGATAGGCAGAAGAGAAGAAACTGAAGCTGGGACTATCTTTAAGGAGATTTAATTTCCCCTCTTACATAAAAATGGCAAATCATAACAAAAACATTCCAACCCTGAATATTACAAAATTATTAAGAGAAATATAATTAACTACACTATACTTGGATGCATTTTAGTGCTGCTGAAGACCATCTCACCAAATACCAGTCAAAACTTGTTACAAATTGTATTTATTTATTAAAACCAGGTTTGCTTTAAATATGTAGGAGACTCAAAAATCATTCTGGCACTGGTGTGTCAAATGACCTCCTATCCAGTAGTTCCAGCTTTTGATAACAAAAGCAGATTTCAGATTTCTTGCATTAGTGGTTTGTTGCATTCCTATTTTCCCATCGCTGACATCAAAAGCAGACACCAACAAACTTTGCTTTTGCAAAGAAGGGACAAAGAGTAACTGAGGTCATTGCTAAAGAACTGTACTGAAATGATGATGCCCTCATTAAATAAATAACTACAGATTTTAGAGTAGACAGCTCCAAAAGAAACAGGCAATGATGGTACTTCTGTATTTTAACCTCTTACTTTACACTGACGTGCTAAAGAGTGGTCATGTCTCTCTTCAAACCCCATTAAAATATATCAAAGCAAGATCAGCTTTGATATATTGTAAGTACTCAGCACTTCAGTGTAAATGATTTAGTAAGATGTCCACAAGGTCTGATGGCTGCAGTTTTCAAATTTAGGAGTGTATTTTAATACGTTCAGCCCAACTCCTATTTCAGCTCAGTTTCTCCCAAGCCTAAGGCAACTGCATAGCTTATCTTTGCTGCTTTGAAGTTTCTTTCACATTACAGCACTGTGGTTAACCACGCCCTTTTGAGAGATGGTTAGCTATAACCTACAATCACTGAAAATTGAGAGAAGAATAAAGCCTGTGGCAAAATTTGGCCTCTGCTCCCCTGAACACTAATTACTTTAGGCCCATGTACTTTGAGCTAACATATGTTGCTGTTCACATCAATCCTTCTAGGATTTATGCGTATTTCTTACCCTTTCAAAGAGACATACAAGCATTATGTGAAGATTTTTGCAGTCTCTTCAAATTATAATTACTCCATGAAGTACAGTCTGAGGCATGGAAAAGCAAAATTTCAAACAGCATTGGAGCAAATGGTGTTTACTTACACAGCCAGCTGGTTCGGTTACCATGTAGGCACAGAGCTGAGTATGACTGTCTGCAATGTAATATTAGTGGCATCAACAAAGCAAGAACACCTCACACGCATTTTGCACGAGGACTTCTTCAGCAGCCCCAAGGGCAATGTGGCTGCAGCAGAAGTGCACTCCAGGATATGTTCCATGCTCTCAGTTCCCAAAACATCCAACCCAGCAGTTTTCACACTGCAATTCACTTTCTGCCTATGCACCTGGGTTTCTTTCCAGCCAGGGAGTGCCAAGGCAGAGAGGGAGGAATGGTGCACACCTGAATCTTGTTCAGACCTGCAACCAGCACACAACTGGACCTGGAAGGGACACCTGGGTTATATAACTTCAAAGGAATTTGGAATCCCTAATGCAATGTAGTCCTAGGAAGGAGAAAATCTGCAAGAGCCACGTAGTCAACACAAAATGACAGAGGAATCAAGTTCTTCTCAAAATGTCTTTTTTACTCTAATGAAAAATTAAAAGAAAATGAGCCTTTGTTGGACAAAGCACTGTCCACCCATTTTCAATTGCTCCTGATAGCCATATTTGTGACTATTTCTGTATTTCATTGACTATCAAGGGTGTGAGATAAAAAGGGTCACTTCAGAAAGTGTTTAAAAAGTTTTCAAAAAACCTCTATGATTTTTGGTTTTTTTAAAGGAAACAAATACCAAGAGAATCAAATGCAAACAACAACAACAAAAGAAGTATATTGTGTTTCCTAATTAAAGACTAGTTCCAACAGGAACCTTGTCAGTAACTCCACAGGTCAGATCCTTTATCTTTCCTTATCAGTACATCTATGGAATCATGTTGGAGAAAGATGAAAAGCTAGGGTCACATCCAAACACAAAAGAAAGACAATAGATAGCTTCTGAGAAGAAAATCATAACAAAGAAACTGCATAAATGAAATGTACTCGTGAAGTAACCTGCTATCAAACAGCCCATGAACATGGCTAACTTCCTAATGAGGTATGGAAGCACTTCAAGGGTGAGGCTGCAGATGTGCATCCGAAAGCCAGACATGTGCAAGCCCATATAAAAAAACACCTGAAATAACAACCTGAAGAACTTTTTGAAACAGGGCACTAGTGAGT
Source organism: Prinia subflava (assembly GCF_021018805.1). Taxonomy (NCBI): domain Eukaryota; kingdom Metazoa; phylum Chordata; class Aves; order Passeriformes; family Cisticolidae; genus Prinia; species Prinia subflava. The sequence continues at coordinate 36,441,864 of NC_086249.1, forward strand.
GTGGAATCTGGGCTGTTTCTCTGAGGACGAGTAAAATCAACAAGCTTTAAAGTTTGGTGGAATCTGTCTCTAATCAGATATGTTCTGTTATTTGCTAGGGGAGCAGTTTTGCAACTGATGGAAACCAAGAGGAGATGGAGATCAAGTAGCCTGGAATATCGATAATGAAAAAAGAAGCAGCAAGAGGAATCAGAAACTCATTGAACCTAAACAAATTGAATGTTCCTACTTTTCTCCATAAATTCTCTTTTTTTGTAATAAATACAGACCAATCATGTACAATTATAACTTTCTTCATCAGGTGTGTTCTATGATTTAGCTTCTAATAATCCCAAATCAGCAATCAAGTTATTGTCTTGTCAAAACACCTGAGTCACCCTGATTTCATTCTTCAGGGATTCGTTCAAGCATGTCTGTTAAGTTTTCTACTTAACTACTTTTACTGTGTGCAAATGAACATCGTGATATGCACAGACAAAGAATCTGCTGATGAACACCGGTTATTTTTATGATCTTGAATATCAGTTAGGATTTCTGTATAAAGAGTGTTTAAAAGTGAATTTCAGAATACAAAAGTGTCCAGAGAGATACTCTGAAGCAAGGAAGGTGTATCTTTGATGGAGGAGGATCAGATCATGGTACACTTAAGAAAACTGGGCATAAACAAGCCCACAGGCCCTGGCAGGATGCACACCTGAGTGCAAAGGGAGCTGGCAGATGGCATTGTTAGGCAACTCTCAGTAATCTATTAAAATAGCAGAGGTACCAAAAGACTGGAAGAAAGCAAAAGTCATGTGTATCTTCAGGAAGAACAAGCAGCAGAACCCAATCAACTGAGGCTCTTCAGTTTCAACTCAGTTCCTAGGAAGGTGCTGGACTAGCTAATCCTGGAAACTGATTTTAGACTCATGAACAGCGGAAAAACGAGGAATAGTCACCATGGATTCACCAGAGACATGTCATGCTTAAATAACTTGATAACCTTATATGATGAAATAACTGGCCTGGCAGAAAAGGGGAGAGCAGTGCACATCACCTCCTCAGACTTCAGTGAGTCCTTTGACACTGCCTCCCATAAGAGCCTATCATATGCAAGAGGGAAAGCCAGTTTTACTTCCACAGATTTTTCTGTAAGACCATCCACAGATAAATTCTGAAACTTCATTCAAACAGTACTTGATTCAGTACACTGCCAGCAACTTCAACATAATTCCCAGGACATTCCAGGAAAATTCCATGCTCAGTAAAATAAAGAATACATCCCAGAAAGAGAGGAGATCATAAGCACATCTGGTGTTTAAAAACATTTTTTCTTTCTTCAGCATATGACTTACAATGCAGAAATTGGATATGCTTGTAAAGATGCACATTCCTGTCTTGCAACTTCTTAATCTACAGTTCTGGGCTACAGTTAGTACAGTTTTCAAGGTTACAAACACAAATTCTTCAAGAACAGTAAAGAGAAGTTTGGGAAGTCATACTGAATGAAAAGTGACCCTATAGATCAGAAACATCAATCGACAACCTAAAGAATATATAGTTGCTTAATACATGATGGGTCTAAGGAGAGCAGAGGTCATGGCCTCAGATATAAACAGATGGGTCAAAGAACTGAAATGTTCCAGTCATGAAACTGTGCCAATCTCATGATGAAATACAGACACATTACCACTATGTTCCTTATCTGTAGAAAAAAGTCTCACAAATTCCAGCCTGCTAAAACGGAGTGACCAGAGGCCAGTGACTTGATATTCATTCTTAATACCAAGAATTTCAGAGAAAATTGAAAGATGTGCCAGGACTTCGCAAGTGCTCATCTTAGGAACAGCAGAAGTAATGTTGGGTTTGAATTCTGCAACATTACACAGGAAATCTCTACCCTGATTTCACAGATTTGAGATAAAGTCAGCAGTTTCTTAAACTTGTTTCATTCTCCTGGCATTATTTTTTAAGGTATGAGCACACAGAGTATTTTTGCAATGGGTATGAATGATTTTAAAAGTTATTTTCCAGATTCCAAGAGCAAATATGGTAGTGAGATGAATAATGAACTGTGTTTGTTTATTATAGTTGTAAGAGATGCATTTTATGAAAAAGTACACTTGAAGTACTGATACAGCCAAAGATATTTTGATGACACTGAAATGATGTGGCCAAAACTTCAACTTCTATACAAAATAACCAGAGATATTGTGATTTCCATGTATGGAAAAGTTACTGCTTTATTGTATCTGAGAAATGATGTAATCTATCTTCCTTCAAGTTTATTCTGAATTGACTAGACAGCCTTGTAATACAAACCTTTCCAACACTTCAGCACAGCTGTCTGTGTGTACTCCACGTACCACATGGAGTTCTACTGACCACAATGCAAAGGTGATGACCAGTCCACTTAAACTTTTCTTTTATAAATCTGGGGAATATCATAATTAAACTACAAAGACCAAGTTGGGAAATGCAGTTAAGCTGAAGTTTCTTCCTTCTGCAGGGGAATAAAAGAGTTATAATTTATCTCCTACCTTGCACCATCAGCATGGGCTCCTTTGCACCGCCGTGTGCCAGCATCTCTCTCCGATAGCGCTCCCCCATTGCCCTGGAGAAACACAGGTGTTAGAGCCATCTGCAAACACAGCTTGTCCAGCCTGCACTCGGCTTTGCTTCTAGCATCTCTACTGAACTCACAGAGATCAAATGAAATTTTCCACCCCAAAACAATGACTGATGCCATGTTGACTCCTCAGATTTAAATTACATTGAAAATCCCACTATGAGGAACTGAACTAGACAAATTCTAGACATATGAGTGTGTGTTGGTGCTTATAGAAGTCAATTTGCAAACAACATTTCAGGCTTCATTGTGCCAAAGGGAAAAGTTTCTCTGTTACAATGTCCTGACCATTCAGCAAAGGTATAAGAATGCTTACAATTTGTGACCTCACAATTTGCCTTTTAATTTCACAAAGCAAAATGAGTAGGATAGCTATACTGAGCTTTGAAGGTGGTGACATGAAGCTTGTTTAATAACAACAGTTGCTTTGATTTCAATAGAAAATTACAAGCAATTAGGCATCTATGAAGTTCAAGCACTCTAATTACATCTAAAAGGGATTTTGGTGCCTCCCAACTGACACAGCTGTATTTTAAAACATTGACACAATTTTTTGGACCAATGAACATGTCCCAAAATATGTATGTATCTATGTATCTATGTATCTATGTATCTATGTATCTATGTATCTATGTATCTATGTATCTATCTATCTCTGTGGTTATTTCCTGCTTTGAAGTCCTCTCAAAATCAAGAAAAACGCTAAAAACTAATTTGTGTCAAAAAAGCTCACCAACCTCATTTGTTTCATGTTTTCCAGAAGCAACTAGCATTTAATTCCATTTAACATTTCTGTGTTTTTACCTATCAAATGGGTTCTGAGCAAAACACTGTTTCCACACCATAGAGGCAACTGCCCTGGACATGAGGTAGGAGTAGTATTTGGCACCGTAGCCCACGAGGTGACTGAATCGCAGCTGCCAGGCCTGTGAGAAGACAAAAACCCCAAATCCCATGTTATCTTTTAAATTCTTTATATTGTTCAGCATTTTCTCATGTATGATGGAAGAAATCTGGTACTGTTAATGACAAACAAAAAAGAAACAAAGAAACAAAAACAGCCACCAGAAATAAATCTCACTTTAGCAGAAGAAGCATTTTTCAATTTAAATGCTGTATATCTAATATGCTGATCATCAGGATTGAAACTATATATAAACAATGTCAGAAGGGAAGAAAAATCAAGCAGTAAAATAAATTACTTGTATTTGATAATAGCTGTGTAGCTCTATTGGTCTTGAACAAAACTTACAATTACCTTGTTACAAGTAACATAATATTTTATAATTTTCATCTGGGTAAGTGCAGTATCACACTCAGAAAATTTCGATTTGTAACTTTTGTCAGAAGCAAAGTGGTAATAGTGATCTGTGCTTAATGTTATAAAAAAATACAGCTTTCTACCTGGCAACAATCTGAGAGGCACACAAATTCCATCCACATGCAATGCCGTAATTCACAGATTTGTCTGCACATTTTTAAATGTGTATCTATAGCAGTTTATAGCAATATTATAATCCAATAATAATATTGCTATTCATTTATGTATTGTTACTTCATATAGTGACTCATTCAAGTGACGATAGACATATTTTCAAATGCTGTTTAGTGTTGACTGTTTCCTTATGTTTTCTTAGCAAAGAAAATCAGAACTATCAGCCTTATCTTCTTATCAGAAATCAAAATACTTTTTATTTCTCTGACAACAACAGAGTAATTTAAATTGTGACAGACCTCCAAAAGTAATCTGGTCCAACCCCCACTCAAAGCAAAGCCAGCTTTGAAGAGATTTCTCAGGGCTCTGTCTAAAGTTTCCAGGGATGAAGATTTCATCACCTCTCCAGTGTGATGTGTAAAGGCAAGTAGGTCCAAACTGAAATGCTGTTTCCCAACAGACTCAGGCATGGTTTTTGAAATGAGAATGGATGACTATATAAAGGAAGGAATATGAAACTTCTTTGCCATGTTGGCTCTGAGGAAACTCCAGAGAGAAAACAAGGGCCCTATCTTGTCCTCCTATCCAAAATCAAAACTCTTAATATTCTTGTGATATGTCTGTTGTCATGATTTTTGCAGGTTCTATAAAAAACAGAGTTTCAAAGAGGAACTAAAAGATAAACAATAATGTAGCATAACAGATGTTTTAAATTTAAATCCATGGGCTGTGAAATGCTTGTTCTTATCCTAGTCAATGGCTGAAATTCTGATACAGCCAAACAAAAAAGTGAAAGTACATATGTAATTTTCCAAAACTATTTGTCTTTGTGACTCTTTAGGACAGTGTAATTAACAAACTCCTTTTTTACAGCTGAAATAAATTATGCTTCTTTATTCAAGAAAGTGTTGATTATTATCTTCTTCTCCATTACCCAAAAAGATGTATGTATATTCTTAAAAAATGACAAACTGAAAGGGTGGAAAAAGTAAATATTTGGCTTTTACTTAGTTTTTTTTCCTTAAAAGAAAGGAGAGCAAACGATGCCTCATAATCTAAAATATTTTGAACAGCTGATGAGAAACAAGTTGCTAGCTACACTACTTTTCCTGAGAAACACCTACAAATAAAGTTCTCGAAGTTAGCTAGAGCCATTCAAAAGCTACTTTTTACAAGATGGTTACCTCCACCCTAACACAGGTGCTCAAAACAAATGGAATTTGCCATGGGTAAGAAATTGAGCCTGTACTGGTAACCTACACAACTAAAGTAGGACTAGCAAGGTTAAATGAGATGAAAGATCTCCAGTCTTCAATTTCCCTATGGGCCTTGATGCATGGTACAAATTCTTAAAAATTATTAACTTTTTTTCTCTTTTTTTAAGGTAAAGCACTGTACTGTGTCTCATTGCAACACAAGTGTGATACAACATCCAGCTTGGACACAGAGTCTCTGCTTTGCTTTGAAAAGTATTTTGTTTGCCATGTTTATACTTTATAGCTATAATTTTTCTAACTAGTCCCTTAATTATAACCATAATCATTAAACTAAAAGCACATTTTGAAACAGAGCAGAGAGGCTGCATTTTTAGGAGACTAAGCAGGAAAACATGTCAGTTTCTTTTATAATGAGTTATGATTAGAAGTTTCTACTCTCTCTCTGGAATGTGGAAAACTTTACTGATGAATTGGTTTCACATACTCAGAAATGGTTTTTAGGCTACAAACAAAAATAATTTCCAGGTGTTTGGCATAGGGAAGGATATTTCTACCTCTCCCATCAGAAAGGAATTACTTTGATAATCGTGTAAGCTGTAACTAACACAGTATGTCTTCCTTGAAACCTCAGATTACACTGTTCACTCAAATGCTCCTGGCTTTTAATGGTCTGCACCTAAACCAGCTCATCTGCACTTCCAGTCTGATCAACTATTCCATTTAATGGGTTCGCTGAACTCCTGCATCACAATTAAGCAAGGAGAAAAGAGCAACTTCTCAGCAATCTATCCAAGACCAAAAGCTTGATTTCAAAGTCTGCACCTAAAACAGACCTCTGTAACCTCTGCTTAATTTTGTTTGACGTTGTCTTTGCTGCTAAGCTTTACTAACAAACTTCACATTGCTTCCTTCCAAAAGAGAAAAGGAAAGGATACAGAAAGACTAAGGAATGACACTGCTCATCTCCCTCCCTGCATCTGGGGAGGCTTGCAAATATGATGAAGTGGAAATTTCAAAAATTCATTCGCAACAAGACATTATCTAAAATGAGAAACAGAAATGGAGGATGAGTCAAACTGAAACGAAGGTTGTTTTCTTATTGCAAACAGCAGTACAGCAAAACCAATAACAAACAGTGCTATTCCCTGCTGAAATTTGAAGCCTATATTTAATTTTATTTTTTTTAATTAGTACAGATTTTCCCCACTCTAGAGCATGAATAACTCTAGCATGTCATCATTTCCTGTCACTACTTTTGTCCCAGTCCTCACAAAAAGTTCCTGATCAGGAACTCTCAAAATCTTCAATATTATCCAGAACCCATTACATTATTCAAGTACATTTTCTGATTCTATGCTGTCCTAACAATTAACTTTTCATGACTGGACTTAGCCACCTATAAAATATATATTTAAACATTAAAACACCCATCCTCTACCCCAATTCAGAAGGAGTTATCTGCCCATATAAACACCCCTCTTCTTCTCCTCCTACTTCATATAGAGGAGATTACAATCTAATCAATAAAATGTTCAAAAAACACAAGAATATAGGCTACTGCTCCATTAAAAAGTTCTATGATGAATAAAAAGACATCCCCCATCACTGCAAATGACTTTAAATGTGACCTTGTACCATTAACCTCCATTTCTTCATTTTAATAAATTCAGCTATGAGTTGATTTCTTGTGTTATTTCTTATTTCCAACAAGGAGTCATTTCTTTATTTAAAAAAAAAAAAAAGAAAAAAAGGCATATCAACGTATCACATTCCTTTTTGGACAGGGTAAAGGCTAGACATGTAGAACTAGGGCAGTCTCCTTATTAAATGTTATATTTTTGGTAAGCAGCTAGAAAGTTAATGAAACTCTGAGTAATGGCTTACTTCAAAAAGTTCCATGAATCCATTCCAGGAGTTTATAAAACAGTGCATTTTACAGCATAGCCCATGGGTTATGATAATATGCCATCCACAGGTCATGTTCATGCCTGCTTTTTATTCAGCACAACAGACTGTAATAAAGGTGTGTGACTGATCCACTGCTGTTATTAAACAAAGTTTTCTTTCCACCAACATGATCAATCTTTTCTTACAACCATGTCTGAAGCATTTCCAAAATTCCATGTGCAATGGCTTTCCATCCCATCAAGTGAAAAATACCTTACTGATACTTTAGCATTCTCACACCTTATCAGGACTTCTTTTAAAGTCTCTGTAAAATGCATTCTCAGGGTAAGATTCAGTTCATTTTACTTTAGCTACCTTAAAATGTGTTTTGCCCAAACTAGTCACATAGGCCTCCTTTATAGTGGAGGACAGAAATATTTATCTTGTTATCTTTTGAGAGGATAGGATTACTGCTCTAGGAGAAATCTGAATAATTTACTACACCTCCCATCTTCTATTCAAAAGTTAAGTCCCTTCATTCCTTTTAGCAACGTGGTAGGATCAGTTAAACAACACTATTTTGCAGGTTACATTAGTTTAGGATTCAATTATTAGAATTTTAAATTTGATATTGTCACAAAAATAATCTGATACAAAAATTTCTATGTGATGGTAAAAAGACAAAATTGAAAGAAAATCCGTAGGTAGCTTAATATATATTAAGCTAGCTTTTGCTTGAGCGTGGGTAAACATTGCTCCTGGGGGCTCCACTAATTTCATCAGGAATCAATGCTACAAAATCCTACTACATCTTTTGAAAAGAAATCCTACAGAAATTCTCAACTATTGCTTGGACTTTTCAAAACATTCTTCAAACAGTTTCTGCTGTGACTTTAGGTATTTTAAAGTATATTTATGTCCCTTTTGCTTTGCATCTTAAGACAAAAAACACAAGTGAGAACCTGAAAAAACCCAATACTAAATTAAAGGAAGTATTTTTGTCATTTAAGACTTCTAATTGCAAAATGTGTGCTACAGTAATTACGTCAATGAGCAAGCTGATGTATTGTTTCCATGAAGAACAATATTTGATGGAGATGATATCTGGTGCCCTCCCCCTTCTTAATTAAAATCTTATTCTGGCAGGAAACCCAACAAAGGAGCAGCCAACTTATCTCCTTCAGCGGTTACTGGGTGGAGAACCCCTTGTGTCTGGCACTAACTTGATACTACTGCTCCTAATGCCCTTGAACTTAGCTATCAGCACGGCTGGAAAACTCCTGAGAGTCAAGGGGAAGCTGCAGGCTCTGGTTCCTCTGAGCCAGGAGAGGAGAGTGATTAGCATGGGAATCAGCACAGGCTATTTCCCTCTGCCGAGGCCAAGGTTTATCAGTGCCAGTGCAAACCCAGGCCAACGCTGCTCTGCCATGCAGACAAGCACACTTTGGCCAGTGCTTTGAGGATGTCCTCGACTCATTCTCACTTGAAGAAATGGTTTGATGAGTATCAGAGTGCAGAGTCTGCAAACTGTTTGTGCCAGTAGCTACCTCTGGGGAAAGGCTGGAGCACTGCCTGACTGTACAAACAACTCTCTCCATAGGTATGCAGCGGCTTGCTCGGTCAACTTACATTCGGGATTTTTGACCTCAACCCCTCTAAGTTTTACAGAATTACATCATCATTCTTCTGAGTTTCACATTAATCATAAAATGCAATAAAGAACCACTTTCTTTCCTGCAGTTTCTAATCTTGCTTGGAAGAACAGAAAACTAATTTCAAGAAACCTCATCTCGTGCTGCGCCTCTAACTCGCCTAATATCAGTACTCTCCAGTTTTCCAGGACTGTGCTTTTCTGTGTTAGGAATGGAGAAAACACAAAGTAAACCAAACCAGAGACACTGTTGACATTTCAGAAAGCGAGTCAAGCAAGAGATTAAGATTTCAATTTGTAACACTTCCGTGTTTTTATTATAAAATGATAAATAAATCTAGCAAGGCAGGGAATGTAAATATTTTTGCAGTTGTTTACACTAAGGAAGAGGAAAGGAATTTAACATGCAATTAACCACTTAGGTGATTCTAGATACATACCATATGTCTTTGAATTGCTTAAAGAAAAATATTTCATTTTTATTTATAAACTGTTCATGCATTTGAGCTGCTTATAGCAAAATCATTTAGAACTATTTATACCCTCTTCTCTCCTCCCAAGAACGGGACTGTGGGAAGGGGATATGGATGATGATAAAGAATACTGACATGAAAAATGTGTACATATGATTTGCATTGCTTCACAGTCTTTAAAAGACAAAGAGGTATGAAAATGGAATCTTTGTTGTGTCCTTTAAGTGGTCTTATTTGGAGAAGTCAGGAGACAGTGTTACTAGTAAACATTGTAACCAGTCTTTGAGGTAAAATATAAGAAACTTGCAAACACACAACTTTCAAACAAAACCTTCATGTCATATCATGCAATTCTGCACAAATATACACACACATGCAATATCCCCTCTTCAATTAGAATTAGTAATTTCTATTATTGCCTAAGCTTTAAATTCATAAGCCTGAGATAAATAGAATCAGGTCACTGTTTCCTCTGGGTACAGACTTGCACTGAAGTCCAAATTTTTTATACTACTTTTCCAATTAAACCTAATTTTAAGTATTGACCTATTATTTTAAAATAAACATCATGAATGATGCTTAAGATAAACCCTTACAAAAACCAAGAAATACCCTAAACAACATGGTAACTGCAAAATATATTTGCAAGTACAACTTAATCAAGTAAAGTATCTGAACCAAAACTGGAAGATGAAATCACTTCCTGTTTACAATACTGTTTATTTACTATCTTTGGCTAGAGTCATTCCAGAAACAGATTTAAGGGATCACAAGTCTTAATCCTTAATCTGTCACAAGTGCAGTGTGAATTTAAAGAAATTACATTCACCCCACCTCAGCCACCTTCTGTGAAGCAGGAGTGCTAACAGTTCCTCTGTCTGTTTTTTTTCTGTTTTGACTTTTCATAGAAAGGACAGTGCATGAAGAGAATTTCATTTCAGACTCTCCAGTCTGTGTTCATGGCAGTGATGTATTCAGTTGTATCTATCACTGCAAATAGAGCTCCAGTAGTGCAATCTCAGGGGGGAAAAAGAACATGTGAGCCATGAAAACAGAGCTATACCAAACTAGATGAAACTGTGTTTCCATATATACGCACAATATATCTAAATATATTCAAAATGTTAACAGGAGACATATGCAACTACTTCTTGCACTGCTCCTTAAAATGGTCTACTACTTGGTAAATACTATCACTAAAGTGTGTTTGAGTTTCATGGGGCTAACACTTAGAAAAAGAATTTCCTTAAAAGTGCTTCATATCTTATGATATCTGTAAACACTCTAGTGCTGTAGATAGCTGCCCAGTGAATAGTGTCATATAACCACTGGAAAACAAATCTTCACAGTACTTGCTATCAGCATTTTCTTTATCATAAAATGAACTCAACTCCACAAAGACAGAAACCTAAACAAACTTTGAAAGGTGACTTTAAGAGCTTTTGAAAGTCCTAGCATCTACTTTAATACTGACCTCAGCAGGGCACCATTCTTCTTGAAATAGCTTTTAGCTATTAATTATTTATAGAACTATCACTTCCTCAGAGTTCACTGTGCATGCCTTTATTAATCTTTTTCTCAGACCCAGACTCTTCAACTTGATTTTACAGTATACTTTTAAGAAGGCTCGTATGAAAACTAATCCAGGGATTTGCACTCTGTATAAACAACTTTAGTTTCCAACATGGCAAGGTAAAAAATTATCTTGAAGGGGTTACACAAACTTCAAGGGGTTGAGTACTAACATATGACTTCATCTCTCTTCAAAACTCAAAAAAGTGCAATATGACAACATCAGTACCTTTCAAGTAACTGCAGAGGGAGAAAAAGTGGAAAAGTCATCCTCTCTGAAGGTTCTCTGGTTTACTATGAAACTTATGTCTCTGTGATCTACAACAGTGGTTTCTTTAAAACTGCCTGTAAGAGAGATGCAAGACTGGGTGTCTGCTTCCCTCTTCAACAAATGAGGAAAAAAATTAACAATACTTTAAAAGATTAGATACTACCCATGGTCACATTTGCTATAAATTATATCATTTTCCCCCTCCTACTATTTTGTCATTAATAAGAAACAAATAATCACAGCCTCAATTCCAAATAATTTTTCATAAAGGTTTTCAATACCATTCATGTGTGCTCATAAAAATTTCTCTTTGCTAGCCAAATACTGGATTTCCTTAACTTTCCTCAGAGTTCATGTTTCCAGTCTGGACAGATTCCTGGTGATGTCCACTTATAATGTCCCTTTTTGAAACTAAGCTTTCACCTGCTTTGTCACCATGTTTTCTGTGTGTTTACTCAGCCACAAATCTACAGTTTGGTTGTACAATTATGATTTGCAAGTATCGGAAAACTTACTAAGCATAGTTATGCTATTGATGATTTATAACCTGTTTCCAAGATCAATCAATGTCTTAGGAAGAAAGTGGATTTTTTCAGTTTTAGGCAGTTCATAACAAAACTGGGGTTATTTTGCTCACTGGATTGTTCTCAAGGTACTTACGAGCTACTTAATAATTGCTTCTACTACTTGCTGAGCAACAAAATTTGAACAATTAGTCTACAGATCCCAAGTACTTCTCCCTTCATAAGAGCAGTTACCATAACTCTACTACTTTTTCATGAGTTTGACTGATAATTCCTCCAAGTCACTGACTGTTTTGACAAGCTTAAATACTCTGACAATCTGACTACATCTAATCTAGTTATTCTCTCTATTTTATTCTGTAATCTCAGTACTGTTTCAATCCATCTCAAAAAATGCATGCATTACTTATCTCATCAAATTTCACTTATTGTTCAAAAAATCCTGAGGCAGAATAGAATATCACTGCTTTTTTCTGACATTTATTGTTCCTTCTCCCACTCTCCTCTTACTCCTTGAGTAACTATGGAATTCTATCACCTTCTTGCAATTCGCAACTCAGCATTTCTAGCCCTTTTTGTTCTGAATTCTTGCATTCTTTTAGTCATTATCTCTAGTCATATAATGATTTCTACTTTTTATTATCTTAATGAAGTTTTAAAGGGCTTGGTCCTTTACTGCTGAAGTTTTTGTGCATCAGGATGGTTTGCATCCTTGGTTCAGTCTCTTGGATAACTACATAACTTCTTTTGAATCATCATACTTAGCTGTGTTCCAGTTCCAGCAAATATCTGGCAGCCTTCCTCTTTCTGATGCATTGTTTTTAATCATTATTGCTGGGTTTGGTTTCTAAGCTGCTTGAAACTTCCACAGCTTTACTTCTGGCTCATTAGAACTTACCCTGTATAATGGTTTTTGCACTTTTACATGGTTTTTACTTTTCTAATAACCTCCCTTTCTCAGATATAGACTTTTTCTCCCACTGAGCTCTTCTGAGAATCTTATTGATTAGCACCATAAATTTTATTCCCTCATCTGCCACCCATAATTGGTTTTTCTAAGAGTTCTTCACCAATAGCACCCATTCTACCTTTTAGCTGGTTTTTTTTACATTTTCTTTAATCTGGCTTTCAGTTTTGCTTAGGTTCTAAGGTTACACCACAGTTTAGCCTAATAAATCTAAAATAAATTTTGGAAGGTTTTAGACAGAAAAAAATGAAATGAAATTACAGTTTAAAATTTAATAGGCAGCCACTAGTTAGCCTTCCTTACCAATAATTTTAAGATTTATGTTCACCACTTGAGTTAAGGTTTCAGAATTCAAAACCACTTTTACCATCAAAGGTTAAAGGTTATCACTTATTTACTTTAAGCCAGCTGCCTCATTGCTTGCTTGGTCTATTTATTCTTTTTATATGTATTACTCATATTCACATGAAATTCACATACAAAACCAGACTTATATATAACTGGACATTAGTAGTCATTCCAAAAACCTAACAAGAAATCCTAAAACAACAGATGCCACAAGGACACAGCTGGTAGATTCTACAACAAGATACTTCACCCAAACTGTCAGCCACACCTCAGCAGGCTGAGGAGTAAGCCTTGTTAAAACTACACTCTCTTGCACACAGGTTTTCTTCAACAACAACAAAACAGGAGGCTTTGGCTCATGGCAGCCATGTGTGAGGAAAAACTATTTTCTTTCTGTAGAGAAGCCAGTTCTGCCTATTGACATCAACTCCTCCTCAGCTGACCAAACACCCGTGCCTCTGCATGTTCCCCCTTAATGAAAACCTTGTGTTTTCAGCACCCATGGCAAGCACATCTTCCCATAGTGCCTGACAGCCTCCCTGAGCCAGCACTCCAAATGTTAGGTTGCATCTCATCCACTGATTTCCTTTGTCAGGAACATGACAGACACAAGCATAGCAAGTTAAGACAAGGACCTGGGTGGAGCCTTCCAAGGTCAGGATCCCTGTCTGGGCAGAGTCCTCCCAGCTGCAGGAAGAAGACAGACAAACAACCACACTGGTGATACACCATTTTCATGCACGTCTTTGCTCTAGGGTATCTCAGACAATACCTGCCTTGTCTTCAGTTGGCAAACTTGGCTGGCTAACATTTTTGGTCTCACAGGTGTTTTGGTTTTTCCAAATACTAGCAACCATAGGCCCTGCTGCCAAAGAAACTTGCACTCTAGACCAAACTACATAACCATAATTAAACCTGTAACCTGACACACATTTTATGGCACCAGCAAAAGTGGTCCTTCTGAACTAATATGCATTTTTAATATGCTAACACAAAAAGGCATATAGCAAATTATTCAGTGCTCCAAAAAATATCAAAGGCAACCTACATACCAACATGTTGCCTCCTATCAAATATAATTATAATGATGTGGGTGGCTTAATTCCATCATCAAACTTTGTATTCAAGCACCACACAAGAAATTCAGTTGTTTCTGGAAGAAAAGGCAATTAGAAGACCATGTAATTTTAAAAAATGCAAAAGGGACTATTTGGCAATGATCTAAAAAAGAACCCAGATTCACTATGCCTAGCTCTTCAAAACCACTTTTCCTCACAGTCACAGTCAAGCCAGCATCTCCCACCAAAATTCCAGGTTAGAAAAGGTTACTACAATGCACAGATAATTAATAGGTAAGTCCATAATAATTTTCTGAGAATAAGAATCAAAACCTAAAACTACTTACAAAGAAAATACAGGTGTGATGATCTGGGCAGCTGGTGTTTACTGTACAACCACTTCATTATTGAGAACTCTTTCCTGTAACTGCAGGAGGCTGCAAACTCCTCTATCATTGCAGAGTCTGTTTATCCTGTGTGTCATTTTCTGTTACAATATTGAACCAAGCCCCCAGCAGGAGATAGGAATTATTATGCTTGGCGAAGGACTAGCAATGGCACACCATTAAGTTTTCATGACGGTCTCAAAGGAAAGTAGTTTTCAAGTCTGAACCTGGGGGACATGAGGGGACTAAGCAACAGATTACGGGGAGAAACTTTGATCATGTCTCAGATTGATCAAAGGGTCACCTGATACATGTTCAAAAGCCTCTCTGGGCATCCTGGGGACAAAGGTAGAGACCAGGGGAGAGACGCTAAAAGCAGACAATATCATCAACTGCAAGGCAGGCCATAATAAATGAAAACTGACTTCACAAGAGATAAGAAATAAGCTATGAATTAAAGAAAAGTTTGGGGCAAAAGCAGAGTACTGAATTCCCCACAGTGCACAGATTTTGACACAATGTACATTCAGGAAGAAATGGCTGGAAAAAGTACGGCCACGATTATTTTATCTTGCTTTCTTAGAAGAACCAAAAGGAAGACTTGTTTGCTTTTTAAAGGTATCTTAAGGACTCAAGAATCGAGGCTGTGCAAAACTGCTCTTCATTTTCCAGACTCAGTAACACCCATCTCCTCTGGCAACAAACCTGCCAGACATTACAAAAAGCAGGCAGATACATTTCCTTGCCCCCTGCCTGGCAGTCATCAGCTTCTGGGTTCAATAACAGAGCAATGAAATCCCAGTGGAATTTCATCCTCCAGGAGCCAGCAGTAAACTCTATATCCTCTGAACAGATAAGCAATGGCCAGCCAGAAACTGAGATTTGCATTATTCAGACAAACAAAGTCTAGTGGGGTGCTGCTTCTCTGTGCTTCCCTCTGACTTCCTTTCTGCCTCGCATGTGGCACCAGCCCCCGCGCCCGTCTGCATCCAGCAGCCAATGCAAACACTGCTGTGTGCAATGCCTGCTGCCCCAGTGCCTGCAAAACCTGTCTGAATGGCAAATACAGACCTCAACAGCACTGATTTTCCTATCGCTCAACAGGACTTTTGTTGCACTATCCCTCCTACTGTTGGCATGTAACACATGATGCTTAAGTTTACATTAAATAGGTACCACAGGTGCAGCAGCATTCACTTACTAGGTGTAGTTTATACGCCTCATTTGGAAAGCACTGTAACAAGAAGACACATGCAAATTGTCCTATTATGTGAGCTTTGCCTGAGAGTGACAGAAATTCATCTGCTGAAGACACATGCTGTGGCTCTACTTCAGAAAATAAGTCTGCACTATAAGACTGAGGCCCAACAGTCAGAGGATATTTACTGAGTTTACTTGCCTGTCAAGAGTAGTAAAAGAGAATTAGGGTTCATCAGGAAGAGATAATAATGGATGCTTGCAGCCCTGCCAGACAATGTAGCTACAGAAAAATCACATTAATGCAGTGAAGATCGTCACTAAGGAGGAATTACTCTTATTCAACACTACTGACTTGAGATATAGAAGCCTGACTTAGCAGTACATACTGAATCTAAATGTATAGAGAACAGATAAAATTCAAATAATCAAAACACTTTGTTTTCCCTGTCTGCTCTGTAAGTACCTGGCCACATAACAGATGAAAATCAAAACTGGTCCTGACTACTGTATTTCGATGTCTAGCTCTGAAATCAAATGAAAGGAAGAAATATATTCTCTTCACTTTAAACTCCCAACTTTTACTTTCAAGGCTTTTTTAAAATCTGGACTACAAATTTAAATGCAAACATGTCTCAAGTTTGGAAGAAAGAACAGCAAAGGACAGCAAAACAAGCTACAAACATTAATCACAGAGTACTAATGTTATTCTAATGCAATTTTTCACTGTTTTACTGAAATTTAAACTGTCTTACAGTTCTTGACAGTAATTCTACATTCAATAAATATAAACATAGACTTTCTGACTAATCATAAATTCACAGTACGTTTTGCTGGGACTAAGTTCCAGGCCAAAACTTGAAGTTCACCATTATGAGATTACACTTATACAAAAACAAACACATTTAATAAATTTTGATTTTGGGCTGAAAATTTCCAACACACTTCTCTCTGGATAAAGTGAGTGAAAGAAAGAAAACTCTTTCAATGTAACAATACAGCAAGAGGCATATAAGTGTGCAGGGCAAGAGTCAGGGAGAGGGAGGGGTATTAACATTCTATCAAAGAAAAGGTGCAGTTTATACAGTTATTCTATTGCTACTCACTGTATTGTGTACATATGGCAATCCATAAACTTTCTCCTGTGTTTCCTTTAAAATTTCTGTGGTTGACTTTTTTAGAGGGTGTTTACCATGGTAGATTTGGTCCAAGACAGCATAAAATACCTGAAGAAAGAAAATACATTTTATATGTTATTGGCATATAAAAACCAAAAAAGATACAAAGAAAAGAACATGAGAGATGGACTAGGGAGAGGGAATAGTTAAAATATATACGATTTGGAAATCTTGGAATCTTGGAATCTAGAAATCTTCTATCATTCGTATAAGATACTAATGTTATACAAGGAGAGAAAGAGGTTTTTGGAGAACACCAACCACCACCATGACCTTTCATAAATCCATGTTTATGTCACTTAGCACACAGGGATTACTAAATTGTCTGCATTTTTTAAATAAATTAAGATCTGTCCCTAAGGCTGTCCAACAAGTCCCCTTTTCAAGAAAAGTATTTTTAAATAGATTTAATTAAAAAAAATATTTTAAAGTTATTCATTTTAAAGCAGACACATTATTTAAGCAGACACATTATTTAAGCAGACACTGCAAAATAAGCTGTTTCCACATGTGTACATGCAGCCATGAGAACACTTCACCCCTACAGGGGCAAGTTATGGCTTAGGCAGTAAACATAAGAATATTACAGAATCAATGAGGTTGGAAAAGACCTCCAAGATTATAAAGTTCAACTTTTGACGTAAAAGCATCATGTCCACCATACAGAGCTGCTGATGCTACTGAGTTTCTGCTAGAGCCCTGCAACAGCATAGTACTAAGGCAGATTTTTCCTTTATTTCAGCTCTCACCATCAGAGCAATCAATTGCTTCAGCTTAGCTCAAAGCACACTGCACCAGGAGGGTACTTTGCCACAAGTAAATTGCTCCAAGAGCAATTTTTATGTATGTGAACTACAGCAGAATGCAGGTGCATGACCATATTACGGAGGTGTTCAGACAGCAGGAAAGCTGCACCATTAAAAAGACTTTCCAAGCAACGACAGCAAAGCAGAGTCTGGCACTGTAACAAAAAACATGAAACAGGCATGGACAGAAGAAATGATTGCAGCCTTTTTTTTTTTCAGTATGAAGATTTCCTATTTTGTGGAAGTGCAAGTAAGACAGAGGACACCCATTGCTCTGCAACACAAGATATTTTTGAGAAGTTTGATGGATCCAGATGTTTAAGGGAAGAGGTCAGGTCATCCTGTGGTAGGCACATTTCATAGGAGAGTTGACATTGAGGTGCCTCAAAAAGCTTTTTTGCAAGGAATGAAGCAAATAATTTGGCTAGAGATTCAGGGCCAGTCACACTCCCAGGGTGCAATACCATCCCCACTGACAAACACACTGTTCCAGGAACTATAACCACGAAATTTTATGGAGAAAAAGTTGTTTGGATGTTTTATGTTATCTAAATAAAACAACCCCTGGAACTTCTGGAAAGATTTTTTATTAGTAATTTTAGTACAAATAATTCTGAACTCTTTAATAATTTATCAGAATTCAGTATCTTTTTATTTGTTCTGGATACATGTAGTTTGACCAAAATTGTGACTGTTTCTAAAGGAGTATATTCCTTCTGTTTGAATAAGCTGTCTTCTAACATACAGAATTCTGATAAACCCTTTGACAGTCTCTCTTGACAAATAACAAATGTGCACATTGATTTTTTTCCAAGAAAAACTGAGGGCTGTAAGTAGGGGGGTGAATAAACCATGACTTGCAGGAGCTACTCCTAGCTTTCCTGCTTGCTTCCTACGTGGCTAATGAGGGTAAGAGAGGTCAGTAAGGCTCAACTTGCACAATCACCCATTAATGACATTGCAAGTTTTGTGTCCCAGGTAGCAACACTGAACAAGACATGTAAGCACTCAGCATTGTCCATCTACAAACACAGGGTAGGCAGCAAGCACCTGTTCAGATTCAAACTATAAAGAGAAATCTACACTACACTGCAAAAACGACAACACTTTTCCCCTCTTATTTAGCTAAGAGAAAGAGGCTTTACAATGGCTTAGCATTCCTAGTCACTAGAATCCCATTCATATTTTTTACACAGCTAAAGCTTTTACAAAAGCTAAAGGTTTATGGTAGCAAGGGTGACAGAGAGTATGACCCACAGACAGTAAGTCCCAAAAAGCTCACTTTCTCCTGTCACCTTAGGCCTTTTTAACTCTGCAGTAGTCATTTCACACCAACTTCCCCTCTCCTCTCTACAAAACCCAAATCAAACACGAGGAACTTCAGCATCTGACAATAAACTTCAGTGTCAAGCTTCAGCACAGCCTCGATCCTCTTTTTTCTGTATCTCCCATCTTTGTTTGGAGCAGTCTGCAGCTGCTCTTCAGTGCTCCTCACGAGACGAGGGAACTGCATCTGCACTGCAGGGGACCTTCTCTAAAGCGAAATTTGGAGTGAAGTAGTTTGTGGCCAAGGAGCAAAAGCTCAACTCACAGCTAGGAAGTGGGGAAATGTCAGCTGGAGGCCAGTGAAATGTTCTGCCTAAAGAACAATGTGGTGACAGGGAAATGAGTCACTGAAGTCAGCTATAAGCTCTCCCTTGATCCTGGCACATGTACAGTGTGGGAAGAAAGCTATGAGCCAGGCCACCTGGACAGCATGGTTAAAAAAACCATCCCTGAAAATAAACTTGGATGAACTTTATACCCATATGCATTTCCATCTACAAACCACAGTTCTGTCTGTTTACACAAGCCTTTGAAATGGGAAAGGGAAACACATCCCAGGACCACACATTTTTAGGTGATACTGCTGAGGAGCAAACTAATACTTAAGATCAAGCAGCAGATAGAAGATGATTTCTAATTTCAGTAAAACACATTTCTCCAAAAGACTTAAAAATATAAAAACGCCATCAAATAGTTATTTATCTTCATACTATCTCTGTTTTACACTTACATTGGTATTTATTAGTTTCACTTGATTCCAGTTCTTTCTAGCTCTTTGTCTGCTTAACAGCATTAATATGCACACACTCAGCCATTTTCCAGTGCAGTTATTACTGACTGAGAGACTCTGGGATTCAATCTGCCTGGCAAAAGCCTTAGGAGAGGATGCATGGACTCTCCTATCTTTCCGTCTGAGTAACTGATTACACGACCTAAAAGAAAATTCAGAGGTATTATAGTTACGAAAAAGCAGCAATACTTCTTACTTCCACGTGCCAATACACTTATTTTCTGCAGACCACAGAAGAATATCCAGGTGTTTTCCACACTGCTGGAATACTTGTCAGCATTTTTTCTTATTTTGAAGGTCTAATATAGCTAACAGAGCATCTAGCCATCAATACAGAACATAGTCTTTGCAAAGTCTGAAGATCGGTATTAGAATCATCATTCGCAATATTTTCAGGCATATAGCTAGCAGCACATATATACTTTGGCATCTGCAAATTAAAATATATTTTGCTTCAATTAGTTATTATACTTTTTAATCAGTATGAGTAACAGTATGCACTTCTAAAATGGAATGTATTAGCTTTGTATTTGCCATGCAGTCAACTTCTCTGGGAAGTTATTTTTCTGAACTGTTCAACAGAACAGCTCTGCCAATCTGTCTCTTTGAAATGAGTGCACACTTCTGCAGGTTTTACACCTGGCATCTCCAAAAACATAATGCTGAAAGTAGGAAATTATTAATGTTATTCAGTATGGTATTGTGGTCATTTGGCACAGGTTGAAACTAGCTGAACTTAATTTGCACAAGAATAATTTGATGGCAAGCAACCTGCTAAATCACTGCATCACTGCCAGCACCAGTCAATCATTAGGCACCCACAGGAACCTGAGCCCACCAGAAGTGGGTGTCCCTGAGCCATGGGGTGTGAAGTGACTCCAAGACAGACCCTAAAGAGGCCTCAGGAGCAGCTGAGGGCTGACAGCAGCAGGGGCATTGCACAGCCCCAGCACAAGCAACTGATGCAATGACTTCTCCTTTTGGAACACTGTCTCCTGCACCACAGAATAGAGAGGCCATGTCACCTGAGGATGTATTTGTGACTTAAACTGCTCAATATCCAAGCCTATTTAGCCTCCACAATGCCCACCTGGTCTCAAACCTTGACAAGATCATATCAAATACATATCAAAAGTTGAAAGGAAATCTGTCAGATCAATATATTAACTGTTAGGGACAGAATGGATGCATGTGAAAAGACAATATCAACACTTTGGTAGTTACTCAGCTGTACATGTGTTGTGCCCTCATGAATAAAGGTCCACGATTAAGCATTCACAGTATAAATTTTATTTCAATCTAGAATCATTTTTTTCAATAAAAACCTCCTGTATGAATTATTTCTATTCTTGCCTGCATTCTTTCTGGATTATCATATACCTCTATGAGAATCTTTCAAAGCCAACAGGGTACATTTCAAAATCAGATCTGCAGACAGGGTACAGTTACATTTTCATGTCATGGATGTATAGCTACAGGCAACACCTGCCCAGCCAACACTGGCTGCTGACAACCAGCACTGCACTGAAAGCATAATTCAAAAGTTCACTAAATTTAACCAATGGAAAATACCTGTATACACTGAAATCAATGTTCAGTCTGGCTTTGACTAGTGTAAATGACATGTACACAACTTACAGGTCCACACTTCAGACTTCTGATTACAGTCTTCTAAGCAACTGCACAGAGAAAACTGCAAATGTTTCTCTTTCAGATCAACTTCAGCCCAACTCATGTTTGCAGACAGGGCTGTGATCATTTGGCGACTTCTCAAAGGAAGAAATACCAAAGATCTGTAAATCTGTTTCTTTCCACATCTCAGTAACTAACCCTCACTAAGGTACTAGCAGAGTTATCTCACCTAAACACCAGGCTAACTATAGAAGGAAAAACTATATGCTTCGGGCTCAAGGCAAAACAAAGAAGAAAATCACAAAAATCACACAGCGAAAACTTGTAGGACACTAAATGCAGTCAAATGCTCACTTAAAAAAAACTTGGCTGGATGCTAATGCTACTGTACACGTCTGAGAACTGCTGTTGCAGGACTGAAAAAGGCCAAATATCATTTTAGATAGAAGTCTGATTTTCTTTACTTCCTGTGAAGAACTGCATCACTGATTGTTTATGGAAATGACTGATCAATCACACCTACCCACAGAAAATAAAGGCTCATAAATTACTGCTCCTAACACTGTGAGAGAAGCCTTTCATCCTTATAGCTCAGCCAGCAATTTTGATGTGACAAGTGGCCACTTTCCTCTGGAGCTGCAGAAGAGGAGCTGAAATCACATTCTGGTAAATAAACATGCTGATTTGATTTTACGGTGGTAGCCTGTATCTCTCAGTCCTACTATATTTTAATGATCCAAGGTACACAATACTTCCTCTACTTCAAGTTCTCCTTAAATGATTCCATTAATTCAAGAATTCAACCTTAAACTACATTTCGGAATTCTGATAATCCAATCATTTTCAAAAGCTGTGGTTTTCATGATATTTTCCTATAGATACAAGCATTTAGGTTTACGCAGACAGAATATGTTCAGCAAAAAATCATAACAATTAATATAAAAATTAATTGATTTTAATTAATTTGCATATACTTAGATAACACATCTACATTAAAATAAAAATTTTGGTCAAACTACAAGAACTAAAATATGTTTTGTAAGTGCTGAATAGAGAGTAGAAACTAGAATGCAAAACACATACCTGGAGTTGCATATCAGCTGCAGCACACACCTTTTTGGACTCACATAGTCTTGACACCATGTTTTTTGGTAGAGGCTTGAAAAAAAAATCAGATCACATTTAGATGTATTCTTTATTTATAAATTGTGTTTAAATAGCTAATTACTAGAAGAGGTTGAAGATACAAAAAAACACCCTGGTGGTAATAAAACACATTTGAAATGCTTTGCATTGAGGAAGGAAATATTTGCTGAACAAAGCATTAAATGGTCAATTAAGATATCAGCATGAATCCACACAGCAACAGAGAAATCACTAAGTGAAATCTGTTTGTTTTTCCACAAACTGACTCCATGTTCCCTCATGTGCCTGTTAAAAATGTTATTACTATTTTTAGGCATAAAGAACGGACTGGGGCAGTTAAAGCCCTCCCACATCATATAACTAATAATAATAAGGTTAATAATACTAGGTTTTCATTACTTCATCTGAGACAACATCAGATCTTCTACCCTAACCCACATGAAAATATTTAGTTGTACTGAACGGTAAATATCTACCCTTTGAAATTTTTAACAAAGTTAAATTTATTCCACATCTATGGCAATAAAATTATCCATGCCACCACATACTGAAAAGTCAGAAAAACTTTTCAAGCCATTAAACAAACTTTTTGACTTTTCATCCAGGTGCCGGCAAATACATCCAAAGACTTTTTAATGCCAGATTTTTAAGAACATCTGTCTACAAATGCTTGACCTTACACTTCTTCCACCACTTGCTGAAGCTTGTCAATAGATGTTTTTCCAAACGAACATTTTTTTTCCTAGCAGCTTCCTTAACCAAACAAATGAAATATGGCTAAAATAACTGCATCCTTGCTAAAATATTAAGAAAGGTACTGCAAGTCGTACAATGTTACAGAGATGCTGGGTACTAAACTTGACTCTAAAATCATACCTATGGTTTTATAGTGTGTTGAAGAATTCAAGAAATAATCCAAGAAAGTCTACACACATGGCAGAGTAATATGTTTACATTCTCTGCAAATGGTATGAATTCAAGACTAACAATGTTCACAGAATAAAAACCCAGCTCTAGAGAAGTTACACCTAAGTGAAGAAAATTTTATCAATTGACTCTGGAATCTCAAAGTGGAAGCAGGTAAGAAGAATTCTCTAGTTGCACAGCTGCTTTATGCAGTACTTGCTTAGGCTTGCAACCACTTCTCCAAGTCAAAAGTTAGCTAGGTCAAGCATGGTATAGTACCAGAGACTTTAATAAGGCAGAAAATAAAGTAGGAAAAAAGTCACAATTGGTTAAAGTATTTTGCTTGGACAATCATTCTCTCTGTTCTATGAATGTCTCTGTCTCATCCTCTTACACAAGAATGGCACACCCTTCAATGCCCTTTCATCTTGGAGCTAAAGTACATCTGGGTTTGCAATGACATGCTTTCAACAAGGAAACCAATAGAATTTTGAACAGATTTTGTTAAGCACAAAACCTTTCAGCAAGTTATGGCAGCTTTTTGGAGGCTTTTTTTTTTCCCTAATGAACTAGTACAACATGGAAATCAACAAAATTTATTTCTTCTAGGGGCATCTGTATGTTGGATACAGCAAAGTATGGATGGAAATTCTTAAACTGTAATTCGTCAGTGTTAAAAACCTGAGCAACCAAAAGCTTTGCAACAGCAAATACATATGTTTTATGAATATATCATTTAAGAGGGTTAAAGTCAAGAGCCCTCCTACCAGTAAGGTCAAACAAACTCTTTCAACATAATGGTATTTCAATTTTATATTTTCTTCTATATTAACTGATGGCAAGAGGAAGTTCTAGAGACCAAGTAAAATACAGGTAATTTTACCAAGAGCCTCCACAGAAATTCTGTTAACTTTTTTTGTTGCCATATGAATGTCAATCTACTGTGCATTGAAGAGCAAGCTCTACTGTTTGAGTAGATTAAATTCAACAAGAAAGTACAAGTCATTCTTATGACTACACCTGCTGACAAAAAGACAAAGGAGGAAAAAACATTTACGTCTTTCTTAAATCTCTCAGTGTGATAGCCACTAAGCTGGCTCAAAGATTGTGTTGTGATCATAATTCACAAGCCAAGCAGAATTTGACACCAGAAAAACACTGCCAAAACTGGATTGAATTGAAAGAATTTAAGATACAGAAATCACTTATTTTTCCCAAAACACCTTTGGGATCTTAATATTTCAGGGAAGCAAAATTTTACTCCAGAGGGTTTTTTAAAGATCACAACTCTACTTCAAGGTATATTTCTGTGAATGTCATGCACACAGATATGCTGAGGTCTTGAACTGGAGCATGTATTGTTTCAGGCAACAGAAACTATTCCTCTTTGCTCCATTACAATCTCACAAAGACCCTTAATAAGCAGCTGAACAAATTAAGAAAAGGCATCAGCATTTTTACTTCTCTTCTCCTGAAAGATGAACACTCTGATAAAACCAGAATGAGACTGTCATCTTCCTTCTAAAAGAAAGATTTCACAGAGCTTTGGCTAAAACTATGTCAGTGAATAACCATTCAGTTTTTTAAATTTAAACAATACAAGCTTTACTTTGAGGTTCACTTTTCCATCCTTCTCCATGAAGTAACTTTAAGATCTTGGAATGAATTTTTCAGCATGTTTTTCATGGTGGCTAAAAGAACAGAATTTTCTGTGTGCCAAAGCATGCTTAACTCCTTACCATTGTGTAGTAACTGCAATACATTACAATTCTTTACTATCTGTGGGCTTATTCTTATAATTATGCTAATACAATACTGTCTTTGTAATTCCATCTCTGTGAAAAATGAACTCAGTTCAAATTTGAACAGCTGAAACACTGGCCTTTGTTCAAGAGAGCCTCCAAAGACACACAAGCTTAAAGTGATTTAGCTCAGACCTACCACATATCTCTGCACTTTACAAATGAAATTAAACAAACAATCACAGTGATAGAGAATGGCACCCACGTACCAGCTTGTCTGCTTAAGCACCGTAATGCTCTCAATTTGGTATGGCTTGACTTCATGAGCTTACCTGACTGATCCAACTTTAGTAACTAATTATTACAGTCCTCCCTATTTATTCATTTTATCTCAAGGATTTTTTAGTTTGAGTCATCTTTCAAATGAAAGGAAAACTAGGCTTGCTATCTTCTGGAAACAAAGATTTCTACCGGCCAGCTTTTTCAACTAAATTCAAAATTGCTCCATTTGACAGAAGAGCTTGCAAGGTTTGTCACTCCTCAACATTCAACAGCACAACCTTTCAAAAGGGACAGAAGGCAGAGACAAGCTTTCTATAAACTTCAAGATATTGTGGACCAGAACCTCATGATCTACATCTAAATGAATTCTCATCTTTGAAGGTCTTCCCAGCAATTTCTTTTTCTGCAATGCTACTGAAATACAATTTTCAACAGTTCACGTGTTTTAATAATCAAAACGTCTCTTTGCCCTCTTCTTCCCACAAGCATAAGCACTGATTGTAAGTGCAGATCCTCAAAGATGAGTCCTTCTACAACTGACCTTTATAGCAATGGCTAATATGAGATTACACTGACAAGTTTTTCTGCTGCAATTGTGTTCAGCAGGAATATTAAAAACCACACCACCCAAAGTCTACATGCAAAAACTAGAGTGTAGATGCAGCAACACCAAAAGAAAGATGCTTTGTCAAATTATCTGCATTGCCTCCAACACAAACTGGGTCAGTAGCAAGTCCTCCAACATCCATCAGAGCTCTGTTGGTGTAGCTGTTGCAGAAAAGATCATTCTAGCACAGAAAATGCTCAGTCTCTTAATTCGTAAGAAAATTAATGGAAGTTCTCAGACAGAACAACATATTGATGAAGTGGTTTCACAGTTTTCACATTTTAACTTTTTCATCCACCTTCCTTACTTCCCCTTGAAAAGGGGATAATGGGGATTCATTTTTTTCTCAAATAAATCAAAAACTGGATAAACAAAAAAAAATCGAATTTCTTATTTGCACAACAAAAGAATTAATTAAAAGAACAAGTAGACAAAGTAAGTCTCCAAAAGATCTTTGTGACATTGATAATGTAAGAGAAATGGGATTTTCAAGTCAAAGTACTTCATCACATATACATAACAGAAAAGATTACTTCAATCTATTTGTATTTAAATGACAAACATAGAAATCTGGTATTAGATTCTTAAAATCACTTTAGATAAACCAACATAAGCAAAGCAGATTTACATATATTGGATAACGGCTTAAAAATGCAATCTAAAATTTTTAAAAAGCAATTAAAAGGAAGCCATCTAAAGCTCTCAAGAGCCACAGAGCAGTTTCAGGCTCTTCTTCTCATCTTCCAGCATAATCCATTCTTGCCCCCTTCAAGACTGGATTTCTACATCAAACCTCTCTCAATTGCTCTCTGAAAGGGGAAGATTTCACCACCAATGAACAGAAGTAGTTTATGGAAATGCCAAACGGGACACAGTGTCTGGTTCTTAGTTTTTGCATTGAAACTAAACACGGTTTAGATTTGTCAAGTCATTTTGAAAATACAAAGCTATAAATAATGTTCTACAAATCTCTTTCAGATGTTTTAGTGAAGCTCATTCTCTGAACTCATATGCAATCAGATTAACTCCATGCTGTTTAAACACTACATGAACTTTATAGAGAACATTAGAAAGCCCATTTCTGTGTGCAGATTCAAACAGATAAATGATCAACACTCCTGAACTGAGTTTAACTCCCAGGTTTCAAAGAGACCTTTCTTTGTGCAATCAGTTCTGCAGAAACAATTGATCCGTAGCAAAAAACAAAAAATTACATATATATATATATATATTCACAGAGCAAATTTCTCAGACAGCATCTATTAAAATATTAAAATAAGCAACATATTTTTCCTAACTGTTCAAGTAATTCTACTTCCATAATACTGGAATACACTGAATGCTTAGTATTGGATAAAAAGCTCCAATTAAGTATAACACAACACAACTTAGGAGGAATCTTTGAAATGTCTGTATAAATATAAATCAATTTCTACTGCCATGTCTTAAAGTGACCATCCAAAGTCTCCTTGTTCCAAAGAGCACAGTTTTCCAAATAGCCCACAGAAAGCAGATCCCTGATAAAGAATAACTTCATGTAAGAACTGCAACAGTGTTTTAATGCAGAAATTCACAACTGACAGAATCTAACTAATCCTAATAGAATCCTAAATAGAGCAGCGTGTTTTTCATCACAAAATATTTCAATCACTGCCCCACACTGTGCTAAAAATGTGTTTAAATTTTTAAACACTGCATATAATTTCCATTTATGCCCATGATTGGTTACCTGAGCTTTATTTTAAGACAGACTTCGGGGAGTTCAATGACAAATCCTATTTTTGTCATAATTTACCTGTAATTACATTAAATCACTCCAAACAACTTGATTCACACACAATTTTTTCACCTACTACATCTTGTAGGAAAAAAAGGCTGAAAGTTTTAAATATGTGATTGGAACCTTGGATATAAGAACCTAGTATTCTTCCACAGATTATCTTTTTTTGCAATGACAATATTAACATTTTTTCTGAATAACTGAAATTGTAATACTGAAATAATTTTATCCATTGTTTACTTCTACTTTAAACATTATTAATATATAACACATGTAAATACGATTTTCCCCATATATATTTATTCCTATTTTCAATACTTTACATATTTTCTTTCCCTACCTGTCCTGTTTTATAATGCCTGGCAAACTGGTTAACCACTCGGTAGTCATTTGCAAAGTACTCCATCAGAATTGAGGGAACTTCAGCAAAATCAGTAGCACATCTGGTTCCTAGAGGTAGAATAATTGTAGAATAATTAGCATTTGCTATTTCCACTAACACAAATAGTTAACTCTTCTCAAAAGGTTTTGCAACTTTCAGTTTGGACTTTTGGTGAACTTTAATGTTCTTTCATTTATTAAGTCAATATTTTATTTCCATTATTGTACATACTGCCAGAAAAGCTTCATTATGATCTTACACATTTTACTATAAATCACAAAGTAAAACAAAATATTTGAACAGCTGGGTGAGGCACCTTATAAAGCTCTGGATCACACCCTTTTTAAACTAAACCCGACTGTAGCCAAACTGGCCTTACATGAAACACCAAATCTATTTAAGTGTCCTAAACCTAAATTAAACTACAATGTAAATAAAACTCTGCCTTAATCCCATTCACAGTTACAAGTTTTAAATTCCATCTGTTTGCTGAGCTTACTTATGCTTTATATTAACCTTGCTTTATAATACCGAGTCATTCATTCAAGGAACACTCCTGCAGATTGAAAACATGCTCTATGTAAATGCAATGAGGTAATATCTTAGCTGTTACTATTTTCAAAAAGCACTTTCCCAAAAACCTTATTTACTCTAATCTTTATAAGCATCTTACCCAATGGAAGTTATTAAGAAGTGTAACACACTGCCAAATCAAAGCTGATTTTCTAATTTTTGTATTATGGTAGCAATGTAAAAGTTGTTGCTTTCATAGTGGACCCAAGGGATCATCACCTCTATCAGTGTCTGCCAGAGACAATGTCAGCGTTCGGAATTAGTTTTAAATCCCAGTATGCTTTTACTATTTTTTGAAGACTGGTTTTTAAAATCACTCCTTTGACGTCTACAAACCTTTCTCTAATTTTTAATCTTAATTTATAATCTGTTTACACTCAATAATTCAGACTGATATTGCTCTTTAGTATAAATAGAATTTATCACACTGTTTTTTACCTACTAAACTGAGAGAAACTGTACTTTCTCTGAGCCATCATTATCCAAAGGGTAGATGAAGTCTAAGAAGCTATCCATTCTACTTCTTCTCTGTACCTGCTGCAGTTTGAATTCACCTTCAGACCAGACACATGAAAAGAACATACCCAAACACTGCATAAGGTTTCAGCAGTACGTTTACCATTCTAATACTTACTGCAATCAGATACATCTCTGAGGTAATTTCAGATCACACTCAACCTTTTTACAGACACATTGGCTATATGCACTTCTGCACTGACATATAAAACTGTGATTCTGTTCGTCCACCACTGCTGAAAAGTCCATTCGATGGCAAAAAATCTCCTATATTCTGAAAATGTATGATCTGTACTGTGTAGTTCCAAATTGAAGAAAAGTAAGGCAAGAGAGAGCAGAAATGATGTCAAATTACTCAGCTCATCTCAACTAGAATGTCAAATTTTTTGTTCTCACAATAGCCTGCAGTCATCTCGTTTCCATACTTTACCACCCTCGTGTTCCATGAGAGCAGACAGCCCTAACAGACATCCCTGGGATGAGCCCTTTGATTGTTACACATTCCAAATCCAAAAAAAAAAGGATTCTCTGCAGAAACAACACCACTGACCTCCAACCTCCAATGCTACTCTTGCAATGCTAGATCTGGAGTGAAATCCTCTGGGATGCAGGACTGCCTGGAGCTAAGGCAACACAGAAACCATACACAGGGACTCCTGGAAAGTGTGAGCCTCCAAATTAGCCACTTCCTGCCTCTTCAAGAGTTTGACATGCAGACACACGATTCAGCACAACAGGAGAACTCACACCAAAGCAGCTATTTTCAGCATCTGAGTATTCCTGTAGCTCAAGATGAGCAAGGCTATAGGAGTGCAAGGAGTGGGGGAGAGCCCTTAGCTGTCCCAAAGACTGTACAGAGCTTATACTGAAGGAATTATGCAGTGTTCATCTGTTTCAACAATGTCCAGTAGTGACACACTTATAAAACAGTTCAGCCAATTTTAATTTTAAATGGATGACTTAAAAAAAGTGTTTTGCCACTGGGTACCAAGGTATTCATTGATAAAACATTAACTGTACCATGGACATCCCTTTGTATCACTAGCATAAAAATGGTAAAACATAAAAAAATAATTCTTCAGACAAGGGAATTACAATCTCATCTGTTTGGTTGGGGGATTTTTTTGGTTTTTTTTTAATAAGCAAATGTCTACTGCACTTGATATTTTCATCACACTGTTATAGAAAAGAATATACCAAACTGTCCACAGGTAAAAAAAAGCAGCATGCCAAGGAGCCTTAGCCAGCATGGGTCTTTGACCTGTTTACCACAACTGCAGAAGGTTACAGGAGCTAGAGGCCTGCCAGCCAATACCCTCACTACTCTTTGCAAGACCTAATTCACTAATTTTCCTTCATTCATTTTCCTAAGTCATTTCCAACCCAGGATTCATGGTGGTTTTACACTAAGTACAATCTATTTCCCAATCTCCAAATATTCATATATAATGATTATAAACTCCACATAAGACAAACTTGCAAGAGTGAATACCACCAAGAGAATAAAGATCAACTGTACATAAAGAAGATATATAAACACCTAATTCTTACTAGAAAAAGAATACTCAAGTGTTTTTTGATTGAGTTTTACATAATATCTGAGGATCTGATACTGTATTCTCAAATCATCAAGGGTATAGAACTATTAACATGACAACCATTTTTGGTTCATATGCTCTTTATTCTTTTGTTTTGTTCCACCTGTTTTTTAATTTTATTTAATCTACTCCTTTCTTCTGGAAATTAAACATTTGACTAAAACAAAACAATCGTTATTATAACTTTCTTACCAGTGACATGCTGGTAGCGAGTTCTTCCCAGCATAGAATGCATAGCATGTCCCATTTCGTGGAAGAGATTCTCCATCATGCCAGGACTTAGTAGTGTTGGTGCACCCCTTGCTGAATTGGGAAGGCTCAGCATAAGAACAACTACAGGTAGCTGGTACTCTCCATTTTCCTTTAGCCTGCCTCCTCGAACTGTAAAGTGACAGTCCTTTTCGAGGTAAAAGCAAACATGGATAGCCAATGTCATATCAATGATATTAAAACAATGATTAAATTAAACTAAACTGTTAAATCAAATCTGAACATATACTCAGTTACACAAGCAGAATTCAATGATCATTAACAGAGTTGTTCAATAGCAGCACTGTTTCTCCATCCTTATATGCTTCAAACTCATAAGGAAGTTAATTTATTCCATAAAGGAAAGACTGTATTGCTTTTAGAAAATAAAATTATTTCTTTATGTTTTAGAATGATCAAAACAGTTCAAATTTTCTAACAGGTATCACTAGTGCCAAGAAATTTACTGATGTGTCAGATCCATAATGTATAGATTAGGTTCTCTCCTCAGCCTTCAGCAGTAATTTATTTATAAAAAATACCACACAGCACTACTAGTAGATTGTGACATACTAGCAAAACAGAGTTATATGTTAAACTAATGTAGATTTAAAGTTTGTCCACTCATCTCCTCACTAAAGGTGGTAATTTGCAGATGCTTCTACTGAGTGAACTGTCTATTGTACTGCATCCTATTGCAAATATACTGGCACTAGGTAGTGACTGAGCCACAACACTTAGAACCATCTACAGTTTTAAGGAGACTTTAGAATAAAAATTAGTTGAGTGTAAAGATTAGAGAGTGTAAATGTCAGATTGTTTCTACTTGTAAACAGTAGGGCAGAAAATAAGGGTTTAAATATCTACCATTTCTCTAAGCAGAGTTCTATGACATTTTATAACGCCTGTTACTCTGTACTACAAAGAGTCTGAGTTCAGTCTATTGGGTGATGGTTTTTTAAATGAAAGCTTGCTCTAAAAAATATTTTACCTAAACCCACATATCAAGTTACAGACATTCCCTGTTTAAATTTATTTTAAAATGAGGCTATTTTTCCTAACTTTACACTGAACACAAAAGGCACTAATGCTGCAGTTATTACTTATACAAAACCCCAGCTGAAGTCAGACCATACATGTTACCTGATGTGGTTTATCAGGTCTCTGGAAGAAGTCACAATAGATGTATCCTAGCAAACCTTCAGTTTCGTGAACAACAGCCTGAAGAGAAAAAGAGTATCATTTCCATAGTGAAAGCACTGATAACGTGTAAATTGAAGACATAGTATTCAAATCCCAAGACTTATAATGAATAAACAACAAACTAGGAATAATTAATATAAAATCTGTATGTAATTTTAATTGAAAAACAATGTATAAAATTCACATCTTGTATCTCAAACTACAGACATTTCTGCATTTCACTCAAAACTAGCTAGTTGCAGATTAGTGTTAAAAGTACTTTCTGTGTCAAAAAAGCACTGTCTGTAGTCCCCAAATGACAAACTGAAGCTGATTTACCATGGAAATAAAACCACAAAAAGTAAGGAGTAATTATAAATTAACCCACAGTATATAAAGAACAGCATCTCTTGCTGGAGGCTGAGGATGGAAGAGCAGTAGGGAAGATCTGGCAGTGAATAAATGTAGGAAGACAACAGAGGAACTTGGGAACCTGATGAGTAAGTTGTTGCCCAAATTTTTATTTCCACCCTCCCCTAAAAAGAGGGCCGAACAATAAAAGAAAAGTAAAAAAATCAATCTCAAAGTACAGATGACTTACAGAGTAAAAAAAAATGAGGCAAAGACACATGACTGCTAGGACACACACCTACAGCATTCTAATCATGTATGGTCATCTACAAATAAAAAATAAACTAACAGGGCTCGTTCAGAAAGGGGCAACAATCATCTCCAAACACAGAAACTGTTTCTGATCCAGGCATCCTGACACAGAGCTATTATTAAGGCCATGAAATACCAAACACCCAAAAGGCACATAAAGAGATGATAAAGCTCTTGAGGTCTAACTTCAACTAAAATTAGACAACTAGTTTGTGTTTTTGACAGGTATCCAAGTAAAATTTTTTTAAAGTTTGATTCATAGCTACAGGAACTCACTATCTTGTTTATCTTCCTTTTGGTTTCAGATGCTGGAACAGGAACACTTACCAACTTTCGAACATCTTCAGACCAAATCTCCCCTCTCTTTGTCTGCTCAGCATACAGAGAGATCCCTAGGAGCTGACTGAACAAAGAGTTCAAACCTTCCATGCATGCCCCAAGAGAGAAAAATGGACAGTACAAGCCAGGATCAATGTTGTACCTAAGGGAATAGAAGAATCCCAAACCAGTCAGTCAGCAGAGCTACACAAACTACAGTACTCATCTTCAAGCCACAAAATACACCAGCTCAGCCCAAAGGGCCTCAGTGAGCATGTCTGGTTTTATTTTTCAACTAGTGAAACCAAATTACAGGCACAGTGCTTTGCAGTACCTCAATTTTTCTTACATTCAAACCTGAATACCAAATTCAACAGATGTTGATATGATTTTTAGAAATGTGGTGAACATGTAGCCCAAACAGACCATGGCAACATGATGGGTGGCCAAGCAGTGGCTTTTGATACTCGAGAGGCCACTGGCACTCAAGTGCCTTTCCCATGCCAAGGCTGCACCGTGTGACTGATCAGAAAAACAAGCTGGCTTTGGCTGTGGTGTAAGCCAAATCCTCAGCTAGGCAGGAAACCAACTGGGAAGCACTGCTGACTCTGCAGTCTTGCTTTTCACTGCAGCAACAGAAACACAAAGTAGACACAACCACCTCCCACACAAAAATCACACCTCAAGCTCTGGGGACTCTCTTGAACCATGTAGAAAATATCTTACGGCTGTGAGCCATCTGAAAATTTTAGTATGTGACATGGATTTCAAATACGGCCAAGCTTCCTGAGCCTAACATCAACCAACTATGTTCAAGATGCTGCAGCACAGAAGACATTCATAGGGAAGAAGACATCATACATCTGCACTGAAAATGAACAAAAAATTCAAATAGTAGTTCAGAGATGTATGCAGTCTGAAAAGGGTTTACACTCCCTGAGACTCTGACTCGGAAGAGTAAACACACTACAAGTGTATCAAGCAAATAAATGCTTTACAAAATTACACCTTTCACAAGCTGATCAGCACCACACAACTATTTTGAGACAACAGGAAAATCAGAACTGGAATCTGCTTGTAGCTGTGTGTGCATCCTAAACAGCAGAAAATACTCTTGCCTCATTCCATATACAAAGCCCAAGTATTATTTTATACCATTTTCTAGGGCCTCACAGTAAAGACTGTTTAACTCTAGACAACCACAGTCACTGCAATTTAAACATGCAACAGCTAGACTACAATAGCTGGACACCAAAGATGAGAACCATGCTGTTTTAAGGCTTGTGATCAAAAGGCTTAGTTACAGAGCAGCTGTGAAAGAGCCAGCTAGTCCCTACCCACACACCTACCCTTCCTTCCTTCCCATTCCCACAGAGAAGACCTGAAAAGGAAGCCCACAGGGAATGCTTCATTTGCCAAAATGCTGCATTTGCCAACTGCAGCTCTGTCACTGAACTGTGAGGCACAGCAGGGTGGGTTACTCCTCTAAGCCACGATATGGTGAAGTACGAGATTTTGCTTATTTTCACACCACAAATGGAAGAAGCTAAAGCCAGTGTATTCCATTCTATTTTAAACTACACTAGAGCAAAGAAAATAAAATAGATCTTGCCTCTACCATACTGACACACTTTTTTAAGAACTTCACACTTAAATTCAACACACTGCATGCTTCCATATGCATGTTTTTGTTCTTACTCAAAAAGTCATTACATCCAAAGAAATAAAACTGATATAAATCATTTTAGATCAAGTTACATAGAAAGACTGAAAGAAAGTCTCTAAAAGAAATCAAAGAGATGAGTTAATTTTCATATAAGCCACAGAAATTTGGAGTACAAAGGACACTGACTGACACACAGAGCTCCCCCTTTCACCCCCAAGTACAGAATTACAGGGTATGTGTTGAATATTCTAAGAATTTTTAAGTCAGCAATTCCTGAGAACTGCAATGCTTTCAACAGTGGCACTTTTTGGAAGGTTTTAGTAGGTAAATCTCAGTTGTCTTCACACTTTTACAGAATCGCTCAGTGATCACCTTCTGCCCAGACTGTTACCATGAAAACTGAAACACAACACTAAGTGCTTCAGACCTCCTGATTCTGCTCTGAAGCTCTCCCTGCACACAGACTACAAGATCTGTTAAAATGACCCTTCTTTTGGCAGAAAATCATAACAACCTCCATAACAGTTTAGAACTGGTTTTTCTCATATCACTTTAAAATCTTGTGCTATCATCCTACATGCCACTATGAATACTAAGCTGAGTTTTCCATTTGTAATTCAAGGAATTGTTTCTTTAACTAATATCTGGCTACAAAAGTACAGTCTCAATAGCCTCCACAGACAAGCTGAAATTGTTTCATTGCACAAGGGGTTTTTGCAGGGCTTTTTTGCTGAGTGCATTTCAATCAGTCCTGCCAAAGCTACACTTATGTGCAAAGCCTACACACCCTCCTCATCCCCAGTATCATCCAGGGTTCCCATGCCATTTCCACCCTACCCAGTGGGAGAAGAGAGACAAGCGTATGAGGCATTTCAAGAAAGAACCCATATGATACAGTACTACAGACAGACACTTCAGTAAATAAAAATTTCATATAACAAACAGCTCACATTCATAATAAAACATCAGATTTTCACAGCTGCAGGAAATTAAAACGTAT
The DNA here is from genome assembly GCF_021018805.1 of Prinia subflava. NCBI lineage: Eukaryota > Metazoa > Chordata > Aves > Passeriformes > Cisticolidae > Prinia > Prinia subflava. The sequence continues at coordinate 36,477,800 of NC_086249.1, forward strand.
AACTCCCAACAGTGAGTTCAACTGCAGGATAAAAGAACATGAAAATAGTAAGAAATTAAAGAACAGCACCCTTGAAAACATTTCATGAAATTAAATAACTTTTACACAAGAAATAAGAAAAATCAAAAGATTTGTAGAGACTGCTCAAAACTTTCTACCAAGCAGAATTTTTTTGTATGGACCAGCTAACCCTGGAAGCTGTTTCCAAGTACGTGAAAGATAAGAGAGTCACCAGGAGCAGTCAGCATAAATTCACCAAAGGCATGTCATGCTTACATAACTTGATAACCTTATATGATGAAATAACTGGCCTGGCGGAAAAGGGAGAGCAGTGCACATCACCTCCTCAGACTTCAGTGCGCCCTTTGACACTGCCTCCCACAAGATCCTCACAGACAGCCTGTCAATGCACGGGCTGGATGAGCAGACAGAAAACTGGCTGAAGGGCAGGGCCCACAGGGAGGGGATCAGTGCCACAATGGTTGCTTGGAGGCCAAGGACTAGCATGGGCTCCAGGGGTCAATACTGGGTCCAGTTCTGTCCAGTCATTGGCAGATAACACCGAACTGTCATCCAAACTGGGAGCAGGGGCTGATATGTCAGAGGGTCTTGCTTCCAGCCACTGGGACCTTTACAGGCTTACAAGATAAATGGGCTGACAGGAACTTCAAGAGGTTAAAAAAGTTCCCCCCTGCACTTGGGGAGAACAACCCCAGGCACCAGTATGTGCTGGGTGACACCCAGACCCAGCCAGAAAGGAGTTTTGCAGACAGACACCTGGGAGTCCTGGTGGACACCAAGTTAAACAAGAGCCAGCAAGGGACTCTTGCCACAAAGAAGGTGAATGGCATCCTGGGTGCATTAGGAAGAGCATGGCCAGCAGGCTGAGGGAGGTGATCCCTTCTGCTCTACTCAGTGCCGTGTCCAGTGCTCAGCCCATCAGAAAAAGAGGGACATGGCCACACTCCTCAGCCTGGGAAAGAGAAGGCTCAGAGAGATCTTAATAAGGATTATAAATTCCTGAAGGGAGGGAAGTTCCTGAAGAGAAGACAGAGCCAGGCTCTTCTCAGTGCTGCCCAGTGACAGGACCGGAGGCAACGGGCACAGAATGGAACACGAGATGTTGCATCTTAACATCAGGAAACATTTTTATCCCAGTGAGGATTAGCAAGCAGTGGCACAGGTTACTCCTAGGCGCTATGGAGTCTTGCAGCTTGGAGATACTGAAAAGCTGCCTGGACATGATCCTGGATACTCAGCTCCAGGGGACCCTGCTTGAGCAGGAGGCTGGACCAGAGGACCTCTGGAGCAAATTTCCAACCTCACCTATTATGTGAAGATGTCCTATGGAACCTAGGACTAAGAGCACGCAGCTGCAATATGACACAGATTCCAGCTTTATCGGAGGAAGACAATGCTCCATACTAACTGCAAAGGATTACAACATTCACTTGAAATACTGCATTAATGTGTTTGCTGGAGAGGCAGAAAAAAAACGGTCTGAAACTAAGTTGCACTTAATTTCTGTCAAAAACACAGATACATACTAGCAGGAGAAAGCAATGATATTTCTTCATGAATAGAACACTGACACTAATATACTGCAGGGAGAAGATCAATGCCTACTTCTGCCTCATTCTCAGCACTCCTTGAACATGCACAATGTCCTCATGACCCTATCCCAGGATGAAAAGGATGGGAAGAAGGCTTTCTGATAAGTACTTTGTAATATCCTGTCACTATTCTAAGTGGGGTGAAGGGTGGGATGGTGCCAGGAAATCAGTCTGTAATCGTTTTGTCCTTTGAAAAAAGCATGATACTTATCCATCCCCCCAGAAAAACAGCAGTAACAGACTATAATAGCTTAAGGCAGACTCCCCACAGGAACTAGCCCCCTACTCTGGCTAATATTTGAGATGTCACAATCTTGACATTTTGAGTACAATGAGGTCCTGACTAATCAACCACTTTAGTAGAAAATACACAAAGTTAATGTCAGTCCCTTCTGGTAGAATATTGTCGGGATCAAACCTCTCCCACACTTAATGAAAGATGTGTGTTAATGTTCTTCTTGCCAATGGAAAATCTAAAAACGTTTTGGAAAACTACATTTTTTTTTAATACAGAATGCCAAAACAAAAATGTTTCTAGTTCTGATCTCAATTGTCCATTTGTGCCTTGCCTATTACACCAGTGTGCAAAAAAAGATCAAAGCTGAAGTTACTGACAAATCCTCAAATACCACAAGTGTCTTATGCCACAGACCCAATACTTAAATTACTTTTGGACACACGTGGCAGCAGTCAGTGGAGATCATTATACCTTCAGTTATCCGAAATCCATTGTTTGTTTGTTAGGCAGTACAATGTCCTAGGAGTTATGGAGAAAGGGGTTAAAACCCATAATACAGTGCAATTATCACAATCAGATTATAATAACCAATAATATTTCAAAATTAGTACTGGCTACTGAAAAAAAAACCCTACTCCTCCAAGAAGTGTGTAATGCATCTTCAAAACCCTTTGTCTACATACCAATCTATATCCACTAAGCAGTAATCATTCTAGACACCAAAACACAGATTCAATTCCCAAGTTTTGAATTTGGTCCTACCTCATACACGAACTCTATTTTCACAAATTAAGTACAACCGACTATAACTGAAGAAAACCTAACCCCAAACTTGCACTGATTCCAGGAAAACTTTCTCTTTGGGCTTACGTAGGAACAGCAATTAGCCAAAACCTCAGCCATCTGAAACTGATGTTCTACAACCAAAACCTCAGTTCTTGGAATTATTACTGATAGATGATCTTGCCTTTCAGTGGCAAGAGCAAGCATATGACTGACTCTTTTCTGAGCCCCCACCTTCAAGGTTTAATGCTACTCACTGAAAAATAAAAGGTGTAACACTAGGTAAGATTAGCGGACAATGGGGAAAAGGGAAGAAATTGAAAGATTTGCACTTTCCCCAAAAGTAAAAATACTCAATGAACAGAACAGGAAATGCTGCAATCTCTACTAGATCTCTAAAACTTAAATCTGGCATATGAGTGGGGGTAGAAAAGTATTTGGAAGAGTCTACAAAGTAGATGTTCCCTTGTTGAAGATTCTTGGTTGATTTCAGACACTCAAATGGTAGCAGTCATTAGCAACTTCATTGTTTCCAGATGACAAGAAAAAAGCATCTGTTAGCTAGCAAATGATTACCCAATCTCAGTTACTGACAGCTCCATCACATTAGTGGAACTCTAAGAACACATTTCCCAGGCACAGTATTTTGGCATTCAAATTCATACCCATCTAAAAACATGGTAGCTCAACTTCTTGGCAGCAATGGGGACTGTGATTGTGACAGCACTCCAAACTTCTCTTCCCTCAGTCCTTTGAATGGAAATTCTCATGCTGTTAAAGGGTCTCGGGTTGTATCTTCAAAACACACTCTGACCTGGGCCAGATTTTCTAAAAGACCACATAAAACTTGAAGATGAAGACTTCTCTTAATGCACTCCTTTGTCATTTTAAATTGCCCAGTAACAAAGACAGAACTTGTCTGTGTAGAATGCAAAGCCTTTTTGAGGGCTGATCCAAGACTGTAAAATTAATTTCTCCTGAAGCTAAAGGGAAAACTCAAAGTTTCCCATCTTCTATCCCAGGTGTATGGTGCTTCTTTGATCCCTTTTTTTCAAACATGAAACCAAGTGTATTTGTAAATGCAGACTAAAACCTACCCAACAAAACCCTACCAAAACCAAGGCATTCCTGCCTTGGCAAGGGGTTAGACTAGATTATCTCCAGAGGTCTCTTTCAACCCTACCAATTTTGTGATTCTGGGATTCCACTGCACACTACTTTTCCATCGACAGAATGAAAGGACAACAACTTCAGTGAATGAATTAGCTGGTACTGAATGACTCAACATAAAAAGGAGCAGAATTTCCAAAGTGCTATAGCTTAGCCTTCCCCTGAAATGCTCACTAGTCAGAACAAAGCAATCTTCATAATCTACATGTTAATAAATGTTGATGACCCTACTGTGCATACAATAATTTTTATTATACTACATGTTAAAGCAGCAACCATTCTAAGAATCACTTTATGCACAATTTTCAAGTTTTTCTCAATAGTGGGCTTGAATAATTGTATAGCTTTGCACCTTCTATTTAAAACAAACAATAAAAGTCTGAAATAAAACTGCAAGAAGCAGCTGCTTTGTTATGAGCACACTCTTTGGCAAGCTGCCTTCACATTTATTCAGGCAAGTTATGATTTTATCTCCAGCAGGAAGTGCACTCAAGTATTTTTGGGAAAAGGAATCAGAAAGGAAATTATCATGACCCACACTGAACTACAGTAACAGACACTGCTACCAGTAAAATTTCTGCTAAGGGTTACTGCTACTAGGAAGAAAGGTTAATGTTCTGGAGACAGACAGCATTTAGTGACAATAACTACTGCAAAAGGAGCTGGAAGACAGGTTTTCTTGTGTGCTGTAATTTGCAGCCCCAGAGGAGCAGACAGGCAGAATTCAGCGGGAAGGATGATGCACATGGCAGAGTAACATCACCAGCAAAACATTGTACTGCAGTCTCCAAAGCCAGCAAACACATGGAAACATGGTTACAGCACTTCCTAAGGAAGAAAAAGGAGTCAGGGCAGCTAAGCAAGCAAGGGCAAGAATCAAACACCCTGTCTGGGTACCCTTTTGCTTAAGATGTGAGTTCTGGGCCTTAGGATGCCTATGTCACCAGAGAAGGGCTCCTTCAAGCTTAAGGTTCCAACTGGAGGTAACTAGCACAAGTCTAGAGCTCAGCTACGAGCTCTTGCTTCTTTCTGGAATGCTGGCTTCCCTGACTGACTGCATGTTGTACAGCTGAATCCCAAAAGATGAAGAGCACAGCATTTTCTATGGGAATATGCCTTTGAAGATGAAGGCAAAAGAAACAGATCTCAGATGGTGTTAACTTGGCAGAGAGCTATATACTCCAGTCAAAAAGATTTCTTACCATGTAACACTTCTTCTAGTGTATCTCAGGTAAAAAACCACTCAGATATGGATTGATTTTTGATATTTGCAATTTGCACTGCTACAAAAAAGTTTTCCCAACTACCCTTGAACTTGAGCACATAAATTTTCTTAAGCCACTACGTGAAACTTAAAGGATCTGAATGTAACTCTGAAAGAACAGGAAAAGGAAATATCAAAACTTCTATCCGTTACAGACATACACACACCCATCAGAAAACACAATGATTAATCTAAAAGAGGACTTCCTGAAATCAAGGATTTTGTACATGCTTAGATATTAATATTTTTTAAAGGTTGCTTTTAGTTTTGATGTAGGTAGTATAACATTTATGTAAAAAGAACGTGGACACTAACGTACACTCACCCTGCACAAATCAGTAACACCATCAATAAATACATACATAAACTCCTCTACAGTGGAAAAGAATATTTTCCACTGTGCCAAACTTTCTGTTAAGTTGCTTTGATTTACAAAAGATAAAAATCAAGACTCAAAAGGTCCCTTTTGTTGTAATAATGAACCTTAAATTATTTGTTTCTCCTGTAGACATGCATAACTCCCATGCTTACATGTTGAAAACTGTAAAAGACTGAGACACAAAATTGAACATAATAGGTTTGCTCTGTATTCATTTTGCATATTCCAGTAACTTAATTCACTCTGAACATCTGATTTCAAATGCCAAAGAATTTGTATTTATAATGAAGCCCAGGAAAGAATGAAAATTTTCTTATATACTCTGTGTCAGAATGTAAGCTCAGTAACTTTACGAAGAGAAATCTCAGTACCCTCCTAAGAAAAGTAGAAATATCAAAGAAAGCTGTAGTTTCTTTAATGTAAATTCCTGCTTTTTATTAAAGGATAAACTACATTTAAGAAATCCACGCTTTACTTTTACAGTTTGCAGCCCAGCAGTATTTTTAAGAGAAGCAAAGTAGCCAAACTAATTTTAAAAAACTATTATAAAAAGAAGTTAACTGACACAGTGAGGTTTGGTTATTCTTCAAGAACAGCAGGCTTCAAACAGAAAGGCTGTGCTCCTGTGAGAAACAAAGATGTAGTATGTGATTATAGATAATTATTTCTAAGCTTGTATGACTTCACTGAGTCTCAATAAAATGCAGACGCCTAAAATCACTTTCATTTAAGCTGTATCTATGGAACGAGGCTAAGATTGCTTTGTGCAACATGACTTTCATCTATTCTATTAAGAATGCTTTTTATAAAATTGAACATTAGGGATATTTGAATCAGGATCACTGTTCTTCAGAACACAAGCAATCAGACTCTTAACAATTGCAAATTAGCTGCCAGGCAAAAATTCTTATCGGTGGCTATTAAATATAGTCCCTGATATATCCTGACTTCTTTGGGGGGTTTTATGAGAAAAATTATTATCCTGTTGACATCCACAAAAATATAGAAGACGAAGTTAACTATCTCTAACAAAACAGATCCTGTCAAAACTTTCAAAGAAACTTGAAAAGATCTTGTTAATGAAGATGAAAGTGAGATGAACCCCTCAGGTTAACTTGAAGAGATCAAGACAAGGAAAACCCCTTCCAATTTTCATTACATGCCAGATTGTGAAACTTAATTCTTTACCTAAAGGGAGACTCTTAACCATGATTTATTGAAAACTCTGGATTTTTTTAAAATAATAACAATAATAATAATACAAAGCCTTTGTAGTCTCATCAACCATAAAGTAGCACCTGTGTTTCATATTCCTTTTTTTCTTTCTGTTAATTGCACTACCTAGAATATTTTGGAGGAGGTCAAGGGATAATTTGGAATATTGGTATCAACACTGCATGCAACTTTTAGATTTGACTTAGTCTTCAAATCAACAGTTTCTTTGTTCTTCCACAATGTTTTGAATAAAGAAATAATTCTTGAAAGTTGAAATCTCCTTCACAGCAATGCTTTTCAATAACTTTCAGGTTACCCTCCAAAAAGCTTAATCCACCAGTTTAGTGACTGGTGAGTTAAAAGTGCACTTTCTATACCTACATTAGTTGATTTAACAGAAGGCATGTGTTCCCTTGCTTATAAATAATTTGTTAGAGAAAGTTCTCCTTCTCTCTAAGCACTTTGGTTGAAAGATTTCCTAGTAACATTTTGCATTACTTCCCCACTTCAGCTTTCAAACTGAACAGTCACAGTTTTCTCACATGTTCTGCAAAGGGCCTGGGCTATTCCTCCACACGGCATTCCTGAGACAGAACTATCTTTCATAAAACTAAAAATACTTTTACAAACAGTAGCCATGAACAAGTTTCTTTACTAGTAACTTGCAAACCTCAATATTAGTTGCAGCTTTTAGGAACTTGTGAAACATCCAGTCACATTTGCATATCTTGGTACTGAACCTACCCCTCTGAAAAAACCTGGAAGCGGTGCCTACCCTCCCGTGAAGCCAGCACCTATGTACAGTCCTAACAAGAAAAGAGGTGACTTATTCCTAATTTCTGATAAGCTGGCACCCCAAGATCCAACATGCCTGCAGCTGTCATGGTGGCTTCTCTTACCTACACATCAGGAAACTAACTTATTTTTGCACTGATCTCTCATCCTCAAGGCTGGTCTTACTTCCTCCTACAATCCCAGAGAAAGGGATTAGCATAGTCACTGCTCTGCAAGCACATCCCAGCTTCAAGGTGAATAAAACCTGGGACATTTTGGCAAAAATCCTAGCAGTGAATTATAGCCAGTGAAGTCAACCCAGCCTGGCAAGAACCACAGGTTAAGGAAGCAGGAGCCAAAACCAAATACACAAAGCTCACTGCTGATGGTTCTCGAGAACAGTTCTGCACTTCTGTCAGAAGTGATTATGCACAGCCAATCCTACCTTCAAGGCAAATGGCTGACCTTAAAAAGTCTCTCACAGCATTTTGGGGTGATTTTCTGTTGTGTTTTTTTCTCTGACCCAGAAGAAGTCAGCAGGACTACCACATCTTTGCAAGATCAGGGCCTTGAGAATTACAGCTGCACTTACTGAGAAGTAATGCAATTTAATTAATACTTGGGTACTTGTCTCCACTAAAATGCAACATTATTATTTTTATAATATACATATTAGACATCTTCTTACTTGTTAGATGCTGAAGCATGTTCTAGCATTCACTGGTTTATTACCCTTAGCCTGCCAAAATCCTTGAGGTTCTCCTAATTACTCCATCTTCTTTTAAGATAGTACTACCATAAATTTCAGACTTTTGTCTCCTGTTTCTCTTAAAAGTACGTTTACATCAACATGTATTTTCCCTGCCTCTTAAACTATAGCTACAAAAACATTACACTGTCTTAAGTGTAGGTTTAAATCCAGAGAGGCTACTTAACATAGTCTGGGAGGGAAAAAAAAAAGTAAAATATCCTGTTCCCATCAATGGGAGCCTTACACTTTTGAAGTAGGATCGAGTTTCCAGGGAAAAGACTTGGTGAAAGCTGACAGAAACAACATTTTTGTGGCCGGGTTTAGAGAGAACCGCCTCAGCTCTGTGGTTGAGTCTGGAGCGCCTCCTGCTGCTCGAGTGGCGGAACAGCAGCAGCGCTCGGCAACGCTGAGCAGAGACAAACCCAACCCGGTGTGACAGCAAAGGGCATCAAAACTCTACTGTCCAAAAGCATCAGGGCATCCTGCGCCCTGCAGAAGGAAACATCTACCTCTTAAAACCAGTTATTAGAAGTCTAGTGAAGGATTCGTTTCCTTAATCTTGTTACAGTAAAGGCTGCATGTATATTTGGAAGATAAAATATATAAAAATCCTTTAAAATACACAACTTGCTGCAAAGATAAAGCAGACACATTAAAATATGCCATGAGTTGCAGTTTCATTTGAGTTGCAGCTGGTCTAAGTCTGGAGGACTAAAGAGGAATGGTTGAATAGGACAAACTAAGAAACAGCAGTTTCCAGCAGCCACACTGTCCCATCTAATATTTCTTGCACCCCCTAGCGCTGAGTTGCTTAACCAAGAATAAATCCCCGTAGTCTCCTTCTTTACACCTACATTTGTAAAGATAATCTGTATCTTATGTACCTTACAATACCTACGAACCTGTGGGTCTGTACTTCAGCTGGAGCCACAGTGGCAACAATAGTCCAAAAGGAATACTCAAGAGCACACATTTACCTCCCCTTCAACAAAAGTGTTTTACTAAGCAGAGCAAACGAGAAATTTCTAATACAAAAATTAACTATGCAAACTACTATAGTGTCCCAAAACACGAGAGACAAATACATAAGCCATGGTCTGTGCACAGCACTACTACAAATACAATCATGGCACTTCTGTTAAAGACCTAAAACTAAAAGTAAACTTATTTCAAACGAAAGAAATCGTTGGAGAACAAGAAAAACATAATAGACTAAACAAAGAAGAGGAGAAACACATGACAGCTAGGTGCATCTTGTTTGAAAACATATTTTGTGATTCCAGGATGAAAAAATGCACAATAAAATAGAAGTAAAAAATAAATTATTTATTGAGCTTATAAATTAAAAAAAGAAAAACAGTAATTATTTTTTAAAAAGCATTCAATCATTTTCCCATGGAAAAAAAGAGAGTTTAAAAACCAACCAAACAAGGAAAACAACATCACCTTATGTTAGATGAATAATTTAATACTACAAGATAATTGGCTCAGTTAGGGAGAGTAACAACGAATAGTCAGAAGTCAAACTCCAGCCAAGCACGAAGGTTTGTGTGACAGATACAGCTCCCATCTTCCAGTTACAAAAGTGCTGAACTGAACACACCATAGCGTCCACAGGGCACTCAAGAAGGGATGTGGTCAAACAAGGTAAGTACAAATACAAGATAACGGATAGGAGATTCCCATTTGGGTAACAGGGCATTTAGGGCACAGACATGACAAGGTACATTCCCATCCTCTGGTTGTTGTATGAATACTCTGACTCCTGCCTAGTTTCACTCATAAAGCACAGTCCTTGACCCTGTGCAGGGGAGAAGTGAGTTTTACCTTTCAGAGCTGATTACCCAGTATCCATTATCCTGTTAAACACCCACAATATGAGCAGAATAAATGCAAAGCCTTGTTCAGTCTGTTAGATCAAACACTTTTTCCAAAGACAGACAATTATCCAGAAAACAGGACCATGAAAGATCTACACTGCTGTGTTAAAGCAAAGCAGCTCTGCACTCAATGGAAAGGAAAGCTACTTTTTTTCCCCAGTCTTGTGGATTCGTGTATACCTACCAGAGACAAATAGTCCTGCCCAAGTTGGAGGGAGAAAAACATTGAGCCCCAATCCTGCACTGTAATCAGGGAGGCCCTACATGGATTCAGGAGACTCTTCACACTGATCCAACTTCCAGACTTGGTGCCTGAACACAAAAAAATAGCAACGATACACTGCCAACGTTTTACCTGCAGCTCTCCCCTCACAGAGCCACCATGCAACTCTTGAAGTAACTTAATTGGGTCTCTTACAAAGCCCCTCAAGGAAAGGAAGTATTTTTCTTTATAATGCCAGAAAGAGCAGCAGCAACTCAATTATGAGATGGGTTAGCTTCGTGAGGAGATCCAAGGACAGCAAGACCAGTAAGACTAAGGACAGTGAGCACCAGAAGACACTCCTTCAGGAGAAGTACCACAGTGCCTTCTGCACCTAATGCTCTAACCCCTATTGCACACAACAATTCTGAAAACAACCAGGCCAGCTGCTGGCAATCTTTTCATGCCATGTCTATACTACCACAGCTTTCTGATCCAGAGTAAACTCCTATTTTAATCAGATACATCCAGTCTGTTTGTTTAAAAACCAAAAAAAACCTGTAAATCTGCAGTGAAGGAAGATTTTTTATTAAACCCCCTTATGAGAGCAGCAGTTTTCAATTATCTTTCCCAATAGAAACCTAAAAGGTCACTGCTGCTGATCTAATGAAGGCAAGATGCAGGGCTTACATCTTTCAGAGTTGACATCTCATTATGTGCAAAGGCCCTGTGCACTATTTCAGTCTGTGTAAAGGATTTATTTCCCAGTCTTTGCAAAAGAGATAAGAATGAATTCTATCTATCCATAAGCAGTAAAGATTTACTGAAGAAGTTGCTATTTCAAGTCTGCAGAAGATGATGAAGATGCACATTCAGTAAGAAGCACAATGAAGTTAAAATACGAAGAGGAGTTGAATTGTATTCAGTGCTCAAAATTTATTTTTAAACAGTACTACAGCCCAGCTAAGAACTAAAAGCAAAACAAGAGTAAGGATCTTCTATCTGTTCTGAAACTGCTTCATCCTCTTATCTTCAGTGAGAGTCAATACTTCCCTGCAAAATAACTCAGGAGCCAAAAACTTCCACAGGCATTCCAGCAGTAAATAAAAAATGTTACAAAACTCTCCCATCAGATATTTATTTTTCATATTGATGTACATCTTCAAAGAAAGAATTCCTGTTTGAATTGAGTACTTTCTTTGTCCTTATTGCAAAGACACTCATTTACATTACAATCAGGAACTTAAGGAGCTTACCTCTCAGCACGAAGGACTCCACTGTAGTAGGGGTGATCCCATGGCATCAGCATCTGAAAGAGAATTCCAGCTTATAATTACAATAATGAACAACAAGTGAACCCAAAGTAAAAGTTTTGTTTCACTTGAGTATTTTTGCAGTTTCACCAAATCACAAAATTTTAAAACATAATGGGAAACAGTTAGGGCTCAAACCAAAAACGGCATCATATATCATAACCTGAAAATTTTTGTAACATTTCTTGAAGATTGGTCTTCTTATTCAACTGTAAGACAGGACTTCATACCAGATTTCAAGAAATACACTCAGTTCAAATAAAAAGATAAACCTAGATATGTACAGCATTAAGAGACATTCAATGTAGTATACAAACTGGACTTGCATCTAACATACAATAGAGCCTTTATTTTTCAAATTAGTTAATTAATTCAAAGCAAAGTGATACTCCCTTTTACTGCATTACGTTTTTGTTATCTCAGGATCACTTTGTATAAACCAACAGCTCTCTCATACTCAATATTTGGCTTTAATACAGCAACTAAGTAGCCAGAAAGCATTTGAAGCCAGAAGAGAGAATGTTTCTAATTGTACTACATCTTGTACACTGAAGTAGAAGTAACTGTAGAACATAATTACCTTATACTATATTTTTCAAAAGAAACAAAACAGACAATCAGATATGGAAATGTAACTTACTGAATTGTGGGGGTTGAGCTTCATTTTCATCTTTGTCATCATTTCAAAGTCTTTTTGAGTTCTGAAAAATATTTTTATGATGAAAATGTTAATGAAAGATGTTTGAGCAATGAAATACAGTACATGATAATATTTCATCCTAATAAAATGTCCATCATCAGAGATTCATAGTACTAGATAAAATGACTATATAAAATTGCAGGCCCACATACAACAGTAGAAAAACCTTTTCACTCTGCTTCAGCCATTCAGGTACACTCAAATTCAGTCCCTCTTCCTGTGGTTGCACAGCTCCAAAACATTTTCATTCTTACAATACGCCCCATTTATACCCAGTGATGAATCTGTTTTGTGCTGTGTGGAGATCAGAGCAACAAGAGGGATAAACAGGGTAATTTGTTTATAGATGTAAAATATACAGAGTGGTGCATATGGCAAGAAGACTAAGAGAGGTCTTCTTGTTTGTTGCTCACTGCATTTCTTGCATTCAGTCCTGGTGTTCTCTGATCACAGACACAGAACTTATTCTAAGCAAATAGCCTTCTCTAAAAATTTTGGGGAAGTCTTGTTTTTATTTCATCAAAGCATATAATAAGCACCACTGACTCACTTATCAGTGCACAAGTCCTTCTATTCTTGAAATAAAGAGTATAGTTAAAAAAAAACCTTAATGAAAAAGACATACCTTTTAGATAACTGCTCAGAAAGCTTCTCCAGAAATTGCCTTACTGTTTCTAGAATGAAGGAAAAAATATTAAAATTATTTTTCCCTAAAGGATGTTAAATTTACATGAGAATATTCCAAACAAAAATTCTTTAGATTTTTAAATTAACTACTCCATTGACATTATTTCAAGAGAATTTAGGACTACCTTTACTTTGTTATGTGCTGAGATAATGACATATTCATAAACTAATGAGTGAGCATCAATTCTGAACCAAAACACCAGATTTTCCTCAGTGAGTGCTGTTATTTACAGTGAACACTGAGAATGGCATACAGCACAATGTAACTGCAATAAAACACTTCGCTGGAAGAAGTTTGTGTAAACTTAGCTGAAGAAACTAACAACCTTTGACCTCATACGTTACACATTTGATTTCTCAACACATCCTTCCATGCATGCCCCATACCTGGGGATACAGGATATATCCAGCATACCTGGATTTTTGGCCATGGTTCCCTGGAGAGCCCTGTGGGCAAAGGTGTCGTAGCCAACCAGCTGTGCCAGGCTGTTCCTGCTCGCAAGCAACTCCTCCAGTCGAGCCAACTGCTGAGAGCTGGGGTGAAGAAAAATCTTGTAGGCAGCTTCCCGCACCTAAAGCAAGAACAAAAAAAGAAAAAAGTACCACACTGCTACAGAGTAATATTTAACAGAAACAAGTGATGCAACTGAAGATCTGGCATTACAGCCCTATTTCACTGATATTGGTGGGAAAAGGCCTAAAGCCTTTTAACAGTAGTAATCACAACTGCCTGACTCTTACCCATTAAAAGTGGAATGAGGAAATGCAATGAGACAACCTAACAGATCAAGACTGCCAAAAAGGATCCTGTTGTCTACTCCTGCCAACAGTATCTCATCAACTCTCTCTTTCCACCAACATCTGTGCTTTTCAGACCACTCTGGGGGCTGTCTTAACTCATTACAACCTCTGAAAATAAACCCAAATTGTTCTCTGCATATCAGTTAAGTTTGCTTATGGAACATCTGACAAGAAAATGACACAGGGTCAGGGGAGAGAAAGAAGAGGAAGAGAAAGCCTTATTTCTTTTGTAGTAGAAAACTATTAGCCTGCACATCTCCCCACAAACTTTCTCCTTTTCTAATAATTTTAGTTAGTTTGGGTCTTATCATAACTCTGTTAAAAAAAAAAAACCTATCTGGAGACTCATAAAATCTGATAAAATGCTTTTATTTTTCACAAACCAATCACAAATAATTTTATTTTCTACATATGGAATAAGCTCAAGAAATCTGACAACTTATACTTGCCTTCATCTGAACTAAGCTTCTCTCTACATAGTATAAGTGAAGAAAGAACCCTGGAGTGTTTTAATATGCTCCTGATCCTAGAATTGCATCTAGAAATCTAGGGAGCCACTGCCACATTTCAATCTAAATTAATTTTAAATTTGTAACTCTAAATTAATTCTGTTTTAGAAAAAACAACATTAACAATAATTAAAGTAAGATTTTTTTTCTTCATGATAATTCAGGTGAATGGGACTTCATGGGTCTCTAATCTAACCTCCTGCACAAAGCAGAGACAGCTATGAGCTAAGATCAAGTCACACAAAGCTTTTTCCAGTCTGGCCCTGAAACCCTGCACATGTGGGAGAGACGGCATGAACTCACTATTTCACTCTTGGGTATCATCAGCAGGAAAAGCTTCTCCAACTGGCATTTCTCATCTCAACTTGTGCCTTTTGACGCTTGTTCTCCAGTCATGTACCACGCTGAAGAGCCAGGCTCTACTTTCTCCATGCCATCCTTGTAGGTACTGCAGGGTGCTGCCGGGGTCCCCCAAACCACCTCTGCTACAGGGTGAACAAGCCCAAATCCCTCTGCCCTTCCTCACAGTGCAAGCACTCCAGTTACTGCCCATCCTGGTGGCCTCTGTTGAAGACACTCCTGAGGATTGGGGCTATCATCTCTTCCCTCAGTCCCTGAGGGAAGTCCAGATGCTGTTGGCCCTTTTGTGGCCAGGGTCACTGGTGGCTCATGCTCAGATTGCTGCTCACCAACACTGTGGGCCTTTGCCACAGATCAGACCCAACCAGGCAGTGCCAGCCTGTCCTATAACCAGGAATTCTCCATTTCCCGTTTCCAGGCGTATGATTTTGCTCTTATCCTTTTTGAATTATGTAAGACTGCCACTGACCCATTATCCCAGCTTTTAGGCCACCGTGAATGTCAGCCTTGACCTTCAAGCATATTGATTGTTCCTCCCTATTTGCTCTCTCCTGCAACTCTGGTAGGCAAGCCCTGTGTCACTTCCTCTAGGTCACTGATAAAGGTGTTAAACAGGGGACCCAGGACAGACCCTTGCAAGAGCTCTTCCATTACCAGTATTCCTTCAGGGTACATTTCAACCACTACTCTCAGTCTGACCATGAAATTAGTTTTTTTACTTATCTGGTTGCCCACCAATCCAAACTGTAATCTCCTACCTTGGACTAAAGTGACTGATGAACACTGAGGCAAAAGAAAGTGATGAGCATTTCAGTCTTATCTGTCTGCTGCCACTGTCACTCACCTTACTCAGCACTGAGCCCATGTTTTTCTTGCTCATGCTTTTAGTACCAATGCACCAGCAATTGCTCTTGTTGCTTTTGATGCCTCTTCCAAGTCACAACTGCAGTTGATCTTTGACCTTCCCAACATCATCCCTACACATAGAGGCAATGTTTCTACATTCCTCCCCTGGATCTTGTACCTGCTTCCATTCCAGGTGTGCTGTCACTTGGAGATGAAGCTTTGTTAAGAGTTGTCTGCTTGTCAAGCCTGGTTCCTGATACATCTGCTTGGCTTTCTAAGGATCAGGATGCACTGAATATCTCAATACTCCCATACACTTGGAGGATGCTGCCTTCAGAGAACTGCCTGCTTTCTTCAGCTCCTTTACCCTTCAGAATTGCATTTCCTGGGATCCCACCTCTGAATGAACTGAAGTGTGCCTGCCTAAAATCCCAAGTCTGTGTTCTGCCCCTCTTCTTCCTCCAGCCATTCAGGATCTGCACAGCCATTATTTCACACCTGCTATTATCAAATATGCCATTATTACATTCTATGAAAGTTCTTCATTATTAGTAATAACAGCATAATCACAAACCACATGCATTTGCCTCACTAATAAGTCAAATAACTGAAATGCACTTCTGGTACAGAGGATGCCAAAGTAAAGTCAGGGAATACAAACCAGATCATCAGGACAATCAGCATGTAGACCAGCCACTTGTAAGTAATTGCCTTCAGCTGTAAAATTATACCGAATATGCTCTGGCAAAACATGTTTGTCAATCTTATTGGGAATGTGAGTTCCTATCAGAAATTCGTTGCATAAATCCAATATTCTGACGTTGAGGTCGACTGCCTTTTTACGCTGTAAGAAAAATAAAGCACAAAATAACATCTTCAGACACAGTGGAAGCAGAACTCAAAGTTTTTAAACCTTAGAAGACTCTTTCAAAAATGAAGCAGAAAATACAACACTAAAGATTATATCTACAGAATAAACCAAGTCGTAATATAGGGCAAGCCAGCAAGATCAGATGCTCATAAGGCATTGGCATTTCAAAGAAAATGCCTATGTTTCTGCAGTAAGAAAATGTACAGTGGAGTTCAAGTAGAATTTATGTCATTTGCTAGCTTGTAACTGATTGCTATGTAAAATATTGAACAAAAAAAACTACTTTAATTCTATGTCTGTTTTAGGGTATCTTTGAGAAAGATACCCTAAAACAGATATAGAATTAAAGTTCTGTTTTTCCTGTTTGCATTGTGCTGTTTTATGGAGACTGTAAATTATTTACAGTATTTCAATCCTTCTCTCAGGAGTTTGTGATTTAGTTTTATCACCATCACTACAGTATTTAATTACAAAATTTAATCATGCAAGATTTGCTTTGGTGAACTTGCTTACATTAGTAGAGTCTCCATTGTCTGTGTGTTCACAGCTCAAAAAAACAAAGGCTGAGGATACAGATACAACATAACTTGTAAAGTCCAAAGAATGACATAGCATGATCTCTGTCTTCCCACTCCCACCCTTTGTCTTGATAATATATCTTTGAGTTTTATTCTAAAAAGCAGAAATTCTCTGTAGCAGAAGTAAACTTCAACTTACAACAGGGAAGGATTTCTGAAGTCTTAAACAAGAACTGAAAAAAAAAAACCACTGAGCAGCAAGCAAGAAAAGTGGGATATGCAGGGGAGGAAGAGGAAAATGTGCAAAAAAAAAGTGAAATTGTAACTGAAAGGAGCTGAAGTACCAAAGAACCAGTAGTCAAATCAGACAAACTCCAGAGCTGAAGTTTCAGGGTTGTTCTTTGGACAAAGTAGTTGTAAAAATATATTCTAGAACCATTTTCTAGGTCACAAAACACCATCAAAACCATAATCTTCAGAATAACTCTATAGCATCAATCTGGTAGAAGAGCTTTTGTACAGATCTTTTTGGTGGGGATAACTCCAATGAACAAGGAATTAACTTCATACAATGACATGAAATATGAACAGACAGAGTATCCAAACCACAAAGCATGGTGTAAGCTGCTGGGTTTGGAAAATCTATCACTAACTACTGCAAAAGTAGTATGCTCCAAGACAAATAATCAGACCATGCCCATATATTCAATTTTGAACAAGATTTACCACTTCTGGTTATGTGAGCACCCCAGGAATGCCTGGACACACCCCGATCCCTTCTACCACACTCCACTTGATTCACCTGTTATCAAAGGTGCACAGAGTGCTGCTTTCCCCTCTCTGTAAATATGATGTTCTGACAGCTGAGTAGCTATTTTAAATATCTGATGCAGACACCAAAGAAAGAAAATAGGATCCTAGGACTTGCTTATAACTCCTCAGAACAGAAAGGAATGTTGAGGACCAAACTAGGAAGAACAACCAACCATCTAAAAACTATCTTTAGCCGTGATTTAAAATTAACAAAATTCATCACTTCTAAGGCAACAAAATTCCACACAGGACAAACTGACCCAGAATCACATGATTTCATGTCCCACAAGTTTCATTATTTGGTCTTTTGTAGACAGACAAATTTCTGTTCATACATTGTAGCCAGAAATTACCTTTTCTTCATCCAAATGAATGCCACTGATCTCAAAATCAAACATAAAAAGTTCTGCCACTCGCCTAAAAATACAGTAAATCCCTGTTAAAATAGCCTCATTTGATAGTAAGCATCATTTCTTAACAGATTTTGCCTTTAGTAATTATTTATGTTTCATGTCTTTCACAGAAAATAATGTCACAGTTACATGCATGTTTTTATCAGGGACAAAGATTTCCTATGTTTTAGGTCCTTAACAATTTACTCAGTGAGAGACAATTTGTCCTTTGTCCTTAGTTTAGTCATCTGCTTTGAAAATATCCTTCAAAATAATTCCTGTACCTTAATCTAGATGTTCAACTAATTTGTGCAAATTACCATTTTAATTTCCTTTCACATTTCATTTATCCTAACATCAGAAAAATACCTTTCCAAATCTAATATCCTTGGTTGTGGTGAAAGAAGGATGAAGGAAATAACTTACACATTAAGCTTGTCTAACCACGTCAGTGAATAAATAATTCAAAATTATAATCAGCAAATAAAAGCTATTACATTAATCATAAAGTAAGCTTTCAATAAATATACTGCTAATCTGATTTTGAAAAATATAAACTTCTATAAAGTGAAATCAAGTTATATAGTCTGTTCCCTAATTTTATTCCTAAAAACATAAATATATACACTACAGTACATTAAAATATATAATTTTAATCAAAAGAATATAATTGAGGAAAATCTAATGTTTTAGTTTTTTTGTTCTTGCAAGATCTCAGTTATTCAGCTTAAATATATCTTGTGCTCTATAGTCACAGACTTTCTTCAAGATTACATAACTACAAACTTCCTGACTCCTGTGCAGGCAATTTGGTAGTGACTAATAAATTAATAATGGAGATGTGGTTTGTTTTCCAAAAGTTGCATTTATTAATTTAAGAAAATACAAAATACAAGTACAATAAGGAACAATATATACCATCTAAGAATCTAAATCTACAAGATTCTATTTATAATCTATAAAGACCTCTAAGCATTAATAAGTACCTGGTTTCTGGATCTAAGGAACTCATTACAGTTTCATCAGCTAGCAGACATCTCAGACTCTGACACAGTTCAACATCTGTATTTAATCTGAAAAGATACAGAGTTAAAGAATCATGCATTAGCAACAGACTAGTATTTCGGTTTCTTGGTATTACTCATTCAAAGGCAGTCTTTAGTGAAACAACATTAAAAGCCAAGGACTGTATTTTCAAAATGCTTTCTGGTTCACAGTCACAATTAAAAGGCAGAAAATTTCTATACCAAGCATGTGTCGACAAACCAGCATGGAAACACATCTTGTGCATCTGACAGAAAAATACCTTTGGACAGTATTTTGTGGCAATAAGGGCAAGTCTATCACTGACTGCTTACTTTTTTATGAACAAAGCTAATCACGGTGAGAGCATAAAGGTGGGAGAACTGTTTTCTAATCCTTACTCTGAAAGGACTCCCTTAAAGGAAAACCTGTGCTCAAGTTTGCCATCAGACAAATGTGCTGCTGACTGGGATCTTCTGGGATGACAAAGAGTTTACCATCCCCAGAACATTTCCACACACCAGGCATTGTCCCCATGCAGCTAACACTGTGCCCATCAGATTGGCTGACATGTTATCCTGCACTCCCAGCTGGGTTATGTGGGCAACCAAACACAGGCACATAGGAGTTTATGAGCCTCTCAAGATAATATGCGAATAATTTCTTCTTTCTACAAATTTTATATCTGAAGTGGTATTCAGATACTAAAGTCATATTGTTATACCTGGGGTGCTTAATCAAAGTCCTGAGAAATCCACTTTCAAGCATTTTGTACATAAACTTTACAGCCACTAGAGAATTGTCACGAGTCCTACAAAAATGTCACTTGAGCCTCTGATGGGCTTCAGTGACCTGGAGTCATAAACTGCAACTAAAATAGAAAAGCCTCTCAGGAGACACTGTAACAAAACTAAAAACCTTTAAATATCTGTAACAGAGGACTGACACACTGTTCTCATGCATAAATATTTTTTGTTGATTGCTGTTTTCACAGATGATCATACTAAGTTTTAAAGCTGCATATGGAAATAGAAAAAAAAGAGAAAAAAGAAGAAAACATACTTCTCTACCACGGTACCAATGTTCCTGCAAGCTTCCTCAGCAGCCTCTCTGAATGCAAAGTCAGGGTGGGCAACTTTTACAAAATCAGCCTAACACAATAGGAGAAGAAAACAGTGAGACAAAAAGAGAAATTAAAAAAATCCCAGCTTATGAATAAATTGCATTCAAGCAGTTTCATTAACATTTATTTCTACAGTTCTATGCAGTTGTTTTGTAGAATTCACCTTTTTTTGTCCAAAACATAAAGCTTATTGGAAAACTTTCCTGAGAATTATTAAACCACATTAAACATATTTAAATGTTATTTTAAAAGATTTTTTAAACTAAATTTTCTAGTTAAGAAGAAAGCACATCACCAAATGTGCATATTTCCTAATAGGATGAAATACTGATTTTCTGTAAATCTTCAGATATTTCAGGGGGCTCATAAGGCTAGAAGGATGCTAAAAGGGGCTGAGTAGCTAGGGGCTTCCAGGACTGCTGACATGAATTCAGGGCAGTTTTAGCATTGAAATGACAGACTTATAATATCAGGAAAATATTTAAAGTCCAGGAATATACTGAAGACATTAAGCATGATTTTACAGGAAGTACATGCAACAAGCTGACAGTATAAAATATGATTGCAGTTTGATTGAAAAGGCGGCCTTAGAAATGTTACACACTTGAAATTTTTACTTCTTATAATTCCTTTTTACAAGTCTATATAATACTGACAGAAAAGGTGGTGAATGATACATCAAAATTCCTAACAACTGATAACAATCACAAAATAACTTCCAGACAGTTCTGCAAGCTGTGCATCTGTAAACATAAAAAGCCTGAACATAGTACAAAACAGATAATTTTAACTCAGCAAACTGATACAAAACTATGGCCATTGAATTCTGACATTAATGTTTTATTTAGGTATTGATTGATTAAGCAGAATTAGGCACAGTCTATACAAAACATAAGAAGCTCTTGACAGAGCTCATAAGTACTTTCAGAAGGAAAAAGTGCCTGGCACAAAAGATGTCTTAAATCTACAAAAGAAGAAGATTGGAGAACTGAAAACACACAGAGACATTCAAATGTGAAAACACAAGTGACCTCAAAAAACTCAGTGACCTAGTCACTAAGAACTGATTTCAGTATGAAGGTTAGGTCTGCTTCCTTCAGCCAAAGAATGATGCTTTGATAAAAGATATACTTTGGGCAAACTTCCAGAGAGCAATATGAAATGCTCTATCAAACTTAAAATTTTCTGATGCAGAATATCAGACCAAGTACTCTAAATCTGTGGACCACAAAAACTACCATCTAAGAAATTGCATTCTTTTTCTTGTGTTAATAAAAAAGTGATACTGTTGAGTTCCATCTGCTGCCTTTACTCTGAAAGTTCCTTGATGGACCTTCACCTATAAATGATCATAACTTAAAACATGTGCATTGCCACTCCAACTTTAACTTTGAAATCAAATCCCTCTTTTTAACAATATAACTGACACTGGAGAGCTTATGTATTAATATTGCAGCAGAAACAACGGTATGACTTCACTTTTGTGTTTCTTATTGTGGCTTCTATACTATTTTTGCATCTGTCTTAAAAATAGCTGGACAGTTTGACAGGATTTGTACTTAGCTATCATTTGGTAAAAGCCTCTGTAATTCATTTTCAATCAATTTAATTTTCTGTCTTAACACAAAACTTCATGGAGCTGATCTGGTATTTACTTCAGTGCAGAAAAGCATAAAATGGACCATGGTGTAAGCTCAGGTGTAAGCCAGTTTAAAAGAATTCATGCAAAAATAAAAAAAGGAACGTACCAAGTCTGCTACTCTGCACAGGCTATCTGAAAGCTGATCAAAGATCATGACAGTCTCTGGCCCGGGTGGGGTTGAACACGCCTGCTGGACGAGCTGCTCCGACTCTTGCAATGCTCTGTCCTGTGCTTCTTGAAATCCTTCTGGACAGCTCAGCTCTGGAACACCAAACAGACCCTGCAGGGCAGAACACAACAAAAACACATCACTATTGCCCTCCTTGATTTCTGCGCCTTTGTTTCAAGACTCAATTATCACTGCAGAATTTTACCAGCGTGATCCTAGCTACTGTAACACTTCACTGGCCAGCAGCACCAGGTATCAAGAGACTGCAAGCAATAGGGCAGTTGTCTTAGCTCACTAAATGAGCCCCCAATACTGGAAGCAGACCTCAAAAGGAATAATCAACAACTGAAAATGTTTGTGGAATGAACAGTTTTATTTCTGAAGTTCCTATCAAGCCTGGCTCTGTCCCACAGGGCAAGGTAAACACATTTGTGCAGGGTAAACACAGATGGCACTGATGTTCTGCATTTGTGGAAGGGACTTAGAGAGCTTCTACCACTGATCAAACAAATTTACTAATGATGGCAGACAGAGAAGTTCCACAGTGAAGACCTACAACAGGAAAAAGATTTCAAAGAATCACAGAATCCCCTGAAGTGATGCCCAAAGTTGGAAGGGATGCCCCAAGATTTTTGGGATTTATGTATTCTTCATGTATTTGTAGCTTTGCAGACTGTTAATACATAGTTATAACTTCTAGTACTTTTCCAGCTCCGTTTCTCACAGCTAACAAACTCCTATTGGTGCATTATTTAAATTCTATTTAGTCTTGCCTCTTAGTTTAGCAAGGACACTTTATTTTGTACCATGTATCATAGACATAATAAAATGTAGAGTTAGAAGATTGAGGCGGGGGTGGGGCTCCAATGGGGCTGAACTCAGGGGGGGAAATTATCTAACCCAACTGCTCTTCTAATTGGACAATACTTGATAGGTATACTAATCAACTAACTTTATAAAAATTGTAGAGCTATACTATCGTGTGTATATATCATGTTACGCATCTTGAAGGCCTTCAATTAAAATCTGCTTTTATATTATCATTTTAACACTGTTTGGAAAAGTTTTTTGTTTTACTTGACGTGACAAAGAACCCACAAGGATCACTGAAGTCCAGCTCCTGGCCCTGCACACCAGCCTCCCCAAGAGTCACACCATGTGCCTGAGAGCACTGTCCAAACACTTCTTGAACTTTGTCAGGCTTGGTGCTGTGACCACTTCCTTGGGGAACCTATTCCAGAGCCCAACCATCTCCTGGGTGAAAAACCTTATCCTAGTAATTCCTAAATTTCATTTAAGTTACTGCAACATCTCTTCAAGCAATGTACTCCCTTTGTAACTGCCCAACTACAATATGAGCATTTCCTCACCCCCTGACTACAGCATCAAACAGTGAAAGGTACATGATTTCACACATCTATCCCTTCCCAAATTCAACCTCAGTATCTAAAAATCACAGTCTGGATTTCCAAATCCAAGCCCAGTCAGTTCATAATCCACTTTCTGAAATTTCTTTGTATTTTAGCAGTCAGGGGCATGTTTGCATATAGCTTGCTAGTTTTTATCCAAATAAAACAAAACACTGCAAATTGACAGCTCATCTGTACAAGTATATATTCTGAAGCAAAAGCAACCCTTCAAGGACACACTCGGAACACTTTGGGTTGCTTTTTTCTATTTTCTTTCTGTTGCTAAATGTAACTTCTGTTTTTTGCCAAAGAAATAAAACCTTTCCTCATACTTCCCATGCTTTAACTTGTTATTTGGGAACAGGAACTGGATTGAAGTGAACACTGAAAAAGTTATTTTTGTATCTATGCATGTGTGCACACAAACATAAATATACTTGTATCACAGCACTCTTAACTAACGTTTGCTGTGTAAGACACTCCTGACAGCCCCTTCACTCAGATCCTGCGCCAGAGGATGCAGTGTCCTGCAATATCCCTGAGAGCTCCAGGCCTTCCTGCTGCCCTACATCAACACCCACCCTCCCAAGCGAGCCCTTCCTGCACATGCAGTGCTCTGTGACCAGGATGTGTCTCCTTAGAGATAAATTAGCCATGGACCTCCTCTTACATATGATATCAAGTTTAACATAAAAATTTAAAAATTACAAAAAAATGAAACCTGGTGCGGTTCTCTCTGTTCTTTAATGGCAGTGGCTGAATGGCTGAAAGATTTTTGTCTTCCCTTGGTCTCCGCATTTACGTCCTACCTGGCACAGCCTCTTTGTGAGCCTGACATACACACCTCTATTCCAAAAGAGCTGTGGGCCAAGTGAATCACCTGGAACATATTCCCTAGACCAACCAAATGGCCAATATTTAAGTGGATTGTTTCCTGAAGCAAGGCTTACACCAGCGTGCTTGTAGAGGCATGAGGACCTGAAGAAAAGTTTCCCAAGCAAGTGCCACATTGCAAACAGAGGTTCGATTTGTCCTCTCTAAAACCCAAAGTTCAACAGCTCCACCAGGCTGGGCACCACGGCAGGAATAGCTGTGTCAGCAGGCAAACCCCTGGATTTTACACTGCACCTATTCTGTACACCCTGTGCCATCTTACCCTCCCCGGAGCCTGTTGATTCCCTGCACACACATTAACAAACGTCCCTGACTCACCCTAAAAAGACACGCACCAGAAAACCCAACTGTCACCAAATCAGCAAATAAATCCTCTTTCTGTCTCAGCAAAAACACCAAGAATGACACCCAGGCAAGGGCATGTGAGCAGCGTGGCTGCTCCTGAAGCGCTGCCCGAGCGCAGTGACCCGGACACGGGCACGGGCGGGGAGCCTGGCAGGGCGGGCTGCTGGAAGGGGTAATGTCACTCTGGGCACAGGGGCACCACTCAGCCTCAAGCGTTCCCACGCACAAGGCCATCGCTGTCAAACGCTTCCGCGTCCAAAAGCCACAACGTCTGGGTTTGGTGGAACCAATATAAACTCTTATTAAAAAAAAAAAAAAAATTACACACAAGGAAAAAAGAATACCCCCGAAAAATGTTCCTTAAAACGGTTCAGACAAGCAGAGCAAAGCACGAGGCTGCCAGCAGCCAGGGCCGCCTCCCGCCGCAGCAGGCGCAGCCCTCTCCTCCCCTCCCGCCGCTCACCGTGTCCCTGCCCGCCGCGCCGCCGCGCAGCGGCTGCCGCTGCTGCTGCTTCGCATCGAAGGCGCTGCCCACGGGGCACCAGCTGGTGCTGACGGCCCGGCCGCCCTGCCCCGCCGCCCGGCCCCGCAGCGCCCGGCCCAGCGCCGCGGGCAGCGCCCGCCGGCAGCCGCCCAGCATGGCGGAGCGCAGCGCGGCGGAGCGCCCGGCACACCGCGGCCTCCGGGCGCCCCGCTCGGCCGCGACCTCCGCGCGTCCGCGCCGAGGGGAGGAGCGGCGGAGGGAGGCGGAGGGAGGCGGAGGGAGGCGGAGGGAGGCGGAGGGAGGCGGAGGGAGGCGGAGGCAGGCGGAGGCAGGCGGAGGGAGGCGGAGGCAGGCGGAGGGAGGCGGAGGGAGGCGGAGGCAGGCGGAGGGAGGCGGAGGCAGGCGGAGGCAGGCGGAGGCAGGCGGGGCCGGGCGGGGCTCCCCTGCCCCTCGGCCCGCCGGGAGCCTCTGCCGCGGGCGGGCGGCGCTCCGCCGGCCTGCCCCTTTTCCCGCCTCACCAGCGCCCGACCCGGCCGCAGCGGCGGTGTCTATCGTACACCTTCTTCAGTGGGACCTAAGGCCCTTTTAAAAGAGTTTTCCCGTCTAGATGTTTCTGTGATACAAACTTGAAGCGTGTAGCTTACTGGGAATAAACTTCGTCTTGCTGAAAAATTCACATAGCCCTTTCCTCCGCCTGTATGCCCTTGTATCTCCCTGGCTGTCATTTGAGAAGCGCAGCTGTTCTCCTGCATTAACCCACCGTGCCTTTCCGTCTGTGACCCACACTCGCGGTTCAGCCGCTGTGGGAACATGCCCACATTCCCCTGGTACCCTGAGGTGCTGAGGGGAAGCCAGCACCCAACACTGTTGTGCTCCCAACACTGCATTTGCACTGAATTTCACGATGCTGACCCATCTCCATTGGCATCTCTATTCCCTTCTAAGAGAAATGAATGAGACTTCCCAACTTTTTTTTGAATATGTTTTTTGAGTTTTAGACGAAAAAGAGGGGATTGAGAGTGGAGAAGATAAAGAAAATTTGGAGAGAGAAAAAAGAATTAACATTTCATGCCACAGGAAATATCTCTTGATCCATTCTTTGACGTGGCTGTGTTCATTAAGTATCATCTTTAATCTGGGAGAATTTTTTTTGCACCAGCTAATTCTGAAGTACAGCAGCTTTATGCTGTATTTTTGCACTGGCCTTGAATATCTGCCCACATCCACGTGGAGAATCCACGTGGCACTTCCTCATATCCCTCCAGTTTGCTCAATTTCAGACCTGTGACTGCACAGGGAGCAAAGAACCATATTTAAAAGCTGTAAACGAAACAATGAAACTCCATTGCACCACACAGCAAGCAGCTTCTGTAGAGGTATCAAATTACACTAATTCCAAGTTTAAACATTACTTTACAGTGGCCAGATGCAAACTGAGTTTCATGTCCATCTACACATGCCACATTGCAAGCTATAAACTCTCTTGGAAGTAACTGTTGCTTCTGGTTTGTACAAGATGTCCCACACGACATAATTCCGGAACTTTTGTCTTTTATTTTATCCTACTTTGCTTTACACTTTTTCTTCAGGACTGGCGTACACACCCCTGTGAATGCCTACAGTAAGTCACCAAACCACGAATGCGTTAAGCCCAGCACTGTAGGTTCTGAAGACTTGTCCTCTCTAGTGCAGAAGCTGTTCCTGAAACCAACCATTTTCTGTTGGATCCAGCAGGAGTTGTCCAGCAGCTAACAGCTTTCTCAGGGAGGGCTGAAGGGCGCGGGCCTGCAGCATGCAGCGATAAGGCGGAGTTACGGGGTGGGCGGCAGCAGTGGCTCCGGCGGGTCAGCGGTGCTGAACAGGAGGAACCCAGAGAAGGTGGTGTCGTCATCGCCGTCTGCAAAGAGCCCGTTGAACGCCTCTCCTTGGTGCGCCTGCAGCCACACCTCGTCTCCTCCCTGCAGCTCGAGGATGGTGGCTCCCGAGGCCTGGTCCTCTCCGCTCTGGTACCTGTCCACCGTGTGCAGCATCTTGATGCCGTTCTTAACGAGAGCTACCCGCACGTTCCTCGAGTAGACGGTGATGTGGTAGGTGAAGTAGTAAACACCGGGGTGTTTGCAGGTGAACTTGCCAGTAGCTGAGTTGAAGTCATTCAGACTGTTATATAGCACCTTGTCAAACCTGATCGGGCGATTCGGAGGGGGAAACTTGGTGTTGGCTGTAAGACCAACACTGAAAGCACTCCTTGGCAGCACTCCTGGGGCACCTACGTTCCCCTTGTCTCCTCTGTCTCCTTTCAAGCCTCTTTCCCCCTGGACTCCTGGATTACCCTGTGGCCCTATAGCTCCAGTATTACCTTTAGGACCTGGATTACCAATCGGGCCAATTGGCCCCGGGAAACCAACTCTTCCAGGATGGCCAATTTCACCCTTTGTCCCTTTTGGACCTATGGGTCCAATGTCTCCTTTTAACCCCTTTTGTCCTGGCAATCCCAGCTCTCCCTTCTGACCTTTGTAACCCACTGATCCTATAAATCCTTTTGGTCCCAGTTTCCCAGGTGGTCCTCTTTCTCCTTTATCTCCTTTGTTGCCCTTCTCTTCAACAGTCCCATTGGTTCCTAAGGGAAAAAAAAAAAGAAACAAAACTAAATAATAATTAAAACAGAACAAGTCCACAACTTTCTTGTGATCTCCATTGGAAGGCTCAAACTGAGTTTCATCATGAGATGATACATGTGCGGGTGTGCATCTCCACTGTGCATACTGTGCTCACTGTACACACAGCTTCTCATACATTTAAGGGCAGGATAAGCATAATGTCTGAAGAGCCTGTTATTTTGTTAGAAAACAGGTGCTCTGGCTGGCAGCAGCAAGAATAAGCTCAAAGAAAGGAAGGTGTCTATGGTCTGATGATAACACTGACAGCTCACATCATCTAATACCAAAGCAGCATTGGTCCACATTTTTTACAGCCTTTGGTGTACAAAATGGATGAGAGGGTTCACAATTTAATCAGAAGAAGAGGAAGAGGAAGGGGGTTTTTTACAACACCAAAATTTGCTTGCCACTTTTCTATAATTTCTACGTGATGTTTCTACAATTTCTACATATAATATCTACTTTTCTTCGGTTACATATATTGCTACTGCAGCACAACTAAGTTACTTGCCATCCTATGCTTTATTTATCCTTCATCCACCACTGACCTGAAGATCAAAACTTTCAAAACGGCTCTGGTTGCTGCACAAAGTTTTGAAGGTGAAGATCTCATTATGTGAAAGGCGCTTTAGCACTTGATAGATAAAAGACACCATAAAGAACATGTGCTCAATCCATCAGGAAAACAAGCTGATCAATTCTGTTCAATGGCCTTTGGCTTCTCATGTTGGGAATAATGCTGTTTGTACAGTTTGCTGTTCTCAATTTAGAAATGAGAGAATTTAAAATAGATGAGATTGTATGATGAGTTCACAAACACAAGGGCAGCAGTTCATAGACAAATATTAAATTGAAACACTTCTCTGACCTTGTTCACCTTTTTCTCCATTGACACCATCTTTTCCTGGACTGCCGGGAACTCCTGGTTCACCTAGTATAGAAATAAAAACACAAATTTTCATTAAACAAATTACCAGATAATTTGGGAAGAGTCCTTCTTTAATCCTTCTTCTTCAAGCCTGGCCAAACAGTAATGTAAAGCATACTCTTATTCCTGACTTTTAGTGTCCGCCACTGCTGGTAGACACACTTTTATCTTATGGAGAGATTGACAAAGAACAGAGAAACTCTGCTTGAGGATGGTGCTTTTGGGGTGTAGAAGGAATCCTCGGCATAAAGAGGTGAGTTATTGAGACTTGTACAGTTGTTATAACCTGGTGAGGATCACCAGTGTGAAAACTTCTCTTGTTTCCTCCATCCATGGAAATTCAGCAAGCAGCATTGCAGGGGCAGGAAGCCTAGCAGTGAAACAAGGACGTGGTTTAGTGGTGGGCCTGGTGGTTCTGGGTTAATGGTTGGACTAGATCATCTTAGAGGCCTTTTCTGTAATGATTCTGTGATTCTGTGAATGGTGAACTCCCGCCTCAAGAAGAGACCAGTGTAGGAGTTTGACCAGTGGTAATGGATCATTACAGTGGAATAATATTGCCTATAAAGCCGAGGAAGGCATACATACTCTTGATCCCTATACCTAGCATGATGTGGACTTCCCACTGCCCTACAGAGAGCAATTATAGATGTTGTTTTGTAGTATAGAGGTAGTACAGAAGACCAAGAGGTCCGTGATCAAATAATTGGATACATCCCGAGTGCAGCAACAGACAAAAGAGAGTTGGCAGTTTGGTTGTAATCACACTCCAAGAGTAGCTCTCCAGCCATATGGGCCAGAGAAGAGTTCTTCAGCAGCTCCCTGCACAATGGATGCATCCCAGCATCTGCTGGAATTTCATTGACTTGGTAAGGAACTAAATTAATTCTCATGTATTAAACCGCAAAGATATATCTACATAGAGTATAAAGAATCGTGCGTTCACCCCACTTTGTGCAAAAAAAAAGAATTGTCAGTACAGTCATAACAGATGAATTTAGGAAAAAAGTTCAGGAGTTTATCAGAATCTAACGGTATCATGATAATTCAGTGGAGTGCAGGAAGGGACTTTAGAAAATAAAATAAGAAAGCTTTAGGTTTTCTATTTTTCAGACCTTTCTGGAACCCAGCCTACAGAAAAAGAGGGCAGTTAAATGTATGTGCCTATTAAGATGCTAAGGGAAATCTTTGTTTCTTTCTGTATTTTAAAAGGTGATGAAGTGTTATATGTCCACATGCCTGCAGATTTATCAGCTTGTGCAACCCTGGCCTTGATATTCTAGCATGGATACAAGGGCCATCATTAACCTAAGGCTTAAGGTATTATGGGGGTGATTAGCTTTAGGATGCTGAGATTATCTCTGGCTTTGATATCTCACACAAATCTCTATTATAGCCTGCTGGAGCAGACGTAAATACTACACTGTTGTTCAATAGGCTCCATTTCTGAACTTGCTTTAGTGACTCTTGAGTTACAGCAAATAGGCATACTCAGAATCAAGTCCTACAAATGTATACTTTAGATAAGGAAGAGAAATCTTACCACTGCATACTTCCTACTACACCAAACAAGGTCTCAGTCATTGCTTTTTTAGTTTAGTGGGCTTGAAGCTCTTTGCAGAAATATAGTTTCTATCTTAGGGGAGTAGGAGTGGGTTTGCAGGCTTTAAATTTTTCAAACAGACTTGAAAATATTCCCATGATAGAAGGTAAAGCCTTTTTTCTTTTGATTTTATCCCATGACTGTGACTTCTCCATAGTATTTGCTGTCTTGCATTCATTATTAAGCCTTTTTCTTTATATTTCTTTCTTCAAACAGGTAAATGATAAATGTCTAAAATGTTTTCTGAAGGCTAGGCAGAATAATCCCATTCAGAATAATCCCAATTCAATCCCAGAGTAACTACAGACAAATTTGGGAGTGAATGGCCTTGCATTTGATATATGAAATCATTCATTCTGAACGTAGTACCTGCATCTCCCTTGTCTCCTTTGGACCCGTCACGCCCATCACGACCAGGTAAGCCATTGTGCCCAGGATTGCCAGGGATGCCAGGATACCCTTGGGTGCAGACGTCCTGGGTTTGTGTTTCTGCTGTGCTGACTACAATAGCCAGCAGTACAATCCAGCTTCTCATTCTTTAGATAGGTTATATGACTTTGGCTGAAATGTTTAAGAAGAAAAAGTACATCTGCCTAAGTCTACATTAGAAAGGAATGCAGGGTGGTGGAGGGAGGAAAATAAAGAAATGGGTTTTCACCATGTCTATTTTTTATTTATAAATCTCTATTTAGCATTAATTACAGTCATGCAAACTACCGAGTGCTATTTTAAATAATTATTTAGTGGTGATATCACTCATAGCATCATTCTACATTTAAAATATTAGCTTTACACAATTCTCCACCCACATTTCTCCCTGCACCTACTTGTGACTGCAGAATTGTACCTTTCATCTCCCAGGAGATGGTGCCATAGGAGGTGAGCTAAGGCAATTCAACCCTCTCATTCAGCACAAAGCCATCACTTTTAAACATTTTTTTTCATTATTATTATTATTATTCACTTGAATTAGTCCCCTACTGGGTTAATAAGTGGAGTGACCTCAGAGGAAGGGTTAGAGCTGGAGCGGTGTGAAATGAAGGCAAAGCTGTGAGGGATCAAGTAAGAGTTTTTTGGCAAAAACAAGTCTTTGGCTGGGTGCTCCCAATTCATGTAACTTTGCTACTAAAAGTCCAACTTATATTTCTTTTTACTAGTGAGTCCCTCCTATATAATGTCTTTTAATATAGGCCCATTGAAATACATTAAGACTTAATCCTGGACACAGGATTGACTGTAAGAGCAATTGTTAGGAAGAGATTAGACTGAAGAATAAAAAGCAAATAGCAACAAAATTAATACTTCTTTGATTTGGAATTAATATCCATAAATGTCCAATGCACAGAAGCTTCAGCTATATAGGTTAAGTACTTAAACTAGGTAAAATTGATTGTTAGTATGAGTAAATTTTACACAATTAGCTTTAGAATTGGTTCTTTTATTAAGGAGGAGTGAGATCAGTATTTCTTTTGCAATATTAACTAGCGTTAACTAAAAAATGATGTCTTCTCTTTAATCTCTTCATCACAATTTCTCACTCTCATGAAACAATACACACAAGTACCATGTAGAGAGACACCAGTATGTTCTCAATATGAATAATTACACCCTTAATTTATAGAGTAAGACTTTAGCTTTGGGAAATGTTCCTTAATATTTTTATTCTGTGTTCAGAAAAGTTCCCATTTTGGAACCATTATTAGAAATGATTTATGGTGTCTTTGCCAATGGATTTACTCAGAGATGTTTGATCACCAACCAGGAAAATCCCACTTTGTCTGCTGCTGCTGATTGGCACTAAAGAAAGGTGAAAATAGATAAAGCATTTGCTCCTTCTGAGGTATATTTGCTGCCCTAGTCAAAGAACTCCAGAAGAGTGCAAAAGGGAGAAGTGCTCTGTATGATGCCGTTAGGATACAACGCATCCAACAGAGAAGTTGGACAGTCCTTGTCCATTTACAGAGAACCTCATTCCCAGTTGTCTAGGGAAGCATTTCTTGCCTAAAGAATAGACAGTGTGGTCCCCATACATGCACTCCTCCTACAACCTGATATCATATATAGGACCTTTGTTCTTACCTTGTTCACTTGGTACCTGCAGTGTTCTTGGCCATCTTTAAACAGAGTGTAAAAGCTTCATGTGAAGGAATGCACACTCCAATATGTACCTTGAGGACAAGCACTTGTTTGTCACTAAATTCTCAAAGGTCAGTGATTTAATTTTGAGAGCTGTTCAATAATTAAAACAGAGGTTTAAGGTGGAATCTTTCTATTTATTCCAATATTAAGCTGAAGTGCTCTGTACTTTGCCTTTTACCACTGTTAGATGAAAGAAAAATGTTAAAATTGTTCAATAAGGCTTTCGTTTCCCTGTTCCTTTGTACAAATACATCACACAAATGTTAGCTTCCGACAGCTTGGTTGATTTGTTTGATGGAAGGCATGTCACACTATTACTGTGCTGCTAAAATATGTAATGAAGTTGATTTCTGAATCAGGTAATTTACAATGGATTTAGGGACAAAGACTATGGAAATTAAAACTAAAAATGCTGAGAATGTGGCATTACAATGATTAGATTATGGAAAAGAGGTAACAAGGTTGAATTAAAGTAAATAAATACAATTACGAAGTTTTTCATGTTTAATTAGCAGGCTCCCTATCTAGCTGTTCAAGCAACAGTCAAAGCTATTGTGCTACTAAATTATATATTATTGGTAAATAATTTGAAAAAGGCATAACTCAATTCTTAACTGTGTCTTCTACTGAAATCACTCCTAAGGCCCAGTGGAAGTCAACTGAGCTTATCATCAACTCCCTAAACACTGATCATCAACAGTGAAGGATAAAACCAAAAGGAACAGGAGTTAATGTGTAACAGGAAGTGGCCTTAATTAACCCTTCTTGGTTCAAGTGACTGCAAGCAGTGTCCGAGGGCGTCACCACACTGCAAAGATGTGACACCTGTGCTCTGCATAGATCAAAGAACCTTCCCTCAGCACCGCAGAGAAACGAGGTTTTCTGTAAGGTCATCACCACCCCCCTGTGGCGACACCAAAATACTGCAAGGGTTGAGTTGCCCTGGCATGAACATGGGACATCGTGTCCACCGCGCTCTGACGAAAAGGAAGGGCCATGTGCAGCCGCTCTTCTTGAATGAACTTCTGCAGCCAAATTAACCATGCTGCTATGCTGAGAAGAAGAAACCAGAGCCACAATGAACAATCCTTTTCTCTTAACCTATTAAACATCATCTGAAGTTTTCTAAACCTGCTGTGCCTCAGCCTTTCTTACTTCAAAGTTTGGGTCATTAAGACACAGCCCATCCTGCCAGTTAGGAATAACATTCATTACCTATACACCCTGATGGACTCTGCAGTTAGTCTGGTTTGATGCATTTTTAACAGACAACCACGAAAAGTGCTGTAGAAATAGCCTTAAAGACAAACGTTTCCTTCAGCTGCTTTTTAGTGTCTTGTCTCATCAGACAATAGTGATTTGAAATAAATTACATGGGAGCAAGAGTTTATTTCTTCTTAAAAAACACTGCATTGGAAAGGCAGGAGATGCAGGGGTTTTTAGATTGATTGCTGTGCTAATCACCTTTGTTAGGAGACAAATATGACAGCAATGACCATGATGGTTAATTAGATATACCTGACCTTATTAGCAGAGCAGTTTCTAGACCCTTTTTCAGTGAGTCAATATCTCTGAAGTCTGGGTGTGCTTACAGCAAGGGGCCATGGTGCACCTGGGGCTTCTCCTTTCCTCTTGAGCAGTTTTAGCTTTCCTGAAAGAAAAATCCCTGAGAGCAACAGTCAATAAATCCTACATCACCTTGTATTTGGAGAGAAACTCAGCCCTTGAAGAGCACTGGTAGTCCTTCCTCTGCTGACCTCTCTCAGATCTGCCTTCTGAAATTCATTGACATGACTCCAGTGATGTGGATGGACACCTTCCAACCTCTGCTTCCCTGCAGAGTGGTTTGGCTGCCATTGCAGGTCTCTCACGCTGAATGCTTAAAACATTAAAATGACTCAGATAAATGCTGTCAGTCAGTGTCTCTCTCACACACACACCCTCCAAGAGGCACAACAGAAAAGTAGGATGTAATGGTGTAATGTAGAGGGAAGGTGTGATGGATGTGGGCCACTTGTGCGGTGCAACCTGCTGTAGGTGCCAGCAGAGACATTTGGGGATGCCACATGCAGTGCTACAAAGGAGGTGGAGGTGTAAACACACGTCTGCTTTTTAAAATCAGAACCTAAATACCTAATAGTGGCAGTAGGTGAGTTCTCAGCCCCAGGCACTGGACAAGCTCTGATTGCAGTGAACTAAACAGACTTAAGATTAACAAAAAGTGTTGTGCTGACAGTTCCAGTGTTTTCATAGTCTCACAATTACATATCCTCTAGATAGAGTAACTAGATTTTGTAAAGCATTTAGAAACACATTTTATTTGTGTAAGGAGTATTTGTGTACTTTCCTTACAAGCTACATGGCGTGCTGTTTTTCACTGCTGAGCTTTTCCATTTCTCCTTTGATTTTGGAACATGAAAAGGCCTGAGTCCTTGTCTCTGTTAGCAAGCACAGATCATTATGCAGCCTTTCGAAAAATCCTGAACAAACAACAACAAAAAATCTAAGACAAGCAATGCTATTTCCGTGCAAACAAAAAGCTCCATCTGATAGATCAGCTCTCGAGGAACTTAGAAGCTGATAGTACAGAATTATCTATAGGATTTAGCCTGACCGCCCAAGCATGAAATGAAACGCACAAATGAGCTCATCCTGGCCAGATGAACCACAGGGTCCTTAGAAGGCCTATTGATTGCTACATCCTACTCCAGTGTTTGCTTAGGGTATGTTTTATGTCATCCAATCTATCTCACTAAGTGCTCAAACTGTGCCTTTCACTTTAATGCTGGAGCACTCAGCACACATCCCACCGCAGCAGCAGCCACCTTGGGAGGCAGAAACTCTCATCTTTGAGATGAACTAAGAAAAATAAGAGCCTGGATGTTGGAAAGAGAGATAAAGAATTAGCAAATCAACTATTGCGCCACCATTTGAACTCATCAAAACATTTCTGATTAAAAGATTTCAGCAAAGTATGTTATTTTGTTAAAGCTGGTGTGTCTCAGCAAAACACAATTTTTGACACAGCCTGGAGCAGGAAAGACACGGGCACACCTTTCAGACATGGCCCTCTGCTTTGTTAGAATAATGAGATACAAAAAACCTCCCTGAATCAGAGAGGTCAAATCCCCAGTTGTGTTGCCCATTGCTCTATCAAGCAGGCAGGTAAGTCTGTTCACACATAGGTGCAGAACACGCTTTTTGGGTGAACTCCTTTAAATGGTCTTGCTTTTGTTCCAAAGAAAATAAATTTTAATCCTCCTTACCTGCACTGCAGTACTTAAAGTCACCATCCTCTGTTAGCAGGAGCTTTAGTAGCACAGAAGCTGCACCTGCATATATCCCAAGGGGTACTGTGTGAACCCTCTGCCAGGACAAGGTAAAGCACTCATCACAGACTGAGAGAGCAACAAGTACGGGCTCTGCCTGAACAATGAAGACTTCAATACCAGAACCAGACATTGTTAAAATGAACTTTTGCTGATTTTGGGAAGTACTGAAGCTGTTACTGGGAAACAAGAGAGGATGGCATGACTTTTTTGTTTAAAATACTAGAAGAAATATGAGAGTTGATACATTTTTTGCATCACAAAGGAAGTTTTGTAGACAATAAAATAAACCACAACAATTTTAAAACTGCAAAATAAAGTTTTATAAGATACAGATGAGGAACTTCAGTTTTGTATATTATTTAATTCAAACATGTACAATAAAAGAAAAATAATAGGAATGTAAGTTTGTACTTATTTCCAGAAAATAGATTCATTTGACAAACAACGTTCGAGGAGTAAATAAACCTTGCAATGCAGTGACTCTGGGATAAATGCACATCAAGCTACTGCAGTCCTATACATTGTACTTCGGCTGTCAACAGCCAATTCCTCTGCTCTGCAGCCAGGACACTTCATTTACAACGTGTGTAACAGCACACACACGGGGTGAGACGCACAAAGCAATGCATGGAAGGTACAATGTTACACAACACTTACCAAAATAAAATACATATGCAAGTTATCCCTAGTATTTACAACAAAGAGTTTTAAATTACAGACCGTTCAGAAGGCATCTCCTACATACAAATGTCACACATTTAGAAAAAAAGCAGAAAGGCAGTTAGAGAAAGGTACTGGGTTAGTTATGGCTAAGGACCTTTGGCTCCAAAATTGTGATATAATTATTTCCAAAAGACAACTAAAATGTGGAACATTTGAGAAGTCTGTCTTTGAACTCAGTTCTTACACTGACCTCTAAAATTCAATGTGAAATTTAGCATGGCAAGAGCCACTTGTAAAACAATCTTATTATTTTATACATCAAATGCTCTGAGCTAGATGCAATTATGGTTTGGCATTTTCCTAACTCAGTGGGAACACATTTGAGGACAATTATATTTTACTGCATCTCAGGCAAAAACTCTGAGGTTATCTGCTCAGCAGGCCATCAGGAAGGCTCTGGCTGGGCTTTGTCGAAATGAGGCACAAATATTCTTAGCAGTTGCCCTAGAATTTTTTATAGTAGCTTAAAGCATGCAAGTGGAAAAGAACAGATGTTACCATCACAACTTTCTGATGATACACATATGAGTTTTGTCACCAGAAGGAGAATAGGGACAAGAGTTACTAGAATTCAAACTTCTACATTTTAGTTGCAAGTCTTTCCCACAGATGCTGAAGTGAGACTAACTCCCAAGTAAATACTTGTCTTAATTGTTGAATAATATAACTGTATCTTTTCATGTCACTAGAATTTGTTTAAAAGACTATGGCATAGCATAAATTTGGCCTGTCTTACTATATTTCATCTTAAATCAGTTGCAAGGTCATGTTGCAAAGACAGAAAGAGCATTACTAAACAACCATGTCTGTATGAAGGGTAATATATGTAAAATTGTCCTGAGTAATCTGCACCATGAAATATTTTTAGCTCTTCGAAATTCACTTCTTGAGAAAAACCCTGCTGCATCCAAAACCATATGCAAACATTTCTGTTCATTTTTAGGGCTAAGGCACCAGCACTAATACATGGAAAGAGCCTTCAATGGTACTGACATGCCAGAAAGAAGATTCCTAAACCTTTTATTTCCAGCACCCCACAGAACCAAATGCTGGAAGGAAGCAGGTTTCAGCAAAGACACATATGTAAGTGTGGATCTCAATGTC
The DNA here is from genome assembly GCF_021018805.1 of Prinia subflava. Taxonomy (NCBI): domain Eukaryota; kingdom Metazoa; phylum Chordata; class Aves; order Passeriformes; family Cisticolidae; genus Prinia; species Prinia subflava. The sequence continues at coordinate 36,515,454 of NC_086249.1, forward strand.
TTCAGGTCCAGCTGGCAGTTTCTGGGTGAGCACTGCAATCCAACTTCAGCCTTTTTTTGCACTTAGAACAAGTCATTCAAAATGTGATTATGAAAAACATCATATTCACTCGCACTGTGCATGCATCTTGTTGGTTTATGGGCCTGAATGTGGCAAGTACCCACACAAATGAGTACATAAGAAATGCAAAAGGCTTACTCATTTGAGGGGAAGGGCATGCATCCATGCCTGCATTTGGAAGTCTGCTCCTTGTATTTAAATTGAGCATTTAGAATTATCTGTTTTAAAAATCTGAGTAGCAATGGTTGGCTTAAACATCAAGAGAAATATACAAGCAGCCTTTTTCACTGACTTCCCCGTGCATTTTCTTTCAGCTGGATCATTACAAATGTCAGTGTGCATTTCCAGTTCTTAACTACTTTAGGTCATCTCCCACTGCTATGGGAAAGCACAAGCAATGAGGTTCACTATGCAGGGCACAATTTGGCTGAGCGTACCAGACTTTGCCTTATTGCTGAGCTATACCCACAAGGCATTTGAAATGTACTGTTGTCAAAAGACGTAATTTAAAATCAAAACCTGGGCTTCGCAGAAGCGGCCACAAAGTTATGAAATCACAAAAGCTAGTTACTACTGGGCTTCACAACACTGATGATAAATAAAAATATGGAGGTAACAGCAGTAGTAGGAACAAATACATCTTTAAAATAAGGCTTTTTTAATTTGTTGTTAAAATGTCTGGCATTTAGCCCCTTGTTTTTCATATATTACAGATCCATGACAAAACTGATTGTGCCCATTGTCAAAGAATACCCTTGGATCTATCCTAATCATCAGGTAATGCCCCTAATCAGCAGCATAGGATAAAGTACAGTAAAGACATTCATAGCAAATCAGCTCTGAAACATACTGAGTCTTTATTTCCTTCCATATTCCCAGTAGTCTTGTCATCCTGGATGAGAGCAAGCAAGCAGAAATCATCAGTGCTACAAATATCAGGATCCTCTTTCTTCCTGCTGGCTTTTTAAAAGGTATTCTTCCAGATCAACTTCATGCCATAGACAAATTGAAGCAATGCAAATCATAGATTGCACATGCTGGCCAGAGCTGACCTTAATCGAGTCAGGTTTTTCCCCTTCCAACGGGGACTTACGGCACCAAGATAAAAATCCATCTCTGGTCCACACGATTTCTTTGTCCCTTCCAGTAAGGATTTCTTTTTCTTTTTGAAGAAGTTATGGGTCAAAACCCATTATCAATTGACTGTGTACAAGAAGCATGGATCCAGACCGTTTCAATATATTTACATTACTATTTATTCATTTTCTAAGTCCAACTATATGAATAAAAAGCATGAGACCTATGTAACATAGCCAGCAGTCACCATGTACTGTCTCAACTCTGATTTTGTACATTCACATTATCTCCATGAGAAAATAAAAATGTATTTTTTACACAGAGAAATAGGCATATTGGAAATACAAGGAAGAGTCTCCCAGGTGAAGAAATGCGTGAAAAAGCGATATAAAAGCTCTATACTGAAGAGCATACATGCATGCAGTATATTGCCCTGACTGAAATGAATCCAATCTGAGATGCCCTGGGCTGCTCTTGTTTCCACTTGTGTGCAATAAATGCACATATCTTTACAGTCCATTTCACACTTTGTTCCTGTTTCTATAGGACAGAATAAAATTTCCCTGTTCCAATCTGGAATATGGTAAGGCCTTGCGGGATGTTCTCCTGCCATTTGGCAATGTAATACAAAAAAGACAGGAAGGATTAGGGTCCACTAAATTCTGCAATACCTGGTTCATCACATGGGGTATCTCCACCTGATTTTAATGGGTGATCTGTGCTCAGAGCTCCAGAAGGAAGGAGAAAATTCTCCTAAGAGTCCTTGCTGATACACCCCTAAGAAAAAGTTCCTCCCTATCCAAACTTTGGTCATCAATGTAAGGTTAAGAAAAATGAAATGTTACAATGACCTGCATGATTCCATCACTACTTCAACATAACTAAGAAATAGAGAACAAATACTGCTGTTTCTAAGTAACAGCAAGTTGTCTTTGTCAGAAGAGAGACTGCTCTTCATCAGCAATGCTGACACTTGGCATGAACTTCAGAGCAGCCTTGACAAACTTCTTTCCTGTCCAAGAGAAAGGCTGCATTCCTGGCTCAAGGGAACCCAAGGTTCTGCCTCCGAAACAGGAGATTCACTGAGCTCAAGTAAGCCTGACTGTGTCTCCAAGGTCCTCCTTTGGAGTGAGTCTCCCTCTGTGCTGATGATGTCCTTCCAGGTCCTTAGCCCCTCACTTTTTAAAGGGAGTGAGTTTGTTGAAGGTATGCCAGAAGAGGGATGGCTTCCTCTTGGGCTCTGCCAGGGCAAAGACCTGCTGCTGCGGGACGCTGGTAGGCACAGTGATGTGTCGCTGGTGAAGGGGATGCAGGGTTTGGTGTGGAGGAGGCACAGGACACCCATTATAGCTCACACCTGCAGAACAGTTGGAGAAAACACCTGAGTCAGCCAGGGACATTTAAGCACAGAACCAGGGGAGGTGATGAATTTTGCCATGATCCTGAATGGCAGAAGAAGGTGACTACTACAAGTCACCTTCTCTGATGTTTGACATTTTAACTGCTGCATTGATTTGGCTTAAGAAGACAACAGTACCAGCAAAAATAGTATTACCAAAAACAAGCAGCAGTTTCACAGAGCTGGACTATATTGTTTGCACAAGTAAATCTTGGTATTTCCAAGGAATGACTTCAAACAGCAGATACGAGTACTTCAATCCACTCTCAGAGTAAGGGTGGGTAAAATACTGGTTGTATACAAGAATGTTGCTTCTTCCATTTGAAATGTATTTTTCTGGATTAATGTTCTTAAGACTTAGAGCTTTGTGCATTCTCAACAGAATCTCCTAATCACAAACTTTAGCCACTCCCCTAAAAATCCAGACAGGTTTAGAGGTATCTGTTGATCAATAAAGAGAAAATGCTTTAAGAATATTAATCCCAGGGAACAGAAGACAACCTAACATCAACTCCTTCACTCCTAAACTCAGACTTAAATCTTGTTCCACTTTTCTCTCAGCACACTAGAGATTTACCTGAGTTTTACTTTAAGATGGAAAAGTACAAAATCTGTTGTGATTTGTTTTTGTTGTGATTATTTTCTGAGAGAGGAAATGAATAAAAAAGCCATTTCCGACAAACAAGCTTCTGGTCCATCCTTCCCTCTAGAGGGATGCCAGAAGAAGCCATGTTGATTGTTATTGTAAATAATATAACAATGTGGCTTGCAAAAAGAACTTTAGAACATTTTAAAGAAGGCACAGAATTGGTAAAGAAGAACAAGCTCTTCGAGTCAAAGCAAAGGAAGGAATTGTAACACTCATTTCTAATTTAACCTGTGCATCCAATTGCTCACAAGCTTAAAAATAAACAGCTTGCCTTATCTCTTGAATTTCTTCTCTAATATACAGAATACTGACTTGTCTGTTTGAAGAAGCTCAGGAATCTGATTTAGTAGACAGTTTACAGAGATATTGGAGTTTAATATTAAAATACAGGTTAATGGCAATTATTTGGCTCCATGTAAACCACGAAAGATGTTTGTAAAAGACAGAGGAACTCAGCCACAGCCAGACTGTGCTATGTCCTAATGAAAAGATCAATGGAACACAGTAAGGAGGTCACAGTTATGAACACCCACCTTTAATTTTTCCTTGCCTTGACTTACGGGCATTCTGCATGGCTTGTTTCTTCTGGTTTTCTGAGATTTCCATACCTACATCAAAGTGTAAATTAGGGTGATAGTACAAAATTACTGTATCTAATACTTGATTGCATTAAATTAAAACAAATAAGTAAACTGTAACTTAAACAATTTTTAGTAAATCTCAGCAGCAATACATCTGAGGTTTTTAGAAGTATGTTTTATATTGTCATATGAACTTTAAGAGGGTTTTCCACAGGGATAATGATAGATAAGTACAGATAACAACAGATTTTTTTAAAAAAATGTAAATTAACATTTCTGAAATCCACAAGTCATCAAGTGATAGATCACAAATGCAGAATCCTTTTGTTTTTCACTCACTCTGACCTAACCTGGGTAACAAATTGGAGTCACTGTGACATCTTGGGAAGGCCAACTTGAAACAGAGACTGGACAGAACTAGAGAATAAAGCAGGTAATTACTGGAAGGCCTCCAGGATCCACCTTGGGCAGGACAGGAGCCTGACCAGGGCTACACCCAAGGTGGACTTAGAATGGTCACAAAATGGGTGACCGGTCATGAGGTCTTACGCTTTTGTAAGTTTTGGTCCATTTACATATTGGGGTTTAATTGTCCAATTACAGCTTCAGGTTGTGAGGTCTCATCCTTCTTATTTCTCTCTTCAGTCCACTGTTGTTTATGCCTTTGGGCCTGAAAGTTGTTCTTGGTCTTCAGCAGGAAAGGATTTGTTTTGTCTACCTGCTCTGTGAAGAGAGCTTACTAGCACTTAATATGAGGCTTAGAACTACATCCCTAAGCAGCACAGAATCTGAAAAACATGAAAGCTAAAAATTAAGGCATCAACTGCTATTGCAGTAGCACAAATTTGGGTATCTTTCCCTTTACTCAGAGGTGAGTATCACACAATCTGGCAGACGCTGAAGCAGGCTGTGATGTGGTTTTGGCTGCGTCATTCTGGGGCTGGATCCCTCACTCGTGTTTCTCATGCACCTGTTCACATCCTTGTGTACCTCACATGAAGCACGTGAGTAACCCTGGGCTATCTCCTACCGTGTGGCAGGTGTATGGCTGAGCTGTGGTGAGTACAGAGATGACAGACATCTGCTAGAAGGTGGCACCAGAGACTGGTGCTGTCTGGAGCCCAGGCAGAAGCACTCCAGTTTCCTCTCTCTGTGCACAACACAGTTGAAATACGTGGAAATGTCACATTTGCACAAGGTGACAACAGGGTGTGCATGCTGTTTCATTTCATGCTGTGCATAAGGCTGCACTCATTTCACACATATGCACAGAAAGAGCACAAAAGCTGTGGTTCAAAGCCAGAATGAAGTGTGTGGTTCAGCTTCATTTTGCATCTTCCCTCACTTCTCTATACTTTTAAAACTCCCTTTGTTTTTCATTCTGAACTTATGAAGTTATTACAAATCAGCCTATTAATGTAAAACATCCATAATTTTTGGGTAGCAGAAGTTTATTTTATTCTGCAGAGTTGAGTTTTTTCCCTTCATAGAAACAAGGAAACAAATTTTAAAAAATGAAAGCAATTCCATCAAGAAAGATCAGACCACTTTCTTAGGGTTACTATTAGTGGTTTGGAGAAGGATTTTCTGGCTGCAGCCTTTGTCTCATATATTTATAAAAGCTAAGAAAAGCTAGATATGGTTTGGGACACAATGACTCACACCAAAGTGTCTTTGAAAATAGAAGTAAAATGCCATTTGCAGTTCTGAATTGAAAGAGTATTATTTGTTCTCTGAGTGGTCAGATTACAGGCTTTGTGTATAGTCCAGCAAGATAGCTTACAAAATCAACAAGACAAATTTAAACCTGAGTTTGAGAATAGTGGCATTTTTCCATTGGTTTTGGCTAAAGGAAATGTTCAATTATGGTAAAAAAGGAAGAAATTTTAGAAAAGAAACAGTTTTCTGGTTAATGGAGAAAACATCCAAGCCACTGTGACTCACAAGACCAGATGGACATTAGCTACTACAACTCAACTATCTTTCCTCTGGTTCATCATACCTGCCCCAAAACAGGAATATCAGAACAGTGAGCTGCAACACTTTAAAAGCAACTTTACATAAGGTTGGATGTTACATGAGCAGAAAAGACTGCACGTGCACCTGTGTGCCATTATCAAACGTACAGTTTCTCTTAACTGGGTTTGTTTTTTTGGGTTTTTGTGGGTTTTTTCACTATATTGCACTGTGCCTGAAGAGCATCAAGCACAATGGACCCTCCTTGTGCAATTCTTGCACTCAGCAAGCATGGGAATTTGTGACCCAGCCCCAAAAAAAGGGTTTAGTGCTATTATGACAAATCTCACTGCCAGTGCCACCACTGTTGAATGGTTACTCTTTTGAACCTCATATGTTGATTTTCATGAGGTCCCAGCAGAATAAATAGTTTAAGGCTGTAGCTACTTCAGCTTTGCAGTTTCCTCATTTCCTGGGGATTTCTGCAGGAGTGTCACTTAGGAGGAATGGTAACACCAAGACAGACCTGTGACTGCCCAGGGCAGAGCCTCAGGAGCTTCCTGACAGACAGCACTTAACTTGCTCAACACACTCTCCCAGAGCTCCATAAAGTAACCACCCAGGAGGAGGTGCAGAACTCAAGAATGGAAGTGTTCACTTCTTATCTTCTTTATCTCAATCCTGCTCACCAAAGCGTAGGAGCTGTGTTTTACTCAGCAGCATTCTTCCATGTCACTGTATTATGGTTCTCATTGTATACTGGGAGTGGAGTCGTCCTGTAACTTTGTTGTATGAAGAACTGTGTGGACAATTATGATCAGATCCTCAGCACGGCCCTGTCACCTTCTGATAACCTCCATCCTGTTGTAATATCCACTATTTTAGAGTTGTATTTAGGTGAATTAGGGAAGGCAGCTGCATCCCATCCCCATAAGCACAAGGTTCCACACAGAGCAAAGCATGAAAGCCATCAGCATTGTGCCCAGCAACACCAATTATAATGTCACGCTGCATTCAGCACTGGAAAAGAGTCAGGTTTGGAAAGTCTGATGGAAATTTAGCTGTGGGTCCTTAATTGTTTACTCTAGACTCAGGATGACTGGAATTAATTGGAACAGTTGGTGCAATGCAGAAGGGTTAAAACTGATTCTAAAATGAGAATGAATTGGCAAACTCTTAAGTTTTTGCTTCTGCTTATGTACTATCTAAAATACATATGGAAAAGGCCTTGTTTTCATCATACTTAGAACAGTATCAAACAAGAGAAAGCCACTAAGATCAAAAGGGTTGCATTTGTAATGTAAGGGTTATTCCTGTCTTCCTACTGTTCTGACCAGGTGTTTTACATGAACATGGAATACAAGATTTGGCATCTTGTTTAGGTTTTAATAATTTCTGAGTTGTATCATCCATTTCACTGCACTTCCAGTGTTAACCTGATGTCATTCCAAACCCTTCACCTCCAGAGTGTTATTGAAAAGAAGTTCTCATACAGCTGACATACACAGATGCACTAACATGACTTTTTAGAAATACTAAAAAGAGTTTTCTTGGTTCTAATTAGTGTTGCTGCTTTCTTTGTGTAAGTTTTGCCAGTGAAATTTTGCTGGAGCTTTTGTCACTGATCTTAAAGGAGGCAGGAAATGATGCAAAACCAAAAAGGCAATCCTAACTATCCATGGACAAAGAAGACACACTGTCCTTGGAGTGTCCCACAGGCTGCAGGTCTAAAACTGGTCCTAGGATTTACTATCTTTTTCCTGCTTACTCAAGGCTTGGCTTCATTTCTCTGTGCACTGCCCAGTGGTGCTATTGCTGGGTCTGTAGTTAATGACACTATACAACTGCATGGGCCTCCTGGACAAAGGGGATGCCACTATAAGACACAGACAGTATAAATCTACAATTATTGCTGCTTGGCTTTGTAAAAAACTGTCCTTTACAAACAGATATTTTTGACCAATCATTCATACAAAAGTGCTAGGATTTTAGATGGATTTTTATTATTGATTGGTCGTTGTGAATTGCATCTTGTCATATCTCGCCTCTCATTCTGCTCCATAATGCACCAGAATTGTATGGGTGACGCTACCTGTCCTGACCTTTGGCCCACAGTGACAGGGCAAACACACTGAATAGGCTCCACTTACACAGCTAAACATCATGTCAGGTAAGAAAGAGACACAGATCTAGCAGACAGAGTGCACATCTGTACAAAACAAAGAACTGCAAAGCAAGTTTGTTTTAACCACTGTTTAGAAATTGTTCCACTCACCCATTTCCTTGTCTTCTCGAACTCTTCTCCTTTCACTTTCACATGCCTCCATCCATCTCTTTTTATCCTCCTGTTTTTTTGCACAGAACAAATGAATCTCTTCTGTTGCTCTGTTTATTATCTTAAAAGCATTCTTGACACTGATGTTAAAATCTTTGTCCCTGCCATCTTCGGTGTCCACAATTTCCGTCTCGTCCATGTCAATGCGATCCTTGTAATACAAGATGTCCCTTCTCAGCAAGTCCTTCTTACAGAAGACAAGCTGATGGTCAAAAAGGAAGAAAGTCCTCTGCTGGCTTTTGCCTTGTTTTGATATTTTGGTCAGTTCTCCTGAGTGAATCAGTTCTGAGCTTCTGGCTAGCACATCTGGTCCCTAGGAAGATAGATATATAGAGATATTGAGATATGTAGTAAGTAAATAATATTTTACAACCTCACTGTGTGTCTAACCAGTCTTGCTATATAATCAAGTCTTAAGTTTACTCACTTTTCTTGTATTTTTATTATTAGATTTGAAAATGTCACACAATGTAAATAATATCACAGAGGTAAGTTCAACCAATGTGGTTCTGCTCTACTTTATTTCTGCATAAACAGAGGGAAACACGTAAGTCATTGACACAGGTTCCCGTTCTGACAGAACTACCAAAATTCCAAATGAGATTCAAAGGGCCTAGCATTTTTAAAAGCTCCACTTTGTCATCTCATCTCAAAGGCAAGTATCCAAGTTAATACATGCTGCTCTTCCTGAACTATAAACAAGGTTAATCAGTAACAGAAACATTGCAAATGAAATAACTGGACTTTTAACTGAGCAATGACCACTTGAAAAACAGACACCATAAACAACCACCTACGCAGAAAGACACATCCTGCAGGGGACATCCAGTATTGTACACAGTACCTTTGCCCAGGAAAGGCACAGGCTGACACTCACCTCCCAGTCTACAATAGAGACTTGCCAACGTGCAATCTTGTCTATGCTTTCTAGTCTCCGTTTTCGCTCGTTGATCAGGCATGCCACGTTCTTCATGGCCTCATATGCAGCTTTTATGTTGCTATAATCACTGGGAAAAGTAAGCACATTTCAAGGATCACTTATACCATGATGCAATCACAAACCATGGAAATGATGCAACCACAGTGCTTGCAGTACTAGCCCACATTATCCACTTATCCCCATACTCAGGTACTTAAATAAGAGAAACCTGACTCCTGCTATTCCATACCCCACACAGTAGCCTGTACAATTCAGTGCTGCTGTACTGCTGGGCTTGTACAAGAGCAAATTGTTAGACTGGTGGAAGGAGGCAGAGGAGATAGATTAAAGAACTGCAACAATATCTCTACAGAAAACAAAGGCAGAACTTGCACTGACTTCAGTGATAGCTGTATTTCACCAAAGGATGGTGTTTTAAAGCAAGATTTGAGTGGGATTTTTTTGGGAAGGGCATTCTTTTAATCATGTTAACAACTGTATTTTCTCCTTCTTGTTCCCACTGACTGTGTCAATGAACAAAATGGAAAATGCTAGGTGGACAGGAAAAAAACCCAAAAGCAACTCCACACAGAGTGAGAGAGGAACACAAGAACAAGGGCACCAGAGAGAGGAATTAAAGGAGACAATATAGGAAGCATCCCATTTCCACGGGACAAATGTGTGAGAGCCATGATGGCCACCTTCCTATTCCTGCTTTTGAACTAATGCAATCAACCCAGGAGAATCCTCCTGTCCTTCCAATGCTCTGCTCCCCTTCTTCTTGCCTGAGCTCCTAACATGCCTATGAATCCCCCCAAGCTTGCAGGCAGGCTTTTTTTTTTTCTCCTCTGAATAGCATCCATCACTCCTTCACCTTCCTCAAATGGAGGCTCTCAGAAGACAGAAGGGAAGAGACATATTTCTTGCCTATGGAGTCCCAGCAGAGCAGCCACTTTTCCTCTTTTATCAGAATGCCTCTTGCAGAAAAGGGAGCCAGAGGCAGAAAACAGCACAGACCAGAAATAAATTGTGCCAAGGGGTTAGCCTTGCTGTCCTTATCTGCTTCGCATCAGCTGCTGCTGATGGATGCACTTCCCTTCTGAATGTGTGCATTCTCTCCTCTCTTTATTTATATCTGTGGAAACTCTATTCTGTCACACTGAATACAGAAAGTGAGATTAACAATAACAGGATCCTTCTAACGTCAGGGAGATGTCCCACAGGGTGACCACATGATATCCATACTGCTACACTTGCCCTTCCTTATCTTAGTTCCTTTTTTCTCTGTTGGTGAGTATTTATTCCACACTTGCTACACAACTTGTGGCCTTCACAGCAGGCTATGCATATTGGCACTTCAATTTTTTTACAAAAACAAATGCTACCAAGACCCCCAGCTGGCTGGAGCTTTCCCAAGGCTCTGTGTGGGTCTAGGTCAGCCTGTTTGTGAGCCTCTCTGCACAGTGGGCACCTCTCTGTGCTTGACGGCATCTCTGGATGCTGTGCCACACAAGAAGAAAACAGATACTAGGGTGGAAGGTGGCAAGACCTCGCTGTCACTTTATCTGCAGGTTTAATAGCTCACAGAATAACCTTTCTAAAAGTAGTAGCAGTGAAAGAGAAATCCTTGTTAGTAATTGCTATTGCAGCACTTCCCAAGTAGTCACAGAACTGAATAGAAGCATTTCACATCTAAATGTCAATACTTCACACATCTCCCTATTTTGCCTCTGGCAAAAATCCAGTGGTCTCCAAGGGGAGTTTTCTCAAAGTTACTGACTTTGGCCAAGGAAGCATTGCCTCAGGCTTCATTTGGACTTTGAGCACAGGGGTCACAATGGAGTATTTTCTTGCAATTATACAAAATAAAAACACAGACCCTTATAGATAAAATCTTAATTTAGTCAAAGATTTAATCAGCACAGGGGTATACCAGAAAGGCTAATAATCTGCAGTCTCAATTTTTATTTATGCCAGCTGAAAATCTAATATCTGGACTTCAGTGCTAACTAAGGTGATGTTTATTACTACTAAGTTTCTAAAACAAATTACCTCCAAACTTGCTCAGGTTGTGTTTTTTTTCTGAGGCACTCTTTACTTTTTCTTACATCCACAACTTCTATGAGTCTTCCCCTCTTCTTCTTTGGATTTCCTTCTCCTTGATTTCTTTTGACACATGGCCTTTTTTGCACTCTGAATTACACATCCCTCCCTGAATCCTATTATGAACATCATCTTATTTTCCTTCTCCCTCTTTGACTTATTCTTCATTGTGTCTTGCATGCTCTCAGTCCCTGTGCTGCACCCTCAATACTGTTTTTGTGACTGACTGTGATGGTTCCAAGATGCCCTGTTTATCGTGGTCCACAGCAGTTTTGTTCCTGATCTCAATGCTTCAGTGTTGTGTCACCCAGAAAACTTGAGCAATTCGGTGTTACTACTACTACAGAATTTGTTATTTTAGTTCTCTCACCTGTGCTCCTGAGTGGTGTATTTGAGCAACTCTGCAAGCTGCAGAGGATATTTGCAGATTTTCTGAACAGGTGTGAGGAGAAAACCATCAATGGCAATGTCAATCATCTGCTGAAGCAAGCGACAGGCCTCAAAGAAGTGGCGGTATTTGCCCTGCTTCATCAGTTTGGAGAGTTCAATGCAGGCACTGGGATGATTGTTACAATACTCTGAATAAATAGCAAAGCCTTCTTGCTATTAAAAAAAAAAAAAAGTTACAACTTTACTGTAATATTTGTCTATAAAGGAGAAAAGCTATTTTTGTAATATCTATTATATATAAGTAGATTGCATAATCCATTTTCTATATTGCTTCCAGGCTGATCAGCCTTGAAAGTATGCAGAAATCTACTTTGTAGCTGTCAAAACTATGCACCCTTCTTTGTCAGAACATAGAAATAAAGGTCTCTTCCTGAGTCAGGATAATCAAACCCACTTTAAGAAGTATTTTTCTTTGGAGAAGACAGCTATAGGCTAAGCAAGTCTCTATCAGGAACTCACTATCTCCCCACTACCTACCTTCCTTAATGTCTTTATGAAGTTTTTGCATGCTGAATATGAGATCACTGAAAATAATCCAGCTCATCTTTGATCATTACAGTTTTGACAAGGAACCTTAAAACTGTTTACAAAATTATGTGATTGCTAAAGATGAGGAGAAATCTAAAACAAATATTTAATTAATTGCAAGTTACTTTACACTCTAAAATGCTCCCAGTTTAGTATTTAAGAAACACTTGTTAGTAAAATCCCCTCCTAATATGGTAACTTGGCTTTTATTATCATATTTTGTTAATTCCATAAATAAAATCAACTTTTTCAACCTACATGTTGAAGAAAACATGACCCTATTTCACTTAGATGAGGTTCCTCTTTGTTATACTGTTTCTCAAGATCCTTCAGAAACTTCCTTTGGAACTTGTAAATATCTTCAATATTTCCAAAAATGGTGCTTAACTGGGCTGTAGTGAACATTCCCGTATGTTTGCGACACTGCCGAATGTAACCCTGGAATGAAATAAAAAGCACTCCTTTAGTCTGAGGATGTGAGACAGGTCCTACCCTGAACAAAATCATCTGAGCTGGCAAGACCCCTGTGGTCTCTAGGCAAGGGAGTGATTTTCCAGCCAAACACACACACAGAGGCACAAGTTTGCACCTGAGATGTTCACATATGGATTCCTGGGGTGCAGCCCCTGTCTCGGGGTACCCCAAATGAACTGGGGAACCTCCTGAGTTTAAAGCCCACTCGCATCTCCCTGAATGAATCCACTGCAGGGACTGCACCTCCAGGAATGGCTGCTGTGCTTACAGTCTCACAGCAGTCATGGCACCAGGGGCTATCAGCCAGGCTCCTCCACTTGGCTGCTGCCAGGCAGGCCTCCCGCAAACAGCTCTGGGAGCAGACAGCTGAAATAGCCTTGCAGCTGCTCTGGTGAGGTTTACCAGGAAGCAACACTGACTATTGCTGGCACTGCGAGGAATATTCCTGTCTCCTCCACAGCCATCTGCTCTGAGAGCTGTGCAGTGGCTACGCTGCAAGCCAGCTACCGCATTTCCTACTGCACCAACCAGGAAAGCTAATTCCTGTGTGGCTCCTGTAATGTGGACTGCAGACACTTCTTGAATGTAGAACATGTTTTATGGGTATACTCCAGCTTCATGATCCTGGCTACAACCAGCCTGGGTGATTCATTCTAGGGCTGAGCTTGCAAATTTGGGTTACTATCTGTGTAGCTTTTCTGACTTAGTCCTTAAGTGTATTTTCAGCCTTATGTCCTACTTGCACCACCCTAAAAATTCACTCTGAGGACAGCAGGCTATCTCTACCCCATATGCTGAGCATGGCCCATTGCTTCTCTTCTTGGAAAATCTGTGCGTGCTCTCTTGTACTAAACTCAGAGGCTTGGCAGATATTAAAAACCAGGTATAGGATACATATATTAGAGAAAATTAATTAACTGATATATGCCTAAGTCTTAACAGGTCAGTAAAATATGAGAGTCATGTCCTAGAACTCAGCTAACCATGGAAGCAGCATAGCAGAGCATACAAATTCATCCCTGATCTTTCATTCACAAAATCAATCTTACTAGCTTAAGTAAATAATTAATATAAATGACAAAATTTACATTTAGGATTTTAAAATTAGCCAGTTAGTAGCCAATTTTTGTCATTTCTCTCCCTTTTTTCTCTCTTCAAGATGTGTAAAAGAGGCCTGATCTAAAAGTGAAAAAAAAAAATCAAAGCCTACTGCTGTCTTGTCTACTTTGCTGTGACTGGAATAATCTAATGGGAAATGGTGGACTAAGGGAAGGCAGCATGACAAATACAAGGACAGACCTAGCACACTAAGGCTACAAAGGATATTTCTACAGGTTGCTTAGAACCATTCCAGATGCAAACCACAAAGACAAGTCAAATACAGGTAAAATGCATCACAACTGACGTCAGAAGAGGCAAACTTCAGTGAAAAGTATTAAGAAGCTTCTTGCCCAAGTGTGAGCCCCCAACAAATATTAAGAAAAAAAGCAGAAAACCACCTGTTTTATGGTTCAAACAAGCAAGGTAGACCTAAAACACACAGAGATTTCTTCATAACTCCTAAGCATCCAGTAAAAATCTCCTGACTTGAAAAAACAGGGGAAAAAACCACTTGGCAAATACTCTTTCAAAGTTACTTCCAAGAAGTTCTGTCACTGAACTGTAAATTATTTTACTACAGTTACTCAAAGTTTTCTATACAGTGGCAAAAAGCTCTAAATAAACTGGACTTCCTTCTCTCATTTATTATGGAAATAGCAGTCAGAGAGGCACTTTTTCGCTGTCAAAAATGGAAGTTTTTTTAAAAGAAAGGAAGCAATGGCTCATGGCACTCATCAGAGAGGAAAGCCTTAAAAGGAAACAAAGAATCTGACGGACAGCATCAGAATCACAATTGGGAGTATTTTATATGAGAAAGTACTGTGGTTCTCAACTTATGTGGAATGATTTGCTCTCCTTAGGTCAGCAGAATTTCCTCAGGTTAAAGCATGTACCTCACAGATGTCCTTGAGATGCTTGATATAGACTCGTTCTGTTTTCATAATTTCCTGTATAACGTTGGTTCTCATCTGATCCCTGTTTTCAGCTATTTTCTGGCGATGCTTGCTAGTATCTGAATCTTGTTCTTCATCCTGGATATTACTACAATTTTCTGGCACTTCTTCCTGATTAACTCGCAGCTGCAGCCAGAACAAACAAAGCAATTAGAGTGAAGCAGTAAGTTTTACAAAATATGATAAAACAGTTACAGACTTCTTATACCTAAGAGAAGAGTGGATATAGACATGTTCTTATTATTATCTTACAGAGGGGGCTTCACAAAAGGTTTTATCTCACTGCATATTCAGATAAAGTGTTGAGATTTCTGTCTGGTTAAATACATGCCCTTCTACTCACAGTATTTGAGAGAGACCATGTTGTACTGTCCATGTACTTTTCAGAGTTAAGCTTATTTCTGACCCTTACAAACAGTTAATGTGTTTGGCCAAGTTAGCATAGGGGTAAAAATTATGAAAGTAGACACTAAGCACCTTTTAAATAGTTTCCCTGTGCCCCATCTGTATGATGTAGATAGCAGCACCTCCTTTTTTGACTTCTGTCTGATTGTCCATGTTGTCTAGAGATGTAGGAAGGGGAAAGGGAGGAACCACCTGCTGCACTTCATATATGTAATAGTCCAGCAGTGTAGCCCAAGTTTCACTACAGGTTCTCAAAAGGTAGTTCTAATAATTTTCTAAAACATATTTCAATTTTGACCATCTGAGAGTTTTACTGTCATTAATATGGGTGAGTTCTGTCTGCAGAGTTCAGACTGTGAACCAAATTTCTACACAATGTCATTGATAATAAATTAAGCCCTATTTTACCAAGAAATCCCTGCAGCATAGCTCTCTCCCTTACGAGAATTGTTGTGTCCTCTCTGTATATACTGATGAATTTCTGGTTGAGCTTTCTGCTCTTGTAATCTCTGTTTGAGAAATTCCTTTGGTTACAAAGCGACCAAACGAAGAAGACAAAGTAGAAGTTGTCAGAGGAGGTAAGTGATCTTAGGGTGTGACTCTCTACTGCTTTTTTCCTTGTGAACTCCTTATGGGTTACACCACAGATCAGCTACAAACATGCTGAAGATCAGGTATGAAATGTAATGCCACAACAACTGCTGCATTCTGCTAGGAAACTTGCAAGGGTGCAAAAGCAAGAAGCAAGAGTTACTCACCCTGACAAAGCTAGCTGGAAACCAGGCTTCCTTGTCCTCATTTCTTCCCCACCACCAGTCTTTGTTGGAAGCTTCTAGAACTCTAATGACATCTCCAGCTTTGAAGCCCAGCTCTTGATCATCCATAGTGACGTGGTCCCAGAGAGCCTCTGCATAGACGACGGTGCCATCGCTTATCAGCTAAGATAGGAAGAAAATGAGATTGTGAAGGACAGAAGATAAACTATGAAGTGCTTATAAACTACAAAGAGATCAAAGATCAACATAGCTCACTCACTCACCCACTCACTACTATTACTCCTGTTACAGGATAAAACTAAAATTTCAGATTTTCAGAAATCTCTGCATGTACTCATTAGTGAGAACAATTAGAATTCTGCTCCAGAGCAGTTACATAGGGTAACAGTTACAGTGTGTGATGGTTTGAAACCCAGAGGGAAAATTAAACCCACTCAAACTGTCCCCTTTCCCCCACACCCCTGCTATAGTGGAGGAAACAGTAGGAGAGATTATAGAAGGAGTCACAATTTACTGAAAAACAGAAACAACCACAACAGTGCTAGTAAAAGAGTGTACAAAAGAAAGTTTTAGCCACACAAAGGTACTTGCCACTGAACAAACAAAAATGCCTCCCAAAGAAACTAGTTACTGCCATTGAATTTTTTATGACTATGAAATCTCAGACCATGGAAAACAACCTTCTGCATCCCCTATCCCTGTCCCATCATTCCAGCAAGGCACAGCCCCAGACATTACCTCATTAATTGCTAGCTGTTCCCCTCCGGGCTGCAGGTACCTGGGAGCAGCTTGGCAGAGCTCCTCGTAGCTGTAATCTTCCTCACTGCCATTGTCATCCACTAAGGCTGAAGATTCAGTCCCACCATCTGCAGCAACTAAAACAAAAGTCCAACAGCTGTTTGCTTCATCATTTTTATGATTCAAAGAAAGACAACAATGCAAGAGGAATTGCTGAGAAATTGCCTTTGTTGTCACAAATAAAACAATAGCAGGAGTGGAGGGCAGCAGAGCTCTCAGGAAAACCACCTTTCCGTCATTAAATACGTTTTGCTCATCTTTAGAGTATTCTCATTTAGCAGCTGATAAAACTGAGAAACTTTTGTATGCAAAAAAACCCAGAACTACAACAATTCCTTACTTATTTTTTACCAGAGGAAACCTTAAATGACCTGGATCAGAAGGAAGGCCCCAATGCCATTTCCCAGGCATCAGGTGAGAGAGCCCCAGCAGTCAGTGGGGACACTGTCACCCCCAGGCTGGGTGCCCTCACACGGTCACATCCCCTGCAGGGACATAAGGACCAAGCTCTGCATGGGCTGCTGCCACCTCTCCCAGGCACTGGGGAGGCCCTGGCAGCAGCAAGGCTCAAGGGGACAGGAGTCCAGACTGGGCATGGTGGAATAGCCTTATAAAAAACCTGTTCTAATTGTCCCAAATCACCACAATTTCTTCGTTTGACAACTGTACATTTTCTGACCAAAGAGGCAGTTTTGCATAGAAAGAGAGGTCAGGACTAAAATGGGCTTCATCTTATTATGCATCCACATAAACCACGAGAAACAGCGTTACTGTATAACTGTAAAACCCATTTGGGGTACACCACTGGGTGACAGATCAATTTGGTGATCACCTCCGTGCTGGCAGAGGAAGGGAACAGGGGGCTGGTCTCAGGAACAAGTCTGAGGGACTGACTGACACCCACACCACTCAGTGCTGGACCCTGTCCAAGTGGGTTTGCCTTTGAAAGCTGCCTGCAATGTTCAAACCACCCGGGATCAAGAAGTATTCATGACCAGTGGCCCTGTGCTTGAGTGCACTCTCTGGTCCTTGTTAATTTATGCCTAAAGATTTATTATTAGGGAAAGCCCAAGCTGTGAACTAGAGAGTCTGAAGATCATACAATGCTCAAAAACACATTAAAAAGTCAAAAGTCAAATTCAGAATAGGTTGCTAGCACTGAACTTCTTTGCTAAAGGTTAGTGTGTCCCAGGTAAGTTGCCACATAGTCAACAGAGCAGCTCTTACTCCTGAGTGCCTGGGAAGGGACATTTAAGCAGAATTATTGAACCTGCCAATTCCAACAAGCAGCAAGGCTGAGCAGCAGGATCCTGACAGTGCCTCTTCTCTACTCTGCTTCTGACCTGGGCACTGCCTGTCTGCTGCGCTTTGGGCTCTGGATGGGTGACAGTCACAAAGAGACAACTCCTGGCTTTACTCCATGCACTTACTACCACCAGGCACTCTGCTGCCATCTGCTATTTACCTTATAGGGAAAAATATTGCAACCCCCTCCTCAGGGCACACATACCAGCATCTTTGCTCATGTGAGCACTAATTTGCCAGAGAGATCAAAGCAGATCACCACATAGATTCACTAAAAAACCTGCAAGATTTTTCTTTCCATTAAAACCAGAAAAATATAGCATAGTCTTGATACAACTTAACATGGCTATTTGGCCATTCTGTTCTACTCCCTAGCATTTTAAATATAGATTCACATTAACAGTATAATCTGCCTAAGCAGGAAGGCTGCAGAACCCCTATTTAAAAAAAAAAATCAAGATTTTTTTTTCCTACAGACACATTAATCTGAGCACTGATAAACTAAAATACATCTTGAGAAACTTACTGAAAATGCTTTATTAAAAAGATCTGCAAATAAATATTCCATTAAATCAATTTTTATCTTATAAAGCAACACCCAAAAAAATTAATTCCAGTGATCCTTCATACACTTCCACTGTACTATCTGTACTGCCTGTGGGGTTGTTCCAGTAATAATGGCCTCAAAATAACCTAATTCTCAAGATGAAAATAACTACAATTTTGGGACAGAAAGCTGTTTATTAACTCTGTACCAAATCAACAAGCTTACACGGACTTTGTATAATCAAGTGAAATCTTGCATTCTGCATCTTTTCCTCTACTGTATACAGACAGAAATACCAGAGGGAGGGGTGTGCTTTCCAGGTTGCACAAATGGGATGCAAAAAAACTTAAAAGACAGCCTGGGATTGATGCAGATCTCCTAGCAGCTTTTCACCAACACTGCAGGTTCCCACGGATGACACAGAGTACGTGTCACCAGAGTCAGGCCCCCTGACTGCCACTATTTACCAGTTCAATCAAGAAACACCATGCAAAACGCAAGAGCGAGCATGTTCTACTCACACATACCCATCTGAAGGCTCTCCAGACTCCAAAAATGTGCCATTGCCCCCCTGGCTACCATGCTGCCGTCAGACCTCTACCAGGTGATGATGCTCAGTCCTGCAGGGCTGGTGGAGGATCACAAGAGGCTCTAAGGTACCCACAGCTCGGAAGAGGCTGTCGGCTGCCTTCAGCTCCCGGCGGTGCTTCCGAGGCCGAGCCCAGCTGGGAACTGCCAGCGGCGCACTCAGCCGCTCAGCCTGGCTGCTCCCGGCTCTCTGACATCATGGGGTGCCCTTAGGGAGGAAGTTCCAGAAAAGAAACAAAAACCTGGCTGCCTGGCCCCGGCCGCGCTGCGCCTGCAGCCGCTCAGACCGCTCCCACAGAGCCTGAACACCGCACACACAGCGAGCCAGGGAGTGCATTTGTTTTTCATTAAAGCAGCTAAATGCGATTTCAATCTATATTCAAATGACTGCAATCCAGAGGGAGAGACAATCTGGATGGGAGTTGGGAGTTCCTTGTATTACAACACTGTTCAGAGTATCAGTCTATCTTTGTCATACTATACCAGTTAAAATTCCAGTAGAAGTAAACAACTAAAGTATTTTTTGCACAATTTCTCTTGCTTCACAGGCAAATGCTGTACCATTTTTTAGGGCACAAGCAGCACAAGTGTTAAGGCTGCAGCAGACTGCTCCCAAGAAAACAGGGGAGGAGGGAGACATTTTCTCACTGAAACTACAAACTTAATTCAGCTGCTCTATAAAATAGGGTATGAAGCAGGAAAGCACTCAAAGCATCCATCTTTCTCTAGGTCTGACCCAGCCAGAACATAACCTCATTTATTCACCGTGGGCCAGCATTCACCCTTGCATCTGTGTCCTCCCGCAGTCCATGCATTGGAAGCAAAGGCAGGAGCTGCTCCCATCAGGAGAGTGCAAATCATGCTGCAACCTGTGTCTGTACACAGTGCTGCACCTACAGCTTGGAAAGACCCAAAAACTTACTGGCGGCTTCTTTACCTGAAAACTGTTGCTCAGCTGAGCCTGTCCTGTAACTGGGGACTGCCTCCTCCAGGGATATGTTCACAAAACCCTGGAGGCGTTTCTGCACACAGCAACTTCTCAACACCCACTAAAATCACATGGTTTTCCCCAGTGCTGCCTCAGGCAGAGGCCAAACATTGCCCTGCAATATTAATGCTGTCTTCCTGCAAAAATCTTATTTGTGCTGCGCTGCACAGGAGATTGACAGAATTCATCTTCTGAATCTCTCCAATTTCCCTATTATTTCTTGCTGCAAGGACTCTAGTTGGATAGCACAAAAAACCCAAGCTCCTACATAAGATCTTCACACACAACATTCTTCTTGGCATAAACCATTAAAAAAAAGCACGCTGGCAAACAGAAGTGATACTGATGACACTGAAGCGCTGATGATCCTGGGACTTGCAAGTGAAAATTTCACACTTTTAATCACCCAGAGCACAAGCTCTTTGCCATGTCAAACCCCTGCCCATCAGGGAAAGACAGTTCAGTTGCCAAAGGAAAGCCAGATCAAACCCCATACAGCTCTTCTACAAGACACTTTAAAAACAACCTCTGAAATACAACCTGAAACTCTTTTGGTCTGATTTTTGGAGAAAGGAACAGATTGTGCTTTTGCCCAATGACTAGCCTAATGCCTCCACGGGATGCTGCTCGGATGGAGGGGGATCTGCTCTCCCTCCTTTGAATGCACATCTGGCAAACTGAACCACCACAGAAGTACTCATTTGGGGTGAGGTGGTGGTGGCTTCATTTCCTTGTAGATCAGCCAGGGACAGAAGGAGGCACAGGCTGTCCTTTGTAGTGGCAGTCCACAGTGACCTTGTCCAAATGCATGCTGAGCTGGCTTAGCCACTGTGCAGGGCACTCTGAAAAGGCTGTGGGTAGCACTTACTAAAATACTAAATGCTAGTTTATCCACCTCAAGAAAATTCAGTTTTAGAAACACTCTGGTATCACAGAACCCTCCATCCTGGGGCTGACCACAGTTCACCCCCAACCACTTCTCTGACAGCAGCCAGTAGCAGATGCCCAGCGAGGAACATAAAAATAGATGAGGCATATGATTACATTTTTCTAAAGTACTTTTTAAAATTCCAGTTATCTGCAGATAAGTCAGACCCCTCCTGGGGCAGAAATTATATCTTTGTGTTTAATGAACTGGATTCTTCAAACCACTTTCTGAAATTTTTAAACTGTTGGGATGTGAAATATAATGTGTAGCAATTAGTTTTATAGTTTAATTTTACAGACTGTGAAAATTGTCTTTTATTTTGAGCTTGCTCTCTGGTGATTTCATTTGGTGCCCTTCAGTTCTGAAATTATTGAAAACAATAACTATTATCTGTTCATTCCTCCTATGTCAAACAGACTTTTATTCTCCTATTGTCCTTTTTTCCATGTTGCAGAGCCCAAGCCACATTAATCACTTCTCCCAGAGACACACACAGAGTCGATTTTCTTGCCCTTCTGCTTTTCTCTGTATTATCCCCTGTAAAAAATGCTTTTTGGGATGGAAAGGAACAGGGAGATGGCCCCCACACACACCAGTGGCACAATCGGGCCTTCTGTTTTGTTCTCTGTTCATTTCCTACAAACTCCTGCCCTTTTATTTACTGTTTTGACTGTTACTATGCACTGCACTGACTCTGTAAATGTCTGTTAAGACTGCAAGACTTCTTCCTGAATGGCAATATCCAGTTCAAAGTCCATCCTTCTGCAAGCACATCAGGCTCTTTTCCTGCTCCATGAGCATTACACTGCTTTACCAACACCTGATGCCAGTGCAGTGCCTCATGTCTCACTTTTACTACTGTGAATAATTCAGCACACCAGCAAGAATTACAATTTCATTTTATACCTCCCTTCCCACATCATTCATGTAGACATTGAACATCTGATTCCACTCTTTAAGAAAACCAACCACTCTCCCAAGACATTCCCAAGCTGTGTTCCACACAGGCCAAATTCTAGTCCCATGCAAAAATATGCAAAAAGAGATGGGTTAATTTTTAAGACGTTTATAAAAATTGCTCTGCAATGACAAATAGGCAACCTGTTTAACATAATTTACAACTTGTAACCCTTCAAAGTGCAAGAGCAGCAATGTAAGTCTCGAGTAGTTTCCCCTGGGTTGTCTGATTCTTACTCAGTTTCCTACAGATGATAATCCACTGTCTTGTAACATCTGTTTTTCTAAAAATTTACAGCTCCACTTTTATCTGCCATTGCTATAAGAAGAAAGCACGTAACATAGTAGGCTTCAGCAAGTAACTAAAATAAGATATCATGGGTTTTCAGTACTCGTGTTTAGAATTACTTTCTATAATAAAGGGCTTTTGTACTATCAAATTTCACTGTGCATGAGAAAACAAAAACCTCTCACATGTTCAAAGACAAGGAAGTGCCTTGTGATTTAAGAGAAAAAAGGAACAAGATCAGAATGTGTGACTCTAGTCACTTTAATATTTTCTTCTGGAGCTACTTAACAGATCTTTGCAACTGCTTTCAAAGTCCATGATGTTCCCCACGTGCCTTCAGAGTTTTGATTCCAGAAACTTTTCCTGCTTCACTTCTATGTTTATTGTAAGGTCTCATGAAAGTCACATCTAACACAATCAAGGCTGCTTTGGCTTCATTGTCCTGAAAAGTGGCAGAAATCTTAGTTTGTGTATCTGTCATCCTGATGCTAACATTTAGGAGACCAGTTATTCAAATCCTAAGTATCTGGAGAGATATTGCTCTCAGGCAGCTGTCTAGGTAACTAATACCATTTCATGTTAAAATTTCATGTGGTTTCCAAACATGAATTGGAAACGATAAGTAAAAATAGAAAAAATAATTCCTACTCTGTGATAATAAAAAAGGTTCTTTGTTTTATAAACTACATTATGGCAGACCTGTTACTCTGTGAGTGGTCCTTCTGGGATCAGGGACTGAGACACCACATAATCTCACAGCATTCGATGTCTGATTTACCTCAGATGCCTGACCTGGATCATTATGTTTACTAAGAAGCATACAGCAGAACACACTCCAGACGTAAGTTTTAAAGTCGTTCCTAATATTTTACTACAATATAAATTAAAAGGAAAATACAAATGGAGTGTATATAACTGCCCTGATTAGAGAGGAGAGGGGGTGGAGCTTGTAGCACTGTTTATTCCATACAAACCACTTAATTGCTGGGGGCGTGGTTTTGGCAGGAGCAGCCAGGCACTGGAAACCAAAGTTTGCCATCTTGCTGGATCTCTCCAGGGAGAAGGTATTGGGATGAGCCAAGTGGAGCCAGCCCCTTTCCGCCACTGTCAGTCCCTTTCCCATTCCTCAGGTTGCGGCTTTAAGACGCGGTGCTGAAGGACAGCGACGATAACTCTGAGATGCCACTCCAAGGGACAGAGAGAGGCAGCGACACAGAGCCAAGCCTAGCTGGGGTACACAGAGCCCAACCTCCAGAAGAGCCCAACTGGAGCAGCACCAGTGCCAAAGGCAGCTGTGTGGAGCAGCATTAGTGCCAGAGGCAGCTGTGCAGAATCGAACCAGCAAAGCAGAGTGGCACAACGTGATGATCAAGCTTCCAAGGGGTTTGCTTGTCCTACTCCTTCATGGTTTTTCCTACTGGGCCAGGGGAGAACATTAAGCAGCAGAAGCTCTCCTTGACATACTGCTTTTGTGTCCCAAATACCATGTGGCCCAGATGCAAGAACAGAATTATATTGACTCTGTGTGGAGACCACTGCAGGTAGTATCTTCTGCAAGTGCTGGGGTTTTTTTCAGATTTGTAAATGCCCTTTTTTGTGGGCACCTGCTTTTAGCACACTTTTTGCTATTAACACTGTTGTTGTCATCATGATTTTAGTAAATTGTTATTTCGTAATTTCTCCTTATTGTCCCTCCATTACTGGAAGGGCAGGGGGAAAAGGAATGGGTTATTTGGAGTTTAGTTCCCTAAACCAGCTGCCTAAACCAGCACAATAATGTATCTCAGGATCACAGAATATTTTGATCTGCAAGGGACCCATTAACTCATCAAGCCCAACCCTTAAGTGAATGGCCCATAAGGGGATCAAACCCACATAGGCATTATCAACACCATGCTCCAACCAACTAAGCTCATCTCAGTGGATAAGGCCCTCTTATTGCCATAGTTAGAAATTCTCAAGTCTGCTTCTTGAAGAGCACCTCCTGAAACAAACTGTCATGTTCTAGTCAAAACAGGAGAATTCAGTTTTAACATGTTCTTACATAAACAAATTTGTAGTTAAAGAATTTGTTTGAATTTGGACATCATTGCAGCTAAAACTTAGCTAAGAACCATAGAAGCCAAGTTACTGACTTGTAAACACACATGTAATTTTAATAAACATTGAAAATACTATCTTTGAAGTTTCCTACTTCAGTCATGGGAAGCCTTGAACCTAGAAGTTCAGGGTGAAGGTTCCCAACAATGCTTTGTTTTCCATTAACAGTGGAAGATACAAAGTGAGAATTTTGCTTTTATTTCCAACTCTTGCCAGTGTCTGAAGGAACACAAATGGTGTTAACCCAGGTGCTTCTGGTCCCACCTGTAAAGAAATGTTCTGCTACTACTAGACTAGTTAATAGACTACTTCTATTAACTCCAGACAGCGCTGCATGCTAAGAGTAAATCATTACAGCAAAATTACACAGGACACATCAGTGTGACTGTTAAAGCACAATGCTTCCAAAAAGGCAATTTTTACCAAGAACCTGTCTCCTCGTTTACCAGAGTTCTGGTTGGGCTACACTCACCAGCAAGCCACCTAATTATTTAAGACTTATCTAAGTAAAGCTGAATGAATGGCAAACAGAAAATTAAAAATACACATGTGATGTGGCTAGGGTTCAGGTACAAACTCAAGCATACTAGAACATATTTCCTTCACGATCTATTGACTTCAGGCAAGTATATGAATAAAAGAGTGGACTATACAGGCATGTAAGTGGTACAGAAAAACAAACCATTGCAATGTCAAAGAGTAGACATGAAAAAAAAAAGTTTTACATAAGAGCAGCATCTACTAGTAAGAAATTCACAAAACAAAGCAACTTAGCTGGGTATTACTTTGTCACTTTGAGTTGGTTTGCACTCTTTTGGCCGTCATAATATAGTCTACTTCTTGCTTAGGCTGGGGTGTGTCTTTCTGATCTACAAAGTCAAAAAAAACTCATCTTACCATTAGATGTTCTCATCTGCCGCCTCCGTCCCACCCGGTCCAGGCCGATGGGGGTACTTTGTGAGAAGGTGAGCGGCCGGAACCTGGCTGAAACAGCCTTGTACGGGGGCACCTTGTGTGCTGGAACAGGTGGCCGTGCCACAGGCTACCGAGGAAACAGGAAAATCCAGTATTAGTACAGCTACTGGCAAGTCCAACTGAGCAACGCTCAGGTATGAAGTAAGGTTTCTCCAGATAGTCCAGGTAATTACATGGGCAGTAAAATCCCCTATGCTGAAGTCACATTGCTTAAATACTGCATACCATGTCCACCAGCATCACAGAACAAGTTCTGTTACATTACAGTTCTTTGCTACATTAAAAACTCCTTAGCCTTCTGTTGTGGTCAGACGTGCTCTGTAATTTTCATCTTGTAATACCCTTTTTTGAAGACAATCAGAAGGCGGGAGCACCTCTCTTATGAAGACTGTGCTGAGAGAGCTGGGTTTTTTCAGCCTGGAGAAGAGAAGGCTCCAGGGAGACCTCACTATGACCCTTCACTACCCAAGGGGGCCTGCAAGAAAGTTGGAGAGGGACTTTTTACAATGGGATGTATGTAGTGATGGGACAAGGGGGAATAGCTTTCAGCTGAAGGAAGGTCAATTTAGATTCATGAAAACGGTAAAACACCGGAACAGGTTTTCTGCAGAGGTGGTGGATTTCTGCTTTCATCACTTAAATGTATTGCTTGTCAGTAAAATAAACAAGACAATAATAATTGTCTAAATGATCCTCCATTTTGAGTTCCCAGGAGTCTCGTAAGAAATAGGTAATACTAAGTTTATTGCAACTTTATCTCAAAGCCATTTTCTTTGGATAAATCATTCATTTGTTAAATTATGATTGGAAAACCTACCCATTTTATTTGCAAATTGAGTCTGATTTTATGTTGTCCCTGAACAACTCCATATTAGCCACGCTGAATGATCTTGCATAAGCATTCAACATTAAACAGCCAGGCTTCAGCACATAAACTTCAGAGAAACTAGTCTTTAGATCTTCTCTTATTGTTCAGTTGTTACTGTTCTTCTATCAAGTAATCTGAAACATCAGGGATGGTTTTTTAATGAACTATCTCCTGACACTCTGTTACGAAACCCATGACAGTATTGTTTGAAAATGTTTTCTCACACCTAAGCTGTCAGACCAAAACAAAATACAGTGGAGAAGGAATTAGCTTTGCACTTTTCAAATATTCCCATGGTTTTTCAAAGCTTTAAAGAAAAAAAATCACCTGTGTGAAGAGCAGTCTTTGACAGCCCTACATAAAATACTTCTAGTGCATATATGCCTGCTTGATGAGTTCTTTTTCACATTCCAGCTAAAAGTTTAGTTTTATTATGACTGACAAAAACCTCAATGTGTACAGAATATGATTCATCTACAACCTCATCTTTAAACCTCATTTCCTAAGTGCCTTATCAGTATACCAGTTCCTCCACCACAATAAGTCTGATTTGTCATATCAAGTAGCTAATAGAAGTGATGGCAATTACCATGTGCAAATCACTGGCTGAGTAAGCAAAAAAGCAAAAAATTTATTTCTGGGCAACTAAAATTTTCTTTTAAGGCTTCAGTCCAAATCCTTTCCCTGGACAGACACGGATGTGCTTTTACTCAGTGGCAGTCCTGGGAAGGCCATAAGTTGTTTGAATAATGTGGCCTTGTTAGGAATGCTCCATAGTTTTGGTCTTGACCACAGTGATCCTGCAATGTGCTAATTCAACTTCAGCCAAGCTCTCATGGCAGCACTGGAGCATGGAAAGAGTCAACCGAAATAGCTGCCTTGATGCATGTTCCTTCACTATTAAACTGATGCAAACAAGGTTTGAAAAGAGATCAATTTGGTTTCAACACTAAATGAAGGGCGTGTAGAGTGTTTAATCCCTTTCACAGTACAGCAAGTTGCCAGTACTTGAAATCCATCTATTATTCTTAAGTAAGATGGCCTAGAATTTGTAACAATATTTTTCCTCTTATTTTTTACCTTCCAAGTTATGAAACAGAATTAAAGTATCTTAATTACACGTCGTTTGAAACAAAGGCCTTTGCCTGGGTAGAAGGTTCATTGGCTTCAGATGGGGTTTTGCACCAAGATGCATTTTTTCATCAGGGATTTATAAAGAAAAAATATGTAATACACAATAACCGTGTTCATATTACAAAATATTTTCCACAGGAAACTGAGAATCCTGCCACAGTTTCAGCACTTTACCATCACTAAACTTCCCACTGGGAGATGAAGTGGCTTGAGAAAGACTAACAGGACTCAAATTTTATTAATAACCACCAGAATTCAATTTTTTGAGGATGCAAATACTAATTCTTTTTTCTGTTGCTCTATCAGGTTGACAATTGCTTTAGGTAGATGTCCCCCAGCTTTCCTGGAAAGCGGAAAATACCTGATGAGTGCAGTCTTACAAAAGCCTGCAAGCCAGAAGCTCTGCAAGCAAGTGCAAGATGTGGCCACAACCACCAACACAACAGTAAGTTCCTCTACACATTGTACTTGCTCAGCACTGCCTCCAGGGAGAAAGAAGCAATTTTTACCTTTCAGTTTTTAATTTCTCACTCTTTTACTTAAGCCAACAGAGATGGCAAATATAGGTGCTACTCAAGAACACACTGCTTGCTTATAGGTTTCCTACCTTTGTTTCATCTAATCAATTTAGTAGTACAGTGGCAGGCATTGTATTCATACTGTCAGTTTTCTTAAATCCCTAATTTCATTAATTTCTCAATTTATTACCAATTTTCCCAAGCACTGTCTTTATCAGTTTTAAGTATCTTTGCTATGCCAAACCCAGGATTTTGAACACTACTTTTAATGCCACAGTTTTTGAACAGGCCTGCTTTTGGGTAATTTGAAATGATCAATAAATAATGTGCTATCATTGTGTTTGATTGTACTACTCTATTCCTCAGGTCCAACACCCTATAAGGAGACTAAACACACATCTGCCTTACACACAAATAAGCCCTTATAGATCAATATGAGACATAATGACCATGCCAAGAAAGAAATCAGATTAATTTACAATACAGAAAAGATTATCCCAAGGTCAGTATCAGGTTTGTTCCATGCTGTATTTTTAGCAAGAAGACAAAGTAATTAGTGACCAGGAAAGCAGTATTCTAAGTACACGATGTCAGCTTGACAAAAGGGAAGGAAGAGAAGGAAGCATCCATTCTATTTTCTAGGCTGAAGACAGAGACAAGGAAGTGAAAGGGTCTTTTGGAGTTTGCAGAGTACATCTGTTTATCTTACTTGTGTCAGCAGATTTTCTCTCTCTTCTACTTGATCGTCTCCATAGAAATTGACCCCACCTATTACAGAGATGGGTCTTCTTTTTCGCCCTCTGTGGTAGCCTACAGTATTGCTTTGGATCACAGACCCAACAGATGCCAGTCCTGGCTGATTTTCTCCATCTGTGTAGTCTGTCTTCTGAGACTCCACTGCAACTGCATCTTCCGGTATAGAGAAACTTCGGATCAACATTTGGCCATAGTCTGAGAGAGGTCTGGGACGGGATCTTTTTCCAGAGCCCCATTTCCTGGGTGTGACCTTTTGTGAGTCTGCCTTTTCTTCATCCTGGGATGTGGACCTCTTCCAGTGGTCATCAGAAACAACCTTTTTAAACGTGAACAAGTCAAATAAGCCACAGAATTTTCTGACAGTTAATCATTTGTCAGTTTGTCATATGGCAGATCAACTTAACATGTCTAAAACAGAAGAAGTTATCATAAATAAAACAAATGCAATTGACAGTTCAGGAAGAGATAACTTTGCAAAGCAGAGACATGATGCTTGTGATGAGTAATGTAAACACCCAACAATCAGTACCTCTTTGGCAAACAAGACTAAAAACCTATTACCTCAGCAGTACACATAGGTCCTATCTCAAACACTGAATTCATGGAATAGTATCTTGGAAAGATAGCTCTGTGCTCACAGGACTTGTTTCTATGCACAAGTTGGACAATACAGGCAACACCAGTAAAAATAACTCAGCTGTGTTTTTGGACTTTTTACCAAGGCTTGCAGCAACAGGACAAGGGGCAACAATTTCAAACTGCAAGAAGGAGGGTTTAGATTACATATTATGAAGACACTCTTGACCATGAGGGTGGTGAGGCACAAGAACAAGCTGCCCAGCTGTGGATGCTTCAGCCCTGGTACTGTTCAAGGCCAGGTTGGATGGGGCTCTGGGCAACCTGGTCTAGTGAAAGGTGCCCCTGCCCATGGCTGGTGGGTTGGAACTGGAGATCTTTAAGGTCCATTCCAAGGCAACCCATTCTATGATATTTCTCTGTTTCACCTCTGTTCAGTGATGAAAGCAAACAGCAAGGCTGCAGTTTGACCGCTTGCAGATCCACGTAACTGTAAGCTGATACCAGACTAGGCAGTCACACTCCCTCCTACCACTCACTCCTACAATCCCACTTGGGCAGATCTAGAGATTCTACAGCCACAAGTGAATTAAGTGAGCAAGCTCGTCCAGTTTGGAAAGGAGAAGCGCACTTCCCATATGCTCTGGGAGGTTAAAGTTATACAGATTATATCAGAGATGTATTACTGCACAAACACATGAAAAAATGATGGGTTTAGATAGCAAGATTGGAAAATGAGCATGTTGTTCCTATTTAACAGCACATCTGGCTGTGAGGTTAATGCCTTCAAGTATCACAAGTGCAGTGCTATTACAAGTTTGGAAATAAAACAACCTCAGCTGAAATACTTGGTAGAGGGAACATTTTTAAGCATTTCAATGCATTTGAAGTAACACTGTTGTAATTTTTTCTAGCAAAACCCTTGCAATTTTTCAGAAAAAAATCTGCACACAAAAATTTATGTTCTCTTTTCCTTCAAAATTCTGATTTATTGGTGTTTCGTGGCTTTTCCCAGCTCCTTTATAAAAATAGAAAAGAAACAGAGAAAGCTAGTAAGTATTCCAGAAAAAGATTTCATTTTGTCTCTCTCTAACTATATTTTGTTCATCTGTTCCAGACCAGATGAAGGCATTCCAGATATTGCATAGCCAAAGCAAACATGCAGCCCAGAAGCAGCCTTTTACAGTTATGTCTGTGACAGGGGATTTATTTTCCGTCACCTTCTTGACTACCTGCCATTTTCAGCTAGGCCACTACAAATGCAATGAGTCTTTTTTCAGCCACACGATACAGTGGGCAGATGTTGCTTTTTGTTTGAAAAACTGCTTAAGATTAATTCCATGGTATGAAAGCACTTCAGCTAGTAAGCAGAGTTACTAAACAGTCAATATTTTAACATTATTGCTATTATGAAAAAAAAAAAAATCACACTTTGTTCTAGATTCAATTATTTTACTTACAGCATGAAATTCACTCTAAACAGAGTACTTAAAAAAAATCGGTTTGTATGGCATGACAGCTGTCACTCAAGAAAGAACTTCGGGTTCTCTATAGATTTGTGTTCAGGACCAGTTTTAACACTGCATTTAATTAAGCAGAGTCACTGCCCGGCTGGTGCATTAACACAGCTTCAGCAAAGCTGTCCCTTTAGCACAGCCCCTCCAAGACCGAGCAGCAAAGCCACAAGTTAAATAACATTCTTACCTCAGAATCAGACAAAGGTAAAGGGTCTCCACATATGCAGTGACTGAGAAAGGAGCTCATGAGAGTCATTTTATGTCTTTGTTTCGCAAAGTCTTGTCCGTAAGAGCTACAAATGTGAGCACACTCTCTGCATAACCAGTCAGGCAAAGTTCATACCATGATCCTGTACTTTTAGACTGAGGGAAGGACACGTCACATGTCATCTCATAATCTGCTGCTTACACCCTTATCTTGAGCAATAACATTTGCAGAGGACTGCTTTCGTTCTGCAGGACTCCACCTCCAGTAGTGATCCAAATGACAGCCAGATTAATCTCTGCTGTACAACAAACAATGCTGAAGGATGTGTGCTTTTAGTCTTAGATCTATAAACTGCACTGAATAATACCAAACGAGAAAACATAATCCTGACACTGCAAAAACCAGGGGAAACCAGACTGATAATCTCACATCCCTCTAAACGGCCTGCTCAAGCAGGACCTGATCAAGTGACCACTCACTAGCAGGAGTAAAAATATCCAGTACTGGAGTCTATGAGTACAACTCACAGGCTCCAGTCTGCTCCAGTGACTGCAGTCACTTGAGCATAAGTGTCATTCTTGGCATCAAGGAAAAAATTATGAAGAAACAATTGTATTCCACCTGTGACTGGCTTTATACTGGTGCACCACTGCTGACCTCAAATTACCTTCTCCTAATGAATCTTTTATAAGTGAAAGCAGGTTGATGTTGTACAATTATTACTGGGAACATCTACAGATGTGTACAGATACACACAGCACTTCAAATAGGATGAAAATCAAAATCTCATGCACTGGCTCATGCATTGCAAGTGCTGGTCAAAATTTTCAAGGCATTTTGAGGTTTCCAAGAAGTTAAGGTCTAAGATTAATCCACACTGGATTTTCTGAAATTCATACCTACTAGTCTAGCAACAGCACAGGATCACCAATACTAGTAATCAAGACTATTAATCTTGCCTTTTAGGCTGTATCCTCAGTTAGGTTTCTTCTGAGACTGCAAACACAAACAGCTCTGCTTGTTTGTGTTGATGCAAACAAATTAATTTTATCTGGATAACTAAATTCTTACAACAGCAAATTAGTTAAGTCATTGTATTTCAACTGCTTTCCTTATTCCTGACAGCAGTGTATCTACAAATACAACCATTTAAAATGAACATTTACTTCAGTCCAGGTTACACTTACATTTGCTATTGCTCCATTCCAATATGTCACTCTTAGCTGCAGATTCCCGCATTTAAATTTCAGTTCTGCAATGGGGCTGTCTGTACATTAACTAGATGATAAAGCTGTCATCATAGCCAGCAGAAATCTAGGAGGAAATTTCATTGCCTGAACATAAGCAGCCAGGGCCATTTCAAATGTACAAAGGAATCTAAGATATCTCCACGTGCCATGCATCATGCAAGTATGACACAGGACCTATGGGAGGCCTGGGCCCTCCAGAATCAGCCCCTAGGGACAAAGGGAAGCCTGTCAGGACATCTCCAGCAGGGCTAGGTCTTATGTTCCAGGAATCAGTTGAGCCCCTAAACAAGAGCATCCGCCAAGCCTACTGAGTGACCAGCCAGGCAGCACTACAGGTAGGAAACAGGTGTCAAGCTGGATTGCAGGTAGATTTAGATGGAGCTAAAACCCAGCTAAAACCCAATGTTCCCCAGGGCTGTGGACAACCCTGCTTGGTCCTCAGCTCCTGCTCCATAAATCCACAGCTTCACTGCAAGGTGTTTTCCAGCTGTGTGCAGCTGTCTTTGATAGCTGCCCCTCACTTCACTTGACAGCTATTTTTAGTTGGGCTCAACTCCAGGTGCCACGTTCAGGTGTTTAATGCTGTGTTCCCCAGGACCCCCTGACCACACCCAAGAGGCCACAATGGGAGCTCTCCCAGGCTGCTCCCAGGTAAACAACTAAACCACAGGGCCTGTGCCCAGCCAGACCAAACCCCTCCCGTGCCTGGGCCCAGACTGATTTCTCAATCAGCTACAGCAACTTCAAGGACTTGATCATGATCTCACTCAGCTCAACCTGGCACTGGTACAACCCTGCTCCATTTCATGGCACATGACTGCTATTGGCATTCTCTGTACCCATTATTAACCAAGGTAAGCAACATCAGCATCAGGTGTTTAATCGCTGAAATCTTAGCTTAGTCTCTAGAGCCCGGTTCTCCAACTATTACTCAGACCACTGTGTACCTTTGATAAATTCAGCACTCAGAACTGATTTCAGGGGAAGTGCTGCTCAAGGAGTGATTTGTATAGTTACTGATAAAGTGTTGCTTATGTGGATGCAACTTTTATCAGTGATATGGCAAAGAAATTGCCAGTACCTGCAATCGCATGGCAGGGCTTTTGCTGGTGCAGTTACACCCAACCATGAATAACCCTGCATCTTCTACACCTGACCCCATTCTCTGCTGCAGAGAAAGCCCAAACTAGAAGTCGTACCCAACAGAACCTGCTGCTGGTCAGCTTCCTGCTGTTGGAACACTTTTGAGGGCTGACACCATGATTGCAAAGGAAAAACAAGCCCTAAGTGATTTTTTTGTCAACGTCTTTAGCCAATAAACTCCCTAATTAAAATCATCACTTTATAAAAGTCTTGATGACTGTGAACATTGCTGAAGCTTCCTGACCACTAATCTGCATTTCAATCCCTACTGTTACTTATTTGAATTTTTAAAATTTTATCTTTATGTTCCAAATGCAATAATGTTCCATAACATGCACATACAGACAAGTGCAAAAGTATAAGGAGACACACCTCTCCTGAAAGGTTTTCCCTACCTGGTAATCTGCTGGGAAGTCACAAGTAGGTCCCTCTGGGATAAAGACCCCCAGCCTTCCTCTCTCCAGGCAAAAGAGCATCCTGACTCCACTTCTGCATCTTTTTTTTGTTTGTTTTTGTTTTTTGTTTTGTTTGTTTTCCTTAGGTACACAGTAAATTGCAATACTTCTTGTTTTGTTATCTCTGTATGTTTCAGCTGCCTGGCTTAAATGCAGTTCTGCTAACTACTGCTGCCTTTTTCTAACCCAGAGAAAAGAGATAATAAGGATCTAATAATGTCTTTACAAAAATGCATATTAATTTTCAAATGCAACTTATTAAAAAGTGTGATAAATTAAACAGATGATGATTCTGACTAAGTTACGAGGAAAAGCTGAGTAGGCTGAGAAGTTTCAGAACACAATTACTATGTATTCTCAGTGAAAGGATTTGATGGGTAATCAGTCATCTTCTGTAAAAGACAAGGCTTGAAACTATTACAATACTTGTGCTAGGTCATTGTAGGTATCTTTGTATTTTGATCAAGAAGACATTTCCGCATAAGTTTAGGTGTCTATATAAAAATGTACAGATTTCTTACACTAGCAATGACAGCTATATAGCATATTATAATTGGTGACTAGTAAACAGCTATTATTTCTGTATAAGAGAGTAACTGCCAAAACTTAGCAGTACTCAGGAACTCAGCAGTAATAGTACAATTGGCTTTTCAGTTCATACAAGCCACCAACATAAAAAGAGCCAAGGGACTGTGACCTAGCAGCTATAAATTATTTTACCACCTTGACCTAACAGAGTAAAAGTCTGGACATGTCTCCACCCAGGTACATGATAAAAGATAACCACTGCACTTTTTCTTATTGATAAATAGCAGTTGGGAGAGCATTAGCTGAAGTTCATTTATCATCAATACTAAATGAGGTCAAGAGCTTGTTTTATGTTTCATGAGTATGATCAACACTTTTTTTTTTTTGCAAACTGTTGCAACAGACATGGAGATTATGAAACTCTGGATAAATAAAGCATCCCAGAGAAAATTTATTTATTGCTTTTTTTCTAGATTTTATAAAAGATTCTGAAGTGATCCCCTATTGATTCAACAGTGACGATTTCAGTGATACCCCAGAAATAGCCACCATGGAAATGACTGCTTTTACTGTAGAAGAAAGCACACTTTCAATAAGTAATTGCATCTTCAATCACAAACAAACCACAATTATTAAACCAGTCCAATTCAAGAAAATTTCCATCTACTCCTTTCTAATTAAATTCTAACTGCACTATATTCTTTTTCTTTACATCCCTCTGCCTCCCCTGCCACTAACATCTTTTCTTTTTAATTAGCCTTTGACAAGATGCCACAAAAATGCATTGATTATCTATCCCTAGAAAACCAAGGGCAATTCGACCAGTGGTCTGCAGGACAGCAAAATACAATCCATGAAACAACTGCAAAAAAAATCCCCGAAAACGGCTTAGATTACACCTATATAGACAAGCAAATCAGAAGCAATCAAAGTAATACAACCATGGCTAATCTTTAACATAAGTTTTCCTTGGAGGATAACCTGCCTTTTCTTTTCCCCTTCCGCTACAAAAAAATATTGTGTGGAGCCACAATTTAAAAATTTGCAAAGTGCTGCTTCTGAGAGGGACTCCCTAAAGGAGTATCACTGCACTATACCAGCATAAGCTCACAGAATAGATGCAGGAAATACTATGCATTTTAGTAAAGAAAAATATCACTGTGCCCTGTGACATAGCAAAAGCAATCCCCATTAGCAACACAAACTGCTGTGGTAAAACACTCATTTTAGAAGTTTTATAAATTGGGGAAAAAATTTATATAATTCTCCTCTTGGGATCTGTGGACACTGAAGCAATTGTGGTGTTCTAACTAACTAATACACCTATAAAACCACATTAAGAGATCAGGCTATATAGGTCCAAAGAAAATTTAGCCATCTATTTTCTCAGGCCTTTTAATGCAGGTTTGCTTCATTTAACCTGATCCCTGAAAACCTGCTTATCGCAATCAACAATAAAGCATAAAGCTTTCCCTCTCAGCAATATGCCTCACCAAGATTAGCGAGTTCACCTTGGTAATATCCATGTCTCACAGATAAGGAACAGATACAAAGCAGTCAAGTCAGGTAGAAGCACAGGGCAGGGCTGGAAATGACAGCCGGATCTCGTGATTCTCAAATCTCTTCCTCAGCCTCAAGGATTTCCTTCGTCCTCTCTTCTAATGCATTTCCAAAACCAAGTCAGCTAACATACTTCCGAATGGCAGAGGGGAGGAGTTTTCAGGGAAATGCATTTCCTTTACAGAAATAATCTTATCGCTCATATAAAAACGCAAGTGTGCTAAAACCTGAAAATTGTCTCCTCTAGTTTTGTAGTGTCTTGATACTTGGGGATGGCTGGATGATGCTCTTATACTGTCCCTTCTTTCCTTCAGTCTGAACTGGAATAGCAAGCATGCAGTGTATAGTAAAGGGGTATTCATATTCTCTGCTTCTTTTAGATGTATAGATATTAATAAATCCTAAATAAATCCCTAAGTATTTTCTGAATTGACTCAGAACACCCTAGAACAAGTAACAGACCTTAAAAAAATAGATTTCCCTTTATTTGGCAAAATGAGAATTTTTTTCTTTTTTCAGGCTATCTTAGTAATACCCACTGGCAAATCTCAAAAGCCAGATGATAACCGCAGGCTGGAAGTAGAACTTTATGCTAACAAACCAAAACATAAAAACCCATAAGCCTCTGACTCTCTTCAGAGTCTCTCCAAAATGAGGTCCTCTGGTTCCTCATTCTCTCCACTGTTCCAGAGCAAAGCCTCATCATCGCTGCCCAAGCCAAGCTTTGCCCTTAGCAAGTCCCAGCAGCAATCACAAACCCCAGCCTGCAAGGGGAGGAGCTGCCTTGGGCAACTCTACCTCTGCCAACTGTTACTTCCTAGAGCAGGGGGTGGGGGCAAGGCTGCTGTGCCAGCTTCCCCCAGCACTTGGCTGGTCTCCCAGCCTGCCACAGCATCCTGGTACCACAAGCAACACAGCAGCCTCCAGATGCCAGAGAGGGAAAATGCAGGTGGCTCAAGGGAAACTCTGCAGCTGCCTCTGCTCACTTTGGATAGCTCAACCACCCAGCATTGAGATGGATTTTCATATCTGCCAACAACTCAACGCTGCATTTGATATAAGAAACCAAATCACATGGCCAGATGTGCTGTTCCACTTTCTGGGGTACTATTTATTACTCCTGACCACAGGGTGAGCAACACCTGGCTATTACTGAGGTGCCACTGGACAGCTACAGCAGTCAAATATGAGACACTCTGGAAAGGCAGAGGTGCACAAATACAATAAAGGCTGCAGCTTGCCCCAAGCTAAATACAGTGAAGTCCATCTGAGCTCTCTCTGTCACCATCCAAAACATTTCTGCAGGGGTGGCAGTAACTCCTGTATTATCCTACCTAGGAATGGCCAGTTTTATTAAGAACTGCAAAGTTACTTGGACTAAAATTCAACCCGATCCAGAATTCAGTCACGACTGCCTTGTTTTTCTTCTTCCCAGTAGTGGATACAGCAACAAATGATTATAGGCTGCACCAAATGGATGACAGCTCTGCTGCTGAAAGAGTTGAAAGAGTTTTTGCTGCAATAGGAAGATATTCCTGTCATTTGAGGTCTCCCCGCTGCATTACTGCAGCAATGGATTCTGCAATTTCAGTTTGTAGCAATGCACAGTACTTTCTAGTCTAGCTCTGGAAAAATGTGTCTGGAAGTCAACTAACTCACTGAGTGACTGTGGGGACACTGTGTGAATGCATCCTGTCTTGTGCAAAGCAGCTCAGAGTTTAGTGCAAATGCAGTGTTGCTTGGTCTAACTGAAACCTCAGTTTATGTTTGAGATGCTGTTGAGAGCCTGTGACAGGGTTCTGATGCTCTCTCCCCAGGCCCTGTAGTCAGCAAGACCAGAGTGCCACTGGAGTGGTGAGCCCTCCCTCCAAATTACAAGCCCCTCAGGAATATACCCAGTTTAAGAAATTCCCCCCACTACTTCACCTAATTATCCTTCACAGTTTATCACATTTACAATTATACACGTTAGGTTGATTAACCTCTAAACTCTAAATTGCACATGGATGAACCAAAGGTGAATAAATCCAAAAGCAAGAGCTCAGAGACCTGAATGCAGCTAGCTCCCAGCAGGTGTGCTCATGCCTAGCCCCACAGCACTCAGGCACTTGAGGCAGGTACTACAGAAGATCACCCTCCTGGCTGCTGCTTGCTCCTTGCGGGCACTGAACATGACCACATCCAGCTACCACCCTTTGGTCCTTCACTATAAGGACACTTTTTGAAGCTAGAAATAGTGAGGACAAACAGTGAGGACATACCTGAGTCCTCTGTATCCCACCCACAAAGCTCTTCTTCCTCTTCATCTTTATAAGCTGTCCTCCATGTTAAGCTCTGTGTGCTCAACATTCAGAGCCCAGAGACCTGTCTAGGACAAACCAGCTCAACTCTGCCAACAGCTGAGCACTGGGGACTTTATGATGTGGACTAGCTGGGACCAGCGACATTTGTATGGCATGAACATAAATGAGTTGACAGACAAGTCTTAGAACACTTAAAATATTGTCTGCAAATAAACTGTGACTCAACCATAATTACAGCAGAGTTACCTCTTGACTGTAATTTATCAGTCACTTATGGTCATGCAGATAAGGTACTCAAGTAATAAAAAGTCTGATGTACTGTGAAGCCAGATGCCAGCAAGGCAACCTAAATATCAAATACTCTTAAGAACTAGTGAAAGACTAGGTGAAATGTCAAATAACTTGATTTCTACTTTTTTGAAACAAATTCAGAACAGTGTTTTATTCAGGCAGCCCCAGTGGCTGACATGCCAGTCTGAAGCACATTAAGTTTTCATTATTCCAGTGACATGGGGCTTTTTCTTCATGAAAGCAAAGACTATGTGAAACACTCCAAACAAGTACAAGCTTGTACTTAATCATCTCTTCATGCTATTTAAAAGCAATATATTGAATATAAATGACAGTAGCATGAAGCAGACCGTGGCAAAGCATGGGATGTCACAGGTGAGCTTTGGTGACTCACACCTCTGTAGCTTCAGAAGTGCTGAGGCACGGATCCTCCCTGAGAAGCAACCTCTGTCAGGACCAAAAACCAAAAAATCTCCTCTGCTCCAGTCCAAATCTTGCATTTTGGTGAAATCAACAAAGTAGCACAAGTGACAGGATCTCAAGACTCAATCACGGAAGGAAAGAAGAACAAAACCCAAAACATCAATTCTGATGAACGAATAGGTGTCCTTGCACGAATACTGCAAGATCAGCTTTACAGAGGAGGGGAAACACAAGGCAGAAGTATTTACTGTCCATATTTGGGAAAATATAGAGATGGTCCAAATTCCACAGATTTCATTTGCTGACTAATCTACTAGATGAGTGAGGAAGGGAAGAAACTACACTTGCTTCCAGCTACAGCAGCCAGTCCTGGAAAGAGAACCTGTTTGAGCCTGACTAGTTAGGACCTTCTAAGCTTAGTACTGAAACACGTCGCCAAGCTTTAGTGGCTGTACTGGAATACATACTGGCTTATACCTGAAATCTGTACAGAAAGGCAGATCCATGCAACATGGAAACAGTGCAGAATTGTCCATCAACACAGTGCATTCAAGGTTCAGAAAAAAATCTGAAAATGTGTGGCTCCACACTACATCTCAAATGATTGTTGAGAGCAAGCTAAGCACTCAGCCATCACAGAGCAACTTGCTGGGCAGGTACATTTCTGTAATGCGGAGGTGTAAGGTAAAAATGAATTGTAGTCAAAAGTTCAAACCCCAGTGACCTCATTGTGTGAGTATGTGGCATTCATAAAAGTGCCTACAGGCTGAATAAACTCCAATTAAAAAATAACCTCGTATAAGTATCTTTAGCTAGCCAAGCTAGCTCCATGCTAAAGGAAGCATGCTGTAAAGCAGGAAATTAAATCCTCCAAAGAAACGGCAGAAAGAAACCATACCACTCTACCTGCTTTGCAGTCACTCTGAGTGCCACAGCTTTAGGGTTGTGTATGAAATGGGAAGCAGGCATGGAAAAAAGAAACAACAAACTTTATATCCCTTGCATATTAAGATAAAAGCAGACCCTGTCCTGCACAGCTCCTGCTTCCAACCCACAGCTACCACCTCCAAAAACTTTGTCTTTTGCCTTCAGAAGAGAGGGCTGTCTGGATGCAGCTATGCCATGTGAGTGGCCACAGCTGTGCTTATGCAGCACAGGGGCTCCAGGCAGAGCTCACATCAGAGTGAGGGCTTACAGCCAAGGGGCCTGTTCCCTGGCCACCACTTCCATCATCTTCTGCTGGGATCCATCCCATATTGTCTGCCTGCCCACTACACAAACCCAGAGCTGCCACCAGTGCACACTCTGTATTTTAGACAACTGAAGCAAGCACTAAAAGACACTCACAATTACCCTAAAATATGCTGTAATATAAAGAGAAAGCTTAAATTGCATGTTAGATAATAACAGAACGTGGTGTTAAAACTAAAAACTGCAGTAACTTTTATCCACCCAATGCACCCACATTCATGTAAAAACTGTACAGGTTTGTAGGGAGCCAAGGGGCAAGGCCAGATTAATTTCTTCTGGGTCATGATGGCAGCTCACCACTAGATGGTAGATGAGTAGCACTAATTCCACCTCTCATTTTATTCCTGAGAAATACAATTGGCATCCATCCACACTAAGGCTCTCACCTCTTCTGGCAAGTGTGAAAGCTCCTCCTTGCATGTAAGTGAGAGTTTTGGAAAATATGGATGGCTGGAGCAGTTCTAGGCCTCCAGAAGAAGAATAACCTCTGAGCCCAGATATTCACACACACTGAGTTCATTTTTTCAATCTTACCATTGCTGCAAAATCAACAGTAAACAAAATGGTTTTTCTCCAGCAAAAGGACAATACTGATAAGATCTGTAACCATTTACAGTTAGCTTGCAAAAACTGCCAAGCTTTTAAAAGTAGAACAGCTTCACAGATATTTTAAAACTTGACAGCCTGAAAAGCTGAAGCTTGGGCAGCTGCACTGCCTTGCCTATCTCATACCTAAGGTCCAAGATACTTCAGTCAAACTGAGGTGGCTTAAAAGACATGCCAGCTTTATTTTGTGAATGACTTGCATATTTATACAGATCCAGATAGATTTTTACCTCAGTGAGCTAGCGCTGAGCTAAGCCTCACTGCTTCAGACAGGTGCAGGGTATGTCTGACAGCTCTTCACCAAGGCTGTCAAATCATTCCAACTTCTCTGGTGCCAACTCATACCATATTTAAGGTGGGGGCACCGTGTTATCATGTGAATTTACCTCAGAGGTGCTGCAATATATCTATCTACCCATTCACTGAGTGTATGAAATCACCCATTAGGTGCAGTGAAAACAACAGTGTCTTCACCAAAAGAGTAGCAGCAACATGCTCAGCCCAGTGCCTAAAGTACTGCTGTCTGCAGTTGGCAAGCAAAAGAATAAGCAGTTTACCCTCAGTATGGTCATCACTGCACAGGGAAAACATTGGATACAACTGAATGCTTAACCCTCTGTACTGTGTCTTTCACACCACACTGCTCTACAAATATTACCATGTTCTGCAAGGTTTCCACAGGCAAAGTGTTTCACAGTAAGTCAACACTACTTCAGAATACATAGACTCTTTAGGAGAGACCTTTCCCTTGTGAAGGAAACGCAGCCAGATGCTGCTCAGGCTGGTAAAATCTGACAAGGCCACATGACAAGGTGGTGTATCTGCAGGGTGCAATGAGCTGCCCTTGAAAATGCACATGAATAGCTTTGCTGCCAAAACTTCCTTTGATATTAATGCGCAAAGGAAAAATAATTGTACATTAGCATCCAAAGAGAATACTTAAAGGAAATAATTGCTGTCAGCATATTTTAGCAATACCAAGCTGCAGCAGCCATTACTTTGCATTGTTTGCATTGTTTTGCATTAATAAAGACAAAACCCAATAGGAAACATACACCACTTCTGAAGGATTTTGTTTTCTTTCTTACCTCTTCCTTTTTCTCTTCAGTACCAGAGGCTAAATTGAGACTCAGCTGAGAGTGGCTGCTAATGCCACTGTCTTCATTTCCATCATCATAGTACACAGTTTGCACTGAGTCCTGGAAGCAAACAGGATTCCTGCCTAGCTTCAGCCCTGGTACCTCAACTCTCTCCTCGCTCTCCGATGAGCTCAGTGACAAAGTGCTGTGATGGTTTGGACACTGGAAATTCATACTGCACTTGACCTTCCCTGCAGTTGGACTTTGAGGCTTTGGAGTAGTTGGCCTGACCGGAATGTGAAGGTTTTCAGCTTCATCTCTACACTGCTGGGTAGCTTTTGGTTCATCTGAGTCCGAATAGAAGACTTCATTGGGAAACGGACTAACATCGTCCAGAGTAGGTGAAAAGCTATCAGAGTCTGGGATACCTGATGACATCCTGAGGCTTTTATCTTCAGCAACAGCTACATTCATTTCAGCCTCTTTATCCTGAGCAATCACAGGGCTTTGCAGGCAAGGTGTTCCTGGCAAGGAAGAGTCTGGACTGGATACCGAGGAGGTGCATCTCTTCCTGTCATGATCTGTGCTGCTGGAAACCCTGCGGGAGTAGTCATCGTGCAGCCTGCTGTTTGACCTTGTTCTCTGGGACAGCTCACTGGGAGAAGGCGCGTTGTTCTTGGAGCCATCCTTCTTCCTTGCAACATCTGTAACATTACTGACAAGTTTCAAAACCCGGTCAAAATCCTTTGCTCTGATAGGGCTCCTCCATCGCTTGGATCTCCTCTCAGGGTTTCCACCACTTTTGTCGGAGTCAGCAGAAGCAACGCTCA
Source organism: Prinia subflava (assembly GCF_021018805.1). NCBI lineage: Eukaryota > Metazoa > Chordata > Aves > Passeriformes > Cisticolidae > Prinia > Prinia subflava. Next base: position 36,557,991 of record NC_086249.1, read on the forward strand.
CAGTCCTTGCTGGCATCTGTTTTTCATTTGCAACCTTCAGATCAGCAAGGTTTGAGGTGGACTTCCGTTTGAACGAGCTTTTCTTCAGAAAGTTCAAATTATCTGAACTTTTGCTTCTCCAGTAAATGATCCTGTTGTTTTCAGAGCCTTTCACCAAAATTTCACAGATCTTTGGCTCTGCCATGACAGGTGATGTTGGCCTAACACAGTTGTGGCAACTCTGAACTTTATCTGTGTCTAGCAAGTTTATGCGGCCAGCACCGTAAGCCCGCCGGATGCTGCGTGAGCGATGAGTGTTTCTCAGGAAGGACTCGTCGCTCTCCTCCACATCAGAGCAGTCAGAAGCTAAACCATCCACTGCATTCTGGAAATCATGTAGAGGCCCCGAATAGGAATACCTGTTGGTCTGAACTTGCACCACTGCTCCATTTGAACCATGTTTGCCTATGCTGTTCTCGTTTAAGATGTCTGAGCATTCCCTTGTTTGAATTCCTTGTTGAACTGAAGATTTCAACTTCTTGAAAGATCCCATCTTTCTGATAGAAGAAAAGGCATTCCACGTGGACGAGTTGCCCATCAAAACCAGAGAACGAGGCCTGTCAGAGCTGGAATTGGCCCTTTTCCTAGGGGTGGTGAAAAAGCGCACGATTTTGGACGGGCTGAGTTTATCCTCTTGAAATTCCTCCTCAGGACTGTAGCTGGTGTTGTGTCCCCCATTATGACTGGCACAGGTAGTCTGGTTTTGTGGCTCTTTATTATCCATCACTATACAAGTAACGGTGGTGCCATTTCCACAGCCATTCGGAAATGTTGTCATGTTCTCGATGCTGTAGGCATGAAGGCAGAGGCTGGGGTAGCTCAAAGCAACACTGCTGTCTCCACCAGCTGATCTTGCTGCCTGCCCCTCATCGGCTGCACCTTGGTTCGCCTTGCCTTCACATCGACTGGCTGAGCTGAGCTCCTCAGGCGGCGCTGCCTGTATCAGGAAAACAAAAGCCACCATTAAGAAATTTTCTTACCAAGTCCCCAAATAAAAGAAGTTTCAGCTGCATTGTAGGAAATAAAGACACACACAAAACAAAGGAGTTCCTCTATGGTGAACAAAGCTGTGTTGCAGGGGTGCAGGAAAGGTACTTGTAACTCCCTCTAAGTATAATTGCGTTCGTTAGCAATTTAAGAGACCAGAATAATTTCAATATGTACTTGTTTGTCTAATGCTAATCAGCTAATAAATTCAGTATGACTAGCACACCTACCTTACAATGGTAAACATAATCTTCACACGCACTTAAGAGAAAGAAATTCCCAGTAACTAATCCAGTCTTCCTCCTCAGGTGCTCAGCACTGAGCCCCAAGACACATGGGAGGTTTTCATCTAAAACACGTTCATCAAGTGACACCTAACTCTCAAACAGGAGGCAAGGAAGAAGAAAACAGGCATAATTTTTCCTAGACTTGCTTCTATTGGAAGGCTGTATGACACTTGACTGCCTTGTCTGCCCCCGGCACATAAAATCCTACAGAATTACATAAAGTGCACAGCAAAGTCTTTTTCCCTACAAAAGAAAACAAGAATTAAAAGCAGTACACCCAGAAGCCACCCTATACTATAGCGACAGCAAGATGAAAACTTTTATCTGAGAGTGACTGGAGTGTTTTGAGACATGCTGCAAGGGATCTCCTCCTCAGCTGAGCTTGACAGATCCAGCAGACCAGATCACACTCCAGTGCCTGGGAAAGCTGTGAGGGGACCACCGGCCATGTGCGTCCTGCCCCAGCCCGGGGTCTTTGCCAGGCAGGCAGGCGTCTTCCCTACCACGATAAACAATGCCCCTAAAACCACTGGGATGCCCGGTCTGAAGGTGGCTCCACCTTCAAAACAAAGCTCATAGCACGGTTCTTTCAGCAAGGGGCAGTGGGATCTTTGAAAACTTGCCACTGTCGGACAGTGTCATGGGGGCGGCGGGGGGATTTCCCCCTCGTACCGAAACAAGGAGAGAACGCGTACAGCTGTGCTTTGGTGAAGGCGGCAGCCTCGGCCCCTTCTTTGTCTCTTTCCCATCGCAGGGGCCGCGGGGGCTCTGAGGGCAGCGGGGCCGAGGGGTTTGGGGGAGGCGGAGGCGCAGCGGCAGGAGGTGCAGGAGCCCGCCGGGAGTTCCACGGCGGGGACACCGCGGGGCCAGCCAGGGCCACCTCCACGTGAAAGGCGGCAGCTGCGGAGCCCGTGCCCGCTGCTTTCAGGCTGCTCCCTCCCGAGCGCACTCGGAAAGTTTTGCGAGCCTCCGCTCCTCCGCGGATAAAAGGATTTGCCTGCGCTTCAGCGAGACGCCTGGACCATCCCCCGTCGCAGTTTTTAATCCGCGCTACTGACGGGGTCGCGGCGGAGCCTGCCGGCAGCAGGGCAGGGCAGAGCCGGGCCGAGCCCCGCCGCCCGGCACCCGGGCCGGACAAAAGCCCGCCGGGCACCCAACCCTCGGCCGGCCCCTGCGCCCTGGCACCGCTCGCAACTTTCCACGCGGAAAGAAAACACCGAACGCTGAAGGAGCACAAGACACTGCTCTCGACAGGGAAGTTCTCACAGAAAGAGGTTCTGGGAGAAAGTGCACCTGAGCGGGCAGAAGGGCTGCGGGGGGAGCAGGCGGGAGAACAAACACAGCGAGATGAGATTAAAAATCCAGCTCGCAGCATGGAACCCGCAGCAGCTTCCCCGGGAGGCGGCCCCGGAGCAGTGCCCTTACCTGGGGAGAGCCGGGGCTTCGCCGCGCGTCCCGGCCGCTGCCCGCTCCCGCATCGCTATGGCAGCGGCCCCGGCGGGGCGGGGCGGGGCGGGACGCACCCCCGGCGGCTCCGGCCGCCCCCGCCCGCCGCGGCCGCTCCGCCCGCCCCAGGGACCCCGCAGGGCTCCGGCGCTGCCGCTCGCTGGAAGGAGCCCGCCTGCCTTCCCCCCGCCGGAGCGAAAAAGCGGCCGCGCAGGGATGGTCACGTTTAGGACCTTAAAAGTTCCTCGATGGTGCCCCGCCCCGCCTCTCCCTCCCTAGGTCCGTGTGCCCTGCTCACGAGTGCAGTTTGAACGGCCCATTGACCAAACTCGCGCTTGGTTCCCAGGCTGCCTTTCTGTCCAAACCCTGGACAGCTTTTTGGCTTGCTGTTTTTCCTCAGACTTAACAGCAAGAACAACATTTTATGCACAATCTGAACAGAGTTCATATACTACAAAGGCAATTTTGTGAGACAGTGTCTTAAAGCCCTGTGTCACGAGTCCTGGCAAAGACCTGTACAAACTGGTAGTCCTTGCTCAGAAAGCTTATTGTCCAAAAATATTTCTACACTTGGACTGGAACTGTAGATATAATTTCAACAGTTTTATTGTAGCTCAGTAAGATACAAAGAGAAATCGCGGCAAGACAGACTGCATGGCAGAGCAGATGCCCTAAAGAACTACCGAGGGCCATCAGCCGCACTGCCTCTCCTCCGAGACTGCTGTGACTGCACATGCAGTGTAATTACTTCTCTGGAGAGCAGTACAGACGCACTCTCAAAGGCAAAGTGTAGTTAGGGGATGAGGCAAACAAATGGGCTTAAGGGATGCAGGTCAAATGAGGTAGCAAATAACTGGGAGTGACCACAGAACTCCCCAGTAGTCAGCAGCAGCAGGCACAGCCTGCCACCAGCCCTGCTCTTCCAGCCACAGCTTTCTGCTACACCCCATGGATGGAGTGAGTTTGGAATAATGACTTAAATGAGGGGGCAAAGTGGTTGCTTTACAGTGCTGGGCATGGGAAGCAAAGGAGAAAGAAATGCAGACTAAGACTGGAAATGCTGACATGGTGTGGAGAGGGTCCATATGGACCACGGCTGGTTATCCGTATTAGCCTGGGGAAGTTCTCGTGTCAGTGATATCTGCTTCAGACCTTGGGAAAGGGACGTTTCTGAAGGGGAACTCAGTGAAGTTGATTAAATGGGCATGAGAAGGACCTTAGTGGCAACATTACGAGGAAAATTTCATTTACATAAGACAAGACGTGTGTCAGAAGTTAAGTGAAAAGCCACTTTCAACTGGTCTTATAAACTTATCTCACAGCCTCCCTGGTATGTATAAGGGTTTGTTCTGGTCACTTAAAAACTCCTAACAGCATTATTCAACCCTGAGTTTCAATGGATATGTGTTCCTATGTTCCTTTAAGTTCCTTTCCAGAAATACCCTAGGTATATGCATCACACTCCTTTCGAGTATACATTTTAATCCACAACCTGTGCCTGCAAAGGGAACTTTCAATTCCTCAGGTGTCCTCTATCAACCAGCAGGACAAAAAGACAAAGCAAAGCAAACTGTTCAGCTGAATCAAGCCACTAATTTGGGTTTTTTTTCTTTTTCCAGCCAACAGTATTTCTGAAACTTAAAAAATCCTGTTAACTGAGACCTGAAACCATCTTTTAAATGTGTTTGAAGTTCATCAACAGATTAAACAGGCTTGAAGAGCTAGAAATTATCAAATAAGGTATTGACAGATAAACAAAGTGCTCACAAATTTCGTTAGAAAACCACAATACAACTCACTTTAGATAATAAGGTAAGAATTTATATAGCATGTTGTATTTTTTAAATGTCACTACATTTAGGGAAGAAAATACCTAGAAAATCACAATTACAGATATAACAGCATCTAGTCAATAAGACATTTATCAAATTCCTAAAAGTAAATAGTTTTACTCTTTCAAACTTGTTCATAGCTTTTCTGCTGGTAGTGCAGTTAAATCCTCTTCTAAATCTTGCAGGTTCAATGATACAGTCAGCCCTTCCACCTCTGCATACTATTCAGAGAAGCTCAGATGCTGTGCACTAAGGAGTGTGTATGAGAACAGGATTGACTTCCTGTACTGGAAATCAATAATTAATAAAATCTTTTCTTAATCTGAAATCTCTATTTTTTTTTTTTTTAATTTTTTTTTTAAGGCTGATTAATGCATTTAGTATTCAGGTGCCATCACAGCAAGGTCTAGTAAAATGATGCAAAACAGAATTTATCAACAGAATTGCCGTGAGAAAAAAGGCAAACCCCTTTTCCAACTATAAACCTAAACTCCTTTTAGTTTCATACATGCCGTAGTGTTTCCTCAAAGTTACAGATTAAAGTTTCAGGACATTAGTCCTTCTTATATTAAGATTTTTCTACAATCATAAAAAAGCAAAATGAGAGTACTATTACCATTTGCCATTGAGAATCCTTGCTAACGCAAACAAATTCACAGCACTTGCATGGGTATTTCTGGAAGACTGAGCTGTATACTCTGTTATTTACAGGCTAATGCTTTGCCTCCAGATGAAGAACAAAAGCTGCAGTGAGCAGAGGAGCACTGCCAGCAGAACATGTTATGGTTGACCAAGTACAGCAATTTATGAAGGAAGGAACTTCCACAATAAATTCCAGATTGGTATATGCGTGAGATTTCTAATAGTGATTTGACATCACACTTAGCACAACAAAAATGAAATGCTTGTTTTAGAAGCTCTAAGTCTGTTCTTTAAAAGAGGTTTAATGCACATGTGACAGGGAGTGAGAAGGATTATTCCAAGTGTAATACAGGTGGGAAAGGATTACAAAAAATGTGACATGGGAGAATGAACATAGAGTTTTAAAGATGAAGGAACAACCTTCCCCCAACTTTTAATTGGTAGTGATACATCTCTTAGATTTTTTCAGAATAGCAAAGGGCACATTTATGTAATGAAGTCACACACATAAATCTGAAAAGTCTAAATAAGAATGATTCTATCTGCTTAGATTAGAAATCTTCTCTTCCACACCCGCAACAGTTATTTCTTTCATGTTTCTTTTATAAATACTTTCTAAAAGTCTGCTTCAAAGTAGTGATTTTTTTTTAAAGGACTCTTTAGAGAGAGTACAAACAAAAAAAGCCAAAAGGAATAATTCAGTAAAACATAAAAGCACTTGTCCTACTTCCACAGCTACTGGGCAAGATGGCAACGGAAGTGACTCTCTAAGATACTCTAAATTAATGAATGACCACATTTAATTGTTAAGATGCAGGATTACTGAAAAAAGAGAGCCCTTTGCTTTAAATCACAGTGTGTTTTCCAGGCTGCAGTACATAGCTAAGGCTCCATTTATGCAATTTGCACCTTCCTTTTAGATCCCAGGCAAAGTCTCTTCTGCAAGCAATTAACCTCCAAGGAATCTTTACACACTGACAAGTCCCACAGGGAGAGTTAAGCTGAGCCATATATCTACTGAAGTTAAATGCAACTCCCCCACCAACTTCACTGGGAGTAGGATCAAGATCTCAATTTTTTTAAGTTTAGAAATGAGAGAAGAATAGTATGTTTGTGTATGCACGCTCGAACTAACATAGACAGCTAATTATTTTCATCTGGGTTTTTTTTAATATCAATTGTGTGAAATTAGTGTAGAATTTTTCCATTTTTGTACATCTGCAAGCATATTAATTATAATAAATTGAAACTGATTTTCCAAAACCAAGACCTTTGTCATCTTGGCACTGAAAAAGTCCAAGATGACAAAATGAACCACATTGCTAAGAAAAACTCGAAAGGACAGCCTGAGTTAAATTGCTGCACAAACTTCCTGATTTGACCAGTGAAAGTCCCTATTGCCCACATGCAGGAGGCTGGTGTGCAGCTTCCTAAAGGCCCTTCCTCTTGCATTTGCTTTGCTGCTGATAAAAGCAATTACTGACCCAAGTGAGAAAAGTTTATCACAGTTTGGTGTAAATCACAATACACAACAAACTGTTTTCCTCTCTAATCTTCTTTTAAATGTGCTTTGCTGAGGCTGAGCTTGCTCAGCTCTCTCAAACACAGGGACCTAATTTAGGGAGAACACAATAGCCCAGTGGAGTGACGCCATCAATGAAAAATGACCCTTGTGTACCAGGTTACCATTATCCCATCTCCCAGTTGCTCTTACTCACCCACCTAAACCACTACAGCTGCATGAACTTAATGGTGGCTTCAGCCTTTCAGGCTGCTCGAATGCTATTTATAACCCCACGGGGTCTGACTGCGATGCTATTCTTCCTCCCCATCCTCAAGAGGCATTATTCAGACAGCATGACATGGAGAGATGGCTGGTACTACAGAAGAGCAGTTTCCAATAAACAGATCATTGTATTTTAACATAAAGAAGACTTCCCGTTACCAATTAGGAAGGCTGAATTCCACCTTTATTTTGTGTCTCACAAAGTATAAGAAGTAGGAAGAGAAAGGACTGTGGAGGTGAAAAGTTGACAGAAATAGGAAGGAAAAGAGATTAGTCAGGAATTTCTTTCTATTCTTTTTCCCCCACACTATGTATTTTTTCATTTTCTTCTTATCTTGAAAAGATCTGTTAGATGGATGTACATTAAAGTGATATGGACTAGTGGGGAAGAAAGGGCAGGATTCCAGAGTTGGAGTTGTCCCACTCTGCAGCCTTTTGCTTTCTCTTCCTGCTCTGCTTTAGCTGCCATCCTTTCCTATGTCACACTCACTGCAGAGTCTGATGGCCCTACAGCCATTCTGTATTTATATTCCTTGCTCGAAATAATAGCATGTAAAGTGACTATTAGGAGCTCTTTATCATCCTTCTTCCCCACCCACTTAATTACCCTGCAATCCCCTCTTCTCTATTTAAAGTTCTTCCAAAATTACCTGAGGATATGAAGGCACCTTGTTATGCAACAAGGAGGGAAAAAAAAAAAAAGAAAAAAGAAAATTTTAAAATTATGGAAAAATAAACACATAGGGAAAGGGTCTTGAGGAGTCTGAATGACTCAGACCAGGGGCTGGAGTGAGGGAGGAGCATTTTTGTGTGTGAGCCGTACGTGGGTTTGATTTTGGAGCAATGATGGTTCTCCCTGGGCTCAGAGAGGAATCACAAGCAGCACTCCGTGCTCACTTAAATCATTGAGCTGTGCTGAAGGGAGGACAGATAATAGCAACACTGCAGAGGCACAGTGTCCATCGGATACTAGAAAAGTGAAGCAGGTAGTGGAATGTGTTAGGAATGATGCCTCATCAGTAGAAATTGTGCAAAGATACTAAGATCATCTTGTTTGTGATGCTTATTATAACAAACTAACTGCTCAGCAGAATACTTGGCCAGCGAGACACTACAGAAATACAGTGTGGCTGCCGACTTCGGGTACCTTCGTGCTAGCCAGAGCAAAAATCCCTGAACAATTACAGCTTCTGATACACTCACTTCAGTAAGATTAAGTAAAAGACAAACAGGTTGCGCTTGGTTGGAAGAATTGGGTATCCTGTTGTTAGGAGGTTCCTAGGTGGTGTTCATGGCCTTCAAGAACCACGCAGTTGCTCGGGGTTTATTTCTCAATTAGTACCAATACTTTTCTTTCTTTGGTACAGTCTGAAGTAAATTGACATTCATGGCCGTATTTCTTGTGCCAGATGATTGAATTACCATCTCCACCATGTTTCTCTTTCAGACAAAAAAAAAATTGTCTTGCTAATTCTACCTTTAGTTTGTCAATTTCTACTTTTTGGTTGCATTTATCAAGAATGCCTTGGATCATAAAAGATGGGAAAGAATAATCTGAGCAAAGCAGGTGACAACAAAGGGCTACAACATTTATGTACTAGGTCTTTTAAATAACATTTGTTATCTGAATTAGCCTGCCAGAAAACTTCAAAGCCATTATAAACTTCCATCTAATAGTCATCATTCTGTATTTCTGCTCTTGTAGTAACTAATTATGTCTTCATTATTAATACTAGACTCAAAAATATTTTTTAAAGCATGGATGATCACAATAAGCAAACTGTCTATTTATTTTGTCCAGAAAAGAAAGTAACTAATTTTAAAGATGCAGAAAACACACAATGCCACTCAGTTGAAAATTTGTCTGGACAGGGAATCAGATACAAATTTATGAATTTTGGACTAGCTTACTTGTTCTGTTTTAAAGAAACCCATACATATTAAATCAGAACTTTTATCTGCAGTATACCCAAGGAAATATCTTGCAGTCTCATGCTTTTTGAAATATTTCAATTGTTTCTAGGAATCAATACAAATAACACATTTTTACTACCCCTGTAACATATGGCAGCTGCACAAGTTAGTCACATTTTAATGGGAAATTAGATTATTTTTAAGACCAGAACACTGTAAATGCAACTGTCTTCCTATGAGAACAGCAAGGAAGAAATTCTAGCTTTAGTAGCCTGAGATGGAGTTAGTTATGTGTATCTGTGGTACCAAATCACATAACTGCCTGAAGTGGGGGAACTGGAAACAGTGCTCCAAGAGACTTTTGTGGCAAATGGCTCTGACACCCATATTCCTATAACTAGTGGTACAACAACTCTGTATTCTTCTACCACCAAAAGTAATGGTAAATTATCTGCAAAAAAGGAAACACCTTCTTCAGGCAGGAGAGATGTCTTTATGACATCTTCCTTGGGGCTGGAGAAGACAGATTCTGGGTTTTGTTTCTCTCTGACCTTGGCAGCTCAGCATACTTTTCTCAGCTTAAGTGCCATATGTGTAATATATGTGATGATAGGAGTAGTGCCTTATAACCTATGGGTCTGCAAGCACCAATCCATCAATGCTTCTCTGGCACTTTGATGCTTACAGTGATGATAGCTATAAAAAGTGTACACATAGGGAAAATAATCCATTATCTACCCATGCAGAGGGCAAACCCTAAATTCCATTTCTTGAAAGGAGTTCAGATTCAAGTGCCTGTTTCAAGATTCAATTGATGATTTTGATGATGGTCCATTAATCTTCTAAACTGGAGTTTGCAGATTTGGCTAATAATTTATGTCTTGTAAGAGCAAAGGATAGCTCTGAACCTGAAGGATTACACATAGCCTTACTAAAAAAGTTAAATTATGTTGGTGAGCTGTCTTTGCTTTCATGCCTGTCAGTGACACTGTCCTTTTTAAAAAGATCTTACACTTCAGGTTCAGAAAATCAATTACTAGCCATTTCCTCAACATGCTGGGGTACATAATTAAACTGCTAAGCTGGAGATACGAGCCATGTTTCCAGTTCCAGTATGAAAGGGAGGCAGTCTGCACAAATTCTGTCCTAGGGTTTGTCTTTTATCTAAACAGTACTGAATACCTGAGGCTGATCTCTTCCCACCTCTTGCCTTTCATTACATAATTCAGCAAACTCCGTTTCTATGCTAGGACAGGAATGGCTGCCTTTTTGTCTTGTTACCACACGCTGCCCCAGAGATGCAGTTGCTCCCCATAGATCACTTGATCCTGTTCACATCATCTCCTTTGGTCTACCTGGTCTCTAAGAATTACGGTAGAATTGGTGTCCCCTGCCAATCTAAGAGCAGGCTACCACCTAAAGGGAGAGATGCTGAGCATGCCCTCTGCTTTTTCCCACCAGGCTGTGAGCTGAAGCAGCTCCCCTGGCTGCACCCGAGCTGTTGCTTGGCAGGACATGGAAGTAAGCATCCAAGGGCAGGGGGGGAAGTGCAGGAATGAGAGTGGAAATGCTTTCCACAAGCAACAGGACTCCTGAAATGGATCCAAACTTGAAATTTCTCTCAGGAGCTGCTCAAGAGTGCTGTGAATTGGAAAGGGCTGGGGAAACATTGCCCTCAGCAATTCCCCATGTGCTGTGTTTCTGCCACAGGGTGCCACAGTGTGTGGGTGGGAGGTGGGTGTGTGAGTGATGGTGCTGGGGGGTGCCTGTAGCAGATTCACATAAGAGACACAAATAATCACCAAACTCTGTGGCAACATCACAAACTGGAAATATTTTTAACTGTGTTCTCTGGAAAACCAGGATACTTTCAGAATACTTTCTCCAGAAAATAGTTAATTTTTTGTCAGACTCAGAGATTACAATCAATCATTAAGGTAAAAAGAGATTTTAATCTGCTTTGCATTCAATCTCTGATTCAGTTTCAACTCCAGCCTCACCACAAAATAGTACAAATATAATCACAATGCACAGCAATCAGGATTGCTGTGTATCTCAAAACAACCATTTTAAAATAGCTCAGTAAAGATGCCGCCTAACTCTTTTTTGATGCAGCAAAAATCTTGGCAGGCCAGTCTATACCCGAGTAGTTTATTCAGTCTCATTGGTAGGATGAACACTGCATAGAGGCTAACATTTAGCATTGTGCTGGAATCAGTTGGTTTAAAGCCTGTTTTCACCAGTCTCTGCAGCAGCAGGGAACAGGGCCTCCCTGTCTGTGCCTGCAGCCAAACCATATGCAGCATATGTTCAGCTGAGGCACTGCTGACACCCCCTGTCAGCATCTGGTAATTTTCCTAGCAGCGACAAGGCTTACATGAAAGTTTTAACTCTGAAGCTCCTGAAGAGCCACAGACAGGACATTCCAGAATAATAGTTTTAACTGAAGGGACAGAGGTGCACCTTTGTAACCAGCAAATTTCAGCAGGCTGCAGTATCATCTTTATACTTCACTGTACCAGGCCAGGAGAAGATGCTTCATTTGTGAGAAATCCTGCTATTGCTCAGCTCATAAGCAGCTCCTGTTCAGTGTTCAACCCTCAGAGTCATAGCTACTGCTGCCTGATAAACACTGGAATAACTGCTCTATGTCATCCTGCTCTATGCACAATATTCTGTCTTGACTTTCCAACACTTAATCAAAATACGTCATACAAATAAACACTTGGAAATTATTCAAAATTGACTATTACATCTTTCATTGTTCTAAAGGCTATGAAACTCTTCCTCAGGTTTATGGTAAGACACCATGACTTCTACTAAATCATTCAGCATCCCAGTGAAGCATATTCTCTTTTCTCTCTTCCAAGTCTTGCTTCTCTCATTGCCTAGAGTACCAAAGCTACACCACTGTTACTAGTAGAAACCAACAAGCAATTTTTAGCCAAATCCCATTTTACTGGAACCTCTAAGCTTTTGAGAGCTTATTAGTTCAGATTTAACCTAGTATTAAATGAGAGACAGTGAAATCCGGGCTTTATAGCAAGTATTAAACAGCTTTGCTAACACATAGTAATGAAAAGCAATTAGCATACAACCAAGTCCAGGCTCATTTCCCTTCAACCAGGAACTGTTTTCCCAGGGAGGATATTGAGTACTTGTGACCACTTTCTGCTGCAGTATTCTTACATGGAATCATGTGGTGCTTTCATCCTATGCTGAGAGTTTTGGAAAATAATTCACTGGCATCAGCAACCCACTTTTGTTCCCATAAACTTCTACCTATTTCCTGACTTCCCTTAATGGGTAAACAACTCTTAAGTTGTTAGCTTAGCTAATTATGCTTAAAGTTACAGAGAAACCTCTCTAATTTACCAAAGACTCCTAAAAGCTCCGTTTTGTTTTGGTTTTTGCTTATTCCCCAGAAAAGCACGGCAGCCAACTTGACGGCCATTACTGCAACAAAACTGGCAATCAGCAAGTCACTTAATCCTCAGTTTACTTACATACTGATTTCATACCACAAGGTCAGTTAGAGTCCATTGCTAGAGCTGTGATCTTGCAAACGTTGTAAGTAGGTGATTCTCTGCTGTTGCAGGCTTAAAGTCACACTGATCCCAAGAGATAATCGACAATAAATGTGTGTGCACCTGATAGTCAGAGTGGGGTAGTAAGGGCAAAGGCCAACAGTGTGATTATTTTCAAAAGATACGTTTATTAACACACAGGTGTATTTGAAATAAAGTGAGACTGCTCCAACGGTTTCTAGAGCAGAACTGTGCCTTGGGCTTTTGCCAGCTTTAAGTATAAGTCTGAAAGCAAAATTCAGCTTTCATTTTTAGTTCTGAATTACCACTGTTTGCAGGTGATACCACAAGCAAAATCAAAGAGTATCTCCTTCCCTGCCTAGCAGGAAAGGTAGGAGCTGACATTTTAGAAGCAATTTTCCTTGTTTGTAGATGGAATTAAACCACATTACTTAAAGTTTTCAGGTCCTGTATTTTTCCTTGCAAACAGTGGAAGATTATGGTTTTCATCTGCATACAAAACAGTGAGAACAGCTTTTTAGAAACCGTATGTTACAACACTTTTTCAACGCCAAATAAATTACAACACAGACCAATGGTACCATCTTCTCCTGAAAAAACTTTCATAGAAAGAGTAATAATTAATACTGAGGTTTGCACAGGCTACACCATAATATGATCACATTAAGATACATTTGGTCACTCCTTATTTCTCCTGGCTTCCCAAAATGTAAGCAACAGATCAGCTTAGTACCCTCCAGCAGTCTGCCTTTCAAAATTGCTGAGTGATGGTGGAGGACAGCGCTCCAGCCCAATGCCATCAGTGATGACACAGTGGTGCACACAGCCACCAGTGGCTCAGCTCTATGGCTGGATGGGCTTCTGCCCAAGGAAGGTGGGTCCAGGAAGCTGGGGTAATGCCAGGGAATTTGCCCCCCAAATGCCACTGCCGGTGGGATCCCCTTGAAGTCACAGAGTACAAGCAGCCGGTTGAACGGTGTATGAGCTGTGCAGTGAATAATGCCCAAATGGCTTTGCTAGATGAACTGCACAGATTATCTGAAAACCTTATACACATTAACAGAGGGACAAACCACACTGCAGCCAACACACAAAACTTTAGATACTTTGATATTAGTCTCAGTCGCAGTTTTGCACTTAACTGGAAAAACTCGTAAAACCATAATTATAAATGTAATTAATTACCATCATATATACCGAAATGGTCATGTCTTCCAGCAGCCACTAACTACAAGGTCTGCTCTTCTGGATAATATTTAATCTGAATGTATGAAAATTCAGTGCACAAAATATTGTCCAGTTACAGTACAAACCTTGTTCCAGAAAACCTTCTCAGTTTTTGAAAGAGCCTGTTGTTGCCTGGATTCTGGGCTCAATTCTGCCGAGCCCCCTGTAAGCCCTTAAGCACCTCTGGGAGGAAAAGGGACTCAGCATGATCCGGACATGGTCAGTACCTTGTGGGATTGAGCCTCAGGTTAATGTATAACGAACGGCTGCACAGCAGTGTGTGAAATCAGCAAGTTAAACATACACTTGGAATAACTGTAACACAGAAGGAAGAATATTCACAGGACCATTTCATTAAAATCTTTGTCTTGAAGAGTCTCATATGCAGCATTCCTATATATTTACCAATCTAAAGGAAAGGTTTGGGAGTGTGCTGGTGAAAGTAAAATTAAGTAGTCAAGGCAGAAATAATCTAAAGTTGCAACCAAAGCCTTCTAGTTAAATATCGTGCAGACTGTGATCCGGTTATTATCAGCTGGAATCTACCCTGACAGCAAGGACAAAATGGATGACCCAGAATGGTACATGCTGAATACAAATCCAAAAGTGTGAAAGTGAAAATAACAAAGAACCTCAAACTTTTATCAGCCAGCTCTAGTACTCGCAGGTGTCAGGAGCAGACCCAAATGCCAAAAGCATACCTGGTGAGACTAAAGCAGATGAAAGAGGCAGAACCCAAAGGAACAATTATGTCTTTGACAGCTACAAAGTGGCACAGGAAGGCAACCGGGTGTGCAGCAGACACTGCTGGTGGGGAGAGCAGTTATCCCCGTGGCAGAACGGTGTGCAACACCAGATAGACGCCTGCCAGAAATGCGCCAGGGACACGTGCCTCCCTCCTTTTCCTGCCTGGTGTTCAGTGGGGGTGCAGCTACACTTCCCAGAGACTCACATGTATCCCAAGAGCCTGGCATCACATGCCACATATGGAGTGCCCCTGGCTTTATGCTCTCCAGTCAGAAGGACCTGTACAGCTCTCTCCTGTGTATCCCTGTATAGAAGACACAGTTCTGTGTTACAGAAGATCTGCTGGAATGTGATTCAATCTTTCCTTTTCCTCCACAGAAGATATAATCCACTTTCAATTGCATTTTTTTCTGAGTTAGAAGATGTGAAGAATAACTTCAATTGTGCATACAAGAGAACACTAATTCAAAGAGAAATTAATTCTGTCTTACAGTTTTCATAGTTATTCCATGAACAATCAAAATCAGACTCTTTAATGGAAATATCCTATTAATTTCTTAAAAGTGGAAATGCCAGCAAATTTCCTTAATAATAGGTTTACATATCCAAGATCATTTTCAAAACCTAATTAATAATTTATAATGAAGTATGAGGCTTCATATTATATCTCATGCAATAATATGAAACTCATACATTATGGAATTCCCTATAATTAGTCACATTCATTTTAGCTGAATGCTCTGCTGGGATCCCAATGCCAAGAAATTAACTGTATGAGAGGATAAAGACAGAATGACAGCGCTGCACTGTCTGATTTATGCTCAAGGCCTTCACTAAAAAAGAGGAAGCAAACTCTTTAGAGCTGTGCTCTTCTCATGCAAGACTGGGCTTTTAGAATTTTAAGCCTTCTGAGTCAGACACAAGGTCCACAAAAGTTAAGGGGACTTTCCTCTGCTTCTATAAATCTTTAAGTAAAGATTATAAAAAAGGCTAAGTCCAAGCAATTTTCTTGGTCTCAGGTCACTCACCAGGGTGCTCATCTAGAGTGTTGCCATGTAAATATTGATTTTGATTACTGTGCTGGGAGGGCAGAAAACAAAGAAAGTACTAAATATATATTTGTGGTTTGAAATTTTATGGGAAACTGAAATGCAAATAATACTACATTGCATAGATTGATCTCCAGTAAATCTGCAACTCACAGAATAGCAGGTTGAGTTGAGGTTGAAGACGCCTCTGGATACCATCCAGTCCGACCCCCCTCACAGAAGGGTGGAGGTTGGAAGACAACAGTGGAGGTCACCTGGTCTAACTCCCCTGCTCAAAGCAGGATCAGCTAGAGCAGGCAAGCAGAGCTGTGTCCTGTCAAGTTTTAAATAATATTTTGAAATCTACCAGGATGGAAATTCCGGAACATCTGTGGGCAGCCTGTTCCAGTATTTCAGCAATTTCAGAAATTTCCTGTATTTCAGTTTGTGCAGATTTTCTCTTGCCCTTTTACTGGACACCAGTGGGAGAGTTTGGCTCTGCTCTCATTATCCTCTTTACTGCTTCACTCCCATCAGGTATTTATGCACATTAATAAGATCGCCTTAATATCCTCTTCTCCAGGATGAATGATCCCAGCTGTCTCAGCCTCTCATGATCTGTCAGATGATTTAGTTGGTTAACAGATACTACACCTAGTTTTATATCCCCTGAGAGTGCACTGTCCCATCAAGAATGGAGATGTTAACCAGTACTGACCACAGCACTGGTGTCTGAGGTGCAGCAGTAGTGCCTGGCTTCCAGATGGACTTCATGCCATTGATCACATGTCTTAGAACCAGTGATTTGCCCAATTTTACCTCTCCTGACTATCCACTTGCCTAGTCCAGGCTTTATCAGTTTGCCTGAAAGCATAATATCAGAAACAATGTCAAAAATTTTGCTAAAATCCACTGCTCTCCCCTTGTCTTTGGCAATGGTAATTTTGTTGCTGAAGACTGTCAGCTTGATCAGGCGTGATTTCCCCTTTGCAAATCGATGTTGACCACTCCAAATCACTTTCTTGTCCTTCATATGTTTGGAAATGGCTTCCAGGAAGATTTGATCCATCTCCTTCCTGGGGACTGAGCTGAGGCTGATTAGCCTATACTTTCCCAGCTCCTCATTCCTATTCACCAAGACCACCCTGTAGCCCCCACAGACCAAACGGTGCCATATAAACCCACTACACTCTTGTATTCTACCATTAGGTGTTTAAATTATCAGGACCTCCTTGTTCACCCATGCGGGTCTCCTGCCATCCTTGCTTGATTTCCTGCTTGCTGGACTGGAGCATTCAAGAGGTGATTCTTGGAAGTCAACTACTCATCTTCACTCCAAGATGTTATACCACAGAAATCTTCCAAGGATATTCCTGAAGATGCCAAAGCCTCCTGTCTTGAGGACCATGGCTGTGATTCTATTTGTCCAGATTCCTCCTCTAAGAATCTTGTACTCCATCGCTGTGAGTCACTGCAGCCAAAGTTACTCCCAGCCTTCACATGCTCAGCCAGATATTTCTTGTTTGTAAGCTCAGAGAGGTCCAGCAGAGTGTGGTTTCTCATTGGCCCCTCAGTCACCAGGGTTAGGAACTTATCCTCAATGCACTCCAAAAACCTCCCTGATTGTCTGTTCCCTGCAGTGTTGTCTCTCTGGTGAATATGGGAATGGTTTAAGTTGCCCATGACAACCGGGATTTCCATCATGACATGGCTTAGCATCTGGTAATGTTCATGTGGCTGCAGAATTTCTGCCTTTGATTGCTCCTGGTTGGAAATCTGTTACATTTTCAGAGGACCATTCCCTCTCTGTAAACTACTATTGCATTTTACAACCACTACCAGCAGTTTCAGTCAAAGCAAAGAAGTCTTCAGAAGGCTTGGACACTAAACACACAGTAATATTTTCATACTGGTGACCTGAGTTTGGACATGTTAATACAACAACACATCTTTCCCATGCTGTATATGCACCACAAGTACAAGAGCTGACTTTCAGGGCCTTTCTTCCAGTATTTTTTGTTACCTCAAAGTTCAGTTGAAAAATGTGGAAACATGGAATACACAGTTCACCTGTCAACAGTTCATGCCAAATCTTCTACTATAGTCAGAACAGAAAAATAGCAACAAAATAAATTGAAAAAAGAAAGAAAAGAAGACGAAAGTAGGCATGTCTGCATGTTGCTGTATCCATTACGCTAAGGCTTCTCAGTCTTAACAGCCCCACACAATACAAAGCAGGCCCTGAAAGAAAGGCAATTCCCCCTGCAAATATTTAGGTTAACAACTGCAAAGTAATCCAGGCACAGCACTATTCATAAGACCAATTCATCACCAGGTCATACAAGGCAATTAGGCCTGGACACTAGATGCAGAGGGGAGCAGATTACCAACCACCAAGATGTTTTAAGTGATCCTGGTTTATTTTTAACAATATTTTAAAGCCTCTGAGAAGATTAATTCCTCAGCCCAAGCCTCAGCATTCTCTTGCTGCTGCCAAGGTAAAATGATGTACTAATTAAATTCTCAGCACACAAATATTCTTTGTAGGACTTAGGGGTGACACTGTTTTGGTGCTGCTAATGTCAGTGCACAAAAACCACCACTGTCCACCACCGTAAAAGTTTGATTTCTTTGCACCAGGATGAAAATGTTCCTACAATTTTCTCTCTTCCTCATTCTCTTTTTCATGCCTTCATGCAGAAAAGACACAATATATTAAATCCATAAAAGCAAAACCCGCTAATGTGTGTTCTTCAATCATGAGACCCTGTTTCATAGGGAAGATTGTAAAACCTTCAACAAATACATTATCTCTTTTGTATTAACAGGATAAATAAGACAGTTTCTTACACTGACGATAAAATGCAGCTGATAGAATAAAATACAATAAATGTATCTATTGTGAAACATAGCAAATAAGATGCCAACATTTAAAACTAAAAGAAAAAGGTGCACTGGAAATAAATAGTGAAATATCCAGGACAAAATCTTTAGCTATATTTCTGAGTTTGTTCTCAAGAGGAAATTGTTAGGAAGAACCTGCTGCATTAAATTGCACAAAAGGCCATCTCCAAGTGGCTTAAGGAGGAACAAGAAACAAGACAAACACCAGAAAAAATTCCCTTTATTTTACTTTCCCATCTTCTGGGAGTCTACAGTTTAGAGTCTTTCTAAATCACAGGCTGCATTCAGAATACATTGTAATCCTCTTGGGGCAGTTTTCCACAAATTTTTCTGCTTCTTCTCTGTTTGCATTAATTCTTTGGAGTCTATGTCCTCATATTTTACTGAATATCCCATAATTATTTCCCACAGTTAATTGGTACCCCAAGTGAAATATATTCTTTTGGTTTGATTTTAATCTCCTGCCTAGATGATGCCATGTCTATTTGAAAAGCTGTGCTGGAGAGTGCTGAGAGCTGGGTGCCTCTAGCCTCCCAAATATGGGTGCAGAAAGAGGTAAAGTAACAAACAGGAAGGAGGGTTTCCAGGAGAAAATGAGAAAAGGGAGCACAGCTGGCAAGTTAACATATAGGCAGATATGCAAGTTAGGTTTCTGGCCTATTGCCTAAATATTTAAATGGTGGTCATACTTGCTTCTTGTACCTTTAGGAAGGGATTCCTGGTTTTTAAAATCTCAGTGACTGTAATGCATAAATGATAAAGAATTAATTCCTTAAAAGTGTGATGTTCTCAATCTTTTGTTTTCTAGCTTGTCTACATGCGTCTCGTATTTTATGCTGGCATTCAGGTTTTAAAGTAACATATTTAACTCAGTTTTCTTACAAGTTGAAAAGCCAAAGCCTTATTGATGAATGCCACCAGTTCCCAAAATTCGTTTGCTCTCTCTCAGCAGCCAGCGCACCAGGAAGTATAAATTCCATGTTAACCTTTTCTCCAGTGTGTTCCACAAGTGTGTGACAGTGAGGCACTTAGCAAACTTGGCTATTTTCTTCCTGGATAGCTAAGCTGTTCCATCAGCAACATAAAAATATTTTAACAACAGCAACAAACCATGCAGTGTGCCAAGGAGCCACAGAGCCCTTGGTTCATTGTTGGGAGGTTACTTTTAATTACAAGGTCCTGATTAACACACTGGAACAAGGCAATAGCTTACTTCAAACAGTTCCAAATCACTGTACTTAAAAATGCTGACCCTTGTCATAAGCAAGGACAAGTGACGAAAACAAAAGGAAAACTGTTTTGGCTCTGAGTGATTCCAAGTTCCATGACAGAACTTTGCAGAAAGACAGTAATCTATAAAAGCCAGCTTTCAAACATTAATTTTGTAGTACCATGAACAGCCAAACTCTTCCCATCAGTAGCCAAAATCTCAAACTGATGGTATCATTCAGGAACTTATTTTTAAACAAGATTTCTGTACAGAATTTTCCTTTTTAAATTTTGCGTTGATTATTTCTAGTTGGTGCAACCTAGCATAACTTCCTCCACTTGCTCCTCCTCTTTATTATTATCATTATGATTATTACTATTATTATCGTTATCATTTAAATCCAGTTTATTTAGTCTGTTAACTGACTGAAGCATTTTACTCATACATTTTGCCCAGAGGCAGCATTATCTGTTTCTTAGAAAAAGCATTCTGGTTGTAATTCAGACTCTGCAATAATATTAATGCAGGGACAGATCCTGGCTTCATTTGAAGCTCTTAGCTGCAGTTCTTTCATATGGAAGTAAAACATGAAATTACCATAATTGGCACCTAGTTGAAAATACAAGAGAGTAAGAAAGTACACTCCTCATCATGGCAATGTTAAGCATGATAAAAATGAATCCAGAAGCTTTTGTAGAGAAGATTCCTTCCTTAGAAAGAACTGACAAAATGTGGGCTAAGCTGAGCAGCTTCTGCACTGCTGCCTCAAGAGGGTACCTGGGTGAGCTGCTGAACATCTGAACTTTGAACATTACAACAGACTCTGATTTTCTGCTGCCACACGTGCATGAAAGCCTCCTTTATTTTCCCATCCCAGGAAACGGAAGCCATATAAAAGAGGACACCTTCATAATATGTAAGCAGTGCCGGCAAGTTTAATGTAGAACCGTAGAATGCAAATAAAGTAGAAACCACTGGGATGATTAATTTGTGAAAATCTCTACTCCTTAATTTAATCAGAAAACAAATTATAAATCCGACCAAGATAAATGATCAATTACTTATTAAAGCTAACAGGGTGCAGCTGATAGGGCGCAGTAGATAAATCAAAGTCACTTTTAGCTAGAGCTCAATGGGCGAGTCCAGTACAGTGGTTTTGATGAATGAAAGACATGAGGTGGCTTTAAATAAGACAGCTGTTTCTTGCACTTCAAATTAACTCTTACTTGATGCTACCTGTGCAGTGGGAAGCTGACCTCCCAATAGTAGTGCTGGTAGCCAGTAAGCCCCGTATTGGAAAGCCAGTTTATAGCATGTTAAACTGCTCTCAAATTTGTTTACTGTAATTAATCAAACCCAGTGTGCTTTCAGAGACCATAAAGCATTTCCGTAACACAAAATAAAAATATGAAAAAAACCCCAGAAACGCCAAATATGGCATTCCGACTGTTTAACAAAAATGCCAGATGAGATCAGTGAGCCTTGCCTTGAAGCCCAGCAATGATCCCTCAGACTGCATCGCAACTGCAGCTCAGGCACTTTCCAGTGGACTCAGGTACAGAGGACAGATGTGACACAGAGACAAACATCTCAGACATAAGTGATACCGTCCAAGTGTTAATCTGTCTCACCTCCCCTTGCTCCGAGCCAACACACAGCTTGGAGGAAGTAGCAGGGATTGAACTTGCTCCCAGGACAAATGAGCTGCTGACACAGTAGAAACCAGCCTTTCTCTGGAGTTCTAGTGAGCTGAGTACCCCTCATGTCTCCTGCTGAACCTCAGCCTCAACAGGACTGTCAGACCAAGTGACTAATCAAACCAAGCTCTTCATTACAGTTGTCTCCATTTATGGTCAACCTACTTAAGATTTAAAATATTCTCAAAATATACACAAAATTTACTCAAATTCAAAACCAAAGGTTGCTATGGAACATGTGATGAGAGCAATACTGAGAAAATTGACTGTTCCAAGAGTTAAATGTCCTGAACAGAGATGTTAGAACAAAGATGGATTTTGAAAAATTTTTGGTGCCTTTCATTAGCAAGAGGCATAACATTCTTCTTCTCTTCCATTTTCCCTCCAGGAAGACTAAGAAGGGAAAGAGACAGAGGAATGTTAAATGATGCAATACCTCAGACATTAATTCTTTGTAATGATATAGGTGCTTTCTTCATTAACTGGGCACTCTCTGCCAACAGTATAAGTACACACAGATTTAGGAGGCTCTGCCTGTTCAACAGACTGGCTGCTGAAATTTGCACTGCACTTGGAGCTAGATTAAAATTGTGTGACAAGTAAGTCTTCTCATCACAATAATATGTATTACTATCTGTTGTCATGGCTTCAAGTAATGGCACTTCGAGTAGCAAAAGTAAGCCATGTTTTTTGTCCCTACTGAATGACCATTGCATTTGACTAATATGAGCTGGGGGGTTCAGATCCATAAACAATTTTCCTTCTGTTTAAAATAATCCAGCTAATATAAGTGAAAAAACTTTTCCAGAACTGCATACCTACACACAATGTTAATGCTTTGAGAACAACAGCAAAATCAAATTTTTAGAAGACCAAATGATACAAAGGACTGTCTCTCTTCCAGAACAGAACACTAACCAAAAGGAGACATTTCATGTGCATTAGCAAGGATGGTTAAATACAGACTGATAACCATATGACTACAGAACAGAAAATGTGATGCATGTATTTGAAAGGAGGAAATTCCCAGGTTTGCCTGGGAATTTCAGGGCTCAGTCAGGGAACCAGGAGGAGGAACAAGTTAGCAGCTCTTTGCCTCTGCAGGGACACAGGTTTGTTGTTCCCTGATCAACAATGAACCCTCTTCCCTGTCTTGAAGTTTAACAGGTCTATTCTGTATGGAGCTACAGACCAGGAATCAGTGACAAAACCCACAGTTATTGTAGAGTAACATGTTTTTATAGAGAAATAAACCTTGTAGAGATAATGAATCCTGCGTCACAGACAGTTTTACCTCCCTGCTTCTTTCTGATACAGACTGTTTCCTGCTGGGGGGAACTCAGTAGCTTTCAGTAATTTTTCCTCCATGGGCTTTTTCCTTCAGTAATACCTAGTCATTCACCACCACCAGATATCTCTTCTCTAGAGAAAGGCTTCTAATCTTCCTCTGAGAAGCTTCTCAGCCTGGTATTGTCATCTGAGATGAGATCCTCAAAGCTTAATTATTTCCTCTTTTTTTTTTTTTTTTTTTTTTTTTTTTTTTTTTTTTTTTTTTTCTCTCATGGATTCTTCTACGGAAGGTCAGTATGGCTCAGCTGGTGGCCCAAAGAATCAATTTGGCTTGCCTTTTTCCCCAAAATGCATAGGCAAAGGATACAAATACACCTGCAAAGTTCTTCCAGTCCCTGCCTCGCTCACCACAGAGACCTGCTCAAATGGGCACTTGTAAAGCCCTGAGATCAAAAGTCACACCTCTCCTCATGCACACAGGGTTTAACGTAGGAGCTATTTTAACTCTTCCAGGAAGGTCAAAGAGAAGGCTTACAACCAATATAACATAATACCCTTCACATTCTCATTACCTACCTACCACATCTGGTACAGGTGTTTTGTCATGAAGATCATATGTGTGTGTTTGTCCTTATGTGTATATAGTAAATCTTCAGAGCATTCTTAGATTAATACAGTGTACAACCATGCCATGAGCCAGGTTCACTTCTTGACTACATGTTTGTCTCAGCATTTTGCAATTCCATAATATCCTAGAGAAGAACAATTTAATGCGGGAAAAAAGTCTCATTTCTTTTAATAAGTGGTGCCAGCCACTAAATCTCTACATAGAGTGGTAAACCTGTCACAACTAGAAATAAAATACCTTAATCAGCAGATTCAAACTTGTGTGATTTTTCTTTTTGCTTCACTTTACTAATTAGTCAATTGTGCCAGATAATTTTCTTAAATCTAAAACAGACCAGGAAGCCTTAAAATAACGTCAATGGTCAGGCTGTACAATTTGAGTTACTAATTTTACACGGTGGCTAGTCTTTAAATATATGGGCTTATAAAACTAGAGCTCTCTCCATGAGCAAACGATCTGTGTGCTGCCCCAGAAGTGCAAAGTACACACTGATTTCCTTGAAAATGGAGTTGCTTGTGACAGTTGCAGAAAAGAGTCTTGAGCCTGCCCCTACCAAATCAATTCATTACACAACTGCCATTCAAAAGCTGTCCACGCTTCACAAAGCATATGAGGATTGCTGCTGCTGCTGCTCTGTACTGCCGCAGGAGTTCAGCCACAGCTGTAATTCTCATCTAGTTGGGAAGCTTGTTAAAATCCTCTAATTAAAACCCTCCATGGCCTCATTCAAGTCCCTCTCACAGCCCTTGACCTTTTCCCCTCAGCTGGGACACATACAGGTATGGCAGTCTGCTATATCACAGCAGGCAGGAAAAGCATTGCGGTGTCCAGCTCCTAGATTTTCCCATAAATACTTGTGTCTTTCACACTTACTATGGTGTTGAATAGACTACTATGACACTATGTCATGAAATGTAAAACTTCTGGATCACCTGTCTGCTGATCTGCTTTTACATTGCTATTATTTTGTTAAAAAAAAAAGGAGGAAGCTCTAATATTTGGAATTATTAATTGGGCAGGGAATAGATAAAAATACTGCATCTTCATTTGTTTATAATAACAAATTTTCAAGCATCACAAATATTTCTGATGCAGCAACATCAAATTATTCTTATTATCATAAATAATTTTCTTTTATCCCCTTCCCTTTAAGTATTGCATACAAAAAACATTCATGCAACTCATTAAGAGGCACCAACTTTTTTCTGAGTAACAGCCTCTGTTTATCAGAACTGTTTCATAAATTCTTGGAAATGAGTTGTGCTTATGTTTTTCTAGGACTCTGAAAACAGAATATGCAGAGAGAGTGGCATCAAGGACTGGCAAACACTCTGTTCCTTGTGTGTTGGAATCTAAAGGACAGTTAAATGTAGAAGACAAAAACTGCAGGAGAAACAGAGACTGAAACAGACACAGTAAATAGACCATGTTCTTTTCAAATCTCATGGGACAACATATTGGCATTCTATGAGAGGAGAAACAAAAACTTGTAATTAAATATGTGATTCTTTGGGAAGATTTATAGCCCCTCTGAGAACAGAAGACATGTAATGCTACTATCAGGAATGACATAGCAAATTGGAAGAAAGGCAACAAGTACCAATTAGCCACAACTTTGGCATATTTGATTGATATTCATTCAAGATTTGCTTGCTGATTGTACTAATAAACAAAAAGGAAAAAGCCTTTGGAAAGGATTTATAACGTCTACAAGGAAATCTTCATTTCCCTGAGAAGCGCATCTAATTGCTGGACCATGTCTTCAGGAATTATGCCCATCAGTTTGTTTCACCTAAGGGCATGAAAGAAGAGGGCAACGAAAAACTAACTTGGTTTTACATTCCCTTATGAGCCTTATCCGTTCAAACAGCACAATCTTCCATCCAGAAGTGTAGTCTGAGTAGAAAAGGAGGAATTAGCCCACTTGCCAAGGATTTCTAGATAGCCCACCAGAGGCTGCAGTGAGGCAATGAGACCCTCCAGCGTGCTGCTGCCACGTATGTGCACATACGTGATGTGGGTGGGGATGTGGGACAGAGCCCATCATGTTCACAAGACAAAATCCCTGTCCATAGCAGAAACACATGGCTCTCCTAGAGCTTCCCAGGATTCCCATATCTCCAACAAGGAAATTTAGTTCAGAGTGTGACAAGTGTCCGCACCACACAGTGCAGTCACAATTTTATGTCTACCACATCGTTCTCCTGGAGAAACTGGCTGTTCATGGCATGAACAGGTGCACTGTTTACTGGGGAAAATCTTGATGGCTGAGGCCAGAGTGTGGTGGTGGTGAATGTTCATCCATCTGGCAGATGGTCAACAGTGGTGTTTCTCTATTGGGGCTCCCTATTGGGGCCAGTGCTGTTTAATATCTTTATTGGCTATCTGGATGAAGGGGTGGTCGGGGTTTATCTTAGAAGGACTTTATATTAATTTCAGGCAGAACCAAAGAACTCGATCTTGGAGCTCTTATCTATGACATTAGCTGCGGTGAGGCAGAGTGGAAGCCCGCCAAGGTGAATGGGAATTCAGAGAGCTTTGGAGGAAATCCCTTAAGAGCAAAAGGCTGCAGGAGTGAGACTCAGAGCAGAGCACTGGCCATTACAGTAAAGTCAGCCAGGCTCACTCTACTACTAGGACAGTTGTAGTGACGTAACACACCAAGTGTACATCTTTGCTGGACTGCAGGCTTCCATGTGATGATTCAGGGGCTTGAACTGTTGGGGAAGGAAATGGCAGGAGGGACCGACTGCCCTGGCACACAGTATGGAGCAAGCACTGCATCTGGGGGGGAATGAAGGGAGGGTCCCACCCACTCCTTCCAATCCTCTTGCAAATCCCAACAAGGTGAGTTGAAGAGCTTTCAGTTGCTGCCATAATTCTACTAGTAAGTTTTCACATGTATTCAAACCACTACACAACACAAATTATTCTAATTTTAGGATTTAGCTTTATAACCATTTAGAAAACTTAAATTGTCTCTCAATCACATCTCAAAGCCCAAGATCAGGGGCCCGCAGCTGTCAAAAATCTTCAAGAGGAAACGTGGAGAGGGAGGGAAGAAAAGCAACCCTTCTCATGTTAAGCTCTGTACAGGCAGGGGAATCCCTGGGCACTTCTACAACCACTTGCAGGGAATAAATATACTCAGAGCTCTGCCTGAATCCTGCTCACTGTGCCTGGCAGCAAATCTGTAACCCCAGGCAGCTCTTTCTCCTTTACAGGACATCATTGTGGAACCTGTGGCATTCCTTAGGAAACTAGTTGTGACAAGTTGCTCTCAGGTAAGGCTTGGGGGAAACAACAGTCCCCAAAGTGGTGACAGAGCTGGAAGGAGGTGGCACAGGCTGGCCAATGCAAGCATGAAAGCAGCAGCAGCATCCAGGTAGGAGAGCAGGAGTGGACGAGGTTGGAAGAGATATGAGAGTGATGAGGAAAGACCATCACATCCTGAGCAGCTGAGGAGAGCAAGGGGTGGGGAGGAGAGGTCTGCAAAGATGACAGAGCAGCCTCCAAGTAATGACCTGGAGAGGCAAGAGAGAGCCATCAAAGACAAGCTGGGCCTCCCCAAATAATTCCTCTCTCTTGGCAGTGAAGGAAAGCTTAGGAAAATATGCAGATTAAACAAAGAAGTGAAGAGGTACAGTAACAAAGAGCTACAGTAATGTGAAAAGGCAGGTGGAAAAAAGAAAATTTCACTGAAACAAGTTATCACCTCTTTCTTTCTTTCTTTCTTTCTTTCTTTCTTTCTTTCTTTCTTTCTTTCTTTCTTTCTTTCTTTCTTTCTTTCTTTCTTTCTTTCTTTCTTTCTTTCTTTCTTTCTTTCTTTCTTTCTTTCTTTCTTTCTTTCTTTCTTTCTTTCTTTCTTTCTTTCTTTCTTTCTTTCTTTCTTTCTTTCTTTCTTTCTTTCTTTCTTTCTTTCTTTCTTTCTTTCTTTCTTTCTTTCTTTCTTTCTTATGGAAAAAACCAAAGCAGCCCCAGACACTTTCAGCTCACAGGACCAGCCAACACATATACAGCTCACCTGAGGTCTGTGGCCTTGGCAGCATTGTGTTTTGTTTTCACTGACATAAACCATTCATGAACCATTTCTCCAATGCATTAAGCATAAACAAGCTTTCCTTTTGCATGGATATTTCTTCCTGCCACTGTGATTTCATCTCCTAAACCAAATATTTTTGTGCATGGAACCACTGAAAGAAAACAAGTCTCAGGCTTCCCACTAATTAGTGCATTTCCCAGGAGTTCTCCTGCAGTGTTTGGAGCCGGGGTCCCCTGCCACACGTTTTATTTTGTGGAGTCTTTCCATTTTACGACTTTTGAAGCAACTGGTGGTGTTTATTGATCTTTCCACACAGCTGTTCTTTTCCTGCAGGAGCACTGAGATGGTTACTCTTTGGTCTGATACATGAGGCCCCATTTTCTGTTTCAGGGAGTTGAGGAGGCAGAAGCTTTTTAAGACTCTGAGTTTGTGGGTGTAAAGAAAGCAGAAAATGTTACACACTGGCTTCACTTTCACAGTAAAAAATGTGCTTGTGTGATGAATTTCAAAATCCCGTGAGCTTACTATCCCAAATGAGACTCTGTGATACATAAGGGTGGGGGTGGGGGAATTGCCAGAGATCTGTGCTGGAAAAGGAGGTATGAGCCATGGGCAGCTCTGCAAGACGGTGGAGCATCTGCACAAAACAACTCCAGCTACACAGGGGCGGCTTCCAGCACATCT
The DNA here is from genome assembly GCF_021018805.1 of Prinia subflava. NCBI lineage: Eukaryota > Metazoa > Chordata > Aves > Passeriformes > Cisticolidae > Prinia > Prinia subflava. Next base: position 36,585,929 of record NC_086249.1, read on the forward strand.
CCTCATGTCCCAAACAACACTTGAATCCCCCTCAGCAACATACACTATTCCTCAGCCATCCTAACTAATTTCTAATATTGAGAGATCAGACATGAACAGGAATGACCGCATGTACATACAAGACCTGATTCATGCAATAACAGAAAACACAAGCGCTCACGACCCCCAGATAACCCCAAACTGGGGACAGCTTCAGTCGAGCGTGGATTTACAGTTCAGGCTTTTGCGCGGGCCGCAGTCCCACAGCACCGCAGAGCCGCAGAGCTCCGCGGCTGCGGCAGAGGCTCTCCCGCGAGGGGAGCGCCCGGCGGCCCGCAGAGCCCCCGCTGCCGCCCGGGTGTCCCCAGAGCCATTCCCGGGACACGGCAGCTCCCAAGGGTGCTCCTGGCAGCCCGCGGAGCCCCCGCTGCCGCCCGGGTGTCCCCAGAGCCATTCCCGGAACACGGCAGCTCCCAAGGGTGCTCCTGGCAGCCCGCAGAGCCCCCGCTGCCGCCCGGGTGTCCCCAAAGCCACCCCTGGACACGGCAGCGGCGGTCACGCTCGGAGGACCGGGATGCTGGTGGGCGCTCGTAACTTGGCGAGGGAGCGGGGAAAGAGCACGAAAGGAAACTCGTGAGAGAAAATACCTGCCTTACCGCTCTGCCGACTCCTCAGAAAGCGCAGCGGACGCTTGCATGCGCAAAGCTTTCCCGAAAATCACATCAGGATCTCCGCTCAGCACGAAGAAAGCAGGGGCGCTCTGGTCCTCCCCGGACCGCCCCTGCGAGCAGCCGGCTTTCCCTCCGGGAGGATTCCCAGCCCTCCGAGCGCCCGCGGGTCCCCGAAGGCGCTGCCGCCCCGGAGCCTTTCCCTGCCTGCTCCGCTCGGGGGGAGGAACAGCTGGGAGGGTGGCAGCACAACACGCTCCATAAATTCTCCCCCAGTCTTCTGCAGACGTAAGTCCTTGAGAAAAATGCCTAAATCCCGTCGTTTGTTGACATAGTAACAACATTTTTTTGGCCCCCTCAGAAGCCCTCTGCATAAAACAATTCATTATGTGAAAGATTTATCTAGAGTGCAGCGGGCTGTTTTGGGTGGTTTTATTTGTCCAAGGAAGAAATAAAGAAACTGGACGTTTAAGCACTAAATTTCCCACCCAGACCAAGGGGATGCTTCACTACAGCAGATAATATTAAGGACTTCCACAAGTCTTTGAAGGAAATGTAATACCAAGTAAAAGGGGGGGGAAACCATTGTTCAGATAAACAGCCCATTTCTAATACCTAAGTGAAGTAAAATTTTAGGAAATTTTCAGGAGGTCACAAAATGTTTTGTATTTTCCCTCTAACTTATTCACATACATTTATCCGATTTCTCCAAAGATGCTTAAAACATTTGAAAAGTTCCCAACTAAATTTGTAAATCTACAGCAGATACTGTGAGAAAGAGCAGAGGGTCAGGAACAAGTAAAGCCTCTGGAAGACTTTGCTTTCTCAATTCTATGGAGATGAGCCCTATGGAGATGAGCTCTTTAGTCTCCGGGCAGTGGAGAGAAGAAAGATAAAAGAGAATTGTGCTGCAGGGATCACGTGGGGTTTAATGGGTTTTAATGCATCCCCTCATCCAAACTGCTGCCACCCTGCACAGACCTGCATGCAGATTTCTAGTCCTTTTACTGGTAATTTAGGCGATGGGAGCAGCCTAGCAGGCTTGTGCAAACCATGCTACCCTGCAGGGCTTTTTTGACCCCAGTTGCAAAAGGATGGGGGTGGGGGTAAAATAACAAAACCCGAACCTTGGTATTTCGAGGTGAAAAGAGTCTTACAAGAAACGTTTCAGTGTTTTAACTCAATGTTACCTTAAAAACTACCTGATCTACAAATATCTTTCTGGGCCTAATTGTGTACTATTTACTGCAGACAGCTTCCTTTTTGATCAGGGTTAAATTTGTGCTTAAGCTCAGAAGCAGCAGAGCACATAAAGAGTAAGCATAAATAAATCTAGCATAAATCTAGCATTTTCCTTCAGCCTTGAAATTCATTACAAGTGACCATAACCTTCCCCTCAACACCCAGGCAGCTTCATTTTCTTCACATCATGCTCATTCTCTTCTTCCCCCCTCCCCTCCAAAAGCAAAACAAAACAAACAAAACATAAACAAAACGAAACAAAAAATATCAGATAAATTCTTAATCCACATCTTATTACTGGGCTGTAGCAGAGAATCATTTCCTGAGCTGTCATTTAAATGAGAAAAGGGAAGAGAGAAAGAAAGGAGAAGCTTAAATGTGCATTCACAGCTTTGGAAGTCACACCCTTTGATGAAGTTTCATTACACTTTCTAAGGATAGATTCTGAAATACAGTCCCAGCATCAGTAGGTATTTCTCAAATTATCAACAGCTCATACTCTGTCCCCATACCAACTATATAGGTGCTGTTATAAATGTTTTATATGTTTAAGAAACTGGTAGGTGTTATGAAGCTTGTAAAGTTCTGGCACAAATACCATGCTGCTGTGTGTTTCACTGTGCATGTAAAGACAAAATATTTTCAGTAGACAAGGTTTGGTAAAGTTTTTAATATATTTCAAAGCACGTCTAAAAGGGTCGACCACTAGCCCTGTACTCTGGCTCCATGGATGATTCAGTGAAGCCCATGGAACTACTGGAAGTGTTTGTAGCTCTGGTGGCTCTAAGGTGGTGTGAGGGAGCTACACTTCTGGCCGGATCATGTTTGGATTTGCTGTCGAGCTCAGTTTGACACTGCAGCTGAGCAGCTGGTGACCATGAGCTGCAAGGCTCAAGGTGAGTGCCACCCTTATCTTCTCCTTGCATCCCTTGCCCCAGTTTGTGTCTGCCTTGCACTGCTGCTGTGCTGGGGCAATGGAGGCGGCCGTTTCAGCGGGCTGATCCAGTTGAAAACCAACGCACCCCAAAGCCATCATTTTCCATTTCATCAGCTTCTTAAGCTGACCTGGCTATAGCTGTACAACTGCTAGACGCAGTCCAGGCAGGTGGGTGGGCAGTGCAGTGGGATAATAGAACAGCAGCCCCCAGCTGCTCTAGGTTATTTGTATTATTAAATTCCCGTCTAAGCCTGTTTGTGCCCGTGCTCTCCCAGTCAAATGAGATAACACTCTTTCCTTGTCCTACAGATTATGAACCACTGGATACAGAAAATCAGAGTTTTTACAAACTCAAAAACTCAATTTCGAATAATATATCATCATCTAGCAAAACCCGATAAAATGTACAAGAAGTTAAGCTGATTTATTTCTGTTCATTGTGCATACCAAATGAATATGCCAATGTTAGCAAAATTATAAGTACAAAAGTCACTCTTCTTTTTGTAATTTGATCACAGATCCATGAAATAAGCTATTAAGTGGGGGTAAGGGTAGGGCGTGAAGTCATGTACATTCCATATTATTTTTCAATATCGTTTGTGCTAAGTCTAAGTTTAGATTTGTTTTTCTGAAAACTTTTTAACCAAAATGTGAAAATAACCTGCTTGCACTGCTTACTTAAAAATTATATTATAATCAGATTGTCTTACCATATATAGATAACTAAGAATTGTAGCAATTTGACAACATCATGCATATTATTTCTTCAGATAACAGAAAGTTGCACAAGCACACTTACAAGACCTGCTGTTGAAGATGAGCCTCTACCCTGATGAGATGGTAGAAGACTCCTACGGCTTTTAGTAGTGATGTTTTAGAAAGCAAAGTAGTGAATGAACTCAAGAAATGGGCTCTGGCCCAGAGCTGCAAACACAAAGCATTAGCAGCTGCTTAGTGCTGTGTTTGCAAATGCTTTGGTTCCTGTAGAAACACCTAATCCTTCCTGAATTTTGGCCAGCATTTATGGTTAAGTGCAGACAGTAAAAGGCTGTTCTCATTACCTCCTTCTTATCTGTATGGTCCGTTTTGTGTGACAATGGATTTTCGGCTAGAATTTTAAAGCTTAATTATTCTGGCCACGTATTCGGCATCTATTTACATTGTAATGTGTGCCTAGGACCTATTTGCTGGGGGATGCATGGTGGGGTGGGAAGTTTGGGTTCTGCCTTAGCCATAGGGATCACAACAATACAAGCAAAGCACAGGAACCCACAAAGCCCTTAATGCAAATCATAAACTTTCTATAGGCATTCTTGAGCTATCCTATAGAATGTGGTACTGATTTATGTCCAGCAATGGAAGTCTCAAATATCCTTTCAACAGTGTCTGGAGGGATTAGCAGATTGTCAGAGCGCTGGCTCAGAACTCTTTCCCATTTTAGGATTGACCTCCTAGGTGCTCCGACCATAAATAGAGTTTCACAGAGTCATTTCCTTGGGATCCTACTCAGTCCAGCAAGACACAGCCCACAAAAAGCCACAAAATACTGACGCAAACTGAAAAGGCAAAACCCAGAATCAAAGCACGCAGGAAACAAACAAGGTTTGTGGCCCACTCTTTAAAAAGCTAAAGCTGAAATTCCTGGTTTTTTAAGGGATGCCCCTTACTCAAAGCAGCCCCATGAACTGAGCTCATTCTGGGGCTGTTTCACTTGCTCAAGCTTTCTAAACTTCGTGCACGTACCGCTGTTCAGTGCGGTGTTCTGGTAAGTATCTCAACATTATCTTATTTTTGATCTTTATTGAATGTGGGCCCTAAATACCACAGTTGTGGATATTATCAGCTACAGCAAATAGACCATGACTGATGAGTTAGGCATCTTATATTCAAACGGGGATGCAAGTGCTCTGTATTTGCTGCCTACAGCTCTTGATGATGAAGCTGTGCCACTCACAGCAGCAGCTGGTGATGAAACATTTATCCTCTTTATGCTGGAGCTGGAGTTGGTCTGACTTCACCATTACCTGATCTATCCCACTCAAGGAGCAGAAGAATCTTCATTTACTCCTGTGGGATTATTTTGCTCTGTATTAACTCCTTTACCAGCTCACCACAGCTTCAGGTCTGGCACTTTTTGGCAGTAGTTATCTTTTAGCCTAGTTCAAATATACTGCCTGACTGTACCCTTAGGACATAGCTAGAGATGTTGTCCAGGCCACAGATTAACAGGGTTAAGAGGTTATTTCTTTATCCCTCTCACACTTCCATGAAGATTACTTCCTCCTCAGACCTGCCAACAAGGTGGCACCTTTTGTATCCCCTCAGTCTCAAAATGATCTGGAAAACAAAAATCTCCTGTGAAAATCCCTGAGGCTAATACAGCTCATTTTTGCAGAACTGTGCCAGGGAGTGACGAAATGAGCAATTATATCACTGCATCAGAGGGTAAGGTTTCACCAGGTGCATGCCTTTGTTAATGCCTTATCACCACTGAAACAGGGCACAGCCTCCTCTCTCCTTCTTGGCCAGTTGTCTTTGCCCCGACTCATGCCAACTCCACTGTTCCTCTGACAATTTGATGAACCAGTTCAGCTCACTTAACTGACAGAAAAAAGCTTCTTTTATTTCCCCTGGTTTTTATAACTTGTGAGATGAACGAGCTCACACAGGAGTGACAGAGAATTCAGGACATGCAGTCAGGAACCAGGACCGTGCTTGTGCTGGAGTGCCTTGTGATAGGTAAGAAGAGAAAGTAGGGCTCAGTGTACAATAACAACATAGGCCAGCTGCAGCCTCCTCTTAACAATAGCTGTTATTGCTATTTCCTAGATGAGCCTGAGATCTGTCCCAGCACATACTTTAAAGCTGTGGTGAGGATAGATAGATGGTTTGCACAACGCTGGAGACCTTTCATCTCCTCTCAGGGAAAAGCTCTTTCTTGACATAGACAGGAACAAGTCCCAGGAAAATGTTAGTTTCTTTAAGGCTGCTGTGCAGCTCTGTTGCCCTTCAGGGCCCTGGGAGCTTTGAATCACCAAGATGTCCATTCAGATGCTGCAACACTCGTACCTGGACACACTGCCAGAGGACAGTAAGAGAAAAGTCAGGAAACACAGTGGAAGATTAAATGCTCTCTTTCCATCGGGCCTTGTTACATTCATTTGAATTCCTGCCTTCTGATTTACCAAGTTACCTTGGTGATTCTTGACTGCTTTGATTGCAAGCCTACACCAGCTCCACTCCAGCCCAGGTACAGATGCTGACATCATCTTCCCCCTCCCTCTGGCACTTGCCTGCTAATGAAATACAATTGCACAGAGGAGGAAGGAAATTCAGGGAGTGTCAAATGCCAGCCTGAGTGCCAGCATACCATAGCAGGCTGGTGCAGTCACCCCTGGCTTTGCTTCAGAAGGATTTTGGGAATGTCATGTCTTTTTGGATTATATTTTGTAGCAAATACTTGTAGGGTGACATTCTGCCTCCCCCCCCTGCTGACTTTTGTGCTGTGCAGGTTGCTGTAGCTGGTCATGTTTCAAACAGTACTGAACACTTGTGGGAGTGATTTCAAATTACTTTATAAATGTCCTGCCTACAGGAAGACATGCCATTTTGAAGAGGTAGCTTGCCTTCTAAGAAGGAAAATCCTTTCAAAGGTCTCCCACCATTAGTGTTCAAATCTCTTGCTCAGCTGATGCAGCAAGTGGAGAGACCTGCATCTGCCTTGACTGACAGTTTTGGATTTCCTCTTCTAGCCATGAATCTTCTAGATGAGAAGTGCTCAGAGAGGCAGGACTTGGGAGGTGTATGCTTTCCCAAGCACAGCCTTCTTGTGACACAGCCTCAATCAATCAGTATTGGAACATTGTTTTTTAAATGGGTGATATATCTGCATGTAGCCTAAGCTGTGATACCAACTCCACCAGTAACCTCTGACCACTGAATGAAGTTAAAAATCTGGCTGCCACAGAAAGAATGCCTTTGCTATCCTCACCAATTTCCCTTTCCCCTCAATCCCTATTTCCACATTCCCCCCTCTCCCTATTTATTTGTTCTGACTTAATTCTCTGCCATTCTTGTGAGTTGAATTGGCTTATTCTGTTATTGGAGCAGTGCCAGAGCTGGCAACAAGGCAAGCAGCAAAGATACGTGATGAAGAGAAGTGAGAAAAGGAATAGGTGAAGAAGCTGGATTTCGCTCTTGCCCAAAATGCAGCCTAATCAAGAGCCAGAAGACAGGGCAGGGCACAAAGGGTCTAAAAGCTAGAGCTACAGTGAAGATAGCAAATCATGCTGTCCCTGTGTCTGCAGAGGATGCTGTAGTCTGAGGTGCTCCCAGAGAGCTGCTGTTTCCCCAGCCTGGTTATATACAGGTTCAAGCCAACCTGAGAGCAAAGAGCTGCGCAGCGTCCACTTCCATGAGCTCCAGCACTTTCCAGTCATGCTACATTGACTGTTCAAACAACCACAGGAGGAAAGGTGGTGTGTTGCTGTGGGAAGCATATCTGATTTGTCCATTTGAATCCCCTTAAATATGTCCTCTCTTCTACAATGCAAGTCTCACTCTTTGGCAAAGCACATGGATAAGTCTGGCTTCTCAGGCCCCTGGGAACACCAGTCAGGAGAGCAAACCCTCACAGAACCTGCAGCTCCCGTGGGCCTCAGCTGGTGGCTGCCGTCATGCTTCCCAGGACTTGCCACATGACCTGCCTTACTTGGGATTTCCCATTAGCTGGACTATCTCATACTGGAGGGCTGATTAACTCATCTTCTTGTCAGAGTGGTCCCATCCTAAAAGAATGACTGAGGTAAGTGACTCCCAAGCACAGAGAGTTGGCCCTTTCCCAGCTGCTATGTGGGAATATACCAAAAGCCTTTGAGGAGCCAGCTCAAAAGACCTTGTGGTATCTGTGCTGAGGTCCTGACAAGATGACTTCATATTTCCTGCCCCAGGGCTTTTTGAGCAATATGTATGTAAAAGCTGAAGCTGAGCATATTTTAGAACTCATCACTCCTGTATATAATCAGTACCTTATTAGATTTCCAGCAATGCAAAGGGACTAATTTGGAAGCTACCTGGAAGCAGCTTTTTCTTTTATGTTCGCCAGTGTTTTTCCATGTTGCTCCATGTAACTAAATTAAGTGTTCTGATAACAGTGCTAAGAGCAGTGGAAAAGCCAACAGATTAAATAAACTTGGCCACCTGTCATATTTTACATGCCATCTCTTGCTCACAGCCTATGGATTTAAGTGCCTGGCAGCTGAAGCAATGGCACAGAGTGGAGAGTTCTTGGAATTCACTCTTCCTTGCTTCATCTGAATCTGAATTTGTTGACCTTTACTCTTATCTTTTCACCAAGGCAAGAAACACAGAGCTTTTTGCACAGCTGATCTCCAGCCCAGATGGTTGAGAGCCTATGGGGACCAAAGGAAAAAACTACCCTGAGAAATCTTTGAACCTCAGGACTGCAGGAAGACTTCAGTACAACAGCAGGGTACTGCCACCATCCAATCCAGCCACTACACTGCCAGGATGACAAGAAAATTGAGAGAATTTGGGGGTGTTTAGGTGGTGTGGTTTTTTTGCTTTGGTTTGGTTTTTTGTGGGGTTCTTTTTGTTTTTTGGGGTTTTTTTGGCTTTGTGTTTTTGTTTGGGTTTTTTGTTTGTTTGGTTTTTTTGGTTTGGGTTTTTTAGATTTTTTGTTTTGTTTTTGTGGGGGTTTTTAGTTGGTTGGTTTTTGGGTTTCTTTGTGATTTTTTTTTTAATTTTTTTTTATTGCCAGGACAATATTATTCTGAACATATCTTGTTTAGTGATGGATATTATAGAGTTAAAGCCATGTTTTCTTTTCCAGCCTTGGCTGTCAGTTGGAGGTGAGAGGTTGGCTTCCCAAGTTGCCTGCTCCTGGAACCTGGTAAAGCAAGGCAACCTCTGTGACCAGATAGCCCAGAATAGGGCCACAACTCATCTGCTGGCACTTGAGGGTGGGAACAGGTATGGGGAACGAAGTGGTTCCTTGTTCAGAACAGAAATGTTTACTCTGACATGGGTGACACACTGTTAGTGTTGTATTTACCATTTGTACCTGTACTGACATCCCACAGTGTGAGTGTCCTCAGCAAGTCCAAAATCAAATTAAATCAACCGTGTTACTTAGAAGACATTTACTCCTACCTGGAGGTACTTGATTACTTTGTTGAGGAGTGCTGTGGAAATGTTAGTCTATTAAGGAAGGTGAAGCAGAACCACTTACAGATGGTAAAAGTTTAGTAGAGGGCTTGACCCCTGCAGAGTTTGGTAACATCACCAGTGTGAAGACACTGTTGCTGTCCCTCTGGTCCTCTGGAAATTCACCTTCTGTAGCTCCTTAAGGTCGGCAAAGCCACTGTGATCTGTGGAGCACATCCCATCAGGGTTTTATCTGCTGCCCCTCTGTGAGTGGCTGACACTGCCTGCTTATCCCTGCTCACAAACACGGCTCAGCCTAGCCTTCACAAAGCTCACTCCAGACTTTTGCTGGAATAGTTCTCTGAGCTGCAGGGGCCCCAGTGACATTTGCACCCTGTTTTGCTAAGTAGCAGTCGTGGCTCCTACAGTTGCTAGACTGGGCCACAAATTTAGTTGTCAGTGGGTCAAATACAGTGGCTGTTGGATCATAATCGCACTGGTGCTACCACCAGCAGCCAATTGTCACCTGACACAAGACTTCAGCCTCCTACAAACATGATTTTCTCTATTTGTAGAAGGGCAGAGGGCTCAGCATGTACTTTTTGCAAAGTCACAGGAAGCTACACAGTAAACAGTGGTTTTATAGAGAGGCATGTTACTGTCAGAGGGAGAAACAGCATCTTTTTCTTGAAAGAAATTTTTTTAAACCCTAAACTTAGTGCCATTTACTTTGGCTTTCTTGGCACATCCTGGGGTGTTTACCAATGGGAACAAGAATTTACACTGTTCAGATGCCTCAGAGAAGTGACTGCACTAATCAAACCACCCAAAGTGTGATTACAGCAGTGGCTTCCCCAGACACTTGCATTTTGGTCTTCAGTAAACAAATAGCCATCCAAGTAGGAGAAGGATGACTCAGATAAAATCACACAGATTTGTTATATATAGCAAACATTAAATATGCTTAAGATTCCTCTGATACTTTAAACTGGATAGTTTAAATTATCACCCTCTGAAACTCCATAGGTTCTAATTTAACAACTACAATAAAGTTAATGTATTCATTTTTAAAATAAAAATACTTCTGCTTCTCTTGAACTAGGCCCATTTCAAAATAAAATTTTATTACTTTGGACACAAATAGCCCAAATTTCTTGCTAATATTTGCTGATTTCAGAAAACATAGCATTTGCTTATACCTAGAAAATAAAAGGGTACAGAATTTGCCAGCTAACATCCTTCCTGTTTGTACAGACTCCAGTCTTCTGAGCTGTACTGGACCTCTAGGCTTTTCTGTGGGATGACGGATTTCTGGCAATGCCTACCTTTCAGACCCATGCAAACTGTTCTTCAGGCACAGAGTAACCCATTCTTGAAGTATGCTTTTTCTTCACCTACCCTTACTCACAGGGCAGTGCAGTTGGTCAAAGCACACAACAGCTCAGAGAAAGGACAGTAGTGGAGCAATTTCCTTTTGTAAATAATTTCATATAAGACTCTTTCCCACTATTTTAAATCAGTGCATAGGCATGCGTTTCAGTTCTGGTTATCTGCACCAACAAATGACAGAAACACAGTGATGTACATTGGAACACATTTTTGCAATTGCAGCTACATTTCTGGAAACTGAACTTCAGCAACAATTCCCTAGGAAATAACAGGAAAAACACTCAGAAATTTTGTTCCTTCTACCTATCCTAACCTGCTTCATGTTTTCCTTAGTGTGTTCCCTTTGCAGTGTTGCAGGCAGGCAGAGGGACACTTGCAAGGAGCAGAAGTCACTTTTCTTCTCTGTGCCTCCATCAGTGCTGCAGGCAACGTTTGCACAGTGAGCCAGGGAGTGCTTGGGGTTCAGAGGACAGCTGTGTTTGCCCTCTTTCCCTTCCTTATGCATGCATATATTCACCTCTATGCAAAAAGCATCCTCAGAGTCTTCAGGAACACACAGTCAACTAAGCTGGAGAGAAAGTAATAGGGAAGAAAAACAAGGCTTGCCTCAGACACGCACAAACACCAGTGTCACCCTCAGCCACAGGGAGACATCAATTCCCAAACGCAGGTTTCCTTCCCCAAATGCTGGGAGAGGGCCCCTGGACAAATGAGGTCAAGCCTGGGTTAGTGAAAGGAGGATATAGGTCTTTTAATGTGTAATGAGGCAGAACCTAAAAATCTACTGAAGACAAAAAAAAAGCAGCCAGGTCAATAGGAAGTGTCAGATGCAGCCCTGAATCTGTAGATACTATGAAAGGGACAAAGCATGTTCAAGACATAACAGGGTCTCCATTAGCCGAATCCCAGTTTTCCTTTGCAATTTAGCAGAATTCCAAACCACAGCACACTGAGGCACTCTGAGTCTCTGGTTTTGTACTATAGTCCTGGAGGTAGAAGAGCTGTTCAAACCTGCCTTGGACATGAGGGAAGGCTTTGGGCTTTCTCATGAACTCTTGGATCACACCCATTCCTGCCTGGGTGTCACTTGTGCCCTCAGTGCTGACTGGAATAGCAGTGAGTGAGGATTAACAACTCTTTGGCATTTCTGATAAATCCAGGCCTGCCTAATTATGCTGTAAGAAATTAAAGTTGAAAAACCTGCACCTAGATGGTGACATGCTGAAAGAACTGACTCAGGAGAGGGCTTTGAGCTGGAAATTACCTGAGAGATCAGAATCAAAATCCACAGTTGCCTTGCAGCCTTCTCCAGAATGTGGAGTTAGGCAGAAACCAACTTTAGCATTAGTAAAACAAGTGTAGATATTTACTGCTTCATTGGCAATTTACGTATTATTTTCTGATCCAAAAGAAGTTATTAGAGCTGAAGCAAATGTGCCACTGTAGCATCTTCATGCATAATAGTTACTAATGGCATGGTTTTTTGGTATCCCATTATAAATCCAAACAGTTCATGTTATAAATGGGAATGGTGAGTGACAACAGTCCTTTCATCTTTGCTTCACAACATCTTTTAATCCTCACTAACAAAAAGCTTGCTTTCCATTTTGCCATATTTCTTATAGAATCAATAAAGACAGAAGTCAGAATTTATCAAAATGCTTGGCACAAAGACAGCTTTTCACAAATAATGAGCTACAGCAATAAATAATGATTGAATTTAGCACTTGTGAGAAGTATCAGACTTAACTGTGCCACAAAATCAAATGATTTATCTTCGAAAGCAAAGATAAAACCAGTAGTGGCAGCTCAAATACATCCCTGCTGCCTCAGAGTGGCAGCCAGGCTTGGAAAGGCCCCTTGTAAGCTCAGTGACACTGAGAGGACATGCTGATGGTCACTGGTCTGTCACTGATGAGTGGACATCTTTCTGCAGTGACACACTGCTCACATTTCCACCTCATCTGCTGAAGTGCAACTGGCCATTGCACACTGCAAGCCTACGCCCCAGGGACGTGATGCTCATCTTGTGTCACCTTGGGCAAACACTCCAAGAAACCCATGCAAAACCCAGCAACAACTGGAAAAAGATTAAAGGGAAGGACTGAAAGACATTCCTTTGTCTTTTCCTCTGCCCTGGAGCCAGGTGAAGATATGAGAAGGGTTGTTGCTCAGACTTCTGTGGCTTGAGCCAGCCAGTCCCGTAGCACTGAGTTCTTTGAGGATTGTTTTAGATTTTGCAGACTTGTTACTCCCACTGATGGAGAAAATTCTGAGGAAAGGGTGAAGGCACTCTCTGTAATACAGTCTGTCTGATTCTCAGCCCCCTGGAGCCACAAGTTTTGGGGAACACCTGCAACATCTCAGGCAGAACAAGCTGTCCTAGAAGTGAACTGGGAGCTGCCAGAGGGGACCAAGAATCCCGGCTGAGTAAACCAGGCAGAAAACATTCATATGAGGAACTGCCCTTCCAGGGCCAGGATAGATACAAATCATGCATCTCCTCTTCCTAATAGCCAAGAGTCAAAAATACTTGCATTCCTCACATCTACTGGCAAATCATGATCCAACTTAATATTGACACCTAATGATAATGTACCACAGGTATTTGTGACACTCCAAAACCACATTGGCTCTCAGACACTGCTTCAGTCTGGAACTGCATCTGTTCAATGTGAAGATGTATGAGGAAGCATAAATATACCTTCCTCTCCTCCTTCAAACAATTTTTATTGCATCCCACATTTCCAGAGGGAATGTGGCTACAGAGAAACACAAAACACCAAAGTAGTACAGGGATTGTAGAAAGCTAACATATGGAAAACTGGCTTTCTTACTCTGCATTGAAGATGGCTTAAATTAAGTAATCAATTAAAGACATTTTGGTTAGACATAATAGCTCAGATATCAAAAGTAACAAAGATCTTCTTGCGCCTGCTCAGGGAGGGTGATATTCTAAATATCTAATTCCAAGTTGAGTGAAGTTTCCTGATTATACACACTACAGCAGCAGACTTCTGGGCAAATCATTACAACTGCCTGCAAGGTATGTTGTGGAATGAGAACAAACTGTTATTTCAGACATCCACAGGTCAGACAGCTTTTCATCTGGTCTTGATTACAGAGGAGCAGATTCCCCCCTTGCATGCTTAGCACTAGGTAATAGACAATAATGAGAGCTTTGCACCCCTGTGCCCCAGCCCTCCTCGGAACAAGCTGTGCAGGATGAGAGATTAGCATCCCTCAAAAAGCTTGCCTTTTTGTAGCAGACATGGGTAGCAATATGGCTGGAATTTTGTTTCAGGAGATGGTCTATTACACATGCAGGAATATTTCAAATGCAGACAGCTCTGCAGTTCGGGTCTTCTGCCTCCGAGACTGCAGTGTGACACGGACAGCATAATTAGTGTAATTACAAGAGAAAACAACATTTAAAACTTGTATCTTACTATTGCTGACCCTCACAATGTAGTTTGTCTTTTCACGTTTCTCAAGCGAGTGGAAAAAAATAATGGCCTGAGAAAGTCAGACCACACCAGTACTAGCTCGCAGCTAAAGCTGTGAAGGTGGGAGCATGGGAGGCTGGTCACAGGGCAGCCTGGAGCCTGTGGATAGTGTCTTCAAGCTGCAGCCCATTAACCATGGCACCTGGCTCTGGGGCAGATCCCCAAGTGTGGCAGAGCTCAGCAGCTTCTCTGCTGCTCGCTGCCTCTTGCCCAAGAGGGAGCAGGTTGCTGGACCACAGATCATCTGCTTCTGGCAGATAGGATCAGAGGATAGGAGAGGCTGCAGTGGAGCTACAAATGCATGGATTCAGCAGTGGGAAACCACAGACAATTACTTGAGCCTCACAGTTAACACATTATATTCAGCACTTATTATATATAAACCACTCTGAGGTGGTTTATAGTCCTGTAAGTCCACAATAAGAGACACAATAGAAAAAATGTGATAGTAAAATAACATTTTGTGTGTGTGATTGCTATGCAAACTGTTTGATGAAAAACATACCAAGAGATTGGGACTGCAACTCCAAAGGATGCCTGCTTGACCAGAAGTGGGATAATGTAGGTGTGGAAGGGAAACACACCCCCTGTATACCAGTGCAAAGAGCAAGCGCAGTCTGGCCCTCTGCGAAAAACACAAACCCATGGCACAGAAGTCAAAGAGAAAGAGTTAAATGTCCTGATGTGAGGATCTCTGATGGATTCTGATGCTGTCTTTGCTGCTAAACTCTGGCTCTTGAGACCCTTCAGTGAATCTTCAATTCTGAAATTACCTGACTTTTATTGAGACATCTCATGGTTATGGGATGCAGGCTTCAAAGCTTACAGTGAACTGTCAAATGTTCGCAGAAGAAAAAAATATGAAATTCAGGATCAGCTATTCTAAAAACAACCAACATATTAAGTACACATTTGTCCGTAGGAAAAGTTGATTTTTTTTCAAGGCAATATATATATTTAGTGCATTCAGTTTGATTCTTCCAGGCTGACATTATGCACTTACAATGTTTTTGAGACCCTGGAGAGTTCCCCTAGGCATTAGACAGGACAGAATACACAGCTGAGATCTTCCTTGGTGTTCTAGGAATCCAAATGATATGGACTTTGCATGGCATACAGCTGTATGAGATTTACCTCTAGGATATTTGAAGAACTCAGAGGACCAGCTCTAAAGCAATCATGATGCTCTTCAGGGCTGACTAGGAGCCACTGCAGCCCTGGTGAAGCTCAGTTCTTCATCATCTGCAGGGATGGAAGACTGGACAGTGCTGCCCCTTTACACCTGTGGCATAGCCCTTTACTACCCTAAATCTTGCCTGTCGACTACATTTACTTGAGATCGACCATCAGCTTCTTTCCTTGTGCCTTCAGAACAGTTTTCTGGTTTATTGAGTCATTGTGAGTCTGTATCAGGGGTTAAGTACTGAGCTCTGTGTTCCAAGTGTTTGCTTCACAAGGATCCATTTAAAATGCAGTGCACTGACAGGTGTTTTTAAATTCCTTCCTTGGGTAAGATTTAAGTGGTGGTTTGGGAAAGGTGTGTACCTCCAGGCAGCTCGAAACAATTGTTATTTTGTCTTGAAGCAAAACATCCTATCACCTCAAGTCATATGTGCATTAAACAAGGAGTCATTTAGGGATATCTCTGGCTGAACCAGATATCCCTGTCTGAAGTCTACCTGGCTGGAGATACAATAGTCATAAGGGGAGAAATTCCCTGTGCTGCCAGCACTGCAGCACCTAGATGTGGGGAGCAACATCTAAAATTAGAGACGCCTCCTTGTCCTTTTCACACAGAAGGCAGACTGTTATCAAAACACAGTGGATGGAAAAAACCTGATACCAGGTATCTGATGGAGTCACAGGTGCTGAACAGGTGCATAATGTAGCAGCTTGTGGAGACGGCAAGGAAAAGAAATGGGCACAGCCAAAGGTGCCACCACACAGCCAAGAAGTATTCAGGGAGAGGGGCCCGCTGGGGGACACTGGAAGCTGGGGTTATGCCCTCCAGACATGCTCATAGCCTGCTGGGAAGATTTGTCTCCAGACAGGAGGGACAGCTGCCGAAGATCCCAAAGCATGAATGTCTGAACAGCCAGGGAGCTCTGTACCTCTTCAGTTGACCAGTGAGTCCCTTTCTGCCTCTCCTCTCTCTTCACACCATCACAGCCTCCTTCTCATTACCTCTCCTAGAGCTGCTCTCTCCTCTGCACTGGCCCCCT
Source organism: Prinia subflava (assembly GCF_021018805.1). Taxonomy (NCBI): domain Eukaryota; kingdom Metazoa; phylum Chordata; class Aves; order Passeriformes; family Cisticolidae; genus Prinia; species Prinia subflava. Next base: position 36,602,037 of record NC_086249.1, read on the forward strand.
CCGTGTTATTCCTTCTTCACTTACCTCTCTAGCAGTTTCATTTCCCCTAAGGAAGGCAACATGGGTGTTTTTTCCTGCAAATTCATTGTGATCGGCACCCTTTAGTACTGCTTCTTGCTCATGGTATGAGCTTCATTTCAGGTAACATCTAATATTCCCTGTCACTAGGGAGAAAAAAACATTTCTAGGAGGAAATTAATTTTTATGATGTCCAGCAGACATCTAGCTGCCTTTGCTTTTCTAAACCCATGAGGCTGAGCAGGGCTGTCTGCCATTCTCAGTTTGTATGCCTAGGGCAGAAGAATCCTTCAAGTTTACTGTTTCATCTGTCTCATGACAAACATGCTTAATAACACACTTCTGTTACACTGCAGTGTGTGAAACAGTAACTAGACTTGCTTTTTTTCAAAGCTCTTCTGCCAATGCTTTAATCCACTAGCCCTTATGGTGGTTAGCTACCTCTCTCCCTCGCAGGGCCATTGCAGAGAGATGCAGTGATGAAAAGATTCATGGAGCCACAGGGAGAGAGCAAAAGGAAGAAATCTGAGTGCACATCTTAATGACTCTACAGCTTCCAAGTCTCTGCTCCCAGTAACACTGATACATTTGTAATTGACATTTTTTCCATGCAAAATTTGGAATGGAAAAGAATCCCAGAGCCAGGTTCCCCACTTTTTCTTCCTTTTCTCAGGGTTTCTGTAGCCTTTGGTCTTTTCTACACAATGCCAGAACTGGGCAGAAGTTCTGAAGAGGTTCCCTTTTTATTTTGTGTGATACAGCTACAAAGGATAGTTAGTATTGTCTTCAACTGCCTATGGGAGATTGCAGAGAAGACAGAGCCAGATTATTCTCAGCTGTGCACAGTAGAAGCAAAAGAAATGGATACAATGAAATAAATACTGACTCAAGAAATACACAAGAAATTCTGACTCAATACAGAGAAAAATGTTTTTATGATGATTTGGGTTGCAGAGAGGTGGCAGAACCTCCATGTTTGAAGACTTTCAAAAGCTGACAGGACAAGGCACTGAATAACCTGCTTTCATGGGAGGTGCTTCAAGCAGGAGGTTGGATTATGGACCTCTGGATGTCCCAGAGGTCACTGTCAGCTTTCCTGATTCTTTAGAAATATTCCCATTCATTTAGCCCCTACAGGAGGAAAGCTTCCCAGAAGACTCTCAATGAGAACTTCCAGAGGTTGTGGGAGTATCTGTCATGCAGACAGTGTAGGACAGATGCTTTCACATTAAGTGCTCAGAAGCCATACCAGATCCCAGGAACTATTTAATTGTGGGACTGTAACACAGGCTAATTTGCATTGCTTCTTTTCCAAATTTCAGCTGGGGCCTCTTATTTTCCCTTCTGGCAGCAAGCACAAACTATACCAGTACAGCGGGGTTTACAGCATGAAGCCAACTACTTTAAAAAGACCATGTATTACCGATAAAAGGCTTAGAGGTAAATGTAGAACTTGTAGGCCAGTCAATCTAAGCTCTCCTGCTTTTTGAAAAGGTGCTGTATTTGTGACAAGACTGAAACTAGTTGTTTCTTGCCTCAGAGACATCAGTTCCTTGTAGATTTTAAATTAGCTGAAAAATGTCTATGATCATTGTTAGAAGCCCATTTCATTCAACCTCTCCTGCTGAGCCTGCCACCCCTGGCCTCAAGCAAAGCTACCGGAGCATCACAGGAGCTCACTGCTTTGAAGATGCTGTTAGAGACATTTCTCCAGGAGTATATATCACTGTCAGGTGTCAAACAGCCAGTTAGGACTATTTTACAGCTCTAACAGTGCTTGCATTTTTTTACTGCCAAGTATCAAAATAAAAATTAGAGAGGAAATCAATGACAAGTTAGTCTAAATAGGGTTATTTCTAATTTTCATTGTTTAAGTGTGGTTTCTTCAAATAACAAGCACAGTCAGATTACTGAAGATAATCCATGCTGGCCTGGTTTATTTAAATTTATTAGAAGAGAAATATTGCCATTACCTTCAATGGAAGGTAAAAGTAAACAGCCTCGAAAAAATCTCACCTATAACAAAAAAAAGACACAGCAGATTTATTAGTTTATTACTGAATTGAAAACAGAGGGGCAGGGCTGGGCCAGAGCAGAACCGAGAGAAGAGTTTCTGTGTATAGTGGCTTGGCAGATAAAAGAAATGGATTTGTACTAATTAGATTTACTCAATTATATTTTTGTATTTAGTCAGGTTTTATATCAGAAAATTATGTATATAGCTTAAATTGGATATTATTTATTTCTTTTAGCTATGACTTTCACATTCTCTAGGTATTAGGCATCAGAAAGAAGCCTTCATGTCATTTGTGTGATATTTACTGTGAGACTTTCCTCAGCTGAGAGAAGTTTGTTGCATCCTGGAGCAGTAGGGGAATATACAACGGTAAACAATGAAATATTTATAAATATTCTAGATGGACTAATTTGATGATTGTATTAATTTGATGAAGGTTGAACAACTGCAGGCAGACAAAAAAGCTAGGTTTATATTCTGTGAAAATTACAATTTTTCTTACAGTTGTAGACTACACTAGGAGGTTTGAATCTATTATTGATTACCAGATTCATAATTAATTTTTTATTAGTTTCACTAATTAGTACTGAATTCATCCAGTTTACTACAGAAATGAGAACATTCACAAGTCTGGAAGCAATGCCGTTTGGTATTTTTTAACTAGCAACTGAGAGATAAATTTCATTGTATATATTAAAGGTACTCTACTAATTCCATGAACAAACTTGCAGAATTGAATTGTCTCCACAGGGAAGCCATCACCAGTGCATCAGATATAGTTCAGAATTACCTTCTTTTGTGAAGAAACCTGCTACAAAAGTCCCTCCTGCAAAGTCTTTGTGAAAAGTTATGTAAAAAAATGCAATTATCTAGGCCCTCTCCCTTCACCACAAGGTTCACCCTATTCATTTTAGAATATGCATCCTGCCAAGGGTTTCAGCCAGGCTTGCAATTGTTTCTCTGCTCTGTGTATTTGTGTGCTCCCCACTGGATCTGTGTCTGAATTTTGTTTCAAGTACTTTTACGGGTATTTAATTTTTTTACTTCAAATCAATATAACAAACCACCAAAATGTCTTCAGAAAGGCTGAGATGCAAGATTTAATCTTGTTTGAACTATTTTATGGCAAGAAAAAAATGTCATTGTTTCTTACCCTCCAAATTGTATTCTTCAAAGAATTTCTAAGGATTTATCTATGGATTGTTAAAGTGGGATCAATCCTGCACAGAAAACTGAATTACAAATGTGTCTCTCAATCCCTATCCTTATCCTTGCTAAATGTGAAAGCTCTCCACATGTCAATTTAGCTCAAGATGTATTAAAAGAACAATTTTCTACCTTTATAGATTCCCTAAAAACTGTCAGTATTTGTTCTGAAATAATGCATGTCCATGTGTCAGAATGGCAATGGCATCCTTTCACACATAAGAGGGTAACAAATAGGATCAATAAATACATCAGTGCAGTAAATATGTCCGTGCTGTTTTGATAAGAAGTCGGACATGGGACATACAGTATTTACTTTCTATGCACTGAACACTGGTGTGCACAGCCCCTCGTTGGTTCAGCCCAGAACATGAAGGGATTCATGTTTTACATTGCAGGACAAGAAGTTATAATAAAGACAACTAAGAATGAAAAAAAACCCGTTAGCCTGAGCTCACTCACAGTCAATCAGATATATAAGACAACGAATGGGACAATGTCGAAGCTTTATGAGGAAATATCCTATTTGCAAAATTGCAGGCTGATTTGGGTTCCATCTGGGTGGCATTTGGCGGCAAACAGATCAGTCAGTACTTCGCCAGTATATTGCCAAAACCTATTTACATAGTAAAATGGTTATCACAAGCAATTATCAGCTTCTTAAACCCTTGAAATGAGAGTTCCAGCCACCAATTTGAAGATCTTTCCAGGTAATTAAAGACTTATGTATATTCTTTCAGTGCAGGCTGTCATTAATATCCCAAATTAAGCAGCGTTTAGATATGTATTACATGCAAAGGAGCTAGCTGATAATCCGATTAGTTAAGCAGTGGTTTTCCTCTGTGGTTTACAGATCCCTGAGAATCAAGGACCTGCTTCTAAAGATTTTGGAAAGGACAGCTATGGAAGCATCTCATATTACACCAAACCAATACAATCCCAAAGCAATTACTGCAATGAGCTTCCTGACTGTCCCCTCTGTGAGCTCTCCGGCCTTTCAGGTGCCAGAAGCAGACAAGAAACTGGGGAGCTTTAGGGCAGATCAGTTCAGCTCCCTTTCCCACCCAGAGAGATAATTAACTTTCCAATGGAAACAACTTCTACATATGGCTACAAAAACCCAAACAAACAAAATCCCCCCACAAACAAACACGCACTGCCACCCCCCCTTCCCCCCCCCCAAATCCAAACAGTAGAAAATAGAGCTACAGAAAAAGAAGAGTGGGATTTGGTTAGACTCTTGAGAAAAAGTCTGTACTTACTGCAGGTTAGATGTAATTAAGGTGAAATTATACCCATGCTACACTCAGCAGGCATATATGTTTTCTAAAGAAGACTTCTCTCTGCTCTGTGAAAAATATTGAGATTTCCCAAGACAGAATAACTATAAACCGTGTTATACCAAGCCTTCTCCTGTCTCAGGAGGTCTGTAGTAATTAAAAAATCAGAAAATTAAGGAACTAGAATAACGAGTATATTATTACTATAATTAGTAGTTTACTATTTACTATTACAATAATTATTAGATTTCTAGTCATTTTACTACAAAAATCCTTTGCAAAAGTGCAAAATGTGCCTTTGACTACCATAAAAATACATTTTGTCTCATCATCTCCTTGGAGGTATATCTATGCTTTGCAAGATCAGATGCTCAGTTCTGAGCAACAATATCCTCCAAAGTAATCTAGCACTGCAGAAACCAAAAGCACATCAGAGATTCATCAGACTGCAAGAGCAATCATTCTGCCAAATCTTATCCCAGGTCAGCAAACAGCACACACCACAGTGTACCCAGAAAAGAACACACAATGATACATAGACCTGAATACAACCTTTCCGCCCTTTACAACATTTATTGTAAGTAGTCAAAGAGGAAATATAGACCAAAAGACAAATACACCAGTTCTAATGCTTAGTTAGGCCTTAGTTTAAGTGTTAGAAATCTGCATCCTGTGCCACACTGGATAAAATGTTAAATTGTTATTTCATCATGACACTTGTGAAAGCCCACTTGTGTTGCCATGAATTTTCCTGGTTTGCTGAGCGTTCATATTAAAGGAGAAACGTGCAGTTTCTCACGCTGGTGAATTGTAAACACAGGACCATGTTTTGTAAATATTGGCAATGTTATGAATACTTTCTCCAAGACAAGGGGAGGTTGAATGACAGCCTCCTGGACCAATGTGACAGGAGAGGTGGCGATACCCTTCTCCAATCCATGGTCACCTTGCCACAGATATATAATGGAAAAATAAACTAAGGGCAGCGTCTTCTGCCCTGCTGCTGTTGTTGCACCCAGATCTCTGTCCCCAGTCTGTGTTCCTGGTTGGGCCTCCACGGTGATAACTGGCGCCTATACGTGGTCAAGTTGCAAGCTAGTGAGGAAAGAAAAAAGAAGAAAGAAAAAAAAAAAATCTGCCTTCTACAGCTGCAAAAAGAAGAAACCCACGATGTTCTCAGAGGAACGATTGATGATGGAACTGCTCCACTCCTTTTTGTTGTCCTGTGACGCTGACTTGACCAGGAAACACGTGAGAGAACTGCTTAGCTGGGGAAAGAAACTTGGAATTTTTTATACTGCTGAAAAGGCACTTTATATTGGCCCATGGAGAACCCTGGGAAAAAGCCTTTTCTCTGCCGTCCTTGACGGAAACTCTAAGGCAGGCACTCTTTTACGGGCATGGACAACAGTCTTCCCACTTCTAAAAGAGGCTGGAGAGGACTTTGAAGTTGATTCTGGGCTTTCGACAGGAAGCAGGACTGGCTCCCCTGTGAGCTCCGTCGCTTCTGACGAGGATTGCTCTGATGCAGGGTTAGAGCCGATGCAGGAGACCCCCACCCCCATGTCGGGGGTTGGGCGCGCCCAGCGGGGTTTTTGGAAGGACTGGAAAGCTTTTTTCGGTCCGCTCCCCGCGCGGTTGGCCGGGCGGGGAGCTGGGGTGCCGAGGGGGCGGAGCGCTCGGCCTCGGGTCCCACGCCGAGCGCGGGGGATCGCCCGCGCCGCCCCAGGCCGCCGTGCCGCGGCGACCCCCCCCGCTGCCCGCCACCGCTGCGGGGTCCGCCCTGCAGCTGCCGCGCGGAGCCGCGCCGCCTCGGGCCCCCTGCGGGGAGCCGGGGGGGCCGCCGTGCACGCCGCCCCCGGCGCTGCCGGCGCCGCCCCCTGCCGCCGCCTCCCCGGCCCGCCCCGCCCCGCCGCGACCTGCTCCGCGCAGGATTCGGCAGGCGAGAGCGGCGGGGACGGCCCCTCCTTGCCCCGTCCCCCCGCCGCGCCAAATGCTGTGCGCGGGGTCGCCGCCGCCGGGGGTCCGTGCGGTGCCCGCAGCGGAGCCGCCGCCGCCGCCGCCGCCCACCGCACCGCGCCCCGCCCCACGCATTCGGTGCCGGTCCGGCGCCACGGGGGGAGGGCTGGGCGCAACGCTGCCCGCTGCTGCGGGGCCACCCGCGCTGGACAGCCCCCCCGCACCGCCGCGCGGCCCCGCCGCATGCCCCCTCCGTTCAGAGGGGACGGGGCCGAGCGCTGGAGCCGCAGAGCTGCTGCCGGCTCTGGCCCCGGCCACCGACCCATCGGCTGATGGAACAGGAGCTGAAGGCTGTGGCCGGTCGGCCACGCCCCCCTGCCCAGCGCGACAATCGCCCCCCCGCTCAGAGAGGAGTCTGAGCGAGTCACTGTCTCCCGCCCGCCCCCCCTACGGGGCCGGGTCGGCTGTGGGAGATGATAACGGGGCAAAGGCGTTGTCTGATGTGCACGCTTTTCCTGTCATGAAATCGGATGAGGTTTTTAGTCTTGTATCCCAGCCAAACCAGGCTGCTGAGATAACGGAGCTGCTGCCTGAAGATGCAGCTTTGCCCAAGCCAGTTCAGGGACCTGTGGTTTTGGTTCCACAGCATCATAGCCATGATGACCCATCATGGGCAGTCCCGCTTCCCTTATCAAGGGACGTGGCAGAAGATAATATAAGCTTCACTGAGGCAATTCAATGGATCAGTGCAGAATTTGAGAATCTGATCTTTCCTTATGTAATAAGAGGTCTTGCAACAATGATGCTTGAACCTCAACAGGTTTTTACCTTTGAAAGAAATTGGAAATTCCTAGCTGGACAAATGGCTGTCGAAAATAGCCACCTGCCTCGAGATGATCGCTTGTTTGGGGTCGGAGTTGACCTACTTATGGGGAGGAGTCAATATGCTTGCCCTGATGTGCAAGCTGGCCTTTCTCGCACTGTCTTAGATTCGTGCAGATACATAGGGATATCTGCATTGATAAAAACCAAGTTATCCTTCTCCCCAAAGGAAGACTTCTTAGACATAGCACAGAAGCCAGAGGAAGCTTTTAATGAATTTATATCGCGTCTGATGCATTTTTTAAAGACGAGAGTCGAGGATATAACTTTGACAATGATAATTTTGGAGCAATTAGCAAGAAGCTATGCTAATTCTGCTTGCCAGAGGCTCCTGGAAACCATTCCAGAGACTTCTACTGTCCTGGAGATGGTCCAGACCTGTGCAGTTCTAAACACCTGTGATTGTATGGTGATTACCCCAACGGCTGCTTCACAGCCGGCAGAAAAGAGGCAGAATGATGGACATGAGACACAGGCAGATATTCAGCCTAGTGGAGAACAGGAAAAGGAGGCACAGAAAGTGACTCCCTTGTTTTTCTGCGCACAAGGTGTGGGTCCAGACCATACTGCAGAAACTTGCAAAGCAGTGGGTCATGCCGAGCCCACGCCAAGCCCGAAAACTCGGAGGCGAAGAAAAAGACGAAGACGTCAGGGGGACGAAACAGTTTCCCAAGCTCTAGAACAAGAGCAAAATTCTCTGGCTGGTGTACAGCCATCATCTCAAGTGTAGGAAGTGTTGATGTTGCCACATAGCTATGGTCAGTTTTTCTTGGACCTTGCAGTGGGTTTCTACGTCCACATCCTATGTTGCATGCATTCTTTGAGAAAAAGTCAATTGCTCAATTTGTGTTTTTTAAGTTCTCTACCCTCAGGTTCTGGGATCTTTGCCATGGAGGTGGCCGCTGAAAGTCTGCTGAGCTGCCTCAGGTGCATTGGACTGATCCTGTTTGATCCTGAAACCTTGTGCATCCTGTGCCACCCTAGTGCCACCCATCACAGAAGCCTCTTCGAGATCTGATTGACATGGACACGGACTGGCATCCTCTCATTTCCTATATGGCCTCCATAGAGACTTTGGATCCTGTGGAGCTGCTGGACAAGGACTGACTGAAGCAGTGTGATGCTGAGAGCCAGCGGACTGTTAATCATGGACTCAGAGGAATTGCTATGGTTCAGTTTTATGTATGGTAGCCATTGTGACCTCTGTGGGGAAAGGGCACGTTGTTTGGGGGTTGTGGTTTTGGGACAGAACTTTTGGGGTTCAGAATTTTCAATTGAGTGGTTAAATCTTTCTTGGAATGCTCCTGCCTTTTGCACCGTATATTCCCTTGTATCTTATAAAAATTTAAAAATATGAGGGTGTTGGTTGAATTATGTTAGACTATGCTCGAGATATTTTGAGCAGGTTATTGCAAGGGGTTCAGGGTGAAACCCTGGGTAGCAAAGGCAGAATCAGACCAACATGTAGCCCTCACACCGTTACCTAAATGAAGGTCGATGAACTTTATACAGGTTTTTTTTTCTTTCTTTTTTCCTGTCATAGAATTGTTCATTTTTCTTTTTTTGTTTTCTTTTTAATATACTTAAAAGGGTGAGATGTTGCCATGAATTTTCCTGGTTTGCTGAGCGTTCATATTAAAGGAGAAACGTGCAGTTTCTCACGCTGGTGAATTGTAAACACAGGACCATGTTTTGTAAATATTGGCAATGTTATGAATACTTTCTCCAAGACAAGGGGAGGTTGAATGACAGCCTCCTGGACCAATGTGACAGGAGAGGTGGCGATACCCTTCTCCAATCCATGGTCACCTTGCCACAGATATATAATGGAAAAATAAACTAAGGGCAGCGTCTTCTGCCCTGCTGCTGTTGTTGCACCCAGATCTCTGTCCCCAGTCTGTGTTCCTGGTTGGGCCTCCACGGTGATACACTTGTCCTAACACAGAGCAAATTATGAATACTTGAAATGGGAGTCTTAAATATCAATGGAGTCTCAAACAACAGGAGTTTGAAACATCTCTTTGAGATGAAAAGTCTTAAAACTCAGACATTTGTTCACATGTTTTGGAGAGATGGGTGGAAATGTTCACCCATATACATACAGAATTTTTGAAGATTATCCCTTTGGATAGGGTGTAGTTTCTCATTCAATAAGAGCTTTTCACTTCCAGAAAATTTCAGACTCTTGGTGATTCCCATAGGAAAACAACAGTGGTTTGGGTGGAAACTAAAAATCTTGTTTGCTGCTCAAGTGACCTCCAGGCCAGAAGGAGTTCTGGGGGTTTGAGCTGCATCCTGTTCTTCGTATGGTCAAAGAGGTTTGTAATGAATTTGGTCATCCTTCGCTTTGATTCCTCCTTTTTATGCCGAATTTGGGGCACTGTAATGCTACATGACAGAAAAGTTCTGAATGACTGAATAAGAGACGTGTTTGTTAATACCCTTGCCACATATTCAAATTTGCACAGGGAGAAAGGATCAAACGTGGGAAAGTCAGAGTTACAGTGCAAATGCACAGATGGGAAGGCCAGTGTCCCTCTCTTTTCCTCCCACACATGACAAATCTCTCACTTTGTTCTCCAGACACTGACTGACCCCTCCACTTCTTGCTCTTTAACATGTTCCCTTTAGGGGTATCCCCTCATCTCTGAAGTTTTCATTTGTTTTTCCATTTCAAACTATATTCTTCTTACACAATGTGGTAGTGTCATATCTCATGGAAGTCCGGAATTTAGGCACTGAAAACACATAGGGCTTTAGCTGTCATTTACATGAAGAATTTTTTACACCATATCTTTTTCCAGCTTCCAGACTGCCTTTCATTGACATTAGAGCTGCTTAAAGACTTTTGTGTCACCAAAGTAATGCAAAAAGTCTTTTCTATAAAGAATTATTAGCTCTTCTGTTTCCTTGCTGTCTCTCCATCCAATTCTAAATGACATCTCTTGCAAACTCAGTTCCTGGAGAAGACTGGTCTATATTGTCATTAAGCATAAGTAGTATAAAATTACTTATATTAAAACAAAAGCTTACATTCTGAAGAACAGCACAGACATGCTGGTAAGTGCTAAAAACACAAAATTACTTGTGTGGACAAGAATATATATATTCTTGGAACTGATACCTTGATGCTGCCATTCTTTGAGGGTCATAGGTTTAATACAACACAATAGAAATAGTTTTACCTGTTTGCTATGAAGTGGCACCTGAAGGGTGTTCAGACACAGTGCTTCTACTTGATCATAAAATACTATATCCATAAAATACTATATCCATAAAAACTCATTTACTCATGAACAGAAGGTTTGTATAGAGAACAAGTATCGAATCCAGTACTTCTGAGACAGTAAATATAACTATTTTTTGCCTTTGGCTAGTAAGTGAGCTGTTGTTATAATTCAGGTTGCAGTTCCTTTTTTCCCTTAGATGTTTTCCCTCTCCCTTCCCCCTTTCCCCATATGTATTTCGAGCTGAGGTTGGTGAGCACTTCTGTGACATTGTGATGTCATAATGATGTAACCTCTTGTTATCCTTGTTCTCTCCCATCCTTGTTGGGACATTTATGATAGATTTATGATAGATTTATGATAGATTTATGATAGCCGTGTCTTGGCCTACAAAACCAAGTCAGCTGGGAATCATTCAAACAGCCTATGGCAGTACTCTTGTCACTGCATTGCTGTGCTGAAGATGGCTTTTAAAGACAGGAGAGTCAATATGAAAAATTGGTTATTGCTGTAATGCTGAACCTTGGCAAAAGTTAAAGTCCTAACAAAAATGGCATTCCCCATCACCTGGGAATTCTCTTAGTAGCAAAAGCAAAACACCCCAGTAATGCACAGCTTATACACCAAAGAGTCCAGTATACCTTCACCCTCTACAAACATCTTTTTATAGACACCATTAGTCCCTATGCACAATAAATATTCAAGGACTACTGTTTTACTGAATTCATGCTTTGAAATGCGGAGTCAGGAAGTTTGATACTAAAATATGATGTTGTTTACTTCCAGAAATTATTTGCTGATGATGTTTTATCATGCACATTTGTCGTGGTTTGAAGGGAAGTGAGTTTTTTTTGGAAGTAGTGGTCAAACCAATCAGTTTTTAGGTCTGAGTATTGGCATCTTTGTTGGCCACTAAGAGGTGGACACGCCTCTGAGGACACGAGGGGTTAAAAGCCGGATTTCCCAGCAGGACTCCCTCTTTCCTGCTCTGCTTTCGGAGAGGGAGCGTCTTCTCCTCTCCCCTGTCCGGGCCTGGCTAGGCCGGGTGGGGGAGGGGAGCAAGGTGGGCCTGGCTGAGCAAGGTGGGCCTCGGGGTGGGGAACAGAGGGAGCTGGAGTGGAGCTGGTCCAGCTTCCATCTAGAATGGAGGGGTGGAGGGAGAACTTTGGAGGTGCCTTCCGTCCCCCTCCCTGTCCCATCCCGTTCCCCCCCCTTCCCCCCCCCCGGTCCCGTCTCTCTCCTCCCCCCACAGAGAGAAGGTGCCGAGCTGGAGCTGCTTGTGAGAACTGCAGTGTCTGCGATCGCCTGTGCCTGACCTTGGTGGTGGGAGATAAAGCTTTTAACTCTTTCTAAGGCAGAAGAGAGTTACCCCTGGACGCTGTATTCTCATAGTTGGTGGTTTTAGAAGAGAGAGGACAGCCTGGGACCGAGAGGGTAATGTGAGATGAAAAGAAGCCCCTTCGATGGCCGGAATGAAGAGGAGTGGCTTATGAGGCTGGACTTTTCTTGCATAATGATAGCCATAGACGGACCCTGGACCCTCCTGACTATAAATAAGACTGTGTTTGGGTGGATGTTTTTGGCTCAAACCCAGAGATGTTCTGGCCTGCTTCTTGGAGCCCCCGGCCCCAGGGGTAAATGGGGGGGACCTGAGTCCCAAAATGAGAAGATGGCTGGTTTTTGGTACTTGGCCAAAACATCCTTAAAAAGAGCCCTGTTGCAGTGCAGGTCCATGGACGGCAGTGAGAGTGCTGGACATGGAAAGGAGGGGGTCACCCTGGCAGACTCTTCGAGGCAGTGCCATGGGTGACGTGGGAACACGGGATGGTGGACCTGTGTTTCCTGTGGGGGAGGGTCTGTGGTGCGAGAGAGACTCCTCTCGTCCTGGATGGAATGTGGATTGTCTGAATTTTAAAGGATGATGATTTGGATTAGGAACCCAGGGTTGTTGAGGGATTAAGCAAGTAGATGAAGGTAATGTGCTGGAGTCAACTGAGTGAGCATGTATGGAATGGAATTGGGGGGAGTAGAAGCAGTGTTTTGGGAGGTTTTCTCTTCTGCTTTTGGGTGGTTGGGTTTTTCTTTCCTTTTCTATTGTCCATTGTTATGTAATATAATAAATTGTCTGTCTGTTTCAAGAATTAGGCCTGCTCTGCTCTGTTCTTGACCACATCTCACAGGAGTTCATTAGGTAAAATATATCCTCATGGGTGCATTGGCATTTTGTCAAATGTCAACCCATGACAACATTTAAAATAAATCACTTAAAAATTTAATTTCCACAAAAAACACCAAATACTGAATTACTTTGAGTTAGAAGGAGAAAATAGCACAGTTTTTTTCATGGATTCCAGCTTCACATCACCTCCATTATCTAAATTTTCTAGATTAGTCCACACAGTCTTTTAGTAAGGAAATCCATGCTGTCCTCAAATACTGGAGTGAGATGAGCACTTCCTGGCTCCACAGTGAGAAGAGGGAAGAAAGATAGTGGAGAATAGGATGGGAGAGATACTTTGCTGTTCCTACACATCTTAAAAACAGCAGCAGCTGTTTCAGGAAAACGGCAAAAGGGATCTAGCCATAGAAAATAATAAAAAAAGAAGACTTCTAAAATTCACACACTGAGTGAATTGACAGCTACAAAAATTTGGCAAGTAATTTGGAGTACAAAAAAGGTTGCTTCATTGTTTCCTAGAAACAGTTACTGGCTTTGTGCACAGAGTTTGTGTGTAACCTTGAAGATCAGCAGGCTTTGGAACTGCAAGGAACATGCCCAAGACCAGACTATACAAATGTTACCCAGAACCTTTAAGCACAGAAAGAGCTATAAAAAAATCAGATGTACTGGAGAATTCCTGTCTTCTGAAGAGCTGCCCAGAAATCCATCTAGGGGGTATTCAGATTAAATTGTCCCAGAGTACCTCTTCAACATCCTCAGAAGACAGGCAGGTTCAAATGAAACACGACCCAAGCAGAAAGAAACTGTATGTAAATATGAAAAATCAACAGTTACTTCCTTCCTTTCAGTGTGTCAGATTTAAAGATTTTGTCTGCTCCCCTTGCAAAGGAGCCTGCAAAATTCTCCAGAAAGAATATTCTCTATAATAATCCGTATTTAATGAAACTGTACAGTGGTTATATAACCAATGCTGATTTCATAAAGAACCTAATTTTCATAAAGTACATAGTGCTTATGTTGGAAAAGCTTGAACATGTTTTACTAGGTCTGAACCAATAGTCTTACTGGCAAGAGATAAATGCTTCAGACAATTTCAGTACTAATATTTCAAGTCTCTACAGATAAAAAGAAAAGCAAATGTACCAAGAGAAATACTGAACAAAATTAATCTTGGATGTAGTTCTAGTCCTTCAGATAGTTCTGAACACTAGATTAATCCAATATTTTAATCACTCAACTCTGTACATTTGTTTCAGACAGTAAATCAGTCAATATAGATCAATAGTGGACTCATTTTTTAAAAAGACAACCAGTACTGGATAAGCAACCAAAATAAGCCTTTTACTGCATATATTTCATGTTCTACAAAGGTGGGCTAAATCCTCATCAACCAAGGAGATAGCTAACCAGGAGAAAAATAGTGAAAGGAAACACTACTACAGAACCACAAATATTTCACAACATATTACATAGAAAAGTTATTTTTGGCTGTGAGCCAGCACTCCAGAGAAGATGTGTGGAGGTTGCTTTGTCATGACATCTTGGAAATGAATTTTTCTTGTTCCAGATGGCTGGCTGTCTTGCAGAGCTGGTTCTTAGATGCTTACTGCTTGGATGAATATTTGAGATAGAGCCAGAATTTATCATTTGTGGGGCTAGCTGTAAATAATGTGAATAATGGTCACAGTGTGTGTAGTCAGATGTGTGGCCAAATGAGATATGGCTAAGTCTAGGGAAGACCTATATGAACACAGAGCCAGGTGCTGATCAGCCTAGCATAGTTTATGCCAGTCTGTAAGTCTTCCATCTAAAAGTGTCTGGTTTGGATTTTCAGCACACAAACACTGCCAGTTAAAAGTGCCTTGATTTAGTGGGCCACTAAGAGGGAGGTCTCTCAGGTCTCACAGCATACCAAACCAAACTGAGTTGGAGATTCCAGTGTGTGTCCCCCTTACCTGGCAAAAACACAGCTATGACTTAGCAAGCAGACAGCAAGGTAGAGCCTGACATGGATATAGACATGTATGGCTTTTTATCTGCGTTCAGGATAATACACAGACAACAATCTGTCATGAACAAACCCATGTTGTGGTGGCATTAGGGAAGTGCCATAGCACGTCATGTGCAGGCTGCAGAGAAGGCACTTTCTTATCTCTGGCACTTATCAGCAAGGAAGTTATATAGATCACATGTACACAATGTAAGTCACACTTACAGCAAGTTAAAGCTCAGCAGAACAAGAACAAAGATGCTGCTGGCAGGTGGGGAAGCAGACCCAGTGAAGTTCCCTTTCATTGAAGATCTGCAGCCACAATCAGTAAGTCAGCCTGCAAGTCAGATCTCCTGGAGCAGATTTGTGCAGAAGCTGTACTCTCCCAAAGCCTCTCACACCACCCCAGGGGCAGGGAAATTTCTGTTGCAGCTGAGTAGCCACCTTTAGCTCTACTAATGGCAATATGTCTTAAGATTTTTGTAAGACCGGCTTGTCATCTTGAAACACAGAAGACCAAGAGAGTGTGATAAAAATATCAGCATTATTTAGATAGTGAGAAGGACTGAGAGACTGCAAGATTTGACCACTTTGTGTAATAGTTTTAGTGGAAGAAAATAACAAAAATCAGTGAAGAAGAGAGTAAAAGCAGCCTGTGCATCTCCTAAATGCATAAGAGTGAGAACCAACAATTTTGCTTTATGGGTTTTGCACCTGGAATGCCAGGACACTGTCAGCATCTTTCAGAAGTGAGATTTTGTCTGTGTTGTAAGGCTTTGTGCTATGCTTTCAGTTTTTATCCAAATGCAGACATTTGCAGGTAAATTCACGGGTCACTAGATTGAACAGATATCTATATGATGTCATGATGATGTCATTTTCATTTTAATTTTAAAAGCCTGTGAAAAATACATTGGTTTTGCCAAGAACAAGCAACAAAATATAAAATGCTAATTAACAGACAGCTTTAATTCTATGGGCATATGTATCATTTTGACTAACTGTATGAATTTGCCATACTCAAAAGTGTCTCCCAAAAATATATTTTAAAACAGCTTCCAGGCAACACCTGAAAAATCATTATGCATTTGAACTGCATATGCAGTTATGTCTTCTAGTGTCAGATCCTCCCTGCGCAGTAAAAATTTCTTCAGACTGTTATTTTGCTTCTGGGTTGCTCATATGTACTGAAGTATGGGAACAAAAAGACTCTGCATATGTTTAATAGGAAAACATTCTGGATTCAGACTAGTGCCTTGTCAGTCACAGAGTAACAAGTTGCCCCAGGGATGCACTGGGGTTTTGTTGCATTTTTAATGAAAAACAAAATAATTTACAAATGTCCTGAGAAGACTTAGGATGAAAATTATACTGAATTGGAAAAGCCACAAAAAAGAAGCCTCAAAAGCATTGGAGAAAATGCCTTGCAGTAAGTGACTTGAAGGGATCAAATTATTTAGTTTATCAGAAAGGAGTTATACAAGAACTAGGGGAGCCTTTAATTTAGCAGCACAAGCATAAGAATCAATGTCTCAAAGCTGAGAGTAGGCAAATGCAAAAAAAAAAAAAAAAAAAAAGGGCGTCTTTTGATGTCTAAAATAGGATGTAAGCAAAATTTAAGTATGTAAGGCAAAAAAAATTAAGTTTCTGCATTTTCTTTAGCATTTCCACACTAAGCTTCCTGCTCAACCTAAAAGTTTTCCAGATGCCAGTGGTGGCCCATCTGTGGCTGCTGGATTTGCCAGAAATGGAAATGTAGGATTTAGCTGTAAGTCTAATACACTGGGCCACTGTTGCTGAAAGGGAAGGTCTCACCCACTTTCCAGATTAAAGGAGTCTTTCCACCCCTTCAATTTCTCAGACTTGTCTGCCAGACAATTTAATTAATTTATACAGCAAGAAGATATTTGGGGTGTCTCATCTCACCTCATCTCATCCTCATCTCATTTCATGGATTAGTGAGTTTATGGGTCTACAATGTGACCAATAACTGGTGGGTTTGGCATAAAGTCAGTAATGGAAACAAGTGATCTTCTGCCTCTCAGTGATATTCATCTGTTAGATCAGGTAACCTGTCTACTGAAGCCATTCTCACCTTAATTAAGACAGCTAATTGCATCTCTTGGCCAAGTAGAATTCACATTCATATCTTTTATCTGTCGTACAATCCTCATTACCACAAGGCTGCAGAAGAGAGAGGTAGGAGGATCCTCCTAATGCAGCTGGGCTGC
Source organism: Prinia subflava (assembly GCF_021018805.1). NCBI lineage: Eukaryota > Metazoa > Chordata > Aves > Passeriformes > Cisticolidae > Prinia > Prinia subflava. The sequence goes on from NC_086249.1 coordinate 36,619,029, forward strand.
AGGTGGGCTGAGGTTCCAGGACCTCAGGAGCTGTGGGATGCGAGGGGAGCAGGCCTGAGGGTGTCTAATTGCCTGATGCCAGAAGTTTGGTTCCCTCACTTGAGATGGGCTATGAGTTACTTTGGATGCTCAAAATATAAAACCACAAATAATCTTGCGGGTAGAGGAGGGAAGCCCAAACCCCTTCCTGAGGTAAGTGCTGTAGCTACTGGGGTGCCAAGACGTGCTCCTTCACGCTTGCTTCTTTCTGCCCCTGATCTCAGGTATACATAGAGGCTGTGGTATCAGGATTTCCTATGGGAAGGAAATTTCAGGCCTGTAAAACTAAGAGACTGCATGCCTCAGCTTAGCACTGCTAACAGGGCAGTTGCACTGCCTATAAAGCTGCTCAGACATGCCTAAGCCAGCTTAAAATGTGCTCATGCAGGTGCTGGTAAAGCCCTGCTGCCAGCACAGCGCTCGGGGCATGCTTGTTTGCCTTGCTGAGACTCTGCTGTACTCCTGAGGCACGCTCCTTGCACACTGTAGATGTTTCTTGCATTCCTCCAAGACCCTTCTGTGCCAGCCTTGCCTTCCTCCAAGTAGTATTCTCTGATGGGAGAATAGGCAGAGACGCAGTGGGCAGGAGGTAGGCTTGTTACACTAGTACATGGTGCTTCTTATTTCTCTGATTTCTGTTCACCCACAAATATAAATGAAGTTATGACTGTTCAAGAAATTGAAATTGTGCTTCCAGCTTTTAGCAGTCCTTCTTTTTTCTACTTTTCTTGAAAAGCAATAGCACTGTGCACATCACTGTCTAGAGCTTACCCTCAAGTGCTAGATCAACCAGGCACTGCATGCAAGAGTTACACATGTTACTAACAGGGCAGGTGGATGAAATATGCCACCCAACAGGGCTCTGCAGCTTCACTGGGTTTGGCTGGAGAGTTTCTCTCTGCTACACTGAGCAGGAGAAGTAGAGGCCTCACTTGCCAGGCTGAATCCGGAAAGACTCTTTGGGCTCTGGGAAGAATCTCACCACAGTCCTTTCTTCTGCTCTGCTACAGTGCTATGATGCTAACAGGATCAGAGGGCCCAAATCTGCAATCTTGGAATCTGGATTCTTGCTGTGTTATCCTGTTCTTTCTCGTCTGTCACCAGAGATTATTGTCCTGCTCTTACTTCTGTAGAGCTGATCTCAGCTGTGGCACATGATTCTCCTTGTCACTTCCTTTTTTAGAATTGAATCTTATAAGCAGCAATGTTTTATATTGAATGGAATGTTTTATTTTACACTGAAATACTTTTTTAAAACTGAAAGGTGCAAGATATACTTTGGCAGATATACTTTTATTGTGAGGGAAACAAAAGCTTGGACCTGAGAATATTGGCAGGATTGATTTAGCTTTTTATTTTCATATTTCCTATTAATCCTGTTCTTGTCGTTAATCTTTTGTTAAATCTGCTAACATGCACTGAAGGCTGTTTGTACAGAAGCCTTCTCCTTGAAAATCATGCCTACCTTAGGGTTTTTACTAGAGGCAAAGATAATAAAAACAACACACAAAAATGCTGAGGGAGAATATTTTCTAAGTGGGAGGGAAGCATATTTCCTTGGCATTTTCCAAAATGTTCCAACATACGAGACTATTTATGACAAAGTAAACAAAAAAGCCAATCTTCCTTGTGAAGAATGCAGAATCATCCTTAATTAATTAAACTCCTACAGTGAGCTCATAAAAGTCAGGATGTTGAATTGCTGTATGTTAATGGAGACTGTTTTTATTACTTGTTCCAGGGGAGTAAAGTAAGGTTTGTGAAATTCACAGCAGCAGCATGTTACAAATATGGTGGAAAGAAATCATACTGAATATGAAGCAAGACACTAGTCACTACCTCTGAACTCAGTGGATGTGATAAATTTGCCTGAGCCCTGCTTTGCCAGGACACACAGCTATGAAGGAAGAGAGGGACTCTGAGGGATCAGAGTTGGGCCCTCATGCTTCCTCGTGTGGCTATGATGGGAAGGGCTGTCATCCCATCCCACATCACAGAGCCACGGTTGTCCATAGGATGATGCCCTGCAAGAGTTGTCTGGGGCATGGGTCCAGCCCATGACCAAGCAGGAGAACACTTCACCCAAAGGCAGTGCAAGCTTTCCTCAAAACAGTGAGAGAGTAGGCAGGTTTACAGGAGAAACACGTAGACACCTGAACAAAATTCTGAGGAATTCAGTTTCTGCTGATGCATGTGCTGGGATACCATAAGGCTTAGCCTTAGTGGTCTGGCAGCCCCAAAAAGTTCTCAGGTTCCTAAGGAGCAGAAAGACAACACTGAGACACAATGATTTCTTCTACCTTTTCAGCTGTAGGGAAGACATTTGCAATTTCAGCTGGCACATCTTCTAGGAGGGAACACAGCTGGAAGCTAGAGAAGCTCTGTTCTCAGGAAATAAGTAGAAGCAGTTTTAATTACACTTCTTGCCTATTCCCTGAAGCACAGGCCTATATGGAAGAAACTAGTCTTGGCAAAACCCCTGGAGAAATAGATTGGGCCACCATAAGCGTTGTGTCTGAGGGAGTGTGAAACAAGTCCTGTCCCTGCCCTGCCAGAACCAGCCCCGCTGGCACATCCCCACCCGTGCCCCTGCAGGGTGGAAGGCAGCAGGCTCACCACACCTCTGAGGATTGCTGCAGGACTCCAGTGATTATGCTGTAAGGAAGGAAAGCCAAAGCCTGGCTCCTTCTTCCTTCTGTGCAGCTTAACTGCACTTGAAATAAATGTAAGGAAAGTTCCCTTTGTTTAACCAGTGTGACAAGCACTTGTTCATCGAGCACACAGGTACCATCCTGCAGGTATCAGCCTTGTGGGTGTCTCTGTGTCCATGAACCATGTTTCCAAGAGCATGTAGTCAGGAGATGGTTCTCCATGACCCTTACCCTTGCATTATGACCCTGCTGTACAGAGCTGTAAGAGGGGCCAGTGGCTTTTATGTTAGCCCTTCTGTAATGTTGATTCAGTTATGAGAATTGCAAGAGCTCCTCTGGAAATGATTTTATCTACTGCACTTAATAGGCTGTGTCAAATAAGATTATTCAATTTAATTCACCCAGTTCACCAAAGCAGTTCCCAAGCACGTTTTTGGACAGTATAATTTCACCTGGGGTGTTTGATCGGTCCACTCCAATGTAAGGCCAAAGAAAGATATAGACAACTATATCCAACTTGTGCTAGCTCAGTGCTTAGACAGCTCTGGAGCAGAAATGAGTAGCCAGGGAAGCAAGAAGGGACAATTTCTTTCATCTGACAGCGACAGGTTTGGTAGCCCAAAGTTCTCTTGACAACTGCACCAAGCCCAAAGAGTCAGCACTGTATAGAACCTGTACATTTAAATTCCCTTATGGTAGTGGTGCTGTGACAACAGTGTGGCACACGAATGCTACACATGTGAGCACCACTTCATCCAATACAACAATAAACTAAAGCTCAGCTGACACCAGGTAAATCTTTATGACATCATTTTTGATGCTGATTCCCTATGGAATCTTATGTTGATTCATTTTGCAAACAGAACCGACTGACACCATGTAGTTTTCAAACACATCATTAGGGTACTTTTTTTTAACACTACAATATCATTATAACTACAAAGCAGAACTGGCAGATAGCCTGCAAAATTCCCACAAAAGTAAAACCAAAGCTCCTAAAAATATCAAAAAGCTGTATAACTGCCAAACTCCCCAAAACCCCCAATCAAACCTCCTAAATAGTAACACAAAGCTTACATAACTAGAACTCAATTATCTCCTTAGAAATTGACTGTCAATCTAAAAAAGTGAGAACTTAAACAAAGAAGTGTAAACTTAGAAATGCCATAGGTGAGCAGTATCATTTCTCTTTCAAGGGAAGATGATTAAGGCTGCATGAAAGATGAAGTATGAAAAATACATTGGAATGCCTGTTAAAAGAGGCTGTCAGAAAGTGTGGTGTGTCTTGGATTATGTTCACTCAAGAACTGTCAAGGGCAAGAACTTTAATGGCATAAAAGCACTTCGAAAAAAAGCAGAAGTTCTGGGCTTTGAGAGCGAAATACTCCACCAGGGTGTCTATTAGCAACAGGAAAGGCTCAAAGGGTTTGTCTCATCCCTCCAAATATGACTGCGTAAAGAAACACTTATTCAGCTTAATCGCTGAATTCCACAACACATTTTAAAGCACCACTTACACTCCCAATGTTTTTCTATTGTTGATTACTATCATGCAAATGTTAAAAATCAGAATTATTAAAATGCACGTGATTAATGATTGAACTATAGCTTGCTGCTGGATGAAGCCTTCATCATACATGAGTGAAAAGCAAGGCTCAAAACAATACTCCCAGAGTTCAGATAGTCTGGCACTCTTTGAGTGGAAGTGAGATATTTGTGTTTTCCTGCACCATTGCTATAACATGCAGAAAGACACTCTCACCTGTACCATAATTTTATTTTAGTGCTCCAGTTATAACTATGAGGAAGCTGCTTACAAGTATAATAGCACATGAGAAAAGTATCATCACCTGCAAGTCCTCAAATGGCCTTTCATCCTGTTTCTAAATTGAAGAAACCCTTCTGATTTTATGAGTCATTAGAATTGATTAAGTTAGCTAACTACATTAAAAATAATTTTCTTTCATGCAGTTTGCTTTCCAAAATCTTATTTTCTCATATTTTTTAATATTTTCAATATCTTTATTTTTTTCCACGGAAATTTACTTGGTAAAAAAAGATTAACTATATCCAAAGATTATAACTGCGTTCACTTCCTGGTGAAAGTTACTGTCTTATATTTGTGGAATATTAACTTGAAAGAGGCAGGAACCCAAAATGTGAAGTTTGTTTCTCTACAACGTACAGCCCATATATGTTAATGGCCATTATTCTACTTTTCCACTTTAGCAAGGTGTAATAACAATGCTCGATACAAGTCAATCATCTTGGGCACATGTTTTCAGTTATCTGCAGAAAGAGCAGATAGACATTCACCTCTTGATCTTGCAGCTATGCTAGCCCTTTTCCATTAAAACTTTCCAGACTTCCTGCCAAAAGCAATTGTGGAGTTGAAGGTGAACAGAGTTTATCAATTTTACTTGGGCAATAGAAATTTAATCTATTTTTCACAGCCTGGGAAACAAAACCTGTGAGTTTATCTACCTTTTTATGCACTGCTAAGATACCAGTTTCCCAGTATATCCTCACCAGCCCTAGCAAGAGTGAAAAGCTGAAGTGGACCATGTACCTTTTTAGCAATTTCTTTGTGAATACTGTGTTTCCTGTCCTGCCTTAGTATACACCATTAATTAAACTGCCAATGGACCACTTGTAAAATCTGCAACATTTAATAAGGAAACAGTCCAAGGTGGACAGAATATATCTCTCCAAATTTTGAGTTCTTTTTGTAGTGATGGAGGACATATTTTTCCAGCTCTTGAGTCAAAATTAAACAATTAAAAATAATTATTTTTGTCTGCAGCATTGCTTAACATTCCTTTACAATCCAGATATCCCTGTGGGAAACTCACACACAGATTCTCTCCTGCTCTTCAAACTCTTGACTAGTGCAATTCTAATGTACCAATTGTATGAAAAGTCAAACTTTATTATGGAAAAGGGAAGAAATTTTGTATTTCTATTACAAATGATCCTTGACTGTCTAGGTTTAGTTTGGAGATGGATTGAGGAGCTGCTTCACAGTGGGGTCCTCTTGTGCCAGCTTTCCTCCAGGGACCGTGCTCACCCACTGTGCTTGCCCCTCCTGTTGTGTCACTGGCAGCAAGAGCCACAAGACCCACAGCAAACGCTCTTCAGTAACGCTCTGGAGAATCAGGAGGGTGGGACCTTCAGGAAACAAGTTTCATTTGCTTTAGGGGGAGCATAACAGAAAAAGTAATTAGTTTGTTCACTCACTTACACTGTGTCAGCCAGGAACTGGTAACACTGAGTCATCTTATAATATTGACACTCCAAACTATTTTCCAGAGTATTTCAAAGATTCAGTTGGTTCAAATGGGATTTATATGTGTCCATTAGCAATTAAGTGAGGAAAAGAAAAGTGCCTTGATGAGGAATCCAATCCCATCACTAATGAGTGTTTCTTCTGAAAATTTGTGAACCACCTCAGGCAAGGCTGCCTCCGGGAGTGTGACTGATATCCTTTGATGGACTAAGATCTTTAAAATTGGGTGTAATTCAAATTTGGTAATCTGGATTTGTGTTTTCTTGGGGTAGACATTAACATATGTTGTTCTTGAAAATGTTCCTCTCATTTCACTATGTTGTTTCCAGTACATTATAAAAGATCTTCTACATTCTGGATTAATTATAGAGTAATTTAACACTGTTCTTTCAGTCTGAAATTTATGGGTTTGGTTCTTTAGGACTGTCTGAACTATGAAAGGAAACTTGCATGGGGTGTGTATGATATGTATTGGTAAATTCATGCTTTGTGAACTGGGTGTGTGTTAACAGTCTGGGTATTAAAGAGCTTGTCTTCTGCAAATTAAAAAAAAATTGAGCTTTCAAACAATATGGAGTTTCCTGAAACAAGTTAAAGTTCCTCTACTGCATTTTGTATGACTATTCTATTAAAAGAATAATAATGACATTGTTTTTGCCACCACTGACTGATTATCAGGGGAAAGAATGAAAGGAAAAGAAAACATATATTAAATATGTCAGTCATGTCAAAGACTGACTAAGAGATATGTAAATTCTGTCTTTTCTGTAGTAAGCATTGAAAATTATATAAAACAGAACAAAATTGTAGTTAAGATATTCTTCTTAGTACCAAATAATTTATTTTAAATCATTATTTTTATCCTATGATATATTATGCAAAATTGCCATCTCTTCCTCTGTAATACCAGTTCCTAGAAGTATCTTGTCAATTGTAGTATCCATTTCTCCCTTATTTTAATTGCTTTCTTCAATATTCATGCAGCCATAGTCCCATAACCTTTTTGCTAAAAAGATTCCTGTATGCCTGCCTGTTAATATCAAAAGGGAACAACACTGAGATACGAAGTTTTTCTAGCACCTTCAGAAGTTCTCGCTATCATTCTTTTATTATAGCCTTTGGTGTCTATTTTTACATGCATGGCAGGAAATGTACCATGGTCAAGCTGACAGGCTACTATCAGCACACTGTGTTACAAGCAAATCTTCTTCATCACTTTATCCAAGTGATCTGATATTACTCCAAGAAAAGGAATAAATAAAAGGAAATAGTGATGAATAGCATGAAGTACTAAATAATAAAAGCAAACAGCATCATTAAAAATTGCCTTAGACCCTAGGATTGGGCTGGGGTTATAAATCTCTTCAGAACAGCATCTTTCTTAGTGTCAGAGCTTGTTTTCCAGCTCATCAGATTAATAGTTGTGAGAGAATATATGACCCCTCAAAACATTTCTCCATGTATTGGCCATTTAACAGAGCAATAAGCTCATTTACCAAGGAAGAGGATTAAAACCAGCAGGTCCATTCTCTGTAAATAGACATTAGTTCATAAGTAGGTTCAGCAAAGAGAACTGTTTTTCCATTCTTGTCCCGAGAAGTGGATCAGGATCGTTGCAGGTAACCTAAACCTCACAGCCCAACTGCCTTGTACCACAAAATGTATCTGAAATGTTTACACTGACCAAGCTGCCTGATTTCTCTCTGTATTTGAGCTGGAAGTTCAACAGCAGAAGCCACACTCAGGGAACTACCTGAGGCTTCTGGGCACCATAAAGCCCATGTGCTGGAAGGGATGAGGACAAAGGGCAGGACAGGTTAAAAAAGCTCCAGAAAGCTTAGAAAAAAAATAAAATTATATTTCAAAAATGTACCTAAGTAGAGCATAACTTCATCTACTCAAGACAGGCAGAGTTGTGAAAACTGACACCTAACCTGTCCATGGACAGAGAACTTCATGGATCTTGTGGGTTTTGCAGCTCCCTTTTATATGGCAGTGGCCTGTAAGGATATATTTTTTGACTACAGCAAAGTGGCAGAGGTTGGTCCCTTGCCATAAAATCAAGTGGCATGGTTTGACCATATGCACACCCTTATGCTTTCCTACCTTCCCACAAGGGGTTCCATCCACCCTGCCTGGGTGCAGAGCAAGTGCTGGCTGGTCTGCCCCTGACCCACACAGGGGACCATCCTAACAGGCTGGCACAACTGGGACCCTGTGTGTAAGCCCTTGACTTTTCCCTGCTTGACACAGCCTGTGTGTAAGTTTACTCTGAGCTACTTCATTGCTATATATGTTGAAATTTACTTCACTGGAATTACCCAGGCAAATAAACTCATATCATGTCATAAAAGTTTTCAGAAGTATGACCTATGTGCATCCTATAAACAGATGGCAGATTATTAGCAGTTATCTTCTAGTGCCTCACAGTGTGGGAAAGACATTGTGGACTTTGGTTTTGTCAGTCCTCTTGCAGCCCACCAGAGTTTTAAAATCTAGCATTTTTTATTAGTCATTTAAACTTTGGAATGAATTAGGAGGGGTTGGGAGGAGGAAAGAATTCTTTGCCGAAGAAAATATAAGTGGAAAAAATCATATAAAAATAAATAGATAAAGGATATCTAAATAGAAATGTAAAAGGAGAGAAAAACCATCTGGGAGGCTGACTAATCAGGGACTTCACATTAAACAGTCAGGCAATCAATCACACTGGATAAAATTCATGAGGTTGATAATCCTTTTCTATATAACCACCAAACAGCATAATTCATTATTACAGTGTAAGTACTGTACCCAACTATTAACTGATTTACTCCACAGTCTAGCTGAAATGTAATACCTGAGGTTCAGCTTGGACAAACCGTGCAAAAAGTTATGAGCAGTTTTCACTTACACATAAACAGATTAGAACAGTGTTTTCTTGTTTTGTTCTGTTTCTACAGCTCTTGTAGCAATTGCTATGACCACTACTCTAATACTTGTATTATGGTTGCCCTTAGAAATTCTTATTCAGAATTGGCTCAGTGGTATTAGTAAGCAGACAGAAGGCAAGAGACAATCCCCAAACCGTAAAAACTTTATAAGCCAAGGAGATGTGCCAGGCAAAGGCAAGGAGCAAGGAAGTGCTATACTCATTTTAAAATGAGTACCAACTTTCAGGAAGAAGAAATGACATCCCTACCAGTCACAAAGAAAATAAATTCAAATGTCTAGGTCCCCAAAATAGCTACATAAGCAGCCATGGAGTAAGTGCAAACAATTATATTGAAGTAAATACTCTGGATTTGTGCAGAGAATGTATTTCAGATTGTGCTTTATAGGAAACCAGATTTTAAGAGTTATGATCAGAAGAGAATAAAATAAACCTGAGAGGCAAAAGTCATTCATGTGCTGTATTCTCCCCACAGTTCATCTCTTGCGTGTTAACAGAGGTCTTACAGCACCAGCAGGCGAGGTAGGTATTTAAACCACTCTTAACCTAGAATGTCCCCCTTATTCCTTCAGTCCCTCCATACACAGGCACACCGGATCCTGCGCGTGGAGCTCCGGGTGACAGCTGGGTCCAGGAAGGGCAGAGGAGGCAGCCTGAGCCCTGCGCTGCCCCCCTGCACCCGGGGATGGGAAGCACAGAGGCCCCGGCACTGCTGCCAGACTCCCTTCAGGTAATAGCGAAGGGCCAGAGAGTGACACAAACCAGCCAAAAGAACTGCTGCCAGACACTTTATGGTACAAACCTCCCCCTTCTTTCATCTCCCAGACTTACAGAGCCGCTGGGAAGGGAGGGGGCAGGGAAGAAGATGAGACTGTGAGTGGGAGGCTCACTCAGAAGAGTCTGGGAGCCACTGATGCAATGAATTCTTCTGAGTAACAAAGCATAAAAAGAAAGGTTATCTTCAGAAATCACTAGGTAAATAAATTTAAAATTGAGAACAAATATAATAAATCCACAGACAATTCAACAGTAAGGGGAAAACATTTATCAATTATTTTCTCATCAATAATTTGTCTGGATTTGTTCAATACAGATACTTCTGCAAATAGCATTACCTTTAGGCAGCAAGATTAATTACTCAACCTTTGTCTTTTTCTAGACTGGCTCTGCAAATTCCTCTAATTTGCAAGTATGTGAAGAAATCTTAGTTTTTTATTATTAAATAAAGCCAAAGGTCCTGTACTATACTTTTTAGACTATGAGGGCTGATCCTTTCTATCAGAGGAATAATTTAAGTAAAAATTTTACACATCCTGCTGTTGTTTTTACCTTTGATTTGAAAACAGAAATGAGAAATGTGAGTCTGCCCCTTTGAAATCCCTCCTTAATAATTCATGTTACAGAGAAAGTGAGGATCTCTGCATTAAATTATACTTTCTTGTCCTTTCAAAGTAGGACTTTGAACTCTCTAAAGTAAGAAATGGGCTGCTTTCCTGCCTAGATAGGGACGGATGTGTAGTTGTGCGTGCAGGAACACACACTGTCTCAATTTTGTTCATTTTCCAGCAAGAGGATCTACAGCAGCACAGGCTCCCTCTCCCTGTGCTCTGCACCCATGTGTTCTGCCCCAGTGTAAGGGAGCCCCTGCTGCTCCTGCCTTCAGCCACGTTCAGGTTGGAGCCTGAAATCCTTCCTGCAATAACAGAGGAATATTATATTAGATTTTTCTCATGATAACTGCACTTTGAAGAAAACTTGAAAAGCTTAATATTTGCTTCAGTTAAAGCCCCAGCAGGAAGATGTTCAAACGCCAGACGGGAGCTCTGGTGCAAAGAAGCCGGGTTGCTTAGTGGCAGATCAGTCTGGTCCAAATCCCTGATGGGGAGTGAGGTTGGAGGAGACATCACAACCCACTCACCAAGCAAGTGAACTCACAGAGCTCCTCAGCTCTGCTTGTCTGTATCCCAAGAGCTGATGCCCATTCCCTGTCATTGAAGTAATCATTTTTAGAAAACTGCACAAAACACTTTTTGAGGCAGATGAACCAGGCTGTCACATGCTGCATTTCCTCATGGTTTGACATCCAAGCAGTTATGGAGTGGTTTGTTTGTGGGTTAAAATTAGGAGCCATATACTCACGTGCTAGGGCGTTTTTTAAACACTTTCTGTTCCAGGGAAGTAAACAAGAAATGCCCTTTTCAGTACCTCAGCTTGTTGGAACTGGCATAAGTGACATGCAGCAAAAACCTGACATAGCACATGGCAAATACTGAAACATCAACTCGCATTTGAAGAGTCCAAAGTGTTTACTGCTCTTTTGTGAGGATAAATATCAAAATCAAGAAGCTGATAAATCACTTCTGAAGGAGGCACGCAGTGTTTCTGAAAGTGCTGTGGTTAAGTGAGTTTCAATGTCATTTTTCTTCTACTCAAGTGGTTTATTTATTAAAAGGCACCATGGCTACACTAATCATTTATTTACCAGTTCATGCATTGACCAAGCTCCTTTGTTGAGTTGCACTTCATCCTTTCAGCACTAGCCATAGACCTTAGTATGTTTTTGCTGTACCTGTTCACAGAAAACATCCCAGTCCTCACTTTTCATAAACACACATAAACATGCCTATTCAATCAACTTACCAGGCACAGGTTGGCAGGAGGCTGCAAGGTTATTTTATGTATTTCTAAAAATGCTGAAAAATCTGTAACATAGACATTGTGAGCAGCCTTCTGAAATAATGAAGGTTTATATGTATTTTATATACATATATATGTAATGTATATATATTTATTTACACATAAGCATGAAAGGCTCCTGCAAATCTTGGGCTGTAGCAGGATGGCTGACATTTCAACAAGCACTAAACATTCTGACAACTGTGAAACTTTTGGACATCTAGGACACTGTTCTGGGGAGTATCCATGCTACCTTTCTCTGTTCCTTCTGTCCTCCCTGGGACCCCTCTGTGCTAGAAGAGAGGTAATCCAGGTGAATCTTCACAAATCCATGGTGAACCTACAGCACACACACATGTGAGTGAGACAAGCCAGCAGGGCTCTCCTGTGTCCTCTTACAGTCTCTTTTCTCCATTCTCACCAGCACAGCTGCCTGTGCCAATTTCTTTCTACCAGTCTTCAGGCCTGCATGGATGGCAGTCTTAAATCTGTGTTTTTAGGCAGCCAAGTGCTTTCAGTAATTCCAGCCCAAATTATTTTCACAACACATGCACAAACATTGCAGCAGAGTAGAGAAATAAACCACTTTTTCCTTGACCCAGAGATCTCCAGAGGCTTGCACATCCTTCCACACTCAGAGCTGTGCTTCAGGCTTAGGTTTTAGTCCCTTCTAAAATTTCTTGCATGCCTGCTATACTTTATCTTGAAGTGAGAGGATTTCCTATTTAGTAGACAACCCCCCAGGTTCCTCTGGTATCAAAAAAATGGATTATCTTTCAAAAAATGTAACATAGAGAAGGAATGCAGTTCCCTACAGCATGCAACAACATCAGAAAAGCATTAACTCCAAAGGGCATTTGTCTGCTCAGCACTCCATGCCTCCTGGCCCAGCACTGTTGGAGCAAAGGCCTTTCAGACAGGCTCGGTACAGAGCTCTGCCCTGCTTCACTGGAGCTGGCAGGAATGCAGCTAAAGCAGAGTTCCTTGGATCCTGGGACCCATGGCACAGTGCTGTTTCACAGTTCAGGGCTGGCTACAAAGCCCACCCTGAACAGGGGGGAGCTTTCTGATGAGCACTTTGCTGGCACAGCAACCCAGGCAGCAGCAATGGAGGTCACTCATTTTTCGGAGTCAGAGCCACTTACACAAGTTATAGTCACAGCAACCACTGCAATGTAAATGTGCACTTTGGGGTTAGCACTGCCCAAAGTCAGTGTGTGCTATTCCTCTCTTCCACACACCTCTGTGGGATGGGTTACGGGTCATCCCTTTCAAGAGGTAGTCTTCTCTTCAAAATCATTTTGGCTCACTGACTCATCCCTTCTTTGAATGATTCAGACTCAGAGCAGGGGGATATAAAATATATCCATTAAAATCCTTTTTAAAATATATATAAAATGGAGGCTCCAGTCGCACAAAAACAGACTGATTTTTTTTCTTGAACTATTCATGAATGCTCAAAGGAAGGATCATACTGAATGCTCTGGAAACTGAAGCAACTATTTTTTCTGTATAAAATGAGTTGCTGCATCACAGTAAAAGGCGTTTCAGTAATCAAGTGATAGCTTGCAACTAAATAGAACCTGATTAGACATAAAATCTGCTCCAGATGAAGCCAGGAGAACCTCTACTGCTTTATTCCTGCCATTCCTACAAGCAGACATTGGATCACTGATTCTGTATTCTGATGCAAAGATGTAGAAAAAAGATCAGGTTTGTAAAGTGTCAGTTACAGAGGACAATTGTTCATCTTGGTATTACAGGCTGATTTTCAGCAATGATTTGAAAAGGATAACATATGCACATGGGATGCCTCAGTACTGAACAATTTTCCAGAGAAACAATTCCAGAAATGATCTGACTCACCCACGCTGTTTGTCACTATGGAAATATTTTTTATGTTTAGAGATGCAGCATATCCCAGTTGATAGGAAATTGTCCATTGCTTCACATGAGGATGTGAATCTTCTAGCACTGAAGTTAAGTCAGTTTGATCAACAATCTCGGGGTCAATATCTGCCAACCACTTCGCTCACACTCCCTACCCACAGGGAAGGGCTCAGATTGAGGTGAGCTAATGTGACAAAATCCTACCATTCTTATGTACTAAAATGTTCCAATGTGAATGAAAGTCTTCCAGGGACTCTGACAAGGGCCTGAGAGACTATTCCTAAATGCAATAACCAGTAGTAGAGATGTGTAGTTTGGCACTCTTGAAAGCTTGAATTGGTCTCCAAAGCTTGTGTAGCTGGGAGTTCAGGCCTGCTTCAAAGGAAAACAACTTTTTAATCACCCTATATAAGGTTATTTACAATCCTTTTCCTTGCCTCCACATGGTATATTCCTTCACATTATGTGCAGATCCTACTTGGATGAAGATGATAAAAGCAAACAAACCATGAAATCTTGTGGAGTTCACAAATATCTTTCCAGTATTGTTCTGAACCTTGTGAGACATCATCACAGAGTTGCTGCTCTGACACTGCAGGTATATACCTCTGGAGTAAAAGACTGAAAACACGTCTCCTGTGTTTCTTGAGTGCCACATGGATTTCACACTTCCTCCCAAATCAGAATATGTGAGTCAAATTCTGTCTTTGTATGCAATGCTGCAATTGAAGGAGTCATGGCAAAACAAGTAAGCAGCTTTTACAATTAAGCTTAAAATGGACATTATTTATTAGAAAAATTAAAATACTAATTCATTAATCAAAAGCTATGTCAGTTTCTGCCATTCATATAAATGAATGAAGACCTTACACAGTCTTAGCAATACTGGCATAAGTAGCTGATTCTCCTTGGTGAAAATCTGCTTTCTACATGAATGTGATTTTGCCAGAAGACTTTATGATGCCCCAGCCTTCCCAACAGCATTGCCTGCAACACCATTACCAGTCTCACGCCAAGCCCATCTAGCTGTGCTGTTCCATTCCCTCCTTCCCCATGTGTGCTCCAGACTGAGGCTTCAGTGTTTTTAGACTGGAAGTTAATTCAGGTTATGGAAGAATCGCTGTATTGGGACAAGAAGAAGATTTGTTTAGTTCAACAACTGGCTGTAGCCAAAAGTGAATGTTTAGCAAAAATTCCAAAATCTCCAGGAAACACACAGTGGTAATTAATCAGAATGCTTTCCAGCCTTCAGAGGCTTCATCAGACAGAAGTTGTGTCTTCATAGGTAATAGCTCTTCATGGACTTCTCTTGAATTTTTTGAATTATTTTTTTGAAACTTGTAATATCTGGAACATCCTATGACAGAACTACCACACAGGTTAAACTCATGTTGAGTGACAAATCACCCCCTTTATTAGTTTATAGATTTCTGTTGTATTTTCCCTTCATTTGCTTGGGGTTTTTTGTGGACTGAAGAATCCTAACTTATTTGGTCCTTGCATGGAAGCCACTACATAATTTTGATCATTCTTGTCACTTGCATCTGGATCCTTTCCAATGGCATTTTGTATTTTTGAGCTGGGAAGAGCAGACTTCTGCACAGTATAAACATGGATTTTTTTATACAATTGCATCACAATATTTTGTTCTTATATCTTTTCTTAGCAATTCTTAATATTTTATTTGGGAGATTTTATTTGGGAGATTTTATTTGGATGGTTGGTTAGTTGGTTGGTTTTTTGATGAGTACTGGGCATCAAGCTGACTTTTTCACACAACTATATACTACAGCCCCAAAAACTTCTACAAGAGGCTGTTTTAATGACAATATGGTAATGATCACAGTGAGATTCTGGGGGTCTAGGGTTTCTGTGGGTCTCTCAAGTACAAATTAGTGGTTTCCACTTAGCAATGACATATAGTAGATGTGGGATGTTACATAAAGTGCAAAGAATCTGAAAAGATACATATTTGTCTCACTTTGCATCTGAAAATCATGTCACATGTATCTAATGTATTTGCAGCTTGCACATACATTCTTCTTAAAGCAAAAAAAAAGTGTGAGACATTTTGTACTTTTTCCAAGTTCCACAGACAATCCAGCTTTATGGATTTGGAAGAAAACATTTTTACTCTTGTCAAATATGTTGCTATGTAGCAAATTCAAATACATTATCTGAAACAGACTTTTAAAGCAAGAAAATTATTGGATTATAAAATACCACAATTCTACACATGATCTGCTTTTTCTTTCCTTAGAAGAAGAAAAATACTTTTCAAAGTAGCCAGGGAAACATTCTTGTTTAAAATGACTGCGTGCAGCTATAATATATATAGCAATGCATTTATTCCTAATGGATTGAATAACCTCTGTGGTGGTCCATTACCCATCATTACTGAACACTTAAAATCAAGAAGCAGTCTAATATTTTAAATGGATCATTAAAGTCCTCCAACAGAAGCACCAGAACACACCAAATAATTATTTATCTGATTATTATATTACAACGGAGGAGATAGGACACAAGTTATCAGACACTGAAGTGCTTTTATACACAATGCAGTTAGCAAGTCATTCCAATAAATGTTTGGCTCACTACAATATTTCAAAGCAGAGGACACAGTCTTCTGGTGTTGTGGCTCACAGGCCTTCTTTGATATCCCACAGCTCTTCTTGCAGGGCAGCTCAGAAACTGTTCCTTTTTAATCCATTCTGATTAATGCCTCCAAATGAGTTTTCCTGACACTGGTAATTTTGCTCTGCTAGGGAATGATTGAAGAGGATGGGCTTTCGTCCCAGCACAGCAAATCACTCACAGCCCACTACAACAGAGTCAACCACCTTCTTCAGCAAATGAGATGAAACTGTAACTTGTTTTCTTTTAATTAACTCCCCACTAGATTGCTCCAGGCTCTCCTGGCACCCCTCAGCTCCAAGACAATGGCAGTGCTCCCAGCTAGGGTAAGATTTTGGAGGGCTCAAGTTTCCTGGGAGTAGCCATGCTCTGCGTGAGTCAGGTCACGCTTTTCTCACGCTGTCTGCGAATGCTTTTGGAGGGGCTGATTGTGGGCACAAGGCAAGCTGAACGTATCACAGCCTTTTAGACATGCTCAGCATGCTGGTGAGTCAGGTTGGCTGGCAAAGATAACATATCAGCATCCCACGGACTCCGCTGTTCATAATGAATTCCTTCCTCTGGGTTTTGCTTTCCGCTGATTACTTTCTTGGTTTCTGAGTTTAGTGTTCTGAGCCTTAGGGCTCTGGATTCTGTTTGTTCATGTCCCTGTGTGGCCTTGGTTGCTCTTTTCCACGCAGTGTACTCCTAGACCGTGGTGCAAACTGCAGGGCTCAGGAATGAGCCTTTAATGCACAAGGTTGCCCTTTCCATATCTCCATGCACAGCCACGGGAGCATTGCAGTGGGGCCAGGAGTTGGGTCCAGATTGTCCTGTGGTCAGGACTTCAGCACAGGCTGCTGCTGGGGAGGTGTTGTACACGTGGGATCACTGTGCACATCCAGAGCCTTCTGTACAGAGTATGGAGGAGGTTAATGCAGACAGGGAACTGCTTCCTGGGGACAGACACCAGCCCACATTGAACAAAATGCATGAGGGACTTTCAGGAAGGAAGGTACTGGAGTACAATTGTGTGACCCTAGAAAATTTCCAAAAAGCATGGAAAATATGCTTATATGGATTTAAACTTACAGAAGAACTTTTAAAGAACCTTTAGTTTCGTCAGTAGGTAAAGTATGCTGATACTTAATGTTGGGCTGGATCTGCCATTCAGTGCAGAGATGGGATTGAGCAGGCAGTCTGCAGGGACATGCACCACCAAAAGTGAATAAATCAGATTTAGGACAAAGTTATAATCATTAGTTTATAGTGGTGCAAACTCATCTCCCTCGGTCTCTGAGGTGACACTGTTAAGGATTAAAACAAAAACAGATGCCTAAATGAAAGGATAATGTAGATCTTGTTCAGATAAGAAAATGTACAGTTTGTTTTACATAAGGAGAATATGTTCAGCTAGTGTGATGAATTCTTCCCACAGATATAGATCCAGGTGTCTGAATCTGCTTCTGGAGGTGCATTTGTCCTCATATTGACTAGAAGGAGAATCCACAAAAACAGCTTATGCTAATTCATTTCAGTGTCTAATTCATTTCAGATCTCTATATTTACGTGAGATCCCTTCCACAGAATATAATATGAAGTCCAATTAAGTTAGTGTTTATTTTCCCTGGGCTTTAGAACATCAAATAGAAACCACTGCAACAGCTAAAATCTTATTGTCACATGTAAAGCATGGACTTCCAGGGAATCAATGTGCAATTATCAGAACGGCACAACAATTTCAGAGCAACACATTCTTGGTAACTGGTGCAAAACACATAGTCTACAGGAATGTCTTACCCTTGTATTCAGGTGACAGAGTGGTTCATTCTCAAAACACCCACTAAAATCATAGCTGCAAATTAGGCTAAATATTGTAAATAGAATACAGGATGATGTGACAAGTGATGAAGACTATAAGCTTGATATCAGTGGCAATATCAAGATTATATTAAAATGTAATAGTTCTTAAATTCAAGTTGTTCATATACAGTAGGAAAAATAATGTCATAATCATGCTCTCTTTGGAATGCCAATACATGAATATTAATTTCTTCATTTTAACAACAGCTGAGGCAGCAATTAGAAAAGGATCAGAGAAGAACACCTGTCTCTTCTAAAGGCCGTAGAAAGCTAGACAGGAACATGGTGCTTATGCACATCCACAGTGCACAGTGGGCCTCCACAAAAGTTAGTACCTTTCCTGGAATCCCAGTGCATGTGGCTCACTCCAGATTGAGACATGTCCTGTCAGTCAAATGGACTGGTCAAGTCAAATGTGTACCAAAAATATCTGTTTAGTAGACTGAAAAAAATAAATTTAACCTACATAGGTATAGCAAAACACATCAGTGAACTTGTGCATGGAGAACATTTTTTCAAATCATCTACTGAGAATCTTCTGAGACATGCCCAGCTTTACAGAGGAAGTGGTAGAGTTGGGGTGGTCTTGCTGGTTGTGAAAGACATTTTGAAGTTCAAATATTTAAATCAAAGTTAAGACAAAAAGGGGAGTTTTTGGGTCATTTAGCATCTGTCTTTCTGTAGCACAGATGGCTTTAAAAAATAAGGCAATCAGAGTGAAATGAAACTTTAATTAGATAATGAAGTTCTACATTCCCAGTATTAATTTTTAAGAACTAGAATATGCACAGATAGTGAGTTGCTTGAATAAGTCTGCAGGACTCAAAAGCTGGAATCAGACCACCACTTTGAAATCTGACAGTCTGAAGGACAAGTTTGATTTTGAATTATTTGCCCTTCTCAATTTGGTGAAGAATTATGAATTATGTACTATCTTTTAAGTTCCTACTCAATAGCTCGTAAACAACAAAAGAAGGAAAAGACCCTGAGGTAAGGTATGTAATGTATCAGCACAAAATCATAGGAAAAAATTAATTTGGAAGGGAACTATGGAGAGCTCTCTTCCAGCTTTTTACTCAAAGCTGAACTAACTCAGGTACTCCACTGGTTTCCTTGGGGTCTCGTACAGTCACATTCTGAAAAGCTCTGAGGAGGAAAATTCTGATGTCTCTCTTTGTAACCTATTACAATACTTTATTCTCTCTCTCTTTAAATAGTGTACACTTTTTTTCCTGCATATCTAGGTAAAATTTACCTTGCTACAACTTTCTGCCATAGCATCTTGTCTCTTCATTGTGTACCTCTAAGAGTAGACTGTCTTCTCCATTCCTTCCCTGTCCTGGTTAAAGCCAACTCTAACTCAGGATGACTTTCTGAAGATGGAAGATTATCTTCAGCAGAACAAACAACACTCTTCTTTCTTGACGGTGTTTTTTTATGTGGTTCATTGTAAAGCTAAAAGCTATAGAACATCTTAATTCTGGAAGTATGTAACTACTGCTGAACATCCCAGACTCAAAGGATAACTCTGCGCTACACATCTTACCAGATCAAAAAATAGAGAGGTTCCAATAGGCATCTTGTTCAGGAAAAGCATGAAGTCACATAAAGAAGACTATAAAATTAATCACAGCTATTGCTATGGAGGCAGCTCTGCAAAACCCACAAAGAGCTTGCTGCAGCTGAAACCTGTGACCCCAGGGTTCAGCCATATATTATCCCAAGTATGGCTTGATGGAGCCAGGCTGTATGACCTCTGTTGAATTTTATTGGTAAAACAGATCTTAAGGTTTTAAAAAGTACATGAGCTAAAACAAAACCCAGCAAACCCAAGGTGAAAGCAGAGAGAGAGATGTAAATGTCGAATAATAATTGGTAAGAGTTAACAACTCAAGAATGTGAGAGAAAAGATAGTGAACCAACATAAAACCCTAAGGAAAGAAAGCAGAGCACTGGCATATGGCAACTGAGCAAGAACCAGACAGTTCTGAAGTGCAACACAGACTAACTTCTCCACTGCACTGATTGGCCAATAAATACTCAATTAACACTCTTTAGTATATCCTGCTTGAAAAGTGTCTTTGTGCATGGTAAGAATACCTGTACAAACTAGCAATCACAGTAAAAGAGGTCGCATGGATAGTTTGACTAATACTAAGACGCTCCAGAAGCATTTTCATTCATCAAAAAATATTTTTTAAAATCACCACAAAATCAGGTTCTTACTTTTCATCTGGGCCAACAGTAAAGACAAATGTGTGCAAATAATGCCAGTGTCTACAGAATCTTCCTAGATAATTTCAAAGGATTTTGTTTTGTTTAAGGCTTAATGAGTGGGGTATTTCTCACTATCTTCTTCTGCAGTTCACCTGTGTGCCAGAAAAACTCTTCTAAATCTGATAGGTCACCAGGGAAGGGTGATGGATGCTAATAGACATGAACACACAAGAAGAGCGATGCCTTGCCATGACACACATAGGGCTCCTCTGCAGTAAGAAGGTGGCCTAAGCCTGGCTCCCTGCCCAGCCAGCACTGGGAGATCTCCTGGGGACAGGGTTTGTCACTTTCTGGAGCCTTAACTGACATGAGGCGGTAGAACAAAAACCCACCACCACACCTAATACCTCCTTGCTGCCCGGAGTTGAGACAGCTTACCTCTGTTTATGGAACAGAGTTCATGCCTAAGTGACAACAAAACATTTTTACAGCTCAGTTCAACATGTCATCTCGAATACGTCTTGCTGTTCTGAGCTTTGCTTATAAAAAATGTGATGCCATGGGAAGTTGTGACCACCTAAGCACTTCCTCAAGGAATCTAGTTTTGCTGCTGATAGGTGTTTCTGCTTTATATGTTCTTCATCATTAGAGGAATCAAATGGAAAGAAAAGGATTTTCTTTTAATCATGTGAATGCTAATTAGCTAATTTGTCACCATTCAGTGACATGAGTTTTAGGATTTTTTATGATAGCTTAATGTGATCAATTTTCCTACTTTAAAATGTTGCAAACTTCTAAGCTATTTTGGGGTTTAACCTCAAAAACATCTGTGTCTTTAGTGGGAATGGATCAACCTCACATTTTTCATATCAGTTTAGCTTTATAATGGGCTATGTGCATTATTTAGATGAAAACTATGTATAAAGACATGCGTTAGAGTACCACTGACTCAGTGAAATGCAACATTTTCTTGAGTGAAACAAGATATTCTTGCAGTAGCAGTAGAGAATAATTTTTAGCAATGTATTTAATAACTTCCCAAAACAAAAAAAAAGCAGGTATGCAAGCTGGTATTTGCCAGGTCAAGACTAATAATCATCACTGTTATTCCAAGTACTGCAAGTGTATTAATGAGCACAAGTTGCCATTCACTTGATTTTCATGCAGTTTCTTCATCTTTAAATTATTTTTCAATCTACAGAGAGTTTGCTGCCTCATATACAACCCTTCTAGATGTGAAACAGCTTTCCCCAACAAACATGTTTGCTAGTTCACACTCAGTGCCTCCAGCACAGTGTTCATTGTTTTATTGATTCCTGTCCAAAGCCACTGCATTTTTTGACAGACATTGATGTGTTCCCACTTCCCAAAAAAGAGGCAACAAGACCAGAGCTGATCCATACTTAGCTACAGTCAGCCTCTGTGATGTAGAAACCTCTGGTTTCAGTGCTCCCTGCTCACACTGCCTTCTGGAGGGCTTAAGGACAATTTCACAAGGCTGAGTTTATGCCTCCTGTAAATATGCACTGAGCAAGAGAGCACAATAAAACTTGTTAATAGCAAGACTAAATAAAACAGCAGAACACTGTGGAGCTTTTTAATGTCCAAAACAGCAGTGTGTGAGTGCCCAGCTGACTATCCTTGAAAATAAATAAATACCCTTATGACCCTCAGTCGTAAGCATCTTTCCCTTTGCTTACCAAGAAATGAGTTTAGAGGCCCCGTGTTTTCCTTTCACCAGCTGTTGGCAAAACAGTTCATCTTCTGGCAGGTGGCACACTAAATGTCAAAATCTTTCACTGATTGAGCACAAACTGGAGTGAACTCCATCAGTCTGCTTAGTAGCCCCAGTTCCAGGTGGGAACGGGGCCAGAGGGCAGCACGCTGTCCCTGGTCACTCAACAACAGACCAGTTCCCAGCTGACCCAGCACCCTGCCCCACACATTGTCCTTTTCCCTGACTGATTTCTGCACATGATGTTTGGTCAAAATCTAAGGATAATAAGCAAATCAGTAGAGAGACATTATAGGGGACAGTTGAGAAAACAGGCAGTGCTTGGGGAGATACAGTTTCCATTTTTGTTTATCGATGAGCAAAGGCACTAAACCAGAAAGATGGGTGAAACAGCTGTACAAGAATCAGCAGTTTCAGTTCTTCTAGGTCTGAGTAAACAGATTTCATGGTTTTGGCTTCACAATGGTATGAGACCTTTGAGTTTCACTTTGAGATCACCACTCGAAACAGGCCAGAAGCTCAGAATTAATCTCAGCTGGAATCAATGACTCTTCTGAGCTTCTCAACACATTTGGTATTACTCAACACATAACCTAATTGAGCAATCTTTCTTCAGAGAAGGGAGAGACATTTTATTCAGTATTTCTTTTCAAACAATATTTCAGGCCATGTTCTCATTTAACTGTACCTATAGAATTTTCATTGGAATCTTAAATAAATTCTGGTTTTGATTTCCACCAGTCTATTCCAATCCTTGCAACCAAAACATTGCTAGAAAACCAAGGACATACAAGAATCTAACACTGGAGACCTGAGTTTTCAACAAGATTGTATGAATTAATTATACAGTTTTTAACACCTTCTTCATTATAGAGTGCTTCCCCCCTTGATATTTTATATATTTTGTTTCTCAAATTTGCGATTCGCTCTTTGAATGTATATTTTTAAGGGAGGGAGTTAGTTGTATTGTTGTTCCAGCTTAAGGAGAGCAAAATGACAATTCAGCTAATTGAAATATTGAATGTGGGGATTTTGTTAATATAAAAAGGCATGTGGCTGTAGATATTTTGTGAAGGTTCATACCCACTATACCAAAATACTGCAGTACAAATACATAATTCAGTAATTGAAAGAGCTAACAAAACTGTACATATTTTGGACATATTATATTTTTGTGCCTAACTTTGAAATTGCTTATTGTGTTCTCATTTCAGGGTTTTGTTCAAGATACAAAACCACATTTGGAGATTCTGGGATTTTTAATCAGTTTCATATAAGCAATCAGTAAAGATGATATATTTACGTAAGCCCAGTTTGTCACTTTTATTCAGATTTTTAATATAATACAGGGGCCTTGGAACAACTCATTGTAGCAATTGCTTACATGTTATAAGAGAAAGAGTCTAATTTGAAAATTAAAAATATTTTTATTTCTATTTAAAACTGGATCAAGCAAAGAGAAATGAAACCAAAGAGAAGATAACCCTTCAAGTACTACAAGGTACTAACCAACAGTTAGTGCCCACTAACTTAAGGTTAATTCAAACCCTCTCACAATGGTACCTTCAAGCACTTTTTCAAGCATCCTGGATTTGTACAGCCCTTACCCAGGTTCCATACTCTACAGCTGCTCAAGCGATCTTGCAATATGCCTTAAAGACCTGCTGATCTTGTTTAGCAGATGATGTCCCTGCACATGCAGGGCATGGAACTAGATGATCTTTAAAGACCCTTTCAACCCAAAGTATCTCTGATTTTTGATCAGAACTCAGAAAGAATTTGATTCTTCAGCCAAACAGAAAATGGAAAACATCAATACATCTATAATATCCTCTTTAAAATAGCATGGTTGTTCAAGCAAAAAATTCACGAGTGCGGCCTCTGGTACTGAAATTTTTTGCACTTGCTGGAATTATGTTCAAATTAAACCAAACATATCCATAATATATATCTACAAGGCAGGTAGAAAAAGATGTTACACTTTTAAGAATATTTGCATCCCAAACATTTTCCTAATTCTCTTACTTCTACAACATTCCATGAAGCAGTACTCTGTGCTTGTCATTAAAAGTGTTCTGAATACAGGCAACAGAAGATCAGAAATTATATTAATTCTTTCCTTTTGGTATTGAATCTCAGAGGGAATGGTTACACCAGTTTGGTGATGGCTGAACCTTTGACAAAACCCCTTGCTGAGTTGAAAAGAAAACCTCTTAAGAGCAGAGTTGAAGAGAAATCATCTAAAATTTCTTTTTCATGCACACCATAAATCATTCCTTTCTTCTTAAATGTATTATTCCCATATTCCCCCAAAGGGCTTACTGGTTATTCATATCATTATCAATAACACTGAGCATCTGGCTACAAATTATCATGCTTTGGGAATACAAATCTTATGTAAGAAATTTTGCTCAGGAAACCTTGCCTGTGCTATTAAAATTTAATTCATAATGTTGACATATTGCTAATCATTTATGATTGGTGCTTTTTTGTTTATCTCATTAGGTTCTGCAGTTACCTTACACTCATATACTTGTGTGCTTTTTCAGAAATAATTTGTTGCTTCTGGTTAGTAATTGGCTATTTAAATGAAATATGTAAATTTAACTTTGCTAATTGTATTGGATTTGGCTTAGATAAGGAAAACTGACTTGGCTCTGTTCTTTGTGGTACCTCTAGTATAACTATGGATTTTCAGTAAAGAGCACATATTTCAATTCCAGATCTTAGCAATCTTCACCTCAAATGCATGGTAATATTGATCCTTCTTTGTGGTTGTTTTGCCAATTGTTTTCTGTCACAATCACTAGTCATGTCACTGAAGGTAATTCTCAGAACCATTTGCCTAATGAGATAAATTCAATGAAGTCATCTGACAATTCAAAGATAATTTGAAAGGACAGGTTTTCAGAGCAGGAAAATGCCACTGCAAATATGAAAGCCACTGAGTGTCATTTAGGGGCTATTTGAAGTGCTCAGCTATCTAAATCTAAGCCTTTAAACATACTGGTAGGGCAAAGTGGAGATGAGTCTCACTCCTCCACATGGAAAGGCAGAGGAGTTTGCATTCTGCAGCACCACAGCAACATAAACAGGAACTAAAAACTGTACTGGGTCAGAAACTAGCCACTAAAGGGGTCTGATTAAACAGCTTCACTTTGATCCTATAGAGTTTTTTCTATCTTTAAATTGTATTTAATACAATTAATGAACAAAAAACCTTCTCTCCATCCTTGACAAATTAATTACTGTGCTCTAAAGAGACAATAACACTGTTACTAGTAACAGGCAACTGTAACTTACAGCTCCTATTTGTTCTTGAGATCTTTCCTGTGGGTGTTTTGAGAGCTGATATGCAAAGACCCCGGCAAAAAATCTGATCAGAGGAAACTGGTGTTTAGCCCTGCTAAGTTTGCAGCTGTCTGCATGCCAGCATCAAAGCATTGCTTTAACAAGGGAAAAAAGAACAACAGGTCTGAGTGACAGGGTGTACTCTTCCCAGCCCTGCGAGCAGAGAGCCTGC
This sequence comes from Prinia subflava, assembly GCF_021018805.1. Taxonomy (NCBI): domain Eukaryota; kingdom Metazoa; phylum Chordata; class Aves; order Passeriformes; family Cisticolidae; genus Prinia; species Prinia subflava. The sequence continues at coordinate 36,644,457 of NC_086249.1, forward strand.
AATGAAAAGCGCTATTATGGGGCACTTTCAAGCCAGCATTTATAATGTAGCTCTGCTAAGTGAGTCATGTCCTCCTTTCAAATACAGAAGAACATTTTAAAAGCAACCTTACCCAAAATGCCAGAAACTCATAGTCTGTTTACTGTTCTGCTTATTGGTTTCTAACGAAGCCAGAGGGCACAGACACGTTTCCTAACTACCGAAGCTGGCATGTCCTGTGAGTCACTTACACAAAGTGCAACTTTTGCTGAGAATGTCAGGGTGAAAGGCCACGGTCCCATCTAACCATGTGCTGTGCTGGTAAAATGCATCATCTTTTTTCCTTCCAATTATGAATACTGCTCTAGCACTACTGCTGTGTGGTCAGATACAGTGTGTTCTCACAAACCTGTTCTGCTTCTCCTGGGGGAAATTTGGTTGCACTGTGTGAATGGTTCAGCACAGCAGCACTTTCCTTTACTAATACCTTATGTGTCAGCTTGGCTACTTGGGCAAAGTCTTTAATTAGTACACTTTGTGCCACAGGCAGAGGCTCTTTGCTAAGTCTCACCTTGGAGAGGCAGGGCCTGGTTTATTAGGTTTTGTTCAAACAACAGTGGGCAAATAGCCCTCTCTCCTACTCTCTTCCAAAACCATGGGCCCAGAAGGAAGCAACGCTGGCAGTAACAAAAACGCACAATAACAAATGGGGTCAGTTGGATGAACTAGAGGGGGTTTTGTGTGCAGAACTGGTAGAAAACTTCTGTTCTTTCACTACCTGAAAGGAAATATTTTCTTGTGTGAAGCACACAGTCTCTAGTGACTCCCAGCAACAATAAAATGCCTCCATCTGATTTCTAGGAAATGCCAAAATCAATTCCTCTGTAGCCTAGGACATCTATATAATATCCCAAACAATTTATAGGACTATTAGGTAACACAGATTTGATAAAATTGTGTGTACCTTTACATAAGAAACATTTCTGGTCAGCTTCTAAGGTTCTGACTATGCATAAACTTTGTGAAAGCAATAAAATAGGAACTTAAGCAATGCACAGAACATGTTTTCTCATCCTCCAGCTCAAGCAAATATATGGAAATGCTTATCACAGACCAGACCTGAATATCGATCTGAAGTCTGTCTCCTAGAAATGTCTGCTTTCTTGAATCAATTTACCAGGCATTCCTCAAATTTCCTTTTGCTGGCTCATTCATGGTGTTGTCCCCACGTGCAGAGATCTGAAGCTCTGTGGCATGCTCGGAGAGCTGCTATCATAAGGAGCTGGGAAATCTAGAAGAATCAGAGCTGCAAAATTTGACTGAAGACATACAGTGGAGACAGTGGTAGGAGAAAACTTGTTACCCAAGTGAAGGAACAGCACATTCATGCTGCAACACTACACAGAATTTTTTGCTTCTGTTATTTTGGAATAAAAGCATGTGCCACAATGATGATCTTCACAAATGGATTTTACTGCTTCAAGATCTTAGGTTAGTGCTTTAATATCCTTTTCACTCATCAGACATAGAGCTGGAACTCAGTGGCAAAGCAGTGCTATTTAACAGCCTCTGGCCTAGAGATAATATTAACCCTTATTTGGTGCATCTACAAAGAACTACAGATTCACACATATACAAATAATTTTGCATATCAAATTCAAAACAAAACTACTCTGTGTAGCTGTTTCTTCTCTATTAAGTAGAATAACATTATTTTCCCACATTAACAAATACATCCTTATTGGTAAGTTCTTCTGAAATTCTCTGAGCTTTTGCTACTAAAAGAAAAAAAAATAGCTTAAACCATTTGATGTAGGAATTTTTTAAAGTCTAATATAACATTCTATTTCCTGAAAAAACTTATGAACCCTGAATTTAAAGGGTGAAGTTTACAACCATCTTGACTATATATGTTAAGAGCTGCATTCAACCTGGATTTAATAATTGTTACATTGCAAATAACCATTTTCTGAACAGAAAAATGAAACTTTTTACAAATATATGTTAAACTGAAAACATTTTTTGCAATCCAGATGATGGGATGAAAAACATTTTATGGCATGGATGCTGGACATAATAGATTTCCTTAACTTTTCCATAGATATATAATTTATAAGCATAAGTTTAAAAAAATAGTATTTCCAAGCAGTCCACCTTCATCTTATTCCACAAATACATAAATTCTTTTCTAGCAGGACATTCAAACAATATTTTATTGTGGCTAAAATATTAAATAACACAAGTGTGATGAGGCCTGCACTAATCATGGAAAGAAAACAAATTATTATCTTCTCTACATTTCATAGACAGAAATTTTACTTGAAATAATTATCTACCAGAACATGATAATTTTGTGTTGGAGTGGATATGATCAACTAAGTTCATCATATTTTGTGATTATTCTATGAAATCTGGTATAGCAAATTTTAAGGTACACTAGAACTTTTATCAAAAAACTGACAGAATGTATTCTCAGTATCAAAATATACTCAGTTACAGGCATTTTACTCAAAGGAGCTTGTAGTTGAACTGAAAGCCAAGTCTAATCCAAGATTGTAACTAATATGATAATGCATTTGGGGCCCTGTTAAGCATGGCAGAATCTCTTTAACGATCTTTGGAAGGCCTAATGAATTTAATTTAAAGTAAACTCATAAAGGGTACAGAGGCAGAAAATGTCTTTCTCCTCTAGATGCATATCAAGAAGTTGCAAGCACTATGAAATAAACCAGACTGTGGCTGCCAATTTCTGATGAACATAAAATCGTCATATTACACCAGGTTTTTACAGCAAACTTTTAAAATGAGAGGTCCCCCACTTCCCCATGGTAAGATATCTTAACCAAGATTAAAGTCTACAGATGCACACAAGGGCACTCTTCCTCCTCTAGCTGGCTGAGGTAACAGGGCCTCCAGTACCATCTCCTGTCCAGGGAAAGGACAGAAAGAGAGGAGATCCTTCTTCCCTATGTACTACATTGTTCCCAGTACTTCATCATCTTCTAGAGACCGCTCCTTTCCCTCACTTCTTGTAACTTGCACCTACTTCTGGCCACCTTTTTTCACCAAAAAACCCTCTCCATTTCAGATTACCTCCTCATCCTCCTCTCTCTTCAATTGTATTCCACAGAACACCTCTAGCTCTCTACTTACTCATCCTTGGGCCCTTCCTAGCTCCTCACACCTCCTTTCTCCCCAGTCTCCCTGTATTCCATTAAATCTCTCCATTAAACCTCTCCCCAGGCTTCCTCTTGCCCCATTCCCACTTGTCTGTACTGCTGATATGGTTCATTTGCCCCCACAGAAGTACCAATCCAGTCACTCGAGCATTGAGGCAGGCAGGTAGGCAAGCAGACTCCACCCTTTCAATGGAAGAGAGGGAGAGAGGCACCTCTTTTAGTATGAGCATTGTTATATAACAAGGGCAGGAGAAGCCAGCACCATACTGTGTCCAGAACTACTCTGATTGTTTATACCACATTTATCAGTTTACTCTGATCAATACTAGTTTTCTCTAATATTCTGGCAGCAGATGACAAAATAACTGAGATATTTTAATGGGAGTGAAAAATAGCACAGAACAGTTCAAACCCTGAACACAAGAAAGAATAAGATAAATGCATCAGATTCATGAAATCATCCAGCTACCAAAGGCCAAGGAATAAGGGTCCAGCCATCCAGATGCTTCATGGTGTCCAGAGCTCCAGGTTATGAAAATAAATCTCTCTAACTGAGGAGGAATTATGGTGACTTGACATGATTCAGTGTCATTCTTCAGTTGTTCTTGCAGGAATGTTGGCATAAAATGGAAGCTTGCCAACATAAATATGGATGACAGCAAGAGTTACTGTGGGCAGCGGGTCATGTCCAAAGCAGACTCCAGCATAGTGCAGGAAATTGGTGTAGGTACTGAGAAAGAGAGTCCAGCAGAACTTGGGAAACTGCACAGTGCTGTTTTAAAAGTAGGTCACAAGTTTCACATCTCATGAGGGGAGACAGCTCATGCACATAATAAGATACATACATTTTTAATCAGAACATGATCCATGGAAATATTTTGAGAAACAGAAACCTCTGTACTTCTCCACATTTGAAGACTGTTAATAGGAGGCCTGTCAAAGACATTTCTTGTGATCCACATCTCAAACTTTCTATGGAAACTGTGGACAAGACATAGAAAACTGATAGATGCTGAAGTTCTTACCAATGAAAAATTGATTAAATGTTGCTGCTGGCATTTTCTCCAAGTCAGTGTGCAAAACAAACCATTGGACCATCAAAATGTATGTCTTAAATCTGCTGCTAATAAAACAACACCAAAGCTTCAGCACACAGGTATCCACTGTTTTGTGACAGGAAGGTTTGAAAACCCTGAGAGATACAGAAAGATAAAGTTGCACTAAGCAAAAAGATGCTCTCATAAATTCTATATTTCTAGACCACTCATGGCTAATTTGTCTGCAAAATTTTCAGGTAGATTTCATGGACAACTTGGATGTGGTGCCATCAAAGTCGCTGGCAAAAACTGTCTGTGTTCAGAGAGTGTTCAGCAAGCCCTTCTCATAATAGTAATAAAAACATAATCAGAGGGAATGGAATGAGATAATGTTTAATGTTTTCAAAACCCAATTCAACTGAACCTCTGAATGACCATCTGGAAATGGGAAGGAGAGGCAGTTTCACAAGGTCCTTTGAGGACAGGAAATCACTGATCAAAAGAAACATGTTGCATCTGTTCACCATCGCTCTGGATTAGGGTGGAAGAAGAACAAATAATGCAGACAGTGTAGTTACTCTGGCTTTGAATTTGAAACATCACCTCTACAGGGACTGTTAATATATCCAAATGAAAAATGAACATGGATTCTATTGTCAGCATTTTTCAAATGTAGTCAGAAGTTTGATGGAAAACTTCAGAAAGGCTCAAAATACTGTTGCCTTAAGAGGTTGTCTAAAAGAAACCGAAGCACAAACTCTGAAGGGGAGTCATATAAAATAAACAAAGTCCTTTAATTGCAGGGATAAAATTGAAAAGAGAAGAAGTGTCATTCAGTTGATTTAACACTAAGCTAAATAATTTCAGAATGCTTTTAAAATGTACTGCTACTTCTAAAGCGAATTATACAGATTTATCACTTCCCAACATGTTCTAAATGAAGGAATCAGAAACAGATCTTCAGGACTTCAAAGAGTACCAAAATCCTGACCTTTATAAACACAAAAACCTCATCTCCGGGCTACGCACAAATTAAAAGTTGTGCTACATTATAGCACAAGATCGGCAGAACATTTGTTCCATTTGTCCTTGTTCTTCAGGGTTTTGTGTTGATTCTTAGGCTGAAGCCTTTTGTGCTGGTAAATAGAATCAGAGAAAGGATTCAACAAATTCATTTAGCTTTTGAAAGAGCCTTTCACTAGGTTATTTCTGAAAACAAAGAGAAGATAATGATACTGCTGATGTTCTCAGGATCCCATGCTACTTTTTTCCGTCTGTCTTCCTATTGTTTCAACTTGACTTTATAATATGTGGCCTCAAGGAAAAAAAAAAGACCTGTGACCAGTACAATTATCCCATACCAGAATAATTTAAATTAATGGGATTAATATTTCATGTTCTTCCAAAAGCATGAGGGGATATGTTGTTATTCTTCTGCCATTTCCTAATGTCTAAGAACCATAATTCCAGGAATGCTTCAGTGACTCAATGTGACTCACTGGCTCTTCTTTGACAAGCTAAACAAGAAAATAACTTCATGAACAATTCATATTGTTAATGTCAGAAAGACCTAAAAAAATCCTGCTTCGGAGGTTCCGAAAGAAGCGCGGGTTTCACACCTGAGGCTCACAGGTCCAGCTGGGGCCGAGGCCGGAGGAGGAGCGGGGCAGCGCTTCGGCCGTGGCAGTGCGGAGCGCTTCCCCCGCTCGCCCTCCAGCGGTGCTCCCGCTCCCTGCAGCCCGCGGGAATTCCCTGCCGGGAATTCGGGGCTCGCACGCGTGCAGCGCGGGCCGAGCAAACAACTGCACCTGCACTAGATCAAGGATTAAATGGGTGTTTGACTGGAGAGCGCGATGCAGCCTGGTACAAAGCGAAAGGTCATTCACAAACCTTTCATCAGATGAGTTTTCAACTCCCACACAGTGACCGGGGTCATTGTGATCTGTGCCTTTGATTTGTGCCTATCCCCACTCCGGGGAAGATAACAGTTTAATAGAGTTGAGAGAGCACGTTTGAATTAATCTGTCCTGAGGTACCATTTTTAATTTGACTTGAAACTGAAACTTTTACGGTGTGGCAAAAGAGAAAGGTTTGTATACCCAGTCTGTTTAACTTTCAGTCTCCTTCACACTTTGTAGCTTTATTAAAGAACAAATGCAGAAGCATCAAAATATCTCAGAAATGAAATGCGTGTTTATTCTTTGGCATAACATTGGAAACAAAACTCCTGCAGAGCACCTGTTCACAAAAAGCATCCAAACATTTCCCGAGGGGAAATGCTTCAAAGACAAAACACTGTCACATGTTTAAAGATTCTGCTGCACCACAGGGCTGCAGCAATTCCCACCCCATGAGTCCAAATCACCCACCCTACAGTGATAGTTCCAGTTCACAAATACTGAACCAACATATCACGCAGCCCACTGCATTAAGGACAGACAAAAGCAGAGCTGGCTTAGCTTTGTATGCCAAACTGTATTTCTGTGACAGGAGCTGAGCCATCCCCAGTTTGGTGGTAAACTTGCATGTTGTAAGTTCATGGAACTGTACCTCTAGTGCAATGGGCCCTAGGTCTTGTTAAAGGAAATCTCTGTTTCAGGAGTTCATAAAACACAATGCTAGGTCATTCCAAAGCAAGCAATATTCAGTAAGCTCTCAAAGTATATTTGCAAAGAGTAAGAACATGTCTTGTAGCAAGATGTCTTCTTACTGGAAGTCAGGCAAGCTGTCCCTTGATCATTGCTAATGTTCTCCACACTTTTGTAAACAATCTATGCTGTAATTGAATAATTTAGATGTCAGCTAGTTCTAAGGATCATAGAAGAATATTCCTAGCAGTATGTTCCTTACAAAGATAAAATTCTGGACTTATTCAACTCATGAGCAGTTGGTACTGATTTTAATAGTTTCAGGAGTCAATAACAAAATCTCTTCAAAAATATTTTTCAAGTTTGTTTGAAAATAAACTGCAGAAAAAGGTGTTTTTAGGATTTCACATCCAGGTAGTTTTTGGTATAGACATAATGGTAAAGCTCAGTAAAGGAAAAATTACATCAAATACCAAAAAGAATTTCCTAAAAACCAAGACCATGGTATTTAAAAGGAAAGAAAAAAATCCCTGATGCTAAGACCATTTAAAATTACTCAGCACAATTTCCCACTCCCCACCATAGACAAGATCTTTCTTAGCTCTAAACTAAATGAATTTGCTGCTGGCTTGGATAGCAAGGGTGAAACATGATGATGCAGTCTGGCTTCCACAAGAGTTCCCTTTGTGATCTAGTGGAGCTCTGCTAACAGGAGTACAGGCACCAGCCTTCCAAGCTCCTGAACCTCCAGCCCCAGGTTTGTTCCAACAAACCTTGGTCACTGGGAAAGAAATATGTTCACCAGCTATCAGATAAGCTGGTCAGTAGTTTGTTTGAGCTCAGGAAATTCCTTTCCCAGCATATCTGAAAATATAGAAGTCACTACAGATTACAGGCAGGAAACAGACTTCCAAAGGTTTTGCTTACTAAATAACTTTTGTTTAAACTAAACTAGAATTATTGGTTTATACATCCTTTAGGGCAGAAACTCTTCACATCTGCATAGATAACATCTAACAGAATGTAGCTCCATTATGAACATATTTTGTGAACATAAAACACTACAGTGGTAAGTAAATATTAAAACACCCCTATGCATAGATTTGTCAGAATGCACCAAATGCTATAAAGGTCAGCATTTTGGACCACATTTTTGCCCCTGATACTGTTTCTACTGTGGTTCATCACAACTCAGTCTGCAACTCTGAAGCATGAGGTGAGTGCAGTAGGGAATCTGTCCCCCTCCCCACACAAGCATACAACTCCTGCCCGACTTGATAGGTTTATTTCATTGCAATATTGTAATATTCAAGCAATAGCTTGTTTAGCCTTCAAATCAAGTAATGATGTAAGTAGATGAGGTGAGTTCTCTTTTGCTTTCTTCTTTCCTATTGAACAGGCAATTGTTCTAAGTTTAAAACCAAAATGTGTGTTAAAACAGGAAGTTTTAAGGTAGGAGATGACCTGGCCCCCTATACCAAAACAGCATCATTCTTGCCTTCTTGTGGTGCTACCAAACCTCTCATATACATGGATTTTACCTAGGGGCAAAACAGGTCTTCCAATGCTGCAAACTTCTCTTGTAGGTTAGTAGAGTAACAACAGCATCAAGGAAAGGTTCATTAACCTCAAGGGGTTGCACTGATACAGCTACATTATAAAAAACAAAGGTCTTCAGTGCAGATGACACTGTAGGTTTCTACATCTTCTGTCCCATTACCGGCTCTGTAATTTCTGCTTCTTTATTAAGGTCTGATTTCACAGATTTCTAAATGTCCCATGATAGTCAGATTTAGAAGCACAAATGGTCCAACCTGGGCATCCTAAAGCTGAAGACCATCCCTTTATCTGGAAGAAGAAAATGGCCAAGAGATATATTTCTAATTCCCTATGAGGCCTTGTAAACACATATGCTAAAATCAGCTTCAGAGCCAAGGATTTTAAATTGCATTGCAGTTACTATGTTACTTAAGAGGCTGGATCTGTGCTTCTTGCTTGACCATGCTGTCAGTAAATAAAGGAATACTGTTGTCATAATAATTTTAAGATACTGTGGTCATAATAATTTTAAGAGGATGTATCTGCATACCCATTCTGATTCTTTGGACATTAGACATTAACTCAAGGCTTCTGAAATAAATCTTCTCCCTTTTTGTTTGCCTAAAAGAATACAGAAGCTCCTTTGTTATCTGCCTATACCAGTGCTTTTGTTTAGGAAATGCATCCAGCTTGACTTGATATTGAATTAGATCTCAGAAGAGTGATCCAAAGCCTGAAAAGCTTCTCCCTCGATTTCTAGGGCTTTATAATAAATCACAAAAGTCCAGAACACAGTATCCTTTCACCAGCTGAGATACTCAACCCTGCACCCATCAGAGGCCATATAAGTTAATGTCAGAGGATTCCCTTCCCAGCATAACTATCTGCTTCAGAATTAAACTTCCAGTTTACAGTACTTTGCCAATGCATCTCACTAATACAACTGTTCAGATAAAAACTATCTTTCAGGATATATGAGAAAATGAAGCCACACTTCTGAGCTTTTTGAAAGCCACATTAATGGTGGCCACATGCTGTATATCGGACAAATAGACAACTCTAAACCCTTTTTGTATTTGCAGTAACTCTAATTGCCTTGGTGAAAACCTAAAGAGCAGCCTGTTATGTTCTCCAAAGTTTTCTTTTAGTGTAATATTTGTATTACTTTGGGCAGAAGGAAATAATATCTTTTTAAGGATGAGTTTTCATGTGTCTACAGAGATGTGTCTACAAAGACAGGATTTTAAGTGAATTTCTTTAACTATTTGAAATTACTTCTTTCTGCCTAGACCATTTAAGCATATGAGATTACTGGGAAACCCTGAAACAAACATTGGAAAATGTCAGGCTTTCACAGCAAATTTCCATAATTCATTATAAATTCACTACACATGGGCAGGCTGCAGTAAATTCTTCTGCTGACAAAACTACAAAGCACAATGAGTGGAACAATCTGAACTGCTCACAACACAAGGACAGCTATGAGATCTCTAATTGGGGAAAATAAATTCATCAGAAAAGTTCAGACTGCAGTCTTGGATTCTGAGTTTTACAGTTGAAATTCCAAGTGATTCAGGTCATGTTACCGAACTATACATGATGCTTTCTATCTGAATTCTTCTAAATTATGGATTGGGTATGTTATAAATGGTCCCTTCTATTTAAGGCAAGAGTTATCCTACAGTGTGTGCAGTGCAACTGAGAGGAGGAGACCAGCTTCAAAATCAGCTGAATACTTTTCTGTACCCTAGCTAAAGTCAGGCTTTTGTCTTATTACTTTAATGCTTTCACTCTGTTATTTCTTTACTTCAGAGTGGCATAAATGATTCTCTCTTGCTACTGAGCTTTGGAGGTAGAACTGGGCAGAGTCTCAAAGTCTGGAGATCATTTACTAAATCTACATCTTTTCAGACTGGCTGAACACTGGCACAAAAAAGAACATTAGTCACCCTCATGACTAATGTTCTTTAGTAACATTTTTAGGTTCAGAAACACAGTAGCTCAGATTATCCATCATTTGAGACAACCAGTCCTTCAGTTTCTGGACAAATAAATGGTGCATTGCTTATAGGTAGAAATGCCACTCTTCTGCTTTACAAATCTGATATTTGACAATAACTAACCTGGAATCTGGGAATCTTTCCCACTCTTGCATAAAGGTTCATTCTGTGTATGCCTAATGGATATTTGTTGAGATAAGACTCAAATGTACACATATCGTTGTCCCTCCAGGCCTTGAACTGTCACACTGCTTTCACTGGTAAAATATGATTAGGTGGGATCCACTGCCTCCCTGTAAAGATGACGGAGGGACAAGGGGGTTTGGGCCACCTGCAGAACATGCCAGGTACATAGTTTAGAAACAGCAAGGACTCTCCCTATTAAGAGAAGGCTAAGTGCAAGCACTTCCTAGCCTCCCTCCAGAAGTGAAAATACTATGTCTTCTAACCTAGACAGTCCTTATGGATCTTCTTTAATGAGACTCTTCAGCCATTAAAGCCTGTAATTAGTGTCCACTTACCCATTCTCCTGAAAAACACTGAGAGAAAATTGCAAAGATCTTTTATGTCTTATGAAAAATCAGTGGATATTTCAAGGACTCGGTAAATAAGAGAATGTTGTAAGATTAGTTTCCAGATGGTTAATGTTTTCTGTAATTCAGGGACAAACCCTGGTCCAAAATCCTTTGAGTAATGGGCACTGGACCCACTGAGTGCTCTAGTTTCTTTAAAATACAGAGATTCATCGTGTTGAAGAGTTACTGGTTATAATAGTTAATGGTTATAATAGTTTACAATAATAGTGTGTTACTGGAACAGCTGAGTTCGTAGAAGGCAAACAACTCCTGCAAACAGCTGAGCTGGCTGCTGCTTTCTAATACAGTGATTAAGGTCAAAATGGCAGCTTTAAATAGTGAAGAAATGCTTGGTTTAATGTTGAACCAAAGAAACTATCAAACTCTGTATACCTTCATACTAGTTAACACAGCCAAACTTGCAGACTACACACAAAGATATTATTGATCTTCCAAAACACAGCTTCAGAGCCCTGGGAGATGGAGGTAGCAGCCGTAGTGTTAAATGCCGATGCAATGCCTTCGCTTTCAGAGAGAAAAAAAATTGGCACTCGAAAGAGAACTTTTCTGTAAAGGACAGTTTATGTAACTTTTGTGCTATGTAAATCTCCCATTAATGCATTAGGACCCTAAAGAGGTTTAAATGGCAAAAGCCTCTCAGCTTATCTTTGAGCTTACCGGGAGTTACAGTGTTCTTCCAGAGCTCGGTGATATTATTGCCCTAAAGGGTGGCAAGACAGAGAAGAGGTCACAAGAAGTCTCTCACAGCACATACTCTATACCCTGAGTTATGCACAGCTCACTGTTTCATCCATTTTATCAAGCGATTTGCCAACTTTAAATTAAAAACTTCCTGCTCACTCTGGTTCCCTGTTTCAAGCACAGCTTTTTCTCCAATGCCCTTCTACCACCTGGTTGTGAGAGACAGAGCCTGCAAAGCTGGCACACGCCAAGCCTGAGGCTGGCCAGTGGAGGCCAGCTAGCTGCTAGATAATGTTCAAAGCCACTAATTAATTGAATTCCATATGGAGTTAAACAATGGGACTTTGAGAGCATTTTGGCAAATGTGTTGGACCCCTGCATTAGTTAGTTTCATCATTCAGCTTTGGTGCTGGAGATCAGAGTCAAAGGAGATGTAGTGACCAGGGTGATCCAATCTAACATCCTTACAGAGTTGCTTGCTGATTGCTGATGTAAATCTCTCTTCGTGAACATTAAACAAGTACCCACTGACACCATCAATACAACCCTCTGAAATCCTCCCTTGGAAAGAGCTAGGTGTTAGGATTTCATTTGATCACAGGGACAGACAAGACTGCCTGGTCAAAGAGAACAGAGGGAGGGACGCTTAAAGCATGAAAGGAAGCAAATGTCATGGTTCTTCCAGAGAGTTAGATGTGTCTGTCTGTCACCTCTGTCCCTGAACCCAAAGTGTCTGTCTGAGGAAGCTGTTCCACCCCTCCTCTCTGAACACAGAGAGACCCCATGGCCAGTAGGAAGGACACATTCCCATCTTGGTGTGATGATAGCGAGACCTGAGGAAATCCATGTAGTATCCTTCATTTCCTAACCCTCAGGATCAGTGAGAGTAGCGGAACCAGCACAGTATGGTCCACGATCACATGGACAAAAATCTGGCCAGTTCCCTTGGGAAGCACATAAATATTGCACTGCAGAACCTCATTAACTGCCAGAAGCTCTCCAAGGCAAAGGAGAGCTTTTTTCCCCTGCTGTAAATAAAGATTTTCAAGCTACAGTTTTCTATCTGGTTCTCAGAGGGGAGGTGTTGCCAGAAAATATTTTTATGAGAAGTGCTGTTATCGCCAATGCAGCTGTAAAAGACACCACTAAACGTTCCCTGCTGCTGAGACCAGTTTTGCAAAGACCACTGGGTTTTTTATTAGCCTGATAAGAATTTGCTGGCCTTACAAGAAAGTTGAACAGAATAGGAAAATATCAGGAAATATCTCTACTGCATTTTATGGCCATATTGGGAGCTAAAGGATGTATGCAATATGTGTTCTCTCAATTGCCCACCCCCAAGCACTTGGAGGTGCCTGTCCCTGCTGCAGCGGTTGCTGAAGTTCTTCTCAAGCAGCAGGTAAATCACTCTGATTTACAGTATGGCATATTAAGATTAATTGATACATTTTTCTTTAATGCCCCAAGTTGTGATGTGACTCACAAGAGCTCTTATCAAAAGTAAAAAATGAAGCTGTCATCAGTCAGAACTCATTTAGTGCCAGTTAATGTCATACAACAATTGCTTCTGAAAAAAGTTATGCTAACTTCAAAAAGGAGAGGGGGGTGGACACAATTTAGTGCTTAGATTGTATAAACATCACACCAGAGTGGTCTCTTTAGGGGAACTCTGGGTCTCACTCATCCCTGCACCATCTCACTCATTTCGCACATGTCTTCTGTCATGTGCTAAGACAATGGATATCATATAAAGAGGAATGAATTAACACTGCTGTGGAAGAATATTTCTACATGCTGCTCTAAGTTTGCAACTGCTCATTTTGTAACAGTAATAGCAAGAAGACCTTCACATATTGTTAAAAAAGACATAAAGTGGATAAGTGAATTATAATACCCCAGCACTACTATGACTATCTAGAGCTAAACATCTGCACTGGAACAGAAATCAAATCCCACGGGCAAAACACATAGCTACTCTATCATTTCATAATGTATTCTCATCAAATCAGTGTTTCACATAAAGTTTATTCTTTTGGTCAGAATCCGAAATTTCTACAAGATAAATCCCAAACTTCCCCCATACACATGCCTCTTTGTTTTGGTGCTGTGCCATCATATTTTCCAGTCTCCATAGAACTCTAAGCAACCCTTCCTCATGCTCAAAAAGAACCTTGCAGTTCCCACTTGCAGTTTACTGGGCTTCTAGTCATCCTCTCCAGTGACAAACTTAAGTTCACTTTCGTTCTTTCCCTCCTTTTTTTTTACCCAGATTCTTCTTACAAGATCTCCTTTCCTAATACATCATCAGGCAGTAAAGGATGACTAAAGGTTACACTGATGTTAACTAGTAAATACAGACATTTTGAGTGTAATATTTGAAATAGTGCACGTCCATCTTTATGTGTATTAGGAATGCAAATGTGGTCAAGCAGAGATGTGACTTCACAGTGTTGACACCACCTTCCTGTATGGCTGCATTTAGGCTGTGGTTCCATGACAGTGTGTCTAAGCACCAACAACAGTACACAATGGATTTGATCAGAGTTGAAAAGGTGACTGCAGTTCAGACAGATTAAACACACTACACAAGAGAGAGTTTAAGCTCTGTAATGGTTTTATCCTTCTATGGAGGCTTTATGATGGCTGTGGGAGGCAGATGTTCCTTGATCTAAGTATAAGAATGGAAATGTGCAGACCAGATTGTACCTGATTGGGCATAAAACCTGACAGTAGAAAATAGATCCATCAATGGTTTTGAACAAATTTGAATGAGCAGTGAGTTTATGTTAAATCGAAGCTTGGCTTCAGATACCCATGGCATTTCTGATGAGACATGAAGGTCCCTGAAGGCAGATTTACCATACTGCAGAACCATGACATTCAAAATACTGTCACAAGCCCTCTTCCAGTTCTACCTCTGTCAGATTAGGTTGTGAGGTTGACTAATGTCCAGGCCTTTCCCAGCATATCTCCTTGCCAAGGGATATGGGCAAAAAGCTGCAAAGCAAAATTTTGGGTTGTCCCTGAACTGATTGATCATCACCTCTGTCAAGAGCACAGCTCTGGGAGACAAATATTATCACACTGGGAGGACTTTGTACTCTGCATAAGCAGTTCAACGTGGTATAACACCACTGCCTCCTGCCAATGGAGCTAAAAGGACTCAGGCCAGTTAGTAACACCTGCCAAAGGCCCAGAGGTACTCAGGTATTTCTGGTTGTTGCAAGAAAATAGATGGATTTAAGGCCAAAGGAGAATCCTGGCAGCTTCGGCTGAAATCCTCAGGTATGGGGCATAAGCACTGACAGAGGTGTAGCCAGTCCCGTTTCTGTCCTGTGATCTTTCCAGATCAAGTCATCCTGTGAACGGAGCAGCACAACACAGTAACTCATTTCCTTCCTTTCTCTTTTTATTCTAACAGCTTAACCAATAAAAGTTTTCTGGCCTAGGATATGCTAAGCACCGGAGAAGGAATAAATTTTATACCCTTAAAAAGCCATTGTCTTCTTTTAAATCATATTTAAATTATTTTTTTTTCATTTCCAGTAAATAAACATAGAAATAAATTTCAGCATGCAGTCAGGCAACTCCTAGGATTTTTGTCATCAAACACAAATTGATGGAGAAAGATGCACAAAGGAAATACTTCCCAGAAACAGCTTACGGAATTAAACTGTGTTTGAGTGAAGAAGTCAAAGAATTTCAAATCTTCAGTAAGGTAGTTGAAAGTAGAGGTGGTACAATTGAAAACAGAATTAGCAAAAAGTATCCAATGATTTGCCACAAAAAGTTTGGCCAGATCTATGCTGTACTATCTTATAAGTGAAGAGACATTTCCTTATGGGAATTACACCACAGTTTAGCACCTTGTACTTAATCCTGTCCCTCTCTCCCTGCTGTGCCCCATCTCAGTTGTTGGCCTTCTAGCTATTGTTGGGAAAAAGAAGCTGACAAGTTGCTGCCATAACAAGCCATTTGAATGAGAAGTGTACAGAAGAGAGTGAGAGAAATTGGTCATCAGCAGCCCATACCAAATATAAAAGAACTAGAGTGGTACAACTCAGAATAAAACCAAGTAAATGGCTAGAAACTGCCTTTAGTAAGGCAGTAGCCTTCCAGAACTTTTCATGTCTTCAGTACAAAGGGTCAACATACAGGGGCAGAGCTGACCCAGAGCAGTTTCAATTTTATCATGACTCTCTGAATGTTGTTCATTTGCTACATTGCAAATAATGGTCCCTTTTTGTCACCACGAGAACAATAACAGTGACACCAAAATGCTCCTCATGCCATTCAGTGCAAGTCACTGCAGTGAATTTGTTCCGACCTCTACTTAGTGCTTCTGTCCCGAATGCAGCAATAATTCCATGGTTTCCGTGGTTATCCTCCTTGTTCCGAGTTGCACAACTACTTTGTTTACAGCGTATTTCTTCTAGCTGGAAATAAATTACTCCGATGAGGCACCCCGGCCCTTTCTCACTCACTGAAGCCCAGGCGAAGCTCACAAGGAAGGCGATGTTTGCTACCATCTGCTGGTGAGCTAGAGCTGAGGACCAAAGGAGCATCACAGACTTGACGTTATGCATTACTTGAACACCTAACAAGAACCTGCCGATCCGTTTGAGTAATATTCATGTAAGGGTTTGGTAGGGGGCTAAAAATACTGATATTTTTGCTGAGGAGCAAAGGCTAGCAAAGGAGGTTGTGCTATACATAATAAAAAATAAAGAGAGGGAGAAAGGAATTTAAGATCCCTTAAGATGTGCAAATCTGTGCTAGCAAGAACTTTGAGGAGACATGTGGAGCTATAGAATTCCTAGAAGTATAATGACGGGAAGGAAATCTTGATCTATCATCATGGCTCAGGGTAATAAATCTCTGAGACTGTTGCTGGAAATAATAGTAAGTCATCACTTCAAAAAGTACTTGCTTCTGTGGCGGTAGCTCCCAAATTAGGCATCATAATCAAACACCCAGAGGTGTTTGTGTTACTGTGAAATGGTGTTCAGCACTACTGAGACAAGTATTTGGGGTCATAGATTGTTACAGGATTCTGAATATTGTATTGAGGGAAGTGATTTTGTTAAATTCTTTTGAGGTGCATCCAAATGTGACAAATATACAAGATGTGAGTCTGCACTCACAAGCAGAAAAAATAAAGAGACATGTCACACATGCTTGTGAACCTTGAACAGAGTTCATAGAAGCTTATATACAGATATCTGGTGTATATATTGGAATACTCTTTAAAATCAGTGTAAAAAGAAAAGAACTTTTAAAATGAAGACTGAGAGCAATAACAGTTTCTGAATTTTTTTTTCAGAGAAGTTAGACTTGGAAGTGTTTAGCAGCTCTATATTTAACAGCTAGAAACAGTGGTTACTGTTCAAGGAGAAACGTACTGTTCTGTAAGCTGAAAACGAGGCCCAGGTAATGAACAAGCTGAAATTCTTCCCCAAAAGTTCTGAGTCTCCTCATCTTTACCTCCTCCACATCTTTAATAGCATCTGGTGAGTAAACCAGCTCCTTGGACAAATGCAAGACCTTACAGTGAATTCAACCCCAAATGATCCATTACAGCATGTGCCACATTCATGCTGTCCTCCTGTTGCACTACTCTTTCAGGTATCATCACAGGAGGATGTGATGGACACACCTTGCTGTCCTTTTGCTCATGGTCTGGTCCTTTGTTTTCATGCACTAAACCCATAGATCAGCCTGTTTCTGTTTGTACACTATTCACTGTGGTGGTTTTTGATGTGGGGGTGTATTTAGGAACTATGACAACAAAGTAATAACAGACAGTTCAGTAATGTGCACCTACTCTTGCTGAACAGAGCAGACAAGTGTAGCTCTATGCAAGTCTAACTGAGGTTTCCAAAGCAGCAGCAGGGGAGGTTACTCTGAGCCAGAAGAGTGTGCTGCTGCCCACTTCCCACACCTCCCACCCTACCCCCCCACCAGTCCTTTTCATGCTGACGCACTGCGTTCAACTTGCTGCAGAGAGAAAATGAGCACCAAGCCCCCGATTTTTCTGGTTTCCTTATCACAGATATTGCCCACTTTGTAAGATTTGAACAGCATTCCGACATCCTTTGGGAGGGGTTTACATCATTATTTCTTGAGAGCCTTCCAGGCGACAGGTCCCTGCCCCAACGGCTCTAACTGCCAGGGAGACAGGGCCATTGTGCAGCTTTCCAAAGCTGGCAACAACGCGCATTTGGGTCGGGCTCCCACTGGCTGCAAAGCCGCCCCCAGCTCATTTATCTGTCCATGTCAGGGAGATAAAGTGCAGCATCATTTGGCAAGAAAAGTCCTGAGTTATGTTGATCCACAACAAGTGAATTTCCTGGCCCTGAATAGAAAGCCACAAACAAGCAGTTTTTGCTGCTTTCTCCTATACAGTTCAGATGGGATTCAACAAAGCCGAACCACCAACAGTAAGAGAAAATCAATAGGATTCGAGCATAGCTAAGCTAAGCCATGAGCAAATACACCCTGTAACTAAATCTGTTGGTACTCTGTGAATTTGAATTGCATTTATCTAAGCAGCATGTTGTCTGCTTATGGGTTAGGAAATAAGTGGTAGGAGTTTGTAGGTATATCAATAGCTGCATGATCTTGTTATCTCTTCTTAAAACCAGATATAGGAGACAAAGAGGCACAACACAAGACTCCTCAAATGTTAGCAGCAACTTGTTGAAAATACAACAGTAATTCAAGTGAGCAAAACCTGAAAAGCCCTTTGAAGAGGGATTCTGGCCAAACTGATACTGGCTGCAGCCTGAATCTGTAACCCCTGCACATCTCAGATTACTCAGCCCTTTGCTCTGCCAGCCAGCTACACACCTGTCAACAGATCGAGAATACCAGCAGCCTGTTCTCTAAGGAGCAGGGAAATGAGCTCAGGCAGAGTGGCACAGAGAGGTGAGAAAGAGCAGCCCAGTTCCCTCCTTCATGCTTTATAATAAAGATGCTCACAGTTTATAGTATTGATTCCTCTTGCTTTGGCTTTCAGGCACTGGTGCCTGTGTGAACAGCCATGTTCAACTCTAAGCCTTTTGCCCTTGTCAACTTGAGCCCTTTTCAGCTGTCGCTTCCCTCTAGTTGTCCCATGTCCATACCCTCCCCCACTTCCAATTAAACTAGTTGTTCAAAACAATGTATTGCAAAAGCTGTGGTGTTTATGCCCCATAGACTGAAATGTCTGGAGCAGTACTTTTTTTCATTAAAATACCACAGAAAAGAATATTTTACCAATAATTTAAATAGGGTGAAATACTTTTCACTAATACTTCTGGTCAGAAATTAATTTCTAAGGGAAACAAACACTGCCACTGCATAGCATAGGGTAGAAAGGTAAAAATTTGTGACAGAATTCATTCTGTTCCTCCCGGGTCCAAGACACCTGCTACAGAGCTGCCACAGCATCCTCGTCCCACTGCACCATGCAAGACTCATCAGCTGGTTATGCTGTGCTATGTGGGAAAGAGAACATGTCAGCATTATCTGTGGGCTGTTTCATTTGCTCCTGAAGAAAAAGGCTTAGCAGTCTGAAAGTGGACATCTCTGTCCTCCCTTCTCCAGCAGTGATGTGACCTCTTTCAGCTTTAAAGGATTTAAATTAACTTGCAATACCAGTGCTGTTCTGGCTGACACAGGACATAAGCAAAGTAAGGTTGTGGGGAAACCATCTTTCATTAGCCTCCTACTCTAAAAATGGAAGGCTTGTGCACCTGAAACCATGTCAGATTTTTTCCAGTTGGCCAATAAAACATACTTACTCCCTCCACAAAGTTTTCCCTAAATTAATTTTGCATTACTTATGTAAGCTCTACTGCAAAGCCATCTCTTCTGCTGGCTTGGCATCCAATCTTGATTTTTCTTATAATTGTGCCCACTTTCTTACCTGTTTTTTATTTAGTTCACCAATAAATGTATTACATTTTACAAAGTTATGCTGTATTATAGGGGGTTTTTTTAGCTTTTACTCTTAAGCATTTATTTATGTTTGCACATTGAACACATCAAGTAATTTAAATTATTCAAATAAGAGAAGAGCTGGAGAAATGGAAAGGCCTGCTAGGGTGCACTTTTCAGTACTTGCCAGTTTCTTCCAGAAGCATTTACTACAGTGTAACCTTGTCTATAAATAATCACTGAAATGCAACACACAGCTGTGTTATATTTGCATCCCTGTTTGCTGTTCCAAGGTCCATGAGCCAGGTAAGATCCAGGATCCTTTTCCATTTTAATTCCCTCTTTTAAGTGCCCTGCAATCTAAAGGCAGAGAGTTCTAAGTCCTGATATAAAGAAAGAAAAATCTTTAACACACAATTAGCAAGCATAAGTAAGGCCATTTTATGTTGTGTTGAAATGATCTTTTCATTGCTAGCTAATAAATACACATTTGAGAAACTAAGTTTTCCTAATAAACAGGGAAACTGAAGCAATACTACCATAAACCCTCCCCCAGAGAGAATGCACCTGGTTAAATTAATTTCACATGAATTTTACTCCAAACACACTTTGTCTTGGTAGATAGGTTTTTATTTAGTGCATGGTACTACCTGTAGCACAGGTCTGGCTGAGGCCACACTGTACCAGCCCCTTTAGAGAGCTTCTAATAACAGCTGCTGGGCAGTGTCTACCTCACATGTCAAGAGAAAAGACAGGCCCAAGACTGAGAAAACTATACAGCAAAGATATATGACAATTACTTAAACCACATAATGAATCATGGACAGCTAAAGCCAGAGCAATTACACTGGCACTGTATCTAGATATTCGTAATTGTCTCACATCTGAACGGCGGTGTAATAACAGACAGGGGTGAGGTTCCTACATAACTGCTCTGAAAGTAACAAATTATAGAAGGAAGCTTTTAAAGCAACACTTCAGAAGATAGTATCTGTCTTCTCAGCTGTATTACAGTGAAAGCACACACTCCCAGATGAGAAAGGAAAGGCAATGAACCTGTTCCCATCTCATCCCGACCATGTCAGTCTCTTCAAGACAAGGTGGGAACATTTGTCCTAAGGAAGCGAAAATGTGAACTGAATTGATGGATGGGAGAAGGGGCTGATGTGCAAAGCATTTCTGACTTCTGCCAAATTTTGTCACAACCCCAGCCCAAGTATTATCATGCATCTAAGGTGGGTTTTTTTAGTCCCTTACTATAGAGGTGCATTGTGCTTTGATTTATCATACCATGGTATACATTTCACAAATCCTTGGAGCCCCTAAATTATCTAGGAAGCTTGAAAGCTCTCCTCAAACAGTATTCTTTCCTTACAGAAATGATTAGCTTATGTTTATATATCTCTCTTGATTTGCTGTTAATATAAATAAGTGGCATTTCCAGACAAGAATAAGGAGAATGACTATGAATTTAGCTTTTTTAAAAGTCAAATGATAACAGCTTTAAAATGCAACAAGTAAGTTGTTCTCTAGAACCAGATCCATTTAGTCTAATTCCAACCAGTTGTGCATATGCTGCATTGCAGTGCAATTCCCTTAAAACATTATTGCTCCCCTTAAAACATCTCAAACATGGCCTAAGGTTGGCAAAAATGTTTAGAAGCACATTTTACGGTGCCATCAACCTTTTTACTTTATGCATATCGGAGCTTACCTTCCATGTGGTGGAGGGGCAGGCTGCCAAGGTGAAGGTTACTTTCTCTGTCACTACATTGAAGGTAACACGAAACATGGCTTATATTCCAGTGGCCTCAGACCCAGGGCAGAAATCTTCAGTGACGGTCACACTGCTCACTTGTGTGCATGCTGCGGGCTTCTGTCACACTGCACTATACATTCAGCTACCCCATAACGTTATGATCGGAGCTGAAGCCTGAAACAGCTGTAAGGGTCCAGCTTTTCCCAGCAGCCTTGCTCCTGTGTGTCAGGACTAATCAGATTAGCAGGTCTTACTTGTCTGAGTTGGGACTAACAGGTTAGCAGAACAGTTTGAGTGGGGGAAGGGAGCAGAAAATAAATCAAATTAGGGCATTTACTAAGCAGCTGAGATTTCCTTCCTGCTCGCCTTTGTCTCTTTACAGCACTCTCACAGAGCCAGGACAATGCATCACAAAAATGCAGCTTTGTTTTAGAGTAGCTCTTTGTATAGGAGAATTTCTCTAACTTTGCCTTGATTTGATTCGTTTTTGATTGTCAGCAATCACCAAGAGGAGAGCTCTCCTAGATCAGCCTAGATGGCGTGCAGATAAACAAGTCTCAGACAGAAAAGGCATGTATTGTGCTTTTTTCATCCCACACAACCCACCGCGGCAACGGACTGGCTGTGCCAGGAGATCAGTCACACACTCTGTTCTGCACAGTGCTAGATAACAAGATTCACAGATGGTCTAATCTGAAGACTAGGGCAAAAGGGTGAAAGGGACAGGACAGGACAGGACAGGACAGGACAGGACAGGACAGGACAGGACAGGACAGGACAGGTATGACCTTAGGATCCTTAGTCTGCTTCAGAATACCTTTTTCATGTCTTTTACTGAGACAGATTTATCCTCATGGAAAGGAAAATTCAAAAGAAGAAAGGAAAAAGACAAACTGTGTATGATATCAACAATTAACAGTGTTTGACTGCATGCATAAACTGTGCTACAGGATGAGGGAGATGCTACGTAAGGAAGACACTTCCCTCATGGGCACAGCAGATGCAGTCATCTCACTGAAACGATCACATACACTAGCATGTAAAGAACAGACTTAGTCTGAGTAACTTGTCTCTTATCTACATTTATCTTTTTGAAGTTAGGTCTCTAGTTCATTAGTGACATAATTTTCTGCCCTGCCAATAGAGAAACATAGGTGTGATCAACTGCCTTAAACTGTGCCTGAAACTGCCTCTTTCTAAGCATTACTTGAAGGAGGGAGTGTAGGTACTGACATTTCAGAATGCAGATGTGACTTGAGATGAATATTGAAAACTTCTACTCAGTGTTGAGACTGAATTCAAAGATGCTCTGTGAGTCTGGTCTTTGACTCCAGACAGATGTTCACTACTGAATGAGGAAGCCCTCAAAATGTCCAGAATAAGTTTCTGTCTACTAGTCAGTAACTGCACCATGAGTAACAATTTTGCAATATTGGAAAGAAGCCAGACTTTAAACCCTTTATTCTTGACAACAAATACCTACTCAAAAAAAAAAGTTGCACTGACATTGGACAGATTAGACTCACCAAGGAGAGTCATAAGTACACTGACAATCTGACTGGGTAAGAATTCATTTATCCCAATAATCCAGTTCCGGTGGCCAGAAGAAGCCCAGCACCATGCAAGAGCCGAGGAATGCTCCAAGCCTGCAGATGACAGCATATGCTTGGATTCCTGTACATTAGTGCCTGCACTGGCAAAAATTAAACCCAAGCGTTTAGAGGGTACAAAAGCCACATCACAAAACCATTATTTGAAATTCTAACAAAGTAACCACATAGCTCAACTCCCAATACCAGGATCCTTTCCAAGAAGTTCAACAAACCAAATGGCCAATGTCCAATTATGCTCAACCCAAATTAGATAGAAAAGTAGAATTTCATAGAGACATACATAGGCATACAGATCTGATGCACATTTTTAAAGAACAGAACAATATATGCTGTCACTTCAGTCAGGTTTAACTGGACAAACAGAATTCACCTTTTTCTAGTGATTAGGCCATAAGGGAGCTCTGTTATTTTCATTTAGATAAAATAAGATTAATCTCCATGTAAATAATATACTGATAGTAACATATTTGTCTATTTCTAAAGAGATTCATGCACAGTGAAAGGTATTTCTTTCCATAACTGACTTCTTACTGTCTGCTTTCATTTACTTGTCCATTTAAGTTCTTTTAGGAATATTCAGGCACCAGTTGATGTAGGATAGGCAAAATAACATGAAGTATCTTCTTGCTCTAATCTAGCAAAAGCTATTTTTCTTTTCTTTGAGGTGCAGGCTTATGGAGAATCTAACAGAGAAAGTTTCCTTTCGTGAGAAAATATACAGTTTCCAGACTGGAAACTGTTTTCTGTGTGCTAATGATCCTGTTGTTCCTATGAGATATAGTTGCTGCAGAAAGTCAGGCTCAGGTTGAGACAGGTCCTCTGGTAGTTTGTGCCACAATGACAGAGAGCTCTGGGGATGAAAATCCATAGAATGACGACATGTATTTTTTTGGCTGATATGGTCATAGTGCCCATTGTGCTGCTGAGCACAGATTGGTGGTTGTTTCTGATTTTAATCAATGCACCAGCCCTTAACTCCAAAAAATTGTCAATAGTCAGGGTATAAGGTCATTACAAATGCATAGCCACATCTGACTAGTTCTCACTTCCGAAGAAAAAGAGCACAGTGCATGTTAAGATGGTTTTTGGAAGAAATCCCTGTGAGATACTGTTACAAAGAAAAAGCAGAAGTATTTCTAAAATTATAAAGGTTTTTGTTTTGGCAGTATAACACACTGCCTATAGTAACTATTCTTTGTAATCATTTTCCAACCATCTTTAATCCCACAGATTAAATCTCAGACAGGAACCCCCTTCAATTTCCACCTTTGCACAGCAAAATATCTAGCCCAAGATAATAACCTCTGAAAGAGACCACTGGACATCGTCATGGTAAAAAAAAAAAAAAAAAAAAAAAAAAAAAAAAAAAAAAAAAAAAAAAGCAAGGCCAGCATATGAAACCTCTAAAATATATGTGTTGAATCAATAGACCTTTTCTTCCTTTCCACACCACTGTCCTTCAGTTCCTCCCTGCTCCTTTCTCTCCCGTTACTTTATTATATATATTTTTCATGTCTAGTTACCATTTGCATTATAAGCTTCCCAGAGCAATATTTGATTTATTATACATACACACCCAAACCCATGCCTGAATACTAGCAGAGTGTCATGAGAACAAGTACATTATAAGAAAGTCAACATAAAGAAAAGCCAATGCTGAGATCAATCAGCCTGAACTACTGCCTGAAGGCATTTAGAAAAAGTTATTCCTCAGACACATTTTCACTGTGTGTCAATCCAAAGACATGCATAACTCATGTGTTTAAAACACATACTCTTTTAATATGCTGGAAACACTGACTTACTAAATTGTATAGCATGTTCCAATTTGAAGCTTAGTGAGAAATGCTATTTTATCAATTAAGAATTAATTAAACATTAATTTAAACACTCATTCAAAGCTACTCTCACACACACACGTGGAATGCAACACCTTCAAACAATCATCACAAATTTCCAGGCTGCTGTCAGACAAAAAAAGGTGTAAATGGAAGACAGGCCAAAGCAAAATAATACTTTTTCTGTTAGAGTAAGGGGTTTTGGTCAAGTATAAAGGGCAAACTCATAGAAGGTAGGCTATAAATGACATGCCCCATTTTATGAATCTGATAATGAGACACAATAAATAATTGCACATCTTAATATCACCTCAGAAAACACTTAACACATGGCCAGAGCATTTTGATTGCTAGTCAGCATGGATAAGATAAACTTCAGGTTTCGTTTATCCTTATGGAACATTCCCATTAGCTCTCAAGTGTTTTGCAGGTCTGTTAGCCTAACATCTCAGAGCTGTGACCTAATGGAAGATGGCAGGTTCCACACTCCTGGTAGAAAAATGTATGGGTAAACATGCCTCAATAGATTTCCCATCTCTTTGGATCTTAAACACTGTAAAATCAGTTTTGATTCTACAATACAGTGAATCAGAAAAAGATGCAGATCCTAAGTAAGAATCTGCTCCTTGGCTTGACTTTCAAGGAAGACAGTGTGTCTGCTCTACTATCCTACTGGTTGCCCTGCTGTACTAGGAGTTCCTGCTTTGAAGGAAAGGCACTTTGAATTCAATAGCTCCTTCTGGTGGTCTGAAAGAAAAGGCTTCATTACAGTCAGCTCAAAGAAATGCAAGATCAATGCACCGTTCATTGACTAAATCATATATATCAGCAAGAGCTAGAAGTTATGCCATTGTAAAACAAACATTCAAGTTATGATTCAAGAAATATGTCATGCCAAGTATATTCTCCATTACTGTCATAAAGGAGACATGATTTCTAGGAAATCCTCCTTTCCTCCCATTCCACCACAATATTGCTGCAAATTTTCTTCTATATGGTCACTAAGGAAACATGAAGAAAGGTGACTGAATGCAAAGTGGTGGAAGTCACATTTCTGGCCTACTGGCTCAGCAAGTTTAAGAGAAGTCCCTAATGAAGTATTTGGCAAGGCACATCTCAGAGCCAGTGGTTCTGATTTTGAACCAATGATCAACTTTAAAGAGAGGGATTTGATCCAAACCTTGCTTGAACAATAGGAATGTGCATGTGGTCAGGCTCAAGGAAAACATCTTCAAGAGGGAAAAACGCATTGCAAAGTCTCTGATCAACAGAGTTTGAGATGCTCAAGAGCTTTTCATTGTTTTCTTTTCCCCTGCAGAATGTTCAGTGTTAAGATAGACACTATCTTCTTCTAGGCCCACCTCTTAAAGAGTAACAGCCAGAGAGCATTTGCAAGGAATGTGTTCTGTCCTAGCCATTCTCAGCAGCATTGCGTCATTCCCCAGCTGTACAAACAAAGCACTGTAGTGGGAGTTAAAAGCAGCAGTCCCAGCCTCGGGTCTAAACGATGCATTGTTCTTAATTAACAAAATTCACTGGCAGGGTGCTACAATGTATTTCCTATCTAATGGTGCTTTTAAGACTTATCTGGTGAGACATTCATGGTTGCTGTCAGAGAAGATCTTTCACATCCTACCTCCAGCAGGGTACTCTGGATAGCTCCACTCAGGTAACCCCTGTTGCCTTGGAGTCTGCTTAAGTGAAGCACCAAGCCGACCTTCAAGGTAAGGAAATGTTATTCAAAAACATAACTGAGTCATCATCCGCTCACTCTTTCACCAAATTTTATACTTGGCAAAATCCAAGATTTTACAAAAGTAATAAGACAAGTGTTTAAATGAACTTTAAAACCACAACACATATATTTCTAACACAATATAAAATATTTATGATCCAGATTTTATTCAAAACCAATACAGTATAAACTAAAGTGAAGCCAATCTATTTTTGCCCAGATATATACATACATAGTAAAAATGGTGCTAGCAGCAAAAAGAAACTCAAAAATCAGAATCTGTACAATAAAATCAATATTTCTAATCTATATATATTTCCAGTCAACAGCCCTCATTGATGTCAGTGTGAATTTTAGAAAATGGCCTGATTGGTACCATCACTGAGTTACCAAAGGAAACCTAACCTCACACACTAGAAAGGGATTCTTTTTTAGCTTGATATTTGGTCTAGAGCCTACTCAGAATGCAGGGGGAAAATTGGTTTGGAGTTGACTGCTGATGCTCTACTACCAAGTGATTCAAACTCTTTCTAAATGTTTCAGCATTAGCTATTATTCAGTGAGTGCTATAAGTCACTACAATGAGTGATCCACTGCTACAATCAGCAGGGATGCTCCTGTACTGGGGCACTAGAAAGAAATAAACAGAGAATCCATCTCTGGGAGAGCCAGGGAATGGTTCTGTGCCAGGACTATCTTCTCCCTTCCTCAATGGTACATGTGAAGTTTGTATCTCTGGGACATTGGAAGACACGTGGGGGAGGATTTGAAGGAAAAACCTGGGAGGCAGAGTGCCTTGTGCTAGTTAATATTTACCTTTGTGGACACTGAAGAACTATGAGGCTCTAAGTGAGAGCTTTGTGAAAATGGAAGAGTTAGAGGAAGAAAGAAAGAAAAAGTTATCAGGATTCCATATAAATAACTGCAGATCTTTAGCTGAGGGATGAGCATGTCAAACTAGATTCTCTGTTTACTGTGTTCATTCTCAATTGGCTCTTACCTAACTTTTAATTACAGTGTGTATAAACGTAGCATATGAAGCCCTGGGGAACAAGTAGGGACCCGTCCCTCTCCATTAGAGACTGTACATCCACAGAGCAAGAGAAATCTCTGTCTCCAGCAGCCTTCAGTGAATAAACACACAAACCGAAAACCAACCAGAATACTAAAGGCCTGAGTCTGCAGGAACTGTAAGAACACAGAAACAGACACTGGAGTTCAAACCAAAGGTCTGCCTATCCAGCCTTTAGATTTTTAGGATAGCTTTTGCTGGGTACTTTGGAAAAAGTAAAGATGAGGGCAAGTTTACCATAGCTTTTTTACATATTACTCCAGCTTTCAGGTATCTTCACACAGGAACTTCCAAAGCCAAAGTGTCTTTGTATTTAGTAATATTAGATGGACTTTCTTCTGGCTTTTTAAAGCCATTGATGTTTGTGGGTGCTACAGTGTCTGTGTAATGACTCTGTGTAATGACTAGTTCTATAATTGAATTATGGGATTGTATAATAAAGTACTCAACCTTGCTTATTTTCTTGTCTGTACACCTGGTAATTTCACTGGACACTAAATCATGTTTGTCTATTCCATCTCCACATGACATTCATAACTCCATACATTACTGTCACACCCTCACTCTGTTTACTCATTTCCAGCCTAAAGAGAAAAAGGAGTTGAACTCATTTTTCTCATAGAGACACTTCTCTATCCTAGTGCACATCTAATGACCCAGAAGTCTAGGGCTAAAGGGCCATTCAGAAGGCCATTTCTTCAGTAAGGTGAGAGATTATTTGCTCTCTCCTGACTATCCCAAGCTATTCCAAGAGCAGCGGCCAAGCCTGAGACCACTGGGTTTTGTTCTCCCTACTGGGACACCCTACTCCTTTTAATTTGTCACTGAAAGATGTTTAATTGATGTCACTGCCGTAATCATTGTCTGATCCATTAACCACTTTGTTCCTTAAAGAGCTTCTGATAAGACAGGAAAATATCAAGTGACTCTTGGAAAGGTATGTTTAACTAACCAAATCTTTCTTTTTCATGCAGTCATTGACTCCAGTATCATGCTATATTTATGAAGTCTGATTTCCCACTATAAATCCACCACAGCACTTTTCTCCTGTACTGAATTGTCTGTCCACCAAAGGCACACCAGAGACCAGGGGCAAAAAGTAAAATTCTGTTTAAGAAGATTATAAAAAAACAGTCATCTAGATAAAAACCAGACATGTATGACAATTCAAATGGGAGGGAACAAGCCATACATTAACTGGGAAGCTGTTAAAGTGAGCTCAGTAACAACAGGCATCACAGACTCAGGTTTTGTTCTTCTCTACGGCTGCCCTGGTAGAGGAGCCAAAATAAGGCCCTTTGGAACTTTGTGTTTCCTCTTACTTCTTTCTGAAACCTTTTTAGAGGTCAGGGTTCTTTCTCGTACAGTGCCTTTCTGCTGTGGTGCTGTGATGTTTAACTCAAGGCCATGAACTTCAGCAGACTGAGCAGAATGCCTCCTGTTCATGCGTATCCAAGAGAAGATCCATGAGCTATGCTGCTGTGTTGCTGAAGGGAGACAGACCCACTGGGGAAAAAGGATTTGCTGAGGTGTAGACTTGTGCTTTGTGACGGAATGACTTGCCTGTGGCCATAGAGGAAGTTTGTAGCAGCTATAAGAGGGGAACCCAGACACCTTGCACCGCTCAGCTGAGTTCCCTGCCTGCAAGGCTTTATTCCTTCCCTCCACAGCACATGTAAGAAGGAACCTGTGTGTCAAAAGAGTTCTATTCTGAAACCAGACATCTGGTGTAATGTTCCTAGAAGATTAATAATGCCTCTAGCAGCTGAATTAAGTAAATGACAGTGTATATGTTAGAAAAATGACTGTGACCCTATGGAGAAGTAATATGTCAAAGCACATTTATTTCATGTTAGCTGAACTATAATCAACAGAAACGTTAACTCTTATTTGAACGAATTATTTCTATTCCTTTGGAAAAGGTTTTTATCCTGCTTGTTCTAATATCACTTTTTCCTCTGTCAGTGGTAGAAATGGGTCTCTGAAAAATTTTTCAGTCAAAAAAACATTCAACTCCTTTAAAAATGAAATAAACCAAAAAAATTTTATGTTGTATCCTAAAAAAAAGTTACGTAGTTTCCTAAAACATTTTAAGAAAATACATTAAGTATTCCCAAAATACTTAATACATTTCCTTAAAATGTATTGTCAGGCACTGGTCCCTGTCATATGATTATGGTTTGTACCACCTCAAGGACCAAGACTGGGCTTTACAATTGTTTATTACAATAGTGTTAAAGCAGACACTAGGCACAGGAAGCTTGTATTTAGAATTACCAAAACTGTGCAACCTGAATGGCTTGGGATTGTTAACTGATAAGCAGAGAGGTAATGGACTAATGATCAAGATGCCTGCAGGGCATCAAAGAACTATCAGAAGTTTACACAAGATACTTCTAGTGTGGCTTATCTCATCCATTAAAGTGTAAGTATGATAAGGGTGACAGACCAGAAAACAGAGTTTGGGTGCATAGTTAGTACATGGACAAAAATGTACCACTACAAGTGTACAACAAACATCTGCAATCAGGTAAAACTGCCTAAATATTTACAGAGAAGAAGTCTGTCTCATGGTTGTCCCTGGGAATAATTTGATCAGCAAAATAAAGTTGTCTTTGTTACTTACAGGCTGAATAAAAGAACCTGAGTGGTTGCATCAGTCCCCAAACCACTACAAATTTTGAGACGGGGGTGGAAATATAAATTATTCTGGTAGCAAGTTATTGCCCATCCCTACAGTAGAACCCATTTGCTGGAAATGCTGAAGTGCCTGGAGTAGCCTGGTCTACCCCCAAAACTACAAAGACTGGGAATGAAATCCAGTCATTATAGTTTCAACTTCACTGTCCTCACCAGATAATCAATGCCTGGAAAAGGAGAATTGAAGTGATTATCTGCAAGAGCTGCTGTAGCTTTTGGTCAAAGGTGTGCACAGTGTCCTCTGTGTTAGCAACAGAGAGGAAATGTGTAGGTGGGACAGCATTTATTGCTGTGTAATAAGATAGTGACTGTTATGGAAGAGTTCACTGCCCAAATAGTCACATAAACAGAGCAACATGCAAACCATGTCAAATCTTATTTCTAATTTCCTACTCATTTCTCAGTCCAGTCTAACCCAAATTTCTTCCATCCTGCTCCACCTTTCCCATGTTATTCTTTGCTAATGTACACTGGGCCATCTTTCAAGGCTTCATTTATACCCCCAGCTAATTTGCCTTGTGTCTCATCCTTCTCCCTGTTTTTCTGTCTGTTTCTTCCAATTTCTCATTTTTCTTTCCTGCACACATTTTTAAGCATCAGCATGATGCTGGAAGGATCTTGTCTTCATTTTCTTATAAGCCTGAACAACTCCTCTCTGACAGCTCAATTCACTTTTTATCCTCATCAGAAACATTTCCTGTCTTGTGCCTCTTGCCATTCCTGCAGTGGCTGCATAACTACTCTTACTAGAAACAAGAAGACAAGGTTTGACTTAAAGATGATGTCCTAAGTACAGCTGCACCAAATGTGCATACACTGTGCTGTTTTCATCTCCACTGTGCAACTCAGCTGGCAGTGACAGTCTCACAAGGCAAAAACATAAATACACTCTCAACGTTAAAGAACCTGTGATGCTCTCTGCTGCTGATACATTTGCTCTCACTAACCGTGCATTACAGTCATCCCTAGATCTCTCTCCTGTACTGTGTAATTCCACATACATCAGTACCTTTCCCAGCTCTCATTCCAGGGCACAAAATCTTGCATGCACTACTGCTGTGATGAAGTAAAATCACATGCTGATACTTAGAAGTTTCAGGCAGGGCAAGACACAATAAAACAAAACTCATATGGCTTACAGTTTGGCCAAATTAGTTTTGGAAGACCTTACACTGCAGTCTTCGACAAATAAAGTCACTGAGCTGGTGAAAGAATTCCTGTCACAGAACCTAACTCTGTGAAGACATTCCTGGTACAAGACAGTGAAACTATTTAGTACATCTGCTGGATGAGAGACATCCCCTTCTTCCCTCCATCAGTAGATGTTTTGTCCTGTTGTTTCCCAGAGCTTGTTTAAGCATCATTACAGACATATGATGTCTGTTGTGCTACCAACCACTGTGTTCTTTGTCTTCATTACAAGAGGCAGGCTTAAGAAAGAAATTTCATAGAAAGGTTTATTATAATCCTACAGAGAGCAGAATTCCCAGACCTGCTTAAGCCGTTCTCTGTATGATTTAATCAGACTGATTTATCTTGTTCTTGGTTTTGTAATTCTTCAAAGACCATAGACAGGATGGTGAGAGCATTTTGGCAGTTTCTAGCCTGCTCTGAATCAGGCCTGGAATTTCCCCTGCTGTTGCCCACTATTGTAACTTTCCCAGAAATTTTCACCTCTGTTTCTCTGCAAAGGCAAACCAGCTGCACTACAACTCTCCACTCTGCCACCAGCTGGTAAGAACACCCTGTTTGTGTTTATGCCAATACACAGTTCTTTAAACTTCCTTGTCATGATAATAAAGCAATATATTCAAGACCAACAAGTCAGCCTTGAACACTTGCAAGCAAGGCTGTGAGTTTGGGGTCTGTGAGAAGGCTGAACTGCCCCAGCAAGAGGCAGCCCTGCAGCATCGCGGCTCCTGCTGCTTCCACCTGCAGGATAGACAAAGAATCCTTCAGACACCCCTGTCACTGTAAAGACATGACATCCTGGGTTTCTTGAACCACACTGTAGGACAGAAATACAAAGACCTCTGCTGAGTGATTGCCCTGCCTTGAAGCATTGAATACAGCACCACGTCTCTCAACTCATTTACTCTCCTATCAGACCATATTTTCCCTTCTAGTGAACTCCAAAAAATTACTGCTTCAAATGCAATGCTCTGAACACATTTAATTTATCTAGAAGATGAACTTTCTTTAACTGAAGAATTGTTACTTGCTCAGGAAACATCTCCACACCTCCATATAAATATATTTATTAAAACCCTACAGCTTATAAAGCAAATACTAGCTACAGGATTTTGAGATGTTGGTTAGTTTGTCAATTTGTTTATATGAGAATTTATTGATTCAAAAATCCTGTAATCTGAAAAAGCCTAAAAACACTTGGATTGCCCCATAGCTTGTCAGTAATTTAGATAGCTGTGTAATGCTGTAATTTTTCACTGTGAGAAACACCATTTCAGTTTCTAACTGATCTGCATTGAATTAATTTTTAAAGTTGTTGAATTATGCTAACAAGATCACAATAATTAAAAGAGCTTCAGGGGCAAGTGGATAGAGTTGGGAGTTAGCTCTGCCACCCCTGTGAGAGAAAAGATTTGTGCTTCTTCTTGAGTTACTCTAAGCTAGCAATACAAATCCTCAGAGCTCACATTAATGCAAGCCTGGCTGACAACCTACCATTCAGAGCAACCATCTCAGATTTCTGCAATTAGCATGTGCTCTAAAATTTCTGATTCTGTTGGCTGTGGTCTCTAATTTACATTTTGAAAAGGCTCTTAAGAATGAAGATGCCAAGACTGAGCAAATTCACTCCTCTTGAGACACATTCTGCATATCTGCAAGCTCAGTAAAAGTGTGCTTCTGTTAAAATCAATAGGATAAGTATCACAGGGGAAAAATGACTCTTCTAACCAAGTCTGGAGTACTCAAGGCTTTCATGGAGAAACTCTGGAAAGAGACAAAAGAAACTAGTCAATGTACTGAAATAGGAACAGTGTATTAAATAATGCAGAAAGTTGCAGGCAGCACTTGCTAATCCCTGAAAATCTCTTCATGGCCTTAATAGCAGCTTTTTATATGGAAAACTGTATATTCAAGAGGTGTACATACAACTTAATCACAGAAAAAAGGGAAAGCAGGGAAATATTAGACATCACCCCATCTGCTGCCAGTGACTGATTTTTCTTGTCAAAGTTTGCTTTAGGAGACCAAGGAAATCAGATTATTTATTACTTATCCAGAGAGATTATTTCACATTTTAAGAATGTTTTCCTGAACAATAGGAGGCTTGAAAATCAATGAGATGTAAGCATCAATGCCTGAATAAGTCGCATATTGGAATACTGAAGTCAGGACACGATGGGTAAAACAATACTGCTGAGACCAGTTACTGGCATTTTCATCATGGATTAGACAAATGTCATCACACACTTGAAGTTTCAGAATTGTGCCCCAGTTTGCCTGGATCTAAGATACGGTTTGTGTTAGGTCAAGTTCTCAACAAATAAGGATGCCAAATTTTCTAGGAAATTTATGATAATATATCCATTCTGTGAGCTTAGTCAGGTCATCCATTTGACTGTTTTAGACTATCCATTTTTGCAGGATGATTTGGGGTCTTGGGGGTCTTTTTAGAAAAGGAATGAAAAAATGAAAAAATACTTATTTAAGTGGATTTTTTCAAAACAATGACATTACCCATTCTCTTACTTCCAATGCAAAAAGCCACCAAGAATTAAACTATGTCTGAGTGAATAACATTTGATAGTGTGTAAGTGTTCACTACACTGACACTTGCTTTGCTGTATCTAATAATAAATTCAAATGCTGACATTTATTATTAGACTAGATGAATGCATAAACAGGATAGCATTTTCCCCATTCTGAAAATCATCTACAATATTTACATTTATTTCCTCCTTCTTCCTCTTGTATGCAAGAAGCTTACATTTTAACTCTCTGACTAAAACACCTTTGAAGCTGCACTGGCATGCGCAGCACCAGCTGGGTAAGGGGTGTGATTTTGTCTAAGCTTGGTCCCACTTTCACCTCACCAAGTGGAGACAGCAGAGGAGTAATGCCTGATAAGCACTGTGGATGAAGATGTCCAGGCTTGGGAAGGGGGCTGGAGAGCCCCCTTAGTTGCAGGAATGCAAGCTGAGTCTCACTAGTTACCCTGCAGACAGGGAGCCTTGTCCCATTCCATTCACTGGTACAGATGTTGCCATCAGACCAACAAGCCCCGAGTTATGAACAGCACCTCTCAGCTTTACACTTGTGCTAACTGAAGAACCAAAGCGGGATTTTTATCTCCAGGCTTCAACTCAGCACTATGCAAATTAATGTTGATTTTTATCCCACATAGTGAAAATTAAGAAAATAACCTAAGAATTTAGAATATACCTTGGAGCTTTAATGAAGAAGGCATGAAAATCATCTGATACATCTAAGTACAGCTTTTGCAGTTCAGAAAAAGTCTCACTGAATGCAGTATAGGATCTTAGCTATTCTGCCACTTTATTTTTGTAGTTCTAATAATTTCGACATTAACACTGCATTTCTTTACCATTAAGGACTAGACAAACTGTACATAAGTTTTAGAAGCATAAATACAGAAGATCCCAACCAGAAATTACAATTTCATTGTAATTGCTGAATCTTCTCTAGGTTAAAGCTATCACATAGATCACCGAACATTAAAACTGATGAACAGTTTTTATTCTTTTGTATCACTATAATTAATTTCTAGTAAAGGGACAATAGCAGAGCTGTTCTTCACCTCCTATCTATGGCTCTCTGCCTGTGATCCAGCAGCCCAGCTTATCTGTACCAGTCACAGGCAGACTGGACTGTAACAGACACCAATAAACAATGGAACCAGCAAAGCCAGGGGAGGGCAGAAGGAGGAAGAGAGAAAGCAGTGATTGGTTTTTGTTAAGCCACTCATAACTTTGAATAATTAAGGCTAATTCACCACAAGCCAGACTTGATGCTCTCTGCACTGCAACCTCCCACCTGCCATATCAGGTCTACATACAAGCTACTTTCTGGTGTTTAAGCAAAATAAAGCTATTGAAACAAGACTCAGAGCAAAAGTGTGGTCTCAGTAATTTCAGTTGGCATAGACCTTTTTTTTGGATCTATGATGCTTTGTATTTGTAATGCAATCTTCTTGTAGTTTGCAATGGTCCAAGGATATAAACAAGACTGTGGATAAATGCAACTCTGATTGACAAAGCTGAGAAAACTTAGAAACTCTCAAGCACATAACCCCTTTTTCAGTTCTAAATCTCCAAACCAAGAG
Organism: Prinia subflava; assembly: GCF_021018805.1. Classification (NCBI taxonomy): domain Eukaryota; kingdom Metazoa; phylum Chordata; class Aves; order Passeriformes; family Cisticolidae; genus Prinia; species Prinia subflava. Next base: position 36,680,004 of record NC_086249.1, read on the forward strand.
CATGAATCATTGCACTGACTTCAGTGTAATTGAATTAGTCATTGAATCAAGGAAAAGGACAGTTGGTAGCAAGGGAGCTGAAAAGAACATTAGCAGAAACACAGTGATAATATTTTATGCTCTGTGGGAACAGAACTCAGTAATTACTGCTTACAGAACAGTGAGCTCTTAATAGATGATATTGAATGGAGGAAAGAAAACCAATTAGTTTTTCTATTGAGTCCATGAGTTTTACTATCCACTAAAATTGTGAATTTAACTTCCCCTGTTAATTTCTCTAGACATTTTTCATACCTCACTTAAATCTGAGAGATCAAACTGGCTTTATATATATATATATTTCCATACATTTCACTGGAGATTTCTGGGGATTTTTTGTCAATTAGCTATGTGAATTAATTCTGCTGCTTATTTCTTGTTCCATTTAAGTTTCACAATCCTAATTCAGCACTCTGGGTAATGTATATCATCATATCCTGGGACAGAAGATCCATACATCCAAGGCTGGGAAGAGAGCTGATGGAAGGCTCTGTTGCAAGGTACAGTCTTCTTCCAAGGGAGTGTTGGCTTACAGTAAGATGGGATGTCAGCCTGTCCATAGTATTATCTAATGCTCCCAGGTTCAGATCTCTTATTGCAGTGAGGAGGTAATGTTTTTTCATACACAGCATACATAATAGTCTACCAATGAGCTGAAAGAGTTACTGTAGAAGTGCTAATCTATTTCCACAGTAGTGCTGAAGCTGATCTGACAGGCACTAGAGCCAAGTAAACATGCACTTGTTTTATTAGCCTTTAAAGAAGTTGAATTGAACACTCTTGTGAGCTTTTCTGATATGGAAAGTACTTTAGTCACAAGAAGGGAGATAGAAAAGTGCTAATAAGTTTAAAGGATGCCATTTAACTTTTATCAGCTTGTATTTGTCTGTGGTGTACAAGGTGCATAGGCTGTGGAAAGAGCACCACCACCCCTCTTAGTACATTCTGTTTCATAAACTCAAAATTCCTAGGGGCAAGTGAATGTGACACTCCACATTCTGCTGTACAGGTTACTTCATTGACCACAGGTGTGGTGTGTCTAGGAAATGCTGCACGCTCCCATTCCTGCAGTGGATTTTTCTTCTGCAAGCATGATCTGTTTTGCCACGTTTTGAAGCAGGCAGAGAGGCCAGCAACAAATGTCATATGAACTCGGGTCATATTTACTCACATCAAACTGCTCACATGACCTTGATTGACCTTGATGGGCTCTGCATTCGAGAGAACATTTATGTAACAAGTCCACCAGCAATAATATGTTAAATAAATCACCAAGACCTTTGCAGCACTAGACATATTTTCCAAGCTAACATGTAGCTAGATCCAAAGACAAGCAGTTTTTCTGAATGTCCTATGACACGGCATGCCCAGCTCCACCCTGGCCAGGGAGGAGGGATGTGCTGCGTTTTCCCCAAGCCACTCAGCATGGAGACCTGTCAGGTCCCTTCCTGAGGTCAGGATAAGGAGAATGCAGCTCCCAGCTTCAAAGGGGTGGGGTCAGCAGGCAGCTGGGTCCCTGCTCCCACCCCTATCAGCCTGACCCTGTGTACCAGTGGTGTGCTGGCTCTGGAGAGGAGCTCAGCACCCCTCTGCTCATTCCTGTGCCCGTGTGAAGCACGACATGGAGCAGAAAATGTGCCAAAATTGTTTGTATAAAGTTTTAAAAAACCAAAATCTTTGAATAAGGTATGTTTTTATCGAAACTATTTTTGTTCAATTGTAAATTGGCGTATCTTAGGCCCATTATTGCATGCCAATTTTGTATTTCAAATTAGCCAGGATGCTACAGAGTGGATGAGAAACCTCCAGTGCTGGAGCACACCTCTGTGGTATGCAATATAGCAGCTGTAGGTGATACAAAACCTCCATTCAGGGCAACACCTGTGGATTATAGAAAAACTAAGTGGAGGAAAAACCCATTGATGCAATCCAGAAGTGTGTGCATGACCTAGCACCATTCACTGGGGCTCATGGCAGTGAAAATTCTTCTGGGGCAGCATGGGAGCAAACAAAATGTGTTTGACTGCTCAGGTATGAACTTGATGGTTTGGAGATGATTAGTGCATGTGTCATTGTTTTCTTTCTCAAGACAGTAACAACTTCTATCAGCACACATTACTCAGTGTTAGGTGTTCAAAACCCTTGAGGAAAGGACAAATCAGATTTTAGTCAGGTAAAAATGAACATTATTTCTCTGAATTTCCCTCTTTTGTTTCCCCTTTAAAAATATTTACAAAAGGATTTTTTTTTCCTAAAGTCATTTTTAGTTAAGATTACTTATAAATCTGCTTCTATACTTATAAATCTGCTTTTATTTTTGTAATAAACTGATAAAACATCTTTCAGTTACTTGTTATTGAAACTTCAGCACTAAAACATTACAACTCTTTTTCCCTAACATTTCAATACAAATTCAAATGGTAGAAATTCAGCTGAACATACAGTCTGAAATTTGTTTATGATCTGCCCCAAAGGAAGATTTTAGGTTTAAATTTTCTTATCTGTATAGCCAGTTGAGAGCAAAAGAGTTGTCACTGGGCAAATGAAAATAATGATTTGTTTTTCGAGTATTTGTGGGGAAAAAATCTTCCATTTGTGTCTAGTTAGTGTACTCTGTAGTCACTGCCTATGATAAACCAGGAGAATTCAAAGAAAATGATCCCAATTTTATTTACAAGAAATATCTCCAGTGAAGTTGTTTTTGTCCACTTGGCAATTTTTAAATCACTTCTATGTTGTGCACAAAAGTGGAAGAAAGAAAAACATGCAATGCTAGACTCTAAGACAGTAAAAATGTCATCTGACTTTCACCCCGCAATCAGAATTAAAAAAAAAAAAAAACCAGAGAGTTTTTCCATCTGCTTTGAAATTCAGGAAAGACATCAATATCAACCCCACAAATGCCAAGGTAAGTAAAGGTTACACAGAAGAACTTCCCATGGCCCTTGAAGGGAAATGGAAGCTGAAGTTTTCATGCCTTATCAAAGAATTACTGCAAAATATAATTTCCCAGCCAAATGAAAAGAAGTAGAAGGCAGTAAATACTCATGATTATTCTCTGTATTTGCAGAAATCAGTAGTAAAACTTCCACTGATTTCACTAGGAAGGAAAGGAATGTAGAGCTGGAGGAGGAGCTTTCTCCTTTTGAATTTTCTCTAGATAATTAGTTAAGCTTCAACAACTCTCAATACAGGTCATAATTGCTTCAAAGTGCCACATTCACGTGATCACTGTCTTTTGCAGACAGTGTAGCACCACAGGGAATAGCCAGCATAATTATGTGGCACAGTTTGGCTCGAATTAATATTTCTGAAAGTTCAGGTTAAGAGAGATTAGATTTCCAAATTGCCTAGAATTGCATCTTTTTGTCTTAGCCTTTTGTAAAACAAAATAACGACCCATAAAATTATTTTTGCTCATAGAGGGCTGCACACTTCCCAGCACTGCTTGGAGTTAAGTGTTCTCTGACTAACACTGCTCTGAGACGTTTCAATTCCAGTAGCAAAGGCCAGAGTAGTTCTCACATGAACATCCTTTACCCTACAGAAGTTCCCTCCACTTGGCTGCACCCGCTGGAGTGGCAGAAATAATACTTTTTACCACAGGCAAGAGCAATGAAGCTGGCAGCTAGAACTGGTGTCTATGATACTGCCTATCCTGGGAGGCTGTTTCCAGGGCTTCAGAGTTTGCCGCACGGTCAGCTGCCGAGGCAGAGAGCTCCCACACAGGAGGCCTGTCTTCAGCTGAAATATTTGGTGGGAAGTTTTAATCAAAACAGTTCATCTTTTTTTCCCAAACTGAGACTGTGGCAGATGTTAAAGTCTTCTCAAGAGCTCTCATTAAGAATCTCTAGCAGGTCTTTTTTTGGGACATAGATTTGAAATTCGGGGTTAGTGGATTGTCTGGCCCCAGGCACAGGATTTTGTGATCGTATGGAAGTGAGGACATGCCATCCTGTATTCTTACAATTCATCTTTATTGATGAACTGGGAAAAGCTGGATTTGAGCATAGAGTGATGAGAAAAAGGAGTTACAGGAACAGAATAAAATAACTGGGTGAAGGTGGCAGAGGGAGTCAAACACTCAAAGCATAAAAGGGCCTATTTGCCTAGAATGGAAAGTCTTATGAAGGAAAAAAAACACAGGAGAAAAGCTCAAGGTGCAAACATCTGTAACAACCAGAAAGCTCCAAATTACAGGACTTGGAGCTGATACTAGATTTTCCCACCAGTAATACAACTGTTTTAGACATTAATAAGCATCCCATGTTTTAAAAGCTGTTCAACAAAAGATAGCAACATGCTACCAGTATCATTTACTCCATAGATACTGCATATGGAGGTCCGTGCTGCATGTGTTCTCAGAATCAAAGTTTAAACCATAAAGGTGACTCAATAGAATATCACTACATCTCTGAAGGATAAATTAACCAAAAAAAAAAAAAAAAGAGAGAGAGAGAGAAAAGACCTCCATCTCCACGCACCCCCTCTGGATATGTGAGTTCCTGTTTTCAAGAATAGGAGTATAGCAAAGAGAGAATTTTTTTAAGCTGAGAAATGAGGAATCACATAGTAACCATGTAGCCTTGCTCTGACACACCAGATTCCTGAGCTGTATTGCTGACACAGGAAGGGAAGCCCAAGCCCAGCATCTGGACTGAGTCCTTTCTACCACACTAACATCACTGACACAACTCCTCAGTCCTCTTTCCCAGAACTGAAGGCTTTTATCTGTGTATTTTACCACAGAAACTAGGGATTTTTTCTTTCTTTTCTTCTTATTATGCATTTAAGGCTATTAGTTCAAATTTTAGGCATCACTTCAATTCTCAAAGCCATTTCCTCTCAGATATTATCCATTCCTGACTGCTCTTTGACATATCTAGTTTTCCTAGCAGCCTACATTTTTATTGACCAAATCACCATGTCACTGGCACATCTGCTGCCACATATGTACCATATGCTTCTCTTTCTCTCCAAGCAAAAGAGTTACCTGAGTTTAAGCTGTGAAGTTACTTAGTGCAGTATAATTTCATGAGTCTTTTGCATCAGGAAAATGTTGTTTATAACTGCTTTCCTTACAGAATCTAGTAATTATCCTAATAGGCCTGTTTCTATCAGTAAATTAAGTCCAATGAAAACATATAGTACATGCATGACTAGAGAGCTCTTAATTAATTTTCAGATAATTAAACCCCTTTCAGATGATTAACCCAATTTTGGGATTCATATGGACAGTGTAACAAAATATGCCAGAAGGTAACAAAAACATAATGAATATTCATTCCTAAATTGTTCACCCCAGACCACTACAGAGGCCAGGAGACATCCCACACTGTCAGTCTTCTGGGGAGTGGGGACTTGTGTTATCAAGCTTGTTGAAAGATACCTTTTAGAAATAATAAAAAAACAGCCTTTTAAGAGGGAAAAACAATTTTGTTATCATTTATACCATTTTCTAGTTTCTTATACTGAAGCTTTTCTTATCTTAAATGCGTAAGTTTTTCTAAATTTATTAAATCTATTTCAGTTCTAATGCCATCCCCCACCCAACTGGCATGGTGCAATTAGTGAGTATAATTTTTATATACAGATAGTGTAACAGATGCTACACTCAGCATCTCTACTTTGAACTAGCAGAAACTATTTAATTAAAGTGTGATTTCATTTGAAACAACCCAGCTCCGGCATAATAAATCTTATTCTTGAATGGGAAGATGATGAATGGGACAAATACACATCACCAATAGTATTTCAACATCTTTACAGCAATTTGTCTTCAAATCTTATATCTGGAGTAAACTAAAACTGAGTATTTCACCAAGATACACATCTTCTCCATAAGATAAGAAACACATGAAAATATATTCAGTTCTATTCAGGACCACAACACAGGCTAATGAAATTCAGTCCAATAATAGGGTCACTAATGCAAGCAACCTTCTTTCCTGCAGCCTCTGTGTCTACTCAAAGGACAGTCATGTCATCCTTGAATAAGGCACATAAAGAAGGTAGAGAAAATATGCGAATAAACGAATAAAGTCAGGTTTCTGCCTCTGAAGTCAGTTGCCTCTGACTGAAATAATTTTTACAATTCCCACCGTGCCTTTTAAAATTTTTTTTAATTACCAGCACTGAAACAAACAAGCACCAAAATCGTTGAAGTTCTCATGCAGTTCTCTGCCTAAGGAGGGATACATTTCCTGATCTGATAGACTGAAAACATCACCCCAAACATAAACAAACAAACATAAACAAACACCCCAAACATAAACAAACAAAAACATAAATAATTTCAAATTAGTGAGGAAGTTACTGCTATTACCAGGCAAAAACCATGAGGCACAAGCTTTCTACAACACAACAAATTTACTGTAAGAGGCAGCAAAAGCAGAACTCAAGTGCAGATCTTGCAGTTCTCCTGAAGCAAGGTATATCAATATTCTCCCCAAACAAATACAGCAGTTTGGTTAATTAGTTAGTAGGAAAACTCTGCTAATGTATGATGGGTATTCCTTTTCACAGGAAGCCTTGTCTAAGTCAATACCAGGTAGATAATAAGCTGGATGTACATGATTTCCTTCAGCCAGAAACAATGTATCTGACATATGAGATCTTCCTAGGGATGTCCACGTGATTTAACTTCCCTAACTTCTCTAAATGAAAGGAAAAAAAACACCAAAATAAAAAACCCCACCAAAAAACACTCTCAAAAGGAACTCCAGGCTCCAATTAAACACCATGTTTAATTGCTGTCCAAGCAATATTTTAGCAACTGTTGAGTAGCAGCACACAACCAACTGTAGTTTAGCAATTACAGAGACATGGTTATCCAAGAGTTAATCAGCTATCCTTATGTGGCTATGCTGTTCTCTTCCACAGAGGAGTGCTCCTTCCCAGCAGATTGCCAGGTAGTGTGGGAAAGCTCCCACTTTGTTTCCATCCACCTCTCTTCCTCTGACAAGTGGAGGACAGTTCCAGCATTTCCAATTTGAGCACTGAATTGTCTTCACCTTATTTGAACCTGGTTTTCTTTTTGTTTCAATATTATTTTCACTGCTCGATTCCTCTAAGGAGCAGTTTGACTAGGAAGACCCATATGCCAGGCTTTAACAGCTAAATGGAGTGAGAAAATCTTCAATTAGCTGAAAGTGATTTCAGCTCGGCAGGCTGAGAAATGTCTACTGACTGAAAAGCTGCAAAAGCTAATGTATCAGTCATTATATTTTCTAATTATTAAAATCAAGCTGAACATCAAATATTTCATACCATTAATTTAAAAAAAAAACCAACAAAAAACCAACAAAACAACAAAACAACCAACCAGAAAACAAAAGCCAGCAAACCCAAGAGTAATAAAGCCAATTATTCAAATATTTAAATTGTTTTGGATAATAGAAGCCTCAGTCTTGTAAAGTCAGTGGTAATTAATCACTGCACTAAATCAAACAAACTGTCAAGCTTCCAGCATCAAATGACTACTTGTATTTGGGTGTAATAAAAGAAATACTCTTGTTCTCAGTGATCATTGACAAGCAGTTTCACAAACAGCCTTTGCAAACTTACCTTGACATTATTAGAAAAATGACAAAGAACAGAGAAGTGAATTTTAAATACATTAAGATGAACAATTAACTGATAGCCTTTTCCAAAACACAAATAATCCTCCTCAGTATGGTTTATAATTATTTCTCTTGCAGTAGTGTTTAGAGATTTAGTCAAGGCACAGATTCCCTTTGTGCTAGATGCAGTACAGGAACAAAAAGACAATCCTTGTCTTGAAGACTTACAGGCAAGCATGTGGTTATTTGCTAGACCGTAATTGCCTCATTTGTTTCAACCGTGATCATCTCTCATCTTTCTTAATGGAATCAAGGTATTGACATCACAGTTGCTGGGTACAGAGTGTAGATTTATATGTGACCATATGCACAGGTATAATGAGAGAGCTGCAGTTATTGTTGAAATCCTTTTTTAGAAAGCATATTACTTCTTTGTCTTTGATATGCTAAGTAGTAACTGCTTTTCTCTGAAAATATTTGATAGACAAATCTAATTCAGCTTTGCTGGCCATGAGCTTCTGTGCCTTAAGCCATCTGCTTTTATGGGGGAATGGGAGAGGAAAGAAAGCAGGTCAGTTGTCAGTAGAAAGAAGTTAAATAAAACTCAGTTTGATTAAGTAGAATGTCAAAGTATAAGTTAATTGAGACAAAAGTAAATTAAAATCATTGCCTACTGTCACTTCGAAACATTATGGCTTATCATTTATGCACACCATATCTGTGCAAGAGCACCCTCAATCCCTGCCTGCAATAGCTGCACATTGTAATTTTTATTATTTCCTCAGGGGTTTGCTAAAACTCGTCCTTGGCAAAGCAGCAGAATTTCAACAAAATTAAGTCTAATCACATTTCTTAACCTCAGTCAAAGATTAATTTGTCCCGTTCTGTTTATCATTGCAGAAGATACAAATTTCATCCCTTAATTGTTCTTTCTTATGTTCTCTCTCCTGATTCCATAAGCAAATTACATTCTTTTATTAAACAGAATTGAAAAACCTTTGTTGCCATTATAGTCAAGAAAAGTTGTTCAGTCGGTTTCACAGAAGTCAAAATTTTGTCACAAGCTTCAAATATGACCAATTTGTGGTTAATTCTTTAAATTTTCTCTGAATCAATCTATTCTGGTTTTTTTCTCTTTTCTTTAAATTCTTTACAGTCAAAGATGAGTAATGATTCAACCAATCTTAGTTACAGACAGCATTTATTTTTTAACAAGCTGATGTCATCTCTCAGGACATTTTTACTTCAAGGAAATTCTCCCTTTTGTCAGCATAGAAAATACTACTCACCACTGCCCATCTTCTGCTTTACTCTATTCTTCATCAAATCAGACACTCAAATGGGAGTACTGGCACCCTCCTGAGTAATCCTTCACCTCTTGTCCTTAAAATTCTCTGCTCTTGGATTTAGCTGTGGAGGAGAATAAGGTCACAGTAACTTAGGTTTCATGTGATATCAGTTAAGAAAAAAGAAAAACAAAACCTACAACAACAGTCTACACTGCTAGACTTCTAAGTCAGTTTCTGTAAGAAAAAAATTCTGCTCTTTTATTGGCTTTGCAAAGGAATTAGCATGCAATTGAACGTCATCATCTTTGCCAAGCAAAGAGCTGCAGATATATATTAAACACTCCTAAGTCTCCTCAATCCCATTTAGTCTCCACCTGTCTCTCAAACTGAGCATCCCATTCAGGCAGAAGCAGAAATACCATACTGAGATAGAGACAATACAAATCTGTGTATTTCAAACACACAACTTCTTGCCTGGCTGTTCTCACTCTTTGCATGAAAAGTACAAAGAGATTCAAGAGATGGCAAAACGTACACCAGTCAAACACCACTGCATTTAGCTTAAGAAATAAATGGAATTCACATGTTTTCCACAAGTTGTCTTGCTTTTAAAGCCTCAGCCGTATGGACAAAGCAGAGGTTGATTGTTTATGAATACAAGAAATTGTATGTATTCTTGTGCATATTTCACTGTATATATGTCTGGCTGCTGCATGCCAGACAACTTTAAGAGCAGAAAAACACAATGTTCAGTATCCAGTGTGGTGTTGATCTTCTTTTGAATCAGAAGTGGGTTTTGAATCTGTCACTCATCATAGACATATTCTCAAACATATGTCATGCATTTGCTGCTTGTGCAAGAAATATTCTACCTGAACAACAGAAGCCAGAATAACAGGAGTGGGATTGTTCATAAAATAGCTCATTATTTTACAGAAATTTTACCTTGTGCAACTCATAGCATCTTTCTCACATATTATCATACTGCAAAATACATCTGAACACCTACCTGCTAGAAAATTCTTCCTTGAAACCTGTTACTCAGAGTCCTTTAAAGTCATGAAAATCAACACTGCAGGAAGCAGCCAAAGATCATGGTTTTCCTCCTGTTCCCTGGGCTTTGCACAGACCCAACCATGCTGCCAAGTCACCACTTCCAGGCCTCCATCCCTGTGCCAGCCTCACCAGGACAACGGGGTGCCAGACATTCCCCTTCTCCTTCTCCACACTGACACACAGCACTATTTTTCCAGTGTTGAAAGTAATAGGCCTAATTAATGGAGAGCCCCATTGCCAGCACTCCTTCTGCCTTTGTTTTTTGCCAATAGATGGTACACCTTCAACAACACTCTGTTTTAAAAATCCACGATTTTGAAAAAAGAATCGTGATATAAAATCAAAACCACTTACCAAACACCAACAAAACCTGCTGCTCTTTGTGGCCAGTTGTTTACTTTGTGCTGGGGTTACATTTCGGTGACAGGGAACCTGCGGGTACCAACAGGCCCTGCGGGACCCCCATGGCCGCTTCCCACCCACCCAGTTCCCGGGGGTCCATTCCCCTCAGAGGTGTCTGCTGCTCCAGCGGGGGCTGTGGGGGAGCTGCCAGGCCCCAGCAGGACCCCACGGCCGCTTCCCACCCTCCCACATTGCGGGGCCGGGAGCCCGCTCCCCTCAGAGGTGTGCGGTGCTGGGGCTTTTGCTGCGGAGGAGCTGCCAGGCCCTGCCCTGCCGCCCCAGGAGCCCTGGCCCGCACCATGTCCTGAAGGTTTCCTGCAGTTATAACTTTTACAAAAATACAACCTATCTGTCTCAGAGTTGTAACTGTGCTTTTAGAATTTTTCTTGTCATTAATTGATTCCTTCGTCAGTTTGCTGCTATGCTGCCCCAGTGATGGCTGTCATGAGCTCTGGAAAACTGAAGTACTTGGAGGGAATCCTTGTTCCTTGAGGTCTGAAGCCAAAGGAGGCATTTCCTAGCAATAGCTATGGCTTTCCACAGAAACCCCCACTCCAGACTGCACATCAATCACCTGAGCAAGAAACTCTTCAACATTTTGCCTCATGATCAGGGGTTAAAGAAGCACCTCTTGATGCTGTTTGCTCATACAAATCCATTACAATAAAATCTATCAAAAAATTTAAACATTTAGGACAACATCTTTGGCAGGAACACCTATTCTTTCTTTCTTTTACTCTGTAACACCTAAGATCAACGAAGTTTCTTGACAACTTCTTACCCTCATTTTAAAAGTGATAGCTAATTTTAGTGTTACTTTTGCATTTCCCTTTTATCCCTCAGATCATCGCACTGCTTCCTATCAACAAAGAGATGAGAGTAAAAGAAAACAAAATATCCTTGGCTAGTTATTTTAATGCCTAAACTGCAGAGCCTTTAGTTATTTTCAAAATTGTTTTACCTTAATCAGGTAGTTCCTCACCAGTTTTCAAAATATAAGCATCTCACAAAAGTACAAAATTTGGGGGGTTTGAACTATTTCAGGTATCAAGGTTTCTATGGGTTTTTTTGATAAAGAGTTATACAAAATGAACTACATAAATTTTCTGTCAGAGTGATGACAGGTCTTCTGTCATATTTTCTGTCAAACAATCTTTTAAATAGCTACGTTTCTCAGAAATCCAGTCAGAGGTTATTATCATTACTGCTGGGTTTGGCACATTTCTTCCTATTACAGCAATATTTATTTATAGTTTACATTATATTTTTCCATATCTTGTAACATCTCTTATTGGCATTAGAGTAAATGCATTTGTTGCATGGACAGCATTGTACAAATTATATTTTCATTGTTATAGTCAATTTTTCATCTTTTACTGTAATAAAATTAAAATTTAATCAGAATGTCAAGATTTAAAACAATCCTGGCAAGAACTTGTTCTACAGAAGTCTCATTAATAAGCAACAGAATACCAAACCTTTGACAATTACAGGGGCTTGGGGGTTTTTTTTCTTTTAAAAAAGACAACTCTACTTCATTATTTTTAAAAGCCTTTGCTGTGGCAAGTAATAAAAATTATATTGTCCCTTTGACTTGTCTTGTAGATGGAAGTGTCTTTGATCACATAAGAATCATGAATTCCCATGTCAATATTTTGCCTTTCCTATCCATGATCCCAAAGTACAAACATTTGCTATAGGGGAATAAAAGTGATATTTTAGCTTAAGGAGATCATTAGATATTGGTCCTTAAGGGCAGTTTCCTTTAAAAAAGAATACAGGAAATTAAATATCTGTGATGAGTTATAGTGAAACCACTTGTACAAAGGAAAGACAATCACTTTGTAAATTATAAGCCTCTCAGCAAAAGGACTTTCTACTTTCCCAGGGGCAAGACAATGCTTAGGAACATACTGATTTTGTAAAAACTGAAGACTCTATTCAGTTAGAAGTAAAACTTCAGTATTTTATTAAAGTCAAAAGTAAGCATCCAATGCTTAGCAAATGCTAATTTCCATCCAATGGAAAGCAATGCCTCAGCCTTATGCCTCTGCTCAATCTTCTCAAAATGGAACAACCCTGATTTCCTAGACCATGTGTGGTGTGATTGACCCAACCTGACTTTGAGGTTTCTAAATGTTACTGCCTAAACCTAAGTTAGTAATGTAGATTCATAGAATCCTTGATTCATAAAATAGCTGAGGTAGAAAGGGACCCGTAAAGATCATCAAGTCCAATGCCCTGCTCCTTGCAGGACTACTTGAAACGAACTCATATCACTAAGGGTGTCATCCAGACACTCCTGATACTCTGACAGGATTGGTGCTGTGCCCACTTCCCTGGAGAGCCTGTTCCAGTGACTGACCATCCTCTCAGTGACTCCTCTGATAGTTAATGGAGAAAAACAGACAGAAGATGAATCAGCACATCTTCCATTTTTATTATTTATTTTGCTCAACTTCCACATTTACATGGCTAATTACAGCTAGCCATCCTTATCAACAGGACAGACATCTAAAAAGAGAAAAACTCAAGAAAGGAACTAATCCTATTTTTTTCACTAAAAGTCCAGCAGCTGCTTTCTGAGCTGCCAGTTAGGAAAGACGACCTTCATTCCTTATGACCACCTCCTGAGTTTTACTTTTGAATGTTATATGAGGATGTTTCATCCCAAACTTTCATAGCCTCAGTCCTCTTTAAAAGAGAGGATCCATAACCCAGTCTCTTATGTGATGATGAACAAACTGAAGGACCAAAGGATCCTAAATACAGAAGAAAATATGTATAAAAAGCATTTTAAAAATATTATTTTATGTAATAAATAGGGATGTGTGTAATAATGCAAAAAGTTTTATGTAGGACACCTCGTGTCCCTTTTCTGCTCTTTAAATTACTTGTGTAAGGAAAAAAAAGGCCTCATTATTCATTGCATATGATGTTCTAAGCAATAGTCAAAAACTGCAGGGATTATGGACAAAATCTGAAACTGCTGATTGGGAAGTGCTATAGAAGGCTATATCAGACTAGTCAGAATTGACAAAGAGTATCAGAGGAAGAGCTTCAGCATTCAAAAATACCCTTCAAAGTAGACTTTTCATTTTAAATATCAATTAAATTAAGAACTACTCACATCTCCAGTAAGACTATGAATGTACAAAACCAAGTCAGTGCTTAAAAAAAAAATGAAAGGATTCTTGCAAATCAGTCACATTAATATTTATATCCACAAGAGACAGTCATTTTCCAATTACCATGTAGGTAGAACAGCAGCTCATATTGAATTTCAGAATGAAAATGCACACCATGCAATTTCTCTAGTTCCTCTTTCTATACAGCTAATAGAAAACCAGGTGGAAAATTGCTCATTGAAGCTAATTAGCCTTTAGTTATCACCAGTTACATTTCCAGCTGTTCTGTTTCATCCTAGACTTCTTAATTTATTCATCTGGCACATTCAGATCTGTTTCCTCCATATGCTATGTTCATAACAAGAAGAAGGAAGAAATCCTGTTTCTGGGGAATTAGTCCCTCATCTGTCAGATTCCTAATTGCAATTTCATCAGTAATTGAGTGCTTGTAAGCATGCATTTGATAGTAAATCTATTTCTTGATGTTTAGGGATATCTAGTTCATAGAACTCATTAAAATGAATCTGTATCACTTGGGAAATCTAAGGTATACATTCTTACAATTTCTTATAAAATGAAGGTCACATAAAATCTGATACACTCCAAAGCTGTAAAACTAAGTTCTTAAGTGAAAGACTAAGAGATCACTAGTCTTTACCATAAGCATTTTAATTAAGAGAATACTACTCACAGCCCTTTGCAACTAAAGAAAAAATAAAGATTGAGGTTTTTCCTTTTATATGTCATTTAACGATACACCGTCTTTAAAAAATCAGAAGAAAAAATTAAGCAGTCCTCTTACATTATGAAATGTAGCCAAATAATATTAATTTTCTCAAATATAGAAATTATTTTAACTTGCTCTGTGCATATGATTTTAACTTTTTCCTTATTGATCTTGAATATTGAAACTTTTAATAATATTTTTCCAAGAAATTTATTATATAAGCCACTTGATTTTTTTTTCTTTTTCTTAATTGGATGCCAATTTAATCCTCCATTTAAGTGCAAATTCAGAATAAAGGCTTATGAAACACTATTTATTTGCATGATTAAAATTAACTTTTGGTGAATGTTTGTACAGAGAAAACCTTATGGCTCAGATGTCACACGAAAATGAACATAAGAACAGCACAATATGAGGAATCATATGTAAATTATATGAACACTACTGCATTTGTCAGTAGTTGCACCTACTGCCTCAAGGGAAATCCCCACACAGCCCTTCTCCTTTCATGCTGCATGCACAGCAGGCTCTGGCACTACTTTTTACTGAAAGAAGGAGGTCAGCCTGTTACACCACTTCATTCCCACAGCTCCTCCCTGGCAAACTGGCAAGAAACAGACTGGATGGGTGGTCTGCAAGCTGGGTAGGAAACTGGCTCCCAGAGCACTTGGAGGGCAGTGATCAATGTTTCCTACTTAGGCTGGCAGCCTGTCACTTGTGGGATTGATCCCCCAGCGACTGGTGCAAGGCCACACACAAAGCTCAACATCTTGCTTGCGAACTCCCACTCTGCAGCCTCGGCTGTGCTTTGCTGAGCTGGTTCAAATGAATTACTAATAGGTTTTTGTAAGCATTATCTAGAATTTTCATGTTGAAGAACTAAAATATTTATCTGTAGATATGCAGTATTGTCAAACATATATTTTCCAATTCTAAACAGGCAATTCTTGACTAACCTGTAAGTGGTAATTACATTTCTAAAATAAAGTGCCTGAGTCTTTCATCCCCTCTCTTAGCTGAGTGTACAGAACTTAACAAGTAGTCCAATTTTCTGTGTTGTTATTCTGCTAATAATCAGAAGTGGCTTTCTGGGGTCTGCATCAGTAACACTGGTGTCTCTCCTGCCACCTACAACTGTTGCAAACTGCCTGCCATCTGCTTTGTGGGAACATGGCATCCTCTTGGATTTTGTGTCCCCTGTGACTCCTGCCCCCTTTTCTCAGTATCATTAGAAAGGGTGAAGATGCTGCAGCAAACTTACACAGCCAAGTCTCCAACGAGTTCTAGAGGAGGACACAAAGGTAGAGGAAGGGAATAACAGACCAACACCCACCCCTATTTCCAAAAGAAGTGTAAAGTAGTGAAGGTGAAAAGTCAGAATACAGACCAGTTTTGCCTTCTGTTGTATGAGACTTGCTCTTGGTCCACCTCAGAGGTTTCAGAAAAGAGATGAGAGGTGTATCCATAACTTCTGCCTTTGTGAGGAAGGTGGGGCAGAGAGATTTTTTTCCTCCATTTGCCTTCACACCTCGTGAGAGTTGGAGTCTTGTAGGTGTCTCTCTGAAGCTAAGGAGAATGATGGAGAAGAGTACTGTTACAGTCCCCAAAGGAAAGACAATATCTGCAAATGTCATAATACAAAACATGACTTTGCCTAAATATAGGAAGTAATTACATTATGGAAGAGTTGCAAAAGGTAGCCAGAATAAGAAAGGGCACTGCATGTGATTAAGTTAGTTGAGGGCATCCACAAGCTTGATCCTAAACATCAGTGGGTATCAAAATTGCTGAAAGTGAGCTAGATCAAAATCTTCTAATTCTAGCCATGGATGGATTAGACACATCAAAGGCACCTATCCTTAAGTCCAGAATGGATAGCTAAATAATTGACTAACGTACCAGTCAGTGACTTTTAGATGTGTCTGGTATGAATAGCAGCCATATAAATATAAGAAAAGGTTCTGTGTATTTTATGTGAATATATTTGAAATTTATTCTGTTTCCTTTGAATCGCTTCACACTAAAGAGATCACATTGCACTAACATTGACATATTAAGATATGGAGTAAAAAGAAAGTGTAGTAATGAGGAATAAGGGACTGAAAATCATTACCACTATTACATGATACCCGTGAACAGAAAGCCAAATAATTGTGCCTGTTAGAGAAGCAGAGATGTCTCATAATGATATGTAGTCATACATTATAATCAAACCAATGTTAATATATTCCAAGGTAAAAGGATTATAGACATCTCATCACAGAACTCTGTCATTCAGAATTATGAATCCTATTTACACCTGGGTAACAGAAATTAAAATTCATAACAAAAACTGTGTTGATATTTGCTTGTTTAATTAAAATTAAATATATGACTTGTGCTCACAGCTACCTTACATGAACATTATAAAACTGAAAAAAATAAGACTAAATTCTTTGGCTAACAGCAACTGACCTGGTTGTTGTAGGTCAGATTCTGGTCCCACTGGCTGAATATATCTTCTGTCATCTGTGCAGACAGAGATCAATGAAAATGTTAATTATGCTTATTTTCAAAGGAACACAGAAGATCAAGAGATAAGCATATCACATTAAATGTATGTCACATTTTTCTTGAAAAAAATATGCTAAATATGCTGTATTAAAATATTTCATTATTTTGAATAAAAATGTATTAATTTTATCAGTGTATTTTAAACTGGCATATGTTTAATTTACAGCTTATGTATTTAATTGTATGTATTTATGTTAAACAATCAAATTCATAACAACTAAGCAGCTACCTAGAAGGCAATAAAATTATTACTGTCCTGATAGACACATTTTAACCTCCTGCTTTAATAGGTGGTTGGCTTAAGCAGATAAGAAAAAAGCTTAAAACTACAGTAAGACTAAACTTTAAAACTACAGTAAGATTATAAAGTTCTATAATACTTTATAATCTATAAAGTACAAAGCAGCCTAAACACAAGCTTTCTGATATGATCTGAAATTTTCTTCTGTAAAAGTATAGCTGCCAAAGATTCCCTGCTGTTTGAAGAGGAACAGGGAAGTTTTCCACTACCTAAAAAGTACCAAAAGCTACAACTGCTCAACCCTCTTTGGCTGAGCAGTGGTCCTGCCAGCCTGTCCAATGGTTAGAACAGGCCAGGTGGTAAATGCAACTATTGGCAATTTCTGTGAACTGCTCTAGCATGGCCACTATGAAAAGCCAGAGCTGTTTGTTACAATTACATGAGAAAATCTGATTTTACAAAGGCATTGTTCTATCATCATCTCTCTGTCTTCTGAAGTATTTGCAAATGTAAATTCATTTATTACTACATATACTGAATATGCAGATTCACCCTGAACCTTTACATCAACTGTTGTGCAAATTGGTTGATAAGAAATCAGCTGTCAATACACAGAAGCCCCTCTCTCCACATCATGCAGTCTGCAGAAAAATTAAAATGCGTTGGAAGCCCCAGTTCTGTCAAAGGACAATTTTTTTCTTGAGTGACTTGTTTGATTTTGAATTCTCTTTAATGCCAGGCTTAGGTGATGAGAGATTAATGGAAGTGATTTAGAATGAAATAAAATACAGCTTCTATTAAGTGACATTTAAAATGATGCCTCTCTGATGCCAGCCTACCAAAAAGGCCAATGAGACAGCATGTTCTCAGAAAATGGCAACAGAAAAGCTTTGTTTCAGAGAATTCCTGCACTTGGTTTCAAGTTTATTTTTAAAATAACTGCCTCTGGCATCCATCCCATGTTAATTAAGTATTTGTTACTCCTGAAAGCTATCACACTTTAATTCAGAGGGAAACTTTCACTTCCAAACCTCCTTGCAGATTTAATTCCTCCTCAGAAAGCCATTTTAATCAGCTAAAAAACATACTTTTGGTTTTATTCTGGAAAGCAACATACTGAGCACCTTTGGCATTAGAGTTTTTTCACAGGAATTAATAACCAATAAGGAGTTATTTCATTGTGTGCCTGACAAATATTGTAAATTCTAACAGATCATGATATTTCTTGCAATAATCTACAAAAGCTTCTACTCTTTGGTTTATTAACATCTACATTACACTTACATTTAAAAAACAGTAGCTGCTCATTAATCCTTTATTCAAAACCTTGGTATAAATTGCAAGCATGGAAGAGATACTTCCGTCAAAGTCATCTAAGAAGCTTGCAAAATCTTAAGTTAAACACCTAAGTGGCGGAAGGGCCTCATCATTTCAAAAGCCAGAGGTTCTCTCCAGACAGTGACAGATCAGAAAGTTGTTTTCTGGTGACAGATTGTGCTAATGGCTTAAAAGAGTGCAAAAAACCCCAACCCAACTTCCTCTTTGATTACTTTAACCCCAGACCACAGCCTTAGTGCTAACCCATGAGATCTAGTTTTGAAGATCCGACTTTAACCACTCCTCCTGAGAAAGGAAGTTCACCTGAACTCAGTAACCCTTCCCAGCTAGTGTTGAACAAATTTCTGTCCCTCCCTCGGTAGCACAAGGGATGTTAGAGTGATGTTACCCCCTGCACTAACACTGAATTCCTAAGGGTCAGTGCTGAACTGTGTGGTGGTGGAAGCCAAGGTAAATCCTCAAATTTAGTGCTGTCAACTAAATCTAATGCTGTGTACCTGCGACTTCTTTCCTTTTTGCCAAGTGCATGCTGAGGGCGCAGTAACTCTTCCGTGATTTGGCTTTAGTTTAGTATTTTTAAATCTTTTGCAATCAGTGGGGAAATTCCTCATTTCTGTAGCAGTAGAATTAGGACCTATAGGTCACCTACTAGGAAACCTATAGGAAAAAGAAGACAGGGTATGTGAATAGACATGGTTGTCCAGGGAAAAACAGTCCTCACATAATAGTATGTGCAGCTGTGACACCTTCCTCCTGCGTGAAAAGGTTAAAATCAGTCCAGATAGTGCTTCATGTGATGTTTCCATCTTTAAACTTCAATCAGCTATTTTTCAAGTATCTTCAGACACAAAGTATGCTGAGGTGAAAGATTTGAACTGAAGCCACACTATTATGAAGGAATTGGAATAGGTACAGTGTACCAGGAATGTACAGACCTGCACTTAATGAGACTTGAATTTCATTACTTATTTGCTGGATCATATGAGGTTGGGTCATCTCATTTCAGTTCTCTGTATCTGTTTTATCTTCTGCCACACTTGACCCACACAGATCTGTATGTCTTAGGAACAGAGACCAGCTACAAACTGTCTCCCATGCAGTACCTTTGAGCACAAGAAGAAACTAACAGAGTTCAGTTTTTCTGAAAACCCACAACACAAAAATGTAACAATGACATTGTCCATAACAGGAATGTAGATTATCAGTTTATTCAAAAAACAGGGGGATACTTTTAAATATATTAAAATAAGGTTATTTTAACATGTTTTCAGTAGTGGGAAAGTTTGATTTGGTTGGTTTCTGGTCTTGCTTAGCCAAACGCTGAACAGATTCTCTAGATTTGACATACCCTTTCCCGTGTAGGAATAAATACTGATGACAAGATTTATTTTTGATGACTGAAACTCACATTAATTGTGCAGAGTGGAACTACCAGTTCTGCTCCATTTGAGAAAAAAAACCGGCTGAAACAGATTAGCATCAACCAAGAAGATAAAAATAATTACCTTCTGAAATTTTTGTCCTCAAAGAAAAAACAAAAAGGAAAAAAACAGATTAAAAGACTGGAATAAAGAGAGCAGAACTGATATTAACAGTGGTATTTGAAGAGGTAGAGGTCTGGGTTAATATCCAGTCCTCAATACGTCATTCAAAATCAAAGCAGTGTAGGACACACTGAGGAGTTTGGAAGAGTGTGGGTATATAAAAGACAGTCTCTTATTTTAAGGGTTCTGCTGCCCACTTGAGAAGAGGGGTTACTTCTACTTTTGACAAAGAGGTGACCTGCTTTTCTAGCAGACATTTCAGCATCTCATAGACTGCAGTTACACTTTTTATATTACACTGAATTCCTTAAAATCCAGGTTGATGCATTACTCTTTATAATGAATATCATTGCCTCAAAAGTCCTTCTAATTTCAAAGTTGTTTTTTAAGATTGGGAAAATGAAGGCAAATTAGTTCCACTTTGTCAAGCTTGAGGTATTCTGAGGCAGTTTAACAAGTCTCTTTAAGGAGAAGAAACATCACAGTTTCAAAGAGGAGCATGGCAGCTTTTCCCTGGGTCTCTTGGTGTTTAGCGACCCGCCTGTTAACTATTAATATCTGCTGCAGGACATCCAGTCTGTGCCAGAGTAACACCGGCCAAGAGAAGCCCTTCCCCCTCCTCCCTCGGGAGTCCTTTAGTGTTTCCTCATAGCACCCTGGAAAGGAGTCCACGGTTTAAACCCAAGGTCAAAGGAAACTCTGTTAACTCAGAAAATCACTCGCCTGCTTTGGGGCATTTCCTCGGGCAGGTCAAGCCGTGCATCAAGAGGGCAGCCTGGGGCTCCTGGCAAGCCTGGGGCGCCCCCTCCCCACCGCTGCTGCCCCCCAGTAACCCCAGCAGCTCGCTGGTGGGCCCCAGTGGTGGGCTAGGGTTTCTGGCTGTGGGCTGGCAGCGCTGCTGAAGGGTTTCCATGGCCACCCGCTCACCCGCCGGGCTGCTGGCAGGGCCTCTGTGCTGCAGCACAGTGGGACGGGCAGGGCAGCCTCTCCCTGTGCGCCTTGTGATGGGCTCCCTCCCCACCTGTGCCCCCTCGCCTCTGCCCCTGCATCCACACTGCTACCTATTCCTCCATCTTCTTCTTTTCTTTTTTTTTTTTTTTTCCTTTCCACACGTTTTTAAAAAATTCACTTAAGAAAAGAAACCGAGATCTTATCTTTCCCAGCACTTCCAGGCTGCAATGCTGGTTCATGGAGCAGCCACAAAGACTTAAGGAAATACCGCCCCCAAGCAAGGGAACAAACCAAATAACAAAAGGCGCTGTCTTGTGCCTGCAGCAAACCCTTTGGAGCTTTGTGGACACTCCCCTGTGGACAGGTGGAAGCCCAGCCCTTGCCAGCGTGGTGGGAGGATGGATGCAGAGGGCACTGTCCCCACAGCTCCGCCCCTCCCAGCACCAGCATCCCCAGAGTCCAGCTGCCAGCCTCTGCTCCAAGCGGACACACAGGAGGGGTTACACAGCGGGCAGCTGCCACATGCCTGTAGTCAAGGGGATTCACCAAGAACTACTCAGAGGCAGGTTAAAAGCCTGATCTTTCACCCTCTCCCTACTTCCAGGGCTGATATGTAATGCACTGAAATGTGAAGCCAGGCTTCATCCCTATTAATTCCTTAGGGATGGGAAATCGGAGATTATTTTTCAATTGGAAAAGGTACCAAGAGTCTTTTGAGGAGTCAATCTAACCTGAGCAAACATATAGAAAGGGAAATATTTTTTCTGTCCTGCCAAGAACCTTCTTTCAAGGTGATTTCATTCTAGCTGTGCTTCATTTACAAAATTACAGTTTTCAGTGGAATATAATGTTTCAAAATATATATATGTGGCAAAAAAGCCATAATTGTTTTGTGTATATTTGTTTCATATCCCTTTCATACAAAGGAGAACTATCTCTATGT
Organism: Prinia subflava; assembly: GCF_021018805.1. Classification (NCBI taxonomy): domain Eukaryota; kingdom Metazoa; phylum Chordata; class Aves; order Passeriformes; family Cisticolidae; genus Prinia; species Prinia subflava. The sequence continues at coordinate 36,701,777 of NC_086249.1, forward strand.
AATTTCTCCAGCAAGCAGTACTTTTTCAATACTACTTACTATATAAGTCCTGTTGAGACCCATGAAAAATGACCAATTTATTCCAAATTTTGTCAAAACCCGTTCCCTCATTTCTAAGTATATGTGGCCCCAGACTTGCAAACCACTTTTTCTGCATACAGAGATCTGTGCACAGCAGCTTGCAGGTTCACAGCTCAAACTGGAGATCTGCTGCCACAAGGTGAACTGAATGATAAGACTGACAGACTTGTTAGTGCTATTATTAATGGAGAATGCTCACACTGAGTGCCATTTTACAAATAAGCAGTAAAGCCTGCCCTGGGTAATTTAAACTTAAGCCTTTGTCAGTATAGCAGTTTTCATTCTGGGAACTCACTCATTTATACATTCACAAAGTTCCCCTTGCACTCACAAATGCATAAAGAAGGAAATTGAGTGGCAGAGAACCGAAGCATCTCCCACAAACAACAGAGAAGAGCTCTGAAAGGCTGCCTGAGGAAGCTTGGTACACAGATGCTGCTAGTGCTCAGGAAGAACAGAGCCCAGCATGTTAGAGGTGCACATCACAACTCCACATCACAGCCATGGAGAGGAGATCAGGGTCCTGGTTGATGGCAAGTTGGACACGACCCAGCAGTGCCCTGGCAGCCAGGAGGGCCAGCCCTGTCCTGGGGGCATCAGGCCCAGCATGGCCAGCTGGGCAAGGGAGGGGATTGTCCCCTCTGCTCTGAGCTGGCGTGACCTCACCTCCAGTGCTGGGGGCAGCTCTGGGTGCCACAACATAAAAAAGGTAAAAAGCTATTGGAGAGTATCCATAGGAGGGCCACAGGAACAGTGAAGGGTCTGCAGGGGAAGCCATGCATGGAGGGGCTGAGGTCACTTGGCTTGTTTAGCCTGGAGAGGATGGGACTGAGGGAATTGACCTCATTGCAGTCTACAACTTCCTCAAAAGGGGAAGTAGAGGGGCAGGCACTGATTTCTCCTGCCTGGTGACAGGACCCTAGGAAATGGCATGAAGCTGAGTCAGGGGAGGTTTAGGTTGGATGTCAGGAAAATGTATTTCACCCAGAGAGTGGTTGACCATGGGAACAGGCTCCTCAGGGAAGTGAGCACAGCACCAAGTCTGCCAGAATTCAAGGATCATGTGGACACTGCTCTCAGGCACATGATGTGACTTTTGGGGATGGTGCTGCTCAGGAGCTGGACTTCATTGATCCTTGTGGGTCTCTTCCAACTCAGGATATTTTATGATTCTATCAGTGTGCTGAGATCCCAGGGTGTGGGACAGCAAACATTGCCTTTCAAACACTGTTCAGGCTGGGGAGTCAAACTTTCATATGGCACTTCCTCCCTGCTACACTCAAAGGACCTGCAGATCCTGCTCATCTTAGCAGCCCTGGACAATTTTAGTGTCCAGAATCCTTCTGTAAGCAATATAAAAAGGTCACACTTTTTGGAGAACAACCTTTGTCATGTTCAGACTTTGTACATTTGAAATACATCCCTGGGCAGTTTTACTTGGTGTAAGTGGCAAGGTTTTAGTAGCAGGAAAGCTACAGGGATGAATTCTGTGATGAGACACCAAAAGTTGTCCCCATGATGGACAGAACCAGTTGCATCGGGCCCCAAGATGGACCCACTGCTGGCAAAAGCTGAGTCCATCAGCAACACTTTGATAATATGTTTAAGAAAAGGTAAAAAATGCTGCATAGGAGCTGTGTGAGAGAGGTGTGAGAAAAATGTGAGAGAAACAAGCCTGTAGATATTTAGATCAGTGAAGACGGAGGAGGTCCATCAGATACGAAAGCAGATTCCCCTGCAGGCTGTGAAGAAACAGGTTGTACCCCTGCAGCCCGTGGAGGACCATGGTGATGAGGATACTCACACTGCAGTCCACAGAGAGCCCATGCTGCACCAGGCTCCAGGCAGGACCTGTGGCTCCACAATGGGATGCATGCTGGAGCAGCCCATCCCTGAAGGACTGTGCCCTTTGGAAAGGACCCATGCTAAAGCAGTCTTGAAGAGCTGCTTTTCCCAGAAGTGTTTGATGCTGCTCCCCTAACATACAATGCAAACAGAATAATGAGCACAATATACATAAATCTATCTGCACTGTAGCTTCTGAACTGTGAAAAAATTTGTGGGTGGAGTGTGAGTGTGTTCCTGAAGGAAAACCTTTCCATAAAATGCATTCAATGTCATAGGGTAAGCCAAGAATCTCTAAAGCATCAAAAGTGAAAGATTTTTATTTGATTCATGAAGGAGGCATAAAAGCCTTTGCTATCTTCCCACTGGCATTTCCACACCTACACAAAGCCAGGAGCATAGGTCACTGTGATGGTCACTAATTCAGTATTGAGTTACTCTCTGCCATTTCCAAACCTGCCTCTATGCACCAGACACCCTTTTTAGTCTCTCTGGGACAGAAACCTATCAATTCTTATGAGATGGGGCTGGAATCTACAACTTCTTGGATGTATGTTGTGTTAAAACTGCCCCTTTCTAAAGTGGTCTTACAATTCCCATGAAATCTCCTCACTTTACCACCTCAACAAACAAACAAGATCTGGGAGCTTTCATCTGGTAGCCTTGCTCCAAAAAGAAGCTACTACCAAAGCTCTCTGAACAAATTTCACAAGTTTGAGCTATTTATAACATTTCTCACTGTGATCTTAACAAGTAAAAAGAAAGAACATCTATAAACTTTCCCTGAAAGAAGGCACAGTGTGTCTCTGCAAGATGTTCCTGAAGAGAAGAGCACGCAGCAACTTCCGACTGCAGCCTTGTGAGAAGATAAAGGTGAAGGTCATGGGCACCAGTTGTTCAGATTAAGAAACTCCCAAGGATTATGCAATGACTACAGAGACTCATTCTGCATTTGCAGAACACAGGCTTAAAGGGAACTGCTGAGAACCATGTCCAATTCTCAATTGTCACAGGAAACCATGACAGTGTGAGACTTTTTCATGAAGTTTAGTCTTCGAACTTGCTTGGGGTTTTGCCCTCATAACTTCTAGAAGAAGGCTCCTCTAGAGTCAGACTGCTCTGGCAGATAAAAATCATCTTAAAATTTCCTGCAGTTAATACTCTTATGGGTTTTTGCCAACATTATCCCTCAGGTCAGATAGCTTTCCTCTCTCCTGTCAGTTTTATAGGAAGCAATTATATCTTGCTGCAGTTCAAGAGGAAGCTGCTTCTCTGCCCTGCACCTTCTCCTGCTCCTCCTCCAGCAGTGAATGTAGATTAGAGACAAAAAAAGTCAAGGCCACATCAATCATCTCATCTTCTTTTCTCTCACAGATTTATCACAAACAGTTGGCACATACAGTAGGCAGAAGCTTACTCCACACACAGACCCTACCAGCTTCCCTGAGGGAATGACAGCCATCCTAGGGTCAGCTAAGTATCGCCACACTGAGCAGATGTTTGTTAGCAAAATATGGAAAAAGGGGCAACAACTGACAACTAAATGGTATGGAAAATCACAGAGCTCAAGCCAGTTTCCAGGCCATGTTGAAATTGCTAATCCAGACAGCTCCTGGGATGAAGAGGAAGCCCATGCCTTAAAACTGATCATCTTTCTCGGGATATTGTTCCTTATCAACAGAAATGTGTCTTTATAAAAACTGCAAAGGGCACATTTCCTGCATCATGTCTGTTCCATCTCTCACTACCTTTCCAGAGCAATGGAGGCCTTCACTGCTTCCTGCTGATCAGGACAGCAAAAGATCTCTTTGAATGGGAGAGAGAAGGCTCTGTTTGCAGATCTGAGCTATGGATGTGTGTGTGGGACTGCAGCAGTGTGTGCCAGGCACCATCTACACAGAAGCATCAAAGACCCCTAAGAAAGCTGCAGCATCTGACTCCCTGCTCTTTGGCTTGAAAAACAGGAGCCCATGACCAGAAGTATTGATGACCAAATTCATTATTTTAATTAATAGTGGGATCTGCTACAGCTGATGTGAGCACATTGATATTTTTTTCCTAACAGGTGAAAAATATTGTTTTAAATGTTATTAATTTTTTTGGAAGTTTATTGATTTTTCTTGGAAGTTATTGAGTAAAAAATTATGTTTATGGTATTTTGGTACGTGTGGTGCTTTTTCTTTTATTACATTTGCTTCTAAGACAATTTAGTGCTTATAAAAGGGAGAGGTTGGCAACCAAGGAAAGATATCTATTCTTTTCATTTGCAGACCAGGTACATTGGGAGCATCTGGCTTTTGAAGATGACTATCCACTTTGAAGTTTGTCTTTTCTGTCAATGAAGCCAGCAGTTATTAATTTCTGTCAGTGAAAACCATGAGGTGCTTTGAAGTGTTATTCTTCTGACATTTTTAACAGCACTTTAAATCTACATATCATAAACCACACATTTTTAAAAAACATTCTTGTGATTCTCTATGAGAATATTCAGTTTGGACATTTTGTTTTGTTTTGTTTTTCAGAGTAAAGTCCATTAAAAATATGGTCTGAATGATAGACACCTGAAAAGCAGTTTTGAGTTTTGCCCACTGGAATGCAAATACCCCTTTAAATCTGTGTAGGAGCCCAATAAAGAAATTAGTAATAATATCTACAACACTTAGCAAGGGAATAAAAGAAACATGAACTAATATTAAAATTATAAGTAAATAGAACATCTTACTATGTGTTTTGAAATATAATGGCATGCTAATTGAGAGAATGGTGTTGTATGAGTGCATTGATCTAAATTAGAGAAAGCAGAGAGTCATGTCTATGGCTAAACCTGAGGTATCATGGCAGAAATTAATTTGACTGCAGTACATCAGATTAATTCCATGTATTCAAACTTAACAGGGATTTCTTGAGGACAGGAAAACAGATATTTATTTTGGCTTCTAGTGATATTTAGAAGATTGTTGAAATTCATGTTGGCTAGGTCAAAGGGAAGGACATTTGTCTAAGAAAAAACAGTTCATGTAAGAGATGAGAGATTGAGAATACAGGAAATTTCATTTTAAAATGAAAAATCTTCTTTTTTTTAGTGCAGAGTAGCTAAAAACTAAAATTGGTTGGCCAGAGAAGTCCCCATTCTTGGAGATACACAAACCTCTGGATCATTGTGTATCTAACAGCATACACTGATACTGTAAAGGTCTGGACTGCTTCTTTCTTGGCACATCTACCCAAAGAGTTGAAAGCTATGGCCCTACTTTGTGGGAAAATCCATACTGCAGAAGTAAATTAGAAGCGTTGCATGGTGGACTACAGACAGATGGTATTGAGGCTGTGGATTATAGGTAGGCCACAGACAGTGTTTGTATTTTTAAACCAGCAAACCTCTGCAGCTGCTGCAGGCTGGGAGCAGCGCATGCCTGGCTACACGCGTGATTGCATTACGGTGTGCTCCATCTCAAAAGCTCTCACTGCTGTTCCCAGATCACATTCGCTTTGTGCTGTGGCTTACACACAAAAGCAGCCCAAGGATATTACAGGGTGTTGATCTGTCTGCGGAGGAGAAAAATGGGATGACCAGTAATTCCAAGACATGAATAAAAACGGAAGGAGTAGTTCAGTGTATAGGTGCCCAAATTTAATGGCATATCAGGGTCACTGAAATTCTCTAGATAAGATCAGAGCAGGAAATGAATGTAGGGCTTATGCCTGCACAAAGAGGCCATTCTTTGCAGAGATACAAGTACTACACAAAGTGAGGGGGCAAAGTTTGCCTCCCACATTTCTTTCATTACTCATACCTAACACCTGCTAGTTAACTAATAGTCATTTTTCATACTGGGCTGCTTCAGTTCCACTGACATTAATGTCAGTAAAACAATCTCTCACTTCATGTTACTCTGCACAGATAAAAAGGGTAGTGCTGCCAAAGTCATACAACCTGAATTTAGAGGTACTTATCAAGTTTTGAAGAAGAATATGCCCTATTCTCAATCCCTGATGGGAAAACAGTGCACTGGAAGCAAGCAAACCTTCAAATAGGCAGAGTGGCAATTTTCCAGTTTGAGATCTAAGTAGAACACCAGATTTCTTTAGCATTACACTTCCTCATGGAACGGTTATGATAAAAGCAAAACCAGTTTTGTGTCCTGCCTGGAAAACATACAGCACCTAAGCACACCTCAGCACTGAAATGACCCTTGATAGATCAGTAACTCAGAGGGACTGTTGTCTGGTTAATTATCACTACCAGTATCTAAGGAGAAGAATACGATCAAAATCACCTGCACAACTATTGCATCAGCTTGCAATACCTTGCAGACTGCAGCATGACCACATGTGGTTTTGGTCTGGAGACCTAACATTCTAAATCACCATTGCCCTGATGATTTCAGGGAGCCTGCAGTCATTTATGTTGCCTGGGAGCATAAATACATCAATCTAGAGAGACAGAAAATAGACTGATTGCTATATATTCTATTTTATGGTATGGCATCATGTACTATGCATCAGAAAGGAGATTGCTGTTGAGGAAAAGGATTCTATGCATATCTGCATCTGCTGAATAGAAAAAACCTGGAGGATATCCTCATAACCTTTGCTTTCTAGTGTGGCCAAACAAAACGTGGTTAGACACATTTATTCTGTAGTCTCTAACCACACTGACAAGACTCTGATGAATGAGAATTGCCCCAAGCACAATATTCTCTTTTTTTCATTGTCAGTGATTCTCCACATAAGCTGTCTTTCACGCCCTAGTTCTTTATGCCGGCCTGTGTGCATTCTGGGCTGTGGCGCTTTGACATGCTAATGAATTCTGCTCTGCTGTTAATAACTCAAAGCTACAGGACACCCAATGATATCATCATTACCAGCCTGTGTATGGTTCTTTTGTCTTCTTGCCAAATTTTAGTCTAGCATTTTCATCCAGAAAAAAAATAGCATGCCTTTCTCAGAGGACAGGTAAGGAGGGATCCCTACATTATACTGACCTACATTGCTTCTGAAAACTAAGGTCCCTGACCGGCATGTTGGGAGCACAAATTTAACAAGGGCATTCACTTGCAGAGAAGGGATTTCCTTTGAACTACTTTCTATGGCTTTCCAAATGAACTTTGTGCTGTGTAAAAGGGAGTGGAAAAAAATGTGTTTGCCAAATGTGAGTAGTGCAGGCACATTTAATACAAGTATTTCCAGGTGGCAACATCACCAGCTTGCCCCTAGCCTGGCAGAGCCAAAGGAATAGGGCAGCTTTTTTGACAACCTATATATTGCCTACAGAAATTGCCAATGACCTCTGGGCAAGTTTTTATTGTTCCCCTCCAGCAGTGCAACTGAGAGCATGATTTCATTTCACCTGTACCCAGACCCCCATATCAGTACTTTTATGGCAAGCCTGAACTTTCAAAACAACGTATAATCATTAACATCATACCCTACAGCTACTCACTGAGATGTGATTACCAGTGTTTTCTACCAGGAAGGACATGCAAGAGACTCTGCCCAAAGCCACACAGTGACTTTGGCAGTCACACCTCTCAAACTATATCCTTAATGTATTAACTTTATGGCTGACTCTGACACTGGAATAATGTAAAATACATTTAGCACAAAGGCCTTGAGAAAACTCCATGAAGTGCTTTGCCTTTTCTTTGATCGTTATGATTCCCAAATAGCTTTTTGATGGAGGTGGACACTTTTCTGTTCATTACAGGAATACGTAAAAAGAAACACTTGAACAGGAAGGAATTTTCCCACCCACATTCAGGAATTCAGTGGCCACATGGAATGCATCTGGGTCTCATGGATCCTATTCAGTTCACTTTCCCGGTCTCATGTTGCTTTACTAGCAGGCTCATTAGCTTCCCTCAGTACTGTAAGCCTGTGACACACTGAGGTGCCTGCTAAGATCCATAACCCCAGAGAACTTTGTGATATTCAACATCATACAGAATTAAGCCATTAGTTGTAGATTCAGAGTCTGGTCTGCGTTTGCTGTTTGGGTTACTGTGTAAAGAGTATGAAAGACTCTCCCTGTATTTCCTGCAGAGTGAAGAGCCAGTCCAGGGTTCCTTAGGTGCACAGCCAAAAGTGACTTTTTTCTGCACGAAGCACTAGAGCAAAACAACTTCCTGATATCTCCTTTCTCTTCTCATATCTCTCCATTTCCCCAAAGTACAAGATCGCAATGCTTCTCACTTCCTGAGATACAGTCACCTATCACCCCTAGACATCCCAGCCCCATGCAATCTCACACCAGTTCCCATTAGAGGCCTCATCCCTCCCCTCACTGGTAAGTGGTCCCTATTTCTCTTTCTGCATTGCTGTCACTTGAGTGAAGAGGAGCAAAGGAAGAAACCCAAGTTCAGGCCAGATCTTACTCTTGTTTCTGATGTTATCCCATCAGAGAATGAGAAGCCGGAACAGACCCGGCAGTGGAGGGATGGCATCTGCTCCTCCCATTGTCTTGGGGGATGTTCAAGGGACTGTCATTGTGCGTATTGCTCCTCACCATCATGATACCCTCCTTTCACATCTCCATCTTCTCCTCCTCCATGGGTGACAGCCACACAGTATGAAGAGGGATGGGGATGCCTGACTCAGTTTCTCAGCCACCACACAGTCCCAGGCAGCTCATTCAGACCTTTTCCAGTGCAGGCAGTGGGAAGTTGGCTGGTGCCAACCACTGGACAGCTCAGGGGGCAGCCAGTGTTACGGCTGGCCTTTACTGGGACAAATAAAGGGGACTGAAACCTTCCTTCCTTGCATTGTTCTCTATCCTTACCTTCCTTTTTGTGTTGCATATTATTGCAGACCTGTCAAGTAGACACTATTTGTAGAACCCAAGCTCTTAGCTTTCTCAAAGCTCTTGAATAAAATTCATGAAGAAAAGTAAAAAATCTTATGCCATTTTATACTCATTCTCTATCCTTCACAAACATGTTTTTTTGTTTTTTCATTAACCATATAATCCCACCACTGATGATTATATAAAAGACAAGATTTCATGCTAGTTGAGACAAATAAGTAGGGAGGACACAACAATATGAAAGCACCCACCTTTCTTAATACTGTGACTTTAAAAAGCTCCTGGTTTTGGCTATTGTAAAAAGCCAGTGGTTTACTCTTGTAAACCTGAAGAGTGCCAAAACAGAGGACAAATTATTGCTTCTGCTTATCAGTTACCTAGCAGGCATCCGTGGCATTTAGGTGCCAGAACCTGGATTTGGCCAGCCAGCCAGCTGCTGCTGTGGTCTCTATCTGCTCAGTATTTCCTATAACAGTTTCTTCTGATTTCCAATGGGTTTGCAGCTGTGAAGTTCATGCTGTTGACTATGTCATTTTTATTTTCTTTTTTTTTCTTTTATGACTTACCACATATGGCTGAGGAGAAGCAGAGCTCTTGTGAGCTCAAGATAACTTTCAGATGTTATTTTTCTTGGGACTATATCACAGTGTTACTTGTAGGCTGTATAAAGCCCTTGCCCCAAAATATGCACACAATGAGATCCAGTGGCTGAAGGCTCTGGATAACAGCAATCTAAGGAGTCACAGCCACTGTCATGCCCTGTCCTGGCATCACAGCTGAAAGGTGTTGCAAATATGGTGAGATGTTTTCTTCATTACATATTTTAGATGCTTCTAGAATCTGTGTTGATTTTCTTTTTTAATAGGAAAATTGATATTGAGGGTTACAAATCAAAAAAAAGGAAAACATCGCAACTTATAAATTTAAAATTTAAAACTAAGTAAGGAATAATCTGAAAAGCTGGAGAAAAATAACTGTACTACTGATTCAAGGCCTTGACTATAATATCAGTTGCTCTTGGTTCGATATTACTTTTCAGTTTCAGGCAAAGGGGCCTTTGAGGGTTTTTTACATTAGTGAAAACAGCACATTTTCACTAAATAATAAATAAATAGAAATAAATAAATCAATCTAGTGATGTAAGGTGTTGTTTTATCATTTCCAATATAATAAGGATAGCAACAGTAAAAATTTATTTACACCATTGAAACATACCAGTAAGTCTATTGGCACAAATTAAAGACTCAACTAGCTCATAGAAGTCAGTGTTTAAGTAAGAGTGTAAGAATAGGACACACATCACACCTCCCACGTTTCAGCAGTCTAGAGAAGCTCCTCATGAAGAAGTTGAAGTAAGAGTTATTTCAGCTGTCAGAGGTTTCTATCTTCTACACACTCATGGAGAGAACTCATCATTCAGCATCCTAAGTACTCTATAGCATATGTTGCACTGTTTGGCTGTGTACTATATGGAAAGTACATCCTTTTGACTGCTTGGAACTGAACAGTGTTGAACATAACACGTTCATTTTGTATGTATGATTTTTGAATTATGAGAAATGGTGGATAACACTCCATGCTATATTTATTATTGTCACTCAGACTTTGTAGATCCATGTGACAGCACTCCCACCCCCCAGGGCCCCAAGCTGTTTCAATTCTGCTTTGAACACCCTTGGATGGTATACTCATTCCTAATAGAGGTGCCATTCCTTTGATCTCTTCTTCTACTCTTTGACTCTTTCATACCCTTATTGTGACAGAGTGGTTTGAAGAGACAACAGTGTTGAAGGTGTAGGTCCATTATGAATTCTTTTGGCAATGCAACAATACTCTTTGTGTTGTTTTCTATCTCTTTTCTAAGAATTCCTAGTTTAAAATAGTTCATTTGCTTCCTACAAAAGGAAAAATGGCTGCATTACAGGAGTCTCCAAGAAGTCTGCCACGGTGAACACTGAAACAAATAATCCATTGCAGTAATACCGTCTTGATGGATGGTGGGATGATGCACAGTCTGAACTAATGATTAGAAGAGCTGCATTTCCCAGTTTAATGAGACACAATGATGTAAGCAGATTTGACAGTTGTTTCCTGAGAGGCTGCCTGCCCCTTGCTGAAAGGCTTCCTTGCCTAATGTTTTAGAAGAGAGAAACGTCATTTATGTGGGTGTTTTCTTGCTCTGCAGGCAGCCAATTATTGCCATCACGTCTCACACAGCTGCTATTTTGCACACACAAACCCAGGCGGATGTCATATCCTATTTTCACAGCTCAAACTAATGAATTGAGGCAAATGTGGAAAGTGCAATATTCCAGGCCTTGCAGGTGGGGTCTGCATTGCCACCAATTACAGTATTCTCCCCTGTGTTATGGAAAAGCCAAACCATTAATGTAAGTATGTGGCCAATGTCCTACTGAGCAACTAGGTAAGGATTACATGTCCAAATTCTTATCACTTTGAAGCTCTAGCCATATGTGGGGAAAATTGGTTTATTTCCAAACACTGAATGTAGAAATTGGCTCAGAAGAATATTTTAAATTATTCATAGAGCTTAAAATGTACCGACCAAGATTTTTGATCTGGGAGTGCCTTGGTTTGTAATCACCTCACTGTGCTCTGTATTCAAGTGCCTGCCACAGATACTTTCTTAAGGCCCTGATTATATGTCAGCTGCTCTCCAGCTTTGACTGTGGGTGGTAAAGTTCTTCCCACGTGTGCAATGCCAACAAATCACATTTCTGCAACAGTATCTCTCAGTATGAAAGACCATTTTCTCAAATTGTGTAGAAATAGCGAGCCAGGGACAGTACTGACAGTCTACAACAATTGTCTGATAATTGACATGGATCTCAAATGCCTTTCTTTTCCAGAGTCAGTAGCTCAACCTGAGATGAATACCAAAGGCTCAGCTTTTATTTCCAGACTTCCTAAGCAGTTCTTTGAGGGTTTGTCTAGTTCAGCATTTTTGTGTCTGAGAGCTGATCCCACAAAGACAGCCCTTGCTTTGCTGGACCCACGGCTGCACAAAGGTTCGCAGGTGTTTCCATGCATAGCATCACCTCTGGAATGGGCAATGTTCTGTGGAACAGAAGGAATTGGGGATATCAACACAGCAACCTCCTGCAATCCTCCTGTGGCCCACAGTCAGAGTTGGAACAGCCTGGCAGATGCAGTGGCTCAGCACCCAAAGGGAGCTGGAGGGATGGAGGCCTTACAGGCTGTGTAAGCACACACTGAGAAGCCAATTTGTCCACGAGTTTGAACTTCTGATCATTCCACAGGGAAAATTAGAAATAACAGTGGTTTCAGCTGTTGTAATACACCCTAGCTTGTACTGTCTCTGGAGGGCACTGGGATCCATTCAATATATGGGAATATCTGCCCTACCTCAGAGAGAGTAGCTAAATAATTTTCTGGTTTGAACCTCAGTGGAAGTACAACCACATGTAGTGAAGAAGAACACTTTCTGATTAGATGTATAGGAAAAGTCCATTAATATATTTCCTTAGATTCATGAGTGACTGAAGGTTTTCCCAGGCAATCAGGAAATGAAAGTTGGCACAACGGTGGATTCTTAGGCACTATCAAGATAACATCAGTGTGCAGGGAATTGATTTCATTTTTTTCAAAAATATATTCCTTCTGTGCAGAGATTTTGCCATGTAGCACCAATGATTCCCATGGCAAAATTAAATTAAAAGGGAGACAGATTATTTTATTGTCTGGCCTCACTGACTTAGTGATACAAAGAAAGCATTACTTCAATTGTTATTACTGATAACAATCATATATTACATAAAAGCCCTCTCTACTGAGAGATTGTGATTCGAATCTTGTTTTTAAATACAGCAAAACAGGGAAGATCACTCAATCTTACTGTAGGCATGTGCAGAGCCAATGTACCTAAGGAAGATGTGTGACTGAATGGTATTTGTGGTGCTGTCTACTCTGATTTCATAAATTGTCTACTCAGTTTTCATAAACTCCATTCTCCCCAATTCTAAGGGAATATGTCCATTCATTATTTTTGGATGTTTTTGTTCTATGAAAATTTATAGCACCAGATTAAAACATTTAGGTTTGTAAAATAAGCCCTATAAAAATACAGTCTCCATATTTCTGACCTAACTTGTCTTTTTCATTACAAACCCTTTCTTTTCTTAAATACTAGGTCAGGGCACCTCCAAAAATCAGCTGGAAATCCAATTGTTTCTCAGGACATAGGATGGTACCACCTTTTGCACAGCCTTTATTTCCTCTCTTACACAGCCAATATATTAGTCAAAACCACACTGGTAATTTTATATCTTATGTCATCATAATCCATTGCATCTTCATTAAAGCAAGTAATAAGCAAAGCTTTGTCAAATTAGTTGAATCATATTGTCTGAACCCTGGAGTCATTCAGTGATGGATCAGGTTACATGTCTGTGTTACCCAGGAGGAATAAATGCTCAGCACGGACTTGGAGCTGCCCTCTGAAGCACCCACGTGCTGTGGGAAGGTGCAGCTCTCATCATTAGGAGCCCCGAGTCTGGGACAGGCAGAAGAATTACAGCTACTCTTCTCCCTTTCTGACAACAGATGCACACCTCACAAATTATTATTTTGACTAGATTACTTAGGTCTTATGTGGATTACTAGAGGTATACAGGGTAAGACCATATTAGCTGTGGTTATTGCCGAGTTAATCACATGGGATTTGATCTTTGACTGATCTCAGCCTGCTCAGGCTCATTGAGGAAGTAAAAAAGCACTCACTGGTAACTGCTGAGCAGCAGAAATGTGCTGCACAGGAGAAATAACTTCTTGTAGAAAATACTATGTGAATATCCCAAGCTATTTCTGTGCCCCAGCCATGAATATAGTTGGAAGAAATCAACATTACAACATAAAGGCAACACTGGCACGTTGTGCATTACATATGTATTTTATATCCAGTGAAAACTGGAAATTACTTGGACTCCTGACCCTGTTAACTGAAGACATATGAATCCTGTCTGTCAGACTAAAGCATATAGCCTAGCCCAGGGAGAAGAAACTGTGCAGAATTCATCATTCTCGAGGGAAGGGCACACTGCAATGATACATTGCACAACTTGAGGAGCTCTGCCTAGGAAAAGGCACCTGGTTCTTCAGCAGCAGCTACAGAAAGTTGTCCCAGGGGAAGTCATCCCCTCTGAAGGGAAGAGTGTGAGGTACATGGCTGATGGGGAAAACGCTGTCATCTGTAGACATATTGTGCTGGTTTCATACCACAGACAGTATCACACACTGCCAAAACCAGCATCTGGTTTGCCTCACACAGGAGTGCTCCCAGAACTGTCCCCTTAAAGTGACAGAAAAGAGTAGACAGAATTGCTTCAAATCTCTCTGAAGTGAGAGTGAAATGCAATGACATTTGCAAGGATCCAGCAAAGTAAGGCAACCAGTAAGGTCAGAACTTGAAGAAGGGCAGGCCTTGTCACGCCAAGGCTCAGCAAGCATATTGACAGCCATGTCAGGGAGTAAACCTTGAGAATACAGTCCAGTAACCATATTAAGTTATTGTTGCAGAAGGGGACACACACACAGTGACAGTGCCTCGCGTCTTGGCTTCTCTGTCTGTGATAACAGCTTCAATCAAACACACTGTCTCTTGGCATCACTGTGTCCTTTGATAGATGACACTCTGCTAAGCTCTGGGTGAAGCTGACAGACTCACAGCCAAAGACTTAGAGAATATTCCCACTGCTTTCCTTTCTGCTTTTCATGAGCTTTAAAGAAATGGGAGAAATGCTTGCAATATGAATATAATTTTTAATTTGAAAGAGAAGAAAAATCCTTGAATTTAAGTAAATGTTCACTCCATCACACAATTATATGTATATGAACATTTACAGAAATACGGGAGGGGGTATGACTAGAACAAAACATTATTTTTCTGAAGATATCAGGGCAACGTGATTTTTCTAAAGGCTCTTACATATAATAAGATATAGTCTGCTCTTGCTGCTGGTTTCCATCAGAATGAAAGGCAGTCATGGATTCTCCTCTATTGGAAGGACGTCTGTCATACTTGATGGCACTGTTAAAAACTACACCTTTTTTAAAAATCTGCCATATTTTGGAACAAAAACATGGTTTTAAACAAAGGCCTGGGGACAAAAAAGGCCCTAACCATGCTTTACTGCTGCCATCTTCCGACTTGCAGGCTAAATTGCAGGAGTTTGAGAGAAATTAGCTCAGACCGTTTTCTCCTAACGTGCTTTCATTACATAGGTGAAAAAATAGAAAAAGATTACAAATACGTGGCTTTGGCTTACAAAGGGACCGTGGCTGCACGAAATACACTGGTATTCTCCAGAGACTCCAAGATAGGAAAGGCAGAACCTGAATTTCATTCTGATCTTGTTGGTTAGAAGTACTCCAATAGGAGCAGGAAGCTACAAGGAAAGAGGGTGTCTTATGTCCTTTTTTACCATTCTTTTGATTAGTAATTATGATCTAAAGTTACCTTCTTGGTTACATTTCTTAAAGAAACTGTGAATTCTAGTTGCTGATCATCCACCCCTAAAAGCTTATTCTCCATTAGGAGCATAACTACTCAATAAAAACAGCTCATCAGAGAAGGATTTAAAAGAGAAGGAAAAACTGAAAAACTGAAGCCCTCATACCATAAGGGGAGGAAAAGTCCATGGACTAACCACACCAATGTACCAGAGTTTCCAAGCAGTATTGACCGTGAAGAGAGCTCAGATCATATCTTATGATATCATAAGAGATGATATGAAATCTTGAGATGGGAATAGTTGGTGTGAATTTCATGAGTGGCGTTACCTTGAAGTGTCTGTCACAATGAGATAACGCTGTGACCCAGATGGAGGCTTTCACACTATCCACTTCCCATATCCTACTCAGACATTTGGACTCCTAATAGTTAGACTCTAAGAAGATGTCAGGCAATGAATTAAGCAAAAATCTGGGCTAGAGGCTGTGGCCAGATTCCTCTCACCCCAGAATATTCATTCCCCTCCCCAAGCAATGCTTGACTTGCAGCCACTTTGTATATGCCTGCCTTGCAGCAAGCTCAATTAAAGCACAGTTCAATGCAGTCTGCACTAATATTTTCCTTTGAACCATTTGTGCTGGAGCCTTGGAAGAAGGAGTGGCTTGGGATTAATCTGTGCTTCTTAGCAAAGCAAAGCCCAAGGCACATTCCACCTTAGCTGTGACCAAAAACCTATTTAGAGCAGCTAGTTCACTAAATAACCTCTAAAACATAATGTTTGCCTTGGAGATAAGAGAGGGTGGTTTAGTTTTCATTTTAAAAATAATTACTCCAGATATATTGTCAATAAAGTTGTACCATCCTCAGTAATGAGACTAGGCAGCACATCAGACATCCAGCAGACTGCAGTCAGAGAGAGACAGGGCTGGTCCATTTCTAATTGCTCTTCAGTCCTGTTCTCCATGGCAAAATCCAGTCTTCCCACTGATTCGATGCTGTTGGGTATCAGTACATGTTTACTGGTGTTTTGCACAAATTTATTTCTCAGAGGATGTTGTTAAACATCTGTTGTCATATGGCACCAGCTACAAGCTGTGGCTGGTTTCTGGCAAGTGGTCCAGACTGAAGCCTCACAGGGAATGTGGTTATAGGAGGATGCTTCATCTGGACACCTGACTACAGCAACCACTGTTTCTGCATCATTCATCATACCCATCAGCCAGGTTATTTTAAGGACTGTTCTGACACTTCTGCTCCACTGTGTTTTCTTTTAGATCCTATTTTCTTACCATGTGTTCCTTCCTCCTCACCTCTTCCGCCTTTCTCCTCTAACATGCCAAATGCTGCTCTCCCTTGTGTTCACATTCAACATCTGTATAAACAGAAAGGGAAATTTTGTAGATAAGAAATCTATCCACATTTGGTTATTTCCTATCCTTTGTATGTCATCCTATATGTATGTCATGGAGAAAAATAACCCCTTATGGAATGGTGCAGTGCTTGACAGCCCCCTGTTTGGAAACAGTGGATTTAGATCTTCATACATTGTTAATTTCACAGTTAGGAACTGTGTAGAGATTTTGAAGGATGAGGGCTTAGTTTTGCTGGAGATTCCTCTTAACTCCTTTGTTTAGCAGAAATAGTTTTCTACTTTCTTTTCTTCCCAGACCAGTAAAATCTCCAGTGAAGTAATAATCCCACGTGATTTACTGGTACTTTGGACTGATGCCAGCTTTGTTTTAATCCCAGCTGCTGTTTTATCTTCCGGGTATTTCAGTTCATAGCAAAGTGCACAGCACAGTCCCCAGAATCTCATGTGAGCACAGATTTTATTATTTTTAGTCAGTCCCTTTGCTTTGTCCCTCATGGCAGAGCTCTGCTGGTTCTCAAACTTGACCAATTTGATTACATTTAAACTATCTTTAAACAGATGCATCCCCTGGGTGAAACTTCTTCCCTGATTAGTCTAGATGGAAAGCATCTGTTTTCCCTCTGGTGAAAAGAGTTCCTAAAATCAAAGCACAAATGCAGGCACTGGTCATGTCTCGTGGCATTGGCTGAAGTCCAGCATGCACGTGGTGCAGCAGTGGAACTTGAATTTGGGCAGGTTGACCCAAACACAATAGCACAATCATCCTAAAAATTAAAAAAAACCAGGAGTAACACACCTACACAGTGATCTCAAGCTGCTGCAATGCTTTTGGCCTTGGTGATGGTGTTTGTATCGACACTGTGGTAAATGTCACAATCCAAAGCACATAAAATGTCTAAACCCTGAAGCATCATTAGTTGAGAGCTACTGCTGCTGTATGTACAGCAGTCCTGGTCTCCCTTCTACCCCCTTCCCTGCCTGGGCCAGGGGCAGGCCCCACTCCCTTCCCTTCTAGTGCTGAAATGTGCCACAGTGGGAATGGGTAGGGGATGCAGCCAGGTCCCACTCATCTCTTCCTGCCCACACTGTCCCCTGCAGGACTCCTTGGCACTCCTCCAAGGAAAGGGGAGCATGGAGCAGAGGTGACTTGTGACCTGGAGCCATGGGAGGAGTGGGAAGGGGAGACCTGGGGGGTGTTCTGTCCCCCAAGAGGGGAACAGAAGATCCTGAGGCACAGTACAGTCCTGTGCCAGGTTTGCCAGCACGAGGTGATATTGCCCAGGGGCAGGTCTTCTGAGGGATATGGGTGAGTCCAGCCAACCCTTGGGGTGAGTTTCACCTTGGAGGGAACCAGCTGGCTTACTCTGGAGATGCACCTGAATTACAATCCCATATGTATCATGTGAACCCTCTGTCATGGGGCTGTGCAGATACACCCTAAACCTACACAATCCATTGAAGAGAGCACTGAGCTGCAAACACTTCTTCTGACTCCAGCTTGTCCTTTCAAAATAATTTTTCCTCTTCACCTCTGGAAATAGGCCAGTCTTCTCACTTTGTGACCCGTAAAATTGGCTCTTTGCTCCCCAGATTCTCCTGCTGTCAGGAGTGCACCCTCTCCCTGACAATTACCCCAAAATCAGTGCAGTTAGCTGATCTGCTGGTGTGTTGCAAGCTGGTGGACACGGGGAGGTGGCCCTGCTGCTGTGCACCAGAAGCTGTGTGGCTTATGAGGCACATGAAATAACCAGTCCATTAGCAGACTGACATCTCCATGGCCTAGTGACCTCCTAAGGACAAGGACCCCTGTGGCCACATGTGCGTGGCTGAAGCATCATGAGGGAGGCCTGGAGGGGCCTGAGGTTTCCCTCTCACCAAGAAAAATTCAAACCTTTATGGATAATAAAGTCTTGCAAGCTAGAGGCTTGATTACAAACCAAATCCCTTGCTGGTTCTTGTAGCTAGGAAACGGTGAGCTGGGGATTCTCCAAAGCACATGGCTCCAAGGGCTGATTTCTCCCGGTAGAGATAGGCATCAGGGGAAGAACCCACACAAGCAGATGAAATTTCACCTGCTTTTCATTTTTCTTAATAGCAAGGTCTGTTTTTCATTTGTTACCTACTTCATGCAGATCTACTCCTATTTTTTGTGATCCCTCTGAGGCCTTTTTCACTTGCAGACTATTATTGCCCGGTGTTTGTCTCCTATGCTACTCATTTTGGTCTCCTTTGCATCCATTTCCCTCCAGTGCTGAAGTGGTGAAGAGACAAGGTTAACATAGACCTCAGTGAGGTGCAAATCTGGGAACGAACCAGTAATGCCTGCTCTGGTAGGAGAGTGAGCTGCAAGGAAATTTTCAACACAAAATGGTCATTTCAACATCACAAAACCATTCCAGAGCGTCTCCAGAGCAAAGACTTCACAACTCTTTCAGTGAGGCAGCATCACACTCACTTGAGAGAGAAAGTCAGGGAGCTATGAGGTGAGATGTCAGTACTCATTCCCTGCAGAGCTTGGCCTCAGGGTCCTCCCCATCCTCTCAAAAAACAACACTGTGAAATTCTAGGAGTGGTGCAGACACACTGTGGTGGAGACAAACAATTTTTGGAAAAGAAGCCTGTTTTGTCCTTGCTGAAAGAAAGAGTTTTAAAGCAGCAGCAACTGCAAAAAAATGATAAAGGGAAGCAAAAATAGTTTCTGTCAACTTATAAGTGAATACATCCTCTTTCTTTTTGTCTGGATGGATTTTTACAGAATACCCTTGTGGGCTACATATTAGCAGGGAAAGCCTTAACGTTGTCCAACAGGAATAATTTTGCTGGGCAACTCTGGACGTATTTTCTTAATATCTGGCATACTGGATGCTCTCATATTTTGCTATTTGTCCTCGGCCTTATGTCCCCCTACAGCTCTTCCCACCCTGATGTAAACATCCAAAAATCAAAAATCTTTAGATTACGAAAAAAATAATCCAGCAGCATCAGGCTCTGAGGAACATGGGCAGAGTTTCCACAGTGCAAACCCATCCATGGACACACATACTGTGTCTGATTAAATGCCTGCCACAATTAACCCAGAGCCAGATGTTGCTGTGGTGGTGGTGGGGCATGTCAGGTCCTCTAGACCATTTGGATTAGATACCACAGATCTTTGTACATTCAGATCGATCAAGATTATCTGGGAGAAAACCATGACAAAGTGTACATTGAAAAGGCCACACCACAACGATTGGTTTGCCCAGTATTTGAGGTCTGATGGGGAAATCCAAGTGCAAAGTCAGACCTATGAACCAGAGCAGATCTGCTGGGAGCTGCCAGTGCTCCTGTGACAGGTAACAGAGGGCTAGATCCAGGAAGGCTGTGTTAGAGCTGGTGTGCTTGGACCCCTCCCCACAGCATCCCAACAAACAGGACATTCTCCCTTGGAGGTTTCCCCGTCTGAGCTGATGGCTGCTTCTTGTTTAGCTGTTGCTGAAGTCCTCAGGATGGAGAAGCCTGGAGAACTGAGGATGAGCACCCACAGGCCAGAGCCTACTCCACACCCAGAGGCAAAGAGGCACTGCATGTGGTTTCTGACCACACCAAGGAACTATCACACTGCTTCAGATGAGATCCTGGGATGAAGCAAGCACCTGTAATTCCATTTACTGATATCCATCATGTCTGAGGAACAGGCGCCACGGCTGAGAAGATGTACATTAAAGAGACACCCATTACATGACTCACACACAGAACCACATTAATTTAATCAGATGCTAAGAAAAAAAGCCAGAAATTCTGCAAGGTTATTGTCTGTAGCTTTCAGAGCAGCTCACTGATCCCATGCTCCCTGGCACCTGGGGCTCTCAGACTGGGGGACAGATGGATTACGTAGATGAGAACAAATCACATGCCATGTAGCTGCAGGAAGACACAGATAGAATTTTCCCTGGAGCTGCTAAAATTAATAGACTACTGACAACCATCATGGAAAACACACCAAGCAAGATTTTGAGTTGAGAGATTCCAAAATGTTTGGGGAAAACAGCATAGGACTGCAGGCATGTAACCTGTTTGCTGGAATACAGCCCCTGAGTTTGAAATTATTGTGCTTCCTTAAAATCAGCTTCCCTTTCGTGGCTCTAAAATATTATTCAGACAGTGAGTGCATTACGACTGTGGAAACCCCTCTGCAAGTACATGCTTAGTTATGTAGTTACCTTCATGTGAGGATGAATCACTGAAGTGTGAATATCTTCTGAAATGTTCTTCAAGGCTGCTGCCCTGGATCAGGAGCCAGGAAAGAAGAGGCAGCAGTGCTTATACGAAAGGGAATGTGGATCTCCATGACACTCTGGGAGGAATGAGTGTTTACATGTAATCTTTGACAGATGGGGATGTTAATGCTTTCGTTTTATGGATAAAGAAGAGAGATATTAAATGATTGCTGTGTATTACAGAGTAGTAAAGCTCTGTGATGAGGATAAAATTCTGGTCCTCCAGGAAGGAAATCTCTTTTCTCGAATTCAAGAGTGGAGCCTTTGTGAAATGAATGATTTGCAGAGGGGAGGCAATAGCAACACTAGCAGCACTCACTTTTGAGGAAGAACTCAGGAGTGAAATACAGGAAGAGTATACAGAAATATACAGAGAGCAGTTCATAGAATAATGATATGATAGTGAGATTAATGATTTTAAAAAACCCAAAACTCTGGGTTCAGAGACAAGGATTAGCAAGAGCAAAAAATTTCATATGCATCCCAAAACTACTTGAGATTGCTTTCTGTGGTGCAACAAAATCCTGGAACACATCCACACAAGCACACGGTGTTAAATTAATCACTGTAATGATCTATGCCTTGATCATCCATCCTTCTTCCTCCTTTACCATCAATCCTCATTTCCTACCTGAATACAGCTTGCTTCATATTTAAATTAGAAACTCTGCAAAAAAAAAGTTATAGAAATGTCAGGGTATTTTACAGCCAGGATGTTTATGACTGTTGTCAATGCCAATTTATTTGCCTGTTCATACCTTCTCCTCTGGAGTAATCGATCCTGCAAAATTGACTGACAACAAGTGGGTGTGGAGCACAACTATAGGGGAAATACAGCAAATTTGCAGTGTCTGTAGCAAAAAAGGAAGCCAGTTCCAAGGGCTTTCAAAAGAGCATCAATTCCCCTTGAAATTACAGGCAGAAATGCACAGAAGAGGAAACTAACACTGGAGAAGGTCACTGCTGTAGGCACTATACATGCACACAAGTGTTGGAAAGAGGAAATTTAAGAAGATGCAAAGAGGGAAAGAGAAGGAGGAAAGGTGTTCCTGGAGGTCACTGCTCACTGAAAGCAATTGCTAATGCCATGGCCAACACATCAGCAATCTCAGGAAGCTTATAGGATTTGATGCTGCTGTTCCAGAGTAATGAAGTATTCTTGAAAGCACCGCCAGTGGCTGATCAGTTTGCTGGTGCTTCTCCTGCCCCTGTGGCAATCCCAGATGAGATAACCAAAGGCAAACCAGTCTCTGGAATCAGCTTTGTCAACCTGGTTTTATCTGTGTGCTTTGAAAAGATTCCAAATCAGGTCAGGATTCAGTAGCAGTTGCTGGGATTTTAAATAATGCTCTGATAGCAGTGACCTACCAAGGAAAACAAAACAAAACAAAAATTTGCTTGTGCTCTTGCTTGCGCTTTTATTTCTCTATAAAAACAAGGCATAAGAGGATTGGGACTGCTTCTTATAGCTCTAAAAGAAAAATATATTTTAAATGCCAATTTTGGCCTTCACTGTTTTTGCTGAAGAATTTGTAGGATGTCTTGCCCATCTCTTAGCTGGGCAAGATGGCAGAATTATCCAACCATGAAACATGAATATATTTCTTCCTGCATATTTGAAGGCATTTCAATGAAACAGAATAAAAGTTCCCAAAGGACATGAAAAGTCTTAATGAAAAACTGTTACTCCTCTCAGCAAAGCAGATTTCATATGTATCTGAATTATGCCAGTTATTCAGTGAGTCTATTAGGACAAGCCCTGGAGTAATCATAAAAAGAAAGCAAGGAGATATTATTGGATAAAGAGGGAGAAACCTCTTCAGCCTGCTCCATGCAGCATAAACAAGGGAAGAAAGCAAACATAATTCTTGTTTCCCCTTGACAGGACACCCTTAGATGGAGCTCAAGACATTTACTAGAGATGAGATATAGAGGAAAAAGTGGGTCAGAGCCTGAGAAGGAAAGAAAAAAGAGGGTAATTTCCATTATGGTCTGAATTTAGACCTCTGTTGTCTTCACTTTTAAACATGACTGACAAAAACGATCCCATGGCCTGTTTGCAGCTATTGTTGAAACAAGACGTGGAGCCGTAGCTGATGCACTGAGGTTGCCCAGAGTGAAATTCAACAGGATGTTGATCTTGCTGACGAATGGCAAGTAAAGCTGAATATTAAATGAAACGTTCATTAAAAAACTCCCAGAGCAAACAATAAATGCTCCATACATCAAGGCTGAATGTGATCAGAGCATGACAGCTGAAAGGCCACTGCACAAAAGACAGGCTGTAAAATGGTGTGTATCAAGTGACTAACAAAAGCTCAAATGCAGAAGGCACAAAAGAAGAGAATTCAGAGGAAATCATTGATTTTAGTGTAAAATCTTTGTTCATACATTTTAATGCTGATAATTAAATTTCAAAACATGGAATTAATGTACTTACCCTGATGGAACTACTTCCACAGCTTTTCTGGACCTCCTGTGTCAGGACACAGAGGGCCAAATTCTGCCTGTGGGTACAGGACTAGGTTACATCACTGAAATACTGCATGGTCCATGGTGCTCCTTTGTAATGGAAATCAAGAGATAATGGCCAGGCTACCCTCCAGTTTTTTGTTTTTCAGGCAAGTTTACAGCCTCTGAGCACAGCACAGGGGATTCTGTCTGCAGCAGGCTCACTGCAGCAGGATCACTGAAGCACTCCACAGCTCTAAAACCAGATAACTCAGGAGCTGAGGGGCAAAAGAAAAATCCCAGATAAGCTCAGCACTTCATGGAAGACTGTCGAGATTATAGGGGAAAGAAAAATAAGTGGTCTGAGAAATAATTGGACAAGAATTACCTAAGCTGAGAGAAGAATTTGGCCCAGCATGGATCTTAAGTAAAATCCTTGCTCCTGAAAGCAGGAAAGGTCTGGCAGTGCCTGGGGTACCACCAGAGAGCTGCATTCTTCTGGATTTGCATTACAGTTGATTTCTAGGCATAACCCACTGATTCAAGCAGACTCTTCTTGCACAGACATAGAACTTAGGCAGACTTACTAGCAGTGGAGAGGTAAATCATTGTATTTGCTCCACCCAAAGGCCTTCCTTTGCATCCTCCTCTCTTGCACTCCTGCATTGCACCCTTGGCAGTACAGAAGCTTGGCAGGGCAGTTTCCCTCCAGCATGTTGGGGAGAAGCCACAGCATTGCAGAGCAACCAGGCAGAGCAGTCATCACATCGGGCCCACCACTCAGCCACCCCTGCAAAGCCTCTCCCACTCATGAGGTGCTCTTGTCTTACTGTGGGGCCAGCATGGGATAGAGCTGCCCCCAGGAAGGGCTTTGGCCCCCTCTGTGCACCTGGCTGCCTATTCCTCTGCATGGCTTGCAAAGCACGAACAGCCAGGCAGGATGGTGGCAAATCATCCCATCCTCACCAGGCTGGACATCGCGAGGGACAACTGGAGAGTGTCACCACTCATTCCAGACTCTTCCTCAACAGCTGCTGCAAGACAATGGCAAGAGCTGCACCAATTAAAGAACAAGTGGGAAGACTCAGCTTGAAAGACTGAGTCTCTTCCCAGCCCCATGTTCAACGGTGATCCCAAACACAAAACACACAGCATGGGACTGCTGCCTGCACACAAACTGCAGGAGTGGGAATTTAGCCACAAGCTGGCAGAAGAGCCCCCAGCTAAGAAGGGTTAAGTAGACAAGCAATTTTTTTTCCACATTCAGAAACTCTTTTTCCCCATTGCAAAATCCATTATTAATTCCCCAGCGCACCTCCCTGTGCAGCCTCTGCCGGACAAGCCTTTGAACTCCTCCCCAGCTCCCAAGATTCCTTCTCTCCCACAGTCCTTGGAGATGCGCGGGAGGGGCGCTGGGTCCGTGCAGGGAGCAGGGCTCTGGCAGCATCGGGAGGAGGCAGCAGCAGGGCCGGGCCCTTGGGAGGAGCATCCCCAGGGAGTGCCCGGCTGAGCACGGCAGCAGACGGCTTGAACAGAGGGGGTCTGCCCTCGTCTGCCACCCCTCCTGCCGTGCCAGCTGCCCAGAGTCAGCTCCTGGGCTCTGGCTCCAGGGGAGGGAGGAAACGCTGCCAAAACCTCTCCCTGACGCTTCCTCTTGGGCTGTGGGTGCTGCCTGCACTCTGCAGGGACACTTATTAATAAGTGTTCAGTGCTTGAACGTGTTTAGCAAATCAGCTACAAGTCAGAATAGTTTTATAGGAAAGGATGTTTTCCAGCCTTTGACAAGGAGAGGCGGTGGGAAGTGTGCTCTTCCTGCTCAGCTCAGAAACAGCAGCAGGAGCAGAGATGGTGCTGGCAGCACGGCAGGGCAGCAGTGTATTTCATTAACATGGCATTGCTTCATTCTGGGTGAAATTCTCTCAAAAGTGCACTTGAAATGCAGCAAAACTTGAAAGGAGACCAGACCACCAGCGGACAGTTGTGTGGACAAAGAAATAATGTAGAATGTAGGACAAACTGGAGTTGTGCAGGTGCCAGTCTAAGGGTTACCACTCCTAGCTCTTTACACGGGGCATGGTTATGCCAGGAGCCCCTGGGTCACCTCCCTCAGGGTCTCTGGGGTGGAAGCTCCTATGACCACAGGTCCCCTCCAGCCAGATTCCTAATGTTGGCAAAGTTACTTTGTCACACAACAGGGTCCTAATACCTGAGTTTCTGTAGCCTTTACATCTAATGCAGTTGCTCTTCAATGGCTTGCAAGCTGGGTGAACACAGTCTCTAAAAAAAAAAAAAAAAACCAAACCAATTTTGTTTGGTGGAAATGAGAAATTGAAGTCATGGCTGGCAAGTCAAACAATGGATACCACAATTCCCTGGGTCTCTGGTGGGGCAGGTTAAATGGAGACATGCATTTTTGCATCCACTTTTTTTGTCCCAGGGCAAGTAGATTGTCCTAAACGATATGTTCCTCATCTTCCATGTTTTATGGAGGGTTTCTGCAGTGTTCAGGAGAACTAAGACCTGTTGTACAAATAAATGTGATGTCTCAGGTGACATTTGTGATTTGCACAGGTGATCAGTAACTAGATGAGAGAAGAAAATGTAGATTGAGTCCTACTATGGTCCTTGGCTGTACTGGCAGCTGCCTTGCAAGAGCTGGAGCTGGGAGCTGCTTGGACAGACAGTGCCACCTGTAAAACCAGCAGTGAAGCCCTTAGGTCCAGCTGCTTTACACCAGCCATAGCCCTGAACGGAAAGGGAGTTTATACAAAGGCCAAAGGATAACTCATGTGGCAGGAAGGTGTTAAAAACACCTCTGATCTGGCTGAGTAGTAACTTCTGTGGTGTTAGGGGTGCCAAAGATTGGTGACATTTGGCCATGAAGAGAGCTCTCTGGAGAGTTATGGCAATGTTTCATATCATCTACAGCTGGCACTAATGTTAAGGAACCTATCAAAGAACATTTCCCAAACTAGTGCACTGATTCCCCTTTAGCCCTCTAACAGAGTGACTGCAGGGTTCCCAGGCACAGGGGAACGGCTCACATCCCTCAAACTGCTTCTAATTCAGTCTCAAACTTTAATTTGCAGCAGCATCAGAAGCTGTCCAGGTTTCCCTCATTTGAGGGGCTTATAGCTGTGAGCGTCATTAGCATGTTATGTCCCTGCAGACATTTACCCAAGCCACCTGTGAGGGGTGAGAGTGAAGTGAGACATCAGAGGAGATGCTGGTCAGCGTGGGATGCCCAGCTGCCTCCTTACGGATGAGCTGACCCGTGACAGCGGCACGAGCTGACAGGAGAGCACAGCACTGGAGATTAATTGCTTCTAATGAGAACCACTGCAGCCCACAGAGAAGGGATGAACACAGGACTGCCTCAGAAACTACAGCACTTTAACCCTCTGTGGTGTGAGGCCCCACATCAGAGATTTCGGGCACCACACTGACAGCCTGAAAGGGAGAGAGGGTTTCTGCACGGTCTGTTACCTACAGCAAGAGAAAAGGAGGGGTCCCAGCTCAGCTTGCTCAGCACAGCACTGTTCAAAACACTGGTCCTGCCACAAGCTTCTAAACCCAGCATGAATTTGTTTAAATCTCCCCTTTCAGGACAGATTTCTTTTCTAATCTTGCAGCAGCCTCTCTGTTCCCTCATCATTTGTCCTGCTCTACTGCAGCAGCTCTGCCAGCTAGGACTGCTCGCACTCCGGTGTAAGTTAAGAGTAACTCCATGGAACTTCAGAAGTGCCCGCTGTATTTACACCTCTGAGAAGGAGCCTGGGCTTGGGTATCTGTCATCTACCTGGAAGAGCTCTATCAAGTGACTCTCTCTCTCCCCCCTCGCCCTGATTTTTTACTTCTCCCTTTCTGTAGTGCTTTCTTTGTCAGTACATCTTTTAATAAAAAATTAAAAAACAAAACCCAGAAATAGAGCATCCCCGCCTTCAGGCAGCTATCTGGGGCAGCCATGAAAATAGCAGCAACTACTGGGTAGCTCAGGGTTTAGATCAGGTCAACAGCTCAAGGTCAGCTACCAGTTCTCTTTTAAGCAATTTCTGCAGGGCTCATCAAGTTTGCCATTGGGTGTGTGCGGGTTCTTCAGGCCAGTGCAGAGAAGCACACAAACTATTCCTGTGCCACCATCCCATTGAAAAATCTCCTCTAGACTTTCAGGAGACAGCACAGCTTCAAACACACAGGAGGGAAGCTGTCAGTCAGCAGATACCAGACCCATCTGCAGTGCCCGTGCCCTGGCACGTGTGTCAGGCTGGGCTTGTCTGCCCAGGAGCTGGCACCCTGCTGCCCTGCTGACCAGAGCAGGGAGAGCCCTGCTGGGACAAAGGTGCCTGGGCTGGGAGATCAGCCCTCTCAGTGGCTGTCCATCCACACTGGCGTGAAACAGAGGGAGAGAAGCCAATGAGCTGTAGGTTTCCCCAAAATGAGTATTTTCATCTTCAGGGGCAGAGGGGAAAACAAGCAAACTGATCATTTGATCAGTCTTAGCTGGAAAAAGAAACTGTGGAAGAAAAAATCGGTGTTGACTTGTGACAGTTTGGTGGAAAATCACTAAGGCTTTTGCAGGCTGTTTTCATGTCAGAACTGACCTAGTTTTTAAAATGCTAAAGAGGTGGGAGCGGACTGAGCTACAGAAGAACCAAACTATCCCAGGCCAAGCAGAACCATAAGTTGGGGGAGTTTTTCTTAAGTCAGTTCAGACTGAATTTGCTGGGAGGCTGTAGCTGGCGGCTCTTGCTTTGTCTTTAGGGACAAGGGCAGAAGATCTTTCCTGGAGAGGAGAGCAGAGCAGGAATGGGTGATGATCAGGAGCCCTGGGGAGAGAGAGGCTGGGCACTGCCTGAGCCACCCGACAGCTGGTTGTGGGCAGATATAGGTCACTTAGAGGCTGGTGAAAACAGAGCCCACTAATTAGGGCACCAAATCACTCACTAACCATAGAAAAGAGATCAATCTGCTTGGGGACATGAAAAATCCTGAAGGCTTGTGCTGTGCTGTTTATTTGGGCACATTCGCCATCTCTATGATCAAAGACACAAGGCTAAGAAATACTTTTCTAGAAACCCTCAAGCTACAGCTATTTCAAACAACTTTGCACAGTTCAACAATTGCTCCATAAATCTTTCCTAAGGACTTTCATCTTGGATAAGAGACTTGGTATTGTTATTAATGTTTTTTCTGGAAGCAGGAAAGGATGCTTTATTCCACCTGGCTGCTTTTGTACTCTGAGACCATGTTTCATGGAATGACAGGAACTGTAGTTTAGCTATTTTTTGAGGGTTTCTACTGAACCATATAAGCTAAAAAAGTATTCCATTTGGAATATTTATTTTTAGAATAATTTAAATTGCATTTAAATAATGAAACAAGCAAAACCAAATATTTTACTTAATTTATATACTTTTAAAAAATATAGGAATCATGGTCACACATGTATAGGAACAATATTTTAACCAACTTCAATGCTTTAGTGTTGAAATAATTAAATTCCAAGTTGTAATATATGTTTTAATAAGTAATGAAATATAATTTTTTAACTTAAATTATGTATAAAACTAGTATTTTAAAATAGTTGAAGTCCTCCCTCTAGTGATAAAACCTGCATATTTTTGGGTCAGTTTACGGGTTGTTGTCATTTTCTGCAAGAAGCTGCTGCTCTAGAGCATCCTAAGCTCATTCTTATTGCAGAAGGTGGTTGTAAAATCAAAGCATAGTATTGCATACCATAGATTTCATTTAAAAATGTATCTTGTAATACAGTTTCCAAGGGAAAAACAAAATCACAGGAAAATGTTACTTGTGAGAGGAGCTGTGTAACAGAGTGTGTTTTGGTTGGTTTTGGGTTTTTTTTCCCCATGTATTACTGATAAAGAATATACTTTTAAGAAACTACCAGGCTAATGTGTGGACATGGGAAAATGTCCTCCTACAACAAACAAGAATTCTCTCATTAGCAAACTGCTTGAGTACTACTATAAGGCCTTAGTGCAGCTGGCACAGTTCCTAAGAATAGAATTATTCATTGCCATGGTTACCCATGCTGGAAATATTACTCTTTGCAATCATTGTAAACAAAGATCCTTTCACAACAGTGTAAAAATTAGAGCGCTTCAAGAAATTAAATGAAATTATAAATTGTACAGCGGTTGAAGTTATGCCTTGTAAGCACTGTAGCTTTTCTAACACACCAGGGGTTCAAAAACCCTCCACAGGGATCTGATCCTCTCCCAGCCTGAGCAAGGTGTGAAGATCTCACCCATCACCACCGAGAGCAGGGTCAGAGCCTGGGAACCAGAGATCCTGAGCAGCACACAAGCCCTTCTGCATGTCACAGGTCCTCAGTGGAAGTGTGCTGGAAAAGCCACTCAAGAGGAGCTGCCTAGGGCAAGGCAACAGCGGGGAACTTATCCCACATGTCACCCATGGAGCTCTCCAGATGAGGGGTACCATGGAGCTAACTTGCGTCAAACCTTTGAGTCACGGAGGAGAGAAATCTCTGGAGCTGGCACACGCCTGGACAGAAGCAGCAGCCACAAACTGGGCTAATCTGCACCACACCTGAATAGCTGGAGCAGAAGATATCCCAGCAAATGACACTGGCACTGTGCAAATGCCCAGCAAGGAGGTGGGTTGGTTCACATGGGAGCAGGCAGCAGGGAAGTGGGAGAATCAGGACTGAAAC
The DNA here is from genome assembly GCF_021018805.1 of Prinia subflava. NCBI lineage: Eukaryota > Metazoa > Chordata > Aves > Passeriformes > Cisticolidae > Prinia > Prinia subflava. The sequence goes on from NC_086249.1 coordinate 36,731,768, forward strand.
TCAGGTGTTCTTTGGTCCTGCATGTGCCTTTTCCACCTGGACACATTTCCTCAGGGTGGGCTTGGTTTCTCCAGATGCCCATGCCTTCCTTCTGTCTGGCCTGTTGGCAATGTGGGGCTGTGGCTCCAGCATACACAACATGGAGAGGCTCTCATCCTGCTGGCAATTCACAGCAGAGTACAAAGATATCCTAAACAAAACACTTGCAGTGATGCAAAATTTGAAGGATTTGGCCGCATGAAACCTTTCCCCTGGAAGGCTGGCAATCCTCATTTAGAGGTGGGAAAAGCAAAGGGGTGTGGTTCTGCACTGAAGGTCACAGGAGGACATCTGTGAAAGGATATCACAGCCTGGCTCCAATTCTCTGCTCTGTTCTGCAGCCGTTCTCTTTCCTGAGCCATGTTAAGCAGCCCCACAGCCGTGCCGGGGAGCGTGGAGAAGCCCTGCAGGAAAGCCCTGGGGAGGAAGAGAGTAAGTTCAGTGATGCAGAACAAGACAAGGAAACAAGCAGCCTACAAAGCTCAGCAGAGTGGGCCTTACCTCTGCTGGGCAGCTGGGGCACAGCAGAGCAGGGGAGCATTCCTGCAGCGGGGAGCTCTGACGGGCCACGGGAGCTGCAGGTTGGTGACCTCGGGAGGAAGCTCCTGCTCATCACCCAACTGGAAAAAACCAGATGTGACAAGATAACAGCGAAATGGAATCCCAAGGGGGAAAGAGGAATTGGGGAGCTTGTTAAGAACCCTGCTGCCATCTGGAAGGCAGGAAGAGGCAGGCATCTGTGAGAAAGTGGCATCTCAGGGGGGAGCCTGGGTGCTCGCAGCTGGCACTGCGTGATGAAAGGATGGGGAGTAGCTGATGGGCCTGCCCTGCCCTGGAAATCGGATCTGAGGGTGAAAAAAAGGTTGGTTTTCACTTTCCCAAGACTTCAGGGTATGCAGCAGAATCTAGAATAATCACATCGTGCTGATTGTTGTCCTTGGCAGGAACAGTAACTTTGTGGCCCAAAGGGTTTAACTGAAGATACAAGGGGGGAAATGGGAACACTTTGAGCTCTTGATTTGCTAATAGGAGTCTTTTGTGCTGTTTATTGGTTCGGAGCCATCTCCTAGGTCTTAACCCTTTACTCCTTAGTTGCCATGAGAACATGTGGTCTTCCTCGACTATGCTTTTTTTTTTTCTTTCTTTCTTTCTTTCTTTCTTTCTTTCTTTCTTTCTTTCTTTCTTTCTTTCTTTCTTTCTTTCTTTCTTTCTTTCTTTCTTTCCCAGAGGTAAGAACTGTTCTTTTTGAGCTTTCTCTAGGCTCCCATCATTGGTGCTAAATCTGGGGCATGGAGAGAGAAGACAAGGCCTATGCCATGGTAACAGATGCCTTTGAATTAGTAACTGGTTTTCTAGTAACTGATATTTTCTGTAACTCAGCCCAACGAACACCAGCCTAACACTGGCCTTCTCTTATGGAAATGAAGGACAAAAGGCTTTTGCTTTTGGTTAGTCATGTAAATCCTCCGATGAAGCCTATTCTACCAGAAGGCTAGTAAAAGGCTGTGCTATAAATAGTGCTGTGTGTTTGCCTGCGCTGAGGCAGAAATGTAAGGTTTCATGGCTCTGACCAAAGACCCCGGTCGCATCAGAGCCAGGGGCTGACATTTGCCTTTATGTTTGTGCTCTGATGTCTGTTTTGTTTTCCAATACAGTCATTTATTTTAAATTGGTCTGAATACGTTACATCTTGAGAAAGAATTAAGATCTGGCATAGACATGTTAACTTGTCTCTGTAATCTCATCCAACTGTTTTTCCATAAAACATGCAGATTTATGGTGTTTTCCATCAGACCCCAGGAAAAAAAAACACTGGCAAATTTAACAGCATGTAGGGATGATAGACATAAATATGTTAAGCCCCTGAGAAAGTAGCAATAGGCAACTCAGCAAAGGACACAAGCACCATTTCTGCAGTCGCTGCATAGGAGCATTTCTTACTGATTTGAATGAAGCTGTTCAGATGCAGCAGCTGCATAATCAGACACTAAATCTGGTATGATAATGACTGGATGTGGTCTAATTGGGAGGATCAAAAACTTAATTAGTTAACAGGGGGGAAAAAAGTCATCTTTAAGAAAAAGAGTAGCAGGGGTGATTTCTTCACTCTAAGTGCTGCATTTTTGTGTAATTTGTTATCTGTCAGTAAACAAAATCTATTAGTGCAGAATGTGAAAGGTAGAAAGTCAGAGAAAGACAGATGTAGATTCAATATATCCCAACTGTAAAGATAGAACCAAACCTAGCTAAATCCTTATCTGTCTCTATTTTTCCTTAAGAACTACTCAGAAAAATCCTTTTGATTGTTTTCAATGTTTTTCTGATCTTCTACATTTACTTTAGCAGAGCAGATGATTTTTTCACATCCACTATAGGTTGTGATGAGGACTTTTACTACCATAGTCAAAAGGAGGGTTTTCCCTACTCATATTTACTAAGACATATTTGTCTTTATTTATTCAAATGTATTTCCTTGCAAAAATAGGCTTTTTGTCTTTACAGGTGAACAAATGAAGCCAGGCAGGAGTGGAACAGATTTGCTTTACATGACATACATAATTTCTGTCCTTAAAATACTGTTTGGTCATGGGATTTTTGCTTTCTTTGCATTCTGCACGTTACCCTGCATGTTCCCAGCTCCATGAAAGGAGCTCAGCACCATTTGTTCCCATGCTAGCTCACAGCTGAATATGCTCTTGGAGCACGTTGAGCCACATTGGTGCCCTGGAGGCAACTATCTCCCTGTGATGCAAAAGAGGACACTGCTGCCTGCAAGGCTTCTGGCTGCCCCAGGTTTACTGTCTCAACCTCTCCCATCACCTCGTGATTCTACGCAGGCAACCTCTGCTCATTCAAGACCCCAGAGAATCTTTATTCAAGTCTCTTCTCTGTACATGAGACTTAAGAGTTTCAAGTGATACCAGCAGAAGGTTGATGAGGCCAGAGGAAGAGCTTATCCGTGGCTCCTGGGAGAGCAGACCCAGCCATGGGATGCTTTTGAGCCTGCCCAGTGCAAGTACTTAAGCGATAGTGAAATTTGATCATAAAACTTCAGACCACACGTTCTGAGCAGCAACACCACGGAGTGCAGCTGATTTTGTGGATGAGACTTTAAAATGTGGCACCTGCAGATTTCTCTAAAGACTTCCTTCTGGGAAAGGAAGCAGTGGAAGAAGGGCTCAGACCTCCCTGGTCCAGGACAGTGCTTCATCACTGGAGCCCTCCCTCCTCTCTCTGGTGGCACCTTTTGCTCAAGGTCACCTCTCCCCTGGCATTCACACGGGAGTGCTGCACAGAGGCACTTGGTGAAGGGACTTTGCATAAGGACGAAGCATCAACACGGCTCATTTGTTAGTCTTTCCAGTAGCTGCAGGGAGAGTTGTACTTAAGAGACTCATTGCATTTGTCATAAGCTGGAAAATATACACATAATGACCAAGGACAAGTCTCCTTCATTAGTCAGAACAGGAGACCTCCTGTTCCCAAGGTCTAAGTGAATACCTGATCCAAGTGCTAAGGGTCTTCACAGAGCATAAACAGTGATGCCATGAGAGATGAAGCAGTTTCTGGGTCCTCAGCTGCCACAGGAGCACCCATGGCTGCTGAAATAACCCTTTGAAGAACTTTGGAGCCTCCTCCCCATCCCCCTCAGGGCACTGTGGAATGGTTTTAATTGGAAGCAGATGTGCAACGTGGTAGGTAGGAGCAGGCGTCTGCTCAACGTGAGCTCCTAGTAAACAACTCCTGTACAATGACTTTGAAAGGGAAAAATACCATGATTCAAGAGAAAGGTTTTAAAATTAGACTAGTACTCACTCATGGTCAGTTGACTGGTCCATTAGACTTGCCAACACTCCTTACCAATCATTGAGAGTCAAGAATATTATCTTCTCCTTGTTGCTTGATAGATTTTGGATGGAGCATTCACCTTCAGTGTATGGGCCAAAGAGAGATTTCCAGGTCATCACTCCCATTGCAAACACTTTTCCAGTAAGATGGCCTTGAAAGTCATAGAGATGTACTGTTGGGAACGATTGATTTTGGTTTGAATCAGGAAGGGACTTTTAGCTCAATATTAGAAACTTCATATTGATTTCAAAAAGAAAAATTGGGCCAAGTCTTGTTTCAGCAGATTTTTCATTTTTTTCTGTCACAATGGATCTGCCAGGTTACTGTCACCTGGATTTGTGGAAGGTGTTAACTGCTGCATCACACAGATCTCCAGTTATCAAGGCTCATGAGGTTGCTGTACATTTGCCCTGCTCTTCATTGAAACCCCTTTTCCCCCTAATATCCCAGTAGCTATACTTGGACAAAAGCAAGGAAATCACTAGGCAATCTTAAATTTGGCAGCAAATTTAAACCACAACTCTTCTGCTTTCAGATGCATGGGATAAAAGACAGGAACGTGCAGTAGGGGACATAGACTGAGAAGGCCTGAATGTCAAACCATTCGTGCACTAAGTCTCCAGGAAAACATTCCTTCAGCCTCATTCCAGCTACTGGAAAGAGGAGTTATACTTGTGTGAGCACAGGATCAATTGTGTCACCGTGTCCTGCTCCTTACTAGCATTAATGAGCTTTTCATGCCTTTTGCTTTGTTGTTCCCTGAAAGCTATTGAGCAGATTTTATTCCAGTTCTTACTCTGCCTGGCTCAGTACATTCCATGGGAGAACCTTGAGCGAGGCAGTGCTACTTAGCTCAGCAATGTAAATAAACCTAAGGATTAAAACTTGACTCAGGAAAAAGCTTTTTGCATGTTCAAAATGCAAGAAATTTAGAGAAAGTGTCAAACCAGAGGTTCTAATAAATGTAATTTAGTACTCATAGAAAGGAAGAGACGTTTTAAATGTGGGAAGTGTAGCTTACTGCAATTTGCATTTTCTAACTGTCACACCAAAACTGCAACTCCAAAGTCAATTTGTGCCAAAGGAACAAACTTCCCCACTTGCTTCTCAACCAGGAGAACAAAGTTGATTTGAAAAACAAAATAAAAGTTCAGTCCATTTCATTGTGTAAGTGGTTTAAAGGGAAAAAAATTCCAAAATCAAACAAAACCCACACACTGGTGAAACAGAAGAGCAGAAGACCAAAACTGAAAGTCCTCCTTTAAGTAAAAAATTCAGTTTAGCTATTCTGTGATGTTATTAGTAAAACTGCTAAAGGCATTTTCACATAAAAATGAAATTGCACACATGCCCAAGTATTCTCTTTTATGCTGTTTTGGTGATATAACTCCCTTATGTCTTGCTTTGAAAAGCCTGGTATTTTCCAGGGCACTCGATAGATTGACTCTAACTTGAACATCAAAAAGCAACCTTCATGTTCATCAATGAAAAGTGACAACTGATTTTATTGACTGTTTTCATTATAACACATGACAGTGGGAATATTTTTCACTGTTAAAATTTTGAATGGAAGAAAAGTGCAGTTAGTCTGAGTTCCTTACATTCATTAGAAGCAAGACTATTGAAACCATCAACATTTACAATGACACATAAGCAAACACCAGAATCAGTGCCAATAAATACACAGAGTACCAAAATAAATATTTACAGAATTAAAAATATAACAAACACTGATTAGTATATCCTTGTGAACTGCCAGGGAAGAAAGACACCTATTGCTATCAGTTAGGCTGTGAATACATTAAGAATACAGTGATTCGAGGAGACACGTACTCATCAGTTTGTAGAGGTGGAAAGGAGCAGAGTGTGTCTAACAGTCTGTTATAAAAAACACCCCCTGGAATGTTGTGAGCTTTCATTAAGGAAAGGTTGGTGCACACAGACCCACCAGATTATTACCAAACCTTTTAGATGTGAAGCGCGGGGACTTCTGGCTTTACTCACTCATTATCTCAAATAGGTGTACGCTACCTTACAGGAGGTGGCTGACACAAAAAATACAAGGAAATACTGTAATTAACAGTGTTCTGTCAGCTGTATCACATCTTACAGAAACAGGCTGAGTGGCCTGTAGCAGGACACACACATCCCCATCAGCACGCAGGAAACACCAAGAGCGTTGGTTTGTCTGAGGCAGTCCCTGCTACCCGTTTCTCAGGCACCCCACAATGTTTAAGCAGAGCTGGGCTGTCATAAAAGACTAAAGTCATGTTGTATTTTCTGGGTTTATTGTGTTTTCCATCACACACATTCATATCTCATCTCCCATTTCAACAGGGCCACAACACTAGGTTTCAACACCAGAACTTTTCTGAGACAGAGTCTATTAACAAACAGAGCAGGGAAAATTCAGGTGGAGCCAAGTTATGGGGTCCTCACTCAATAGAAACCAACAGCACTTACAGATCCACTGATTCCAGCAAGAATACTGTTGGAACAAGATAGTGTCTAGCTGTTACAGTTTCACCCATGTAGAGGATTTAATTTCACAAAAAAACAACAGCTTTAGTCTTGTTCCCCCTTTAGAAAAGCAGGATAATACTGCTTAGTACTCGGTGCTGCTGCACAGTGTGTCTTACACTCCCTCCCCACTTGTCCTTGGGCTGCAGGGGTGCAGCCAGAGCTCACCACTCTGCCTAGGACTTGGTTCTTTGCATCTTCCTGGCAAAATAAGGGTGGAAGAGGTCTGAGGTGCCATAGACCAGTACTGGGCTACAAGGGATTTGTGGGTGTTTCTGTGCTGAAGCTGCCTTTAGAAACTAAGACACTGGGCACTGCTCAGGTGCTGGTGAGAGCAGTCACACAGTAGCCCAGCTGCAGGAGCACTGGCTTCAGCTCACCCAACTCACACTGGCTCCTCAGCCAGTGTAACACAGCAACCCAAGCATCAGTGCAAAAAAGAAAGGATACACGTTTTTTTAGGCATATGTGTAACTCTTTTCCCACAAGGACAAGAGGTCCAGGCCTTGCTTTCAGCCCATCTCCCAGATGCCCTATCAGCACCCAGCACTGCACCACCACCCTGCCTTTTCCTGCTGCTGCCCAGGGCTGACACCTCCACATGGAACAATTGCACCCCTCTGCTGGCAGCACACGGGGAGGTCAGACAGCAAACTCTGCTGGTGCCTTGGGGTGCCTTGCTCCCCCAGTCCCCAGGCTGCAGGTGAGTTGGGACACACCTTCCCCTCTGCTGTCAATAACCAAGAATTACACTTTAAGGTCAGCCCTAATTCAAAGCAGATATAAAGAATTTTCTTTTGCAAGCACATTATGTTCAAAGCTTCCAATGCATCTGCATAAAAAGCCCATGGAAACAACCTGATACTGATTTAGCAACTGTTTTGATGCAACGTCATCCAAAATAATAAAGATCTGTTAAAGATCTTACCATTTAGTCCCCACATACCTTCTCCCTAATGACACATTTAAAATGTGGCTGTGCAATAATTAAAGGGAGGCTTCATTTAGTTACCATATCAAAAACATGAACAATGACAAAATAAGCAGGGGGTTTAGAGCTCTGGAAAGAATCTGGTCCTGGTTTTGCCATCAAGAGTTAAATTAAGGAAGGCAGTGATTGTGTTAGCTGTAATTTAAACATGCTGAGCACTGGAGTTATGTGCAGGAGTGCAGCTTGTTAAGATGAAAAACAATGGAAAGACATGTTTTGCATTCAGATCAGTGAAAACACTACCACAGTGATATAAAAGACTGCACAAACACCTGAATAATGTTTATCTTTAAAAACAAACAAAAAAAACAAAACAAAACAAAACAAAACAAAACAAAACAAAACAAAACAAAAAAAAACAAAAAAAAACAAAAAAAAAAAAAAAAAAAAAAAAAAGAAGGAAGACTTGTTTAAGAAACACTTTCTATTTCCTTAAGAGTTCAAGGACGTCTGCCAGTTCTTACTGGAGTTAGTGGAAGTTGCCACAGCAAAACTGGACCCTGGAAGGAGATTGTCCTGTTGGCAAATGCCAGTTTCCTAACTTTGTGGCCATAGCTGGGTTAGCTTTTATTGCAGAGCATTGCATGGATGTGATGTCAAAGTAGGCAAAGCAATCTTCTTTTAGCCATTGCTACAAGAAGCCTTTCAATCTGGCAGTTTAAATTCCTCGCCCTGTGAGGTGCACAACCTTTTCCTCTCTGTACCGTAACTTTGGCTCTATTCATTTAAGTATGTGCAGGAAGGAAACAGGAACGCAAAGATAAAATCTGGGCAGAGTCTCCATGACAAACAGCTCCTGGGCTTTCCTACAAGAGTGACCTGCTCCCTGCTACATTTATTAAATTGTCCACTACAGGAAAGTGGAGGGATATATTCCATGCTATGCAAAATATCACTCAACATCCTCATCCATGTGTATGAGATCACACAGCAACATCTCCATTTTAAGTATCTTTACCACTTATTCTGGGGGGATTTAATTTTTTCAAGACCAAGAAGTAGAAGCAAAGACCTCCTGAAGAGGAGGCATAGTGGCAGCAACTCCTCTCTTCTTGTGCTGGAAGGCTAGATAAAAAAACCTCAGTTTCCCGAGCAACTGTAGTATGGCTGAGAAGGAATGAGAGACATAAAGGGGGAAAAAAAGCATCCTAGGCAATAGTACTCATTGTTTTGGGTGGAGAAGCCTTCTAAGGCAAGAAGAGTTTTAACAGCTTGCTTTTGCAGGAATCAAGGCCCCCATGATGTGACTCAAGTGGTTATAGCTGTTATTCCTTTGCATATGAGAAGTTCTTCCATTTCTCTCTACATGAAATGGACTTAGGAAACACTAAATCAGTGCTGAGCATTCCTATCTGAGATGCTCACAAGGAAGACAAGATAAGAACCAATGATGAGTAAAAAATTCCTGTGAGTTAAATTAAAAATAAATCATCCCCCAGAAACAAACATCAAGACAGACTGAGATTCCTCCTGCTCACAGTAAACAGCACGTGGACTCAGGACACGGGAATCCTATCATCCCATCCCTGCCATCCCTCAGTGGAAGGGAGGGATGTTCAGCAGGAACCAGACCTGGGCCACTGGGGACGACTGACAGTGTATTCTTAGCAGTGAATCTCAGAAGAGTCAGTTGTTGTGCAGCTCTGCTCAGACACGTGGGGTTATGTCACCACAATGAAAACATAAACAAAGGGGGAAGGAAAGAAAAGACAAAATGAAAACCAAAACCAAGGCCTGCAGAAGCTGTCATGTGTGAACTCTGCCAAGACTCTTTTCTGCATTGTCTTTGAGTTGGTGTCAATTTGTTTTTCCAAGGCAGAAGCCCCAGCCTTTCATATCAGTAACTATGAAAATCCATTTTCAGGCCACCTTGCCTAGAATCTCCCCACTGAGGCTGTTGGATAACCATCTGTCTTGTAAGTGGCTATTGTTACTGTGATCCGTCCCTTTCATACCATTATCTTCCTGAAAAGCCTTTTCTGAAAGTAGTCCATTAGAACAGGGAAAGAAAAACCTCGGTGCATGGCCACGCAGCAGAATCAATGGTTCCCTTTGATCTGCAAGCTCAGTCAGTACTACAAATTTAAGAGACAACAAGGTTTTGCTTTGCTAATCCAAGCCTGTTAATTTGGCTCATCTGCACTCATAGCATCTTACTGAAAATGCCATCTGTATCAGATGTTTTAAGACTTTGGTGCAATATTCGCTTAGCTTAGATAAATAATTTTGTAAGATTCATTAAAAAATAATCAGTGAATTAATTTTCATAGCGTACATCTATGCACGTAATTTTTAAAATTCAGTCCCCTACTACCCTGAACGGCGGTGAGGATATTCACAGTGGATGAAGAAAATGCTGGTTATTGATGGAATAAGACTGAACATAGCTTTTTCTTATTCTAGTCATGGAATTTCCTCTGAAATCTACTACGAATGTTTGAGTCCTATTACTGGCAAGAGCAAAATGCATATGCACTACATGGAAAATAAGAGCTTTTATGTCTGTTGCAGGCCACTCATTTAGTACAGGAAACTTAGCTCCTATCATGACAAAACAAGTCCACAAAAACATAATTTCATGCTACTGAAAGGAAATCTTTTGTGCTGATATAAAGGACAGGAGCGTATACCACTGAAATCACTGTAGATAGCTATAAAACACTATGCAATATATAGAAAAACTCTAAGAACATACAAAATTTACCAGTAGGGACCTGAAAGTGCAAAGAGTACACGTAACTAAATACCAAGTCCTGATCTCTAAAATCCTTTATGAACAACATACAGCTGATAATTACAAAGCATCATTCAGACCACCAAATAACAAATAAAACATATAAAAAGATACTTTAAGGAAATCAAAACAATGACACCATTGGGAATGTTATCTTTGGGACTCAGAACACCATTTCTACCTCAATACCTACCAAAGCCAAGGTATATGTATATGCTTGAACAGGGTAACATAAATAAGAATGCAAGCTACCAGAAAATGCCTCAGGACTATTACCTCTTTATGTGTCAGCCTCTAAATCCAGCAAGCCATTAATTGTTTGTTCTTAGACATCTCACAGTATTTTACAGGGATCTTTCAGGAATTACATATAGGTCTAAAGAAAGCCTTTGAACCTCCTTTCCTTGATTGTTTTAGGCATTGTGTGGAGTTATACAAATATATTTGCATGAAAATTGAAAGCCCTAGTAAATCTTAGATCTATTACCTTTCGAAATAAAAAACATAGATGGCTTAGAGACAAAAGTGAATTTTAGAAGTACAAAGTTAATTTGAACATTAAACTGTATCTTTACTCTCACACAATCATTACCCTGAATCGACGTTAGCATGTCGCAATGACTCAAAATACTGACGCCCTACTACCAGCTACTTTCCCATTTTCCTTTTAAGGATATGATTGTCCTTAAAATATGTACACAGCAAGCAGCCAAACAAACCGCCAAGAGATTTGCAAAGTGCACCGACAGCGGGTGTGTGACAGAAAGCTTGAGGGAGTGGCTGTGGAGCACCTGGCCGGGGCAGCTGCCCTCCCACCCACGCTCCAGCCAGCCCAGGGCTCCTTGCTCCAGGGGTTATAGCACCCAGGAGGAGGAGGAGGCTGCCAGCCACCATGCACAGGATGGAGGGAAAAACGTGGCAGAAAACAAAGGAGAGAGAGAAGAATGAAGGGAAGCCAAAGCATTTTAATGATGACTCTTGTTAGTGGTTACGTGAGAGGAAGTTAGGCTAGCGTCACACTATTGGTTTCTCAATACAGACATGCCACAATGCAAACAAAACACATATGATGAAGAATTTGACACACACAAGTCCTGTAGAGATGGCAGCTGGTATCTCCTAGTGGGTGTAAAGATGCACCACTCCTACTACCTGTACTCAGTGCTTCCAGTTTTTATGGTACTACCACCACATCCTCCCTCCCTCTCAACTTCCAGTTCCCTATAGAACCTCTCAGCACAATTTGTCCTTAGAACAAAATGGGGAATTATGATTTTTTTCTGCAGAGTTGTCATGCAAGGAAAGATGCATCCCTTCCAGTCGAACAAAAACAAAAGAAGGGGAAAAGGAATGCCACGTTTAGGGCTGAGGAGCAGGATAATATTCCGTGTTCTGCGTGTACATCCTTTTGAGAGTGTTTCAGCGCTGACTATCTAAAATGCACAAGTGGAGTCAGACCAAGAGCAAATCCCTTTCTCAGGCAAAAGAAAGCACCGCCAGCGTGTTTGGAGGCAGCTGTGGAGCACAGCCCCCAGGCTGTGCGTGGGAGTGCTCACACGAGTGTGAGCGTGCACGGGGACCCTGCCAGGAGCTGTGTGCTTGCTGCACATGCATCTGTACAACACGGCGGGGTGAGCGGGCACACAGGGAACCACACGCGTACACGTCAGGAAAAAAACATAAAATAATCCTCTTTGAAGTGTATTAAGGTTCTTAAGCCATGAAAACAGGGGCTGGTCAGGGAAACGAACACTTTCACTGGGCTGCTGCAAGTCAGTATTAAATTCTGCAGCAATTTCGAACCTGGATGTCAATTTCACCTTCATGACTTTAAGGTCATTTCCCCAGTGAACCACGAATCATGCATATACATATATACAATTCTTAGTATGGTATTTCCTGGCTTTTTATGGTTTGCCTACAACCTTAATATCCTTCAAATGTATATTCTGTATATTTATTTTCCTTTTTTTTCCCTTTTGATTTAAGAGACAATAAAACCAACTGCTATGTAAAATCAGACCCATTAGCTTCAATGACGTGAATTTAGGATTCTCTGCATAATATAGAAATGTATATTTTTAAAATGTATATTATTTTTTAGATACACTGGAGCATATATTTTATATTAACTGTGGTCTGATGATTAAATACTTATATCAAAATATTTTGTAAATACATAACATTTACCTTTAGACTTCAGTGATTTTTAGAGCTTTTTCAGTGTATCATAAAAATATGTCCTCAGGCACATTAAAACCCTATTATATTTCTTTGAAATGTTGCCAATGCCCATGTACAGTAGCCGCTATTCAAAAAAGTCATGGCCATTAATACATTTCTCCTAAGATCCAAGCTCATTCGACCATTTTATGTACCACTAGCTTACCATATTCTTTTTTCTCTTAAAGTAAAATTATTCTGACATTATTGAGAATGAAAATAAAAAGAAATGAGAACCCAAACTTTCTTTAAATAGTCAAAAACTAATTTTATATCTTTTAAAAAATAATACTTAAAAAACACATTTTTTGCTGGGTTCCTTCTTGGTAAGGTTTAAGCCCAGAGCAATTTTGTCTAAACCCCTGAAAATAGAGGTTTGCAGTGGCAGTGCTGTCAGAACATCAGCTCTGAGCCATGGAATGTGCCACTGGAATAAAATCAGCATTTCAGACTTACTGATCTGGGGATGCATGAGCCCATACAAACCAGAGTTTTTCTAATTTAAGGTACTTACACAAAGTTCTATCCTTTTAGAACTGTAAAATTATCTACCTATAAAAACTAACTCTTGCTTAAACTCTAGATAATAAGGACAGGTGATTTTTTTTTAATATAAAAAATCTGCTAAAACACGTATATATTTACACACGGCGAGCAAGTTATTGTATAAATGTGGACAGTGTGTATATATTGGCATTTAGTAAAATGTTTCCCTGAACCTGATTGTATGCATTATCGGACAAGTATTGATGTAAACATCTGAACCTACGTCAGGTGTCTCTGTTACCCATTTACATTAGACCAGATCAAAACCAATCAGACAGACAGACAAACGAAAATGTGTTTTCCTGTTAGACGAGTCCACCTAACTCCTTAGTTTTATCTCCTGCACACAAGTCAATCAAGTCTGCTGCTGAGCAGTGTTCTCGTTCTACAGCAGGTAAAATACCTGTTAGGTGGGTTGTTTTCTGCTTGGCATTTTTTCCAACATCTTGTGGAGCAAACATCATTTCCAGAGCCAGCCAGGCACCCAGCTACTACTCCTCCCCGATAAAAGATAAGCATGTTGGAGAACCTCTCATGTCACTCCTTTTGTAACTCTGTTCCCTTGAAGAACTCATGACACTGCTTTGCAGGAGGAAGGATGGTCAGAATCCAAGTCCTGCTTCCAGAAAGGCATGTAAAAATGGACCTCCTCAGTGTTTAGTGTTGCAGAAAAAAGATACAAATGTAAAAAAAAAGTGCTCAAAAAGAAGTTGACTTTTTGTATTCAGCCATACAGTTGGGTAAGAACAGACTCAGAAGTGCAGGCCCACGGAGTTCAGCGAAGGAAGCTTTTTAGGTGGCTTTCTTTAGGTGATGCAAACCAAATCCATTATCTGCGGTCTCCTATGCAGACTCTTCCACGTGGACTTCGTCCTCTGTCTTTGTCTCCACCTCTTACCCAGCTACTTTTTGGCACTGTCCTGGTACGTGGCAGTTTTCACTGTTGTCCCTGCTACGCCCCTGTTACTGACCCGGCGTACCAGGACTTTGGAGACGGGGATTTTTGTTCTGTGCATCTCACTTTTGGCCAGGTGATGGTGTGCGACGTGATGGCTGTTACTGGCGTCTGCTCCGTGGCTGGCAGGATGCGAGGAAAGGTGTTTAATGCTGATGGGTATCTTGGAGTCCTTCGCTGTGCTCGAGGGCGTTTTCAGCGCGCTCACGGTCGTTATCGGAGACACGGGCTTGGAGCGTGGCACACTGGGCACTTCCTCGATTGAAGGCCCCGCCGGTGGGTTCTCATCTGGCTCAGCATAGAGGTCATAGAGAGCATCCCCACTGTAGCTATCCCTGGGAAGGGTTTCCTTCTGGATGCTTGTGCAACTATCTTCCTCGGGACCAGGGGTGGTGGAATCCCAGTAGCCCTCATCGCTGTTTGGGACACCCTCGTGCTGCTCCTTTTCCCTGCTCTTCTGCTCCTCTTTGTGGTTCAGGTGAATGGCAATCTGGTGGAGGCCACCACGTTTCACCACCACCCTGTTCTGGGCTCCCTCGGTACCTCGGGTTTCCTTCAACCCCTCGGGCTTCTTTGTCCCTCCTCCGCTTCCTCCTCCTTGTGTCTGAGTCTCGTCTGTCTGTGACAGCATATCCCAGAACTCCTGCACGCAGGTGTCATCCACCTGGTCGGGGCTGGCCATCTCCTCCCCTCCTCCCTGGTAGGCCACCATGGTGGGGTGCTTCTTGGTGGCGCCCAGCTTGCTGGGCCCGGGGGTGCTCTTCTCGCAGACGCCACTCCCGCCGCCCACATCCTCCTCATGGTCCGCAATAATATCTCCGCAGCCTGTAAGAGAGTCAAAGCTTTTCAGTGAAGTCACGTCAGCAAACATCAAACAAATACGATCAATCGATTGCTCTGAGGGTGGATCAACAGAGGAAGGGTCAGGGGCGGCTGCCGTCTCTTGACCGCTATCACAGTGAGGTTCAACAGGGGGGATAGTCGTTATTGGAATGTCACCTGTTATCGCCGCATCCCTCGCACTCCCAGCCTCTCCGGCGGCCGGCTCCGGTGGCTGGCGGCTGAGCTCCTCGGGTGGCCGCACGGCGGCGGGCGGCTCCTCCCGGGCCGGGGGGCTGCCGGCCCTGGGCTCCGCGCCGCCCGCTCCGGGCTCCTCGGCCGCGGCGGGCGCCTCGCCGCTGCGCTTCTCCCGCGGCGCCTCCGGCCCGGCGTCTCCCGCGCCGCTCGGGCTCTCGCACAAAGGTTTCGGGGTCTCCTCCTTGATGCACTCCAGGCTGGCGGTCAGGGACCCCGGCATAATAAGGCCGGACGGGATGTCCGAGGTTTCCCCCCTCTCCTCCTTGCCGTTTTTGTCCTTTTTGTGCCACCGCATGCTGCTGAAGATCCCCTTCAGCCCCTTCTTTTGTCTGCCGCCGGCCCGCGGCTCCGCGCCCTCCGCCTGCCTGCCGTTCTTCCTCAGCAGCGAGAAGAAGCTGTGCGATTTGGCCACGGCGCTGCCGCCGGGGCCGCCGGGGCTGCCGGCCGGCCGCTCCTGCGCCTCCCGGCTCTGCGGCTCTCCGCCGCCGCCGCCGCCGCTCGGTTCCTCCTTCTTGCCGCTCTCCAGCACGGCGTCGGCCAAGCCGTCGTGCGTCCGGCTCCGCACCATCCCCGGCTTGCCGGCGCCCTTCCCCTCCCCGCCTCTGCTCCGCACCCCGAATATGCTCGGCATGGTTCCCCCGGCCTTCCTCCTCCTGAAGAGCTTGAAGGCGGTTTTGTTAATCCTCCCCGACGGCTGCTCGGCAGCCGGGGGCTCGGCACAGTCGCAGTGCGAGTCCATTTCTGCCTCTGCGGCTGCTGCCGCGGCCGCCGCGGCTTCCCCTCCGCCGCGGAGCGCGGTGCGATCCCTCAGTGACAGCCCCGCCGCCGCCCGCCCGTCTCCATGGCAACCCGGCGGAGGGAGGGAAGGACGGGATAAGCCGCTTTCCCCGCCGCCGCGGGCCCGCGCCAGGCGCCCGCCGCCCGTTCCGAGCCGTTCCGAGCCGTTCCGAGCCGTTCCGAGCCGTTCCGAGCCGTTCCGAGCCGCCGCAGCGCCGCCCGCCCCGCCGCCCTTACATAACGCGGGCTGCCCGCCGCCCCGCGCAGCGCCGCGCTCCCGGGTGCGCCGGGAGGGGCCGCGCCCGGGCGGGCAGGGCCCGGCTTTTACCCGTGAGAGCCTTTTGCACCGCCGCCGTGTCCTGCGGGCTCTGCGCCGCGGGCGCTGCGTGACTGGAGCCGTGGGCTGGGGCTGCAGCGAAGCGCCCGCAGCGCCCACAGAAAGCCCGGGCCGGGGTCGCTGGGGGGTGGCGGCGATCCGCAAGTGCCCGTACACCACACGGCAGGGACAGGCGGGTGGGAAATGGGACACACAGACCGAACCCGGTACGTAAATACTGCCGGGGGCAGAGGAAAAGGATGCTAATTTCTCCCCCCTCCCCTTGCTTTCCCATCTCCCACCCCACCAGGACGACACGCACCGTCCCCGTGTCCCTCTTTCTCCGCAGTGCCGGGGCCACATGTGCCCGCTGCTACGACCAGAGGGGAGCAGTGGTACAAGCTGGGGCACAGCCCAGCCTTCTCCCCAGTCGCCTCCCCTGCCTTGGAGGGCGAGCACGGTGGCAGCCCGCACACAAACCTTGTCCCGGCCCCTGCATGCACTGCGCACAGTCATGGCACCCACACCATGTCCACGTCGAATTGCCACCCGGGATGATGGCCAGCTGTCCAGTCACATCGGGCGGCTGCTGTCACCGTGACCATGAAACTTCTAACTGGCTGCAAATCTATCCCAGGTGAGAATAGAATAGAATAGAGCAGAGCAGCTGGGAGGAACCTACAGCGATCATCCAGCACAACTGCCTGATATAAGGGCTTAAGGCACGTTATTAGAGGTATTTCCCAAATGCCTCTTAAACACTCACAGACTTGGAGCATCAACCACCTCTTTATAAAGCCTGAATATTTACCACCCTGTCAGTAAAGAAATGCTTCCTAACGTCCAGTCTGAACCTCCCCCGGTGGAGCTTTGAATCATTCCCATGCATCCAGTCTCCTGATACCAGGAAAAAAAGCCCAACACCTCCCTCTTCACTTCCCCTTCTCAGGATCCTATGGAGAGCAGAGAGGTCACATCCCAGTCTCATTTTCTCTAAACTAGACGACCCTGGCCAAAACAACCGGCCCTGGGCTCCAGACTTGCGGAACTCTCAGCCAGGTTCTCTCAGCCTGGGGCAGTGCTCTGCACCAGAGCTGCAGAGCAGACCTGCTTTCACCCAGAGCTGTGATAGTGCCTGTGCCCTGGTAGCCCGGCTGTGCCAGACAGCAGCAGCCTGGACTCCTCGAAACAGAAACACTTGTCTGGGTTTAAGCTCTAAATGCAAGTGAGTACCACTAAAGAGAAGTCGTGTGTGGGCCCACTGGCATAGAGCTCCCTTTGAAGTCAATAAAAGGCTTTGCCATTGACTTCACTGGCTGCAAGAATTAGTTGTGGGTTTGGGTGTTTTTTTAACATCATCAAGCTTTCCTTGCACTCTCCCATGAGAGTGAATTATCTGTTGTGAATAATTTATCCAGTGAATTTAGTCCTGTTCATATAAAAGTGCCATTTGCATTCAGAAGTAGAAGTGTTCAGTAAGAGCAATATCACGAGCACATCATTCAACTTACAGGTCTCTTCTGCCTTCTGGCAGAGACAGAGGAAAGGATAGATGAGGCAGAAACCAAGATATTGGCTGGAAGAAGTGTTACATTTCACAGAGTACAGTTTATAAACTTGCCCAGCAGCCAGAAGCCACAGAGACAGGAGACAGACCAAAACTTTGACCCAGAGGTGCAAGTTCCTCACCTTGACTGTGCCTCCATCAATTGCACCGTGTCATGAGTTTCCCCACTACTTGGTCATATTTCTTCCCTTTACACAGATGAAGGAAACTTGATGAAAGAGAGAATACCAAATGCTCTTGAGAAAATGCAAATACAAAGACCCAGGCATACTTTCAAAATTTGAAAGAACAAACCCTGATCATGTATCTTGGGAAAAAAAAAAAAAGAATAAAAATGCTAACAAGTAACATTTGGCCACCTGACTGCAATTCTCAGTTTTTGCACGTTCACCCTGGTTCTTTGCTACATTTCACCAATCCTTTATATTTCACCAGTTCTTCTTACAAGCATTGGGTCCAGTGGAAGGAGGCTCAGAGATACAAAAGACAGAGGAGAGGTGACTCAATCCTTCACAGCTGTATGGAACAGACAACTTATTGTGCCTTCTTTTTGTGTCAATATTTGGGGCTTTGACAGAAAGAGTGGACTTCCAGCGCGTTTTTCAGCAAGCTTAAAATCCAAGTGTTAATGGAGGAAAGTGACTTGAAGTCTACCTGAAATTACTACTTGGGAAATGTTTTGACAAATCAATTTCCTTTCTATACACTTTTGCACTTTAAAAAACATTATTTAAATAATCTTGAAGTGCCAAAAGGAAATGGTAAAGCACTGAATTTTGAAAGTGACAAACAAAATATTTCCATTTTTTCTTTTATTCATTTGTTTTAACCTGAAGACATCTACGGATTCATTGTGAACTTATGACATGCTTTTCAGTCCCCTGAGTTATGGCAGGGATTTCTTTATGGCTTCCCTTCATCTCGGTAGGTCTGAAATGGAAGCCTGTTTCTGACAGTGAAAAATGTCATAACTCTGCATGCTTGGCAAGGGGGAAGAACGACTGACAGACACCTTGCAAAGTGAAAACAAATGAGGAGCTCTAATTTAAAAGCACAGAGAGACTGGAAGCCAGCAGGGAGCTCCTGGTGACATGCAGAGGAGGGGCAGCTGAGCCGCTGTTGATGGGACAGCTGTTCCTACTGCATTTCCCCGACCTGCCTTAGCCTGAGGGGCAGCTGATGTGGTGGAAGAGCTCTATGCTGAGCTGCACGGCACGGCCACACCAGCAGGTTTTATTCTAGCTGAAGGGGGTTATCAAAAAGGGTCTGTTCTGCAAGGTGGATTTTTTTCATGTTTAGATTGAGCATGAATGAAGAAAACCAGACAAGAAACACTTCATTAAAAAATTATTCAACAAAGGATAATATAAAAAAATGTAGCATTTATAGGTATAAATTTTTACATAGCGATTAAGGACTTTGTCAGGAAGGCTATCCTCCCCTTGTTTCCTGGACATACCCTACAGCTATTTTGGGCTGCTTATTAAAGGTTACTGTCACAGGCTGCTGGTCCAGCTCTCCTCCTTGGCTATACCACTGACCTGTGCTGTGATCCTCAGGAAGCCAGGGCTTTGCTCATTTCCGACCACGGTGCCATCTCCAGTGACCCACGGGCGCCACCGTCCTGTGCCAGCCCCGATCCCCGCAGCTGGAGCCAGCGGGGCGGGTGCAGGAGCAGGACGGGCGGCAGTGACACGCCAGGCGCAGAGCCGCGCCCTGCCTTCTCCGCAGGCACCACAGCGGGCAGCGCTCTCAGTGCCCCAAGGACTGCAGCCTGTGGCACAGAACGAACGCTGAATAGCATCCCGGGTTTCATCATGTACAAATTAGTGATGGAGTGACCGGCAACAAACAATCTCGTACCTCATTTTGATAGAAGTCCCAGGTTTTGGTATTTCAAGGCTGCCTGATGTGTTGAATGGGAGCACTGGGCACACAGTAACAGGACAGGTGTTTGAACATCTCTGCAGGAGTTTTTAACTTCATGCTTCATTCCTGTGAAGCTTCAGTGACTCCAAAGAGTCAGGAGTAACCCTCCCAACATATGCAGGATATGCTCAGTTTTAAGCCAGAAAACTGTCTGGTTTTTGCTGAAGTTCTTTACCTTTTTTTTTTTTTGTGTTGTTGTTGTTAGCATTCTCTATGGTTGTATTTCACCCATCACATATACTATAGGCTCATAGAATTGTTCAGGTCAGAAAAGACCTTTAAGAAGACCATTGAGTACCACTGTTAGTTGTACATATCCATACATAATTCATGGGGCTCAAAGATACTACATCAATTTAAAACTTTTAGGCCTTCTTAATGATAAGCAGTGAATCTAAATCACAGAAGGTGAATTGCAAGACTTTGGCTGGCACAGTGCCTGCATCTAGGCACCAGCTGGTAATGGGAGAAAGTCAACAGGCTTTTAGGAAGCAATGGATAATTACCTTGCCAGGATCTAGAATTTAAGGATGAGTGCAGGGAGGCCCAAAGCAATAACGTGTCCATAGGGAAAACAGGCCCACTACCTGAAAAGTTACTCTGAGCACAGCAGTTTCTTTTTACATGAATAGGTCTGCTACTGCACATTTAGACTCTTCAGTGCATTACAGTACCAGGAAATGGGAGAGGTGCTGTTTGTTGGATTACTAAATCAATGGGCTCATTAAGAGAGACATAAGTAGTGTCAGATCCCTACTGATACCTTAAAATCTGCTTAGGGCACCACTGGGACTAGAAAAACAAAACAGTTAAAAGCAGCAAAAAAATTCAGAAAAAACATTTAAAGAATCCCTCTTATTTTCCTTGAGAGCCTTCTTGCTGTAACTCATATCAGTGGCAAGTGGCTGCTCATACAGGTAAAGGAGAAAAGTGTCTGGATTTCCTACCTTTGCCACTTGTTTGCATTTGTCTCTCAATGGATCATTATCCTCTAATACTGCATATTTCCTTCCTTCCTTCCTCTCCAGACCATCCAGCAGCTAACACCTCTTTGGGACCATTTGCTTTGTTACTTCTGCGTCAGTTTTCCCAGCCAGACCATTTTCCATATCCTTTCCTCAAACCAAACTTACCTCAGCTGCAGAGACATTAAGGCCAGAGGTGTGCATTTCAGCATGACCAGAGCCTGGCTGACTCTTGCTCACAGGCAACTTAAATTTGGGGAATAGTCGAGGAAAGTGTTCCTAAGGGAATCTTAAAAATGCAGTATATGGAAGGAAGACTAAAGAGTGGCATGTAGAAGATGAGGGATAAAGTAAGGAAAGTCTATCAGACTGTCATCTCCACACAGGCTCACCAGAAAATGCCTGAATAATACATGGAAAACTGTCACCAGCAAAATCTGGTATCAGTGCAATGTACAGATAGCAAAGTTCACTGTGACTAGGAGATGTGCATGTCCCTGTACAGTATATCTCCAATCTCCAGGGAGATAATAAACTGTCATTACTGTGTTTTATTGCCTGAAGAGCTGCAGTACTGGGAAGTGTTCACTGAGCTGAACAAGACCTGTTTCTCAAAATAGACACCTGGACTCTATTTTCAGAAAATTATGTCTAAACCCCACAAATTTATAGAATTTGAAAGTGCCCACTGCAAAGCTGCGTAATTTAAGTAAACCAGAACGTCCTCTAAATCTCCTAGAAACCACACCAAACAAGAGCCAAGGTATAGAATCTTGAACAGCTAACAACCATGCCCTTCCACAGCATAAATAGAAAGGTGGAAACAGCCACTAACTTTTCACACGTTTAAATACTGGCCCAGTCTAGCCAAAACGGAAAGAAGTTTCATTTCATGAGCTTAGCAGACTGTGTGTTAGACCTGAGCCCTCCTAGTGAGGACTTAATGAGAAGCAATACTTGTCCTCACTGGTAACATCCTTGCAGCAAAGGCCAACAACTTCTCTGCACCTGAAAGGAATCCTGTGGCCACTGTGAGGTTTGCCTTTATGACTGCCCCTCAGCCCCAGCATCCCTTCTGGGTGCAGCTTCAGAGAGAAAAAAATGTTCAGCAAGAAATGGATGTTCAGGTTGAACAAAACAATCATGAAATCAAGTAAACCATCTGAACTGAGAAAAGATGAGGATACAAAAGCTCATCCAATATTTTTGTAGAGTTTTTATTTCCGAAACAACATTTCTGTATAAATGGCTTATATTTTGCTGTTTCAAAGAGCAAAACAGGAAAATAATAGTAACCCTCCCAAAATGAAGCAAAACATGATCTAGACCCTGAAGAAAATTATTGAATGTTTTCCAGTTCAGTCAACAGACTGAAAAACATCAATTTTCTTCATACTGTCTCTGTGTTATCCAACTGTTCTTCCCAATGCAAAACAAAACGATTACAGCAAAATAAGGAAACAACTGAGAAACTGAAAGAGGGGAAATAGCCATCATTTGTCTTAAAGCTAAATACAAATTAAAAATGAAGGCAGTGCATGTAGTGCCCCAAGGGACAGATTTAGTCTAATTAATAATGTGTTAGTGCCATAGCCCTCTGCATTAAAAAACCCAAAACCTTTTAATCCTGCTGGAACAGTATAGCTTGAACCTCTAAGAATTAACCCTGTCCAATCCCAGATTTACTTGCACTGTAATTACTGGAAATGTTTAGAGTTTATTTTCTCCCATACACTGAACAGAAAAGAGGAAGGTTAAAAAAAATCCCATAATACAGGTTTTTTAGATGGACGTGCTGCCCATTTTCCTGTGGATGTTTTCAGTATCTGAGACATAACAAAATTTTTAATTTTATTTTTAATTCCGCTAGTTAAGTTTTTCTACTCAAAAATAAATGAAAATAAAATCTTAGCTGTGCAGACTCAGCAGACCTGACAGACAATAGTACCACAGGAGGGGTGGGTCTTCCCCACTATCTTTAATTAAAAGCCCAAACAGGAGTGTAAGCAGATTAGGGGGACTGTGGGGAATACTGGGTCAGAATATGTTTTTCAAACAGTTGAGATGCAATTGAGCATGATTTTCGGAGAACAGTTCTGCTGAGACACTTTTATTGAGGGATAAGCATTTAGAAGACTTTTATCACCTTGGGGATGCCTAAGGATTTTCCTTACCTTTGTACTATCTCTGACCTTTCCATTGACTTCAGCAGATATACTTCTGATTAGTGCCAGCAGGTATAAAAGAATTGGGACCTTAATTAAAGATTCAGCCTCCCTGAATAGGATAACCAGATAGATGTGATCCATTTTTTTTGTAAATAACAAATACTTACCCAATTTGCTAACAAGGCTTTTGTGAGATTCAACTGACACAGAAACATTTTTTTTAAAGTCCTTTCATTACAATTATTGATAGATTCACTATTAGTTTGATTTCAGGAGTGCTCAGTCTCACTTTCCTTCTCTCCCCTCACTTTACTTTTTATAAAGCAACCAGGACCTGGGCAGAACATGAGTCAGAGCAATTGGGTGCCAGCACAGTGGTAAAATGTGGAAATCTTTGGGCTCAGATGAAAAGACTCAGAGGCCAAATGTGAAAGAGGAAAAAAGACACCTGAGCACGTGTGAAATACACAGGCTGCAAGGGAATTACTGAAAAGCTTTGAGACCAAATCTGTGTCTTGGAACATGGTGGGCAAGGAGATAAAGAATTATGATTCTTATTATGACAGATTTTCAAAACTAATGACAAAATTCAGTCACGGGATTTTTTTAGGAGCCCCAAAACTGTAACTGCTCCTGTATGCAGATACACGCTGGGTGTTTTGTATTTGATACAGGGCTATAAGATGCCACACAAAAACCAGGCCGTGCCTTGTAGGAACCATTGGCTTCCATCTGTCTCAAACCAGAAGCTAGGTTTTGTCTCCCCATGCTTTAACCAGCTGCAGTGTAAACAGCTGCATGTCAGCTAGTTAGCTTAAATCCCCTTTCTTTAATGTGGCAAAAGGCAGGTATTCTTAGGGTGCAGTTTATTTGACATGTTTTACAGGCCAGCTTATGTGTGGATGGGGTAAATCTTATTCTAAAAGCTCTGAGCTCGAGTTAAATGCTCAGAGGAAAACACTTAAGCTTGCTCAAACCAGCCCAATTCTAAATGTTTTGATACCTGTGGTGTTTAAGTTATTTCCTCACTTTCCCAAAAATATCAACCAACATTTTTCAGTTTTCAGATTTTCTGTTTGGGAAAAACATTGTTACACAGAAATAAAACATTTTCCACCATCTCTAAAGCAAACATGTGCATTTCTCAATGTATATGCACACGGCAGTGCCTCCTCCTTGCACCGGAGGAGCTCCCACGATGGGCGTGACTTTGTGGAACCGGGACTCTGGTCAAGGTCACACCATGAGAAGGGCTCGGTGCAGCCTGCATTTTTGTTGTGTTAGTCCCTCAGAGCTGTGAGGGTTTCTAAAGAAATCTGACCCCTCCTGTTCTTTCTGGAAACTCCTCCTTGGTGCACACGGGTGAGCTCCTCAGCTGGAGGCCGTGGCGGGGACGCGGGTGGATCGCGGAGCAGCACGCGGATAATTCCGCACACAGCACTTCCACCCGTCCCGCTGCGGGGTCGGTCCCTGACGCGCTGCTCTCACCGAGGAGCGCTGTGTGCGACACGGGACACAAATAACACCAGAGGTTTTTTTCCACGGGGCTATTTTTGACAAGTGCTGTTGCTCTGACAGCAGATCGCTCGATCAATTCTGACTGAATGTCAGCTAAAGGACGGCTTTTCAGTTGTCTCTTTTTGCTTCTCTTTTTTCACCACTAAGAAAAACGAAGCAGTGGGTGTTGATTTATGACAGTTTTACTGAAATATCTAAGGAGTATGGTGCAGTTTAAGAATAGATTAGTACCAGGAGGAATAATCACTGGGGCTCCGACACTCCTACTCTTTTTTTTGCTTGGACAAAACAGGTTTCCAGAGAAGCACCGTTCGAACAAGGACCATGTAAGAAACAGGATTAGGCCCTCTGAGTTGGCTGGTAGGGTACCTGGTAGGCAGAGCAAGCATCCACCAGCCTCTTGGAATGTGAAAGTCTCTCCTCAGCGGTGTTTCCACACACAATAGCTGGATTCAGCATCTACCAAGGATGGTAACTGCAAAACTCCCACCAAACTCCACAGTCCTGGAGCAGGGCCAGGAGCAAGCAAACTGGAAACCAGTAGCACCAGTTTGCCCAGTGTCTCTGGCTGATTGGGAAAAGCCCATTTCTCTTGATTCCTGGCCAGAGCATATCATCTCCTGCTTCCAGCAAAAAAAAAGAGGGAAAATCATGCACCAATCCAGAAGGTGTTATATCTATCAAATGGGATAGTCAAGATCATCCACTCATTTTTGTGGAGTTTTTCCATGGAGATTCACAAAAATAGGCTGACAGGTGGTCACAGAGCCTTGCCTGAACTCACGGATTACCAGGACAGAAGGAAGCATCCTGTGGCTGTTAGATCTGCAGACTTAGACAAAACATACTGGAGAAAATGACCTGATTTTTTTCGAAAACACACGACTATGGCCTGTCTCTCTTTTGACTTTCTTGCTTCATAACATACGTGCACATGCAAAGATACATGCATATCTAAACACACAGAAGTCCCAGAGCCTTTTTTTCAGAGAGATTCCTCTCCTTTTCACACCAGTTTTAAACATGCCTAACAGTTTTCTCTTACTGAAAGTAACTCTCGGTATTAGGTTTTTTATCTGTAATTGTATCTATGAAATAGTAAAGGGGATAAACAGACAACAATCTGCATCCTTCTCTAACACTTATCTCAGATCAATTGATAATCCCTTGTCGGGCTGATTGCTGTCAAAACCAGGACAAGCAAAGGCATTTTTCATTCCCACCATTGCAGCTGTTGTCTTTTTCTGTTAGCCCAATTAAGCAAAGCAAAAAGGAATAACCCTGTATCAGAGCCAGTTTGCCTTAGGATATAAATTGTCGTCTTTTATTTGTTCATGGCCAATGCCGCAAGAATAACAAAGCAATGCCATAAAACTCAACCACTGTGCTGAAAACACAAAGGAGCCATTTTTTCCCCTCCAACTCTTGATGGCATCCAGCCATGCTGCCCCATGGCAGGCGCCGGCCCTCCCTCAGCCTGGCTGATGGCAGGGCTGTCACAGCCTCCCCGTGTCCCTGCTGCTGGGCACCAGGGCTCAGCCTCCATCAGCCTGAGCCCAGCACAGCTGGGCTTCCCCCCACCACTCCAGAGACAGGGCTAGTGCTGGGTGCCTCCATGAAAGCTGTTTCCCCTCCTCCACTGCTCCTCCACACTTGGCAGGAGAGAGCCCTACACCTTTCATCTTGGAAAGCAAGAGGGAGCCAGTAATTTTCTCTGGCACTGTTAGCCAAAGCCCTCCTGGAAAGTAGCTGACGCTATTATTGAAAAAGTGTAGCTGACTTATGGCAACAAATGCCAGAGAAGTGCATCACCCTTGTAGCTTGTTGTCTGGATGGCAGGACACCCTGTTGTGTGCTGGATTGTCACATGTAATCTATGCAAATGCAGTCATTAGCTTTAGCAGATGTTTTTTTATTTTGCTGTTTCAAAACTGAAAAAGAGATCAGCAGGCCTCTTTTTTTTCTTACCTAGATTTTGAGGAACAGAATAAATTGCAATGGCCCATTGCTAAAAAGAACGCACCCTTCCTGATACGTAACGCTCTGTACCTACTTCCACTCTATATAAAAACATTTTAGTTATGGCTTTTCACTTTCCTGATCTAATTTTCAACAAGAATCCTCATAACAGCTTTAGGAAAGTAGGTTTGTGTTTAGTGCCTGCCTGTGACACAGGGAAACAAACAGATAACTTAGCAAGGCATCAAAGCAGAGAATCAGCAGCAAATTTAAGTTCTCCATTCCTGGTCTTTGCTGCCAGGCAGTGCCCCTCATCACAGAATACACTTTTTGCTCTCCTTGGGCTTCTGCATGTCCATTAGGTGCCTATGACAGCCACCAGAGCAGGAGGCAAGGCAAGTAGACACAGCCACTGGGTCTGAGGGGCAAGATGGTTTAGTGGCATGAATGCAGGCTATTTTGTGTCACTACCAGACAGAACACTGTGCAGAGAGTGGATTTAACCTCAATGTCCCATCCTTGGGCTGTTGTTTGGCCAGGAGAGCGCCAGGGGCACAACCACAGTCTGACCATGAGAGCTTGCAGTGGGAATTGGGACCGGGGCAGGGACAGAGGCAAGACCGACATCAAAGAGGCAAGAAAGGGGGTGAAGCTGAACTAAGAGGATTTGCTGAGGGCTGTGCCAGGAAGCCCCTGGAGCAGCCATATGGCTGCAGGCAGCGCCGGGCACCGCCAGCCTCCATCACCCCCGTGTCCATACAAGCACTTCTCCTCAGCAGCAGGGCAGCGGCGTGCTGGGGTGCCCTGGGTCCCCGCCTGCCTGCCCCGCGCTCTGCAGCTGCTGGCCCGGGCTCACCAGGCTGTGGGGACAGCGCAGGGAGGGCTCGGCAGGGGTGGGTGAGCAAAGCTGGGAGTGGGGGGCTGGAGCAGCCCGGCAGAGCTCTGCACCCCACAGTCCTCCTCTGCAGCCCCCGGGCAGGAGCCCACCCGGGGCACAGAGGAGGGCATCAGGCTGTGCTGCAGTAATTAAGTGTGGATAGGGCCTGTATCTCCCGGATATTTAAATGTGAACCAGTTACACCGAGGTTTAATTAAAGCTGTGGTGAATCGGCTTAAATCTGTGCTCCTTCAGTTCTCCGGGAAGATTTTAGCTGCAGAGGTGGGATGCTGTCTCCCAGAGGGAGGAGGGCTTGAGCTGGTGAATTGTTAGAGGTGTGTGAAAGCTTAACTCTGCTGACCCAAATGCAGCTCTCAGAAAAGGCTCAACTCAGGCCCTTGGAGATCACTGGGTTCGTTTGCTCTGGGAATGGGGTCTCACAGCATTGGAGACACTCAGCCTTTCCTCTCTCAGCCCCAAAGACAAGGTACACTTTCTGTTTTCTCCAATATAAGTAGGTTTGTATACCCTAAAGAAAACCAACCTTACCAAAATACTCAGCTGCACCAATGAAAGGGAAAGGGTAAGACAAAGACTGAATAACATCAATTAGCTCCCTTACTAAACAATTGGAAAGCACTTAGTGATAGGAAGATACATAAAATAATAATAAAAATGAACAGATCACATTAGCACAGAGCCCTAATGTAAATTTGGTGTGACTCCAGCATCTGACTTGCCTTTTGCACTTCAAATATGGTGAAGCATTTAAAGGGAATGATGCTTTTTCTATTAATCATTTATAGTATCAATGATTTAAGAGGTTTTTTTTCATACACTGAGCTTTATGGATATTCAGTTATATTAAAGCACTGCAAACAATTTGCTCCTAGCTAAGGGGAAAGATTTTCAGAGAAGTTTCTCTTAACATCAAAAGTGAAAAGTCATTTCCACAAAGGAAATACATTAACCTGCTACCTGCTAGTATTTTCAAAAGGTCCTTGAAAATTCTAAGTAGCATCAGATGATAAATTATTATCTTGTAGCGCAGTGTTTGTGCATAGTTGGTTGTGTTACTCTTACACTTAATAAGAATTGAAAAGAACAAGAATGGCACACTCCTAAAATGGCAAGAAGCAATAATCAAACACTTTTATCCACCTTCATTTCACACTGGTGACATGTTTTTCTCTCTCTGTCTTAGAAAAAGAGAGCGCTACAACATGCCACTGCAAATCTCTGTCCAGTGTGTTGCTCCTTGCTGGGGGTTTCCAGCCATAACCCTTAGCTGGACAATCAGACTACTGGGCTAAATTACAAAGGCAGGGCTGCAAAGTGTAGTTATTTTTACACCACAGCTGTAACAATAGGATCAAGCAGAACCCCAGGGTCCTGGTTGGGTAAGGCAGTGCTAGCAGAGAAGTAAAAAGCTGCACTTGCCAGTAATTTACAGGGACACATTTCCAGGTGAGAAGTACAGATCTAGACATTGTATGAACCATAACCTGAGTGCCTACACTTGCATTTAAAGCATCTTAATGCACAGTTAAATTAAAGTACCAAAAATCAAAGCTGTAATACAAGCAGCTGACTTAGCTCAGAGCTCAGTCAGATCCTGAAAAACCTGAGCCAAAGACCAAGCAGAGCAGTGATGCTCCAAGTTTAGGTGTAAGGATGCTGGAGATGGCAGCTGGATGCCCTGGGGCCAGCCCTGGGGCCAGTAAGGAGTCGGTTCCCAAAATCCTGGTTCCTTGCTGCTCCCATTCCCTGGGTGGAGACACCTGAGGAACAGCAAGGAGATTACTCTTGCACAGAGACAGGGAAATATGGGGCTGGAGGTGTCACACAGAGCCTGAAGAGGATTTCCCTTTACCGTAGGTCTCATGAGGACTGCAGGAGAAGAGAAAGCTTCTAATTCTGACTCCTCAGACCTCTCCAAGGGGAGAGGAGCACCTCCTGGGGAAGCAGTCATGGGAAGAGGAGAACTGTGGACAGCATGGAGGGCAAGGCCAAGTGCATCCTTGCTAGTAAGGCACAATGTGCCCCAGTTACACACAATGCCTCCAGGAGCCTCCCAGGCCATGTTTGAAACACCTCTCACTCACCAGTTTTGGATTTTCACCCCACACTGACACTATCTGTCCGTAACAAGGATGAAGAATAGGTTTATCTCACACATTAAAAAAGATTGGATATTATTGAACTGTAGAAAGTACTGACCTTGTATGTATCACAACATTTTTTCTCTTATTGTGAGCAAAGACATCAGTATTAGAGATATGCAGGCTCCATACAGTACATAATAATTGTCAAAAAGGGTTTTTTTCTGTCCCTGTGCTCACTTAAGCAGTTTTCTGTAAAATACAACTGGGAATTTCATAAAGATACTAAAACTACCAGTTTAATTCCTTCTTGCTTTATCTGCATTTCTAAGTCTCAGAATGATTTTTAATTAGTAACCAGCATTATAGCATATGTGGATTACAGTCCTTCCTATCAAGACAAAAATATTTTTAGTAGGATTTATAAAAAAATTTACAAACCTTCACTTTCCCCCAGTCTCTGTTCAGCTGGACAAATTTGAGCTCATGTTTGTGAAACAGTTTTGGTTTTGAGCACATTTCCTGAGTTTTTGCACCAGGGAGCTGCAGACTTTTGAAGCTCCTTCTGTGGCTCCTCTGGAACACAAAGTGTATCATGGATCACTGTTATCAAAATAGAAATGGCTATGCAGGGCCAGGAGTTGGATTTGATGGACCTTGTGGGCCCCTTCCAATTCAGTTTATACTTTGTGATTGTGATTTTTTTCTTTTTCCATAAGTATGGAAATGACTTTGTTGAAACCTGGGGTGGACAGTAACCTCTCCTGACATCTTGTAAAGCAGAAGGAGCTGGTGCATGCTGGGGTTGGTCCATGTGAGTGGATACAGCCACACACTCCGAGAGCAGCTGGGCTAAGGGATGGAGAATTGTTTAAAAGCAGCGAGAAATGAGTAGAGAAAAATTTTAAGGCCATGCCCTACAGAACACAGCATGCAGGCCTTGTCTTCTGTCTCTAACATATAACACAGACAAGTTCAGCTGGGAAATACCCTGGGCTGCTGCAGCACAAGCTGACACAGAGGCTAACACATGTGGAAGCAATGGCCAGGAGCAGATCCAATCCCAGCACTGGCATTTCTGGGATGGTATCAAAGTATCAGCTGCACTGAAAAGCAATCTGCTGAAAAGCAGAGCTGGAGACACGGCTGGAGTGCAGACAGTACTGGCTGACAGAGCAGCCAGCAGCCCAACACCTTGTTTTGAGGGCAGGAACAGCTATAGTGCTGAAACAGAAAGCCCCAAACCTGGCTACTCTGGAGCTGCAGCACCAGAACTGACCCAGCTGGGGCAGACAAGGAGTGAACAACCCCAGATGGTCACACAGGAACCTCCTGGCTGCAGGTACTGCCCGTCCTCTGCTGCTTTGCAGAGAAGGCACCTGTTGCATGGCTGGAGGAGAGGACCTTTCAGGCTACTTTGTCCTGTGGGAAGTGACTGAGACCCTTGCTTTGTGCCCATTTCCATATATGACTGAAAACCAAGGAAATTAAATATCCCTGAACCTGCAGGCAGTGTTGCATAGAGATAAGAGGAAGGAAAAAACCTGCATGCCTTTCTCTTTTGTCCTTTCCAGGCAAGGGCAAACAAATCTGGCCAAGATAGTAGCTTTATAACTGAATTAAACTTGAGAAATCTACCTACTTTTGCATGAGCTGAGACTATTTGAGCTCTCTAACACCCAAAGGGTTGCTGGGTTTGCCTGCCATGAGCCAAATTCCAGCTGGCTGGCATCCTTTCTGTGATGTCTGACCACAAAGGCACCACTACTGGTGTGAGCGAGTTCAACTCACCCATCACTGACCTTCTGGCCCTTCCACATCTTCATCCCGTAGTGTCTTCTCACTGTTAAAGGGCAACACCCTCAAGAGAAGAATATGGCAATGTGGGAAGTGGCTGAGCTTCATAAGAAGTCCCAGGCAAAACCTCTTAATCTGAATCCTGTTTCTGATCACTTATTTCCAGCCATTTCTCAGCTGCTTCCTTTACACATCCCTTGAGGGAAACATACCATGTGGAGTCAGAGTTATCCTTGATACCCTTCACAGGTTGAATGTTTCACAGGTGATTTGTTCTCTTCTTTTCTTCCCATGCATGCAGATGAGAGACATTGTGTTCAGCAGTACTTTCAAAGGGACGCTTCATATTCCTGTCCTCAAAAGCAGCACACACATTCAGTTCTTTATTGCTCTATTTCTTTACTGCTTTGAGGCAGTAAAGGAAAAACAGGAAAGGACAAGGCTTTTTGAGGACCACCTCCAGGAGCAGAGGATAAAATACAGTGTCCAAAATGGGCTATTTATAAAAAAGAAACAAGAGCAAGGAAAAACAGGACTAAAAAACGAAGGGCAGGGGAGAACAAGTTGGTATGCAACAGAAGTCTGACCAGACTTCTTGCTGGGCCTGATGAAAGGCACACAAACCAGAGAGACTGGAAAGCCAAATGAGATGCCAAAATGTCCACTCTGCAGTGCTGTATCCCGAGACATGCCCCGGTGCCTGGGGCTGCTCAGAGGAGAGGAGCCAGGACGTCTGCAGCTGAAGCCAGCACACACACCCAGGGAAAACCCACCAGCAGCACCATGTCCACACTGCAAAGAACCCAAACCAGTACTCTCTGGCACTGAAAAGGGCAGCAAGGCCTCTCTGAAAAGAAATAGCTCACACTGTGATGCACACGATTCGCCGATTTGTGTACCTCCCTTGCTTAAGGGGACCACTGATTCCATGGACGTGTGTGATTCAAGTGACTCTGGAATTCAGAGAGAGAAACTGATGTGTCTGTGACAGGCAATTTCATTAAAAAAAAACCAAAACCCAGAATTGCCAGCTTTTCTCAGTGGCAAAGACTTGGAGAGACTACAAGGGATTCACAAGGGTTCAGTCAAAAATGAGCCCTCAAATCCAAGAGCTGCCAGCTGACAAGAGCAGCCTGGAATTATTTGTCTCAATTAGTAACATTTGTGATTTCGCTTCCTCCAGGATGGGGGGGGGGTTTGTTTTGTTGGGGGTTTTTGTTTGGTTGGTTGGTTGGGTTTTTTTTGTTTGTTTTGGGGTTTTTTCACCAGTTTCATGGGAGAATACAGGCACATCATTTTAGTAATTAGGTTTCTGTTTCTCCAGCTATTCAATGGATTAGTAATATGGTGAAATTAAGTTTTAATGTTAATTTAGATTCCTTAAATTTATGATGATGTGCAAGTGGAAAAAAATTAGCATGAGACCTCCTAGTATCCACAAAACTGACTGCAATTGTGCTTGTAGGTCATTAGTCTTTCTTCCATATAAAATTTGTCAATTAGTGTATCACAACCTTTTTTCTTGCTGTTACTATCTACGTGAGAGCTGTAAGAGGCTGTGGCAGTTTCTTGCTTTCCAAGTACAGAAATTCAGTCTGTGCCAGCAGAATTTTGATGTTTCTGTTAGTTGGTGAAAAGCTGTGCCTATTTGCCCTTAATTTCGTGTTTAATTAGGTCTACAATATTCCATAATTAATCTCTTAAACAAGATCCGAAATGGAGATTAGCTCTTGTTAGAATTCTCAGCTTAGTCATCTCTTTTTGCTACATGAAAAAGCCAATGCATTTATCTCAGACAATATGTTAACTCTTCGTGCTGTTGCCCTAGTCCAAATATTCCAACTCTTCCAATCAATATGTACAAAAAGAAAAACCCAGCCAAGCATTCTGAGATGGGTTGGATTTTCCCTCTAGCCAGGCTGCCACCTATAAAATTTCTTTCACCAGCAGTTCACTCCCACTGATGCAAAAGTAAAAACAGCCTGCATGACTGCTCTGCCGCAAAGTTTCCCTCTTTCCACCCCAGCTCCCAGCCTGAATGTGCTTTGTCTGGGCTGCTGCTTTGATGTTGCATCAGGCAGTTTTGGAACAATAACTTGAAGACAGCATTAAAGGCAGCCAAGGGTAAAACATCCAGCCACTACTGTGCAATTTTGCAAGATAATATGCTGTGGCTTTGCAGGAAACCTGGAGATGGGCACAGAAGTCCCCAAATTTGAGATCAGGGGTTGACTGGCTGCCTCTCACAAGGAGTTCCACAAAAGCCAGGCCAGAGCAAAGCTCCCTCCTCCCAGTTTGAACTGGTCACTACTCTGAGTACAAACAGGATGGACACAGCCCTGCCAGAGCTGTTGCTTGGTTTTGAACAATGGAGGATTGAGAGGGGGGAAAAATAAGTTGTTTGTGTGTGTGTGTGCATCTGTCAATAAGGGAGCTTAAGTTGGGGATGAGAGACGAGTGCTGGAGAGGTACTTAGAGAGATTAAGTGCAGCAGATTTATAGGTGAAATCTGGTTAGTGTTGATGCAAAAGGTTGTGGGGGAGATTTTCAAAAGCACATGTGGGAGGAGACTGCTTGCATACTATTGATTTTCTATTTTGGTGCCTAGCTCTCATCACTGTATGACAGTCTTGTGAAGCACTGGAGCTTCTGGAAACACTGGAAGAGGTCTGTGAAGAAAGCAGGTGATGAGTCAACACTGACACCATCAGCCACTGCAGAAAGGGAGGGAGGAGAGCACGTGAGAGAGGCCCCCTCCCCATATTGCAAAGCGAAAGCAGTGCAATGGTCCCTGTTCCTCATGTTTTCCAAGTAACTGGTGCCACAGGCAGAGGTCAGAGAGCAGGAGCACAGCACACAGCACACATTCATGAGCTGTGGGCATGATTCCAGCTTTGTGAGCAGGAGTCATCGCTGCACAGAGGGGACTGCAGCCCATGAGTCCACTCTCCCTGTAATGAACCTATCCTCGTGGGGAGACAGTCCCTTCTGGATTGTCCAGACCCGAGTGATGGCATCCGAGCACCAGAGACAAGACTGCAGCCTGTGCCCACGCACGGGGAGCAGGGAGAGGAGGATGTGAAAACAGGAATGGGTTCAGCCAAGAAGCTCTGAACCAGGGGCACTACAGCTCTTCCCTCGCTGTCAGGAAACAACAGCTGCTGCTCCACCACGTGCACTTTGTTTTTCCTCTGAAGGCAGAAAATAAAGTAGGTCACTATTTTATTTTCCAGAAGCCCAGATTAAGGATATTAGGAAATGGCACAGTATAACATAAGCTGCTGATGAAAACACCAGAGACTCAAGCTGCATGTGTTTATACATGACATGAACGAGAAACTCAGTTGTTGACATGAAAAATAGAAATCATGTGTAGATACTACACAGAGAAGAGAGGTAAGGTGCATTAATTAGAGGCTATGAAGGCAAAAATGTAAGGTTTCTGGCTCTTGAAAAAAACAGGAGACAAAGTAGAAAAAATATTAGCTGTCACATAAATTGAAGAGTGCTAGTCAAATACTTGTTTATTTTCCTTAGAAGGCTCAGTATTTGTAGGTGTGCTGTGTTTTACAGCCTCTCCAAACCACTGTGGTAACCAACAGTGTTTAAGATGATTAAACTGATGCTGGGAGCAGCAGGACATCAGCTGTAGGGCCACAGCTATAAATCCATAGCCATTAGGCACGACAAGCATTGCCACATGTGAAGAATTTGGGTGTTTTTCCATTAAATCTTACACCCTGAGATGATAATTGTTGGCACTCCCGATTCAGGCATGTTCCATCCAGCAAGGAACAGGGAACATGATATGTAAGACAAGTCCAATTACAAACAAGTGGCAAAGACTAGGAAAGTGAGAGAATCAAAAAGCATTTTTTGGTTTTTAATTAGGAAAAATAATGAAGACATTCAGTGAAGAACTACAGGAGATCATCTGCAGAAATTACACAATGCAACAAGAATTTGTACACAATTCTCATGAGTTACACATTTCAGTGCAGTTTGAAACGCGAAGTTGCCTTAGACCCCTCTCTTGTGACTCTGCCCACACAGATGTGTCCTTACACAAGCAAGGAGGCAATTGTTCTTGTTAAAAGTAGTGAAGGTTTTAAGAAACCTCCCCTCCAGCCCAGCATGTCACTACTGGGACCTCTCCTGAGGCTCCAAGCATGTCACAGAGGAACTGAAGTGCAAGTGATCAAAAGGCAGCAAGACTGCAACACTCACTTCTGTCTGTGATAAAGCAAGAATTCTAAGGTTAGACATTATTATAATGTATATTGCCTTGGAAATAGACAAATCTGAAAGGAAGGGAGAGCAGAGACCTGGAAGATCTATCCATAAGCCATTATATGAGATTAGCTCTGTTGTTCAGAGCATGGTGTTAATAATGCCAGAGTTGTGGGTTTGATCCCTGTACGGGCCATGAACTTTGGAGCTGGTCTTGATGATCCTTGTGGGTCCCTCCCAACTCAGAGTCTGTGGGTTCTTCACATTTTTTTAAAAATAATAATTAATTAATTTCTAAATCTCCTTTTTTTCACTATATGAGGAAGGACTCCTGAAAAAAGCTAGCAGTGAAGTCTCAGACTGCACCCCTGTGTACGTTTCTGCCTAAACCTTTCCAGTACAGATAAAGGTTTATTTGCCATATAAAGCCAAACCAGGGCTTTCCCAGTGTCCAGGACTCAGCCCAGCTCCCCAAAGCTGAGAGCCCCCTTGGCCTTTCCCACAAACAGACAGGGAGTCCCAGGCCATGGCAGCAGTGGCAGGTTGGGGATGCCCCTGCAGGAAAGGCAAAGAAGGAATTACTGAGGCCGTCAGTCAAGACAGGCACCAGCCCAAGCCACAGCCTGGACTTGGACTTTGTGCTGCCCTCTAGGTCACAGCAGAAGATCCTGGAGCTGGTCTAGCCCCTGGGGATCCACCAGTGCCACACTTATCCTACAGAGGGAAAGAAAAGTTGTTTCAGATACGATTCATACTTGCTGGTCAGGCAAGAGAAACTCAGAGTCAGAGGTCTAGAACAGGATACATGAATGGCTACCTAGAAACATCTTTCTCTCCATTCTCTACAAGGGAGTCCAGAGGAGTTCCAAATGCTGTCACCTAACACCTAGACATAAGCACCCAGACTCTGCAGCCTTGTCCCAGCTCCTGTGTGCCACCAGGAGGGACAAATAAAGCCATGCTGACGGGAGAGGGAAGGACTCAGCCCACCAGGAGGAGCTGGCAGCTCCCATGAGCAGGGCATCAGAATTCAGAGGTTTGGACCTGCTTCACCAAAGGCAAAGAAATCTGGATCCTTGATGTTATTTATCTGATTTTGAACAGCTTTATGGAAAGATTTTGTTATTCACATCATCATTAACTGTTGCTTAATTCTGTACTTCCAATTTTCTCAAGATGTAACAATATCAATTCTTCTCTTTACAGGGGAAAGCTAATGCATTCAAACAAGTCACTCCAGACTTTCATTCTGCATGTTTTTCTTAAGTTGTTCTTATTCTTCCTCAGTTTTGCCTCACAAGCTAATGGAAAAGAAAGATTTACTGTCTTCATTTTCACTGGTACTTATCTTTAGCACTTTTTTCTTGCCCAATAGATCTGTTGCAACTGGTGATAAGGGGAATTGCTACTGTTTGACTTTTGCAGAACTTTCTTTTTCTTCTTTACCAGCTTTTATGACATTATGTAAATACCAGCCATCTTAGATTAAGAACAGCATTTTACAATAACATATTCAGACTGTGCCAACACTGGGGACCTTCCTATGGCAGCTTTATGCTCTTGTTCCAGTAATTGAGATATAATATTGCCATTCTGCAATTTGATAGAAGTTTTAAGCATTTTGGGAGGAATTAATCATAGATTAATTGTAGATATTTTCCAGATAACACTATTAGAAAATAGAATTATCTGTAGATCCAGCCCCAGGGCCCTCAGTGAAATTGGTCCATATAAATAAGATAAGGCAAAATCTTTGACCTGAATAGATTGCAATCTAAGCAAACCAAAGGGAGAACTGATGAAAAGAGGATATTATCATAGTTTTCCACGGATGAACGGGAGTAAAACTGAGATTAAATTTCTTATCTGAGGTCAGAGATAGCCTGAAGCAGATCCTGCCATTCAATTCACATCTCTTAGAGTTCCACATTTAACTATGAAGCCATCTTCCTACTCTCCTATAAAAGATAATTTTAAAAGCTGGAGAATTAAATCTTGGTTTATTACTGTCTGGAAATTATTACAATGTCTCTAAGAGAAATAAAATATCTTTCTTTGCATCATGTACCTGTTAGTAATTAGGTGTTTTTCAAGAGAGAAAAAGGTAAAAATCAAAGTTTTTTGCTTGCTCCACTTAAAGAATCTGGAATATGGAAATATTTACAAAGTATCTAAGATGCTTTGGTGAAAGCAAGTTGCATAATTCACATCATGTGTTTTCTTAGACTTGCCACATTGAAAGGAAATATTGTAGCAATTGCTACATTATTTCCCACTTACCTTGAAGTGAATCTTCTTCAGAGAGACCAAAACTAAGAGGTAACAAATCAGTATCTTCACTGTAGAGCACAGTTGCTGACCACCACACGGATGGGTGTGGTGATCAGCACACCCATCCGTGTGCTGCACACAAAAACACATCTTGTGTTTCAAACTCTGCATTTTCAGAGAGAAGAGAGAGTAGAATTTCCTCCATGTCCAAGGGAATGAAAGCCTCACCATTACACAACACCTGTAACACATCACTCTATTCAGACCCAGCTCTTCCACTTCAATATGTTCAACTACTGGCATCACTTCTCATCCTTCAGACCTTGGCACACCCATGGTACACATCCAGAACATGCCTTGGAAAGAAGGAGGATCCAACACAGTGAGCCCTCCGGGAAGTACATGAGAAGGGGGAGAGCAATGTTCCTTGGAGACATCCCACTTAATTCACACAAAGTACATCTCCTTTCAGCATTGCAAAGCTCTGCAGAAACCTCCTTTTCAGTTCTAGGCTGGTTTTCCCAGCACCCTACTTTCAGCCCAGACCACTCCAGACCTTGCCCCCCTCAGAGCTGACTCATCCATTTAAAAGTCTCCTGTGGCCCTTTAGGCTCAAATCTTCCTGCCTGGGACAGGGACTCTGGTTCAAAGCCTTCTCCTTATTCGAGCTGATCTCACAGCAAGCTCTGAGCCCCAAGGAGTCCCAGAGCACGTGGCCAGGAAGATGAAGACCAAGGTTACAGTGATCTTAGATGAGTACACACAGAGTTGCACTCTCTCTTATGCCCCTTTCCTTTCCTTTCCTTTCCTTTCCTTCTCTTTAATTCATGTATCTTGATTTGTTTTCTGGAGGCCACCCTTGCTTCCCTGGGGGCTAGAAAGCCCTCTGGTGCTCCATCTGGCAAGATTTAGTCATCCCAGAGAGGCCCTAGGAGAGACCAAAGATGAGAGGAGGGATGCTCTGTCAGGGTTTCTGCTGCACTGCAACTCTGCTCAGCCCAGCATGGAGCCAGGACAGCAATGAGTGAGAGTTGTCTGCCTGAACCCACCCAGGTTTGTCAGAAAACAAACTAGAGCCTCTCCTTTCATGTGCAGCTCTTAACCACTACATCAATAGCTGAAATGCAGCAGAGCAGTGGGAGGATTTGGGACCTGACCTTCTTTGCCTCTTTCACCAAGCACCAGCATCCCTTGCTGGCAGTCTCCTAAACAGCTCCCTGCTCTTATAAATCCTATTCTTCAGTGTCTCTTGCCAGCCAAGCAAACCCATCTCTGGGCTGCAGCCCAAGCTTCACTACCAGTGGGATGAGACTTCAGGCTCTGGTGTCTATAAATAGCACCCTGAGTCCCTCAACTCCCCACAAACAGCACAAGATGCCTTGCAGTGCTCCCCAGCGCTGCTCTGGAGGCCACTGCCAGGAAGTGCTCCATCCAACAACCACTGCAGAGTTCAGCCTCCAGGCCCTTTGCTCCTCCATCAGCCCATACTTTCTCAGGCATGTTTCTGAGCTACTCCAAATCCCAGCCCTTTAACCAGTAAAAGCAGCAGGGGTGTGACTCGAGGCACCTCGCTTGGCACGGCTGAGGAGATCACCGGGGGCTCCCTGCAGTGGAATGACAGGAGCAGGCATTTGCACCATGTGGTTCTGTGACCCATTTCAGCCGT
Organism: Prinia subflava; assembly: GCF_021018805.1. Taxonomy (NCBI): domain Eukaryota; kingdom Metazoa; phylum Chordata; class Aves; order Passeriformes; family Cisticolidae; genus Prinia; species Prinia subflava. The sequence goes on from NC_086249.1 coordinate 36,770,844, forward strand.
GCACCGTCCCCAGGGCAGCTGTGCTCCAGAGGCAGCTGTTGCTCTGTGCAGGAAGCCAAGGGTGACCAGCTCAGAGGTCACATCTGCACAGAACTGGGCACACAAAGCTGGGGATGAATCCCACGGGGTGCCACGGGGATCTGGGTACGTGCCAGCAGCTTGTGATTCCTCCTTCAGGTCTGCTGGGAAGAGTGCCCAAGGATTTTGATAATTTACACGGATACTGGCTGAAGTGGGCAGAGTAATTTCATCTCTCCATTGCTTGTGCATGATTTACAGCTTTGACATGTATTTCTGCATTGCTCCTGTTTTATTAAATTAGTGCTGGGATCTCTTGAGGCAACTTTTAAATAATTTGCACAGCTTACCTAACATCACTTCCTTGCTCAGGGTCTCATATGAAATTCGCTTGCATCCAACCCAACTCTTCCAACCAGCTAAATGTATCATTCTGGAACAACTGAGAATTCCAGGACTGATGAATTGTTCAGCAACCTCATCATTATTCTGCAGGTTTTCATTCCTATTTGTAGACTCAGAGGACTTGATAAAAGTAGTAATTAGTAAACATCTCCCCTAGGAAGTTATAGAGATGTCTTTCCCTGCCATATTTGTGGCTTTCAGTTTTAAATAAAATCTGGTTTTCAAAAATCAAACTTTTCCAACTAAATAAGTCCAATAAAACATAACCAACTACATATCAATGCCTACAAAAATGGCAGAAAGAAAGAGGGCAGTTGCTATTATCTTTATAGTACGGAGAGGGAAATAATAATGCTTAAAAGAGCAATAAATCAAATTATAGCTGAAAATGATAATGTCACAGCAACATAAGTGCATTACGTGGGTAGCCCTGGGCTCTTTCCATGGCTCTAGCTCAGCCTAGATGACACATAACTCATCGGACAAGGCTGGCAGTGGCTGCGTGGCTCCAGCCACACTCTCACTGCAATGGCAGGAAAAACAAGGAACTAAGCAGCACGGAGAGCTGCCTCTCAAACCCACACTGACAGCAGCTAACATTTCAATTCTCAAGTCACCATCAAGACTGGTTCCAGGTATTTTGTGTTCTAATAACTAGGTATAGTTGGCTTTGATAGACTTTCTGAAGAAGCTGTTTCTCTCTCTGGCTCCCCTGCCCTGGTTCTGTTTAACTTCATGTCCAGAGAGTCAAGGTCCCTAAAGCAGAGCAAACAGCTGGATGAGGATATCAGGAATGCATTTCTGTGCTGAGCCCTTCACCCTCCATGAGGGTTTAAAAATGAAACGAGACTTTGCTAAGCTTGTCAATATAAACTGGAGTAAAAAGGCTTGACAGCTCCCTCTCCTAACCATCAGTGTATTTGAAGACTAACACTCCAGAATGGGCAATTAAAGCATTGTGGAATGCACATCACCATTATTTGATGGACATTAATAAAATATTCCACAAAGTAAAAATATTTGGAAAAGAGAGTCTGTGAATACATCATTTCCTTCACCCAAAACAAGTCACTCCTCCTTCCTCTGACTAGGAACATCTTCAAGACAATGGATCACTTAGAAACACTCCTTGCATGCAGGAAAACATCCTATTCCTAACAAAGTTAGGAAAATTTTGAGGAAATATTATGGTTAGCAAATGTCAAGGCCACAGTGCTCAGGATACTGTCTTCAGAGAAATTTTACTTACCCACTTCAGAGAGTGAATCCATTACAAAGAAAAGTATGAAAAAATTACACCAAATGCTCAATATTATTTTCAGAATTAAGCCAAAAGATATCTTCATTGTTTTGTTTTTTTCCTTTCTTAAAACTATATGGATTAAAAAGATGTTATACACAAAATCTCATCAGTTTTAAATTGCTACATTTAACTGACAAACCAATTAAACAGACACAGTTTCATCCTGGATATTTTTTTCCTCCTAAAAAACATACCGTAATTTTTGGCCAAATACAAATAAAATACAAGTGAAAAACTCACTTTAGCCCAAGATCTACCAGAGAGCTGAGGGCAGCTTTTCCTTGATTTAGAAGCAGTAGACACTCACTCAGAGGTGTATTTGTAGTTCTGTTCAATGGACCAAATGCCAGAAAATCAAGTTCTCTTGACCTGGTAAGACCTGAGACTCCTTAGTCCCTACCAATTCTCACCACCTTGCCAGGGAAAGAGCACACCCTCAGCACACACACTGCCTGCGTAGCCAACACTACAGGCATCCCCATTATCTCTTACACTAATAAGCCTCCGAAGCCACTGACTGAGCATGAGCAGCACAATTTCAGAATGCCTTTTAATTGCAGGAAATCAGAGCAGCACTCTCTAATCCTCCAAATGAAAGAGCACCACGCTCCTCAGATCCTCAAGTGCTGCTCAGAAGTGCTGTTCTTGCAGCCCTTGCCTAATGGTCCTTTTCAGAATGGGGTCAGGCCATTAGGAAATCTGCAGAGGTGCAGATACCAACACCAAATTACTGTGCTGTGCTGCAGCCCACACCCACTGCAGTGCATTGTTGCTAGAAATCCCCAGTGGAGGTTTTCCACCTTGCTGATTTGGATAGCTGCTACCAAGAGGAGCAGCTCAGTAGTAAACCACTGTCCCTTGGCTGACCTCTGCAGCTACATGTGAACAGCTCTCCCCAGCCTCACTTGCCTTGGAGTCTCACTGACTATAGACAGAGAAAGGAAAAGAAAGAGAATAGCTGAAATCACCACAAACTGAATAGCCGTAGGAGCACTTAACCACAACAGAGCACGGAGGACTCAATGCTAATCTGCAGATAAGAGAGCAGTCTCTGCCAAGTTTTACTCTTTAAATAAACTTCTGGCAGGACTTTAGGATAGCAAAGCAGAATTTTACATATGGATTCTCTTCCTAAAATAGAACAAGCCAAATAGAGACCCAGGAATTTGAACTTTTAGAGCTATATATAACTCAGCTTGAGGGTAATAGAAATAGCTCAATTGCTCTGTACATGATAATATTTCAAATATCAATAATTTAACGTACTTCTTTTTGCTAACCCTAATCCTTTCCCTACTGCCCCACCCCAGCTGACCAGCCTTTCTCCTGCAACAGTCCAAGTAGAAATTCATCCTCTGATAACCACGTGACCCACTCTTGGTATGCAATCTCCTCCACATGATCTCTGCTTGGGAAGCAGCTCTCCTTTCCTTTTCTTGGCTGGTATCAGGAAATTGCCAGATATCAGTTATCTCTCTTCTCCCAGGCTGTCCTTTGGCAGCGTAGATGGACCTGTGTGTTATGGGATATACGCAGCAGCAAGGGAATAACTGAGGATTAGTGCAGTTCAGCCTTAAATGTTTTTACAGCTACCAAAATCTCAGTTCTCTCCTCTGCACCGCATTTCCCAAAATTCATAGTGATGCTTACATTCAGCTGTGCTTCATGTTTATATTTTCCTGCCGCAAAATGCATTCACCATGCGAAGTCAGCTCACCATAATGTTAAAAAGAACCATTAGATTAGTATTTACAGAGCTGTCTTGATAAAGCACCAGGCACTAAAAGTTCTTACGCATCTCTTTTGAGACTACTGCCCATGCACCTCTATCATTCTGGATGCATTCACACTGGAATCTGACTTATGAGGTAGTACAAAACAAACCCCTCCTTAAATGCAGAGTTAACATAGGCATAAACATTAATCCTTTTTCATCCTCTAACCATTCCTTTCAGTATATGTCATAATAGCTGTAGGTAAGTCTCCCCTGATGTTTTCTATACTCACAATGAGCATTTAATAGCCATTCAGATAAATGATATAATAGCAATTAGAACCATTTTTCCTGCTAGAGTGCTGTCCTTATCACATTCAAGGAAAAAAGTAATCAAAGTTATTATTCTATCTTGGCAGACACACTTTAATCTCTTGAATATATTGTGGACTAATGGGACACGTCACCAGATAAAGCAGGAAGCCACTGTACGTGCAAAGCCCAGCAACCAAGCAAAAACCATTTGGTTTATCGAGAATCATTTCCTCCGCCAGTATACTACTGAGAACAAGTTTACTAAAAGCTTAAAGTGGGATTAGAAGATAAAGAGGGATCCAATCACTGACAGCATTTTCCCCTCTAAAGCATTCTCACGTGAATCTTAGAGCACTAAGCTGCAGCAGTGTTGTGCTTTCATAGAGGGACTCAGCTTGAGCAGTGTCAGAGCCAAGGAACACATCTGAACAACATCCATGCTGCTGAATATTCAGACAACAGCCCTGTCCTCCGCCAAGGAGGACAGGGCTGTTGTCTTTCTTTCTCTTGCAAGAAAGCAACCATCTTAAGTGTGTTACCCAGGGCAGCTTCGGGGATGGAAAAACAAACACAAAGCAGACAGCATTTTTAGGATCACTCAACCTTTTGTCAAATTCTGGAATTAACTCAGCTAACACTGAAGCCCTCAAGCCACATCAGTCCTTCCTCCTCCCACAGCCCGGTGTGGCCACCACAGGGACATATCCACGTCTGTTCAGCCTTTATATAGTTTTTATGTGCCACTTGCTTCACTTCAACCATTCTGCACAGTAGGCAGCCATCTCTCATGTGTTGTCAGTCCTCAGTCCGAACGTGCACTCTGCAAGTAATGCATGAACTCTGGCAGCTTGCAGTTACAGACAAGTCAGGCAATGCATGAGCCCTGGACTAAGTGAAATAAATCAGCCAGCCTCCTGGCTATCCTCAGAGCAAGTTAAGCTTAGCTTTTCCCTCCACTTGTACATGCCCATCCAGAACCAGCGCTTCCACCACAGCCAGCAGCATTGGCGCACAGGAGACGTGGATGAACACGCTCATGCCCTTCGCGTCCTGTGCCACTGGACACAGAACCAGCTGACACATGTTATCCTTGGGGATACTGCTCTGACTTATGCAGGACTTACTTACCCTTACTTACTGACTTACTTACCCTAATGGTACGAGCCAGATTCTCCCACAGTGTATTTCGACCAGCCAGCCTGCCTTACCTGACAGAAAGCCATTGAATAGAACAGGTGGAGGGAGGAGAGCCCTCTAAGTTGCATCTACCTACAGCAGGAGGGTCCCCTTCTGTAATAAAGATCACATTGGCTAGAAAATGCACACTCCAATGCTCTGGTGCATGAGTTGCCACCTGTACTATGCACAAAACCCATGTTCTTAGCACAGATCATGATGAAGCTGGATGTGGCTTAAGTAAATATGAGTTGTAGGAAGAAGCCTGAGCACTCTGTAGGAAATACTAGTTAAGGAGAGCTTTAGGAATCATTTTTGTCATGGTACTATCTTACTAAATGAGGAATACAGCTGCATGGACCCTAAGACTCAGAATTAAAAATTAAAGAAAACTGTTCTTAATAGTTAATGGGAAAGTCACTAAGAAGAGAAAATCACTCCAATTTCCTAACCACATTTATTGTAGCTGTTGAAAACAGTTATCTGGATAACCAAGTATGCAGTAATGGTAACAATAAGTAAATACAGTACTCTCCTGACAGCTAAATCCAAAATTAATCTCAGAACAGTGCCTGTAATTAACAGGCCAGCAGTCAAGAGTCTGCCTACACAAAGCTGAGCCAGTCTCCCATATCTAAAAGCTACAGAAGCATTCAAGAGTCTAATAAATAGGTCAACTCATTTACGTACTCTGTATCAGGTATGATTCATCCATAAAATGAAAATTTTAATGTTCACACACAGTTACTATAAACGCTTATATATATTATTATAAATATTTAATGTCTAGTTCGATTGGCAATATTAAGATCACTTTATTTTAAGCTTTATGGATTTTGAAAACACATACAAAGAAAATACTTGTTACAAAATTCCATTTGCTAAAATTTCTTCAGGAATATACATCAAGCATGATCCCAGCGCACAGATAAATGACTTTTACAGAAAGCATTACATAGAGCAATAAATGTTAGTGAAACAGCCAGTCTTTCCAGATATTTTACAATGAAAAATTCTCTTTCCCTTTGTCACATCTAATATTTGACTAAGTTTTTAATTTCTTTCTTTTAAATAGTCATGTCTGAGTTTAAAATGTATAACCAAACCAACTGTGGAAGTCAACAGGCACTCAGAAGCCCCAAAAGGGAGAGTAAGCACTATTTTTCAAGTTCACTAGTTCAGGGGTAAAAATCCCTGAGAGACAGAAAAATGCTGACCCCATTTTCTTCGATGGAAAGATGCTTGTCAAGAGATATTGTCAACAGACAGTTGTAAAGATAAACTGTAAGGCTGAAGAGCAATAGTAAGACAGAGGAAGGAAAGCAATCTGTAATGCTAGGTAATGAGGAGTGCTTGGTGGAGCAGCATCATGGGATTGCACCAAGGCTGCCTGCTTGCAAGAAAAGCACTCAGCAGAAATATATGCAGAGATACAAAGCACAAGATATATATGTGCTTGTCATTAACAAGGAAAACAGTATGTGCAAAAACCATAATCCCACTTAGTTATAAACAGTATGCAACTGACCTCAAGAGTTAAATACAAACAAGAGTAAACAAGATATTGTGCTCCAATTTCAACGTCACCATCAGGACATTTATTACATGAAGCCAGCAGATTAGGAAACACAGATCCATGTATATTTTCTGCTCCTCAATGCCAGCACAGAACTGCTTTGCAGTAAGTGTTTAACAGACCAGGTCACTTAATTATCTGGGACCTGGAAACTGATCTCAGTTTGCCTCTGACCTTCCACCTCAAGTCCCTTAGCTGCTGCTGGACATCCAAACAGCTTTACTGCTTCTACTTTATGAGTCATACCCCTGCAGTGTCCTGTTCCTTGCTACATGCTGTGACACAGGTCCCTGACTACATCCCTGTCCTTAAGCCTATTGTGCGTACAGAAGCTGCACCACTGAACGACGATGCCGTGCTGATTTTCAGTGTTATTTAACATGGAGGCAGGTCAAGCCAGCTAGATCAAGCATGAGTTCACTCACACTGTTCACTAAGGCTGATGTGAGCCTTCAGAGCAGTGGAAGAAAGCCACAATGCTCTCAGGTTATTGAAACATCCAGAGCATTAAGAAGCAAGCCCGTTACATCTGTCGGACATCAAGCACCACAATAAGCAACACTAGCAGGAAAGTGTGGCGTAAACAGTGAAAGCCAAGTCCAAGCAGACTTCAATCTAAAGATCTAATCCTAAAGGTTAATATAGGCTTCACAACCAATACACTTAGCCTGTGATCAGCCACAGGTTTAAAACTATTAGCAAATAAACAGGAGTTCTAAGAGCAACCTTTAGTTTCTGACCTAAAGATCTATAAATATCACTGGGGGGATGATCTAGTTTGAAATCAGATTATCTTTAAACTAACTAGAAAGCAATCATGCTTACGAGAGGCCCTTATGCCTGTCACATTTACTCCAGAACAGGGCAGCACACTAAAGAACAGATGTTGACAGCATGTGCCCTGTGCTATTTTAGCATTGAGTTTCCTTATATTATTTATATCACTTCCTTAAGAGGACAGTAGTTAAACCAAGCTATCCCAGCCCCACTTCAGCCCAACCGTTCAGCCAGTTTTGTGCTCAGTTTACCAGAATGGGAGGAGCAAACTCTCAGAGATTTGCTGATGTGTTACTTTATCAAAAGTCCTGGGGAAAACAGCAAGAGGAAGAACACACCACCTGTCCCAACAAAGCATTCTCCACTGTGCTTACCCTGAGGAGGAGACACATTAAACTGTGACAGTTTGATTTGTGCTAGCTTTCCCTCTGCAAAACCATTCTATTAGGGCATTTGTTCCACACAGGGATGTGTGGTTTTATGGAAGGACTGCTGTTCCAGTTCTGTAAAAGGACTCTCCAGACTTCAGGCTTCTGCCCTAGATTTAGGTCACTGTAATTGGACATGTGTAGAAAATGCACAGGCTCAGTTCAGTGTTGCCTAATTAATTTCTTAGACTGTTGATTTGGCAGACGCCCTACAAAACAGAACAGTTGGATACTTAAAATTGTACGGAAGAATACCTTATGACACTAGCAAGCCTCCAAAAAACAAGCCCAACTCTTTCGGTACTAATGAAATAAATATTTTAAACTGCCTGGAGTACTAAAGTGAAATCAGTTTTCTCAGGTGAGACTATCGGCCTGGTTCACTGAAAGAAAAAAGATCAAGCACAGCACAGAATGTAGAAACCCAAAAACTTCACCTAAGGAAACCTCCTTACGATGAAGCACAGAACTGACAAAGTCTAGCAACCTATGGAGCAGAATCAAATGTACCAACTTTCTGTCTGGAACATTATATTCCCAAGCAACTGGTGAGCATACCAACCACAAATTAATGTCACAGCCTGAAAGAGAGAGTTCTGCGCATTATTTTGATCTGTATGAGGTGCCCTGCAGTATGAACTGCTCTTGGAGTATCATATTCATGATGAAGAAAAGTTCAGAATTTAAATTCTGAAACTAGAATTTAAATTCTTTCTGATTCTAGGCTTCTGTTGCAATTTTTTAGTCAACTTGCCTGATTTTTAAAAAATCCTTCTTGAAGGACATAGAACAGCCCCACTGTGCTGAGTCCTGGCTATCCTGCCAAGCTTTCTGTTGGAGCTCACTTGACTACCGTCTATTCACTTCACCACAGGTCCCCCGTGCTTTAGGTAGTTTTGGCTTAGGCCTAAACAGCAAATGAGAAGAGACAGATGCCTCTCTGCAGGAACTTTCCTCACTGGTGACCCTGGGGCTTGAGTTGGCAGAGCCACCTGAACCTTACAAGGTGGTTGCTCAACAAAACAGCCTTATAAATTCACATATATTCACATATTAACTGGAGTAAAATATTTACTTCAGATTAGGAAGTACTGTATTTTTTGATGGAGAAACAAGCTCAGTGCCTGAGCAGACAGTTTTATGGCACTTTAAAGGTGACCTAACATGCCTACCTTGATTTGATGTAAAAATACATTTCAGCTCCTTTCCCTAAGAAGTGAACTCTGCCAATAAAAAGGACTTGAAGACTGAAATAAACTCACTGTAACAGTACTGAAAGGGAACAGATCTTCTCTGCAAAAGCCTTGTACACAGGGGCCCTCAGATGGCTGTTCAAGTAAAAACAACATACAACGATATTTGCAAAAAAGCTTAATATAATCTTTTGAGTCTATAAACTCTAAACAATAAATAGGAAAAGTGTACATGGCACACCAGAGCAGCTAAATATTGAAACAAATACAAATTGGTAACACTTACCTATATTGTCAGAAGTAAGTTTGTTTCACTACTGTGATATAATACAAGCTTAATATACAAGATATTTTTACAAAGGAAAACCACAGAACCAAGTTAATACGGAGGTGAGGGAGAAGGGGAGACAATAAATAACAAGGCACAAAAACCTCTCTTGCTGCAACCCTGTAAGGCATCACTTGTGCAAACATGAAACTATCAAAACCTGTAGTTGGAGACATTATAAATGTGCTTAAGTAACTAGATAATGTATTTTAAATATGACACTATGCTTATATCTTTGAAAATAAAAATGCTTATGTTTCAAAAATCAAATTAGTGAAATTTGATTTTTGGGTGGGTGAATTAATAGCAAAATAACAAAAGTCCCAGACAGCTCCACAAATGCACCTTGATCTTGGCCTATACTGGCCTTGCTAAGAGTCCTGGATCCAATATGGTGCAGAGGGAAATGCTGCCAAATTATGTCAAATTGTGCACACCAGTAATTGTGACAAAACACACTTCAGGGATTAGGATGAGAGAGAAATTATTTTCATCTGAAACCAAAAATTATTTAAATTAAGACATAAAAGGTCAGTAGCACTAATCTAATGTCATTAGGGATCTTAATACCCAAAGTTATAATTCATGTTTCTATTTAAGAACTGGCACCAACATTTTTTTCCTTATTCTCTTACCCACTCAGAAAATCTATCATGAGACAAACTTCAAAAAAACCTTCTCCCTTACCAGAAGATTACATAGTTAAGCACACAAACTCTAAGTTTACCCTTTCTTCTTACATTCCATGATTTCTACTGCATCCTGCTAGGAGTTTTTGTCCTGTCTCCAAATACATAAAAATCGCCAGATACTAAAATTACTTCAAATATGCACAGGTTGGACAAGTTTTTACAAGATGAGAAGGCTTTTCACGAATAACCAAAGTTTTCTTCTAATGAAACATTCAGGATGCACTTAGTTTCTCATGAGCTTCAGACACATGACTCTTTTCAGCTTGGGAACAACTACATTTCCAAAAGTTTTGCTTGCATTCTTACACCTTGAACAACTGCACAGCACACAGTAAACAATCTGAATGAACCTAATTATTCAGTTATTGGCAAGTTTTGTTTCCTGATGTGACATGCCTTATTTTACACTTAAATACCTTGCCACAAATCAAAACATCTAAGGTCAGATAACCTGCAGCTTTAATGATGCTCAATCTACTGAGCTGCCAGAGAGGAAAATCAGGTCAGTCTATTAGATCTTAAACAACAGAGCAAATGGAAGGAAAAACAGTCTCAAGTGATAAGTTAACATTCATATAGCTATTTGCTGAAAGGCTGTGCCAGCTTAGGCATGCTTCATTCTTTATATTCAGTCCTGTTTTAAGGATATAAAAATTTGAGCAAATACAATGTAAACAGAGCCAGGTAGACTGCAGTAGTAAAGGACAAAATCATTGATCTGACAGGTTTAAGGCCAACTATTTATGATTTGAAATACATCATACTTTTCCATGGCACTTAATACACTGTAAGTTAGTGCTGGGTGACATGATGCTAAGCACGGGAATACGCATTCATATGAGATATATACACGTAGCCTCAGTTCCTAAAATAGAAAGTTCAAGTTTTCTTGGCCAAATAAAATCAATCTGTGAAAGACCACCTGTGGTTTCCTACACTGAATAAAGTAATATTACTATTTAAAACAATTTAGTGCAAACTGATCTAGGTCCAAAGACATAACATTCCTTGATTTTCAGTCACTACTTATCAAATGCCCCTATTTCTTTCAAAAAGACGACTACACCTTTTTCCCCCCCTTAAAAGAACAGCAAACACTTGACAACTAGCATGCTGTTCTAGTCTACATTAACAAAACTTGCTGATATACAAATCGTGTTTTGGTCATGCAGCACAGACCCATCCTGAAAATGACCCATCTCTCCCTTTAATCGGTCCAGAAGAACACAGTGCCAGATGTCAATCAGCAGGTCATCCTGGCCACTCCGTTATCCAGGCTGACCACGGCCGGCTCAGCTTTGGAGAACTCGGACACCAGCTCGCTGTAGCGATTGTCCGCTGTGTTGCTGCCCTCTATGGTTCGCACGGCGTCATTCGCTGCCTTCGGCGGCTGCTCCTTCTGGAAGCACGGGGGGGATTTCAGCGCCACAGGGGCAGGAGGAGCCGTCCGCTCCTGTTCCTTCTCCAGGACCACATCCGACTGCCCGTTTCTCTGCTTTATTTTCTGAAATACAAAGAGCAGTTACTAACAGCGGCCATGACTCTTTACTGACGATATTGTGCTTTTAAAGGAAATGTATCCCCTTCTTTTGGTGGCCAACTCAGTGTCTGCAGAACTCTGTTGCATACCCTAGCTTAGATACATAAATAGTACTGTTAAACCTTACGCCATTCCTTATGACATTCTTCCCCACAGTTTAGACCACAATCTGCAAGCACTGTTTGCTTAAAATTTGCAGAATGGCAGAAGACAAAGAATGCCTATCAATATCCCTAGAGAAGGAGAAGTTCTTCCAGGCTTGCCCCTTGTTTGGTTGCTCTCAAGATGGAAATACTTTCTGGAGAACAATCAGAGGAAGACAGGCCTTGGTACTGTTGCAAGCAGGGATCTTGCAGTCTCTTAAAGACCGTGAGTCTCCTATGACAAAGCAGCTTGATATCTAAAGCCCTTCTATCCTTCCTAAAAACCTTGTAAAAGACTTTTCCTTTAGATCTAATAAATGCCAATACCGTTTGTTCAAATGCATGAATAGTCTAAAAAACATCAACTAAAAAACAGGAAAGGAGAAGAGGATGTATCCTGCCGGCATGAGCAAGAGAATAGGAAAGATTAGGATTAATGAATTCTTCAGTTACATGGTTTGCTTGGGTTGTTTGCTGTTTCATTTTTGTTTTTAATTCAAACTCACCCAGTAACTGGGAGATTGCACTAGTTAACTGAAGAGATTTGTTTGTTGATGTGTTTGCATTTTATTAAAACTGAGACTAAAACCAGAAGACTGGTGTCTCTTGGCATGAACCTTTTATGGATGGAAACAGCAGTAGCAAAGTCTGCATCAGGATTTCCAACAACTACATCTCATCATCACTCAAGTGAGAAATGTAGGCTCAGGTGAAGTTATGATCTTGGAATGAGGTTCTAGAAAATTCAAAGCTGAGACTTTCCTTTCTCTCTTGCTTATTCTTTACATTCCTTTTTTTCTTCACCTTGCTGCTTCATTGTATAAATATTTTTGAATATAAAATTAAGATTTGAAACAGTATTAGATTGAGTGGCCTGCATTCATTACTTTACAGTAGAATCAATCTAATAAAATCTTTCCTCCTAGAAAAGCTGTACTTCCCCCTCTCCCCCTCAATGTAATATACAGGAGTTGTTACCACTTCTGTCCGCACACAAGTATTAAAACTGATAAGCAGAAGACTTCTGCATTCCTTGAAAGACATTATTCTGAAGCTTCAGCACCCTGACTAACAGAAGTATCAATCAGCCTTTCCTGGCTGTTTACTGCAGCACCTAGAAGTCAATTATAGACATCTGATCTCTGGATTAAGCCCTGTCTTCACAAAAACATTACAACATACATGACCCATAATTATGATGGCTTACAACAGCATGCACCTGCATATGAAGTTAAATGAAGGACAATACTTACTGCTTCCATTTTAGTAGCTATAACAGAAATAAAACACTTTCAGTTCCTTAGTTTAGCAACACAGCTGTAGCTACATGGATACCTTGTTATCCAAGATAGTTTAATGTAGGTTAAGCTCCTGTGAAACTTACCTTCAGTAAGGCTTTGATAGTAGCACTTTTACATAATAGAGCTCATTAATAAAGCAGAAAAAATAGTGCCTTAGAGCACTCATCACAGAAGTAAGCAGTGAAAGTCCAAGTCATCATTACACAGAGTAAGTGCTAGGCCACACAGCAGTGACATTCATGTGACAGCCAGCAGCATTGTAACAACTAAAATCTGAAGCAAAGGTCACAAGTACAAGCACACATTTTGTACTACTTACAGCTTCCAGTTCTTTAATGTCTTCCTCCAGCTGTTTATTTTGTTCACTCGTGTTCATGATAAGGTTGAACATAGACTGCCTGGGATGCATACTTCGATCAAACTGATGGTACATATTTCTCCAAAACCTGCACAAAACAGACAGTTTTAACTATGCCAGATAATGACAGAGCTGAAGAAAAGATACTGTATCTCATTTAAACTTACTTAAAATTGAATGCTACTGTATTAGGCTCCAAAACAGTTAGTTCTGGAGAAAAATCCGGATTATACAGAGGATTCTGATATTTCTTCTGTTCAGCCAAAAGGAACGGCCACAAGGAATAGGTCTTCTCTTTGAGTCTTAAAGCAAAAAGAGATAGAGGTCAATGCACTGCCTGAAAGCAAACAAGCAGAAGATACTGCTTATGGTGGGCAAGTTTTGCCTCCTTGAAATAAATACTTTTAAAATACAATGTGAGAGGAACTGATAAAAACTTCACAGAAATTTTCCAGCCAAAAACATTGAAGATATCCTACTAATACTTCTAAATGAGTAGTCTTGAGCAGGCAAGAATTTTAGGGTTACCTAAAAAGAGATTGGGAGAGAAAACAACATGATTCTTCCAAACTTAAGCTTATCTACTTTTAGATGGGAAAAAAACCCAGATGAGCAGGAAAACCTTAACCTTCCCTATGAAAAAGATGTGATTTTCTACTAGAATTAGAAAGACTGTCTTCAGCATGCAAAAGCACAAGAAGCACTACTGCTCCCTGATGCAGTTCAACACAGGTTTCAGTGCTACCAATCCTTCCTCTATTCAGAGCCTAAACTGAAGATGATACATGGAAGTGCTGAGTCTGCCAGAATAAACAAAAGACACATTACAATGAGCCAGCTTACTTTAGCTCTTCTCGTTCTTTTTGACAGTTTCCAAGGAAGTTACCAAATTGGCATGAATGGACGTGTTCATGGATTTGAAGGAGGAAAGCTTCATTGTACTCAAAGGCTTGTGGAAACTGCTCAGTCAGATTCCACACGCTTTCTAAAAACTGGGTGAACACTGGCGAGATCTCTTTCGGATCACCATCCAACTGACAGCATCTGGAAAAGATTCCACAAACAGACTGAAACTGGCTTAAGTTAGAAGAAATCAAGAAAGTCTTAGCTGCAATTGTTTTTAAATGACAGCACCTTAATTTGACACCAGCTTTGATTTGGAAATTGAGCAGCTAACTTCAAGAACTGGGGCAATTTTTGAATAGAAATAAGTCTATATTTAACCTGTTTTTCTGACTTATAAGTAATCACACATCCATATTAAGTACAAAATAGCAACATAAGACAGTTAAGTTCCTCTGTGTCTAATACTCTAACAGTCAACATGTGGAGTATACCAGCTAAAAGCAAACTAATAAGCACTAAATAGCAGCAAGGCTATTGTCATAGCTGATGATAGGCAGTTCAAGGGAAAAAACAGAACTCTTAAGATAGAGGACTTCTAAAGGTAAGTGTGACTTCATCATCAAAGTAAACATAAATGCAAATTTATCTTTAAAAATACCAAAACTATGTGTTTCATATTGCCTAAATAGCTGGGATGTAGCTTTAGACTGGTTTTGCACTGTCTATACAAACCTTGCTGCAGTCATCAACTTCTGCAAGCAAGGCACTGCTAGCACTAAAAATTTCCATCTGCAGTATAAATCAATTATCCAATAGGTATTTGAATAAACTACAATACACTGTAGGCAGCAAGAGAAGTGCCTTGTCTACTGCAAACAGCTTACTCATTGCTGAACTGGTGCAGTGTGGCTACAAATGCAACATCTACAAGCTGTCTTATGGTCAAGAATATTTAGCTCAGTTTGCTGTTTACACGTTACTGTATCATAGGAGTGAACTACCTGTCAGAGAACTTGTGCCCAAAGGAGATCCAGTCTTTCTCTATCAAGACCTAGAGGGTAAAAAAACCAAAACCTTATGTAAAATATTACTCAATCCTACACCTACAGTATTAACCCCACAGGGTATTGATATATTATACTTTAAATCTGAGTCCAATAAGTTACAGTAGTGTCAGAGTCCATGTTTCCATGGATCCTCCACAGAGAGTGAGAAGTACAGAGATTGAACTAAAACCTTTAGAAAAATTAGAATATATAAAAGCTTTAGATATATAAAGTAGAAAATGAACCCTTAGCTTTAAGCTTTACATGCCCTAAGTCCTAGTTCAGTGTAGAAGGACACAGCTTTAGGCTTAGTGATAGAGTACAGACATAACAAAAATAGAGTAGGGTACTGTTTATAATTTTTAGTATGAGTTTTATGTACAACAGGGTAGAACCTTATGCTAGTAAGATAGAGTTTTACGTTAATAGATATGCTATGTGCGTAGGTTTTGACGCTGATCTTCGTAGTTTTACGAACTTTAGAATTGTACCTAGATTGGTTAGTGTGTAGATAAAAAATATGAATATGCATTTTGCAATTTGGGATAAAAAGCCTCTGTGTCAGTCAGTCAGGGGGAGGAATTGGTCGAGTGATCAATCCGATCAATCGATCCAACCTCCACCTCCTGCAGCCTGAGGAAGGAGCCTTGCCAGGGAGCCGAATGGGATTCTAAAGGTATCATCTAAAGGTAGCCTGGCATCTGGGCCCTGGGGTCCCGTCCCTTCCTCCTGTGAGGGTGCAGGACCCCAGGGACCCCTCCTTGCCCCTGTGATCCTGCTTTCAGGAACTCTGCCGAGTTCGGGACCCCCATTGCCACTGTGATCCCCGCGGCCGGGACCCCTGTCTGGGATCTGTGATCTTGTGTTCCCTTTCTGTTATTGTGACCCCACGGTTGGAAAATCCTGCTTGGGATCAGATGGGAGGCTGATTTACCTAGAGGCTGTAATGTCAGATATGTGCTTTGCTTATAGTCTTACTAGTTCTGCTTGTTAGGAATTCTATGCTTTGTTTGCTGTTTCATTAGAGTTGTGTGTGTTAAGATTTCTATGCTTTGGTTATTGTCTCATTTAGACTTTGTTTGCCTAGGTTTGTAATTGATTGTATTGTGAAGCCGCTCTTAGAACTCTCGCACCTTCAGATACATGCTTTGTAAATAAACCACTCTATTTAGTATCTCTATTTAGATATTAAAATGCTGTAAGACCTTTTAGAGACTGTATACCCGTACCCGACCTAGGCAAGTAGAAACAGCTGTTTATCACTTTGTAGCTTCTTGATTTTCTTGGAAACTTTTCATGAGATTCTCAAAGTACATTTGTAAAAAACTATTAAAAACATTAAGCAACTTACTAATCAGGTAATTGATAATTTTAAGAAAAATGTTGCATAACTAGTAGATTATCAACTTTCTATGGCAAAGAATAAGAAAAATGTTAGTACTGCATGCCTGCTATCATAGTTTACATAAAACCACATCATATATTCTTTCTAACATTTATAGCAGTAAGTTTGCTCATATCAACACTATCATGTTTTATCACTTAA
Source organism: Prinia subflava (assembly GCF_021018805.1). NCBI lineage: Eukaryota > Metazoa > Chordata > Aves > Passeriformes > Cisticolidae > Prinia > Prinia subflava. Next base: position 36,787,549 of record NC_086249.1, read on the forward strand.
GTCACACTATCAAGCATCAAAAAGAACACAGGACCTTCACAGAAATTCAATGGAAAGCAAGGATTAATCAGAACCCAAAAAGATTAAAATTACTTCCCTAAAGATTACTGCACACATTCTCACTATTCACAACAAATTAATCCTCTTCTAATTCTTTCTCAACTTCACTTTCAGTGCTTGTAATATTTGTGGCAGTTAATTCTAAACAATACACTAAACTAGTTTTAGGTACTATCCTTGAGGAGTTCCCATAACACCTTGCACTGCAGAACACTGTTGATTTTCCTAGTCCAAAATTTGGAATAATCGTTTTGAAATTCTTCTCTCTATATAAAAAGATGAAGAAATTTAGATTGCTTAGACATCTCTAGATCTCTATGACTGTGGAAACTGTCACTTTTAGATTTTAAAAATGTGGCTTTGGAGACAGACAAAAATGTTGTTTTACAGCAGCACAGAGCTGTTGTAATTTAGTACATGTGCTACCTCACATAAGCACTTTGGAATCCTTCTATGCCATAGAAGGGTGACTAAAGCACTCTGCTATTTGTGTTTCAGGTTTTTTTATTTTAAATATTTTTGTGACGTAGTAAAGTATTTCTATATGAAGTATTTATCAATATACTGCAAATCTCATTTTACACTTTTGACTACCAAAAAAAAAAAATCAGTATGTTTGATCCCTTTCACATTCAAACATTTTACACCTGTTCTTTACCAAGGAATAACTCAACATTGCAATGGTCTGCTTACCATGAATCCTTTGATTGTTCTGTAATAGGAATCTAGCAAGAGAGCTCCAAGGGAACAAACTTGGGAAGTCCTATCCCAGCCATCTGAACAGTGCACCAATACACTTGCACTCTCAACTGCTATTGCCTGCAAAACACAGTTGTTTCTTAATCAATGTTCTTTTCTAGACAGAAGTCAAAAACTAGTAAATAAATAAAAAAACCCAAATTTATTTCCAACTCATAGCATAGGCCATCTTATTTAACAAAGCAAGAAAAATGTTTACTATGAGGAAAAGATTTATAGTATCAGAAAGTAGGAACTTGTCTCCATGGAAGTATAGAAAACTCTTTGAAAAGAAATTCCACTACCACCTTTGCATAAACTAAACTCTACAGGGGTTCCCAGTTCTCTCTCTGTCCCTTATAGAACTAAATTTGCAAGAAAACCTACTAATAATTAGATTACACATTACTGAGTACAGATTAAAAAAAAACAACTATGTCAATATATCATTAAAGGTATCACTTGTTCATCATTATGCTACATAATAGTAAAGGCCTAGGAAATGCTTATTAGCTTCAGCTGAGAAATCAGCTCCTGTTGGCTCAGACATTTTTGAGGTCATCTTTAGGACAGTCACTCACTTTTAACTGAGATAACTCCTTGTTATTTCACTTAGCAAAAACAAAGATCCAGGTTTTTTCTTTACCCACTACCATCAGATCAAGCCCTTGGCTTCGTAAGTACTTGGCAAAGGCAGTTGTTCCTCTGAATTATTCACAGAATCCTATTTCCTTGCCAAATGAAGTCAGCATAGCCACCTTGGCTGCTCTACAATTACTGTCCCAGTCCTATTTTTCGGAGTACACTAAACAATAGTTTGTTCCATCCACCACCAAACTGGTTACACTTTTCAAAAATACCTAGAGAACCAGGAAGCACAAGAATCCCTTTGTCTCCCAAAAAGATGGCCAAACAGCACCCAAAAAATCCCAGAACATTGGGTGGAATGTTTAATATCTCCAGTCATAAAGCAACACATAATACTTTTACCAGCGTATTAGATGTACTGGTATATATACTAAACACTTATCTCCAAAAAGATCAATTTTGTAATATGTCAACACATTACATAACATTAAGCATATTTTTTTTTTAGTAGGAAGTCAACTTCCCATCAAATAAAGCAGCAGCATGCAAGTCACCTTGGCTAGGAAGACAGCAGCATCCAACACAGCTTTGATGTGACGCAGCCATCCAGAACTCTCCAGACCAGACAAAAAGTCATTGACAGACAAACCTCTTGTGCCACTGACTGAAAGAAACCAAGAGTTAAAAAAAAGCCTTAAACAGTTGTAGCTACCTAGACCTTGCAATGTAGAAAGAAGAATAACTGCATGTTGTATCTAATGCCCTATGTCCTAAGTTGAGTGGTGGTTTCCCAAAAGATTTCTAGTCAAATAGTTAAGGGAGGGGTACTATAAATGTTCTCCAGTCAGAATTCAACTCTGTAGAACTGTATAACCATGAGCGGCTAGAATAAGATCTTTGTGTCTTTTTGACAAAATAACACTCCAAGTAAACACACTGGTTATCCCCACCAGGAAGCCTTACTCTTGTCTCACCAAGGAAGGCAATGCAAGTGCCAAAGGCTCATTGGAAATACTTAATTAGTACTAGTAGCAGGGAAGTAACTGCATCCAGACAATATACGCAGCTCAGAGTAGTCACGCTGCCACAGTTTCATCACCTCCACCATGCTCAGGAGAATAAAGTAAGTGCAACACAAGGACACAGGGATGAATGAAATCCATTGAAATTTTGTCTACCTTCACACTTGACACACTGCATTTCTGACTGATCTCTACCATTCTTCCCTAAAATATCTGGATCCTATAACAATAACATCAATTCAGAGAGCAAGGAAGAACTCAAAGATGCTTTGCAGTATAGCAGCAAGAGATGCAGGAGTAGATTGAAAGATTCTCACACAGAATCAATTCACATGTAAGACATAATCTGGTTCTTGTACAATTTTAATAGTAACTCACACAGTTACGCTAATGTCCAAACATGACAAACTTCTGGTAATGAAAAAAAAAATCTGCTGGCTGACATAGCTTCAGCTATATGTAATCCTAAGAGAAGACAGCCATGGCTGCTAGCCACAAAAATATCTGCCTCTTCCACAGTGGAACCCTACTTTCCACTAAGCTTAACAGCTAGACTTCATGATCTTAACAGTCTTTTTCAACCTAAATGATTTTATGATTCTAAAGCATTAGGCCCCAGATGAAAATAAAAAGGTTCTACAGATCAAAGTCAGCAGTAGGGATAAAACAGCTGCAAAATCATCTTTATCTCTGGCCATGGGAGGAAGTGAGTCAGCAGCAAGAGCAGAGAACAAAATTCACCAAATCATTCTGTGATGCAGCTTCATATTCAGTCAAGTCTCCTGATATAATGAGGGCTATAAACTCAAATCACTGCCTCCAAGAGCTTTCCTGTATCTGCACTAAATCTTTCTCAGCTTTCAGTCAAACAAATTTTGGTACACTCCCCATTGCTCAGGAAGATTCACAGTGCCAAGTGCTGCTGAATACTAGAAGAATGACAGGCTTCCAAATAAATATTGCAGCACCTTTTCTAAAACCCACAGATCATCATCATCTACAAAATGATCTAGCAAACCACAGCACAATGAGGTAACAGAACATCAAGAAACCCCAGGACAGAAGCCCTACTTTTAAAGGTTAGTCTGTAAATATCTGTAAAAGAAGTAAAAGCAAGCTAGCTTTCCCCTGTCTTTGAGAGGCATCATTAGGCAAGAGTTCTGCTTCCAAAAGATTTGGCACGAGGAGGAAATGAGATGAGAATGTGAGCTAGCTGAAAGGATTAAGTCATTCTCTATACCAGTGGTTCCATACACTTATCAGTCACAACAATACACAAACACATCCACCACTCTATAGTAAAGGAAAGAAACTGAAAACAGTAAAGAATCTGGAAATCCAAACATCTGCAGAGAAGGAACTGGACAGACAAAGCCATGTCTAGAGGTATTCTTCATGGCAGCACACCTACATATTCTGTAACTTATGATTTAAAGCACAAGCTCTCCAGCTAGAAAATAAATGGGCTTCCAGCCCTCAGTGTGTTTTCACCCAGATACTGCTGTCAGAATCTGCTTTTGATCACTATTTTCAGCTTGGCAGAAATATTTTACCACCAGTATTTCCCCTTTCTAGCTAGATTTCTATTTTTTAATAAACAAAGGCAAAGATAGAACACATATATTGAGCCCCCAGAGTTACTTCCCTTTTCTGTGAATTAACACAGGCATTTTTATACTAGTTGGTGATTAAATCAATCGCACTGATACTGTTCCAACTCTTATATGCTGAAAAAAAAAAGTTATTTTCCAGTTCCCTATGGTATTTTAAAAGGTCGAAGATGATTTATGGTACCATTTATAGAACCACTATGATAATTCAGCTACTTCACAAAAAATAGGATTCCAGATAGTTCTGCTTGTATGGATCCCACCATAAAAAACACAAGCCCTACAGGCACATGAGCCCCAAAACCTCAATGTTCCCTTGCTTGACTGTCCTTATTCATACTACAAGCAAAGCCTCAGGCAGCAGTTCAGGAGGTGACTAGACCTGCAGAGTGAAGCATAGCAGGTTGCAGGGATGGGGGATTTTTTTTTAACAAATAAAAAAACCTAGATAATCCCTTGCCCTATACAGAAAACTCTACATAACTCACAAAATCCCCTCAGTTAACACACTTCCACCCTCTTGACATACCCCAACCCCTTTTGCTTATCAGAATTCAAGCCTTTCTGTTATGCAATACTGTAATTTAAATACATAAAAAACTGAACTTTGTACTTAATGTCACAGCTACAGATTTAGTCTATGTGAAGTTTCTCCCATGAGTGTTGGAGTCTGCTCATCGACAGAGTCATCATGTTCACACTGAAGAAAACTTTTAGAAAAGTTTTGAACCAGTGCATACAAGATATTTAAGTAACAGCTGAATCCAAAATGAAGAATACACTGTAAATCCCCCTAACACACTCCATGGTGTAGTCCCATTACATGAAGATGTTGGGAAGGTTTTTGTTTCACATTCAGCTTTCCAGTGGAATCTTTAGATTCTGAAGGAAATCAGGCAGACAGACACAGAGCCAAGGAGCAGGACAATCATCAAACAATGAATAAGAGCTGTTTGTTATAAAAAGCCCAAACAGCTGAGGGCAGTCCCAGTTACGGTGCTGCTTGAACAAACAGTGTCATTGGTATCATGCTCTGATTTCAGAACATTCAGTTCAGCACATTCAGGGGAAGAGAGTACACAGAAGCTAAATGGCATTTTCCTCATTCTAAGTTATGAACCATTTTCATGGCATTTTCTTCCTGATCATTCCACTGATAGCCCATTTCTGCAAGGGGCTGAAGAGTAAATTATTGCATACATCCCTAAATTTTAAGGGTCTTTCCTAGCCCTGAAGATGCTCCTACTTCTAAAGTGGCATTCAGCAAAACTATAGCGAATCATACAGACTGATCATATGTAAACAATTTACAAACTGAACACAGTTACCAGGTAAATGTGTTCATTCACCAAAAAAAGTTATATGGAAAACAAGCAATAGAGATCACTCATGATTTTGTTCAATAGTGTTTAAACAAACCAATTCTCCACATGGAAAAAAACTAAAACAAATCCTATCCTTAAAGTTACAGACACATATTTAGTAAGTATTGCTGCTGGGATTCCTTTCAAATGAAAGGAATATGAAGTCTTTAAAGCTTAACTGTGTGATGCACACACTTCTGCATCAGACATTATTACACAGGAGCAGGTCTCTTAAAGAATTAAAACAACAATCAAGTTTTATTAGCGAGTTTTCTAGAATTGAACGTATTAGTAAGAGAAAGAGGGATTATCACAAATCTAAAAACTCAAGCTCAGGATCATGCTTCTCATCTTTCCTTTAGGAAAAATACATGTAGGAATAACCATAAAGATCCATATTATCACAGCTCAGTAGGATTCTCTGCACAGTGCCTGAAGAATAGGTTAGCAGCACATACAGGATCAATGAAAATGAAGACTACACCACTAGTCTAGTAAGATTTCTTGATCAATGTAACAGCATGTCTTATCAAATTAGGCTTCCACACAAGTGTAAACCTTCTCTGTCTCTAGAAATACTCGCATAATTCCAGACGCCAAGCACCTATACAGACACTGTCTATCAGGTGTGGAAGCCTCACTTCTGCCACTGCATTCTAATCTCAGAATCCACAAAATGTCTTAAAATTTCTCTCAGCTGTCTACCGAAATAAAATATTAACAGAATTATGAATTACACACTTCTGCCTCTGCATTTTCACCACCGAGAGGCAGGCAGTGGTATGGTGAAGTGGCTCACTTCCCCCTGCCCCCTTCTCTACAACCACATACAAGCACAGAAGTGGTTCACAAGTCAAAGAGCTCAAATTTTGTGTGGATCCTATGCTTATTGTGAATTCAGTGGAACAAAGTGCTCCTTGGAGAACTGACATTCCATAAATGAAAATGTATCTACAGACACACACTTGGAAAACACAGCAGTCTTTCCCACTGACATACTAACAAAGCTCACTAAAGACATATGTGCCATTCAATTTCTTTGAAGTAACTCCATTCAGTTGGGTTTACAGTTTGGAGGTCGAGGTTTAAGGTAATTCATTACCATAGAGCACATACTAAACACAGAGCTGGAATAAACCATAGAAACGTCATTGCAGTTTGTGTAACCTACTATTGAAGACTTCAGAAAAATACTTACCCTGTTTTCAAATATACTGTTATAGTAGACTTAAAACATACCTTCCAGGAGTTTTTGCAAGCTGGATCTCATGACATGAATATTTTCAATGCCAACAAACTGGAACCTAATGTTTGAGTAGTTGTCTTCATTCTCATAGCCCTTCCCAGCAGCTCTGTTAGCCATTGCATTAAGCTTAAAAGAGGAAAATAAAAATACTGAAAAACATTATTGGAATAAAAATATCAAATTACGAAACAAAAGTCAGACAATTTCAATCGAATACATTTGGAAAAAAACACAGGAGCATGTAGTATAAAGAGATTCTAATATAGTTTGTGGCAAATCAGCATGAAAGTAGTGAAGTTTAAGAAAAAGATAGTATATATGTATTTTAAAAAAGCCTATATTTAGAGCTGGCACGTCTGAATAATGCATTTAGTAGTTCCTGTTCTTTTCTCCATATTCCTAACTAATAAGCCTTTACTTGTATCCAAACATTTCTCAGTAAAGACACTACAAACATCTCAGCTACAAAGGAAAGAGCAAGACCCAGACATTTTCAGCTTCTATGTTCAGATACTTGAGTGAAATTAATACTAATTGAAATAAAGATGGGTCTAAAAAGCAAGTATTGGCCACACATTGTAACACAGATCATAACATAATTCAACTTAATAAAATAAAAGAATTCAATTAATTAGACAATGATCAAGTATGATGAGGCACTAGAAAACATTGCCCAGAGAAGCTGTGGATCCTGGAAGTGTTCAAAGCCAGATTGCATAGAGCTCATCAGAGAATTTAGTTTCAAACAGGTAAAATTATCTGGATCCCACTCAACTGTTCACTTCTTAACTATGATTTAAGAATATTTTTAAATACCCTTCTCAAAGCTCAGCAGCATATTCTGTGAATTCCAGCTGAGTACTGGGACAGGTTCAACTTCTTCAAGAAAACAAGTAATTAAACACCAGAATAGAAAGGCCTAACCTTATCTTTAAAACATTTTTGCTCATGATGGACTCATACTTGGCTCCAAACTTTTCAGAATTACATAGTATCCCTGCACTCCAATACTCAGGAGGAGAGGCTTGTCTGTAGCATCCCAAGTCCCTACCTTTGGCCTGGTGTCCATGACGTACATGTAGCGATTTGAAGGATTTGCTTTACTGATGGCTTGCAACATGTGCTCATCTTCCAGGCACCTGGCACTGAAACCTGAGAGAGGCTGACTGCATCTGCAAATTGCAGCCTACCAGAGACAACAAAGAACAAATCAGCATCAGTTTAATGCCTGTACTTGAAGTGCTTTGCAAAAATCTCAAAAGACACTGAAACAAATTGTTTCATTCAGCAGATAGCACCAGCAAACTGAATAAAGTTCAGGTGTTCCAGCTTTTTAAGCACATCCCTTGGAAACCCCCCAAACATAGTACCTACAACTTAAATCTAAAGATTCATCAAAACAGTTTTTCAGGTTCATCTTCATGTGCAAGGTATCAGTTTACATAATTGACATAAAACCTCCTAAAAGCAGAGCCTGGAAAAATTACAATTTAGGAAAGTAAGCTACCCCCTTAATATGGAATGAATTATGTGTGGTTTTACTCAGGCAGGCATGATTTTATTATTGCAAGTGTAATTTATCATCTAATGTAATTTTTGTAATGTGATTTTCAATGATATGTTGTATTTCAGAAGATATCAGGTACATCTTCCAACACTCAAACAATAAAGTAATTATGTTCAAATCCATCTAGTAGCTTCACATTCATCAGACAAATCCTTTAATTCAGCAAGGTGACAGTACTCCTCTCCTTCCACAGCTGAGACAGCTATGTGCTGCTTTACACACCCTCTGCAAAATCTTATTTCCTGCCCTGTAGAGTTTTCTTACCCTGCAAATAACCAATTCTATTATTTTGTTGGATCTGTTTGGATTTTTTTCCTACCATTTTGACCTAACAGGTTTTATTTCTGATATACCAAGGAAGACAGATCCCATAAGAGAAAGCTATGCCCAGTTACCTTAATGTTAATTTCTGAAAACTTTAGTAGATTCATCTGATTATCAACTGATTACTTCAGGACTTCTTTTGAACTGGCTAGGCTTACTCTGCATCCTGTCAGGCACTACTCCTGTCAGCTGCATTCAGGGTTATCCTGAGTCACACCCTTGCCAGACGAGGCACTGTGCTTGAACCTCCTCACCAACCCTTGAACTACTGCCAAGCATTGAGAAATACTTCTCAGCACATTGACAGTAAAAGGAAGTGACACCATACCTCCTTATTTTTATGATAATATGACAACACTGGGAATCTTCCTTTGCTTCTGAACTTGGAGCTACCAACAATTATGGGCTTGCTTGCAGTTCTGGGAACATAAAGTTCTCTAGGATAGGTTTCACAAATCTGAAAGACAAAGATACACAGAAAGAATTTTATAGGCAAGACATGAAGCCTAATCTAGTTGTATTGTATTCAATTTGAAAGATGTAAGGTGAATGAAGACACAAAAGATAAACACAGCCATGTTTCTTTATACAAATGTACACCAGTCAAAGGAGACAAGGCATGCATGAAAGTAGTACAAACTGGTATCCAAGTTACACAGCCAAGCATCACCATACCAGCATTCCCTCTCCAGAATGAAACTCTGCAGTAGAAATGCTAAGAATGCGTTTCAAATGAAACACTAAAATGATTCCCCTCATTTTTAATACTTGCAGACTACAAAGTAAGATGAAATCTAATCTCAAAATCAGCCACACCACCACAACTAGCACTGCAAAATGCCAAAGTTGAACCCTGCTCAGTTAAGAGAGACATCACAAAGCTGCAGAGCACCAGAATCACTGGGGCTGGGCTTCAAACATGTAAGCATCTCCCAAAACAATCCCAAAGAACCCACGCATCCATGCACACATGCTCTCTCAATGGGGCCTAGGGAAAAAACTTTAATTAGGAAGGTGTGAGACTGCATACTGATTAAGGAGTAAATTCTCTCTACTTACAAGGTTTTGCTTCTATTGCAAGCCAAGTGATTTTATAGCATTAAGCTGTTTTCTACAGGCCTCATCAGAGACAGATGCAGAGCAGAACAGGTTTCCATTACAACGCTTACCTTGTAATCACGATTTGCATCAGACAACTGCCAGTAATCATTTGGCACCCCCATTCTCTTATATTCTTCTGCTAGATCAATAAGCTGCCAACCTTTGACTTGCTCGGATTCATTTTGTTTTGGATTATAAGAAAAGGCATAGAGTTCTTCATATTTTGCTAAAAGGTAAAGAATATGCAACAGAGAGAAGTCTCAGGCTTCAAGATTCACAGAAGCAAGACTAAATAATGGATACCTGACATGCCTGAAATATCTACTCTGCAACTATCCAACAGTTAACTGACACAATTACAGATACTTAGTCAGAAGTAGGTTATGAAAGTTTTCCTGAGTGTGCTTGACCTATTTCAGAAGAGACGTTTCTAAAGCCATAAGAGTCACAAAATGAAGACTGACAAACTTAAGGCAAAAGGCAGAATTATTAGAAGACTTCACAGGATCTGAAAGAACAAACTATTCTGGGACGGAAAAACTGAAATTTACATCTCCTGACCTTAAAAAAAGGAAGTTTTAAAGTTTCCCTTAAAGAAAAACTTTCAAAAATTTGTTTTTCCTAGTATGCATTTACTTATGACAGATGACATTTTGCACTGCTCTAAACACAAAGCAGAAAATGTAAAATACTATACTGACAGAAGTCTCTTGTAAAGCTGAATTGGTAATGTTATTCTGGCATCAAAATTTCAGATTTATTCTTGAAACTGCATGAAATTAGTAACAACTGATTTGCTTAGTGGGTTTTTAATCTCTGGAACACACAATTAAGAGAGACTATACAGATTTATAGTCACAATTTCAGGACCAACACTAGAAATGCAAAAAACCATAAAGGGATCTCTCCCTTGACGTTCTGTCAAGGAACGTCAGTGACATACAAAAGCCAGACAACACAGCTTCTGACATTTTAATATTTAATTAATTTTTATTTGATTTTATTTGATTAATATTTAATCAAAAAACCTATTTATATACCAAGCCCATGTGAGAATTTACATAATGTGTGTTAAAAAAAAAAAAATATATATATCTATAATACGGTTTACACACACACAGCTTGTTATCCACACATATACTGCCAAGTCCTTTACAGCTACAAGTATTACCTGTTCTTGAGAGCTGAAGTAGAGAATTATAAATGTCATGACAATCTCTCTCTCTGGGTACAACAAAGTGAACTATCCTGAAGTTCTTGCACTGGATGACAAGGGGGCAGCCAGAAGTAGTCAAAGGAAGTTTTTCTACTGCAGCAATATGATGATGTAGTATCTGTGACATACAAAAATTCACAGAATAAGCAAGCTGAGGAAAAATAAGAACTGCACACTATTTAGATTAGCAGATGTAAGACAACACACTAAGCAATGCTGATTATGGATTTTGACTAATTTTGTCAGTCAGCTATAAATAGAAATACATTTAGAAGCAGAAATCCAAGAAAGCCATTTTGATCAGGACACTAAAATGTAGAAATCTTTAGTTATTCTGTTCTGTCATTTTGAAGTGTTCTTCTAAATGCAAAACTGAGATGTAAAACTCCACTGTAGTTGTTCAGTTTTCTTTTAACGTTGTTAATTGACAGGCTTATATCTCATTAGACAGTGTCCAGACAGAATATCTATATTTTTTAAGGATCTACAGAAAGAAACTTCAGAATTTTCAGACAAAATAAAGGAAATAAGGGAAAGGAATTCAATGTATGAAAGATACAGGAGATCCTGAAGATTTCAGAATTCCAGCATTTAACAGGTTCAGACAGAACAGGACTTAAGAAAAACATGTCCTGTATTACCTACTGTCTTAAATAAACATGACAGCTTCTCAGCTAAACGTTTATGACCACTTCAACAGCACTGTCACAGCGATGGACATACAAAAGCCCTCCACAGATTTATCTGTGTGGCAAACCTACACAAGATTTAGGTAAATACATAGAAAGTAACGGCTGTTCAACTGCACATTACCTCAACTGAACAAGATGTCCTTGACAGAACTTCAACTACCTCACTAAAGCAATCAAATCCTCTTAAACATTGATCAGAATTTGACAGGCACCTGAAAACTATGCTGCCAAATGTGCATTTGCAAAGCGACTACCTTGGAGACATTATGATAATTATACTTGGTACTTGAATTATCATCAGAAATGCAGTACTTGGAGTATAGGTCCAATTTCCCCAGAATGAAACCTTTCAATGTAGTGCATAGGGAGATGCAAGCAAGTAATGCTTCTGAATCATCTTCTCCCCAAAACCCCATTTTGTATGAAAGAGTAACAGTTTGGTTTGTACAAAGTTGTATGTTGTATTCAAGAACAAATAATAGAAAAACCGATTTTCTTGAAAGCACCATGAGGCATTTAGTCAGATAACCAGGATACAGAATTAAAGGTAATCAAGCAAAATACATCTACAGGAAAAAAAAATTAACGACAGCCAGGGAGATGATAATGTTATTTCTTCCTGGAGGATGGAAGACTTAAGGCACTAACTCAAGTCAGGTGCCTGGGCTCCAGTGGCAGCCACAGTTTGATGTCCAGATGTGTGCCATCAGGGCACTGAGCATACAAACCAATGGGAAGTACTGTACTAGCCAGATTTGATCGCACAACACTGGTACTGGTCAACAAGAAGCTGCAGCCCCATCTGAAACCTTTTATTCCAGAGATCAATACTTGTGAAGAAACAGCTGCTTACTGCTTTAAAAAAGTGCATGTTATCTTCAATATTCCACAAACCTGAGATCTTACAGTTTTTGCTAGCTCATTTAACCCAGACAGAATCTAATTACCAGGTAAGTTAACTCTGAAATTTTAAACCTGACACTTAACCTATGCATCAGGCTCCCACTCCTGCCTCAGAATTATGGGGCAAGTCAGTTATTTAAAGAAAACCACCACACATGCATTCAGAATTATAAGTGAAAGCTACAAAAGAAACTACAGCAGCTTGAGGAAAAGTCAAAATTTTCAACATGACCTGATTTCAACTGCAGCAGTGTCATGCAAGAGCACAGCCTGTAAATTATTAACTTATTATGATACCGTGAAGGAGGAGAGTAGCAAGAACAGCTAAGAACATTTTAGTAAACAAATTCAACCTTAGATCAGGAAGAAGAAATGCATCTGGAGACCCCATGCCTTTGAGCCACAAGCATTCATTATCCTTACCCACGTCTCTCTCTGGCTCGAATCTATGAATAGCAGATGAGTTGCTGTAAGGTACAGAGTTCCGGTCAGTGACTTATTGCTCGTGCTGAACCTATCCAGCAATTTCACTTGCTCTACCTGTAACAAAAGGGGGAGGGGGAATAAAACTTAATTTTGAAATTCTGCAGAAATTTTAATTCTAACTTACCAAAGGCTTTGTCAGTTTGTGCAACAATTTTGAAAGTGGTAGGAAACACAATGCAGCACACACAAGGGTATTCAGGCCAAACTACAGTGGTCACAAGCTTTGAGACCAACTAAAAATACAAAAATATTGAGCTTTTTTAGTTTCAGTTTTTTTAAAAGTCAGGATTATTAATTACTATGCTTTTGGGCTGCTTCCCCAAAATACAGCAAACACACACTAACAATTTCCTGATATCGAGATGCCAGCACTGAATTAACAGCTGATCTCAGCAACATGCTTTATTGGCTGCCTGCACACTCAAAGCCATAAAGATTATGCTCTCCTGACTTCCATTTTAGCTATGTACTGTATTTTATAAATTCCCCAACTTCAAAAATCTATATTATTATAACCTTGCCTCATAGTCAAAATACATTCTTAATGAAATGTAAGCATTAAACTAATAATTACAAAAATCTCCTAGAAATTCAAGGACTGTGCTGGCATTTGAAGCAGATAATTCGGGCTTGAGCCTCACAAGGGCCAACAACTCCTTCTGGTATTCTATCAACATTGTTATCTCAATCCTGTGGAAAACATTTCAAAAGCAAAAGTATTTCTAGATAGCCTGCTTTTTATCTGTTCCTCCCAACTCTGGGCTCCACAGAGTGCTCTGTTTGAAACAAGCATTACACGATTCTTTGTGTGCAAGAACAGGAAAGGAGTGTGGCAAATGGCTTATCTCCACACATTCCTCTATTTCTTGGCAGCACTGTCTCATTAATGCCAAGTTAAAGCTCCGTGCCACCATTAAATGCACAGCAGAACTCCAGAAACTTCCACACCAGCAAGACCAGCACCCAGAGGAGGCGAAAAGGAGAGCCCACATCTACTGTGCTCACGTTAAGAATTTTTAATTCTTATGTACAGATGTATTTACCTACCAAAAGCACAAAAGGAAAAAAAATTAGGTATTCCTTATGACCTAGAAAGACCTAATTTTGCTTTTGAAAGTTAAAAAAACAACTTAATAAATATAGAGCAGAATGAAGGAAATACAAATATATACTAGAAGTCAGCACAATAATAATATTCTAGACTTCAGTTTAGAAAGCAAAAAAATTGGTTACTACATGCATCAGTACATCGAAATACATTATGCTGAAACCACCGAGTCCTCAGCTATAGAGTGGCCCAAGTGAATACACCACAGCCAAAACACAGAGCTCACAGTGGTCAGACCTGCAGCAGTAATTGCCCAGGGACCAGGCACTGCCCCCCCTCCCCAGCAAACTGAGAAGTGCACAGAAACTGCTGCAGCTCTGCTCCAGTAACACAATCCACAAAGTCCTGGCATCTGAGGTTTCCTTATCTTCCGTGTAACAAGGCAACTTTTTTCAAAGCTGTATTTCTTCATTAGATGAGGACAGGCATTAGTGCTCCAACTTCCACTTACCTAGGTAGTCTTCAAGAATTCTGAAAGCAATGTCACAGACAAACTTTTCTTACAGACAACTGAAATGTTAGTTGGATTCAGCCTCCACAGATGACATATTCATTTAAACTTGACTCAGACCAGTTTAAACGGGTACTCAGCTTATCATACACCTTTTTGTTTTGCTCTTTAATTTGATATAGCAGTCAAACTAAGCAAAACTTTCCATCTCCAGGAGAAAAATCCAGCAGTATTTTCACTAATACAGATTTGATTTCAAATACGCAAACAGGTTTGGCTGAAGAATTTTCAGTCTTTCCTATCACATTTTGCTTTAAAATATAATTAAGGATACTATCAAGATACATTGTAAAATCACATATTCTTTATTTCACCACCACATTTAATAAACTGAGTCTGATCATTTGTTGCTAGTTAAATATAAAACTCTCAGAAGTGATTTTTAAGTTGACCTCACTTCCTTATTCAATATAAAACCTGTTGGACAGTTTAATTTCACAAAACAGTTTAATTTCACAAACTACACTCAATTTCAGGTAGCTGTGCTGACAGTTCTAAGGAAATTTTAACTTCAACACTCCTAGCCAACTGAAGTTGGAGGAGATACAAAACCTATTCCATCACCTTCTCCCGGGGAGAGCAGCTGCCCTGCACAGCAGTTCATTTATGCAAGACTGCACTGTTATTTCAAGTTTATTTCACTATGTCTTAACTAAACTGAAAAAAACCAGGAATGCTGATAGAAAAAGCAGGGATGTCTCAGAACAGTTGGCACGAGATCCAGCTTGAAGCTACACACTAAGTGAACCTTCAGGACCCACAGTGCAGGTTGTACTTTACTTTTCTTGCTTCCTATACCTGTAATGCTCACCTAGACACATTTTAATCTCTCTGGATATTCGATAAACCAACAGCTTACAAAAAGCTAAGTAACACAGTTGTAACAAAAGAAATATCACACAATTTCTTATCATGACCCTGATTTTTTAGAATGTATATATTTTTGGTATGAATTATAAAAATAATTGCTTCATTGTAAATCTTGTATAGAGTTCTTTCTCACTTCAGTTGTATTGCTGCATGAAGTATCTTTTTCCCCAGCAGGGAAAACACTTTGCAGAAATGTGATCACTGCAGACGCAGAGAAGTCAGCAACCTGCAGCCTTTCTGTTCTCAGTTTCAGGTCTGAAACTTTAAGGGATACTCTGATCATCAAGACCCGTTGGCTTTAGTCTAACTTTCATTTTGGAATCAGCTACTGACTGCAACAATACAGTATTAGGTTTCCAAACACGGACTTTCATGTTTGTGAATAAACAGGCTGATAAAGAAACCTTATCTCCAATCTGTTTCGCATATACACATGTGCATGAAAAACAAAAGCAGCTATACACATTTATATAAAAGTTATGTAAGCTATTACTCAAAAAAAAAAAAAAGCCTGTTCCTTTATGTAATTATTGGTTATAAATTTACTACTTGGACACAAACGATGAATGCTCCCTTTCTAAACATATCTATAAATCTACTTTAAAGTCAGACTACCAGGTTCAGGAATTAATCACAATTTCCAGGACCCAACAGATAGGGGGAGTCTTTTCAGCAACCTTTGCAGTCAAGGATGATGAGCAAGGTGAGAAAGGTACTGTTAGAAATTTAATTCCATAGAAGCTGTGACTTTACATTTACTTAAAAATTAGTCACAACAAAAAGAGAGACCTTTCTTTTGCACCTTCATTATATAAAGACTGACGCACTAATAATAGGCAATAAAAGTCAGGGAAGTCCAAAATGTCAACTACAGCTTAGCTAACATGTTTTTAATAGCCTAACGCATTACAGATGCACTGAAGGCCTGCGTATTTACCAACACACACTGGAGTCTTCGGAAAGGAGAAAACAAATGAGTTGTTTTCACAACCGATTTGCCTCCGAAACTAGAAAAAGCTACGGAATCGTACCCAGAACAAACAAAACAACTGCAATCCCCTCCCAGCTCGCTTCTCCTGCTCCGCACTCCACCACAAGAATCCTTACACCAGGATTTTTAGCGTCTTCCTCTTATT
This sequence comes from Prinia subflava, assembly GCF_021018805.1. Lineage (NCBI taxonomy): Eukaryota > Metazoa > Chordata > Aves > Passeriformes > Cisticolidae > Prinia > Prinia subflava. The sequence continues at coordinate 36,804,091 of NC_086249.1, forward strand.
ACAGCCACACCGGGGCAGCACGCCCAGAGCCCTCCACCCCTTCCAGCGGCACGGGCCGCTCCAGAGCCCCTGGCGGGGAGGCACCAGCCACAAAACAGCGGGAGGGAGGCAAAACAACGACGCCCTCGCCCGCAGCGGACGCGCCGGGCCGGGCGGGCCCTGGCGGCGCCACAGTCCCCTGGCGCCCGTGTCCCGTGGCGCAGCACCAGGCGTACCTTGGTGGTGCGGATGTGCTCCATGGCGCTGCCCGCTCGGCCGCCGCCGCCACAGAGCCGGGCCGGCGGCCGCTCCGCCGCGCTTCCGGGGCGGGGCCGCGCCGCCAGCGGGGCGGAGCCGGGGCCAGCGCCGAGAGCCCCGCGGCGCCCCCGCGCGGCGGGCGGCGGGAGCGGCTGAGGGGCGGGAAGGGCTGGAGGGCGGCGTGGGAGAACGACGGGGGATAAAGAGGAAACCGTGAGGAAGTTATGGGGGAAAACACGGTTCTTACTCCCGGGTGGAACGCGGTAGGCGCACCCGACCTCCCATATACAGTACAACCTAAGGGGGAACTTAACGGAGAGTGGAGCAGAGGGGAGACCCGGTGGCCAGGCTCAGTCAAAACCCTTGCGGAGGTGGGAATTCGGTGGTGCTTTCCAGCTGATAGGCCGCACAGCAGCTGGAAACCAAGGGAGATAAAGGAAGACGTGCTGCTGTCGAAACAGCAACCATGGCGAAATCACTCTCCTTGGACTGATGCATATTCCCATCACCAGGTTATTTCAGATACTATTCTGAGATACCTGTCTGCCAAGGTATGACCAGCCCTCACTGACTGAGATGTATGACTATGGTCCCTCAGTGTCCACCTAGATGTAGAGAAATAACATAAAAGTGAGTTAAGAATGAGGAGAAGTTAGGGAAGACTCTGTCGTAATTTCTGGGATCAGTTGATGGGCTGAACCAGTCTTCTCCCCCATGGGGATGCCTAAGAACTGGACCCATGGCTCCCACGATGGTGAAAGCAATAAGATGAATGTGTCTTTACAAACAGACCCGTGTGAAGCTGCCTGTGGATAGGGCTAGGAACTTACAGATAAAGAAGTAACAGAAGAAAATACCAATTCTAGAAAATGTAACTAGTCAAAACAGACTGTTGCTCAGCCAAGGTCGTATTAAATCCTTGAACCTAGAAAAAACGAACAAAGACCTAATAGAATTATGAATAGTTTCTCCTTTTATATAACAAAAGAGGGGTGCATATTATACAGGGCTGTAGAATAGGTGTTTTGAGAACTCTGTACCTTCCAAGTACCTCAGCCAGTGAGGAAAAGGGTGATGTGGTTGGGAACTTAGGATAAAAAGGGGGCTGCATCCCCCAACAATTTTAGAGACCCCATGGGAAATGCCCAGCGTCTCACTTTATTCAAATAAAGTCACAGGACTCCTCTGTCTCCTTTCTGGACATAAACCTCTGGCATCTTGAGTTAATTTTCCTAACAAGGGGGTGACAGTAGGTGTGTGGGGAATGAGCCATTCCCTGGTTAGCCAAGCCTCTGCTTCAGTCTGTGCACAGGGGGACATTCCTGGACGATGGCTCTTTTTGTTGTCTCCCGAGGTGCCCAGTAGCACTTTTAAAAATCATTAAAGATGGAGGCCCCACCACCACTTATTTGGGCAAGCTGGTAAGTGCCCGGTCACTCTAGCAATGTTTCCTGAAGCTGAGGGGGAACCTCTCACGTTTCAGCCTGTCCCACGGTCCGGTCCCCGCGGCGGTGCTGGGGCACGGGTGGGACGCGCCGATGGCAGGGCTCCCCTCCAGCCCAGCTCCCGCGCGGCGCTGTCGCTTTAAGGGCGGCCGGGCCGTCCCGTGGTGCACCGCGCCGGGCGCGCGCAGGGGAGCGTGGCCGGCGTCCGTCCGCGCGCTGGGTGCCGCCGGGCGCCACGCGGGTCTGAGGGGCCGCGAGCCCAGCACCGACCCGCGCAGCCGCCGGCCCGGCCCCCGCCGCCGCCTCCCGGGCCCGCTCTCCCGCCGCCGCCGCCGCCGCCGCCGCCATGTCTGCGGGCCTCTCCTTCGGCGCGGGCACCCTGGGCTCCACGGCGGCCGCCGGGGCAGGAGGAGGAGGAGGAGCAGTCGGGGGTTTTTCCTTCGGAAGCGCCACGCCGAGGTAACGCGGTGCCGCCGTTCCTCTCGGTTCGGCCGTGCTGGCAGCCCCCGTGGCCTGAGGCTGCCGCGCGGGCCCGGGCCCGGGCCCAGCCTGATCCGAGGCCCGCGTGGTGCGGGGCCCGGGGGAGGCCGTGCATGTGTGAGCGAACGAGCCACTGCCCCGGGCTCGGGTCGCGGCGCCTCGCCCGCTCCCGGAGGGGCCCGCGGCTCCGGCAGTGCCGGCCGCGGGGCCCTTGGTGCGCGGGCGAAATGGCTGCACCGTGTCTGCCCCGGCCGCACTTGCCTTGTCTTCTTCCCGGCCTGCGCCTTCAGCAGGGATGCAGGGAGCTATCTGTTCAGCAGCTAGTAATTTAGGGGGTTGCTCTTCTTACTGTGCTTTGGTGTGGCTTTGCATGCCTCCCTCTACGGTTCACCCTGCCGCTGTGAACGCAGGATGTGGATCAGATGTGTATCCAGGTTTCTCTCAAAAGTCAGCCCGCGTTTGTGTCTGCGGCGTGGAGCACGTTGATGCCAGAGCCCACAAGTTCAGTGTTCAGAAGTGATGTTCTGTATATGTTTTAGAAGTTAGGTTCGATCGAACCCTTTCTAACAAAAATAACCTTGTGTTTGGTGTATAGTAAGTTGGTGTAAAAGGAGAACTTCGTGTGTGTGATGTACAGCAGTCTCTATACTCCAAGCATTATGGTTTAGGTTTCTCAGAATAACAGGTAAGTTGGTGGGGTTGTTTTCCCGTTTTCTGTTTCTTTGTGCACAACTGGATTAACAGAGCCTATTTACTCTGACCTGCTTGCTGTTGTACCTCTGTTGAAGATCGATGCTGTTGCGGGACTTTGTGTCAGAGACTTTCCCAGACGTGCTCAGGACTGATCACTGTAGTGTAAGCTAAATGCAGGGGCGGTTATTCAAGGGAGCTTTGCATAAGGTGGTACATTCGGAAATACCTGTTAGAAACGCCAGGAAATAATACTGTGAGACGGGGAGAACAGAACATCTGGATCGGAAGGACATCAATTTAATGCTTGGATTAAATGACAGTATTGCTTCTTTGGGAACCCATAGGAGAGGGAATACGATTTCTTAGTTGCTTGGAATAATATAAATATTATGATTGTGACAGATTGATGACTTTCTTTTGTTATTTCTGCTTGGTTTTAAAGGAGGGGGTTGTTTGGAGGTTTTCAGTTTTCTTGTGGTTGTGGTTTTTTTGTGGCAGTGGTTTTGGGGGTGGGTTTTTTGGTCTTTTGGGGTTTTTTTGTTTGTTTTTTTAGCGTCTACAATAAAGCTTATGTAGACTTGATAAAGAGTTTTTTGCTCTTTTGCTTAATGCCTTCTTAATGTAGCTTTCCTGTGATTCAAACAAGCCAGTTAAAATAATATTTGTTAATTCAAAACCATTCTTCTAAATGTACTGAAATAAGGGAAACTCTTTTGTTGATCTGCACTTTTAAAAACAGCCTATTGAGCTTAAATATTTTTGTTTGGTGGGGTTTTTTTTGTGTTCTATCTGGCTTTTTTATCTCTTAAAAAAGTTTAATAGGTGCTAAGTAATAGCAGTATGGTGCTCTGTATTTTATTAATTTATTTTTACAAGCAGGACCAGTCTTCAGGGCTGTTGGTCAAGGAATATCATAGAGGCAGGGGCCTCCTTGAGCATCCCTGTGAGATAATTTGCTTGAGAACATGTGTAAGACTGTAAGAAGAAGCTGTGCTTCTGAGCTGGGTCTAAGATGATATTGCTAGGTATCGGGCAAAAAAGAAATTGTCTGATCCAAGCATAAATGCTAGATTATATTCTGGTGGTTGAAAGCCTCTGTGACTGCCAACCTGTCTAATTCCTGCTTTGCACGAGCAGCCTTTCAGGTACTTACACTCTTTTTCAGTTGGTGTTCTCTCATCATATCCTTTATCCAGGTGCAGTGCTTCATTCTGGTTCTAGAACTGGAGTGCAGAGCTGACTTCAGTGACCTGAGCTCCTCTTCCTGCCATCTGTGTCCTTCTGGCCCATGCTTTCTCCTTCTGATGGGAATGCTGCCATTACTTTGTTCCTACATTTTGGATTCTCTCTACCTTGAAAAAAAGGCCACTTCATTTTATTTGTGTTGGATCAGTTTGAGGGTCTTTTTGTCCTCCTGTAGTGCTGAGTATCACAGTTTGTACCTTGGCTTTCTTCTATGGGAATGCTGTAACACAAAGAACTTTCACAGAAGAATCTTCTACTGGAAAAAAGATGAGAACATAAGCTCTTGACTAGTGAGAGAAGCACCAGTTGTATATTTAAGTTTATGGGTAAAGTCATGGTGCTGCAGTTTGGTATGTTGAAATTTTGGGAGTAAAGACAGCTAAAAGGCTCTGGATCTGATGCCTTGGCTTAAGGCATCAGATCCTGTGGGACCGTTAGTGAGTCTTTGTCCTTGTGAACTTCTTGGCCACTCTGCTTCCCAAATTTCTGTCTGAAAAATAACTCACACCTAGATCTAAACTTGGAACCAACTGGGCTTGCCATGATCAGTTATATTGATAGTTTGAAAAGTTCTAATTCAAGAGCTAATTGTACCCTTCTTGTAAGGATTTACTTCTGTGTTTGACTTATTTTAGAAGCTGCCCTCATACAGAAAGAGAGAGGAGATAAGGGAACAATGAGAGAATACTGAACATCTGAAAGATAAAACTCCTTGGTGAAGTCTAAACTGCATTTTGTTTCAGCGTTGCTGTTGTACTTAAGCAAAATGTGTTTGTGAAAACTGAACCTTGTTTAAAAGGCTCACAAATGGGACCAGGAGGTTACTACAAATTGTTCATCTGATAAATTATTCATCTGATCTTTCATCATTTAAGAAGAAAATTTTTAAAACTGTAGGGTCATCTAGGTGCTAGTACATTTAATTTCACTGGAAATATCCATGATTATGATATTGTTTTGTGTTCTGTGCTAATTGCAAGGCTTGTTCTGTATGTGGCATGAAATCTCTAAAATGTGTAGTTACCTAGAAGAAATACTAAAACCTTCATTTTCCTAGTGATGACCAGTCTGTGGCATGTGGTTGGATCCTGTGCAAAAGGATAGCATTTTGGTTAGAAAATTATTTGATTCAGTGTCTTTTGATAGTAAGATAGGGTGAAGCTGTGCTGTTTATGTGAATGTTTCTGTGTTGCTGTTTATCACTTAAGAATGAAAGAAAGCAACACTAGTTCAAGTTTCTGCTCAGAGATAACTTGTAACCTTGTAACAGCTTTGAAAAGATCTTCATACAGATTTGTTATCGTCTTTGTGCTTCCTTCTAGCATTTGTTTTCCCATTTTAGTAGCATGGGGAGAACAATTAGGCAGAATGAATTAAATGATCTAACAGAGAAGAGTTTACATTTCCAAGTGGTCTAGTAAGATCTATCAGCCCACAGGAGCTGAAGAAATGCTGGAGTTGGTGTCAGGGAAGCAATGGGAAGGAAAGGGGGGAATGGGCTCCCTCTTTCAGTTTGGTGGCAGTGAGCTTGGACTCTCTTGCCCAGCTGGGTTGTTTGTGATGAATGATGGTGGAAAAGTGAATGATGGATTTTCTTTCATCAGCAAGAAATGGAAATATGGGGGGCCGTGTTTTCTTTTTGAAATTGAATTACTGCTAATAGTCTTATTTTGTAATAGCTCAACAGGAGGACTTAATTTTGGAACTCTGGGCTCTTCCACTGCTACAGCAACTACATCAGCTCCTTCATTGGGCTTTGGGAGTGGACTTTTTGGATCAAAATCAACCACTGGCTTTACTCTAGGAAGCACCAGTACAGGTAGAAAAGAATGATTGTACTGTAGGTTTTGGATTCAGTAGTGAAGACATAAGTTATATGTAGTCAAAAAACTGGGTCGTACTAAAATGTTTTCCTCTTTTGCAGTAAACAAAAAACCTACAGCAGTTCTGTAGGTCAGAATATTACAGAGTTTTATAAAACCATTTTGTTGAGTAGTTTGAAAGGTCATTCATTGAGAACTAAGTGGTACCAGTGCAGCAGAAACACAGCTGCAATTACCAGAAAACTTCCTGGGCTATGTATAAATTGTTCTGTAGTTTGAATCCTGGTGTATTTTAGAAATCTTAACTCTTCATCCAGGATGCTCAAAGTTAACTTGAGATTGAGGTATATTTAGATTTTAAAAGTATTTTAAAACGTTGTTAGATTGTTGGCATTAGTAATGCAATACTTGTAATTCTACAGTAGTGAACATTTCTGAGTTTGTTGTTTGGGGATATTTAATGTAATATGCCTGAAAGAACTGAATATTTTCTTTGGTCTCTAATCCAGCCTGTGAGCAGTTCACTGTTTCTTATAGGAGTAATAGAGTACAAAGAATAAAACTTTTCTGACAGGGTGGTTTTTTTTCAGCCATCAAGCAGACATAAAAATAATTTTTACTTTGCTGCAATATTGCTAGATAAAATGATTTTTTTCTTCTTGTATGCTTATATGAGTAGATGGGGAAAGTTCTAAGGACCAATCTACTAAAAATAAAATCAGCAATAGACTGAAAGCTTGTATTGCTATGATTTGCTACATTGGGGTAATTTAATTTCTGTGATTTTTTTGATAATCTAATCAGATGGTTTTTAAAATATGAAATGACCTAACACTGTGTCCAGAATAGTATCTTTAAATTACCACTGGGGGAGAAACCCTAAATCAAGACAGAGGATTTTACAAGGACTTTAGACTCTATAATCCTCTTCATTATACTGCAAATCTGCTGCTTTGCATGCTGATGTTATGTACTACCATGTGGCTGAAAAAAATACATGATGGAATTACTAGTTTTCATCTTTTTACCTTACTTTATCTGAAATTTCAGATAATACACTGCTGTGTTAACATCAGCTTCACTGTTAGCAGCTTCTTACAAAGACAGGTTATATTTTTTGAAGTCAGTTGTGCTTTAATTTCTGCTGCTGGTGTTTATGAATACTGTTTTCTGTGTTAATATTTTATTTTCCATTACACTACAGAAAAAAAAATCCTTGTATCATAGTTGTCTCATAATGTTGCATTATTTCAGGATTTTGTTTCATGTTTTTTACTGTCACAGGTTCTCTGTGGCCTTCTATTACTGTTCTTACGCTGTTTATTTGTTCTCATTCTTAAAGCAGGAACAGCAACAACTATTGCTACAGGACTGACATTAGGTAAGGACCTAATTTGGATTTCAATGTTACACAGACAGAGAACCCCAAGAGAGAGATCTTTCTTGTTATGTATAGAGCTAGTAATCATATGTGAGCTTTTTCCCCATTACTAATTGCTGTTTGCTTTGCAGCCCCAATGTTAAGGCTGTAAATTAGAATAGATCCCTGAAGTTCTGGGCACAGTTACTTGATAAAGGATTATTCAATTCTTGTACAACAGTGACAATCAAAAGTTGGATTTTGTATTTATGTTCCCCTAATGAGTTTCATCCTTCAGCAGAGGGAAGGGAGATATGTTATCAAAGAATTACTCATACGGAATTTTTTGGTCTAGTGAACCCTGTGTGAGCATGTCTATCTGGTAATTATCTCTTATAGAGGAATAAAGAGGGTTGAACTGGGAACAGACTTCGAGAATATTTTCTGTTTCTCTGATCCATCTGTGGTGACTGTTTTGCAGTTGTCATTAGAAAGACAGGAGTGTGTGGGTTGGTTTTGGTGGCTTGCTTTTGATTTTTATTTCTTTTTAAACAGCAGCTGAGGTCTGAGGGGTAACTGAGTTTGAGTATTACAAATGTCAGGGATGGGGGTGCTACAAGACACACTGCTGTCAAAGAACTTAGGAAGCCATACTATGAATAAATAGGAAAAAAAAGTAGTGTTGAAACTTTGAGGAAGTGACATCTCAACATATTTTTCTTGTTAACAACTTCAGAGGATATGTGCATTCATTTTGATGGGCATATCTAATTGAGGATCTGTAGTCTGTATTTTGAGCAGTATTGTTTATAGCTCCATCTACCAATGTTTGTGCCATCTACTAGAGGCTTTTGGTGGAAGCTGGTGGGGTTTTTTTTGATAGAGTTTTAAGATTGCTAGTAAATATAATTGCCAGTCCAGAATTAAAGCCCTCTGTATCCCTAGGAATTCTGGAGCAAAAATGCCTGTGCAATTGATAAACCACTGAAATGAATTTGAGATACTGTGGGAATATTTCACTTGATGCAAGTGATCTTTTGTGCTGTGTCAGTCATGGTGGTTAAATGAGATACAGAAGAGGTGGTGAATTTAGCTTTCATTCCCAAACAGAATGTTCCAAGAGTGATAAGTGGTTTTGGATTTCTTCTAGGCACACCTGCCACCACATCATCAGCTACCACAGGCTTTAGTTTAGGTTTCAACAAACCTGCAGGTTCAGCCACGCCATTTGCTTTACCTGTTACTTCTACCTCAGCGGGTGGCCTGTCATTGTCATCTGCTCTTACATCAACTCCTGCAGCAGGTAGGAAAATGTTGAGAGATTTCGGGCTATTTTTTGTTTGTTTGTTAACAATAAAATTTTATTGTGTAACAGTTCTACATCTGTTTTTCTATTATTTCCGTAATCTTGTGATACATGAATAACAGAGTTCATTGGATTTCTCAAGTTCTAATTTTGAGTACCCAATGTGGAATTATTGTAAGAGAACCAAGTGATATAGACAGCATATAATCCAAGTCATTAGAAGTGTAGCAAGGGTTGATTCCCTCACTGAAGATTGTAAGCTTCCTACTTGTGCAGCTGCAAAGTAAAAATGTCTTATCTGTTGCAGATGGCCTGAAATGGTTAACTAGCAGTGGAAATAATGTTTTTAAAGGTTAACATTTTTAAACGTTTTAAATTACTTCTCATATTGTCATACACCTGCCATCATATTTATATTTAACTCAGCTGAACTGCACCATGCATGATGGTAATTGAGACTTTTATTTTTTTTAACTTTGGAAGTCTGCATTTGAGTTCAGCTCTGTGCCCTATTTCACTGTCTCTTTATGCCTGCAGTCTTTCTCTACTCAATTCTTCACTTTATTACTAAAAGTTGGGATGCTTCATGCCAGAGGGCAGCTCAGACCACCATGGAAATGTTGTTGTATCATGTCTTATGTAAATATTTTAATGTTAAACATAAAACATTAAAATATCAGAGTTTTAATATAAAAAGCAATATCACTTACTGGTTCAGTTATGCTGTAAAATAAGTTCTGTGCTAGGTTCTAGAATCTAGTGTTCTGGGGAACTGCCAAAATTTTTGTTTAGTTGGAGATAAATACGGACTAATTAGGATTATGAGGTTGTAAAGCAATACAACATGCAATTCAAATGGCTATGGCTGTGTGTGAAAGCTCTGCAGGAAATAAAAACCCTTATTATCAAATTATGATAAAGATGCTGTTGAGAGCTTCCAGTTATTTCAGATTGTCTGTGGATGTATTTGAAGGCAGTATCTGCATTAAGCTGTTTTCCTTTCTCTGCAGGAACTACTGGCTTTACATTGAATTTGGGTGGCACAACTGCTCCGACTACGACTGCTTCCACAGGTCTTTCCTTAGGAGGAGCCTTAGCAGGATTGGGAGGGTCACTCTTCCAGAATACAAGCACAGCAGCAACAGGTGAAAGTTATTTTAGTTTTTTCCTCCTGTCTCAAAACTGACATTTAATATGTAACTGTAAAATGTAAGATTTAGTTTATACTAAGTGTTAACACTGTAGAAGTGTAGTTTTTAACAAGTGTTACAGTTAAGAACAGCGTTGCTATCTGTGGACAATAAAAATAAAACTGAAATAATTGGCTCCTTATCCTTAAATTCATTTTTACTTAACACTTTTTAAAAAATGAAAATACAAGGAAATCTTTGTCATTCCCATAATTGGCTCAAAGAAGTTGATCATAAATGGGGAGAGGGCAGTGATGCATGACTGTCTGTGGAGAAATGGCAAGCTCCTTATTTTTGGTGAGTTTTGGTCTGAATAGAATATTTCACTGTCAGTGTTGTCATTCAAGCTTCATTTTTCAGCTCTGGAGGAAGAATTTTTGCTGTGTTGTAGTCTTGATAACACCACAAAATGCAAAAATGCTGTTCGGATTTCTTGCAGGACTTGGGCAGAATGCTTTGGGTTTGTCTCTGGGGACAGCTGCAGCTCCTTCAACTACTGCCAATGAAGGTCTTGGTGGCATTGACTTCAGTAGTTCTTCAGACAAAAAGAGTAAGTTTGTTTTAAAATATTCTTTTATTTTTTAAATTGAGAGAATTATCAGAACACTGCAGCAAGGACGATTTTATTGGGTTAGGAGTGTGGAATTGAAGTTGACTACTTGAACTTCTTTCCTTTTCCAAAGCATTTCGGTTGATTTCATTCTTAGATATTGGGCTTGTACAGAAGAACAAGATTGTGCTTGCAAATGAAATGTAATACTAATAACTTAATTATAAAAATAAGTATAAGCTTGAGAACCAGAATCTAAATCCTTGAGCTTTTTGGGAGTGAAGACTCAGGGCTGCTTGCAGAGATGCCATCACAGATCTCTGCTCTATGTCAGATTGTCACTAGAGGGGGGAGCAGAGCTGTGTTTAAGTAGTGTGTTGCAAGTATGAAGAGCACTTGAAACTACTGTTATCCAGCTGTAACAGATCTTAAACTTGTTGTTTTTTGGTTTTTTTTTCTTTTGAAAGCCCGTACAACTAAAGTGTCATAATTTTAGTTGCTACTCTTCAGAACTGTTTCTGGTGGTGTGTAGTTCTATATAATATGTTCTGTCAGGTTGTTAAAACCAGTTATAAAAATTTTACTTCTGTGGTAGCTTTAAAGTACTTGAGTAAGAGAATATTAAACATTGAGATATGGATGCTTGTTAATTTGCCTTGCTTTTACTCGGAAATCTGTTAATTTAATCTCTTGATTTCATTCAGGACTGAAATTTTGAATTAGATAGTCCAATAGCTCAAAGAGAAGAAAATACATAAGCTCTATATGAAATCAGCTGTAGAGAGTAGCATAATTTGTGGAGAGAAAGTTCTTACTTGTAAAAGAGAGGACATATTGACTGTCAAAACTGCAGTGCCCAGCATGATGTTGATTTGTTTTGGCATTTATTACTGAAATTTGGGGTAATGAAAAGGCTCTGACACTTAGGGGTTTTGCATGACTATAATATTAGGATATCACAACCCTTCCATAACATACAAGTATCATAAAATAAGGACCAGAGAACCACAGAGTCAAAATCTTGGTAGTACTACTTTGGTAGTAGTGTTTTGTTCACCTCTTAGGGTGGAAACTTAAATAAGTAACCTAAATCCCCCCATATGTTTTATAGTGGAATTGGTTGAATTGGACTATTGCTGTCAGGATGAGCAGAGATCCCTTAGCCAAGCAGTGGGAAATGTCAAAGGAGACTGTTTATTGAGATTTTAATTCAGAAGTGTTTCCCTTAATGGCTAGTGCTAGCTTAAGCAGCCCTGATAAATATCCTTACCTGTGTGCTGCCACGTAGTTCTGTCAGTTCAGTTGTTTGTACTACTTTATGAGGAACTGCATTAAGGTTTGAGAGTGCTGGCTCCACTCTGAGTGGTTTTGAGGGTTTTATTTCCCTTTTCCTCATGAAGAAAAGAAAGGATGTGATATGGCTATGAAAGAAAAGTGCCCTAGGTATCCCAGGACAGATAGGGAATAGCCTGTGGTCTCTCTTCTGAAACTGGTTATAAAAGTTTTTGCTTCTGACCATCTATTTCTTTAAAATGTGGCTGCAGGGAATAAAAACCTGTTCTAATACATATTTTCTTCTTGTATTGCTAAGAGAATGTAAAAAATGTAAAATCTGAAACACTGACTTTCGTAGAAAGTAGCAAAGTCTGATGTCAAATTTGTATCTTGTAAGTATTGTGATCTACAGCAACAACTTCAACAAAGAAAAGTGGGTGGAGTGCAAAAGCAAAGTGTGCATGGCTTTCTGCCCATTTTTTTAGATTATGAGCAAACAAAGAAGTCCTAAATTCTGGTGTTTGTCCCGCATACATTTTTCACCCCCTGATTTCATGTAGAATTTTCTCTGCCATTAGCAGAAGGCATAGGGAGTGGATGTGAGTGCAGTCTGAAGTACTGGGTGATAGAGTCTGCCAACAGTTTAAATAGATGTTGCTTCTAAAAGCAGTAGCTTCTGCTGGCAGGAGCACTGACTTCAAACGTCTGTGATACTAGCATTAGCTGTGTAGCTGCTTTGTGTCTTTGTGGCAGCGACAGGATGTGAATTGGTTTCAGCTGAAGAAGATGAAGCGTTTTTCTTGGGCTGAGTGCTCTTCCTAGCAGACTGCTCTGGGATGAATGCAATTACTGCCACAGCTATAACTAGAAATAGTTGTGCCCTGTGTTATGCGTGGTGCTGTTTTCAGCTCTGTTCTGTCACTCACAGACATTTGGCATCTTGATCCCCAGATGTGTAGTTTAGAGTGTGTAGGTGGCAGGTAAGCAGTAACATTTTCAGTTCTGTAAAATCTCACTCATTTTTGGACCTAATGCAATAGCAGAATTCCTTGAGGAAGCTCAGTGGGCAAATGTTCATTGCCTTTGTATCTGAGAGGAGACTGCCCTTGCTGAATTTAAACACTTGAATGTTTTGTGGAGGCATGTGGAAGTGAGTTCGTGTTGCACAAGCAGAAACAGATTTCTTTTGCAACTGCAGTTGTTCATGTATTTGTAGTGACTTGTATAGTGACACAAGAGATTGTTACTCTGAGTGCCAAGAAGTTAGCACCTCAACTGTTGAACCACTGTTGCTGAAAAGATAGTTATCTCTGAAGGGGTTGTAAATTAAAACCCACTTTCTGTTATGGCTAGCCTCGTCTGTTCCACTTATCATGAGAAATCAAGCAGATTGTAGTCTTTAGTTCTTCCTTAAAATCTCATTAAGATTGTTTTGTTTGTTCTTCAAAGAGTTATTTATGACCTACATTTTTTATTTTCTAGGTGATAAAACAGGAACAAGACCAGAGTAAGTGTCAGATTTTCTTTGCATTCCGTGTTTTTAATAGAAAACAGCTAAACAAATATTTTAGCCTTTCTGCTGATATACTGTTGAAAAAGGATCATCATAACCAACATTTGCAACATAGGTAATTTAGTAATGTTCAGTCATGATTTTAAGCACTGCAATTCTTCCTTCAAATGCAATACCTACAGCTTATCTGGCATCTGCTACAGACCGATCATCTGGTCTGAAAAGTGGTTTCTGCAGACTTGTACAGTGCTTACACCCTGGCACAAGATCTTGTGCATTAATCCAAATCACTCCTAGTTGCAACATTCATGCAGTGAGTGCAAAACTGTGTAATCACTCCACCTGAGTGTTTTAGTGATATTTACTAGTCACGCAAAAATGTTTGGCACTATTGAACAAGCACCTAAACATTCTTTGTCTCTCACAGAGATAGCAAAGCACTGAAGGATGAAAATCTACCTCCAGTAATATGTCAAGATGTAGAAAATCTACAGTGAGTAGTGGTTTTTATTTATGATAGTAGTTTAGCTAAATTACTGTATGCTGATGATGCTCTGTGACAAGAACATGTTCCTAAGGCTGCACAAAGGACAAGTTATTAGCCCAAGGCCTCTCAGCAGGTCGGCTTTGGGAGCAGAACAGATAGATAGTTCTAGTAGCTGAAGTCTTAGTATGTTTTTTTTCAGTCTCCCTTTTTAATGCATTTATGGAAGTGGTTTTGCCCAACAGTATGCTCCTACCTATCTCTCTCTTGGAGTATTAAGCCTGTGGTATCCAGTTTCTGTATTTGTGGTACCAAATTGCAGGGTCAAATCTTGTTGCACATGCATACTGAATGTTGAACCTTATGTCTGTATTGCATGTGCATCATGGGTCTTCTGTGGAATAGAGAGTTATAAAAGTCTTCCCTCAGGCAGGAAGGAAATGGTTTGTAGACTGGGCTGCATGCATTGTATTTGTGAGTTCAAAGTGATAATTGCTTTTCCATAGGTGCTTATATATTACTGTATATATAAAATGTTCTGTATATTTTAGTTTGTCAGAGGTCAGCATAACATTTTTAAGCACTTGCTATTTAAAGTTGAGGAGTTTGGGGGAGGGGGATTGCTTTTTGTTTTTGTTTGGTTATTTGAAGTATTAGCATGCTAGGAGTTAAGACAGTACCATGCCATGCAGTAATTTTATTGTTCAGTACTTGGTTTTGGAAAAATAAATTTAATTGCTATTTAAATAATGTGACCAAGAGATAAACACTTGGGTTTTTCGGTTTCATTGTATTATGTTTCTTTCCTCCCCACTCCCATTTTTTGCCTTCCCCAGGAAATTTGTGAAAGAACAAAAACAAGTTCAGGAAGAAATTAGTAGAATGTCCTCTAAAGCAATGCTTAAAGTACAAGAAGACATTAAAGCTTTGAAACAGCTTCTCTCTGTAGTTGCCAGTGGATTACAGAGAAACATTCTTAATATTGACAAGCTGAAAGTTGAAACTGCACAGGTATAATTGAATATAACCTTTATTATGTAGAGTTTGTATGGTTATTATTTCATATAGGATAGCTTCAACAGTCAAGTTTACATGTGTCCCAACTAAACAGTTGTAAACAGAATGAAAAATTGAATCACTTCTGTTCTATTTGAAGTTACTGGGGTAAAACTGAAACCTGTGATGTCAGTGTTGTCAGGTAAGTACAACAGCAGTAAAATGACTTCTATTCAGGAAAGCATTCCTGCATAGCAAAGGCAATAGAAGGGAATGTGCAATAGAAGGGAATGCGTGTTCACGTCAGTTCACTTTCAGTAATATATTCACCTGGTAGTGAAGACACATTTGTTACAACATAATGGGCTCTGGAGCAGCAAAAATACATGTTCTTCTGATGGCTTTGGAGGAAAAAAAATACCACATTACCGCATAATGTTTCAGGGACCAAAATTTCTTTATTAGCATTAGTATTCACTTATTGAACTTGAGTCATATCTCTGTCCACCAGTCTGAGTCTGAACTGTGCAGACAGTTTGAGCTCAAGTTTTGATGCAGATGCTTTTCAAGGTCTGTACCACCTTTTATTTCATCAGGCATGTCTGCTTGCTATATAAATAAGTGATAATTTATTCTCAAGTCCAAAATTTGATGTTTTTCTTTATTTTACTCTATAGTTGCACCTTGTCGACATTTTTCTGTGAAAACAAAAGCTTGTTAATGGTATGCTCATATTTCTGTACATGATGCAGTTGAGTATAACAACAGAACCAGGCACTGAGAAATTCTTAATGGTAAAATTATTAGGAAGTATTAAGCAGAAGGGTATGCTGTAATTATCATATATAACATGATGATTTCCATGGAGAGGCATTTTCCTAAAGTAATTTATATTTTTTTAAAAAGTCAATTTTTTTTCCTACTTTTTCTCTTCTAAGTGTGTTACTTCCTTGTACTTGACTGTTGCTTTTTTCCCATCTACCCCTCAATAATTATAGTAATTACGAAGTACAATAGAAAAATTGTCTCTGACAGTTTAGTGCAGTATTTTCCCAATTTCTGAGTACTTAATGTGCTTGCAGTATGTACTATCTTTTGTTCTGTCCCCAAACTTCTGTTGGTATTTTCAGTTCTCCAACTCTTTGATAGTTCTTTGGCAAAACTCTGATCAAATTCTATCACAGTGTTAAATACATAAACAAAATACTTTATGTGAGTGAAGAGTAGAGTCCTAGTATTTTTATTTTTGAACACTTAGTGCAGAACCTTATATTTTATTAATATTCCCTGTTTATGTAGGAGCTGAAGAATGCAGAAATAGCATTGCGAACACAGAAGACTCCTCCTGGTCTTCAGCACGAAAATACAGCCCCAGCAGAGTAAGTTACTGTTATTCATAAGAAGTAGTCAATAATGCAACCTGGAGAAGAGGAAAATTGAGAGGACCTTATTGTAGCCTTTCAGGACTTGACAGGGGCTTGTACCAAAGGCAGGGATGGAGTTTTTAGTAGGGCCTATTGTGACATGGGCAGTGATTTTAAACTGAAGAGGGCAGATTCAAACTAGATAGAAGGAAGAAGCCTTTTCCACGAGTGTGGTAAAAGTGGAAAAAAGTCGCCCAGTGACATGTTGGACACCCCATCCCTGTAAACATTCTAGGTCAGGATGTCCCTGATTATGGCGGGATTTGGAAGGGACCTTTGAAGGTCATCTAGTCCAACCCAGGTGTTTAAAGATTCTATGAACTTCATAATACAATTTTTTCCCCTGCTTCTTGTAACACTTATATGGAATGCTTCATAGAATCAGTGTTTTATTTCTTTACTTAAATTATCTTTATATCTTCAACATGAAAAATAGTCTTCACTCTTGTTCCAGTTGTAGAGTGACGTCAGGAATGTCATACAACCAAACTGTGCAGTTAATTTAATTAAAATTGGCAACTAATAGAGATCAGGTGAAAAAATTCAGACAAATTAGTAAAATTTAATCATACTTTTTCACTGTATTACTCATTTAGCTACTTCAGAATCTTGGTTGAACAATTTGAAGTACAGCTGCAGCAGTACCGGCAACAGATTGAAGAACTGGAAAATCATCTCACTACTCAAGCAAATAATTCACACATAACTCCACAAGGTAAATGTTTCAGTTCTAATCTTTTGTACATGAAGAATTTAGCAAACTTAAAATGAAATTATTAATCATTCTCCTCTTTTGTTATTGTTGGGTTTTCTCATTTATTGTTCAGATAAATTCTGTAGTTGTTTAGTGTAAAGATTCGGAATTAAAGGTTCTTTCATAAGGGTTCTTGGGCTATTTAACATGGACACATTTCCTGAGTTGTGATTTTTAAGCCTGGTTTGTTTTTACACCTGCATCTCCCTCCCTTCAGCATCTAGCTGATGTGTGACACCTCCTGTCTTGCACTGGGCCTTCTGACCAGACAAATACGGGTGCCTGCTCTGTCAGCACCAGATCAAAATCAGAACTTCTTAGTTTGGCGCCTGTTGGTATTGCCTTCAGCTCTGACCAACTGAGAAAATACTGCCATCTTTGCTGCCACATCATTCAATCTTGAGAAAATCTTTCTGTTGAAGAATGCTGACCTCTGGACAGCAGTCTTCTGGTTGGTTACCATTCCTGTGGTCATAGGCAGTTTTATCTTTTGGGCCATTTTAGGCGTGGGTCCTGCAATAAGCAGTGATTTCAACTGCTCTCTTTTTGTGCTATATGGTACTTGGACATCTTGCCATGACAGGATGGTGCACAGACTTCTGGACCTTATATGTCAAAAAGCAAGAGGAGTGTCTAGACCTAGCTTCCATTGTGAAAGATCTGCTGAATCTTGATCTGCTGAATCTTGAATCTTCCATCTTTGTGTGACCTTCTTGTCCATCAAGAATATGAGAAGGATGCCTTCACGGATTTTCCTAAGGTTTTCAGCAGTTTCTGCTGTAATTGAAGGGTTCCTTGCTTGTGTAGGCAAGACTCAGTCTGTTGTGCCAGTATGAGCATATTGTCAGCAATATCTGGTGATCTAGTCAACACTCTATTGCATGTGTAGTCTTTACCATACAGAAAAAGATCCTTTACCATGCAGGTTTCCATGACTCTGAATGTCCTGAAATTTTGATATATCTAGTAGTCTGTATCAATAAATTGCCTCCAGACTAATTAGAAACTTGTGATGAGTCTTCCTAGAGACCACTGCCTCCACAACCCTGTGGGCTGGCATGAGTTTGATTCTATAGCTTTTCTGTTTTTCAGGGGAGAAATTCCCCTATGGAGAGGCAAACATTTGCAGTTTGAGAATCATTGCTAGACCTATGCATCTTCAAGAACTTGATAGCTACTATATGCATTTCAGTGTATATATTGCATTCAGGCTGTGTGCATCATTCAGAGGAAATACAGAAGCTGATCTTCTCACAATGAAAGAACCACTTGAGCACTTTTCTGTCCCCCACTCTGGTACATTGTTTCAGTGCTTCTATGAGAACAGCATTTTTTGTGAGCAGATTCCTCATTCTGCCAAAACCTTTGAGACTTTCCCTTGGTACTAAGGTTTTGCCTTGGTGTTGGATCAGTGCCCTGAAAATACTTTTATATCTGTGTGGGAAATAGGATATCCTAAATGTAAGGCAAGAAGCTCCCTGTTGTGTTTCTCTGGTTATGATATGCTTGTGGGTGAAGCCAGATTGAGATCCTGTGATGCTTATTAATTATGTCTTTAAAATGTAAATAAAGCTTGTGTTCTGCTGCTATCTGACAAAATCAACTGAACACTTAACCATGTCTTAAGTCAGAAAAAGTGGAAAATATATCCAAATGCAAGCAAATCTAATTTAACTGTACCTAGTTAAAAGCCAGTGAGGTAAAAAAATGTTCTTATTGTAATTAGGTAAAATTAGTTTAAATATTACTTTTTTGCTTTGCTAAATAATAGAATCATAAGAAGCTCTTTACCATATATGTAAAAATTAATCTGAGAAGACAGTGCCTTTCAGAATAAGATTTGAAGCCCTGTCAAAAAGTAGTCCTTGGATTATTTGTGGTACAAAATCACTGGGTCAAACCTTGTATTTCTTGCAATTGTTTTTTGTGTGCTGTATGGGTATAAACATGGTATACTTACTTGGCTTACTTTGGTATAAACATGAAATCTTTTCTTCCAATAATGAGGTTGTTACTTATCAATATTTTGTATGCATCTTACAGATTTGTCTATGGCTATGCAGAAAATCTATCAAACATTTGTAGCTTTAGCTGCACAACTTCAGTCAATACATGAAAATGTAAAGGTATGTTTTGATGTGTTCCTGTGTATTTCCTGTATGACTGCAGTGAGCCATCTTCAGGTTTTCTTTTTGTTTTTTCTTTTGTCCTTCTGTTAAATTGTCTGCTTTTAAAAATTTTCAAACTGTCCTGGAGAAGTGCTTTGATTAAAAACGTCGATTTTGTTCAACTGAAGTTGCATTTAAAGTATTTACTAATAGGGATGACAGCAGCTGACCACAATCACTTGAGTTACAAAATATTTTTCATCTAACTCCTTTCCTTCTAATTGTTGATCAGTTTTAATTTAAAATGTCTGTTTTCAAGCTCATGCTTCTGTATTTTGACTTTGGTGCAACATCCTCTTGATCTCAAGTGAAGATGATCTAAATCTGCTCTTGCTCAAATAGGTAACAGGAGAAAAAAACGCAGTGAGATTCCATATGTAAGATTATTCAGCCCATCAAAGAATGTTGGTTAAAGTTTTGTTCTGTTAGTTTATTGTTTTTAAACCTGGCTTTCATGGTAAATAGTATTTGTAGAAGGAAAAAGAAAAGATGTCAAAGCTCCTAATTAGGCCCGTTTTTTCCATAACAGACTGTGGATCATTCCATTTTTCCATTTACACTTCTGGATATGCTGACAAAATGTCACTGTCCTCCAATCTTGGCTACAAAAAACCAAACCAAAACAAACCAACTTAAAGAAAAGTACAAGTGTTTGGAATTGTTTCTGCTAAGTGACTTCCTTAATGGAAATAGCTCTGCTAAATGTTCTGCTGGTTTCCTTCTCTAAGCTTCTTCTGCACAGCATTGCTAGTTCTCTAAATACATGAAATTTTTTACTTTTTCTGAATAAAGTTCAGAAATACTGAGGGTCTTGCATGATCTTGATTCCTTGCTTTGATTTGCTTCTGTCAGCACAGATACTCTGTGATTTACAAATACCTGCCATCAGATATTTGTGCTGCTCTTAGTTAAATCAGGTAGAGAATGTATCAGCTCCTCCATGTTTGCAGCAGAATTACCCAAAAGGTTTCCCAAGTGTTTTCAGGCCTCATGGCTTCTGAGATCTGAATGTAGCCTGAATTTGTGCAGTGGTCTTTGTGAAGATACATTTTTGTTGTTCTTAAGTATGAAAAGCTGGATTAGTGTGCAGATATAAGCCATAGCATCTTGAGTACCTGGTCAATATGACTGAATAGGAAAGACCTTTCTTCAGTTTAGAGTAGGATTCTATTGCCCAAAATTGAGGGGGTGGTTTGAGGATTTTTCTTCACAGAGATTTTGAGATTTAATCTAGTGGGTGCATATGAATTTTGATATTTTGGAAGGCATTTTATAAATAAAGCTTCAGAAAACAGAAAGATGAGTGTACTGCTCAAGTGAATCTGTCATTATAACCATCTGGTTTAGTTTATCACTACAAGATGCTAGGAGAGCAGTTTTGAAACTGTGGTCTCTGCCTAATCTGATGGTTGTGATATGGTTCGTGGAAGGCAGAGCTGTGATCACAGTTTATTTCTTTGCCTGATGAAAAATAAAAATGACTTGGGCACAACTCGTGTAGGTAATGTTATTAAATCATTCAGCATAGCATAGCCTTAAGAACTGCTTTATGTTTTCTAATGGCTTTTGTCAATTCTTAGGGCAGTCAGTATGGCATTGTATTAAATCTCACCAGAATTCTACAAATGTGTTGTCTCCAAAGACAGCACTTCTGATGTGAGAGTGAGGGCGTTCTTTGTGTGGTTCCTGCTGTTGCTGGTAGATATGGGATTGCAGCTGTTCAAATCCTGAGTCAGAATTTTTGGACTGCAAACTTTTCTTTGAGGAAACAAGCATATGCTTAGCCAGGAACACAGGACCATAGTATGCCTTCCATAAACTGGAAACTGCTGTCCTTTAATAACTATTTAATTTAAAGATTTTCTGTTACAAGATGGAAATAATTATCAGTTATCTAGTTAAAGCTTTTTATTCTTTTTTTGTTATGCAAGATATCCATAATTTCCTCATCTGTGATAGACAGAAATTGCTCATGATGAACAAGCCAAGCTGGGCTATTGCCACAGAAGGTGGTGGAGTTTTGAGGGGTAAAAGAGCAGAGGCAAGAGCAGGTGTGGCATCATGACACAACAGATTTGTGCTACTTGCTACCCCAAGGCAGAACGATCTGTTGCATTTGGACTGCATTACATTGCTAATGAAATGCATCAGAAACAAGAGTGAAAGAAAGGAAAGAAAAACAGGTGAAGGTGATAGGGGAGCAAAAGCAGACTCCATGGAGAAAAGGTAGCACTAAAGAAGTGTTTTATTTTATAAGCTAATAGTATGGCTTTATTTTTCCTCTTGGATCAGCTAAGTGATGATACAAATTTAATTGTGGTGATTTGCTCCAACAGTGAAAGACTTAAGCTGATATACTGAATGATATCAGGTAATGCTCAACAGCTTTGCAGAATTTAAATATGGAACCTGATCTGGCTGTAGCTGTTGCAAACCAGTTCTTTCTGTCTCGTAGCCTGACAAGGTTTTTTGGGTTTTGGAGAGAGTTTCTCATTTGTTTTGGTGGTGGTGTTGGTTTGTTTTTTTGTGAGTTTTTCTTTGTTCTTATAGGAAGTGTTATTTATAACTCAGTGTCTCTTAGCTTATTAAGTTTTTATGTCTGGTACATGGAACTAAAATGGTTTCCTCCCATCCCCTTCAGATGCTCAAAGACCAATACCTTGGCTACAGGAAAAGCTTTCTGGGAGATGCCATGGATGTGTTTGAGGCAAGACGAACAGAAGCTAAGAAGTGGCAAAGTGCCCCGCGCGTTACCACTGGACCGACCCCTTTCAGCAACATACCAAATGCAGCAGCCGTTGCAATGGCTGCAACACTTACTCAGCAGCAGCAGCCTGCTACAGGTCTGAGTGCATTCAAGTTATAGATTATTAGTGTTACGACAATAGTAAATTCGTGTAACGTTTGCCATGAGGTCTTCCTTTGTGTTAGACTAAAAATCTAAACGTTGTGATGAGAGAAGTTACTGATACATAGCCAATAGAAAAATGCAGGGTAGACTTAGCAATAATTATACAACAGATACTTAATCTTGTGAATTTACTTGTGTTAGTGATACTTACTGTATTGTTCTAACCTACCCCTTGGAATGTGAGTCTACACTCTTAAGTAACAAGTCTGAATACACATAGTATAGCCTCTTTCCAAAAATTGTATCATTACAGTAAATTATTTTAAATTGGGGAGAATATCTAAATGCATAGTATCTTTTCCTTATGTAAAATTAATAATGCATTTTTATATAGCACTTTGGAACTGTAAAATGAAAAATGCTGTAGAACAGGAGGAATAGTGAAGCAAATCTCTGTAGAATAGGAAGTCAAATGCCTGGCTTATTTTGTAGCCAACTCCTTTATCAGTATGACGTTGGAGCGTTTTGCTGGCTTTTCTGCTATTGTGAATAATTAGTAGAGAAAGCAGAGTGGGTCGGTGGTTCTGCCTGTGCATGTGAGTAAGAGGAAGACCAAAACAGAGGAAATGCATGACCCACTGCAAATAAAGAATGGATACATATGGCAAAGGAAATAATTTAAAGCACCTTAATTGACATTTTTATACTAACCAACCTTCTCTGAGAGGGATTTCAGAATACAGACAACTGAATTTATATGTCATCAGGGAACAGAAATAGAGTTAATTCCATTTAATTTTACTTGAACAGGTATTTATGTCTGTGTCAGCAAATTATGAAAAGTATTGGTAGCTTCCTTTAATTTTCTAAAATGTTATTCACATAGATGTACTGAAAGTGATAGTGCTTTCTCTGGTCTTGTAACAGCAGTGGTATTTTGAATGATGCTAATTAGAGACATATGCCGCAGCCATGTTAAGTTTAACACATTATTAGACTGTCCTTGCCTTTTTATAAGAGAAATACAATATATTTCCAGCCCACGCCCTTCTAAAGAGCAGGGAGATGGGTTTAAATTGTAAGTATGCCAAACTGCTTTGAACAGAACAGAACCCAAAATCTTTGTGAAATATTACGTTTCAGAATTTCAGTCATAGACCACATCTTTCTGTTGTTGCTATGTTAATCCATGGAAATTTTGCTGAACTGGCATCTTCAAAGGAGTTAGGTTTTAAACAGAAAACATGAATTAATGTAATGTTACACTTCAGAGGTTTTAATACAGATAGTAGTATTGTTGCACACTGCTTGTTCAGCCTTATGTTGCCAAAGTAATGTACTCTTCATCTTTTTCGTTATCTTACTTTTGTTTTTTTAAAGACTCTCCATGGTCATTACAGGATTAGTTGTTTATAAAAGTCTTACACTTGGAATGTCACATTTAAAATCATTCCTGCATATTTATGAATTGAAGTGAGGGATTTGAAATTCCTGAACTTCCTAGTCCAGATTCAAGGGAACTGCTAATAACTTCAGTGAACAAATGCCACTTATGGCATGACTTTGTGAATATTCTCTTAGTAATGGCAATGAACAGAGGAGGGGGAAAAACAACAAATGGCAGAACTGGCCTGTACTTACACAACTGAGGTAATCTGAATTTATACCTTGAGATATTTTGTAACATTTTGTAGTGAAAGGAACAAGTGGGAGTGTGTGGAGGTGGTTTTGGGGTTCGTCTCTTTTTTGGTGGTTGTTTTGATAGTGTTTCAAAACCCAAAATTGTTTTATCTGCATCACAAGTGTGATGCAGATAAAACAAAGCCATTAACTTACATCAAACATGGCAACAGAAGTAGACAACAATCTTTTCACCGCTTATTTAGTTGGAATGCTTGTACCCTCTGTGCAACTCACTGGAGGACCTGAAGAAATAGAAATAGATTGATGTTCTGAGTGGCACTTTAAGAATACTTGAAACTCTTTAGAGTTAGATGAATGCAAAAGTACTTGGAGTTTTCTCTAGATCTAGAATTAGTAAGGCCTAAACTATTCCAAAGATATCTTGAAGTCCTAAAAGCTTGTTAGATGGGAACATTTCATAGCTATCCTAAATTACTGATTTCAGTGCTTGACTTTTTCCTAGTTTCAGATTAAGACTGCCACTTTTTGTTTTGCAGAAGGAGAAGAATCTCTTCTTTCAGTTTTGCAGGAATCTTTAAGGCCTGCCTCCTCTTGGTTTCCTTTTTGTTGTTTGAGTTTTCAGATGGTCATTTGCTATAGTAATGCAAATGCTGGATGTTTTAGTTTTGTATTATGTTGTTATGAATTGGATATGCTATCTGCTAGAAGTTAAATTCACACATATTTCTGTGCAAGGTCTGGATCCTAAAGGGTGGGATGGATGAGGGATGGTAAAAGGTTCTGAGAAAAAAGGCTGTGAGAAGAGGTGTATGTAAAGGGAAGGATAAGGAACGTCTGTGTAATTAATAGCTGATCTGCTGTTGCTGTTTTTGAAAATGAGAATTAAACAAGAAAATTAATCTGGCCTTTATAAAGTTTGTGATGAAACATGTAATATATAGTACCTCTAGTATTGAGGGGTCAGGATGCTTAGTCTCTTTTTAAAAATGTTTGATGTTTACATGGTTAAGTATTTAGTAAGAGGAACTAGAGTTAGTTACTGTTCTTTCTCTGAAAAGATAAATAATAATTTATTTTACATTTATTTTCAGAAGTCAAAAGTTTAGTAGCAACATCTCAGCTGTGGGATCAGGGAATGTTTCCCCAGTTCCTGGGTGCAGATATGCACCCTGTGTTCTCTCTGTGTGCCAAGACCTTTCTGGCTTCTGTTGAAATCAATAAAGCCACTGAGTCCTGGCCACAGGAAGAAAGGGTGCAAAAATGCGCTCCATTGCTCACCTGGGATGGATAATCAAGACATCAGGACTGTGGTGTGCACATTAAAGCACAATTTTTGTGCAGACTTTTAGGCTAGAATTATTGAAATCATGCTTAAGTTTTGGCTGTACGCAACCTTTCTCCCTAGTTTGGCACTTTTGTTCTGAGCACAGCTTTTTTGGTAGCACTGAGGCTGGTCATGCTTTTCTGCAGTAGCAGATGGAGTTTTAAACTCTGCCTCATCTGCACCCTCCCTGAGCAATCTTGAACAGTGTGGAAGTTCACATGGTGGTGGCCAATCTACCTATTGTTATTGGTGGGAACATAATAGAAGATTTCAAAGGAAGTTAAAGCCTAGTGCACTGAGACCTGTAAGTGCATAAGGCTGCAACTGATGTTTTTTGGGTAAGACTAAATTGTCTTAAAGAAAACTTATCTTTAAGCTCACTTTTTCTCATATAGAAATAACCCCCAAGAAATTCACTCTCTTCTTAACTGGTGAAGTACAAAGTTAGTCAAAGCATTATAAAACCATTAGCACACTTTGTGTTTTTGACTTAATTCAGTATGAGATTGAAGTTCTGATGGGAAAGGATACTGAAATCTTTATAGCACTTAAAATTTTTATTGTGTGTTTTCATACTGACTTTGGTTAAAATTAACCAGTGTATTACTTTGTCAGAATTAGATCTAAATTGTGATGCTAAATTTACTCACTGTTTGGACCAGCTGTAATTCAAAAAATCGCAGAACATCACTAGGAAATCTGTCTGGCTCTCTGTGATGGGTCCTATTCATTAAACTCAACTTCTCTACAGGGCAAATACATCAAGTTTTGAAGTGTTAAAATATTTGTTATAAGGAATTTGTCTTGTACCTGTAATAGCCAGAAGTGCCATTCTTTCCTTGCTAATACTCTCAGCATCGAAGAGTCTTATGAGTCTTTTGCTATTCAAGATTATGTTTACTTACAAGAATGATACCTTCAGAACATTATGGTACAAACTCAACAAATATCATATGCTGTTGCTCAATAAAAAGTTTGTTAGCCTAAGGCATAAGATACTGTTTTATATGATCTGAGGTGTTTTAGTATCATGTTTATACTGGCTCTAAAAAAAGCATGTTGCATTTGGTAAAAAGCTTGGCCTGGAGGACTGTAGTGTTTTGTTTATAAAGTCTTCCACTAACAGTGCCTCCTACTGAGACAGAAACCTGTGTACTTGAGAAGGAACTGGATATCTGTTTTTGGGTTCTTTTAGTTAATTAGCTCACTGACTTGTGTAGGGGGTTTTGGGTTTTTGTTGTTATTTTTTTTCCTTAATTTTTAAGAGCTGCTAGGTAGATGTATCAGTATTTAAACTGGATGTAAACAACTTTAGCTTGAAATTTGTGGAAATTTGTAATTGCAACATCTCATATACTTTTTTTTAAGTGGAAGAAATAGCTTGGGTTTTCCAACTATTCCCTGCTAAGCAGAGACTGAAGGCTAACAACTTTAGTTGCCCTTAAAATTTAGTTTTAACACTACGTGGAGTATACAGATGTTATTCAGCTTGGATCACGTAAGAATTTTGTGTTCCTTGCAAAAGATGTTACTTTTCAACATACAGTGCCTTTCACTTGATTCAGAATGATTTTCCATTTAAATCTTCAAATACTGAAATTATTTTAAGAGCTTGAAATATTCACATTTTCAAACTCTCTATAAATATTACCAATGGGAAATTTTGAATGAAAATAGCCCAGGTGTGATCATGGTTTAGGAAAAGGTCAAAATCATCTGAGCTTTATAGTAATATTTGAATAAATGATCACTTTCACAGATACAGGATGTCGAGTATGTTCAAAGATGGAGAAGGCCATCTTGAGCAGAGGTGCGGATGTCTGTGGATTAAGAGTTTGGCACTGTATTTTATCTGTAATGGTTAAACGTTTAAAATAGTGCACTGAAAACTGTTTGAAAAAGACAGGAATAGAAGATTGTACTGTGAAAACTGTCAAAATATATTAATTATTTATCAGAATTAATTATTTTAAAATGTGTTAGTGATGGGCTAGCAAGTTGATTCTTTATTCCCCAAGGTTAAGGAAAAAAAAGGAACTGAGACTGTAAATTTCATCTTGGCAGACTGAAATTGTCTGACAGTCCTGCATCTTAATGTGAATATGCAGGGAAAGTACTGTCAACTTTTTTAAATTATGGAACAAACTCTGAAATTTTGAATGTATCGAATTCATTAAGGTACACAGAACTGTGCCTTTTGTAAATGGTTATTTAAACAGGTCATTTGACTAGTTAAACTTATTGAATGGTGTTATGTAGCAGAGCTCAACAGAACTCAGTTATCACTTGTGTGGAAAAAAAATGAATTGTCATGTTACTGTGTAATTGACTTGCTTAAAAATGAACAATAAATTTAATAAAATAAAGTCATTGTCTTGTTTTTTATCTTAGTGTTCTGTTTAAATTTGGATGGAATACTTGAGTAGTTTTGAAGAATCCTATTTATTAAGTTAATTTTAGGTAATACAGTTTTAGTTACGTTAGTGTCAGTTCTTATGTTTTTAATTTGAAAATTCTCCCTTATTCTGATTCCATTAATACAGGTGGCAAAATGTTGTTACCTATGAGTTCTCTCAAGGTTTTGATTAACATTTTAAAGTTTAAGGTGAGACTGGTTAACTTTTAAAAATACTAAATTATCTTCTTATGTTACTAGTTTTGATTAGGTTCACCTTATTATAATCAGTATTTTCTTAGATTTTTGCCAAGTCAGTGTAGAGGCAGACAGTTAAGTGAGAAATTTTGATGAGGTAAAATCTGGGATCTTAATGGGATTTGTTGAAAGCAATGTTGTTCACATTATCAAATACTTGAATAACTAAATAAAGGACCTCTTTACTGTCAAAGAGTAAGGCAAGTCTGTTCTCATTTTTTTTGTACCAGGGCCACAGCCATCTCTGGGAGTTAGTTTTGGAACGCCATTCGGCTCAGGTATTGGCACTGGCTTGCAATCAAGTGGCTTAGGTTCTTCAAGCCTTGGAGGTACACTTTAACTTTTCTAACCTTTCATTGAATGATTATACCGCACAGCTGAATCTCTTGCAAACCTTGAACTCCACTAAGAGGATGATCTGTTTCTGGGAAAGACCTTACAGCCTGGCAGGTCTGTGCTTTCCAGGCGTCTTCCTGCCTTGCAGAAGGAATTGCTAGGACTAAGCCATCGTAGTGAAACCCCAAGATGAACAGGATTAGATAATCACAGAGCA
Organism: Prinia subflava; assembly: GCF_021018805.1. Classification (NCBI taxonomy): domain Eukaryota; kingdom Metazoa; phylum Chordata; class Aves; order Passeriformes; family Cisticolidae; genus Prinia; species Prinia subflava. The sequence goes on from NC_086249.1 coordinate 36,832,059, forward strand.
GTTGTGCTCTAAAAGCTAGGGAAGGACATTGAGTGTGTTGGAACTACAACTTGACTGAATTTTACCTATGTAAAAGTTAGGCACCTGAGACATTAGATCCCACTGTAGGTAATCCGTGGAAGTTTTTCACCTTTTAACTATAGGAACCCATTTCTGCTTGTATTAAGATAAGAATAAATGTTTAAAAGCTATTGCAATTCTGTGATCCTGAAATCTATTTGCTTTAGCAGTCACTCTATACCTCAGTGCTGAGGTGGAGAAAAAATCTCTCCCCCAGTTGAAAAAGCAATATGTGAAAGTGAGGGCAAAATACTTATGAAAATGTTAATAAGTGCTGCTGGGGACTATATTCCAGGAGGACATCTGACTGTGAAAAAGTAGGTGATATAAAAAAAAAATCAAAATGAATGTAGACCTTTTATTTTAAATGTAATGTGTTCTCAGCACTAGAGCTACAGATAGAATTTAAGTGATTAGTAGAATCTAATTGGCATGTGAATTTCCTGTCTGTATAAGTAGAGGTTCCTACAGATACTAATGTCTTCTGAAGCTTTTATAAGATCTGCAAAGAAAATTGTTACATCTGCTGAGCACAAACATAACATGGTTTTTCTTGTTACATCCTCCCTTCTCTGCGGCCTCAGTCCTCATTCCTACATTTTACCTATGAGCCAAAAAAATGAATCAGTGTTGTAATGTATTTTAAATAATTGTGTCACTCAGTATTGGGAAGATGATGTAACCTGAACATTACATGAGTTCTACCTTAAATTATCACCTTGAAAATACCTTTAAATCTACCAGTGTCCCTTCTCATCAGATTTTAAGTGTTTTCAGATAAAAGAAAACTTGTATACCTAAACAAGAAAAGTGAAAATAATGGGCTAAAAGGAAATTACTTTGGAATTACCAGTTTTTTCCACAATGTTTTGAATGCCTTAAAAAACCCCAAACATAAAATTCTTCCGTTTCTTCTGAAAAGGTTGTAGACTAAAGATAGTTCACCAGTCTTACCAATGTAAATAAATGAACATTCCAACTGCTTTTAGTTTTGTCCAAAAATACCTGACTTGTATTCTCTTTTTTTTTCCTAGCTCTCTGCCTAGGAGGGTATTCGCTTGCATTATTAATTTGCAAAATCTCTTTTAACAAATCCATAAGACTATCTGAGAGAAGCAAATGTAGAAGAATAAATACATACCTGCAAAATAGCCTGTAGGTGTGTTCTTGGAAAAAATTGGCTGAATGATTACCGAAGTTTGTTTGGATTTCTAATCCTAGGGATTTAGGTTTTCAAACAGGACAATTTCTGGTGTATGCTCTGGAAGTGCCATTTTAATTGGGGAAATTTGCTCTCTTTCCTTGATTAATGTTTTGTGTACTTTGTCAGCGATAAACAGAGGTTTTTGCATCTAAATATATAAATTATTAGAATAGATCCTATGCTTTGTTGAATACTTGCAGACACCTTGCCTGATCATAGGTTATGAATTTCAGCCTAGATAGGACAAAAGAGTGTGTCATTGTAATGAACTGTCTTACACAGAAATGATACTTACCATTACCTACCCTTAATACCCCTTTGATGTAAAAATCTCAGAAAACTAGAGAACACTGCTCCAGATAGTGTGTTCAGTCCTTACTGGTTTTCAAATCTCAAAAATATTTCTGTGAAGGAATGGTAAAGGCTCAGGCTGCAGTAAATAAAAGGATTTTTCCTAACACTTGAAACTTAAGATGGGAGCATGATTTCCTCAAACATAAATACAAATACCTGAGACAGCCAAAATCAGAGTATATCTTACAGATCCTATTGTCTGGCCTCTATTTCAAACTGCAAATATCAATTTACTTTTCCTTCAAATTGACCTCATAATAATAACACAATTTGAAACCTTAAAAAATTTGTATTATGAAATGATGAATATCAGTTATAAAATCAACAGAATTCCATTTTGTCACAGCTATACATTTATTTATGCCCTTTTATGATGATTTTTCACATTAAATACGGGGAAATTTGTTTCTGTTCTCTATTTAATCTATTTTGTAGTTTCCTAGATAAAGCTGATCCCTAATAACCCAAGAGGGGACTGACTCTAAAATAAGCCAAGTGTAAACTGGAGAAAATGCTTACTCTATTTTAAGCATAATTCCTTTTTCTAGATTTGTAGATGAAGATTCTGACTTTCTGTAATAGAAGTCATATAACTTGTATCTGAAATGTCTTAGTTTTAGCTCATTTGGTTACCATTCCCTGCCAATTTAACAGCAAATCAATGGGAATTTCTTAAACTATGAGAGTTCACACCACCTGTTTTTTTAACTTTACTTAGTTTTGGATTTTGAAGGTAGTGTTTTTCTCAATGCTTTCCAGTTTGCACTGTTTTCTTAACACAGTGATTTGTCAAGGATAAATACTCTTCAGGCAAAAATCTTAGGAATATTTGTTTACCAAATAATGCTTAGAATTATGTTTGGATTTAGAATACTCACCTAAAACCTATGTGTCTTTAATTGCTGTGTCTGTAATTTTTTTGTTGTATGTCTTTACTATTATTCTACTAGGATTTGGAAGTAGCTCTGCCTTTGGAAGTAGTGCCACAGGAGCATCATCATTTGGGTTTGGAACTACAAGTAAACCATCAGGAAGTCTAAGTGCAGGTTGGTTTGTTTCTTTTGAATTCAAAAATCAAGTTTATCTTAAGGCGAGTCTTATAATTAAACTGCAGCACTCACTCCAAGAAATTAATTGCTTAAAGTTGCATGTGTGTATCACTATTAACATAACTATTTACTTTCTAGAGACACATTTTCAGATGAGTTTTTGAGTTCTGTTAATTGTCTCCCATGTAGACAGTGTTGAGTGAGCATTAATGTTTCCCATTTCATGGTGGCTGTCTAGTTAGGAGTGGAAGCGGGAGATCAGATGCAGCCTCATACACAGAAGAGCAATTGTCACTTGAATGCATTGGTATCAGTTATTGATAGAAATTAGTATATAAAATGGCAACAAATATACTAGTAATTTGACTTCCTGTATTTACAAATAAAGTTAAAATTATTTTCTGGAAGCCCCGAGGTTTCATTAAAAACGTATAAATGCTTATTCTATTTGAATAGTAAGTTATATGTATTGTATCTCTCTGTATATTCATAATTCATTATATTAACTACTTTGAAAACATTTCTGTGGCAATTGAACTATACAGTACTTATTTACCTATTTTGGTTTCATTTGCTTGAGGTTGATAAAATTAAAATATGGGTGTTATTGGGCCTTCACTCAGAAGTCTGAATTATAGCTGGCATGTCTACCTTTCAAATAGAAATAATAGCTTACTAAGCTAATAGCTTCTATAGTCTGTCTTGCAATCTTTTTTCAATGGAACATTGAGGGAGGATCAAGTCTCAAAAAAAAAAGTTAGACCAACTGCTGTTAGAAGAAAACAGCATTTTGCTGATATTTACTAGGAAGCTCTATGATATTTATTCTGGATTCTCCTTGGTTAGTGATGGGTTGTTAGGCCTGTAAAGTACTTTAAGCTTTGCATTATAAGGTGGAAATGGCTCACTAAATCAGCTGTGTAACATTCATGAATGTTGACAACCTAGTAAGTTCTTGATGGAACTCTTTACAGTATCTGGTGTCCAACCATCAAGCGTCTTTTACTTAGTTCTTAATATGAGAAACAATTGGAAGACTTACACTGCTTATGTTTTATCTTGTAGCCTATTCATCCTGAGTCTGTTAAATATTACAGCATTTAAAGCTCCTGGATTACAAAGTTAATAATTTAGTTTTTTAACATATTAAAAATAGAATTAGAAAATTACTTGTATGGATTAGTTGTATGTCACTAAGGAAGTATCCAGCCTAAGTAAATAATAAATCTGTCTTAGCTATGTTGGTGGAGTGCAGAGGCAATGTAGATAAAATTTCCCTCAAACCAGGCTTTGTCATGGAGTCATATATCCAAAAGAGCCATCAGTCTCTTTTGCAAATGAGAGGATTGCACCCAATAAAATAAAGATTGTCAGTTATCTCAAAAGAGTCTCAGCTACAGAAAGTAGCTGAATAAAAACAGGTGAAATGTAATTTCAGTCATTTCGTGCTTAGAAAATCAAGTGGTCATGAAATCCTTATCTAGACTGGGATTATGGAATAGAAACTGCTATTAAAAATTTGGTAGCCCAGAAACACACTAACTTTGACCTTTTATATCCAAAACCTTGTGTCATATAGCATCTGGATTGCATATGATCTTCAGTTTTATTGAGGGTGTGTAAATAGGTTTGAATGATACCTGGGGCTAGCTAGGTTATATGTATTTCAAATTTATTGTGTCCTGTTTCTTAGGTATTGTTTACAGGATCCTGAAAGCATATTCTGGTTTATATTATGGTATAAAGGTTGCATCTTATTTCTGAATCTACTTCTTTGAAAAAGCTAGGAAAGTGGGGTGAATATCGGTTATGGAATTCACAGTTGTTGCTGCTTGGATTTAGATATGAGCAGTTAAGTATTTTCCTAGACTAATGTGTCTGGGAACACTAGGTAAGTGTGTGTTCCAGCACACACTGTTCCAGGCTGCTTAGGCTGCCCCAGCTCTCCTCCACAGATCTTCCATCAGTTTCATCTTATCTTAAAACTGAAATTATAGATCCCCAAATTGGTTCTGTCAAGTGTTTGATTTTTATGAGTTAGGTTTAATTACTTTAAAAGATGTGAAAATTTTTGTAGTGGTATTACTGCTCTTCTCAGTTTCAGTTGGTGTGTTTAAGGAGAAAATTCTGAGTCCTCTATAGTCTTTGAGGATCTTTTAATAGTAAATTTGGCTTGGTCCAAGAATAGTTGTTTTGTTCATCAGCAGATGAAAAGCAGAGCAGCTTCAGTCTCCTTGCAGGTTCTTTAGTGGACACAGTTGTGAGATGGAACAGTTTCTCAGGTGTCCTCTGAAACACACAGACACTGTGGAAAGCTGACTCCAAAGCAAGTCCCATTTAATTGCTACTCGTACTCATTTAATGGCAACCAAAAAGGCTGATGTTAGTGGGCCATTGTAAAGGACATTAAGACTCTAAAAGTAATGGGAAAAGGAAAAAAATCACCATTGAATTTGTTTTATAATTTAATAAAATGTTAAGAGGAAGAGGAGTGTACAAACACAGTTTTTTGTGAGAACAGATGCTAAATATACTTTGAAGATCTGAGTTGAAAACTATTGTTGAAGACTTATTTTTATTGAAGAATTGCAACCTCAGTAAATAAGAGACAATCAAGTGGGATCATGGCTAGATGCACTCATGCTGCTGAAAAACAGACCTTAAATATAATCCATGAGCAACTTTCAGATAGAGAGGCTATAATAAATCAGTTAAAGCTGTTCTTGAAATACTTTTTCTGATCTAGAGCACCCAGAGTAGTCTGGGGGATGAAAGCAGGAATAGATTGCTATCTGAGGAACTGCTATTCCTCCCTGTAGTATTAAAATTACAAAAAAATGCTGTTATGGGGAGATATGTATGTATCTTGCTTACTGAGCTAAAGAGCTGATGGAAGCAGAGATGCACAAGCCCAGTGAATAAAGTGTGATCTTAATCCCCTTCAGGGAGATGTGAAGGCTGTGTCCTCAAAGGGCAGGTTGTCATTTATTTCCTGAAAATCACTATTCACATGTAAATAACACTAATTTCAGCAGGGACATTGGTGATCACATGTACCTACGGTTCGTTCGAGACTTTGAGAGTCTTCCCTCTTAACTGAGCTATTCTGTGACAAATTGCCTTTTCTTGCAACAGGAATAAGACTCAATGTATACCTTGTTCAGGTTTTTTATCTTGATTTTTCATTTGAGTGTACTTTTATTAAAACTTGGTACCTTGGCCTTGTTATGATGCCATGACAGGAGAAAACCATATAGATGAATTTCACGGCTGCCTTTTTGTACTTTAATGGCTGCCCTTAATGTCACTTCTAACATGACAGCTATTATTTTCCAAGTTATATCTAAACTAATAAGCATGTTCTCATTCTTCTATCCCATAGTTTATGTACATCTTACTGTAATGTTACTCAAATAAAGCATAGCCTGCCTTCCCTGCATGCTTCAAAATAATCCCTGCATCTAGAAGCAGCAAGGTGGAGATAATTTATGAACACTTTTTGCCTTCTGAACTGCTGACACTTACAGGTCACATGCAGCTTTATTATTGATGGCATTCATTGTGTTTTCTGTAGGAAGCAATGCTTGCCTGTTATCTCACATACATGAAGTAATAAGGTCACTTTTTTTCATTCGTGAGACTCCCTGATGCATCTTAGCTGTGATTCAGAGTTATCAAGGAAACAGAGTAACACTTGCATGTGTTTCACCCCTTACATCCTAGGATGAGAGACAAATTAGCCCACAGAATTTAGACATGACCCAAATAATGAACGCTATCAGTCACTGTCATCAGTCACACTCTAGATCTGCACAACCATTACACTTAGAATTAGTTCTGTGCAGGCACCTGCCTGCTGTAGGACTGTGAGTTTCTGGAATGTTGATAATGAATTTTCTTGACAAGATGATGTGTGTAACCCAAGTCCAGACATTGCAGGAGAAAGAGTTTCATGTTATGTTTTGAAGTAGTTCTTAATGCAGAGTGTCAGTAACAAGTGCGAGAACAGAAGAGTTCAGGCTTGTGAGAGCTACTTTAGGATTCTGATGAGACAACCAGTTGGGCTTTTATTTCTGTACTCCAAAAATATTTTAGGCGTTGAGTTGAAGATACTGATGTGACCAAACGTTTGCTTCAGCTGTTTGCTAGAGAACGAACGAAGCAATATAAAGTAACGCATATTGAGAATATACTCTTTCTTGAACCAGTCCTGTTTTTCTTATTATCTTAATTGTTTGCAGGTTTTCATATACAACTTATATTAAGCTCTTTGTTAAAATCTGAACTTGCTCATGTCTTACTTATTATTTTGTGGTCTCTTAAGACAACAAACAGTGAAGTTATGAAGTTCTGCTTCTCATTAAGTGATCTTTGAGAAATTTCTAGCATTTTCTAATTGTTGCAATTATTATCTAAGTTGATTACATATAACTGATACAAATTTATAAAAGAAAGTGAAATGAGTTAATGTTACTGTTACTGGAAACTGTAGGGGGACGTTTTTCAACCGGTCTTGTTTCATAGCTGCACCAAATGTTCTGTGTGTTTACCTTGACAGAGGAGGATGGAGGAGTTAAAATAGCACAATTTGCTCAGCCAGTCATTCAGTTTTTCCAAAGCTTTGTTTCCAGTGGTGTTTTTTGGTTTGTTGTAAAGGATGTTTTTAAATACAAACAGTTTGGCAAAGATTCTTTGAGCCTTTTGTGCCTCACATAGAAGGTGTGGTCTGTGTCACACATGTTATAAAGGCAGGCAAAGACAGCCAAGTCAGGAGGAGGGCGGCTGAGCACTCCAACTCCAGCCTTGCCCTTTCTCTGCTGTGAGTGAAGTGAGTGGTCTTGGTCCACCTGTACCTGCTGCCTTCTCTCCCACCTTAGGATTGCATTGCATGTTTATGCTGAGTACTTGAGGAATTATGGTTCTTCTGTTGTTCAATTTCAGTGGGACTTGTGTGTGCTGCTTTTGTATGCATAATGGTATAACAGATTTGTGATTTAGGATATAATTGTTTGCACTCACTGAGGGTAGTCTCGGTTACTGTTGCAATATCCAAGTTGCCCTGGAAAGTCCAAGTGCTCTAGCAATGTGATTCACCATTGTTGATCCACGTTGGTAAAAAGTGTTGCAAGTGCTGGTAATAAAGAGGCTGGTGTTAAAAACTTCAAGGAGAACAAATTTACAATCCTGATATAACTGATGTTTTAAAAATACTTTTTCCTCCCCCATAAGGCTTTGGGAGCTCGACTACATCTGGGTTTAACTTCAGCAATCCTGGCATCACAGCATCAGCTGGCCTGACGTTCGGGGTGTCTAATCCTGCATCTGCAGGCTTTGGGACAGGAGGGCAACTTCTTCAGCTGAAGAAACCTCCAGCTGGAAACAAGCGAGGGAAAAGATAGGCACCCCTTTTAGGGACGGGGAAGTGCATCAACTTTCTTCATCTGAAAAGTCTATTTTTCTAGATTGATACGTTAATTAAATTGCATCCCAGGAGATTTATAAAAATTTTGCTACTTTTCCCTAGTGAAATCATATTGAACAGCTATTTTCTTGTGAATAGAAACCCATTTATGTATTTTTATTTTAGGCCCTAGTTTTAGAAATGTTCTATACTGCATTATTATTAAAGAATCTTGTAAAATCATCTATTTAACCTAATGTTAGTAGCAGAATATTTTTTGTTAATAAGCTTTATACCATATGAATATATGCATATTTGTTTTTTTTGTACAGATAAAATATATTCTAGTACAAATACTAGAGTTCATATCTTCTGTTCCTGGATATGGCCTTTAAATCTACTTCAGGGTGTTTTTGTGTATATGGATGTAAATATATACAGTACAGTGCACACATCTGTGTGTATGTATGTGTATATATATATATGTATAAAACACAGATGTGCATACCTTCCCCCATAGACAGATTTTCTTTTCTTTGTGTGTTCTGTTTCTCCATGTTGTCCCGTGGACTGTATCTTGATGTTCCTAGGAATTTCAAAAAGTGGGTCCCAGGCTGTGTCATCATTGCTTCTGTGTTTTGTTGTATAAAACCAGCTGAAATACAATGTTTACTATTTCATAAACTTTGCTAGATAGTGGTTAGTAGCTGGTTTGGTTTGGTTTGGTTTTTTTTAACCTTTTTCTTGGCCCATTTAGCAGCCAACTCTAAAGAGGAGTCTGAGATTTCAACACAGACATTTCATAGGTAGTGTTCCCAAACTGTTTGATTTCATTTTTCTCCTGAGCTGAAGAGCAGAGCACTGCAGGATTTCAGCTGAAAGCTCAGGATGCCACTGAAAGGTCTGTGTGCAAGCAGGAGTTGCCAGGCTGGATGAGCTTTTTCTTGCATTTGAGGGAGATAGGATGCGCTGTCCTAATGATAACCCAAATTAAGTGTTACAAACCCAAGCTGATTCAAGAGCTTCTCATCAGCACTGCCTTAAAAGCAGCTGGGCATCTACTTTCAAACAAGGTGTAGTACAGTAATTTGCTGCTCAAGAACAGAGGAGGAAAATGGTGTAATTTGAAGGTTAAAGCTATTGCAGCATTAGTTTATGAATCCTACATACCGCAACATCACAGCTTGTTGTTCTGCATCTCCAATTTGGTGTGCACTAGGAATATCCAGGAAAATATCTTAAAAATTAAATAATAAAACAATGGATTCTTTGCAAATAATGATACCAGGTTGATGTGTGAGCATGAAATTTTGGAGCCAAGTTGATTTTACGTAGAGGTTTTGTCATTTGCTTTCTATTGTTAGTGTTACTACCATTTTGTATGTTTTGGAAGTGTCTGCATTCAGCAGTGATTGCTCTTTGACAAATGGTTTGTCAATCTGATAAAATTAAGGGAAACTGAGCACAGAATTCGTCACTTTTGTACTTGTATGTTATTGCATCTTTGTGAGCAGTCTCTTAGGAAGGGATATGTGGTTTTTTTTAATGTTACAGAAAAATAAAGCTTACGGTTTATTTTGATTTCAACCTGTTTTTAAACTTTTATTGGGCTGCAGTCAAAACTGTAATGTTTGTATTCCTTTGTTACTGCTTTTTTTAATAGTTAATATGTTAAACCACTGGACTCTTATAATGTATTAATTTGTGAAACTAATTCTAAATGTGTACTTTTTGTCCATATGTGCAACTTACCATTGTGCAAACAATAAAACAATAATGCTGTGATCCTTGTAATACATATTTACCTATCTGAGAGATCATTTCCTGTCATTCTCCTACATTATAGGAGAAACAAAAACCTCTTTAGCTCATGTGTAGAACTGTTCTTCCTAGAATTCATGTTGTGCAGAATTGTTCTTGCTGAAGTTAGGGTCTTGATCCTGCATTGAAAATGCAGAGGGAGAGTGGGTAAAGGGAGGTATTTTATTGTGGGGTTGTCTAGAATTTCTTCACAGTGCACAATATAAACCTGGGTCATGGTGTAATGTAACAGCACTAGGAATGGCTTTGTAAATTGGGAAACAGTCTGAGCCTCGTGGGTACCTCTGCTCTGTTTCTTTTCCAATTAAACAGCAGTTATGTCCTTAATTTAGCCTAAGTGAAAAAGTGTTTGTATAATAGAATAATCACATATAGTAGTACAAACTAAAGTCAGAATGGGATTTGAAAGAATTATATTCCCAGACTATTACTTGGGTGGTTGAATTTAGCCATGATTTTTGAGACTCAGCACTGTAGACACTGTTTCAATTTTTTTTTTCACCCCCAATTTAAAGTTGTGTTAATATGGTCAGCGTGTAAAATACAAGTCATTCAAGGTGTGGCTTGGTTTTCTACAAAGCAGGTTAAGAAGCTTGAAATTAAATCATGAAATTAAATCAAGTCTAGATTATCTGTTCTGTAAAGAAAGAAAAGTCTGGTCTGGAAGAAGGTTCAAGTCCATGTGTAAGACGTGGTTTTCTGTTAGTTTCTACCTTGTTGTACACCTGTGGTATAAACTTATGTATGTGACCTCTTTCTTTTACTAGAAGTTTCAGCATTCTCCCTACGATGAAGACAGCAGGAACAGGGAAAGAGCTGTGCCTCAGATTGCTTGGTTCAGGAACCTCTTTCTGATCCAGAACTGTCTTTGCACTCGCATATGTCTCTGTTTCTTTCAAATCAGTTAGGTAGATATTACACTTACGTACTTCTTTCTTGTGGATTGTGAGGGAGGAGGTTGAAATAAGGTGGAGCGGGTCAGAGTTTGTGTCTTCTTCACCACAAAAAATCCGAATTCAGCTACACTCCCTCCATCGACATGTTCCTAACAACTGCATTTTGGATCATGATTGCATTTATAGTATTGGGGTTTAAGTTGAAATAAGGTTCAGGAATACAGCTTTAGTGGCTTTCTCCCCTCTCTTTGATGTCAGTGGTAATTCTTTAGTTATTTCCACTCCACTACTCATGAGGACAGTAGAAATAATCCAGTCATTCATGTCAGCTCGGTTATGTTACTGGTTATACCTGGAGTGTCTCAGCAGAAGGAGCACCTTGTAGATTCTTCATAAGAAATTAAGAGTATCTATCACTTTCATAAGCATAAATGCCTTATGGTCTATAAAAATCTTGTTTCCCTAAAACTTTCTCAAGTTTGTAAGAACAAAGAACTATCTATGTACAAAAATTTGCAGCAATAAATTATGTAGTTTTGGGAGTAACTGTCAGGATTTGTGTCAGGATTTGGGATTGTGCTGTCAGGCTGTTTCTCTCTTCCCTCTCATTAAGTACCTTCCAGCACTGTGACTGCTGTCTCTAGACACTGATGGATGGCTGAAGTATCATGCTAATTAACTGGTGTGGATTCTCATGGAAATGGGCACCTGGGTTTGGGGAGGGGCGTGACACGGAGGTGATGCATGCAGCAGCTTTGGAAGAGTGTGGTTACCCATTGCAACAGTGTCCATGGAGCTCCAGCACAACTGTGACATGTGTGACACACCATCTCCACGCAACCAGGCTGGTAGGTTCCTTAAAAGGAGGATGGAGATGTGACGGGAATGAAGTGTGGGGAGAGGTGAGGGGATGTAAGGCACAAGGCTTACTGCTGTGAATGGGACAACTCATTTTAATTTAGTTCAGGATCATTTCTTCTGGGTTCAGTGTTGAATGTTCATCGGGTGGTAGGAGACAGTTACATCCTGCCACCACAGGACCCTCGTGGGAGTAGCTGTCTTGCAGCATGTGCAGTGAAATGGTCACTGATCTGCCATGCCACTTAGAGAGCTGCAAGTCTGGGGTGCTGCATGGAATCTACCCAAGGTTACTGAAAGAGCTGGTGGAAGAACTGGCTGAGCTACTTTCAATCATTTACCAGTGGTCCTGGCTAAGCAGAGAGGTCGTGGTTGACTGGAGGTCAGCAAATGGGACACCTGTCTGCAAGAAGGGTCAGAAGGAAGTACCAAGGAGGTACAGGCCTGTCAGCATGACCTCAGTGTTGGGAAAGGTCATGGAGCAAATCACCTTCAGTGCCATCGTATGGCGTGTGCAGGACAACCAAGGGATCAGTCCCAGCCAGCAGGAGGTTGTTACGGGCAGGTCCTGCTTGATCAATGTGATCATCTGTGACAAGGTGACAAGCTTAGTGGATGAGGGAAAGGTTGTGTATGTTTTCTGCTTGGACTATTGTAAAGCCTTTGACATGTTCTCCCACAGTGTCCTCATGGAGAAACTGGCTACTCATGGCTTGGACAGGTGCATTTGTATCAGTAGTAGTGTTGCCAGCAGGAGCAGGGCAGTGACCATCCCCCTGTGCTGGGCACTGCTGAGGCCACTCCTCCAATGCTGTTCTGGCCCTCACTGCAAGAAGGACAGTGAGGGGCTGGAGCGTGTCCAGAGAAGGGCAGCGGGGCTGGGGAAGGGTCTGGAGCACAAGTGCTGTGAGGAGCAGCTGAGGGAGCTGGGGGTGTTTGGTCTGGAGAAAAGGAGGCTCAGGGGGGCCTCATCACTCTCTGTAAGTGCCTGAAAGGAGGGGCAGCCAGGTGGGGGTCAGTCTCTTCTCCCAGGCAACAAGTGACAGGACAAGAGGAGATGACCTCGGGTTGTCCTAGGGCAGGTTTAGTTTGGATATTACAGGAAAATTCTTCACTGAAAGGGTTGTTGTCAAGCACTGGAACAGGCTGCCCAGAAAAGCAGTGGGGTCACTATCCTTGGAAGTGTTCAGAAACAATGTGGGCTTAGTGCTTAGGGACATGGGTTAGTGGTGAACGTGGCCATGCTAGGTTAATAGTCGGACTCAATCTTTTCAATCTAAACAATTCTACGACAAGGTATGTCACCTTTTGTTTCCTTGGTGTTAACATTTTCTGACACACTTTTTTTTAAGGTGATAGAATTTTGTTGCACTTCAGTGTTTGAACAATCCTGACCCATTTGCCTCCTGTTGCTAGGACGTTTATTACTTAATGCTTTCCTCACTCTGCCTCAGGAATTTCATCTTTATAACCCATGGTTGCTGTTAAATGCCACAGTGAGGAGGTGAGTAGGCTGGGTGTTTCATTAGCTGTTTTCTGTTTCCTCACCCTTTAGAAGTAAGGCAATTCTAGCTTAGTACGAACAGGTTATGATTAAGTTTAGAAGCTTCTAAACTGGAAGAGCTTCTGGTTTGATTTTACTTTTGTTTGAGTACAGATCAGCCCTCACCAGGATATCGGGTCATATCTGTTGAACAGCTGTATGGAAAACTTGCCTGTCCTAAATAGGTCAATAGCTGAAGAGGCAAAAAATATTTGTTTATTCAATTAATATTTCCCAGACTGATGGCTTTCTCTTTTTTTCTTTTCTCTTTAATGCAGGGATCACTGTACGGCGTATGATTGGGTACCGGCAGGACAGCAGCTTATTAGAAAGTCATGTAATTGCTTCCAAAATAAAGTTCTGATTAGAAGCTGACATGTAGCTCCTGGGAAAAAAAATCGTTTCCTGACTCTGTGCATTTAATATGGCACTTTGTGGTAACAGGATGTGCTTCTGGGGTGATGATGATCCTAGCCACAAAAGAAAGCTAGAAGGATGAGGTTTTGATCAGTCACTGTGCTGTACTAAAATGGGAAAAAAACACACACTTGATGAATATTCAAAGTCAAGGATTCAAAAATTACACTTTATTATATGAAAGATGAAAAATACCATGTACTCTTATTAAGAGGAGAAGGGGGTAAATTCTCATAGGGAAAAAAAGGGGCAGCTTGAGTAGACTTCAAATTGAGTGAAACCTTGGGCAAAAAAGCAAGCTGTGTAGAGTTGGGTAGTTTATTAACTCCATGGTTAAGTACCTAAGGAGAAGCTACCCTGAAGTGAAAAAACACCCAAACCTCCTCATCCTGTTAACTGTTTGCATTCCTTGGCTGTTTGGGCTATCCTTATTTCTTTATTAACATATATATAAAGGGAATCTAACCTTTGAGCATATTCACTGTGGTTCTGTGTGGGGATAAGGTAAGATGTGATAAAAATGTCCTTACTGAAAAAAAAGTCCATCTTTCAAAACGAAGTTTGGAATGAGTGGGCCCAAATGCTAAATGGAAGCCATGGCAGCAAGCAGTTAGTCCTTATAGTGTGGGGACACCACTCCATCTCTGCTGGACACCACTCATTTTGTGACAATGTGTGGAGGAGTGATGGTGTCTCTCACCCCTGTGCTGCCTTTGTTTGGTGCAGCTTTGTGTGGCACAGCTCTCCAGTGTGTCGCCTCCTTTAACAACTGCAGGGGCTCTAATTTAGCACTGGGTCATACCAAGTGAATGGACAGAAGTGATAGTGAAGGAAGGTGCCAGCCTTAATGCCATGGAAAAAAGTCTTAGTAATGCTTATTTTATCAGTCGCAAATAGAAATTGTCCTTTATCTTATTTATTTGCTGACTAAGGAGCAGGCAGATGTTCACATACCTCCAGCAGCCAAACCAGAAGCAATCCTTATTCCCAGGGACAGGGAGACCTTTGGCTGCTAACTAAGCTTATGTGGTATGGACCACAGAGCAAAGCTCTTACCTGATCCTGTGGTAGCAAAGAGGAATTGATGCTGAGCACTGCCCTGAGACCAGAGGGAAGACTTTTAACCTTGCTTGTGTTGGCTTCAGGGGTGATGATGCTGTCAGTTCCAATAGCAACCTCCCGATGGTATTGGGGATGTGAAAAAGAGGCTGGAACTGCAGAAAGACTTGTGGCAGCCTGTCAAAATTTAATTTCTGTGGTGGAGATGCAGGTCTAACACAAAGGCTTATTAGCTTCAATTTATACTTTATTAGTAAATTATTTAGCTAGAAATGCTCCTCTGAGTAATTTGTTGTTTTACACTTGAGATTTGTCACCTTCATCATCACCTCTCCCTGTGACTTTTTTGTAGTGCTGCAGCAGCTGGTGCCTGTTGCTCTGTCATGGTGATATCCACATTGGGGTGGTATCAGGGCATGCCATTGGAGTTGCTGGAAAATACAGGGGCAGAAGGGATGTGGGGTAAGATCCTGGTCTCAGGTAGATGCATGGTGATACCAGTCCACCAGTGGCAGAAATAATAACATAAACGTAACACTGCTGCAGAGTACTGGATGTGTCAGCCCTGGGAAATGGAGGGAGGGGCAAAATTCAAAGCCTCTTTGTCAAGCTAGATAATTGTCAAGTAAAATAGAAATGATTCAAGCAAATACAGTCTTCTTTACTTCTTTTCTAAGCAGTAGATAAAATGTCTTGATCTAGAAAATATTCTCATAAATATTTGTAATTGTCCACAAGTTGCTGCTTCTTGCCTGTCTGCAGTAATAATCACTATATAAACCCCCAAACTGCAAATTTAGCTGCACTAAGTGCTGTTGAGCTGAACTATGAGAAAAAGTGGGGTTTTTTTCCTTGCTGGAACTTCACTGATTTCACTGCACAGGCAAAAAGTGCAATAAAAGGCAACAACTGCATAGTGATGCTACTTCTGCTATGTGGTGTCCAAATCCTTGTCTTGCACTATGGCATTAGGAGGTGAACAACCTTTCTGTGTTAAATTTCTGGTGTTAAATATCTTCAGTTTTCTCTTCCTGCATTTGATAAAATGCTCATGTTTTGTGTTCTGCATGGCATAAACTGAAGTGTGAATGTGGAAAATTCCTGTACTTTCCTGGGGTTTTCTTTTTGTAGTTTAAATAACTTTTTAATAATGATGCCTTGTCAAATTTGCCAGCCTCACTGTGAGATTAGACAGTGGGATGATGGGTTTAGTCCACAAGTCATTCTTCTGTTTTCTGTATGAGGAGTGGGGAAAAAAGACTAAAATTCTTTCCTTTTATTGCTAGTGGCTGGAGTGATTGGTTGGAGCAGAAGTAATAAATCAATTAGGAAACAGCATCCCTTTCAATCTGAAGCTGTGCACATCAGCTTTGTATCCAGGCTTTTATATATTGTACAGCAATCTGTTGTGTCTGCAGCAAGTGAAAGCTCCAAAAATCAATGCACTAAGACCTGAGGGAGGATAGCCTGACATTTGTATTAATCAAGGCTGTCTGAGTAGTTGGACAACACTAACAAGCTCCCTAAAGCTCTGCTTCGACTGGGTTGTGTTGAAACTGAGGACGCTTTCTGAGTGACAGCCTCCTGCACTCGTGAATTTATAGGGAAATGTCCCCCAGCACTTGGAGTTATTGTTACCCGCTCACCTCCCTTCAGCTGCACCCCCAGCCCCGTTATCAGGACAGTGGTGCGTTTTGGAGCCAGACGGGCGATACGGGAGGTGCCTGTGCTGGCTGTGATAAGGTGGTGCCAGCACTGATTCCTGCTGTCACTGCGGCGTGTGCTGGGAGGGAGCGCTCACAGCAGGGGCTGAGCTGCGCCTCCTGATGTGCTCGGTGCTGGTCAGCCACTGCAGAGTCACAGCCCAGCCCCTGAGGAGAGTGCTAACTTCATATCCCTTCATTCAAAGTTATTTTTACAGTCCTTTGCCTCATTCTGTGACTGGTTGTTTTTGTTTTTTTTTTTCCCTTGGGTCACCTTGATCTAATTATTCTCCAGGAAATGAGAGCCAATAAAAGAAAGCCTTTTGCTATGAGTACACGTGTATTTTAAAATGTAGATATTAAATAAGTTCCCTAAGCAGAAATAAAATCCAGTCCAGCTTATGCAACCAATACCACAATTGGAGTGGCTGTTTCCACCCTTAAATGTACTGATGGTGTTTAAATTATACTTGCCACAGGTACCCTAGTGTAAAAGATACCTAATAACCAGGGTGAGAAGAAAAGGAAAGGCTGCTAAGGTAAGCTCATATATTCTGGTAACTATCCTCACCTGGGAAATTGTGTTGGTATAACCTGACAGTATGGATTGCGATCTGAAATTCAACAGTTCTCCATACAAACTCCACAGTGGAGTTTCAGTAGCGCAACTCTTCTCACTAACTTCACATGGGGGCAGCAAGGCATTGCTTTAGCAGTGGGAAATACAGTTTTGCCTGAGAAGTGACTTTGCTGGGATAAATGGACAAGATGCAGAGATTACAACTCCAAGGTGATTTGTTTCTAAGTTAAAAAACCTACAAGCAATAAAACAAACTGTTTTTAAACTAACTAAACCCTTGCACGATTAGAATGAAATCCTTTATTTTGTGTTACCAGGAAGAGGAATCTCTGCTGCTGAAGTGTACAGAAAGCAATGAAATCCATCTCTTGTGGTAAGCATGGCCTGACTTTTACATGCCAAGTCATCTAAACAATAGTACCGTGATGATGAGTTCTAGCTGAACACTTCAAGCTATGTTTAATTTACAATTCTGATTTGCAATGTTGTGGACACAACAGTAGAGTCAAAGTAATTCCAGAATCCAGATTTTCCAGATTCCTGATAAGGCTGCAAAATTGTTTGACAGTAATGATGTAACAGTAGGTATGTGAGCTAAATAAAATGGGAAAGTACATACATATGCCTGTTTGGCATCCAGGGCTGGGCAATGGAAAGCAGATAATTTCACTTGTGCCCAAGTGACAAGGTTACCAAGAATAAAACTGGAAATTCCAAAGGGGAAAAGAAGACAGTATCCATCTGCCATCTAAACTTTGTCACCAAGGGGTCGAAAAGAAAAGAGGAGTTGCTGCCATTTTTGTGTTCTCTCTTAACATCAAGGGAATGTGACAAGCTACAACAGCATGGGTTGAAAATACGATAGAGAAAGCAAAACATCCCTAACAGCGAGAGCCACTTACACAGCCACAGAAGCTCACAGCAGCTTGGAGAGTTGTGTCACAGAGTTTTCCTGGCCCTAGGAGAGACTCCGACCAAAACAGAGATACAGAATAAGGTGAGAGGTCTGTGTTCGTGTGTGGGATAGACACCCAAAGGGGAGGATAGAGACTGTTGCTTCTTACTTATTGTTACAGTTTCCACTAATTTGTCCTTTCTCTTCTTTCCTTCCTGTCCAATGTGTGCTGGCACAGCTGGCCCAACAAATGTTTGTGGTACCTGCTGTGAATGGCTCAGCAGTTCAGACTCAAGGTGGGGTGTCCTCATTTTTCCCTTTCTTGAACTGGGAGCTGTTCAGAATGAGAGATGTGCTTCTGTATTGCCTCTCTTTTCATATCTTTCTTATTTCTGTTGTCTTTTTTTTTTTTTTTTTTTTTTTTTTTGGTTTGGTTTTGTTTTTTTTTAGTAGGAGCTGTTATATTTGTGAAGAACTTTAGCACATGAAGCATGCCAGCCCTAGGAAAGCAAAGCACCGTGCTCTGAAAGCACAGAAATACTTTTGAGAAATTTCCATCTGGAGAGAGACTGTAATAGAAAAACAGCAAAAACGCCCTTGCTACAATGAGGAGAATTCCTATCAATGCAGTGACTGAATAAATATACAAGGTAAGAAGATACCAGTTTTAGAGAGCCACTTAAACATATGGTGGCCATTATCCCACGGCAGCTCTGCCTTCAAGGATCAGCATCCAGGCTGGTCAGTGGCACAGGCAGCTCTGCCACAGCTCTGTGCCCAGGCATACAGGGGTGCAGGTACTGCTCTCACACAGCCAGTGCCACAGCTGGACATTGGGTCCTATAGATGCTGTAAAGTGCTGCACAGGCAGTTTGCAGCTCAGAGTGCTAAAAATTATGTGGAAAATGCACTTCACCTGTTTCGGACAACTAGCAAAAGTGTTTTTAACTCTCATTTTCTCTGCTCTAAGAGACAGTTTTTCAGGACCAGCGAAACAGCAGGTGAGTTCTTAAAATTCCCAAAATGAAACGTATTTGCTTTCCTGAGGTCATGCATTTGGCTGGAAAATGGCAATGAACTTTTCTACTGACCCTAAAGCCTCAGAAAACTGTACCTGGTAGTAGTAGCACAGACAGACTTGTAGAAAAAAAAATAAAGTTTAAGCAAATTATAGAGATCTGTAGACTATGTGATCATTACTGAATACATGTAGGCTTTAAAAATCTTCTCCCACTCCAGGACCTATATGTTATTTCAATTATATCTAAAAGCTGCACAAACGCTAAGTTTGATGGGATGGGATGTGTTTGGTGTCCTACAAAATCTGGAATGGGCTCGTTTTATGTTGAAGTAGATTGAACTAATGTAATGAGGTTGCTAGACATGGGAAATCGAGTGAAGAAGTTGCAGAGAAGAAAAGACTGTTGCTATATTTATGTGTTTCCACATACTTTGGTTCTGGATTTTTGTGTGCTTTTAAATTTAAATCATAGGGATATTACCTGATCAGCTTTTGAAGACAGTGAAAAAAAACCCACCCCAAACTCCACTAATTAGTCTATTGCTAAATAGGATCTAAAGCACTTTGCAAAGTGCCAAATGTTTAAAGTTTCACAAAAGCATAATGAGGTGCACTATTATCTCTGCTGTTATCCGGGCAAGTTGAGACAAATCCTGAGCTTGAATATATAAAGTACCTGTTACAGATAATCTCTGCAGGGGATCTGGTGCTGGTATTTTGTTATGATCAAGACTCCTAACTTGGAGTACAGATTAGATTAGATAGTCTGCTTTTAACCTCTCTTCTCATAGTCTGGTTTTGCTATTGAAAGAGAAGCACCTTACTGAGTATCAGTGAACCATCAACTCAGAGGATGGGGCTGGGAAAGTATTTTGCTTGCCACGTATAAAAGAACCAAGAAGCTGCTTTTCTTATTATGAAAATGTGTGTCTAACCCAGATTTAAGGAAAATGATCTTGTAGGAAGACCTCTGTGAATGCAGGCATTTCACAGCTGCTGTGCTGTCACTTGTGGCTGCCAGATATCCAAAGACAGGTCACTGGCAGGAGCTCATGGTTCTAATTCCTTCCCCAGGCAACCCCCTTCCCTCCCCGTGCCCCATTGCTGCTGGGGTGTCTTGAGTTCATGGGTGCTGTGGGGGACACGGGCTGAGTATACGGAATCTGTCACTGGCCAGGACTGTCTGTGGTGGGCTCCTCGTGCTGGAGCTGACAGCTCTGGGGAGCTGCTGCTCAAGTTTTGAGATGGAGCATCTCAAACCCCATCAGCTCAATCACTGCAAGTTTCTTCTCGTTCACCCAGCTGGGCTGATTGGGTGGTGTAAAACCTGTCGCGCTGCGGCCCCATTTCCATCTTGATAAATGCAAACTTTTCCAAAGGTTAGCTGCTCCGGGTTACTAATCCTCTCTGAGGTAGGTAAGGCATGAGGTGTGTAGGAACCACCTCTGCAGCCTGCCCTTGCAGCAGCACAGCTCCGGCCATGGGCTGAGCTGCAGGAGGGCTACAGCTGGGAAGAGAACTCACTGGGAGCAGCCGCCAAGCTGAGGGGGTGCAATGCATTTACCTGGTCCCTAATTTGATCAGAATCTGGTGCTCCAGACCAGCAGTTAACCGAAAGCCCGTAGCTGTCAAAGACTGGCTGAAAGGAGAACAAAAGATGGCATGAAGGTGGAGGGAGAGGGACAATAATTACTAAATTAAAGAAGAAAAGCTTGAAGGAATGAGAGAAATACACAACACTTTGCAGTCACTTTCCTCCCAGTGAAATGCCTTTACCGTGGAATTTAAAACTAGTGCCACTTATCAGAGCTTTCCTGCTCGTGTCTTTTTATTAGAAGAAGTATTTTTTTACTTGATGCAATGCATTGTAAGTCAGAGCTGTAGCTGGTGTCACGACAGCTCTCACAGGGAACGAGAAACCGCAGACTTTCTTGACACTTCAGCAGCTGAAGGTGCATCCTTGTGCCGGGCCTGCGGCTGGCACTGACTTTAGGGGTTCGGGAGGCAAATCCCGCCGCCGGGCAGGTTTGGCTGGCGGTGCCCGCAGGGACCGTGCCCGGCCAGCGCCGCGACCCCCGCCCGCGCGCTGGGACCGCCCCGTCGGGCGGGGCGGGGCTGGCGCATGCGCGCTGGGCCGCCCCCCCACCGCCTATAAGTGCGGGCGCGGCGCCCCCCGCGCCGAGCGGTGGAGCGGGCGCGGCGCCGGACGGGGCGCACCGGGAGCAGCGCGGCGCGTCCGACCCGCTCCGTCCGTGGGAGGATCGCGGGCTGCCGCCGTCCCTCGCCCATGGGCGCGGAGGAGGGCGCGGGCCGGGAGGGCGCGGAGAGGCGGCGGGGAGCGAGAGCGGAGTAGCGGCGCCCGCCGGTGCGCCCCGGGCGGCGGCTCCGCACCCCGCGGGCCGGCCCCGGGCATGCGGCGGCGGCGGGACCCGCGGCCAGAGTCCCCGCAGCGCGGCGGCTGCCTGCCCCGGGGGGCCGGGCGGCGCTGCCCCGGCGCCGGGGGACCCTGACGGAGCGGCCGCCCCCCCGGCGGCGCCATGCGGGGCTGGCTGCTGCTGGCGGCGCTGGGCTGGCTGCTGCCGGCGGGGGCCGCGGGCAGCGGCGAGTACTGCCACGGCTGGCTGGACGGGCAGGGCGGCTGGCGGGACGGCTTCCAGTGCCCCGAGCGCTTCGACGGCGGCGACGCCACCATCTGCTGCGGCAGCTGCGCCCTCCGGTACTGCTGCTCCAGCGCCGAGGCGCGCCTCGACCAGGGCGCCTGCGACAACGACCGGCGGCAGGGCGGCGGCGAGCCGGGCCGCCCCGGCAGGGACGGCCCCGACGGCGCGGCAGGTGAGGCGGCCCCGGCACGGCGAGGATGGCCCGGAGGTGTCTCCGGCTCGGCGGCTCCGCGGGAGCCGTCGCGGGTTTGCGGCGATCTTCTTGGCCGCCCCTTCCCGTGCTGGCGCAGGTTCCCCCTCGGTCGAGTCGTGGGGTCGGACGGAGTCAGCGCTGGCCAGGCCCGGCGGCCGCTCTGCACGGGGAGAAGTGCCCAAGCTGCAGGCCTGCCTTTCCCGCCCTTACTGCTGGAAATCCCGGCCATGTCTCTGTCAGAGCAGGTGACACCGCTCCCCTGAGTCCCAGGCCAGCCGTCTCGGCCTGGCACAGCCCTGCCGCCACTTTGAACGGGCTCCTCAGCCGTGCTTGAGCTCGCCATTGAAAAGGCAAGGAAAAATGAGACAACCCTGCTCTGTATGAGCAGATCAGAAAAAGTAACAGGATATTTCAAAAGGACTCTGGCTGGTCCCCACTGTAATTGTGTATGTTCTTTCAGCTCTGATATCCCCACTTAGGAGTGGTTTTACAAGACTGAATTTCAAGGATAAACTCAAGTCTTTCTACTGCTGTTTTAAAAAGCCCCGGTGGCTCCCAGCACCCTTGCTGCCATCCACACATGCTGAGTGTGGGAGAAGTAGCCTGAAGTGATGTTATAATTAGGACAGATTTACTCCTGGAAAACTTGCACATTACAGTGTGGAGCAAGTGTGTGCACCTGCTCAAGAGCTGCTGTAGCGCTGAGTGCAGAAGTGGAGACGATGTTTTACAGGCTTTTGTTTAAAAGTACTAAAGTGATGGAAGAAAAGTGGCCTTTTGGCTATAACTCCGTGTAATCAGCTGTGCTGGGAAGTATTCTGACTTGAGCAGACAGATAACCCCCCTTTGCAGTTCTGAGAACAATGCATTTTTTTAACAAAATTTTTTTTATTTAAAATTTATTGCTTTGGCAGGTTTGAGAGCCATTGCCCTGTGCTGGCACTGATTAACTTGCAGGTCATTAGCAGTGGCTGCCTTAGCAGGGTCAGACAGGGTCAAGCAGGGATCCGTAGCCCTGCCTGAGTCTTGGAGCTGCCAGGTTTTGGTGGAAATGATGAACTCCAGGCATGTTGCTGGGACCATTGACAAACGCTGAAGGGAGACACCTTCCCTTTGTTATTTGTGGATATATCCGTGCAGATTTCTTACTGAGGCAGAGAAAAAAGCTTTTTCCCTGGGACTGCAGAATGGATTAGCTCAGTTGGATAGAGCATCGTGCTTGTAACGCCATTGTGGGTTTGATCCCTGTGTGGGCTGTTCACTTAAGAGTTGAACTCATGATTCTTTTGGGTCCTTTCCAACTCAAGTGTATTCTGTGAAGTCTGTATGTGTACCCCGTATTCTTCCAGGGATGGTGTTTACCACCCTTGGTGGCTCCTGATGCCGCCAGTGATCATCATCTATGCTTTCTGCTCTCACCCCTTGCCCAGCCTCAGTCCTCCTGCCCTGACATCCCTTCATGAGGCCTCACAAGGAGGAATGCTGCCCCTTTGGAGCATGGTGCTGTCTCTGCACCACCTGCTCTGTGGTTTCTCCCTAACCCAGGGTGGAAGTGCAGAACAGGTGGACGTTCATCCCTAGGGCTGTGGGGTGTCAGAGCCCCTGTGACTGCTGTCTGGTCACTGCCTGGCTGTCACCCTGCCCCAGCGGGCTGACAACAGCCAGAGCGGGCTGGTAATGGAGAGGGATGTCATGTGGCACCAGGGTTTGGCTGCCCCATGATCCTGAGCCCTCAGCAGGGATCCTGCCCCAAAGTATCTCCCTAAGGCACTGTTCAAACCCAGTTGTATCTTGCCTGATTGCTCTAGTAGGGCATATTGGAGACAGGAGTTGATGAAATGTGGAGCAGTGATTACTGTGAACTAGACCACCATTAAAAGGAGGAAAATTTAAGCCATTTGGTTTAGCAGCCCTTTTCATCATTCTGGTATAAAATGCTCTGCTTGTATTGACCTGTGTTGGGAGGAGGTGGGCTTTGCTTGGATGAGGGGGGGACTTCTGCTGGAGCTGCCGAGTTTTGTCCTTGACCCCGGTGACAGTGTTTTCCTTGCTGTTGCAGTGCCCATCTACGTGCCGTTCCTTATCGTGGGATCTGTCTTTGTCGCCTTCATCATCCTGGGGTCCCTGGTGGCTGCTTGCTGCTGCCGATGCCTGCGGCCCAAGCAGGAGCCCCAGCAGAGCCGAGCCCCTGCAGGCACGCGCCTGATGGAGACCATCCCCATGATCCCAAGTGCCAGCACCTCCCGCGGCTCCTCCTCCCGCCAGTCGAGCACAGCTGCCAGCTCCAGCTCCAGCGCCAACTCAGGGGCCAGAGCTCCGCCGACGAGGTCGCAGACCAACTGCTGCTTGCCAGAGGGGACCATGAATAACGTCTACGTCAACATGCCCACGAACTTCTCGGTGCTGAACTGCCAGCAGGCCACGCAGATCGTGCCGCACCAGGGCCAGTTCCTGCACCCACAGTACGTGGGCTACGCCGTGCAGCACGACGCGGTGCCGCTGACCCCAGTGCCGCCCTTCCTGGATGGCCTGCAGGGCGGCTACAGGCAGATCCAGGCTCCCTACCCACACGCCAACAGCGAGCAGAAGATGTACCCGGCCGTGACTGTGTAGGGCTGCCGCCTTGCCATCCCCACCCGGCCGATTCTAATGTGTGAACTGAACAGAGGAGAGAGACTTCCTTGGAACAAAGCTCCCAGAACACCACTTGTAAATAATTTTGAAAGGCTCATGCATGTCAGACAGTGTTTATAAACCATTTATTTTCATCGGGGTCTGTTGCCAGGAACTGTAAGGATGATATCTCGGAATTAATGTTGCCAGATACGCTCTCATTCCAGCGCGTGATTTACGGCGGCGAAGGATTACGCTGGAAATGCATATGTATTTCAGATCACTGTACTCGTGAGATAAATGTCGGAGCCGTTAAGTGCCCTTCAGGTATGACATGGTCACAAGTATTTGCCTAATTAATTCTAGAAAGAGTTTTGTTACACTGTACAAGAGCGCAGTACTTCAGAAACCTCTCTGTTCCCAACTCCATAATGACGTTTCCCGTTGCTTTACTGACAATCACAACTGAGAGCCGAACAGTGCAATCCCTGTGTACAGGGAGCTGTTGCCAGCCCCCATGGCTTCTTACACACACCAACTTTGGGGTGAACCGCCACCAGAGGCTTGGTCTTGCAAAGACCAATTTTCTTTGTATTATAGGAATTAGAAGAGTGAGTTATTCTGCTCTTCTTTCCAGTGCACTTGAAACCCTTCTTGATTTGGTTTTGTGTCAAGATCAGGACCCAGCAGTGGTTTGCACAGACTTTGTCTTTGTGAACGTTGTACTAAAACCACGGTACGAGGTGCTTGCTCTTTGTGACGCTCAGCAAAGCTTTTGGTACAGCTGGCAATGTCTGAACTGAACCTGCCTTGGCAGAGAAAGGTCAGACTGTGATTCCAAATACGCCTGGTTTAACCTCACTTCCCGTGAAACAGGAACGCCGTGTGAATGTGCTCACGAAGGTGTCAGCCCCAAGGCCTGCTTGCATTGGAGTCTGCCTGTAGGAAAGTGGACTTGATCTTGTCCCCTGCCCTACCCTGTGGGAGTGGGAGAGTGTTACACAGATCCCAGCTGGGATGTGAGTGGGTTGGTGGAGGTTTCCAAAATCCATCTTCTTGTCCTTTACCCTTGTGGCAAGAGACTAGGGAGGCACAGCTGTATTAAAAAGTAAGGAAAAAGCCCAACCAAAGGACAAAGGTGCTTGTGGTGTCACAGGGGTCATGAAGATGGTGAGATGCAGACAGGAGGGAGACTTTACACTGGAGCTGTTGGCTCCATCCTGCTTTGCTTCATCTGGGGAAAACACCTCTCCAGGCTGAAGAGGCAACAATCAGATCATTCTAATTCTATCACCCCAAATGCAGCAAACTAAGACTGGTTTTGTCTTTAAATATGTAGCCTCTGGATTTCGATCCATTTGCTCCTCAGCCAAAACGGTGCAACACAAGACTTGAGGCCTTGTGCAAAACCCAAGCGATTACTGTAAGCAGACCAGTGATGACAAAAGGTTTCTTGTTGTCTGATACTGTATCAATACGTAGCAATAACTGTGATGCTCTGTTTTGTATGTCTGTTTTTAAATGACACAGACGGTGCAGATGCCCTGCCAAACCCAATGGTTTACTCATAAACGCCACACACAGGCAGTCTGCAGCGGGCAGCCACGGTTTGGCCACTGAGGCGGGGAAATGAATAGGTGATTTATCCCGGAGCTGTTGTTCCTGGCTGGGATGGCCCAGGCAGTGCGCAGGAGCTGGACAGAAAGGTTGGTGTGCCAGCCCTGCCTTCCCCTCCCGCCAGGCTGTGTCTGGGCAGGCAGCGCCGGCGGCGGGAGGTGTCGGGTGCTGCACTCCTGGTGCTCGGGGATCTTCAGGGTGCTCCAGAGCTGGGCGCTGCCAGGCTGCTGAAGGACCCTCTGGTCTCTGGGGCTGTAGGTTTCTACCTGCCCACGTAGCGGTGGGGCCAGGCTGAGCTGGCAGCAGGCACAGCTGCCTGTGCTTCCCCAGGAGCAGGAGGTGCCTGGCCCTGGGTGAGCCCTGGCCGAGGCTGCAGGGCCAGACAAGCAGCTCCTCCTGTGCTCCTGACCGTGCCCAGCTGTGAACCACTGAGTCAGCTCCACCCCCCTGCCTGCCTTGCCCAGGCCCTGGCAAGGACACCTCCTCTGACCTACGAAATTCAGGTGAATCTTTGTATATTGTTTACTTGTTTAAAAAAAAAAAAAAGAATAAGTTAAATTTAAGTCTCTAGAAATTAATTTACAACTTGAAGGCAGAGAAACCCGAGTTCTAATAAAAGGAATTTTGTGAGATGTGGTGGGTTTTTTTAATGTCATGTACAATAATGTAAAACCAATGTTACCATTTGATATAGCTTTTAAATCTCTGAAAGAGCACTTGCTTTAAAGTGTTTCTTACAACTGAAGAAAAAAGCCCCCTTTGTTTCTTAATAAATACTTTATGGTGTGACTTTGGTTTTGTTTGCTTTGTCATAGGGTTTTTTTTTTCAGTTAATGCTTTGCTTTCCTGTGTCTACAAAAGAACATCTGACCAGCCCACCTCTCCAGACTGGCAAAACCTAAAGTTTGAACTTTTTGCTGTATTTTTAAAGAATAACAGTAAACCCATCAACTTACGTGACTGAACAGTGTGCTCCAGTGGGGCATGTTCTGAGGGGATGTGTTTGGAGAGTGGGGCAAAGGGAGATGGCATCTGAGCATCAGCTGAGGGGGGGATCTCTCAGCTGGCTGGGGAGCAGTGGTGGGAGCAGGATGGGCCAGAACCTGTGGGCTCATTCTTTTTAAAGAATACCAAATACTCTGCAGCAAATAGCTTTTTCTGAGGATTTTGGTTTCAGTTGGATTCACAGTTACCAGCTGAGTATTTTGAGTGAATAATTCTCAGCAAGTGGCTGTGCTGTTCCCACTGTGCTCTGCATGGGGACCCTTCTTGCTAGAGCCAACTCCATCCTCATAAGTGAGACCAAAAGCAAAGCTCTGTGGTGCCAGGGGACATAGCTCAGTCTGGGACAAGGCCACTCTGCTTTCCTGGTGTTTGCTCCCTCCTGCTGCTGGTGACGCTGGCCCTGCTCTGTGTGGGCAGGTGGGTGGCTGGAGGAGGCAAAAGGGGCACGGAGAGGAAATTGGGTGATTGTTGGATCTGCATGTTTATGACTCAAAAAAGTAGGAAAGAACAGTCGGGGGAAAACATGGCCTTGGTCAGGCTTGACATAGCACATTCCAAAATGTCACAGCTTCCTGGTGTTTGGGGGAGGTGAGGTAGCATGGCTGAGAGCAGAAAGCTGGCAGGGAAGGAGGGGGTCAGCCATGGCTCGGAGCAGATGTGCTGAGGTGACGAGTTCCGCACAGCAGGGGAGGCCAACAATTTGTGTTAAAGCTTTTTCTTGGATTTTTATCCGTGGAGTTTCTTTGCCCTTGGCAGTTTCCGTTTCGTGCCGTGCTGGGAGTTGGTGTGCACAGCAAGCAGTGGAGAGGGTGGGGAAAAGCCAGCAAACCCCACAGAGGCTGGGCTGGTGCTGGTTTGCCCTGAGCACACACACCAGGCCGGTGGTGTCCTCACTAGGGGACCCGTGGGCACAGCGGTGCCCTGAGGTGGCTGTAGGCAATCCCCTGCCCAAACCACTAAGCCATGCAGAGAACAGCAGGAAACCATGGCCAGCGACAGGATCCCCTCCCAGCAAACACTCTGGAGAGGAGAAACACCCTGGAATGTCTCACCTCTGAGCTGGGCACATCGGGGGACAGAGCCCCTTAGCAGGGGCTTGTGTGCCCCTGTGCAGCTGCCACCAGCTGTGCCAGGGTCATTAGGGGACAGGGGAGGTTGGTGCAGTTTGGGGCCAGCGCTCACATGTGGCCCACGATGCCCAAGGGGAGCCAGCCAGGGAGCAGCTCTCAGCTCAGCACATTAACCTCAGCACCTCCCTTGCAAGGTATCTCATTTGCTGCTCACTTTTGGTCTTGCTGGAGCTCTTCTTCTCCCTCCAGATTTTCTGCTTTTCCGCTCTTTTCCTCCCAGTGAAGTTATTATTAAATATTATTCCCCACATGTATTCCCTTCTATTTTTCCAAGCTGAATCTCATTTTATTGTTTCCGCCTCATATTTCCTGCTTCTCAGTAGGCCCTTTGTAATATTTCTCTGTCCTCAGTGGGGTTTGCAACATTTTCCTGCCCAGGATCACTTGCAATTGCACTGAACAAATCGCATAAACCTGTGCCATCCTTTCTCCCCTTCCCTATCTACACTGAGTGGAGCCAGTTCCATGAGACCCTGGCCACCCTGGAGGCTCACAGTGTCCCCTGTCCCATAGGAGAGCATTCAATCCTTGTGAAAGTCTTTCTGTGCAGCCTGAAGGGCCAGATAACACCGGTCACTGGTGCAGTAACAGCCTCCTGTGCCTCAGCTATGGGGATGTGCCCATCATGCTGCACCATGTGCCACAAAATACCAGTGTGGGCTCCGGTGAGAAGGCCCCAGGTGAGCCAACACAGGTGTGGCTGCTCTGCACCAAGCACTGCGTAGTGCTGGCCTGTCTGCAGCAAGCCCTGGAGGCCAGGCTGGCGCAGGTGATGTCCTGTCTCAGCACCCTGGGGTGTGCCAGTGCCCCCAGCTCCTGGGGGACACCCAGTCCCGGAGACAGCTTCCATCCCCTTCCCTGGGAAACCACTACAGCCCTGGCACAGGGATGGACTTTCTCCCCCTGCTGCAGAGATCCCCCTTCCTGTGCCAACACTTACCGTTTTTGTGATTTGCCCACAGAAATGCTGTCCTAATTCCTTGGCTTAATTTGTCCTTTATAACTGCAAAATCTCAGCACAGTGACCTGACCCCAGGCCTTTTTCACCCAGCTTGTGACTCTGCACCTCTCACCTTCTCCAGCTTCTCCATGCTGGCTTGTTTACAACATTTTCCCTGGCCCTGGTGTCATTTCCATCTCCTGCTCATCTTGTCCCTGCTGAGGCAGACCTCTTGTGGGGGCAGCTGTGCTGGATGGGAACATCTGGGGCATCTGGTTCATGAGCAGAGGCACAGCTTCATTTGGAAAATACCTTCACACTTACCATCAAAGCTGACATCTTCCAAACACCAAGAGCAAGACAGCAAACATTCCAGTAGGCATGGCTGAAAAGTTGCTAGGTGTGCAAGAGGCTGAGTATCCCCTTACTCCCTGATTTTCATTAGAAGAGGGGAGACAAACCTCTCTGGAGTGTAACGTGAGTCACAGCTCTCAGATTGCTGGTGCCTCCAGCATTGCACTGGCTGTCAAAAGACAGTTAGTTGTCTTTATTTTTAATATTAATCGATTTTGGTGGCTATTTCTCATGAGATGAAGCCATGCAGGCAACAACTCAAAGCTGCCACTTGCTGCACTGGGCAAGGCCCAGTGGGCACATCCAGCTCACCAAGGACACAAGTTGGTTTCCATTTGCATTGTCCATAACACATCAGGAAATATAAAAGAAAACTCACCTGAAACCTTGAAATCTTGTCTACTATCACAGGCTGTTGCAGAGACACCATTTAGGCTTGTAATAGCAAAAAGAGATTTCAAACATTCAAGAAAGAATAGCAATAACATCTTTCTCCTAAATGTAATAATCCTTTACTTTCAAGTAAATAGTCCCTTATTGGCTGTTATCAGTCCTTCAAAATCAAAGCAAACAGTGATACATCAAGCTGAAAAATGTTTAATTCAACAGGTAAGTTGCTTTCCATCAAGCCTTCCTCATGTTTAATGCTGAACCAGCTCAGGGCATGGCCCACCCTGGTTTGCCTCTCTAGGGTAATTTGAAAACAATAAAGCAGGAAGGCACTATTTTGGATGTCACCAATGCTATTAAACCAGGGCAAGTGAGCATCATGTCAGAAAATGGTAAATGCAACAGTAAAATAAAAATACTTTTCTATTGCCCTCCCAAGATACTGAGCAGCTTCACAGGATTACAAAAAATTGGCTGGATTGGAGAGGACCTTAAAGATAGTCTAGTTCTAACCCCCTGCAGGAGAGACACCTCCCACTAGACCAGGCTGCTCAGTGTCCCATCCAGTCTGGCCTTGAACACTTCCAGGGATGGGGTAGTTACGTTCCTTCCATCAGATTTAGGAAGAGCTTTGAAAGCTGATGGGGACAACCTGGCAGTGTTTGGTGCTGCTGGGTGCAGAGCCCAGCTTAGCTGGGCCACAAACATCCCAGAGCTCGCTGGTGCTGCAGCTGCTGGCACTGGGGCAGGGCTGACGTGTTGCAGGACAAGGCGAGGATGTCAGTGTGTTGTGCAGTCTCTGCTATGATTCAGCACCCAAATGGTAAATATTGGCTTAGGCAGCTGCTAATTCCCTCAATATTTGCTTTTGTGAGACAGAATCCCATTGACTTCACACAATCAGACAGTCTATGCATGATTGTAAATATCTCATTATGGGGAAAAATGATTCTCAGTTTACGTTGCTGCAAACCAAAAGCAACTGCTGTAGATCTGCTGTGCAGAGTCAGGCTCTCAGTTCAAAGCTGCAGTGCCACCCTCACTGTGGATGGGCAGACACACACAGTCATGCCACAGGATTTAGTCAGCAGGTATGAGAGCCGTGGGCAGCTCAAGCTCTGATACCTGGCACATCCAAATGAGCTGGCACTAGGATCTCACCGTGTTTTTTTATGGACTAAGGCACTATGGGATCAGGGGGCTTCCAGGCAGTTCCTTCCACAGTGTGGAGGAAGCAAGGAGCGAGACGGACCAGCACGGTTTCAAAACCAGCAGAATATACAAACCAGGCCACAGCCCCTTTCTTCCAGTCCTTTTCTCCTAAGGGACTGAGGGGTGCTCCTGCTGCCTATACTGGATACCAGCAAGTACCAGCAGCTCCACAGGACCAACAAAGCAGTCTTGGTTTACTGTGACAGCTGTGCTGGACGTTTTCGATGAGGCTGTAGGTCAGTGCCAGTGCCATCAGACAAGGTGGCTGTGAGAGCTGAGGCTCCCAGACTCACCACTGCAGGACTGAAGTGCCAATCTGCCTTCAAAGGCTGCAGCTTCTGTTTTGTGTGACCCAAGAAGCCCAGTGCCCCCACCGCTCTGACATGACACCCTCACCAGGGCAGCACCAAACACCAAGGGAAATACAAGGGAAATAGAAAACTATTACAGGAACCATGACCACCTCTTCAACCATCACCCCACTGTCCTTAGAGAGTCATGGCAAGAAAAATGCAACGTGAGCTCCCTCCCATCAAGCCTCCTCATGGTGAACATCCTGGCTGGGCATGGACTACAGCAGGGTCTCACCAGCATTATTCACCATTCCCTTGCTTGGGACACAGCCCACTCCCCATCTGCCCTTGAGCTCCTTGCTCAGCAGGGACAGCCAAAAACCAGCAGTGTCTTTCAGGGATTTTTAACGCCTCGTTTCTCTGCAGTGCTGCATTTCTTCTGAGGAGGAAACTCACTGCTCCTTCCAGGTTTCTGAGGACTTGCCGCACCCCAAATGCTGAGGGCACTCAGAGGCACGGGGCTGTGCTGGAGGGAGGGCTGGCGACCGGGTACTGCCACAGCAGCACTCACTAAAGGGGATTATGTTTCTGAAATCTTCCTGCTTAACATTCCTCAGCCAGACCTTTCTCAGTTACACTTTTATTTTTTAATGCTCCCATTTCAGACTTGGGCATTAATCTACAGGTTTAGGGAC
Source organism: Prinia subflava (assembly GCF_021018805.1). Lineage (NCBI taxonomy): Eukaryota > Metazoa > Chordata > Aves > Passeriformes > Cisticolidae > Prinia > Prinia subflava. Next base: position 36,864,022 of record NC_086249.1, read on the forward strand.
TTTGATTCCTCTTTGTTCTGGTATGAGGCACTGAAGACTGCCGTCAACAGACTTAGCAGCTGCTCTGGCAAATATTTGGCTCTGGGACATGAGCACCAGGCTCTCTCACAGCCTTGCCTGTCAGACTGTTAGAGGGAAAGTCTCTGAGGTGATTAGTCAACTAATATATCTAATAAGGGGTTTAAGCAGCAATCCATTATGTTTAACAATTCTGAGACTCATTTCCCTTTCAGTGTGCTGTATGAGAGACGACAGTGCAGGGAGCAGTTGGCTGAGCATCCAATTCTCCCACCACCAACTGAATAAGGCTTATTTAAGTTTATCAGCAATTTTACTCTGGCATAATTGATTGCCCAGATGTGTGAGAAGCTTTTACAAACAGCACAGTTCCTGCTGCTACATGCTTGCAGGCTGGGCTGCATCTATGGAGGCCCAGGGAAGGAGCAGGCATTTGCTGCAGCAAAACAGGGATACTCAAGTTCATCACTTGGTTTTTATTTCCCTGCAAAGGAAAGGCAGATACTGGTCTGGCTTTTGGGATAAAAATGTTTTGAATTTTGCTCAAGCAATGACTTGTTAAGTGAAGAGAGGAGATTAGGCTTACACCTTCTTTCTGTTCTGTAATTTAAAAAAACAGTCCAGAAATAATTTGTTGTAAAAAAGTCTCTCTACACTTTTAAAACTGGTTCTGTCGGCAATCTATTAGAGAAAAATCCTATTCCTCAAGTTATAGCACCCTAAGGGGGAAAAAATTAGCCAAACTATATATAAATATGCATTTTGTTGCTGATAAAATCTGTTTAATTCCAGCTTCTATTAATATTTGGACAAAGGGATCTCTTTGTTAAAGCTCATACCCTTTCATTTTCTGTAGGGTTCTGACAGAGTATGTTCCCCATGGTCACCAAAACTCAAGTAAGGCCAAACTTTTCTCTAAGTTTAACTTCAGCCATAAGCTGAGTCCCAGTCCTGAGTCGGTGCCAGGAGTCCCCCGGCGCGATGGATGCAGGAGCCTTCGTGTGGTGCCTCCTGCTGCCACTCCTGCCTGAGGCTGGGGAGCTCCAGAGTCGCTTCTGCAGGTCTGGCAACACCAGCGAGCTGCCGAGCACCATCAGTAGAGAGAGATGACGTTCCTGGGCAGGCAGCAGCCGCAGATGCTGTCCCTGTGCTCTGGAGGAAAGAATCCGCCATGGTCCTGCCTCACCTCACACCTCGCTGCAAACGCTCCCCCCTCAGATTCAAGAGCCTGAAGGCCCAGTCTTAAAAAGCGTCTTGCAAATTTAGCTGCAAGTAAGGAGGCAGGGGAGGGTTTTTAGGGCTTAATTTTCCCCTGCTGTGTCTGTGTGACTTAATTGGAACAAAAGACTTCTGAGCTTTATTTTGGTGAAGCCTTGGTGAGACCAAGTGTATCATTTGTAGAATTTCTCTCCATCTAGCTTATATAAAAAGAGTTTTCCCCCTGAAGACACTATTCAAATACAGTACCTGCTGTCAGCTCATCAGTACCATTCTTATTTTCCCATACTAGCCTTGCATTTGGGGCCTGATTTGAGACCTATTAAAGGAACTCAAGCCTTGCTGTAACGAGCAGGCCCTTAAAACACACCCAAAAGGCCATGAAAAAATAGAAATAATCCATTCAACAGCTTTGCAGGCTAAATCTCAAATGTATTTAACACTGAACTCCTGCTGCAAAGCTTGTGGGGGGATAAAACAAACAAGCCTCGGTCCGCTGGATTGCTTTAATAAAAGGTTTATTGGAAATATTTTTGTGCAGACATACAACAGTCAACAATGCTGTTCAAAGCTACAAATTGTCTAAGTTTTCTGAACCTTCTAAAAATACAAGTAAATGACCTTCATTTGTATTCAGTCTGGGAGGGAAACAAACTCCACTGTAATGCAATGCTGTATTTAAACTACCAGAGGACATTAATAGGATCTGAAAATGGTAACACTTCTAGAGGAAAAAACCCACACACTACTGCTGCTCTGCTGGGAGCCAATTAAACATCCCCCCACAGCATCACTCCTCTCTGCATATCCAGATTAAAACGTCTCCATCTGAAACAATATTTAAGCAATTTGAGCACAGATATGACAGACAAGCAGGCACAGGACTTGCCTCGCTGATGAAAAAGATGCTGTTAAAGATCCTGACGCTCAAGACGCTGAATATTTGACCTCCCAGTGCAATGGGTTGCACTTTGGGGGCAGGAGGAGGGACAGGGGGAGGTTTTTAAGTCAGACAACTCTTCAGCACACACATGTACACAGTCCCAGAGGGCTTGGCTGCCTCACTGCTTTATAACTAGAGCCCTTAAAAAAATATAGAATTGAGCAACAACTCTGAGAGCAACTTTCCAGTCTATGAACTCTTGACGGTAAGAACAGAAAGTACCCTCTTTCCCTTTCTGAATCAACATATCAACAGAAGGGCAGAGGAGAGCATACACACTGTCTGGTGAACTCCATGTTTTCCAAGAAACCTTGCAGATGTTTTGAGATTGATTAATTTATGCCAAGACAACATCTGGAACATCTTCGCAGGAAAACCACCCAGTAAGGTAGCTGGAATTTAAAACAATTGTGTCTTTCTGTTAATGTTGGCTTTTTCCGTTGGCTTCACTGCTCCATAATTACAAGGGTGCTGACCTTCCAGCTATGCACAGTGACAGTTTGGCAATATATTAACACTTTTCTTTATCGTTAGACTTCTGAGTGATTGCCCAGACCTGGGGCTGCCCACACAGAATTTGTCATTTACCAGCTTCTGTTCCTCTTTAGTAGCTACAAAGATGCTCAAGGAGAATGGACCTCTTGTGGCGGACTTCAGGAGAACTTATCTCACCTTCTTCATACATAAAGGAAGGCTTTGGATGAACACCAGTACTCAGCCACTTTACCTTCTGTCCACACCACAAATGAGCAGGCCATGAATCCAAATGAAACAACCCCTGGACTTCATACACTATCACAAAGAGATCCAGGTCTCCAGATTAACATGCCCCTTGCACTGGCCTGAGGGACAGGAACCTGCCCAGGAGCAACACCTAGGCAGGAGTCCCACAAACTCTCCATGATGGACCGTCAGTCAGGACTGAAATAATTCCAGTGCTCAGTTCTAGTGAGTCCATGAGGCAAAGAGGAACCACTAAACAATTAAGCAATCTTCATAACCCAGGAAACAACCTGCTAGAGTCAAAGTATGCAAAGCAGGGGACACTTCTGGCAGGGACTCAGTCCAAGCCCAGAACTCAGCTTGGTGCCAGAGAAACTCAGCTTCAGGAGGTAACAGTGCTTCACAAATTCTCATCTCAGCTGTGCTCCCTTCCCACAGCCACAGGAAGGAAACAAAGAAATCAGCTTTATCACAGCTCTTCATGGATGCCTCAGGAATCCCTCCCCTCACTAACCTCTAACAGCAGTAGTGGTCTTGACCAATCTGTTTTGTTTCCCAGTCCCTTCACCTCTCCAGACAGCCCATCCAAAAGCACATTCCTGGCCAGATAAACTCAGTCAGGCTGTCTAGATTTCCTGCAGGTCATTGAGAAGCGATCACCTTTGGGATTCACTTATGTGACCAAGCAGTGCAGGGCACTTTCTGGTTTTCATTTGCCAACAAAGCTCAAAGCCTCCATTAATCTTACTGCTACACATGGGAAAGGTAGTCATATGGATTTATTTTGTTGTCACCTGTTGTACTGACCTATCCTGTGGCCTTCTCCGGACACACAGCTCTGGTCACGGATGCTGAACGGTAGAGAAGCCTCTCTTGGGTGTCTGTAGGATACTGGGAAGAGTACAAGAATCCTTCCTGACAGGACAGAAGGGGTCCAGCTGTCTGGAGGCTGAGGAACATGCATGGTAAGTGCCACATTTTAGAAGCAGACTGCTACCCAGATACACCAGGTACAGCAAAGACAGCCAAATTCTCCTCTCCAAGCCTTCAGGTATTTCAGACCATCACTACTTCTTGTCAGACTCAACAGAAAGGGCACAAAGAGGTCTCCTGCAACCTGACTGAAGTTTAAGGCATTGATAGTGTGTGATGACTCAAAACTAACCTCAGCACTTAACACTAATGAGAAATCTGAAATACCCAAGGTGCTTCTCAGGGCCAAGCACCCACTCAATGCCTGCTCTGCTTCAAACCTGAGCTGTGAGAAGTACACTCCTCAGAGCATTTAAAGATTAAATTAAGTCATTATTTATAAAATCAATATTAGAATGTAAATGGAGTATCACTAGTCTTGACTGATGACTAGAGGTAATGTGAAAACAGAAGATTTAGTGAGTTAGCCCAAAAGAGCAAACTAAGCCTGCAGGACAGGGACAGTGTAAGGACTGTGCACCTCTCGAGCTCTTGGGCTGCCCATAGAGGGCCAAGCTGTACCCTGTGTGGCCAATGACCATGTCCCCACATCTCACATATTCACATAAATAAAGCTTTCTCTGCTTTATTTATTATTATGACTGCACAGAATACATGGATACTATGTATTCTCCCAGCGAACACACTCCAGTACATGCTGTAAAACATAATGTAATCTTGGTAACAGAAGACTTCCCTGCAGCATGAGCTGCTGAGGCAGGGGAAGAGAGTGCACAGTTCTGGCATGCACTAAGGGGTGTTGCATCCAGTGAACTGCAGATTAGCGAGGCTTGACTGTTATCTTCATTTACAGCCCATATAGTTCATGTTAACTCTACACACATTTTTAGATACATTAGCAGCTTAGTTTGACCCAGATACTTTTATTGGTTATTCGCCATTTCTCCTTGACAAGTTATTACTGACTTCCCATTCTAGCTCCCTACAGCAAGACCCGAAGCCCTGTCAAGGAAAAGAAAATGTCAACAGACTTCTCAGCAGTGCTCAGAGCAGCTCAGGCTCCCGCTCGCCAGCTTTAAATTGCTACTAGGCAATCATTAAAGGAGCAGCAGCTTCTATGCACGCTGCGATTATGGTGTTATAAAAAGCAGCAACCAGAGCCAAATCTAATTCAGGCAAATCACCACTTCCATCTGAATATCCAAACCCACCTCCCTTTGGTCAGTGCAGAGAGCTGCTCAGGAAGCCCTTTCCTGATCAACCCTGGGCAGTTAAGCCTGGACAGTCACGCAGAAATGCCCCATTCCTTCTGCTCCGATACCCTGTCTAGTTGATAACATTTTCACGCAGCACTTTCAAAGGCTGCTGTTACTGCTCCATGCACTTGCCCTGATGAACAAGGAATTCTGTTGATGCAGAGCAGCTGTCATTCTCCTTCTGCTAACACAGCACCCAAATACACCTCTTCATTGCTCATCAAGACAAGCAGCTCCAACACCCAGTGTACGGCACATTACAATACATTAATTCCTGTAATGACTCCAAAGAACAGGAAGAATGCCAGGTCTTGACCTGGGTGGGTCCCACAGAATTAACTCAGCTAGAGATTAAGGCCATACAGTGATGATAAAGTCTGACCCACTAGCCCCAGTGTCACATACTGTATAGCCCAGTGACAAATCCCATGTGCAATTCCCATTGAGCTGACAACCAACACACGTACCTCAGTCTAAGCCGCCGTTCACTCTTGGGAGGGTTTTTGTTTGTGACACACACTGACCTCAATTTACAGGGAGGTCAAAATGATACAGCCCATAGTCTGCACTAATAAAATAAATCACATCAGATGACAGCTGCTCCTCCCCAGCACCTTTCATTACGTTCTGTAAAATTTTGTTGCCCTAAGTTAGGAACAGAAGAAACTCCAGGATCCCTTCTATTCTCTGCTTAACACATTTACTTCCCATTCTTCATTATCCAAAGGCTTTTTAAAGTTTTTTTTCTGCAGCCTCGTGAAAGCCTCCAAATTGTTTACATGCCAATGTTTGGTGTGTAGCTTAGAGTACAAAGACTAAGCTGATCTCATTTTGCCTTGGTGGGAAGTTAATTTTCCTTGTGTTTTTACAAAAGGAAGAAACAATTAGCGGTTCTGAGGAGAGGCTTACACCACACATTTCCTAAACAGATTTGGTTTCTAAATAAAAGGAAGTGTTTAACAGGTTATATCAGCATTCAGATTTAAAAAACTCCTGGGAGCAGGTTTATTCCCTCTTTATTTATTCTCTGCACTAGTATTTGTGCCTTTAGACAGAATTCCTGTCCCAGAAAACACATACATGCACACTTGGCCCCTCGACATTCATGCCTGTGGCAAAATTATTTGCACGTTTCCTTGTTGCATAATTGTCTCATTAGCACTGCAGAAAGAAGGTGATGACTTTTCCCTCTGTGCCATCACCCTAATCCAAGACCAATCCTGACTGGTGCTGCAGGAGCAAAATTTGCCTCTTCCAAAATGGAAGGGGACTCCGAACCTCTGAGGCTGCCCTGGAAATTGAATTACAGCACTTGAATGCTGGTTTTTGCTTGCAACCCTTAAGGAAGATTAAACCAGTAGGCCAGGCTGGAGCTTTCCTTTCCTTTGCTAAACATAAACACTCATATTCAAATTGCTTTTGGATATATCTAAATCAATAAAAAACTCTGGATGATGGTCAATAGGGCAAAAAACAACGCCAACTTTTTAAATACACACATGTAGTATATACATTAACCACAAAGCCTGGCTTAAACACAGCAGTATTTACTTTATACTGTTCAGAAACGTGGTTTGGCGACTAAAATTAATAGAACTTGTCTGGAGGACAGCATAAGCTTTCTAAGAGCTCTTTCAGCTTTAACTTATGCCCCAGTTTTTGCCTTTTTTTTTCTTTTTCTTTAAAACTGCAATCTATGCAGCAGCACGCCTGTCCCAGTGGCACAGCAAGGCCATGGAGCCAGCATTCCTTCCAGGGCTCACGGGTCTGAGTGTTTTGGGAAGCCTGTTGATGGATCAGATCTAGAGGAGGGACTGGTTTGGCTGAACAAACAAACAGCAGGTCTTCACAATGGCCAGCTCTGTGTGTGTCCATGTGTGTGCATGCATGTGTGTAATCCCTTCCTGCCCTGCAAACCTCTCCTACCTGGCCAGGGGAAGACTTCTTTAAGGTTACACTATCAGCCTCTAATGCAGTTGTACATCTTACCAACAGATCTGACAAGATGGTACCTTTAAATTAAAATTCTCACTGCTTTGTTCTACTATTAAACTGGGGATGGGGTGATGAAGGGAAGTCCCAGGCTACATTTGAAGTGCTCATCCAAATACATCATGAAGCGTTATGAGGAGGCACCTAGTTGGGTTCATCTTGGTGTACAATGCCATGCACTCAAGACAGCTGCCCTGCCAAGCTCTGACTTCCACACTCTGGCTGTGTGAGTAAGCTATTAGTTGGGTTTCAGAAAGCTAAGATAGAATCCTAATACATCCTGTAAGAGGGCAAGAAAGTCTAAGTACTTGATTGCTACCTTGTCGTATTCTGTCATAAGAAGGCAAATAAGCATTTTTAGCTACAAACTGTGTTGCAGTCAAAAATTTTATGCCAAATGGTCGGTTGAAAATTTCAGCCAAATTAGTAAACAGTGAATACAAGAAGGAGTAAAGTCTGCATGCAGTCGTGTGCACTTGGTCTGTGTGTAACAAAACAGGAAATCTCAGCACCCCGATCCAATTAAGCACAGGCTGATTTCTCATGGAACATAAATTTTCTACTTTTCCCCCAGAACAACCTTATGCCAATGTTTTAAATAGTGGTAAAACATTAGTTTTAATTTCACACCTCACATAGCACAGTCAAATGCTTCATAACAACATAAACAAAACTTTAGGCAGAGCTTTGCGACTGAAGTCAAACAATGATTTCCCCCCACACTATGCACTCAAGGTTTGCAGGGAGAATACAGAAACTTGTTGGCTAAGGCCACAGAAATGAATTCTCTGGTGTTTTGGCTGCTGCCACCAAAGCTAGTCAAGAATGTGTTAACAGTGGATGCATTGATCCAAATCCCATTATTCCCACCACCCATCAAGTAAAGAATAGTTTATTCTATTTCTGTTCTCCTTTTGGTTGTGTCGTAGGATCGAACAACTTGCGACTGGGAAACAACACCGTGTTCTTCTTGAGAAAATGCATACCCATCTGAAAAGCAAAGGAAGAAAAAAGAAATCAGTACCTGCAGTCGAGCTCAAGAGCACAGAGCACTTTTAGGGACAGTTTCAGGCATCACTGAAGTTATGTGATTGAGACTGCAACCATCTTAATTTCTGTGCTGTGCTGTGCTTCTGATGCTTAGAGCAGCGCACTGCATTGTCCATGTGGCACAGAAAGGGAGTCTGCTGCCAGCTCTGTCCTTCTGCTCCCCTCCCCAGGCCAGGTCAGTGCACACAGCCACCAAAGCCCTCTGAGTTGACCTAATAAGCTGCAGATCGATTTGAACACACTGCTGCAGTACTCCCATAGTGGCAGAGCTTCTTAAAAAACTTAACAGAGCAGTAGAGATTTGCATTTCGGCTTGACTCCTCTGTAGTCTGATTGATACTCGCGGTTTCTCTGGAGAAAGGTGGGAATGTCTAACTCACAACCAGATTTTTCTCACATCTTCCTCTTCACTCCCCTCAGGATATTTTTTTACAAATTTTCAAGTGGCATCTGACAAATGACACTGTGAAAATGTTGATTCTCTCGGCCAGTCACTTATATTTTGCATAGAGCAAACACACATTCTAGAGGTGTCTATTTTGTTGATCCTGCTAGCTAGCACAATCCTGTGGTCTCCCTAGAAACTACTCAGATGAAAAGACCCACATGTCTGATTTCTTTCCAAGTACCGTGGACAGGCAAGTGACATTTCTGATAGCATCTGCAGAACACCACAATGCTGGTAAAACAGTCACAAAAAGCTAATGGGCCAACACGAAACAGCAGACAGACTTGCAGATGTGGCCCCACAGAGAATTCTGAATGGAAAACTACAGCTAAGGACAGGAGATTTTTTGACACCCCGAGTCAGGAGCACAATGGGAAATCTTTGCCAGTAAGTGGAGGGGATTCAAACAGAGATACAGTCACATTGCTCCAGTCACATCTGCCTCATGGAACTGATTGCAGGACAGCAGGAACCCTGATTTGATTACATGACCCATCATCCAAGCATCCCATTTTATTTTCCCTGAGCGATTCCATGCCAATATACATACTGCTACAGAGGCACAGGTTCGTTTTTCCTGCCTGTAGCTGAAAGTTCACAGAATACATTCATGAAGTGCAAACAGTCTTTTGGAAAAAAGTATCTCCATCCTGGATCATTGCAAAGGAAGTATGATGTACAAAACAGGCTTTCATTTAAAAAAGGGTAGATTCACACTTAAACAAACACCTCCAGTGGGTTTGTTCCATGTGAGGGGCCAGCATCCTGTTAGCTTTTTTGGCTAAATTCTCCATGGATAAGTCAACTTGGCCAAAGACCACAAACTTAAGCCCTAGAAGGCCAAAGCTCATGTCCCATTACCTGATTTGCATCGAGGTGGCTTTGCCATGTTTACTTATCCATAAGCTCATCCAGCGTAGTGGAGTCTTCAGCTGCCATAACTACTGCAAATCCAGCCCTGACCACACAGGTCAGTCCTGGGTGTCATCTTCCCATGACCTGCTTGTTCCCAGTGCTAGCACAGGCCAGCAGACAACCGGGCAGCAACACCACTCTGCAACACCAGTGCAGAATTCAGTCAAAGGAACATGTTCACTACTCTCACACCAACAGGAAACACCTTAATACAGCAAGAAACTTCAGGCTAAGATGATCTGTGATTAAGAATACCAAGGGTATCCTTACATCTTCACATCCTTCATCCATCCTGGACTACCAGCAACAAGGCTTTTGTGTGTACGTCATGGGAAAGGCTGTGACCCCCAAGCTACTCAGCTGAAGCTCAACATTTGGCAGTTCATTTAAGACTTTTCCTGTAGATCTCTATACAGGAAGATGAGTTCATATTACATTTTTCTATTCACATTACAATTAAAATTGAACTTCAAGCTGTTTAGGCAGCTGACTGTGCCTCGTGGAATCAAAATGCTGCGAATGCTTGAGTCCCATCCGCGCTCCCCAAGCAGCTCTACATTTCCACTGTTTCCAGACCCCATCCAAAAACAATGGAAGCTGCCATCTGTCAGTTACTAGGGAACTTTCCGGAAGTTTGAACTTTTCCCCCAACTCCAGTTTTAAAACCACACCTTTGAGCCTGCCTTGGGAACAAGGCCCTCATTGTTCAGCTGTCCTGCAGCAGCCCAAGGAAGGAGTGGAGCACATTTGTTTGGGGCTTTCTGGGCACAACCCACTCACCCTCACAGAAGGAAGGACCTTTATGCTCTGAGACTTTGTGTTAATGGAGCAAAGGGGCACTTTTGAATATCTGTCAGTGGGGCTCATTTGTTAAGAAGAGATTCTCATTAAATCTAAGGTTTCATTGGTACCAGATATTATCAGGCAATCTACTGAATTTTAAAAGCATCCTGTTGGGTTTCCTTAAAGCTTTGATAGTCTATGAGTAGATGCAAATCTAGTCTCCCATCAGGTCTCTAATTTAACACTCTTTTTCTGTTCACTGCAATGGCTGTTCTGGTCTGTGCAATGCTGGACTACAGCAATCACCTCGATGCGTGTGCCCTGAACACAGACACTGTGCAAGCTCAGCAGCACTCTCATGGGCAACAGCTCCCAAGCCAGGACCAGAAAGGGTCCAGAGGGCTCTTCTATTCCAGAAGATCTCATGGAATGACTGCTTACAGGTTTAGTCACTTCAGGGATTTATTTTAGAGGGCCTTCTACTCCTTGCAGTCCCTCTGATACACCCGAAGTGTCTGTCCCAGGATTTGTTTAGGCCAGCCAGCAAGAGGGCAGCTGTCACTGGCAGCCCATCAGAACCCTCACCTGCTGCAGCATTTCACTAGTTCATACTGCAGTGGTACTATGGTTTAGTACGGTCTAAAGTAAAAATGCATCCTTTTGTTTGCCTTTGGAGAAAAATGCCCAGATTCAAATCCACAAAAACTTTCAGGGAGTTGGGGAGAAGTGAGGGACTTTTTCTTTCTTTTTTTTTTTTTTTATCTCTTTTAGGAAATATTGCTTCTTAGATAGCAAAACTCTCTCTGACATAATGAAAATCAACATTGTGGTATCAGCCAAATTCTGTCAAGCCAAATTCTGTCTCAGGTGAAACATTTGGTTCTGCAGAGTTTTTAAGGAGACTTGCTGTGATGTCACAGTTCACATTTACCAGTTAAAAAGTGAATGCTTACTCAACTTTGACTGCTCCAGCAAGCATCTACTATTTAACCTGGGAAAGGGAAAATCTTGAAAAGTTTGACTAATGCTTACAGAAGTAATTAATTTCTCTTCTGATAAACCAATGCCTGTGTTTTCTTAAGGACCTAAGAGGAAAATCTGAGAAATGCTCCCATCTCTTTAGCTTCAGATACAACTTACTGGTATTTGCAAGTAGAAAATAGAGTCAGATGCCACAGCATCTGATTTTAAACCATTTATTTCTGTTTCTTTTTCCTAAATTGATATTTAAAGATTGCAACTCCACTTAACAGGCAACAAACATGTAGCTTGGAAAAAGTACAGAACGTATATTATATTTCAAATACATGCAAGATAAGAGGAAAAAGAGTTTAAAAAGCATCTCAAGTGGCTCCCCTGTTGTTTTTCAAATAAAAATGCACTAGCAGAAAAGTGAAAGGAAGAAGGTGTCTGCTAGTGGAGAATAAATGGTGGGATTAGAGTCCTCAGCATGAACACATTATTATTATTTATTATTTGTCAGCCCCATACTGTGAAACGAACCTCAGATGACAGGTGCTTTTTCTCTGCTGATTAATAAGGTGCAAACCATATGCTCTGTATTCAGATTTACTCTATGGAATCACCATATTCTGTCAAAGGAAGAGGGATTTCTTTTTGCCAGCATAGGAAAAGCCATGCTTAATGGGAACAGGACTCAGGTCTATTTTTAAAGACCATATTGAGACAAAATGATAACTGAACACCAGCAGGGGCACTACAGGGGGGAAACCACTCTAGAGGGATGCTGTGGAACTTTCCTTATAGATGGAGGGTACTCTTTCCATCCTCTGGGGACACAGGTGATACAGGTCAGTCATGCTGGAGGAAAGGGGAGGTCAAGAACCATCTTTTGTGCCTACAGAGTTTGTCTAAAGGAGGTGCTACTCTCCCAAAGTCACAGCAATAAAAAAAGACAAGAACCTGGATAGAGACCTGGAGAAAATCTCACTGCACTGCCTCTGAGGGAGTTTTCGGAAATAATTATCGCTCCTTTCCTCAGGAAGCTAAAGGGAAGTGTCCAAAGACACATCTGAGAGGAGCCTGGTAGCATTTCCTGCTCACTCTTAGAGGTTTCAGAAAGCAGATGGCAACAGGGAATTTCACCAGGCACCTTCACCAGGAGGTGAACACAGCCTGGGGAGCAGTGTTGTCAGCACTGCCTATAAGATTGCACTGAGATGGTTTTATGTTAGCACCTGGGCTTGACAATCATACACAACTCTTCCACTAAAGTTTCCTGACAATGCCATCCAAACAGGAGCTTCACACTTCCCTTTTTTTTTTTTTTTTTTTTTAAGTTTTCCTAAACTTCCCAACAGTTGCACTGGTAGAAAGGAACCATGTGATCTTTGACAGTACAGCCAGAATACAGATTTCTTTCACGCTTCTGAAAGCTCTACACAATTCAGGAAAACAAAAACAAAGAGCAAGGAAAACAGCCATGAAGGTTTTACTTTAAGGACATACCCTTCCAAATGGACAGGGGCTACTCTCCAAGGCAGCCACTCAGCCAATTTCTCTAAGGAGAGGAGTGTTTGAGACACTAATCCTGGCAGGCACTCCCAAAGGGCACTGCTGTGGCACAGGCTGTGCAGCTCTGTTGCCCACTTTGGGGCTGGATCCGCAAGAGCCTGGTGCCGTATGGAGCACCCCAGCCATACATCATGCCTTAAGGTCTTGTGCTGTGCTCATGCTTTTGGAGAAGGGCTGGCTCACCAACAGAGAGCTAATGAAACACAGAGAGTGAGCTTCTGCCTCTTGTACAGGGCTGTGTAGCCTTACCTCAGTCAGCTCTTTCCTCCCACCACTGACCACCAGTAGTAGCCCAGAAACTCCCTGTGAGATTTTTTTCCTTTCAATGTGACTGGAAACAAAGCTGTTTAGGCATTGCTTCCTTCCAAAACATTTGGAAATGGTTGCTGTCAAAAAATAAAGTGATTTCCAAACCAGTACTGCATCTTTACAATCTGTGCTAGGAAATTTAATCCCATTTTCATTCTTTGTTGGGACCAAGACAATTTATTTGCTTAAGCTTTTGTCAGCTCTAACTAAACAAACCATTTTCCTGCTTTATATGTAAGCAACAGATTCTGAGTTGAAGTCACAAAAGCGATTTTTGGTCTTCACAGCCTGGGAACTTAGGGCCTGGTGGAAACATATGAACAGTTCAAGACTTCAGACAGAGTACTTGCAGTGTGATTTAAGATACCAGCCTGGCATGTCAAGGCTACTGCCCTATTCATCAACTCTTTGCTTTGAAGATTTCTAGCATTTAGTAAACAGTTGTACAATTTAGGGTTGTGAAAACAGCACATATGTTCCCTGAATTTCACATGGCCTTGTACATATAGCAGCTACGCAACATTGGAAAATAATATTTGACAAGAGATGACAGAAGTCATGGATACATTACAAAAATCATCTTTCAATGCTAACAGCTTCACAGTCAAAATTTATGTTCATGTGAAAAACAGATTGCTGATTATAACCTGTCCTGACTGGCCTGACTCATTTAGCACTTAATTGTTTGCATTTATAGGGAAGCTGGTTATCCAAATTAGGGTTTATTTTGATCTCATTTTTCTTTCCCAATAGCTATTCACCTACTAACAACTTGATGATGTGTTCTTTGAGACTAAAAGTATATATTAAGTGTGACTCTGGTGTATCTCCTTTTTGCACTGCTTCACAGGTTTCACAGACTGCGGTAAATCCCCACAGCGGACTATTTTGACAGCCATTTATTTGTGCATTTTATGGATTTCTTCTGCCAATCACTGCTTTTGGAATCTCCTCAAAGAGTGTGTTTGCATGCCCAAAGCCATGTTGTTATCAGCATCCCTGGTCCTTTATACAAAGGATTAAATCCTTGCAGAAATATGGTCCACAGGGCTGCTCTGCTCACTGGCCTCTCTTCCCAGATGTAATGGGATTGATTGCTGAAGACCCTAGATCCCTTGGGAGTGATGGCAGCCTTCCAATGGCTCTATCAAGGACAAAGACTATCAGATCCATCACTGTCCCAGCCCTTCTAGTCAAATTTCCCATGGAAAACAAGAATACCTCAGGTATTATCCCACTCCTGCCTCCATGACCTGAACCATAACAGTTCTGCTACAGAAGGAGACACAGCCAGCAATGAGATTTGACTCCTCTGTGATTCTTAAGCAGTCAGGGATGTCACTTCCTACTGCAATGGCAATACAAACCCTAAATCCTGAGTGTCTGCCCCTTGCCCTGCATGCAGCAGTACTGCACACTGAGGGAATTATTGTCTTCAGTAAATAAGCCTATCATTACCACCAGTTTCATCACAAGAGAGGCTGGATTTTCTCACTAGAAAGGGCTGACTGGACTCCCTGGTCCCTCAAGACAGCATGGTCCTTCAGTGCATCTGGCCTACAGAGCTGCTAGAAATGATTTTAAACACAGTGGAAGCCTTTAAAACAGTAACAAAAACCCATCAGGTCCAGCAGACACAGGAAGATGAATCAATGGATGACTTCTACATCAACAAGAAACACCATTTATTTGGAGCAGTGGTAGTGGCCAGTAGTGACATTGCTTTTCTTCTCCCAGCAGCAGACAAAGAGGGAGAGGAGAGAAGCAGCTCTACAGGCCACAGCTTTCCTTACCAGCAACACACAGAACCCTAATGACATCCCTAACACATCACTTTACTATCAACTAACCACAGCTAATATGACATTTCCTACAGAAATAATTTCTATTAAAGCTAGGCTCCATCACAACGTTTATTTTACACAGAATGTTTGATTTTTAGACTATTCTGAAGACTATCAGAATTCTACCTTCAGAGAAACCTGCGCACTGGGATTTTATCATGTGGGCCTGTTGATTGGATCCTAGGGAATTAACCACATTTGAGCTCCCCTTGCCTAGGGCCAGATACACTAATTCCACTTCCAAATGTACGTGTCTTGCTTGGCAGCTCAGCCTCAGCGCCACATTACCTCTACCCACAATTTAATTAAAAAACAATCACCCCTCGCCTCCCCCACATGAGCAGCTACTTACGTGACACGCTTTGCTGGACGGAATGAGCGCGGAAAAGGCTCGGAGGAGTTTTCCTGCCGAGCCTTTTTAACAAATGGTCACGTTCGTTCACGCTAAGGGAGACAGAAAGAGAGAAAACACACCAGTGAGCCACCAGATCATTTCAAGGTAGAAGTCAACTGTATTTAAAGTACTTGGCAGCTTTGACTTTGTCAGTACTAAAGGTGGTTGTAGCATGAAAAAGAATTTTCTCTTTCTTTAAACCACACATTATCAAGAGAGCTCCTCCTTTCTAAGGACAGTTTGTATGAGTCTGCCTTTGGTAAATTCATCCCTAATATCACCATCATTGTGATTTCTGAATGCCTGATGCCTCTAAATTATTACAAACCATATCAGAAGTCTGACATCGAGTGATATGGAACATTAAGAAGATTTCTGTTTAGAGCTATGCACATGAATCACAATATCCACAAACTGCCTTAGAGAGAAGGAGCAAAGCATTGTAGCTTAGCACAAGGTAGAAGGCTTCTATCACACCTGCAAAATGGCCTGAAGCAACCAAAGTTAGGACCCACAGTTAATTCTGCCTTCTAAAGAACGCTCTCATTTTAACCTCTCATATGGAAAGAAAACTTTCTATCCAGTTTCTTTTATTAAAAACCTCTTTTGTTTACACAGTTCTTGTCAGAAGCCTGAAAAAATTACTGCTGAATTTACAAAAAGTGAAAATACAAACTTAAGGTGAAAAACACAGTACATTTACAAAGGTTTAACATATCTACAAGAATTATTAGAGGCACTCCCCACTTTGACTTTTATAAAAACCACAACACTCGTTTCATCAAGAACTTTATGCCCAGAGTTAAAAAATGATGACTAAGATCCTGACCTTTCAAAGCACTTAATTATGTATATGAGTCCCACTAAGTTCAATGGGGTTTTAAAATAACGTAGGCCTTCAAATCTCATTGCACTGGAGCCTTAAGATTATTTTCAGAAAGATATTAGAGTCTACTTTAGTTCAAAGTTCTCCACAATTGGTCTGGTTTTTCCATCTCATCCTTGTTCCTAACACTGAGATGGAGCTAGTGCATAGTGCATAGATCTGTTTGCTGGTACAGCTCCTTGCAGTGCCTTTGTCCCATTTGCCCCACATTTACACTGTGTCTCCATTTTCAGTCTGCTTTTTCTTTCACATCTTTATTCACAAGGAGCAATTCCACTGATTATGCTGCAAACATGGATACACACCTGAATGCCAGTGCTGGTATCTTTCTTGGGTTAGGTTACAAATTCACATGCATTTGGTGTATGAAATGGAAATCGCAGCAAGCGCAGCTGCTGCTATCGACATGCTAACAACAGCTTTAAACAAACAACTCCCTTTCACTGAAGCAGTTTGCTAACTTCAATCAGGAAAGTAACTGAAGAATCTCTGAGATGCCTGTAAAATGTAATCGAGCCATGCAGGCTTATATTCCACTTAATAGTCCATCAGGATAATAGCCAGACTCGTAGTCCTCTGTTCAGTGCATAATGAGGTGTCCACAAAAGAAAGGCTGGAATCCTTCTCTTTTTTCTCTGTGATCTCCAAGCTCGCACATCTGAAGCAGAAGCTTGTAAAAGCTATGGACTCCTCAAAATTTTTACAAACTCTCAGCATTTTCAGACACTTGATCTCTTCCCCTCCTTCCCCTGGCACCACAGAATCACACCTGCAATGGGTATGGCAGGCTGCTTTCCCTGCCTGCAGTCACTAGTATTCACTCAACATAAAACAGAAGGTGATAATAAATTTTGAAGCAAAAGTATTGATTCCAACTGAATTTGTCAAACAAACTCTAACAACTCTAGGCTCATGAGACCTGCATATGTTCAAAGAAGAAAGGATCACAGATTTCCATTAAAACCAGGGTTACAGCATGAAAGCTTCTAAAAACCTTGGAGGACCCAACTGCTTAAAAAAAAAAACCAAGACCAGTTCCTGGCTGTAAGAAAATCAAGTACATACAGAAAGAAGTTTCTACCTGCTCCCAGCAGGCAGCATGATGGAAAACATGTACTACAAATAATCAGCAGGTAAGGGCAATGCAATGGAAGGCACAGAGCAAGACATGAGATTTCTCTACCTTTAATCTTCCTTGCTTAGGAAGCTGCCAGCCTGCAGAACCAGCCACTACCAGTGCACATGCAAACCAGTGAAGCTGTACTGTACAACCTCCTGCTGACTGCAGGAGAGTGCTGGGTAACTTGGTGGTTTAGTGAAACACTGTCTGAACACACTGCTGTTCTCTGAGTGGTACAATACTTGTGCATGTTCTGCAGGTAAAGAACACGTAGGAAGAGTCTTTGCTATCTCAGTAGGAGGGGGATTAAAAAAAAAGGAATCTTAAACCAATCAAAAATACTTGTAAGGGACAAAGAAGCAATATTTGCCACAAAAGTCTTACACTGAGAATGGAATTAACCACAGCAGAAAAACACACAAGGACAAATTCTTCATCTGCTTGTCTACCATGCAGCAACAGATGAAGTGCAGACCAATAATGCTCAGCTCCTCAGGGTTCTGCATTCAGTGTTTGCAGGAAAGCGTGCTGTCAAGGGACCTCTGACCAGGAGTGACACATTGCAGCTCCAAGAATGACAAAGCTATGCTATTTTTGATACTGCTAATTCTAACCAACAAGTTCAAAACTGAAGTCACATCTGATTTTCCCATTTGGGAAATTATACTGGATTGTATCTATGCAGAGAAAGAAAAACTCACAGTACAATTAGAGCATTTGTGGTTTAAGTATGAGGGACGACTAAACAGACTGTAAGTCAAGATCAGTCAAGTACTATAAAATAAACCCTTAATACACAGAAGTTAATACAACCCAGCTCTTCTGAGTTGGATCTCTATCTGGTTTACTAACAGGTATTAGATCTCCCAGTACAAAGCCTGAAAGGAAAGTGAAGTGGCTTTCTTAACTATTACGTGTTTGCACCCATACCAAGTCCCTGCTTTCAGAAAAGGTTTAATTTCAGTTTGTTACCTCTTAGCCTGCTGCTAACAGGTAACAAAGGGAAAACTTCTCAGTCTGCCTCACACTTTGATGCAAAAGTATTGACAACACTGGACTCACAGGCAACAGGTTAGGCCTTGCTCACAGAAACACTGCTTGTAAATCAATCCTAAGGATTAGCTATGATTTTCAGATTTAATTCTGCTTTCCAATGACTCTGAGCCAAGGCCTAAGGATGGCATCTTCAGATGCATTGAGGCAAAAAGATAAGGGATCATGAGATCACAGTCTGAATACTGGACAGTTGTGTTCATATTCAGGAACTCAAAAATCTTGTCAGAATGGAAGAAGTCACAAACCCAGACATTCTTAGGGAAGTCAGTGACATGGAAAGTGACAGTGAAATACGCCTTAGCTGCTTAGTCAGTGACCTCCGAGGGGGTAAGGGAGAGGCACAATCTCTCTGTAATTATATGAAGGACACAGACAAAATGCTTTCAACTAAACAAATACTTGACTAGAACAAAAACTATTAAAAGGTCCTGATTCTGAGGGTTTCTACAAAAAAAAAAAGATTTAAAAAAATCATTAGTCAAGTCAGCTAAAATCAGATTTAGTTGCTATCAATAATGCAGAATACCTTGGGCCAGGAATACCTTTGTGACTGCTTCATAAGAGGGTCATGATGACTTTTGCCTGCCTGGAAGTCTGTGCTAGCAACATCACACAAATTCATTAAGTGAATGACAAATCAAAAGGTAAACTAAAAGCAACATGTTATTTCATACCATGCTTTCAATTCCATGAATAAAATGACTCTTCCATCTTCTTATCTGAATTGCTCTAAGGTGTCAACAGAGACCCTCATTTTATTTTTGTATTCTCTTCTTCTCAACCCTCAGAAAAGCAAACAGCCCTTAAATCTAGGCAACAAACATCTGGCTTTACACATTCAAATGAGGTGCATCAAAACAAACAGAATAATTCAAAGCTGACCACAAGGTCCTGCTGTCTCATTTGCTCAAGTAATTAAAAAAAGATGAGTTTCACCACCAATTAATCTACTGAGCACTAATTAGTGTTAATGAGGATTTGTGGTATTTGGTATAGCTTGACCCAGAATGTCCTCCTGAGTCCACTAATTGACTGGTGGCAAAAGCAGGGATCACAAAGACTGGAAGGTTAAAGTGGATGCAGGTGTCTCTTAAAATGGTATCTTCCCTTAGAAAACACATGCATATCCCAGTTAAAAAAACAAACAAACAAACAAAAAAAAAAAAACCAAAAAAAAAAAACCAAAAAAAAAAACCTCAAAGCCCTCCTTCTCTTACAAAAGCTGAATTCTTGTTTGTGTTTTGCTACGATTTGCTGGAGGAGATACAGAGCAGAAGCACACCAAATAGGCAAATACACTCAGTAGCCACTGGTTTAAACTCACTGCCCCTCTGATTATGAAGAATTCAGTCAGTTACAGACATCTGAAATGATTTGGTTTGCTTCTGCTTTTCCCCCTTTCCAGAAGGAAGAACTGAGGTGCCTAGTGAAGTCTTCCCAGGGCTGCTAGAGATGACACAACCAAAGTGCACAAACACATTTCCAAACTGCTACCCCTGTGTCAAAAACATGCCAGGAGCTCATGGCAGAAGCTTGGCTCTCCAGTGCAAGATACTCAGTGTCCATGGGCAAGCCCAGAGGACAAGCAAGCTGTTTTCCCTATCATCTGAACACCTACAAAGCCCTCACTATACTGCCTGCAGGTGCAGCATCACTGGTTCTTCTACCCTACAGTGGTGCTGCAGCAGACAGCCACAGGTAAATCGTTGTACAGCTTGGTTTAAACCAGAAAACCCTCCACAGCTCAGGGTGAAGTTCTGTCCTTCACTCCATAGCTTCCCTCCTACTCATATGTATTTTCAAAAGAAACAGCAGGTTAACCCTTGTTCACTCTCTTTGCTTCCACTGCCACATACTCTGATAAAGACAGCCTGAGAAACTCTGGCTGGCCTGCATTATTCTCCTGTTGCATGAAACATCTTGCAATGTGTTGCCCTCACACTGTGGCAGCAGGGACGGGAAAGAAGGAGGGAGGGGAGAAGAAGTTTTTGCAAAATATCTCATGTGGCTAAACACAAGGTACAAGACTAGGAAGTCTTTGTCCTTGTCATCTTTCCCTGTGTACTGAATTTTGAGAGAAAAAGGACACTCTTCTCTCTCTTTTTAAATTTCAGAATTAAAACATGGTAATTGATCTCTTCCATACATTTCAAACAATAATTTACACGAAAGCTTGCTGTTTCTTGCTGACATGTTTCTGTCACTGAAAATCACATCAACATAACATAAAAAAGAGCAAGAAGAAAGGTCTGAAGCAGACCTCTCCAGCTTTGATCAGTCCTAATCACCAAATCCTTTACAAGCAGACTGTTGATTTTCATTTCAATCTCTTGGCTGTCAAACTCCCTTACGTGTCTTCTGAGGAAGAATCAGAGGTTCAAGCACAATGGCTTCTCCCCAAGTATCACCTGGCAGAGAGGGCTTGCAGATCCCTCTCTGGCTGCTAGGACATAGCAGGTATTCCTGGGGATTTATTGACAAGTTCCATCCCTCATCTTTCATGCAGTATAACACTGCTTAAAGGCTTAGAGCATCGATCACAGTCCTGGCAGATAAAGAGCAAGAAACCATCCACCGCAGGCAGAGGCTGTGGCCACACCTTTGCAATTGGCCAGAGGAGACCTTATGTTCTTCCTGTTCTTCCTCAGATACTCCCTGCTGGATGAGGGCACTCCCCCAGAACAACCTCAGGCTTCGGTTTAACATGTTTTTTTTTTCAGTTTAGAATTGTTAGAAGTTATACAGTGGGCAGAGACATAACTAGCATAGGCTCATAGGCTTGGCATGCGGAGAACATTAAAAACAACATTATTTCAGATCAGGAATTCAAAATTAAAACATGCAGATTGTCTCAAATGCAAGTCACACTAAGGCTGAGGGTTCAGCAAAACTCTATGCTCAGACACCCAGAACATCCCTGGGGTGTGGAAGAAAGACCCAACTGGCTGAGAGAGCAATTGTATCTCCATCCTGTGGGCTTCAGAGACATCACAGAGAGGATCTGCCCTCCTACAGAACTGCAAAACTAGCAACGAGGGGCTTCTGCTGGCTTCTCTCTTTCGATCCACAAAGAGGAGATGTTATTTTTTGTTATCTAGCATTTCATTGCAGGAATGTTTTACTCTGAGGTCAGAGTAGGAGGTCTTTTTAATTTAAAAGGCAAACAGGCATTACTGATAATGAAGCTGCAATGTAATCAAAGGAAATCTCTGGAGCATTTCACAAGGAAGTGTCTGAGGCATATAAACAGTAAAACAAAAAAAAACAACCCAGCAATTTCTTTGTGGAGTCAGCATCTACAAACACTGCTCCTTAATCACTTTGGATCCAGCTGAAATAGACACCCCAAACCACGCTTCTTTTGCATTTTACTGTAAATACTCAGCAAGCCATTAATAAAAATCCACTTCTAGGACACCAAAGGATCACCAGGCACAAACCACAGGGGAACAAAGACTGAAGCGCTGCGTGTGCCACTTGCAGGCTGGGAGGTGCCAGAAGTTACCTGTCCGAGGTGACTCCTGCAGCACACAGCCAGGATTTAAGGAGTACCAAACCTTTGCTGAGGGCTCAGCAACAGCCAGCTTTCCAGAGAAGCTGAATTCTTATGCTCTGCCACGCTGTAGCACTTCCAGATCTTCTTTAGTTCAACAAGCTCCCCTCCAGGTATTTCCAAAGCACATGTGAAAGCCACGGAGTAACCTTCCCTCTTTATAAATGGTATTTGACATTATCCAGCCAAGCGTTTGCCTGATAAGCATCAAACGTATCTGGAGGTGTGGCCGTGCAAGGCTGCCTTGGAGTGCACTGAGAGCAGCCAGCTCTCCAGTCCATGAGAACACGGGGTATGGAGCTCAGTCCACAAGCAGCCGCAAGTTTTTTATCCTGCCTGGATGTGAGAAGATTAAGAGAGTGTCATACACCTTCAGCAGCAGCTCCATGGATGTCCTTGGGGTGAGTGATGGCTAAAGCAGCTCCTGCCCTCACCAGTCCGTGGCAGGACCTGACAGCACTCCCCACACCATCCCACTTCTTCCAGCTCACACATCCCTGCATCCAAACAGTGCAGCTGATCCAGCTGGGGCAAAGACGGGCCAGTACGACCACGGCTGGTAAAGAGTGCTTTGGGAAATATTAAGCCAGCCTAGCAGCCACATCAACAGAAACCCATGGATGCATGGCCCTCAAGAAACACTGTTGTTACAAGTTGTGATCTGGCTTGGCAGCACGCTGCTCCAGCCAAACAGCAGCTCTCCCTCTGTGTCCCAGAGGTCTGCATGAAGGGGCACCTGCAGCCAGCACACAGCAGCAGTGCCCAGGGCAGGTGCACACAGGTATACCCATACTGCCACATCACCTTGTACCCTGCAGAGTCACCCTGCAGCAGCTGATGGAGGCCAAGACATGTTGTGAGCTTCAGCCAGCCCCCATCTGCAGCACATAGATCACATATAGAGTTCTGGGGCCAAATTCTCCACTCTAAATCCACAGAATCCTCTTCAAGTTGGTCCCTAAAGTCATATGGCTAAAAGCAGGACAAAGCTCTTCCTTTTCACAATAAGCAAACATGATTTACATTTTCTTTTTTCATTAATGATGTCTTAAGGCAGAAAAGTCAGATCCTCCTTTGATTCCTAAAATCACTTGGACAATCCATTCTAGCCTTCATTTTCGAGACTGTTATTCCTAAACTTCTTTCAAAGACTACTTAGAATGATATGGGTTTGCATAGCAAGGTTTTGGTAGTGGGAGGCTACAGGGCTGGCTTCTAGGAGAAGCTGCCAGAATCTTCCCCCATTTGTCCTACAGAGCCAATGCCAGCCAGCTCCAAGATGGAATAACAGTGCAGGTTTGATGGGCATCTAGCGTTCCGTCAGGGCGAGCCCACTGTAAAAAGACCAAGCACCTTTATACCATCTAAAAATATCAGGGCTAAACATCACATGTCTCTCTGAAACGTAAGAATCCTAAGAAAATAATTGAGGTCTCTCTCTGTCCCAAGTACCTTCCATTTCCAAGCACTGCAAACACTAAACCTGTGGATATGCATTTCCTAGGGGCGGTGGAAGGCAGACATCACTGTCAGATGTCCTAAAGTCAACTAACTTGAAACAAAACTGAAGCTGCCCAGTTTTGCCCTAAGCCTTCCCAAAACAGGGGAACTGGACCCCATTTAAAAACCTGAGAAGCAGGAAAGGCTAAGTGTGGCTTGCTGCTTTTCAGTTACCCTCCTTTTGGTATCAGTGCTGTTGACTTCTTGTCCCTAAGTGCCTCACTTTGCACTTACTCTACTGGGTGCTTGGTCATATCCTTTACAGATAAGGTGGCAATACAGTTGCAATTGTAACATTCTTTTCCTACTCACTTTTTTTTTTTCAGAAGTAGTCACCTTGGAGGGTGAAGTTTTCCATGATTGGTTTCTCTGTGTAGATTTTTTTCTGATTTGGTGGTTTTGTGTGTGGATTCTTTAAAAATCCAAACTTACTGGTTTAATAGAAATTTACATACTTTTACTGAAGTTAAGATTACCGCTGTCTTCAAAAACTCTAAACTCCTCCTATCAGCTTTTTCTTGCTTTTCTTTACAGAAAAGCTAAAGAACAGCTCAGGGCAACAACAAAAACTGAACATTGAAAGTGTCATGTGCACAATTTAGAGCACAGGCCAGGATATTGGGTTGAACTGAAAAAAACCCTAAACTGCTCTTCTTTAAGCTTTTAAGTATTTTGTAATTATCCAATAAATATTAAACACCTAATACAACTTGTGTTTTCTTGTTCTTGCTACGCTTAACTTGGCCCTTTATTCTTTGCTGCAAATCAGAGAGGAGAATGCAGACTGTCCTGCCTCTCTTCTGAGCCTGGGTAAGCCAGCAGAGGAGCCAGGGTTCAGGCAGACTGCTGAAGCCATTAGGCTGGAACAGTTGTTATGGAGCGTTCTCCTGCTGTGCAGCCTGGAGGGAAGATTTCTTCCTCCCTCCCCTGTGGAGATCCTCAGTGCCCAACCCAGTAAGTCAGGATTAGGCATCAGAGAGACTGGCCCCTTAATCAGTTTTAACTCTCATCTTGTAATGTTCCTTCTTCCTAATCTTTCTTTTCAATTTACAGCTTCATTTTGGCCTTTGTTCTAATACTGTACCTCCATCAACTTTGACTTTGATAGCAGATTTGATCACAGCTCTAAATCCTTCTCCAGGTCACCAGGTTTTAACCCTATTTGTGCAGTGGATCTCCCTCAAGGTTACATGATAGTTACAACCACGATGGGAAATAATTAATTGTGCTGGAGAAGGGGAATGTCAACTCTAACTGGTTTGCACTAGCAAGCAGGCACTTGGGCCCCCTGTGCCAGTGGTAACTCTCCTTTCAGCCCTCTGGCCAGGTTCTGAAACCCCTTCTGTCCTCTGCTCCTTCCCAGTTCTGCCCCACAGCCTCCCCAAAGTTGAATCAAACCTGGTAATTCCAAGTGCCTCACACACAGGGGTTAGAAATGTCAGAAATAAATGGTACATGTTAAAATGAGGAAATAATGTGATGATTCCTTACTGATATGGGACACAAGGGAGAGAGAAAAGGACATGCGTAGAATAGAAGAAAATTATGCATTTTCCACCATCCATACATGAATGTTTACCATATGGAATGAAAGAATTAAAAAAACCCCACTGATATCATTTTATGTGCTTTTTTTGCTAGTAAAAGGAGTCTAATATCTTTTTATTAGAAAAGCTGCAAGGAAAAATCGTAAATATGCCAATCGCTTTCTTGTGTATGCTGGTGGAGAAATCTCACCTTTCTTTCCCAGAAATGGTGCGAAGAACATCTGGAAAAATTGATAAAAAGGATGCTGAGACCTCAAACCCCAAAATACACCTCTACCCTCTTCAACCTCATTTTATGCTCAGCTGCAGTGTATGGGCTGGATTCAGATCACAGTCACGCGTATCCTGAGTAAATACATTGAAGTCAACACTTTCATGAAACAAGAATTTGGCTCCAAACATCCCATGCTGTTTAACCAGCTGAAAGCACAAGACTGAGTTTGATTCAAGTAAGATTCATTGCACCTGCTGATGCGAAGGGGCCTTACTGGCATGGAATCCCTATTCCAGTGTCGATGTAACTTGGGGTGCCTCAATACAGAGACAGAGTACTTTGAAACACAACGAGCCCACGCCTTGTTCCTCTTGATCCTAATGGAAAAGCTTGCCTCTTCCTCAGGAACCCAGAGATCAGGTCCTCACCTCATTCATGTATTAAAAGTCAGGTCTGTTTTACCATTTCTGCTTCTGCCAGTGGGAGGCTGAGCCTCTGCCACTCAGTTCTCTGCGCAGCCACAAGCCCAAGGCAGGTTTCCCTCATTGCCCTCTTGCTCCTCCCCCAGGGACCTGTGGAGCAGTGAAATCTCCACGGGTGCCTTTGTCAGCTCACTGATTACCCACCAGGTCCCACAGCTATTGCAATGAGACAGGCACCTGCCCTCACACACCCAATAAAACCAAGGCCAAGATCGGTAACACAACTCGCTCTCGGGGTGAGAGCTGGTCACGAACTTTTCACCGAAGCCACACGGTTGGATTTGGTGAGAAGCACTAAAATGAAAGAGAATCTATGTCTCCTTGTTGAGGGCTGACAATGGAGAGACTGTGGGGAGCTGCTGTTTTAGGTGCACTGGAAAAAACAGTACTTGTTTTACGAAGCAGAGATGAAAGAGGCACCACAGCCGTCACCAGTGGGTGTCTGAGTGCAGCAGGAGTAAAGGGGCATACTGGAAAATGCTGTGCAAACACACTCTGCAGCTAAACCTTGCTAGGTCTGGAGCCACTTCCCTTCACCTTTGTTCAAGACTCTGCCTCTCAGATTTCTGACTCATTTGAAGAAATTCTTCCCAATACTTCAGCGACGCATGCACTTTTCTGCAACAGCCCAGAGAGGTCCTTCAGCTCCTTGTAAAGTATGCAAATCATGAAAGACACATTGTTCTTCAGTATCAAATAATCTAATCCTGCCCACCAACCAATTAATAACAGGACAGAAAAACAACCAAAAAGCCCCTTTCAAAGGGAGCTCTCTGGCAATTCCAAGACAGAGAAACCCTCTGGAACAGGAAATCTACTGTCACAGAAAGGGTGCTGCACAGCTTTGCTCACTCTCCATTAGTTGGCCAGTGGAGCAATAAAGTGACATTGGTTTCCAAAATAAAGTTTGCTTTGGTGCCTAATCAGGCTTTACTCCACCTGAACTCCTGCTGACTTCAATGAGAGGATAGATGGAGTGAAATGTGAATGAAGACTTGAAGGTTTGGCCCTTTATGAGCCAAGATTTAGGTTGTAAACTTATTTAAAGACACAAAAATCTCTGCAGCTGAACTCAATGCTGCTTTTGAACACAAACCTTGTTTGTTTTCTTTGTGTAAATCTTACATGTTAACATGATCAAATCTGCTGGGCAGGTGTCTCCTCATGTCCATGTTTGCTTTGGCACATGAGCTGCCCCTCTCACCTCTCCAAATTCATGAAAATTTAGTGCTAAATCCTGCCTTTTGTTACACGAGGGTGCCAGGGAGCCCCTCTCCCTAACCAAGACATGCTCATGTCGCAGCTGGGCTGGAGCCCAGCCCAGCACTGCCAGATGCCCAGGCTGGGAAGGGCAAGTGTGGGTACTCACCTTCCACAGGCAGGCAAGCATGGCATGGGATCCATCCCCTTACTGCACACTCCCTCTCCTGCCTCTCAAGCTGTTTCTGGAGCTGCCAGTTTTTCAGCTACATATTTCCCCAGATGAATTCCCTGGTCTTGGAATTATCTGACACTGTGATCACCCCAGCTTCCACCAAACATAAGTTTTCAGCTGTCCAGATGAGACTTACAAAGGAATAAGGGCATGACCTGTTACAGCCCAAGACTGTGCACTTTCTGTAATCTCCAAGCACCTCTTCAATGCTATTTGCAAGGTTTCTGGGACCCAGCTGCAGTGCCCAGGGTGCTGACACTCCGCCCTGCACACACCGAGCAGTCCCTCATTAACCACTTGCCTTGCTGTTCACTGCCAGCCATTGGTAGGGCAAAAACGTGCACCTGCTTTTTTAGAGCAATACAAGCAAATTCCATTTTAGAAACTGTTCAAAGGGGCTAAGACTCAGAAAGATATAATGAGCACTGGTGAAGATGGTCCACTACACTCCTACAGAAGACGTTTTTTATTAACCCAGCAAAATGTGTCTAGCAAGAACAGCTGTCAGGGTGAAGATCCTCTGAGACAGGATATGCATATATTGGTATCAAGTGGCACACACAGCTCTCCCAGAACTCCTTCCCCAAGTGCAGGCAGGGCCCAGGTGATGATATCTGCCCACATTTAACAGCAATTCAACTGAGTCACAGCAAACTGTTGGCATCCTGTTGAGCAAGTCTAGATGCACTCACTGCTTTACAGGCTTTGCAAACTGCTCTTTGTTTAGCAGATTAGTTCTGAACATTCAGATCTTGCACCTCATTTTTTGAAATAAGGTCAAGGAAATGATAAAAGCAATTAGCTCCCTAAATCCTTCTCTTATCTGTAATTGGGTGTCAGTTTTTTGTTGTTTGTTTGTGATAAACACTGAACAAAAACAGTGTCCACTATGTAGGCCAGGAAAATAGACCCAAATGACAACCAGCTTATCTTCCACAGCTGCCTGAACAAACCAGCACCTAATGGGCAACTTTCAACCAAGGACTGAGGTAACAGACAAATTCATGCAGTTTTTACACAGCTCTCAATTTTCTATTAGAAATGAAAAGAGTCCCATTACTTTCCCTTCCTGGATAGTGTCTTATTGCCAGAAATATCCCAAGAGCAATGGGGCTGCAGGCGGGAGGGGAGAGCAGAGCATGCACCTTAGCACACGTTTCCACCAGCTTCAAGGAAGTTTTTAAAAAACAAAGAACATGAACCAGAGAGACTAAATGAAGAAAGTTCCCAATCTATTTCCTTCCCACCGTCACCCTTCCCTTTGGACAAGCACAGGACTTCTAGCAGGTGTGAAAGAGCCATGAGACAAACAAGAGAGATAAAAGACAGAACAACTCTGAAGAGGAGTGGGGAGGCCACAACACAAGCACAGCACACCAGCTCCAAGCAAGCAGAGGCACTCTACCATTATCTAGTTCACAGATGGACCACCCAGAAAATCTGGGAGCAATTAGGAATGAGAACAAACAAATGCATGGAAAGAAGGGGGGAGGGAAAATGGGAAGGAGGGCCAGAAGGGATTCCTTACATCATCTCCATGCAAGCGTTTCGAGAATGAAGTGAAGCTATATGGAGGAGGAATGCAGATGAAAGAGTTTGCAGTGAGAATGCAATAAAGTAAAAGGCTATGAAAACATGGAGTGTATGAATGAATTACAACATGACCATGAAATTTACAGAAAGTCAGGGCAGTGTGTAAACAGAGAAGAAACCCATCAAGTTCTTGGAGACACAGACATGCACATATAAACAGATCAAATGCTGACTGTCTCTCTCTCACTGTAAAGAGCAATTCAACCCACCCCGCAACCCAGGGATGCACCAGGCACAAAGCTGACGTGCTCCTCTCTGGTTGTCAATAACTGGCATTAAATACTGGCAGGAAAACACAAATACTTTGAACCAGCACCAATATAACCTCACATAAATGCACGGATAGGAACCACAACAACACCCAGGCGACTCACAGAGCTCATACCAGAGCCATGTGCCTGGGAACAATCAGTTTTCTGCTGGTCTGGTTTCCACTTACCTGGCATCTCATCACACTGTCAGTCACCACTTCACAACACCAGGTTACACCTTTCTTGTCTGGGGAGACTGACCTGATTTTGGTACCAAGTGCTTTGGCTTCAACTGACTTCAAAATGACCGCTCAACCTTCCAAGAACAAGGCCCCTTATTTAATTAAATGCCTGATATTAAACATCTTTGTTGGTTATAACTGTGGCATAGAAAGTTGCCTTTGTTGCTGCCAAGTGTGCTTTCTCTTTTTAAATCATTTGATGTGCAGTTTGTGACTTTTGCTAGTGAGCACAATTTATAAACTCTGTTTTGCTGAATCCAAAAGTCGCAGCAGAAAAATTACTCAAAAACTGAAGATACCGAGTGTTTTGAAGTGATCTTAATCAATAACACTGTGTTTACTTTGTCTTGGCCTCTGAGAAGCAAACTCTGGTCACTAAGGACATCTTATAAACACATTAAAGTTCACACAAGCTTTTTTAAAAGCTTTTCAGTTTACCATAATCTCAGTAAATCATTGCCTGATAATTTTCCCTAAAACCAGTCCTTATTAACACACAAATTCAGTTGAAAACAATCTACTATCTGTTGTCTTAGCAGCAGCTAAAATATGGCAATTAGTTTACCTTAGAATAGACATCAAAGCCTCAAAGGATGACCCTGCCCCAGAAGAACAAAATCTTTTAAAAGCCCCATTCCACTCAGTTTGCTAGTTTATAAGGTTTGCTAAAATCCAGTTTAATGATCATGTAGTTTCTTAGCAAGCCATGTGGTGCCATATTGTGTAAGGAACAGAAGAGTTAGTTCTAAAACCTTTTTGAACTTGGGGAGCTTTTCCAACCAGCTGATGCAGAACCACATTCTGAGATGGTAAATGAAACTGTTGGATGCAAAAGCCTCACCCTGATTTTCTTTAGCTTCTTTCAGAGGAGACAAAAGTTCCCACACAACACATACTCTCTCTATACAATGAAAGGTTCAATAATAGCAACATATTCAAGTCCATATGGTGTGGTTATAAGGAAGAGGCACAACGAGAAACTGAGAACCCTGAAGGCAAGAGACCTGCAAGCTGTAGTGAAAAAAAACCCCCAAAGCATAAAAAAAATCCCTTAAGGTGAAACTGAATAAAGTAGTAGGGCACAACGGATTAAGCGAGTTCTCCTTTCAGCTACAGTCTTTATATCCTGAGCTGCTGACAGTTCCCTCCCCTGACATGGTTATCTTTTTTGTTTTGTTTTTTGGATGACAAAGTGCTTTCAAAACCAGTCTGGCTCAGTGGCCAGGTGAGAGCATTACATGTTACCACGCAGGAGACTGAGCAGCAGTTTCCAATAGAGCCTCACAGCAATAATGCAGGAGAAATGAAAGTGGAAGGGCTGGTTTCTGTGGGGGGAACAGACACATATGAAAGGGAACAGCAATAAATGAATAATACAGGAGAAGGGACCTTATTAGCCTGTCTACAATCAGATCTTAATGGTGAATGAGGAATAGGGAGGGGAGAGGAAAAGGGTCTGGTTTAAACATTTAGCATGGACTTGCCTCTTTCCATTACTGTCACGAAGCATGGCTTTTCCCAGTTCTCTTGTCTTTGTTTCCAACTCCTTCACTTGCTCCAGCAAAGTTTTATGGTAGGTATGCTTCGCCCTGTATCACAAGGAAAGGACACAAAAAAAACCCAAAAAGGCTATGTGAATATTTGTTTTGCTACTAATCCCCAGTTTTACAGGTGAGAGGCACAGGGTCCTCCCTTGAAGGATTTGAGAAATAAAGCACAGAGTATTGTATGTTAGTTCAGGTTCACAATACCTGGGGAAAAATACATATGAAATGAGAAATTGGGACGACTTCAAATTCAACAGAGCTCAGCCACTTCAACACAGCACTCAAAACCTACCCAAGCAGCAATGCTATGGGACTACAGAGACCTGACACCGCTGCCGTGGGACTGCTCAGGACCCCAGCACTCAGACAAAAGAGCTGGGATTCATTGAATATTCATGGCAGTAAAACATGAATCCACCCTGTCTTTTGAGCTACGCGTGGCACTGCTCTGAACACCAGAGGAGAGTCTCAGCTAATAATTGCCATTCAAGCCCCTTGATTTTCATTTATCAGTCCCACATGACTGGAAAGGCACTTCTCTCCTCAATGAACTTCCAAAGTGACAGTAACAAGACTGGCTGTGTCCTCCTTTTTTGGATTGAGGATTCAAAAAGCAGTCTATGCACCACACATGCAATCAAAATTTAGATGCAATTTAGAGTCCCCATGAAGAGACTTTGGCCTTTTTGCCCCAGGTTTACCTCCTGCTCCAGAGCTATTATAGCTAAATTACATTGACATGTGGGGGAGCCAATCTAGTCCCCTTTTTATTGACCTGTACAAAGCAAGAATACAAAATGCAGGGATCTTTCTCACATGGGCAGTTTTTGATCCGCTTCCTCTTTTGTGCCACTTAAAGGAGGACAAGTGTCCCAAGAGAATATACTGATTTGCATGTGACTGCACAATAAGCCTAAAAACAATATGGAGCCAAGTCAGCTGAGACACTGCTTGCTTCATAGCACTAGAATAATATTCTTCAGCTCAAAGGTGGCAAAAATTTCTTTACAAGTTTTATAAAAATGTTACATGCAGACATTAAAAGCTTTAGCCAATGATATAGAAAAATGTAAAACTCCCTCTAGTAGAAAAATAATGACTGGTATGCATGCAATTAAGATATAACAAAGATGCATTTATTTTTAAAAAGTGTAATTCTTATTGCTCCTTCCATAGGGAATAAGAAACAAAGACCACAAAATCTTTGCTGACACTGTTTATAATGACAGTGCCTTGATACTAATACTAGGATATCCAAGTCCTCTGGTCTTTGTGTTGCTGAATTAGGCCCCAAATATCTAAAAATGAGAAGCTAAAATGAAAAGTACTTTCAAAATTCATCTGCAGTTAAGGAAAAAAAAAATTGAAGAAGATGAAGCACACCAAAATCTGAAGGTAAAGATTGTCAGTAAAGATCAGTAAAGATACTTAGAAGAGCATATTGTTAAACAAACCACCAAAGGTGTATGATTTGCAACACCACATACTGTGTCAAAATAAATGAGTAGCAAGGATATTTTTAAAATGCATAATGCTTCAGCAGTGTGAGATTACCAACAGCTGCACAGAAATTAATTAGATTCAAGTTGCTATAACTTGTTAGGCTAATGATTAGACTGGTCTCCTCTTTGAGGAAGGGAAAATATAGCTATTAAAATGAGAAAGCTTTGATGCTATTAATTTTTATAATCTTTTCAGTTGAATTCACTATCACACTCTTTAATTTAAATAAATACACTGAAATTTTGACCTTGAAATTTTGACCTTCATCTCTTCCCTTTTAAAGAGGTCATACCTACTATTGCAAACTTCAAGACTGAACACATTTGGAATTTTTCAAATCCTTCATAACCAGTTTTCCCCACTGACAAGAATAAGCCACAGGAGATGTTTTTCTGTTCTCTTCGAGTGGATATTGAATTTAAAATTTGACAGAATGGATCCTGATCAACAAATCCAGTTTGTGCAGCAAAGCACAAGGAGGCACGGCACTGATATGATACAACATGGAAGAAATAATGTTGGCCTAAAGTTGGGGATAACAAAGTGTTTTGTAAGTAGTGTGAAATGATGAGACACATGGGCTCTTCTGGGGCTGGTAGTTGCTATGCATTGAGTCACTCCTTCACCTGGAAGCAAGAGTACCCATGGAACGGTCAGCAATCGAATATTATCAATAAATATAAGACTATGAAAAAGGCCTGAGCCTGAACCTACCCACGTGTTCCCTCAAAAACAAACACTAAAATATGGTATTGCAATTGCCTCGGAGTCTGGGCTTGCTCCTATCAAAGTCAACTGCAAATATTCCACAGACGGCTGGCAACAGGACTGGATACTTCATGACTTTGTCCCTACAGTACATTACAAACTTGTAATGCACAGAAATTGGGTAGGATTCTGAGCTTTTGGGTTAGTTCTCTACAAGTGGCCCTGGATGCACAGTCAGTCCTCAATGAACAATGAGATCTGTGTTCACTGTTCAGCTAAAATTTGATGCACTACATAAAGACAAACTCGGCTTTCCCTCACATGCTGGGATATTAAGATCAGGGACTGTAAGAAAAGGCAAAAGGCTGTCTTTGTATTTTGTGTGGCCCTTCCCCTTTGAAGCCAGGGAAGTGCATCACTTCACTGGCCTAGGATATTTAGGGGTTCAGGAGGCCAGAATCTGCCAGGGAGAAGTATTGTGACACTCATAAATGTTTCTGAAATACAACACCACCTTTACTCTGGTATATTATCCTTACTACCCTTCTATGAGTCTTGTATTCCAGAAACTGCAAGTATATGCAAAGTTGGGAAGAGCTCCTCATATCTCCTTCTCTTAATTACACTACAGAACTGGGAAGTGCAAACTGCTTCTTTCCCATGGTAAAAAAGAAAAAAGAAAATTTTGGTAATGATTGGAAGGCTCAGGAAATTTTTCACTGTAAAATAAGGACTGAGACACCAATTAGGAATAAATTCTTGCCCTCTTGCCTGATTTTTCTGGAATACACGCTGCATTTTTATGATTCCCACATACCTCTGTGAGTCAGCTATTCCAAGACTTCCTACAGCCAGTGACATGTATTCAAGTGACATGTGCCAACTGTGAGGGAGTACTCACCTTATAAAGCTCTGCTCATTGTAAATGGTGGCACAACTAGGACTTTTACAGGGCAAACCAAGGCACTGAACTCAGGGTAGTGGACCAAAATTAACAATGTATTGCAACCAAGTACTAATAATAAGCTTCTTTGTCTTTAAAAAGAGCGTTTTCCACATTTCCTTGATTCGTTTAAAAAGGAAAAAAAAAAGAAAATGAAAATAAATAAGGCTGGAGCCACAGGGAACATGGGAGGTAAGTAATGTGTTGACAACTGTAGCCTGTATAACAATGGAAACACGTTCTTGCTTTCAGCATTAGAAATTTTGATAGTATATTTATAGTTCATAAACAAAAGATTTGTATGTGTCCAAAACAGACTTTCCAATCAACCTTGTTCCAGATAAAACTCTCTGTTGTGTTTATGGCTTTCTGGCCGTATTTCGTACTGAAATTAGGTATGTACCTTTTGGGTCATATGGATGCTCTGTCTGTGGACATGTGCTTCACGTCCAAAAGAAACTGTAAGGGATAAATTCCATGACCATGAGCAGTCAGAGTTGCTGGAATTTTATGGCCAAAACCATATTCTGCTGAATTACAGAGAGCAATGTGGTGTAACCACTGCTGTGGAAATGTGCCAGCTGATTTCCAGAGGCCTTAGGCTCCAGTTTTAAATGGCAAGCCTCTTGGAAAGGAAACAGACCTTTACTCCTTCCATATGGTAGTGCTGATAGCTGCGTCATTTCATTTCATTTCATTTCCTAGTTAAAATGTTAATGGTGTTAATTTTTCAGTGTGTGGTGTGTGGTGTTAATGGCTTAGTTAAAAAGAAAGAAAAAAAAAAAAGAAAAAGAAAAAGAAAAAAGAAGTCCTGGTCAGAGAAGAGATTTTTTTGCTTAATATTGTTAGGAGCCTCCTGTTTAAAATCTGTTGGGAAAAGATCTGGTCTATCAATCATACACATTTGTCTTGAGAGCTTCACAGTCTCCACACATTCTCGGTCTGAATGACTGAAGGGATTATGTTGCTGAGTTTTCTTTAAGAAATATTAAAGAACAAGCTCTGTCAGTAACAGAGTTAGAAATGACTAATAGCTGAGGATGAGCCTGCCATGGTCTGGCCTGTTTTACAGCTCATGAGTCATTTTTGCCAAGAACTGATAAGAACAGAGAACAACTGCAGGACACTCAACTATCATGAAAACTTTTTAAAAAAATAAAGATTTTTTTTTTCAGAGTTTTAACAAGCAGGTAACAGACACAATTAAGCATCTAAATTTAAACATTTTGGCTTCATTTCTAGAATTTTAAAATAATTTGCAATTTCAGAAGTTTAGTGAGTGCAAAAAACCCCTCTGATGTTCTGGACTATTGAATCATAGTTGAAATTTCACATTACAATAACTAGTATTAATTGGAGCAGTCTAGCTTGTGGAAATTAAGCTGAGGGACAAAATTTAAGAAGTGTTTACTGACTGGTAGATTTGCCTACTGCCAGTTTAATTTCACTGTTCTATCAACCCCATATGAAATGAAACCAGATTTTCTGATCTGTGCATATGACTTGATCTACCTTTCAGGAAGGTGTTTAAAATGTGTCTGTGTTTGGGAAACTTTCTGGGTTTTTTAGTATTTTCTGCATTTTCTGTAAAGCAGATTGGTGAACTTGGCAGTGTTAGGTTTACAATTGGACTCAACGATCTCACAGGTCTTTTCCATCCTAAATGGTTGTATGATCCCAAGAATCTTCCCTGACTGACCAACAGCTCATTCTGGGAGCAAAGTGTTATGTGTCATGATGCTTGCACTGCGAGCCTTTCTGACAAGTGACAAGCTAACCTGTATTTCCTCTTCACTCCAGGCAGGACCTGCCTTTTTGCCCCAGAGCTGGAATGTCCAGGGTCCTCCTTGCACAAGGTTATTATGTATCCATGCAACAAAACTTTCCTAGTTGTAACACAGCTTTCCAAGGGAAAAGATGGAAGGTTTGGTGCTTATGACACTTAAAAGTAAGCTGAGCAAAACACCACAAATTCTAAATTAAAATTTTTACTTTGGTATTTCAAATTACAATGCCAGAGAAGGTAAGTTGCTTCCCTTTAAATCCAAATTCTTGAAATTGTTTGCCTTCTGCAATGCTTTGAAACCACAACACTTTGAGAGAAAGGAATTACACAGGCTTGTATTTCACCAGTTTGTTCCTCCTTTCTGGGCAGTGAAGGTACCATTAAGACTTCATTTCAAACATAAAGTAGAGCAGAGTATTGCTCCTCTCCCAGTTCAGTCTTCAAAGACCTACTACTGAAGGAGAACCTAAAAAGCAGCTGACAAAGAGCTGAGAGCTTACTGGGTATGAATCAGAGTGCCACATTTCTACTTTCTACCTAACCTCAGTCAGATTCAACAAATTATTTGCTCCATTTTTAGGAAGAGGAAATCTCAGATATCCAGTTTAAATTTGTCTTTAACTAAAGGATAGACAACAGAAATAATCCTAAAGTGACACACCTTCATTACTCAGACAAGGCCACCCCCTTCAGATTTAGTCCCAACTCTTCATTCTCTCACACTGCTGGGTGCCGTGGCAGGTGAGGAATCACCCACTTCACCTTTTTTCCCTTCCAAATGAGTACCACCATTTTGCCATCACTGAGAGACTTCAGAGCTCTTTACAGAGCAACACTGGACTGGACAACATGTGCACAGAGAATAACTACTACAACACCAAGAGGACTGGTCTGGGACTTACGCTGTCCATGCCACGTCTTTCACAAGGCACGCAGTGGGCACAAGAAACAAGCCAAACCAGAAGTATCCACATCTTAACACCATTCCAGCCTGTGAAGAAAACAAACAAAAAACTCATGAGTATGTCCAAGCCATCACATCTTAGGTGGTTGTTTACAAGCAAAAAGGTAGATGCCATTAAGCTAGTACTGCATTCATGGTCTAGGTGATATTGAAATTTAATGGTGGGCCAATAATAACAAACAGCGGTGGCATTTTTCATTGCAATAATTCCTTATGATCTCAAATTTCTTAAACATTTCTGAAAAATCATGCATTTTGACCAAATCCTCCAATGATATTAAGTTGTGGATCCAGGCAGACACATTTTTAGTCATGGGGAAGAGTACCAAAAGTATATTCTGCTTGAACTTTTGACTACCTTTTGTGCCCTTTGCTTACTCCCTTTCCATCTACTGTCTTAGATATCTGAGCAGCATCAAACTGACATGAAAAAAATACATTTCTCACAAAAATGGTTCAGTCATATTCCACTTAAATACAGCACTTCCTGTTCAAGCTACTGCTGCCTGAAACCCAGGGTGGGAAAGATTCACTCCTGTCCTGCAAATGGGTTTTTTTACAAACCAAGAGCTCAAAGTTTATATTTGCATTTTTCTCATTGTTGTAATGCTTGAAGAAAAAGCTTGGTGGGATTTGAGAAGGAAGATATCTGGAAACCCTGCATATCTCAGCATACACAAATAGTTATGGAATGGAGTTGAAATATGGGACTATTTACAGAAATGCTTTAGATCATCAGAACCTTTTGCAGATAAATTAATGGTGATTAAAGACCAGGTTGCTACACAAAAGATTTGAGACAATCTCATCACCTCTTCCATGGAATACACACACTTCCCATCACCTTAAAAAACACGTTTTTTCTCCCTGTAACTGCTTGTATGCACCACACAACTGAAACAGAGGCTGAAAGGTTTCAACTGCATTTCCAGTGTCTAGACAGATTTTGCTCTCTCACCAGTTACAGACACTGCCATATCTCTTTCCCAAAACCTTTACCTCTCAGTATTTTTTATGCCACACACACGCACCTACTGACATGTCAGCAGTGTCACACAGACTTGGCTGGCTCAGCTTGGTGTCACACTATAGCACACAATCACTGCAAGCCTGCAATGCTGAAGTGTCAGGGCATGGTACAGGTCAAGACACAGCTGAGCAACAGAGGAAATGGATCTACATCTAGTAGAAACATCTACTAGCCTTGAATACACTGAGACAAAATTTGTAACTATACACCTCATAAGATGAAAATGATTGCTCACAACAGTAGACTTCTACCACTTACTACAGTAAAGCTCTTAAACTGAGAGAAGCTGTCACAGAGCTCTGCCAGGATGTTCACCAGTAACATCCAGCATCTTCTCCCAATGTCAATCTCTGTCTAAAGTTGTTCACCTAACAACTCAGTCATATTTAGCAGCAACTTGCCCTTGGGTTGCCCAGTAGTGAGTATGTCCAAAAGCAGTTTTCACTTTTAAATGTTAAATCCTCCATATCACTGCTGAACTGATGGACCAGTGGTAAATCTTGTACTGAAACCAAGAGCAAGCTCGACTGTGCTAAAACATGCATGTACACTGCCACCCACACAGACAGTAAGCAAACACATTCCAGTCACAGAATCAGCTCTCGGTTGTTTGGGAGCCCTCATGCCTACATTCACATGAGAATGCCAGAAGGACATAGGCAGTTTTGATCAATGCTTATTTAAGGAAAAGGATGTACAGGAATAAGAGGGAATTAATAACTTCATTGTTAGCCAAGAAATTGAACTGTAATAACAGTGGCAAAACATAATAAGATTTATCCTCATGCTTTGCTTTTCTTTGGCCATGACCCTGCAAGTGCTAGCAGTCAAAGAATCACATCAGCATTTCCACTCACCATCCTTCCTCTGCCTGTGTTAATAAAGGCTAAAAAAGAGCCATAGTATTACATATGCATTTTTTGATATTTTTGATTGAAATATTTTATGTTTCACTTCTTGCTTTTCTAGCCGAAAGCAACTTGACACACTTTCAAAGTGCAGAACAATCTGAGTATGTGTTCAATAGAAATTTAAATGCTATTATTTTTGTTATAAATGCTGACATCTCAATCAATGGCTATGAATTGGACATGGACATGTGGCATTTTGGAAAAAACCTCAAAGCCAAATACTTTTTGCCTGCAATTATGTATTTTACTCAAGTATTATTCTGTCCAAAAAAACTTCAGCATAACAGTAGAACTATTCATCTCATCGGCACCCTGTCAGAGACTCATTTTACTACAGGCAAAGCTTTTTCCACACAATTCTCACCATGGTTTTACTCCATTCCTCAGCTCATCTGGAAGGTTTCTTTTCTGCTTATCTCTAGTTTCCTCTTGGAGTTACAGGACTGCTATGCTTCACAACAGTGAACTGGTCGGTCTTGCATGCACAGCTCTGCCTCTAAACACAGCCTGCTCCTTCACATCCTCTTCTCACAGGATGGAAAAGCTCCTCATTCACAGCAAACCACCCAACGTGCTCTGGGGACACCCACAGACAGCACTTCTAGGTTAGTCCCCAGCTTGTGTGATAGAGAGCAGGGTGATGAACGGAGGCTGCAGTAAGAGCACCTATCTATCCCCACAAAGCTTTCCTCACGCTTCCCAGCTGTTGCTGTGCTCCAGTCCAGTTGCTCAGCCAGTCATGACAACAGTGAAGACAGTACTGCAATACATCTTCAGTAAAACATGGTATTTCTATACCCAGTTCCTGAGAATAACACTCTTCAGCTATCAGTTATCAACCCAAGATAAGAAAAAAAGCAGAGATACCAAACAGGAACCACAACAATTTCTTTTTTGTAAAGATCATCACACGAAGCAGGAGGAGAAGTAGGTTGTTTTTTAAACGAATTCAAAATATTGACCATCTCTGTCATCACAGAGGCCCCATGATATGTAACTAAGTCATTTTTGTTCTGTCTGCTGATGTAAACATTGGTGACTATCACATCCAAAGTGAATTACCAGAGACCATTAATCACATGGCACCCCCAAAAACACTTGAGACTAATGCAAGTCCTCCTTCTGAGAACACTGCAACTTAAACTGCTGCCACCAGTAGACTGCCTCTCAGTCACTGATTAATCTGCCACACACAAAGCATTCATTTTAGAGAATTGATAACATTTGTTAAAAAGAAAGAATGGGAACAAGAAAAGAAAGAAAAAGAACTTAGCTCCAGTTATTTCACAACTGAGGAGGAAATAATTTAGGTCCCAATGCCTTTAACCTCTTCTAAATAACATGGGTGGACAATTCTCTTTTGTAAAATTTTAATCATATTTTAAAATTGATAGCAATGACCAGGAAGATCACCTTTGTATTATTATTTTTAAAAGTGTAGGTTAAGATAGGCTTTTACATTTGTTGGTTGGAGTTTGATTTCTACTTTGCTTATTTTAACACAAGGACATGTTATGCACAAGCACATGAAATAGAGAATAGATTGTTTCTTTAAAAAACCCTTATATTGCAATACAATCTGGAGTACATTTCAAGCTCTTTTCTCTATTTTACTTCTTAGTATGTATACAAGCATCATTCCTAGTAGTACTGTTTCACCAAAAGGTGGTGTCACTATTTTCATCAACTTCCAAGAAGAACAAGGCCAAAAGTGCCCAGGAATGGGAAGTCAATATGCACACTGTTCCGGTATTCTTATCACAGCATGCTTAGACAACTGGGGGCCAGTAATTGATTCAGACAAAGCAAGCATCTCAATCATATGATCCAAAAAAAGCAAGACAAAATTTAAATTCCTATTTTAAATAATAAAAGTTTTTCATATTTCATTTCCTTATACGTCCACGTATTTTAACTTTGATAAAAAATGGACAGCAAAAGTATAAGACCATGATGGAAACAGCTGGCTTTATATTTCCAGCATGAAAAAAATTATTCCTGGAAGTGTGCCTGGAGCCTGCTCACTGCTCTCTCCATGAGACACAGATAAGGACCCAATAAGTCGCTCAATCACAGTGTCATACTCATTCAATTTCAGCTTTGTACACTAGGGATTCAAGTCCAACCTGCAGTCTGGTGATGGCACATTGCTGGGTCCCCAGGAGTCAAATGTGGGTGACAGCATGGCACTGCCTTTGGCAGCACTTGGGAAAGAAGGAGTGAGGGAGAGGATGGCCACATGTTTATTGTGAGGGATTTACATATGGTGACAGCACAAGGAACATCCACTGCCATCACTGAGGTACTCTTGACCTGGACTTCTCAGACACTGCTGACACTTGTGGCTGGAGCTGCAAGTGCAGCGCTGGGAGCTGGGCCCTGCTGCTCCACCTGCTCT
This sequence comes from Prinia subflava, assembly GCF_021018805.1. Lineage (NCBI taxonomy): Eukaryota > Metazoa > Chordata > Aves > Passeriformes > Cisticolidae > Prinia > Prinia subflava. The sequence goes on from NC_086249.1 coordinate 36,905,052, forward strand.
GCCTCGGTAGCCAAAGCAGGAGGCAGTGCATGCCCAGCTGCACCAACACACCTTGAAGCTGCCAAGGAAGGTGCACCAGGTGGACCTCTCTGCCAGTACCTCTCCTCCATCAGCTCCAGACCACTGGCTTGGTGTGAGCACACCACTTCAGAAGGGCTAGAGCTGGGGCAAGGGAAGCCCAGTTGGTCACTCTGCTCCCATCCCATGTTAAACAATTCATGGAAGCATGCCTGCTTTTCAGTCAGTTGAGGGCAGTTTCTTCAAAGCCTGGCCCAGCCCATGAATCTGAGGTGCTATTCCTGGCCCCTCAGCCACAGACATTTCCCCACTGGTGCTGCTAGCTTGGGCAAACACTCCTGCTTCACCTAAGGTCCAGTGCCTCATCTGAAGGCACAGGGTATGGACAAACCTATTACTCTCCTTGAGAAGTTCAAGCATTAACACTGAGACACATTACAGCAATGCTCTGAAAACTCTCAGATTCCTGCAAAAGATGGCCTTTCATTTGCTCTATAGACTCAGACATATATATATATATATATATATATATATATATATAATTATATAATTCAGACATTTCTTTAAATGTCTAGAAAATATTTTCGGTAGAAAGTAAAATACCATCTATTCCAATCTTGAAAATGTTACACTTTTAGTGACGTGATGTTACAACTTCGACACCTTTGCTGCAGCTTTGTTCTTTTCTTGTTTTCTAATTTTTAAAATGCTTTTCACAATAAATTTGAACCAGAACTTCAGTAGGAAGAGAAACAGATCCCATGCATTAAAAAAATCCTATTGCATATTATGAACAATTTCACTGCACAAACTCCTCAGCAAATATGTATTTACAGTTTGCAGACCATTACCCACCCCTGTTTTGCTTTAGAGAACTGCACTGTGCACAGTCTGCATGTTTTGGGTCCTCTTAAGCCTGAGTGTTTCATGCTAGTACTGGGTAGTGTTCTCTCGAAAGGCCTGGAAGTTTTACCTCGAATGGACAGAAGTATTAATTCTTAACAATCAAGGGACTGAACAGATCTTAAGGAGACACAAGACTTGCCCCACACTAACACTCTAAGCACTCCATGCCATGGAACAAATGGTAGATATTGTGTCATAAACCAACCCATTTATCATAAATTATTCTCAAGGCATCAGCCAGCAATGGCTTTCTCACACTTCAAATGATAAAAAAGCTTTGTTACATTAAATCAAAACCTCCTACTATTTCTATTAGCTTCTGTGGAACGGTCAGTATCTCCACCCTGTGCTGTTAATACTGTAGAAAATACAAATAGTTTTAAATACACAAATAGTTTTAAAATTCCTGTGTTATACAAGATCCTCAAGGTGCTACGAACATCAGACCCATCTTGGAGATCACAGACACTAAAATGTAAGTGCAGAGAGATGACAGGGCTAGCTCATGGTCACACAAATTGACTGCAGAGCTGGGCAGATTGCCCAAGGTCCCCAGTTAAATCACACCACCTGGAGAATGAGCCTACTGGAGCCCAAGTATGAAATACGATCAATATCCAACCATGCAGCCTCGAGGATTTTCCCTGTGTGCACTGAAACACAGTCTAGCCTCAACATGAGTTGGTGCTTAAGAACTTTTCCCTGCAACATAACTGCAGCCAGCTCCAGGCTGGACAGATTTAGTAGATTCAGGGCTGACAGGTGCAATCAACAGAATTACCAGCTTCCTCTTCAGCAAATGTCTAGGGTGGAAAGACACCTAAAGAATAACCCCTTTGGGTTAGTGGCGAAGTGTTAAGAGATGAGGCAGAAGAATTTGATTTCCCCTCCTGCTTACACCACTGGGAGTCAGGAGTACCTCAGATGAAATCAGCGGGGCTCTGCCACTGAAAGGCTGGCTGCATATTTCCATATCTGAAATAAAGATGTGCAATGTTTTCCATAATGTAAGAGTTTTCATTCTAAAGTGACTCAGATGAAAATAATGACCTCACTGGCTGGCTGGATTTAACACCATGACACATTGGTCCAGTCTCAAAACTATTTCCTCCCTCTCCCAGTCTCTGCTCATACCACCACATCTCCTTGAGAGCAGTAGAAGGAGGAAAGGAGAAAAAAAATCAGACATCTCACTCAAATATTTTACCCCTTTCCCTTAATTTTGCCTGTCATACTTGAAGACACATGGGAGCCTAGAGTAAGAAATCTATCTGCTGTCTAGCTTCCTAGTTATGAAGCTTGTTCATATTTTTAATGTAGCACCTGGATATAAATGTAGGGAGGGACAACAGGAACAGTACTTTGAGCAAAAAGAAAATTGCCAGCACCAGCACAAAGGCATGTGTTCAGCATTCCCAGTAAACCCCAAGGTGTTTTGAGTCCAGGTAACAGGCAAGAAGCTTTTCACTAAAGAAGTTGCTGGTTATGACAAATAAAAGAAAGCAGGAAAATGCAAATTAAAGTACAGAAGACCAAGAAAAATATAATGTCAACTCAAAAAAGACAAATCATTTGCTTTAAGTTACGTTACTTCATGTTCTAGAATTAGCAATACAAAGCTACAAAACAAAAATTAAAATCTTCAGGGGAAGAAAAACCCAACAAAACTAACATCACATACACAGCCATGGTTTTGAAAGGACTAGTTAGAGCTATAAAACCGTTGGAGCACAGCAAAAGGATCTTCTAGATCCTTCAATTTTCTTGTCAGGAATTCTTTCCATAATGGAGTAACACAGCAAGTTAACAACCTATTTTTATTCTATTTCTTAATGTAACTTATAGAAATTAATATTTGATACATGCATGACTGTATCATTGGCCAAATATGTTCCGCAGGATGCTAAAATAAGCTCTGTTTTGTGTTAACTAAAGATACATTCTACATATGCAGTGCTGCCTAAGGAAAAAATTACTTTATCTCATTATTAAATAGTATACAACAGTACCAATTAAACAAGGAGCCTGCCCATGCTATCCTCCATTATTACTCTGATAGGAGAGAATTAAGAAAATTAATCAGATAGAGCTTTAAATTGATTTTATGGTTCACTAGCAGTGTAAACTCTGATTCAGTTCCATGCAGCCTGTAGTTTTTTTCATTATTCATTACACTAAGCTAAAAAGAAAAAAAAAAAGTTAATTTATGATCCTTCATAGTAATTTGGAGAAAACTGTTGGTCAAAAGTTAGTAGTAAAATCATGCTTCGTGTAAATGGGTAAGTGGATTCCTGAAACTTTATTAGAAAGCACAGATCTAATTAACCAAAAGACCTTCTCCTCATAGTGAATGAAACACCTCAGTAATTTTTTACCTAAATAGCACCAGGCGCTAATTATTCTTTCACATTAAAAAGAAAAAATTAAAATACCCTTCTGTATTAGCATGAGTTTCTCCAGCACAAATTAAAACCACGAACAACTTGGAAAAAAAACCCGCTGACACTGTTTATGTCATCCAAGATTTACTTTTCCTCACCTTGGTCAGGCTTGGTATTATTCTGAATTCTATCATAGTCTGAGTTTTCTGAGGTGTGTTCAATTACACAGTTGTGCAACACAACATAATCTTCTTTTATACTCCAATTTAAGATGAACTTCCCCTGGGAAGTGTGGCAGAGCAGGCCCATGGGCAGCGATGGCTGCAGTGACCTGCCACGATTCCCTAACTTCACTGAGCCACACTAAAACATGTAGGAAAGTGATGGAAGCAAAGTCACACCTATACACACTTTTTAAAGAATCTTTGTATTTTTGTTTTCCTTCCCCCTCAAATTACACCAACAAAGACATGAAATCTGAGAGTAACTTTGACAGACTCAACAATGTAACAGTCTGTCTTGTTCACTGCTTCATGTACTTTAGGATAAACTTCTACTCTGCATAGAAGAAACTTATACTTTCCATTCTCCTTTTCAAGTAATGTTTGGCATGTGACCACTCTTGTTTGGTGTCTGTAAGTTTCTGTAAAGGTTTTAACAGCAATGACTCTTGTAGAGTAGCTGCCCTTATTTAATAACTATGCCTTTGTCATGAAAGCTGCAGGGAAAAAAATTAATTTTATAGAACCTACATTTGAATTTTGAATTCCAGGGGAGTAATTATGTTTAGAAGAAGCTGTTCTTTACCAGCAAAGATACAGGATATTTGTACAATTTGCTGAGTTATACCTACAAAAAGAATCAGAACCTTCAAATTGCCTGGCTTTGTGTGTTGAAAATTTCCAACTCTGCTACTACAACAGCACTGGCTTCCTCACATAAAATACATTTGTTTCAAGATACTCCCTCCTCCTCAGTATTACCATTCTTAAGTAAAAAGATGCTCTGCTAGGAGCACAAAGATCACCTCTACCATGGCTTTGTGGTATGAATTTGGGTATGTGCACTAACCCCAGAAAACACAAAAATTACAACCACCCTCAGTGGAGTGTTTCCGAAGTAAGCTTTTAAACAAACATTTAATTGGAAAATAGCTTTTTTATATTACTATAAAATAGCACTTGCCCCATCTCACATGATTGTTTTACTAACTTAAACAAGAAAAATCTTTGAAATTTGCATTTATTCCTTTACTGTTTGATTTGCCACTGCGTGTATCTTCATGCTAAGCTTTTTTGTGCTTTTATAGACCAACTTAAGAGAGTGCATGAAAAAACCCCAACATTAAGTACACTATTAAATATTTCAGGTAAGTATAATCAGGTATCTATCCACATGCCTGAGCCATCTAAACAATTCCAGGTCCTGACTGAAGCTGCTGACCAAAAATCAAGTTCTACAGCACAAAGAAAGATCTGAAATGGCCTGTGGCAACACTTCCATCCCTATTAGTTCAAATTAGATTCAGCATTTTGTCCCCAAATCTGGCAAATGAGTTGATGTCAGCAAGACTGCTGCTCTCCAGAGTCCTGATACAGCAATTTAAATGGGGCAGGCTGACACCTGCTCTTGCAGGCAGCTTGCTGGAGAGCACTGCAACTCTACATGTGGTTTGCTGCCTGCAGTGAATTACAGCAGCGAAACCCACAAATGGAAAACACTGTTGTTGATGTTCTGCTTTTAACTTACTTATTTCCTAATATGATTTGAGATTGCATTTACCAGGATAACATCATTCCCCGTGTTTTACATCCTATAGATTCCTGAGTAGATCCAGAATTTCAGAGAATGGTACTAAACATAAAGTATTTCATCTCGTAACTGCAAGGCTAAGAGAAGTAGATCTTTTCCAAGTTTTTAAAACTGGGGCACAGCTTTATAAATTGATGAGCATGTTGAATTCTTACTAAAGTCAACAGCAGCTGGAAGTACACCACTTCCATAGACTGTCATACTGCCTCTCCTGGAGGCCCTAAAAGGCTTCGGGTTATCTTAGCATGACTGCAATTCAATTCACATCAACAGAGCCTTACACAAATACATAGTTTTTCTACAAAACCTTGCTCCTTTCCTTTGTTTTCATTCCCAGAATAATTTATGTCATTGCTTGAGCATGTAGAACTTCTTCACAGAGCCACCATGTCTCTGTGCCTTGTATTGTCACATATAGAGTACATCTGCAGTGACTCTCACCGCACTCTCTTGCCAAAGTCTGGAGATACACCCTGTGTCTCTCTTAATATTTCTCCCTTCCCTTCACCCTTTACTGAAATCTTCACAACAGCACCACAATACAGTAGCAATTCATATATATATTTTTTCCATATCACAAATCACAGCTACAGGTGTCTGCTCTCATTCCATAACTTAATGAATTGCTGCCAAAAGTTAGCTTCCAGCCCAGTGAGATCCCAGACAAGCCTCCCAGTAATGCAGTGCACTATTTGATGTCTGTAGTGGACACACAGTGTCATGCACCACTCAGTCTTGGCCACCTTATGCTACCCCTGTGTTTCTACAGATGGTTGATTTCTGATCACAGAACATTTTGAAAACAAGGGCCAGCAATAAACCCCACAGCTGAAGACAGGGAGTCCCACAGGAAACATTCCCTTAAGCATAGAACACCAGCAAAATGACAAATCGACCATGAGTGCCAGTCCAAGGTGTAGAGGCTCTGCTGGCTGCCAGGTCAGGCCTCTTTGCTGGGATGAACACCGTAGAAACACAATACCACTAGGCGTGCTAACTTCATGTTATCGCGTTGATTTATGCTTTCCCTTTAATGAAAAGGTACCAGGAGAACATTTGGTTTTGATTCAGATACACAAAACCACCGCGGCCCGTTCTGTGCGACTCCTCCTGAGCGCAGGCCCAGCAGCCCCGTCCGCGTCCCGCAATGAATGACTTCCGCAGGGGCAGCCCAAAGCCTGCCCGCATCCTTCCCCACTAATCCCCGACATCTGCTCTGCGTCCAGGCGGCAGCGGCACCGCCACGGCTGCCGTGGCCACAGATGAGTAAACACAGCGGCGCCCGTGTCGGGCCGCCTGTGATTGCAGCTGAGAGCCCTGGACAGGCAGCACGGATCTCATTGAACGCGTTCGCAGCGTTGAGGAAACACCTGTTAAGAAGCCATCCAAAATAAATTTACCCTAAATCTTTTAAGAAAGAGAAAATCCGCGATGGACAGCGGCACTACAAGATCCGACAGCAGCGGAATTCAAAGCCCCACTGCAAACCCTGACCAATTAAATACATAAACAGCACCATTTTTCACTTCAGGGTAGCAGTTACTATATCATTTCTCATCTTCCACTTAAAATAGATGCTTTTCTCACTGGAAGACTCAAGTTTGACCCTTGCTGACCTAGTTTATTTTCTTCTCTGTGCAAAAATCTACAATGCCATGTTGTGTGTCGTTATAAAAAAAACATTCCCACATGGCTACTCTTAAAAATCATGTCAGCCACATATAATCAAGAACGGTTTTGAAATAGTTTCTGCCTGCCTATTAAAAAAGGTGGATTTTATTCTGCTTATTATGCTATATTATATTATATATTAGGATGATATTCTGCTTAAAGCCTGAAAGGTACAGTAGATGAGGATCAGTAATTTTAGAATTTATGTTAAAATAGTAGAAGCACTGAGATTCTCCAAAGCTGTGTCACTGGAAACAAATCTCAAAGTCTTTAAGCCTTGGAGGAGACAACTAGCATTTTTTAAAATCTTGCCAGAAATCTTCTAATTTAAGCCGTTGTTTCCCCGCTTTAGGGACTCTGGAGGTTTACCTTGGCCCATGGTGGGTACCTCCCCCTCCTCCCTGTGTACACATCTGACCAGCAATCACACTGCAAGCTGCTTACTAATGATTATGGTATTTTTCAAGAACACTTAAGTGACTTTGGAGCATGGGTCACACTATTGCTCAAGTAGAGTCAGATCAAATTTTTAAAATACTTTGCATTTCCCTGTTTCTTTCTATTAAGGGCTCTCCAGCAAGAGTTATGCTGCCTACTAATTTGAGCTCTACACCACATCTGTGTGGTAGAAAACTTCATTTCTCAGATTGTGCTGGCTTTTGCTGAGGTAGACTCAATTTGTTCACAGTGGCTGAAATAAGGCTGTATTTTGGATTTGTGCTGAACACCAGATTGATAATTTAGAGAAGTTTTTGTTATTGCTGAGCAGAACTTACACAGAGCCAAGGCCTTGTCTAATTTCCATACTGCCATGCTGGAGGGGGGTGCTGGAGGTGCAGGACAGGTGACCTCAACTGATCAAAGGGATATTCCAGACCCCCTGACATCATGCTCAGTGTATAAAGTGGGGGGAAGAAGGAGGAAGGGGACCTCTGAAGTGATGGTGTTTGTCTTTCTGAGTAACCAATACACCTTATAGGGCTCTGCTCTCCTGGAGATGGTTGAACACCTGCCTGCCCATGGGAAGCAGTGAATTAAATCCTGATTTTGCTTCTTGTGTGTGCAGCTTTTGCTTTCCCTGTTAACCTGTCTTTATCTCAACCCATGGGTTTTCCATCTTTTACCCTTCTAATTCTCTCCTGGATACAGCTGGTGGGACACGAATTGGCTCTGTGCAGCTTGCAATTTTTTGCAATAAAATAAAATTCATTGTGTTTCAGTAAAAAGCATGGGGTAAAATTGCATTAGTACTAGTCAGCTGAAGGCCTAAGAATGTAATCCTGTTGCCCACAAATCGAGAAAAGCAAATTCAGTGTTAGGACTTATTAGAAATGGGATTGAAGAAACATAAATATTTTGCTGCTACAAAAAAAATCCCAACAAACTAACTCTGCTTCTACTTGCTGTCTTAATTCCAAAAAGGATATCAGAAAATTAGAAAAGGTTGGGAGGAAAGGCAACAGAAATAATCGCAGTATGGCATGGCATCAATGTGAGTAATGACTAGTGCAATGATTTTTGTTGAAGGAAAGAGAGAGAGAGAAACACTGCATAAAGGCCTGTAAAGGCAAGAACAGCAGAAAGCAGGTAAAAAGAATAATTGTTCCTTTCTTCTTCCAGTACAAGAACTTGGAACACCAGAGCAGACAGCCAGGTTCAAAACCATTTGGAGGTAATTTGCTTTCACATATATAGCATATGATTCAGGGAGGTTGTTGTGGCCCAGAGAGTGATCACACTACATTAAAACCGAAGGTATTATTCCTGAATGTTGAAATTTCTGACCTGTTTAGAGGAAGGAGACTACACCACAGAAGCACCATTACATCCCTGCCTATTCTTATACTCTTCCTATACTCTGCCACTGGGCATTGTCACAGCCAAGACAGTAAGAAACCTGTACTGGCACCAAATATGCATTATTTAGACTGCATCAACTGGAGGCTGCAGATAAAGAACTCACTGAGAGCTCCAGAAATTAAAGACCTGTGCACACAGGAGTTGAAATTTGACTGCTTCCTCTCAAAGCAAGGCAAAGCAGCCACCCAGCTCAGTGAAACTTAAATCTATTGCAGAAGCTCTTCAAAGTTTTTAGTTTAGCTTAACAGACAAGTAAACTAAACTGTTAATAAAGTCATGTGCATTTCAATCAAAAAGGGAAAGGAAAATAACTCAATGCAGATGTTTTGTGCAGAGCTCCTTAAACAATATTTTTAACAGAGGGAAAACAGTACCACAGTGCCAGGCTCTAGAGTTCAGCTCCTTCAAAAGTGACAAGCTTTCAGCCCACAAACCCACACATGGCTAGCTTGTGTTTTCCTATTAAACTTCACTGCAAAGTGGGGCTTTGCAATCCCTTCCAGGGAACTCTTCTCTTTTCCAATGCACAGACATGGAACACAGCTGCACAGATAGTGCCTCAGGTATATACTCCAAAGAGTATCACTGTATCTCCTCCTCCCTACAAAGACTTTCCAGCATGTCTGCGGGCAGCCTGACAGGAAAAAGGGTGCCATGGAGCACATTCTAAGCCCCCAAAGCATAACCTTAAGATCCTTCCTCTCCTTCTTCAATGACACACACACACACATAGTGCAAGAGAAGGATGCTGAGAATTTGCACTGTGCAGGAAAATGCTCACAAAACAAATCCCACAACCATATATAATTGAGTAATCCAGACTTTGGCCTACTCAGGTTTATGTGAATCAAACCAGCATTTTACATTCTTATTTTTGCTTTCCTTTAAGTTTAATTAAGCTTGCCTTAGGCTCACAAGCCTACTGAATTTGAGAAATTTTTAAGGTAACTGACCTGCCGAGTTTTCCCTGTGTGCTCTGCCCTTAAAGTACATCCCAAGTTCATTCAACTCTTTTTCCACAAGCCTGACAGCAACATCAAAATCACATCAGAGGAAGAATTTTTTGTTGATTTTTTAAAGTATATATATATATTAGCTGATAAACATTAGCCAACTGAATAGTTTCAACCTTGCTGGTAGCCTCAAGTGGTTCTCCTGCAAGATTCAAGATTAGATGAGAGAGGAGATTTACTTAAAACTTATGCTCTCCTGTTTCTCTCTCAGCTCCGAAATTGGGGCTTTCTGAAAGGGTTCCTGACTCCCACAATAAATCCATTTTCTAAAGGCTGCAGAAGCATTATCAAAGACCTCATAACAGTCGTCATTAGCCAGAGCTATTCTGCAGCTGACAGGAAAAATACGGGTTTGCAACACTAACAAATGCATCCAATAGCTTCTCCAGTCTCAAAACAGGCCATGAATTTGCCAGGAAAAAAAAATCCAGAATATTTATGTTAAGCCTCCTCTCTCCCCCTCCCCAAACTCCCTTAAATCAGCAGGGAAGAATTGTTGAATAAGAAAAAGATTGCAAAACTCAGTACAGTGACAAGGTAGCACCACGCTAATGAAGTTGTTCTGCTTTTGCACAGGCAAAAAGGATTCTAAACCTGTGCAGCAGGGAAAAAAAATAAAAAACAACAGAAAAAAAATTGATATAAATATAGCTGTGAAGTCAAATATTTCAAAAAGGGATGAATCTGAAAGCTATTTCTTTTTGTGTGTGTTGTTATTACATTCTAGATCACTAACAGAACAATCCAAGAGGAAAAAATAAAGGCAGTGCAGCGTGGAAAGGAGGATATAGCTAGAGGAAAATTCAGAGCGCTGATTCCCTGTTAATGGTTCAGATTAATTCAGACGGGGTATGGTCATAAAGCTCTAGGGATTCACACATCCCTGCCTCAATTCAAGGCACTAATAACCAATCAGTATTTTAGATAAGACTCTATAAATATTTAAAATTTTTAATCTTTTGTGGGCCAAAAATAACATTTCCCATCGTGTCCTTGTCTTTCCCACAGCAACAACGATGAGATTTCTCAGCTGGCATTGCTGGCACCAGCGTGACGTCAGGTGGTTTCAGTAGTGGCACTCAATTAACTTAGAAAGTTACATCTAATTGATCCATTTCCTGCACCGATAAACAACTGTAAACAAACACTTCTCTTCAAAGGAGCAGCTTTGTTCACAAATTAAAAAAGGAAAGGGGCCATCTGAATCACACCAGTCATGGCTGTGTCAGGGGTTTTATTATAAACACTATTTTTAGCGCTTAAAACGAGTGATGTGACATTGAATACCATGAGCCAAACTCTTCCCCAAGTTAATGTGACAGTGGTGCTTCCTCACAAAACAATCTTTGTCATTTCTTAAACTCTTGTGTTACTGACAGCACTGTCTGTGTATAACTACACTGTTTTGATTTTCCTAAGCCATATCCAGCCTTTCCAATACATGCTCATTTTTGGCACGGGAAGCTCACTACCCCCCTTCACTTGCACTTTCATCAGGCCCAGTGTCCGATTTCTGTGTCTCAGAGGAACAACAGCCAGAGCAGTAAAACAAAAGCCAAATCCCTTCTGTTTCTGTTTGCAGTTCCCCTTATAGACAGACACCCACCCCCACCATCTTGATAAGCATTCATTTCGTGGTCTTTTTTGCAAACCTTTCAAAATGTAGTCAGGAACGGTTTCAGCATAAACTTTACACTGATTTGAAAGAGGCCACAACACACAGTTACTTATAGTCCACTTCTCCACAACCTTTGCTAACGAACCTTCTACTATAGCTGTACTTCACCTTGCCAATTCCCCCCTCTGTAATTTTGTTTCCTTATCTACTGCATACAATCACAGAAGTGTTAGAGTTGGGAGGAACCACCAGCGGGGTGACCTAGTCCAACCTCCCCGCTTAAACAGGGTTTTCCTAGAGCCCACTGCACTATGATCATGGAGATATCAGCCTGCCTCTAAAGGATTTCAGATCCAATGTAAAAGCATGCTACAGAAATGCCTAATTGTTTTTGCACTACTATAGTCTCTTCTGGCAGTGAGTCAGAGATTCTTAGATTTGGGGGATTAAAATTGCCACTGTCATTTCATTAGCCTAAGCATTTATTAATTAGGAAACGGAAGTCTGTGCATTGTAAATTTTGGTATTGTCACATATATTAATTGAGGAGTTCAAGCCTACTTTTATTACACACTTCACTTGAGCAAAGAGACCAAGCGATTGATTTCTGCACACTATAGCCGCTATGTCTGTTTTGACAGATTCAGGGTGTTACCTCATCCAATTGTCCTGACTAACACAATTACAACCTAAGACAGCTATCAGCATGCCAATAATGTTTCTGAAAATGACTGTGGCACCATATATTGATTATGTGTTTTCAGAAGTTAGGTGCCTTCTGTTAACTTTTCAGTCCAGACACCTGTGGTTTACCCAAAACACTTTAAAGACAGGAAAACAAACCCAAATGGAAGCTGGCAAACTAAAACAACCCAATCCTGTGTGCCACTTGGCAATCAAATCCCAGGGCATGCTCATAGGAACAAGGTATTAACAAGATCAGAAAAGACCACATCTAAAATATTTTAACAAGCAGCAAAGGAGCTGCATTTTATTTACTAACCCAAGAGCTCAAGCATGATATTCCAGGACTGTCTGAAACTGCAAGTTCAGATTTATTAGTATTGAATGTCTAGAGGAAATAAAAAACCCAGCTGCTTACAAAACAAGTGATCCTCTGCACAGTGGATTCAAACCACCAGACTAAAGATTTACCTATATATAGTGTTCCTGCCCATGGCAGGGTGTGTGGGTGGAGAGGGTATTTGGGCTTTGGAATTAAATGACTTTCAAGGTCCCTTCCAATCCAAACCATTCTACAAGTCTTTGCCAGATATATACATAATCAATTATGAAGCATAATGAAAATAAAAAAGGAAATGAAACATTACAGTAATTAGGAAAGGTCAGGAAATTAATATAGTAACACGACTCAGTGACTTCTGACTGACAGTCAGGTGCAAACAAGAAGACTCCCTGTCAGGTCAAAGAAGGTAGGTTAATCTCGTGCCCTAACTATTACGGTAATAACACTCCTTAGAAATTAAACAGGAAACTGTTGTAGAGGAGCTCAAGTACTGAAAGGAATAAACTGAAGTCAAATGAACTGTGAACCCTCCAAGGCTAAACCAAACATGAAATACTCAGAAGACTGCTTTAACCTCCTTCAGAGACATCACTGCTTTTAATCCCTGACCAAGATTCTGCTGTTCAAAATGTATCTGTCTTGATCCAGGTTTTCTTAACATCTTCTCACTTGGAGCAGACTCCAGTGCGTCCTTACATGTCAGCTTGACCCTGACAGCCTTTCTGGTTAGGTCTGTCTACAGCACAATTATTAGTGTTAGAGCCTTTCCATGCAAGAAGATCCCAATTAGCACATTCCAGCAGTAAATGCCAATCAAGTAAGTGTTCATGTGTCCAGTGAGTTTGCTGTATCTGGAAGGAGAGGTCCTAAGAAACCACTGCCTGGGGAAGCCAGACTGCTTAGGATATTTCCTGCCACATTCATAGCTCAGCAATCCAGAAGGAAGCTCCCTCTCTGACAGGCATTTCTCCAGAGTATCATTCTTCACTGATGTCAGACATGGCATTACTCCCCCAAGACCAACTTAACTCCTAGGGCACTCAGAGAACAACTTCACATATGCATGGGAAATAAAAGATTAAAAAAAAAAAAAAAAGCAAAAACCAAATGGGAAATATTTAAGTTATAAATGGAAAAACAAACACCAAACAGAACAGCCCTATTTTCAGCTAAGAGCATTATCCCTTTCTGACCCAAGACACGACAGGAACTCATATATCTAGTTCATCAAATCCACAAAGAATCCAGACCAAGAGATAAGGCAGCCCAGCAGTATTACCATCAATATCAGCACATTAAGAGAAATAAGGTGAAGATCTGAACTGCTGTGGATTTTCCTGTCTTTAGAAATCCTGCTGACTCTGGCAGTCTCAAACCACTGAAGAGTTCACAGAAGAGTAAGTATTACCCTCAGTTCTTAGGAAGAAGAAATATCCATGCTGGCTTTTAATGGATTATCTTTTAGAGACATTAGGTCCAAAAGAGGGGTGCGTATGTGTGTGCATAGATATATTTATGAAAACTGGGTCTGTAAAATCAGATTGAATGGCAACAGAGAGACCTCTACAAATCAAAACACAAGTTACAAACAGCACATGCACCTGAATGCTGGTGCAAGGGTGCCATTAAGCCTGAGGGTGTGTCTGGGCCATGTTCCACGTCCATACAGGGACAAGATACAAATGTGCAGGTGACATTTCATACATTGTGGTTTGCAGGGGAAAAAAATGCTGGTGCACAGGCTGGAAAGGAAGTGTAGCTTATTTTCACAGGTTTCAGACCTGGACAGATAGGGTTCCCTGCAGACCATTCCCAAGAGTCTGCTTTGACATAGCCAGAGAAACCAAAAAATAGTGGGAATTCATACTGCTGTATTCTGTTCAAACTGCAGCACCTCTCACTGTTTTAACTTGTGGATCCCTGCTTTGGATTTTACATAACAGGAACAGTAAGACTGAAAGGCTTCCTAATGTAGGATAAAATTTAATTTGAATGCTTTTAAGGCAGAAAATAAATTCTCTTTTGCCTGTAAGGATAAAGACTGAAATTTAAAAAGACTGCCTGGAATAAGATGGTAGAAATACAATAGGGAAAAGTAACACAAAGGGAAAAAATTAAAAGGAAACAATAAAAGAAATTAACACAGACTATCAAATAACTGGAAGAGCTGCATAAAAGAACTGGTCTAGAAGGATATTTATAAATTACTTCCCTTTCTCACAGGGTAACTAAATGCTTCTGAAAGAAATGAAAAAGCAGTCAGATGCTGAAACAGATGTGTTATAAGGAGAACTAAAACTAATAAACTCCTCATCTACAGCTTAACAGAACAGAAAGAAGCTAATTACAAGTATTAAAATTGCAAAACCAGAAGTTTAGTATAAAAAGCCAGAGAAAATGCTGGATATAGCTGGACAGCAGGCTGGGGGACTTCCAGACAAGCCCGGATGCTTCCTGGTACAAAGATCCTGTGGAGAGATATCAGTGAGGCTAAGAGCCTGCAGAGCCTGAAAGGCCAGCAGAGGAAGAGGGGTCAAAGAAGCAATTAAACTAATGCAAACACAAAAAGCCCCAAGACCACACAGGCTCTCAGTACAGCTTTATAGCAGAAAACCCGACATTCAAGGTCTACTCACTCTATCTGACAAATCTATAAAGCGCAGTTCCCAAAACCAAAAGTGAGGCCAGTCCAGCAGCACAGAAATAAACACACTGCTATGAGTATTGCAGAGGCCAATCTTCTCTCTGAAGAGGGATAAAAATCTTCTAAAAAATCCTCCCCAGAAGAACAAAAACTCATCCAACCTAAGTCTATGGTTTCCTAAGTCTAAAGGCTTCCTATGCAATGAACCCTTGAGGCACAGGCAGGCAGGAGCTACATAAGCACAGACATGAACTGGCAGCATGGCACGTGCAGTATGGAACTAAATATACTGACACATCTCAGTCTGCTTCCAGACTGGTGCTGGCTTCTAACCCTATGTTTAGCTGCTGAACCCACAGTTGCTCTACCCAATCTTACATACGCATGGTGAGTGAGGATAATGCACAAACCACGGTAATGACAACATGTGGCTGCTGTCTGTCAAAGGCCTGTATGGGCCATTCACTTAAGACCTGGACTCAATGGTCTTTGTGGGTCCCTTCCAACTCAGAACATTTTTTGATTCTGTGATTTGGCTTAGAGTGAACTCCTCTAAAAATCTCTATCCTTGAGGATAGGGCTAGGAAGCGATATGGAGATTTGCGTAACCTTACTTGAAACTCACCACATGCATCCCCCAAATTCAGCAGAGAACTCTGCAACAGCTGAACTACAGTAAAGGAAGACAAACATGTCCCTGTTTTCTTCTTTTGTTATTCACCTTAAATGAATTCCTGTTCCAAAAAGCTCCAAAAAAGCAACAACCCAACCCCTTGAAGTCTTGATCCCAATGTAACAGAATGTACAACTAACATGACAGAACATAAACTTGTTCTCTCATCACATAATCTGATACCCATGTTAAGCACTTTCTCTGACTTGTATTATGAAATATGTGGATGAATTTTAGTAACACAAAGTTTTATGGTTTCCAGTTTTACTATAATTTTAAGTACAATGCTGAAAGAATCTGTAATTAAACAGCTCCAAGACAAACTAGAGTTTGTGTGGTCTGAACTAATCGAGTATGTATTGCTCCTAACCTCAGTCAGCTATATGAAATTAGTTTTTCTCTTATTATTTTGAGAGTTGCAAGATAAAAAAAGCCTACATTTTCCTTGGCTATGCACTACTATAGCGTTTAAAGGGAAAGGATTGCTAAAACTTGCTTTTCTGATTCAGTATATATCAGCTATCAAAAAGCATTCTAGATATCACTCTAAACAAATAATCAGATTCTGCCCTAACTGCAAATAAACTCCCCGAACCAATTATGGCACCTGATAGCCTCCTTTGGAAAGACAGGATAACAATGCATACCAAAAGGTAATCAACATTGTACCAGCCAGTCACCAGCTCCTGGGAATCTTGCTGATCATTGAGTTTTGAAGCAGCATAAACAACAGGATATGACACACATATGTGTTTCATTGTTTATTCTGTACCAAATATCTGAGTTGATGCAAAAAGGCAATTACCAGGGAATACACATCCTTCTCAGGTGGGATTTGTTACAAGTAAGAGATGGCTTGGGTCTACTAAAGCCAGAAGAGCCCACTCTTGTCATGATATGACTTGGGTGTAAAATGCACAGGGGAGAGTGTAGAACTCTAAGCCAACTCTTGTCAAGTGATAAAACATTAAAAAATAATACCAGATAGATCATGATATTAAAATACCAAACTGAACTGTCTGTCACTAAAAATTTATGATAGATTAATGGGAATTTCCAACTGGAAGTTATCTTGCTGGTCACTGAACTCACATGGGCAGAAGAGTGTCATTTCAAGTACACACTTAAAAAGTTCTGCTTAGTGCTGTGCCACGACTCCTGCGGCTCCTGCTCCATCACTTCAAATGCACACAACATCTGTTGGTGTTTTTTTCAGAACAAAATTAGTTTGTCACCTCATGAAAATATTAATCTGCTCCTTACAAAGCATTTTTTTTCTTTTGCTTTGCTAGTGCAACTATTATTGGAAAGCTCTACTGGAATTTCCTCACCCTAGAAAGCAGCTCTTCAGAAGTACTCTTCAGCTGAGGTTACTCAGGGCTTGTTTAGATCCCTTTGCATCAACACTGTCCTTGCGCATTAATAACGTTTGCCTATTTGGTGCCCCTTCTCCACATATATATATTTTTGAAGTAGAACTAGTAACAGTAAAACTGTATTTTAAACAGTGTTTCCCTCCGTGTTTGCACCCTTGCAAAGTACAAGGCAAATTCTTAGTCTCGCCTGCCTTCTGTAAGGTGAGACAGCTCAGAATCATGAACAGAACCAGAAACAGGATTATTAACTGAAAAAGTTGATACTTTCTTCTGGAAAACTTCTTGCTCTGATTTTTCAAACTTAAGAGTTAACTGGATGATGACAGCATTGGATATGACATCTTCATTCAAGGGCAAGATGCTTATTGGACAGTTTGTTTTATCATAAGAAGAGCAAATCAGTAGCAAAAGTGCTCCCAATCTTTGGCGGAAATTTACAACAAGAAGTAGCTTTACTCCCTACACTTCCCTATCATCTTGACTGAAAACCACCAAGACTGATCAAGAACACCACTGCCTCAGAAAAGCTGAGGAAGCAAATGGTAATGTTCAGAAGACGGGCACATCACAGGGTTAAGATCTTACTGAGAAGGAGCAGAGAGGAAATGTTAAGGAGCTCAGTAAACATCAACCTGTCAGTCTGGCAGAAATCAGAGACCTTTCTTTCTGTGGATGCAAAGCCCACAGAGCCACTAGCTGCACTCTGACCTTTACTGAGAAATAAAATCTCCAACTTCAGTGACAGAAATTAACTAAAAGGCAGGATGAAAATTCAGCCCACTGAGCTACATAAATGTACTCAGCAGAGCTCTTCTGACTACTAATGGGAGTATTCTCTATTGCCAAAAATCCTGGAAATTTCCATCTTGACAGCCATATAGCTGTCAATTGTATCATGAAGTAAAACGGAGATGAGGCTCGAGTAACGGGCTTAGATGTGAATTTGTTATCACAAGAGGGTCTGAAAACACAGGCAGGATCCTTCTTTCTTTCCAGGGTGTCTGAAAACAGAATGAGCTCATCTCCAGCAATGCCACCAGCCTTGTGTTTCCCATTGCTAATTACCCTTGGCAGGAGGAAAGAAAGAACACAGGATGTTCCAAGTCAAGGAGAGAGCAGATTTAAAAGTGAAAATCCATGCCACAGAGCCCAAAGAATGTACTGCAACAAGATCACTTTGAAGCCAACAATCTACCCAACTGTGAGGAACCCTCCTGCCTCCACTGGCTCTCCTGGAATGAGACTGCGGAGCACGAGTGAACCCTCAGATTTCCCACGGGAATGCACTGTGCAATCACACGGACCTTTCAAAAGGGACAGGTCCTCCCATTTGTAACTCTGTGATGGCTTCCTACAACCACCCAGTTGCCTTCATGCCAGTGTAGTGTTAGGAAAATATCTGATGTATTTTTAGCTTTCTCCTATTGTAGCTTAGCAGCTGGATTCAAAGAGAGCCAACACCCTGAGATGGACCTGACCTGCGTCTGGATCAGTAACACATGCTCTACCAACCAGCCATGAGTCCTCCAAAACATGACAAAAAGGACCAAGGCATGAATTGCACTTTTTAGGGTATAAATCCTCATGGATTAGCCAATAAGGTGCACCTCACTGTCATCCAGATTACTGTGGTTAATTAGTAGCCTTTCATGTTTCAGTCAAACCTTGATGGTTCAATTCCTGTTTTTTGAAAAATACTACATGTAACCTGAGAGAAGACAGAGGACTAACTGGATTAGTGACCTGATACAGCAACAATTTGTATGGCTTGGCTTGCCATAAATCCTGTTTAAACACTATCCTATTGCTTAAAGCTGGACAATCAGTCACCCTCAGCCAGCTTGGCCTGTTATGGAAGTGACCAGAGCAAACCACTTCTGAGTAAACCAAATCCCTGCCTGTTGAAGACGCATGCCTTCACTTGGCAAGGTTGAGAAGGACAGTGTAGAACATGGCTGTGCTTTAGGTAGAAATTTAATCTGTGCTGGCGATATTACCAACTGGAAATATTTGACTTAGAGAGTTATGTGTTTCCATATATTAACATACTTCCCACACTTGCTCACATCTGCCCATATAAGCTATGAAATAAATATTTTCCACATTGTAAATATAGCAGATATTTATAATGCTCAGTGACACATCACTTAATCCAGAAGCCAGCTTTTGCAGCTAAGCCTTTCATGGTACAGATCATCAGGCAAGTAAACAAAGTGAAGAAAACTTTGCAATTTACTTACGTTTTAGTTTTCACTTGTCTTGTAACTAATTTCATTTAATTTACAAAAAATTACTTGTGTCTACGGCTTAACAGAGTAACACACATCTGCTCTCATCTGCTTTCTGAGTATCAATCCACTATCTGATGCACAGAATTAGTGAGATGGAATATAAATATCAACATCTTCATTTAATTATATAGTATTTTAATAATCTCAATTTATCCCATTAAATATTACCTTTTTGTCAAGTCATTGCTACGTGTAAGCTCTTTTACTTTTGGTATAAGTATCTTAGATACATTTGTTTAGTGAATTTTTAATATTCTTTCTCCAAAGCATTTAGTTGAATTTTAGTTCATCAATTGGTGGGTTTTCTTTTCTGAATTTTACCATTTTAAACCCAAGAAATACTAGGTTTAACTGGATATATCCAGAACACTAAAGATGCAGTGAATGAAACAAAGACAGCCCTTCTTTAAAAGGTTTAGTCTGGCGACATAATAAAATAGGTGTTAAAAAGGCTGATTAAAAAAGCTAGAACCAGTATGATTAAGGAAACACGTTCATTCCTATTTTCAAAGCTCTTCTGTTTTGCCAAGACTTCAGAAGCTAACCTGCCTACCAGGGCAGCCAAGTAATGAAATTAGCATTTGAAAAAAATCAAACTCAAACCTTTTTTACCTGGCAGAAAACCTGAATGGAACATTGTAAACAAATAGTATGGAAAACCCCTCTAAACCACAGGATGTTAACCAAATTACATTTACATTAACACAACCATAATAACAAACTTGCATAATAATTCAGAGTCCTTTTTCTGGCATTTTCAGCTTTATGTGGTATTAAATTTAAAGTGAAAAAGACATTTACCAGAAAATAAACCACTAATACAAAGATGAAGCAACATCCTCCACGTTTTGGACAAAGGTGTGATTGAATGACAACTACTTACCCTCTGTTCAACCAAAAATTCTAATCACACTTTTCTGAAAACAGCTATCACAAAAACTGCTGAAGTTTTAAGTCTATTCCAGATATTGTCTAAAATAAGTACTAGAGTATTTGTGCAGCTTGTATGAGAGGAAGAGGAAAAACTGAGGTAACTGCTGCTTGGAAACAGGTCAAAGACTGTGAAAGTACTGATGGCTGTAGAATTCCTCTGCTACAATTGAAAGCCAGCAGTAGTCCAGGATTTCTGTAAACATGACCATAATATATGTTACCATAACTGCCATACTATAGCTACAGCTTAGCTAGCTTTGTTAACAGAGGAAGCAACAGAATAAACTGAACTTCTTCACTGATTATAAAATCAATTCTTGAAAGGCTTTTTTGGGGGATGTTGGGGGTTTTTTTGGTTGGTGTTTTTATTTTGCTGTTTGGGGTTTTTTCTTGACAGAAAGATATTCATCCTCACAAGAATCTGCAGACCTTGCTTTCTCAGGGTTAGTACATACACTATTTTACCAAGTTAATGGCAATTCACTAGAAATTTATTGCAGTAGGATTAAATTCTAAGAAACCAGTCTCCAAAATAAACCAACAAAAAAATTTGTTTCCTCATCAGCTAAGTGGTGACAGATACTCAGATACAGTATCAGATACACTGGTAATTCTTGCAGAAGTCTGAAGGGAACTGAAATGTTACTCTAAGCAGTCTCGAACTACATGTATTTTCACAATTTATATTGCAGGACTGCTTCAATGTGCTATTATTGAAGATTGGTTTATTTTATTTACTCATAATGTCTCTCAGTGCAGTACATGATTTGGGCTAGTGATCACTTCACAGGAACGGGATCTTTCATTAGTGTCTTGATCTCACAAAACACTCCCATGTTTTTGCAGGGTAAGACAAGCAGAAGACTGCTCAGCTCTTCTCTCGTGCTAGAGTGTGGTATTTACTTGCCAAACACTCTTAAAAGCTTTCTTCTGGGTCAGTTCACCTCATTCCTCCAAGCAATTTCCAATTCCTTGATTCAAGTATTATTTTACATTTCAACATTCAAGCTGAATTTACTTAGAACGTGCCACCTTTCAACCACGCGTCACTGTCTGCTCATCTGACAGATCCTCCTGAGCAGCCCTTGACAAATTGCTGTTCACTCTTCTCTCCCATTCCTCAGTTTCTGTGTCATGGAGACCCACAAGTCAACCCCTCACTAATTTTGTCTGCCTCTGCACCAGTCTCAAGAACAGGTGATTTCTATTCTAGGATCTTCTACATCAGCCTCCCTTCTGGGTAAACTTGACAGAAACTTTTCTCCAATTTTTACTACATCCTCCATCATCTTTGCCTTAAAGCACCACTTGGGTTAGGTCACTTCACTGACCTTGTACACACCTGCTTGAACAGTTTTTAACCCACACTAGCACTCTGCCTTGGATTACATGGCTATTCGTCTCCCCAAAAGACTCTTAGGAGGAACTTTTTGGAAAACTTTTAGGAAAGCCAAGTCATTTGCCTCATCCAGGTTGCCTTTATCCTCCATCAGCTTCTTCATTTACGCTGATAATATAAATCGCTACAATTTCCTCACCAAAGCCATGTAATTTTGACTTAAGTTACATTAACCTAATTTTCCCCTTATGCTCTTCACGTATGAAATCTCAGTGGGATGAACTCCATATTCACTTACATAAAACCGTATCAGAAAAAATTTAAAAGATAATTGACAGAGTTATTCATGGCTATTGCTGTTCTAATAGGAAAATTCATTCCTCAATTTCATTTCTGAGAGCTGAAGTAAAATTAAGTTATATCTAATTCTTACGCTTTCCCTTGAAGACAGACTTAATTTGCATACCTTTAAGGTTTTCAGGAGCACTTGTTAAAAAAGAACAGGAAGGGATTTTGAAAGTGCTTACTATGTTCCATTCATGCAATAACTGTTTTATCAAGGAATTTACAGGGTACAGATTTACTGTTCTATCTTGTCATTATCTCCACTACAGTATGTGAGTGATTTACTACTCCTGAATTTTCAACAGATCTCCTAACTTTCTCCTAAAACATTAAGATTTGCTAAGGTCATACACTGATTTCCATTAAAAAAATGCCCTTGGAATAATAATTTCCCCTTCATCTTCTACAATGAAAATAGATGCAAAATAATTCATAACTTCCCTGCCACCTCATCATCTACTTTAGCGATCACTCAAGTCTTGGTCGCGACCAGCCCTGCAGTCACAGATAAAAGGAGGACAACGATCAGCTGATATTTCTGCCTACAAAGCACAATGGAAGACAAAGCTTTGTAATACTGATCTCCCTAACTCATCATGAGAGCCATCTCATGCAAGCATCAGTGGGCACATGCCAGTCTCTCTCACTCCTTCAAGAACTACTGAAAGAAAAAAAAGAGCTTGAGAGAAGCAATGGGAGGACATCCTCAATTTATTTTAAGCTGCCTCTTGGAATATAGCTTTTAAAGCTATTTAACTCTCTCCCTTCACGATCCCACATCAGAATTGCCCTTTCTGGCCAAATCTGTGCACTTACCTCAGCAGTATATAGACAACTCTCACAGTGTGCAATATTGCATATTCTCTTTGATTCTCTCCTTTCTCTGGTGCTGAATATACACTCTGTCAGGACAGAGACTTTTTCTTAACAAGTCTAAACCTCCTGAACCCTTCAGGAGTTTCAGCAGTAGGAGTAAGTGTAGAGTTCAGAGAGGAGGTGAAAGGGTCAAAGGGCCAGGATGCTCTCAAGATTTCTCAGGTGTATGGTATTAGCTTAAACTCTCTATTGAGAAAACATGCAGCCTCAGTAGGAGTTCAATGCAACCTGAAAGTACAGCTTAAACTTGGTTTCCCCTTCAGAAGAGATTTGTATCTGTTGATCACGTGATGAAGTACAACTAGCCCCTGATTTCACTCCTGCTGCTGGGCTGCCAACCCATCCTGATGTGAACGCCTCTGCAAAGGGGACCGAGCTCTTCCAAAGGGTACGGGTTTGGGTTTGCCAGGCAAAATTTATCCTCAGACCTGCTCCTCGCTCCTCCTCTAGAGCTCTGAAAACGTTGAGTCTGAGTGACAGGTAAAGACAGATTAGAAGGAACAGTGAAGAACACATTTAAAAGGAAAGAGCTTAATATGACTTATGTGTAATTAATCTGCAACATTCATTTTCCATTCATACTCAGCTTATCAGCCTTCAACTGAAATATTTCCTCTGTTATGCTAAACCTCCTCTGGACATCCATAATGTTAGCTAAGGAGCATGCAAAACAAGAAGTGTCTACTTAAAAGAGCATCACATTGGAAACATCTTTGAACTAGAATATATTTTCTTCAGAATACTGATGTACCATTCATCACAAAAAATATTCCCATGAGAAAACACAGCAGATAAACTGAAATGAAATTCAGCACGAGGCAATTCCATCAGACTTTCTGGTGACCTTATAAACACAACAAAAAGTGCTGCTCACATATCACCTAGCCAAGTCAATATTTATTTTCTTGCTTTACGCACGCCTTGCAGAAGTGACCTTAATCCTAAAAGCAAGGCACTAAAGCATGGCTTGGTCCAAAACTTGTTTTGGCAGGCAATATGCAGATCTCTTGAAGAAGCTCTGCCAACATATCTCAAGCCAAACCTGCAATAGTCTGACCTAAAAGGACAAGAAGACTGGCAGAAATGAGACTACAAACATTTCCCTCAGGAGCGTGCTGTGTGCACAGACTCTTTCCATGTTTGTAAGGGGGAGGGGAAGGGATTTTCCATGTCTGTATGTGTTTTCCACACATATTTGCCAACAGTTCCTAGATTATCCCCAGAGCCTACTTTGAACACCAGGATAACTGCTCTACTGTAGGTTGTATTTCCTTTCTGAACATGGAGACTCCAGTATAGAAGGCCGGATCTTGATTTCTGAGTTATTCTGGGCACAGTAACAAAATAAATGAATCCTGGCTGTATCTCAGTGTCGCTGAGAACAGATCTAAACCCTCAAGTCTGCAGCACCTCCTGAGATTCAGGAGTTGAAAAGGAAGGCAAGCATAAAAACAGGAGTAGAGGTAAAACCACACCGGATTTGTTTCTTTCCATTAAAAAAAAAATTCACATATATCAATTTCTTGCTTCTAATAATGTCATTTTATTGTTGTGCAGGTGAATATAAGGAGTACAGAGACAGAGATATAAATTAGGTTAAAGCAGTAATCCCCCTCTTACTATCCCCCAGTAGCCCTGATGAAAATATGCTCTTAAAAACACCACAGACCAGAAGTGGCTGCACAACGCTCGACTGTCTGCTTCATCTGTGCGATATTCCCTCGATGTAAGCTGCCAAGCTACCAACCCAATCCTTTTTATTTCCTCCTTTGTCATCCTAAGGATAAGTCTAAAAGCTTTTAGTGCATTTCCTCTCAGTTAAACTCAAATTAGTCCCCTCTGCTGGACTCCTACTGGGATGCCTTGGTCTATCCCAGAGCCCTTGCTGAGAAAAGCCCTTTTCAGCCCAGCAAATCACCTCGGTACCTGCTACTCTGACAAGGCTGACGCCATTATTTATTACATAATAAGCTCTCGCTGTTGAGGGTCAATTATTCCATTGACTGGGCATTACAATAATTCTTGGTAATTAAAAGAGGTACTTATGTGAATCTAGATGCATATTGAAAGAAACATTAGTCCTTTTGTTATCTTGGCAAGCCCTTGTTCCTAGTCGGCCCAAGCAATTAGCATCTTTTGGCAATCCCTGTCAGCTGGGGTTTGGAAAGCCTGAAAAGAGGGTCACTCAGATGCTAATTTAGATACAATTGTGACAGCAGAGTTTAGAGGGAGCTGCTCCAAAGGCACCATCAGGGTTTAATAAAGCAAACAGCTTGGGTCCCGGTGACCCTGCTGAGGTAATTAAAAAGGCTGCTCTATGTTGCTGTGCCAAATGGGACAGTGGCATCATGAAGCCGCCTATCCACAAAAACCATTTTTAAAAGACATATAATCACTCATTTAATCTGCTCATTAAACAAATCTCTCATGCGGACTTAACAGGAATTAGCACTTTCTAAAAGGCAAAAATTGACAGAAAGCAGACTGTTCAAATGATTCCAAAGGTCATGATTCCTAAACGTTTTCCCATTATTATTATAAGCTCATTTAATGCTAATGTATAATATTTGGGGATATCGGTGTTCAAGACTATTCCTTTAATGCTGTCTTTATGGGAGAAATATGAACATCCACTTCTCAAAGCTAAGAGGGTGCAATGACATCAGATATACAACAGTAGGAAACCCAGCCCTACAAATTTTGTTACACACTCAACACACAGCAAATTCTGTGGGGGTACTGCTGACACTTTGTTTCCCACGATTCATCCCAGGAAGAGAACTCTTGCACACAGCTCTTGGCTTAAGCTCCAACACACAAGTAAAATGTTACTTGTACCTTGTAATATCCACCTCTTGTGTTTCTTTAGAGTTTTAAAGAGTTAGAACCATCACTATTGACAAAGCAAAATCATCTTTTCCTGCTTCAGAAAAAAAGAGTAAAACAAAAAAAAATTCTCCTCTTTTGTGCAAACCAAAACTAAAGTTCCAGGGGTTGTAGTAAGGACTGAAGAAAATGTACTTTGGTGTGACAATGACCTGATGTGTATCACAGGCAAGCTGTCCTCCTCCATGCAGAACATAAGATATTTATTTCTGAAAGGTTAATCTGCTTTGGGTTGGGGTAACAAGTAAAAAGGAGGAAGAAAACAGAAGACAGAAGGTAATGCTAGCTGATTTTTTTTTTCTAGTTTTAATTCAGTATTGAAAAAAATTATGTCTGTATAATGTCTGGGAGAGAATGCAGCTGGTAAGTCATCCTAGGGGTTAAGCAATTATATTGTTCCGAAATAGTATTTCCCATTTCACTGTGCTGCATTCAAATACAGCCTCCAAAATTCCAGTTTTCTTCACCCTCCAGATAATGAGAGACTAAAACATCAGCGAGGCAAAATTTCCCCAGAGTTCCCAGAAAATAAATAAAATCATTAGGCATTGTTGCACACTCAGCCCAGCTAGTAAACTTTCTCAGGCTCATGAGGCTCAATACTATGCGACCTCATCATTGACAAGCTGATGTTCTACTGAAAGCTGTTAATTAAAGACTCTAGAGATGTTGCCAGCATACTTAACATCTCTAGCTATAACTGATGCATGCATGTCTTTCACAAGGTAATGTGCTGAGCTGGAATGACAACCTCAATTCCACACAAGCTCAATACTTGTCATGTCATGTCATAAATAAGGTGTTATTTGGAAATAAAAGGCCAAAATGAGATTAAAGCCCTACGTACATGTAATTTGCTAGATCAGTTCTCATTTTGTGATCTATTTACTGGTACACTACAAGACAGGAGTATAATTCCTTTTAGCTCTCAGTTAGCATACCACAACCAAGATCCTTGTTGTACAGACAGACACAAACTTATGACTTCCCCGACGGTGATTATAGAGCAGAGTCTGGAAAACAAGGCAAAGGCAGCCATCACTGTGTTCATTCTCAGAGAGCTGATTCAGCTGAACCACAGAACTGCAAACATGAGTTGTTCTCAATTCTAAAGATCACTAATTTGCTGCAGTCACAAGTCTGGTCAGTACTAACGACCCGAAAACATCTGAGTGCTCTTTTCCTTCAGCCCTAAAACATTTCGAAGTAGGAAAAAAACCTCATAACTTCTCCAGAGGTTGCCTAAGGTGACTAAGCAATATCCTTAGGAAATTTATCTGTGTGTAGCAATACTAGCGACGCAAGGATGCTTTTTTCCTCCCTCCGAGGGGCAGCATACAGGATGGAACAAGCCACATTAGGATAACAAAGAAAAAAACCAGCCACCACCTAAAGTTTTCAGGAGCTGGTGCAGTACAGTGGGAACAACCATAGCCTTGGAAAGGGAACTACAGTACTGTACCTGAATATCTGCAGAAGCCCCCAGGGAGTCACCTAAAGAAACCCCTAATCTATATTCTATAGGAGTACACCCAAGTTAATTAGGCTAAGGAAAAACAATGATATAGGTGGCAATTCTTATGTGAATTCCATCTACATCTGTTTATGTCTGACTTTTAGTGCATGCTACTTAACTTGCCTTAGGTTGTTCCTAAAACAATCCATCTATACCTGGAACAAAGCGATTACAAGCGAAAAGAACTTCAGCACCAAAACAACAAAGCTTAAATGGGTAGGGGCAGGAACAGTCTTTTTTACTATGAAACAAAAGCTAAAACAAATGTAGGATGGGGTGAACTACTGGTTTTGACCAGCTTTTAACTACTTTACTTTACTACTTTACTTTACAAGTTCTTTTTTTCTTAACTCAGTGTGGGGGAGAAGGGGGTCAGGAAGATGACAATAATACGAAAAGGATGGAGAACATAAGGAACAGCAGAAAAAGAAAGAAGGAAGAGGAAATAAATCATCAAAACTTTATAACCCTAGACTGCCTCACAGGGGAGCAGAAGAAAAAAATCAGACCATTTGTCTTCAGCATGTTTGCTTATTATCTCTTGGGAGAGTTTAAGATGTTATACTTGACACCATCATATGTATGTGCAGTTAACCTCAACCTGTATTATTTCATTGTATCTTTGCAGTCTTATACATGCACACAAAGTATCTTGTACTGATAAACCATGCTCAGTTCCTCGTAGTACTGTACCGAGAATAATTCTTATAGCAAATGATTACAACTCTTTGTCTTAAAGTACACTTTGATACTGACATTTGAAAAGGGCTCTGTCTACCTCCAGTAACTACACATTCCCTCTGTATTCCCTACCATCAAGGATACTTCCTAACACACTTGAGAAAGTAATTCAATAGCTGAATAACCACAACTACACTTTCAGGTCTATTTAAAACTGCAAAAACAATGTGTTCTTTCTCTTGGGAGAGCTATGCTACCATTTGGTCAGACAGCAACACATTTTGGACACACTTCAGAAGTAGTTGCATGCACTGTGAAGATTTATAGTTGGACAGGAATCAAGGCAGGGGTGCAACACCCTGGAAAACACTGAAATCCATCCACAGATGAACCATCACAGACAAACTGCATCACAGATGCAGTTTCCTGACCAGTTTGGCTGTGCAAGGAGATGGGAAAATTCAATCAACATTTAGTACATTTATTTTCTTGAAATGAATCTTCATGCCACAAGTGAACATGTTGTTTTGCTGCAATATGTAATACTGTGCTTAACTCTGCTTCTTCACCAGCATGTGTGACAGTCATTCCAGGCATTCCTTCTGCAGCTTTTTGTTTATTTTGGGGAATATTTAGAATGCTTTTGTGTTGAAAAAAATGAAAATTTTTTTTAAAAGTCCTATTTTTAAAAAAGCCCTCCAAATTGAAGGGATCATGTATACAAGAGCTTCTAAAAGAATAAACACAGCTGCTTACAAATGAGTAAAAAGTTGCAGGAAAAAACACTAGTAGGTGCCAGTTCAATTTTCTAATAGATCTTAAGGCTGAGGTTGTCCTATGATTCTTGTAAATTTTAGTATTTTATCTCAAATGTATAGTTGGGCTTTTTTCTCCAAAAAGCTATTTTAAGTAATGATGAAAAGCCAACTTTCCACTAGCAGCTATTTGTAATAATAAACACATAAACTAATATGAGCAAAAGTTGAGTTATTAAAAGCATACTTCAGAAAAGCACCATTAGTTACGCTTCAAGCTCTTGAATAGAATTGAGAGATTGAAGACAATTTAGGAAGAAAAGCATACAGGTCAATTTATCCTCAACAATGAAGATTCATTTATTTCTGGTCACTGCCTAAATCTGCTTTTCTAATTCCTTTATTTAACTGTCTGAGGTTATAAAGATATAAACCTGAGATCATCTTATTATTAGGCCCATAGTTAAAACACAAAAAACTCGCAATAGGTATACAACTAGCTTAAGAGCATATGTGCTCTATGTTTACTTCTGCCTGGTAAAACAACAGTGTCAACTGGAATTTGAAATGTTTTCTTTATTTAGATCTTGTAGGCTGAACAATAAGCCCTGACAGCTCTGTCTCAGCCCTCTAAAGGCTCGTACCAAATGAAGCCTAAACTCACCATTCAGCAACTGCACCAGCCAAGGGATGTCTGGAATTTGTTATGTGCACTCATCCTTAAAATGGAACAGCTGCTATGAAAGGCTGTTACAAGACACCCAAGGGGGCAAAAGGTTCCAGTGACACCCTTATCTACAACCTGATATGAACAGCTTTTGCTGCTACCCTGCTCCCATCTCTAAGTGTAAAGTTACACGATAGAAGGGCCCAAAACACTCCCCTCAGTAAAAGAGAAAACCTGTATGGCTTCTGTTGCTTTTCATGCCATTGATTGTGCAGAGGATTAGATCACCTTTAAAATGTACTTATTTAGTGTAACACATCTGTACGCCAATTTTAAAGATACGCATTGTAGAAAACTACATTTCTACAGCGCTACCACCCCCCACTCACCTTTTAATAAAAGCAGCAAGACAGTCCTTGGGCCATGCCGTGCTTGCCTCGCTCTCTTGATTGACTACAGAGCCTATAAGCCCACAGACTAGTTAGTTGCATGAGGGGCTCAACCAGGATTTGGCTGTTAGGATCAGAAAGCAATAGCAATATAGCAAAAATAGTTCTCAAGGGAAATATATCTTGTTACTGCCAGAAAGAGTATTTTTGTAAGAGAAGCATTTCTGTAATTCTTATTAGTTAAATAAAAGACTGGAAATAACCAGAAGCATGAAGACTCAAGAGTCTGAGCTCCCATCAGAGTCAATAGCAGATTTCCCACTAAATTCACTGCATATGCAATGAAGACCAAATGTGGAATACGGAAAGGAAATGATCAGAGGAGGGACTCTCGTTCACAAATGCATTCTGCATCTGTGAAGTTTGTACCTGTGACTGAGTTCATAAATAAGACTAGTGTCCACACACCATATAACTGTGATCAACTCTAGTTCTGGTGGGAAAAGCCTAAGAACTACTTCTATTCTAAAGTAGAAAAGAGAGCTTCATTTTTACAGATGCACAGTACTGGGCAAAGCCCAGTGTCATTAGAAGATGTACTTTTCCACAGACTTCCCCACTCCCACCTCCACAGCCTCTGCTTTCTCTGGTGATTGCTGAGGTGACCCAGAGACCTATCATGATCTGCAACCAACTTCCTCTTTCCACCACAAGTAGGTACTATTTCTTGCTAAAGGCCCTTTGATATATTAAATTCTCTTTCTAAATTTTATATGACAGAGATAAACAAGTCTATAAAAAGACAGACACTTGCCCCAAACCCTTTTATGCCTAAACAAACATTGCTATAATTGCAACAGAGAATCAGCTCCACTTCAGCCAAAGCTCAGTACCAGCTTGTAGATGTATCTTTAAACCAAACCACAATTTATTTGGTTGTGCAAATGAAAGCTTATTCCCTATCTCTTTACACTCATCTTTGGGATTTTGGTTTGCCAAACTTCCTTCCACTGCTCTTTGTTAAGAACTATGATTCTCAGCACCACACAATTCCACCCTCTATCAATGTTCTGGCCCAGGGTTTGTATCACGAGGTTTATATCCTATATACACTCTGTACTGGGACAAAAGCCTTGCTTTCCCAAGATCAGGAATAACCTACTCTTTCAGACTGAGTCGGAAATTAAAATCCCAGAGCAATAATATCGCCAAGAATATCTCAGGAAGTGAGGAAGAAAGAAGAATCAGAGGAAGATGAGACTAATGGACTAACATGGAGCAAAACATGGCGAGGGAGACATAGCAGTAGTATTTGCTGCAACAGGGACAAGGATAAAGGGAACCTGGTTTGGATGTATCGAGAGACAGGTAAGTGCAAGCCATAAACAACACACAGTTCACCTCCAGAGCTTGGCTTTCCTCTCCACCTCAAGATGATCTACCCTCACCAAAAGAGAAAATCCCAACACAAAAATCCCTTTCCCTCTTTCAGAGTCCTCTCAGGAACCACTGAATTTGCCACAGCTCTGAGACAGCTAGGTCAGCTCAGAGTAAAGGGGGGATGAATCAAAACTCCTTTTTCATCAGCAACTACTGTACATGTTGGCCATCTACCATCGAAACAGAAGGTGCCTGTTTTGGACATGTCTGGAAGCAATGGCTCTGTATCTCAGATGGCTGAGTCAACACTGTCTTCCTTCCCTGTCACAGACTACTAAAGAAGTTAAGTGAGTTAAATACTCATTCAGTATTAATAAACACATTTTGATGCCCAAAAACCAGTCTTCTACCTTAGGTTTACCATATTTAAATTATCTTGGACTAGACACCTCCTTACAGACTTGTCCAATTGTGTATTTGCTTCACACTTCCAGCTCCTGTTCCACAAGCTTCATGCTCATGGTGCCATTTGAACTTAAATTCTTTAGGGCAAAGTGCTGTCATTGGAAATCATACTAAAACTGGCAACAACAAAGAATCTTCCTGTTTGACTCCCAGCACACTTGAATCAACTCTTTTACTTCCTATTGTTGAGCTTTTGCTTTCTTTGCTACTTCTGCTGCTTCTATGGCTGTTCTAAGCACTATTCTAGATTCACTGCTACCCTATCACCCTGAGGAAACATCCACTGGGATCCACTTCAGCCTCTCCTTTTGAAAGTCCTCCTGGTATTTTTTTCGTGGTTCAGAATTACTAAGTCAAAGGTTCAAAACAGGAAGAAAAAAATACCCACCAAAATAAAACCCAAACCCACCTGCCTAGAGCTCTTCTCCCTCATTAAAAAAATGGATGACTTGGACTGCAGCTGTTCCTTCAGCCCTATCACACTGAAACCCATCCTGAAACAAAGCCCTTGAGACAAATCCTGTGAGCTCACTCTTGGAAGTTTTTTTCAGTTACATTTTGTCATGTGACTGAAATTTGCCTTTCCTGTGATCCAGCAACACACTGTACAATCAGATTTGTACTGCACTTTCCTTTTTCTCTCTTTTTCTTAGCATTAATCCTCTCCTCAGACTTTCTCCTGCACAGCTATACTGGGCTTGTATTCCCAACTACACAGATGTAAAGTAAACCCTAATTTTGTGTCTGGTCAGTGAACTTCTGTTCTGTTCTGTTTTATGCATACTCTGTTTTTTGTGGCTGCCACTAGACTCATTGTTTTACATCTGTTTGCATTAAAGCACGTTTTCCCCTGAATTACTCAGACACTTAAAAGATCCCAAATCCCTCTGAATAGGGTCACATAAATTCTGAAATGTTTTCTATTCCCTTCCTCTGAATCCAGTATAATCCGCTAACATTTGCTACAATCTTAGATCTGATGTTCTCATTCAAATTATTTATGTATGTATTATTAAAAAGATCAGTCACCTGGAGGATGCCACTAGTAACCTATTTTCAGCTAGAGATATTATCATTTGGAGCCATGCAAATGTATGTAACCTGCTTTGAGACACCTTTAAAGCCAACAGGCCATTTTTGTTCCACAGACCATGACTCTGTGGTTTAACCAGTAAGCTCATTTATGAAACCTTTTAATTTGTTAAAGTGTCATTAATTCACACAGTTTCAATTTTCACAGTGTATTTTCCTCATAGAAAAATAGAACAGTATCAAGATCAATCTGGAAAGCCAGAATTCAGAGAAAAGAACGTGCGCTTATTTCTCAAGATTCCTGACTTTCTGTTTATAACTTTCTTATTCTGATAACAATGACAAAAATACACAAAAAGCTATTCAAGGGAATTTCAAGCACACAAATACCATAGTACTGAATTTATGTCTTCAGCTCTTTTTGTCCTGAGTTAGGGTCTTACTCGCTTTTCCTTAAAAATCATCAGTGTTTCTCTGTCTGACAGTTGGCAAGTAGGAAGGGAAATGGTTTTAAAGATCAAATTAAGAAAACCTGATTGAATAATTCAGATTTGCCATGGGACTCAATTATTTCTATTAGAATTCCTTATTTTTAAAAGGAAAAAAGCTATTTTCCTTGGCATCCAAATAATTATTTCTTTTACTTCTGGAAACATTGAAGTAGTGGTTTCCTGAGGTTTTACATGTTAACTCTTTCATATTTTTCCTGAGGTTTTACCTGTTAACTCTAGCCTGAAGCAACAACAGATGCCCCAAAGACAAGCATAAAAGAGGTTACAGATATTTTCCTCTCTGCTATAAAAAGCATAATATAAATAAATTTGCAAACCAAAAAATATTACAGTATATAAAAAGGACTGTCAAAAACTGCATGGGTTCTCTTACAGTCGGGCTATTTCTCCCATTTGTGTAGATGCATTTATGGATACAATTAGCTCTGCTGTGGGAGACCTACACAACCTTATGCAATGTCAGTGCATCAACCAGTTAGAGGTCACCACTGTCCCCAAGTCTCTATAGAGCACAGAATCAGGGCTAACAGTGACAAATGCCAAGCAAGGCAAGCACCATGCTTAACCACAAATATTGAGAGCCACAGTGGCACAGAACCTCCTCCAGGTGATAGGTACACTCATCCACCACAGCACCACTGAGGAAATGCTCAGCCCTGCTCAAAGGGCTGCAGTCCCTCAATCCCAGGCAGCCTGAAGCACTGAATCAATAGGCATTAGGACTGTGCTGCCTTTTTCAGATCTGGCTCTGTATACCACAAAAAGAAAGATAAATCTATATGGTCCCCCCATTCAGGGCCTTATGCTGATAGGTGACATGCAATTAGAGAGGACATCAATTGAAGGCCCTTGAGAAGAACTGAAGGCTTGTTATAAACCATGATCAATACTACACAATGTGCAAACTATCTGGAAGAGCATTCCCTGTATCAAAATTCACTGCAAACCAACTGCATTAGACGTGATAGTTCATGTCCCAAGAAAAGAAAACCCAACACCAAAAAATCCAAATCAAACACAACACCCCCAAATGCCATTTATTTAAAGCCAGCCCTGAGGGTGGAAACTTCCTGTGTAGAAGCCTCCTTGTGACTGCAGAGACAGGCACACGGCTATTTGCCTGCTGTCCTCATCCCATCTCTGCTCTTTTCTGTTCCCCTTCTCTTCCAGGGCAAGATGTCAGTGGAGTCTCTAGAAAGTCATACCTAAAGTGCAGAGTACAGAGATGAAGGGGTTACTGACTTTGTACTCAATAGGTCTGTGTCCTTTCACAATAAGCCAGTTAAATCCTTTCATTCTCAGTTATTTGCATTTATACAGCG
The DNA here is from genome assembly GCF_021018805.1 of Prinia subflava. Lineage (NCBI taxonomy): Eukaryota > Metazoa > Chordata > Aves > Passeriformes > Cisticolidae > Prinia > Prinia subflava. The sequence goes on from NC_086249.1 coordinate 36,939,440, forward strand.
GATTTTTTTAAAACAAGAATCTTTACGTGACTTTAATTAGGTCATGTCTGCAGAAGGATAAGGCAGAAAAAAGGCCCTCTGAGTTTTAATTTTTGGAGCAGAAATGATATCACTTTTTAAGCATATTTGAAAGTATTCCCAGGTTTTACAAAGAATGACAAAACTAAGCATAAGTTGTTTATTCCAATTCAGAATTAATATAGACTGTCTTATAGTTAAATACAGCCCAAAAAGGATAATTGCTTCCAAAAGGAAGCTAGAGCAACGCTTCTGCATGAAACAGCGCCGTTAAATCCTTACACTTAACTACAATACAAACTTCACACAAAAAATCAAATGTTCAAGAAGCATTGGACAAGGTTCCCAGGCTCTTGGGGTTGCCCTGTGCAAGGCCAGGAGCTGGACTCGATAATCCCTGTGGGTCTCTTCCAGCTCAGGGCATTATAGGATACTGTGAAATGGCTATACAGGATTCAAAACTTCAGGTAATTAACAGAAAGATGTACTGTTCTGTACTGAGTGATGCCGTAGGCATTCTGATCCCCCAAGCAAACTGATCCTGTTGCTAAGGAGTAAGTGCCCACCTACTACCATGATTTCAGAAGTGTTCCAGAGACTTGGTTCTAACGCGTTCCTCTTTGTATTGTCCTGCTTTACAACTACTGAGAAAGAAGTACTTCCCCAGTTTGGGGCACCATTAGCAGATACACTAACTCCATTCTGCCACACCACCCTTACTCTGCAATATAGAACAGAGAACATCTCTACTTGAGAGGCACCTGAACTATGTGAAACGTATGGAAGAGAACAGGTAGAATTACCCTGTCAAACTATCGAAGTACAGTAACACTCCTAAACACACCCTGTGACCTACAAGAGAACCTCCTATTTAGAGGTAATGGCCGTGTCTAAGCTGCACAGAAACAACAGGCTCAGCAATTTGTCTAGGTTTGTAAAACTTGATGACCTGCTTGCTTACTTTCTGCACCACAGACTACTGACTTGTCTTTAGGCTTCTCCTCTTAATCATGCTGGAATTCCCAGATTTCACACACCTTGCAGGAGTCTGGGCTGCAATACATTCAGACCAATCCAGAGTTCATACAATGGCACGAATTCATGCTCAGACACCGACTGTCCCTCTCCAGAGAACTCTTAGCTTGGCCCAATTTCTCACCAATATATTTATCTCTAAACAATATGAAGATTGATCGGAGGACCATGACTCAAGAGGCCAAGAACCCCTCAAGGAAATGTACACTCACTGCAATTGAGCTTCTGAACCCATCAAAAGTATCAATAAAAGGATCTAGCACATGTAAAAGCCAGGTATTTATCTCCTTTTCAAACCCTGGTCTGAAAAGATGATGAAAGCAGTAAAAACAAAGCATGCTGAGGTCAGCAGTGTGTCCTAGCAAGGAATGAAAGATGATTCATTTCCAGGGATGCAGTACTGTTCTTCTGGCAGACTTCTCACCACTCATCATACTGTCTTGATATAACAAAGTGACTTTTAAACTACTCTGTCATTCCAGCCTCAAACACTAATAGCAGTTTTCTTAAACTTTGGAATATACTGGCTAAACTCTAAGAAGTTTGGCAGGAGATCCCATCTTGGCAGTAGTTCAGGTTCACTCACATTTTACTGAACTAAGAAGGTGGATAGAGAAGAGATGTTCCAAGTTCCCCTTCAAGAGCCCTTGGAAGGAAAAGGCTGCAGGGTAGATTCATGTGTGAGACAAAAATCAACACAAGAGTGACTCAAACACAAAGTAAGGGTTTGACCACAGCGGAAATTACATTCCATAAATAATTTGCTTCAGGACATGAAGGTCAAATAAGGTGTACGTCTGATAAACAAGGACTGGGGGTGCAAGGACCCAGCCATGTGCTCTCACAGCCCAGAAAGCCAAACGTGTCCTGGGCTGCATCCAATGGTGGGCAGCAGCAGGGCCAGGGAGGGGATTCTGCCTCTCTGCTCTGTGAGACCCCACCTGCAGGGCTGCATCCAGCTCTGGGCTCCAGCACAGGGGGGACAGGGACCTGCTGGAGCGAGTCCAGAGGAGGGACACCAGGATGATTCGAGGGATGGAGCACCTCTCCTACAAGGATAGGCTGAGAGAACTGGGATTGTTCAGCCTGGAAAAGAGAAGGCTTCGGGGTGACCTAACTGCAGCCTTGCAGCCTCTGAAGGGAACCTTCATGAGTGACAAAAAGAGAGACTGCTTACAAGAGCTTGTAGTGACAGGGCAAGGGGGTATGGCTTCCAACTGAAAGAATGCAGGTTTAAATTAAATGTTAGGCTTCTTGACAGAAATTATTTACTGTGAGGGTGGTGAGGCACTGGAACAGGTTGTTGATGCTCCATTCTTGGAAGCTGAAGGCTAGGTTGGATGGGGCTCTGAGCAATCTATTTTAGTGAAAGGTGTTCCCATCCTCAGCTGGGGGATTGGAACTAGATAACCTTTAAGGTCCCTTCCAAGGCCATTCTATGATTCTAGGATTGTTTCCAAACACCTGATATACCTTGTGCATTATAGCATAGACTTTGGCTACCGGAGTTTCCTCTGACTAAGGAAACACCCACCGAAAAGAAAATCTTTGTAGTGTAGATTATTTGTCTTAGAAACATTTATTAATTGGCAACACAGTGAGAACATGCACTAGCCTTTTCCTCCTTCAAATAAAAGGTCAGATCTCACCTTGGTTTGACTTCACAGGAGGCAACTCCTGATTACTGGCAGTCAAATTGCTTCTCCTGAATTAACATTGCCCCTGATTTAACACCACTTTAGTTTCAGTCAGACTTTCAACTGCCTTGTGCAAATTTACATGGACCATCTGACATGCAAAGATCAAGTGAAAAAACAAAACCTCAATCAGCCAGAAGAGGTCAAAGTTCAAACAACATGCAGTATTATTTGGAGTCAAGATAGAACTCAAATAACTGAGCAAAGGAGGAGCTTATCTGACACCTACACAAACTGAAATTACAACACACTTTAGGAGCAAAGACAAAAGCAGAAATCTACATTCATAGTTGTATTTTATTAAACTGTGTTTCAGTTGGAAAGTTGGCAAGATCTAGAGTGATATCAAAGAAAACGATCAGTAGTGTAGCCATCCCTGGATTATTCACAAAGAAACGGAGCATCAGAAGTCACACAATTGAGCTTCAGAAACTATAAAACTAAATGTTAAATACTTATGACATTGGTGGTGAATTGCAAGAGAGAAAAAGGTGGCCAATACTGAAAGATCTGGTTATAAACCATCATTCAATTCAATGACAAAACTTAAGTAGTTTGTGTTCTCATTTCGGACCCTCTTCTGGAGACGCCAAATCAACACTGACAAATGTTATCACACAGAGCAACATGCTGCCCTCTTCTGCAGAATTGCCTAGGACAAGACCTAACCCAAGCACTTGACAGTGCCAGAAGGTTAACACCAAGCTTCCTATCATCCTTCTGCAACATAAAAGGGTGCTTAACAAAAAGAAGCTTGGAACCTAGAACACTGATAGGCCTGCCACAGAAAGTGGGAGCAGATGACAAAGTTTCACCCATGTTGCTAAATCAGTATGGCACTAAGCTTGAAGTACCTTCCTCCACTGCTTCAGTCGTTTCCTCTCCTGTGTCAGGTACAGGGCACCGAGTAACTCAGGGTGCACAGTCAGGGTATTCTGTACTGGCATGGCCAGGGAGTGGAACAAAACACAACAGTGTTTGATGTGATACACTAGAGAGGCCAAAGTGGGCTTCTGCACTAGCACGGAGATATCAGCACTAACTCTAAACCATCTCATGTGCAGGTGGATGGAAAGCCCTCTGACACCAGGGTGGGATAATTAAGCCTACAGTATAGACTATTTTTTAGGCTCTGTGGCAACGAATAACATATTTTGTCTATATTTACACAAAAGCTTTCATTCTTAGCATGGCCTGAAGCCACCCTTAAAAGATGAATTGTCTTAGGTGTTAAATGGGTCATCTGTCCAAAATAACATCAAGTAACTGAAAAGGCTGAGGGGTCCATATATCCAATGACTATCACTAACAACTGTGGAGACATGGGATTCTTGCCTGATGAACAGAGCAACTTCCTTCATGCTACAGTACACCAGGCGGAGCTTTACTCAGTCTCCAAAGCACATGAAAGCAGAGGGGGTATACTGCAAATTCGCTCCTGTTCCTGCAGCCTCCTGAGCAAAGGCCAGGCTCACGTTGCTTATAACAAATTGGCAGGAGTCGCCAACACTACAAACATGTACATGAGGAGCCTGAGGATGAATTCGAAATGATGCAGGTTCAGATTAACGGGTTAAAATGAGAATTTTTGGGTGCTGAAGCTTGGAAAGATTACAAGTATGACTTAGTGATATCAAAACAGTGGAGTTTGGAGGAATCAAGGAAGGAGATAATTAACATGGAAAGAGCACAGCTTTGAGCAGCGGACACAAAGGAATACAAAAAATGCTCGTTAACTCCAAGATGCATTTGCAAATCTGAGTTTAAACCCTATTTTTCCTCAGGGAATAATGGCCTGAATCCTTATTTTAAATTTTGAATCCTAATTTTAAAATTAATCCTTTCCATTTCACTATTTCATAAAGAATAGATGCAGCAAGTTATTCAGAATGGACAGAGGCAGCTGGGTGCCAGACTACACCCTTGCTCTTGAACTCATTTTGAGTTGGAATGAGAGACATTTTGGCACCCAAAATGGTGACAAGAGTTCAGCTCACACACGTGGGGACTCAGGATGTCTCCAGTCAGAACAGCAAGTTGCTTTTGTACCTGTACTGGAAAGGAAAGGGGATTCTTTGCCATGGCAAGAAACACATCAGAATGAGGCTGGCACCTCAGACAGAGGGAGGATTATACTTTTGCAGGAGAGAAGGACAATGTGAGCTCCAGAACCTCTTCCACAGCTCTGTAGTGAGAGTGTACAGAGCAACCTCTTGACTTGCTCGTAGTTCCTGATATAGACCCATAGTACCAGACTCAAATTAAAGGATTCGGCATTAGGAAAATAACGTGTTATAGACTGTTCCTGGAAACGTGATATTGATCTAGTCAGTGCTCCAGTCTGATCTATACACCGGGGCAGTTTCAGCAAAACTATCAGGGCATGTGCTAAAGTATGAACTCGTTCTCAAACACTTGACTCCGCACTACTGCTTCCCACACTACACTTTGCTGCACTAAGATTCCCACCAAAGCTCATGAGGGCCTGCAAGCTTGAGTAATGGGCTGGTCTCTGCCTTATTGTTTTAGACCAGAAAGCTTGGTGGGAAATGGTAACCTGTTTCCTGATCTCCTCTGAGCAAAAGAATGCAAGCACTGAAAGAGGCAGATAGTCACTGGGAGGGCAGAGGAAAGAACATGAGCAGAGAAGAATCAGGTGGTGGGGGGAAATGATTTCCAAAAAGCAAGTCTGAGCCCTTCAGGTGTTCACACTCCCCTGCTTCTACCTGCATCTCTCAGCTTACCCCAGTGTACCTGTGAGAAGACTGAACTGTTATGAACATCATACTGTGCATCTACCATTACTGTGCTGAGTTTGCATGCTGCCTGTTAAGAGGCCTAAGAACAGATGTCCGCTTGGTACAAGCCATGCAAAGGGAGATCCAGTGACATGGTGCTGAGGAGATTAGTTTCCAAAACCAGAAAAAGCAAAGTGCTTAGTCAGAGCAGAAGACTCTCCTCTGAAGTTATTTACTATCCTCTAGACTGGAAGCTTATTCATAATAAAATCCAGTGTTCCCACTGCCCTATCCTTTCTCTTCTCTTGATCATCCTGTGGTTTGTAAACATTTGGAAAACTTTAGGGGTGTTCCTAAGTAGTTACAGATGTGTAAAGGATGCACACTACAGGCCACTTCATCAAGAGGATGACATAACTCTGCATGCCAGCTTCAAAAGTAGCTCATTTAATACTGAACCCAGAGACACAATTGTCCCAGACTTGCTTTGTGCCTGTTGAGAGTGATGGGATTATAACAGCAGCTGGCAGTGCTCTGTTCCAAGAAAGCTCACAGCATTATTCAGTTTTGAGTTCCCTCTTCCTCTGTGGAGCCATTTGATCCTTAATCTCTTATGGATTCTTAACCCTTCTGATGTATTTCTCCCCTTGACAAAGTTGTACAACACATGTTTATGCCAAAATGCAGGTGAAGACTATTAGTAAGACGTTACAGCTGTACATGTATTCTGAACACTACTTACAAACACTTGTCAACCTTGCATTTGAATGAAGAACTGTCAGCATGTATTTTATGAAATTAAGTACAGAGAAATAATATTTTAAAATCCACTGCACTGCTTTTCCTGAATCCAAGTGTGTAACTGGAAAACACTGTCATGATGTTGCACGGCACCTGTGACCCCACGCTACCAGTGCAGCCAGTACTCTCTCTGGCATCAGTATCTGTCATCTACCTCTCACACAGCACAGAACACCTCTACTGCCTAGAAATACTCAAAGTCAATAGTTGTTAAGAAACTTCTGCTCTGTCTGTTCCTCTGTTAGGACCTGCTTCACTTCCTCTCAGCAGTGTCTTGTATAATTAAAGGATAACTCCAGGTTGCTGTTTATGATCAGGTTTCTTTTCCATATGAACTGAGGTGGCAAGACACTAACATGATAGCTTGGGACAAGTGGTGGCTTCTACAAAGGTGATGATCAGAATTGTCAAAAGACAGACAAAAGCCAGTGGCTTGAGAATTAGTCAAGGTCTGTTATGAGCAGCTGACAGAACTGGACTTCAGGTTGAAGAGAAGGGGAAACTGAACAAAGGGTCACCAACATTACAGTGAATAAAGAAACAACAGGAAAAAAATGACACGAGAGAATAGTACAGTGTGTTTTGATAAACGTCAGATGAAATCAGTAACATGAAATAAAAGAAAGTCATGTGCTAAAAAGAACTTGGGACAGAAAGCAATGTGTTTGGAGCAGAACTGCTGGAAAAAAGCAGAAGAGAACAACATTGCTGGATATGGCAAGAAAGAATATAGATTGGCTGTATCAGATCTTGATTTCACCTTCCTTAAATATCTTGAATGAAGTGGAAAGGAATACACGGAAATCAGCACTGACAAATTGATAGACAACAGATGGATGGAAAAATAACAAATCTGGAGCAGTAGTTCAAGACTGGGAAATGGCACAGCCAGGTTAAAAAAAAATGACCTTGAACTAGCACTGGTGAAGTTCCTAAGAGTATTATACAGCTGAAGCACAGTATTTCAATACTGTCATTAAAATGTTATGTATATGCTACTTAAATAGAAATATTATTCATCACATGGGTTTCTTTTTTCACCACCTGATCACTGGTATACATCCCCCTCCAATTCCCCCTTCCATCTCCCCTGTTCTTGTCTATTTGCTCAGTTCCTACTATCAAAAAATCCAATAAATCTTTATTGAGTTAGACTTATATATGAACATATCTCCTCTCCAAGGAACACATTTTAATAATTTAGATGCTGGCTCTGTACTGCATCATTTCTTTGACTTCAGGGGATGATGTGGTAAGCTAGAAAGCTAATTTAGACAGGCTTAAAAATTACCACATTTCCACGATTATCCTATGTTCTAGTATTCAGTCTGACACATTTGGTGTCTGTGAATGGTTACTGTATTCCACACCCCTCCCCAAAAGATTTCAAGGAATATATCATCTTGCACACAGCACAGTAAGTAGCACTATCAAACATGACACATGTACCCAAGTAATGAAAAAAATTACACAGCACTGCAAGCTATTGTTTGAAGGCAAATATGCAATTACAGCAGCAGTCATATTGTAAGGCTCACATCGATGGCAGAATTCAAGTCCTATGAAAACCCACCCAAGCCTTACAGTGACACTGCTCAAGCCCACAAGAAGACTGACTCCATAGGAAAGCTAACAGCTACTTGGGGTCTTTTCACCACAAGAATTCAGCAACAGGAAATTCTGATTACTGCAAAGGGGGAAATTCCCAGCTTTCCAGTGAGAGGCAGAGAAAGGTCACAACCTATCAGTCTATAAAACCACAGCAATAATTACTTCAACATACTAACATTCCCATTCTCTCAGCCTTCTAGCCTTGGGCTCCAACAACAAAAGCATCCACTTTTCCTAGTAGATATGAAAACTATTCTTAATGGAATTAATTTTATTAAAACATCTCTATTAAGTGTTTTAAATGGCATATATGACAACACTACCTGGTAGAAAGGATATATTGTCCCATGCCCACAATAAGGACTGATGAATCTCTTCCTTCTTCCTTGCTATCAAATTCAGCTCCTTACTTTATAACCATAAGAAAGGTTTCAAGCCCATCACTGGCTCGTGGCTAAAAAAAAAACCACTTAATTTGAAATGCTGGTCAATATAAGGAGAAAGTTCCACATTTCAAAAAATATACACAGAGAAAATCTCATTGGATATCTGATTTAATAAATAAAAATTCCTAAAACAGGCAGATCACAGAGGCAGAACAGGAGGCTTACTGGGCTTTGGAATGCTAAATGTTAACTGCAGAGTGCAGCTGTGGCAAAGAAGTGCTCTGCATCACGTCACCACAATGACCAAAGCACGGCAGTGTAGCCACTCTTGAGACTATCATACTGATTTTTCAGTTTAGGACAGCACTAGCTATTTTTTTGTTTCATAGCTCAGTTCTAGCACAAAGTTTAAAACTTTCCAAACTGTTTAACAGATTACACAAATGGCCAGCAGTAGCTAAGCAGGGAGAAAGAGCTCTAACTCAGTAATGTATTCTACTGTGATAAATTCTGTTCCAGCCAGACTGTGATTCCTGTCCTAGTTAAGTCCCACCGGAAGAAAAAGAAAAAAGGAAGGAATCAAATATAAAGCAAAGAACTTGCTGAAATGACTCTTCAGGGCATTCCCTGCAGTGTTAGCACTCAAAGCTATACCTGGGCTCCAGTCAGTTTTTAGCCACAGCAACAGTAATTAATTGAGGGCACTTTGGAAAATGCCCTTCAATCCCCTGCTGCGACTGCTGAACAGCTCACAAAATTTCTCCCTCAAGTCCTTTCTGCTCTTTTGAAGCCCTACTGGAAAATGCAGTCTGGGGCAAAGGAGCAGCTTGCACTGGATGGGAGCTCCTGGAGGTGTTTCCCTGAACAGGTGCGAGGGGCCCAGGGGGTGAGCAGGAAGCAGGACTGCGGCTGCCAGCCCTGCACAGCGCAGGGGCCCTGCCAGGAGCCAGCCAGGGAGGAGTCAAACTTGACACTGCAAAAGGCGCTCCTCACCTGTCTGAGCAGCAAGAGAGAAAACTGTGTAAATCCAGGACATGAGAGAAACAAAGAGAAAATCTTACCTACAGACCAAGGCAGGTATATTAGTAGAAATTAAGTTTTAAGTGCCATATGCATGCAAACGTACACAAAACTTGTGGTGGAAGGTGACAACCACGGTGATCTGAGAGGATTGTGGCTGTGGGGATACACACTAGACACTAGGGTGCTGGGCAGCAGTGGGTAAAGAAGCAGGAAGAAAACAACCATGACAGTGAGGCTGTGCTGTGTGCGGATTTTAAACACTGGATCCTTCTCTGTATATCAGCAGAGAAGCCCACAAGAGGCAGAATACAAATCACAACCGATTTTATTCCAGCCAAAACTAGCAGCAAGCAGAGATTTCCAGGGGACTTGGACATGTGTGTTCAGACTCACTGTACTGAAACTGATGAAAGAGTGTTCCTTATGCTGCTCTTGACAGGAGCAAATGATTAAAATTCAAGTTTCTCAAGAATGGCAAAGCCAGCCAGAGGCTACTGACCCAGAGGCAGCTATTGAAAGACAGCAGGTGTGAGCAGATCTTGCTGCTCTTCCATTGCTAAATCACACATTAGACGATGTTTGAAGCTAGCAGTGTCAAGGGTGAGCTAGGCTGAAAGGGGCAATAACAACACTAGATGTAAACAACAGCTTAAAATAGAGGGGAGCATAAAACAACAGACTAAGTGTCTCAGCAGTTTGCCCCGAGTTTTGACCGCTGCTTCTCCAGCAGATACTTTACACAGTAAAAGAAACAGATTCATGACAAGTTTATAATGAAACTGTCTGAAATACTAGTAAACTTCTGCATGTTGCAGAACTTTCAACAAAATTAATGCCAGTGTTATGTATGACAGGGCCTATCTTTGCTTGACTGTTGGGGTGCCTTTTTCCAGTTCCCTGTTTCTATGACCTGTATTTCAAATGTCCATCAGTACTCTTCAAATTCAAAGGCACAAAACCTCTGTTCTGTTCATGGATTCCCTTGAAGACTAGTGAGAAAAACTTACAGTGTCAATGTATAGCACGTAGCTCTGCTTCTGCTGCAGAGATACAGCTATTTAACAAAATAGCTGTCAGTTCAGGATCCAAATAATTAATCTGATTGTTTGTGACACACCCTGGATGGCCCCTGGCTTATCTTCTGCCATACATAGGTGCCTGTACTACAGAAAAAGACAATGATAAAGTCACAGTACATAAATATTTCAAAGTGCTATTTAGGGAACATAATTTGAAAGTGTTATTGACAAATTTTGTTACATGAAAAAAGTTACAATTAAATACATCAATACCTTTGTTTGCACTAATTTATTTGGAAAGCAAAGCAGCTATTCTAAAACCCAGTGAACATTCAAATACTAAACATTATTATTATTGTTTCTGAGGTCAAGTTCTTCCATTTGCATCTTTCGCTCTATAGTTCTGACCTTACAAGTCCTCGTTTTCACACAGACTCCCTTGCCAGCACACTTTTAACAATATTAAGTTTTCTGATATACAAATACTTGAAGACAATGGAATTGAGATTTTAAAAAAAAGACCTCTACTAGAAGCTGGTTTCCATTTGAGGAAAAAAACCTTGTTTTTTCATAGATCAGTAAAGTAACTGTCAGATTTAAGTATCTGGTAAAATATAATCAATTAATAGTTACCTCTAATACTGTCATGAAAACATTCATCTCAGTGCCTTTAAAACTGCTTTGGCTTTGGGTGAATTGTTATTTAAAATTCTACATTAAAGCCTGCAAAACCAAGGATTCTCCATTGGTCACAGACTGTTCACATTGTTGGGTTGGTTTTTTCGATTTTTAAAAATTTTTTTGAATGTAGCTGATATATCAAGCTCATATTCAAATCAATTTCAGACAAATAGCAACTATTACTACTTCAAAAATCAGAGCTAAAACCCCCACTGATCTGAAAATCCATCACTGCTCGTTAACTGTTGCAGAACCATCCCTCTCCCCATCCTGAGCTCTGCAGCACCCATTGAGGGATCTGTCCTCTGAATATTTTGGTGGGGGAGCAGGAGAACCACATGAAGCGATGGGAATGCTCTTCCAGGCACTCCTGGGGATCCAGTATCAGGAAGAGCACCAAAGACTGAACTCCCTGGGACACAAGCCAGTTCACTTAATGTGGTCAGCACATCTGACTCTCAGTACGTAGCACAAACAGCTCCGCTACCTGCAGACAATTGCTGGTGAATTTCCAGACTCAGGTTACTCTGAAGACACCTAATGGTACAGCTACAGTTCTCCTGTTCCATTTGGAGGCTGAATATTTGGAACATGAATAATGCCATTAATCCAGGAGAATTAGGTAAGCCCCATGGTTTTGCAATGACTTAGTTTTTGTCTGCACTAATTTTACCTCCAAATCTGCATGTCTGAAACTCCACACTCTTCAAGTCTGCTTAAAGTGATTACGTCTTCTCAGTAAATCTTAGATTGTTCTTTCTTCTGGCTGCAGAGCTGTCTGCCTGCAATTTCTCAAAAGAGAGCCAGGATTTCATATCCATTGGCCCCTGCATTCCTGCCAAAGCCCTGCAGAAATGAGAGCTGCTGCAGCTGCCAGGGTTTATTTACACACATTCCTGCCTCAAATTGAATTAATGAGCATAATATAACTCAGGCAATGTCCTCCACAGCTCTTGTTTCTCTTTGCCCCTCTTGACATTTCTTTCTCTCACACAGCCTCTCTTGTAGACTGTCTTAAAGCAGTATCTAAACTGATTCTGGTGTAAAAAAGTAATTTCAGATGCATTCAGGCTGATAAACGTGGACATATCTGCTTACAGCCTAATTTACGGAAAGCCCAAGATCACCTTAATGAGTATCCAGAAGGTTAAATTGAACTTATTTGCTCTGTTCACTCCAAGTTTGTCAGTTTAGCAACAGACTTCAACATTTAATCACCCAAAGACCCAGCCTTGCAAAGAGCTCTGATGCAACAGATGAGAGCAGCTGATGTTACAACATATCTACAGCCGTTAATGTTCACACACTATATTTAGCAAGCCATTTCCACAGGTGTCTCCAGCCCATTTCCGTCTTCAGGAATCTGAAATCCTGCACCCACAGCATAAGGGGTCCCACCACTAACAAGCCCTTTAAGCACTGTATGGACACATCACGTACAGGAAGCTTCTGTTACACTGCTAACCAGACCAAAGCGGTGTTTCCACTATGTTATGGTAGAGACAGAGCCCAAAAATGTTCGTCCCAACATTTATGTCCATGTGACTACTGAAGTCCATGCTCTCCTATATTATCACCCCATACAGAATGTATCTCTCATACACTGAATGCAACATGTGAGGCTTGACAGGCTTACAACAAAAGGCATATACTTCTACTGGAAGAGTGTTAAGAGAAAATTAATAAAATCTTTAGTGATACATACATTTGCTACATCAGCACTTAATCAGCAACATTCACAAGAACATGGCTGGCAACAGACGGGGTCCACCTGTCTCACGGGGGAAAAGGATCTTTGCACAAGAATCAGCAGATGTCACTGAAAGAGCTTCAAACTACATCTGAAGAGTGAAAGGGATAAAACCAGGCCCACCAGAGATAAGCCTGGGGATGGCATTCCATAAGGGATGGTGTGCTAGTGAGATTCTTTGGTCTGATGTCCCAGTGGAGGTAGGGGAGGGAGATCCATGCAGCAGCAAAGATGCAAGGGTTACTGACATGTTAGAAACCATGCAAGCTCATAAGCATGGTCACATAGGAATTAGGGCTTCTCCCAGAAAAAGCCGGCAGGATCATCAGCCCAGCTGAAGTGGATTTACACCACTGCCCATAGCATGGACAACAAAGAGGAGGAGCTGGAAACTCCTGCACCGGGGGAAAGTTAATGATGTATTAATGGGAACGTGGTGGGATGACTCACACAACTGGAGTGCTGCAGTGGCTAGAAACTTCAGATGGAATGGGCAAGGAAGGACAGCTGGTGGGGTAACCTTGTATGTTAGGGAGCCTTATGAATATCTAGAGCTTGATGATGGTGATGACAGGGTTGAGGGTTTATGTGTAAGAACCAGGGGAAAGGTCAACAAACCAAATACCATGGTCAGAGTCTATTACATAGTGCCCAACCAAGATAAAGGGACAGACAAAATATTCCATAAGCAGCTGGGAGAAGTCTCATGATCACTGGTTCTTGTTCTTGTGGGGGAGTTCAACTTACCAGATGTCTACTGGAAATACAATCCAGAGGAGAGGAAACAGTCTAGGTGACCTGCTTAGTGGAAGAAGTAAAGGCTCCGGACCTTGTCTGTTTGGACTTCAATAAAGCCTTTGACACCAATTCCCACACCATTCTCCTGGAGAAACTGACTGCTCATGGCTTGGATGGTTGCATTGTTCCTTGATTAAAATTTGGCTGGATGGGTGGGCCGAGAAAGTGGTGGGGAATGGAGTTAAATCCACTGGTCATTAGTCACGTTCCCTAGGGATCAGTATTGGGGCCAATCATGTTTGATCTCTTTTCAATTATCTGGATGAGGAGACTGAGTGCAGATGACACCAAGCTGAGTGGGAATGTTGATCAGCTGGAGGGCAGGAAGACTCTGTGGATGGATCCATGGACTGGTGGCAATTGTATGAGGTTTAACAAGGCCCAGTGCCAGGTCCTGCACTTGGGTCACAACAACCCCGGGCAGTACTACAGGCAGTGTCTGGGAAGCTGCCCTGCAGAAAAGGACCTGGGGGTGCTGGTCAGCACAGCTGAACATGATCCAGGCTGTGCCCAGGGGGCCAAGAAGGCCGATGGCATCCTGGCCTGGCTCAGCCATGGTGTGGGCAGCAGGAGCAGGGCAGTGACCGTCCCCCTGTGCTGGGCACTGCTGAGGCCACTCCTCCAATGCTGTGCTCAGTTCTGGGCCCTCACTGCAAGAAAGACCTTGAGGGGCTGGAGCGTGTCCAGAGAAGGGCAGCGGAGCTGGGGAAGGGTCTGGAGCACAAGTGCTGTGAGGAGCAGCTGAGGGAGCTGGGGGTGTTTATCCTGGAGAAAAGGAGGACCTTATTACTTTCTACAGCTAGCTGAAATGAGGTTGCAGCCAGGTGAGGGTCAGTCTCTCACCCCAGGAAAAAAGTGTTTAAGAACAGGAGGGGAAATGGCCTCAAGTTGTGCTAAGGGAGGTTTAGATTGGATGTTAGAACAAGTTTTTTCGCTGAAAGGGTCATCAAGCATTGGAACATGCTACCCAGGGAAGCGGTGGAGTCACCATGACTGAAGGTATTTAACAGACATGCAGATGGGCACTTGAGGACACTTGGCAGTATTGGGTTAATGGTTGGCCTCGACAATCTCAGAGACCTTTCCCAGACTTAATGGTTTTATGATTCTATTAAAACTTGATGGCAGCAAAGAACTGGGGGAGGATGTGTGTACAACTTTCAGTGCCTTTTCAAAAATTGAAATTTTGAACAAACAACCAAAAGCCTGCTCCAACTGCAATCGCTATGCTTGCAAATTTCGGTAACATTTGGACTAAACAGAAGTGGTATGTCCTGAATTCCCTAACTAAAAGATAGGAGACACTACACCCAATTGCAAGGCTGATCATAGTGCTGTGCTTCTGCACATAGACTATTCATATGTGGAAAATCTGGTATTTGGTGTTCTACGCCACAAAGAACGGTCCATGAAAAGAAGTGACTATCTTAAGAAAAATACAGGGCAGAATGTCTGGAAAGAGGAAGGTGAAAGTGTTGGCTACAGGAAAGATCCTGGAAGTGGCAGAAGATCCCAGAGAACAGGGACTTCCATAAACATGAGTGCTGGGTTATGGCCAGGGACCTTCACCTGCAGGTGGCCAACGCTGACAGCAGTGGCACAGCAGGAACCAACCCAGCTTTCCAGGCCAGCAGCAAACTCCCTGCAGGGATGACAAGTTGAGACCTAGGGAACATAATGCTGTAGGAGAAGAATTCGAATTAGAATAATTAAATAGAATAGAAGCGTTAATCTCCCTGGTCCTGAAATAAACCATAGTATTAAGGTCCATTAGAGGCTGTCATTTACTTTGTCTTGCCTGTGACAGCACACAGCTAAACTTGAGTCCTTGCAGGCCACTTTCACACGAAGCTGATGCAGACTAAATATGGCTTTAAACAATTTTGCCAGCTTGCACAGAAAAAGCTGATAGACACTTATTTTTCTGACTTCTAACACTGGGAGACCAGACCTCACCTACTCTTCAAGGTTCCAACTCTAAATAAAATGGTAATTTTACTTAGAAGCTCCCTCTCAGTTCCCTATTTGGCCATTTCCAATTTTTCAATATAATTCCATGCTTTTCACTAACATTTTCTTCCTTACACACAGATGAAATCAAATACACTTGTCAGTTTTATTGGGTCTTTGGAAAACATTTTGGATTTTATGGCTGCCTTTCATACACCTTTTGGTCTGTGTGAGGATGACAGTGATTCAAGAGTTGAACTGCTCTTCACGTCCATTCTAAATGAACAGTAATGTTGAGACCCATCAGCTAAATGAGATTTTGCCTAGCATCAAATAACAGCACTTTGTATAAGTACCTGATTGACAGAGCCTTATTTTCAGTTGTTCTACTCCCTACCAGATACCTGTCTGGTTATTCCATACACTCACTTCTCCCTCCTTCATGTTTTAAAATTTCTTGTTACATTGATATCCAATTTTACAGAAGCAAAATAAAAGTCAACTGTGTAACATCATCAAAGAAATTCCTCTGATTTCTGTTTCAGAGTGGACGAACTTCACTGGAATTGGGAAAGGCTTTCCCTGAATTCAGGCAGCTTCTGTTGAAGTAAAGCTTCAAGTAATTACTTTTCATGCTTCTCTGAAATAGAAATAGCCTAAAAACATCCTTTTGGTATATCTATCTTGCAATTTCTTTCAGAACCTCACAAGAAGTATTATTCTACACTTGAAAATAAAATGCCTAACACTGGTAGTTCTACTGAGTGTACACAGACTGCTGGATAATATGCTGCTTAGATAGATACTGGATCCAGAGTACTAATGAAGAATTGCCAAAAGAAAACCCTTTAGATATTTACTAGGACAGATGCCTACTCCAAAATATTGTACAAAAGAGGTCCCTGCAAATGTGATAGCCATTTTTTGTAAAGTATAAAATGACACTCTGACAACCATAGTGTCTTCTCTTTGAGTCATGCACATATTTTGTACACCCATGCAATAGCAAGCAATGAATTGAGTACAGTGTGGAAATTGATTCCCTCAGCATGTCCTTTGCTCAGTACTGGGAGCAGCTCACAGCCTACTACAAGAGGAACTGATGGCTGGTAGGTTTTCATCCTTTTCGTTCTCAGAAATCTTCTAAGATGAGATAAAAACCATTTCAACCCAAATGAGAATGAGATGATGAAAGCAAGTTTGCAAATAATATTGTTCTAGCTCATTACTTTAGAAAGGAACTGCTAGCTCCCAGATACTGAACAGGGTAAGAAGTGGTAAGTAGTGTACTTGCAGAGAAACGCTGTTTGACATCTTGCATTTGGGATAATTTATCGAAAACAAAAAAGCCATGCTGGATCTAACTTTTATTCTACATTTCAGCCACTGTACTGAATCCTTTCTTCTCCTCATGCAGCATCCGCCATAAGGCATTCTATGGTACAGAGAAAGAATGTTTATACTTGCTTATCCTCTTTTGTGTGTGAAAACACTACTGTCCAAGGTTTCTCTGTACTGACTCCACCACAAGCATGAAACTGCCTTCAGCCATATCCCAGAAAGGGGAGATATGTCCAGAGCTGCAAGATGTAGCTCTGCAAGATGCTCAGCAAGAGCATCTCCTAATAGTGAAAGAAACTTGTTTTACAACATATCAGCCTACTGAGAGGTACCATTTTGCTACAGAGACCAGTGGTGGCACACACAATCATAACCGAGCCCTCCACACTTGAGGCATTATATTATGGACAGCACCTGTGTAATTCTGTCCTTGTCTCCTATCAATCCTATTGAATCCAAATAAAAACACAGCTCTCTGGAGACACTCTCCTTCCTATACCTTCTGACAAGAGTACTGGTATAAAAACACCAGCTCAAGTGCTGCAAATACCCAAATGAGGAATTACACTCTACAAGCCAAATGGGTGCAGTTTGACTTCCTGCACAGACTCAGAACCCCAAAAGCATTCTCAGAAGTCTCTGCATTCAATTGCTTTTTGCCTGCCACATCCACCAATAGAGAAGCAGCACGAGATACCATCGCTGCTGTCAGCTCTTGTGTTAACAGGAAAGCCAGGGGGGCCAGGCTGTTCCAGCTGACCCACACCAGCAGCCAGGGACCTTGCAAGGGCTGTACTCCTTCCAGCCTCACTACTCCTGAAGCCTGAGTACCTATGCTGGCCTTAGAACAATACAAGAGAGATCATTTCTGCTCCTCAGGGCTTTTTGGATCAAATTTTGACATAATACAATTGGGAGGAAAAAATGATCTCATGAAACATATACTTTAGGGAGGAAAGGGAATAAAGGTATGTTTCAAATTGATCTGGAAATATTTTCCCATGTGAAATAGTTATGCTTGTCTCTTACAAAAATAAAATCCACTAGTGAAGGAAAGAAACAGTGGCATGGAGCACTAATTCAGCTAAACAAATAAAAAATCTTCCACAAAAAAAAACCCTTTATAATATGTAAATGCAAATAAAAACATAACATGACCCTTCTGTCCCCGAGGAGCGAAGGTAAAAACAACATCCCAAATATCTGCCATCTGGGCTTTCCTGCATTCATCAGAAAACAAAGTGACTTAAGTGTGACCAAAGCAAGCCATAAAACCACTAATTCCAACTCACAGACAGTCACCTCCTGCCCTCTGGAATAGATCCCATCTGCTGCTCCTCTTACTTTCTAAAGGAGCCACAGCTTCCTTGCTATGAGTTTAAACGGTCTTTTTAAAAGCATCTTCTGTACACACTTAGCCTGCCACCTTCCCTTGTTTCTGTCCCATCAATTATGGGAATGGCAGCATGCTGGTCGGCTTTCACATCCCCTCTGCCACAGCCTTTCTCATCGTGCCAGACAGTTTAGCCAACAACATCCACATAGGAGCAGGGTATGGCTTGATGCCTTCACAGCAGCTAGAAATGCATCTGCTTCGCACACCTGGCAAGCTGGCAGAGCAGTGCTCAGCAGTGACCACGTGCTGAGGCAGACCCACACCTCCCAGCTCCCAAGCCTCCCATGCTGCTCCCAGCCCAGCCTGCACAGGACACTGCCAACCTACAAACTTCATCTGCAAAAGATGCTGCAGAGGCCAAGTGCTGCTTCATACAAGCATCAAAACTGCTTGGCTGCTTTCCACTTATCCAACAGAAGAAGGGCTTTTTTTCTGAGATGCACACAAATCCTTGTCATGTACGACAAACCCACACTGCAGAGCTGCTTGGTTTTCCTCCTTAAGTTTCTAATGCAGAACACAGCCACAGCCTACACCAGGAATGCTCTGATCCAGTATGGCAAGGCATACTTTCTTAGTTTGTCCTTGGTTGTCAGCGAGGTTCAAAACACAGACTTTTTTTAGACACACTGTATTAGTACACACAGCCTCTGGTACAATACAGTAGCTGCTCTTGTATATTTAAAAGCCAGCTGTTTCTAATTGAGAAAATACCGAATAGGATATCTTCCAAACATCTTTCCACAAACTTGCAACAAGGCTTTGCTACTTCTAAAAAAAAAAAGCTATCTGGGAAAATTTTGAAGGACATGAAGCAATGCTGAACTCCAAATTGAGAAAAGATGCAACTTCTGAAGCACTTCTGAAGTCCATTACTACAGAATGATAATTCCATCCTGAGTGAAGGAGCTTGCTCCTGGACATTGCTCTTCCCTACTCCAAAGCCAATAAATCAGGATAATGGGCCAAATACACAAGAGTCTAAGTGCTCTGTATTTTTATTTAAGCTACTGAGCAGCCTTTACATTCATTAAGGCTACCTGATCTCCAAACATTCCCAGACAGCATGGCTGGAGTCACAGGTTACACCTCAACATTGAATTAAAACCAGCTGACCACCTCGGCACCATCTGCACAACCTGTAGGTACGCACTCCCAACCACTCCCTTTCCTATTGCTCCCCCATCTAACACACTCACCTGCTAGCCACAGTTCTTCTGCAGAGCAGGAACCAAGAAGTGAAGGTGGGCATGTGAAAACTTTGGAGAAGTTTGAAGCCAGCTGACTGCCTCGCTCTGCACTGCCAGTTTCCAAACCTGAAGGAGTATTTATGCTGCTGGCTTAACACTATTTTCACATGGCTCTGTATAGGAAATGCCAGCACAGTGCTGGCACAGCTGCATATACAGTCTTGCTTTAAAGCCTTGGTAAAATATTTCCTAAGGAGAAATTCAGCCTGGGATATCTTTTAGAAGTTTTTAGAACAGGTTGGCGTCAAAGTTGCCAAATAGGTAAAGAGGCATGTTTTGGGGCATTAGTCTGCAGAAAATAAGCATGCTTAATCTATTAGTTTCACATTCACAACTTATAAAAATATTAATTTATCTCCGTTTTTCCATCTTTGTGGTGTATGACATAGTAGAACATAATGCCAGAGATCTAGAAGTTAGAGATTAATTTCTGAAAGCCATGTGTGGCTCATAAAAGCAACAAACCCACTCCTTCAACAGATGCTTAAAAATATATGCATGCTTCATTAGTCTAATTTGTCTGTTCAGAGCCTAGTCCAAAACTGCAGAAAATGTTCCAAAACCACATCAAGTGCCACGGAGACCTCTGTGCATAATAATAAAAACAAACATGATCAGCAGGCATTAAGGAACTCAATCTGCAGGCAAAGTCTGATTTGTGCATAACAGCTGGATGAAGCATTTTCACCAACCAAAACGTTGACACCACAATGTAATGTGCAACTGATTGCAGACAAACAAACCACAGTCAGAACAGCCAATTTTCTAACTAGTACCAAACTGCAGAAATATGAGAAGCCAGAGAGAACAACAACCGAGACCTCTGGAAAACAATTTAAATGTAGAGCGTAAGACAAAAATATTCTGGAAAACACAAAAAGGTACATTAAGCTGTCAGCTTTGCAGTGTGGATTTGGAAGAGCAGTAATGTGAAACCTGTTTATTACACCTCAATAATGATTATTATCTTGCGTCCAGGATTTTTGGGGGTTGTTTTGTGTTGTTTCCAAGCCTTGAAAACCATGAAGTTTTCTCACGTGCTGTGGTAAGAACTCAATCAGCAAGATTTCAGAGAGTTTCAGATCGAAGAAGGCCAACTACAAAACCGACTGTGCAACCCAAGTCCATCACACCCTTTATCTACATCACCTCCCTCCCTCAAAAGCCAACAGCAGTGCAATAGTCAAGGCAAGCCAATCTTGCTAATGCCTTACACAGAGAAGAATGGGAAGTTTTGCTAAAAGAGGCATAGATGTCTTCTCAACAAGCCATTAAAACGAGCAAGTCCTGCTACTGGCACATTACACTGGATCAACCAGAGATCTCCACTACTACTTTTAAAAAGCAGCTTTAATCCAGGTAAAGGTCATGCACAGCTTCTTCAAAAGTCTTCATAAGCAGATAAACAACCTAGCAAGAATCTGACTGTTTAACTGGAAAAGGAATAACTATCTTCTGTCAAGGATGTGCAGAGCACCTAAAAGCACTCCTGCAATCACAGCTATGAAAGTGGGTCTTACATGGAGTTGTTTCAGCTACGTTAGTAGTAAAATTATTTGGACTGTGATTCAAGAAGTCTTCTCTCAAATGCAGCTGTATAATGGTAACTGGGAAGGGCAGCAGCCCCAATTCCAAAACTCCAGCCATTAGGTTTTGATGACATGGGCCTCCTAATGACATCCTAAGAACAAGATGATTGTCAAACCCCAGTTCTGCAACATGACCACATACAGCACAAAGCAGAAGTCTAAAAATTTAGAAACACCAACCCACACTTTAAAATAACCACAGCATACATCTCTCTCAAAACCAGATTAAAACCCCTCTCCTTTGGGCAGGAACAATAAGACTGGTACTCATCTTCCTAAAGATATTTCCTTAATGGTAACAACAATTAGGAATATTCCCTTTCCTGCCAACCCTACTCTCCCTTAAAACACTAAAAATTTCAGCTCAAGGTGGGGAAAGAAGATACCTGTTTTTCTTCATCTTAGATAACGTCTAGATCAAGACTCAAGCATGATCATTTTCAAAGCATCCTCTTATACACATACATATGCTTTCAGGTACAGGTATCTAGACATGTGTGGGGGTGGGAATACCTGCACACAGACTTTAATTCCATACAGTGCAATATTATTCCCATGAACCTAAAGTGTGCTTCAATGCCAATCAAGAAATCAATACAATAACAGAGCATTAGCAGCATATTTCTTACACCATATGCATGACTCATACAAGAAATAAGCAACACGTTAGCACTCACTGTTCCCCTCAAAGCACCAAATCTCCATCCCCAGGCAAACAAACAAAATACCCAAGATGGCATGAGGGCAGGACTGTGACTAATGTGCTCATCAACAAAATACCACTGGGTTATGAGCTACAAGCTCTGTAAGTTCAGGGAAAGATAATGAAATAGGAACTCACATCCTCAGTGGCACAATTCTGTACCACTTCTTCCTGTTAATGAGTATCAAACTAGGTAGCTCTTTTTAAAAACACAAACATCTACTCACTTTTAAAAATCTGTGGTGGTAAGTCATGACTACCCAAAAGGTGGGAAAGGATTCATATATTGTACAAAATACTGTCATCTGGAAGAGACCGTTCAAAAGCAATCAGTTCCCATTAAAACATCTTGGCTCCAAAGGCAAGACAAAAAAAAGGCACCAAATTTTCTCAGTGTCACTGTTCTCTGCAAATATAAAAAAAAACAAACCAAAACAAACAAAAAAACCCACAAAACAAAACAAACAAACAAACACCAAACAAAAACCAACAAACCAAAAAAAAAAAAACCCACAAAGAAAAAAAAACTTGAAAAAACACAAAAATTTAGGAAAGCCAAGGGGGCTACCAGAGAGCTTTCCTTCCTGTTCTTACATTATTTCTGATACTATTAAAGAGAAATTGCGTGTCTGAAAAGGTTCCCCTAAAGCAGACAGTGTTTGTTTCCAAGGTACCAGATGTCATACTATTGGAAAATTTCTATTGAGGATTATTGAGATTTAATCACAACTTTGTCTTAATATGTCACATGTATTACATTATGGATATTGTAGTGGAAAGAAAAGAAATCTGTTGATTCTGACAAGAGAGAATAGGTTGCTTTCCATTGCCCTCAAGGAGGAAAAATGGTGTTATTTTCCTGTGAGAATGCTCAAGGAATCGAGCATTCTCACAGGAAAATGAGATTCTCACATTTTCTTGCCCCAATTATGGACAAGAAAAATAAATACTTAGAGCAAAAAGTTTAACAAGCCCCAGCAGAAACAAAGCATCACATACTTATAAGTCTGCTAGGTTTCATGCCAACACTAGGTGAAATAACAGAATAAAATGTTTTGCATCTCCTGTGCCTTCTACTGATGGCACAAATGGTAATGATTAGTCCAGCAAAAATCAGCTCCCTTCAAATGCTGTTAGATTTGCATAGTATGAGGACCTAAAATATCCTGGAGTTGAGTTTATTTGAAGATAAACACACTAGCAAGATCTGAAACAAAACCAAAGCTTTTAAGACACCTTGATTACTTACAAATGAACAAAAGAATACAGCAAGAGTAAAGAAATTGCTAAGTCTAGGAAGCACAAGGCAACTCATTTTACTGACCAGAGCATACAGTCCCAGCTCATTTCACCATGAGCTGGTTTCATGACAAGAACCGATTACTCATGAGACTCTGTGGGAGTTAATGCAAGTGGCAAACGAGCTCCCTTTACCTTGGGAGCTTTCTTTGCTTTTATAAAAGGATAAAAGAGAAAAAAAAAAAAAAAGGAAAAAAAGGAAAAAACCCCACATTTTTGAACTGCTGCTCCTTCTCTCAAAAGTACAAGAGAATTGGTAGAATGATATTGATCCCCTTTAGTATACACTGAAAGGTGTACAACAAGAATTTTAGAATTCAAAAATCATCTCTCTAGAATGAAAATTTATCCTTTACATTTCAGACTGACAATTACTGATCCAGGTCCACGGCTCCACAAGTACTGGACTGGATGCTCTACCAGTCAAGGTAGATGTGTTCTCCTTAAAAAAAAAAAAATAAAGAAGAAGAATAGAGTCTTTTCATCTTGGCAAGATATTAGTACCACTTCTCAAGTCATAATGTCAGAAAATCAGAGCATAAAACCAAAGGTTAAATACAAACACTTTCTAAAAACATACTCAAGAAAAATCAAAGCCTTATTAATATGAAGGTTTTGTTCCAAGACCTGTGGTTTTACATGCTGCAGCAAACATTGATGACCAACACAACATGAATTTTGCTTAAGTTGCAATAAAAAATAAGATTTGCTTTTGGAAAAAAAGAAAGGAAACAGCAAGCTAAAGCCCATGGTCTGGCCCCTTACATGTGACATAACATTTCACCATACTGCCTACATTTTAGAAGGCTGACATGTTAATGGCAGCACTAAAGTCTGCTGTGGAGGACAAGTCGTTTCTGACTCTGCGTGATACTGAAGTCAAATTCCTCCCCGATGTATGAAAATGTGAATTAGAGCTACTGATGCTGTATGTGCTCTGAAACATGCAAAGATCACCATGGAACACTACCGGAGGAGTGAAGCTCTGTCAGTCACTCACTTGCTCATCCCAGCCTGTCAGCTGTCAGTCTCAGCTGTAAAAAGCTGTCCACAAAAATGTATCATAGCCTCCATTATCCTCAGTGTTTTAGAACATAGTAATAAAATACCTACTAAACCAGAATAGCAACAAAATCATGCCTAATACTCTTGTTGAATACAAACATGGGAGTAAACTCAAAAATCTAATTGGCTTGCCAACACTTGACTGTTTTATTATTTTCTAGTACACAATGGTAGTGATCTAAGCAATATAATTTCTTGAAATTATTAGATAGCCTTTCTTCTTTCTGTATAATAAGCCACATCTTAGCACTGAAATCTAAACTTACAGCTCAATAGATTTTCCTGGTAAATTTGAAAGCAGTTTCACCTCTACAAAATAACTTTTTAGCATGCAGTTATCGAATCCTTAATTGTTACAACTGTTAATTGCAATCCCCCTATTTTAAATATCCACAAGGCTCTTGAGTGATTTTGACAGGCTTGTGATTTGATCTTCTCACCAGGGGTTGTAATAATCACACCTAAGGAAAAATTTTACCACCTGGAGCTTAGCTGACATGGAAGGAACAAATCCAGAATTCCTCCAGTACCATAATCAGTAATGTATCAGCTCTCCTTCTGTTTCTGACCATCTCACTCTATTCTCAAGGAAATTCTGTTTACTTAAAATGAATGAAGGTAAAAAGCAACAATGTGAAACACAACATAAGGAAACGAACAAACCCATGACAAAACATGTCAAATATGACGTTTTGTCAAGACCACAAAATCTTGCCATGACTAGACACTGATAAAAGAGCCAGTCCCAGTGCCATCGTAGCGAATTGGGAATTGTCATATAGTTAGTATCCACAGTGCATGATTACATATGGTGATGTCAGTTTGGGGGAGAAAGTGAGCTTTTCTCATGAGGAGACTAAGCTGAATGAACACAGAGATTGAGAAAAGGTTAAAACGAAGTCCAAGCACTCTCACTAAGGTAAAAACCTTTTGCTATCACAGTGTGAGCGCTGCGGAAGCGGGAGGAGCAGCGCTGGCGACAGCAGGGCGCTGTGCTGGGCCGCTGTCCCCAGAGCAGGCGCGGGTACTGACCTGTCCCAGCATGTCGGGCGCGATGGGGAACGTGGGCCAGATGGCCGAGTACACCCCGAAGAACACGAGCCAGAGCAGCATGCTTCCCCAGACGGCCAGGTGACTGAACTGCCAAGGAACAGAGAGAAGCAGAGTCAGCACGCGGCACTTCCTCCACTCACCCAGCCCAGAAGTGTTTCCCTGTTCAGGTCTCTGTCGCTCTCACTCAGGCCTGTCTACTGCTCTTGGTTTGGGGCCAGTAGCACAGGTTGTTCAAACAGCATAAACCACTTCTCTTTAATCTTTGCCTCATTGCAGGGCAGACAGATACTCTTCTCAGCCAATCTATCTTACTTGGAGCTCTGAAAACTCGTCAGATTTTCCTTGGAACCGTGATTTCTCTCATCTAGTCCCTGTATCCTGTCATGCACATGCCAGATTCAACACATAAATCAAGGCAGAAATTTTCAAAGGCACAGGTTAAAGTTCACATGGGCAAGTCCCTTATGGCAGTGCATACATACAAGCCATACGCATCACTCACTTTCCCTGGAGGAAGATTCAGTGTTGTGTAATACACTACCACAATCAACATCTACTGATCAACTTTGCTTTTTGTGTTTTAAAGGTGTTCCAATTGATTTACAGATATGCACTGCAGTTTACATCTTTACTGGTTCTTTAGTCTGTAGACTCACTAAGAGAAAATAAAAGCTATTAAATGACCAAGGGCACATCCAGCACAAATTTCTTCTCAGTTGCATTAAAGTAATTTTTCCTACACACCCAAACTGTTTTTCTGTTCACGATGATTTAAGTTGTTTTACTTTTACACCGCAGTGGATGGAACCAGTAATTTCAGTTGTAACAAGCAACTGAGCTCATTACTGGCTCCAGCTTTTCTGGATGCCAACAACTCCTGTGGCTGATGACTTTGGCTCCAACTCAGAGAAGTACCTGCATAAATCCTAATTACTAATTACATATGAGTTCAGGAACATGGGAATGATTTCACATACTGGGTGCTGGTGGACACAGTGTGTTTTTTCAGTTCTTGGCTTTATACTTCCTACTGGAAGACTGTGTCTGTTGATTTTTTAACAGTATGTCTGAGAACCAAAGAAGTGTCTGAGTACTGTGTTTTGCTTGCTGTGAGATAAACACAAACTTCTGGAAGAAGGAGAAGATTGCTCAATCTGCAGCCTCTGGACATCCTCAGAAAGGACAGCTTTCTCCAGCACAGGCAGTGAAAACAAACAAGCAAGGAGCCTGCAGCACCAGTGCAGACTGGCAGATAGCTGGGATCAGGTAGAGGCTACCTTACAGTAGTAGCATTCATACAACAAAATGTCAGAGGCAATGGAAACAACACTCTTCTAGGCACTCACAGAAAGCTGGAATTTTGTTCAACCCTGAAAGCTGCTGGGCTAATAATAAGCAAGACATGGGATAGGCCCCTTCCTGGAGAGACACCTTGGGCAGGAAGATTTGTTTTCAAATGTTACTATTTATTCTGTTTCTCCTGCAAGATCTGATGTCAGTAAATAAGCAACCCCTTATTTAAAACAAACAAGAAACAAACTAACCAAAAAAATCCAGCCCCAAACCCCCATATAACAAACAAAAACCTCCAAGACATCCACATGCTCAATTCAGTTTTAATGCGAAGAAAAGTAGGAAACTGAAGGATTTTTTTAAAAACACTTGGAGGACAAGAGGGATTTTATCCTTTCAGTCTACTTACTTTTCTGAAAACAGGGCACAATTCACGTCAAGATTCTGACTAGAAGCTTGGCCCTAGTGAGCAGCTGTAGTGCTCAGCTCCCCAAAGATCAGGAACTGCAAGGCTGCTGCAAGAACTCATCTTTAGGAAAAGTCAGCCCCATGCAATGGCAGAACAGCACCATCACTGCTTTCTGAAAAGGATGTGACACCTTCTCTTGAGCCACAGCCTTCCTCTCAGACAAGTGGACAGAAGGCTCAGGATAGCTTGGACTGGTGCTTCCCTAGCTCCTGGACTTTATGACTAAAATCAGTAAAAATAAAAGCAAGCAGAGAACCCCATCTCAGACACAGACTTATTTTGTAGGAAGTGTATTTATGCTAGTGAAATGACATCGGTTTTTGGTGGGTTTTTTTGTCTCACTCCTCTCACTCCAGTTTTTCTTTCTATTCTGCTGCTAGGACCGTTTTCAAGTTTTGCAGATCTTCACCTTTTCCAGCTGAGCAGACTTTGCTCATTTTATATTGTCTTTACCTTCTTCTCATGGTTGTCCCAATTATCTCATTATCTCAGGCTTATTATATATGCCCAAACTGCTTCTCTGCCTTTAAAACAGCTTCTGCATTCTGGAAGAGCCCTCCTTGCCCTGCTTGAAGATATTCCTTACACAGTCACCCCACCAACCTTTGCATTTCGTTGATTTTCCACTGGCATCTGCATTTACCCCTGGAGACTTCACATGCAAAACCAGAAGTGAGGCCATCAGATGTGTTAAATGAATGACAGAAAACAAGAAATCAAGGTTCTTGCATAAAAACCAGACAGAGTGTGTGGGTCATCCATGTGCCCTGCTTATCTGAAACAGTTCCTACAGTGTGGTAAAGCAGTCATGAGAAAACCTTTGTGTGTTTGGGAAAAAATCTACTGCAGTGTTCCAGACAGGCCACACTAACATGAGGCTACTCCACTCAGCTTCAGTGTGTGTATTTTATTGTGCATTATGTTACACCTTCTATCCCAGCCTTTCTTTCCACACCACCTCGTGGATATACCAGGCTCCCAAACACTTTGACTGTGTTATTTATTTAAAGCTTTCTGCTGAAACCATGGTGTTCTCCCAAGTGGCAGTGTCCCTCTCACTCTCTAGAACAAATTGCCTGTAACTAATCCACGTGATGATGGAGAAGAGATTTAACTTGGTGTTGTAAATTTAATACTCTTCAAGTAACCTAAAGATTCTTGTGTGTTGATCCATTCACAGTTGAAACTATAACCAACATCAGATTTTGAGATGATGACAGTCACTGTTCCAAGCAATGGGGCAGGATTTAGAAGTATATATAGAAAAAAAGTTGATTCTAAACACAACTGTTGTGTGAATAACAAGAATTTCTCTGTAAAATGCCAGTGTTCTAGAACTCCAATATCTACTAAATGTTACAGTATCTTTTAAAAAGAAGTTTAGAAATGAGGGGATATGATTACCCCCAAGTGACTGAAAAGACACCTATTACCTGTCCAGGGAAGAGGAGAGAAATCATCAAACAGTTCCCAACAAAACAGAATCTAAACAAGCTCACGTGCCTTCAATGCAGACTTGGTTATATGCCTTTCTGGTGCACAAGGGATTAATTTAAGGATTTTTGCATTTTAAAATGTTGATGCACAACACAGAACTGATGCATAAGCAACAGTAAAAGACACACAGATTTTATTTTCAGGTGAGAGAATGGGGCAGAAAATACTAACATCTCCCTAACAATTAAATAACCCATATAGATAGCATTTCATCTTTAAAATTCAGAACAGATGTCAGCTCATTGATCTTCACAATTCCTTTGGGAGGAATGAAATAAGACATTTTACAACTAACAGAAGCAATGAGGTTAATAAGATCTAAGCCAAACCCTCCAAGAAACTGGTAGAATAAGAATATGTGTCCTCACAACATCTTAAGTCTTGAGGGCAGAGTTCCTGTGTATGTCATGAAAACTGGACAAAGTATCTTACTGGTGTGGAGAAAAAGGGACTCCATCAACATTTAAAAAAATAGTGTTTCACAGGGCTAGGGGAGACGAGGGGAGAAAGGTGTTGAAGGTTCATCAACACAGGAGTCCTCTCCTCCCTCCTGTCCTTCACACTCTTTGGAGCTCACTGCGCTGCTGGATTCTGGCATCCACCAGTAACAGAGCACTTGCCCATTTCAAGTAAATAACTCAAATCAAGGTACCAACATAACTATGTAACTAACATCCATATTACACTAAGTCTCAAAAAACAAAAACAAAAACAAAAACCAAAAAAAACAAAAACCAAAACACTCAACAAATGTGAAGTCATCACTAGTTCTTTTTACCAAGGTTCCAAGATGTTTTCAAAGCCCAGTTGTTTATCTGTGGGCAGACACCTTTCATTCCCTATTGCATTAATTCTGAAGGACCTACAGAGTACAAAGGATAATTTTCTTGATGTATTTTCTTAAGTGATTACAGTGGTGTGTTGATTTCATGCAAATTTTTCCTCATTTTTAAGCAGAGATGTTGACAATACACCTTTAGTGTATTCTTCCCACTTCTGTCAGGCTGCCCTTTTTCATCACAGGTATCATGTGATCTACAAGTTCATTCCTCTCACATTGTGTACTTAGGGAGCTTAGCAGTCTATCCTTCCATTAAAGTCCCAAACGATTTTTAGTACTTCTTATCTGTATTAATGCTCATTAGGGAGGAAGGTGTGCTAATAAAATAAAAGATACTGTGAAGTACTTACTCTAGTCCATGCAGTTGTTTCCAAGCCAGCTTTCAGACAAACAGTGACTACAACATACTGCAAGGAAAAAAAAAAAGAAAGAAGACAACTTCATTACTAACATTCTCAAATTCTGAGATGTTCATAGCCCAATCTCCCCTTTACACATAAAAAGCTAATATCATTTAGGTAGTAACCCAAGAACTTGGCAGGGGATGGGGGAAGGACAGAGCAGGAGCTATTGTTGGTGCATATCTGGGAATAAAAATTAAAAGGAAGAGGGAAAACAACGCACACAGCATCAGACTGATTTTATTTTACACACTTCCTTCGGGTTTACACCATTTTCCCATGGTGAAAATAAAGCTGGAAAGAAATTCCACCATTCAAAAATTGCTAGGATGCACAAACTTACAGTGTAAACTATGTTTCCAACAAATAAATAGTCAACTCCCTGTCCATTTGTGAATACTGCATCTGAAAGAAGATGATAAAAAAGATCACATTTGTTATTTTATCAACAGAATGGACAAAAGAACAAGGAGATTTTCAGGAGAAAACAACTGGTCCCAACCTTTCCTTTTAGAACACCAAAAAGCACTCTTACAAGCCATGAGGTAATGGTAATGCAGAAGCTGTGCTCAGCCAGGCCTCAGACACGGTGCTCGGATAAAGCACATGTCCATAGTCCTGGCTGCCAGAAGCTGGCCTAGCAAAAGGGGCAGTGCTCACCAGACCCTAACATGTAATTTGCCTGTAAGGGCTGAGCTATGTCACTGTCACTGTTTCTGTCGCTATCCATCCTGTACTAATTGTCACCTCTAACAATACGTATTATTTGTGTGCCTGTGATGAAAAAGCAGTAAAACACCAGCTGACTTGTGGTGAAAGAGAGCTGAATTAAGAAAAGCAGTGACAGTTTCATCTGTAAAGGACACATACAAACATGTACAATATCTCACTGGAGGTTAGTTCAATAGCTGAGCAGTATTCAGTCTCTGCCCACCCATTCTCTATCAAGTGTGCAAAAGTACATCCATGTTAATCTATCATTTGAAAGTGCCAAGCTTGGCAATACTTCAAATGTGATTTAGTCTCTCAGCCCTTGCTAAATCAAACTGGAACACCATGAAAAAACATTCAACCACTACACGAATGCCAACTGAACTTGTACTCACAGGAGTTTTCAAGCATTACTCAAGCATGATAAGTATTGATATTTTCACATGTCTTAAGACAACTGCTAGGGAAATACGCGAACAGAAGGGACAAAAAGGCTTAAGATAAAACCTTGGACTCATTCCTAAATACATACTGCCTAGCACAGTGAGCTTGTACCACAATGATGCCTTAAGTTTTAGCTTCCATATTATCCAGATTCTGTACTGCATTGGTATATAACTCAGCTTCATATAAAGTGTCAGTAAGTTTTCTTCACAGTTTAGTCAGACAAAAGAATCCTTTTCCAGCCTAGGAACCAAGGACACCGTTGCAGCTTCAGGCCCAAAAAGTATAAACAACAGCGAATTGAGGAAAGTAAGCTGGGAGGATGGGACTTTAAAACCTGAAGCTGTAATTGGACAATTAACCCAAAAATGTAAATCAATCGAAAGTTACAAAAGTGTGAAAACGTGTGACCTGTCATCCATCTTGGTATAGCCTCGGCCAGGCTCTTGTACTGCCCAAGGTGAATCCTTTGAAGGCCTTTTTAATAAATACCTCCTTTATTGCTTTAACAATGTCCAGCCTCTGTTCCAGGCAGCCTCTCCAGGCATCAATGACAGTAACATTTTGTTAGATTTATTTGAAAAACTGGATTGGACACTCTTAAACAAAGGTTGTGTACTCCAGGATTAGTAAATTTTTAAGCCTATGAAGAAAAGTTCCTGACACCCTGACCCCTGTGATGAAGACACTGCCTAGCTTACAGCTAAGAACCCTTATATATTTAGTCAGTACAGTTAACCCAAGCAACTTGTTTTGTTTTCCTTCTCCCATGCTGCATGTGGCTGTCTCCAAAGAACTGAGAGGCTCTGAAGATTTTCCACAAATTGCTAGTTCTGTATCCCTGTTTTCTTTTCAGTATTAACTACTAAGAAACAGCAGCAGACAGACTAGTGACTAACACTACAACTGGAGCTAAAGCCTGAGACAGCTATGTTAGGAAGTGGCATGATTTCTAGCCATTGGCATCTTCCTCAGCCCAGCTCCTCCCCAGGGGCTTCAGGCATTTATCACATCATTCAAGGACACACCAAGATTTTACAGTCACCTTGCTCATCTCCCTGTTGTCAATGACAAAAGGTGAAGAGCACTAGGGAACGTAGTCTCCCATGCCAAATGAACCCTGTTGGTGCCAAAAGGCTCAGCTTATTAAGAAAAAGGCACACCAAAACACATACCAGTTTTGCTAGAACAAGCTGACATGACATAGCCATGCTCTAGTGTAACATCACAGTGAACATTTATATAATTGAATAAATTTTCCTGTAAGTCTCAACTTTTTAAAAATTACATATTTTAATGCTGTAAATTAACGTGTTTATTTTTCAGTGTTTTCTATGATCTTTCACTTTGGGAGGCTATGCAGTCCTGAAAGGAATGATATTCGTGCTAATGAGAACAGCAGGATGCTCAGTGAACATTCATTTCTGAAGCTATACAAGTGCCCATTCATGGACTACAAGTATTTCACATTCTAAGGATCTCCAGAGGTTAGGAGCCATCCCAGTGTGAATGGCATATTTTTGTCTCTGGCACTGAAATCCTTCTTGCATTTGGAAATGCAAAGAAACTTGAAAATTCAATATTCATTCCTCTCTGGAAAACAAACTATGCAACCTATTCAAAGGAACTTAGAAAGTTACCCTTTGAGCTGGTATTTCAGTCTTATAATTCTAATTGTTTAAATGAAAAGGAACCAGAAAAGCATCTATGGAAGACTATATAATTTCAAGTATAAGCACTACAGATGTCAACCTCAATTTTCTGCAGTTGAATTTTAAAAAGATCTATTCAAGATTAACATTTGTTGTAAAAACAGTGTAACAGAACAACAAAACTCATCAAATCAAAACAAAACCCAATCAACCATAAAAGCCCCTCTCCCATGAAAAAGAACCCACGTACAGAGGAAAGGAAAGTCCCTTTCTTATATGCTCCATCAGCCAGCATGTGAAGTTCCCATTGAGTATATGGTACTGACATTTTAATCAGCCAAGTAGAGAAACACAAACCTAACCCCCACAAGTATCTTTACTATCATGCCTCTGACATGAGCATTCATCTTCCCTCCCTTCTTATTTCTTCCCCCTCCTCCCCAGTTAATCCATTCTGGAGCTGAGAAGGTTTTATTAAAATCAGTGTTTTCCAGGAAGTGAAAACTTGTGAAAAATTTATGATTTTAGATATTATCTTCACCAGCCCTAAATTCCTCATCTGATCTGACCCCGTTTTTTACTGCAATCAAAGAAAGGATTTCCTATTGTTTTTCCCACCCACACAACTACGACGGAAAGCTAGGTAGCAACCATATGGGATTTACTGGTCCCTGAAATACCATGTACTTGTGTTAAGCCTGAAAAGCAAGATGTAATAAACCGAATTTGTACACCAAAAAGTCTCATTTCCCCAGTATCTCTCACTCCTGATCTGGTTTACTTCCATTCTAGCCAATTCTTTTTCACAGTTCTGCATTATGGAAGAGAGTTCCAACAAGATATAAAGCAAATCATTCTAAGGTAGCTGCTGTAAGAACACTATTCAATCAAATGCTGAGATCTCAACACACTACCATTACAAAAAAAAAAAAAAAAAAAGCATTTTGTGAAACATCACTCAGTATTTGGGTAAGACTTCTTAGCAAAGCAGTAGTTTCATTTTTCACCTATTAAAGTCACTATATGAACAATAATTATGTTAAACTAGAATAATTTCTGAAATCCACTAGACAACCCGCCAAGCTCAGCAGCTAAAGACTATTGAACTGTCTGGCAGCATTATTTCTTGGGACTTGTCACGACCCCCCCTTCTGCAAACACACTGGTTCTGTAAGACTGAACATCAGTTACTGATGTAAGAAATAATGAAGCCCTTACCATGCTCCAGCACTTTCAGTGGAAACCAGAAAAGAATGATGGAATGGATAAGGGCATTGATGCAGTGACCCCAGAAAACCTGAGGGAAAACAAACCAAGCCATCAGTAAAGTCCAAAACTCTTGACCTCACTCTAACTCCTAACAAACACTTCATTGTGTAGTTTAGAGCCAAAAAATGTTTGTCCTGAAGTGAAATAGCTAAACTTCTGCAGGATCTATTTTCTCCTACAATTTCTGCTCTGTCACACAGAAACACTGGTCCAGTTCAATCATTTTATTCTACCAATTTGAAGCATAATACGCAAGCATGCTTCAGTTTAAGATCTTTATTGAAATAAGGCAGACAGATTGAGTCAACCTTGTTAAATTACCTCAAAGAATAATTTAAAAAGAGTGATTCAGTATTATGGAATGTTCTATTTTCTTTTAAAGGACAAATACTTTGTGCCCCACAGTTTTCAGCTAGCAGATAATGCAGTTTTACACAAATTAGAGCTTTATGTACGCTACAATTTCCTCTCCAAACAAAGCAATCATACAGCTTCCTTGAGTAAAATGTGTTCTTCAAACTCAGAATAAATCCAAATAAGCCAATTCAAATTCTATTTTTCAAAAGAACTACTATACTAACTATGAAAAGACATCCTAGCAGTGAGCGTTATGACAACACATATGTTAAATAAATCCAGGCAATGTCATCATGACTTATCAGTAGCTGTGAATTGAAAAATCATACTTGGATACAAATCTAACTTCGAATCAAAGTTTATGGATATTTCAGGACCAGTTTCAGCTGAAGTCACAGCAAAAAGTCCTTATTTATAAACAAGGATGTTTTTTATTTAAATAAAAAATAATTCCTTCGAAAGAACTAGAAGGCTGAACAATCACTCAGTGGTTAGCATAAAGCAGAAGTAGCATCAAGAAATAAATTATTTTTCTGACAAAAAAAATCTGGAATATAAGAATGCTTATGTTTTTTCTTAGAGTAACAGGGTTTCCCTTACCCTTGTGTTGAAACCATCGGCATTTTGAGTGATTTTGTATAGCTGTGGAAATCTAAGCATGCTATCTTGAGTACACGATCGTTCGAAAATTCCCAGAGTAAAGGGTGGCAGTGCTGTGAAAATCTGCAAGGAAAGCAAATACTAATTGAAAGCAGCTCTTAGTTTTAAGCGTATTTCATATAATGTTTCCTTATCTAGACAAAAGCAAAATTCCCACAGACTTCAATGAAGACTTACTACTACCTAGCATGTTATTTGACATCATTTTCAATAGTCCAAACAAGTCCAAACATTAATTTCACCAATTTGTAACTCTGAAATATTGACTTATGAACAAAAGAAATGTGAAAGAAAATACACATTATTAACCAATAAGCTTAAAACCAAGAAGTTAAGTATCATTAGTTTCTGATGTACCAGCTAATCCAGCAAGGGTCAGATGCATCAGACTGCAAAGGAAAGACAACATGAATTTTCACAAAATAGCCTTGTGGGAATAGGTTCCAATATAGCTGCAGTTGTAGCCTTAATTAGATATGCAATGCGCTCAACCACTGCTAAGTTTACAGACAGAGTAAATGTGGAAATCACATTAGAAAAGAAAAAAAAAAAATCTACTGAGCAACAAAGGCCATTCTGCATTATGGTACTTTGGGGATTCCCCTGGCAGGCATGAACTGATAGGAACAAATTAACTGCAGCGTGAGTCTGTGCTACGGGCAGACGCTTGGATGACCAAGCCTCGGAAACCTTCCAAGACAGGCAGCGGGACACTCTGCCAGAAGCAGAGTAAATTAGCCTCCGCTGACTTTAACATTGCTGCTCTTAAAGTGTTTCCAGGATCTGAGGCAGCTCATTTAAAGCCAGCTTGGGTATCCGTGTTTCTTGTGGTCCACAGTGCAGGCACAGAGTGAAAGTAACACCAGGGTGCAAGTCTGAACACTAAACTTCATTCACTTCCTTTTACATCAATAGTTTATATCAGAAACATCACTTTTAATCCTATACATACATATATTTTTTAACAGTTTGGGCAGTGTTCTTGAAGTTAAGAGGCAGGATGGAGTTATGAACTGTTTCTAGGGCGTGTGCACTTTTGGAGAAGGCAGGCTGTGATTCCCACCAGCTGCCAGCTGGGGAGCAAAGAACAATGGGGAGGAACAGAGACAAGTGAGACTCAGTAATTACAACCCTCAGTCCAGCGGGAATTGTGCATCTTCACTCATGAAGTGATAAACCAGATGGCTAAAATGGCAGCAGGCTGAGGGTAGAGAACTGAAATTGAGAGCACTGGTCCAATATATTCCAAAAAAGACCATGTTCTCATACAGCTTTAATGTACTTCCCCAGGTTTCTTGTGGTTATCGGGGCATTTACTTGAAGTAAATCTTCTAGTGGTTTTTAACACAAAGGCAAACCTCCAGTGTGAACCAGTGCAAAATCAGGAATTACAACGCCACTGTGATTTCATACACTTCATATTTTAACGAGACTGCTAATGAAAGAAAGGGTTAATCTGCACAGAAGAGAATGACTTAGCTAAAAGCACTTCAAAATTGAAGCCCAACAAACTGTGGAAGTCCCTAATATGTACTAGCACTTGATTCTCCGTGACACCACACAACCAGCTCTAATTTTAGAAAATACTGACCTTGAAAAACAAGGTTTAGTTTCTGATTACAGAAGATGAGTTTTATCCAGAAGCTTTAGGTAGGGTAGATTGATTCATCAAGTGAGGTTTAAAGATAATAGATGCAAATATCTAAACATGAATGACAGAGACTGCATAACAGTTAAGAAATTAGGGTGAAGGGAATCAAGGGAATGATAAATCCTTGAATAAGTATCTTCAACTAAGAGTATGAAATCTTACGGAATATGGGGGCTTGTGCCATCATTTTTAAAATTAATGCGACAGAAGTTAAGTGGTTCCATTAATACTACTCAGTGATAATTTGCTGGCTTTTTCTGTATTAGCATATATTTGGAATGAGTTTTTTTAAAGAAAAAAAATTAAATTCCCTCCCTGCAAAGAGACTCTTCAACACTAACAGTGTCCTAACAGCTTATAAATCCAGGCACTGGGCCACTCGTAACATCACAAAGGTAACACTGTCAAAAACACCAACACAGGTCTATGGTATGCTACAGAACTTGTTTCCAGGATGCTTCAGACTTTATGTGACTGATTAAATAATATTACTGATTAAAGAAATAAAGGCACATGACAAAGTGTGGCACCCTGCAGACCATGTTGAAAATCAGACTGACACATCCTGCTCTTGTTCCAAGTACAAAATGCTGATGACACCGTGATGCAGCTCCTCTTTCTGTACCTAATGGAGCACGAGTCAGCCCAAAGCAACTGCACAACACTACTCTCAGCATCTAACTCTACAGGGTCTGAGAGAAAAAAAATTGTCGAAACTCAGAGATTAGGAGCATTTTGAGCATGAAGTGATACCAAAATATTCAGTACAAAACACAGAAAATGCTTTCAAAGAGGAAATTAAATTCTATTTAAAATCTGCAGAGTTTTACATAGGTTATATTAGGCTAAACATCTGTTTTCAAGGTGTTTTCCTAAATTTTCATTTTGCAATAAAAGTGGAATTTTAATTTTTTTTTCCTACCTCAGACTGGATTCAAAATGACTTTTACAAATGAACTCACCTTTCCTGATATACATCTAGGGCAGTTACCTGTGAAAAATGGGAATAACACAGTAGTCCCAAGCACTATCACATCGAAACATGTAGCACTTACCACATTATACAGACCGATGCACCATCGCTCAAATAAGATCTGCCCAGAAAATCCATTAACGAAAGCAAACCAAAGCTGGAAAAGAGACAAGTTACAAAACGCTTCAGATTACTCCTGCAGTACATGCTTCCATTTACAGTAGAGGAGAAGGATGTGGAATACAGACCACCATCTGGAGACAGATGCTTGTCATGCTCTAAAAATAATTATCAGCAGTGCCAGGCAGTTATTTTCACTACTACAGTATTTTAAATACTGGCAGAATACTCCTTGTTCAAAATAAAATACTCAGGCTATGGAGCAATTCGTTGTATTTACATCATTGGTCTAAAAAAAATAGATGGCATCAAACGATTACAAAATCCTTACTACTGGCAAATTAACATTCTTGCAGCCAGAAGCCAACCTCATTTCCATCATGTTTGGTAAAGACCAGAATTTTCAAGGTAACTATGTTTTGATGGATGTTCTGCTTGTGTTGCATTTTTACAGTCCCAGAATTACAATGATATCTACTTGTCAGTTACATGATCATGATTATAATTTTATTGTCTAAATGATACAAACATTATTATTTATTAACTACCTATTTAATAATTAAAACTATTTAACAATTAAAACAATTAAAACTGTTGCAAAACAGGCTGCAGAGTCTTCATCCTTTAACAAATTTACAAACGTAACTGGGCAAGCCCTGAGCAACCTGGTTTGCATTT
This sequence comes from Prinia subflava, assembly GCF_021018805.1. Taxonomy (NCBI): domain Eukaryota; kingdom Metazoa; phylum Chordata; class Aves; order Passeriformes; family Cisticolidae; genus Prinia; species Prinia subflava. Next base: position 36,977,659 of record NC_086249.1, read on the forward strand.
AATATTCACCCTACTTTAAACAGAACACCGGACTAGATGGACTTTAAGTTGCCTTCCAACTGAGGGGATTCTGTAGTGACACAATCCCAGGAAAGAGCTTTAAGCTTCAGTGCACGGGTAAACTCTTTTCAGCATTTCTGTGGATGCAGCTTCTTTGAGCCTATTAGTCTTGCTTTAGCACCTTTTTTTGAAGCACAAACTGCTGTACTGGGTTGGAACAAAGTTTCTTGGTGGACATTGAAAGAAGCTTAGGAAACAATATAATAAAGAAGGCAAAGAATTATCATTTTCCAAGTAAATTAGAAACTGGAAGAACAATAAGAGTTTAAGGGCATCCTGAAACAGTTTGCATGTGAAATCATTGCACTTATTAGATAACAAAAGATTTTTGAGAATTTCTGGCTACAGTCCTTTTCAAAATCCACAGTACACATGTTACTTTGTTCAAAATTAATTCAATATTGTGTGTGAGAACACTCCCTCTAACCACTCTGCTTCAACATATTTTGTGTTGCCTTTGCTTTACAAGTCCACGTTGCACTGGATGCACCATGTATTGCAGACCAGTCAAGTGATAACCATGCCCATTCCCTGCCCTGAGAGCCCTTGGCACTTAGTGCCAGGTACTTTTCTGACACGATTCTGTCACTCATTGGGCACTCTCCTACCAGCATCATTTATTCTCTGATTCACTTGTGCAGTATTAGTGTTCCCTAGCAGAACACCTCAGATAACAAGCAGTTAGCTGTACATCATCTGATCTCTTCCCTGCTCCCACCCAAAATGAATATAAAATAATCGGAGGGGAAAAAATCTAAGAAGAAAATGAGACTGCACCAAGACCGATTGCTGTTTTCACAGATGTAATATCTAAACAGACCAGGAACCTCACATGGGACAGAGGCAACTTCATGGAATATTGAAGTATTTACAAGATTGGAAAGAATGACAAATAGCTGTTCAAATAGGCACTGCTGCAAGACACGAAATTCACATGCTACACAAAAGGAAAAAGTGAAACCTTTTCACACAGTACACGGCTGACCTATGGAAATGTCTCCCAGATGATGCTGTGGATGCAAAAGGCAATTCAAAAAAAAATCACACAAGGAAAGCTGGAGACCAGATGAGTCTGCCAGAGAACTACCACTGTTCACAAACCAGAGGCCAGGTTAGTTGAACTCTTATTTCTCTACTTCTTACAGCTATTATATCACCATTCTTGTTTGAAATTAATCATCGGTTCTAATGAACTCTCATTGTTCAAGTAAGAAACAGTGACACTGATTCCAACTCATCTGTTATAGCTATGCTTTGCTATAACAGTTGGTCATCTATTTAAAATTACTTCCTGTAATTTTTTAAACCATCAGCTGCTCTTTCGAGAAGCAAGTTTCTATTTATTTATCATTATATTACTCTGAAGTTGGCACTTGTCAATAACTCCTGCTCTTCTTGCAGCTTGTAGTTTACAAGAGCCCTTGTAAGCTTCCTTAAGGGCCAACAGCATCATTCCTTTAACACTTAGCTGAAATGCAACAGCCTAGTATAAACTGCAAAACATTTCTTAGGTTTCCTAAAAAACGTGCCCCTTTCTTTCCCATTGCCAAACATACATTCAATTAAAAGAGCCTTTAAGCATTCACCTCACCAGCTCTGTCCAGAAAAAGGACAGAAGACACACCCTACATCCCAACTTTCTATCATCAGTTCTATTGCATTGACACCTTGAAGAAATACTCTCTAAATCTCACTCTAAGGACCCAATTAATGGCCCAAAGCAGCACACTGGCCACTCACACTCTCACCCTTGCAATGCTCCAGCCAGCTCTACACATCAGCCCTTCAAAAGAAACACATGAAACCTCTTTGGTACAAAGCCTGAGGTCTCAAAAAGAAACCACAATTTATTTGGGGTGTTCAAGTTAGGAACTCGAGGGTTTCTTCTAGAAGAATTCCAGCTTTTAAAAAAGCATGCTCCCAAATATTTAACAATAATGATCTAGGCATTTATCATCTCCAGGCTTGTTGCAATTAATTGCAATGATGAATGATGTCAGCAATTCTAGAAAGAATAAATAGCTCACAAATCAGAAGTCTGTCTGGCTTAGTTGGCAACCTGACTGTGCTCTGCTCAGTTTTCTAGATCCCACTGTGCAAAGCAAACTTCAAAGGTTTGGTGGCAAATGATGAGGCCTTTTATAACACTGGCTCGTGCTGCTTAGGAAACAACTGCTTTCTGAAACCATAGCTTCCCACAGCCAGTCCTCCAGCAACAGACATAGCTGATTATCCATCAAGAGGGTAAACCAAAGCAGCCAGGCTTTCTGTAGCTAGCCCATGGCTAGAAGATGAGCCCTAAACCAGGCAAAACTAACATCTTAGATTCTTAGATTCACATTTCCCAACAGAAACATTAGCAGTAATGATGACAGAATCACATAAGACTTGGGAAGAGCAGGGCCGTTAGGATGCCTTACAGAGCAGCAGACAGACTGTCAAAGTAGGAGTGAAAAACACGCTCCCAACAGACCAACCCTTTCTAGTCAAGATGCACTGCCCTGCCACAACTGCACGGTGCAGAATTCACTGAACACCCTGCTAACACCACGTTGCAATGAATGAATCAATATAGGATACTGAGACGGCTGTGTCTGACTGAGTAAATAGGTATTAGCTGTCACTATCTTGAGTTTTCTACTGCATCTTTCAACACTGAAAGAATTTTCTTCTATAGAAAAGTTTTCTCCCTATTTCAAAGGCTGATATAATTTGGATAGGCAAGAAGTAACATTTAGAAAGTTCAGTGTCCGGCCAATCCAGAAGTCCGATTTGAACTCTTTCTTTCAGCAGCATCCACACAGGTAAAAATTAGAAGTGAGCATTTCCAACACTTACACGAGACTTTGTGCACCACAGGCTCCAAACAGAGTGCAGAAGTTATCACTGGTACAATGCGCTGAGAAGTAACAATTATGCTTGTTTTCTCCACAGATTCATGCTACCAAAGGCCAACTGACAGAAAGACTGTGGGAGACTGTCTCACACTTCCTCAGTATCTTCATGTCAAGAGTAAATCAGATACTCTGCATGAAACACACATTTATTTTGAATTTAACACAAGCCATGAACTGCCACGCATGGTTTAAGGACCAGCTGTTTGCAGACAGAGCATGGGATACCTTAAGGTCAGCAAAGGAAAACAAAAACCAAACCCTCCACCTTAACGTTCATGTTAACAAAATGTACTAAATATATTTGAAGTTGCAACAAGCCATGCTTGACTCAGACTCAGTAAGCTAGTAGGAAAACTTGCCAAGTCTGCCTGGCTTGCCAAGCTCCAGGGGTTTTCAGGGCTCAGCTCCAGTATTGCTACGAACAAATGGACTCACAGTTATTAAACCTCTTTTCTGGCTGGAAAAAAAGAAATCTTTTCACTTTAACTATTACCCAGCTGCCAAAAAACTGGAAAAGCTTATTTGTAACTCAACTACAAAATATATACCTTTTTCCCAAGAAACAAGGGGTCCAATTTAAATGTAAAGAGATTCAAACCTAAGGCTGAAATCTGGGCTGATACATTGCTGTGCTTTATTATAGCAGATATTGCAAAGATGTGAAACCAGTAGGTACAGTGCAAAAAGAAACTGGAACGCTGCAAACTGAAAGCTAGCCCATGTTTCCTGCCCTGAAGACTGGTTGCATTCTTTAAATAAGAAACCCCACTGCTGAAACACTCAATGCCAGCTGTGATGTGGGCACTTTGCCACTAGAGAAAGGGGAGAGGGGAATAAACCAGAGGTCAGCAAAAGCCAACAGATGGTAATACTTGGTTAATATTGACTTCAGCTGCGGGCAAACTGAGGATCTCAAGGTAAAACAGTCCCACACTGCTGTTTTGAGCTCCATAGCACATCCACCTACTCTATAATGTATTTTGAGAAAAGATCAAGTATTATTTTCAAAAAATATTCCCACTCGAGCAAGCTGGAAGGCAATTTTAATTGCATTATTGCTTCATGCATAATTACTGCAAAATTAATGCCTGAAATAGTAGGAACTGATTTATTTAAGCGCTCTAAGGCACTGGGATAGCAAATCATCTCTATTCTAAATGTGTATATTTATGAAGGCTTGATAATAGACAGCTTAACGAGTACTAGAAATGTTTTCCCAATTCTGCTAAAGGGCACAGAAAGCTAATGTAGTCAGGTATCAACAATTGCCACAGGCACCAATTATAGCCAGACTGGATGCCTTTACTATTCAGAAATTAGTTAAATTCTCAAAATACCCTCTCTCAGCACACACATGTTTTGCATGTTCTTACCAAATAGGCTCATTTACAGTTTGCCCAATAAAGCAGGTTTGTGTGTCTCCTGTGTAGTTCATTAATAATGTATCCTGATTTAAGATCTCTCATTACAGATGTCTCTCAACACCAGCCTCTTATTCCTACCCCAATACTCACAGCCTTAAAATATTCCTTTCATTAGAGAATGTACAGCACCAATTTTATAATGTAGGCAAAGTGTGTTAGTAATAACATTTGACAGGATAGGCATGGCTGCCTGAGACTCATTTCATTTGCTGTGGAATATTTCCCTTGCTCCTTTTATTCCCCTCAGTGTTTATTAATTCTTTGCTGAAAACAGATCAATATTTTACAACTGAAAAGCATTTGCTCTAGGTCTGTGCACTCCAAACAAGTGCCTATTCAAGGTTAAAAATCATCTCCAGTCTTCTTTGCCAGTGTTAACAATTATTTTCCAAGTTTCATGCTGCTTTTGTCTCATTAAAAAAACCTATGCATTGACTGCAACGCTTTGTCAGATAGATACTAGAGCAACCACTACAATAGAGATTTCCTGGCTTTAAACACTAATTTATTAAATAAGCCTGAACAGCTGTTATTTCTCCTATTCTGTTTATTTTATTCCTAACTTCATATAGTTTATATTTCAGCATACAAAAGAGCACAGATTTTATCAGCTTCATTTTTCACATTTTTCACTGTGGCATAGGCAGAAAATTTTACTCCTTCCATATAAGAATTGTTTTTGTGCACCTTTTCTCTACTTGATCAGCTGTTAACATCCTTCCCTCCAAAGCACAAGTAATCAACAGGAGAGGCAACCATAGAGCAGGACCATAGAGCAACCATGTGGAAGGGGGAGAGGGCAAAAGGAGCCTCACCCCATACTAGGACTCACAATTATTTCTGTTTCAGTCCTCAGAATAATTCTGAAGACTTGAAAATAAAGTAAGAATTCGCAAAGATCTGGGTTTTTTCCTCAGTGGTTCCTACTAGAGAACAATTATGCTGTTTACCCTAGGAGTTTTGAACATTGTGGAAAGATACCACACCTGCAGATGACAATGCTGCATACATCAAAAGACCTTACCACTAAGACCCAAAAAGATTGCCTCTTCCAGCAGCATTTGGCCCCAAATACACCAATAAATGTATTTAAAACATAGCAGGCCATGCTGACACCTTTTGTTGGGTTTACTGTCTTTCTTTTTGTTCCATGAGTTACATGAACACCTAACGAGTGTGCTAAATTATCCTATTCATGTTTATGTCACTAGTAAAATCAAGACACAGCCCATTAGAACACATTTTACAGAGCTGTAATATAACATTTTTTTAATCTTATGAAATCACATAGAGAAAAGGCAGGCTACTTCTCCATCTCTTTTGGTGTGAGGTGTTCCAGGGACTTAATATTTGTCTATCACACTAACTGCTGCAGAAGCAAGCCTGTAATATGCGATTAGAAATGGCCTGCCCTGCCAAAGGGCAGATGTATTTGTCAAAAGATGTGGTTAAACTTAGCAATTCTTCAGAACATTTCCCTTTTACAAATATATACAGCTCTATTCTGAGTTTATCCCTCATCCTTCCTTAAGTTTTCTGAAAAAGCTGACACTGCTACACTAGGATTTCCGTACTTATATATGGGACACCCTTGAAGTCACAGGACTCACATAGTGACTTGTCAAAAAACAAATTAAAACCCAACATGGTTCAGTCAAACTCTACCACGATGCAGAGTTTGAGCATATCTGCATGGCCAAAGGGGTCTAAACCCATAGCTACAGCAAAGCTACCAGGACTGATGATGCTGGGAACTGCCAACCATTATCCTGCAAAGCAACCAGGGTGTCCTGCTCGGGCTCGGAGTCAGGCTGAGAGGAAACAAGGCAGGAGCTTGTTATCCACAACCTCCTCCCATCCCCAGCTTGGGGAGTGAGGAGGGCTCAGCTGCTTGGTTGGCAAGCTGGGAACATCACACCAGGCCACACTGTCTGCAATGGAAAGAGTCGTGCTACGGACTCGCAGTGCCATCAGGCTTCCTTCACAAAGCAAACAGCTGCAAAGAAAGGTTCCCACTGACATGGACATCATCCTTATGCACACAGCAGCAGTGACTACAGGGTTGGAGTCAATTTAGGCACATTAACATGTCTTTGGGGGGCTTTTTTGGCGGGGTTTTTTTGCCTCTTGGATTTACCTTAACTTTAATTGTCCTTGAGTACTAGCACATCACTGTGGAACTGAGAAGTTCAGTATGACTATTAATAGCTTATGGTATCCTCCTCAGCACATAATCATTACAGACTGGTCTTGATACAAGTTTCACAACTGTGTAATTGACCCATATCACACACACAAGATAAGGGCATGCTACTACACGGTTTTAAATGATCTGCTGGCTTTTCTGAAGTTTTGTGGTACCTTTAACCACCAATAATGTAATTGAAGTGCTTTGGATTTGTTATTCCTAATTTGTTCTCTAATGCTGAAATAAACAAATGAAAGAACAAAGTTTAACTATTTACATTGACAGATGAGAAAATGTCAACAGTTTCAGGTAACTTATCCACCTGAAATTCTGCTAAGCACTAGGAGTCCACTAAGAATATGTATGTCCAATAGCAAGAAAAGTAGTATTTGAAATAGAAGAATAGGGAATTGTGGAAGAGAAGATGTTACGACTATAACCAAAGTAAGTGCAATGGAAAGAAAGCACAGAAGCAGCTATGAAAACCATCAACTTATCTGTTACTGGATGCAGAAGCAGAAGTAAAGCCAACAAAACACACAGCACTCTGTGAGTGAAGTCTGATAATGCCATGAGTCAAAATAGAGGCTAAATACACCAACACTCTTCACATCTGGGATGTGCACTGGGGCTCAGTGCAACCTGAATAAAACATGTCACCACAGAATGTAGCAACAAAATATTTCCACATCTCTCAGACCAAAGCAAGAACAGAAAGAGACCAGGAGCTATAACACAAATTTAGTCCTAGAAATAAGCAACACAGAAAATGCAACACATGCCCCCACTACCATACATTCTGTGTATTTGGTAAGAGGAGAGTGGAAATGTAGTAAAGACTTTTATGAATGTAAAAACATTAACCCTTTAGGAGTAAAGGGTATCAGAAAGGAGCAGGATAGATATTGAATTAGAGAAAGAAATGCATAGAATGGTATAATTCATTCAGAAAATGGTACTACTTTTGTTCCTAGTTTCTTTCATTTCATAGCATTGTGCAACTGTCAGTTTCTGTTTAACCTATATGTAGCTTAATAGAGTTACCAATCCACACTCAAATGCATTCATTTATACCTGCATATGACACAATCAGCAATAGGATAAAAAGCAATAAGGAAATTAATATTCATTTATTGTAGTTAAAATATAGTTGTGCATTCTTATTTCCTGGATATGAACTTATGCAGTGTGTTAGGTAATCAAAATTATTTAAAAATTTCCAAGGATGAGATGCAATCCCAGTACTGACTGAATAAAACAGAGTGACCAAGACCCTGACTGTTACTATTCAGCTCCTATTTTATAGGACATTTCACTTGAATTCTTTCCCTTTTTACTTTTATTTGCAGAAGTCCCTTATGTTACAGTTATAAATGCAGGTTCACAGACTTTGCTTTTCTTGTCACCACATAAAGGAATCCTTCTGCAGAGCTGCTGAATTAAGTGTAATAGGAGCAGTTCTGTAGCAAGGTCATTTCAGGTCTGGAACTGCAGTTCCCCTAGGATTCCCTGTTATGGCTACGTGAAGGGCCAGGTTTCCCTTGCAAGTCTGTTTTTCCCCCCTTCCTCCCTATGAAATAAAATTCAGTCTCTGTAAGACCTTGAATTAAGCTACTTTTATCCAGGAAGTTTATATGAAGTTTCCTGACAGCTTGGAACCCAAGGAAAATAGCAGAATTAGCAACAGAAAAGCCTGACCACTATGGAAACCGTAACTCATCTTCTGTCATACTGACAAGACTAAACCTTTACAGGGGTAATCCCAGGAGCAGCCCATGTTTCTCATTACCCACAACCCTATTAGCATTTCAGCACAGGGACAATACTCTAGCCCAAAACTACCAGGACACACGATGCAATCTGAAAAGCTTCCCAGTACTTTCACTACATTTGTTCCATTTCTATTCTATTAATACATCCATTTTCTTGGTCAATGGGACAATCCAGTAATAGGCAGGACCTAGCATTTTATGTTGTACACAGCTGCTTTTAAACATGCTACCCCTTCCCTTAAGCTTCAAAACTAGTAGAACAAAAAAAAAAAAAAAAATCTGTCCCCTGCTCTCCTTGCCTCTCCTCTCACGCAGAAAATACATATAATATTGGTAACTGAAGTTGACATTTATTGCTTTAGGTGCTGGCAAAAGCTAAAAGAATTGGGTCCTAAACATCTTTTGCCAAAATACACAGCACATTGTAAACATGTGCCATCACTTCACTGGTAAATTACCTATTGATGTACTTCTCACTACAGAAATAATGTTTAAACTTCTTTAGGAAAGCGATTAGCTTGCTTTTCCTGCAGTATGTACAAAGAAATTCTTGGGGTGTCTTTAAAGCATTTGCTGTACCTTCTGATAGAGCTGTGTACAAAGAAAACCAAAGTTTTTCTTTGCTAGCTAGGAAAAATACCTTTAAGAAGTAAAACCTATAAGCTCACACACAGGAGCAAAGCATTCACATGATTCCCAAATTCAGTCTAAGATGTCATTACGTGCCTTTAGGAAGCTATTGCACACTCATGACATCAAGCATGCAGAAAAGACTTCTTTTTATGAACATCTCTCCTACAAAGGCTGGGTAATACAGGAGAGACTATGGCAGACTGATTTTGTTTGCTGCAAACCAGTTCTTAGTTTCATAGAATTTTGCAAACTTTTAACCAGAAAGAATCAATCTGCACCATCACCTTCTTGCTGGGTGAACTCTGAGACAAATGACCACCACATGGTCCCCAAACATGGGCCAGGGATACACCTTTACTTTCTCTTTTTAACAAGTTACTCAAAACCACAGTAAGACTACACACAATGAAAATTGGAGATGACACCCACAGGAATGAAGTCTACAAATGAGGTTTGGACTTTGGCAATGCTCTAAAGAGCAACTCTAGGAATGAAGATGCATTTGCCATCTTTTACACACAAAAACAAACAAACAAACCCCTATGATAAAAGACCAGCTACAAGCTTACTTAAAAATTAGCAAATACGTCTAAACCACAAAACACTATTTGTACAAGACCCCAAAGCTATTTTGAACACCAAATGAATTTATTATCCAAGTAGAATTTCCACAAACTAACTACAGTAAGAAAACAAGTGCTGCTAGCTTCTAATACTGCAGAAAATGGGAGGCAGGCACATGTACAGAAAGCACCCATACCATGATTCCCATGATCTAGCTGCAGTACACATCCCTTCTACTGCTCCAACAGCAGCTGTGCTTCACAACTAGATTCAGGTACATAAAAGCACCTGAAGAGTACAAGAAGGAATAAATAGATGTGTTCAGTTTCCAAGCCAGACAAATTAAATGCAGGGGAAATGTATATTTATATCCCTTAATTATTTCTTGGGACAGTGAACTCTACAGAACACAGCAGAGGCTCCAAAAGACATTCTTCTGCATGGAAACCATGTACTATCCAAAAATTTGGCCAACTAAATCATTGTTATGGTTTCCCCCTTCTTGCCTTCTCCCTTGATTCTAGGTAGGGATAGGGTACATCTTCAGAAAAGTAGCTCTCCCAGGGGTGTGGAATGTAGCCATTCAACAGATGAGCAGAGACACAATCAGATGTTTAAAAAAAACCAAAAGAACCCCAACAACAAAAACACCCTCACAGCACTTTATGTAAATGGAAGGGAACTGGAAAATAGGTGTAATCAGCTGTACGGGGAAACTTCTGTTCATGTCATATGCAATACAGAATCTTTCCTCGGAAGCACGTATCAGTGTTCCTAAAATCTTGGTTACTGGGAAAAGGCTCAGCTCCCTGAAAGAGCATCTCAGTTCCACCAAGAACTGCAAATACTAACTTGGCCTAAGAGCATCAAGACAGTCATACCCATTCAAACAATCCCACACAGGTGCCTATTTTTAAAAGCACACACATGCATTTCAAGCCCTAGGAAAGAGTATGAACCACACAGTCTCCAGGTACTCAGTATCTGCAAATCCACAGCTCTGTGGATTTTCCAAGTCCCCCGTGCCTTGCCTATGCAGCAACCTTAACAGTTCTACTCCTTTGTGACTTTCTTGTTTCCTCTTTAGCCCCTGTAAATGTCCTGCAACACTATCTTGTTTTAAATATGATTTAACCTGCAGGTTTATCCATGAGAATGAATGGAAGTTGATGTGACATGTGCCATACCATGAACCTGCCATATCAAATGAATGATCTTTATTTGCTGTCCAGGTGCTTTGCTCTTCATTTTTACAATCATGTGCTACTCAGAGTTCCTAGTGCTCAAAAGGAGTCATACAAACTGATTTCTTCAGTGAAGCACCCTGTTCTGTGAAAAAATTACCCAAAAGTAGACCTGGCAATTTCTCACTTCTGATTGCACCCTCCCATACATCTCTGGCTGCATCTCTTAACAGAGGACAGAAGGGAAGAGCTTGTATTAGCTTCTATAGAATCTAAGTACATGTTTTCTTGCCTGTGGTCTGCTTCTTGATATCTGAACTTGAAGTGTGGAAACATGTAAAACTATTGCATTGGACTTCTGGGGGCAGGGTGATTATTTCACCTGGAAGTTGAAATAATTTTGCTCTGTTTCAGAAGCACAAAAAATATTTTGACCCTGAAGAGGGCATGTTGATTGTGAGGTAATTCAGATGATTACACTCAAGCTGCTGTAGCCTTTACATTAGGAAGTATTTCCTAACCTGTCAAATCCTCTTTCCCTCAAGAGGAAAACATTCAGTAGTATTAACTTAGGACACTGCAGTATGAAAAAAGAACATGTGCTCATACTAGAACCTGATAATAGTAAGACAAATAAGACAGAGGATAACTCCCCAGGAATGATGGAAGGCACCAAGGACCAAACATTTACATGTCAGCACCTTGCAAAGGTCTTCCAGCCTTGTGCAGCCCAGGAATTTGTGGTGTCACACAGTGGCTCTGAGGTTGGGGCTTTTCCTCAGTGAGTTATTTTCAGGGGAATAAAATCCCAACTTTGAATGGCAGCTTCTGAGTGACAAGATCACTAATGCAAATAACCACTTGCCATCTTAAAATCATCCAAAGAGCTAACATTACAGCAGTGAAAATGGATTGGTTACTATTTCTGGAGATTAAGCAAGATGAAAAGCAAAGTTTTGGGTTAAAAACATTCATTATAATTTACCTGAAAAACATGTAGTTTACTAAGGGTAGAGAGTCTGACATGTAAATTCTGGATGTATTTCTCCACAAGTGGTTGGATGTGGCTGCATGTCGTGGTAATTCTCTATTGTTAAAATTGAGTGACTGAGACAGAACCCATTGTAAAGGGGTTTAAAGTTTCTTTTAATATTTGAGTAGTGCAAGTATAATAACAAGTTTTTCCCCCCACCTTTCAACTTGCAGAGCTAAAATCCCCAAACAGGGAAGTGAGGGCTATTTCTGACATCCTCTTTCCCCTCATATAGTCATCCAAACTATAAACAAATGTTCCCTTGCCTGCCATACGGGCTTGTCCACACAAGGAAGTTACAGTGGTTTAACTGTGATGTGATTGTAAATCCACTTAAATTGGTTCCAAATGTTCTGTGAATGCTCTAAGCCTGATTTAAACTGAAATGATAGCCCAGATAGTTTGTTCCATAGATCTGAAACCTGCATTTAAAAATGAGTTGATTGTTGTGCTGCAGTATGGAAGACAATCTTAAATGAAACATCAAGTCTGTTGTGATACTTTAAATAGAGTTAATATGACTCTTTCTGAGAAAATGCTCCTGAGAGACTGGAGGCTGGCAGAGCCCCATGCAATACAAGACTGGCTTGCTTTGTTCAATTCTAGATGGGTCTCTGGTGTCTTTTGAGGAAGCAATAGCTATGCTGTGTTTTTCAGCTCTTCCAAAGGGCTGACTAGCAGTCTCACAGATAGCGACTGGCTTGTGTCCACGCTGCCCAGTGTCAGCACCTGGAGGAATAGCAGGCTGACTGTCTTGTGGCCCTTTGTGCTTTGTCTGAGTAGGTCAACTGTGTGGAGTTTCTTTACAAAACTTGAAAGGGCTGGAAAGAATGAGGTTTGTGTTTGTAGCATTAGTGAGGTCTCGTGTTGTGGGCATAGTGCAAGGTAAGAGGATATTTGAGGGTACTAAGCCTACTAACATGATTTAAAGGACTACATATGTTGAGGGTGACAGTTCTCAGACTAGTTGTGAGCCATATGTAGTGAAAAGCATTTAATAGCTTAAATGCTTTTGCCACTGGATAATCTTTCTTGTATTTAAATTAAAAGAATACTTCTCTTACCTCTTAACACCATTGTTTAGCAAAAATATTTCCCCCCCATGATCCTGGTCCAAAGAGATCTGGGATACCACTCTGTTTCATATATATTGGTTGCCAGCCCTATTTTCTAGGTAGAGTTGACAAAAATCAGTTGTTACACCAAAGTGTTTGATATTGCCAATTAACCAGCTTTTTGACATGCTGAAATTTGTGGAGAGGCAATCCCTCAACTTTGACTCATTGATGTCCTGTTCACAATGTTCCTTTCCTTTCCCTTCCCAGCCAGGTAGGAATAAACCACTGCACTGTCAACTGCTGCACTATCTTCTGCTTCATGTAAAGGCTTGCACTTGAGCCCAGTGTGTTGAACTCACCTAAAACTCAGTCAAAAGTCCTGGGCTGCCCCCAGAAGTGCAGTGCAATCGTTTTACATGTTTCCAGACTTGGAGTTCAGATCCAAGAAACAGACCACAGGCAAGAAAACATGTACTTAGATTCTATGGAAGCGCATACAAGCTCTTCCCAAGCCAGAGATGGTGCAATCAGAAGTGAGAAATTGCCAAATCTACTTTTGGGTGATTTTTTCATAGAACAGGGTGCTTCTCTGAAGAAATCAGTTTGTATGACTCCTTTTAAACACTGGGAACTCTGAGTAGCCCACAGATATAAAAATGAAGAGCAAAGCACCTGGACAGCAAATAAAGATCATTCATTTGATATGGCAAGTGGACAGTATGGCACATGTCACATCAACTTCCATTCATTCTCATGGATAAACCTGCAGGTTAAATCATAGTTAAAAGAAGACACTGTAATCAAAGCTGCTGTATCAGATTTTCCTCGAAGAACAATAGAAGAGGAAAGAGAGCATTGGTAGTTACAGGTTTTAATTGCACTCATTGTTAAGGTCTCTCACATGAGATGCAACACACAACACACAGAAAAGTTGTTTTTCATTTGTATGGAAATTTTAAAACTTTTCAAGGTTATTTCTAATACAGCACAGTTATTCTTCTCAACATAGTACTAGATTTAGAATTATAAAAAACAATTTCAATGTTTTATAAAGCAGAACCATATACCATGTAATAAATCCATTGCCACAAAGCAATTGATACCTTGGCTAATTAAAAAAAAAAAAACAACGCACAAAAGTACATCACAAAGGCATATTGCAAGCTATTTCTCATGACTGAAAGGTCTCCTACTTGCCATAGTCATTACAGATGTATTTCCCTTAGCCTGCTCTGCATGCTTTACCATCAACATGACAAAGAGATATTACAAGCAAATTACAAAGATTCCAGTGTTCCAAAAGGCCACCAAAGACAGTTGTATCACAGCCAAGTGAGTAACTCACCTTTTCACAATTACATTTTTAGTAATTCCTCCCACACCTTATACCAGGTTAAGGCAAAACAAAACCTTTATCAAACTGGTAACACTTATGAAATGATACAATAGTTGACACTACAATTTAGTAATATGATCAAGTTACTTACATTTATGGAAATCTCAAAATAACCTCTCAGCTACATAGCTTAGTTGTTGGCATTTGAAGGCAAACCCAAATCTTGCTTATGAGGACCTTTATCTGTAGAAGTAGTTAATTAGATCACTTTGCTCACCATTAAGGCTTTTTTTAATATTAAGATTTGAAGGTTCTAAAAAGTGTTACTAAGATCATTACCTTCCTGTCAGCATCAAAATACAAAAGACAGGGAAGCAGCAGGGTTTGCACCTCTGAAAAAGTGTGGGTTTTTCCAATCCTGGCAGCTGGACTGTATAGAAATTCACCTGAGATAAAAGAACCAGCAAAGAGAAAGCACTTCCTCTCTTCTACAAAAATTAGGATCTGAACATTCAGATGGGTACCCTGTGAGAATTCTTGAGAAAAAGTTAAAAAACAAAAAACAAAAACAAACCAAAAAAAAGAAAAAAAAATTGAAAAGCTAAAGGAGAAAAAAATGTTAAAATAGTTAAAAAGGAAAATGGGCCTTGTGCTTAGCAGTAGTTGCTTCTGAGAGTGAAGAGCGAACAGGAGCTTTTGGTGCTTTTTTTCTTTGTTTTTTAAGTAAAGCTGACTTATAAGCCTTCTGCAAAGAGTTCTATAGTTCAATAATTTAGTCCATGGATGATGCTTTATTAATGGCATGCTTCAGACATTATCACCAGAAAACTGGATAGAAGCCCAGATGTCTGGTTTAAGACCGTTTTTATTTCCTACATTTTCAAAACGTTGCATGGGGCTTTAGCTGCACGATTCAGAAGAACTTAATGAGAGTCATGCAGCTATGCCTGCATATGTTGCTTTGAAAATAGAGAAGCACTGATTTGGGTTCTGCTCTCCTGAAGCTCTCCCTGGAGTGATTTAAAGGTGTTTTTTTCTCTCAGTCTTTTCTCTAAAGGTCTTCTACACTTCACCTCACCATGTCTGACAGATAAAGAGCTGAAACTCTGGACACCTCATTTTTTTGAAGACTCCAGTACTCTGGCCTTGTGTGGTACCATGAAACCAAACAGTAACCTGCCAGGCAATTAAATTTAGCCCATTGTGTGTATGTGCTCAATTGAAGTGCAATGGGTTACTTCAAATCAGAACAGTGCTGTGGGCACTGAGCAGAGTTACAACTTGGTATCAACATATGTCATTTATTATGATTGATTACTACTTACTGTAAACCATTTTAATACCCACACATGATCAAACTTAATATAGGTTATTCAGGTTCAAATCAAAACTTCAGTATATATACTGTATTACACACCACACATGTCTATTGGAAAGCCATGCCATAAATCATACATTAAGGAAAAAGAGAACTGTGTACATATATATATAATTTATAAGCTATTTAATAAAACGGTTTTCTGTATGTCTGTTGATAAGCTGTAAGAATAATTTTACTGCATTCTCATCTTTTCAAATAGCTGAAAATACAGATTTTTCTGATTTTCTTTTATTTTCTTTAAACATGAGTGTTAATCTTCCCCTTTCTTAGTTTATGAATTGGCTGCTAAAGCAAGGGCCCACCCCAGTCAGCTGGCAGTTTGCAAATCTGCCTTCAGGTCCAAACAGATTATATCCAAATCCAATAAAGAATCAGGACTTCACTCTAACCTCTCAATTCTGCAATGACATTACAACGGAAGAGTAAAGCAGAATACGAAGACTCACTTTTACATCTTCAATGCTCATATTTTACAGAAAGAAATTATACAAGACACCATGTAAGTACTTATGTTTGTAATAAGTTCTGAGAGAAAGAGCAAGTAACACAAGTAGAATCACTTCAGGGAAGCCTAGATGAGAAAATACATAAATATAGTGAAGAAAAAAGATCATCTGTGGAAGGCCAGCAGGAATAACTTTAGTGGACAAACAACTGCAGCACAAGGCTCCCTTTCCTTCATATAGGAAAGACTGACATGTACACCAACACTAATGATGCACAAGCTACATTTCTGAATTGTATTCATAAGCTATGCGACAATTACAAAAGCCATGACCCCCTAGAAAACACCCTACAGGAGTTTAGAGAGCCTCCTGATCCTGACCAGGGGTCACATGTAGAGACTATCAGAGGTATCACAATGAACCTGTAGGGCTCATTGCCTTCTTGTTGGGTTTAGCTGTAATGGCATCAAGTTTCCTGCATTTGCTAAGACCCCTGCCCTGGGCACTAGAGAGACTCATTCTTACCAAAAATACACACACAGTACATCTTGTGCCACCCTAAGGACAATCTGTCATCCTTCAGCATGTCAGTTTTGGGTATTATTGATTAAATTATTTAGTGCACTGGAACACCATGGAATAAGATCTTTCTATGTTCAGGTGCATTGGGCTTTTGTATTCTTTATGGGTTTAAGCATATGTCCAAAAACAGGTTAGAAAGACAGGCAAATAGCCTTGAGAGATAATGTGTCACCAGTGCACAGAAGAAAGTATGAAACTGCCCCAATTTTTCCCCAAACAATAAGTATGGTATTTCCCTCCTAATTTAAGTGACTACAGGAAACAAATGGTACTGAACAGCAGTTTCCTGGTATCTACCAAGATGGCCTTTTGACAAAACTGTCTTCCACCATTAAATCAGTATCATCTCAAAAACATTCATATTTCCTAGAAAAAACCAAAATGCAATATCTTCAAGCGCTTCTTGACCTTTATGTCAGTAGTTTACCTTAAACTTTATGTTACTATTTAAAGCAGGTGTCAGTACAACAGAGAAGTGACCACAAATGAGTTGTTCCTGCAAAAAGTTGTCATTCCAGGAAAAAAGTGAACAGTGACATGGCTGAATTTTTTAACCTTCTTTTCAGCAACTCCAAGTAGGAACACTTTATACTCATACTACAGAGGCAATTAATTTAGCTGTATCAGGTTAACTTTCCTAAGCCTACAGATATGATTTAGAAGATCTTATTCATATAATAAAATTCAGTAAATAATTCTTTATTCAGATTTTGGGAAATAAACACCACAAATTGAAATACTGAAAATATTAATTGCAATGCGCTTGTTCTACTCTACTCCTTTTAAATTTTCATTAGCAACCGATTTCTTTTAAAGATGAGGAATACTGGGAATTACCAAGTCGGACACACTGCAGCTATAGTCTCCTGTTGTACATACAGTGGGGATTTCAAAATTGTTTGGGAGCAGATTTAAGCAAGAGTAATGCAAACATAGAAATAGCTCCTCTTTGAGAAATACATCAAGGATACAAAGAGACATGTGCATCCAAGGGATTCAATTCAAAATGCTTTTCAGGAAACAGATGAAATTCACTAATCGCTGATAGAATATGCTAAGCTATTAATTCTCAGATGGAACTGTGCTGGACTTCCAGCTGTTTGAAGCACTAAAGAGAGACCTGTAAGGTTTTTTAAATTTTGGTACTATTACTACTACAATTTGTTTGGGTTTTTTTTTTTGCCTGCTCCGCATCCCCAACATGGTGAAACAGCTATGACTGACAACTTTTATAAAGGTACCTTCCTGCTTTAAAGCAGACAGTAAACATTTTTATAGATGGTAAAGCAAGACACCTTCAGGTGGTACACACACAAACATGCACATTCAAATTCAGACAGAAGCCTTTTATGGTTTGGAAGGAAAAAACCTATGAGTGTGACAGAACAACACATACATTTCTAAGACAATGCCTTAAACCTCTAATTCTCTGATGTAGCTGCAATCAGTCTCAGAGAATACAGCAGTGAGCACCTCAACAATGCTGGTATTGCCCCAATTATTTTTCAGGACTTCCTAGAACAGTCTGGCAAAACGAGGTACTTCATGATTTTGGGGACACTGCTGCATGAGCCAGGCACTCAGTGGGAAAAGTGTAAAACATGCAAAATTTACACCAGCTCTGCGAGTGTTGACAGGAGATAAGACTTTTTCAATTTCATTTTTACAGTGTTATCTCACAAGATTGCTCTCAGTACCAAACTCCATAAGACAAGGCCAGGACAACTTCATATTTGCAATCGAAGCAGGAACTATTTAAATGCAATACAATAGCCATTTTTAAGATATCGTACATTCTTCATATACTGTTAAGCAGGCAGCCATCTGTCAAAACTGCTTTTTGAAATGAGATACATACTCGCTACAGGAGTTTATGTGACTGATGCCAGTGGGGGAGGGGGAAATAAGTGAAGCCTGGCAGGTGAAGATCTGTTTGTGCCCATTATTAGAATTAAATAGTAAGTGCCTCTGTTCAAACAGAAGAGAGCAGACATTTGCTGTCCACCAGAGTGGCTTCCAGCTATACCTCCAAATGGAGAAATATGATAATTAAAGTCTTATCTATCTTCATTATTTTTAAGGTGACAGCAGATGTAGGAGTACTGCTAGACTTTATATTTTAGAAATGTACCCAGCAGCAACTTTCCTCACAAATGAGAAACTTAACCATGGGCTCATAACCCCAAGTGGAGTTTATTGTACCCAGCACTTGTATAATTTATTGCTGCTTTGGAGCTGCAATAACAAAGTGCAGATTTGCATTTTCATAAGAAAGCAATAATAAATTTAGTAATGAATCTCAAGTGGATACCAATGTGGGCAAAGGGAGTACCTGAAACTTCTCATTACATGATTCCTCACTGACACACCAGTAAAACAAGTAGGAAGACAGAATCAGTCAACACAACCAAAACATCCACCCAAGAAACCAGTCAGTCACCAACACTCACATTATGATGCAGTCAGCAACATGAAGAGTGACAGGCAATGACCAGCAGAACTGTGCTGAGTTTCTCAAGAAGAGAGCTCTCGGGATATCATATAATTTACTGATCTGGCAACCTGCTCTACAGGGAACAAAGTCATACTAAAAAATAAAAAAATTAAAATCAAGCTTTTGGGCAGACAGACTTTCATGCTCACAAGTAGTTCTCAGTGAGCATGGTTATCCTAACAGTGAGCAGGAATAAGCTTCAGTCATTAAAAACAATGTAGGTACCAGCAGTGTATTTGGGTGCCAAAATCAGCATGCTGAAAGTTGCTTTATTCTGTGTGTTATCCTTTCTAAAATGCAAACAAGGTTAAGACTTCATTGCTGAAGAGACAGCAGGCATTCTCCTCAGGAAGGGAGGTAAGTTAAAAGGGAGAGCTTTGGGCCTGTTCAAATGCCACCTCCCCTCCCCCCAACCAAAGTGCTCTTTACAAACCCCACAGAGACCCTTCACAGACCACCAACACACATTCCCCTTCCTTCACCAAGTCCAAGAAAGGAAGGTTTGCCAGGCTTACGTGTAACTTTTTACATTCCCAAAAGCCAAATACATAAGGATTTCCAATTTTAATCCATATTTTAAAATGTTCCACTTTCATTCTTGTGCCTTTCCTACAACGCTTTCTCAGCAGTACCAGACTGTTTGAAGATAATGGCAACTCTCATGTCTGGCATCCCTTGAAGCACTATCCTGGTTTTAGGTAACATTCCTGCTTCTTCCCCTAGATTTACTGCTCCTACCTTCTTATTTCAACTCAGCATAAATCAGGGGCTGCTTAAAAAGTAGTAGTAACTGCTTCCAGAGAAATGAAGTCTGCCAGAACTTTCTCTGCTATCATTTTATCACTCCTACATTGCAGAAATAGCTTGTATTTTAGCACAAACCAGCTCCTCCTTGTTGCCCAGATGGCCTAACACACATTCTTAAAGATTTCCACATACATACACCCCACAAATCACACACCACAAAACCCAGTAATCGTGCATGCATTTTGCTAAAATGACAGTCTCTGACACATTCTCAGTTTTTGAGAGATCACAGCTTCTTTATGCACATCAATAACATGTGACTGACATAGGGAAATGGTTTTTTGTTCAGATATGTCTTTGGCATCAAGTGCCACTTTTCAACTTCCTTCCCTCCTCTTCCCTAGATCTGTGTTTGGAATGTCTTTGAGTAAAAGATACCCTGACAGCCCAAAAGGGAAAAATTGGTTCGTTTTAAGTTCCCAAGCAGTTATGCTATGGAGATTACTGGGGATATCATGAAAACAAATTCATCCCCTTCATTTGCTCCACCTCTCCAAATTTTTTGTCTTTTCTGCATATATACATAAGCAAAGGCTCCCATCTTAGCTTACTAAAATAACATGTAAAGTCTGACAAAAGTCTATACCTCTGTCAGAAGAGCTGGTCCTTTCTCTTGTCCAAGGTCTCCTGTGTACACCAGGAAGGTCATCTGGCTGAATTCTAAGCTTAAAGAGCCCATCCTGCAGCTGTGCAAACACTAATGCCTTGGCAAGGAAGAGAGGAAAGAACACACCCCTGGGGACACATGAAGACCAGACTGCCCTTTTTAATGGCAGTGCATGTTCAGGTTGGATTAAAGCACAGCCCCATTGTGGATTCAAGTGATGGTGAAAGCACAGCCCAGTGACAGATACAGCAACATCCATGAAACAGCAGGAGAGACTGGGACTTCCTGAGGGATGTGGCACCTTGGAGATGAGCACTGCACAAAGTGGAGAAAGCTGCTGCAGCTCTTACTGCACAACTGGCGTGGGTCCACCAACACAGACTGCAGCAGACAAACAAGGACTAATAACACCACTATAAAAGCCACAACTTTACATTTCCTAGATTTTCCTCCGTATTCAACAACAGCAAACAAAACAAAAAAAAAAAAAACACAAAACAAAACAAAACAAAAAAAAACAAACCAGGAGAAAGCAGAGCAACTCAACAGCCAATCCCTATACTGTCCATCAATCAGGACACGTTAATGGGCATAAACACATTTCTGAGTACTACAAACCCACACGTCACTTTTAAGGCTAATGAATATGAGCTGACACCAAGCACAGGCTGAGTGTCACATTGCTTTGCTGTTCCAGACACCTGTCACTCCTGGGTAACAAAAGGGAGAAAGGTTAAGACACTGCTAGCAAAACGAAAAGGGAGACTCACTTTTCTCCCCAAATTGAACTTGACAGGAACCATCATGACAAATAATGCTGAGAGGTTCAGGTGTTACTGACTACTGTGGGTTTAAGCTTATGTTGCTACTAAGTTGTCTATATATTTTAGTCAGTTACCATTAATAAAATCAATCTGCATTGTCATTTACTAACAAAGATAGCATTATTTGGGGTTGGATGAAAACCACAGTATTGGATGTCTTATCTAACATATATAGCATTTATGCAGTTCATAATACTTTTATCCTGAATCCCTGCAGAAGCTAGATACAGCTAAGGCTAACATATTCCATCTCCTCCCTTTCCAAATGCATTCATGCAAAAGCAATTAAGGAAAGAAATCCAGCAAGAAGACAGAAAGCAAAATAATTTCGTCACATTTAAAAGCTGGCAGACCAAGTTTTGACCTTCTTCACTCTTCTGAAAGCAGGAAGCCACCAGTGGTTCCTTGTGTCTGTCTTGATGGAACAGAAACAGATTGTAACATACACCCAAACACACATCAAGAACACTAAGCTCTTGTTTTGCCACAGAATGGGCCCCTCTGCCTTTTGGGGTATAGTTTTGGGATTTTAGCTTAAGCCCATGATTACTAACATTTATATTCCACATTTAGGTATACCCACAAATGTGTTAAGAAGATGGTTGTTTCAGTTTTTAAGTATTAGTCCTGAATCTCCTCTCCCTTTTCTGCCACAGACCTCATTACACTGGGCTCTGAATCCTGGCTGAGAAAAACCGAAAAACGCCATGGACCAGGATGCCTTTATTTCACAGCAGTTAGACTCAAATTGCAATGGCCCATGTAAGGAATCAGGTTCAAAATAATGAGAAAGACAAGAAGTAACAACACAACATTATGAATTGTCAATGGAATATCAGGGGCAGGAGCTACAACAGACTAAATTTTGACATCTCGGTAAAGAAAAATGGATAACTCAAAAGTAATGCTATCAGTAAATAGTGTAATTTGCTATTTCTAGTGCATTTTAACATGCTCTAAATGATTTTGTTGAAAAGAGATAGAGGAGATGCAAGGAGTTACAAAAAGCTATTGCATACTCTCTAGAGCACAGAAATAACCAGAAGCATATCAACAGTCGTAGTTGTCTGCAAGGACTCAACATCTCAGTACAGAGGGAAAAGATAACCTGTTTTGGGCAGGGTACTCGAAGCTTTCACACTGCTGTGGGCTGTCACACAGGCCGATGCCTCCTAATGCCGATCAGTTAGGTGCACAGGATTCCCACATTGGAAGGGAGACTCCCAAGGATGCTGAGTGACAACACCTTTTTTTAATGTCCCTAGCCACAGAGCTCCATCTCCTGACAGGGCAGATACCCCCTTGGGTCAAATACATTCAAAACACTGAATTGGTTTCACAGTAGAAGAGGCTGTAAAAGCACATTTGAAAGCATCACCTGTGCTGCTCCAGATTTACTCTGCATACTAATCATGGAAGACATAGTATAGTTGTCACCTCTGACCCTGCTAGAGTAAAAAAATTTGATTCTAGACTGTGAACTTGGGCAAACAAACACTCCAAAGCTATACTCTGGATTTTTTCTTTACCAAATTAAGATACAATTTATTTTAAATCCTTCACAAGCATTTAAACTAGGTTACAGATGCCTTTATGCATCCCAAGATAAAACAGTCTCTAGTGGTTAATTAGTGAAACTGGATAGAGGTATTTTTATCATTAGTGCTCATTGAAGTAAAATGGCAAAATTATTTTCTAGAAGCATTTAAAAATGTAAGCTGTATTCAGTTAAATTTATTCTCTGCCCTAGCTTCTTTGGGTCATGAGCATATAAACCCAAGAAACCTCAGAATAATCAGGAGCAGCTCAGTTCATGATACATACACTGGAAAGAAATTCTATATTCCAAAGATTTGGTGACCCTACATTCCTGAGCTAGCATTCAGAAGGATTTTGGAGTTGTCTATGAAGTGGTATTAAGACACCAGGAGTTATTAATTCATTGATTGCATGCATCTGTACTAAATGGACCCCCCTAGAAAATCTGATCTTTAGAAACATACTCCAGCAGAGCCTCCAAAGATGCCAGAAAAATGCCTTATTAACAATTAGAAAGGAAAAGTTGCAAATGAGACTCTTGTTAGAGCTCAGGTAAAATTAGCTTTTTTGCTTATCTTGCCAAGAATGAAGAGGCAAAGTATGAGTAAAATGCTCCAAGACGATAAAACTGAACACCAAACAGAATGTTTCAGTGTTATGATCAAGTCTCTTACACTCAAAAAATACCAAGCTGTAGTCTGACCTTACTGCTGGCAAGCAGCTGGCAGCCAGGCAGACTTCAGTTCAGGCAAGGGAAATGCAGCCCACACAGACCAGCGCTTCTTGTGCTCTCACAACATCATCCTAGGACATGTCTTGGAACAAATAAACTCATTTTATTTCCAAACAACCACCCAGGAAGTAGAGAATGCAATTATTATTCAGTCACTTCAGTGAGACTGCTCACGGGCAAGCCACCACACATTTCCAAAAGTGGGCTCCAAGCTGAATTCCACATTATGAAATTGCACAAAAGCATGACTTGTGGATCAGTATTATACCTTGTTTGCAGCATTTCCAAGCCCTCTGTCACTCTGAAATTGTTTTACAAAGAGCTGTGCAGAAAGAATTGCAGCAACCTCCTTTTCACACCTGGGCTGAGCAGTGTTTTTAAACATGAGGATAGCATCTGAGTTTAACTGCAACAGATACAGCTAATTGGGTACAAGTAATTCTGCTTTTCTCTCCCCTGGACGACTGAAGTCTCCCAAGCTGCATTTAAGTAACAGAACACACACACTTACATGGACATTTTAATGCCAGTGCCTCAAAGCTGAACAGGAGAATTAGACTTGCTGTTCCAAACTGTCAGGAGTCACTGGCACAAGGGCAAGTCCTCCTCAGCCTCCTTTCTAGGCATGGTGTACTACCATTCTCAAAAACACTGATCTCTCTGGTGACCAGCAACAGGACCCAAGGAAATGACACGAAGCTGTGTCAGGTGATGTGTAGGTTGGGTATCAAGAAAAGGTTCTTCACCCAGAGGGTGTTTGGGCACTGGAACAGACTCCCCAGGTAAGCTGCCACAGCACCAAGCCTGACAGAGCTCAAGAAATGTTTGGACAATGCTCCCAGATACATGGTGTGACTCTCCTGGGGATATCCTGTGCAGGGCCAGGAGTTGGACTTTGATGGTCCTTGTGGATTACTCCCAACTCAGCTTATTCTATGATTCTATGAAAGGCAAGTAAATTTCTGTAGAAATACATTTTGAAGATTGCTATTTAGAGCAGTGAGGTACAGGTAGAAATGGAAAAACCACACATCCTCAGCATGACAGCCCCATGGCTTACCTAGCAAAAAGCAAAACAGAAAAAAACCTCAGCTCCACATACACAATATGCATAGGACCTTACTTTGCTCTCAGTTATTTCCATGCAGATGAGGAACGTCTCTACTAAAGGAAGTCCATTTATAGGGGTATAGGCCAGAAAGAAAATGAGCACAGGCCCAAAGGATGTAATTGTGAATAGATGTATTACCATATATGCATTGATATATCTGTAGCGCTGGATTTTAAAAAAATTCTCTCAAGATCACCCCTTCAGTGGAGAACAGCATTAGTAAACTCAGCATTCAAGTGCTAAGCAAGTAATTCCATTATAAGGTCTATTTACACTTTCAACACCAACACAAATTTGAAATTTAGCCTTCTCTGTACCAACAAGTAATGTCACATGCACTGAATTAGCCTAGATGAAAGTATTTTTTATTAAAAAAATATTTTTTATACAGTGGTCTATCCAATACTGAGCCAGAGCAGTCAACGCTTTCCAAGTCGATGCTGAAGGCCGTCAGAGGAGTTATATTTTATGTGAAAACTTTTAGCTTTTGGAAAGAAAGCTGGGCTGAAATTATCAACAATAAACTCTTGAATTTTAAAGCTGGTTTTGTGATGAAAAAACCCTAGGCTTAGATTTTCCAACATTTCATAATACAGGTTTATCTTCCCTAGTAAAAGCTTCTTCACACTAGGCTCTCTCTCTTCTAAACATGAATTTGTATTTTTATTGGTGACATAGTTGAAGTGAAAAAACACTTACTGATGAGAGGATTCCGGCTTTGAAGAACATATAGTTCTGGAGGTGACTAAATGTTTCACACTGAATGTCCTCAAGTTTAGAGAATAACATTATCATTGCTTTGATATAAGCCCACCAAATTATGACTTTCATATTTTTCACACCAAATTAAGCATACATTTTACCAAGGGGAAAAAAACCAATCCCTGTACTGTTCATATTCCTCTCATGTAAGTGTACACAACAAATTGATCCAGGCACTCAACATACTCTGTGTCCAATAAAATATCAGAGCAGATCTCTTCTTGATCTACTGCAGTGGTACTGAACCTGCTGGGCGTTTCATCTAGAGATTTTGAGACCACGCAAAGGAACCTGATTTATCATTTATAATAGCTGTAATGTTAAAAAATTACAGGTTGTGTTGGTTGCAGGGTGTAATCAAGGCAGTGCTCATAAATTCAGAGCAATGTTGATAGTTTCCATCATGCTTGGAAAAAAATCAAACCCAGCTGTTATGTAGCTGGGCCAATTTGGTTTTCTGGGAAGATGGACTGCTCTCTCATGATTCACTGTCCAGTGCATAGTGCATACAAAAAGAAAGGAAAATTAGCACGGATTTATCTTCATGACTGATTCCTTGAAAACTCTTGGGATTAACATCAATAAGGAAGCTAAAAAACAAGAAGTCAATCATGGATTAAAGTTGATGAGATCAGCCTATACACAAGGCTGAATTTCTTCAGACAAGAGGGGGGTTGAAATAGAGCATAAATTGTCCGTAGCAGCACCTAAACCAGGTACTGTAAAGAATTCAGATATATTTTTAGGAACAAAAAGCAAAGCACTATCTGGACAATTTTGGATTAGGTTGCAAAATTGTATTTTATAATACTCCAAGAACTTTGGCAGGCTCTTTGTAGAATCTGTTTCCTGTAACTATTGCTACTAAAGAATGTTTCCTTGAATTGGAGCCTGCAATCAGCTTTTTTGGTGGGCAGGAAGGGGATAGAGTTCTGTGTTGCCCTAGGTCTTCTCCACATTAAGCCTGTGTACAAGGCTGATGAACAGTGCAAGGGAAAAATAATTGCATATGCAAGACCTATTTTTCCACAAATTATCGAAATACAATGCTGAATTTCACAAGCTTTGTTCCTCACACGGTGTTCATTCCTTCCATGTCTTCCATGTCTTCCAAGTTCTGTGCTACAGCTTCCATAAATATTCTGCACTTTTTGAACAGATTAACATTACTGGAGCTGAGAGGTTTGGAATTCTTTTCTTTTACATGTTTCAAAACCAAGTAAGAACAGAACAAAAAAGATTCTATTTCTGGGTAGGATTCAGTTACCTTAAGACAGAGGTCCCAGTACTGTTGCTTTGGACAGGGGATGTCACAGGTCCTGTGACACACCTGCCAGTCCCATACTGGGCTCATGAGCTGAAAGCCTCCACAAAGGTTATCTACACGGACACTACATACATCTCTCTCAGGCCCCTAATTTAAACCTGATACCAATCTCAAGGACACTGAATTCCACCTTTCATCTACCTGAAAGCACCTGTCTACAGAGAGGAAGTTACTCATTCAGGACGTGTATGCGTTTGTGGGAATCCAAATCTAGATTCCCAAATGATATAAAATGGAAGTCACATGCACATTCCTCCTTTACATCACCATGATAAGAGCATCGTGCTAAGCTTACCACACCGAATACATGCACAGAAGTAACGATTATTAAATGCCTACTGGCATTTGAAGTATTTGAACAGGCAACTGAATAATTTGAATAAGAAGACAAGACAGCTAGCTGCCTTTATTCTTGTTATCCTTGTTAGAAAAGTTTTGCAACCAGATGTTCTTATCCTTAATTTAACACTGGGGGAAAAGATTGCTCTTATTTTTTAAAAAAGTTGCTTTATATGACAGCAGTAATAGTACTTCAGTCCTCAACTTAATGCAAAAATCCCCATGCTTAAGGTTTTCTATTGCCTGGCTGTAACCTAAGAGTGGCAAAGTCAATTGGAAACAGAAAGCACAGAGATGTAGGTAAAAGTCAGATCATATAAATCAGGGATAAGCACACAGAAGCATTACAGCTGTATATTTTTTTGTACCATAAGAGATACACTCATTTTTGCCTAGCATTTGGAGAAGAGAGTTGAAATTGCCATGCCTGCTTTCCATATTTTTTAAAATACCTGCTTTGTTTGACGGGAAAGCAAGAAAACAGGAAAAACAAATGCAAGGTCTCATGCAGCAACATTTCATGTGTGCTTTTGCAGCCTGTGCTATCAGCTCATCTGAAGTGGTAACCACTAAGAGTGTGTGGAGCACTTAACAGCTCTCATTGCCAGACCTTGTTGACTCACAAAATCACCTCTTATTTAAAAGCAAGTTTATCTAGGTATTGTGTTTACTCAGAGCCTTTGAAACTTGGAAATTCAGCTCTAGAAGAAAAATTAGGATCTTAGTGTTTCGTTATTTAGTATGTTTATCTTGTTTATTTAACACTGATCATCTATTCAGACTTCCATTTCAGCATCTACAAAGAAACAGCTTTCTAATCTAGGCTTACAATTTATCTCTGGATTTTTAAAGCAGAAATTAAAACTATGCAGCAACCAAGGTATGTACATTATACTCTCCCCTTCCCGCTTGCCATTCATTTCTCTGTCACGGCCCTACACTGCCAGACCTTGACAAGGGGCCATCTATTCCCACTCCTGACTCATTCAGCAATATATAATACAGAACTGCTTCATATTAAGTATGTTTCAGAAAATAAACATGCTCCAGTGAATTATTGAGCATATTTTTCCTGCACACTGAGTTGGCCTGAAAGCTATCTTCCGTGCTACCGTTTCCACAGAACCATTCCCAAAGGTCTTTAACTCCTACCTGATATTTCTGATACCACCTTTGATCTTGCTGTGTTTCTACTTCTCCGAGCATGACTTGAAAGCAACATTCCTGTATTCTACATTTGAAATCAGCTATATTTCAAAGCTCTGATGTCAACAGGACAACTTTGTATCATCTCCAGTTAAACATATCTGCTCAACAGATGGGAAACAGATCTTTTGTTTCACTACTCAGTTTGAAGCCAGCTACATAAGGAGTTGAACAAAATGGTATTTTGTGAGTATGTCCAGGTACTTGTCTGTCAAATCTTTAAAAGGTGAAACCCTGTCACTGATCATCTGCCTCAGGACGATGCTGAAAGGTTTGCTTTCCTTAGAAATGGATTTAGTGCACACTGCTAGTGCATGCAGACATGGGAAATACAGGAATGAACACCAAAGAGAGGGCTTTATCTTTGTATTTCATCCCTGCAGCCATCTTGGTAGCTTTCCATGTAGATTCCCCTGCCACTCTTAGGACAGACTCAGCATGGATAGTCAAGAGTGGGGAAGAAGCAGCAATTAATCTATCACACAGCTCTGTGGACAGAAAGGCTAGATTCTGCACCCCTTTTGACAGGTGAGTCCATAAGGAAGGGAACCTCAACTTTATACCCTGACACACCTTGGAAATATTGATATACAAGGGTTCAGGAATCGGGCTAAGAATCACACCAAAAGGACTTGAATTTCTACGATCTGCTTTGCGTTGTGCTTTTTATCTATACTTCACTTAGCTTCGTACTTTCAAAAATCAAGCAGAGAAATCAAGAGAATGTCAGGAGAACAGTGATGAAGAAACGGTAAAGGAGAGACCAGGCTAGAGAAAGGAGAAGATCATAGAGTTTCCAGCTATTAAGCCAAGACAAAATCTTCTCAGATTTCACTAAAATTTATTACTCTGATGACTTAAAATTCATCTCTTGAAAAATACAAGGAGGGCCTTTTCAAGAGAGAGGGGAAACACACTCGTATCTCTATTGCCCCTGCCATCACTAAACCACAAGACCTGCTGTCTGCTATACCACCTCTCCAGCTGCATGGAACTATCCCAATATGGGCACACATTTTAGTCATCAAAGCTGAAAACAGTTCCTGGGTCCTCGTCTCTCCACAAAGAATCAGCCATTGCAGAAAGGTAAGCACCAGCCTTAACCCCACAGCATCTCCTAGGAGTAAAGCCCATGATGACAACTGAGTATACTTTTCAGAAACCCCCAAATTCTGTATTTTAACCCAGAACTCGAAAAAAAAAGCTGGTAAATTTATTGTTTCAGAGATACAACCCTTTGGATCCTCCAGGTATAAGTGTACATAAATGGTATCAAGATAAACTTCTAATGTATGAGGGGTTTTAGAATACCAACACTGGGATGGCTGGAAAAGAGATGGCAATATGCTCTTCTCAAGCATTTACCACTGTTTAACTAAGTTAAATCCTAATGCCTTAAACTTGCACACCTCTGCAAGTTCTGTCCAGATGTGCTGCTGCCAAGCCAGACCATCACTTCTTCCTTTTCTCTGGTATTTGCCAAGTATCAGGGAATAAAAGTTATGATAGCCTCAGTGCCTCTCTGCTGCAAAAGCCATTTACATAAGGCTCAGTAAGCCTTCTATCTATTCCTCAGGTGTTAAAACTCCAGTGCAATAAAACAGATACAGTAACAAAGGTATAACTGGCAGTCATATTCAGGATGTACTTTTTCATTCAACTGTATAAATATTTACTTAGTACAATCCTTCCGAAGATACTTAGAAAGTAGCTCAAGTTCAAATCCCTGTTTCATTACAATGCTAAAAGGATATTCCCCATTCACCACATATCCAAGCAGAAAGTATGGGTAAATATTAAACTTGTCCAGAGCACTGGGAAACAATCAAGAACACATCATATACACAAGTAACAGTGTAGAAGTGCCAGGCATTTAACTACCTTCTCTCAAGTTGGAGGATTTATTCCCTTGTGGAGCATCTCTTTCACGAGCATCATTCCATATCACAAAGTTATCAGCACTGCCAAGCCTCACAGCACATACACAAAACAACCTCTCTTTCTTTGTGTAAAGCTAAGGAGGGAATTAAAGATCTCCTCTCTCTACCCTGTATCCCTAGGATACCAAAACTGGCGTCTCTTGGGTTTCCAGGAAATTTGGTCAGTTTTACACAGTTTTGGAGGGTAAGTTCCTTAAGGCTGCTAGTAAAGGAAACTCACCAGGGAAAACCAAATTGAGCTCTTCCCATTGCTGCAGGACAACAAAATTATTTCTGTCACATCACCTGCCTTAAAGCCTTAAACTTGCTCCCAACTTCTGTGTAGCACAAGCAGAGAGAGGTAACTGAGGTGCAGGACTGCATCTTGTGAGACATATTTCAATGCTCAGGTGTTGGATGGAACTGACTCATCCTCAGTCATGGACATCAGGAGGCACAACAGCTCATTTGGCTCAGGACAGTTTTCAGAAAGAAGTGAACACAGTCTAAGACAATGGAGAGAACCTCTGACCTCATATTCTCAAAGCAGACTTGGATTTTATGTATCATATAGAGATATCTGGCTAATAAAATTCCACCCTGGGTAAAGTAATTGAGCTACGTCAGGATGGAGGTCCCAGAGAACTCCACTTGTATTCAACCCCTTGCACAGCTGCTTATATGGGAAGGCATAGTTTTGCCATACACCATTTGATGCCGAACTCAATTGACTTGTCAGACTATGGTAAAAGAAACAAAGACACATTGTACTATAACAAGCTAGAAGCAGGAATCCCAAAACTAATTTTCAAATTGAGAAAAGAATCCTAGCAGGAAATCATGAAGCTATTCTCTGAAAAGTTCAGGCAAAACCCCAGCAATAACCAGCCATGCTCAGTAAGAAACACACTAGAAGAGCTCTTTTTAAAGCTATTTATATTTTCTCTGCACAATAACAAATATTGTTATCATCTCCAATAGCATGTAAAAACCATTACTAAAAACAGGATGTACAGGATAACTCTCTTGCAAGCAGACTAATGAGTGTTGAAATTTTAACAGATAATTCAGAAATAGCACAGGAAAAGTGGAACAAGTTAATGGACAATATTTGTTCCCTAATGTCATACACAGAAGATGATCAAACCCTGATGGAGTCAGGAATATTGACCATTATATGACTTACTGAATAGCAAAATATTACTCACCCACTATCTCCTCGAATTGATATAGCTACCTGCCTAATTATAAATGTTGCAATTTTCTATTACCCTCATTCCTAGCTGCTCAACTGTACAAAGAATTAGAAAATCTAATATATATGCACATATATTAGTAAAAGTGATCAACATTGTGGAAATTGCTGGACCAAGTGATCACTTAATACCCAACTGATCCAACCACTGACTTCAAGTTCCTTGAGTATTTCTAACTAGACAACAGCACATTACAAAAATCCCTTCCTGATACATCCTCCCTCCTAAATTCAACATTATATTCTGCAGCACGAGAACTACACTCCTATCTTAAGCACACCCAAATGGAATGGTAGTAACAGTATTCATCCCTCTTTAAAAAACAGTTTCAGTACTTGACATCTTCCACCCAATTATTTTCAAAATGCAGTTATTTTAAATTAGGTTATTTATTAATTTAATTATTAAATCAGATAACCTGATTCATTTTGTAAAAGAATGTCATTCACAAATTTATGTTCTCTCTTTCCAAAAAACAAAGCAAACTAATTTCAGTTCCAGATAGCCTATGATTTCTGTAACCTGGAAGGAACAGCTACAGTTTTTCATAGTTTATAATTTGCCTATTAAACGCTATTAAATGAACTTTTCATTTAAATTTACCCCCAAATTCAAGATTTTACAAATATAAGTACTAAGTGAAATTCTCCATGAATACAAAGATGCTATCAACAAGAGTGTTTGCACAGAAGGAATGCCTCTGACATCGCATATCCAAAGCTTCACAGTACTGAAAACCTTTGGTTTTCCTTTACAGACTTTAAAAGATTCAAGTGAACTGATTTGAGGAAGGAAAGTGAATTTTAAATTGTTAAACATGGAAAAAAATGGCAGTCCTTCTTGCTCAATCCATTTGGGTGAGCTTTTCTACTTACAAGAGATGATGTAAGGAATAAGCACCAGTAAGACCCATCCATTTAGTTACTCTTACCTCAATAATATACAAAACCACATTTTTGTAGAAGCAGTACAGTATGCATTTGGTAACTCGATTGTAACTCCAAGCACCATGGACCAACAATAGCTTCTCCAAGTAGGAAAACTGAAAGACAGAAAAGAAGTATTTACATATACGAAGAAAACTGGTTGAAAGTAAACACCTGTCCTCATGGAAAAAAAACCCCTCAAATCAGCCCTGAAAGCTGTTCAAGTGCAATATTTAAACAACAGAACATGTATGCAAAAAAACAACTCTTAAAATACTTAAAGCTACAGTCTTTTTTGTAGCGTAACTTCTGAAGGTTTAAATGGTGAAAAGTCTTCAATTGTTATCATCCTCCTGATGATAAATCAATGATGAGGGATTAAAAGGTTCAGCATCTCCTTTCCCTGTGTAAAATGACAAACCTAACAATCAAAACTCTCTTGAGCTGAAATAAAATACACAAGAGGAAAACAAAAGATGCATTTGACACATTAACATTTTCTGCCCACAAAATGTATGTGACTGTGTGTAACATAAAATATTGTATAAAGCAGCACTTGCCAAAAAGGGTGAGTAAAAGAATCTTGTATAATTGTGTACCTTTTAACACTAGAGTTTGAACCTCAGATGAAGCTCAAATTCAGAACATTTGAAAATGGGCTTTTATGGAGCCAGTGTTGTAATCCAGACTGGGAAAGGCATAATTTTCTAGTCTTGGCTTTGTTAATGAACCTTTTTGTGACCTGCAGCATTCCTCTTTTGCCCAGTCACCCACAGCTCAAAGTGATGACTGTATTTACTGTTTAGTATGCGTGTATCTAAAGGGATCTTAGACAGTAGGGTAATTATTTGCTTTGCTTCCTTTTCCACAAAGTGACTTGACAGGAAAATCATGACTTCCTAAATTTAGATTCTAGATCATTTATTTTAACCAAAATTTATTTGAAATTGAAAGCTACAGTAATGAGTTAGGACTGTCATGAGGCAGCTCTGCTCCCATGTTTTCCAGCAATGAAATCACTGAACCACAAATCCTGTAAGGACAGCCTCTCTCCCATGCATCAGCAACTCAGATCTGTTACAATACACCAGCAGAGAAGGAGAGAAAACAAAAGTGAACCAGGCTTCACTGTTCTCTGCTTAATTTGAGCAAGAGCAATAACTGGAACGCCCCCGAGGGAGTAGCTGACCTGTTAGACCCCTAATGCCTCAAGTTAATATGCAGGAGAACTACAACTTTCCTCATCAAAATAACTAACAAAACACCACCAAGGTGATGGGAAACTCGTCACAATGTCCTTATAAGTAATCCCAAAGCTCTTGTGGAGAATAGTCAGATACAACCTGAGAACCGCTCTCTGCCAAATCTAACGAGCAACCATCTTGGATGTGGCCTTCTTGAAAGCTCAAGGCAACAAAATCCTACCACTAATTGCTCTTGTCTGTGCTCTCATGAAAACGAGAGGAAGATACTCAGAGCCTAAAGAACACTCTGAACCTGCTCACACCCGTGAAGAGTCCCTTTAAGACATGGCAAAGATTTAAATTTGCTTTGATGCTGATGTTGTGCAAATGCACAGCTACTGGCACAGAGCAGTACAGACAGGGGCTCTACCAAGACACTGTCCTTGTTTGGAAGCTCCTGTACTTACAGCATTTTGAATCAGCAGGGAACATTACAACCATCTGGCCAGTCTACCTGTGAAACAGTCTGTGGAAGTTTTTACAGTTGTCTCTGTATCCATCCTAGCATAGCCTCTTCCATACAGAGATTATCTTCTAGAATCTATCTTGACTGAAGGATGAGGTGATGCCATGTTGGGGGGTGTTTAAGACAGTGAAAAAGCATCCACAAAACAAGCCAATTTTTCCAAAGAAGAAAACTGAAACAAGAACATTTGTAGAAGAAAGAAGCTTCCTTAATTAAGAAAAGGAAACAGCCCCTAGACACCAGATGTTCTCTGGATGATAAAGCTATTTACTGAGGAAAAAAAGTTATTAAAGTCTACTACTGTCTCTCTAACTAGTTAGGTCATTTGATTTGGGAATTCTCTAAATGGAGGTCACTGGTGCAATATCATTTCAAGGGAAAAGGATGTTTCAAACAGATGCTCCTTGCACCTGTGGAAGCTATTTCAAGTGGAGTCAGACACAAGTTGGCTTTTTATTTTTGTTTGGTTTATGCTTTGATTCTCCCTGGAATCCCAAATGAGCCTATATAGAAACTCTCTCTTCTCCAAGTGCCTGCTTCTGGCAGCACTGCATTTGAAATAGCATTTGAACATGAGATGCTACATTACAGTGGTCGTCTTAAATTACTCAATAAGAACATACTCTGCCTTCAAGGCATGCACATACAGTAATGTTTTAGTGGGAGTTATATGTCTTCACTGAAAGAAATACACTCCACGGAGATCAAGTTTTTCTTTTGAACACTAATTTACTTTTTTTTAAGCACATACTACCACACAATCTTAGTCTCCTCTACTAGAGGGATTTTTTTTCTTTTTTGCATGTTTTCTAATTTAATCAGTACAAAGTTTTTCTACACAATCACAAAAAACACAGTTCCACAGTGTTTCACTAATTTTTGAAAGCTGCAATTCTGTGCTGGTGTCACCAGGTTTTATTTCATACTGAACTAAAAAGATTCATCATTATTGTCAGTAACTCGCTGTCTGGAATTTAAACCAAGAGCAACTTCCATGTTCTAACACTAAACTGAAATACAGGGGGTTTTGTTAGTGCAAAAGCAACACATGAACGTGGAATTACTTCTCCAGATTCAACGCTTCTGCAACACAGAAGAAATTACATATGTAGGGCCTTCTACGGACAAAACTCTTGCTGTTTATGCTTAGTTACTAAAGCAGAAGTAATAAATTATCTGAGGAAGTCCAAGTAAAGAGCATTCCATTAAGTTACACAGCAGAAGCTATATATAATCCACTGAAACTAAAAATGTAAAACTCATTACAGGATACCAGAGACAATGACTATGGCAGCTCCTATACTGGTATATATTTGGAATATGCTACTGTTTATAACAGAAAAACTTGGTAAAACTGCCTAAAATTCTCAAAATAGAGAGATCTATCTTGTGAAAGGTCTCAGTTATTCAAACCTGAAACTGAGTGTTCTTCATCAGAGGCCAGAACAGAGCAGCAATACAAGACTGCCACTTTGCTTCTAAGTAGAGTTAACACAATAAACACTTATCTGTGCATACAGCAGCATTATCCCTGCCTTTTCAAAACCTCATCTGCTTCTGGAAGCTATCAAAAGATGGCAATATTCATGTCACTTGGTAGAACAAATCTGACTACACTCTGCCAGAAGGGAACATCAGCTGAAGCTCCGGTCACTGAGGAGACAAGGGATTGTCTCTGCTTCCTGTCAGCTCAATGTGGTTTTGCCCTGTTTGTCTCAAACACATAGAGAACCTCAGGTGTAAAAAGTATTCAGAGGATACTCAGCAATTGAAGCATCTTTTTCCTTTCTGATTTTTCTTTCCAAGTCTTGATTCTACATTGCGGTTTCTTCAGCAAAACAAATAAAAAAGGCCTTAAACTCATGTTTTAGCTGAAGTAATCAGTTCTGAATTTGACGAACTAGTTTAGGAGCACTCACTCAAATAATGTTCAAAATAACATATGTAAAATGAAAATGCTGGCCAGCTCTGTAGAACTGTGATCAATTATTGGATGCAACACGGGGGGCAGGGGGAAATAAAGATAGAGGAGACACCTCAAATTAAGAACTGCCAAACAGCCAAATCCTCCCACACACAATAGTACCTACCCATAGTAAAAGAAGTGTTTGCACCAGGACAGATCTGTTACTTAAAAGTGTAGTAACACATTCATCACAGAAATTGCTTCTCCCAATTACTGAAGAACCAAGATATTGTACCAAGAGTTGTCAGCAGGAAACCAAAACTTTGAAGAGAGGTGGAGCTTTGCTCTGAAGAATACAATATCATAACAAATACCCAAAATATATCCAAAATATGTTCTAGGCAGCTGGAAAAGGAAACAGTCAGACCTGCTTCTAGCTTGAAGGCTAGAAGAAGCCATTCGAGCACTACATGGCTGCACAGTGCATTTCTCACAGGATGCTATGGCAGTTGTTCATTCTTGCATCTGACCTGTGCAATGGCATAATCCGAGCAATTGGTTGCCTGCATGCCCTCATTGCCACTGATCCCCACTCCAACGTGAGCTGTCTGGATCATTCCTACGTCATTGGCACCATCCCCAATGGCAAGTGTTATGGCATTGACGTGTTTCTTGACCATGTCTACTATTTCAGACTTCTGTAGAGGAGATACTCTGAAAAGGAGAGAAAAAGGTGTCAGTTTCTCACATGCTGAGCTATGTGCCTTTCCCAAAAGAACAGCTGTAACCTACATTTAGAAGTAATCAAAGGCAGTTGCTGGGAAGTTCCTTTATTCAACAACTAAGCTTCAGAACCTGTGCCAAACTATTTCAGAAGAAAAAATAGCTTTAAAAATAGTTTCACTTTTACCTACTTGCTGATAGCTGATGCAAAAGAGACCAAATCTATATGAAAGGTTTCAAAGCTTTGCTTTCCTTACCCAGCCCCTCCTAACTGGCATAACACCGGTGATGTTATATTGGGAACACCGAAGTGAGTTTCCCCTTCAGCTATGACAGTTTACAGATTAACAGTGCAGGCCTCCCTGCCTCCTGTCATCACCATCCAGAAGGAGAAAGACCACAAACACATTCAGAGACATTTTCAATGATTTGCAAAAGATACTGCAGGCTTACTTCATTATTAAACCACTTCCGTTTAACATCTTTATCAATGATCTCCATGAGGGGACTGAGTACACCCGAAGTCAGTTTGCAGATGACACCAAGTTGGGTGAGAATAGTGATCAGCTGGAGGGCAGTGAAGCCCTGCAGAAGGATCTGGACAGGTGGAATTGATGGACCAAGGGCAGTTGTATGATGTTCAGCAAGGTCAAGTGCTGGATCCTGCACTGGAGTCACAACAACCCCGGGCAGCATTACTGGCAGAGAAGCTGCCCAGAAGAAAAGGACCTGGGGGTGCTGGTCAGCACAGCTGAACATGACCCAGGCTGTGCCCAGGGGGCCAAGAAGGCCGATGGTATCCTGGCCTGGCTCAGCCATGGTGTGGGCAGCAGGAGCAGGGCAGTGACCGTCCCCCTGTGCTGGGCACTGCTGAGGCCACTCCTCCAATGCTGTGCTCAGTTCTGGCCCTCACTGCAAGAAAGACCTTGAGGGGCTGGAGCGTGTCCAGAGAAGGGCAGCGGAGCTGGGGAAGGGTCTGGAGCACAAGTGCTGTGAGGAGCAGCTGGGGGAGCTCTGTTTGTTCAGCCTGGAGAAAAAGAGGCAGGGGTACATACCTAATCACCCTCTACAACCACCACAAAGGAGATGGTACCAAAGGGGAGGTGTCTTGACCCAAGTAAAAGATGGTAAGTACAAAAGGAAATGGCCTCACATTGTGCCAGGGGAGGTTTAGATTGGATATGAGGAAAAAAATTAAGGGAAAGGGTTGACCAGTATTGAAACAGGCTGCCCAGGGAAGTGGTGGAGTCACAGTCCACAGAGGTGTTTAAAAGTCGTGTAGATGCAGCACTGAAGGACATCGTTTACTGGTAGACTTGTAAGTCATAATTATCTTGAAGGACTTTTCCAACCTTAATGATTCTATTCCCTCCTCCAGCTAACCTCCCCATTTGCCAAGCCATCTTTCCAGTCTCGGACTATGCAGGTCAGATCAGAAAGCATAAGGCCACTTCCTGATCTCACATGTCTTGTGTGCTGGTGCAACTCAGGCTGCAGCAATGATGTTACTCAATTCCAACTCAAAAACAAAAGATTGACTCCATAATATCTGAATACTCCTATCAGATTTATTGGCAGTTACTTTAACCTGATTCTTCGCTCATTTTGTATCAGTTTCAGTCAATAAAAATTCATGGAATTCAGAACTGAACTAGTCTAAATGAGGCAAAAGTGGGAAAACACTCAGGACTAAGTTTCTAAATTAGGTAAGATATCCAAAATGCCCTTTTGTCATGGAAAAGGTAGATCAGGTTACCAAATCATATGAAGTATTTTGGAAATACCTACATGTAGATTAAATATTTCCATTCTAACACCATCTGTACAAACAACACTAATTCCTTTCACCATCAGTTTTAGTTAAAGTTCCAAATTATTTTGTATTTCCTTAAATAAAGCTTTAGACAAAACTTTTCCACATCTCAAGTCAGTCACATACCACTCAAAAAAATAATGTAACCGATATCTCAAAGCTTTACTATTAAAACAAGGGGAGAGTAGGGAGTTTGGGATGTAGAAGAGACAGAGGTTTTTTACATGGCGTTTTTGTTTTAAACAGAGTTTACATCTTGCATGAGCAACTTAAATAGCCATTTAATACACCCAGGATCACTGCTGATCAAAAAAGGCAGAGTTATCTTGTTCAGCATTATGCTTTATGGCCTTAGTTTTGTTTAGTGAATATTTAAATAAGTGTTTTATTAGTAAACCACTCTTAAAATAACTAGATAAGTAATTTGGGGAAAAAGAAACTTGCTAAGCTTAAACTTCACATGTGAACTAAACCACGTGAGAATCTAGCAGCTGTCCTGTTCCTAAAAACCACATACAGGAAAAAGTTGACTAAACCATAAAATTTACTTAATACGATTGGATAGATCTATTAAGCACTCCACTACCTGGCAGTGAAAACACCACTTGGCACTGTAGAGGCACAGTTAAATGACCAACACAAAACCCCAACACACCAACCCTATGGAGCACAAAAGGTGTTGGGTTTTAATTACAAATCAGCTCTGAGTATCATCCACACCAAATTTTAACTTTTCTCTCATACATGCACACACACACATTTCTCCCTCTCCCCCAACACTCACATAAAATACTAAGCCATGAGCAAGGAGTCAAAGGGACTTCAAGCCATAAAATGGGAACTCCAGAGGGACTTGGGGCCAGCTGTGGAGGATTTGGATTGATAAGTGCACAGACCTCCATTACCAGCCCCAGGGGCACCTCCAGTACACAGCACCATATACTTTTGGCAGTCCCCTCATGCAATTATTTCTTCACAGCAAAGTACTGCACATGCTAACAGCCTTCTCAGACATACACTTCTCTTGGAATTTCAACTTGTGTTCAATTACTTTTCAGTTACATAGCAATAGAAATACCTAAGAAGAGCCCTGTTTTCAAATATGCTTACAAGAGCAGGGGAAGAAAAAAAGACAAATGTGAACAGCATCTCGGACTCTGTAGTTTAAACCAGCAGCTTGTCTACAGACACTTCAGACATGACCAGAATGTGGCAGTGATGCTCAAGCTTGTTCTAGCGCAGTTTAGCTGGGACATGTCAAGCAAGCTAATGCAGCCTGTGTTCACTTCTGTGCCTACAGTGTAGGTGTGGTTTCAGATTTTAAGTCAACTTTGCCATTAGCGGTCCATTATTTGGCAAGTCAAGGAAATGTCTCTATAAAAATGCATTTATCAGCTACATAATGTACACAGAGTATGCTTTCATTGTCTTGACCAAATGAACTTAATTATAGCCACAGTTACGTAGCATGCAGTGAATGTTTAACATCCCTATATGCTTAGTAAGCCTAAACAAACTACCAGAAATGCTACATGTGCATTTTAAATAGCACAAATATTTATGGACTTGGTTTAAGAAGATGAAATCTAAGACAAGATTTCAGTGCAAAGTGTTACTTGATTGTACTTGTTTCTCCTAAACTGTAGCTCTATAAAATGCATCCTCTTTGACACTTCAACAGCAAGTACAGCCCGCAACTCCAGAAAACATATTTTGTTGCTGCACACAGTACATGAGCTACAAAAGCTGCAAATTGAGATGATTACTGATTTCCTGAGGGGTTTTACACCTCTCCTCTCCCAACTCACTGACTCAGCCTCCTTATAATCTGTTTGGCACCAACTGACTGCATTAGGTGACATTAATCCACTTAGCCAGATGATCAGAGCTGTGGTACAATTCTGCACATTTGATAAGCTGTCTACAGGAAGAACTGAAGATTATAGCACAGGATACTATTGAACTACAGCTCCCCCAGGTATAGCCAAGTTCACAAAGATTATGGACAAATACACGAGTTCAAAGTAAAAAGCACAAGGAAAGAACTAACTTCTTTGCAAAAACAATTCTGCAGTGACAGAACTGGTATGTATTATTAGATGGAAGATCCCTGGCTTTCACTGCAGAGCTCACTGCAACAGGATCAGGAAGTAAGCCTTGCCTGGATATACACCCAAATAAGAATTAAGATATGAATAAAGCATCAGTTGCATCAAAATCTTCAGCTTACTCTTGTATTCATTCCCTGGCCAGACAGCAGTGCTTCTTATAAAGGTTCTTTGAGTGCCACTCAAGAGTTCACTGAAATATTTTCCTTTATACAGAAGTTTTTATTTCCTCTGCTCAAAAATGTCTTTGACAACAGATTGACTCTCTCCTTTAAACATACTTGAGGAAAAAAAGAAGTCAGGTTTCAAGTACCACAACTGTAGCGATAGCTACAATCTGATAAGATCAAGTCTTCAGATTCTTGCTTGAACTCCTTCCCTGACAATCTGAATTTAGCCTACACAGGCTACAGGAGAGCCTGAGGTCAAGACTTCACCTTCATAAAGTGTCTATCATTCAGCATCTGGCTGTGCAATATAAAGTGTCCATGGATCCATCCTGAAGAAGATGACTGATGCCTTCGAATCACATTGTCTCCTCTGTAACAGGATGGGTAGAAGCAAGAGAGGGCACAAAGAACCACACCTTGTGAAGAAGCTGGGAGAGAAATGCAGCCCAGACCAAGGGATTCTCAGAAAGATATGGACCTAATTATCCTTAGGTTACTTAAATTCATACGGAAACAGTGAAAGGAGACAGGGGGCGAGTAGTTTTCAGGTAACAACACACTGTATTGTTATATCAGGAAATACTTAAAGGTCCCTTCTGAACTTTGAGCGGGCTCGTGCAAAAATAGCACAGGACACAGCACAGAGCAGTAACACAGATGGTTTCCAATGAGGATGTCAGTGGCTTCCCACTGACTTCTGCAGACCAGGTCCCAATGGAAGTTTCACAAAAAAAACAAACCCAAACAAAAACCAACCAACAAAAAACCCCCAAACCAACAGTGAAGTGGTGATATTTTAAAATAAGTATCAAACATTTTATTTAGAAACTCCTTTTGGTACCAAAGTTATTTAAAACCTCAAAAGTAGAAACATGAAACCATCAATTTTAACTAAGCAAAGCAACAGAACTTCAACTTAAATTTTTAATGCACTTCAACTGCTTTAAAACAATCAATTCTTTTACTGCACACTTTGTGCAGTCTACAAGGCTATCCCTCTTATTCCCAGAGTCCATCTAATATATCAGGATGGATGCAGCCACAAATATGATAGGAAGCACACGATCAGCACAAGGATCCCTGTGTCACACCAGTCAGCTACACTCCACAAGATCTTGTCAGTAGGAAGTGATAAACAGCTTTCCTAATTCTGTCCCTATGCACACCTGCATTTATTGCAGTTACAGATTTATTACAGATGTATGACAGCAACTGATGACAACTGTAAATAATAATTCTCACACAAGGCCCTTAAACTACAGCTGCATCACTGCAGATGCTTCAAAACATACGGACATAAGCCCAGATGTGAAATGAGAATGCAGTATATCAGAAAATAATTTGTTTCATTTATTGCATTCCAGTCTAAAGGACCAAATAAGGCCAGGATTCTGCTACAGAACTAGCAAATGAGACTATCAGTTGTTTATAAAAAGATACACGATCAATAAAAATAAAGTAAGTAAATCCTACCAGAGTGCTTTTATTCATAAGATATATAGAGAGACAAAGATTAGGTAATTTTTAAGAGATCAGTTTATATCCAAACTTACAAGGCCATGAAGAGAGGTAGTCCCAAAAGCTCTTCCCTACCTAAGCCAGGCACAGTTTGATACTGATTGTCAGCTGTCTGTCCTGTGTTCTGCCACATGTGTTGGGTTTTCTGGGGATTTTTTTTTGTGGCTCCCTTGCACAAAATCAAGGAGACTAGAGCATTTCTGTTGAAGATTGCATACTTTCCACACTCCCAGTTCGATACAAAATACTCTGAAGACACTCTTACCCATGCTTTTAAAATTTTAATGTTCATTTGTGAAAACAGGAAGGCAAGAAAGGAAGCTGTTTCAAGTATTACTGTTTTCTGCTTCCATGCCATAACAGGCATAAACACAAAGACATTAATGTCTTTAACATGAAACATGAAATTGATATCCTACTTCCCTGAAATGCCTTGTTAATGCAACACAAAAGGCCCTTAAGAGTTTACCTTTATTGCAGTGAACATGATTTTACCCTGTTCTATCATAAAATACACCAGTACTTCAAAAACGCTCGGTGACCTCATCTGCAGAAAAGGCAGATGAGAGACAGCCCAGAAAGCTGAGAGATATGAATAACATTGTCCTAAGCGTACGCATTGGTTCCCAGAAGAAAAAGCAAGATAAATTAACACACCACTAAAAGTAATGCTCAGAAAAGAAGGAGCACTACCATGACATTATATTTAGCAGTTCTTAGTTACACAGTTGATTTCACCTGATGCACACCAGCTTGCAGATTCCAAGCACGTGTCATCCAAACAAGGGTTGGGCCTGAATTGCAGTCCTGATGCCCTGAGATATATTGGAGAATCTTATAATGATACATTAACTCACAGAAGAAAAGTGAACAAAAGCAGACATTGCCTCAAAATGTACCTTGCATTGAAGCTTTACATTTAGTAAATTCTCTGAACTTCCCTTCCCTGCTGATAACTTTCATAGGACTGGCTCTGGTGCAGTACTTACATTTTTGGAGTCAGGACTGGGTGAACTGATGGGATAACTTAATGCTCAGAAAAAGCACCAAAGGAATTCATCCAACTCCATATAAGTGTCTTCAATGGAGACATCTCTATCTGCACTAATCACTCCACACTCCATTTACAATCAGAGAGAAACAGGCACTTCTAGAGTGCAATTCATCTGGCTTTAGACATGTACTTTAGGGTTGCAGTTCATCTCCTCTTAAAACTGCCTCTTTCTCTCAACCAAGGTAAAGGGAACTGAAGGTAAGTGGTTCACATGAAAAAGTTGTAAAATTTCTCAGGATAAAGCTCTTCTTTTACTACTGCAGTGCTAAATACCTTTAATTTAATCAACTCCACAGGCCTTTGCTCTCCTGTTTTCTGGTAAGGTAGAATGCCTGCTTCCTCCTGATATGGCCATCTGATGCTGAACTGACTGACACACCTTCCCTTCTTCTAAAATCCTCACTCCTTGACTTTGCTTCCAGCTCTTGCTAAAACTTTTCTATAGCCTCATCTCTTTTGAACAGACAGCCAGAAGGCTTACCAAACCTTTACTGGCTTCTGTGAGAACAACCTCAGCTTTGTCATCCTTTGTCATTTCATTTGCAGTCTCACTTCTCCATACTTTTTTTCCTGAGCAGTCCTTCAAACTGCTTCACTCATCCAAATTTATCAGACTGGTTAAAGTCTTTTCTTAATTTTAAAGAGTTTCACATGCTATTTCGCCCATCATCAGAGTGTCATTTCACCATATAATAAATAAGAAAAAAATCTTCCCTCAGTTTTTCAGTCTCACTGGTGTGCCAGTTACACACTTGACTTTCTGAGCAACATGTATTACCTCTAAATTTAAGCTTATCCAGAACAGGATATTTTAATGCCTAGCAGGGCTCTAAGTCAAAACACAATCATGCTTCTACATACATGCTCACAGGACGTGGGGCAGTTTTTTAATTTAATGGTTACCAAAGCAGTTCCTTCTGCATCACTTTAGATAGATTAGATATGTCTTTTCTTAATATAAAGCTCTCTTTGTAAAGATAAAGGCCCTGAATTTTACAGTCTTCTAAACAGAAAGAACACAAATTAATTTAGTATCTTTTTACTGCAAAAAAAAAAAGTTTTTCTAATTGTGGGTGGGGTGTTTAAACATATGTATCACTGGGGAATTTCTCACTTGCATTTCATATTTCAATAACTCATTTGCCTTTTACAGTTGCTACTGAAATGATCTTCAGAGGACAAGGGCTAGGA
Organism: Prinia subflava; assembly: GCF_021018805.1. NCBI lineage: Eukaryota > Metazoa > Chordata > Aves > Passeriformes > Cisticolidae > Prinia > Prinia subflava. The sequence goes on from NC_086249.1 coordinate 37,022,260, forward strand.
AATAATCCCTTTATAAGATGGAATTGAGGTATTAAGCAGTGTAACAAACACAGTGTTCCAGGGAACACAGGGTTAAGTTTCAAGTCAGCATCTTCTTCGTCTTTGATATCCCTCCCTACATGCTTCTGTCTTGACTGCCCTTCCCCCAATCTGCTTTATGGGGCAAAGATTAAATACTGAAAACCTAGTTTGGAAAACAAATTATTTGGAAAATGATGAGTTGGCATAAACACAGTGTTGAATGAAAGACTGTTTTGCATTTTTCACTGTAATGGTCACTAGTGGCAACAGCTATATGTTTTTAAAATGAAACTAATACATCAAATTAATTTTGAGCTTCCTTTACCCCAAGCTGATTAAGGCACATTCATTTCCATGCTAATCAGCCTGAGCAGTTCTCATGCAACACAAAAACCAGTCTTTTTCTAATGACGGAGCAAAAAATTTCAGTCTGCAAAACGTACAGATTAGTCCTTTTATAACCTTGAGGATAAGCACACAGAGCCAGCATGCATGCATTTCACATAGCAGAGCTGTTTACAAAATTTTGCAACACATGATGAAATTAAGTGACGATTGACACTATGTCAATTAATAAGCACATCAGCCAATTTCGCCAGCCTCTGCCCTGTGGTGAAACCAAAAGATCAGTTGGAAGAGCCAGAGTGAGCCCCTCTGGAAACAGAGCAGCAATACAGTGAGAGCATCAGTCATACCACATACACGGCCATCATGGAATCAGAAACATTAAAGTTGGAAAAGACATCCAACATCATCAAGTCCAACCATTAGCCAAGCACTGCCAAGTCCAGCACTAAGCCATGTCCCTAAGCACCACATCTACACATCTTCCAAATACTTCCAGGGATAGAACTCAACCACTTCTCTGGGCAGCCTGTTCCAGGGCCTGACCACAATTTCAGTGATTTTTTTTTTTTTTTCAATATCCAATCTAAACCTCCCCTATGCAACTTGAGGCCACTTTCTCTTGTCGTGTCACCACCTGTGAGAAGAGACCGAGCGGCATCTCCTGGTAACCTTTCAGGAGTCTGACGGGTGCTTTGCTCCTCCACTCAACTACAGCTCAGAAATACAAAATAAAGCTGCTATGGACTCCATTACTGTTGTAAACTACTGCGGCTTTCAAGATCATGTACCTAAGAAACAAACTACGAACACTGACATGGAAGGAAGATGAAGGGATACGTAGCTAGTAGATTTGAGAAAGTTTGCTATTTCAGCAGCACTACAAGCACTGACAGATTTTTTTTCTTCCTTCTGAATTCTAGTAACTCTGCATGATTTTTCTCCCTCTCTGTGAAATGTTTCCTGGAATTTAATATCAAAATGCATATACATGATCAATTTGCAACTACATGTTATAGTTCAAAAGCCTAGCATGCTCCTGGAACAGACAACAAGGCAGACACAACCCGGAGCAGGGTGTCTTACGCAGTATTTATCATCACAGGGGTGCAATCATGTAGAGGACTCACTTCCTAAAGTGAAAGTGTGAGCCTTTCAATTTCAAAACTATCAGTATACCTGAAAAATCAGGGTTTGCACGTATCAGGCAAGAGAGGTGAGGTCCCAAATTATCCATTACAACACCACCAAAATGCAAGTTATTTCCCACCCTTTCCTTAAGTTCAGCCTCTATTGAACAAAATGCCTGCAAAGTCCCTAAACCATTAGACATTAAAAAAAAAAAACACCTGAGCTTCTGTTTTCCACAATCTCTCCACAGCTAGGAAAACTGAGCATCAGTGTTCCCACTACGATTACCAAAAAAAAAAAAAAAAAAAAAAAAAAAAAAAAAAAAAAAAAAAAGGTCAGACCACTTTTATATAGAAAAGCCATTGACAACTCAAAGTCTGACAGGGATTGGCTCACTCTTGGTCAACTATTAAATCTGTGCTCTGTCCAAAGCCAGGTTAGGTATTAACTTAGAGCAGAACATTCATAGCATTCTCACTACTCCCAAACACAGGCTGAAAGAAAGGAACTTGATATTAACCTCTAACCTTAGACTCAAAGCAAGTAACACTGTTTGAGAACATTACTCCTTTATTTTTCCTCCTTCCCCTCCTCACTCTTTTCTTAGCAAGATCAGTTATTCACTAAATCCATGGTTAAACGACAGCATTAAAACACAGCATCCAGGGCAAGGGGGTGATTCTGTAGTCTTCATCCACAACCTAGACTCTAACTTAATACGACCAAATTTTCATCAAGAAGATACAGTACTAGCATCTCTGCACATGGCCAGCCACTAATGCAGCCAGCTTCTAGGGCAATCTGTAACCCTCACACACATGGTTCAATGTATCCACATCTTGTTTAAGACACAGAAGTGTCCTGTGGTTTGTGAAAACAACACTGATAATTAGAAGCTGTCTCTGTAAGAGCAAAACAGAAGAACAGATGGCAGAGTGAACACAACACATATTTGGTCCCCTGCACCCTTGACTGCCTGGCACCTTCCAAGGATGAGGACTCTTGCAGGGAAGAGATGTGACACTGAAGCCGCGCATCACAGGCTGTCACACGAGCATAAGCACACCACTTGCTGCAATAGTGTGGGCAACTGCTGGCCAAGAGGAGGCCAACCCAGTCCAGTTACCACACTGCCTGAGCAGATGACCCCAGAAGCTTGTGCAGGCATTTTGGTGCAGTCAGGGAGTAATTCAGCAGCCCTGGATGAACACACACAGTCAAGTCCAGAGTCCTGACAGCTCTTATTAACAGTGTATATATACACAGCGTGACATGCTTAACACACAACGAAAAGCCTCACAAAATTCAATTCTCTCTTCTTTTCCCAAACTTCTGTTGACTTCAGAATTATATCTCTTGAAAGCTCCAAGCTGGATACCTTGCTGTTACTGAAAGGGATCTTCAAGAGTTTTGACAAAAAAAAAATGCATCAAAGAAATTTGATTTCCTGACTGTCTCAACACTGAGAACTGCTTTTCTTTTCCATATATGACTTGTAGTTTCTCATCTATATTCCTAACCACAGGATCACCCAAATCAGTACAGACAGAGCTTAACACAGGACTGTGCTCTGCAGAGTACAGACAGTTAAAAAAAGCACAAATGTTTTACTTAATACAAAAAACTAGGCCAATGATTTTACTTCCTGAGTTAGGCTAAGAACACAGAACTAGGAGCCAGGTCTTCAGCTTGTCAAACATTTTCATCTTTACAAAAAGAACACAAAGCGCTGCAGTTCCCATTTGGTACCATACATGTCCACCTAGCACATGACATGCTTAATTAGTTGCCATGAAGAATCATGCCTTCCACCTCTCTTTTTACTTAAGGGAATAAAGACAGACACAGGAATAATTACACATAAGGAGCTTTGAAACAGCATAGAGAAAATAGGTGCATTTATGTAAACTTTCTCCTGAAAGCTGGCAGAAGGACATTGCCTAAAGGATCTTTTTCCCTGGATAGAAAACCAGCTTTGAAACATTTCAGCAGGCATTAGAATGAGCGCTTTCCTATTAACTTGTGGTCTTTTTAGGTGAACTGTTGGGCAGCTGATGGGCAGTGTGAAGTACCAGCACATTACTGGGGCCAAAGGAGAGCACATTTCTTCCATATACACATCTTTACCACATCAGCCTTAGAAGAGAGTTGTTCTCCCACTGCTACAATGATTTTTAAGCACCGGGCTTCTTCAGATCATTGGTGCCACAGCAATACTGAATTTGACCACATCCATGTCACAAGCATCAATGGACTTTGAAGTATCAGACAGAGCTACCTTATTATTTACTGCTAACATAACACTTAGGTCCCCCATAGCCTCAGCTACAACTTGAAGAGCTAAATAAGCCAGATCACATGAAACATCTCCTTAAAAAGATATCATAAAAATGGAGACAAAAAAGGAATTGCTTAAAGTTGAACTATACTCGCTGATGCTCTTCATGACTTAAGCAAGATTAGAAGCAAAAAAACCTGGGAGGAAAAATGATGAGTTGCCCATGCTGAATAACTTGTAGGCTCTAAAGGAAACAGAGAAGCAGCTTTTGTGAGTTAGATAGGATGCTCTCCATGTGTACCAGAGCATATCAGTACAGCTATGCTGATGCTTTCTTTTTTAAATCCAGACATGAAAAGCAGGTCAGCTTATGGTAACCTCTGTCTAGAGAACAGTTTTGAGCCTATGCACGCACACCCGACTTAATAATATGGCTTTTGTAGCAGCATGCAGTCAACGGTCAATTTACACAGCACGTTGTTTTATCTTTTAGTTAAAAGCTAAGATTTGGAAGCCTAAGTTCACTAAAATCTCTTTAGGATACATCAGAAGTGGATAAGTTTGTATGTTTCACACACAGGCAAAATTCAGGTAACAGCAATTAATTTTCAAATAAAACACATGGAAAAATCCTATAGCCAAACAAGTATTGAGGCAAAAAACAAGCCCCACGTTCAAATATGACCTGGCAACTGGAAAGCAAGATCTCCAGATACACTGCAGAAGCGGAACACAGATGTGGTAATGTGAAAAGTGCTCAGATTCAACAGATTCAGTAGACACATAACAAATGCCTTCTACAAGCTGGTCGACACTGCAGGATACAAGGTCTGTACATAGCACCTTTAAACAAACTGTGCCTGAGAGCCTGGGGGCAGAGGGGAATGGATGGGGGCAACACACAAGACGCTGATCTCAAGCCTCCTGAAATCAGATGTGCCAATTGTTTTGGCAATGACAACTGCATATGAGAATCCATCGTAAGAGTTCACACGGCACAGCCAAAAAGGCTTGGCTGTCTTGCTGGGCTACCAGCACACACCTTCAGGGCACTACCTTTTACTAAACTAAGATTTTAAAAGTGATTGCACTTTGTACACATCCATGCAGTTCTCTGCACCCCATTTCTCCAAACAGGGTCAGAGTAGCCTTGCCAGGGGTTTGCTGGCAGTGATGTTCAAGGTATAATCAAAACCACAAAACTCCAGGAGGTCACAGCTACTGTAATCTAACATGAAAGTGTTCAAAACACTCATTTCATGAAGATGAAGAGAGATTATATGAGCAATTCTCCCATGAGTACAATGGAAAAGCATCAAGATCACGAACTACTAATTACCTTTAAACTCATATTTGACCATGACTTAAAAATCAAAGTTAGCAATTTGGATTAGAAAAACCTGTAAAAACACATTGAATGCCAAAAATAATATAAATTCCTAAATTTTCTGAATGTAAAAATAATCCAAATAATTTACATAGAACACAAAAAAATGCTTATTCTCAACATGCACTTGAGATAATAGTACTGTAGATGCCTGCCATTTAATTTTTAGGAGTACAGAAGTTATTCATGTTCACCTTGTTCAGTCAAAATAACACCCCAAAAACAAACCAATATGTTGGTGCAGGGCAGAGCAATTAGTCTGAGGACCCAACAGTTTTAATATATTAGAGACATAACGAATATACTTCATATAGAATAAAGTTTGCAGGAATAAGGACAAACATCCAGTGTCGAAGTGGCAATGGTCAGAGATACCATGAGGTTTCACCCTGCTCCACATCATCAGTAACCCAGATACTGACAAAAGGGAGACCCTCAGTGGGTCAGAAGATGATGTTGAACTAGGCCTGGATTACAAGGAATCAAAGGGCTTTTACTGAAAGGAACCTTCAGAAAATCAGGGACTGAACTAACAAGGCTCACAGAGTTCAGACAGAGAAGGGCTAAGCGCCACATCTTGCAAAAGAACAACCCCATGTACTAATGCAGGCTTGGAAATGGTCAACCCATAATCTGGTCATGGTGGGCATCAAGTTCTATGTGAGGCAGAAAAACACCTTTAGTGTGACCAAGGCACACCATGCACTAGGAAGTGAACCAGGACACAAGTGTGACCAGGACAGAGACACGAGTTGTTATCAGTCCTCTCCTCAGCACCGGTGAGGTAACATCTACAGTACTGTAAAGAGCCCAGCAGAGATCTACTAAGATGGTCTGGGGTCATGTAAGAGGAGGTTGTGTCGCCTGGGCTTATGCAGGTAAGGGGCAGTTTAACAACAAGACTGTACTACTACATAACACAGAGTTACCTGAAGAGTTCCTGGCACATCAAACAATGAAATGTGGGCCAGCGGCCACAGATTGAAAACACCTAGACCAACACCTGATATCTCAGTTTAGTGACAATAGAGGCTCTTCCATACCGAAAGACTGAAACAGTCCCTGAAGAGGGTTCCCATGTGATTCTGTCACACAGTGAAGCCTGGGTTTCTAACAAACTCACTTAGCAACATGCTGCCTTGTGTGCTGAAGGTCTCCAGTGAGACATAGAATAACTGGGCACTGCAGTGGAGAAGTGACCTCATCTCCTTTCCCTGCATGTAGCCATCATCCCATGTTATTGGAGCATCTTCCCTGGATAAACAGTCTTCTCCTTCCAGCCTTGCCTTTTCCTCATCCATCAGCACCATCACATCACTCCCTTTCTCTTGCCTGAATGACCTACTGGTATTGAAGTCATATAAATCACTTCGTGCATAATTTCTTTAACTTGAAATTTTTGTATTTTAGCAGTGAATACATTAGACTTGGCAACTTTTAAGTTAAGCTCTTTGGGTACACACTATAAAATTTCTTGGTTATTTTTATACCATAGACTTTTCAGCTTAAAAAAACCCTAAACATCTGGCATAAAAGCCAGTCCATCAGAAGAAATAAACATATCTCTTGAGAAAGCTAGACAGCCTGTATAGACTCAACAGAAACTGCTCTGATCCAGAAAAAAGTTCCACATGGTAAAGATTGTTTCCAAGATAGTCAGCTGTCAAGCACTTAGATTTTTAGCACTCTTCAAATTACTACTTCCAAATCAAGCAAAAATTAACACCTTCACCTCATTAGTTCATACTGTCTGATCATAACCTACTTCTCAAAGAAAGACCTTGTAGCAACAGTCATTTCTAGTTTCTTTCCCTTATCTTTACTAGATAAAGGAAAATGAGTACTAGATCTAATTCTTGCAGTTTAAGAAAACTGAGCATGAATAAGTAGAAGAGCTGAAACCTGACCGTTAGCCTTATTTTTCTACAAAACATCAGCATATGTATTTGAGTTGGAATCTTCCTAAATGCAGTGTCATATATATTTACAAGTAAGACTGACCAAAAGACAGAGAGTTCAAGAAGAACAAACCCTTTTTAAATTACTTTGGGCCATAATTACCATAGTCAGTGCTAACTTCTACAATAAGATTTCCCAGCCTTTTATATCTCACACACTTTTATTCATTTCTATCCCTTCCTGTGCTTCACTACTTATCTGTGACATTTATAAAACAGCATTAAGTAAGACATTAGAAGAGGCACAGATGCATTTTAAGTGGCTCTTCACTCAATTTAGTAGCTGACAGTAATCACTACAAACCCAGTCAAAAAACTAATCCTTCATGGAATTTAATGAGGCTTGAAAAAGGTCCAGATGATTAGTCAGCCCTCTGTAGAACTGGGTTTTCCCAATAAAGTCCATGTGAAAAAGTTTCCAAGGGAAGTTACATCCACATGTCATGCACAAATTATGAATATTCAGCATTACCAACTGTCTTAGCATTACTATTCCAGTAGACTGTGGCAGGAGATAAAGAAGTCAAGTCAGTTGTGCATGCTAATCAATGAATGCAGAAAACCATCACAAGAGCAAGAGTCTTTTCCCCAGCTGTAGCATTCACACAGTTGCTGAAGACTAAAGGAATTGAAAATTCAAAAAGAGGAGGAAGAAGAGGGACCCTTTCACGACGACGTGGCCCAAAGTGGAATAATTGCTAGTACAAACAGGCTCGCCCTCAAATACTTGTGGGTCAGAAGTAACAGCACAGCTCAAAGCAGCAGCAGTCATACTGTTTACTCTCCTTTTGACATAAAAGCCTTTTCCTCTGTGAACAGCTCTTAATGCAGAAATATCTAAATGTATGCTAATGCCCAACAGAGAAATAACTTCCTTTGATTGATTCAACAGTACTGTAAGTACCACGAGAAAAGATCAAACCAAGTATTATACAAACAACCCATGTCTTCAATATGGTATGTGTCAGCATGAAAGCTGAAAGGAGTTGAACAAGCCAACTACTAATGTCTTGCATGGTTCTGAAAGTGGCAGTGCTCTTAAGTGCTTGCAGATAAAAGTGTTTTTCTCAAGTTGTGACATCAATTTATAGAGCTCTGTAATATAACGAAAGTTCTTTGATTTAACTTGATTTATGAAGCAAAAGCACTTCTGGTGTCTTCAGAAAAAGCATAGGAGCTTACAATAAACACAAGATAATTAACTAATTTTGCAGCCAGTTACTCTCCTGAAATCATAATTAGAGAAAACAAACATGACCTCCCACTTCCCTTTTTAGGCTACTTAGAATTCCTTTTTCTTTCTTCCATTTCACTGACTCACCTTCCTTTCAACATCTTTTCACTGGAGAGATGCCAGTGACAAACTTCTGTGGCATTACTTCAGGGAAGACATTTTCACCTTTACACCGCTAGCCCTAATATTCTGTTTCTCTACTCAGCTGCTGTAGGATTCACAGAAGAACACTAAGACACACACACACAAATAAACCTGAACCAATGGTGTATGACTCTTTCAGGTCTGCCAGGAGTAGTACAAAATCTGGCTGAAATGTGTTATGTTCTACCCCTCCACGGTTCAGCACAATGTCTTGTTTTTTTTCTTCCCTGATGCATACTGTTTAATTGGAAGTTATTTAACTGCTAGGAAAACAAATCTCTGGTTATATTTCACTGACCATGTCCCAGATGAACAAAACACAAAAGGATAAATGAATTGTTTCTTTAGGTACAGACAGATCACTAAATCCACTTCAGGGGACAGGCATAAAGCTAGAGGAGAGGAAGACATTTTTCTCTCTGCATAACTGGTATACACAACAACTGGAATAGGATTTAGAAATCAAGATCCACATTTCTTCAAGTGGCACAATGGGAGATGAGTAGCATACCTTACCTAAACCTGATTTCAGGCAGGCTGGAGGAGGGTAAACGCTGTGGTTTTAAACTCCTGCAGTCTGAAGAGGACCCTTAGCTTAAGCCTGCTTCATGTGATGCCTTCAGTATGCACACCAAAGCCATTCCTTAAAATCATTTACACATATGGAGGCTTACTTCACGCATCTCAGACAAATTCAGGCGTAACAGCTACGCATTAATCTCAGTCTTGGTCTCACCTTGGAGGTGACCAGCTAGAAACCATATGTTTACAGGCCTTCAGCACTTCAGTTGTTATGCAGGCTTTGGAATGAATCGTATTTCTGGACCTAGGAATCTCAGGTCCAAGTAAGGAAATTGCTCACCTAGGTCCATAAGGCAACGACTTTATGAACCTACAAAATATAAATGATAAAACTCTCCAGTATGCAAATGTATAAATCCCACTCTTTAGTGGCAGACCTTTTCTCTCAATCAGATAAAATGAACCAGAAGTGAAAAAAAAAGACAAAAACCAAAACCCCCAAACCAACAAACAAAAAAAGAAAGGCAGGCAGGGAAGAGCAAAAACATGAAAGTTCTTTTAAACAACGACTCCATGTCTGAAAAGGTCAACTAAAAGTCAATATTTACTGGGGAGGAAGATGGAGAAGAAAAGCAGTCAGAGTATGATTATTCTAAACTTCTTCAAATGCAAGAACTAGATGGCATCCAATGAAATTACCAGGGAGATTTAAAAAAAAAAGAAAATACTTCCTCTACACAGGACATAACACCCTCTGTCCAGGGTGAGATTACAGACTAATCTCTAATTAGAGATTAGAGTTTAAACACATTCAGAGAAAAAGATTTAAAATTTATGAACGAAAAAAGATCAATGAAGGACTGTGAAAATAAGATGCAGATACAGCTGCTGGCAACAGAGGTTTCATTCATCAATTATACACACATTCCCAAGGCAGTCACTACTAGTCACTGTTTAAAACCAAAAACTGGATTACATTGGGTCTGGTCCAACACTGACATTCACATAGGAAAGCAAGCTTAAGATCATTATCTGACAACTACAGCAAACTTGTAAGTTTCTATATGGATTTACCACTAGTTAAAGAACAGCTATACTGCATTGTCATCCATAAAGTTTGGAGATGGCCTGCTAAAAACCTCTTGGAAGAGAAAAGCTAACCTTCTACTTCTAGAACTGCAATGAAACAGAGAGCAATTTGTGCAGTGAATTGCAGAACTGCAGAGGACTGGACAGCAGTGAAAAATATCACACTGCCATGACCCGTTACCACTTTGAACTGAAATCCTGACAGTAACAAGCCTACTTTTCTACATGTTTTTCTCCTAGGCAAAATCAAATCAGTTACCACTGACAGGATATAGCAAGTATTGGAAAAAAAAATAAAGAATAGCTTAAAATTATATGGAATTTTAAAAAGTTGAAGTAATTTTTAATTTGGTGTCCTCTTGTACTCTCATTGTCTATGTCTTTCTCAGAAGGGGGTGCTCTGAAAGAAGCAGAAGAGAAAAGCCAGCCTTTTCACAAAACTTCTGGATTCATATGCTTGATCTATGATCCCCTTAGCTCATATTTTGTCTCTTCCACATCTATCAGACAGCAGGTCAGTTGTGAGACTTCTGTGTTGCAGGGTCCCTTTTGCCACCCTTTTGTTCTAGGCTTAAGCAACTCTTCAGTGGTAAATAAGACACTTGAACACTGCAGCAACTTTTAAGAATCCAATCATATGACAGTATAACATAGACCTTAACAAAAATATCCCAAGATAACAAATTCTAATTGAATAATCAGCTATGAGGAAAATGAAAATACCTAATCCCATTTCACTGCATGTATACCACAGCTGCTTCTTTAAGTCAACAGTGAGAGACAAGGACATGCAACAGCAATAGAACACTTTAAAAAGAATACTCAGCCTCAAACAGACTTTAGCCATTAGTACTAAGGAAACCCTCTTGAGAAACAAAAAGCATAGGAGAAAAATAATAAAGCACAGCTATCACTGCTCCTGAAATCTCAGCTAAGAAGGAGAATTAAATTCTTCTTCCATGTACTTAGGTATTTATTGATACTTTTGTTCCTTTGCTTCTTGGGTGGCAGTTGTCTTAAATACCTATTTGAGCTAACACTTCCAGAAGGCAAAGCAAACAGGAAACACAAAGGGATACAGAGCAAAATCCCAAGGAGCTCTCACAGCAGAGGACAACAAAGATCTAATTACACCAAGATTTTCCTCCACAAGGACTCAGTCAGACATCATGTACATGCAAAAGCAGACCAAATATTTCTCCTTAACCATTCTTGAGTTATCCTTTAATATAAAAAGCAATCTTAAAATCGGCAAAAATCTTAAAACAGCATTTTACCAATTATCCCAGATAGTATCTTTATTCTTAATTGAAGTGAATGCTAACAGCAAATACACTGTGTAGCTCAAATGTGTGGTTTCACCTGATCATATGAGGGGTGAGAGTCACCACTCACAGGAGAGAAGAATGAGAGGGCAGCAGCTTGGTACAAGGCAGAGGATACTCAGAACACGCAGCTTGCAAGTGTCTCATTATAAACTGTTCTGGAAGCATTCTATAACAAAATGTTGGGCACCACCACAGAACTGAAAGATTTTGAGGTCAGTGTAGCTACATTGGTTTGAATGGTTGTTACTCCATCTCAAGAGATGTCGAAGGGCTCTTCAATCTACACGTGGTACAACAAAATTTGCATCAGACAAACTAGATTTCCCTGCTACATAAAATTTCCTATTTGTCTCCTTTGCTACTCTTTTGCTTGACAAAAGTTCCTCAGCTTTATTATCAACTTTCTAAACAAGAATACTTGGTGGAAACAGCCAATTACTCCACTGAAGGATATTTTTCCTTCTGCTACGCATATTTGCTAAAAGGGAAAAGAACCCATGAGAAGCTTTGCTTTCAACACAGCACTGTGGAAAGTAGACAAAAAGCTTACTGCTTCCTGAATGTAGGAAACAAATACTCTTCTCAGTGCACCAAAATCCCAAGGAAGCTTCCAGCTGTGAAATAAGGGAGCTTGATGAGTTCTGGAAGAAATCTACCAACTAACACCACATTTCATCAAGTACAACATAAGATGTTGAGAATCAGTTTTGTCCAGATCATTTTTCTCCTGTCCTGGAAAGCAAACTACAAAATTTCTTTAAACCAAGTTGTTAGCACAAAAGACAACTTTTTAAAAGGGCAATACAACTAATGCCACAGCAAACCCAGAAACTGCTTTGGCATATCCATGTTCCAGTTATGTTTGCTGCCTCCTGAAATCTCATCCCATTCCCATTAAAACTTCTCACTTTTAAAACAAAGAAATTGATAGAAATCAAAGTTTCTCTGGAAGTTCAAGTAAAGGAAACCACACCAGTCCCAAAGGGATTAAAATATGGAGAAGTCAGTTTGATCCAGAGAATTGAATGATCACAAAAGAAAGTGATTATTTCCATTGTAATGTTTACACCAGATATTGACCGGATTCCTGCTCACATTTCTTTAATTATGCCTGTATAAACAGAACTATTACACATCCAATTCAGTATCATCTACAGTTTAGGGAAGAGATGTCTGTAAAAAAATATTTCTCATTAATGAAACAGCGTTTTACAAAGGGTCACTGAAAGAATGAGAAGTCACCTCCACCAAGCAGCTGAACCTCACAGAGCTGCAGGGTTCGGTGAGAATGACCTAAGCTGCAAGCACGTTAATACACAGTCGGCTTCCTTCTCAGCATCCTGTCAATACCACCAGGGGCTGGTCTTATTTCATTTACATATGCCATAAAAAACTTTCCTGGAGAAGAATATTACATTACCGCATGCAGATTTTCAACCAGGAAACTAAACTTGAGGACAGCACTCATGAGACTCAGCTTTCTTAAAAACGATCCCCACAACACGTCTTGTAGGGAAAGAAAAAGGAATAAAGCAGACAGTAAGTTAGGAGGCATTTCTTCTGCAGTTTTTTTAAAATATTTTCTTTTCATAAAGACAGTAAATACCTGCACCAAAATGAAAAAAAAATGCAGAAGTGCAGCAGTGCCATCTTTTTATTCTGGTACATGAATGATTAAATTAACAGCAGCATTCCTCACTGCACCAGCACCCTGTCAGACAGCTGCCCTACCAGGAGCCTCCATTCTTAATGTCTGAAAAAGCTAAGCCTGACATCCTGGCCAGTTTAGCCCTTGGGCCTCCCCTAGAAGATCCTGTTAATTATGCCAAGGTCTGTTAAAGTTATATACAGATTTCTCTCAATACGTGTCTACTCAGCTAAGACTAATAGTCCTCCAATACTTTTAGTTTGTCAGGTCTCCAAATGTAACAAATGAAAACCAATAGAGAGACACCAAGTGTCCCTTCAGCAACTGATTTACCACCACTGAGTTACTGAACAGAATGCCACAAGGAAATACAGGCTTTCCACTTCCTAATGCACAGCATCACTGGATGCCCATACTGCCTGTCCTGACACAGAACTAATCTCCCACATGCTCCTACTGGCTTGACACTACTGCCCACAACAAATTTACACAGCTGGTGTCAAGGAGTTCACTATCCCCACAGATGGAGCAGCAGGCCTTCAGAAGCCTGAACCGCAGGGCTGAAGTGGACGTGAGAAAATGAGTAGTTCAGAAGGGTACAGCATGATATGAAAAGGAAAAGGAAAGCAAAGGGAAAGGCCAAAGAAGGTGAGAAAGTAGGCACTGGAAACCTCTAAGATACATGTACCCAAAAGTGGGAACTGAAATATCTACAGCTTTCACTGTTCAGTAAAAACCCAAGGACAAGCTGAGGGGCCTTTGTGAAAAGGAAAAGAAGGCAAAACTGGGATAGGGGGAGAAAAGGAACAAACTACTAAAAGGTCGTGACATGAGACATTGCAGGATTTAAACACAGACTGAAGCTATTTCCTGTTTTAAAACTGAGAGAAAGTATTGATTAGTATCAAGGAGACTGATTTAGGATAACATAAATCACACTTTTCAAGAGCTGAAATGTCAAGAATGTTTTAGCTTTTAGAAAAGGATGGGGTTTTGTTTTTTTTGGTGTTCCTTCACTAACAGCTAAATTAACAGACTCATGCAGCAGTAGAAAGGAGTTGTGAGAGTTTTTTTTCCTTTTTCCCTCAGGAGCAAAATGGGATCTTGGTGGCAAAGACAGTTTGAGACTTTTGGATTACAGTGAGTGCAAAGATAGTTTTCAGTGAAATGCCAAAAAACCCCAAGCCTAAACACATATTTTCTAGGCAAGAAGTGCTCTATTTGTTACAGTTAGTATTTTTCTTGAATTTAGATGCATTGGTATGTGAAAAAGAAGAAAAGTTAAACACAAATAGCTTTGCATTGAAAATTTTTAACACTTGTTTCAATCACTGAGTTCATATGGTTGTTTGCATTGTGTCCCATTCCTTAGGAGTTTTTAAAAGAATGTGGTGCCTGTTGTCTACCTTTCACCTCTGTCAGTCCTCTCCACAAAACGATGCTAGTGCCCATTTATTCCAGCATAAGTGATTTCCTCTGACTTAAGTGCACTGTACTTGTAAAGACTTTCCTCAATAACAAGTTACCACCACACATTTGACAACTGCATCCTTTTAACCCCACACATACACATGGAGATAGATGGGGTTTGTCTATTATGACTATCCCTCACAATTTAAGTAGAATTTGATCACTACCTGTTAATATAAAGTTACAGAAGCAAACAACTGAAACGGTCCAAAGTAGTCAGAGGTTTGAGCAACAGCTAGTGATGCAACACAATAAAACAAAACTACAGTTTCACGTTCTAGTGTGGTCTCCACTCTGACACACAACAGCAGTTACCTCTCCTCAGACAAGTCTTTCTGTTATTTACTCTGAGTAAAACACTGGCCTTGGGGCAAATGATTCCAATGTGTTCCCAGGCCTCCTTGCAGCTGACTGAAGTGTCTTCTGTTCATTGCAGCTCACCACTGGACACACACCACTTTTATCAATGCACCTATGACTACCTCAGTCTTTTTATCTTTCAGTTCCTTAATATTACATGCCTTATTAGGACGTTACCTGCTACCAACCAACACAGACTATCATATTGTACTCTGGGAAATGGGGCTTTAACTCAGTCTGTATGAACTCTGCAAGTCTCACAGACAGAGGGAACTCCTCTGAAGAAGTTCTGCTTTCCCTTAACAAGACTTCACTTTGATAGGCAAAGTGACATCTGTGAACACACTTGACAAGAATGCTGCTCACAGGCACAAGTTAATGGCTCTTTCCTTAAACCACTGCCATGCCTCCAGCCCTTTGGCACTGCTTTTGGATCTACCATACCTGTAAATAGATTTTGTCTTCAGTTGGTAGCAGACGTGAGGTGTGGGTGTGTTGAGATGATCTTGCTGTAGAAGCACGTTCCTGTGTTGTGGTGTGTCCTTACCCCTCTGCTGAAAATCCCAGCTGGGGAGTTGGAAATGTGTCTGACCTGCACATCACCTCTGGAGCCCAGTGGTCTGCTTTCACTCTCATTAGCCTCAAACTACTTTGCATAAAAGCCTGAGCTCAACAAGCTTTTCAGACCCAAGTCAAGCCACAGGTGAACACTCATACCTTACAGACCATGATCCACACATCTTAAAATAGTATGTGGAGAACTCTGCAATTTTCAGATCTGATAGAGTTGGAAGAACTTGGGCAGGAATTCCATCCAACTTAAATCTCCCTGGGCTCATGTAAATTCTTTTAGAACAAAAAAATAACAGTACTGGACATCTAAAAAGGGCAAGTTTCCAATTCCTTTAATACCTTGGTTCCAAGTCTTCACACCATACTAGAAAGCAACAAGTTCTGGTAAAGCAATGCTTGCCCCTTGCAAGATTAAATTCACGGTTCTTACAAAAAAACCCAAACCAAACTAAAAAAAACCAACCCAACCAACAAAAACCCCATCAAAACATACACCCCCAAAAACCTAAAAAATCCCAACAAACCCCAACAACCAACAAAAGAACTCTCCCAAAACCCACAAAACAAAATCAAATCAGCAAACTAAAAAAAACCAAAACAAAACCCAACCAAAACCAAACTGCAAACCAAAAAATCCCAAGACCAACAAAAAACCTCACACCACAACAGAACAACATCCAAAAACCAACCAATTAACACTGAAAGGCGCGCAAGTACTTATGATCCCTGCTTCCACCACTGCAGTATCCTCCCTACATTTTTGTAAGAATTAATTACAACTCATAAAACATCTTCTCTTTGTTCTACAGGTCTCATGCAGGTATTATTCACACATATGAATGTACTTGGATCTCTTAATATTTCCATGCCTGCTGTTCTTTAGCCTGTTGGACTAAAGGAGTTTCATTGAAAAGAAAAAACTAAACCTCTGTTAGAGATTTTTAGAGTTAGGCAGATTTTGAAGTCATGCAATGTCCTGAAGCAAGTAATCTTTCAGCAGTATGTACAGTTTTCATTTTAACACAAATATAATATAGAATCCAAAGCCCTTACCACTAAGACACTTCCTGGTTCAAAGCCTGATGTTTCCTCCAGCCTAATGTCCTTGGACTGTGGCACACTAAATACACTAAACACTTTTTTTTTCTCCTTGCCTTGCTGCAATTTTTCTGATTTTTTTTTTTTTTTAATTGACTTGGTTGCTTCACACCTTTTGCTCTCCACCTTTGTGCAAGGCTTGGAAGCACCAGGTATATGGAAGACTTCCCCAATGGTCTGAAAGGTATCTCCTGATCTGCAGTACTTGTGTGTCGAGTGGCATAAACCCTCAGCAGCAGCACTTAACCCTTCAGTACAACTTGGAAGAGCCATCTGATTGCATCCACCTGCAGATCCAGGGCCTTTCATGGAAGAGTCTTTCAAGAAGCACGCTGCACAGCTACCCAGTCCAATCCTACACTTTCCCAAAACATCAAAGACGACCACAGAATCATCTGGTGAAGCCACATCTATGTTAAGACCCACCCAAGCTGGACTGGAACAAGAAGTGACGAAAACTTGCTTGTGTGCCTCTTCACTGCCTGCATACACAACCTCCCCCCAAATCTCCCCCATTACACATAATATGAAGAATTGAATTAAATTGGAAAGTGGTGATAAACATTCTAAAAGAGTAGTTTCTGGTTCTGTGCTGTAAAACTGACTAGGGCTGGGTCTATGGGACCCCTGCTAAGCTTCCTTCCACCTCCAATGAAAAAATTCATATGACCAAGATATTTAGACTAATCTCTAATGCCTTCCCAGCTCAGAAGCATATTATCTTTTAACTGGTTACAGACCCATCTTGATCATGGTTGACTAACTCAATCTATGACAACATAAACCAAAATAGAAACATACACTTTTTTAAAACTTAAAAAAATATGCAAAAACTTATTACCAAAGCTGGTAAATATTTCGGCTGGAAGGGGAAGTAATGATGGAGGCTGGGCCACATAATTGTAATAAACTAAGAGCAAAACCTATATAAATTAAACAAATAGCAGAAGAATCAGTGGCATAACCAAATAACTTACTTTTACCCATACAGTTGATTAGAAAAGTATTAAGGAGAAAACAGCAGCCAGCTTAGCAGAGGCTTCCTTTTTCTTGTGTTTTCAAGCCTGCTATCCATATTTGTAGCCAGCTGCTCCTGTACCACAATGCATTCCCCCACTAAATCCCACAGAGGACTGCTCTGTGTGTCGCACTTTGGGAAGAAGTGTCACAGACAGATGTCAGTTCTCACACTTCTCAGTACTTTAAGCTGGCACTGAGCATCTCTCCTCTTGCCTGGCTGCCTTCTTTCCCCTTGCTGTTTGGATCTTCTGTGTCTGAGAGTGCAAGTGTCAAAGCAAGGGCAAAGGATGCATTAAATTGATTTGTGTAAATTGGTCAAATTAGGAAACAAAGCATTTCTGCTGAGGGTTATTTCGCTCCAGATAAGAGAGTGTTGTTTACTTTCTAGTAATAACTTAATTCCATCTTGGTCATCTCTGGAGCATAGACACTGTTTTGTTTTACTAACTCAGCAACACTTGCAGGGGGAGCCTCTTGGGGGATGAAGTTTTGGGTGATGAAGGGCAGTGGAATGGAGACTGGAATTGTACCTTGTGTTTTCACTGCTTTACACTGTGCACTGCAACTTCCAGGTGAAAGAAAACCAACTCCCTTCTGGCTGCTGCAATAAATTTCAGGCAAGTGCTCTGCATTTCATTCTGCAGTGCACACCCGCCCATTCTGCACATAAAAAGGGCTCAGTGCCTACCTTCCCAAAAAATCCCTGTAGACTTTGTGAGTCTTTCTCCTTGTGGGTATGAGAAAAGCTATATGCTCTTTCATTATGCTGTAAGCAAAGATATTTTCACCATCCTGAAGGAACAGGCAAAAGCACAATTGCCTACACAGAACTGAGTAACTTCTAGCAAAATTTTCTGTAATGCTCTTGTAACTCAATACAATAGGACAGTCAATTTCAGCAACAGGTAACTAATAGCAGAAAGGCAGAAATTTTATGTCTTATTCTACTTTATTATTATTATTATTAAAATATTCTACTTTATTAATTACTGATTTGCTATGAATAAAGCTGCACCAAAGAAAAATCATTCCATTATTAGAACCCAGAAAGCAAAATCATCTTCAACAGCTCTCGAAGCACTTATACACAAATAATTTCAGGAACTCAGCCAATACTACAACAGAACATGATTAATTCATCATCATTCATTGGAAGAGAAAAAACTAAAGTCCTGAAGGTCCATTTACACAAGAAAACCCCCCTAGATTCATTTATTTTAATTCCCAGACATAATGGAACAGTAGTATAGTTGATTCCAGAAAACACACAATGCAAGTAATTTTGTAAATAAATATCACGTGTTTACGTGGTATTTATTCTCAAAGCAAGTATTCTCAAAGTTTGGAGTTTTTTGCTTTGGAAAGCTATTATACTACCAGCTTTCAAATGGATGAGCATTAAAAGAAGCCTCTAAGCCTGTTCAAGATGGTTAAATCAATCAAAAGACTGTCAGAAAGAGCATAGTTGTGCCCAATCTTTAACAGAGAAACAGGTTCAAGCCTGCAGATAAGCACCTCTGTGCCATTTCAGACATACTGCACATCCTTTCACCATTATTCGTGATAAATACCAGCATCACTACAAAACTCGATTTACACAAAATCTTAATTCCACATTGCATCAAGCACTCAGCATCTAATAGATGTTTAACACCTCACAGAATCAAGTTGCAAAAAGAATTTTATTAGCGAGTCTCTAAACTACACCTACAGCCAAACTTACAACCCCAGATGACACAATTTAACACCTGGTAGAGAAAGGACAATGAAGGGGGAAACACTGAAAAATACTGGGGAGAACAAGAAAGGGCAAAGGCACTGTGGTGCCTGCCTGGCAATCTGCTAGTTCCTTCCTCCTTCTTTTAACATGGCTTAAAACAGGAAGGGGTTTTACTGCTCTGTAATAGCCCAAGTCCCCTGTTAGACCAGCACTCACGTAGCCTTTTCCCAACAAATGACCACACAAATTGAGCACTACCCCATGTCACCAAGTGAAATCAAGTGAAGGGCAGAGCCTTGGCTGTTTCTAAGAGCTTTATTATTGCAAAGATCAAGGAAATTTGAAACATTCCTAGAGAGGACACCACTGCCCTTTCCTGAGCAGGCATTTCACTCTGATTTGTCATCGTGGAGCAGAAGGAAAAACAAATGTTCACTCACTCTTCATATTTATGTGGTGTCAGTTACCTTTACGGAATCACCTTGATCAAGGGTCCAGGATCCTCTAGACCCTGGCAGCTGTTGGGTGTATCTGCAAATCCCTGTCTGAGGTTATGTATCAGTGACTGCATTCACGCTGGATTGTAGACTCTCTTGAAAATCTGCCCCTTCTCTACCTTATTTTAAACCTTTGTGGTGAAGACAAAACTTAATAAAGCAACGCTTCTTTTACAGCCTTTCAAATCACTTCAGGTCACAGCGTTCTGGTATCGAACCTATCAGAGCCTTATACAACTTCTAAAACTGAGTAGTTGCTTCTGTTGAAATACGTTTGGGAAATAGAACTAGATTGTTAGCATTAAACAAAACAGATAAGCAACCTGCTCTTTTAAGTTATTATTCATCAGGGTTGACTTCAAGGCAGATTTTCATTTGTTTCTTCTATAAGGAAGATATTTAACACATAATTCTTCTGAAAGACAGAGCACTTAGGGAAAAATATTATTGGTACAGCTCAAGAGTACTTAAGAAAACAAACAAACAAAAGCGAGGACGTCGCCAGCAGGGAGAGAGAGACTAATTCTCACCTCTAAAACCACTTTCAGTAAACACTGTGCCTGGTAATACAGTATACATGATGAGGCTGCCATCCTCAGGGAATTGGGGAGGTATTGCAGCTGACTTCCAGAGAGGATTTATGCCTGGACCTCCAGAGAATAACTCATGTAAATTATATCCTCAAAACCGGCTAATAAGACAAATATTAGAATACCTTAAATTGTCTTTAACATTACCTTCCTTAATCTCAGCCACTCCCAAACATTAGACTAAAACTAGATTATGGGGTCATTAAAGTCTTCTACTCCTAGTGCTGTATAGAAAGCTCTCTGGTACATTTCAGAACAAAAGGCTTCTTTAATTGCCTTTAACTTTGAACTGTCAGACAATTGCTGTCCGACAATTATGCACACAACTCAACTGGCAGGACAATCGAGAGAAAAAAATGGAAGCTTCGAAACTTCCAACTCCCACAAAGAGGACTAGCAAAATTTGATCCTATCAGGGCTAAAATGTTACATGTAAGTTGGGAGACAGGCCACAAGAAATACAACCATTACCACGACTTTTGATTTTCAATTGAACTTTCATATTTTTTCAGTTTCAGAATACAGAGACAGCTTCCATACAACTTAAACTATTGCTCCTTTTGGTGAAGGAGAGTGAAGTCAGAAAACCCCATGAACTTGATTTTTAAATTGTTATGCTACTTTTCTTCCATGCTGTACAAGTAGTAAAGACTGAAAAACACAAGAAAAAAGCAGAACCCCTTAAATAAGCTGTTTAAAAGAAAAAAATACGTGTTTCCACACATTAGCAGTAGATGGTCTGTTCAGGAGCATTGAATATCCTGAAATCCAGATAATACCATTTGTTAGAGAGAAATGGTGACTAAAATCACATTGTAAAAGGCATTCACCACTGGATTGCTGCCATCAGAAACTAATCAGTTTAATCACAGATAGGCCTAGGTTATATAAATATGTAATGTAAGTTAATTCAGAGTGTCTAAGAGAAAGGTTACTATAAAAAAAGAGTGTTCTCCCTACCTGTGTTAAGTTCTGAAGCTATTGATACTCAAAATTGTCTACTGGTGCACCTAAACTCCAGCCATCACCAAAACAAACAGACCCAAATTTACAACTGGTGATTTTCCTAGCCAGCAAAACCCAGCCAACAGATCCAAATGTAATCTTAAAACTGATAATCCATTTACTGCAAAGTATTTACTCTGTACTGAGCCTTCAAAAGCCATGTATTACTGTGCTAAAAGGAATTATTAACTCAATGAAAAAGGCACAAGTCATAACAGAGGAAAATCTGTAGAGAACTTTCCTTACAGCAAGATACTTAAGGAGCTCAGTTAAATCCATCAAGGTTCATTCAGTTACAGTCTTTATATAATGGGACAAGTTCTCTTTGCTACTGTGTAAGGTCACTGCTTTTTCATCTTGCCAGGCAAATGTCACAGAAGAGTCACTACTGGTAAAGCTGGGTAAGATCTTTTCTTTCTAAGAACAGTAAAAACAAGAAGTTACTAGAAAGACTTGTGTAAGGGTGTGGTAGATCCACTATTTCAAACTGTATTTTCTCCAATGAGCTTTCCAACTCAGTTACCTGATTCAGTAATTACTCACCACCACAATATTGTGCATAAAGAAAATTATCAATATTTTGACAATAAATTAGTGTTAAAACCTCACTCTTTTTAAACTTCCAGCTTAACAGGAATGCTTTTATTGGGCACAAGTCTTATTCTAGTCAAGAAAATCAAGAAAATAGTGTTGTCTGTTCTCCATATCTGACCAGAGAGAAGCTGTCTGCTGTACAATTCTCGCTTTATGTTTCCCCTGTTGCTTCTGTCACAATTCAACTAGGAGAGGCCCCAGCCTGTAGAAATTGGATCTCTGCAACAGATCATAGGCACAAGAAATACTCCACACCACTGAATGAGATTGTTCCCATCTCTTTTTTAAACCCCTGCCCACTCTGAGTGTATAAGCTACATGCAGAACTGTGGGAGCCTTTTCAAGAACAACTTGTTTGTTCATCGTGAAGAGGTTACTAAGCTGTAGCCTGGGATTCTTCAGTACAAATCCACTCTGGATTCTCAAGAAGGAGCCACACTTCATACCTGCAGGTCTGAAAACGAAACTGGAATCCTTACTCCCATCCTAATCATCTTCCATCAGCTACTGCAATACTTTTTACTTCCACAAATGCCTATTTCTCACACAACAAAATAAAATGCTACTTCCAAGAGACCATAAATTCACTATCAAACTCCAACCTCAATTAAGTCTTGATTTTCAATATTCTTCCTTGGCTTGCCTATTAAATCCTCCAAACCACGTGGCTCATCCTTTATACTTCAGCAGTTCATCACTAGTCTCTCAAGCTCCTCAAATACCACTTTTCCCAAGCTTATTCCCCTTCTGCTCTCTATACTTCCCAAAGGCATCTCCATAAGCACTCCATTCTCCATTCTCTTTTCAGTACAACAACCCCTCTGTGACAAAATTCACAGAAAATATTAGTGCTTAAGCATGCAGCAGCTAGGGTTCACAATGACATTCAGAGTCATCCTGTAACACAAAAAACAGCACAAAACCCATCACATTCACCGGCTGTCTTTTGTATGACTGGCTTCTTGGAAGAAGTTTATGAACTGCCTGATGCAAAATTTCCTGCTGGAGCCCACCCAAGTTCCATCCTTTGTTAGTCAAAAGTTGATTCCCTTTTTCAGTACTGGCAAAACTCAGTATTACAGCACTTCTGAAATTACTGGATAGTTTGTCAAATGCAAGACATGAAGAGATATTCTGAGCCAATGGTAAGGCACACTGATAGCATTAGGACTTAAACCAGAAATTTGAAAGGTTTAATAGTAATAAATCCTCAAAATATTTGAATTATTTGACAGAAAAAGTGGAAGGCTTTGAAAAAGATCTATAGAAAGTCATTTTTCAAAAGACAAAAAGTAAATGTTAAGTACTTTGTGTCAGGTTGGTCTGTCTTGATTACCTATACTAAATCAAGCAGAATATAATAGTGGACATTTTGGAGAAAACCATCAAATGTTTTCTATTAGAGTGTTTGAATTTACCTTTACAAAGTGCATGATCCATTTTAAAATTGCTAACATTGGATTTCCCCAGTATTACATGTTTTATTAATGTCATTTATGAAACAATGCATTCCCCTAGTTGTAATAACATCAAGCATCGGTTGAAACAGCAACTAGTAAAATGTTTTTGGCAAGACTGACAAGTATAGCACCAGCTGATCCAGAAGTGCTCTGCTCCCTGAAAGCTAATGAAGTTCCAAATCAGGACCCACTAAAAGTGTACCAGTGCTTTTGACTCCACCCAGCAGAGCACAGAAAACGACCAAGTCACCACCTCTTGCCTACAAAGCTAAAGTGTGTTATAATGTAAAAATACACTGGAGACCATTTGCTTGCTTCTCTGAAATACCCCACAAGCACTGTGCACACACCCACACAGACTGGGGAGGGGAGAACAATTGGTGTCTTCACTCTTCTGCACTGAGTGTCCTATGAACAGAATAGGAGGTAAAAAAAAAACTTGGTTCACTGAGCCACTCACTAAGAAATATTTTGAAACAGTAGTTTGCATAAACACCAAGTAACAATAGGCTAAACTGCAGCTTAGCTCAGGGCATAAAATGTGATAACTACCTCTTTGCGAAAGAAACTTAAAAATGAGTTTGGTTTCTGAAGTATTAAATGTCCTCATTTGTTTTAAGTCCTAAGGGATATGGCCCCTCGGCATCTCGGTGGAATCAGACTGCCGTTTGGACTTATTAACAATAGCCTTGGATTTGTTGCAGTATTTATGACCCAATTTTAATTCTTAGCCATAGTCTTCAGCAGGAATAAAAATTCAACACTAATTACAGCTGCCAAAGCACATCTCTGAACTAGTACAGCCGAGGCAGACACACAGCCAGGTAAAACATGCTGAACAAAATTCTCCCATATAAAAAAGATGCCAGCTCTCTCTCTTCACTAAAACACACTTTTTTTAAAGTTTGTTTTTATACTGTCTTCTAAGACTTAACCACTCCATACTTAGTACTTGTTTTCATTCTATCTGAGCTTGCAAAAAAACCCCATTTAGTATCAAATTCTCAATTTAACTGATGAGCTGTTTTACCTCCTCTTTTAAATCATTAGTACGACACTCAATCTGAGCTTGGTACTCATCCCACAAGCACTGTTGCCTTGTAGCTCAAATTACTGCCACATCTACTATTTTTGCTTCAAGTCCTTCAGCAAGTTTCTAGTCCATGGAATATTTAGGCCAATAAAGCTGGGGATTTTTTTCCCAAGTTTTATGAGGAAATGCTTCCAAATGGCTTGCCTGAAGTATTTGCCACAAGCAGTATTTCTCAACCTGCAAAATATTGTGGTTTGATGTTTTTAGAAGGACATAGTATGCTTTTTCATTTACTCATTCCAGCAGCTCATCTGTCACAGCTCTATTAGTTTCAAGTCTACTTGAGATGTACCCTCCAGTGCTGGTGTTAATATTTTATGTAAGGATGGATGCAGAATTAACACCAAGGACTCTTACTGTCAACATACATACAGGGAGCCAGTTTCTTTGCAGCACATGCTGGCAAGCAGATACTCACAGCCTGGCTGGAGAAGCCTAGACTTCACACTACGCAGTTCATCCTGTTCAAGAAGCTGGTGGCAGCTGCAGATCAACTACTTTCAGCACCTAAGCCAGCTAGATATCTTACTAATTTCAGAGCCAACAACAGTTTGCTCTTGTACTTTAAGTACAAGTATTGGTGCTGCATTTCTTTATCTTATCTGTTGCCATCACCAGCCTTTCAAAATCCACTTGCTAATTTTGTAGAATAGGTTGCTAATGCCTTTATATTTAAAAACAAAGCTACTCTTCATTTACAGATGTCCTTTCACTATTATTGTGGAACACAGATTCCCACCCACGTATCTGCAGAACCACTCCACTGCCTGAAGCCATCCTGGAACAAACAAGATATTAATACAGCCTCTCACTGAGCAAAGCCTGCAGGAACAGACATCACCACACCCTGTGATCTTGCAGAGAGCTCAGGAAGGCCAGGTGTCTCAAGTCTCCATCGCAAATTGGGAGCACAAATCAGGTATTCAGACTTGTGAAACAAACACCACAGACACCGAGCCATCCAGTTACTTTTACTGTTCCTTGTAAAGTCTTTAGAATGGGAAAGACAAGAAGCTGAAATAGATTCTCAGCTGTCTCTAGCCAGAAACAGCATTTCTGCCTCTGTATCTGAGCA
Source organism: Prinia subflava (assembly GCF_021018805.1). Taxonomy (NCBI): domain Eukaryota; kingdom Metazoa; phylum Chordata; class Aves; order Passeriformes; family Cisticolidae; genus Prinia; species Prinia subflava. The sequence goes on from NC_086249.1 coordinate 37,047,900, forward strand.
TCTGCAACCTGACAACTTCAGCATTGCAACTTCACTTCCATATCATCAAGATACTTTTTCTACTTGAGGTGTGACTAAGCCACTCACAGACTCCACCTTTGCATGTTTGTGTTAAATTGGAAGAGACAATTCCAATGACTTAGAGAGTCAAATCCACAAGATTCACATGCCTATATAACACATTACACTCTATAATGCATTTAACAGCCTTTATGCCGTTGGCACTTCATGTTTAACGTTCCAACAGGATCTTCTCATAACCAGAAATGAGATATCTTCACGAGGAGATGTGGTCCCAGAGCTCTGGTTTGATTGCTAAGGAGTCCCAGGTTAAATATTTATTCACGTCACTGTCCCTACTGCAGGAAAGGTATGACAAAAGCTCACAGTACAGGAATTCCTAAAAACCATCCTACAGACCATCTTTACTAAGAAGAATTACTTAGCATTCCCACATCTTCCCATTTTCTCCCCTCCGTACACTTGAAAGAGTTGAGAGGAGAATTATCTGTAGTTTGTATGCAGTTTGTAGGTTTCTTTAAAACCACCAGAATACAGAGGATCAAAAATCCTCTTTTGTACAGCAGCTTTCCACTCAATAAAATTCCCCATTTGTCTTTCCTTTCCTAGACTTCTTTCCTCTTGCTAATCAGTGCCAGCCTCCAATTAGAACTGACAATAGAAGAAAGTCTTTTTATGCTTTTCAGTCATCACTACATAAAACACCATACTGTACTTCATTCTCCACTCAGCTCATTCTTCTTCTCAGAAAAAAACTTAGAAGAAGTTTAGTGGTTTTAATCCTTTTCTCATTCTCAGGCCAAAACCAAAATTCTTTCCAACCCTCCCATTCTGGACTTGGAGTGTGAATACTGAACATAAGCTGGGCTTGTTTGCTGCACCTTCAGCTAAATTGCTGCTGCCACCACTGTTCCTGCTCTCTACCATCTTGTAAAATATTGGCTTTTACTGTACATATCCAGTAAAAGGAAAAAAAAAAATCAATTTTCCCCTAGGCATAACCAATTGCCAACAGCATCACAGATCAGCCTGTCAGCCTGGTATTCAAGACTAAAATCCAAAAAGGAACTGAAAGCCCAATGTGAAGAAGGTGGAAGGTATATAAGGAAAAAGAAAATGCAAACATTAATTTTAGAGAAGGAAAATCAGATACAAAAAGGATATTATGATTTTGAAAGATGCAGTTCGTAACATCTGGATGCTGTTGTCTTATTACACTGCTGTGTTCATATAACACGGCTGCACATCTTAAAACACCAGCACAGGTTGAGAATCCATGCCAGAATCACACAATAAAAACACCTCTGTTCTTTTAACACAAAAACACTGGAAAAATAGTAGGGAGGAATCAGCTGTCACACATTAATGAAATGGATTTAGAACAGCATCAAAACTGAGCAAAATCTCCCAGGCAGGCTGAAGGAATCCCTCCCCCCTTGCATTGTCTACTGTCCTGGCAATTTGTATTTTTTCAGCAAAGCTCTCTAGGCTTACTGCAACTCTCTCTAAGTTAAGAGGGCCCAGAAAACATTTGCCCTGCTGTGGAGAACCCTGAAATGATAGACCTGCCTCCACTGCAACACCACGACACACCTGGGACTGAGGCAAAATGCTCCATTCTTTCCTGTTTTCGCAAACTGCATCTGAACCTAGAGTGCCAAGGTACAGAAATTGTTGCTGTGCTTTACATACTTTAAAATATGCCTCTTCCAAGCTGCCAGTCACTGGAAGAGCAACCAAGTCTGACCCCTTATACCACCTGCGGTCCTTCACACGACCCATCTCTAAGCAAAGGACTGCAGAGACCAATCAAGGGCTTTACCCCCAGAGACACCTGCAAAAACAGCCAGAACACTTTTCCCCCTCTTAGTAGAGCCGTGAACTGCACATCAGGAGCCAACCTTCGATAAGAGGTACAAATACCATTGAAACAGAGCTCTGAATCTGGAGCTTTTATATCCTGTAATAGATCCCAACTGTATCGAAACATTAATATTAAGCTCTAAGGACTAAGGATATGTTATTGGGTCCAGGACATGTGCTTTTATAAGGTCCCTAAATGCTTATTCATCTAATAAAGCATAAAAGCTTTAAAGAAGCTGTTGCCATCTGTTTTCTGGACTTAGACATTTCTACATTATCCTCTCCCTACTCCCACCAACTGTTACTTGGAGATAAAAGAGGAAACCAAAACCAGAAAAATTAACACTAAAACTGCATTCCAGAGTCACAACACTCCTCCTGCATAGTGAAAGCTCCAAAACTTTGTAATGCGGTACATTGTTGCATTGTTGAAGAGTTGAAGGGCAGAGCTGAAGCTTTAACTCACCATTTCTTTATTTCTGACACTAAATCAGGCTCAATTTCTTCTGCATGCAGTTCCTTACAGTTTAATTTGAACACTTATTATGTGCAATTTGAAGTAAACATATTTGTTTTAAACCAACAATTTGAAAGTAGTAGTTGAAGAGGAAAGAATAGTTAAGTGCCAGCTTGCTTTGATCCAAAGGTTTTCACAGCTGGGACAGTCAGGGACCCCACTAACCACACCAAATATTCAGAGCGTTTTTTTGTCCATATCATATTAGTTTTCTGGATAAGCAAAAAAAACCAACCAAAAAAAATGATACCAGCAGTAATTAGATCAGGTTTATTTAAAAAAAAATCAAGTGATGTCTAAGCAGTTTTTACTTTTCTATTTTCAAATAAAATCAGGTGCAGAGCTTGCTTTGGGGAGGGCTACATGGGCCCCCAACCAATGCCTGTTACTTACCAAAGCAACCTGCATCTTCACCCCTTGTTTTAGTTTAGATTATCACCTCAGACAGAGTCTACACTCTCCAGTCCCACCAGGACATCGTGTTCACTGCCTTAAAAGCTGAGGTAAAGACCCATTAAGTGACAGTGGGCATTGATGCCCAAGCAGCATACACAGTACCTGAAGGTCAACTCTTCTCCAGCCATAGACATAGATTGAATTCAGCAGCCTCTCTCCGAGTACTCTGATGGCTCATCAGAATCCACAACATGGAAGGCTGATATACTTCCTCAAAACAACTGGTTAAACACTACAAACTGTGCAGAGAGAGGCAGAGATGGGATTCAGCTTCTCAAAGCACGCAGTTTCTCAGAGCCCAGGAGCTCCAAGCAACTCCACTGGGACATACCATGCTTTTATGAGGCATGCCAACCATAATGGGATGCCTGTGTTCTGTCCATATTTATATTCAGGTTAACCATACCACTAAAAAACAAAACAAACAAAAAAAAACAACCAAAAAACAAACAAACAAAAAAAACAAAAACAACAAAAAAAAACACCAAAAAAAACCCCAAAAAAACAAAAAAATTATCACAGGAAGAAAAAATACCTGCACTTTCCTGTTCACACAACCTGCATGAACCTTGCATACACTTGTATATGCAGATCAGCTTATAAAGCATAAAATCATGTGTAGTCATTTGTTTTTAAAATAGCCATATGATAATTACTCTCTAAATGTGAAGGCACTTGATATTTTAAAACTCTGAAGTTCAAAATGTGAATAAAAGTCACCTTGTGGTGAAGAAAATACCTCAAAGAAGCACTGCCATACAGCAAGGTACTGAATCTTTCACAAATGCAGTCTGCAGTTTCCAGAGTAGCTATTCAGTAGTTTGAGACTACTTCACCACATTTTTGACTTATCAAAATGCAAAAAATGCTAGTGGCAGTAGTGTGCAATAAAAGGACAGCAAGTCACCATGTATCTGTGGGTACCCAGGATAGCAGGTACCACAGGTGTGTCAGTCACTGTGCGAGAGGCAGAGCTCTGGAACAGGCTGCACAGAGAAGTTTTGGCATCTCCCTCAGTGAGATAGATATTCAAGAGCCATTTGGATGCAATCCTGTGCCATGTGCTCTAGGATGGCCCTGCTTGAGCAGGAAAGTCAGGCCAGATGACCCCACTGTGGTCCCTTCTGTAGTTCCATATCACCCCAGGTCCATTGTTAGAAGTAGACATGGCCAAAACAGGGTTTTAGCTGACAAGTACAGCAAGACAGTCTCACAGAACAACTACTGTTATAAACAAGCATTAAGTGGGCTCCTCAGACAATTTTTCTTAAATCCCCACTAGTTACTACACCCATTCAACTAGTCAAACAAAATCAGCAAATCCCATGAATGTGCTAAGAACGCCTGAGCTCAGCAATTAGATTTTTACACTTGGGCAGAATAAAACATAGCTCTATGCTGTCTTTAAAAGTCTACCCTAACCAAACATCCCTGAACAGCTTAGATTTCCAGCCCACACATGTTGGTTATCAAAAGAAACAGACATGAGAAACAATGAAGAAGAAAGCTTGCACACATTTCTTCTTTAGATTCCTAAAACCAGCTGTACTGAAAAAATAAAGCTAAATCAACCACCCAGCACCAGGGGAGGGACAGTCACAAGCACCAGGAATTAAAAGCAATTGTGCCTGATTCCTTGAAGGGAACTGCTTACAAGCATTGTTTGATTTTACCCTTCCAATATGAAGTTGGACCTTCTTAACCAACAGCAATGCAGCTGCAAAAAACATCCTGCAAAGTAGCAAAACAATCCTGCAGTTGCTTGTTGCTCTGCAGGTCATCCCCAATTCTAAGTCACAGCTCTTGCTCCTGCTGTACCAACCAGTACTCAAAAGTTTACAAAGACCCAATCTGAGCAGCAGAAAACCCCACAGTACGGCTACTTTCTATTTATAAAAATTAGTAAAAAATCAGTTCTCAAAGTCTGGCTATACTAACTCTGATGGTTTTATGAACTAGTTGCTAGTTTTTACAAGTTGCTAGTTTTAAGGATACTTGCTGGAGGATTGGAGAATAACACAAAGGTCCCACAAACAAGCCTCAACAGAGCCAAGAGATGTGCAAACACACCTGACCTGCGGGCAGTGATCTCATCTCAGCTGGTCCTGGACACACTCGTACCACTATGGCTGTGTACAGAGTCATTCCTGACAAAATCACTGACCCACTGTTCCAAGAGACCCATCACACCATGAAGACTGCCATTTGGATGATGATCTATCTGTACAACCCAGTACCAAGGCTTATGGATGCACCTGGCTTGGAGGACGAGGAATGGAGAGGTAGAAAGTTTCGGAGAAACTTGGCACTGACTTGGACACTGAATATACTATATGCAAAAATGACCTTTCACCTTCTGCATACAGATGTTCTGAGCTTTACATTTCACCAGATTAAAGACTAAAACCAAGTGAAAGACTACAGGGGAGTGAACCACAGCAAATGATGCTACATACATAATCACAGCAGCCATTCTTGAGCTGCAGAGCAGTTCTGATGACCTTTCAACCTCCACAGAGACTGCACTCACCTGCCTCCCCACTCACCAGGATCAGTCCAGCCAGTAACCTCTGAATGCTTAGCACATGCTTCCGAACAACAAGAAGCTCTTTTGCAGAGAGATGACAGGCAGTTGAGTTCTCAAACAGATGTCTGCAGTCCAGCTGTATCAAGTTCGTAGCTCGTCTTCACTTCGGCACCTTAACACATTATGTCAAGCTCTGGGTTGTTTTTAGGACTCCTTGGTGCTCCCTATGAGGGCCCACAAGTAACAGCTCTTTCAAGACCACATGTAGGCAAAGAGCCACAGATAACACCCTATACAGGTTTAAAAGCTCTGATCAAAGTGCTCTCTGTAGGAAGTTGAATTTGTGTGTTTATGTAGAAAAGAAAAGGTTTATGTAGAGCATAAATAAAACAATCCTGGGAATGCACAAAGACCACATATTATACAAAGTGAGATGTGACAGAAGATCTGTGAGACAGAGAAATTTAAAAGGATAAGTGTGCCATGACATGGAAAACAATAAAATAAGAGGGATATGAAGGAGCAAGATTTAAGAGAGATCATAATTTTCAATGTCTATCACTGTCATCTATTCTAGACACTATTGGACAAGTAAGTTCGAAAGAGTAGAAGAAAAATGCATTCAACACACATGCCAAAACAAGATATCACAGCAGCCTTCCCAGAACAGGGAGGAGCTATTTAAATCTCTCAGAAAAAGCATAAGAAAAGCCTACTAGTGAATGCAGAATCCAAGTCTCTACCATTTTTACCCTGCCAGTGGTGCTCAGAACACAGAGTCCTTAAGCTGAATGGTAGTTCTGATACAGCAGAAAATTAGTTTAAGTTCTGGAGTATATCTTTGCAAGTCCAGGTACTGCTCACACATTTTCTCACTTGCCTTTTCTTAGAAGTACTGAGGAGTATTATTAGCATAGAGATAAGACTTTCCATTTTTTAAAAGGATGAGTTTAGTATTGCTCTGCATAACGCAGAGGATTCTGCAAAGAATTATTTCCACTGTCTGTGGGAAACTGTGCAAAGGAAAAACTAAGCCCCAAAAAGCTATTACACCACCAACATGGCTACTTTGTTAAATGGCTTCAAACTGGGCAGCCTTATTTGCCCTGCAGAATATGGTGGTATTTACTCACAGTTAAAGATCTACAGATCTACACATTTCAAGCATATAAGCAGGCCAAAAACTGCATAGCCCACTGGAGCCAGAGCCTCTTCATTTTTCTACTCATGTGAACAAACTTAAAGAGTTTGCTTCCTAGTCTAGCCTGTTGAATCAAATCAGGTTTACTCTATTTCCCTCAAGCCTAGTTTTGGTTTTATTTTCATGACTTCAAGGATATGAATAGCAGAGAAATACATTTAAACCTAGCCATTCTTTTCAATGTAAGGTGAAATTTTTCCAAACATCTAGCACGGATTCAGCTGTGCTCCTACTGAAGTTAGATGTACTCTAGAGTCAGCTTCTACCAACACTAAGCCCTTTTGGAAACTCTGACCAGAGCTGTTTTACCAGTTCAGTGTCCCACATATTACTACAGTGCCCTAAAGCCCAGAGTCCTCATGAAGGTAATTCCCCGCAGTACTAAGAAGCTTGCAGAACAGACTGTTCCCGCCTCTGTAATTTTATATCTGTACTTTTAACAATGGAAAATACAATATTTAAGCTGGTCCTGTGGGATAGAGCACAAGACTTTGTTGGATCTTGTGAAAGGAGTAATATTACAGTTGGTTTGAGTCTTGTTTCTGAATGCAGTGCAGCACCACATATTCTTTAGAGGCCTTTGTCTTCTGTACCTTCATGCATTAGGGTTTTAGTGAAATTCAAATATTAAACTTGGAAGACAAAAATAAATATTTCAGTAACAGCAAGGAGAAACCTCAAATTCTCTGCTAGGAAAAGTTTTGAGATCTTTAAAACCACACAATATTTAGAGAAGAAAATTCAGAATAGTTAGAAATTATCAAGACAAGGCTACCTATTTTTTTGTAACATTTGACAAACCAAATTAAAGAAAACAGAAAAGGTAAAATATTGCCTTGCAATTGCAACCTGGTGAGCAAGGAATTAAGGAACTTTTCTACACAGTCAGAAACCTTCACAAACCAGTCACAAGGCTTCAGAAAGGCACCAGACCTTTGGCCTCCATCCAACCTCATGGGCCACCAGGGAATTCTGTAAGACGAAACAGTCACTCTCTAGCAGACACTGTTCCAGGAACTCAGGAAAAGAGTATTTGGCACAACAGACAAGTGGTAAGAAATAAGGACAACTGTGACAAGAGTCCAGTTGTGCCAGAATGCCTAAACAGGAAAAAACTGGTTTTACTGAATCCTAATGGAGAATCAGAGTGTCTGACATCTTTGGTTTGGGAAGCAGCTTTATTTGAGACAGGAGAGTGAGCTGCAGTTAGCCCACTCATCTCACCACATTAAGAAGTAATGTGTTCTAGTACGCACTTGTGTCTGCTGTTCCTAGCAGACACAAGTGCGTACTCCAATGAATGTTTCTGTGCACTGTGTCAGAGACCGTGTATTACACACACCACACCAGCCACCTTGCAAGAGTTCAAACATTCTCTTGTTAGCCAAGATACAAAGTGACTTTACATTTGCACTGGCAAACTGGAGGGATTTTGGTTAGCCCAGAATAAAACATGCACCACCGCTCTAACCATAAAAAAGGCAGAAAAAAACACAAACACCAAACATCTCCCCTCCAAAAAAAAGACCCCACATATCTTGCTTTAAGAGAGTGGTGATAACACTTATGCTCCTAATACTGTTTTTAAAAAACAGAAGCTTAAAAGGAAGGGATGCAAATAGTTAGAGGTGGGTTCATAAGTTCAACTTTGCTGTAGTACCTCTGAATTAAAACCTGGTGACCTTTAGCATTCACACCGTCACCCTCAACAGCTTTGCATAGGAAGTGAAGAATATTATATTCAATAAAGAAGGCAGGGGAATTTCAGTGGGAAGAAAGTAACCATTCCATTTGGAACTTGACCAGAAGACGGGTTAACGCACTAATACTTGTGGAAAGAAAAATATACCAGTACTATGAATTTCTCATGGAACAGAAGGTATTCCAGACCACAGTTTTATCTTTCTTCTAAAATAGCATACGTTCCAGCAGCATAGTTTTTTGTCACGTGCAGTATCTATGGAATGTTCATTTTCCGATTTGGGAAGCGTAGCACTAAACATAGCACTGCTGGCTGCTCCTGCTCAGAAACTAAAGGGACCAGGAGCAATTTGGACAAGCTACTGCTGTATGGTGAAGAAACAGACACAGATACCATTTGGAACTGTTTGTGAGTATTATCACCCTGTTGCTCAAGAGACAAATTTCATTTGCATTTGATGAGATAGATCAAATGAAATACTAAGATTTTGGTCACCTAAATATTAGGCTCACAATGAAAAGCGGTAACAAATTAATTTTAATAGTAACAACTAGGATAAACACCACCTGAAGGAGAAACTTACTAAGTCATTGTCAGGACATGCATTTATTGTTTCCTACAAAATTATTACCAATGAAAAAGGTTGATTTTAGCTGTACGCATGCCTTTCCTCCAACCTTTTCCAAATACTTGGTGGTAATTAAACTTGCTAGTAAGAATGGCAACAGAAACAGGAAACAGAGGTGAAGCAGAATATTTCAGAAAAATAATTCATTCATAATCAGTTATGAGAATGAGAACTCACTCAGCTGGTCATACAATATGAACAGAACCTGAACACTAAAACAGATACCAGATCTGAACTGTCATACACAAATTTAAAACACAATACAAACTTATTCAATGAGCTAAGTATTTTTCTTTAATAAATTCAAAAAGGCAAACATTTTGCCAAATTGTGAATAGCAGTGGAAACTGGAACACTGATTCAACTTGGAGATTACTTCATTTGAATTATTTCCTCATCTGAAGAAATAAAGCAAAATAATTCTAAGAATAGGAACAGTCACAATAATGGGAAGAAGTTAAGCAGTAAGAAATGTTTGGCCACATAGCATGAACCATGTAAATTCAGCCTGTCAGGCAGTTAATAGTTACCCAAGGGAAACATGCTTCACCTGTGTCATTAAAAAAACAATATCAGTCAAAACAGTATCTTTACTGTTTAAGTGTAAGCAGTCATTTTTTTCCCCTTTAAATGCTAGCTATGTATTTGAATGATCTGAACTATGAGAGCGAGGTTCAGGAACTGTCACAGCTCAGAACATTGATTAAAAAGAACAGAAGTCAAACATGCAGCAGAAACTCATTTTGCCACTCAGAGGACAATATAATTACCAAAATTTATAAGACCAAGCTCTCCTAAAGTTTGCCCATATTAGCTTTCCAGCACAGAACTGGTGACATTTTCCAAGTTTACTTATCTCTTGCAAAGCAGCCAACAGGCTTTTAAGAAAAATAATCATAAGAAAGTCCCAGGATTACTTTAAACATCCCTACATACATACTGAACAGTTTAGGTGATCATTTCTAATCATCTGTGAGTATTTATTCAAGAGTGCAGGGAGCACCATGCAATGCTGCAACTCCAAACCTTCCTCCCACTTCAATTATCTACAAACACTAAAGCTGTCAGAATAGTTCTTCCCTCATGATTTTCAAAGTCATGAGATGAATATTGCTGTCATGATTTGGTAGAAATAGAACAAGACAATGAGCATTGATTATTTAGTAGGTGACAGATGAGGGGAAACACAAGATGTACATACAGGAAAATGTAACACATCCATAATTTTCTATGGGACCAATTACCATTAGAATTGGCTAGAATACTCTTAATCAGAATTGAGTTGCAATTTTTGTCACGAAAATGGGGATCTTATCTGATAGAAGTCAGCAAGACACTGTTTTGATTCAATAAATAAATACACACTGAACTACAGCACAGAATAATCATTTTGTCAAATACTAACATCAGCAACAATATGTGAGTTGGGGAGATAAATATTTAAGAAGAACTCCAGATGTTCATTTTGTCAGCTATGTATTTAGTGTCTCCTCCAAATCATGATGGAAGACCAGAAGCACCCCAGCTATGGGTGCAACTTGGAGTGCTGAGACAATTTTCTCTTGTCTCCTCATCTCTCTTCTCTCCGTAGCTGATGAAGTGACTCTAACAATTAGCAACATGTACTCTTCACAAGCTTTTTGCCTTCCCTTCCCGACTCTTCTGCTTTCAATTCATTAAATCCCTTCCCTTTCCACACTCAAGCAGACACTCTCTAATCAAAGGGTATGTTCATTTCAGAACATTTAGTGTCTGTTCTCAGAGGGATGCCTGTGGGCTCGTGTCCTCGCCCCAGCCTCCCTGCATCCTACATGGAATAGCAACATAGGTAGAACAGGGTTTTCCTGTTGCTGGGGGGTTGTTTAGAAAACATACATTTTCTCACCTTGTTTCTTTTTTCACTCAGCTCCTAACTATTATCATTACAGCTCCAATATTGCTCAAGGTACTGAAAACAACAGTTTGTGCCACTATCACCTCAAGTTAGCTGGTGAGGTTGGGCAGAGGCCCTCCAGAAGTCAGTGTTCAGATGCTGAGCAACAACTGCATACACCTTTCACACGTATAAGCAAGCAAAACAATCCTGATGTAGTAACCATGGCATGGCAATTGCCCTTGTGGAAGTGGCAGATAGTCCATAGAAATCGCTGTTGCTGGATTTTCTCAATTTCTGTTCATGCTGCACCACTTTATAGACATCTCTGCAGAACAGGACATTTGATCAAAGTACGGCAGTAAAGTTGATGGATTGTACAGCAATTGAGACTTTTTTTTATTTTCCTCTTCACTGAAACCCCTCCTACAAGGGCATCAACTCACTGTTCACTCAGCTGAAAATCTGCAGGATCTAAGTACAGGTAGGGAAAAGAAACAACATCCCAGCACCATCACCTCAAACAGTACTGCAGAAATGGTCAGTAACACAAGCAAAACAGAAAAGAATCATACTGAAGCAGCCCAGTGTGGGATGGGGTCCCAGTCTTATGCATCTCTCTGGAGATGCTTGTTTTTTTTGTGCTTACATCTGTGAAAGAAATTAAACAAAGGACGACTTCTGCTGTCTGACTATTAATTTTAAGTACTGAAGTACTTATAAAGTGCTTAGAATTTTTTAATCTCTTAAATGCTGATGGATTGCTTCTTCCTGATGGATGTCTTGTTAATATGGCATTAAACCCATACAAAGCCAGAACCACTGCCACCTGCAAAGAAGTTCTATCCAATAATAACAAAAAGTTGCCAAAGCATAGTCATAAAAATGTGTTTCTGAAACACTGCATTAATTCAATTACAAATACTTCCAATTCAAGGCAGGCTGTTCATAAACTAAAAATTAAATTGAATTTAAAAAATATGAATTAATTAAACATTAAATGCCAACAACAAGTTGGCAATACTTCTCCACTATTTTTATATTCAAGGCCAGATGCAGCAATACACTGTACCTATCAGCTAGTGTATAAACACTAGATGAATGATAATACTCCATTTTGTTATTAAAAGAATAATCTCACTTCTACCCAAGCCTTAACATTTTGTGTCTCACAAAACCTCACTAAAAACAGGTCCATTAAAGGAACATTTGAAAACCAGAGAGAGGCAATCATCAGCTCAGATCTCACAAATGAAGTCATGAGTTCAACTGCCATCCAAACAACATTTACTTCCACTGAAAAGTAAGTTTTGCTTGCTCTTGACATACTGACATCCCAGTCAGTGTGAGGAAAGATAATAAGATCTGTCAGTCTCTGGAAAAACTTTTAACAAACAAGGCTTTTTCTTAAAGGGTTGTTTGATTTGATTCTGCTAGCTTTACCAGGTCTCCCGAGGGGTATATTTTTCTCCACTGTGCCAGTGGCCTGCTAGAGACACTGTATTAGTGCAAGACTTAACCCCATCAGAAGATACCATCTCTCCCTCTTAATGCAAAAAGGAGCCAGGTTTACTAGAGTTTCATTTTAAGAGATTACCCCTGAGAATCAAGTTCAACTACAGTTTATGCCTAAAGCCCCGAAAATGAATATACACTATGTCTTAACTATATTTTAAAAGAAATTTTGAATGGCAAATGCAGCTGAAACTCCCCAGAGGAGATGAAAATGTTTTAGTAAATTTATGAAATATTAAGCCCCATGAATTTATGCAATGTTGAGAATAGCAGGGCAACTCCTCCTACTGTGGTTAAACATCATACCACTAAGTTAAAGAGCCACATCCCCCTCTCAATTAACATTTTTGTTTGAAGACTAGCTCTAATTTGAAATGTTCTCTTTGTCAATTTCATTTTAAAACCTCTTCCTGTGAAGTATAAGTGCACTGCCTTATTTGACACACAAAGTACTATCAAAAACAACCCAAAGCACTAAAAGAAAAAAAAAAGTTTTTCTTGCCTCAGTATCAAGCACCTGGCAAGTGACTGGAAGGTTCCTGAAAAGCCTTAAAGGTTATTAAAAGCATTCCTCTTTTACCCTGGAGACTTAAAACTCAATTATTTTCATTCCTCCTTTTAAGCTATGAAATTACATCATCTCTTCCCCTTTGATTTATACTTTAAAGTATTTTTTCTGCACTGTTCCTCAATTTGCTAATTCACTAATAAATAAAACTCCTGTTGGCTCCCCTCATGAAATAATGGAAGAGGAAATGTCCAGTATTGCATGTCTCTTGGCAAAACAGAACCACTCATTATATTCAGCTAATTACATCTATTTTATGAATAATTTTAATAATTTGCAATTTATGATTTGTTTCAGCTACATAGGTCTTTGACTTCACTTGTCAAATCTTCAAGAAAGAAACTAAAAAAATGCCTTGGAAGGATCTCTGCCAAAGCATTGTGATAGAGCAGAAAAGCAGGAGCTTTCTATCTGCTCTGTGTTTATTAACTTGCCCTCAAACAGAGCACATATGTACAGGCCATACAGTGGGGCCTGTTGCATTCTGAAGATGGCTGCACTTGTGTTAGCTCCCTCTTGTAAAATACTTGTCACTCCATGAAACAGCTGCAGAAATGAGATCTCTGCTCTAAGGCTTTGTGCCTTCTTCCTCTACCCCCTACCCAAATTTTAAAAAATTAATCAGCAGCAGAAGAAAAACTGCTGTCACTGAACACTACAGGGAAGAGCCTGTCTCTCTCATCTCCATTCACTTCTACTGCATGTTCACACAAATTGATACAAACCCCTCTGAGCCTCCTCTTCGCTAGGCTGAACACCTCCAGCTCTCAGATTCTCCTTGCATGGCAGATGCTCCAGCCCCTTTATCATCTTCATGATCCTGCTCTGGACTCTCTCCACTGAACCTGTTTGCATCTTTTATCTGAATATAAGATCCCAGAACTGGACACAACATTCCAGAAGTTACCTCACCAGTGCGGAGAAGGATCACTTCCCTCAAACCTTCACCAATGCTTTTTACACTGCAGCCCAGGGTAACAGTCTTTGCTTTGCCACCAGGATTCCTTGCTGGCTCACAGACAGCTTGTCCACCAAAGACCCAAAGATCCTTCTGGACAAAGGCGCTCTCCAGCTCGGCAACCCCCACAGTTTACTGCTGTAAAGGGTTGTAGCTCCTTAGGCATAGGACTTGGCATTTCCCCTTCTTGAGCTTCATGAGATTGCACTGCTTGATTCTTCAGCCTACTGAAGACCCTCAGAAGGGCAGCCAAGCCCTCAGTGTTATCAATCACTCCTCAGTCCTGTATCATTTGTAAACTCACTGAGGACATACTCCATCTAATCATCAGGTGATTAATGAACGCTTTGAACAGCTCTAGCCCCAGTATCAAACAGTACAGCAGTCCAGAAAACAAATGGAAAGAAACTAGTCAGATAAAAAGCCCAAGGGTTCAGCTGTTTCAGGTACATGGACAGCATTGCTTTTGCCATGTGATACTTGTGCAAAGGTGCAAACATAAAAGGTAAGCAAGACCGCAAAAAAAAGTAGTATAAGGTCTCCATACAGTCATTTCCCACAAAGCAGGTCTTACTTCTAGAACGCAAATAAAACTTCCTGCTCGCCTAAATCAACAATTCCTCTTAAGTCACAGGTCTCCCCAAATACCAGCAATGAGCACAAATACACACAATCCTAAAAGCCACATAATCTTTCCAAGTTAAAAATGATGTAGCCTTTCTGCTGCACAAAAACTAAAGTAAGCCAGCTTTTGATTTTCATTTTCTTGGGGTTCTGATTTCCTTCCTTCTGAAGCAGTCATGACATGGGACCGTATCTGTTTATGGCTATATCCACAAACAGGAACAAACTCTGCTATGACTTAGCAAAGCAAGCAGTAGTCTAACATTTTAAAGGGGCAAATTGCACTGTTACCACATGCTCACATAACACACAACTAGAAGTGAAGACAAACTTAAATTGATCCAGAGACCTTTCCCTAGAGCTGAGCTGAACAGTCACACAAATGTTTTGATTACAAATGACATCCACGCCACTCCTTCTCATCAGTGTCTACTATAATCAGGCACAATGTTTTCTCACAATCTTTCATCACTTTATAGAAGAGATCAGACTCAGCTAGGACTGACACTGGCAGAGGAATTGCACTATTTGGTGACACAATTTTAATGAAGGACATGCTTCCTCCTCCAGAGGAGGAAGACAGACACTACTAAGCAAGCTGCTCTCCAGCATACCTAAGTGTGGCAGCATGTGTACTAGGTTGACTTTCATAGGCTTCATGCCCATTTTGTTACCCAAAAGAGTCACAGAATTCCTTACCTGCAACAAATGACTGCTTTACAGGAGAGTGCCAAGTCCAGAAAGCTCCGCCTGACTTCAAATGAAAGGGCGTACTTCAGTGTGTGGCCATCAATAATCAGAGCAATATCGTTTTCCTTGCCCAGTGACTCCCCTAGACTGGTACAATGTTGAGTCAGAGCAGCTCTTGTGGCCTGAAGAAAAAACAGAAAGAAAATGTTTCTTCCTAACACAAGAAAAGTGCATTCCAACTAAAGCAAGGTATCTCCAGACTTGCAACAAAGCACAATATACATGCCCCCAAACTGACACTGACGTGAGCTAACGTGTTAACAGTATCTCAGGCAGACATACTGACTTGTGTCACAAATCAGCAAAAGCTGCCTCTGCTTGCCTAGGAACACGCCTTGTTTCACAGCAGACTCCAGCATCTTGACCACACAGTCCTGCATGATGGACATGCCCAAAGCAGTTGTGATACAGCCTTCCCAATTGTAGCCCAAATACATCAGTTTTCCTGGGCCAAACAGGCAGGAAAAGAAGCAGGCCACTTTCACACAAAGGGGAAGGGTGAGGGAAAAGAGGAAAAGTTGCTTTACGATTCATTTTCTCTCACTGCACTGCACTCATTAGTATGGTAATCAAAACAAACTCACTGATTCACTAGAAAACTAGTCCCAAACTGGAGGCACATTTACAGATTAAGTCAACAAGTGCAAGAGAGAACACAATGTGTCTGTGCCATTTCAGACACAGATTACCTTTTGCACCTTCTTCTTTGAAAGAATGACTGCATAATTCCCTGTTTCCCCATTCAAATGTGAGGGACTAGATTTATGACTTCATGGCATGCCTTATTTACACTGTACCTGAAAATCTAACACAAGGTAGATGACTGTTCTTAAACCATTAGAGACCAGTGTTGGGAAAACGAGGGTAAGTCTTCTGGGAAGAAAGCTGTTTTATCTAGTTCAACACTACTGTGCAGTGACAACATTCACAGAAACTCCAAGGATGGTTAATGGACACAGTTTGGGTAATGTTATCAATAATAGAATTTTATCCCAAGACCCCTGCCCCTGGGATCTTGGAGTGTCATTTCTTTTTCTTTACTGCTTCCTCTCAGTCTTGCTCAAACTTTTTTCTTGCTCTCAAGTGCAGAATTAACCCTTGTCCTTCTGTGAATTTACACACAGGATTAAATGCTTCTCTGACTATTGGAAACCAAGGGAGAACTCCTTGCCCTTATTGCCTGTCTAGCACCTGGGGCACCTCAGAGGGAACACCCTCATTTTTCACTTGACCCAGAGGAGGGTAAAGGCCAGAGTCCAATCACTACCCCCTACAGAGGAGAATCTGAGGGCAAGTTCAGGAGGGTTACTGAATATCCATCATCTCTTGCTCAAAAGAAAAAGCCACGGGAAAACTTATAAAAGGTGATATTTCTCATCAGTTGAGATTACTAGTCTCTCCATAGCTTATCATCATGGTTATGGATAAGCCTCCAATTCATGCCCTGGTCATGGAACTTAATCATCTTACAGGTAAGATGACACAGAATTAGTAACACTGTTAATAATACCCCAAAACACTATAAATCAAGGATTATAAATCAGGCACTTCATTTTACCAGCACTTTGTGAAACTCTCAATATATGCCTCCATACACAGGGCTAACTTACAACCTAACAGCTTATACAGTAAAAAAGTATGAATTATTATTTCTGTTTCTTGTAACTACTTAAAGCTGCTGTGTTTCAAAAAAGAAAACCAACTATTGCTCCTATAGGCTAGTGCAGTTAAGCCAAATAAACCAGACCCCATTCTCACTGGGTATATAATGAACACCTATGCAAGCAAGGGAACAAACATTTGGAAACCATGGGGAACTATATCCTTCCGTGGGCAACTCATTACTGGTAACTAGAGTAAAAATCCCTACTTTGATCCCTAGCTTTTACTCTGTGCTTGACATCAAGGGGTAGGTGTCTTTGAGTCACATCAAGCAAGACTAAATCAATCTTTTACTAGAACAAGCGTGATGGAGCAGAAATCAATAGTAATCCTAAGAATGTATCTGGATAAACTCACACCTGTGGAATACCCCTGCCTTTTTTACTGAGTATCCATCAAGCCTAAATTTTGTCAGGAGTTCTGACAGAAATAGAATATTAGAAACAAATATAGCCAGCCTTTCACTTAGCCATAATAAACTTGGTTTTCCTTCCCAAGCACAGAGCACCCAGCTGCCCTGGGGAAACCTGGAGAGATGCCTGTCAATCAAACTTTATGGTACTGGCATATCAATTTCCATCAAACATTAAAAATATACAGCTTCACTTAAAAGTCCGTCCATCTGTTTAGTAGCTCTGATTCAGTAGGTTGTTCTAATAAATATGAACACTTCATAAGCCAGTAGAGGACATGTGCACATGCTTAAGCGGTCAGTTGAATCAGAGTAACATTATCAGTTTAGAGCTCTACAAGGGCTTAAAAATTCATTCATAAGACCACCAAGTGTCAGAGAATAAATATGAAAAAAAAATCAGATTGTAAAAAGTCAGCTACAGAGCTCAAACTGAGAAAGCTAAGGAAATCAGGTTTTAATTTATTTTTATTCTACTTTTAGACCTTTGACGTGATGGGGGGCCCTGTTTCTAAAAATATGAACAATTCTGACATAAATGCATTTAAGGGTTAAGGTTGTTAAGGTCTCCGTGCTTGAGTTAAATTCAAGACATAGTGCCATATTCCATAAACCTATCCCACCTGCTCTTCCTGTTTGTTTTTCCATTTCCATTTTAACAAGTTGCAACCACAAATACAAACCTTCAGCAGAGCATTTACTTGCATTACTGCCTTAAAATAAACTTTCAGATTTTATTGTTCTCTGTCTGCATAGTTTCCATACAGAATATCAAGTAACATTATTAGTTCACTATTATAAATCCTCATAGCAGACTAAATTTGTTGACAAGCAGAAAACAAAAACATCCTAAAGCAGAGTTCGTGTGGTCTTCTCTGGATTGCATGCTCAGGATCTTTAATAAACCTTGTGATAGCATACCTGTATATTCTCACTTCCTAAAACCTCAGGAAAAATCCCTGCTGTGCCCAGCTTCATATTTGAATCACAATACTGACAAAGATTCTGGGATTTATTTTGTAGGTTAACAGAGCAAATACAAATACTTTTCATATGATGCTTGAAGTCAACTGGGAAGTCAATGTAATTAGAGTTAATGTCATCAAAAACTCTGCTGATTTCACTAAAAACAAGAACAGACTCCTCATGCTATGATAAAAAACATTAGGAAACTTGTATAGGTTATACAGTTAGATCTTAAGCATTTTTTCTGTGTGTGCACCATGCGCTTTTGAGTGTTTGTTGATATTGTTCTTGGGGATTTTTTTGCTTTGTTTTGGTTGCGTTTTTTCAGAAGCAGCACACCATACCATTCATCCCCTCCCACCAGAGTTTTGCCCACTACAAGAAATGTTGGTGTGTGAGGCAACACAGAATACAACACAGAACCGCAGTATCAGATACTTGCCAAGAAAAAACACAACTCAGAAGGACTTGCAAAAACCAAGTACAGAAGACTCCATCAGGACAATAGCCATTCCCTAAGCTCATCTTAAAAATATAGGAGAGAAGAACTGAATACCCAGATATGTTCCCAGAGAAGAACTGGACAATTAGTATAAGATAATCAGCTCTAAGTCTCCTCTTTCCTCCCCTGCATTTCCCTGGAAAGGCTCACAAAGTCACTGAAAAGGCAGCAGGAGATAGAGATGACAGAATTTTGTGCAGCCACTACACTCATGGTTCATTGTAGGCATACAGCCATCCATGGCCCATAGGGAAAGTTCTCAGGAAGTCAGTGGCTTATAGCATCACATAGGCCAGAAGGCATCTTTAGCTCAAGAGAGCCACTCACCCCCGGATCTGTGACCTCTGATAGACATACCCCATAAAGCCAAAATCAGCCTTACATTCTGGCTGCCCCCATTTCATCCACTCTCAGTTGCTTGGAGCATGGTGCTAATAATGTCATGATTGGTATTATTACATACATTATTGGTATTATTATTACACGATTGGAAGATCATGTTGGTATTATCTTCCTATGGGTCATTCACTTGAGAGCTGGACTTAATGATCCTCCCAACTCAGAGTATTCAGTGATTCACCCTTCTTGAATAGCCATTCCTCCATCTCAGAAGACCTAACATGACGCTCACACAACAGTTTCCCGCAGTAAGAGATGTTAAACTTACACATTGGTTTAACTATGAGCTAAGTCAATTGCACATACTATTTGCTTCTGTAGTTATCTACAAAGTACTGCTAGCTACAGCAGTTTAAAGGGTTTTCCAAATAAACTTCTTCCATCATCCTATAATTAATTTCCAAACCACTAATTCTGATATAAATGAGGTTATATAAATTCCATAACCTTATTAGAGTTTATTGAAGTGCCAGCTCAATTTGTTTTACCAATCCAAGAATTTACTTTTTATAGCTGCTGTTTTCCTTCCCATCCGTGGATAATGTGAATCATCAGATGTAACAATTCTTTCACTATGCTGAAAAAAGTGGTTTCAATCAAAATACCAACCACATCCCCTTCCCCCAGAGTTAAATGAAAAATATTCCAAGGAGAACTTCAGAATTAAGCAAGGAATCCATTGCATAACCCCAATCAAGGTAACACTGGCCAACTCTACTTCATGGGAAATTTTCCACTGTATCTTGATTGCAACCTAGAAGCTTCACCACGTTAGGTGAAATCTTTGACTTTCATCTGCCTGGCTGCTGTGTCAGAGATCTGTAAAGATGTGGTGGAAGCAAATTTACAGGAGAAAAGGAGTAATTGATATTAAGGCAAGAAAAACTAATGTTTAAACCAAAGATGGCAAAACATAATAGAACTATTTAAAGCAACACTCATTGGGCAGAAGAGTCATTGGAATTGCTTTCCGTAATAAATAGCACACATGCAAGAGCTAACCTTGAAACTTAGAAAGAAATACCACTTTCAGAACAGATCCTCACTTTTGCCAGTCTTCCAAGTTTGGTACCAAGCTTGACTAGGTCAGCAAACAAATTCAGTTTCCGAAAGTAAACAGGCCAACCTCCAAAGACCTGGTTACAAGGTGGAAAGCATATGGCCACAAAGCCTAGTGAACATTATTTTATGTTTACTGCAGTAGTCCAACTACAGGACTTGTTGTCATGTTCCACTCTTCCCTCTCTTTTGTGATTCCTACAATTGATCAGTCTTCAAACAGTTGGTTATTTAACTGCTTTTGTGTACCCTCAGAATTTAGCTGGGGATGGAAATATCAATTCCAACACAGTTGCGTTCTCTATGTGCAATGTGTCGCCTCCTTACATAAACTGATACAAAACCCATGGTTTATGGCCCATAAAATGGATACTCAAAACATCAGTAGACTTGAAAATACTTAGTTACTAATATTGGAACATGTACAGTGTAATACAATCAACTCTACAGCAACAACAACATGGACCTCCACATTCAACTCACAAAAATTATCGAAGAAGCATTTGCACACTTCCTCAACAATAAGGAAATTCTTAAAGAGTATCCACAAAACCACTCTGGCTTTCTTCTACTCTTAAAACCATATCACAATGCTTAAAAAACCATAAAGATATCAAACTTGACAGCAGTAGGGACATCCACTTGTTACACAGTGCAACAGATGAGGCAGTGCACAGGGAACAGAGCAGGCTGTATTTCTGAAAACACATCACCTGTAAGGTTCTTGTAAAGCCAGAAGTAGAAATATTAACAGGGAGGTTGTTTTGTTTACTAACTCACTGAAAACAGTACTATGGAGAGATAATCCTTAAAATTACACATTTCTAAGCCAAATTTTAAGAGTTCATCCCTCCCTTAGCTTTAGAGAAGAGAAATATATGAGGATATACTTGTTGAGAGCCAGGCAAACCTTTAAAAGCCAAAGACTAACTGTGAATACTTCACTAGTTCACACTTTGAAAAGAAATAGTACCAGTTTAGAGGATGCCTGAGTACTTTCACAACACAGGATTCACTTGAAATTCAACCTGTACACACAAAACCATTTAGCAAATGGATCATGGAAGATGAGATCCCAGCTGCATACCTTCAATTTACTCTTCTAAGTAAGATCAAAACTAAGAGAAAAGCTAACGAACAGGCCAATCCATAGCTGTTGCTCAGTATTACTGCAGTGCTCAGCCTGGGTCACATGCTGATTTAGATACTTAAGAGCACACAGTGTCATTACCCCAATGACTCCTCACAGCCACTCCTAAAACATGTCAATCAAATGACTGTCACTGATTCAAAACAGCAGAACTTGCTTTTTAAACAACACCATGATTCTGCTTGATGAATTTCTCCTACTGTGCAGAGAAAAACATCGTATGGAGGGCCCAGAGATATTAAATGGGCCCACTCAAATCATTTTCATACCTTTGAATTTAACTTCAACCTGAAATTCCTTCAGATAGCCAAGTAATTTAAAATGTCTCAATACAAAGAGTCCTTAATCTGCATAGCAAGTCTCAGGTTATCACATATTCAGACCAAATCTTGCCTTCAGATGTAAGATAAACAGATCATACCAGAATTTTTGTATCCAGGGGCAGCTGGGGCAGCCCAGATGAATTCGCCAATCAAGAGCTGTACCAAGTGCTGTAGAGAAGGATTCAAGGATGTTTCCAGTTCTGCAACAAGCTTACTATGCAAGAGAAACTTGGTTAAATAGGAAAAAAAATACCCTGAAGGAATATCTGTCCTGTCATCTGTACATCTATTTCCAAGGGTGTTCTAAATAGTTTAAAAAGAAAAATGGAAGATCTTTTCACAAACTTCATGTGATCACAGAAAAATAATCGCAGAAAGCGTCAGTCAGATATAGCATCTCAAATACATATGCTGTGTAAAGGGCTGCAGGTACTTCAAGTACCTCCAAGATCAGTTCACGATCATGGCAAGGAGGAGCATCAAAGAGCTGACTACTCAAAAAGTACATGCTAAAGTCCTCAAGCAGACTTAATGTAGCATGTCAGGTGGTTGCACACTAAACTTCAGGCTCCCAGTGAAGAAAAGCAGCATCTTGAATATGGAATATATATGAAATTTCCCCTACAAACCCAGAGCTGGAGAGGCTTTGAGGGGGCAGGGAGCAGGAGGGAAGAATTAGGAGCAAAGAGAGGCTTTTGCCAAATTAAGAAGTAAAGCTGATTTGTTCAAGACTTGACTAGCCATCTCCCACCTTGCCGAGTAAGTGACATGGCAGTATGTGCTGCCAGAAGTGGTGATCTTCGTATCTTAGCCTTCCAAAATAAAACCTGAAGCTTTGTGCAGCATTACTTTTTCTTCAAATTAAAGACAGAAATGCTGATTATAGCAACGGCATCTTAAAAATGCCAATCTTCCCTGTAATCTTGACTAAAATACTGATCCATTAAAAAAAAAAAAAAATCAAGAAAAGTGACAAAAGTCTCAGCATTCTCAGACCAAGGAAGTGACATCCTAAGTAGTTATCCAGTGCAACATGGTTGCCAAAGGCACCATCTTCAAAGCCATGAGTCTTTTGCAATCCTTCTTTGAGTTCCAAGAGGGCAAAACTGGCAGCATAAGAAACAATTGTAGAAACAACTGCAGTCAAAAGGGCAATTCATCATATGTTCTTCAAATGTTATGAAAGACAATACCACATTTGTTCCGTTTGACATTTTTCAGTATTTCTAACTTTAGCAAGAAGATGTGTATCCTGGGATGAGCAAAGATTTCAAATATTACAGCCACAACCCTGTTCTCTTCACACTAAGAACAGCATTAGGCTTATTACAAGACTTTCATTTACACCAGAACTGCTCCATGAAGTGACTCTAACTGTTGTTTTCAATATATGTTAGATATTTGACCACAGAACAGTTTATGGTGCACATTAAGACAGTTTATATCTCATACCACAGAAAGGGCAAAGAAGAAATGCTTGTTCTGGACACCAAAACGTCTGTGTGATCACTAAAATCAACTGCAGTCTGTCAAGAGGAAGCAGTCTGTTAGTTTTGCTAATAAGCTAGAATGATTCAGTGTCTTTATATATTGATATTTTAGCTTTATTAAATTCATTCAAGATAACAGACTTTTTATTTCCTTCTACTTTTGCTCTTTGGAATATAATAATCCAGCTTTTCCTGGAAGCAAATAAAGCAGAAGCCCGCTCTTGTTTAGACCTTCAGGAAGTTATGTTTCTGCCAAGTAATTTCTCAGAGAAAAAAGCTCACTTCTCAACCTGATGGACAAACCTTCAGATCAAGGGGAGCCCACAACCTTCTGCTTTAGATCATGAGGATATGGATTCTCTGTTACACTGTCTGATGCACAGGCTTCTGTGCTGCTCTGTTTTAGGCTGTCATTACACATCAATGCCCCCAAAATAGCTGAGGAGAATCCAGCCAAGAAAATAACATTGGTATGTGGACACACAAATCAGTCTGTAATTTACCCTCCACTGCCCCCAAAAAGAGGGTATTTTCTCCTTATATGAAATCACAGGATGTTTTGGTATGGAAAGACCTTAAAGATCATCTAGTTCCACCCCCATGCCTAGACTAGGCTGCACAGAGCTCCATCCAGCCTGGCTTTGAACGGTTCCAGGCAAGGGGTACCCACAACTTCCTTGGGCAACCTGTACCCTCACAGTAAGGATTTTTTTTCTTAACATGTAATCTAAACCTATTCTCTTACAGTTTGAAGCCATTCCTCTTTGTCCTGTCACTATATGTTGCTGTAAAAAGTCCCTCTCCAACTTTCTTGCAGGCTCCTCCCTTCAGGTACAGGCAAGCAATTAGGTCACCCCTAAGCCTTCAGGTAGAATGCTTTAAAGATTCAGATCTCTGCTACAGATACTGTATAAAAATATTTTCATATGTTTATACTTCTATCTGTGTATGGGGCTTTTCATACACACAAAGTAAAGTGTACATATATTACCACTATTATACCACCTTGGTTGATATAAATAAAATACAGCCATCCTGTAGCAATGAGATTAGAACTTCCCTGAGACAAAGAACAGCCACCAATGCACCCAGAACTACATTAAAATAATTTTATCATTGCTAGCAAGTAAGGAATCCACATTTATTAATGTATAAAAGATCGAACTAGTCACAGTGAAATACAGATGAGATGATAGAGCTCATCTCTCCTCCAGAAAAATGCTATACATAAGGAAAACATAATATTGAGTAGATTGATTTGTACAAAACAGGATTGCCTCAAGATGATTTTCTCATGATGCAGTTACCTTTCAAGACATATGCATGTGTCAAAACTAGTCTTCATTATGACAAAATTATTTCATATTTTCAAGTCACATTACATGTGTAGTCTGGAAAAGAGAAAGTTTTGGGTTTACCCTTTCATGTAAGGTAGCATCAATTTGTTGGACATCAAGATAAAGCTGGAAGGACAGAATTTCCCTCCCTAAAGACTAATAAAATTTAAATAGGGCTAGAGAAAGCTATAGGTTCAATTATTTGTAGTCTTACACTCCTAATTTCCTCTCCAAAACCTCTTTTTTAAAAAAAACCCAACTGCTATTAGCATCTGTGCAGTTAATAGTTCAGTTCAATGGTAGTGTAAGTAACAGAGGCCATACTGCTGTCAGAGTTCATAGCCAAAGTTATTCCCATACTTAAGTAAAAGGAAACTGCTTTGAGAGTTAAGCCAAACAGAAAACTATGAACTCTCGAGACAGTCCCACACATACAACCAGGCAACCTGTCACATTAGTCCTCCTTTCAAGTGCTTGCGTACTATCAAATCTGTTTCTCCAAGAGAAGCCAAGAAAGTTCCAGAGCCACTGACTAGCACAAGCAAGACCTGACTTTTAAGAAGCAGATTGCTTTTAACCCGAGTTGTTTCCTTAAAGCCCTGGTTTTGATTTAGAAACAATGCATGTATTGAGCAGAAATATGAGAGAACTTGCAGTTCCTGAAATACCCTTGGAGATTTTACTTCTACCCTGACAGCATGACAAGCATCAGAAGTTACTCACACTCCTTGGAGTATGTATTTTTCCCTTTTACTCAGAGCTGACTAGGCAATAAAACAACTCACAAAGGGATTTCCAGAAGGATCTGATAGAAGCTGTACTCCCATGACCTTACCTATTCCCCAACAGCCTCTCAAAAACAGAGAACATGTACATTCATCAATTGTTTCCATCCAACTGGGATCAGTTTGACTCCTCAAAGAGTTAGGTCAGGCTTCCTGCCCTTTGGCAGCTGCTCAATGGTAGGCAGGGTGCAACAGTCTATCCTGGACACTTCATTCCTGGCCTTGGACCCATGTGTGTGCTCTCAGGAATCTCATGAAGCAGAGCCTAGCAAGGCAGTATTCTCCTGTTTGGGTTCGCACCCTTGGCAAGCAACTGGAAAGCGGCACTCAAGCCTGACCATGCTTCTATTTAAGACAAAATAGCATCTAAATTGCCCCACAAGGGCAGATGAAGGGATATGGAACACACTGAACAAGGAAACCACTACATGTGCCCTGAAGGACAGGGGTGTGGACGCTCCCACACCTGGGAAACGCAGACTGTCAGTGAAAGAAGCGGAGATCGGAAAGCTGGAACAACAAGGATATAGGGAAACTGGATTTTCCCTCGTGTCCCAAAGCTAAAAGTAAGAGCTCCAGTTTAAAAAACTACAGTCTTTTAAACACATAAATTACAGTGCTGAAGTATAGGCACAGATCAGGGAAGGGGAGAAACACTATTGGGTTACACAAGCAAGATGCAAGGAAACATTCCCGCTAGATCACAGAGATCTTCACTAGCTGAACACTTCTAGATCTGTAGGATCAAATAACTTTCATTTAATAACTGAAGGAAAGTAACAGGAGAGCTATCCAAACCACAAGCACTGGCACCACATAAAGTATGAAAACTAAAGAATTTAGTGTTATAATATCAGAATACCAGAAATCCAGATAGCTATATATTTGTTCAGCTGATACAAGACACATAATCCAACTACCTACAAAGCATTAGATCATGAAATGAGAAAAGCATGACAAAACTATCCAAATGGTTTTAAGCATGCCAGCCTGCTGAATCTACTTACCTGTTTTGCTCAAATAAGATTTGTCATGATGTAAACTCTTCTGTTGCACTTTGATTACAAAATTAGTACTTCACAACAATAACATCAGGTAAATATCTTAAGACTGTCCAGCTTTAACACTTCTGTCAGAGAAAGTCAGAAGATTTTCTAATAGAACTCTACCAAGATCAATTCACGCTCAATGCTACTTACCTTCAAAACACCAAAAGAAGTGCAATCCTTCTGTCCCACAAATTGAGCACAGCAGATTACAATGACAAAAAGACAGAAATTGCTGCCCAGAGAGCTTGTGGAAACCCCATGCCCAGACACGTTCAATAAAGGCCAAGTTGGATGGGGGCTTGAGCAACCTGATCTAGAGAATGGAACCCCTGCCCATGGCAGAAGGGGTTGAAACTAGTTCTTTAATGTCCCTTCCAACTCACACCATTCTACAGTTATATGAAAAATAAAAAGGTCTGAAAAAGCAAATATAAACAAGCTTTCTTTGAGCAATTGATTTTAATTTAACTGGCAGCAGATATGTGAGCAATGACAAACTAGATGTGTCACAGATCCAAATCCCCCCTCCTGCCCTCAGTTCCACCCTTGAAACAGGGCACAGGGCAGGGAGCTCCTCCAGCCCACCCTTTGCTACACGGCACATGAAGAGCCAGCAGCAGCATACAGCCTCCCATCACCTCCTTCAGTCTCTGGAGAAGCAGGGCCTGGGTCTATGGACCAGCTCCCCACAGGCAGTCCAGAAGCTGCCGTACAATTGTCACTTTTTGTATTGAAGTATACTTCAGTCCTAAAGTCAAATTAATTTTTGTGCCTGTCTTATAAAAAAGGTTTGTTCCTACACAACAACTTTAACTACTCAAAGAGACTAGGTTCAATGACAAAACACAATGGCTGGAGGCCCCTAAAGAGCCTGAAGCCTGTCTGGAGGGTTTTAAAAACGTGAACATAACACGATAACATGAAAACATGAACCCTTAGTTTTTCACATTTTATCATAAGAGATTATGGTACATAGCATCAAGATCTTTCTAGATATCAGACAGTGGCCTGAGATTATTTTATGCCAAAATAATCTCCCTTAAATGCTCCTAGTCTCCCTTATATAACATTACCTTCTCAGCACAGGCTACACATCACCTTAGGGAAGGAAGGGTGATGTGCATGAACAAGCACACATCTCCTGACAGCAGCTTCAGAGAGGCACTGCCTGGTCAGGGTCTGGCCTTGCATCACCCTTAGGTAGTGGTGGAAAAGGAAACAAGCAGAAACAAGGACAGCTTTGCCACTGGCCTCCCTGAAGATTAAAAGAAGCAAAAGCTTCCACTCAGCTGTTCCCTAGTCATTTTCTTAGCAGAGATTATTTGAAAAAAAAATAGTCTTGAGCATTTCAAGCACTTCCAAGTTGCAGAGGAAACCAAAAATGGCCTTTGCTAAACACAGTCCTATTTAATACCACGTGAGGTGACATTAAAAGGCTATTGGCCCTTGCCATCACATGTTTAAAGCAGTTTCTTCACCAGCCATAGTTCAGTCAGAACTGAAATTCCAGACACACTGCAAATCCGAAAGATTCCATGTGTTCAGTTGACAATTTTTTGTCTTCATACTTTCAAAGCTCCACAGGAGACAACAATCCCAGGCAGTGTGTTTGAGAGGAATGGAGGTGAGACGCATTTGCTTGTTCAGTGACTGAACAGCTGCATCCAAGGACCGTTCTGTAAGAGCTGTCCTGATGCCAGACACTAAGGATAGCTTTCAAATAACTTCATACAACTGTTCTAATGATCTTGAAGTTCTAATATTGTATATAATCTATGGGAGAGTTCCCAAACAAATAATAACTCATTGAAACTGTATTAATATTATATAATCTTGTGGTCATGTAACACCTGGTTTCAGCAATTTAATATTTAAATATAAAACAAAATCCCTAAAAGCCGTCTCCCAACCAATTCAACAAATGCTTAACTTAGGGCAATGAATTCTAACAAGAATCAGAAATACAAAAAATAAGCAGTTTTTCAGACTGTATGCAAGATTGCTGAAACTGAGAAATGCTGAGCCCCATTTAGTCCAGCCTCTCAAGTATCCAGAGGCTGCATTCCTCCCAAAGCTTATTCCATTAGCTGACTAGATGATCATGTTCACCTATTAAAAAAATTCTACGCAAACGCACTATTTCAAAAGACAGCACCATAAAGATTTTCAGAGCTCCAATGCCATTGCAGAGAAACACACAGTTAAGGTAACAATATTCACAAGTCCCAGACCAAAATATTCATTCTTACATCACATAGGCTGCCTTTTCTGACTTCTTGAACTGAAATACCATATGGGAAATAGAGATTTAGCCACAATGACTTTGGACATTGCAATCAGTTAGGGCAGAACACCATCTTTGGAAGACACTAGAAGAGTTGAACAACTAAGGGTCTATCTTTAAATAATATACAGCAGTAATTATCCTGGGCTTGGCCAGTGGTCTTCTTTGCTACAAACACATCTGTACTTTGCTGCTTCGAGCTTCCTTCAGGCCCTAGTTAACCTTTGCTCATAAAGGATGATATGCTCCAAAAATGCTTAATGGAAAAGAATATTGTAACCAGCCAACTGCACATGTGAACCCAAACTCAAGATTACTGAAACTGCATTATGAGGCAGCAGATATGGTCTTAAAACCAGACTGGCCATTTTTACAGCAGACTGTATACAATGTCTTATTCAATGTCTTATTAAAATAATAAAAACCCCACAAATTACCAACCAACCAAAAAAAAAAATGACAACACCCTACACCAAACATTTTTCTTTCTATTTTTCCTATTTCATGTTATTTAGTCTGTTCAGTTTTTAAAATATGCAGTTTATTGTACTTCATATTAACACCAGGCTTCTCTTGAGCACACATATGTAACAAGCCTCCTGACATTAAAAAAAAAAAGGAAAAACTATGACAGCAATAATGACAGTGTGTGAATTAATACTCAAAACCCAAGTAAGAAAACAGGTAATTTAGCACAGGCTTCTGGGATAAAAACTAGAGGCACTTCAGTACTTTATGTTCACTGATTTAGACAATGTACAGCAGTCAGCGGACAGGCAAGATAACTAATTCCAAGTGCAGAGATTAAGGCAGTCTAAGTAGGAGTGTTTTGTCTCTTAAAAAATTAAAAGATGTGCTAGATGCATGCTTGGTCCTACATGACTACCATTGTTTTGAATAATATTTAGTTTGAGAATTTATTGCCTTCACCACAGCACCTTAGTTCCCAGTATATTGATAAATAGCCACAACTCCTTCTTGGCAAACATATTTTCAAACACCTTCTGCCAGAAGTATCTCTCTAATTTCCAGATTTCCTAACTGAAGGTCCATGTGGCTCCCGGATGCTGGACAAGCATGAATCCAATGATCTGTCACAAGATCTACTTTATTTGTAATCTCAAGTAGCTAAATAATTTCCATTTCTGAAGAAGCTTCAAGTACTTCCTTCATACAAAAAAATCCCATACAACAAACTAAACAACCACCTGCTGCCTTCTCTGCCTCCAAAACCACTACACTGGCTTTGTCCACTGTCCTTCCTTGACTTCTCACAAATACTCTGCCTACCTGCATTAAAGGTTTCAATACAATTCCTAGTAGCAGGTAGTGAACCACAGAGGAAAGGGAATCTTCTTCCACCTACTTTGCCAGACTCCTGCAAGTAACCCATTTCATCCCTTCCCGTAGTAAGGGGCTTGCTTACTCCTTGCAGATTTAAAAGCAACAAAACATTAAAATGGACATGTATTTGTTGGCAATTGCCACTGTTAGGAATGATTGCATGGCAAAATGCATCGAGTGGACATAGCATCCTGTACATAGATGTTGGTTTCGTTTGACTTGAAATTCTCTGTACTATATTATAAACTAGGGTTGTACAACACCATTTCAGGTATGTATCATTTACAATTCATCCCCACATTGAAACTGAAAAAGTTTTAATTTGATCCTAGTCCTTACAACTTAAATATTCTATTCTCATATACAGTCGGTGCAAATGGACATTTCCCAGACATCCACAGGTAGCTCAGGAAGCAAGAGCACTGCTGCAGCTGCACTGCTCATGTCTCACTGCTTCTCCTTCTAGAAAGAATTGAAAACAAATCTTATTTTCATGGCATTAACTGTGGCCCAGAAAAGATACTAGTATCCACTCAACTGAGAAGCTGGACACAACACCTGATTTGCTTTCATCATGACAGCTTCCTGCATTTTTACTTTTTTTTTTTAAGATAAGAATATAAAGAAAGCCCTAGGCAAGCTTCTCTTTTCTAGTCAAACAAACACCATTCCCTGAAGTGAACACTAACTTTTCAAAGACCTCTTTATCCTTGAGTTTTAAAAACACACTTAGTTTCCTATCAGTTTACTCAATACATCTGAAGTTTTTATTAAAGTTTATCTAATAAATATGATACCCACTTCAATTACTAAAAATAATTTCAGTAAGAAAACTCCACAGAATCATCAAGATTATGTTTCTTTTTTTTAAATTAAACCACCACAGTAATTTCCCTAAAGATTTAGTTATACAATAGATTTCTTTTATTAATATTTACTAAACCTATTAACTCTGTCTATTGAACTGCAGATTTTGTCTGTCAAGCCCTGGACAGAACTAGAAATCCCTTGAGAACCTGCTAGTATTAAACCAACTATAGACAGACCAATTAAGTTTTAATAACCTGAAAAGAAATGACAAGTTTTCAAAAAGTTAATCAGTTAAGTTGTGAACCCATCCTCCCTTTCCTTATGCTATTTACAGGTAAGTTGTGAAATATTAATTCTATAATCCAGACAAATACTACTGTATCAGCCTAGATCTTACAAGGCCCCTTAACCATTAATTGGCTTTATTCATCCACATTTTCCCAGAGTTCTGCTAAACTTAGGTTAGCAGAAGCACACACTCTGCTAACCTTCCCCCCTCCCCTGCACCCCGAGAACACTGAATTCTTGAAGCCAGACAACTTGGATCACCATTAGCCAAATAAATGGTCCCAAGTTCCACCACAGAATTTGATATCTTGTCTTTCTACAAATTGTTGTAAGTTCTTGTCTCATTGAATTTTAAACTCCGGCTACAAGAACATGAATTAGTATCAAACAAGCATACATAGATACCACCAAAACTCAGCACGATGGAAGCTTCAGGAAAATATCTGAATCACCTCGGCTCTAACACTCATTACCAAAGCTCTCCAAAAAACCATTATCTTCTGACACTTCAGAGCTGTGATTTTTAGACCCAATTAGAACATGGGTTATGATAATTCAGGATTTGGGGATTATCTGAAAAGTCAAGATATCCAAATCAGTTTTGTCTTGAACACATGGAGAGGAGAGATTGCAAACACTACTTAAGATGTGTAGAGGGTAAGCTAATCAGTAAATATGAAAGAGCAACAAAATCTTCTAACATCACTATGTGAGTTAAACGACTAAAGATAGTGAGAAAATGCACCTTGGCACATGCTTCCATAAAAAAAAAAAAGCTTACAACACTGTGACAAAGTTATATAAAACCCCTAGAGATTTCCACAAGGTTCCTCTAATTGTTTCTACTCTATGCAGAAGGTTAAAAAGCAGAGGGAACACGTACTTAGGTATCCAATTCATAGAGCTGCAGAACTGCTTAATTCTAGTTTCTGACAGACCAATCAACCCAGAGAAATTCTGTAGGACATTCTCTAGCTTCAACCAGATGTAAAACTTCTTTTTTTCCTTAATTCCCCTATTAAGGAAATGTACTCCTTTCCTAACTGATGAGAAGGCTTGGAGCAATCAAGTTTCAGTTACAAGAATGAGTCTCTAATTCATATGATAAAAGGAAATAATCTTTAAAAAAATTTTTAACAAAGTAGTAGTAAAGTTAGTATTGTGGGAACTACAAAAGTAAGACCACAGATACCTACATCTCTCTGTTTTTGAATACATGACCAAGATATACTCTGTCACCCTGAAGCAGTTAGTTCTCTACTGTCTTCATTAAGTTAACACTGCAGATGAATAAATCCTATTGCTTTAGGCTGGCTCCACACCAAGAAAGGAAGACTGCTTATTCTTAAAACCCCCAGACAAACTTGCATGAACAAGGAACCCCTTCAATGAAAGCAAAAGATCAGATATGAAAGTATCTTGAAGAAGAAAGGACTATTTAGTTCTCGCCCTTCAGTACAAAAGACAAATTTGAATTCTTTCTACAGATGTGCAGTATTAGCCACATCAGTCAAGAGGATTAGTATCCATAACTCATCTATACATCAGACCCAGCTTCATCTTTTTCCCCTAAAAATGCACCATCATGCTTTACTATCAGAAAAAACTGCACTTCGTGGGTAACATCTCATTTTAAAAAGTCCATGTAACACTTGATTACACAGCTTTATGTTTCCATGGTCTCTTGTGCTTAACAGAAAAAAAAGCACATCAGTGTGCTGCAGAGAATCCCATCTTCAAAGCCAACAGATACTTTCCTCACCATCCAGCTGAAGCCAAGCTTCTATTGTTACCCACACAACAGAAAACAGATCTGGATAATACCCTGTGATCATCTATTGATGTAAGCCTTCACATATGTGAAGATCATTAGTAAATTTTAAAAAAATAGTATTTGTTTCCAGTCATTTTCCTCTAACATATGAGAACTCTTACAAACAAGACAGCAAATATTAGATGGAATTCAGGGAACACACTCTTCCTTTCTATTTTCATGTAACATGATCTATTCTAGCATGGACAAGACATTAGCCCACATCTGTTAAATACCAGCTGCCTAAAATCGGCTCTTGTCAGAAATGACCACAATTACAACTTAAAATATGAAAGGAAAAGTAACTTTGTGTGTTTGGGTTTTTAAGAGCGTTCTCCAGCCTTCACAATCCTACAGTTTCCACTTATAGAAAGAAGAGTTATTTAGTAACCTTTTCTTAGCACTCCTAAGGGTCCTTGCATTCCTTCAGGTCCAAGTACCCCACTTCATCCAAACCAACTATCACAGAGCCAGAAAACACTGACAGAAAAAACAGAGCCACAGATAAGGGAGAACAGTCATTAATGAATTCTGAAAAGTAAAAAGCAGGATGAAACAAAAATACCAGCCCAACTCGTTCACCACTCACAGCTCAAACCTATTAGTATTACTTCCTGAAAAAGTAGTAATCCAATACTTAAGTTACACAGTCCTGTGTGTACTTAAACCTACAGGTCTAGGTAACACCTATATTCTTTCATTTATAATTCTACACAGTATACTCAAATCAAAGCAGCTTTTCACATGAAGAGCTCTATATTTTCCACATCCATACAATTAACTTTCTATGCAGATTAGCAAATACCTGGAGTTATGAAAGATCCTATTTGTTCCTCAAAAACAAACAAAAAACCACTAAAGCCCTTCCACCTAACATTTTGAAGACTTATCTGATTACTAGACTCTCTTCCTTATGTAACTACTTATTAGCTTGATGTGCATTTCTAGATAAACAAAAACAGAAAATTGAGCAATAGTAAAAGCTTTGTACAACAGAAAATGTATTCTTTCCCTAGTTTCCCTAATTAGCTTCCTTTGCAAATCCCCAGTGGTAGAAGAAGAGCTGATTACAATTCCAGGCTAAGTGGTAACTGGAGTAACTCACTAGCCACAAGGCACTAGAGAACTGTTGCAGATGCCCCTCTGAAGGGGAGCTGATCTCGGCTCAAACTGAGCTTGCTCACATTGACCAGTTTTCCAAAATATTAACTTTTTCTGAATGGATGTGGGCAGATGACAGCAGGGGAGGTAAGAGCCCAGCCTCCTCTCTAGTGCAATACACAAGATGTAACCTTCAAAGCACCTACATGGCATTAGCAGTACCAGGCTCGTCCTCCTAGCAGTACCTGCACACCTTATTATCTTTTAATACAGCTGAAGCACACACAGTACCAATGCTTTGGAGCATTTGGAGTTTTAGGCAACTTTTGTTTTGGTCTGAAAAGCTGACAATACCTTTAGGCCCATGCTTTGGGAGTAATCAGCATGACATCACTGACAAGGCATAGCCATCCCTCCTGCAAGAGAATCAGGACCCCAAAAGCAACATCTTCAAAGTTTCTCAGAGCTTCACAGGCACTGTCTACTGTAATTGTTCTCGAGAGTTTGAAACACAGATTTACACTAAAAACTCTTGTGATGCATACGCTGAAGAAATTCTGTAGGTGAAGGTAACACCTTTCTGTCTAAGCCATAATGCTATGTAAATCTTTCTGAGAAGCCTAATACAGAGGACACTACTGGAACCATACTCACTCAAAGACAAATGTGGTGATAAACAATTTATTTTTAATGGCCTTCTGCTCATGTTTTTCTCGCTTACAAAGTCTGACTTCTCAATGTTCATTAGAAAAAGTTTTAGATAATAATGCAACAAAACCTGCTATTTCTAGCATACAGCTAAGTACAACGACCAGGTCAGAGCTTTACTTCTTAAGAGATTCATGATTCCCAGATAATATCAGATCTGCAGATGTATCAATATTTAAATACAATGAATAATGGTGTCTGTCAAAGATCTCCTTAAGTTTTTAACTCTAAAGAAGTGTGGGAAGCAAATGTACCAACTAAGAAGAAAGAGTATGAAAGTCATTGGATAAATCTAATATTCTCAAGGTTAACAGATCTTCCTTATTACAGAACCTTCAAAGTAATGTTACCCTACAGAATAGCTAAAATAAACTAACAACAAAATAACCAAGTTTTCCAGGTCCTCACTGCTGGAATATAAAACATAACTGTACATAAAACTTCCCTGCAGATACTGAGACTATTTGGGAAGTCTAGACACTGACTACAGATGACAAATCACACTGTGAAACTATGCTTGCTTTTTAAGAATACTACAAAATACCATGGTGGCGCAAACAGGTACATCCCAACAGTGATGCATGCATAAGACATACCTGAACATGAGGAAAAGCAAGGAAGGCCAGCTTCTGCTTACACTTGTAGTCATACCTTATCAAGAGACACCAGCACTGAGTGTTCTAACACAGGAGTATCCACTTGCTGTTACTCACACATCTGTGAGTAAATCTGTGACTACAACCCAGGACTGTCACTCCTGGCAAGTGAGTTCTGAAGAACACACTCACAAAGGAGTGTAGCACCTTCTACATCAACACGATTACAGCAAAATATTACCCACAGCTTCAGAACTGGATCCCTGCAATGTTGTCCTTCCACTACTGTTAAACACCATCTCATGTGACAAGCAACTGACACAGTTCCCAGCTCTTCTTTCTACAGGATTTACGGGGAGGGACACACACACCATTCCTTGGCTGTAATGTCACCTCTCTTGTTAGATGTTTTCCAGCCAGGGGCTCTATGGTCATTCAATTTCCCTTCTTCAGGTACGGTTCTCATTGCTCCCACAACTCAAAATTCTACAAGATGCCAATGAAGTAATTTTTCCAGGTTAAGAGCTGCACAATAAGACTTTATGGTGTTCCAATTTAATTAAACAGAAACTGAGTCCAAGAACTACACTCAAAGTAAATCTCATGCTCAAAATATTCTCGTTTCAAAACACTTTACTAGGAAAAGAAAAAACAAGTGATTATATGTATGCATTTGGTAAAGTCTATAAGGGATAGACATTTGCAGATTATTATGCTACGTTTCGAGAATTCAGCTGAATCAAGCCAGGGATTAGTCTTTTCTATTCCCAGGAGTTCCCTGAAGAGAACAAAAATTATTGATTTTTCCCCTGAAGTGTGTGATTTAGAAAAAAATTTATCTCTCAAAACCAAGCAAAGACAGTTGTTCGATCACATCTCACCTGCTGCTGCATGCCAAGGAGCAGAAGAGGGAGGGAAAAGTCACACAGGGACTGCACAAAGGGGGAAGTGTATCAATATTTAAAAGCTCTAAGCTCAACTTGGATCTTGTAAAAACTCATTTTTAGTATTAATAGATTTCAAAGGTGGAATATATTAAATATAATGTTACAGAATTTCGGTGTGAGAACCTTAGACTTCAGGCTCAGTTGAACAGAAGTCAAAATTTCTGTTAGAGGTACAACACAAAATAAGTATTACTATGGAGATCTCATACTGAAAAATTGGCAATAAATACTTAAAGACACCTTAGAATAGAAGAACTAGAGGCACTTATTAACAAAATATAAGTTTTATATTCACATACATATAAAATCAATTCTACATTAAAAATGGCGATAAGAGTACTTTGGAGAAAACCCATAGACTTACTTTAGATGGAAAGCAAGAGTAATACAAAGCATTTTCGATGCACCAGTTCGGAAGCTCCATGAATTTGTACTCATGTTTTAGAAAAATATAAGTTATCTGAGCTGAAGTATCAGTCACTTTCAATATTTATGATGTATTATACGATAACATTTTCCTCACTTAAAAGACCAGCAACTATATATATCAATAATGGGTTTCTTTTCTCATCTGATATGTCCTGATTCTCCTTTTTTGTTTGTTTGTTTTTTGTGGTTTTTTTTTTTTTTTTTTTTTTTTTTTTTTTTTTTTTTTTTGTTGTTGTTGTTGTTGTTGTGGTGGTGGTGGTGGTGGTGGTGGTGGTGTTTTTTGGGTTTTTTTGGTTGGTGGTTTTTTTGGGTTTTTGGGGGGGGTTGGGTTTTTTTGTTTTGTTTTGTTTTTTCTTTTCTTTGTTTGTTTTCTCCAATGAGAGAGAAGCATAGAAAAGAATCATAGAAAAATTAGAGTTGAAATGGACCTTAAAGATAATCTAACTTCAACCTCCCTGCCATGGGCAGGGACACCTTCCACTTGCTCAAAGTCCCATCCAGCCTAGTCTTTAATACCTCCAGGGATAAGGAGTCCACAGCCTCTCATGGCAACCTGTTCCAGTGTCTCACCACCCTCACAGTAAAGAATTCTTTCCTAGCATCTAATCTATACCTCCTCTCTCTTTCACCTTAAGGCCGTTCCCCCTTGTCCTATCACTACATGCCCTTGTAAATAGTCCCTCTCCAGCTTCCTTGTAGGTCTCCTCTGGATACTGCAAGGTGCTATAAGGTCTCTCCAAATCCTTCTCTTCTGCAGGCTGAAGAGTCCCACATCTCTCAACATGTCTTCTTAGCAGAGATGCTTCAGACCTCTGGTCAACTTAGTGGCCCTGCTCTGGACTCCTTCCAAGAAGTCCACCTGTTTTTTGTGTTTGGGAGCCCCAGAGCTGGGGCTCAGGTCAGGTCTCATGAGGCAAAGGAGAAAGGGAGAACCATCTCCCTTGACCTGCTGACTGTGATTCTTTGGATGCAGCCCAGGATGCCTTTGGCTTTCTGGGCTGTGAGTGCACATTGCTGGGTCATAGGGAGCTTTTTGTCCCAACACCCCAAGTCTTTTTCCTCAGGGCTGCTCTCAATCCATTCTCCTCTCAGCCTGGGCTTGTGCTTGAGACTGCCCCAACCCAAGCTCAGCACCTTGTATTTGACCTTGTTGAACTTCATAAAGTTCACACAGGCCCACCTCTCAAGCCTGTCCAGATCCCTCTGGATAGCATCCCTTCCCTCCAGTGTGCTGACTGCACCACACAGCTCAGTGTCACTGGCAAACACACTGGGGGTGCAAGCTCCTGTTCCAAAAGCTTCCAGGAGCATAAACAACACAGTTTTTATGTTTACTGACAAATTTCAAATACTGTTTACAGGTGGATTCTGTAACCAAAGTTTTCTACACACAAAGTTATTGGAATCAAACCAAGGCAACCAGAAAATAACACTTAGCCAATGATAATTTTGCCACAGTAGTATTACCCTCTTCAACCAGATTTGCAGATATCCAGTAACTCCTCTGGTACTCCAAGATGTAGGCTTTGCATCTCCCACCCAATCAAGCTGCCAATTCTAAATGCAAATGCCAGATGCTGCCTATTATAGGTACTTTCATCTGTTCTACAAATACCACTAATAGAAATCAGATATTGAAGTGATATCCAATACCGATACGAACATTGAAACACACAAATTGGAAAAATATCTCCTAGGAAGATACATGTACAAATACATGATTTTTCTATTTCATTTTGGCATATATATCAAGAGCGTGGCAAGCATTTGCACAACATTTTTGATTTAGGTCTCAAAAGCTACTGTACATAGACAAGCTCACAATGCAGGTGTGGTTAGAGCTGTTCCATGTAATAGTGAAGACAGAAAAAAAACCCAAAAAACAAGTTTTCTTGAAACATTACTTCTATATCTATACCTTAAAACTTAACTATATTCCCGATGGCATGCTGCAGATTTTTCCACTTTGCTGCAGAATCAAACCCATGTATCCACGAAGTTGCTCATTCTGAGACTTCAGTTTGATTTGTACAGTTGTGACTGAAGATCTCTGAAGAACACTTTACACAATACACCTGTGTTTTAGCATGAACTGTTTATCTTCCTACCCCTAAGGGTAAGCAAGCAAAATTCAATGTGAAAGCCTAACAACTTTCCATCTTGTTAGCAACACCTCCTCCTGTCAAGAATTACATCAGAATTCGCTTACTTACATCTAGTGAATCTTCATTGACCAGGATGAGAGACATACTCTGTGAAATGAGTCTGCAAGAGTACCCTGCAAGAGGAGAGAAAAAAAAAAAAGACAATAAAATACACGGACTTACTTTTTGGAAGACTATCTAAAGTTCAAGCTCACCCTTAAGGTAAGCATCTATAGGTGAAATGACAATTTATTTTTGAGCAGTTACTCCTATCAGGCAGATTGCTGGAAACATTGGTATATAGAGAACACTCCAACATGACAGATTTACTGGAGATATGGGCTGCATTCCATCTGCCTTTTCAAATACATCATTCGAGATGTTTTAATTAAAGAAAACACTGTGTGAACTGGATGAAGTAAATATAGCCTACAGCCCTACACCAATTTTTAAGTCTACATGAAGACAGGTTTGCCTTCAGCACACTACAGGCACAAATCTGAATGCAGTTGCATCTATGCCAGATGGCAGGAAATGCACACGTTTTCATTTCAGTTGATGCTACTCAGTTCCCTTAGCCCACATAAAGCTTACATGAGCATTACTGACTCCTGAGTGCTCAGTGTGGAAGGTTCTGAGCTTCAGCAAGAGGTAGAGCTCAATGAAACTCACAGAGCCCCTACCAACTCCTATACACACAAGGTAATTGGACTAGATTGTTCTTAGTGTGGGACTAGGACATGAAAGAACACCCAGAAAGCAGTTCTGTACATTTTCCAGGACACAAAAATTCAAAACAAAAACTCTCAACACAAGAAAAAAAATCTCTTATTTTTATAGAAGTTTAATAATTTACATAATAAAGAGGTTAATTCTGCTCATATTAATGGCAAGAGAGAAATGCAAACTTGTATCACGCTGACCCCACTACATCATCCTAAAAGCTCATGCAAGTTCACTTGGGATTTGCATAGTGATGTCAGCTTCATAAAATAGCAGGGAATTAATTTCAAGCACACAGCTTTTACTGCTCATCTAAGTTACACGGGAAAAGGAAACTCAATACAATTATTTTTTATTTCTAATATTTTTTAATAGAAATTAATTACAGCAGTTTAAGAAACTGCTATCAAATAAAATGGGGTCTTGGGAAGTCTCTCGCTTTTCTTAAATGGAGACTGGAGGGTATTGCAGAATAAGTCACATCCCAGTGAGCACCCTCTGCAAGGGTGACAGATTCAAAAGCTGAACACAGTCACGGTAAAAAGATGAAGTGCCTCTTTCCATATCTTACAACAGCAAGAGAACAACTGAGGCATGAAATCATCTGTGGGATTCTTGATTCCTTAGAAAGGCTATCCTGGGTCATCAATTGCAATGCAAATCATTTCCTCAGGCTACAGAGTTCTTATAATTGGGCTAGTTTCGTAGGTGTAATCCAAGGTTAACATGTCTGCATGCGTGACTTCTGTCAAGAAAGTAAATCCCCCTCCTTCCTTTGTGGAAGACATGCTTCTATCATAGCCAGGCACTCTCAGGCAGCAGGTCTGATTACCTGCAGAAGTTTCAGTTTCTACTCCATTTTTGCGGACTATGAATATCAAGTGCAACTTTGCAAATACATGTTAATGAGCCTAGGTTTAATTTCTGCTTCAGAGAACAACACAGAATGACACTGAACCCACACCTGTTGGGAAAAGGATGAAATGTTCTAATGACGTGCAGCCTACAACATGAAAGCTTTGCAGACAGCCTCTGAGTCTGCCTGTGACCAAATCTTAGGTGGTATAGAACCGAGCAGCAAATCTCCAACAGTTACAGACAAAACACTGACTTGTTTCTCAAATCAGTTTGCCATTTTTAAAAGTTAGTTCCAAGCTACAAAGAAACTTCCTTATTTTTATTGAGAAAAGGAAAATACTACAAATTTAAATACTTCCCTCCATAACAGGGTTATTCTTTCCCTAGGCTAGAGCAACAGTATTGTGCAGTAGGCTGTTATAAATTCAGCATAACTAATTCAAAAGGATTTTCTATTAGCATTTGATTAGAACAGCAGCTGCAACAGTGGGCTGTAATTTCTAAACCACTGCTCACTGCTTCACTTTACCTCTTCCAAAATGAGCAAGATGCCATTCTAGAAGTCAAGTTGGAAGGAAAAAAGTGCTGTGGAAAAGAGTTTCTCTGCTGTGCATCTTGGAAATCATGGACTCAGAAGAACTTATCCTGTAATTGAAGCTATTTTGCATCTTGCCATCACATTAAACAGAAAGATCAATACTGGAATAGGAGAATGTAAGTCAAGCCTAACAAGGGTTTATAGGGGATTTATACATTATGTACAATTTCAGGACTAAGATGATGTTAAAATCTAGCACTACTATAAAGCAAAGTACCTGGCAACTATAGGAGTACAAGTAGTAACTTTATACATTTCTAGTAATACTTTGAAGTTTTATAATAGTTTTGTAATAGTTATTACTGGCAAATAACATGGCAAGAAAAAATGCACTCTAAGATAAGTATTATAAGTATTTTTGTCACTGCTTCTGAGCAAAATAAGATCAACTGCTGGTTCAAAGCCAGGTATAAAATGTCAACCCACACCTGTAAGTTGATATCTAGCTCTTTAATTTAAAAGTCTGACTAAAAGTCCATGAAGCAGATGAATCAGGTACTTCTGGGACTTATTTTCCTTTAAGTGTCCTGGGAGAAAGATTGCTTGAACCAGAGTTCAAGATCATAGCCCACAGGCACATTCACACTGCAGGCATACAGAATCCAGCATCTGAGGGAAGAATGATTATCCTCTGTGTATAGAGAGGGCACAAATGCCCTGTTCAGACTTTGCATAGGGATACAGGCAAGTGTGCTGGCATGGCTTGTCTCCTGAACTGAAATAAAGCACAGCTCACCAGGAAGTGTTCTTATCTCTGAACTGGAAAGATAGGGGTCTGATGGATGCACTGTTAGATGGGTAAGGATTTGGCTGGATGCCTGCATCCAGAGAGTTACATTCAATGGTTCAACACTCAAATGAAAACCAGTAATGAGTAGTGTCCCTCAGGCCAGTCCAGAGACTGGTCCTTCAGTATCTTCACACAGCACAGACAGGGATCAAGTACACCCTCAGCACATCTTGAGAAAACAACAAGCTGAATGATGCACCTAAACAACACTGAAGAGAAGTGATGCTACCCAGAGTGACTTTGATCTGCTGGAGGAGGAGGCCTGAGAGAACCTAATCAAGTTCCACATGGCCAAATGCAAGGTCCTGCACCTGTACTGCAACAATCAAATACCCTTCAGGACAGACTAGGGGATGAAGGGAAATTAGCCCTACTGAGAAACACCAAAGTGATGAAAAATTGAATGTGAGATACCTCACCTGGAGTATTGTATCCAGCCCTGGGGCCCGCAGCACAAGACAGACCTGAACCTGCTAGAGTGAGTGCAGAAGAGGGCCACAAAAGCAATCAGAGGGCTGGAACACCTCTCCTACGAAAACAGGCTGAGAGTTGGGGTTGTCTAACCAGGAGAAGAGAAGGTTCTGGAGAGACCTTTCAATATATAAAAGGGAATTAGAACAAAGACTGAGAAAGATATTACCACCTGTAGTGGCAGGTCAAGGGCCAGTCATTCCAAACTGGAAGAGGGTAGGTTTAGACTGGACATAGGGAAGACCTTTACTATGATGGGGGAAGCAAGACTGGAACAAGCTGCGCAGAGAAGTTATGGATGCTCCATCCCCAGAAGTGTTCCAAGGCCAAGTTGGATGGAGCTTTAAGCAACCTGATTTATGAAAGATGTCCCTATCAGGGAGGGGGCAGGAGGACTGTATCTTCAAAGGGTCCTCTCCAACTGCAAACCCAAATAACTGTAAGGAAGTGCTTGCAGCTATCAAAGCACATCCTAGGTAAGAGCATTCAGCTCAGCTGTAGGCTCTGATTCATGGCTCAGGGAAGGACACACTTGAGTAAACACCATACTCCCATTCCCAGAAAATAGTTCTCTTCCTAGGGAAGTTATTGGCTGGAAATACAGCAGTTCTGGTGCCCTGTGAGTGTGCTGAGCACCAGGATGGGGGCAAACAGAAATCTATCATGGGTGTTTTTGTCTCACTGAAAGGCAAAGATGACCCAGAGTATGCAGACTGTTTGAAGAAAAGAGTGAAGCTGCAAGAACATAATTAAGCCTTCTATAGCTGTTTGCAGGTAATGTTTAAAGATGTTTCTGAACCTGGAAGTCCCATTTTCAAGAGCCAGAGTTCAAATGATTGATCAGTATTAAAGCTAATAATGCATATTCTCCTCACTTGCAGAAGCATTGACTAGCACGTGGCTGAGTGAAAGGCATACAGCCACTCCACGGAAGGTGAACCATTACTCTCCAGAGAAGTCAAGAATGCAATCCAGAGACAAAGACATATGCAAATTCTGAAAACCAAAGAAACAACAGGAAGCTGGAAGAACAAAGTACTGCAGATCCTTGACAGAGCTGCCAAGAGCTGAAATATCCCTCAATATACATCCATGTCCATACAGCAAGTAAGAGACAATATGCAAAATCCCAAAAAAATTGAGAAAGTGAAAATACTTTTTATTCCCCAGACAGCATATTTATACCTGAAACACAGTGCACACGTGGATTGAGTTTTAAGTTGAAGGTTTATTACAGTTTCATTGGGTTACACACAAAAACTGGAAGGGTGCCACATGTTTATACTTTCAAGCCAACTTGAACATGAAGCTAATTATGTTAGAGTTTTACTACCAAACTGTACCTTAAACTAAGGGATAATTCAGAAGTTTTAAGCGTGATTGTTATTCTTAAGTTGCTATAATAAAAGAAACAACAAACCAAGTTTTCGAGAAAGCTGGAAGTTAGTCTCCTTCATAGTCTTCAGAATAAGCTCGTCTACTGCTGTTCAAGGTAGCTGCTGTTGGTTAATACAGCAACTTATTTCAGGTACTTACACCAAAATGTGTAACTATGTTTTTTAATTAGTCAAAAGATGGTATTCCCCTTCCCAAGTTAACTATTGCTTGTAGAGAAAGGAGAAGCCACAGATTGTGATTCAAACCAGATAACTAGCCTGTAGGAGTACAAGTATTAACTTTAGATATTTCTAGTAATACTTTGAAGTTTTATGACAGTTTTGTAACTATTTGTAGTTATTGTAACTAGTACTTGTAACTACTGTATTGTATTGTAACTAGTACTTGTAACTACTGTATTGTATTGTAACTAGTACTTGTAACTCTTGTAAAACAAA
Source organism: Prinia subflava (assembly GCF_021018805.1). Classification (NCBI taxonomy): domain Eukaryota; kingdom Metazoa; phylum Chordata; class Aves; order Passeriformes; family Cisticolidae; genus Prinia; species Prinia subflava. The sequence goes on from NC_086249.1 coordinate 37,091,976, forward strand.
TTGTCTACTTAGACCATCCACTGTATTTCTACTACAGCTGTATCAGTTCAGCAAGTTATTTCACCTCTTGGTACCACCTTTAACATACAAAGATACATGAAATTTGATCTGGTTTTGAGAACACACAAAAATTCTAGTCAGTCCAGCAGACTGCATTATGAAATTTCACTGAGTCAACCAAAACAGAAAAAAAAAAATTAAAATAACACAAAACAAACCAGCCTAAAAGCAAATGCCTGAAGCTTCTCTGAAAATAATCTAAGCTCACTGACAGAGAATCTTGAAGGAGTTTGAGAAAGCAACCTGTGCTATTAAAGTTCCTTTTAACCTACACCAAACATCTAAACAGACTAATCTGCAAATCTAAATGCAGTTGTGGAATCTGAACAGCATATGTTGCCCTCTGTTCAAGGAGCTATTTCTCCAGTCTTTTTGAGCTCATTTTGACTTCAAGACTCCCTAATTATATGAATAATGTGACCAATTAGGCTTTTTACATTTAGAACTACACACAGACAGATCTGGGTGTGTTTCAGGCTACTCCTGGCAGAACTAAAATGCTCTTTAACTGATCTTACTTAGTTGTGATGTCAGATCACAAGAGTGCAACTCTCCCTCTCTCCAGGCAGACTTACCAGTGATAGGGAGAAAAATGATCAAAAAGAACACAAGAGCATCATGGCATTCTGTTGCCAAAGATGAGACATTCGGGCGCTGTGGCATGACAAGGGGTGTGCCTACATCAGGATATGTCCTCTTACCAAGTGTCTTTATAATGTACTAACAGATTTGATGTAAGGGGAGAGCAGGGTCAGTTATTTAAGCTTGACTATCTACCTATGTTCACAGACATGGCTTGGAAGATGCTGTAAACCATACATGCTTTACATTATTGTATTTCCCATTGTATCCCCAACTCCATTCAAAGGCAGTCAGTAGGAAAAGAAAAAAAGCTCTAAAACTATTTCTGAAACATTAGTCTGGTAGAGTTTTCATGTTACCATCAGAAAGAAGAGTTACATATATTCATTCTGTTAGAACTACATTTACCCAAGAGCACAAGGATCCCTTTTGCTTTAAAAGAATAATAAAATTCAAAAAAAGAATATAGCCTGACACCCATAGTGAAGACTTCCCTACAAAACCCCTTCTCCAAGGCTGTGCCCTGAGGAACAATTCTATAAGCAGCAGGCTCAATTCTATTTAAGAACCCACACAGCACATCTTGCATGTGACCTGCTATATATCAGAAAATTCAGAGTAACCAGAATGATCGATACCTATATTGAGAGCTGTTTCTTGTTTGTCACCTGTCAGAATCCATATCTTAATTTCTGCCTTTATTAGTGTGGCTATTGTTTCTGGAACACCTGCTTGCAGGCGGTCTTCAATGGCTGTAGCTCCAAGAAGCAGCAAATCCTGGGGAAAAAAGAAAGAAAACAATCCCTCAAATTCTCTTACGATAAACCTCTGTTTGGAACATACTCAAAAAAGGAATTAGGACAGCATGTTGCATCTCACTGCTAATACTGCACTTTGACAAGCAATATACACCACAGTAAATTTCTAGTGTGGCTGTTCTACTTCCTCTGCATACAATTCACATTTCAAGGGGTACGGTCAGGAACAGAGTGTTTTTGATCAGAAAGATGGCAACATTTCAAGAATAATTGATTCAAGTTATAAAAGTCCAAAGTTAGCCTATAGATGAACATATATACTAGACCATTCACTAATCACCATAGCAACATGATGAGGAGTCAGTTTATATATTCAAGCTCACAAAACAAAAATTATTTGGCATCACATCATTTAAACTAATTTCCCCTTATAAAATGTACATGCAGGCTGGATATAATCACTGAGAGCAAAAATTATTGCAACTATTTATGGATCTAATCATTACATTTGTGTAATACAAGTGGTATGAACATTAATCAATCCAAGTATCTGTAATCAACATACAGATGTCTGCCAGAAATACATGTCTCATAGTGAATTTAATACTACAGTGTTGGCCATATTCTCAGGCAATTCTAAAACAATTGCTTGAGGAGATTTGGCTACATTACAGAAAAAAATTAAAAAACAAGATGGGCAAAAAAATAGCTAAGAAATAAACTTTGTCAAAAGGTACAGCCTACTCAGATTTTACCTCTCAAAGCATTTTAATCATTTCTTACACACACAAAGATGTTCAGCTTAAAACAAATTGAAATAAGTTCAGGCATACTGTATCATTTCAGAAACTGCACAGAAAAAGGTAGCATATTCTGTCCTTTGCAGGGACTAAAATTATTCAACAGAAATGAAGACAAATGAACAGAAGTAGTAAGGCAAGTTGCAGTTGTTCAGCCTGAGAATGATGAGGCTTCAGCAATATCTTACTGTGGCCTTTCCATATAAAAAGTGGTCTTATAAGAAAAATGAATAAAGACTGTTCACCAAGGCCAGAAATGGCAGGACAAGGGTGATGGCTTTAAACTGAAAGAGGATATATTTAGTCCAGGCACAAAGAATTGACATTTTTATGATGAGAATGGTGAAACACTGGAACAGGTTTGCCCACAGAAGTGGTGGACCCATCTCTGGAAGTGTTCCAGAACAGGCTGGATAGAGATTTGAGCATCATGGTCTAGTGAAAGGTGTCCTCGTCCATGGTTGGGGGTGGGGGTACAACTACATGATCTTGAAGGGCCCTTTCCAACCCAAATCTTTCCATGATTCCCTGGAGAGGGCATTAAAAGCAGCTCCCACTTGTATGAATCTAAGCATGCCTAAAGAACAGAAGGGCAAATTGTTGTCCATACAGTGTGTAAGCTGGCATTAGTCACAGGTCTTGATAGCGCTTCATTTTTGCTATGAGAGATTCAGCTGGCAAATGTAGCAGAATCAACTCATGAAGTCACTAGGCTTTAGTGCTCTACAGCCTCTCAATGAAACATCAGCTCTGTCGATGCTAGCAACATTTGAAGGTTACAAACATAATCCAAGCGTGCAATTGTAGATAGTCTTTTTTTCCCAAAAATCACTTGTTAAGAAGTTACACATGACAGCACAGGCATCAGCATGGCTGAGCTACCTGAGCAGGGGAGTTACCACTGCACCTGCTGAAGCCCTCTGAGCAAGGCTGTGGAAGGAAGTCAGTTCAAGTTTCTCTCCTCATGTGCACCTTTACTGTGATCCAGCAATCTCAGCACCCAGACTGAAAAAGTAGCTCTCTTGGTCTAATTTGAGCCCTTAGATGGAAAAAACCCAGGCTGTTAAAATACGTTATATTTTGTGTTACAGCCAAATGCCAGTTTATTTGTAAGGCCTGCTTCTTGGCATGACCAGCAAGCAAATATTAACAGGAAGGCATACAGTGGATAGTTCCTAACTCCAATTCTACAACCCATTCACAGGTTCTCTCTTTTCTTAAAAAAGATACTAAATTGTGAAAAAGGCAGAAAGTAGATGACCAAAATTTATCTAAAGCTTCAGAACACATTTTGAAGTACAGCAAAAGCAATGTTCATTTTTCACCTTGGTGAAAACAGAAGAGGATGAGAGCACCGTGTAAGAAGCAGAAAGCTGAAAGGAGCTACCCAAACCTACAGAACCCAAGGATGAGATAACCACACTGTTACTGACACAAGACCATTTCAGGCATGACTTGGAAAAGGAAGACTCAATCTTCAGCTGTTACTGAAAGAGTTCTTGGAGCTTTTCTTTTACCCTCTGAAAGTTAGTTCCTATCCTAGGATCAACCTCTCTGTGGATGCCCCATCCTTAGAAGTATTCAAGGCCAGGCTGGATGGAGCTCTAGCAACCTGGCCTAGTGAAAGGTGTTCCTGGCCATGGCAGGAGGATTGCAACTCAATGACCTTTACAGTCCCTTCCAAAGTAGGCCATTCCATAACTCTACGATTTGCCCAACTATCTGAAATAAACAGTGCTCCAGAACCTAAGCAGTATTTTAATATTTATTTTAAAAGATATTGAAGTTCAAAACACGTTCTAAAGAAACCACTAAACAGAATTAAATACCCTCTGGGGCAAGAGGGCAGAGCACGAACCTGTGCAGGTGAGGAGTGCAACAGACAGCACTTCGGAAAGCAGCAAGACCAACACGGCTCAGAGAAACACTGGCCCCTAGCGTTGGCATTTAATATTTCATTCACCGCGTTTTAACATTTCATTTCATTAGCGTTTCGAATAGGCTCTCTGACACCTACTTTCCCCTTCTAAAGTTAAGAGCTCGGCAATTTCCATGGAGTGCAGGTTCTCATCCTCTTTTAGCCCATGCCCCTACAGGTTTTGGTGAGCCCAACACTGTGCCTACAACAGCCTTCAAAAACCCTGAATTTGACTGCTGTATGAAAAGGAACACATGTCTTCATACCCTAAGTGCATGGAACTCAGTGCAACCCAACGATTTACATATATTATCTTTATCAATTTACAACAACCTTACATAAAACAGGGACATGAAAAAAAGTGTGAGAAGAGGGGGTTTTAAGTGGAAATTATTTTTTTATCTGTAAATTCATCTCAGATTTAGAGATTAAAACTGAGGACCCAACAGGTTACCATCAAAGAACACCTTTTCGGTTTCTCATCTATGAAATTAACAGTTTATTTCATTGTATAAAGCCCGAATTCCACTGGAAAATACACATGTAAGGGAATCTACATCTGATCATCAAAAAAGTATGTTTTACCTTTTCAATGATCTCATAGCATTCCTCCAGCTTCTGAGTTCTGTCTTTCAGAACCGTACTGGATTCATTGTAGACATTCAACCACTCTCTGTAAGACTTCTCTGACAGATCAGCATAAGCAATGCACAACGTCCTCAGACCTGCAAAACAGGAGACAGCCATTACCCACAGGAAAACTGCACTGAGTATCATCAAATCATTCATGTGTAATAAATGTTAAATTCTAACCCTCATGCTGGAACAAGAGCTTCTGACACACACTGTTCAACTCTGGATTCCACAAAACCTCCCTGTACATTTTTTTAAGCACCTGGATTTCCACAAATTTAAACAACAAATCTAGTTCATTTTGGCCATTAATGTTGGTTGCAAATCAAGAGAGTATTGGAAAAAAACTTTTTACTAAGTACTTTTTACTAAGAAAGCAAGCTTGCCTTTCATGTCCTTTTAAAAAGATGGTATTAAAGAACAGGTTACATGCTGTGATTCGTAATGTTACTTAGTCAAACATCCTGCACAACCCCATGCTTCCTTTTAGCAAGACTGTGTTCTTCAGTGTACCAATGTAACTCACAGTAATAATGAGGGTTAATATAGCAAAGAGGGTTCATGAAGTACAAAAACCAGTTTATTAGATCTTTGACAAAAATTAACACAGAAGTAATGATTTTCTTTTCTGTCACGAATCGAGCACAAAAGGAACGTGTGTGATAAAATACACAAGTTCCACTATGGGGAACGTGGAAGTCCATAAAAAAAATTCTAAAAGTGGAATGATACTTCAAGATTTTGGAAGAAAAACATTGGTTCATGGTTTTACGGTAACTCAGGTATCCTGTGCTATGGCAGAAGGGCAAACAAAGCCCAGTGCTTCCCTGTGAACAGAGTTGTTACATCAGTCAAAGGCCTTAAAGACCACTTGAGATGATCTGTGATGTCTCAGGCTATCAGGCTTCCCAGCACGTTCAGGTTGTCACTCTGCTTCACAAAGCCAGAGACACCAGGCATCCAACTTCTACTCTGCTAAAAACATCCCCAACTCCAAAGTAATTGAGTTATTCTGGGCAATACAACTCATGTCCTTTCCCTTAATCGAGGACACACAGAACACTGTCTTTTCCTTCCAAATTCCATTTCCCACTGAAATCACATGGAAGTCAGAGAAAAATCTCCTCACAGTTGAAGCCAACCTACAGTTGTCAACTTGCTGATAACACACCCCATCCTAATTTATCTTCACAATCACCTTGACACCACAGAGCTTAGACAAGGCAGAAGATGCTGCAAATAATTTCATAAACCGAGTTCTCATGGCATGCTGTCTCTCTTACCTTCCGTTGCGAAGTATTCAAGATGGCACAATGTTTGTTCCATATACTGGGAATCTTTTGAAAGCCTCTCAAAAATTACATTATCCTATTAAAACCAAATTCATTACAACACAGTAAGTCTACATTTGAAGTTGTCATTTGTGTATTTACAAGCTGAAGAGAAGCAATATGAACAGACTTGCTAATATCAAAAACAAAACCGTATTTACAATATATTTGGGGTTTAGAGACTCCAATTTGAGTAATTAATCTTAATTAATTAATCACTTAATCCAAAGTAATTTGATTGCACCCAATGGCAGAGATATTGCAACCACTTTAAATAATCGGGAGATCATGATATTCTGCCCTCCTCCCCTCTTTCCATAAAGAGGTGCCCATTACTGGGCAGTACAGAACACTCCTTTATAAATTACTAAGCCAATACATTGTCTTTCAGACAACATAAACATCTGGTCTTATTCAGTAAATATTGCAGTCCCGTGCAGTAAAGTTTCCTGCAATGCTTTGTAGAGAAGATTCCTATTGATGTCAAAAAACAAAAGGCAGAAACACTGATCATGTTCTACCACAACATTCTCTCAGAAACAACTTTCTTCCTGCAGCAGCCCTCTTTATCAGTAAATCAAAGGACAATTGAAAAGGTCCAGGTAACAGCTGAAATCAAAACAGAGCATCACCTACATATCTAGAGTCTCTGGATTTTATTTATAACTACCAGGACAAGTTCTACAAATGTAATTCAGAAACCCTACTCATACATCTGCTCTTAATCTAAGTAAACAGACCTACATCTAGCGTTGATTAGAGACAGGCATACAAACCTAATTATTATGGAAGCAACAGGACAGAGGATGACTACCAGAATGTGGAAGAGTTAATGCAGAACAGTCAGCTAACTTACATTTCACATGAGTGGCAGATGCAGCATGTTAGCACATCTAGGTCTGCTCATATGGAAAACAGCAAGAAATTTTGTACAACAAACTCTCCTGTCCTCCATCTCTTCCATTGCCACACTCCAAAGAACGGTGTGAATTGAGGCACAGCATGAACAAGCAAGTTGCAGGTCTGTGTGGTCCTAGTAGGCATACAAGTGAACTACCACACAATGGCAGCAGGCCCAATTCACTTCCGCCACACCAGCATGAAGCCAGCACATCTTTATCAAATCAATGGAAGCAACAGAGTGGTGAACACTGACCTATATGTCATGACAAATTCAAGTAAACCAGATCCTCACAGAGGTCAGAAAGCGATTTTGCCCTGTTGCAAAAAGCCAGCTCTGTAGTTTTCCACTGAAATTAGAACCACTCTCTGGCTTTGGACAGTGCTAGTTTTGGAGCCTTTGCGCTGTGCTAAGTTATTGCTCTTGTCAGTGAAGACAGAAGCACAACATGGTGCAAGTCATGATGACAAATAACAGCAGGTGCAGAGATGCAAGAAAGCCAGATCAAGAGCCAAGAACTTGAGAACAAATTTTAGTGTGATAAATTCAGACAACAGCATTTACTCCAGCACCTGAACTCCCGCTGCACAGCTGGGTGAAGCCCTGGCTTTGCAGTAAGGGTACTGCTCCCATGAGTTTCAGGATTTCAACTGGGCAATAGAAAGCCTAGCAGTCTTCCAGCCTGCAAAAGGAGTCAGAGCAGGAATGACAGCTCTCTTAAATCACTTGGCCCTAAACAAAAAGCCAACAGGTATTATGTATGAGACATGAAACGTCAGCATCAGCCACAGCTGTTGAAACAATAACTGGCAGTGTTCTCCATTAGGCAGCATAATTACTTACAGCCCCTTTGCAGTAGAGACGTAGCTGTCCTGCTGGAGTTCGAACAATCACTGACATTCTCTTCCTGTTGCTATTGAAAGAAAAATATTTGCTTTCATTAGTCAAAGTGGTAAAGAGTAATTCCTGTTCTAGCCAGTGAATTTTCTCAGATGTATTTTGTGCATCTGAGATTAAATGGGATATAACAGCAGTAACATAAGATCCCACAACCCTTGACCACACGGAGATATATTAAATTGCCTGTTTCCAGCTTCAGTCCTATGTTTCCCATTGGCAAGCACTCCAGACTTATACCCAAATGCAAGCAAGAATTTGAAAAACAACAAGATAGTATAAAACCATCTTGAAAGAAGGCGAGTCACATTTATTCTCATTATTCTCTCTGGTTTTCCTTATTCCTCATGCAAAATTGCTTTGGGGGGCTCTAGAAATGGAATCATTAAGGCTGATTACATCTTTATGATAGGCATAACAGACATTGAAACAACCATCCACTGATAAGAGCAGCTATTTAACTTCCTAACTCAAAAGAAAGCAAAAACATCATAGAAAGGAATCATGGTATAAACCAGTTCTTAGACTATCAATTCTTTATACTGGTCTAATCAGACCCACACAGTTGGAATTAAGAAGGAGGTCAGACACCCTGAGCAAGGACAGGACAGTCAAGTTTGGCACATATCTTAAAAAATAAATAAAATGTAAACAGTAGCATAGTGTACATCAAAATTTAACAAAGAAAGGTATGCAAAGATTTTATTTTTTTTTTTTTATGAAATTTTGATGTTTTACCTATCAATCTCTCCTTCAAAAGAGCCACTGGAAAAAACTCACAACTTCCAAGAGGCAGAGGCAAACAAATCAAGTCTCATCAAGGGAACCCTAAGAACACACAGTTTTATATAAATCTTTTCCTTAGCAAAACAACCAACTTGGAAGAATCCTTCTTCCTCATTACTTTTTTGCCAACGTGTACAGAGTGCAGAGCAATCTTCCTTCTCCTCTTGATCTTGCTTTGAGAAATGTAGTCACTTTTCAAAGCTCAAGAACCATGTGTATTAAGGTAAGCTCTTGGCATATATTAATCAGACAAAACAAATCCTTTCTGAGGCTTTCTGAAGAGAGGTTGGAAGGACAGCAGATACCTGTCCCCAGAATTTCTGCAACATCCTAATGACACTGGGAAACTTCTGTGTGCTTTTTGAACACTAATTACAGTAACTCCCTCAGTGGTCAGGTGCTACACAGAGGAGAACTAAGACAGCTTTTTTTTTCCTGCTGTATGCAAGCTGTGGCTATTCCTGTCTAGAGACACCAGAGTGCTGGTCAACTTGTCACAAACCCTCAAAGACTCTTCCAGGTGCCTTTTCAGATACTTCCCACAAGTAGCTTAAATAACCACATTCTGAATGGAAAGAGGGAGGTATTCAAGAATAATCTTCAGAGCAAGTCAGGACACAAGAAAAGCTACCTACCCAAATTATCCCTACCTTTAGTTTAACATAGTCCTTTAGAGCACAACCAGCCAATTCAAAGACAGCAGAGAACAGGAGTTCAAGGCTTTAATCCCCAGCAAGAGGACAAAATAAACGACAACAGAAAAAAAAGGAATGCTGACTAGCACCATCCACACCAACATAACTTTATCGACTGACAAAGAGAAAGCACCTTGTCATTTCCACTCATTTAGGGGCCTGATTCATCAGAGCTTCCTGCAACTCAAGCAATGCCCATCCTAACGAGTCTGACAAATTAGGAGTGCTTGCAATGTTTATATTTTCATAGCTGGCATGGTTCTTAAGAAGGGGCACTTCCAGGTGCAGTTTCCATCTACTCAAAAAGTAATTTTCAGAAGCACCATAAAAGTGCAATCTCTAAGTATGTTCTTGAAGTAGACAAGTGACAAATCAGGATATCCATGAGTCACAGCAGGACACTTCCAGGCAGCAACTTCTCAATAAATGAACAGAGCTGCAGTGGCAGGAAAAAGTTCTATGATCACATGCCAACAGCCACCAGTTTATAACTAATTCATAGCACATCAGACATAAGATGAAGGGGCAGGACAAAAATTAAGGAAATTCTGCTTTTCTACTATATCTGTTTCTACTGTATCTTTTCTACTGTAACTTTTCATTCTAAATAACTTTTTTTATAGTAAGAGTTTTCTTACAACCCTGAATTTCACATTTTAGAGGAAAACTTACCTGGAAAACTCCAGCACATTAAGAATTTCAAAGGTTTTCTCTTTGCCCAGCTACAAAAGAAAAGAAAGAGTGTACTATTGTAAGTACAATTTACATTATATTCTTACACGTGTAGACCCACGAGCTGATCAGGTGTCTGTCACATCCCAGTGCAAATAAATGTGGCAATGGCTCCCTCCGCTGGTTAAAGCATGCAGAGCCCTCTTTAATGAACTTCATTCAACATCCTAAATTGTGGCATCCTTCATTTACTACTGCTACACCATTCCTTACAAGGAGTTAATATCCTTTTCAAAAGCTAAGCTGCATATGTAATTCTCAACAACCACCAACTAAGAGATATACTACAGATTGTAGGTACTTTTTCAATTTAAAATAAGCATGCTTTCCAGGTTTAGTATTACAATAACCTTTGACTAACTTCCCTTAGTAATTCTTTTATTTGAGTTCACAAAAAAAAAAAATTTTCATGGGGAAAAAAAAAAATTAACTGAGGAGAAAATCCTGTTATCACCAGCAACTCCCTGCTGGGGCTGAGCAGGAACAACCCAAAGCAGGAGAAAGATTGTAAAACATCTGCCATTCCTTTTGTATAATGCGCAGAAGGAGCAGTAGGAGTGACCAGAGTCATTGACCTCCAGTTGTAGCATGCAGTTAAAGAAAGTGCCGCAGTAAAATCTAATTGCAGTATAGACACGTCCAAGGTACATACCACTTCAGCAACATCCCCAAGATTAATAAGCACCTCCAAACCATTTTCTATGTGCTGCCGCTGATACAGGCAATCAGGAGAGGCAGGAATCTCTGGGAGTGACAGTTTTTATTGCTGGTTATAGATTAACAATGCTCCCAGATTCATATTATGACTATACAACTAGGCCTGCCTGCTCCTGCAGAGGAGAGAAGCATTTAGATGGCTCTAGATGACACTGTTCATCCTAAGCTCTCCTCCTTCAACTAAGAAGCAGTTTGAGTTTATGACAAGTCCTAGAAGATATGTTTCAAGTGCTTAGGTTGGCAGTGTACCAAGAAATTTGAAAGGGAACATACCTGAGAGGAAGGACAAAAATAATTCATTATTCTTAATAAGCACCCTACTAGCATCTGTGTAAATCTGGAGCCACTTTAGCTTAGACTGCAACTCGAGTATGAATGTGGCCCCATGAGTCTGAGGCTGCCTGTGTCAACTGCAATCCATTAACCACACACCCCTGCAAACACAGCTTGTCAAACAGATACATCTTCTACTGAAGATCTTACTCAGAAGAAAGAAATGAAACATTTAGAACAGCAACCATTAAACACAACAGTCAGAAAACCTCCCAGACACATGAATTCCCTTCTAATGTCAGCATTCCCATCTGTGCTTCTTGGACAAGGGAAACATTTTTCAGGCACAATTGCTGACATTTCCCATATAAGTTTGCAACTTCCTATTGCCCATGCCACACAGAGGGGCAAAGAACTTGGCATCTTCAAATAAATTAAGCCAACTTTCCTCAGTGTACACAAGCCCTTTGCGTGTAGGCTCCTCAAGGCCCTGGAAAAAGGCTCCCAGAGGGACCAGAGCCCTTTATGCTGTGCATGAGCTTGGCAGCCTGTGCCATGCACATCCACCACTTACCGCATCGATGATAACAGAATGGGGAGTCCGTCCTGTGAAGACATAACCAAGTTTTTTTGCTCCTTTCACTAATGCTCCTTCATCTGCCAAAACAAACAAACAAGCTTTAATTTAACCTGGTATGTTAGAGAGGCCTCCAAAACCCATACCCATACTGGCAGACTGCCAAAACAGAATCCCCTTTCCTGTGTACTCCCATCCATAGGGATGATAGAGTAGTTCTGCACACCCTTCCACAAAAACATTCAACATTTTAGTCCTACAAAGGCCACACAACATCAACTACACAAATGTGTATAAAATCCTGTAACTACTGAAGCACTAAACTTATTCTTGTGGAGGTGCCATACTTTTCCAGATAAAGAAGGGGAAATACTTGTTCTAAAAGCAAGGTGGAAGCTCTGTTACTTTAAACTCCTACGATGTGCATTTAATCCATTTTCTGCTGTGCAGGCACTAAGTTCAGGTACCACAGAAATACAAAACTGTTTTCTGGAGACTCTACTGGGCAGTGTTATTAAGAGCTCAAATAACAGAGCTGCAATCAGAGCCAACACCTGTACCTCCCATAAGTAATTACAGAGCCTCCTGAGGGAGCAAGTATCATTGAGCACAACTGGCATAAGGGTGGATTTAGTGCTTAATTCAAGCAACCCTCACATCTCTACGACTCCCTTAGTCTTCTCACAGTTCATCACACTGAGCAGAACCTCCTCACATGAGCTCTTCATCCTACTTTTCAGACACTTCTTAAGACATAAATAAGAAATGATGCTGCTTCATCATGCAATACATCACTTCAGCAATTCTAGAAAGATCTTCACTAATAGAGATAAACTTAATGGAGAGCAACACTCCCCAATCTGGCCCCACCTAACTCTGTCTGTGCCAACTGAAAGGAGTAAAAAAAAATGGGTGAAGGGCAGGCCTGAATACCGCCAAGATTTTGGAAGCTTTGGTTGTATTGTTGTAAGTTTTGGCTGTATTGTGTCTCAGTACTTGATAGCTCCCTATCTTGCTCTACACAGATACTAGATCAAGAAAAACAGTTTGTAGTCATGCCAATAAAGTAACTGCTCATGCAGAAACAAATCACTACTTCCTACACATTCAAAGTGTTTTACTTTCACCCTACATAAAGAGTAGATGGTCTCATGAGCACGGAAGGGATCCTAAGCCCAGCCTATCCCTAAAGAAACATCACAGACCATGTGGTTTTGTAGGAAGTATTCCAAAACTGTGTGTACTGATTAGAGAAGATGCCAGATCTACTGCTAGCATTGTGGGGGACATTTTTGCTTCCAAAATCAATGACCTTTGAAATGACCCAGGAGTTTATGGACCTTTCTTCCTCTACCTCTACTGATTCAACTCATTCTCTTCCCTCCCAAAAAAGAAAGCAACAACCAACCTGGAGAGGAGGCCTGGTAGATGATTGTATTTCCTTGTCTCTCAGGAACAACAGTATGACACACGGCCAGCAGCGTGAGGAACTCCTGTATATGTACGGCTGTGGGCTAGACAGGACACCAGGAGAGTGAGGTTCAGCACTGCACACGGACTGAGAAACCTGTTCACTAAACTGAGATGATCTCTTATATGCCACAGACAAAAAAACCCTAAAGCATATTCTGTCCTCTGTTCATAGCAGTTGTTTCAGCCTCAGAACACCAAGACAGCACAGTTCAGGGCCAGCGTTCATGAACTATAGAGCTACTGATAAAGACCTCATTTAAGTTGCAGAGAGCTGAGAAGGCTGAGTATTTCCCCACCCCTCACCCATAAAAACACTACTTCTTCTTTAGCAACCCAAGCTTCATATAGGCAAAGACATCTGCCACAAGCTGATGACAATTTAGCAACAGGAAATAATACTAATGGCAGCTTCCAAATGACTGACAGCAACCAGAACGAAACTTGCTACAACTGCAGCCTTAAAGATGAACATCCAGAGCTGAGAGCAGCTGAACAGCCAGTAGAAGGCAACATCACCTGTCCTTCCAAAGGAGAACAGCACCCAGTCAAGCATAAAATTAATCAATGGTGCCTACACATTCAGCATCATGAGAACATTCAACACAAACTACTGTTCCTAAGTGCTGAAACAGACACCAGGTCTGCAACTCAGCAAAGTTGGCCCTTAAAGCACACGTCTCTAATCAGCCAACTGTGGCAACTGCAGCCTTCAGTGATGTGAAATTAAGTCCCTCATCCTGTTCTTCTCTCCTTTTCACCCCTGCCTCTGGCACAAGATTTATTGTTTCAGAGCAGTCAGGAGGAACATTCAGATGCCCAGCTCACAACCTGGCCCACTAACTTCATCCACAATTCACACAGCTCTTCAAGATGCTAGGCTGAAACAGCTGAAGTGAACACGTGGTTCTCCTTCACCAGCTCTGCTATACCCATAACATCCACAGGTGGTAGCATCAGTGTCTTGCATCACAGCAGCCATTTGCTCAGTGACTCAGACACGAACTTAGTAGTTCTACCTTTGCAGAAAGCCCTACTTGACTTTGCAAACTCTCAAAGAACTTCTGCATATAAAATATCATCTAGGTTCCAAAGTTTTCATTAGCACAGCATATTCATTGGCAACATGAAGGTTTAATTAGTAGGAAGTAAACTACTATGAAAGCCACAAAACCATGTCAGCTGGCCAACACTGTGGCAATGTGTGCAAACAAAAAAAGCATATCAGAAAGTAGTATAATAAGACTGAAGATCCAAACCCTATATTTTTGTTTCACTTAATGTACTTCCCCATGTAACTGTTTCACACAGGACCTTTGCATACTGAAATTTCCAAATTGTATGGTCACATTGCCACTAAAATAACAAGAGTTGTTGCTTCTGACATACTGAGGTGCAGAGGCTGTTCTCAGGAAAATGAACATATATTTACACACTACTGACTAAGGCCATAGCAAATTACAATCAAGAGGTTACTGCTGTTCCATCATTTCCAGTCAAAGCAATGGAAGTTTTATCTCCATGTCAAAAGGCACAGCCTACCAGATTCTCATTTCAGCATCTGTGGCTGCAGACCTTTGATGTCTGTCTTACACTTTTATCACCTAGCCCCTTAACAAGCTTTCATACTATGTGTTCTATCAGCTGGAAACAACCTGTCTCAGTAGTGACATGGATTTTAGTCCTTCCTAAGTACGTATTTATGTTTGCAAGCCAGCAACATAATTTGCTGCTGTCTTGGTATTTTCACAGCCCACAATGTATTACAGGGCAATCTTCCAATTCTGCTGCAACAGATCAGCAGAGGCCCAGCTTATCACAACAGCTCCTCCACACAGCTGTCATTTATTTCCTTTCTATATTGTTCCAGCACTGACAATATTTGTTGCACAGACATGAATCAGGGTAGAGCATTCAAATTCTTGCTTTGGACCTGTGAACAGAAGATCTGTTAATGGCTTCTGTGGCAAAGTATCCCTTCCAGTATGCTGAGCTGAATCCCAGCACAGGACAGAAGTCCCACAGCTTAACCAACTCTGTGTTATTACTTATTTTCCTCTCTCAAGTGTCTGACATCTCAGTAGTCAATTCCTTACTGATGGTCTGGTCTCTGTGAGACGTTTCTTGCCTGTTCATGTGTTAAGGTCAGCTTTATTTCTTCCTGCCCCATTTTTTAGTTCTCTACTTATCTGTAGTTGGAACAAAGTTTGGATATTTTAATCTCTTATTCATCAGTCCACAGGTAGTTCTCATTTTAAGTGCCTTCCTCCCTCATTTTTCTCCCTGTGTGCAAACAACTCTGGGTGAAAGCCATGGCTTCTTCCCTTTTCTTTTTTCTGGTGGTTTGTTTTTGTTTGGGTTTTGTTTTGTTTTTCCCAGAAATCCATGGAATAACTAGTGTACGAACTTCTACACAAGCAATATACTCCACTGGCTAAATTATTTTGTTTGCTGGCCCTACCAGCTGTGAACCACATACACATTGCAATGGTCTCCTACTTCTGGCAGCAGTTTCTGGGTTGTTACCTACAAAGCTCTATCCTCAGGCAAAGTAAAGTTTAGCTACCTAGTAGGCACAGCACTATCCATTATCAAACAGATCCCTGGTCAGAAAGCAAGTTTTCATCCCTTCATGATTCCTCTATTTAGAGGAACAAAACACTGAGACAAAGCCTCAGTCCTTTGGGGAGCTAACTGCACTGTGCAGAGCTTCATATCTGCACATCTGCATGTCCTTATTTGGACTCTTCACTCTGAAGACAAACTATTTTTTTCAACTGTTAAGAGTCTGATAAGACTACAAGGAATTTGCATGTGAAGTTAAAGATATCTTTCATCTTTCCTTTAACTGTAGCAGTATCAGATCAGTGCCTCCATTCACACTATTTCCAGGTAAACAGGACTGACAGTTTTTTGAGCACATGGCCTAGAAATGGCCAGTGCAATATTATAGCACAGTCTAACAACCTGACCTTACTGCTTTGCATGTAAGTGGCACATTCTGCCAAAGAAAACTGTGAAAATGCTTATGTACTTAATTGCCAAGGAGAATTACAACTCACCATCTTAAAAATAGATGAATTTCCTACCATTTAGTTCACTAAAGTATCTGGAGAGCAGTGTGAGGATCCAGCCACAGTGGACACCTCCAGAACAGTGAAGCTGGCAGGACTGGGGGAGATCAAGACATTTCAGGCAGAGACTGAGAGAAGACATTAACCAGCTTTTGAATATCCAGAGAGTTAAATGCAAGTTTATCTTGTCCAAAACCAATGAGATATGACCTATAATTAAAGATACTGCCTTGTACTTGAACAAAAGTACTGAAGTCCCACGCACAATAAGAACAAAAGCAAAAGAAAGAAAAATATATTGCACCAAGCTCTAACAATTTAATTGTGAGCTATAAAATGATGTGTTTGGACAGTTTTCCAGCAATCTGAACTAGAGCCTCCCATAGGCTTTCATCATCTGCACATGTTTTTTCTCCCTACTGCATTTCAAATCCCAGTTTTCATCCCAGCTAGCCGTGATAGTCTTTCTGGTTCTGCTTTCCTATGGAATTAAGAATCAGCTGATGATAGCTGTCATTTCAACAAAGCTTGATGGGATAATAGCCTCAGTTCCCACACACTACACAAGAAAAGGCAGATGTATTGGTGAGGTCTCTACAAACACTTTCAGCGTGGTTAAGGCTCAGTGTGAGCACTACAGTTGTCTGTTCTGCCTGGCCAGCTGCTAAGGCACTCATCACGTGTACTCACTGAACCAATTCAGGCATCTGCAGCTATACCATGTCTGCTGCTTCTTGGCCAAGAGATTATTTGGGAGCCACAGAAGAAAGTTCATATGCAAATTGAAATTCAGAGGTAGTTCAGAGAGAATCCTGGGAAATACAGGAGTCTAGGATGAGAACCAAGTCTGTTAGTTCCTCCACTTCTTGACCTCCTTCCCTGCTCTCCTATCATCCGTGTAAAACATAACCTCACACCAAACAGGCTTGCGTCTCTGTGCTGAGTTCACTCACAGCACACACGAAACTAGCAAGCACCAAGGTAAAGACTATCTAGCATATTCAAACATTTCTTCTAGTCTTAGAAAAAAATGGATCTTTTCTTATTAGACTAAGAGTTTATGCTATTTTCTCTATAGAAACAGGACAGCATCATACACTTGGTACAGCTGCACAGTTTGTCCAACAGATACAAAGAAGAAAAAACGCAGGCAGACAAAGCTAGGCACTTTCTTCCACATTAAAAGACCAGAGCAGCCAAGAGAAACCTCCACAGGTTTTCAAGACAAGTTATTTTTCCTTGGAACAATCTGCAGGGCAATAATTCTTTAACTGCTGCTCAAAAGTAGACTTGGCTATCAGTCAGTCAGCCCTTACACACCAGCGGCCCAGAAGAGCTATGAAATTTAGAGGTGATGCAGGATGCTAAAAATCTTCTTAGCAGATGGAAGACAGTCTCATGAGTACAAGTACATAATTTTTAATTTTCAACCTGGAAAGAAAATTACTTGGCACTGAGACAGTTCTAAACTAACACTTGTGACTTAACTGAAAAAAAAAGGATTAAAATGTTCAAGACCAGAGCAATGAACACTTAATGGGAGTTTGTAAGAAAACACACTAACAGCTTCACCTGCAAAAGGGCAAATGTTTGGAGGGAATTAATTGCCTGAGTACAGCACCATCTAACTTCACTAGGTAGCTTATGCTAGAACTTCAGTTTTTCACCACAGTTCACTAAATGAGTAGAAACTGACAGACATCTGCAAATGGCATCTGCAGCTATCAGGTGCAAAAATTAAGATAATACAGATTTTTAGGTAGAAAGAAGCAGTTTATGCATCTCAGCAGCTGACCTAATGCAAAAAAGTTAGAGAAACCCTTCCCTCTACCACTATCCTTGAATCCAGCCCTCCTCTCACCCATAGGCTGACCCCAATACCCCAAACGTGCTCAGCAAACTGTCATAAGCAGCCCCTGCATTCCCATGCCTTGTGCTAAAACACCACCTGTCAGAGGGTGGCACCCATTCCTCCAGTACATTCAGGCTCTGAAAAGTATCTTTGGCCTACACAAGGTACTTCTCATTAGCCAGTAATTTCCCCACTGATTGACTGAGGGCTGAGTTCACACAAAATGCTCAGCCCGACAGTCAGCTGTGCAACGCCATCAGTATTTGTCTGTTTAAGTGACCAGCAAAAAGGAGACTGGATCCAAAAGGGTTCAGCGTAGAAGACTTCCGAGCTGTCTAGACAAAATGACACTTAAGGAACCCACCAAAATCCCTTATTTGCCTGCTACAATAGTATATTCTTTAATCCCCCAAAGCAGAAACTACCCAGAGAAGATCAAATAATTAGGTAGCCCCAAAATAAGGGGCCATCTCAAAGCTAGGTG
This sequence comes from Prinia subflava, assembly GCF_021018805.1. Classification (NCBI taxonomy): domain Eukaryota; kingdom Metazoa; phylum Chordata; class Aves; order Passeriformes; family Cisticolidae; genus Prinia; species Prinia subflava. The sequence goes on from NC_086249.1 coordinate 37,110,516, forward strand.
AGAAATTCCATCTCACAGCTCATTTGAGATACATCCCTTCTGCTGAATCTATTTAAATATACCAAATCCTTTTTCTCTATGCATACCTAAAGCAGCAGCAGCCAGAAAGAACTTGAAGACATTTTATCTGCAGTCTATACCTAAACCAGAATGAATACCTGGAGTCAGCAATTGCCATAAGCCACAACTGTAGCCATAAATGAACAAACAGGACACAAAGGAACAGGACAACGCACACATCTTGGCTGCAAGTCATGTCCAGTGGGAAATCACTCCAGTGTATATGATTACAAAAGCCACACAGGAAACCAGGGCACTGTCCTGAAAGGATCACCTTGCTGGAGGTTAGAGCACAGGAGGCATCTTTAGGCTCCATCACCCTGCAGAATACATAGTGCCACACCAAATAATTATTCCCTTAGGGCATTCACACCATGCTGCAGTTCTTAAGTACTGCACAGCAGAACAGAAAGCAAAGCTTTCCTGCACACAAACTGTATATTGCAACTATATTTTAGATGCTCCTACTAAAATTGACCAGGCCAGTTACAGAAGCTGTACTGTCTAAGGAGAGCAATCGGCTGATGGAGTTTGCTCTTACCAATGCTCATACCCAATACTGTGAGACAGCCTGCAGAGAACAAGGGTCATGCTTTTTGGCAAGTGAATTCATTGTCTGGTGTCCAGTCAGACACTTCATAGCCACATGATTTCCAAATAAACAATGAACTGACACTGTAAAGACTAGGTCCCTTTAGGACTCAACAGCTAGGCTAAGACTACTAATCATTAAGGCTCATGCCAAGCTTGAATTTGCAATTAATTCCCATCTCTTACATCCTTTACAGAACTAGAATTTCAAACACTTGCAATACCTAAAACAAGGCTCATTCCAGAACCACCTTGTAATGCTACAGATTACAGTTAAAAATGGTATAGATGTTTAAACACTCCAAGTAATTTCTCTTTTAAAGAATTTTAATTTCTATCATAACTTGCTACAAGGCATTATCTTCCATATACAACAGAATATATGAAGCTGCCTTATAGGCAGCTAGAATCCACATCAATGCCATTGCTTCTTTAATTCATTTGTAAGAAATCAATTTAATTCAAGTGGGCAGAAAGGCATTAGAAGGAGCTATTTTGATTCCAATTTACCCCCTCTGTGCTTGCATGACACACTCACAGAACAGACTTAATCACACAAATAGATTTGTTCAGCATTTAGTTCCAGACAAGCCTAGAATAGGACATTTAAGAGGCGTGATATTCAAAGAGCAGACTTACATGATCATTTTCAATGTTTTGCAGCAGTCTTGGGTCATCAAATTCACACGATTCACTGGTGGAAGGAGGTAGCTGGCTGCAGAGCAAAACAAGCATATTCAAACAAGTGGCAATATTGCCAATCTTAGTACTTCAGCTATTTTCTTGGGAAGCAAATTTAAAAAGCAAAGTAAGACTCCAGTGTCCTTGAAAGCATTGTGAAAAGATCATATGAGTAATGCAGCAAGTGCTGAAAAGGAACACCAGCAAGAAACACAAATGGTTGTGGTTGACAGTGAATTTCAGAAGATTCAAGTGTCAATGCAGCTCCTGGGACAGATGTAGCAGCAGCAGTTTTTAAGATAAATAGATTTCAGGGTGGCTTGCTCACAAAATAGATTGAAGTTCAATATCTCTAAGTTCCCTCCCTAGTCAGGGCATTCTGCTTTGAGCTGACCCCTGGAGGATTTTAAGTCTGCGTACTCCAAGTAAGTACCTAGAAAAAACTTCCACAGAACTCAATAGAAAAGAAAGACATAAGGGAAGAAAACACAGCAATGAAAGAAACAGCAATATATTGGAGGAAAAGAGGGATCCATAGAAATTATATCTCAGAAGAAGAAACACATCATTTTATCACCTTCCTAAAACATGATCATGAAAATGAACTGGACCAGTGGCCCAGCTTAGCTCTTCACCAAGTGCTTTTCTAACAGCATTTCAGTATTTACCTGTTTCTTGGGAGGGAATTCACTTCTTCTCTATATTTGCCATTTAAATCCATGTCAGCCCTCCCCAGCTCTTCCCTCCTTCCCAATAATCTCAACATGCTTCACTGACACCTGTGTACCACCTCTGGGTCTTGACTCATTTCCATGGAATGGGACACACCCATCACCTCTATTCATTCAAGCTCTCAACAAAAAGGAGCAGGATTCTCTGGACATGACAGGCCTAAACATCAAGCTCTCTCCCAGTTTAATTACTAAAACACAGCATTTTAATAAAGAAGTCCCTTCTCATTGTCAGGCCTAAACTTAGTGATTGCAAAGAGCAAAATTCAGTCTCTAGCTAGGGGAAAGGTTGCTGTAAAGCAGGTTAAATTTAGCTTTTAACTTGACTGTCTGCAATTATAAATAAGCACTGCATTAGCATCCCAGCCACTGCCTATTCCTCACCCTCTTCACATATGAAATCTCTATGCAGAAGAATAGATCCATCACCACCCACCAGCTCTGCATTAGGCTCCCACTGGAAGACCATTTTACTCAAACACATTCCTCCCTTGGGCTTCTTCCAGTCCCAAATTGGAATGCAGTCTTTATATAGATTGTACCCACTCTGCTATACAGAACACAAACATCTTGGAATGCATTTACCTGAAGTCTTCTGATGAACGTTCTCTTTCCAACTCAGGAAAGTGACTGAGGAGTAGAAAAAGGAAAAAAGAACATTTATTCCACTTTAGTAACCAAAAAAAATAGGTAGAAGGCGAAGATCAATGAGTCATCCCACAAAAACATATGCTGGAACCATGGGTTCAGCTGTTCATACATCTGAATCAAATTTTCTGCCTTTTGAGATATCTAATTTAGCTAACACGAAATTCAAAGGTTAACTTGCACCGAGATCCTAAGACTACCTATTTAACATGAAACAAATACAAAGATTTAGATGACTCAAAGGGATCCTTTTGATAGAGCAGAATAAAATCAGTAAGCAGGTATCTCTCTCGTGCAAAGAATATTAAGTTCTACATCTATAACTACACTGTTCAACAAAATTCTGGTTCTTATCAAGTCACAGAAATATGACTGATAATTGCTACCCTCGGGCTGCAACTTTTTCCCTCTTGAAAGGCCAGAGCTTATTTAGCACTTCTGGTTTTGTTTAAATCATGAACAGGTAAGTTGGGAAGCAAGTTTCCTTGCTCCATGTGAAGTACTCCCCAGGTCTCACTTTCATAATTTGTGCTGCAGGACAGGAAAATGAAAGCTATTAAGACCACAAAATATGCTAGAATATATATTGAAGAACAGAATGTTCTAATCCTTTTCAGATATAAAATTTTGTACCAGTAGTAAGTATGCATTAAGCTAGAGCTTTGTAAAAAGTCATACCTACCCATATGTCACTCCAGCAATACTGCATTTCTTAAAGTTCATTATATTGCATGTTAGAGTACCTGTTTTATCAGAAAACAGGTATTTTACCTGGAAGGGAAAAAACAAGCCTGGTTTTCTACTTGCATAGTAACAAAACTCAGAGTAGAAAATAGGAAGATTCTCAGACACTTATTTCTCAGATGTCACAATATTGGCCAGCGCAGGCTTATTACAGCTTGATTTGTCTACCAAATCTACAGAAAAATAATCAGGCAGATTATTTAACTGCATGAATTCTTTATCTCTAGATGTGGAAGGGCTCAAATAGTAGATATCAATTGCCAAGGCTCTAGTGTGGTCACTAGAGATGTACTTGGTTGTGCTACTTGGACATTTACCAATTCTTTCAACTGTACTAATCTCAAAGAGTGAGACTAGAAATGAAAACAAAGACTCTCAGGATTGTTGAAGGATCACTGGAATTTTACACACTGAAAACATTCTTCATTTCAAAGATCACCAAGAATGTTTGGGGATTTTCTTCTCCTATACATAAGCATATACAGAATGTGCTACATTAAGTCCAACTGGTATTCTGCAGGCAAACAAAAGTTGTTTTTTCTGATGTCCAGACATGACCAGTCCTGAAGTACACAACACACAGCCACAAGCAGCACTGCCCACAGTGATCCCTTAACAGAAACAGTGACTTTAAGGTAGAATTTGGAGCACTAAAGCAACAACTTCTTAGAGCATTAGCAGATTCAAAATTCCCACCTTCAATGGGCCACAACAGACCAAAACTAAATGCCATTTAATACCACAGTTGTACCTCTGCACTAGGTAAGACTTTCACATGGCAACATGTAGGAAGGGATGGTGATAACATGAAACAACTTAAAGACCAAAATAATTTGACTCGAGTTAGAAGAAGCTTTTCCTCAGTAATTGCCATTTTGTTGAAGACAATACACTACAGTACTTGTAAGGTGATCCTTCAGCTATGCACAACACTGCTCCTGAATAGCTTTGGAAATGGAGCCTTTGCAAGCCAGAAGTCAAAGTGGGTACTCAAACTTCCGAGGAATTTTAAGTCATTAATAACTTCACCATAAAACAAAAATATCAAGGGCACCTGTGAACATGTAATTCAATTAAAAAAAATATCAGTCTAGTTACAGAAAATCACTAGTAAGCCATTCCTGAAAATAACATATGGGCCGCCAACATACATTATGCCACACATCCTTTACTTCAGGCAAAAATAACACCATAATTTGGAGGCTGACAACTTCACATCAAAGTGATTCAAACAGAAATCAAATTTCAGCATTCGTAAGAAAAATGCTGATCAGATTAAGCAGGAAGAACACTGACTACCCCCTACTGAGCAGGATATTATTATGCATTTTAAATGCATAAATGTTGTCACCAATACTAAATTCATGCCAGTTATGCAGTTTATATAGTCCAGTTACAGACCTATAACTTGATGGTCAAGGAAAAAGCTACCATTTCTCAACAGTACTACAAAATTTCAATAGCCAAGTCATATTTTCCAGTAAGCTTGTTTTGGGAAGCCCTTCCAGTTTGAAGAAATGTAATTTGCAGAATAAACAAACCCACAAGAACTAGAAGTTAATATACAGTTATCTTTATCTGAAAGGAAAATATAAATGCTTGAAGGGGCACAACATCTAAATGAGGAATACAACTGCATTTTTTTTACTTGCATCTCCTGTAAAGTAGTCAGAAACATCAAAAACTACTAACAGTCTAAGCTGCTGGCCTGCTCGTCAGCCAAGTTTTACCCTGTATGTTCTGTTCTGGTATAGAGAGCCAAAACCACAGAGCATCTTTCCGCCTTGGAGAATAAAGTTTAGAGTGAATATAAGAAATAGTTTCAATTCCCAAACATAAAACTGCCTATATGACATTACATTTAATCCTGTGATATCTCATTATTCCACTTGTACGACTCAGACTACAGAAAATAAAAATGTTCCACTAACCTGAGCCACAGAGCAACAAAATAAAGCTGATTTGTACAAACGTTGTACATCTTGCTCTCAACTCTTGAGAGAATATACCACAATCATGGCACTTAAGAAGATGTTACCTTACCTGCCCAAGTTCCTCATTAAGGTTTGAGGTTCTGGCCATTGCAGGTGTATCTGTTTCAGGGTAATACATATCTATGTCCTGAAATGAGAGACAAAATTAAGACACACGTTATGCAGATTAAACACTAAAGTCTCTGTTCTTCTTTTAGTCAGCTCCAACTTGGCTTGACTGTCTTAATGCTATAAGCAGGCATTCTGAATGCTTGAGACAAACATCATCCCAGGATAAATATGGGTGCCTTCTTTCCAAAGTATACCTCCCTCCTGCATGGGCATGAGAAAAGACAGATTCAACTACAGGTAGTTAAAAAACTAAAGGTGCAACAGAAAAAAACCCAAATTTAGTACAGTAGAAAGAACTTCATGCATTAGCCATGGTAATCAATAGGTGTTCAGTTACAACAATCAGTTGCTCTGGCCACATCTATGACAGACAATTTTAGTGGCTCCATGAAATAAACTTCTGTTACTACAAAGAAACAGCTGCTACACAAACCAAAGCAACTTCTGAGACACATCTCTACTACATTACAAGCAGCTCAGGGAACAGCATATTAAACTCCACTTACATGTGTTTTATAGGAACCTACTACATTACTCAAAGTCCAAAAACTAATGCATACCAACAAAAGATATTCCATCTGGTTTTGTCCAGCTTAAGAGCCATCCAGAGCATTTGTGGCCCACAGCTCGAGAAAGACATTTTGAAGTAAAAGCTTCCCTGAATAGAGAGATCACTGTTTGGTTGCATGAGGCAGCATCAACCTATCTCCTTACAAAAATATTATGGTCCATTCCAGAGGTGATCTTAAGGACAGCTTCAGGATGTAAGAACAAAACAAAATGAAAATACCAAAACCAAACCCCACACCTTCAAGCAAGTCTAGTCTTTCCCTCTGTTGTATCTGAAAGAAGCTGTAAGATACCAAAGAGTTTTCAAAAGATAACTACTGAACATGAGTCAGCAGAGAGACCTCCTTCAACCAAGAGCTGAGACTTCCTTGTCATCCTAAAAGCCTAAAATACAAGTCACCATTTGCACAGGAGACTTTCCTGTGACTAGATCTTTTAATTTCCTGGGAAACACAGAACTGATAAAGAAAAAGTCCTGAGTTTCCCCCTGCTTTCTCAGAAGTTGCATCAGAAAAGTAACTAAAAAATCTGTCTAAGATGTTAAGTGGGTTTTTATTTTAAATGTCAACATCCAGAACTGAGATACATTCATTCTTGCTACTTACCCAATTTATAAAAAGAGCCTGAGTAAACTTGACAACTTCCAATGTCACCAGAAGGCTGATTGGAATAAGGTTGTTGTACAAGATTATAAATGTCAGCAGATTGTATCCAAAGTTGACAGACAGCATTTCTGTGGATCAAAAGACACAGGACATAAGCAGACAAGTGTGAGTGGTATAGGGGCAATCATCTTTAAGGAGTTCTCCTAATCAGACTAAGCAATGCTAAAGTAATCATCAGTGTTGATGTCTGGTGTAAGGGCCATTTTAACAGTGACTTCAATAGAAGATAGATAAAACACCCACAGAACACATGCATTTTATACCAGGTGAAGAAGGGCAAGGCTGGTGAAGTTATATATAAAAGAATAGAACACTTTCTGAACAATTTTTGCTAGACAGATGGTGAGATGTAGAATATTCCCCACTATAACCCAATCTAGACGTTTATCTGGTGTGTCAACTGCCCAATTAAGAGCCCCCAATGTCACCAGTAATACAACCATCTCTCAGAAACTGCCTACTTGCCTTAGTGCAGTTAGGAAACAAAAACACTGACATCAGTTCTAAAATCTGACAGCATTGTCAGAATTGAGTTTACCCTTACTAAAGAAATCGATGAAAACAGGTTGACTGTTAAACAGTTGACCAGCATATGAACTAAGGCACCCTGCTTAAGCAAAGAAGCTGTTATTAATGGTGACAACACTGGGCAACTTGCCCAAATAAGTCTACCATCACAACTGGTCCTAAAGGGAAGGGGAAGCACTTATAGATCGCCAGCAGGAATGCACAAGGCTCAGCAGAGACACAGGATGAAGGCTCCTATTAATGGCCCACAGCCTCTCTTTACAATCAAAGCTTCCACATTTGTATGCTCTCCACTTCCCTAGAAACTTAGAGAGGCACTTCAGTCAGCACACAGAACACCCAGCACAACGGGGTCAGAGTCCACAACTAAGGATCCTCAGCATCACAAGTTAATTAGAAGTCAGGGAAGCAAACTAGGAGGAGACAGAACCCAGAGAAAATAGCTGAAGCCTAATAAAGATCAGAGTTTGGACAAAGGCACCTCAAAGCATGAGTACACCCTAATTCCATATCTCTGATAAGTTAACAGAAAGCAGAAGTATGCTTAGTATTGGACATTTTCCGGTAGCATTTTTACAGAGATGAAATATTTAACCAAAATTTAACATCTACCTGCCTAACCTGAAAATGTGTCCTTCCTGTGTGTGGTAGTTACAGAAAGCACAGAAATCATGCATTCAATTTACACAAAGGCATCTATACAAGCTATAATGTCATCCTAGTCTATTGCAAGTTGCACCTGTTTTATACTGCAAGTTCAAGAGTTCATTCCATTCATCTTTTCCAGTATTACTTCCATCATTGGAAGGCACAAATTTAAACTTGCTCATTAAAAACAGGGGGAGAGCAGGCAAGAAATCCTCAAAGCTGCTGACATTGCCACAAGAAGACATTACAACTACCAAATCCCAGAGTCAAATACGGGGCATCTCCATGCTCTTATGTGATTTTTTTTTCATTACTACCACAAGTACAATTCTTAAACTGCAGAAGATACACTTGCCATCTGTTTTGCATCATCAGCAGACAAGCCATTTGCAGTTTGTGACAACTGCTTTAAGAGCTGCATCTCAAAATGCTTTTAACACCACAGTTTATAGCTGATGGAACCTCGTCAAAAGTCTGCTGGGGAGTATTTCATTGTTCACATCCATCTTTGATAATGAACTAACAAATTTTAGGACTAAGAATGAAACTGAATAAAACCCTTCAAATAACCATGCTAAGATATCAGTTTTCTCACAACAAAGTAACAGAAGCCAAAGACAGCAACTTTACCCAATAAACAGGAATTGTGACATTTAGCATTTCAATGTTCCCTAAAAGACCAGATCAGCATTTCTGACTCAAGTCAACAGAAATCCTTTGCATCTGTTTGTAAGCATAATGCTGAAGTCAGCATCAGACTGATACTCCCCATCCTGCAGTCAAATACAGTCAGACACACATAAGACTGCAGACCATGACCTCCCCTGGGAAAATATTTGTGTATGGTATCTCCACAGAGATGAAAGAAGTGAGCATCAGACATCCAAGAGTAACTCTTGCCCCTCTTCTGTTTGTGCCCTGCTCCTTGGGTGCTAGCCCAGTGATATTTACCTAACCTTTAGAAGCCTCACTAGGACATTCACTTACGTCAGCCTATTCTCAAAAAACCCAAAATATTAAGTCATCAAAAAACTAGCAAGACGTGGGGGTTTTTTGGGGGGGTTATTTCTTATTTTATGCATCAATTCAGTGAAGGTAAGAGCCTGGCTGGCCCTACAGTCTGATCCATCCCTGGCTCAGTGCCTGCATACTCACTGTTGGAGCCAAGGTACCAGACGACTTCGCCGTGTGTTTTGTTCCATAATAAGGCACCTACAGAACTCACAAGGGCCATTACCAGCAGAATACAGAATAAAACCAGGATCTGCATGTTGGTCACCTTCTCCACATTCGATCTCTTCAGAGGTGCTTTGGTTGAATTCTAAACAGCAGCAAGGGAAAAAAAATACATAACTTGGCAATGGCTTTCACAAGAGAAAAATGCAGAAACAAACCCAGTCTTTACTTTCCAAGTCCATTAGAGCACCTGCTGTCCATCCCATTGATGGTCAGCAGCAGTGATCAACATATACATGTTCCTGGTCTCTCCAGGCACTCCCTGACATTAAGGCAATACAGGACTGTTGTCTTAATCCATCTCCATGATTATTACTATGTCCTCAGCTGTTAAGCCTCGGTTTTAAATGTCATCCAGCTAGCAAATAAATAAGGATGTTAGTTCTCCTTACATATTGTGTAAGTGCTTTCATGCACTGAAGTGCTTTCACTTCAGTGTCTGTTTGCACATGTGCTCATGCAAACTGGAGTACAACAGACCCCTGTACTCCTTAAGGCCCCCAGGCCTTAAACAACTATAATGGGTCAAACCACTTCATAAAATCAAGTCATGACAACAAGAATACAGGAAAGATGACCAGCTTCTATCAAAACATACCCTTAATCCCCTTAAAACCTTTACCTGCATGAGTTTTGTATCATGTCCTGTATACACAACAATACCCAAGACCCACTGAGTGTTTCTCAGTTGTGCACCTCTCAGCAAGATCTGGTCTGGACCAACAGGAACTGGGCTGCAAAGGAAGTTCATAGATCTTTCAGTTCTTGGTAACACTTTAAAGAAGATAGTTTTACTCCCAGCCTCACTCCACAGTTAATAATAAAAAGAACCTCAAACAACAAGAGAAGAATGAAATAGCATTATAATGAGCTTAGATTGTCCACACAACTGAAGAAAGCACTGAAACCTCTCTAATTCCTGTTAAAGCACAGTAGGGCAAAGCTGCTCCAGTTATCCAAAACTTGAGAATTTACATGGCAGTCATAAATAAGCTTATTCTGCACTTGACCTTGGCTAGTACATTCTCTCTCATAAAGGACAGAGAAGCACTGAACTTGCAAAGAGACCATCCATTTCAAGCACACTATATCACATGCACCATTAAACAAGCATTTGAGAAACCCTGTATTAACCACATGACTTCCAAGTGGCATGCAAGTGATCATCTTCTATTTTTGCACCCAGCTGCCCAAGGAATATTCATTTGGTGAAGGAAAACAGGTACAGCCAAATAAAACATGTATGTTCCTACCAACTTTTAACAATCTGTGAATCTGAGTACTAAAACTACATACTTTTCTTTCAAGTGTTGTAGAAATCAAAGTCACATTGACAAGGCCTCTATGTTCTGGGATCACTTTTCTCTACAAACCTGACCTTGCTGCAGCCTTTGGCTCTTGCTAAATGGGAAAGCTTTCCATTTCCTCTGTATATCTGTTGTAACAAGCATGCCCTAAAACCCCCAACCACTTCCTTGAGCCCTTCTCTTTACATGTACCTTTTAATAAAATACCACTCTTAATTACAAAGAAATCAATATACCCGTAACAAGCAGAAGGCTCTATATGAAGAGAGCTGTATTATCTTATACTGGCAGATGTCCTGATTAATAAATATTAATTATTACCCTCCTCTTCTCCAGCAAAAACATGCATGTGCTCAGAGTTACAGACTAAAAGAACCAAATGAATCCATGGCTTTGTTGTCAATACCTTTGACCATCTAAGCGCAGGTTTCCAGTAAAGTCATAGAGATGGCGGTTGGGTCCTTCACATTCTATCCTCCCAGACACTTTCATCAATTCTTCCCTGGACTGGAGACTAGCAGTCTGAGACAAACCCTGCATAGAACAATTCAAATTGATTGAGATTCTTAATAAAAACTGTTATTAGAAGGCAACCTAGGAAAACAGTGCTTCCATTTAACATCTACAAACCAAAATGTAATTAAATCTCTGGAGGTTTGTAAGTCAGGGTCCTGTTTTGATTTGGTGGAGGATATTTTGTTGTTGCTTTTTGGGGGTTGGTTTTTGTTATACTTTAGGGTTTTCTTTTTCTATTTGATATTCAATAGCTCTTTCCTGCAAGGAAGTCTCATTATGGACACATATGAGCCTACTAACAAGACTGAACTTCACTGCACAGATATTTACATTACCTACATGATATCTCTTAAACCAAGAGGAAAGTAACATCCACAAAAGAGGAAGCTGGATACATGCAGGAGGAAGTAAGAGAAAACAGTATAAACAGGCACAGCTTTTTTCTCAAAGTATAGATGCACTGATGCGTTATGGCTGCTAAATAGGGTCATTCTTAAGTGCAGTCTCTCTTGGACCACAGCAGCCAACACACACTGATCCTGCTCAAGATGATCAGCCTGTCATGCAACTGCAACCTAAAGTATCAGTACTCTACCTCTGAGTGCATGCACAGCACCCCACTGCACTTCTATTCAAAGAGGAATTCATTTAGTGTTTCTTTTGCCAGAATTGGACTGCAGCACTGCAAGCCAGAGCAAGGCCGTGTTTTTGTATTTTAAGCATGTCCTGAAGCAAATAAAACCTTACAAGAGCTCAAGATCTGACTTAGTAGACTGATCTGGAGCAGTAAATCATGTTTCTACAAATGTAGTAAAAAAGGAGCAAAGTATCTTTTAAAAACAAATTATCTGTTTCAAAACCCTAATCTAAATACTTTTTTTGAACAAAAGAAGCCAAAGACTCTTAACTATTTCTAAACACTATAATCAACAGTACTTGTTTAACAAAACTAGAAAGATCCAAATCAAGTCTTCTGCTTACCACAAAGAGATAACAAATTAACTTTATATATATAAGATCCTTTTCTGTTTCTGCCTCTGCATAATGCTCATTAAATAGTACTTGTGACAGAAGAAACCGCAACTCTCGTCACAAGCATTGCTGATTTTATTTTTCATGTACAGCGCCTAAATTCCACTAACTAGACCTTCTGTAAAACACATCCAGGGTCTGCTGATTTATCTCTGTGGGCTTAAAATACTTGCTCCAGGTTAGTTCCTCACACTTGCACATGGTGCATTACTGCTTGGGTTTGTATCTGTTGAAAGGCAAATTACAGCCACCTGAAGAAAGATGTTTTTTTAAAAAAACAACAAAAAAAGCACCTGTATTGTTGCCATGCAACATAGATGCTGCTTCATAAGTAATATTAAATACCTAAAGGAAGAAAAAAATAAATTCACTTTGTTTTACCTGTCGTATTTTAAGATTCGTCTCTCCATCAAGATTAGCTGTTTCGATATAGCACATGGCTTGCGGTTCACTGTAAGGAGTGCAAGATTTTCAATATTAAAACTCTTTTGTACACCACTTTTGCACTAATATAATCCTCAACAGACTTCTTCAATGCACTGCAGGAGACAGAAAGCCGTACTGGTGGTATACAACCATGAAAGCTGAAAGTACATATTTAACAGAGATGTCTTTGGATATGGTCACACAACAAACTACAAAGACAAGTCTAAATCAAAGATTAGTAAGAATTTAACAAGTCATGATAAACTTAGATACCTGGAGGGGATTATTTTGAATTGCAATCCATTAAATTGCTTCTGACTGCAAGACTTATGGATGAAATAGCAAGTATTGAACAGCATAAAAAGGGAGTATGTTTGGATGAAGACAGTAATGCTCTCTGCTATTAAATACTGTCTGTGAACTGAACACACAAAATCATGTCTGCAAGGTCATCTTAAAGTTGAGGGCCTATGGGAAACACATCCAAAGCCACTGCTAAACAGTTTTTTTTCCGAGCATGAGAAAAAGGTTCACTGGGATTGAAGGCTGTAACCTGCATCTTCCAGATATGGTCCTGCCCTTAACAATAGAGACAAAAATCTTACTCCTAGAAGTGAATTTTCTATTAGTCAAGCTCTTATCTATATCTAACAGAGGGGGTCTGCACAGGTAGTACCTGTGAAAAGGAAGGGTGCTTCTACCAGCTCTTTTCCTGACATACCACTCAAGATTCAAAACCTCTGTAGACACCACCATAACTATTTTTCTGCCAACTGCCTTCTCAGGCTGCTAAGGAGTATCAGTTTCCCATCTGGATTCAAGCAAGTGCTTCTTCAGCATATCACTTCTCATACTCTTGATAAATGGTTAGGGTTTTTTTCCAAAGTAACCAATTGCTCTAACAGTAAATGTACTCAATCAGCAGAACAGCCCTGCTGTTATATAAATAAAGGCTCTTTAGGACAACAAAAATTAAGAAAAGGACAGGTACATTTATAACACAGTAAGAAGCTAGATTATTCTCTCCAATTAATTTTGCTTTGAAAAGACAAAAAGGTTAAGTCTATTCTTTGTCTCCTCCTACACAGACAATTTGAATCTGAACCCAAGAAAGACACTGATTAGAGTCCAGCTTGATTCCAATTTTACTTCTGTCAAACACCTTATCTACTGCAACTGAACAGGTTAGCTCAGGAGGGAGACCTTTTGCAATACAATTCCTCTAATTTCCACAGAAATGGTATGAACTGTGGAAATGAGAAATGTAGACGTGGTTCCACGCAAAGTAGTGTTTAAATTAAAATATTTTTCCTTCATGTTAATTGATTCTTGATGTAAAATCTGATGTCACCTTTTTGCTGTCCAGGAAAAGAGAGTCAAGATAAAAACAACTGTTGATTTTACCTCTGACAATCACCTCAGACACAGAAAATCAACATATACAAGCAAAAGAACCCACCCCCTTCAGAACATGCAGAGCTTTCTGGTGAACTGAGGACACTTAGTATTGACATTTAAAGGAATCATGGGAATAATACCAATTATAATGCAGAACTGCCATAGAAATTGCTATTTATTTCAAGCAAAGCTTCTCCCAAATCAACATGCTTTGGGTTATCTAATTATTATGTGGTTATCAATGACAGCAGGTTAGTAGAACAATGTAGAAGAAAAAGCTGGCCCACACAGTTAAGAAATAAGTCAGAAGGGGTTTTTACTATAATACATTAGAGAAGTTGTTAAGTAAAATATTCTTCAATGCTGAAACAAAATTATTGATGTCCAAGTTCAGTCTAACTGCATATTAAGTTGACAACTGCTCATTTAAGGTTTGGGGCTTGTTTTAAAAAATACAATAGTGCATACCACGGAATGAAGGTAGCTCTATCCTTTATCGTGTGGTAATTCAAAAAGACCGAGCTTCCACATAAAGCTTAGAAAAAACTGAAACCTCCCAGGAACAGCAGAGACAAGAAGGATGCAGCAGAAAATAGAGGAGCTTGAAAAACAAGTTCCCTTAAAAGTTAGATCATGTAAAAGAACTGCAACCTAGAGACCAGAGCAATCTGCAGTCAGCATCAAAAAGCACACACCCAGGAGGGAATTAGGGAGGTGTTGGAAGGTTTGGCTATTAGAAGCATGTTCAAGAACAGGAGCTGTGCTGTTGTCTCTTGTTTAAACCTCAACTGTCTAAGCACACAGTGATCTTGATTCCGCCTCACGTTGTTCTACATGATCTAGAACCTACACTAGCAGTCATGTACCACTCAAATGCTTTTAGGAACCATGAGACCCCAACACATGAGAGGGCTGGGCAACCACCAATCATATGAAGTTTAACAAAGGCAAGTGCTGGATTCTCCACCTGGGGCAAGGCAACCCTGGATGTGTGCACAGACTGGAGAGTGAGATGAGGGAGAGCAGTCCCACAGAAAGGGACGTGGGGGTCCGGGTCCATGGCAAGTTTAACATGAGCCAGCAGTGCCCTAGCAGCCAGAGGGCCAGGTGTGTCGGGGGTGGGCATCAAGAAGTTGCTCTGATTTGAGTATTTGAAACTAAACCAAGCAGGACTCAACAGGTTACTGTTCCCACCATGCTAGAGATGGGCCATACATCTGCTGTATCCAAGAGAAGTAGTGAACAAATGAAATCCAAAAGCTATTTTGTCATTTGATGGCAACAAACATTTGATAGCCTTGGGAATTTACTGTTTGAAAGAGAAATCTTCCTGGGGGAGTGCAGGAAAATATGCTGCATACTCAGTGGAATTAATTGGAAGAAAACTTAAGCTTCCTTATTTAAGTGGAGGAAGGTCATAGAACCACTGACTGCACGAAGCTCATATTAAGTTCAGTCTTCCAACAAACTCATCAATACAGAGTATTATGTACCTGCAATTCATAAAGTGAAGCCTTGAAAACACCTCATTTCAGAAGAGCCTATCTATAATGATACATGAATCAAAGTCTAGTAAAGCCATGTTCTGTCATTGTTGAAATTTGATTTTAGATGTGGAATAGAATTAGTGCTATCTGATGCCTGGTTTTATTAATAGCAAATACAGAGATTCAAGTCCTCTGCACCTCAGTTCATCAGACACATCACTTCCACACCCACTCAGGATACCTGGTAGATATTATGATCATGTCTGCTGGAAGATGTTGCCCATTGGTGACCTTCACAATATCGCCTACTGCTACCTGTGGTGGTCAGGAGTACAGTAGCATGGAAGAGAAAAACAAACAGTTCGCTTGTCTGGAATGTTAGTTGGTTATTCTCTTTCACCCAGTCAGAAGAACAGCATCATGCACAGAACAGCTCGAGACAGTATTTCTGCAAGTCAGAGTAGTTTTCACTGCAAGTTCAGAAATAACAAAGCTTTCCCTTTTCTGTATGCAAAGTAAACAATTCCACAGAGAGCAAAAAGGTAGATATACTCAATTAGAAATCACAAACTTCTGTGGCTTATATTTAATAAAAACCACTTTTTTCTATAATTCTGCCATTATCCAAATTCAGGGATTTTCTTTAGTCTTATTTTTTTCCCTAGTACAAAAACATTATCTTTAAACTTCTTCTTCATTAGGTATCAAGAGTTTTCTTCTATTCCTTATCTGTTCTATTCTACCCAATCATCAGTATCATTTTCCCTTAATTCTCCTTAGATACACTGCTTGTACTAGTCACTAGCAAGCAGTATCATCTCTATGGATCCACAACATAATCCTGTCCTTCTGAGATATGCAGAATTCTGAATTCTGGAATACTTTGTCTTCCCCTACACAGGCCTAAAACTTTGCAGCACCAGTCCCACATGCATGGGACTTTCATTCTAAAACCAGCCAAGTAGCACTCTCAAAACAGTAAACCAGATTTGTCCAATAAGCATGAGGCTGGTTAATGCCAGTGCACCACTGAGAGTCTGAAATGGGTTTAAAATACTTTTAAGATATCAATTTATAAAAATGGAAATTGATGGTATATTTGAACAAGCAGATTCATTAGTTTTACTCAGATACCACTAAAAATAAATTCCCTACCACTTCCAGCATTAAAAAAAATAAAAGTCAGAAGCCTGCCTTAAAGCGACCGAAGTGGATAATATAGAACTATTATTCCTTAATAAACGCAAGCCTGGACAATATGTAGTTACAGACACAGGTCAGTTCAAGAAGTGCCTAAGGGTAGAAAAAACCCCAGATTTCAGGCTCGACCTTAAGCTTTCAATTCACTGTCCTTTCTACAAAAACAGGACTTGGAACAGCATAAACAGGAACCAACATTAGCCATCAGAATCCCTGGCAATCTTCAGCTTCTACTATAGCCTACCACTTCAGCAGGATTACTTTTAGGTGTCTTTAGACTGATCTCATTCCTCAGAGGTTTTTAAAGGGTGTGCTTTTTCCTCAATTGCTAGATAAGAGGGCTAATTTTATCCTTTAAAAAGCATTAAGAGCCACTACTAGATCGATACATCCTAAGGCATTTCAGCAACTTCCAGGTCTTAGAAATAAAGCTCACCAGACCCTGGCCAAGGGCTTCACAGAAATGGGTCCCAAGTGCCTCAGGTAGCAGCAGGGCTTGTGTTTCTTACTTGAGCAAGCAGCTTCCTAATTAGTCTCAAAGCCCAGGGACTTTCTAGCACAGGCAGCAAAGTAAGTCTCTGTTAGAGTTGCAGGAAAGATACAGCATTGCAGTGAAAATTACTCTTCAGGTAGACTAAAAACAAAATACTGTTTACAGTTTACCTATTAACTGCACAAGCAAAAACACAACAGTTCATTAGCATTTGACTCTAACACAGTACCAGGATTTAAAAATGGGTACTCAGGTGCCTTGCTCAGGGCAATTTTGATGGCTGGAACAGAAAGGATCCCTCCCACACCCCCATCCCAAGTGACAGAATTCTCATGTAGTATACACTAATTCTAAGCCTCCTAATTAATTCTGGCAAGAGTAATTCTTGAACACTTGCTTTCCCTCCCTCCCATGCTCAGGTTTTATTTACCTCTTTCCACATAATGTTCTGCCACATCCCATTTCTTAGAACTGGAAAGAAAGCTTAAAGTTAAATTACAGAACAAATAGCCATAATTCAGACAAATTTCAAAACAACTGCATCAGCAATAGCAAACAATAGGAACGAACACAAAAATCAGAAATGTATTTTTCAGAAGCTGGAACTTCCCTTTCGTTCACAGCTGTGGCCATGTAAATCCAAGAACAAGGAAGAATCTGCCCTTCATATTTATATAATTTTTATCACCTGCCAGACAACAGTTGGTGGCCTGATTTCTTCATGGCATCACTTCATACTAACATGCAGATGGGGCAGCATTGTTTTTTGTCTGAGAAATGACCTTCCTTAAAACAAAAGGCATTACTGCCCACTGTCAATCAGTATCAGGAAGTACCTTTACTCTGTGTATGACCTACCACAGAATTTTCATTTCTCATCTTTTTCCTTGCATTTTATTGATAATATTTTGACCCTGGCACACCCAACTTCATTACCCTTACCCATGGCCCTTATATATCTGAATCTTAATTGCCAAGCAGCCTCAAAGTCCTGCTGAAAAGCAACAATCAGCTTTGGCAAAAGGAGAATCCTTACTGCTGAAGTACACACTGAAACAAGAAAAATATAACAAGGTACTAAAACAGACCTTGGTTTCTGTAGGGCTCCAGTTTTTCACTGCCACCTTAACACACTCATTAGTCATTGACCCTACAGCATGCCTTTCCACGCAAGCACCTCCTCTAGGTGATTCTACACATACTTAATACTACTCCAGCCAGAACAGGAAGGTCAAATATGCCCAATTACTGCTGAGTAACCCAGTCCAGGTCCAAGCACAGCCAAGTTCACCTTCTTTGAAAGCAGCTGCAGGCAATTTTCAAGGGGGGGTCAAAAAGTGCAGCATACAACAGATCAAAGTTGAAGAGTCAGTCCTCTACTTTGAATACAAACAATCTTCTCCTGAGCTCTACGCATTTCACACATGTGGCTGATTTGAAAATAATACCACACTCTCAGAAGAAAATTCTGCTGAATACCGCCTTGACCATCCTACCCAGGATGGGCCACAAACAGGAATGCAAGACTTGTCAGAATAGCTCAAACAGAAGAAACCTGTCTCTTGACTCCTCTTCTCAGGCCACACACATTGAAGCATAGAATCCTGATATTTAATATTGTAGTGAGTGGACTGCAGTGAACTAAACTATTTAACAAAAAATGGGTGGGCAGCAACAGAAGTACTGCCAGTGATGTGTCTAAAAACAGCTGAGCTTTCAATCAAACAAGTACAGCAGTTTAGGGCAAGAACAGTTGTGGTGCACCCCTTGTGTCCCCCACATACACTGTTCTTGAATTGAGCTCTGCTTAGTTCAGAACTCAGGAGAAGGCCTGAATCCAGAATCTCAAGGGAAAAGCCAGTACCTGCAGCCTTGACTCAAACCTCAAACCTTCACAGAGGAGTTGCAACACTCATCATCTCCTGTGCCATGGTTTAGACAGCTCCCTATTCCACCAGAAAGTTTTGGAGACATTTCAGTAAACATTCCATTGACATTGTTGTATGCTCACACACAAATCTATTTTGCAGCTTTGCCACAGACTTGGTCTAGTAGGCAATTTATTTCAGAAAACAATTTCACTTGCAATGTTTACTAAAATCAAATTAGGGATTAAAATTAAATAGCAAATTACTGAAGCTATTTTCTTACTGTTCTATTACTGAACTATTTCCTTTTAAACTCATAATGCCACAGCCTAAAGAGAAAACTTCCATTAGACATAAAAGAGTTCGGAATTTTTAAGGTTGCAATTTCACACCTCCTACTCCATTTAACCCAGTTTTACAGGAGAACTCCAAAGGACAGAAAAGGACATGTATTCTCCAGAATATTTATAGTAGGGTGAAACTGATTAATTATTCATTGTCAAAAGGTACTTGGTTAAAGTAACAAAGGACAACTTCCTAAAAAAGCTGCTTCAACTCAAAATGAGAGTTTCAATATAAACCTTCTATCTAGTGATTTCCAAGACCAAAATCCAGTTCTAGATCTAGGACTTAATGTTGTCACTCACATCCAGCCATCTGAAGTGAGGCTCCTGAAGGGCAAGCATCTCCCATCAGTCTTGCTCCAGAGTTTGCTAGCCCTGTGCTTGTCTAATACTTGAGCTCATCCCATGCAATATTAAATGCTCATTACTTATTCTATTATTTGACAACAGGAGCATCAATATATCAGAATTGTTATTACTGAGCTCTCTATATCTGTGCAATACACTGCTCAGTGGCTTCACTTGGAATTATATGGAGTTCGGTTCCTAGATTTAATGTCATCATCACAGACATCACGTGAGGCCATTCAAAACATAAAACACTGCCTCAGAGCCTAAACACACTCCAGCTCTTAATGCAAATGTTCAGTGCTCACCTGGGGCACAACTTCAATTTTAGCTTGCTCCAAAGGGAATTTAACTCCTACAATACCAAAGCCACTCTGCAAAGCCAACTGATGTTTTTCATGGTAAACTTAATACAGGAAAGGCACTTTCAAGATACACTACTGCTCTAAAAAGCTGTGTAAGATAAATGCAAAGCCTACATGACTGCTGCTGCAGTAAGCAACCAGCCATTGCAGGCAGTGGAGTTCAGGACTCAGCCACGCAGACAGCAGGCATCTGCTGCTCAGTGAGCTCAAATGCTCTCCACACTGAACGTACTGATTAGACACCACTCAGCTATAAGAGTAACCTAAAGGCACACAGAGAACCTAAATTTATTTCATCTTAATCCCTTTCTGAACCTAAAATGATTTTTTCATTCTGGTAATGTGTGTCTCAAGAATAAGCCTCTTTAGCCTTCCTTTTAAGAAGTAGGAGGATACAGTTTTAAGTATCAGATTGAAAATGTATTTAGAGTATTCAAAAGTAAAAAAAATCTGAACTGAAATAATTTTTCAAGTGCTAAGTTCCACTTAGCTCCATTTCAACACCTTGTGTTCTTTAAGGTCGCTTCTCCACAATTACTGTGACAAACGTCCCTTGAAGTGTTTGTTGGCACACGTTCTCTACCTACAAATGAAGTGCAACTGCCTCTGTGACCTCTGAAAGGGCCATCTTTCATGTTACCCATAACAAGGCCTGTTGGGCTACAGCCACTTAATTGCCAATTGCTTATGACTTATACAGTGCTCTTGCACTCAAAAATCTTCCCAGACTCTCACAGAGACATTACCTAGGAGAAGTGATAAAGCAATGTCTTTTGATGTGTGTTAATATACAGTCCTAATGATCAACCTAAATTTTCAAGCACCTAACTCAGGGAAAAAAACAGGCATAATGTTTGCAGGACTATCAGAAGCATGGAGCTAGTAGGTTGCTCACTTCCCTATGTTCCTTTAAGTGTTCCTCTAGCTTTTTGACACTTCAGGTATTTATGCTTGGGAGGAAGGGGCTCTACTTGGAGTTCAAGTCCCTGTGTTCCCATTTCACCTGCACATTTGCACAGAGGAGCAGAACTGGAGCTGTCCAACACAGGAACATGGAGCTGCCCTGATTACAGCCCAGGATAATCACAGGGTGGCCATTGACAAGCTCTTCCTATTTTCTGCACAGGTCTTCAGCTAAGGGAGGTGAAGAAAATGACAGTGATGTCTTCAGGCATAGAGTGACAAGTGCTATCCATACCTTAGGGATACATGTAAGCATTCAGTGGATATCAGTGTTAAATTCTTTTTCAGTGACATGTCAGGAAAGCAAAGCTAAAAAATCCCCAGACTTATTACATTTAAAGGGCAGCAGCATTTGCAAAAATGACTTTAAATTCTTCTGACAGCAGCTTTTAACATTTGAGGGGGTTGTTGGCTTTTTTAGTTCTGAATGTTTTGGTGTTCAGTGTGGTTTTAGAATAATCAGGATGGAGCTTGGTAGGGAAAAAATTGTTTGGTTTTCTTGGAGGAGCTGAGAACCATGTAACTTTGTACAACTTTGAAATTACATGAAATCATAAATTCTAATAATCCCCCCAATGTCTCACCCTTAAGTGTGAGACCATCAATCATCAGTCTGAAACCTTTGGCAAAGCAAAATCCTAAATTATGGGTAAGCACCTAGTGCACAAGATGCGCATTCCTCGCCATCATGACACTTACACAAAAGTAAGCATTCACTATTTGCATTTTAAATACTTACAGACTGCTTAGTCTTACCTACTGTTTTCTTTTTATTCACTGCACTGTCTGCCTTATGCCTTTTCTGTAAGGAAACAAAACATTTCATTACACCTCATTACACTTCATTACAAATTCCAGAACCATTAGAACTAAAAATACAACAAACTGCAAGATGATAGATTGGGTCCTTTTCGCCTATATGGGGGTTTTTTTGGTTTGTTTTTTTTTTATAAGTCACAGATCATCTAAATCCAAATGGTTTGTAAAAGAGTATAAGGACTACAATTATCAACTTCAAAATGAAAGTCCCCCTATCGGAAGTCAGGCTCAAACCTTTCTCAGTGGTAAAAAAAGTGTCTCCAAAGCTGAAGTTTTTTGAACAAAAACAAAAGGAACAATGAGGACCATGATATTTAGACAGTAGATGTACTTTAAATTCCACGTGCTGTTCTTTAGACTGATACCCAAATGATTTCACTCTTCAGTACTGATGAGTGAAATTTTTACTTTCAGCAAAGCAAAAAGACCTCATTCTGATGTAAAGTATACAAGTCAGCTAGCGCAGATTTTCCCCAAAACAGTCTTCTCTTTCCTTAAGTTTCTTGCCTCCCCCTTAACCCCCTTTTTCAAGATCATCTAAAAAGGCCACATATTTGTCAGGGCTCTACAATGTCTTTCTAATAAAAGACAAAATAAGCAAGTTTGAAGAGGAAGAAAAAAATGTCCTGATTTCTACTGTTGTCTTGTTCACCAACTATAAAGAAAACATTTATTTTGGTGTGTTATAGAAATTCTAGTCAAGTGCTTTCAAAGTCAAAACAATATTTTGCTGCTGTTGAGCAAGGACTCAAAAGACTTCAGAGATGCATTGCTTTATGGCATCTTATAGCTTTTTTTGAAACATTTGGTCTTCAGCACAGCCTTACCCATAATCATACTCACATAGTCTTCTATGATTTCTTTGATGCCAGCAACTGTTAAAATAAATAGCAATGGCACCAAGGTGGTATATCTTCCTGTTGGAGAGACATCTGGAATTTGCTATGAACAGAGAGGAGACCCATTTTATATTTTATATATTTATAAAATATATTTCTATTTTATATATTTTTTATATTTAAAATTAATTTCTAGTACATTTAGAATTTTATGCAAAGGTCTCAGAAAAGAGAACACAAAGTTCTCTGATTCACTGTGTGATTTGTGCCTCACAGATAGCAAATTTCAGCAGGCAAACTAGTCCGCAGCCTAGGTAGGTTTGAAGAAAAAAAAAAAAGAAAACACTGTTGTTGTACATGTCTTTTATTCTATTTCTCTTCTCTTTACAAGAAAATTATACAAATTATATAATTCACATGGAAGCAGTGGTAATCTGCACAAAGTAAGCAGAAGCTTCACATGAAAGTTACACATTCTTTTCACACAATGGTCAAAAGCTGCACGTTTTATGACACCACTTATTTTTACTTATTAAGAATAAAAGCTTCACTTTACAAACTACATTGAAAGAAGTCTCTAAGCTGTCTTCCAATTTCAATTAGCAACAACATACCCCATTAATATTACTATTAAAATAAGTTTAAGATTTGCTTTGCAGTTCATCATAACAGAAATAATTTTTACTGCATTACCATTTCATTTTATAAACAAGGCAAAGCAATAAAACAATACCTGCAGTAAGGCAATGAAGAGGAAGAATGCATTTGCAGCTTTTCTTATCTGCTCATACAGGAATCGAGGTAGAAATGTCACCACGCTGTACTTGGCTGTGCTGCAGGGCAGAAGATTTTCATCTTAGTACTTCATCAGAATATCAGGTGAGCATCATGACCAAAAAGTCTGAAAGCCAGTGTTAGAAAGCAGTTCAAAGACAACAAAAACACACATTTAGAATATAGAGTTATATATATCATATTGGTTATGATAAGGAGCTGTACCACACAAGAGAGGTGCCACACAGACCCAGAAGGCTCTCAGGCCCACTTCTATCACTGGTACCTTTGTTACTGGATGAATTATCAGATAACTTACCATCCATCCAAACTTCAGCACTTTGAACAGGCAAGCCTTCTTTTCAGTTCCAAGCACTTGATCAGGGCTTACCTCTCATCAAAACACAGTATTTAAGTGTTGGGGAGGCAGAGTTGATTGAGAGAAATTAGAAATTTTGCAGCGAGTTTTTGAAATGCCTCATTTCCTACTTCAGAATGACTTACTCTCAGCTATGAATAATCCTCCAGAACAATACACACTTTCAGATTTTTTGGCTTTTTTCCTATTTTATATATATAAAAATATTGTAACTAACATACATATAACTGAATTATAACTCCTATTTCTTCTGCCTTAAAACAAAAACATACTGCACTAACTAGCCTTAATCACCTACATAATTTCTTGTCATCTTCACATCAAATCCATAATGGGCCTGAGTACAACTTCAGAAAAAAAGTGTCAAAGTCGACATGATAATTTAACCACTACTATAGAACCTTCACCTACTGAACTACTGGTCATCAGCATGAGTTGGAGTTTTAACAACTGAGCATCTCAATACGACTTGCAAAGGCCCAACAAGCAATGACAGGAATTTTCAGGCATCATTTTATTTGGGTACTGTGGTTGTGGTTTCATTTTGGGGTTTTGTGTTTGTGCTTTGTTCTGGTTTGGGTTGTTTTGGTTTTTTAAAGAAGTCTTATATTTCCAAGGAACTGAGAACATTAAGATACTTGCCTTTCAAGAAAAAAAAAAGAAAAATTGTTGCCCAATTCCTGTTTTACTGACATTTCCTAGCAGTGCCAAGACCAACTCCCCATAAAGTCTAGTCCTCTCTCTCCCTTTCAGAAGGCTCTGAAAGCCTTCCAGATCAACTGAAATGGACAGCATTGCTGTTCAGAAAGGACTAGGATAATCAAATGCTTTAGCTACATGATCTGCCTTTCACAACAGGCTGCTGCTATGCATGAAACTCTTACTAGCTTGATCCACAAGCAGCTGAGTTCAGAGGGGTTCTCTTACCTCTGCATGGACAAGGTTAGAGTATGACATTTTCCAGCTTCTTGCTTTAACCACCTCCTTCTCCTTCTTATCTGCCCCATCCCAACTCCAAGCCATCAAAGCAGACACTGTTGCATCTTTCAAAAAATCAAGCAGTAACTAGATGTAACAAGGCACAGTTTGTTTGAACACTAAAGAAGAATTAGTGTGACAAGTTGAAAAAAAAAAAAACCAATACCATTAGAAACCAGTTAAGATACGTCTTGTCTTGGGAACTTGCCTTGTTTCCTCTTCAAGCAACTACAAATCCCCTTCTATTGCTACCACTGCTCACCAGAATCAAATATTTAAATAATCAACATAATATTTCACAGAAATTTCAAGTGGTTGGACTTCATCATAGCTCATATCTACTAAGCCAAATGAGGGAAATCATACACATAGGTTTAAAACAAGTTCATTTATTATACAAATGAAGTTACTTCCTCCAAGTGCTGTTAATTCCTTCCAGGTCTAGGTTAATTTTTTTTATTTTGTTTTAAGCCACATTTGCTTGATCTCATGTGTAATAACCTTCCTTTAATACAGAACATAATTAAACACACATCTCAGAATTACCTTGTGACTTAAAAATATGGGTTAATCAAGTTCACAGTTTAGATCCAGAAGCAAACTCTCCAAGCAGTACTAATTAGACACCAAGCAATGGTAGATTTTATATCAGAACAGTATTCTTCTAGGTACCACACTGCTATGATTATAAGAACACAAGAACTTGACTGCAACCAAGCTGAAACATTTATTAACATCATTCTTTTACCTACCAACTTCACAGCTAGCTGGCTCAAACATGATTCTTACTCTAACAATTATGTTAATACCAACACAATAAGGCTCTTTTGAAAGATGTTTGTACATTCTAAGTCACTCCATGTATTCTGTTGCTTAAGTAATTTGACAGATGCCCACAGAAAACGGGTACAGCTCTAATTAGAGGCAGGCACAGTCAGCTGTTACCATACAGGCCAGGAACAGCAGCCATAAGTGTGAATAAAAAGCAGATACATGTTATTATTCAAAAAGAAAACTTCTTACAAAAACCTAACTAGCAGTCTAAACTGGGCATGTGCATTCAATTGATTTGGCTCTGAAGAACAGTTCTTTAAATGATAAACACAATCCTTATTTTTAAATAATATTTTAAAACTCTTGTGCTCCCTCCCAACAGATAGATGTGTAACAATTTCAGGATAACCAAAGCTCAGGAAAGTTAAAATCTACAGATGAACAGGTAGAAACTTCAGTCAGCCCACTCATTGCACAGTTTTGGTCACTAAAAATAAATAACTGGCAGGTTAGCTCTCTGACCAGCCCCAATCAGGCCACGTTAACTCTGAGAATACGAGGTCAGCAGCTCACAGAACAGGTTGAGGAGGGTAGGAGGCAGAGGCAGGTAGAGGAAGGAAGCACAAGTGGGAGAACAAACTGTTTTTTCCTAAAGCAACAGCTGTTAACTATGCAAACCTCACTTAACTACACAAGTTTAAATGTTGAACAGGTGTGCAAACATGAAAAGAGACGTCTCCTCTACACCTGCAAGTTAATTCACATAAGTCATGTTTCAAGTTACACCACTGTGCAAGTCAGGAGGAACAGTACAAAACTGTGTTAAACAAATGAATTTGGATACACCTGACTACAGCTGGCTCTGGCCCCACTGTTTCTAGGGCAATGAAAAGATTTTTTTGCAAGCAATCACTGTATAATTTGCAAAATGTGTCATTCACATACTTTAACTTGCTACTGTATTACTAAGGTACCAGGGATTGCCTATAATTTTAATAACAGTCAAATGAAAAGTAGCAAACAGTGCACTCAGAAACTCAGTAGCACTTCTCCAGTATAGTTCCTCTATTTATTCGTAGGTAACTTTTGCACAACCACTCCCATTGTTGCCTTTTTCCCTGTTTCCCAAAAACATTTTATCAAGTCAGATTTTACTTGACTGGCTAATTGCTGAAGAGGCAAATGCTGTCAGTAATGCAGAGCTGTTACCTTCTTGAGACACATACGTGTGCTGGCAATATGCCACAGAACACAGCCTGCACTTTTCCAGTCAGCCATCTGAAGTACTTCGACCCCTTCCCCTAGAAGGGTAACTCTGAGATGAACTTCACCTTCAGGATAGTTGTGATTAAGACAACAGGACCTCCTTGAGATACATTGGGTCCCGTTTCCAGGGGTCACAAGTACAACAAACTGTCCTTTCCTAGACAGCATTCATGCAAACCTACTCCGCATGCCACAGTTCACACACTTGAAATAGTCTCCAAAAGCTGAAGGAGGAGCATCACTTGATGTCGGTGCTTTTAACACGCATCAATTTGCGGGAACAATTACTAAGAAAGCCAGGCACAGACACCTGAACCACAGCAAAAGGGCTGGGTAATTAAAGTGAATGTTACAGACCTGAACTCTTCTCTCACCAAACAGGCTTTGTGTCCGTCAACACATACAAAAGGTCAGATGCCCAGTAACTGAGAAGGAAAAGAAAAACCCCAGAACACCCAAGCTGATCTGCTTGACTAAAGAGCTCAAATACTGTCTTCAGTGGAACGGTGCTAGCATGCTAAGGTCCTGCCAGGCACACGACACTTCACAGCAAGACTGACACCAGCATCTGAGGTTCTGCTAAAGCTCTCAAGCACAGAGGAGGTATAACAGGCTACCTGCAGGCAGTCACCATTGCAGCAGGAGGCACAGCAGCAAGCTTTACGCATTTCAAGAGATACTAACAGAAAAAACAACATTCACTTATTCTATTGAGTACAGAGATTGCCCATTTATAGGAACATCTCATTAACAAGCTGCTGCCATGTAGAATACTGAGGAGGTGTCCTAAACCCAAATGTCACAAACAAGGTTCTCAGCAGTTGCATACATATGACAGTGAAAGATCATCTACATCTTTGCACATAGGGAAGATGTGTACTTTCTTGAAACTTGCTAAAGAGACAAAAATCAACCATTTACAAGTTCCCAAAAAATACATCACAAGGGCTTATAAGAAGCAATTACTTACATGCCAATGAAATGATTATTGGTTGACTGAAAATTAGGTCCTAAATACCCATTTCGGGTTTTATAACAGGGAGCTTGAACAAATGCAGCCCTAATTCCATTGAAGGGCCTTGCTCTGTCAGATGACTCCTCGAGATTACAGTTCTTACAGAGGAAGACTCCAGCCAGAAAAGGTTTCACATCTCTGTTTATGGCTGTATGCTCCTGTCAGCCAAGAAAAGGGTATGTGGTGCTTAAATACCTGAGACAGCCCCTGAGCTCAGGGCAAAACAAAGGAGCATGAAAGGAGTAAGACTTGCTCTTGCGTAGTAAAAAGTGCAACAGCTTGAATACTACAAGATATTACTGCTTAAAGCTTGCCAGAGCAAAACAAAAAAACGAGAGTCGCCACACTATATCACACACTATATCACCCAGCTCTGGAACAACCACTGTACACAATGGTTGGACCATAGTCCAAGTGCCTATTTTATTTCCATCTTTCCCTGCACTCTGCTACAGTTTCTCCATAAAACCAAGATATTTTATATATACAAGTTCACATATTATCAAAAGAGGAAGATGGTTTTAAGGGACATTCTTCTGCTTCGCTACTGAAACATCAAACTCTGAAAGATTTCCCAACAATGCTGCAGCAAAACCGTAGAAGATGAATCTGTTGTCTGAAACGATCCCCACAGACAATGCAACTGATTGGGAGTATTCAAATGCATTAGAATTAATCAATTTTAACTTTGAAACAATTCTAGCAGCTTCCAGCTGAAGAAAACTTATCAGTGGGATAGTGTTCATCCCAAGCACTTCACTACTTCCCTACATTCCTTATTTCTTAATTTATAGTATGGGCTCCCACCAGAAGCAACTAAAGGCACCACTGTTTGGAAAACTTGTTCTTCTCTCCATTTGTTACAGGTAGAACTGATCACGTCTTAGAATCCCTGAGCCCTCTTTCCTCAAATCATATGATTTAGAGGAAAATTATTGTTTCATGCAAGTTTAAAAGAGTCAGGACATATTAACATAGCCCACTGATTTCCCTGCAGGTCAAGTTCCATTAGAACTTGCTTTATGTGGGCCTCAGTGATCTGGGTCTGCTGCAATAAGAAAACAAAAATTCTCCAGAAAAACAGTTTATTCCAGTTAAATTCAAGATCTCCTAATATAAAGTAAGGAAAAGAAAAAAAAGCAGACAGCTGTCAGCTAGACAACCAGCCACTAATGTTGAGGAGTGTTTTACACAAGGGAAAATCTAAATTAGCACAGACATTTCAGATCACTCTTACATCATTATTTTCTAGTCATGCGCATCCTGAGTGTTGCATACTACATCAACACCTAATAAAAGGTAGGGAGCTAAGTGCAATACTCAGTGGTTACTGCTTGAGCAGGCAAGTGGTGTTACCTGGCCTGTGCACAAGCTCCATTTCAGGAGCAAGATGATCAGGCTGACAAACCCAGCCTGGCTGAGCTACCTGCACTTCCTCCAAAGCTCCACCTGCAACAATCTTATCTTCAAGGGCTTCAGTTCAGCTCCTATCCTTACACAGACCACTGCTAAGACAAAAGTACATGAAAATGCACTATGAACTCCTGTCCACTGAAGCACAACAATCCCATTACTTTCCAGTTCATTAGGATCACCTCCCAACCACGCAAGGATTTTTAGAACTTCTAACCTGAAGTACCTTATTCCAAACTACCCTGGGATCAGCAGCCCTACTGCCACATACATAAGCAGTGAAAGACTGCAACAACAAATGAAATTGATGTTCATTACCAAAGCAAATACTATTTCCACTAGGAAAGTCTCCTACAGTAGCACAGTCCTAGTACAGAGCAGGCACTGCCACAACTGCTTACGCTCAGTTTAACCTGAAAACCAGATCACGTGTCACATTTAATAGAAGCATGAGCACTTTTGCTCCAAAATCCAGTACCCTGGAGGCTTTTCCTAAAGCATGCAAACGGAAGAGGCCTTTCCATGAGCTCTCTATTCATGAAATCCGTACAAAAAGGGGAACAGATTCCTGGCTGGTTTTCAGTAACAAATACCTTAAACAAAGACTGTTTAGAAACAGTACTAAAAGCTCTGAAAGCAGGATATCGTTTCAGCTTGCATGTGAGGTTATGACTACAGTAATACACCCTTGCTTTGCAGTAGCCCTGCTGGCAAGGACAACTCAATAAAAACAGCTGACCAGCACAGTTAACCTCAAACTGCTACTGTCTAATAAAGTAAGTTTAGCACCAGATTTAGTTATTGTGCAAACACAGAACAGCCTCCACTTAAACACACAGCACTGATATGAAGATTGAAAAACAATATCAAACAAGTCACATAAGCTAGCTAACTGTCTAAAACTGTCTAAATTTCTAAATCTAAATGTCACCACAACTTAAGCAGTGTTTATTTTAGTGACAACCAGGGGGCTGGCAGAAGAAATCAATATTTAGCCAGTGTTGAGAGAAATGTAATTATCTTCACAACCCCCAGAAACCATGTGGAATGCAGTTATTACACTTCTTAAACTCTACTTAGGTCCACTTGAGATAATCTCTTCTATCTTTTTCTACAGGCCACTAGCAGTCACAGACATCTAAAAAGAGAAAAAAAGGGACCCAGTTTAATTTACCTGCTGTGTTGCTACAGCTGATTTACGGAATTCATCATGCCACAAACCACCAGAACAATTACAGGATACCAGAGAGCTCAGTATGCAGCAAGTGAAAGGGCACTAGAACTCCCTCATCTGCATTTTTTTTTTCATCCAGACATTTAATCTAGGCAAAATCCAACAATTTAACTGTCCGTGGGTTCTTGCCCTAGGAACAGTCCAACACCAAGGATGCAGCAGCTTCAACTACACTGGCATAATCTCTACACGCAACACCAGGCATACAATAACAGGTACTTTTAGTGAGTTTAATGGCTAAAAGAATCATTCCACAGTTGTACCCAAGTCTTTTTCATTGTGGTAGATTGCAGTATCAGCAACAGCTGCACTGCAGGAAACAAGTTTTTGCTTATGTAAAAACTATGTTACACTAAGTATTTTTATTCACTTGAAAACACTATCTACCTAAAATTAAAAAGAGAGGATTAGTTTAACACATGTTTAGATTTGTATCATTCAGATTATAATAATACATCCCTTTTTTGAAGAATTTCAAAATGCTGTTCTGCAGTCAGGCAAGCAGTCTGTTCACATGACAACAGAAGAGTATTTCAAATCTAACACAAACACAATAAAACAAATGGCCAGTGCCTGAACTCTACTAAGAATAAACTGAACAGAAATAGAGGTATTTTTACCTAAAGAACATGGGTACATCTTGGTGCAAGATGAATATTGGGCTGCACCACTAAGTGCAGAGAAATTCATTACACATAGACTACAATCCACATTTCCAACCACAGATCATAAAGAACACTACTCAGGTTACAAGGGTCAATACTAATAGGTTTGTGATACCAGCAACTCCTGTTTCACCACTGAGAACCTCCCCACACATTCAAAAAGCGTTAACACCTCTGAATCACAACTGACTTCCACAGAACCTACACACAAGCCAATAAAGCAATGCACTTGGCTTCATTTAATGCAACACACATGAAATCAAAGGAAGAATAAAGATTGTGTCTATGGTTTTGTCACCAGCACGCATCCCGCAAACACTGCTGGGACAGTCTGGGACCACGGATAAACAGTATTCTAATAAAGCACTTATGATTCCATTAGACACCTTGCTACAGTCTGCAGGGCTACATTCTCCAGGCAAAGTGCTTCTGTCTTACAAGACAAGAAATTCAATCTCACCTTATGTTTTAAGACCTTGTACAGTTTAAAAGTAAACACTGAAGGCTTTTTGCTCATTACCTTTTCTAAGAGAATTTAATTTCTGCCTGTATGGAAGACAAGTTTCTGAACTGAGGATTTTCTGGATATTATAATGCAACTTTTGGGACCACCCTAAGAGATCAATCCACTAAAGTCCGTTTTCATAAGAAACTTCTGAACAAGACTTTTAGATTCAAGATTCATTAGAAACAAGTTCAATTTTGCCCTTCCTGACTGCTGCACTGTCCAACCTCCCACTCAAGCCACAAACCAAGACTGAACCTGGGGTCCTGATTCAGATGCAAGTCAGATCTGCACCAGGATGCACTACCAGGCCTGGAATAGAAGAATATTACCTAGAGCAACATTTACAAAGCAACTGCAATGTCTTCAAAAATTTGGAAATAATTTTCAATGCCCTTACAATTATCTCAGCACACTTGTTCCTCCAGGACTAATAAACCTTAAGTCCAACTTCTGTTGCACCAACACTAACACATGCAACAAGTGAGGGGCTCAAATCACTTATCTGGTGATTTTTACTAAGTGCACTGGAAGAAATTGCTATAACAGTACTCTTATACATTCAGAACAAGCCACAGATATAAGAGCAGATTCTTGTATTACTATGAAATATCCAGGAACTGTATTTACATGAAAACAAAATTTATAGAACATTCTAACTTCAAGTAAAATATCCAGTCTTCATGAAGGATACATTTGGAAAAGTCTTCATGCCATTACTTGTCATCTCAGGAGTATTACACAGCATTCAATCCCCTACCATCACACTCCACCTGTATTTCTTTAGTCTTACAAGGCAGGAGGGAAGCTCGTTTCCCATCTTGTGGGCTGACCTTGGCTGGACACTTGGTACTCCCTGATCTGTTCTATCATTGCTCCTCTCAGCAGAACAAGAGACAGAGAAAGTATCATGGAAAAAAAATCATGAGTCAAGATAAAGGCAGTTTAATAAAGCAAAGGTCACCAAAAAACTTACTCCCTACTTCCCACTGGCAGGCATGTGCAGCCATTTCCCAGGAAGTAGGGCTCCAGTACGCAGAGTGGCTGCTCCAGAGCACAAATGTCGCAGCGAGCAGCACAAAGCTCTGTAGAGAGACTGGAAATTTCCTCAACATAAATGTTTCATTTCTCACTGGATTTGAAAGTACAGAAATACTCTGGTGAAACTGACAAATGTTTAAGTTATGTATGCTGGATATGTCAAAACAGGTACTGGTTAGCTGTTGTAATAACAAACATGTATTACCACAGTACAGCTGTGTTGGACAAAGTAATAACATTTATTCATTTTTTACTTATTTCAGAGCTTCTAAAATGCTTCAACTGAAAATAGAACATAATTTACCTTTTATTAAAAGGTACAAAAAGTAAAACATACATGAAATTTTTCAAACTGAACAGAGCAGGACTGAAGACAGGTAGAAGATGTGTTTCTACAGATGTAATCCCTGCTGCTACAGTATAATAAACAACAGTGACAGCCCTATATATCCACACCTCAAGGGCCAAGCTAAATCTAGCCTGTAACACACACCCCTATGTTTTGAAATGGTTTGTTACAAAGTTCCAAGAACACAAAAGAAGTTGGCCACTTCTCTGCACCTTCTCCTAGTCTCATTTATGCCAGAGAGTCTGGGGAAAGAAGGAATGTTTTCTTCTTTCTACATCCTCACACTTCAAGGCTTCTGGAAGTGTTAGTGCCATCTTGCCATCCACTTAACTCTTGCAATAGCACTACATATTACTAAGAAGTGTGAATAAGAGATTCATCTATTCTTATTAACTTATCCAAAATTAGTTTGTCCTCATGCTCCCACAGGCATTGGAATTCACTTTTACCAGTGCTTCTTTACCCACAAAAAGTCAAGCAATTCAAGATGTTTAGAACATCTTACATAAAAAGCCATATCACTAACCCATCCTCCTTCATGCTCTGCACTTCCATTTCCTGCTGTATTTTGCTTTGTTTTGAGCAAGTTTTTCGCACTACCCTTAATTTAGAAAACTTCCTCTGAACATGCACAAATTCCCACTGTTATTCAGAGAATCCTCAATGACTACCACAAGTTCTGACAGTCAGAACTCATGCATTTTAAAACATGCTGGTTTACTATTTTCAGTTTAATTTTCCACAGGTCCTTACACACAGGTAAGGTGTTTACATGCTTACCCAGCACCTTGCTCTTTGGTACGCTGATGCTTCCTAGGGAGACAAAACATCTGCAAATCCGCCAGTACAGAGAAATCCAGTCCTGAATGAATTTCTGAAGCTGAGCACAGTTAAGTAAGAAAGTCCAAAGGCAATAGAGAATTGCAGCTCCCCAAGAGAAAGTCCAATATACTTAAGTAACTAAGGCCTCCTTACTCAGACATTACAAGCTCAGTCACCTTTGCCTTCAGTCCCACCAGGCTGAGGGAAGAAAGCTAATCCAGAGGATGGAAAGAGCACAGGCAACGTCTATCACCCTTTAAAAGTCAAGAGATCAAAGCTTGCTTACTAAGCAGCAGCAAATCATTATAAAGTCAACTTAATTTCCAAGTGACACTAAGGAGCTAAGGTTCCTAATCAGGTAAGGAAAGCATCTCTACTTTGCTATTACACTACCTGCTCTTTGTCCTATCCCTCAGATACCAATATTCCTTATGACTCAAAATTTGCCTGTCAAGAGGCAAAGAGGCAAAAAGGTATTGAGGAACTTATACAGCTATCAGGGTATGGCTTCCAGACAGCAAATTGGACACAGCTGCTCTTTAGCAAGAGAACTGTCAAGAACAAGTTCTTGGTAGCAGAGTCACACACTACTTTTCTATAAGATTTAGCCAAATCAAAACAGAATCCCTTCCAGAAAACCTAAACTACAGATTCTGCCAACCCTCTATTCCCTGTTTTTCCTTCTTAGAGCAGGGAAAGCACAAATAGTCTAGCCACAGGAAACTGTTAAACTCATCCCTCAATTAGTCAAGGAAAAATAAAGCAAGAAAGCCTCCACTGTTGCTACCCACACAGCATAAGGAAGATACCGAGAAAATGTGCCATTTTAACTGCTCCTAAACTATAGACTTTCCCAGGCAAGTATGTAACAAGTCAAAGTTGAGGAGAAAACCACCTATAAATAAGTTGCTGTGCTGCCCAGAACACCAGCACCCTTCCAGAGGATATTCTTAGTATTGCCCTTGGTAATACACACAATAAACCAGATAATGGAAATCATCACTTCAGCAGGATATAAAACTCCTCTCTTTTCATAGAGGTACTCATTGTGTAAACAATTGAACAATAACCCAAACATCTGCATAAACGAACAGAAGCCTGCTAAACAATGCTCCTCCTTAGTCATGACAGGAGCCATCTGTTCATCCAGCTAACCCCAGGCAAGTGTGGCAAGCACCACCACAACTTGCTCACGTTATGCATCCTTGTACTCCGTGTTTCAGTCCATGTTATTTATGTTTCCAAACTGCAACAACACAGCATTAATCATACCACCAGATATGTTAACACATACACCCCTACATAAAAGGCTCCAAACAGAAAAGAAAATAACCTCTAGTCCTCAATTAAAAGACACAAGTGGACCATAGTCTTTTACAGATCAGGATGCAAGCTTGTAGTTTCTGTAGTCATTCTTGTCCTGTTAGATTTACTTTCTTTTTTCTGCCTTTCTATTCTATACATTTTTTATGTACTTAGCCTAGTTGTTCTTCCAACTGAATGCTAGCTTTTAAGGGGACACTTCATGGAGTTTACTGGATTCTACTCAAAACCCTCACTAAATTTTCACAGGTTAAACCCTGCATACAGAAATAGGTCCTGAATGAATAGGTCCTGTTATTCCAAAATTCAGTGCCCTAGTGAGGTGAATACCTTTTCGTGCATCTTGCCCACACAGCTCCACCACCTCCCTGCTCTCACTACAGTCGAGGGAAGCAGCTCATCACTTGCTGCTGCTGGATTCGCCCGAGCACCGGCCAGACCCTGGTACCCACGGCAGACAACAAAACCACCCGCCTCGACAGACGCGCGTTTTATTGTGTTGAAACCCGGCGTGGGCAGGGTCGAGAGACAAGGGAGAGGGACCCGAGCCCTCCCAGCCCTCGGCCGCGGGATGTGCGGCCGCCGCCTGCAAAGAGAGAAGCGGGGACTGCTCCGTACCTGACCCAGTTGTCGCGGAACTTGCTCTGCTGGGGTTGGTTCAAGTAAATGGTGCGGGCTGGTGCCTCGTCCAGATCCGCCGCGGACGTGGCTCCGGACATCTCATCATCCGCCTTCTTATAGCCCGAGGTGGAACAGACAGGTCCTGCAAGGAGAGCGCGGAGGGCAGGCGGTCAGCGAGGGGCCGCACCCAGCGGAGCGGGGCCGGCAGCTCCCGGGGCCGCGCCGCGGGGAAGGGCCGCGGGTGGGCGGCGGCGGCGAGCGCGCCCTGCCCGGTGTTTACGGCGGCGGCGGCGGCTGTAAATAACGCGTGTCCGGGGAGGGGGCGGCGGCGCCGGCCGCGGCCAGCTGGCGGCGGGGACAGCGCGGGGCCCGCGCCCCCCGCCCCGCGGGGATGGGATGGGCCGGCCCGGCCCCGCCCCGGGAGCGCCGCCCCCGCGCCCGCCCGTGCTAGCGCCGCTCCCGCCGGGAGCCGCCGGGCGGTCCCCCCGCGCCCCCTATCCCCCTTCTCCGGCCTCCTGGGCTCCGTGGGAGGGAGGGGGGCAAGCAGCATCCTTCGCACCGCCGCGGGGCTCCGGGGCCCCTCGGTTCCTTGGCGCTGCCCGCCCCCGCGCGGCGCATCCCGAGCGGCCGAGCCCGAGCCCGCCCTCAGGGAGCCGCGCAGCATCCCCGGCAGAGCTCTCCCAGACCCCACGAGGGACCGAGCTGCCTTCCCCCGCCACGGGCACCATGCGGGGGCTACGGCCGGGCACCTGGGCAGCCTGTCCCTAAAGCTAAGGCTCAGACTGAAGTGATAAAAAAATACTGTCTTGCTTTACACGTGCCTTTAAGTGGCAGAAGCGTAAAGTAATTTTCATTTCCCACTCCTCTGGAGTGAATTGAGTTCTATGCGAATTGTTTGCCTTTACATTAAAAGAATACAAAAACATAAGGGAAAGGAGATAGCTATTTCCTGCCAAGCCTCAAAACATTACCGAAGTTGTGGAGACAGGTTTATTACTTTCCCCTTCCTTCCTGAGCCATGGAGATACTTTAATTTAGTTGTGCTGTAAATGTAATATATAAGAATTTATCAGTTTATTAAATAAGCCATGGATTTACAAGCTAGCACAGGTAGCTCTAGACAACAGTATGACAACTTGTTTCATTAGAATGTAGTAAAGGTGTTATGTTAACATTATTTGAGAACTTCATTGAAAGGTTAATAGAAGCAACAAACTGTCCTGTGAAGCTGTAAAGCAGTAAACCTACTGTAAGGCCAAACCTATTTCTGATCTGTGTATGAAGCTAAGATGATACTGCAACAAGCTGATGTGACTGGACAGCGGCTAAAAAGGACTCCTGCAATGAATGGGAGAGGCCCCTGAAACTGCATCCTCCTTAACTAAAGTTCGAGGGAAGATTTTCAGTCCTATACAACCTTAGCATATCAAACACCTAAGTACTTGCACTGTGTGAAAACTTGTCCTGTTAAACAAAATCCACTTCTAAGCTACCATTCTACTCACCCCAGACCTTCCCGAGGCTTGGTTCTGTATCGCCAGTGCAAACAGGCTCGGGATTCTGCAGGCGCCTGCCACTGGAGGGCAACGTTCCGCACTCCTGTTCCCCAGGGTCACGCACATGACCTCTGCGGGCCAGCCAAGCCGATGGGATTAACAGACCCATGTGCCTTCAACAGCACCGCCTCTTGCCCACGGCAAGCGTTGCACACTCTGAACTCATTCTTTGGAGACATTCGGCTGACTTGCAAGATCGAGGCTAATTAATTGATTTTCTTTCATTTCAATTGATACCAATTCAGACAGCAAAAATATGCCAGCTTGATCATTTTTACTTTGTGAAAAGAGACAAATTCAGAAAGTGAAATATGAAGACGATACACTTTGCAGAGCTATGCCATTATGATACTATATTAAGTTACTCAGCCTGAAGAAGCTTGCCATGACACACAAGACCACTCAGCCTTGCTGAATGGATATTTTCCCCTTCAGAAAAACAGAACTAAATGCACTACTGGATATTTGTTGTCTTTTCCCATTGATTTCATGTTGTGTAACTGCAAAGGAGATCTAACAACAATACTCTTAAGAGCATTAAGTGCAAGGAAGCAGCTTTCATCAGTTTTCCTAATCAAGTGCCAGAACAGAAGTGCAATTATTCTAGAACAAACATGCTGTAAAAATTGTTGGTTTTTTCCAGAGACCTTATTTATTTGGGGTTTTTTGCATAATATCCTCAGATGATTCAAGTCTTCCTGCTGACTAGTTCTCCTTGTGCAAAGCATTATGAAGCGGTCCCACAACTTTAAGGATTAACTGAGTCAATACAGCTGATGAAGTTCAGAGGTATTTAGGTTTAATTAATTAACTACCCTTTTGGCTGCTCTCTTCAAGACAGGTGCCTCAAGGACAATTTGTCTCATACTTTAGAAGCACTGAAATATTTTCAAAGCAGACCTGTGTGTAGAAACAGCTGTAGTAGAAACAGCTGTAATAAGGTTTTGGGTTTTGAAAGAAGCTCAAGGCAGCTGCTTCAACTCTTAGTGTAATAAGGCTCATTTTGGAAGATTGTCCAATAATCCTGCCCATCAGGAACGCCTTCCACCTCCCTCCCCTGTTACTGATCACATCCAAAAGCCAGCAGACAGTGGCCTTTACTACTGGCTGCAGATCCTCTCCTTTCCCTGAATTTTCCCGGCAAAAAAAGTTAAGGAGCCCTGAGCTTCTGAGGGCCTCCTGGTGGGCAGCAGTCCCAGGAATTACACCCCCTTCAGAAGTATTCCACTCAAGGACACCTGACCACATGCAGACCATCACTTCAGTCATGCAAAAGTAACTTGACCACTGTTTCTTGTTTCAGAAAGGCTGTGGATAAACACAGCAGACTTGACCACCTCCAACAGTTGTGGAATTTGGAACTAAAGGCTCAGCAGCTCTTATTCACTGTAGTGTTTATTTCCCTGTATCCAGAGGAATAAGACTCATTAACTTCACTAAAGGGCATACCAACTTGTCACCCTCTCTCACAAAACTTGGACCTTTCCTGTTATTCATCCAAGGACTTGCAACACTGCTATGCAATTTATTTTGCATCAAACTATTCATGCTCAATTTGTAGCATTAATAACAGACCACTGTAACTCACAGCCTCTTCATTTAGCATGTTTAGCTAGATCAGATTTTGAATATCCTAATCATATTGACCTTAAGTCTGCATCACAGAATTGTTTAGGTTGGAAAGACCTTTAAGATCCTCAAGTCCAACCATGAACCCAGCACTGCCAAGTCCACTGCTAAACCACGGTCCAAAGCACCACAACTACCTGTTTCTTAAGCATCTCCAAGGATCACAACTCAACTACTTAGATCCTTGTGGAATTTAAACACTATCTAATACACCTTGCTTCAATGCTAAGGCATGAGACACTTTCTGCAGGAGTTTAATACTGTTTCCCACTGTGCTTTACAAGTTCAGTGAGTCAGACTTGAGTTATAAACTCCTTTATAAAAAGCCCATTCATTTCTTTAAAGCTTTTACTTCACACTATTTAATGAGGTTTCTTCTAAAAAAAGATGGGATTAAAGCTTGACAAAAATAAAGATATTTTATAGCTTTCTCTCATCATTAAGAGAAACCAGACTTGATGCCCTGACAAATTCACATGGCATTTATTATCACTTGAAAAGCAATGAATTATGGTTTAATACTCTTACATCACTGGGCCTGCAAAGATGACATTTTTCCATGTGTATCTGTCTCCTTAATGTCTGCTCAGTCATAGCTTCTGCATGATTGAGTAAATAAAGTGTTGTGAATTCTCTAGCGTTTTGAAAGGCTAGTCACTTGGGATGCTTGTCAACTGTCAGAAGTCACAAGAGAACTCATGCCAAAGTTTTATCACTTTTCACTTAAGTAGGTCAGCCAGCTAGTTACTACTTCCGGCTTGGTGATGTGCTTGATTGCTCTGAAATGTGTTCTATTTCTAAGAACAAGTGATTAGAGATCAATTAAGCCCCTCACTGAAACATCAGAAGCACAAGCCGTAAGAAACAGCTGATTTGTAAAGGAGAAGTTCAACAAAGACTTCATTTCATTTAGAATTAAAGCAATGTTAGTGTTTGCAGCCAAGAATCATACTTCTGATTCTGCACACTGTTTGCAGGACTAGGATCTAGTACAAGAAAGAGCAAAAGTACACTGAGGTAAAGAAGCTGCCCCTATTTGAGAGCAGAGCTGGACTACAGTCTCCAGGGGTCCTCTCACCTCAAGCACTCTGATTCCAAACTTAGACAGTCATAAGTCAAAGTTTAAGTAGCCATACAAAGTTCCCTGTCTGCTCCCAGCTGTATTGACAGTTTTGAATTGAGACACAGGAAAAACAGCTTTCCTCAGAGTGAAAGAGAGCCTCACCAAAAGCTTCCAAACTCTCTCATTTACAGAAAACATGGCATTTTTATTAATAGTTAAGCCTCAAAGAAAGTTAACAAAGCAAATACCTGAGAAGTTGAGAGCTGTATTTAGAGTGGTGGCAGACAAGTTTGGACTTTTCCTTGCACTGTAATGCAAATTTGGCTTTCAACAAGCCATCCAGATTCAGAAACATGCTCACTTGCTTGAGATAGCATTTTTTCACAGGATTACTATCACAAACTGAGTACCAAATGAGGAGTTCTGCACTTCAGAATTGTCAACAAGTTAATATACAAACAACGACTCTGAAGCATGACTATATGAGTTTGTTTTACCTGAAATATGTTATTTCTTGCACTATTTCTCTAGCTTCTTTCAATGTTAACAGAAATGCAGTTGAAAGTTAATCTAGAAGCACGTAATGTAGGAGTTCAAAGAGGCAGAGCACAGCATGCTGCCAACAGGAGATGCAAGGCATGAACTTCAGCCACCAGATCCTCCAAGACAGCTTCGTTCCACAGGACTGGGATATCTTGACCTTGAGTTATAACCAGTTCATGTGAAAAAAATGCTGATGAACAGTGTTACAGTTTTCATTTCAAAGAATTTAGAAAACTGCCACAGTGTTCAACAGCAGAACATTGCAGGCAAACATTCCAACACACTCGTGTCTGAGCAAAAGAAGATCACGAAGATTTCACAGTGCAGCTTTTATTTTCTAGCTCTCCTATTATCAAAAGAAATTTTAATTTTAAATATGCTTCCTTCATTGTAGATCCACGTCCTGCAAATTGCGATGTCTTTAGATCACCTGCATACAAATACCAGAGTTCATAATAGCAGCAGCCTCGAAGTTGCAATATACAGTTGCAACACTGGGCTGCAGGTACTTACTGAAATGCTCAGTCAGTTCAAGACCCTCCATTTAACAGCTTGTGCAGAAAGACACAAACAGCATTATGTGCAGTCCCAGGGAAGGTACTGTTTTTCTTACAGACTAAAGATTATATGAGACAGAAAAGCTGGAAGCAAACTCAGGTCTGATA
Source organism: Prinia subflava (assembly GCF_021018805.1). NCBI lineage: Eukaryota > Metazoa > Chordata > Aves > Passeriformes > Cisticolidae > Prinia > Prinia subflava. The sequence continues at coordinate 37,151,743 of NC_086249.1, forward strand.
TTTTAACCAGTAGGTACATCCTCCAAGTGCCTTTGTTGCTGGTTTGGATTTTCATAATATTATAATATTATATATATATATTGCAATATAATAATAGCTATAATATAATTAGAATATTAAAATATAATAGAAAACCTGCAAGGATAGTAAGTGTGAAAAATACCCCAGATTTGAGATCTTCATACAAGATTTTATTCTTAGAAGTTACCCTGAATTTGTACTGGTGACAGAACTGATAGTGAAAAACTGAAAGCGAAAAACTGAAAGCAAAAAACTGAAATTTAAAGACCTTGTGTTCAGCGCAAGCAACTTGACATAGCTATGGAACATTCCTACTGTGAGTCAAACTTAGGACAGTGGGAGTTAAAGCTCTTGGATAACTCCCCTGCTCAAGTCAGAACACAAAAAGACATCCAGACCTTTGTAGCAGATGTTTTAGGGATGCACAGCAAGAAAGAACAGCTATTTTATGCACAGCAGTGAATCAGTTTTGAAGATAGGAATTTTTTTCTGTGTGAAATACAGACCAATAAACCAAGTGAGACTCAGATGGAGACAGTAGCTCCAAAAGGATATTAAAAGCAAATGAAGCTTCAGAAGCACAAGAGAAGACCAAAGGAAGATTATTCTCTGGATTCCAAGATGCAAGGAAGAAGTTGTCATCAATCAAGCTTACAGATATTGCCCAGGAAAGTAAACAGACACAGGTCTGTAACTTCCCTTCTCCTCTTTACAGCTATGCAATGTGTTGACTATCAAAATTAACAAGATTAAGAAGGTTATTGTTGGACAGGAAAGTTAGCCACTGGAACAATGCTCATGGACTTCTAGCATTTCTCAGTCAACTTCAAGGATAGCTGCAAAGAATGCTGCTATGAAATGGGAGCTCAGCTAAGCCAGAAGATAAGCTTGGATATACTGGTCAATCCAAGGAGGACCAATCAGCCTGTGGGATGCAGCTACAGAAGAACTGCAGTGCTCTAATAAAAGCACAGATATTCACAGGATCGGTGGAGCAGTAGCTCATACATGACTGTGTTAACAGATACAGCACCAGTAGCTCTCACTTCACTAAACTGCACACACTTATGAAAGACTTCTTGTAGCTTCAGCTGATGCCAAAGCAACCACTGAGGTTAAAGAAACTAGGAGAACCAGAACTCCATTTGCTTGGACCTGTTCATGTTAAGCATAAACAGGAATAGTATGTTCCTTGTGAAGTTTAGTCACTTCTCTTGTGTTTATCCCAGATTTAAGCTAAATTTGACAACACTAAAAAAGGTCATTTTGAATAATCTTAAATTACTAACTAGAAAGTTCTTAGCTCTAAGAAATTCAAGGCATTTTGAAAAGCAGCCTCTAATTGTAAATGGAATTGTATGCCACAGAGACAGCTGGAGCCTGGGGTTTTTTTTGCATATGGCCATATTCATTTGAATGAAGCAGCTAAATGTTGTCACAAACAAACAAAACAAATTCCTAGCAGAACATTAGAGACTTCAGAGAACAGCAGCAACCAGAATTATGCCACCAGTAGTTCAGCAGAAAGTGTATACAAAGAAGATTCAGATGCACTCACACACAAATACTGCATATTCCTAGAGACAGAACAGAACTCTTACTGAGGGAAGGGATAAGAAGCAGATCCACCCAGTAAAATTCACCTACCTCTGTATGAATAACAGACATGATTCAAAGCAAAAAAATCGATTGGCAGACTACTGAGGTATGGGAAAGCAAGGATGCCTAAGGTTTCTTATAGTCTAAGTTAAAGTCTCCTTGGTGCATTTCTTTTTGCTTCCTGAAGTGACAAAATAAAGGTCAAATGTTTCTATTCTCTCTAACAATCCTCATAATGCAGCCTTGGTGAGACCACAAAATATTGGCCTAAAATAGCTTTTCTCCATCTCCCAAGTAATTTTGTACCTTCTCACTTAATGTCAAAAGCAAGTAGCTTCTGCTCATAATGCTGAATTAATAACACTGCACATGATCTATTCTTATTCTGCCTCAAGCTTCTGCCACAACTGTCAGCTAAGCTCCAAGGATGGACACGTATCACTGGTCAGTAAAGAAGTTAATTCCTTTTTAGCCCTGTCCCAGCTACCAAACTAATATGACAAAAATTTTAGGGGGACTAGTTATATAGAACTTGTCTCTGATTTATAAGAACCAATGGCACATCTGATGCCTGAAAAAATAGATTTCAGGCAGCATATAAATTAGATCTAATAGCCTGACACAAAGTTGAATACTCAGCTTCAGCAGAGTTCAACTGTTCAACACCAGAAATTTAAATAGTCAAATACTGCAGTTCCAGTAAGCTTGAGGAGCCTCCCAAGCTGTCACTAAAACCACTCAAGTTCAAATCCAAACACTTCCTGTGAAATAGGTTTTTTTCAAAGCTGTTTAGACAGTTTGCACTTCTCAGACTCAGATTCAACTCTGAAAATAGAGTTCCACATATTCCAGGTTTCCAACAATTTCACAGATACGATAAAGACATGAAGGCATCCAAAAAAAAAAGTCATCCATTTTTTCCAACCAACAGCACATGAACAAGTCCCACTAGAAACACCAGGTAAGGCAGCTTTGAAGGAGGTAACAGAGGCATTGGTTCAGTGAGAACTCTGTATACCAGGCACTAGTGTTCTCTCTTCGGGGTTACTTGGTTTTGACACTCTGGGGAACAAGAGTATTGGTAATGCCCTATGTAACCACTCACTGCTCTTTTCACAACTTACTATTATTTTTAACTCCTGGATAGCACGGCCTACCAAATGCCAGTGAAATTCGAAACACATGGGCACATATTAGAAAACAACAAACAAGTCTTCAGCACCTAAGACAGTGTGGAGGGCACTGGATTTAGAGCTGCACATTTAACATATCTTAAGAATTTTCACACACAAAGCAACAGTGCAAATGCAGGCAAACATTGGGCAAACACATGAAAACATTGTGTTCATTCTGTGTGAACTTTCAGCCTCTAAGATAAAAACTTTTAATTTAAGTTTCTTTTGAATTTTCTGCTAAAGAAATAAAATCTTTCAATACTAAGAAAAAAACTTAAACCACAAACCATTGCACTTGACAATGCACAACACTGATTCTATTCCTTACTTACAGGAACTGCAACTAATGAGACTGGATCAGAGACATGACTGTTAAAAGTTAACAGAAAATGAACATGAGGTGGCAGAAGCTACAGCTAAATTGGATTCTTATACTTCAACCAAGAATAAGAATCCCTCCTGCAAATAATCCCACTGCTCAAGGAAGACCCTGGAATTCTAGCACTTTTGTCAGATATACCCTGGATAACCATGACTCGTAATCCCATCTGTGGGCCATGTACATAACTATCAAGTACAGCACATCTGTTGTGTGAGTAGTGGAATATTTCAAAAAACAGACATCAGAAATCTCCTTCGCACAACTGACAGTCACAGCTAATCCTCCGAAGAAAGCAGCTACAGCTTTCTTGCCTCACACCTTTGAGGCTTGTTTCCCTGTATTAATATTGGCTGAAGCTAAAAATATCTTTGCCGCATCATAATTCTGTTAGCATTCTGACACCCAAGTGCTTTTTTCCTTTCTGTAATGCATCTGTTCTGTAACAGCTTTAAGCATATCAGCTGCAAGCACAGCTGATCTTGATTTCTAAGAGAACAATTTAAACAAGAAAAATAAATGGGTTTCCATTATATGCTCATGATTTAAAGCTGTTTTCTTCTACTAAAAGCCCAGAGGCCTATAATGCTGGCTTCTAGCCAACAGTAGATTAGAAAGATTTACTGCACACATAGTGACCTTTTGCTCTAAAGCACTCCCAAAGCTGTTGTTCTTAATTCTGTCCACCCCCAGTTCAGTGTAATGCACAACAAAAGCAGCTGCCCATTGTACAGTTACCTAGAGTGAAGCATCTCTTCCAGCGGCGGCACAGAGACATGATGTTCATTCCTTCTTGCACTGGCTGCATGGAGATGAAAGCAGCAGTAGTCCTTCAAAGATCTCTACAGCATTAGCAGGTCTCAAAGCTGATTAAAGTGATCCCCATGGTAATCTGTGAAATATATGTTTGCACTTTCAAACTGCTCCGCAGTGGATTCACAGAAGGCAAGAGTGCACTAGGTGCCTGTGTATACCCATGCACAGAGTCAGCTGTGGCTTTCACTGAAACATTCTAATACATTTCAACCAAAAAAAGAAAAAAAGAAAAAAAAAAAAAAAGAAAAGAAAATTCAACATTATCCTGGACTTCAGCACTTGAAACAATGACCTGTCCAGTTCCTGGACTCCAACTCCTCCTCCCCACCTCTACCAGATTTCAAAGCACAATTTCTCAAGTGAAATCCAGTAGAAAGATGTTCTGTTCCTACTAGAGATGCTATCTATGATGTTACAGGTCATGAGACCCATTCACCTCTGCAGATATAAGGGGTTATTTTTAACTTACTTTACTTTGCTCTTGAATAAGGTTATCAGCAAAGTATTTTGGCTGTTAAATGTCAAGGTTAGAAATTACTTCAGCTATCACTTCAGCCAATAAAAACCCCTCTCCCTTAAGAAAAGAAAGAGTAGTTTCCACTTTCTTTTCACTCATAGTAAACCCATTATTACACACCTCTCTTTAAAGTCATATCTACTTATGTTGGATACATCTTGGATAACCATGACCATTAGTCCTCTTTGTGGGTCATGTACATAACTATGAAGCACTAAGGACAGCTTTCCAGAGTCCTTAGCCCTTGGCAGTCTGTCTCCCTTCTTCCCATCACACCCTGCCACACTACTTGCTTGCTTTCTGGGAAGGGAATAGAAAAGATAGTATCAGCAGCTTGTTTAAAGCCTGAGAAGACAGCCATAAGACAAAACAAGGACTTGGCTTTTTGAACCAGGAGTCAGGAGTTACCATCCCAGCAAAACACTGGATCTGAAAAAGAATTCCCTGTGGCCATGAGGCACACTGGAGTGGTACATGTTCTGTTTTTACCAAGGGAGTACAGTCATGCCAGGACAGCTGTGTGCTCTGAGAAAGCCAGCCCACGTTAGCAAGGGGAGATGGGAACAACCACCAGTGGCTGTTCACAGCCAGCAGCAGCCCCTTGGCCAGCTCAGCCTTTCTGCAGCTACAGGCACACTGGTGTTGGTGACTCCACCAGCTGTGGGGCTCAGCTCTCTCTATGCCTGTGCAGAGCCAGGCTTCAGATATGAGGGGTGTTTCAAGCCCATCTCTTTCCACCAACAGGAAGCTGCATGCACCACCTGACAATTGGCACAACAAAGGCTGGCAAGAGACAATCAAGTATTTATGAGCAAGATAATGACAGGAAACCATAGAAGACACTGCTAGCTACAAGTAAGTGCTCTTCCCTCAAGAGAGGAAGGTAACTCTAAAATTTTAGGTGCTCTTATCCAGCTTTCATTAGGGAAGCATGTTGCATAATGGATGAGGAAAACATCAGAGAACAATGTTTGAGAACATTATCTATTCCCTACACAGATGTATCCATGAGTAGATAATGTTGTATCTGTTTGTCCTCTGCATATAGTTGTACTTGAATTTCCTTACTAAAAATATGGTGGAAGCTCACCAGCTGAGTACACCAGCCTAGCTTAGACGAGCAGTTCCCTACAATGGGACATATGAATGACCTATCTTGACCCCAAATTTCTTATCTCACCTTTTCCAGGCTGGTGAAGTCTGACAGCAGACTGCAGAGGCTCCTCCAACACATCTTCTAGAGAAGATTATAGCAATTGCAATAGAATGGTCAGGCCCAAAATCAGCCAGGAAGGGTGTTGACTGCTTCCTGTCCTGGGCTCCCACATACACCCTATAGCCTCAACCCAGCCATCATAGAATCTACTGAATCTACCTTATTTCAAAGTTCCCTAGATCTCCTTACATCCTTCAGTGTCTTGTGTAGATCCCTCTGAGCTTCTCTCAGAGCAAGTAGAACATATATTAGCCATATACAGGATACTCAAGAACCATTAGGATGCATCTTAGGCCAGTGCTGTTGGCATATTTACCATCAAGTGTGCTGCACTGCATCAGTACTGCTTTTTATTATTGGAAATCCCTTCCATGCATAATGCTGAGTATCACTGACTCAGTGCTGGCAGCTCCAGGCATTGACAAAAATGAGTCAGACATCAAAACATTACAAAAGCTTTTTTTAGACATCATAATGTTCAGAGTTTCAGAGTCTGAGGCTTGGTTTTGGTCCTTAAAGTAATTCCTCATCCCTGACCCTTTAGAGTAAACACATCACTTGTTCAGGATTGCCTGCAATTACAGCTTGATTGTTCTGCAATGCAGGCTCCTCTCCCCACACACTGCTTGAAAGTGAGCTAGAAGCTTGACATAATGTTGATCAGAAGTATCATGAAAGCTGGAAGTACTTGTATTTTGCTTTAATGCTGAAGGGAAAGTTCATCTCTGATGTAACAATGTGTTTGCATAAAGTTTGGAAAACTTCCCAAATACAAGTAATTCGGGGTTCAACACTCATTCTAGTAGAACAGACTTGAATGTAAGTTTCTTTTTTGTGTACACTTCCCTAACAGGTTTTTGCAAATTTAGTATACCTAGTTGTGTATATGGAAGGACTAAATTAAAAACAGCTGAAGCTTACAAACAGAACAGAAAAATGGATAATTCCTTAACCCATTCCTTCCTCAGGAAAACTATTCACACTTCAGCAAACTTACTCACCACCACAGAGAATGACTAACTATCAGATCAGTTTATTATATATACACTTGTATCTGCTCCTAAAGTCACCTTGTGATTGTCCTCATCTTGTTTAACCTGACAATCAGAATTACCTGCTAGGGGATGATCCAGGAATGCCCAGCTAAAATGATTCACTGAGGAAGTATCACCAAACAGCAAATATTTTAGGTAGTTACCAACATAAACACATGAAAATGAATTCTTTAACCACCTAATTCTCAAGTGTTCACCCAGTCTCAACACATCCATCCTCCACCACAGGTTTCCAGTTTTGTAGCCAAGGCCCTAGTCACAGCTGGCTAAGTCAGACCTGCACAGCACTTGGGCAGCACAGGTGAACTTCTTCACGCAACAGGAACTTGTTTCCAGCATTCCTGTCTCCAAGATCCAAGTGCATCACAGACAGGTACCGAGACACACCATTCATAACACTGAGCTATTCTTCATCCCACAGATACCATTTGCATTTTATTACTGAATGAGCCTTTAGATTTCACCACGAGCACTTAATCAATTCCTGAGCATTTTGAGTTCCCAGAAACTTAGCCTCAAAAATGTATGTAAGTTTTAACCCTTTCCTGGCATTTGTACCTCACAAATCCAACCATGTCCTTTAGTAATCAGTGCATACCCTCGTGGAATACACTAAGTTTTGAAAATCCCTCTTCTACCATTAGACTGCAGACCAGAAAAAATTTTTGAAGGGTCATTCATAATCAGGCAGAACACAAGCTTCCTTCCCATTCTCCATCTCCCACATTTTGGGCATGAAGGTGACCTACACCCCTCAAAGAGCCGGCATCAGCTCCTTTTTGGCCCACACCTGCTGCAGCAGGCATCACTGCCCCAAACAGTACTGCTGCCACTATTTCTGCATTCAGACTTCAACCCACCCAGCTGTCCTGACAGCTGACTGCACCAAAACATGAAGCACAGCAGGCACTGCTGTCATCCTCTGATGTCACTGCAGTTACTCCGTATTTCAAATGTAACCTCATATAAGTGCACAGAACTGTAAAAGTCCAGTGATCAAATTTTTGAACAGTATTAAACAACAATTTTCAAAGCTTTGAACTTGTCCTTACTACAAAACAATTTGAAATCAAATACAGAATTTCTGTGAGTCTTCCATAAATTCTACATTTTTCAAATCTAGATCTGCTTTCCTCCTAAAGTTCCAAGTCTCTAAAGGATAAAAAATTTAAAGAAATGCAAAGCAAAACTTCAGTCCCACTGCAAATATGTATATATCCAGAGTTAACATTGGTTTTTGGATGGTTTGGGGGTTTTTTTGGGGGGGGGTGGGTATTTCTTGTTTTGTTGAGGGTTTTTTGTTTCTTTGGAATTTTTTGGTGGATTTCTCTTTCGTTTTTTAAAAACATCTTGAAAACAATTTTTTCTTACTTGCTCAATTTAAGTTTCTTGTGAAGACTACTACAGGACACTGTCTCTCCATGCTGAAACATCTCCAAGGGCATTGAATACTAGGAAGGTACCTAAACATGCATCACATTAACTGTTGGGAGTCCTAGCAAAAGGAGCTTTTCCTTCTGCAGAGACTAAGTGATCTGCACTCCTCAAAGAACACTGCTCTGTAGAGAAGTTGAAACTGCTTAACACTATTAGAGTTCAGACTTCAAGCCTCTCCTCTGCCTACACCCTCAAATACATGATCACAATATGCTGAGCCCCTGCAGCACCTTCATTCCATACAAACTGACTACCGGAGTGTGTATGTAGCACTGGAAGCCAGCAAAGTGCCCACAGCCACAAGCAGAGCTCAGAACACTGCAAGCTGTTAAAAAACAAGTTTTGCCCAATTAATAACTTGCAATAAAGCAAATATCGCTTCATTGTGTGTACTTTCAGTGCAGAAAGAGAGTCAACATTGGCCAGGTTCCTGGCAAGCCAGTGAGAAGGATTACAAACAAGAAACCAAATACCACAGCTGGCTTAAGTGCATTTGTTCCTACTCTGGTGACTTCATCAGTACTGGCCACAAACCACACTAATTAGCAATTACTCAAGCCTTGTAGCAGCTAATGATTTTTCAACTCGGGAATATACTTCTCTGGTGTTCTACTTAGACACAAATTGTATTTGTTATGTAATAATTTGGATTCTCATCATCTTACAACAGAAATATGACATTTTGTTTAAACTTTACATTAAAAGCCCATGTTTGAATAATTTCAAAATAGATTTGGTATCACCAAAATTCATGGGATTTTTGTTGTGATGAATTGACAAGTTTTCCATTCATTACACCTCACCATCCCACCCACTATTATCTTAACTTCTATTGCATTTAAAAAGGTTAAAAATCTTTAGCACACTGACTCAAAACAGATCAGATTGGTAGGGGTAGCATCTAATTACAAGATTTAATCCCTTCAGCCTGAGGCTGCTGGTTAGGGAACAGAGTGGCTGAAACATTGGAAAAACAGCTGTTTTAGCATCAGTTTGTCAGTGGATTCAAGTGATTTAAGATAATGATACTGTTGTACCAAACCCCACTGGTTCAAGCTCAGCTTTCTCAGTCGGGAAACCAACTTTTCAAATGCAGGTAATGAGCAGGATAATAACTGCTATTGTCACTTGCATTTAAGAGTATTTTCCAGCCCAAAGTTCAGGCAATAACCAATTAATGTTCCATTGTCCTTAGCTGGATGTTGGTTAAGTTCAGAAACCTGCTTCTCACCCACCTCCAGGATTTATCCCTTCAAGGTTTTTATAAAGCACCTGTTCAAAAGAATCCTGAAGTAACACTTGCATTGAGCACCAGTTTTATGCTTTCATAAGGCAAACATTGACAGATGTGCATAGAACTGCCTATGGGGTCAGAAAGACCATTCTTCTAACAGGCATTTGTTAATAATGAAAGAGTAGCTGTAGGTTCTCTTTTAAATGTAATTCCCTAGCTTGTACAATCAAAGAGTCATGTTCCCTACCATAGACTTGGAAGGGAATTAATTCTCAGAGCAGCTCAGATCTAGGGAGACCTCAAATAACTTAGTATTTGAGAATGTAACATCAAATAATTTAGTAAGAGAATTTTCAGTTTTAAATTTATTTTTACCAGATCATCTCCAAGCTGCTGATTGGATGCTTTAAATCAGGAAATAGCAAGCACTTGTATGCAAATACATGGAGCACAAACAAGAAAAAAATCAACTCCCAGTCTCTTAATCTGTTATGCTATTATGTTGTTTGAGTAAGATTAAGGCCTTTTAATCCTGATGAGATTAGTGATGAATCAGGCAATTCACATTTATGGAATTTTAATAGAGAAAAGTATAACAATTTTGACTTCATAATAGCATACCAAAGCCTATACTGCCATAAGATCTACAGAATACTCAGCTTTTCACATACCTAGTCTGCTTATTTAAATATATATTAAAATCAATAAATGTGAGGTTCATCACAATTCAGTAACCTGCTAAAGGAGACCTTTTTGTATTGCCCTTTGTCTTGGTTTGAAAGACAGATATCTGCTAGGAAGGGGCAGGACCTCCCTAGAGATGGAGAATTCAAATCCCCTCCCTCCAAATTATTCCAATTAAAAGGAAAATTAAAGGAGCTTTCAGGCAGAGGTATGGGGGTAGGAATAACAGTTCTTTACTAGTATATATGACAAAACGACAAACAAACAACAACTACAGCATCAATAATAAACAGAATCAAGAACCTTGAGGGCTTTCTTTTACAAAAAAGCCCAGAGCAGTTTGATCTGGGTGCCCCTGCAGGACTCCGAGAGGCCGAACTGGAAGGAAGGAAAAAGTCCCGGGCTGGTGGATGAGATGAGGAGCTCTGCGCTGGCAGCTGGAGCAGCAGGGGTGTCCCGGCAGGGCTGGGCAGTGCAGGGCTACAGAGTAGCAGGAGAGCCTCAAAGGTCCGAAGAAGCAGCGGCGGTGGGGGGAGAGGCTGGAGAAAGCGAGTTCAGGATTCCCGGGTACACAGCAGATGACGATAGATTTCCCAGGACGAGGCAGAGGCAGAGGGCAGCCTGACCGTCCTCCTCGGCGCTGAGAGCAAGAGTGCCTCCCCCTCCCCCAGATCTGTCTTTTTGCCTTTCCCAAAGCTAATCATCTCTCCCCTCTGAGGGACACTCCCAGGGACTCAAAAACAATAGGTGTAGCCTCGTGCTGCCATATCCCTCAAGCACTCTTTTTGTTCTGACTAAGTAGTCATCAAGGCTTTTGGAAACTTATGGGAAAAAATTCTGTGAGAAGAGAGAAAAAAAAAACCAAATCTAACCCCCAACACCCTTCTCTGAAAAAAAAATACATCAAATACTTCCATTTCAAAAGGCAAAAGGAAGAAAGAAAATTCCAATTGTCTTTTCCAGAGCCAAATGGGAGCCTGAAAAAACAGCCAGGTTACTCTACCTTCTGTTCTGCAAGGCATCCTTTGACTAACACTGAAGGTACTGGTCCCATCTGCCACCAGTCTTTGTCCTACAGCAGCCAGCAAGTTTCAGACTAAAAGAAAAAATATATTGCAGCTTGGAGAAGTCTTCTACTTTGTTTAACTTAGTTCTCCAAGTTGTTGACATTTCTCATCAGAAATCCAGCAAGATACTAAAACATTAATTCATTTCAAGAATTGGACTTTAAGCCTGAATCTCAAGGCTCATAGCAAAGAAGCACACCAAGTCCCACAACAGAGAGAATATGGTGATCTGAAGCCTCCACAGCTTGCTGAAGTCTGATTTTGCACCATTATTCACAGATAAACAGAAGTGCGCCATAAAATTAAGCACACTCTGAAAATAAGAATGATGTACACCTACCACCAACTGAGCTGCTTGTCTACCACTCACTACATAAGTATGCCTCCTTGATGGCTTCTTATGGTTCTAAACATTGTTCCATCTATAGATACTCAAGTGCAGCTATTATCTTAAAAAAAAAGTGTTTAAGATACCTGGCATACAAAGAAAGGGAACAAGCACTCCATAAAGCTACCTTTCTTTCCAGATCATCTTAGTGCTACCTACAGCAAGTCCACTTGACATGTACAAAGTGCTTTTTGTTTCCAGAAACAATTATTAATCAAGCAGTCAAAATCAAAGCACAAACCATCAATTTTATCTTTACAGAAAACATGAAAGAGGATAACAATCATATTATTCATATTCCTGTTCTAGTGACTAGAAAATCTCAGAGGCAAGCTTTAACAGATATCACAGGATGAGTCTCTGATCTCTAAGTACTCCAGAGCAGTCTTCCAGTACTGAAATGCAGGAGATGCCAGATCACCTCTATTGCCAGGGTAAACACGTCCACATCTGCAATGGAGCCAGCACAGGGTATGACAAAACAGAAGAGTCAACTGCACCTCCAAAGCCACTTTCGTACTTGGACTACCAGACCAGCCCTGCCTTGTATAGTAGGAATGAAGCAAGACATTCAGGACTAAGAGAAGACCATTCTTAAAACAAACAAACAAAACAAATAAGAAAGAAAAGCTTGCACCAGGAGCAAGTTAGGTCATAAATTTCACTCTCAAGATAACCAACTTCTCCCTCACCTTCATCCCTACTGGATCACCTCTTCACAGAATGCACAGAAACCCAGCATTTCAAAAACCAGGAACAATGCCTATCATCTAAAGATAATACTGAATAATCATAGTGAACCATTTTCAGTTTTGTGAACTAATGCCCTGCCAACTAGCTTGTGCTCTATTCACTTGGGCCACCAAATCAAACTAAAGCAGCATGCCTGTTAATAATCCTTGCAATCCAGTTATCAGTGCTTTTGTCTCACTGTTATTAATGCAGTTGCTTCCACATTAAGTATGCCTTCTACTTTAGAAAGCCAAAATATTGATGCCAGTAAAGAAGATGAAGTACTAGCAAACAGTGTAATACTATCAATAAAGAGAACAGGCATTTTGCTTTCATCCTTTTATTCTAATATCCTCTCAAGTAAACACCAACAAAAGCCAAATATTCACTATGATAACTATAGTTTGCTCTAAGTAGCCTGAAGCCACTACAGCTTCTTGCATTTATTTGCACTTATATTAAGCCAACATTAAAAATGCTATAGAGGTAATTCAGCTATTTTTTTTTTTCTTTATAGAGGCAGGAATGCTAAATAGCTGTAATGGGAAAAATAAAAACATTTAACAATATCTTCTTGGAGCAACAAGACAAAGCCAAGAAATACATTCTTCATACCCTGTGGCAGTAGCACTTGAGCTGTTCCTGAGACTGCTGCCTTCTAACAGGCCAGGACAGAACTCATTTACCAGCTGAAACACAGTACAAAAATACCTTTTAAAATGAAAGGTCACACATGCACTAGCCCAAAAGCAAACTGCATCACTTACCAATTCTTGCCTAACAAAGCCCTACAGGCTGACTTCTGGTGTCTGGCCAAAGTCTGACTGAGGCATTAAAGATTCAGGGGTAACACACTGAATATCTCTGTGCTTGTAACTAAGTTACAGGCACAGAGACCAATCACAGCTTTCCCCCTACAGGTTCTCAAGGTTTAATGCAGCCCCAAGACTCCTCTCATAAAGATGGTCTAATGATTACTGGATCCATAGGATCTCCCTTATGGGCAATCCTCATTACATATCAAAATCCTCTGTTAAAAACAAACCAACAAACAAAGACCTCAAAGGAATCTACAGCAGGAAAAAAAGGCTATAGGGTAGAGATAGCTCTGTTCTGGCAACTTCAGATAAGCAGTCTAACCAAGACTTGGGGAAAGCTGGCTTCAGCTACCACAGGGAGATCTAGAACAGCTCTACCAAAATCCATATTTGCATCTGATGAAAATTCCATACTGCACATCTTCTGGTCATCATCTAACTTCAGTTTACCCACCCTAACTAGACTTGCCTTAAACCTGCAAGCCCTGTGAATTGTTTAGACAGCAGCTCTGCTCCAAACACACAGGACATTCATTAGCAGATACCCTCAGAACTTCAGTGCTGACAGGGAGGCAGCAGGGGGGAAGAGCAAAGGCAGCATGCAAAATGCACACCAGCCATACTAATAGTGCAGTATTCGCTGTTTAGACTCGGTTAATGAACTAGGCTGCAGATAATTAATTGAATTTGTCAGAGGCAGCTTAGACCAGCCATTTGCTTGCTAGGCAGCACCTTGCAACAGCTATGAGACGTATGGACAGAGCTGCTCCTACCCTTAAAGGAGCAAGTGTTCAGCAGAGCTGCTGAACTTCCTTCAGCCAACAGCAATCAGATTACAAAGACAATGCCACTGCTTTACTAAAATGTAATAGCACTGGGAAAACAATTTATTCACAAAGTCAGGTTTGTGCTCTTGTCTATACATATGTGCACAGGTACTGTGGCAGAGCTCAGCAGAAGGAAAACTCACATCAGGAAAGCCCTGTTTCTTCAAAGCATCTTCTCTATTATGCAGGCACAGGGATGAATATTTTGCCTTGATCAGATATGGGTTCATAACAGTATTGACATAACTTAACAACAAAACATAGCAGACTTCAACTCTATCTACTACCAACCCAACCAATGCTGGCCCCTCTACAGTTTGTGACAGATCCTACTGCAAAAGCCCAACAAATCCAACACCACATCCTCATCTCACCATCGCCAACTTCTTTCACTGGGAAGGGCTCAGCAAGCAGCAAGCCAGCCATGTCTCACTGAACACCATTTCCTCACCAGTGCTGCTGACAGCTTAGACACCCTTTACAGGAAGACATTTAAATACGTGACCATATGGGCCTACCCTGAGCACACCTATATGCCATCCAAGACAGCTGAAACTGCTTTTACAAGACGACATTTGATAACAAAGTAGGGAATGAAGGTTTAAACAAGCTCTTTTAAACATCAGAGTCTCATGGTCTCAAATCCATATATCCCTTTTTTTGCATGGGAGGAACAAAGACTGATCCAGAAGCAATTTTCATCATCGAGGACCAACTGATGGATAGAGTCAGGCACAAAGTTCACCCCCAGCACTTCTTCAAACCCCTTCTCTCCCTTATAGCAATGAGACGCATCGTGCAGAGGACAGCAGGGAAGGATCACTTGGAGGAGAAAGTGCCTAGGCTACTGCAGAAGCAAGGCCTAATCTTAGCTCATCCTGACTCCATTAGATGAAGGTCCTGCTATTCAGCACAGGCATAGACATCCAAGCACTCACCTTAGATACCCAGACACGCCTCGGAATTGGCACAGAGCAGATCCCATCTGCATTGCTAAGGGCTCGCACAAGCCACCAAAATGAGCCTATCTAAGAGGGTACCCCAGCATTACACTGAAAGTTCTAAGGATTGACTCTTAAACTAAGAGCAGCACATTATTCATCAACTACATCCTTACTACTCTGCTACTTTTGCCGTTCTCCAAATGTGTTTAACACAGAACAAAGCAGATATGAAAAAGATAATGGGGGTAAATTCAATTATAGTCCCTTCTCTTCACTGAGGCAACTTTTTTTAAAATAAAAATCATATCAAGTTGTTGATAAAGTACTTAGAAAATATGACTGCAAGGTATCATTACAGAACCTATCATGTACCCAGTCATGCATATGGGTTATGTGGCTTATTGTATTCATTAAAGGTTCTCTACAACTGTTAGTGGGACTGCTAATGGAAGCATTCAAGAGAGGAAATTGGCAACCAATTCATTCTCTCTAATTGTAAAATGCATTCAGATATCTCATGCAGCATCCAAATGCCTTGCAGAAAACTGCACATAACTGTACAGTGTAGTAACTACTAAAATTAGTCTATTGTGTCCTTATTTATCTTTTAGCAATTTGTCTAATTTAATATCTACTAGTTACATTGATGTCTGACATAATGCAGGAACAAAATTAATACTATCTTGTTAGGCAGAAAGACCATTTTAGCCCTCCTACTTCAGAACAAGAACTGTTCAGCAGTCCCACATGATGAAGGGAACACTTCATAACCATGTAGAAGACTGCGCTGAATCCCAGAATTATGAGCATAACCCACACAGACTCACCACACTGCTTCCATGAGAGCAACAAGAAATGCCCCTCCAATGTGGAGTGGACATCATGAACTTGACTGTTAACAGCAAGAAGTCAATATAAACCTCAGGGTAACTATTTGCAGAGCTTTCAGAATAACAGATACATGGCAGAGGGACTCTGCTGTCCTGTATCACCATCACAGCACAGGGCATGTAGAGAAGCAGCACATTCCTCAGATTCATCTTCTGGCTCTAATAGACATTTTCTTCTGTTTAAGGCACCTTCAAACAGGAGTAAATATGCTGGTGTGAGAATTAGCAGCCTTCCCCAACCCTTAGCAGCTTCCAGAGGACTTGAAATACCAGACTGAAACTACCATCAGTCCAAGAGAAGACCTGCAGCAAAAGGGGTGGAGGAATGGATATCTGCATTTCAGGTTTCTTGTATTTGGACCTAGAAGGGTAGTTACTGTACTCCCAGCCTTTAGCACCAAATGAAGAATCTAGTGCAGAGCCTCTCATATTGATTACAACTGATCTGTATCACCAAGGACTACCAAAGCCAGAACATAGCTAATTATGTTTATTGCATCTTAACAAAGACATATCTGCACTAAGCTCAGAACAGACTTGTGAACTTAATGAAAATCTTCCATGTAGGACAAGTTTATTTTCAGTGTAATGGATGTATAAACAGACCTACAAAACAGAAAATTCAACAGCAGTTCTATGTTTAACCAAGGACAAGGAAAAAAGCTGCCATCACACGCCTCTGCCTGTCCCTGTCAGGAAGAGAGCACTATTGACAGATAAGAGAGGCTTACAGGTTTGTAGTATCAGCCAGTCTTATCTCTGCTTTGCAGCCTCAGCCAGAAGACCAGACCAAGGATGAGAGTAAAGCTGATCGAGCTAAAACCTCATGTGGTTTCTTCCTTTTTCCTTTGAAGCACATTATATGAAAAATATAATTACCAGTTATTTTAATGTTGCAGCCACCTGCCACTATTATGCCAAAGTCCTACACTATAAGCATAGCTGGAGATGTTTTCCCCAATAAAGTCTTTTTATTTTAAAAATCCCAGCCTAGTTAGCTTTCTAATTCAGGTTGTTCTTCCTGGAACATCTTGTCTGCAGCATCAGTACTGGATCAGTTTTAAAAATATTCTCTCCTCTCACCCACCACTCCCAAAGAGAGGTAATAGCCTCAGTGGCTTGATCTCTAGAAGATACATGATGATGCTTTGACAGATTTTTCTGGTAATCCCTGATCAGACCCTGAACTGCTGCAGACTGGTGACAGTGAATTTGACTTAGGCAGAGTTATGCTGACTGGACCCACTGAGCTGCAACATTACAGGTCTCTTGCTAGGGTCCACGCAAAGCTTGCCATTGCCAAAACACTAAATGCTTGCTCTCTATTGTATCAGAATTCAGCTTGACCTATTGCATCATTTCTGGTATTTTAAGTACATTTCTACTGTATCCATCTGTCACTTTTGAGACATTCCAGTACCTGTCTGCAACAGGCTGAGTTTTATTGTAATTGCTTCTAGAATGAGCAAAGACAAGAATCACAGACCTTTTCAATATTTAATTATCTAGCATTGCATAGGCTGCTGCAAATTTAGAGGAAATTATGTTTATGACTCATGTGCTGGTACTGGAGGAGTTTTTCATTAAAAAGTAGCCCTAGGGAGGGGAAGAAAAAAAAAAAGCCCAAATCAACCAACCACTGCTGAAAGCTGCTGAAACCTGACTCAATTTCCAGTGACAGTGCATCCATTCAGGTACAGCAAGCACTGGTGTTTCACTCCTAGGAAAGGCTTATCAGCTAGACTTCAGATGATGAGTCCAAAGTGGTACTGCAGTCATCAGGACAGAATTCCAGACAGCCCTAACCTATAACCATTCCTGGATTTTATACTTGTTGTTTAAGTGTTTTTGTGAAAGAGGAGATACCTTTTGAAAGAGAAATAGTCACTCTCACCCCTAATATAAGTTTCATACCCCCTCCCTCTTAAAAAAAAAAAAAAAAAAAAAAAAAAAAAAAAAAAAAAAAAAAAAAAGTCAAAGCAAATACTAAGTTCTCTGAAATAACTACTGGGGACAAATTTCATATATCAGTTTTTTTCTGAAAGACTACAAGCCTTATTTCTCTTCACTCCACAAACTACTACAGGAATTATTTGGTCACATATGGGCAGAAGTCCCAAACTAACAAGCATTAATTTGTTACACCATGTTTAAAGGTCATCATAAAAATTACTGAAACACTACTTCCACACAGCTGTTCTATTTTGCTGTGAATAGCAGAACTACTCAGTGGAGAGAAATCCCTTCCATTCAGTTACTGTCTTAACACTGGGCTCATCGTTAAAACAACAGTTCCTTGCCAATAATAAGCCTTACCTCCAAAGAAATTCAAAGGAGTCTCTTGCATTAATCAAGTATACCTTTCATCTTTAACATAACTCCTACTAGGTAGCTGTTAAGAGCCATCACTGTAGTGCTCATGTCACACAGGAACACAGAATCATAGGAAAGAATTACAACTTTCTAAGTGTTTCCTTTCAGGGTTTAGGGTATACTTTTATCAAGCAATATCTAATCAGAGATAAAGGAACAAAATCATTATAATAAAAGCAGATATAGGTCTTCCTCACCAGCAGATCATTACCTTAGCTGAGTGAACCTTCTTATCAAGAAAACAGGCCTTCAGCTTTTCCACACAGAAAATTGAGGAAAAAATATGGATAGTCAGTATCTATCTCAGAGCATTAGAGCTAAACACATCAAAATTTTTTTTAACAAGCACAACCTTTTCTCCTTTGAGACCAACTTACCTGACTGAAATTCAAAGGTACAAGAAAAGATAAATTTTCTAGATGCTGTGATAGCTTATCTTACAAAAATCCCTACAGACATGACCTTCTACTAATCTTTTCCCCCTTTTATAGTCTTCCTGTCTATGTGCATTAGCTTCTCTCATCCATAAATTGCAGATCTGGGGCTCATTAGTGTAAACAGAGCTGTAATAATTGTCATCAGGTAGTGCTTGTTACCTAGCTAAGCCTTTTTTTTTTTTTTTTCTGGGGTGAAGTTAAAGTGCAACCTATTGAGCTTGACTCACCACTGTTACCCCACCTCAATCAGAGTGTTTAGCCAACTTATTTTTACTGTTTCTTTTTGTAAGTGTTGGTATTACATAGCTGTCTTTCACAGGTTACTTTTTAATTTATTTGTAATAGCATGCATATTAAAGCTTGTACAAACAATCAGAAAAGGTTATTGTCATTTTTCTCTGCACATTTTAAAGCTCAGTTTTTCCTAACTAACTTATTGAGTCATCTTTCATAGTTCTTATGATTGTGAATTGATTTTTTTCCATTATAGGTGCCTATAATATGAAAACTCCCTGAATATCTCTTCATATCCTTTGGTGCATGAGGTAATTCTAAAGCATCTATTTCTGCTTTGACCTTAGTTTTATCTACTTGCTTTTCTTCTGTTAATCCAATTCTATTTTGGGCTATAGCCTCAGTCACAGCATAGTCTTCTAGTTGAAGCACTGCCAATCTTCTTAATGTAGAACTTCCCTTCCCCCTTCTTCAGGTTGTTAATCACTCTTCTCAAATTTTACTCTACAAAATTGGATATATCAATTTTCTTATTAGAATTGCTTATGTCAATATAGAATCATTGTTAATAAAGAATTTAGACAATAAAAAATAATGAAAAAACCCTACAGAAATATAGTTTATAAAACTACCTTGTAAAAATAAGTCTTTCTAAGAAATAGGGGATTCAGTAAAAAGCCATGTTCTGTTTATTTTGTCCAGAATGTCCAGGTGGACTCAGTTTTGTGAGGTCTGACACCACCAAAGCCAGATGGCAACTGTGAAAAAAAAATGTAATTCTAATGCCTGTAAACTCACCTGACTAAAGAAATATTTTTGTATATGACCCTCTGTTTCCCAGCACCACATAAACACTGTGTAGCTGCCTGAAATCTTCATCTTGCCCTCTGAAGTAGATAACTACAATTATTTACTTGCTCTGGAGCCACTGATGACAAAATACTTGAAACTACAGTGAAAGAGCTTTAGCTCCTCATGAAGACAGAAGCTACCACAACACTGCTGCCTTTCTCTACCTCAGTAAATATTGTGGCTTCTGCTTAGGATACTAATATTTTATTACTGAATGCTAGTTTGTGTACTAGTTCTGATGGAAATAAAAAATATGGTTGTTTGCAGTTGCTGAGTCCCAAATTAATGACAATGTGCACTCCAATAGTACCATCTGCCCTGACGAGATGTGAACTGGTACATAGAAACATAAATCTTTTCATCTCATCAGAGGGCAAAACTGTTCTGATTTGATTTGAAGCCTGTAAAAGAATGATGCAGAAATTCAGCAAGATGTTTGTGTCTGTAAAGTGCTGGGTGTCTTAAGAAGGGACTTTAATTTTAAAAAAGGGGAGGAGGTTTCTGGTAGGCAGAAGATCTAAAATTAACTCTTGTCCTTGGTTGTGAGGATTTCTCTATATAGAAAATGACACTGATAAGAGAGTTTAATGTCTCTGTAAACAACAGCATTCCTAGCAGGAATGGCAAGTACACACACCCTGAGAATCTGGCTGTCTAATGAACCAAAAAGTACCAAAAGGAATACTAAATTATTTAAATCCCCTGCTATTTAGCGCTAAAACAAAATTGCGCTGTCTCAACAAGATCATATCAGATTTATTATTAGTTATTTTATTCCCATTTTTTTTCTCTTTGGCATTTTGGCAGAAAGCTCTCAAAGAAAATGGTTTCGGTAATTAGCTGGCAGGCCGAAACTTCAACAAAACCATCCAGTGTTAAGGACTGGAATTTTCTTCTTTGCAGCCCACTCTTTGTTGATGGTCAAAGTTTAGGAGTGCTGAAGTCTCTCCAGCAGCCCAGGCTGAGAATACTTCCTGCTCTCTCCCATGCCATGCCAGGCACAGTCCCTTGCATCTAACCTGAATTCCTACCAGAACCAACAAGGCTTAAGAACACCTGAGGGAGAGAGCATAGAGTCAGGCATGGAACTGGCCAGAGCTTTACAGCAGGTGCAATCTACTGTGATACAAACCAGAGTTCTTGTTTTCAGTGGAGATCCTGCAACTAAAGAGGCCTTCTTGGGTCTACTGCAGGATTTGGGATTTTGAACATGTCCCACTCTGTCACAAGAGAGGGAATGGTAATGGAGTGATGCTGTGTGTGGAAGATGCTGTGTTCACAGTCCCAACTAAGAGACCCATGAGAGAAGGGCTACCTGGAAGCTGTTAGGAAAAGTTTCTTCTGTGTTTACTGCACAATTTTAGTGACAGTATACATTACAACTCATAGTAGGAAACTCACCTTCTCCAGAAAATGTATCTTTAATTCTTCCTATTATAAGGGCTCAGCACTATATAGAATGACCTGAAAAAATATCTGTCGTGGTTTAACCCGTGCTGGAAAGTCAGTACCATGCAGCTGCTCACTGCTCTGTCCCAGCTGAAACCAGGACAATGTCCCACTCCAATTTGACAAGATGGATCCAAAGTAACTCTAAAGAAATTAGTTCCTTTGCACATTTGCATGGTCATTGACTGATACTTGCACTTCCCCAAAATGTCTTAATTTGGGACCCAGACCCCCAAATTTTTTTTCCTGTAAGAAGTGAACTTTTTCTCCTCAAATATTTCAGATCTTTCTAGCCACTCCTTTCTCTTTCTAAAGACTGATCACCCAGCTTTGTTACCCTGATGATGACTAATAGGTAGGATTTAAAAGCTTTTCAAAGGCAAGATAAGCAAATTTCAGATTTGTAAATAAAATTACTTTGATAAAAAACAGAGGGTACAAACTTTTTTTTTAACTGAAGATTATGGGAAAACTTCAGCAAGGATCAGGATTTTAGTTAAGGACTAAAAGTGAATGGTGCCCCCTCTTCAGGCAGCACAGGATTAGGATAAATTTGGCTGGGGCAGGGCTAGCACTCTCTCTTCCTGTGTGTTTGCTACGCTCTTAGGAAAGCTCCTTTTTCCCCCTACGACCAGTCAGGTAAATGACACAAGGAAGGCTTCCAGATGCAGACTTGTATTAGTGAAACTCTGGGAAGAAGATTTGACTGTTAATCTGTAAAGCAGAATTTGTGCCCTCCCCAGCCTGGGTAGCACCTGCATACCTTAATTCCCCTGTCCCTCTGTCCCACTTCAAAACAAGGCACCAGGACTGATGTCAATGTGTTTTTCAGTTCAGCAGCCATGGGACCACTGAAGCACTACCTATGCTGAGCCTTCCCAGTGATGCAGAAATGTTGACTAAATGTCACCTGGATTTCAGATTCATGCTGAAATCCAGGTTAAATCCTAATTCCCAGCTGTGTAACTGATGTGACAAATGCAGATGTAACCTCTGTATCTGTTTCAGACATACGATGGCTGACGTTGACTTTGCACATACTCCTTCAGCATCTTTTGTCTCCCATTTACAAACTGTTATGGCTTAACGCAGTTTAGTTTTTAGTTGAAAAAAGAACAGGGAATATTGCCCTGTCAGGACCTTATATTTCTTTGGAAAAAGACAAGGACTTATCAAGGGCCAGTTATTAACTATTGGCATATGCTTTGACCACTGAGAAAACAGAATGCGACTTTCGCTAGTACCCATATAAAACTGAGACACTGGGGAGTGGTCATTCTCTTCTCCCGGTAACACCGTGGGCCGCGGCGGGGCCCGGCTCAGGCCCGCTCCGCCTTGCGCGGTCGGGCCGGCTGAGCCCCTTTTCTCCCCGGCTGAGCCCCTTTTCTCCCCGGCTGAGCCCCTTTTCTCCCCGGCTGAGCCCCTCTTCTCCCCGGCTGAGCCCCTCTTCTCCCGGGCTGAGCCCCTTTTCTCCCGGGCTGAGCCCCTCTTCTCCCGGGCTGAGCCCCTTTTCTCCCCGGCTGAGCCCCTTTTCTCCCCGGCTGAGCCCCTCTTCTCCCCGGCTGAGCCCCTTTTCTCCCCGGCTGAGCCCCTTTTCTCCCCGGCTGAGCCCCTTTTCTCCCTGGCTGAGCCCCTTTTCTCCCCGGCTGAGCCCCTTTTCTCCCTGGCTGAGCCCCTTTTCTCCCCGGCTGAGCCCCTTTTCTCCCCGGCTGAGCCCCTTTTCTCCCTGGCTGAGCCCCTTTTCTCCCCGGCTGAGCCCCTTTTCTCCCTGGCTGAGCCCCTTTTCTCCCCGGCTGCCGTGGGGAGCGGCCCGGCTCGCTGAGCCCCTCTTCTCCCGGGCTGAGCCCCTTTTCTCCCCGGCTGAGCCCCTTTTCTCCCTGGCTGAGCCCCTCTTCTCCCGGGCTGAGCCCCTTTTCTCCCCGGCTGCGGCGGGGCAGACGGGAGGCTCTGGCTGGGCAGGCCCGGCTGAGGCCGCGGCAGAGGGGGCCAGGCCATGGCCGGGCCCCGGAGCAGCCAGCAGCAAGGAAGGGGAGCTGGCAAACTCTGATGTCAGCCCCGAACCAAGCTACCTTGTATCAAATCGAGGGGAGGAAAAGAAGGCATCCACCAGCCTCCTCCGGCATGGCTTGGAGATTTTTGTAGCTGCTGCCAGGCAAGACCACTGAGCACCGCAGGCCCGGGCAAGCTTTAACTCTTTCCTGCCAGCAAATGGAACTCCCGGAGCACCAGCCCTTCCCGAAGTGAAACAAAGTGATTGAACTATAAAGGGACATAGCATGAAACTGAAGTCAGTGAAGAGAGAGTGAAAAGACTATTTGGAACAAAGGAAGAAGAGTGGCCTAATTTGCCTGGACGTCTCTAGTAAACTATGGATAATGGACTGTTTTTCCATTGAACATATGAATGACATATGAACAATGAACAACATATGAATGCTGTTGGGGGGGATGTAAAGCTCTAGTTAAAAGTGATATGAAGCTCTTTGCTCCTAAGGAAAAGGAATTTTTTTAGGTTTTGAAATGAAGATGATTTTGGAAACAGAGGAAAATCTTTGTTTTATACTAGAAAAGGCATCCTTAAACAGTACCCTAATAAGCAGACGTAGCCCATATGCAGTGTTGGGAAAGCTGCTATTGGGAAGGACTTCACAAAGGCAGGTTTCTGGGCAGCTGTCTTTGTGAAGGATGAGACCCACAAGACAACTTCTATGTTGTGAGTGGAGAAATTGCATACACGTTTCTAAGAGAGACTTCTTTCCTAAAAGAACCCATGAAAAATTATTTTTGAATGGTGAAACTGACTGAAAATTACAAGTTTTGTCTCCTTATGTTTTATGTGAGAAAGTAAACCATTGGGGGGGTGGGAGGGGAGTGCTTTCAAAGCTTTCATTTTAATTTTTTTCCTTCCCTCTTTCTTTTGGTGTGTGTTAATAAATCTGGTTTGTTTATCTTTAAGTTGAGCCTGCTTTGCCTTTTCTCCTAATCTTATTTTCGCAACAAGAGAATATTTAGACCACTTCACTAAATATAACAAACAAAATTCAGTGAACGTGAAACCTCTACATAATTTGGTGTTTCTGCCCAGTGATGAATTTAAACCATTTATACAAATGAACAGCATCTGTTAAATAAGGCAATGTATGCTTAGAGTATTTAAAGGCACAAAAAAGCTTATATCCTTTGTATAAGCATTGGGTTGAATGTTCCTAGATCTCACAGGCACAGGACCTTAGTTTGCCTTTTCTGTGTTTTGTACAAATAAGCAGAAGAGCACTGGATTGACAAGAGAAAACACCTGAGCCCTCCTTCTGCTCAAAGCAGAAAACTTTATCAGGGTGATGTTATTAAAAGGAGATTAACACTTTGCTTTCACTCTTTCTGACTACCTGCCCATTTAATAAAATCAAATGAATGGTTTTGGTCATCTGCATTCAAGAAATTAGGAATTAAAAATCAAGACCTCACAGTCAGTTTTAAACAAGATGTCAGGCTGCCTTCTGACATATCCTTTATAGAACCTATAGACTAATTTAATTTGTGTGAATCCTGATTTCCAACACTCTAAAAGAAGGTAGATTCATCAAACCAAACCCTTAGCTAAAACAAACTGACACATTTTGTTGGCTCCATTATGAACTGATACAATCACGGCTCTTCCATTTTAGTCAAGTGGAAGCCAAATTCTCATTCACCTTCTTTTCGCACTAACACCCCAACGCAAGAGTTTTCAAACTGTTAATTAGAACTAGAATCAACAAAAATACCCAGTGTAAGGAGGGATAGCAGCACAAATATATTTAAAATCCACAGTAAGTCTTGTGATTCTTCATCACAACATGAGAGTATTAAGACTGATTTACTGACACTTCATGTTCACGTTCATTTAAACTGGTTCCAGTGCTCACTGCAAGGATAACTACACCTGTAGCTGTCAGGAAAACCTCCTGTGAATGTCATGTACCTGGATGGGATGTTGTAACTATAGGGATGGTGTCGCTTCTGTGTCCGAACATGTGGTTGGACTGTCTCACTCATTAAAATCTACATCATGTCAGCTTTGCCTTATCACACCTTGGCTTGAAATAAAAAACTTGGCATCTGCCGTTTTCAGGTCTTTTTGCTCCATTGTAGCTTCCACTAATTTCATTTAAAATGTCCAGGAATCTAGAATTATTGCCATGTAACTACCACTCAGCCAGTGATCTGACAGCCAGGAACTTCCAAACAGGCAGGTATCTATCCACTCCTGGGGTTGGAAAGAAACTGCCCAGGAACTTTTGTAGTGGGCAGGATTCATTGTGAAAAGTTGGCAATAATGTTAATCAAAAAAACGAGAGCTTTCCTAACAAATACTGGAATAACTGAAAATAATGCATTTTCTACATTGATAATTAGTTGGGGGGCGGGGTTTGCACTAAAAATAAACTCCTAAGCTTTGTAAAATCCGGGATTTTTTTCCCTCAATCTTCAACTGTGTCAGTGATCTTTCCCAAATTATCCTTTGAGTGCACCAGCTGAGAATCAGTTATCTAAAGCTCTCAGATGCCATGTCTTGCATCCTTGCAACTGCTCCAAAAGGCTTAAGTAGCTTAGCTGGAAAAGATAAGAGACTGAAAAGAAAATATTTGTGGCAAGCCACACTTAAGAGCTGTCCCAGAAGCAGAAAGATGTTGCTGCAGAGAAACTCAACTGCCTTTTCAAAATCTAGTATATTGCTCTGCTCTACCAGGTGTACGTACAAGGAAGACTTTATGATTAACCATCCCTTAGAAAAACATGTTGGCAATCAGTCTCTACAGGTACTGTCTGTAACAGATATTCTAGTATTTGTACCACTACAGACTTAATTAAAATGTGCCACAGTACAACATGGTACAGGAAAATAAGTCTGGAACGCTTCCCTGTTGTAATAATAAAGCTAACATAGGTGCTTTGGATATTGCTTTGCAAGAAGGGAATCAGCTCTGTCAGACTCAAAGATTATTTAAAGGCTATACTTGACAGCTGAAAGAAGACTGGCCAAAGGGAAATGAACCAGCCAAGAGTGCCACCCTCTAGCG
Organism: Prinia subflava; assembly: GCF_021018805.1. Lineage (NCBI taxonomy): Eukaryota > Metazoa > Chordata > Aves > Passeriformes > Cisticolidae > Prinia > Prinia subflava. The sequence goes on from NC_086249.1 coordinate 37,177,946, forward strand.
AATCTACAGAGCATCACTTGACAACCTTCCAGAAGAGCAGAAACAGATGACCTGGTTGTTCATAGGGCCCTCAGCAAGGCTTCTCTACAATAAAAATGCCTTGTGAATTGCTAAGTGGAGAGTGATCTGTTTTAGATGCTGACATCAGTTTTCAGATGACCATCCACAAAACCATCTAGAGTCAATGGGAGCCATCAGCTTGAAACTTCTTGTGGAGGGAAGGAGGGTTAATGGTAAGAAAAAAAAAAAAAGGAATGCTTTAGAACAACATCACTTATGAAGCCATAGATTTCCAGGTTAAAAAAAACCCCAAACCTGCAGAGTTGGCAGAGATCAAGACTGCACTCAAACCTCGTGGCAATGGAAATGTAATACTAAATGATTATTCTTCCTATGCCCAGTGAGTTCCATTCAGGAAGTGCACCCAGCAGTTTCATCGTCTTGGTGATATTCTAGGACCCTGAACAGACAAGCAGATTTCCTTGCAGTCATTTTACTGTTAGATATTTTAATCCTTCATGGAAGTACACTGGCATTTCTGCCAAATCACACTAGCAGGGCAGTGCTTTTAGGTCTACCCAGAAAATGAGAACACTGACTTACCCAGCACAGGGAAGTATACTAAAAGCAGATACTGCTAGAGAACCAAAATCTGAAACAAAAGTCCTGTGGAGAGAGAGAGTGGCACAGAGAAGGAATAAAACAGTTTCTATAAATACACAGTACATGTGTCTGTTTGCAATGGAGTTATGAATGCTCAAGTAGCATAACAGAGTTCATATATTGGCTATACAGCAGAGTGGAATTTCTAACTTTTATTAAATACATTCATTTAATTTGATCCTAGAAACAGAAGGGTAGTTAAATATCTTTTGTCCTCAATTAACTCCTAAATAACTGTATTCTTTATCATCTTAGTGGTTTCATCTTTAATGGATTTATTAATAATCTCACCTCCCCCATCACAGTAGGGAAAAAAATGTTTCTTCTGCCACTCTGCTTAGGACCTTGGTTATTTATGAAGTTGCCCCACAGTAACTGTGGATAAATCACATTTATCTAATTCAGTGTCCTAGGCAGAGGTATTTTAAATTCCCTCCTGTTCTAATGCAAACTAACTCTCACAGCCAAACAAGCTTGAAGCAAAGGCAGCAGAAGTTCAGGTTGGCCTCCAGTTAGCCCTGTCACTGTCACCACTTCACCCTTCAGTCGTGCAAGATCACACACAGCTTGAGAAGGCTCCCCTTTGTGCTACTATAGAAACATGGTAACATAAAGCATGGGGTTTATTGTGATGAGCGCTTTGTCAAAAGGCGTAATTGTCACTGGTGTTTACATAAATAGAAGCAGGCCTTTGATGTGATAGAATAAGCTGCACATTATACTGCACTGCGTGCCACTTAAACACGGATGAAAAGAGATGGGCGGTCTGAAACACACCACATTACCAGCACGCAGTTTGAGTGTGTGCATGAACAAACAGACTAAAGCAGCCTGTCTATGTGGTAGTAACTTCCACCACTAAACTGGTGGAAGTTTAGTCTTCACCTGGAAAAGTTTCCCGTCACAGAGCAGAGTTTCTGCGTGCCAACGCTATGGCTGCAATCGTCTTGCTCAATGTTTCAGTAACTCTTGGTGATGCTAACGGGCAGTTAAAGCATTTGCTGAGGCAGTACACCCCCCTGTTCAGTCCCCACTGTCACTACTCCTGCCAGGTACATTTCTCTCAGCAGAATAGGGCTTTTATTCTTAGATAAGCAGTTTTAATAATAGTATTTAAAAATTTGTTAGCTCAGCACTTTGCTGACCCCTTCAGAGGGTTTGTTTGCTTAAAAAATGCATCCAAGGCAACTGCTGATCCTCCTCCAAAATAGGATGTAGGTATCCTGTGAGTAGAGGTGACAAGAGTAAGCTTCAAGGTTAAAGCTTTGTAGCCTTCATCATGCTTCTTACACCACCTGAACCTATCCTCCACAAAACAACAGCAATACATGTAAAACATGTCTAACCTGTAAATGATTACAGATAAAATCAAAGAATCATTAGAGTTGGAAAAGACCTGTGAGATCATCAGGTCCACCCTTTGACTGAAAACCACCATGACCTCTAAACATGATTGCAAAGAGCCATGTCTGCTCATTTTTGAACACTTCCAGGCAAGGTGACCCATCCACTTCCCTGAGGAGCCTGTTCCAAATGCTTAACCATCTTTGCTCAAGGATTAAAGCTTTGAGCATAGTACGAGCGCCTGTGTAGAGTTTTAACTGCTTTGTAAGACACTTCCCAACAGTTGCAATCATAGTAATTATATCACAGCACAAAAAATAGCCCAGAGAAATTCTTGCATAGACATTCCTCTGAAAAAATGCAAGAGATAGATCCTTTACAAGGAAAGGAGCAAGACTCTAAGATCAAAAACACAGCATAAACTATAAGCAATTATTTCACAGGAAAAGTAGATGGAAAATGTATAAAAGGAGTATTGTTTCATACCATGAAATGATGTTTATATTTCAGCTCTTCATGTCCTGAGAGAAGATTCTGTTACTACCTTTACATTAAAAATATTTTTCTTGCTGATGTGTATCACTGAGCAGTTGAAAAAGACCACAGTAAATAATATCGAGATCAGTTGTACCTGTAATCCATTATAAAGTTGAAATTCGACTTTTTCCCCTAAAAATAAAAATGCCATTGTATAATCATCCAATGTCTTATTGACAGTTTCTTATTTTTAGTGATTTTAAGGAGGCAGGAAGGAAAAGAACAAGTTAGTCTTTGATGTCTGTGGTTACAACAGTAAGGAGCTAGAGACTTTGAGAATAATTTAAGTCTAATCAATTTAGCTCATTTGGTACATTACAGCAATAAAAAGGTTTACTTGTACAAGGAAAAAATCAATTAATGAGCAAACGCACAAAAAAGAAGAGCGGTGATCATCTAAGTGGCACAAGGTGACTTCCCATCTCGAAATTCTCCTTTTTCACTTGCTTTTCTGGCAAGTCCTTTATACCAGTGTTAAGCAGGTCTAAACTCCGTGAGATCTACCAGTTACACTTTATACTGAATTAGCACATGTGGAACTCACACTACCAACTGCAGGAGGGTAGAAAATCTGAGATGAAAATATATTGTTAGACCATCACAGAGGTAGTGTTCTTCTTGACTAAAGAGGAGTGTCTATAAGCTATTGAAATACTTTACATGGCATGAAAATAAATCTCAGTGACCCAAACTAAAACCTAATACTTTAGATTACCAAAACTCCCTCAAAAGTAAACAAAACTAGCAAATAAACTAAAAGGCTTTAAAAGAGGAAAGATCTCTTTTGAAAAAGGAAAGGAGATAGAACATTTTGATACATAGATGCCAAAAAACCTGCAATGGATAGGGACAGTTACCTGACCCTAACCAAGGATGACAAAAGGGGGACCCGTTCCCCCTCCACACCATTCAGCTCAGAAGGATCTTGGGATTTTGCGGTGCCAACCACATCTGAACTGCTCATCAGTGGAAAGTGGCTCAGTCTCCAAATGTATGCTTTTACAGTTGGGTTCACACAGCCCAGAGCCCTTCACGTGAACCTGTTTGGCTCCCACGCACAGCAGGTCTGCACATCAAGCCACAACATGCTGTGAAAAACAGACCTACTGCCTTTCTGTATCTGCTGGCATTCAGGTCATACAGGCTGGTAGTGAGCCACATCAGCACTGATCCAGGTGACCTGATGGCTAATGTTCATACAAGCAAGGAATGGGGAAGGCAGGACTTTCTGGGTAGCAGAAACTGGTGTACTAAACCAACTACAATCATATCTTTTAATAAGTCTGTGTAGTGATTTACACAAACCTCTATTATGTAACTTTATGGGCATTATATATACAACTATACTAGATATTACTCTTGTTACCCTTAAAAATATTCTAGATAGGAAATACATTGTTCAGGCGCTAGAAAGTGATCTTAATGCTGACCAGCAACCTCCATCTTTCTTCAAAGCATCATCTAATTTGGATTCTCCTTATGTGAAATGCAGGGAACATGTAAAAATCTGAGGCTATTCATAGATAAATCCCAGCTAGACGATCTGGGTGCCCTAAGCATCCCGGGCATCTCTGAGGCACAACTTAACCACCAGTATGATTGTGGATTGCAGATGACCAAGCACTAGAGATATTCAAGAATTGTCTGGACACAATCTTATGCAATGTGCATCTGGATGACCCTGCTTGAGCAGGGAGGTTGGACCCTCTGTGGTCTCTTCCAACTCATCCTGTGTGATTCTGTGATGTACAAAATCTGAAATTTAAACTATTTATGCATGCCACATTGAAGCTAAACATTCTCCAAGTGCCAAGCATCCAGTATCTGAAGGGAGCCTTGGTTTGGATTCCAAATGTTAAGTCACAAAAAGATCTGCCAAACTGCAGCTCTGAGAAAGGAGCCTCCCTGTCACAGGACAGGGTTTCAGATCAGACTGCAGAAGTGGACACAACTCCAAACACCGGAAAGTGGAATCTGCTTAACTGCAACTGTTTCATCTGAAAGGCTTAGGCTGAAGATAAGTAAAGCTGGTAATATGCTAAATCCTACCCTGAAACCTTACCATTTCCTCTGAGCAGGCATTACACACCTCTTTGCTCAGCATCCCACTTATTTCAGCAGCTATGCAGAAGTCCCTGAAGTTCTGTCCTTGCTACCAAGCAGCGAGACCAAACAGGGAACTGTTACTAAAGTGACCAGGTTGTGCAGAGGAGCCAAAGGGAAGGGGCTTTCTCCTTTCAGCTAGTTCTAGCCTGGTTCCATGAGCTGAAGAGCCTTGAGTGGCTAAAGGACATCTTCAAATGCAGCATCATCCAAAAGCAATCCAGAAAATGCTCTCCAAGGTGCTCTGAGATTTAATCCAAAGCAGAGCAGATCAGGAAATGTGCACATTTCTCATTGAAACAAAAAGTGCTGAAGCAGCATTACACACTTTTACTCACCACAGAGACTATACTGGGAACCTAAATATTTTGCACAGGAACGGGTGTCTGTAAGTCACCAACAATGTCACTGATGCTTCATCTATGCCCAAGCAGAACATACCGGAGCTGAAATCTGAATGCACCCTGGTCCTACAGAAGTCAGTGTAAGTCCTTTGGGGGCAGAATTCTACCTTTAAAGTCTTCAATTTTTGTTCAATTTTTTCATGAACTAGTTGGAAAACAGTTGCCGAAATGAACCTCTCAAGAAACCTTGTAATTAACCTCTCCGCAGGCTCACTGCAGTGCCTGATGCTCTCTCCCCTCTCCTGATCACGGGAGAGAGGCCCCTGGCCGGCGTGGTGGGCTGGGGAGCACCCCTGTCTCTGCTGCACCGGCAGTACTGCCCTCAGACCAGAAGAAATGCTCCTGTCAAAAGCTGTCAGAGCCAGGAGAACACAGGGGGACGCCTTGCCCCTCCGGGCTGCTCACGCCGCGGGGTGGGGGTGCCGGGGGATGGACGGGAGGTGCGGGGAGCGCCGGGCCGGGGTCTGCAGGCGGGGCGCGGTGCCCTTGAGCCAGGGCACAACCCTATGCAATAAAATCCTGTGCAATCCTACGGGCGGGCAGGGCTGCGCCCCGGCCCCTCCTGGCCCAGGGGAGCCCTCGGGGCGGGGGCGGCACCGCGGGATCCCGGAGCGCCGCGGCCGGCGGGGCGGCAGGGCCGGGCGGCCGCGCCATGGAGGCGCCGCTGCCATCCCTTCCCTGCCTTTCCCTTCCCTTCCCCCGCGCCTTCCTTCCTCCGCCGCGGCGCCTCCTCCCCGCGCCGCTCCCGCCCGCCTCGCCTCGCCCTTTCCTCACCGGCCGAGGAGTGGATCTTGGAGGATTTCCGCCGCAGGGACATCTTCAGCGCGGTGTCCAGGCCGGCCCTGTTCGGCATGGTGCGGCCGGCCGGGCGCGCTGGCCATGGGCCCCCCCGCACGCAGACGCCGCGCTGCGGCCGCGGCCCCGCCGCGCCCGGGCTGCGGGGGCGGGAGGCGCTGGGGCCGGCCGGGCCCGGGATGCCCTCCCGGGGAGCCGCGCACCGCTCCCTGCGCCCGCCGGGAGCCCTCGCTTAAGGGGCCGTGGAGTCAGGGCCTGCCTTTGGTGGGGGTTTTTGAGGTGTCTGTCTGGAACTAGTATTTTACTAGACGTTGTAGGCCCATAAAGCATCCCAAGAAAGCCCCCGCTGGGGTCAGGATCCCTAACCGGGCTTCTTTGTTCCGGTTACAAGGGCATCTTTCATCACTCTGGCATGTTGCCAGCCTCATCACAAAAGATACCGTTCCTTCTCAAAATGTCCAGTAAATCGAGGATAAAAAAAGAAATAGAGGAAAGATTAATCAATGCAGCACTTACAGCATATCACCTTTCTGTGCAAATCATTTGCAGCCATGAGAATTTACCTACTAAGGACAGGCAAAGAAGGAATGTAACTTAATAGAAAAAAAAATTAGGTAAGGCAGCACCTCTGAATTTTTACAGATCCTGGTCTTAACCAGGCATAGCTAGCAGCAGCTGCCACATCTTAAGGATTTGCTTTTTCTACCTGATGAGCTTTGAGGTAGAATGATTTAAATGAGGCAGAATCACCAAACGACAAGGATATGCTGGGTTTTGGGAAGATCTGCTTCATAAGAAATGGTCCCCCATATCTTGAAGGTCTGTGACAAATGGCCCTAAGTCTGTATGTAAACCACTTGACCCTACAGAGTTGGCTACCACGCATGATGGGTAACTCGGGTGTTATTTCAAAGATCATAAATAATGCTAGACACCCTGAATCTGGCTGTACTTTGATGTCCTCACATATAGTATGGAAAGTGACACTTTCTATCTGCAACGTCACACAACGTTAGAAATAGAAATATTGCTGACAAACCACTTTGCACTTGGTAAACTCAAAGTAATCCACAACAGGGGCCTTTTACTCTGCACTGAATGTATCATAGCCCACTGGAGATGTGTGCTTTGTGACAGGACTGTGCTGACAGATATTTCTTGCCTGTGAGAAGCTTTTATTCATGGATTTTATCACTCTGGGAGAAGTGGCCCAAGAGCTTTTTGTGAATGAAATCATCAAGTAAGGACAATGCCCAGTGCTGGCATTCCTGCACGCCTTTCCCATTTTAAGACCATGACATGGAGCTGGTTATTTTCATGAACATCATTTTCTACGTCAGCTTACTCTTTTTCCTCTCCACAAATTATTTTCTGTGGTCAGTATCTTTGTAGCAGAACAAACTGCCTGGGGAACAGGGATTCAGTTTGTATATATTGTTAGCTAGTAGACAAGTTAAAGTGAAGTTCACTTTAGGTTTAAGCTGTCAGCTCAAAGTCAAAGAAATTGCCCTTAAAAAAGGACCAAAAAATGAATGGCAGCTCCTGGATGCATGTTTACTTTTTCATCAGTAATTAACCCTCTGGTGAACTGTGTTTACAGTACACCTAAAGTATTGTTGACTGTCAGCCTGCAGCCCATGTAGCAGCTGAGTGCATTTGTTCCTTCTCATGCACTGCACTTGCTTTCACCTCTGCTCACTCAATGTTCTCGAGGAGTGCTCCAGTTAGAACACCATCTGCCTTGCAGCTACGAGGGCTACTCACTCACCTAAACTTGACTGCTTGAGTGCCTCAAGGAGATTTAATTACCCAGCCCACACTTACCTTGACAAGCCTGAGCTGTATTCCCTTGGAAGGCACTCCCTGAGCATTTAATGACCAGGCATTTCGAAACAAAACACATCTTTGCCTCTGAGCAGAATGGAGGCCTTGGAGGAGACATGCCTGCAAAATCTGTCTCAAGTCACAAGTTGATATACACTGCAGTCTAGTGGGACGCTGAGGGGAGAAAGTGGACTGCAAAAGTGTCCAAGGAATCCAAGTGTTCTGAGAAAGAACCTGAGTCCTACTCAGCAGGCTGAAGAGTGGAGCCCACAGGAAAACTAAGTGTGCAGTCCAGTGCAGTTGGTTGTGTTTCTGAAAGCTCATGTTCATTAGTAACCGGCTGACAAGCTGTGAGTTAGCCCTGACTTTGAGGAAAGAAACAGCTCATTCCGTTGTGCAGGACTCACCTTTGTCATTTTGTTATGCAATGCCTGTCTTTGTCATCGTGCTGATGTGCACTAAATTGTGTATTATCGGACCGTGAGTCATGGCACTATTATTCCCTGGGGTCTCTCGTAAAAGCTCATGGTTTGAATGATGTACTGAAAAAAAAAGGAGCTGGTATTTTTCAAATTACAATGTGCTCACTTTTCTAGTATTTATAGCAATGTACTTTCAAAGAGCTCAGTATGCATAATAATTATTTCAATGTAATAAATAAAGCAAAGGCAGGAAGAATGGTCCTGTAGTTAATATGCCAGACTGGGAGACAGGATATTTTTATTCTATTTTTGACTGTGCCAGATGCTGTCTGGGACCTTAGAGAGATTGTTAAGCCCAAATTTCCAAAAAGATGCATCCTCTGCTCCAATTACTAGTGTTATGCACTGAGACTGGTTCTGGGGAAAAAAAAAGGAAAGAAACACACATTATTCAGAATTTATTAGTGTAGTGGAAAATGTAACAGTCTAATCAAAGGTGAGAACTAATTATTACCAAAAAAGAAAGAAAAAAAGAAATTAAAGAATGCTACTACTCCATCTGAAAGAAAACACCCCAGAAATAATAAACCATTCCAATTTTTTGTAGTCACACTCTTCCTGTCTGCCTTTTTTTTTTTTGGTGTGGTGCTTACCCTTCCGCTGCCCCTCTGAGACCACTGGTCGACAGTGCTGGCCTTTGTAAAGCAGTGGTTGTCAGGGCTGCAGCTGGTCATCAGTGTCTTCCCAACAAATTCTTTGCTGAGAAAAACAAAGAACTGTTATGGGGCTGTTTTTGTGTGGTTTTTAAAATGCTTTCACACCTTGTCTTTATCCATTTGTCTACTGCTTCACTTCACATCCAATTGTATTATATGGGATGCCATTTATTTATGGTACATACTTGTTCTTTGTGTAATTCCTCCGCTATCTTTGTCCACTTCCCAGGTCTTCACTGTTTAAGCTGACTGCTGATGAGCTCTTTGTAGCCCCAAGTTCTCCAGTGCCAGGGCTTTTTCCATCATCCAGTGCTCCTTTTTTCATCATCCTGTGCCTCTTCTACAATATCCCGTGAGTCCACTCTCAGGGGGCTCTGCTGCCATACCAGACCTGTATTCCTCTACCTATTATTATGTTATGCATCTTTATGCTAGTTATAAATGATGTTATACATCATTATGGTAGTTATAAATATCTTGTTCTCCACAGTAGAAGTTCTTGTCACTTTCCATTTAAAAGCCACAATGGCGCCATACAAAGTTAAACAAAAGTAAAACAGACATAGCTGCCTTCCCATTAGAGATATTGCTGTTGCAACTAAGTAAAAGAAAGCCACAGACAGGTCAATAAAAGCTCAGACAAAATGAGGCTCAGTCCTGAGGCCTTGCAAAGTCAGTGCAAAGCCTGTGGCCTCCTGCCAGCAGTGGTGGTATTAGGCTACAGGATGAGAGTAATTGCATGCAAGTTCTGCTTGTCTAACTCTGCTTGTCTTTAAAAGAAAAAAAAATAAAAACAACATAATAGACTCTCTTGGTCTTAAACCAAATCTTTGTACTGTGGTGCTTTGCCCTTGTTTACATGCACAGGATCAAAAAAAGCATGATGTAGATAATATGCTGAGCTACAGGGCAGCTCATCATGATATTTTTTAAAAGGTTAAAAAAAAATCCAGGAGTTGCTGTTTCTAGATTGATAAAGTGTGTTTGGCATCACTCAGCTTAAGGAAATAAGTACAAAAACTTAAGGGTCTTCTTTGCAGAGACACTGGTATCTATAGACAGATACCAGATGTAACTGTAAATATGTGAACATGTGTCAATGCATGCCTGGCCCATCCACAGTCTCTTAAATGGGCTGGAGTCTCCTATACTTTATAGAGCAGAAAGGGCTCAACAATAACACTCCTCTTACAGTCAACCATAACCCACAGATTTAACTTGAAGGTGGAAAAAAATATGATGAATTGCACATTGAGTGGGAGCATGGGAGAGGAGTGGAGGGGTAGAGAAAGCGTTAATCATTATCTATAAGTGAAATGGGGGAAAAAAGATAAAAGATTTGGAAATGCAGGCATCTTCATTGTTTATATGCAATTCAAGTTTTTCAGATTTTTGAATAATGACATATGTAAATAAAATTATAGTGAACAGAAGAATCATATTGATATGTTGGCAACTGAAAGTTATACTCATTTTATAGCAGTAGGTGATCTATGATTTGCCTGAAAATTACTGAAAAACTTAAAAATACTAAACCCATTTTGGCACTAGTGAAACTAAATAAAGAAAATAGTGAAACTAAATAAAGAAAAATAATGTATTTTTTCTAGTATACTCAAGACTAAGAACTTATTATAACAATTTCTTCATATCTGCAAGTCAGTTCAGGAAACAAACATCAGCGTTATTACTTTCCCAGGGTAACTCCAATTTTGTATGGTTTTAAAGATACATTCAAAATACATAAGCTAAATTGGAAAAAAGTAATTTTTATTCCACTAAGATAGTGTCAACAGAAAGAATTAATCAGGCTGGAAATTGATGGAAAGCACTGTGTAGAACAATACCCTACAAATGCTTTGCACAGGAAAGACATATGGTAGAGTAGACCATAGTTTTGATCTTAGCTTATATGGAGCCAAGTTAGCAATTAGATAGCAATTAAGAAAAATGTATTCTTGAGCAAAGAAGAATAATACTGAAGAAATTAAAAGCTTAATGAAAAAAATCATAGAATCTTAAAATGGCTTGGGTTGGAAAGGGCCTTTTAGATAATCTCGTTCCAACTCCCTGCCATGGGCAGAGATACCTTCCACTAGATCAGGTTGCTCAAAACCCATCCAGCCTGGGCCTTGAACACTTCCAGTGATGGGGCATCCACAGCTTCTCTTGGCTACTTGTTCCAGTGCCTCACCACTCTCACAGGGAAGAATTTCTTCCTTATATCTAAACTAAACCTGCCCTCTGTCAGTTTAAAGTCATTCCCCCTTGTCCTGCCACTCCATGCCCTTGTAACAAGTCCCTTCCCAGCTCTCTGGTCAGGCCCCTTCAGGTGCTGGAAGGTGCTTTAAAGTGTCCCTGGAGCCTTCTCTTCTCCAGGCTGAACAGCCCTCTCAGCCTGTCTTCATAGGAAACATTTAAGATGAGATTGATTTCCAGAATGTAAATAGTTCTCAAAATGCATGAGGTGCATTTTCATTATTTTGATTCACTTCCCTGTCCCATGGCTAGGTTTCTGGCTAATGTGAGTCCCATATTCTCTGGCTTTGTAATCAATGAGATTGGTGCAAAGGGAATCCAATGCAGGCATAAAATACTGCCATACTGATTTGGTGGCACTCACTTTGTACAGTTGTAAACAAATGCACAAAAATAAAAGTTAGTCCTAAGGACATGTTCTCAGAAAGACTGAAAAGAAGCTTGAGAGAACGGACACGCTTGTTAAGGTAAAGCATACTCTGGAGCATGTGTGCAAATATTCTGAAATATGTTTTGAACCAACTGCTGAGGCCAAGGCACCACATGACTGGAAATAATGGAGTTCAGTATATCGTTTATCTGTGCATTGGACTTAGCTTTAAATACTTTGATACCAGAAAAAAATAATGTTGTATACAACACACAGTCTCCAGAGATGGAGAGGGACTTTTTACAACAGCAGGTAGAGACAGGAGAATAGCTTAGAACTATCAGAGTTTTGATTATGTATTAAGAAGAAGTTCTTTGCTGTGAAGGTGGTGAGGTGCTGGAACAGGTTGCCCAGAGAAGCTGTGGATGCCTCATTCCTGGAGGTGTTCAGGGCCAGGTTGGATGGGGCTCTGAGCAACCTGGTCTAGTGGAAGGTGTCCCTGGCCACGGCAAGGGAGTTGGATTTAAGGCTCTTTCCAACCCAAGGCATTCTATAGTTCTGTGGTTCTATGATATTGCATACCCTAGAGACCAGCACTCGCAGCTCTCTCTGCTCGTTTGCAGTGTTTTGGCCGACTAGGATACCAGGGACGCTGTCTCTGCCCTGCTGCACTCTGTCCAGCTCGTGCCCTGCTGAGGTTTCTTGCTCTGCTGGGAGCCCCTCCTGCAGGCTGGAAATCTGCGTCTGGGACACGCGAATCCAGGGAGCTTACAGAGGGGAGTGTCATCATCCCCATTCCCAGGGCACAGGAGGGAGAGGGAGCCATCGTGGCTTCCGTCGGGGCACCTGGATAAGCAGTGCTCCTACGGGATGTCCTGAGCGCAGGCTGGCGCTGTCCCTGCCCTGGGGAGCGCCGCGTTCCCGGGCGGGATGGTGCGAGCCGCTCCAGCACCTCGGAGAGCTCCCGGGGCCGGGCCGCGCCTCCCCGCCCGGCGGTGCCCTTGGCAGCCGCCTCTCCTGGGCGTTCTTTCAAACCGAGCTAATTCCTTTTGTTTCGAACCTAGCATTGGTCTGAGGTCGCGTTAGTATCTCCGCACCCGGAGAAACAAAGAGCGCGGCTGCAATGTCCGAGGAGCTTCTGCCCTGCCCTCCCTCCCAGGGCAGCGCCGGCCCCGCGGAGCGCGGAGGGAAACCGGATTTCCCCAGCCTTGGGTTTCCTCCTCCCTCTTAGGGGAAGCTCGGCAGAGTGCCTCCCCTCGCTCCCGGGCCCACGGTGTGTAGAGCCCCAGAGAAGCTGAGTTCAGTCGTTCCCCCATCCCTGCTCAGGCTGCTCTATCATATGAGAAATGTCCATCAGGTCTCAGCCTTGACAAGCTGTGCCTGGACGAAGGCCCTCTCCAGCTTATCAGAAACACTGCCAGTTCCCAGGAAACTGCTGTCTAATGAGCATTTGTTTTTTAACAAGCAGCCTTGGAAACTTATTTTTCTTGTCTGAATAACATCCCAAGGGGAATAATATCTCTGTTGATGAAACTTCAAAGGAAGTTACCGAACTCAAATTGTGGCCAGTATGAAAAATAATTGTGACTAAACCCCATTCTCTTGTAACCCTGTGGACAGTGGTCTAAAGGGAGATCCTTTTGAGCTCTCAGTTCCTGAAGATAAGGGGCTGATGTGTATGTCTCAAATACCAGTGACCAGATGGCTGTGGGGCCAGCCAAGGACTGTTTGTAATAACAGATGAGAATTGTTGGTAATAACCAAGGACTATTGGTACTAGCATGTTGTGAAAAAGAACAAGTTTTGGCTGGAGAAGGGGGGCGTAGATGGAGACAGGGCAGCACTTTTCCATGAGAAAGAACCACAGCACAGTACAGCAGAGCACAGGAATGATGGGCAGGAAGTAGACATAGTCTGTAAGGTGGGATTGGCAGCTGGCTTTCCTCGGCGTTATTTCAAATCAACCACCAAAGACTCCTGAAGCCCTCTGACCCAAAGGCCTAAAAGAACAGACTGCATGATAATTAGTTAACATGGAAAATGAGAAACGTGTCTTTGGGGGTGGAGAAACTTGTCAATAAAAAGGTACTGCCAAGACCAGGTGATGCCCCAGAGCCCGGACATCTCATCAGATGGATTGGCTCAACTGCTTATCAGCTGGATTGATGCTGAAATAAGAATAGGCATCTTATCAGCTGGATCAACTCAAGAACAAGGGCTGATTATGCTCTTTCATCTCTATTTTCCTCTTTCTTTCCCTTTCTTTTTCTCTTTTCATCTTAAAAATGAACCTTTCCCTTTTTAATTAACTTATTTAATTTCCTTTTTCCCTCCCAGCCTACCTCTTTATCCAAACCCCACTGCCATATGCCTAATTTTTCTTTTCCCTTCACTGTACCCCTTTACCCAAAACCCAGTGCCATGTGCCTGTATAGCAGGTCTGGGACTAACATACCAGTTTCCACATCAAGTGTGTAATTCGGTAATAAAACTATCTGATCGTTTGCGGACCCTCGGACTTTTGTCGCTCCTTTTGACCAATGAGTATTTTCGAAGCTGAAGTGCTCACTTCCCCTTAAGGGAGGGTTGTCACACGGTGCCCTGTGGCCTGTCACCTTCCCCTCCAGAGGCAGGTCTGTGCTCCAGACACATCGCCAGGCCACCACTCGGTCCTTGGTGTCTGGCGCCCTCTCCTGCTGTGAGACACTTCCTCTTGGAGGCCGTGGGTTTCACCCCAATTCAGCCGGTCCGGGCAGCGCACGGCGATGTGCCACGGGCTGCTGTGGGGCGCTGTGCACTGGGGCTCTGCACAGGCTCCTGCTCGCAGGGTGCTTCTGTCCAAAATAGTTCGGGTTATTCAAGCTGTTCTGCCTGCCCCAATTCTACCATCACAGAGAGAAGGAATCTCGTCACGCTACTTCCTAGGGTTTTGGATGCCTCAAATTGCATTATTCACATCTCACTGCCTAGGTCACAGGGAAAGGAGCTATAACTTGATTCATGTCAGAGCACAGTAGATGCAGGGAGACAATGAGTGACTGAAATCAGCTGGGAGGCCAGAATCATAGTTTGAGATTCATGTAACAAAAAGAAAAAAGAAAAAAGAAAAAAGAAAAAAGAAAAAAGAAAAAAGAAAAAAGAAAAAAGAAAAAAGAAAAAAGAAAAAAGAAAAAAGAAAAAAGAAAAAAGAAAAAAGAAAAAAGAAAAAAGAAAAAAGAAAAAAGAAAAAAGAAAAAAAAAGGAGTCTAGACTTGGAGATACCTTAAAATCAAAATGGGAGAGGGCTAAATTTTAGAGACTTTAATTATTTAATTATTATTTTGCTGGAATAATATTATTCTTTACCCTCACTATGTATATTCAAGTTAACTGTGACACATCATGCAGGTTAACTACAGTGATTATAATACTGGCGATTCCCCCTCTTTTCAGTGTATATATGCTGATAACATTGAACAAAGGGAATAAACTGTATGCAGAATATGTTTCAGAACATAGTAAAAGAAATTGTACCAGCTGCCAAAGTGCTGTATTCATGCATTACTCACTCAGAAAAGGGCAAGACCTCTGTATTAAAATAGCAACATGATATACTTTCCTGGGCACGCATGCCTGAAGGTAAAGAGTGAGCCATTATTAATGTAGCTCAAATGTGTGTGAACTGCAAAAATAGCTCACAGGCTGTGTAAGGTATGTCAGATGTTCAGCACTGCAGAAACAGTGCTGTGCAAGGAAATACATCACAGAGGAGCTGACCAAGTTGAAGTCTTAATATTACTGATGAGATGGAAAGGTTCAACACACAATTCAAGTTCTTTTCTTGGAAACACAAGCAATATAATTTATCGGTCCTACTTTACTCAGGACAAGAACCCCATTTGTGGGTTATAAATACCTGAAGTTCAGCCTCCAAAAGGACTGCTTAAAATAATGGGACAAAGTGATCCCACATACCCCATTTTAGCTGTTCAACCTGTAAAAGAAAATTAAAAGCTGTATTTGTTTTGTTTTAGTGTGTATATGTTTCATTTTTGCACTTCAGGCAATTTACATTACACTAAAGATAAATTTAGTGCTGGGATAAACACCTTCTGGAAAAAGTATGAATGCCAAGGAGCAACATGCACTGAGTATCTGGTTAACCTGCTCCAGCAAGGTCTCTTTCAGACTAGTCAAAGTCAAGTGTAAGCCCAGGGGGGGAAAAAAAGAAATGGAAGAAATTTTGCTGCGAGGTACCTTGTGTGTCCAAAAGGTGGGCTAACCCCATTCCCACTGTAAACATGAACAGGCTGAGGGAAGTCTGCAGAGTGCTGGGCAGTGCTCACCCCTTGTTGATGCTTTCTGCATGCAGGCTGAAATCAGATTAGCTGTGCAGGATCTCAGGAGAGCTAATTATATTTTTATTTTTAAAGACTCATCTCTGAGTGCTGCACTGGCAGCATGGCCGTGTCTTTTGTTCTGAATGCTGCTCTGACCACAGCTGGGCATGCACAGCTCCAGTTATAACAATGGTATATGACTGGATAACAATAATCCTCAGCTTTCTTACATTTGCCCCATCTCCTCCCTTGAAATCCTGCAGACTGCACTGATGTATGGTGCATTCAAAAGGAGAGTCAGGTCTCAAAGCCTCTTCAGGAACTGATAAATCCTACAACCCACAATCAAATTAATATCAGTGTCTCTTTTCAGGGGTGGATATTGAAAGAAAGGAAACTGGCAAGAATATGTACTATTTTTTGTGAAAAAATAATCCACAGATCTTCTGGACTGTCTGATGATTCCACCTCTTTTTCTGAACAGGTAGTCTGTAGCAGACAGCTACAACAGTGACCATGCTGGTCTGCCTGCTACTCATGACCTGGCTGTCAGCTGGCTCCCCATCCATCTTGAGACAGTCCATGCATTCCTGCTGCTCTTGCCTCAAAGGGCAGCTCCTCCCCAACGCTGTCCTTCCTAAAGAGCCTGTATCCATCCATTGCAGCACTCCAGCTATCCCACCAGGTCTCTGTGATCCTGAGGAGATCACAGCCTTTGAACTGCAAACAGACCTGATTCCTCCTGCTTCTTCCCCACGCTTCCTGAAGACCGGCACTTTCTCAGGTGCTGATTTCTTAGACCAGAAAAAGTATCTGCCCCACCATAGTGGCCATGGGCCTGCTTTATTTGTGTGAACAGACCCGGAGTGAGTCCATTGCAACTCTCTTCGGTTAAGGGGTTTCTCCTGCCCACATCACCTTGCACACTCTGATTACCAACTTAGCCCACCATATCCTCTCACGGCTGCAGGATGTCCTGCCCCGTCCCACATCATTCCTAGCTGGGCTGGTGGTCAGGCTGGGCAGGCTCTGATCAGTCACTTGATAGTTATCAGATAACTGCACAGAGTTACTTCAGCAGGACCTTGGGCATGGGAAAGTTATATCTGCTTTTAAAAACAGAATAGTTATTTTCCATCAAGGCAAAAGCATGAAGTGGCAGGACATAACCTGCTATCATTTACTGTTTCCTTTTATATTTCCAAATTTGCACATTGCTAATTGTTGTATGTTACCTGGCAACACAGGAATCCACTTATATGTGATATATTATTAAAGAAGAGACTATTAGAGAGACATACAGGGCCATAATATCAGCTAGAAAGTCACTGATAGCATCACATATATAAGAAATAGAAAAACTATTAATTCAGCCTGATATTTCTCTATATCTGCAGGCATCAAGTTTAAGGCAGCTCTCTAGGTCATTTTCCACATTAAGGCTTTCTACAGGCGCTGGATTAGTGCTACAAGTTGAACTCCATCTAATATTTTATTTTAAATAAACTTATTTGTAAAAATTCTGCCCACATTTTTCTATTTCCCTATAAATAAATTACATTTCTTAACGTCACCAAAGGACGAGGTAAAGAAAAGTGTCTGGAGGGTGGGAGTGGCAGAGAACTGAAGTTTTATCACAGAAATGGAGGTAACAAAAGCCAATACCTAACTGAACCACTAAGATTTAATTGGTCCCATTAACACAGTATCTTGGGAAAGCTGAGTCACAAATTACATGTTTTTCCAATAGAGGGAGAATACTTGACAACTCTCATGTGACATGGCAGGAATACAGTAGTGGAGGCTTAATGTTTCTTTTCCCACAGCTTACAATTTCTAAGACAGCGCTCCCTGTACTTTGGGATATTCTGCTTTGCAGCTCAGTTAAACTTACCCTGTCACAGATTATCTCATCTTGAAACCATGTAACCAACACAGCACAACACAGAACAAAATTCCTACTTGAAAGAAGGAAGGCACAGGGAATCTCCCTTCATGTCTAGCGCATTAGTGTAACAGTTGTAAGGATCAGAGTTAAAATTGACCTTGAAGGGCCTGACCAGCAAGGCAACAGTGAGCCAAAGGCAGGTTTCCATGTATGTGTCTTTTCAATCAGGCAGATTTCAAATATAAAAGGAAGTCATAAAGAAACAACGAAGCAGCAGCAGACGTGTATATATTTATATACTGTCAGCCTCAGGAGCTAACAGAAGAAAAAAATGTCAAAAGGTAAGATAACTCTGATAATCCCATTTAGATCTTCTCATTCTTTATTGCAGCTACGGAAGCACTCAAGGGAGGGGTCAAAAACGTTTGCAGTAATTAACAGCACAAATTATATCACAAGAGATTGTAATCGTATCTTTAAATCCTCTAAATTTCCTAACAGGGTTTCTTAGAACTACTTTTAGGAATGAAAAGAGGCCCTTCTGTGGAATTTATGACACAAGTTTTCCACTTGCAGAACTGAAGCAGACATCCAATAGCTCCCATGGGATTTTATAGCTACCCTTGAAGGATGCTGTGAGCAGATGTTCTAAGTGACGCACCTGGCACAGAGGCACATTTGTCAAGGCCACTATCTGCACACAGAGAACGTCAGTAGGATTTGTTCACTTCAAGTACTCTTTCTACTGCTCAGAATATACACACAGCAGATTACTGCACAATTCTGCATTTCTCTAGGGATTGAGATGCAGGTTGCTCAGAAGCTTTGTAACATCCAGCTTCTCCCAAAAACCCCTGGAGCACTTTGTGCTGGGCTTCTACGTACCATAACAATTGACAAGCCAGGAACAGAGCTGGGAAGAAGTGGGGGAAAATAAAGTGAAAACTGAGACTGAACATTAAGACTACTAAGTTTTCTTATTAATCTACAGGATATGGCTCAACAGTAATTCACACACAGCCTCAATCAGTTAACTTGCAACTTTATTTCAGTGTAAGTCATTGGTATAAAGTTTAATGTCTAATTATACAGATACTGGGGATTTTCAGGGAACCTTATTTTGTCCTTTTTAGTGTCTTTTGCCACTTGGTCCTCAGGAGTGTTTCAAGAGGACTAACACTACATGCGTACCTTAAACTTCTGTACAAAAGCACTTCAAGTCTTTGTTTTGTTCTTCTGAGTAGGATGCCCAAAACATGCATATTATAGACAATATATTGGTCAAGGAAATGTTTCCCCTCTTTAAACTAAGGCAGTTAAAATCCCAGGAATATTGATTCAGTAATTTGGAAGAGTAAAAAGGCTTCCTTAGTGCTCATTTATTCTTTGAGCAAGTAAGACACACCCTCTTGGAATTACCAGATTTGATTGCTGTCTGCACTGAAAAGACAAAGATTGTCAAAGACAGCATTTAATTATGTACATTTCATAATGCCACTAAGTCATCAACTTCTGAATAAGAACTCATCAACGTTAAGAACTGTGTAAACCACATGCAAAAATTGCCATATAATTTTTTAAATAGAACCAAATTGGCAAGTTTTTGGAAAGGATATTTCGATGTTTAAAAAAAAGTCTATTAAAATGAGCACTTCAAGTAACTTAAATATCTTTAGCAAACATGTCCAGCAAGAGACTCTGTAAAAGAAATTGTTCTTAGAACAAAAAGCTAACAAATGGCTACTTAGCCACTAATTTTTCAACACAGTGGTGGGTCTGTGTGAAATATTTGTAATCTAAATAAAGCGAGTCCATTGCAATGTTAAAAAACATACATTAAGCAGGACTGATTACTATTGCATTTCTGTATTTACAAAAGTGCTTAGCATAACAAATTACCTAAAAAAATATAAACTTTACCAATATCATTTGGTTCCATGTGTGCTCCTAGACTTGCACTTGGAAAAAATAGTATTTACATTGTTAGATTTAGACAAGTTTCTATAATTTTAAAAGAAATTTAACAAAACTCCCCCCACAAACGGACCCATAACTAAGTCAATGAATTTCATCTGGCTTATAACAGAGCAGGAGCAAATCCTTGAGTGCTGAGCAGTACGAACAATTCTAGCCATTACCTGTGGCATTAGACCCCAGAACTGGCTGCCGACAAATTGGGCAAGTGGAGTTTTCAGAAAGCCAGCGATCAATACAATGAATATGAAACTCATGCGTACAAGGTAACTGCCTTAGTTTATTCCCTGTTGCGTATTCGTTAATGCAAACACTGCACGTTTTACTCCATTCATTTTCAGTGTGAACATCCCCATAGTTCCGTGTAGAAAGATTGTCAATCTGCTCTTTGGTTAAACCTCTTAAACGATCATCGTCATCATCGTCTTCATTCAGCAGGAAGAAGTGGGCAAGTCGAAGGATGGGCAGTGTTCCGCTTTCCACTAGGCTGTTTGCATCTTGAGACTGCCTGCTATCTTGGTTCTCATGATTGCGCCCAGAGCGTTGATTACCACCCCTCCGTCCATTTCTTTCACTGCTGCCATCTACTGCACGTCCATTTCTAGACAAAACCCCACTTGGATCACTGCTGTTTGCTGAACTTGAGTTATTCTGTGCATCTGCCAAGCGATGACCGCCTCTTTGCACTTCAGAATTAGATTCAGTTTCCATTAAAGAACTCAGCTCTCCAAAGCCTGTCATGATCTGTCTAAGGATCGATCGAAGAGCCACTGATGAAGGCTCCCCAAGCCCAGTTTCTGAAATCCGACGAAGAGGTATCCGTATAGTGCTAATGTAGGTCCGAATACCCGCGCGCTCTGATCGGGATATCGTGCGCCGAAATCCCCCACTGTCACTTTCAAAGGTAACGGTGTTTTCTGACATTCCTACTCTAGAACGAGTTCTACTGGCAATGCTGTCCCGGTCCCTGTTTTCTCCAGGACGAATTCTTCTCACCTGAAGATCTAGTGTAATGGTTGGGTGTCTTCTGACAGCAGCTACTGGCCTACTAGATTCTTCCTCTTCCAAAGTTATTCCTAAGGATGGGGCTACACTGGAAAGCTGGGGAGCCTGAGTGTTATTTCTTGCTTGCTCTTCAGTAGGCTCTGGAGAAGCCTGAGCTGTTTGTCTCCTACTTCTGTTGACCTGCTGTGCATTTCTATCCTGCCTCTGATCACGTTCCTCAGAGCGAGCAGCATCACCTTGCCTTTGCAGAGGGGAGCGGCTTCGACTGCTTAAGGTAGACCTCAGCCGCAAAATTTCTAGTCTTTGGTTTGTATCCATCCGGACATTAGTTCTAGCTCTACCCCTTCTGGCTCTTGCAGAAGTACCTCTTTCTGGCATTTCTCTTGGTTCACCAGCAGCCAGAGAATTATTTCGCGCAGTATTATTTGTCTGGCCCGCCAGCTCCCTTGTTCTACTCCTCAGCCTCCCCGAGACCGCGTGAGAGACTATGTCTGACCTTAATGCCATGGCACGTCTTAAAAGCCTGGTCCTTGCAGCTTCGTTGTTTGCCTCTCTTGCAGCCATGCTCCTCGTCCGTGGGGCTGCTGAGCTGGCAACTAGCTGATGTCTTCTTTCTACGTACAGTCTGGTAGCATCTATATCAACATACTCCTCACCAGAAGTCCCCAAACTGTTATGATCGTGATTGATATTGATTTCGAGACTGAAGCGAAACTCTCCACTGTTCGGATTTGTCCGACTCACAGCTCTCCAGGTTTGGTTCCCACTCTGCCCACTGCGAGTGGCGTTCCCTGTGCGACGAAATGTGTTAAGCCACTCAAGCAAAGAGTCGCCGTTGGAGTTTTCCCCGAGAACTTCAGAATCTGAGAGAAACAAAGAATTGCAGACATTCATACAAATGCATGCTCTGTGTACTACACTGCACTCCAAACCCTCTTCACTTGCGGCTCTGACTTCAGACATAACACAGTAGCAGGGCACCTACCTTGCTATGCTAATGTACAAAAACGTGCTCTATGTAAGAACGTCAGCAAAACTTACCAACTCAATCTAGAATTTTTGTCTCACCAGCAGACTCAGAGAAATTAGTATGCCCAGATGGCCTCTTCTGAGCCAGTGTTCAGATTCAGGTGGTCCAAAGATAGTTGTATTTGTCCAATACCTGCCCCTTGCTGAAGTTACCAGTTTGGGAATATTTTAACAACTCATTTTCATACAGCAGGAAAAAGAGTAACAACTCTTGTCTTCTTTTGGAAAACATTTAAAAAATTTGTTTCCTATAAGCAGTAGAATAAAGGATCACAGAATCATTAAGGCTGGAAGGGACCTCTGGAGATAATCTAGTTCAATTCCCCTGCCAAAGCAGAGTCACCTAGAGCAGCTTAAACAGCAATGTGTCAGGGTGGGATGCATGGTTTGAACAGATTTTCTCCTTTTGTACAAATATTCTCTTTTCCTAATTACAATACCCACAGCTCCATTTTCAAACTTTCTGCAACTACATGCTCAGGGACATGAGCATGATAAAAGTGTTGTGCTTAGGGCTAACTATGCGTATAAAGCAGGCCAATTGTCATGATCACAGTGAAGATTTTGCCTTGAAGCGATCAGATTGAGTTCTCCCTACTCCATCATCACTCTATGTCCAGGAAACCCCCAAGAATTTTGGTATCTTCATTTCTGAGCTGCCAATTCTTCTCCCAGATCTGACTAGAACTGGCCAAATGAGTAAGACAATATTTCTGGGCAATTGAAGACAGGTCATAAAACACAAGCCTCGCTTTACTAAAACAAATACAACAAAAGTGGCAAAAAGTGGAGAGATTACCTGTTTTCCAATTAACTTGTTTTCCAACTGCTCTAATACATGATAAAAACCTCTATGAACTCAAAAAAATAGTATTTCTTGTGCTATTACATTTACCAACAAAGGAAAATTTGGGAAAAAGGAGCAAGTAATTTGTGATTAACATAAACGAATTTTCATCAAGTATTTCAAGTTTATTTTGGTGTCCTAAGGAAATCTCTCTTACTTTTAAAAAATCCCCAGAGGCACATACCAAAAAAAGCAAGAGAAATTCATCTCTCTTAAATATCTTTACAGAACTGCATTTATGCACCACATACTATGTCTCTAAAAAATGTTTACCTCCAACAGTTCTACCTTCACCTTCTCTGTGATGCAGATCAGACTGTGTTGTCAGACGCTCCTTAGCCCCCTCCAAACGTTGCTGCAACTCTTCTGCTGTTATTTCTCCTGAATTAATTTACATTTTGATAACATTGTTAGATAAGACACTATTACTGCCTCTACACAGCCATGCAGAAATACCATTTTCTATCTTGAATGAAAATCTTCAAGACAGATAAAACTCATGAAACCATAATGAAAACAGCACTAATGTGAGATTATAATGCAGATATCAGAGGAAGTAGGTAGTCGAGTGGAAGAAAAAAATGCTGAATATGCCGAGAGTACGCCAGCTTTCAGTAACAATTCAGAGGCCCCCAAAATTGCCACATATCAACAGATGTACTTGAATGTACCAAATGTTAGTTATCGGGGTTTGGACATTCAAATGCAGCATCTTTGTATGCAGGTAAAGTACACTTTTGTTCCATATGGAGGTTTTTCCTCCATATCAAGCCCCAGAAGTCAGGCTGCTTGAGGCACAGTACCACGGGTGGTGCCCAACAGCAGGAGTGTTAATTCATTACACCTCTTCTAGTGAAGGTACGCACATCTTACCAGGAGTGCCAAGCAGGTTCCGGTCCCTCATTAACCTGTAGTCCTCCTCGTTGAGCTCATTAATGAACTGGTAATAGGCCTCTTCCCTGCTGAGGCGCTCCAGCTGCCGCTGTCTCTCCCCTTCGCGGTGGCTGCGCTCTCCTGAAGGCGCCTGCTCATTGCCATTTCCTGCACGGTGTCGGGAGCGATCCATAATGGTAACGCCAAGCTGTCCTGGACAAAACCAGATTAGGCTGCTCAGGAATTTCAGGAAGAACTTACCTAATTTGCTGTAAAACGTTCCCAGCATTTTCAAATAAATTAGTTTATTAATAGTTAAAGATGATTAAGGTGAACAAAGCTCCATGTTATTTGCCAAAAAAACAGTGTAGTTCATTATTCAAATATATAAATATATAAATACTTCTAGCTTGCTGAAAAACGGTTTCAAGCCCCCTCCTCACTGAAATGGCATGGTTGGCATGGCAATTTTAAAATAAAAATAAAATGACGGGGTTTTTTTTAGCTAAATAATGATATTCTAGAAAGTTTAAGGAATTAATAAAAAATTTGTGTCCTTTCTCTCAAGTAAAATACAACAGCAGTAGGGAGTATTTTAGAAGCTGAAGTATAATTAAAAACATGGTTCTCTGATTATTGGACCACAATTACCCAGTGTAGACTTGTGATAACCCCAGCATAAGACTACATTAGTATTTGCGTTGGTAATACCCCCAAACAGTATACAGCCTACAGACTTATTTTTGGTGGAATGACTCTTCTGACATATTACATTATTTCCATATTTTCCTTGCATTCTCTAATCCAAGGATTAGCTAGCAAAGGCATATCCATCTCCAGAATATGTGTGTAAAGGGATGAGCTGTAATTTTGCCACAGTTCTTCATCACTTACCTAATACTGAACCAGTGGGACCACACTGATAGAAGGCAAGAATAACCTTCCAGTGTCAAAGAGGCATCATCTCCATCGATTTCTGTGTCATTACCACCTCCCTCTGGTTAGGACTCAACCGGGGTGATTAGCTCAGACCACTCCTCAACTTTCCTATTTTCTAAAGGAAACCTGTTCTTCCACTCTCTGTTTGAAAGACTATAAAGTGTCCTTTCAGTTGAGCTTCCTGTTTTACAAAAGGCACCTGTAACACCTGCTGAGGCAGACACCTGACAAAAGAGATCACTTCTCTAAAGAGGTCATCAGGCTAAAAAGCCCCAGCCACACTACACCCTGGGTAAATGTCTTTCTTTTCTGTTTATTTGCTTTTTGTCACACACACAAAAAGTCACTTCAAGATTAGATTACGAGGAAAACACAGGGAATACCATTCTAAGCACACTCTTGATCAATAATTAGTCTTCACAGATCAGGTGATGAGACAACAAACAGACCACACCAACTAACTATTAGAAGTACATCAAAAAAAGAGCAAATCTTTATCAATGCTGCAAACAGATACAAAAAGAATCAGAAAATGTATTTGTCAACAGCAGAAGCTGGCATACATTTAATATACCTTTCTTCCGTTCTTTGTGGGATCCATTCTGATGTATCCTTGGTTTTCATTATTTCCACACCTCAGGTTACTTCCCCCCACCAGCCCCTGCCCCAGGTAACTGCACTTCTAAACACACTTCTTCCAAATCAATCATCTTCCTCCTGCGTCCAGTACTATACTTTGATGCATTTACAATCTTTTCTCACAGCTCTAACTCATTCAACTTAGAAGAAATTAAATCTTCCCTTCGAAACATTTCCACTCCCATTTTGTTTTTTTAATCTGTGTTGCCCTCTAGGTTCAGCCTCACAAACTGTAGATAACTGCTGACTTCGATTTCCCACAAGGGCTATGTTCAAATCAGGTCACTTCTCATATCACACTTCTAAACACAAATTTCCCATCCAGCTCCTCCTCTTACTACCCAGGTTTCCTCACCACAAATGCAGTTCCCACACAACCCCCTGCCAGCACCTTGGCAACACCCATCATTACCATGAGAATCCCCAATCCAGACTGCACTGAATACTAAAGTGCCTGGGTCCCAGGTGACTTAAAACTTGACACAGATGCAGCGGGTAGGGGGGGAAAGAGGATTGATAAAATTAATTCAGAGGTTGCTATTTAGATAAATGCCTTAAGGCAAAATGTGGCTGCTTGCCCAACAATGACCATTCTAAGTAACCTGCTTCCCAGGCACATTGCTGCACAAAAAAAACGTGACAGATATTCTTAAGATAAGAAGTCCATCACATGTAGTCCCCCTCAATCTAAACTTAAAGTGTTGTTCAAAAGGGAGGTTCTTTACTTTCCAGTTATGCACAGAAAATCTGGAAATCTTTTTGATTTTGTGGGTAGTTAATGAAAAAAAATATACTCTCTTGTTGACAACTGTATGGTAGGATGATTAGTCACACTCCTTAAATGACTCACTTAGAAACAGTAAGAAGTGTGAAGTGCTCGGCTGTCCCATCTGTTTAACATAACTCCGTGGATGACAACTACTATCCCTATTTCTCAAATGCCATCAAAACGAAGTACTTTGACACCTAAAATGTTTTAGAGTTGTGAAAGTTGATGGGTATTAACTGCACCAAAAATGAGGTACATTGCACTAGAATATTGCAGAGTATTGAAAAGTTGAAGGGTATTAACTACTAAGATGCAAAAAAATGAAATCGAAATCCAGTTATGACAGATTACTCTTCCTTTGCAAAGAGATAGGGGTCGCATGCCAACAGCTTACATTTTCTAGCATTTCAAGCAAAGACTTACTCTTTTAGATCTTCGTTCATGGTTACCCTGGCCTATTCTTAAAGGTTTATGACTTCTTTTTAATATACACTTTATGCTTTTAAGTTTCAGCCTGTTACCCTGAAGAACTACCGCCGGTTCAATTAGGTAATTATTTCTGAAAGACTACCACCTGATTGCAAGGCAACTACGGAGTTTAGCTGAGGAAGCCTCTCCGAGCCAGAGGGCTATTTAGCATTTCTGTCACACCGCAGCCTCCAGCAGGATGATATCACCGAATTCGTGAATAAAAAAAAAAAATTAAAAAAAATAAAAAACCTCAAACAACCCCCAAACCAAACCCTGAAACTCCCACGCACGAAGCCTGGGGAAGGAGAGGGGAAGGGAGAGAAGGAAGAGTCAGAAGGTAATGAAAACACAGCCCCCGGGACACACAGAGAGACCCAAGGTGGGGGCCTGAGTGTGGCCGCCCGCCCGGCCCCCACCCCCGCCCCAGGCGGGCAGCAGGGCCCGCAGACGCCACGGTCGAGCCAGGCCCCGCCAGGGCAGGGCAGGGCAGGGCAGGGATCGTGCCGCGGGGCCGAGAGGGCTCCGGGGACTCCGCGAGCCCTGGGGCCCGGTGCTGCCCCACCCCCGCCTGTTGCCGGGGAGACGGGAGCGCCGTGACTGACGGGGCTCCCGCCCAGTGCCCGGCGGGCCCGCGGCCGCCGGCCAATGGCAGCAGCGCCTGGCGGCCCTTGCCCTCCCGCCCCGCTCCTCCAGGCTGCCCGGCCCGGCCCCGACCGCCGCGGCCGGACCCACGCTCTCCGCCCCTGCCCGAGCCCACCGCTCCCCTGCCTGCGGCGGGCCGCGTCACCCGCTGCGGCAAACCGGGGAGGCGCCCCTGCCGCCGCCTGCCCCGGTGCGGGGAAGCCTGCCGAGAGAGCAGCCGGCAAGACCCGAAAGCCCGTCCCTGCCTGCTGGCGGCGCGGCCCGGCCGGCTCAGCCCCGCGCCGCGCTGCGCGCCCCGTCCCTCCCGGCGGCAGCGGGAGCCGCCCCCGCCGGGACACCGACCCTGCCGTGCGAGCGGGGCGCGCTCCAGCTCCGATTGCGGTCCGGGTGCCCGCTCCAGCACCGATTGCGGTCCGGGCGGCTGCCGGCGCCGCCGCCGCAGGTTCCGTGCGCGAGTGAGGGGGCGGGGCCCACCGCGAGCCCCGCCCCGTCGCGCGCACGCGCGTTTGGCACTTTGAAGTAACTTACATAAGGAATAAGATGGATTAAAGGGTCACTTCTTCCTCTGCTCCCTCCTTCCCAAGCATCCTGCGGTTTTAAAATGCGACGCTTTTCCTTCTCCCGTGACTTTGCCTCCCTTTCTTTCCTTTCTGGCTACGTTTCCTTCTGCAGGAATCTCGCACTGAACTTTTTCTAAAGCGATCAAAAATTAATTGCTCGCTGCCGTCACCTGTCTCCAGCCGCGATTTCAGTGATTTCCTTTGCAGGGCCTTGGGTAGAAGTTCTCCCACGCGAGATGCTGAAGGTCTCACACCATTTTGCTGGTTCTAGTTGCGGACGCACTGAGGGCAGCCGCGGACTCTCCGTACCGAGCTGCGTGTGCGGATTTGTCTCAACACATCTTGCACAGACTCTCTGAATCGGCAAAATGAGGGGATTTTGCCAGCAGGGAGCTGCTGTGTAAAACCTCCACCTCATCCCTCTCATGTTCAAACTGTTCTTGCGTTCAAACTGGTTTGCGGAAATAAAGAGTTCGGGTATTTTCTGTGCTACTGGGCTCAATACAAAGGAACACCCTGGGTAATGAATGAGGGGCTAAGAAGGGCTCAGGGCCGCTGTCCAGGAAGATACTTTTAACAACAGACCCAGGATTTCTTTATTCTGCTTAAGGAAAAGAGTTTACAAAACTGTTATGTTTAGGTTTGGTGGTAGTTTACATTCCTGTTCTGCCATTAGATGGTTTCCACGAGACAAACTGACCGGTGGAACAGGTGGAACAAATTCCTAACACCGAGGCCAGATCAGGAGCTACTCCTTTCTCACTGCATTCAGAAAATGGTAACCTCTTTCTTATTCATGTGCCTTGCCACAGTATAAATAGTATTCTGATTTGCCTTGCCTGAAGCAATTAAAACATGTCCTTCCTGAAGATCAACTTTACTTTCTTAATAAAAGTCAGAGTATATCTATATCTATATATCTACATTAGCTATATTAGCTACATTAGCTATATTAGCTATATATCTATATCTATCTATATTGTTATGTTTTTTAAGTCTTTTCTTCTTACAGTCTGCTTTGACTAATCATTGTTCCACAGTCAAACACAACATCTTCTCTGGTATCAAGCCCACATACAGACTATTCATCCAGAAGGAAATAAACACATATTTCCATACCAAAACCTTACACTGAATTAGTTTATTTTCCACTGGCCTGTTCTCCAATGCAGAATTTAATGTCCATGTCCCGTTCATAGTGATGTTTCACAACAGCACATTATAACTAAGTAATGTACTTTTTCATTTTATGTTGTGTTGTTAATACAAAATTACAAAAGTAGATCTTAGAATATTATTGCACTCTAGCAATGCTGTCCACAGTGAAACACTCTCTTTGCAACTATAGTAAAAATAGCCTGTGGAGGGCAGCAAACCTCAGGCAATTACTAAGTTTTGTAATAACTGAGAACTTGGATTTAATTTGATTATTCCATCTTTTAGGTTCTTTAGAAAGTAGCTGTATTCCATAATATTTTATTGTTTGATATAGGTAAGTCGGGACCTCATAATCAGTCTTTTTAGCTGGATCTTAGCATGTCCAGGTGATACCAAAGTGCTGAGATGATTTGCTGGAGAGAAACCTGGACAGGCTGGAGGAATGGCAACCTTGTGAAGTTCAATGTGGACAAATGCAGTCCTTTATCTAGGAGTGACCAGCCCCCTGGGACAATCCTGACTGGGGGCTTTACTGACCATCTCTACTGGAAATGTTGGACTGTCCTGGTGGCAGTGGCTAAAGAGGATCAAGATTTCACCACAGCAGCCGTTAGCTTGGAGGACAGAAGGCTGAGAAAGGATCTTATCAGTGTATATAGTGCTTCAAAAGGATGAGGCCAGGCTCTTTTTGGTGGTGCTGTGCAGTAGGACAAAGGGCAATGGGCAGAAACTGATGCACAGGACATTCTACCTGAACATGAGGAAGAACTTCTTCACTGGGCAGATGACTGAGCACTGGGATAGACTGCTGAGAGAGGTTGTGGAGTTTCTTTCCCTGGAGACATTCAAAAAGTTGTTCGGACACAACCCTGGTTAACATGCCCTAAGGGACTCTGCTTGAGCCAGGAGGTTGGACCAGATGACCACCGTGGTTCCTTCCAACCTGACCCACTATGGGAAAGTGTGAACATTTTGTGAACAAAACTGATTATCAGGATGTGACTGAGAAGTGATTACTTCCCTTTACCTGGCTCTTGTTTGCCTGCACATGGCATGCGATGCCCAGTTTGGGGGTCTCCAGTAGAACAATCCTGATATGGAAAATTCCCGATGCATTGGAGTGAGTTCTGCTGCAAGCACTGAGATGAGCTCTCACCATGTGAGAGGGGCTGTGGGCCCTAGGACTTCTTCAAGCTGAAATAATGGGCAGTCTGCCAGTACTGAGAAGGAACTTACTGGAAAGACAGAGGTGTGATTTGTATTGAGAGAAGGACAGAAAATTTCACCTGGAGGTTAGTCAGGTCCAGAGAGGCTATGGAACCTCCCTTCATAGAAGCTTGAGTGGAAAAAAACCCTCAAGCAACCTGAATTTAAGAGTTGTCCTGCTCTGAGCAGGTTATTGTCCTAGATATCATCCGGAGGTCACTTCCAACCTGAATATTTCTATGATTATATGAAATAATATAAAGTAATATTTAATTTCAGGGTTTATTTCCTCTCAGGCAGGGCAAAAGTTCTCAGTAACAAAAGTTACCATGAATTCATAGTCTGAGTTTTCAAGGTTTGTAGAGGCAGAATCACAGATTCACTTTGTTTGAAAAAGATGTTTAAAATCCGGTCCAAACCATTAACCCAGCACTACCAAGTCCACCACTAAACCACATCCCCAAATGCCACATCTGCATGTCTTTTAAATACCTCCACGGATGGTGACAACCAAATCTCTGTCAGGAGCATAACATAGGCTAATTGTTACTGTAGGTGGTCCCAAGTCTGGCAAACAGATGTTTCACTGAATGCTAACACAACTCTGCTATGCAGCACCTGGATCCCAAGGACTGATGTATGTTTGTTAGTAACTTGCACTCCAGCCAGACTCTAGGATGCTTTGTTAGATCAAGTTGATCAATTTTATAACAAAATATAGTTGAGAGGAAAATTAAAAAAAAACAAACAAAAAACAACAAAGCCCCAACACATTGCTTTGCATAGGAAACTTTTTGTAGAATCAGCACTTTACTTATCTGCATTAAGTAAACTGCTTTTTTAAGTGCTGCCAGTATTCAGCTCATTCATCTGCATGTAAAAACTGCAAGGTTTCTGAAAAATACTCAGACTGTGCAAGTATGACAGTTAGTTTCTCTTTACACACAGAAAAGGAAAAAGTGCCACCACATTATTGTCTTGCCTTCAGCTTTCCCTGGACCAAACAAAAAATGGAAGATGCATAGCACTCAGCAGGTCCTTTACTGTCCCTGAAAGTCCCCAAAGCCAAGTGTCCCTGAAAGCAGAGATGGGGCTGAGATGGATGGATGGATGGATGAGATGGAACTTTGTGAGGTGGATGGCATCTAGAAGACTGTTTGATCTCTGCTGGATTGCCCTGACTGGCTTCTGTTTGGTTGGTGTCGTGAGGGGCTGGGCAATGTTCTTGTAAAATTTAGTTGAGTTGCTGGGCAAATAAAGTGTAATTTTGCTGCTTCTCTCAATTGCACTTACTAATTTTAACACATGCCTAATTGCTTTATTCAACATACACAATATCCCTAGCAACTACATAGCAACATACTGAAAGTCCAGCTGTGGCATCTGACATGATGAGTCTGATTGAGGGATGCCAGCTCGGGAAGCAGGCACAACCCTAGCCCCAGGTTTCAGGGATCAGTGCTAATGTGTAAATGAAAACTGAGATTTGTAATTGAAAATTATTTCAGACCATTCCAGAATATGTTGTTTCTTTCAGGAGCCCCCACATTCTATGATGCCTTTAAGTTAAGGGATTTGAGTGCCCACTTATTTACTCAACGTGCTGCATTCTTGACATGCAACGTGAAGCTTGTGTGCATGACTATTAAAACTGCCAAAAGCTGGGCTGTAAGTAAAAAGATTGCTGTAGCTTTAGCTTAGTTCCAAGCTGCCTGTTCTACAAAATTACTGTGTTGGGTGGGCAACTCTGGCTCTGTCAGCCAAGGAGAGGAATTGGGAAATACCCAGTTATGGTCACATACAAGGGCCTTGCTTTATGTTTATTAAGTTTTTGTAATGCATCCTGACTGATCTCAGCAGCCACACAGAGAAGGTTTGTCAGCACTGTGACATCCACCTGTGTCTTGAGTGCTGTGAGCAGCCTGGGACACCACAATATAAGACATTAATCTATTATAAAGTGTCCAAAGCAAGGCAACCAAGATGGTGAAGGAGTGGCTGAGGTCACTTGGTCTGTTCAGCCTGGAGCAGAGGAGGCTGAAGGGAGGCCTCATTGCAGTCTGCAACTTCGTCATGAAGAAAGGGAAGCAGGCACTCGTCTCTTCTCTGTGGTGACAGGACCCGAGGGACTGGCCTAAAGTTGGTTAGAGGAGGTTTAGAGTGGATATTGGAAAAGGGTTCTTTTCCCAGAGGGTGGTTGGGCACTGGAACAGGCTCCTCAGGGAGTGGTCACAGCACCAGCCTGACAGAGCTCAAGAAGTGTTTGGACAACTCCCTCAGGTACACAGTGTGACTCTTGGGGATGGTCCTGTGCAGGGCCAGGAGTTGGACTCGATGAACCTAATGGATCCCTTCCAACTCAAAATATTCTGCAATTCTCTGATTTTGTTTGTGTTCACAGCTGTGGAATTGTCTTAATTATAGCGATACTAAAAGATGCTCAGAGCAGCAGAGACCAGCCATGTGTGCCCTCGCCAGCCTGGATCGAGGCGGGTGGCGGAATATTCACCGCAGCCAAGGCTCCGGGAAGGGACCCAGCGCTGGGTCGCGGTGGGTGCTGATGGCGGGCCCTGTGCCCCCCATGCCCTGCCCAGGAACTACAGCTCCCGGCATGCAGCGCGGCCCGGCCTCCCTCCGCCTGTACTACACCTCCCGGCGTGCGGCTGCGCCCGCAAGGCACGCCGGGACGGCCCCTTCCACGTGGTGCGCTGCCCGCGGCCGGGGAGGTGCCCGCGGTTTGCGACGTACGTTTGCGGCAGCGCGCGTGGGCGCGGCCCCGAGAGCCCGCCCGGGGACCGGCGGCGGTGCCGCTCCTGGCGCGGGGCGAGGGGAGGGAGGGAGCGCCGGGGCTTGGGGCTCGGAGCGAAGGGAGCAGCCCCGCCGCTGGATGTTCCGCGGGGCGGCGCGGGGGCCTCCTCCTCCTTCTCCTCCTCCTCCTGCTGCTGCTACCGCCGCCCGGTGTGTGCGGCGGGGCGGGGCGCGGCTGCCGGCGGCGGCGGCGGCGGGTCGCGGCGGGCGCCCAAGATGGACTATGACTTCAAGGTGAAGCTGACCGGGGAGCGCGAGCGGGTGGAGGACCTCTTCGAGTACGAGGGCTGCAAGGTGGGCAGGGGCACCTACGGGCACGTCTACAAAGCCAAGCGCAAGGACGGGTGAGTGAGCGAGCGAGCGGCGCGGCTCCCCGCGGGACCCCGGCCCGCCCGCGCCCTCCTTCCCCCGGCCGCCGCCTGCCCCACCGCTCGCGTGTCCGTCCCCCCGCGTTAATGCCGGCCCTTCTCCGGCCCTGCCTGATCCCCGCCCGCGGAGCCCCGCGTTAGCCCGGCCGGCCGGCGCCTGCTTCCCCCGGGTCACTGCGAGCGTGCCCAGCCCCTCAGCGCCGTGCCGGAGTCGTGTTTCGGTACGGGGGGGCCTGGGGAAACAAATTCTGTGCCCGAGGAAAACCGTTCCCGTAATGGAGTCTCGTTGTGAGTAAATCAGGGGCCGCTTATACTGTTATACTGTTCAGCCTGACCGTCGGCTTCGCAGAATGGGTTTTGTTGTTGTTGTTTGGTGTGGGTTTTTAACAATGGCTTTTTTTTATATGATTTATTACTTGTAGTCACCATTTTGGGTCGTCTTGCTGGCTGCTTCAGAAGCTCAAGTCTACTCGTGTTTTTCGGGCTTTAGAATGCTTTAAACCACCTTTTGTGTATGACCAGTTCTTGGTATAGGGCTGAGTAAATTAATTTCTTTGCATAAACAATTTAAGGAAAGACCTAATGAAACTGGCATTCAGGTTTCCCTCGTCCGTGACATGGCATCACTTGCTGAACAGCGGAACAATAGGAAGTAGGGAGCAGGAGAAACGGGAGAGGCACGGGTTGTTCCTGCAGCAGGTCCTAAATTTTGAATTGCATCTAGTCTTCAAGTCCCACTGCACTGGTGCTCCGTATGCTGTCGTTCAAATAAGGTGCATTTTAAAAGTCTGGCTATTATTTTTACATTGAATAAATAAACTTTTAAAGCAGGCAGTGGTCAGTCATGGTCAAAAAACAATCTGGTTGTGTTTACATAAGCTTTTGTTTCGAGAAGGAAATGCTCTGGGTATTACCTAGAGAACAGTTGTAGTGAAAATGGTTGCAACTTGTCTCTGTCTTAATCATGTTGATACTAACTGAAGCACAGTTACTTTGGCCTTAATATTGTTTGATGGTAGGAGTTGGGTAACTGCTTTTTTGCACAACTTTTATATTTGGATCCTTCCAACTGTTTATAGGAAAAATTCTTATCTTGTCCAAATTCTTTCTATTCGCAAAAGGGGAAAAAAAAAGTCCTAAGTGTGATAAGCTGTTGCCTCAAGTCTCCTTTTATGCAGGTACCAATGCTACTGGTACAGCTAGCCCTGGTTTCTGTGCCCATACAGAGATCTGTAATATGAAAAATAAGTTGAGGTATTGAAAGATACGGCTACATTTCTAATGTTTATGTCAGGCAGCTTTGCAGCTGTTCGGGATGTTGGACTGCAGCAACGTGCAGGGAATTCAGCATGTCATACTGCTGAAGCATTTTTTGGTGAAATCATCGTTCTGCTTGATGTTGTTTGGGAGAGAGTGTTTAAAAATGCTGGTGGTAGTGCTGATTTGAGAAATTTCAGGGGAAAAACCAGAATTGTTTGCTTTAAAAATGGATAGTTGCTCAAAGGTGGTTTTACAGTAGGATGTATATGTTTTTAAATCTTTGCTCTTGTTGATGAGTGGGGGAATCAAGGTATGGTATTTGATTTAAGTTTGGGGGAAAAAAAAGGTAATGTATATTGTCTCTTTTTTTCTTCGCTTTATTGTTCATTTAGTGCCTTTTATTCCCATCCTTTTCTGTAGTATTTCCCATTTGCCTTTCTGATTTCTGAAAACTTTTTCTTTTAAATATCCTGTCTAATTGCCCTTGGATGGTCATTAAAATATGTAAAATAGAAGCATCCAGATGCTTTTGTAGCTTGTAATATATTTGCTTGTAACATATGTGTGCTTAAATTACAAGGGTGGAATTAGGATTGAAGTTGAAGGTTTCATTTACATCCCTTTATCCAGAGGGAATCAGTTAAATCAAAGAAGCAAATAATAACATTTAGTAATAGCATTTAGTGTTCCTGAAGCTGTGGTAATAGATGGATGGACATTATGTCTTCTGGTGGGGAGTACCTGCAACAGAATTCAGTATTTGTATAGTACATGCATATATTAAAAAAATACTCTTGCATTGTTTGACTTTTCTCCAAATGTTAAGTAGTGATGGATCAATAATTTTTTTAGTATCTGTACAGCTCAAACCTTAGTTTTTATATTCCCCTTGAGCTTACAAGCATTCTCTAAACTTTGTTATAAGATTCTAATTCTTAATTTAAAGAGCACAAATCTAAGATACGCATGGTGATTTTTACAGTACTTTGAAGATTGGGCTGCAGGACTTCAAATATTTTGTTAACAATATTGGTTCAGCTTTTTCTTGAATGACGTCTTCTGCTATGGATGGCTAAAACATAAAAGGATCACAAAAAAGAACTAAATTTTAGTAATTCAGTTTGTGCAAATGTATCTTCTAAGGCCCTTGGAGATAAAAACCCAGTTCAACAATACCAGGATCAGTGTCTGTAGTACAAGTCTTCACCTCCTTTTTTTTTATTTTACTGCTTTACAGGTTTTACTGCTGCCTCTGAGGTGCAGCAAGGCAATTGAAAACTAAATAGCAGCTGTGTATCCTAGTCCTAGGAAGTTAATTGCATCATTGGAACTACACAGGAATGTTTTGGAGGACAGTCTTTCAGTAATCCTGATGGAGTGAGAATCCTTTTAATGAAGGAGAGGTGTCTTGTAGTATGTGTGGTGGTGACCAGATAGGGGTGTAACCAGGGTTTCTTTCATGCCTTTCTCCAAGAAAAAGCCAGTGTAGCCCTGCAGTGCCCTTTGGCACAAGGTGAGGCTTGGAGTCTCTACTAATCCATCTCAGAGGATCACCAGGTACAGTGCCATGGAGGTTTCTCACGTATCAACTGCTTAACTTGACCAAACCAAGCACCAAATCAACAATGTCAGGCATCATAATTGAGCTCTCTCTGGTGCACTGCCTGCAGCAAAATGGTATTCTGAAGTTTTTATTTTAATCTATTTTATTTTAAGTTTGTGGTCTGTCTATGTGGTTGAATCTTACTGGCTTTTTATTGCACGGTGGTGTCTTTTTCATCAGTGCAGTACCTGCAGTGGGCTCTAAAACCTGGGTAGAACAAAGTCTGTGAATTGATGGGGTTTATTTTTATAGCAGAAAGGTGTACAAAGAAGCATTTGACTCTAATGGGGTTTATTTTTTATAGCAGAAATGTGTACAAGAAGGCATTTGACTCTAATGGTATACACTGGGAAAGGAATACAGTCATGGCATGTTGAGCATCAGTCTTCAGATAAATGAAGTGTTGCTCATCTCTAGTGTTTGTAGGATAGTTTACTTTTTTTTTTGTCCAGCCAATGTCAGTTATTTCCTGCATAAAAATTGCCTTATGTGCCATTCGGATGCTCCCTCAGGAGCACTGCTCAACCCAGCTGTTAACCCTACCTATTTGACTTTTGCTGGACTTGGAAGCTATGCCAGCAGTTTTTGTTTGGTGAACTGGCGTGCAGATCTATTGTTTTTTACTTTTTTTCTCTGCAGTCACTGGGAGCTGGGGGCCAGTAGCGGGCAGGCTGAGGTGGCAGGACACTGGGGTCTCTTGCACAAGCCTGGCTGCAGCACAGGAGGCACAGCCCCTCCTGGGACTGACACCGTGTGCTAAGCACGGTAATGTCAGAGCAGTGTGCGCAGGTTTGCTGGGATTGGTCTTCCGCTGTTTTCACTGCTCTCCTCTCCCTTTTTATGATACAGCTACCGTCAGAAATCTGAGAGAGATGCCTGTTCTGTGGAGCAAGGCTGACTGTTTCAGTGGCAATTTGGAGTGTTTCCACATAATCGTTTTTCCTGTTTTTCGGATGTGGTTTGAATGAGAATAAGAAACTATTCAATGTCCCTGTAAGGCAGTATTTAACTTTTTAATTACAACAGCAGAAAAAATATACAGTTGAGGGTCTTGAACTGTAGAAATATCCCCTGATGCTTTATTGAAAGCTTTCCTAATCTCTTGGAAAGAGACTTGAGTGGCGAGACTGAGGGTGTAAAACCAACACTTAGCAAACTAGTGCTCTCCTAGTTGCTGGTAGAAACTGTGAGAAGTGATGTTGGTCCCAAACGCCAGTGGAATTGGATTTTTTTTTTTTTGTTTTTATAATTTCAGCTCTTACAGTTCTGTGTTGGAAGTATTGCTGTAGGTGGGAGAACAGATTGTTTAATCTGAACCTACTGACACGTTGTAATTGGCATTATGAAAATACATCTTGCATGGTTCAAGCAGTCAAATCTAATCTACTTCTTTCCCCCCTTGAGGGTCTGTATGAGTTGTAAAAGAAGCAGAATGGTGGAAATCTAGTAGATGTCCACTAAGTTATTAGGTTGTGTAATCTCTCATATGGTACATCATAGTTTCTACCTACCAGTTAAAAGGATATTGCAAGAATTTTGATTCTCTCTCAGAAACTCTTGTATAAAGAATTTCTAAACTAAAGGGATGAGGAGTATTTATCTTGGAAAATAAAGAAGGCAGAGCTGTTTAAGTTGGATAAAATAATGAATGGATTGGGTAATGTGCGAGATTCTTGTGCTGTTCTTGTTTCACAGCATTTGAAAATGGAAAACCCGGAATGTTTTTGGAAAACATAAAGGAAATGTTTTAATGTAGTGTAGATAACCTGCATAACCTATTGTCAAAGGGAAAAGATAAGAGCATGGTGTCTGTTCTGTAGTGTTGTCAAAAACAGTCACTTCTGCCTGTTTTAACCATAGAAGTTAAGCTGCTCGCTTAGAGAACAGACCAAGCTCTGTAATGCATGCAGAGGAGCCTGCTTTTGTTTACTTCAAGAATTGTTAGTTTTGGTGTTGTTTTGGTTTTTTTTTAAACACTTTCTGGTCCTTCATAAGATGGTTAGCAGATTAGTTCCAGTTTGTCTGTGTTTGTGGCTGTGTATTGATTGAGTTACATCAGATAAGTAATCACTTACTTTGCCAGTGTCTGTATCAGATTGAATTAGTGAGAGGTACATAGAGTTTGGGAGTGTCACAAGTAGAGGTAAGGAGTCAAAATTTTACTTCGTGAGAAGTGAAACAGCAGGGCAGGACTTAGAGCTTCTGGATTAGTTCTGTATGGAGCCTTTACAGGAGTTACATCAAGAACGTCATGCTATTAGTTTTCACTATAAATTTGCAGACAACTCTTGTCTTCTCAGTAGTGATTTTGTTGTTGTTGTTTTTGGCTGAATGTTTGTGTGTTGATTTCAGCTGTTTTGACCCGAAGCAGTTGGTGGAGATTGCAGACAGATGGTGAGCGCTGCAGAACTGGCATGCAAGCCTTTGGCTTCTGACTCCTGTCAACAATAGTGTGGAATTTCTAAATGCCACAAACTTTATTTATGTATGTAATATGTGGTATTATCTTCTTAAACTATATGCCCTGAGTCTCTTTTGGATCCTTCAGCGTAGTAGTTACAAAGTTCCTAATTAAACTACATCTACATAATGAGGTAGGCATGCCATATTGCATAAAGTATTGTGCTCTTACATTTTTCTGGTCAACCACTCTTTTAACTGTCTTCCATTTTCTTCCTTCCCTTCTCACCCAGTTACACGGCTCCAGGGTTTATAGGTTTTTAAGGTCATGTGGTTGAGAGTGTCCTGCTGTGGCCTTTGGACCTTATTTGGTGTGATCTCTTGTTATCTTGTCACAGATGTGTTGATTTATTTTCATACCCTGCAGCAAAGGTGAGTTAGTGTTTCATTCCTACCTGAAGCCTGTGACAAGTACAGAGAAGAGGCTGTGAAAGTAGAGTTGCAAAACAACAAAGAAAAACACCAAAGGTCTCCATGTAGTTTGGTTCTGGACTTAAAAATTACAGTAATGTGTGTAAATAGTGGGGGCCGGACTGCTGTATGCAATTTCCCACTAGAGAATAGAGGACAGTTTTGTAGGGTGCTGATTATACACCTGAACATGAGCATGTTATTAGAGAATACTGCTTTTGACCAAATGACAGTGAGGTAGTGTGTTCACTCTAGATCTTGGGTATTCTTTGATTTTTCTGTGTTAAAAGTATTTTCAAAGGCTTTGTGGTTTTTGGTTGTTAAAAATAACCAAGCACAAAACAGTGGCAATGTCATTTATTACCATTGGAAGCTGAAGAGCTGTAATTGGCAGACTACTGTAGCAGAAACGGAAAAATTTCTTTATTCTTACAAATAGACTCTTAGTCTGGCTGAAATTTGGAAACTACAGACGAAACCTAATGAAGGCAGAGTGGTTTGGATTTATATATGGCAAGGTTGTACTCCAGCAGTGTGCAGCAACAACCAATATGCCAATGCACTTCACAAGACCTACAAATTACAGACATGTCCATTTTACCATTAAAAGGTGGTTGCTGTGCCACTGTATCAAGCTGGTTTTAAAACTCTGGCTCTTTATAGAACTTGACTGACTTATAAGCCATTCACTGGTGCACCTGAAGTGCTCATAGAAGCAGATAATTCTAAATAGCCAGTCTGACTTTCACCAGAATAATATTCCGTGGACAAGTAGCAGGACATGAATTACAAAGATCTGTGTAGCAGCACCTTCTAACAAAATACTGATTTGTTTCAGATATTTTTTTGTTCGCCTATCAACTTTCTTTGGAAGAGAATTCTTTCTCCTATGGATCCTTATCCGTGTGGAGTTGTGATTACGCGGGGTGGAGACTGGGTGTCTGTGTTGAGACTAACTGAGGAGAGGCAGTGCACAGGCTGCTGGTGTGGACTGTGGCTTCCCACCTCTGCTGTGGTTAATATACAGCTCTGGTTCCAGAATGGTGTAGTTGCCTTTTATTTTCTTTTATTTAGGTTTAAACATAAAATTTGTTTAGTGAGAATAGGAAAGTGAGGTCATAAGTGTTGGTCCTAACAACTGGCAAACCAGTATCTTTTTTTAGCAGAAATCATGGCCCCAAAAGGAGATACTTCATGCATCTCACAGAATCTCCTTTGTTCTGTGCTGGCCAAGAGTGCTATCTTTGGTCTATGCCATTTGCCTGGTGTACTGGGGTTTTTTTGTCTTATAGTAAAATGTTTGCCATGTCTATGTTTTTGCCGTATAGCCTGTTTTTGAAGATTGCCTCTGGCTCTTAGCTCCAGAGGATAAGCCTGTAATTTTGAAGTGTGATATTAATCTAAATTTTTCTACAAGAGTCTGTAATAGGAGTGATAGGTAGACTTCTCTGGTTTCCTTTCATGGCTGACTGGAAGCAGCAAAAATGTGATAATTATTTGTTGCAGTGGTGCTGTCATGGAGTACTGCTGATTAGGGGTGGGTGAAGTGAGGATCATAAATAATTGCACGGTCTGCTAATGTTTCTTGGGAAGTATAAAAAAATCATTAAAATTTTTTAAATGTTTTAATGGCATTGGTTACAGACATACATATGAAGTTTCCCAGATAGTTCTCTTCCTTCTAGACTTCTACATAAGAAACTCCCTACTTATGGTAGGCTCATTTAGGTTAAGATGTGTGTTTGGTACACTGAAAAATGCATTGTGAAAGAAGAGGAGATGAACCTGGAGCTAAACTGGTCTTTGGAAGAAGAAAGGAAGGCATGAAAGAAGAGATGGAGATGGTAGGGAGGCTCTCCAGGGTTCAGGAGCTCAGAGCTTGGGCACTGTATCTCTACATGGGAGAGCATCTTCTTGGATAGCTAGTGGACTGTGACAGTTTTGTGTTAACAAGTGCTATGAAGACAGGAAGAAAAATGGAGTTGCAACTTCCCTGGGTCTGATCAGTCACCATTGTGGAGTTGGATTTGGTTTCTGTCTCAGAGGATGAGTTGGGTGGGAGAGGTGAGTCAGGGCCCTGGGGTCTCCTGGCCCAAGATGAGAAATATTGCAGCTCTGGTTTCCAGTAATGAGTTTTTAGAATCTGAATAGAAATTATGAAAAAAACCCCTAGACTTGGCCAAGAAGGAGCCCCTTACATATGACATCTGAAATCAGGAATAAAATGGTAGAATTAAGGAAGGATCTAATTTTATAATTTTGTGCATTTGAAGAGAAGTACTTTGAAAACAAAAGTTGAGGTGGGTAAGCAAGTGATACGTACTCGGTGGGCAGATAGTTGGCAGTGCAGTAGCAATTCTTCAGTCAGCAGGTTGAAAGGAGATTTTGAGAAAGTGTTTCCTCATATATGATGATTTTGGTTTTTTGCAGGATTTAAAATAAATAAAGAGGGGTGGCATCTCCTTTGCATTGAGGAATGAGTGTGGTGGAGTTTTAACACCTTTCATACTTCTGCAGAGCTTTTACTGGCCTTTGCAGATTCTAAAAGAGTAACCTGTAACAGATGAATATCCAGATGTATTTCCTAACATTTTTGCTGATTTTTAAGCAAAACTGTTTGTGGTCTCTGCATGTGAAAATGGTTCTGTGGAAAATACAGCTTTCAAGTAGTTCTCCAAAACCATCAGGACATCTCTTAACCATAAGAAAAAAATACTGATTTTATAGCTGCACATACTAATAACCTCTGTGTTTCTAAAACTGCTAAAACCCCAAAGAATTCTGTGTCTGTACAGAGTCCCTCCATTAAGATACATGAGGTTCTAGCTGCTTTTGAAATACTGAAAAATTGATGATGGACTTGGAAGCCTTGCTGTCTTTAATTCACACAGGCCGTGCTAGTTCTGGTTGCAGCTTTTATCTTGCATAGTGTATATATAATGGTATTTATGAAACCTGATATATTTGTTCTCCTCCCCAAGGGTGCTTGCTTTATTGTGGAATTATCCACTGACTAAATGCAAGTTCAGATTGGAAGTATATTTGCAGCTAGGATTGCCTCCTAGGGTGAGGTAAGTAATCTGTTGTACAGAGGTAATAATCTGCATGTCTTCTGCCAGTCTGCTGCCATGAAGAATCTTAGATTTGTTCAGCTCAAATTATCTAAAGTTAAAATATTTTGGTTTTTGGATTTTTTCTGGGGGAAGAGGAACTGCCAGATCTTAAACATTTCAAATACAACAAAAAAGCCTATACAAAAGGGAAGCATTCAGAATTCTCATTTTGAATCTGAGTAAGAATATGAAGATTATGTTCAATCACTGTGTAACTGGCTCTCTTTTTGTTACACTTGTTTAAAATATTAACAAAGCCAGCAGTTTTGTAATACTATAAAGTACTCAGTTCTGGATTGTGCCTTTATGTAGATGATGAAAATCGGTTGATCCTCTCAGTTTAAGGCTTGGAATTGTTCTTTAAGGTTCAAAACAGCTAAAATGTATCTAAGCTTGTTCAAGTAAAGTAATGAAGCTGAGGCAGGAGCATCAAGATACTTTGCTGCTAAATAAAAGGCTTGCTTTTCTTTGTTAGCCTTCTACTGTAAAGCAGTGTTGAGTTTAGAATAGAGAAGCCTATGTTGTGTGAGTGGATAAAGTTTCAGTTTCAGGCTTCATCCCACCACTGCTGTACCTCTCATGCTCCTCTCCCCCACCGTCCCCCATCTTTTCTTTGTGAGCTTGGCGAGTAATGCTGCGTGTTACTGCTACGTGCGGGCTGATAACCATTCAGGAGGGTTTTGTGTTCTGGCTGGCTAGCCTGCTGTTCTCTCTTGTCTCCTCCGAGGCTCAACAAATGGTTTCTGAGACCTTGTCAAGCCCCATAATAGCACGTGTGGGATTACAGCCCTAGCTTTATTCATAGTTACCATTTTTTGTTAGGCTGCTTGTGAATGAATTGCTAACTTTGGTGTATTGAGGCTTCCCATTTGAGAGATAGCTGCATGAATTTGGAAATCACTAGATGATCTTAGGGATCCCTTCCAACACCAACCATTCTGTGATTTTATGAATAAATATATAGAATTTTATGCAGAAGCATATGAAGTCCTTAGTAGCTTATATAGGAAAGGTGCTGCATAGACCATTTAATATTCTGGTTTTTTTTAAATGGAGAATTCTGCTGATGTTGCCCTATTGCATTTTTTTTTTGCATATCCTAATGAAAGACTGACATAATCATAGGAATATTTGGATGCCAAAAAATGTTTGTAAAATTACATGTGATACTCAAGCAAAAAGATACCGCTGTTCACAAAACAGTTACTATTCAACAGCTTCTTAACAACCTTGAGTGTTAAGTGGTAGTATGGCAAAGCATATTGTACAGTCAGTTTAGAATTTGCAGGAAAAGAACTGTATAAGCCATGATTAAAGCTGCAGATACTTTTTAAAGGACAAAATGTTCGAGAGAACATAATGATTTTCTCAACTACAGATGCTAGTCTAAACATCAAAAATTTAAATTATCCTTGAAAAAAATGCACGTTTTGTGAACAGGCAAGAACACAACTAAAGGTCACTGAAACAATCTGCCTGTTTTTCTGGGAAAGCTCTGCTGTGTGCTTGTAACACCTTGCATACAAGATGTTGACATTTGAATAAAGGACACTTGAGAGTTGCTGTGAAAAT
Organism: Prinia subflava; assembly: GCF_021018805.1. Taxonomy (NCBI): domain Eukaryota; kingdom Metazoa; phylum Chordata; class Aves; order Passeriformes; family Cisticolidae; genus Prinia; species Prinia subflava. Next base: position 37,221,297 of record NC_086249.1, read on the forward strand.
GAAGGCTCAATTCATTACTGTCTGTGTGAAAAATAAGTGCAGCTGAGAACTTGAAATACAAAAGAATCTGAATTGCAGCAAACTCTTGATTCCACATTGTGTTTCTGGCCAAGACACATTTACTGTGAGAGGCATAGCCTTACCCTGTGAGTGGGGAACCCTGACTGCAGATGTACTCCCAATTACGGTTTGCATTCACATAACTGGATAATCCCACAATGAAGCCTTGGAAAGTCAGGTTTCATCAACTGTGTTTTCTCACAGAACGTCTGTGCAAGATATGGAGCTTAATCAAAGCAACTGGAGCAAGCTTTATGTGGGGGGACTTGAAGACAGCAAGGCAGCAAACTTGTCCCTGACTGTAATTTGAATCTTATCTAACTTTTTGTACTTGAACAGCTTGGCTTTCAAAATCTCTCGTTTCTTTTTGGGTGAACATCAATCCCATTTAAGCAGGGTTGAACAAAACAACCCTTTGCACGTAAAAGTGCTAACAGTGCCATTCACTGTTATGTTAGTTCCATTTGATAAAAGCCCAACTGGAAGCTTGTGTGGCTCTGCCAGATGAGTGTCGGATACCAAAAGACGTTAAAAGAAGACCAGCTATTGCACCACAGAAAGCTCTGTGGGTAGAATGTAAGGGTGGGGGAACAATATCATTAGGACTGCATTTACATCTGCCTGACTTGTTTGCCTGTGCTGTGTTGTATCAGCGAGGCTACAAAACAGAGAATACAGCAATGAATGGCTTGTTAGCCTCATTTAATTTAGGCGGGTGCTTTTGGTCAGGGAGGAATGCCAAGACAAAACTTCATGGTAGTGAGTAGTTAGTTAGTGAAGCAGATAGTCAGGGCATGCACAGAGGGGAAATCAGCTTGGGACCTGGCCTACAGTAGGGTGAAAGAGTAGATTCAAACCCATAATACTGAGGGCTGTCTGTGACAAACGTGGTCTGTTGTTTGCTCCTGGTGGATACCGAATCTATACAGGGTTAAAAAAGAACCAACCTGCTTGAAGTACCACTTCAGTTAAAAAAGAAACTATGAGGGGTGGCGATGGGAGGAGATGGCCTCTCAAAAAAGTCAAAAGAGCCAAGAGGGTGAAATGTTGCAAGCTGCCTGGGAACAGTTTTTGAAGCTTTGCTGGGCTCTCAGTGAGTGAGGGTGGGTAGGTACTGTGAACCCATGAATTACAAAAATGTCACATGCTGAAATAGTAGAATAAAGAAAGACCTTGACAGTGAGGATATAGTCTTTGAAAAATTAAGTCTTCTGTGAAGGATGAATAAAGAAATAGGAGCTAAGTGAATGTAGACTTTATGAAAGAACTGAAAGGATTGGCAGGAAGACAGTGATTGAGGGATCTGTCTCAAACTTCGGAATTCATGAAGTGAAGAGCAGTCAGTTGTCAGGATGAGATATCTTTGCACATCCGAAGGAGCAAATTTCTAACCAGAAATTGTAACCCTGTGCTTTAAATTGTCCCAGTTATGAAAGACAGGAAAGGGGCAGTGTGAGATGAGTTTTTAAAAGGACTTTCTGGAAAAGTGGAAACTACTAATTGGTAAGGTGTACCAAAAGCAGAAATAGTAGACCTGTGAAAGATGCTGAGATAAAGAGAAAACAGTCTTACAAAACACATTCAGCACTATATAAGTCTATTAAAATCTGTCAGTGGAGTTAATATACAGGCTAAATGCAATGCTGTTGATGTAATCTTAACTATATTTCCAAAGGCATTCTGTTAAGTTTCCTACCAGAGACTAAAGCTGAATTTAGAGGTGGTCCTTCTCTGGATGAAGAAATTAGAGATGTGAAATAATGGTGAGATGTCATTAGTGATATCTCTTAGGAATCTGCTGCTCAGAAGTTTTGTTTGGAAATCACTTGTCATAAATAATTGGGGAGAAGCTTTTTATAATGGGTGTTACTTGGGGTAGTGAAGACAAGGACTTATCGTGAGGGCTTTACCCTGAATATCACATTCTTCCAATAACACATTGTTCTTGATGTGGAGCTATTTGTTTGGGGAAATGGTTCTTTCTTTACACGCACACAAGTTTATCATTGTTTAAGAAAACAATTGTGGAGTTTATAATGACACTTTTGTGAAAGTGCCAGTTCAATGCAGGCAATTGCTGAAAAGCAGAGAGAATCACAGAACTTACTAGCAATGGAGTGGAGCACAAAGCACAGTGCCATTGTTGCTATAAGTCTTATTTTCAGTATTGTATGTGTTTTTAATTCCTTGATCACAGAACCAACAACAATACTCAGGAATGTGGAACAGTGTCTGAAAACTTCATTCATTCCCATGGACAAGGACTCTTCTGTCTGTGAGAACAAGGGACAGGCAAAGTCTCTAAAGTCTTGAGTGTCATTGAGAAGATAAGAAGCAGTTGTTCAGTGACTGGTTACATTTCTGAAAGAGAATTCCATTAAGGGCAAATAAATTAGCAAATAAAATCTGTGGACTTGCAGCTCTTGCAGTAGTAAGTTTGTGACTGTTAGGCAAAGTTGTGTCTGTAAAGACTTACAAAAGTTTTTTTTAAAGCAACAAATATGTTGCTTCTTCCATGTAAACCAAATAATGTCATAGATTTGACTACTGAAGAAAAATGGACCAAAAATAGAAGTTTCCCAATGAAATGATGGTTCTCTCGAGTGTAGACCTGTGCTTTAGCCCAGTTTGTTACTGATGCTTTGAAATGTTGTGCACTTCTTATGCAGCTTGTAGTTTCTGAAGTGGTACAGATACTGAGGTGACATAAGAGCAGTCTGAGAAGAGAAGCAAAGTGCAGATGAATTACAGCAATCTTTTCCTTTAGAGATAATTCATGTAGGCACTTTTTTTGTTTCCTATAAAAGTACTGGTAAGACTGCCATGACCTTTACAAAGCACCATGGAGCTTTGAGTCTGGAGCAGGGGTCTGCTGCCCATCAACTAATCTCATAGGAATGATCCTTATCGTTATGTGGGTTTAAAACCTAGGTTTTAGGCTGGCTGTCAAATTACAGTTTTGTGTATTAAGAGTGGAAAAGATAATAAAATCCCAGGGATTCTCTCCTCTCTGGAAATTTTGTGCTGGAGTTAATTAATTACAGGGCTAGGGGCAATACTGGCTTTTTGGGGATTCTTTCTTGCTTTTTTTCTGGTTTTTGAATTATGGACAGCCCTGCTTCCTGTGGTTTTACCACCACTAGAAAGCAGGGTGTGTGCAGTGAGTGGTATCTCGCGTTTTCTCCATCTCCATCTCTCTCCTCTACTCATTCTTTTGCTCTTACCACATACTTTGTTAGTCCTGGTTTTGATACTCTCCATACCCTCCCTCATAACCCTGACAGAATTAGTTAACTCATGTTAGTTAACGTACTTAACATTAGTTAAGTTCTTTTTTAGAAGTAGGTAACTCTTAGGAAAATGCAGGAGGTGAATCATGTCATGGAGTATGGCACAGATCAGAGCTGGCATAAAGGGAGGGGATTTTTTGGCTGGGAGCAGCAAGGCAGAGATAGTGAGAGAAGACTTTCCTTTTGACAGCAGCAAATTCTTAGATCAGAAGAACCATATGTACAGTGCATCATTGAATTGACTTGGTTGCTTTGAACTTCCTGCCAAACTACATGTTGTGGCAAAAGTTGTTAATTAAAAAAAATAAATCTAAGAACAAAAAGAAAAAAGTGAATCGGTAATTGCCATTCACCACATCAGACGTCTCAGAAGCCCTTGTGTTTATTGGCTTGCTGTTGATGGTTTTTCCTCCAGCTTTGGAAATTGCTTTTCTTTACCCACTAAAAGCTCTGATTATTGGAGTATTTATTTTGAAGTAAAAAGTATTCTCAGCATGAGCCTTGCCATCTGATAAAAATAATGATGCTGTTCTGGCCCAGTGATCTTGCCATGTCCTCCTAAGTATTTTGGGAATGGAAAAAATATTGATGCTTTAGCTAGACCTTTAATAAATTCAGTTCTGTTAATGCATTTTCCCCTGGATTAATTTCTTTGTGTTAGCATTGTGGTGAGTAATATGGGCTTTTATTTTCACATGGCATCTTGCAAAATTAGATCTGAGTCCATGAAACCAGCTTCAGTGAAAAACTGTACACTTTATATGCTTCTATCCTTTTGTAAAGGATTTTGTCTTCGCTTTTTTTAAAGCACACAGTGTCTAAAAATTGCATAATAAAGTGTTAACAAGACTCAGTCATTCTGAAGCATTACTTTTCTTTTGGGATAAGCTATACTGGGGGGGGCAGGGGTCTAATAGCAACAATGAAGAGTGCAAACTTTTTTCCCCTGCTTTTGCATATGCTCTCTTTTGCCTCTGTGTTTTCTGTCCATTGTGTGCATATCTTCAAAAGGAGAAAAAACCCCAACTCTTACCATGCAAATTTATTGAAGTGTTGCCTTACAGAGAAATCTAATTCTTTTTTCTTCTGCTAGATTGTTTAATGTTTACATTTTTAATATGATCTTTCTGATAGGTCTTAATTTTTAAATTTAGATTAAAATTGCAAGATATTCACTGCCAAGCATTAAGGCATATATTTTTGTTACGTATCCGGAAAAGAAGAAGAGAAAGGAGAGGACAGCAGGGTGATTAAAATGAAACATTGAGTTTCTGTGAGTTTTTCTGAGTTTTGCAATGTGCTCGTTTTGCATGGGTGTTGTATTGTTTGGAGGCTCCATTCAGCTCTAGAGGATTCTAGACAGTTGATCACCAATTTTTTTTGTTGGCGTTTGTTGTTTTTGTTTGTTTTTGTTTTTTAATACGGTTCCATGCATTTTTATTTGTATTTTTTCATGTATCTCCCATGTGAAGTAGAAGAAGTAAATAATATAACTTGTATAGAAATAGGGAAGCAGTCTGAAATCTCCCCTCTGGGAGTGAGTACTCCTGAGAGTGTGTGACATTGTAAAGAGGTCCTGATGCTGGCATCTGTATTAGAAGAGGTGAAAGATGCTGCTTTTAGTGACAAGGAAAAATATGTACAAAGTCACTCTATTTTATGAACTTAATTTATTCTTGCCTACAGATTAACTAGTATCAGCTGTGCTTTATTCCCTTCTTTTCCTGAAAAGAGATGTTCCTTTATTCTTGTGTTTTCTTTGCAGTTAACTTTGTAGAGGAGAGTTGTAAACTACTCTTTTCAGCTGAAATGCATAAAAGAATAGTTCAGATTCACAGATTTTCTGACTGGGTTGTATTATTCATAATCCTTTCTCATATGTTAATACATAAGAGGCTTTCATGACAAAATCTGGGATTTTATCTCATTTTTGGCAGATTTCTTCCTTGAAAGGAACAAGCTAGAATTTATGATGGGATAAACTTTAAGCTGGTTGTAAATACATTTAAATACTCTGGGCTTGAATAAATCTGAACTTTTAAAAATAGCCATGTTTTGGTTGAGTAGCACACAGTTTATAATAGAGAAGATAAAGTTAACCTATTTCTTGTAAGCTTAATGCATGTTAGTAGAACTACTGCATTTTTCAAAATGTTTTTAAGTTCAGTCAAATGAAGAAGCTAATGTTGAAGCAATTTGAAGAAGCAATTTGAGCTAATGTTTATCTCCTGATTTGGTTTGGTCCAGCTTATTTTAGCCAGTTGAACTGAAATGTGCTCACAAGGCATGCGAGGCCCTTGAAAAATGAAGTATTTGTAGAACAATCAACTTTTGGAAATTTGTATTCATAATATGCGTAGTGCATCAGTAGAAGTAAAATAACTTTCAAGTCCTTCTTAAACCTCTGTAAGAGAAGAACAGTTTCCATATTTTGAAAAATATATTGCTTTAGCTATGGTGATTTTTTCCAGTAATCATAATTACTCCTGCAGAGGGTGCTGCATTTAGCTTCAGCCTTGTGGCAAATGTGGATGTACTGCATCCAGTTGATGTGGGAAAAAAGTCCTGTTTAGAAGATAATCGAGCTTCATCTTAAATGTGGACAGGAACTGCTGTACTTCTATGTCTCCTTTTTGTTTTTAGATAACTCTGGTGTTATCAGCAGGCCACTTCAATGTACTAATGGGGCAGAAAGTGTACCAGAGCAAAATAGAGAAATACCTTTCTGAATAAGCTCAGAACAAGCCCTGAACAAGCTCATCTCCATCAGAAAATGAGTGCCTAGGTTCTAGCGCAAAGGACGGGAGTGTGTGTGGATGAAGATGGGGTTGTTTCAGCAGCAACTGAATGACTTAAAGCAGGCATTTTTCAATTCTTTTTGTCAACATAAATGGGAAACATTTTGATATATGAAAACCAGAAAGTTTTATAAAAAGGAAATTACAAGATGATGAAGTGGTTATCATTGCATAATTGTTAGCTCAGATATTTTTGTGAGAATGATTTATAAGATTTTGGTTTTTATTTTAGGATTACCTGAAGGTACAGGGTCAATGATGAGACCTACTGTGTGTGCTAATTAGTTTGACAAAACTTTTGACCTAAATGTGTTTCTGGGAAGTCAGGTGCTTATAGTGTGACTTCTCAGCTGTTGTACCCAGTAGCTAGTATCCATTTTTTCCTATACAATTTATTTTCTGCTGATGCACATAATTTTTGCTCTTTGACTGTTACCCTCTATCCTCACAGAACTGTTACATCTCATTCTGCGGAGTTATACCTGCTCAGCATTGTACACTGAAATGTATGCAGTGGTAACCACTGGGTTCCATACATTTAAATGTTTTTGCAATTTGAAACCTTTCTCATTCTCAACTGTTGTGACAATAACCCTTAGTAAATTTAAATTTTACTGCATTCTTTAGTTAGGAAGGCAGTCTATGTGCTTTTTGAGGATTACCCCAGCAGCTCAGCCCCACACAGCCACTTGATGTCCAGGCTCTCTAATGTATGGGTCTGCATGTATGGTAAGATCATGTCACAAGCATTGCTAAGGTCAAGGTAGCATCCAGTGCTTTTTTACTGTCCATAGAGCTGTTCCTCTCATTGTATGGGACACGTAGGTTGATGAGACACAGCTTATCCTTGGAAAATCCTTGTTAGTTGTTCCCAGTCATTTATTTTCCATTATGGGCCTGAAAATAGCTTCTAAGGAGAGTTTCCTGCATAACCTTTTCACAGACTCAGATTAGCTGGTTTTCCTATAATATCACTGAACCTTTTGCCCTTCTCAAAGAGGGCCCCGATATTTGCCCTTTTCCAGTGATCAGGAATCTGCCAGTGTGCACCATGACCTTTTGCAGATGACACAGTGGCTTTGCAGTGACATTTACCAGCACTGTTAAGCACCCCTGAATGCAGCCCACCTGGTCACATGGACTTGAGTGTGTCCAATTTGTTGACATCATCCCTAATTTGGTTTTCCTCGACTTCCTTTCACCAGGACTGTGCCAATAGTGTTGGGAATGTGTAGTTGTGAAATTGTACTGTGATGTGAAAACCAATGCCAAGAAGACACTGAGAATTCACTGAGAACCTGAGCCTCTAGTGTCTTTTGTCCCTTCGTTCTCCAGCACATTGGGTTGGTAGGTAAAGGGTACAAAATGCAAAATAAGTGGAATTCCTGCTATAAATAACTTATTCTGCAAGAATAAGCAGGATTATTTGGTGCCACAAATGTGGTGTTGGAAGAGGAAACAGATAATTCTATTCTCGCAAGTCATCATTTGAATGGGTACCAGGTCTGTTCTCATCTTGCTGTGCTTTCTAGAAAATTATGTGTTCTTATGGTTTCTATTTAAATGTTTGCTGTGGTTATATCATTGCCATTTAGTATAAAAGTATTAAATCTTTCAGTTTCAAAAACTGCATTTGTGCATTTATATGCCTACCAAGAGCTGAACTACTGCTTCCTGTAGACTTCATTGGATCTCTTGTATGACTAGGGCGATTTTAATTCATTTAAAAACAAACCAAAAATTACCACTTCTGTGACTTGGGAGAAGAGGCAGGGAATGATGCCACAGAATGAAAATGCCAAGTCTCCTAGATGTGATACTTTGCTGGTTTTTTTGATTTTCATAATTCAACATGTAGAAATAAGACCAAACCCCATACGTTTTTTATTAGTAGGCTTAGCTTTCATGATCAGGTTTGTTACTTTTTAGGGAATAAGAGGCATAAACAGTTCAGAGATTCTTTAGAGTTTTCTGTAGAAGAGATACTGCATTTAGAGTTCCTTTTGTTAGTTGAAAACTTAAGTGCTTATTTCCCTCAAATGTTTAACTGCAGTCAGCTTTTACATCTCCTTCTTTGTAGACAAAACTAATCCTAATTGTGACCTGTTAATTGTGGATTTGAGATTTTTAACTGTAATGTAAATTTAGAATGGTCATCACCGATTTAAAGACCTTGGTACTTTATTCTGCTATATTTATTACTCAGATGAATTTTGAACTGTTCTGATGATTTAAATAAAGGGTATATTGTAGTGTTGTGTCAATACATTTCTACAATATTTTTGGTATGTGAGATGAAATAACGATTTTTTTAAATCTGCCTTTTATGTAATAGGCCTCCTTTCATTTATTTATGTACAGATGTACAGGTTTTTGTTTTTTTTTTTTTTTCCCCCTCCTCTCTCCTGGAGGCCGAATATTTCTTATGATGCCATTGTACTTCCAAATTCAGTAGAACATAAAAAACTACGATGTTTAGAAGCAGCATTATAATAAAAACATGAAACTCCTAAAGATGGCAATTCTTTGGTTTAGTTTATGCAAGCTGTAAGAGCAACACCTTTTATACTTGTTAATGGTAATTTATTAGGGTTTTTTTTGTTGTTGTTATCATTAAAATCTGCTGGAAGTGGTGTTGCCATAACCATTTGTTTCAAGTTTACGCCTCTGATGTTACTGTTGTCTCTCTGAGGATTTTTTTCCACAAGGTTATGTGGTTTGCTCGTGACTACAGTAAGTACTGCTGTTGTCAGCAGCAGGGTACAAAGTGAGTTTTCTTATTCTTGCTGCTCTCATGCTGCATGTTACTACTGGGGAGTACCAAGAGTTGACGATACCAGCCTACTTAAGTGCAGAAAAGTAAGAATAAATCTGTATGAAAATAAGTTTGCAGATTTAGCAAGGACCAGCTTTTCTAAGCCTACTGGTTGGTGGAGGAGCTGCTGAAGTTACTTAGTGTTTTATTCCAGCCAGCAGGGAAAGAGAACAGATTTTCCCAACATGAGCTCTCTGTTAGAAGGAAGAAATTGAGTTGAATTGAGACTTACTGTGCCCTGAAAATGCAGCCTGCTAAGTGGCCCATTTTGTTACTCACAGTTGGCTGTGGAAGATGTTTATAAACATTGACTTTTTTTTTTTTCTTTTTACTTACTGCTTTTTTTCCTGTTTTGTCTTTGACTGTCTCTTTATGTTCAAACATCTCTATTGTCAGAGAAGGAAATTGCCCATGTCCCAAATCATGGAGAAGCCTTGGGCTGCGTTATGGCAGAATATTTTCTTAAGTTTTGTAAAATAAGCTTGGTCATTGTGTTTGACACTCCTGCGAACTCTTATCACTCCCTTTAAAAAGTATTCCCCCAATTCTCTTGGCTCCCAAAGAATTGCATTAGGTTTTACAAAGAAAATATCATTTGGCTTAAAGGTAACAGTAGGATATTCCCACTCCTGTAAATGGAAAAGCTGATACTTGTGTTGTCATGGGATAACCATGGTGTTTTAGCAGCCTCAGCGTAGAACAGATGTTAGAAGTGGGTTAGGAATTGGTTTATTACTTTGTACCTCAACTGTGTGCCAGCACTGTTCACAGAAACCAAGTCTTAGAAGCTTTTGGTTATTTTTTTCTTCATTCTGGAGGAGAGTGTAGTGTGGTGCTGAAAAATGTGCTTTATCCCTAAACTTAGTTTATTTTCCTTCTTTTTTATTTCTTTATATTTCTTTTACACTTTGAGGGTAGGCTGAAGACCCAGCAGAGGCCACTTGGTCTGGGTTCCCTCATGCAGCACCTGAGCAAAGCAAGGCAATGGTTCATTCCCCACAGCCCTGGGTCACTGTAAGGGCAGACCAAGATTGAGCTTTGAAGCTCTGGATTTCAGCTCTTAAAATGGCCTTTAATAATATGAGAAGATTAATTTTCAAAAACTTCATCCATTGCTTTGAGGAGACCAAATGCTGTGTTCTTTGAGCCATCCTATCAAATTTCAGCATTAAAGCCCTGATTGTGGAAGAGTTATTAACATGTACAGCTGAAAGAGTGTTCTTCCAGTTTTGTTCTAGGAAACAGCTGAGGTGTTTTTTCCCCTAAAAATTTCCAGAGAAAGTCTGCCATCTGGTATGCAAAATTTTAGTCCAGATTTTATTTGGCAAAAATTTGACCAATTAAAAATAGTTGGACCATCTTAAATGTATGGCAGGCTTCACTGTAGTCTGTGCTACCAGAAATTCTTGTAGTACCACCAGATTTATGTTAGTACCTCATGTTAATATTGACTTGTCTTTCAAATACCTTGAAATCCAAGCAGATAAGCAGCAGGGCAATGAGAGGAACCTTTAGTCTGACACATTCTGCTCCCTGTTCTCTCAGTGGTAACGCATGTAACAGTAGCAGCTGTGTGGTAGCACATCTCCTGAAATAGAGATCTCTCTAAACACCTCAGAACTAAGTAGATGAGCACGTAGGGCAATGAGAGTAACCTAAAGTCCAATTCATTCTGCTTCATACTTCTATTGAGTAACAGCTGGGTAGCAAGCCATTGCTAGCTAATGCAGATAGAGCATAAAACAATTTTTACCTGAGAAAATTTCCCTCTTTTTCTATCAGTAGCATTGGAAATCTCTGTGCTGTAAAACAACCTGTGGTTATGTTCAGTGGTTGTGGAGTGCTCCATAACTTCCTTGTCCACCATGGATTTGTGTTAATTTGATCTTAAAATCAAATCAAAACTCAAAAAGATCATCAAAAGATCAAATTGTGTAATTTGATCTTAAATCTGTTTATGCTTTTGATCCCTGTAATATTCTTACATTGTGAGTTGCACAGTTCAATTATGTGCTTAGTATGAAAATAGTTTCTTGATTTTGGGCTTCATGTGGCTTGTTTTTGTCTGACTTGTGTAGAGGTGTATACTCTAGGGGTTTGGGTAACACCTTGTTTTGGCCACCTAAGAGTTTGTGCTCAGCATTGTCTCTTTCTCTTCCAGGATGGCAAGTTTTGGGGGTTTATTACATGGAAACTTCTTAATGCCTTCTATCATTGCCTTCCCTATTATATTTTTCCTTTTTTTGTGTCCAGTGCTGTATATTTTCTTTTATCTTGTTGCATCCATGTAATTGGCCCCTCACTGAAATCTTCTCTTGTCCGCTTGCTGTTTGTTCTTTCTCCTCATTATCTGTGTTCAGATTTTGTCCATTAATTTCCCACTTTTTTCTCTCTTCCCTGGGTGGTGGTGAATAGGGAACAGTGTGTGTTTTGGGTAGGAGTAAAGCAATTCAGAAAATACAAAAAGTATGAGAGAGCTGGCAGAAACAAGCACATTTGTTCGTAACCCTTAGCTATAGCTTAGTTTTATTTGCCTTAGGGATGGTTGAAATTAATTTTTTTTTAGGGTGGCTCCTCACAGCTGGGAAAGCTGGATTCATTAAAAATGAATAAGGCTTCTTATGTAACATAGAGGTTTGAGCCTATACAAGTGTTCCAAATATTGAAGGCAATAATGGTAAGTGTCATGCTCCCCAGGAGTACTGTGGATGCCTGCCCACAAGTGGGAAGGACATCTATTAAAAGTTTTGAGACTTTGAGCCTGAGAATGAACAAGAATTTAGTGTCTTCTTTTGCTGCAGTGTATCTCTTCCTGATTTTGCTTTTGGTAGCTGGAGTTATTAATAGGCTTGTATTTTAAATAAGGGACTCTAAGGTACATACTGGTTGAAGTACAGAGAGGTCATGTTATTGTTTTTAAGTGTTATGTATGTTTGAACCTGAGAAAACTTTTCATAGACTCATAAAATGGTTTGGGTTGGAAGGGGCCTTCAGGGTCCTCCAGTTCTACCTTCCCTGTCAGGGAGAGGGACACCTTCCACTGGAATACATTTCTGGATTCTTGAGATTGCTCTAATACGTGGTGGAGTGTTTTTATTAATCTTGGCAGTTTCATTACCTTGGTAGGAACAAAATTTTAAAGTGCAGTTTGGTACCTAGGGGAAAGAAAAGATGTTTTAATGTGACTTAAGTTTTGGCTGCTCAAGAATTCATTAAAATATGGGTGAGACTTACTGTGTCCTAGAGCACTACATTTATCTGAGGTAAAGCCCTAGCTAGGCTTATTTCTAGTATGTGCTAGTTGTTTGCTTTGTTTTCTTTTTAATAAGAGAAGGAAGAAATGGAAGAAATGCAATGGAATCATTGCATTTAGAAAAGAAAGTTTTAAAATAATCCCCATCTATGAGAGCAGACTTATATTTTAACTTTATCAAGGTGTTGTGGCTAGCTTACAGTTTAGCTGGATATCCAGACACTTAACTAGTAAAGAATGAAAAGAAAATAAGATGCATAATTTGTATTAATTTGAAACTGATGTCTGAATGGTACTGAAGAGTTGGCTTTGAATTCACAAACCAAACTTCTTTTTCTCTTCACAGGAAAGATGATAAAGATTATGCTTTAAAACAGATAGAAGGTACTGGAATTTCCATGTCTGCATGCAGAGAAATAGCAGTAAGTAACAGTTCTTTTTACTAGCAGACAAACTTACTAAAAGTATTAATTTGCATGCATGCTGGGTTTTGTCTGCTCAATCGTGTGGATGCTGTATTTTTATCATGGGGATATAAAGTAAGTACAAATGTCATGGAAAGATTTTATGTACCTGTTATGTTTGCTGTCTAAAATTGACAGTATTTTTAAGTTGCAATTTACTATCTGCCTCAGGGCAGATTATATTTAAATGCAGCAGTTTAAAAACATAATTTGCATCAATGACTTAAATTACACATTTTTTTCTGACTTTTACTATTGTGATTCAATACTGTGATTCAATTGTGATTTTCCTAAAGAAATTATTTCTTATGGCTTACAATGATTAAAACATTTAAACTTCTATTTAAGTGAAGATTTCAAACTAAGCAAAGACCATTGTTGCTTTGAAGGCTGTAATACATGTAATACATACAATAGCCATGAATGCTATTCAAATATTTTCTTTAGTTTTTTATGTTTATATTTGTATATTTCATGTTGTTAAAAACTGGTGAATAATGTAGTCTGATTATAGTTTGTGAGAAGCTTGTGAAGAAACAGTGCAAAAACTGGTATTATGAAGCTTACTTGTTGTACATTCTTATGTCTTACTGCTGCTTGGGTTCATTGTTCTTTAAATGTTTCAAATGAAATTGCTTACTAAAAGGAAATGCACATAATTTAAGGGTGTGTGTGGGAAGGGAATAGCTTATTTAAAGTCCATATTCCTCAGGAGTGTAAAACTTCACCCTAAATTTCATTTTCATTGACTGAAGTGAGTACTAGGCTTTCCCACTTAGTCAAATTCAAGTTGGTTTAATGATATCAAAAACATTAGTCCTTGAACTGAGGTGAAAAAGAAGCACAAAGAATATTCTTTAGGAGGTGCTCTTTTTGTCTTATGAAGTCTGAGCCCTCTGCTGTTGTAGACATCCACTCTGAACTAAAGGAGCAGAAAACAGGGTCTTAAATTTTGTTACTTTCAAGCACTAGGGTACAAGTTTTCCAAATACTGTGATGTGGGCTGAATGCTTTTAGGCAATGTCAACTACTCTTTCAGAGGGATTTGGGATAAGTTGTTATCTTTCTGCAGTGATTTACCTGAAAAGATGTGAAGAGTTTGTTCTGCTTGAACTTGGCAGGAGAAGCCTGGCTGGTGTTGGGGAGGTGTCTCTGCTCTGTGTATGACCCTGACTCAATGTCTCTGCATTGTGGGAATCATTAACTTGGCTGACAGGCAGGAAGGATTTGGCCTCATTGCTCTTGGACATCAAGGTCCCCCGGTATTGATGGAAAAGGAGGAAGCAGCAGGGGTGCTTTCTCCATGCTCTGAGCTGCTGCAGCGTGTGCCTTTGGAGAACAGCAGTACAACTACGGGCCCATGTGGGACAGGGTGGTGAGGGAAGAAGGGAACACAGCACAAATACCAAAGATGCCAGGAGAGCAGATACTGAGAGTGAAGAGGGGCGTGGAGCCCAAAAGCAGGCCTAGGGATACAAAGAGAAACCTGAAGCAGTATTTCTTGAGCTATAGTTGACTTCGCTTCTGGTTGTTTCCAGGCTTGTGACTTCTAATACTGTGGTTGAATTTTCCTCCAGTTGAATTAATAATTCACCATGGACTTCTGGGTTTGAATTTGTTTCTTGCCATTCTTTTGATGTTGCTGTTTGAAGTGAACAGGAGAATTATTTTCCCTGAGAATGGTGTTGTTTATTTTAATTCTAAATAGATTTAAATATATTTTTTCTACCCTTCTATCAATTAATAATGCAAAAGGAGCAAAATGAACCTCCTGTGGAAATGAATCAAATTGATGATAATAGTCATACTGTTTATGTTGATCATGTGAGTATATATAACATATGTGAAAGTGCTACTGAGCTAACCAGCAGTGTTGTAGCCTGTTGTCTGTACATATAACCAATAAAATTATTTGTTTTACGTAAAAAGTCAAGGCTGCATGCCAGACTTTGTTACAGTATTCTGGACTACCCAAATTAATGCATTTGAAGAGTGTGGTGGTGTTAAGAGGAATGAAGATGATTTGGTTTGTATATGAGCCACATCCATTTAATTTTCTCTGGAGAGCTGAGGCTTGTATACTGTACTCTGTGACAATCTGGGAAGAATGTAGTTTGATACAAATCCCAGTGAAACTCTTGTTTTTACAGTTCTGCCATGGCTTTTGTCTTATGATGACAAACTTCCGTTTTGGCGTATTGAGTAACTTTTATATTTGAAAATGCCCATAACTTAGTCCTTTAAGACATCTGTTTGATGCAGACACCTGAGTTGGAGAACAGTGTAAGAAAAAAAGTAACTATTGAAATTCATCAGTTACAGGGAGAGGTTTTAACTAGGTTAGAGACCTGATTTCAGATGGATGAATCAGTTATGGGATGAGCTCAATGTAGAACTCAGTTTAAATAAGTGATTCGTCTGGGGTTTTTTTCCATGCTAACAGTGAAAGCAGTCTCCCACAAGAAAGACCAATCACAGAAATCACTTAGATGAGTGCATGTCTTCCTCATGTCAGAGGGCATGTGGTGGTTTCTTGGCAGTCTTTCCATGTAGTGAAAGGTGACAAAGTACTGAGGAAGATATATTTGATTTGCCTCTTTCTGGCACGTTTAGTGATTCTCAAATGCTTTAGTTTTAATATTAACATGGTATGTAAAATATCAGTTGTGACTGAGTACTTTACCAAGCTACATTAGTGATCTGAAGACAGTATTCTTGAGAGATTTTGTGTAAAGGGAGTGTAGCGCTGTTTTTAGTTCTGTGGCAGTGGGACAAAGATGCTGGCTAAATGTTGTAATTAGAATCCTTAGGAATCATAATGTTTTCTGTGAACAGCAAAATTTGTTTGACATCCAATGTCTGTCTCATCTGTAAGGTTCTTCACCTATCTCCTTACTTGGAGAGAACATTTAGCAACACCTCTTTTAATACTTCAAATGTGTTTGGAATTAAAAGACACTAATAAATATTGACTTACATGTGACATCACGTAAGACTCGCTTATTTCAGAATCTGCGGAAGGTAAAAAGAAATACTGGGATTTTTCCTCTTGACATTTTGTGTTGTCAGGCTTCTTTTTTGCGCATTTAGGACTTTAAAAAAATCAAAAGAATAAAAGATACAACTTTGTGAAATTGTTGCTTTGTCTGAAGAACTGGAGCTTCAAAAACGTGTTGTCAGCTTCATAATAAATTCTTAGAGTGAGCAGCATTATAATTTTTTGTTATAATGCCTTTGTAAGCTTTTATTTGAACACTCCTGAAAGCAAAACAGCTTGTACTTTCAGCAGGTATTCTGTTCTTTTTTAGTACTGTAGAATGTCTGACTCATGAGAATATAAAACTAAAATTGTGTTTACACTGAAGCAAACAGACCTTGAATCTGATGCATAGGAGCTAAGCCAGCCTGGGATTTAAGGAGTTGTATAATAAATGTGGGGGTTAGTTTATATAATGAGTTTAAAGTACTTGAGTTGAGCTCCACTGTTTAATAGGAAAATAAGAACAGTGATTGGAAACTTTTTAAGAACTGTTTGTGGCTTAGAATTGCATGACATCTCTGGAGTCATCGTATTCTACTTCTGCTCTTGCAAACAAGCAAAAGGTACTTGAAAAAATTTAGCAAACTACAAGTTAAACTTGTAAGGAAAAGAGAACTCTGAAGGCAGTTTCTGGGTCTCATTCTAGTAATGAGTCTGTGAACATTATTCAGCCTTTAAGCTAAAATGAATCATGACTAATTTGTACCCATTTGTACTTATCATAATATTGTCAGTTAGTGAAAATAGCTCTTCTCTTCTGCTCTCATTTTAAAGAGAGAGACAGAGACCGTTTCTTCTCTGCTTTGTTCTGGCAGGCTATTAGCATTTTGGCTTGGCTTGCTAAGTTTTCTTTGAGCAGTAGGCTCCCTTTCTCTGGGTGTAAGCTTGGGCTTTCTTTGCCCTGTTGCAGTTGGAATTAATCTTCCCTGAATGGGCCAGAATTATGCACAGTGTTTCAGGTAATGTCTTATTGCTGCCTGTACTCATCTGTTGTAGCAGTAATTCCACTGGCACCGTACTTGTTACAAGATGAGTAAAATTTGTTGGTCTCCTTCTGGTCTGAAAGTTGCCTTTCTGCATCAACTGCAATCTGCTTTGTGTTACAAGCAAACTTTTGCTTGCCCATTTTTCCATTGCAAGGCCATGGCATGACTGTTAATGTATGATGGGGTTTTTTGGATCCCTTGGTGAAACTGATGTGAACCTTTTGAAGCCTGAGCTGATGATTGGAATTGGAATTGGAATTTATGCCATCAAACTAGCCATGTAATGCAGTAGTGACTTTTGTTTAAATGAGTGTTTGGTTGATCCTGCCAATGGCTTTGTGTGTAGCCAGTTTTCTGACTGGCCTAGGGCTTGGGAGAAGTGCTGCATGGCACTCAAAGGAAGGCAGACAGAGCAAGAAGCTGCTTTTTCTAAAATAGCTGATGTCCTGACACAGGGGAAACTCCTTCTGGGCCAGGTCACCTGGCAAACTGCTCTAACAATTGT
Organism: Prinia subflava; assembly: GCF_021018805.1. Lineage (NCBI taxonomy): Eukaryota > Metazoa > Chordata > Aves > Passeriformes > Cisticolidae > Prinia > Prinia subflava. The sequence continues at coordinate 37,238,508 of NC_086249.1, forward strand.
GCTCCATTATAGGATTTTGGAATTGTTTAGGTTTGGAAAGACTTGTATCATCAAGTCCAACCATTAACCCAGCACTGCCAAGTTCAGCATTAAACCGTGTCCCTCAGTAACAACACATCTGCATGTCTTTTAAATACCTCCAGGGATGGCAACACAAGCACTTTCCTGGGCCTCCTGTTCCAGTCCTTGGCAAGCATTTTGGTGAAATAATTTTTCTGGTAACTGATCCTGTGCAACATGAATTACAGAAGTAAACATGGTAGTTTTGGAAGGCTGCATTTTGCAGGTTAACATTCCCTGTGAACCACAAAGGTTAGCAAGTGTCAAGAGCAGGGGTGAAATGACATTTGCAGCAGAGCTAGAAATCCTCACTTACGTGAAGAGTGCTGTGTCTGGGCTTGTGAGAAGTGTTGTGGTTGTGGAGATCTTTACGAGAAATGGGGGAATATCACCAGAGAAAGCAGGTCATGTTCATAAAAAATTATGCTGACTTCAGCTCATATTTTATATGAAAGATAATTGTTGTTAGTGCAAGAAAAGATTTGCCTTAGTCATGCTGCAGTTTTCCTGGTTCCCTTACTGCTGCTGTTGACTATTTAATAACATCCTGTTTTCCTTCTCTTTCTCCTTGTTCCTGAAGTAATTTAACAATTTTATGCATCATTGGGATGCTTTGATTTACTGCCCCGTGGCTGTGTGGAATGAGTATTTCTTCATTTCAAGAAGGAGATGGAGGGACATTAGTGTGAGCTCAGGACTTGCACACAGGGATGCTGTTTCCCTTGCTGTATCTTGAACTATATGAAAACAGGGGCAAGACCAGCCAGGGACAAACACGGGCATCTAAAACAGATGTATTGGCATCTTTGTCAATTTGCTGATTTCTATGTCTTTGAAGATCTGTTGGGTCTCCCTTCTGTATAAGGGGATACCCAGACTAACCAATGTAACAGAAACCTTTCTGATTGAGGAAATAGATCTGAATCATCATGTGATATGCAAATGAAAAGGAAGGCAATTTACTGAGAGCAAACACATCATTTTTGTCTGCTTTCCCTTTGTATTCTACAGAACTGAGCTAGGATAGACAGAAGCAGTTAGATAACAAAGTCATTAGGCCAAAAAATAGCCTTTATCATTAGCAGGCATCATACGTCAAAGGACATTTCTTGCAGTCTTCTTACTTTGTCTGAACTGTCTTTGTTTGAACTCTGTCAGCTGCTAGACACAAGTCAAGTCATCTAGTAGGAAAGGCATGTGGTTTATAGGCTAGAAAGACCTGGTTCATGGAGACTGAGATTGCTGAAAATGCTCTTTACAGCCCATGTGATATGTTATCATCTGCATGAGCTCTTTCAGATACTTCATACAGCGTTTGCATTTGTCAATGTGGGTGTTTCAGCCTCTCCAAGACAGTGATTCAGGAATCATCTGTCACCACTGCAGCAATGATTTCCTTATTCTGATGGTTTTGCTGATGTATGTTAGCCATGCTATTCACTGGGTTGCTTGTGGCTGTCTGGCTTTAGCTGAACCCATCAGGTTTTTTAAGCAAACTGAAAGAATGTGCATTTAACAGCTATTCAGCACAAAAGGCAAAGGCAGAAACCAGCAAGAATGATAAACTGAGCACACAGATGCACAAACAGTACCAGGTGCTGTCAGTGACAGTAACAAAGGCTGGAACTCCAAACACAGGGGTGATGGGCTGCAAAAGGAACTTCTCACCTGTGTGCTTGAAGAGTGTCAGCTGGGACTGATAAGAAGGAAAGCAGGTTGCTGCGGAATTTTTAGGAGGATAGTGGGACTTTGGGGTGTGTGAGTAGATTGCTGGGATGTTTAGAGGAAAAGTAAAAGGCAGGAAGAGGAATGATCAAGGTGGAGTGGGAGGATAAAAAGCAAGGAATGCTGTCAATCTCAAAGTCTGCAAAGAATAACTTAGAACAAACAAGGGAGAATTCCATGTTGTTTCACTACACAGACAGGGAATCTTCCTGCTGCATTACTTAAAAATTCCTCATATTTATATTCAGCTTTGGTGATAGGTTTTTCTGTGTTCTCCAAGCTGAATCACATTTCATGTGAAGAGGTAGGATTTTTTTTAGGTAGGTGATAGCTGCTGCCTTGGGAATAAGGAGTAGGAGACACTTAAAATCAGAAAGGACAAAAGAGAACATTACATTATTTTCAGAGCTCTGACTGGTATCTGCATCTTTCATCAAGGAATAATTTGTTGTATCTGGTACAGATGTGTCATTAGGTCACAGGAAATGCAGTATTTTGGTATGGACACGGTTGCTGAACTATCATGTAATTTTCTGGTACAGTTAATTAAAATTGCAGCATAAATTTAATATGTGAATTTATGCTGATTAAAGAAAAATTACTTTGTTGTAGGGACTGGCACAGTGTATTAAACCCTGCAACGTCATTCACCATTGAGAGGCTGGTCTTTGGTGCTGTGCCTGTCTGGCATGCAGTTAATCTTCTCCACATCAGCCTGTATGGTGGAGTTTGTTGGATTTGTGACTAAAGGAGTGTTGATAAACCAGCAGTGCTTTGACTGTTGCTTACAGTGTTCAGGCTTTCTCTGTTTCCCATTCCTGCCCCTCCTCCCTTTGGAGGGTAGCCTTTGCGTGGAGACTGGCTGGGCATCAGTCTTGTGGGAAGTTTTGTGTGATTGCCTTTGCATTGCTACTGTTGTTTTTTGTTGTGGGTGTGGTATTTAACTCCTCTTTTTTTTTCACTTACTAAACTGTCTTACCTCACTCACAAATTTTCTTGCATTTTTGTTCTTCCCTTCATGTCTGACTGGGAGAGGTGAGCAAGTGGCTCTCTGGGGTTTAGCTTCTGGCTGGGGTTAAATTATCACAGGTGGTCCCCACCTGTAACTGATAAAAAAGTGCAAATAAGCATTTCTTAGTTTTTCCCATACTGATCTTATTTTTTAGGAATCACAGGCATTTAAAGAATTCCATTCTGCTTGTGGATTCTGCCTTAAAGTGCCTTGATGTAGTGCTTTTACAAATCTTAGAGTTTTACCATGCTGAAACTCTACAGCCTTCTGCATTGATTTCTATTGCTGCTTTGTCTCCTCTGCACTATCTCCCTGTTTGATCTTATTATACTTGAGGTAAAATCTCTGTGGGCTATAGGTCCTTTTTTCCAAGAAGTGTCACACTGAGGACTGGTCAGTGAGTCATAATGCAAGTCTGTCTCAAATGAAAAAGCAAAGAAGGAAACAAGCACACATAAATATACTTCCATTTTACTATCTCAGTTGCGGCTAAAATTTTAGCACTTATGACAAAGGTACAAATAGAAAGGAATGAATTTTTTGTTTCCTCTGTTATGTAGTGGAAAAATTATATTTTATTGAAAATAGATTGTCTCATTAGTAAATTCTGCATTCAAAGAGTAGTTTAATTTTCCATTGGCATTTTTTTAAAAAAGAAAAAGCCCTAACCATTCCTTTTAATAAAAATGTCATCAGTTTTGGCACACTGAACTGGCAGGAAATTAACTAGTTTTGGGTAGTCACAATTAACCACAGTTTGTTAGATAAAGCTTTTGTTTATTTCTTAGCAAGATTGTAACATGACCAGTAGAGCTCAAATAGCCTGATGCTTGTCTGCATTCAGTTGTTGTGCTGTATCTCATCTATGTTTTCCTTTTGGTGGGGTTCAGACTGTATTTTCTAAAGCAGCTGAGCTGGTTCAATGGCTCATTGCTGCTACTGAAAGAAGTTCCAGGTGTGTCCCTTTGCCAGGGCTGTCTCTGCTGTTAGTACCCTGATTTGTTTTGGCTCAAGAGCTCCGTACCAGGTTACCTTTCACCAGCCTTTGTGCATCCAGAAGAGTTTTCTCTTGAACTGGGCTCTGTTTTATGGGAGGCTTCTAACCACCAGTTAGTGAATGTACTAACTGGTGTAATCTGTGTTGTGGCAAGAAGCTGGACCCTCTTCTGTACAGAGTGGTGACCTTGTAGATGGGCAGAGTCCACCTTACAAACCACATCTTACTTTAGCTCACTGCATTGACAGGCTCTACATCAGCCATCCCTTTCAGTCTCCAGTGACTGCAACCAAAAGGCAGTGTTTTCAGATAATTGGGAGTGAGGAAGAAATGGGGTACCCCAAATGGGACTGTTGAAGCCTATGTGAAAGGGCAGATGCCACAGCTGGCTGTTTGTAGAGTCATCTTGGTCCTGGATAATAATGAGGTTTACACAGAGCTGAGCTTTTAGAAAATGAGTAGGAAGTGAATGCCCTGAGGGGGTTCTGACCTGCTTTCAGCTTTGGTTTGAAACTAATGACTGGTTCTTTCATGGAAAAAATGTGGTTTTCTGTGGCTTGCAGATCTCAACTTTTGTGGTTTGTGTTCTAGGTATCCCAGCTCTGGATGGATGGATATAATTGTTGTGGACTTTTTCTTTTGCAGTTGCTGCGGGAGCTCAAGCATCCAAATGTCATTTCTCTGCAAAAGGTGTTCCTTTCTCATGCTGACAGGAAAGTCTGGCTTCTCTTTGACTACGCTGAGCATGACCTCTGGGTAAGGTGAATTGTTTGTAGGTACCAGACTTAGAGTTTTAGTTGCAGCAAAGGGACAGGGTGAGGGGAGACACATCATTTTGAAACTCAGCATAGCTGCTTACTCCATGTTTGTTGGAAGCATTTTCAGTACTAAAGGAAAAGTAATGGAAAATGTTAAGTAAACACACCATACAGTTAACCTGTGATCTCTTTAAGAAGATAAACTGCAAAAAATCTGCAGAAATCAGCTCTCAGTAGATAGAAGTCTACTTAAATAAATGTAGATATAAACCCCTATTACAGCTAAAGTAGAGTGCAAGAAAATGTATTGATTACACAGGTGAATTTCCTTTGAGAAATGACAAACTTATTTTCTGAATAGGATAGTGCAGTTTTAGTTGCATTGATTGTCATTTGTGAATACATGAAATGAGAGTAGTGACATTGTGTATTTAATTCATACATTTCAGTGGGAAAACTTTTTCTCAGCTCGTCTGCAGAAATTCCATGTATTTGGGATGAAAGCTTTTTATTCCTAATTGCAAGACACAGCTTTAAAATGTAAACCTGTTGGAGGCAAAGTAAATTTCTTTTGATATACATACTGCATTCCTCAACTCAATATTTGTAAGCTTAGTAGCCATTTGGAATACTTAAAAAAATAAAGTAGCATGGTAAAAATGAAAAATACCACAGCCTTAACTTGCCTGAAAATAGGTGTGTGTGCCTCACATTAACGCTGGCATACATTTCGAGTTTTGCTCTCAATGCTACAAATGCTAACCTCAAAAGATGCTAAGATTTGTACCCAAGGGTGCAAAAGAAACAAATTGTAATGAGGTGGAAATTTTTATGAATGTGTACATGTGAGAATGGCACAGTATGAGTCATGAGTTATTTTTTGGTCAGCATGTCACTTAGCACAAACTGAAGTAAAACGAATTTCTTCTGAAAATGGTGTTTCTTATAGTTGGGAATTATTACAGTAGCATTTGCCTAAAAGCTAGTGTGTCAGTTTTCTTTCTGCTAAGCTAAATGAAAGGTATTTTCTTACAGTTAAATTTCTCAGAAGTTCTGATCCTAGATATGGAGGTTTTGTTACCAAAATAAAGTTAGAGGCAAAAAAGTTAGCAAACATCTGAAATGTTGAGACATTCTTAAGGCTGATAAACAGAAAAAACAACATCTTGAGGAATTGGAATACAGTAGTTTTGTTTTGTTTTTATTTTAATATGATGGAAAAAAATTTTTTTTTTCACTACTTCCCTCATATTTATGATGTGCTAAGCTACAGAGGTCTAGAAATGTTTGAGGGTTTTGATGTTTCTAAATGTGCTACAAGGCTCATAGGGGTATTATTACTATGACCTGTCCTTGTTTGTATTTATACATTTCTGCATTGCTTCATACTTTAACCTAAATCACCACAGAAATCTTTCAGTGTTAGTGAGACACTGGTTTGGATGTAAGTAACTTAGGAATGACCTGTAATTCTGACCTTTATGCTTATGTGCATGTGCCTGTATGAACTCCAGAATTCCCCAGCTGCACCAGCTCCTGGTTGTTCAGTGTGTCTGGATGTGAGACTTGGTTGCAGTGACTGGGCTGGCTCTGTGCCCCAGAGAGCCGGCTGTGGATCAAGTGCTCCAGCATTGTGTGTATTTAGCACAGCAGGTTTTAAGTAGAGCTGGGAAAGGGCCAGATTACACAGAGTGTATTAGAGCAGGAGCAAAAGAAGTCTAGGACAACCATCTGTTTTTCTGCCTGTCTCTGAAGATTCACTACTCTCTGTCCACTGTATGAAAATAACATTTGTTTTGGAGTTGGTGGAAGTGAGAAGTGAGAGGAGGTGAAACGTTTGGCTCAGGCTGAGGGGTGCTTATGCATGTGGTGTTTGGCTGACAGCGCAGGGACTGTCACCTTTTCATCAATGCTTCATTGCTCTGTGCGTCTCCATTTTTACCATTGTCAGGGCAGACGTGTGCCTGTTCCTCCCAGGAAAGCTAGGCTTGCTGCCTGAAGCAATGGAGGGAGGGCAGGCTCTTTGGAGCTGGGCTGCGGCAGGAGAGGAGAGACAGTTTCCCAAAGGATGTTAGATTGTTGGGTTAGCTAATTGGCACCTGCAATATGAGGGCTCATGAACGTAGGAAGAACACATGATAAACGTTTGGTGCCAGGTTTTGGTAGACAAGATCTGGGCTGTTTTGATGATCACACAAGTGCGAGCCATTACAGAAAAAAAGTGTGAATCTGTTAAGGAGTTTGTTCTAGAAATTGCCTCTGTGTTTGAAGGAGGCAAACATGGAAATGGTTACCATGACTATGGCACACCTTGCTGTTGAACTTAGTGACACCTACCTGGGATTCAAGTGCTAAGACAACACATCCTTTTGGGCTCCTCCATGGTGCCAGACAACATTGCTTGTGTCTAAACTTAGAATTGCTAAAGGTTCTTTTTCTGTGTCTGACTTGGTGGCTGACTTTTAGATGGGCAGATTTGTAGACTTGCTCTGTCAACAGCTTCTGTTTTGAGAGTACTGTGCTATAAGGGTATAGCAAATAAAGAAGGAATCAATCTGGGCTTCTGATTTATATGTATAAAATTCCTGATACAGTAAGCAAAAATTTCTGCTTGGCATTAGGTCTTGAATGTTATAGTCATTATTACTGTAGGAGAAAACGTAGAAGTAAAATAATGTAGGAGATAATATGCTTGTAATTCTGTGATTTTATGTACATTATATCAGCCTATCTTAACAAAAAACTCCCCAGACAAAAATGACTCTAAGACATGAAAGATCAATGATCTGCAAGGAAATGTGCTTTGATGGTCATACTAGTTTTGTATTCCTCATACTCTGCAGGGCTTAGCTGCCTGCAGGGGTTAAACCATAGCAAAAACCAATTTAATTTTTGAGAGATTGCTTTGAGACAGTGATCACTTTACCTAGTACAGTATTAATTTTTTAGTATTTAAGGCACATGCTTCTGGTTTGGAAAACAAATCATGAAAGGTTGAAAAAACCCTAAGAAGTCTGTGTAAGGAGTTGATGGTAATCTTTTTGTGTAAACATTGCACTTCTTTTATTTTGATTTCTTTTTTCCCATTTGCAGCATATAATCAAGTTTCACAGGGCTTCTAAAGCAAACAAGAAACCAGTTCAGTTACCTCGGGGAATGGTGAAGTCGCTGTTATATCAGATCCTAGATGGTATTCACTACCTGCATGCTAACTGGGTGTTACACAGGGATTTGGTAAGTGCATCTGCAATGGGTTTTAGCACTGGGATGATGATTGAGGGCAAGGGTTGTTTTTCATTTGATGAAAAACCACTGGGAAGCAAGAACCTTGGTGCTAAGAGCATGTATTAATAAATATATATTTTTACACTGCAGTCAGACATCCTTGATTAGTGGAGTGAATTTTAAAAGCTGGCTGTGATCTGATATGCTTATGAGAGCAAGTGTATCAGATGGCTGTTTCTGTTTTTTGATTTTCTAAATAAACTATTTCAAATGGGTTCATTTAAATAACAGGCACACTGAGGTACAGAAAATGCCTCTAGTAGTATCACCGCAGGCAGGATAAATAACTAAATAGAGCTTTAGGGTAGGTGGGGGAGAATGATTGGCTGTAAGAACTGCTGAATTTTTTTTTTCTGAAATTATCAGTGTAACGTAGGAAAGTGACTTCTGAAAGCCATTATTTTCTCCTAATGTTTATCATCTACCAGCAATATAGGCATGCCAACTTCAGATGATTTCTGCCAGAAAAATAATATTTATTGAAACTATAATATAAGGAAAACATTTTTAACCCGAGTTAGTGGCTTTAACAAGCAAATTCTTTTCAACTGGTGAATCTCACCAATTCTTACATATTTGCCTTCAAAATATGCCCACAGTTAACTGGTCTATTTTAAAGTGTTATCTTGAAATTGGGTAGTTTCTCTTAATCCACTTGTCTGTGGCTCTTACTCTTTGATAGCATTCTTTTTTCAATTTACTTCTAAGTGTACCACCTATATATGATACTCTCATGCATGAATGAAATTTCAGTAATTAGAAGTAACATTAGTTTGACCTTTCATTCCTATGAGTCAGTATTACCAGTGATATTCTGTGTTTGGTGAAATAAGTCTTGGCTTCCTTACTACTCCTCCAGAGTCACTTTTTTGTCTCTGAAATAGTTTTAATAGGGTTTCTGGAAATGTGGTCAAGGATTAGTTTTTTGGCATCTATTTTCATGCCTGATAAATGCTTTTACAGAATGCCAGTTTCTCCATTTAAACTGAAGGGACAAGGTATACACCTCTGATAAACAGCATTTTCAGAACCGAAATACAAGTAGACTTTACTTTATTGCAGTGATTCTGTGGATGGTTTTAATTTGCTCCTGATTTTAGAAATGGAATAAAAGCACTGAAGGGAAAAAATCAAAAAGATTGTGGTCGCTTTGTCATAACTTATGAAGTAGTGGAGCAAAACATAATATACAAGTACACAGTGCATGTTACTACTTAGACAACTTCATTATATTTTAAGAGGCATACAGGAAGCAAATGATTTGTCATCAAGAATCTAAATTTTTCTGATGTTTTACTTTCCACAGTTTCAGAAAGTTTGTGAACTTAAAATAATGCTTAAAAGAAAATGATGCATGTTCTTAACTGGATGGCTCAGGAGATTGGTAATTTATTACAGAGCCTTTCACGTCTAGGGCCGTAGCTCAAATACAGTCTAAGCTGGCAACTGGAAAACAACGAGTGCCATCTTATTTTCTGTGAAATGAGTTGGTGGCTTCAGTCCAGCATGAAGTTTCCTTCCAGCAGCAAGTCCACCATCACAGTTGGTTATCTTTTGATAATCTGAGGAAGAGACCAAAATCTTGAGGCAGAGACTGAGAGGTCTTCCCACCGGAACCTTGTCAAGCTGTGTTGGTGAGAATCCTGTACGAGCTGTACCCGGGCTGCCTGTGCTGCCTTGTCCATGGAAGCCTTTCAGACTTGTTGTTTTGAAACTGTCCCATTTGGGCTGAATTCAGAAGGCACAGATTTCCAAAGACAGAATTGCACCTGCCAGTGCTTGCTTTCTTTTATCATGGCGTGGAAATAACCTGAGTAACTGAAGGGATTTTGCCTAGTATTTTGTCATGGAAAGACAGAGAGACCTGTTGGTTAAGCTTGAGAACTGGGGCTTCACTGACATTCTGATTCAAAGCAGCATAACTGACATTCATCCGTAGATGTGATTTTCTATTCCAGGATACCTGTAGAATTATTCTTCAGGAATATCAGTGTTAAATCATCAATTTTAACTCCAGATTGGATGGCTGGAAGATTTATTATATTTTTCCTACTGTGCCTTTAAACGATAGGTATTGGTGTAGTTTTGAGATGTTTAATGTTTTCCTGGATTTAGATATACCACAGAGCTGCTTAAGTAAATGCTTTCTTTCTTGTCATATACTATGTCTATAAGAGTGATGGTGCTTGGGGCTGGTAGGAAGCTAAAGAGTGTAGTACTTCACAAAAAAAATGAGTTATTCTCTCATGGGATAAGGAATTTTTTAATGGGTATGAATTATCTATATAATTACCTTCTGTCTAAGTGCAGTTTTCTGGGTTTGAATTGGTTTTTGTTGGGGTTTTTTTGGGTGTTATTTTTAAGATGTCTTAATTGAGTTAGCTTTTAGGTAGGTTTTTGGAGGTTTTTTGAGATTTTGACTTTTCTAACCAGAAACAAAATATGGCATAATCAAACTCATTTCTTGGCTTGCATCTACAAGCTGGGCAGTAAAAATGTAGCAGCTATTAAAATCGCACAAACTTAGACTGAAATTTGTCTTCACACTAAGTTAAGATCAAGAGATCTTAACTCATCTAAGGTTTGTATAAAGTGAGAGTATTCTGTATGAAACAGTAAAATATGTTGGGAGACAATAGTTGTCTGTAGTGGGGTTTTTAGTCATGTCAGTTTTAGAAAGGAAATGTATACAAATCTTTGCAGTAACTTAAATACTCGACTGTTTTTCTTTCACTGGGTACATGAAAGCCAATTCACCATTTCCATCAGAGCAGGGAGATGTTGATTGTATTTACCTTTGAATACTGCCTTGAATACTACTGTACTTGAGTAGTTAGCTTTTCCATGTCTTTAAAACATACCAGTAAACTTTTTCAACAAATAAATGTCAGCCTTTTTAAAAATTCATATTTGACTTGCATATTCTTCAGCTTCTTTAAATTTCATGGCTGAGAGCAATTTAAAGCAGATTGTTTATTCATGCTCTGACTGTAGCAGGAAGGAAATAAGAACACTTCATATAATTACCGCAAAGTGCATCAATTATAGTTTTAATAATATTTTGAATTTAGTTATCAAGCATGCTTGAAACATACTGCATTCTGCTGACTTCTGTTCTGAATATTTTTCCACTTTATAATATGCAGCTATTGTGCTTCTTCCTTTACTCCAAGTTCTTATTCTACACTTCTGCATAAGCAGAAGATTTGCCATAGATTTGTTTTCATCAATATGCAAACTCAACAGCAAGGGAAAAGACAGCAAGCACTTCACGGCATGCTTGGAAGGTTTTTTCAAGTAACAGGCTCCAAACAGAGGTCCTTTTGCGTGGTCTAACGACTTCAAAGCCATGCCTGTTAACATTTGAATGTGCATCTCCATTTAGTTTTTTTGGTAGTAGTCCTGTCTACACAGTCAGGATCAAGTCTCAGGTGAGAAATGACCACTCCTCCACAGCTTCTGTGTGGTGACAGTAAGATTAGAATGCAATTTACACTAATAATGGAATTAGCACCTAAGCAACTTAAAATACTTCCATGGTGCAGCACTGCTTAAAAGCAGACCACCACCACCCCCAAAAAAACCCAGCAAAAAACCCATAGAGGAAATCTCACATCTTGTAGTACTGCAGCCGGGACACTAGTATAACATTATTTTTGTTCCTGAATGTTCAGACTGCATTCCCTGGCCTGTTTCTTTGTGCATGGTGTGAGTGGGTGGTGAACAGATGAATTGCCACTTGGCAAGTGAGGTATGGAAGTGGGGAACAGAGTGCTGGGCTTCTGCTTCCCACTCTTCTCCTCCTATCTCTTGCCAAAGGAATTAACAATCTCCTAGCCTTTGTCAATAACATCCGTGTCCTGGTTAGCCTGGGACTGTGTCCCTGTGTTTGTGAACATTTGCAGACTGGCACTAGTGCAGGCTGGGGAAGGTGCTCCCAGTGTGCAGCTCAGCTTGAGGGCTGCTGTGGGGCGAGCTCTGGCTTTCAATAAGCTTTGGGGCAGTCAGGTGTTAATATAGTTGGCACGTAGCTTTCTGAGATCTGGACTCTTCCCAAGAATACCTGAACCAGATTTGGGATTAGTGAGAACATTAAAGATGTTCTTTTAACAATGAATGGGAAAACCCACTGCTAGAATATTTTTTTTGTGTTCAGGATCTTTAAGTCACTTTCCAGGACCTGTCAAGTGAATCATGTAAATGTGTGCTTTAGGCAAAGTTAAATATATGGAACTTCTAGTTTGGCAATTTACCATTTTCCTCATTAGAACTCTAGAATCCAGGGATGTCTCCCTGTCAATATGTAAGGATTACTTCAGATGTGCTTCTGTCTTCCTGTAAAGCTTCCAAAGCTGTGGTCATTTGAAAGAGTGAATCTAAATCCTTGAAGAGAAGAAAGTGATGATAGTGCACATTACTAGAAATAAGGTAGCAGCTTTGAAAAGTAGGGTGATTTTCTACTCTAAGTAGATCAACAAGTAATCGGTGTTATTTCCCAAAGGGTACTATAATGACTTGGTGATTTGCTTTCAGAGGAGAAAAAAAACCCCAGCAATCCAAACCCAATCACTCTTCTGGTCGTCACCTGTTATATTTCCCAAGATTTTTGTTTCCAAGATGTTTTTCATTTTATATGTACTTTCATGAGATCACAAAAGAACAGTGTGTCTGACAGAACTTTATTTTCTTGCATGTGCTTCTAATCACATGCTTTGCTGTGAGTTGTACTTTACTGTAGTTCTAAATACTCCATAGTTAAAATAATATTGTCTAGTGTTTCTTAATTTTTATGTTTACAAGGAGCATTACTGCTCCCTTGCCTGCCCTTCTGTGCACTTTCTTAATGTATTAGATTACACTTGCAAACCCGTAAGTAATGAAAATGTAGAGGTGATCAAAAGAAACTGCAAAATTTTAATATCTGGTGCTCCTGCCTGTGATTAAAAAAAAAAAAAAAGACAGAGAAGCAGCCCAAAACCCCGCCTGTGATTAAAAAAAAAAAAAAAGACAGAGAGAAGCAGCCCAAAACCCCTGAAAAAGTAGCCTTTTAGGTCAAACTTTTGACTGAGTAATGTCTGTCAGTTTTGTAAATGCAGATTTAAAGGTAGAAATAGAGCATATTGTTGCAGTGCTTACCAGCCTTCTAGTTGAAAAAGCAGTGAGAGAGATCTTTGAGTTCACCATAGAGAAGCCTATAGAGATATATCAAATCATGTGCTTCATATTCATATATGCAAATAATTGTGAGACCACTCTCTTTGAAAGGTCATAGCTATCAGGGGAAGTTCCTGAGGGGAAGAAAGCAAATGTCATTCCAGTCTTCAAGGAGAGTCTGGGAAAATGCATTCCCAGTCGCTCTTGCCTTGATCACTGCAAAGGTGATGGATCACATCTTCCTGCAAGCTGTTTTCAAACACTTGGAAGATACCAAGGTGATTGAGAGTAGTCAGCATGGATTTTTATGCAGGGGAGCTTGTGCTTGGGCAACCTGAAAGCCTTCAGTGACTAGCTCAATGGATGGGCTAACAGCAGTGGATGTTGCTGACTTTAGTAAGGCTTCCAGCTCTGCATCCCATCCATCCTTGTAGTCAAACTCATGACATTCACACCTGGAAGTGCACAGTGAAGGGCACTGAAAACTGGATGGGTTCAAGGGCTCAAAGGATTGTGACCACTGCAAAGAAGTTAAGCTGGACAGCAGTCACTGGTGGAGTGTCCCAAGGGCTGATTCTGAGTTTGGTGCCATTAAACATCATCGTTAGTAACCTGAACAGTGAGACAGAGCACACCCTCAACAAGCTGGCAGATGATTTCCAGCAGTGCCTTCCAGCCTCAGCCATTCTGTGAATGTGTTGTATTGTCACCATTTGATTTCTCTTGAAAAATTCAATTACTGCTCTTTCGAAGTGTAAAATCCAGCTTCTCTCAAATCAAGAGAAGAGATGCCAGGTGCAGGGGGTGGGCTATGTGGGAGCAGGTTTAAGATGAATATGAAAGATCAAATAGCTCCCAAGGAATAAGGAACAGTGTGAAGAAAGCAGTGAAATACCAAATCTTGGAAATGCAGCAGGACATTTTTGCAATGTATCTTGACCGCAGTATGATAAGAGGTATGACATGATGCCATTTTCTTTTCCTGAGGAAAAGGGTGATGTATTCCCTAAAACCTTTTTGGAAGCTGTGTGGTCAAAAAATGAAAGGTATAGTTCTACTGGATCATCAGTTGTTACAGACTTTGGTATGAAACATTTGTGTAATGACAATATCTCTAGAAAGATACACCCAAGCCTTAAGCTATTAGGCCTATATTTTTCATTCTTTGCTGAAAGTGATAAGTACTGAAATCAAATGGAAAATATGAGTGGAAATAAAATATTCAGTCTGTTATTCCAGATGTGTTTGGGCCTTCACTGCAAGACTTCCGGTGATTTTGTAAATCAGTCTTTATAAAGCTAGTGAAAGTATTTTATTTTGTTTTAATTCACAGGTGTGTCCTTTCAAGCAGTTTTTGAATCTGAATGTAATCTTTCATAGCTTTTTACAGGTTGATCATGTTTAATCTTAGGACTCACAAGAAAATGCAGGGCCATTTAACAAGTTGTAAGTAAGGATTGTGAAAGAATAGTACAGACTCCAAGATCTTTGTAATATATGAGATCAGCAGATAACACTTGAAAATTTTTATCCAAGCAACCGGTGTTTAGCAAAAATGCTAGATCAGTCCTAACAGCTATTTGATAATCTTTTATCACACAATGCTGTTAGATTCCAATTTGTAAAAAGATGGAGTGCTGAATAGGAGAGCATTTGATGGATATTTTTCTGATTGCAAGTGAAAAGCTCATTTATTTGCTTGATTTAAGTGAAAGTAGGGGTGCAAGGAAAGGTCAGAAATCTCTATTCCAGGTACAGGTTTTCAAATCTGCTTCTCTTAGAGTACTGCTTTTATTCAAAGCCCTGTTTGCTCAATTGTGAAGTTCAAGCCTATCTATACTTTTTGTAGCCTTTTATTAGCTTCAGCAGATGTTTCCAAAAGGTCTGACTGTGTCAGTGTATCTGGGGTACTGACTCATGTTTTGTCTGGTGGAACCTAAATTTAGTTTTTCTTTTTAGCTCAGTATTTATTTTCCATAAATAATTCTCAAAACAATTAAACGTATGTGGTGATAAAACCCAAGTCTCAACAACCTTCATGTTTAAAACCGGTAATAATACTGACAACAGGGTTTTTTTCTCTTTTAATGAGTATATCTTGTTTTGAAACTAGAAAAAATACAATCTTTGCCCAAAGTTTAAAGGGAAGGTCAAGGTGGAACAATACATGTATTTTAAGAGGGGCTTTGCTAATTTACCAAGCCAATAATATGACCAGAATTACACAAGTGCTTGGACACTGTTATTGTCTCTAGAGGAAGTGCAGGTAAAGTATTTGACGTTTTGAAATCATTGTAGGCTTCTACATGAAGGAAGTACAAGGCACAGAAAATAAATGGAAAAAGTAAGACTGCTTATTGAACTACCACCAGCTATGTTAGGGACAGACAAGTACAGCACAGATGAGGATTTGTAGGCCTGAAATTGTATTACATGATTATTGATGTTTTAGTGAGATATTTTTTGCCTTATCTGCTGCAGAATTGTCAGACACAAGAAGCAATGGAAGCAGACTATTTTTTTCCTGACATTTCTACATCATTGTACATTGGAATAATTTTAACCAGCAATCTTGGACCAATTAACAGGCAGTGGAAAACTGTTGCAAAAGGGATATTCCAAATTTGAATCTTTTTTCTCATTCCTCTGGAGCCCTTCAGGACTAAATTGAATATTTCAGAACGGATCTTGATAACCATTTGCATCTTTACCTTCCAGGGTATGAAATCAATTCAGGCCTTTTCTGTGCCTTTGGGAAGTTTGTCCTTGTCTGGTGGAATATACATTTAGTTACAGCACCAGAAATACATGTGTCTTCACATTACATATTGACTTTTAAGCTGGAAACAAGGCAGTGCTTTAGAGTTGTAGATACACAGAATGATAGCATGGCTGCTATAGTCTCTAAGAAAAGTATTTTAGACAATGCAAGTTGTGTTGCATGTTTTACAATAAAAAGAAAATTATGTTGGTCTGTTGATACTGTATGGTTGCTTAAGGAGACAAAGCTTATCTGGGCATGTGGTTCTTCGTTTCCTCAAGTGACCTTTGTATCTGTTATCAAATTTCAGGTACATTTGGTAGAAAGACCTGGTATCAAAACAGACTGTTTCTTTCCAATGTCAGGAAAAGCAAATGTCGTACAGAGGAGGGCACATGTTCTGGGAGAAACGTATTGATAGTTGAACCAGGGACAAATGCTGAAATACTAATTTTGCTTTTTTCAAGCTTAGAAATATTTTGACTTTTTAAAATTCTAGGTCATTTAAGTAATTGATAACTGAAGTAGAATGGTGTAATTTAAGTAATGTAATTTGTAGATGATTACATATATCTATCTGCATATATATGACACATGGGGGGTGAAAATACATCAGCTGCTGGATACATTATATTAGATTTCTTTCTTTTCTGTAGCTATAAATTTGTTCTTTTGTTACTAGCCTGTTTTTTCATGTGCTGGCTTTCCAAGATGGCCAGATAGATACCTGATTCTGGTGCTGGAAAGAGTCATGCAAGTAATCCTTCACTGTTTGAAGGCAAACTCAGTCATCTCAGTAGTTACACTGAACTGGCTGCAGGAACTCCCGTATCAATATACATGTAAATACAAGTAGAGGTAAGAGTTCTGCAGAGGAAAGGCGTGCTAGAAACTTCTCATCTAATTCCTGCCATAAAGATGATGAGCTGTACTAGCCAGATGGAAAAAACACCAGTATAACTTGTAGTTCTGACCTAAGGGAAGTATGGAGGACCAGAAGCTCTTTGATCACAAATGTACCTTTTGAAGTAATTTTAAAAATCCTTCAGTAGGATTTAGTAAAAACCGCAGAATATGACTGTAGAAACACCCAAATGCAGTTTGAATTTTAGTTTTTCACTGCTACATACCTCGTTAAGGTTGTGGAAAAGTTACCACACCACAAAATGCTGTGAAAGGTAGGAATAGGGATTCATAACATAGGAAATAGCCGTAATAAATGTTTTAACTACATTCTGCTGTACAAAGAAAGTGCTATATTCTGTATGAATGATCTATATTCATGATATAGAGGAAAAGATGATATGAAAAGATGTCCTTTGAGTAACTCTAATCTGAGGAGTTTTAAAGTAACGTTAAGAATAAGACACACTTATCCCACTTACACACTTGTGTAAAAGATTATTCTCTGTGAACTCCCAACTTCATCTGTCGTACTGTGAATATGAGTGACACAAGAGGAGATACCTGAGATGTAGTTTGAAATACTGTATTTGTTCTGTGCACAGAAATGCTCCACCAGGTAAACACAAGCAAAGCCCGTGCAACCACTTGAAAGTGCATAGTAATAAATTACATAGGCTTTTTGCCTTTTGTATTTTTTATTAATCCAGAATAGGGAGGAGTTGTTTATTCTCCATACAATTAGGGTAATATGGAAGTAATGAAAGTATTATTTAAATTAAAAACAACCACAAAATAGGGCTTTTAAAGAAAATGCAAGGGTTAACACAGCTGCATGTAAACCAAAGAGTAAATAAGGCAATTTCCTGCCTTTGTGTGAAAGTTCTGGGATTTGTGAGATTACAGTACTGCTGAATGCCTTTCACCCTGTGGAAACTGCTCCAACAAAATTACTGAGCAAAAATGGTACTTAGGGTTTTTATTACATGTTTAAAGTCCTTACTTGTGAGGCAGAACTTTGAATTTAAAAGGGAGTTGGAATTATATATAGAATAACATAGTACCTAAAAACCAGTTTCAGAGCATGCTCTCCTCTTGCATTTAATCCTGCTCTGATGTGTCCACAGCATCCAGAGTCATCCTAACCTATGGGGCAGGGTAGTCGCTGCTGTATCAAAACCCACCGGAAATACATTTCTTCAGGAATGTTCATTTTAATGTGTTAAGTTTGTTACTACACTTTCGAATGATGCCTTAATGATATTTGTTGTGGTAGATTTTCCTGATATAATAATATTTTTGCCTGTGATATCCACCTTTCCTTGCTTTGAGGCTTAGTACAGAAAGTCATGTCATGCTTTGTGCTGACATTTCTAGGGAGTGAAACAGTTGGCCTGAAAAAAGTAATTTTTTTAATAATCAGCTTTAATTCATTTTCAGTGAAAGTAAGAAAAGTCTGTATATTAGGCAGTTTACAAGCTTTTAATAAGTTACATTGCCTTAATTTGGCACTAATTGAGTGACAGCAGTGAAAGAAAATTTTTGGAGTGTGTTCAGAGCCTAAAAACATAGTAGTGTGACTAACAGCTTTCATCAGGCTGAAACAGAGATAAAATATGGTTGATGGTAACTAGCAGAAGGCCCCCTTGGCATAGATACAGCATCCTTCTGTTTTCTATCCTATCCAAATACTTCCTGTACTTTTAAAATTTTTGGACATGTGTGCTTTGATAATTTAGGGGTTTGTTTTTGTTTGGCTGTTATTGGTAATTTTAATGGCTCCTAGTTTTAAAGAGAATTTTGTTTAGATGCTCAGTTTATTTATTTTAAAGAGTTCTCTATAAGAAGATAATGAACAGGAAGTATTACATTAAAATAGGCTTTCTTAATTTTCCAGTGCTTTTTACAATTCAGGTGTTTTGTAATCAGAAAGAATATTTTAATGTTTAGATTTGATACATGGTGTGGAGCCATTGTTTTCACTAGTGTTTGTGGTGATCTTTTGATTATAATGCATTTTAAAGGCCCAGGCAGTTGCAAAAGAAAATGCACATCTTTGAATTCAAGGAAAGCAGTTAACTTCAGAAAAGTCCCGATACTATCATTTGAATAAGGTTATATTGTCACTACTATTGTGCTAGAGTACTGTTTAGTACTGAAGCAGGCAGTTTTGTTCAAAGTGGAGAGAAAATGGAATTATTTTGGAATGAAAATGAAATTATTTTCTCTAACTGCGAACTGATCCAAAGAGACAGTTGCAGTCCCTAAGAATGCAGTAGGGGAGCATACCAACTTGATAATAAGGAAATATTTTGATGTAGGTTATGGCTGCTTGAAGATCAACAAGGTTGTTAGAGATGTGCCGGAAGAAGCATAAACATTGAATCTTTTGTGAGTCATAGACCTTGAGATGGGGTGTGAATTTTGCAAGCCGAGCTGAAGGCTGGTAGGTTTTGCTGCACAACTTTTCTTGTCAGAGGACCTAATGGGAAGTGATAAACCACATCAGTATATTAACAATTTCTACCACTGTGCCACAAAAGTGCTCTTCTGAGCAGGCTGCAACTTGCTAAGTCCTTGCAGCTGTCTTTCAGAACCTTTTTGAGTTTTTATTTTCTTCACAGCAAGACATTTTTAACTTGAGTTTCATGCTTCACAGGCACTTGCTTGCGTACAGCTGAAGAAATTCAGTTATGGTTTTGTATGATGGTGGGGTTGTGTTTTTAACTATATTGTTTAATATAGATTATAATTCCTATATTGTTTAGTGTGATATTTTGAAGTCCAAAATGTAAAGAAGTTGTTCACTATAAATCATAATAGAATCATTGTTGAGGTCCTAGGTGCAAAACCAAAGTAATTTAAGGATAAAAGTCCTTTGCTTAGTATTGTTCTTTTCAAGTTAAACTGCTCTTTTTTAAAAATTGAAAACCAGTATAATGTTTTAATAAATTCTCATGGCTCATCACAGGTAGAAATGGATGGCATGATCAGTTCTGTAAGCTGGGGGCACAGCCAGTAATGATGCACAAATACCAGCGGTCAACAGGTATCACTGGTGTGACTCACCCCATCATTGTCAATCCTCTGCTGAGTAATGTTTTACGAGCCAATCTCTCAAGTATTGGATTATCCAAATTGAAAATTGGTTAGGATTATACTAAAACCTTATTAAAAGGTGCATTAAAAAGGACATGTAAAGAGCATGAGTCTGTTCATTAGTATACAGAGAAATGTTGCAAAAAGTTAATAACGTGGATGGGGAAGAGGTAGCATCCACATTATAAATATCATAATATGTAATTCAAGGGAGTTTAGATTACTCACTGATACCTATGTTCAAAATCAGTCTTTGGAAACTGGTGATTGCAGAAACAGACTAGTAACAAAACATACGTGGAATAATAGTTCCTGCAGACCTTGTTTGATGCCAGAAGTACTAAGTATCAAAAATTGCAATGGCTAAGCTGTCTAAAAATGCTCAATTCTTTCCTCTCTGCTTTGGAGTAAAGTTTAGTGGAAAGAGGGCCTAATCGCAAATACTTTTCTAGGAGCATGAGACAATGTCCTGGGATTTCCAGACATCTAGTATACAAACATAGAATAAATCATCATCTCCTGCTCCTATCAATGACTTCCTCTGAGCAGCAGGAATGATGTTTTTTTCTTTTTTGTCTCATCTCATCATGGCATGGTCTGGTATAATTTTCATTTTGTTTGCATTTTTGCCTTCAAAACAGTAGTTCAGATAAGTTCTGAAGTCTAATTTCCTCTCTGTGAAGTAACACAAACATTTTCAGTATTAAGAGGCAGTATGTGACTGCAATGTTTATTCAAAGTAGTAGTCCCACCAAAAAGATCTGAAGCAAATGCATGGCTGGTAACCTTAACATGAATCAATAGCCATATGCAGTGAGGCAGGTTACCATACTGGGATCATAGGAAATGGAAGATGCTGTGCAAGGCATGTGAAACAATCCCTTCACTGCACTTAGCCTTCGTGAAGCTTCAGCAGGAGCAGTGTGTAATTTGGAGCACGTGAGCTCAGAGAAATGGGTGACCCAAGGCAGAACAGCTAGATGAAATGCTCAAGAGTGATCATAGATCCAGAAAAAAAAATAGTCTACTAGGAAACATAGAGCAGGAGAGAGTTTTTAGGGTTTTTTTAATCTAGATGATGGGACTCAAAATATATTTGTCCTAGGAAGTGTAAGAAGTTCTTGCAGTGAAGGAGTGGTTGTCTGTGCCTTCTGCTAATGAAGAGACAAGGGGACTAACCTTGTCTGTTGTGTTAGAAGGAAAGAAAAAACACTGCAGTGGAGAAGACCCTAAGAGAGAAGATTGGATGGGAATTGTGCAGCCTTCATCACTAGAGACTTCAGGATCAGAGTGAACACGAGCAATACTGGGTGAGAGCAGGCAGATGGGTGAAGGTGGCTGTCTCAAGTTCTTCATGGATCTGTGAACCTGTTTGGGTTTTTACCTCCCTTGGTTGAAATTAGCCTGCTTTTTAGGATTTCTTTTTGCACTTTGCAAATTACTGTTAAGTTAGAAGTACCTAAAAATATATTAGCGGGGATCCTTATTGTCTTTTCAACAGTAATAGTGATTAAATGCACAATATTAGGATTTTCCAGGAATCACAAGAAGGAGTCCTACAAAGCCAAATATAGGACAAGATAAGCTTTAGTGCTGTGCTATGGTCACAAGGTCATTCTTTCATGAGAATGAATTCTCCCCCTGCTGCTGAGGTGGCCTGGGGAAGAGAAGGGTGATTTTTTTCTTGAATGTATTTCTGTGGGATTGCCAGACACTTTTGTTGGTCTGTGAAATACTCAGCTGTTCATCACTGCATGGCTCTTCACATTTGGTTTAGGATCATAAGAGGTTTCTCATTTGCATTTGTCTGGCATGCACAGATTATTTTACTAAACGGCAAAAGTAATTATGCCTTTATTAGTACAAAAAATTAGGGACTTTAAGTTTATAATTTGTAGTTAAAAAAAATGTAACTGCCTTAATGTAGTGTGTTCAGAACACAGTATAAGAATTGCTAAAAGATTTTACTTCACTTGCTCGGCCCAAGTGATTTGATTGAGGAGTTTCAACTTCAGTTTTCTCTGGATAATTAGAGTTAATCTGAAAATTAACAAATTAAACTAATGCTTATCCAAATTTCTCCCTTCTGTTTCTAGTGACTGCTTATTTTTCTTTGCAAATAAATTTCTAATGTCTAATGAGTTGCCCAAAGAGACAAATCTGGGGAGTTGTTCAGTTTTTTTTTTCTTCAGATAGTGGACTTGATTGAAAGATACCTAACAATAACTCCTGACATATGTATTCGCTTTTCTTAGTGGACTCCAGTGTTTTTCAGGGGTTCTTTGAAATACATATTATTTAGGTATGCCAGTACTATCCCTGTGCTGATTTCTGGTAGATATTCCCCTATTGAATTTAGGTTGAATGGTCTTGTTTGGAAAATTCTTTGAACTAAAAGTTGTTCCAGTCTATGCATACAATGATTTTAGAAATGGAAGCCTCCAGAATAAGACATCTAATTTAATTTTTTAAAAACTGTGATTTATTTTTCCAGTGATGTGGCTACATAAATATTTTTGTCTGTAGGAGAAATCGTCTATTCCAAACAGAGCTGTTTCAGTGAAGAACCTGTGACTTTAGAAAAAGGTGAACTGAATATTCCAGAAAAACTGAGGGTTCTTTTTTATTTTGCAGCTTTAGAATACTCCTACACAGGTTTCTAAATTGTCTCTGTTGTTAAGTGTGTTCTGTAACTTCTGAAATCTGAGTGTGAATCAAGCTGTTGATACTTTGCTAACTAGTAGTGTCTTACTGTGCCTTCTCATCTCATCTCTCTCTACCTGCCTTGACCTTTAAGGTAGAAGATCTTTGGTGCAGGAATTGTTACCCAGTGCTGTACTGATTAGTCATCTGGTATAATGCAGTCTTTGTGTGAAGAAGGCTTCTTGTCCTTTCCAAAATCCAAACAGTAAAATATTTTAAGATGAAAATATCATGAGGATGTTTAAAGCATTCTTGTAGAGTGTTACCAACCTGTGAACTTGCAGGAGGGAAAATGGTACTTAATGTATTATGTCCATGTATCATAGATCTGAAGAATTTTAGTGCCTGTGTAATGTATTGTTCACCCTAACAAAAACATAATAATTAGACGTGTAGCTTAACACCCCATATATATTGAAACAGGTTTTGCAAAAGATGTGGATTTGTTCTTTGAGTCACAGTATAGCAATAGAAAGATTTCTTTGGTGAAATGATGTGTTTTCATACCTAGCAGATTGAATTGCCATAAAGTTCATCACTAACTATGAATTTAAAGATGTATGCTGCTTGGGTTTTTTTAGACTTTTGTAGAAGCAATCTAAATGGAATGCTTTGAGAGCTTGCTGTGTGCCCACATTCTGCATTTTTAAATGTTGAAGCAGTTCTTACCTGGAATATATGCCTTTAAAAAACAGGAAAAAAAGGCAAAAAGGGGTGTTGGTGGTGTGGGGGACAATTTCTTCTGGAAATCACAGAGCTAACACAGCACAAACTGGATCTGTTGTTATTGCTGTTAGAAAGACAATGGAATATATGTTACCTTTTTTGATCACATTTTTAATAACATCTTCCATCCTTAACATGTTTTCAGAAACATCTCAGATTCTTTTTATATATTTTGTCCAAGGATTGTAGAGTTTCAGAAATCCTTTTTGCAGCCTTTCATAAACAACAATAATTTAATTTCACAAGGAAATTTTTTGCTGGAGTACTAATTTTTTGTACCTTGTTTTTGCATAATAGGAATTACTTGTAAATTGATATTGTATTGTGGCCTTCTGCCTCTTTGCATATGTTTAAATTAGAGCCTGATGTATTCAGGAAGGCTTGAGAATATCCTAGAATGTGTTTAGGAAATCTCCCAAAGATACTAGAATTTTTTATGTTAACTTTTAGGTATTGTCAACTGTTTTGCTTGGCTACTCTAATCTTCAGATCAATTTAAACTGGAAAAGCAAAGCAAGAGCTGTACATCAGCCTTATTATAATCTTACAGGTCACAACTGAATAGGAATCCCTGTTTTGTCCAGGATTTACAGTATGAATGGGTATCTAAATCACTCCATTTGAGAACAAGTCTGGCATACATTATCAACTTTAGTTGTCTCTTTACTTTTTTTCATCCGAATAAGCACTGCAGGTTTCATTATATAAACAGTGTTAGGAATTGAGGAATCCTCTGACTACAGATGCTGAGAACGGATTATGAGAAGCAGGACAGCAGAAAATAAAAGATTATGAAGTGAGTTGTCATGTTTCTAACCAGCCGAACTCTAGCTCAGTTCTTTAACTTGCCTCCATAGTAAAACAAAGGAAAGAGAGGAAAAATAACATAAAGGCAATGCTTTCCAGTTCTGCAGCTGTGTGAATTGGTAAACACTTGTAAATAGGAAGAGTTCAGATGAGTGTTCTCTCCAATATCAAGTGATATGGTAATGTTTCATCTGTATCTCACTTGTGTATTTTTTATGTACAATGTGTCTGCAAATGTGCCTAATAACCTTGGGCAAAACTTGATTGACTTCCCATCCCTGTGGTTGGGGTGGTGGGCAGCAGTGGGACTGCCTCCCACTGCAAGGATCTAGGGCAATTTGGGTAGAAATCCAGCGGCTCGGTGGCTGCCAGCTCGTGCGTGTTGAGGACAGACACCAGGGTGCCAGTAGGGAATGTGGGGCTGGAGCACAGCAACGCCGAGAAGAAACGTGAGGAACATGCAGTCAGGGAGAGCCTGTGTCTGGGTCCTTGCACAGCATTACTGTGACAGAGAAACTTGGCATTTTTATCAAAAAGTTGGTTTAAAACTGGCAAAACAAAGCTTAATTAACTTTTCAGAGACTAATGTTTAGGTTTATCGTGGTATATGTATTGTATATTTATTTTTTTTTCCACAGAAACCTGCTAATATTTTAGTTATGGGTGAAGGTCCTGAGCGAGGAAGAGTAAAAATTGGTATGTTTATATCTTTGATAAGTCCCAGTGTAGCATTTAAGTTAGAATGTTCTGAAGGTGCAGTTGTACCACCTAAAGTAGTCACTGTAATACCAGTATGTGCCTGGGCACATTGCCTAAATGCTGTTTTCTGAGTGACTGGCTTCATCATATTAGCCCCATGTACCAGTTCTGACAATGAAATGCTGTAGCCTCATCAATAACAAGTGGAAAATGTCATTATGTTTTGCTTAAGTGGGTGTTTGTGTGGGGTGGGGGTTTTTGATGTGGGGTTAAAGATGACAGCCAGCTAGGAGGAAAGGAGGAGAAAGAAATGGGATTTTAAAATTTCCTCCATTTATCTCTTAGTGCCATGACATCTTGCTGCTGCTTATAAAGATTTAAATAGGGCACTACTCATTGCTACAGCCTTAAAACTTATAATGGAATCAAAGATGGCATTCAGCCTACAAAATATTCTTAAAGAGTAGGCAGGTCCTGTGGAGATAACACAAGGGATCTTAAAAGTGCAGAAAACACAGAAATCCATCCAAAATGTTTAGTGAGAGCTAATAGCTAATGTTAAATGCTTAGCCTGGGGTGTACCAGGTTAGAAAGGACCCAACACTTCCACGCTATTGTAACATTTTCTGGTGGGAGTTACTACTTGCAGTGAGAGGGTGATTTGTAGAAGTTCAATTGTTTTAAACTAAATGCATAAATAAAAATTAACAGTAGTCTAACAATAATAAACTGTACAGGCTGTGCATTATCATGGCAGTGCTGTAATAGCAGGCTACTAAAGCACAGCCTGCTTACATTTGTTATGGTAATGCAGCTCCATTTGGAAGGGTTTTTTAAAGCTAGTTCATCTTTTTCACTTCCCTCCGACTTTCTTTTATGAGATTACTCTTCTGCATTGTTGCTCTGTTCTCTTACTGTTTTGTTTGTCTGAACTTTATTGTTGATCACTAGTATAATGATTCAGGGTAGGATTTTCTGGGAGCATTCAGTGCTGCTCTAGGCCTTCCCTTGTCCTTTGGAATCCAGGGAGAGATGGGCCAGGGTTGAATGCTGCTGTAGATCCTACTCTGAAAGTTTTTAATGCCTTTTTGAGCTTTAAGGTTGACAGTAGGGATTGAGGTCTGCATAGAAAACAGGTACAGCATGGACAACAGAAGGGAAAATTTCTTCATATTACCTTACTCTTCATGGAGGGTTTCTTCCAAAACAGAGAATGTAGGTCATCCTCTGGACTCAGTTTCGATAGTGGTGGTGATATTTGCTGTCCACAGCTACTTGCTAGTAATTGCACATAGACCACCCATTTATTTCTTAATTTATACTTTTGAATTAATTTGAGAATAATTTAGTAAAAAACTAAATTGTCAGACTCTGTTCATGGACAGGTGAAAGATTCTGTATTGGGCCACCAGTCCTCTGAGCCATCCATTCCCAGCAGGGAAAGAGGGAGGGGAACCCTGGATTTCTAAGTGTGTTACCAAAATGTAGATTTTTTTCTTATTTTCTTAAGTTTGCCACAGCAATAAAAGAGCGCAGAAGTTATACACATACCAAGGATTTCCACTTTTCCAGTGTAACTAATTTTTCTAAAAAATACATAACTGGTATTTAACTTAAAATAATTTTTGTAGGATTTTTGTGTCATTTTGGGTCATAAATTCACTTTCTGCCAACAATTTTTCTTATTATTCATAGTTATTAGTGACGATCAATTTTGAGTAATTGATATTTTAATGTAGAAAGCTGTAAAATGTTTCACTTTTTAAATGCAATCATAAATAGGAATGCATATGAAAACTAATTAAGGATTGTGTAGTCAAGTTAGAGACCATATTTATACTGCAGTATTCCCTCAGTGAGGTATAGCATGTAGGTCCCTTTCCCTCAGGGTGGCTACTCATCTCATTTCATTCAAGTCTTTCTCAGCATGTGAATATCCCTACATGTTAGGGTCACTCTGTCTTGGGATTTGGGGGTTGGTGGGTCAGGAAAGCAATTTCATGGGAGAAGCTGCATATTTTAGTCTCTGCCCATTTTTTCCTGTATGACTTACATTTAGTCATTCAGACAGCTTTCTAGGAAGTTGTATACTACAACTTCTAAAAAAGCAGTTTTTAATGATAGAATGCCCACAAGTAAAATTTTAAAATCATAGCCTGAATGGCATTCAGTATTGGTACATTGATACTGGAAGTGCATCTTGATAGAAAATCAGCAGGGAGGCAGATTTCTAGGCTTAGTTGCTGTTTTTGTGTGAAGGAAGTCGTGCTACAGCTAACTTCATGAGGAGGGAGCTTTTGTCATGTACACGTATGTATTATAAATCATTCTAACCTTTGCAGAATCTGCATTTTGCTCACTTTAAAAATTGCCACTGTGTGAGAAAGCATCCTGTAATAATGGAAGTATTTTACCAGAGAACATCAGGTAAAATGAGTCAGGATTTACCAGTGTCCTGAAGAGTTGATGCACTTCTTCAGAACAATGGTTAATTCTTTGTTGTAAATGACTCATGTTAGTAATGATTTATAATGATATACTTCATAGGTGATACCATCCAGTAAGTTCTACAGAAAGAAAATCTGCTCAGAGAGTTCATACCTGCTACAGTCCGCCTTTTCATTTTATGTAGGAGTGATGATAGTGCTAACAAGTAAACTCAATCAGTTTGTTCAAAAAAAAAAAAAAAAAAAAGGATTGTTAGTTACCCTCAAATTTTAAAGCATCTCTCTTTGAATTTTGCAGCTGACATGGGCTTTGCCCGCTTATTTAATTCACCTCTGAAGCCTTTAGCAGACTTGGATCCAGTAGTTGTAACCTTCTGGTATCGAGCTCCAGAGTTGCTTCTTGGAGCAAGGCATTATACCAAAGCTATTGGTAAGTAAATTGGACAGAAATGTACTGTTGTGTTCTTTTATATAAACTGTGCCCAAATATTAAAGCTTTGATAAATTGTTCAAAGGAGAGTAGCTGAGTTAAAAGGTACGTTACTTGTTTCTTGAAGAAACATTAATCTTTGACAAATTGTTTCATTTACTGGGGTCTCAGGCTATATATAGAAATGAAATATATTGCTGGCTTTGGGCTCCAAATGCCCTGCAATGCAACCTAAGTTTGTGGTGTTCACACAGGACTTTCATAAACGCTGTTAGAGGCTGTAAAAAATATGGTAGCATCTTTCAAGTGCTAGTAGAATTCATATTAGGATGACTGTGAGGCACAGTGCATTAATTTCATTGCAGAGTTTATTACCTAGTGTAATAAATATATGAAATAAAGAATGAACAGAATGGAGAATATAGTGGCTGCACTGAAGCTAAACTGTAAAATTGAGCTGCATTTTAGCCTCTCTGTGTCTTTTTCCAAGACAGATGACAGATGGCCAGAGCTTTTGTGGGCTGTAGAACAGGGGGAACAGCCCAGTAGCAAACTGGAGGGAGATTGACTTTTACTGGATTGATCAGCTTTGCTATGGAAGGGAGAGAGACTGCAGGGAAAAAAGCACTGGGAAGTTTTTCTCTTGCTGCCTAATTTAAAAGATGTGTTAAAGGCTGGTAACCAGTTTTGAGAGGAAATAACTTCCCTAGCAGCTACTTCACTTTGCACAGACATGGAGGTTGTATGTCAGCATACTGTGTTGTTGTTTCTGTAACCTTAAAGTCTTCCTCAGAACCCAATCTTTTTTTCTTGTTTTGTTTTTTTTAAAGATCATATCCATGTTTCTGTCAGCAATTATAATGTTTATGCCTTAAATGTATTGTTTAATTTTCTGTTAATACTGTGTTTCTTTTATAGATCAAATACATTTTTATTTTATTCCTTTAAACTGCTTAATTTTTTTTTATTTGTATGTTCCCTCACTTTACTGCCATTTCTTTGATTGCAGTGTGTGAAACTGCATGGGCAGTCATAGCTTTTAGTACATAGTTTTTTTGGTGTAGATAAGAAATGACTGTGTAAAAACACTGAGTAATGGGGTTATGCTGTCTGCATTATTTGCTTTTGTCCTTGTTTATGAACTTGTTCATTCAAGGCTCAGTGTAGCACCACTTTGAGTTAAAAATTGCATTAGTATATACTAGAAAAAAATTGAGAAAACAACTGGGAAAATTCAGGTTATCTGATTATTAGATAGGAAAACAACAGTGAAAGAGAAAGGTTGTGGAGTTTGTGTTTTTTTAATGAATGTTATTAAAAAGTTGTGAAGTGTGGGGGCTTGTAGCAATTTGCTTGTTACTCTCTTTCAAGGTGCTATAGATAGCATTTGGTTTATACCAATACTACTTTTCAGCTTGTATTTTTGGGATCATTTACTACTTAAATTTCACTGATCAGCAAGGGCACATTTCCAGGTCAGGACAGTGTGGCACTGAAAGGGCAAGATGCTGGTTGGCTTTTCTTTGGTTGTGTTTTATGTGTTGACAGTTAGCCCAATAGTTTCCTTCACCTTTATTCTTCACTAAATTAATTTTTTATGATGTTAAGTGCTAACTACACTTCAAAAACCTCACAAAAAACTTGTATGATATTCTCTCAGCTTCTGTGTAGTTACTGAATTGGCAAACTCCATTCAAACCTAAAAGAAAAAGTTGAGGAAGTAATGCACTTCTACAATAGAAACTTGAAATTTTCAATACAGGAACCTTATCTCTGATAAGCTAAACACTAATATTCTACCTCATCCAGATGCTTTTGGAAAGATTCATTTGTTGGTGTTTTTTTTAATTTCTGTTCTCCTTTTTTAAAGATATTTGGGCCATAGGGTGTATATTTGCAGAGCTGCTAACATCAGAGCCAATATTCCATTGTCGACAAGAAGATATCAAAACTAGTAATCCTTATCACCATGACCAGCTGGACAGAATATTCAATGTAATGGGATTTCCTGCAGGTACATACTGTATTTTTTATCACTGCTGTTCAAAGAAAGATATCCATATTGCTTTCTTTGCATATGAAGGTGGTAGCTGATCAAAGGAGCAGAGCTGTTCAAACACAATCTTTATTTCATGAGTTATAAATCTAAAATCCAATGGTCAAATTAGATGTTTTCCCTTTTATTAATGATAGGGTTATCTTTGTGTATACATGTACCGATACTTTATTATTTTAAAGGACTGTATTTAATGGTGGATGATTAAAATGAGAAGGAATATTTCTGCATTTCTTCGGTACCGATTATTGATTTGGAAGGTGACTGATAATTTATAAAAGCAAGCAAAAATATATATATTTAGTGAATATTATGCATTTGTTTAACTCATGCCAAATTAAACATAGCATTTGGAAGTAATGGAGGGTATTGATTTTTTTTTTCCTTGGTGGAAAGCTGGTGGTATAGAAAAAAACTTCTTTATTCTAAACCAGAAGAAAGAGTTGGTTGTATGAACCAAAACAAATGGCAGTGGGAATATCACTTGTTGCATTTTCCCCTCAGTGTTGGTCACATCTTGTTTTTATGCAGGCTGCCTTTCTTCAGTTAATACTTTGCCTTCTAGTGTTCACATGATCGCAGGAGTCAGATTAACAGGGGACTTATTTTTACTTTGCTTATATTTCTCCTCACTGCTTGTGTTCCCTGCTCCACTGTTATGGTGTTGTTTTTTTTTTTTTGGTTTTTTTTTTGGTTTTTTTTTTTTTTTTGGTTTTTTTTTTTGTTTTGTTTTGTTTTTTTTTTTGATTTGCCTCTTCTTTTGCATGACTTTTACGGTCTATATGTTTGTGTGGGTCTAGAATTTTATTATTAAGCATGCTCTTATTTTGCTTTGGACTTTTTTTTGTGTGTATGTACTTCATTGCTTCTATACTGCTGTATGAGATTCATGGAAATGTTGCCTTTGCATATTGTCTCTCTTAGTTTTGCTTCTTCAAGCAATACCGTCCCCTTCTGCTTTTGAACTAGAATTTTACCCTTTTATACTTTTCTTAGTTCATTTGGTTTTTACATTGATTCTGTATAGCTTACATAAATAGATTATACTCTCATTTTAGTTTTCTGATTGGTTTAATTAATCCTTTCTAATGGTCTCTGTTTGACCTTTGGAGTTCTTTGGTTCTAACTAAGAAATGCTTTTCATTCAATTGCAGGGATTGTTCTGCATTTTAATTGACACTTGCCATATCTGAAACAGTTCCTCATGTCTCTGGGATAGGAAAGAGGAGAATATTTTGTTTAACTGAGTAATAATTAAATAAGTATCCTGGATTAATTAATTAATTATTTTAATGCTTTTAAACTCACTGTTCTGCAGTAGTGATCAGGCATAGTACAGATTTGAAATGAACCAAATTACTTGCCCACAGAGCCTTTTCAAGAGATAGAGCTTAAGACATTTGAGGCTAGGTGCTGGTAGTGAGCTTTTTGTTTTATTTTCAAATCCATTTCAGCCTTGGTCTACACTGAGATGAATTATTCTTTAATTTCAGTGTGCAAACTTGACTTCTTAAGTTTTTGTTTGCTAACAGTATTTCTTGCTTTGCAGAAGTATCTCTGGGCATTTTCCTGTAGCTAAAAGTGCTGTCAGAACAGAGAATGCCTTAGAAGAAGACAGGATTTGCTGGAGTCCTGTGTACTCCTGTCCTGAGATCGCAGCTGTGTCGAAATAAATTAAATAACAGTCCTGAAGGGTTCAAACACAAGGCCTGATGTGTTTTTCTTCAGCATTGTTTTGTGGGCTGTAGCTAGCATCCTTTTTTCAAGTTCTTCAGTTAATGAGCACACAGCTGGAACCTCTTAGGTGTTGGTATGATTTATTGTGAAGAGGTGATGAAGGAATAGGAGGTAGGGAGTACAAAGACATACGTAACTGCAAGGTTAGAGAAGCAGAATTTTAAAAAAATAAGAAGCCTGTGGGGATACTTGGAAATGATTTTTTTACTCAGAGAGAAAGAGAAAAAATAATTAATACTGCTTTGCAGATAAAGACTGGGAAGACATAAAAAAGATGCCGGAACATTCAACCTTAATGAAAGATTTCCGGAGAAACACGTAAGTCTGAATTGACATTTCCTAATAAAGCATATTTTATATCTCTTTCCTACACTAAATTTTTGCAGTTCAAGTTGTTTTCCATGTCGATGCCAAACAAGGACTATGAAATTGGTATGACTTTTAGATTGTGAAAAACAAAAAATGAAGTTGTTTCATAGTGTTGAGCTTGGCCTGTTGAGGTGGTGTGGACCAGAAGAGCAGCCAGAGAGGCAGTAGAGGGTGAGGTGGCAGGAGTGAAACAGGTGATGCCAGTAAGACCCCATGCAGCTCTGAAGTTTGCAAAGCACAGTGTATCAGAGCACAGCTGTTCCCAAATCTGTGGTGCTGGCAGTCATTTTCTGTAATAGCTGCTTAAAAGGGGTCTGGTAACCTTATAGCATTTCCAGCAAACAGTGGGTATAATTGTCAGGTTTGGTGTCTAGGGTGGCCTGCAATGACTAAAGAAGAAAATACCCTTCAGCTTTGCTGTCACATTGCCACAGGCTAATACCTGCACTTAAAATGCCACCCTGTTGCCTGATTTCTGTGCTGAGGCATTTGGGGCTGTACAGTTACATACATTACTTTCATATGCCATGCTATTGCAACCATTTAGAAATCTTTTTTTTTGAGCTTCTCTTCAAAAAAAACCAAACCAAAACAAAAAAGCCATGAATGTTTTTGTAGCAACCTGTAGGTTGCAGGAGAGCATTCAGAGGAGCTCAATATTTATCTCTGTCTTTACTGTCATGAGAAATACACAGAATCAAACAGTATAGTAGTGAAATTGCTACCAGGCAATTTAAATCCAGTTGATAATTTGCTGTCTGCATGTGGGTTAAGTGTGCTTTTTGTGTGGGTGTGATATGCTTTTATAAGGATGTGAGGGAAACATGCCTTTTCTGCAGTTCTGATTTTTAAGCAGTCTCTGGTGTTGGTAGTTGTGGTTTTTCCATGCTAATTGGATTTGCAGGGAGACTAAACTGTTCTTATTAATATGTTTGTGGCTACCAAGAAAACTTTGTACTATCAATGATTTGCATATTAGAAATATCACTTCTGTTTCCATTTCTAGGTATACCAACTGCAGCCTTATCAAATATATGGAAAAACATAAAGTTAAACCAGATAGTAAGGCGTTTCACTTGGTAAGTTCCTCCATACATAAAAAATCAAATCCCTCATATATGTTTAAAGTAAGAGGTGAGCTGGTGTGAAGTCCATTGTAACTAACTTTGTAAATAAAGTTAGGAATAACTGATACTCTGCAATCCGAAAATTGCAAAATCACTTTATCTTCTCCCATTGATAAAATGATTCTGAGTGTCATTCACTGGATTAGGTTCAGTATCAAGTAATTTTGAAGATTTTGTCCTTTAAGTCATGTTTAGCTTGTAGTTATATTTGCAGTGTTGCAGCAATCCTTAGCCATTTTGCTGCTTTATGTACTTTCAATAGCTTATTTTTACTTTTAAAAAAATCCTATATGCCTGGGGTTTTTTTGCATATTCATTTATAAGCTTTTGAAGAGACCTTAGTGCAGACTTTCAGTATGTAAAGGGAGCATATGTAGAAACTTTTTGCAAGAGCAAGCAGTGATAGGACATGGGGTAATGGGTTTAAGCTGGAAGAGGCTAGAGCCGGATTGTATATTAGGAAGAAGTTCTTGACTGTGAGGGTAGTGAGGCACTTGGGACAGTTTGCACAGAAAAGCTCTGGATGCCCCATGCCTGGGAGTGATTTAAGACCAAGTTGAATGTGACTTGGATCAACCAGGAAGGTGCCTCTGCCCATTGCAGGGGGATTGGGACAAAATAAATCGTTATTAATGTACCTTCCAACGCAAACTATGCTGTGATATGATACAAGTTTGCATTGATACAAGTGTGCATCTCACAGACTTAAAAAGAAAATTAACGCAGGGCTTGGACACATAGTTTGGAAAATTTTAATATTTCTTCCTAGTTCACTAATCTTTTGTAGCTCTCTTAGGAATAATTTGTGGAACCCTTACAACAGTTATTTTCTCTCTAGAATGTACAGATTTTAAAATAGAAAATATTTGTAATAATATGTGGAAGGTTCAGTTCTGTGTGGCATCTGTACCAAGGGGCAGAACCAAAGTTTTGATCCCCTGGGTGGAAAATGGTTGCGCAATCATTTTGATTTCTTTTTGTATGGCCGATCGTGACCAAGACTTGTCAGCGTGTGATGGACAGCTCTAGAATCCAATCACCAGAAATCATGCTAGAATTTTACAGTACTTTTTATTTGTGTTTTTCAGTGTGTTGGCAGTTCTTTTCATGTTTTGCCTTTTCTTTTTCTGGCTCTTGGCAGTGTTTTTTGAGAGAGTAAGAATTGGCTTGTTCAGCATGCTATTCTATAAAAACTTCATGTAGATTCAAAGAGCTGAAACAACTTACTGTGAGTTCTTGTGGATGATGTGAAAAACAAAACTGGGTTGATAATTCAACCAACCAGTGGTGGTAATTCATAGTTATCACGTTCTTAACCATGCTGTCAAAACTGAAGCCTGAGGAGGGAAATGTACTTTCTTAACCTCTGCTTTTGAAGTGTGGAGATTTGCACTGGGGTTATGAATTCTCTCTTAATAGCTAGTGAAAGGACATTACCAGTTCAGACTTAGATCATGACACTGGATCTTTTTTTAAAAGATGAATGTATGACTCCTATAAAAAGTATGAATAGAAAATGTAAATTAATGTTATTTACATGTGTATTTTCTTTTTAGAGCCACAATTTAAAAAAAACACCGTGCAGGTTAAAAGTAAAGCATTTGCTTTAAAGACCATTGCCTTTGACAACATGTCATGGTGTAGTTTGGCCTTGGACACTGTGTTGTATTGGTGAAACATGAAAACTCACTATTTTTCTGTGTGGTATCTGGAGGTTCTCTCATGTTGCTTGTCCAGCACAGCTGTATACCTCAAAGCTACTTGGGTGGATGGAGAGAAGTATATGCATGTACACCAGACTTTTTGGATAAGAAACATGTAGTTTAAGAATGCATTGCTGCAACTGGGCTCTAAATAAAATAGTTCTGGTCTGGTGTTCCTAGTTCACAGGGCCTCACCTGGGGTGCTGTGTCCAGAGGAGGGCCATAAAGGTAATGAGGGGTCTGGATCACCTCTCCTCTGAAGATAGGCTGAGAAAGCAGGGCTTGTTTAGCCTGGAGAACAGAAGGCTGCCAGGAGACCTTTGTAGCACCTTTCAGTACTTGGAAGGGGGTCTCCAAGAAAGCTGGAGAGGAACTTTTTTTTTGATAAAACAAGAGATAATGGCTTTATAAGGAAAGAAGGTAGATTTAGATTGGATATTAGGAAGAAATTCTTGATTCAGGGAGTGATGAGGCACTGGAACAGACTGCACAAAGTTCTGGATGCCCATCGTTGGAAGTGTTCAAGGCTGGACTGGACAGGGCTCTGAACAACCTGGTCTGAGTTAAAGGTGTCCCATGGCAGGGGGCTGGACTAACTGACCTCGAAAGGGCCCTTCCAACTCAAAGTATGTTGTGATTAAAGTTGCTAGTACCTTGTGGAAACTTTTTGAATGGTTTTGATAGAACACTTGTGTCTGGAACGGAGTGTCCTGGGCTTTGCAAGTGAAAATAGGTGTCCTTTGATAGGAAATTAAGTTATCATTTTAACAGGAGAGAAGAGTGGGGTTATGCCACGTATGGTTTGCTTTGGAGTTCAGATGCATTTGTGTCATCCTGCCTTTCAGGAATACAGAGAAGTTTCTATAAATGGTTTTGGTAATGTAAAGGGGTTTCTTCTTTTTTTTTTTTTCTTTTTTTTTCAGCTTCAGAAATTGCTTACTATGGATCCAATAAAGAGAATTACCTCAGAACAGGCTATGCAGGATCCTTACTTCTTGGAAGATCCTCTTCCCACGTCCGAGTAAGTGGTCAGTTTATTAACCTATCAGTACATTCAGAGATGCTTTAGAACTGTGCTTTCTCTCTGCCCTAAGTATGTTTGTGACTATTGAACTAAATACTGTCTAACAACCGAAGAAAGCTATAACCACTAAAATGCCATTCGTGGTTTTTAAAATTAAGTAGCATTTTTATTAATCTCCTGCTTTATGGAACTTTGATCCTATTAGTTGCAGCACTAATCTTGTTACTCACTGACAGGTTGATTATGCATGCTACTGATCTTGGTAGACAACTGTTAAGTGCCCTCAGGTCCACTTCTCTGCCTCAGAATGCCAGATGACAATCTCTAATTAGTTTACATTTTTGTCTTAGTCTTTGTTGTGAATTCACTGGGTGGGGAAAGTCAGCTCTGTGTCTGTGTGCTGTCATCCTTAACAACTTAAATCCATTTTCTGTAGACACTCCTCTTTTTTGTTTGTACAGGCAGATTTACAAAAGGGAGAAAAATTATGGACAGTGAATGATTTCATTAAAAATTAAGCCCCTCTTCCAGAAGACTAGCCAGAGAGCATGACTGTACACCCTTTTAAGAAATCTATTAGTACATCCTGTCTGTGATTCTCTACCCTTATGTAGGGAAGAATTTATAAAATATGTATACTTATAAGGAATTAATTAAAAATGAAATTATTTCACTGAAGCCTACTAGATTATTTATAACATCTCTTAGCCTGTCTCTGTGATTTAAAGTCATGCAAATGATTGGCTGTTGCAGAAACTGCTTTTAGAATAGTGTTTGGCTTTTTTCTCAAATTTAGGTTGACATTTTAATGTGAATACACACTGAGTATTGCTAACAGGTGTGCAGAGACTTTATTATAAATACATTCTACTGAGGAAGGGCAGGTAAATATTAGCTTGTACTGGTAGTAGCAAATCCATGTGGACTGTGAGATATGAACTGACAGGTAAAGTTTCTAGTTACTTTTAAATTATGTTTCCATTTGATTTTGTTAATAGTCAGTGAAGTTTCCAGGAGTGTGTTCAGTTAGTCCTGAGACTGTGAATTACACAATAGCTGTAGTGAGATAGCTCTTTGTGCCCTTGCAGATACCTAACAGGTGATGCACCTTTCTAGCCAACAAAAAAAATATTGGGAGCCTAAGTTAGTGTATAAGTGTCAAATGAACATTAAAATCAAATGTGAATATGTTTTTACAAAGTTTAGAATATGATGATAGACAGAGAAAACTTCTCCCTAAGTCACAGGTATTAAATGATGGCTCAGGCAACTTGAAACTATCATGGGTGAAGTGTGACTCTTACAGGTCTAACCCTTCTGTTCTAATACAGTGATAAATAGACTTTTTTGGGGGACAGTGTTTTTGCAGGTTGTCAAATTCCTTACCCAAAACGAGAATTTTTAACAGAAGAAGAACCAGATGATAAAGGAGACAAAGTAAGTACTAGAAGAACAGTATCATCACGTTTAACTGGCTTTTATACTATTTCCTGATTTCATGTTATTTCATGTACTGCTTTTGAGTTGAAATTTTTCTTTGTGTTTAAACAATTGAGAAGAACCAGCAGCAGCAGCAGGGCAATAACCATACTAATGGAACTGGTCATCCAGGGAACCAAGACAACAGTCACACACAGGGACCCCCACTGAAAAAAGTGAGAGTTGTTCCTCCTACCACTACCTCAGGTGGACTTATTATGACCTCAGACTATCAGGTATTTTGTTTTATTCACATATTGTGTATTTGCTTTTCATGTTTAGAGCAGTGTTTCTTCAAACTAAAAAATTGTGTAAATGTCACTGTATTAACTGTTAACTTTTTTGCATATTTTGATTTTTTTCCGATTCATTTAGTTGATGATTTGTTGATATCCTGATGCTCTGTAGGAAAGTCAGGAAATTAGGATCAAGACATTATTGGAGTTACTAATTATTACCTTCATACTAGGGAAAGCAAATAGTTATAGACCAGGAGCCTCCTATGCTGTGCTCTGTATCACCTAAAAATGCCATTTCTTGCTTAAACAAGCCTGTGATGGTAGGAGGCAGAGGATATTGCAGTAAAAAAGCTGTGAAATAAGAATCTGAACAAGTGTTTTAGTTGGGTTGATGGATGCAGAAACAGTATTTTGGATGTACAAATAAAGACTTGGCATGATGCTGTCCTAATCTCTTGAAGACCAAGGGAGATTCCAGGTTGAGTAAGAGATATTACAGATTTGAAGACAGGTGAGATGGTGGCAGTCAGTGAGTGAGGAAGATGAGGAGGCACATTGGGGAAAAAACTCTTTAGGAAAACAAGAAAAATGTATTCTGGCCTTCCTGCATTTGAGCTTGTGCTCAGATATTAAGAAATCAGAGCCTGGAGTATAAGAATATCTTTGTAATCTCAGCAAATGATACCTCAGGTAGTGGGTTTGGATGAGGCTGCTGCTGGAGACTGGGGGAGAAGAGAGTTCAGACAGAACCTTTAGTTAATGCAAGCCAAGAAATTACTAAAGAGGAACAGGGAAAACTTCAAATGATTCACAGGAGCACTTAGGGAACAGCAGATTTTTGCAAGCCTGGGGAACAGGTGATTTCAAGAGGAGGCATGCTGCTGGAAATGTTAGCCTGCAGGAACTAAACATTTTATCCTGGTTCACATGGAATGCACAGCACAGGTGGCCAGTTGGCAGACAGTCTTGAAGGAAATCAAAAGATGGGGAAGTTGAAAACTATTGGCAATGTTTTCAGTTAATTTAAAGATTAATATCTAAATGTGAGACCCTGATAGTGGAAACCCACTTAGCTGGGCTTATAATCTGTAGCAAAACATGGAGAAATCTTTTGAAATCTTGCATTTCAGAGGTTGTCCCTGAGAGTACCAGATAGCCTCAGAAGCTGCCTGGGGGCATTACCTTCATCCTTACCTAAATCTGTGTACTCTCAGCATTGGCCAAAACTTGCAAACTACAGAGATATAAAATACGATCATTTTCAGGAGCTTTATTGTGAGACTCTCCATAGGAGTCCCTAAGTGCCTTTGTTCACTTTATGCCAGGACATCAATAACACATCAGTTTGCAAGTCATTTTCCTTGAACAATATACATTTTTAGAGCTGTTTGAGACAGTGGTGAGCCTTAACTGTAGTTCTGCCTCCAAGTATAAATGTTGTCTTTCTTTATTATCCATCGCAGGCACTCTTACAGGAGTTTCATCCCTTTCAATCTGGCAAGCTGCAGCCAGTTGCTGTTTTGGTCTTTTAATTGGCTCTTTCTTTCACTTCTTAAAAAGAAGAGCAGAAGGCAAATGCAGCTGTAACTTTCTTACTCTTGCCTTGGGTAGAGTCACACATCTAAGGAGGTTGATTCAGAGGTTGTGTGTACTGTGTCAGGGAGCCCCATTTACATGCCCTATATACATGCCCTTCACCTCATTTTGC
This sequence comes from Prinia subflava, assembly GCF_021018805.1. NCBI lineage: Eukaryota > Metazoa > Chordata > Aves > Passeriformes > Cisticolidae > Prinia > Prinia subflava. The sequence goes on from NC_086249.1 coordinate 37,277,516, forward strand.
TGCTGCATTGTGGCATTTTGAGCAAACTTCAGCTCCTAGTTCTGTGAGCCAGAGCTCAGGTTTGCTGGCTCACAAGTCAGAGGACTCAAATTGCTCGGCCGGAGTTGGCATTGGTTTGTTTTCAGTTTGTGCTCATCAAAATTTTTGTACTCACAGATATCCATCCTGGGATTACAGCTGAGGGCAGCCCTTATTGACAGACATAATTCAGAATACTTTTCCCTTAAGATAATGATAACTGCTGCTTTTCTGTTTCAGGAGTTCTTACTGAAAACTTGCCTGCTCCTGAACAGTCTTTCTGCTGTCTCTCTAGGAGGGAAAATATCTGGTTTTCAAAAAAATATATAATTTCCCCCCTAGCTTTACAAAGAGGCAGTCAGTAGATTGTTTTTATTAAGGTGTCTGGAAAACAGGATAATAAAGACAGTAGATCTGAACTTGCTAGCACTAGAACAAAAGCAGTTAAGAGTTTCCAACTGATGGGTTCAGGTCTCCCTGAAAAAAATTCCTCACATTTTTTGCTTCTGATCCAGCAACTTGAGGAGAGGGAAAACAAACATACAATACAGCCCTCTGTTTTAATCAAACACCTGTTCTTTTGTTCTTCATTTGATTGCTCAAATTCCCCGTCTAAAGCTTGTGAAGAAGGATTGCCATCTCCTGGGCAAGGCACACTAAGACAGTTTCTGCATTCACTCAGAAGTCAAATTACTCTCGGCAGGGCACACTGACCTCGTATCCTTTCCTGCTATGCATAAAAATAGTAGACACATGGCACACAGACTTGCTTGCCTCCTTGTTTAAATCTGCAATGTGACACTCCCAAAGGCCATGTGATTAAACAGGCTGAAACAATTCCACTGCTCTGAGCTTTTGCTTGTGATAACCCTCTGAGTGCTTAATGGTATTTAGAAAGGATTGGATATTTACTTTTCTTCTTAAACAAAAGCCATTTGTTGCTCTGGGTGTCAGGAAAGAATCTGATTTTTCATTGCCTCTGTCTTAAAACAAGATCAGTTTTAGAAGTCAGGATGCAGTGAGTGTTTTACCACTGAAATGAGTGGTCAGTTTTAAACAGCTAAACTTGTGATGGTTTCCTACATACAGGAGCCACACATGGGGAAAACCAGCATTCAAGACTTTTGCTCTTTGAAGTACATCCTGTATTTGTTACATGGAGGAGGGTGACCCAGAGCTGTGACCCTTCAGTTGATGATGGTCCAGCCAATTCTCCCCTTTTCTCTGGAGGTATCAGCTCAGTCCTATGAGCATGTCTTAACAAGCAGAGTATGCCATTTTGATTTCTGCCATCATCTCAGCATCCTGGGTGTAGCTCCTGTTCCGAATGCTGTACAGCAAGAAAAAAATTGGTGTTCTTGTTTTATGTTGTGACTTAATATTTTATTTTCTCAGGGTGTTGGTTCACCACAGTTTTTTCTTATTCAGATCTCAGTAGCAATATGCTAGTCCTAGAACAGTTGGTTTACAGAAGTTTCCAGACCTCTTCTAGAAGCAGCTTTTCCTAAAAAACAGAATATGTCCTGTTATATCAGTTCAGAAGCTACACAGTTTCTAAGTGCTGCAGAGTTTGTGAGAGCATGTAAACTTTATTGTGAATGTAAACCAGCACAGTAATGTACTAAAATTGTGTTAATTTAATGAAATTTTAAATACTACTAAGTGGTCAGATACTTATACTGCAAATCTCATAAGAAGTTCTTCTTTCCTTTATAACACATGATCAGTAAATAATAACTTCTAGGTTAAAATTGTAGTGAACAGGTGCTGGTTTGCTGAGAGTTTCTTACAATGATGAATGCTCCACTCAAATAATTGTGGGAGTGCTGGTTGAAAGGGGCCTCTGGAGACCATCTAGCCAAGTCTCCCACTTGAACCAGGGCTGTTGCTAGTTCTGGCTCACTCAGGTTAGCATGGCTTTGTTAAGCTGAGTCTTAAAAACTTTCATAGAGAGACCTCACAGACTGTATGGGCAGGTTTTTCCAGTGCTGTACTGGCCCCTTAGTGGTCCCTCCTCCAATGTCCCACCTAAACCTCCCAAGCCACAGTCTAAGGACATTTTTTCCTGAAATACCTGGTTCCACTGAGGAACATGTCATTGTTGTCTTTAAACTCTCCTTCAAGTATTTTAAGGCTGCTGATAGATGACACCTTAGCCCAGTCACAGTGCTCTCAGCCTGTATGCCTAGGTCTCACAAAAGGGTGCCAAGTATATCCTCGGTGTGTGAAAATCTCCCAAATAAGGCAGAGTGGCTCATCAGCAGTAAGATGCCTCACCTGGACCTCCACCCCAGCCCACCTTCCTGGTAGGAGAAGGGAGCAAGTGGAGAAGACCACTGCCATGAATGGTGGTAGCCCAGTGTCATGTGCAGTAGCCATTTGGAGGGTTGGCTGGAGGTTTGTCTGTGATGGGTGAAGATTCCAGGGAGGCTGTTAGGGTGGATAGCAGAAGACTGGCAGCTGTCACTTTCTGATCTGGTATTCTGATGTCTGTTACCTGCTGTAGTCAGAGTAAGTGACACCGGGCCGGGAAGAGCAGCTCCTTTGAGCCCGTGTGTGTTGGGTGCCTCTTGAGGAAAGAGTCCCTAGATGAAACTGTCTTGCGATGTCCGTGTTACGAAGGGCTGTGTGTCTGTGCTTTCCCCTGCAGCGTTCCAACCCCCATGCTGCCTACCCCAACCCCGGACCAAGCACATCGCAGCCACAGAGCAGCATGGGATACTCAGCTACCTCCCAGCAGCCGCCGCAGTACTCGCACCAGACGCACCGGTACTGAGCTGCACCCGGTGCCGTCGCTGCGCTGCCGCTGCCGGAGCGGCCGCAGCCGCATGCCCGGAGCCCGCCCTGGGCCACAGAATGTACTGTACAACCACACCTCCCACTGTCCCACCGCCACCGCCCAGCCCTGCCGCGGGGCCCAGTGCGGGCTCCCACGCTGGACCTGCCTTTGGGGTTAGACTTGAAAGGAAAGTGCTAGCACGGTTTGTGTTGTGGATATGCTACTTCTGTAGTTTACTTGACATGGTTCAGACTGACCGATGCATTTGTTTCAGTGACAGTCTGTAGCGGGTGAAGCTGTGAAATGTGCTAGGGGCAAGCATTTTTGTTGTCGTATGTGGTGAATTCTCTTGATGTAACAACTTCATCTGACCAATAGTACACGACATCTTTGAACTGGTACTTGAAGCATACAGTATATGTTACCATGGCAAAAAAGCAAACTAACCGTAACTCTCAGACAGTTTTGATAGATGTTTATTTTTAGTGACTTCTGTGGGTTGGTTCATTTTCCACCTAGATCAATGTTTTATGACCGACACGATTGCTACGATGAGATTTTTTTAAGAACATGAAAGTGTTTGCATTTTTTCCCAGCAATTACAAACGTCCCAAAGATTTATTTCCAACATGAGTTTCTGGTTTTGTTTTGAAATCTATGACTTGACTGGTATTAAAGCTGCTATTTGATAGTAAAATAAGTATGTTGTCATTGATATAAACATGTTTGGTTCAGCAAACAAACTAAAATGATTGTCATAGACAGTGTTTTATTTTTTTCCTGTTGGTGTTAATGATTTGTGAGCATGCTTTGGGATTAAAAAAGCATGAATGATATTTCCTAAAAAGATGCGGCATCCATTGAGATATTTTGTCATGATTTTTGAGAACCAGCTTGGTGTAGTGGATTTTAAATTTTGTTCAGTTATTTTTTTTTTAAATGTTCGCACGTCGTTTAGGGGTGCCATTCCTACTGCAGAGGAACAAGGTGTTAGGAGAGCCTTAGAATTTATGAGGAAAAACTTACATACAATGTACTGTATCAAACTATTTTACATGAATGACACAAGTATTCTGAGTAAAAAAAAATCAAACATTGTTAAAACAAGGTGTTATGTAATAAATTTATTTTTCATAAATCTGCATATGACCTTTGCCTGTATTCCTTTTTCTCATTCAAAACCCCCTGCTCCCCTGTCCATACATCTGTATCTGGTTGTGTTCTGAGAAACAGCATCCAGCAGGAATTTGTCTCTCAAGGCAGGCTTCCATTAACTGGTGAGAAGGATAATTTTTCTTTTAAACAGCAATAAAAAAAAAGGCATTACTCTTGTTTTGTACGTGTAGCTGATCAGCTGGAGATACTCTAACATTGCATTTATTACTAGCAACACTTCCTAGATCAGGCAGCTCCTTTTCATCTACAAAATCCAGAGGCATTCCTGTCTGCATGGTTCTTCTGAGGTTTCTGAAGCTCATTCTTATTTTGGTAGGTAATACCACACCATGATTTTGACACAGATGTATGCAATACACAGAGGATATTTTTCTGCAGGTGCTTCATGTAGTGTAAATATCAGCTGGTGTGATTCATGCAAATGCCCTGAGATGCCAATGGGGGGCAAAACAAAACGCAGATTGTTAGCCAGCCTGAAAGGCAAACTATGCTTGAGGTGAGGATAAAACTACCTCATTGGATGGACTCAAGTATTCAGGAGACTTACAACTAAAGAAGAAAATCTGAGTGCAGAATTTATGCTGCTTTTATGGTACTGTATGATGCCCTCTTAATTTTGACATAGAAGGTGTCAAAATCTGTCTTTCCTTGGTTTCTCGAACAAGTTAATATATAAGTGGGAGTACCTTGAACTTCTTGGTTTGCTTTTCAAATGAAAGCATTTTTGGTTTTTATTTTTCATTTATAAATAGGCTTTAAACTTGTCAGTTCAGTATGTCCAGAATCTTCCCAGGTACTCAGAGAGTGCCAAGAGTAACTTTTTTTTGGTAAAGTGCTGTTGGCCCAGATTTTTGTTTCCTATTGATGCACATTCATATTAATGCATAATAGGTAGTATTACTCACGTAATAGCAGACTTTATTTGATACCTATATTTTGATGACTATATTTTGATGTCTGCAGTTGAAAAGTAGCAGGCTAGCTTGAATTTCATTTTTGCAAAAGGAAATGCAGTTGACAAAATGTGCTCTTGCCATTTGTTTATCCTTGAATTTAATTTTCTTGTTAAGAATGTATTTGAGATAAAGATGCAGCTTACCAAATAATTATAATAAAACTAAATTATATTCTACATTTAGTTTTGAATAGCATGCTACTCTCATTTTTATTCACTTATATTCTCATTTTTAGTAGATATATTGCAGATTACATCAACAAACATTCTACAGGGAAGTCAAATCTTAATATTTGACTTGTACTGATATCTCAGTCAGCTGGTCATTTCTTAGGAGGTGTACTTGAGGATTTTTCTCTAGGACTTTGGAAAGAAAAAGTTTTTCAGTGCTTGATATAACCTCTGGTACTTGAAGACAGTGTATGATTCTGTATTGCAGATAAGGTCAGTCACATCATATTCATGATAATTACAAGGGATCTTCTGCATCAAATATGCTTTTTAATACTGGCTTTAGGAATACTGAGGGCAATGCTCTAAATTACTTTCCTGAACTGCATAAAAATACCTTAATCCTGTCGTTATGCTCTTGATGGGGCTTTTACGTGAGGGTTACAGAGAGGGGAGGAGAAGAAAGCACCTTTGAGAAGGGTTTAATAGGAGTTACAAATCTCCATGAGAAGATGGCAGCAGCAGCCGGTGTTCGAGCCGTGCCTCTTTCCTCACATGGCTCGGCTTTTGTTACTGGATTCAAGAACTTCAAAGCTTTTCTTTACTCACCGACAATTATCTGGACCCATCTGAGTGCATTTAAAATAGCTGGAGCCTGGGAACCTGTCTTTGTTGCTGTGATTAAAGGACAAATTGTTTTGCTAGAGTAGGCTTATGTTGAAAATGGGCTACAAGCTTACCTTGATTGTGACGATAAATGTTCTGTTGCACCTTAACCTTGGCACTCCCAGCAAGCCTGGCCTGTGGCAGCTCTGCATTTATCATACCAGATAAAAACCCAGCTGCTCTAAGAAGAAATAAGTTTAACTTAGCCCTTTTGAAGAGGGTTTTAGCATTAGTGGTGAGAGGAGCTGTCCCACCTTCCTAGAAGGAAGAACTAGAAGACTGATCTTGTCCTGTTCTTTGCTGTGTGTGTATATATTAATAGGAAAATATTCGGTGCACTCATAGAGTTGCCTGTGGCAGTGCCCAAGCAATGCCCATCTGAGGGGTAGGCCAGTGTTCAGGTTTTCTTTTAGCTCTTTTTTTCAGGTGATGTTCAGGCTAGATACTAGGAAAAGGTTCTTCACGCAGAGGGTGGCTGGACAGTGGAACAGGCTTCCCAGAGAAATGGCTGTGGCACCAAGCCTGCCAGAGTTCAAGCACTTAAATAATGCTTGCAGTCATGTACTGTGACTTTTGGGGTTGTCCTTTACAGGGCCAGCAGTTGGTCTTTGATGATTTTATGGGCATGGTTAGGCAGTTTGACTGCTACCAAGAGGGGTAATGGAGCCTGCAGGATCTCATAGGACTTACTATGTATCAGGAAGGAAAGACAGAGTATTTCTTGGAGCCAGTTGTGAAGTTGCAGACCTGCCATTTGGAGTAAATATTGCTGCCATGGTTAAGATGAGCCTCATTTCTGCAGAAGGAATGAGTAATGGGGTGCCCCCTACACCGTGTTTTAGTTCCTCCCCTGAATAGAGCAGCCTTTTTTTTGTTGAGTAAGGCAGCCATCCCAGCATCTTCCTTCAGGCTGAGTGGTGACAGTGCTTCAGGCTGCCAGTTCTGAGACAGTTTAATATCCAGCATCCCTGGAGACGGAGGCAGATGAGCCTAAATCAGTGTGATTTGCTTGTCACAGCTATGGATAAGGAACATAAGGAACACTGTGAAATAATTTGTCAGACATCTGAATGACGAGATGTACAAACTACTCCAGCAGTAGCATAGAGAGAGGAAAAACGTGCTTTACCCTTTGAAAGCAAAACAGAAACAAAGCTGCCACTGTTTCTACCAGGTCTCTTGTGATAAGTTTGTCTCCTCGAGGATTTCAGGCAGCCTTTATCTTGATGGTTGGCTTCAGTGATGGCAGGAGCTGTCTCCAGAGGACTGTGTGTACTTGCAGGGATCCGGTGCTGGAGAGCTGGGCACTGGCACTGATGTTAATGAAGCCATTGCCCTGGGGTGGTGCACGCCAGCTCTGGCCCAGGATGGGAATCTGGATGAGCTCCATCACTGCTGTGAAAGCTCCCATGTCACAAGATGCTGAAAAGTACTTTTGAGCCTGCCAGGATTAGGGTGCCTTGGCTCTCAAGGAGTTTAATTATCCCTGAGTTTTAACTATCCCTTCGCATTCCTGGTAGTAGTGCCCTGAGCCAGGGGAGGTGGGGAAAGGGCTAGTGCAGGAGTGGTTGTTATTTAAGTGGTTGTTATTTAAGCTGCTCAGCACATCTTGGCACGGAGCCCTGAGCCCACAGAACCACCAAGGACAGCCTTCATGGCATGCGCTTTTGGGAAGTGTTCCCGTTTGCTCAGCCGGGGATGTGGGAGAGCTGCCACAGCCTTGGAGCAAGGCTTTGTTTAATGTTTGTGGGAGCTTTGAATCTGTACAGTGTCACCCAGCGTGTGACACCCCATTAGGTACATTGGGAATGCAGTGGCTGACCGAGGGAGGGAGATGAAGTAGGGGTTTGTGTATGGACAGTGCTTACAGGAGGGCTGAGGGCTGAAAAGCCCTTGAGCAGATGGTTATGGAAGGCCCATGGTTACACTGAGAATGCCTAGAGGTATTGTCTTGCCCTGAGATGTAAAGAGTACCTGTATTTCATGGGAGCTCATTTCTTCTCTGACCCACTGTGCCAAAATCTGGCCGTGTCCTACATTGGTTTATGCAAGGTTGCCTGTAGTGTTTGGCTGGTCTTCCCACAAGGTGCTGGCCAGCTGTGCTAAGAGCTGCTCTTATTGATCACCTTTTAAAATCAAAATTCTGTTTCTGTTTGCAGTGTTTCTCAAGTATACTTAGGGATCTGTGAAGTTCCTACATTAGCCAAGCTCCACCTTAGTGAGTTTGTGCCCTTGCCTGGGCAGGGGAGACAGGAGGATATATTGTTTGGCATTCCTCACACCTGCTTCAGCCATGTGCTCCTGTAGATCACTATATGGAGATACTCAGCAAACTGTGAAGAAAGAGTCTATGAGGAGAAATCCTGCATTTGGTGCCAGCAATGATCCCTGTGGGAGGGGGGTTTTGCTTTGAGGTGTGCTCAGCTCAATGCAGACAGCTCATACACAGCTTGGGCACTGCTGATGTCCTCTGCACAGGCTTTGCTCTGGCTCTCTGCCCCACCTTGCTTTCAGATGAAGACAATGTGAAAGGCGTGTGATGTTCCAGCTCAGGAGATCCTTGTACAAACTCCTAAAATATGTTCCACTCCCACCAGCCACGCAGGTATGTAATTCAGCTGCACAATTTACCTACCAGACAAAACCAGCTGTTCTGAAATCCCTCAGTGTCTTTGGAGGCCTTGCTGGGAGAGCGCTGCAGGGGCTTCTGACACAGAGCAGCCTGTGCCTCCTGAGTGATGGGCACACAGTGCCCAGGGCTGATGTGCAGCTGCTTGATCAGATCTCATCCAGTCCCCACTCCGAGGGTGAAGAGGTGAGGCTGTCATCTGCAATCGCACGCTTCTCCAGCTCCCCAGGAGGAGGAGGAGAAAGGGGCTCAGGCAGTGCCCTGAGGGGAGGAGGGAAGGTGGTGGCTGTGGGCAGTGAGGTGCTGGCCAGTCAGGCTGGCTGGTGTGGTGCTCTGGGGCTCAGCGGGGCATCGACGGCTCGAGATGCTGTGGGGACCCACTGTCAGAAGGGCCAGTCTGCTGGAAATCCTCCTTCAGTCCCCCTGAAAAGTTGCAGAGCATGTGGGTGTTCGAAGGCAGATGGCATGGGCTGAAGGAGGAGACCAGCTCATGTCCTGCTGCTGCCTTACTCAGCACCTGGCTCCTCACTTCAAGTGTCTGCCGGGATCTGCAATCTTGTTTGCAGCGCCCTGGGGATTTATTGCTGTGCCCTTGCTCACGAAATCTCCCTGAGTGCAGCATCCCAAGTGTGTGAGCAGTGAGGCACAGCCATGGGGGAAGTTGGTGGCACAGGTGCCAAACCACTGCTCTGACGAACCACAGGCTGGGCTGTGTTTACAGGAGATGGATCATTTTGGTTAGAATATTACGGAGTGGGAGATGGCTCTAAGAGTGATTTTAGCTTCCACCAGGAAAGAAGGCAGGGAAAATGGATCAATTAAAAACATTATCATGAAAGCTTATCTGTCATGTTTTTCTATCTGTTGGGTTTGGTGTTTTTTTTAATAGAGAATAAAAAGTATGAGATTGAGTTCACTGGGGAAAAGAAGGAATGGTATCCCTGAGGTTTGTGTTTTAATGGAGCAACCTATGCTGCACCATGCAGTGTCCATACACCAGCAACATGCACATGCCTCAAAGGAATGAGGAAAAGCCACACTGGAATCTGGATGTGAAGGACGAAGTGGGTGTAACAAACATGCAGTTTGAACAAAAGGCCACGAAATGGGAGTTTCCCCCTGGTTTGGTTCCAGCACGCTGTACACACATGCCCACGGACAGAGACTGATCCACTGTGCACAGCCCGGGTGTGCTGCAGCCGCCAGTGCTGCTCCTGGGGCTCAGTGCATTTGAGGGGGTGTCCTGGAGGCTGCAGGGCCACAGGCAGCACAAGGGGTGGTGCAGCTTTTGTTTCCACTGTGTTTTTTTACAGAACATTGCAAAATGGGGCAGCCCCACTGTCCTCCCCAGAGGAGACTGGAATATAGCGATGTCATCACTTTATTGAATCTGCAGCTTATTCCTTAATTAAAGGCACTTCCAGAGAAAAGGGTTAAACATCCACACTAAAAACTATTTTCACTGGCTGGAAACCTAATTAATGGATTGTAAAAATTACTTTCCTCGAAAGCAGCACCTGAAAGTAGTATTTAAACAGAGTAGTTTATGCTCCATGAGGTTACAAGTACACCTTTGCTTATCCTTAACATTCCTTGTATAATTCTTAAAAATACCAGGAATTAAGATATTGATTATTCTAATTGTTTATGAAATGTTAATATCCAAGAGCTATTCAGAACAAAATCCTGTGCATAAGGAGCAATGATGCAGAACATGGCCTGTCCTGAGAGGTTATTGATCTTCACAGTGATGTATCAAGCCAGATTATTGTATATATGTATATATTTTTTTCCATTGGTATTTCGGTCAGTCTTTTGATCTGAAAATCTTACAGCATCAATGGCTTGGGATCAGGATCTCCTAAATAAACCATCACACACACCCCTCAGGCTTCCAAGTCACACAGAGAGGGGAAAAATCCTCCCTAAAACCTGAGACTGGTCCAGCCACAGAGCAGGGAAGATTATATGTGGATATGTCATAGACTCTGAATATACCAAAGCCGAGGCCACGGTAAGAGAAGTTAAAAGGTGTGCCAGAACGAGAACTACCTAGGGAGAAAAGCAAACCAGTATTCTGGGGCTATTTCGGAGGGGCATGAATGCAAGGATGCTGCAGGGCAGGCAGGCAGTGATGTGGTTTGGGGCTGGGCAGTACCAGGACCTGCTGCTCCCCATCATGCCAGGGGCTGAGTCCCCTTTGCATTCCCAGGTGGCATCAACATTTCCTAGTGCTGTTCCTGCCCAAATGAAGCTCCACTGTCAAAGACAACATGTCGCTCTGGAGCTGGTGCCTGGCAGGGCCTGCTGGGGAGTGAGCCCAGGGAGGGCTCTGTCCCTGCTGTGCCAGGGGCTGGGCAGAGGGGGGTGTCAGGGCTGGTGGTGGCCAGCCCTCATCTCCGCTTAGTGCCACGTGGCATGGAAGATAATCTGATACAAGTCAGAGCAAATGCAGCTCTCAGGCTCTTACTGATCAAGCCTCACACAGAGAGTGCTATCTCTAATAAATATTTTAGGCAGTAAAACATCCTTCAGAGAGGGCTGCTACATTCCCGTTGTGTGCCTTCTTGCTGGGAGAAGCCCGCCTTAGCTGCTTCAAATATTCAAATGCTTGATATATAGTTACTGTTCTATGGAAAAATGCCTCTGGGTGAGATGTGTTTAATAGAGAGAGGCTAATATGGGAGTGATTTATCTCGTTTTGCTAAGTTCATGTCTGTAATTCAATAACCCTGTGAGCTACACTTAACTGTATTCAATAAAGATGATCTAGAGGAGATATTCGTGCAGGTGAAGGATTCAAGAACTGGAGGAAAGGTTGTTATAAATAAGTGGGTTTGAAGTAAACAGGGAGCTCAGGCAGAACTCTCCCCCAGGATAAATGTCTTGAGCATCATTAAACCGGTACAAATGGCTCTGTGAGCTGCAAAGATTTCTTCCTCTGAAAGGAAAAATCTGTGAGAGAGACTTTCATTAGGGAGAAAATGCCACCTTGTGCTCCGGCCGTGACCCAAATCCTGCAGCAATCCTTCTCGAGCTGTCATCGTGGGGAGCACGGCCAGCAGAGCGTGCTGGCTCCCCTGGCAGTGAGGTGGTGTTACGAAGGGCATGGAAAGGTGGTTTTACAAGCAGACAGAGGAAAGAGGTGTGACAGCCCAGGGCTTTATTCTCCACCTGCTTCAGAAAACCTTCAGACACCTACCTGGGTGTGCAAAGTGCTTTACAGACAGTGCTGCGTGCAAACTCTGACAGCATGACAAGGAAATGCAGTCTCTAAAAGCTGTTCAGGGCTGTAATTGCCCAGTTTGATTGTAAAACTAAAGTAAACAGCACTGGCAGCTGAGTCACCCAATTGCAGACCTGAAGCACTTATAAGTTAGGTCTAAAAATACCGTGTGTGCTTCTAAGTTACTGTGTGGAGAAGAAAAGAGCACTGAAAAATGAAGGCATCACAGCGCTGCCAGTGCCTGCACAAAGGGCTTTGGGGTGAGGTGTGAGCGTGGCCAGCACAGCTGTGTGCACCCAGCACTGGTGGCTCGCTGTGTGCAGCTGCAGGTGCCAGCCTGGGCCAGGGCTCTCAGCCTCTGCCCCACAGCCAAGGGCAACAGCCCACCCCAGACTGCCAGCCCCTAGCTGAAGGTGTAGAGCACTTGCAGTAGCAGGGGAGAGGGAGTGGTTTTCAGCCAGAAAGGTGATAGAAGGGGCCTGGGGACAGCAAATAAACCATGGCCATTTGTTGCCTTTAACCAGCCAACACCTTGGGGGCATGGAGCAAAAGCAGGAGGCGGTGGCTCCAAACCAGAGAGGTGCTTTCACACTGCATGTCATTACACAGTGGGGCTCTGCCATGGCAGCCTGGCAGTGCCAGCCACAGCTTCAAAACCTGGCAGGAAAAAGTCATGAAAGGAAAATAATTTAAACTCTATTGCCTACAGAGACACTAACCCCAGCCTAGGAGGTCCCCTGGGTCCCCATGGGTGGGGAGGAAAAGTTGGGAAGGTGCTACAGTGGGGTCACCCTGTCCTCCCATGGCATCTGTGGCTGGTAGGGACAAGCTGTGGGGTCAGATGGACATTTGGTCTGAGCAAGGGTGACTGCTCCTCTGTGACAAGCAGTCTCACACAGTGGAGGCATCTGTCCCTGAGCCACCACGTGAAGGTCACTCGGTGGCTGCAGCCTGGCAAACGTGCTCTGCTCAGCCCCCTCAGTCTTGCAGTGTGGCCACTCGCCCAGCACAGCTGGAGCCTTTTGATATGGGATGCCCTTGCTGGTCATTGCCTGACAGTCAAAGCCCAAAATCTTCAAAAATTCGAAAACAATCAGCCTTGGAGCAAAGTGAGTGAGAAGAGACACAGAGCTGGCAGGGTTAGAGGAGGAGAGGTGAGAGCAAAGGTGCCAGAACCCCTGGGGCACCAGCTGCTGCTACCACAGCTCCTGGTGGAGGCACCACCAAGAGCTTGGGCATTGCTAAAGGGAGTGGGAAGGGCCTAGGGAGCTCTGGAATAGTTGGCAGAGACAGAAAGGAGAGCAGATGGAGGAAAGGACAAACATGAGCAGTGGGAGCACCCCAATCTGTGCAACCCACTTGGTACACATGCTACTAGCTCCTGGTTTTGACTTCTCTTCCCAGTAATTATTTCATCGGAATAAACAAACCAGCTCTTACTCCCTGCAGAGTCTCTGGTGTTTCTGGTGCCCACAGTTCTCTTCAAAGACCCAGCAGCCTGCACAGGAACAGAGCTACAGATCTTGTTTCTATCCTGACTCATCACTGCCACAGATGGGGCTGGCAGCAGCAGCCTGGGCTGAGGCACAGCCAGCTGCTCAGCTTGTCTGGGGATGGAGTTGGGATGACTGGAGCACTGGAAGGGATTTTTCCAAAGCATGTGTCACAAAGCTGACAGTTTTCTGTTTTCCTGCTGCTTTCAGAAGAGGCTCTGCTTGGCATGAGCTCCTGAGCAGAGATGAGCTCGGGCTCCTCTCTCAGGGTGAGCAGCCAAAGCGCTCACCCTGTGTGGGCTGCACGCAGCCTCACAGCACCTCCCTTGGTCCTTGCCAGGGCCGGAGGAGATGCCTGGCCCTGCCATCCCACACTGCCCATCCCAGCAGTCCAATGGGCCAGGCAGCTCAGCAGGAATCAAGTCTGTGGGGTGAAAGTTAGGAGGGACTGAGCCTTGAGTCCAGGACAGCCTCCAAGGGTTTCTTTAAGTCAGTCACTCTTGTGCCTTTCCAAATGTTTAGGAAAGGTCATTTTTTCCAGCTGGTTCAAACAAAGACTAATGTTGATGTTTTTCTAAAAGCTTTCCAAATAGGGCTTTGAGCAAAGCTGTACAGGCCAGGAGTGTAACAGAGATGTGCAAAGGCCCTGGAGAGGCAAAAAACTCTTCTGGATTGCATTCATTCCTCAGTCTGTCCATAAAGTAGCTAATAAATAGCTAATTGAGCTTTTTTTTTTTTTTTCCTTTGATTGTCGTTCATTTTAGTTGTTAATATATTTGTAGCTGCCATTTCTGTAAAACACCCTGCTAAAATTTATCCCAGTTTGTCTTTTCACTCAAAAGCCACAGAAATATGATGCATTGGCACTGATCTATCACCTCAGTGATCTCCCTCCTTCACACACTTCTGTTTAGTAGTTCTCTGTTTAGCATCTCTGTTTGCTGTGTTGCTTGCACACACTGTAATTATTTTGCATCCCATCTGCCCTCAACAGTGGTACCCTGGTCACCTGCACCAGCATCCATGCAGGGAAAAGTCTGGGGTAATCTGAAAGATGCAGTAAAAATAGCAAGTCTCTCTCTTTCTCTCTCTGGACCTGAATAAACCAACCCTTATAAATATGCAGAGTAATAAACCCTTAATGCAGTGTGATTAAAAAGTTACGGTTCCCCCAGCAACCCCAAGGCGGCTGCCTCGCGCGTGCCGCGGGTCTGGGATGGCTTGGCTGGGAAATTAATGCCTTCATCTGCCTCCCTGCGAGGCAGCCGGGTTGGGGTTGCCATGGGAATGGGAGGTCGGGTTCTGCCTGGTGTGAGCGCTGAGAAACTCTGCTCCCTGCCCTGCTCTCCTGTGCCTTGGTGACTGGCAGCTGCCTCCTCCAGCTGCCTGCTCCCAGCACGGCGCCTGAGAGCAGCTTCCTGCCCCTCACTCCAGGCACAGACCTCCCCCCACCTGGCATCTCTGATTCAAACCCCTTTTCTCCATCTTTTCCTCAGCTCTAGCTTCCCTAAATGTGCTCCTTTTGTTTTGGAGTCTTTCAATCCTCAGTCCCCAGTGAGGCTTGTCACACTGCCACCAGTCTTCTTCATCAGCTCTGGGTCAGTCCTCTCAGCTCACCCTCTCCTCCTTGCTTTTCCCTTTTAGATGAGGGCTCAGCAAATCATTTGTGTGCAATATATTGGATGAATGTCCTAAATACTTTGGATGGGTGATCCCATGCCCTTTGTTTGCTCAGGGCAATGTGTGAATCTAGTCCACAAGCAGCATTGGTCTCCAAGGCTGTCAAACACTGGTGCAACAAAAAGGAGGTTTGGTTTTTGGAGGGGAGCTCTGGAAGCAGTGCAGGTAAGGAACCCTGTGGGCAGGAGCAAACCCAAAGTGAGAATAAGGAATGAATTCTGCGAGAGTAATTAGCCCTTAGGAGCTCTCAGCCAGGATTTATGACACACATGGGGAGTTTAATGAAGTCAGAGTGTCTTTCTCACAGACTCACTCCTGCTCAGGCACAAATTGCCAGGCTGGATGCGGGAGCTCCCGGCTGCGGTTTTATGGCCACTTATTCAGGAGGTTGGGCAGCTGATGGCAGTGGCCCCTCGGCCTTCCCAGTTATGACTCTATGAATTTCAAACTGCTCATTCCCTTGTAATGTGTGTAATTTGCACGGAATGAAATGTCACCCAGTCAGTGGCCAGGGGCAGTGAATGCCACAGCCCGAGGCTGCTTGCCCCGGCAGCCCCCAGCCTGCTGCACGCAGCCTCCGTCACTGCAGCTCCTTGGAAGCTCACTTGGGAGGAGCTGGTCACACAAAGAAACCTTAATAATCCAAATGCTCCCTCCAGGTGTAACAGGGACCCCCCATACCCCTGTGCCCTGGGAGCACGAATAGGACACTGGCTGTGAACAAAATACTTGGTGATTTTCACAAATCTCTCTACAGATATTTTTCTTCCCTCTCCACCACCTCCCCTAGCAGTACATATCCTTCTTGCTCTTCTTCCCCCCCCCGCCACTTTCCCTGCTAAATTACAACTTCAGTAGATTGTGTCTACCTCTGCTTGCTGTGCCATGACTATCCATTAAATTCCATATTCTCTGTTTTATTTTCACCCATTTTATCTGTGGGTAGCATTACTCAGAGACTGTGATTCCAGAATAGCACATAAACATTCAGATTTTTTATTGTTTTCCTTTCCCCCTATAATTTCAGTGTGATTAGAGACGTACCCTGTTAAGCCAAAACAGACAAGAGGCTAATGAGAGGTCCTGTTTCAACTCCACAGGAAGGGCAGGCAGGGAACCGTAGGTTGCAAGGGATATTTCTCCTGCAGCACACGTGCTGCAGTGAATGCTGGAGCCTGAGCCTGGAGAAATCCTTGAAAATGAGAATCCAGGATTTACAGACCCCTATCTCTTCCTTTCTGCCTCGGTTTTGTGGGGATCAGCAGATCTCTGGGTCCAGGGATTTCACCTAGAGAGCAGCGTGACTGCTGCAGCAGCACTGCCCATGTCTGGTGTCTCCTGGCAGAACCAGAGGGAAGGTTCAGGGGCAGTTTGGAAGTGAGTTATTTCCCACCCACTCCCTGTGCTAATGGGAAGTTGGAGGCTAGGCTGCTATTGCTAGTCTGTAAATTCATGTCATTGCATGAGAACTGCAGCTCCCATTTTTTGCAAAAAGTGGGAAAACTTGTAAATAGAAGACCTCATGTGGAACTCACCTTGGGATTCATTAGATTTATTGCTGATTTGTTGAGCAAGGAGCCTTCACTGTTAAGAATGTACCCAACAAAATGAACAGCACTTATGCACTCTTCAGCATTGTGAAGGGATGAGCAAAGCCAAAATATAAAACAGGTTTAAGTGTGTTCAGCTGTTCCCCTTAACTCCCTCTGCAGTGCATCAAGATGATTTAATCCGGGGGCAAAATAGGTAGACAAGGACTGGGCCCAGGAGCAGACTGTGAAATCCAGCCCCAGCCAGCAGCCCCTGGATTCTCTCAGATCCATCTCAAGGGATGAGCACCTGGCTGTTACGAGTACTTAGTAAGATTAGCTGAGGTGTGGGAGATGTGCGTGGGCTGTGGGAAGCAGAGGAGCTCTGTGGAGGGTCAGTGCCTCTGCCAGGGGCTGTGAGGAAGGTGTGCCCCACACTGTGAGGTCCTGGCATCTGTGTGTGGCACTCGCTCCTGGGCTGCTGCTGAGCACTGTGCTTGAACTACATTTTTAAATGCTGCTCGTGTCAGCTGGACACAGATAGTCTGACTGAAAGTAATCATGCAGGCCTGGAGAGGTCTGTGAAAATCATAGAGTGTGAAGAGCAAATGGGACAGCTTGGTTTTTAAATTAATGTAACTAGTTCCACTGTAAATTCTTGTTAACCCAGGTTGACTTTTCTCTCTGAATATTCATGAAGTGATTCTCCTCAGTTGCCCTGAGCTCTGCAAACAACACATTGACCTGAACATGAAGAACTTGCATCCTTCTTTGAAGACTGGTGCACGGACATAGCAGCAATTGCTCCATGAAGGTTTCCCATTTATCAGATTGATGATGGGAACCAGGATCAGCCTCTGTGCCTGACCGGTGTGGGACTGCTGTGCTGGAGGCTCTGGGCTTGCACCTTCAGAGCACAAGGGCAGCCGGGGGAAGGGGCCGTGGGCAGGCCCCGGGCCGGGCCAGCTTCCCTGCGGGGGCTGCAGGAGGAGAGCTGCTGTCCTGGCCCCAGGAGCTGCCTGCCGGACACAGCATGAACTGTCCCCCGTGGGGCAACACAGGCACTGCCCGGCAGGCCAGCCTGACCCGGCCTTCCTGGCACTCCCTGCAGCTGCAAGCATTGTTTTGGACAGCTTAGCTGACTCCTTCCCTGCGCAGGCACCACACGGAGAGGTGCAAGGTGTGCCTCGCTGCTGAGGCGGGCAGGGCGGGCTATGAGCCGGGGCTGCGAGCACGGCGGCCCCTCTGGCTCCTGTCCTCCTCCCCTGGCTCCTGCCCCACCCCGGCTCCTGTACCCTTCCCTGGCTCCTGTACCCTTCCCTGGCTCCTGTACCCTTCCCTGGCTCCTGTACCCTCCCCTGGCTCCTGCTCTCCCCTGGCTCCTGTACCCTCCCCTGGCTCCTGTACCCTCCCCTGGCTCCTGTACCCTCCCCTGGCTCCTGTCCTCCCCGGCTCCTGCCCCCCTGCTCCCAGCCACAGCCCCCGTCCCAGAGAGAGCCTCGCCAGCTCTGCCGGGCAGAGCAGCCCTGCCGACGAGAAACACTCGGAATTTGTGGGAGTTCAGGTGGGTGCCTCCAGCCTTAGCCCCGAGTGCTGCCAGGTGAGTGCTCACCTGTCCGATGGGCGAACAGAGCTGTGCCAGTCCCTTGCCGGTGCGGAGGGACCTCATGGCCCAGCACCGCCACAGCCCGCACGCCCTCGGGGCAAAGGAATATTTTTAGATTTGGTGTGGAAAGGACTGTCTGGGAGCTCTGCATCACTGGTTCTCGTCCTCAGCAGCCGCGGGTGATCGCCGCCTCCCATTTCCCCCAGAGACTGATCACCATCACCTTCCTGCCCTCGTCTTGCTCCCCAGCAGTCACCCCCTCTTCCATCTCCCAGCCCATCCCCATGCTGGGTCACTCCTGCAATGGTTTTGTCTCCTGCCCGCCCGCCCGCTCCAGCAAAGCCCGGGGAGCTGGAGAGGCGACCCGAGTGTAGTGCGGGATCGCACCGTAAGAGGGAGATGATTCCCTCTGGATTTTCTAGGGGACCTGTAGCCCTGTCCTGAGTGGTGGGTGCCAGTGGGAAAGGTGGGCACAGAGTTCTGGCAGAGAGAAGAAGAAGGCGACACCTCAGGATCCCTCACCATGAGAGCGTGGTGTCCTTTCCATGGGTTTATCCCAGAGGTTGTCAATAGGTCTTGGGAAGGCTGCAACCTGCAATTTAGGGCTGCAATGTCTTCTAGCCGAAGTGTTTTAAATATTGTTATCTGTAAAGTCAATTTCTAACAGCCCCACAGAAGAAAAATATTAATTTTGTCACAAAACCAGCCTTCCTCCTCCAAGGGAAGGAACTTATTTCCCAAGGTCTGAAGCACAAACTTAGACATTTGAACCATGCTTTTTGACCTTCAGCAAAAGGAGAGAAAACCCAGATCAGCCAAAGCAAATGTACCAGCCTGGGTGTCTTACATTATCACCCTGGCTGCCTTGAAAACAGCACCCTGTTCCTTGGTGTTCATTTCTGGAAGAGATCTGAATTCAGGGACAAGGTGCGAGACATTTTGAAAAGTCTTCATTAAAGTGCTGAGATATTTCCCACCTCCTCCTCCTCTTCCCATCACACCTTTTTTTTCCTCCCTTCCTTCTCTCCAAGCCTTGTCACAGGAGGTTAAGGAGCAGAATTACATTAATTGCCTCCTTCTTCCAGTCCACAGCAATCTCCTGAGTGGCAGACATTATTTTAGCCAAGACTGTTTGAAGCTGGAAAGGGCCTGAACTTTGCCAAGCTCAGAAGTTCCTGTGATGGCCCAAGGACAGACTGAAGTGTCCCACACATGGCAGCCTCCTCCTGTGCCCCGGCAAATGTCTTGCCCGAGGTTGCTGTTGGCTGCTTGGCTCCATGGAATGCTCACAGCCTCCCAAGGCATGAGAGAGAAGGCAGAAAGAAGGAGAGCAGCCTGCTATGAGAGGCTATGGTGGAATCCCCTCAGCATCTTCCCTCATCCAAAGGTTCTGGGCTGCCAGGCTTTTGTGGGGGGCAGGTGGCACTCCAGAGGTGCCAGAGAAAGCCAACGGGCAGGTACCAAGCAAGAAAGTCTCTTGCCAGGGTAAAGCCTGTGGGTTGGTCTTCAGCAGGAGGGATGGGAGCAGGGAAACCCTTGAGGGTGGGACTGTGAGGACAGAGTGAGCAGGTCTCTGGTAGCTTTGGTCTGCCCCACATTCCTGTCCCAAGAAACTTGTGTCCCTAGGTTATAGCACGCAGCAGGTCCTGGGCGGTGAGAGATGAGGCAGCGATGATGTTGCAGCCCTCCAGCTGAACATGGAGCACTGGCAGGAGAGGGAAGGATCCCCTCTCCCAGACCTCAGAGGGCATCACGTCGAAGCACAAAGTGGAGATTGCTGCACCGTAGCTGGTAGCAGATTTGCTCAGGGGGATGAAGACAAACTCAGATTTATTGCCTTCCCTGTATGGCCAGAAGTCAGAGTTGTGAGCATTTGCTCTCTAGAGCTAAAAGTCATAAACACCAAAGCAGCTCCATTTCTAGTTTGCTGCTAGAGAAGGTGGCTGAGAGCAGCCTACCAGAAAGCTTTCTAAAAGGCAGGATCACCCTCTTCCTCTAGTGAGCACCTGCCTAGGTCAGAATTGCTTTATGTTAGACATTTTACCAAAGGACAGTTGCTTTTCTGAAGATCTTGTGTTATCATCTTCTGCTTTCTTCTTATATTTCTTTTTGCAATTCTTTCTAGGGTATCCTCTGAAAGAAAAACAAACAAACAAAAACCCCAAAACAAAAACACAAACAAAGCCAAAACAAAACCCCCCCAAAACCCCAACCCCCAAAATAAGCAATCAAAAAACCCCAACCAACAACAAAACCCCGAAACCAAGCTACCCTAAACATCAACCAGTGAAACTCTGTACAAATATCAAATGAAGAGTTGCTCCCTATGGTATGGTGCTGCAGTCAGTGTCCATGAAAGCAATGACCACAGGGATGTGTCCAAGGGGCTCACTGAAGAGACAGGAGAATGTGGGACATGGCTTGGGCTATTTGGAGCTGACAGCAGTGCCAGAGTTTGTTCCCAGAAGCACATTGTTTCCCAGGCACATGACCAAGATGGAACTACTGTTCCCAACTCTGTAAAGGACCAGCCCAGAGCAACATGCTTCACTAAGGGGTAGCAGAGACTCCTTAGAGAAGGCCCTGCTTTGCCTTTTTCAGAAATTTGAATCATTTTGATGGAGGACAAGAGGCTGATTGAGCCTTTGGTGCAGGCAGGCAGAGCACTCATGTAGATCTCCTCTAGAAGAAGGAGGACCTCCACAAGACCCACACAGATTAAAAAGAAACCAAAATCAAACCAAAATTCAACATCATTTCCTTGGACAGTGAACTTCTTATTAGATGCACAATTATTTCTAGTGATGTTTTGAGCCTAAAGAAATTAATTTTCTCTTTATGAAAATATTTTCTTGTAACTTCCAGAGGACTGGAAGTATCTCCTTTCCAAGAAAAAAAATAGGATTGGGTGACAAATGTCTGCCCAGAAATAAAAGAGAAAGAGAAATCAATATTTCCTCACCAAGCTACAATGTTCCAATCGAATTCCCCTTCCCAGCTGTGCCCTTGGCCCAGTTAAGGAATGATGGGAGGTGTCTATCAGTCAGACTGGGGCTCTGGTGACCCTGGGATTCATCACATCTCCATGAAGAAACACTCAGCTCTGCACTTACTTGAGATCGAAGAAGTTCATGAGGGCTTAAATCCATCCCCACCTCATCTGCCACTGCCACCCTTCCAGGTTCTCCTTTAATGTCCTGATCAGACTTCATCAATCAGACTTTGGGGCTGCTGCTCAGGAAGAACAAAGTGTACCACCTTTGGGAGGAAAACGGCTGCTTTGTCAAGCTTGGAAATTTGACAATCATTTGATTGCCTGAGGCTCCCTTGAATTACAGAGAAGGATCCTGGGAAGAGTGTTTAGGGTTCATGGGAAACTCCATGGAGCTGATCAGGAGATGCACTTTTTCTAAAGCTCCCTTGTGCTCCAAACCAGAACAATAGTGTAGACACACCCTTTGCAACTGCCAACCTAATGTTTACTTTAAGAGAAGTACAATTGTTCCCAAAAGCCAGAGACTGCCTTGACTACTGTGGCAGAGCAGACAGATCCTTGCAGAACACTCAGATTCTCCTCCACTGTCCTGCACACCCCAGCACTCCCTGTGTGTCCCTGCACACAGCTGGGCCCAGCTGTGCTTTCAGCTCCAACTTTTGTGCTCCCACAGCTTTCACCCAGAACACACCGAAGCTGTGTCTGCAAGGATGCAAGAGCAGAATCAGACATGGCCTTCTGCCCTCCAAAGGCACCGCTCTGTGCCTGTGCAAGGCCACTGGACCCCTTCCAGACGAGCTGAGCTGTCTGGGATGGAGAAAAAGTCCCCATGGCCCGGTTTTGCTGTACAGCTATTTCACTGTTTATGTGCTGGCTGCTCATCTGCAAATGCAAGGCCCCTAAAAGAGAGTTCAAGTCAGCGATGGAAACGTTTTTTACTTAAATGAGCTTGTAGACAAAGACAAACAAAAGAGACTCTCTGGAGTCCATTAATTAACAGCATTATGTCATCTCCAAGACTGCAGTAGGTAAGGACTGTCCAAGTGTTCTCAGCATTTCAGCCTCAGAGCACTGTAGTTCTGCTTTGGCCGGGAAAAAGCCGCCTTTCTAGGGTTGCTGTCTGTTAATAGGGCTTCTGCTACTGCACAAATTTGGGCAGATCTAATTATGCAAGCCTTTTGTTTGAAAGTTTATGTAACTAGCAAGTCAGAGCTTCTTTTCAGAGTGTTTGAATGGTATCTCTTCAAGAGGTCAAGGGAGGAAATGTGAGATAATAGAGCAAAAAGCAAAGCAGAATCAGCTGCTTTCAAGTGTGTCCAGGGGTTACAGTGGCTTCAGCCTGATTTGGGAACCAAGGAATTTCTCAGTAGCCTGAAACTAATGTAATGAAAGAGACAAAGATATGGGAGGGAGCTTATGAATAGAAACAATAGTGGTGCAGTAGCTGCTGATAATATCTTTGCAGAATTAGGACTTTATTCTTCCTGGTGCTCAAAGCTCATGTGGGTTTTTTTGTTTTGGTTTGGTTTGGGGTTTTTTTTGTGTGTGTGTGTATGTGTTTAGTATTTTTTTCTGGTGGTTTGTTGTTGTTGTTGTTGTTTGTTTTGTTTTGTTGATTTTTTATGGAGGTTTTCTGTGTATTTTTTCATTTAAAGTTACAGCTTTGCTTTCTGGTATCCCTCTAGCTCCATCAAGAAGGATAACATAACATACAGCCCATGTAGCCTCTTTCTTTAGCTAACACAGGGGTTAAACATGTGAATGCTTTTAAACTGTGGATATAGTGCTCAAACTAGAAGCTGGGAGGGAATTTCACAGCCATTAGCCAGCCTACAGGAACCAAAGCAGTAAAACTTACCCAAGCACTCACAGCCTGTAATTCTCCAAGTGGCATGTTATCCAAGGAAATTTACACACATTTACCAGGGAAGTGTCAGGCAGGAAATTTATTGTGTCTCTTAAACCCAGCCTTTTCAAAACACAATTATTCCCCTCTGTGGACTGTGCAGAGAGCTGGGGTGCAGTAGGATGGTGCTGAAGGAGCTCACCGGTGCTGCAACAGTGCTCTGCTCCCTTTCTGCCCCCTCTCTGTCCTCCCTGAGCATGGATTGTCCCCATCCTTCTTTCCCCAGGCTCCATCCCTTCCCCGTGCCCCCCAGAGCCCATTAGCTCCGGTGGGTCAGCAGGAAAACATTCCCTGCTTGCTCTGTCTGTGAAGACTGACTCTGGGGGCTGGGAAATGGGGAGCCAAGGCCTGAATGGCTGACCCATTTCACACTGTCATTTTCAGCCAAAGTGACCTAGAGATTTCACCCCGGGGTGATAGCCAAGGCTGATCCATGTTTATTCCAATGCCTTGTGAAACTCTCTAGCCACAGCCCACTGATATTATTTGGGTTTGTTCATGCTCTCAGAGGACAACAAGGCTTTCAGAAGCTCTGTTGTGACATTTGCTGGAGGGAGAAGGATGAAAATAAGGAAATATTTAAATGGGCATCTGGGCTGCAAGTAGATAGCAAAATATGTGAGTTTCACCATTTTCCCCCCTATTAGTTACAGGAGGTATTCTGTTATAGTATTATATACGTTATCAATGTATAGCATTATACATATGTTATCTTGTCCGGAGACCAGGGGAAAGACACTCTGTAGGTATTTATGGTAGTCCTTAGTCTGACTCCTAAATATCTTTCTCAACAATTGCTTTTTAACATCTGATTCCAGTCCTAAGGTCTATAAACCAGCTCCACATTGGGGAAGAGGTTTCTGCTTCTGGATTGCAGAGGTTGGCACCATGATGGTGGGATGGTGCCTTCAGCCCTTTCTTCTGAGAGCAGAGATGTGTTTTAGGTGGGAGAATCTAAGCAAACAGACACATTGTGAGATTAAAACTGTATTTATGCTTTTCTGGCAAATCATCTAACAGAAGCCTGAATTTATCTCTTGGTGGGTAAATGGGGCTTTGTCTTACCAGCAGTGTCTGTGTTTGCACTTGGGGTGGGCTCAGAGGGGCCTGATGAGGGTGAGGTTCTAATCTGCAGGCTCCACAAACACATTAACAAGAGAGGAGAGATGTGAGGGACCCTTCACTCTGAGATACAATCAAGTCCCTAAGGACTCACTGAGTTTCTGGAAAAGGCTGCTCTTAGGGCTGGTATCTCTTCTTGCTGAGTTCTGGTGGTAAATTGTCCTCAGCAAGAAGCAACAACATCTTTCCCAGCCCCTCTTCTCCTCTAGGGACTCCTCAGTGAAACGTCCCCCACTGTTGGCAGCCGGCCTGAAGTGTCACCCCATCTAGTCGTGGTTGTTTGCAGGGGAGATGGAAGTCACAGCTTGCTGGTCAAGCTGCGTGTGGGCAGCCGTTCAAAGACGACAGTGAAGACAGCAATTATTCTGCAACTGCTGCTCAATGTGTTGGTCATACACGTTTCATGAGTTCTTCTGGGGTTCTCTGCTGCTGTGGAGCTCTTTGCTGAGTGAGGAAATCTGGGAAATACCCAGACTATAAAGGCTGCTGAAACAGACCTTGAAACAGACCCAAAGATTCCTCATACCCACACAGCTGCATGTGCCACAAATCTCTGAAAACCACAGGTACCACTTCCTATAGAAATCAGAGTAAAAGTTCTACGTTAGCATATGCTAGAGGCACAGGAAAACATATTGCACTTGTGAAATTACTTTAATAGGCAAATAATAATACTAAAAGAGGAGAAAATTACACAGAGAACACTTCTAACTTCTGTAACATTTCAATGAGTCAGAGCCTGAGTAAAACTTCTGCTACATTTACTCCTGACCAATCACACAAAAATTACTGGCAGAGGCTCCAGATTTCCAGAAAGCAAATAAAGCATTTTTTGTAGATTTTTTTTCAGCCCTCTTACAAAGTCTTGTAGTTCCTTTTCAGTGCAACTGAATTTCTCATCTTGTCAAAACAAGACAGCAATGCAGTAAAAAAAAAAAAAAATCATCCAAAGACTCACTCTGAAAATATGACTTTTTCTCAACCAATCTTGCTTGTATTTAAAATGATATATGATGATCCATCCACCAAAGCATTTGGAGATCTTTTTCACATTGATTAACGATGAACTACCTTCTAATTATATCACCTCTATATTTAACCTCATTAGGAACACATCAGCTTTACAAAACCTTACAAAATTTGGTCTTGAAAAATAAATTTAAGTTCACAAACACTATATCAACTTGACTGCCTAGTCTGAGTTCACTCCACTTGAAGAAATTACCAGATCACAGAATTTTATTTACCTGGTGTTCAATTAAATATAGCTGATGATTGGTAGGGAAAAGGTGGATCATTCATATTCCTGTTTCTGTTTTCTTTGAAAGTTTGAAAAAATTTGAGTTTGAAAAAATTTTCTTGGCTGAACACAGGCCATGTTTTGGATCAGTTCTCCATGAAGTAGATTAAAGTCTTGCTGGCATGATTCCCCCTTTCTCATTGTACGAAGGTGAGAAAAAAGACATGAGATATAAGGGAGTGGGGTTTCAGCTATGGTATAAAGTGGGTTTATAAACAAGGCAAAGCAGAGACTCCTCCAAAGGCACTGGATATGATTTCTTTAGAGGAAAGGAATATCCCGGTTGGGGAAAAGAAAAAATCACACTGGAACACAGAAAAGTGTAGCTGTTTAACACTTGAGAGGATGCACTGGGTACTGATACAGTGCAGAATGATCTGTGAGCCAAGTGCAGTGTCACAGATCCTGGGCAATTGCATGTGGTCTGTGAATAATGGCTCTGCAGCAGAGCTGAGCACTCCCCTGTCCTTGGGAGGCCCTTGGTGACAGCAGCTAATGTCTCTGGAGAGAGTCATTGATGGGCAAACCCAACAAGACCAACATCACACATCAAAATAAACGTGGGTTTCATCAGTCTGAATCCTATGTGGACTTGACCAGTACCCTAATTAGAAGCAAACCAAAGCTTTAACCTGAAGAAACAGCAAATCTCTTTTGAATCCTGCCTGTGTGATTCTGTGCAGTGATTCTCTGTGCACACTCACAACCCCTCCTTAGAGGTAAGAGATAATGCATTTCTTGTCTGGGAAAATAGTAAAATGCAAATTCTTTACCAGAGTGGGGCAAAGATGCACCTCCCCAGTCCACCCAGGGCTGACAGATTATACACTCCCAACTGAGCCTCAGACTGCTTTGGCTAAAGCCCATCCATTTAATTCAAATCATCTTCAGTTTTATCAGGAAAAAAGATTAGATATCTGCAATAGAAAAGTGCATTTTGAAGCAATAAATTGCAGGTGTCTGTTTTGCTTGCTAAAGTTATTTGTACCTTGAAAGATGGCTCACAGAGGTTTGAGTCATTGCTGAACAGCTGAATTATAAAATTACTAATCTAAAGGCTAATTGCACTGGCGGTTTATCATGTCAGGTTGTATTATACATGTGGGGTTTATTTGTTGCCTGACACAAATAAGGATGATTTTTCCTGGCACCACCCACTCATACCTTGTACTTACTGCCACTAGGGACTTGAAAAAAAAAGCTGCAGTAATAAAATTTTAAATATTCTTACTGTAATCTCTTGCTTGAGGGGCTAATGCTGCTAAAACCAGAAGGCTTTGTAAAGTGTTGTGTGTAATGAAGGATGAGCTACAAGAACAGAATTGAAGGAACAATACCATTATCACAAATTGCAAACTTCTTCAGAGTGATGCTTGGCAGTAAATTACAGGCTGTCTGCGACTTCCTTTCTGCAGCTGTGTGGCATTTACGATCAGAACATGCAACCTTCAATTAAAGGGCAGAAAGAAAGTTGGGAAACACAAGGAAAATGCATGTACATTGTAAAGGCATATACACTGTGCATAAGGGATTGATCTCCTGACCCAACACTGTTCTTTTCCCCACTCAAATTCCTCTTTAATTCACTCTTTCTGCAAAGGATTTAGGTGGTAATCTGCCAATGAAAACTCTTTTTTGTACACATTCATAATTGGATTTTTTTTTTCTCACAAAAACAAGCTATAAGTCTATACAGCAGCCAGGTTGGACAGCCTTTTCTCCAGGGAATGTCACATCTCTCAGAAAACTATTCTTCAATTTCTTTCACCAATATCCTCTGCAGTTTGTCTTTAGCCTGTGGTTTTGTTCCTTGTTGGACTCTCAGAGCCATTGAATTCCCACTGGAGCTGCTGATATTGAGTGAAATTTGCAGGTAGCAGCTTTGGAAATTCAGTGGATTACCTCTGTGCTTATAGAAGGAAATGCTGGCATTTTATCTCCTAAATTCATCAATGCCATCAGAGATCTGGAATTTCTTTATCAAATGTTGGCTGAAATAACCAGGGGAAAAACTGTTCCAAGTAGTCAGCAGTAGAGGGAGGAGTGTCCTGGGGAGTGGGGGGTATTTTCAGCAAGGTTGTACTTGCATCTAGATGCTCAAATCCTTTTGGAACACCAGGTCACTGGCCTCATTTCCTGGTGATTCTGCATCTGCTTTAAATTGCTCTCCTCAGGCAAAATGACCACGGAACCAGAATAGTTGAGAGCTGACTCTGCCTCTCTGGGCAAGGAACAGGGATAATGGATCCTACATGTCCCATATCAGCTGGGGATTTGTTCTGCTCCGTGGTGCTTAGCTAAAAACCATCTCAATACAGCGTTACAGCCTCTTTGGTGCAGTGCAAAACCGAAGGGATGATCTCACACTTCTCAGGACCTTGTTCTGCCATACTCAGAGAACCACATTAAAACACATAGCACAGAGCTGTTAGGAGCTGATGGGAGTTATCTGCATGCACTGCAGAGCCATGGGAAACAATAAGGTTTCTTACAGGAATTAGAAATCCTTTATAGAGGGGAGGTTATGCAGGGCCTCAGTGAAACTGCTACTCCAGCCGAGTGGCTGCAATGGATGCTCTGCAACTGCTGAGCATCCCTTTTCCACTCTCACTAACACTGCTCTGGGAAAATGGTGAGAATGTTAGTGCCTTCAGGTGCATGGTGTGTGTAGCTGTTAACAGAGAGAGAAATCAGAAATCCCCTCAGTCCCCGAAGTATTGGGGATTTATTAAACGTGTTAAGCTCAAAATCTTGTTACGGACAAAAAGGAAGCACACTGGGTAGGGGTAAGAATCTGCTGTTAGCAAAACTGAAATCTAAATGATGTGATTGAAAGAATTCTTACTAATCCAGATCTAATTAATATAGAAAAGAAAGGAAATAAAAGCAAAAAAACACTGCTATAGAAAAAGTTTCAACAACAATAATACAGCTAAAACTATTATATCCACTCCTAGTGTCTGGTCCTTCTTCCAGTGTTTTGCAGTCCCTTCCACTGCCCTTCAGATGAATGGCTTCATCACCGAGGGGATGGGGGGCAACAGCATCCCTGTGTACCTTGTCAAGTTGATGGTGTCTTCCTCCTCCTCTTAGGAGCCAATTGGGATAATTTCTGTAAGTTTGCTAATTTGGTTCACACCTTGATTTGCCACTCTGCATTGCAATCATGTCTTACTTATGTTAGATACTTGTTCTTTGCTGTTTGCAACCCGTGAAATGTGCTTTGTGCAGCTCTCAGACCTTCATTTCTATAACTGCCCATTGGTGAGTTGTTTACAGCCCTGGGCTCTGCCATGTCAGACTCTGCCCCTTATTATCCTGCCTTCCTCTACACCACTTCACTGTGTTTAGACATGAAGGCTTCATTCTGCATGGAAGAGCTCTTCGTTGCTACTGTCAATGTAAATATTATGGTTATAGCCTGCAAAAACAAGCAAAAGGAAAACTGATCAAGCATAGCCGCCTGGTCATTAGGGGGCGAAAAGAAAGCAGATACAATTAACCATGCTTAAAAAGAAACTCTAGGCAGATTGAGGAACGTTCAGACAAGAAAAGGCTCATGAACCTCAGCCCTGAGACCTTGGAAACAGCACAGCACGTAGGGGCCCATTATCAGCTGTGGTTACAGGGTTATAGGTGCTGGTGCTTGAAATGTTTAAGCCTCTTGGTGAAGCTTAGCACTTGTGACTCATCCTTCATCCTGACTGTCCTGCTTTGTGACAAACGGGGCTTTTCCCTCCTCAGCACCTGCACACTCGCCTTCTGCCACAATCAGCTGCCTGCAGCCTTATGGGCACACAATTATTCCTGTGGTACTACCAGGCTCACCTCGCTTTTCACACAGCTGGCTCATTCTGCTGGCTCACCCACCTCTCCTTGCTGATGGCAGCCTCTGCTCCCCGTGGTGGCCTCTGACGCCCCAAAGATGTTCTGTGACAACTGCAGTCATTTCCATGTGAACAGCATCCACAGCCATCCCAAACCCAGGCTTCCTGCAGGGCCAAGCAAAGTAAAAAGAGCTCAGATCACATGTGGAGTTAAAAGACCCCCTCTACTGCTTGAGGAAATATGGGGTGGGAACTGGAAGGCAGGGGCTATAACTCCAGAGTAGAAACTATAAATCTTTCAGATTGTGGTGAGGAAAAATTAGAGAAAAAAATAAAAATGGGGGCTGAGCTACGTTGACACCCTCACTCTCGTGTTGACATCTTCCTAGCAAAAGCTGACCATCAGGATCAGCCAGCTGCACAAACAGCTGTATCCCACATAACTAACTAACTAACTAACTAACTAACTAACTAACTAACTAACTAACTAACTAACTAACTAACTAACTAACTAACTAGTATGTATAATAACAGCCAGCAAAGAATAACGTATTAACAAGGAAGAACCTTGTGGCTAGACACTGAAGAACCCAAGAAATCTTTCCAAGATAAAAAGTGCAAAGAGTAAGAAATAAGAAATAGGCCGATCAGTATAGTGTTGAAGGTGTAGAAAAAAACAAGAAAAAAGACATTTCTTACTAAAAGAAAAAGTAGTAAAGATACAAAAGGGAGAAAAAGTTATTATCCATTGCTTTGCATTTCTGAAGCAGCTAGCACAAAATTTTCTCAGTGTTTGGATGTAGGAGTGATGACAGCACCACTGGAGATCTCAAGGTGGAAATACAACTGTCCCAGGAGGTCTAGACAACAGCAGAACAGTCTAGGATGGTCTCAGAGAGCTCAGGTCAGACTACCTTTTCTGCAACATGTACAGAAATGGCAGCAAAGAAGGTTAGAAAAATTCTGATCCAAATGCTGCATTTAAAAATTCATTGGACCTCCAGCACCAGCTGAAGACATTATGCAGGTGAAAAAAGGGTTCTGGGAACCTCCAGAAGGAGTGTTAGAGCTCAGAGTATGATCTTTTATTCAAATTACTTGCAGAAACCTGCCTCAGGAAAAGCCAGCACTTGGAGGGCTGGCTGAAACACAAACACTTCCTCTCCTCAGCTGGTTGTGTAATTCCTGGTGACAGAATAGGTTAAGCTGTGTGAGTGTTGTGTTGGCCAAGCAGAAATTGCCAAATGCTGCAGGATCATTCCAGGTTTTAGGAGCTGGCTGTCAGCTGTCCTGTGCCTTAGAGCTGGACTTTCTCCTTCATGCTGGGAATAGTGGAAATATTTTTGGGCACAGCTGGGTAAGTGCACCTTGTGTTTCTGCCCACAGCAACCTGAGGCACAGCCAGGTCACATTTGTGGGGTGGAAAAGGAAGCTCTGTTCATCCCTTCCTGAAGGATACTGACAGTGAGAGAGGACTTGGGCAGCAGGGTAGGACACACTCAGATAGAGACAAAAATATGTATTGAAATAGAAGGCAATTATGAAGCTAAACCAGTAGGAGTGATCTGGGCCTGTGTTGTGGTGTCTTGGAAAACTTTCAAAGCCTTTTTAAGCAATTGGCATGAAGCTTTCTGATGGCTATAAAAATGCCTTTTGAGAATCATCTCCCATTTGTACTTTTGCAATTCATGCTTTTAATGTCGAAAGTGCAAGCTTGCTTGACAGCCTGAGATAATGGAGTTCAGTCCAGGAAACATCAGTAGAATCTCAGCATTATTCCTGCCCTGCAAGTCTCAACCTGCCTTGGAGAGAAGTGTTTTGGGGTGAAAAGCAGGTCTGTTGGTAAGGCTGTTCCCATCCCTAGTGTGGCTGCTGAGCGGGTATGAACTGAATCTGGGTTGTCACAGCGGCTCTGATCCTGATATCTGTTGGGAAGGAGCTGCCCAATAGCCAACAGGTGTATTTCACACTGACAGAGTAAGGTTAGGTCACTCTCCTTCTTGGCTGGGTTGAAGCCAGCAGCCACAGCCATGAGGCAGGAAGTAATTTCACTGGGAAAGCATTGTGTGTATGGTACACTTTACACAAGTTTCTGCTCCGCTGAAGCGAAGGGAGTTCGGTGTGTAAATGAGAACTCCTCTGAATAAAGATGGATTTCAGTGCCTAGTTTGGTACTCCTGAAATTGGAAATATAGCTGTACAAGACTACAGACTTCAACCTCTATTTCTTTCTTGATGTCCTGCATCACTTAGAATTTGTAAAGTTGTCTTCCCGAGTCATCCCTGGAACTATCTCCCTCCTGGAGCTGAGGAAAAGAGTCAGCACCCTCCACGCTGGCACCACTGCATGAGCACAGGGCTTCTGATGCCTTAAGTTTTAGCTTTAATATTTTCCAGATTCTGTACTGCTTTCGTATATAACTGTGAACTTCATAGGAAGTGTTAGCAAGTTCTCCTCACAGTTTAGTCAGACAAAACAATCCTTTTCCAGCCTGAGAACCAAGGACACCGTTGCAGCTCCAGGCCCAAAAAGTATAAACTGCAGTGAGTTGAGGAAAGTAAACTGGGAGGATGGGACTTTAAAACCTGAAGCTGTAATTGGACAATTAACCCCAATATGTAAATGGACCAAAACTTTAAAAAGTGTGAAAACCTCTGACCCATCATCCATCTTGGTATAGCCTCGGCCAGGCTCCTGTACTGCCCAAGGTGTAGCCTTTGAAGGCCTTTTTAATAAATACCTCCTTTATTCCTTTAACAATGTCCAGCCTCTGTTCCAGGTAGCCTCTCTAAACATCGCTTCCCTGTGCTGCAGCAGCCCCAGAGTGTCGATTTGACTCCTGAGACAGCTGAAAATACACCAGAGTAGGTCTGAGGCTCTGCTCAACTTCAGTGATCTTTTCAGGTGGTGAGGCTTCTCCCGTGCTCAGCAGAGAAAGAGTGGGACAGTAAGTGAGCCCCTGCTCTGGCTCAGCCACAGGAGATGCTGGTGTTTCTCCATTCACACTAGCAGGACTCTGATCAGATGTGCCAACTGACTGACTGTGGTGTCAGCAGCTCTCCTGTGCATCCACATGTGCTCTTGTTCCAAGCCCAGCTTGCATAATCTGGACTTCTATATACCATTAGCAGTCCTTTAGGTTCTCCATTCTTCTCTTTTGAACGTAACGCATTTTTAATACTGTAAACATGAGTGTGTAATTCAGTGCATATGTTTTGGGAGTGGGGAGCCTATGAGAATGCCAAGCAAATCAATAAAGGTTTAGCACATCATTATTCATTGTTGCAATGCCATGAAGCATTTTGTATGCCCTCTAGTAGAGAGGGAGGAAGAAAGAGGAAAGCTGTTAAATGTGTAGTAAAATTTGATGTGAGAGGAAGAGTTTGCATCTGAATTGCATGAAGTCTATTAAAATTTTGGTCTTCCTCAGACTAATAGGATTATGCCATTCCCAAACTGATTGTTTCCAAGCAACGATGCAGATCCTAGTATGTGTTTGCTTATCTCTTTAGTTCGCTGCTAAACCAGAGAAGCTTCCAAAGATAGCTGCAAAACTGATGATATCAGGTGTAATACATAATTTCTAAGACATTGTTTTGAAAAGATGGTCCATTTATCTTCTCTTTGGAAGCTGTAAGAGGGCATTGGGACTTGTGTAAAGGCAGCTGGAAAGTGATTTTTATTTAATTTTTTTAACAAAAGAAATGATCTGCACTGTCACCAGCATGGAATGCTCCAGTATGCCATTTCCATTTGTACACAAACACCTTACTGTATTGAGGGGGAGCTGCTCTCTCTGAGGAACAAATCCTAAGTGGTAGCTATGAATAGCATTGCAAGGCTTCAGAAACTGCAGTTCCACAAGGCTTTTCAAATGTCTTCCAGCGTGGCTGTCTAAAGGGTCAAATCTTCCCTACTTTACTAATTAAGAGCTTCCTTCATGTATTATAAAGGAATGCACAGCTATATAGACTGTATACTAAATAATAAATAGCCAGTTGCAAATGAAGTTGCCATTTTATATTCAGAACTGTCCGAGTTGTGCAGAGATTTTGAAATATGCATTAGGAGGAGATTAAAGTATTTTCTCTCTTTTCTGGATGCTTTTGGATTTGATGACATAATGGGATAAATATCATTTAGGAATCCATGTTTACTCTTCTGGCATTTGAAAAGGCTGCTCGAAGAACTCTTTTGCTTAACATCATCAATGCATTTTTTTATAGTAAAAGAATTTGTGCATTTATACATAATTTAATATGAAGAAATGGCTTTTTAGAGTTCTCTGACAGCTGCATAAAGAACATACTGCAGCTCTGTGGACACCTGAATTTCTATAGAAAGCAATTGATCACCTCTGAAGAGAAATACATCAGCTATTTAGTGGTATAAAGCAACAAAGCACAAAGTTTAGGACTGTAAGTGAAAAATACTGCTATTGATAGAAATTTTAGAAGGAATTTATTGTGGCAGAATGTAATTACCCAACTGGATGGAGTGCTGTGATTTATGTCTGTGCCCATGTAAAGTGCTTTGAGATGATTAATAACTGGCTCAATCCTTTATACTCGCAACAACACTTCCGGCACAATAGCGCTGTGGTGATCTGCCACTCCAGCTATTGTGTGATGGGATATATAAGACCCCTGCATTAGGCAAGCATGGAGTCTTGGGGCTGGGAGCAGGCAGATGCAGTGCCTTTACTATTTGCATTGCAGCCTTGCCAGGGATCTAATAAGGGCTCAGAGCCCTGCTGGGCCAGATGCTGAGCAGTACTTGAAATGAAAGATGGCTTTCCCTTTCAGAGTTCACAATTTAATTATGTGATGGGAATCAATAGAGAGATAAAGCAGAAAAGGAGGGCTGCATCATAGGAGTTGTTGCACTTCATACAATAAACACCACCCAGAGTCCATCATCTGTCTGCATCTCTTACAAGATGCACTATTTGATGGAAAGTGAAATTATCTTGTGTACAAGTTGAAGGCAAATAATTTCTTCTCATCTGTACTTCAGCAGTAGTCAAAGATAACTGAGATTGTACTGTTCAGAGTTTGACTCCCCAATGATTTACAAAGAAAGTAAAATATAAGAGAGAGACTCTGAAAACATCATATATGATGTGATGGTATCCCCCTTAATCTGGCTCCCTGGCTTTTTGAAGGAAGCAGAGCACTGAGGAAAAGGCAGTGAGGCTGGAATGTTTTCTCCTCCTTGGCTGGTTTAATGGTGGCGCACAATGACTAAAAAGAAAAAACAGAGTGAGAGAGATGATGCACAGAAGTGAGAATGTAGTGGAGGAGAGGGAGGCAGAGATCGATGTAAAGAGAGTGAGGCTGAGATGAAGACTTTGCAGGGGATTGTGAGGAGCCTATGAGCAGAGATTGAGTGTCCCAAGGGAAATTAGCAGTGTAATGATACCTAGTGTCTGATAGCTTTTGAAGACTGCTTCTTGCCATTGTTTAAGCCAACCTGGCTGCTTTGGTCCTGAAGCTGGCACTTCCCATACTGAACAACAAGACTTGACATTTGCAAGCAAAATTACATGGTTTTTGAAAGAAGTGACAATGTGCTCAGGATTTCCACCATGTCAGTGAAAGAAAATAGTATTTGGCAGATTAAGAAACAATACAGAGGAAGAAGCAGATTTTTTTTCTGTAGTATTTATATATTTTTAATAAAATCACCAAGGTCGAATTTGTGCTCACTGGCACTGTGAAGAGAAAACAGTTATACTGGAAGAGGCACCTGGATTTACACCGGTGTCAGTGAGGAATGTTTGACTGATGTTCTCTCTCTGAGGAAGGCTGTGGTTATGACTACCTGTGTGATTAGAACCGTCCAGAACCGGTCTTATTTTGTGTATGATTTTGGCTGATGCTTCCTTTCTTGGCTGAAGTGCACACTGCTCTGTTTTTCTTCCTTATTTTTGTGCTTTGCTTGCATTGAGGTCTCCTCCTCCCTCCTCCTCCTCCTTTGCCAAAATGCCAGGTTCCGAGAGATGCAAAAGAGAAAAGAAAAAAGGAAAAGAAAAAGAAAAATAACAGAAAGAGAACTGACAACCATTTTCACAGTGCCCTTTTCAAAGGACATGACAAGTTAAGGAAAATACAGCGGAGAGCTGGCGATAAAGGCATGCAGCAAAGAAAGCAGTCTCGCCAAGCCGGCTCCCCTCCCGGCCGGCAGCCGGGGGCCCCGCGGGGATGGGGCGGCAGTCTCGGGGGTCCGAGGGGTGGGCAGCCCCTCTCCCGACCTGCCTGTCCCCTCCCGGCCTGCCTGTCCCCTCCCTCCCTGCCATCCCTCCGCGTCCCCGTCCCTCCCGGCGCGCCCTGTCCATGGTGCTGAGCGGCGGCTCCAGCCCTGGCTCCTCGCCCCGCGCCGGCAGCACGGGAAGCATTGTTCCTTCAGGTTCCGAAGGCTTCCACCTTGAACTGCTGCTGCCTCCGCGGTGCAACAGATGTTTTCCAGCCTGGATTTTCCTCTTTTAGCCACCCTAAGAAGGCAGGGAGATTAATTAAAGCCAGAGTCCCCATAGGTGAATTGGCTCTCTACGCGCTCAGGGGGCTCTCTCACTTTCCCTGGTTGTATCTTCATCAGTTGCTTGCACAGGAGAGAGGATTAGATCAACACTGAAAACGCCTTCTGCCTTGATTTGTTTGTGTGTTTACTTTTAATTTTTAGGATATCTGCAGAAATAATGAGAAACAGCAGGGAATGAGAAACTGATTGAGATTGATCGTTTTGTGTATTTGGCTTGTGATGACCTTTGGGGAAAGTGGGTATTTAATTTTTACTGATGTTGTAAAGGCACAGACAAAGTCCTGACCTTTCTGATCCGGGGTGACCACTATGAGCATCCCACTGAGAATTAATTACAATTGCCTGGAGCGGCTCCAAGCAGCATTTATTAGAGCACTATAAATGTGGTAAAAGCGATCAGTATGCCTGGGAGAAGCCATTCCATGTGCCTGCTGTGATATCAAAGAGAAGCTCAGACTTGTCCGTTTGTTGTATTGTTTTGCTGTTCATTAACAAGACTGAAATAGGAGAGACAGCATTAGAACTCGAGGGCAAACATTTCCCATCATTCTGCTCTCCACACAGATACTTTTGTATTAGATTAAAGCACAACAGATAGAACTAAGCGGAACAAAAATCAAATGCCTCCCCAAGAAGCAGGACATGGTGCAATTCTCTGATTGTACAAAGCACAGTACAGCAGCTTCTTCTAGCAACCTCCTAGAAATGCAAAATGGAAGTGAACAGAATTCTCCACACAAGAACTCTGTACAAGATGTACTTAGCACTCAAGGTATGCCGTGATGCCATTACACTTTAGCATCTAGCACAAAGCTGGGACTATTAATCCCATGGGACCTTAAGTCCTTTCCCCCAGATATCTGCCTAAAAATGGAAGACCAGTTACATCTTCAAAGTTTAGGCAGAACTATTTTCTATAAGATATGATGATTTTGTCTGATGCTCTGACAAAGAACTGGAATTGAATAAGAAGGTTTAAATACTAATTGTAAAACCATCAATTCTTTTGGAGAAAGATTTAATTGGGAATGAGGATGAAAAAGCCAGAAATGTGGATTAACCTAAAAAGGAAAGGGCAGCCAAGTTACAGCAGATGGCTTTTTCTTGTTCTCTGAGTGCCTTATAATGAGGAAAATATGCTATGTAATGACAGTTGTTTCTAAACTGACTTTTTTTCCTTTCAGCTGGGGAGCATGTGTGAGATGTGGTTTCCTATGCAGCACTGGTTGAAAAGGAGAATAAAAAAGACATTGCTGCAGACAGTCTGTATTGAACTGTTTTTGTTGTGGAGTTCCGGAGCTCGGTTTGATGTATGATAGGAAAGACAGCCATCTCCCATTCCAGCTGAAACCGAACGAGCAAATAGCCTCTATTTCTCCTTGCTGCCTCGCCTTCCTGAGCATCTACATTGCATAAAGGCTCTGCTATTCTCGTTCTGCAACAGAGCCTCCCAATAGCCCTTTCTATGGGTTGACCAAGATTTCTTTATTCTGACAGGTTTCTGTTCTGTCTTATGGTTGCTTTTATTTCCTTCCAGTATCAGTTAAGAATTCCTTTTGTAATGCTGTTATCCAAACAACACATTTTCCTACAACTGAAAAACTGCTGTTAAGAATTACTTAAAATCTCCCCCTCATTCCTTTTTGCTTTTTATTCCATCCTATCCGAAATGGGGTTGAGAGGGGGAGGGAGTGAAAGAAAATGGAAGAGGCAGCCTATTCTATATGACATACGCTTGATTTCCCAGCAAGGCTTAATTACCATTGGGAGTAAGGACTCCTGTTCCTTTTGACACAACGAGCACTCAGAGTGCAGCCAATGCCTCTTGCCTATTCCAGTCTGCATGCTCTCGGATAAGATTTGATTGCGCACTGGGGCACGTGTGAATACAATATGAATTGGATATGAGAAAGGAGAGCCTAGGCATGTCCCCTGAAGGCCATAGGCATCCCTGCAGCTTTCAGGCAGACATCAGACTCACAGAAAATGATACTTTTCATGCTCTTTTCACATCAGGTTTCATCTTGCAAAGAAATGAGCACGCTGACCCAGAAAGTACAGGTGGAACTTCGAAACTCCCATGTAGCTCAGGCAGAAGGGCCTATGATAACACAAGGGCAAGGGAGCCTTGCAGGACTGAGCTCGTGACTGATATCTGAAGGGACTCGTGCTTCATGCTTCGTGGGTACACAAGTCTAATTGGAGACAACAGGAGGCTTAGGATATAATGTGCAAGATGGAAACCTACCACAGTGATTGCTCTTCAACTTTGCATAATGACATGTGCATTGTGCTTTGAGGATGAGCATGACTTCCCTTGTTTCTGAGTCTAAAATGTAGCAAAATTGTATTAGCTCTAACCAAAAAGAATAAAAGCTAGAGAATTTGCATACTGAAGCTATGTTGTTAAGGACAAAAAAGAATAAGTGTCAAAAAGGAAAATAAATAAATACAGAATTTTAAAACTTCATTAAAAAGAAAATTGTTATTTTCAAGATCCATCATGGTGATGTGGACTCTCAGTCATATGAGCAAACACTCACAAATTACTTACTGATGCTCAAAATCTAAGGACTTTCTTTGAGTGAAAATCCATCCTTTCCCTGCCTCGTATCCAAAATGCACAGCTTTCACTCTCTATTCTGAAATATGGTTTTGTGTCTCTTATGCAAATACTTAGTGTTCCATAATAGAAACAAGACATAAGTAATAAAATTTAATATACTCATGAATTTTAAGGAAATTCTTACCTTCATTTCCCTTTGAAACATTGGTATAGAGAGAAGTCTTTAACATTGCTAGACATCCTTTTAAGAAGCTGGAGAAGATTGTTTGGAAAGCAGTGATTGGGTGATAGTTAGCAAAGGTTCACTACTACAATGGAAAACTGCTGCCTGAGATTCTCCAGGGATGTGTTCTGAGTTTCCTGGTAATGTTTTGCAGTTACTTCAGGGACCTGGATGATGAAGTAGAAAGTATGCTTAGCACATTTGCAGATGTCACAAAGCTGGTGGAGTAGCAATCAAAGTGATCCTGATAAATGGGACAGCTGGCCAAAAAAACTAGGACAAACTTACTTCAAAGAGGAGAATGCAAGGTCTGCACTTAATCTGGAAAAATCAAGTGCATTAACACAGAATGGGAAACAGCTGACCAGGCAGAAATTCTGCTGAAAAAGATGTTGAGGTTGCAGTGACTCACAAGTGGGATATGTATCAACAGTGTCATACTATCACAGTAACAGCAAACGTGAGGCTCTGCTATTGAGAGCTGCATGTCTAGTTCTGGGCAGTGAACTTCAGCAAATGTGGAGGCAATTCAAAAGAAAGAAAGGAAAATGACCAGAGAATTAGAAAACATGTCCAATGAGGCAAGAAAGAGCTAGGGCTTTAATTTATTGAATGAATGACTGGAGAGACGTGAGAAGCTTTCAAATAATCACAGGTTGTCTTCTGTTCTCTGTATCCATTGTGAATATCAAGAAAAAAGAATGTGCTAAAATTACATCATGGAAAAGTTACATTAGATATTAGCAAAAGGATTTTGACAATAGAAACTAGGCAAGAATACATGAGGAAATGGTGAAATTCTCTGCTTCAGATTAAATACCTTAAAATAATAAAGCAGACACCACTCCATCACCATATCGCTCTCATTTATGCAGGCTTGGCACAGAAAGGTGGATTAAAATAACTCTTTCTGCCATTTTGGCCCCATTTTCTAAGTCTTTATCACTACTCTCACAATCTAATTCTAGTGTTAACTTTCCTATTTGCAGTTGATTTACATGCATTTGTGAAAGGTGGTCTCAGTAAAACTCCATCTTATCTCTATGATCCATACATTCAATTTTCTTTTCGTGCTCTCCAAATTTTACCTCTGCCTTCTCACCTTAATCCTTTACACCTCAGCTTCTTCCACTCTGGGACACCAGATGCCAAGTCCACTGGGCAAGCCTAGCTGGTGATCCAACTGTGTCTAGAAGCTGGGGTCAGGGAGTTGGAGAGTGGCTTCTCAACTGGGAAATAAACTCCTTGATCAAGCTGCTGGAAGGAGACAGTCTCATTGGCCTTCTGTCACTCCCCTGTCACATAACAGGATATAGCAGTTCACTTGTCACAGCACTCCTAAGAGGAAGCTGCAATGGGCCAAGCAAAGTTCATTTTGTACTCACTGTTGAGCATCCTTGTACACTTGATCATTTGATCCCTGCCATCTAAATGCCTGTGCATAAAAAGAAGCTGATACTTGTGAGGCAGACACTGAGATCAGTAATCAGGGTGCTTCCATGACAGCTTTACTCCCATGAGACATGTATGGGTGAAAGGGATGGATTTTGTATTTTTGCTATTTTTATTGTTTTTTTCCTGTTCTCCACATGTTTGTTTGCTATGTAATATTCCTCCTAACAATTCCAGGATATGCCAGGAGCATATTTTTTATTGGCACCTACTATGATTTTTACAATTGAATAAAAAAAATAAAAATAATTTAACATAACTAATCCTTTCATCACAGCCATCCGCTTTATTATTTCTCCCTCACCTTACTTCACATACTAGACTGCAGCTAATGTCTGTCCAAAGACAAGGGATGCCACTAGGAGATTCCAAGGTTTTGAACAAGCTTGGGTTTGACTCTGCAGTTTTGGGCATCCACATGTCATTCAAAGTGCTTTCATATCTAAGGCAAATCACAGGGGTTCAAATATAAGCCAGAGCCACTTCTTGTTCTGATAGCTTATCTGTTCTCTGTTCCCTTGACTTTCCCAAAGTCAGAAATGGTAATGGACTACAACACTGAGGCACTCACTCATTTCTATGGATGAGAAGAGAGATTTCTAAGGGGCCCTAAGGGACCTAGATGATAACCTCTTGCTGAAAGTCAGTGGGAAATGGATGGTTGCAATCTCTGTTGGTAAACTTCACCCTTGAGAAAGACAAGAGAGACAGACAAATCAGATGAGTGAGGCTACCAGTAACTATTGGACATCAGGCTGGGAGCAATCCAACATAGTTATCATGAATCTTTCAATATCCATGTCTGTTTATGGGCTTAATAGAGTGAAAAAGCAGCTAGGGACTTCCAGAGTACTGCATAAATCCTTTGACACTGAATAACGTGTTGTTATTCCTTACCCTTTTATTTTTCTCCAAGAAAGCCTATTTTTACCTATATATGAGATTTCTTCTCTTTTGACATTACACCCCTGTTATGATTGGTGGCCATATCACAAAGAGGCACAGAAGTTTAGGAAAGGGCTGCTGGGTTTGTAAAAAGCTAAAGTGAATCCAGCCAAGAGAAAAAAAAAATAGCTCATCTTTAGCTGATGGGAAAGTGTTTGTTACAGCACTCTTTGAAACATTTCACACTATCCTGTTTGCAGAAACCAAACCATACTCATGACCCCTTCCCTTCCCTTCCCTTCCCTTCCCTTCCCTTCCCTTCCCTTCCCTTCCCTTCCCTTCCCTTCCCTTCCCTTCCCTTCCCTTCCCTTCCCTTCCCTTCCCTTCCCTTCCCTTCCCTTCCCTTCCCTTCCCTTCCCTTCCCTTCCCTTCCCTTCCCTTCCCTTCCCTTCCCTTCCCTTCCCTTCCCTTCCCTTCCCTTCCCTTCCCTTCCCTTCCCTTCCCTTCCCTTCCCTTCCCTTCCCTTCCCTTCCCTTCCCTTCCCTTCCCTTCCCTTCCCTTCCCTTCCCTTCCCTTCCCTTCCCTTCCCTTCCCTTCCCTTCCCTTCCCTTCCCTTCCCTTCCCTTCCCTTCCCTTCCCTTCCCTTCCCTTCCCTTCCCTTCCCTAGATATTCACCCTAGTTCCCAGTTCTTTGTTTCATCCCATCAGTCCTAGCTGTGCCACACAAAGTCAACAGTGCACTACTAACTACAGCTTTCTGCGTATAATTTTTAATCTCTCAGGGAACTTGGAATCATGTCTTTCCTGTGTTTATTTTTATAAAGGGAGCTTGTTCAACTGGCAACGCTGTAAAACCATTAAGAGATTCTGTCCACTCCCGCTATAGATCAGCAGTCCTTGCTTCATAGGATATCCTGCTACACTGCCCTCCCAAAATGTCAGGGCCAGCAAAGAAAAACGAGTGCTTTGCATAGTAAATAGTTTTTATGACTTACAGTTAATGGACCTTACTATTAATTGGCAGAATTACAACTCCTGTTTAGTTGATGAAAGTAGCTGTCTTGAAAAGTTATTAGGCTTCCTTTTGTTCTTGCTTCCCTGCTTTTTTTTCTCAAGATTGATTACACAGTGACTCTTTGAACTTACATTGAATGTTTCCTTTGAGGATCTACTTGCATCTTGGTTTCATATTCTTTGCTAGTCTTTCAGTATTCCAGCAATCCAGGGATAATAGAAGGAAGACAATAAAGAAGAAGCAAAATAATTAATAGTTTCAGGAAAGTATTGCTGAAAAATGTGTCATATGGTAATATCAATCACATTGAAAATATGAATAGTATGAGAAATACATATCCAGCCTTATCAAGGCTAAACAGTTTCATGATAAAGGAAAATAAACTCCATTAGCAGAGATGTAGTAATTCATAGAGCATCTTGGGTTGTACAGTGTCTGTATCTGCTGGCTGTGCTAAATCAATTACTTCAGTCAAGACATGGTTCCCCTTTCTCTGGGGTGCGGCTGTGGATGGAGGGAAAGTAATTTATTTCAAAAGCTGATTCAGCAAGAAACTCTGCAGGGGCCTATCAATGTACCATTAATAATCAGAGATGCTGTAATGATTGTAAATCATTTGTGCAACACTATTTATTTTAACATCATTCAGCAATTTTGTGTTTCCTGAAAGACAAAAGGGTTTTCATATCATCAAATACGCTCTCCAGCAGGAAGCAACAAGCTGTATAAGAGGCTTTCAAAATATTGTTTCTCCTTATGCTGTATCTCTTTTTTTTAGTGTGAAATTAACTATTCAAGAAAAGGAGGTCCTTATAAACTTGATCTAAACCACTGATATTATAAGCAGACATTAAGAAAATGTCATGCTCACTTCCACTAACTCATCTTGGTGTCAGTCTCCAATAACCCTCCCTTTTCATTACCCTCTGAAGTCTGGTTCTTCCTTCAAGTGAAATTAATAGAACATCAATCCTGGACATCTCTTGGTATGCCAGTCTAACCCGCTATTTACTGCATTCAGAGGGCTTTTCTGAAGCATGATTTAACTTAAAAATAATATTGGTTCATATAAATGCTGATTCAATTATTCCTTGTATTTCATTTAACCACCTTTCTTTTTCTCTTAATGAAAACTAAATATCAATTCAATGCAAATTGTTTGGCAGATTTGCCTTATTTGCAAATTCAAAGGCAAGGTCAAAGCAGCAGTAATAAAGCTGTGCCTGAGTTCCTTTCTTACAAGATCTAGATGTTATTCAAAATGGCATTAAAAAATGTCATGAATATAGAGGAGAAAAATGAAAGCTAAGAAGTAATCCAGGAGACTGGGAAGCAGCCGGAACGAAATAAATGTTAATTAATACCTTGTATCACACAGGCTACTTACTTGTATTGGTGGAGCAGAAAAAAGTACTGGTAGAGATAGGTCTGTTTGAAACTAGTATTTTTAAAACCTCAAGATCCCATTTTCAGCATGAAAAAAGGACTACTGAATGAATGCATCTGTTTTAACAACAGTGAGTAATTTTCCCTCTGTTTTATTTTACTGTCTTTGAAGAGTTTCCACTTGCTGCATATGTGTTTTAGGAAAAATATTTTTTGTTTTTTGGATAGAGAATGAATTTTTCTGAAAACCTTGAAACTATTTTGCTCTTAGGATTTTTGTCCCACTAAGCCCTTATGCTGAGGAAGCCTGCTGCCTCCTTCTTCTAAGGTTATGTTACTTAAAGACTTCTTTTCTGTTTACATTGCTAGCGATCATAAAACTGTCACCATCAGCAGTTCAAAGCTGGCTTGCTGCTTTTTGCTGTGTAATCTGGAGTGATTACTGCTGTGGTTCTCAGCTGTTGCTTCTTACCACGACTGATACAAGTGCCTCAAATACAAATAATTTTTCTGAAAATTATAGCAATCCCACATATTGGTTTTGGTGGGTTTTTTTTGGGAAAAGCAGGTGCTTGTGAGCCTGCAACTTTGCTGCAAGGCAAGATGTGGGTAACTGAAGTGGTACAACTGGGTTTGAGCTCAGTAAACTTTTGGATGCCAATTGACTGGAGATGGTGTTTAAAAAACTTATGTTCAGCTGTGATTATTTTTATTGACTAAATAGTATTTATTTAGTATGGCTCCAGAGACAGTGGCTGTCCCTTCAGCTTTCCACAGCCTGAGACACCACTGCCTCACGGCTCCGCGGGGTCCAAGTGTGTGCAGCGGAGCAGCCTGAGCCCCCACGGAGGAGGAGGCTGCTGGGCTGGTTGGATCGGCTGCCCATCATCGCGGCGGGTCCTGCCTGCTCCTCCTCTGGACAGCGTTATTCCGAGTCGCGACGCGGGGTCGTTCCTGACCTCTTTGTCCCATGTAAAGGCCAAGCAGAGACTCTATCGATCTGGACAGCCTGCTGAACTGGGCAGAGCAGCTGGTCGTCATCTCCACGAGCTTGCTGGTTTGGGGTGTCCTGTGTTAGTTGTCATTAGTCATTAAAATCCATTTAGCAGTTGTTCTACCCACTCTGCCCCTCCGAAATCTGATTCACGTGATACGCTCCCCATACTTTTTTCCTAAAGGCTTGGCGGCCTTGGCCACAAAAGCCCCGCTACAGGGCTCGCCACAAAGGACGGCAGCTCAGGCGGAGCTGCAAGCGCACATCGCCGGGGCTGGGCCGGCAGCCGCAGCCCCCGCAGGGCACCTGCCC
This sequence comes from Prinia subflava, assembly GCF_021018805.1. Classification (NCBI taxonomy): domain Eukaryota; kingdom Metazoa; phylum Chordata; class Aves; order Passeriformes; family Cisticolidae; genus Prinia; species Prinia subflava. Next base: position 37,321,968 of record NC_086249.1, read on the forward strand.
AGCGCGGAGAGAGCGGGGATAAACACGCAGCTCCTGGGCCCCGGATGCCCAGGAGCTGGATTCTGCGGGAATTGGGTCGCAAGGGCAAGGAAAGGGCAGCGGGGGTGGGTGTGCTCGTGGCAGTCGGGAATGAGGGCAGGAGCGCAGCAGAGGCCTCTTGCGGGCAGAAAAGGGGCCGGGGCTGTGGGTGCGTGACAGCACCGACCCCGCGGGCGACGTGGGGATGGCGCCAGATGGCCCCGGGGACTGCGAGGCATTGGGCACCGCCGTCCCGCAGCCGGGGCCCGGCGGGGAAGGGGCAGCTCGGGCACTGAGGGGAGAGGCGGCTGCTCCCGAGGGGCACGTGGGTCTCGGGGCCATCTGGGAGCCCCAGGGCAGCCGCCACACCCTGGACACTGGGGCGACCGCACGGGGCCAGGCGGGACGCGGGCCGGGGCAGGCAGGAGTCGAAGCGCTGGGGACGGGCGAGCCGGCCGGGACAGAGGCGAAAGGATGAAGGGAGGGATGGAGGAGGGAGGGAATTGCCATCCCCCGCGCCCGGCCGCTCGCCAGCCCCAGGTAGGGGCCGCTGATTGACAGCTGTCCCCGCCCCCCGGCGCTCCCATTGGTCGCTCCCCACGCCGATCAGCGCTCGGCGCCGCAGGACTCTGCTCCCCATTGGCGGGCTCCGCCCCGCCCCTCGCGCACGAGCCATAAGGGAGGCTAGGGGGCGGGGCCCGCGGCTGAGGGGGCGGGGCGGCGGCGGCTTAGCCCGCGAAGGCGGCGGCGGCTGGAGCGCTGGAACGGCGGCGGCTGGAGCGGGATGGAGCGGAGCGCGGCGCCAGGTGGGTGCGGGGCTCTGCTCCGGCCCCCCGCAGCCGCCGTGCAGGGAGGGCAGGAGGGCGGGCGGCGGCGCTCAGAGGGTCCCTTCCCCGCCTGTGAGGAGCGCGGAGGGGGAGCAGCCGCTTTTTCGCGGTCTCCAGCCCGCGGGGATAATCCCGGCGCTGCCCTGCGGGAGCCCCCTTTCTCCTCGCGGCCGCGGCGGGGGCGCCGGTGGGTGGCTCCGGAGCTGCTGGCTGTGCTCCGCTGGCCCGGGCTGAGCTGCCGTCCTCGGGGCCTCTCGCCTTAGCTTTGTTCTGAGTCCTCCCGCCGGCCTCGGCCCCTCGCCGGTGCCCGGGGCCGCGGGGCGCGTTCCCCTTCCCCCCGCCTCTCTCCGGAGCCCTCCGTGCGTGCGCTCGAGGCCGGCCCCCGAGCTGTTCCCCGCGTTCCCCGCAGCGCTCCGTCCGGGCAGCGGGAGCTCCGCGCCCATTCCCGGGAGCCGCTCGCCCGGGGCTCTTTCCCCGCTCGTGTTCGCCCCCGAGAGCGGCCCCCGCGGCGTGGCACCGGCGAGGCTTTCCGATGGCCACCGCTCTTCAAGTACTTAGAAATAATCGTCTTTGGCTCTGAAGGGCGCTGGGAGTCCTTGACAGCTTGGGAACTTTTAAACCCTTCCCCGCCCCACACTTTTTTTTTTTTTTTTGTGTGTGTGTGTGTGAGAGTTAATTGTTTTTTTCTACTTGGCTCTTGAGTAAATGTGTCGCTGAGAAGTCTGGAGTCTGAGTGAGTGCAGGAGTGTGAAGACAGGGATTTATCTCAACTGCTCAATGTCTAACACTGACCTAAAAGCAGTTAAGAAATGCTTTGTTTATTCTCTTTCTTTCTGATACAGTTCAGTAATCGCTGCGTATAGCAGGAGAAGGGCTGATAGTTTTAGATTGAGCAGTAATCTGTGAAGTGGGGCCAGTACTGGAGTGATGGGTTATTGGATACAGTTGTGAGATTCCTTGATAGAAAACACTTCAAAGCACAAGTGGTGTATGGTTTAGTGTGTGTGCTGTTTGTGCAGGAATAGGGACAAGCTGTAGTTCTTTGTGCATCTTTTGTGATCTGCAGGGATTGAGGGGACAGTATTCCTTCCGATAAGAAAAAGATGGGGCAAATTATGAAAGCAGCCAGGAACTTTGAGAAACTTTCAGTCTGGGGATGAGGAGGTTGTTTTGTCTTGCCTGTCATGCAAGACTGGCCTTCTTTGTAAAACTTTACATAGGGAATCAAAAAATATTACATTTAGAGGAGACAGACTGTTGTTTGGACTTTGGCTGATACAGTATTCTCCATAAACTAATAGTGAGTGTACTTGAAGAGAGGGATGAAGTAATGGAATAAGGCATCCAGTATGCTGTCCCATGCTACAGTGATCTGTAGATGCGAAGTTATGTGGCCTCTAATAGATAGAGGCTGACATGATACGGAAGGAATAATTATGCTAGAGCAGTGCTCAAGCTGGAAGTCTGTGAAAGTTACTGGTTACAGTGCTTGCAAACTTCAAGGGTTGGAGATGAAACCCTGTATTTGAGCTGTGGAACTGAGCTTTGTTAGTTGTTAGCTGTTACAGTTTTTCGGCTTTTAAGTTCTCATCAGAAGAAAATATGCTAAGATGGAAGGACAGATATCTGCCCACAGGCCCCAAGTCATTCTTAGTAAGAATTAGGATGTTTTATCTGCAGCTATTCATTTGGGACTAGGACCATACTATGTTTCCCTTAAATGATGTGGAAACTTGATTTGTTTCCAGCTGGATTCTGGGGATGAGTTGTGCAAAGCAAACTTTTTCTGTCCCTTGCTGGAAGATTACTTTTGTGTTTATATAGCTAGCGGCAGTATGAATGGAGTTATTAGGCAGTGAACACAGAGGTTTTGTTGTACATGAAATAATGTATAATTGAGCCAGTCCTCTTCTCGTTTTCCATGGCTATTTTCCTCAAATAAAGAGAAAATAGAAAACATTTTTTTAATCAGATACTGAAACAATAGTCTTGATTATACTCAATAGTTACAGAAATTGAATAGTCTTTGTTAATCTTCCTATTTGTCCATGGAAGTATTAAAAATTACTTTACATGTCAGAAATAGAATTGCTTGTGCTTTAAAAAGGTATTTTCATAGCAGGAGTAACTTACTGTGGCTTCATGTTTGATTTGTGTTGTATAACACATATGACATTTCATAGTTAATAACAGCATACATCTGTTTTGTTGTTCAGTATATGCCTTGTCTGTAAAACATGCCTCAAGGCATGATTCTTTAAGAGCAGCAATATAAACTCCTTGTACATCAGCTACTCTTTGGTGTGCCTACTTTAGCTCATGTTATTTACTTGATTCCTTAGTGAGAAGGAACATGCCATTTACTTTCCTGAAACAAGAATAACATTGTCTGTAGGCAATATTGCTGTATGGAGGAAAGAGAAAGAAAAGCCATCGTCTGACAGATGATAGAGTGTTTTGAAGTATCTTACACGGTGATGAGAAGGACAGGGTTTCTGAAAAGCTAACCAAACCAGAGCAGACACTTTGGTGAAGGATTCCAGAAGAGCTGATGGTGGCTGAGTGTTTCTGTCGCTGTATCTGTGTCATCTGGACAGTGAATTAGCTTTCATGCCTTTGCAAGTCTTCGTTTTTTGATTAAACTTCTTGCATGAGCAGTCACATCTTAGTGTTTTCTTTTGTTCTTTTGAGCAGTCCCAGAGCACTGTCTTCCACAATTCTCTTGACTGCTTTGCGTGAGGAAGGAGGTAATTTCAGTCTGCTCTTGCAGGCCTGTCTTTAGCTGATGTGTGCTTAATATTGTCTTGTAACTGCACTGGAATCTAATACAGGTTGTATAATATAACTCTTCTTGGACTTTTCAATTCAAATGGGATGTGTTATTACTTCCTGGTTCATGTGTGGCTCCAGTTAAAATTATTAGACAAGTTGTGGTCATTACTTTGGACTTGTTTTTATTTTATTTTTGCTTGCATAGGATCCTGAGCTACAGGCAGCATACCACATGAATTGCACTACTGCTGTAAGTTACTGACCAGGCAATGCATGCCCAGCGAGTTTTGATACTAAGTTTTGTTAATTATCTCAATAGCAGAAATCAGCATGCAGTACTGATGGGGAGCAATTGGTTTTGTCAGGCTAATTTCTTAGTTCTCCAACCTTGAGTGGCATTCAGTGTATGGAGATCATTGATAGGATCAGATTACAAATGTCTTCCAGTGTAGGATATAACTGTACTTCACCTTTGGAAGCTTCCCTGTGCAAGGATTATGATGAGTCGCAGGCTGTCACTGCTTGTTCTCTTAAAAGAAAAGGTGGAGGTAGAGGGTGACTATTAACTTCTCCATATGGAAGGCTCACATACAGAATACCTGTAATCTAGGAAAAATTAGTGTCTCAACCAAGAAAGCACCTCGAGCCTTAGCTCTGTAGCAGAACTGCCGTAGCACTTACATTCTCTCCTGAGAACTTAGTCTGTCTTCAGAAGTAATAATGACAATAACCTCGTTACACCAGACTTAAATTTTAACAGCATGTTTTCCTCCACATTTAACTATTACTTGTATCTAAGCCAGCTTTTGATAAAAGCTGTTGTAGTGTTGCATTGGGTTGTTTTCTTAACTGGTGAAGCACAGTTGTTTTTCAGTCCTCTTTTGAAAATTCAAATAACCGAAATGTATTTAGCTACTGATGGATGTAATTTCTTCTGCCACAAGAAGAACCAAAATGTTTGGGAAGAAGTTAGAAATTTGTACAAACATCTGGAGATCAAAATGGCAGCCTTTGTGCTGATTTAAGCTGCAAACTTGGAGCTTGTCTTTGATTTCTTTATTTTTGGCAGGTGAGGTGGCTGGAGAATTACTTTCAAGGTTTTTAAGTACGGTAAATATTTGTTGGATTTGCTGTTTTTTATTTGTGTTAAGGATTTGTAGGTGTCTGGAATTTCAACATGTTGTATATTAGTTTTTTCTTTCACATACTGAAATATTCTGCCGTTGAACTGATGGTGTTTCCTGGGTCTAGAAACAGCCCAAAATGTATGGGGATTTTCTTTTTCTGTGGACCCCTCAAATCAGCAGAATTTTAGTTACTCCTACAAGATCCTTGGAGCCCCTTCCTATCTAACAAATATAATCTCTTTCTTCTAACAGAAATTTGGTAGCCAAGTTCAGTCATAGGGGACAGTGTGTGTTTCTATTGAGTGTAAAGCTTAGTATGTCAGATTTATTAAATATTTGGGTTTTGAGTATTCATTATACTTATGCTACTTGCATGCTTAAACTGATGTACTCTTACATTTTCAACTATATGTTTTAGAAGCAGAAAAATTAAGTGTTATTCAGTACTTCAGCTGACAATTCCCAGATTTCTTGGGCATATTCACAGTGGCAAACCACTTTGCTTGTAACAAGTAATAGCTGGAGAGCTTGTGTGTGTAATGGGTGATGCATAATACATCAAAACATGTTAATAGTATCCAGTGAAAGTTGGAATTGATTTCTTAATGTTGGTTTTGAAATCCCATAGTTGAAAAGGTAAGTATCAAGTGATGCTGAGGAAAACCGTTCGTCTGCTATGGACTTGGTGTTGTCCTAACAGAGCAACACGCAGCTGGGGGGACTAATGTACCAGAAAACAAGGCCTGAAAAGCTTGTTTTATTTTGAAACTTCAAACAGCCTTTGGAAACTTCCTTGAGAAGTTCTTCTGCTTCATTACATGTGAATGGATAAATGAAGTTTGAACTTGTGAATTAGAAGGAGGACTTTAGTGGCAATGTGGCTTTTTAGTTTGTTTTTTTCTGCAGCAGTTAGGTCTTGCTGATGAGTTTTCTATAGAATGTTGAAATTCTCTGGAACTTACATCAGCACAGGTTTACTGCAGAGTTATTTCCTGGGAAAGTAGTATTTTTCTTTTTAAAGCTTGGCTGTTGCTTTGAATGCTTGAACAGCTGCAAACACGGACAAGAGCACATCACTTCAAATGAAGCCTTTGATTTCATGCTGACTTGGAAGACTCTATTGTATCAATGTTTTCTGCACATGGAATATTGAAGTTTCTTCTCACCTCTGCATTCCAACTGGAGCTGGAGTGCAGCTGCAGTTAAATCTTAAGTCATATTTAGAGAGGATGTCTTGGTACAGTTATACATTGGTTTGGTTACAGTTTCAGGTTATTTAACTGAACAGTAGGAGAAAGGTATTTGCATTGCTAGACAAGAAGCTGTGCAGGCCATGTGCTTTCTATACACTTTTCTTTTGGCAGAAGGAACTGGGAAGTAGCATTTCAGCAGCTTTTTTTTTTTCCTAGATGGAAGAGATCCTGTCTCTTTCTGCTTAGCCAGCTTGCTTCTCTTGAAGCTTTCCCTTCCAATCCTACAGGTCTTGTGCATGTTCACCATAGCAATCACTGCAAGTTTATAGCAAGTAAAGAGTTGTAAAGCTTGGGCATGGTAAGTGTGATGTACTTGAAGGTTGAGAGGAGGAGCTACAAATGCTTCCCAGAGGAGTGCCTGAGAGTGTACTGAGGTATAATCTTTCAGCCCTCACATGAAGCTGCTGAAACATTTGCCTCTGTCATCAAGCACTGCTCATGCTCTTGTAGACTAGGCTGAAATTTCAGGTATCCTTTGATTCAGGGCTCCACACAAAGACACACTGAACATTAGGAGCTACACCTACTTATGGCTCAAGCTAGTCATGCTGTAAAGACAGACCTTCCTGTCTAGTAGCTGAATTTCTGAACTGAATTTGCACTGGTAAAGACGAGAGAAGCTTCCATGTTGGTGGACTAATAAGTGCTTAAGTTTTTAACCTTAAGGATTTTTATTATCCTGAAATAGCTGCATCTGAAATACTACTGTAGCATCATTGGGATTCTTATCTTTATTTCTAGAATACTTGCCATCTTACTGGAGAAGGTGTGTGCTTTATGGGATGTTGTTGTGGTTGCTGTACTAACAATTCTGAGGGCCTTGAAGCTTGCATGGATCTGCAGTTTGGTGTCATGCTTGGTCATTCAGCTGGCTGAAGCATTGTCTGACTAGTTGGCTTGATGCTGGAGCAGGTTTAGCAGTCTTCAGTAATTTTTGTATCTTGGAGGATGATGGCAAGGTTATGTTCCATGGGACTTAGAACTCTTTGCAAAAACTGGGGAGAAGCAGGTAACACTCCACAGCTGTGGAAAATTTCAGAACTTCTGTTGTCTTAGCTACTTGGAATGGACTTAAATATTTTACATTACTTAGTAAATTGGTCCAGTTACTGTTTCTGTGAGTTATTAATGAAGGACGGAGTCAAATATTGTAGCAGATTGAACCCTCATCCTAAAACCCTGACTTTCTGAAATGTACAGAAATTAATCTTATGTTGTATATAGTCCAATCTGCATGTTTCTGTTAGTGATTTTGTCTCTTAATCTGAAACTATTGAGGCAGCAGTGAAATAACCATCTTTATTGGGTGTGTAGTATTACTGCTGCCTGTGACAATAGCTGCTGAAACCTCAAATCCAATGCCTTCTCTCCCTGTTCCATGCTTTAAAATGAAGCTGTTAATGTTTTGTGTGCCACTTCCTCATTTGCATTTTCTGTTCCACTTCCTCTTGCTGCAGACTCTCGCTGATGCATTTTTTCTGAAGTCTTTTACTTCCCTTCGAAACTTGCTTCTGTATCCTAGAATATTCTAGTATTCCCCTTAAAAAAGATAAACGTGACATAAATTATGATGAACTTCTGCTTTGTGTCATTTCTAGTAAAACTCACGGACGCCTTATTTTTAGAGAGTGAAATACTTGGAGATGTAAAAACAACAAACCACAACAAAAACCTCTCCCAGTTGCCACATGCATCCCCAAAGAAATTTAAAATGGAGGAAAGTAGATGCAAGACATGAAGTGTAAATCCTTGCCAAATGTAAATCCTTCTTCCCTTAGCTGAGTGAACTGCTTACTATCAAATTTCTTGAAGCCACAGAATGTTGTTTTTGGCAGGAACATCAGAAAGAGTTTTCTTTCTTTTAAACAGTTGTTGTTTGGAAAACAAGCATATGTTTGGCATCATCATGGGTTTCCAAAAGAGGAAAAAGTGATTTTATTTTCAAAACATATAGTAGAACTCTATTTTCAGCAGAATCAAATGTTAAATGCTTCTGGAAGCTTTAATATAATCGTGTGTCCATGCAGTTGGTTGTCAAGGTTGAAACAACAAGCACACTTAGCCCCAAAGCTTCTAAATGCTAATGCAAGCTTGGCAAGTGTTTTTCTCAGTCAAGTGAGCTGAGGAAGTTCAAGAAGCACGTAGGCAGCCTGTAATGATCAAGTTTTTAAAAACAAACTTAAATGCTGAGGTTTAGGCATAAAAAAAAAAAAAGTAGCTTCATTTTATGTTTTTGGTAATGGTGATGTTAACTGTAAAACCTGTGACGCTGAATGTGTAGTTTGAGTATCCCTGCTATTATTCATCTTGGTGGATTTATTGCAGTTCATGCTTTTGAATATGAAGCATTAGAAAGTACACTGAATTAGGTTTTGTGAACTTAAGGGATGAGAGTCTAAACAGTGAACAGCTGTGATTTGTGGGTTAAAGATAACTTTCTTCATGCCTCATCACAGAACAATAAACTCAGTGTAGAGCACTCCGGGTTACTCAAAGAACTTTGTCTAGGTTCATTCAGTTATAGGGATAAGCTAAGAAAGGAGAAAAATGACGTGCTTTAGCACTGGGTGGGAAACATCAGGGAGATTGAACTGTGAGGGTGAGAAGTATGTGTGTTGAATCTAGAGGAATAAAACTAGTGAATTTAATTGAGGGTTACTGAGTTGTTATGTTCTTTTTAAGATGTTTAACCTGTTATTTTAGAGCTAAAATATGGAGGAAGCCTTCAAACGAAAGCTTGCCTGAAATATGAAACTTGAAGGACAAGTGTTCTTTTGTTAGAAGTGTATTTTTGAGGCTTCTAAATCCACTTTGAACAAAATACTAAAATAATTGTAACTGTATGAAGATAAGACTGTAGAAATAATTGAATTCCACTGTTGATTAGTTAATTTGCATTATATTAGTAGTGTTCCCTAAAATATGCCTTCTGTACTTTCTTTGCTCATTTCTGCAGGTGTATAATGAAGTGTTCATCCTCTTTGCTTGTTCAAAGCATATAGGACTTGATGATTTAAATCAAATTCTTACTGGGTGTTAAAAGAAGAACAAACTTGGCCAAAGTGGGAACCTTAAGCAGTATGTTTTCTTGTAGGTTTGAAACAGCTTTTGGTGATTCTGGATATAAGACAACATGACCTATGGAACAGCTGACCTATAAGTAGTAGTTTTGTTGCAGAACAGGCTTATTTACATCTTAACAGGCCACTCCTAAATAAATGCCTTTCTGAAGGGCAAAATATCTCTATACTGTTGTTATACTTGAAGATGAAGTAGTTGTGAAAACTCAGGATCTTGAAAGTGTTGGGGGCACTCATCTCTAAAAAAAAGTGTGATTCCCATGGTAATCCACAGCAAGATTTTCTAAAATAACAAAGCCAGTACGCATCTGCATAGAAGGAAACACGGTATTGTTTGGGATCAGATGATAGTTTTAAGTGGTACTTCATAAAGGAGGCTTTGGAAAAAACAAAACAACAAAACCAAAACAAAACCCACAAAAAACCAAATCCCAAACATCAACAAAAACCTCCAAACAAACAAGGTTCCATGTCTTCTTGGATAATCTGTTTTAGTTCATTGTAGCTGATGCAGAATTTACCAGCTGTTTCATAGACCTGTAATAACATGAATGGCTGGCTGAAGTGATTGCATGAATGGCTGCTTACACCTCCTCAGCAAAAAAAATCTTGTATGTTTATTTGCAGCCCATGCCTTTCAGCAGCCGATTGCCACGTTAAATCTTTATTTTTTCCCAAAAGTCAAGATATTTTTCATCTTACATGATGTAAATCTGTATTTAATTACTGGAAATCTAAATTATTTATAGTTTTCAAAATGTTAATAGAGGAAGGCAAAATTGAAATGGGTATTTTGTGGTTGTTGGAAGACTGAGGAAGGGATGCAGACAAGAAATCAATCCAGAACTTGTTCATAGAGGTAGTGTCTGAAGAGCTACATGAGCATTTCAAACCGAGGTCAGGTGTGGTAGAAGAGTAAAGGCATCAAGTTCTGCATCTGGTGTGGTTTTACTTGCAGCTTTCCACCCATCTGCAGTGCAGGTGCTCTTTGAACAAAGCTTAATGCACTGCTTATCAGTAGTTTTAATTGAGCCTCTCTTGTTTGGTTGTATTTTATTCCTCTGCTGCTCTCTCGCCAGCACCAAGCAGCTGTTAAAATGAAGAGGGAAGGAGGAAGCCATGTGTCACAGCTGTGCAGCTCTGGCCATGCTCTCTGGGAAGTGGAGTTGTTACTCTTCAAAGCATTGTGTGGTTTCTGCTTTTTTATGTGGAGGTGGGAAGAGGTGGATTTGAAGCTGTGCCAGGTTTCCAGCTGTCTTTTCTAACTCTTCCCATCCCAGAATGAAATGGTCAGTAATAAACAGAATATCTGGTTGCCTTAATTTCCGAATGTAAGCCACACATTGCTCTGGAGCTGTCAGCTGCTGCCTGGGCAGGCATGGCATCGCCCTGGGACATGGCATGTCTTCTTCCCTGTGACACATACTGTGCCTCCATTTCTGCCCACATAGGGTTAAACAGAATAGCTGCTCTTCAAGTGAAAAAAAAATCTTTCATGTTTATTGGCAGTCCATGCCTTTCAGCAACTGGTTGCCACATTAAATCTTTATTTTTTCCCAAAAGTCAAGATATTTTTCATCTTACGTGATGTAAATCTGTATTTAATTATTGGAAATCTAAATTATTTATAGTTTTCAAAATGTTAATAGAAGAAGGCAAAATTGAAATGGGTATTTTGTGGTTGTTGGAAGACTGAGGAAGGGATGCAGACAAGAAACCAATCCAGAATAGGATAATTTACCTGCAATCACATTATTATGGAGAAATCTGATATGTATATATTGTATGTATTAAGTAATTTAGGTTTTCTTTGTGTTCACATCATATCTTGGTTATTGTTTCTAAATCTCTTAGTGGAAATCTCTCTGTAAGGTGCTGCGTTTGTGGCAGCTGACTGCCTCTTCTTCCTCCCTCCCAGCAGAAAATACTAAAAGGTGTCAGTGAATGTCACAATGAAGTAATCAGAAGGACAGGATTTATTGAATTTATGGGAATATGTAATGGAAACAGGTAAAACTAGTCTCTTTAGTTAGTATCAACTGCATGGTGTTGAATCTGATGGTAGGGCAGTAGATGACCTGGATGGGTTACGTGATTAGGATAATGAAGTTGATACTTTTCATTACTCATATTAAAAAAGGATTTTAAAATTCCTTTTTATGAAAATAGGTCTTAATTAAAACCATAAAAATCTCATGGTAACAGTGGGCATGATGGTTTTAAGCCACTTCAGCCTTCTTTTCAAAAGAAAAAGTGGACTTTATTTCACATACTTCTGGATTTCTGGTGATTTGTTTGATCTTCCTAAACTGCTAAGCTCTTCTACATTGAGTGGGATTTGAGGTCACAGATCCATGCAAAACTGCTTTAGTTTAACTGGCTTATAAATAAAAATGTTTATAACAAAAAAGACACAAAAGAAACAAACAAATCTGCCTGTTGCATCTGGCCCTTTAAAAACAGGAGGAGGGAGGGGAAAAAAAAACCTAGAGAAATTGGGATAGACCTGAACTGTGTGGCTAAAGTGCTAAAGTATGCCAGTCTCTTTCAAGAACAGCTTTCCAGCTGGAATGTAAAATGAAATAATTCAATACACAAGTTTCACCTGTTAAAATGCTTTCCTTTCTGTCCCTCTCTTCTCACCCACCCTATTTCTTTATGTAATAATGTCCTTGATTGAACCCCATTGGTCTGCTGTAAGGAGTCATTAACTGTTTAATTGCATTGTTTTTTAATTTTATAATGGTGGCTCTTTAATGATGAATCTGTATGGTACTTATGTCTGTTTGAAAACAACTTATATGCTTTTTGAGACTTTAAACTTACAGGAAAACGCCGCACTTTTCACAAGTATCTTACTAGTGATATAATATACTGGTTTTATGTATAAAGAGAGATCTGTATCTGTAGGTACACAAGGCTCTATAAATACTGAGAACTATCTACAGTATCAGCTACATGCATACCTAAGTATGTGCATATGAGAGAGCTGTTTATGAGAACAGAATATTTCAGCTGGAAGGCTCCTACAGCCATTGTCCAGTCCAACTGCCTGACTGCTTCAGGGCTGACCAAAATTTAAAGCATCTCATGAGGGACACTGTTCAGATGCCTCTTGAACACTGCCAAGGGCTGAGGCATCAAACACCTCTCTAGGAAGCCTGTTTGAGTGTATGACCCCTCCCTTGGGGATGGACACTTCCTCCTGTCCAGCCTGAACCTCCCCTGGTGCAGCTTTGAACCATTCCCATCTATCCTGCCACTGGGTCTCAAGGAGCAGAGCTCAGTGCTTCCCTTTTCACATCCCTTCCTCGGGAAGCTGTGGAGAGCAATAAGGTCACTGCTCAGCCTGTTTCTCCAAACTAGACAAACCCCAAGTCCTCAGACACTCGTTACAGGACATTTCCTGTAACGAGTGGCTGAAAAAAAAGCCCTTTCTCCAGCTTTGTTGAGCCCCTCTGGACACATTCCAGCACCTTCACAACCTTCGTAAATTGTGCAGCTGAGAGCAGCAGACAGTCCTTGAGATGAGGCTATACCAACACTGAATGCACCAGGACAATCTCCCCGTTGGCCTGGCTGCTGATGCTGTATGATGCATCCTGGGGATGGCTTTGCCCTCCTGTCTGCCAGGGCTCACTGCTGACTCAGACTGAGCTTCTGCCCACCATGTACTCCAGATCCCTCTCCCAGTTCATACTTGTGTCTGGCATTACTTCTTCCCAGGTGCAAAATCTGACATCTGGACTTGTGAAATTCCATGCTACAAATCATAGCCTGGTGTTCCAATCTGCGTAGATCCCTCTGGAAAGCTCCCCGCTCCTCACAAAAGCCAAAAGCACCTCTGAGTTTGGTATCATCAGCAAACACAGTAATGGGGCACTGCACTTCTGCATCCAGATTGTTGGGGGGTACAGGAACAGGATTGGCCCTAGAACTGATTCCTGAGGAGCACCACTGGGGACTGGTCACCAGCTGGATGTAGCACCCTTCACTTTAGAACCATCTGAGTTCTGCCCTTCAGCCAGTCCTTCATCCAGCACAGTGTGGATCCACTCGTCCTGCAGCTGGACAACTAGTCAGAAGGATGCTATGAGAGACAGTATCTAAAGGTTTCCTAAAAATCCAGAAAAACTTTATCTATTGCCTTCTCTTTGTCCACTAGATGTGTGACCTTATCAGAAAAGGTTACCAAATTAATTAGTTAGGACTTTCCTGTTGTGAACCCATATTGACTGTGCCTGATAATTGCATTGTTCTTTAAATGCCTTTCAGTATTACCCAGTATAATCTTTTCCTCCATAATTTTTCCAAGAACTGAGGTTACATGAATAATAGAAATGTAGTTTCTTGTGTCTAACTTCATACCCTTCTTATAACGTTTGAGTAAAACTAGATCCAGCTCAGCAGGGACCTCTCTTGACTCTGAAGACCTTTAGTAGATGATGGACAGGGGTGCTGCTGAAGCATCCCTTGGCTCCTTCAGAACTCTGGGATGAATCCCATCATGCCCCATGCAATTGCAAATATTCAGCTGATACATCTGGTCCCTTATTTTCCCTTAATTTCAATGCCCACAAATGGAAAGTCACTGTTCCCACACTCATGGTTTTGTGACTCAGGACTGGGCAGCCCCAGGTCCATCAGTATTGTGACTGACCAGCAGGTTGAGGGAGATGATTTTCCACTTCTGCTTCACTCTTGTGAGATTTCACCTGCAGTGCTGCATCCAGCTCTGAGGCCCCCAACCTAAGAAGGATGTGGACAAGTTGGAGAAAGTCCAGAGGAAGGCCATGAAAATAATTGGAGGGCTGCACCACATCTCCTGTGAAGACAGGCTCAGAGAGTTGGGGCTGTTCTGCATGGGGAAGAGAAGGCTGTTTTTTGACAGGACAAGAGGATAGTTTTATACTGAAAGAGAGTAGATAGAAGGAAGTTATTTACTCAGAGGGTGATAAGACACTGGAACAAGTTACCCAGAGGTGTTGTGTATTCCCCATCCCTGGAAGTGTTCAAGGCCAGGTGGCTCTGAGCAACCTGGGATAGTGGAAGGTGTCTCTGCCCATGGCAGGGGCGTTAGAACAAGATGATCATGAAAGCTGTTTCTAACCTAAGCCATTCTGTAATTCTGTGGAAAAAACCCACTGAACACTACTGTTTTTAGTTTACCCCTAGCAGTCATTTAATCATCTCTCACATGTCCAGTGGTTTTTGTTAGACCTCTTGCTATTTATGTACTTTAAAAAGCCATTTAAGGGATCATAAAGCAGTTCCCAATGGAAGCAATCTTGATACTGAGTTGTATTTTTTTAACAAAGAATGTGGCCTTTTAGGAGGACGTAATAACAGGGAAGGTGAAAATTTTTCCATATACCCAGCTCTTTATCACAAAACATCATTCTGTCTGCTAGGGCAAAAGATGTGCCTTTTGTTCTCCAAACATTAAATCTGAGTGCTCTTATGTGTTTCCATTTCTCTTTCACCACCAAGCTGTGGGGGCATTAGCCATGGTATGATGTTAGTGGTTGTTTTCAGCTGGATCTGGATATAAAAATATGTCTTGGCCCTGAGTGGGGTGTGCTAGAGAGAGCAGCTGCTTGCTTGATCCAGGCTGTGACCATCTGCATAATTCTGATTCCATGGAATTGAAGTTAGCTGTCAGCTATGGCAGTGCTGAGTTGTTTAGTAGGACCTTGGTGCTGCCTCCTCTGATGTTGCAGTTCCCTATTGGTGTGGTATTTTTTCCCCTTTTTAAAAACCGCATCAGTTCTGTTTAATTTCCCCTTTTTTCCTGGACATTCTGAAACCTACTAGATTTCATTTATCAATCTTGAGGTGTCTCATTTGTGGTTTATGTGTGTGTATATATGATATTTTTGACTAATGCTTTTCAGTGGGGTTCTGTGGCGTGTGCTGATTCATGCTTCCCCTACTCTGCCACTTCTCTCTAACGTTATGAAACTGTGGGATACAACCTGCAGGACCTTCTACTACTTCTGGGGAAGTATGAGTGAAGAAAATCTTAGGTTTTGTCCAGCACAAGGTGAAATCTAGTATTTGATTTGAATGTTGGCTGTTAATGACCTGACAATATTTTTTGATTGATTTTGTCACCAAGTTCAGGTATTTTAATGAAGAATTTAACTTGAAAGTCACGTCACCTAGCCTTGGACTAATTCCCTTAATGAACCCACAGGTTTTCTGTCTGGAGTACTTACACAAAGCATCTGTCTAGATGTTCATGCTTTTTAGTACTGTCTGCTAACAACAAGAAGTGAGGTTGAATGCTCCAGAAAGTAGAATTTAAGGGGCCTTTCTATTTTAAGAAACACATTCTTAAATATTAGTAATTGAAAAACTGTGCTATGTAATGCTGTGTGGGTAACAACTGAAATTACAGAGATGCTGTCTGTGGAGGATGACCCATTTTTAGTGTTTTTATGTGAGAGTGGGGATCCACTTGAGTAAAGCCATCAGCATTCCTTTTGGGAAGCATTAGGGAAGCATCTCTACAGGCTAGGAGGGAGCTCTTCGCTTTTCTGTAAAGATGTGTACTCTGACCTTCTGGAGAGGGGTGCAGGGCTGTATTGGGAGAAGGAGGAGGCTGATAGTACAGAAGACTTGTACTGTGATATTAGGATTGTTATCTGTAAAGAATTCAGGCATGGTGAATGCTGCCAGCAAACCTCTTCAAGTGTTTGAAAACATTTTGGTATTGATACCCCACCTGAAATCTCTTCCTTCTCAGAGGTATTGTCTTTTGTCTTTCCTGGTGGTGGAATCACCTTTTATTTTTGGATTAAAGATGAGAGCTACTTCCTGTCTCTTGTGGTTGGTACTAGTAATTTGTGGTATAATCTTCGTTTGGCTTCATTTGCAGTGAAGAGTCAGGGCTGACCATAAGAAGAGAGCGTAGTCCTGGACAAGCCCCTTGTTGAGACACCAAGGAGGAAATAGATGTAGGGATGGTCATGCTTCCTACCAGCAAAGAATGTCTGACAAACCACTGCTGTCACTGACTGGCTTGTAGGCTTGATGGGCTGGATTTTGTGGATTGCAAAATATCTGAAGATCAAGTGTTTAACCTCAGATAAATTCCACAGGATGTTTATGATTTTGCAAGCCTGCTGTTTAGATGGGTTTCCTCTGTCCAGTACTGAAGGACTGCTATACTCAGTCAGATAGTGAATATTTGTACCATAATCCAGCAAGTGAAATGGAATAAAAGAGACACCAGGTGCTCCACACAGGTTGGATATTTTTAATTTATCTGCCTGTGCTCTGAAGAAAAACTCCAGGAGCTTGAACTAGTTCTTTCTTTGGAAGGAGTTGCTGGCAGAGGACACCACTGGGTGCTGTGATGAAGTCTGACTGTCAGAGTGGTTCTCAAGAAAATGCAGAGGGAAGTTGTCCCTTGAGGGCTTGTCAAAGGGCAGATTGCTCTCTGCACTCCAAGTACAGTGTTTATCCCAACTAATTTTGCATTTCTGGATGCTGTGGAGACTCAGAGTTTGGACTAGGCAAAGAGAATCTTTAATTTTAAAGACCACCTTGAAACGTGAGCTGCTGTGTCTTTGTGCTGCTCCTGTTCTGTGCCTGAATTTAAGACTGGGATATGGAACAAGCCTAGTTTAAAGATAAACTTTTGAGTTGTCTTGATCAATCTCATGAAAGCTGCTTAAGATGTGCCACTGAGAGGACTCTTACTTTTAGATAATTGATTGTATGGCTCTTTTACAGAAAAGCCCTCATCTGACTGTAGAAGTACTTAAGATCAAGGGGGACCTAACCACCAGTTGATGTTTGGTTCTACTCTGTGAAGACTTCAGAACCTGTCTGGGTTTTCCTAATGTGTGTTGCAGAGTTACAGTAGTTTCTAAGATTGAGTTTCATGCTTTTAAGATTGAATACATGCACAAATTGAAAAAGGCAAACCGGTATTGAAGTTTTTAAACCACTTCCTTTTTTTGTGTGTATGCATTGGTAATACAGTTACTTGAATTCAAATTATGGTGGTAGCCTTTGGGTCTCCATATACGAAAACATGTTTTAAAAACCCTCCCCCCACCCCAGAAAGCAGACTTCAAAATAAAATCCTTTTTTCACCATTTTCATGATGACCTGCCATTTGTATACTTTTAATCCTCAATCTGTGTAAAAGTTTTGTCTTGCATTAAATGCTTTGGGTTTTTTCCTGTGGATTTCTGAAGTAATCCTCTGTGTGCCATATAGCTTGTTCTTCAGATTGTTTCCCTATAATATCCTCATTTTTAGGAGTTTTGTTCAGAAAGCTTTAAAACATAAATTTTAAACAAAATTCAGCTGGATATAAATTTCTTACCAGAAGTCGGTTTACACATTCTGTGTGTCTAAATTCTTATCCTGTTGAAACTGTTTAGTACTTTCTGTAATTTAGGCAGTGAATGCATCAAATGGGTCACTTGGCAGAGGAGTCATTGATGTACTTGATAATGAGTAAGAATCTTTGGTTGGTTTTTTGGTTGGGGGTTGTGTTTTTTGTTGTTCTTTTTTTCCCTCTTGGGAATTTAAGGGGAAAGGAAGAAGGAATCCATTCAAAAGGGAATGAGTGTGGTTTCACAGTTGGGGCAGTAGATAGGTATTGCTGGACTGTTAGTGGTGTACCAAAACATATTTTCCTTTTTGTATCCTGTGATGTGTTTTCATCATAGATATGTATCTTAAATGCAGAACACATTTTTGAACACAGAGTCCAACGTTTTGTCTCTCAGCCTTTTTCAATGTTCTACTTAAAAAAACCCATCAAAAATCTGATTACATAAAAAGATCTAAAATTGCTTGACACTGACCATGTCTTGTTTTTATTTAACTAGGTAAGGATTTATACTGAAATATATGTCAAGATAGTTGATTAGATTTTATTTCATTTCACTGTGAAAGCTGAGACTTGTCCTCACGGTGTGGTAATTCTCAGCATTCTTTCCATCCCTGTATAGGTCCTGTATTGTTGATCTGAGAGAGGAGTTCTTTCATCTCAGAATGGATTCAGGGATCCTGTTTATGCAGCGCTGCAGACGGTGCATAGATTTAAATGATGGAAGGGGTAAACTGCAGCATGTGGACAAAAACGTGCAGCTCATGTGAGGAGCTGAGCACTTCATAAGGTGCCTTGGCTGCTGAGGATAATGTAATGTGTAAATACATTCTCAGTCACCCTAGCAGCACTAGAGGGTTTAAGATCTATATAAAGTTCTAGTCACCTTGTACTACAAGTGCTCTATGATGTCTGTTCTGTAGTGTTTTTAATGTAGTGGTATTTGCTCTAAAGCAGATTTACTGTTGCCTGAGCCACAGGCATGCTTAAATCACTGCTGTTGAAGTCACCTACAGAATCACAGAATGGCCTGGGTTGGAAGGAATCTTAAAGAATATCTAATTCCAGTGCTGTTGCCATGCCCTTTCCACCAGGCTGCCCAAAGCCCCATCCAAGCTGGCCTTGAACACTTCTTCTCTGGGCAACCCACTCCAGTGTCTCACCACCCTCACAGTGAAGATCTTTCCAATATGTAACCTAAATTTAATCTTTCAATTAAATCTTTCAATTTAAAGCCATTCCTTGTCTTTTCATTACATGTCCTTGTGAAAAGTCCATCTCTAGCTCTCTTGTTGGTCTCCTCTTGGTACTGGAAGTTGCTGTAAGGTCTCCCTGGAGCCTTCTTCAGGATCCTGACTTCATAGGACCAGGTGCTCTAGCCCCTCTAATAATCATTGTGGCCATCCTGGAATCCCTTCAGCAGTGCCATGTCCATCTTACGTAAACTTGGGCTAATAGGATCCTGTCTGACATAATTTAACTGGGATTGTGAAGCTGTGTTTGGAAGGCACTTTCCCCATATAGTACACTTGTCCTGGTAATGAGAACCTGAATGAATTATATGTATGTGAGGTGTTACAATGTGTCTCTTTAGAACAGTTTTTTCTCTAAGCACATAAACACTTAAGGTTAATCAAGGGCCAAGACCTTGACAAAGTGGTAGATTTTGCGAGCAAGTTAACTAGAGGACAATATTTTATTTGGAATATGTGGTTACTGCACCATTGCTTAGTGGAATCCAGGTACCTTAAAGCTGTGATATTCTAAGGGAGGATGAAGGAAAGAGTGAGCAAGGCAGGTGGTGACAGTGACCAAGCAGGACACTGCTGTCTTGCCTTTGGGAAATGTGTGGTGACTTTACAGTGTCTTGCTCTTCTAGATGCTTTGTCTCTTAAAAATCACGGTTTATAATTGTATCCTTGAGATAAAGAAGTTTTTTGCCTCTTGTGAATTTTAATTACCTAAAATATTTAGGCAAAAAATACACAGTAGCGCCCTTTAAAAATATGGTACTAGTATCAGCCTTCTCTAAACAAGTGATCTGTTTTAGAGATCATTTTTATGCAGCTCTTGCAGAAAGGGCATTTATATCTTAACTGCAAAACCCCTGAATTTATAAAAATTTAGTGTATGATTAAATGCTGATCTACAAGTCACAGTGTTCTCTTGGTGCTAGGAACAGTAATATTTTCATGGAAACATCTCACTACTTAATTTTTTTCAAGAGATTTTCATTGCTTTTTTTAATCTATTTTAGTGGGTTTCTGTTCAGTAATATTTAATTTGCTGTGAAGAATCTCAGAGGGATTTAAGCCTGCTGTTTTATTGTGCATTACTGTAGGCAGTTACATCATTTTTCCATCCCCGCAGTCTTCAAGTGGGTAAATGTTACGTTTTCTGCTCATATTTCTATTTAAATATTGATTATAAAGTAACACAAGCTATTTTGTTACCTTGAAAAAAATTAAGCTGTATCATGAAATATTTATCACAAAACAGTTAAAATTGTCTGGATGCTACTCAAGCATATTTTACTAGGGTTTTTTTTAGCTGATTGCTGAACCAAACCCCATTTTTAATGCATATTTTTAATTATTCTGTTACTGAAAGGCTAAGCTAAATTTGTTTTTGTTTGCAGAAAGATCCACCTGAGTGTGCTAGGAAGTTAGAGAGCAGCTGTCTTCTCAAACACTTAAACAGTACGGATATTCTGCACTCCTTCTTAAATGGTAAGTTGTTCAAGAGAGCTCTTCCTCAACCTTCCTTGTCACTTACTTTGCATTTGCATGAATCCATTACAAATAGCTTTGAAGACTGTGATAAGTCCCTCAAACTGAAGACCAGTGATGAATTTTGAAAACTTGTCCAGAAGGTTTAGAGTTAGCCTTGGGAAGGAGGTTTATATTTCTATAATGTTGAAGATGTGCTGTATTAGGCCCTGAAACAAATGTCAAAGGCATTGCTCATGCAGGAGACTGGTAGCATTTAAATACTAATCTTATTGTGTAAAAAACCAAAATAAATTTACTTTATTCATGGTTGTTCATGAGATACTGGATTTATAAATTTGCATCTGTTAATTACTTTTACTCTGTATAATCTGTACTTTGTTGATGTATTGTCTAAGAGATTTAAACTAAATCTGCTGAGGTTGAATGTTTGTTTCCATTAAAGTGCAACGGATAATAAAAGATTTGTATTTATTGATATTAAACTAACTGTGTGGGGAAATATTTCCCTACTCCCACCCTGTCTCAGCTGCCACACTTAGCCCCAGGGACCTTTTGTTTGTAAAAGTTGCTGATTACTTAAAATGCTATCCTGTGTGAGTAGCATGCACTGGTTTTTCTAAACGTCCCTTATAAGCCTACAGCACTACAGTACAAAAGTGTCTTCCACAATGCAAGAGAGCATGTAGTGAGGAATGAAATATCAGATGCAGGGCTTGAAAGCAGCCCCTGATGCTTACTAGCTTCAGCTGTCAATTCCATAGACTGCCAGAAGAATTTTGTCATCACATACAAGCAATTCTAAGAAATACACCTTCATGCTTAGTTTGGCGGATAAAAATACTCAGCTAAGCATTTTGAAAAAAGATGCTAAAATTATGTTTGTGATTGCTGTGTAGATAATACTCTTCCAGTCGTTAGAAATACTTTTATTGGGAGAGCAACTTGGATATTTTTAGTCAGAGTTAAACCAAATCTATGTACCAAGACTCTTGCCTGTACTATCTAACTCTTCACTCGTGTAACCTGTATCCTTTAACCTTCATGGCTGCTAAGTTATAGAATTACTTAATAACTTAAATGTTTGATTTAAAGCAAACTATTAAGAATAGTCCCCTGAAAGAAAGAAGCTTTTCAGAATGGGGCACACTAAGTGTGAAGAGTAGGTTGGGCAGGAGAGAAATAGTCTCTGGAGAGTGGTGGTAGGTTTTTGGACTACTTGACCAGCCAGAAGCTGCAGATCACTAATTGTGTAGGAGTGGATGAGGGGAGTTAGCAGGACAGTGTTTCTGCAATGGTTTCTTGGGGGTGGAAAAAGACCTGTGAGAAAGGTGAAAGTATTGCAGAATTCTTGCATTACAAGTGGTAAAGCCAGAATGAGGCAGATTTGGTTTTGGGAGAGACTAACTTAAAACACAATAGAGAACCAAGCACAGATATCAATCTTGAGTTAGATGCATTTTCAATGAGCTTTTTCTTGTTTTCTGTCTGATTTTGATGTTAGGAGAGGCTGAATATTTAGGCTTAGCTCTTGCCTGTCTGGGGTTAAACTCTTTTCAGTATGCACTTATTTATGTTTTGGACTTGACTGCATGGAGTTGAATTAAATTATAGCCTGGCAAAATGGGTTTGGTATTAGCAGATTTCTTCTCTTCATGTATTGAAAGTGATGTCTGCCTTAGCATGTTCATCACATACAGAAATATTCTTTGTTATCACTGTCTGAGACAGGGAAATTTTCGTTTCTGCAAATAAATGCAGTCATTGGCCTCTTCTCTGAACTTTTCTGTGATTGGCATCATAATAACTTGACTCTGAATTATGCAGCTAGTGCACAGGGATCTGCTTGAAGATGAGGTTTAAATCTTGGTTGTCTGTGCAATGATTAAATAAATCAGCTTCTAAATTTAACTGATGTAGTTAAATTACTTCTTGAACTGTGTGTAGATTAGTCTCTAATGGCTTGATTTTTTTTCCATATGTGCTTGTAGTCTATGTAGATGACATAGATTATTTTAAAGTGTAGTTAAGAGCAATGTAAGTATTGATAGGTTTGTTATAGAATTTGGCGGGGTGTATGGAAGATCCATGTAATCATAGATAACTTTAAATTACGTTGTTTGAGAGTTGGAGTCAATGTGTTTGTGCCTACAGTCACCCTGTCAGTCCATAAAAACAAACTGGTCTCCAGTCACGACGGGTTTTGCTCGGTTTGATGTGATTCTCAGCCTCAGGAAGGGTGCCAACCACAGCATTGCCCACTGGAGCCTCATCACAGAGATGGCAATAGCAGTCCTTTTTCTGTTTAGCAGCCAGCTGGTCACAGCTGTAGTTAAGAAATCTATTCCTCTTGGATTGGGGGATCTCATCAGCTCAGTGGATTTTAAACTAATAATTGCATTTCACAGGAGAAGATTTTATCACCAGTATAACAGCAACAGCACTGCTGTGAGGGAGGCAAGTTTAGAGTGGGTTCACTTCAGAATTCAGCATCTTTCTTTGTTTCTGTTGTTTGTTTAAAGAAAAACAGAAGCATTCTGAACATTAACATTCCAGGATTTAATTTGCCCCCTCTGTTGCTTTCACTTTGACATGTTTAGGTTCAAAATCTACTTACTAGTGGTAGGAATGAACATCTAGGAAATATTTTTGCTCAAAGCAATTTAATGATAGGAAATATTGAAAGTGTCTTGGTCCAGTACACAAAAATATTTTGAAGCAAACTCATGGCAAAGTTCACTACTAACCATTGTACAACTGGAGGGGTGAAAATAATCAGTTGGGTTTTTCTTTCTTTAGAAATAGGTGCCCTAATTGATTTCAAACTGCTTTCTTAAAGTTTACAAGAGACTGCCATGATCATCAGTATCTAGATGAATGCCCTTTCTTGTTTAAATTCAGGAATTAAATTAAAGCATACTTCATCCATACTCATTGCGGTGTTGTACTTTTACTTGTAATTAAAAATTATCATTTAAAGCTTCCTCATTTATTATTCAGTTTGTGTATTTCATGGAATGGATATGGTTGGAAGGGACCATGTTGGGGCGTCTGGTTCAACCTCCCTGCTCAAGCAGGGTCATCCCAGAGCACATGGCACAGGATTGTGTCCAGATGGTCCTGAATATCTCCAGCGAGGGAGATTCCACACGCTCTCTGGGCAGTGTGTTCCAGCATGTGGTCACTACACACTGAAGAAGTTCTTCCTTACGTTCAGGTGAAACTTCTGTGCATCTGTTTCTGCCCATTGCCTCTTGTCTTGTTGCTTGGCACCACTAAGAAGAGCCTTGAAGGGAAAACAGGCTGCCCTTAAATTATCTGGTTGCAACTACAAGGTAGCCTCAGCTGTGCATTGAAACAGTTTAAAATGAGGCATTAATGGCTACTTTATAAAAAATAGAGCACTGAGTCTTTGCAGGTAGTATCTTTGCCTGATCTGTAACCTGTCAGCATTTAGTAAGCTAGGTGCATTTTCCTTATTGTTTGGGGAGAAGCAGCGTTTACGTCTGAGGGTTTGTGGAAAGAGTTGATGTGCTGTGGGGTCTGTTGGAAGAGTTTTCATATTCAAATAAGAAGACAGCCTTTGAATAGGAAGTTTTACAATGACAGTGGGAGGGGAGTTTGGAGTGTCTCTGGGAAGTGGATAGTCAAGGGGGAAGGAGCAACTACCCTGTGGCATTCTTTTAGTTACTGGACTCTTTCTTCTGAGAGTAAGAAACAGCCTTTAAAGTCTTTGAATAATAAACAGTTTCAGTAATCAAAATAAATGAGTAAATAAATGTTTTGTACCAAATAGGACTTTTTGGCAAACACTGGATGGTATAACTGCAGGGATGAAAGGGTACTTGAAAGGATTAGTTTGTATCTCTTCTCTTAGTTACCAATGCCCCCAGCTCTTGTTGGACCAGCTGGCAACTTCCAGACATAGTGAGACATGGCATTGCAGAAGTGAGGTGTGGAGAGCAGAGTCCAAGTTAGTAGAGAAAAGTGGCTGTACAGCATGTGAAGGACACAAATCTTGGTTGCAAGGACACAAATCCAGTTGTGTTGGCAACTGGAGTGGTGAATATGCAAAGAGCAGTGGTGCTGGAAGTGAAGGAGGAGTTAAAGCAATAGCAGTAGGACTCCTAGAGAGGAGGAGAAGGTTGGATTGTGGCTCTAAAATGTGTGCAGGCATCTTCTCAGTATGAAACTGAGTGACTTCAGGTGTTTGGCTGTGGAATGCCGATAGATGCAATTGGAAAATATGAATGTGATCAGTTCAACATACAATTTACCTGTTTACATTTTATGACTGGTGATTAATGGTAAACAGGTAAATGTTCTGTTCTCTATGAATTACAAGATCAATTTGGATTGAAAACATAGAGAGAATGATTCCTTAATTTTTTAAAATGGTTTGTCCTTGATTCAATCTTAGTCTCTTGGAAAAGAAAAAAGGATCTTCACAATTTACCAGGAGCTAAGGAAAACTGCTTTCCTTGATATGTGATGATGTCTTTTATCAGATAAGTGACTATTTGTTCCTGAGAAGAGGATCCTGATTTTTGACTTGAGTTGCGATCCACGCTCCTGTTTCAGAGTACTGTGTATTTATTTTAAAAAGTATATATTTAATATTTCATTCTTTAAAAATAAATTTGGTCTTAAATATTTATGAATATATGCTGCTTGTTTCTTTTTGTAAACAAATCACAGAAATCAATGTATACCAGGTTAGCATTCACTAAAAGCATGTTTTTCAGAAAGAGATGGAAAGGATACAGACATAAACCACTTATGTGGCTAAAAAGATAAGCAGAATTTGTAATGCACACATGAGGATATCTGTTTTCTTCTGTTCAGTAAATTTTTTGTTGACCTACTCAGAGTTTGCTGGGATGCCTGCGTGATTTTGGAAAATGTCAGCAGAAAGTTCCCGAAAATTCCAAGAGTTCTGAGCTCTTTAGTGTCATTGGTTTGCGTTCCTACCAATAAGATGGACTGGGACTAGAGAGGATGACTTCTGAGGAGCAGCTGAAGGTACTATGTGTAATCTTGGGGAAGAGGGTACCTTACTGCTGTCTGCAACTTCCTTGTGAGAGGGAGGAAAGGGAGGTGCTGATCCAGCCTGTGTTAGGTGTCCAGTGACAAAACACAGGGAAGTGACATAAAGCTGCATCAGTTTAGACTGGATGTTAGGGAAAAGTTGTTCACTGAGAGTTGTGGTCGAGCACTGGAACAGGGTCTGCAGGAAAGTGGTCATGACCCCAGAACTGTCAGAATTCGAGAAGCATTTGGACAACACTCTTAAGTACCTGGATTAACTTTCGAGTTGCCCTGTGTAGTCAGGAGCTGGACTCATGGGTCCTTTCCAACTCAGCATATTCTATGACTCAAGTAAAATTCTTTTAATATGACAATATTGGTGCCATTTCTTGTAGCAAGCAATTGCTAGTCTCTCAGGTGTTTAGTTGCTTGTGCTTAGCTTGCTGTTCACCTACACAACACTGTAACTGGGTAGGAAATTGAAAGCTTGAATTGCTTTGGGTTTTGGATTGTTTTTTTTCTTTCTCCTGAAGCAGATTTCAGATTTGAGTGCTTTCATTATCACTTCCATGCTCTCAAATACAGGAGCAGTAATTCCATAAACTGCTTTGACTTCTTTCCCCTGGTTTAGATTTTTGCTGACTTCCAATCTGATTCCAGCATGAGAAGCAGCTCAGCCAGGAGCTGCAGCTATAATAGCACAAATGTTGAAACAGGAAAGGGAAAAGGAGTCCATTTAATTAAATCAAGGAGTGGCTGGCTTACAGCTGTCTTAAAAAGCGCAACTTGAAGTGGAGCAGATCTTAAGGCAATGACTGGGTTTTGCTTCTGAAAAG
Organism: Prinia subflava; assembly: GCF_021018805.1. Lineage (NCBI taxonomy): Eukaryota > Metazoa > Chordata > Aves > Passeriformes > Cisticolidae > Prinia > Prinia subflava. Next base: position 37,347,991 of record NC_086249.1, read on the forward strand.
GAAACATAACTCATCTTGTGGTTGAAACATTTGTTGCTAAGTATGGATGTGATCTAAGTCAAATTTCTGATCCTTCTACAGGCCTTGATGATGCTGACCAGCACAGAAGTAGCTTCTTGTCTTGTTCATGTTTGGAGAGTAAATTTAATGTCAGGTGTACAGATACTATAGGAATGCAAGTATTGGGCAATCTTACTGTAATAGGCTTAGTGATGCTCCTTGGCAGTTGCAGTCTGCTAGGTTTGGGCAGTCTGTTCCTTTTTTTGTGGGTTTTAGTTGGCTCTATTGCCAGGATTTTGCTGTGTATCTGACTGCCAGTTAGTAGGGAAGATGAGATCCTTCCCAAAGGATTGGGAGGCTGAGTGCATTATAGGGAGTGAGAGAATCAAGGAAACTCTGACTCCTGTACATATTTTTTTATTATTCCTTCCTTTTCCATGGAACCTTCATTTGTAAGTATTGGGGGAAAGCATAATTAAAAAATACTGTGACATATTTTCAGCCTTCGGATGACTCTTTTCCTTTTTAACCTGTATTTGCCTCTCTTCTTCAATCTTGTCCTGACAAAATTAAAACAAAATAAAACTGCTCTTTTTCAGCCTTTATATAGCAAATTAAAACATGCTGAAACAACATTGTAGGATGTATTATGCTGTAGGTTTGGCTTGGATCCAGGATTATATTTATGATGCAAATTCCCCAGATGTGAAGTATATGAACTCTTTCAGATGAGTGTAAAACCAAAACATTGTCTGTAGGGGCAGTGTCAGCATCTGATAGTCCATAGACTGGGAGAGCACTAGCTTGGGACAAATATTCCTGTTTTCCTACAAAAAAGAGTATATGCAAGATGGACTCAGGATCATTACCAGCAGCTATTGTGCTCTGAAGGTTCTTATGCTCCTATTGTACCACACAACTTGCTAACGCAGTCTCTGAAGTCTTTAAACACCCCCAGAGGCTCACAGGTGAAAAACCTGATGGCTCATGCTGTTCTTTATTGTGGACTCCACGGATTTTGATGGTTTATGCTTTTGTTATTCTATGTAAGAGTATTTTCCTCCCAGGTCACACTTAGCATTCACCCTCACTTGGCACTGACTAAAAGGGAATTACAGACATAGCTATAAATCAGTGTAATGCTTTCAAATACTCACTGTTAGGTTCTGAAATTTCATAGTCCCTTGTAAAGCTAAGTTTACATTTTCAATACGTATTTATATATATATGTGTGTGTGTGTCTTGAAGAAAGACAAAAGTTCCACAAGGGGTATTTTAATGCACTGATTTGAAATACAGGAATAAAGCAGATTTAAAAAAAATAGTGTTATCATTGATAACCTCTGCATCCCCAGTAATCTTAGCTGTGATTTGATGATTTTTAGCAAGGAGAAAAAGTTTCTTAAGCCTCTTCTTAGTCATTATTTGTACATGGTAAGAATGCTTTTTTCCTTGAAGCTGGATTCTGGAGCACTCCTATCCTGCCAGCTCCATGGAGATGGTGTTGATACAATGCCAGATTTCATGGAACACAAGTTTCTTTCCAGCCTTCAAGTGTTGAAAAGGGATTTTTATAGAAGACTAACTGCTGAATTCTGTCTGAGACTTGCTATGGTTTTATAGTAGCTTATTTGTCTCACAATGGGAGTTACTGTATGTGTAATGAGGAAATCTCTTTAATACTGGAAATGAGGTTTTGTATGCCAGTGTTCCTGTATCAAAGCATGTTATTTGTTGTACTGCCTGACACTGATTTTAGCTTTGACATCCTCCCAAGAAAGCTCCAACAACAACAACAAACCAAACAAACCAAACAAACCCCCATAAAACTCCAACCCAAAACACTACTAAAACCTCAAAACAGCATCAAAAAGAAAAATCTGACGCCAACATTATAGGTTGAATTATTAAGAAGGTAATGGTGGGCAGAACCTTGACATCTGAATTTGTGATCCTAGCAAGAGAGAGAATCTGTCACAAAAGAGCCAGAAACACCAAGAGAGGATGTAATGTTTTATATCTGGGGAGATGTAGCTGCTTAAAATCTTAGTGTGCCTTACATATCAATAACAAATATATCAAGTGTGTTTAGATTTATGTTTTTTACTGCCGTTTCACTTCTCTTAGTGCTCTGTTTCTGGTGAGAGGTACAAATGGATGTCTGCCCATGTAGATTAGTTTTGAAAACATACCCTTAGTATTGATAAGGGCAGGAAAAGGAGTGTGGTCCATCTTGATTTCTGCTGGACCCCGTGTTACTCGCTTGTGATTCGGTTGTTGGGAGACAGGGAGCTCCTGTATTTGTGATAACTGGATGTTCTGCTGTCATCTGTAACTGTTACTATTTCATTTTATGAACTGAAAAATTGCACATAGCTTGTTTCTCATGTGTCAAAGAGGAATGGTTTCTGTGATTACCCTGAAGATGTCAAGTCTGTGGAAGAGAGTGAGGAAGATGAGCTGGAAGAGGGAAATAGCATCCTTAGTGCTCAGGTTGCTGTGTACAGGCTGATGACATGTAGGAAAGATACAAAATGCATCCCCACCCTGGGAGAGTCTCTGACCAGAGCTCAGCCTTCCTTAGGCACCAGAGTGAAATAACCACGACACAAAAAGCTGTGTTACCAGGGGGGCTTGATAAAGCTCCTTGTCTTTGTGGTGATTTTTTGTGGGTTTGTTTTGTTTTGTTTTATGACTGTATTGAGTGTTGCTTTCTGTCGCTCATAGCAGCTTTCTTGATTTATACACCAGTCCTCGATCACATCGCATTGTGATAATGCTGTAGTACAGTAACTACCAGAAGATGGACTTCATGGGAACAGATGGCACACTTGGCTCAGGATAAAAATAGTTGGGAATTTTCAATTCACTTAGACTCAGTTGCTGGATCCAGTCACAAAATATTTAGTTCAGTTTTTCCATGAAACCAAAATAAATCTGGTTTTTCCCCCCCGCAGACTAGTTGCCATTTGCAGGTTTCTGATATATAGGTAAAGTCAAGTTGGTAGGAGTGTCAAAATCAGAAAAATTTGTGGTGTGGGTATAAAGCTTCACCTTGAGGAACTCCAGGGATGTTGCTTTATTTTGTAGTAATTTAAATCTTCATGAGCTGTGTGTGTTTCCAGGAAATTGCTGCTGCTGTTGTATGGCTGTTCAGATGGATATTGAAGTTTCTTTGACTGCAAAGTATTTTAAGGATTGTGATACAGCGTGGTAGCCTGAAAAACAGTCATTGCAGTTGTGTCTCAGTGGTAAAGTCTTTCCTGTCTGGTGAGAGCTGAAATTGGAGGAGGTTTGTTAGGAGTAGAGGTGGAGAATGTATCGTGGCAATTCAACATTAATCTGAAGTGCTTTTTCTTTTGCTGTTTGACCTACATTTTTGGTCTCTTCCATCATCTCTGTGTCATATGTATAATAAATGTGTATAAATTGCATATGTATATATAGGACATAAATGTATACCAAACGTACTTGTGTGTATATTCATATATGACATCCAGAGGGTTTCTTGTACGGAAAGGAATTATAAAAAAACTTGACGCTTCCCTGTGACATTTTAAATTTTGGATTAACTGAATTATGTGAAAATGTAACACTTCCATGTGACATTCTAGATCAGCTGCTGGGAGTAAAAGAGTTTAAGAGCAGATTTCTTTTTTCCGGAAAAATCCTGTTTTAAAAGGTTCTTCATGGTGAATATTGGATATGGGAAATGGGCAACACTGTGTATTGCCATAAAATGGATATTATTTGACAAAAAAAAATGGAGTCCTTGATCCCTTTTTTACTTTCCCTTCCAATTTCAGGTTAATTGGAGTTCTGAGAAGCACATTACTGAATTTGCTTCTGGTTTAGCTTGAGGTCACTGGAGGATCTGAATGGCATGTTGTCCCTGCAGGAGGGCTCCTGAGGCCTTACCAGGTGGCCTTTATCACATGGACTATGACCCAGACAGTTATTTCGAGCACTTTAAATCCAGTAAGGCTCTGTTAAATGGGATCAATGTAAGTCAGCAAGCCTTGCTGCAACTTAGATTTTCTTTATATAATGAAGGCCTTTGTCTCTGATAAACCCTTGCTGCTTGTGAAGGAGGAAGACTGGGACAAATGTACTTTAAATGGTCTGCCGGAGTAATTTGTACATTATTAGTAATCTAAAACACTAAGAAAAGGCTTGTTTACAGTTGCAGACTTTCAATATTCTATTATGAGTTGTTCCAGCATCAAATTGTCTGAAGAAGTACAAAGAAATTATATGATAATGGTTTTTGTCACAGAATTTTTCCATTTCTGTAGCATAGATAGAATGCGACTGTATATAACTAAACTCTTAAAAGAATGTACATCAGATAACCAAAACAGGCCTAAAGTAAGCTCTGCAAGGTTTTAAATGCCATCATTCAAGAGACTATTGAAAGAATCATACTTACAGCAGTTTCTCATAGGTGTATCGTAAATTGGGACATGAAAACTCACTCTTTGTCTTACTATTTTAATTGTCAGATAGCTGAAGGAGTTTGTTTGTAGTGCTGCTTTTTGGACTGCAATAGTGGGTAGGAAACAAAGACATTTCCTTCGGGTGGGGATTATCCTGGTATGGTTAATTGTTAATTAGGTACCAGTGTTTATTAAATAGCAGTTCTTTTGATTTAGTAATATTTTAATTTTTTAAAAAAAATTATTATTTGTTGCTTTGTGGTATTACTATGCTAGAAAAACTAACAGGTACTAAATAGGTGGGAATCACCAGTGTTGCAGTACACGTCAAGTTACTTGAGCCATGATTTACTTTTAAGGCTTAATTCATCTTAGCCAGTCCATGGGAACACTTCTGGGTTTTGAGCTAGTCGCCTGTAGACATTTTCGCAACTGTCTGAGCTGCTGAGTTTTGCCATGGAAAGTAAGAACTGTGTGGCTCTGTCTGCATAACAAACTCTGCTCACATCTGATTAAGATCCAAGCCTGTTTCCAGATGACATCTGGAAACATTTCGACCTGCTAGTGGAGGGCTGTTCCTGACCTAATTAGCTTGGTGTTATAACTAGCTCTCTGCTGCTTTGTGATTTTGTTCCTTTTGACTTCATCTGCTTTATACTTCTCACTGAATGTTACCATGTAGGGTACTAAAGGTCAAAACAAAATTAGATTTTACAATCTGCTGCTCTTCCAGTCAGTGTTTCAGTACTTCTAAATTTTCATACATGTAATCATTGGGTATTCCAAGTACAAAGAGCTGAATAATTCAGCAGCCGTATGGCTCGCACATGTCAACTTGATACAAAAGGGGAGGGGATGATCAATCTAAGTCTTCTTTCCTGTGCTGTAGGACAAAGCACTGCTTCTTTCTATTCAGAGTTTCTCCTAGTTCTGGCTGGGTGCTTCTTTTCAAGAAAGAAGTGGTATTTTTAAAGGGTAAATGTCACTTGAGAGGTAGACAGTATAGTGTAGTAAGGTATTTATATTTTCATTTCTTTCAATTCTGCTTAAAAAACAAAAGGCTACCACTGTTTATTTATATGCACAAGTATAGTATTTTTTAGCTGCTGTGCCAAACTGGACAAATGAAATTTAAACAAGCTCCAACAAATGTGCAGTGTGCATCTTTGCTGTAAAGACAAATAATAAAACCAAAGGAAAACAAATAGTGACTCAGTTCAATTCAGTTTGCTTGAATAGGAGAAGGGATGATAATAAATTCTTGGAGTATGATAGAGAAAGGTGATACGAAAGAAAAGCACTTTTTCAGTGCAGCATAAGTACTTCGTGATTGAAACAAGTCCGTTCTTGAAACGGACAAAAAAGAAACAAATGCTCTTACATGATTTGAAAAGATATTTTTTCCTTTCTCATGTGCATGCAAAACATTTACACTGTAATTGGTGTTAGTCTAGCAGTATTAGGTTGTAATAGTAAAATTGATAGTGGCAGTAAGGTTTTTATTGTTTTTTTTAAATGTATGAATGCAGTGGAGCAGATGTTCAGAACAGCATGGAATATTCCTTGTTCCCCATCCCACCATCCCTTTCACACCGAGCCATCTGGAAGGGACTCAGAGCAGGATGAGCAGCCATCATGCTAACAACAAGATTAACGTGGTGGCATCTTTTGTTGATACTTTAAACTGGTCGCTGTTTGTTCAGCGGAAAGAAACAATGTGAGGTCTCGTGACTCCCTGTGTGCTAAGAACATTCATGTGGCTGTGGAGAGAAGGCAGAAGAAAAAATGTCATTTATATAGAACAATTAATAAATTTTATGGTAGTCAGGCTGGACTTAGACCCATACAGGCGGAAACCAACTTTTTCCCCATTCAGCTGTATTGATGTGGCTGGCCACCTTTTACCATTAAGCACAGTGTCAGGTAATAGTATTCTGTTCAAACAGGTTCAAATTTACTTACTTGTGAAAAAACTTCTGGATGTGTTTTCCAGGGTTTTCAGTTCATGCTTTTTATGAACTTTTATTTTGTTACCATGAATTCTTCTTTTTTACAGCAACAAGTATACTGTATATATGTCTTTCAGTTCACTTGGTTGGATTTCTTCAGTACTCTTTAGCCTTACATCTTTTGAGATAAAGTGTAATTAATGTTTTGGCTTAATGAACAAAATTTTGGTTAGGGAAAGGACAGCTTGTGGTCTAGAAGCGAGAGACTCTAGTCATGTGTGAAGGTGCCCTGGATCATCTGTATTCTGATACAGAATGATTTAGAAAAGGGTGGGTGGATCTGATGCTGGCAGAGTGATTGGATTCAGTACAGCAAGCTATTGTATTGTGCACTCTGTGAACCTCTGTTAGATTTCAGGTAAGCAAGTCTGTTTCTGAATAACGCTGGGTGTCAAGGAAAACTAAAATGTGAAGTAAAATGTTAGTGAAGGAGAAATTGGATTTCAAAGCTTAACACACAGGTTCAGTGATACAACAGGGTATTTCTTGCATTGTTGCATGTGTCTTTCAATGAAGAGAATTTTAAGGAATGGAAATCTGAAATCTGATTCAGGAAGGCTATTTGAAAATGAGATGCTTAAAATCTGAAACTACAACTCTAGTGCTGTAAGCTGTTCTTACAGAGAAGGTGGTCAGAAGAAAGTGACACAATCCAAGATAACAGCTTTCAGATCTCAGTTTTCAGAATAAAGATAAGCATGAGAAAAATAAGAGAGGGTAAAACTAGTTAAGGGATATGCATAGATGCTCTGAGGAAAGCTTATTCTGTGAACAAATGGGGTGATGGAATTAAGTAAATGCTAGTGTTTAAAAAAATGTACTTCAACATGAAAAATATACTATGTATATACTTTTCCTGTATTTTTAAGAAAATGATAAGGCATGTTTAAAAAGTATAAAGATTTAAGTGACAAGAGTAAAAAAATCCAATGTAATTTAATGGCAAAGATTTTTGCATTTTGGGCAGTGGAAAAATGCTGTGAGTATAAGTGGCAAAGTCCATTAATTTGAACAGTGAGAACTTAATACAGGAAATACATTCTGTATTCCATAGATATGTTGCAGTTGGGCCTGAAAAGTTGTATACTTGGAAATTGAGATAAACCACTGTTAACCTTCTGTTAAGTGGTTTCATTAGCAGAGAGTGAGAAATACCTTTATTTCTTCCTTGAACAATGCCAAAGCCATTTAATTAGTTTACATGTATGTGATCACTTATTTTGGAGCTGAAGGTGAAACTTCATCATAATTTGTACTTCCTGATGATAAGCTTTTTATTTCCTTAGAAACTGCTGTGAAAAATATTTTGAATGGGAAAAAATTATTCTTGGGATTGTGGCTTTGAAATGTTACAGTTCTGTTGAGAGGAAAATGTTAATGCAGTAACTTCGAAGTGGTCCCCCAGTGTTCTTTTCTTCACTGGGAGACTCTTCCTTGGCAGTGAACTGCAGACACAAGTATTTAAGCAGAAGTTGACGAGACCTTTGACAATATCAAAGAATAGCAGGTGCCCAGTGTAGCAGCAGCTACAGTGGACAGGTAATGCAAACATGGGGTTGTAGAACAAAGGGGAAAAGACCCTAAAATATCATCCTGGAAGCTGTAGAGAAAATAGGTAGATTTCTTACTCCATAGTTATTGATAATATTTTAAAGCCTTTTATATTACAGAAAGAATAGCTACTCAATTTTAGGTTGAATCATCCTCAGGGCCTCTTTTCCTGCATTTGTGAATTTTTTTTTAATGCATGTTTATCGTTAATCTGAAACATTGAGAACTAAATTTAAAGTACCTGTAAATGTTCACTGTTGTGAAGATCTGTTCATTTTTTTCTCTCCCAACTTTTTAATTAGTGGAAATTCCTGAATTAATGCATTCACCTTTTAATGGTTCTGCAAACTTCTGTGTTGCAGGCCCACTGTGTTAACAGAGGTAGCTATTGTTCTGCTTCTTATATGCTTTTTGGAGATAGGAAGGGTTGACTAGGAAAAGGTACATCCATAAAATTCTAGATTGCAGATAAGCAAAACTAATTCTCATCCCTTCTCCTATTGTCCTTTCTCTTGTCATTGCTTAATGTCTTGATTTTCTTCATAATATCACTGGACCATAAAATCTGCCCTGAAGATCTCAGCACAGACAAAAACTCTGCCAAATAGAGAAAAGAAAATGAAATAACCGTCCAAGTTGGTGAACCTTCAGAAACAGCTCATTGCAACAGACATTAAAGAGCTCTATTAAAGAAACAAAATAGCTTTAGGAATTTCTGTGCCCTTTTCATCATCGCTAGTACTTAGATTGGTATGATGTGAGAGGAAGATCAGAAGTGGTGGTCTGATACTGAGAGGAAAAAACCTGCTTTCATTCCAGCCTTGACTGTCATTCCTTTCACGTAGACCTGACAATCAGGAGGAGGATTTGTGAAAACGATGGTGATAGAATTGGCTATATATTGAGTTGTAGTGAGAAGGACATTTTCTAGGCATTTCACTTTATGTGTATTGTTGAAAGATGTGGTTTGTTGTGGATAAGAAATGTTCTTGATTTTTACTTACTCTTAGGAAATAGAGTTCTGTTAGACTTTGTGCATGTTTATATCAAAAGTCTGCCCTTGCATCAGGAGACTCCTATCAAAATCAAGAGAGTTGACTTAAAAATCATGTAAAACATGAAAACCCCTCTATATTAACTAAAAAATGCAATGTCCCTTAGGTTGAGGTAGCTCTAACAAAAGTAAAGTACTTGGTACTTAAATCATGATTGTGGTTTAGTAAAACAATATTTGGTTTTGATACTCATTCCATAGTAATGTGCCAGAGAGAGGAATTGCATACTTGACTCAAATAACTCAGAACTCAAATAACTAGAGGATGCTATTAAAAATTAGTCTTGTTTGGATGCCTTTTGATAAAAAATAGTTCTGTGGTATTAGAGGGCACCGTGAGACAATAACTGATGGCTAAATATTCTATATTGTTTTGCAGTATACAAAATGTGGATTCAGATTCTTGTTAGAATGAGGCCAGTTAAAAAAAGAGAAAAAACCACAAAACTTTTAAAAGTACAGATGAATTACATTAGATGAAGTTTGAATTCAGAATAGATGTTAGTTACGGTTTATTTGTTTTTAACTTGTCATTACTGATCAGGTAGTAAATGACATTCAGAGATGACAAGTAGGAAAGGTTCACAAACACCAGGTTCTCCGTCATTTAGGATTAGGAAAAAACAGAAAGGAACATGCATTAAAGGCATATTTATTCCTTTCCTTCCATTAGGATAGGAGGGATAGCAGTGTTTACTCTCCATGTAGCCCTTTTCTTTCATCTTTTGAAGGATGAAGAACCTTTGGAGGACATGGAGATCTGTGATAATGGCACCTCCATGGGGGAAAAAAAAATGGGGATGGGAGAGCATCTCCAAAGCTGGTGGTTGGGGTCTTTCACCTTTCTGCTTTCCCTTTTAATCCAGTTTAGCACATACATGAATTTTGAAGGTGAGTGGTGGCAGGCAGTCTAGAATTACAAACTTGAACAGGAAAATGGACAGTAATACCAAATTGGGTGCCATTCAGAGATGGAAATTGTGTGTTGAATTGACTGTTAGAACATTAGATATGGGAAAACTTAACTGTCCGTAAAGGTTTTAAATGTTGAAACGCTGTAGACATGGAGGCTATGGTTAGGACGTAGTGTAGCTTGATTGTGTGGCTTGATGTGAGCAAACCAGTGATACTTCTCTGGTTTTGATGAGGTAAAATGCAGTTCTAGATTCAGACACTGAAATCAGGTGAATGTCTATCAGAGCTTACACATGAGGCATTTGAACTCACCATGTCATTCTTGTATCTGTCAAGAGATGCAGGGATTTGGTTGCTCTCTGGGCTTCTGCTGAGCTCATATATATGTGTAGCCATACATATTTAGGTGCTTAATCCTGAATGGAAACCCATCTGGTGCATTACTCACGGCAAGCTGGGTATTCAGTCTGTCTCGTTTTTCTTCTCCGTAGAAGGAGAATTATGGTTTGTTCTGTTTTTGTAGAGATGTGGGAGATTCATCAATGGAAAACTCTAAAGCTGTCTGAAAAGAATAGACTATATTCAGGGAGAACTCAGAATTGATGTATAGTAAGCTCTTTTTCATGATAAAATGTTCAGCTTTGTCATGTTTTACTAGAGGATACAAGAAGAAATCTCTGAGGAGCTTGAAAAAGGGATTGAACAGTGTCTTTGAGAAAACGTAATAAGTAAATAGTCACAAGTAGAGAGGTTGTTTAATGAATTGGAATTTGTTTTGTGGTATTAATGAATATATAAAATCTTAAAATAAAGAACCATGAAATTCAGGTACATATTTTTAGCACTTGTGCAAATTGCAGTGCCATTTTGGGGATGTGAAAGGACAAAAAGGTAGGTTTGGGTAACAGCTGGTACTCAACTTTTTGCCAGTACCTCAAATATTTGAAAAACCCAGCTTGTCTCTTGTAATAGCTGTGCTCTGCTGTTGTTTGGGAAGATTGCACATGGTGTTTGTAATTTTTCAAGTTTGTTACTGTACGTCTGTACATGGTTTTTTAAGAATCTGACTTGCCAAGGCAGTGTCAAGACTTTCTGCATGCAGTTTAACAGCTGCTGTCCAGGGCAAGGCGGTCTGAGTTGACCTGGAGTGGTTCTTCTGTGGCTGCGGGGGAAGCATGCAAAGAAAAGCAAAAATGCTTTGATTAAGTCTTTCTGCACCACACATGCCTCTACAGCAGTGACTGCTGGGATAAGTGCCCTCTAATTTTAAGACAAAAGGCAAGTTTTTATGGAGTTGTTATGCAAGTTTTTATGGGAAGGGGAGAGAGAAAGAAGAGAAAGGGAGGTGAGAATACTGAGGAAGCGTGCAAAATCTGAATTTTAATGGGTTGATCTAAGCTAATTTAAGCTTTTGATGTCCTGTCCTTTCAGAATGTGTGTGGAAATCGAGTTGCTGAGGCCTGGAGGTTTGGAGAGCAGTGTCCATTTGTACTCCAGTTGGAGTTCAGTCCAGTGAGATGTCAAATCTGATCCATGTCCAGTGAGGCACACATGAGTTTAGAGAGATGTTAAGTGACATCTCACCCTCTCAGTTCTTCTCTCCCCTTTTGACTCTTCTGATTTTTCTGGTCTGACACTCATGTCTCATATATTTCCACTTCAGCCAGTTGTGTATGTGCAATATAGCATCTTTTGAGATTCTTCATCTCTTGTGCTAGATGCAACTGATGGTTTAAAGGCAGCTGTCAGGCATAGGTGGCCTCACAGTGGAGATGAACTCCTTTATCCAATTTATAAGTCTTTGGTTTCATTGTGGACTTAGCTGGGGTAAAATGAGTAAAAAAATTACAAACTCAGGATTGGGACCAATCTACTGCACTGACATAATTTTTAAAAGTAATAATTTTTTTTCATTAGATTTTTCAATTATTTTTGGATGGGAGATGTTTTGTTTTGCGCTGGGGTAGAGTTATTTTTCTTTCACAGGGGCTAGTAGGGAGCTAGGTTTTGGATTTGTGCTCAACCCAGGGTTGATAAAGTAAAGATGTTCTTGCTGAGCAGGTTTTACACAGAGCCATAGCCTTTTCTACTTATTGTACTTCGACATATCAAGGAGAATACTGGGCGTGCTTGGGAGATTTGGAAGGAGACGCAGCTGGGACAGGCAACCCAAAATGACCAGGGAAGCATTGCAGTCCGTGTGACGTCATGCTCAGTGTATAAAGTGAGGAGAAGGAGGAAGGAGGGGGGATGTTTGGAGTGATGGTGCAATACTTTGACTTCCCAAGTCACCGTTGTGTGTGATGGAGCCCTGCTCTTCTGGAGATGGCTGAACACCTGCCTGCCCGCGGGAAGCAGTGAATTAATTCCTTGGTGTGCTTTTTTGCATGGGCAGCTTTTGCTTTCCCTATTAAACTGTCTTTATCTCAACCCATGAGTTTTCTGTCTTTTACTCTTTTGGTTCTCTCCCTGATTCACCTGGTGAGGGACACAGAGAGCAACTGTGTGGGGCTTGGCTGTTGGCTGGGGTTAAGCCACGGCAGAAGGCAAGAGAAGCTATTAAACATCTGTATTGCAAAATTGAATATGATTTCTAAATGCCAGTGTATTTAATATAATGACATCACAGTGAATATCTTGCCTAGGAAGAAACTGGAACTGAGTGTGACTCAAAACAGGTGGAAGATGAATGTGGGAGGCAGTGGAATTGCCATTGCAAATTCTTGTTTTCTGCTCCTGGTACCACACTCCCTTCAGTCTGGTTGTGTGTCATGAAGACCCTGTAATTCAGAGGCCTGTTTTGTCTTTATTTCTCATCTAGCTTCTTGCTACATAGATTTTGAAACGAATTTAACCTCACTTCTCATGCATTTTCTTTAAAAAGGATTAAGTTCATCTGAGTTGTGTGTGGTGAAGAAAAAGGTGGTGGTGTTTGTGTAGGGACTCCAGCTTTTTACTTAGTTGGTTAATATCAGAATAGATCTGTAAGTGTTTAATTCAGTTAAGTAAAGGTTTTAAGTTAGAAGAAACTAATTGCAGTTGCAGAGTTCTTTTTTTCTTTTCCTCTGATCAGGAGCAGGTAGTGGATTGCTTAATTTGTTGCATGTATTTACTCATTGGTGTTCAGTTTACCTTTTGGAATTAAACTTCAAACTGAAATGAGGTGGCTACATAATAATTTAAATCATGCATTCAATATGAAAGTTGTTTATTTTCCCCTGCCTCAGCCCTGGTGTGTGCTTTAGCCTGCTCTTCAGAGAAATGGGATTTCTTGTGTTGGTTTGTCACTCCCGTGGTAACTCTTGAACACACTGGACCATTTAGTCAGGAAGTGACAAGAAAACAAAAAGCTCAAACTGCAGTTGTATGTTTTCTTCAAATTAGCTTTTGCAGGCAAGGAAGAACATTGTGCAGAGAAGGGACTTAAATAAGAGCTCCTGGTGGAAGGCACTGTGGTTGTACTCAGTGTGGTAGGTGTTTCAAGAGGTAGCAGACAATTAGCTGGCCAGTGCGCAGCCAGCTCCCAACTGGGCCCAGTGTGTTTTGTGGGCTAGTGAGAATTTGGGTAGACTGCAAAAGGTAAGGGCAAGGGGCAGCTCTGAGAATGCTAGACGGAAAGCCATGGGAAAAACAGGCTTTATTCTGGTGGCCTTGTCATATGAAAAATTGATTTAGCGTTAATTTGTGCTCCTTTTATTTTATTTCTTACAAATTATGTTTATGTGAAATGAATTTTCACTGTAACATTTACATTACAGTGAAAGAATCCCTCATAATGACTTCTGTTTTGTGGCTCTAATGCACTAGCCTGTTTGCAGAGCATTGGTGCTAGATGTTGCTCGCTAGATGTTGCTCTTCAGTAATAGTGAATTTCTAGTTTTGACTTATTTTTGATCAAGTTCAGAAAAGTATCTGCAACAGATATGAAGTAGTATTTTGAAATATATGTTTGTAGAGGAAAAACATGGTACAGAAACAGGAAGGATTTTTATCAAATACAGAAATTGCTCCTCTGTTACCTCTGATGTGTTGTGTAAAATTTAGCAAACTAAGCTAACCTTAAATTCTGACATACTCAAATAGTCTCATATTAAGAAAGACAAACAATACAATTCAAGACTACTGCTTAGAAGTCATGAGCTTATTCTTTCCTGACCTGTTATGAAATAGACTTACAATTAAATAGTTTGCTTATTGTTCCTTAAGGTTGTTAAGCTTTTAGAAATGTTCTTGAGAATAAAATATTTTAAATCTTCAGGCGGAAGTCGTTACAAAAATTACTGTGCAACATTTGAAAGGCAAAAGCATTTTTTAATTTACACATGTGATTTTAATTAGAGAAATTGAAAGGCTACTTTAGTTGCTTTAGTACAGTAAAAAAGAAATTTTCAGGTAAGTCTTTCCAAAATGACCTATGTCCTTGGTAATAATGTAACTTCTTGTTCTAGAAAATTTCCATGCCATATGGTTTTAAACAGAATATTATTCATGAGTTGTACATGGACATTGAATTGTTGATGCTAAAAATGTAATCAAGTTGACTGTGTTAATGTCATTTTAAAGAAAACTGCTTTAAATGTTTTTGTTTTATGTTGCTGCCCCTTTGGGAGAATTCTGTCTCACTTGGGCATCCTTGCTCTCAAAGCTGCTCTCTGCAGGACAGTGTTTTCTATGCCATTGTGCCCTTTTGTGATGCTTTGAGATCTCTTTTTGTACTTGTTTTCCCCATCTGTCGTGGTTTAGGAATGGTACTCCACAATTTAGTTCTCTCCCCAAGACTTTCCAAACCACATTGTCACTTACTCCGCCTCTCCCCCTCTTCTGCCTCCCTGCCTCCCTCCAGGTGGCCAGGGAGGAGATCTGGATGCACAAAAGGCAAAGACCGCAGCTTGAGATAAGAACAATTTACTGGAAACACAATGAGATAAGAAAAACAGTCGCAGCAACAATATTAATAAGAAAAGTATATAAAAAGAGAGAATGATTCACGTGCAAAAATGCTCATTGCAGAGCTTGACTTGACCAAAGCCAGGCTGCTCCTGACTGTACAGGAATGCACTGCTTCTTGGAATTGAGAGAGGAATCCCTCTTCCCTGTCCCTGGCAATGATGTGAGATGGTATCAAATGACACAATGGCTTGGTCCCTCCCCTTGGTCTGGGCTGGAACCAAGACACCATCCTCATTTATTTCATTTTTCCAAGAAAATCAGTTCTGACAGCTTTGGTTTTCTCAGATAAATGTCTTCCTGCATCTGGCGTGTTCCCAAGAGCTGCTCAGTGCATGTCTTTACCCCATTCAGAATGCCATACAGCACCACCTGTGGAAAACCATCTTCTTCCTTATGCAGCCTAATTGTGAGGGGCACTTGCCCTTACGTGTCAGATGAATTTATCATTTTTACTGAACACTGTGAGAGCTGGGGTAGGTCGGTGTCTGACGTAATCGGGGGCTGTAGTGCTTGGTCTGTGTGTTGGTGGCCAGCCTGCCAAGGCAGGATGTCAGCCTGCTCCAGACAGTGACCTTTCCTGCCACTCCTGTGGGGACTGCCAGTTTTTTATAAATGCAAATGGGCACTGAACTCCACAGATTCTGGAACTGCAGCACAAGTTTGTGCATACAGCATTACACCAAATCTAAGGCGAAAAGCCTACATTAGCTATATTGCCTGTATTCTCTGCTGCTCAGCAGTGCTCTTGTCATATTCTGGCATGAGTGCCCTGGTAAGAATTGAACAGTATCTTACAGTGGGAAGGCTGAAGCAAGGCTTTAAAAGAAGAAAGGGAAAATATTTTTTGGAGCAAAAAAAGCCCTAATGTGTGCAACACTGATTCAGAGCTCAATTTCATTTTTGTAAATGTCATATGTATTTGTTTGTAAATTACAGATTGTGAGCCATGCCTTTGGTGAAAAGGAACATTGAACCACGGCATCTCTGCCGAGGAGCTCTGCCAGAGGGAATTACAAGTGAACTGGAATGTGTAACCAATAGCACCCTTGCTGCTATCATACGCCAGCTAAGCAGCTTAAGTAAGTATCTGTAACTTCCTGCAAGTATTTGATGCACGATGAAAAACTGAAGAGATGAAAAACTTCAAGATGCATTGTTTCTCCATTTTTAAATGGATTGTTTTAAATAGCAAAAGTATGGGACATTACCACTTACGTATTGTAATAATATGCTACCTCATTGGCTTTATGCTCTGCTAGATTTTGAAGTTTATTAAAAACCCAACCCCTCTGCCACCCCAAACCCCACTCCAAAAAACAAATTAACAACAACAACAACAAAAACAAAACAAAACAAAAAAACAAAACCAACAAAACAAAAAACCACCAAAAAACAAAACAAAAAAAACCCCAAAATAAAACAAAAAAAAGAAGGCATGAAAAACCCACCACCTAGAAAAGCCCCAACCAAGAAACTGGAGCATGAAACACCAGAAATTTTTCTAAAGTAAGAGAAATTAGTGCAAGAAACAAAACCAGCACCTGAATTCTTGCCTTTGAGTTCTACAGAATTGAGCCAGCAAACTCTTCTGCCTCTTGGCATCAAATGACATATTTGACTGAAATTTTAGTTTTTCCTAGTGTGCTGGTATTTCTTAAGCCTTGTCTTTTATATATATGTGTGCTGAATTTGTATGAATGAAATTAAAGACACTGAAAGGATGCTATTTGCTGAACAAGCCTGCAGGCAACTGTGCAGAGCAGCCTACACACCACACCTGTCAGGTGACACCACCACTAGCAATTCTAGAAGCATGACTGGAGTGTTTGCAGGATGAACAATATTTTTGATGAAAGGGATAAGAGATGTTTTTCAGACAGTCTTTAACAATCAGCAGCTGTTCTTTGTGCTGATAACGCTAGTCCTAGAAAAGAAATTACTGCTTCATCAGTTGCTTCACTTCGTAAATGGACGTGGTTTTAAAACTAAGAGTCTGTGTGGAGCTCAGACTGTGGGGCCCACTGGTGTTCATTTCATGAAGACAGGAAAAAGCCTTCGCTCAGGGAAAGAGGACAAGAAACACAGCATTTCCTCTTTGCAGTAGCCAGTGATTTAGGGATTTTTCTGAACTGGAGGTCCATCTGAATCATCCCATGTAATGGGCATTTGTAAAACTATAATCTGTGGTATTGCTTAGATCTGTTCAACAGATCACACTTTTTTCTTGACCAATGACCTGTGACAGAAGGTCCCACAATGGAAGTTGACCTGTTTCTTCCTTTTGATACCTTCTCATTCTGGTGTGATGAAAAATAATGAAAGGTGCTTTAATCTTGTGCATTTCCTAATAATTTGTGATTTTATTAAGTCTTTATCCTGTTTTCCTAGTGATGTCTTTTCCAGGTTGAAGCATCCTGATCTGTAAGTGAACTTTTTGAATGGAAACAGTTTTGTATTTCTGATCACTGTTATTTCTGCTTTGGATGTGTAAGTTAGGGTATGTTGTGGGTTTTTAAGGTGGAGTGTTGAGGACTTCAGAGCATATTCAAAACAGACTTCTGTTTTATCATTATTGCCCTAAGAATCTGTGGAATTTTGATTGTTGCTAAGCATTGAATTGTTACATTCAGATAAGCCTGCAAGTGATTCTGTGATCTTTCTTGAGCAGCAGCTGACAATTTAGTGTCTAATGTTATTTAGAGTTAATTTGTGTTTGCATTGTCATTGAGTTTCATTTACTCTTCGCAGACAGCTGCTTAGTAGTGACATCCTTAAGTTTCAGCAAAGTGAGAAGAATGACTAAAGTTCTAATTTACTGAAGGAGATGTGATAAGTCCTCATTCTGGTATTGTGCAATGATTGTCCAAGTGTGGATAATACACTTTTTACTTGTCTGACTTGCTAGGAATGTGTACAGCTTTCATTTATCCAGATTTGGTCTTGGGGCTAATCTGTTACACTGTGTATTTAGATCCTCTTATGATTGTTGCTGAGGAACTGACTACTTATATGACTATTATATTCATATTCCGCAGTTTTCCCTTAGTGGATTTCTAGGGTCATCTGAAGTCTTTGTGGACAGCCCCTAAAATTCTGTTAGTGTCAAGTTAAAGATCTATGCAAATAAATGGTGTGTCCTTAGTCTTAACAGATGAATATGTGGTATTTAACAAGTGGAATGTACTACCATTCTCATCCACAGTCCGAAATATGTCATGTTTGCAGAAGGTTTTTTCTGCAGGCAGCATTTGCTTTGCCTGTCTTTTGAGCCAGCTGGGAGCAAGGAAATGATCACAGAAAAATGCTGTGCTGGAGCTGAAGTAGTATGTCCTGCTGACAGCATCAGAGCTGGTGGTGTTCCCACAGCTTGAGGCATAGAGTGAGCGAGTTCAGGTCAATCTTGCAGTTTAGTGTGGATTTTAAAAACTGGCAGGTCTGTACTGTTGCATACAAATTTGGCCTGCTTCTGCCTCTGCTCTTTTTGGGAAATGTGAACACGTTCCTATCCAAAGGGAATGCGCTCTCAGGAGAGCTTTTTCTGTATTAAGCGTTCAGATCTGGGTTTGTTTCCAGCCAGCTGGCTCAGAGCACAGGCAGAGTGAGCAGCATTCTGTATATAACTGTGCACTTTTGTGTACTGCAGAATCCTGTTTAGGGGATTTGCCTCCGCTTGGGAGGAGAGAATCTACTGGAGGGGAAGGACAGGGAGCGTTTGCAGCCTGTACCTGCAAAGTAGCGTGGAGGAAGTGTAATCTGTGGAGACTTGGAAGACCTTTTCTTTCATGCAGAGAACAACATCCACCACCTTCCCTCCTAGTGTTTTCTTGGGTAGATTGGCCATTGGCTGGGTTTCACTAATGTTTGTGCAGGCCTGAGCACACTGCATCCCTCTGGGTCACTCTCCTCTGTAGTGCTGCCGAACCAGGCGGGGTTGGAAAGGTTGGGTTTGCCATTAAGTGTCTTGCTAGAGGTACTGTGAGAAAACAGATCAGAATCAAGACCTAGTCAGTAACAGCCTACCACTTTTGCATCTTTAAAAAAAGAGGAGAGGTAAAGCATGATTCTAACGTTTCTAATTAATCCAGTTACAAATGGATGTGTGGAACCACTGTCTTTTGTAGCTGGAGGGAAATTTAGGAGGAAAGACTACGTAATTTCTTTGATGGGTTTTTAAATTAATGTATAGATTTGCCACATGTTGTGCAACACCTATTGTTTTTAAATTACTGTCTTACAGTACCAAAATTAGCTCTTAAATTGAAAGGTAGATGCTTTTTTCCTCCTTGTTTCAGTTCTGTTAAAGATCTAATTTAAACAATGGCAACATAGAAAACACTTGAAGTATTATTTTATCTCTAAAATTTACTGCATCACATTAATCACAACAGTGTGTCCAATACTGCTTTACTATGTCACTGTTTTCACAGACAGGAGATTGACAATCTGTCTTTCATATGTTCTGGGCTAGCAAGTGTTGAAAAAAAATCAAATATTAAAAGAAGTATGCTCCCACTTTGCCTTCTGAAAGATAACTGACAAACATCCATCTCCTTGACTTCTCTAGGGTTGATGTGTTTAATCCTAGGATGTGGCAGTCTCTCTCAACAGGCTGATTTCAATATATTAACATAAACTAACATCTATTAAAATTGATTGAGCTCTGAATACTGGTAGCTGAAGAATGTAATAACTGCTTTATTTAGCTGAAGAGTTGAAAAGCTTATTTTTTCCATAGCTTGGAATAACATCTTCATTTAGAGCAACTAAATCAAGTGAATTATAAGTGAATTTCAGCTAACTGCTGGGAACACTTAGAGAACACTTTCAGTGTGAAGGTTGTGAACACTGGCACGGGTAGCCCAGAGGAGTTGTGGAGCCTCCATCTTTGCAAGTGTTCAAAACCCAGCTGGTAGAGTCCTGGGCAATCTGCTCTGTTTCATTGTGCTTTGAGCAGGAATTGGACCAGATGATTTTGAACTTCAGCCATCCTGTGGTTGTGTGTGACTTTAGTTTTGGAGGGGGAGGAGATTAGGAGCAGGTAGATAGCATACCTTACTTATCCACCTTCCATGTATATATATGAAGCAGAGCCTGTTTACACTGACATATCTTTAACACTTTGGGTTAGTTATTGGCTGATCTTACACGTAGTAGTGAAAACTATCACTGATAAAGTCCTTCATTCAGTGGCAAATCACTTTTTTATTTCCTTGTGATTCACAAACAGTGTTTTCTGAGAATGTTTTAGTCTAGTTGCTGTTTCCTCCCCGCCCAGGTAAGTGACCAAGAAATGGCCAGATTGTCCTATTGACTTCCCAAGTGTAGCCATTTTTTACACTGAATTATTATCTCTAGATGTTCATAGGATGGGATCTTAACTGAAATTTTCATTGCATTTTTACTTTTCTTTGTGAAGTCTTAAGGTTGGTTATTGGACCCAACTTAAAATGTCAGTAATGGCTGCTTTGGAAGTCATTAAGGTGGTTAATGCATGATCCATATTCTTCTAACTATTAGACAGTTTTACTTTTCCCCCCTTACCCCCTTTCCATTTCTGCTTTTCAGACTCTTCCTGATGCAGGTTGTAACAAGATGAACTTAATTCAGAAGCAGAGTTTTAAAATTTGTTTTTGTTTAAAAAGCATGGTTAAGTACAGGAGGCAGGACTTTCTACAAGGATTTCTTGAGGGGGTTTGGCTGCAGAAATTGTAGAGGGAGATATCTTAAATGAAATAGCAGCATCTGGGTAGGAGGGACCATCAGTTTAGTGAGTGGGAGCAATGAGTTTGGGTGGAATATGAAATTTGTAGGGGAAGTTCTGGGGCAGGCGAACTATTAAATTGGCAGTCTGGAACCACTGATCAGGAGTGGATGAGAGTTGTGGACTGGAGCATGAAGAGAGTCAAACTGTAGTTAGGTTTGCCTAGTTATGTGGGAGGACTGGGAGAGGAATGGCCATGCACAATGATCAAGGAGGAATTTGGTTTATCATGTGGCACCTTCTGTCCACTGTAGCACTTTCAGGGAAGGGCCTGAGGCTGCAAATCTGTACTTGGCACTGGTGAGGCCACACTTTGAGTATTGTGTCCAGTTCTGGGCCCCTCAGTTCAGAAGGGGATTCTGAACTGGAGTGGATTCAGAGAAGGGCAGCAAAGCTGGTTAAAAGTCTGGAGCATGAGTCAGAGGAGCAGCTGAGGGAGCTTTGGGGGTGTTTTGCCTGGAGAAAAAGAGGCTTGGGGGGACCTTACTGTTCTCTACGAGTGCCTGAAAGGAGGGTGTAGCCAGGTGGGGGTTAGTCTCTTCTCCCAGGCAACAAATGACAGGATGAGAGAACAAAGTCTTAAGCTGCTTCAGGTGAGGTTTAGGTTTGACATGAGGAGGAATTTCTTCACAGAAAGTGTAATCAGACATTAGAATGGGCTGATCCAGGAGATTGTGGAGTCACCATTCCTTGGAGGTGTTAAAGGAAGGACTGGATGTTGCACTTGTTGTCATGGTCTAGTTGACTTGATAGTTTTCGAACATAGGTTGGACTCGGTGATCTCAGAGGTCCTTTCCAACCTAATTGATTCAGTGTTTTGGTGATCTGGACTGCACTGTCCACTCTCACAGTGACTGAGAACATACAGCAGGTGAAAGGGAGGCTGAAAAGGTTGTGCACCATGTCCTGTGTGTCTGTGGGTAAATGTGGTCAGTGGCCTCTGACCTTCTCTCAAATGGTTCCAGGGACAGCAACGTGTGCAGCTGGCATTTGTAGAGGTAAGTGCAGATTCTCCTGCAGGAGAATCCTGGTTTTTACCTGGTTTTATCTGTTTCATGCTGCTTTAATTTTGATGTTGGGCTGTGCTTATGCTTAAAATTAAATCTTAGCCACTATGGATTGCAAGATTTTAATTTCAAATGCACTTCAGAAGCTTTTATGGACTGCGATAACTTTAGGCCTTTTCATCACAGAGGCAGGTTTTAATGCTCAGTTGTCTGTCAGTTGGCACTAGTTCAGCTACATAAGGATTAGAATTTTTAAGTCTCTCTGTGTTTTTAAGAAGACTGCTAACCAGGATGTCCAGAAGAATAGACTTCAGGCAGAATTTATGGTATATTTTGATATTTTTGTACAAATTTGTTGCCCCAAATTATGCTGAATGACAAACTGCACTGTTCTAATCCTACAGCTACTGTGTTTTATTATACTTCAAGATATTAAAGCCACTTGTCTTGGGTTGTAAGCCACTAGCAAAGGGATTTCCTTGTCTATTTTCTTACACAGGCAAACATGCTGAAGACATATTTGGTGAACTGTTTAATGAGGCCAACAGCTTCTACATCAGAGCAAATTCCCTCCAAGACAGAATTGATCGCCTTGCTGTCAAAGTCACCCAGCTGGATTCAACAGTGGAAGAGGGTAAGTAATTGCATGAAAGCATTGAGCCAGAAGTGATGTTGACAAGAGCACAGTATTTAATTGCACAATAACCTCTGTCTTTTCAAAGTAATCCTGTGCCGATATTTCATCTTGTTGTCTCAGTAAGGCAAGTTGGGAATAATCACTTTAGCAGAGCAAGTAAAAGTATTCTTGAGTCAAGAAGCCCCTGTAGTAATGGAGCTATTAAGCTGCCTTTTTCACAAGGAAGACTTTGAGTCTGTGAGTGTAAGAAATCATAAATGAATAAATACAGACTTTACTGGAAGTGAGTCAGAATATTGGAAAACATTTGAGACACTGGGTGTCCCTATCAATTCCAGGGTAGGGTAGTCACAAACTACTTTAGTAGGTTAGTCTGTTCTGTGGTCATCGAAGACCATATAATACTCTGGATCTAAACAAGGCACTGTGTTTGGATCAACTAGGTGAATTTTTTAGGGGTTCTACTCACTAGAAACTGTATTTCCTTTAAAAGTATTTCCTGCTTATGAGCTTGGTCATTCACTTCATAAATACACAATAAAAACACAGGATTTTGGTAACATCATTATATTGTTTGAAAGTAGTTGTTTGGGTAGATAAAGCATTTCTGTGTCAAGCTTTAAAAGCTGTTAACGTGCATCTTGGCCTCCATGCTACATGTCTGAGACAGCCAATGCCTCTATTTCCTGTTAAGAGGATTCCTGACATTTGCTAAAATGTAAAAGCTTTTAATATCAGTACAGTAGTGTAATATTGACTCAGTAGTAGTTAATGCTACTTGTGATATATTTAATAATGCTATTTATATGGCTTGTATATTTTACATGCCATTCAGATTTTTGTATTATATATTTATAATGCAAATATTAAATTTTACTGTCGATATTTAATAGTGTAATGGTGTAATATTTAGCCTTCCTTTTTTATGTGGTTACTCTGGATATTATTATGTGTCATTGTTTTATGGTTTTGGAACATATTAACTGTTAGACTGTCACAGCTGCCCAGAGAAGCTGTGGATGCCCTATCTCTCAAGTAATCTAGTTAAGTGAAAGAAGTCCTTGTCCATGGTGGACATCCCATTGGGATGAGATAATCTTTAAGGTCCCCTCCAAACCAAACCACTCTGAGTTTTTGGTACAAGCACCTGCATTTTTCTGTCTTAGAAGTCAAGAGCTATATGGGAACATAAACTAAGCTCCTATGGGATCTAAGTATTCAGCTTAGTTTTTGAGGCATATGAGCAAACTAGATGATATTAATACACTGTACTTTTGGAAATGCAGTTCTCATCTTGGTTGTGCTGCTGTTTCTTTTTCCTCTTTTTTTAAATGCCTCATTAATGTCTCATTAGTGTTATGCAGTACACCCATCTAGTTGTCAGAGTTTGGAGAATAATTAAAAGCAATCTTTTGGGAGGGGAAACTAGCGTATGGACCGAGAATTTAATCAGTGTTTATTTTAAATTGACAGCAGTTGTTACTCTTGCATTGCTAATCATGCTTCATATTAATAAGCTATATATACAAACTGCTGTCACCTTAGTGTCAGTAGTAAATTTTATTAGCTATTTCCCTGTAGAAGTTGAAGTCTTTATAATAATTCATTGTACTGTACAGAAATAGTATGTTTCTGGATAGCTTCGGCATTTAAGCAAAATGTCAATTGCAAGGTTGTTTTAAAAAGCCCTTTGGATTTTATTGCATCAGTGATTTCTTATGTTCTTGGCTATAACTAATACAGTGTAAAAATATATTTTATATAAAAAAAACTACAGTTGAAAATAATTTTAAAATAATTGAGATTAAGTTTACAAAATATATAAATAACTTATTCTAAAAAACTCCTGAAAAATGTGTTGGGTTTGTTTTGTTTTGTTTTGTTTTTAATTCTTTTGAATGTCTTCCATCAAACAAAAACAAAACAATTCAGATATATACATCTAAAAAATATGCCTGAAATACCTTATACTCACAGGCAGGTTTAAATAGAAAGTACTTTCAAAAATTATGTTTTGATACTTCAGATGATGTGAATGGGGGAACAACTGTTAGACATTAAATATTCTACTTTTATTTTTGCTATTGTAAAAGTTACAGAAGAAACTAAGTAGTTCTTGGAGTGAGAAGAAAGACCTCAGCACAGATAACAAAAACAGCTGGGCAGAGACGTCTGAGTTGGATTTGGTGTCCCTCAGGATGAACAATAACAGTGTAAAATTTCATCCCTTTTTCTTTTTTCAGGTCATCAGTGTACCTCATTTTTGGCCATTACTCTTCATTTACCTTGTGGAATTTCTCACAGTTTGTCCTTGAGACTCAATAAATTAGATGAATGGGCAAAAAGTATTAGATGAAATGTCATTGGGAGTAAAAAGAGACTAAGCCAGTGCATTTTGTTTGCACAAGTCCTACAGCTTACACTCTTAAAAAACATTTGGATCAAATCCAGAAGTGGTCAGTGTCATTGTAGACAACCCAGTGAAGACTTCAACATCCTCTTCAACTGCAGTCTAAAACCTGGGTTTCAGGGTGCTTAGGGGTGGAAGATGATATCAAGAGCTTACTGCCCCTTTTAAGTTGTGATTGGCCTTTAACTGGATCTTCTTTAACAATGATTGCTACATCTCATGAAAACTTGTATTAAGAGGGAAAGAAACTCTTGATAAAAGTGACAGGAACAATTAAAATTAACTTAAATCTTCTATTTGAAAAGAAAGAATGAAAAGCCTGATGTTGTTTCCCCCAGAGCTATGTATGTAAAAAGATAAAATGGAAGTATGAGAGTGCAAGTATTTCTCTCTATAGGGACATGAGCAAAACTTAAGAGGAAGGAGTGTTCAATTATATGGGAAGACTTAGGAGTTGAAAGAGAGGAAAATAAGTGGAACTGTCACAGGAGGTTGTTGCAGCTGTAATTTAATTATACTTGGAATGGGGTGGAATGTGTATGGATACCATGTGTAATTATAAAACACATTGTGTCAGAGGAATACCAGACCTTGTGTTTCAGTCTTGAAGCCAGTCTTTCTGCTGTTAGAACTCCAGGATAAACCTTATAAAAGGGGAAATGGTTGGACATCTGCATATGATTGCAAGCATTCTTGCATCATCTTCCAAGATATAATCGATGGTCATATTATTTTAAGCGAGGTTCTGGACCAAGTGAGACTTACATCTGTTTTATTATGTAATTCTTACATGCCTTTGTGCTTAAATATCAGTATTGTCCACTAAGAAACCTGTCTTTCTGTTAACTTGCTGAAAATATTTCAAATAATTAGTGGAAAACGGATGTTGTATATCCACTTTTGTTTGTTTCAGACCTGTAGTAAATGTATTTCTGTTTCTAACAGTATCCTTACAGGACATCAACATGAAAAAAGCATTCAAGAGCTCCACAGTTCAAGACCAGCAGGTAGTTTCAAAGAACAGTATCCCAAACCCGGTGGCTGATATTTATAATCAAAGTGACAAACCGCCACCTCTGAATATTCTTTCACCTTATAGGTAAGGAAATATTGTTTACCTTTTTGTACTTTGCCCTTTATTTCCTAATTGTATGCAGAGAATAATTATAGCAGAAGGGAAAAGCTATATAGATTACTGAGATTTGATTTTTCAAGATTGATGAAACTCAATCTGCAATAAATAATTTCTTTTTTAAGAATGGTATTGCACAGCATTTGCAGTGTAATTAATTTTTAAGAATTTTTAACTGGAAGGTAAATGTGTAGGAGTTATGACCAAAGGATGTGTTTTTGCTGCTGCTACAGATAGTGGTGGTATTTGTTTATGGACATCCAGTTAGCAAGGATTGTTACTGATCAGCTTAAGGCTTGGATGATCATCAAAGGTAAGTTTTCTGGATTTAAAACATACTAATTCATATATTTTTACCTTTTTTTTCTGCTGTTTTTCCAGGGATGATAAGAAAGATGGATTGAAGTTCTATACGGATCCTTCCTATTTTTTTGATCTTTGGAAAGAAAAAATGTTGCAAGATACTGAAGATAAGCGAAAAGAAAAGAGGAGACAAAAGGTAAAAGCAGAAATGTAATAGCACGTTTGTGCATTACAATTTTATGTGCAGTTGTCTAGGCATAAAAATTGCCAGGTCATAACCAGTCTGTGTGCGTGGAAAAATTGTTCCTCTGTGTGTGGCTGTGGATTCATTCAGTGCATTCCATTTTTATAGCTTATCCTGTCTCTTTTAAGAAGGCAGCAAATTGAATTTTAGGAGTGCTGTGGTTATCTTCCAAGATGCTTACTTGAATCCTTTGCCAGTATCTGCTTATTGGTACCCAGAAAAATGGCCCTGTTGCGCTCCAGAAAAAGACACTGTAAAGGGTGAGGAAGGGAATTGGAATTAGAGTTTTTTCCATTCCAATTTCCCATTTTTTTCATTCTGATTTAATGGAAAAAATACAGATACTTCTATAAGAATTTATAAAATCACTTGAACATTTCTTTATTCCTTTAGAATGATTTCTACGAAACTACTTTATAAATATAAAGTTACTTTTAGACTTTAACTTAAGCAACATATCCCGCTTACTTCCATCCATGGTATATTTTTTGTAGATTTTGTCTTACTACAGTCTACAAATGCAAATATGCTCAATTCCAATCATGTATGATTATGGCCATACATCACAGAAATACCCCTTGATAAATTCTGGCTGAAATTCTAGTTGATTTGATTAAATATATGCCAAGTCCAACTAAGAAGAAAGCACCATAGACTTGAGTTTGGGTCAATAAAATTCACTTTGTGAAAGGGAAGAAATCTTAGGTTTGGCTTTCTAGAAGATGGTTTTCAAGCATTTCATGATCTGGATCCTTTAGAGAGCAGGATGGTTTGGGTGAGATGTCTCCCAGGCACACTTTGTTCTACAGGTTGCTGAACCAAATGTCCTTTTTCTTTGCTTTTTGTCCTTATGGTAGCAGTAACCAGGAATTAATCCAGAGCATTTATTAACAATTTGATGGCTGAGCTTAAATTTTCAATCTATTAAATGAGAACTCTTTACTCAATTTGTACTTTTCAGAAGCACAAAACTTGATAGTTGTTGAGAAACTGTGCAGGTGAAATAAATGTGCATTGTTTAGTAAAGTGCAAGCTAGACATCCAAATGCCATCCTACTCAGCTGACCAAATACCACTAGTTTTTAGCCTCAGTTTTTCAGGTGCTCAGTGAAATCTGAGAGTAGTCCCTGCACCAGAGAATCAGTTTTCCAGTATTATTTTGGTAATTTGCCCTAAGTGCTCAAGCTGTTGCAGCAGGAGTTTTGTGAGGAGTTTCCTTACCTCAAATATAATGCTTTTTGTTTCTGTATACAGTTTAATTGAAAATACCTAACAGGCTTTCTCTGATCTAGCTCTTTCAGGTGAACCTTTTTCTGAAGAAAATGATGATTTTAATTATTTAAAATCTGTGTAGTCTATTTTTTTACTTTCTGTAGATCAGTGTCTGAGAGTTCAGTATAGTTTTGGTTTGGTACGTATCAGTACTACTCTAAATTGGAAGACTGTAGACAGGGCAGTTGTGATTAAACAAGGGAAAGTTGTTCAAATTTGCTCTTTATTGTTCCAGCTTTTTACTTTTTATCTGAGAATAATCAGCTAGTCAAGCAAGTAAAAATTTTTAAATTTGGAAAGCTTTTATTTCAGAAACCATTCTTGATGACTTGTGTTTTGGTAGGATTTTATAAATTTGTGGTCAGGAAAATACTCTAGGCTCATGCTTCCAGTTTTTTGAAAGTATTGCAAATACCTGCTGAAGCTACTTTTTATTACTAGCTCTTAATTCTTTGTTAAGATGCTTGAAATATCATTTGCTAATTCTTGATGCAAATATCAAACTTACAATTAACTCAACTCTGTTTGAAGGCTCTAATAAGTTTTGTGTTTGCTGAAATAATTTCCTGCCAACATGAATTATGTACCTGTTTTCTGGCTTAATCTACAGCACCCACTTGTCTGCCACAGCTTCTATCACAGTTAGTTAAAAAAAAAAGTAACTCCCCTTAATATTACTTTAATTTTATGAGAAATATTTCCAGCTGTAATTATCTAGAAAGGCTTCAGCTCCCCTACAGCTCTGTCATCTTTGCCTTGGGTAGTGAGACTAGAGCTGTCATCATTGTCAAACGAATGAAACTGCTACTGGAACAATTTAAACTACTCGTAGAGCTACATGTAGCTTTGTCAGCTGCTAGTAATAGGGCTGCCCCACTGTTTTGGAAGACATTTAATGTTTTAGAGATGTATTGATATAATATTTAATCAAAATATTGCTACCAGTAGGGTTTAGTACTGCTTGAGTAAAAAGGATTCAAGTGTATTGATTCATTAGCATGCTTACAGAGGTTTGTCTGGAACAACCTGTCCAGCTGAAATCTGATTCAATTAAAACCAGCTAAGCTTTGTGTTTATATTTTGTTGTTTGCACATCCATATGTATTTACCTTTTCATAAAAAAAAATGATCTCTTTAAAACTAAACTTCTAAATAGTAAGCAGTAACTGTAAGCAGTCATGTAAGTACTCATGATTGTACAGGAAATGTATCAAAATGATTGTCTTCCCAGTAGCATCATATGTTGGTCAAAAGGTAGATATTTATTTTATTTAGAATCTTGCAAGAAATACATGGTTGTGAGCCCTAGATGACAAAATTATTGTTCTGAAGGAAGACAAAACTTAATGTTTTCAGTGAAAAGGCTTATTTGGGCTTTGTTCCGAACTATAACATAACTCAGGTAATAAAATCTTAAGAAATCAATCAGGATAAAAGTCAAAAGTTAAAAAAAACCCCACAACATTTGCAGCAAGTAATTAAAAAAGGCAGATAAAAAGCTTTTAACAAGCGTATATTCAACCATGGCAGTTACCAAAACTTTATATGTTTAAAATAAAGCATGACTGAATCTGTGTCCTTTCTGCTCCAAATCCTGTATTGGCAGAATTTGATGTGGAAAAGTGCTTATCAGACATAAAAAGGGTATGATTCTAAAAAGTTTGTAGAGGAAAAATATTTTGGGAGAACTGATTAAGAACCAAGATGATGATTGTTATTTAACATAAATCAGGCCAGAAATCTGTTTACTGCAGAAATGAGCAAGAGTTGTCAAAACATGGGGGTGTTGACCTTCAAGAAGTCTTTTCTGTCATTCTAAATGTTAGCAGGGTCAGCAGGTCCCTCATGCAAACATGCATGAATGAGCAAGAGATCCAAAAGAAGGGGAAGTAAGCCATTTGATAGTTTTTTGTTAGTTATGTAATGCCAAACACATTATTTCAGAATTATTTACGCAGTGCTGTTTGGCAATTGGAGTACAAAACCTGTGCCCATCTGTGATGAACTTTTTGTTGGTCTGGCTTTTCAACTATTATTCCTTATTTTGTGGGTCTAGATTCCCCAGTAAAAGCCTGCCAGACTTTGACCAAGCTCTTCTGTCAATAGAATTCATTGACTACATTCTCAGAATAGCAATATAATTCTTTCCATTGGAAACTATTTTTCTAGCAGCCAAAAGCCGAATACCAACCTACTAATAGATAAAACATGAATTCTAAGTTGTGGGATCTAGAGCTGATTAAAAAAACCCTATGCTCTCATGAATACTGAGAAAAGGAGTAGCAGACCGTTCTCAGTCTGAATTGAGCAATCTTGTTCACTCCTTGTAGCTGAAGCACCAGTATGATTTTTATATTCATACTGAGTAGTCAGAAGTAGGTGAGTACAACATTTCCAAGGTGTGAAAGCATTGGGTCCCAGTATTAGGAGATCTTGCTATCAGTGAGGTAAAGATAAATAGGTGTGATAAACATTGACATTGAGCCTGATGTTGTATTGAAAGAGATAAACAGCCAAGTTTGTCATGAGCCTATAAAGCTGTGATGTACTGCTGGCCTGATATTGCTGACTCACTGCAGAGTGAATCAGTGTAATTCATTTTATATCAGATAAATGAAACAATGAGGAGGAGAAACTAGGAGGAATTACGGTAGTTAATTCCATCTAAGAAGGGAGAGGACATAAAAACAAACAAAAATAATTTCACATAAACAATGGAATAGGAAAGTGTGTCCAGTTTTTCCTTACTTCCCCAGGCCCTGTTGATTGTGACCATAATGAATAACCAAAATAGTCCTGATCTTATTTAACATTCTCAGAAGTTTGATTTTTAGGAGATGAAAATTACAAGCACTTCAGGGTGGTCTAAATAAAAGACATTATGTCAGAAGAAGTTCAACTTTCTGGCTTTTAAAATTGGTCACATTTCTGTGTTAGGAAAACCAGGAGATTGGCATCACAGTACCACATGCGTCTTACAGAACAAAGGCAAATCAGAAGTCCTGCCACTAATGAGGTTCATAGTGTAAGGAGATATTCTTATTTTCAGTGCAGAGAAATTTGATGAAGACTTAGCTTCACCTGTAAATCTGTCTTATTTTCATGCCCTCTAACTGCATTTTAACCAGCTTTCTTCCTTTCCTTTTTTCTCTCTCTTTGCATGCTTTATTTCTTTTGTTTGGACATTAGGAGCAAAAGCGTATAGATGGCACCACCCGTGAGGTGAAAAAGGTTAGAAAAGCCAGGAACAGACGCCAGGAGTGGAATATGATGGCATATGACAAAGAGCTTAGACCTGACAACAGGTTGTCTCAAAGTGTGTACCATGGAGCATCTTCCGAGGGATCACTGTCCCCAGATACTAGGTCTGTTTACAGCAAAGCTGTTTCTTATACCACAGTTGTATGTTCAGCAATACTGAGTAGAATTAGGTGTTTTTACAGGATGGGAATAGTTAGACAAAACATACAGTGCATGTTTAAAACATTCTTTTCAAATTTATTTTAAAGCATAAATGACATAACAGATTCTGTAATGATTTTTTTCTCCCTCAGCTTCACATGAGCATTTTGTCATCATAATGTTATGTATTGCAGAGAAAGAAGTGTTTGCTGCATGCTTTATATTTGATCTTCAGTAGCTGTAGTTACAAAACATTTAAGCCTCTACTAGATAATGTCAGTAGCTCTTCCTTAGTGTCTAGTTTGTTGTTTGGTGCTCTGCTGGTAGCTTAATAAATATTTTTCTGTGATCTACTCAGTCGAGAATACATTTGCCTGTAAAGAATGCTTCAGTGGGAGAGGAGTTCAGCTTTTTGATGTTACATTAGTCTAAAAAGCAAGCTGCACAACCAGATGAGATGTTATTGCTTAAAATAAAAGAAATCTCTGCTTAGAGATATGCAGCAAAATTCATCTTCATTGTCTGAGATTCCCTTTGAGCTCTGTGGGAGTTAACCTGATGTGCATTGAAGTTTTAGCTTTTACACTAAGCTGGTCTCACCAGAGCATTTTCCCATTATTTTATTTCCTATGTCTGTTGTGATTAAGTGCTAGCAATAAACAAAGAAACAAATAGAGTCCACTGGAAAAAGTGTTTTAATTGTTGAATGGCTAGGTTGAGGAGGCAGCTACCACTGGAAGATTGTAGACTGATGCCTTTAGTCCACTGTCCAGTGGAGATCAATTTAAAAGAAAAAATCTGCTCAGAACTTTGTAATGTTGTGGTCTTTGTGAAAAATAACGAACTTGTAATTAAAACATAGTATTTGATATTGTTATTGATCATACAATGATGTATTCAGACTCCCTCCCTGTCCAAAAACCTTTGGTTGGTTTTATTTTACAGTTTCTAATGCAAAACTTTGTCTCCTGTCTTAATGAAACACTGCAGACTGCCAAAGCTTTACACAGGTTGATCTAGTAAAAGGTGTGGGTTTTTTCATCAGGAGTTCTGTTTCACACTTTTTGAGTCGTCTTTTTTTTTCAGATTTGCTTCCAGGATTCCTTGGTTTAAATGATCATTTGAAGTGATTTGTTTTTATCTCCCAGCAATGTCAACATGTATTTGGCTGTTTCTAGATATCTGTGGCATTTGCAATCTGTGAGATTTTTTTAAGAAGAAATTGTAGGATGTGTCTCTCTGTTGGACTTTGTTGTTTGTGTGACAGATACCTTGTACTTACATAAGCCTTTTATATGTTCTAAATTATGGAGTATTTTACATTTCAGTGAATCAAATATCTGAGATTGAATCCAGAAATCCATTTTACATCCGTGAAGGGTCAATTCTGAGAATTGGTAGTGAGATGGAGAGAGGGCTTTCTATTTTTTTACCTTGGAGTAGTCTTAAGCTATAAAAAAATCCATACTTACAGAAGTATGTATTGGTTTGAGAGACATTTTCATGCTGCCAGCTACTGTATGAGCAGTATTTTGTAATTCAAGTCCCAAAGAAGTGTATTTGGTTATACTGTGGGTTTTTCCTGTTACTAAAGTAAAAAAAAAAAAAGGTCGTATTTCTTCTGGTTTGCTAATTGTAAGACTAAAGCATTAAATGTTGACATGCCAGTGTTTGGACTGTGGCAATTTACAATGTATTTGTTATACTTATTGTACTTTAGAGAGAGAAACACAAGCTGAATCCAAACAGAAACCAGCAAATTAATGTGAGAAAAGTAAGAACAAGAAAAGAAGAGTGGGAGAGAAGGAAAATGGGCATTGAGTTCATGAGTGACGCAAAGAAAATGGAGCAGGCAGGAAGCATGAAAGAGGACAAAATGCCCAAAGGGTTTGTTATTTTGTTTTGCTCAAAGCCCTGGCTTTTTGTTGCTTACCTTGCTTCCAGTCTCACAGATAAGTGCATCAGTTCACTGTGTTCACTAAAAGCCTGGCTGCACCACTGTTCATTACTAAAACAAGTCTTCACAGTAATGGGATGAAAAGATCCTTTTGCTCCCTCTCTTGGGCTTATTTGACAGAGCATCCTAGACTTTGTATCTTTATGAACTCTCTGCTCAACTAATACTTACATTTCCCAGTTTCCTTAAGCCTTTCCAACAAAATAAATTGTGTAAACAAAATAAAAAAATTTCTAACTTTTGATATTGGTTTTCTCTGCGTTGGTAAAATGTGTTCTTCTGCATAATTGCAAGTGCTTGTAGTATTGCTTTTCTTTTTCTGCTGCCATTGTTAACTTGAGGCAGGCTGGTAAGTATTGTCATTTCAAACAATGGACTGTCAAAATCATTGACAAAAACGATAAGCTTCCTTATGGCTACTAAAATTCTTGTGCTTTCTGTGGACTTTAAAGGGCGTGGTGCTTGATAAATCGGGGAGTCCTCTTGCAAGAAAAATAATGCTGATTGTATTCTTTTCAGCTTGTTTTGCCGGTTATTTAGATAATACCCTGTCACACTCACACAGTCTGTCCTTCTGTATCAATTTACTTTAATTTTAGGTCCCATGCATCTGATGTTACAGATTATTCTTATCCTGCTACTCCGAATCATTCCCTGCATCAGCAGATAGCAATGCCTTCCTATGGAGCAGGAGATGGTCCACAGTACATGGCAGCCTCCCAAAGCCATGAGCATGAGTACAGACCACCCTCCACCACTGTACGGCACGCCACTTTAAACAGACCTCAGCAGCCCCCTCCACCTCCACCCCAACCTGCAGATGGCCAGCACAGCTCAGTACCTGTGGTACCAGCAGAATATGGGTAAATCTGGCTTATTCTAGTGGATTCTTGGCAAAACCAGAGGAATGCATGTTTTTCATTACCATCATAACGTGTAATGCATCAAAGAAAAAGACCCCAAATACATTAGTTACCTCCTTGGGGAGGACAGAAGAAAATCTGTATCATTTCTATGTATGAGCTGAATTTCAGTAAAGAAATAGTGAAAGCAGAAATAATCAAGTTTGTATTGAATAAAGTGTGTATTGGTGAAGTCAGTATGATTGTAAAATATTAAGGGTTCCTAATACAATATGAAAGAAGGGATAATTTTCCTTTAAAGTGGAAACTAGTTACAGGATAATTTGGATAATATTTTAAACTTCAGGAAATGTGCAGAAAGAGTATTGTTGATTGTGATTAATCTGGCAGTCTTCGCTGCATCCCTGAAAAGTCTTTTTAGAGAAGCTCATGACAGAATTGGAAGGGGTCTCCTCAGACACAAATTCTGTACTGGCACAGGAGGGATGCCACTTTTTAATTCAAGACAGAGATATATCAAATGCCTGTATAGATATTTTGCCTGAATGCATTTAAGCCTGTGAATGCTTGCTCCAGAGTTCTGGTTCTCCTGCAGCAAGGGAACATCTGTGTTCTGATGAGTCTGTGTCTGTTCTTTTGTGTAAATAGCTTAAACTTTCAAATTGTAACCTCAGGAAAGTTATAGTCATTCTTGCCTGTGTTGTTTGTTGTGCAAGCCAAGGTTTGTCATCCTTGCTTGATGCATCCTGGGATAGCATTTGGCTGGTTCGTGGCTATCGTGCTGCAGATGACTCAGTTAGGAGTGACTGCTCCAGCCTGCCCTTTCCTGTTGTTTCCAGTGTGTGAGGCATTTATTGTGCTTAGTCCTCAGGTCCATTTCATTGTCAGGGGGTTGCAGTTGTCATACACTGACATGTGTCACGCAGTGTCATCAGTCACTTTGCTTCAGCTCCTGTCTCCTGTATCTAGTTCTTTACCTTCTTCATAACTCTTACTCATTCTGATTACTTTTTTATTAGTATTTCTTTCAATGACATTTTAGAAAAGAAATGAGCTCTTCCCTGTGCCTCCTATTTAAAGAATCAGTCAAATGTATCAATTTAATTAAATGGTATTTAAATTGATAAATTTGACCAAAGAAGCACAAAGATGTACTTTGGGTACATCTTTCCTTTAATACTTTCCATTGTTCTCCATATCTGTGTCCTCTATTACCTCTTGACCTTCTGTGGAATTACACAGTGTAGTCTGCAGTTTTCTTGATCTCTTCTTCATCAAACTTTGTACTTAACAGTCCCACAGAGTAGATGTTTAATACGAAATGCAGCTTTATACTTAACTAGGCAGGAGAATTAAGATAAAAAGCTCACTTTGTAGAGTGCTGAAAGGACAGTCTTTAACTTCAACATTTGTCTTAAATCTTAGTATCAGCAATATTTGACAATTCATACATGTATAATGACTTGCATATTTAAGTCACCAGTTTAAATTGCTTTTGATTTCTGTTTGACCTGAGGTTGGATGAGTGCAGTTTAAGGGGTGATAATTTTGTAACTTTGTGTCCTAACTTTGAACGCCTTAAATGTTTTTGTTCTGTTTTATATAGGATGCTGCCAGCTCAGATGGTGGATTATTACAATCCTACAGGTCCTCCCCCTCCTCCTCCCCCGCCCATGATTCCTTCAGCACAAACTGCATTTGTTAGTCCCCTTCAGCTACCTGTGCCACCTTCCCATTCCGGACTGGTGACTACAGCTACATACACAGCTACTCATCCACCTCCTTCTGGTGGGCTTGTTGTCACTGCTCCTCCTCCTCCTGGCCCCCCTCCTCCCCCTCCAGGCCCTCCTGCTGCAGGTGCATCCCTCTCTTCCTCCCCCATGCACGCCCCTCCGGCATCGGAGGCGAAGCAGGCACCGATGAGCGATGCACGGAGCGATCTTCTGGCTGCCATCAGGATGGGTAAGTGCACCCTGAGTTTTAGGCATTCCTTTTTTTCCGTGAGGGCACAGTGTGTTCCACTGAAATGAGTCTATGGCTTCTTTTCCCAGCTGGGCAGGTTTCATTAACCACAGGTACCACACACCTGTCCTGACACTTGTCAGCCATGAGGTTGGATCATTTTCTAATACCTAAAGATGCACAGCTTTGTCAAGCGTGTTCTAGTGTTTGTGTGGACATAATGTAATGAACACTTGTGTTCATTATGTAAAGTGCCAGTAGATACACATGGATTTGTGTTTCTGTTCAGAAGAACTGAATTACCAAACACCAGGCTTCAGCCCACTGATTTTTTTTAACCAGTGACTTACGACTCTTCCTGACCTCTCTTACAATATGGAGCTGTAGGTCTCATAGTATTTCCCAATACACTTTTGAAAACTTTGATCTTCAGATGAAAATGACCTCTACAGTCTTGAATATTTATTCTTATTTGTCCAAATATTGTTGACAGTTTTAGAAGTGCAGAAGTATTCAGTGTCTGAGAATTATTTCCCAGCCGCCTTTTTTGTCTTTCCCTCTTCCTTGCTCAAGGAGGCTCTCTTAGCTCAATGCTTGCTTGCTTTTTCCCCTCCTTCGTCCTGAGTGTTTTGTAAGGATACAACAGACTCACCAATAACAGAGCCAAACACGAGCCCTCTTGCCTGGACAGCTTTGTCTGAGGGTAACTGTCTCTGCAGGGATTCAGCTGAAGAAGGTGCAGGAGCAGCGTGAGCAGGAGGCGAAGCGCGAGCCCGTTGGCAATGACGTGGCCACCATCCTGTCGCGGCGCATTGCCGTGGAGTACAGCGACTCCGACGACGACTCCGAGTTCGACGAGAACGACTGGTCGGATTGAGCGTGCTCCAAACCCACTGGCAACTGCATTAAAGACTTGGCTTCGGTGATTGCTGTGTTAGCAAGATGTAAAGCAGGACGTTGACATGTATTAAGGCTAGTGAGGGAAGTGCTGAAATTGAAGCGGTATTATTCAGAATGCTGTAGCTTAGCAACTCTGGTAATAATGATGTGATTATGCTTATGCAGATCAGAAACTTGTCTTACTTTCAGTATTTACTGCATAATACTTAAGTGCCACTAAATGTAGCAACTCTTGTGCTGCGTGCAAAATATGCTGCAGTTGTTGCACTGTTACAGAACCAGCATTTTATTTTACTTTCCTGTTCTTGAAGGGATAAAATATATTTTTTTGACTTTACATCTTATTCTTTTAATTATGTAAGCAACTTAGATACTTGTGAATTGGTCTGGTTGTTGGTCTTTGAGGGCAGCTAGCGGTATGGCCGAGTGAACTGTTGAGTTACATAAATGTAACTTCTGGCTTTTTTATTAGGTACTAATTATGCCCACCTTAGTCTATTTTTAACCACTTCTGGGCTTAAGTTTTTAATGCATACAGAGTTGATTTTATACTATCTTCCTTTTTATCTTAAAAATGTAGCAGATGATAAAATGTATACTTTGAAGAATGAACCCACATGATCCAAAAAGAACATTTCGTGAGCAGACAATATGTCTGTAACAGTACCAGCTCTAAGTTGCTGGCTGCTTGTTGGGAAGAGTGTTGGGTGGTCTCTGCTGGGTAGCAGATGCATGTCCATGTTGTAAATGAAAATGGGAATACCTGTAGAGCTTTCAGTCTTATGATAAGATCAACTGGATGCAGGATAGACTTGATGGAAACCATGTGGTTACTGCAGTGCAGAAATGCTGCTGGCACTACTAAAGATTGGAACAGTCTGGATCTAGCAATCAGATACATTTCACAAGTATTAAACTTGGTCTTTATGCCTGTAGGTATAAACGTGTGTAAATAAGTTCTGTTGTTGTTAATTCGTACATGTGTAGTCATGTAGCACATGGACTCAGAACTCTTACTTTGAATGTATTTCTTTCCCAGTACATCCCATGGATAAAACATGGGCAGTTAAAGCAGTTTTGATGGCTGTTGAGGTACTATGCCATACATATATATACATACACACACTCATTTTTGGTCCTTTCCTAGGCATAGTTGCAGCCATAAAGTCTGCTTCAACTGTCTCTGTTTTCCTTGTTTTCCTTTTTTTTAAATCAGCCGTACAGTATTAAAATGGTTTGTTTTGTTTTAGTTTTTTTCTTTTCTGGACCAAGAGTCAGGTTGCTGCTTTGCCTAATGAGGCTTCTAAATTTTATTCATAGCAGAAGAGTTCTTTCCTTACGATATTGCAGTTTTAATCTTTGTAAGAGAAGTCTGTGTAATTCCAACTCTAACATTTGGTAAACCTCCTTTGTTCTGTGAGGCCCCCTGTCTGTTCTTAAAAGAAGTATGTAAAACAAAAAGAGAAATGGAAGGTGATTATCTAACCTGTGTTTACACCATTAACAGTTTTAGTCCTGAGAGTGTAACAGTCTAACACGATGTTTGCATGCAAACTGTTGGCTACTGCATTGCTCTTTAATCTGCATACGATTTTTCAATCCGTGGTGGCTGCCTTTATGGTAGAGGGATAACAAGCTGCCTCAGGGCTGGTGATAAAATTTATCACACAAAGTATGACCAGTCTCTGCATGGTGGTGAGTGACCACAGCTCTTGGTAGCAGGGGCAGCTGAAGGTGCTCGCTGATCTCCGTCCCAGGTGGAGCTGGTTCTGTGCAAACGCAGAGCTGAAGTGTGCTTTGTGTCCTGGAGCCTGAGGTCTCCCTCCCACCAGGGAGGACAGAATTTAGGCTGTAGCATGATGGTGGCTTTCATCACCGTGTGGGAGATGACTTGTCCTTATTACCATGGTGTGCTTGCACAGTGGCCTGCAAAATGATTCTTTGGAGAGGTAGCTGAAGGTGCAGCTGGGACCTCGGAGTTACATCCCTGCATAGGTGCTGAGAGCACTCTCGATGTTCTTTTGATACATGCTGAAATGAAATGTCTCAGCAGAAAATTCTTTCAAATCTACTGAAATTTGATATGACAGAAGATATATTTTATGAGCACAGAAGTTGGGTGTGTCTGAAATTTTGTAATTTTGCTTATTTTAAATAAGCATTAAACAAGCAATCAGTTGTGACCAGTGAAGATAGTGTAAAATTTTCAGTCATGGTAGCCAACCTGTTTTTTTGACCCTGCAATGTTGTCATTTTCCTTTTGTTATTTTATGGACGAAATGTGAATTGAATTTAGTGATGTAAACACTATTCTAGGCTGTTTTTATCAGTTTTATCATACTTCTAGTTGTGCATAAGTAACAAATATGAATAAAATCTCACTTTTGAGCCTGTGTTTCTTTCGTTAGATTAGTAAGATTTTGCTGTTCATCTTTATTTTAACTTTACCAATAACAAAAGTGAAAATGTAAGGCTTCCAAATGCTATCTCTGATCCCAAGGCATGATGTTCCTGGGATGAAGGATGGAGTCTACAAAACCAGATTTCCTTGAGGTACTGCTGCTTCTGGTAATATCCATACTTGTTTCTTTTGCAGCCTTGATTCAAGCTCCAAGTTCCTGGCTGGTCTAAACAGGTATGAATTTCCCTACAGGTAGCTGTTGGGATTTTTTTTTCCCGTGAAAGGCATTAAATGCCAGCTTTGCTTCCAGAAAGAACAAGGCAGAAAATACAAGTTACATCAGCAAGTCTTCTTGCCCACGTTTTTCATAAGAAGTCATCTTTGTAGCTTAGTGACACCCAGCACAATACTGCAAAGTACAAACCCATGTAGACCTACTAGAAAAATACTTTAATCTTTTAATTGTAATCAGATTAAAGCCAGGAGAAGCTTTTCATCCTACTGGGAAGAACTTATATAAACCAATTGTATAATATAGTAGCTTAATTGTAAATTAAACAGATTTGTTTATGCATCTTAGACTCAGTTGTTTCTTGGGAAAATAAATTAATCTGTTCAACTGAAAACCCCAGTCCCTCTGGCGCTCAGTTCTTACTTCTCTCAGAATTCCCACTTTTTGATTTGAACTTAATTCAAATAATTTAGAGCACAATTGTTAGACACCATTTCTACATAGAAACTGAATATGCAAGCTTGATTTTTTTTGGTTCAAAGGTTCTCTTGGTAAAGCATTTATAACTGCTTGTTGTAGCTCGGTTGGACTTAAGACTGATGGTCACTCAGCATGCTGCTTCCACAGCTTCTATAGTTGTCCTCTGAGTTTTAAAGAATTTTCATGGACCTAAACTGAACTGGATTTTGGGGTATTTGAGATTTCTCTTTACCAAGATGAATGGAGAAGAAAAACACCTTTATTGGAAGAGGGGTGCATGGTACTGAGAACAAGCTCCAAATAGCGCTCGTTTGCAGTATGGAAATGGAGTTGGGAGGAAGGGAAATGTCTCCTTGGGAAATTGGTTCTTGATGTATTTTTCAGCTATGTTCTCTCATCTGTACTGGGCACTGTTTTAATAATGAAGAGGTGTTCTTTTCCCCTTGAAACAACATAGCTAAGGGTACAGCAAAGATGTAATTTCTAAAAATGTTTAAAATCTCGCTGTAAACTGAACTGAGTGTAAACCTGATAATAATGAAGACTTCATTAGAATCTTATGTCTGGAAGCTGAAGCTGTACAAATTAAATTTTGAGCTGAGGTATTAGTTCCTAGTCAAGATGTAAAATAAGTATTAGAACAGCTTATCCAGAGATAGTTTTTTATAGTGAATTTTCTTTAAGGTGACATTACACATTTTTTCCTTCTGAAAAATCAAACAGAAATTCAGTCTGCTGTGGGGAAAAATGCTTGCCCTCTGGGGGTGTGGATTTTTACTTGTGAGTGTGAAGCATTCCTGGTAAGAGTGAGTCCATACATACATGAACTCAAGTCCAAGGATTTTTAGCATATTGAGGCAGATCTGCATTCAGGTGAGGGTGATATACAGGGAATAAAATAAATTTTGTCCCCTGCTAGAATCTGTCAGGCCCTGGTGTCTGCTGCAAAACAGTCATGAGAGACTTGAGCTTATCACTGAACAGCCTTCCCAGTTTCCTTGGACTTTAAAAGGAAGTGTGCCTACTCCAGAAGGACTGTGGGTTTCCAGCTGACCATCTTTCATTAAAAAGAAGAGAACAAGAACACAGAGAGAAAGAAATCCTTTAGATACAAAACAGGAAGAAGGAATTTCATATCTTTGTTTCTCTACTAACAGGCAAACAGTCTTTTCATGTGCTTGTCAAGTCTAGGTTTCTCTGGAGAAACGTGTTCTCATCTGTGGGTGACATAGATGTGCACTCCTGCAAGTGGAGAGCACTCTCAGGTTTGTGCTGGGATGGGCTTTTCAGCTACATAAGAAGACAAGTTGCCCCTAAGATTCTTAGCTAAATATAGTAGTCTCTTGGAGATTATTCTTACTGCTGCAGATAGAGAACTTCTTATCTGATTAGCCAGAGCAGAGTGGAGTTCCGTGCTTTTCTCTTGTCAGGAGGTTATGTGCAGAGTGATTTGGAGATCGGAGCTGAGGGTCACTGTTTTAAGATGTCTCAGCAGCTTGTCTGAAGTGTGTTGCCTTTCTGAGTCACTCAGCATTTTCACTCTGTGCTGTCACTCCACTGCTCCGTTCAGCAGTCACTCATTGCCAGTCAGGTGTAGGGTAGAGGAGGGAAGAGAGGCCTGGGAATCTGCCTGAGTTACCCTAATGCCAGTTAATGCTGGACAGCCTGTCCTGTCTATTTGGGACAGCAACTTTAAACAGAAGTCCTGCCAACTACACTGAGGGGGTGGCAGAGCTCATCTCTTTCCTCTGTTCCTGGAAATCAGGTGCTCTCTTGGTATCTGCCAGTGCTGATGAAATTTTTAGTCAAGTTTTCCTGAGTCATCCTGTTGATATTTGATTTCACTAGTGAGTTTAGCTTTCTAGTCCCTTACCAGTCACCTTCTCTATTTTCTGAGTGGCCCATGCCCACTGCCTGTCACCCTTCACAAACTGGATGCCATCACCAGCCATGGTGGCAGTGCCCCTGCTCTCCTGAGCTCCACAGCCCAGCACAGGCTCTCACCTGCAGCCTGTCCCTCTGCCTCCTCCTCTCACGAGTCTTGTCCTCCTGATTTTCAGTAGATGGTTTGCACGTTACCAGCCAAGGATATTCCCCTTCCTTGTTTCAGACCTGTCATTTGGTTGGTTGGCCATGGTGTCTTTCCCTTGGGTAGATCCTTGTTCTGTGAGTGTCCTGGTACCAGTGGGTGTTAAAAGGGGTGCTGCTTCAGGGCACAGGGATTTTCGTCTAGGAGGATGGATGATGGTCATAGGATTGTTTATCATAGTCACACTTCATCACTAAGCTAAACCTTTCTAAAGTTGCTTCTTATCCCAACCATGTGAGGCTTCACTTGAGACACTCTTTCATGTTTCTTTGTATTCATTTTCTCTGGTCTGGTTTTGGGGTGTTTTCAACTATACCTGCAGTGGTTTGTTTCTCTGTTCCATTTGTGTTTCCTTCTAAATCTAGTATGCTTGTAAAACTCTTCTTAGGTTGCCTTCACACAGCTGGGTACACTGCTTATGGCTGCCATTATGTTGTAATCATTATTTCTGTCTTTGAGGAAGAAGGATTTTTGTTTGCTTCATCTGCTCAGAATGACAACCAAAGTAACGCTTTCAAGGATGGCTGTTCAAGTTTCCCCATAAATTTATTTCCACATAATTTGTATCTATGGCATATTTTGCTGTAACAAAGGTTTAGAAGTTTTGCTTACAGCAGATGGTAAAGTTTTTGTATTGCTGTGAAGACTTTTGTATAGGTTCATCAGAATATTTAATTTGACTGTGTTGAGACTGTTAAGATGTGTAATGTGTGCAGTGCTGTGCTGCAATGTGCTCTTGATTAGTTATAAACATCTGCAGTTCCTTGGGGCATTTGGGGTTTACCTTAAAATACGTGGATCCTACTGGCTCACTGCCTCTCCCATAGGTGATGCAAAGCGTCACTGTGACAATATTTCACACATGTTTTAGGAAAGATGAACAAGATTGCTGCCTTGTACCAAACCGACTGCCATCAGGCAAGTGCTTACCTGAAATAGTATTCCATTTCTGATCATCCCCTGTACTCTCTTCAAAACCCTCAGTGACTATCATGACAGCCCATGCTTTTAAAATTTTAGAGCCATTTTTATTCTATAAGTTGACATGGTCTGCTTAGAAAACTGAATTTAGGTCTACTACAGACTTTTAAGTAAAGGATGCTCCATCCCTCTTCTGTGGTGCCCCTCCTGTCCTATATTATCTGCTATGTTTCTAGAATTTATGTGAATAATTTATATGGCTTGATAGATTTACTTCGTACTTTGCTGAAAGAGATAATAAATCCTTACTTTAGGAATTTTCAAACCTAGTTAAAATATACCAAATGGTGAGGCAGCTGCCAACAGCTAGAATTATTTGAGAGGACATGTGGGAGTTATCTCTAACATTGCTGCTTATTTACTGTTTTAGCCAAGTAAAAGCATTTAAGCAGTGATGCCTCACTTACATGGGGAGAATAACAGCACAGATCTGTGTCATTCTTCTGTCTCATAAATATCTTTATTTTCTACTTCCCATTTAAAACAGAGATGGGGAAGAAGAGAAACAGCTGAATTTTTTTTCTGTTCTAAACAATAAGAGAAAGTGCTTTGGTGAAATTGATGATACTTCTCTTTGTGTTTGTTTTATCTCCATACAGAAGCCTCCAAACGGTGAGGCCACGTTTTAACCTTTTCCCTGAAGATCACCTTCCCTGTTTTATTCTCTTCACCTTATCAGCTGCAGTATGCAATGACCTTTCTCTTTGATTCAGCCATCTGCCTGCTTCAGCTTTTATTTCCTTCACTGATCAGATGAGACATGAGGGTACAAATGGCACTGGCGGCGCTGCTGGCCTCGATACCTGATTAGGATAAATAGACTTAAGCTGACATTTTAAATAGTAAATAGGTCTTTTTTAAAATTCATGAATACAAAAATTGCTAGAGGAGTCTAGTGAGCTGGTAATGTGTTCTGCTCAGAAAGCAAAACATACTATACTCAGGGTGGTAAGAGAGATAAAAAGAACGTGTGGATAAAGCACACCTCTAAAGTGCTGCTCTGTTTTAAGACTTCCAGATGTGAGCATTGCACAATTTCTGCCATTACCAGCCTGCTGCAGGTATTGCTTCTCTCTGGGTTTGGGCTGCAACCATTTATTCTCACCCAACTGCTTGAGTGCTAACAGGGGTATCAGTGCTGTAGAAAGGATACAGAAAAAATTGTTGCCTCAGGAAGCATAAATGGAATGAAATGGAGAGGTAGTGGGATGAAAAGAACAAAATTTCTCTCTGAGAACGTCAGTGATCTTGGCAGGACAGAACTGAAGATTCACGAGGCACCGTTAGTTTCTTAGTGTGACAGATAAAGAAAATTAAGTAGAACTTGAAAGTTCAAGGTCTTGAGCTCCACAGCATGGGGACTGTCTCATCTCATCAGTCTTAATGCCTGAAACTGCAGCCTGGACAGCCCTGATGTCAGCTGGCTGGTGAGATCATGTCCAGTGACTCAGAAGTGGGGCTCAGAGGGAGCCAGGCTGTGGATCAGGACACTGTAGATCAGTACACGGCTGTTGCTGGCCTTCAGCTCAGCTTCATGCAAACGAGACACCCGGAGCTGTAGTGAGAGCAGGCCTCGTGCCTACCTGCATCTGGCAGGAATTGAATTCACGTGCTGCTCCAGGATGGGAATTTCCGCATGGAGTGAGCAGATTTGCGTCCAAAGTGCATCTGATCCAAACTAAAGCACTGGTGTGGGCTCCAGGGCCTGTGCTCTGGGTGTGACTGCCAAACAGCCCCGTTCTCGTGGCTGTTCACCCGTCCTTGCCGCGCTCCCTCGCTCCTGGTCGCTGCTGTTGCCATGCTCCAGCATCATCTGTTGCTCAGCCTGGGAGAGGCAAACACCCGTATCTTTGTGCTGAGTGTCTGGCAAAGTGTTGGCAGTAGCTGAGGAAGCCTTGCTAATGAGCGGGTGTTGCTGAAAGCAGCGTGGTGCAGCACCTCTCCTACGCAGCCTGAGCAGCAGCCGAAACAGCCGCCTTCTCTGGCGCTCATCCTGGCACACGAGCCAAGTAGGATTA
This sequence comes from Prinia subflava, assembly GCF_021018805.1. Lineage (NCBI taxonomy): Eukaryota > Metazoa > Chordata > Aves > Passeriformes > Cisticolidae > Prinia > Prinia subflava. The sequence goes on from NC_086249.1 coordinate 37,392,957, forward strand.
ACTAGATAGTAAAAATCTATTGGCCGGTAATTACACTTTAGTGTTCGATTTACATACAAATCCAGATAATGCAGAAAGCGTGAAAATGTTTCAAAATGCTCATTCATCAGTTACGAATTCCCTGCCCAACGAGACGCTGTTGTACCCGAGAGAAGAGTCTGGCACTTGGCTGCTGCAACGCTGCAGTGGTGGCAGGAGACCTGCAGGAGGGCACTTGCAGCTTTTGGATCGAACCTACTCAATAGGCGGGAAAACACCACATTTGAACTCCCTGCAGTTCTTTGTGTCGCTTTGACTGGAAAGGGACATGCCAGAACAACCTTCCATTATGGACTGCACTAGGCTTCTGTCCTCATCTTGTACCTGAAGCCTTAAAATCCTGTGACAGGAAAATGAGGTGCTGCTGAGAGATTTCAGTCCCCTGCAGACCCACCACGTAAGAGAGACAGTCTTTCTGTAGCAAGAGACTGACCTCCAGTGGACAAACAGGGCAGTCATAAGAGTTTGTTCTAATTAAAATTTAGCTGGATGAGGACAGAGAGGAGATGAAGCTCGAGTTAAAGAGAGAGGTTTCTCTCTCAGTTATCGAGTGGTAGTGTGGTAAAAGTGGATGTACAGCAACATCTCTCTGCGTCTACAATACTGCTGACTGCTGGAGGCTCTGAATCTCGGTCCTTGACAAACTCGGAACAAAGTGCTCTGGAATGTAAAACTGCCATGAAGTGAAAAGCACTGGAGCAACAAGGTCTGACAGCTGAGGAACTTACTGCGCCTTGGCTGAGCTCCCACTTGGAAATGTCCTCACAAGTCCCCTGAGCCTGCCCTGCTGGTGATGTGACTTTGCACAAATGAAGAGGAGGCCTTCAAGGAAGTTGGGAGAGGGATATGAAATGCAGCAGCCTAATGTTGGATGTTTAAAACTTTTCATTCCCAGAATCACAGGGGGCTTGAGGTGAGACGGGATCTCTGGAGGTCGTGTGATCAGCCCCATGCTCAAGCAGGATGACCTAGAGCTGTTTGCCCAGCACCATGTCCAGGTGGCTTTTGTTTATCTCGGAGGAGTGAGGCTCCACAGCATCTCTGGGTAACCTGTGCCAGTGCCCAGTCAGGGTCACAGCAAAAGAGCATTTCCTTATGTTCAGAGGGAACCTCTTGTGTGTTATTTTGTGCCCATTGTTTTTGGTTGTGTGCTTGAGCTCTGCAGATGCTGCCCATCAGTGCTTGATAATTGTGTTGCTGTAAATGCAATGCTTGAGTTAAAAATCTCGAGTCTCTCTTTTTACAGGAAAGATACATGACTAGAAGGGGAAGTGTTATTCAGCTTCTGAGCGACACAGTAATAAAAATCACTAAAGAAAGAAGTTAGTTGCACAGCAAGTTTCATCATCAGACTTCCAATGGCTGGAGCTGAACCTAATAACAAACTAGAAAACCTTGATTGTTCTTCTCTAGCCTTGCTTGGGTGATGTGCTTTGAATTTCACCACCCAGCAAGCTTTTCTAAAGCCTATCAGCAGCCTATTGAGAAATAATCTGAGGGCCTTGTTGGTCTTGGTAAGGCTGTTTTTCAAGGAGATGAGAGTTTTTTGGCTGCCTTTTAGAAAAGGACTGGGGGTTCAGAATGGAGTTTTGGCAGACTAAAGTTTACCCACATTCTGTTGTGTGCAAGCATAGGTTTGGATAGGGAGGTGATTTGAAACCCATCTCCTAGTCAGGAAGGAAAGTATGCTCAGCAACAAGGGCTAATGCTGTTTCCTTAGACTCCAGTGCTGCTCTTTTGTGTGGTGGAAGCCAGTCGTAGTAGAAAGCCTTTCCACTGCTCTTTCATAGGATCACAGGGTAGTCCAGGCAGGAGGATGCCTCAGGAGTTCTCCTGTCCAGCATCCTGCTCACAGCAGGGTCAAACCAAAAGCTGCCCCAGACTTGCTGTGGCCCCGATGCTTACAGTAACATTTGTTTTTTCTCCCCAGTGTGTGACAAGGACATTCATGGCAGGGTTAAGCTTTCCCCTGTCAATAATTGAGACTACTGTCTTCATTGCTCTGAGGAGGAGAAAACAAATGCAAAACAAATGCCTCCTGGTCACTAAGGGAAGAGCGCACAGAGTAAACACCTCACTATGGTATGAGGAGAGCTGTTGGCAGTGCCCACATTCCCTGCTCCCCACGTGTGTGTTAGGGGAGCAGCTGGCCCTGGGGTGCTGTGTGGGAGACCTTTCCATGTCCATGCTGCTGCTTTACTTTCCCTCTTCTGGAAGTTCTCCAAATACTTGAAGGATTTGAGTAGTTGGTAGGTGGAAGGCATTGCTGTCTTCCCCTGTCCTCCTCAGGTAAATGGAAAGGGGCTAATTATTCCCCTGGGACAATGATGGTGAGTGATGCTTTTTGCAGCACTGCTGTGTATACCACTCCTCTCACAAGAAATACATCCCAAATTTTCCTTATGGTGTTTGATGATGTGCTTGTAGATGTGAATGTTAATGGGCAAAGGCCAACCAGATTTCACTGGGTGTGTTATTGCCTGGAACTTGCCTGTTGGTATGAGAATAGAGCAACGCTTGAATGACAACTAATCTATATTGTGAAATATATTATACAGTCTTTAATTTACATAGAGATGAAGTCTGCTTATAGGGAGTGGAAATCAATAATGGCTTTTATATCATCCTCTGGGTAGAATATTAGGTCTGAAATTCCATAATATCTAAACTGCATCAAGAGATTACAAGTCAATAGTACTAATAGCATAAAAAGGATCATTTTATCCTCTCTTAATAAATTTGATATATCTGCAGTTTCCAGATGGGGTTTTTGTTCTTTCAGAATGAGAAATGTGTTGCAGGCTTTGTCATTTTATTACTGTTTGGGGTTATGGCCAGAAGCTTGCAATGCAGGTGGTGTATAAACACAGAAAGAAAAGGTGATCTGCAGTCTAATCTGAATTTGAGGGATAGTTGGTGGGCAGCTGCATTATCTGAACAGGAACCTCGACTTTTTCCTGATTCAAAGCCCACCCATGAGCAGAGAGATTTGCTATGGACCAAACTGTACTCAATTGAACTCTGTACTGACACCAAGCAGGGAGTGGATTCAGATTAAACCCAGCCTTCTCTGCAAAGAACCCATTGCCAGTGCATTGCTACAGGCAACAGTGTGATTCCCAGTCCCATCCATCTCTGCTGTGTCTTGGAAAGGCATTGCTGCCACTTGATATTTTTTTGTTCTTTCCTTTGAGCTAACTGGAGCCATATAACAATGCCTCGGCCATTCTGAAGGCTCTATTTTCCTGTAATTTGCTTTGACTCTGAATAGATGGGAAAAGTGAGAGTGAAAGAAAACATTTCAGTCAGAACAAAAAGGCATGTCACAACAGGAAATACAATTAAAATTTACTGAATGCCCATGGTTGGTACATAAAACCTTGTGCTGTGATTCACAGTAGCAGAGCACAGTGAACGTGATGTGCTGGAGTATTGACACTCCCCAGCTGTTTCTCTGTACCTTCTCCAAGTTCTGTTTTTCTTTCACCTCCTTCACCCCCTCCACAAATGCTCTCTCTTTTTCTGCATTATGAATACAGCCATTAATCCAAGATTAACTTTATTGAGGTTCTTTACGTCACCTCTTCTCCTCTGGTTTTAATCAGCTTTGTGCAACCAAGTTAGGTCTGTCTAAAATTTTCTGTGCTCACAAAGGTGCAAGAAGAACCAGCAGGTGCAAGAGGACTGAAGCAGGGGGAGGAGGATGACAAAATTGTGGGAGTGGGAGGAAAAGAGGTGGCTTTTCGGATGGGCTATTTTAATAGCTTGAAAAATTACCTTTTTCAGAGAACACATAATGACTTCCAAGTAATTTACTCAAACCTGTGACTTCTTTAGACGAAGATTTTCTCAGAATTTCTTGGGGATTAGAAATTAGAGCGCTGAGCCTATTTGACTGATAACCTTCTGTAATGCAGCTGCTTTCATGTGTACAGCAAAACCATGTACAGACAATTTTTTTTCTTAAAACTGCATCTCTACTGCAGCATTTAAAGCTTCTATCTACTATGTGTTCCTTATTTCCCATGCTGTCATGAGGAATTAATTTGATTTCCTTGGTTGTGCCCTATCTAGGCAAAAAAAAAAGGAAGGAAGAAAACTTTAGATACTGCAAATTTTATTAAACATATTGATGTTTTCTAGGAAAGAGAGCAGATTCTGAATTGTTTCTTTCCAGGTAATTAACTTGGCTTATAGATAATTCTATTGAAATGCTTAAGGTTTGTGAATTGTTCAATTATCATGTTTTCCTATCTCTGTAGATCTCTAGCTAAAACAAATTCCAGGGCTGGCATTTTGATTTGTGTTTGCATTTCAGCTCTGCCAGATGACTGCTGTTTCTTTAAGTGAACCAGACTAAAAAAGCCTCATGTGAACAGGTGGCAAGAAATAAAGCAGACAGGATTCTTTCCATCATTCTGTTCCTAGATTGCCTCCTCAGCAATGAATCTCTTTTAGAATTTGGTGTAGCAACATACATATTTTTCCTGCCCCCCTGGTATTTTTAATCATTCCAGGTCAGTTTATGAGTGGACCTGAAGAAAAGCTTATACACATCCAAAGTTTCAAATTTCACTTGTAAGTACTAAAGGCAGGAAGTTTCAGCCATGGAAGCACGGCTTAAGGATAGCAAAAGCAAAGTCAAGAGCAGTCTGAAATGGTTCAATGCAATCTGTACTATTCAAGCAGAGATCTGAAAAGCTCTTAGCACTCAGCATCCACTGAGAAGGTGACTGTTCCTGAAAGATCAGATTTATTTCACACATTATGGAAGTGGCTGTGATTATCTTCATCTGAGCACCTGTGACAGTTGCTATATAACCAACTTATGGTATGGGGCTTGGTGTTGCAAAGATGTCTGATCTCTGAAAGCAGATGGTTTGTTATGATACTGCTGATGCAAATTGTGCAATGAAGCCAAAAAAGTGACTCAGCACTGATCTGGTATGAGTTACTGCTCTTGGTAGCAACACTGGCACAGCTTGACAAGGAAGGGACCTGGAAACTGAGCTGCTGCCTCACTGCAGCACCATTTGAAGAGATGGGAATCCCAGAACTGTGTTTGCTGCCAGGATATTCCAGGCACATGCAAAGGGAGTCGATCATACAACTGCTATGAATTTCTTATCACTCTGTGTTGGAGAGGTGCTTAGGGCCTGATTTGTTCTCAGTGTGCCACCTAGTTGTGATGCTCTCTGTGTCTGCACTGACCTCAGACAGCCCAGGCCTACTGCATGTTCAGCATTTTCCCCTTTTCATTAATTTTTAACCAGTCCTGTAGACTTTCCAGGTATTCTTTCAGCTGTTGACTCTGGCTGTGCCACAGCTGCTGCTGCTAAGCCACCCAGTGTGACCCTCTGTGCTGCTCACTTCAGGGAGAGGAAGAACAAGACTCAAGAATTTGCATTTTTGAAATGCAAATTACTCTGCCAGGTAGGAGGGCAAAAGCAAAGCAAATGAGGGTGTCTCCTAATTAAATGTAATGACAAGGAGGCCAAAGAGCATCCCCTGCTAATTCCTGAACTACTTTGGCAGGAGGCAGAGAGGAAGCAGAAAGGGAGAAGAGGATACCTGCTGCAATGGGGCAGGAAAAAAAACAGGATAAAAAGGGAGGAGGCACTGCAGCTTGTCCTTCACGTCCCCCTGGCTTTGGCACCTCTGCCCCACTGCTCACACCAGGGCTGCCTTGCAGCAGCTTCAGGATCCTTCAGCTCCTGGTGCTTGGCTTCTCCTGGAGAGAGCGTTACACAAGCAGTCCCTCATTGGAAGGCAAATCTTTTGGATGTGATAGCACTGTTATTAGCTGCTCTGGTTTTAATCTGTTCCTAATGCTTGCAGGAATATGCATGGGCCTAAGGTGATTCTAGTAATGTGGTTTCTGTAATTCCTTTTTATTGGTTATATACAGCTGAGGGAAAGCCCTGCTGTCCTGGGAGCTGTACTCATAAAGACAAAACTTTTCTTTATTTCAGTTTCTTTGTCTTTCAAGGGAGAACGTGCTCTTGTGCACCTCAGATCAGCCTCTTGGCAGGGCTCACACATGGTTTTGTGCTGTAGCAGAGGTGTGTGTCAGGCGCCCTGCACAGCTGGTGTGCAGCTCTGCTGGGCTGTGTGAGCTGTACTTCATTTTGTTGCTCAGACCCCACTTGGGAGAACACCAGTGCCAAGCAGGTTCCCCCAGGAACTGTCCTCAGCTGCTCCTTCTCCTGTCAGGGAGCAGACTGGTGATGGACAGGGCTTACCTTATGGATGGGTGTAAATGTGTGTGTGATACTATTATTTTGGGTACATCTGGAGCTGTATGATTTTGGTGGTGTTAGTCTCCATTGTGAAATACACTCCATGTGGAAGGGATTCTCCACACACCTTCATTTCCACAAGTGTTCAGGGAATGATGTGAGCATGTGTCCTCCAAGTCTCCCTTTCTACACCATCCTGATAACTTCCCTCCCACCCAAAGCAGAGGTTTAGTGGCCTTTGGTGATCAGCAGAGTAACCCAGGTTTCAAGAGAGCAACATTTTTTTTCACCCTGTTCTCTGTGGGTATGTTTTTTTCCCCTTACATGAAAAATTAGGAAATAATGTTTTCCTTTTAAGGTGAAACCTGGCACACACATTCTCCTAAAGACAAGCCTTCCCCCATCTTCCTTCATCCCCAGGCTAAGCGATGACTTTCCCAGGCAGCCTCACACCCATCAAGGCTGAGTTGCTGAGGATTTGTAGGGCACGTTCTGCTCTGTTCCAGGGTGGGCTCCCTGAATGTCACTCAGGAGTTAGTACTCGGGGTTTTCAGTGACCAGCTGCAAATGAACTGGGGATGTGTTTCTCTCTCTGGCTGAAGGAGATGGAAGCTGCCAGGTGAGCAGCTTCTGGCTGGGCAGGATGGTGGTGGGCCCGTTGTAACTGGTCCAGGTGGCTGATACGGAGACTTCCATCAGACATATTTCAGTGTGAACGTTTCTTAAACATGCATGCGATATAAGTCAGGAAAAAGCTCCTGCTGCAGATTCAGGACTTTCAATGAATTTTTTCAATAGGACAAAAGCCTAAAAGCAGTTTGACCAGGATTCCTAGCAAGGGGTTTTTACCCAAGTGGCTGGGACACTGACAAACAAGCTGTTACTTCATTTACCCAGGTGGTTTGGTCCATTGTAAAGACAGAGCAAGGAACAGGAATTTCTATAAACTGTGGATGTGTAGTATTTTTTTCTGTTATAGCAGAAAAATAGTATTATATCTAGAGAGATAATGCCAGCCGTAATAATATGGAAAATAATATTAAGGAATATTTATTAGTTTAGCAATATACAAGCTGCCATAGAAAATGTTCATGTCATATCCATTAATACTTGATTAGTAATGCTGGCAGAGGCAGGAGTTTTTTTCCTCCCTTTTTTTCTCCCCTGTGACTTCAGCACTGGTAGTCCTGGTGACTGGAAGGCTTACTCCATCCAGAAATTGTGCAAGCTTTTCCTTGTACCTCAGTCCTACAGAGGACAGGACATGTTTAGATTACTTTTGTGCTCTTGGTTCTTTTCCAGTCTGTGAATAAGAATCAAACATCAAAGGAATAATTCATCAGTCACCACCAACTCGACTGATACCCTCAGATTATTTCAAATAGATAAATAAATCATGGTGAACTCATAATTGTGATTGGTAATCATATTTTTTTCTTTGTATTAAATACAGGTTATCTATGATTCTAAGGTGAGGACCAAGGTATGTTGTGCCAGATACCCTGCAGACACAAGGTTCTGCTTTAACTCTTCCAGATGATATGGCCCTGCGGATTTGAAATCTGCCTACAACTTGGGCTGGAGTTGAGTGACTGTGAGCTGTTCGGTTTGACAAAGAACATGCTTTTGATGGTCTTAGGAAATTTTTCCACTCAGAATCCAAATGCTAATGCTGCCTCATGCTGTAACTCTTATCTTTCTGCTGTTCTGGTTTATCTGTTGACTAGACTGACACACAAGTGTTAACTTTTTCTTTTAAATACTGCCTCTGATATGACATAACCCCACTGTGGACCAATGAAGACCTTGGTATAATTTTAATTAATTTCATTTCTTGGGGCATGGCACTGCTCATGCCCCAAGGCAGATCTTTTTGTAATGTCTGAAATTTTAAAATGTGTTACCTTCTGTGAGCACCCAATGTTATGAATAATGGGGGAAATTCTTAAAATTATGAAAAGCATAGTGTAAAAAGTGGAAAAAAAAAAGGCTGGGGGCCCATTCTTTTTCTGCCCTTCCCCTTTGCTTGGCACCAAAGTTATTTGTTACTGTTGAAGGCAGCAGATACCAAGAGGTATAGGAAGAAGGTCCAATATGCAACTTGTGGAGGCTATGTCAATGCCTCTGCTGTGACCATGGTCATTGTTTAACACCAGAAATATCCACTAGATTTCTGAGCCAGACCACCAGTATTTTATAGGCTCTTTTGTCAGTCATTTATTCTTCATTTATTCTGGATTACTAAATCCAGTAGTTTGTGCTTGGCTCAAGCCATTTCAGCAGCTGATCTACACGTCAGGAGACGGGAATCCCCCATTTCCTATGGAGTATCTTCCAAGGCTTGCTCTCTATCTATTTCCTTGTTATGAACTAAAAATAAGGAGTAATAGGTACAAATTGAAAGATGGGAAAGTTAGGTTAGATATTAGGGAGAAATTTTTCACTTTTGGGGTGGTGAGACACTGGCACAGGTTGCCCAGAGAAGCTGTGAATGTCCCAACCCTGGCAGTGTTCAAGGCCAGGCTGAATAAGGACTTGAGCAACTTGGGCTGGTGGGTTTGGGACTGGATCATCTTTAAGGTCCCTTCCAACACTTAACATTCTGTGATAATGCTCTGTCAAGGTCTAAGCCTTCCAGATCATGGTATAGACACCCACAGGTGTGTCTCACTGTCCATGAAAACCACAGGATAGTTCAGGTTGGCAGGGACCTCGGGAGGTCTCTGCTCCAACCTGTCTCAAAGCAGGGTCAGACCAGATTGCTCAAGGTTTTATCCAGCGGAGTTTTGTAAACCTCCAAGAGAGATTGCACAACCTCTCTGGCCAACCTGTGCCACTGCCTGGCTGTCCTGATGGGGAAATAGTTTCTCTTTATATCCAGTCTCCTCCTCACTGTTTCACTTGGGCCTGTAGGCTCTCAGCATGCACCATGTGAACGTCCTAGATCTGTTGCCTCGATAACACCCCACAAGCTTTGTTGGGTCCTTGTGAAGCCAGATCTTCTCCAGGCTGAACGACCAGAGCTCCCCCGGCATCTCCTCACAGGCTGTTGTGCAACCTCTGACTTACCTGTGGGGGTGTTGTCTTGGGCTGAAAAATGTAACCAAAAATATGTATTCTATTTTCATCTGTTGAAACTGGTTGGGAGATATTGTTCCTTATCTCTTGTAACTCTAGGGGGGAAAGAGGGCGGATGCCTTCTTTTAATAGGATAATTGATAATACCAGATAAGGCAGTGCCTTCTTATCTCTTCCTCCACCCATTCTCCTCTGAGGGACATCACCTGTGAATGGGCCATTTAAGGCCTCTCACATGACTGATAACATCACCTCATTCCATTGTGAGATGCTCCATCCAGTGGGAGGAGCCAAAGCCTTTGCACTGGCATAAAACCTGCAATGCCAAACACTAATGCAGCTGGTTTTCCACTGAGTTCTCAGAGGAAGACCAGGCCCATCTTGCTAGCATTGGACCCTTTGTTCCACAGGATCATCTCTACTCCACAGAACAACATCTGTTACTCCAGGAAGACTCATTTGGACTGCTTCCAACACCCTGACAACAGGGTGTCAGGTCGTACCTCTGATTCTGTCAGGGTTTTCCAGGACTTTTGTTTGTTTGTTTGTACTAGTGCATTTGTATTTTTTAATACTCCTAGTAAACAACTGTTATTCCCATTCCCATATTTTTGCCTGAAAACTCCTAATTGCAAATTGTAATAATTTGGAGGGAGGGGTTTTTTACATTCTCCATTCTAAGGGAAACTCCAGTTTTCCCTGGCAGATACTTGTCTTTCCAAACCACGATAGGTGTGTGTTTATAAAATAAACCCCTTAACACCCAAATGCAGCACAAGATGATGTCAATTTGTTGAGCAGTCTGGCCTCTGTTATCTTGAAGACAATTTAGGTATTATAAAGCCTTTGTAGGTTAAAGGACAGATGTCTGTATGTTTTACATAAATGTCAGACCTTCCCATCAGTTCCTCTCTAGTCATTTCATCTGCTAAATTCGATTTTATATTCAAAACTCAGGCCTCAACATTAAAATCCTCTCCTCCATGCTGATCCAAGCTGAGTCCCTCTCAGCTTCCCTGCTGGCTTCCACGCTTTTTTTGTCTCACAGTGATCTGAAATACCATCTCTATACCTCACCAGCTATCCAGACCTCTCTTTCTCCTGAAACAGAGGGAAAGCAGAGCTATCAAAAAGTTTCTGCACTGCTTTTTGAATTCTTTTACAATGCTCACTACAGATAAGATTAGCTCTCATGTAACACAGGCACCAGCTCATTACCCCACTTATTTCTGGAACACTGTATCCCAGCCGTGATGCTGTGCACTCAAAAGCAACATCCTGCTCTCCCACTTACACGTTTGCTCTGCTTTCACCATCAGTAACAAACTCGTAATCTCTCCTGGGCAGGATTTTGTTTCCAGTTCTGGTTCTTACAGTCAGATGCTACAACACAGGGGCTTGACAACTGCTGCCAGGTGGTTCTTAGATGGAGTTTTAAGGATTGCTTTTGACTTGGAAAGCTGCAAATGGCCTGTGACCTTTCTGCAGGAAATTGTACCTTTGCTGCAGTTGAACCAATAGATGCTGGTTGCAAAATACCTCTTGGCCTCCAGCTCCACCAGAAAAGAAAAGCATCTGGTAAAACTCTCTCGCAAGTGAAGATTTTAGTAATGTTTAATGGGTTAAATAAACCTTAGGCCTCATAGGTTTTAAGCTGATGCACTGCCCAGAAGCTCTCAGTTGCTGTCTCTCCCCTTGGGCCTTCCCTGGGTCAGACTGGAGATCTGTCTTCAGGGTGCAAGGAGAGGCACGGTGCCCAAAGCTCTACAGCATCTATGGGGTGAAGCACTCCTATCTCTCCCCTGCCGCATTACTAGAAGCCTTTCAAATTGCCCTCTCTATTTTTACACTGCTATTTGCTTCTGCATCAGCAGAAGGCTGATGCCAGCCTGTTTTACACCCTAAGCCTGAAACAAGGCAATATTATGTTAAGCTTTACAACTGCTACGTGGTGGTGCACTCTTCCAGATGATAAAAGGTACTGAGAGGATGATGTAATGGTGATTACAGGTGATGTAATGTGATGTAGCCTAGTTCAGGAGTGGAAATTGTTCAGAAATTTTAAAGTAAATGTTAAATTCACTGTAATAATTTCTTTTAGACATTAGTCCCACAAATGTACAGGGACAGAGAGAGCCCTAGTCCTATTTGCCACATTCTCACAGCAAACAGTTAGGGAAGCAAGAAGGAAGAGCAGCAGATATTTGTGTTTGCCACATGCTTGGTATGACCTCTTTGTGCTCGTTGCCATCTGTTGTGAAGCACTTCATGGGAGTTTGTCAAGCCTTCTGTATCTTTCAAAACAATATTGCTACTTTACCATAAGAGGTCTGAATTACTGAATACATGGCCCTACCTTTCCAGGAACACTGACATGGTTACAGGTACTTAGCTGCTGCTCAGGATTTTTGCTGCTGATTTCCAGGGTGGGGGCTGGAGCCCTGCTGACTTCTCTCTCGGAGCAGCTTTCCAACAGGAAGCGCCCTGCACAGCGATTTAGTACCATGCAAGCTATTCACAGGGGAAATTTCACCTACGGCTGCAACGCAGCTGCATCTGATGTTAAATCTGGAATCCACTGGTATTTTGACACAAGGGGAAGACCTGTGCTCGGGGAAGTCCTTTTATCGTATGATTAAGCTGTCATTTAAATGGTGTAAAAAAGAACTTCTAAGCAGAGGAAATAGGAACAGTCTTTTTGCAAATGAGCACTGAAGGTGAGGTGATTGAAAGGGACATAGAGCAGCATTTTGTTCTAGTTTTAACTTGTCTTTAATGAAACACTGCATCATTTTGTGAAGCAGCGGAAGTTATGGAGATTCTGCTGTTTAGATCTCTGGACACAGACGTGTGTGATCAACGACTGCTCACTAAAACAGCCTCTAATAGAATCAAGGAGAAGCAGAAAAACACTGAAGGGAATAAGGGAAACTATTGAGCTCTGAGGAATGCTTCATCTCATCTCTGAAGAAGAATACAACATTCCTTGGTATGGCAAGGAAAGACATGAATTGATGCGAGCTGGAAGCCAACACGCTGTTGTGGGTCTGCAGTGTACACACTACCACAGCACGGCCTCACTGCATGTCCAGGGCAGGGCTGGTGTGCAGCAGCACCCAGCTAGCCAGGCGAATCTTAGAGGGAAGATGCACCACGGATGGCTGAGCAGCAAACTCATCCTGGACAGGTAAATGTCTGTTCCTCCACCTGCTCGCAACCTGGGCTCACTAGGGAAGGAAATCAGCCTCCCTGAATGCTGCCTGTTGCTGTCTGTCCCTCACACCCTCTCTCCCCGAGCCCCAGGGATGTGACCTCAGCAGACAACACACCAAGGACTGCTCTCTTGGCTGCCCTTTCTGCCAGCAGAAACACTTGATTTTAGCCAAGGCAGGTCGCTGCTGCCCTTCCTGGGGACGGGGGTGGCTGCTGAGGCGATTCTGCAGCTGACACGCAGCTGCTGAACAGGAGCCAGCCTGAACGACCCTGTGATGGCAGACACGGGCGTGCAGATCTAACACCAGACACATCTGTTGGCAAGGGTGGCTGTGTTTTTGTAAAGGCTGTGCACAGGCTGTGGCCGGGTGGAAGGCAAACAAACACTTTCCAGAAAAGTGTGATGAATGAAATGGACTGAACATTAAGAAATCACACCATTTTTCTGTGACATATTCCTAGGAGAGGGTAAAAACCCAAACCAAAACCAACCTCAGCTCAGAGAGCTCCAGGGACACTAATAAAGGCTGCTTAATTAAACAACAAAAACCAGATCTGTTTTATTAGTTCCCACAAAAAGCTGTGGAGGGATTGGGAATCCAGCACTGACAATAAATCCTGGAGCCCATCTGAGCATGGAACAAAGCTGCAGAAGGATCGAAAGCATCAAGGGAGAGATGAGCTGCTGCTGTGTGGCCCTAGCTCAGTGTAACATATGCTAAATTGCCAGGCAGGGAACTCAACCATATCTGCAGAGTGATAGAGCCAAGGGAGTGTCTGCAGGCTGGGCAGGGACCAGGGCCTGCACTGGGAGCTTGCCCTTGCTTCCCTCTGAAAGCAGTGAGGCTATCTGATCTGCTTGGAGTTGTTTTTTGGCAAATAGCAGATGCTTCCTTCTCCAGCCTGATGCCCAGGCAGATTCATGGTTTGCCACGTTAGCAGTAATTTCCATGTGTGTCCTTGCACTGCATCACCAGTGGCACCATTGAGGAATTCCAGCTCTTGGAAAAAACAGAAATGGAGCTGGGGGCTGTAGCAACTGAAGCCATGAAGAGAGCGGGGGGGAGGGACATGAACCAGCCCCCTTTTTGTCACCCCTCATGCAAAGGTGAAAAGTATGAATAGCCAGGAGTGTAAAGGAAATCCTGAGGTTAGTTTGAGATTTTGGAATCTTCTGTCCCTATTTAGACATGTCTAATGCCTGAAACTGGAGTTGAGAGGGCTCTCTCCCACTGTAGTTTGCCATATCCTGTGTATTCCCCTTGTAAGCTGAATGACTTGGAATGTGTTGATCCTTGTTCTGGAAATTGTGTGTTTTTGAGCTTGACAGCTCAAAATGATGATGATGGCAAACTCAATGTATCTTAGAAAATGTGTTTATATAGGCTTTCTGTCAAGCACCATTTAAATGCCATACATCATGATAAAAACAAAGGTGAAAGCAACTTTGCTAGGCCACTGGTGGGAAGGCAGTGTCCTGGTTACATTAGAGTATCTTTTGTTGTCAGATAAAGAATGCCTGCATTGAAAGGCCACCAGCTTTGCCATTAGTGCAAAATACAGAGATGAAAGGCTTTTGCAGATACGAAAGAAAATCCCAATAAAATTCACAAGCAGAATATGCTCAGGTAAGAGCTGATCGGCATGTAGTAGCCAAGTGTTGGTTATAACGTGCTGTACAGCAGTGGGGTTGCTCAGCTCACATCCACTTTAGAGGAATGCAAAGTAGTACCAACCCCATGGAGCATTTTTGTTATGAGGATGACATTTCAATTAAAAAAAAAAAATTAGATTTCAGTTGCTAATTTAAAAAGCAATTTTAGAGAAAAAAATACTTAGATGTGTACAATTATAGACAATTTCAAAATAACATTAGAATGAAGAATTTTTAAAATATCTGCAAATGGAGTTGTCTTTGTCATAAATGCCAGATTGATGACTTCTTCTATAATGTTTTCAGCAATGAATGTAAAATCTCCACTAACTGCACAGGCCTCACACTTTGCATGGACATCAAAGATTCATGGTGTAGGACAGTGATGAGGTAGTAGACACTCTCTGACATCCTGCTACAACTAAGCCGATTTATAAGAATTTAGTAAGAAGGTGAGATATGCTGCACAGTGTCCAAAAGTCCGTCCAACTCAGCAGCTCATCTCTGATGTGACTTACAACACTTAAATGAACCCAAAACCAGGCATGCCCACCTGGAATGATGCAGTCAAGCATCCTCAAACTAAAGAGCACTGAAATGACACTTTTTAATTTCCACTTGTGGGCCTCACACAATGAAACTTTGTTTTGCTTACTGTAGCATGGAAATTATTTCATGTCCTGACAGCTTTCAACTATTTTATCTTTATAAATACAGTGGCCATTTGTTATTGGCCTCATGCACCATGATAAGTTTCTTCTTCTCCAGACAAAACAGGTGGTGCCTAATGCTGATGTGAGAGGGGGCGAGGACAGCTGTATCTGGTAGAAGTAAACATCCCCAAGATCTCCTCCAGGATCCATCTGCCATGAGGACTGTAGTCCTGCATAGTATAAAGGAAGCAGCCTCACTCTTGATCATTTACCTGGCTATCTGTCAGTCACCGGCCCATTTCTTTCAGAAGCCATGTTTCAATGCTATGGTGCATGATAGTCATGTAACTCATTCCATCAATTTATGTGCCTGGAAAATAAGATGGGTGTGCAAGAAAAGCATTCAGAGGAATTAAGATATACGTTTTATAAAAAAATTTAATTTGGAAAATGAGACAGTCCACCATTTTAGCCTGTCTAAAACAGTCAAATTGGAAATACAGAACTGTGATCATGCATCTGGTTTTTCAGTTACTTAATTCAAGGATTAGGATCAAACTTCTCAAAAAAAATCTAGGTTAAGACAGTTTTTTACTTCCATAGTAACTTTTACCTCTCCCAGGTAATGACTGCTAACACAAATATTAAGTATTTAAATCCATTTAGCCAGACCAAATGCAGAAACTCTTATAATCCATACTGCATTTTGTTCCCCAAAACTGAGTTTATACAATGACAATAAAAGGCAGTGTGTCAGAAGAGAGTGCAGTGTAGATGAATTAACTTCAATAAGAAAGGGAGACATGGAAGGTGACTCTGGCTTTCACTTGCAACTCTATGTTCAGGAAATTCTGTTAGCTCTTCTTTCAGAGTTTTTGTCTGTAGTGCCTGGTATTTCCTTCTGCAGTGTCAGTAGATGCAGGGGATCTACAGAAGTTCAACTTGAGTTTGCACATCTGAATTTAATCCCCCAAGTTAAATCAGTGTCATCTGTCATCTCTTTGCACTGGAACACACTTAAATCTTATGTTTGTAGAAAGGATACCATTTTGTTATTTGAAACAGAATGGGGAATTCCATGAAATGAAACAACCAACCATTCTTTTTTTAAAAAGGAAAATTTATTTATGGCTACATACACCACATATAAAATTAACATTTAACTGAAACATGTAATTGTTTCAATCATTTATGACTAAACACTTACAATGTTGACTACAAAACTGTACAGTTTATATTTAGTAACCAATTCTTACAGCATAGTGCAATTGTAACATTTTATAAAGAAAATAATTTGTGCCTTTTTTAAATAAAGTGCATTAAATTACTATCTTGTATACAACAAGAAGCTCTGTAGTTGCAATTCAAAGCTTTAAGCTTAAGGGAAACTGAGGCAAAGATGTTTCACTTCCTTTTAAAATCACTTCATACACTGGCAAGCTATGGTTCAAACTTCAACCACAGTTAAATAAAAAAACCCAAAACATCAGACCAAAAACCTAAATCAGTATAAGAAATAACCACAGGCCTTTATGTATGACACCAGTAACTGCTTCTCATATGAAAAGCACAACATGCAGGATTTGAATCCTCCTGGCTCCTAGTGAGATGTACAGCATGGGAACTACCCTCTATGCAGATGCCTTTGCTAAAGCTCTTAGAATTCAGCATGGAACTACACCGCAGTCAGTAGTATCAGGTGTACCTGAAATGTACAATGTTTCCTAGGAAAAGTTCTCTCGGAGGATTTCATGACATGAACATGGTAAACTACAGGTTATTTTTAATTGCATTTGGCAACAAAAACCTTGCGGGTCTAGTCAGTACATCTAGAAAATTACAAGAGGTTCTACTAGCCCAGGTATTCCAAATTTCTGAAGTTAAAGACAGAGTTTACAGCTTTATTTCAGAGGCACACTTATAGCACTTATCCTATGAAATTCCATTTGTAAACACATTTACAATCAACTTTTGTAGATTTTGACCTTGACAGTAAAGCTCAGACCAAACAAAGGAGGGCTTTAGCCCCAAAGAGCAAAAAGCTATAGACATCAAAATGGACAGAGGTGTAATGTGTCTCTTTCCAGAAACAATGACAAAACCAAGAATGCCTATTTCCTTTGGTTGGTTCTGGCTGAGGCCCAGGAAAGCCCATATTCTCGTTCTCCACACATATATGGGACTGCTATCAGCTTCAACAAAAAATATATTTGAGCATGTGCAAGTAGCCCTAGAGACTGCCTGCCTATTTTGCTGTATGTGTAATCCAGGCAATTTACCTGTCTCTTCAGCTGCAATACTCATTCCACACTTTTGGCACAAATCATGCACACTGTTCCTGCATTCTGGAAAAGTGCATTTTCTTCCTAGAGGGACCAGCCTGAGTTGAGCAGCAGATGACTGTACCTTCAGCTGCTTGGCTCTGGATAGCTGCTGTGTAAAAAGCCGTGTGTTGGAGCGTGCTAACTCCCAGCCACCACTTACCCTCCTCCCCCTGGACTAAGGGAACCTCTGCTTACACTGACAGGGCAATACAAAAGAAAAGAGCTCTGGTTTGGCTGGAATGTGATGGAAGAAGGCTCCCTGTTTTCTATCATGTCTCTATCAAAGCTCTGTGCTGAGAGCAGAGCTCCCTTCCAAACCCACTGTGCTGGGACCTGTGACCGACACAGCAGAAAGGCCTCACCTCTGCTCTTTCCTCCTGAGCCCTCTGGGGCAGAGGCACCACAAGGTGGACTGAGTGTTGATCATATATTGAGGGACTACACTGTCAGAGGGCAACCAAAGAGTGGCAACACAAAACCCCATGGATCGGGCACAACTTCCCACACTCCATGGGAACACAACCTTTTGTCCTTTTCTGGATTGTGGGTATTTCAATTTTCAAAGGGCCAGGTCATGCTGCTTTTATTTGCATACTATAAAATATTTTTCCCCTGAAAGCAGGGGAAGCCAAATCCCTCATTATTTTGATGGGTTTAATCTTAGTGAACACTGAAGTAAGAGGAAAATTCTATGGTGACCGTAAGCAATCAAGGCATTAGAGCTCTATACTTTGGCCCTAAATCTTAGAGGTGCTAGGCCTTTTGCCCAGAAAACCCCTGAAGCATATATGTATTTTGCATACCCTTTAAAAACGAATGCATAAAATTTTTTAGGTACTCCAACATTGCCCAGGTTAGCATCAGCCAGTGTAAAATGTCCACCTGTGCCCCATGATTGTGTGGAATCATGATCTGTTCAGTCTTCTTAGCAAAGCACATATGAAGGACAGAAAAAGAGCAAGAGAGAAATGGGAACAGTGTGTGGAGAAAGTTATAACTGCTTTAGAGGCCATGCTTGTGACAAGCACCCTTCCTGTATTCTGTACCATCTGTGGTTATGGAAACATTCCTGTGATCTCAAAGCTGGCAGTGGGATTTGTCTTAAAGACATGAGAATTTGCTTCCCTTCTGAAACCTCTTGCCTGTCTTTGTTGAAATACCAATTGGAGCTGAATCTTTCAATGTTTGCAAGACTCACATAAGTTGGGCAATACTTTTCTTTGATCACAAGAAATTGCCCAGTAAGGAGTTTACACTTTAACCACATCTACAATGAAGGGATAGAGCATGATATATGGCATGTCATACATATAAAAACTAAATTAAATGATTGTAATAATTATGTATGTATATATATATTATATTTAAGTATGTAATTATGCTATTTAAAAGTGATAGCTCATCATACTTAATCAAGTTAATGGCATACTAAAATACTCTAAGAAACTGTTTCTCTATTCAGCATGTAATATAATTAATACGTTAAACCTGGACATAGGTATTTCCTTTTAAGAATGAGTTTATACGTAAAAGAAAAAAAATTTAAAACTGATTTTGTTGGCATCTATTTCTTAAAAGTGAAAGGCCCCTCCATTTTCTAAGGTAAATCATTGCGGGATGCAGTCTTCAGCACGTGCAGTTTGGCTTGCTTTTACCTTGAGAAATCAAGGCCTGTGCTTGGTGTCATGGTAGATCCTATGGTTGGGATCAAGTGGTTAGAGGAAAAAGAATATTACCAGTGTAAAGAAAACAGTAGCAGTACACTTGCTTTCCCTCCCCACAGGTGAATCAAACATCTCCTGTGTAAGGGAAACACTCACTAAAGCTGTTCAATAAAAAAGGGCTGCTGATACATTTGAAAGGGTTATAACAAAATATTAAAAGCTTTGTAAATCAGCTTTTACCTAGGAATGCACCACTGTACTTATGAGAGGCAGGTACTTAGAATCATAGAATCATTTAGGTTGAAAAAAAACTTTGGATCATTGAGTCCAACTGCAACCAATGTTTGCCTTGAAACAGAAAGGACTGTACCAGACATCTTACTGCTGGGGGCTGGGGTGGTGGGGAGGTGAAGGAGAAAAAGAAAAATAACCCGACTTGTAATCCTATGGCCAACATCAGTTAAAATCCCAATACTCTACACTTGTAATTCAAGGAAGCCCCCCAAATGTGCAATGAATGTCCATAAGAACTCGATGCTTTTTAGAAAGTTCTGTGCTACTTAGAGGTATGAGGTAACTAAATCAGTTCATTAGTTCTGGGACATAACACACTTCCCCCTACCTGGGAGGGGGAGACACACAGTACTGTCTTTTCCAATTAACTCTCTGGCATGTCAGCAAGTATGTAAAAATTGTGTTGGCATATGTAAAGTGCAAAACAAAGGTTTGGGGAGATGAGAACAATTTCCTTAAAAGCCAGTTGAAGGAGTTTGTGACAGCAACTGTAACTGACCATTGTTTTAAAATCAGTTTTACTCTCTCAATTATTTGAAAAGAATCTCTGCTGTAAAAATCTCTCCCTATCCTTTCCACAGGGCCCTGAATTAGTCTGCATCACAGCAGTGACACGCTAATTAACTGCAATATGGTTTCATCTAACCTACATTCAGGTTTGGATCTAGAACCATTCAGTATCTCAGATTAAGTGACAGGATAGCTGGTGGGTTTTTAAATAGCAACTACTCTGTCCAATTCTTATTTTTATAAATTTATTGTATATAAAAAAACCAGACCCTACATACTGTCTCTTCATAAAAGTCAGGGTCAACATTCTGAAAACTTTGCTCTGAATATTACAGAATCACTTTTTGTTTATTTGTGTGTTTGTTTGTGGGCTTTTTTTGGTGGTTTTTTTTTTGTTTTTTTGTTTTGTTTTTTTTTTTGGTTTTTTTGTTTGTTTGTGTTTTTTTTTTTGTTTTTTTTTTTTTTTTTTTGGTTTTTTTTTTTTTTTTTTTTTGGTTTTGGTTTTTTTTTAAGTAATGAGTGTGTAGTTATGCTTCAGGGGCTTGATTTGTAGCAATGCTATTTTATCCCAACTTCAGGGGCTTGATTTGTAGCAATGCTATTTTATCCCAACTTCCAGTCACACAACAGGTTGATTATCACCTTGGGGAAATGAAGTTACAAGTATTTTAAAAGCTAAAAAATCCCTAAGAAAATGAGGCAAGAGAGTAATAGCTCTTTGGGGACCACAGACCAGCATGAGTGCTGGTCTATGCCAAAGTTCACTGCTGTCCATTGAGCAGTTTTAAGGACTCCAAGATGCCTCAAGGCTGGTCCCTGAACACTAAAGGATGGATGCAATTGCTTATGTCACTAAGTGTCCATGGCAGGAAGATACAGAAACAGTATCAGTCCTTTGAGATTGCTTCCAAAGAGCCTGGGTACTGGTAGGGCTTTTCTTCACTGGTATCATAATCAAGCTCTTTTCAGAAGGGGCTAGCACCATTTATCACAGTCACCCTGATGAGCATGACAAATTCAGGCATTCCTGGGATTAAGTTTTAACTGGAAATCCTGAACACTATTAATTTATCCACAGAATGCTGTACAACTAAATGCCAAACAAGGAAAAGAATAAAACTCCCCAATGCAGTACATAATTCTTTCAGCAAATAGCACAAATTCTGGATCCAAGAATTAAGGTAAAATGTTATTGCTGTGTAATTCTATTCAGGAATTCAATGATTATAAAACAAATCAACTAGAAATAATGTCTCGTGTTGGTCTGATAGGATCTGCTTAACAAAGGAAGACTTATGCTTACTGAAAATCCTTATGCAAGTTACTTTTTTTTTTTTGTCTAAAGTATATATTGCTTCCTCTCTATTGCTCTAGGTTTACTCAGCAGTTTATAGTATTCACATCATGGAGGATTTTATTGCTCTTGTGCTAAAAACACGTTTCTCCTTATTGCTGAAATACTACTATTGGGGAAAATGGTTAAAAAAAAAAAAAGAAAAAAAAAGACAATTAAAAAATCCTCTCCTAAGCTTTGAGGATGAATGTATGAAAAAACTGACCACAATAAATTTTTCCCATAAGGATATAACCTGTTACTAACTTTGGGGCAAGCATGGTAATAAATAAACATGAACTTCAATTCTTTAAATTAAATTACGTATTAAGAAAAAAAAACCCCAAGTTTTTGTCATTACAGTGGAGATACAAAAGCTACTTCACTGTACACAGAATGGTAAATCTAACCCCCCTGATCTTAAGAACTGTTGCTTGATGGGACAACAAAATACCAGAAACTGCAAGTTGGCTGGATTTCTGCCAGTTTCAGGAGGACCTTGAAATGGATGGATACTGGCACCTCACCATAAAGAATGGGGGCCTCCACTGTCATTCTGCAGAGACAGCAGAGAGTTGCTTAATTCTGCAAGGTCTGAAAGGTGGCTGGCTGTCAAGCAATTCTTCTGTGTGAGTGAGGTAGGCAGCTTTGCACCCCCAGCTCTGCCCAATTTCCCAGAGCTCACTCAGAGGTGTGTTACGTAGCACCCATCTCAGTGCTGCAGACTATGGTAAAGTTTGGGCTGACAGCTGCAGGCAAACCTAAGTCATTGACTTGCAGCAGGACTTTCTGGCCTAGGCTGCACAGCCTCAATTTTGGAACGTACTTCTGAAAGAGGCAAAACTCTCCCTGCAGGTCTCAGCAGTATCTTTGGAGGCAGAACCATGTCTCTCATCTGTTTGTGGTGGAAGGTAACCATGCACAACTCCTCAAACAAGGGCATATCACATCCCTGTGAGCCAGCTTTGTGGGATTGCTATAATTAATCCGTCTTTCCTCTGTTTGACTTGCTCTGCTCCTCAGGAGAGAAGCTTCCAATTACAAATCTCTCTGCTCTGGCACAAGGAAGAGGTCAGCTCCCCCGGCACACTGGAGAGCCTCTGCGGAATTGAGCAGCCTGTGGAGTGAGGAAGATGACAAGGACACGAGGTGAAACAGCATGGTAAGAGGGGATGACATTATCTCCCTCTGTGCTTTCTCTGGCTTCCCTACCACACAGGTGCTGCCTAGAGAAAAACACTAATGCCTGTGAGGTTATCCAAGAGGATGGGAACGCGTCTGTACAAGGAAAACAACAGTTGCCCTCAGGACTGAATTTTGGTCACAGTTGTGGCTGCTCATCTTCATCATACTTCTAGCAATTTGGTACAGAAGAACAAATAAGGGAAAAAGTAGGGGAAGCAAAGTTTGCATAACTTTAACTTATTTTTTCTTTTAAAAGTGCCATCCTACATTATTAAGCCTCTCTACATTATTCATCTCATGACTTTTACTGCCGTTATTTCCCAATGGCTTACATACTCACAAAACTGCACACATACATAGCATGGATATTTATGAAGTGAGTATTTCTTATACAAAAAATTGTAAGAAAATTCAATGACTAGAGTTTCAGCATCATTCATAAGTAGATAAAGAACAGCAATACCTTACACTGAGCAGAGGTCATAGTCTAACTTGTTGAACATCTGTAAATCACAGGGAAGCCAGGGAAGCTTCAAATTCACAGCTCTACTGGGTCATGCCATGCAATTATTATAAAACTAATCAGATTACCAAGTAAGAACCAAATATCATGAAGGTTGAACCAAATAAACAATGGAATTTAAACCCAGCATTGCAACTAAAATTAATTATTGCTCATAAAAATCTCTACAGAGCCTTGTTTACAGACAACTCACATTTGAGATTCAGCTTTGTGTATAGCATATGATTCTTAACGTCACAGAAACTTTGCCACAAAAAGCTACAGTCATCCAAACGTCCACGTGAAAAGGACAGATTCCATTTGGAAAAATCCAGACCAGCAGCGCAGTTGTCTCTACTATCTCTACTACACAGGTATATTTTTTTCATTGAACTCTAAATATTGCTATTTTTACACTTGAGTTTTGGATTTCGTTTTTTTTAGTGGAAGGTACTGAAGCAACAATACAATATGCTGACTTTGACATTCAAGGGAGTATAACCTCCTGCTGATGCCAGGGCATGAACACGTTGAGCTCCCAGCAACACTAATGGAAGAGGTACTCTGAACTCCCATGCGCTGACATGAGGGTACACCGTAAGTTTCATGAAGACAAGTGCCAGGAAGATATTCTTTCTGACAATCAAGTAGTCTTCAAATCAGAAAACAATGCCTTATTTCTAGTGCATTTTAATGTGGCTTCAGTGGAAGGTTAGAAGCAGTCTGAAATTTAACCATTCATGAGAGGAAGCTCTGCTTTCTAGACCAGAACTATAATGAAGTTCTACAATGAAGTGAACTGACATGTTTACAGTGCAAAGAATGAAACTGCCAGAAAAGTAGAAAATACTGTTTCATTTTGCAGTTCTGGTTGCATATAATTATGAACCAGATGCTTCGAGAATTTATAAACGTCGGTATTTAAAATTACATAGGAGAACAGTGAAAACAAATGGTAATAGTACTGACTTGGTAAGAAATGTAGGGGAACCATTTCATGTAGTGCTAAATATGTGCTGTAAGCAATCTGTAGGTTGTTTTATGAAACGTTTCTTATACTCTCCTGAAAAGATAAACTTGTCTGAGAAACCTAGTTTTCAATCTATCACAAATGCATAGCCGAAAGAGGCCATATTGTTTCATCAATTTCAGAGATACCCCCTGTCAGTTTTAAAATCAACAGCATAGCTCCAATGTCCCACATGCAAGTGAAAACATATGTCTGACTTTTGAAAAGGAAAGCAACGTGTATCTCTGGCTTTAACATCCAGCCAGAACACATGAGAGAACAGGTAACTCTAGAAAACAACTGTCAACCTAATTCATGCTGAGATGTGAAATAAAAAGCTGCACAAGTACTGTCGCACTTAGAGCAGATTTGTTGCACTGAGATTATTACAATAAATTCCATATGAATCAGTACAATTGGCCATTATTTTGAAGAGTATTCTGATGGTATACAGATGGGGTAACAGGACTTGGTTTGGGGTTTTTTTCTGTTTAAAAAAGAATTAAAGAGGAAAAAATATTTTAACAACAGATTGTAACGTGCAGTATGACTAAACTCAATCACATAAACAATTTTAAAGAAGTATGCTTTTCAATCTAATTTTAATTGGGAAACTTAATGTAAAATCATGGCAAACATGGCAAAGTCTGGGTAATATGACAAAAATACCCTGAGCAACATTATAAATCTGTTAAGAACACTGATTATTTTGATTTTGGAAATCTTCCTTAAACTGCTCGATTGATTTCGGTCGCTGGGGTTTTCTGTTTACAAGAAGGTCAGTCCATCCTGTGGTTTTTATGTGAACCCATCACACACCATTTAATGAATGCATCTAAACCAAAGACGGAATGTCTGGAAAGTGACACGTTAAGGAGCGTCCTGGTGGCTGCCCATCAGACATCACTGGGTGATCTCGCCCTCTGAGACAGGTTAGAAGGAATACAGCCACAACAGACGAGCCAAAGCGCTTTCTGTATCTCCTGGTTTCTAAAAGCATATATTACAGGATTGATGATGGAATTGTAGGTAGCTGGCAGGAGGGTGGCATAGGTGTATATAGAAGGATAGGTGTAATCTGCTATTAAAGAATAGAGCGTAAAAGGCATCCAGCAAGCAGCAAAAGTCCCCAAAATAATGGCCAAAGTAGACACTCCTTTTCGGGTGGTCACATAGTGGGAAGTGGCCAGGAAATGGTGTTGCAAGGCAATCTGATGGGCATGGCGCATCACGATTTTACAGATCTGAATGTAGAGCTGCAGCATGAGGGCAAACATAAGCAAGAAAGAGACCGAAAGGACAGCTGCATTATTTTTAGTGAGTGGTCTGATAACACTGCAGGTGGATTCGTCTCTGAGGCAGTTCCAGCCCATTACAGGCAGCAGTCCAATACAGATGGATGCTCCCCAGAGCAATATAAGCATGACATAGGTAAAAGTGACAGTCCTCTCTGAATTGTAAGTCAGGGCATAATACAGGGAGAGGTAACGATCAACAGTGATAGCCAGCAAGCTGCCAACAGACGCTGAGAAAGAGGCAACAATCAGTCCAATCGTAACCAGTTTCGTAGCTTCTGACTGCAGAAGGTAGGCAAAAACAAAATTGATGATCAATCCAATGCCTGCTAAGAGATCTGCCAGCGCCAGGCTGCCTATCAGGAGGAACATGGGGGCACGAAGACTGGGATTATGGAAAATGATCAGAACCACAACGGCATTCTCGCAGGAGATAAGGGTCCCTGAAGTACACAAGACAATGTCCCAGGGGTTTACCAAAAGCTCTGGCTCAGGGTCTACGGCAGGAACCAGGGAGGAGCCTGCAGCTGAGGCATTCTCTGTAGAGCTGGCTTCTACATGATCCTGAGGCAGCCAGCTCAAATTAACCTTCAGATCTTCATTCATTTTAACCCCTGTCTTCTTCAACAGAAAGACATTTTTTTAATATTCAGCCACAGCAATGGATACATCACCCCCCCGGAGCATGCAACGCCCTAGACACCAACACCAGCCTGACGTGCAGGCAGGCACTTGTTACATAAATGTGACAATAGAAAATAAAAACAAAAACGGGGGAGGGGGGAAGATACTTAAAACTGCCCGAGATTATCCTCCAAGGGACCGATGCAGGGATGCTGAGTGATCCCTAGGGTAACCCGCGCAGGGCGGGAGGCTCGGGCACGGGAGGTAACCCATAAGCAGCTAAAGCCCCCTCTAAGCGCCGCAGTTTGGGGCGGGGGCCGGCGTACACCCCGCTGCCCTGCAGCCGCGATGTCAGTGCGGCGTTATATTGGCCACGGAGGGAGCGGACAGAATGGGGAAGGAGAAGGGGAGGCGGAGTATCGTTCACCGACCCCCCGTGAGGAAACCCCGCCCGGGCTGGGGGAGAGTAGGGCGATATCCTCGGAGAACTTACAAACTCGACGCGGACACCACACGCACACGCATCCCCCACGCACCGCCAGCGGCGGATCACCTGGGCTGTCCCCGGCGGCTCGGAGCAAGGACGGACGGAGGCGGCGGGCGGAGGCGCGGGCGGAGGCGCGGAGGGGTCGCCGCGCTCCCTTCAGGCGCCAGCGGGGCCGGCGCCGCGCGCGGGGCGGGGGGCCGAGGGCGCAGCGCAGGTGCGCGCCCCCCGCGCGCGCGCGCGCAGGGCGTGTGCGTGCGCCCGGCCGCGAGCGAGGGAGCGGGGGAGTGAGGGGGCGGGGGCGCGCCTCGTGCCCGCGCGCCTGCGCAGGTGCGCGCGTGGGCGGCGGTGAGGGGGAAAGGGGCGGCCGCCCCCGCCCCGCTCCTCCGCCCCGAGCGAGCGCCGCGCCCGGCCCCGCCACGGAGGACCGCGCTTTGTGGCCCGCTGGCCTCCCGCTGCTGCACGGCCACCGGCCGGCTTTTCCCTGGCTGCAGGAGCCTCCTGGAACTGTTGAAATGAAAATTATCCTCGTTCTGCGGGGGTGGTCAGGTGCTGGCGGCACGGGTTTGCCCAGAGAGGTTGTGGTGTCTCTGCCTCTGGAATAACTCAAAAGCTGATGGCATCGCCGTCCCCGGTGGCGTTCGAGGCCAGGTTGGCTGGAGTCCTGAGTGACCTGCTCCCTGCCCATGGCAGGGCACTCGAAAGTGGATGGTCTTGAAAGTTCCTTCCAACCCAAACCATTCTACAGTGCTGTGATTCTGTGGTCCTGAAGGACCTGTTCTGATTAGCAATGCTTTGAGAAGTGGGGCTGAACCAGACCATCCGCAGAGGCACCCTGGAGCCGAACCTTTCTGTGATCCCACACAGAAGATGTGCATCCCATCTGTGATCCCATGGTCTATGACCATGTGAAAGTGAGTCATAGGATGCTAGAGTCAATTACGTCGGAAAAATCCTCTGAGTTCATTGAGTTCAACCCATGACTGAACGTCACCTTGTCAACCAGACCATGGCACTGAGTGCCACAGCCAGTCTTTCCTTGAACACCTCCGGGGATGGTAACTCCATCACCTCCCTGGGCAGCCCATTCCAATGTTAAATCACCCTTTTTGTGAAGAAATTCCTCCTCGTGTCCAAGTTAAGTCTCCCCTGGCACAGCTTAAGCTATATCATCTCATCCTGTCACTTGTCTGGGAGAATAGGCTGACCCCCACCTGGCTACAACCTCCTTTCCAATAGGTCCTGAATTTTTTCTAGGTGACCCTGCTTTGAGATGTGGGGCTGTACCAGACCACACCCAGAGGCACCCTGGAGTCTCAACCATTCTGTGTTTCTGCAACCACAAGAAAATGAAAATGCGGTATCAAAAATTTAGAAGAGATGCCCAGTGTCAAGTCGAGAGCAGGTAACTTCTGCCTGTGCAGAGAGGCTGCAGGGGTAGCATGGGCATGGGGATGCCTGCCATCTTTGGATGGTGACATTAGAACACATGGGCATTTCTACAAAGGTATTAGATATTGGGTAGTGCAGGTAGGCCAGTGGGGCTTGGACTGAGTTGGAACTAAACTCAAGTATAGGCCACTGAGTCAGAGGAGCCACACCAAACAGCTTTAAATGCCAGATACGAATGTATTCTGCACAGAAATAGTCTCCCAAGGTCCTCTGTACAGTCAGTGGAGAGAAGTGTGTCCTCCAGGGCATGTCAAAACAGTGGGGTGAGTTGTTCTACAGAGGAGCCTGGGAAAGTTTATGAAAACATGCTTTGTCCTGATTTACACCACTCTACACCTAAAGCCCTCTGGACAATCAGGCCCTGGGGAATGAAATATTTCCTTCTCTCTTGTTGAGTTATGGACTCAGCAAGTCTGTGTGGTGCCATCCTCCATTCAGATCAACCTCAGTCACTGTGATAAGCCTTGTGAAACTTTGCTGGATGACTCAAGATGATTCATTCATATTTCTGGTGCCCCTCCTGCTTTATAACAAGGATTAAAAATGGATATCACCTTACTGTTGATCATTGTCTTCCAGTTTTATCCAGTGATTTCTTATGTGACAGTGTGACAAATACTTTCCTGTGATCTGGACTGAATATGTTTGGTGTCTTTCATCATCTGTCATTCTTCCATTTAGAACAGTTGCAATAAAAATGTAAAAGCTTTTCCTCAAATGTTTTAACATTTGTTTCACAAATGGCAAAGACAGGCGTTTCAATTGAATATTTTAATTTAGGATTTTGGAGAGCTGTGTTTATTCACTTATTTAATTTGTGAATGATTTCCATTCCAATTATAACACATTATAAACAAGCTAATGTTTGTATCCTGTATTGCCAGTTTGTCACTTTTTCCTGAGATGGACTTTGAGATTTCCTGAGATTTCCTGGTGGACTGTTGTCATTAGGGCAGACAGCATTGGCATGGATTTCACCCAGTGAAACAGAACACTTGTCATTTTGAGGAAAATCTCTGTTTATTAAAATCTTTGGCAATATGAAGATTACCAGATGCAAAAAATTAGTGATAGGTCATAGCTAAAGAGCTTTTGTACCACTACCTTGCTGTTTATTTCTGTCTCTCATGAAGCTGCAGATAGAGATGTTTGCTGACCCTCAAGCTAGCACAGAACAGCCTGGTGCTGGAACAGGAAGCAGAGGTCGAGCTGTGCTGGCTTTGGACCCGGGATCTCGGGATCTCTGTCTGACGCTGTGACTGCCATGGTGACGTACAAAGATACTCTGGCCCAGCTCAGTTAACACAATGTGGCTCTGCAGAATAATGGCATATCCTGAGGAATATATATGCCTGTGAGGGATAAAATACATGTGGAGGCTGGTGCTGTTACCTGTCTTGGTCATAGTCTCGAAGTTTCTCACTCTTCAGGCAGTCTGTGACCTGCTGTGTCCAGGAGGTTTGGGTGAGTTCAGGGACACGCTCTTCTTTCCTTCAGGTATCTGCAACTGGCAATACATGGCAATCTCCTCTCCAGGGTCATGCCCTAGCCATGTCCTGAGGGGAAAGTCTGCTTCTGCTTCCAGGACCCCATGTGCCATGGATGGGGAGCCTCTTCATACAGTTAAGGGATGAAAAATATCATCTGCTCCATTGCCCCCCTGGTCTGAACAGTAGGAGCATCAGGCTTTGGGGTGCATCCTGAGTTACCAGCCAGTAAATTATAGAGCTATCCACAGAAAAAAACCAGTCCCATTCAAATAGAAAAATTATCCTGAAATAACACATTGACATATTTTTCATCTGGGTCCCTACCATCTAGCAGGCTTCCCTTCAGGAAATCCAACAAGGTCCCATGCCTCTCTTATTCTTTCCTAAGCACCCTCTCTCTATTCTTAATCTCTGTGTTTTGACTCCTAGTCTTTCATCCTTATAATCCAAACCACCCTGAAGGAGCACCTAGTCACGTGTGAGTCCTCATTACCTGGAATTATTTTTCCCTTGGATTTTATTTTCCCCCATATGTAGTCTTATAGTAATTTAAATAAAATTAAGAAAAGAAAGTTCATATTCTGGTAACAACTCTTGCAGATAGTGATGGTTTGCTGCACAAAAGAAGTGTGAAAATCCTAAATATATGACAGCAGCCTGTGTGCATTGTAGAAACGGCTTTGTCAGAATGTTCTTTCAGGAGATTTCATCTCCACATTGGTGTGGAGTGTTCAGTGTTACATGAATGTCATTTAGGCACTCAGACCATATAATGAACCAAATTCTTCCCATGCACAGAACTGAGCAGTTGGTACTGATCTTTCAGAATCTTTAAACCAGCATACCCTGGACGCTGCACAGCCCATTTAAGCTTTTATATTTTAACTTTCCCTTTTTTTCCCCTTCCATTGGTGAATCAAGTGTTGAAGTCTTCACTTATTTTTTCTGAATTGTTAGGCAAGCTGGAAACAATCAGGAGCATAACTAAAGTAGGGGTTATATATAAAGAATATTTTGGGTTTATTCCCAATTAGTCTTTGTCCGTTTCCAAAAGAAAGAAAGAGAATGGAGCATAAAAGAATACTTGCCAATTTATATCAGTTAAATAGAAAATAAGTCTCGTCACACAGATATTACAATGGGAAGACATATTTTGTTCCTCTGCAGATGCAACAGATTTTTGAAAGGCACTTGTCTTATCATATGCCATTGTAACAGAAGTGCCAATTTTCATTAAAATTCTTGTGAAGGGGATTAATACCTGTTTTCTTACAACCTCTTAAAACACCAGCTTCTGACAGAGCCTGTGCCAGGCTTGCAGTTATTGCATAACCCACAGAATAGGCAAAGAATGGACATGTTAAAAAGGCAGGTGGATGTCATGGCAAACAAAGAAGACAACAGAGTGTTTGGGTGGGGAGCTTTTGTCACACAGCTTGTTCAGGCAATTTTAAAAAAAATATATATACAGCTATAAACATAACTGTATTTCTCAGAAAGAATGATTTAGTCATTCCTACATTGTAGGGTACCAAGTATGGGACAACACTGAGCATGCATGGGAAGTAGCTGGTTGTATCTGAGTTCCCTGTGCAGAGCTGTGACAGAGGGCTGCTGTGATAAAAGGAGAATCATGAACAGAAGCAGGGAAATAATTATTACTTCTGGACAGTGAACTGATGAGATCAATATTTGAAAGCTTTATACAGTCTGGGCCAATGTGTTTTAAAAAGTACTGAGAAATGAGAGTCAATGCAAGAAAGAGTCACAAAAAGTATTCTGAAGAACTGGGGAAATTTCTCCTGGTGAAGGATTTATAGAAATTACTCTTTTCAGTTAGTCTAAGAGAAGATCAAGAAATGCATGGATTACAGCCTAAATTTCACCACGATTTTGAATGGCTCTTGAATGTATCAGAAAAGAGTGTAATGTCTGGAAGCTGAAGTTAGAGATATTCAGATTCAAAATTAAGCTCAAAATTTTAATACCAAGATAATTATGCTCTGGATCAACACATCCAGGTCAAACAATCCAGGTTCCATTTCATCTTGACACCTTTTTGGAAGACACCTTTCTCAAAACCAAATTTTATACAGGCACATGCCAAAATAAAAACATTACCCAAAATAGGTAGCAATTTAATTTTTTCCTTTTTGTGGGCCTCTATAGCAAGGAGAAGTTTCTCATAACTCACAGTTTATTCTCTTCAGGTGGAAAGAACATGCCACTCTCATGGTCTGAGATTTTTGAAAACAAACCCTTTTCCCTTGGGGAACAAACCCTTTTCCCGTGATAGTCTGGGTTACTCTGAGGAGTTGTCCTTTCCTGATGGGCTCCTTGCCCATGTGTGGTAAATGGCTGAGTATTCACAGTCTTCAAAATTGTCTGTCTTGGAGGCATGTTTCCCTGTAAATATATCTCATTATTTTCTTGGTAGCATAGGTACTTTAAATAACTTTCTTCTCTTCTCTCTCTCTTTTTTTTTTTTTTTTTTTTTTTGGGGGGGGGGGCAGGGGTGATTTATCATGGGTGGATTATTGTGGAACTGAAGGAAGAAGTGCACTTTGCTCTGACTTTTATAAGCATCTTTTTGCTAGCTTTTTATTACATTGACAAAAAATTGATTTCATTACAATCTTCATTTACTAATTAGGCAAAAAGCATGAGATGAATGAATGAGAAGCACTGAGCTTCTTTAGAGCCCCACAAAATACCTGGAATTCTTCAAAAGACCACAGAGGACAACCACAGAGGACATCAAGGAAGAGAAAACAAGGCAAGCATATTAAAAATATTAAAAGCTGTATGTTGTCCTGGGAAAAGTTAGTGCTACAAACCCCTGTATTGACCATGCTTAAGTAGAAAGGCCGGCTCGCAGCTATATTTGGTTGCTCTGTTGGTCAGCAAAGTAGTATCCCAAAGTGGAAAATGATTTGAGGCACGTTCATTATTCTGCCTTTTTTATAAGGAGATAATGGGCATCATGGCTTTTTAAAGCATGGAGAATATTTCTGGGGGTATTCTGGAAAGCATGTCCAGTTATAATAGTTCTCTGAAGGGTAAGTGGCCATATTGTTGAGACATATAAATGATGATTTAAGAGTTCATGCTTGCACCTTCGTGGAAATTGTGGTAATAATGCTTAAAGATATGTTATCAAGCTCACAAATGTCATTACAAAATTATTGAAGTCAGATGTGTTACAGTGCATGACATGGGAAATGTTAGCTGTGTGAGAAGGTTGGATGGAGGGGTTGTCCAGCAACATGCACTCCTCCTGCAGGAGCATCAGCTTTATTGTCTGATTATTGCTTTGTATTACATGGGATATTCAGTGAGA
Source organism: Prinia subflava (assembly GCF_021018805.1). NCBI lineage: Eukaryota > Metazoa > Chordata > Aves > Passeriformes > Cisticolidae > Prinia > Prinia subflava. The sequence goes on from NC_086249.1 coordinate 37,425,339, forward strand.
GGGCTTTGGCTGTGAGCTTGGTTGGTGGCAAAATCCACTGAATGGAATAGTTTGACTTCCTCTTCTGTGTCAAAGCAGAAAATGTCAGAAATTCTTGTGGATCCAACATGTCTTTCACAGAACTATCACCCCCATAGAAGTGATGCTTCACTCCAATCCATGTAATCAATTGAAAGTTAGCTTGGTTTTTTTCTTGGGAAAAAATCCACCAAAAGAAAAAGCTTGCAGTTCCACTCTGAATGACAACACTTATCTGAATTGCTTATTTGTAAATACCAGTGTCAGAGATATGGGGAATCCAAGTGTGTAACAACACAAGTGCAGTTTAGGACAGGTCAGACAGAAGCTTAATTATCGATGATCATAATTAATGATGTGGAAAAGTGGGGAGCTGGAAACCATCACTGTTAGTTTTTACTTGAAAGGAATATTCTTTTAGTTACTATAAACTTCATAGCCAGACCTCTCAAATATTAACAATTGGTACCACATATGACCATGTCTATAGAGCAGCAGTAACAGAACTGCTTTTAAGTTTTCTATCAAGACATCACAGCAAAGACAAGTTAAAAATTCCTTTTTTCATCCAGTCATCTTCAGAAGAAGGAAATATATGTGTGTATGTGTGTGTGTGTGTGTGTATTCCTTTGGGAATGCATGAGTGAAAGAAAGCATTCCTGACAGGAGCAGAACCTGTTCACCCCACTTTTTTAAAAGGGATCACATTTAGTCATGTTATGAAACTTCCCTAGACTCGCATGGCTAGTCTCACCTCTTTGCCTGACTTTCCCATTTATTTCCTGCCTTGGTTGGTTGTCACCACCCTACTTATTTTTCGTAGGTTATTCTCCAGCTCAGTCTAGTCTCTTTGCACCCAGACTCAAGCTGTGTCCTTTCGATGATGATGCTGCCTTTCTCTACCCCCTGCATGGTGATAACTCTTGTCCAGTGCCTCATCACTGAAGCACGATTCTATCCAAGCTCAGCAAATGGGGCCTTCTCCAGCTGATATCCATCCAAAATGCTGCTTGCAGAGGTCACTTACCTAGAGCAGTGCTTTTAACAATTTAATCCTCTCTTAACCATCTTCCATTGACTGTGGTCTCAAACTTCAAATACGAGAGGCTCATTTTCTCTTCCAGTACCATTCAGGAAGTGTTGAATTTAGTATTGAGATGTGTTCACCACCTGTAATGAGCTTCTGGAGCCATCCTCTGCTAACTATTGATCACTTCCTTTGACACTTGGCACGTGTGTCCTGTAAAACATTTTTGTCACCACCTCATTATCCCCTTTCAAATGACTGTTTAAGCTGTTGACTGATTAATTCAAATGTAAGAATTACTAGATGAGGTCTTACAGAGGTCAGACTTGTTGATTCAAAGATTTACTTTAGTCTTAAATGTTAGGAATCTCAGTGATTTCTGAGTTTTATTTGATCTTTGTGCTGGGTGCGCTCTGTGCCATGTATGTAGCTGGATATACTTGCTACATTTTACTTCTGCGTATCATATTTCTAAAAGTGTTCTTATTTTGTATAAAACAGAGGTGTTTAGTGAGCCTTTTCTGTATATTTAAATTAATTTATGTGGCATCTAAAGAAATAGCCTCTTGAGAATCCTCCTCCTTCTCTGACTGCCTTTGCTAGTGAGCTGTCTAGGCAGCTAGTCTTCCCATTTGGCTAATACAGACCAAATTCATATACAGAAAAGAGCTATTGTTACTGTTATTGGTGGTGCTGGACATTAAACAGCAGACCATGATCCCAGTGAGAGATAATGAAACATCAACACATGGGCTTCTTTTTGATTGCTTTCAGAATTCCCTTTCGAAGGCAAAGGTGTGGTAAAAATTAGAACCTGTGTTTCCTATTGACTCATCTTACATTCACTCCCACTCTTCTGTTAAAAAAATAGTGATAGAATAAAGTTACTATTGTACTTTATGGACAATAAAGCAATACTGAAGTTTTAAGAGCTAGGTTTGTTTTCTTTTGGGATGCCCATCTCAAATATTAATAAACAATTTCTTCAAAAGTTTCTGATTTACAGACATGTATTAAAATCATTGGACTTGGTGTTTAAACACTGACAGCTGTAGAAGTCTCTACAGCAGTTTCTGTTTCAGGAGAAGAAAGGGAGGTTTTTTTTTATATCTGTAGGGCTAACTATAGCCTATCATGAATTATAAACTAGATCAGAGACTTCTAATGTTTTACTATCTGGACAGTGACCCAGAACAACCTCTTTCTGTGGCCATAAAAGGGATTGATTTTCTTGGCTCATTCATCTATAGAAGTATTTTCAGTTAAGATGACCAGTTTTCCTAATGAGAATGATTTTGAGTTACAGGTTTGTGAAGTTCACAGAGAACATAGCTATTCACAAATCAATTATTTGTAACCAGTATCAGTTCTTAGTATGGCATTTATATGCTGGCATGCTAATTATAACTCACTCCTATTTTTGGTTCAGTGATCATGCTTATAATTAACTTTTTTTAATACTAGCAATTGTTCTCATTTAAATTTTAAAATTGGTGGTTTTAAAGTAGATATACTAGGGTTGAAATTACATCTTGAAAATTACATGCTTACAAGCATGTATGGTCTGAAAATTAGTGTATTGTCATATTTGTTATAATGCTGGTATTTCCCTAAATGTCGAATACTTTATACATCTGACATTTAGAAACTGTGAAGGAAAGAGGAATGGTAAAACACATGACCATAGAGCTGATAATTGAAATGTGGCCTTGTAAATCCAGGTCTATGGGGCTGCTACCCTGGTCATAGATGCAGGAGGTGTGTGATTAAGTATCTGAACCTGCGAAGATTTATAAGAGCCATCATTTTTCACAGCAGTTGTATGAAATAAAAAATGATACTTGAAAGACAGGTTGAGGACCAGGAGGAAAAGTGTGATGAGTAGAGCTGGTGGTTGATCATGATTTCATTTACATGATTGTAAATCTGTAACTGCTCCATGTCACCTGTACATATTTGGGTTCAGTGCCTGGCTGGTATTTAATAATCCCACAGTCCTGGTAGGGAACCCAGGGCTGGTGCAACAATGGTGCAAACAGTGCAGCTGTGCAGCTGCTGCACACTGGGAACACTGGGCTGCCTTGGCTTACCCTGATGGAACAGCAAACACAGGCCCAGTAAATACAGCCACTGTTTCTATTGCAATAAAATGTAGGAGGAACTCCTGAACACAGCATCTATTCCGAGACCTTTGTCCCCTTGCCTTTAAGAGGGATGAATATGCAAGGAATTCCTGAGATGAAGCGGTTGCAGGAATGATGCCTGATTATGATGAAGATTCTATCCTTCAATCTGATGGTTTGCAGTGTAATTTTATCTGCTCATTCTGCTAAAAATTGCTCACTGGGGAAATTACAACCGCTAAAAGCATTTGGGGATTTCAAGTGTGGTAGAATGAATTTTCTCTCATTTTTCTCTCTTTGGCAGGAGTGGAAATGCAGCACTTCTTCACAGGGTTGAGAGGAAAGGGGGGTGGGACAAAACTATTGGAAGTCGTCCTCCTGGGAGCTTTCTCTGGGGAAAGCACCACTTCTGAATCTAAAGTAATGCTGTTCCAGTGCATTTGTGTAAAATTGTCCATACTCTTAGCTTAACACTGTAGCAAACTCATTTCCAGCACTGTAGAATCTAGCCTTGCTTTTTGTATCTTTATCACTTTGTTTAGCTCTGTTTTTAACAGTCTTGCCACAAAGGCTGCTGTAACCCTTCAGGTTTCAGCTGTTTCCAGGAGAACTGCTGTATGTGCCAATCACCACTGCAGAAATGGCTTGACCAGAAGCTATAACAATACTCTGCCCTCATTTATGGATGCAGTGACTGGGACATTTCTTCTTTCCATCTTTCTTCCTAAAGCTCTGCGGCACAGGGATGGTTTACAGAGCACGGAACAGGACAGAAGGTAGCTAAGTGGCCAGATGGAATACAATCCTGACCAGCTGCAACATGAGAAGCTCCTGAATTCCTGTGTGGTGGCTATTGTATGGAAAAAGTAAATATACCTGTGCTTACATCCTTGCAGCTGTAACTTTCCTGTGGCAGGAATGCTTCAAGCCGTGAAGTGGCTAGCGTTTATTTGTGTTTAAGCATTTATTATGTATGTATGTATGTATGTATTGTATGTATTTATTTATTTGTTATTATATTTAAGCATTTATTCTAGCTTAAATATTTCTTCTTCTTAGACGTTTTTGATTAATTCTATGGCTGTTGGTTGTCAGCTTGAGACTAGCCTGTCATTACACTATTAGTTGTGTGCCGAGAAGGACAAGCTGCAAGTACAAAAGCTGTGGAACTCTGAGCTGCAGATGTGTTAGGTCCTGAGTGGTGAATCCAGTGACAGGACCTTGAAGTTGTTATTGCTCTTAATTGTCATGGCACTCTTAAAATTCAGGTAGACATATTGCAGAAGATCACAACTTTTGGGGGTAGGAATCTCTAATATTTTGTCTAGAGACTTTTAGTATCAGAGCAGCTCTTGGGGAAATTCAGTATGAAATAGGTTACGCAGAACTAAGTTCTATTGATGTAGGCCAAGTCAGTTTTCAGGGACATACTGATGCAACATTGATCTAAAATAGGTTTCCAAAACGTTGGGCTGGGGTTTTATCTGTTTGCTGAGTACACACAAGTCAGGGAGATCTGGATCCACCATCTGGCAAAAACGAGGCATGTATGCTGGTCTGAAAGTGTCCCAATTAAGACTGTAATTAGCTGCCTGAAATGGGTGCGTGGAAATGTGACAAGTGTAGTAAGTGAGACAAGAAGATACAGCAAGTGCATTATTAAGCAAAGCAGTGAGACAGCACAGCGTTATCCCTGAGAGTAGCAGCTGACAATGAATAGGAAAATGTATGGTGTGATGGAAAGAAAAAATAAATACACATTACAATAGAAGCTGAAATGCACAGTTGTTGGTCTCAGATTGCTGGAGGGTTTCACTTCTGTCTGCATTTTGATTCCTAATTTGCCATGGTTTTGTGTGCCCGTCTTCAAGTGATTAATCTTATAGTCTTAATTTTAGTCTTTATTTCAGAATTCAGATCTGTGGCAAGTGAAAGAGGAAAATTCTGGACTACTCTATAGCTAAACAAGAGTAGGTAAGAGCCCTGTTCATGACAGAAAGAGATCTAGCAATCAGGAACTGACCTATTATATTTTCATTTATGCCTGGAATGTGTTTTCTTGATTTTTCTTTTCCTAGGTTTTTTTGGTTTGGCTTGGTTGGTTTTTGGCTTTTTTTTTTCCCCTTTGCTAAGTGCCTCCTTCGGAATATGAATATATTTTAAAAAAACCCCAAAAACAGAATATTATAAAAGTCACCAGTACTCCTGTGTTGTTGTTTAACCCCAGCTGGCAACTAAGCACCACACAGCTGGTCCCTCACTCCCCACCCTTGCCAGAAGGAGGGTGAGAAAGAAAATTAGAAGGGTAAAAGTGAGAAAATTTGTGGACTGAGATAAGAATGGTTTAATAACCAACCCAAATAAAATAAAATTATAATATTAATATTGATAACTTGTAAGGAAAAGGAAGGTAATAAAAAAAAGAGATTAATAAAACCCTAGAAAGACAAGCGATGCAAATAAAAAACAATGACCAGTGCCCAGCCAGCCACACCCTGAGCAGCAACCTCCAGCCAACTTTCCCCTAGTTTGTATGCTGAGTATGGCTCCACACGGTCTGGGATATCCCTTTGGTCACCTGGGGCCAGCTGTCCCCTCCCAGCCCCATGTGCACCCCCAGCCCACTTGCTGGTGGGGTGGGGTGAGAGGCAGAAAAGGCCTTGACCCTGTGTAAACCCAGCTCAGCAGTAAACAAAACATCCCCATGTTATTACTGCTTCCAGCACAAATCCAAAACACAGCCCCACACCAGCTACTGGGAAGAAAATTACCTCTTCCCCAGCCCTAACCAGCACATCTTGATACAAACGGTTAAAACACACTTGCATCCCTTTTCAACATACAAATGTTGTCCACTAAAGTGAAACCTCCTAGGACACACCCACTGGTTTGTCCTATTTATGAGATATGTTTTATTTATTTGACCTAAATATTCATGTATGCCTTTCCATCACATGAAAAAAGCACAAGAGATTGTACAGCCAGTGTATTGACAAGCTGCCTGGAATCACTTGTCTAAACCATGGGAGCACTCTGCTATCCGTTTTTTTTTTTTTTTTAAATTCGGTAGCTGCTGTGGTGTAGTTGTGTATTGGTTCTATAGACTGAATTATTTGGTCTTTTATTTCAGTGTTTTGACATTTCCTTGCCAGTGCACTATGTAAACTCTGGTTACCAGAGTAAACAAGGTTTGGAATACATTTCTTTTAAAGCATTTTGGTTTCTCTTTAAAATTGTAGACCTAGAAGTGGGCTCATTAGAAGTAAGTCAATCTGAATTCATTTCAGAATAAATACAAATCTTGGAAACCAGCCAGGTTTGGTAAAGAAAAAGAAGGAATGCTCCTCATATATTTCTCAGCTGTACCACAGCACACAAAAACAAGTCCAGGAGAAACCAGAACTTTGCCTGAAATTCATAATTGATTACCTTAGTCACTGTCAAATCATTGTAAAAGTGAAATAAATAAAATCACTCACTATGTAAAACCCAAAACACTTCGGCTGTAACTCGGCTTCCAAAATGTGGAATACATTTAATACTAGTTTGAATAGACCTATGGTTTGGCCACCCTTTTTTTCTCTGTTCTAAACAACTGTTTTCATTTAGCTGTACAAGATGGACCACAGTTATGCATTCAGATTTACACTCTACAGCTCTACTGAAATCAGCAATGGCTGTTGACTCTGAACACAACACACAGTATCACACTTCATTTCTTCTGGAAAAGAAATCTTGGGGAAAAACTGCAGTGTAACTAGCCAAACTGATGGGAATTTTATAAGATGACTGTAACACACTTAAAACTCAACTATGCTCTTGTAGCTTCATTCTCTCCTTTCTCTTTGGATGCTAGCTCATTTCTCCTGCCCTTGTGTTACTTGAAAGCTGACATATTCCATGCCAAAGCTCCAGGAAAGATTTTTGACAGGGGAATATTTCAAGGAAATAGAAACAAAGTAAGGGAAAACAAACAAAATTATGTTTGACAAATGACCAAGATGGCTCCTTAAATCTGCATTATTAGTTGATTAGTTGGTACATTTTCTGCAGCTCAACAGAAATCCAGTCTGGTTTTTGACCTTACAGCTTAATTTTCTGTTCTAGTGGATTCAGAAGAAAAAACAACTGCGTGATCCACCTCTGTGTTCGATGACTTGCTGCATGCAACTTTGAGTTGTTTGTAGTACTCAAATGTGTCACTAGATTTACCATTCTCATATGTAATAATTTTTTCATATATCAGTGTACCTATCAAGCATTTTCAAACAAGCTACTTTGGTCTGCATCTGTAATAGATGGGTTATAGAATTATTGATAGATTAAACTAATCTTGTAATTTCCTTATTGCACCAAATCCATCAAAGATTTTTTGCAAATGTTTATTTTAGCATCTTGCCCACTATTTTATGTTACTCAATAGTTAAGAAGTGGGCTTGACTTTTGAGAAATATGAGGTCAAAATCACGTTTTGCTGCTTACTTTCTTTGTTAACTAAGTTCCTATGCATGGGAACAAAATTAGTGTATTTTATCTTCTAGCCCTCCAGTTTCTCTATGTATCTTATGTAGGGTAAGTTAATGTCTGAGTGTATTTTCAAGGACCAGTCACTCTGAAAGTGATTGCTTCTCCTTCACTTCCTGATGAGGGGACCCCAGGTTAATAATTCCGATTAAGAAACCAGAAGTTCTATGAGGTGAACCTCAGTCTTTCTGTGTTTCAGCTCCTCCTCTCTGGAGCAGACATGGCAGCATTACCATGCCTCAGGAAGCTTCCAAAAGGATGCTAATAATTCTGAGATATTTAAGAATCATAATAGAAGCTTATATGAATATAAACATTTATCTCATGCGAAAAGAAAAGCTTCTGACTCCGTCCAATTGAGACTTCCTCTCAGTTTTGCATTTACCAAATATATTTTTGCTATGATTGGTGTTAGAGATATTTTGCATATAAAATATGGGAAATCTGAATTTCTACATACTTTCCCAGGCTTATTTAAAAGCCAAAATGTAATGGCATGTGTATTACCAAGACTTCTAAAGAATGGACAGACCCTTAAACTGTCTCATTGCACCTTAGAAAATAAGCAGCAATCCATCTTATAGCCATCCCTGGGAAAAGTTCCTCTATGAAGGGCTCCAGCAAAGAGGGATTTGAGACTTTCTAAATATGGTGTGGAAGTTTTTCCTTTGACTGTGGAATTTGAAGGGCATCTGCATTCTGGAGTGCCATTTCTAGCAGAGAATGTAGTGAAACATGGACAGCTTGAATGAATTGTGATGATCTCATGTCACCTCACAAAAAAGATACCTAGCTGCGTGATCAAAAAGTGTGTTAAGCTGGAGAGAGGCACTTCAGAAAACTTTCCATAGTTTATCTGACTTTTTTTTTCTTTTTTTTTTTGGTAACAGGCTGCATGGAAGATGACTCAATGAGATGTCCCAGTAGGAGTCATGATAGCCAAAGGAAGAAAATAAGGCATGAAGTGGCAAATTGGATGTTGACCTCCTAAGTCTCTCTGATGGGCTGTGTTGCTGTTCCATGTGACTTTCTCTCTGTGTATGTAGGAGTGGATCTCTGGTAAAGCTGGGCTGACTGAAGCTGGTTCCTCTTCCAAGTGGGTAGTACAGGCTGTGTGTAGGGGGTGAATATTGGTGTGGTGTGTGTCACGGGTGAGTGCACTCCTGCGTTTGCGGCAGCATTCCTGGTGCTATGTCACTTAGTGTTATGTCACTCGTCACTCTTTTTTTGGACTTATTGCAGCTCAACAACTGCTAAGTTCAGAATTAATGTGCAGCAGTAACTCCCCATGGAGCAGACATTTAAGGCCAGTATTTCAATATCAGAATCCCATAGGCACAAATTGAAACCATTCTCTTTGCAAGATTTACAGCTCTCTTTCTGATTAGCAAGAGCCAGACATTGTTTCCTGAAATGTCAGTTTTGCTGCAGCTCAGCAATGGATGTGACACTAATTAAAGAAAGCAGAGGAGACAAAAGCCTTGCTGTTGTAACTCTGGCAAAGCTGCAGGCAGATACGTATTTGACTCTAGTGTTGCATTTTAGATACCTGCACAGAGTAATACTTGCATCTGAGGCAGTAGTTTGTAGAGCAGGTTACTTCTCTTTTGCATACTTTCTTTTGTATTAGGCACCTATTGGAAATGCAGAGGCATTTAACTTCTTTCTCCATAGAGCAGGCTGTGTGGTTCAGAAAAAGCACATTTTATTTCATGTGCATTTTCCTGCAGAGCAATCTGCTCTTCATTTTTTACAATGAGAAGGAAAGAAGGCTGAAAAGCTTAGGTGAGAGCCATGCAAAAGGTAATGGAAATCTCTGATAGAAACGAGATGAAACATATAAGAAAGAAAGTATCAAAAGTCTATATGTCCTGACTAATTAAGAGGAAATGGTCTGTACTGCAGTGCTTCATGAAGGGAGCATTCTATTTCTGTATAACTGGCTACAGAGGTTTTCAAACAACCAAGATTTTGAGAGAAGGCCCTGACCCTCTCAGCTTCTCTTGGTCTGTAGGACTGACCCGACAGCTGGAGCTGTCAAGATGTAAACTGAACTTCAAAAAGTGCCAGTAGCTGTGTATGAAAAATGTAAATATGGATCACAAAATTGCTGTAAGGAAGAATTCAGCCCGTCCTTGGAGTCTGGAGGCCCTTTGTTTTATTCATTCTGTTTATATAATTTTGAGCAGGTCCCTGATGAAGTGCTGCTCTAGACATCAAACCGAGAAATCAATAAGTATTCATTAACTTTAAGGTATTTGGGAATCAGTGCCTTGGATGGGTATGTACAGAGTGCATGGATGGGAAGATTAAATGTAGCAGTTAGTTATTTTTCTGATTAAGCATCTTTTGTAGGATACACTCTTGAGCTGGTAAGGAAGTAGGTACCTGGGATTTACTTGGCTGTGACAACAGCCAGTACTGAGTGAAGTACTTGGATAAGAAATTCTAGAAAGCTGCTGTGTTTCCCTTATTACCCTTTTTCAGCCCCTGTTCAAACAGTCAGATTGCTTTAGAATTAAGGTCAACGTTAAGAGAAATGGTTAGTTCCTCCATAAATCAAAGATATCCAGACACAGGGAAGGAGAAATTCCTCCCTGCAAATATAGCATGGAAGTATAAAAGAAAGAAACTATGCATAGCTTAAGGTCTTTTAGGTAATAGAGGAGGGTTACAAATACTCCATTTGCTTATTTGGCACCTTGGCTGTGTGATGAACTCTCTTGACTGGGAGAGATGGAGAAAGGCAGGTCGCTTTAAGCAGACATATTTTAATGCGCAAACAAATGTCATGTGTGGCATGCAAGGGACAGCCTTCTGCTTTCTAGAGAAGGAACCAAAACCTCCAGTCTTTACACATAATTCTTTGCACACCAAAGTGGTCACTGTCCCAGTCCAGCCCTATGCAGCTGCACAGGGTCCTGCTTTCAGCAAGCAGCTGACCTGGTTTTAATGCCAGCTACTCTGTAAAGAAATTGCAGAGTTAAATATTTTGTTCACTTTAACATTACTGCAGTGTTTTTCAGATGTCTTCTGGCTGGTGTCATTACTGGTTGTCACAGCATGCTTTTTACAGCATTGCAGGGAACTGTTGCCACTGCAGAGCAAAAGCAAGCCTGTCTACTATTCCCTACCAAGAGGTCAGTGCTTTACTGCTCAGTGCAGGAAGGGCAAACTGCTGTTCAAATAAAGCTGTCCAGCACTGTCTGTAATGGTAGAAACAGTTTATTTTGCCATGAATGAAAATTGTGAATACATAAAATGCTGGAATAGCAGCCTTTGTTTCATGTAGGTAAATGTGTCCAGCTGGTTCAGGTGAAAATTGTACTGAGCCAGGGTCCTGTTATTATCCCACTACTGCTAACTTAATTAGCAACTCAGTGCTGGCAGCTATAATTTTGTGCTGCTTACTATACAGTGATTCAGCCCAGGGCTTATCAGTGAAGACAGTGGAAGGTGTAACAGATGGATGGGAAAAAAAACCCTACCCTAAACCAGATGAGCTGGAGAACAGGTGATATGTGTGAGAAGGGAGGAGATGACAGTGCTGCAGGTTTTTAGAAACTTGATCATTAGTTTGGCTCATGTACCTGTTTACTAGGTATGCTCAGCTAGATACATAATAGAGCTCAGTCTGGAGGCATTTAAGGCCACAGTAGCTTGGTGAGAGAAGACTCAGTTCACATGTGAAAGGCAGAATCTGAGAAAGTTCTGACAGGAGGGAGAATTAAGCTTTTGGGCAGATTTTATCCTGCAAATTCTTGAGATGTATTAGGGTAGCAGTAAAAGTAATCTCTGGTTTAGCTGATCAGAGAAACTGTCCTCACTCACTGAGTTGGTGAGGTGGTCTGTTGCATCTTTTTTTTATTGTTTTATTGTGTTTTTTTATTGTTACTTGATGGCCCAGCTAGCAGCTTTTAGTCTTGTCTTTTAATGTTTAATTAATTACAAATATGTTTCCTATGGAGATTCATTACACAGCTTGACTCTGAGTTGCTTTTTTTCAGTCCTCTCCTCTGCAGTTAGTGTTTATGTGGCTTTTCCTCATAGTGATGGAGCAAAGTACATCTGTCTTCTCTTAGCCCACAAGACAGAGTGGTACACAGCAAAGGTAAAAAGGAAAAAGTGATGAGAGAAGGGGTTTATAAAAAAATATTAGATCCTTTTCCTATATTCAGAAGAATTGTTCCTCTTTTGTTTAAGCAACCAAGTGAAACTTTCTGAAGGGTAAGAAACAAACGATTCTCACCATAAATGAACTGTGAATTATTTTTGCAAATAAGTTTTTAACTATACCATATCCAATCCTCCTGCTGGTGGGAGCAGAATGTAAGAGCCTGTAAACCAGAAACAAACCAGTTCAATGGAGTGTTTATTGTCTGTTTTTTGAGATTACTCTTGTAGTTTGTTTAGCCATTCTCTAAGAGTGAAAGAAAAGGTGAGAATTTTGGTGATTCATAGTTTTAAATCTACAGATTTTAAGGATACAGCTCTTGATACATTGCAGAATAACATAAAGATGTGTGTTGATGATGAGACTGCTGCTCTACTCACAGGCAGCAGTAAAAAAATGCAGGGGCAAAGCCTGCAACCTCAAGTATTTCAAATCATGACTTGTACATGTAACGTTTGTGAGAACAACCTTCATAATGCAAGGTACTTTCTAGTTTATTTAGTAACAAATTGTGTTTGTCTTATTTCCCCTCTGTCTTCCATCCGTTAGGATTCCCACAAACATGCAGCCCACATTTGTCACTTATGTGCTGTGTTTTCCACATGCAACAGGGAAGCTAGAAGTGCTGAAATTATGTCTCCATTGCAATCTGTAAAAGTGTGTAGCTACCTAAATGTTTTACTATCACTTTTTTCCACATCACTTTTCATGTATGTGTAGATACATGACCAAGAAGTCCGAGCACAAATGCCATTCTTTTAAAGGTGATGAACTGAGGCAGAGAAATCGAGACCATCCTGCTCTTCCTTTTTCTTATTAACTTCAGTTATCTCTGTAAGCTGTGTGATGCAGAGGACTGTCTTCATCGATATTGCACTGTGTATAATACAATGCCACTGGGATAGAAATAGTAAACAATGATAAACAAATTCAGATAACTAAGTAGCTGCCTCTACCTTTGTTGCTTTGAGAATTTGAGATCTCATCTTTAGTAGGGGAATAAGGTAGACGTGTACAAATTGAAGCTTTTATTTTAATGAAGCTTTGTACCTTATGTTTGAAAGATATTGCTATTATTAAGACCCCAAGAGAAATTAAATTGTGCATGGCTTAATTTGAAAAGATACTTTTTTATGTATCCAGAGTGCTAGTGCCAATTCCAGAAATTTTGTTGGTGTTTGGGAAGGGAAGGCAAACAAGCAGAAATATCCAACTTATATTTTAAGAAACCGAGGAGATAAAATGAAAGGAAAAAAAAAAAGGAAACAATGTGAATCTCAGGTATGCAGGGGATCCATGAGCTGCTACAGAAACCACCTATTTAAAGTCATCATATTTTATAAATAATCCAGCAAATTCTGGAGTATATATCTGTCAGTTGTTCCCATGGGAGTGTGCTTGGTTTGATCTATTCTGTTTTATGTAGTCAACTTGAGTAAGAAGAGAGTACCACTTTTTCTGCTGAAATACATGTGACCTGCCAGCCATCAAAACCTAGTATTTTTAAGAAAAAAAGACATTTTAATTTGTGAAAGGCGTGTTCCAATCGCTCATAACACGACAGTGAAAAAACTCCAAAGCTTTAATCAAAAAAGCTAAATAATAAAGGCACAGTACTGGACCTTGAGCTGGATGTCATTTGATGCAGATTTGTTGAACCTTCATGCTGGTTGCCAGGATAAAGATGTGATGCGTGTTTCTGTTTATGTCTCTGTTTTTATTTGGATGTCTCTATTTTTTCCCCTCTGGGGAAGTTGTTCTTTGACCCAATCAGTTTTACAATGCAAGCAAATGTCTGCAGTGGCTATTTTCTTGCTGAAACAATTTATTTTTTTATTATTACAAACATTAAGTAGGCTCAAATGGGAACTGTAACAAGGTAATAATGTAAGCTTTGAAATAAGTTGATTTGAAATGCTGAGTAGTTGTAGAAAGCCTTTGGTGTAAAAAAAAAGGTATAGCAGTAAAATATTTTTGAACTTCAGTCTTGAAGTTAATTCACAGGTTGTTCTCAGGGAAGGCATTTTGCTGAAATTTCTTTTCAGTGTGCTTCTAAATTTCCTATTGGACTGTACCAGCCTTAAGAGAAAAAGAAAACAAAAAAAGAATAAGCAGGTTTTGTGTTCCTCTCTCTTCCCAGTATCTTTATGCTTTTACAGGGAGTGAGCCGAGGGTCCTGCTTGACATGACAGCTTTTTCCTTTGTTTTGAGTCAATGTTGAGAACTACAACCACACTATCAGCTATTGTTTTCCAGCCTCTGTGAACCCTCGTTGAATCCTCACCCCACTGAGAAGCATCTGCATAATTTTTCTCTCTTTGCCCTCTTCTTTCCTACCCCTGCCCAACCACTAAATCATAGCTGATGTTTTCTTCTCGCTCCATGGGCGCTTCCCTGGGCCCTCTGCCAACCAGTGCCTGCCAGACCCACGTCTGTGTGTACACACTGCCAGGCTGTCCTTCAAACAGGAGCGAAGTGGGAAATTATAGAAACAAGCTTCCAGCCATCCACAGCCTGTGTCTGCACAGGGCCTGTCAAATCAGCCAGCAAAATACTACAGGCAGCACAGGCAGGATGAAAGTGGGAAAGAAATGACCTCCCATCAGCTGATGTGCTGTAACTGTGCACACAGTCTGTGGCAGAAGCAAATCACAGCCACAAGTCTTTCCTTGCAGACATTTAACAGCATCAGTGCAGATAGCCACTGCGGGGTAGCTGACACACAGCGGCTCGTCACTGCCTGGTAACTTGTCTGTGTGCCTGAGGCTTCTCATTTTTGCTAAGTTATGTTCAGGTTAGCCATGGCAGGAGAGTGATGTTTGTACCTGAATACATGTCCTGAAAACACAGTATCTCAGAGAACTGCAGCCAAAAACCCTCTGCGTAAATGTACTGGTCTGATTCTGCTGCACAGAGAGCATGTGAGGTATTGGTTCTGGTACAGGAAACTGTACAGGACAAGGCAGACAGGAGGGACTGATGTGCTGCTGCTTTGTGTGTAACTTGCTCTGTATTTTTTACTCTATGTACTATTTGTTTGGACATGGACTAGTCTTTGCAAAGCCAGGAAAATCCTTCTTAGAAGTAACCAAGTGGCAAAACTCCAAAACATTTATAACCCTGTTTGTGTCTAGATTGTACCTGCACAAAACAGTTGTTTGGCTTCAGTGCCAAAATAGAAACTTACAGCAGGAAACAGATATGGGCCAAGAAGATTGTAGGACCTACTGTTACGAGAGAAGTTTCTGTTCTGTATTGCTGTTTCCCTTTTTGGAATTCAAAGTCCGAAGCAGATCACTCATGGTTTTTTGCACCTCCAGTTCTCCCTGTGTTTCTATCCTTCAGCCAAGGATTTCAGTCCTCCGAGTTCTGCTGAATTTTGTAGTGAGAAAGTGAGCCTTTGCAGTGGTTTCCTAAGTTTTCCTAATTTTTGTGTGCCTATGTTCTTCAATCTCAAACTCTTGTCTCCATCCTAAATTTTTGAGAATTTTCACCTCAGATCATTTATGAGACTTTCAATTTCTGTATAAAACTTGAAGGATCTTCATTTCTTTTGCTAGTTTCAAAGATATTGCTGAAGTCTTCTGTGACTACCTTGGCACTCAGAACTCAACAGCAGCTCACTATAGTAAAACACCCGAAGGCCTGATCTTTCCCTCTGAGTATTGAACTTACATTAGGAATCCCAAAGAGCCTTAGTAAACCTATTTCCAAGTCCTGCCAGAAACATTAAGTTGCTGCTCAGCTTCTGAACCCAGCAGAGCAGGCTGGTGCCTGCAGGCAATGTGCCAGTGATATTTTAGTGCAAAGTAAGAGTGTGCATTATCATCACTTGCCCCCTTAGCATGCTTTGGTTCACAGCAAAAATTGGTCTTGGAGCACACAGATTGAATTCCCTTCAAACTTCACTAAACCAAAGATGCCCTCCAGCAGCATCCTGTGGACTGCTGCTGCTTGTGGGGTGTAGGTGGCTTGTACAGATGGCATGGGGCTGTTTCACTCAGTGAAGGCATTCCTTTTGCTCCTCAGAATGCCACATGTAGGTATCACTTTATTGTCTTCACAGCCACTAACAAACCTTTCAAGAGGTTTGGAAAATAGTTTCTTTTCAAGTTACAACCACAAACCCAAAGGTTTATGGAAGTACCTTGACTGACAAAGTCTTAACTGAGAAGTCTGTTTCATAATTTTTAGTGCAAGTATCACTTACCACCTTAGGAGAGCAGGATAGCTCTACTGTTTCTGGAGGAGTGTTGTCCTTAGTACTGCTAGGGTATTGTAGGTTTTTTTAGGCTCTGCTCTGAGGGGAAGATTAATTATTGTTGCTCTTCAGAGGCTTAATTAATTGATTCAGACCTCCTGATAAAAAAATCTTTAGCAGAGGTGGGGACAAACCTGTGGAACAACTTAAGGAAATAAAGGATGTTCTTTAAGATATAGACTGGATAATGGTCTACCTGAAGATATCCCGAAATCAGCTCACTGTTGAATGGATTCTACAAAGTTCACAGTTTCATCTTGAAGCCATGTTATTCAATCTTGTTAGTTTTAGTTAGGTTCCTAGCTCATACCTAACTAGCTAGTGAGCTGATTTGTTCTTTTCCTAGTGTCCCAATTAATTTTTTCCAGTCACCTGGATACTCTGCAGTTATTTCCAAAAGCTGGAATTCATGTTTATTGCATTCCATCTTTCACCTTCTTATTTGTCTATATTGATATTACTTTGATATCTTTCTTACTGTGCAACTTACTTTTCTTTGATGTGCTTTGACACAATTTTATGTTTTCCTGAAAGTATCAGGTGCTTCCCATGGATTCCAGTTATTGTTGTTTTGAAGTTGAGTTTATGACATGACACAGCTGTTGTGACAATGCTGTCTTCTCAAAGGGTAGGTAAATGAAAGTGGCTTCAGCTAAACAAACATCCACAGCTGCTGTAGTCACTATTTAAAAGCCCGTGTTTGCTCAGTATGTACCACAGACACCAACTATTTCTTTTGATATGCTGCAGAAATGAGCATCATTTTGTGATTGCTGATATCAAAATCCAAGATTTCCAAGCCTGAGTGTCATGTACCAGGACTGATTTTTTTAAATGGGATATCACCATGCTTACAGACAAGTTGAAATCAGCTGGGTGTGATAGACAGGCACCATAAAGTTTCCAGACCTGCCTTGAAGGCATTTTGCTGCAGTGCAGCTATTAAGAGTCTGGAGTTTTAGTTCACACTGAAGCTCATCTGGTGCTGTTTTATAGATGTATTCAGTCAGCTTTTGCAAGAGTTATTCTAGCAAGCTCTTACATGCTGGCTCTGTTGGAAGGCCAGGGGTGATCCCACAGAAACCTACAAGGCAATTGACGAGTTTAAAGCTATTCACTCTCAAGTGCCTTTGTGGAGGTAAGCCTGAAATCACTTTGATAACATCTAACATCTATAATTTATTATAAATGTAATCTGCCTTTAACTACTGGTGATTTATATACAAAGGAAATATCCTTTTAGAAGTAATTTTTGAAGGGCAAAAGATTATTTATCTCATTCATAGTTTTACCCTCAAAGATCTCCAAGTGCACTAAGTTTGGGAGAATAATTTCTTCTTTGCTAGGAGTCAATAGATAAAATTGTACACCTAATACGTGCAGTGGCTACGCAAGAGTTAATACAGGCTAGATGATGCCAGAAGTCCCTTCAGGCTTTAAAATCTATTAACCTATAAGATAATTTACAAATGGAATAATTTATGGAGTGAGAATTTGTCTATTGTGCTTGAGGAATGAAACTGCATCATTTGTTCTGATAGAGCTCCTGTTTAGAAAGTGTCTGCACGCATATTACAAGGGAACAAGAATAAATTAGTGAAGGCTGATGAGTGTTAATGTAGTATTATACAGGCTATCTGTAATGCAAAGTCTTCTCTAGATTTCATGTTGTTTTTTAACAGATTCCTTCTGCAACAAATGCAGCATTGTGGGATATTCAAATCCAAAGGCAATGATAACAATATATCATGGGTTGGACAGGATAGGGACATTGACAATTGAGAGTGATTTGCAACAGTGGTAAAAATTTAGGTAATTGCAGTAGCCTACAGCACTGCAAATTGGGTTCTCCATAACAAGCCACTCTTACAGCTGTTCTCAAGGCTCTGCTTACAGTGAGAGACTTAAATTTTTAGAAAGGAGGGCAAGACATGTAATGAATAGGTATGATTTCATTCCCATTAGTTTTAATGAAATCTGACAAAACTGGAGTCCTTGAACATTTGCAGCCAAGCTACTGCCAGGTTCCTTAGGGCACTAACAGGCTCTGTTGGCCTTGCTTGACCTCCTCCAGGACCTCCCCCCATCCTGCCCATGGGTCAGGGCCACACTTCAGCCCCTGCCCTGGCCATGCAGCAGCAGTGCAGGTCTCCAGCTCTCCACAGCTTTGGCCATCCCAGGGCAGTTCTGGCCCCGCATGCCTCTGTGGAGCATGGTGCTTACCTGCAGGACCTGCACCATCATGACAAACCTGCCTGATAACCCGGGTGCTTAGTTGACCCTGCTGCCCTTCAAAGTTTTCCCTGTTTGCCTGCATGAGCAAGTGCCCACATCAACTATTTCCAATGCCACAGAACTAGATGATTAAAAGGAAAAATGATCCCAGTGGTTTCATCTGCTCAGTCTCGTGTTACCCGAGCAGCCAGTCCATTTCACAAGATCCATTTCCAGGTCTCTTCTAAACACAGGTCTGTATTTGGCAAAATGTGCCTCCACAGTGAGGGAAGTAGGCAGCTACCTTGTGAGAGGGCTCAACCCAGTCTAGAATGCCTTTGGAGTTCTTTTTCCTTCTCCTTGGACTGTAGGTTTCCAGGCTCCTCCTTTAAGGCTCCTCTGGTGAATACATCTCTGGCATTAGCCTCCATGTAGTTCTACCAGCAGTTTCCATGCACTAATTTGCTCTAAAATGCCTCATTGGCATTTTCTGCCCAGAGATTTGGTCACCTTCCTAAAAAAAGGCAGTTTCCTAATTAACGACAAATAAACAACATTAAATACTGCCTTAAAAATCAGTTTTCATGTAAAAATCAGTTTTCATGGTGAAAGTTGCTGCTGTGGCTCTACAGAGACCGCTTTTGTTATCCCAAAGAGGGAGAAGGATCCACAAAATGTGAACTGGGTGGGAACTGAGATTTTTCTTTGTATTTTCTATGCTATGAAATGGGCTTGCTGCATGGATCTGAACTGTATTGTATCTGTAACTGCAACTGTATTATAACTGCATGTATCTGTCCAGATTTGGAGGTAAAATAAGTGCCAATGTAAACTATACATGTGTGAATAAAAGAGATTTGCAAGGAGGGGATTACAGAGAGGAAACCATGAGAAGTTACCTATGTATTGTCCTGTAGGAATTTTGTTTACTCTACTTTACCACAGTTGGCTTATTGCTCCTTCTGCTAATTTTTTTTCCTCCTGTCACAATCTCTCCCTTCTGCTCATCAGCTCCTCATTCATTGGCAATCATTTACTTGGAGTCTGACACTTAGATTACACCCATAACTGTCCCACCATAGTGCTGACCCAGACTCCACCGGGTCAATGGAAGTGGTGCCCCTAACTTGTGGAGGCCCAGGTATCTCCTGTCAGCATGGACCACGGGCTGGCTGCTGTGCTGCCCTTGGATGGAGCTGGTGCAGTGCTCCAGGTGTGGGCCAGTACTGTGGATTTATTCCCACCCAGAGCCTTACACACAGGCAAACGTGGTGAGAAATGAGGTTCCTACATGTTGCAAACCTTGCCTATATCTAGACAGCCCTTAGCAGGTGGTCAGGTCCTGATCTGAAGGGTCAGGGAAAAAAAATAGGAAAGGATTCTGGTGCAATGGCAAGGACTTGCGAGGCTTCACTTGTTCCATGGTGAAAAATTATGAGGATGGGATAAAGGAGGATACAAGGGGTAAGGTGAACCATATGAAAAAGTTAGTTTGATCCATTCAAAATTGTCTCATGCCATTTTAATTATGTTGAGAAAAATTTGGTGAATTTGGCTTTTTAAATGCTAGACTCAATTTTCTTTTCTCTTCTTGTTTTCTTGCTATTGCCCCTGGACTGTCACTGTGTCTTCATCAGAGTAGATATACAGCAGCTCTAGATGGCACCTGAGACATGGGAAGTGGCAGTGTGGGTGACTTGCCAAATGCCAGAAGCCCTCTGCAACATAAATGCCAAACTTCATCTCAGGGCTCTCTGTGCGTGGGCTTTTATTGCACTCTAGAGAACTTACTAGACTGTTTTTTCTTTAGTGAAATGAGTATCTGCCACTTTGACTTCCTTGGGTTGTGCTCAAAAGATTTTGGCATGATTCAAACTGAAATTGGAAAGTAGACAGATCCTGCTTAGCATTCAGCCTAGAAATAAATGCATGTGGGGAAATCTGACGTAAGGGTTCCAGTGGCTTTCATTTTCTAATGCCTTCACCCAGTGCCTACCATGCTAAGCTGCTTCCCCTCCATCTCCCACTATTGTTAATTAAATGATGCAGTCCTGGTTTTGCTACCAGATATTGCTACCACAAGCTTTTGAAGCCTGGTGGGTCTTGTGACTTCAGAAGTCTGCCGATGCTGGATGCATCTAGTCACAGGAGCAATGGGCAGACATAAAAGTGTTCTGTAAAGTGAATGTAAATTAGTGATCCTTGCGGAGGAGCTTTTATCTCTGGTGCCACGAGGCTTTGAACAACACTTGGGAGGTTGGCAGAGGACTGAAAGGTAACCATGAGAAGCCCACATTAAACAGATGTAACTAGGGATCAGCTGGATGTAGCCATGGTGCTGAGGAAGGTGACTTCAAATAGTTGGGCCATTCTCCTACCACTTGGATCCATCTGCCACTTCCCTGATGTCCCTGCAGCGATGTTAGTGTTTCTTTGCCAGTTATAGGCGACAGTGATATAAAGTATTAGATATACCCAATAACGAAATTGTTCTCCTGGGATTTATTAAGAACAATCACTTTTGAAAAGCTGTCTACCACTGAAATGGCTGCTGAGCGAAGAGAAGTGTTTGACATGAGAGCTGAAAGTTTTTGTGTGTGCCTCTCTCTCTCGTACCATCAGGTACTGGGAGGGACAGGGAGAGGAATCGTTCCCATGGGGACTGTTCAGATAACATGAAAAGGGAAACTCAAGAGCAGCATTATTTTTTTCTGCTCTATGACAGTCTTGGGTGAGGTGATCTTGCCTTGTACAAGTTCATACAGCATTTTTGTGGATTTTCTGGAACTGTGATTCTCTTACTGGGCAGGTAATTATCTTCTGTCCCAGAGAAAGCTATTGAGGACGTACCTGCCATGAGAACAAGCTATTGCTTCAGGAGCCCAGCCATCCCTGTGGGCTGGTGTCAGCACAATAACAAAACTGTGTGTTTAAATTATACAGAGGTGGTTAATGAGTTTTCACCTTGTCAGGAGAGCAGTCCAAGGTTAACAAATTATGTGGCCCAAAAATGAGAGCAAGAAAAGCTGAGTTTTGAAAATATACAACCTGCAGGGTGAGCCAGTATTTTAAAACAGAACTATGATAGTATCTTTCTTTTTATGGAAGTGAGGCTCAGCATTACAAAAGGCAGGAGAGAGGCACTGATTCTCAGTGCAGTGTGGCAGCTGGAATATGCTTAGCATGTTATTATGCTGTCAGTGGAAGTGTTTAATGAGATTTACTAGATGTTCCCAAAGCTGTCCTGTCATGTTTATGTATTCAGACAGGGACTCAATGAAGTGGCCTGTGATTTATTTGGCTGGCAAGCCAGGGCAAAGGGGGATTTCAGTGTTTCATGCTACATCTCATCAAGCAAATCTGCTTTCATTTTTGCTGAGATTATAAATGTGAAAGGAACAGAACACATGCATTTTCTCTAAATTTTGAGAGACATTTGTATCTGCCACTTGATATTTGGATTGCAAAGGTACCCTTACATTATCAAGAATGTATGTGTTTAATAGATTACTATCCAGCTAATTGGTGGAAGCTAAAAAGAATCATATATATATATATAAAAAAAAAAAAAAAAGGAAGGGAGAAAGTCTTGTAATTATTTATGAGAAAAAGCTTTTGGCTTTGAATACTAGGAGGTCCCATCCATCCTTGCTGTGCCACATCCTCAAAACAATGCTTCCCACATTACCCATCCTTTAAACACTTGGATTTGAAGCTCCATCCTCTTCTCTCGCCCCATGTTCACAGACCAGAACCCTAAATCAATCCCATGATCCTCATTGACCTCTTTTCCTATTCCTGATAGTCTCAGGTTGGCACTCCCTTGTCTCCACAGCCCTGACTGCTTCTGGCTCACATTTGTAATGAGTCCCTGCAGAGCAGAGCCTGTGGTGGGGGCAGGGGGCTGGGAGCGCCTGTCTCACACTGGCACAAAAATCTGATTCCTGCTAATTGGCACTCACTGCACATGTAAAAGCTCTCACTCCCACCCTGTTCACACTTCTGCTCACTTTATTTTGATACATATCAACCCCGGGTCCGTTTTTATTTTGTGACAGCCATACTTAAAGCCAGACTCTCCAGCACACATCTCTGGATTGCTCATAGAAAGCAAGACATGAGTAGCATATAAGATATATTTTTGGAGCAATATTCCTAAAAACACCTTAAATTGTCTTGAATTTGCATAAGTCTAGAAGCTTGTCATAGGAAATCATCTCCAGATTAAAGTGTGTCTCGTGAGAGTCTTCAAGGCTCCATACAAGTACTAGCACTACTCAATATTTTTGATACTGAACTCGAAGACAAAAGAAAACTTGCAACTCACACTAAGACTGCAAGAAGACCTGTAGAGATAAGGGGGCAGATCTACAGAGAAGTCTGGAGTGCTGAATAAGTTGGCCTTGTTATGCAAAGTTGTATTTAAGTGTAATCAAACAGACGCTTTTCATAGGAGAACAGTGATGCTGATAAAAGCTTAAGAATCCAGCTGGGCATGTACTTGGATATGAAATTCTAGTTTGGTGCTACAGCAAAAAATGCTTATAAGATATGTAGCTAAAAGACTGCTGAGTCAAAAGGGAGCTAAACTCTGTGCTTAGTGTTGATACAATTGGTACTCAACGGCTGCACCCAGTTTATACATTCAAAACAAGAATGATGAAAATTTGCAGAGACTGTGAAAAGGTCACATACCTTTTCTGAAGATAATGCTTAACAATGAGAAATATAAAGCACATTTTTAGTCCTGGATGCTTACTTGATGTTGATCTTTATCACTTTTCTTGTTTATGTTTTGCCTGGTCTGGGAGGTCTCAGAGCCACAACCTGAGGTGGGCCAGAAGCACAACCAGGTGCTGATGGGTTCTTGCCCTTTTGCCATGTACCTTTTGACCTGAGCACCTGCATTTTGGCCAGACAGAGAATGGGGACAGAACACAGGGCTGGATGGACCATTGCTCTGCCATGCATGGCTGTCCTAATGTCCCTGACAGTTTGTCCAGGTTGTAATATTTCCTTAAAACAAAATTAAACTTTGGGCTCATTGCAGGGGTAATCACAGAAAGAAAACCAAAAAATCAAAACAACCCAGAACTTGTGATGAACAAGCACCTGAGCATCTAACAGTTCATTTTGTCCTGAAATGTGTTCACATTTACAATGTTGAAGTCTTGAGGTAAATTTTTAAGGACAATACTAAGGAAAATACTACATGTTTAAAGGCATGAGTCTGGCTGCATGGTCAAGGGACAGCTTGCTTTAATTCTTTAGAGATCTCTTCTCCTCCTAAAATATGACAATACCACCTTCAAATGACACACAGGATGACATGCCTACACCACTCTTGCTTTGTAACCAGGCTGGTGGATCTGGCAAAACTCTGTTCTCTATAGCTCCCTGAAAGGCTAATTCTATCCAGCTTACTATCATGGATGTCTCTTGCTATATCTCTTCAGTGTGTATCCATCATCACCTTCAGGGAAGCTTGGGGATGCCTCTGTGCTGCCATAGAAGGCGGGCAGGATTTGAACTAGGTTGCTATTCCTTGCCCTGTGCAGTTCCCTGCTGCCTTGGGTACCCCCCAGCATGAGGTATCCAAGTGATCAGACTGTCAGAGGTCCATATTCCATCAGGAGGACATGGATGTTGAAAGGTGGGCATTGCAATGGCACAAAAAGGTAAATTCTTCTTAGTGTCCTTTTTCCAGGATCTAAGCATTAACCTCTTTATGCTGTAATTCCTCATATATGTAATATTCTGTAAAACAGTGGGGTAATATGAGGTTAAATACGTTCAAATTGTTAAAAGATGTTAGTTAGTGACCCATTTGGATAATCCCATTTAGTGATGGGGACCTTGCCAGTGCTTTGGACAAACAAATCCACAGATTTGTGTGGTGCCTTCAGCTGTAAGTCAGTTTGGAGAGAACAACCAAGTGGCAGTAGAAAAAATCCTATTGGGATCACACCGACAGCTTTGCATTTCTCTTTGGAAAATCTTCTAAAGGATTCCCTGAATCCAGTAGAATCACAAAAGTTCGTAGAAGTGCTTGGTAGTGATAAAGTTTAGATGTAAAACTTCTGGTGGAGGGCATGGATAGGCCTGGTGTCTCCTCCCTGAAATCATAGCTAGTGTACCTGAGTCACTGTGAACAAGATTCATGGTCAGACACATGGGAGAAATCGTGTATGCCACTACTTCTTCCTTTAATTATATCAGATGCGCATTTACTGGCAATGTCTCAATGCTTGTGTCCTCCAGGACAGAACTTAAAGCCAGATCAGAGGGAAAGAACATGGCTGCTAAAACACAGACTTTCTTCTCTTGATTCATCTCTGTATTCAGATACTGTATTTTAGCATACATCCTGTTTTTCAAAAGTTGTTGCTTTGCAACATCTTTAATGCATAGAGTTTTATGGTGGTGCCTTAAGAAATAGTTGTCAGTGACTGAAGAGCTGTCGCAGCCATTATTTCTGTCACTACTGTAATTGTTTAGTAAAGGCAATAATGTATTGCTTTTATAATTATTTTTTACTGCTCAGATCACATTTACACTAGTTTAATTCATTACTGTGCACCTTTTCCAGCAGGATTTATGCAATTTGCCAAGTTATGCTCAGAGATATAATACTGAATGTTTACTTTAGTGTCTGAAAGGCAAGTGAGAGGCATGGCTTCGGCATGGCTTCTCCCTAATTTTCATTAATAACATAAGCATGTTGGGTTTGCCAGCTAGTGCGTTTTTCTAATGAGTAGGTTCAGAAAGATTTTTCCTGTGTCTTCAGAGAAAACTGTAACAGAACAGCGTGATTTGCCCAGTGTCTATAGATGGAGAATCACAACTGAAGCATCAGAGATTTCTGGAGCCCACTGGCACCTTGCTGCAATTTTGACTGGAGACATGACAGTGCAAGTTAGACTACCACACATAAGAAATCTGATGGTTCTTGAAAGGGTGTCCTGCAATCTTTAAAACTTCTCACATTTTTTAAACATCCATTTGAAATGCAGCAAGCACCAGCAAACCTCTTCCTACATTTTATGTACGTTTGCCATGTTCTTACTCTCTTGCAGATGCTGGCATGTGATTGGCACAAAAAAGCCTTTCTGTATTGTCTGTTTGGAGGATGAGAAGCAACCAAAGGTGTACTAAGCCTCTAAACACAACAGAGCTAATAATAAGACATAAATTTTCACAGCTGAACATATTTATTTGAGTCTTATGTTGTGTGCATATTAGTAGGAGTCAAACTGGAGGCTGAGTTTGTATTTTGGAGTATTTCACATTGGGTTGGAATAATAATGTTAGAGTTTTGTGTTTGCCTTGCAGATGGCTCCCCAGCAAAAACCTTAGATATGTGGCAGCAGTTCGGTTTCCAAATCTCTGGAGTCAAAAGCAATTTGTCATTTGGCATTTATTTCAAATGAAAAAAACCTGGAGGCTCTCTGGTAGATAAATAGTCATAGGACTTGAGCTTGACTAGTAGGTGCAAAGCAAATAACATGTCTAACACACCAAATTCCATGCTTATTTACAGGTGAGGCAGGCTGTTTAATCATCTGTTATTTCTAAAGGGTATGCTTTCTATAGCAGTCAACACAATTTACACAGATGAAGGGAGGTTGGAAAGTGGTTTGCTTTTGAATTTGTAGGAAGATTTCTACTTACTACAAAGTTTGGATTAATGAAACAGGAGTGAGTTTAAAATATATTTTATGCTTACTGATTTGTAATACTAGTGCTTAGAGTGCATCCAGGCTTTTCAGTGCTCCTATTTCAAATTATTTGCATTAGGCATTGAAAACTAAGGCTTAAAGCTCGGTTGGGCTAGAAAACAAAGACTCTATCCCATGAAGACATGTTGCAGTTCCAAAATACATTTTCATTTTGTGTCAAAATGAAGCTGCAAACTTTGCAAAATACATTCACTAAGGATGGCGAGAGGTGTAAAGACAAGGGTACTCCGTTGGGATGCGATGAGTAGAGGTGTCAGTGCTTCCCTGATTCAGCAACAAGCAGGGCTGGAACTCAGCCTCTGCATCAACCACAATGGGTACTGGCTATTCTGGGCTGAAAACTGAGTTCTCTCTGGCATGGCATCCACAGGCCATTTCAGTTTTAGCATTCATGATACACAAGCAGCACTCAGATTTTGCAGGTCAGATGAGGTCTTCCTCTCTCTGGCTTTTAGTAAAACAACCCTACTTGGACTTCTTCCAGGTTTCTTGAAATAAATACAACTCTGAAAAATCCCTTGGTCTTGCCAAACTGGAGTTTGATTTTGTTCCATGAATATCTGACAGCTTGGATAAACCACTTCTGCAAATAACTTTACATTTTCTCCTCTGGCTTAAGAGAAGACATAAGAGAACTTGTGAACTTACCAATGGAAGTTTATGTGCTGAATGTCTCCCTCCTGTGTGGACGAGCTGTAGATAAATAGTGGCAAAGTTCCCTCACTGCTTGCATTCTGATTCCTCAGTAAAATCTTCCCTGCTGGGACATGTAAAATAGATCAGTGCTGGTTGTACAGAGAGTGTCCTGTGGACAATCCTAGTGCTGTTTTGTTTCACTCTGCTCTTTCCTTCTGTCCAGCTATACCTGCCTCTTGTGTCTCACATGCACATCACAGGGCAGGGGCTGTACCAAATATTAACAGGCTAGTCTGGGTCTTCTGCATGCTAATAATGACTCTTATAGTAAAATGAAACATCTCTGGGAGTCTCAGCTTAGTCACACTGCCAAGTTTCCTTAGTTTAAGCAAATGGAGAACAGCTTTCCTAGGGCAAGCTGGAACTACATGTCTGATTTACGTTATGAACAACCTACTTATGCTAAAAAATCTATCGTGTGGCAGGGCTGAAATGGAGATAGACACAGCCACCTGGATCCAGTCAGGAGGTTTAGGACCAGGAAAAAGTTTATCTTCAGGTCAAACTAGCAAGCACTATCATTTTTTTTAATAGCTTAGAGTCTTTTTAGGGTCATCTCAGCTCTGTTATATAATAGACTCTCTGTTCCCTCAGAAACATGAGGAAAATTATACTTTTCATTTCGTCTGGGTTTTTGGGTGGGATGTTCTTTGGTTTTTTTGTTTGACTTTTTTTATGTGCATGCACATTTTCATATCTGAGGTCTTTAGTCATTTAGATGAAAGATCTTAAATTAGTTGGAGCATGTTATAGCCCTTTTTGGATTTTTTTTATGGCTTGCAATTGGCAGGTGCACCAGAGTGGATGTTGTTTATAACTTTTGTTATTTATAACTGTTTATTGTTATGTTCCTGGAACTTTTCTTCCTGGATTCAAACAAAAAGCTCAATCACTTCATCTGGTCTTTGGTGTGCAATAGCAACAGGCAAATTGTATTTTAGTATATTGGGAAGAGATATTACAACAGCTCTAAATGTTTTGGGGCAACGGCAGTTGATGGAAACTGAAGAGGGAGTAATAAATAGGACCCTCCATCATTCTGGAGAGAGTGGTGAGATTCATATAATAACCTGAAATCAAACATTAAGATATCATTATCTTGTTATATATTTCAAGTTAATCCACTAAAAACCTTGCCAAAATGTAGATTTGAGGTTTTAATTATTGCCTCACTGAAAACCTACGAAAAAGGATGATGGATTTTTTTGGGATTTCCCCCCCTACCACATCCTGTAAGAAATGTGGGAAAACATAAGGAATGTCAGCTAGATAAAAAGACCCAAACCACTTTATTTCATGTGGTGATATTTATAACAAGCTGTGTATAAATGCAGTAGATAAAGAGGGCCTGAATATGTGAGTAATAGAGGGGGAAAGGTGGGTTCAGACCTCCTGCCCTTGTTCTTGGTACAACAATATGCTCTGGGGAGCAGGAACCAGGACCTCAGAGCACACCCTGTGTGTGTGCCTTGACTCCTGGGCACAGGCTCATGCTCAGTCTTTGTTAGTGACTGCTCTCTTTTCAGGCACCACTGAATGTTTTACCACCCTGTGGAGCAGAAAAAACACGGTGGGAACATCAATAAGAGCAGCCCTTTTTTTGTGAGGTGAGAAAATCAGAAGGTCAGAAATAGAAGAGAGGGGGCCTGGGCAGCAGTAGGTCATCCTGGTGCATAGTGAGTTCCTGATCTCCCACTGACCCTGGGGCACTTTGAGGCAGTACCTGTTCACCTCAGTGGTGTGGGGCCTCATGAGAGCGGAGCAGGGCTTGGGCTGGGGCAGTGCCCTCCCTGCTGTCAGCCCTGAGCCGTGCAGCTGCTTTCAGACGTGCTTGCTGCAGCTAGAGCTAAGCCAGGGATAAAAATGCTGCTATTGGTAGCTTGTAAATAAGAATTCATATGTAGTGCTAAGCCAATTTGATGGTGTTATTTCCTTGTTCCTCTTGTTGCTAAAACTGCACTCATATCAAAAAGTTAACGGGATTGAAAGTGTCAGAAAAGTAAGAAAGCTTTAGACTTGGAAGTGGGCATTTGAAGGGCTTTCTTCTTATGCTTTGGTCATAAAACAGCTTTCATTTCTACACAAGCACTGATGGACTCAGGATTTATTTTATGGCTGGTGAAATGAGCTGGAATTTGCCTGCTCAGTGGCTGCTTCTGCATCCTATGTGTGCAGACCTGTGCTATTGTCTTTGACAAGGATATTGCCCGAGAAGGGTAATGGCTATTGACACAATGTCTTGCTGCCTGCTAGCTACTTGCAGTGCCTTTTCCTGAACAGATTCCTGTATGCTTGAGATACAGCTTTTCTGGGTAAATTCATCATGTCAAGAAACTAAACATCAGCATTCAAACTTTTCAAAGGCATTTCATGCTTCTGTGTTCTAGGTTTTTTTGTTTTGTTTTGTTTCTCCTTGAAGGAACCAGCCAGGATTGGAAGTAGATGATTTGAGATTTGACAGGACAACATTAACTCTACTGGCCTGCTGCTGCTTTTGCTGTCTGCCCAGTTATCAGAGAGGCAGGGAGGAGATGAACAACCAGGGGCGATGCAGGGGAGGTGCTGGGCCATGAGTAGGACAGTAAAGATGCAGGTGAAACATTAGCAGAAGGGGTGATGTGTAAGGGAAAGGTTTTCTCTAGGGGGTTCCTGCTCTGGAGCAATGACCTTGTGCATGTCTGAGAGTTAGCTGAGAGGAACAGTTGGAGAGTATGAAAGAAGGGGTGATGGATTGGAGGTGGAGGGTGGCATGAGCCAGACCCTGATGTCAGAGCTGCTTTGGTAACTGCTGTGATTGTAAACTCCTGCCCGAGGCCTGTTAGTTCCCACAGTGTGGGCTGTGGGTGGATAAGGTGGGCCATGAGGAAGGAGAGCTGGAGGAGCAACAAGAAGATTAGGAACATGATTTTAGAACCAATTTGTCTTTGGAAAGATCAATCCCATCACAGTCCTCCCCTGCCCACAATGTCAGTTTCCACAGCACTGCATGAAGAATTTGGAACATCTAAAATACAACAATTTCTACTTATTTCCTCAGGAACAATCAAGATTCCCAGTTGAATGTTCAGTAAACAGGCTAAACTGAAGTAAACAAGCCTCTAGCCTCCAGACATGGTGACACAGGGACTCTCACTCCCTCAGTGGCTCTGCTGATCCATCCTTCTCCCTCTTCTAGTTTGGCAGCAGCTTCAGGAGACCTGTGACATCTAAGGATTTGTTGAAGCTGTGGTAATTGGTGAAATTACCATTGACAAACTGACAACAACATTTTAACCTTCTTAAAATACTCATACACTTTCAAGGTACTCAAGGCTGACATGTCACAAAAAGTGTGCTGAGTGATAGCTTTGGATATATAGCCAGGTTTTTTGCCTGCCAAGATGTGTGGTCTGAACTGCTGCCAATATTGAGTTATTCAGGTGGTTGAAGGGCATTCTAATAAGACAATATCGTGTTGACACATTTATGCTTGTAAAGGACCTGAAAGTTATTTTCAAAAACTTTCAAAACTAGAAGTAGGTTTAAAGCATGGTATTTTAGCTAAATTAAATATTCTATGGTACTTCAAATTTGTTAAAAAAATAGATCTTATGCACTAACAAAATAGGTTATTTGAGCAAAAAAAGAGAGGTTATTTTCTCTTTTCAAATCATCTGGGAAAATTTTTGACTTCAATTTCACAAAACTTGCTCTGAAAAGTTATATAAATTTATGGATTTTGGCTGCAAAATTTTTGGGTTTATTACAGTTATTTGTATGGGTGGGCAAAGTGCAAACTCCTTGTTTGGAGATGGCTTTGCTTATTCAGACCTGTGGATGTACTTTTTTTGCCCTTGAGCTGGTTCTCCAGACCTCACTTAAAGCAAAGAAGGCAGAACTCTCAAGTTGTAGTTCACCTTGTCTTGAGGTAGATGAAACCCACTAGGTAAACTAATGGTTTTCTGAAGTGACGCTGCTGCTCTTGGTTTTGAAGTTTTGAAAGAGCATCCCATTGGCTTGGACAGGCTCCAAAGGGTCTCCTCCTGCACAGCTTCACCCTTGGGGGCTCTCAGCCAACAGTCAGGCCTTCACCCTTGGATGGCAGGTGATTTCAGATACCCTTGAAGTAGGTCACTGAGGGCTTTGATGATACAAACCTCATTTGTGAGCCCTTCTAGAGGGCAAAGTGCAGTTTGGGCACTCCTACCTTAGCACACAGTGGTACTGTGGGATGCTCTTGAGGCTGGGGTGGTGAGCCCAGGCATACTTTAATGCTGACAACCCCACAGGAGGTGATGAGTTACATTTAGCTCAGACCATATTGCTGCCTGCTGGTGTGGGACTCAGCCTCTTAACAACTCAGGCAGTGAAGGAGAGCAGTCTTATCAAACTTTGCTATGTACTGAAATAGCTCTTCTGGAAATCAATGCTATTCATGCTCTGCTTGCCCTTTGAATGGTATCATTTACTCTGAATATAACATTGCACCTAGTGCTGCATCTTGCTGTCATTGAACCATTCCCCCTTGTATTTCTCGGTGCAAAGCTAATAGCCTCTGTAGAAAAGGAATCCGAGACCTAAAAGCAGAAGGAAAAAAGTAAAAGGCGACAGTCTTAGAAAACCTGCTGGCTCAAAGGTATATTTAAAATGTATTGTAATAAAAGAACGGTTGAACTGGAAAAAAGAGGCTTTGGTTTTTTCCTTTGCATGGTCATGGTTCTTGGAAGTGAGACTACGGCAGGACATTTTGGCTTCATCTATGTTCCGAAATTAAACAAGTTGAAGATGGTCCTCTGGAACTTAGGTCAGCTTGAAAATCATCCCAATGAATTCTTTCAGCCTCCCAAACAGGATGGTTACATGAAAACTGTCTGTGGGGGATTGCTTCTGGCATGAGGAAAACTAGTCCTTTAAAGCTTGCCCTTTAGATTTCTGAGTCAAGTCCCTGAGGTTATTGTTGAACAATAGTGAGCTGAAAACCCTTCTGTGCCTGAATTCCAGTTACAGGCCAGCCACTGAGAGGATTTCTTCCTGTGCACAATTCCCAGCACTGGGACTGAGCTCCATGTGTCTGTCAGGGATGTGTGGGTCAGGCTTGGCTGAGCTGAGATTGTGAGTTGGGGTGGAGTGGGTATTGCCCAGTCTTGGCTAGACTGCATCTTTCCCATCTTCTCCATATGATGTTGAAGGGGCAATAAGCAAACTCTCTTTGTCAAGTATGGACACCATCTGTGCACTCTGCAACCACAATCCTGATCTTTGGCAAGCTCAGGAGAAGCTACTGCAGTGGGCATAGTGAATGGACTCATACCCACTTATTCTGAAGGGACAATGAAACAATCTTCTAGGGACAGTCTTGTATGTGAGAGATTGATGTGGAGCTCCTTTTTGCTTCACTGCTATCAAATCTCTCAGTGTCATCCCTTCCTTTTGACACTAATAACAATTACTATTATTTCTATTCTTTTTTCAGAAACCCATAAATGGAGCCCTATGATAGGTACTGTGCAAAACAGAAACTAAGTAATCATTCATGATATGCAAAATCTTCCTGAGATTATGAGTGTCATTGATTATAAATGACATTATTATAAAGGAATAACTAGACATTTCAGGAGACTGGGAAGATTTACCTGTGCTGCACACCTGCTCTTCCTTGCAGTGTTCTCAACTGCTGAAAAATACATATACAGTGCACCTTTTCTCATCTATTTTTGAGGTCCTTATCCATCTAGCAAGGTTTGAGAGCAGACAGTAGTTTCTTTTCACAGTAAACACTTTGTCACCAAAAGTAAATTAATTGCAAAATGATAAAATTAGAAATATTGAAATGGTCTAACTTAGTGGATTCTAATTAATTATGGACACCACTGCTATAATCAGAGATTGTTCACTGCATAATGGAGACACTTGTTTACAGCTGGATAAGCTTTCCCTCTTCTGGTTTCACTCATGCAATTTCAATAGGCTGCACTGGGGTAACATAATTCAGAATCAAGAATAACTTTTCCCCTCTGCTACAACCAAGCTCCCCCTTATGAATTCACATGATGAAAAGTGCTCATTTTGTGCATGCAGCTTGTGTGATTCATCTCTCTCCATGACTCAATTGCATATTAACATGATCTTCCGTGGACTTAATTCTTACAGCGCTTCATCCTGAGAGGAGGTGGAGACATGCAAAGATGTGCCATGTCCTGTTAGACGAGATGCTCATATCTGGGGCTTACTCACTAGCTGGTTGAAGGAACAAGATTTATGTTCCACAAAGGAAGCACTGAAACAAAGGGCAGGCAAAACACTTGCTCAGGGTTGGAAGGCAGATTTCAAGTTCCAGATTATTTCCTGGCCTGTTGCTGTTCTATTTTGTGTGTGCTCATTTAAGAGAACAATTTAGTAAGTAGCATCAAGCAGACTTTCACAGCTTGAGCATCCCAGTGACATAGAGAAGCCAAGTTCCACTGAAAACACTGGTGCAAGCCCAGGTCACCTTCCTCACGGCTTCCAGGTGTGCTGTTCCACTGTCACAGAAGTTCTGTGGTGCAGTTTTGTACTACCCGAGTGTGTGTACCTTCCCAAATAGTGAAGTTGTATTCTAACACAATAAAATTTTTTCTCAAATGTGACAAATACTTGAGTGAAACACATTTTTACTGAAATCAAAGTCCTCTGCTCTCTCATCTTGGTTCAGCCTCCCTTTGAATATCCTGCCTTTGCTTGAGCTCGTGATTGCAGAGATTCAGATGATCTCCTTTTCTAAGAATATTTTCAGTTCAGCTAAACCCAAGGGGTAGTAAAAATTCAGTCAAAAGCCAAGACTCGTGGTGCTCTCAAGCCAAAAAAGGTTTTGACAAGTCCATTTCCTGAGTGTAAGGCTGCTCTCCTGCAACCACCCAAAATCAGAGATAACAGTTTTTTGTGAGTGAAAGTGACAGGAGATTCACTACCTTGTAACACTTAAATTTGGGCTGACCTTCCAGTTCATGCTCAGCTGAGCGGGGTTTTGTTCTTATTCCTGCAAAAAGTCTCTGTACTGTAAGGAATGGTAGAGAATTAAAAACCAGTATGTATTTTTCTCTGCACACACCAGGGTTATAAATGTTATAATAGTAATTCTTACTTACAAATTAAATATATATACATTTAATATTTATTTTTCCATATTACTTTATTTTTTTATAAACACAAGAAGTAGTGCCTTTGCCTTGGGATGATGTGCACCCTTTTGTTTGAACCTGGCCTTCCTTGTGCCTTCTGTAGGAGTATGTGGTTAACCTGATTTCCTAGCAGTATGTTGTCAAGGAATTCCTCGAATACTCAATAAAGTACTGAAATAAAATTTTACTCTGAAATACGTAGAAGCACATTCAATTTATATCAACTGGAGACCTGTGGCCATCTTCCAAAGTATGCATTTCTTTTTCATTTGTTATGAACAGTCAATTAACGTTACTGATTTAATGTAAATTAAAGTTTTCAATAGCTGCTTAGGTTCTCTGTCTAGGAAGGTACAATTAATTACATTATGGCAAAATTATTGCACAGCCAGGTATTTGAGATATATATCTGATATCAGACACAGTTCCCAGGGGAGATCATTACAAATGCAGCTTATATAGTAAGCCAAACCTTTCAGAAAAATCCTGAACACTTAATGTTATGCCAGGAGTCAGATTCTTAGGGAAAAATCCAGCCTTTGCAGATAAGGCATCATCTTGGCTCAGCAGAGAACTTTTACAGAGCTTGCCTGAGTGAGGCAAGATGGTCTGTGCTCATGTGTGCTGAACATGTGTGGACACAGGGATGTTCACAGCTATGGAAGTGTATTCACATGGAAACATTTTTAATTGCATTTCACCATCTAGCAATGAAATTGAAACTGAGGGCAGGAAAGCAAATGGTGCACCCTTCCCTCCCAGCCTCAGGCAAATGAAATACCCAGAGCTCCAGAGGGGAGAGCTTTAAAGCTGTTTGAAAACAAATTTCTTCTTTTAAAAATCAGGTGAGTTAAACACAGTGAACAATATTTAGTTCCATTTTCTCTTCTAGGCATCTGAAATAGATGGCTCCGTGCAGAGAAATTACCCAGTTCCCCCATGAGTGATCTTTATTTGAAATGTAACAGTGCCACTGCAGCCTTCTGTGCTCAGAGCTGGAGTGATTGACACGGTGTTACAGCAGCTATGCCACGAACTGTGGGGGCTGCCGCAAAGGTTGGCTTCGGATTCACAGCACCACTGCTCTCAAACCCATCCATTACATAATGAGGAAAACCAAACCTCAGAGATGTACATTTTAACTGTGTCACGCTGGGTTTTCTGGTGCTCTGCAGGCTGTAGGGAGTG
This sequence comes from Prinia subflava, assembly GCF_021018805.1. Lineage (NCBI taxonomy): Eukaryota > Metazoa > Chordata > Aves > Passeriformes > Cisticolidae > Prinia > Prinia subflava. The sequence continues at coordinate 37,460,439 of NC_086249.1, forward strand.
GCAAGTTGGGGGGCATGTGTACCACATGTGGAAGGCAGGCTGGAGGACCTGCAAAAAATCAGGCTCCAGGTGTTGAGAGAGCTGTGCAAATGTGCTATGCACACTCAAATGCACATTGGCACCAAGAGCACACATTTTCTGAGTGACAATTGAGCTAATAACTCATCTTGGGGTGTTATATTTCTCAATCAAATAGCAGGCAGTTCAATAAAAGAGGGTTTTTGCCTTTTTTTTTCCCTAGCTCTGGTTTTGAGCAACAAAACCAGAAGATGTGTTCTTGGGCATTAAGGATCTAGAAAGCAGTGTGGACAATACAGCAGTGCAGAGCAGAAAGGAGTAAGGAGTTGTAATGCAAAGAGGGGGATGCTCCTCATCATACATCCCTTGGCAGTAAGGCAAGTAGGGGCCTCCTGCACCTGGAGGAATTTCATCTCTCCAGGGTAGGCTGGTTATCTTGTTTTTTACTTCTGTGGCCTGGGAAGATCCATGAAAGCATACATTTTTAAGAAAACTGTTAGTTTCCTTTGACAGAAAGAAATTTTGACTTTACATGTGTTTTGTTCAGCCAGGTGACTTCACAGATGTGGTTTGACCAGCACAGCTGAGTCTGTAGTTCAAGGATACAGTAAATCCTGCTTGAGTGATCCTAGCTCAGACTAAGAAAAGGTCATCATGGTGTCAAGTGCTCACCAAGCACTCTGCTTCTTCAAAAGTCTGGAACGGGTTAATTTGCACTCACCAGTTTTGTGCCAGCCTGGAGCTTTGCTTATCTGTCAGAGGGTTGATAGTGTAGATGCTGGGCCCTGCAAGTCATCTTCTCTGACATCTCTCATTTGGAACCTACATCTCTGAGGTACAGCCATGATTATGTAATTGTAGCATTCACAGGCCAAACCACAGGTGTGGTGATGTGGAGAGCAGGAAGACAGACCCGCGTTGACTTCTTGAGCCAGGAGTGATGCCTTTGTATTTACCAGTCCTTGAAAAAAATGTCTCTTTGGCTTTGATCTTCCTTGGAGCTATGAAAAATCTCACTGCCTGCAAGGTCCTGAAGCAAGTAGCTCCACAGGTTATCATGCATTGCATGAAGGAACCTCTTCCCATTGTTTTGAGTCAGGCACCTCGTAAACTTACTTGGTGTTTTCTAATTTGTGTATCAGTGAGGCAGTGAACATAATTTCCTGTCAAGATCCCCACACCTTTCATAAATTTCGAGGAGCTCTCTCATCAGCTTTCTCACCAATGTCTTCTCCCAACTGAAGGGTCCTGGTCTGCTCAGTCTCTCTTTGCACAGAAGCTTTTGACCATCCTTTGTCCTTACTTTTCTCTCTTCATTTCAGTTCCTCTTCATTTCTGAAATGAAGAGAGCTGTACTGTGCATAGCAAGCTGACATCCAGCACAATGTCCCTTGCTGTGCCTTTCCCAGCTACATTTCTAACCTCCCATTTGACCTCTCCTGAGCACTGAGCTGTCATTTTCAAAAACTATCTTGCTCCAAGACCTTTCGTGAACAGCTAGTTCAGTTTTTCACTGTCTGCAACAGAAGCATTTTTTTCTCCATGTGCATTATGTTCTGCTTATTGACATCAATTTGCATCTTCCATTTTATTATCCTTCACCATGTCCTACACCAAAGATCACTGGGAAATTTCAGCCCCTTTTCTGAATAGTTTAGGAAACATCCTCCCTGTAAACTTTCTGGAAATGCCTCAGAATTAGTAAGCATTGACTTTGCCTAAGTCAGACAACAGGGGAAATGCTGACGACTGACACATGTTTTAAACCTCACCCCTCTCAGGGGGGTTTGGGTTATGAGAGAGTCCTCTCTCCTCTCAGGATGCAAAGTCAGAAAACTGATGAAGTATTTGAGTCCATGCTCGAGTAGGAGGTGGATCAGAGGACCTCCACAAGAGGACCTCCCCATCAACCTAAATTACTCCACAGTTTAGAAAATTGTCATGTGTGTATTTGGAGGGGGTGGCACTTTTCCATTTATACATTACCTGTCAAGTTAAACAGATTTACTGCATTCATTACTACGCTGTTGAGCAATAGCCTAGAAAAGCCTAGCTGGGGAAAAAGGAGCAGAGTGAATTGACACTCCCTGTGCTTTTCAATTTTATTTGTCACACTACTGAAAAAAATATACTTTACAGTAAATACCACGAGGTACCTGCACAGAGATCTAATTTAAATCACTGATAAATAGGGAATTTTCCATTAAGGAAGTTTCTAGTACTGTCTTGTCAACTGTGTGTGGTTTTCTTGGCGTGAATGAGAAGTGACCCTAGAAAGCCCATTACTTATACTAGTCATGGGAGAAGCCAATGACCATGTTCACTGAGCAGCTACCCTGCAACATTTGGCGCAAGCTGAAGCACAAACTCCCCCAGCACTGAGTGCTGTGTTCACCAGTCTTATCGGAGAAGCATCTGACCTTCAGCTCCACACCGAGGCTCTAATTTGGGATTATTTGTGGGGATTTCTTTGTAACAACATCTGTATTTCCTTTAAATGTCGTGATGGTTTCACATATACTATGGATTTACACCTTCTCAGAGAATACTGCAGAGGCTGAGCTGATCATCTTCCCTTCTAATACTGGTCTAGCCTCTGCCTCAGTAATAAGCCTTGAGAGGTCACTATACAGAGAATTCCATATGATAAATGGTTTATGATATCCTGGTGTGGCATGCAAATGCACCCATCTCCTCCCAGGGTGCAGAGCCCTCTGCCACCTCCATTCCTCTGCTCCCTGACACTTCTGTCCCAGGCTAGTGGCACTCTGCAAAGCACTCCTTGGCACATCCTCAGTCCTGGGCCCTTCTCCATCTTTGCTGGTTGTTTCTAATGCACTCAGTGCATTTTAGTTTCCAATACCAAGTTGGCTCTGCTATAGGATCACATCTCCCAGCTCTCTGCCAGGGATTTCCTTGACTCCTGCCCACTGTGCTGCCTGTCCCTGCTTCAGGCAAGAGACTTCTCACTGCTCCACCTTCAGCTTTTGACTCTGCCAATACTCATGATTACTGATACAGACTCACGTTTGGTTTTTTTTCTGTTGGAGAAGCCTGGAATAAGGGAAAATCAGATTATTTTCACAGCTTGGGTGCTGGCCACGTATTTAAGAGGTCTAAAGTGAATTCTTTGTGTGTGATTTTCTGCACAGCAGGTTGATATGGTGGGTGGAAACAGCATTTTTACATTCCTGGTTTGGAAACTTGCAGCTTGAGTTATGTGTGAGTGGCAGGTCTGAAGCAAAGAAGACCTGCCTTGTTCAGCTCTTGCTCATGAGGTGGGCTGTATTTTCTTGCTACTAGAACTGGAAAAGAGAAAGCAAAAGAAAGTTTCACGGGAGAGAGTGTGGAATTGAAAACACTTTATTTTCCTGCCACAAAAAATTACACACATATACAACTATACATACATATTTAAAAATACCTTGGCAGGAGAGAGGGGTGGGTTGCTTATATGTGTCTTTTTAGGATTGCCAGGATTTTTAATGTAATTTGAGGCTGTCTGGATGCTATCCCCATGGTTCATGCTATGCTGTCCCCCTCTGTGCTGTCCTGCGGGATGGAGAGGCACAACCAGGAAGGTTTTTGTGTGTGGAGTCAACCCCAGCAGCAGCAGCTGAACAAGCTGGATTGGAACAGCCCCCACTCTCATGCTTGCTTGTAACATTATGCTTACAAAGAGAGAGTTTTCTGACATGCTTAAAGCAACCCTGTTCTTGTTGGAGGAAGCATGAGGGATTTTTCAGGTGGATTCAATGCAAATAAGACTCAGTGCTGACACTTGTAAGGGGACCTCTCTTCCTGCACAAGAGGTCTGCTTAGAGAGAGCTGCAATGGCATCCTGGCCTGCATTAGGAATTGTGTGACCAGCAGGAGCAGGGAGGTCATTCTTCCCCTGTACTCGGCGCTGGTGAGACCACACCTTGAGTACTGTGTCCAGTTCTGGCCCCCTCAGTTTAGGAAGGATATTGAGATGCTTGAGCGTGTCCAGAGGAGGGCAACAAGGCTGGTGAGGGGCTTGGAACACAAGCCCTATGAGGAATGCTTGAAGGAGCTGGGGTTGTTTAGCCTGGAGAAGAGGAGACTTAGAGGTGACCTTATTGCTCTCTACAACTTCCTGAAGGGAGGTTGTAGACAGGTGGGGGTCGGTCTCTTCCACCGGGCAGCAACTGACAGAACAAGGGGACACAGTCTCAAGCTATGTCAGGGAAGGTATAGGTTAGATATTAGGAAAAGATTTTTCACTGCAAGAATAATAAAACACTGGAATTGTCTTCCCAGGGAGGTGGTGGAGTTACCATCTCTGGATGTGTTTAAAAAAAGACTGGACATGGCACTTAGTGCTATAGTCTAGTTGAGGTGTTAAGGCATAAGTTGGACTTGATGATCTTAGAGGTCTCTTCCAACCTCATTATTCTGTGATTCTGTGATTCTGTGATTCTGTGAAAAGCAGCTCCTGGAAAGGGAGGGAAGCAGCCAGAGCATCCCCTGCCTGAGCTGCTGACGGCAAGGAGAGGGAGCACGTGGGAAACCCCCATCATAGAGGAATAAGGCAAATGGCAGTAGGGAGAGGAGTTGGCTCTTAAAAACACTTCCCAGGACAAGGAGAGGCGAATTCTGATGTTTGGCATAAACCCTCTACAAAATAAACAACAACAACAACATGTGTTTCACATTCCATCATGCTAATTCTGTTGGCAGACTGGATAGAACTGAAAATGTGCTGTACATGGATCACTAAAGGCATAGAAAAACTGTATTTGACTCCTTCAGGAGACGCAGATTTCACATTAATGCCATGTCTCCATCACCTCTCTCATGACCTACCTCCCTTCCTTTCAACTCACCTTATTCTGTGATTCTGAGACAGAGAACACAGGAGGGCTCCTCATCAGCAGCAGGAAAGGAAAAGTGCTGGGAGCCCCTTGCTCCCCTCTTCATCTCACTGTGCTGATGTTGCCATATGACCCACAGACTGCCTGCAGACCAAAGAGGCAGCAGAATTCCCCTGCCTGTGCACGCAGAAGGGAATAACTTCCTCTTGTGTCTCCTTGGTATTTCCCTATGAGGTTGCACTGCTTTTTGATGTTTCTTTAGTATTTTCTGTCAGTGGGAACAGCTGAAGCACAGGGACATTGTGGCATTGGCACTTAATTGCATTCAGGCTCCATCCCTCCTGCAGCAGTGTCAGGATCCCCATCTTTTTGCAAGACTAACAGATGGGTTTGCAGAAAGACCCAGGCACTGGAATGATCTGCAAGAAATGATCTGCAGAAGTTGCTGCTGGAGGGAAAATAATGTTTTGTACATGTCAGGCCGGGGCTCTGGACAAGGCAGACTTGATTTTTATCCTGGTGTTTTATCAGACACAGCAGATGCTGAATGCCAAATTACAGTGCCTGAGAAAAATAGCAAAAAAGTCCCACAAAAAATAACTGGGAGAACGTTTGCATTATGTTTGCTGCTCCCTACAAAAAAAGTAGTATGGGTTCTAGAAATTATTTCAAAAATGCAGAAGTTTGCGGAAAGAGGTAATGTCTTTTATTAGAGAAATAAATTTCACTAGAAAAAATAGCCAAGATTTTCTGACAGCTACTTTGCTGCTGTATGATTCAGTCATTAATAAATATATTCTTACAATTTGAAGGAGATCTGTTCAAGGACATCTGGAAATTGATTTGAATTGTGCCATTACTTGTCACGATGGTTTCTGCCTCATACATACAATCAGGGATGAGATTAGCCCTGCTCTTTAATTGTGGACTGACTTCTTCCAGTAGGAAGGTGTTTCATGGCTCATTATACATGTTCCTTTGCACCAAATGACACCTGCTGTCATAATAGCTTCCATTTTTATTGCAATATAATACAAATGATCTCAAAAGGCTTCATAAATTACTGAAAGATTTACAGGAGGAACAAGGTGTTTTAAAAATCTTATGTAGGAAGCCTGTTTTTGTGACTTATTTTAGAAAGCACTTTTTCATTATTTAATTAGTGTTCTAGAAATTATGGGGAATATGAAAGCTTTTTGCTTTTTTTGTTTATTGCAAGGAGCTAATGAATAGTGAACTAATGAATTATGGGTGTCAGCTTACCTTCCCAGCAATGGGAAAGATGCAATCCTAAATACTTAGGAGAAAAAAGAGGGCCCATCTTCTCTTTACTCCACATGTACAAATTTCAAAGAAGTTAAATAAATTAGTTTGGTCAGAAAAACCTTTTCACTGAGCCTGACCCCTTTCACTTTCCTGGCCTCTTCTTTTTCTCTCTTGTTCATGGAGCTTTCCAGATTTTACAAGACTTTGATGACCCTAAAAAAAGTGAGAAAAAGCATTTTGCCTCCCATACGACTTTAATAGTAGATCTGTCATACTCTACCTGATACATCATAAGGAAATTACAAAAAAAAAAAAGAAAAAAAAAGAAAAAAAAAAAAGTACAGCAGATATTGGCAGTACTGGCACGAATCCAATTTCTCCATGTCTGGACAACTGAGTAACATAAAAAGAGGGTTTATATATGCTCCTGACAATAGCTGAAGGCTCTCTCCTGGCTCAGCCTGAAGGTTCATGACCCATAAATATTTCTCTCCTGACAATGGCAAATTTGGTTCCTGCTACAGTAGAACTTGTAAAAGCTATAGAGAGTCTATGGCTCTCCTGGGACCTACAGACTCCCCTTGCAGATTTTATGGGTATCAATCACAGGCATTATCTCATAACACTCACAGGTTACCAGCTGGTCTGGTGTGTAAAAGTGTTGCTTGCAGTACTGGAGGCTGTAAATGAATTTTAACAATTTCTGTTTATGAGATATGCCAGAATATTACATTTTCCTTCTTTAGAACTCAAAGCTTCTGTTAACATGGCAAAGATCTAATGTGTCACCAGGCACATGAAAAAAACAGATTTTACCTATACAACAGCTGTTTTCACAATGTTTTGTACCTTTTTTGGGGGCTTCTAGTAGAGCTGACAGTGTTCTCATGAAGACTGTTCATGAGAGTGAACACTAGTAGTGCATGACAGTAGTGCATGACAGTAGTGCATGACAGTGTTGTCACCTCTCTGGGCGGTGGTGATCAGATGTGCTCCTGGCAAGGCATGTCTTCCCTGAGTAGTACAGGCACCAACACCCTGGCTTAATGGGAAAAGAGAATGTGAGGGAAATGTGTTTTTTTATTAGATCAGTCAGTTTGTTTCAAACTGGTGGGTAGAGCTCTTTAAACACACAGCTATGAGAAAGGGAGCAAACTCTTCAATATGGGCAGCTTGCTATTCCACATTCCTTGGTGTCCTTGGGGTCTGTTCCTTGCATTTGGTCTTGGCAGATTGAGACTGCAGAGACATCTGTGACTTCAGTGTATTTATACATATGAAATAAAAATCTTAGAGCTCAGTTTCTCCATATGCCTCTTACAACTTTCTATTATTAGAAGGCAAACATCTTGGATGTGTTGCCAGCTAGCTATATGCAGGGCTGCCAATTGTCTCCGTTTCGTATTCTAGGTTGCTGATATTTTCAGGCTTGGCTTTGGGTATCTTTAGAATCTGCCTTGTGAAAAATAAAAGGCATTATTTCACTTTTGGCTTGTAAGAATGAGTCATTAAATTTGATAAAACAGATGGAGATTTTTTCTCAGTAGGTCTTGGATTCATGTCTAGTCCTAGATACTTTCAGGGGAAGACTAAGAACATTTCCATGTTCTTCACTTTAGAATATGTGGCTCTTTCCTCTGTTTGACAGAAAAAGAAGTGAGATGATGATGTACCTCTCACCCTGCCCCCACAAAAGTAATGTTCTTACCCTGTATGTGCAAAAAAGGAAAATGAAAGTTAGGGCAGAGGAATCTGCCACCTGGGGAGACTTTTACAGTTCATGCCTTCCATTCATGTCCAAATCCAGCCTGCTCCTCTCACTCCCTCTCAGATGAAAAGGCACCTTGCAGCCGTAGGATCAACACACCTCAAAAGGAAAAGCAACCATATAATCTAAACTATACATGAACAGTATATGGAAAAAAATTAAGTCAAGCATGTCTGCTACCTGTCATCAGCAAGACCATAGGGATTTATTGGGACAATGAAGGCACTGTCCCGGCTCTTGCCTTGATCTCTGCACTCTCAAAAAACTGAATTCAAGCAGGAAAGCACAATGAAGGATACATCACTTGCATATTCATCCGATCAAGGACCATCATTCTTGTGACACAAGCAGTGGTCAGAATGAGTGTGCCATGTGCTGAAGGTATCAGCAACGTCACCCAGCTTGTGCTGTGCACAAGAGTGGTGAGAGCCTTTTGTTGAAATGATCCTTTTAAAAGCAGGTGATGTTTCAAAGCATCTCTGTGTCTGGCTTAGATTCAGCTCACATGCAGGAAGCTGAGCTCTCAGGATGCCCTGGGCTGGCACTCCCTGTGCTGCAGCACAGCACAGCACAGCCAGGCTCCACACAGCCCCCAGGTGTCAGGATGCTGCAGACCACCACTCTCTTCCCCTTGCTGCCTGGAGGCATCTGGCAGGGTTTGGGGAAGGGTTAAATGAGCTTCTTCCCCAGAGAAAGCATCTCCTCGCTGAGGTAGTAAATCACTGTCTTGCAGTGACACTAATGCACGGAAAATGAACTGCTTGTGGATCTAGTTGGTAAATACTGATTCTGTGAAAACTGTGCCGCATGAATGCTTAAAGGAGCAATTTGAGATGAGGAATGTCCCTGCGGCAGCTGCTGTGGCACCTCACCACACCCACATGGTGTAAAACGGGTAGGAAAGGGCGAACAATATCAGTTCTGTTCTAGCACTAATTCTAGTGTGCTGCCTTGCCCAGGGTCACCTGAGAAATCAGAGCATTGATGGATTAAAAAAAGGTAAAGAGCTAATTTTGTGACAAAAATGTTTGCTCTCTGGACCCAGATACCACTGAGACCTTCCAACCTTCAGTGCTGATGTGTGCTCCAGGTTTGTTGCCTCTGTTATCTCTGGATCAGAGTCTGCATTTTCTCTCTCTTTTTAAAACATTGACTGATCCATCCTGGATAAATCTAATAGGAAATTATGCAGCAAGCTCATTAGAAGCATTCTGCTTTCCCCCAGGACACCCAGGAGGTGCCCTAGCAGGAGCAGAAAGTTTTCTGCAGAGATGCATGGGAAGGGGGAGGAATTGCCAGGAAAGAGCATCTATAAAATAAAGAGAAGGCTAAACCAGGTGCTGCACTGGATGGGGCTCTTCGGAGAAGGAGGTTGTGAAATGGGTGGACATGGCTCAGGCACTCTGGACCCCCTTGCTGGGGTGCTGAAAGCAGCTCCCATCCAGTGCTATTACTTGTCCCCAGGGCTACAGGCAGTGTGAAGTGCAGATCTATGTGGCCCTGGCCCCAGGCTGCTTCTGAAACACAAGACACTGTGCACTGCCTTAGGCAGGATACTGACTTCCAAAAATCTCTAAAGAATTGAGTGGTTTTTAAAAAACCCAGCTCCTGAAATCCTTGGATTTTGAATCTGAACCCCTGCCAATATTGCCAGTGGTTCCTGACCTTTTGGGAGTGTTTATGCACTGCCTTGTGCCCAGTTTGGCTGTGGTGTTTCCTTTCCTTTGCAGTGCTATGTCTACAGCCTTTTGCATTTCTTAATGTAAATATGGATGTAGCACCGAGTTGCACAAAGCCTTGTTTCAGCTGTTTCTCTTTAGCCTTGACATACAAGCAAGTAATTAATCTGTTAGCTAAGGCTGAGCTGATATAGTAGGAGGTCTTACACAATGCTGTTACATCTGCTGAGCCCCAGACAATGAAAGGGGTGGTGGTCTTGGTGGTCTGCAGAAGAGCAGATATCCCTGGTTTCTTTTGTGACGGCTCTGTCATCAGTGAAATGATGTCAAGCTTCTCCTGAGTATATTTCAAGTCCAGGGTTGTGTCAGGAATATTCTGCTCCTCTCAGTCCTTCTGCCTGTGCTTTGGGCTGTTAACTTTTGTGTGGAACTGAGGATGTTGTGATGGTATGAGTGCACTGAGGATAGAAGTACTGAGGGAGAGCCAGGTTTATCAGTTTTGAAAGCTCTAGGTGACAACAGATATTCAAGGTACAACTGGCTTTTTGGGTTCTGCTGTGTGGGGAAGAGCTGAAAAGTCCAATACACCTTCAAAGCCTGCACAGATTACAATGATAACACAAATGATTAGTACAAGTCCTTACCTACTAGGGGTTCTTAGTAATGAAAATGTTTCACTGTTTACTAATAGGACTTAATAAATTAATAACAGAGGAGATTTTAATAGTGGACTATGGACATATGATTTTTAATCTGAAAATAGCTCATAGCCTATTTCTGTAGAACATCTACTGTCCACACATGTCAGAGGCTGACTGGAATATATAATTTTTTTAGCTCTTTATCCTTGCTGGAGGCATGAGCAAACACAGTGAGTTTTTAGCAGCAGACGTGGTATAACTGACCAGGGACATGTATCTTGTAAAGCAGAACAATGTAAATGAAAAAAGGATGGGAAAATACCAGCCAAACCAAGAAAAATATCATATTTTTGGTGTGCTGAGGAGGGACATATGTCTGAAAACCTTTTTGGGCTTTTCTCTTTGAAGTCACAATCTCTGTGTTCATTCTTCACATCCTTCACAGATGCAGGTGCACCTGGCTGCAGAAGAAGACACATTTCCTGAGCCTTTTTTTTTTTTTATGATATTGCATTAGCAGTGCAAGAGGCAAAGATTTTTCATCTGTGTGGCACTGAAAGGTCCCTGGCTCTGCACAGTTCTGGGAATATCCTCCTACTTCTCAAATCCTCTGGCTGTTTCTAGGGTAAAAAAGTGCTCCACAGCTCTGGCCTGCCTCTGTGGTCTGCCCCCATCCTTTCTAAGGAAACCATAGTGGGAATGATGGATTGAATTGCCCAGGTAGGGGCCAGATTATAATGAAGGTTGTGCTAAAACCTGGCAGACTGAAAAATTTTCTATTTTAGAAACAGCACAGTGATGCCCAGACTCTCTCCTCTAGCTGAGGAAATAAATCCCAGAGAGAGATGCTGCTAATGTGGTTATGAGATGGTGCAGCTCCAGCTGGAGCTGAGGTGGAAGGCTATTCTGCATTTCTTCAGACTGGCACGAGCCTTCTGGGAGACTTTGCCATGCACAGATCTGCTCTCTGCTGCTGTTGCTGCTGCTGCTGCTGGCCACCCTCAGGGGAAATTCCCAAGATGACCAATGCCATAGTAATACTGCCTGCCCCACATGATGACAAATCTATTGCTCTCAGGACATTGAAATAATCCAGTTTTGTCCACTTTTTCCTAGCCATCTTCAGCACAGGTCCAAAGATCTCCTGTGCTGCTGCTTGACCCGAAGGTTAAACCTCCTGCAGTGGTGTAACCTGGAGCAGCCAGGCAGAATCAGCCAGCAGCAGTCCAGCCCCAGCCTCAAGGAGATGCTTTAGGTTCATTTTGCTTTTTAAACAGTTCTGTAGCTGCAGCCATTGCTTTAGGTGAATTATCACTTGTGACAAATAGACAATGAAATATTTCCCAGGTATGACATTCCACTATTATACTATCTGTAATATTCAGTAATTGTGACTAATGTTTTGTTGACAGACAATAGCTTCAAGATTTACCACTTTCCTTGGTCAGAGAAATATTTCCCAGGTATGACATTCCACTATTATACTATCTGTAATATTCAGTAATTGTGACTAACACTTTGTTGACAGAATGTAGCTTCAAGATTTACCACTTTCCTTGGTCAGGGAAGAGAGCTTTCTTAAGCCAGCTTTAATTTAGTATTATTAAACTATTAAGATTGGAAGAAACCTTGAAGATCATCAAGTGCAACCTTCAACCTTCTGAACTTGTAATAGGCTCAAAAAAAGAAGATCTTGCCTTGCAGGGTGTGGGATCAGTACAGAAAAATATGTTATATTATATGTTATAATGCCCTCAAAAGAAAACAGTGGCTTCTCTGTGTTAAATCAGGCAGTACCGGAGCATACCAACAACAATCAAGGGACTAATTCTCCAGCTAAAGACATGAAAATATAATTTCATGTTGTGATTGTTTGCAATTAGTCACAGATGTTAATCTGTGATCACTTGCTAAGATCATTTGCTCTGCCATTATTTTTCCATGAATAAACTCACAAATGCATTTTAAAGTAAAATGAGCCAAAGGCCTGGAATTTAAGGTTAGATTTGACGCAACTTCTGCTTTCATGTATTCTATCAAGAACTATTCACTAAGGAAAATAGTTACGAATTTCTTGAGTATAACACACACTTTGCATATGTATATTATACAGTTATACCCCAACAAATGCAGATATCCTCAGTTTAGCTTTAGGCTTCCTTTGTAGTCAGCAGGGAGAAGTAGACAACTTGCCTTATCATCTGCAGATGTCTGGCTTGGGGGAAAATCAGTCCCATAAAAACAAGATTTCACACTTTATTTCTTTGTATGTAGGGAGCTTGGTGAGCCTATCTGAGATAGAAAGATGTATGTTGCATACAGCTAAATAAAAGTGAGATTAATCTAAGGAAGTACATGACCATCATAGTTTGAATTTGGTGGGATACTCAGTCTTGATTTACACCACCGGAGAAATCTTTTTTCCACTGTCATATTTTATGGGGAGCCTACAAAAGCAAGCGCAACAGGATATGGTTTCCTACAGAACCTGGGCACCAAGCTGCCCAGCCTGACCTGCTCCTGTGGCCACCAAGGCAGGACAGCAAGGCTGTAACAAAGCACACTGCTAGGACCAGTCACCTACGAGAAGCAAACATTTGCAGGGGAGGTCACCGCACCCAACTCAGAGTCTAAGTCCCTTGCTTAAGTCTAACCTGGTCCCACCAAAGAATTCGAAAGCCAACGAAAGGGAACACACACTTCCAGCAGGGACTGCTTTTATCCCAAGAGAAGTGGGAAAAAAGTCCATTGGCAGTGGCTGTTGGTGCCCATCAGGCACACAGAAACATCCCATGGCCAGTGCCCAGGCGTGTGCAGTGAAGCAATACAGATATTTGTAGATGACTTGGAAACCTTACAGGCAGGTACAGTTTTGAGACCAAGTTCTTGTAAAAATCACTCATCCTGAGTCCAGGTGCCTCTCTTGTTGCTAAGAAGATGCAACTTAACAGGAATAAGGTGAAGGAAACCAGTTCCCTGACTGAGTGGAACAGCCGAGCCTGAGTGTGTGTAGCAGAGTGGTGTGATTGCCATTTTCCTCATCTTTCCCATCCTCCCTCATGGGCAGGCTATGGACAACCCTCAAGCTCTGCATGCTGCTTCCCTTCAGCTCATGATGAACATGCTTTCTGTGGGGCAGTGAGCACATGCTCTTTATTCTTAAGAATATGAAGTTGTTATGGGTAAAGTATTTCACTGTATAGTTTCCTGACTGATAAAATGTCACCCCTAAGATTAAGATCACATGTCCCTGCTGCATTGGCACAGAAAGTCAATACTGACAAATATAACATTAGACCATTGCTGCAGGGAATGAAACCCTCCCTCTGGATGGGAAAGACTGGGTGGTCTCAGTGGGTTTTAAAAAACTAACTTATAAATTGATTACCAATGTCTCTAGACAATGGTTTGTCATCATTGCTTAACATTATAGAAAGAACGGCCTGTTCTTTCTCTGAACCATCTGCCTTTAGGTCTTGTGGTTTAAAGGAGAAGTAAATAGGTATGTAAGGAACAAAGCAGGATTCATGGCTGCTATATATCCTACACCAAACGTGCTGTTTTGTCCTTCAGTCCCCTCCCTCCCTCTCCCCCTTGCCTCATTAATCTGGAGATTCTGGTAGAGAATACCCATCTTTAGATTAAAAAGAGGGGAAAAAAGGCAAAAAACCACCTTTTTCTTTATTTTCTGCATTTTTATTTTAAGAGCTGCTCATCTGTACTTCATTTAGAAGAAGTTATTTATGTTCAGTGGGATTCCACCAAGCTGTTCGTATGACATTTTACCTGAACAAAATGTAGCTTTTCTAACATTATTGTGATGGCCAACCTTGGGGAGGAACTTCATTATCCCCTATGTACCAGCTGAATGAACATTTTTCTCTTGGTTTGACTGTTCTGATATTTTTCAATAGTAGTTTCCTAAATAATGGCAGTGTCTTGGATGCAGAGGGACTGCTGGAGCAGGGTTATATTAGTGAATGATGATATTAAAAGCCATCAGGATTCAAATTGTTGGTAGCAACTAGAACAGATTGTGTGTCCTGAAGAATAACATTCCTCTGGGCTCTGACTGTTGGTCTGAGGAAGTAGCCTGAGAGACCAGTGATGAAGCAAATTCTTTGCTTCTGATCATGTTTTCCTTTAGGCAGGAAGGATCAGAGCATGGTGTTAATGAAACATTTCTGCTCCTGGCATCTCAACTAATTTGAGCAAGATCAACACCAGCATCTTCTCACCTCACCCCATTTTGCAGTACCATGTAACCACAGACCTATACTCACTCCCCAGCAACATCAGAGGTTTTAGGTGTATTGCCTAGTTAGGAATCCGTGCCATGGCCACCTGTCAGATATGCCTGTGGCCACCTCTTATCTGGAGGATTTCAGACACCTCTGTTAGCCCAAGAAAGTGCAAGTATTTTCATGACTGCTAAGAATTATGACTTACATGTTTGCAAAAATATTGGTTACCAAACTTGTGTGATTGCTAACATTTTGAAAACCTGCTTTGCAGATTGGCTTTACCCCACTCATGTCAACCTTGCATGACCTGTTGGTCACAGTCTGTGGTCAAAGTGTGTTGTGGGTCACTTGTCAAGGCCAGTGAATCTCCATCTGCCACTCTAATGAGATGTTTGAAGTGGTTCCAGTCCAGGTTTGTCTGAGCTGTGAGCTTTTGGGACAGACAATGACCTGCTCTGGGCACAGTCTGTGGGGCAGCAGAGAAAGGCTACAGCAAGGGAGAGGAGTAGGGGCAAAGAGAAAGGGGAAAATACAGCAAAGTGGAGGAAGACAAAGAGCAGAGGGATATCTGGAGGAAATCACAGAAGGAAAAGGGTAGAATAAGAAAATAGCTTGGAGGAAGCCACAGAGAGGAGACAGAGGTAGATATCAGCTTTGTGCAAGGCAATTAACCGAGCACAATACTGTTAAATCTGAGTCTTCGGTGCCTTCAGTACTTCTGTGTGTTGGGCATCACTGCTACACTCTGGGGATGGTACTGGTGTTGTTTTATTGTCCCAAAGGCCATTCTACTTTCTGGCTTTCTCTCTTCTCCCTCCAGATTTTTAATAGGCTGTGTTTTAATACTACTGTGAATTAATGGACAGGATGGAAGGTGCAGGACCTTTATAGGCTATTAACCTGAACGAGAGCAATAACTAAGTGATAAGTTCGTGCATGTTCTTTTGCAGAACAGAGAGCCTGAAAGCTGCCTGGTACTTCACATGTGGCAGAGATGAATTTGTGAGCAGCATCAACATGAAATAGCTCCAGCTAGCTTTGTCAGGAGTAAATCTGCACACTGCAGCATCCCTTACAGCCTCACTAGCCTGAACACTGACTGGCTGCAGGAGTAAAGATGAGCTAGAGACACTGGTAGTTACATAAGGGCAAAATGCCCCTGGTTGGTTAAAACTCTTTGCTAAAAATGCCACCCATTTGCAATTCATACAGACAACCTAGTCCGAGGTATATTATTAGCAACATCCATATTCTATCCCATATTACTGCAAGGGCTTCTTGCTTAATGAGGGTTGAACAGTCATAGGGGTTGGCATCACTCTAACAATGCACAAAGTCGTTCTGTTTCTATTTGTTAGCATGGATTAACAGGTTTTGAAGGTTTTGCATTTGTGGCAAGAATTGGGATGTGTCATTAGTATGGAAATAAAACCCTGACAAAACCAGACTTTTCATTACATATGTGCTTCTAGGAGCTCTGCTGGATTCCTTGGCATATATAAGGGCAGTTTTTGCTTTTGTATTTACATGGTTTTATTGCCATCAAAGAAATTACTTTCATCTCCTATTGAAGACATAATCTAACTTACTCTGTAGGAAGCAGGAAAACATAAATATCACCAAATTTTAATTAGGATTTTGGTGTGGGAAGAATAAGCTATAGTGTGGCTGGACATTAGAGTTGTTTCTCTACAAGGCAGTATTTGGTGGTGTGCTAGGCTTGTAAACCCTGACCATATAAACAACAGGGCAACCCAGACACTGCCAGGGAAGGGTTGTGGTCCTGAATCACATTTCTCTCTCAAGGGCCAGGGTGCATCCCGTGCCTGCACCCCAGACATCCAGTCCAGGTGCCTTTCTCAAACCACTGAGCCCCCTTTCTGACTTCCAGACTTGAAAGGTCCATGGCTGAATGCCTGCCCTCTCTCTCACAGGTATGGGTGCATAGTCACGGTCTTCTCTGAAAGGCTGTGCTTCTGCAGTGAAACTTTGGATTAATTCCAGGGTTATGTGAGATGATGAGCACTATAATCCATGGTAGAGCGTGCAGATTAAGTGCTTTCTACTATGTGGAGTTAAATAAGCTTGATCTAAGTAATTAAATAGTTTATAACACTTTGTGAACTTTCTTTCCAGTTCACATTGTGATACTTGAAGGACATGACATGCTTCCTATGTGGAGGTCATCTTAAAACTGGTGAGAAATCAGAGCAATTGTGAAAATGGCACAAAGAAAATCATCCCAGTTATACACTTGTGCATCTGATCCCCTTGAGAGGCTGTGTAATGTGGCTGACTTGTCCCAAGCACAGGTTGTTCTGACCTCCCTTGTAAATCTTGTAGCCTCTGTTCTCTTCAAGGTGCTTGCACGAGCCGAATGTGCCTTATTCCAGCAGTACAGGAGCTGCTTTCCTGCACCATGGCCATCTGTTTCCTAATGATTATGTCCAGCCTGGGTTAGTCTGCTCTCCCAGGGTACATCATGACACAAAATCTGCATGCTTCCCAAAGATAGTTTCTTGGCCACTGTGGCTGATGGCCAACCCCACGGAATCCAGGCTAGCTGCCTGCTGGGATACCTTGCAGGCTGGGTTTGGAACTCCTTTTACACCCTCTGCAGCAGGGACCTGAACTACTTGAGTTGTGTTAAGAGAGAAAAAACTGCTTTTTCCTATATTCTTTCTCAGTCTGCAGATCCAGACCTTGCAGTGCTCTGAAACAAGACATTCTTCTATTTCTGAGTTTAGGGGAAAAAATTATATCTAGGTGCCAAATTTGCTTTTATTTCAAAGTCATTATTTGCCATGCATTTTACCACCTGTTAATAAATCATGATGGGCTGGAGAGATATGCTGTAAGTCCCCTGCTCAGGTGATGCCCTCTCCCCATGGGATAGACAGCACAGCTAACAATCACACTTTATCCTCATTTTTTCTTGTGTGATTGTAAACCCATCCATTTTACAAGCAGAGAGAGAAGCAGCTTGTCCCTCACTCTGACCTGGGTGGCACGAGGTGAGCAAGGTGAGCAGGGACTGCAGAGTCATGCATTTAATTAAGATGATTTTCTTTCAAATGAAATCTCACCAAACTGGAGTGCATAAATTAGAGCAAGTTCTTTTAAGCTCCAGATATAGTTTGCTTTTGGGCAAATCTAACATAAGAAAAAAAAATGAAGGTGAACTGGCCAAATCTTGGGCAGAACCAGGTCACCATGTGCAGGTAAAGACCAAAGATTTTCTTTTGTTTTCTTCTTCTTCCCACCTACAGATGAACTGCTCAGCCCAGGCTCTTTCCGTGGCTCAGTTAGGAGAAATGGCTGCTTTTGGCATGTGGTTTGTCAGTCAGTGTGGATATTTGTTCTGGGACAGGATGGATCAGCCACCACCTGAGTGCCTGTGAAAGCACCTTTGGGTGAACAGCTCAGATGTGCATGTCCCCATGGGACTGAAGGAAAACTAACCACTGTGCACCAGACCTGCCTGGTAAGGTCAGTTTCTGGAACTACCTGAATTCTTAGGTTTATTTATAATTTTATGGTAAGATCTGTCCAGTTCTTGCTTTGGCAACTATGTAAAAATGTTTGGTTTGGTGTTTTTTACTGTGTTTTTAAAATTATTTTTATTTATCTTCATTCTGTCATAAACTGCTTGGTGAAATGTGGGATTCAGATGGTGTAAATCCTCATGTAACTATCTCCTTAATTGTACTCTTAACTTATGATGCTTTATTTTTCCAGATATCATATTTTTAACACTGCAAATGCCTAAACATCGTTTTTAACAGAAGGAAAAGTACTTTTGACATTTAGGGGTATTTCCCCCATGCCGATCTGCTCTGTTTAAGCTCTAAGAGTTTAACCCTCAAAGTAAATGAAACAAACCACATTATCTTATCTGTGGTTTATTACGTTTGGCTCTTGCATTTTTTGGGATCTAAAAATACCTGCTTCTGAAGTATAGTGCAGTCCAAAGAAGAAGAAGAGAAATGCAAGAGCACACTTCCCAATTGCCCTGGCATTTCAGCTGCCCACCCCTGTGGGTTGAACTCCCCTTTGCTAACTCCCATTTGCACATCTAATAAAACACTTAGGATTAGTCCAAAGAAGGCTGAGCCGAATTTGGTGTGCAGAGAGTTTTCCAAGCATGATAATCCAATCTCATTCACATCTGTGTTTTCTAATGGAGAGACCTTTTGTGCCCTACATGATGCTGCTTGCCAGGAGTGCTATTTCTTCCAGACAATTTTGCTCCTGATTTAAGGTCACCCTTATTTTACTTGTTGAGCTTTAGTCCATTTCCCCCACTTTGAAAAAGAAATGCAGCGGAGTATCTGAGGCAACTTTTAAGAGAGCTTTTGCTACATCTAGTGGCAGAGCCTTTGAAGTGCCTGAAAAAAGGAGATAAGAAAAAAAGCCATTCTCCATTTAGAAGCCTTATTATTTTGTTCATCTCAGAATATTCAGAGTTGGAAGGGACCCACAAGGATCATCGAGTCCAACTGTTAAGTGAATGGCCCATTGTAATGAAACCCGATGTGCTTTTATATTGCATTCTGTTTACCATTGTCTTTTATAGCAAAGCTCTCATATTCCTGCCTGGCATGGCTTTTTTTCGGTTCTGGCTGCCATCTGAGAGAGAACTGGTCTGGACTTACTGGAATTTTGATTCAGACTGAATTATTAAAGAATAAAAAAGATAGATGTGTGTGTGTGTGTGTGTGTGTGTGTGTGTGTGATCCCAGACCTGTGCAGCTGTCATCCTCCCCAGTGCAGTGCTTGTACCACCCAGGAGAACTGTGAGTTAACCCCAATGAAGAAAGTTTTTCACCAACCTGCCCAGCACTTGGGCCACTGCCTACAGACAACCATGGACAGTGGTGTGTCCCTCAGGGGGAATGGGGGAAAAACAGAAGCATGACTGTGTGCTAACATCAAGGATGCTCAGGACATAAATACCTAAATTGCTGTTGTTTCAATCCTTTTTGTAAAATGAGGTGAGGGACTGAGAACCACCTGGGATTTAATGGAGAAATGAAAATGTAGAGTCAAACCCCACAAGGCTGGGGTATGGATTGGTCCTAGCCAGATGCTTGCACAAGAGGAGTTCCTGCAGTAGTAACAGCAGCTATTCTTACCAACTCCAGAGCAGTCGATTTTCTGAGGGAATGTCTAACTTGCTTTGCATATTTCCAGTGGGAACTGCTTGGACCCTGGGCAGAACAAGACGTCCTCCTGATTGCAAGCCGAATGGGAGCAGGTTAGGTTGCTACTGCCATGTAGCAATAAGAACTATGGACAGGGAGGTTGGGATCGTGATGGTGATACTGACAAAATAATGCAAACCAGAGCTGATTGCAAATGTACTAAAAAATCAGCACTGATGTTTTAAAAGTGGCTGATCCAGGTTTAAAAATTTGGATGAAAGTTACCCATGATGTGAAGAGAAATGGTTGTGTAAAAAAAGTATTTTCAAACCTTATCAACCTGCTTTATCCAGACAAGGAGTGGTGCCTTACACCGGGAACTGGGTCTTTATGGTGGGAAAGTGAGGAGGACGTGCTTGCCGGTCTTTACTCCAGAGCCATGGCAGGAGAGGGTGGGCTGGCAGCCTGGCTGCTTTTGCTCTGGTATGTGGTTTGCTTCTCCTGCCTGGAACCTAATTTGTGTGGCACTAAGGTTGCTTTGCAGTATCCTCCTTTGGCTTTGGATGCTGGAGGACCTCACCCTCCTCAGAGGAATAGCCAGGGGAGACAGATAGACTTGGAGGAAATTAGGGAGGGTGGGATACTTGTGAAAATGAGGATAAGGGAGCATCAGACTTGGAGCTGGGGTGTGCAGGTAGGTTTCCCCAGGTGTCTTGGTGGTGGATGATCCCCATGTATGGATCTCTCTGTGCTAGAAAGAGGGTCTCTTCATAGTTATGGAAAGAAACTGGTGCTTTTAAAGCACAGCATCCAGCAGAAGGGTCAAAAGAAAATGGTCACAGCCTCCAAAGGAAGCCCGGAGTGACAACTCAGCCACTGTCAGAGGCTGAAGACCAGCAAGACAACTTCCACCCCAGCTGCACTGGGGTAAAGGGGAGCTCCTGTTCTGCCAGCAGCATCCAGCTGCACAAGCAGAATTACCTCATGGGGTGATTTTAGACACATGGGGATGAACCTGATGGCAGAGGTTGCAATATCAGTCTGAAAGGTGTACACAGAATGAGGGAGGAAAAAATTTAAAACCTTGGACCTTTTTACTAAAATATTAAAAGAACTTCTACAGGAGGGTATGCAAGAAATTTAGAAGATGCTTGAGGAAAATGAGTTGTGTACTGTCACAGAATCACAGAATCAGAATGCTTTGAGTTGAAAGGGACCTTAAGGTCATCTAGTTCCAACTCCCCTGACATGAGCGGGGACACCTTTCATGGGAAGGTTCGTTAGCATCCCAGCATGAGCTGGGGGATGGTACCAATGGGGAGGCATTTCCATCTCAAGGTGTTACTTGTTCTCATGAAATAACAGGAAAACGAAGAACAATTTCAACTTCAACAGTTCATTCTTGAACTTGTTTTAGTTAAAAAAAAAATCCTTGATGGAAGGAATATCCATTTCTCTTATTTACCACTGTTGTGAAACCACAGGAACAGAAAAAGATCTGTAACTTTCTTGAGCTACAGGTGATGAATTGAGAAGATAAGGTTTCTAGTATCAGGAATTACTTGTATGTGGCAAGCTTGATGTGTTTCCATAATATATGGTGGGAATCACTCCATCACTCTTGGAGCTGTTCAATCAGCCCCATGCTGGGCAGCCGCTCTGATGCCTGGAGTTCAGTCCAATGCAGAGAGATTGGCAAGAGATAATATGCTGCCAAAGAGCAGCAAACATGAAAGAGTTCAATAGCTCTCACAAGCAAAAAGGAAAACAAAAAAACCCCCAGGGAGTTAAAAAGCATGAGGGTTTTTTAAGTCTTCATCTTTCAAGTACATGAAAATTGGCAGAAGCTGCATTTTTTTTAATGATAGTTTGTGTTTCACTTCTGTATATGAAATGCAAGAAGCAGACATTTTTCCTCTGGAAACAGGACCTACTTTGACTTGTCAAATACCAATCACTACTTGAAAAATGTCACTTTATTTCCTGCCTCTGCCCTGGCTGTGGCTGATGGCCACAAGTGAAAAAAAGATAACTGGTTTCTTAAGTCTCCCGGCAGGAGGATGAACACATCTGGCTTACAAAGGGTTCCCAGATTCTTCCCTGCACAGCAGCAGTGGTTTCCCCACTGCCTTGCACATCCCACTCTCGGTGCACAGCTGCTGCCCAGGCAGGAGCTCCATGGGAGCAGCAGGAGGCATTTCTCACCACCATGGGCTCTAAACCTCAAAGCAAGCCCGGGCAACGTGGCGGCAAAAACACAGCTGGCTTTGCAGGAAGAAAGGAGACATTTCATGGCAAAGATAAACCCTTTTGTTCACTCCATCCTAAACTCAGAAGCTGCAAATTCTTGTCTAGCTGGGCACTAAGACTTTTCTGTGGTAGACTAGGGGTTTACCAGGTATTCAGGGAGTGATTAGGAAAACACTTGTTTTTACTTAAAACTTAGTTCACTTGCTTCAGTGGCCATTTGAATGTGATTAAAAATTTTATCAGAAAGCCATAAGCATAGGAAAAATAAAAATAATAGCAGCTTGTGGGGTGGCAAGAGGTGAAGTTATTTAGGTTAACTTTCTAGAAGTTAGGAAGCTACAAATAGGAAATAAGAGAACACAGATGTTACGTACTTGGAACACAGAGCGCATGTACCTTTCAGTTACACTGTGTACTGTAAAAAGTCAAACATCATTTTTTTAAGATGCAGTAGAGGCACAGTATCCATCCATTGCATCTCTTCAGTGCTTTTTTGCTAGAGCCAAGTTCTTCTCTTATTTGAGACATACAGATTATGAAGATGATGCATTTTAAAATTAAAATATAGCCTTTGATAATTATTAAATTCCCCTTGGCTTTTAAAATGCCTTAAAACTCTGAAATACAACAGGACCGTATCAGACTTTTGGTGCAGCTGTACCATCCTAGGGCCAGACTGACATCTTTTCAGGCAGTCTGACTTCTGGCATTTCCTAACTTCTGAGCACTTGAACATTTCTACCTTAGCTGTCCTTCTGGCATAAATGTTCTTACACATAAAATGCCGTAACTTTTTTATGAATGTGGTGATTCCCCAAAGACATCTGTAAGACCAACCTACAATGTAGGTGCACAAGAGACCACAGGAACTGACTCAGCAGAAGTCCTGGGGGAGGTTGGCTCAGGTTCAAGCTAAGGACAAGCGTTTTCCTGTCCTTAGGAAAATGTGTTAGCACATTCAGTTACATGTGTTCTTCATATGCTCTTGGCAATAAAGCGAGACAAAGGAAATTGAAGTTACACCAGGGGAGGTTTGGATGGGGTATTAGGGAAGATTTCTGCCCTGAAAGAGTTGTCAAGTATTGGAACAGGCTGTCCAGGGAAGTTGTGAAAGCCACCATCCTTGGAGGTATTTAAAACCTGAGTTGTGCTGAGTTGTTGGTTGGACTCAATGATCTTAGAGGTCTTTTCCAACCTAAATGTTTTGCGATTCATGCCCACAAGGCAGAACATCACCTCATGTCCCAGGCAGCTGGCATTTTTGCCTGTTAATTTGCATGTAGCACTGGAGACACGTGGCCTTGTCCAGCCATCTTCTGGGCTGTGTCATCATCTGGAGACTTTGTTCTTGAGGCAGACTGTGAATGGAGATGGTCAGTGCAAGGAAATCAGAAGAAACTGGTATCCCTGGGGAACTGGTTAAGGAAGAAATTTGCATAACTCATATGGTTTATCTGTCTTTTTCAATATGAAGGGATTTTTAAAATTATGTCTGCTGATGTTTTTGCATTATTAACAACATTACTTAACTCAGAGCTCAGGTTATTATTAGTGATTTTATATTCTGCAGTTGGTAGCTTTCTTGACTGTTATTATTAGCATTTTCATTTCAAAATCCTTTGAGATTATCTGAGATGCAGGGAAAGGCATCTGGAATTTGCTTATATCCCTTGAGGAAGGATCTGGATTGCTCATTTATGTTTTAATTGCTATTTTAGAGCTGTATATTTCTAGATGTCTTCTTACAGACTTATTCCCATATCGTGAAGTCATTCTTGTAGACAATCCAGACACGGTGATCCAGCACAAACCAGGTCTGCTCAAGTGTTTAGTACCATGATTAAGAGATGGAGAAATAGCACAGGCATTCATACATATGCAAAGCCTCAATATCTAAACAGGCTTTTCCAGGAGCAGTGACTAAGAAGGGCTGGTTTCCCTGGAGGAAGCTCCTTCACAGTCAGTTCACTGGAGTGACTCCTAGTTGAATGACATGAATTTCCACCAAGCTCTTCCTCCATGTACCTAACTGCATGTCTGGGAATACAGGGAATTTGTCTGCATGAAGAAATGTCTTGAATGTTAGTGCTTGGATCATAAAACAGGCCAGCCAATGGAACAAAGATCTGACATAACAGTTTGTTACTAATTATTTCTCAAGGTATCATTTAGAATGACCGTCAAAGGTTTTCAGATGGTATTTCATGTATTTTAGATCCATCTATTCCCAGTGCTCCAGGAATTGTTTCTGTGAATTGAGCCTCCATTTTTTCATACAATGACAGATTTTTTTTCACTCTGAGGTGGAGCCTTTCCCTTCCCATCTTTCTTTCTGACAGTGAAGCAAATATCAGAAGAAATTCTGATGTTTTTTCCTCAATGCCCAGACCATTGAAATCAGGTCAAACGCTCTCTACTCACTTCATTTCATTTCTCAATTTCATTAATTTTCGCCCCTGCTCCTTAGATGATGTGTGTTGCTTCTGCTGGCTCCAAAGAGTCAGTGAGAAGAGAAGCCATGTGGCAGCCCCAATGCACTTCAGTGAAACTGTGAAATGGCTTCAGGACTGAAATAGCAGCAGCTGTTTCAGATCAGCAGTTTTATCAGCTGAAGAATTAGAGGGATTTACTTTGTGCCTTCACAGCAGGTCCAACAAGTTTGGTTTTCCAGTCTAAGTCTTCAGAGCTGATGGAACAACTAAACCCCAACTCTGCAACTTCTTCATTCATCAGCAAAATGTCACAAGAGACTGTGATCATGTAAAAACCCTTCTTGGCCTGGTAGAAAGACTGTCAGGAGAAACATATCTGAGAGTTGTGTTCGGCATCAATGAACTGAGCTTGATTGTGTTGATATATGAAAGTGAAGCATTTGTCCATAAAGGTGATAGTACCTTTACTGTCAGCTAGATATAGAAGCCCAGAGATGTGCCATTTAATAATAATTATGGATTATTATGGATGATTATGAATGGTGGGGATGCTGAACAGAATTATTACTTTTTGAACAACAAAGTAGAAGAGTAAATTATTGCAGTTTTTAAATAAGGAGGCAAAAGGATCTATGATACAGTATATATTTTGTAAAATAATAGCAAATATTAGAAAAAATGAAGCTAAATATATCAACCACAGTAGTTTGGAATGCTTGGAAATGAGTATACAATGGGCAGGGAACAGGACCTAAAAGATGTGATGGGGTCTTAGAGCAACTTGTTGAACCTCTTCCCTAAGTGATGTTCCAGGGTGCTCTGCCAGCTGCTTCCTGCCAGGCACCTTCAAATGACAGAACCTGGACTGAGTAGTCAGAAGGATCCATCCCTTGGTCCTTGTGTAGCTGCCCCTGCAAGGGAATCAACATGAGAGATGCAGGTGTGTGCAGATGCGTGGTGGCACTATCCTTTTGCTTCCAGAGGCTTCCAAGGGACAGGTTTGGGACTGGCAGACACAGGACAGGACTTACAGAGACCTCTGCTCTTGGGGAATGGTGGCTGGTGGGCCTCCACATGCCAGCTGAGCCCCTTGAGACACAGTGAACTGTTTGGGGAGCTCAGAGAACAGGTCAGCTGGACACGCTTGCCTACATGCTGAACCACCTGGCTGACTCCCTGTGCTGGGAAACAGATCATTTGTTCCACAGCAGCCAGACAGTGCTGAGTTTTGGATTTGTGACTAGGACAGTGCTGATAACACACCAGTGTTTTGGCTGTTGCTGAGCTGCTCTTGCACAACACTGCATTTTTATTTTTCCCACTCTGCCCCACCTGCAAGTAGGCTGGAGGTTGGCAGGAAGCTGGGAGGGAGTTCAGGCAGGATAACTGAGCAAGGGTTATTTCCTGCCTTAGGCAACACGTGCTGCAGTAACAGCTCAAGGGAAGGAGGAGAAAGGGGTGACATTGGTGGTTATGGCATATGTCTCCTCAACTAACTTTTGCATGTGCTGAAGCCCTAGTTCCCAGGAGGTGGAAAAACAGTTGCTGAAAGGATAAAGGGAACAAATTCCTCTTTTTGCTTTGCTTGAGTGTGCAGTTTTTGCTTAACCTACCAAACTGCTTTTATCTGGGTGCCTCCCTCCTGTCTTCTTCCAGTCATGTGGCAGAGGGGAGACCCAGCAGATGTGTAGGTGTTTGGCTGCTGGCTAAGGTCAATCCATCACAACCCCACTCCCAAGCCTTGGGGACAATTTCAGTGAGAATGGTCAGGAACCGGGTCTCTTAAAAGTGAAATTTGGTAATTGCTGCTTACCAATTACTAGTAGGTAATTGCTCCTTATTTCACCAGAACCAGCAACTTTTTCTTGGAAGTTCTCTTCATGGGAACACAGACGACACTGAAGTTGAACTGCTACATGATTTTGCTGTTCTTTTTTCGTCTTTTCTTTATAGTTACATTTTCAGAATAAAAGATAATTGACCACCAGGACTCTTCTTGCCTTCTATGATGGTCATTCCCAGCTGCTGCAGTGCTGTAAGACATGGGGCACTGTTGAAGGCACCTGGGGTCCACATGCTGCAGCATGGTCTGGTGACAAGATTTGCAGACACCACACCAATTCCCAGTCATCATACCAGCAACATGTGAACCTGTTTGGTACGAGAACTATCTGGATATTTTGTTCATGCCTAACGTCCAGCTCAAGAAAGGTGCTGAATAATCTGTGTATTCGAAGAAAATGCCACAAGAAGTAAGTGATCACATCAAGAAAACCCAAGCAATTATTGCCTAAGGCTCTGTGGAATAGGTTAGATAGAAAACAAAAGAAGATGGTCTGACATCCAAACAGGTATTTAAATTCTGTCCAGTGAATTATACCCCAGAGTGTCTATTTCTTGCCTTTAGTTATAAAGGTGTCAGACAAGTCCCACAGAAACAGATGCCATATTGCAATCCCCTAAATTCAGACAAGATGTCTGACCACTGGTGTGAAGACTGTAGCTCAAGGGGGTCCAGGAGGTTATCAGCATCTGGAAGATGTTCTTCTGAACCTCTGTTCATCCTAAGTTTGGTCACATTTTCTGAGCAGCTAGGTGTTCTCCTGAGCTCAGCGATCTGGAAGAGAATGGGTTGTTCCAGTCATTTTAACACATTCAATTACTTATGAACTTTGTTGTCAGAGGAAACATGGAAACCTAGAAGGATACAGAAGAAAAAGAACTCATCTAAAGTTAGAGAAAAGAGGCAATTTAAAGTGGAAGCCAAGGAGGAAAAAGGTAGAAAATAAAAATTACCTAAAATGAAATGAGAGGCAAAAAGATGGTAAGAAAGTTTAATGAATTCTGGTTCAAAAGTGAAGAAGAAATGAAAAATGAAACAAAGAGCAGAACTGGCACTTGAAAGAGAGAGAGAGAGAGAGAAGAAAGAAGCTCAGTAAATTAACCAACATATGCTGCAGAGAAATCCTTTCAGCAGGCTCAGAGAATCTGTCTCCATTAAAGTTTCACAGGGAAGGCTCAGAGGGAATTTCAATATTTAAAAAGTGTTTTTGAAGGTAGCCAAGGGGAGATGCACTGGTAACTCTTGAAAGGCTAATGCATTAAATTTTATTATGTCTTCAAACAGCATGGGACAGTGTCTAAGTCTTGGTTACTTTAAAAGAGCACTCATGTCTCGCTGTGCTCCCACCTCTCATTAAAATGTCTCTGCTTGAGGTGTTTTGCATTCTATGCTTTTCTCTCTGGTGATCACAGCTGAAGATGAGACAGGTGCCAGGAGGGTTGAAAGCAGAAACTGGGAATTGTGGGGCTGCAAAGAGGCAGAAATGGAAGGACAAGGTCAAGACAAAGGGTTTCACCATGAGACCCAACTCAGAGGAGGAACACCGGTTCCATTTGGGCAGATAGGAATGATAGATGCCATCCTGGTGACTGGGAGGTGGCAGCTTCCACTGCCCTGGAAGGGGACGTGAAGTCGGCAGGCAGGGATGGTTTGTCCTTCCTTGAACTCCCGTCTGACGAGGGCGAATGCAAGCTCAAGGGGAAAAGGACCTCTCCAATACGGAAGCCCGGCGGGTGGCAGCACCGACCCGCAGCCAGGCGCAGCTCCCGCAGCGCTGGATGCTGCCGGAGGAGATCCCTTCCCTGCCCTGGGTTTCTTTTCTTTCGTGCCGCCCTGAGCAGCAGGGACTAAAGAGCCGCCGGGAAATAACACTCTACGTGTCACGGTCCCTGTCTAAGCTGCGCCTCTCTCTCCTGCTGCCTCACACCAGGGACTGCTGCTTGGCAAAGCATTTGGTACAACACCAGGCTCCAGAGGTTTTTGTATGTTGACTATCACTTGCATGAATTATACATTATTATTTTTTTTGTATAAAATAATTTTGTCCAAGGTAAAGACAGCTATGTTCAGACACCCATTTGCACACTCAGCAGGTAACACACGAGAGATCACCAGAGATCTGGTCAGTGCAGCCCACTGTGCTCAGATTCCTAGGACTAGCCAGGTAGCCTTGGGGTTGGCAGCACTGCTCCCCTGACCACAGCACTGCCTCTGAGGAGAGCCTAGAGGCTGGCCTTACAGCAGAGAGACAGGATGCTAAATTTAGAGATCTTCATTGAAACTTGAACTGCTCCTTCCATGCAGCTACTTTGGGACAAAGTTATCTCATCTTCTCACAACCAGGCAGGGCAGGGATGTAACACAGGATATTCCCACCAAGCTGGCATCAAACCAAAGGTGGGCACTACTTAGCCACTTTCTCAATAAATTTAGAAAAGAAACAGTTATTTGGATTCAGCCTCAAACTCCACCTTCCACCTGCTCTAGCATATATTGTTAGTGGTAGATGATGGGGAAAGACTGAGGCCAGACAAGTGTCTGCAGTACTTTCTCAGAAAATATGACCTAGTGTTCCCCTGAAAAAATTTGAAATTAAAAAAAAAAATTCAGACAAAACTTGAAGAGACAACAAAGTACATTGAATAGGTTTTAAAACTTTTTTGTCATAAGCCTTCTGCTGAGTCCCAGTGATCAAACCTGAAACCTGTTCTCCTCTGCATGACTTTTTTGATGTGCAATTCTTTCCTTTTGATACATGTGAAAGCAGTTTTGGGGTATTTTAGATCACTTCCCTTACCAAAGAAACAAGCAGTGGCAGGCATCCTTCCAAAACAAGCAACACATAATAAGGCTCTGCTGAGAGGAGGCTGTCTCCCTCTGTGTTTCCTAATCCATGTGTGGATGCCAGGGGTACAGAGACAGAATGAAATGACCCAAGAAAGTTATCATTATGAGGGAAGGACAGACTGCAATGCTCTCTTCCAGCTCCTCTTCTTATCCGTGGTTGAGCCCACCCTGTGCTGTCCCCATGGGCCTGTGACAAGGATTTGGCTCATGGATAACAAAAACAATGGGGCACTTGGGCTCTCTACTGCTCCAAAGCTCAGCTTTGAAATGAAACATCAGCCAAAGTCTGAGAGCTTCAGTTCCCAAATGACTAATGCTGTTTCAAAGTAGAAGTCAAGAAGGAGTAACACAAAATTATTTCTTGTCTGCCCTAATAGCACTGCAGGGCTACCTTTTCTTTCTGATAAACTGAATGGGTTTGACCCACATTGTAACCTCTGGTCTGAATTTAGATATAAGTATCATCATATCAGCCTTGTGCCAAGGCTCCAAAGCACCTTGTGGCAGCAATGAAGCAGTGTTTCACGGGCTGAGTGGGCCAGAGGAGGCTGCAGGATCTGGGCAGCGTGGTCAGACAGATACTCCCCTCCCTTCCAGGCTCGGAGGGTCCCCGCAGCGGGGGACAGTATAAATTCTAATGAAGTTGCATTGCCAGTGGCAGGAATAGAGCTAGCTCCAGGTACTCCGGAGTTTACAGCTCAAGAGTGGATTTAACTATCACTTTACTGACTTTAGGTGTGCTGTAAGACTAATCTAAATTTAACAGGGTCGGCAGTTGCTTTACAAGCTTCCTCAACAGGCAAGTGTCAAATTAGGGCTATACCAATAGATAAAGGGAGAAAACTAAAGCTATTGATGGCCATAGATTTCCCAGTTGATATCTTTATACTCTGCTATAAAAGCCTATCACCCTTCATTTAAGGAAAGTGAAAATTGTTGACATCTCTTCCAAATGCTAATCGTTAGGGAGCAAACTGAACTAAATATAATTAGAATCAAATCATGTACACCTTTTATTGAGGAGTAGCAACACTCAGTATCTTCTGCTATTTAAGTTTCCAGATAATCTGTGCCATTAGTTTGGGATCAAATGTTGGAGCCCCTCCAGTCACTGCATGACTGCAACTCTGAACATTAACGGCTCCATTTGACAGACACAGAGATGCAGCTGTGAGCTTGTTTTATAACAGGTTTTGAAAAATGCAGTGTTTTGCTTGGGCACAAATGCTCCACCTGGAGCTAGGACAGCCCAGACCTTGCCCTTGGGTGCAGCGGAGCCACCCAGACGTGGCGGCAGAACTTTGTGTGCCATAAAGGAGTGAACTTTGGCAAAACTCTGCCCTTGGACTTTTCAGCACCTGCACCTGCTGACCTGCCTAAGAGAATTTTCCAGGTCTGGTGCCCTGGAACAAGCTAGACATGGTGCTCTCTTGGAGGGTTTCTCCAGGCTTTGGGGGACAGCTCTAAACAACAAGAGGCCATTCACACACACATTGCAAAAACCCTTCTCCTGCCCTGCTGACTTGCCCCACATGATGTCCATACCCTTTCTGCCCAAGGGAACAGGAGTCAGGGCCTCTCTGCAAGACCAAAATCACTGGCAGGCAGCAGGAAGTAGTGAGCTGCCCACACTGAACCCAGGATTCCTGCACAGTCGTCCTTGTGTTTTGCTTACACAGGTTTCTCTTTTCTGATTATTTCTTTGCTGGACAGGATGGACTATATGTTACCCATGGGACCCATCAGAATCATTGAGTCCAACTCCTTGCTATACACAGAGCACCCCAAGAGTCACACCATGTGCCTGAGAGCATTGTCTGAATGCTTCTTGAACTCTGTCAGGTTGGTACAGTGACCACTTCCTTGAGGAGCCTGTTCCTCTGCCCAACCACCCTCTGGGAAAAGAACCTTTTTATAATATCCAATCTAAACCTCCCCTGACACAACTTCAGGCAGTTTTCTCAACTCCTGTCAGTGCTCATGAGAGTGAAGAAATTGGTACCTGCCCCTTCTCTTCCCCTCACGAGGAAGCTGCAGACTGCAATGAGATCTCCCCTCAGTCTCTTCTTCTCCTGGCTGAGCAGACCAAGTGACCTCAGCAGCTCCTCATGCAGTTTCCCCTCCAGACCTTCCACCATCCTCACTGCCCTCCTTTGGACTCTCTCTTTTTATATTGTGGTGTCCAGAACTGCACACAGGACTCAAGGTGATGCTGCACCAGTTCTTTACATATAGCTTTTTACAGGAACAGCTCGACCTAACCCATATCATATCCAAACTAATCTATGCTTTTATTCTCACCACTCCTTTATCCCATAGCATTGCTACCCACTGCCCCCTCCTCATCGCTTCTTCCCCTTTGCAGAACTTAGGGGAACAGCCATGAACCACCATGGCTGTTTATCTATGGGGTGACACAGAAAAGAGATGCTGGTGTTGCCCTAGATCTTTGCAGAGGGGCAAGTTTTATCTACCTCAAGCATTTGAAAGGGTTGAGATGGAATTTTTCCTCCTGGTTATCTGAGAACTGAAAAGGTAAGCACAGACCAGGCTGGAGAAACAGTCTCTGAGTGAACTCCATGCTCTCTGTCTATTTGCATTACTGAGAAGTACTCCTTATCTTTTGGACTTTCAAACCAAAGAGTTTAAAGAAATACTGGAGTGAAATTATAGCTGCTGATGATTAAAGCACTATATTTAGGCTTAACTGTAACTTAAATACCAAATTATGAACTCTGAAATATTTTTTACATAAACTCTCCCCTCCATAAACAGTGAGCTAAAGCAGTCAATTTGTTCCATTGACTTCAGCCAAGTGCAGCACAATTCTGGTTTTACATTAGTCTTAATGGACAGCCTCAAACCTTGAATTAACTGGAAAAATACAGACAGAGAAAGCAGCCTTCTCCCCGTTAGGAGAAGCCTAACAGCATTCAGATTGTTAGAGGGTTGCTGTTTGTTTTTTTTTCAGGAGAATGCCACCAAATTTCAGTCATGTGAGATCCACCACTATAAAGTGAAGTGCCCAAGTAGAAATCTGACTTTGAAGGGATTTAATCCTGGGCTGCAGGTAAACATCCTGGGTAAAACAATATGGATAAAGCCCTGCTGAGCCAGCTGACCTTGGGGAAGACAGACAGTGTGGTTATCTGAACTTCACTTATCTAAAGTCTCCTCCTGTTTGAGGTGGGATTATTTGGTCCACCTCATACCAAGAGAAGGGATTCTGTGTGCCCTGATCCACTCAAGGCGCATGACCCAGCACCCATGGTTACACCTTGGGAAGGCAAGTGTCCTTCCCCTGGAAAGAAAAGTACTTTGGAAATTAAAAGGCCATATGATTCAGGCTGCACAGCTCATATACCATCATGAAGAGGGGATGCACACAGAGAAAAGAAAGATGGAATAATTTTGTGGAGATGCTGAGGTACAGTGGTGGGCAGAATAGACACTCTGAGAAGTGCAGGTGCCTTGGGCAGAGGTGTCTTAGTTCAGGCAGAGCAAGAAGAGGGTGAGTGATGTCCCCAGCAGCCATTGCACCAGGGAAGGATGTGCAAAGCCTACTGCAGGCTGAACAGCTCCAGTTACCACACTGGAATGGCTTACACAGTCTTGTTATGTTACAGGTTCCCCATACAGGATGTTCACCTCTTCCCCATGCCCAGTTCAGTCACAGTCCTCACTAGGAAACCAGAAGTGGATAAAAGTCAATCTTCCCTGTCTAATAAATTGAGGAAAAATAAAAAACTGATTACTTAAGGTGGAACTCCCAGGGTTTCCAAAATGGCACTGTACCTTCACTTATAAGCCTGATAATCTTTTCTGTTGTTATAAAGAGTTGCATTAAAAAAGGCCAAGACAAAACTCTGAAGAACACTGAGGAATTATTTCTAATCCCTTTTGCTTGACCCAAAAAAAAAAAAAAAAAAAAAGAAAAAAGAAAAAAGAAAAAAAGATCCTCTAAAGCTCCAGAACTATTAAAACCATTTTACACAAACCACAGTGAAAGAAACTATATGGTGTATTTACAATTAATTTTCAGTTTATGAAATCACCTCATGAATGAAATGTGTCTAAGTTGTGTGAGAGTCAAGAAGGGAGAAAAGATAACACTAGTGAGGAGAGAGCAGATTTTTATAGTGTTTGCTGGTTACCTTTCATTCTGTGAACAGCAGGAGGAGATTAATGATATTGTCACAACATTAATGATGCTGTAAAATCATAAGGACAGAGAGAGCCAGGATTTGATAAAAGTGAGATTTACAGCTGCATCAGTCAATTTAATTATCTTTTACTAGGCTTAAACTAAGCAGTAAGACTAATCTCCATTTAACATGTTTTACAGGGTCTGCAGGCACTTTACAATCCTCCTCCATTCAGAAGTGTCAAATTATGGCAATATTGATAAAAGAGTGATGTGAATGGTTGTCTAGTCAATCCCCAAACGAGTTAATACCTTTCTTTACTGCATTGTAAAAGCCAATTACTCTGAAGTTTTGGAGTGAAATTTGTGAAGGGCAATCTGAGTTGATAATGTTTAGAAAACAAATTCGAAGAAGATAAAGATCTGTGTCCACCTGCCCATGTTCACTATAAAAGACAGTGCTGCTGCCTCTGTGCTGGCTCTGCTGTCTCTCCTCCTGCCCTGCTGGCAACAATCAACATTGTCTAGAGAAGAGCTGTGAGCAACATGAAATGTTTTCAACAAGGTGTTCTTCTTCTCTGTAATTTTCTCAGCTCCTCTCTTAGCCACTGGCAGCTGCTTCTCCACATTCTGTTATTTGATGTTGTATTGCTGGACCTGTAGTATAACACAGTATTTGTTCTTACCAAGCCCACCAAAAACATGACAGATTTTATATATATCAATTTTCCATGTGTGGTTTTTATAAAACAAGTCATTCAGGTACTTCAGGTCCCTAGGCTTGATTTTTGCTCTCTATAGCTTTGTGGACTTACTTATACTTCCATGAATAGCGGGATAAACCCAGCCATCTCCACTTGCTGGGCTACTTCATGGTAAATTAGCCCTGCCTTTTAAAATAAGTACCTTCCTTTGAGCTCTAGAGAAGCAAGCTTCTGGCATCCAGGACAGAAGCAAAAAGATTAAACTTGCACTCTTTTTGGACTTTGATTTTCAATGATACTGAAGAAAATGTAACACTCAAACCAGACAGCAGCTCCCAGCAAACTGGATGTTTCAAGCTTGAGAGAATCCCGTGTTTCGCCAACTGTTGTCTGATGCATCAGAATGAGAAAATTTAAATCTTTCCTAGTGAGTTCAGATAGTCTTTCCCTGCTCCCCAAATAGAGGAACACCAGTCTCTCTTAGGCCAGGTGTGTCTGGCAGTGAAGAATCTGATCTAAGGCAGGCTCTGGCTCTGAGCACTTGGTGATCAGAATTTCAATTCCACTTCTCTTTATTTTGTGTTCTTGCCTGTATTTAAGTGGTGTGGGAAAGTAATTTCTTTGACCCATCTCTTCTGCTAGTCGAAGTGGCTCTGAAGGCAATTTCTGTGATACTTTAGTCTCACTAAGCCCTATTATTGAACATTTTTTGAGTCAAGCTTCCCAGAAAACAAACTTCATGGCACAGGCATGCCCCGTGTCATTCAGAGACAGTTGTTCTGCTCCTGCATTTAAAAAAATCAACAAACACAGAATGACTGAGCCCAGCATTTCCACAGTATCTTATTTTTAGCTGTCTCAAAAAGTTTTTTGACTAATAATGAAATAATCCCCTGACAAGAAACTAAAAATATTTCTCTTCCCAGGCTTGGAAAAGAGAGATACATTTTTTTGGCAGTTGACTAGAAAGTTTACAGCAAAAAATAGTAACAGCAGTCAACTCTTAGGAGCTGCAGTTCTGTTTGAAACATGCTGCAGTCCTGCCTCTTCACCTGCTTTCTTTAGCTTGCTAGCGTGTCTGACACCCTAAATCTGGGAGGTGTAATGTGCTTCTGACCACGCCGAGTGGCCCTCTCACCTTGCAGCCTTTAGGTCCTGGGACCACAGTGCCCAGCTGGGTTGACAGTGCTCCTGGTGCAGGAGGTGCTGGTGGTCATGCCTAGGAGAGACATCTTTGCATGACGGGCACTACCTCAAACCCTGGCAAAGAACAGCCCCAGCACCTTCCCAGGGGTTTGGCTCTTAGAAAGTCAGATGTGCTAAACTCAAATGCACTAAACTCAGATGCTTTGTGTGTGACAGGCTTGGATGGCCTCTGTCATGCAGCCCATGTTGCTCCATGCACTGGTCTCAGATCCCATCCTGGAGGACTGCAGATGGAAGTGAAACAGAGCTCTGCCACACGTGGCAGGAAGCCTTATGCACCAGAGCTTTAAAACAATTGGGAAATTGGCAATGCATCGTGGTTCCTGTCAACCTGACCCCATCAAACCAATGAACCCCCTAAGATCCCTCTATCCAGGGACTCTTGGAAGAAGGGTTTTCAGTCAAAGTGGCGGCTCACCTTGTGGTGAGACAAGGGTCTCCATCTTTACTGCCCATTTCATGGAATTTCCACTAAGCCTAGGGGAAGGGGTTTAGAATATGGCAGGAATTTTGTCCAAACAAGGTCTTCAGGATTGAGCCTCTGTCAATAAATCCTGCAACGTGTTTGTTCATGCAGGAAACAGGGAAAAAGTCAGTTCAGGATTCTTATCCATCTGATCTTATCAGGGTGGTAAATCTGGTCTTTGATCTTTTGTCAATAACTCACAAAGTTGGAGGCAGCTGCCACCACCCAGCTCAGCCTTGCAGTCATCAGGGTCTCATAAAACATTTATGAAACCTGTCATAAACCAGCCTGATAAGGAACAGAACATTAGGTTTCAGGAGTCAGCAGCTTCTTGGGGAACACCTTCCCTCTAACTCCAAAGCTCCTTTGTTTAAATAGCAAATACAAGCCACTGATTGCACCATGCCATAAATGCTGGAGCAGGGAATTTTCACCAGTCCTGCTGCCTGCTGAATTTTAATGGCAAGTATTGGCCTTCATCATTTGCCTTTCCCACTTGCCAGTCCTAGGGGAGGAGGGAGAAAAGGAGAGGAACTGAGTAAAATTATAACTGAGGAAGTAAAAAATAGAAGAAATTTTTAACCAAAATGATGAAACCCACATTCTGTTCCCACCTCCACTAGTTACCGCAACTATGACTCATGTCACAATCTCTGCCTCTTCCTTACTTCCTTTATAAGAAAATCAAATTGATCTGCCTTCTGTATCTTCTCTGTGCTCCTTGACATTTTTTCCCAGAAGATTAAATCCCTAGTAGAAAATGAGGTACCTCCAGTATCCCTGTGAGACGCAAACCTCAGGAACAGCGCCATGTTCCAGTGCTGTGCGGTGATTTCTGCTTCCTTCAGCAGCACGGATCACCTCTCGGCAGCACGGTGTCCACAGCAGCTCCATGATCTTCCTGAGCTACAAGTTAAGGGGCTGTGCCACACCTGGGACCATTTGGTCACTCATTGGGATATTTCTTCTTCTTTGCAACAATTTTGGCCTAAGGAATGCCTTTGGAAAAGGAAACTGTGGGTAGGAGCAGGCATCGCAATGTTATTATTGACACAGAGCATTTAAATCCCTGATTTTCTGAAAGCACAGGAAGGGCACTATCAAAATACAGCCTGTGTTTGCAACTCAAAGCCCTGGTTAGCAGCTAGATTAAATCCTTCTGCCATGAGGATTTCACAATTTTCATGCGTATTCTGCCATCTTTGATTGTGTTGACTTTTTTTTTTTTTTTAATAAAGACACAAAATGGCACGTGAAATACTACTTAGAACTTAGAATCACAAAATATCTCATAAATCGCTATGTTATATTTTCCTTTTGCTTGCTTATGTTTTTTTGTGATGCCTTATTCACAATGCTGAGATACAGACCACTGTTTTTTTCTTGTGCCTGACTTCATAGAAAGCTTAATTATTTCTTAAAAGTATTTGAAATCATGAAAGCTATACTGTACCATAACAAGATATACTTACAGCTATATATTTATTTTATAATCTCCATGAGATAAGCAGCTGTTATGTTTAATTGGTATTACTGTATTATTTACTAATCAAACTACTTAGGAGTTTAGTGGTGCAATCACAACTTCTCTAGCTGTTAATTTAGTCCTGTTTCAGTCACTAATAATAACAATTGTTCCGTGCTGACAAGAACTTGGTGTCGGATCTGTTCCAAACAGAGATAGATACAAAGATACCTTAATTGGGAAGGTGTTATCAGTTGCCTATAGTAATAAAGCACTAATTCAACACTGGTATATAACCACGAAGCAGCTGTAATAAATTTCAGATTTGGCAATAAAATACTATTATATAGCTTGATTAGGTGATAAAATAGCAATTACATTTTAGAAATATATCAAACCCACAAAATATTTGTTATCCTGAGCCTTTCTTTCCAGGCAGCCTTGTGGCTAAAGGTTCCAGGGCTACCAGGGGGCACTTTGTATTTTCCCATCATCAGCGAGGGTGACTGAGTGAAGCAATTGATGGCGTTGGGTAGCCTGTGCCCTGGGCCATTCAGGCAAGCCAGTTCCTTTTCTTGCTTCATTGCAAGCAAACACAGGACAGAAGAATCTCGCTGCAGTCAGATGCAATTAGTCACTTGACTGATCAACCACCGTCACTTTTTGGTACCTCTTAATTGTGTGAACTTGCTCTGCTCCTGTTTCAGGTTGTGTTACTCTATGGAAACATAAAGATGTTTTAAGTGTTTGCATTTCATGTAACACCACTCAGAGGAATACGGGCAATGCACTTATTCTGTTGTGTGGCAGTTTATGGAAAAGGCAACACCACAGGTGGCATTTTGTGCACATTGCTGTCCAAACCCTCCGTGGGTGGCCTTTCAGTGAGCCTCAGCACTCTGAAGGTGCCTGTAGGTCATGAAATTGCTGTTCCAGGGCCTGCTCTTTGAAGGGATTTGAATCAGCTAAAGTAATGAGAAGGACAGGAACCTCCTGCTCCCAGCTACCCTACTCCAGCCAGGGACCTCCACTGGGGAGATAATTAGGATGTGGAAATACAACATCGTATTAAACTACCTGCACAAAAAATTCTGTGTGCCTCAGTGATAATGCATGCACCAGGATCTGCACACAGAGCAAGATGTTTGGAAAACTTAATTTAAATAGGACTAAAAGCTGGACTGGACACGCCTGCAGCTTGTCTTCTGACCATGAGACAAAGGGTGGTGCTGACAGTGCTGGGTGTGCAGAGGTGTCCAGAGGGCTGCACCCTACACCAGGCCTGAGAGGCATCCCACATGAGCCTGTGCAGCCACAGCACGGGTGTCTGCTGCACCGTGACTTGGGACTTTTGGAAAATGAAAGTGCTGTGTGACTAAGGGTTTATATGGGTCCTATAAATCAGAGAACTGGAGACTGCTGTCTGTCCTTAATTTCTCTGTTCTTTTCAGCTCTTGTCTCCATCTCCATTCTAAGAAAACTGCTGCCAAAGTTAACCCTTATGCTGTCCTCTGTTTCTTTTACTCTCTTTCTAGTTTTTCCACTTCTGTACTTCTCATTTGTGTTCTTCTGTCTTGTGCCCTCCTCTAACGAAAGTCATCAGTGGCATCATTGCCTCCTCACAGATCTGTATAAAGGGAAGAGCAAATCTGCTTCCCCTACACCCTCAAATGTCCAGCATGGTGTAAATCATCTTCTAGCCCTCAGGAAGACCCCAGAAACACCATCCACAGAGAGTGCATGGCAGTCAACACTGTTGGTGCATACTAATATCCTCATCCCACTCATCAAGAAGCTCTTTCTTCAAGATCTAAAGAAAGCTCCAGGGACAGCTGGGGGAAGGTTTTGTACCTTTTTTGTCCTCACTGGACACATGCTGCCTTTTCTTAGGCACCAGAGAAGCCACAGAGCAGAGAGCTGCTGGAAATGAGCTTTGCATTCATAGAACAACTCCTAATTCCCCTAAAATGTATTTTCCTGGGCACACGGTGCCTTTATACCTTATTGACTGCACAAAAATTGGCCCTTTGCTGAACATAAGTATTTTATACCTTAAAGATTATTGCCTGTGATGTAGCTGGTAAAATGGAATAGAACTACAAGTGAATTATAATCTTTATTCCTAATGAGTATAAATTGCTCACTGCAAACTCCTGAGTAAGGCTGAAGAAGATTATATATACAGGCAACCAAAGTAATTCAGTCACCAAAATTTAGAAGGATTTTGGGAATATGCACCCAGAGAGCTGCCTGTAAGTGATGGAAAGACTTTTGCCAATAGTAGGCAGCCTTCCTTGTCTCATTAGTTTCAAGTTCCTGCACAGAACTGTCATTTCTGAAAAGTGCAGGGATTTGAACAGTCGAGCCAGCAGGGGAAGCTCAAAATTGTACTGGTCTTCCACACATGCAAAAAAAAGAAATCAGTACAGCCCTTTCCTGATCCCATGAAAGTCACACCTTTCCATGTTTTGAAGAAAGAAGGAATCCATCCTGAGATCCATTCTCACTTTTCTGAGAGGACTAAGACTCCTGAACCAGAAAAACTCCATTGATCTCTCTCCCACATAACATGGCCAGTGCCATTCCTTAGAATTGGTGCAGGGGATTTTAATGAGTTTCTGGTACTGAAAAGAAGGAACCATTTTCTTCATTCATGTCCTCTTAGGAACAAAAACAAACTTGGGACTGCATGATCATGCACTTACTGTAGACTCACAGACCCACGGGAAAGTTTGGTTTGGAAGGGATCTTTGAAGAGTATCTAGTGTATTTTCAGTAGCTAGGCTGCTGGGTCTGAATTCTTAATTCCACTTCTTTATGGATTTTTTTAATGTGACACTTTCCTGGGATTGGAAGCAGATGCCTACCGTGAGAGTCACTGATCAGAAATGACACACAGGCTTCAGCAAGATACTGGCCAATCAAAATGTTTGACAAAATGGTTCTGATTCCTGTTTGTTTAAAATTAACTACAATTTAGGAGAGCATGAATAGAACAGCACTTTAATTCTTACATTAAGTCAAGCTTGAATTAATTTTTTTGTGAAGTTCAAGGCTTCAGCAAGTCATAAGAGGCTTGGGAAATGCTTCCAGAGACCTGAAAAAACATTTTAAAAATTACTTAAAGACCTGCCGGAGGAATCTTTTCTATGTGCATGAATCTTGTAAGATTTGGGGCTGAGATTTCATGTGTTTGGCACAGTTCACTGAAGACAGGGCCTCTCCTTGCACCATGCCCAATAACCTGACTGCTTTTCAGTCCTGAATCCACGTTCTGCCGATACCACACCCGCATGGCCTCATTATCAGCCAAGGGAAATTCACCTGGCTGCTTCCTCCTCACCCTGTGTCCCGGGACTGTGCACCCCTTGGCCGATGGAAGCAGGAGCTGCTCCCTTTTCCCAAGTGCAAATGTACGGCCGTGCGAGGCTGCGTATCGGGCGCGCTGAGCCGGGGCCAGCTGGCTGCCTGTCAGCACGCAATCCAAACACCGGCCAAGGCTGTGCTGGCTGCAATAAACCCCTTCAGGGCTGCAAAACAGGTCAGAGATCTCAAAGAGCACAGCTCTGCTTGGATAATGATTAACGGCGTGGTGGCAAAAGTCCCTGAGGCTTGGCTGGCTCTGTGTGTGTGCAGGCACACAGGAGCCTGCGTCAACGCGAAAGTTTATCTGTCCCAAGCCCAGAAAACCCTTTGCAGGGACAAAGCCTCTCTCCTGGTGGGCTGTTCACTCAATCCTTACTATGGCCCAGTATTCCTGATTGTCTCTGCACTGGCAGAGAATTCCCTGCTGCTGCATTTTAAACTAAGAGCAGAAATAATCACAAGGCACAAATTTAGTCTTCCTATACCTTCTGTAATGAACAAATATGGAAGACCATATTCCAGTCTCTGATTCATAAATCTGAAAATAGAGACAAATGTAGTTTTCTTTCAGACCCCCTGAGAGAAAAACCTGCAAAACTGACCTGAAGAGACAGAATATAATCATGAGTGTTTTGTTCTGTGCCAGTGAATGCCCTTCAACTCAGCAGTGCTGTTAAATTGCTACTTTCCAAAGCAAAATAACTTTAAAATTATGTGTGTATCCTGGGCAAATTTCTCCCTTCTTCTTAATTTCTACTTGTTATTTTTCAGAATCATAGATTGTAGGGGTTTTTTCTCATGTTTTACAAAGCATCCTATCATAATTTTTTGAAAAAACAGGTGTTTAAAAAATTCCAGCTTTACTACGTAAGCAGGTTACTGCCGGTGCATAATCTTGTGTGTATCTGCATGTATGTATATACTCAGGTAATGGATCTATAATGGTATGTAAATGTGTTCTACTGTTAGATGGACAACTGTTTTTACAAGGAATAACACTGATCGTACTTTGAGGTTGAGGGGACCAAGAGGACCCAGAAGGGACAATGCTGTTATTCATGATGAGCTCTCTTCTGAAACTTTTTGCAGTAGAAATTTTCCAAGCATGGTGATAGCAGCCGGTCTGCAATTTGCAGCAGAGCCCTGCTGCCAGCCTAAAGCTCCTGAAGCAGCCAGCAAAAGAGCAGCAAGCCCTGCTGAGGGACAGGGAGCTCTGCGAGGAATGCCAGATCAGGTCCCTTGTAATCAACGTTTCCTTCCTTTGTCAGGATCTTGACAGGCAATCTGATTTTAACATGAGTTTCCTCTCTCCCAAGCCAGTGTCAATAGAAATGCAAATGGATCAAATCTGAATGGAGACCACAAAACTCATGGGTAATGGCAGATAACAGTCCTTGACCTTCCCACTCATAAAGTTGCATTACTTCCTCCTCCACAATGAAGATAACTTTTTATGTAGTATTTACATTAATTTATAGGGCTACATCCTCAAAACCTTTATTCAGCTATGTAAGGTTCTGCCAGAGGCCAGGTGTGGGTTTGCAAAGCCAGTGGGAGCTGTGGCCTCCAGTTAACTCAGCCAGCTCTGGTTTGTGCTCTTGCTCACGAGCTCAGGAGAGAGATTGGAAGACTGCAAGGAAAATAAATGCCCAGTTCTTAGACAACGATTGCAGGCTTGGGTGAATTAAACTCTGGGAAAGACCACTTCATTTAGCTTAAGCACAGCGAGTGGGGGGAGCAGAAAAGACGCTGAACCCAGTTTCAGCATCAGAATATTTTATGCACGTTGTTAAAGTCTTCTTTTGTATGCATATGAAAGAGGAAGACCAGAGCTGAAGGAGCAATCACTGGAATTAGGACTCCAGCTTTCCAGGTGCTTACACCAGCTGATGAAAAACAATGCTTCTGAAAACAGGGTTGGTGTTGGTGTAATGCTGGAGGG
Organism: Prinia subflava; assembly: GCF_021018805.1. Lineage (NCBI taxonomy): Eukaryota > Metazoa > Chordata > Aves > Passeriformes > Cisticolidae > Prinia > Prinia subflava. The sequence continues at coordinate 37,502,699 of NC_086249.1, forward strand.
AAAATTCATTTGCTTTCCAAATGTATTTCCTTTTATTCTGTGCTCATCTCTTTCAGGAATATCAGGAAATTTCTTTATTCTGGAGAAATAAATTAAACACTGTAAAAGTTTCCCCTTTTAAATAGGGGAATACTAGGGACCTGATTTTTTTTTAACTCTATTGACTGGTTTATCTCTGAAGAGATAAATAGTTTAATTTGCTTTATGATGTTACTTAGATTAACTAGCTAGTGTTTACATGGCTCACTAAAATATGTAGAGCTCTATAAATGTTCATACGCTTCAAATAAAAATGGCTCTGGGATCTTCCTGAAAGCCAGGTTTTAAACCTTGCAGGATCTGATGCTAGGGAGCTACAAGTAACAACCTCTTTCTTCCTTCCACACCACTGCTTGTGTTTTCCTTTGCTGCCTGTATTTCACATTTTTCAGACTCTTCTTAGCAACACATTTTCAAGGCAACAGTGCCTACACTTTTGTCACTAAGCCTCAATATTCATCAGACAGAGACACAACCACACAGTCTTGGGTTTAGCTGATCTCAGTGTCATGGTGAAGGAAGCAGGCAAGCAAGGAATATGAAGGGAGTGAGGCTGGGGCCCAAGGACCAGAAAATGTGTCCCTGGCCTGTCTGATTCCTACCAGGCATCTATAATGGTGACTTTTTGCTCTGCCTTCCTTGAAGTCAGTCCACTGGGGCTCTGGGCAAGTGTTTGCTCTGTGAGATGAGGATCCATGTCTCAGCCAGGGGTCCTGGGCCTCCTCCTGCAAATGCATGAAGGGAAACAGCCTCACCTGCAGTACAGCTGGGCTCTGCCTGGAGCAGACGTCTGCCACAGGTCAGAAAAGTCACTCCTATGGTGCCAGAAGATTTTTGGATTTTGTGTATTTTTCACATATTTTGTAGCTCTGCAGACTATTGTAGTTATATACTTTCTTAAGCTAACTCCAGTATTTTGTTAGACAACCACATTCTTGGAACCATATTCTAATCTTGCTTCTTCAGTGAACCAAGGCTATGTCACTTTCCCACATATTTAGATATAAACAATGTGGGGCTAGAAGGAAGGTGGAGGCTACAGCAGGGGGCCAAGCCAAGAGGGGAATTACTTCATAAACTGTACTTCTAACCGGGGATTCTCGTCAATTATGATACTTTGCTAAAGTTATAAAACTGCCAAAGCCTTATATCATGGGGGCATTCTGCCATAAGTGCACCTGAAGGACCTTCAGTAAATGGTAACTGCTTTTTATCATTTTAATTTTGTTTGGCTAGTGTTTTTGGGGCTGAAAAAGCATCACCTAAAGAATGCTCTTTCCCCTCTAAAATGCTTAGGTGACCTAGAACTGTATTTTGCATTCTTCACGTTTTTTATGTACTCTGACTACCTGCACAACAGGCAATACAGACCTCTCCTGGCAAGATGGTTTATGTGGTTTGAAATGTGTTGAGGCAGGGGATGGACTCACTTCTCCATCCTCAAGGTGTGTGCTAGCCACATGGGCTGGGCAGGAAAACTCGGGGAAAGTATTAGAAGAAGGGGACCTGAGGGCTTTGTCTGTAGTTCATTCTGGTGTCACCAGCACATGGGGTCTGCAAAACCCTTGGCAGCAGATGTCACCTCTAGCTCTAGGAGGGAAAAAAGGGGCTATGATTTGTGTCAATTTTTATAGTTATATGTTTCAGTGATGGATATTAAAGAAGAAGGTCACTGTTCCAAGGACTGTGCTAAGAACCTAGGAGGACCTGACATTAGGATCCAGGCTGCCACATTATATGAACAGTGACACCAGTCTGCACATACCTGAAGACTTTTCCATTGTTACCCAGACCCTCTGTAAGGGTAATTTAAGACAAACACTTAAGTGCTGCATTGTCCTGTACCTGCCAGCACAGACTGGATTTCATAGCACACAGCTGGGTACTGCAGAGTGGCTTTGCTCTTTGACTCAAGCTTTGTCCATTGTTTGGTTCAAGGGAGACCCAGCAGTGTCGGTAAGGATGTGTCCAGCTCTTCCAAAGTTTCAGACATCTTCCTCCAGGGATTCAGCAGGCATTGTCCTGTGTTCAGTACAGAGAATTTTGCATTTGTTATCAGCTATTGCAGAATGTTGCATTCCTGTAGGTATGAGAGTTGGCTCAGTCTCTGGTGCTGCAGATTTTCCACCTTCCCCACTCTGGTCCCCACTGTGTCTGCTTGCTCTGAATCCACCTCAGTGGGATACATACGCCTCCAAAATTTCCCTTGAGCTTAATGATCGGCACATGTTAGCCTTACTTAGCATTTACACAGTGCTATTGACAGGTGACAAGGCACATTACTTTATGGTTGGAAAGATATGGAGAAAGCTGACAAAGGTGAACAAAGGTGCAGAAAGGCTTCTGTGTGTGGGAAAAAAAGCAGGCAGAGAGAACTCTTTAGCCCCCCCAAAAGACAGGAAGTTATTCTGGCAAGTTATAAACTACAAACAACAGGAAGAAGGTGAAAGAACCACCCATTAGCCTTTTCTAACATGGGAGGGACTCACATAAAACCAGTAGGCTGCAATTTCAAGAAAAACAAAATGAGGTTTATTTTTATACAGTGCAGAATTTACGGAGTTGCACAGTATTTAGATCTGTGATGTTCCCTGTGAGAGGACTTCATAGATGTCAGGTAAATGTGCATGGCTTCACAAATGTTTTGGACATCCTCAAGGAGGTGAAATCCACTGAGGTGTCTTAGGTCCCTAAGCCATAGATCACTGCCCGATAGAACAGATATTTTTGAAATTTCTCAATATACTTGCTCTGTCCTTCTATTTTCCCCTGAACCACTTCTGTTGGTTTTCTCCTCTGAAGATGGGCGTCACAACTTCAGCAATGCTAAATAGCCTCCCTCTCTCTACAGCCATCTGCTGGGGACAGGGTGCTGGTACAGCTGCTCCTATCACCTCAGCAGCATCCTTGTGCCATCCTGGTTTAATGACCAGCAGTGCTCTTCCAAATACTTTGAGAACTGCTCAGGACCTGGATCAGGTAACTCCCATCATACTCCACCCCTGGATTTACACACAGCTGATTGCAAGTAATCACACAGCTGAATAGGGGACTGCTCTGCTGCCAAGGGTCCAGCAGTGCTCCTTGGGTAGCTGAGGACTAGCAGGAGGAATGCAACCCCATCAACCTGCCCTTCCACTTCCTCACTTCAGGAAAACAAAGGGTGAGTTTCTGACTATCCCATTTCATCTTTGCCACTTGATCACATGTTTTTCTCTTTCCTTCTTTCCTTCTTTCCCATTTTCCCTGAAAGCAAACAAGTCCTTACAACACCACCAAAATGTCAGCAACACTTTAGCATTTTACCCTCAAAGCAGCCCCATGGCACAAAACTCCCAATAATTAAAGCCACTCAAGCCTGGCCCCTGGTTCTGGCTCTGTAGTCCCACTGTTTAGTACGAGTGATCAGGTGTAATCACTGTGGTGCCCCAGCAACACCAGCACAGCTCCCAGAGCAGCTGCACAGCAGACGGTAGCAAACCAGAGTAGCAAAAGCAAGAAGGGATGCTCCTGCTAAAAAGGGGGCTTGTGGCAGCAGCTGCAGCTCAGTGGGGACCTTGGAGGCTGACTATACCATGGAGAACTGGGCAGGAGGATGAGAGACGTAAGAAGGAGGTGATTCCTGCAGTGTGCTGGGTGACCAGGAAGGATGAGGCCAGAGCAGAGATTGCCATAGTAATGCAGTTTAGGAGGGCCCTGGCCACAGTCATTCCCCCAGCATGACAAAGTGCCTCAGCGTGAATGCTGAATGCTTTGACTGGACTGTAGTGGTACAGACATGCTGAGCAATACACAGACCAGACCTTCTATTTAAAGGGGTACAGGAGCCCTTCAGTGGTAGTACGGGGGGCAGCCTGGCCTCTAAAACAGCTCCATTCATTCATTCATTCATTTGGGCATCATATCTCACAAGCAGTGAGACACGGCTGTGGAGCTGGGTTTGCTCCCTTAGGATTGCTGTTGTTTGCAATACTGACCACCCAGCAGCACGCGGGCCCTGTCCAGCAGAGCCATCATCAGCAATGCCTTGCTCCAGGGTGACACTTGCTGCTTTCTGTTCCTCTGGACAGTGTGTTGCTTTTCACCCTGACTGAGCTGGGGGTAACCTGGCAAAGGAGGCAAAGTGGTCGTGAGACAGAGTTGGAGCTGCTTCAGGAGCTGTGCTCAGCCCTGTGCCTCCCACAGCCTGCTTGCCTACAGACCTGCCTCGTGACTGACTCCAGCATCAATGGCAATAAGCCTGGCTCCAGCTCTGCTTTTGTCTGGAGGGTTCACAAGAGCTCTCACTTGTGCGGGTTCCTCTCTGTCTGACAAGCCACGAGCTCAGCTACAGCTGTTTGCTCAGAAAAGTTGCTGAAAAGGGTCCTTGTCTCTGTCTGGCTATATCCACTTCCATGACATTTATACAGACACAATTTTCTTTGAAAACTCTGTCCCACTGCCAGGTCAGACTGGACTCAGCCAACATTTTACACTCAGCATGGAGGGGACATTGCCAGCTCAAGCTCTCTGCATGCTCAAACCAAAGAAGGAAATAAGCAGTTACCAACAATTAACTTCTCATCTTGGAGGGCACGTGGAGAAAAGCCCAATATGAGTCTGCTCTGATTAGATATCATTCTGTGGGGTCATTTATGGGACAAGGGGTAACAGTTTTAAACTAAAAGAGGGACATTCAGGCTAGATACAAGGAAGAAATTCTTAATTCTGAGGCTGGTGAAGCACTGGAACAAGGGACAGGGATGAAATTGTCACAAGCTCCAGTGGTTCCTGTGCAGAGGGCCCTGGCCTCACTGCTCATACCCAGCCTGGTGGTGCACAGTGAGGCTTTGCTGCAGCAAATTTACTTTCGAAAATAAGACATTTCCTCAGCATAGTGATGACTCAAGGGAAATTGTAGGATCCATATGTATGTCAATTGAAAAAAGGTGAGACAAAGTTCTGTCAGAAGGCAGACAAGCCATTCTATTCAAGCAGACAAATTACGCTAATTAATCTACTTCAGCCTATTATTTTTGATCTCTGATTGATAAAAAACCAAAAAATCTTCACACTTTTTTTTTTTTTTCATAAAGGGACATAAAAATATCTGATCCCACCTCTTTTTACTTAACTTTGACTTCAGGAAATCACAATCATGCTGAGAACTCTATTAATTCTATCAGTGCTTGGAAACCAAATACCCTGAGGCCTTAAAAATGCCATCATTGGGCAGGCTAAATAGGTAAACACGCACTCATGAACCAGAGAGCTGGCAGGATGCATTGCGTAGAAAACTCTTTAAGGGAGATTCTCCTTAATAAGAGACAATTATAACATTATGTGACCATAGCAACAGCAAAGCTGCATGCAGAATGGAAGAGGCAAATATTCCCTTTAGCAGATGGATGTCTCTCCTGCCTCCCATTGAAATTATGTGCTGAAAGGCTAACATCAAAGATTTGTTCAGAAAACTGTTATCTCCGAATGCTCTGCACACACACCACTCCCCTGAGCCTCGGGAAAGCCTTTTTTTTTTCATTTTACAATGCAAATGCTGTTTCACAGGATGGATTTGGATTAGTTTTTAGAGAGCAAGCCTGGCCAATCTATGGAACAGCAACATTCTCTCCTGCTGGATCTCCTTTGGCAGTAATGTTGGATCTCCCCACTATCCCTAAGCTAATCCCTGCATTTCACTCCTTCAAGTAGTTTGGCACCTCTAAGCTGGTGTAAAAATAGGAAGGTTATGGGAACAGGGAAAGAGAATTCTTTCCCTTCCCTCTGAGAAGCAGAGCCACCAGCCATGAGTCTGTGTCCACCATGGCCACACAAGTAGAGAAAACCATCCTACCGGCAAAAGGAGGTCCTGACAGCTTTTGATTTTACTTTACAGTATTTACTCTTCCCTTTCGATTCCCTGCACGAAGAATTTCCAGGTGACCCTGTGTGAGTCAATAAATAATACATCATCCCCAGGTGAAAAAAACCTGGCTACGTCAGAGGCGCCTCTCAGTCTGAGGCTGGCTGTAGTTTATCTCTTACCTTCAACTGGCCGTTTAGAAACATTACGACAATCAGATAACCAGAAATGAATAAGCGCTTCAGTGGTTCAATATCTCACTCCACAAGTGACAATAAAAAGCTCATAACTTTTCCAGTGGCACATTTGTGTGTGCAGCGGGCAGGGGAGGCAGAGTGGCAGGGGCTGCTGACGCCAGAGGTGTGGCACGCACTGCCCAGCCACGGGTCACACATCTGCTGCTTAAAGAGCCCACAAGCCCAGGTCTCCACAAAACGTTTGGGTCTCCCCTGTAGAGCTGCAGACCATGCCTCTACATAGCCTGGAGTTGTTTTTCCTGGGAGCTCATTAGGCTGAAGGCAAAAAGGGCTCCCTTGCTCTTACCCTTTTGCAGGTAGAAAAAATGGGGGTGACATATAGGAGTGACAGGACAAGGTTAGAATCCACAATTTGTGAGCCCTTCCCCATGTCCTGAACTTGTCCCTCCACTTGATCGGCCTGACTTCCAATGCAATGTAGAACAGAAGTTTTACAAAAACTTCTGGAAAATGCATGTCTGTTTCTAATGGAAATGGGAGGTGGTGAGGCCCAACAGGCTGTGTCCCTGATACAAACCATGGAGCAGATCTGTGACAGCTCTGCCACTGGTGCCTTTAATTTGCCTCTGAGTGCAAATGTGCTGCATACGGACAGCAAGATGGGAAGCAGAGGGGATGGAATCTTACTACTCTCCAAGAACTCTCCAGGACTGTGCAGGATGTGACTTCAGACAATTCTTCCGTGGCGGGAACTTTGTTAACATCTTTTGGGTGCATTATTGCTAATCCCGTGCTAATCCTCCACCGAAGGAATTGTTGTGCATGTTCTGCAAGCATAGACAGTGCTTTCCAAGGTTTTTCAAGATTCCCAACCCTTCTCAGGCCTGAGGGAGTAGGGGAGGTTAATAACCGCTTGGGTGGATTTTGCACATCCGGGGGGGATTGAGCAAGCAGCTGTGCAGGGCTTGGTTGCCCTCTCGGGGTTAACCCACGGCACCCGCAAAGCGGGTCCGGGCGGGGTCCAGCCGTGTTCCGCCGGCCGGGAGATACCGGGGGGGCCGGGAGGTGCCGGGGGGAGCGGGAGGTGCCGGCAGGTGGCGGGAGGCCCCGGGAGGTGACAGCGGCAGCAGCGGGAGCCCTGCCCCAGCAGGTGGCGCCGCGACACCGAGCGAGCGCGGCCGGGCCGGGCGGACTCGGCGCTCCCGGCGGAGGCGCGGCAGCTCCCGCAGCGCCTTTATCCGTGGGTAATGCCGAGCCTCAGCTGCTGCCGAGGGCGTGCAGCACACCCTGGGGACCCCCAGTTGTTTTCCCAGCTGGGTGGTGGGGATGGGAGTTGACTGTGGCCGTCGCCTTCTTGAAGGACACCCAGACCAGCCAAGGTGCTGGGGAAGGGCCGCGGTGTCCAGGATATCGTGGTTACCATTTGCCGAAAGGGAGGAGAGTGAGGAAGACCGGGGGTGGGGGGAAGGAATTGGGAAAATATGACCATAAGTGGAGGGCAGAAAATGTTTTCTAAAATCATGGGCTGGGGCCAAAGCTAGGTGGGCATGGGAAAGATGCAGGAAGGGCAAGAGCTGGAATTGTTGAAAGGGGGTTTCCTAAGGTATGGGGGGCGAAGTGAGGGGCTGTTGTTGGTAGTTTATCCCTCCTCTTCCACCCAAAACCTTTATGCTCTGTGACACTTCTTAGACAAAACAAAGCACCAGGGCACTGGGGCAGTCTGGAAGTGTTGAGACACTCCGCTCCTCCCCGGGACACAAGTCCCCATTCACCCCTCCAGGCTGCCCCAGCACACAATCAGATCATCACAACTGCAAGTGTTAGTGATTGAGAGCACCCATTTTTCATTCTCAGGGACTGTGAGTCTTTTCCTTTAAAACTGTAAAACCTTGTTGAAGAGAAGGCACATCGATATTATAATCTATCTTTCTTCCAGTGCTGAATTATTCTTAGTGAACATTCTTATAGCTTTATTTAGTTACATTTTGTATGACAAATAAATTCATTGTCTAATCCATCTTCCATAAAGCTCTGCGGATATAGAGCTTAAGCTCTCAGAAGCATTTCTTGTCTTCTTTGAGATGATTTGGGGTAAAGTTTAAGCAAAACAAGAACAAAAAATATTAGCCTCATAGGTCTCAGTCAGTGTGGACTTTCAATATTGGCAATAGACTGCTGCTGTTTAAGTTCAGTCTGGTGCAATAACTCTAGCTGACATACAGCAATATCTCTAAAAACATTCAGTGTTACAAATGCAGCCAATAGGAGAAATCAATCCCACTCTGACTGTCAGGTTGGTACTTCTTTGGACACTTGCCTATTAGCATAGAGATTGCCCTTTTCTGTAGTACATGATGTACTTCGAAAACTTTGAAAAGCCTGAGAAAAAGTGGACTTAAAATTGATACACTGAGGAAGCAGAATTTGAAGAGTGATGTGAGAAGTGAGAGCCTGGGACAGGGCCTTCCTGGACAAGCAGACCCAAGCTGATGACTTGAATGACTTACAGAAAGCATGAGGAGCTTAGCAGCTGCAGCAGGAGGGGATGCGCTGTAAGACTCTGCTCCTGGAGCCACGATTAAAGCATGGGGTTACTCAAAGGAGGAATGAAACATGAAAGGGTCCTTCCCTCTGAGGAAAGGAGATGGCATGTGTGGTGGCATTTCCCAGGTGCTCTCAGTGTTCTCAGCAATGTCTCCTCAGAGGTCTTGTAGCACAATGGTGCGTACAGCCCACTCCTTCCTTTCTCCCTTCCTTCCCTTTCCAGAGGATGTATGAGCAATAATTCCTCTCTGCTGAAGCCCAGGAGGCTCATACAACCTTTCTTCAGGCATCTGCAGCTGACTGCAAGGACCTGTGGCCAACAAGCTGCTGCAGGACCCACAGGGACACCCACGTGCCAGTGCCCATGTGTCCCCACTGCTGACCCCACGCCATCTCCACTGCTGATGGCAGAGATGTTGCTGCTTGTACAGGAATGTGGAGAGCTGCCAGTGCTGGCTCCTGTTCCAGGTTTCAAGAAAGGAGTGTGCTGTGCCACTTACAGGCTGTTCTTCATCTGCTTATCCCCTCAGAGGTAGCGTGACCCCTCCTGCCCCTGCTGTCTCCAGCCTGTCTGCCTCCTCAGGCCCTGCTCCTCCTCCCCCCATACCTTCTATCCTTGGATGAACTTATTTCTGTTTGGCATTCCAACAAAGATACTTCCTCTCCCTCCTTGCTTCTCTGTGCCAGTGGGAGAAGTACCAAAAGCAGAGGGCTGAGAGGCTTTCTGGCCTCTGGTGCATGGCACCCAGGAGCTGAAATAACCTTTTGCTGAGAAAGTCCTGCTCTGACAGTGCCCTGTGGAGGAAGCGATGGGACATTGTCACCTAGAGATGGCCAGTGTGCAGGGCAGGCCGTGCACAGGGCACAGTAGCCCCAGTGTTGGTGTAAAACATCCGCAGAGAAGCTGGCTCTGGAGAAGTCTCTGGGAACACGAGACCCGAGAAAGCAGAGGCTGATACATTTCAAAAGCATTCATATCGTGTGGTGGTGTTTTGAGACCAGAATCTCTACTGTTATGTCCTGCCATGTATAAAACAGTGAACTGCAAAATATTTCCACCTAATTTAGTTCTCAGAAACAGCAGAAGCACCACAATCCTGGTACTAACAAGGAACTCAAGGCAGGCTACCCACATGGCAACACCTTGTTCAAATGGTGCCCACTTGGCAAAATTGTAAACCCACCAAAATCACAGGGATGGCATGAATGAAAGCCTAAGATAGAGGTGGCACCACATGGAGCATGTTTTGAAGTGGTAGCTGCAAGTCTGCTAGATAAGCTAGTACCATCATATTCCCTTTCCTTGATACCCACTGGCAACGAATCAGTAATAGCAGTTATTTAAACAAACAAACAAAAAACCCCTAACAATTAAAGAATGTTTTATTAAGTCATCAAAAAAGGACATTTTCCCCAAGCTGAGTCACCCCAGCATGACTCTCCCTCTGACTAACAAGGTTCTCAGGCCCCAGTCCCTGCCGCGGCATCCCTGCCCCGCTGATCTTTCCTCTGCCTTGCTCACCGCTGCTTTCCCCTCTGCCGCCTTTGATGTGCGCTGACGGCTGAGGCGAGGCCGGGAGCGACGTGCCTGCTTTTAACACCAAACACAGTGTGCCTTGAGGTCGGGCGAGCTGCATTTGCTGGGCGTGACTGAGAACGAAACAGCAGGAAGAAAATACACCTAGTGCGAGCCTGTGTCTGGATGCTTCTGCAAATGCAGCCCAGCCGGTGACTTCACCAAGGAGACGGGGCAGAGCGGCACTGCTCCATCTGCATCGGTGCAGCTTGCTCATCTCCCTCCTGGTCACTCATGGAGAGATGCTCCCCAGCTCAGGATAGTCCATTTAGACAAGGCTTAGGGACTTTCCCCACTGTGTAGACATTTGCTGCCGCTGAGGAGGTTCTTTTTTGTCTAAATTTATCAGCTTTAACTCTGTGCTGACTTTTCCAGGGTGGGTATGAGATTCAGGTGGACTTGGAACAGAATGAGCCAAAATTGCTCTGCTCCACTTGCAAGCATGAAATAAGGGGAACTGCATCAGTTTTGAGTATTAATGGCTTCAGAGAACCTGCCTCTGGAGAAATGTTTGCATTCCCCAAGGCTGCTGCCTGATGTTTTGAGTTCTCATGATGCTTTTGAACTCCTTGCAGCTTTGGCCAGCTCCTAGGCCCCAGTCTGCTCTTGCCCCCATCTCCTCTTTTTCTGAGCCAGCTATGTTCAGTCATTTCCTGAATCATAGCATCCCCCCACATCCCCTCACAGCCCCAGTCTCCATCCCACAGGGCTGGGCTTGTTCTCTGAGCCAGCAGCTTCTCCCCAGCCGTCCATGACTCTCTCAGCTGCTGCTGCTGCAGGAGTGAACTGTCCCAGCACTAGAAGGTCTGCAGGCAGTGGTTAGAGGACAGCCCTGGGAACTGGGCAGGAGGAGGGGAGAATTGGCTCAATTCACAGGCAGGAAATGCTGGAGAGCTGGGGAAAACTGTGCTGGTGGGGTGAAATAGAATCATAGCATCAGTTGGGTTGGGAAAGACCTCTAAGATCATTGAGTCTAACCAACAATCCAGCACAGCCAAAACCAGCACTAAACCACATCCCTAAGTGCCACCTCTAAATGCCTTTTAAATATTTCCAGGGATGGTGACTCCACCATTTCTCTGGGTAGCCTGTTCCAGTGCTTGACAATCCTTTCAGGGAAGAAATTTTTCCTAATATCCAATCTAAACCTTCCCTGGTGCAACTTGAGGTCATCTCTTCTTGTCCTATCATTTGTTACCTGGGAAAAGAGAATGACCCCCACCTGGCTACACCCTCCTTTCAGGCAGTTGTAGAGATTGATGAAGTTTTCCCTGAGCCTCCTTTTGTCCAGACTAAACACCCCCAGCTCCCTCAGCTGCTCCTTGTAAGAGCTAGTGCTCCAGACACACTTGCTGTGGGAAATGGTGTCTAAGGCTTTACTATAGTCCAGACAGACAACATCCACAACATTTCCTTCATCCACTGAGCTTGTCATCTTGTCACAGAAGATCAGGTTGGAAGAGCTGGACCTGCCTTTCACAACCCCCTGCTGGCTGGGCCTGATCCCTTGGTTGTCCTGCACAAGCCTCATGATAGCTTTCAAAATGATCTGCTCCATGACCTTCCCCATCACTGAGGTCAGGCTGACAGGCCTGTGGTCCCCTGTATCCTTCTCCTAAGTCTTCTTGCAAATGGATGTCACATTTGCTGACCTGGGACCTCCCCAGTTAGCCAGGACTCTGGCAAATGATGTCCCATCACTGGAAATATTCCAGACAAGGTTGGGTGGGCTTTTGAGCCATCTAATTAGTGACAGATGTCCTTGCTCATGTCAGGGGGCTTGGAACTAGATGTTCTTTAAAGTTCTCTTCTAATCCGAACCATTCTGTGACTTTATGATTCTGTGAAAGTGGCTCAGTGAGCACTTTTCCAGCTTCCCCAATATCCGAGATGGGCAGAGAGTATGGCAGTGGTAGCTATGGAATACTGAAAAGGCTTGAGAAACACAGGAGGAACAGGAGCTGCCAAGAGCTGTTGGTATAGACAGCCCTCAGGATGATGGCTGCTGACTTTGTCAGGAACCTGAATGTCCTTTACCTTGAGTGGGTTTGGTACATGTTGTTTTTGCACAACAGTTTTTCCCAAATGACCTCTCAGGGTGTTTTCTTTCAGGCCTGAGTGTGGTGGGCTGAGTGCTCTTTAACAGGAGCAGCTTTTTAAGGGACAAGATGTACTTTCAACTAATTGCCTCTGTGCTCAGGTTCTCACTTCATTTCCCAACTCCCTGAGCAGTGCCCTTACCAGGAGGGCAGAGGTACTTGTGAGAGCTTTCAAGGGAATGATACAGAGAACAGACTGACAGTTACCATCCACAGAGAACAATCTGTTGAAAATAACATGACTGAAGGCCCAGATCACTAATTACACTTTATTAGTTGCTTGATATGAGTTTTCTGAAGAAGCAGCTTATGTAAAGCTACTGTTTATACCAAATCAACAGTGTGAAGCATTGCTACAAATAGAGTGTTATCAAATGAAAGGTAAAGGTTGTCAGTGGCTACTGAAAATGTGGCCTTTTCTGAAGACAGATAAATCTTACTATTATTTTTCACCATCTTTTTCCCCGTGCAGTGGAAACATCAGTAACAGTTTCAGATACAGGCACTGATACTGCCTGAACTTGTGGAAAACCTTGACTGCTGAAAAGTAGATGGCTGGTTACTGAGTGTGCTAAATAAGCCCAGCATCTCACAAATAAATCTCTGTCCTTGTATGAATTTGTAGTATTTTCCATATGACTGAGAAGCGTAATTCTTCCAGTAGCCTGTCATACATTCCCAGGGACTCCTCTGTCTGCCCAAGGTCTGGGAGTTATGGAAAGTCTGCATCTCTTCTTAGGTCTGTTCACCTGTGGGAGCTGCATTCCCTGACTCCTTGTGCATCCCTTATCTCCTCTGTCTGAGGCAATGGGAGGCAGCAGCATGGCCATAAGGGTGGCTCTGGCTCCCAGCACACAGGAGAGCCCAATGGGAGGTGTTCCCCTCCCCAAGGAGATGAGGTAGAAGGTGGAGTGGGGTGAAGACCCCTACCAACAGCCCCTGAAAAGCCCAGCCCTTGCCCCCTGAAGGCTATTCTCCATCCTCAACCCCCACAAATGTGTGCCCCAGCATGTCCCCCACACTGGCCCCTCCCTGCTGCCTGCAACAGAAATGGATTTGCCTGCACTGCTTTGAGCCAGACCTCAGATTTCCACAGCTACTGGGAAACCATTTCTTACTGAATAGATGTGCTTATGAAAATAAAACCATTACCTGAATCCCTGAGAGCTGAGAGACACATGCACAGTTTGAAGTCCACTGGCTTGTGCGTGATGTGCTTTGCACCTCCACAGAATGTGACTCTGAGCTTATTTCTGAACCCAGGAAGCTCAAGGGAGTATTTTCAATGGCATCATATTCTTGCAAGAGCTAGAACACCCATCCTGGTCTTAGCTAATTCTCTTTCGTTCTGCTGGTGAAAATCATTACTTAAAACACAGTTAAAAAAACCCTCTAAACAGATGAATGGAAGAAAAAGCTACCCATGACATCAGCAAAACAGATACTAATAGAAAGATATCAAAGGGATACTGCCTTCAGCTATACACTCGAAATACTCCTGACGTCAGTCTGGGGCACATTTTAGCCTCCTATGCTTTGCCTTTAGGAAGCTGAAGTACATTATATATAATTGGTTCCACCTACATAGAATTTGTTGAGGATAAAAGCAACAAGATTGCAGGTTCTCACCACGTCTGTAGGCACAAGACATACTCCTGACACCCCAGCAGCCATCCTGCGCCCACGGGGAGTACAGGCAGGAGCTGCCACAACTCCCAGCCACCACCTCCTGGTCCTCCCCCACCTGAACTGCAGACAGGGATGGATTTTGGTGAGTTCACAAGAGGAACTGCAGCCCCATACCCACATACAGCAGATGGCGAGGGGGACATAATGTTTTACAGCAGCCTGAAGTGACAGGACAAGGGGAATTGGTTTTAAACTGAAGGAGGAGAGGTTTAGATTGAATATTAGGAAGAAATTCTGTACTCTGAGCGTGGTGAAGCACTGGTTCAGGTTGCTCAGAGAAGCTGTGGATGGCCAGTTCCTGGAAGTGTTCACGGCCAGGCTGGATATGGCTTTGATCAACTTGGTCTAGTGGGAGGTGTACTTGTGTGTAGCCTGTCATGGACTGAGTGAGCTTTCAACCAACCCACTCTATGATCCCATGTACTTTCACTCACACTTTCAGCCCAGGAGCTGAGTGGGTGCTATCCCGAACACCACAGGTTGCAAAAGAAGATAGTGATACTACTGCAAAGGGGTTTTATTCATAGCTGTTCCAGTGCTGATGGCACGGGACGTGCTGACTCAGCTGGGTGGCAGAAAGCAGCTGCAGGGGACACGGGACCAGGAAGGAGCAAGCCCAGGCACCTGAGCACTTGGATCCCAGGTTCCAGTGGGACTTCAGCTGGCAGAATTAGCCACTGAAAAAATATGTTGAAGCCACTTTCAATGTGTGACTGATGGCTTGATTGCTCTAATCAAAAAACAGGTTAATTGAAATAAAGAACAATGCTATTGTGTTTGTAGCTGAACTAATGCAATCGCAACAGGCCACTCCCACCACGGGAGCTGGTGGGAGGAAAGACCCTGAGATGAGCTCAGTTGTTTGGAGCATGGTGTTAATAATGCCAGGGTTGCAAGTTTGATCCCTGTATGGGCCATTCACTTTACATTTGGACTTGCTGATCCCCGTGGGTGCCTTCCAACTCAGAATATTCTGTGATTCTGTCAAAGGGAGGCAGACAGGAGCATGTTGCTAGTCAGGTGGACAGGAGTAGCAGAGCTGCTTGGCAAAAGTCTTGCAAAAGACTTCATCCCGTCCAAAAGCTGTGTCTGGCCTGCCAGAGCCCCACTCTCCTAGATGAGGGCATGGATATTTTTGCTCCCCTCTGGCACCCTGTAAAATCTCCAACCCTGATCCAGCAGCAAAGTTGTGCAGCAAGAATTATTGTCCCATTCTTGCAGTGCTGTCAGTATCCCCTCATGGGCAGCATCAAGGGGTTTCACAAACCCTTTGTGTTTATCCCTTGACTTCAAACAAGGAAACACTCAGTTCTGAGCCAGTCCCACTGAAGCCATTCCCCTAGAGAGGCAGGGGATGCTGAAGGGTGCTCTAGAGAGGTGGCATAAACACTTCCAGTCTTCCCTCTGCTCTGCGGCTCCTCTGGAGGTAGAGCTGTGCAGTCCTGTGCAGTCTCATTTTAATGCACCTCTTCTCTCTTTCCTCCTGCCAGTTGCAGTCTTTTCCCAAGAAGAAAGCCTCTCCAAGCTCCCAGCAGCCTTTCTTGGAGAAGACACAGGCGAGGTGATTAAGGACAAAGTGGACTGAGCAGAGAGGCCCTAGTGCTGGCATGCTGTTTCTCCAAGTTATTCTGCAATCCCCACCAGAAATCCCCCCAAAGGCCCATGACTGCCCCTGACAGCACCCACACCAGCAGAGCCAGCTGCTCATTCCCTTCCCACTCTCCTTCCAAGCAGCCACACGGCTGAGCACTCCTACACTCTTTATACTCTTTAGTGTGGCACAGCAAGAAGAGGAGGAGAACGAAGGACAGCCCTGAACTGGTCACTGAACTGGATGAACCTTTGCTCTGTAGGGATCTCACACCACAACTGACTCCAGGCTCTTGCAGACCTGCAGAGAAAAGGCTGTGTGTAATGTGCTGACACTCTGGCTCTTCACACACCCCAGGAGTGCCTAAGCTTTGCTGGAGGCAGCAGGTGGCACAGCTAGGCTGGGCCTTTGGAAATCAGATCTTTTACCATTAGACTGTATCTAAAAGGAAGTTGGCCTATATCTAAGGAGATCGGGCAGAGGAGGGACAGACAAAATTACATTTGTGCTCAACCTGACCTACTAAATAAAAAGAAATTACATTTATGCTCAACCTGACCTACTAAATCAGCCCAGTGTAAGAGTTGCAATGTAACATCTTTGCTTCCTGCAGACTTGGATTTCCAAAAAAAAAAGACCATTTTGGAAAATTTCCTGTAGGTCTGACTAAATCTTTTACTTGTCTGTGCCTTAAAAGAAATGTGCAATTTTAGGACTCAGGCTGGGTCAGTCTGTGTCTGGGGAAATTCTGGCTGACCCTCTAGAAGGGCACATTAGCACTGCTCTGTCTGCTGGGGACATGAACATTCTTGTCCAGACGAGAGCTTGGCTACTGAGTCCTGGGCAGCTGGGGCTCTGCAGAGCCACAGGAGAGAGGCCAAACAGATCCATGGCTGTCCCCAGCTGCCCAGCATTGAGCTCCTCAGGGCTTCTGTGGCTGCAGGCAGCACCTCCTGCCCTCCCGCAGGGGCTCATTGCTGCACCGCCAGGTCTCTCATCCTTTAATTACATCTCTCACATTATACACCTGAAATGAGAATGTTTCATGTGAGGTGAGAATAGCTCACTGAAAGGTCTGCTAAGTAACTGAGGCACTTGCAATGCACACTCCCAGCATCTCTCCCTTTCTGTCTCTCATCATCCACAGGAACAAAATACACTACATGGTAGCAGGGAAACAGCTCCAAAAACCAGTCTTGCCATCTCAGAGGGAGTTGCATTGAGCAAGTCAGCAGAAAGTGCTGCAGAGAGCAAGGGATTTTGAGATGGAGGCCTTCCTCATATCCAAACCCAGGGACTTTTCATCTCATTCCAGATCAAACATATCTCTGTTCAGGTTTCAGTATCACTGTTAGGGCTGCTTGCAAGCAGGTTTTAGCATTTTCTGTGCAACCTGATTCTCAGAGATGCCCTAACTAACGTGGGAAAACACGGCTGGCAGCTGCTGTGCTACCCATACACCCACTGCTCATGGCAGCCCAGAGGCCTCTGCCCACTTTCTTTCTAGTATTACTACCTTGAATAATAGAATCATCTTTAGGGTCTACCAATCTGAAAAACATTCATTAATTATCCAAGAGACTGATTAACCACATGGACCTGAGCCATCATAATGCCAGTGTGCCTCTTTACTGGGGAGACTCTCACCTTGCTGCCTGGAGGTTTTCTAGAAGCACTTGCCAAAAGAACAGGTTATCATTTCCAGAGTTAAAGAAGAGAGGGATAGTCTGTTTTGCTGTGATGCAATCCTCAGCTGCTTGGGGAGAGGGGAAGAGCCCCAGTCCCCACCCTCTGCCCATCAGGTGCCCTCCTCACTGCTGCCAGCAGGCTGACAGACCACTTGCCATTCCCTTGCCTTGTCAGACACACTGGAGGGGCTGACACCAGCACTGTCCCCAAGATGGCTGGAGCAGACTGTGCCAGGAGAGATCCTCAGAAATGGAGAGTGAGGATTTGTGACTGAAACCCCAAGTCACTCCCTACTCCAGACAAGCAAACTGTGGCCGAATGGGTGAGTAATTCTTATGAAGTGGAAGGATATTCACAACACAACCACAGGGCCTTTTCCATGGGTTTATCATCAGCTCTAAAAATAAGCCACTGCCTACTCAAGTTCTTTCTTGCCTTTGTTGACAGCTGAAGTATTTACAGGGCTTCAGTACCTGTGTCTAGCCTCAGAGCACCAAGGGATATTTAAGGGCTCAGACGAGCATCTACAGAAATGCAAACACTGCCGAGCTGGGTGGATTCAGCTGAGCCAGCTCTGGTGAGGAGCTGGAGCAGGGCAGCACAGCCTCAGGGCTGCTCCAGGGCAGGTGGGCTGCTCCCAGCCCAGGTATCTTATTTAAACTTCAAGGACATTGTCCACAGCGGAGGTGTATAACTCTCTTAAGAAACACCCTAAACTAGGGCATATTCTTGGTATAAGCACATACTCCCGGAGTCTGCCACTGGCTTGGTGGTTATTTGCCTGTACCAAGAATATGCCCTAGTTTGGGATGTTTCTTGAAAGAGTTACACACCAGGTAAGCACTGCAAGGCACATTGACCAGAACTAAGGCCCTAGCACTGATACTGGGGTTAATGCTTTCCTGTCATCCATGGAATTAAAACATCCTGCCATTACTTAACCCTGCCCCACCTCTGGCCAGCCTCCTTGAGCTCTGAGGGCCCCTAAAGGAAACTTCGAATGTAGTGAAGGACTATAACCAGTTAGGAAAAATGAGCCCTGATGTGTGTTTTGATAGAGATATTGGAGGAAGAATCTTTTTAAAAATAGAAAATACAAACTAAGATGGAAAAAATAAAAGAGATTCAGTCTAGAAAAATACACAGTGCCCTTGGTATGGGAGCAGTGCTGTTATAAAAACCTGAACTCTCTGAGAAGCTTGGGAGGGTAGTGGTGTGAAGGAGATGTCCCTGGGATTTGGGCAAAGTCACTGGATAGTGTCTTGAGTTGAAAAATGTAACCAAAAATGTGTATTCTATTTTCATCTGTTGAAGTCAGTTAGGAGATATTGTTCCTTATCTCTTGTAACTCTAGGGGGGGAAGAGGGTGGATGCCTTCTGTTAATGGGACACCTGATAACACCAGATAAGGCAGTGCCTCCTTATCTCTTCCTTCACTCATTCTCCTCTGAGGGACATCACCTGTTAATGGGCCATTTAAGGCCTCTCACATGACTGAAAACATTACCTCATTCCATTGTGAGATGCTCCACCCAGTGGGAGGAGCCAAAGCCTTTCCACCAGCATAAAATCAGCAATCCCAAACACCAAAACAGCCTGTTTCTACTGGATTCCCAGAGGATGACTGGACCCTTTCTTGAGGATCATCTCTACCTCAACGGAGCCACAACTGTTATTCTAGGAGGACTTATTTGAGGCTGCTTCCAACACCCTGACCAACAGGGTGTCAGGTTTGCATTCTGACTCTGTCAGTGATCCTTTGTACTATTGCATTTATCTTATTTTATTTTTATCTTTCTTGTTGTTTGTTCTCTCTCTATTAAATTGTATTTCTGACTTAGAGTCTCACTGGTTTTGCTTTCAAACCAGCACAACTTGGCAGGGAGCTTTTTTCCTCTCTTCAGCCCTCAGAGATGGTTTTCACTCCTCACGAGTGAAAATCCCTCAAGAAAACTTGTTATGAAAACTTTAAAGGAGACAACTAGTGGAAAAAAGCATTTGAGTCTTCTCCTTTACCCATCCAACACCGCGTGTGAAGCTTGGAGAAACTTGATGACCTTTGAGACTCCTGAGTCTGGCATGGGTTTGGTTCAGAGGCTGCTGGAGAAAGAGCACAGTGGGCAGGCTGTGGGTAAGGCACAAAACTGGGGGAAAGCTTTTTCACAGATTGGTCTCCCAGGTGAGGAAATCTGCCTTGCAGCAAAGAGGATTCACTAGGTGTGGAGGGTGAGGAGAGGATCCTGTAGAGCCCACTGGGGCAGCAGCTGGAAACCCAGCACATCTCTGGGGGCTGACAGCACAAACCCACTCCTCTCTGAAGCTAAAGCAACACATCTGCTTGTCTCATCGGACTCCGAGGTTCAGCACCTCCTGCCAGCTGTATGCCACTGCTGGGTTTTTTTTACTTCTATGGTAAATATCAGGTGAAGAAGTAACTTAATCTCTAGTTTCCCAGCCTTCTAAGCTCTGGGAAATGTCCTTCTGCCCCAGGGCATTGCTGGCAGCAGAAGTGACAAGGGGAGAGGGTCCTGAGCCCCTGGCAGTGCACAAGGGACCCACAGACTAGGGTGGTGAACAGCCACACTCTCTTGGATGTCCCAGCTAATCCAACCTGTTACTAAGAACAGGAATACAAACTATCAGGGTTTTCATCCTCAATTCCATTTAGGGATTTTTAAAAAAATGAGAGTGTGATCTAGAGAAGTGAGGATTTTCTAAAGAAAAGCAGTCACTTTATCTTCCTCCAAGATCTCAGCAATAAATACAGCCTGCAGCCTTTGCAACATGGTCAGGCTGACAGGCCTATAGTTCCCTGAATTCTTCTTCCTGCCAAAAGGAGTTTACACAGCTCCCCTGAGATGTAAGACAGGGATGGGGAGCAGAATGAAGCCCCCAGATTCCAAAGGGAAATGTTTACTCATCCTGACCTGCTACACCATTTCGACACAAGTCTATGGGGCTGGAGAGGATTCATCCAAAGATACGGAGTGACCTGGCTCAAGTGCTCATCAAGCCACTTTCCATCAGAGGATAGGTTTAAATTAAATATTAGGGAGAAATTCTTTACTGTGAGAGTGGTGAGACACTGGAACAGGTTGCCCCAGAGGAGCTGTGGATGCTCCATCCCCAGAAGGGTTCAAGACCAGGCTGGATGAAGATTGGAGGAATCTGGTGTAGTGGAAGGTGTCCCTACCCATGGCAGATGGATAAAAACTAGATGATGTTTATGATGCGTTCCAACCCAATCCGTTCTGCAGTTCTATGATTGACCAGCTCACTGGGGATGTTCCAGTTGACTGGAGGTCAGCAAATGTGATGCCCATCTATAAGAAGGGCTGAAAGGAGGATTCAGGAACTGCAGGCCTGTCAGCCTGACCTTGGTGGTAGAAAAGGTCATGGAGCAGGTCCTGTTGAGTGACACCACGCAGCTCGTCCAGGGCAATGAGGGGACCACGCCCAGCCAGCACGGGTGTGTAAAAGGCAGCTCGTGCTCCATCAACCTGATCTTCTGTGACAAGGTGACAGCTTAGTAGACAAGGGAGAGGCTGTGGATGTTGTCTGCCTGGGCTTTAGTAAGGCATTTGATGCTGTTTCCCACACCATTCTCCTGGAGAAACTGGAACGATCATGGCTTGGATGTGTGTATAAAAGGCTCTTAAAGATAGGACCAATGTCCAACATCTTCATCCCACTTACAAATTAGAAAGTGCAGTTTTCTTGTCTCTGCTTGAATTAATACAAGGTAATTAGCGCATCCCTTCAGTAACACTGCACAGGCACCAGCTGGAGGGATAAATTACAGCTCAGGAGCTGATTTCCCAAACAAGCCATGGCAGGCACACTGCTCAGGCTGGGGCTGGATTGTAGCCAGGTGAGGAAGTGGCACTACTGCCATCGGCTGTGGGGAAATAACAAGTGCAATTTTCTGGAACTGTTTAGAGAAAATATAGCATTATATATATTTTGTTTGTTTGTTTCAATAATTGGAATGAGCCCGCTTGATTTTGCCAGAGACTGTTGGATGTGTAACAGCTTAAAGGGAATAGATTTTGCCATAACTTCTTGTGATTATAACTGAATATCACTTTATTTATTCATCAGGAGGGAATTGGAAGGGGAGGAATACCACATTTTGAATTATCACTGGAGACAGAGGTGCTGACAACTGTGCTCAGGTTTTTAGTGCCTAATTAGCAGCGTGGTGCAACTGCACCTCCTCTCATTACTCCTGATTACAGCCTCACTGCATTTTGAAAAAAAATAGTGCGATGTTTATAAAACACTTCCCCCAGAGTTTGTGTCTGAGGGTTTTTGTGTTGCTGCCAAGCTGTTCACCTCCCCTGGGGGCACAGGAGGTCATATATTGACAAAGAAAAGGGAAGGGGGAGTTGCGGAGCCCTACCTCCACAAGAGGTTTGTGTAGCTGTGTTGGGGGAGCCACTGGATCAGCAGCTGGAGAAGCAGCTGCCACCAAAGGCAGGAGCAGCAGCATCCTCTGCTCAGCAAGTGGCTGGGAAAACTCCATATCTCTTTATCCAAAACCAGTGTGTCAAACCAAACTGTTGTTTGGATGGATGGTTAAGAACTTTCTCCCTCTCAGAAGAACAAAACACAACTTCTCAGGGGTCCATCCTGCAGCCACTTGTTACTTGTGGACAGAAAACCAAAAATTCTCAGGGCTGCCACATGTTCTTGGCTAACATGAAAGCAGCCCTGCAAGCTTGGTTTGTCATTGCAGAACTGAGGAGTTCTGGAGTTGCTGTTAAATCCAGGAGCAGAACACAGCTTAGAGCAGGTAAGCTGTTGTAACACAGTTAGCTTTATCTCAGCATTTCCTTATAGCCTTACCTGGCAGCTGCTGGCTTTCAAGGTAATGCAGTTTGGGCAAGCTGCCCTGTCCTGGGGCTCACAGCAGGGCAGCTGGGGCACTGCACCCCACTGCTGCCTCCCTGGGACCCCCCTCATACCCTCAGCTCCACTGCCATGGTTTAAGCACAGCATCAGGAGAGTCCAGTGTGTCTGCTGGGCAGGAAATTAAAATGGCAATGCATTACATGCAGCTGAGAATGAGGAATCCTATGGCAAACAGCAATTAATGCCTCCCACCACAGATAATCATTGCTGTGGTTTACCTTCTCCAGCATACAGGGATCCAGCCCCTATATACTGGACCTAGGCTGCATAAACTGGTGGAAATAGCCTCACCCCACCCCCTACAATTTTAGGAAAACACAACAACTCACTGGGAGATACAGATGGATATGAGCAGTGCAAATTTAAAATTAGAAAATGAGAAAAACTAGGATATTATTAGCAGCAGACACAGTACCTCAGATAATTTACAGATGTTCCAAAGATAACTTTTCTTAAGAAGGAGATCATGAAATGAAGTCATCTTTCCAATGCTTTTAGTTTACATATTACTAAATCTTAAGCAGAGCTCTCATGTTACTCATAAATGGAGATGAAGAAAAAAGTATTGTGACTTTGCTAGGAAAATGAAGCTGACATGGCTGCCCAAGCCAAAGTGCAGATAGAGATGAGGAGCAGACCTCTGGCAGGTAGGAGATCTTGGAACTGAAGTGTGTAGCTTTGTACAGTACAACAAAAGCACTGCACAGGAGTTTCCAGGCTGAAAACAGCGTAAGTGGGAATGTCCCCTCTGGCAAGCAGCATTGCCCAGTCTCTGGTGAAGGCTACCCCCATGCCACATGGACTGCCTGGAGCCTGGGAATCTGCAGCTCTCAAAAGGCAGAATTCATGAGTCGCAAATTAAATTCTGGGGTTGGGGGTTAGCTTTGATGCTGCAGCAGAAACATCCTGCTGCTGAGCCCAGGTAGGGAGAGGCCAAGAACCTCCAGTCTGAATGCAAAGGAGACAAGCCTCAGATCTACCCCAGAGCAGAGAGGGGAGAGTAAGAGGAGAGCAGGACTGGAGCTGGTGGGATGAGTTAGGCTGGGAGCCGAGGCTGAGGAAGGCAGAGGGAGGAAGACAAAGCAGAGTTCTGTGGGTACAGACATCTGCCCTGAGAGGCAGAGTTCAGGGGTGGGGAGCAGGTTATATGAAAATAAGACTTAAACACAAACAAAGAAATTTGGAGAGTCAGGGAGAGTGAGGTGAGGGCAAACATAGGGAAGGAGAGATTAGTCATATCGGGGGGAGGAAATCGCCGATTCAAACCAACCATTTACAAGGTCACATGAAAATTCTGAAGGCATGAACAGAAGTGTACTGAGCTGCAATAACCAGCCTCGTAAGAAAGCCAGAAAAAGGCACCTTAAATGATGAGACATTTACCACTCAGAGGTGTCCCCCAGGAGCAGCAGGATGAAATTTATAGCTCTGTGATACACAAGGGGTCACATTAAATAATAATAGGTCTTTGATTTTAAAACACAGAAGATGAAAGCCAGGCTATTCTCTGTGGTACACAGTGGGAGGATGATTGATCAGCATCATAAATTGAAGAGGGAGAAGTTCAGACTTGCAAGGAGAAATTTTCACAGCAGGCACAGTAAGCAGTGGCACGGGATGCCCAGAGAGGCTGTACCATCTCCGCCTTGGGCGTTTTCAAGACCAAAGTGGCCAAAGGCTGAGCAACCTGGCATGACCAGAGATGCTGTTTCAACACAGATTTGGGAAGGGAATAGCTCCTGCTCTTTCACTAACCAATTTTAATTCATCACAGTGAAAAGCAAACAAGAGGATGGCATTGAAAGATAATACCAAGTACTTGCCAGGAGCAGACATGAAAGAAGAGGGTTAAGTGGGAAACAATCTCCTCCAGCCTGGGGATTCAGAAGATCACTCCAAGGTCACTTATTTTCTTCAAAATTCTCTCTGAAACTATTTTGCTATCTCATATGATTTTTTTATACCAAAGTCTTCAGAAGTTAACCATCCTATTTCTCGCTCTATTAGCTCAAATGACAGTTTTCTGTACACACCCAAAGTTTTCAGTTCTTCTAGATACTGACAATCTATCAGCACAATAAACCACCTCTTCTTCTCCCTGTTGTCTTTCTGTGACATTCAAAAAGCTACAAGGTCAAGCATGCAAAGGCAGCAGAGGGAGGAAGGCAGTCTCAATGCAGCTTCTTAGTGCATACTAAATCTTATCAGACTTATCAAATGTTTTGGCTGAAGCCACTGTATCTTGTGGAGAACTTAAGCACAGAAAACTCAAGATATTTATGTCATCTGAAACCCTCATGACTACCCTGGAGTGCTCTTGAAATCTTCATAATTTTGTAATTATGGAATTAATAAACCCATCCGATGAGTTGGCAGGCAAGTGAATGAATGGATTGCTGTCTTTACTCTGTACCATCTTCACCAAAACCCGATGAATTACATTCCCACAAAACATTTCAGTTTTCACAAATCATCAGTTTCTAACAAAATTTTCTTTGCTGGAAAACTCCTACCCAGTTATAGTTCTGAAGACACAGGTGTACAAATACAACAGGAGCAGACCCTCTTCAGAAAAGGCCATACCCCATTAGCAGATTTTACCCTGGCCCTTGGTTGTTTGGTGGTCTCCAATCCATCAGGACTCAGGGAGAGATGGATGGGCTTTGAGGAAGTTGAGACACATTCTGTTGGTGCTCTGAAGGCCAGGAACAGCACGGTGGATCTGAGCCAGTGTCCTGCTGGAAGCTAGCTAGTACAGGCTCAGCGTGCTGGGCTGTTGTTATGTTTGCTGTGACAAGTGCTGCTTGGTAGGTGGCCCACTGCATGCTCAACAAGCTGGAACTCCTTCTACACTCCCTTCTGCAGTCCCATTGTTTGCCCAAGCAAATTGCTGGAATTTATTTTGATGTGGAAAGAGAAACATGTTTCAACAGAACCAGATTCCCTTTTCTCAGAAAGCTGCTCTTGCAGCCCTGCTTTTAAAAGCATGTATTAATGACATGAATACAATTGCTTTTCCTCACAACAGCACTTTTCTCACAAGAATCCCTAACACATCATTAGTCATGGGCAAAACTCCTGATGACATCAAGTATGTAGTACATATACATGGCACTGCCTTGGCAGGACTGGTTTAATGCTTTTTAACATTGCTGCAGCAGAGTGCAATGTTTGTCCTTCCACAAAACAGCCAGAGCCAGTCCTGGAGCCCAGGTCCCTGGGTATCCTGGTGGGACCACTGCTCTTCTCAGGCACAACCACAATGTTTCTTTCACTCTGCCCTGCTCTTCAATATGAGGCAACACTAATGCTGTTTCTATTACCCACAGTGGCCACTGTTCCTCGTGGTTTACCAGTCCTAATCCAGGAATAGGAACATCAGGTTTAGGTTTTGATCTCAGGGCACAGCAGAGGCATAGGGATAAGTATATGCATACATCCAGCAACCAAAAATGGCTTACAAAACAAAAAATCCAAACTCTCCAGTCAGTTGGCCATTCTGTAGCTAGGAATTGCACTTTAATAGTCAATATCATCCTCCTCCTCATCAATGTGTATTCCACTATTTTATGAAAGATATACAAACAGTTTCAAAGAAAGCCGTGTATATATTACATAACTCTGTCATTTAGTTTGTAACATATTCTAGGAGGGGGCTGTTCTCAAATAGCTGTATGATCAAACCAAAAAAACTTCAGGTCAACAGTAGAAGAAAACAGATGAAGCACGATTTCCCAAGGCTTATTTATTCAGTATTAAAGATTTAAAATTCTATGTGGGATAAGTCAGCTATTAATGGCATGTGAATGAAATAATTATAACTATGTTTGGCTGCATACTTCACTCAGTTTTAGGCTGAAACTTACTCACTTGACTTTATAAAAGCATCCAAATTTGCTGCAAATGTTTTCTCAAAGCCCCAAATGGTATCTGAATGAGACTAAAGTTCTGGAGAAAGAATAGTTCCATTAACTGAGCATAGCAAAGTTATGAGCAAAGACTGCTTTTAAAAGCCTCTTTAAAATTGAACTGCTTTTCCACACATAACATCTGAAAGCTTCACTGTTGATGTTAGTCTTTTTGTATTAACAGCATTAATCATCCATAAACACAAGCCTTTGCTCACACAGGTTTAAAGACGCCACACTTAGGACATCCCTAGTGCTTTGAATAGTAATTGCTATCACTAACTCCAGTGATTTTAAGAAAACAAGGATTTTATAATGCAAAAATTTTTTTCATCACCAGGCACAAAATGGATTCTTTACCTTACGTAAAACTACTGTAAAATTCTATTAATAAGTCAGGCCAAAATTGCTAACTCTGTATAAAAATTAAGCTTCCAACTCTGTACTAGGCATCCACATTGTAATGACCTTTCCAAAGACATTGAGATTACATAGCTCCTTTTCATTTCAGGGGACTTTCACTGTTGACACTGAAAAAGTATTCAGAAGACAAGCAGGATTTTAAATCATACTGGAATGATTAGTTTCAGGCACTTACATTTCAGCAGTTTTTGTTCTTAAATATGTAGCCTGATTTGCCATATAAAAGTAGCAGTTTGAAAACATCCATATTTAGCCACCCCACTTTAAGCATTTGCACATCTACATGCAGCTTACGTTTGCATGAATATGTCAAAACGGTTTTTTAATTCCTCCTCACACTTTAGGAGAAACGTTCAAGAACTGACAGATCTGTGGAAAAAACCCTCAAGTTGGCCATTAGCAAGAAGTCAGTGATTTACATATAATTATCTAGACATCCACAACAGAGCAATCAGCCAAATAAATGGAACACTAATGTGACAGCTGAATTTCAATCTCCACATCTTCCTTAATATAATTTAAAAAATAACAGAAACAATGGGAAACCAGCCTTGATATGAAGAGACTTGGAACTTTAATTCACCAAATTTAATCGTCTGTGAGAAGGATTCCAGTACATCATTAATCACAAAACATCAAAATAATTTTCAAAGAAAAACACCTCAAGCCTCCAAAAGTACTGTAGACCTTGCCTGCAGAAAAATACTTTATTGCTTTTCATTTCACCAGAAAAGGTAAGTCATCTGCACTGAATCAGCATTATCAGATAATGCTGAGAGAGAGATGATGCTTTTTGAGGGTCCTTATGCTCTTAGGGAGCATTTAAAAGGTTTGTTCTCTCAGATAGTTTGTTGGAAGTTTGTTCTCTCAAGACCACAAACTTTCCTCACTCCTTGCTTCCACATGAACTACACCTTTTTTTTTCACGTGATCTGTTGTCCTCATCAACAAAAATATTTAAAATACTTAACTCCTATTAAATTTAATGATCTGCTGGATTTTTGTAACCTTCCTGCATGTTGACCCCTATAATCTTACCCAAATCTTGAGGGAACTAAACAAAACCCCACAGTTCTGCTCTTAGTACTTAGGTGAACAGCCACAAAACGTCAGGAAATGTTTTCTATGCGTGCCCAGCCAGGAATGGAAATTGGAGTCAGACCACGGTTTAATGAGATAATCGCCACAAGCAGAAGCTAAAATGCCCCTCAGTCAAAAACCACCAAACTGAGCAAGTTAGAACAAGATGTCTCGACTGTGAAAACCACTGAGCATATGCTAAGCCCCTGAAGCTGCTATGCCTGTTGCACACAAGGGGAAGAGCAGGCAAACAGCTTAGGCAGCTTTCTGTGCAGGCTTACCACTGATTTTGCAAGGAGCGTTTTATAAGATGCGATTTTTATCACACTTCACGTAGGTGGCTGCAACACTAGAACACAGCAGGACAAGTGCCAGGCAGGCCAGATCTCCTGAGACTTGTGGCAGCTGTTTGAATTACATTTTCTTGATGGAAAACACTGAAGTGGGACTGGATTACTCAGGACTCCCCATACAAAACGGAGATTTATCTTTTTGTAAGGGGGACTCTTGGCAGCTGCGTTTTCACATTCTTCCTTCTCAGTTTCCCAAATGGAAGTTGGCATTTGTGCACTTAGGGACAAATATTGCTGTGCTGTCACACACAGGTACTATCCCAGGATAATTCCCTATGGAATTCCATATTCCTTATGGAAGTTTCCAGCTGAACACACAGCTGTGTCTTCTGCTGTTTGCAACCAGCAAAAACACTGGGAGATGCTGGGTTTTGGACATGCAGACTCACAGTGCAGCCTGGTAATTGCTGTAATACAGACTACCCCATCAGCCAGCCTGTCACTGCTTCTAGAGATTTCAAGGCTCTGGGGCTTTTTTCATCTCACTGTAATCCTTATTAACAAGCTTTTGGTATGCTATCATTTTTTAAATGCACCAAATTTGTCCAAAAGCAGCATTTCACTGCTTCATATTCTTCAAAATTTTTCTTTACTGAAAATTATACACAAAATTATAATGCATTCTACTTTTTTTAAATAGCCAAGTTATTTTACAATGTTGGTTTTTTTACCCCCACAAGTATACATTACCTTGCACACAATCCAAAAATGAATAATGACAAAAGACAACTTAGTAATTATTGTCTCTTTTCTCCTTTGGTGAATTATAAATTATTGTATGTGTAAAATGTGGGAAAAAGAAGCTAATTTGTGTTGTGATATGTATGTGGAACACACTTCTTGATCTTGGCCTGTAGGATCTCCCTTTAATACTCCCAATTCAGGAAAAGTTACCAGAATTAAAAACAAACAAACAAACAAACAAACAAACAAACAAACATAATCTGCCCTCCCAAAAAGAAACCAAAAAAGTGTGAATACATAGCCTATATGTATTGAAATTGTACACTTAAAATGGTTTGTCTCTCTATTATGAAGAAAAAAGGAATGAAAATGAGCAGTGGTGAGTCTCAGAGCATATGCAGCAAGTACAGCCCTGATGAATGCAAGTTTTCTCCCAGTATTCACTGAAGGTTCTTGGTGGCTGCTTTGCAAAATTTGGGTCCTGTTAGACTGGGATTAGCAATTACAGTGACACCTTTTTGGCATCTAGCTCCGAACAGGTCTTCTCATAACCTGCCTCTGAAAGACCCCTGTGTAACATTGGCATGCCATACCATAAAACTCTAAATAAACTCAGAAATAATCTGAAAGGCATCTTCTGTAAAACAAGAAGAGATTTCATTTTTCTAGTATGTTTCTCATTATGTAGCAATCGTGGGGAGAAGCACTGCATGCCTTTCAGAGTCTCCTTAAAAAGAGGAGGAAAAGGGTACACCAAGGGTGCCTTTGTTCAATCCCATGATTCCGATTTTCCTTTTTCTACTGAAGAGTACTTTCACCACAGACACATGACAATTTAGAAAACAGAAAGCATCAGATATTTTCAGTGCAAATGCCTTCTATCTCACCCCTGACACACAACTCAGTGATTCACCAAGCATTGTCTGAGGCTATGTATTGGCAATCTTCCTTGACATGGAAGATGCAGAGAAGATGGATGTGACATAACATTGGGATAATTGGGAGCCTCCAGAAAGCCAAATAAATGTGCAAGCATGGAAATAGGCAACCTGAGCTAATATTTCGAGATCTTCACTATTTTTTTTTCCTAAAATCAGTTACAGAAAATACAGAACTGGGTCCTAGTGAAGAGTCAGAAAATCTTTGTAGATCAGACCACTAAAATACTACACTTCATATACGCATAAATTGTTTCTGCAGGAGCACTCATTAATACAATAATATCAACCTTAAAAATCTGTGTACAGACAGAAATTTCGAATAGATTGAAAGAGCAAATAAAGACACTCACAGAGGCATGAAAAACCCTAGAATGGCAGGATGTTTTGCGCACCGCCTAAATTCTCTGAGTACCATAAATCTGCACTAAATACAATATTTTGTCATTTGGGGGAATGCTGCTTTCATATCTGTTGTGTCAGTAAATAATTGTAAGGCTACTTCTCTTTATTTCCAGACAGATTCCTGCTGTGCATTCTCTCTCCTGGATTATATAACCTGAGGAATGCAGATCAAGGACACGACTGATGATCCTTCTGTAATTAGAGTTCCCTAATGATGCCAACATGGGCTCCATAACAAAGACCTGGGTACAAAGCACCTTGCTCTCTTCCGAGCCCTTACAATCTCTTATGCAGGCAGCAGTCACAAGCCACAAGAGAGAAAGAAAGAACATAATTTATTTGTACTTTTATTAAGAAACTCAAAGATATTACTCAGTTCATTTCAAAACTCGTGGTATCTACAATCTTCCTTATATATCCAACACATTCTTATAGAAGTTTCCCAAGAATACATTTTAACAAAGACCAAAGAAAGCTCATTACTCCTCACCACACTCTATCATTAAAACTGGAAGCAATGGATTTCAGGCATCTCTGTATTTAAGAGATGAAGCTCGTGTTTGTTTGCATGGTGGTTGACTTGCACAGTTCATTTACAGCAATCAATCACTGGCAAAGCTGCTGCAAAGTGAACCACCCTTGAATACAGATTATGGAGAATATTAATTCAGCAATAATTGGGTACTTGGAGGCTCACAGGTAAAGAGACTAATGTATTATACATCTCACATTATGCTGTGAGAGGTTAGAGGACTTTGAAGCCTTACAAGACCAAAACTATTAATAGTGCATATTGCATTGTCAAGAGGGAAAAAACCCCTGAACTTAGAAGACACACAAACTTAAGATCAACTTGGACAAATGTGGGGGAAAAGTGGAAACCTTACACAGTAAAGCCACTCTTTGGAAGCAAACAATCAATACCTGCAGTGTTTAAACTTTTAGAAAAGTCACAAAAGTATTGTCAGTGTAATAATGCAGCCCACAGATAATTAGCATGGACTGAAGTGTTTTATTTTTTTAGAGATGAAGTTAACCAAAGAGACGGTTTCATTGATGAATACAATTTCAAGAAACTGCTCTCAGACAACTTTAAAACCCCAAAACCACAACAAAATGAAAACAAAAAACCAAACCCCCAAATGCAAACCAACAAACCACCACCCTGTTCCACAGGGAACAAGCTGGGATGTCCCACCCAGCTTCCAGCTGCTGCTCCAGAAGGATACAGATCTGTGGATCTTACATTAATCTGCCAGCCCTATGCAGATGTCACAGAGTTTGGTGGGGATCTGAAGTGGCCCCAAATCTCTGTGTGCCACACCAGCTGAATGCCACCTAAGCAGATGTAATCTGACCTGTGACTAAATTCTGAAAACATAACTTGATTTAACCATTCATTAAAAGTCACCATTTCTAGGCACTGAAAGGCTACAGATACAAATATGGCAGGGTCTGAACTGCTCATGAAACCTCAAGTTTATTCACTTGCATTACAAGAGAAGAGCAGACTCCAAGTAAAGAATGATCCCAGATCATCCATGGATACTGTAACCAGCTACAGCTTGTATTTCTGATGCTGGACTCCCATCCTTTGCCAGCCTCTCACATGTTAATTCTGCAAATACTCCCATTTTTCCTTCCTTCTCTTTTCCCTCTCACAAGGAGGTGATCCAAGAAATCCCTCAGGTAACTTGGACGTGTATTTTGTGGCAAGGTACAAATCAGTTTTTATGGGAGAAGAAGTCCAGCAAGAACAATATTTAAAACTCCCTTCTCCTCTGCTTCAGAGACCACGGAGTTGCCAAAAACTACTCCTGGAGAAGCACACCACCCAAAACACAGCTGCCACCCTATGATTTCCCTAACAACACATCCAGTAAAATATTTAATGCAGTGTATTTAAACACAGCTCTCTGCCCAGGCCTCAGGGCAGCTGGCTTAAAATACAGCAAGTTCCACATCACCTTTTGTTTGAAAACATTATGAAGTACAAAAGGCAGCTGACTGACCATCTGGGCTCCACAAAGGATACGGTATGTATCTTCAGAGAACAGAACTTTATTTAATAGAAGTTTTTTGCTCCAATATACAAAATAAGGGACTGCAATCCCAATTAACATTTACATAGTTACACAGCAAATAAATTCCACCATTTACAATGACTGACAACTTTCCCACACTCCTCAATGTATTACAGTCAAGAAAAAAATCCTATAATGTTTTATATACCAATCAGTTATATTTCGTATTTCTGTCTCTTTTAATTCCATTTTAAGTTGCAGTTTCTGACATTAGTTTAATTAAGAACTTACAATTATTTCAGCTGTGCTAAAACAAAACCGAAATATATAATTTCGAATACTATCTCAAAACCTCTATACAAAATAAAAGTCAGTTATCTTATAAAAATACACAGCAGGAATAAAACCAGTGAAACAACAAAAATGTTTTGAATTTTGCTAAGGTATAAAACATTTATCAACTAGCCTCAGCTTTTAACTACATTAAAACAAAAGGAAAAAAAAGAAAAAAAAAAAAAAGAAAAAAAGAAAAAAAAAGAAAAATTCAAACCAATTAGCACAAGGTAATATGACAGTTCTTTTGCAATACTGTACCTTTAGTATGCAAAGGACTTCATCCCTCTAACATGCACCATTATCTAACTGATTTACCTCTTCAACCCTTTTTCTATTCAAAGCTGAAAACAGATGTTAACGTTATTTGAATCCTTTCAGAAAAATCCCATCATATTTTTCTGAACATCCCACAATATTTAGGCTTTACTTTACAATGCTGGTAGTTTAATAATGATACATAATCTTCTATAAAAGAATTCTAGCCAAACCAAGGCGTTAGAAACTCTGCATCTTACAAAAGCGATTTGTTATAATATGACAGTTGCTAAATAGCCCAATTTATTTAGTGACCCTGTTAAAGATTTGTTCAGCTGAGTGGATAGGTGAAGTCATTTCCTGAGCTAAAAGATACAGGTAAGTAAATAGTCAGTTATAGCAGCAGACAGGAGACATTCTTTTTAAAAGTTGTAATAGTATCAATAAAACAACCTTAGAAAATTACAGTAATGTAAAAATCACTAGCTGACAAGGGAGCGACAAGGACATCCAAGACCTGATTGCCATAATCTGGAATGCATATCCAATAACCTTCCAGAAATTACATTCAGCTACTGTCAGACAATGTACTCCTAAGTGAAGAATGTCAAATAGTTCACATTTCTTACAGATCAGGTGTTTTGTCAAGATTTAATTCTTAATGCTGTTTCATAAACCTAAAGCAAGGTAAACTACTTAGTTTCAAAGATTTTCACTATACAGGACTTAAATATTATTACTTTTACAGGAATGTGGTATCTTCAGTCTCATGACATTCCAAACCTATTTCTTCCTATTACTCAGACTTAATTTAATGTTTAACAGAAGTTGATCTGCTTTTGGAAGAGGAAGTAATATTCTTAAAATTGTTTACTTCAATCCAAATCATTCTAATTTGCCTAGAGTATGACCATTAACAAATCATCAAAGAACTACAAAGATCAGTAAACCACCACTGCATCAATACTTTCTTATTATTTAAGTCTTTACATAATAGTTTTATCACTTTTTTTCACCCATAAATGGGAAGAGTCTATTCTGATTTAATTAAATAAAGTACCTGAGTTAGATACCAGTTCCTCCAGATGGAAATCTCTCTTCTGTGTTATGAATTTTTTTAGATATTGTAGGTGTGATTTTGTAATTTTTATTGTCTCTCCTTTAATATTTGAACACAATTAGATTAAATTCAAATGAATATATAAATTTTCCAATACTTGTCAGAATAAAGGACAATACACAAGATCCTAAATTACAATAATTCATAAATAAAAAGAAACTACTAGAAACCAAACCTTTCCCCATACGGAGATTAAAAGCCATAATCTTGACTGATTGTTCCCGATCACACATTATAAATAATGTAAGCTTCTCCAGAGAAGCAGAGCATCCTTGCCTCCCTGACACCAGTTCACACCTTCAGCTAAACCAAACTTCCATCAAGAAGGCAATTTGAGTTGGGCCCAGACGTAACTTCTTCTTACATGTTAACCCTCCAAACCTCGTTCTTTCAAACTTAAGCACAGAAAACTAACTTCACAGAGAATCCTTTACCTTTTACACACAAAGTCTGTATAAAATAAGATTTCCAACGCTGCTATCTGCACCAATCCGGCAGCGCAGCGGGAACCTGATTCAGAGGCCACTGAAGTGCACGGGAGGCTTCAATGGGCTTTGAACGAGGACCACTGAGATGGTATTCCCCAAAGGAAAGCTCCTGCAGGAGTGGCTGGTATCTCTCTTTTTGCTAATGGGATGCAGTGGAGATGTGCAGTCAGCATGATACCTGAGCAAATAAAATGAAAACAATACAAAAGTTTTAAGAACCCCAAACTCTTTACTTAGTTGTGTGCAAACTGTGCTGCTGCCCCTAGAGCTCCCTGCTTCCCTTCTCTTCAGTGTTTGCTCCATTCCAGGATAGAGAAGATGTGAGACACAAAAACCTCCCTCCACCACAGCTCCCCCTCAGTCCCGGGACTGATAGAAGAGGATGTAACCAGACTCAGAGTTCTTTGAGATGTCTGATGTCAACCCGTAGAATTCTTCAATAGCTTGTGCATCAATTTTCTGCATGCAAAAACACAAAAAAATGAAGTAAGAATGTCTTGCATAATATACACATAAAATTAGGTTCCACTCTAAAAGTTATTGTCAAACCAAATTAACTTTCACATAATTACATAAAATAAGAAAATCCAAATAATCCTTAAACTTATCATGTTTCAGCTTCCCCTCAGCCATCAACTGCACAGAGGGTAGCAGATATGTATGTTTTATATATAAATTCTTAAGTGTTGTTTTAAGTATTGCATTAAGTTCCTATGTATTGTAAGCTAAAACCGAACTTATCTGTATCATTATTTGTCTTCGTGCCACAGAACAGTTTATTGAACAATGGTGAAAGACAGTGGTCATAAACATAAGAGGTTCTTTTAAGTATAAAAGCCTAAATGCAATTCAAAGTGTTGTACAGTCAAATTGTAAGGCACTGCTCTGCACACACAATTATTGCTCATTTAGGCTGGTGTTGAAGCCTCTTCTCATCAGCACACCAGTCATTTTACTTTAAATAATCATACCCACGGGGGGGGGGGGGGCACATGCTCTGATTGGGCTTACCTCAACAATATCATCATCAAAAAGCAACCAAAAATCATGACTCTTCACTATTGCAATATAATGTCCTCTGTTAGGGCCACTGAAAAATAAAATTAGGAAAGAACATAAACCATAACACCCATGTATGTGGAGATGCACTCCCTTTAATTGTTCTTCTTATAGAAAAGCAATACTTAACAGTAATTAAAATGGTTACCACTACAATTTCTGTTTGGATGTGTCTTGTCTTCTTTTTTTTACTCTCTACTTACTTTATCTTCATAATATAGTCTAAATAAAGGATTATAGTTTCAAATAAGGAATGAGCAGCACAGGCACTGAAATGATAAATTAAATCTTAAACAGAGACAGAGAAGTAAAATCAAGAAAGCATTCTGATATTTCATAGAGACAGAACAGATCCCAAAGTATTGCTGATCTTCAGAGAGAAAAAAGCCTGTGGAGCTCCTGCTCATCGACAGTCTCTTTATCTGGTCACTGTAAACACTGAATTAAACTGGCAGTTTAGGAGTTTCCAGAAGCTCAGCAATGAGAAGGGCTCCCAATTAAAACAATGCTCAGTCTCTTCAGTTGTGGCAGACAAGAAATTTCTCCACGACTATACCAGAAAAAACAACCCACCAAAACTTTGGGAGTGTCTTATTTCTCATCAGCTCTCAAGTAAGGAAATAGTACAATTTCTGAAACAGCTGAACCTCGCAACTGAAAGTTAAAGCACTCCTGGAAGTGCCTTAACTGGCCAGCAGCACTCCTACGGCTTTTGTGCCCAGATCAGGGAAGGAAGGTTGCCATCCCTGGGGGAGATGTCATCACCACCACCATGAAAACAGGGGCCACCTCCTGCCCATGGCTGCAGCTTCAATGAAGGAGGCAGGAATGGTCAGAATGACCAGAAAGAATTCCCCTTATAATCGAGAACAAGAGCGTCCCAGAAAACCATGGCACACAGGCTTATTTTCCAAAATTGTCCAATTTGAGATCTATTTATCTTAACTCTACTCTTTAGTCACTGTGAGAACACTGAATGACTGGAGCAAATTGCCCAAAGAGAAAGTGAAATTAGGATTCCTTGTTCTGAAACTGGGGCCAGTGCAACCTAATCGAATGTCAAAGTTAGCCTGCTTTGAGTTTTAGTATTTGACCTCATAACATAAATTATTCTGTGATTCTAGATGTCAAACTGTAATTTTCAGCTTTGGGGCTTTCATCTACTAAGTAAGTAGTTTGTAGAACAACCTGGTTTTAAGCCTTGAAGCCAAAAGAATATTTGTTGAATATAGCAAAATCAAATACAAACCTAATGGTTCTATTTTGAAAGCAATGAAACAAAGTAATCAACAAAACTCATAATATATGGATATATTTCAGATAATGTTGCTCAAGCCTTAAGAAAAAAACCACACCCTAAAGAAAATGCTTTATAAATTATTCTTTCTATAAAGTTTTTCTTTCTAAGAAAGCTTTTTTCCTTAGAAATTGTTGTTAAATGTTGTTATATGATAGTGTGCAATTTGTGTTGGTTTTTTTTTAACATAGTTAAGTTCATATAAAGATCTGTAACGTGAAATACAGTTACCACTTTTTCACAATGATCTGTCAAAGCAACAAGGCCATAATTTCTGTCAGGACCAGCAGTTTCTCCCCACAACACTTCTTTTCTAAAAAAGTTTTCTTTTTAAAGTCTTTAAATGCTATTGATTTATATGCTACCGGCTTTGTGTTATTCTTTTAAGCACAGTTATGCTTATAAAAAAATCCCTTGCTTAAAACAAGAGTTCTTACCTTCCACAATGAACTACCACAGCAACAAGGTCATACATTCTGTCAGGATTGGTGGCATCTCCTGAGGTGTTAAATAAACGAAGCTCTAAAGGAAAAACTACTCTATAAGAGAGTTTTGTGTATCGATGCAGCTGATCCATGTACTTAAATCTCTTCAAGTGGAGAGCTAGAATCATAGGCAGCTTTTTTACTTTCATCCTGAAAAAAGAACAAACCCCCAAAAAACAGCTGTATTTCCAATATTCAACCAAACCATTCAATCAGTATCAACAAATAAGAAACTTGTTTTACTGAAGTCTTTAAAAACATTTGCAAGCATTAAAAGAAACCAAAATAATCAGCTGTTGAAAAGTATATTGTGTTGCTAAACTAAAGGGAGATTTTTAACTGAGAGAACTGAAAATGTATTTTAAACAATAAGATATAGTATATAAAAACATCATTGATGAACTTACATAATAATTTAGACATAAAGATCACATAGCACAGAATTAAAGTTTTACCCACAGCTTTCCAGAGTTCCCAAAAGCAAAACCTAGATCCCACTTGATATACAGTGCAGGTATTGCAACAGAGCTATTCCAGAGGTCCTGTTCCAGCTGAATTTCCCAGTAAACCAGCCAAGTCTAACAGGCTCTTTAAAATAAGCCTTGTTACACCACTTTGTCACAGGAGTATTACTCCAAGTTTTCCTAGCCATTAATTTAAAATTTCCAAGGGACACAAACAGCCCACTGTCATCACCTACCTCCTGCTATCCAAAGAAGATAAGGCTGTGTCTGGCACAGTCATTTTGTACAAATGTTGCATCAATGTTTTACAGCACCCAAAGCCAGAAAGTGACCCAGTTTTACTGAGGGCTCAACAGCCCCTTTCCCTAGCATGAGGTATTGAGATCTCACATCAGTGCCTACAAATCCTCCTCAGCCAGCCATAGCTGGCCTGGCAGCAAACACAGACTTCCAAACCTTTGGACAATAAATTTCCCCATCCTAACAGAACAACCAAGCCAGAGCACTCTGCTTCCTGGCACAGCCAAGTGCCTTAGATCAGCACAGTGCTGATTTTTCAAACTTTCAGCCCCAAAAGGCAGCTCAAAAGTCTCTGCAATACAGCCCAGGTTTCAGACAGGTCTATTAAGATCATACTTTCAGGATGTCAGGAAATTTGTAAAAAAAAGCCCTTTTTCAAAAGACAGGGGACTGTGGACAAATTACTTGACATCTCACCTGCCCACAAGGGAACTAGGAAACAAAAACAGCTGGAGCAGGGCAGAAAGATGACAGAAGCAACTTTTTTTTAGGGAGAGTTAAATTTTTATTATATTATGGCTTTAATTTCTACTCTCTTTTCAAAACTGAGTCCTCTCCTTATAACGTAACTGTGTTTGGTAATAGGAGCTCTTGCAATGGTGAAAAAATTTGGTAGCTGAGTAGTCCCCATCACAGATAAACTGTTTCATGGAGATGGAAGAAAAATATCACTGTAGTGAAACTGAACTTATGCCCCACGTGACACCCAAAACACAAACAATCAAAGCTGTGTTTTGCCAGTATGGAGTGCCTACAGTAAAGGTTTGTGTCAACCCAGTTTATACTGGTCAGGGATCACATTGCCTCCCACACAGAAAAAGAGCTCAGGCAACAGAAAACAGGCCAGGCCTGGCTTCACAACCTCTACCAGACACCAATTAGCAATCTTAGGCAACGCGTGAAGGCAGACTTGGCAGATGGGATATGCAAAAGCTGTGTGTGCAATCTACAGCAAACCAAACAACCAGCAGCAGTGGTACAACCAGTAAAGCATGTCAGGGCTCCCACTCTGTCAGCCAAATACTTTCTCAGATAATAAATAACCACACAGTACATGAATTGACAGGTTTTTCAAAGGTGTAAACAAGACTGGAATTATTAGGCAGGCAAGAATTGGTTTTGAACAAACAATGATTTTCAGGCTTCCATAGAGCTTCTGATGATTCTCAGGAGCACTGTCAAGCAGTTTAGCACAACTAAGCAAACACACTTAAGAAATCAGAAACTCAGCTAACAATAATAGTTACAAAAAATCTATCAAACTGATTCAGCAACTGGAAAAATTATTTTATTCTCAAAACAAAACTAAATTTAAAAATCACATGGAATCAATGACTTTTCACCATTGCCAATTATCTTTGATTAGTCACTTAGATTAGACAGTTCGTTTTAACTTGGCTTTTCAACTTATGTTTGGTCTTTAAACAATTCATTTTCTCATTTATAAAATAATATTGATCTAAGGAGTCCCAAAATGCTTTACACGGATTCTCACTGCTCATGGAAAGAGACACACTGAACTCTAGCAAGAGGATTGAAGGCAAGTTACTATTAAGTGGAATAAGAGTAGAAAAATCAAGGGAAAAAAGGTGTTCTCTCCTTGACACGCACACACAAAAGAAATACCAGAGTATTTTCATTAAATGCAGGGGTGACATTTCTCCATCCCTAACTGTGATGTACCTTTTATGCGCTTCTTGCTTACTGCGACACTCCTCACAGTAATACTTGTATTCACTGCACAGAGTTTCTGTGTTGCTGAAACCCCTAAATAACAAAAGAAAGCTGTAAATACTGTTTTTTTAATATGAAATATCCATATAAATGTACAATATCAAGATAACTTTGTACAAGTAAATCCACGTAAGATAGAACTGTCAGCTTTGAGTTTTATTTCCTGCTCTCTGTGGAACAGGCAAGGAAAACTCACAAGCACTTGGGGTTTTGTGCCCACCTTAAACAGTGAGTGATTGAAGTATTTTGCTCCACGTCAACTGAAAGGTCTAGGAAGTCTTCATCCTTGCTGCTTACCTGCATGAAAAGAAGACCCAATAGAACATAGTTAAAACAAATAACACTAATTTACCTCTGTTTTTCAGTACCACTTTCTATTGACAGAATGTATCTTTTACCCTATAAAATCCTTTTAAAAATTTCTGCAAGTAGTAGCCTTTCTATTTCAGAGATTTGCTGCATTTTCTGATTTTTTCAGGGAGGGTGAAGTGTGTGTGAGTCTCTGGGTGTATATAATGCCAGTTGTCATTATGCTGTGATTTCAGATCAACGATATTAATGCCAAGTTTCTTCTACACCTCAGATTTTTCAAAAGAACAGAACCACTGTAATTCTTCTGCTTAGTGCTCTCACTTCTGCTCTCCTCTGACTCCCTTGAACAGAAGATATATATTTCCAGGGCATCGTGTACCTATTAAACAGCAGGAATATTGGGAAGCCTCTTCCTGGCTAGACTCCTACTCTTAAAGGAACAGCAGACAGTAAATGTGGCAAGTGAGAGCCTGGGGCTTGGTCTGACAGAGGCAGAATAGCAGCCAATTCTCACAAAAATGTAAGAGTAACAAGAAAGTAAAACAGAACATTCTAGAAGCAGAAAATAAATTCTACCATAAACTGCAAACGATGAAAAAATCCACAGCTGCCCTGAAAACCAACTATGTCACTGAGGTTTTCAAAACCAGTAACGTGCAACCTTAACTTTTGCCTGCTAGTGTGTCCTCTCTGTATCTAATGATACTCAGTGTCACTCATGAGAATGTCTTCTGCCTAGATACAGAAGTAAATGCTTTTAGAAAAGATACCTGGCTGCAGTTTCTTGACTGAATGCAGGAAAAGTGAAATGGCTACAGGGAAATAATGTAAGTTGATCCTTTAAACATATGAGATTTATGTTTTCTTTTCGACTCAGAATAAAAAAACATGGAAAGTTGTTCTCTGACAATCAAGACATTAGAAACACACAGCTCCTAAGGGCAGTGTACATGGAGAAAAAAGAAAAAGGCAGATGGTCACGACAATTATATTTGAGAATTAATACCACAGGGCAAATCCAAACACTCATGAAATTTAGTTGAAAGCTTCTGTTAATACCTGTGAGAGGACTGAGCTCCCACTGTTCTGTTCCTGGTCTTTCCAAGAGTTAAGTGTGCATGTCAAAAAATGCCACCACGTCAGAAGACATAATTTCTACTGCAATATTCAGATGCTCAAGTGTAATGCTT
Source organism: Prinia subflava (assembly GCF_021018805.1). Lineage (NCBI taxonomy): Eukaryota > Metazoa > Chordata > Aves > Passeriformes > Cisticolidae > Prinia > Prinia subflava. The sequence goes on from NC_086249.1 coordinate 37,543,734, forward strand.
ATACTTTTAGAGAGATCACAGGACACATATGGAAAACTTCCAAAATGTTTAGAGTGGGAAAACCCCCCCCTGCATCTTCAATGTGCTGCACATTTCCTGTATTCAGGGATGTATTATGGTTTAGTTGTGTGGACAATTCTTCAAAATATCCCCTGGCAAATCACTCTTGGAATTAGCAGACCTGTGTTTAAACACTAAGAACTCTGGTGGAAATCATTGTGACTGGGGATTAAGAATGGCTCAGGAAAAAAAAATCAGTTCTAGAAAATACTCTGCTCCTGCAGTCTTCAGCTAGGACAGCTGGAATTAGGGAGTCATGTGATCAGTGTTATTCAGACATGCAATCAGATAATTCTTCCTCTTTTGGTCTAATCAAAGAAAATTACATGAAACAATACCAATTTCACAGGCAGCTTTATCCCACAAAGAAGCTGTAAGGGCAATGAGGATATGGAGAGGAGGGAAGGGATGTGTTCTACTTTGTTAAAGAGAGATTGGTACTGGAAACAGAAGTTCACAAAAGGACAATTTCCATTCTCTCTGATAATATGGCCTTAAAACACCTCACTCAGGTTAGTGCCCACTGTGCACTTGGGATCACAAGGAACCCCTAAAGGCTTTATTGCAAGAATAGCCAATTGGATTTTTTTCCCATTTATGTTGGTGATTTATAAATTCCTAATCTTAATTTTTAAGGTGCTTTAAGCATTAATATTTGAACAGATTTTTCTAACATGAACTCACACCTCAATTTAAAAAAAAATAAATTTAAAAGCCACTCTGGAGTCTTACAAGCTCCTCCCCCCCTTTTGTAAATGTCCAGTTTCAAATAAACATCACTAAGCTTCTTAGACTACAATCAGCAATGCTATATATTTCAATCATCTATAGAATGAAAAAAAGATGGGCATGATCAAAAAACCTCATCACTTGCAGAATGTGTTCCAAAAGCTGCCTGAGTGCTCCTAACAGGAACATCTGAGCAGTAGTGAGGAATTCGGATGTTCCAGGGCTCTGGTGTGCTGTTCTCACATCAAGGACACAATCTGCACCCACACAGCTCAGCTGTACTCTGATGACCAAAGCTGCACAGAACACACAGCTCAGAAGGCTGACTCTCACAGAATCCATTCTTTCTTACAGCTGGGAATTTCACTGGCAGTGTGAATCTGCTCACTGGCAAAAGAGCTCTTGCAGCTATAGACCGGCACGTGTGGTAAAATACAACGCAGTTTTAAAAGAAGCTGAAACAAAGTGTGTGATTTATCTTGGTTTAGAAAAGAAAAGAGAAATTAAAACTGGGCATAGCTAAAGGCTCTGTAGTGCTCATACAAGAGAGGACACTGGGATTTTCCTTATTGCCTTCTCTCAGTCCAAAGCAGAACTGAGCCAAAGGACTTCATGCCTTGTAGAGTCATTGGAACCCATGAGCACGACCACCTGGGGACTGATAGAGTGTTTTTGACCATTTCCTGTATTTCTCTGTAGAAGTACTGGCCACATTTAGCTGTTTGAAATTTAATCTTAATGAAGCCAATTACAATATTTTCTGGTTTACTGTTATTCTTCCTTAAACTATGAGAGAAATCTGTAAAACCAATGAACTGCTAGATCATTTCTATAAATAAGCCACAAAAGTTACATTCACCTCATCATTCTGTCTCTACCAAGGAAAGGTGAAAGAGAGATCACATTAAAAGCATGTAAAGACAACTTACAATCCTTTTGTAACATATTCATTTAATAAAGTGGCTCGATTCACAACGCAAGTCTCTGTTAAAGAATCATATCTGTTCCTTATGCTCCACTCTCCATTTAAACTGAGGATACATCTTTAGCCACTTCAATTTTTATCTTGAAGATGGGCTAATGAAACCATCTGGAAAGATGTGCTTTTCCACAACCAGGACAGCTAAAATCAGAATAAAATTTTGCTCATTTTAGGAGCATTGAGGAAGTTTTTCCAATTAGAAGACAATGACGGTCACTTTGAGCAAAGATATATGTTATGCTTTATATTTAAATATGCAACAAATTTCCAATTTAAATTAAAAATATACTAAGGCTATTGTCTTGTCATTAAGAAGCAGTAATTCATCCACTATTGCTTGTTATCTTGTACACGAGCTATTTCCAAGTACTCCTAACACTTTAACTTACATTTCTAAGCACAGAAAGAATCTAAATGCCAACAGGCTTCTAATAAACATCAAAACAATCATATATACTCAGTGTTTTTGAAAATAAGACACTATTCACAGTAATATTACCCATTTAATGTGCCCAAATGTGTTTCCAAGTGTTGATTTTCAGGTCATTGTGTTTTAGACACAAGCTGATACACTAAAAAGACAGAAACTGATAAAATAGTTACCAGATTACTTTGATTATTATCTCGTTCAGCCATAGCTGAATATTTCTATTAGCTATAGCTAATAGAAAAAAAAACCCTGAGCAGTGTTAGTAGAATTCTCAAAATTGTGACAGGCCTGATAACTACTGATAAAATATGCTGGCAAAGAGCATATCAATGTTTTAAAATTGCATTAAAGATGGTACCTAGATCAAAATCCTGACAGCAGTAATTCATAATGCCACAGTGAGGAAAGGTAATGATGCCAGTTGTGTCAAAAGACTTAGGCTGAACTTATGTTTCAGGAAAAAAAAAACAACAGCTCAGGAACTAGAAGAGGAACAATTGACAGTTGCCAAGAAATACTTATTAGGGAGGGGAAATCTGCCAAAAAAAAGTATGGTAGCGTGGAATCAGCACCTAAATTACTCATAGTCTGCAGCTACATTATACATGACATTATGAAGCTCTTTTCTTTGAAATAAAAGAGTGGGTATTTCTAGAAGACTGAGAAAATTACATGAGAAATATACAGATTTCATTAATTCTTCCTTTCCAACATCATGCTGGCATATCTGCATTACCTAATTAAGTTAAAGAAAATTGGTATGAAGAGTTATACAAAAACCACAGTCATTTAGCTTTTTTACAATCTCCAAGGAAGAGATCATCACTTAATTGCTGTAATTTTCAAATTGTTCTGCTTTTACTCTTTCTCAGGCTAGTAAAATCCAATTTTAAGTTTGTATGAAATACATTCTTTTTCTTATTGTAGAACTGCTCAAAAAATATTTTAGTACTGCATACTCAGAGAAAGAGTTTATTTCTCGGGGTGTAGCATTAGAAGAATTCCTGTGGACAGACATTTAGGAAAGGATTACTTTTCATGAACATGAAGGTATGCTTTTTGAAAATCTCAGTCTACTATCAAAGTGCCAAAAGCCAACCATTAGTCTCTTGATTTCAATGACTTATATTTAAAAATTAGGAATCCATGGAAACTTATTCATGATACTTAATTATGAAATGTATTATTAAGCATGCCATTAAGTTACCAAGACATTAAATTTGAGAAGAACTTCATACCCTCAAATCACAGATTTTGTTTAAGAATATACCACTTTAGAATATACTTTTTTATACACTTTAGAATTTTCTGATCTAAATTTTGAAGGTGATTACGATCACACTGACAAAAAATCCAGTTGGGCATTCTCCTAATATTGATCAAATGTCTCTTCCTACAATTTGTGTATCAGCTGCTGGAATGTTCTCACTAACAAAGAAAAAACAACTATTCACACAAATATAAAGACTACTAAAGAAAGAAACCAATCTAATCTCTTGTTCTGCTGGGATAAATGAATCGTGAAGCACGCAGTTCTGAAACACGGCAGAATTCGCGTTTGCCGAGCAGTGCACACTTACAGTTTCACAGGTAAGACATCTGGTTTCGTTAGTTAATGTTCCCTGAAAGATTTCATGCACCCAGGTGGGCTCAGGAGGGCTGTTGCTCTCACTGTCCACGGTGCCGTTCGGCAGGCGCCCGTTCTGCTTCTCTTGCTTTCTCTCCTCTTGCAAGATGTCTGCGATTGTATTTAGGAGATAGTTGAGGAACTCGTGTGCATCCTGCTGCATGTAGTTATCAAACAGTTCTGCCAGATAGAACAGAAGGTTTACTAATGGATCAGTTAGTGCTGTACTACAGGAAGGTTTTTAAGAGAGGCAGGTTTCAAAACCAGTCCTTTATTTCACACCTCAAATCATTCAGGCAATACAACACCAACCCAGAATGTCTACCTGATAAACTAAGCCAAAAAAATAGTGGGTGGGAAGAGGAGACAGCAGGTCACCTTGCACAGACAGAAATCATTCAGCTGATTGGAATTACCAGAAAACTGAACCATAATGCAAGAAAACCAGGGCACAGTTCAATGGCCTAAACCCAGGTGTATGTGGAGTGCCACCTGAACTGGTCCAGGTCATCCTGCCCAGCCTCCAGATGCCGCTGATCTCCTACAAGGGCTGTGCTATCTCTGCCAAGCTTAGGTCAATGTCTCGGATAACACAGATTTAGTAATAGTTACTTCTTTTCTCTCTGACCAGGAATTGATAAGAGGAAATTTACCTGCCTTTATTTAGAGAGCATTCTATATGATCAGCTGGTATCATACAAGTCTTTTAATGTGCAATTAATCACTTTGCTGGCAGTCCCAGAATATTCTAAGAGACAGGTCTTCACTGTACAGGAGTGGGCAGATGAATGAAAGAGACTCAGTGAAGTTCAAGTTTTGAAATGCATACAGGGACTCCAGGGAAGCTCTACAGTCTTCACCTGATGGCATCCAGGAATAAACTTCAAATAGAAACAAAGGTCCAGGGTGATTAACTAAGTAGGGAAACCCTGATGCTAATCCAGGTCATTTGGAGAGGTTAAGTAGTGCAATAGGTCAGGCAAGAGCACGAACCATGTAGTTTATGTAATGAACTACTACACTACTTTTGAGATGAGTGAGGTCAATCTTGCCAACTGCAAGGTCTTCATTTAATCAAGCAAATCAAGGCAGAACAAGAGATACAAGTCTCTTGAGATAAAGGACTTCAGAGGTTCCTCACAGTGCAGTATCACAGGCCTGTCAGGGCTACGTGCCCAGCAGTAAGAAGCATTAACTACAGCAAAGTGAAAGCTCCAGATTGTCAATTTTACAATTAGAAGAACTTTATGCAAATGTAACAGTACACCTCCAGCTGACTTCAAGCCAGCAGCTGCTTCCCAGGCGATTAAACTTTAAGGTCATTAATCCAGAAACATAGAATTGCTTGGGTTAGACAAGATCTTAAAGACCATTAAGTTCCAGCTCCCCTGCTCTGGACAAGGACACCTTCCAACAAGACCAAGTTGCTCAAAGCCCCATCCAACCTGGCTTTGGACACTTCCAGGGATGGGGCATCCACAGCTTCTCTGGGCAATCTGTTCCAGTGGCTCACCACCATCACAGCTGAGAATTTCTTCCTAATATTGAATCTAAAGCTGCCCTCTGTCAGTTTAAAGCCATTTCCCCTTGTTCTGTCACTCCATGCCCTTGTGAAAAGCTCCTCTCCAGTTCAGAGATGTATAATATATGCATGTTCTATTCAGATATTGCAAATAAAGATGGAGCAGCAGCTTTGCAGTCTGGAATACATTAAGACTGTGTCCTTGGTTATCACCCTGGTATAGCTGGATACTGACTGAGGAGACTCTAGATGGGTGTTGCACACCTACCTGGTTCTGAAACAAACTCTTTTTTAAGGCTCAAAATTAAACACCTTTACAGCAACCACTTAATAGCATATCTGACACCCATGTAATTGCAGCCTGAATGTAGCTATTTATTTGTACAAAAGGTGAGAGCATCATCATTAAAAGAGACCCAAAAAGACAAGGGTTGAACTTCCACATTTGATTTCTCTGCTGAAGGTTTTCCAGTTGCCTTGCTCTGCGTAGAATTTTAGTGGCATGACATAATTACACATTACAAAGAACACTTTCTATAATGAACTTAATGGCTCCTGTGGTTTGCTTTCTGCTTTCCATCTGAATGATTCTCTGCATTTGTTGTAACAAACTGTTTCTGTAAATGTGTCAGACACAAGCACACTTACTCGAGTACACGAGCCAAAGAAGGGAATGAGTTTTCTACTCTGCACAGGCAAGTGATTGCACAGCACCCAAGAGATTCTTTTTTAACAATATCATTACAGCTCATGGGGTGCGTTTGCTGGAAGAGCCATGTCAAACAAGGAACGTCATTACAATGTTTTATTTCTTGTTTTTACTGCAGAGAGTCATCATACCATTTAAACACTTCGTCAGTCTGCATTCATAGTCTTGGAAAGACTTGGAAAGACTTGGAAAGACTGCAGCAGTATGAACATATCCATTGCAGCACTCTTAAGTATGGTACCTCATACAGTTTATTTAAATACAGTAATTACTTCTTAAGGAAAAAAAAAAGTTGTTTTTTTATAAAAATGCATCCAAATTGAGTAGCAGATGACAAGGCTTTATTTACATTTTAACATCAAATAGTTTTCTAAAACATTCTGACATTCTAAAACATTAGCCCTGCAGATAAGACACGAGAAATGTGAAAAATCCCTAGGAATCTCTTGAAATTTAGGATACCGATGACATTTAAAAAACAATTTGCCAATACTATGTAGTGGTTTTAAAAGTAGGTCAAGTTACATATCACATAAATTCAGAATCAGTTTTAAAAGGTGGGGGGTTTTAATCTAGATGCTTAAGGGCAAGTCTTTCCACAGACTCAGTTTGGGAGACTGATCCCTCCATTCAATTTTTTTTTAAAAATTCATTACAGTGAATTTTGACTACAAATACTGAATTCCCAGAGAAACAAAACTAGCAAGCAGCTTCCTAAGCAGCCAGTGACAATATGACAATACACTTTAGCTCTATATGAAGAGAGAGAGACAAGGATTCTCTCTCAAAACTGCTCCAGGGTTACATCTTTATCCTGGGGCCACTCTTGTTTAAACTACAGCACCAAGAGCACTTTCCATATAGGTACTCTACAGAGCACAAATATTTAGGTGTTCCACGACATCAGCTTTAGAATTAAATCACAATTGCTATAATTATTACACAAGAAAAAGCAAAAAAAGTTACCATTTTCTTTCCGTAATCTTGTTATAAATTTCTTGGGAGGTATTACTCCAACCTTTTTCTTCTGGGTGGCTATACTGTGGAAGAGATCAGCCAAGCATGTCAGGAGATTCTCTTTTTTTCTTGGCTGACTCTTGTACGCTAAGACTTTGTCTCGAAATGGTCGACAAAAATAAAGTGCCTGGAGAACTGAATTGCAGTAGCACGTATTCCCAAACTACAAAATAAGAGAGAGATCTGTGAGTTTGCATTGTATTACTCTAGAAAGCCAAAATTAATTCCAAGGTTTAAGCAGGGGACAACTTTCTGCAAGTCGTTTCTTCCTGACTTCAAGGTAGAAAAATGTACTGATGTTGCACAAAGGATTACCAAGTACACTGTATGTAAATGCATGAAAAACCCAAGTTAATTTGAACAATACTATTTAATTTTGTCTCACTTAAAATTTAACTTATTGGTAATATTTTACTTCTATTTAGGTCAAAATGTTCAAAAAATACCCCCAGTGTCACAACTCCCAAAATATGCTCAGGTAAAAATATCTGTCTACCACCCATCAGTCACAACAGCAACGAACATGCACAGCATGACCTTGTACTGTGAAGAAATTCAGCCGAAAATGGAGTGTGTCTCACACACTTCAGGAATTAGATTCTCCAAATCTTAACAGCTGTCATCGAAGTCCGAAATAACTACTTTAACCTGCCCCTACATTTTCAGTTCTCGTTCCAGGGTGACAGGATTTGTTCAAGGAAACTTCTGAATGCCAATGTGACATGGCCTGCCTAGGATTCAGAGCTATGGCACTTGGTAGCTTGAAATCAAGATTGCAGGGAAAAGAACACAATTGGGATGTGCACACTTTGAAGGACACAAGCCACTGGACTGCAAGAGGAAAGCAGAATCAGCAAGAAAAGCATCTGTAACCCACTTTGTACCAGGACACCCCAGGAAAAAGCTAGGAAAATGCTTATATTAGCTTCTTTGTGGTCCAAATCTGCAAATAAGTCAATGAACTTAAGAGAAAAACTGGGGCTTTTTACCTTAAAGGAAGCTGATCACAAAGTAGCTTCTGTCAAAACATTTAATATTGTAAGCTAGCTATAAGTTTATAATTAGAAGCAGCCATAAAAAGAGAAACTACATTAAAGTGTTAAGAAGGTTCTTAAAATTTAATCAAATTGGAAAACTGCTAAAATTTCTACAGCAAGTGTCAAAAGATGAAAAGCAAGCAAATTAGAATTTTCATAAGATTCCAATTTTAAAAAGGAACAGTCTGGTGTCAAATTAATTAGAATGGCAACCATGTGGTGAGAGACGAACAAAATATGAAGACCTCAGAACACTGAACAAAATTCAGATTAATTTAATAGGAATGTATGTCAACCTACATGGCTCTGAGTATGAAATAAAAGCAACCAGATTAAGTTCATAAAAGGCTTTCTCCAACCAGATTTAGAAACACAGCAGACAATAGAAGATGCTTGAAAGCAAACTCCTGAAGAAAATTTAATTAGTTCACATTTGTTTTCTCTAAAGTACCAGCCTTTATCACTTCAAAACTCAAAATATTTTTAAAATAAATGCTTCCAATCATAAAAAAATTAAAATGGCACGTGTACTAAACAACAAGTGGGAAATGGCTGGGAGGTTTCTAGACTATGCAAATACTCAATTTGATAAATGAACAAATGCTGATCTTACCACCATTACTACTTCAGTTCCCATCCATACAGAAACACCCAACACCTCGCTCCAGTCTCCCTATACTCCCATCACCCACTCAACACCCATACTCTGCCTTCTAATCCTGGCTCCTCAAGAGCCACAACACCTGGGATTGAGTGCCAGCCCTGCACTGTGGAACCTCATTCTTGTCCAGCCTGTCTCAGAACACCTTGTTGGGACCATCTTTGGCTGTGCATGATAGAAGATGTAAAAAAAAAAATCTACATTTTTTTTCTTTTTATCAGTTCATACTGTACTTCTGCTCTAAATGCTGAGAAATCCTTTCACCAAAATACTGCATTTGCTATGTTTTACACACGCCCCTTTTCTTTTTTTCTTCTAAATTCTGAAAGCAAAGTTACAACACCCAAACCTATGTGGAAAAATGAGACAGTAGGCAAAACAAAAACACTGGGCAACAAAAACACTGCACACCCATGAACAGCTTACCCTTCTGATGCACATACAACTGGGAAGAAATGTGGTTGCTCAATCCCATTCAACAAAGAGATTTACAAGAACTTGGATCTGTTTGGAACACTGTCTTTGAGCAGCTCTAGAATTCCTCCCAGCTCTGATGGACTGGTAGCTCTAACAACTTTCCCTTATTGCAATGGGCCACTCCAGTGAATAGAATCTCTCTAAAACACAGGGATTCATCCACTGCAAGAGACTGAATAACCAAACCTTCTGCTCTACAGATCTGGTAAACTGCTGAAGAGCTTCCAGAGCAGGTCTCCGAGATTAAAAATCTTATTTCACCCCCACTGGATAAAATGATTGATTTAATTTGTGAAGCATGTAGATTTGAATAGTTTGCATTACTGCACTGAAGAGTGAAAGAAGAGTGATAAGCAGACTTGATGTTCCTGGTTGTCCCTATGAATGGGAGATCACACTCCTAACACTTTCATCTTACCACATATCTTACATATTTCCTGCTGATTTAGTGAATTATATTGTCCCTTCAAGTCCAAGCTGAATCTTCCATTCTCAGCAACCATCTGGTCTTCCATATGTTTCCCATAATTGCCCTTTCTTAGGTCTTCTTTAACCTCCCAAATTGCTCATCCAGCACATCCTCTGAACAAGCCCTAGATTCCACCACCAAGCTGGAAAAGAGGTAAGCCAGTGCTTTTGCCTCCTCTTCTTTTATGCTGCCTCTGGATAAATTGACAGATCTCTATTTCAGGATTGCCATCTTTATCTAAAATGCTATTCTGTATTCCAGACACCTCAAATGGCCGACTATCACACAGTTAGAAGAAAGCTACTGACTTCCACATTATTTCCCTTCTTCCCATTACTCTGGAGAAATTTAGGGCAAACAAAATCAATAAACAAATTTGAAAAACTTAGCAGTATGTGCTAATGAACCTCTAGGACATTCACTTCTTGTAATTGCTACAGAAAAATTAGAGAAATCAATGAAGGCAAAAATGTGATTTCTATCACTTCTCAATCTAATAGCACTAATTTATTATCTAATTATCTAGTATTTCTTTTCATTATCATTATCTCTGTCATTCTTTCTAGTCATTGGCCATAGTTAGTTACTTTTACTTTTCCTGGCATATTTACATGCTGAAAGTTTATTACACATTTTTGGTGTATATGTGCTGTGTTAGCAAACACAACCTGCAGAATAGATCTGAAAACCATTCAGGCATGAACATCACCGAATTTCCTTAGCCAACCACTGCACCTGAAAACCAGCACCACTGTGCCATAAAGGTAACGAGATCCCATTTTATTATTTGTTACAATTCAAAGAATTTTAGTCCATAAAAATTTATTGTTTGAAGCTAAAATAAGCAAAATTCCCAATGCAGACAGAAAATTAAAAGCATTCTGATATATTGTAGCTGCCTATCTCTTATGTGCATAGTTGAGCGCAGTGACAGATAGCCTCTCAAGCTTCTACTCCCTCTTGAGTACAAAAAGCCAGAATTTGTTGATCTTCATGACATATTAGGAAGACTGTCCTTTACTGAACCTTCTCTTAAGGGTACAAACTATGTAAAACTTCAAGATTAGGTGTACAATACAATTTCACTGTTAAGTCTTAAATCCTCTCTGGACTTGGACAAGAAATTAGGAAAACAGTTGATCTGTCAAGAACTAACAGAGCAACAGCTTTTGAGAAAAATGGAAAAATGGAAAGCCTAAGCTCAGCTGCAGCACTGACAGGAATTAACAGTGAAACTGCTGGATTCCCTCATCCGAGAGAAACAGCGCGGCACTCGGAGCATATTTCAGCTTTCATGAGAAAGGAAAAGCAATCACTTGAATTTAGGTGATGGCGTTTTGAGATGCATGGAAGTCAGGTTAGCAGTGTTTACTGACTCCACAGTATGTGCTCAGGGCTCAGAGTGCAGACTCTCGAACCAGGTCCGTGCTAAGCACCTAACAGTACCAGGACAACACTGAAATAATCAGTTTCACTAAGAAAAGCAAGGCAGCAGCTCTTGTTAAATCAGCCTGCTTTAACTATGTAGTTGCTGAAGCCAAATAAAGAGAATAATTTAATATTTCATGTCAGTATAATGCATGATGTACTTTTCATCAGTAATATCAAATATCAGTAATATCATTCCTTAAAACTAATTATTGATTCAAACAATCCAATATATTTTTCCTGCTTTCCTCTTTGGGCTGTATTTTTTTTCCTAATCTTAATATAAATAGCAGATATAAATACTATATAGTATTTATATACATATACATCATAGTCAGTATTATTACATATAATAATATCAGTATTATTACATATAATACATCATAGTCTTTCACAAGATATTTTTTCTTTTAATGTATTTATTTTACTTTATTGGCATATTATGAACAACATGCTACATAGTTTAAATAGACTTCTTTAAGACTTACACATTTTAGTAACATGAAAGTGATGTAAAAATCACCCTACAACTAATAAAATGAAAAAAAAAAGTATTCAATAGAGAGCCCATTTCAACAATTCAGTAGCATATTTCAACAAATACACAAAACACTGAAACACATTTCAATAGTATGAATATTCAGTGATTATATCTTTCAGAATTTTAGGTCTTGTAGTTTAACCAACCCATTCCTGTCCTTTCAAAGCAGTAAGTTCTGGTCTGAAACTCACATTAACCAAACCAAAATAGTGCTCATTGACTGGAAATTGTTCCGGACCAATCTCTTTCTCCAAAGCTGAGGCATTGGCGCCCTAGAAAAAAACCAAAAGCAGCAAAATATTAGTGTGGCAACAGTGAAAGTAGCTGAGGAAAAAAAAATCAGCAAGGATAAACAATCAAAACCAACTAACTATCCATAAAAACCCCTGCAAAACACCTGATTTAAAAATTACTTTAGAGATGTTTCCAAATGTGTGCTGTTTAAAAGCATCTCAAAGTTATACAATTTTCATGTATTTTCATGCAATTACACTGTTTAGACGTTCTGTACTTATTATTTCAAAGTCGAATGACTTTAATACCACTTGCACTAAAACAGGATCCAAAGCAGGTCATACAAGGCCAACTGGTGTGCTCCTTCTAACAGGTGTAATTTCCACACTGTAAAGCACATTCCAGAAAAAGTTAAGAGATGCAGATTGTTCATAGGAAGCAAAGAGATTGGTCTGCTTCACTTACACTGAAAATCTAAATTGTTCAAAGTGCTTTGCTAAATACCTTGAACTCTGTAAAACTAAAAGAAAATGCAGTACAGCTAGTGCTGGTGTGCATTACAAATGCTGCAGCCTCTGCCCAAAATATCTGTTGGGTCTGATCCTCAAAAAGAAGTCACAGAATGTTACTTTGGTTACTCTGTGGCTGTTGACTGAACTGGTACAGCAAACACTGGGTTTCAAAGAAAAGTGTTGTTTTCTTTTTTATTTAGAGAGAGAAAAACTTTTATGCTGGAAAATTCAGAGCTTTGGATGAGCTCTTACACTGACTGCTTTTAGACAAATGGAAATGCATACAACTTTCTGCACTCAACAAAACTGATATCTATATATCCATATCTATCTATCTATATCCTCCATGAGACTAATACATGAGCATGAATATTGCAGCAGGTCAAAGTGCAGCTAAAATAAAGTATAATATGCAGCAAAGAACCTTAAAACCAGGTGCAATTCCATCCCAACAAGTTCATTCTTTACATCAAAGATATAGCAAATACCCATTACGCAGGATATTAAAACAACTAAATCAAAATCATGCACTAAAAACAGCAGACAGGATTGCACAGATTAATTACAGACAGGGAGTAGTGGGACAGCATGAATATCAGAACTGGATCAAAATGTACACAATTAAAATGAAATGATGATGTGGCACCTGCCATGGTATGACTGTGGTACTGCAGAACTTTACTCAAACTACCTTAGCAGCTCTGAAACTGGAAGCACATGCTCAAAGGCCCATTAGGAGGCAGCAACTTTACCCAGAATAGGGCAAAAGAAAGGAAAACTCCACACTTGACACACCACAGCTCTGCTCCATTCACAGCACAGCCCCAGCTGCTTCCATCAGTCACATCCCCTCCAATTACCCTGTTTGATAAGCCTCTCCTTCACTGGGGATTTAGCTGCAGGGCTTATTACTTCAGAAGGTGTTCTCAAATGGAGATTACAGTGCTGAGGAAAGGGGGTATAAACCCTCATTTAAGATTAAAGCACTCTGTGACTCTGAAATTTAGTTTTGCAGCCTTATTTAAATGCACCCACAAGCTCTGTCAAGGTGAGTATTACAAATAAACTAGAAAATAGAAGGAACTGTGGGAGCCTTTTATGCTATTGTTAAAATCTCTACTTCTTTAAAAATAAATTCAAGAGCAGGTTTAAGGAAATTCTTTCTCTTTTCGAAGCTAGGGTGGACTAGCTGCTTTATTCCATCTTGGAAAGGAAAATATTATGACATAAACATTGATGTTTCTGTTTGTATAGACCTGAACACTGTATTTAGTTTTCTAGCACAATGAAGATCCAACTTGGCAATAAGAAAGACATGCTGAGATACTACAAGATCGTTGCAGATTTCTGATTACTCAAAGGTGCTTCATTCAAGGCTCAGACTTTCACAAGCTTTCAAAGCATGGCATCATCTATGTCTAAATGCAGTTGTTTATGAATGTTAGTACAAATCAGCATGGATGTTTTATACCAATATAAAACTCCTCGAGCTACTCAGACTTCCCTTTACAGCTCTCTTTTTGTCTGTCATAAAGGATGCTGTCTCTACCTCTGAAGTAATCATTTATACTGTGCTCAGTGTATTGATTGCAAAGAGCAGAAATACAGCAGCAGTACACTAAAATGGGTGTTCACAACTGACCCATAAAAGCTGTTTTAAAACCTAACTATGCCTTGCTTCAAAGTGTTTCCCAGCCATGATTACAGTCCACATTATCAGTCCCAGCTGACTCTTCCATTACACAAATACAGATGCAGGGGGCAGCACCACCAGCTATTATGGTACTGTATCATCTCTTGGACATAGGACAGAAGAGCTTTAAGGTAGAAGTGGCAATGCCTCTCTTTTCATCAGCCAAGCTGGAGTTACTGGACTTGGGAACTAGACTTGGGAAATTTCAGGCTGTGCTTTATGCTGTAGAGAATTTATTCCTCTGCCACTTAACTGGGATCCCCAGGGAAAATGACCCCAAAAAACTCTCTTTTTTGGGAGGCTCCCTTAATAACACATACAACAGGTGTTTAGTCTCCACACTGCAGCCTGGCTTTGGTATTACACAGGGGACAGAAAGGCACATCATTAAGTTTGGTCAGCACATCCACCTCCAATCTCCCTTGTCCGTCTGGGGGGAAGCACACATGGCCATCATCCAGACAGGAGAAGCAGCAGAGGCACAGCAGAAGTCCAAGAAGATGATCATGCTTCAGTAGTACTGGGATTTACCACTTTTTGCATCATATCAGTGTAAAAGCTATCCAGCTACACAACCAAGCACTGCCTTACATTAACCCCCTTCCAGCACAGAGATAACAGTGCAGGCACAGGGAACACTCATTTCCCATAGTTGATAAAATACAGCTTTACAAAGTGGAAAGTTCAGCAACCAAGGTGTGTTTACAAGAACACAATATGAAATCAAGATTTGCTTTTTATTTGCTACTGAAAATTAGCTTGGAAACAACATTATTAATGATTACATAAAAATCTTCACAAACCTTATGAAAGTTAGGTGTAAAAGTGAAATACTGCAGATTTCATCCTTCAAAATGATAAGTCATATAACCTTTATTTAATAATGTTTAAATCAGTTGAATATTAATTGCTTTATCTCCTCCATTAAGTTAAATAAAAAAGCTATACTACTGGATTTATAAATTTCACCTTAAATGCTAATTTCTTTCTGAAGGGATAAGAATCTGTGTTTGCCATGGAAGTCCCTTAATTAAGTTTCTCAACTTCTACTTTTAAAAGATCTTGAGTTTTGTACAAATCAACACATTTAACACTAACTTGATGAGGGCTTTATTTGTTTAGTGGAATCAAAGCCCAGGAAATGCAGTGGAATAGGAAGGTGTATTATCTTTGAAATGCGTACAGTTGTATTTTCCTGATTTTCATGTTTTACAAATATACATCATCCCAACTTTCTAAAATAAACTATAAAGCCCATGTATGCCATACGTTTCAATGAAAAAAGGAGGAAAAAACCAAAGCACAGACAGATACAGATGTGTTTGTTTGTTTAGTTTTTCACTTGCTGAAACAATATCACTAAATGCCATTTTTTATGGGTTTTTCTCAAGCCTCAGAGGCCACAGTGTTGTGGTGTTACATGTCGAACCAGTCCTTGTGAGACACACCGAGAGCTGGGATAAGATAACTGGAGCCAATCTGTAAAACAAATCAGTCAGTGCCCAGGATCTGACACACACACCTTGGGTTTCAGAGCATTCTTGCCAGATGAGTTTCAGGCTGGTTTTGTGACTGAACACCAGCTGCAGCTGAGCTATGTTGTCTGATGTAGTTTCCTCCAAAAGTCATCTAATTTGTGCACTCCAAGACCGCTCCCAAAACGCAAACCAAAGCATGGTAAACTGGGATGCCACCCTACATCAAAAATACTGTCTAAAAACATGCCAGCAAGCAGGCAAACAACTGCAGTTTTAAAGTGTCCTACCTTGCCTCTAGCATCCAACCCAGCAGGCAGAACTTCCCTTACAAAGGCTTGATTCATAACCAGCCTAACATGCTTGGAAGCTTACACATCTCACTGGCCTGGCATAGGGGGGTTAATCTATCCCTTTCCAGAGTAAAGTTCAGTTGATAACATGGTGGGTCATCTTTGACTATGCTGTAAACTTCCTGAGTAAAATCAGATTTTCACTTTTAAAACTGATTTCTTGTCTGAAAACTTACACTTGTCATCAGCATCCTGAAGAACCATTTCTCCCTTCACACATGCCTTATGCTGGATCCTTCCCTGCAATGCTCTCCATGTCACTCAAGAAGCAAGGAACAACACTGATTAAAGGTGACTCAAATAACTAAACCATGTGGCACAAGTATATGTAAGCCAAATTTTTTAAACGTGACCTTAGCTATAGGTAAATGAACAATACCACCACACAACATAGAACTATTACTCTTTCTAGTGACAAAGGGCATTACAAATAAAAGGGAAACTCAGTTATCAGCAATAACAATGTTCCTGAACAAGTGTAAAATAAGTGGAATTATTTATAATTTGCAAAAATAAATCTCAGTACAGAAGTACTCACTAGTGCTTTCACTCCTTTTTTTTTAATCTCTTAGAAGATTCTTCCTTTTCTGTGCCACTAGTGAAGATATACAGAATTTCACAGCCCAATGTACTAATTACTGCATTGTGACTGAAGGAATTCTCTTAAAGAAGAAATGCAGAATTCTACTCTTCCAGTTACATTTTATCAGAATATGTGAATTCATATATTTCTGTGTATTCATATGAATCAGGATTAAGAGCAAAGAGAACAGCTATCTTAAATCAGCTTATATTTGTTGCTTCAATTGCAACCAAAACTGAAACACAATTCTTTTGATACTGTTTCTAGCCAGGAAGTGGCAGTGAAATGAGTGGGATTCAATAATCTTTGTTGTTCATTTCTTTGCAAAAGAACATGCATTATAATACATTAAATATTTGGATAGTTACACTTCATGCTTTTTAAATACTTCCAAATAGTGTTATTTTATTAACAAGTCTAAGACATAGTCCTGCCTACTCTTATCATGTACAGCTCAGACAAAAATTTTTTTGAGTATGAAGTAAAAACACCTCTGCCTGTGTAAGGAAAATTATACCAAATCACAAAATTAATTTCTTTTCACATTTTGTATGTCTACTGAACACATCTTTTCAAGCCCCAATGAACATTCACAATGTATTTTCCTTCACAGCAACTAGATATAGTCACACTTCCTTGTATATGAAAGTGTATAACGATGTATCCTTTTGAATACTGAAGTCAAAGACAAGTAATTATTTCAGAAAAATTACTCACCTTACTACACAAAATGCAAGGCGAGTGGGGAAAACACATTTGCTCAATCATTGTTTTTGATAAACTGCATCCTGTGGTGTGTTTCATATGTTTTTATTACTTACATAATTCCAGTTTCAGAAAACAAATATATTGCTTTTATAACTTCCCATTTTCATGGCATCATAAAAAGAATCTGAGTTTACAAAAGACGGTAAAAATATTTATTCTGGTTCTACTTAAGTTAATACAGCCTTCTGTTTTACACTGCAGAAAAGACCTAGAAAAGATCTATATTCCTTTTTTCCTCAACTGAAAGATCAGATAGATCTTAATAAAATAAACCATCTGTTAAAAGCATTTTACTTTGGCAGTCTTTCTAAGCTATGAAAACAAAAGTTATGCCTTACACAGGCCTTTTATACACCTCTTCCCTCAAGAAATTCGAAGAGAAAAGCTCCTTTTGCCACACTTTTACAGAAGCATTCCTGGAAGTTTGAATGCAAATTAGTTGCTTCAGGAATGTAAAAAGTAAATACAAAGACAACATAACTGACCGACCTAAATATTCAAGTGTTGTCCAGTAAGGAGATCAGTTGTTTCCACTGACACAGCTAAAAATTCTGCTGCCAAGACCAGAGTCCAAATTCATATTTCATTCTTTCTTTGGGCTTAGAAGGTGCAAGATGAATATACACACGTGTGCGGGTCAAAAGAAAATGGAACACTTACATAAATAAAATCATCCAAATAAGTAATATATCACCTAAATAACTCCCTGTGATGTTATAAAAACAGCTTTACAGCTACGTAACTTTGAGAAATTTTAATTTGTGTTTTGTATTTGACAATTGTTTTATGTTAGAGTCAAATTCCTATTTTGCTGAAAATTGAAAACAAATTTGCCTAAATTAATTAGTATACTAAGCAGTGCCACAAACCCAGTATCCTAAAGACCACCTAGAAATATTCATCTTTTATTACCATACTGTACCATATTACAGGTAGAAAAATGATGATGGCAAATGTTTGAATCTTAGTGTCATGTTTATCATTAAAGTGTCTTTGATAAGAACTCCAACAGTTCTTATCTTCTTGATAAGAACTCCAACAACCTCCCCAGTGTGGTGTTAGCTCCTACCCCAGCTGTCTAACAAATACTTCTCCAAAATCTCCTGTGCTTGCAGCAGAGCCACCACAACAGAACACTCCAGCCCACGGAGCACGGCAGATCCAGGTCACCGTGCCAGAGTGAAATGCAGTGCCTGAGACACAGCACATGTTCCTTCTTGCCAACTGTGCCACATGAGCAAGTCAGACAGCTGGATAAAGGAACGCCACCACACTGCTGTTTCCTCTGTGTCACTTCAGTCCTTTCCTTCTCTGCTGGTTTTTTTCTGTCACCTCCTCATTTTGAAGCTGTTTTCCCGTAACTTTTCTTTCCTTGCTGTAATTCAGTTCTCCAGCATGGGTTTCTTCAGCTGTATACTTCCTCTGCATACTTTCCTGTGGAATCTGTTAACCTGATCATCAATTAATGTTTAAGTACTGTAATTTGTGCTTCAGAGGAGACAGTGCAATTAGAAGGAGCAGGACTGAGTACATCACAGTCATTGCTGGTTGGCTGCAGACTCTGGCAAACATCAATTTACATTAAGAGCAGATTTCACAATCAGGTTTAAAACCCTACTGTAAACTAACAATTCCTGAAACAGCAAGAAGGCACACCTCTCTCACAGTTAGCTAGAAAGTTTTCCTGCAGCTGGGAGTTTTTATAAAGCCTCTCCTCTATGACACTCCAGGTAGGTGCACTTCCACCTTCCCTCAGCTGGGCCCTTCCAGGGTCTAGGATGCCTTTTCCCACACATGCTTCTTTGAACTCTAGTACCTCTGAAACACCTTCACCCTTGTGAAATGTGACTGAAATGGGCAAAAGGGTGCTTGTGACAGTGCCCCTGGAGAGGAGGCAGGCAGGAAAAGGACAATTGCCATTCAGTGGGACTCCACATGCCTTAATCCTTTCAAAAACAGACCAAAATTTTGGATTGTAAGGTAAGCAGAAGTTCTCATGCAGAACACACTGTTACATCACACAATCAACATCTAACCACAAACTATGCATTTGATGTGAGTGCTGGGGGGCTGAAACAATCACTGAAGACATTCAGTGACAGACCCTGTATGCAAGAATGCTGAGCTGGGAGACAGAGAAGGGAATGCATAGACAAACACCCAAAACATGAAGATTTTGATGTCTAATGCTACAGCTTCTAGATTAGCCTAGTTTTAAAATATCATCACACTTCTTCAGGTTGTGCCAACATCATCAACCACTTTCTAGAAGAAACACTGAAAACAAGTACTGCTACCATTACAACTTCCTTGTATTTGTCTGAGACTGACATCTTGGAGACTTTTCATAGCTTTTAAGCTACAAATGTAATTTCTATCTTCTCCCTGCTTCAGCTGCTCAAAGCCTTGATGCCTTTTAACTGCTGGCAAGTGCTTCCTGGATTCTAGACAACAGAAGCAGAAGTCAGAAATACTAGATGCAATCTGTGATAGCATGGGGCACATCTTCATTGCAGTTAGCCTAGGTTACTTTTTCCCTCCTCAGCCATGCATAAAAATCCCACATACTTCAGTCAAGTAAGGTTTGAATCCACTTTCACTCATGGATGAGGGTAAAGACCAAGTTCTACTCTTACTGCAAAGACTTTAAAAATAATTTTAAAAAGTAGACCGCACAATTTTAACCTCATCTATTTTGCAACAAGAACAGTGGCTAGAGCACTCAAGGGCAAAGGCATTTTCAGTGCTTTCCCACAGTCTCCAGCCTTGTAATTAAAACTTCCTACAGTACAAGGAAGCATATGAATGGTGATATAGAGCAAAGAATTTTAAGGAAGCTGAAATGCGATACAACACTATGACACATTATTGCAGAAAGAGCTCTGTTGATTTTGATAGGAACACTGGGATACAGATCAGTGAACTAATGCAGCATATACAAAGGTACCAACTGAGACAAGATGCCCTCTTGGGAGATCATCCCCAAAAGGTACCACAGACAAACTAAACAAACTGATAATCCCTCTTCACTGCACCTACACAACCTGCCCATACTGTACAACCTAATATACTGCTTTATAATATTTGGAGCTTGAACAAGGGTAAGACACATGAAATATAAATGGGTCAGCAGAAGCAAAACTTGAATTCAGATAAAAAAAAAAGAGTCATGAAATGCAGAACTGAAATGCAAGAACTTCAATATAGTTCTAAACTGCTCTGTGACAGATTATAATTGCACATGCATGCTAGGTTTGCGTAGGCACAAACTACTGACAAAAATTTCCTGTTACTGGTTTTATACTAAGTAATCACAAGAAGACACAGAACAGTCTGAGAGTTCTTGTAAGAGGCAAGGGAAAAGGCAAGAAAAACTTGTAAGAATTCTTACGTACTCGTCTGGGACTTTATCAAAGTGTGTTGACTTAAAGAAGCATTGCCAGAAAAAAAAATAGTATTACTCAGCAATTATAATCCTCTTCAGTTTTGTAAAACATATGCTAAACCTAAGTATTTGACTCTTCTTAGAATTAAAAAGGTCTGCCTCACCTCAACCACACGGTAACAACACCAACTCAACACACTCAACAACACCACAGTAAATACCAAGTGCTCCTTCACACTATCTTTACAGATATACTTTTAAGCACAGTCTTACATGAACTGCTGAAAAGCTTTTACAGCTGGTATCCTATGCTAGGTGCCCCATATCACAGTACTATTAAAGCTCACGGATCAGAAAGGCCCAGCAAAAATCTTATGCCTGGAGTTTATCTACCTCAGTGCACATGACAGTGACTGGACAGATAATATCTAACTGCCATCAGAATTCCAGCTTTATGGATACAGACACTTTAGTTAGTAATAAGAAGATTTTTAGTTGAAAATTTTGTTTCAGACTTGACCTAAATCTCAGTGACATAACATCATTTCTAATAAATATACATACAGAATAATCTTAAACTATCTGCTTGTCCAGTCCAGACCTTCGGTTTGTATGCAGTCCAGAAGCAGAGCAGTGAGGTCTCACACTTGAACCAAATCAAGAGCAGCACTGAATTTATGCAGACACAGAGGCCAGCAGCCAGATCTGGGTGAAAAGATGTTAGCTAGAACTGCAATAAAAGATCACCCCAGCTCAGGGAACAATCACACTGAGTCCTCAACAACCTAAAACCTCCCTTCGGAGAATGGAAACTCCTGAAGCTCCTGGAGGACAAGGTCCACGTCCTACAAATCTGGCCACATAAAGATGTCAGTATGAGACCTGATAAATATACAGCTGATAAATTCAAGAAGTCACACCCTTCCAATTTCAAACTAAAAGATGTCATCTCCCATGTCAAAAAAGCCCCATTATTCCAGTGACTAAACACCACCTGAGCAATCCCATCCTATGGGCTTACAGATACTCACTCAAAATTCTCACAGGCCACCTCTGTAATATCTCTTTGAGACATTAAAGCCTCTTTGCAGCAAGATTTATGAAAACCATAAATCAGTTTCCAATAATATGAAATGTAAGCATTTCCCACTGTTTGATGTTATGAGACATTATAATGGCAATTCAGCAAATTAACAGAGTAGATGACAGAACACGTTCTTTCTTCCCTGTATGCATTGCTTCCCCTGTGGAAACTAATTTGGTAACTACAACTTTCACATGCCATGGAATAGGTAAAAGAGAGCACAAATGTAAGAACTTCTGCTATGAACCATCAGCACATCTCTTCCATGACAAGCAGTAACTTCTACCGACTAAGGGTATTTCCTTTCTTAAATTCATCACTCCTCCATCAGGGAATCTACAGAGCTCCCCACCCCTCTTTAAAACAACCCGAGAGAGCCTTGTCACACTCGTGCTTCTGCTTACGGCTCTAATTCATCACGAGAGAGGGTAACCAGAAAGCAATCACAGGGAGAAGCCTCCTGTCGGGAGCTGGATGAATGCATACCAGTCAGATCACACGGGCGGCATGGGATGGGATGGAATGGGACGGGACGGGACGGGACGGGATGCGATGGGATGGGACGGGATGCGATGGGATGCGATGGGATGCCCGCACGTGTCCGGGTCACCCGGGGAGCAGCCGCCCGCGGGTGGGCGATTCCAGCCGCAGCACAGAAGCGCTGCACTCGTAAGGAGAGCAGGGACGCTACGGAGTGTGTCGGGAGCAGGAGGGCGCTTCCACAAACCCGACCGTAACCACCACACGCCTGCAATGGGCAGCCCCGGACCCGAGGCGATGCCCCGGAGCGCCGGCCGCGCTTTTGGCAAACTCTGGGGAAGGCTGCGCTCGGTCCCCCCGCGCTCCAGCTCCGTCCGCAGCCGGGACCCCGGGACCCCGCTCCGCCGCCAGCCCAGCCCAGCCCAGCCCAGCCCAGCCCAGCCCAGCCCAGCCCAGCCCAGCCCAGCCCAGCCCCCTCGACGCCCGCACCCAGCGGAGTCTCCCAAAGCCGATTAACCCCGCTCCGCTCCCGCCCCCGCCCGGCCCCCACCGCCAGCGTCCCCACCCCCGGGGAGCCGGCACAGCCCCGGCCGCTCGCTCACCATGGTACAGATGGAGGCGATTTTGGAGACTGTCATTAGGATTTCCATCCGCCCAGCGCCATCTTCCGCCCAATCACAGCGCCGAGCCGAGCGGAGCCGGGCCGGGCCGGGCGGGAGCAGGAGGGGAAGGGCAGGGAGGGAGGCAGGAAAGGCAGGCAGGCAGGGAAGGCAGGGAAGGCAGGCAGGGAAGGCAGGCAGGCGGCGGGGGCAGCCCCCGCCCCCGCCGGCGCGGGGCCCCCGGCCGGGCGCGCCGCTCCCTCCGCCGCCGCGCAGCCCCGCTCCCGCCGCCCGCGCCCGCCGGCTCCCAGCGATCCCGCCCCGCCCGGCGCGGCTCCGGGCCCGCCTCCCGCGGGGCAGCGCCCGGCTCCGCCCGCCCCTCCGCCCGGCTCCCCCCGACTCTCCGCCCGGCTCCGCCCGCCCCTCCGCCCGGCTCCGCCCGCCCCTCCGCCCGGCTCCCCCCGCCCCTCCGCCCGGCTCCGCCCGCCCCTCCGCTCCGCCCCGCCCCGCAGCGCCGGCCATGCTCGGCGGGCTTCCCCGGCGCCGCGGGAGGCGCAGAGGGAACCTACGGGTCTGTCGGTGGCCCGAGAGTTTGGCCAGAGTCATCGAATCGTCAACGCTGGGAGAGGTCCCTAAGATCTTCAGTCCTGCCGTCCGCCCAACTCTGTGAGCCCTAAACCACATCACCCAACGCCGGATGGAGACTCCTCTTAAAACACCTCCAGGGATAGCGACTCCACCACCTCCCTGGGCAACCTGTTCCAACACATGACCACAGAATCACGGGATGGAAGGGACCGCAGTGCCCCGGCCTCAGACATCCGGGAAAATAAAGCTGATTTGTAGAGTAGTCACACCAGATAACTGAGGGACCTACTTGAGAAAGAGCTTCACTATGTTGTTTGTCTGCAGAAATCTGGATGACTTGTTCAAGATGTTGATACCTGCACTAAAGAAGCACAAAGCTAGCCAAGATATCTGCCACTCTGTCTTTTTTCTTACCTAAGAAAAAATCTAGTAGATCAAGATGCATTATTATTAAGAACAATGTCAGTGCACACAAGGTCTTGGTCATAAATACATCTATTCACTGTAAAAAAAGTATTTTTATATCTAGAACATTAAATGATTACAATTTCTATGATCTTGAGAAGTAAATGTTCTTTAGCAACTAAGTTAATGGAACACTAAATTTTCCTTCAGCTGAAACATAAAGAATATGACTTTAGAAAATATTATAAATGAACTCTACTGCAACCTGAAGTATCCTGAAATATCTCATGAAACCATTTTATATGATACCTGTCATTTAGAATTGTATATTTCAAAAGTATAGTAGCTGAGAAAATGAACACCTCTTGGATGACTGCATTCTGAAACTGTTGCCACAGAAACCATGGGGGAGGACAGCATCAGGGGAATGAGAAAGAATAGAAACAAAAATAGTGGATTGGCCATTTATGAGCAAAAAAGCAGGAATGGGTATTTAGCAGGATAGAAGTGGCAAACCTTCAGATATCCAGCAGTTCATCTACTGAAATACATTTGCTGCCAGAAACATCTCCAAAACCATCCCTTACAGTATTAATCAGACTCACCACAACAGATACTTCTCTATCATCCAGAGCAGACCAAATTTCAAAACATGACATGAAAAACTATAAGGCAGTGTGATGTCTCCCTGAAGCAGAAAAGCACAAAAAGCAATTGCACTTTTGCAGAAGCTGATACCATTATCTGGGAGATAATTCAGTTTGGAACCAATTATGTGGCATCAAGTGGAACCGTACAGGCCAAAGAATACCGCAGGAAATTTTGAAAGGCACTCGACTGGAAAGTCAGAGATTGCCTAGAAGTTTCTTTCTGCCCATAAATTAGAGAAAGAAGGTAAAATATTCTTGCTGTGAAGTGCTCTTTCTGTCTCTAGTTCCAAGGCAAAAATTCCGTTGTTTTGGAGCTATTTCAGTTATTATTGGATTACGTTTCAAAAAGCATGGAGAATGTATGGCTGTGCTGGCCCGTATCTGGCCAGTGTGGGTAATCGTGGTTGGAGACTAAGCAGAGCAGCTGGGAAGATGCTAAATTAGTAACATACAGAGAGACCAATTTTGCTCTGTGTAAACTGCCTTCCTGAGTTATAAGCAAACTGAACTCATGCTACATAGAATGAGGGAAAATACAGAAACACTTTCTGTATGTTCAACCACTAAACTAGAGTAAAATGTGAGGAAAGGAGAAATAGAATTGAAAATCATCCCGTAATTGTCATCATCAAGCCCTTTGGGGCAACTGGAATTAATAAGCATATTTTGTGAGCTAAGGACAAATAGGGTGGGTAGACCAGGACTGTGCATGTGTTTGTGTGTGCTTGAGGCTACAGAGTTTTGAAAACAGAGTGACTGTAATTCATAGATCAGCATAGTAACTGACCTGGTCTGAGAAAAGGCATCACACATGTCTTGTATCGATGCCTGACAAAATCATCTTGGCCAACTGGCCAGCCAATCTGCAGAGGAGAACTTTAATAAGAAATAAGGAAGTTTCTTGATCACAAATGATGGATTTGGGGATAATTTTAGCCTGTCTGATATCTGCTGGAAGTATAACACATTAGGATGCAAGCAATCAAGGAGATTTCTGGAAGGCAGCAAGGATAACTTCTTAATCGTGGCTGAGCCACCCAGGAATGTTTTAGCTGGATCTGCTCTTCACTACCAAGAAAGAACTAGGGGATGTAGTAATCGATCCCTTGGTTATCAAAGGCTGGTCTGTAGTGACTGAGGAGTAGAGTACATGATCCTGTGCAGGCTGAGGAAGGAGAGCAGGAGATTATCAGCCCTGGATTTAGAGGATCAGACAAGTTTATTCAGGAAACTGGTATATGGGATGCCATAAACAGCAGCACTGAAGGGTAAAGTCACTCAGGAAAGCTGGTAGGAGAGTGCTGGGATCCTAACAGCAGGAAAAACAAAGAGAGCTATTAGTATTTTCAGCACTGAAAAAGCAAAATTAATATGCTGTCAAGACAGAAAGAGTAGCTAAATAAGAAATTAAATTCAGTCTGGGGTTATCTTAAGATCTGCATTGTTTGGTAAATTCATCCCATTCAGATACATTATATTTCAATATATACTTAAGTAGAGTTACTTAAAAATACAGTGAGGAGGTCCCATCTGCAGAGATGATGGGCTTTGTTGTGCACAGCAGAGACTGAAAAGAAATTTAGAGTGGCCAGGGGCCAGTCTAATGCTAAGGTATAAGCAAATAAGGGAATCCTTGCCTATATAACAAGGGAACCAGGGATGTGGCAACCAGGAAGCAACATTATTTTCCCTTCAGATATGGCACTGAACAGATTTTTGTGGTAATACTGCACTAGCCTCTGGTGTGCTTGTCAAAAGAGTGCTGAGAAATTATTTGAGGCAGGAGAAAATTCTTTGTATGGAGAGACTTAAAGTGCACAATCTGCTTGACTTTTCAAAAAGACTGGAAGGTGTCTACAGTGATCTTTAATCTTGCACAGTGAGAGGCATAACACGAAAAATACCTATAAACTGAAATGAAACAAAATTTAATTATAAGTGGCACACATTTTTTAACAGTGGAAGATATTAATGGTTGGAATATGCTGTCAAGAGAAATGGCACCTACAGTATCTCCTAAGGGCTTCCCTAAAGAATGGATTCTTTTGTTACAGAGGTACATCAGTTGAACAGAAAGAATTATTTCCCTGTCCTGAAAATCTCTCAGACCATGAAGTTGTGGTTATGGTATGGCATTTGTACTACTGTAATATCTAAGAATACAAATCAGAGGCCACAGCACTTTGCCTCCTCAGTCAATATATGAGACACTAAGAGAAAACCCCATTCTATCTTCTGAAGAACTCACATTCCAAATGAACAGAGACACAGAGGAGCAAAGAGAAAATATAACAAGGGTAAACTGCTGCTGCTTAACCTGTGCCTCTTCTTGTTTCATAATCTTGTGATTTGGCAAGCATCCAGCTTACTCTAAGGTGTGTGGGTAGGTTGGCTTCAGAAACTGAAGAGTTGGCATGGTACAGGTGTGTTTGTGCCTGTATCACCCATCTGTGACTAGAGATGGTTTCGCTGAATCTTGGGAATGCCAAGTTTTCATTAATGTTGCTTGACAATGGAATTGGTCCCACAAGTCTGTTTACCCCTCTGCTAACCAGTCAAACCACCAGCTGGTTGGACTATTGCTGCATCACCTGCCTGCAGACATCCCACACCTGTGGTTGGACTGGTGTACAGAGTGACTGCAAGAGCATGCTGTAATAGGATAATTCAGGTTGGACAGGACCTCTGGAGGTCTTCAGTCCAACCTTCTGCTCCAAGCAGAGTCAGATCTGAGGACAGAGCAGGCTGCTTTGTGTATATGGCAGTTAGGGACATGCGCTAGTGTGGACTTGGCAATGCTGGGTAAACGCTTGGATTTAAGGGTCTTTTTCCAACCTAATTGGTTCTATGATTCTGTATACCTCCACTTGTTCTGGAAAGTCTTACATTTGGATCTGGACATAATAGTGGGGGTAGAGGGAAGGTGGTTTTGTCCTTGCAAGAAAGCCATCTGAATTCACCGTTTGTATTTTTATTGACACATATCCCAGTGAAAGTCATCTACCATTCTCATGATAGATTAGCCTTGCTATGGAAATGCATCTTACTCTGTGGACAATGGGTGTTCCAGGATTTGTGCTATGAGGCAATAGAGAGTAAGACATAAAGGAAATTTTCCCAAGTCTTATTTCATTATTCCAAGAAAACCTAGTGCTGCATAAATTGTACAGAACTGGAATCTTAACACATTATGAAAATTGAAATTGGATCCTTCTGGGGAACTGAAGAGACAACAGGAAATATATTTCAAAAATAATGTTATCAAACCATCTTGTACTGACTGACAAATAGTGAAGCATCTGTATTAGTAAATCGTTTTGTAAATTACATTGAAGGTACATTTTCAGAAAATACAACTATTTCCATAACAGTTGTACACACTCTCTGGCAGCAATGACAGGGCAGGTGGTGAACTACCTGGATATGGGAGGATCCGAGCAAGTAGTTAGATGAGTGATGTATTTTATTGACAGGTTCAGAAGCATGAGTTGTCTTAGTGGCATTCATAAGCAAGATATGAGCAAGTCATTATCATAGGAAAGTACGTAAACGGTACAAATTATGATGTACAATTGTACTATAGATAAATACTATTTTATTTCTTAGTATTTTTTATCAGTAGATCTCATAATATTTTACAAAGACGTGTGAGAAATAATCATTATTAGACCAAATCTGTTAAGAAAATAGATTAGGCAAGAGTTCTTTGACAGGGTAAAATTTGCTCATGATGATTTTTGCCTTACATTCATTTTTAGAAGATCAAAGATTTCCTCAGTAAGGGTGTTGAGTTTTGTTGGTTTTTTGTTGGTCTGTGTTTTTGGTGGGTTAGGTTTGTTTGGTTTTCTTTTTTCTTTTTAAGCAGAGGGTAATATTTGTTTCTTGCTGAGTTCACACATGGAGATATTTTGATACTTTGATTTTCACAGCTCAGCTGATACTGGGTGTCTTGCCACATATGTATAGGTGGCAAACAATTAATCTGCTATACAAAGGAGAACCAGCATCTGAGAAGTTAAAAGGGAAAATAAAAAATATTATGCTATTAAACTGAATATAAATTTCTACAAATATAAAATATACATCAGTTAAGAGAGATTTCCAATGAACTGTAAAATGTAAGAATTTAGTTTTGTTGAAAATAACAGCAGATTTCTAAACTGTTATCGTTGAGTCTGTAGACTTCTAAAAGAAGGTGGAACTCTAACTGGAAATAAAGTTACAACTTGTAGAAAAAGAGTCCATTTATAAAATGGTAACTCATGTGAAAGATGTATGCTGCAAGAGAAGTGTGCATATCTTGGGTCTTGGTGATCTTGATATACAAGGATGTGGGCTAGGCACAAAAATAGTTACTGTGTGTTTTTTTACACTGTTCTGAACAGAATCTCTTGAATAAATAGGGCCACAAGTACATTTAAAAATAAGGGGAGTGTTAATATTGTAATCAAATGCTTTCAATAATGGAAACTTTTTAAAAATTAATGGCTTTGATCCTTGGCCGAGGCACTCGAGATGCCATTGTTTCAGTAACTCCAGTTCCTCCTTAGTCTCAAACTTGGGGAGTCAGTGACAGTGTCTAACACTAACTTGGAAAATCCATTATTAGAGGTAAGAAGTGCAGGATGCCTCCTCAGTCTCTGTGTTCTCTACCAGAATACCAAGCAACGCTTCCCGTTGCAGTCAGCAAGGTTTTATTTTTGTGATCTGCGCAGCAGTTTCCCCAAAGCAAGATTAGCTGTCATGCAATAACAACAGTGACGCACCATCTGACAACAGGCAGCCTCCAGGTGAAGAGTTTGTATCGCTACAGTCTCCCCCACTGATCAGTTCTCTACGGCACCAAGATACAAGGGAGGCTGAGGAGGAATATGTAAACCAGCACGGAGAAGGGTATGCAGTAGAAAAAAAAAATATCCAATAAGATGTAGAAAAAAAAATACTGGGAACTGCTTTGTGGAGATAATAAATTTGTTGAAGAGCATTTACTGCTAATAGCCTGTGTCTTTCATGACACTAACGGGTGGTGAATTACTTCTGTTTTAATTGAAACATATGTCACAGCAATATTTTGTGCTTCCGCTGATCTAAAGCTATTGTTCAAGTCCTTGTTGTAATCAGTTCTTAAACAATGCTCTCTTTGTCAGCAGCACAGAAATAGAATGATTTTGATTTCCTCTCTTGCAAGATTGATACCCTGGAGAACCCACAGTTCCCCTCTGTACTTGCAGATGGTCAGTTAAATACTCCCATCTGGTTATGCTTGGTTTTTTTTCTGGTTATACTTAGTTTTTTCGAAAACAAAGCTAAATAAAACCCCACAAACAAAGGAAAAAACCAAACAAAGAAAAAATCCAAACAAACCAAGCAACAAACTACAAGTTACTGCATGAGCAGCAGAACTAATAAAGCTCCATTTCATACAGTTTGTGCCCTGTGTTTTTATACTGCAGCAATCCAAGCATCACCTCTTTGTCCCATTTCCTCCTTCCATTTCCCCTACAATTTCATTTTCTTCTCTCTCCCTTCAGCACTTATTACCATTTGCTCTAAGGGAATTTTTCCTTGTTTTGTCTCTTCACATGCCTCTCTCCCTTGGATAAGTTGCAGCCACCTTGGAGTAGCCCATATGCTGATTAGCTCATGTTGCTATTTTGCATATTCCATGAAGGACTCCACAGCATTTCACAAATATTAATTAAGTGATCCTTAACAATAACCCTGCACAATATATATGTGCTATTATTCCTATTACATAGATGGGAAAGTTGGTCTAGTTTATCGTTGGCTGGTGAAAGTTTAGTCAAGTTTATCCTTTGCTAATTCTCTGTTTCACTTCTCTTTGACTGACCATTTAATTTCTTCTTTTCTGGCTGTAGTTTTTGTTCAGTCAGCTATTGTTGTCTCATTGACAGGGGTTGTCAGAGTGTAGCCAACTCTTGTTATTTTATCGCAAGCCTTGTGATATCTGATAGCTCCCTTGCAACCACAGTTCCTGGGATCAGGTGATGAGGATTACTTGAGAAATTCACCTTATTATAACAAGTTTATAGCTCAGTCAGCTAGAAAGCTGGAAAATGATGGCAGGACTGAAAATGTTCGAAACGGGTTGAAAATAAATGCACATGTACTTTTTAAAAATACAATTGTTTTAAGGCATTTGTACCTTGTGATGTCAAGGGTTCTGTCTCAGGTTCATCATTTAAGATACTGGTATGGGTAAGCCTGCAGAAGCTACAGACTATTTCCCACTTTGGAAAAGAGGCAGAAAGCAAATCACTCACCAAATTTTTTCACCACAGATCCAGACTCTGCTAAAGCACCTAGGAAAGAATACATAAGTGGAATTGTAAACACATGAAGTGCTCTAATGCAGATAATAGTGCACTTTTTACTCCTGTTGTTTCTGGATGTGATCCTTCCTTCCTTTTCTCTCAAGAAGATACTAAGCAAGCAGGAAAGAAATTTCTTTTGGCATCCAGAAGATATTTAAATCAAGAGTCAAGACAATCATGTTTACCGAAAGATTGTTACAATGAATTTGCAGTAACTCTAGTTACTTCATGCATTATTAAAAAGAGCATTTTGTAGCACTATTAAAATCGTAAACATTCCACTTTCTCTTTAGCCATTTACACAGAAAAACATTTTTAATCTGGCATAGTTGGAAGAGAAATTTAAATTTGTGCTTACTGGAGTTCAGCTATCACTAAGTAGAAAACATTCCTTTACCTGAAATGAAACTAGCAATATTTTATGTAGCCCCTTCCTTCCATCAGGTTTCTTCACCATTTCATAAGTAATTAAAAACAATTACGTTAATAGCCATGATCAGAACAATTAACGAGAAATGCAAATGGCTACTTCAGAAGCCAATTTGCTAATAGAATGCCATAGAGTATTTATAGACTAGAGAATGA
Organism: Prinia subflava; assembly: GCF_021018805.1. NCBI lineage: Eukaryota > Metazoa > Chordata > Aves > Passeriformes > Cisticolidae > Prinia > Prinia subflava. Next base: position 37,575,152 of record NC_086249.1, read on the forward strand.
TTCCACCCACGTTTTTTCTTTGTGCTGTTACATCCATCAGACCTTCTGTTGATGATTGTGATCATCCTCAGTAACAGCAGAAAGTATCTCAGAAGTAATGGGTGCACAGTAAGCAAGTTAACAGCTGCTGTTGTGTATAAATTGGATCACTGAAAATCAAAAGAGGTGTGTGGGAATGGGAGCAAACGCACAGAGCCTGCTAAGTGTGTGGAGGCTTCAAGAGCATGGAATGTTTAATTTGGTAAAATGAAGGTCTAAAGGAGATATTCTGTGCAAATAATTACAGAAAAAGGGCAAGCATTGTTCTTCCAGCTAGAAATACGCGTAAGATCAGACATAAACAAAGGAAGAGAAAATAGCATTCTAATCATTAAGCCAGTTCTTAAACTGTAGTTAGTAACTCCCAAGAGGGCTAGCAAAAGGCTCAAGGTTGGATTGAGAAAGATCAGATTTTTAAAAATACATTTGAATATTAATTCTATACTTATATTCCATACATTATCAAAAGAAAATCCCCACAAAAATCCCCACATTATGCAGATTTGCTACTGGCAGCAGCTGAGTTCCTCCATGATAAAGGAGCAGAATTATCTGTAATTATCAGCTGTATCAGTGTAGGAGTGGCTAATCACCTTTAGCCAAAATAAGTAAATGTACAGTGAAGCTGATGGTGATAACATAAGGCGTTGCTTGTTCCTGGGTAACTGGTTTGGACCCAGGAGAGGTTACAGAGAAGCAAAAATGTGGTAGCACAAGAAGTTTAAGAAAACACTGAATGATGGATACATTGAATAGTAAATCCTGTTGACTGAGAAGTTGCTCTGTTAGTAAGGAAAGAAAGGGTCCTTAATTGCATTTGAAATGAAGTCTGATAAATCTGAAGTTGAATAAACATCTTATATTATTTGGCACCAGTAAGAAAATGGTCAGAGTTACAAAGCAGCTTCCTTGGAAGTTCCTAATGATTTCTGTATGGGTAGAAGGCCATGTTAATCAAATTAGCAGCCAAATGACAGAACTTGTTCAGTATTTCAGATTTCATGTTGCAATCCAGATAATGATGGAAAAAAGGCCATTTGTTTCACTCTGGTGTAAATCCATCTGTATCAAGGAACACTTTGGATTGGCAACAAATTTGCAAATACCACAAGTGTAATGAAAACTTCCACCCATGTGTGACATGCTGAGCCCCATCACAATTCCTGGTCCATAGAGTTTTTGCCTTTTCATTTCTCTCAAAGGCAGGCTGTAGTTTTTCTCGTTCCTTTCCCCATGATATGCCTGACTGGCAGTGCAGCTCAGTACAGCCACCTGTACTGGCACTTCTGCTATTCCACAGTGAGTCCTTCAAAGAAGTTTGTCTGCACTGTCATTTTTGGAAGGGGATTGTTGATTAGACACTAATTTGATTGATTTTAACTCCCAAGGAACTAGGCTCAAGCTTGTACTTACAGAAGGGGTTTTGTGGACAAAGAGATGAACTAACTACAGAAATAAAAAGGTTGGTTGTCAGGGCTAGAATCACGGGGGAGCTGAAGAGACCATAAAAGGGGACAGAAGCATGAGTCTGAGGTGCCATATAACATGATCCTTTTGGGAAGAGTGAACAATGGAATAACTGGGTCAGCTGAGGAGGTGACACAGATTACTTTGGTCAGTAACTTTTCCATCAAAAGCACAGTATAGATGCTGCATTTCTGTGGATGAGGTAACCAATTAACTTCACAATCTTGATTTTCAATTTAGGATCTTGGTTTTGCAATGTTATCACAAAAGGAACTGTAGATTTTAATCCTCTTTAACACCTATTCTCAGTTATTTCTGTTGAAATTTTACTTCAGTCCTAATCAGCTATCTTTTTTCTTTTCATGCAATGAATGCATTTTGTGAAACACAGGAAACCTACACCCTAGTGAAGGGGAATACTTTTCATTTTTCACCTCAAAGCCCTTTACAAACTCTCATTAATTTAAATTCCTTCCACACACCTGCTGAATAACCCAACACAAATGAAATGTAACACTCAGGATCTCTGTGTCTATCACTTGGTCCGCTAAGCATAGGAGCAAGCCAGATCCCACTGTGCATTAAAATTTCAGTGAAGGATTGCTGGCAACTCCATGTGCAGAATCATCACAGCACATTTATTCTTTACAGAAAGCCATCATCTCCACAGATGCTGCAGAGAAATGTCAGAAGCAAAATAGGGCTCTACGAGAAGATACCAGGATCCTGACTGTGGGAGCTTGGGAACTGCAAATGGTTGGGGTTTGGCATGGTACTTTCCACTCCGAAAAACAAAGTGATGTTTATCTACTCTCCACTCCTCTGACTTCTAATGAGCCCTTCTTTTCAAGCTCCCTTCCCCAGCAACTTTTGAATTGGCTCTCACTGAAGCTGTTTTCCCTGTCTTGCTCTACCTCCAAGCCAGGCAAAGTGAATGTTGAAAGATTTTTGAGATCAGTGGGTGGAGTGCCAGTCTGGGACCTTCATGGTGTTCTGGATCTTTGTGTTAAGCTGTGCGTTGCTACTTGTGTTCACCCATCTTGAGTACCTGGTGTTTCTGGAGCAGCCCCAGATGTGGTGCTTGCCTACAGCCTAGGAGAAATTGGAGTCTGGACCCTACAACTGCAGTTTGATCACAGAAAAGCAGTTTAGGCTGGGTTTTTGAGAGTGCAGGGCAGGGCAGTAGGCAGAGCACATGCAGTCTGGAATGTAGAGCTGCAGGTCTCCCCCACATCTGCTTGGCTGCTAGCTCCACTTTCCAGACCAGAACTCACCCCACAATTTGTGCACCTTTATCTGCTGGAGACAGCCATTATTAGGAAATCTTTTTGTGAGCAACATGCAAAGGCTTTGCAGTCTTTAACTGCTCATCAGGCCTCAGTTTTGGGAAACCATGTATCAAATGCTGGTAGATAGGATGGATCAGACCCAGCATGCCTAGGGAATGATTCAAGGGAGACAAACTGTGAAACATGACTGTTTCCTTGAAATGTGGAGCTAAAGAAGGATCCTGGGAATGTGCTAATCAAGGTAAATTTATGAATAAAAACATTACAGAAAATTTGAACCAACTTGTCATGCGATTTATTCAAGAAAAAATATGCAGAATTCTGAATGTGTTACTTGGCTACAAACAGAGCAGAGTTCAAGTAAGTTCCCAACTACTGCTCCCTTATGAATGACACTTTCCATGTGTTTCCATATGTGTTCTGTATGTGGACATGGGTTTCAACACATGGTATTTCTTCCCCATTCCTTCCATGTCGATGTGGAGATTTGTCCTCCAAATTGATTATTGATGTAAATCACTGATATGATTAAGGCATTCAGCTCACTCAGTGCAAATTCCTAGCTTCCTTCATTCAATAATTCCTTTTAGGATTTGGCTTCCTTTCTTTACTTTGTTTGATATCCTCCTGGAAATCTGTTGCCAATGCACTTTCTCACCTCAGAGCTGTTCAGGCTTGTAATGATCTTCATGCTTGGAAAAGTTTCATGGTACCTAGGCTAAATGCATACTAAATTATATAGATTTTTCTCTGCATAGAGAAATTCTGTTGCTGTAATTTCTGGATTTTTCATGGTAAAGGGATGAAATACAGGGACATTTTTCTAACTATAACGCTTTACTCCAAAAGATTTCATGTGGGAACAGGGCCCGTCAGAACACGTCCTGCCAGGCAGCTCTGCAGGCAGAACCTCACAGTGTATTTAATCCTCCATTATCCATTCTTGCGATCCGTAAATAATAAACTTGCTTTAAAGCGATGATTGAAAGGGCTTGAGTTTTACAAGGCAACATTAGTGGAACTATGAAGTTAGTCAGAGGATCAAGTATGTTTTTATACCCCACTTTAAGTAAGCATTCCTCCCCTAAATTTACTTAAAGCACTAATTAAGTGCTTCGTTCATTCAAACCAAAAATTTCTGCAGTAGGGCAACTCCTCCCTGAGACAAGTTTTGAAGCGTCCCTGCATATTTAGCCTGGGGGAAGGAGGCCCTCACTTGACCCACTGCCATCAGCTTCCCATGGGGATTCCTGTCTGCTCCGATACCGGCGATGCACAAACACAATGAGTCACTGCCAGCTCGGGAACCTGCTCCCCATTCCCTCTCGCAGGCCGTGCAACCTGTGGCACTGGAAGGGCTCTTTGTGGAGAATCCGGGATTTATTTATCTGGTGGAAATCTCTGCCACACAAATGGGATATTATGGCATCATAATATGAAGAAACCTCATTACAATACTAAGAAACCCCAAACCTGCGCAGCCTCTTCGCCTCTGGTTGTTGGCATGCTTCTCCCACCCCGCTTCCCCGCCCGGGAATCCGGGATCTCCGCTCGGGCAGCCGTGACCGACACACAGCAGCGCCAGCAGCTGTGTGTCAGTCACATTTAAATGTCGATGTATTACTCTTATGTCGTAAAACACCCTGCTGGCTGCTTATGATTTACATTTCCGGACTTGACTCCTTATGGATGGCAGGCCAGCTGCTCACCGCAGGACTCGCTGCTCGAGGTCGCTGACAGACACCTCGCTCGTCCTCCCGGTTCCCCGACAGCCCCGCTCCCAGCCGCACCTCAGACGGTCACGGAATGGGTGAGGCTGGAAGGGACCACCGCGGCACATCTGGAACAAACTCCCTGCCCAGGCGGCGCCATGCCGCAGCACAAGGCAGAGGATTGCGTCCAGACAGCTCCTGAGTATCTCCGGTGAGGGACACTCCACAACCTCTCCGGACACGCTGCTGCAGCGCGCGGTACCCGCCCAGGAAACAAGTTCTTCCCCATGTTCACCTGGAACTTCCTGGGCATCACTTTCTGCCCGTTGCCATGAAAACACACGCCCAGCCGTGAACCCCCCGGCGCTTGTCCCTGCTTCAGCCGTAGGGTCAGAGTGGTGTCTCTGCTGTTTTTCGGGATCAGCACCCCGGGGGCCGCTGCCCCTCCGGCCGTTCCCGTCCCGCCAGGCGCCGCGCGGGCAGCCCCGCCAAGGCCCCGCTGTTAAGGGCGGGCGCGGCACCGCCCCCTTCCTTTGGAGCCGGGGCGCCATTTTGAGCGCACGCACGGTGAGCGCCCGCGGCCCGCCGCCGCGCCGAGGGACGCCGTGGGGACACGGGGGGACGGGGACACGGGGGCACGGAGGAGGGACGCGGCCAGAGGGGTCGTGCTGCCGGCAGGGGCGGGCGGGGGGCCGCCGGCCCTTCTGGGAGCACCACGGCCTTCTTGGGGCGGGGAGCGAGGGAGCGAGGAGGCCGCGGGGTGCGGGTGGCCGTGCCGGGCGGGGTGCGGGTGGCCGTGCCGGGCAGGAGCGAGGGTGCTGAGGGAGGGAGGGAGGAAGGGGCCGCCGAGGCCCGGGCGGCGCCGGAGCGGAGCGGCAGCGCTGCAGCACGTGGCGGCGGGCCCGGTCACCCCGCGGCTGCCGGCGGGATGTCGGGGCAGGAAAAGCGGCACAGGGGTGGCATCTCGGGGCGGACATCCCCGGGATGGCCCCGTAGGCCTGCGGAGCATGTGAGCCTTGTGACAGACACAATAGCGGCCGATAAATGTTGTGGTGGTGATCCTGCCTTATGGATGCCTTGTAGGGAGGGGCCTAGGGAGCGGGGCAGAGGTGTCATGGGGGCACTTCTCACAGCGAGGATGTATCCTGGTGCCTGGCAAGGACATGTGGGACGATCATGGAACTAGGTGAAGTCAGGAGGAGTTCAGACTGGATATAATGGGAATAATGTTAATGGCAACAGCCAGGCCTCCAAACATGCTGCCTGGGAATGCTGTGCAGTAGGGTCTGGAGGGAAAGTGATACAAGGAGCAGCTGAAGTCTCTTGGGAGACCTCATTGCTACAGCTTCTGCACGAGTGGAAGTGAAGGGGCAGGCACTGATCTTCGTGGTGACCAGAGACAGGATCCGAGGAAGTGGAATGAAGATGAGTTAGGGAAGGTTTAGTTTGCATATCGGGAATAAGGGTTCTTCATCCAAAGCGTGTTTGGGCACTGGGATGAGCTCCCTGGGTAAGTGGTCGTAGCACCAGCCTGAAAGTTCAGTAATCTCTTCTGAACAGTGCTCTCAGGTACATGCTGTGACTCTCCAGGTATTCTGCACAGAGCCAAGAGTTGGTCTTGGTAGTCCTTGTGGGTCCCTTTCTAATTGCTGAATATTCTTTGAACCTTGAAGGGTTTCAAGACGTGACTGGAGAGAGCTCTTGAGCAGCCTGGTTTGATCTCACAGTAGACCTTGCTGTAAGCAGGAGTTAAACTCAGTACCTTGCTGGCATCTATTCTAACCTGAGTTAACCTGTGGTCCTATAAGCTCCGATTTCTTTGGATGCCTAAGTGAATACCATTGCTTCAACTAAAGCAGTGTCACTCTGAATAGGCTTGAAGACTCCATTAATCTGAAATATCTGAAAATTCCATGAACTTTGTGGTGAGTAACCAGTAGTTCTGAATAATTTGCCTTCATTTTTACAGTAATCGGCCAAGATGACGAACACAAAGGGAAAGAGGAGGGGGACGCGTTACATGTTCTCAAGGCCCTTCCGCAAGCATGGTGAGTATCCCTTCAGGTACCAACACTGCATCCAGCTGCTGCCCTGATGGGCAGCTGCAGTCCCTGGGGACAGACTGTGGGACAAGGGCTTGTGCCAAAGGATTCCTGACAACTTGGGCTACAAACTGTAGAGCTGTACACAGAGCTCTGAGCTCTTACTGCAGATGCATTGGTATTCTGATTGCTTGACAGTAGCCGCCACGGTGCTAATTCTGTCAGTGCTTGAAAATTAATTTGAAGGTGAGGAAAATATTTCAGGACTTTCTTTAATCATACAAGTTTTTTTCCTCTGATCAATAAACAGTTGTATTTAATTGATATATTAAATAGTTTCGTGTCTCTTCAATTCAAGAAATCTAAATTTTCTTTGGCAGAGTATTTTTGAAGTTTGAAGTGTGTGAAATATGTAATTACTGCTTAAAAAAACACGTGGTTTGATTTTTGAGGTATTTAGGAAAATTGTATTAAATGCATAATCTGTGACCCCCTTCCTTTTTTATGCATGTGTGAAGTTCCAGGCTTCCTAAGTATCCAAATTTGTATCTCTTAACAGGAGTTGTCCCTCTGGCTACTTACATGCGGATCTACAAGAAGGGTGACATAGTTGATATCAAGGTACTAACAGCTGAAGCAGTGTGGTCCTGGGCAGTCTCCAGTTCCTTGGGGTGGGCTCCTTTGTTTCTTGGGTCACGTGTGTCAGCACAAGTGCCCGCTGCTCACTCTGAGAGCAGCACTGCAATGACAGTGCTGCGGGACCACTGGCAGCACTTCAGTGTCATGTGCTGGTGTGGGGGGAGTTTTGTAGATACATAAATTGGCTGTGCTTTGTTACAGTGTGTTCAGGTGGAAAACGGGAGTGAAGTGTGCCATAGCCAATGTTTGAGTTTCATAAGAACCTCAGCCATTACTCTAGGTGTTGTGTTAGGAACCATGATTCATGGTGGGGCAGTTCATAGTTATGTGACTAAAAAGCTATATTAAAACTAGAAATCAAGATGTAAATGTAAGGATGCATTATATATATTAATAAAGGGGGAAAGTGAAGCAGCATTTCCCGTCACTTGGTGTTTTTTAGAAGTTGTCTTTTAAAGGCAGCTGTACTTTCGCAGCTGAGTTGTAGTGAATGTGAAAGCCTTTCATCAGGGATTCCTACGTGGCTGAATCCTTTGGTTTCATTTGGAATGCCACGTTCTTGTAACAGTCAGGTGGAAGATGGTGTTTAATTTGCTGGTTTGTTGTTTGACTTGGAGAATGTATTGTTCAGAATTGATGCTTCCTCACGCGCTGGAGCTTGATGATGAATGTCTCTTGTGATTGCTTGCTCTTTCTGTAGGCAAAGTGATCCATCATTTCACCGACACTGAAAGCTACCAGACCTGACATAGCAAAATTTGGTAGTCCTCAGATGCAAAACTGGTTATAAATTCCAACTTTGAGATAAAATGGGAATACTTTAAAGTCTCAAATAATTTGAAATGTATACTTTAAATTACTTCTGAAAGAAAGATCCTTGATACAACTTTCCCCCCCACTTTTTTTTTTCCCTTTTCTTTTTGCTTCTTAACAGGGTATGGGTACTGTTCAAAAAGGCATGCCCCACAAGTGTTACCATGGCAAGACTGGAAGGGTGTATAATGTTACCCAGCACGCCGTGGGCATTATTGTTAACAAGCAGGTTAAGTAAGTAATGAAATTCTGTGTATTGAAACTTGGTATTTGAGAAAGTTGAATTGTAATGGCACCCTCCTTTCACTTTACCAGTTAGACAGTTCTTGTCTTGATTGGTCATTCAAGGTGGGTAAAGTATATTTCCTTTTTATAACCCAGGCAAATGGTGCTCATTTGACTTGGATCCTGTCAGAGGAAACAGTTTTTGTTTTTCTTAGCAGCACCTAAAGTCACATTACCTTGCAGGGCTTCTCAGCTAGTGTGCTGGTATTGAAGCCTTTCTTAAGTACTAGTCTGTAGCTGTATCCAGCTGAATTTTGTACAGGTTGGTCAAAAAACACAAGTTGGTTTTTTGGTTCCCGGAGCTGGACTGCTGTGCATGGGTAATAAAATTACTTGTTCATATGTTAAGAGGCTAGAATTATGTATTCTCCAGAATTTTAATTTGAAAATGTCAGCATTGTTACACATTACATTGTTATATAATAGTAAGCTTTTAGTTATGTGTAAGTTTTACCTGATGTGCATCTGCAGCTGTGTTTTGAGGTATTGCCCTTTAAAGAAAAATGACCTGTAACTGAACATATGGAGCTACTTCTGTAAGGGCTGTAAATCTTGATTTAAAGTGACCTTTTTCAAGTGAAGATTAAAAACTGACTCCCTTTCTTAGGGGCAAGATTCTGGCCAAGAGAATTAATGTGCGCATAGAGCACATTAAACATTCCAAGAGCAGAGACAGCTTTCTGCAGCGTGTGAAGGAAAATGAAAGGAAGAAGAAAGAAGCAAAAGAAAAAGGCATTTGGGTTCAGCTGAAACGTCAGGTAATGTTTTTGTTGAGGTCACAGTCCTTCTGCAGGAGCTGACTTATTTCTTGGAGCAGTGGCCTCATGCAGTGCATCGGCATCCGGGATGTTTGGTGCCTGGGCAGAAATGCTCTGTGCCCGATGACAGTCGTGGTTGTAGCTCTGAACAGAGGGTTGGGTGCTTCCTGTGCTATTGCTAGTCTGCAGCAGCAGCTCTGGATGGTTTTAGGGACACTAGAGTCTTTGGTTAAGTTAAATTTTTAGTTGCAACAGGTTCTGTTGTAACCCTTGAAGGAAAGAATTAAAAGCAGACTTCAGAGAGGAGGTAATGGCTATTGCTTCTGCAACTGCAGAGTACATCACTCCATGTGCAGTGGGTTAGTGAGCTGCAGAGAGTAAAGCATAGGGTTTTTAATTCAGCAGCAAGAGTCAGGCACGCTTTCTGGCAGATCATTTTCTTACTGCTACTCCTTGAATCAAATTCATGAGACTAGGAATGATAAAATTACGGTAATGTTTGTATAATAATGCACTAAATGGTTGACAAAATGTTATTTTATGAAAAGTTGCTTTTGAGCTATAGTGCCACGAGTTTTTGTTTATTTTTCTGTTTACAGCCTGCTCCACCAAGAGAAGCACACTTTGTGAGAACTAATGGCAAGGATCCAGAGCTGCTGGAGCCAATTCCTTATGAATTCATGGCATAATGTATGTTTAAAAAATAAAGATACGGTTTTGGACAAGTGTATGGGATTGTGGCTGATTCATTGAGTTGGGTTTGGGGCTTTTTTGTTTGAACAGATGCTTTAGAAGCCTTCTTTTACTGAAGTTTATTTATTTAGCTTGCATTTACCATGATGCTTAGTCATTTAAATCATCTGCAGCTTTTGCTGACAAGTTTCATCATTTATATAGATGATAAATGCTAGGAACACTGAGATTTGGTAGTGCTTAGTAATGATCATGAGCTATTACGAGGGGACATGGAATATTTCACCAGCAAACTAAGAACTTGTATCAAGAACTGCCCAGTTCTACTTGAAGGCTTGGTTTTATTTTTATAGGAAAAGAGATAAGGGGCTTCAGATTCCATTGATGCAAGGTTTTGGCTAAGGGGCCTCATGAATACCAGGGAGTTGTCAAAACCATTTTTGAGAACAACCTCTAGGGAAATGTCTGTAGGCAGATTTTGGTCTTCCACCATTGAACATGCAGAATGATGTTTACAGCAACCCCGTGCCAATAAACATTTGTACAAAACAGTAGTTTGGAAGCAAGGGTTTAATTGCAAAACTGCCAGCCTTTTTATTTTGATTTTTAACATTTTAATTGGCTGGCATAGCCAAACGCTTGCATGTTGTATGTTTATTACATGCCTGCTGAATGTGGCAATGAATTCCTCTCACCCTAGATTGACTGATACCTCACAAAAGCCCCATGCTACCTGTGCATTTCTTAAATGGAAGATCTTCAGCTGTTTACTAACCAGTGCTGGTTTAGGGAGCTTTGTCTGACACTGCATGAACCTTGCTAGAGACTGTTGAAGGGAGCCTGCTTGGCTAGCCTTGAAAACGCACAATCTCAGGCTTCATTGTTGTGTAGTTACGGGTAAATAATAGTGAACCTTGGAGTGCCACATCAGGCTTTGCTCAGCTGCCTTCAGTAAGTGATGGAAAACTGATGGCCACGTGTAGAGAGAAAAGTACTAGAGAAGAAAGTGACCTCAGGCTGTTTGTAAGTGTTGATTGTTGAAAGACTCAGAACAGTGAATTGCACGGCAGCTTGTAAGTGTGGGAGAAAGCAACAGAGAGATGCTTTTTACCTAACTCAGTCGTGGGTGTTCCCATTCTCATGGAATGTAGGTTTCGAACCTTGGATTCAGAGTCTGGCTTGGGCTGGTATTTAGGGCAATGGGCTTTAGGTGCTGGAGTTTCCAAGTTCCAGTGAGCAGATTGCCATGTTTGAGGTTCTCCAAGCTCCCATCTCAGAAGATGCTACAGGCTGGATAGATGGAGCGAGTTTGGAAGTGACTTGGAAGAGCTTGCCCCGTAGCAGGCTGCTCCATGACAGTATTGCCGTGTTCTGACAGCAGAGGTGTGGGACATGGAGTGCACCACTGTGTCCTGAAGTCCTCCCTGTTGTACCTTAGGCACTCGGCTTTTATGGTCAAGGGTCAAGGGGCTTTTCTTGAAGCAACAAGATTTGTGTATCAGTATCTTTGGCCTGTCCGTTTCCACAGCCATTTAAAATTGGTATTTGCCTTCCAAGATAAGCATCATTTTCCACTAGGCCTTGTAGGATTAATGGGAGGCTATTGGATACAAACTTCAGTGATGGCATTTTAAATTTGCTTCTCATGCATGCATGTCTAAGCTATTTTGATTCTGTGTTTGGTTTGTACTCATCTGTCAAAATCACAGCGGATTAGCTGTAGCAGCATGATGAAATGATTAGCATCATAAGTGGGGCATAGTTCTAAACCTTTGAACTTATATCCAGCAATTTGGAGCAAGAAGACTGGACAGCATTACAGTGGTCTTGTTTAAGAGCTGTGCTCCCAGAGATGCTGCATTGCAACACTTTCCAGTTGATTTAGAAAATGTGTAAGGTCGCTATGCCAGTGGTGGTTGGTTGTAAATGCATGTTTGGAAACCCTGTGTGGGCTAGGAAGAGGGAGGGAAGGCTTTCCTTCATCAGGCTTCCCAGAAATTACTGCAATTGAAGCTGGTACAGGAAGAAAATAACTTCTTTTTTTGTTGTTGTTTTTAATGTTTGGAAACAAGACAAATAAACTAAGGTGTAACCTGTCTCTTCGTTGCACTCGGTACAGTGTGGGATTTCGTGCTCATCTGGAATTTGCAGAAACACAGCCCAGACACTTAGCAGATCTCGGTACCTGCTGCTGGAGTTTGCTTCCTGTGTGTTTGGCTGCCCTGTTTTTGCACAATCCTGACGAAAGAGGGAGATCTGTGAATTGGGAAAAGGTGAAGAACTGCCTCATCCTGAGCTGAAACATGAAGCATGCTCCTTACAGGGTTTGGAGTGACCAGTTTTGGCTTGCCCTGGAAAGAGTTTTACACACCAAAGCCATAAGCTTTAACCAGTTCTCTGCAGTCCTGTTCTGAGGCTCCTTAACAGCCACAAACCTTTACCGCTGCTTCCCTGCCAAAAGTCCTGGCAAGATCTGTTGTCTCCTAGAGCAGCAGCAAGGAAGCTGCCTTCTGAGCTGTTGGCTTCCATCTTTTTCAGCATATTGGCAACACCAGGATTTGAGGTTTCCTGAGCACTGTGTAGGCAGTGTAGGGCAGGAAAGGTCAGTGAAAAGGCAGAAAGGACTGGGAAGGGGGAGGAGGAGCCGTTGTCAGTGCAGAGGCTGCACGGAGTAGGAACACTGCTCCCACCAGCAGCACCCATACAGCTTCAGAACCCAGGAAAATAAAAGAAGCTCCAGATGCTCCAGCAGGATGTCCTCCCTGCCATTGTCACAGGAGCAAGCCACCTACTCTCCCCCTAAGAGTACTGCTGTTGAACATTGCCAAAGCTTGGGATAGGGAGACATGTCAAGCAGCAGTATGACACACCTGGCACAGTTGCTGTGGGAAAGAGGGTAGTGATGTGCCATAGGCCATCTGCAGGGGATGGGTGAAAAAGTACAGCCTGGTGCTTCCATGTGGGGCCTGCAGAGCGGAGAAAGGCCCCTTGGAATAGCTTTGAGGCCCACACATTCCAAGATGCTTAGTGTGCACAATGGGGACGGCTAATCTGGGCCCCAACTGCTTCAATTTACTGAGCTGCTCCTTCTGCACGTGGGTAGGTGTTGATGGAGACATAGTCCATCACACCCTGGACATTAATTGCTTCACAGGGTGTCCTACATGGGCTTGGGCAACGTTATCCCTCTTCTTGGCCACCCCCATTTTCCCTTTGTGGGTGCCCTCAGCAGCGGGCAAGGCAGCTTGAATTGTACAGCTGTGGAGAGGCAGCTCCTCAAGGTTTGAGAAGGGCAGCTGTTTAATACTGCTTTCACAGCTCAGCGCCTGGGAGTCACCTGCCTGGAACGGACTTGTTTCAGTAGCTTTCTTTCAGAAACACACCGAATGTACTCTGATAGCTCTTTTGTAAAGAGATGTGTAAAAATAGCTGCTGCTAGCACTGTGAGGCCATAGACAAGCCATCCCCTGACAACAGAGCAGATGACAATAGCAGGAACCTCTGGAAACCAAAAGCTTTTAGTGATACAAGAGAAATCTTGTTTCCTAAAAGAAAAGAGCTCGCTGGCATGATGGGGAGTAAAGCAGAAACTTTAGGGGCAGTACATTATGGAAGTTAAAAGAAACCCATAGGGGTTCTTAGGCACTAGAGTAGCACAAATAATCAGCAGAGCTTTTTCCACCATGCTTTTTTGCAGGTACTACTTTAACTGATGTAAATTAGTATTATCTTGTGTGTGAGCACCCAGGGTCAGCTGGGCTCTCTAAGCATCAACCTGCATCCAGGGCCCAGCAGCTCTCACAGTGGCTCCATCCCTCTGCACCATGAGATCGGTCCATTCGAGTACCATCTACTGTCCTCTTCCATGTTGTGTCCTGCTGGCATGTGCAATCCTCCGATAAAAATTACGGCAGCCTCCCAATGGATTATTTAAGCACTTACACAGTTGCAAGACAGCACACAGCAGAAGCAGAAGCCAGGGCAGTGATTTGTGGAGAATGAAACATCCACGCAGCTGCTGGCAGGTCTGAGGCTCATTTAAGGGTAGACGGTGCTGGAGCACCATTCTTCTCCAAAACTTCGCTATTTCAAAACCCAAAGAGCCCAGTCAAGGCCACCTAGGTTTCAGGGTGGCTGTTGCTTGATCCACAAGCTGGATTTTCAACACTGGCTGTAGAGGGGTATGTTCAGGTGTGGGAAACAAAATAGTCTGAGGTAAAATAATAATTTCCTTTCTTTCAAGACAGGAGTCCCTCACTGCAGGGAGGGTGGTGCATTTGCCCATCTGCTCGTCTACCTCGGGTGGGGGGGATGCCCAGCAGGATGCTTGCCCCAAACGTGGGACGCAGGTTGATGGCCTGCCCAGGCTGTCCCTCAGTCCCCTGTGCCCGCCGGGGGCGGGGAGGCTGGGAGAAAGGGGAAGGAGTACAACCTGGTGGGGAAGCGCGGAGAGGGCTGCAGGGGCCCGGCCGGGGCTGGAGGGCTCCGGGGCGGTGCCGCGGGCGGTGCAGAAGGAGCGGGGCGGTGCCGCGGGAGCCCCGGGGCGGTGCAGCGGGAGCGGGGCGGTGCCGCGGGCGGTGCTGCCGTCGGGGCCTTTAAAAGCAGCCGAGGCCGCCGGCTCCGGGCACTGCCGGCTGAGCCGAGCGGAGCCGTGCCAGCCCTCTGGCCGCCGAGCCGCCTCTCCCATGCGCCTGCCGAGCATGTCCCAGCCCTTCCTGCTGGCGCCCATCGCCGAGTGCCCCCCGGGGCCGCCCGGCGCCCAGGTCCGCCTGGCCGTGCTGGGTGCCCGCGGCGTCGGCAAGAGCGGTGAGTGCGGGGCTGCCCTTCCCCTTCCCCCGGGCGCCCTCCGCCCGTCCCGCCTAACGCGGCGCTCTGTGTTTCAGCCATGATCGTGCGGTTCCTGACCAAGCGCTTCATCGGCGACTACGAGCCCAACACAGGTGAGTGCGGCGGGGCGGCGGGGACGGGCGCGGCGCGGCCCCGCGTCCGGCGGCTCACGGCTCTCCCTCCCCAGGCAACCTCTACTCCCGGCTGGTCCATCTGGACGGGGACCACGTTGCCGTAGAGATCCAAGACACGCCGGGGTGCATCCAGGTACGGAGGTATTTTGGATCGATCCGTTCTTTTCTGTTACCCAAAGGCTCAACTTTCGAGCCCAAATTTCCTGTATGCCAAGAGTTCGTCTCCTGAGACAGAGCTCAGGCTTCCCTTTGGACCCGTTTGATGGTGCTGTGATACAGCCTTTCTCCTTTCCTGCCCCAATGCCGAGCCTGTGCTCTCCCTTGTACCGCAGGTGCAGGAGGACTGCGTGCAGGTGCTGGACTCCCTGTCCAGGTGTGTGAAGTGGGCAGAGGGCTTCCTGCTGGTCTACTCCATCACCGACTACAGCAGCTTCCAGTCAGTCCAGCCTCTCTACCAGCACATACGCAAGGTGCACCCTGATGCCAGGACTCCCATCATTATTGTGGGGAACAAAGCAGACCTCCTGCATGCCAGGCAAGTACAGGCAAAAGAGGGACTGCAGCTGGCAGATGAACTGGGCAGCCTGTTCTTGGAAATCTCCACCAGTGAGGACTCCCAAGGCGTCTGTGATGTCTTCCAGTATCTTTGCAAGGAGGTCAGCAAACTACAGCATGCTGGCAGCACAGACAGGAGGCGGTCATCCATCATCCCTCGGCCCAAATCTCCCAACATGCAAGATCTAAAGAGACGTTTCAAACAGGCTTTATCTTCCAAAGTCAAGTAAACCTCCCAATGAGATCCTGTGGGACTCAATAGAATTTATTTTTGTAAACTAGTTAATAAAAATCTTTATTTTTGTACTAATGCCAGCAGTGTAGAAGTAAGTATGTCAAAGCTTGCAATTTTCATGCTGTCCTCTCATTCGACTGATTGGGTTATTTTGGGGGGGGGGGGAAAAGCAGCTGCATAGTGACTAAATAGAAGTAGTTGGAAAGGGGACTTTTGCCAGGAGGCTTTGATTCCATTTCTTTTTTAGGGGGACTGAGATTTTCTGTATTAAGCTACTCATATGATTTTCTTTGGAGACCTCCAATTCCTGTTTGTAAAATGGGAGTGTTAAGGATATAAATCATCACCTGCCTTTATACAATGCTTGGAAAGCCCTTAGTGGAAAACTTCATAGAAGACAAAAAAAAAGAGCTCTATTAAACATGAAAATATAAAATGTCTGTAAGAATTCTGATTATAACAGAACTGCTTTCATCCCTTGAAGCTGCTGTTTTGCTTGCACCTGTAATAGCCCGAATGCTGATAGGCTGTTAGGAATGAGCTCCAATTTCTGATGTGCTTTAGAGATCTGTTCTACAGATGAATCATTTGAGCCCCAAGCATTTAACAGGAGGGTTGAGTTTCTCCTACAGATTGCTGTGGAATAAAGTGCTGAGCAATCCACGGCAGAGGAGTGTGTGGGTTGGCTGCTGCTTTCTCTGGAGATGTGTGATAGGAAGGACTGATGCGTAGGTTCCCTGGACAGAAAATAGCTACAGTTAAAAGGAATCACACCTTTCTCTTCTCCAGAGTAATTTTGTAGCTATTGGAAACAGGTCAGACTTTACTCTTACTTCACATAAACTCTCAACCATACCAGAAATGGGTTTTATTAACTGTTTGCTGGATGTCTGAGCATGGAATGTGGGTTTTGCACTTCCAGTATGCCTCTGAATTATGTATGTAAGAAATAAAACTACTCCATGCTGAGTAGAAAGTGTGGAGGTGCATTAATCTGTACAGGAGAAACTCGCTGTCCTCACTCGAGCGCAAGTCCAGTAAGGTTTTACATAGATTAAGTCAAAAGACCACCTCCTTCTTTCCTTGTGTTTGGAAAGGCAGGTAGGTGCTGTGCCTTGCAGGCAGTGGGCAGTCCCTGTTGTTTCTGATCCCTTCCCCTGAAGCTTCCCGGGCCACCTTCACTCTTTATCTGCATCTGGGTCTTCGTGATGGTGGTACTTGAGGGGAGGGTGACTGAGCAAGTTAAAGATGATTCTCTGTGCAGAAGCTCCAGAGGCCTGTGTGAGCACTGGGCAGGGCTGTGGGGTGCCAGCAGCACTTCTCCCCACCTGGGGCTGTGTGCACATCTGCAGTTTGGGCATGTCTCCTGCGTGTCTCCTCCCTGAGGGCCCTGTGCTGCCCTACCAAAGGGCACGGGACAGCTGATACCCCGACCTGCAGGAACAGACTGAAACTGGGACTGCAAGCTGGGTCCAAAACTCTTGGAGCCTAATTCATGTCAAAAGCATGGTGACAGCCTGGACAAACCAAAGTACTGTGTAAACATGTTAATTTAACATGTTAAGTATTTCTACACTGTGAGAGTCGTTCTGCCAGGCCAAAGACTCAGGGCTTGAGGGGAGCAGGGTGATGGAGTCAGTGAGAACGAGCGTGTCCCTGGCAGACTTGAACTCACTACATGGACCATGTGTCCATGGGGAAATTTGAAGAGGAATTGAAAAGTCACAAGTAGGATATTTGTGAAGCAGGAAACAAGTTATTTCCAAAAGAAAATACTACTCTGGTACAGTTTTGGTTGGTTTTTTTTTAACCTGCAGCTTTTGTTTTTGGAAATGATTTCCTACTCATGTATCCAGTACAGAGTTTCACCAAGCAAGTTGCTAAAGTTGTTCAGAGTGCACATGGTACAAAATATGCCAAAGGGGCAGGTAATGTGTACTGGACAAGTCTGCATCTCACCATGGTCCTCACTGGCCAGGTGAAAAATCCTATTAGGCACTGACTTAGGTGCCTCTCACTGCCCCTGGCAAAGCAGGAGCTTGGGACCCCACTCTGGTACAAGGGGAGAGTGCCAATGGGCACTCGAGGGGCAGGAGCAGGAGGATAAATGCACTCATTTTCCCTCATCTCTCTCATGGGAAAAAGCCAGAGTTGGCTCTTGCTACATTGGCACCCGTGCTCAGGTCAAGGCACAAAACCTCCTGTGCTTCTCATGCTGTTGGGCTGCTTCAGCCACATGTCAAGAGCAGGATGAGCCACTCAGGGGTGTAATGGCGAATCTGGATGATTAGAGCATGCCGATGGCAGGGAGGGAGGGAGGGCTACTCTGATCTGCCTCCCTACTTAAGGAAGCAGCTGCTTTGGGCTACTCTGGATAGCACTATTTTTTAGAGCTACATAAATTAGGCATTTATGCTGTTTGTCTGAATTTCCCCTGGCTGGCACAGATCTAGTCTCACCCGGAAGTTTTCTACCCTGAGCTGACAGGTAAAGCACAGGAAGGACCTGCTGGCTCCCAGCACCATTTACCCCAGCATTTTCTTCAGTCCTGAGTGAGCAAAGAGGGGGCACACTGGGAGAAGGAGGGCAAAGCATCTCTCAAGTACCAGCAGAGCAGCCCCAAAGCCCTGTTTCTCCTGGGCCATGGCCACTTACTCCTTCCCTACTGAATATTTGCCATCCCCAGTCTCTAAGCCGTTCACAGAGGGGGCAGGGTGGCTTCAGGAGGGTAAGTGGTGCATAGCCTGGCCTTTCTCCTCGATCAGAGGAAAATATGCAGCTGCCTCTTTCCTCCCACCACCTCCGCTATGAAACAGAATCACAGCAATTTTCCCTGACAAGACGGATGAGTGGGTTTTCAGAAGCAGGGATGTGTGCAGCATCACACACTACTATGGCTGCTACTGCATCAGCATCTCCCCCCTGCTGGACTATTTTGTCTACTTATCTCCAGGCTCTGAAATCATCCAGTAATGCTTTAAGGCTTCATGAATTTTAAAATAGCAGCTGCCATCAACCTGTTCTGTGCACTTCAACTCAGCAGCTGCACATCTCTAGACAGGGATAGGGATGTTTTCTTTAAAAAGCTTTATGGATGTCCCCTTTATTTTCTGCCCCACTCGAGCACCTAGACCCAGGCTGCTTCCTCACTGTCTCTTGATGGGGGCTTGCCTCTCAGCACAGGAAATGGTCAGTGCTGCAGGTTCATGCTCTATCCTGTGGTTTGTTTGTATGAAGGACTGTGGATGAGGCAGACTGTGAACAAGGACTATGCTCACACCATGGGCAAGAGTTGGGTTCAAGCTTCAGACAGAGAGCAAAAGTGATTGAGATATGGATGGATGGATGGATGGATGGATGACTGGAAAAAAATCTGCATCCCATGCATGGATCTCCTGTAAAATGATTTTATTTCTGTGGGACTTCATTTGGTTTTGGTGAATGGAAGGTCTGAATAGCTTCAGAATAAAGTCCTTTAGGCAAAGGTGACCTGTTGTGGCAGTTGCACTTGGCACATGACCACTGGTGATTCACATCAATATGGCAGCAGGATCTCTTCGGGTTCTCCTGAAGTGAGGATCCAAAGTCCATTGTCCTTCTAGGATCAATGTCTTTGAGGGTGATGCTGTTGTTGGGTCACTGCACCAAACTGTAGGCAACATTCCAAAGAGCTGTGTCCCTGAGGTACCTTCAGTGACATCCTTGAAAACCTTGTTATGAGTAGAGCATGGCTCACAAAACAGCAGCTCAGATTGGATCTGGGGTAATTAATGACAATTCAGATTTCCCTATTGATTCTCAGGCTTCCTCATCTCCACTCTCCTCATTTCACTTACTTAAAAAGAAGGAGAAAGCAAAGACTTTTTATTGAAAATGGTTTTGAGGGAATTGGTTCATGAAGTTTTCTTACTACCTTCAATGCTTGATGCTTTTGACTGGGAGAATAATAAATGTATATTGTGACTTGTTATGCCAGTGTATACTGTGAAGCATAATCAGCTATACACTATCTTCCCACATTACCAAAAGAAAAATTAGGATCTAGAGATTGAGCTTTCATTTCAATACCCTATGATACTTGATTTACAACTGAAAAGCTACATGGTGAATTTTGCATAATGATTATAGAGCTTCATAGATGTCATAGCTGATGTTTTGAAAAATGTGCTTGGTTGTTTGCCATCCACGTTTTTCCTTTGTGACAGAAAATAACCAGCCCTAGGAGCAATCCTCACCAGGCACCCTCACGGTGTGAGCTGCTGTGTAGAGGTGGCTGCTTCAGCCCCAAGCTCTGTTCTTTGGGCTTTGCTGGGCAAGTGTTTGGGCAGAGGTACCCACGTACCCAAGCTTGTGGGGTCATGGTTAGCAACTATATTTTGCTCTTGACCTGTGCACAGTATTTCCATTAAAATATATCTGCCCGAGAAATTGCACAAGGTTGTTTGTCAGCCTGCATTACTAGGAAGCAGTAATTAATTCTTAAAGCTGGAATATTTCTCTTCTAAGGTATTTGGCTCTTTCCACATTACTAAAACCCTTCTCAGGTTTCAAATGGTCCTTGTAAACATTTCATACTAATTTTATCCCTTGGGATGGTAAGCCAATATCAACAAATATTGTTTCTGGGAGCTGCTCAGAGAAGAGGGGACTATACTCTCCCCCAGCTGGGGCAGTGAGGTGAATTACGGACTCCTGTCCTGCAGCTGATACTTCCTTCTACTGCAAACAAACCCCCGAGCAGGCAAAGAAATGTGCCTGTTGTTTGGGGCTCAGAGCTTGACCCCTTCCACGAGCTTTTAAGAGCTGATGGTTTGATCCGAACCACGCTCAGCAGGCAGACCTCTCAATGCTACCCTTTCTTTTTGGTGTTAGAAGTCCAAATGTCTCTTTTAATCCTAGAAGACAGATCTGGCAGGAGCCCGAGGAGTGCGGAGATCATGGAGAAACCATAGCGACAGCAGCGTGGTGTTGGCAGCACCTTAGGATCTGAAGCAGATAAGGAGGTGTTGCCTTCCTGTAACAAAACAGCAGGCAATAAATATGGATGTGATTAGGCTGGTTTGGTTGAAAAGTCACTGGTTGAAAATTCATTTGGTTGAAAATTCACAGCACTCAGATGCTGAGAAAGAGAAGGCCTGGCTGTCACCCCAGCGTGCCCAGGGCCAGTGATGAGGACAGCTGTCCCCAGCCCCCAGGAGCTGGCCCTGGGTCCTGCCCCTGCCTGGGGAGACTCCCCTCACCTCTGCTGAGACTTCCCAGCAGCTTCTGAGTAACTCATGCACCACAGCCCATGGAAAGGGGATATGCCTGAGATAGACAATTTTGCTCCTCCACAGGGAGAAACCACCCTGCATGATGCTCCCATCGTGGGGGCACCTTGAGGTGCCCAGCAATGAGGACGTAGGTCCACAGCCCAGACTTACAGTATTTTTTCATTCTTCACCATATTTGAGCCTCTGAACTGAGCTGGGGAAGAGGTGGTCTGGGCTTTAAACATAAAGTAACCACTCCATCAGTACAGACAGAAGGAACATTTGAGGATTTTATATCAAAATTATGATTGTTTTTACCATTTTTCTTATGCTGTGTCTCTCAGACAGCATATAGAGGCTAAACCAGAGAGCTCTGCTTGGGTTTATTGCATTCTTCAAGGTGACCAGCGTCCCATTCAAGTGGCAATGTCCCTGCAGATTAAAGCTACTTAAAACATAGCATTAGTCAAGAGGGAATTTTACATCTGTCCAAGTGCTGCTCATATATGGCCTATTGAAAACCCTTCTAATGGGCTGGTTTGTGGCTGTTGCACAACAAGGCTTTGGCTGTGGTTAGAATGTGCAGGTGAGCTACAGCACCTGCTCTGTGTCAGGGGCACCCCATCCCTCAGCCACACAGCCGGGGGAAAGATGCTGTATTATTTTAAGGAAGGCCTCAGGAAAGCACTGGTGTTCCTGCAGTGAGCTCAGTCAGGTGCAGGTGGGCTCTATTTCCTTCGAACAGGTACCAGTAAGTGATTTGCTATTAAAAAATGTTTATAAAATGTCAAACCTGGATGCTCATATTTTTTCAGCACATAGCAAATGGATGCAGATGGAGTATGACTTCTGGTGACCCTTCAGTATTTAAACAGGAAGACGCAAACATAAGAGTTAGCCTGAGTCTCACATGTCTCTCATGCCAATAATCCTGCTGTAGAAGAGTCTGTTTAGAATTAAGGGTCACTGGCAGGAGGCAGAGGTCTGTGCTAATTCAGGCTCATACCTTGAAGATAAAATATGCATCTGGTTGTTGAGGTGACTCCTAATTTTGGCTCTGGTGTTGAATAATGGAATAGCATTAATAGTCTGATGTAAATCCATCCATATTTCATATGCAAAATTACCATCTCAGTAGTGAAACAGGCTTCCTTGATTTTGCCTGGATGCTGAAGGAAGTGCACAATAAATATGCATTCAATTAGCCTAATGCGAGTGAACAAAGATGTATTACCTGATATAGCTGCAATTCCAAGAACTGATGCATCAAACGCAATGAATTGTTTTCCCAGGCTTTTGATTGTTTCAGGGATTTCTGATCAAGCTTGCTTGGGAGGCATCATAATCTGTTTGTCTGTGTTAATGATTCAGATATAGAGCTGGTAAAATATTAGAAAGACATGAAGCAGAACTGAGTTATTTTAACCTGAGCAGTGAGCTGTCTAGCTGGCTGCATTGTCCTCTTGCATAGTGAAGAAAAAACACAGGAGGAAATTGGGAATTTCAGGGGTCCACCCTCATGTGGACAGAGCAGAGGAGAGGCAAGGAGATGTCAGTTCTGCTTCCAGTCACACCACCCAGGCACCTGCCTGTGTGCTATATGACGGGAACTGGCAATTATAAAAGCTTCTTGTTTACCTGGAGGCAACACAGTGGGCTTCTCCCACTGCTTGTGCCCTTTCTAATCTTCAGCATCCTCCCAGTACGGAGCTGAGCTGGCAAACCTAACTTAGACACTGGGGAAGTTCCTCCTGGCAACTGCCTGAAAGTCTCCATGCTTGAGTCTATGCTTCCACCCCCAAGAGAGCTGGAGACTGAATCCCAACATCCAGGGGACTGCTCCATACCCACTCTGCCTAAAGCTAATTGCCCCTAGATTAGGAAGGTCTGCATGAAATAATATTCAATCCTGGAATTCTTCTGGGCTCTTTGGGATACTTAGGTCCTTAATGAATAATTTTTTCCTTTTTTTCTTTCCCCCTGTAGTTCAGAATACCCCAAATTATTTGAGAGCCGAGTTTGAGCTCGTAAGAATGGTATTTTTAGCATGCAAAACAGGCTTTGTGCTTTCTTGCACGAGGCTCACAGAGGCATTTTAGAGTGCCCAACAGTGCCCAACAGGGTCCTGTTAAAGGCTGTGTGGGCAGGACCTAGCATCACCCCATCTGTGCTGTCTTTTGGGAGACAACTTGCAGGAATGAGGTGTTCCTAGGGCAGTGCTTGGAAGGAACTGGCTGGGGCCACCCACAGAAGAGATAGGCAGTGTCAGCTGGAGTAGGAGGGCAGAATTCCACCACAGGGGTCCACTCAGTCCACCCTGAAGAGACAAACCTGCTCACCTCAGTGAAGATCAGGATTTT
Organism: Prinia subflava; assembly: GCF_021018805.1. Taxonomy (NCBI): domain Eukaryota; kingdom Metazoa; phylum Chordata; class Aves; order Passeriformes; family Cisticolidae; genus Prinia; species Prinia subflava. The sequence goes on from NC_086249.1 coordinate 37,598,252, forward strand.
TTTCTACAGCTTGCCACTAATAGAGAGAGTTTGGCTCCATTATCTTTGTCATTCCACTTCATGCAGATTCAGGCTGATTTTAGACCTCTCCTAAGCCACCTCTTTGCCAGACTGCCCAAATCCATGCCCGTTAGCATCTCTTTGTGGCTCATGTGCTCTAGGCCACTGACCATCTTGTGGAGTTTCGCCAGTTTCTCAATGAACTACTGCACTGCAGGTCCTAAACTGGACACTGCTTCTGGGGCAGATTTACTGGCACTGAGTAGAAAGGGAGCAGTAACTACCCTCCAGCTGTGCTGAAGTCTCATGGCAAAGCCCAGGTCCTTTCCTGCAGGGCTGTTATGAAGGCAGAAGGATGCCATCCCACACCAAAGCAAAGGGTTTACACTGCTCTTGTTAAACTCCATGGGATTTCTACTGTCACACATCCCAAGTTTCTCAAGGTCCCTCTGGACTGCCTCTGCCAGCTCTGCCAAATGGAGATGGCTGTCATTACTTCTAATCTATTACCATCTGTAAATGTGCTGAAAGTGCCCTCTGTGTCATCAGCCTGGTGGCAGATGAAAATATTGAACAATATCAACTCCTGTGTCATTCCCAGGGGTCCTGTGTTCATTACTGGCTGCCAGATGGCCCATCACAACACTGACTATTATTCTTTGACCTAATGGTCCAGCTAATTTTTGGTCCAGCTGATTTTCAATCCATCTAACAATTTGTTCATCCAATTCATGTTTGCTCAGGTTCTGCATGAAAATGCTGCAGGAGAATTTCCAGCTGTCAGAGCTGTTTCTGATCACTGTGAGTTTCTGATAATGGACAGCAGCCACGAGGTCATATCAGCACCCTCGGGTGAATTCTGCCTGCTCACCTGAATCCCAATGCTTACAGCTTCTCAAGGCAGACCTTCATCTCTTCCTCCTCTTATTGGTTACTTCCCTTCTTCTCAAACCATGCTGGATATGTAAGGTGTGGGAGTGAGCCTTGCCAATGAAATGTATGCAAAAAAAAGCATTAAATGCTTTGGTCTTTTTGCTTGTCATCTTGTCAGTGGGTTGGCTCACACGTTTGTTGACGGACTCACAATTTCTCCTCATTTGCTTTTGCTGCTAAGACACGTGTAGCTTCCATTCTTCACATTTCTTCTTGTGCCAAGCAGTCTAAGCTCCAGCTGAGCTTTGTCCTTTCTGATTTCATCCCAGAGTGAATGATCAATGCTTACAGGCTCCTTTTGGTTGCCTGCCCATGCTTCCAGTTGTTGTTATCTCTTATTTTGCATGTCAGTTAATTGAGAAGACACTTGTTCAGACAAAATGCTGCACAAGGGGATGGTTTGCTCCTAAGCTGTGATTTTCATACTCCCTGGGCCACTGTTACTCTTCTCTGACCTCCCAGGCCTTCAGCTGGATTTAGGGTGTCAGGTCACAAGCGTTCCTCCCACCTCCAGACTGCAACTCCCCATCTGTTTGCACTTTGGGTCCACGGCACCAGCTCAGATCTCACCTACTTTCTGGGAAGCACAAGCTTAGTGCTGAGGAGCCCTCCTGCCCTCAGGCATTTTGACAGTTCAGGTCTGTCTCTGTGGGGCTTCTCTTGTCTCCTTCGTGTCAGCTGTAGAGAAGACAGCAAATAATGGATATACACTGCAGCACAGGGATTTAGGGCAGAAATCTGAACATAGTTTCTAAGAGTCTGGGCAGTTAGGTCTGCAAAAGGAGCACATTGGTCCAATACAATCTCACCCTTTGGAATTTTTTAAGGAGAAAGAGGAGGGCAGTGGCGTTAGGTACTCCTGCACTGGGTCTGGAAAAGCTGGATGAATTCCTCAGCCCTTCTCAGCCCCAGTTTTTTGTCATCTCAATGTACCATCTACTTTGTTCGGCCATGAGTCTCTGCCCATTTCAGCTCCTTTCTCCACATGACCAGGTCTTCAAGGGCTCTCTCTGACCCTCCTGTTTTCTGGTCTAGAAAAATGCATTTCATTCCTTCACTATTAGGAGCTCCATCTCTTCCTGTTCAGCAGATCCATCTCTTCACGGAAGACATGGAGCCATGCTAGTAGGTGCCTGGGAGCACACAAGCTCCTTGGGGAAAGGGGCTGCTATCTGGAGATACAACATCCTCCATCTCCCTGGAGAACGGGGCTGAAGGATGCCCACCCACCCGTCAGCTCCTTCCTGGAGGACCCAGAGAAATGCAGGGAATGTGCTCTGCTGATCTTGAAAGGGAGCTGGAAACACAAACCAGAACAAGTCTCCCTGTTTCATGGCTCCCCACCACCAGCACTGGGAATACTACTGGGTGAGATGGAACTGGAAACCTCCCTTTGTCTGTTGGGGCAGCTCCCATCTAGCAGGGAACCCATGCTCTCAAGTATGGCCATCAGCATGGCTTGAACATTGCCAGGGAGCATTTTTAGATGACTTAATTTAGAGAATCAATCAGCAAATACCAGCAGAAATCTGGAAGAATTGTCATAATTTCCACTCTCAGCAGTAACTCCCTTTTGTCCTCCCCGTGTCAAAAGGCAACACAGCTATGCCCTGTGGCCCTGTGGTCAGGACACTCTCTCCATCTCCAGCTGAGCAGCATGTCATGGAAAGGTCGCACCACCTCATCAATCACTATCCAGTGTGGAATGTGGGCTCTGAACTCACTGGAGAGGAAAGCCCCAGAGCTCAGAGTGCAGCTTTGCTCCCCAGGGGAGGCTCCAAGGGCTACCATCCCTGCAAGGGCAGGAGCTGCTCCTGCCTGTGCTGCCCACCCTTGTCTTCTCCAAAAACTTCAGTCAAACCTGGGCTGGAGCTCTTCGCTTCAGCATGTGCATTTCCAGAAAAAAACAGTGACATCTTATCACATCCACTCTTCCCAGCCCTCCTGCAGGTCAGGTTTACCCCACGGAGCCACAGTGAAGGAGACATTCACAGACATTCCAAATCCCAAATCTCTGCCCCGGTTAGCTAAAACAAGATGTTATAAAAGCAAAATCACTCCCAAACCACCACATTACATAATGAAGTCACCCTATTCCCTGATTCCTTCCATTGCATTCCTTGTGCAATGTGCAGTTTCCCGTCTCTTCAAAAGTGGTTTAAAAAAATATTAACCCATGGATGTTCACTGCTCTGTTTTAGTTCCCAGGGAACACTCAGCATTTGCTGCAAAACTGTAAGCAAAGTGGGATTTAGTTCTGGGACGATGTTTTGCACACTGCAAAGGGTAAGGATAAGGAAGATGATGTCTGTTGTGGGGGGCAAGTATTGTACATTTGACAAGTGTGCATTCAAGCACACTTTAATAGTTTATACTATTTCAACAACATCTAAAACGGAGAAGCCTCAGGAGGCCTCTTGAAGTTTGTCAATACCAATTTTATTCCTAAGGGCATTTTATGGCATCAAAGGCTTTAATGAAATATTTCCCAATGCAAATAGAAACTTGGATGACTTTTATATCTTACATTTTTTCTATTTCCTATGTTCCTTTTCTTCTCCTGAAAAACTATATAATCTATCCACAAGCAGGTTATCTGAGAGAAGATTTTATTACTGACAACTACAGAGAGTTTCTCCTGTCTGAAAAATAAAGGTAGATTCAGGTAGTCTTTGCTGCTGCTCTCAGGAAAATGCCACTTTCCTCACCAGAAATCAAAGGCAGGTTAGACTTTTCTCACCGATTTTTCTAAATCATTTCTAATGGTATAAATTTTTGCTTTCGCAGCACAAGTCCTGTGGCATGACTTTTACTTTAAAACCCTTGGTTCCTGGAGACAAATCTCTCGTCATTCAGTGCAAATTTCTGATCTTCACACACTAAAATAAAATTGATGGACCATGATCTAATGTGACCTAAAGGTTCAGAAAATCAGAGAACATCCTGAGTTCCTTTTAAATTGCATGATTTTTAGATCACTCTAGTAATGTGGAGACAGAATTAGGAAAGAGAAAGGATAGCTTGTGGTGATTTTCTCCCTTCTCCAGCTTTTCCGTACTTTAAGAAAATGGTCGAGCAATCCATTGGAGTGAGCTGAGGAAAGTGGTGTCAGCCAAAGTAATTGAGCCATGGAAACCTGGGAGCTGCAGCCCTTGAGAGCTCCAGAGAGGGGCTGGTGTGCTTTGGGAAAGGAAATGCTGGTTACTGTACATCATCTGCTTGCACTCCTGGTGCCCTCTTCCTCCAGGACTGAGGAAATTAGATTGATTTATCCCTTATACTTGTTGGAAATGTTGCTCACTGGGGAATTCAACAACTTTGTTTAATCTCCCTGGGGCTGTGCTGGGAGGCTTGAGCAAGTTGCTACTATCAACAGCTTTAATTTGGACCAGGCTCTTGTTACTATCGGTCAGCAAGGGGCAGAGGGTTGTGCTCAGCAAGGAGAGCCAAAGCAGACAATGAGGGAGAAAGAGTGCAGGAAGCAGAATCCTTGTGTGCACAAGCCTTATCTGGGGGCTGCTGCCTGGGGCAGGTCACACCAAGAAGGAGGAGCTACTGTCACTGCTTACCCTGACTCAGTGGAATAAGCCTCTGAAGAAGGTGGGATGTGGGCATTAGTCCTATCTGCTAAAATGAGTTCAGTACGTGCTTATAGGCACCAGTGACATGTAAACAGCAATGGGAGGCTCTTTCTCCAGGCCTGGTAGGATCTGTCTCCACCAGAAATTTGCTAAGAAAAGTCTTCCTGAGTCTTATTTCTCTCTGTGCACATGTAAACACTGAGCCCAGGAACCTCAGTGCACCTGAGCAAGAGCTGCAGCAGGGAGTACCCTTGGCTGTGTGGTGGCCCAGTGTGGGGATCTTGCTGTCTGTCCCCAACCTCACAGAGACCAGCACGGGGCAGCTCAAGCTGAGCACAAAAGAAAGGGCACAAGAGAAAGTTACAGGGTCTTTTGTAAGTACTGTTTTTTCCTGGTTTTAAGTGTATAATAAATATATAATCTCATCTTGTTAGCATGTACTGGTTTTGTGTGTATAATGTGCTGTTAAGCCTCTGCTGAGTTCTGTGTAAGTAACATTTTTTCTGCTGAGCTCCTGATCACACAGAGGCACTGGCTCCAGGCCTGCCAGGGACAATGCCTGGTCCTCTGTGATGTAGTGCAGAACCACACAGCCTGGACTTCCTGCCTGTCCCTGTCCCTGTCCCTGTCCCTGTCCCTGTCCCTGTCCCTGTCCCTGTCCCTGTCCCTGTCCCTGTCTCTGTCCCTGTCCCTGTCCCTCCACCCCTTGCTGGGGTGCTGCCTCTCCTTCCCACCCTTGTTTTTGCCAAGAGACTGGACATCACCTTTCCAGCCCAGGCAGAGCAGGGTACCCTGTCCTCCCAACATTCCCAAATGGCAGCTTTGGGGTGGTGGTGTGTTTTGCTGCATAGCTTGGTGTGGATGTCTTTTTCCCCTGCAGAAGGAGATGAATGGAGGAGCTGGTGGTTAGCACGTAATTGGATTTGTCTCTGCTGCAGTGGCCTCAATGGGTGATGGATGGTCCAGCCAGGTGGAAAGGAGGTGCTGTCATCCCCTACTAACAGACCTCTCATGCTTTTTCAGAGGGAAGAGGTGTCACCAGGACATCCTCCAGGAGCCTTCTGAAGAGAGAAGCGTTTTGCATGCATCCACAGAGACATTCTCCACACCTAGGCAGATTCCTTCCCTCAGATTACTCTGGAGATCCTACAGGTCTCCAGAGTAATCAAGTTGAAGCTGGCCTGTAGCTTTTAAGAAAAGTGCCAGATGATTCCTGCAGTGTGGCTGGTGATGCTTGGCCGAGCCAGAGAAGATGGGAGAGAGAAGGAGATAAACCAGGACAAAATGCCATGGGCTATTTTTCTTCCTCACAGAGCCAAACACTCCATACCCTCCAGCTTCATTTCCTGGCTTACCTGCTCCCCCCAAATGGCCTGCAAGGACATGGTGTTTGACGAGTGGCACTAAAAGGAGCCTTTTCAGTTTCTCAAGCTCCCCTTTGATATCCTCTGCTCACAAGAATTATGACGTGGCACCAGTGACCACAGATGTATGCGTATGTCAGTTCCTGGCATCCTCAACCCCATGCTGTCTGTTCTTACACAAGAGTCAGAGAAGAGCTTGACAAAAATATTTTCAACTTAAAGCAATGAAACAGTGTCTTGATGATATCATTTGCTGAGCAGCTGCAGATAAAGACCTTGGGAGTGTTTTTCCCCAAAAGTGGGGTTACACATTTCTCCTACCAGACCCAAGTAAAACTCTGAGCCAACACTGAGCTCATTTCTGGGGGAAATGAGGGAGCTTGGGGCACAGAATGTGTGATCAGCACCAGAATGGCTGTGCCTGGTTCTGCATCCTGCCTGCTTGGCAGTGTCAGCAGTAACCCAGCTGGTGTGCCCATACACCCCCACGCTGCAGGAGGATTGGACTTCTTTCCTTCCTCAGAAGAAGTGCAAGCAACTGGTTGAGCTGGGCTGTTGAATCTACTTCAGTCTGCTCCTGTTTGCAAAGCAAAACTCCCAAAGTTCCACACAACCCATGGGAAGAACAAAAAAATACTATAAAACATATAAATCAGAGGAACAGGCCAAGGGGTGAAGACACTTTTCACAGCTTTTGCCTTCTACCTGTTGAAACCCTGATGCTCCTACGCAGATCCTTTGACTTTCCAATATCCAGGCAACTTTGGAATTTGAGCTGCTAAAATCAGAACCAAGCACTTTCTGATTGGTAGTGAAATTGCTTTGTTTGCCCTGGATTGCTCAGTGCTCCCACTGCTTCCTTGAGCAGTCTACCTGTGAGCTGTGATGCCAAACCTTTGTGGGTGCCATGCCTTCAGCCTCCAAGACCCCTGGTACACTTTGCCAAGAGATGTTCTGATGGTGTTGCATCATTCCTGAAAATCATAAGTTTTTCTACAATAAGAGCAGAATTATATTATAGGCTATGAAACTTTACTGCTTCTCAAGGGGGCTTGAGAGGTAAGGAATTATTTTACTGGTTGTGGTATCTGATCTTTATAAAACAGGGAATAGAGAATAAAATCTCTACTATGTAGAAGTGAGCTGAAAAGCAGGGTTTGACGTGTCAAAGCATGGCTACAGAAGTAATTTTTTTTTTCATTCCATTTTGTTGAGAGTGAAAACTGCCTTTATTTTTCAGGAACAGCAAAGTGGTAGAGTTTCTTTTATGTCAGTACAAATAATAAAACTTCACTGATTGTGATTAAGAATGAGATTCAAGGAAAAAAACCAATTTAAGTAAAAACTTGTTTTTATGTTACTGCTTATTTTACAAAAGCTTGCTGAGTCACGTGCTCTGAAGGGTACCTGAGCGGGAGAGGGATTACATATTCCACACCAAGATGACAAAAAATGCTTTAAATTTTTGGCGTGGGTTTTTTGAGAACAACTAAATCTTCATTGATTTTCCTAGAGATCAAAGCTGAATATACGTAACTGGAAAGAACAGCCCCAGGGAGAGCAGAAAAAAGAAATGCATGACACTTTACATTGATTTAGCCATTATGTTCCACTGGACAAACGGGGATATAGCTGGAAGAGCCATTATACTTCATTGTCTCCAAAGATGGCCTTGATATTTGCAAGTACTTACACACAATTACAGCTTTAAGTACAGCAACACGTGGTAGAGCTTTGCCCTTCCCTTTTTATCTTTTAAGCCACAAAATTGCACACAGTGGTTCTGAGTCATCCAAAGGAGCCTGAAGAGGTGGGCAAAGCATCACTATGTTCTCGTTTGAAGGGCATGTACTAAAAGAATGGAGAGAAAAAAACACGAAAGCAGCTATGGAGAAGAAGGAGGAAGGCTTTTCCATGCAGATGAGATGCTCCTCTGGGTCCTACTCCCTGTTGGGAGCTGGACTTTCCAAAATCCTTTTAACTCCCAATTCCTGGGGAACAAATTCAAGGTGTTGCCCGAACATCAAAGAAGAAGACTTTGAATTACGCTTTACCATTTCTGGTTTCACATTTTGGGCAGTGAAGCACAACCAAATCAACCAGCTGTTGAATATCTCTGAAGAAGCTGTTATATGACTATTACTTAAGATCCAATCAGTGATTTTAGAGAAGTTGTCACCATCAGATTGTCATGCCGCTTTTTGTTCCCAGTGGAAAAGGAGTGAATTCAAGTTGCCTTTGACTTGATCAAAATCTACACAGGGGTCAGAGATTGGAAACACTGCACATATCTCCCCAAAGAGAATACATTTGCTTTCAGCCCAGAAAACCTGGTTATTCCTAGTTAGGATTTACCTGAATCATTGCTTCTCAAACTTTTATGCAGGTAGCCTCACCTCTATTTTTACTTCTTGATTCCTGTTATAAATGCCAGGACAATTTATTTCCAAATTCAATAATTTGGTTTATTAAAAATTCAAATCACAAAATTTGGAATCAAATCACAGAATTTTAAGCAATAAAAAAACCCCACACAAACAGCGATACCTACTTGACAGAGTTTCTCCTGGGAAAAAGAGCCAAGGGTGACCCTCAGACACAGACCCTGGCCGTCTGTGTCTCTAGCTGGGTACACCCATTTGCCATGTTCGAGGCTTGGTTTTTATACTTTTTATTCTGCCTCTGGCAATATTTCCCCATATTTCCCTTTGTTTCTTGGTTAGCTATTCAAACCCAAATCCATCTCCTGTCGGATTGAAAAGAGCTCCCCTCCCAAGTCCATGTGTTAATGTTCAGTTTCTATGGATCCTTATAGTTGATGAATGGTCGAGATATGGGTGATATTGCTTGATGGTCTGTGAAAGTGGCTCCCGAGGTGTGAGTTGCTGATACCGGCTCATCTCAACAGGTCCCCTCCCAATACTTGAGAAAGCTGCAAAGTCTTTTGTTCCCTTCTGAATGGAGAAACCTCCTAAAACATAGACTTTTACCTGATATAAATTTATACAGCTTTATAATTTTCCAATTTACCATAAGAACTTGAATTAATCATCTCACGTTTTTCACAATTCCTCTATGGGCTTTCAACTCTATTTCATTTCCAGGATCATAAACAATTTTGTTACTTCCTTACTTTTTTGCTGTGGAAGTCTAAGGATATGTTCATGACTTGAGGATAGATCAGTTATCCATATACTGACCACCCAGATTCTGCACAACTTTGTCCACACTGCTGTGAAAAAGGCTTGTTGTGTGTGTGACTCTATGCAGATATTTACTATATACAATAATGCTAGGTAGAAAAGTTATGCTGTATTGACATTTGAATAATATAGTAAATGTAATTTTTAGCATTAAGTTTTAGTAATAAAAGAATTGTGTGTAAGATATTTTCTTTAGCTCAAGAAGGAAAAAAAAAAAAAAAGGGAGAGGCCCAGAGGTGTTTCTCAACAGAGATAACAGTTACAACAAGAAGAAGAGAACCCCCCCTTAGGACTTTCAGAAGACAAGAGGCATATCTCCCTGCATCCACAGAAGCCACCTGGTCAAACCAGACTGAATCCACAAGGGCCACCTGATCGAGCCAGACACCTGGACGCCAAAGATTAGAAGAGGGACTCTGGGCAAACGGGTCTGTCTTAAGATAAAGATTGCACAATCGTGAAATTTTGGTCTTCAAAAAGGGGACATTCCTCCCAAAGAGGGCCCTTCTCCTTCTCAGCCTTTGTCTGGGAGGGAGGGGGGACGGTAGACCCGGGCTACCTACTTTGCTCTTATTTGCCTCATTATTTGTCCTGTCTCTGAAAACTTTTTAAACTTTTATTATTGTATTAATTTTTTTGTAACCAATTTTATTCTTTATTAAATTTTCATAAATTTCAAAAAGCGAGTGATTGGCGTTTATCACACTGCTAAATGCAGTGGAGACTAGATGAGTTATTCTGGGGAATAAATACTGCTGGAGACATACCCCAGCCTCACTGCCATGCTGCTCTCTGCATGTTCACAATGCTCAGGGCTAGTCCTTCTTGTACGAGATTTCTCTTGAAAACAGATAGCTGAAGACATCCAGACAGGGTCAGGGAGTGAGTTCAGAGTGTGGACAACTGCTTCAGGGATTCAGTACTTGAGCTGTCTTGCTGGGTCTCTTCTACTCAGTAAACTAGGTACATCCTTTAAAGACTGCTTGATCTCATACCTTTAGTCCACTTAGGTGTTTTTCACAAAAACAAGTGTGGCCCCTGGCCAACAAAGATATCTGTGTCTTAGACAAAGGCAGCAAGTTCTTACTGGACAGCCCAGGCTAAGTGTAGAGTTAAGTAAGGGTCACTTGAGCTTGAGTGAAAGTACTACTGGGGTTCAACTTCTGCCAGGGCAGAAGACAAGGAAAACCCCAGATTTCCACCTGTCCCATCTCCTGACTGACCCGATTCAACCGTGCCCTTCTCTGTAGACTGTACCTGAGAAGGAAGGGGTAGATGGATAAATGGATGGACAGATAGACAGAGAGACAGAAAACGTATTTGATGTGTTAATTGCCTGAACTTCTATATTCCCAGGTTGGTTTCTGTCCTTCTTAGCTCTTCCTAAGCTACAGCTGTCAGAAAGATGGCAGAAAATGGTGAGAGCTAATGTAAAGTTATGGTTGCATTTGCCACAGCTGCCTTTGGAATGAATACCACCAAATATGTGGTGTAAGTACAGTAATGCCAGGATCTAGTCTCCAGGACTTTCTGTCTAGTGGGCAAGTCCCACCAAATTCCATTTGACTCAGTAAAATCAGTAATTGCTGTCCCCAGCAGCATCATACTCAACCATCCTTTGGCTAGCAGTGCTTCCATGGATATTTCCCAGCAATACACCTGCACTGCACACTTGCCTCCCTCTCTTCTCCAGACAGATGAGGACTGTATATCTCTGCTTCATTCTGGGACATTTGTGGGGTGACCCTGGTTATCAACTCACCTTTAGCCAAGGACTGTACAAGGTCAAGCCCTTTTCCATGGTCCCTGCCCGAGCCCTAGATAGCGAGTGCACACACTCAGGACACAAGAACAAGAAGCACCCAGGATATTTTGATCTGTTTGCTGATGTGAAGTATTTGCAGATCTGTGGAACAAAGAGCTGTCCTATGCTTTGTCTCCCTAAGGGTCCCCTTCAATTATCTCCACCGCATCCTGTGACACCTCAGCTTCTGTAATTACCCGAAGGTATAAACCTGTAGGACTGCAATGCTACTGAGCTGCTACTCCTCTGCCACAGCCATGGAATCCTGCTTTTGTTGGACTTCTGTGTGATAAGGGCTTCATTCACTCTGTAGTGCTGTTGTTCCTTTTCAAGTGGCTCTTATGTTTCCTCTCCCCGAGTGCACTGCTGCAAGATCTTTCTAAAAGATAAAAGAGAACTAATTCATTGTTTGCTGACAACTCCCGCTTGTGAGGCGGCTGAACTCGGTCTCCAACACTCTTTCATCACTGTGGGCCTGGCTTGGCCATCTCTGGAGCTAGCAGGACTTTATCTTGATGTGAATTAAGCCTTGCTGTGGCTGATATCAGTAAGTAAAAAAAGGACAAGCCTGGAATTCAGAAGTATTTTATAGAATAGACAGAAGCACACTTGCTTCATAGCTGGGGATTAGGAATTCTGGTCAGTGGGGCTGATCTTGACGTTCACAGCCATGGGTTGCCCTCCCAGAAATGATGCTGTGAATTAGCATACTCTTTTCCTGCTGGGTAATGGTCTCTGTTGTAGAGGAATCACAATGTGGTTCATGAGCAAGAAATTGCATGTGATATTTTATGAAACTGTAGTAAATTTATCATTGCAATCTTCTGAAGGGACTATTGGGCAGGCAATGACAAAGGCCAAGGAATTGACTTACCTAGTTCTGCAGCCTGAACTGCTTGGCATAACTTTAACTGGAACTGAGGGTTTTGGTATCAGTTCCCTCTCCTGACAGTGCCACCAGCTGTAGGGTTCCTATGGTAAGCTTTATAGCCATCCCTGTTTATTCAGATGGCTGGCTGCTTCCTGTGTTCCCAGGGTAGCTTCCCAATCTTAACATCTATAAGTTCCTTACAAATGGCCTTTGTTCATAGTGGATCTGCTGCTTCCCTGACATTGGAGAGCCACAGCCCTAATATTGGTCTTGAATGGTTTGAGATGGGTCCCTGGCAGTCTTGCCTGCAATTGTTTTGAATAATTTAGTAAAGCCGACCAAAATTTGTGAAGGACATCCAGGGAATTTTTAAGGCCCCTTCAGTCCAAACCTTTCTAAGATTCTGTGATTTCCATGCAGTTTTCAACTACTTCATTAGACTTAAGTCCATTTTATTGATTGCAAAACAGGAAGGTCCATTGCTTTGACTGAATTGTCCTGTTTCATAAGCAGCCTGTAGTTTTGGAAGAGCCTCTATCTTTTAGGGACTGCTCTGTTTTATAGCTTCTCCTCCTGGGCTGCATCCTCCAGCCACCGTTACTAGACCTGCAGCAGTTTGCATGCAGCAGCTGCAGAGATGACCCAGTGACTCTTGGACAAGGAATCTGGTAAGTTGTTGCTCTCAGCTTCTCTGGTGCACCTCTGCCCATGTGATCTTCTTTTTTCTTTTTTTCTTTTTTTTCCCCCTGTAATTAGGTGTAATCATAATAAATAAATCAGGTATAAAACAATCTCCTACCTCATAAAAAGTATCCAGTTAAATTGCCCGTGTTTGCGTGGGAGTGTTTTCTTTTTCACTGGCAAAGTTTCCTTATAAGGAGTAATAATGAAGATTCTGTTAAAGAAAAATGTGTATTGAAGGTTTACTATTTCGCTGCTTTTCTGTAGAATCATTTACGCAAAGCTGTGAGTCACCAGCTGAAGTTCAGTTTCTGAAATTGCTGGCAGAGTAAATTAATTTTGTGCATGAGAGATTAGTAATCTGCATGCATTATAGTCAATTCATAATTGCTTTAAAATCACATGGCAAATGATTATAATTAGGACAGGAGCTGTTCTAATCAAGAACAAAAGAAGGCCAGAACCTAAATCTGTTCATTGCTACATTTCCTCTCCTTGAAGGTTTATGAAAGATGTTCCAGCTCCTAACTGGAGAGCACAGTGGAAATCACCACTGCCCCTTCCAGCTGTTGCCGTGTTGTCACCGAGTTTGGCAGAAATGTTTGTGAAGTACAACATTTACTCTTAGTACATGTCACAGAGACCTAGGCGTAAAGGCCTTAAACAGGCAGGCCTTGAGAGCAATAACTTCATTGTCATGACTGGACAGTTGAACCCACCCGGAAAATTGAAATGACCTCTGTCTATGACTGTTCTGTCTGCTCCCCACCCAGGCTCTGCAATATCTATCACTATAGACCTTCCTCTAAGCAGTTCTCTCTTTAGAAGCAAGGAAGAGTCATCTCTATGTAAAAGGAATATCTCCAAAGGTGAAAGATGCCTCAGGAAAGTACATGTCATTCTTGAAAGAGGTTACTATCCATTAGCCCTTCAGCCTGCAGGAGGACTGAGACCATGGCTAAGTGACCACGAAAAATCAGAACAGAATGAAATCTTGAAAAGAGATACTCCGCTGACAGAGGCTAAAGCCAACACAAAGACACCCTACCTCCACCCCCAGGCCCCCATCCTGATAGTGCAGAGACAGGGGTATGAGCTGAGCCTACACAAGCACCAGCAGCCTGGCTGGGGGCTCTTGACCCCCTCTCATAGTGGTGCAGAGGCACAGACCCTTCCCTCAAGGTGCTCAGGGCCCCAGGACACGGTGGGAGATGGCAGATCACCTGGCAAGGTAAGCAGCTGAGGGAAATGGGGGGACGACCTCAAACACGTGAGGAGGGGATGCAGCACATCAGCATCTGAAATATTACCAAGGGTTTTGAAACCATCAGCGCAAAGACAAGGTTTAAAGGGGACTTCACTGTGAACTGTGGTTTTTGCCTCTGGTTATCTGTGCCTCATCCATGCACAATGGGCCAGGTGGGAGGCAGTGCCCACACAAACGGTGGGCTGTGGGACAGCACGGCTCCAGTGCTGCCAGCAGACAAGCTCCCCCAGCCCTACCGGAGGGCAAAACTTTCTGAAGATAGATCCATGCAGGAGAAGGATGCTGACTCCAAAATGCGTAGGCATAACTGAATCAAAGAAGTGAACTCACCCAGTTTATAGCAGCTGGTACAGATCATTATTTAACTGAATCAGAACAGAGCAAAAGCTTCCTACTCCATAAATCCAGATGAACATGATTAATTCCTGTGAAATTTTACTATCAAGAGGTTATATTTGGTCTTCATTTGAAGATTTTTGTAAGGGTCTTTTTTGGCAAGGTCAGCAGTTGTGCTGAGCCTGCTTTTTTACCACTCTAGAAATCCCCAGCAGTCTGTGCAGCTTGGCATGCACACATGACACAGAGCTGCTGTTTTGGCAAAGCTGGTCCAAGGAGGGAGGCCATGAGCCATCCCCTGCCTGAGAAGGGGAGCACTGCCCACCCCACTGCTGGTGTACGCAGAGTTGAAAGACCCATTCCTCTGCATCCCAGAGAAGCCAAGACTCTGGTATCTCAGTGTTATTTCTGTTCTTGACCACAATTTCCATCAAAAATATACACCCAAGAGAGAGCTATTATCTTCATAGGTGAGAGAGAAATAATATCAGCTGGTAGGTTCTGCTGCCAGAAAAAATTGTATCTTCAAGCTGAGAGGCTGCTGAAGTCCCTCAAGCAAGAAAGTTTTCTCTCTTCTAATGACTCCTGGATGACATAGCAAACAAACCCTCTTACCTGATAGCCTGCAGTTTACATGAGAATTGCTGCAGAATTCCTCTAATGTGTGTTGAAGATTAGATTGATCTGAGGAAGGATCCTTGCTTCTCTTGCTAAAGCTCTGACCAGAAGGACTTTCTCCAAGTGACATATCCTAGATCACACCATCCTTTTGCTCTCAGCAAGCCAAGGCAGACAATGCTCCTGCCAGACTTTTCCTTCCTTCTTTCATGCCCTCTATAATAAGGAAACACAAATGGCTAATTCTTGCCTGCGTGAGGCTAACCCTCTTCTTTTCCTAAAATTAAAATGCTCCTCAGATGTCTTGGTGGAGAATTTAATAACTGCCCTGAATAGCCCAAGAAGCTCCGAGGCCCAGAGACACCATATTTAACCCTAACATCAAGCATGCTGTCATGCCCAGATTTAGCCATCCTTTCAGCCACACAAGAACTACAGAAAAGAAACTTCAGCAGGATAAATGCATTTTCACTGCTAAGAAATCCAGACAATGCAGGATCCAGACTGGGGCTCTCTCACGAGACATGTGCAAGTCACTACAGCTGTTCCCAGGTTACAAAATGTTTGGAGTAGTGACCAGAGGTCAAGGTGCCTTTGCCCTGATGCAGCTCAACAGCAGTAAGGCTGTGCAATGTACAACATCTTGGCAGACACCACTGACAGAACAGCTATGGAGACATTGCTAGTTAGGAATAAATATATGTGTTGTCAATCACCAGTGTAAAACCAGACGATGTGAGCTTGCATTTGTGGCTAGCTGGCTGAGAAAGTGGCAAATCCTTCATCTGCAGGAATGAGAGAGTTTGGCATAAACACGTTTCTTTAGAAATGGCAAGGAAGAAGTCTGGTGTGTCTCAACTGATTGAAAGCAGATTAAGACCAAGGGAACAATGGACCTGAGATCAAAATCACTAAGTAAAAAGAGGCAGTTTATATTTCAGGTACTTCAAATTTGTGTATTTGTTAATAACTAAGATACTTAAGGGGTTGTGATAGTATTTTTGTATATCCCCAGAGAAATGTAAAAGAATCTGGCTATCAATTTAGTCTTTGCACACATATCATGTTTTGCAAAACCTTCAATTGCCAGGCTGAAAGGGGGCTACACAAAGGTTTCAGAAAGTAACTCCTTGAACAGCTCCTGAGCTGAGTGAAGGGAACAGATGTGAGCAGCTGGGTACCAACTCACCCTTCTACCATGGAGATGATCTGTGAGCTCTGAAGATAGTTTAAAGTCACATGTCCTAAAGAATTGTGATTGGGGTGATGGTTTATTGCTAGGGTCACATAGCTATCATTCAGGACCAGGAAGGCTCTTTCCACTGTGGTCTTGTAAAGTCCTTCTCTGTTTCTCAAGCCTCTCTTGCAAGCCAGATAACGCATCACGGTATATTACAACTCGTGTACTTTTTTGCCTCTTTTTCTCCCAGGTCTAGAGCAAGATTAGTCTTTGATGAGGAGTGGTAGTTCTGGAAGAGGGAAATAGTAGTCTAGGGCAGCTTTCATCCAAAACTCACAAGTTTATATGATCTCTACTGGTCCCTACTATGGTTCATCTACTGGAGAGACCAACAATCGGCATAACAGGCACAGACAATGAGTTTCACCACACTGTCTGTCACAGGCAGGTACTTGTGAAGTCTAGCCATGTTAACAGCATGCACTGGAAACTGGACTTCTGTTTTCTTCTAGAACAGAACTGCAATCTGCACTACAAATGAATGGGATGGGATATCTACACCTCATGTGACAGCAGCTTAGCAAATGTCCAAAGGGGTTTATTACAATCTCAGCTGCATCCTTCAAGTCAGTTCAGCATGGCTCAAGCAAACGTGGGCAGGACATGTCATTATTCAGGGGAAAATCAAGGCTGTGATGGGCTGAGGAGCAAGGAAGGTAGGAAGCAGCAAGAAATGCTGTGGAGCATTCTGCAGCAGCTGGACTTTGAAGGCTGAACCTGACTTAATTTTCTGACTTCCTTTTGATTAGGGAGAATATGGTTACAAAAAGGAAAACCAAGAAGCAGCCAGACTGGAGAAGGTCTAACATTGTCTATAGAACCACTGGATGTTAGAGTGCAGTTGGACTCTTAGTGACAGAGAGGGGGTGAGACATCAAACATCATGGAGATATTTGTCGAGGAACACATCTCAGGAAAAGCTTATCCTGCAGATGTCCCTAACATCTGCTTCTTCATACTTGGCATCTGAAAGAAGATTCCTCAAGGATATAAGTTATTAACCATATTCTGACATGGATACTCAAAAGGAAGTTCCCATCCAGAGCATCATCAGCTGTGGAAGAAGATGCAAGTCCAGATATTTATCCAATAGGCACACCATTAGAAAAAGTACAGTGCTCAAATAGCCAGGTTGCTTTATGCAGCATCATGAATTATTAGACTGAGTTATACAGACTTCCCGTCAACCACCCTGTCTCCTGCCAGCAAGATTTCCAGTCTCACATACCAACACAGTTCATGTGCAGGGTAGATTTATTGAATTTCTCTCAGCTAGAGACTGCTCAGTCTCATTCATTTTAGTTTTAGTTTTTCTTGGGTGGTAAAGGTGCAGATATCTACATTTTTGAAGTATGCTTAAGAAATTTCCAGGAAATAGATGCATATCTGTACATGCTCTAATGTTACCTAAATGGTCCTTAGGAAATAGGCAGCAGATGTTTTATGGCAGAAAACTCCAGAATTTCACAAACAGTCTCAAGTTCTGTTTATTTAAAGAATGTACTTAATAAGTCCATTGTGAACATAATCATAAATAAAGTAAAATGGATGCATTTGTCATGACACTTTTAGCTGGAACTCTTCCGGATTTTGTTTTCTTTGGAGTTCTGTAAGAGCTGAAGACTCAAAAGGTGACCTTCATAATTCATTAATCATCACAAAACAGTTCCTTGAGGGAAAGAAATATGAAAGGTATGTACAGTGCTGAAAGAGGGCGGCTTGATTCACAGAAGATTTGAGAGTCTGGGCTCTGAGCCACAGGATGATTTTTCTTAGAGAAATGGCCCATCCAGCCCCCAGGTGCATGGTGAGTCCATCCAGCCTGGTGTACATGGCTGTTCCCTGGCCTGCCTGTTCCTTCCACCCTGACACCTCCTGCTGACTCTGCAGAGGTCAGGGTTCACTTCTTTAGGCAACTCAGCTGTGTGGTATAGTGGCTTGGCTTGTTACTCCAGCTACAGCTCAGCTCTTACACTGTCACCTCTGCCAGAGACTGTCCTTGCCTTGCTCTTCACCAGCATGGACCATCCTCTGGGACTCCTTTTGGTCTCTGGATACACCTGTGCAGGTGATCTAGGAAGGGACAGGACATGGGCTTCCACCACTGGCCTGCAGCTGTGGTGGTGGAGTACTTAGCACACCCCCAGCATGGTTTTTAGCCCCAGCAGCCACCCTTTGGTGCAGCAAATACCTGGGCACAGTTCATCTCCCAAGAGACTCAATGCATATACAAATGCAATGGACTGTATGGATCTGCACCTGAGCTGTAGGTGCAGGCAGGTTACCCAAAAAATGCACATTGCCATGGTCATGTTCACTTCACACGTACACTTGCAGTCAACGGGGTCCATCCATCTGCAGTCCGCTCACACTTGGTTGCTCTGCAATCTGTTCCAGGTCAAGAGTCAAAAGGACCAACCAGGCATCCTGAAAGAAAATTCCCCTGGACTCAACAACACAATATTTGTGTCATCTCATCTCATGAGAAAATAAGCCTGACAGACAGAAGAGCCCAGGTCTACCATCACCTTGGAGGTGACACTTGCTGTGCGTGTGTGTGTGTTTCAAGGGTCCCAGTTAATTGCTCCACCAGTGCTGGCAGTGCCAGGCCAGAGTGTCCTCACCATGAGTAGAGCTATGGCTGCTCATGCCCCCTGTGGCTGGGACAGGATGGCAGCTCCATTGGCAAACACCATTTTTCACCACAGGGCTGCTGGATGCCCTTCACTCTCACCCCACACATCTCCCAGCTCTCTGAGCTGTGCTTGTGGCCATTTCACTGTCTGAATATCACAGATGAAGGCTCTGGTGCATGTTGCAACTGCTCACGCAGTCTCCTGGAGTTCAAATATGCTGATACTGTTTTTCCCTCACACCACAGATGTCACATCTTCAAGCTTGTTCTATTTGAAGCAGTCACCAACATCTGTCTGCCTTACCAGTGCAGTGTGCAGCCAGACCTGGAGAGCCTCAGCTACAAGATCTGTAGGAGTGGCATTACAGACTGAGGCCCATACTTGGACACCTCAGTAAAGCAGATCTGTCTCTAAAGGCACTCAGCATTGCAGATCTCCCTGATTTTGTCAGCTGTTTGCTTAAAAGGAATGAGAATGTGATTAGCACGGTACAACTTTCCATAACTCATCTGGGATAACTCCTTGTTTCCTCAGGCAAGTCTTCTTTTAGCCAAGCTTGCTACAGAAATGAAGCTCTTGCTCTACCATGGTTTTGGCAGAAAAGCAGTGTGCAGGTGTTCCTCCTTATTCCTGCACCATCAAACTGTGACTGACACGAGCCAATGTGTCCCACTATTTTCACAAAAATAAATGGCAATGTACAGGAGAAAAAGAGACGCTGGGAATGTCTGCATGGGGAAGCAGGAGAAAAGGACCAATGTGTTCACAGATACCAGGGAAGTTCTACAAGACAGGTACATTAGGAGTACCACGGCCACTGATAAAAGTCTTGGAGCTGGCACAAAATAACCCAGTGACTCAGCACAAGTCCACCAGGAAACCATTCCACCTACATTTCCACCGTAGAATTTTTCATATTTTTTCAAGGCAAACACATGACCCCTCTCTTCATCCCTCCACTTACCCAAGTGCTCTTTTTAAGCAAGACAAAAAAATAACAAGAATGTGACTTGGCTTGGAGGAAGATACATAAGCCCCAAATATTTAGGGAGAAGAAGCGCAGGTGCAAGAGTACATCCAGAGACACTGAAGTGACAGTGGGCAGCAAATCTAATACTTGCAAGAAAACCCACCCTGAACTCTATTCACACACATGCATTTTGTCATGGAAAAATGGGTGAAAAGACCTTTAATGGGCTTGGTGTAGAACAGAACCCTCTGGCCCCACTCCAGCATAGCAGCTGAGCAAGATTTTATTTTAAGGGCATGTGTAATCTCAGTAGAGTAAGTAGGATTTCTTGTGTACTTAGAGTTAAGCACAGGTTGAAAATTGCTTCTCTGGCTAGGACAGGGCATTTACTTTGCAGGCCTTCCTTGCTGCCTTCCCAGCTTCTGGGAATATTCACTGGGGGTTGAGACAGTATCCAGTATTGATGGGATGACAGTATCCAGAGCAGAGCCACAATTTCAGGGGAAGACCAGAGTGATCAACCTCTAAGGTAAAATCAGAAAGCAGAATAAGGTTTTTCTGACTTATAACACTGTGTTTGGGCAGATGTAAAAGTAGTCTGTAAATATCTGAGGAGAGTAAACACTGTTGAGAGAAAAAAATTACTTAGGTAAGCACATTGGCAATGTAATTAGGGTAAAGGAAAGAAAATTAAGAAA
Source organism: Prinia subflava (assembly GCF_021018805.1). Classification (NCBI taxonomy): domain Eukaryota; kingdom Metazoa; phylum Chordata; class Aves; order Passeriformes; family Cisticolidae; genus Prinia; species Prinia subflava. Next base: position 37,618,454 of record NC_086249.1, read on the forward strand.
AGGAAATACTACAGACATATTGGTGAGAGAGTTTAGATTGTGAAACTTCTGTCTACAGTTTTTGCTAACTTTCACAGTTCTGCTTCTCAAAAAGCCATCAGGCTGGATTTGAAAAAATTAACATCAATACTGTGGATTTTTAATTTGTTTTAATTTTAATTGGATTGTCTTTGCATCATTCAATGCATCTCTATTACAGTCAGGCCACTCAATGCCACCTCTACAAGAAGGAAGAGCCAAATTGTGCTCAGAATATTAGTATCAGTCTTCTTAACTGGTTTTGGGCAAATGATGCTAGAGCAATGGAGATAGATGCTGTTCCAGGCAGTTCAGATTTAGGTGATGTACTTTGGATGTCCGTATATTTTCCTTCTCATCTTTCAGTGTAAAACAGCTTGTTATATATTCACATAATTACTTCTATCATCTAAAAATAGTTGACATTTATTCACATAGCTCTTTTTCGTGGTGAAGCTAAAGCACATTGGGATTTTAATATAAACAGTCTGCCTAAATCTTGTGTGTCAGGAAAGGAGAACCAAAGACTGATGCCACAGCCTGCAGTGAAGGCAGGCCTGTCATTGCCTGTGGCTTTGTGTTTCACGTAGCTCAGGGTTTCGCTTTCACAGAGGATGTGTTGCTGGTTGTTGCTGATCAGCTGCCTGGATCCACATCCATGGGTCACTCCTGGTCTGTCCTAGCTCAGGTGGTGGGAGGTGGGAGGATTGCAAATGCCTGTGCTGAGGTAGACAACAGTGTCCAGGTTGTGATGAAGCCATCATTGCCTCTTGGCAGCATTATGTCCTGGCTTTAGGCAGGGCACATCCTGCTTCTGCTCCTGTCCTTGTCTTTTCACTCTGCTATTGTTTCTGCACAGAAGGATGCTGTAGGGCCAAGGGGAGGCCAAATAAACATAACCCAGGGTCCAGACCCATGGACACAGGTAGCTGGCAGAGCAAGATACCACAGCACCTGTAGAGGAATTGTTCCCCCTGGCATGTGTTTGTCTCAAACCTCCCCTGGATCTCTTGTTGCACCAGAGTTGGATGAGAGAGGCTGGTGCAAGAACATAGCACCCAGTCAGGTCACAAACCACACTGTCCCTGCCTGGGAGCTGGTCTGCCAGGGCGAGGGCAGAGCCTAGCCAGCCCCTGTGTGCAGTCCCCTCCAGCATTCCCAGCCTGCTGTAAAGGCAGAGGAACAGCAGGTCCCCGTTCTGCCAATGGATGGGCAGAGCAGTGAGTTGACCCCAGAGCCGCAGATGCTCCTCCTCCCGCTGTGGCACTCACAACTTTAAAAGCACAAAGTGTGTTTTATGGCGTGATCCTTTGCTGTGAGTAACTTTTCCTGTTATTTGCTTCCTTGAGGTTGCCAGAAGAAGCTTCCATGTGAGATTTGAGGCTTTGCTTTTCTTTTCTTCCCTGATGATTCTTCTCTTGGCAAAAGTGCCTCCATCTACATGAGCAGCTGGCGACTGAGAAAATAATTTCAGGGGAGCTCAGTTTCTGTGGAAGCCTCGCATGTGCCCCTTACAGTAAATCTCCGTAAACACTGGTGTCACTGTGAGGTTGGACAGCAGCTATTGCCATGTTTCTTGATAAACACAGATGGTGTTTATGCTTAAATATGCCAAATGTGGTAATGAGAGCAAACTTTCAAAGGATTTATTTTTATGTTGTTTCCATTCTGTCCCTCTGATAATTAAGGCTGCTGTGACCTGCCTTTTGAAGCAGGAAAATATATTTATGAAGTGCTATTCAGCTTTCTAAAATAACTAAGCAAGGTTTTGTTTGGTTTTTGCTGAAGGACACTGGGCTCCTGTTTCCCAGGTTTTATTGCCCTGTATTGAAAACGGCAGACCAAGGTTTACAAGGATAATTTGGCTATTGGTTCATGATCATATTAATTGCTTCTAAAACTTTCTCTATAATTTTTTTTTCCTCCAGAAAATGACATTAATGTAAGAGTTGGATAAGTTTTACTCTGTTCTGTGTAGGTTCTTGTGCCATGGTCATGCACTAGCATTGACCACCAGTGAGGAGGAGTGTGTTCAGACATGTATCTCTCTTTTGGGACATGTCTCTTCTGCCATTGCCTCTGGAGGTGAGTGTGCTGGGAAGCCCTGTTTCTGATAAACACTGACACATGTGGCAAGCATGAAAACAAATGTTGATGCTAGAGTCAAGATCTGAGGAAGTCCTACACCCTGTGAAGAAGGTGACAGAGCTCCCTACACAGCTACAAGCATCCTTGTTCTCCTTGTCCCTATGGAAAGGAACTTCTTTTCCTTGGGATTAATTTCTTTCCTGAAAGGATGATCAGGCATTAGAACAAGCAGCCCAGGGAAGTGCTGGAGTAGCCAACCCTGGAGGTATTTAGAAGATGTGTAGATGTGGTAGATATGGCACTGAGGGCACAGTTTAGTGGTGGATGTGGCAGTGCTGGGTTAATGGTTGGACTTAATGATCTGAGAGGTCTTTACCAATGTAAATGATTCTATGATTTTATTATTCCTCCTACAGGGACTAGTTGAGGTTTCTTCCCACAAACACATCTTCCATCCCTCTTGGAGGAGAGCCTGCTTCTCTGCAACACAAGTGCAAAACTTCCTCCAGATTACAGTGCTCAAGACCTGGGATAAATCCAAGTAAGGCTGCTCTGAAAGGTCAATCTGACTGACCAGGCTGGAGCACAGAGCACCCCTATTTGTCTTCTGTCTTCAGGCCAATGCACAGGAAATCTTTCAGAGCTAATGCAACCTTGTGCCACGAGCATTGGCACTGGATGCTTGAGATGAAATAAATGGGCTGTGACATTTCAGTGGGGTCAGTGTGGAAAAGATGCTAATGTGACATATCAAGCAAGCTATGACAGACAGCTCCAGAGATGCCTTTTCTCCAAGGGCTCAGCACCAGCCATGCTTGTTGTGGGTCCTTAGGATTTAAGTTTTGATCCTTGTTATCCCACTATTTTATTGCACTAAAGGTCACAGACTGCTCGGCACCTCTGCTGTTATCAAATACCTGTAGCAGTGTCTCTTATACTGAGTTCTTAAATAGCTGTGCCTAAATGTCACTGTTACAGAAGGAGACTGCATGCACAGAGACTGTGTGTTGTGTTGGCACAGAGCTCTTGCAGGAATAGCTAACTAAGAAGAACAAAAGAAAAAATTATAATTTCTTTGAATTATTTAAATTTTTTGAAATTATTTCGAGATAACTAAGTAATGCAAACAGCTTTCTAACAATTTGACCTTCCAAGAATACCTGCTTCTTTAAGGAAAGGTGGAGTTTCACCACATATTTTGTGACTTTGAGATAAAAACAGTATTTTAAATACGTATTCTCTTTTTCTGTGGCTTGCAGATGCAGTGAGGAAGATACTAGGATGGGTTTTTTTCTGCTGCAGCTGTTACCATTTAAATCATGGCCAACATGAGCTGTGTGCAATAACAGTTTCAGGAGTCTATGAGGCAGCAGCTAAGTAAGAGGCAGCTGTATCTGTTTTCTTCTTTACTTCATCTTGGCATCTTTAGCTGTATTTACAGACTTGTACAAGAGGCCTAATTTCCTGCACTGCCAAGCATCTTCAGCTTCCACCTTTGAAAACGAGAGTGGATTGGGGGGCTGGACCCTGGAAGCAGAAGATGCTGACTTCCATGGATACCTCAGCATCACAGCATCATTTGGCAAGACACTCAAATGAAGATCACAGAGCAGGAATTGTTGATCACGCCCGTTTCTCTGTCAGGGCTGCACACAAGTCTGTAGGATGATTCTGGTCTATGGAGTCTGTTACCCATAAAAGCTGACCCAGCTGATGACATGGACTTATTCTTCTCGGGTCAATGCAAAAATTACTGTTGAATTGATGACTAGATCACCTGAAAGATGGTGGTGTAGATATAGAGGTTTTACATGCATTGAGTGAGTAACCTGTGATGAAAGCTTGGCTAAAAGTTAACATTTGCACAGGTGAAAACCAATGAAAAAGGTCTGGCAAACCAGACACTCACAGGGACAAGCTTAAAACTGAGTCCAAGTCAGTTGCTAGAGCAGCTGCTAAACACTCAAGAAAGTCAGGCTTTCAGTCCTTCTAGTCCAGACCCTCCTACAACTTTCAGCAATTCACCTCACAGGAGATTCATAGAGCCCAACTTTAGGTATTTAGGCTCCCTCTGTAATCAGAGGAGAGAGGAAAGCACTTCACAGGTAATTCATCCTTCTCACATCCAGGGATATGTCTCGATGACCTCTGCGGAATTCTCCCCATCATCCCCATCATCCCCATCATACGGAATACAAAACTGGATGCAGTATGTAGATGTGGAATAATGAAGGGTGATTAGAGGAGATAATCCCTTCTCTTGATGCACTACAATGTTCTTTTTACTTCCACCTGCATTAGCAAAGGCTGAGAAACCGTCCACGCACCCCATCCCTTTGCCCATCTTGTGTGAAATGATGGGGCTATAGGGTATTTCCCTGGCCCTATCACCACCCTATGGCAAGAGCCACCCTATAGCTCCACTCTCTATGGACCTCTGGGCTTCCTCACAAAACTGCTCATGAGATCTGGTGTTTAAATTCAAGCAGGACCTAATTTTACATCCAGATTCAAAGATGGGAAATATTCTGACAACAGATTAACAGGATGTGAGCAACATCAGCTCAGAAGAAAGAGTCTGGTATGCAAGTTAGGATGACTGATTTCTTAAAAGAAACACTGGGATTTGCTTTGATTTTTGCAGTGACTAAGTAACAAAAATAGTAATAGTCAAATATTAATCCAGAAGAAATGAGGCATGAAGGATTAAGACATAGAAATCACTAGATTTTCCATGCCATTTGATTTTCAACTGTTGTTAGGAACCAGGAAAAACAACAGAAGTGCTTGTCTTTTTATAAAAAGGACATTTTTGAGGCCATGCCAACTGCCCTGCAGCACCCTGAGCTGAATCTTAAAATAGGCTTCTGAAGTGTGGCGCAAAACCATGAAAAGTATTTTAAGAGCAGCGGGAAGGGATTGGGACTGAAGTCCCTGGCTAGAAACAGAAAGAAGAGGTTCTGGGAGCCGTCCCGTCCTCAATCCAGGCTGATTTCCCTAAATTCGTCCTGCTCGTGTTTCCCCGACTTGCTGGCACCACCTGGTGGCATCCTAAACACTGTGGTTTATCGAGAAGCTGCCAGAGCAATTTCTCTCTCTGCAAGAATGGATAAACCTAAACCACAGCAAGCTCTATTCCAACACTCAGAGCATGATTATTAGGAACTATCAATCAAAAAAAAATTGCCCTAGTCTCCTTTGAATCCAAACCAGTCATGTTGCACTTATATCCAAATTCCTGGCAGTATCATAGCTGGGCAGGTTTCCAAGATTTTCACATAACTGATATTTTTACAGAACAGCACTGACATTTATACAGCTGTAAATTCCAAAGGACTTCAAAAGCAGTAATTGTGAGGTACCATTAAAGGGTTGGAAGATGGGGTAGGTGAGCAGAACATCTAATAGGAAAAGAGAGAATTTTGCCAAAGGACATCTGTGCTAAATCATGTTCTTAAAAAACAAAAGTGCATAATGTTAACATGCAGAAGGTTTCCTTATAGGAACTTTCTTTACAGATTTATCCAGAAGAGCACCACAAGATGAACTGCATTAAATTTCATCCAGTCTACTATTGGAGATCAGACATTAAAGCTGCTAAACACTCTTCTTTCACATGATTGACAATCTGAACAAATACTTTTCTGCATGATTTCTATTCTTGTATATCCAGAAGGAGTTTATTTTATAATTCACAAAATGAAACATAATATTAGTCGTTTGCATCACATGTGAAATATACTGTGCTTGCTTACAGTGTTCTAATCTTTAGGGCTGACTGCTATGGAAGCAGTGATTGACGGATGAACTAACACCCTGCATTGGAGCATGGGAAAGTTTTTTTAGTGATCAAATGGAGCTAATCAGGAGAGATTTAGATTAGAAAATATATACATGAAGTAATAAAGGTAATTAACTAACAACAGGAGGTGATATCTATTGATCTGCAGAAGATATATCATCAAGAAGGACTGAGATGAGGTTACTCAGGAGTATGGAAGACAGGAAAAACACACTATGGGCCCACTAGTTTGACAGGCTGAATAACGAAATTCAAATAAGTGGACATAAAACAGGAATAAAAAAAAAATAGGAAGAATATTGATCTAGAAAAGGTAGGTAATACCAAATATACCTGACACCTTTCTTCACAGGGCAAAAAAAGTATTTAGTTTCTGTGGGTATCTGAAAAGCACCTCATTGGCTGCTCTCAGAGAAGTTATCAAGCAGCTTTAAGAAGATGGGATTCAACACAGCACACTTGTAAGGCTGAGCTTTCAGGTCACAGCAGATTCTTCAGGAACTGGTCATGGACAGAATTTCCTTGGTGGTCAAAGCAGAGAGCAGAACCCCCAAATGGTACATGGAGATGTTCAGTCAGTGCATAGGAGGATTGGGACACTGCAGGGGAAGAACTGGTGGCCTTGGGGACTGGACCAGGTTCCCAGCTGTATTGAATGGAAACTCACAGTCCCTGGAAGGGATGCTAAGAAACTCACAGTAATTCAGCACTTGTCCTTTGAGAATGGCTAATAGGGGAAAAGAGAATTTTATGTTAAGGGCTGATCTTGAAGCTGCCTCCTCCCAGTCTGAACCAGTTTCCCATCACAGAAAGAGAATTAGAATAGTTTGGTTTGGATTGGAAGGCACCTTAAAGATCATCTAGCTCCAACACCCCATGGATGTCATGGGCAGGGATGCCATTCGACTAGAACAGGTTGCTCAGAACTCCACCCAACCTAGCCTTGAACAGTGCCAGGGGTGGGGCATCCACAACTTCTCTGAGCAACCCGTTCCAGTGCCTCACCACCCTTACAGTAAAGAATTTCTCCCTAATATCTAATTTAAACCTGCCCTCTTTCTGTTTTAAACCATTGTCTCTTGTCCTGTCATCTGCCCATATAAAAAGATCCTCTCCTTCCTTTTCAGAGGCCCCCTTCAGGTACTGGAAAGTGCTGTAAGGTCTGCCTGGATCCTTCTTTTCTCCAAGCTGAACAACCCTAGCTCTCTCAACTTGTCTTCAGGGGAGAGGTGCTCCAGCTCTCTGATCATCCTTGGGGCCCTCCTCTGGACTAACTCCAACAGCTCCATGTCTTTCCTGTGCTGAGGACCCCAGAGCTGGACACAACACCTCAAGTTAGGTCTCACAAAGGCAGAGTGGAGGTGCAGAATCCTCCCCTGCTGGCCACGCTGCTTTGGATGCATTCCAGGAGTTGTTTGCCTTCTGGGCTACAAGCCCTGTTGGCTGGTGTCCAGCCTTTCATTCTCAAGAACACCCAAGGCCTCTGCAGGGCTGCTCTCAACAGGGCTCATTGCTTTTGCTGGTGCCCCTGTCCTGATCTTGTGCTTTGGGAGCTGGCTAAAGGTGTGAAGAGATAACATGAGGAAAGGGGACAAGCTGGATTAACGTTTATGGCGCTGCAGATACTGCAGTGGCTGCGGGTGCTATTATACTGTGGGAATGCCAAGGTACTGCTTGTACAGTCTCTACCACTGCCTCACCTTACCTAAACACTCACAAATTACATGCCAGATGCCAAAGTAATAAAAAAGCTTAAAAATCACTGCATTTGAAAGTACGAGTGCTGCTTATTCACCTTTGAATTTGACCCTTTGAATAGTATATTTACAACTTTTTTCTTTATGGCTTCATTGATAAGAATTTGCAAGGTTCAGCCTCATGCAAGAACCAGGATGTGGAGCAATACTGCTCCAGCTTCAGCTTTCTGGCTGGTCTGTGCCCACAGCCAGGCACTTGGTGAGTTGTATCCAGCCAGGACACTTTGCTGAGCATGGATCCAAGTGTTACAACCTGGAGTTTAACTATAATGTCATCCAATACCAATATTTCTTTGAAAAATGAAACAAGTATCTAATTTTTGAAAATATGTGTTGGATTGGTTATTGTTCTGGTTTTTGGTCACAGCTAGGCAGGTTCTTTTTCCTAATTTTACCTTCTACTCTTTAAAAGGTAAAAATATTACAGAAATGATCATTATTCTGCCATTCTCAAATAAATCCTCGAATAAGTGGCAGCAATTTTCTGTAAAGAAAACTTCACTAATATTACTTCATTTTTAGTTGTGCTCTGGACTGGTTATGAATTCTCAATGAAAGAAACAGATCCAAAATCTAATCTTAATTGCAGGGGAATAAACTACAGGGGAATAACTTCCATTCATGTTTCAAGATTTCCTACAGCTTTGCACTGCTTCATTTGAAGTCTCAGCTTTTTGTCCAACCCCAGAGAAGATCCATGGCATGGGACACACAGCCTTCACCGAGTTATAAAAATAATGCATTGGCTTTGACCCTGGCACTGTTACAGGAGCAGCTGAAACAGCTCACAGCCTTCAGTATACTTTTCTTGGCACGGTTTTTTTAGAGTAGTAAAAGCATAGACGGAAGCTGAAGGCACTGCCGGTAGATGTCACCCATGCACCAGGCACCAAGTGTGCGAGCCTCTCCCCGAAGCCACCCAAAGAGCCACCCTCCCACTGCCGCCGGCAGCCGAGGCATGCAAGGAGGCATGAGAGGAAGGTTTATCCTAAATGCAGCCCACGGACGGTGCAGGGATGTTCAGAGGGCATCACGGACATCCTGAGTGGGGAAACTCCTGTGACCCATGCTGGACATGGGGAGAGCACCCAAGCTTCCGCCTCCACGGCTGGCATCTGTGCAAGGGGTGAGCCCCAAAGGGAGGAGGTGTTACTGTCAGCTCTGCTGGGCACAGGGACACCTGCCCCAAGCAGAGTGCCGGCAGCCTGGAGACTTGATCTCCACCTCGTCTTCATCACCATCTTCATCCTCTTCTGCTGTCACCATTTCTGGACTGGGGATGCCCCTGACAGTGTCCCCCTCTGCAGTCCTCTCTGCTGAGGGTCTTGTGCTCCCCAGCGTGGTAGGTCGAGACTGCCAGCCCCTGTCATTCCTCTTTACACCTGTGTGTCATGGAAATGAAGATTCCAGCTTGCTTTTTCCCCTCTAAAAATCAACTGGAAGCAGCTTTGTGCGATCCAGCTTAATCATTAATGAGCACTGAGCTGACTAGTGGTGATTGTTCAGGCTTTCTATAAAACATTTAAAACCAAAACCCTGCAATCCTCCCCAAACCCTGTACCCAAGAGTCTCATTAATCCCTGACATACTGAAGCTGCACAGTCCCTGCATTTTTACTGCAAAAGGTTAAGAAATAGTCAAACTTACACCCTGATCTGCTTATCAGTAGGGCATTTGGGCACAGCCCAGGGTTTTGTTGCTGCTTCTCTGCTCTGGCAGAAGGCAACTGCTTTGGCTGAGCACCTCCTGCCTCACACCAGTGTCTGGTGCTGGTGGGCAACTTGGCTGTCTATCCAACTCTCACACCTTACCAATTAATGATTCCTGAGCAAAACATTGGGAACTCCCAGCCTGGAGAACTGGGAACAACATCAGATATACTAGTAGCTCTGACATTTTGTGTGCTGAGGAGCTCTGTGCTCTGGTGAGCCAAGTCATGGGCTTTTTAAAGTCACTTCTGTGGTTTACAGGAATTATTGAAACATCGGATAGAAAAATAGGAATTTAGCCAAGAAGTGAAAGACGTGATCATCTCTCATTATAGCAAATGGATCAAAGAACATCACTGATGTTTCTAGGAGTTTTTGTGTGCCAACGAAATGAAAAGAAGACTTTTTTAACCTTGCTGATTCTGGACAAATAATCCCTCCAGGATCTCTAATCACATATACTGAGGGCAGCAGCCAGTTACATGTTGGCTGCAACAGATAGCTAAATATATTTTTTCTAGAGAGAATAACAGGTCTTGGGCAAAAAAGGAGAAATATCACTCTTCTGACCTGTCTGGCATAGCTAGACTTCATTTCCCAAATCAGAATCTTTGGAAGGGAGCAAGTTCACTTAGTTTTCTTGACAGGAACAAAAAACTGTCAACAGAAATCAAATTATTCTGATGGAGCAGCTTCAATCCTGCACCTCTTCGCATGGGTGCAGGAGTTCCTGACTGGTTTTGTTTCCTGTGGGTGGCACTGGATAATTCATTCAAAGCATGGTACCCTTTGGTTCAGTGCCACAGGACTTTCCTGAGGGGCTTCCAGGAGGTGAAAGGAAATGAACTGTTGTTACTATCCCACTTTATGTATGAAAAACATCAGTAGAGACCCATCTGAGTACAGGTGGGAAAATAAGGAGAGGGCCATTTCTGTATCCTAAACCCCAGCAAACACAGGGTTCAAGGAGCTGCTGACTTGCAGCCTTTCCTGGGCTATACCATCCTTGCTTGCTGAGCAGCTCCCCCAGCCAGTGCTCTCCTGGCAGCTGACTTGGCTGTAGGCAACGCCTTGGTCCTCGGGCTCTTCTGCCTGGTGCTTTCCCATGGCTGCCTGGTTGGACCACTTAAAAGGCCATTTAATTTCTTTGCTTCAATGGAAGATGATGGGCCTGGCCTTCAACCAGGTCTCTCACTGTCTGTAAATCAGAAACCTGCTATAATGAATAAAACCTTTTTTCTTTCAGTAGTAACACTAATATCATCACCATCACCACGTGGTCTGCACAGAATATCTTGATCTATGGGAGAGGAAGACCCAAGCACCACCCCATGCCTGTGCTGTGTGTGGTGTGACTGTGACTGTGACTGACACTGAGATAAAACCTCTTATTAGACTAATTAATGTAGCAGCAGGCAGGATGTGAGGCATGAGGTCATGCTGGGGCTCACAAGCCAACCCAAAAAAGCCTCTGGTAAGCAGGGCCTGAGGTCGTTTCCACAAGGTGGGGCTCTGTCCCCAAATTTTGCAGCTTTCCCTGCTTTCCTGAAAGCATGTGCAGCTTTTCCCACTGAGGTGCTGAGGGTGGTGGCTGTGGTCCTGGAGATGGGAAGGGATGAAATTTTGATGGAAGAGTGATTGGAGGTGCTCAGCATGTGGATGCTCAGTGCCAGCCCCCTGACAGAAGCTGATTCCTGGGAAGTGTTCAGCTTCCCTTGCCTCTGGAGAGCAGCACTGGGAGTAGCTCAAACCTGCACCCAAAACGTGAAGCAATAATATTTTTGCAAATAACCACTGAGCTGGTGCTTGGAGGGGGTTGTGAAGGCTGAATCCTGCAACATGCAGGTGAGAAACACCTTTTCTCCCCAGGTATTGAGAATGGTTAGTCAAGGCAAGATGCTTTTGTGAAAGGGTTTTCCTAGCAGGAATTATTTGCTTGAGGTGGCAGTTTCACAGACACAGGCATTTTCCCCATTTCCCTGCACTTGATTTGAGTCATGTTAACATCCCAGTAAACGTGTTTTCCTTTCAGCTACATAGCTAGTAACAGTATTTGCCTGAATTAGAGCAAGTTTGCTCTGCAAACGGCATTCACCTTTCCCAGATACAGCACAGCTGTTCCCTGGACGTTCTCGCAAGGTCCTTGTTTGCACAGACTTTTGTCAGCAAATACACCCCCCTGAATAGGCCACTCACTCTGACTGCCCAGCGCTGATAGGGGAGTTGTAGGTCCTGCAAGACACCTTCATCCTTGTCTTCTCCTTTCATTGATAGGCACCCGCCTTCGAGACGGCGCCAACGAGGCTTTGCTCACACCATCAATCACGGCGCTGGGGTTGACCGAGTCCTGCAGAAGTGTGAAGGAAAGAAGCAGACATTATTAATTCTTCCTGCAGTGAAAGCTCTTCGATAACACAGTGCTGACACTCACTATGTATCCCCACCAGCTCAAACACAAAGGTCACCACCTCCCGTCAATACTCAACAGAAAACATGTCCCACATGCCTCCCTCATGCACAACAGTATTGATGGCCACTCAGGTGGAATCATGGTCTGTGGAAAACACAGGGAGCTATGAAGGGGCTGTCCTGATGCCAGAAAGCAGAATTGAGGGCTGAGTCAGGGCAGCCTGCAAGCTCCGCAGTGACCAGGGTTTTCAGGCTTGAACACCAACCTGCAGGAGCCAGAACATTCAAGAAATGCACCCATTTCAGTGATCTGTGGGCACATGTTCATCAGATCTGACTGCAAGATGCTGCCAACTTGTCTAGCAGGCTGTGAAGCAGCCTGGACTCCTGGGCTCTGGTGAGCCAAAGCTGTCTGTGACACACTGGGGAACTGGTGACTTCCAGGGCTTGTGGACCTCTGTTGCGGAGCTGTAAGATGGAGCCAAGGCTCTGGGTGAGACAGAGCTCTGGTGTCCAGGAGAAGTCAGCTTGAGCATGGATCTTTCATGTGGAAGGGTCAGTGTAACCATGGGAGGTATGGGAATGTTAACATGTTGGTGTGTGCTGGGCTCCTCACTGCTCCCATGGCTCTTGCTGCACATACAGGAGCCTGTGCTCCTGGTTCTCAAACTGGCTTTTCAGTCCCATAGTCTCATCCATGTCTGCTTGGGCTTCAGCCTGAGATACAATCTTTGATACAATGTATTGATCACTTGGATCTAATGGAAGGAGATGAGTCACCAGAGAGTGTTGCTGTTTCCAGATGAGTGTTGTCGTCATACAGCTCCTGAAGGGAAAAAAAATTCATGGATATACATGAGTGTAGGAAGGAATATAAAAAAAAGTGAAGAGGGCAGACAACTACCAGGGGCTTTTCACCATCTGACATGTCTGGGATACACACTGGGGCTCCCAGAGAAGCCCTTCTCCTCCCTTCCACCAAGGTCAAGGACTGCTGCTCTGGACACCTCTGGGAAGAATCACTCTATCGTTGATGTCAAGTAAATTATGCAGCCACTGATTTCAAACTGCCACTCAATTCTTACACAGAATATTTCTGATCTGAGGTGGACAAAAGCTGGAATACAAAGCAGGGCTTCATATCATGTACTGTGAGCATCCCAAACTGAAACTCAAAGTATCTATTTCTTACACAGTCTGAGATATAGGTAGCCAGCTGAGGATCTGGCTCTCATCTTCCTAGTCCTAAAGAGGTCCCACGGACTGTTTCTGCTTTCAGGGTCAGGTACACCTACAAACTTACACACCTGTGCTACTCTGACCCCAACCTGATCTTCCAGATGCTCAGGCCAGGTCACAGTGTTTCTTTAAACTGTATTTAAAAACTTAGTCTTCATCAGAGTCAAGGTATTGCCTAAAATAAGAATGCAGTTTATTAAAGAATCCACATTTTCACGCCTATTGCAACTAATTTAGTTGGTTTCTCAGAATGAAAGCAGGTGTCCTGGGAGATGAGTGCTTGGGGGAGATCTTCAAGCACAGATCCAGCTTTTAGGCAGATGCAGGAGATCTGCATCAAGCCTGATGAAACTCAGGAAGCATTTGGACAATGCTCTCAGACATATGGTGTGATTCTTGGGGTGTCCTGTGCAGGGCCAGGAGTTGGGCTTAATGGTTCTGATGGGTCCATTCCAACTCAGCATATCCTGTGATTCTACAATTGTAGGTCTGCCATTCCACAAAGTCAGTACCCAAGCAACCTTCCCTGAATGCATTGTTTTCCTTGCTCTGAGTTTCGTGTCACAAGAGATCTCCACTGCCTTTTAGCTGCCTCCAAACTTCAGAGGGGATGAAGGCAAGACATGGCTCTCTTCCCGTAAAGTGCCTGCAGCAACTCCACCCTCCGAGCAGGCTTGATACTATCTGCAGTCATTTAAGCAGATATTGAATGAGTAAAGGCTCTTACACATCAACCATGCACTAAGAGAGTCTGAGAAACAGTATTTTACTTCACTGCAAATATCTTGAACTGCTGTTCTTAGCTTATCCTGGTCTGTGTACCCATCCCTCTCTCCTTGAAAGCAATCAGGCACAAAGCTGTTACATTAGTGATTCATGCCCTCAGCTAGCTCCACAGTCATGTCCAGGTCCAAAGGGATTAATCTGGACATAAATGGCCATCAAAAACATATAAATATGTTTTTATTTGGCTAAGGCTATCTGAGACACCTCCTCTGACCAGGATTCATTGAGAGATGAGGATATGGTTCTCATTACAGGTCTGGATGCAGACAGTTTGCAGGTAAGGGCTGTGGTCTGTGATGCTGTGCTAAGAGTTGGGCTGTTGTGTTAAGAGTTGGACTGAGCTCAAAAGTGCAACTGCTGAGGGCAGAATGACAAAGGCTTTCTGTCTGCACTGATCATCCAATGTTGGGAGGAAACCAGTGGCAACTTTGCCCCTGTTCAATGAGCTTGAGGTGGTATCCAGAGCCATTTCTCACTGGGCACTCATGGCTCAAAACACTTGGGGTCAATAAAGAAATACAGTTTTTGCTATCTGATGAAAGCTGAGTAACTTCAGTCCAGTTCCCTGTGGGCAAGTGTATACTACCACCACTAACATCTGCAGGTGATCCAGCTGGCTTTCCACACAGGTCAATTACTTGTGGAGGCTTGCAGCTTGCAGCTGAAACTTACCTGGGACCCCCTCAGGGCTGGAGTGTTTTAGCAAGGACTCACTCTGGTTCACGTACCTAAATCTGTTAAAGGATGTTTTTGAAGCAGCACAGTGAGATTGCATAAAAGTTGTGTGACATCTCTTGCTGTACTGAAAGGTTATCTCAGCTGGAAAACTCTGACTTGGTGCATTTCCAATTAATATATTTCTGTGCAAGAGATCTAACAGTCCACTAGATGAAGTCTAATTTACTACACATCTTGGTACTTTTTCAAGGAAGTTTTAGTTCAACATCAAGAGAGATTCTGTCTGTTGCTATGATCACTGCATTCTGACTATGCAGACTGAGCACCAGAGAGACATTAAAACCAAATGACCATGACAGGGAAATGGAGCCAATTGTCGTTTAAGGCTGTATCAGTTGAATCAAGCAATCTGTGAAAGAAGCATGAAACCTGTTTTACATGCTATCACTTCTTATCAGACTGGGATTTGCTTTGATGCAGTAACTCAGTTCATCATGATAGTCAATGGTGGAGAAAGCTGGGAGAATGTGAGGACAGTAACATTAGCCTAGAAAGATATTAAGATAAACCAATGAAACTAGAAAAGGAGAATGTGCAAAGGGAAGTGCAACGTGGAAACATGAACTGTTTGCATGGTCTTTAGGAGAATCATATTTACCAAGTAATCTTGGTTATCTAATGCACACAGGCAGGGCACGTCTCTTATTATGTGACTGTACAGCAACTGGCTAAATGACACATAAATATCATTGATGGTAATGTTATATTAATAATGGCAAGAATAAAACAATGGAAGATGAGGTCTTCATGCAAGAAATCCTTCACAAGAGCAACAGGCAAAATTCAAAGCCTGTTGTTCACAAAGATTGTAGGCAGCATTCAAAAGAATATATGGAAGCCGTGCACTGGTGTTCGCTTCCAGCATAGCTACAAAAAACTTAAAATATGTACCACAAGGTTTCAATTTAAAAAGAAATGGGATACCCATCTAGAATGGAAAGAAAATTAATCTTTTTTCACTCATTTTTGGGAAAAAAAATACATTTTTCCCAGTAAAGGGAAATTGCAGTTCTGAATTGTGAATGTTAACACAGAATCATTTTAATCTAGTAAAGGACTTCAATGACCAGATGAATGCATTTTTTTTTCATGTAAGTGTAAAGACAGAAAGTATCAGAATATGAATAATTTTTATTATTTTCTTGGGTTTTTATGACATCATTTGTAGAGAGTGACTAGCTATCAAAGGATGTTTCAGAAACATCACAAGGGCAATATTCAAGCTCATCTGTGGATAGCAGTAAACAATTTACCATGTAGCTTTCTGAAACTGGGAAAAGCTTTCCTGGGTTTTCAGTAGGTAAAGAATTGCCTATGCATAAATTTTTCCAATCTAACTTGACAGAGTTTTTAAACTTCTAAAGTAATTCCTCCCTAAAAACTTATAGTTGGTGCCACAAAGAAACAAAGACATGACTGAGGGGTTTGAGTCTTTAGGACTGAGGTTAAAAATTGAGAACCTTAACATTTATCACCCCCCTCCTTCCAAAATCTGACATATCCACACAACAACTTACATAATTCTCAGATCTGCTGGTTTAAAGAGGAAAAACACCAATCTTTTCTAAATACAGCACTGTGTCTATTTGCTTTCTTGTGCAACAGGAAAAATAAAGTAGTGCTTGGATGATCCTCTGAAGAAGTCTAGGAAGATGCCTTGTAAGAAAGGGAGCCAGATAATGGAATATCAGACTGCTACCAAGCAGACAGAGATATGATGTTTATGGCCAGAAATAGCCTGATTTCTTTTATAGAAGAGCTTGAAATATGTAGATCCTGGATATGGTCATGTGAAAGGTGAATGAAATGGTGGCAGCCTTCAGTGACTGTCACATAATCACTTAGATTGGAAAAGATTTCTAAGAACATTGAGTCCAACCCAGCACAGCTAACTCCATCACTAAACCATGTCCCCAAGTGCCACATCTACATGGCTTTTAAATACCTCCAGGGATGGTGACTCCACGACTTCCCTGGGCAGCCTGTTCCAGTGCTTGACAACTCTTTAAGGGAAGAATTTTTTCCTAATATCCAATCTAGATCTCCCCTGGCGCAACTTGAGGCCATTTCCTCCTATCCTATCTCTTCTTATGTGGAAAAGGGACCAACACCCACCTTGCTAGAATCTCCTTTCAGGAAACTGTAGAGAGTTTTTTTACTAGTTAATAAGTATTAGCCCATAGATTTACACTTTGGTTTGAAATTAGGCTCCCAACTTTTAGATACTGCGGAGACGGGACCTCCTGACATGGTCTGAGTGTCCTTCACAGGCCACCAAACCACTTCTCTGGAAGCGAAGGCATGTGGCAGTTCAAGGAGCCAGGTCCATGGCAAGCTTTGCCTCTGAGATGCAATGGCTTCATTCCCTGTGTGCTGTCAGATGCTTGATGCATGCAGGGATCATAAAAGAGATAAGTGACTTGCCCAAGCACATTAGACTGAAAGGCAACATGACTTTTATACAATTAATTTGCCTCCAAACAACTAATAAACACTGGTAAATATTGGCCCAAAGACAACAACAAAATAAACACTATGGGTCTGGGTCCCCTCCTAAAGCCCTGGAAGTTTGTTCCCAGAAGTTTCTTTAGTTCTATCAGCACAGAATGAAGCCTTTATGTTGCAGGGCAATTGTGCTCATGGGCCTGGAGGTTTGACCTTTACCATAAGCTGTTTTCTCCCACTAACTTTCTGACCTGGAATACATCATGGCATCTATGATGTCTTACAGTGTCTAGCCCATCTTTGGCCCTTTGGTCCATCCAAACTGCCCTAGCTCTCACTGGCCTTCGTTATAAGGGCTCTAAACTTAAACCTTCTTTTCCAGCAATTCAGCCATTGAAGCAGTTTAGCAGTAAATTCAGCAGACACCTGTAAGGTCAGACTTCTGGTCTAGAGAGCTGAGCCCAGCACACTGCCCACCACCCTCTCTGGCCATGGAGCAGAGCATGCAGACCCACACTGTCATCCCAGAACAGCTGCTCTCAGCAGAACAGGGGTAAATACAGTAGCCTCAAAGAAGCACCCAGTCCTTCTCAATTTGTTTTCCTATGAGCCCCAAACATTTCAGAGCCATTCAAGTCCAAATGCCAGCAGTGTTTCAGACTGGAACAGGACGCTTAGAGTACATTGTGAGACACTTGGAGTACATTGATCTGCTCAGGAAGGCAAGATAAAATGGAGACTTGTTGAAGCTGGTCAATGTGGCAGCTGCCTTCTCTCAGCACATGGCTAATATGTTAAAGCTTCTGTTTGAGCATGAGAGAGATGAGAAATAGGAACAAAGTCTGAAAACATGTAAATTGAGACGCTGTTGGGGAACCAAACTATGCAAACAGAGGATTTTTATTAGCTCTGATTGCAAATGCAAAGTAGAAATTGTTTTTTTAATAGAGGTGGATGTACAAATACAACCAGAAAGACCAAATAAGCAGAGAGAAATTTTGGAAGTGTTAGAAAAGCATGAACTAGGAAGAAAAGTATAGCCTGTATGTTGCAGAACAGCGTAGGAAACACCAACAGAGGTCACATTCCCTCAGGCACTCCAGTCCCTGTGTTGATCATTGGGTTTTGTTTGGTGTTTGGACTTTTTTTTTTTTTTTTTTTTTTTTTTAACTTCAATTAGTCAAGAGAATTGTATTGCAGAATTACATGACTATTTCTTGTCCAAGTGACTGGATGAATATGCCCTGCTGGGGCCAGAAATAGCAGCTTGTTTTGGGTTGCATTTGACATGTTCACCTGAGAAGTTGTGGAAAGCAAATTCTGTTAAGTTAGGTAAGATCAGGGACATCGTTTTATTAGGGACCATAAAGTTTTGGAGTTGGGGTACTTACATATTAGGGTCCCCATGTCAATCAGGACAGCACCCTTACCAGTCCCCACTGCCCCCCAGGAATGGTGCTCCTGCAGTTTTCATTACCAGGGCTCCAAAAGTACTCAAAAGCTGGAGATGGTTGTGTGTTGCATCAAGTCAGCTTGGGCTCACCAAGACATTTTTTAAGTTGCTTTGGACTTTCCCTGTGATTTCCCTGGGAGAAATCGCAACCACCTTTCACAGACTTTTCCACCAAGGGCAACACCTTAGAAAACAGGTTTCCTCTGATACAAATGACAGTAGGAAAGAACTGTACATATAAGCAGACATATAAAAACTCACATAGAACTAGGCTGAAGGGAAAACTCCTACACATCCAGCTTCATTAGATGAATTTTAGTTTTTGCAGAACTGAAGGTCAATTGGATGAGCTTGCCTAGAACAACCAGCAAACAAACAGCCCTTGAGCTGCTCCAGCAGATCTCAACCCAGTCAGCAGCTTTCCTGCCAGCCTACCTGTGGCAGCAGCATGCTGCTCAAGTGCCCCTGAGGATTGACACCTGGAGAGTAAATAGCTGTCCACAACTGCTGAGAATGGAGCCCTCACCTAAATGTACTTGAAGCTACCCTCACCTACAGTGGCCAAAACATGATTTTTGGACATGTGGAATTGTTCATGCATATTTTTTTTCTAGTGTTTGTCAATTTGCAGGTTTATACTGTTCTGGCAGGTTCATATGTTTGCACAGGGATTGAGACCACTGCCTGTGATTTGTGGGGTGCACTGTGGGTCCTTCCCCCACCAACACTTCCCACTACTTCCTCTAAGCACAGCCAGCTGCAATTATGATCCCACACACCTCAGCAAGCAAAGGCAAGCAAAGGGGTCATGCAAGGAATTGGGTACTGCCACGCTGCTATGCCTGAAGATTAAGCATTCCCCTTCCTTTGAGAGGGATGTCATGTGCCACCACCTCACCCCTGTGGCAGAGTTTAGGCCACTCTGCAGGAGAAACCATAAGATTTCAGGAGGACAAAAAGGGCACCTACATAGGAGCTTGACAATGTAGCCCAAGGTGAAGTCATTTCCATGAGGGAGGTGATGGGTTTCCAGCATGACTTGTATCGACCTGCAACCATCTGAACATGGTCTACAGGACCAGGGAACAATGAGAGTGACTAGACCTGAAAGCAGTTACTTTAATATATCCTTTTTGTACCCTATCTATGGTTACAAGATAGAAAAGATATAGCATGTCCCCAGGAAGAGTTCTATTCCACTTCTGAAAGTAGAACTTGTGCACTTGCACAAAACTAGGGGGCTGAAGCTGAAACGAAGGGTAAGAGGCTCTGAGCTGTGCAATGCAGGTCAGGCTGGGTGGTCTGAATCATTTGTCTAGCCTTCAAAACCTGTGAACATGTGTCAGGAGAAAGGTGGGATTAGGGTTTGTCCAGTTCATTGCACAAAAGCAATCATGCTAATTGTACTGACACCCCAGTTTGCACTGGGAGAGTCGCCCAGTACTGCTTTTTATGAGAACCCACCTCAGGAGCCAGTTAATGCTGAACTGACCCACAGCAGGCTTATGTGATGACAGAGAGGCCACAAATGGCCTCCTGCCCCAGTTTCCTTCATGATATGTTTCCTTGCATCCACTGGATCAATTTTATCTGAAATGTTTGCTGCCCCTGAGCAGTGAGGAAGAGGCAGGAATGCTAAAGATAACTCTGTAAACAGAGAAGGCATAGAGGGGTCAGAGGTGGATCAATATGTTGCCTTAGCCAAGGGGATGAATGAATTGTAACTGAGGACAGACCACCAAAACAAAATTTCGTTCTTAAAGACAAATCACAGATGATTTTCTTGCCTGCATGAGACAAAAGTCCAGATTCCTGGGAAAATCAGGAAACAAGAATAATAGTAATATTATTAATAGAAATACTACTATTACAACCAGTAATAATTATTATAATAGTAATAGTAATCCAGACATGCCTCTACAGAAGAGCTGAGTAGGTGTGGGTTCAGCTGCCCCTTGCCTTTGCAGGTGAAATGCAGTGAGCATCTGGGTACTTGCACACCCGGGATGCCCCCTGCAGCCTGCAAGAGACTTGCACAGGAATAAATGCTGACTTTCTGCAGTACCCAAACAAGCGTCCCAGCAGCTCTTTCTGGGTGTGATTTCTCCTTCTTTCAGGCACCTCTTTGTTCTGTTTCCTGACATCTGTAGCCCCATCTCCATTATTCCTTTTGCTGCCTTTTCTTCCCCACACTGCTCCTGGTTCCCTGTCCTGTGTGGGTCCCAGGCTCTCTGCCAGCCATGTCAATGTCAAGATCATGTGCGGTAGGAGAGGCTGCAGGGGCTAGGGAAGATACCCCTGATGCCACCCAGTTTGGAGAGCAGGATTGTTCCTGCAGGGAGAGAAGGATGCAGCAAAAAGAGTGGAGAATCAGGGTGGGAAGGTCCTGGTTTCACTGATCCACTCTTAGGACTGAGAAACAAACAAAACTTCCATCTCTTGGGAGAGCAAGGATTTCAGGTTCCCCTTAGTTAACTAGGTACCAAGAGGTGCTGCTGTCTGATGCTCAGAAATGTTGTGTCTGCCTGGGCTCCTCTTCATTGCAGGGGTCTCTGCATTGCACAAATCCTGCTCCCCAGAACTGTGTCCCCAGTCCAACCACTTTTCCCAAACCTTGTTGAAAGCATTCTGAAAGCTTTTCTTTCATAGCTTCTCCTCTTCCAGCAGCCCACCCATCATTTCTCCAGGGACTCCATTCCCACCCAGTGCTTCTGCCCCTCCTGAAAGGCTCAGCTCTGATGGCAAGGGGAGCTCAAATACCCCAGGACACTTAGAACAGCCCCTTCCCAGCTCATTTAGCCACCATGAATCCATAGTGAAATCCTTGCTTTAAATGCCAAAAGGGTCCCTGTTTTGCATTTGGTATTTAAGGACTTGATGAAATATCAAGGCAATAAGCGGCTGATCTCCACCTGACTGGGCATGAACCCTCAGCTATGAAGCCATCATCACGGTCCTTGCATCTTAATTTCCACTTGTTTCTTCATTTTTTGCTCCCTCCTGCCACTGCCACCCCATGCAACAACAAGTCACATTTTCCATCAAGGATTTCCCCTGCTCATCTGTCATGTCTCCTTCCCCTGCTCCATTTGATTAATTGGCAAGGCACCAGCACTTGTAGCAGCAGACATCACAACCACTGACGCAAGAACTTTGTTTATCCACCCTCGGCTCTGTAGTATGATACTGAATAAACAGACTGGGAAAAAAAACGGGTTAAGTCTCCATTCAGATATCAAAGTGCTGTTTTCCCTTCTAACATTAAACTCTGTGGGAGGGGGTCCACTAACACAATTCTGCTAGGTACTCAGTCATGGGTAGTGGGAGGAGAGTCTTGCTGGAAAAGTACTCAGAAATGCTGTACCCATCAGCTCTCCAGCACTGGCTTGGAGACTTATCCTGACGTGCTTCTGACAGGTGCTGCTTCTCCAGGTTCTGGTTCCCCAAAAGACAAAAATCTTTCCCCAAAGCCTTATCTTGCTTAGTTGAATTGGAAGCTCACTGGCTTCGGTGCTGTGGGCTCTGGGCTCCCAGCTGGCAGAAGAGCCTCAACACATTGTCCCTGCATCCTGCTCACTGAGCTGTGTGGAGGTTAATGCACATTCTGGTGCCTATGCTTCTGTCTGTGTCTGGTCAGGAGCACCTCTCCTCCTGCACCCCTTTCCCTCACCCCTTCTCCACCACATATGGGAGGATGGAGTGGGCAGAGAGCATCTCAGCCCTGAGACAACGTATCTGCATTATGGCTCACAGCATGAAAAGGCTGTGTGCCAGAACACAGGCATGAAAGGATGAAACCCTGCTGGGGGGTTTGCCAGAGGCCATTTAGTGACTGCTTGCCTAACCCTTTGCTCCCAGTTTGGGGGGTTGTTTTGTGCTTCTTCAAGTAAGAAAAGTGCACATTTGGGATCTGTCCATCACCCTCACGCTACCAGAGAGCAGAAGACTTCAGGAAGAAGGCACCTTCAAACATCTGACATTGCCTCTCCAGAGGAGAATGAGAAAACACATGAATATTTTAGATCAGGCATTTGTTTTATCTGTTGAAAACTGTGGGTGTTCCTCTAGTGGAAAAGGACCTCATGCAGGGGATTCAAACCAGTAGTACTGCTTTTAAAATCATCTGGAGGCAAGTAAACCTCTACTTCAAGAAGGATTCAAGGTTGCCATGCAGAAACCAAGGATGGCAAAGATCTGTAAGAAAAACCAGCCCTTGGTAACACAAGAGATGTGGAGCAGTTTGTTTCCACAGCAGCAGCAGCAGCCGCGCTGCTCAGAGAGCATCCAGGTGATTCCAGCCCTGGGAAAATGGGGACGTTATAAGCTTCTGTGTAAAAGTAGCGTCTATCTTTGCTTCCCTTTTAACAAGATTAGTCTTGCTTTTCTCTCCCTCTTTCTTTTGCTGTCTGCTGGCCACCTCCGTGCTCTCCCGCTAATGTGATTAGCGGTGCATGGGGACCATACTGGCAGCAACTGTCACAAAGATCTCTGCTTACTTGAGTGCACCTCTTTCCTCAATGAAACATCTTGTGTTTATGGTCACAGGGGGTATTGTTAACTCCTGGATTCGAATAGAAAGGGATATTTACGACCCTCCCATAAAAGTTGATTCAGGGAGACATTTAGGAAAGAAAGGGACAGAAGACAGATGTGTTTCCTACCACAGATGCTGAGGAGGTTCAATTGTTCTGCATATGTAATGACTTTTTATGGTTCCTTACAAACACTTTCCACACTGCTAGAAAGGTGCCTAAGTCAAATACGCATAGTTGTTTACAGAGGACAATTTAGTGACCATACAGGACACTACAACTTTATACCTTGTTAAATATGTCAGAGATGGGCATCACTACATGAACAACATGAAGAGGAATATCTGCCTGCACTGAGGAACGGCTACCCTTCTGCCTTCCCCACTGCAGCTCTGCTTTCATTTAACATTTCCTGGGGCTTTCAGAGCATGTTTACTGTCATGCCCATATGATTAACACTTACAGCACCTATTGATTTTTTTCTAACTGAGGCACCTTATCGGTGTTACGTTGACAGCTGCAGTTTGTGTCTTCCCAAAAGAGCAGAAAAAGAAGCCTAAGTCTTCCTAACTGTGCAAACAAATAAGTACTTGTAGGTGACAGGACCGGAAAGGTTGACAGATTATAGGTCTGAAGAGAAGAGTTGACCAGTGACAGAAGCATAATTACAGGCAAGAGAGGAAAAGGAAGATGGCAAATTGCTATGTTATCCTAACAGCAGCCAGCAGATTCTTGGTTACATGATGCTTCCGCCTCAGGCTGGCTGGTTTTACTCTCTGATGTGAGCTCCCACAGGGTGACAAGAGTTAAGGTGAGTGTACAGGAGGAAATTTGTATCTGAGGTGGTGAGATGAGCTTGTGACTATTTACAGCAGTACAAGATCTGGCTAAAGCCACTGACTGGTTCCTCTGTGCTCCTGTGACAGAAACAAAGACATTTCCAAAGAAGTCTTATGCCAAAAACAGTGTGCATAAAGTGGCTGTGCACTGGGATGCCTGCAGAGAAATGCAGCTCATCCCAGCTGCACCCATCATCCTCCCACTGTCATCCAAGGGATCAAGGCTGACATAGACTGATGACAATGTCCTCCTGTCTTGATGCAACAGAAGAAATGGGAAAGATTGGCAACATGAGATCATTGTGCATCTCCTTTTTTGTTCAAACACAAATATTTCCAGCTGGCCTGTGTGTTTGCAGAATAACAGTGCTAAGGAGGGTTTCATTAGACTGACTCAGACTCTTACAAAGTTAGCTATGAATTTAAATCCCAAGCAGGACAGGTTGGAGTTGTGAGTGGGTGCTTAATTATCAAATGTCCAGATAAAGTCCAGCTTTTTATAATTCAGAGCCACTATGTGGGCAGTGTTATCAGGGCTACTGTACCTGCCAGACTGATTTCCTGCAGTGTGCAATTCTGCATGGGAACATTTCAAAAAGGATTATGACCAGGTTCCCTGCATAGACAAGTGATTTCTAATGATTTTATAGCAATGGATACCAATGAATACCAATGTCACTACTGCATTCTCATGTCATGAGTATCCGTTCATTACTCTGGGAAAATATAACATTCCCAGATGGGGAAGCTTTCTTTGTCTGGTAAATAATTAATAATGAAACTACAAGCTGCTGCTTGTCTCATATGCTCATACAACAAATGGTACTTTCTTTGCCTATGAACGAGCAAGGTAAAAACCTCATGGGATAAGACAGCATGTCTGCAAAAGCCAAACCTCACTAGCTAGAAAAATATGGGTGCAAATGATTGGGGAACAGCCAAGTTCAGTAAAGGCTGGAGTAAAAAAAAATGTTATGACTCACAGAAATCCCTGCTCAGGGAAAGGCAAGCTCAGCCACAGAAATCTCATCTCTCAGGAGATTTCAGGTATGCTCCATCCAGATTTCCTTTGACGTGGATAAGTGGGCATCCATGACAGTAGCGAAGGCAAGAGTCCCCCTACCCCATGCAGCTGAAGGGAGACAACAATGGAGGCTGGATAGAAGGGGAAGAATGCACATTGCAGAGAGCATCAGACTCTTCCTGCCAGCAACACAGTGCTTCTTAATGTGAGCTTTGTTCATGTTCAACTGCCTTGGGAGAAAATAAGCTCCAGCGTGTGTTTCTGGTTTCCAAGGATCTTGCATTATTTCCAGAAGTACAGGGTCTTAGCTCATCCTCCAAGATGCTCTATTTTCATGACCAACTGTTCTCATCACACGCTTTGCAGGCCAGACCCTCTCATTAGGTCCTCTACCAGCTTTCTTGAGTTTTCAGGAACAAATCCCTTTATTTGAGAACATCTTAATTTCCTTTCTTTTGATGTGAGCAGAAGTGCTACATTATAAAGTACCTACTGATAAGAAAATCCGCTAGCGACCAGTCCAGGAAACCTGACTCTAGGGATATCAGTGACAGCAGCTTTTCATTCATCTCCTGGTTGTGCCTTGGCAATGGCTCCAAGGAGGGTACCACACATGGCAGCACTGGACAGGGGCAGCCAAGCTGGTCTGGAGCACATCAGCTCAAGCACTGAAAGCCATTGAGACCATGTTGTCTCTCTGTGTTTGACCATGGTCCCAGCCCCACACTGATGAAGCCCTTCCCACCAGCCACTCAAAGTCAGTGCTGCCCTTCCTAGGCAGTGGGTTTGTGTCTTGACGATGCTGGCTGCAAGAGCAAGCTCTCAGTTGTTACCTTGCCCAGATTAGCCTTGTTTTAACTCATGTAGGCTTTTGAATCCCAGCTCTCTGCCGCCCTAGTGATTTGACTGAGCCCAGGATGTGGCCTTGCATGTTAGGGTGGAGCACAGCCCTGCCATAAAGGGGGAATGTTGTGAGCACTGAGGAAATGAAGCCAGGAATGCTGAGATTTCTTGGCCATAAAAAACATGCTGCAGGCTGTGTCTTGCTGAGTAATGTTAGTTCCCAAGGTTTTTTCCCTTGCTGTTGTCATAAAACCTCAGTGAAATCACCTACAATCTTCAGAAGTTGTGTGCAGGAGGGGGTATAAATGTAGAGCCCATTGTTGGAGCCTGTAGAGACTCTTCTGCTTAAACTGGCTTGCACTGGTATGGCTTTGCTGGGCTCAATGGCATGGTCATCAACTCAGATCTCAGGAATTAATTAATCATCATTTTCTTCCATGAAAACACACAACTCTGCTAAGAAAATTTTTGAAAAAGGGAGTCTGTGCTGGGCTCCAAAACCTTGCTGTTTCATCCGTCTCATTAGGGACAGGGCATCTACCTAGCAGGACTGTTTCATGTGGGAGGTAGATCTGCAAGCTGGTGGCAAACCAATGGACCAAAGCACAGAAAACAAGCAAACTCAACCAATAGGCACTTTTACAAGGGCAACTGCAAACACCGCAACACATCACTGTGCTAGTTCTCTTAATGAGGTAAGAAGACTTCTCCCAAGAGCATGAGCCAAATCACTCAGCCCTCTACTCCCCAAAATCTGCTACAGCAGGGAAAGGCAGTTTCCTCTGAGGCAGATGATGTTTTTAAGACACCCATCAGAGGCACGGCAGCTGCTTGCTATGGAGCACAGCAACATCTTTCAGGTGGGCAGAGAAAATGGAGACTAAAGTAGAGAGCCAGAGAGTAAATCTGGTTGGTGACTTATCATCCACATTGGTTATAGTCCCACACTTGCATATAGATATAAAGTAGAATAGTGAAAAGTATTTGGTTTTGCCAGCTTGATGAGGAGTGAAGAAGAGCTTTATATTTTTCTGTTTACTGTGATGGAGATATGGAGACTTTTCAACAGAAGACTGTTTTGTTTGCAGTCCTTTCCAGAAAGCACAGTGCATATTTGCCCAGCTTCCAGCAGCTGGGGGGTCTGGTGGACTACATCTTCACAGAGAGCTTTCTGTTTAAACACATTCAGAATTAGGCCTTTGAATTTAATGTTGACCCTGACTAAGTGTCACAGCCAGCACTGTGGGACAGCTACAGTCTTTGGACCTGGCTCTAAAGTGATTAAAGTGACTTGACTGAACTGACTTGTCACTCCCCAGCTCACAACTGATTAACCATGACCAGAGTAACACCTTCAGATGAGCGGGTAAGGGAGAACCATGCACTGCTGAGGCACTTGTTCTGTGTTTGTAACAGCCCAGTGAAAGGCTGGAACCCCTACTGGGAGATGCCAAGGGCTGGATGAACATGTAGCACAGCCTCTTGCCCCAGACTTCAGCATGCAGATTTATGAATAAGCACAAAATGTGGGTGAATTTTTCACCCACAAATGGCCAAAGGGAGCTGAGAGGATCTGGGAAGACAAACACATAACAAAACAATCAAAGCAAAGTGTGATAGAGATCGACCACAATCAGGTAATAATTGTAGGGAATTCTTGGTTTAAACCGTAAGCCTACACAAAAGCATTTTTCTTTCTTTGATGACTGCACTGTCCTTGTTCTCCTTCCATGTCCTTAACTCCGGGATCTTATTACATCCACTCACGTCACCTTAGCTTAATTAGGGATGTGTGAAATAGCCAGAATGTTAATGCTGAATTTCTGGCTCAAGTATGCACAAAGTATGAATAAATCACTAGGCAGAAAATATCCAAACCTGTTATCTGATAGAAAGAAACCTTTCTGTGGGAACAACAAAAGCAAAATTTTGGCCTTTATTTTCAAAAGAAAGGCAAAAATCAGAGGACAATTCAAACAAGCAGATTGATCTCAAACAGATTGCTTTGAGGTGTTTTGTGGTTCAGACAATGTTGGGTTTCTTTCCATTCTGAGTCAAACCAAACTTTGCAGTTGGAAGTTCCCCACAAAAACTGAGTTCAAGTCCTTTCCCCTCCCAGCAGAGCTTGGCATAGCTTCGTCTGTCCCTACTTGCCCCAAGCTGGCTCAATGCAGACCTGGTGTTATGGTCCCAGCCTCACATCTTCAGACAGCATCACGCCACACTCCCACAGGTATCTCCATCCTCATCCTATGAAAGTACCACTCCAATGGGTACTGTGCTCCCCTCATCCATTTCAGGTGCTTGGAAGTGGTTTCTGCTCCTAGCACAAGGTGCCAACCCTGTATTTTGTTCGTGGGGAAATCTCAAGGCATAAGCAGAAGACCTGGGCCTAAGGGCTTTGTGGTTGGAACACAACCACCGTGTTCAGGGGTCCATCCCTGAGCAGCACGGATTCAGTCTAAGGCACACAAATGATCCCTGTTTTGGCTCTGTTTTCAGCACACGTATGGTCTCTGTCTGTACCCTGGGGAAAATGGCCTCGCCTCTGAGTCTCCAGCAGGAGAATCCCTTCCTTCTCAGAAGTGCTGGGAGACAAGGACTACACATGGGAAGGGTAAACGTAAAAGCTATGGCAGCTGCCTTATCTCTCACTTTGTAAACTAAGTGTATGGAAATTACCTAAGGAACAAAACCTGCAAAGTATCCTCATTATCCCTTTCTTTGTGGAGTTTACTGTAAACTGGCAGGCTTTGGATCTTAATTTGCTGGGAAGTGCAGTAATGTAATTAGCTAAACTGATAACAACATGAGTTGTGTGAATTCTTCAGAGGAAAGGAAGAATGTGCTAGACAAAGAGAGAAGTAAAAGGAAGAAGAAAAAAATGCTTTCTTTGGCAAGAAATATTTTTTTCAGTATGTCAATGATATCATGGAAGATTTGTTTTGGTCAGAGGGAATGTCATGCTCAAGTATTTTCTTCATTAAAAAGGACACAATTTCTACAATTTCTAGAAACCCTTAATTATTTTAAAGAAATAAAATTCATGCATATTCTGAAACAAAGTACTTTTTTTTTTCCGCCTAAGAAACACGTTCCCTGTCCTGAATTTTTCCTTGCTTGCCTACAGCAGTTAAAAAAAAAATCTTGGGGAAAGCATCTCCCAACAAACACAAAAGCCCCATTTCCCACTGTCTATCACAGGTCAAGCTCTGCCTGAGTCTGGCCCCCTGCACTGCTTGTGAGGCACCACGGGCTCTTTCCAAATCCAAACCTTGTCAGAGATCCGAGCAGTCTTTCTGCTTCGTGCTGCCATCTCTGCTTGCAAAAGCTTTGCTGAGGGCCATGCAAAGCTCCAGCAGTGTGAACCTCATGAGGTTCAGCCATCCACATCCCTGGGCGAGGGGTTGCCCGTGCCAGTCCTGGTGACCAGAAGAAATTTTCATGGGCTTGTGAACGGAAGAACGGGATGAAGAAAGCAAGTTTCTCTTGTCACTAGATGGCTCTATCTCCTTTCACTAAACCCACACGGTTTTCTTTCTACAGCCTCAGATCTGCAGCCTGACAGCTGTGTGCTTGCAGGGTCATCAGCCACATCTGGGAAGGGAAATCTCTGAGAGGTGGAAAAATTCACCTGGGCCTTGATGATGGTTTTCATTATGTCCTTGGCAATTTCCCTGAGTAAAACAAATACTGTTGCAAGAAAACTCATGCTTTGAGATTTGTATGAAATGGTACCCTTGTGGAAAAGTTCTACGAAGATTTCCTCATCTCAGACTTCTTCAGCAGCTATGCTGTGCAGATTGAAACCAAAAAGGGAGGAATTCCAGAAGCTACTGGGCATTTAACTCAGGAGCAGGCTGATGGAGGGACAGGAACTTCTCTTCTTCAATCCTTTATTAGGTGGGAGACAAAGAGCTGTCTCCCAGCACAGTCCTGAGATGACGCAGACTGGTGGGATGAGGCTTTCCAGGTTCCTTGTGCACCCCACCAGCCACCCCTGGGGTCACCTGGCACCCACCCAAGGGTTGCTGCCCCCATATCAGCAAGTGCCATCCTGTCCCACACTCAGTTCCTGGGACCTGCGTCTTCTTGGAGGCTGCAGTTTGAAGACACAAATTTACCTTCTGAAGATGTTCAGAGACAAGGAGCTCACTGCCACAGCCCATGCACAGCAGCCTGAAGGAAGGTCTGGGGCAATGGAGGCAGTGGGGAACAGAGTGCTGCACGGAAGCCATCCCATTTTTTGACCCATGATGGTGGTACGACACTTCTGGGATTTCGGCTTCTGTGAAGTGGAGCAGCAGGCAGCTCTGCCTGTTGGAACACAGTGTTGGCATTTAAATGAGGGGACGCTGAACTCTGACTGTGCAGTAGGCAGAGGACATGCACCAAAGCCCTGTGGACATTTGCTGCCACAAACCCTTACACTGACAGCCACATTTTCATGTGTTGGATGTCTCTAAGTAACTGAGAAGCTACTGCAGGTCTGACTCTGGACAAGCAAGCAGATCAGATTGTTGTTTTTCCCCAGGAAAAATACTATTATGTTGAAAAAAAACCCTCAATATATTCAGGGCTTTCTCTGGCTGTGTTGGCTCAAGGCTGAGTATTTTATCAGCTGCCAGATCTCTCAAGTGTATTCAAGTAATGTTTGAAGCAAAATTCCTGCCTGGAAAAAGTTACTGTGAAAGACCAGGAGCATTTTTCTACCAATTTCGAAAGGATTTGGATCAGGCCCTGAGGAACTAGTCCAGCATCTCCCCCTCATATCAGCAGCCTCTGTGCTTTGAGGACACAACCCTTGTAATAAAAACTGTTTGCAGGGGTATTTGAAGGATCACAGCTTCAGCTGTACAAACGACACAAGACACGAGTGACCACAGTGGGAAAGGAAGCAAATTCGCTTATTTAGATAATTCACAGGCATTTGAGACAAATGTTGCTGTCTAACACATTACTGACAGACTAATAATTCTGTCTGGTGAAGCAGCAATTATAACAATAGTTATGGTCCACTAAAACAACCAACCCTCCTAGCCACTGCTGCTGGGAAAGGAGGCGTAAGACTGTGTTTCTCCTTCATCTGAGTGAACAGACCATGTGTCACAGAAGCATCCCATGGGGCTTGGCTGGGAGAGGAAGGGCTCACTGAGCTAGTGACTGGCAGCTTCAGAGGATGCCTTGCTTTTATGGCCCCAGATAGCTGCAGGCATAATTTTGCACCTGCAGTTTTGATCAGACAGATAACTGTAGCCCTTATTGACCCACGTTCATGTGATGCCTTGAGAGGCCAGTGCTGTGAGCACAAACAGTTGTGGCTTATTAGGAAGGGCGCTGTTTGCAGAGCAGACATAGTGCTGGGTGTCATGTCCCTTCTGAAAACTGCCTGTGCTGTGAGTCAGTATAACCCCATCAATCACAGAATCACAGAATGGGTCAGGCTGGAAGGGACCACAAGGGGTCATCTGGACCAAACTCTCTGCTCATGCAGGGCCATCCCAGAGCCCATGGCACAGGAAGGCATCCAGACTTTTCTTGAATATCTTCAATGAAGGAGACTCCACAACCTCTCTGGGCATTCTGTTCCAGGGTGCAATCACTGCAAAGTTCTTACCCATGTTCATCTGAACTTCCTGTGCATCAGTTTCTGCCCTTCTGTCCCACTGCTTGGCACAATATCCTTCCAGCAGGCAGCTCCTTCCCAGAGTTGAGCTGGGGAACTGAGGAGTATCTCTACCCACCTCAGGGGACTACCATAGTGAAAAGGAAAACTGGGGCCATTTTGTTTTAACCTGGTCTTGTCCGATCCTGTCTAATGGCTGGGTGAGCTGAATGTATGGGTAACAAAATCCTCAAGGCTGAATGCAGGAATGGGGTGAAAAGACGTGTTTCCCAGAAGAGGGACCGTCCATTATCTCACAGTCCATGGAGGGGTTGTGCCCAAGTCTCCTTTCCCCCATCCCACTCAGAAGGAGCTCATGGAGAACCGGATTACAGAGTCAGGTTTTTCCCTTCTTTTCATGCAAGTCATGGGAGATTGGCAGAGATCCAAGACCCAGGGAGCAATATGAACTGACTGGCCCCAAACTGTGTAAGGAACACCTGGAACTTGGTTCCAATTTGCTTTGTATGACATACAGAAAATTTTATTCCAACTAAGTGGGTCAGGATAGTCGGCGGGAGGATTGATGGGCAGCAGAGGGCTCTGCGTGTTGCTCCCCACAGCTCTGCTGTGCAACTTCACCATTGCTTACATCCCATGCTTCCCACAGACAGGAGGAAAAATCAACTAATGCAGATTTCCTCTGTTTCTTCTCTTCAGGGAATCAGTCTATTGAGAAATTCATTAAAATCCACTGTGCCTGAGATAGAAAAACATCACCTGACAAGAAAATGCTCTTACGGAAAACAAGTCTTTGATAGCTTTACATGCTTCTTGAACACAGGGAACGCCAGTCAATAACGTTCCTTGTGGCCTAAAAGCAGAAACATCTGTCAGAGGCGGCTTGCTGGGCTGAATATAGCAGCAGGAAAGCCCAACTGATTAACTCCATCCTCTTCCTAACATGTTTTTGTGGTTCCCAGAAATCCCTAGAAAGGGCTCCTGAGGACACTGGCACCATTACAAGCCAGCTATAATTCAGTAAACAGAGAGATGAAGAAAACATTATCCTGACTGCAGTTCACCTCTGGCATCCAGGTTGCATAATTCACATGTACTTCATCCTACGCTCCTTTAGCTGTCCAGCAGCCTTGTGGTTTAGGAAAAAAGGAAAAGCGAGCCCACACTCGATGAAGGAAAGAATAAAGTGATTGTTGTGAGGAGGAAAAGAGAGTTGGGGTCCATACAGTTTTGCAAGTAGACTGGAGCAGGGGAAACTGGTAGAAAAGATTAGAGCAGTAATACAGTAGACACAGGAAGTACTTCCAGTGTGTCTGGGCTGATCCTTCTTAGTGCAACCACCCAGCAGGACCCCTTCTCCCAACCCCTGCTCTTTTCATCCACATTTGTAAATTCATCTCTATAAAAAAAGCTAAAATTACTTCTTTGGTACATTTTACTTCTGTCCTACCTTACATGTGACAGTTCACCATGCACAGCTGAGGGACTTCTCCAAAAACTGCAGGAAGTCTCCTGACAACTCTTGCCAACTCCATCACAATTCTTCCCCTTACTCTCTGGAATGTAGAAAGGCCCTTTTTTTCAGACGTGTGTCTGGTCTTGTTGCAGGATTGTTGAACCACTAAAGCAGTCAGGGTCTCAAAACTTGTTGGGACCAGCACAGAACACATAAACAGTAGTTAGTGTAATTCTTAAGTCACAGTCTCTGCGTCCCACTGCCACTGGACCATGGCCAAGAGACCTCTAGATATATGGTGCCCCAAGCAAACAAAGTTTTTCATGCAGGGGAATAATTTCTGCAATTACAGAGCTACTCTGGAAGCACTTTTAAACATATTTATCTCCATTTTAATAGACATTCAAATAACTTCTGTGTAATGTTCATAAACATAAAATCATTTTAATTCAACTTTGCTGAACAAAGAGAAGCAACTTACCTTGGAGATGAGGTAAATACCACTACTTATAGAAGAATGGTGGGATGGGAAAATGAAACAGCCTTTGGTAGAAAATGATATGTGGCCCATTCACTCAGCAGTTCTTCTGAGGGAGATGAGTATGCACAGAACCATGTGAAGTCTTTCTCTGATTGATACTTAATTCTGAGTAGATCCTGGTATCTTAAAGAAATAGCTTCAATCAGAGTCTGAGGGATTTACTCTGTGGGGGTTTTACATGTGTGTGAAGGAGTTCAGTGCTGTTTTTTCCTTGATTATTAGAATTTATCAGCTGAAATGTGGACCTCGCTCTGGAAATGTGTATCCTCAGACTTAATTTTTCTCCATTGCAAATGTCTACCTCTTAGCAGGTTTACCTTTCACCTTCTACAGTGGAAAATTATAACATCACATCTGAAAGGCAAACCACTCTCTTTCTAGCTCTCCTAGAGGACTCTTCAAAATCCTCCCTCTCATAGTCAAGTCAGAAGACATCAAAAATACAACACAATGAGAATCCCTCTCACCTTGAGCCACCCACTACTTATATATTTCCAAAACTGGATTAAAATTCCCAGAGGACTCTGCTAAAATCTCAAACTGGCATTGCATAGCACAAAATCCAATGTGAAGAATATTTGTTCTCTGTATAGCCAGTAGCAACATTTCCAAAGTTTTCTGCCTTGCATGCTATTTCCTCACCTGTTTTATGAGCAGCCTGAGGCAATATCATGTTTTCACAGGAAAGGAAAAAAGAGTTCTCAAAAAAGGAACATTTATAACCTCTTTTTTAACTTTCTGGTTTGTTTTTTATTGCAATTCCCAGACCAAAAAATGCCCAAACAACCTAAACCACAGTAAAACTTTCTTTTATGTATTTGGTTAGTATTTGTTAGAAGCTGAGATTTTTCTCAGACTGACTACCCTGCTGAAAAGAAGCTGATTTCTTGCCATTGCTTTGTGATGGTTTGACTGACTCAGCCTTCGCCTTAATCCTGCTACAGATGAATAAGAAACATCTCCCGGGGCCATGGGGATCTGCTCCTGGCCGGCATGAACTCCTCATTCTACCCATCTTCCCTCCCTGCAATTAGGTTCCCCGTCCTTGGGCACTCCTGCCACCTCACTTCATGTGTCCCTTCCCTCCTCCAGTCCCCACACATTGGATTCCAAACCCTTATTCCCCCTATCTTTCTTCCCCCAGTTCCCCAGCCTGCTCCAAGCATCGCCATCTGCTCAGGCTTTACAGTCCTGAGGACACAAACAAGAAAGAAGGATTGGGAATTTTTTCTCCACAGGATGGTTCCCTTGTCACAATCATATCCCAGCTTTTTTGCCCTGTTCCTCACACCCACACTGTGCAGAGAATTGCAGCAGATGGAGGATGTCACCTAAAATAAAGATCGTGTGACAACTCAAATAGAGCAAAACAGAGTAGATGATGTGCTCATAGAATCATTTAGGTTGGAAAGACCTTTAAGACGATCAAGTTCAACCAGTAATCCAGCACTGCCAAGTCCACCTCTAAACCATGTCCCCAAGTACAAGATCTGCACATCTTTTAAATACTTTGAGGGATGGTGACTCAACCACTTCCCCAGGCAACCTGTTCCAATGCCTTAAAATCCTTCCCTGAACATTTTTTCCCTAATATACATCTAACCTCCCATGGCACAACGTGACACCATTTCCTCTGGTCTGGTCACCTGACACCCGGGAGAAGAGAAAGACCTCCCTCTACCTGCCTGCCACCTTCTTTCAGGCAGTTGTAGAGAGCTATACGGTCCCCCCTGAGCCTTATTTTCCCCAGACTAAACATCCCCAGCTCCCTCAGCTCTAAGTCAGTATCAGGAAGGTGCTGGGCAAGGTATCACAGATCCTCAGCTCAGCTTAGCCTCATGTCCTCTTCCTCTGACTGTACTCTTAGGTGGCCTGGGGACACAGCAGGACCACTGGCTGAGGTGACAGGCTATCTGCCATAGGATCCCAAACAACCCTGAAAACACCTGAATTTTGGGGCAGATGCTTAAGCAGCATGCAGCAGAGGCTGATATCAGAGCCCATGAGATTCCCCTGGTCTGGACCAGAGGCAAACCAGTATTATGCAGACTCATCCTCGGGCAAGGCAAGAAGCCAAAGCAAACCTGCTCGGAGAGCCTTTGCCCCAGGACATGACCTGGCACCTGCAAAAGCCATGAAATCGTTCTCAGGGAGACAGCAGAGCCCTTATGTCCTTAAAACCTCAGGAGTGTTGTTATGTGTGGCAAGGGACACAGAATTAGACGTGTGGATCTCCGCATGACCGGATCTCCCCTGCTACTGCTGGATTCTGCATCTGGGACAGGGCAACCCTGGATATTCACACAGTCGGGGGAATGAGATGCTGGAAAGCAGTGCCATGGAACAGGACCAGGAGCTCCTGGTCGATGGCAAATTGAACACGGCCCAGCAGTGCCCTGGCAGCCAGGAGGGCCAGCCCTGTCCTGGGGACATCAGGCCCAGCATGGCCAGCCGGGCAAGGGAGGGGATTGTCCCCTCTGCTCTGAGCTGGGGCAGCCTCACCTCCAGTGTTGGGGGCAGCTCTGGGTGCCACAGTATATGAAAGACATTAAGTTGCTAGAGAGCATCCAAAGGAGGGCAACAAGGATGGTAAAGGGTGGGAAGCTGTATGAGGAGCTGCTGTTCAGCCACTGCTCTGTTCAGCCTGCAGGAGAAAGCAGGGAGAGCTCATTGCAGCTACAGCGTCCTCACAGAGGGAAGAAGAGCTGCAGGCATTGATCTCTGTGGTGCCAGGGACAGGGCATGGCAGAGGGAATGCCCTGGAGTTGTGTCAGGGGAGGCTTAGGTTGGATATTAGGAAAAGGTTCTTCACCCAGTGGTTGGGCACTGGAACAGGGTCCCCAGGGAAGCTGTCACAGCACCAGCCTGACAGGGTTCAAGAAGCGTTTGGACACTGCTCTCAGGCCCATGGTGTGACTCGTGGGGATGGTGCTGTGCAGGGCCAGGAGCTGGAATCGGTGATGCCTGCGGGTCCCTTCTGTGATTCCGTGCGGGGAATCACAGAAGGGACCCGTGACAGGAGCACAGGAGCAGCGGCAGGAAGGGCTCTGCGGGTGTCGCTCGGGACGGGCCCCGCTCGCCGCAGCTCCCTCAGAGCCCCCATCAGGGCCCGAGCCCGACACGCGGCCCCGCGCGCGCCCGGCGCACCGGGCACGCGCCGCCACCGCCCCGCCCGCGCGCTTGGTCACGTGCCCTCAAGCATGGCGGGCGCAGAGGGGGACCGCGGCGGCAGCGGCGGGAGCGGCGTTCTCCCCGTCCGCCCGTACATCTGCTCCTTCCCCGGCTGCGACGCCACCTTCAACAAGGCCTGGCGGCTGTCCGCCCACCTCTGCCGGCACACGGGCGAGGTGAGCCGCGCCGGCTGGGAGGGGGCTCTGTGTGACCCCGGCGTGGGCGCCGCGGGGACCGGGCAGGCCGCTTCCCCTCCTCGGGCGTGCCAGAGCACGGCGGGGGCTGCGGGTGGTGGCCTGGGCCGGGTGCGGCCGGGGCATCCCGCTGACTGCGGCCTGCCCGGGGCTGCCGAGCCCCGAGGGGGTGGGTTTGTCTCTGGAACAGCTCCTCTCTTTCAGAGGCCGTATGTTTGCGATTATGAAGGCTGCGGCAAAGGGTTCACGAGGGACTTCCACCGCGCCCGACACCTCCTCACGCACACCGGGGAAAAGCCGTTCGAGTAAGGCCCAAGTTTTTACTTCTTGAGCTGAAGCGCGGTTGTTCTTAAGGAAAGGAAGTTAAGACAGGGCGGTGGTACAGGGTGTGCATGCCTTTGGTGTCATGGGCACTGCCATAAGTGTGCACACAGGGTGGGATCAATCCCCCTGTAACTTTAATATGCTTAAAGAAATGGGCAGATCTCCCCCAAGAATACGTTATTAAAAGGCTAACTTAGCATCTGGCTTTTAGTGTCTTCAAAGCAAACTTCTGTATTTGAGTTGTGAGTTTCAGTAATTCTTCTGTGTGTTGTTCTTGTGCAGTGATTTCTGTATCTGCCTAGGGAACAAGTCACTGACAGCAGTAATAAAAAATGCAGTTCATTTGCAGGTGCACAGCTGATGGGTGCAATGAGAAATTCGGAACAAAATCAAACATGAAGAAGCACGTTGAACGCAAGCATCAAAACCAGCAAAAGCAATATGTGGTGAGTAATTACCTTTGTACTGTACAGTGGAGGCTAAACAAGCTCCTTCTTGTGTATCTGTGAAATACTTCAACTTGCTATTATGTGGTACTTGTTCAAATACCATGACTGGGATTTCAGCAAACATGTGAACTGAACTGTCATTATTTGGACTCTAATGATAACTTAATTTCCCCAATAGTGTGACTTTGAAGGCTGTAACAAGTCTTT
Source organism: Prinia subflava (assembly GCF_021018805.1). NCBI lineage: Eukaryota > Metazoa > Chordata > Aves > Passeriformes > Cisticolidae > Prinia > Prinia subflava. The sequence continues at coordinate 37,656,104 of NC_086249.1, forward strand.
TAAGAAGCATCAACAACTTAAAGTTCATCAATGTCAGCACACCAATGAACCTCCCTTCAAGTACGTGGATAATTTCAATACTGAACTTTCAGACCCAAACACTGTAAATAAAAACAGTTGCATTTTCTCAGCCTTTTCATTGATGTGGTAGTAAAACAAAAAACAACAACCAGTTTGTAGTCAGGGCTACAAGTATATTCCTTTGCTCAGTGATCTGTTTTGAGCAGCAGTCTTGGTGCTCTGTAACTTCAGCATTCCAGCAGTTTTTATAAAAAAATAACACAACCCACGATGGTGGGGGGGACACACATCTGTAGGCAAAGGGAAACTTGGATTATTTTGTTCATTTTAATTGTTCTTGACTGAACAAAAAATAGGTAGATATGGTGAAAGAAATTAAACCACTGGTTTTTTTGTACGTAGATGTGATAAAGAAGGATGTGGAAAGTGTTTCTCTACTCCAAGTCGACTAAAGCGGCATGAGAAGATACATGAAGGTAAAACTGTTTTTTCTTTTTAAGTTATGTTTCAGCAAAGGAAAAAGGACTGCTTACAGTGCAGAGGATGCACGGGTGCATGACAGATCTGAAAGTGTTCTGGGCCTGGTGATCCAGACAAGACAAGAACACCTGTTTGGAACAGGAAAGTGGGATATAACTGCGGGGCATCGCAGTGTTCAGTTATGGTGTATTTGTGGCAGTCTGGGCAGAGCTCAGGATTCCTTCAGTGATTTCTTCTCCTGAGGTTCTTCCTTGCAAATAATCCATCTTTTGAAGATGGGCTGATGATTAAGGCATTAGCCTAGATGTCCAGAGCTTAGGATCAGTTGCCAGTTCTGCCACAAATTTCCTTGGGAGCCTTGGCAGAACCATGTGTATTTTTAGTTGTTAATGAACCTGTGTGAGAGGCTTTTAAGTGAAATCATCGTGATGAGCTCGTGTACATTTGAGCTAATCCTGCTGCTCTCCTATCCTTTCTTCCACTGACAGATAACCAGCTTTCCAATGATAGGAAAAAACCAAAACTAAACCAAACAGTCTAGGAAGAGTACCCAGAAGGCTGTGATTGGTACTGTGATTCTCTTTTTTTAAGACAAGGATTTGCTCATAGCTTTGGAGCATTCTGGTCTCAGGATTTGAATAGTGTTGATTTTCTGTGGCTTCTGCCTGCTTGATAGAATGGTAGAATCTCTTTAGACTCTGAAATATTGTGTTACTGTATGGTCAGTAGTTCCTTTTAATATGCAGGACAGATATTTATATGTAACTAATACATATTACTAGTTATTTTCATCTGTTTGAGAGAAAGTGTATGGCTGGGAGGAAGTAGCTTTACTGCAGCAAGGAGAGAGAGTTTCACAAAATCATTTAGGTCAGAAAGGATCTCTGGAGGTTATCTGGTCCAGCTCCCTACTCAAGGCTGGGCCAGCTAGAGCAGGTTGTTGAGAACTGCATCCAATGGTGTTGAGTGTTTCCAAGGCTAGGGCTTCCACAGCATCTCTGGACAACTGGTGTCAGTGATACAAGGTTTCTTACTTCAAACTGTTAGGATTTTCTCTTGTTCTAATTTGTGTTGATTGTCTCTTATCCTATTCCTGTGCAGTATGGGAGGAGACAAGGAATAACTTGCTTTTAATTTTCAAATGTTAGAAGTGGAGTTCCCCCTTGTAAAACTGGACTGTTTGCCAGACCCTCTGTGATTGTGAACATCTGTCCTGTCTAACAGGCTATGCATGCAAGAAGGAAAACTGCTCATATATTGGAAAAACTTGGACAGAACTTCTGAAACATAATAAAGTCAGTCATACAGGTAAATTCCAAATGCTTTCATAAACTTGTGATACAAATAGGAAACCAACTGCTGATCTGAAGAGGAGTCCTTGCTGTACTCATTTCGTTAACTTGTCATTGTCACCAAACTTGTCTACTAACTTCACTGGTAAAGTGGCTGTCACTCCAGCTAGACCTTTGATGAAAATGCTGCTCAATATACTAACTTAACTTTGTGATTCAGTTAAGAAAAAATTGTTCTAGGTAGGATTTCAGATCTGGATAATTCATACTGCATTATCTTTCTGAAGTCTCTAAGTTCTTTGCATTTCATGTTGATTTTAGCATTGTTCTGATAGACCACCAGGCTTTGATTCTGAGCTGTAAGAAATTGTTAATTTGTACTCTGCTTTTCTCCCACTTAGAGCCAATAGTCTGCAGTGAATGTAACAAAACTTTTAAACGGAAGGATTACCTCAAGCAGCATCAAAAGACACATGCTGTGGAGAGGGAAGTCTGCCGCTGCCCCAGAGAAGGATGTGGAAGAACTTACACAACTTTATTTAACCTTCAAAGCCATATCTTCTCTTTTCATGAGGAGAAAAAACCATTCTCTTGTGATTATCCAGGCTGTGGAAAAGTGTTTGCAATGAAAGTATGTGTTTTTCTAACTGTTCTTATCTGAATCCCATTATCTGAAATTAGATAATTAACTCCTTTTTTTCTCCTGCTCTTTGTAAGTGTAGCAGAGCCTAGCAAGGCATGCAGTTGTACATGATCCCGAAAAGAGAAAGCTGAACTTGAAAGTAAGTTACACTCCTGGAAAAGTCTTCTCACCCCTACCATGTCACTGCAGAGAAGGGTAAATGTTACTTGTTTCAGAATGTGACTTCAAGCAGGAAAACAGATTAAATATCTAAGTAATTTGTGAAATTCTTAATTTGTGAAGCTCCTCTAGCTAATGCAGTCCTGGCCTGTACAATGCTTTTTTCCCCCACCACAACAGTAGTCTGCTCCACAGACATGTTAAGTTGACTAATTCTGGCTCTATTTCTGCCAGGCAAAGCGTTCTCGTCCCAAGAGGAGCTTAGCTTCTCGTCTCAGTGGCTACGTTCCTCCCAAAAAGCAGCAAGGAAAGGAGGAGGTTGTGATGGAAAGCAAGACGGTGGATAAGCTCATGGAAAATGGAATACCAGCCACTGACATTCGGACTCTGTAGCAAAGGTTAACCAAGACAGTATTCTTCACAGAATGACCAATGCAAAGCTCAACAATAACTTTATCTGAAGTTAATTTTTTTTATTATTATTTTTTAAATAAATATATATTGTTTACAGTGCTTCCGAAAGTCACTGATGCAACTCATTTGACTTCAGATCTTCGTTTTCATCTTTCTTTACTGTATTGTTTTTCTTGATTTCCATCTTCTGGTGTTCTTTCAACTCTTTGTCAGACATGTGCCTCAAAACACAGGTACTCACTCCTTCTCTAGCAACTTTTGGCTTGGAAAGATAAGTGGCTTTCTCAGATACAGTCTCCAAAATCTGATCAAAAAGCATGAACTAAAAAGGAGGAGAATAATGCAACTAAATGAACACACAAATACAGACAGAAAAATATTTCAAGCTGGTCTGCTTAGTTTAGCTATTAGCTGAAACAAGCTAGTTGCTAGTCCCAGTTTGAGCACTTCAGCTTGTCCTTTCCTAATTGTTCTTTACTCAGAAGCAGGTTTAGGCAAGTCACTAGAAGGGTATTCAGCCATTTCCTAACATTTAGGCTGGACTGCTGACTCACAGTGTCTTCAAGGGTGTCCATGAGAGTGGGCTAATCTGATTCTTCCCCACCCTCCTCTTCCTCCAGATTCAGATATATTATATGAGGCTTTTGTCTTAAGGGGTAGTATTGTTCTAACGTTGGCAGGACCTGGTAGTATTGAACTGAGTGGCAACAGTGCCTTCAGGTAACACACTGAATTCCTAACCTCATTATTAAGCCTTGAAATTTAAGGACAGTGTAAATCAGGACTATGTAATGAAGTGTTCTGTTCCCTTCCATTGTCAGTTCTTCCTGTTACCCCTTCCCTGTGAATTTAACTTCCTATAAAAAGTTTTGTTCTTTTTGGATGAAGTGCTATCACACTTTTCCCCAGCAATTTAGTTAGGACAATTGTCAAGAATACCTAATTCACTACAGCCATTATGGGGAGAAAAAAAATACACTGAATGTTTATTTAAAAATCCCTTTTTGTGAATGACAGTGAAGTCTCAAGGCCCTGCAATTATACTGGGAAGTTGCCATCAGCTTCTTAAGATTTTTAGAGATGTTCACTTTGCTAGTCTTGGAACACCTTTCATGTAGGAGTGGACAACTAACCTTAGACAAAGTTGCATAAATGCAGCTTCAGAACTGCTGGTGAAATAATCCAGCTAAAATACAAATTTTTTGAAACCCCACTGTTAAAGTTTTCAGTGGGTGAGCTGGCTAAAGCCATAGATAAGAAAATTTCACTGGCCCCATTAATAAGGTGGTGCTGCAGAGGAATAGGAACTGCTTACACTTTGCTGCCCAAGCCAGTGCTGCAGCTGGATTCTTAAGGAAGCATGGTATTTGAACTCTCTCTGGGACTACTTTTCTACACCCGTGTTTGAAGTGGAGCAGCTTAAAGCAGGCAACCATTACTTGCACAGGACCTAGATCTTCACTGAGATACTAAAAATCTTGGCAGTACCCAACAGGGAAGGTCAATACAGCTGCAGCTGTTTAATGAAATTGACAGGTGCATCTTTCAGGAGTGCACTTACCATGTCTGTACTGCCACCTTTTGCTTGCCGGATGGTAATTTTAACGTGGTGTTTCTTTTCAATCCACACTGCTATCTGTTTAGTCTTGGTCTCTAAGTCGTTCTTGGCAATAGATGAAGAAAACGATAACTCCTTCTGAACCACCCCTGTTTGAAAGAGAACTGAAACTGTGCTGACTTAACATTTGACAAACCTGTACTAGTTGCTCTCTTTTATCAGCTTATGGTGCTTTGTCTGCTTGACTCCCTCCTCCCCTGCTGCTTTCTCAGAGCACCCCAATCTCAGTGTCTCAGCATGCACCACTCTCACCTGAGAGGGTGGCTACTCGATACTCACACTCACTGCCGTAACTGGGGGACTAAGCGCATATTTGAGGCACACAGGGAAACCTCTTCAGGTCAGAAGGCTTAAGGTATTTTTCATTACAGTCTCGTTCATACAATCCACAATGTAGGTCTGACAAACAGGTAAGCATTGGATCTGGAATTAAAGACTTAGTGTGCAAATTCCTGTGTTCTGCACATAGGACAGCTGAAGGTAAAAGCTTTGACGTTAGACAGCTCTTCATCTCAAGCCCATTTTATTGAATGGTCAAGTGCAATATTCAACTGGAAGTACCAGTTATTATGCCTTGTAATATATTTGAACGATCTACAGTCTCTTCCTCCTTGAAGATTCTCTAAACCAGTTACCATCTGAATAATATTTTTGTGGTTTCTTGAACACAGCAACTCATTACCACAATAATGTTCTCTAAAATCAGAACTCTACCCAAAGCACAGCTATCTTCGTTAGCCTGAGGATAAGAGAGGATACAAAGTCACATGCCTTTTCCCTTTTCTAAAACCTCTTTGCCAAACTCAGTTTGTTAAACTGCTGGAGCAAGTGGTCTTAAGAAAAAAAGAAACTGAAAAGTGTTCAGCATAAAATTTTGAAAAAATTTCTCTTGCTCTATGCCAGAAAGGGCTCCAGACTTTGTCTTCCTATGAGCAAATGAGGAAGAGAGTGTTTCATGACTACTGGTGACAACTATAGAATTATATTGGTGTTTCTGGTCCTTAGTTTGTAAAAACTGTCTGTCACTCTATGCCTTAGTAAAAGAACAGAAATTCAGCGAGTCTCACTGAACCAGAGCCTAGTTATATTCACTCAAATACAGGTATTTTTAAAAAAGGTCAGCAGATGCCAAAATAGCAAATCCTGAGAGGGCAATAGAAAGCTTCTCGGTGGAAGACTGAACTAATCCAAAATTTTATTTTCACCACTGCAAATCCTTAATAGCGCGGACTGCAGCGACAATGCTTTGGATTTACACAAATACAAGTAAGAGGATTTCATCTGTTGAAACCACTTTTAATGCAGCATTTTTCCAAGTCCTCAGTGCTGTAGTGTTTACAGTGCACATACCTTGCTTTGGGCTTGCTTTCTTCTTCTCTGCACGTTTAAGCTGTTCTTCATGAATCTGCTGCCCAGTCATTAGTCTGTAAACTGGAGGTTCTACATTCTCACGAAGCAGAACCAGCTTCAGGCCATTTTCATCCATAAGTCTGAGTGCCTCTGCTCGGTGCATGTTTCCTAAACTCTCCCCATCCTGGTTGATTACGTGCAAAATACGATAGGGAATTCTTCGCCCAACACTTCCAAATGCTGCTTTCCTTTTTGGTTGTGCGTGAGATTTTTCATTTGTACAAAATGCTTGAGTAAGCCCAAACAGAGCTGACTTCCTAGGGTCAGGTACCACTGTCCAGAATGGAGAAAAGAGCCACTTTTGTGCTGTCTGTGTCAGAAGAGTACCAAAGAACCTTTTTGCGTATCTGTTCTCATTTCTGGTTGCTTGACATAAATGTTTAATTGTGCACAAGGCAGTCATTCTGAGGAAGAAAAAATAAGTTACCTCATCAGTCAGATTCTTATTATATTATAAAGACTTGACTAAAGGGTTCAGTAAACCCTAGTGTTTGCAACTACTCTTTTAAAATGATACATGGTGCTACTATACAGAATGAGCAATCAACAGTCATTTTACAGTAACAAAGGGATTTAACCCAGAGAGAAAACCTGACAAATTAGGAAAATGTATGAGTTGATGTTACCTTCAGTATCTTAAAATCTGAGCCTGAACTCCTTTAAAGAATCCAATACTTCTAGTTCCTTTCTCCTCCCTTTAAAACTGAAATCTAAACAGTTACAGGCATCTATCCTGACATGGTACTCACGAAGCTATAAATTTTCAAACATGTTTCAAAATATACCCGTGCTTGAAGACTACTGAAACTCATCTTTGAGATATTTCTTCCATTGGATTTTTTTTCCCGTTCTTTCCCGGTTCATGACATCCCCCTGGCGATTTTGGTACAGCTGACCATTATTTGTATTTTGTTCAGACCTTCAGAAATCGTCCATTTTCTAACAGCTGCAAAACACTTTGGAAATAATGCGCAAACTGTGAGTATTCTCTGCAGTTTTCCTATTTTATATTTAAAAGGGTGCAATTACAGGAAAAGCCGAGGATGATACCAGAAACCAAACGTGTCATACCAGAGGAGTTGGCAATAGTGGGACCTCTTTTGCCCAGGAGGCAATGTGTCTCTGCTCTATAAATACATGCATGCATACATATATATAGACACATATATGACAGTGTGTAATCATGCATCCATGTGCATACATACACATGGAAAAGGTGTAAACTATCAGCAAGGATAGAAAGCTATTTATAATTTCAAGCAGTGTTGGCACAGGAACAAGTAAAATGACTTGCCTGTGAATAAACTTAGTCTGAAAAGGGAGCCTGGGATGGACTTCACACCTCAGCAGCAGGGACAATGTCCATGCAAACTGCCTCAAGAAGGAGCCAGATGAGTTCATGAACAGGGCAGTCTGATAACAGCTGTGTGCTACAGCTGGATCCAGAACTTAAGCTAGCCATAGGGTGCAGAATTAACAGGATTTCCACAGCAACCTAAAACCGGCTGGTCAAGCTACTGTCCCTTCCTGCCCTGGTCTCTGCCTCTGCCCAGTCCTGTGAAAACAGCTTTTTGTCTGGCTGTGACGACAGCCCTATGACTGAACATCCTCTGCCAACACCCAGCTATCTTCCTGCATCATCACTGCAGCCACACAAAGGCCACAATGTCCTTATTTTTTTAAATGGTTTCCTAAACCAGCTTTGGCTCATGCACTGCAGACTTGAGTGTAGGCAATCACTGCTCCATTACTGAGTTACCTAATTAATCTTCCATTCAGAGGAGCCTGGCTTGCCTTTCAGAGCTACTGATTTAGAAAACCAAGTAACAGTGTCTCAGCAATGGAACAGCAGCGTGTTTTAAGGAAATGTTGTTCTTGCTCTGCTAAATACATGGTGTTGGTGGTATTCTCCTTCATTCTCTGATGCTATTTAAATCTAGTAAGTATAGCCTTAGCTGTCTGAATGCAAATAACCCTTTTCTACGGAAGGGTTTTTCTTCACGTGACACAGCAGATAGGTGTGTTCCGCGTTGTGCACTTCGGTGCTCCTTGTGCAGGCAAGGCCGGCTGACCTGGCTGGGTGGGAGCTCTGCGGAGCGGGCAGCTCCGGCCACGCTGGGAACCGCAGGAGCAGCCGCGCTTCCCGTGCTGGCGCCCGTCCCGGGAGGGGCGCCGCTTCCCGAGGGTGTCCCTCCGGTAAACAGGGCGGAAGGGCTGTACGGGGGTGTGTGACCGTGCCCTGTCCTGTCCGCGTTCCCGGCTGTGCGTGTCGCCGGGGTCACTGCGTGTGCCTGTGGTGTGCCCGTGTGCGTGACGCCCGCGGCTCCCTGTGACCCTCTCTTACCTGCCTGCGGGCCGGGCCGGGCCGAACCGAGCCAAACCGCCGGCCCCGGCCCGCCAAAGCAGCCGAGGGACCGGCCCGAGCCGCCGGGAAGTCGCGGGACGCCCCGCCTCTCCCCCTTCCTTTTCCTCCTGCTCCTCCTCTTCCTCTTCCTCCTCGCGCGCCTCCGCCTCTCGCCCCCGCCCCGCGCGTGCCCGTGGGGACGAGCGCGCCTCCACCGGTGCGCGCCCGCGTGAGCGCGCGTGGAGGGTGCGAGCGGGGCCCGCGTGTGCCTGTGTCCCTGTGTCCCTGTGTGCCTGTGCCCGGTGCCTGTGTGCCCGGTGCCTGTGTCCCTGTGTGCCCGGTGCCTGTGTGCCTGTGCCCGGTGCCTGGGTGCCTGTGCCCGGTGCCTGTGTGCCCGGTGCCTGTGTGCCCGGTGCCTGTGTGCCCGGTGCCTGTGTCCCTGTGTGCCTGTGTGCCTGTGTGCCTGTGTGCCCGGTGCCTGTGTGCCTGTGTGCCTGTGTCCCTGTGTGCCTGTGTCCCTGTGTGCCTGTGTCCCTGTGTGCCTGTGTGCCTGTGTGCCTGTGTCCCCGTGTCCCTGTGTGCCTGTGTGCCCGGTGCCTGTGTGCCTGTGCCCGGTGCCTGTGTCCCTGTGTGCCTGTGTCCCTGTGTGCCCGGTGCCTGTGTGCCCGGTGCCTGTGTCCCTGTGTGCCTGTGTCCCTGTGTGCCTGTGTCCGGTGCCTGTGTGCCTGTGTCCCTGTGTGCCTGTGCCCGGTGCCTGTGTCCCTGTGTCCCTGTGTGCCTGTGTCCCTGTGTGCCTGTGTGCTCCCGCATCTCCGGGCCGACACCGTGGCGTGCCGGTGCGGTGTGCGCGGCTGCTGGGAGCTGCTGTTCCCCGCATGGCTCCGTGGGTTCCCGCTGTGGTTGTGCCGCGGGGTTGAGGGCCGCGGCTGGGACAGGGCCCGCACTGTGCTCGGGGGCCATCCCAGCAGGGATGCGAGCGGGTGCTGCGAGCGGGAATTATGTGGGTGCTGAGTGCTTTCAGTATGCGTTGAGGCACACAGTCATAGAACTTGGGTTTGTATTGGAAAGGATTTTTAAAGCTCATTTACTCTAATCCCTGTGCAATAAGGATGAGAGCAGGAACGTCTTCAACTCGATCAGGCTGCTCGGAGCTCTGTGTGTCCTGACTTTGAATGTTTCCTGGTACGGAGCATCTGCTACCCTTCTGGGCAACGCGTGACAGTGTTTCACCACCTTCACCGTAAAAACGTCTTCCTTACCCTTAGTGCAGATCCACGCTCTTTTAGTTTAAAACCATAACCCCTTGTCCTGTCACTACATGCCCTGCCAGAAAGTCCGTTCCCATGTTTTTACAGGCTCTTTTAGGTACTGGATTGCTGCTGTGAGGTCTCCCTGCAGCCTTCTCCAGATGGAACAGCCCCAGTTCTCTCAGCCTGTCTCCATAGGAGAGGTGCTCCAGCCCTCAGAACATCTTTGTGTCCCTCCTCTGGACTCACTCCAGCAGGTGCGTGTCCTTCCTGTGCTGGTGAGCCCAGAGCCCTGCACCGGGCTGTGTAACACAGCAGTGTCTCAGTCCCTGTCCCCACAGCAGTGCCCCAATCCCTGTCCCCACAGCAGTGCCCCAGTCCCTGACCCCACAGCAGCCCCTCTGTCCCTGTCCCCACAGCAGTGTCTCAGTCCCTGTCCCCACAGCAGCCCCTCAGTCCCTGTCCCCCCGGGCTGCGGGCAGCGCACAGCAGGGCTGAGGCTGCAGGGGTCAGCAGCGTGTGAGGCTCTGCAGCGGCGTGAGTCAGTCCGAAAGCGTCTCGGATGCTCGGATTTGTTGCCTTCTTTGGTAGGAGACGCTCTGTCTCGGCTTTGTGAACTCCTCCGTCCAATTTGGAGACAGAAACCTTTGAAAGAGAAGCTGAGGTTCATGTGCAAGCGTCGTGTCCCCAGCTGTAAGGAACACGCTCAGCCACCGAACAGCACGGGAGTTTGCTGAGGACCTCTTTCCGGAGCCCAGGGGTTCTGTCTATCGAGGGATGCTGTTCAGCCATCCGGGCAGGAGCTGGAACAACACTCAGACTGAAAGTGTGCCTGTGTTCAGAAGTTAATACAAAATGAAGCTATGGAAAGCAGCTGTCTGTCCTGCCTGAAAACAGTCAGAACTTTTTAGCTTATATGCTTCAGGCCACAGCTAAGTGACCTTTCTTTCCTCTCCCCCTCTTCTGTCCAGGAAGAAGAAATGCGATGAAAGCCTGACCTTTATGTGTTTTGGTTGAAAGCTTTCTGTTCTTAGCTGTGATCTTAGAATGATTAGGTTTCACGTGCTTGCTATTTTTTGTTTTGTCATTATGGTACATACATGTAAAAAAGGTCTGTCATTGCTTCATGCTCTCCATCTTCACAGAAGACATATGTGGTATTCGTGTGCAAACCCAGAAAACTTTACTAAATCAGTTCACAATCTGAAGTTCATTCATATCACCTTATCCTCATTAAAAGTCCTCACTGGCAGTAATGAATTTGGAAAAATGCCAGTAACAGAATTAGCCAAGTGGATGGTGAGCTATGTTAAGACCCTGAATGACAACTGTAGCTTCTACTGTTATATGCAAATAGAGCCACATTTTTCCATCCTGCTCTTCTGTGTTTTTTTAAAATTTCACTCAGGCTTTATGCCTTCAGAGTTGTAAGCACTGGGAGCAGGGATTACCATCACTTACATTAGCAGAATGCCTAAGAAAACTGGATCTCAGTTTGGTCCTATTGAAACAGAAATTAGTGAAATTCTACAGTATCTGGTTGTGGAGGGTGAAATATTCCACAATAAGAAAAGGCAAGACAAAAAAGATTTTTACTGCTCTTTTCATGGTCTGGAAATCAGGTGTGGAATTTGAATAAGCATGAAGGGAAATTTTGGCAGAGCCTAGGCCTGGAGAGATATTTTTTCACCATCAGCTCTGCAATATGCGTTAGGAGAGAGTGTGTTGGCAGCCCCCTTGCAGTTAGTGACTATTGCCACTCTGAGAACCATCCCCACAAGACACATAATTTTCAGCAGTGTTAGTAGCAGCAATAAAGCTAATAATCCTCTTCACTTTGATAAAAACTACCTGCATGAAAGCAAGGTACTTCAGAGCATACAACTCGCATTCCTCCTCTCTTCCCATTGTTTAATTCTGTTGAGTTTAAACCCGATGCTTGTTTTACTTTGTGCCTTTCTAATTAAATATAGTATGCCAAGAAATAGTGCAGCCTTCTAATGCTGTTTGTCCTCAATTAACTTGATCTTTCTGGGGGTTCATTGTACTCTTTCTCCTTGTTCTTTGTCTCATGTCTGTTTACACTGTAATTGTCCTGGGGCCATGTTTTTATATGTGCCTTCCACAGCAAGGCTGCAGTCTTAATTATTTGAAAGACACTATCATAATAAGTGCAGTTAATAATAACTTTCTTCCTTCTACTTTGTCTGCTGCACACCACCTTCTGCCCACCCCTGACAATACACAGTCATTTATTTGCTTTTTAATTCCACAATCTTCATCTGCCTTTTTTTTCCCTCTTTTTTTTTTTTAATTTGACATTTACTTACAAAGTTGTTGTTTTCACTTTGTTATTTTTTTGTGCCATATTAAGGCCTGTTCTGCTAGACCTTGTGCCAAACCATACACATTTCATTCCCCAGATAATTTTAAATGCAAATATATGAGCAGGGGGAAGGATGAGTGGACAGAGAGATTTCTGGTCCTCATACATGAGCAGTGCAGTGATCTGCTAGTGTGGATATTATTAATGTTAGTAATTATTGTGAGGCTCAAGATGCTACTGAGAAACTTCTTCCACATCAACAACTGATCTCAAGGAGATGGTTTCAATATTCCCTGAGGATGCTGGAAACTGGTTCCAGTCATTCTGTGTTTTGGGGTTAGTTTCAAAATCAGAGAATCACGGAATCATCTGAGTTGGAAGAGACCTACAAGATCATCTAGTGCAGCCATCAGCCCAGCACCAGCATAGTCCCCACTTAAAATCTCCCCCCAGAACTATTCATTGTGGGTACAGTAAGCAGTTTGTAATGCCCAGCAGAGAGTGAAGATGCCCTTAGCTGGGTGACAGTGTGCTCACCTGGAGACCTGAGGTTTACTGTTGTTCAGACTTCATCACTTGTTTTGTGGGAGCAGGAAGCAAGCTGCTGAAGTGCCTTACACCTCCAAGGAGCTCTTCCCTGCTGGCTCTGGGTGGAGGACTGGTCTTTCCTTGGTCCACAGTGACTATCTTGCTGCTTCCTCAATTGGAGCTATGCTTACTAATATCTGGTCAAAAAGATTTCAAGTGCAAAACAAGATCATCAGGAATTTATTAGTGATATTTTTGGGTTTATGCAATGCCTGGGGCCCTCGGGCATGGAGCAGCAGCAGTGGGTGGGACAGCAGAGTTTTTGACCCTTATCACTAACTCTGTGATTAATCTCCTGCACACTTGTGCTTACAAAGGTACTGGGTATCTGGAGGGCTGCTTGCCCTGTGCACCTCTGTTTTCCTGGTTTTTCTGTATAATTCCCTCCTTCACTGGGCGTTTCAGCAGGGAAGCTTTGGGGAAGCCTTGGAGAGAGTCTCTTACTCCTCCCCACTCCCCAGTCCTGCTGGCAGCTGGCATGGCCCCCCTCCACCTTCCTGCTGGTTATAATCGTGGCTGTGTGTTTCTGCAGACCCCTGGTTCAGAGAGGGGCCGTAGCCTCCCCTTTACACTCCTTAGTGTTCCTTTTCCCGTCAGTGTTTATGAAAGACTTTCGCACATAACCCAGATGAAAAACTCCCTTGTGCCGAGCTGAGCATTGCCATATGGCAGAGAACACGTCAGAGTAAACATGTATTTAAAGGACACAGAAATTCTGCATGTGTAGTAGGTCCAGATTTCTGGATCTGCAGTAGCTCATTTACTCCTTTTCCATCCACAGCTTTTGAAAGTTGCTTCCTACACAAACTTCTCTATTTTTATTCTAGCAAGAGACAGCAAAAAATTAAAGTAAACCCCCGAATTTTGTTGTAGTGAGTGGTAAATGGTCATTGCTAACTGATGCCCTGCACAGAATGTATAAATATAGTTGAAACAGATAAAGTTTTGTTTGATTTCTGAAATCTGCTCCTGTTGTGGGAATTAAAACAAATCTTTTGAAGATGCATGGTCTGCCATTAAATTGCTTGGGCTGAATTACTGAATCCAGGCAAAGAACCAATTTTGCTCCCTGAAAAGTAAGGCTGACTGAATTTGTTAAAATGTTAATCATAGAGCAAGCCTGTGTGTCCCTGGGGCGAGATGCAATTAGAGTTAAAAGTTCACAGCATAGAAAGTTTTTTAACTGTCTAGTTTTACATCTTGACTGTAGGGAGAGGAGTTGCCACTGTACATTGAAGACATTGTTCTACAGCCTTTGCAAGTTGTTGGTTTCAGCTGCGAAGATTTTAAAAGCTGCTTTTGTTGGCAGCCTAGGACACATCCGTGACCTTATTAAAGTGGAAGTGAAAGCTCTCTTTTTTTTTCTTCTTCTTTTTTTTTTTTTTTTTTTGCAACAGTAAATCTACTAATTTTACAGTCAGTTGAACAGCAATAGATTAATTTGTTTAAAGTCTGCATTCACAAAGAAAATGTGAACTTCGCTGCCTTGAATACCCGAAACTACAGTGCGATATTTAAAGGGTAGAAACTATTACAACTTGCCCTAGAATGGTCCAAGCAGTTCCCTGTCACCTGCTTCTCAGCACAGGTGCTGACCTCCCCGTCTATTCTATCCCTCCTGACAGACTAGCAGCCAGGCTGGGGCTTTGTCTGCAACAGAGAGCGCTTTTCCAATGACTGGGCCAGTTTTCTTCAGCAACCACAGGAAGCAGAATAAAGAAAAGGTTAAGGGGCAACGCAAGGGTCAGAATGGGTTAAATTTAGTTAACATCAGAGGTTATAGCTTTTAACAAGAGCATGAAGGAAACTTATTTGAAGATGCAATTTGTTTCTTCTTTGTCAACCATTATTGTTTTTTGCTCTATTGATAGTGACAGCTTAACAAAGTTTTTATATGCCAGGGTTTTCATCCTTTAGAGGATAAAGAACTGTGATGCAAAAAAGAGATGCAGGTGGAAGACTTTATAAAGCCTCCATGATTTTCAAATTGAGGGTTGAAAGTAGGCTCCCTGCGTGGCTAAGTCAAAAATAATTTGTAAATGTTAAAAAAAATACACATTATGGACAGAGGAATTGCCCTTTTTTTTCCCTCTCCAGTGTAGCTTGCCAAGAGTAGTGTTTCATCGGAAGCCTTACAATCTGCCTGATTTCATCTGTATTTTTTTCCAAGGTAATCTTATTTTCTTTTTTATCACTCTCCAAAGATGATGAAAGTCAAAGGCCTTTAACAACAGTCTTCATCATCTCCCTTCAAGATATTTTAGTTTATAATGTACGATGCTGGGATTTTTGTGGGTTTTTTCTTCCAATTGAGTGAAGAAGCAGAAACTAGAAAGTGCACTCAGTGTACTTGCAGTGTTAGGTTCTCAGTCAAATTCTTGGAATGCAAAATGAGGACAGTTTTAAGTCTTTCTGAAAATTATTAAAGAAAAATAATTTTTAATGGGTCAGTAGCATTTTTTACAAATTCATACACTTTGTACAGATCATCTTCTTCCAATTATTTTTAATCAAAGTTAATAAAATCACTATATTTGTTGTTGTTGTTTTATCCTGATACAAAGTAAAGAACTGAAATAAAACATTAATTAAGTCTGATAACAATTCATACATACAAACAATTCATTTTGGTAGGTTTCTTTTTTCTTTTTAACATGTTTTCCTCAAGGGGAGAAAAAAAGCTTATGTGATCATCCAGTCTCCCTGTCCATCTGTCTCTCTGCAAGTTCTCTCAGCAGTTTCAATTTCTTGGACAATTTAGCTCAGTTTGGCAAAGAAATAGGAGTCTCAAAGACACTGTACATTTATAATGACTATATGTATTTCGGACAAAGTTTGTGAAACCAGTGGAGAGACCTTCAAATTGGTGTCTTGTTCTGGCAGAAGGGTTCATCCAGCTGACCAGCCTGTATATGTGTGTGGGCTGCTCAGGTAGACACAGGTGTTATCAGACCTGATTGTGGCTTTTCAGTACTTAAAGGGGGCTTGTAAAAATGGGGAAATTAACTTTTTACACTGGCAGATAGATGTAGGGCATAGAGAATGGTTTTAATCTAAGAGGAGAGATTTAGACTAGACTTCCTTTAGTTAGGAAGAATTTCTTTTCTCAAGAGAGTAGTGGGACAGTGGCACAGGCTGCCCAGAGAAGTTGTGGATGCCCCATCCCTGGAAGTATTCAAGACCAGGTTGGATGAGGCTCTGAACAACACAATTCAGTGGGTACCATCCCTACCTTTGACAGAGGGGTTGGAACCAAATAATCTTTAAGGTCCTTTCTGAGTCAAGCCACTCTATAATTCTATGATGCCATGATCAGCTACAGTCCACAGTGTCTTTTGCCTTGCTATCTGTGCAGGGGATGCACGGGTGATGTGTAAGGCTGAGGGGGATGTTGAGATGGGAGAAAGAGCCAGAGCATTTTGACAGCAACTGAGAGGTGTAGGGAACGTGCTGGGGTGATTTGGATCTAAAATCTTGGGATTTGATACTGTAAGTCTGCTGTAGAAGGTAAGAAGACTGGGAACTGACAACACAAGCCTCAACAATTCAGGTATCAGTTATTTCAGTGCATTTCAGTCATTTCTCTACACAGGAGAAATTTTATCTGATTTGCAATGTTATTGCTATTAGTGTGACAAAGGCTTGAAATTTCCAATACACTTGCTTATGTTAGCTCAGGCTAGTGGTGGGTTCCCAGCTGTAGAGCCAAGAGCTGGTTTTGCTCTCCAGAGGGCTGGATTATGCCTTTTGGTGCACGTGATCACTTTGACTTTTCTGAGAGGGTTCTGTTTGGAATCAGTTAGTATGAACTCTTTTGTTGGTGTAGAATTTTTTTCCCTAGGGGACAGCTAGCACATTTAGAGAAAGTCTGTGCAGGTCACAGATAGAAACATTTGCACTGGTATGGTGTAGAGGCTGGTGTATAGACTCTTGACTGGCTAAGGACTAGAGAAGGGGAGGAGGGAGCTGGAGAAATACAGGGCATTCTCTGTCCCCAAGGATGGGGAAGGTGGCACAATCTGGCTCACCCAGCTGAGCACTGTGCATCCCCCTCTCTTTGGTCCACACAGGGGCAGCCTCTGCTGAGGAGGTGACTTTGAAAGGTGAAAAACAAATGAGAAAAAGTATGTATCTCCACAGCCCAGACAGACTGGCCTGGAAGAACACAACAAAAACTCCCACTTACTATTCTGCTCACAAGCTGCCACCAAAACTCAGCTGTGAGGAGAATAAGAGCATCTTTTTAAAAATGTAAAACTGTCTTTTTTTTGTTGTTGTTCTGAGCTGCTCTTACAGGCTTTAAAGCATTAATTTCAAAAGCTTCACAAAAGCAGCAGGCATCAAACAATCCAGGCTGAGTGGAAGCTCGGGGAGGAGAATTGCAAAGTAAGTTGTGAGGGTGATGGCTGCAGACACGGAAGCAGGGTTATTTGTTTGTTACAAGTCAGTGATCATAGCTTGCTTTTAAAGATGGAGCAGCAGAGAAGGAGAGTTAGAGCAGCCCAGAGAGCCCTGGATTCACACAGCCTAAAGTTCAGCTACATCTTTTGTCTCATGCTTCTGTTGTCTGGGTGATTCTTGGATTGGGAGTCAGGAGATGTGAGTTTTGTCTGCAGTGCTGACGTGCCCTGTGACCTTGGACAAGTCTGTTCATCCCTGTGCTTCTCCTCTCATCTTTTTGCTCACTTAAAATCTCTCTCCCTTTTTCCTTACAGTCTTTCCCTAATTATACATCTGGACCATGGCTATCAGAATGTAGCTGTGCTCCCAGGTTAGGCACTGCTATTGTCTGAGTGAACCATAAAGAAATCCTGCACTGAGCACTTCATAGAACTGTTCTGTTATCTCAGGGTTTCACTGACAACCTTAATAAAATAAAAGACTTCAAAAGACTGAGTGTTCCTGCCTACTGCCCAACTGCATGCTTTTTCTGTAGCATCTTGAACAAGAAAAAGCATAAATTGTGATCCCTGGATTGTCAGAAAATAATGATTTATAGTATTTCATACTTCCTGATTATTTGCAACATATTTTTTGTTCCTGAAATCTCAGCAGTAACTTCAGTACTTCACGGTGCCTAATTTTCTTCAAAGTGAATTATAAACCAGTATGCTGCTATATATCTTCCTCATTTTGATAGGTTTTCCTTAATTTTGCTCTTTTGTGGAGGTGCAGTTCACGTGTCTGAGACTAGGGACAAAGCCTCCTTCAGAATTAATTACACAGTACCTCTGAAGTCTACTCTATTTTATCCCCATAAGGATGGGGTCCAGTGCCAGGGTAACTGGCTCTGCAATGTGATCTCAGCAAAACTGAGTCTGTTCTTTAAGTCCAGCTTGCTTTGTGTGCACTGCTTTACGTGGTCCAAGATGCCAACATCATATAAAAAAATTCCTACTATGCTCCTGGGAAAAAAAATGACATCCTTCTGCAACAAAGTATGCATACCAATAACCCATATCTGCCCTTGCATCTCCTTCTGTTCTAACCAGAATTCAGACTGGATTTTTCCATGAGATTCGTAGGGAAACTCATCATCCAGACTTTTGTGTTTCACATTTTCCTACAGTGTTGTGTCTTTTGTCTTTATATCAGGTGTGCTCTCAGACAGCATCTACAGCAAACCTCTCATAGCTGTGTCAGCTTTCAGCATCCTGCACGCATTGCCTGATCCCAGAGTCTGCACAGTTGTGGTTCCAGATCCCACAGAGCAACACCTCGTGTTTAACTTCAATAGTCTCCCTCCCCTTTCCCTTCTGCCCTCCCTCCACATCATATAGGATTATAAGAACAAGTTTTCAGCTTCAGGAGAAAGAGCTATCAAAGACAATTTAGTATTTTGTGATAGAAGTGCAGAATTGGAGAATAATTTGGGTTGGAAGGGATCTCAGGGAGTCATCTGCTCCAGTGGTATACTAAGAATTTTGGACTCTGACCACAACTTGGGTGAAAAAAAACCCTCTTGCTTATCTGTGAATCAGTTCAGGAATCAGCAGGACTTGAGTGACTCCATGATGCTCCCCTTTTACATTCTAATGAAGGGTGGAGACCCTCAGGTATGCATTTTCTTAGAAGCAGTTACAGTCCTACAAGCTCAGTCCACTTCAATATAAGAAAATAATCTGTATTTGAATAGAACATTGAAGACTTGTTAATAATTTTAAAGCACTTTAGTTGTTGTGCTGAGACAACTCTGCATTCCAATCAGTTTATATATTACTTGAGTTCCTATGCCAGTGATGCTTACATAGTATCAGACCATAAGTTATCTACATAAATTAAACATGGTTGATGGAGCTACAGAAATGAGTAATAATTTTTCTTTAAAGAGCAGCAGGAGGTAATTGTTTTTATAAGGAATTCAGAAACTAGCTCTGCATCAGAACATATAATTGTACTCAGAAATTAAATAAATTATTCCCATATTCAGCTAAGACCAAGTAACCATCAAACATAGATGGTGTTAGAAAGATTGAGCGTTTATTCATGCTGTTGAGGTTCACATACATTTATTCTGTTTAAATTTGTAGAAGGAAAATCATTCTGAAAAATATGCAAGTATAAGTTCTATATTTTTGACCACAACACTATCTTTAAGAAAATCTGGATTTACTAATCTGCAGCTATGTAGTGTTTCCCTATCTTCAATGTAGTATAAATTTGGTGTCTAGTTAAGTGTTTAGTTAACAAGTAAGGGCATGAGCATACAAAGAGAAACTGAAATTTCTGGTTTGTCTGCTTATTTACAAACAAATAAAGCAACAGAGCTGGAATATTTTTTTTAAGATGCAAATCTCGTTAATCTGAACCAACATGTTTCAACATGTCTCTGAAAAAGATAAGAGTTCTTGTTAGCTATTTCATGTCTGGTTAAAAATAAAGTGGGAGAAATCACAGTATCTTTTCTGAAATGGCCAAAAAAGGGAAAAAGTTAAAAACAAGCCTAGAAACCGGGCCATTTGGTGCTTTATTTAGTGGTTCTTTTTCCATTAGCTCACCCTGCTTTTGTAAACTTTGGAAAGGAATGCTGTGTTATAACAGTAGCATTTGCTTTGCTTTTACAGTTCCATATGTGGATAATGAAAAACAACTGTAATTTGTGAGCTTGAAGTATAATTAACTGATGCCCTAAAAGGTAAACACTTTCTTCTAATTATGTCAAAAAACCCAGTCATTAGCCAAGCAAAGTGATTTATATAGAGGAAATGTAACAAATATCTGAATAAATATATAGAGGCTGTCCCACTGTATTTTATTTTGTTTTAATTGTAATTCCTTTGGTGTATTTCTGATAAAATTTAATGTAGTATATAATGTAGCATTTAGCTGGAGCCAAAGGCTTTGCTCAAGAGGAGCAAAAGACAGGTCCAAGTTTTCACTCTATCAGCTTCATATCAAAATTTGTGATCTCTCATTGCTCCAGGCTAGGCATGTGAACCTAGTTTTCTACATTCCCACGTTCACAAACTGACAGCAGGAGAAACAGGAAAAGCATACAGAATTTCCAAATTTGGATGTTGTCAGTGAAATTAAATAATTAGCTTTTGGTTGTCAATCAGTATGTTTTTGTAGGAAGCTACTGATCTTTTCCTCTTGAACAGATTTTGTCAAAGTGTAGAGCCAAATTATTTGGTATGGAAATGCCCTGAGACTCTTCATACGTTCTTTGCCCTCTGCAGGCTGGGTTTTCTAGCTGAACTAAATTTCATTAAGTAGACTAATTACTAATTTCAGTAAATTGTGCCTCAGTAATCAAGGGCTCAAGCTTAGGGCTCAAGCTGAGCCCTGAAAAGAATAAAATAGAAATAGAAATAGAAATAGAAATAGAAATAGAAATAGAAATAGAAATAGAAATAGAAATAGAAATAGAAATAGAAATAGAAATAGAAATAGAAATAGAAATAGAAATATAGGAATAGAAATAGAAATAGAAATAGATAGAAATATTTAAGTTGGAAAGGACCTACAGCAATTATTCAGCCCAACTGCCTGACTTCTTCATGGCTGACCAAAAGTTAAAGAATGTTATTAGGGGCATTGTCCAAATGCTTGTTGATCGCTGGTGGGCTTGGGCCATCAGCCACCTCCCTAGGAAACCTGTTCCAGTGTTTGACCACCCTGTGGTGAGTCAACCCACTCATCTCAAAGATCCCCAGTCTGAGTTTCTCTGAATATTCAGAATAGTACATCCCCATGGAAATGTACTTTGTTTGGGACACAATTCAGTGGGGTAGAAGAGGCACAATATTCCACAGACAGGACATATTCTTTCAGTAAAAAAAAAAAGAAAAGCTGTTCAGTTTTTTTCCATAGAAACAGTTTCAGTGGAAAATTTGGACAACTCATAGATAATAACTGCTCACAAAGTTTGCCAGGAAAAAGGGCAGAACAACATTGTTTATTGACCATATAAGCACTTGTCTTTGTTGAAAGACAAGTTGAAGACTATGTGGGTTGGAAATATCTGCTGTAGACTGAGCAAAAGTAGAGTCCTAGGGTGGTAGTTCAGTCACTGGAATTGCATAATGTCATTTGCATAATCACTCCTGTAGCAGTAACTACTCGATACCTGCAGTTATGGTGGTAGTTTTGTTGAATGCATAAAAGAGGAATTAAAAAACCTGCAACTCCTCCCTTCCCAGTTCCCTGTTGATAGGAGAAGGCCCCATTATCTGGGGCAGGCACATAGGGATGTGCACTTCAGCAAAGGGTTATGATCTGTGTTCATTACATGCAAATTTGCTGGAGCATTAATCTGCTAGGCATTAACATAATATCAGTTGGTGCCTCAGAGTAATTCTCATCTGATCTAAAGCATTCCTCATGTAAGCAAAACAGTTTGCCTACATAGAGAAATTATGAACTAACCATATCAAAATCAGCAAATGTGAACCAGAGTTGAATGTGACCTGATTATATGTGCAAAGCTCCACTGCCTTACAGGCAGTTTATTCAGTTAAATAATCAAATTAAACAAGATAGTCCTAAATACATCTTGCTTAACTTGATTACTTAAATAAGCAGCCATCTGGCATGAATGACACAGATTAAGTTCTTCCTTAATTTTTTCTTCTTTTCATTTTTCAACACCAGAATTGTTTTGCACCTTGTGCTTATTTCGTGTTACTTCGCTGCTGGAGTATCTTCATGTAGAGATTGGGGGCAGAAGTTAATAGATATTATTACACGAGTACAAGCTGAACTCAGTGTCTCTGCAACTTGATATTAATCAGCCGAAAGGAGTACATTAGCAACCCTATTTATACAATTATTTTAGCCACAGGA
This sequence comes from Prinia subflava, assembly GCF_021018805.1. Lineage (NCBI taxonomy): Eukaryota > Metazoa > Chordata > Aves > Passeriformes > Cisticolidae > Prinia > Prinia subflava. The sequence goes on from NC_086249.1 coordinate 37,677,931, forward strand.
GAATTAATTTGTTGCTAGAAGAATACAGCTGAAATTTGTCAGTATTAGAAGGCAAGGAAATGCAAGTGAAAATCCTAGCAAGTTTAAGGAATCCAGTTCCCTATTTGAAGTCGAAGACCTGATTTCATTTAAAGCATTTTCGTCTCATTGAACAAGAAACACTTTTTGCTAGTCTTTATTAAATAGGAAATGCTTTCGGGTTAACAAAGTGTTACTTAAGGTCTGATTCTGTGTGTTAGAAGTGCTTTACACATTTCCTACTGACTTTGAAGGCATAAAAGGCTGGAGAAAAGTTTTGTATGCAGGAGAGTGCTGAAGAGCTGGGACTGCTGAGGGGCTCCCTGGCATGTACCTGCAAAAATCTTTGCTTGGAGGTTTAGATAGTTATAGTTACAAGAATTGTACTACAGTGAAATTAGAAAAAAGCAAATGATGTTTCATGGGAGTGGAATGTTTTTTACAGTGACCTTATATAGTCTCTTGCTTGCCAATGTGTGCTGTGCTCTGCAGTGTCTTGAGGAGAGAGCATCCTCAATTCTGACTTGTGTAATCTGTGGATAGTGTGACCAGCAGTTATTCCTCTCTCTTGAGGATGCAGGCCTGTGGAGCTTGACATAGCTCCCAGCACATACATCAGTTCTGACATTTGGGTCTCTAAACACTCACTTTTACCAAATGCTTTCAGATCCCACTCGCTTTTGTTACGTGACTCTGGAAAGCCCACGTGCGTGTGTATTGCTGTGGCATTCTCCCCACGCCTGTCCTGGGCCTGTCAGCTGGAGAATGTGCCCATCTGCCAGCTGTATTTGCTGTGACTGATCTATTGCCATTCCCCTCCCAACTGCTCCCATTTGGCAGTGGAGGGCTGTCCATAGGGAAACAGCAGAGCTGGCAGTTCCAGCTGTACTTGCACTTACCCCACAAGGGTGTGACGGAGATGAGGTGTTAAAAATCCTTTTTTATTTGTATCCACGTGCAGCATAAGGTGAACTTCTAAAAAAGGAGAAAAAAAATTGTGAGGTGCTTAGGGTGGGCAACTGTGTGTGCTGGCAAGGTGGCTGTTGTGATTTAACCCCAGCTGGCAGCTAAGCACTACGCACCTGCTCGCCCACTTCACACACACTCTCTCCCCCTCCCACACACACACACACTCCTCACCTGTGGGATGGGGAGAGGAGTGAGGAAGGAAAAGAAAATAGAAGCCGTGGGCCGAGATAAGAACAGTTTAATAACTGAAACAAAATAAAATATAATGTAATGATAATGGTAAATCTATTAATAATAGAGAGGGAGAGAGGGTGATAAAACCCCAGAAACACACGTGATGCACAGCACAACTTCCCACCACCCACTGGTTGATGCCCAGCCTGTTCCTGAGCTGGAGTCAACCCCACTCTCAGCCAACACTCCCCAGTTAATAAACTGAGTGTGATGCTCCATCCTTTCCATGCTCTCCCCAGGCTTCTTGTGCAGCTTCTCACTGGCACAGCATGTGACACTGAGAAGTCCTTGACTTAGGGTGAGCACTACTTAGCAACAACCAAAACATCACTGTGTTACCAACATTATTCTCACACTGAGTCTGAAACACAGCGTTGTACCAGCTATCAAGAAAATGAACTCTGTCCCAGACAAAACCATGACACTGACTCCATGGGAAGCTAAGGTTCCTGGACTTAGTGTTTGCCTCCTCTTACTCCAAGACCTTTAAAATTAATTTCTTTTCTCTATGATGCCATTTCCCCTCTCACCTGTTGCCTTGTTGGGTTAGCCAGCAGGTTCCCCAGGGAGTTTTCACTGTGTTTCACTTGATGTTCATACAGTGACCTTCACCGTAGGGATACACAGCTGCCAGGGCAGCAAGAAAGACTGTCCACCAACTGAGCCACAGTTCCCTGGCTGCACAGCTGCTCCTAACCTGTGGGACACACAAGGAAAACCTTTTAATGCACACCTCAATGAAAAAGTTTACTTTAGCTCTGCTGATTAGTTCTGTCACACTAAGAGCTCACCACATTCACCCCTGGCTCACCTCTCAGGAGGAACTGGGCAGATCAAGACAACTCTGTGGTATCTTCGAGTCCTATCCAGCCGGAGTCTTCACACAAGAAGAAAAATCCAGAGCAAGAATATCTGTAGAAAAGGACCTAAGTAGCATTGCTGTGGTATCAAACCAAGTAGTATTGCACAAATTCAGTCTCATTTTCTTAGGTCAAAATACACATAACAGCACAGAGTTATGTGGGAACGGATGACTAGAAGACTCTTGTTCCTTTGGGTTTATCAGTTTCATAATATTTCAAATATTTCATAATATTTGAATATTTTTTCCACCTACAGCAAAGATGCCAGTATGGCAGGTTTATCTCATTCCAATGTTATTCTGAATTTATATTTTAATGTAAATGTAAGAATGAGATGTCCTTTCCATTATTTAGTTAGAATAACCTTTCCTCCTCCCCACCCTGCACATACACACACCCAATAGGTCTGTTAGTTGTAGTAATTAGCTCAATGTGCTAATGACAGTTTCCAGGGAAAATGCTGACAGGACTAATTAATGGGTGAATTCCACTTTAGTAAATGTATGGGCAATTTTCTAAATGCAGATGGCATGGTCCACCCTAACAGGGGCCCAGTCTAGAGCTATTTAATACACCAAGTGTCTGGGGAAAGTGGCTAATTTGTAAAGTGCTTCATGATACTGTGTTGGGTTTGCATGGCCAGGTTGTGGTAGTGGAGGCCCACAGGAGTGGTCTAGGAGAAGCTGTCAGAACCTTCTCCAGTGCCCATCAGAGCCAATGTCAGCCAGCTCCTCGCACACATCAGTGGTGGCAGCAGTGCCTCTGGGATAACACAGTTAAGAAGAGAGAGAAAAGATGTTGAGCAGAAGTAAACAGGAAGCAGAGATGAGGAACAGCTCTGCAGACACCAAGGCCAGTGAAGAAGGAAAGGCAGAAGGTGCTCCAGGCACAGGAGAAAAGGTTCCCGTGCAGCCTGTGGTGAAGATTGTTGTGGAGCAGAGATCCACCTGGAGCCCATGGAGGGCCCCACGCCAGAGAAGGCTGTGACCCGTGGGAAGTCTGTACTGGAGCAGGTTTGTTGGCAGGAGCTGCGACCCCACAGGGGACCCATGCTGGAGGAGCCTGTTCCTGAAGGATGGCACCCTGTGGAAGGACCCTTGTGGGAGCAGCTTGTGGGAAGGACTCACACCTGAGGAGCTCATGGAGAGCTGTCTGCGGTGGGAGGGATCCCAGTCTGGAGCAGGGGAAGAACTGGAGCAGTGCTCCCCTTGAGAAGGAAGCAGCAGCAGAGACAACGTGAATTGACTGCAGCTCCCATTCCCCAGCTCCCTGAGCCACCTGCGGGGCGGAGGCAGAGAATATCAGGAGCCAGGCCCAGGAAGAAAGGAGGGGTCAGGGAAAGGTGTTTGAAGATTTGTGTTTATTTCTTATATTATCCTGCTCTGACTTGTTTGGTGATAAATTATTTTTCCCCCTGTAGCTGAGCCTTTCTTACCCGTGACAGTCACTAGTGAGTGATCTCTCCCTGCCCTTACCTCGACCCATAAATCTTTTGTTATATTTTCTCTCCCCTTCCCAGCTGAGAAGGGTGATGACAGAGCAGCTTTGGTGGACACCTGGCATCCAGCCAGGGTCAAGCCACCAGATACTGATTAGAAGAGAAATGATGCTTATACTTGCTTTCCAATGCATTATTCATTTCTCAATAGTATGGAAATGCGATGTCCTTTTTTATGTTCACCTTTTCCAGACCTGTCCATTGAATCATGAGGAAGGAATGAATGTGCAGTGTCATTAGAGCATTCACATGTTTTTTCCTGCCAGCCTGCACCTCCCAGTCACAAGGTTATTTTGTGTCATAAAAAGAAAAGAGCAACGGGACGCTCACTTTGGCTGTAACAGAAGCTAAAAGAGTGACATACACTAAAACATTTGCTTGCAAGCATTAATCCTGCCCCTGCAGGTCCAAGGAGACTTGGACCCTCCTCCTGGTGTTTGCTAGCTCTTTTGTTCTGAGCTCCACTGTAAACATGGTATTTATTGACTTAATTCTGTCATACAAGATTCCAAATCTCCACATGAGGACAGAAAAGCGATGTTCTTACCTGTCAGCTCCCAGCAGAATCCAGGATTTTGCAATTTAGTTTCCTTCTGGCAGGAATAATCAACAAATGAATAGATTGTGGATTATTTTTTCTTTTCTACCATGCCCCTGTTATTAATGCACAGATGCTGTTCTGTGAACAAAGATGGTCACAAACAAAAGCACCTTCTCTTGCTAAATGCTCAAGACAGCTGCCAATGTCCCAGGAAGCAGTTGCATGTGAAGAATCACTTCCAGTGAGAGACCCAAGGGCAGAGAACTGTGCTTAACATCTGTGACAGTGATCCTGAAAGGAAAGGGAGGGACATGGGAACGAGTCTTGGGAGGGAGAGGCCCCTGACAGTGGTCAGGGTGGATGTTTGCAGAGGATGTACTGACAGAGTAGGTGGTGTTTCTTCCTCGGTGTACCCTTTTTGCTTTAGAATAGCTGTGTTTGTGTGCATTCATATACATGTTTGTACTTACATATCCATTCCTGTTTGTGGAAATGTGTATTTCTATTTTCTCAAGCGAAAAATTGCATTGCCTTCTTATTTTTTTTATAGAGTTTGACTTTTTTCTTATGCTATTTGTATTTTATCAATTTTACAACTCATCTGTGCCTTTATGTATCTCATATCTTGTGGCAATTGCCGAATTTAAGTAGTTTTCTGTTCCTTTCAAAACTTGTTCTTTGAGAAGCAGCAAACAGCCATTCTATTTTGTTTTCTCAATGCTATTAATAATTTTGATTCATAATTAATAATTTATCAATATCAGTCTTCTTTTTTTTTTTTTTTTTTTTGTAAATATCCCCATATTTTTAGTCACTTCCCATGAAAGTAGTTCCATAGCTTTAATATCCTTATCTTGTCATTTGTCGGCTCTAGCACATGCTTTTAGGGTAGTGAGACAGAACTGATAGAATGTCCTGGGTCTGAGTACATCCATACCACAGCATGATGGTGTTTTCTGTTTCGCTGTCTCTTTGCTTCCTGATAACTCCTGATATCATGTTTACCTCCTTGACCACAACTGGGTAATGGGCTGTTATTTCAGAGAGCTGTTCAAAGATCTCTTCCCTGGTGATAATACCTAATTTAGAGCCCATCACTGAACATCCATAGTTAGGATTGTTTTCCCTCATGCACATTACTTGGCGTTTTTCAGTGTTAGATTTCATCTTCTGTTTTATCCTCAAAGTCACTGCACAGCATAAAATCCATCTGCAGCTCTTCATACCCAGTTGTCATTGTTCCTCCCAGGCAATTTTGCAGCATCAGCAGACTTTGTCACCTCACTATTCACCCCTTGTCCACATCACTTATGAAAATCTTGGCCAGCACAGCTCCCTAGTGGTTATCTCCTTCACTGTGAAAAACCATCTCATCTTTTTCACCTTTTGTTTCACATCTTTTAACTACTTTAGGTTAGTCATTAATCCTCATAGGAGGATCTTTTGTGACAGCCCCACTTCTGTAAGATTCTTCATGAGGGACCAGAGTGGGATCTTTTTGGAGAAAATAAGAAAAAAAAAAAAAAGTAATAGCACAGAGTTCCTTGTACTCAGAGGGAAAAGTATGTATAAAGGTGGGTGAAGCAAAGCTCCTACTGGCCTTGTTGTACCTGAGGTAAGATAAAAGCAAGGAGGGAATGAAAAATCTAAGGCAAATCTTTGGATGTAACGATGCTCCATGGAGACAGGATGTTCTCCCAGGCAGACAGAGAATCTCAGTCCTTGCAGAGTTGCAGACTCTGGCTGAAGAAAGCCCTAAGATCCACATTTTAAATCTTACTTTCCAGCAGTCAGTGCAAAGTCCACAGGCTCCATCCACAGCAGTTGCAGCTCTGGATGTTTCATATGTCAAGTTCTCCCATAACCATCCTGACCAGAGACAGTGCTGGCCTAGCCTGTGATGGCCCCCATGAGCAACCCAAATCACATCTTTGAGCAGCACCTGCGTAATGATTCATTTCATGCCCCTCATTTTAGATAGAAAATTATCATTCTCCCAGTCAAATCTGATATTAATTGTCATTTATTACCACAAATTATTGCAATTAGAGATGGCTTGCTTATAATGGGCTCTAAGAAAGTGAATTGATGTTTAATTCAAGCTGCCATTTCATGATTTAGTCACAACTTGCTTGTGTCCTTCAGGCCAGTGGCAAAGGTGCTGTGCAAAATGCTCTGTCTGGAGAGTGTGGTGAGCTCCCCAGGTGGGACTGGGGCTCCAGGGTGCAGTTCTTCACCCTGGTACACCTGGAAGTGGAGAAGAGGATTTATTTCTTAACTGAAAGGGCACAGCAATGTGAGCAGATAGGCCCACTGAGGGAAGAGCGTCAGCTCTTCTCCAATTCTCCATGGACAGCAAGGGCACAGCTGCCTCACCATGGTCTGCACCACAGGCTGCAGGGGAATTTCAATGCCAGCACCTGGAGCACCACCTCTCCCTCTTTCTTCACTGACCTTGGTGTCAGCAGAGCTGTTTCTCTCACATATTTTCACTCCTCTCCTCTCTGGCTGCAATTGCTTCTGCAAAATAGTGTTTTCCTTCTTAAATATGTAATCACAGAGGCATCACTGACGTGTCTGATGGGCTCAGCCCTGGTCAGCAGCAAGTCCATCTCAGAGCTGGCAAGATTTATTTGTTAAGCCTTATTATTATATTAATTTATTTATTAAGCCTTATTATTTATAGGGCTTGATTTTTGAGGTAAAGTTCAGGGACCACAATATCACAAAGCAATTTGTATTCCATGTTTATCTCTTCAGTCCCCGTCACGATGTGTGACAATGTACATCTCCTGCTTCCTTTGTTTTAATCACACCAATCTTAAAAGGCACAAAGACTCCTTTAAGAAGCCTTACATCATTAGCCATTCAGCAGATTGCACTTGCTAAGCTTAAAGGGGCGTGGGGGTGTTGAAGAATGTTGTGATTATTGTTGTGAAGTCTTTTGTGGACCCACACATCCCACTTTGGTCCTGACTTGGAGTGCTCAGCGGTGTTACTCTATGAAGCAGTCTCGGCAGCTGCTGTAAATTGCATTTCCCTTGTTCCAGCCCATGCTGTGTCACACCACCCATTGAATTGAGTGGGAAACTTACGTCTGTGCTGGGAATCGTGATTAAAAGCTGATCCTGTTTAAAAATAAATGTTTTGCAGAGTTTGTGGGTTTTTTTGAGGTGAGGCCAAAAGTACCAACTCAATTCACAGCGTGGCTGCAAAATGGTTGCTCCAGATCCATGATGTAACAGGGTACCAGGTGAGCAGAGGAATGTGCTGCAGGAATGAGGGGGCAGAGATGTGCTGCTGCTTGCCACAAAGCCGCAGCCTCACGTGGAGACAGCTCTCATCAGCCACTGCTCTGGTCTCCTTCCCCTGCCCTTTCATGCCCACCCACCATGCTACCACCTGTGCTGTACTGGCACAAGCAGCTTCATGACTGCTGAGCCAAACAGCTGAAAAATGACTTTGCAAAAAGGTGGGCTCTTTGTCATCCAGGTAAGTACAGTGATCCTCCTCACCCTGTGCTGCACAAATGACTGTGCTGGCACAACTGGTGGGCAGACCAGAAGTAGAAGCAAATGCTGAAGATGGATTTGGGAGGAAATATGGATTGACTGTCTTGTTAGTGGCAATTAGAAATGTACACGATGCAAATATATTTGAAATGTGTACAGCCCAGGAGTCATATTCTGTGCTTCCAGGTCCTACCATGTCTCACATGGAGACACAAGAATCCCCCATGCAGCGCTGGTGTCAGGAATGTTTGGACCTGTGATACCCCCAGGGCATCCATGTGCCCCCATCCCTGCTCTGGAGCCCAAACACACAGGCAGAGCATCACTGGCTGCTCCTGATGCCTGAGAGTCCTCTGTGCACCTGTTCTTGTGTCCCACAGCTGCTGTTTGATAAAGTGCTTAAATCAAAGACCACAGTGGCACACTGATGTGGTCATGCTCCTGCCTTTCCCTCTGCTCTCCAGCATTTCCAGGACACGAGATATACGGATCCTTAGCAGGTTTCCATATCAACTTTCTGTGTGTGCCATCCCCCTCCTGACTGGGGGCAGAATAAGTTGGTGCTCCAGCCCTCCCCTGAGCTCAGGCACACACACAGATAAGCTGTGGAAGGTCACAGCCTGTGGGTGCCCCTGAGCCCTCTGTCTTGGCAAGGTGTCTGTACCTGCCTGCCAGCAGAGCGTGCAGGGGTAGGGACAGCAGGTCTCTCCTGCAGCCCTGACACAGGCATGGCAGGAGCTGACCATCTCCCCACATCAGAAATCTGCTTCTCTAGACAACTTTTGTGCCAGTTCCTTTCCTTAATTTGCTGAAGCAAGTCATATAATCCCCATGTCACCCAACACTGCTCCAAAACTCTCTTGGACCAAATAATTTTTCAGTTTATAGTAGTTTATTCCAAACTGGCTATAAATCACACGGACTCTTTTGTGCCCCAGATTTCTCTCAGGCTCAGAACACCCAGGTGGATCCTTCTGAGAGCATTCCCAGCTCTGAGGGCAGCAGAGCCCTGTGGCATCTAGAGTGGCTGGAGCGCTGTGGCATCCCAGGCACGGCTTGGCCATCAAAGGCACAGAGGCTCCTGATGGTAACAGGGCACCAGAGAGAGGCTTGGACAGCCCAGCACTGCCTGCACACACAGGGTGTGAAGGAAAAGGCACTGTCATCCACTGGGCATGAAATACACTCCATGGCAAAGCCTCTCCAAGGTCACCTGCTCACCTGCAGCCTTCTTAGGAGGCTTCTCTGAAGGGAGCAGGAAGCCTTGTTGGGATTAAAAAGCTCCATCGGTGCAGGGACAGCAATTACTGCCAGGGGATCCATTCATCTGGGGGGCAACTCTGTTCAGGAGTTGTAATCTTTTGTTGGTTTTATGGAAGGGAACACACTTTTGTCCACCTTCAGAACGAAGTTGTGGTTAATGTCTCCTGGAAGAAGGAGAGCTGCTTAAAGACAATTAAGGAGACTACAGCTTTTCCTTTAGCACAGCCCGGCACAACCTGTACTATGGATCATTTTCCTGCAAAAGAGGCTGAGTGTCTGCATCCAGCCTGGAGAAAGATGTAATAAGCAGCTGTTAGCATCATGTCTGCAGGCTGCTGAGCACCGCAGTGAGCTGGTTGTCAGCTCTGCACCAGGTTCCTGCTGCCTGTGCTCTTTGAATGAAAAAGTCCTTGAAAATCCATCTGTTTCTTAAAATGGAGAGCTCTGATGAAACTCACCTGACCGCAGCTATGCAATAGGATCAGTTTGATGCTCTTTGCTTTGCTAGTACACTCCTGTATTGTCTCTGTGCTCACAAACTTCCATTTTCAGTAAGGTGCACATTGATGACTTTGGATTTTACTTCACTGGTGCTTAAATTACCATACCAGCCCATGCCTTGGAGTGGCTTGTGCCAGGCTACCTGCAGACTTTGACCACCATCCCATTCCCTTGATCTTGGCATGCTTGCATCAGCTATAAGCAGGGGGAAAGAAAAAAGACTTGTGGTAGTGGGAGGAGGAGATTTCTTTGTCACTACCCAGGTTGTGCTTCTGGGGTGTAGAGGGAAAGCTTAAATGCAAACTTAGAAAAGTCCAGAACAACATAAACCAGTGACCACATGGTTTTCTGGGTTATTCAGGCTGGATCTGTTGCAGAATGCCAGCTTGATGGACAGGAAATCTGCTGACAATTTTCTGTACTGTATGTCATGGCAGAGGGACTTGCCAGGTGAACTGGGGCTTTCTGGATTTTGCACAAGCAAAGGCAGGTGCAGGAGGGAAAAGCCATCCATGGTGTCCTGCTAAAGCATGGAGAAATGGGGAAAAGCTCTGTTCTGTCTTTCTTTGTATCCTCACCAGTGTTCCTGCAGCTTTTTCCATCATCTGTCTGCGTCCCTTTCCTAAACACACGTACACAGATAAAAGCAGTTTTGGCAAGAGGCATGATGAATGATCGGAGAAGAACATTTGTTTCCCTACTTGGGTCTGTCGCTGCAGAAAAAAAAAAAAAAAGTGTTAATTTTTATTACTATTGCATGAAGCAAATGCTGAGCATCCTCCATGAGGAGAGAGCAGCCCCAGGCTCCTGGCAGCGCAGCCGAGGTGCGAGACGTGGGGCTGCTCGCCTGGCGGGCACCTGACGCGTCCTGGCTGCCTCCGCTGCTCGGCACCCACGGCGGGCAGTGGCTGCCAAGGCTGAGCTGACCTCCCCTGCCTCCTTCAGGGGCGAGGAACACTGCGGGCTCTGGGGGGTTCATCTCTTGGTAGTGTAACAAGGAGAGCTGGTGTTTAAGCATGTAACTGGCTCCTGCGGTAAATGTCTGTCTTCCTGCCTCCACTGCAATCCTGTGCTTGCAGAAGACCACATTAAAAAAAAAAAATATATAAATATATAAAATAAAATATTCCTGCTTTCTCAGAAGCTTCCCATGGGTGTGTTTTATTTACAGAGCAAAATTCTGGAAAAATCGGCAAATGTGTGACTCTGGTGGTGTTTCCATCGCAGCCCTTTCTGGTGTGCATTCCAGCGAGTGCCCAGGTGAGCTCCTTGCTGGCCCAGCTCTCCAGCCTGCAGACCCTTCTCACAAACCCGCAGGGATGAAGGGCAGAACCTCAAATCGCTTGGGCAGACTGCCTGTCTATCACAGGCTATTACATTTCGTTTGCTCACCTCTCTCTGGAGCCCAGTTACTTGTGTGGGAATACCGGCACCCAGCCTGAAGCTGGCAAGAGCTATTGCCTTTGGCACTGAGAGTTAATGGTTAAGCACCCTGGCTGGTGGAGGCTTGCACTCCACTTCCAGGCTGAATTTGTGTAGCTGCAGCTCCATTCCTGTTTTTGCTATGACTTTCTCCTCTCTATCTGTTCCTTCATAACCCCCCTCCCCCCTTTTTTTTTTTTTTTCCTTGAACAAAAATTCATACAAATTGTAGTAAGGTCAGTTCCCACTATCCTTTATAAGCACTTTGGGTATTTTACAGTAGTGTTTTCTCCAGGTCTTGAAATGTTTAGTTTTGGGGTTTTTTTTTACTGTAACTTCTTAAATATTGAACAGCTTCCAGAACTGCAGAGGTGAGAAGTGGATACAGTGATCAATGTGCACAGTTAAAATACCCCTTTCAGCTCCTTTGGGTATGCAGAGACCATTTAGGCACACAAGGGACGTGTTCTCTTGCTTTTCCCCTGAATTCCTTATCCCTGCTTGGACACAGTTTTGCTGTCCTGCCCCCTTCCCTACTGCTCTGAATCTAGTTCCAGGCTTCAAAAGCCTTTTCTTTGTAGGGCTTGGCAGACTGAGAAGTCCAGCTGCTCCTGAGCCACTTGGAAAAGTTCTGCTCTCCTGGTCCCCAGAGGGACTGCGGGTCCCTGCTGTCTCCTGTGGAAGCCACCCCATCCTGCCCCCGGCCGCTGTGTCCTGGTGCTGCTGACAGCTGCTGCACGAGGGACCAGCAGCCAGGTCACCACCCCCTTCAGGTGCCGAATTCTAATTCCTTTTAGCACCTTTCTGAGGTGGAGCAATGCGAGTCTCTGTCCAGGTAATGAAAAATGCAGGACAAAGCACAAGGGCCAAAGGCTGGAACAAGACAGAAACCAAAGTGAAGGTCCCAGGGGCTCAGGCATCCATTCGAGTGACTGAGCTTGCTGAGCCCCTGCTGTGTGATGGCTGCCCGGCTCCAGCTGCTCCTAGGAGAGCTTTAGGAAGGTTTTAAGCACTTTTTTTCAGCACTCACTTAGGCAGTTAGTGTTAAAAAAAAAAAAAAAAAAAAAAAAAAAGGCATTAGAAAATAGCCCGTTGCAGAATCTCCCAGGACCTTTGCTCTTGCGTGCCCACACAACCACACAACCTGAGCATCTCCAGCCTTCAGAAGCAGCTTTGAGGAGGGTGGATGGTTCAGCCTTCCCTAAATTGATGGATACATAGTCCATCACAGGGACATCGAGTCAAATTTGCAGATAGATGCAGCTTCTGTTAATCCAGTGCAAAACTGGTCATATAAACCAAAGCTGGCTTTCAGCTGGTGTCTCTTTATTCTGTAATAAATTCCTAAATGGGCTGTCAGATTTGATACTCTCTCATAAATGTCTAATTAAGGGAAAAGAAAACCTCTGCTTCATAAAATCCCTAGTACTAATAAAATGTCATAAATAACAATGAATGTTGTGATAATACCTTTATAGACTAATTACCTGTCATGATCATTAGCACAGAACTGATAAGCACCAGAACTGAGATATCTCAGTGTCGTGGTGGTGTTGCCAGATGCAGGACAGGGAACAGAGAGGAGGGAGAGGAGAAAGGAGGGGTCTGCTTGTCAGCAGCTGGTTTGGGTGCCTTCCTCACCAGTTCCTGGGCTGGAGATGACATTGTGGTCCTGGGAGCAGGGAACCCTGTCCTCAGGCTCATGGGAGTTCTCTGGCTCAGGTTGTCCCCACGTGTGGTCTGCCCAGTGGGGCTCGACCCTTGCAGCAGGGAGCTGAGAACGAGGACTGTGCCTTGCACCACAGCAATCTGGGGAGGCCCAGCTCAACCCCTTGGTGTGTTTGAGGCAAGAAGGAGGTTCCTGGCCCCACTTGCTTGTCCCCAAGCAGGGATGAAGGCAGAGCTTTGTTCCCCGGACATCACACCAGGGAAGCAATCCCTGCAACTCACACTGGCCCCACAACCCAGCTGTACAGGGGCTTCAAAGTTGGAGATGGTTCCCTGGAAATTATGTGCAAATATACAAATTATTTCATTATGTCGCTGGCATGAAGTGGCACACACAGAGCAGATAAAAGCTTGGCAGCTACAGAAATGGGGAAAGTGAAAAGGAGTTCAAAGAGGGATGCTAAGCTTCCCCATCCTGTTTTTGCCTTCTGTGTGAGTGAGTGAGGTGGGGAAAAAGACCCAAGGCTGGCCAGGGAAAGAGTGATATCTCCTCCTAGCACTTTATGGCTACCTCCACTGTGCTTGGTTAATGCAGCTGAACATGGATACTGCGGCTGGAATGTGTTCATGCACCAAGTGACATCTGTGCTGTGTTTGCAGTACGTGTGCATCCTTCCTCGCCTTGTCCAGGAACGCCTGAGTGGTGGAGAAGGAGGCACCATGAGCTTCTGCTTTCTTTATCCTCTCAAGCAGAAAGTCAGGACTAGCAGAAAGAAAACACATTCTTTTTGCAGAATTCTTCGTCCAGCGCGGTGGTGCCGGAGGTTTGAAGGGATGGGGCGGAACATGTGAAACACCTGGAGTTACAACATCGAGGAAGTTTTGAAAGAACACATGTAAATCACCTCAGGACCTGCATTTTTTCCACCCACAACTGGTGTCACACTGGCTGTTGGTCAGCTGGCTGCCTTGAGCCCAGCCCAGGGCTGCCAGCACTGACCTGGCATCGCTGTCACCCCAAGCTCCACAGCCTGCCTGGGAACCAGCCTGCTCCAGCATCCTAACCCCGGCTGTTTCTGTTGGCCATGTCCAGCTTCGTGCTTGGAGCCTCAGCAATTAGATCATTTAATAACCATCTCAGTTCAGGCTGTTTTGTGTAAGGCATTTTACCTGGCTTTATTTCTCGCATTGCTTTGTATCTCTTCAAACTCCACACCCGCAAATCGATGCGGTGCCGCTATTTTTGCCTCTAAAATGTTTACTCCTGGCTCTCTTTAGGACCTAAAAGGCTGAAAACTGCATCATAATTGTCTAATTAGTCCTAATGCTGCGTAGTGTTGACTGTTTAGTTACCGTATATTGTGTACAGAACTAATTGTGGTGAAAGTAAATGAATGTGAAGGAAACAAACAAGCTACTAGAAAATAATTACTTGGAGTGTTTCTTTTTAGTACCTGTACAGCAGATTTCATTATAGTCAACAGCTTCTAAAGCTGCTTGAAATAGCGGTATTTGTCATTTTCATAGAAACTTGATAATGACATTAATTTATCTTAATGGTCTGTTCTATTGTTATAAATAGTAAAATTAGCTTAAATTGTCTTGCTTTTGCTGGTTTTGGATGGCTCCAAAGGGCCCCACAACAGCAGATGAGTAGATAATTTGGTGTGCTTGACAGATTTCCAATAATTTGTTATGTGGAACATGAGGTAATGCTAGTACCATTAATGTTCATTTTCCTCTAAATTCATTACTGCCCTTTTCCCTTTTATCTTTTTTAATGTCTGGGCCATTTTTCTATATTTCAAGTGGAGCTACAAAGCCTATTCATATTCAGCTATAGTAGCTATTAACATTCTGCACATAGAGAACATCATGTAGGAAAACAACTCTTTATGAAATGATGAGGCTGGTGGCTATTTATGCTGAAAAGTAGGCAAAATGGGTTGTTTGCTGGTATTAGGGATTGGCTGTAATTAAGTCAAATGTAATTTTAAAGAAATTTAAATGTTTTCATTTTTATAGCCAAGGTAAAACATGATTCAGGGAAATTCTAAGATGGTGTAAATGCATTAATAAAAACTATTTTCCCTGTTTTCTACTCCCCCTGATTAAACTTCGCCGAGGATTTTATGCATGGCTAGTTATTTGCACAATATTTTCTACCCAATTTAAACCTAATTAGTCTTGGGAAAGTATTAAAATTAACAGTACTTTTATGTGGGTTTGCTGATATGGTAATGATCTGAACAAACAGGAGCGCTTTCCATCGGGGAAGAATAATTTTGCCTCCTGCTCCTTTTCTTTCTTTTTTACCTTTATCTCTAAGCAACATCAGTGTCCTCTTCCCCTCCAGGAGCAGAGGCATGGAAGGAGGGGAAGGGATGAGGTTTTTCTGTCATGGGCTCGTCTGTAGTGGATACAAAAATCCAAACAGAAGGAGAGAGACATGAGGCTGGCTGCCTTGGGGTGACCATGGAGGGATGCCTGGCACAGTGGCCACGGCCCCATCATGTGGCAGGGAGCAGGGGCAGGCCAGGAGGGGAGGAAGAGCTCTGGGGAGAGGATGATGCCCTGGTGCTGCCTCCCTGCTGAGCAGTGGTGATGACCCCCTGTCCAGCTGGGTGGGAGGAGGATGATCCTTTCTGCTGGAAAGTGCTCAGTGAGCTATTAGGGATTTTGGCAGGCTTCCACAAAAGTGTATTTTCATGAAATTTCAAACACAAAGTGCTCCCGAGTGATGGAAGTTGTTTTTGAAAACCTCAGTTATCTTTCAGGAAAAGCTTGATTGATAACATTCTTCATTTCTGTATAATTTTTAACAGCAAAATCATTTTATTTCATAGGATCACACAAGGTTTGAGGTCAGAAAGGATCTCTGGAGGTCACTTAGTCCAGCACCTCAAGCCAGTTCTCCAGGGCCATGTCCAGCCAGCTTCTGAATATCTTCAAGGTGGGAGTTGACATTTCCTCAGTTTAGGTATAGCAGGCAACATATGGCTCTGAGAAACCATAAATTACCACAACAGTCAAACCGATGCATTATTTTTGCATTTAAAATCAGCCACTGCTTATGCCTGATGTAGATGTCTGCCCTCTAAGGCTACATTCCAGCCCTGCTTCGTGGTTGTGACAGTGTGATGACCCTAACCAGGGTTCAGGGCTCAGCTACCCCTCGTCAGTCAGAGGGCACGCTTCCCTGGCTGCTCTCAAAGCAGCCCTTCTCAGGGGCTTTACCTGGAAATCTCTTGCTGTGTTAGGATTCCTCTCACTGAGCTTTAGACATTGTTGTGCAAAAGCTGCTCCTCTCCTCCTCGCTCCCTTTCACAAAAGAGAGGAGAAGAAAAGCTATGCCTACAGTGTGAGTCATCTGGTTTGTTTTAGACAGCTACACTGGGATGAGATGAACAGCACCTAAAAGTGCCAGTTTCTCTCCATTCAGGAGAAAGGGAGCCTAAGCTCCCTTCTATAAACACTGGGTATCAACATGACAATACCTGTGCCTGGGCAAGGCATCTCTGTCCTTGTGCCTCACTCCTGGGGCTGGGAGAGATGTTCATCTGCTGCAATTCTCCTCCATCATGAAGGGCCTGGGTAGCCCAAAGACTGCACAGCTGTGTTTCACTTCTAGGTATGGAAGGGCAGCATAATTGCACAATGGCAAGTGTTTCCAGACTTGCAAGGCTTACATATCTTTCTTAGTTTGGGCTGAAGCTTACCTGCAGTATCCCTACAGGTGTATTTTGCTCTTCCTGGTTTGTATACGGGAGTTTTAGTTTATATATATTTTTAAAGATGTGTTTATCTTATTTTTAAATTTTGCGGATGCTGCTGTGCATGCTGAATTTTTTTTTGTCTATCACTGCTTCTGTGGTGAGAAATGTATTGACTTGGCTGAGCATTTATCATTAAAATATCTGCTACTCAAATCTTCCAAAGACTCACCGAGTGGCAGTCAGACACACCTGGCTGAAGCTGGAATCGGCACATTTTGTCTGTTGTTTGCAAGTGCCTGTCACAACATGCCAGGTTTGCTCCTTGCTCCCTGCTCAGCTTTTATCTGTTCCACCATGAAAAAATAACGCTAAACAAAGGGGAAATTTGCATCAAAAAGATGCATCTCTGTGCTCAGCCTTCCACCCCCAGACAAAGTAGCTGGGTTTCTCATTTCAGCATCAGAACCCAGAGGAATGGTAAACAAACGCTCTTAAGCCCAGGTGAGCATCCCCTGCGCACGGGAGGCAGGGGGAGAGCAGCATCTGGAGGGTAGGGCTGACAAGGCATTTCCCCTAAACCAAGGAAGATCTGCCCACTCATGTGGAAAATAACAATGGAAGGATGAGCCTGAGCCTCCCCTCTCACTCTGGCTGCCCGCCTGGAGGCCCTGAGAGGGAGCTGTGGCTGGTGCCCAGGAACACCCTGCCAGCCTGGGGCAGCCAATGGCCACCGTGAGGCCACCAGCATTGGGCAGTGCCATGACTGTGAGGGCAGTCATCAGAGTGGCTGTGAGCAGGGGGCTGGCAGCATTGCCACTGAAACCTCCTCCTCCAGGACTCCAGCACCTCTGTGTAAGGGTTGATTTGCTTTGCAGCTCCGCACAGAGGAGCTTGTTCAGGCAGCAAGTTTTTTGTGTAATTGTATCCCCAAGAACAGGCATTTGAGTGCCTCAGCCATGACTACCAGCAAGAGGTGAGGACCTGTGGCTTTTTGTGCTGGCAGAGCAGGAATTGAGGCACAGTCATTACAGAGACCTCCTGTTGATAATCCAGGTGCAGTGTCGTTGTGTGGCACACGGGACCGTAACACACACACGAAGACGTGGGTGTAGTTGATCTGTTTGCTGACAGAATTAACCAAACATAGCAATAAAGGAAGGATTTTCTAAAAGCAAACACATCAGACTTCATTAGATTGCGCAAGATTTCCTCTGCCTCATGGAGGATGGGATTGCAGCAGCAGCAGCTGCCAAAAGGTGCTTCTGTGGTGCCTCTTGATTCACTCCACTCCTGATGAAAAACCCCTCCCTGTGCCTTCCTTGCCAACAAAAATAACGAGACACAGACATAAAATCAAATAGGTGTAAACAGAAGCATTGCTGCTAGATGCCTTCAAAGCCTGTGCTGGGGCTGAACCACCTGTCCTGGCTGCACTTGCAGCAGTAATTCTGGTCCAGGGTCATCAGGGTCACCCTGGGACCCTGCCTGGGTCTTGGTCCTTTGGAAAAGGTAGGCTGTACAAGTAGTGAGGGAAAGGTGAGTTAGGAGAGAAGGAAAAAAAGGACAGCTGAGTGTGGGTGTTTTTTTTAACCTAGCTTAGGCTGATTTACAGCTGTGTGAGGAAGCAGAGCTGTGCCTTGAGGAGCTGCAAGTCCTGAATGAGAACAAACGAAGCTCAGTCTTGCTCACCGGGCCACCCAAAAGCTGCAAACCTTTAGGTAATTATCCACAATTTGTAACCTATATCATATAGGTAGTTTTAGTTAGTTATATGGGTAATTATAATATATGGGTAACAAGTAACATATAGGCCATGAAAATATCTATAAACGTGCTAGAAAACTATCTACAGTCTCATGTCCTGAGGTTTTGGCTGATTACACACTCTCATTCTTGCTGGGAAGCAAGACATTGCCAAAACCTGTTCTTGTGCAAGAACTGCTGTTACAAGTGGTTCTGGGCCCAGGCCAGAGATTCTGGGCTGTTGCTGAAAATTGGTGCCTCTCACCCTTCCCGAGGGTACCTGAGGAGGCAGGTGAATTACAGGGTTTTGTACATGGCCACTGACAGAGGGAATATTTTCCTGTGATTTTGTGAGTCCCAGGAGACTCAGCTGATGAAAACAGTTCCTCTGTGATTGATTGTCTCACTGGAATTCTGGCAGATACTTTTGGAGAGAGAAAAGAGAAAAGAGCGAATATTTTGTTCAAGGAACTCCATGGGAAACACAGTTTCTTCAGACTGCAGTTCAGGTTGCTTTGGACAGCTGAGACACTTGCCCTGCAGACACAACTATTTTTGATGTCAGGGAAGGTGGTAAAACGTCCATAGGTGATGCCATCATCCAGGGAAAAGGCAGTAAAACTGGCCCTGCTGACAGATGAACAGCTCCTGGCAGGATGTAGCATGCGGGAGGACAGTCCAAGGGAAGGACTG
The DNA here is from genome assembly GCF_021018805.1 of Prinia subflava. NCBI lineage: Eukaryota > Metazoa > Chordata > Aves > Passeriformes > Cisticolidae > Prinia > Prinia subflava. Next base: position 37,696,572 of record NC_086249.1, read on the forward strand.
CTTGGGCAGGAGGTGGGAATGCTCAGGGCTCTTCTTGCCTTGCTGAAGGAACCAGGAGCAGGGAGTCAGCCCTGGTGTCCACCCCAAGGAGCTGCTCGTGGCATTCTGTGCCTTTTCTGCTGCAGTATCTGAGTGCAAATGTGTTCAATGGAAGGGAAATAGATCTGGGGACACTGAAATAGAGTCTGCAAAGATAGGGTGCCTCTGCAGTACATCTGCTCCGTGGGAAGCATGGTCTGAACCTGCTCTGAATCTCCAGTATCCCCAGAGCAGAGGAGCAGTGGGACAGGTTTCACTGTGAGAGGTGCAGAGCTGGATCCTGCTCCATCCTCCACCCAGTTCACATGAAAAAGGCACTGAGGACAGGGGGCCCACTTGCTTTTCCACTCCCCTGGAGAATGATGCACTAAATGCTCCTCTACTCTGTGGGCTAGAATCTGTGAAAGGGAGATGATGCAGCAGAAGATGTGTGAGCTGTTTGCCCCTGCCTATGGGGCAGGTTAAAGGAGATGTAGGAGAGGGGCTGGCTCCTCTCTCCCTGGTATGGGCTGCAAGCCACCAGCAGCACTCCAAAATCTGCCAGTTCTCAGAGACTGAGTTTAACTGAGCCAAGTTGGAGACGGAGTAACAGAAACTCAACAAGTCTCAGAATATTTGTTGTTCTGCCCTGCACGAACTCACACAAATCTGTTTTCCCAGGTTCATGGTATAACCCCCTCATGGAGCTCAGCCCAGGCTGGAGCTCCTTTCTGCATCATTAATTCCTTGACTTGTTTTTCTTTTTCCAGAGTTCTCTGCAGGTCATTTTTTTTTCCCAGTGCAGCAAAGGATGGAAGAGCACATTGAAACAATTACTGATAAATAGTTGCATCTCAAAGCTACACAGATCCATTATGTCTGAAAGACGCAAACACAAAATGATTTTGCATCGTGAGAATTATTTTCCTATTTGAAAACAGAATCTCTCTCAAATAGCTTTAAAACCCTCATTGTAGTGGAGCATCCAGTTTGTTCCATTAACTACTCACAGAGTCAACTGAAGAACCACTGTTATTAATTTCAGTGGAAAGCTAAAATGCAGTTCATTTTCTGTAATTGCAGGCCCATCACCTAAAGACCCAGAAAAAGCTTTTAATCCGAGGCATTTTTAGAAGGGTATGATTACATTGGATATCTTCATAAGGTGCATAATTACCAGGGTGACAATGACAAAGAAACACAAAGAGCCAAACTTCCCAGCCTGTTAGAGAGTGGGCCCTGCCTGCCAACCTGGGGCCACCGGTGTGTTGGGTGCTGGGGTGGGCACCAGAGGAGGGGGACCCCTCCAAGAACCAGCCCTGGTGGGTCCCAGTCTCCCCCCAGGTAGGGACCAGAAAATCCAGCACCAGTTGTCCTGGTGCCACCCTGAACCCCCAGGCCAAAGCAGCCTTAACACCCCCCTGTGTGCTACACATCAGAGGATGATGCAGAGATACTCCGGGAGCCCGGAGGAGGCATTAGGGGGCTGGAAGAGGCCTTGGGAAAAACAGCACTTGAGACAGTTTTAGAGAAGCAGCCAAGGGAAATTGAAGGGAAGCAGCAGTTGTAGGGACTGCAGAGGGACAGTGGTCAGCAAATACGCAAAAGGGCCAGAAAAAAGGGTGGAAAGTTTGGGAAGAAATATCTGAAGATTAATGCTATTTAGCTGAAGGACAAAAAAGACTCTGTGAGGTGCAAGATATTCAGCTAAATAAAATTTCACCCCAAGGTGAAAACCATAGATGGGTTGGTGTGGTTTCCACCCTGGGGTGAAAATAGGATAAAACCTGCTGCATGTGGGCAGCTGACCCAGGATCCCTGAGCAGCTCCCCAGGGTGGGATGAGGGCTGCAGTGGCACGGTGGCTCCTGGCCTGTCTCAGCCGTCACCCCGTGCCAAGCTGCCGGCCACGCTCACGCCGCAGCCAGAAGGCACTGCCTGGTTGGAATCTGAGGGCTTTGACTGCTCAATCACAACAAACCGCACAGCACCTCCGGCACGTCTGTGGGAAGAGGCAACTCCAGCTGGAGGGAAGAAGAAAAACTTCAGTGGTGAATTATTGCTCGGCTGTTTTGCTCAAGGAGGCACAGCCACAATCATCTATTGCCATTCAAGGCGGCTGCAGCCCGCAGGCTCCTGGCAGGGCTCGCAGCCACGGGCACAGGTTCAGTGTAAGACCACTGACTCCAGGCAGGGTCCTTTGTACTCACAAACCTGACTCGCAGAGGAAATTCAGATTTGTAGGAACACAGCCATGCCAGAAAATCAACCCACTTAAATCAGGCGTTTGAAATGCATTAACATCCCTTTCCTTTGGCTCTTGGCTTCAGTCCTGTCTGGCTTTAAGCACTGCTGGATGCTGAGCACTGGCTGCAGTAGTGGAGGGCCAAGAGAGCTGAAGATGTTTCTTTCCAGGGGTTTCACCAGTAAAGCGGAGCCACCTCTCGCTGCATCCTACAACAAGGGACACTTTAACTGATTGCAAAAAGAGTTAAGTGTACCTAGCACCTTCGTAGATGAGGGCTAAGGTGGGTAATAGCCACAACAGAAGTAGCTGCTTGGGAAGCAATTTAATTAATAAAAATGTAAGAAACAAAAAGGTCAAGCCTTGCCTCTGCTGTGCTGCATTTAATCTGCACATGTACACAGGACTTCAGCCTTGCGGGTGTTGTTTTTTTTCAGCTGGCACATTTCCCCAAACACGATAACATTTTTTAACTTTAGTGGATGACATTTTGTAATATGTTTAAGGATCTGTAATATTTTATGCTTACAGCTTTTTGCTATTGTTGCTCCAATATGGCACTGATGCCAGTATTAAAGTTTAATATGATTAGAAAGCTCAATTGTATAACCAAGGGGTTATACTCTTTATCTATTCTAATCTGATTAAAAGGCTTCTCTTCTGTAGCTTTCCACAGTCACTTTATATCAAAACCTGGGAGCAAAGCAACCAGCACTTTGGTTTGTCCCAGATCAAAAATTGTGTACTTAATTCCTTACCCTACAAAGCTGTGTCCAAACTGCAAACCCAAATTGTTTGGCTTTAGTGGAGCTGTTCACCAAGAAAGGACAGTGGAACTAGACTTGCCCAGGTTTGCCCTAAGGTTGTTTAAGGCTCAATAGTTGCCTGTCCATGGGCAGCAAAAAGGCATTTTGGGTGCTGCTGCCTGGTGGTTTTACATCACCATGTACTATGTTTTGAGGTTAAGAGTTGGCAGGTGAACCCCCTACACAGCAGAGGTTATTCTGTGTGCTATGGATCCATAGCAATAGCAAGGATAGCTCCAAGACCTGAGCTAGAGAGTGTTCCTGATGTGTTTGTATCAATCCCTGCATCTTAAAAGTGGGTGGTGGTTGTTCTGCAGACCACCTCCCTCTAAGGCCCCCCAAAACTGTGTCACCACTGGGACCACCAGCTCCCATGTAGGTGAAGCCTGTATTCTCCACCACGGCAAGCCGCTGTGGGATGCAAAGTGGCCTCAAAGCTGTACCCTCTTCTCTCTGAACCTGAGCCATGGTCTCTACAGGGTCTCTACACCTGGCTGCTGCAGCAAAGCCAGGGTAGGAAAGGTCTGGGAGGGAAGTCGAGGCTACTACTTGTGAAGGCGAGCAAAGAGGGGCAGCCCCTCCTAGATACCCTTTAGAGTCACAGAACAGGCTCTGCCCTTCTATTCCATGTCCAATTCCTCCCCAACCTAGTTGGAGGAATCCCATCACCTCCCAGGTGATGGGAGCACCTGGCCCTTGTCCCTCCTTGTGCAAACAAACTTGGCTTTCCCCACTGAGGAGCATGGTGTTTGTTTGGCTGTGCTTGCAACCCACAGACTCACCCAGCCAGCCTTTACCAGCACAGCTCAACAACAAAAACAACCCCCAAACCCAAAGACATTCCTTCTCCTAACCAGCTTCAGGCCCAGTGGATGCCACAGCTGATGCTGAGCAGGCTGCCTGTAAGCAGACTCTTGAGCCAGTTTGATTCTGAGTTTCCTGTGTGACCCTACAGAAGGGATTTCATCACCACTGTATCAGCTGCAGCGCATCACGGACATGGGTGTTGCATCCATACTGCTCTGATATTCAGGAGACTCATCCATGTGTGGTATGGCAACAAACAGATGCACAACAAAAACAATTAGTTAGGAGTAAGCTTTTTTATCCATATAATGTTGAGTTGTCCTAGAAGTATAAAGTTTAAACACTGTCATCCTCTGAGCAACAAGTAATTTAGGAATTGTTCTTCACTGGCAAGACAGATTTATTTCAGGTGTGACAAGGTTTCTCCTTTCTCTGTGTGTCTACAAAGAACCACTTTCCAGGTAAGCTCACCTGGAAGTTGCCTGAGACAACTGGGATGAGGATGCTCACTGACCTTCCTTGGCATTACACCACCTTTTTTCTTGGCCCATATGGCATGTACTGCCTTAACTCAGTGTTTGCCATTGCTGCTGTCCTGCCTGGCATACACATACTTTTAAGTCACCAGGATCTCCTATCTTAGTTTATTAATAAATGTTTATGATCCATTAAAATGGCCTTAGAAGTAAATGGTCAAGGTTCTTTAAAAAAAGGAACTTGCCTTGCTTCTGATGTTGTCTGGGTCACATTCTGAGAACCAGGCTTAGATTTTCATCATATCCACCCCAGATCTATTACAGAATTTGGAAACATAGTCTTAATATATACTTTTAATTCTTCTGTGACATTCATGTTCCCCTCAGTTGTTCATTACTCTAAAGAGAAAGCTTAGCATGGCAAACGAGCCTTCTAGATTTCACTTTATTAGCATGCTGTGATGCAGAATAAACTCTTTTACTTTGAATTCTTAACTGGAGATCCCTGGGGTTGTTTGGAAAAGGTGTTCTGCCTATGAAGCTCCATAGATCAAGTTCACCTCCCCCTGCAGCGATGAACTCATTCACCTGTAAACCAAAACTCTGATGGTCTGGCTCCTACCTTACAAGAAAAACAAGACCTCATAGCCTGCTGGCAGATGTGGCAGGTTTCTTCTGCATTTCTGTACACAGGCATGGCTCTCTTTTAAAGGAACTCAACTGATCATAACTACTGCAAGGAGCAGCAATACAGAGTCTGGGCGACTTTACTGCAAGTCACTGAGAAATTGCTTTTAGACATGTTCTAGCATTGCAGACATCTAAGGATAGAGCATCCTTGCCTGCAGGAGATGGGAACTGATAGCCAGGAGATTCAAGTTTCTGCTGTAAAACTGATGTTTCCAGCAAGACTGTCTCCTTGCATCAAGTCTCTGCTGTGAAAACATCCTCCAGCTGATCAGTACCAGCTGGCATGGAGGGGCAAAGAGGAAACACCACTTGTGGCAAAGCACCAGAAAGCACAGATTTTACCTCCACTTTGGAAACACTTCTCAGTGCTGGGATTAATGGCTAAACAGCTGGTGTGTCACCCTGGCTGAATGAGCATACCCTCAGACCCTTATGGTGCATTCCCTAACTGTAATTTATGGTAAATCACAGGAGAAAAAAATCAAACCAAGTCTGCACCAAGCTCCCCATATCTTTTACAAAGAGTGAGACGATACTTTTGAGTTATTACAATGTGTAGAATGAACCTTTATTTTCATTCATCCTTCATTAATACCATACAATTAGATAGCAATATTTGGAAAAAAATATTCTTGAAATAATTTAAAACAGAAGGCACAGAAAACCAAACCCAACTATGCTGCTACAAGAGAAAGGGGTAAAATGGTTCAGGAAGTGAATTTATTCCAAAAAGTTTTATCGCTTAGATATTCTGATCAAAAGCTACAGCACACAGAAACAAAACTGCACAGTTTAAGCTAACCTATGCTTTTGTTACAGTTAACATATAAAAGGAAAAAAAATCTAAAAATATTTTTTGCAGTATTTTGAATGAAAAGTGTAGTTTTTAAAATAAAAACCATTAAATCTAGTACATATGTCAAAAACTTCCTTAAAGCCTAGACACTAAGATGTACTTCACAAAAAAGTCTGTATTAAGGGCAAAGCATACAATTAAACACCATCTGGGGATGGGAGAAAACTGGTTCTTAAATCAGTTAGAGTATCAAATAAATTTGGTGTTTGCTTCAGAAACAAGGATTCTCACTACAGTAATATACTGGAGAGGACATTCTTTTGTATTTCAATATTATGAAATTAAACCAATAGTAGACATTACAGAGAGGAACAAAACCATTCATATGAGATTTTTAACTTTTTTTTTTTTTTAAGAGTAACTTTATTTCTTTTGAAAACAAAGCTACTGGAATAATGACATGCGATAATATGCCCCAATATTATACCAGCTAAGTTTGAAAATAAAGTTCATGCTTCACAATTGAAATATGCTGTGACTGTCAAATACATTCTCTGGTAATTATTAATACAATACAGAGGTCATTCATAAAATTAGTCCAGGCTGGGAGCCTGGTTTATAAATGAAGCTCTTTTCAAATATTGAGAACACTGACGACACACAGGGTTAGCTCCAGGTCAGCACATTTCCTTCTGTGCTCCACCCCTCTTTTCTAAAACAACTGGGTGCTTAGCCTGCAAAAATCATGGAAAGGCAAAGTCTAGAAGTTACAGGTTGGTTTGTAAAAATACTAAATACAATCCAAGACAAACAGTATTACCGACAACTTAATAGCAGGTGCTCTCTAAAGGAAAAATAATATCCTGAAATGCAAAAGAGATCTTTTCAGCATTTGATATCAAGGCATTTGCACATTTGTCAGGAGGTGACATTAACAGTGAACTTTGCAGCTTACTTTGCAGTTGGACTTGAAATCAAAGAGCTTTCCTTCTAGCCTGCTCACCTGTTAACCGTAACATATGGTTTCTTAACAGCTTGCTTTTTTCCCTGGAAATAATTATCTCACTTAGAAAGCACAAGTCAAAGTATTGTTTCCACACTTGAATAAAGAGAGCTGACAACTACAATAGAAACAGTAAAAATGATCATCATAAAAATGTTCATCAAAATTCTCTGACATAGCAAAACATTCACTTGTAAAGTCAATTCTAATACTGCAAGCCATTCACTCAAAGGCGACCTTGGGCACATGAACCCTTGCCAGCATTGCAACAGGAATTACTTCCGTATTTCTTGTCATTATAGGGTACAAACTCTGTAATGTAATAAAGTTCCCTAACAAAAAGTCCAATTATTGCACTTTATAAAAACTCTAGTAATATCAGGCTTTTGTCCTACTTTTCTACGAACACTGATGCTCTGCAAGAAAAATCTGGGGGACCAAGTAATTTCTGATGAGTGAGATGGAATACTTGAATCAGTCCGAAATATGGAATCAAAAATGGAAAGGTTTATGAAATGAAGCGATGCAAACTTTGGAAACAGGTTTTGGTTCATAGCAGGAGACAGAGGTGTCATTCTGGTACTGACACATGTAGTCTTTGCCGGGAAGAGCGGGTACACAAATGTTACATTATGTATCACAATACAGCTTGAGGACTTTGCAGAGAAACCCAAAGAACTGCTAAGTTCTTCTGCTGACCCTACAAGCCTGATGGGAAAAGGTCAGTGACAGTCATACTGGAGTGGGGGTTTCTCTGTGAGCTCAAATAGATTTGCATTTGTGCCAGCAATAGACATAGCAAACAGAAATAGCTATTTCAGATGGCAAAACAGGTAGAGTAAGTCTGAGAGACCTGTAAAAAAGGAAAATACAGCAGTTTTGGCCCTACTTTTAACCAGCTGTATCAATAGGGAAAAATTTTGTGCCAGCTATCTAGAAAAAGATGCTGTTTGAACCGAAGTGATTCCCAACTCTATATGAGACTTCCAGGCCAGCAAATCACGGTTAAAGTCACTTTGTTCCTCTGCTCCTTCAGCATGGGCACGAGTGCGGAATGACTCATTCCAACCGTGGACAGTCCGTTTACAGCAACAATCATATCACCACACCTAAAAAACACAAGAAGATAAAAGAACACATTAGGAGTTCTGCTCTGCAGTAATTAGCACACACCAACAAACAGCACTTCACTGCTGCGGTGGTAGGTTTGCATCAGGCTGGAAAGTGTCGCTACAATTCCCAAAACAGTTCCATTTGAAGTCTGTCCTACTGCTGAAAGATCCCTCTGCTCATTGCAGGAGTGTTGGACTAGAAAACTTCTAAAAGGCCCCTTCTAACTTCTAGCTATTCTAATCTGAAACTCATCTGGGAAATTCCCAAATCATTCTATTTCAATTCTAATACCAAGATAGTTCTGCATTAAGAGCTGACCTGCATAGAAACATGAGAAGAGACATTTGGAAAGACCTAATGGAATCAAGAGGAGATGAGATAGCATGTGCATGACAGAAGCATTTCTGTTTGTTTGTGTGGATTATAACACATTTACACCAAACATGCCTTTACTGTAGGAGGTGTAAGTAAAGATACTTATGGTTACCAACCAACTACATTCCAACTAAGAACCTTGTTTTCAGTGGCTTATGATTTTGTCAAATATAACCACTTGGCTTGAAATCTCCCTCAGCAGATGGTTCAATTGCAGCATCTCTGCATTTTGAAATGGGTGACAGAAATTTGTGAGGGTGCCGTTTGCTGGCCCTGAGAAAAGTGACCTCGAAGGGTTAAGTTCTGTTTTTTAAAACCTCAAGAGAAACTTCAAAAAGGCACCTAATTTCTTTCTGTATTGAGCACGTTCCTCCTCTAGACCCCTCTGCTTTGCAACTTGAGTGTGTGACATTCCCCAATGTAGTCACATGTGATTTGGAGATCAAACGGGACTTTTCTTGAAACTGTTCCACTCATGTATTGAAGGCACCAAAATGGGTGGCAAAAAGATGCTCTCCTGAGCTTTCCCTAGGGTAGAGCAGAGGAAGAGGAAGCAGCATTACCAATACCAGGCAAATGTGCACTCAAAAGCCCTTCTCTGCCATGGAACCCCATCACCCAAACCAAGGTGCTACGGTTCACTGAATGACATCTCACTCCCACAGCCTTTCTGAGGAAGTCATTTTGCCTTCTATAAAATCATACCAGACACATCATGCAAGCAGAAAACTGTCTAAACTATTGAACTGTGAAGTTATTTACTCCCTTCCTCTCCAGCCTAACATTTAGGTAATTTAAACAAAATAGAGCAGCTTTGGAAGAGACCTGCCCCACAATAACTCAAGACGCAGGTCCTAAGGGGCTCTTCCTTGTTGATGGCCCATTTTAAAGTTGGTATTTTCAGTGGAACGGCACATTTGAAAAGAGAGTACTATATCATATTATCAAGAGCACATTTTCCATAGGTTACAAGGGGGTAAACGTAACCATGACGATTCTTCCACTCTTAGGAACGATGCTTGAATTGCCATTTGTATGAAGACTTCTAGTTATTAAGCCCCCAATCTGAAATTATTTGAGTTGAACTGAGATCTTTAATTTAATCCAAACTGTTCCACAATTGAAGAAAAAAAACGTAATTTTGTGTTCAGCCAAGTTATTTTTTCATTTATTTATTTAGTCACTGAACTGAAAAATCAATTACTGTCAAGGCTCTAGGCATAAGTACATTCTTTTTTTAAGTCACTTTATAAGAAAATCTGCATGTAAAAATCATGCCATGAAACTTCAAGTTGCATATTCTTGACTGCCACCTTCACAAAAAATCAAGTTTATGAACAAGACATCCTTTAATGGGAATTTTAAGTCCTAGTTCTGAACTAATCCTATACGAGGCTAATATATATATATATATATATGGACACTAAACCTGGAGGCTGCATCCAAATGTAACGTGTAAGGTCAGAAGGTGCCTCAGGAGGTCTACAGCCCAACCTTCTACTGCAAGCAAGGTCAGCTGTAAGCTCTGACCAGGACTCTCAGGGCTTTACCCAGTGGTCTCAGAAACCTCCAAGGGCAAAGCCAACTTATGCCACTGCCTGACCATCCTCATGGGGAAATAGTTTCTCCTCATAACCAGTCTCAAGGTCTTTGTTCGATTTGTGCCTGTTGTCACCCATCCTCTCACGCTGCACCACTGGAAAGCCTGGGCTCTGTCCCTTTGATAATCTCCAGGTAAGTACTGGAAAGGGGCTGCTGGCTCTGAAGCCTTCTCTCTGTGGGGCAAGTGCTCCAGTTCCACCATCTCAGGGGCTTCTGCTGAACTTGCTCCTTTTATCAGTGACTTTCCTGCCAACTAATGACAGGGTAATGCCAAGGGGACTTGGTTCCTTTTCAGAAATCTTTATCATTTACTTTCTTGCCCTTCTATTAAAGCAGCAGCACCCATCTTCAGTATCAGTTTCCAGCCGTGGCTTCAGAAGGCGAAGTGAAAGTATAAAGCAGTTTTGCCCACTTTGCAGAAGTTGAGTTTTAACTTTTAGCTGTTCTACAGGAAGACAAAAACTAGCTAGTTCTGCACATATACAGTGCATATTTTCTCTTGGCCTGAAGCGGAGTTCAACAGGGACACAGCAGGTGACATCAGCAGCAAGGCTGGGGAGGAGCACAGGAGATGCCATCACCCCTGAGATGCCCCATGCCCAGCAGAAACACCCTGTTACTTCCCTGCATCCCACTCATCAGGGAGACAAGGCACTACAGGGCTGCATGATGCAGCAGCACAAGAAGCTACAGTGTATTTCCTTAAGCAATTAGTTGCACATAACTATTTAAAAGTGGTTCATTATTGTTGCTGTTATTACTATTATTATTATTATTTCTCCCACTGTTACTTTGGCTTACTTTAATCTTCCATCAAAGTAGGCAGGAGTTCCAAGAACAATTGTTTTAATGAAGAAAGGCTGGTTTGTGTGGTTCTCCTCGTAGCCACCGACAATGCTGAAGCCCCAGCTCCCTAAATTGCTCCGCCGCAGCACCACGTCATGGCAGCTATGCAGGCAGCTGTGGATGGAAGCACAGGATACCAAGAGAAAAAGCCATGATGGTTTTACAGTAGGCACAACATCTGCTATCTCATCATTACCACTGCACTAAGTGCGGAAGAGAAGGGGAGGGATGGTGATTAGACCTCTGTTCCCAGAGTTATTTTGCAATATTCCAACCAATTACCAAAAAACCCCCACAATCTTGAGAGAGAAAAGTGTTTTAAAAGAAGTAACGCTACAATAATTACCTAAACACAGTTAACTCTGCAAACTGACAGTAATAGAGGTGCATTTTAGGGATTTCACAGGTGGCAACAATGTGGGTGGAAAATCAATACCTGATGTGTTCAGTTCGCAAGTCAAAAGCGCAGAGCATTTGTCTTCCACCCCCAGCGAGTTTAAGCTTTTTCTACTTTAAGTAAAAATTAAAAATCCATGCACAATCTTCATTATCTCTGTACTGATTCATCACCAGTAATGAAAATATAAATGACTAACCATTTTATTACGCAGAATGTATTCTGTAATTCAGATCACACTTCACTAACTGTACTGCTATATGTTATCAGCCCTAGAGAAAATTAATTCTTGCCAGTGAAGTTGGCAATGACTGTTATTTAAAAAATAGACACAGGAATTAACTTTTCAGTAAAAAGATACCAAGTTCTTTGCTGTTGTTTTGCACTGCTTTAAAGCACAATGCATAGCATTAGGAGCTATATATGGACATCTGTAGCATGAAAGAAATAAACCATTAGGTAAGAAATAAACTGCTGCTAAGCATGAGAGCTAGTTATTGAGATTACACATTAATACTTTAACAGAAGATAGATTAATTGACAGTTAATCTCAGAAAAAGTGAAACCTCTGGGGGGCCAATGCATGGTTGTGTTATCTTCAGCTGCCTACTGCTCCCAGTCTGTCTGGTTCGTGTTGTAGTTTTACACTTTAAGTACAGATCTGGTAAATCCATCAGAGGGAAAGGAATTAACCTGCGTGCCCTGACTGAAGTTAACAACTCTACTAGCTGCAGTAGGAGCTCTTCTTGATAACAAGTGATGCCAGAATGAGATTACAGCTGCAGCCTCAAGAGAGTGAGGAGTACAAATGCAGTCATGTCCAGCAGATTGCAGAGTAGTTAAGGGGAGGGAGCTTGCTGCAAACCTCTAAAAGTTTTTGTGTTTGGCAGAGACGGTAGTGGATTCTCAAAAAAACCCAATGTGAGCCTATAGTTATAGGGCTACAGTCTTGGCACAGGACATGTCAAGAGTCTGTCAGAATGGCCAAAATCTGATGCAATATTCTGAAGTTAAGTATTTGGCCTCATAAACTTAAGTAGCAGATTAGCAAAGAGACGGATATATACTTTGTGTTTTATTAGTAATTGCTCTGGATTTAGATATTCTATAGAAAGTTTCAGTACAATAAAAAAATAAAACAGATGAACTGTGTCTGAACAGAAGATTTCAATGGATAGTTACTATGGTTTGTGAAGAGATAAATCCAGTCTATTCCTCTTCAAGTTTCCTAAGGAAACACTGCTCCTGCTCACTGGAGCACTCCTTGCCCACTTCCTAAGCACACTGCCAACTGAATACAGCTGAGATGGCCAGGCAGAAATAAGGGCAGATGTGCTGCAACTAAGCAGGTCCCTGCTTCTTTATGTCTCTTGCAGGACTTGGATTAAAACAGGTAAGTAAGTACTTAATCGATTAATTCCGTACCTTGGAAGTCCCAGCCACATGACCCACGACGGTGACCAGCTGGCGTCGTACTCATTTTCACTGATGGTGCTCAGTTGTTCCTCATTAGCCTGGGGCTGTTCTTCTACAATCTGGACCTCCAGGGCTTTCAGGGCAACTACTGAAGAGGCAGCACTAGCCTTCAGCATGGCCACAGCCTCACTGTGACTCAGGTTGGTCAGATCAATGCCGTTGATGTTGAGCAGCACATCACCTGTCCAAAGCAGCGAGGGAGAGCACATCAGTCTGACAGTCCTGCCCATCCACAGCACCTCCCACACCAGGGTTTCATTCCATTGTCTTTGGACCTGAGACAGTCTGAACTAGCAGACTAATAGCTCTGAAGCCTTTATATTGTCAGTTTGAAACTCTGATGTATTGAGCTTGTATCAAGTTGGATCAGTGTAATTCATTTCCACATAACACACCAAATACTGTGACTCCTATGTATACTGCCCAGAAAATCTGAAATTGCAATTACTTAACTACCTCACCAGCTTGGCTGCAACTGCTACTGCAGATACCATGACACAACTGTTTCCAGATGTGGATCTTGGGTTCACCCTCACTTTAAAAGTGAAGGAAGAATGATGGCAGGAACAATGCATGCAACTCAAAGTAACCAATTATTGTAGACAGGTGAGGTTCCACAGAGTGCTTTAATTCATGTTGTTTTAATAACTTGTTACTTGGGAGAAGAAAATGGAATTCAAAAACTACTGGAAAGTTGGGTACAAAACTCAGTTAATTCAAAGAAAGAAACAGAGTATCTCTAGAAAGATAATGAGGAAAGAGTTAAAGCCAGAGAAAGATTTTCACAATTTTAGTTTTACGTTTTTTAAAGGCCCCAGGATGAAAACAAAAATGATATTAACTATCCAGTGGCAGACTCCTTTTCCCCACATTGTCTCACCAATGAAAGCCAGAAAAACCAGAGCAAAAGTGCAAACACCTGGGTCACATTTGGTATGAGACTCAGTTTTTAAAAGGCTTTTCCTCCCAGTAGCTTCTGTAGCCACTTTAATGTTACACAATGAAAGAACAATAGTGATTCTTCTACCAAGCATGTTTTTCATAGTAGTACAGAAAAAGAAAGCATACCTGCTGGTAAGTGGGTGTCAATCTCCCTTTCTCAGAAGCATAGAAGGATGCTCCCACACTGTTCTTTTAAATGTACAATCTGTGAAGTTTTTTTTCCTAAATTTCTTTCCCGAAACATTCTGTAATTCTGTGAACCGTGAATCGCAGAGATCCCATAGACAGTCTCTGATTCACATATGACATAATATGTTTTAATCATCAAATGCTTTGCTATCAGTAAAGCAGGACTGCCTTCACCTATGCTGAGCCTAACCTCTACCTCCTCATTCCTTTTTACAAAGCCAAGGAACAAGGACAGGTGTTGCAGCACCCCTGAAGACCTGCTGTCCCACAGAACAAGAAAACTTTTGGGAACCAGTATTAACACTGATGTCACCTTTGGGGCAAATTTTGTTTGTCTGAGCTGTGGCCTGTCATCAGAGCTTCTCTGCTGTTCAGATATTATACCAGGGAGCAGAGATTCCTTGGACAGAGGAACACTTAATTAAACAGGAAAACAGGATGTGTCTGCATCACAGCAGACCCTCAGCTCAGGGGGTTACCATCAGCTTTAAAGAATTTAACCATACATTTCCTGATCTTATCCACTTCCCCTGCTATCATGCTGTAAACATTACCTTCCCATAAAAGGTTAAAGTGCAACACTGAATTTCCATTATTAAATCATTATTATTTCCATTATTAAATCATGAAGAAAAGCATCCATAGGCATTTTCCTACATCTGTGAGAAGACTTTTTGACACCACCTGACTCCAGAGAATGCAGTGATCAAAAAGCAACAAGAGGTAGCCGTGGCACCAGGGAAGCCGCACCTCGTTTAATCCTGCCGTCTCTTGCCAAACACCCGTGAGGCTGCACACTTGTCACAAAGATGGGCAGTTCGCCACTTTTGCTGCCTCTGCCTCCTGCCACTGTCATTCCCAGAGATTCATGTGGTTCTTTTTTCACAGTAATGTGCTTTTCTTGGCATGTGACACACTGGGAGAGATCCTGTTTAATAAGAATAAATAACATTGTTAGAACTAAGGAAAAAAACCAAGCAAACCAAAACCAAAACCCAGAACAAAACAACTAAATACACCCCAGAAACACACTTTGGCACTTTAATGGAATAGTTTAAAAGGACTAAGTAGCGGAAACCAACTTGGGCTGGATTTCTTCTAGGTCAGATCTCTGTCTCCTCCAAAAAAAAAAAAAACACCAAAAAAACCCCAAAAAAACAAATCACCAACAAAATCCCCATGGATGTAGATACTTAAACATAGATAGATAGAAAGCTTATAAAGGCCCATCTTGAAATCTCACTCTAGTTTTTCTTAACATCCTACACTGGAAGAGCTGAATGTTAGGACTGCACTAAAAAACCATATGGTCCAATTTGGAGATAAACCAGATACAAATCTTTTGATGTCTTGCTGAACATCAGCATTACTTCATTTTTCAGTAGAATATGCCCCAGAACTACAAAGAGGCCCCTAAGAAATGAAAACATGATGTGTTTTCATGATGACAGTAAGAGACCCTTTAAAACCCTTGTGCATCATGTTCTCTTTTGCAGCTGGTAAGCAGAACCTCCCAGAGCACAAACTGAGGCAAATTAATGCTAATGGCTTGTAATGGGTACCTTGGGCAGCCTCCCTAATGATTATAATGAAGACTCAAGGTTGAAACAAGAAGAGATCCTATACTAAATTTTCCATCAACTGAATGATGAAGTTCAGCCCTTATTTAGTTCTGCCCAATACAAAAAGATTTAAATCTAAATCAAAGTAAATTTTATTTGCTGAAACCTTTCCCTCAGGCTATTAAGTAAGAGATTCAAACCACTGCACATACACCTGTGGTAGCATCTTAAATTGACAGAATACTTGCAAGGAATCCAAAATAATGAAAGAAATAACCTGGGATACACTTCAAAGTATATATATGTATATATTCTCCTGTTTTCTCTTGGAAAATGACAGTATTGTCTCCTTTGACCTCCAATGTCATTTGCTCCTTCTGACTGGCTCTGCTCCTCACATTAATCATGGAATTAGCTATATGTAAACACACTGTAGCTTATAGAGACAGTTCTTTTCTAAGGCTTCAGGACTGGCTGCTACCACACAATCACATAAACATATTTTAGGCCACAAGGCTTTGAAGTCAACTACAGGTTAATGAGAGAAAGAAAAATGATACAAAACATGAGAAATGTCCACTTACTGTTACATGGAACTTTCAATTTTAAAAGAGCCCACAGACAGCATTGATCTGTGAGGGAAATCCACTCATCCAACTTGGGATCAGCTCTGGAACTGTGGTAAGAGCACAGCTCATGCTGGCACATGCAAACTTGCTTCAAGCTCTGACATCAACAAACTTATCACTGTGTGGGTATGGCCCA
Source organism: Prinia subflava (assembly GCF_021018805.1). Classification (NCBI taxonomy): domain Eukaryota; kingdom Metazoa; phylum Chordata; class Aves; order Passeriformes; family Cisticolidae; genus Prinia; species Prinia subflava. The sequence continues at coordinate 37,712,679 of NC_086249.1, forward strand.
GTGCAATTACCCACAGCCATGGTATTCAGGAGCCTCACCTTTGTCCCTCAGGAGGAAAATAACCTTCCTAGAGCCTCATTTGCTCTTTTCTGAAATGATCCCCACTTTTAAAAGAAAATACTATCAATGCATGTAAGCTATCTCAACAGAAGTATATGGTCAGCATAACAATTATTTCACAAAGTCAACTTCTTAAGAGTGAGAAGTTGTGTTTTTCTCATTACAAGAACATCTCAAGCACAGGCTCTATTTTTGCATGCCTTCCAAATAATTCGATACTACCTTCATGGAAGTCTCTTCGTTTTGCCTTTCTGTCCCTGCTTGAGACCCTGCAGTATTCAGCAGCCTTGCAGCAGGACTGTTGACTCATGAAGGAGATGACACATCCCTCCAACATGCTCTTTATATGCTGGAAGGACCACACCTCCTTCCTGGTTGCATCTAGCACAGCAGCAACAAAAACTGTAACAGTCTTGAATGACAGCCCTGCCATGCAGGAGCACCAGCCACTGTCTTAGGCAATGTCTAACAACTACATCTGTATGAGCTCACAGAACTTGCTTCTTTCATTGTAGTCAGCAAATCCAAAAACATGCCAAAAACCTGTTGTATAGCTTTTGTTCCTACTCCAGACATGATCCAAGTACTTGAGTACTTGGAAGTCATCACCATTTTTTATTAATTAGATTAAAAAAAAAAATCCTTTCTTCTAGCTCTACCTTACTACACACACCACCACATGAGAAAAGTAGTAATTTTCCTTCCAGAAGGAGAGGTACCAACCTTATGTGAGCTAGGTCTGCTGTGAAACAGCTGCTGGGACTGGTGTTGGTGTGAGTTGCTATTGTGAGTCCCGGTGTCTCGGATAATGCTGACTGTCTGCGACTTCAGCGGTCTAGAGATGATCAAGTTCACTCTCTCCCCGCTGGCCTGTTGAACACATTAGGTCATCAAGTTTGATAGGATATTGATTATTAGAAAGGGAGGAAAGCATATGACAGAATGTGAAACAGGACAACAGCAGACCTTGTTTTCCAGTTCCTTTTTAGACTGCACACTCCCTTACTTGCTTTTTTTTTTGACTTCCCGCAGAATGGAGGGGAAATGAACATTCCTTCTTCACCTCTGTTGTTACATTTACATCAGCTAAAAATCTTTTGTCAAAAGGACCACTTCTCACTTTGTGTTACAAAGCTTCAAACATTAAAATTCAGCCCCTTCCATTTGCAGCATCTCTGAACTCCAGCAATACATAGCAATGAATGGAAGAAATACCTATGTGATAGCTCCAAGACGGCAGCTTTTGATCAAAAGCTCTGAACACCTCTGGTACTTCCCAAAGATACTTGCAAGAAAGATGAGCACACCATCATATTCTGGAGTTTGGGGAATACTGGGAGACCCAGTTATCAGATGTTAATAAAACATCATCTCTTTATTGCTGCAAAGCCACACGTCAAAATGTAAAAGTTACCCAATGCTAAATTCCAATCACTTTATACAAAAATTGGGAAACTGAAATTACCATTCCCCAGATCACCGTTATTTTAATTTCACTGCAAGGAAAACTCTTGAAATGATTACTGAAACAAGTATTTACTACTCATTTGTATCAGAGTTCTGTATGTGGTGCTTTAAGCAAAGATAACTGTGGAACATACTACTGGTATATTTCAACTTTCCTAAATACAGAGCCACTTCCACCAACATCCCATCAACAGGAAGTACCTAAGTACTGCATCTGTTTCCTTACAGACTGGGAGAAAAGCATGGAGTAAAGGTTTTCCTGTGGGGACACAGAAGGGTCGTGTGTCACACTGCAACAAGCTTTGGGTAATATTCATGTCCTGAACATAACCAGACATTGGAAACAGCCCTTTTCTGAACACTCAGAAAATGAGTTGTACCATACAGAACTCATGGAAAACCTCTATTTGACTACCCAGCTGCTACTTGTTGACTCTAACATCTGACAAATGACTTTCTTGTTTTAACTCAATTCCATGCACAGGCAAATCAATAAAAAACCCACTTCTATAGAGCTTACTGAAAGATTAAAATACAATACATACATAAATAGAATAATAATAATAATCCCCTTTTTTTATTTCTTCCCTGCTTAGCAATAGGCTACAACAGGCTACTCTTCTTGCTCGCATGAGCTGTCTTCTAACCTTCAGGCTGCATTCCAGGAAGACTAATGCATTTTTCACTTCTGAGGCGGTGAAGTTCATCTGGTAGGTACCAAAGCAGATCCTGTTCTTCACTATTATTTTCAAAACATTAAATCATTGTCAATTACATTGACACAGGCTTTTAGGCCTCACACAAGCTGTTCTGCCTGGGAACAGACTCTAGAAATAATGCCCAGCTGAGGGCCCGGGTAGGGAAAGCAAATTACCTGTATAACCTGAGCAGCAAGCTCCGGCGTGCCGTGCTTCAAGTCGTGCCCATTAATGGCCAGCACGCGGTCATTGCTGCAGAGCCTGCCGTCCTGAGCAGCCAAGCCCCCTTCCAGGAGGTCGAGGATGAAAACGCCCGGCTCGTCCGTTCTGCGCACTAGCTTGATGCCCAGCTGCTCGCTGGAGTCGCGCTTGTGCAGGGTCACCTGGAAGCTGTCCTCGCGCCCGGAGCCCGGCGCGTCCGCGTGGCCGTGCGCGCGCCCGCCGAAGCGCCGCTCCCGCAGCACCGTCAGGTGCAGCACCGAGCACGGCTGCGACAGCACGGCTCGAGCGTGGTTGTGGGACACGTTGCTTATGTCGAAGCTATTGACCTGCAAAGCAACAGCAGAAAAAAGTCACAACGATGTTTCCATTTGTTTAGTAAAGTCCTTTCCAAAGTCAATTAGCTCGCTGCAAAACCAGCCTTGGAGCAACCTACATGTCTGACCTCATTAGGCATCCTCTCTTGTCCTTCTATTCTTTCTTGCAAACTCACATTGGATGTTCAATCTACAAACTTGTATTTATGTTGGAAAAGATCCTCAACATCATCAAGTCCAAGTGTTAACCCAGCACTGCCAACTCCACCACTAAACCATATCTCCGAGTTCCACATCTACATGTCTTCTAAACAGCTCCAGGGATGGTGACTCCACCACTTCCCTGGGCAGCCTGTTCCAGTGCTTAACAACCCTTTGGTGAAGAATTTTTTCCTAATATCCAATCTAAGCCTCCCCTAGTACTATTTTAGGCCTTCTCCCACAAAGGTAGCAACATGTCCCCAAAAGTGAACACCTTCTGCCACCACAGGCCAAGGTTTTTGGCCCCTTGGTCTCCTATACTTGTCTTCCTTAGATCTTGACATTGTTTGTTCTCCAGGAGGACATGACATGTGCTTTTAGTGTCAAGCCCAGCATCACTTAAAACTGCAAAATAATAGCTATAAAAAGACTGCATCCAAATCTCTGAAGCAAGCTTGCATCTTACAAAATGCAGTACTTCCATTATGTGAAAAAACATTTTAAAAAACTGAAGTCAAGTTCTTTAAGACAGTAGAAAAAAGGTAGTTGTACTAATTCTCAAGTCTTAGTATGAACTTAGATTTTCCACAGATTTCAACTAGGCCAGAGTTTCCAGACCGGATCACCCAAAATTCAGTTGTAAATGAAAAGCAGATTAAACTTTCTCTACCTAGAACTAAGAATTGTGTTTGTTATATGGGCCACTGACACAAAGATCAGCAATCTTCAGTCATTTCTTGCACCTCTTGTAAAAGTAAGAACTGACGGTACAATGAGATTTGGCAGGAAAGAAGAGTATGATAAAAATTCAGCACAAAAGCTGCGTTTGCCTTGTTTTGTAAGAAAGGATTCAAAGTTAACATTAGAATTTCATCCTTACCCTCGGTGGAGGAACCCCTGCCCCACGATTTCAGCAAAGAAAAACTAACACCAAATGGTCTATACTGACTGATGTGCCTTACCTAAGTCTTTAATACTCTCCGTTGCAACCTAAGTAAGTAAAACCAAATATGCAGATTCTCACCATCTAATGGCAATATTAAAATTATAACAATATACAAAGTAATCTATGTACAACAGCTGCCACATTTACATCACACATCTGAGACGAGAAGTCTGTGCCAAACCGTTTGGCTGTGGTGGTTTCCAATGGTGAAGGAGGACTGCACCCTCCCTGAGAAACACCTCCAGAAACACCCAAAACCCAGCACAAAGCCACTGCTGCAGGCAGCACCATGAGCTCAGACAGGACCATGGTGGTATCCTGCTTTGCTACTGCCCTGAGACAGGCTGTTACCTTGGGCAGAGGGAAATAACATTTAGAGCTGCCTACCACAAAAACAACTAGGGCCCATCCATCAGAGCCCTTAAATTAAATCTATTTTTGTTTTTAGCTGTAGCTAGGTAAAGTAAATACATAAAATATGGGAGCACTCAAAGGGCACAGAAGAATATATGCAATAAAATGCAATTCTTCTTTCTACAAGGCAGTTTAAAATTTCAGAATAAAACAGCCTTAGCACTTCTTGGGGAAGAGATTCTCATTAGGACACGCTGCACATGAATTACAGCCATAGTCCAGCACAAAAAAGAGACCATTTGTAGAGCACTTTGAAAATGTTAGGCACCTATCTGTACCTTGCAGACAACACAAGCTTTTATGTAGCTCTTACTAAATGCTGTTCCCACAGCTCTTAAAAGGGTAATACTTTTTGTTGGCTGCGCAAGAAAATGCTGAGTTTCATCTCACAGTCCCTTCTGGCTCTTTCTTTTAGACTTTTACAGCTCATAAAAGCCCTGGGAGACATTTTCAGAAATATCCAACCAAAGTGTGCATGCTGAACTGCACTTAAGTGCACTTAATTACAGATGGCAGAGATTGAACCTGATCATTTTAATGCAACAGCTCAGCACCTGCACAGGTAAATTCAAAGAAATAAAGATATTCTATCTCCCCCCAAAATTTAGGTTTTACCCTCTCTACCTCTCCCTTGGCATACGAGAAGGACTTTCATGGACACCCACTTAGCATCTGACAGCCCCACTGCCAGGCTGTTCATAGGGTAGACTCACTGCAGCTAGTAAATTCCTATTTACAGTCAATTCACTGCCATTTATGGCTTTGGAAACTGTAACTGACACCTGCCCAAACAGCAGGAACTTCCAAAGCTTCACTGGAACTCAAGCTCCCTATTCTGTCAAACAAGTAGAGCCCTCAGTATAAAAATAAATGAGGCAGTATTCAATCAGTGTCTGCAATTACTTGTTGAAAAGGCAACATCTTGGAAACCTCTTGGCTTGTTTTCCTGGCCAGCCACTATGCTTACACTTCAAGAGAGGAAAAAGGCACATTTCTCAAAAGGGACTTTATTTTCTGAAGTGCAAACTAATTTTATTCCAAGGGTAACTACTGTATTTAAGCTACTTCTATCAGCTTGATTTCAAAACAGTGAAATGAAGAAGGCTTACAACTACATTTGGACTGATCTTAGGCTGCCAGATCAAAAGCAAACATTCTTACTGAAATAACTTTGAATTGACGATAATACATTTGTTTCAGGTGGAATGATTAAAAATAGAAGCTGGATGACTGTTCTGTTTACGTAGCACTCAGTTACTGCCTTTCTTAAGTGTTGCATAAACAACCCCTTCCCCTAATATAAAAGCTAAAACTTCAAAATTAATAGAATTTGATGTTTTTCTACTGCCTGTGGCTAATTACTTAAAACCAAAACAAAAATACACACTCAATCAAAACCAACTTACATCTTGTTTACGTTTTTCTTTAAATACTTAGAGCACCCTGCTTTAAATCCTTCCATTGAAGCCTATCACTGAGTCTTTTATGCATACTGAAAGATGCCGGTCAACTGCCTCAGCTTTCGGAAGGCAACAGTAAAGCCAGATTAAAATAACAGTTTAGATGAAGCCTTACAATCCACAAATTGCTTTTTATATAGAACAAGTTACGCCAACTTGCTAGCCAGAAATAACCTTGGGCTCCTTCGGAATGCATGCATGAAGTTGAAATAAAGACTGAGTTCCACAACATTTAAAAACAGAAAGATAAACTTGTATTTTAAATGTTGACAACAGATGCTAGAGGAAAGATAATTCCAGGGACTGGTCCGACAAACAGCATAAAGCATGACAGCCAAAAGCGCTAGAACAACAGGCTCTCCTCTGAATATTAATTTGCTTTCCAACTGATAATTGCAAAGCTAACATTGACACAACATAGTCTGACAAGGAAAATCTTCCATCTCATTTTAACAACAATTCTGCAAGGAGTGAACAGAAAGCAAGCAGACAGAATATGTAATTAGGTTCCATACTTGAAGTATTTGGTCTCCAGCAAGAAGTCTTCCGTCTCTGGCAATGATCCCATCTCGATAAACCTCTTGAATGACAATGTTGATCAAAGGTGTTTCATTGCCACCCACTATGCTAATTCCTAATTCAATATAAGGATTGGACCGATGAATTTCAATAGTAGTGATTTCTCCTTCAGGCAAGGTAGGTGGCTGTTGATTTGCTGCCAATTGTTTTTAAAAAGAAAGACGATTAATATCTTTTTTACCTCATTCACTTCCAACAAAATAAATCACCAAAAGATAATGCAGACAGGCCAAAAAGCAGCAGTTTAACAAAAAACTAAACCAGTGCAAATGGATCAGTTCCACTACTTGTTGAAAACCCTAGCTTGTTAGAAAGGACCTAATGACTTAGTAGCATCCATGCTTCCTGAAATGGGGTCACTTGGATTGGAATAGGATATTCTGAACTCTTTGGATCCCATCCTTTATAATAAATTTTATATCCTTCATTGCACCACCTGGGGATTTGCATTTGGTGATGATGGTAAAAATGTATTTTAGAGGTTACCCCATGATAACCCCTTTGTTTTGCAATTGCATGAGGAGCTACTAGTGAGTTATTAGGTCAACTGAAGAACCCCATTTCTGAAGCAAACATGGAGACAACTAAAGAGGAAAAAGGAGAATCCTACAAGATGGCAAATATAGAGGAGAAGAAAGGGGACAGGACCACCTTCCTCTATGGTAAGGCTCAGTTCTTCCTCTCTAAAACCCCAGATGACAAAGGTGTTACTGCTCATTTGGTGCAGATGGGTGCAGGAGTAATTCAGCTGCTTTTTTGCTTGAGCAGAACAGCACTCCATGTGTGAGATGCTGCTGATCCAGTTGGGAGGAAAGGGTTAAGAGAGAAAAATAAATCTCATCTTAGAAAATAACTTTCATAATTTTACAGAAACTACACTCCTTCCATCTCACTTGTGAGGCCAATCCCACTAGCAGATTAACATGAACTACTGCACCATGACACAATAAATGATGGTATAAGTGATGTGCCACAGTAGCTGGCACACAGTCTGAAACGTCTCTTTCCTTCCTGTGACTTTATCTCAGTTGTAAACTTGCGCATAATTAAAACCCACTAATATTTCTCCAGAAACTGCAAAAGGAAAGAGCCAAAGACGAAGATGCACATTCACAGTTGGTAAGAGACAAGCTCTGACACCACAAATGTTTCCACATCTGATAAAAGAGACTTGAGAAGATAAGTGATGACATACTGTCTGCTACTGTGCTCTCCTCAAAAGGCGGATTGTCGATGCCGGGCTCGTCTGTCCATGCGGGCGGGGCGGGCGAGGTAAAGCTCGGCTCAGCTGGCACTATTCCCTGATCAGCGTCGGGAGAGAAACTGCTGGGCTGCTCCGGCCCGCCCTCACCCTCTGCTTCTGCCTGCAGCTTGCTCGTTTTCCTTCTCTCCAGTGCAACTCGCCGATGAGAAGCCCCAGGACACCTGTAAAGACAACACTGACATCATGCTTCAAGCCTGTGGCCCTGTTTGTAGCACAAAATGCCCAAGTATTTCACCCAGTTAAATCAGTCTTCTTCAAACCCACAGATTTAAACACAACATAAAATATTAAACACACTGAATTTTAAGGTCAAAATCTGTTTTAGTGGACAAAACTCCAATACTGCTTCCTTCACAAAACTTCTGCTGGGTAGTTTATTGGCCATGAACTCAATGTGCTGTAACACCTTCTGAACGTGGACTTATTCTGTTATCACAGAATGGTTTGGGTTGGAAAGGGCCTTAAAGGTCATCTAGTTCCAACCCCTTTGCCACGGAGAGGGACACCTTCCACTAGAAGGTGGAGTCTGTACATTTCAGTATCTGGAAGAAAACCTGCTGGAAAGATTAAACAAGATAGTCACAAAAATCCACCTAAGACAAGCCGTGTTCCAAGATACAACTGGAGACCCACTGAAGCCATCTCCTTTCATCTTAGTAAGCCAAAAGAAGTAGGCATCGTATTTTCCTGGGCTCACTCAGAGGAGGAAAGAGATGAAAAATTTACCTATATTGCAATTAAGTGCTAAAATACTGAAAGAAAATTCTGCTTCTCTAGGAGTCTGTGTGAGAGGTTTAGCAAAAGTAACAGCTTTGTTCATCATCGTCTCTTGGGTCAATAGGTGTTCTCATGTCCCTCCTGCTTTCTCTTTCTGACTTCACATAGGAGGTGAATTTTTGTTTTTCTTATGCAAAAATGCTTCCTCGGCATTTGATGCTTCTCACTACAAACTCACTTTTTAAAGTTTCCATTACTCTTAAAGCAGTGTGGGGTTTTTTTTGCTTATCTTTAAAAGCCTACAATAGTTCATTGCAAAAAAGGGCTGCAATGTTGCAAATTTATGGAAAGCCTTCATTTATTGAACCGTGTTGCACTTTCGTGCACGTAATTAGATGTGGACATCAATCTTACATCTGCCTCTGTGACAGTTTTGCCAGTGTCTGATAAATCACTTCTTACAGTATTTGATGTCCTCAAATTTCTTGTTTCTGAATCTGCTGACCACCTAAAAAGACTCATACTGTAGCAGTGTCAGAACAAAAGGAACCATATTCTTGAAAGGATTCAGTTTGGGAACTTGGCAGATTGTTATAACAAAAGAAGAAATTATTTATTCTTGCAAGAGAAGAAATGTGTTAACAGAGTAAAAGACAACAGAAGCGTAACGACATCCTAACTTATTAAAGCAGAATGTTTTGAGAATCACAATTCTGTTCTGACATTCTGTAAAAGGGATTTGGTAATCATATGGTTAGACTGTTTCAGCATGGATTTTGAAGATGACCTGCTTACAAAATTTTTCAGATCCAAAGAATGTTAATAAAACTTTTGTGACTCCCAGCCATGTTATACATATATAACACTAGAGATACTTATATCTCTGAAAATACCTTTTTTTTTTTTTTTTAGATTGGAAGGGATCTTAGAGATCATCTAATTTAAGCCCCCCCCCAACAGACAGGCAACACCTTCTACTAGGCCAGGTTGCTCAGGGCCCCATCCTGCCTGGCCTTAAATCACTTTCAGTGATGGGGCATCCGCAGCTTTTCTTAGGAAACTTCTTCCAGTTCCCCACCACCCTCACACTACAGAATTTCATCCTATTATTTAACCTAAATCTACCCTTTTTCAGTTTAAAGCCATTACCCTTAACCTATCACTACATGCCCTAACAAAAAAAACCCTCTCCAGCTTTCTTATATCCCTTTTAGATACTGGAAGGTGCTGTAAGGCCTCTCCAGAGATTTGTGTTCTCCATGTGTAGGAGAGGAGAAAAAGATAACCCAAATATGTTCTGAAATATGCATAAAAACATACATTAGAGACAGTTCATATTATGACATGATGCATTTCAGAAATAATTCCTTGGGGCTTTTCCCAAAGCAACTGCTGGTAATTTTGTTCTTCAAAGTTAAAAAGTGTAAGCAGGAAAGATGAAAACTATTTGAAAGGTTTTGCTTTGTGAAAATGTTTCTCTTATTTTAATGATGGAACACACCCTATTTCTTGGCTTTCCCCAGACAATATTTACTACAGAAAACCACTGGTATAGTGGAACTGATAGGCCAATATATCTGTCTGGTGGCCAGAGACACACAATTACAGGTGAAAAGCAGCAGGAAACTTCTATCATTGACCCTTTCACAATGCAAACCTCAAAAGAACAAGTCCCAAGAGATCAAGAAAAGGAAAGATGCTATCACTTCCCTCAGTATTCCTAACATACTTTAACTTGATGGGTTAGCCTCATGCTCCCTCAAATCTTAACACTGGCGACAGGGGAGGGGAAAAAAAAAAAGGAACAATCTCCAACATCATTCACTTCTGCAGCAACACAGCAAGGGGGAAATGCTCTTGCAGAGAAAACCTTTTGTCTGCTGGGAGCTCTGACAGACATGCTCTCCCACAGTGATTCACAAGAATTTAGAACAAAACCACCCTGAGCTGTGTGTCCTTGCTGCCCCTGAACTGCTGTGCCATAGAAGTGGTGATTTCCCAGCAAAGAGGCAAATAAACAGTTCAAAACCAACGCTGTCAGAGAACCACGCTTAGATCCCTCTGAGCCTGACAGCAGAGTCCAGCCTTACTGGACTACTTCTGTGAGCCAGACACTTCCTTGGATACCTCCTACAAACCACTGCACTGTTGTTGGCTCTGACTCAGCCATCTCACAGGGCCTGAGGAGCCCAAAGGACCTGCTCGAGGTGGCAAAGCACAGCTTAGAGTTTTGGGGGTTTTTAAGCTGTGTCAAATCAGGACAGCACGAAACTCATCCCTAGAAGTGTCCTATTTCTGTCAAAGCCTCCTAAACCACAGCCAGATCCTCCTCCACCCTCCTTCACAGAGCACATTCTCCCATCATTACCTGGCAGCTGATGAAAGTCATCACACAAAATATAAATAGATCTGAGCTTTATTTTGGCCAATGATGTTTAGTTATCATTTCAAATGCTAGTACTGAGAAACGTAACCAGCCTCCTGAGCACACCTACTCAGTTCAGTGGAATCCCTATTGTGCAGCACTGAATGAGGCAAAAAAGGACAAAAACCCACAGATTCTTCCCCCAGATTAACCAGTAATTGTAATAGACTCTGAATTTCAGTCTGGTACAGTGCAACTGCATTGCCAGGAAAGTAGCAGCCTGGTGGAAACATTAATTCATAGGATGCCAGTTCCTAGGTCTTTAAACATAGCATGCCACCTATCAAGCAGCAAAGCCCTGTATTGGTATTCAAGCACATCTATACAGAGGTTTTTTTCTTTCCACTTGCAACATAAAAAGATTTTTGTTGGCAGCAAGAATGTATTATTCACAAACAGCAAAACCATACAGCAGCTGTAACAGTTAAGCACCAATAAATCTTCAGAGGTGCACACTTTCACTAATACCAAATATCTGAGATAAAGAGCATTTTGGACTAAACCTTGCAACAAGTATGTACACAGATGGGCATCTCATGAACAAAATAAGCTTTGGAGATTGGATTCCTTTACTCATAAAAACATTGTCATAAAACAAATTGCATAAACAAGGAATGAATTTGAACTTGGAGAAATGGTATTTCATGTATACTTACAAAGCCAGAATATCTTGTCTAGGAGCAAGAACAAAGGCAGGACTGTTTCAAGAATTTTTAGAAATTCTTTAATTTCTTTCATGAATCAAGATGCTCAAGAGTAAGATTCCAATTCAAACTATTCTATGATAGTACAACTACCCAGCTAAAGCAACTGACTGATGCTACTTGATGGGAAGATTGAAGGGCAGTTTTTCCAGGGATGTGAAATTAACTTCTGCTTATATTCAACTTCTTCCTCTACCCTCTTCAGTAACAGCCTCTGCTCAGTTCTGGATGGTGACAAAGTATAGCTTTTACCTTCAATTTCTCTTAATTCATATCAGACAGAGAAGAAAAATGGGTCTTTTTGTTTGGTGGATTTTTGTTACATATTTTTACAGACAAGTCTGCTGGATTTCTCATTTAAAAGCTGACTTCTTGGAACACTAGCAGCAATCCCTCTTGGCTGATAAAAAGAGCTTTCATACAAAATTGAGATGTAGTTTATAGGGTATTTCTGTGGAATAACAGTAGGAGCTTGAAAAACACATTTGCTCACTGACTACTGAAAAGAAAGAATTCATTGTAACCTATGCCATCAGCTTCTGCCCAGTCTAGTGGTTTGATACAAGCAAACACACTAAATAACCTCAAACCAGTTGCACTAAATCATTTTCCAAGCAGGAGCTGTATTTGAGTAAAGACTGCAGAGAAGAAACCCAAGTGCCTTTACTATTGCTCATAAAACTTTGCCAGCAAAGTGACCTTAAGCAGTAATTCTGGCAAGATTTACAGCTGCAATTCAAAGTAAAACCTGGTGCTGCTTTGGAAAGTTAAGTGTCTGGGTCTTAGTTTCTCCTCTGACAGGAAAAAAAAATAAAAAGGAAGGGAAAAAAATAAGAAAGTGGGGAATACGAGGCATGAGGAGTTATCTAGGTTTGGGAATCAGAAAAGACTAAGGAAAAATAAAATAAGAATGGTTTTGTTACATACTTCTCTCTCCCACTCAACAATGTGAGAAGCTTACAAGGAGTCAAGCAGCTTCAGAGCAGAGAACAACCACAGAGAGACAGGTTACCTTTCCAGCAATGGGTAGAGTCCATAGGGCACGTAAAAACTATGAACCTGTTGCCTCTCCACTTACTCAAAAGAGGGTTAAAACCCATAGATCCTCTTCACTTCTGGTGCTCCTAAGTGCCAGGCAGGGACAGGGCCTCCAGCTAACATGGGAGAGGGTAGGAAGAACAGGGCTCACCAGCACTGTCATAAACACCAATATAACTGGGATTGTCATGATTTTGAATGATAAAATTCTGTACCTTAACAACTTGTCTTCCCACGGATTTTGTTAGTCTAAATCCATATATTAAGCATGCTGAGGGACACACAGTGAATGGCTCAATTGTTTCTTCAACTCTAAAACATGCAATCCTATATAAAGTTCAAACTTAATTTGACATAGAATTATCTGCAATGTTACCCAGTTGGAAAAATGTCTCCATCCAAAATGGTAACTGAAACCACCATAGGGAAATACAGGAGGCGAAACCTAAAGCCCAACTCAAAAGCAATACTCAACCCTGTCATTATAAAGTTGTAAGAATTCCACAATTTTTGTACAACAGGCTTCTTTCACTTCTGAGTAACTCGTAAGATTTAAACCAATTAAAATCATACAGAGAAAATCTAATTAACTTTTCATCAGATTTTCTTCTCATCAATTTACCTTTGATATTTAGAAGTCACAGAATCACAGCATTAACTACATTGGAAAAAACCTTTGAGACCACAGAGTCCAATCCATGACCAAATACCACCATGTCAACTGGACCATAGCATTGAGTACCACATCCAGCCTTTCCTTAAACAACTCCAGGGAATGAAACTGACACTTACTTTACCAAACATTAACAAATTTTCTATACTGAGTGACTGAAAAACAGTACAATGACTCATATGGTTCTTCCCTTTAAATCTTATTACATGCACTGTGTTTAATTTTAAAAACCAAGTTTGCAAGTGAATGTAATGAAACTCAAGAGTATCTTCTTCGTGCAATGAGGTATCATGGAGTGCAGTTAGTGACTGTGAAATAATCAGGTTTCTATCTGATGCCTCTTGTCTCCTTGTGGGAGCATCTTGCAGTAATGCTCCTTACACTCTGAGGCACCTTGTGGATACAATGAATTTTCTTCCAGCTTTTATGCTCAAATGAAGACAACAAAGAAAATACTGGAAAACCCCAGTGTGAAGGTTTTTAGACAATGAAAATTAACCAACTATACTGCTTTCTTCAGAAACACAAACCAGCTCATGTAAAGGCTTGTTGAGACTGGTTTATATTAATCAATGCCAACAATTACAATAACACTGAATTTTGTATTTCTTTCCTAAATATAATGATCAGTAGTAGAAGTTTACTGGATTCAATAATCCATATAGAATTAAATTCCAACTATGCAGTTGCTGCCATCATTTATATCAGCAATAATAATTTATAGATGTTTGCAAATAAACTTAATTGAAAACTGTAAATCACCATGTACTCAAAACATGTATCAGCCAAGATAACCAAGACAACAGAAGGAATTGAAAATGAGCAGCCTTCTGCAACTGAAGCTTTTTTCCAGCCGACAAACAGGAAAAGCCTGTGACTCAGCTCACCTGGATTCCATGATAACCTTGTGTATTCAGTAAATGGATATTTCACGTATACTTAAAGAGTGCATACATAGTGTTCAATGTACAAATAAATTACACTACCCTGTTGTAAACAGCTCTAATATTCAAAACTACATCAACCAAGGAAAAAGGACTGATGAGGTGAGGGATATGACAGTGGGAAAGCAGAAGATGAATCAAATATTTAGCAGTAGTCTTGCTAGCATTTTGCCTTTTATTAAAATCTAATTAGTTAAGTATCAGGATTATAAATCATAAAACAGTTAGGCCTCCTCACCACCCCCAAGTCATCATATAGGTCAGAAACTACTTGCCACAAGTAAACAAGCAAGTGCTTAAGCTAACATGGAAGCCATGTGGAGAATTAAAAAAAAAAGGAAGATAAAAATTAGAGAGAAAGGCTCCTAATTAATTAGTCCCTGTACCTTCCTGACATGGACACCATACTACAACAACCAAAAATACCCCGGAAGCTCCACGCTCACCACAGTCCACAGGGCTGCTGCACATGGTACACGTCCAGGGTCCTCCCAACCTCTGAATTCCCAGAAGCCTTCAGGATGTGTGAGAAAAGGAAGAGGGCACACTGGAAATACGAATGTGAACAGTTTCCAAGGCAGGTGGTGTCTGCCCTTTTCCCCTTCTCTGCAGATCACTTGCCTGCAGGCACACCTGCACCACACTGCCAATCTCACCTGCAACATCACTCTCTACCCAAAGATGGTCTCCAAGAGTCTCCAAATGGACAAAGACCAAGACTTGGAAAGAAATACATGGAGTAGGTCCATGTACTTCTCAAATGAACCTTTCTGACTGGGTGGTCACCAGTGGCCCTGGACTGGACTGAGGGCAGGCAGAGAAGGCTCACCAGTCCTGAGAGATACCGTGTCCATCTGCCTGCGTTAAAGTAGAATCAATTCTGATGTAACTATTCCTGATGAAAGTTTGTTTAACATGTTAAACAATTCTAAAAATGGGGAACGGACAACTACCACCTAACCAATCTATGCCAGTTCCTGCTCATTATAAAGCTTTTTCCCTTAAAATCTGAACTTGATCTTCTCTGTTCCTGCTGCATCAGTTCTCTCCTCTCCACAGGCAGAGTTTGCATATCTCTAATTTTCCCACTACCTCAGCCTTTTTTTTCCCTACTGTAATCAACTGCCACAGTATTTTTTTTTTTTTTGAGAAATCATTTTCTTCAGACCTCTAATGATCCACATCATTCTCCCTATGGCTATCACCAAGCAGTCCTCACTATTTTCTGGTGTGATGTACAAAAAAGAGTAATCCAGTATTGCCTGTGCACAGTTACAGACTGATGATTTCCTAGGGTCGTCTTCTGTGAATTTAAAAGCTCCCACCAACTCTCTCCCCCTCTCCTGCCCACAATTTCTCCTGCTTCACAATCTGGCCACAAACAAGCGTGTAGGGAAAATGCAACGCAAGCACTTGCAGCGCTCACCTGTTCTTAAGATGCGCCGCCAGGTCACATCGCTGCATCACTTCCTGACACACAGAAGAGAAGGGGCACAAAACAAAGAGCTTGTCTAGCAGTTTATGAACAAGGATGCTGGATTTTTTGCAGAGCTTAAAATGGAGTCTTTTTCGATCCAGTGGGCAGAAATCTTTCTCCTGCAGAAAGTTCCTTAGGCACTTGTAGCAGAAAGTGTGTCCACAGGGAGTGTCCAACGGCTGCAACAAGGGCTGAAGGCAGATGTGGCAGACCAAGTCATCATCCACTTCGTTCTGGTAGTTGTAGAGATGGTTCTCCCTTGTCCAGTGCTGCTGGCCACACTCAAAGCACAGAGGGTTCAAGGAGGCATTTTGCTCCACTGCAGCCATGTCGTCACCTGTAGTCCCCATTTTATAGCTAAGAAGGCTGACAGATCCTTCTCCTCTTCCTTCTCATAGGATGGCGATGCTCAAGTAAAGCTCACAGCAAAGGGACTTCTTCCAGGATGACCTATATATGCTCTTCAGTCATTTTCTGCAACAAATAAAGAAATAGAAATTATCCATTTTGCAGAAAATATGGAAGTTCTCTTCAAAACATTTGACTTCTGGGTTTTAATTATTAAAACACAACAGCAAGATAGATATGGGGAATACTCCTGTTTTCTGTAATAGAAATTTCTTGTCATAGAAAAGAACAACAAAAAATCTACAAATACGAATCCTTTTAAAACACAAATATTTTATGGCTTTATAAGGGCTGGTGCAGTGCAGTCTTCACCTTAAAGATGATGATTTTGTGACAGCAAGGACACCGCATTATGCATTGTCACACTAGAAATATGCAATTAGCATCTGGCACAAAAATACCCTGTTGTGGAATGATGGTTATATGATCAAATAATTAAATGTGTCCTTTAATATGTGATAACAATTTTAATCTGGTCCTACTCTGGTTTTAGGATTTTGACTGTACAGAATATTAGATTATTAGTAATGTTCTAAATACACTGCATTGAGAATAACAGCAAACGGCTTACCCTGGTTCGTTCCATTAGTAATATTGCAGATAGAGCATCACTTACTTCTAGGTTTTCTCTGTGGATTGCTACACAGGAAGAAGAACAGATTCTATCCAGCATGTCCCCATCTGATTTAGTACAGCGGCCAGTAATAAAAATATGGAATAAACTAATCATATGAAACTACTGCTTTCAAACAACTTACTTGCTTTGCTTTTTACCTAATGAAGTTACAGCACATTCAGTGTGGCAAGAAAGGACACTGGGTCTGTCAACATGGGATTTATTTTCTAAACTTTTTATGTTATTAAACTTTGCCTCTCCTAAAATAGCTGCCTCGGCAGGAAGTTGTGCAGCCATCAGTCTGCAATTTCAAACACTAAATCCTTATCCCTCCCAAACTTATTTACACTTCTCTCCCTTAGAGCATCACACTGCTTGATACACATAGTACGATGATTTAGAAAATAAAACAGATTTCCTTACAGTCTTAAGACACCTCCATATTTGTTAGTTTTGGTAAATGCTCTCACTTGTGGGGGGAGGAGAAAAAAAATCAAATTAGAATACTGCTTACTTTGTACCTAAATTCTTTATTGTACTTCAGCAAGCAACGCTCATGACAGAGACTGTTTTCTAGCAGAGCAGTAGAAAAGATATAGAGAAATGAAAACTAGTAGTCTAGGTATCAGCCCATCATCTTTACTTCTGGTTGCTGAAATGCAGTTCTAAACATATATTCTGAAATTCATGTGGAACACATTTTCCCATGTCTTACTTTTTACGAGATTCCCTATTTTGGTTTTTGTCCCTTAACCTCACACAGCCAAACACAAGACTTAGAGCACATTTTACAAGGATTATTATATCCTTTGACGCAAAAAGGATTAAATAGTAATTTGTAATCCAGGCTTCTATTCTGCCGTGGAAATTGATGCTCATCGTTGCCCTGTCTCGTAGTAGATAATGTGCACCTTCTGGAAAGGATTTCACAAGGGAAGAGCATAGCAGTTCTTTGTTGCTGGAGACTAAGAATGCAAAATGAGATCCCAAAAGAGATTAGTCAAAAAAAACAGTCTTAAACATATTATGTAAGAGCTCAAAGATTGGAGAGCAGATAAGGAGAGCAGTGCATGGGGCCCTCGTGCTCAAATCACAGCTCTCTCGCTCTGCATTCATGCTGCTGGATTAATGCAGAAGGGATGAGACCCAACTAATGGCTGGTCTTTATGTAATGCAAAATAAACCAGATAAATGTTCTAGAAAAACACAGCACTTATTTGTGACTTACCAAATTATTTTGTCAGTCAAAGCACCAGGGGAAGAATATATGGCATGAGTTGTATTGTACTTGGGGGTACCTGCGACACCAACAGGCCCTGCCTGCAGAGCAAAGTGACACACAGAACAGGCAGCAAAAACCACTGTACGAGTGTGCTGCCCAAACTGCAGTCCTGCTCCTACTACTGACTACAACCAGGACTCTTCCTTCTTTTCAAAGCAACCAAACACCCAAGAAAGGACCAAGTCCTGATACGCAGGATCATAAAATATTCTGAGTTGGAAGGGACCCACAAGGATCATTGAGTCCAACTCCTGGCCGTGCACAGGACACTCCAAGAATCACACCATGTGCCTGAGAGCACTGTCCAAACACTTCCTGAACTCTGCCAGGGCTGGTGCTGTGACCACTTTCCTGGCGATACCATTGTAGTGCTCAGCCATCCTCTGGGTGAGAAACTGTTCCCTGATATCCAGCCTGGACCTCCCCTTCCTCAGCCTCATGCTGTTTCCTTTGAAGTCTTTGTAATTCATGTGGCAGTCTGTGACACAGCATGAGTTAGTGCCATACAGTAAATATACCCATGAGATACTTTGACCTCTGTAACTTGCTATGGCCAAAGATATCTGCACCTCTCTTTTAGGAGGTTGGAATTAAATCCTTTTGTGTGTTAAAAATTTTAACAAGTTCATTTAAATTTCGAACAAAATGTAAACCCATACAAGTTACTGAGCAATCAGGCATTCACTGCCATGTAAAAATTAAAATGACAAGCCTTCTCTCTTAGAAGAGAGATATACCTCTCTGGAAAGGTGTACCAGAGACAAGCTCTATTTAGTGTAACCCCAAGAGCTTGACAGAGGCAGTCACTGCATTGCCCAGCACTGCAGGAGGTGAGCAGACACACCTATGGTTCCTACGGCTGACCCATCCCAGTGTCTGAATACTGCTGGTGCAGGGACAAAGGCCCTGGGCTGTGCTTTGCTGCAGAGGGGCTATCCCAGGCCAGACAAGCTGCTCCTGACAGCAGCTGGCATCGCCTCGGTGCTGCCACTGCCCTGGTAATTTAAACCATCAATAAACTAAGCCCACCACCTCCTCTGCAGCTGACATGACCACCCTTCCGCCACCTCTCCGTCAGCAGAGCTGTGGAAGAAAGAGATAGCAGATTACAGAATGAAGATTCAAAAGAAAAAAAAAAATCTCACTGCCACCGCAAAAAAAACACAACCCTAAACCAACAATAAATAAATAAATACGTAAATAAATAAAGATACCACCACCCTGAAAATAATCTAATTTCAAAAAATCAGGATTTCTTTACTTTCACACTGCTGTGCTGTACTTTGGGCAAGCCTATTCCACACTGTTTCCAAGAGAAAACAATCACCAGGATTTTTATTGATTATATAGCGTGGCTGCCTAATAATTATTGATCTCAAGAGATTCTACTGTCTGTTTCCAGTGCAAAATACCAATTTATTTACAAAGTTCACAAACACAGAGTTTGTGGTCTGAGCAACAGCTGGGATGACAGGCCAGGTCTAAATTTCCCTGATGTAAATACTATATTCCTGAAATCCACAATACCAGAGCATTTATAACACTTCAACCCTCTTTCTGCATCCCTTATATTATTTTCTGTATCTCTTATCACAGCTGATCACCAGCTCCACAGGATGATAACAGCCCAGGAAAGCTGCAAACAGGAAAAATAACCAGAATTATAAAAAATATGAAGTGGGTAAAAGAGCCAGCCAGGCCTGTTATTCAAGTCATATAATTCCCTAGAAAATAATTTTCCCAGGACTTCATTAAAACATTCAAATTGTGCAGGTGGTGCCCTGCTTTCAGTTTTAAATTACAATCCACTTGGGAACTGGGCAAGACTGGACATCCAACTGTGCAAATTTTTATTTTAGTTTTTTAAGTGGAGTGTGCACAAGAGCAATCTTAGACTCAAAAAGACAGCCTTATCCATAGGTCTCATCTAGTTCTGATTTACTGATTCAATGAACATTCTCTGGAGAAGCTCAACACGTTTTTACAAAAGCATTAGATTGTCAGGCTTTATACCTACATCAGATTTCACAGTGTTTATTCCTTCTGTCTGAAGGGGCACTATTAAAAAAAAAAAACACAAGCAAACTGGAATTGTAGCAATAAATTAACCTTGTAAGTGTAGCTGTCTTTACATAAGTCACAAATAATTAACACTCGTTCCAGTTTGAAGTTAATGGAAACATATATTTTGCAATTCTAGCTCTCAGAGATTTAAGCAATCTATTTCTAAATTATCTTATTAAATAAGATAATTCTAGAGATTTACAGCCCATTAACCAACTGTTCAAAATTTTAGAAAAAAACCCAAGTATACCCAAAAAGTAAACAACTATGCAAAATATCCATCTTACCAACTAATTTCTTTAAAAATTACCTTTAATATATCTCAAATTTCTATTTTGTTTACAAATGCCTATGCAATTTTCTCAATCAAAAGCAAATGTCCAAAGAACACCCAGGGATGAATGACACTCCTGTTCCTTTGGAGGACTCCATTGCCCCTGTATCCCAAAATGGCTAGGATGCAAATCTCACTTCTGCACCTAAAAACTCTCAAGCCAGAGGGATGCACTTGCACCAAGGTCTGTCTAACCACTGAATCACTGATTCATTTCTGCGTAGTTTAAACCAGCTGCAAGAGAAAAACTGTCCACCTGTATTTTCCCCTTGATTAAAGGCCACTGGGTATTGCTTGCTTCTCTTCATCCCAGAGGAGATGAGATCCCAAAATTTTGCCGCCTGCTGGCGTCCCAGGAACGCCCTAGTATAACCTGTTCTTATCCCCCAGAGTGTGGCAAAGGAGCATATGGAAAAAACTGTAACAGCCACAGTGAAGGTTTCATGTGACCCTGAATTCAGGCAAAGGTTTCATGTGACCCTAAATTCAGGCAGTCCTGTTCTGGCCAGGCAGATTTGACCTTGTGGGGCAATACATAACACACACCAATCAATAACTCTGAACAACAGCACAGTCATCACCCTGGATTTCAGGAAAGGTTGGCTTAATTTTAAAATGTCACAGGACTTCCATAATCTGTTCTCCATGGACAACAATCCCTGACTGCCTAAACTAGCTAGGAAGGGTCTCATAATTCCCCAATTCCCCTCCTTTATTCAAATGCCACGGCTGTGAACAGGATCTCTGAGCAGTCAGGAGTGGACTGACATAAGCCCTGGGAAAGAAAAACTA
This sequence comes from Prinia subflava, assembly GCF_021018805.1. Taxonomy (NCBI): domain Eukaryota; kingdom Metazoa; phylum Chordata; class Aves; order Passeriformes; family Cisticolidae; genus Prinia; species Prinia subflava. The sequence continues at coordinate 37,733,778 of NC_086249.1, forward strand.
GACGGTGGTTAAACCCATTGCTCAAAACCACATCATAACATTAATTAAACATTAATTCTTAGTTCCCAGTCCAGCATTCGTCACAGGAATTACAGCACCAGGCTGATGACTTGTAACTATTCTCAAAGCAGACCCAAGCTTAAGTGAAAGAATAAAAGATAGAAGAAATTAATAAAAAAGAATAAATAAAAAAGGAATTAATAAAAAACTTAATGAGAATACATAGCTAGCAAACATCACCATAGGGGAAAAGTGTTATTTCCTATCTCCCAATAAGCATGACCTAGCTCATTAGGTACAATGTCTGCTTTGATATTAAAGCCATAGAGCAAACAAGCGAAGCAGTACTAGCAACATGTATTGACTTTACAATATCCATGTTAATTATAGTGATATCCAAGGGCTGCACTGCCCTGAAACACCAAACTCCAATTCAATCCTTGTCCAAGTTTATGAGGCAATAATCCTGTTAGACTCATCCTCTTTTGAAAGTGCAAGCAAATGAAAGTTTTGTCAAAACATGGCACCTGGCAGCTCCAAGTCAAAAATCTGCAAGAGATGGACAGGGCACAGCAGTTAGCCTAGGACACTTTCTGCTAAAGCTGCAGCCCCACTGTAACTGCATGCCAATTACCCATTACACCCATTTTTTGGGTTGATGAGCAACCTCTTCCATGTTTTTAAGCTGTTCAGCAGAATGAATGGAATTTTTATATTCTAAACTAAATAGTAATTAAAACTAAATAATATTGTGCCTGAATGGTGACTTTGTTCCACTGAATCACAACTAAGCAACACAGGGCTTGCAGTAAAACCACCTCTCCAAGATGATTTTTTGCCTCTGTGCAAGTCTTTTTGTTCCATCAAAGGAATGCCCTCACAGACAAGGAGTCAGCCCTACACCAGGTGTTGATGTGGCATCACGACTGCAAAGGCAACAGGTCACAGGTGACAGAATTCCTCCCCCGCCCCAGGGGTGAGGGTTTTATATGCAATGCCTGAAAAACAAAGTGCACACGTACTTCCTTGCTGGGTATCTTCACAGTCCAGCATTTTTCAAGGACGCAATACAAAGCCCTGCCTAAATCTGACAAACAAAGAGCATTTGGGAAAATTAACAGGACCGTAAGTTGTGCTTTGTATTTGTGGAGCGCTGCGTTTCCATGGCAACTGGGGGCTCTGGGCTTTAATTACCATCGCGACGTTAAGGGTCCCTGCTGCACAGGGGTGAGACACCGGCGGGCAGGGGGACCGCAGGAGCAGCGCCTGCGCTCCCTCTCTGCCCCACGGCTGCCTGCAGAGGCCGAGGGCATCTGAGCAACCAGCACAGCAGAGGGCAAAGAGATGTCTGGAATGGGCAAACCGAGGGGAAGCACAAGACTGACCATCCTTAGGAGAGATGACGGATGACGCCCACCTCCCCAAACCACCACCTCAAAGCCAGGGACGCTCAACATCAGAGGATTTCAGGAGGAAAGAGGAACTCGGTGCCCAGAGATAGAACAAGTGGGCAGAAGGTTTTGCTTGAACAGGCAAAGATCCTGCTGCAGCCATCTTCTATGGCACAAATGGAATGGCTTCTATTTTGGGACCAGGAGATTAAAATAGCTTTACTTTAGTCAAATTGATCTCGAATGAGACAGGAAAGATAAGGACTGTGACTGCATGAAGGTCCCTGCAATGAAATATCCATTCTTTAGAGCAAATACAGAGCTACATCTGATACATCATCTCAGAACAGAAGAAAAGGAGACAAGTACGAATCTTTAACAAAGATACAGCTACACATCTACAGATTAAATTTTGCATAATCCTGCTGAACAAGAGTAACACTGAAAAAAGAGGAAATATGACACACAAACCAAACTAGATCAGAGCCACCCAGGTTTGGATGGTCAGTCAGATGTCCTGGTCTGCAGGAAGCACAAACCCCATGAAAAAACTTGAACTTGCATCCTCTCCTCTGCTGCCCACCCTATCAAAGTATTACTTAAGTATTTGCCTTTCGCTGCCGTCATGTTTCATAAGAGAGGTGCCTTTACAGTTTGCAAGAAGATCCATTTTCTGTAGGTATATTGCATTTTCTGTTAAGTGGAAAGTGAAGTGCCTGTTTCTGGGGGCTAACCCTGCTTTGTGTCAGAAATCACCCCATCACAGGAACTCCCAAACACAGGACAAGCACCTGGGGAGTTCAAGATGCTCCCAGGACTCTCAACAATCGAAGCAGGCTTGCAACTTTTAGGCCTAAGTGTATTAAAATCTGCAAGAAACCTCCAAGTTTCTAAACCAATTTCTAGATTTTTGCAGCACTGAAAATGTAAACAGAAAGAAACATAATTAAACAGAAGTGAAGAAATGCAGACTTACCTGCCAGGAGACCCAATGACAAATTTCCTTCCTAGCACAAAAAGAATAAGGAAAGCAGTATTTAATTACTGCTGCTGTTAACAGGTGGGCTTTTATATCCAGTGGAAGTGAAAAAAATTCCCCAACAGTCAAAAGCCCATGACAAGGGGACAATTAGTGAGGCTTTCTTCTTGCTGATGGAGCAGAGGGGAAAAGCAAGAAAGAGTAAAACATTTGCTTATCCGCCATGGATATTTTCTGCCGTGCAATCTGTCCACCAGCCCTTGCCATATGTGCCACCCTTTCTGCTGGTAGAGATGAAGGCAGCAGAAAGCTGTCCATCAAGATGCTAAACCTTCTGGAAAACCCTCCCCTACGCACTTTGCCCTGAAACGGGGACTTTTGTGGATGAACAGAATACACTTAGCTAGATTAAACGCAGCTCATTCCTGGATATGTACAGAGAGAATTTGATTTGATTAATTCAAATTTTAAGGAGCAGTGATGATTCAAAGAAAATAAAGGAATCGGAGAGCTATGTTCCCTTTTCCTGCACTTCTTTATAACCAGCCTCCATCCCTACAGGTGTGCATGGAGGAAATTCAGGGAGACAGCACTGGGATTAATCACAAAATGGCTTTGATGACAGAGAGAAGCTGGGGGTGGAGGGATAGAAAGGATAAAAGAACTTTCTGAATAGTTAAACTGTAGGACTTAACTATTTTCAGGGAGAAACACCATCCCATCTCTTCCTTCAGGCGTATGCCACCTTGCATAACTTGTTACAGCTGGTTTCCCCCATCAATCACAACTTGAGTGATGGTGAAAGCTATTTTCAAAGGTAAACTATACTGTTACTAAGCAGTTTTTTAGCTTAGACATAGTGTGAAAATAATGAAGCTACCTCCTAAGCTAACAAAAACCTCCAGTCTCTTTGAAAACAAGCATTTCTAAGATCTGTGCAAGACAGAGCCAAGAGGACATGGTTTAGAGGCAGCTTAGATAAATTATCTGTCCTCCTCCTGCAGGAAAGGAGGCAGAGTCCTCTGCAGGAATGAGTGCCTGTGGCCTGCAAGGAACCCATGACAACCCATGGCCAGAGGAAGAAACTTGAAAGTACAGCAGAAAGGGCGCAGAGCATGGTCTAGACTTGGTCTGAAGCTCGCAGCTTCAATTTACAGCCTCAGCAACCTGCCAAACCTCAGCAGCTAAGGAACATCACCTGGTGAACCAAGGAAACCCCTTAAACCGGTCTGCCCTGCCTAGGGACTGCTTATTTTCTCCCTAATGAAATAAAACAAGTATCACCACATCAGAACTCTAAAAGAAAAGAGGAAAATAAGAGCCTTCTTGAGCCCATAGTCAAGAGTATTTAACTCAGGTTACCTACATGCAGGCCAAATTATCACTTGCCCATGCGCAGGGTGTTGCACGCAGAGTGACCAACTCACCACCACAACTACCCCACTGGGTCTGCAGCCCAGCACAACCAGGGATCAGGGAAAGCTGGGCTGGCTCTGGCCACCCCTTGACTCATCCAAAAGCACTGCCATGCCTGAGCAGTCTCTACTCATGCCTGGGAATTATGTTAGGATGCCATGTACTAGCTGTCACTTGAATTAAGTCCACAATAAAGGCAAATTCTTTGATTCTTAACACTGTAGGATGATGGCTGTGCCTCCCCCTATTAAGTCTACTGAAGACATTTTACTTTGCTGTTGTACATAACTTATTTCTAGATAATTTCCAGGAGGAACTTTCTTTCTGATACGTGTAAAAATGTTCTTTTCAGAGCCAGCTGCCTGATCCAGATGTGGGCACACAAAAAAGGCAGAACATGACTTGTGCAAAATATCTCCACATTATTTTGTAGGACGCTTTTCAGAAATTAAAACTTTTACACTGAGACCTTCCAGTTAGGCTACCTGTCATACTGCAAGAGATGTACTCTGTACAGATACTGAAAATAAATGGTCCCACACATCAGCAAAATTTACATAATAAGAACATGTTAGATCTAGAAGTTGTAGTCTAAAAATATACAAATATTATCTTAAATAAAACCCATTTAAATACTTTGTATGTAAACAGGTCTTTACATACACAGTAGACTAGTGCTTGATCTGAAGCCTCCAGACAGGATTCAGAAAAGGAAGTGGACATTGAGTTGACTATGTAAAATCCAGTCTGGTTCTACATATTTGACAGACACAAAGAATATGGAAGCAAAGACTGCATTTGTTTTTAGTCCTGGTGTAGGAATCATATATTCTCGACTTCATCACCACCAAGAAAGAGACAACAGTTGTTGAATGAAAAAAACGCATTTTTTCAAAAAACACTTCTCTATCCCCTGTTTATTTCACATTCCCTATTACCCTGACAGATTGCATTAAAAAATAGAATTTCATTAGCTATTACACAGGTAAACTTCTATGGTGCAGCTCTTTACCTGCCTGATGTGCAAGGTTTGGCTGCTTCAGTGTGTCCTCTGAATCCTGTCAGTGCCCTCAGACAGAAACTACTTCAGTGGTAACACTGTTGAAAAAGGGTTCTTTCAGATTCAAGTGAGAAATGTTAGCAAAGCTGCGCAGTAGTGCACACACACAGCAGGCAGCAGGCTCTGCTATGTATTTTCACATGAGTGACAGGGGCTAAATATTAAGCAGCAATCTCCTAACCTCCCCTTGCTGAATGAATAATGTGGAAGAGGGAAAGCTGAACTGCTGTTACAGCATTTTTATCCACTTTCCTCGGTAGTCTTGTTCTCTAAAAGGTAACATTCCTAAACAAAGGGAAAAAATTAAAATCATTACCTTTAAAGTCAGTAGTAAAAATTAAAATCAAAGAAAAAAAAGACACTAAAAACAGGTAAGTGGCAACATGTATGTAAAACATCAAACTGGTAACTATATGCAGAAATTATACAGAAGAGATACATTAATAGAACTAAAAATCAAGAAATAAAGTAGAATAAAATTGCTCACTAAAGGAGAGTTAAGTCCTCACAGAAGGCTACAAGCAAACATAGGGAAAGCTCAGAAGTTTGCTAGGGTGGGGAGACATCAGGACTCCAACTGCTACACTCATCTAGCAAACAAAAACCAAGTTGTTAAAAAAACCAAAGGCACGAAATTATGAAAGAAAAATGTATTTCAGTTCTTAATATAGCTAACAATGAATTTGCAAAATATATACAAGACATTTACTCACATCACCAAGGAATTCTGATTCACCACGTTTTGGGAAGACAGTGGTAAAGGAGTGGTGTGCTAAAGAGCCGTAACAGCTCAGATTCCTAACTTCAGGCACCACTTTTCTGTATCCATGGTCAAAATGGTTGCAGCAACAGAGGCTGACAAAAACATGCGACATCGGAGAGGAGCCAACCTTCTCCTCCTCCTCCCTGTCCAATCTCTTCTCAGCAGGCTGAAATTTTGCATCTGTGGGGGATGATACAATTTTTGCTTCCTCATTTATTCTATGTATTCAACCCTTAAGAGCTAGCTTTTAAAATACCAGTCTTGCTTTGAAGGATATTACTTCATTAGTAGTGTTTTTGGAAAAAGGTCTTTAAGAGGCAGACGACTCACCCTCTGGAGTATCCATTTTCTTTGCACTCCCTAACCACAATTCTCGTTTTCCCAAACCAAGCACTTCTCAACATGTTAGGCTAGGTTCACAGACATAAAAAATTCAAACCACCTTTTCTTTGTATACTTTTTTTTTTACTCCCAACTCATGCTAAACAGTTTCACATGTTTTATGCCAGGTACTTACATGAAACATTTTTTTTAACTTTATAAACTTTTTTTTTTTAATTGCTGCATTTGTTCACAAGCCAGAAACCACCCTAGACAACACTCTTGCTCCATTGGAAGCTGTGCAAACAATCCCAAAGTATTATAGTGTCTCCAAGATACACATTCATGCACATTCACATGGGATGTATTTCTTTTCCACCAAAAGGGAACAATACTGTGCACAAAGACTGTGGGATGCCAGAAATGCAACACAAGGACCAGATGGGCTGTAGACACCTGCCTACCCTTCCTACAGAGGTGGCAGCAGTAGCTGCTGTGTTCTTAAGTCCAGGACAGCTTCATGCAACAGCACTAGCATGCAATGGATTATTTGGAAATAGCAGACTTTCAAGCTTTTTTGCTCCTATCAGCAGCAACAAGGATTCAAGGAGTTACTTGGAAGTTCACCTGCAAACTATTTGTAAAATCCAGACCTTTTAAGAAGTAACTCAAACTTACCATCAAGTTTAGAGTACTGCAGTGACTCAGAGGAACAGGGCCTAGTGGGTCAAATAGACAATGCCAAAAGTCATCTTCATTTGGCAGTCACTAAAAAAAGCTAATGAATACCCAGAAAACAAGTGCACACGATCCTGAGAAGGGTTCCTTCTGCACCAAGCTTCTAATACTAAGACGTATGAGGGAGCCCCCACAAAAACCCCTCAGACAACAACATGATGAGAGTTTCATTCAAAGAAAACAACTTGCTTTAAAAGCAGGAAACTCAGCTACAAGTGACAATGCCTCTTAGTATCAGTCATATGGGATGAGAACACAGAAACAATAGATAATGCCTCAGGCAATTTGACACTGTAAATAAACGGTATAGGGAGGACAGAGTCATGAAAAAGCCATCCTAGCTGAAGAATTTTAAGATGGAAAAGATGAAACTGCTGATGGAACCAAGAAGTTATACTGGAAAGCTACTGCAATAATATACCATATTTTGGCTGAAGGGAGTAATTTGCATGCATTTCCCTTTGTAAACTTCAGGACCAGAAATGTATGAACTCGGATTTAGTGCTTGTCCACACAGACCAGTTTAACTGAGTACTGAGTTTCAATGAAGTTAAATTTGGAACTGATACTTTGCTGTTAAAGCATGTTGTGTTGCTTTAGCCAATCCTTATTACTAAATGGAATCTAAACCAGAAAGGGTTTACAAAGACTCTTCTTGTTTCCACTGACTCTGTGAAAATAAATCACTGCAGCTTTGCCGTATATCATAAAAGTTGTGTTTTTTCCTAGATGATGGATTTGGAGAACAGCATATCTGCTGAGGCTCCCTGGAGACCCCTGTTTTCCCTCCTGACTCCCTCCAAACTTGCAAATGCAACCAAGGGGCTGCTTTGGCTTAGAGATTCCTAGCTAGTGGAGAGCTGGGGGCCAAAGTGTGCAATGAAGTAGCTATCTTCATTGATAAGTAAAACCCAAATAATTATTGTTAACACTGACACACAGTATGCTTAGGATAAGAAAATACACAACGAAACCATTCAATCTCACCAACAACTTTCAATCTTCAATCAAAAAAACTAACACCTGACAGACAGACCCCACTTGCTCTCCCATTTTTTTCTCCCCTTTCCTCCCCTCCTCAAATCCTGGAAAAACAGCAAAATGGGAATTATTCTTTGGGGCAAACATTTGCACTTGGAAACAGCAAGTGTAGTTATTTCAAAATTCCTACACATCAACAAATCCTGAAGGCAAACAGATTTAGTGAAAATAGAAGGAACAAATGCCTGAATGATCTTCAGTTTCTCATTCTGTTTTTCAGAAGCATATCATCCCTTCCTGATTTTTAAAAAGTCTTAATCAAAGAACTTGTGTTACGTAAAGTTTGCATGCTCTGCCCAGTGCCAGTGAAATGAGTAACTTTTTTTTTGCAGGGTGGTTAATAAAGGCTACCTGGAAGTTTACAGGGTTTCTAGGAAGCCCATTGGAAAACCTTATGGGTAACTGTACAACTATTACTACATACGTATCCTAGGAGACCAAAGAGCTTTCACATTTAAGAGCTTATTTCCCAGCCACCCTCTCGATACACATCTCATGCAATTATAAATAATACAAATAGCCATGAGAAAGGAGGACATTGGTTTAATTTCAGGCAGAAGGTACACAGATCTCTTCTTGTACCTGTATCTCTGCTTTCATTTTATTTCACTTCTCACGTTCTGACTACAAAGATGCTCTATAAGATTATCTCATGTAATTCATGAAATGTGTTTTTAAAATTGAATTTTACAATTACACAAAGCTAATTTTTTTTAATCTTGAAAAATTCACACACATACATACACATCACCAGAAAGAACCTTTGTATTTAGTCAAGTGAAATCTAGATTCCTGACCATAACATTTTGCAAAGCATTAGCCTGTTAAAAAAAAACCATACCAGAGAACCATATAATTTTGGAAAAACCTAGGAAAAATAAATTAAAAAAAAAATAAACAAAAAGCACAAACCAGCTAATTTAAAAGAGATTCATTTTACACTTCATGTATGAATAGCCTGTGTATTTGAAACAAGCCTAATCAAAAGCAGCCCCCTCATTTCTTGTTTGTAATGCTCATCACAGGGTCTAACCTGCAGTTAAGGACTCGGCGCCCAGCCTCTGAAGAGAAGCATCCTTAAAATGCCGAGCAGAGCCCTGGAAACACCCTGGTATGATTCCTTAGCAGCCAGAATTCAGGATCTGTTACTAAACCTGCAACACAGAGCATGACAGCCTCCTCCCTTCATCACCTTTTTAGTCTACATTTCTTAGCCTTCCATCCCAGCGGAGGCAAGGAGACGACACACACCACCTACCCAACAGGAAAAGAAGAATATACTGCTGGTCTCCTGGAGGAGGGGATATCACATGACAACACGGAACTCCAAGGGAAAAGGTTGTTGGCATGCCGGTATACACAAATTAATTCACCAAGGGGTAATTAAAACAGGACCAGTTCCTCCTAAAGCCACTGAGCAGCTCCTGGGGTTTGATTTCCTTAAAGCAGTAAATTAATCACCTAACCTCACACGAATGTGAGTGAAGCCCTAACAGCTGTGGCTCAGCAAATACTAACAGAGGCAGGAGCCAGTAAGAAAGATCTGCAGGCACTCTCTTACGCCGTGCCCTTTGCAAAACCTAAACTTAACATTAAAATTGACTGTGGGCTAAAATGTCGCCAGCGGTTTCTCATGAATGCTTAACGCAACGTTGCTACTCCGCACAGCACACCCTGGTTTTGTAAGCACAGCCCGCACAGGAATCCTTACAGGAACTCTGTGCCTACGGTGGCTTTACAACACAGATGGGACATTTCCAGTCCCTATCGTGCTATATGCTATAAATATTATTTAAAGCAACACAGCGTTTGCAAGAAAAATGGCAAAGTGGATTATGTAACTTCTTTTCTTTCTTCCCTTCCTCTATTTAAGAAAATTCTGCTCTTTTTAAAGAAGAAAATTTAAGTGAAACATTGAAACTGTTTTCAAAATTGCACATACTTGCTGAGAAAGTCTCAATTTCTGTACAGTTTTATAATTCAGTATCTCAATATTAGAGTTGTATTCAACACTGAAAGTCCATTTTACATCCTGAAATTGCCTGCTTCTTTTGTCGATTAAATAAGGAGGGGAAAATTTTATCATTATTTTCTTTCAAGTTAGCTAAGTTTTTGGCTTTTTGAAAACTATAAAATCGTGCTTATTTGCAGAGTCACAAACTGCAAGCAACTGTCTTCCACAGCAGCTTTTATAAAGCCTAATAACTCCACTTGCAAATTGAATACTTTAGTGTTATTCTTCTATTACACTGGACATAATACAAATTACATACAGGAGAGTCGACAACCAGCCAAATGTGATAACCACCATATTCCTCAAGACCGTCCTCCTCCTTCACTTAGTTCCATGAAGTGGATGAAAAAAAAACCCAAATCTACAAGCATCATGATAAATGAGCAGTAGAAGAGTGTTCTCCAGCAACAAAGGGTTCAGTTTGAGGTCACAGTGGATGCTTCACAAGATTTCAGGGTGGACTTTGTAACACCCTCCACTTGAGAAAACATGACTGCAAAATAAATCATCCTCTATGAAAAGGCAGCAAAACTGTTTTTCCTGCCTCTTCTTGGCTGGGCATGGCTTTAAACAAACAGGCTTGGATAAACAGCATAATGAAGAGGACCGATGTCGCTCTGGTTCATGGAAGATCTGCATGGACTATACATGACACCACCCCTGGTGAGATCATCACAACAGTTAAATGAATTGTCCAGTCAGAAGTGAGGCCCATTCTGCTCCCTCCCATGAGATAAACCTTGAGATAGTATTTCAAAGGCATAGCATTAAGAAAACTTTTGACCTCTGCTAGACATTTCCAACTGCATTAAAATGACAATGTCAATGATATTTATGCTAGGCTAGAGGCGTTTTCTTTGGGTTTTTTCATCTACTTGTAATGCCCCATTTCAGCTGAAGAACCAACACAAACCAATCCCAGCTACTGTATTCCCCTGTGAGAACACCAGTACTACACCTACATGGGCTTCCTTCAGCCCACGTGTCATTAATTAAAATCAAGTCATAGCTGAAATGGCGTTTGCTAAGATAGCACCATTTTTGCCATGAGGATCATGGCTGTATGGAACAGCGTGGTGAAAAACCCCAGAGCAAAGGAAGGGGCTTTAAGCTCAGCCCTTACCCTGCCACATGAAAGGTGCTCCCCAACCCAGCCCTGCTGCCACAGGCCTCCCTCTGGACTTGCAAGCATCAGCGCTGCTCCTCCTACTGATGAAAGCACAGGACAGCCAAAATCTGCCTGCTCAGCCAACGGGCTCAACAAGAATTCTGGGTGTGAGCCCCAGAACTACCTTCAGAAGCCATGTCTTCAAAAGACCTGAGTGGCTGAAGGAAGACTGTCCTCCTGAGTGTTGAACCTGTTCCCTCCAACAACATGGTGTTTAATGCACAGACTCTGCAGCTTTAGCAGTACTTCGCAACCCAAAATTTAACATTTTAAGATTTCATTTAAACTAAGGCATGTCACATGATTGCAAAGAGCAGCTGAATAATGAGATTTATGGGAAAGAAAGAAAAACCTAGCACAAACTCCGATATTATACTAACCTAAAAAAAAAAGCATTTACAAAGGAAGAGGTAAACAACTTTTACCCTCATTAAAAAGTTGAGAAATGTGCACACCACCACTAAAATATAATTAATGCACAGCCTTCAGGAGAGTCCAAAGGAGCAATTTAATTAACCACCCACTGATTTCATAAATGACAAGAACACACAAAGGTAATGGCACCTTATAATTGAAAATGTCCTGTTTATTTAGCTGAGCAATTGTGCTGGTCTATGTTGTGCATAAATATGAGGAAACATATTTTCAACTCAGGACATTTTAACTTTGTAAGGTGTAACAGAACAACATATTGCCCATGATACAGTCACTGTACACTCCACTTATTTAATGGCTTTACCCAATAATCTGTAAGTCACTGACAATCATAAAGGTTTTAACCTTTATGCACTTTTCTAATGGGCTTTTTCCATGTCCTCTTCAGAAATGTGGAAGAGCTGAGAGAAGAAAAAAATTTAATGATATGCCACTTCAAACAAACTATTGCCTCATTCAGGGACTTAGCTCATATCTGTAGTTCTCCCATTTTTGTACAAAGGGACCCTCCGTAAGCCCCGTGAAATATTTCTGCTGATGATCTTCCAAACTCATTTTCTCACTTTTTTTCTTTTCTTTCACATGAAAAAAAAGCTTCCTTTCAGCTACTGCATCCTTTGTAAAGGCTAAAGAGAAGCAGCTCTTACCAAGGTAGGAAAAGAACGTAACAAAACGTGAAAGGCTCTCCCCTGGTTTTTTCATAGAACTTTTCAGGGATAAAGCTGGAATTAATATTCCTTTTTGCATTCACAAAACTCAAAATGCCTTTGTGCTGCTACATTACAACCATCAAAGTCTATTTGACTAAACATGAAACAGAGCAACATCTGAATTTATGAGCTGTTCATCTCCCTATCTAATGGACACACTAGAAGCACTCAAAAGAGATGTGGAGAAACCAAAGACAGCCCAGAGAGGAGAAAGATGATCAAAGGACTGGAAAGTCTGCTGTTTGAGGAGAGGCTGAGAGAACTGGGTTTGCTCAGCCTTAAGGAAAGGCTTAGGGGAGACTTTATCAACATGTTCCAGTATTTAGAGGGTATCTGGAGACTCCTATTTTACAAGGAGACACATGGAAAATAGGAGGGGTAATGGGTGTAAGTTACGTCTGTGAAGACTCTGATTGGACACAACAGGAATGCTTTTCACAATGAGAACAATCAGCCACTGGAATAATGTCCCCAGGGAAATCGTGGATTCCCAAATGCTGGACATTTCCAAGATGCATCTGGAGAAGGTGCGGCACCATCTTGTCTAGGCTATGCTTCTATAGGCTGCACTTTTTGTCTAGGCTGTCCAAGAAAGGTTGGACCTGATGATCCTTGATTTATACTTGCTTTGGGGCATACATAATTTAAAATAACAGACTGAAGAGATTCTCCAAGTATAAAAGTCCCCATGGCAAAGCTGACTTGACAGACTTTTAAAAGATTTTCCTTACAGGATTCAACAACATACCATACAATGATCCTAGCAGTCCACCACCACCAGAGCAGCAGGGTGTACAAGGATGGATGTGGCTGCCTCGTACATCAATCTCAGATCTCTCTTCCCACCTGTCCCTCTTATCTGCTGCCATGCAATGACATCAATGACTTGACATAACACTGTCTCTCTGCCCTCCTAATACAGGAAAAGCATTCCTCAAAAAAAATTGCAGCATTAAATGTTGATCCCAACAGCATCACTGCACAGTGGAACTACCTGAAGCGACCAGTTCACTTGTACACATTAAATACACATTTCTGCAATTCTGGATCCAAGAGTGAAATCTTTACCTAGTGGTAAGTAAGCTAGTCATGTTGACTGTTCCTGAGGGTTTCCCATCATTAGGTGTTTATATAGATATTTACTTGGTCTGTAGCAAACAGCTACCAGGCATACCTAGCTGGATTAGCTGCCCATCAGTGGTGCCACCAGATATGTAAACATCTTTTTTAAATGATGAATGTTCCCATTACGTTTATGCACTAGGCTTTACTTACCAATCAGATGAGGAAAGAAGAGTGCTTGAATAAATACTATGAAGCATCTTCTAATACCTTTATCTAAACCACTTTCTTTTCAAAGTCCTTCCAGCTTCCACGTGTTAACGGAAAGCATTCCATCAGAAACTGGCAGGTCCCATGTACTGCCTGTGCCCCACAACCCAGCAACAGCACCTTTGGGTTCCCTGTTACTACCCCCTCTGGTCCTCAAAGGACTTTTGGGCACATTACTGCAGGATTGAGCACAACAGTGTTTTCCAGTGGTTAATCATGGTAACTGCTGCATGTTTCCAGGATACATTCACCCTGTGAAAATGGTTTAGATTTTCTGCTTCAAAATGTTATAGAAAATATACTGCCTAAATTCTAAAACATCATTCAACCGCTTGCAACTTCCAAAACAATCTGGACTGCTCAAACTGAGTTGTTTCTCATGGTTACTACTGAAATGAACTTTATCAGAAATAGTTACCTTCTTCCATGCCACAAATGTATTTTGAAAGAAAATCATGCTGCACAAGTCTCTGAAAAAAACTCTATCTAGCCATCATACTTCTCCCTAACAACTGCACTCAAAGCTTTTCCAGTGGTCTTACTTGCAGTAAGAGCCCACCCATAGTACACAGATTCCACAGGCTAAGTTAATGAGGTAAGGAAGCATTAGGAAAGAGATTGACCACAGCTAGAAAAAAACCCTTCATCATACAATACTAGTTACAAGTGTTGTGCTCCACTGGGGAAAGCTCTCAAAGCAAAGCAGTATTTTGTGACTCACCAAAAGTCACCTAGGATCCAGGACAGATGGAAAGTAACAGGGAGTTCTCACTAGCACCGAAGAGCTCTTAATTTCTCACGAAATATCTGAATTTCCCATTGCAGCTAGCAGAAATACCAGATCTTGAAGGCTATGTTCCTCAGAATCTTCCTGTAGGAATTCCTGTACTGCCTGCTTCTTTTAAAGTAGGTTGAATGCTGCCTATTTCCTCCCTACTGTTAAGAAGATTATTTTTTCCGTTATAACAGCATTCTCTCAAGTTCTGTCCTACACAAGTTTGAAGAGAGAGCCAAGGTGGTCTGCATCCTTATGAAACTGGCCCTCACTATCTCTCCAGTCAGCCCAGAAGGACAGGAAGTAGCTGGCTGTCCTCCCTCCTGGAACAATCCCTCATCGTGCTTCTATGGGATGTGGGGTGGATACAAGGAGGTAAGTTATTAAGTGATCAAAATACACACTGAAAAATAATTCATTTTAAGTATTACATGAGGGATATAAGTAGTCTATTAATTGCATCTTCTAGATTAATTTCTAATTCCATCAGGTCATGGCACAGTGAAGTAATTTAAATCAAGGGATTTAACAACATCTTGAATTAATTTAATAATGCTAAACCTTACTGTATATATTCAAGTACTTAACTCACAAGAGCTGCTTTTTTTTACCATTCTGTAGTATTAGTTTAAAAATCAAATAGATGTTATTATCATTCCTGGTAGAGAACCTTATTTAAAATTTACAAGAATAATGAAAATAAACAATTGAATTTTCATATTTCACATTTGAACACAACCAATTTGAATTACAACCTTTAAACTTGAAAGAGCTCAAGTTCAGCTCAAGGTCAATAATAATATTTCTTATTATTACAAAATTAATTGTTTTGGTGCAGTAATATTGTTCTTTTCCCATCTGTCCCCACTGCCACCAAAGGCTTGTTTGATTTCTACCACTGAACAGTCTTTCCATTTGCTGGTATTCCATCACAGCACATAATTTTGAAAGCAGCAGAGTCTTGTCTTCAGCTTGAATCGCTGCCCCCAAAAATCTCATCCTCAGAAAATTTCTTTTGCATTCTCCAAATTAGAATAAATAGAAAATAAAGTACTGCCCAGAGTGGTTTTTCAGTTTCTCTGCACGCCAGCACTTTGACTACCTCAACACCAACAGGCCTGCTCAGCACAGGACCCGCTCTCGTACAACCCACGCAGATTCCTCAACCCAGCAGCTCAGAAAACACTTGCTATGTTTTACCAAGTACCTGCTGCTGACTGCTTCCATTTCCACAGGCTTTCCCATGGCTTCTGGTTGTAGGAGCAACCTTCAGGGTGCCTTTCACTAGCTCTATCTCATTTCACATTTCAAGAGAACAGAAGAACACAGGGGTCAGCTCAGATAACTTGCAGCTCACAAATCCAGATCTTATGCCATCTCCCTACATCCCTACTAGTATCATCACCGGAAGGTTACTTTAAAATGTCTTATGTATGTACATTACCTGGTTTTAACGAATTAAAAAATAGAAAATTCTACTCAAAGAAAAATACACAGACTATCTGCTGTAAAACTGTCTGGGCAAACAACTTTAAAATTCCTTAAAGACATCAAATGTCCTAAACTCAGTTTTCTGAACTGAGGGGAATACACTCTACTGCTACATTTCCTAAGTAGTTTCTTACAGAAGAATTACATTAAGAGTTGAGGAAAAGTTTAGTTCTTTCCATGCCAAGGCCTGCACTCCCTTCTTGTGAACTCAAGAATTTCTAAACACAACATCTTAAATAAATAAATAAAACACCAGAACATTTTTCTTCCAAAATCACTTTGCAGTATAACAAGAATGGTACTTTTCCTTTACTGCATTATTATGTTCTGGTACTAACCCAAAAGTTCACACCGTTTTCATTTCTTTATTGCCAATAGCCATCTAGGAAATGCTGCCATCAATAGTAAATCTACATGAAGTCACACTCCTCTGGTGCATTTTGTGAATAGCAATCAGTTCATAACACAATCCTGTTCAGTTTAAATTCAGTTTATTCTTCAATTACTCTGCTAGACCAACTCTAATTTATTATATTTTCTGGTACATTTGATTTTGAATATTATGACATCCTGGCTCATGCCATTAGAGAGGAAACATAAAATGGTGAGGATGTCTAGGGACGGCTGAGAGTAAGATAGCAACAGCCTGGAAAATTAACAATACCACTGTCTGTGCTCAGCTAGACAGCTCCCGCATTAGCCCTAAAAAAAATTTGTCAGTATTTCTCTAATATAGACTTGTCATCCAGGAATAGCCTCAGAGGCACCATAAAACCCCAGCCAGCACAGCAGGCAGCTGGGGCGGGTGGGTGGGCGGACAGCAGCCTCTGAGCCCACTGGGGCAGCTCAGCTGCAGAAGAAAGGAAACACGGGCCCTGCTGCTGCTTGGAGCTCACCAAAGCAAGAAACCAACACGGTTCTAAACACCATCAATACTAGATACATTGATTTTTTGGTTTGCTTTTTTTAGCCTTGCATTGTCTCAGTCCTAGCTACCATTTCCTTCTCCCAGCATCCAAGGTGAAAGGAGAGGCAGCAGCCAGAAGCCTGCTCAGAGCACCTTTCTCAAGAAGCTGGGCAGAAGGGAGGGCTTCACCTTCCCCTCCAGCTTGGTGACCGACTGCATTAACCTTCAGGGCACGCTGCCAGCCCCACCTGCTTACTCAGGCTTTTGCCAACAAGGGAAGCTCTCACTGCACTGCTTTGTCCTTTGAAGATGCATCCTCTTTTGCTTACTTCTTACTCCTGCCTAACACTTGGCATTGGAACTCCTGAATCCAGATAATGGAGGGCAGTCCTGATGGGAAACATCAGACTCTTGTACTCATATCCGACCTTTTTCCCTACAACAGATTCTGACAACCTCAAACATGAAAAATGCTTATGTTTCTGCACAGCTTGCTCTGTCCCAAGAAATTCCACACTGGGTTTTGAAAACAATGCGTATTTCCCTTCTTTTGTCTGTTGTTCTGAAAGCCTGAAAACAGCTTACCAGAATAACCTGCACAAGTGAATGCTTTACAGGGAAACCCATGGAGGCAGGCCCATGAGGGGCTGTCAGGACTGGAAAGAAGTTGCAGGGGGGGAAATCTGGCTGGACCCAAATTCTCATTTGTTACTTTGTCCTCCAGACAAAAAAAAAATCAAGCAGACTTATTTTCCCCTGAAGGATAATAGTGTTTTCGGCTGTCTCTAAGCTGTCTTGTAGCTCAGGCAGTATTGCTAGCTCCTTCTGAACCTCATAAGCAGTAAGGATTTTACTAATGATGTAAAACTCTTGCATTAAAAAGAGGCTGTCAAAAATTACACATAGCAATGCCTACAATTACATGGAGCAAATTTACAAAACTAAGAAATGCCATGTTTTAGCTTATCCTCTGCCTTTCAGTTTTCCTCACTTCTGACCCTATGTTGTACCCCAGTTGTGGGTTTCTGTTCTGAAGCGTTTTTCCCCCTCAACCCAATCCCACACAAAGTATGGACACAACATGTATGTTCCACACAACATATGGAAATATGCTTAAGCATTCCTTACGGCATTAGGAATGCTTAAGCATATTTCCACTGTTAGGTTGCTTGATTTCCCCACTGAAAGACAGTTATTGGTGCATGAGAAAAAGGGAGTACAGTTTCAGCTTGTGAAGCCTGATGGAGTCAGAGCAAATCAAATCAGGCCAAATTTAGGTGGGATGAAGAACTGGGACAGAGGGGCTTTCCCCTCCTCTTAAGTGCTATCACATGCCCCAGTGCAATGAAAAATTACTACCATGATGAGAGAAAAAAGCTCCTCTCATTTTGGTGTGTAGGTACCAGGAAAACACACCACCCAAGCTCTTCAGAAGCAATGACAACTCTAGCTGTAATCATTTTCTCTTCTCAATCCCGTGTACTCCTGAGTCACCTGCCTGTGCTTACACTGCAAATCAATGCACACGCTCCAGTGTCTCCCTGCACCTGCTCTCATTACCCTGTTTGAAACAAATCTGGAACTGAGACTGGAGACTCAATTTCACTTCCCAGCGGGCAGAGTAATCATCAATAATTGATGTCAGTTGGTTTCATCTGGGGCACTGCCTTGGGCGTGCAATGGAGAGTTATGGTATGCACCAAGGAAAGGAGGATTTGTATATAAAATGGTTTGATAATCTGAAAAAATCCCTCAGTAAACAAAGGAAATTTACAGATAATCGTATTAAAGATTAGAGTTGTTTCAAAACAATGCAGAATGTATTCGAGAACATCTGGGAAAAAAGAGGGTAGTATTAAAAGCAAAATCTTTGGGGAAAATGTCTTTCCCTTCAAACAGGAAACAGTAATTAATTCATTATTAAATCCTAATCCTTGTCAATTCATGTTAAATCAGAGCACTTTTTCTAATAAAGGCTTATCACTATACTTAAATGTAATTTTATAGATGAATACTTAAATATATTTACATACAGTTTTAACTCTGATTAAATGATTGCTTGATTATTCTACTTATTAATTGCTTCCAATTTATTTCAAATTTGAGAAGCAGGATAATTTTATGTCAGAAAATTAAGTTTAGTATTAAATAAGGACAGAACAACCTGTGGACTAAAAAAAATATATCATGATAGCAAAAGTAATTTGATGTCTTGCCTTTCACATTTACTTATCAGCTGGAAAATTAAGAAAATAACTCCTTTTATCATACTCCTTTTATTGTTACTATTTCCCCATCACCCATTTACGGTGTTCCAAAGTTTTGGGCTGGTGTATGTGAAAATCCCCACAATGAAACCAATAAACTGTTCATGACATTTTCTATAATTAGTGCTGACAATTAACAGTACTGATGTTCTATTTAAACAGCACAGGATTGAAGCTCCTCACTGCTTTAACTGCTGACAGCGTCAGAAGACTATTTACTTCGCAACTAAAAAGTAAAAACCACAGACCTGAACAATAAATAAATTGGTAAAAAATTCCTGGATCAGATTTCTATAATGTCTTTCACTACTGTATTTCTACTCCATTCTTCCATAAAAGTACTGAATGTTAGGGTTAAATCTGGCAGGATTTCTAAGATCTGAAAAGAAAAAAAGAAAGAAAGGAAAAAGAAAGCACAGGGTTTGTTTTTTCCCTTTTTATGCTGTTTTACCTCTTTACATACAGAAATTAATTTTATATATACACATACACGTAAAGTTCAATGACAAGCAGAATGTTAACTGGATCTGTACAAGCAGCTGTTGAGCCTTAGCAAAGAAAGCCCATCAGGGATGCTTTGTTGTAACCACATCATCATAGCTGTGCTGAATTCAGTGACTGCCCTGGGAGCAGAAGACGGCAAAAGGACTCTCATACCCATAAAGGACCCTATGGAGTCACCACTGTGCATCCAATTGCACAGCCAAGCTACAGGGATGGCAAAATAAGACTCAACATGTGATACATCACCTGGAAAATGATATATACAGGATAGCAATTGCTCTTAACACACATGGGTGCATTGTGGTGAAGTCCCTTCTCTCCTGCATATCAACTTAACTTGCTTGGCAGGTTTTCAGGTATAGACAGACTCACCTACAGGAACACTTTACATCAAACCATCTTCTTTATCCTCAAAGTCAGTATCAGCCAGTATCAGTATCTCTCCTCCTTGATGATTTGAGGGAAAAATAAAAATCCCAGCACAATGTTGACATTGCTGTGTGAAATAAGTTGCCTTCACTGAACTTGAAGCTTACTTAACGGCTTCACATGCTGTGAAACTCACATCTGATTATTTGTAGAAAGCAACAAGTCAAGTTGTACCCAAAAATTCCTAGTCAAGTGTCTTCGACTTTGTAACAGTCTAACACTTAGGAACATTTCCTGGCTTCACAGCTTTCCAAACTTTTCAAAGTACGAGTTAGGAAAACATTACACCTCTACAGCATTTCTCTGGTCAATGGCACACATCCCTTACTGCAGAAGAAAGGACTGTTAACAGTTTTCATTTCACACTCCAGTAACCCAAAATCTTGTGTTACCACTCACTTTAGTGTTAATTTTCCCACAGATTCTCTTTTTCTGCTTACACGGCAAGACAGCTCAGGTCAAGCGCTCAGACAAGCTGTGCTGCTGATTCTCCTTTTTACCACCACCGAATCACCTTCACTTTTGCTTCATCGCAAAGTTATTTTCCCTGCAAAAAGGCAGGAGAGCCACATTCAATAGAAAGTCAGCAGCTACAGTCAAAATGGATTTCCAAGCGGGAAAAATCCCTTCCTCACAACCAAATTCTTAAAGATTACTTATGCAGGATCATTCCAACATTGTATAAATACACCATGACAGGTATAATTGCTGCTGCCCATGTGGCGAAGCCCAATTCAGCTTGTGTCCCTTCAAGCTACAGAATATAAAAGTATCAGCGCTGAACAGACATGCTGAGCCACCTCCCTGATAACAGGAATGGTTACTTTGCTAGACAAAGTAGAAAGAAACCCTTTTTTATTGGTGATTTCAAAAAAAGAAACATTTGGCAGCTGTCACTGAATTCTTAAGAAGCTTTCTTATGTGTGCGTACAGACCTAACTTACACAGTTTTAGAACGTTTGCATGAAATGCATAACAGATCCACAAGTACACAAACATATCTGTATTTTTAGCCTAATCGAATCTGAATGAGTCTAGCTTTACCTTTAGCATCTAAAAGGAATTAAAACAGTTAAGAAGCACACCTAAAATCTGAAGGCTTTCTTTATAATACTGGGTTAATACTAGGCAGGAAACCCTGTGAATTTTAAACCTTCAATCTTCATTTGAAGCAGAAATGATAGTTTAGCAATGGGCTAACTGTAAAAATAGTCCAGGAATTGACTGGTACTCATTTTTAATTAACATAAAGGCAGGAAAGAACTATTTTACTAATTCACTGGGTGAGCCTTCATTAGCCTCTGTCAATAACAATAAAAGGCTGAGAAAACTGCTCTAAAACAAACAACACATAAAAACAGGAAAGAGAGGCCAGACAGAAGGAAATTCTCATCAACCTGCTCCGGAAGAAGCTTGACTGAAAAAGTTTTATGAGAAGTTTAAAAAACAAGTTACTTCAATTCAGAGTTGGGGCAGCCCCTGGGGCACAGCACGGGTTTGGCTGAGAGCTGTCATGCACACACACTGTGCCAAGGGTACTTAGAGCTGCTCCATCAGGACAGGGTTTATGGCAAACTCTTCAACACGATCAGAACACTTACACAACACATCAGGATGTCGTGGTTGCGGGGGAGGTCAATTTTTCCAGGGGGATGTGGGCAGGCCAATCAGTAATCAGCTTTTCTGCTGGCACCTGGATTGGTCACTCGGAGGTTTGGACACGCCTCTGAGGACACAAAGAGTTAAAAGCAGGACTCCAGGGGAGTTCAGCCTCTTTTAGATTCTGGTTTAAGCAGAGAGACGTCTCAGGCCTCCTTCCCCTGCCCAGCCAGAGGCTGGGTGGGGGAGGGGAAACACATGGTCGGCTCAGGTAAGCCGGAGCCCCCGGGGGGAGAAGAGAGTGGACCGGACTGGAACTGAACTGCCCCGTCCAGGATGGAGGGGTGGAAAACTGTGGAAGCGCCTTCTGTGTGTGCTCACCCCCTCTTCCCCCCAAACTCCGGGAGAAGGTGCCCAGCCAGGAGGGGGTTGCCCAGCCTGGGAGTGCCTGAGCCTGCAGCCTGCTGGGAGATAGAAACTGTTAACCCTTGCTTGGCAGAAAGAAACTTTTCTTAGACATTGATTCTCATGACTGGTGGTTTCGGAGGAGACAGGGAAGCGGCCTGGGACCGAGATGATAAAGCACGATTGGAAAGAACCCGATGGGCAAAGAATGAGAGGAGTAGCCTTCTGAGCTGGACTTTTCTTGCATAATGTCAGCCATGGACTGAACTTAAGTCTCTTTTGAACATAAACTACATTTTAGGTGGATACAGCTGCCCCTGCTTTTGCTACAGTGACTGGCACTTGAAGAGTGGAGCGAGCAGAGAAAAGAGGGGGAGGGTGAGGTGGCGCCCTCTGCCCTCAGGGCAGACCTGCTCCTGGAACCCCGGCCCCTGGGTAAAAAGGGGAGAGCTTGGCATGCAAGTATCCTTAAAAAGCCCTGTATGTAGCTTTAGACTATGGACAGCAGTGAGAGCGCTGGACATAGGAAAAAGAGAGAGTCACCCTGGCAGACTTCTCCAGGCGGTGCTATGGGTGACATGGGAACACATAAGGGGTGGACCCCTGTTTTCTGAGGACCAGTCTGTGGTGCGAGAGACTCCTCTCTCCCTTGCTGAATTGAAGATTAGTTTGGGTTTTTTTGAGTAGTGATTGTTTGATCTAAAACCCAAAGGTTTGGTCTGTGAAGAGTAATGTGTGGGGGGTGGAAACTGGGAGAAGAGAAGAAATGTTCTGAGAAGTTTTTATTTATGTCTCTGTGTGTGTTTAAGAGTTCTTCTGTCTCTGTTCTTATGTAATGTAATAAAGTTTTGGTGGGTTTTTTTTGTTTTCAAGATTTAAGCCTGCTCTGCTCTGGTCCTGATCACATCCCACAGTAGTTGTTAGAGAAAAAACATATATTCATAGGTACATTAACATCTGGCCAGTGCCAACCCATGACACAGGATCTATGTGATCTCGCGATGCATTGATCAACTTTCACTTACAGTTAACTCATTCTGGTTATAAACAAGTGTTAATTCGATTTTAAAAAGCAATGTAAGAGAAAATTACATGGGGCAGGGCAATAGAACCAGTAAGAAGAGGCAAGAAGACAAAGGTGGGCAACTGGTAAATAAATGCATGAACTTGGAGGTAAAAGTAAGGAATCCCCCTTTGCATGAAGTGGCAATAGTAGTAACTGGTTTGGGGGTTTTCCTGTAACTTTTAACCTCCAAACAGGTAGAGGTAACTTAATAAGATGCATACTTAAGTATTTAATGTATCACGGGTATTCAGTGCACTATCCATGAGGTGCATCCAGACATTAATGTCTCCAGCATCCTCCTTGAAATGTGACTTCCTCTAGATGGAGGCGACTTGGCCGTAAGATGGACTTCAAATGTGCTGCTCTGCACAGGCTGTTACTGATGGCAGTGGAAGAACCAGTAGTGCTGAAGTCAGAACATGGTGAGCTTAAGAGCCTTGTAGGACTTGTGGGCTGCCTTCTTGATGTTTTGGTTTTGCTGGTCAATTAGAGGAATTATTTGGATGACATGACCATAACCACAGAAACCCCCACCAGAGGTTCTATTCTACTGCCATTATGATATAGCTCATTTCATCTGGGGACTACAAGGTATGGAGACAAAAATGCTTTCATTTCATGACAAAGTAAAATGCACCAACAAAGGTGGCTCATTGACACCAACCAAGCTTTTTTTTTGTTTGCTTTTTTAAATTAAAACCTTGTTCAGGAATGCCAACCAAAACTTGATGGCCAGAAAAATCATGGCACCTGGATTCTGAAGCATTGCTTTGTATCATAATAAAAGCCTCCAGAGTTGGTCCTTTCAAGGCAAACAGAACATTCTTGTGGCAGAACACAACAGCTTGTCCAAGTACAAGACAGCAACCACAGAAAATCACTCTCCTCGAACTGGTTTTGGAACACAAGTCAACCTCCATCAGCTTTGGTAGAATTTCAATTTTTCTTCTGTTGTGCCAAAAAAACTCTGCTGCACTGGCTTTCTTCTTCCTATCTATGAACTCTGAAACAAGGATTAGCACCAATCTGAAGAACAAAGCCACAGGAAGCTAAGAGCTTTAAATCCTCCATCACTGGTATTCTTCGGTCTTTTGAGGCCACAGTTTTTGATAATGACAGTGCAGTAAGAAATGGCTGTCCATGGCAGAGGGCTCAGATTCAAGCAAAAATTGCACGCGAAGAATATAACAAAAATCTACACAATGAGTAAAACGGCAAGAGTCAATAAAAGTGTCAGCATTTAAGAATACTGACTTGAACACAATAATAAACTGCACTTACTCCCAACTGTGCTCTAAAGAGCAAGCCCCTGGGAATGCACAACACAGGGATCCTGACATCTTTCACTGGGCTTGTGCAACCTCTCTGGAGAAGGGTCATGGGAACATGCAGTGGTAGTGTGATCTCAGGGGCTGGGGAACACAGCCTGTATCACACTCCAAAATCCCTCCCACTGCAAAGAATGTACAAAGCAGAAGCAGGAAGCATGTACTCATTTTTCCCCACTGTGCAGAATAATATCTGACGGCACTACGCCACTCCAGGCTACACAATCCAAAAGTCCTGGTTTGCCTTTCTGCAACTACTGGGTGCCCCCCTTTGTCCAGCCACATATGGGTTCTCATTTAACATGGACCACTTTTCATTGTGCTCCATTGCTAGAAAAGGGGTAAATAGTTCCTTCTGTTTCATTACCTAGAGCTACTTATTACTATCACTTACAACATTTTAAAACTGTATTAGTTCATGTATTGAATATACTACTTGAGCAATTTTCATTTTGTTCTACAAACAAGAGATCTGAAAAATTCTGTACAACCCATCAGACAGTGGTTAAGTGTGTCAAATCTCTCCAATGAAATACAAAAGCACTGCCTCTTCCAAATGACAGAAGAGCGAACAAGAAGAGGTGTTATGCTGAACCTTGTTCTCACCAACAGTCTGGTATGGAATGTGAAGCTAGGGGGGAGCCTTGGCTTTCGGGACCTTGGAATGGTGGGGTTCAAGGACGTTAGGGCAGCGAGCAGGGAGCACAGCAGGCTCAGTACCCAAGGGTTCAGGAGAGCAGACTGGCCTCTTCAGGAATCTGCTTGGTTGAGCATCACGGCACAATGCCCTCGAGGGAAGAAGAGCCCAAAAAAGCTGGTTAATAGTCAATGATCACCTCCTCCAAAACGAGGCTTTGAGCAACCTGGTCTAGTGGCAGCTGTCCCTTCCCAGGAGGATTGAAACTAGATGATTTGTAAGGTCCCTTTCTACCCAAACCATCCTGTGATGACTCAATGATTCCTCTCTATGGAACGAGGGAAAAACGGCCAGGCAAAATACAACATCTATCACTCCATCCTAAAGTAAACCAATTCTTCCTGGGTAAAAATTACCTTCCATATAACGTTGATCTAACTCATTTATAATATAATAATCACTCTCCTACCATATTTGGTCTGATTTATTGTGATGACGGTGAGAGAATTCTAGACATTCTTAACAACATGCCACAACTCCAGAGCAATATCAACTTGCTCACTTGAAGCAAAAATGAGACTGCAAATATTGAGCTATATTACCCCAAGTTTCCGTGTCAAAAATAGTTACCGCTCTTTGAATGGAAAAAAATGCAGAACAATTTGAAGTCCTGTATGTTCTCAAGTTATCTGACTTTATATCAAATAACTGCATACTTAGGCTGTTGTGTTCACCACCTAACACACAGCTCAGCAAGAGAGAGTCTGCAAGAGATTCTGCTCCTATTCCAGCCCATAAATTACTTGCTAAACTGACATCAGTTGAAATAAACATCTATGAGAACATAAAGGTCTGACATCTCTAGCACCAGTGAAGTGCTTCAGAAATAAGAGACGCCTGTGGTACTGCAGAACACACTGCAAGGATGAAGCTAGCTCGGGTACCGCACTACAGATGCACAGTACCACAGATGTGCCCTGTAACACAACAGCGGCGCTGGGGCACCTCCACACGAGTTGACGTGCAGACCAGGCCCGTCAGCCACCTACACCACCTCATGCAGAACACAGAGCAGTTGGTATGAAAACACATGACAGGTTCAGCCCATGAACTCTGCAAACATAAATCCTGACCCCAAAAACATTTACATGCAGGCTTATCATCAAGCCTAAGAACAGACCCTCTAATTCCAAAAGAAATACGTCGATGTTTAAAATTACGCATATGCAAGCACAAACATCTACAGAATTAGATCCAAAAACACACAAAAAACACACTCCACAATACTATTAATTTTTTTTGCTCCACAGAAACCCTGACCTATCAATTATATAACTTAATACTAATATTTAAAAGCATTTTAATCTTCAAAAGGCACTACAATTTCTAAAGGTCAAACTCCATTGACCTAATAAAGCAATTAAATATCATTCAATTAGATGGTGTCACATTAAAATGCTTCTGCAAACCAAATCAACAAAGAATTTTCAAATATCAGAGACAAGCCACTGCCATAACAAAAAGGCAACCAACTTTCTCTGGTTGCCTTTTACACCAGGAAGCAATTTAACACCAAATGAATGCTGTTTTCTTATTAGTTGCAGCTCTTAATGTCTAGTAGCTCTTGAAAAAAGCAACATTTTGCTGATGTGAGGCAATAATTCATATTAATTTATTGTCTAGTACACATCATGTCCTTACATATTTCACTTTGATATTGTTGGTATAACTTCTCCCCAGTTGCTTTCAAATATGTTAACATTTTTTAGAAGTACAGAAAAATGAGATGAAAGAAGAGGGGGATATTTTGGCATATTTTCAAGTATACAGTTTTAACCAGTAGCTAACAAACTTCTGCTGTTTTTTAGCAATACAGGCCCATAAATATATACTAAGACTGAGACCGCTCAGTATGGGTGAAGGCTTACAAATAAAGAAACTCTCATTGAGGAGATCAGTTCTTCCATGAGAGCGCACAACAAACAAATGCCAAATGTTGCAATGTCAAAGCCAGCACTTTCGGCAGAACAGGTCTTAGTAAGCTTATTTTTTAACCATCTCAGGAAAACAGTACTTTTCCACCCGACCACCAGCTTACATCCTCTTGCAAAGTTTTATCCCCAAACTGTCACTTTTTTTTTTTTCTTTTTTGGTTCTTTTGGTAACAGAAATTCAGGTGCAGTGTTAGGAAAAGATACCACACTTGCAAATCTCAGACCTGAGTCCAAGGCCTGGGCTCCCTCTTGCTGAAGTCACTAAACAAAGCTAAGAGTGGGCACAGTTAGAAATTCAGTACTGAAAACTCATTGCAAAATTATGAGCTTTTTAAAAATACCCATAGATTTTAGAATTGCAACAGTACAAGCACTTTTACACATAATATTACAACCTTTTTTTATTAAAAAAATTACTTGGGCACAATAGTTCTTTGCAGCCTGCTGACTCTGGAGTTCGTAATTTTATATTGTACTGTGGTCAGGAGAGAGAATTCTTTACTCAGTGATCTGATAATTAGAAAAAAAAAGAGTAATTATAAAGGACTCCTATTAAGTCTTATAGTTCTAGCAAGTACACAGATATAACTCGTTTCCATTTTGAGGAAATTTGTTTTAATAAAGTCAGAGCAGCATATGGTACTAACATGTTTATTTTCCAAGTGGTAGGGACACTAACCAAAACCATCTGATGTTTCTTCCTAAGCCTCCTTGATCTGCTGCTGGATTGCAGCTTAGAATAAAGCATTACAAAAACAGAAGAAGTGGGTAGTGGAATAAAAAAATAAAATCAGTAATTCAAAGTGTTTATTTAATGAGAGCGCAGCTCAGACCAGTTCCTATTTTGAACAGACGTTCAGAAGTATTTTTGATTGGAGATTTATTTCCAGAGACTATCAAATGCAGTCCAAAGCTAATCCCTCCCAGACATTTTTTACTTTGCACACCGACAAAAAACAAACTCCTCATATCGTGTAATTAAAAGAGGAATTAAAGGAAGCTCAGAAGTACTTAATAGATTTCTAGAGAAGTAAACAATCAGCACTATGCATTTTGAAGATGGTAAGAGAAGTCACCAGGGATTACCAGATTCATTCCTATCAGAGCTCCAGGAACGGCTTGCTCAGTTAGTTGACCAAATATTATGATTCCGTCAAGAGCAATGATCATTTTAAAGTACGCCTTGTTAAAAGTATAAAAGACGAAAAGTTTTCTAACCACATTTTCAGTGTTAAGAGCTGAGGGGGGAAACCAGGGAGTGTGGGTCAGAGCTCCGAGGGCTGGAGCGAACGCGCGGAAAGACCTCCCAAGCACACGGAGTCCAGCGGCATTTCGCAGCCAGCCCCGCGTTCCTCTGGCGCAGCTGTAAAACACACAACGTGAAACCCGCTCCTGCAGCAGGGGTTCGCTCGCAGCTGTTCCTCTGCCTCCCCCGCACGCAGTAATCTGACTCCTTTCCAGGAAGGACCTTCTCTAATGAAGCCACTGGAGAGCAGCAAAGGTGTATCGGGGGACTCAGAAACAGGCGCTTTCCGAGTGGGTCTCCGCCCGAGCCCACAGCTCAGCCTCGCAGAGACGCGCTGCAGGGACAGGCGCCGCCGAGCTCAGCCCCGCCGCCGAGCCAGGGGCTCCAGGGCGGGGACGCTGCTCCCAAGCTCCCACCTCAGCCCCGCACGGCAGCTCCGGGGCCCGGCCCCTCTCCCGTACTTGTTGCCTGCGCACAGCGGCTCAGCCCGGCCCCGCCACCCCCGCGGGGACCCCGGCGCCGCTGGCGCTGAGGGAGGTTGAGCGGGGCTGAGCCGCCCGGCTCCGCGCGGGGCAGGGAAGTTACTCACCGCGCCGGCTCCGCGCCGCGCTCTCCTCCTCAGCCGCGCCGGCTGCGCCCGCCCCGCCTTAGGGGAAGCAAACTCCGGGCAGCAGCACTTGGAGAACGTGTCTCGCCGGGCCGGGCCGGTGCTCCCGCCTCCATCCCCCGCCGCGGGCAGCGGCGCGGCCCAAGTGACAGCGGCGCTCCGCCACTCCGGCGGCGGCCCCGGGCGCGGGGCCGGGCGAGCCGCAGCCTATGGCAGCGGGGCCGGGGCGGGACGCGGCGGAGCCCCGGGCCGGGGTGTCCCCGCCGCTCGCCTGATCGGCTGTGCGGAGCCCGGAGCGCTGGGGAGCGCGGGCGGGGCCGGCGCGGAGGAGGGGCCGGGCGGGGCGCTGCCCGCCCGGGGCTGCCCGCGGACCTCTCCCCGCCTGCCCGAGCTCTGCGGCCGTGCCCGAGGAGCAAGCCCGGGGTGGCTCCGTGACTAAGAGCCCTAGCGGCGCTCCCGCCTTCTCCACACTCAGTCACCGCCCCGCGCCTCTTCCCCCGCCCTGTCGGAGGTGCACGGGGGTCCTGCCCGCACAGGGAGCCCACCGCCCCGCTCTCCTTTTGGCGGGGGGCGCGACCAGCGGTGCTGCAGGTGCCCGACGGGGTGTGGCGGGGCCCGGTTTGCACCGCCCCGGCTCCTCCCGCCGGGGTCCTCGCCGTCCCCTACGCCCGCCCCGCTGCCCCGCCCCGCCCGGAGAGCAGGTGATGGCGGCGGCCTGCGCCTGAGGAGCCGCAGCGGGGGACGGTGGGGGAGCCATGGAGGAGGACCCGGAGCTGGAGAGGTGAGGGACGAGCGACAGCGCAGGGAGCGGCCCGAGAGCGAGCGGCCTGTGCGGGGCTGCTGCGCCGCCCAGGCCCGGCAGCGCCTCCCGCGCCGCGAGGCCCGGGCAGCCGGCCTGGGGCCGGGGGCGGCCGTGGGGCGGCTCCTCCGGCCCCGCCGCAACGCGGTGCTCAGCGGGCCCCGAGCTCCGCCGGGCGCTGCGCGCTGTCCCCGGGCAGCCCCTCCTGCGGCTGTGCGGCCAGGG
Source organism: Prinia subflava (assembly GCF_021018805.1). Classification (NCBI taxonomy): domain Eukaryota; kingdom Metazoa; phylum Chordata; class Aves; order Passeriformes; family Cisticolidae; genus Prinia; species Prinia subflava. The sequence continues at coordinate 37,763,425 of NC_086249.1, forward strand.
AGCGCCCCGGGGGAGCGCGGCCTGCGGCTGCTGCCGCCGTGTCTTCCGCGCAGAACTTCGGGTGCCTGCTGATGTCGCTTAGAAGCAAGATTGGAAGGTCTTGGGTGGTTCATCCCTCATCAGTTACAATTTGATGAGTTGTGTACTTGGTAAAATAAATTTTAAAAATCCCAAAACACCTTACGTTGTTAGGAATTTCAATTTTCAGTGCTGGATATGTGCCCATTGGCTAGTTGTTAGAATTGCTGTGTTCTTGTATCAAAATACATGCTTGGCAGTTGTTTTGTCAAAAAAAAAGATTATTTTTCTGCTTGGCATTTTGTTGGGACCAGTGAATTCGTCTTGCTACACATTTTGAGTTGCAGTGCTCCCAAGCAAACACTGAGGAATAAAACATTGATTTCTACGTTCGGATACTCAAAATAGGCCTCTCGTTTGTTTTAGGAATAGACTTTTGGTGTTCATATCACAAATATTTTGCAAAATAGTCGTATTTGTGTGATTGGATTTTTTTTTTTTTGCAAGCTTGATTCTATGTTGTTCACTTTCCTCGTGGCTGTTTAAAACTCCTGTTACAGTGAAGAGATGACCAGAAGCTTTCTGAACTGTTCTCATCATGGTTTCTCTCTCTTAACTTTTAAGAAACCATATCTGGAATTCTTAGAGAAAATAACTTTTTTCTGTTTATATCTGGCAGGTATTTGAAATGTGCCAAAAGCAATAACACTGAGATAGTGGAAGAGCTAGAAAGCATAATGCTTTCTAAGAGGCTTTTAATTCTTACTAAGCTACTTCTGCTCTCAGATCATCAGTTTAATAATTAAAGCTTCTTTCAGTGTATGCATGAATGTTATATTTACTAGTGCCATGCCAAGCTTAAGCCTTTTTCATTCATGCAAGTTGAAACTATGCCGCTGTTCTTCCTTACTTACTTCTGGTTGCTGTTGCCGTGCTGGGGACCTGGGGTTCTTTGGGCAGTTCAGGGCATAGCTGAACTCACCAGCTATGGGCAACAGTCACCTCCTGACTGATGCTCTTCTTCCAGAAACTACATTCAGAGCTTTACCATTCCTCAAAGGTTCAGTCCAAGCTGGGATTTGCTGTTCCTGTTCTGTGGCAGCACAGATAATGAGGATGAAGCTCAGTGTCACTTATCAAAGGGTACACAGTAGGGTTTAGCTGTCTGGTGTCACCAATCCGTGTCACTGTTCACCTCAGAGTGTGTTTAGTCGACCCTAAACATGTTATAACTACAACGTAGTGCACTTGACGATTAGCTTTTCCTGTCCTGGATCCACCTATCATCAGTTACTTTTTTATACCTTAAGTTTTCATAACAGCTTGATTTGGTAGTAGCACCCTGAATTCAGCTTGTGCTGTGTGCATTTAGAGGATATACTTAGGCATTACTCACTCTAAATAATGCTTCCCTGTACAGTCTTCAGGACAGAGCCCTTCCACTCTAATACAGACCTTTCTTTATCCTTTGGCTTACAGACATTATGCCTTAGATTCATATTCAATACCTTATTGATCGTATTCTCCTGTGAATACTGTAGCAATGGTAGTTTAGGCTTATAATTTTTAAGGGGTTTATAATATGACTTTAACATACAAATAATAGCATTTCTGTTCTGCAGCCACAGCGTTAAGTACTTTAGGTGGGTTTTTGGTTTTTAAAAACAGGTTTATGGGGAATATTTTGAGTAGTCTGTCTCTGAATTCAGGCTTGTCTTGCAATGGACCTGTCTTAAATAAAAACCTAATGTTTTTGTACATGTGATTTTTATTTAATTTACCACAAGGTGAAAAGAAGTGTAATATTTTTGTGCATGGTTTTTCAGGTCAGAAATGAATTTTGTGTCCTAGTATTCCAAAAAATGATCTATTAAGTCAGTTGCCCTACTTCTTGTTACTATCTAAGGAGAAGTATTTTAATCTAGCTTCTTTTATTTTATCCTTACTGCCACATTTTCTGATATTATTTTTCAATTTTACTGTGTCTGACTCTCGCTTGATCTTGCTTTTGGTGTTTTCCTCACTTTATTTTGAAGTTTTCTTAGAAAGCTGAGTACTAACTTCTAAGTTCCTGTGTGACTGTTGCATTCTGTGGATTTTAAAACTCTAAAGTAAATACCACAGAAGTGTAAAACAGTGTTTTACTATTTAAATATTAATTTAAATAGTAAAACAGTTACATTCTACTGAATTACATCCTCTGCTCATCTCATCCAATAACCTTTGATGGAAATATGAACTTAGATTTTCCCCTGTGAACTTGATGTACATCAGTGAAGACCCTGAGCCTTAAGGTTCCATGTGATTCTTAGTAAATTCTAAATTATGTTAACATATAATTAATGGTATTGTGAAGTAATGACCCAAGCAGGAGGTGGGAAAAGTTGCATATCAGCTAGTAGGAGCTGTTCAGTTTGTTTCTTCTGCAAGCACCTGTAAGTGCTTTTCCTTGGTTATTTCAACCGAATATATACTGAGATATTATGGAGGTCTCCATTTCCATTCCTATCTAAAAATTAACAATTTCTTCCTGCTCTGCTTCCTAAAGTACTGTCATGGTGGTTCTGTGTGTTTGAAGCACAGAAGATGCATCATTTCTCTTCAAATACAGAGGAAATGCCTTTGTTATACTGTGTGTGCAAATCCTTGTGTAATCCATTCTGTCTTTCAATAGCTACAAATATTTCACAACCTTGGATATCATACTTTATTAGAAGTGCTTGCCAAGCTTGTTTAGAGCATCATTTACTTGGGATTAAGTGTTTCCTAAGATGCTGCTCTGAATCACAAAGAATGCTATAATTCTGTCACAAGAGGCCTGTAGTTGAGAATCAATAATCTAATATTTTTACTGCACAGGCAGCCCAACTACACTTTGTAACAAGCAAGCTTTATGCCTTGGGGAAAACTGATCTCCAAGATAAGACTGGTGTTTGAAATGAGTGGTACGTTGACTACTCAGGCTGGTGAGAATATTAGCACTGAAATGTTCTGCAAGTAGCTCTCACAAGACTGACAAGTAGAATGCTTAAATAAGTACAGAACCTGATCGGCGAAATGAGAACATTCACATCCCTGATGTGAAATGTCTTTGCCTTTGAAAATGTAAGGAAGCTTGTGATATATTGTGTTTCTTTTCATTCTTGCTCTTGTAGTTGTGGCCTAGCTTTTATTCCTGATTTTCGTTTTCATCAGTTTTCTTAATAAGAGTGAGCAGATAGGACCAGTCATGAGATTTAATTTTAAATAACACTGTCAGTTTCTTCAGTCACTTGTTTGACTGAAGTTCTTGATATTCATCGTCTGTAATTGGAATACCAATATTCACTTCTATTTCTAGTCTCATGCACAGTTAAAAATAAGTTCTACAGTTAGCATTAAACTGCTTTGAGAAAATTGATTTTTAAAATTGCTAATTGTTTTTCCTGAGCTTGCAGCTTGCTGTCAGGACCTAGAGTGCCTCAGGAAGTAGGCTTAAGTGTGATTTTTGCCAATTGCAGTAGAGGAGAAGCTTGGTCTTTGAGCTTTAATGGTAGTGGAATAGACTGCAAACAGTTATTAATGCTTTCTTGAGGATATGTTTGTTAAAGGTGTTCTGACTGGGAGATATTGGGTATGAACCCTGCCCTCCTACTCCAGATCTATGCCCTTCTCTAGCTGACTGTGTGCTGTGAAGCAATTCCAGTAGATACAATTTCATTAGAATTCTCATCAGGATCTTTAATGAGATGATAGCATGGGTGGAGATGGCAAAGTTTCTCAGGTTATGTGCCAAAAGCTCCCAGTGAGGACTACAGAGAGACCGTGATGCGTGGGGAGAGCCCAGACATCACCCAGTGCTGGCTTCTCCCAGGCCCATGCCAAGAATTGCCAGCCATTTAGAGCTCCATCTCCATGAGCCCAGAGGAGCATAGGGACACATACAGTAAGTGGGAACTCACAATAAGGTCAGAGAGAAATGCATGCCTTCTTTGGGCCCCCCTCCCACTCCAGGGCTTGTCCCAAGAGACAGCGTGGGCCTCCAGGCCGGATACCCATCACGACGAGCCAGTCCTGGAGCATCTTTGGGACTTAAGGGCATTGCTGCATAGCGTTGTGGGAGGGGTTATGGGATGCAGAAGGAAAGCATTTTGTGATCACATATGGCATGTTGGGAGGAAAGGGTCAGAAATGGAAGATTTGGCAAGGGGGAGTAGTTTTGCTCAAGTGATGTTTCAGCTGGGAATACTAAGAATATCAGTGTGGGAGAACTTCATGTATTATGCCTACTACTGGTTGTACTCTGTCTGGTTTGACAGAGCTGTAGAGATAACATAAATGTTATCAGAGACTTAAGAGGCATTTTCACAGACAGACTTGAGCCTCCTGCTGAGAGACAGAGGTCAAAAGCCCAGAGATGGTATAGAGTACAGCAAGGTGATGAACTGCGCGTGTGTGAGGCTCTTTGATAAACTGGGGCGAGCAGTGGGCTCCCCTGGCCGCTCGGATGAACTGACCCCAACAGAGCCAGTGTCCCTGTGTGTCCCTTCTGCACGGCCTTGTTAAAGAGGTAAGGAAAGAAATCCACTCTCTGCATTTCAGCTGGGGCTTGGTGGTCACCTGGTGACCTACCTGTGTTGATTGACTCCTGGCTTATTGTGGGGTGTGCAGGGGAGAAACCTAAGGTGGGGAAAGCAGGAAGTTTGAGTGATTTGGGGAGAAGTGAGAGGTGGAAAATAAAGGAACAAGGGTATAAAAAGGTTTGGTCGTGTGTGTATAGGCTGCTGGTTGGTACTCTTGTTTGGCTATGCCTTGTGCCTAATCATTATAGTCTGTCCTCTCTTCCTGTTAATTCCTTTTTAACTTTGTCTTGGGTGAAGGACTCCGTTTGAGGGGAGAGGGTGTACATCTCAGTGCTAGCAGCTACAGTCAGACTGTGGGTCAGAGGGACCACGTGTCCATGGAGCCAGCAATTGGAACATGTGAAGATTTGGATGCCAGCACTTGGGCTTGAAGACCCTGGGCTGGAGGCCTGGTTGCTGGCAACTGGGGGCATTTCATGGAGTGAGTAAAACCAAATGTTAGCTCCTGAAATGGGATTTGGGATTGTGTGTTTATCTGTGTTGTAGCACTGGAGCAAGTGTGGGTGTATGAGGGACTGTGTGGCTGCTGGTGAAGATCAAGCTGGAATGGCTGGTAAGTGGGTGAATAAGGAGGGAGCTGGAGCATGAGCTGGTATCTCCAAGAGCCAGGAGGAGCCACCAGGGAGCCCTGGCCAGCTGCTGGAAAGACTGTAGGGTCAGGGGCGATATGTGTATGTGTGCCTGTGTGTCTCCACAGGCAAGACTGAAGTGGGGTTGGATACTGGGGGACCAGGGCATTCCAGTCAGCCCTGTGTGGTGGTCTGTACTGGCAGTGCAGTTGGGCAGAACTTCTGGGGGCTCACACTCCCGGCTGGAGGGAAGAGCAGGATGAAGCTGTCAGTGTGAGCATGCTGTGTGTCTGTCTGTGATAAATGTGGGCAGCAGTTTAAGTGCCTGGTGTGTGCATCTGTCTCCTGGGAGCTGATTTTCAGCCTTGCTGCTGGTTGGACCTGGACGTGGAGCTGTGACTGCCTGGCCTCTAGGCTGTCAGATCCAGCATCATACATCTTCTCCTGACAGTCATCTGTAATCACAAACCATGGGTGGTCTCTGTAATAACATGGTGTTTTCATTGCCTGTAACTATCAGACATACCTCTTTATTACCAATTATTCATTTTTTCCGTCTATCCATTTGACCTTTTGGAAAAAAATGATGAAGCTCTTCCTCTGAGTGAGGAGTAGAAAATACTTCTCGTTTTGCCTGACTAGGAGCCTTTAACATTACTCTATTATTTTAACACATGCATTTGTGATACTGGTTATTAAGATATATGCAATAGGAGCTTTGCCTGTAACCTTGGAATATATAGAGAGGAAAAAGTCTAAATCTCTCAAAAATGTAAATAGGTCTTGTACCATACTCTTGAAGATAAAAATATCACTGCTTGTACCTTCATGTTACTGTAATTCTGCAGCTTGATTGCCCAAAAATAATTGCCACAGCAAGTTTTAAGTGGTGCTTGCTATGAAAGATGTCAGAATGATGACAGAGTTCTTAAATGTGTCCCTGTCCCTAATTTTCCCTCCTATCGGTCCCCCAGTGTTTGGATGGTTCTCATGTGAAAGTTGCATGCTGCATTCCCTTTGCTCATGCTGCTGCCCTTAGAATTGAAGCTGGAGCCACAGAACTGTTTGTATTGTAACCAAGCTGTAAAAATGAGGAGAGTGAGGAATGTGGAGTCCCACAAGGCCTCTAAAAGCGAATTTTAAAAACTTGTTTGAGTAGCTTTTGGCTTATGTGCATAGAGGATATAAGTTCAGTGAGTGGAAACATTATTTTAGACAGGATCTGGGCATTGCATTTCATTTGTCTGTGCAAGCTGAAAGGGCTTTGTAAAGGTGCAGTGAATAAGGGCGATGTCTAAAGACCAGTATTAGGAAACAATGTTTGATAATGAAGGCGTGGGCCTAGGTGGATGCCAAGGCAGTCTGAGCTTTGATATAACAAGGTCTCAGATACTTAAAGGCGTGTAATTCCTACCTAAGTTAATAGAATCAATGTCACCATATTAATTTATTATGATGTTTGCCCTAAGACTGAATCATAGCTGTTTAAAATGCCTGTGTCTGTGTTTTATTAGTGTTTTGTAGCTCAGATTCTTTGGTTTCTTATTTCAGTTATAAATGGTGACAGATTTTATAGTACAGTAATAATGACAGGCTTTTAATCTTTTAGTCAGGTTTCTTAAAAAGAGAATCACCAAGTTTGGTAACTGGTAATTAAAAGTCAGACACTTTCTTCCCCTCTTTCCTCAGCTTTGTCTGGCATTGCTGTTTGAGGGCTCAGGGCAAGCTTCTGTAAAAGCCATGTGCTCACGCCATCATTGCTATAACCTAGCTCAGAATGCTCAGATAGCAAGTTCCAGGTCTGGAGATAAAAGCAAATTGTGCTGTAATTTCACAAAGACCTGTGTATGCAGTATCTCTCATGTTGCAGAGCTACAGCTTGTGTTTTGCACCCCATTTTTGGTGTTCTTGCAAGTAGTTATCCCTCACCTGTCACTTCTCTCACCTGGGAAGGCAGCAGCAGCTGGTGAGGTTGCTGATGCTGTACTTGGCATCTTGGAGAAGGTATCTCTGACAGATGATGGCTTTCCTGGAAGATACTCCTTTTCCATGAGTGCCTGTGGTATGATGGGATACACCACCTGTCCTCACAGACAGAAGCATGCTTAATAAGGATTTGAAGTGCCCCAAACCCTCTTCTTCATTCAGTGTTACAGTTTTTGTATTTGCAATAACTTGGTTGATTTTAGTATTTCAGAATGTTTCTCTTAATCTTCTTGCATAGGAGTTTGAATTATCTTAAAGTCAAGGTGATTTTGGTAGTTTCTTTATTGCTTAATTCACTGCAGTGAATAAAGCTATCTGTTTTATTTGCCTAAGTGCATAACGTGGCAAGTTCTTGTGTTCCAAAAGTGGTGACCTTATTCTTTTTCTCTTGTTTAGGAAGGCTGTGGAAGAATTACTTAAAGAGGCAAAACGTGGGAGAACCAGAGCTGAAACAATGGGAGCTATGGGCTGGTAAGTTGTGCCAAGAGGAAATGAGTGCTGATGCCATAATAAATCTTATCTTTAATGTGTGACAGAAATCTCTACCTTTTTATGTGTTTCACGTTTAAATAATTTGGCTTCATCCACATATTAATTTGGGCAAAAATTCCAGTCTACATAAGAAAGAAGTTCAGGTAAATTCTGTCTGCATGAAATTGCTTGTCTGAATGTGTTGAAGACAGAGCAATTGGAAAATTAGGAATATGTTCTTAGAATAGATGGAATTGCAAAATTTAGGTTGGAATCTCATGAGTCTTCAAAATGCCAGTTGTCTTCATTGTGCATGTATTTACATGCTAGCTACATGTTACTGGGTTAGACTCTGTTTTAAGTGAAAAGAATTCATAACCTGACAATGTAACCTTATATTACTAAAACAATAAACTATCCTTTAGTTGACAAGTCATGTGTAAGTTATAGCCAAAAATGAACTCAGTGAACTCAAAAGTATAATCCAGTTTTGGAAGAGGGTTACTTTTTAATACTAAAAAACCCTCTAAAAACCAGAGGCTAATTTGTATGGTAACTGAAGAAAAAAAATCACAGTATTTAAATCTTAAATTAAATACAGCCTTAATTCTTCAGTGCAGTATTCCAGATTTTACAACTAGATTGTCATGGAATCTAATGCATGTAATTGTAATTAGAGAAGTAATAGCATGCTGAGGAGAGTCATTCATCATAAAATAATGTACATGACTTTGATAAGATGATACTGGATCTAGGGATGTTCACACAAGTAGTGCACCAGTTGACTTCACTAAGTGCACTTGTAGATATGGTTTGGCTTCCTCCACCAACAGTAGGAAGAGATAAGCCTGCACTATTCATGAAGTTCTCAGCTCAGCTGTCTGTTTTAGTAGCTCTGAAGAGATTAAAATAGCGTCTTGCTGAAAAAAAAGCTATTTCTTTATGTTTTCAAGCAGGTTTGGGATTTTCTGTATGTTTTACTAAGTATTTCTTCTAGGGATGCAGTTCATACCCTTTCTGTTAAAATAGGTTAATTGGTTTAATCTTCCAGAGTGCTTTGACCCTGTCAGCCTAGCCACGTGGCCAGGTAACCCAGTGCACATGATGAGCACCATGAACTGATGGATGCATCCAGTTACTGTCAATTTGCGAGTTGATTCCAGATGAAAACCAAAGATTTCTGCAGGGAGATAATCAGGTGTCCCGTACAATTTTGCTGCGACTTGTGCAGTCTGGAACGCCTGCCAGGAGAGTGCATGGGCATCTGCTCCTGGATGTGGCTTCTTCTTATTCCTTGCTTGTAAGAGGGTAGTAGTCTGTTCAGTTGGCTGTGATGATCAGCTTGGAATGCAGTTTGCTAAAGCTTGATGCCTGAAGCCTGCCAGGGAATGGAATAGGCAAGGGTGACCTGTTCTTCAGAGCAGTTGCAGATTAGTGGTGTCTGGCTAGGCAAGAGTTCTGTAAAGTTGTAGGAGGAAAGGACTGTCAAGAAGGCCTCAGGCAGAGGAAGACTGTTGACACAGGGATTGGCATATTGGTGATATCCTGAGCTGAGGCTGTTGAAGTGTTTTCGACTGCAGAGGTACATGTGAACATCTGTACTGGGTCAAACAAAGGATCCATCTCTGCAATGTGTGTCCATCAGTGGCCCATACCTGGGGCCTAGGAATGCTTTGCTGAATATCTCTGTTTCTGAATATGCTCAGTAGTACCTTCTTCAAAGCACTACTTCTGCAGCTCAGGATATCATGCTCTTAGAGGTGATTTCTTTGTATGTAATGCATCTCCAGGGATTTTTACCTTGCTGAATTTATCCCTTAGGAGACTGGTAGTAATCCCATTTGTGATAAATCTACTGGTGGAGCGTTTGGCATAAGCTTGTAAATGGCTGGCATGTGTGGCTGTAAGGAAAGCATAAAGCCCCCAAAGGCAAACTCTCAGCAAGTCTTTGCTGTCCACTTCTGCAGGCACAACAGACAGAACAGCAGCTACAAGCTGCCACTGCTGTCACCTCTTCAATATTTTTTATGCCCTGTTATGCTGTTCTGGTGCTTCTGAACTGGCCCAACAGCTAGGTATTGCCTACAGACATGGGAGATCTAATGGGTAAGATATTTGGAAGAAAACTTAACTATGCTCAGTTGGGTATCTCACTCCACCAAAATGCTGTCAAGTGTAACTGATCCTGAAGGGCTCCAGAGATTACATCCAGGACTGACATGTAACCTTGCAGGGTGTAAAATGCTGAGAAGGTAACTTCTGCCCAGAGCTCTGTGGATAGCAGATGAAATGAGCAGAGAAGTTAGTTCATGAAAATGTGTATTAGTAGACCAGATTGAGGAAATCATAACTGATAGAAGCAAAGACAAGGTTGTCACCAACTTGTCTGAAAACACAGTGTTAACAGGTAAAACGCAAAACTTTGCTTCCTTGCCAAACTCAAAATGCTTACAGGTGTGTTTCATGAGGACTTCTGGGATTCCTCAGCCCTTTGTCAGAGGAGTCCTGGAGAAGAGATGCACAAACCCTGGAGACATCTAGTGTAAGGCCATCAGTCCTGCATTGGCACTGGAAAGTTGAAGCAGCTCAGCCTATGAAGAAAAGATTTGTTCTGCCATCTCTCTTTGGGTAAGGAGAAGCAGAGGCTACCACTGCTCATACCTCACTGATTCCAGTTTATGTTGCTCTCCAGCAGCTGTTGAATACGGGGAAATACATTTCTGGAGTCAGTGGCATTTGACAGAAGTTGGTCAAAGGGAGGTGTATGGAGAAGTGGTGTTCCTGGGTGGGGTGACTATATTGTGTGTACCATTACAAGAAGAGTCGTGTCTCCTGGCAGATGTTGATGGCAGCAAAACAAGCCTCTCAACACTGTTTTGGGACTGCTTTCAGTTTCAAGCCATTGCTCTGTTACTGTCCAGAGTGATTATTTCTCCATAGCTCAAGTACACTGTTTGAAAAACTTCCCCAAGCATCCCAACCTTTTGCTGTCTCATTGTTTGAGATGGATGGTCGGTCAGCTGTTGCTGTAGCCTAAAATACAAGTACCCAAGCCAGCTTAACTGACAGGTACAGAAAAGCAATCAACCTGCAACCCCGTCTCTCATACGAAGACTGAGCCTTGAAATACAGGACAGTCATGTTAGTATTTCCTCCAGTTTAGGAATATTTTGCTGGTTTTACATCGTCTTACAAGTTTAATGTAGATGACATGAACAGGTGCTGCAACCTTAGAGGCTAGTGGGAGAAGGGCTTGGCCCTGTTTGGGACAAGTAACCAGCAGGGAGGTTGGCAGTGATGTTGGCTAAGAGTTTGTCCAGGAAGGGAGATTATCTGAGACTCTCTGGACACGGAGCTACAGTCAGTACAGCCAGAGGGCCGCATGATCTCTTACTTGGTTAAGAGTCTCAGCTCACTGGCCTTCATACTCTCAGGACTGCTCAGATAGGAAGTATGAGGGTCTATGGTAAATAAATCCAAGAAATGCTGGATATTCTTATTTGCAGGTTTTATTCAGCAATGCAGTATTTCTAGTTCCTGCAGTGTTCCTTTTGTAGGTACTCTTTGGCTGTGGTGATTGTTATTGGGGGAGTCTCCTGAATCCTTACGATAACACACGATGTAGATCCTGCTGCTAATGTGTCTGGCTCAAGCATTAGTACAGCTAATCACAAATAAGGAAATGTGCGAGAAGGGTAAGGAAGAACCTCTTCTGAAGGTGTCTTAATCCTGGATGTTTTAATCAGATCAGAGCAGAATCTGTGGCTGAATCCTACTGATGATGCTGGAACTTCTGAGATGAGAAAAGACATCAGAGCAGCTGTCTGGAAGCTAACATTTGAAGGATCAGTTGGATCCAGAGTGAGGAGTTGTGTAAGAACATTTTAAATGGTTAGATAAATTTGTTTTATCAGAGCTTATTGAATATAGTTGAAATAGGATATCTGGGGGGTTCCATTGTGTCTAGTTAAAATAAAGCCAAAAGTTCAGCTTCCCTGAAATGTTTCTCTTGGTTCTATAATTCATAAGCTTCTTTATAGCAGTGAAGTTAGTTCCCATTTTAAGCTCTTCTACTTCAACAAAGAAAGGCAGTTTAAATGCCACAAATGTTGCTGTGTGAAAAAGTTCTTTTTTCCAGTGTAAGGTCTGATCTTCAAAGATGCTGATAACGTGAGCTAAAGCTAAATTGAGTGTAGCTTCTCATCTTACTTGAAAAGCTTATGTAAAGTAAGAACTGGAAAACAGGGTATTTTTGGATGGTTTGTTCAACTCCGCACTGTAAGAGCAGATGAAATTACAACGAAAAAAATTTTGGAAGCATTAAATTATTTTTAACTCTATTTTTTGTAAAGCAATCCTAAAATTGCTTTCATTCCTATAGATAGCTTTCTGTTCAATACCAAATCTGTTAAAAGTACAGCAGAATACAAAATGATGACGATGAGGATACCGGAACTGTGAAGTGCTGTGTTGCATCTTGTCTTTGAATGGGTGTTGTGTGACTGTGCAGGAATACTGCAATGTGATTCTCCTCAACTTTCATTTGAATATGAGAAGGAGGAGAAACAGGGTACAGATAGAGACTGAAAAGTAAATATGTTAGAATCTTGTCATCGGGCCACATCCCGAGTCAAGCTGTCACTGGAACAAATTGCCCAGAGAAGCTCTGGATTCCTCATTTCTAGGAGTGTTTAAGACCAGGTTGGATGGAGCTCTGAGCAACCTGATCTAGTAAAAGGTGTCACTGTCTACGGGGTTGGGACTTGATGATCTTTAAGGTCCCTTTCAAACCAAATGATTCTATCATCCTAGAGAGTCCTGCCAGCTGTAGCTGGCTGCCAAGACCATATTTCAAAACTTTCAGTGTCCTCTGAGGCATCCTCCTTCATAAGATCCCCTGTGACAGGGTAACAGCATAGATTACTTGGTTTGGCAAAACAACCTCTAGCTGTTCCCACTCCCCTTTCAGTCACTCTTCTATTGAAATATGATATTTTCTATGGCAGTTTGGAAATGGTAGAAATGTACTTGTCAGTTCATTCATAGTGAACTTCTTTTCTTGGAAAGATGGGCTTTACTCTGTATGATAAGGCTGGCTGTGCCAATCCTGTTTAGTGTGTCCAGTTACTCATCAGAGACAAGACTGGCACAGGGCACTGTGCTCTTGTGTCTTAAATGGTGCCAGCATGTTTTTACTAAGAACTTGTATAGCACATTTCTGTGCTGAACTGCACTGCTGCACTGGAGGACAGGCTCTGGTTGGAAATTCTGTGTTACTGCAAAGAAGTTGACTTAAAAGGTCAAAAATAGGGCTAATATTTGACCTGTGTTCACAATGACAGATTCCATTTCTTCTTCTCAAAAGGCAATATCATAGTCAAAATGCTATGCATTGCATTGTCTTGGTTATTGCATCGTGGAGAGATTTTGAAGGGTGTGAGATTTGTTTGTGGAGGGAGGCAAGATTCTGTCAGTGAAAATAGCTTGATCTGGCTTTTGGAGCACACAGAGCAAAAAGTGAACCTTACAGTGGGCGAATGCTACAGAACAGGAGTCTGGTGGACAGGATGGCTCTAACTCTGCAGTTTGTATGTTTGCCTCACACATGCCTGCAGCCCTGCTTGGAGCACATTTCAGTTCAGAACTTAGTGTTCTTTTAACCTGTCTGGTTTTTGCTGGTTGGTTGGTTTGTTTTAAAGCAAAGCTTCTCAAATCAGTTCTGTGGGCCTGTTTGCGGGTCACAGCAGTATTGTGTTCCACCCTGCCCAGGCTGACATTGCCTCCCAGCCCTTCAGAGCTCACCTGAGGGCAATAGTGTTTGTGAACTGAGCACTTCAGGATCAAACCCTACAGCAAACATAAGGCTGGTTTTTGGAGATGTCCATTTCCTCACCATTAGAGATGCTCTCAAAAATATCAGTGGATTCATAGAGTTCACTTTTAATCTTCACAATTCCGTATATATCATGGCTATATGTAAACGTCTTGTTTGCTTTAAGATTTAAAGGCAGCATTTGCTTTGTTGAAGTCTGAAGTTAATAAAAGTAAGAACTAATGTTTTTCTTCAGTGCCATGACTTACTGCTGCTCCATGAAAGCCTGGTGCCTCACTTTAATCACAATATGATGGTAAACTAATGGCACCTCTTAGCTGACTCTCAAGGCCTGCATTTCTCATCAGTTTTCATTCCAAGCATAGCTCAGGCAGCACTCATGGTGTCAAATAAATGCTTCAGCCAGATGGATTTATTTAGGGCAGATTGACTGTTTCATTCTAGTATTATATATATTAGTGCTTGAATTGGTGCATTAGCTTTTAAGAAAAAGCAAGAGGAAGAACAAATGTGAAATAGATTTTGCCTGGATGCAGCCTAGAGAAGGCTGCCCTCCTTGGCAGGAAACGTTGAGGTACAGTGGTTTAATGCACTCATACAAAGGACTTTAATGTTGGCTGGTTTCTGTTATGTCTTGAGTGTAACCTGTGCCATGATTCGTTCAGTACCACGTTCATTGGTGGTGTGGCTTGAAGTGGAAACCCTGTTCTACTGACATTTATTAGCCTCATGTTTTTGCTCAGTAACACAACTAATGGGTAAATAGTTTCTCTAGTTTACAAAAGTGTTATACTAGATTAAAGATCTTATTTATTTAAAACCAGAATTTGAGTAAAATAATGTAGATTTATATGAAGAAAGTTTAGAAAATTCTAAAATTCTATGCAGTAGAAGTGTATCAGAAAATACCTGGTGGAAATAGAACAGTGTGGCTGTGTACTTCTAAAATTGCTCTCCTAAGTTTTTAAAGGATTTAGGAACACGAACAATTATCAGGAATGCTTAGCAGGCAGACCTGAAGCAAAACACCATGATAAATTCCATGTCCAGTTAAGTCATGAAGTATGCTAAATAGTTGTACGTGATCTTTGTTGTAATTTGCTTGTTGTTCTGATAGCTCCGATGGTTTAGCGGTGTTAAAGGTTTTTAAGTAGTTAGGGTATCATTTTTGCACTTACACAAAATATTCAAGTAGAATAGATGATCTGAACATTGTGGTGTTAGGATTCCGTGATTCTGTGGTTGGTTCAGTAAGTGGCTGTGATCTATGGCAGCTCTGATTTTTTCCTGTAACTTGTCTCAAAAATGTGAAGACAAACACCACAGTGACTCCAGCTGTAAACAAAGTCTTCAGAGTGGTTTCTGTAGGAACATATTTAAACTTGTTTTTTCTTATTCCATTCTTTAAGAGATGATAAATTGGGAATGAGTATGACTGATACCAACAAGGTAAATTAAATATACGATATTTGTTTCCTAAAACTAGCAGATAAATTATGTGCAAGTGTTAAGCTGTGAGAGGAGAAAGTAAAAAAAAAAAAAGGAAAATAGTTGGATAAGTATCTACTGTTTAAGAAAAAGGAATCAAATACTTTGGTGGTTGTTAAGTATAAGTTTAAATTGGTATGTCTCATGTATATGTTTATGGTACAGCTATTTGGGTTCTTCATGCATGTGTATCTTACTGAATATTGCAGTTCACTAGATAATGCTGACTTTAGAAGATTTTGGTCTCTGTCAGCCATTCTGATTTGACTTAGAATATGCTACTAAATGTTTGATTTCTGAATACCTGAGTTAGGCACCATCAGCTTTAAAATATATTGTCATCCTTTGCTTCGCCGTCCACACACTACCTTGTGAAAATCATGTGGATTTTCACTGTGTTGAAGTAAAATAATTTTCTTCCCATAAAGAGTAAGACAAAAGGAGAATGGAGTTGATCTGGAACTTACTTTTCTGTACTGAGAGTTTACACTAGGTGGCATGCAAGGAAAGCCAAAATCACAAATCTGTCTTAAAATCACTGAAGTTAAAATCTCTGGCTTGTTTTGGGATGTTTTTACCTTCTCTTTTGATCACTTTTAAATGTCTTTACAGGTTGAAATGTCCTCTTGCTGGTACAAATAAAAGATTTCTTATTAATACCATCAAAAACACGTTGCCATCTCAAAAAGAACAAGAACAAGAGCGTGAGCAAAAGGAAGATGACAAGGAGTCTGAGCCAAACAAAAGCATGAAAGAGGAAAAACCAAAGAAGCGCAGAATTCACCCATATACACCCAGCTTTCAGTCCAGAAGGAGAGTCAGCTACTCTCCTCCAAGGCACCGAAGCAGGAGCCAGCACACAAAGGATAAACATGAGAAGCGATCAAGCAAGCGATGAGGAGAGGAGAGTGACAAGTATGTGTTGTTACAAGTCAGGAAGGTCATTAAGTATAGGAAAGCGAGGATGTCTCAGTTTTTCAGGAAGAGTTGATGTTCAAACTTGAGTTTTGAACCGAGTTGCCTGTGTGAGAAATAACCTTGAGGTAGCTTTAGGAACTTTTCTTTGGGACCTTTAAGAGAAAAGCAAAGTACAGCATAAAACTTTCAGTTATTTTAGAACAGACATTCCCTTTACTTCATTCTTCTCTTCCCCTTCTGACTAAGCTTAGGGTCTTGGTGATGGAGTGTGATACGTGTGTCACTGTTTAATAAAAATCATCTAGTCATGTCACTCTTTTGGAAATAAATTTAAATTAAGCAGAAGTCTATATATTGTGTGAAGTTTGCAGAACTTCTTTGCTGCTAACCAATAAAGAAGTTTTGCTTATTTGGATTAGAATCTAGAAGCTGCTCAGTGCCTGGGCAAGCATATGCATTTTGTATAGAATATAAGAGATTTCTTTCTTTAATATAAAAAGAACAAATTTAAAATGGGCAATGCTGGTTTTGCTTTCCAGGAGGGACTGCCGGGAAATACTGATTTTGCTTGTTAATGTATATTCACAAACCTATCATAGATGACAATAAACATTACCCCTAAAAAGCTGCAAGTGCAATAATTGTCTCTGTTTAGACTTCCCTCTGTAAGGAAGTAGTTGGAGCAGTCTATTGTCACGGTGCTTTCAAAACAAACCCTGAAGACAAAATGTTCATGTTTTCTGTCTACTGCTAGAAAGTTTCCAAGTAAATATGTAATACTAGAAATACAAAGGTGATGCTTGAACTGTCAAATGCTCACTTTCCAAGCCTGTGTGACAATTCTGTAGTGGTACAGTTCCTTAACTTGTGCCTGTGAGCTCAAATGATACACACTGGCATCTACTGTGTCTCACTTCTGGTTGTGTTACATGAACGAACTTCTCCGTGAAATATTTTGTATTTTACTGTTCTCAGAAATAATTGTTTTCAACATAGGTTTGTTTTTGGGTGTGTTGACAATAAAATCGAAAATGTTCATTGCAAGTGCCCAGTGGAATTAATGCATTTGTTGGGTTTCCTCGCTGGGATCCCTCTGTGAGGAGGGACAGGAGCGCCGGGGCCTGGCCCGTCCGCCGTGAGTCAGAGCAAGAGCGCCACCTGTCGGCGCGGGGGCGCCTCGCCTGTGCGCGGGCGGGCTCTGCAGGGCTCCCGCCGCAGGGCACGGACAGAGCGGGGCCTGCTCGGCCGGGGTTGGGTGCGGGAGCTGCCCATTGCTCCTCTCAGTAGCGGGAAGGTATTTACACTGCGCTGAGCCCGCTGGAGGCTGCCACCGTCAGCATCGCCGATAAAGTGGGATACCCCGACATTTCCCCGGTGGAGTTATGCACAGGTCCTCTGTTTCCCTGGAAGACACACAGCGCTAAAACAGAACTCTCAGCCTTTCAGAAAATTTACAGTTATTTAAGTGGGATCAAGGAAAATGTAGTATCTTTGGAGAATATAGGGACTGTCTTCAGTTTAAATAAACATGATGTTTGCAGTCCTTATTTCACTGATCGCTGTTGTGCACTCCTTAAGTAATCCCTTTTGGAAGAACAGCAGCTATAATATGGGCTGAGGTCTGGTGCAGTGACAATGCTGGATGGATGTGACTTTGAAGCAGAGAATTCATCTTACTGTTGGTCAGGATTTGGACTAGAGATGTTCCACAGAACATATTTTTGTGGATTCTTGCTGGTCTGGCTTGTGCTGGTATATGCTGTCCTGAGAGCTTTCAACTCTCAGGCCTTCAAACACCACTTTGGGATAAGGGCTGTGGTTGATGCTATATCAATTTATGCCAGGCTTTCAGGTAGGGAAACTGATTAGAGCATGCTCTCAAAATTAGTGTGGATTGTTGATAATGCTTGCATACTGGAAACGCCCAGCTAAAGGATCTGACATGACCTGCACTGATAACTGGAGACAGCTTTTCATCTGTGGTGGTAGGTTCAGATTTAATTCCACATTTTTCTGACTTACAGAATACGCACGAATTATTAATCTTGCATTGGTTAATTCCATCTTTTAATGCTGTCATTTGTAAGTATACTTAATAAAAACAAAATCCTCTGCTGCTCCTTAACTGTTCTTATAGAATCACAGAATGGGTAAACTTGGAAGGGAGCACAGTGATTACTTTTTTAGTAAGAACTTGGGAACACAAAGCCAGTTTTGTATTTTGTTTGCAGTTGCTCATATTGTGCTGCACCAGCATCATGTTTATAAGGCAACTTAAAGATAGGATTTAACCCTGAAAATTAAGACTTGCACATGGCTTTTCCAAATGTGTTACTAATTGCAGTGCATTTGTCACTTGTAGAAGTGCCTTGTCCTTAAATAAATATGTAAATAAATAATATGTTCTTGGTCTCAGCTTCCCTAGTTACTCCCATGGGAAGGGAATGCACCTTACCTTGGTGTTGCTGCATCCGTACTTTGCAGGTATTCCTTGTTAATCTGTGAGCTACCAATGTTGTCTGTGTTTAGTTTCAGTGCACATTATGTGGATAAACTTTATTCAGGTGAGACTATTCTCTTGCTATAGCCAGAACAATTTGCTCATTAGACTTTACTATTATGTTGGATAGAAATCCTCCAAATGTTCATTTTCATCAATCTTGTACTGAATGTAGCTCACAAAAAAATGGGAAAGAGGAGAAAACATTTTATGTAGCCTTCATGAAATGCTTTTGTTAGTTTTGACTGTCAGAGAGATAGTAACATGCAGTTCTTACATTCATTGTACAGCCTCTTCTCTTTTGTAAATCCAGTTTGAATTATTTACAATGAATTGTGAATGTCCAAGAAGAGCCCGACAGATTTCATGTATAACACGACTTAAAGGCAAAATCACACCCTCCTTTTTAGACTGGATCACTCTAAACCAGAAGTTTCTTGAGGTGTAGTTGAAAGAGTGTTCCTTAGTGATCATGAAATTTCTACAGAAAACTAGTTAACAAAGGAGATGTAAATGTTTGTAGATCAATGGAATAATATAGCAGGAGGGGGTTGCTTTTCCTGCACAAGACTGGTTTGGGGTGCTTTTTTTGTTGTTGTGGCTGCAAGTTGATCACCAAGAAGCGTGTTTCCTCTCCTGTCCTGTCAAAGCTCTCACTAATAATTATGTGCTTTCAGTTAATTAAGCTGAAACAACACAAAGGCAGACTAGCTTGGGTAAGTAGCAAGAAAACATATTTGAATTGTGTTTGAAGAAGGATTTTAGTCATTTTACCAGTGGAGTCACTGATCCACCAAATCTTTATTCATGTGAGTGATCTTTGCACTTGCAAATAATCCTGTTGTAGCTCACCATCTATGAATGAAACTCCTGTCTGCATTAATATACACTTTGTTTTAGTGACTGTCATAAGGAAATAACCAAGAGTAAATGTTAAAGAGCACATAGCTCTGATTAAAAAAACACCTTAAAACTTTGCCTGCAGAAAGTGCTACAGCAGCAATATGACCACTCATCTTAATATCAATTGTGTAACTACAACCAAAGTCTGGTTTTGGGGAAGTTGAGTGGGCATTCTGCTCTGCTTGAGACTCTGTCTTCTGAATTCTCAGCTTTTCCTGGACAAAAATTGCCTGTGTCTTTTAAAGCACTGCACGAGGGATGGAAGGTTGCCTAATGCTAGTCATTTAAAATTTCTCAAAGAAAAATGCCAGCAAGCAGCTAATCCATCAGGACCAGCAACAACTGACAGTTGCTGGTAATGAACTGTTAAGTTTAATAAGAGTATTAGGAAAGGAATGTCACACATGAAGGAAAACCAAGGCCCTACATGAGCTATTACCTTGTCTTGATTCTGTAAATTATATTCAGATACAGTTTTCTCTACCTGCTATTGCTCCTTCAGGCAGTGCTGCAGGCTCAGTACCTCTCTGAACCCCTCCATGCAGAGAAGACACTTGCTAAGTCCCTGGAGAACAGGATCTGTTTTGTCTAGAAAAGTTTGAGGGTTGCCCCATTCTTTCTCTCCCAGTGTCCATTTACTAAGTTGACGGATGCCCCAAGGAGAGGCAGGTGAAGTTTCCCATTCTGGCTCTCCACCTCCCTCCCTGAGGACTCCAGCAAGATGCTGTGTGGGGCATGGCTACTGGAAAGACCTCCTCCATGTCAAGTGCCGGAGTCAGTCTAGTTAAATAAATCTCTCTGAGAAAGCACAGGCTCCTAGGGAAGTGGCTGGTGCTGTGTGGATGAGTAACCCTCAGCCGGTGTGAATCAGGGAAGTTCTGCTGTGCTGAGCTCCTGCACACGTCCTGCCTGCCAGAAGTGCTTCAGGTGTGCAGGTAGATGTACAGCTCCGTGCAGTGTCTGCCTGGCAAAAGGACTGAGGATCAGCCCCACTGTGGGGGAGTCCCTGAGGGTGGCTCTGTGTCTGCCTCATCAACACCTCTCGTTTAGACTTGGATCTCTGCAGGAAACTCCTTGCAACAAGAAAGGCACCAGGAAGGCACAGCTCTACCTTTCTGTAGCAGGACCTATTGCATCCTGCCCAATAAGCTCCCAGCTAAGAAGTGAGTTAAATTAGCAGTAAAAATAAGCTGCAATGAATTTCATCTAAACTTCATTTTTCTTTGCCCATTGAAAATAATTTCCCAGGCATCTGTGCCCTTGGAAAGGAACAGTGAGCCCCCACCGCACTCCCATTACTTGAGATTCACCTCCAGCCGTTGCTGCTAACATTTTTTCCTTTTTTTTCTTTCTCCTTTCTAGGTTGAATTCTTTAATAATTTCGTGTCTCTTTCAGTCTAGGCTCCAGCCTGGGAAAAACAAACCTGCTAGCCTGGCGAAAGCCAAACACACATGGCCCAATTACCAGCTTCCCCACTGTTCCTTTGGGCTGGCTGGTATTCTCCCTGCCTTTGTTTTGCTGCCTGCTCCCTGCCTCCGAGCAGCTTCCTTTGACTCCGCTCCATGCAGCCAGGCAGAGCAAGATCCAGCAGGTAAACTGAGGAAGGGCTATTGTCTGTCTGCCCCTCGCCTGTGGATCGCTGCAGTTTATCTGCCAGCAGAGCTTCCTGCAGGCATACACCTCTGTGAGGAGCTGCTTTGCTTTGGAATCAGAGAAAGCACCTTGTTCTTTGTGTTTGAAGTACTTGTGCGTGGGAGGGGCGCGTTGGTGTGTCCCAGTGGCAGCAGCCCAGGTGTTGCAGGTGGGGTGCTGGGTACGAGGTCACGTCACTCCAGCCCTGTGCTGCGGCCTCAGCTGGCACCTGTCCTGAGCGCCTTGGGAAGAGCCAGGAGGAGGGATGGCATTGTCTTCGCAGCCGTGCGCTCCCACAGCTCTCCTGGAGGAGGGAGTGTGTGGGAGCAGCGGGTCAGGACTGGCCTGGCTGCCAGGGGAAGGATGGTGCCCACTGATACCTGTCAGTGCTGTTTGGGAGGTGGGCAATGGCAGGCCCTAGGGCTAGGTGCTCTCTGTGGCAGGGCCTCAGCTCGTGCCTCTGCCAAGCCTCCCTGCTGCAGCTGCAGCGGTGTCCACCTAGAGGGGATAGGAGAGCAAACTGTTCTCCAAATCTGTTGTGCCAGCTGGGATCCCTGAAAGAGCTCTTGGGGTGATGAGGAGTGCCAGTCCTACGTCCATTTGTCAGGCTTGTCCCCCTGTGCCAGCTACCCAGTCTTGCAGTGACCTGAGCTCCCCTGAAGCCCAGGCTGTCCTGGTGATGAGGGCATGTGCTGAGGACAGCTCTCTGCAGTTTCATCAGTTCCTCCTTCAGCCCCAGGAGTGCCACCTCACATCTGCCTGGCTGCAGTGCCCCAAACGGGACAGGCCCGGGCAAGCTGCCCACGCTGAGCCTGGCAGCCTCTGCAGTGGGGCTGGCTGCTGCATCCAGCACTGTGCCAGGGTCACAAGCCTGGGATTAGGTGGGTTTCTCCTACTGACTCAGCCAAGTCGCGTAAGGCTGCGAGGTGCCAGCCATGCAGCTGGCTGCTGTCCTGGAGAGCAGGATGCTTAGGGAGCTGCAGTGGATGCCCCGAGGCAGAGTACCCCAAATGTGCAGCAGCCCTGCGGCTGCTCTAGGAGTTAACAACTAAAAATCAACTCTGAAGGGTGAGAACTGACTGGAAACAAACTATCTTCCCCCATTAGCACGACTAATAAAATAGACTTGCCCTTCTCAGAGGGTTTACAGTTTAGGAGGGATTTGTGTGCGGGGAGGGAGCCAGCAAGGGGAGCACTGGTCAGAAGCTTAGAATTGTTAGAATGTATCTCCATCTCAGTGCTCAGTTTGTAAAACAAATTCTTCAGACAGGTGCTTGAATTCACAGGCTCTTCAGAGGGAATTTATCAGCCTTCAGGAATATACTGGCTAAGAAAAAAAAACCCTATCGCCATCAGCTGCAAGGAGGGAAAAGCTAATCATCTAAACTTTAAGGCGGGAGAGGTGCAGCTGTCAAAGCTATAAGGTAAATGAGTCTGAGGCTGAAATGGTTTTTGCAGCAGAACTCTGCTCCCTGTTAAATAGGGGAGATTGAACTATAGCACTATTCCACTATTCCCTGGTAATGCACCATTTTGGGGCTGACTGGGTGGTCTTAAGTCCATTGCCACAGTGGTTATATCGCTGATACCAATCAAGGCCCCGCAGCTGAGACCCTGAGTGACCTGCTTCAGCAGCTTTTTTCAAACCCCAATTCACTCATTTGTGTGGGATGCTTTTCTGCTACTTTATTTATGGGATTACATAAATGAGCCATTAAAAATGTAAATCTTCAGAACAGTTGAATAATACAGATTTAAACAATAAGCTCAGGGCGGTACAGTACAGAAACTTCCCTGAACCAGCAGTACTGCACCATCGTGGCTATGGCAACAATAGCAGGCTAAGGGAAAGAGAGAGCAAGGAGGAAAATAAAACGTCCCGGCATTGTTACAGTCACTGGCACCACAGAAAGATTAGGGATTTTTTTTTTCAGAGTATTAGAACAATAATGAAGATGTGTCATTATGCACCACAAAGGAGACCATGCCATCCCTCACATAGTGCAGGTGTCAAAACAATCGGACTGGCCACAGAATTGAGTTTAAGTGAAGTTTGTCCTACCTCACCACAAAGCATTTAACCCTTCCAGGGCCAGAGCCAACTACAGCTGTGCCATGGCTAGCACAGGCTCTTTTCCTCTCTCCTGTGCCATTAGGCATCTGCTCTGTGCATCCTTTACCATCAGCAGTGGAGCTGTACCCTATGTACCTTGCTGAGGAGAAGTTGGCTGCAGGTTTATTTGGCTTTCATTGTACTTGTATCACGTTAAAATACCTGATGAAGCAATAACACAGTGAGGAATTGTACTGAGGTTCAGTTAAATCCTACGGCAAGCTTCTCTCTGCAAAGGATAAAAACATGGAAGTAGCTTCTAAGCTCTGCTAAGTTCAAAATGTCTGAGCTCCAATAGCAGTCTACTGATTTCCCCTGTTCAGAGGTGTATTTTAGCTGCTATGTAACAATCTTAATGTGACAACTGTAGCGAAGATGTGCACACCTTGCAAACAAGCTCTGAGACACATCAGTGCTCTCCCTAGAACCAGATTACACCATGTGTTGTGTTATTTCAGTAAGCTTTTCCTATCAATTAGTTCTGGAATTGAGTAGGTATTTTATGTAAGTAAATTTGGGAGAATAAATTTGGGAATTCATATAAAATGCATATTACCTCTCCATTTCAGAGATCACCACTCCCTGAATTTTAATATCTCTAACCTAAAGGCAAATGTATACCTCTACCTCTACCATCCTAATTCCTGTGCTGTAAGAAGGGCAAAATTGCTGCCCAGTAAATCACAACTCACTTGCAAGAAATACCAGGATCCGACCAAACTAGAGCTCTGTTTATAGGTCTGACCATGGTAGAAACAGCTGCACACAGATACAATATTTTGAGTTGCTCGGGCTTGTAAAACTTTGAGATGAAGTGCCTTGTGGGGAAAAAAAGAAAAAAAAAAAAAAAAAAAGAAAAAAAAAAAAAAAAAAAAAGGCAGTTAAATTCTTCTGCAAAGAATTCCTCTACATAAAAATAATGTAAGTAAGCAGGCATGAAATGGCTTCCAAGTGAAGTTTTCCACAACAATGATTTTCCATGCATTTCTGTACTTAACTTTCATTTGAGACACATTATTTCAGATTTGTGGGACTTGGTCTGGATTCCTTTTTTTTGCATCTGTGCAAATCCATAAACCAAAGTGTTACTGTGAATTTATGCTGGTGCAAGTTTGAAGTGAAGCTGGTCTGTAGTCTCTTTTATCCTTAAAGTTCAATATCCTTTGCTGATTTTTGCTACCTTCCCTTTCTGAAGACTGTTTACATTAGTTTATCAATATCGTAAAGAGATTTTAGCATTCTTATGACACTCAGCATTCAACCTAGCATCACAGAGGAGCTGAAGTTGGAAGGCATCTCTGGAGGTCACCTGGTCCAAAGCACCTGCTCAAGCAAGGCCACCTAAAGCTCATTGACCAGGACCATGCCCAGAAGGCTTCTGAATATCTCCAAGGAGTTATGAGTGTCTCCAAGCATCACATTGTGATGATTTGTTGTTGATTCCACTGCTTACTGGTAACAGTGTGACTGATTTCACTGTTGCAGATAATGGACACTATAAAAGCATGCCAAATCCCTAATATTTTTTTCCTGCTCTAATGGGACAAGAAGAATTCCTGGTAGTGGAAATGGGAAGATACTTAAAAATACTATGGTCATCAACTATGCTGTCATAAATATGTTTGTTTTCCTAATGATGGCTCTCCCAATGGGATTGTTTCTTTGGATTGGAGGAAGAAAGAGATGAAATGGGAAATATGATTTATTGGCAATATGGAGAGGACACAAGAGCATAGAATGCAGACAGCTTTGTGTTAATGAAGAAAGTCTTCCTCTGAGAAGGAAGATATGCATATGAGTCTGTTTGAGATAGATGGATTGATCTCAGGGCAGAATTGGGGTTGTAGTACAGATGGATCTTGCTCTCAGTGAAAGAGGTGGTATTTCCAGATGCTCCTCCCTTATTGTGTGTGATGTTATCAGTTACAAGTGGTTACAGTGTTGGTCTGTGCAGCAGTGGGCACTAAGAGGGCAGGTCATGGACTGCACCCCATCCAGCCCATCCAGGTGGGTCTCACGTCAGGAGAGGTGCACATGTTGGGCAGCCTCTTCAGGAGTCCCCACATCAGCTCTGCCACCTCAGTGCAGAAAGTGGAGCGGGGTGATAGAGAGGAAAGCTGGCCTTGAGGAAGACCTTCCATGGGCTAATGGGTCATGTTCACATTCAGGCTTCTAAGGCACTGTGGACTGAGCAATCTGGATCCAGGTTTTTAAGCATATTTAAAGAAGTAGCAATGGACTACAATCCTGTTTGCTTCAGGGGAATAGGTGAATGTTAATCTTAAACTTTTCAATCTGAAAGCAAGTAGTTCATGAACAATAGAGGCTTAAGAAGATCAGCCACTACATCATCTTAATGTACATTATTTTCTTTGTTATACATTCCACATCAGCTCAAGCAAGTACTTCATCTAAGTCAGACTATAGCCCCTCTGGTGTCATCAAAGTGGTTTTCTTCTTTGTTCCTTAAGTCACCAGCATTGAAGGAAGCCTTGAGATCTTACCTAGTTTGGAACCTCTGCTTCTATTCAGGAATGAAATATTTGAACCTCACTATGGAGGGGGTAGGGAGAAGGGGAGAGAGGGAAAAAGGGAGGGAGGGAAGGGAGGAGGGGAGGAGGGTGAGAGCTTTTTTAATGATCTGATATGGTGTAAGGCAGCTTCTCTCCTTCAGGCAGGATCTGATGCTCAGCTCGTGGGTGTCACCAAGAGCACTCTCCCTTCTCTCACCCCATCTTGCTTTTTCTGCAGGCAGCTGTAAGGCTCTGCCAAAGGTCACCTGCACCAAACTGCTTCATGCTGCTGTCCTGGGTCAGGGAAGCTCTCAAATATGAGCTTGAGTTGGGGAGAAAAGTCAGGGTGACTGTCTCCTCTAGGGAAATGTCAAGGAAAAGGAAAGTCAAATTTCACCTCTGGCTTTATAGAAGGGAGGCTTCCCGTATAGCTTTCCTGATGTGCCAGATTACAAGTACTTTGGCTGATATTTAAATGGAACTGGAATTCTTCAGTGAATGCAGAGTCCTAGGTTGGAGAGATGCATTAAGTTAACTTTGTGAGTTTCTCAAAGCTCTGCTGCAGGAGCAGGAAAGTCAGGAGACGGGCTGGTGGGAACAAGAAACTTGTATCCATGTTCTGAGTTCCTTGAAGACTTCAGGGCAGCCGTGACTGACCCTGGCCTTGCTCCTTTGCACTACCCCAGGCAGGAATGCCATTGCTGCCTGACTGAGATGGGAATGTCCCGTCTTGACCTGACAGCAGCATGAAGGTTCACCAGCACCAAAGACCACGAGCCCTTCAGCTGCAGAATTCACCTGCATTCTCTGGGTGGAAAACTTGCTGCCAGGATCAATGAGGTCCTCACTTTTAAACTTGCTTCTTGTTACAAACGCAAACCAATACAACAAGCTTTCTTGGGGGAGTGAGGGACAAAATGTCTCAGCTTCATCAGAATTTCTCAGGTGGGTCAGTCCTTTGCCTACAGCCCTGAGGTCAGTAGAAAGCATGACTATGAAGTAGCAGAAAGTTGAACTCCCTTTGAAATCAAGACATTGAAAAAGCCTCTCCAAAAGCTGCTGTTTTCCTCTCCATGTCTGCACCAGTGCCTCTGTCTCCAGTCCTCCCTCGGGATCCATTGCAGAAGGTGTCTGGGAGACAAGGTCGGTGGAGCTGTTGCCTCTCAGTTAAGCCACGGTCAGGTGAAAGCTGGGATGCTTTGGAGTAGCACCAGCTGTGGATAAAGAGCACCATGGGCAGGTGCATGCAAAGCACAGTATGCAGGGAGTGGTGGTGTCTGTCAGTCTGGAAACATGGGAAGGTCTTGGAGCAACAAGTCCTCCTGCTGACCCAGAAAAGAGACAGAAACCTTTTATACCGGAAGTCTGTGGTTTGTGTACAGATCTGAAGAAAATCTGCCACACCTGAAGGTTCTTTTCTCCATCTCTATCATTAGTTTAATAAAAAGCTTTCCCTATACTAACATAAAATGCTTTCTTCACTTCTTTCTCCTTTCTTTTTTAACCTGTTTTCCCCCAAATGAAAGTAACAATTTGACACACTGAATAAGGCTAGATTTTGTCCTGTCATAAACACAAATGCAATTGCAGGAACAATGTTGACTGTGAACACATGGTTAAAGAAAGAAAGAATCAAAAACCCAAAAATAACCAGTGTGAATTCAAAGTGAAAATGAATGGAGTCTGTCTCATTCATAAATGTCATACGAGACTTTGGTTTAAAAGGCAAGCCTGTCATCCCAAGGCCAGCAGCTGTTGTTATGTTGAACAAAATGGATACAAATGGGTATTATTTTAAAGTGAAATGCTTAATCCCAGGCCTAACAAGCCCACTGTCCTCTCTGTAACCCTGTGTCATACAAGCCATGATCTCCAGTAGAGGGCTTGATTGCACAGGAAATAAAATTCCCTGGCTGTGCCCTACCAAACCTACAAACACCCTGGCAATGTTTGAGTTACTATGGCAATCACAAAATAGGAAGGCCTTTTCTTCTTTTCCCCATCTCTGCATGCAGCCGCAGGCTGCTCCTGAATAGCTCACATCTGCAAAAAGTTTTAACACGGTACTCAGATAAAGAAAAGGATCCCAAAAATGGGCACTGACCCGTCTCAAAAAATGTTGCAAATTTTATATACAAGAATTGGGGAGCTGTGCCACTTTGTGCAGGTTATGTCATAATGTGAACAAAAAGGGATAAAAGCTGATGAAGGCTTTTGCTGCCAAATATGGAGAGAGGGGAAAAAGCATAAGTAAATGACAGCTTTAATGCAGATGTAAGAAGAAAAGTCAAAGATGGGTGACAGAAAGTTGCTGGTCAATGAATAAGGGAAAAATTTCTAACACAAAAACCAGACAAAAGAGTAAAATACAATAAAAATCTCACTATAGAGAATACTGAGAAAAGTCCCAAAAGCACAGTGAGCAAAATCTTGGAGCTATCAAACCATGTGAAACGGACATGTGGTTCTTTAGAGTGGCCCATTTCAGGCATTAATAGCTCCCATTATAAAGGGGGAACCTGATCTCTGGCCTGGAAAGCTTTCAAGAAGCAGACTTTTTACAATAAAATTGAAAAGCAAAACAAAACTGAACCTTTATGCCTTGCACAAATTAACTAGGATTTTGGTCTTTCTAGACAAATTTGGTCCTGCATAATGAACTGTTACACATTTTACCAGTTTTTCTTGGACAAATGCTTTCTGGTAATGAAGAATAATTACATATTTAAATGGAGATTTGCTTTCTGGCAGATCTGGCAGATCCTGCACTTTCTGACAGTACACTTGCCACCATTAAAATATACTTTTTTTTTTGATGATAGAAACTTACCTTTACCAACAAACACCTAATTTAGATGCCTGCATAGAGTATGTGAACGTGTGTTAAGTGCCTTGTGGTCTCACCAAGTTGTTTAATCCCAGTGAGGGGAAAGGTACAAATCCAGAAGTTAACATAAAGGTCTGGTGCTCTGATGTCTGGATCTGTGAGGTAGGAGCTGGAAAGTGCCACCACCACCTTCACACACGGTAGCTCCATCTCTCAAGAAGGTTCGCTAAGAGTAAATCTATTCTTAATTTGTTCTTAATCTTAGATTCGATTGACGTGTTATAGCTGCTGAAAGTATCATTGCACTTTAAAAGCTCTCACTGACAAGTCACATTAATCACTGGCTTCTGAGAAAGGCTTAATGTGAGGAAATGAATGAAAATGGCATAAACCGTTCACAAAAAAAAGTCCAAAGGGCCAAAAGAAGCCCCAAATCCAGTAAAAGTGGGACTGCATTATACATTCATTGACTCTTGTTCTTTTGGGGGTGTTTTGGTATGAAAAGAAAGAGACAATGGAAGACAATAGCGGTACCTTATCAAAGTTCATTCAAACAGCTATTTCAAATACTTTTAACGGCTTGTCACTGGGTCTTGCAAGTCTCCGAGAGTCTAAACACTCTGTCACATTTGTGTACTAACCACTTAAAGTGCTGCTAAAGCCTTTTGACCTGGACTGACTCTCCTTTATCTAGGTCAAAATGCAAGGCAAAGCCTTTGTGTTCCACGGCCTTCATTAAATTCATTGATTTGACCTGTATTTTAAAGACCAAAAGTCAAATGGAATGGGAAGTTAAAGTTCCCATACAAAATCTTCCACTGAGCACTTCACTGCCTCCTTGAACTATGTAACATACAGAAAAGGCCATCTCACGGCCATTTGAAGTGTGGGCTATAGCTGGAGTGGCAGTTTTGTCCAGTTTTTTCAAGAGCTTTGATGGAATTCATCAGAGCTTTCCCTGTCTTAAATGAGGACAAAAAGAGTTGAAGCTTGCAGACAGTCCCTCTGGCCATTGCTTCTTGCCCCAAGTCATCTGTTCAACAGGGCATAGCAAAGTTCAGGGATAGGTAAATAATATTTAAATCTCTTTAGCACACAGGCAGGGATGAGATTTGTTGCTTTACATTAGACTCTTGCCATGCTCAGGGTCAGCTGCACTATTGGGAAAAAAGAAGTGACCAGCTTTTACTGTATCAAGAAATAAACCTTCTTCTGCATTTGGAAAGCAAATTTTACAACTAGCGTTTAGTCTGCCTGGAAACACAGCATAAAACCTAAGGCCTTTGGAGGATAAGCATAGGTTTAAGTCTCAGTTTAGTCTTCAACATGGACTCAGACATCTGACAGCTGGAAACCTGGGGATTTCACTCAGCCCGAGGAAGAAGGACCCAGAGATGTTTCTGCATGTGGTGTTGCGGGTTTGAGAAGGGGGAGACGGACTGTAAACTGGCAGGGGCAGTCCAGGTTGGGCAGAGAGGCAGGTCCTGCCCCTGGGTCGAGAGCAGATGCCAAGGTCCCTGCCTTTGCCCTGGGATGCCATTGTGTGAGTCTGGATTGGACTGGTCACCTTGCTTGCCTGGCAGAGGTTCATGGTTTATTCACAACGGGAAGAGTGGAGTGAAATAAAAATAAATTACAAACATGAGAGTAAACTTTAGCCAAATGACAGGCCACACAGATCTTCAAAAACAACTTGCCCTAAGATCTGCAATTTTATAATGTCAATAAAAGTTATCATGCAAGATCCAAGTATTTGGTGGCACAACCTTCCAGAAACAAATTGTTTTCATGACTGGCATTAGGAGTAAGATTCAGCTGCCTGGAAGTATTAGGTTATGTGACTGAAGGCTCATCCCTGTGAACACAAAGCAGAACAGAGGAACAGTGATGACAGGGCAGGAGTCCCCATAATCCAATTGGAGTAAACCAAGATAACCTGGTGGAGAAACCCCTTTTCCAGGGTTGTCACAGACCAGGCACCAGCTTGCCTGGTGATAACAGCTCCTAACCAAGGGGGCTTAGGAGGTGAGGGGGTTGGTGCTTATGGAGATGGGGTCTGAGTATGAGAAGAGGGGGAAGACAGCAAAAAGGAATGAGCAGAGAGGTGTTAGCCTGTGCTATGTTTGAGTTCCTACTCAGCCAAAGTTTGGCCATCCCGATACCCACCTGTTTGCCTCTTTCCCTCTGAACACAGCTAGCTCTTTATGGTCCCCTTGGAGTAGCAATACTCTCAGGAGCTCTGAAGAAGATAAAATGCCTTCTCAGGAACTTCCAGCAGAATGCATCCAGCTCTGAGCTGATGCAGAACCAGGGCAAACTCAGTGCTCTAATCCATATAATGAATGAACTCGGTAAACACAGCAGCTCATATGGGTTCACTGATGAGTTTAAATGTTCAAAAGAGAGTCCAGGAGCAGGTTAAATCCCCTTCATGTAGCAGTAGTTCTATAAAAGTGTAGGCTCTGCTTCTATTTCTAGGTTCACGGAATTATGATTCTGTGTATCTCATCACCTCAAAGATGAAAGGAAGAAGCAGAACCAACACATGGAAAGTCTTTAGTGTTGGCTGATGGCAGGACATCATCTTACAGAAAGGCTAGCTGGAGAACTGGAGGTATGAAGGAAGGTTTCTATAACTTTTGATTGAAATCTGTAGATCCAAGGAATCTTCCAAGGGCATAGTGTTCATTCAAAAGAAGCAATTGCACACTTAAGAAAAAAACCCACCCAACCAAATCTAAAATAGCCCTTTATTTTCTATTATTCTGATTTTGTACAAGATCAAGATTCCAAAATCTAGAACAGGAGTCCTGAACAAAGCCGATTTATTTGACATTTTCTTGTTTGTAAAATTATCTGTAGAAGGATTTTGTTTGCCTTAATTATTTTCCCATAGCCTTCTGCTCAGCACTGGGCAATCTCTGGGTTGTCTGCAGATTCCTTGTCTATTGCTTTGCACACTTCCAAGACTTTTTTTATTGTTTTGTGACTGGGTCATAACTGGTAACTTAGAGACACCATTTTCTAATGTCCAATTGGGCAATTCCTGGAGCTTTGAAGATTTACCAGATGATCCCTCCTACTGTGACTCTTCATGGAGGAACATGTTTGCCAGACTCTGTGTCCATGAACATCCCAACAAACCATACTGCCCTCACATCTCTGGAAAAGAATGAGATGGAGTTGAATGCCACCAAAGAAGACTGATTATTTTGTATTTGGGAAAACATTTGCAAAAAGCTGTTTGGAGTTGGCTGTAAACAGGGTCGCACTAAAATAGTGTTTCTATTAAAGGAGTATTGTTTCTGACCACCAGAGCAGAATAAAAGTATCTCCAGGACCACACTGAGAGACGTGAGAACCTTCTAGTCCATGGCACGCTCCCCTTTCCTGCCAGTCCAAGGTGGTCGCTTTGCAGTGAGAGCTTTCTTTGGGCTCTGGGGAGAGCAAGAACTTTTCTTTGGGGAAGAAAGCTGCAAAGGTGAACTTGAGACAAACCCTAGTGGGTCCGGGCAGAGGTCCTCTACCCATCTACTCCTCCTCTGTTGTGAGCAGTAGGAGCTGCTGTGAGGGAGAGTACAGGATTTTTATCCCTTGCTGTGGAAGCCCCCAGCCCCAGAGGTGATGGGATGTTAGTGGGAGGTACCTGCACAGATCTTGAGCCCCAGCTAAAGATCCTGCTGTTCACAGATGTGTCTAATCCTGTAGGGAACTTACTGATGCTATTCAGCTTTGCAGCCTCCCACCGACCCAATTTCCAGATATTTGCTACCAGCCATGCACTGATGTCTGTTTTAAACCAATCTGCCCAAGTTTCCCAGAACACTCTCTGTCACTTTCATTAAGGGATTTACTGAACAGCAGTTCCAAGTTTGCCTTACCACTCACATTTGTGGTTCAGTGAGCTTTGTACATAACCCCTCAGCCCTCTCACCTCTAAACTAAGGAGCCTCTTTAATGTCTCCACATAAATTGGCTGCTTCACCCCAGAGTCCTTTTCATTGCCTTTTTCTGTCTTCTGACTTAACTACATCCTTCTTGTGATGCAGAGATCTGAGATGCACCCAATAGTCAACGCATGAGAGAAAGAAGGTTTTCAATCTCTCTTCTTCCTAAAAAGAAAATGAAAAGGGATACGAAATTAGATAAATGGCAACTACATTATGCACTGTGTAGAGGGTTATTTTATATCTTGAACACCATAGTAATTTCACTAGTAGTAGATTACTGTAGTGTTCAAGATATAAAATAGTCTCACCAGTCCTGTGGGTAGCTTTGGTTCAAACAAAGTTCACAGTGGCCGAGAGTTTGTCCATGTGACATCTACTGGATGCTGTGGTGGCTGCAGCACACGTAGGCTGCCTCCTCAGTTGGGCTGCTTAAAAATATGAGCCCAGGTGACAACCCCTGAGCTCAGGCCACACATCTCTGAAGAACAGAAACAGGGGTAAGCCTCACACACTCCCCAGGTAGGATGTGCAATTGATAGGCTAAGTATTTTTATCCATTTAATGACAATTTTGATGTGTCCTATTTCTTTTAATACTTGCTATATTTACTTGGAAGTTTGAAGCCTTCGAACTGTGAAGATTACAGTTAATTCAAGCTATGGCTGTTTGAGGAGCAGAAAGGAAAAAATAAAGCATTTAAGGCTCATTTTATTTTGATAAACTGCAGTCAGCACTAGAGGCATGTTATGCTGATTCAGATATGTTGCAAGAAACTTCCCCTGCTTGAAGAACTTGCAATCAAATTGGGCAAAGGAGGAAAAGCGGGAACAGGACCAGTGAGGTGAAGGGTGATGCTACACGTGGGACCAGAGAGATGTAAAGCCTGGCTCTTTTATTGCAAGATTTATAGTCTTAGAAGAAAGATTTTTCACACAATAAAAGTATCTTCAAACACCTGCCTTTGTCCTCCCTGCCCCCCTAATCTTGTCAAGACATCCACAGCTCCATAGAAATTTGCTCTCAGAAGTCACCTGGTGAGTATATCACAGTTTCTCTTGCTTTGTAAAAAGACACAGTGAAACAATTTACTTGACCTGAAATCTTAGCTCAGACTGAAAACTCTCTTCATCCAAAAGTGCAGTGCTTCAGATCTGATTCCCAGCTCGGTCCCAGTCCCAGCACAGGCCAGCACAGGGAGCAGGGAGGTTGCTCTTGGCCATGGCAGCCGATCCTCTGCCTTGCCTGCAGGAATGCAAAGATCACCTCTGGAACCACTCTGTGCTTCCCAGGGAATCCAGCACAGCACAAAGCACCCAGGGGCACGGGGATAGCCACCAGTACCTCTGCATTTGCTGGGGGCTTGTACCGGTGTTTGCAGCTCAGGTTTTTGTCCTTACAGACCTTTAGAGCTTTCTCTTTCCCCTCGTTCTCACTTTTCAGTTCTTCTCTGGAGGTATGTGGCTGTGCTTTCACAAGTAGCAGTCAGCTGGGTACAAACACAGGTCACCCCCTGCAGTGGGAGGAGCTCACATTTTCAGCACAACTACAGAACAACAGCACTTGAACACCAACATAAACACCTGAAGTGGTTGGGTTTATCTCCGCTGCCATCGTGGGGGTTCCCACAGCTCCACTCTCCCGTGTGCCTCCTACCAGGCCACCTGCGGCAGCTGGGGTGACACCCAATTGATGCAGGAGCACAACACCCCTCACCTTGTCCCCTCAACATTCACCAGGGGAAGGGCACTCCCTGCAAAATGCCCTGCCTGGCCCCAACAGGTGGGAGCCTGTGGCTTTCTTCAAGCAGGAACTGAGGAGAGCTGTGTTAACCTGCTGCACGGCCTCGTCTTCTGACAGTCCTGTTTGCCGAGCTGCAAGCAAGCGCCAAAACCTGATGTTGTGCTACCAACATCCGTGCCACAGACAAGGCCACTTAGAGCAGAGACACAAGAGAGTTAGCATGAAAGGAGAGGCATCAATCACCATTCCCCCAAGACAATGGCGATAATTTAATGGCTGTTTTTAAGAAGAACTGACACTATACAAAGATTGAGGAGAAAGGTCTGGGAGGCTTCACCTGCAGCTGAGAGCTATTTGTTCCCATTGTGCCAACCTAGGGCGAGGTTTGAAATGGCAATTTCTGCAGCTGGCATCATATGCATCAAGTTATGCACGCAGCTAAAGGTCTGCCTTAAATCACTAGATTTCCTGGCTCAGACTGTTATTAGTTGAGCTTGAGTGACTTAACAAATGAGTTAAATTTCTGTTGAATTTTAAGGTAAACTGCAGAGTTGTTTAGCATGATTTTTCTTCTGTTAAAATAATTTAGATTTTTGAAATTATTTCCCTCTATCAATTCTATAACATCTTTTCTACTGGGTTTACAAAAATCAAATTCAGACTTGGGACAAGAATTTGCAAACCTAATGCACTTAGCTGAGTTGTACCCACATACTAGAGACCTATAGTTGACAGTTTTGTTTTTAGAGGGATGAATCCTTGCAGACACCCTTACATAGGGTGTAAGGTGACTGTACAGAATAAAACCAAAGATATCCAGAGAGCTGAAGTCATCAAAGTAGATTCACTCTGAAAGGTTAAAAAAATAAGTCTGGAAGAGTTTTCAAGGAGTCTTTTAGTACAAACCATGGCCACAAGACACCTGTGTTTGGCAGATGGAGTATTGTGTGAGCTGTTTGGACAGCACACACCTGTCCAGGACAGCTCCAGTCCCTCACTCTTCATGCTGTTAGCAAGTGTTCCAAATGTCTCATGGGAACCCCTGCACTGCACCTAAGTATGTAATTTCTTTTCCTGTGTGTGCAGCAGGAGCATTCTGCTCCTTTGCTGCAGGTCTTGATATATTTGAAAAATATTATCAGAAAATCCTGGACATACACTGGAGCAACTCCAGTTCTTTCATTGTCTGTCACCTTTCTGGACTCACTGCCATTATCATTGTCCTCACTGGGCTCTCTGTTTTGCCTGCACCTTCACAGATGTGCAGGCCCCAGGCTGATCCCTGGTGCAGCATGAATCACTGCTGGGCAGGGAGGGAGAATTAGTCAGAGTCCAGCTCAGTCTGTAGCTCTGCTTGCCAAATATTCAAGTAAACATTCCCTATTTTGCCAGAGACCTTCTCAGGATTCCAGCACAAACAACAAATATGCTTTTGCAGTCCTTAAGGAAAATGTGGTAAGGATACTGAAATGCCTTGAAACATACTAGAAACCAGCAGGGTTCGGAGTCTTGCAGTGGGAGACAACTGGACTCATCAATCCCAGAACTGTGTTTAGTTTATCTAATAGCTTTTAGTTTTATTTTTACTTAATTGAAATTAATCTTTCCATTTTTTTCCCAGCAGCTATAGCTTCTGTTCTGGTAACCCTTTTTAGTGATAGCTGCTGAAATGTGTGCCAGGGTGATAGCAAGGCTCTTTAATCATAATGAACGATTTCTAAAGAAATTGCTGTTTTTCACAGATGTTTTTTGTTTTGGGTTTTTTTCCTTCTTTTTCATATTTTAGCTTCTGTTTCTACTGTGCTCATCCAAATTCCTTCAGCATGAGCTTCGTGAGCAAGATGGGGAAGAGAAGAAGCTACTGGCCTGTAGGCATCCTTCAGGGCTTATGAGTGTGACTCCTGAGGCCTAGCCTGCTGCTGCCCTCATGCGTGGTGCAGTGAATTCAGTCCATGTGCACACCACAGCTACCCCGGACAGCGAGTGTTGGCTTCATGCAACACTGAAACGTGAAGCGGGCAGCTTGGTGGTGGGCATGTCACACACTCTGCACGTGAGACAGCTCTGGGGCAGCAGTGGCACAGTTACAAGTTAAAAGCTCTGCCTTTACCTCAGACTTTTTTCCTTCTGCCTTGCCTGTATGAAGAGAAGGCAATTTTGGTCTTACACCTGGATTTCAGGCACCAGTCAAAATGTAGCTCCTGCATCAGGGCCTGCCCCATTCAGCTCTAGCACTGACTCCATATTCAGTTGCAAAGCTGGATTGTATCTGCACTGAGAAGGCTCCCGAGGAGACAGAAGCAACAATATCTATGAGTGAATTTGTCCAAGTGATGTTGAATGTCTGATGTTGAATGACCTGATCTTCCCAAGTCTTTCACTTTGCGACATTGCTGAGCCCACTGCTACTTCCAGGGGAACATTCTGTGGTGAAGCCACTGCTACCCTCATTGGGAAGAGCTGTTTTAAACATTTTTAAGAAACTTCTTGTGTGCTTCAAGGTTTAGTGTGCATCATCTGGATGCTTCAAGCCTCCACATTTTCTATCAAGTCCTATTACCTCCCAGCTCCTAAGTGGATAAGAGGATGTGTGCAAATAAAAGTGTTAAGCGGCTTGCTCTTCCAAGCAAGTCAACACCACTCCTATGCAGTGCTCAGCCCCTGAGACATTCCCAAAAGTCAACATCCTTCCCTTCTACAGTGGAGGGCAAGCTGGGGTGTTGGAAGCCACATAGAAAGTCCTGATCTCTTCAGAGATAATTTAAGGACTTGCAGTGCCCAAAAACTCTTTCAGCTGTGTGGGCAGTGGCTGTGAATGCTGCCTTATGGTTCTTAGGTATCATTCCAAGGTATTCCATCTTGGTCATTTGGTCTTCAGAACCACATAAATCTTGTCTCCCTTATAAATATTTGTCCTATAAATTGACCTAGGTTACCAGAGAGAACACTACCAGATCAAGAAAAAGAGCTAATGACCTCCTATCATTCTTTCATTGTTTCTTAGCTGCTGAAATGTTAACAGGTGTCGACATTAGGAGCAGTTTGGGACTGCTGATTGTGCTGGAGATGGAAATTATTCCAATCCGCTTTGCATAGAGGACTGAGGAGGAGGTCATTGTGTAAGCTTTATAAAATCAAAGATGAAGTGTGACTGTCTTAATGATGAGAAGGAACAATCCTTGAGACAACTCATGGCTGAGTCACTGGTTCCTTGGAAGACAAAGACCAGGTCTCTGTCTCGACTGTAGCAGGAACCAGGTGGTATGTTTGGGTCACCTTGGTGGTGTACCCAGGACTTGCACTGGGAAGACTTGTTTACTCATATTCAATAACTATCCAGAAAAGAGGGGCTAGCACACTGTGGACTGAGGCCACCTAGCTACCTACAAAGATCGAAGCTTTACCTAGACTGGAGTAATGCTGGTGGAAATGGAAGACTGGTCAGTTCCCCCTTTCCAGGGAAGGGTGGAGGTAAAGGGCAGAACCTTCAAAGGTTCAGTGGTATCTTCACTAGAAGAGAAAAGGTCCCTAGCCATTTCTTCCAGCTTCATGCACTCCTGCGACGTCATGACAATTTATCTCTGAAGGTTTGCCCTTGGGAAATGCTTTATATAATATGACTACAGTTATGCTTTATATCTTCCAATTAAGTGGATATGCCATCAGGTCTGTGAGGTTGCTGCACTTGCTCTGAAATGTTGTAATCTCTAAAAGTTCAGTGAAAAAGTAGGTGGAATCTGAAGTGTTCTTATTTTTGTCAGGGCTTTAACTAAGCTTTCAAGGCAAAATAGGTGAAACCATGAGCAGATGGTGTAGAATCAAACAACACTTGTGCAAATATCTAAACTTTGGCCAAAGGAGTAAGAGTGGCACCAATATGCTTCATTTGAGCAAACACATGGAAATACTCAGCTTGGACAAATGCGTAGCAAATTATTTTAGCTCTTTCTAAGGAAGTTTATCAGATTTGGCAATCAATCATCTAAACTGACCAAGAATACACTGTCTTTGCAATAAATGTTCATGCTTGTCGTCATTAACGTCATTTAGATTTTAGACTTTTTCTAATTAAGAAAGGTTCCCACCAGCAACAGCAAAAATCTCCACCACCTCTTTCATTATCTCAGCTTTTCTTCCCTTTAATTACTATTGAGCTCCTGGCTGATTAAATTAGGTTTTTTAGGTCTTTTCTGAAATCTTAGGGAAATTATCTAAAAATCATGAAATCAATTCCCTTACGCTGTTTTAATCTTTTATGTTTTAGGCTCCAAGAGGGACGGGCGGACAAGTGCAGCCCCTCGGAAAAGTGTGCAGCACTAGACTGCTTGCCAGCCTTCTATTGCCTTTGTGGACCATCTGGGTCAATTTCCTTCCAACTAAATGAAATGCAAATAAAAATTCCAGCAGTTTTTCAGCTGCAGGCTGCCCAGCTGATTAGCATGACAGAGGCCGGGAGATGAGGCCTGACCCTGTGCACTTCCCCTCATCTCATTAAGTTGTAACTCTACCGTGGCTGCATTCATGGTGTTTATTGACGCTGAAAGGCGTCTTTATCCAAAACTAGCTAAATTCACATTCAGAGTTTTTCCATGAAGGCTTGCCTGCTACAGCATCCACATGAAAGTGAACCTATTGTAGCTTGGTGATGTGTCCTGCTGATTCCTTAACAATCTGAGCTTTCTCCAAAAATGCTAGATTCACAAGTTTAAGTTCCAGTAAAAAAAAAACCAAAAATGAGCCCCAAACATTTTAACTATTCTGTAGTTAAGAATGTAGAGAGTATAGACAAGCCTCATTCTAGTGGTGACAGTGAGTATAGTAAACTAACACACAAGGAGACAAACCAGCCAAAGTACAGTAGCGAGCAAGTGCCTGTACCATGTAGGATGGCAGACAATGGGGTATTATACATATCCCCACATCCATCAGCAAGGAGAAGAATGTGAGATTCATGAAGGCAACATCTTCAGCAATTTATAGTGCTCTGAGAGTCACAGCTGGACAATGGAGAGAAATACACCTTCCATCTGCCCAGTATTTCATGTCTTGTCACAACCCTACGTTACAGAAAGTGGAACCAAAGTCTGGTGGAAACGAGCACAGTGATGACTATGATCCTTTCACCCTTCCCTTTAGTGCCATAACTAGCATCCCTGCTGAAGGACAGCAGTCACAGAGCCCAGGCACTGCTGCTAAAGCTCCAGGGTGGACAGCTCTGGTGGGCAGAGCATCTTCTCTGCTGTAAAGTTTGAGGTCCAGGTTGTGACTAAGGTAGATGGACTGTTTCTAGGACTTGGAAAGGAATAGAAGCTACTACAGGTTTTTGGAAAGAAATAGAGAAATGTTCATGCTCTCCCTACAATTTGAGTCTACAGGGAATGCACAGGAAAGACTAAAAGCTCTTATACGGGGCTCCCAGAGTATGAACAGGAGTCGGGGACGGTCCAGCCCTGACACCAATGCACCTCTAAAGTGGAAGTCTCAGTTTCAAACATTTCTGCTTGTGGTAGATGAACTGGAAGAAGTGAACAGCTCAATTTTCTCTAGACAATTGCCAAGTGTCTCATGAGCTATTTTATGATATCTGTGGAAAGGAGAGGATATGGGTTTTTTTGTTATGATAGACAGCTTTTTCGGCTTCCTCTGTGCAGAGGCAGATACAGGTGAGCAAATGGAGGAGAGTCAGTCAGAGATCAACACTTTGGATGAAGCTGGGAGAAGAAGCTACAGATCTGTGAGTGTCTTATCAAATGATTTATGCCTGTGCAGGGCCAAAAGGTGAGGTCAGTGCATAAGGCAGACTGGCATCACAGGCTGTGAGGAAAAAAAAGGAAAAATCTTACATCATCTCTACTCCATTGAAAAGCCACGTGGAGCAGAGAGTATTGAAAGGTGATCTCTGTTTGATTATCTCATAAAAAAAAAATTCAAGAGTAATTTGCCTATGGCTCCTCCCTAGACTTTCCATCTCATCAGCTAATGAGATCACTTTGCTTCATACAGTCAGACTTGTACAAATGTTGTCTTGTTCTGAGAAGTAATACACAATGCTTGGGGAGGAAAACTAATGTTTTAAAGTTCAGAGTACGCTGATGTCTTCCTACTGGGTCGCAAACTGTTATGAACATCAAAATAACATTTTGGATCTTTTCTCACAATCTTACTGAAGCCAGAAATGTTCTATTATATTCCATAGAGTTTTGATTCTGTTCTTTGATAGTCTGGCTTAGTTAATTGTTGCCAGTATTCCACCACTCCATGTGAGCTGGTACACACCAACTGAACAAACACCTTAATGCCTGGCTTTCGTGTCGGTGCAGGTAAATGTTTGCAGGATAGATGAGAAACACTCAAATGCATTCTCACTCAGATCTGTTGTAGAAGCAGACTCTTTGTTCAGGGACATGTAAACAAGGATTTTACTATACAGGCTTCTACTTGAAAGGCAAGAAGAGGAACATGTGGCAGAGCAGTGGAAGAATGATGTGTTTCAGCCAGTCATGTTTCAGCTTTGCAAGATCCTGGGAGCATCTCCTTTCTACATATCAGTTCAGCCCCATCAGTGACAGTACAGCTGAGGCTTGCCTGAAATCAGGGGTTTAAACACGTTTAGTCAAACCAGTGGAGAGGCCTCGTGAACACCCTTGTTGGCTTTAAATGCACATCCCATTTCAATGAAATTTAATGAGGAATTAATATCATTAAACTGAACCCAAAACCTTAAGCTGTAGTGAGCATGTCATCAGTGCACACAGCCTTGGTGAAAGTAAATGAGTTCAAACATTTTGGTGCTTTATTAGGAAAGTTTCATCTAAAGGATTTTGCTTTGGTAATTCAGTACCTTTTCATTTAACAATTCATTTAACTTCAATAAAAAGAAAGCATTGTCATAAACTGTTAGGTAATGATAAAACATGCGCTACTGTAATATCATAATGAATAAAAATGCCAAACCATTATGCTTTGACCTTATCAAAATGGAATATTTTACAATATCCATTATTCCTTAATAAGGAATAATAAAAACAGGAAAAACTGCTGCAAGTTCTAAATGAAATTTTTTCTTTCTTGTTATCTTCCTTGCTATATGATAGAAAAATGTCTTCAGGAGCTTCCATCCAGATTCAATTACCAATCAATAGAATATAGGATTTGGGAGTTGCTTCACCTGAGAAGGTGAAAGTAGTGATAGTTGTGCTTTTTTCTTTTGTATGTCATTTATTTGTTTATGTAACAAAAGCCAAATATGACTTCTCTTTTTTTTAGACTACAGCAGGGAAAAGAAGTAGAGAAAAAGTAAGCTTAATTCAGAGGCTGAATTACAGTTGGAGATTGGACTTTTCCTGCAGCTGAAAAACAGAGTAGCTACAAACACACACCTTGTGTCCAAGGTAACAGTAAGGAGAGACCACATGGAAAGGAACAGGCAGGGAAAAGACTTGGGTACACAAAGTCAGGAAAATAGTTCTGTGTAGGGAATCTGCAATGCTACAGAAAGTCCTCACTTGGGTTACTTTTTTGCCAGATCAGCACAGCAATTGGGACAGCAGCAAAAAAGCAGGGAGCTTTATAATTTACCATGTTTGGCAGACGCAGTGAATATCTCTTGGTTTCTAATTTTTCTCAGTGCTGGTTGCACAGTTCTGAGTTACATGAAGTTTTCAGCTTGGTCTAAGGAACAGCCATAACACCATATTGCATGTTGTCCCAATTGCAGAGGAGAGTTTGAAAAGGCAGCTGCTATTGGGTAGAAAACACCAGAAAGAAAGAAGACAAGTTGTAATTTATTATTACAGTCACACTATTCTCTGAGATATGGAGCTGTCTATACTGCTTATCCTTGAGATGGGATGCAGAAGTGATGTCTGTCCTTATTCTGAACCTGAACAGGATCCTGAACCTGCACAGACACTGTCTTGTTAAGAAAACTCAACTAACTGCCCAGAATACAAAGAAAGGAGTTGGCAAGTACAGACTTCACAACAGTAGCACAGATCAAAAGGCATCAGACAACAAAAGACCATAATGCCTCTCCAAATACAAGTCTAGGAGAGAGGAAAACCTCAAAGCCAGACTTTGAGGATTCTGGGGGAAAATGTCCAGCTTGATGTGGGACATTAACTGCAGAGTTAAACAGAGGAACAGGTCAAGAGGCTGCAGCAGGATGGGTGCAGAGCAGGGTGCAGGCAATGGCCAGGAGCTGTAGCTCTGAGGTCCCATGGCCTTGCAAAGCTGCCACTGTAAATGACCCATTGACATTTCCTACATCTTGGTCTGAACTATGTGGGCTAATGTCCTCATGCTTGGGGACTGGTTTTGTTTTCTGCTGTGTTTTGAAGTCCACATCAATACAAACATGTTTGTTTGCATTAGGCCAAACATGCCCTGCCTGGGACTGAGTCCAGGTTTCTTATTCCTCTGCATTCAGCTTTGGCAGCCTCAGGGCAACACTTGCACTGAATTGCAATTTAGCAGTTCATGGGTCTGAAGTGCTTCTTTCTCCTTTGCTTTGCACAGAGAATGCTCTGCAGGATGTGCATGAGAGCCCAGGGTATCAAGCCAAGCTCAAAGCTTGTGGCATCTTTACCCATCTATGTGTTCCTAGGCACAATGAAGGAGCAGAAATTCCATCCTGTGGTATGATGTTAACAGTCTTCTGCCCTCATCTGACTCCTTCTGACCATCCGCATCCCATTTTCTGTTCCTATTTCAGCCATTTCCCCTCATATTTCTCTCTTTTCATGCCTCTTGTCAGCCATTCTCACAGGTCAGAGGTGAGGATTCTGTCACAGGCTTCTTCACAGTCCCACTCTCTGATCCACACTCTTGAGGTGCCCAGGTTATCTCCTGTGCCAGGCCACAGTCCTCACATTTTCACCACATGTCCAGTCCTGCCTAGGGAACCCTGCTGGCTCAGTGCACTCCTCCCAGCCATCCCCTCCTGCCTGAGCCCTGCCCAGTCCATTCTCCAGCTGCTTCTGCTCCTCAAATGCATCAGAGTGAGTGCAGAGACATGGCTGTGTCACGCGTGTTCTTAACACCAGGCGCTCATGTGGAGACAGGCGTGTGCAGGACAGATTTCAGCCTTGGGTGATGAACCTGCCGTGTGGACACGGTCACTGCTCAGGGGCAGAGTGTGACTCTGACAGGCAGCTGAGTTTTGGGATGGGGTCCTAGGGAAATGAGGTTGGCTGGAGCTCTTTCAGAGCTGCAGGTCACAGAGACAGGTCCCCTACCGCTGTAGAGGTATCAGCTGGCCATTCTCTTCCCTCCCAGGATTGAGGGCACCTATCTTCAATGAGGAAAGTCCACTCGAAGGACTGATGAAATAATGAACTCACTCAGTTAACTTCTTTGAAATTTTGCCACCAAGTTTTGACATCTGTCTCTTTCCAAAATCTAGGGGCAAGGTTCCAGATGTCCTACCATACCTGTCTGAGGCCAAGGCTGAAAATACCTCAAAGGTTTTGTGTTCTGTGTTGCTCAGCAATCTTGACCTGCAACCCCCCTATGGATGGCAATCCATAGAGAAAAGGCATGGGCTGTCTTTTCCTACAGAATGGCTGTTCTTGCTCTCTCAGCAGAAGCACCAGCAAAGGTGCTCTTGTTTGCATTCAGTTGCAAGCCAGACTTTC
This sequence comes from Prinia subflava, assembly GCF_021018805.1. Lineage (NCBI taxonomy): Eukaryota > Metazoa > Chordata > Aves > Passeriformes > Cisticolidae > Prinia > Prinia subflava. The sequence continues at coordinate 37,807,144 of NC_086249.1, forward strand.
ACATGTCACAGACAGCTGATATTTCCTCTCCAGTCTCCATGAATTTTGTCCATCAAAGCAGCAGCCAGTGCTGTTTTATGATGTGTTGTAAAACTACCATGCTACCCTGAGTGTGCTCAGCATGGCTGCCTCATTTATCACTGCTCAGCCTTCACACTGGGCCATCATCCATCACTGCCTCGTCAGAGCTGAGAGTCAGAACCTGGTCTGCAGTGCTGCCATAGCCTGGAGTCGTGTGAACACTCATCAGCAGGTCCCTTTGTCCTCGGACTTTTTTTTTTTCTTTCCAGGAAATGTGACTTCTTCTTATATTTAGTTCCCAACCAAGACTCCAGAATAAAAAACCCAACTTCAAAATTCAATTGACTGTGCCTAATGGAGGGGATTTTAATGTGTAGCCTTTGAACCTTATCTATTATTGAAGGAAATAAAGACTTTTTTTGTTCCATATTAGAAGCTAATGGCAAAAGAAAAAATTGGAGGTTTTAATTTTTTGATTCCAATAGTGACCTCCATGTCCATTGTGAAACCATGAATAATCACTGCCTGAGAAAGGCATTTCTATGAGCAATCTAGAAAGTGGACAAAGGGACCTTTGAGACATATGCAGAAAATAAATTTAAGAATAAGTTTGTGTCTGATTTTCATCTTCTGCCAGAGAAAGACAATTATCTTTTTGTTAATTATGTTAATCATTTGCATTACACTTATGTCCTTATCTCTCACGCTTTTATTCTATTCCAATGATACTAATAAAAAAGCCTGTAAATATCAGCCAATATAACACCTGGAAATTCAGAGTTTTGTCCTACTCCCAGTGCTACCAAAGGTTAAAAATACCATTGTTTTCATCAAGTCTGCGTAGTGAGGTGGGTGTATTGTACTGTATAAGGTGAAAATGAGACCTTGATGGTTTCTGGGCTCTAACACCTTTTTTTCCTTTAGTGCTTTCCTACTTTTGGGTACACAGTTCTCCAACACATGAGGAGTTAACAAACATTATTCAGGCATCTTATTATTCTCTCCTTGGGGCTTAGCCTCCTGTGCTGGCAGAAACATTGCATCGTGCAGAGCAAGTGTCCTCCCAGAGAAGCCAAAGCATGTAGCAGTGAGCTACATGTACTCTGCTTCACACTCTTCTTTTGGACATTAGTCTTGCTTGGAGTGACCTTCCAGGAGATCAACAGAGCCGTGCAGGTAGATGGGGATAGGCCATACACTGATTGTGGCCTCCTCTCTTCCAGGAGTGATGTGAGCACTGTGCAAGTCACATTCATGGCTGTCAGTGATGTCCTAGCAGAGAAAGGGTTTAGAGACCCAGATCCCTGTTATCTTTCCAGCAAAGTGGTCAAAACATGGACAGTTATTAGGAGTAGAATGAACAGTATTTAGGTTTTAGATGTATTGTTTTTCCATTGCAGCTCAGCCTTGCATCCACTCAGTAACTTGGAAACAAAGTCTCAGGCTCGGTGTGGTGAATTTGGAAGGCGTGGCTGTGGAGAGAATGTGCTTGTCCCCACGGATGGGTGACCTTTGTCTTCTGGGGCTGCACCCACCCCAGCAGCAGTGCAGCATAGGGGCAGCAAGTGTGTAGTCTGAAGTCTCTGCAACACCTTCTTCTATTTTCATTTTCAGATAAGAGGCCATCTTCTGAACATGATTTGGAGCCAATGTATCCACTGTGCCTCTGCTTTGCTGCTTCCTGAGAGCCCAGTAGCTGGTTCAGGTCCTCATGGTCCCAATTACGGGTTGTACCCACTTCATGTCCCTCCTGGGCAAAGCTTCTCGTTTTGTTCTCTTCCAGAAGGCATGGTGTTCACATGTACTCAAACCATTCTGTTGACCAAGCCTGCGTATGATATGAGGAGATGGCCAGGGGGTTGCTTCAAGATAGCTGGAATATTGCTCCCTATAAAAACACTAATATAAACACAAAAATAAGCAATATGTATTGTCTGACATTAGCTCCTACCTTGGATTTAATCATGCAGGATGTATCTGCTCGTGAAGGCCCCCTAAAATTTGAGCACAGCTCAGAATCTTCTGCTGCTGCTGTTGGCACTTCTGGGAAGTGAAGAGGGTGGCTGGACTGTGCTCCCTGATGCCAGATTGAGAAACAGAGGTTTGTGAAGATACACCATGAAGTGGAGCGGGAATCAGAGGCTGCTGAACGTTTTTACTCTGCTGGTGTGAAGAACAGCAAAAAACAAATTCCTAGGAGAGGGGACAACAACAAACCCCTTGAAAGTATTGCAAGGTGATAGGTATTCAAAAGCCATTGGAAGCAATGGCAGTGCTTCCACTGACTTCAAAGCACATCTGACCAGGAACTTGAGGATGTGATAATACTTAAGAAATAAAGTTAATTTGAGGCAAGGAAGCGCAGATGTAGTAATTTTTCGATTGTAAGGGCCACAGTCTCTCAGCACTGGTCCTATTGGGATGTTGAGAGGTGGCTCAATGTCAGGAGCCATCCACTGTGCCCAGCTGCCTAGGAGAGGATGGGGAACAACAGAGGGGAAGAGTGACTGAGCAGGTATGATATGTTGATCAGAGAAATAAAAAAGAAATGGGATATGCATCATAAATGGTAACGTTTTCTAAATTTGCCCTTTTAAAAAGATGTTAAATGAATGGGATGGGGTTTTTGGTTGTTGTCCTTTGTTTGTTTTCAATTCTAATGAAATATGTGCCTCTCTTTCCTAAGTTATTCTGTGAGACTGCTGGGGACATTTTTTCCACAACTAAGGGAAATTATATCTTGATTATTCCTTCTTGTTTACCATTACATTTTAAATATTATTCTTCATTTCTTGAATATTTGCTGATGTCTATAATAAAAATGTAAACAGTAAAAATAATATTTGTTGGAACTGGAGGCAGTAGAGCTATTCCCTATGTGCACTTCTATACCTTGGCTGCCTTCCCCCATCTCATGGGAGCTGCAGCAGAGAAATTCTTCCCCCATTTCTCACTTCCAAGCATAACTGAAGGGGGCAAAGGGACCAAAAGGTCCCCACCAAAGGGACATGTACAAGGAATGTAGTACTGCTTTGCCCACATTGCCTGGGTTGAACAAGCCCAAATAACCAGGCTAAATATGATCCAAACATACAAGAAAGTATTCTTTAACCCTCAAACAGAGTTTCCAAGCTGTGACGGAGATGTGACAGGACCTGTGATGGTCCACACTGGAGTGACCAGGAGTCTGCAGAATGAGCTGGTCTCAGAAGGGCATTACAGAGTTGTTTTGATCCCTGTCAAATAACCAGAGCTAACAAATAGCTGAATCAGTTTGCATGCTGAAGGCTTCATGGAGGCCACAGTGGTGATATGCAGACTCAGGCTTGCATCTTTCTATGTGCAATTGTGCTTTGAATAATAATTTTTTAAATGTTTTACTGGCATCTTTGTAATTTTTTTGGTTTTCAGAGAGTGGAAAACACCTGTCATGATTTTGACTCTGTAGTAGCACCCTTCACTGGGTGTTCAGCTTTGTGATGTCTGCAAAGTATTTTTGGCATCTAACTTAGATTGCAAACACACATCTCAAAGGAGCATCTCAGCTACAGACAGGTCCTGAATAGACAGGCACAACACACATTCGTGCTCTTTTTGCCTATCACATGCAACCACTGCAGTAATTCCCTTCCTTCAAAGGGACATTTTTACCATTGATCTAAATCATGTCGTTCTGTGAAGCAGAGAAGCCTTGCTGGTGCATGCAGCAACACAGAAGCAGGAGCCTTCCTTCTCTGCCTCAGCTCCAAAAAGGAATATGTAGTTTTGAGACCACCAGTGACAGGAAAAATCTCCCTTCTGAAGGGAGAAGGAGTTTCCCTGATGTGAGGTTGATTACACTGCTGGAAGGGATTTGATGACATAAAAGACAGAGAGTGTCCACAAGACAAATGAGATGGAAAATCATGGCAGGCACACTTCAGTCTGTTCTTCTGACTTCTCATCTGTCAAAAGAGAACAAGTAGAAGTTCTGTTAAAATATCTTGAGAAGAATGGACAATTTGTGCATTTTCTGAGCTTTTTCAGATGGTGCTGCAGATTGGATCTAAATATTTATTCACCACTAAGAACAATTAGTCTCCTGACATCTACTGAAATTTCTGAATTTATCTTCTCCTCTTTCCTGATTGCCACATTCCTTTTTCCCCAGCCTGTTCTTTATGGGGAACTTAACCTACTGCTTCTTTTTATGTGCCTTATGACCAAGACAGCAGTCTCCTCATCTGTTTGGTGGTTTTGTTGGTTTGTTTTTGGTTTTGGGTGGGGTTTTGTGGTTATTTGTTTGGTTTTGGGGTTTTTTGTTTGTTTGTTATTTGGGTTTGTGATTTTTGTTTTTTGTTTTTGTTTTCTTCTAGCCCTGCATCTGGGCAATGAGAAAAATTTGGAGAAGACTGGAAACACTTCTAGTTTTATCTTTTGGAGGTGATAATTGGAAGACTTCAGACTGGAAACTTTTCTCTCACACTTCTGGATGAAAAGCTGTTAGAAGGCTTGTTCCATTTTCTGAGACACTGATCTGGCTGAAGAGAAGAGAGACAACAAGGGAAGATGGTGATGGAAAAAATTACAGACACTCTGAAGGAGAGAAAGAAAAGTAAGGATAGCATCTAAGGAAGGAGTGAAGTTGGAAAACTGGAGTGAAAATTTAGAAGATACACAGTAAAGGCGAAAGGCTGCCTAAAATCTAATGGATCAATCTGGTCAACCAGGACAGGAACACCAAACACACACAGGGTTCTAATTAGTTTCCATACTCTGGGACAGAAGTAGAGCTAAAAGGCTCTGACCTCGTCTATACAAGCTGCAAGAGGTGTCAGAAAAACAATGATTCATTGTCAGATTCAGTGATTCAAAAGTGGGAGTAGAGGGGCTCCACACAGCTCACGCTGTTCAGCTCCGTGGCTTCCAGAGGGCTCATGCTCCAAAGAGCTGCAGCCTGCATCCATGAGAGAAGGAGCAGCTGAGGCAGAGCAGTGCAGAGATAGCACCTGTGGGATTCACCTGGGCACATGCACTTGGGGTAGGCATTTAGGGATCTGTTATAGCACTGCATCAGCATTTCTGGTGGGATATTTTTAATTTTTTAACTTTGAGGGTTTCTGCAATAAGTCAAATGAATCCCTCTGTGCAGGTACATGTTTCTTCCCATTGACTATGAGGGGAGCCAACAATGACCAGCTCTAATGTATACTCCCTCCTCTCACATCAGTGCATTCCCTGTATGTCTGTAAAGGTGCAGTGACAGGTAACACACTGAGGAGAGTTTATGTAGTCACAGTACAACCACATAAAGAGTGAAATGTGGCTAAGCTTCTTTTGTGTCTTATAGGGGAGAAAGAATATTTTGAATGGCTGATGATCAGCATTTATGCAGCCATGAGTTTATCATTTCATGATTAAGTATTTCTCACAAACTGCAAGAGTTGAAGTTCAAGGGTCTGACAAGCCTGAGAGATTCCAGAAGTCCGGGAAATCCAACCTGTATTTTGTAGTATGCTGCCTTCCTATTGAACTTCACTGGCATAAGACCCATATTTTGGGATAATCTTTTTCATATCAAAGCACCCAGCTTTGGGTTATCTTCCCAAAATATGAGACTGGTCTGCTTGGGATGATGTGGTGGACAGTATTGCTGGAACACAATGGAAGGAACCACCTTAGCCCCTGGTGCCCGTGGAGGGACTGGCACATGAGGCTAAAGACAAAAATTGAGCTCTTTCAAGAGAAACCTTGAGCCTATTCGCTCATGCACACCCCCAGCAGCAGCTCAGCTGTGATTCTGCACACCAGGTACAAAGGGACATAGGACTGGAGAGTCTTTGACACCACTCTCCAGATGTAGAAGATGAAGACCTAACAGCAAAAGGGCGTGAAGTCAGATTTGTGATGTTCACATTTTGAGCAGGAAACTTCCCAGACCTGCTATGAATCCAGGACAGCCTATAACCACTACAAATCCAAACTTCATTAAGTGTTAGGTCACGATATTTACCAAAATAAACAAGGAGAAGAAAGAAATTCACAGGCTTTACTTGCATTTTGAAATATTAAAAAATTGCAGTGCCATCACATATGTTTGTCATGTACTGGCTTGGCTATCCCTGATGTTTTTGTTAACCAGCAGTTATTTTTTGTCTCTAAAAAATAATTTGCTGTAAACTAGAAAATTTACATGCAAATATAAGGAGGTCAACAAATGGCTCACTTTCCAGGAAATTATTTCTCATATAATTTCTACAGTGTGGTTGTGTATGGCTGTAAACACCCATCATACACACTTGCTGTGGCTAAATAGAAATAAGTAGATAAATAGATAAATAGATCAGTTTGTGTCCAGATATGCAAACACAGATACTTGTAACCTAATATGTTCTGAATACTCTGCTGTGTTCTAAAGGGGTGTTAAAGTCCTCAAAAACTTAGTGAAAATAAGAAAATTATTTTGTCAGTTCAGAGTGTTCCTTTTCTCAGTCTACTGCCAGGACTGGCAAGTTCAAGGAATTGAACATACCTTGGTGAGGTCTGCTTTACACAAGTTCAGTAAACATTTAAGATAATCATTTCATGTTCATGTGTCATAAACACTTGAGGAAAACATATTTGTCAGCATCAAAGAAGGAACCAGGCTACGCATTTCTGCGACTTTCAGGTTCTGTCACCATGTCACCAGCAGTGGCCAGAAATCCCTGGGGCAGGTAAGCAAACCTCCCTCTTTATTCACAACCCTTGCCACTCACCATGTGCAGCCTACCGGCACCTGATCCAGAGTGGAACACCCTGCCCCATTTTCCACACTCCTCCTTTGGCAGCACTTGTGATGGGTTTCTGCACGTGGCTGTGCAGCAGCATTGCAAAAGCATCCAGGAAATGCCTTCTGTGTGTTGGGGACTCCACCTGGGATCTTGTTCTTCAGTGGATTTATTGGCTCTAGTACCTTCAGCTCTCTGGTACTCTCTTTTAAATGATAGGGGGAAAACTGCTTTTTTTTTCTGTTGGCTTCCTGTAGAACTTCACTTAGAAGCTGAAGAAAGATCTTTATCAGTGAATCTAATAGACCTTTAGTTCTCTCTCTGCCATCACAGAATGCACTGATCAGATGTCTCATTCAGCAACAACTACATCCACTGCAAGACCCTCCTAATCTGCCAGGGCACAAGAAGCCAGCACTGAAACCAGTGTACCCACAACCTTGAGTACCTGCTGAGGATCGATCTGGTTTGATGATACCATCCACATGAATGCGATTAAAACCTGAAAAGAAGTACACCAGCTGCAGGAAACTCTTCAAATGCTTCATATGAACAACAGATACGATACAGTTTCTTACTGAACAGGATGAAAGAATTTCCCTTTGGATGTTCTCAAAGAGCAGTTTCAGTTTGCAGAGGACTGGAAATACATAAAAGCGAGAAGTTTGGAGAAAGGAGAAGACGGCAATAAAAAAGGGCTGGGAAATGGGGTGGATTCTGAGGTTGAAGGATAGTATTTCCAACAATTTTGTATTTTAACAATACCTGCAGAACTTATATCCAACTCCTCTTCTGCAATTCCTTGTCTTCATTACTCTCAAACCCTTCTCCATCCTTTGAGTACTTTTGTCCTACAAAGTCACCAGCAATTTAAAATGTGGTCTCACTATAAAAGCAAAACATTATTTTGAATTTCTTGGGTTTGCGTATTCCCACTTTTCTTATTACTTTGGTATTATTTATGTCCAGCTACTTCTTTCAAACAGCCTCCTCAGTGAAAGGTCAAATCAAGGAGGAGAAACAGTGCAACAAATTGCACAAATCTTCTTAGAAGATGAGCACAAGATTCCCTTTTAAACCAGCCCTGCTAGGAACCAATGGGACTGAAGGAGATCTAAATGACAAATCTCTGCCCTACAATTCTGCAGTGGAAAGAGAAAAGAAAGGTTACAAAAATGAGCAGCTTTATTTGGTGCTGTGCCACAGGTTTTACTGGCAAGTTAAACTATTGTCTTGATAGCTTGTGATGGAAAATAGATGAAACTGCATGAACCACATGGAAATGTGGCAGGGCTGGGTCACAGAAATATGGAATGACTTAGGGTTGAAAGGAACTTAAAGAACATTTAATTCCAACCCTCCTCACCATGAGCAGTTTCTCAAGTCCCATCCAGCCTGGCCTTCAGCACTTCCAGGGATGGGACATCCACAACTTCTCTGGACAACCTGTTCCAGTGTCTCACTACCCTCTGAATTTCTTGCTAACAAATAATCTAAATCTCTCCACTTCCAGTTTAAACCCATTCCCCTTTGTGTTATCAATATTTGTCCTTGTAAACGATTTCTTCTTTTTCAAAGCCTCTGGTAGGCTACAAAATTTATACAAGTATAAATTTAAGAGGAGTTGATTGAACACACAAGAGATAAAGAAAAAATCACACAACAAAAGCCCCTGCAGTTTAGCCTTTATTTTGGAAAAGCTGAGATGAAATACAAACATAGCTTTTGTTTCTGGAATCCCTTGTATTGTGGATCACTGGAGGCCAGAAGTAAACCAAATAACCCAAAATTATTACAGGGTATGCAAACTCAGAATCATTCAGTGATCAAGTTAATTGAAGGGATTCACAGGTATCTCACAGGCTTGCTCCTGGGCGTGTTTGTCCAATGTAAGCACATTTTTGGACAAATCTTTACATGGTGTGTGCCTCGTGGCTCAGTATTTGCTTTGATTTACGTTTTGGTATTTGCCATTAGAAAATAATTACTCGGGCTAGGCTGGGGAATATTACAGTCACTCACAAATCGTCAGCTCTGCTCAGCTACCAAGGACGTGATCTCCTGGAAAATAGCGATTCCTTCTCATTCCAGTGGGATTTCATCCTCACCTCCCCACAGCTCCCAAACTAAGGCACCTCTCCACGCCTTGCTTGGGGATTGATGGTGCGTGGCACCTCCTACCCTCGGACGGAAACGGCGAGCACCGCGGACACTGGGGGCCTCAGCACAAAAGGCGATGGTGGCCGGTCCCTCAAAACGATGAGGGAGCTCTTTCCAGCCGCGGTCGGCACAGGCGCCCCCGGGCAGCGGCAGTGTGACACCTTGTCCCCTCGCAGGCAGCCGTGTCCTGGGTCACCCAGCCCCAGGGGGGAGGCACGGCTCAGTCAGTGCCAGCGCTGTTGCCCTGTCCCTCCTTCATGCCCCACAGTGATCCCTGACGTTCCCCTCACTGAGGGTCCCCCAGCTGACCCTCACCCTAATGCTTCCCTCTCCCTGTCCCCTTCCCCGGGGGTGTGACAGCGCGGGCAGGGCTGGGGGAGCAGTCACATCCCGGCCATTCTCTCCGTGCCGAGCCCAAGAGCCGGCACTTCCCGCTGCCGCCGGGACCCTGTCCCGACAGGAGCCCTGTCCCGACAGGAGCCCCGGGGCCAGGGCCGCCGCCCCGCCCGCCCCACGCAGCAGCGGCAGCGCCGGGAGCGGTTCCCCCCGCGCCCCCCGAGCCGCCTGCAGCCTGTACCCCGCCGGAGGAACTCTTTCCCCCTCTCTCGGAACCCTTTTCGTTCGGCGGCCATCGTTTCGAGGTAGCAAATATACGAGGAGAATTTGCTCTGTTAAAAAAACAAAATCAAAGACACCTCCCCCCCCCCCCCCAAAAAAAAAAAAACCAAAACAAAAAAAAAAAACAAACCAAAAACCACCACCCCCCCAAAAAAAGAGGGGGGCGCAAAAAGACGGGGAGGGGAGCTGGTTTAAAGCGCTGGGATTAAAGGTCTTTGCTAGTTTCAAGCGCTCATAAAACGGGCTGAAGGATGCTATTTTGCTGCAGTCTAGGTTATTTCAGCCCACAGTTGCACAACAAACCATTTAAACATTTCAGCACAAAACAGATTCCATTGTTGAGCTGCACATTAAAAAGTGTTATTCGCTTTGAAGTTTTTGTCTAATGGCTCTAAACTGAAAGAAAATGTTTTCCTATTACTTAATTCAATCATAGCGAAGAGGCTTGGTAAAAAGCCCACGGATTTTGCCCAAAGTGTGACAGAGTTCTCTTTGTGTTTGCTTATCCTCTGCTGTCACACACTTTAATTCGCCTCTCTTTATCTGGCATTCAAAACTTTCTTCAATGACATTCAATAAGGTCCAGCGGCTGGAAAAAAAACTGGTTATTTTTTTGGATATTCTTTCCCAGTAGCTTTGGGCTTGGTGTGCATTCAGAAGTTGTTAACCCTTTGCCTCCCTGCGGCTCGGAGCCCCGGGGTTCAGCCCCTGGGCAGCGGGAATCCCTTGGAATAAGGCTGAATCCACCACCCCCCGGCGGCGAGCCACTTCTCAGCGGGGAAAAATACCCCTTCCCGGGACACGGCTCCGGCGGGAAATGTTTTAAAATACCTTTTCCTTTAAAAAAATAAAGATAAATCCAAACCCTATTAACGCTTTCAGGGAAAGGACACTTGGGAATCCTTTCTATATTATTATGGGACTGAGTTTTTATTAACATTCGTTTTTGTTCACTCTGTAATTTTCGCCGTTCGTTTCTGCACATCAGCACGTTTTTAAGGTCAGGCATCAACAGATCTCCCGTGGATTAATATAAGAAATGTGACCACAGGCAAAACAACCTCTGCACAGCCAGGAGACACGGAGTACGCCGCTTTCAAGGCTTTTTCTTCCTTTCCTCCTTTCCCCCCCCGCCCGCCTTTAAAAAAAAAAGCCCGTTTGGCTTCCAGGCGGGGAGGTTGCTGTGGGGAGCAATCTCCCCACGTTTTGACAAGGTTCGGCGGGTGCGTTTGTCTTTTTATTGCCCGTATATTAAAAGGGGAGATTCGAGGTATAATACGTATCCCCACGATTTATTATTATTATTCTTGTTTGTTATCGTTCCTTATCCACCCACTAACTCAACAAGCTCAGGGAGCGCGGAGCCGGGAGCCACTGCACGGGGCAGCGCCGGTGCGCCTCGGCTCCGACGGACGCGCGCTCGCTTTGGGGACCGCTGTGGACTTAGCAGATCCCTGTACTCGGACATTCAGGCACCGCTGCGGTGTTCCAGTTGCAGCTCATCGCTCGGGAAAAAGACGGGGTTTCCCCGGGACTCCCCGGGCGTTGTGCGCGGCGATTCGGGGTCGGGCTAGCGCGGTCTGGTGCTGGCCGGGGCCGCCGCACGTGGGTGCCACGGTGCCACGGTGCGATGGCAGCTGCTGCCGCCGGGACTGGCACAGGGACCAGGTGTAAAGACACGCGGAATACGCCGAGAGCCTCTGCTCCCCCTCCGCGGGTGCCGCCGGCACGGAGAGGTGTGTGCGGGTCGGGGTTTCTGTCCCCGCAGCAGCGCAGCCGGGATGCCTGTGGCTCTCCGCACGCGTTAGCTGTGCCCGGGCGCCCACGCCACGCAGAGACCGGGCGGATGTCCTTGCCGGTGGAGCACCGGCTGGAACATCTCTGTGGCCGGGGGTTTCGCCCGACGACCGCGACAGCGACAAGTGGCAGGTCCCGGACCCAGGCTGGGAACAAAGACGTGGGTCTGGGGAAGGCGGCGGGCGAGGCAGCGGGGACGAGACATCCCGGAGGCGAGGGGAGAGAGAGAGGCCGTCGGTACCGGGGGCCGACCTGGTGCCACAGGTGGGAAAGGCACCGGGGGGCTGGCAGGGGAAGCTGGCGCCGGCGGAGACCGCGGCTGCAGCCGGCAAAATAAACAAGTGGGAACGGGCTGAAAGCTGGGCTGAAAGCGAAGGAGAGCGATAAAGAGAAAGAAAAGAATATTAAATCGCCAGAGAATGAGAAAATAACCCCGCCAAAGGGAGAGGAGGGGAGAGGCCGCCTGCTACGGCGTGGGTGGGGTCGACAAGAATAGAGTACATTATGCAGTTCATTTAGTTAACAAGGGAAATAATGAGGGAGCGTGCGGCGTGAATGCCAAGAGAAGAGCCACAGAAAGCCCATTGAGCGCCCGGCGCCGCCATCACATGGCACGGGCGCTATTTAAAGCGGGCGGCGGGCGCCGTTCAGCACCACTCGGGCTGGCCAGCGGCGCTGCGCGGGCGCTGCGCGGGGGCTGCGCGGGGCGATGCCGCGCTCCTTCCTGGTGGACTCACTGGTGCTGCGGGAGGCGAGCGAGAAGAAGGGAGAGGGCAGTCCTCCGCCACCGCTCTTCCCCTACGCCGTGCACCCCTCGCACCCGCTGCCCGGGCTGCCGGCAGGCGCCTGCCACGCTCGCAAGGCCGGGCTGCTCTGCGTCTGCCCGCTCTGTGTCACCGCCTCCCAGCTGCACCCGCCGCCGCCCGCTATCCCCCTCATCAAGGCTTCCTTCCCTCCCTTCGGCTCCCAGTACTGCCACTCGCCCCTGGCCCGCCAGCAGCACTCCGTCTCCGCCGTCAGCGTCGGGCACGCACCGGCGCTCTACCAGGGCGCCTACCCTCTGCCCGACCCCCGGCAGTTCCACTGCATCTCCGTGGGTAAGGCGGGCAGGGGCGGGCAGCGGGGCTGCATGCCTGCGTGACAGCGGCGGGGAGGTGGTGGGGATCCCGGGGGACCCTGCCGAACACACCTGGGGACCGAGGCGCCTGCCCAGCGCACGGAGGCTGGGCGGGGGTCCCGGCACCTCTCCCTGTCGGTGCTCTGGACGCTGCGCTGGGGAAGCCTCCTGCTGCCCGCCGAGCCTCCGATCCAGGCCATGCGTAAGGGGAGAGGCGGCCGCGGCACCCCTGTGGGCTCGGACTCCAGCGTGGCAGCGGCTTGCTTGGTCTCAGGCCCCCCGGGGAAGAGGGAGGGCTGCGGCCCTGCAGGATGGGTGGCAAGGAGGGCTCAGCGGGGACTGGCGAGTGCCCGGCGTTGCGGGGCGGGCGGCGGAGGGCCCGGCAGGTCCTGACCGTGCGCTCCTCTCCGTTCGCAGACAGCACGTCCAGCCAGCTGCCCAGCAGCAAGCGGATGCGCACCGCATTCACCAGCACGCAGCTCCTGGAGCTGGAGAGGGAGTTCGCCTCCAACATGTACCTCTCCCGACTGCGGCGAATCGAGATCGCCACCTACCTGAACCTCTCCGAGAAGCAGGTGAAGATCTGGTTCCAGAACCGACGGGTCAAGCACAAGAAAGAAGGCAAAAGTAGCTCTCACCGGGGCGGGGGGGGCGGCCACAGCTGCAAATGCTCGTCCCTTTCCACCACTAAGTGCTCGGAGGACGACGAGGACTTGCGTATGTCTCCGTCCTCCTCGGGGAAGGACGACAGAGGTCTCGCAGTCACCCCCTAACCACCCTCACACCTACCCCGGCTCCGCAGGAACTATGGCGAAAGCAGGGGAGAGAGCCCTGCCTGCCCTGGTGCTGACACGCAGCCGAAGGATTTTATACCGTTTTGTATAATTTGTGTAATTTACGAAGGACTTTCTCGCCTTTCTAGACCCCCGGCCCACGGGGACGGGTGTCCCGGCGCCCTGCTGTAAATAAACTCCTCCCTAGGACCCCAGGCGTCGCCCCATAGTGCTCTCTCGCTTGTCTCCCCGCAGGCGCAGCCCCGAGCCCGGGAAGTTCCTCGCAGACCGCCCCGCGCACCGAGGCGGGCGCAGAGTGCGCGGATGCTGCGCGGCGACGGGCGGTGCGCCCGCCTGCAGGGATGCTGTACCGGGCTCCCTCTGGCTACTCGGCGATGCCCATAAGCGGGCAGACGGAGGGAGGGTTGAAGGCTGTTTGGGTTATTATCTTTCCTTTTTTTTCCTTTATTTTTCCTTTATTTTTTTTTTCCCCTTTACAAAACTGTTCTGTTTTGACTTCGTCGCTGCCGGGCGCACAACTGTGGTTGTACCGTTCTGTCCCACTCCCTCCTCCCGGGAGATATTTATTTATTTATTTATGTGCAGAGAAACGTTGATGGCAATGATGATAATGATTATGATAACAATAAAAGCTCGTTGGTGGTGCATTTCCTTCTCTTCGCGTAGAAAGCAGTTACCCGGCGTTCGCAGCCGTGCGCTGGGAACACCGTCGCTCTCCCACCCTCTCCGCCGCAGCTCGGCACCGGGACCGGCCCGCCCAGGCGAGCGCAGATGACGGGGAGCCTTCCTTTCTCCGTGTCGAGCTGAAGCTACCGGGTGCAGGGGACGCCGCCTTCTGTCCCGGGGGCTCTCTCGGTCCTCCCCCGCGAAGCTAAAGATCGGGCCGGGGAGAGGCTGGGCTGAACACCTTTCATTCCCATCCTAGCCGCAAGTCTGCCTACGGCAGTAGGTCTGGACAATCAGCTGGCTGCCGGCGGGACTCGGCTCCCTCTCCCGGTGCTCGCCGCCGCCGGGCAGGAAGGACTGTCCCAGCCTTCCGCTAACCCTCCGGGGCGGGAGCCCGGGTCGCCGTGCTGGGGCTCCCTCATCACGAGCACCGGGCTCCGGCAGCCCCGCGCCCGGTAGCGCTGTGCTGTGCTTTACTCGCGCCCGTCGGATGCAGCCGAGAGGTCCCGCAGCCCCGGGGGCTGCCACAAGCGGGGCCGGACTGGCGTAAGCCTCCTCGGGTGCGGCACCCCCAGGGCCCGGCGCTCCGGCCGCGGCTCCATTCGTGCAGGAAAAGCCCCTTGTGCCGGGACTCCCGCTCTGTTCGGGCTCACGGGGACGGTCTTCGGTGGGTACAGCGGCTCTCCCTGCATCGCAGCCGATGCTGGACCGTCCCCGCGAGGACGCAGAGCTGCACTGCCTGGCACAGCGGGTTCATGCCCTGCCATCCGGGGAATGGGCTTGGGTCCCTAGGCTACCGTAGGTTCCTGTCCATACCGGGATGGGACCCAATTTTCATGCCAGAGCATGTCCAAAACATGCACCGGGAAGAGCCAGGGAGATGTCGCCCCTCACGGGAAATCTGCGTGGAGGAGGTCGATGCTGCTCCACACACAGGCTGAAGTTGATGTGGGAAGCTGCGGGTTTGAGATCCCTGGGAACCGAGGGTAAAGGCAGAGCAGGTAAAAGTGCCACTGCTGGGACAACATCAAGTCCTGTCTGTAAAGCAAACATGTCACCCTGCAGCCTTCCCAAGACACCTTGTATAGCTGTGGGTCTGGGAGATCTACTGCCTCCTGCAGCTCCACCCCACAGGTGAGCGGAAAATGTGACCCTGCAGCCCACAGCACACTGTGGACCTCTCAGGACCCTCAGGATGATGTGAGATGGGGGGATGACACGACAGTGCAGGATAGGCATAAGGCAGTACTCTCACCCTGCTGTGACTGGCCTGATTTGTGTTCCCGTCTGGAAGCTGCAGGGATTTGGTGACACTAGGACGCTGCATTATCAAGATTGAGGCACATGGACGTAATGTTCAGGCTCCTTGGTGGCCTTCCTTCACCCTGACTCCTGGGACGTTTAGACCTTTTACCTCTCCATCTTGGCTTCCTCCTTTGCCGGCTTCCCACATTACTCAGCTGAGGTGAGATAGCAGAGCAAGCTCGTAGTTAGGACACCCCATGGGCACCATCTTCCTGGCTCCTTTTCTCTTGACTATTTGGGATGAATTTGGCACGTTTGAGACTAAAATCTGGCCTTGATGCAAGAGTCAGTCAGTCTTGCCTGCTGTTTGGCCCTGTAATGTTCCCTGTGTGCCTGCCCTTCCCCAGTGGACCGGTTTCAACAGATAAGACCTCTCAGAGGACCCTAATTGGCACAGCAGGCCCCTGCAGACTTTCCAGCACTCACCTCCCATCCTGCTCACGTTTACCAGTCTTGTTATGAAAAGTCATTGCAAAATAGAGGCAGAAACAGCCTCATGTGGGTTTAGCAAGGGGCCTGGCATCCTCTTACAGAGCACTGGCACTGAAGTCAGTGGCACCCGTAGAGGCACACGCATGTGCTCCTCATGCCTCCATTCAGCAGCATGGGATTGAGCCAATTGGCTGGCAGTGAGATGCACGGAACACCAGCACTGAGCATTCCAGTGTTGCTATTGGAGTGGTATTGAGATGGTGGTGCTGAAGCTCTCAACATCATTGTCTGCCAGCACACTCCCACCATGTCTCTGTTCCTCCATGGCACAAGCTCTGATGTACAAAACGTGCCTCCTCACACTCCTGTATGGAGGCTGAGCAGAGGCAGACAGGGAGAGTTTCTCACCACTGTGATAGGGATGATGAGACAGTGGCACTGCCCACACAGCTGGCTCCTTGCTCCCTGTGAAACCTGGGCAGCTGCGTGCCTGGCAGACAGGCAGTACCTTGTGGACAAACACATTTTGTCCCAAGGAACCAGAGCTGGTGGGATACGAGGGAGCAGCTGGAAAAGTTTATGGGTGCTCAGAACCAAGTTTGCTATCACATCCTCAGTGCAGGCACAGTGGTTGTGGGCTGCAAGGAGGAATCTGGTAGTGCTGCTGCTCCAGTCAGTGCACACATTACGGAGAGTGTGGGCACACAGGTGACTGCATCCTTTATGGACTGAGTTTGTCAGCCAGACAATTTGGAACTAATCCTCAGCTCTAAAATGTACCTCATATATGTAAAGTAGCAAAGAGAATTCCCTCATATGGTATAATTTTGTCTGAACAGCAGTGGAGTATCACAATGGATGGCCCCGACAAGACAGTATTAATATTCGCCGATGCACGCTGGCCTCTGCTGCAGACCCTGTGTACCTTGCAAAGCCCAGTGGGGCTCTCAGTGCACTTGACAGTCATTATGCCACATCCACATGCAGAGATAATCCCTCCTTAGTTGGGCATTTTTCTAATTTAGTGAGAAATCATTACAGCAAATGCTCAGAGTGTCATTTTCAAGGACTCTGAGGTTGGGCAAATTAAAGTCATTTGCTGTGGGAAGAGCGTGGGCACCTCTGCTAAAGCGAATGTCATAACATGCCATTTTCAACTTTCTATCTCTAGCCATTTTGGCAGCAGGTTTCTGAAAGTTACTTAAGCATTTTAGCATCTAAATTGCCCAGTCACACCTGATTCCAACAGGAAAGAGATTTTTAAATGCACAAAGTGAGTTTGAATATTTTGCAGCACATACTTTTTAAATCGTATTTCTGTTGTAAAGTTGAATTACTTCTGCCCTAGCACACAGAGAGGAGATTCTTTGGATGCTATCAAGGCTGTAAAAACTGTATTCCAGAGCAAAAGTGTCTGTTCTGACAGAGGAAGGAGCACAAAAGATGATGTCAGGTTCTCTTTCTCACACACTGGTATTGCTGAATTTTGTTGTCCTACACCCCATCTCATCACAAATACGATCAGTCTCTTTTCACAGGTACAAAATGTGAGCACGATATGGATACCTGGGAAAAAACCCAAAGGTTTGGAATGAAGAACCTTTTCAACATTAATTACCTATGTATTTTCATCTACTTAATATTAATTTGCATTATTTGGCTTTTACATTAATGTGATTTTTATTTTTATTTCTCGATCTCATTTTGCTCCACATAAAGGCTGCATCAAATAGGTTTACAGTTGAAAACATGCATTGGTATTTCAAATGCTGTTGCTCTTAACCACAAAACTAGTATTACTAACTCGGGAATTCCATAATTTGGTTACTCTGCAGTTAGTGTATTTACACAGTGTCAGCTCTGAGCTGGCCCCATGACTTTGGAATAGTGTTTGGGAAAAACAGACTTGCTGCTTTGGAATAGCACTACATGGTGAGTAACAGTATTTTTCTTTCATTCTTGTTTACTTAGAATGAATCCTACCTATTAATTTACTGGTATAACAAGGATTCATTTATAATACTTAGGTTCCCGAGGGCAGCTCTGAAATTTGATTCTCTAATGACAATATGATTTGGTCTCTGAATGTGATTACTTTAAAATACGGGTGGGTGTTAAAAAAAAGATCCTAAATAAAATAGTTTTGTATGATATTGCTAATGATTTGAAGACAGGTACATCAACAGTAGCTCTCTTTCAATTACATTAATTTTGAAAGTGTTTTTGCTATGAACACAAAGTACTCATTTATCAGGATGCAATTATGCAAGATCAGGACATCTCCTAGGATACTGACACTGATGATGACAGCAAATGGCTGGGCCTGATGCTTAATATGGCTGTAGCTCTACAGGAGTGGCTGCCTGGTGCTGGACAGCTGACTGCTCTGGAACTACTCTATATACTCTATTTTTATATTACCCATATATGTCTAACATATATAAATAAAAACAAACAAAACTAGCTAACTAAAAACAGAAGTACCAATTATCATAAACAGGAAAAAGTCTTCGTTTTTACCTTTGCTATATCCCCTTTCTTATTCTGCTACAGCCTTCTCTAGTTTCCCCTTCCTTCTTGACATTTTCTGTTAGGCTTGTTCCCAACAAAGAACACATGGAAAAGAGGTCATTTTCTATCACATATTTGCTACCAGTCTATATGGACCAAATTGGAGAAAACACATCAACAGAATGTTACCATGGACCTAAAACGTGCCTTGGAGACAGTAACTCCTGTCATATCTGTGTCTATTCTTTTCCTCAGCCTCAGGTTTCCAACCATGAAAGCTACTAGCACCATTTTTTTTAAGAACCCCCTCTCAGTCAAGCCTCAGCTAAATACCAAATAACAGTAGATGATCCATACAGACCTGCAACATGTGCAGGTGTTTGGGTGGCTTGTAGTGAGCAAAGCAGAGTGGAAGGATTAAGCATAATATGGAAAAATATGAAGCATAGAATGGTACAATATGTGTACATGTGTATGCTGTTTAGGTTTTCTTTAAAGTCATAGTCATCTTGCACTTGGTGTGACATAAACCCAGAGGAGGCTCATGGAGAGCAGTAACTCTGGGGAGAAAAGGCCTCCACAAGCCAGGTAGTGCAAAGAAGATACATGGACTCAATCAGGCAGGGGCTGTTCCCTGAGGGGTGACACAAACACACAACTGGGAGCCATCTTATCCAGACCTTCACACTGGACAGGGCTCTTCCAGACCAGAGCTGTCTCTTCACTGGTGTTCTACTGGAGACAGCACAGAGATACCTCATCTGTAAAGGCTATCCTGCTGAGCAAGCTGTCCATATCTGATGCGGGTTGTCTGCTGGGTATATTCCCATGGTCTCAGCTATGAACAGTGTACAGGATTGCAGAGCATTTATTATAGCAGACACAGAAATGTTAACATGCCTCTCCATTAATTCTTTCCTCTGGAGAAAACCAGCTTTGATCTCTGAGTTGACCAGAGTCTGAGAGATTCACTGAACCCACAAGAGATACTTACCTTTGGTGCCACCATGTCAACTCTGAGTTTTCTTTAGTGCCTGAACTGGGAGGACACCACACTGTACTAGGGGGAAGGTAAATGAAAGCTGGTGATGTGGGAACCCCCTGTCCTTAGTTCCTGGCCATCAAGATGCTCTTTCAAGCATGACCAGTCCCAAGCCTCGATGTGCTATGTGCACAGAAGGAAGACAAGACAGCTGGAGTGTTGCCCTTGTCAAACCTGCTGGACCTCATGCCTTCTACCTAGACGCCTGTGCCTGCAGTGAAATGGTTCTGATGGCATCTGTGATCTGTCTGAGTCCTACCCTGGCCCCTTGAAGAGCTGACTTAATCTGTCACAACTCAAATACAAGGTGCTCCAGCACATCAAAAACCTGTTCTGCTGTTGCATCGTCTCCCAGGCTTTCAGCCTCCCAATCGCTACCCCCTCATACTCCTGCCTGCACTAACTGGTAAGATTCCCATCTCCCTGGCTGACTCCAGCTCCAGCTTTGCATGCTTTTGGCCATTCACTATCATCAGTCACAATTCTTGCCCCAGTTTCTGTCTTCTCCCCAGACCCCATCCTTTCAGAGACATTTTGGGGCTCTGTTCCACTCCCAGCCCTGCTTGCACAACTGTTGAAGCCAACACTCAGGCTGTCAGCAGTGGTGAGCAAGCAGAGCTCCATTCAGTGCAGAGGAACCACATCAGTTTATGCCAGCTGATACCTGGGTGCCTCACTCACCACCACACAGGCTTCCCTGTACACAGTGTCCTGGCACAGCTCTCCATGCACCCTTCCAACCCACCAGCTATTCCCAGCCAACACACCCGTCCTGGCCCTTCTGCCGTGCTGCCAGCTCACACAGCCAAGCTGGCTCCCTGTCATTATTCTCTCTTCTTTTGCTAATCTAACTTTTCTCACTTCTCCGAGTCTTTTTATTTTGCTTTCCTGCATTTCAGTTAATCACCTGTTTAAAGTTAAGCACATGCTTAAATACTCTGCCAAAATGAGTCCTAGATAGTCTCGGTTGTTTTCTACCCTCTGCTGAATAACCACCCCCTTCCCTCTTCTACCAGAACATATGGGGGTCATGTATCCAGCTCCTGTGTTTAATTTTGCACCCAGTTTAGATTACACTTTGTATGAAACATGCTACCAAAAGTGAAGTTCCCTTCTCCTTTCTCTTCCTTTCTTTCTCTTTAGATAAGCATACGTGTAAAGAAACCTTTCAATGGGTTTGCAGAGCCCTAATACATACAGTAGAGTGACACAAAGCATTCTGGATATTGCTATGCAAATGACATGCCAAGAATGTTTAGACTGTACCTTGAAGCAGTAAACAAGTTGATTGTCATGGTGTCATGGTAACTAGAGCTGGATCCGCTTCATACGAATGAGGTCCCAACCTTTGTTTTTATTTGGATTGCTAAAGCAACTCAGTGGTCCAGAACTCATCACCCCCTCAGTCCTCTGGAGAGTCAGAGATACAAGAAATGGACTCGTGTATCAGGACACCGTTTAAAAGGAAACAATGAGCTACTCCGGCACACCACTTCAGGTCACTGAGAACATTCAAGCATACACCAATCTGAGTTGGGAGATGCTGTCAACACCACTGGAATTTACCGTGTACTCTGGGCAGAACTGCTGTCCCACCAGTGCAGTTACAATATGCAGCACTTACATTTGGGGGTGATGGAAACTGCACTTCTAAACCGCTGAACTGCTCCCCTCCCACAGAAGTATGGAGAGGGCAGCAGGGCTCTTCTGTGAGCAGTAGCTCTGTGTGGGTCTCTAGGATCAAGAACTCTGGCCTCTGGTCAGCACCTTGTATTGTTCATTTAATCATGATTTCTTGCAAGCACAGCAAGAAAGCATTACCCTGGTTTTGACTCAGCCATCCTTCCCTCGGTGGCAGAAAAACTCTCTATCACCACAGAAGAATCATACTAATGACTTAGAGGTTATAGAGTTTTTTCCCTAACACAATAACTCAGGGTTTATATACTCCAGGCTCTGATGAGCCACCTCATTTACCAAAATACACTCCTGGAAATTGTTTGTACAAGCTGAGCCACCGGACTTGGCTCCAAACCTCCTGTTCTATCTCTCCAAACAGAAAATGCTTTCCCTGACAAAACCAACAAGGCAACACTGTCCTACTATACAAAATAAACTAATTAGTGTCCTAGATGGCTGCGGCAGTGTAAGTTTGAGACTAAAAATTATCTTTACTCCAAATACTCAATAACCAACTTTTTTTTTAAGAGCTGTGTGGCCAATTCTAAGTTCCAGGTGATCTCAGAGCGTTAGACAGAGGAGTTTGCCCTTTTTGCACTATTATCACTGCTGATCTGGGCTTTGAGGAGGATCATAGGGCAGCTGAGCCAAACTGGTACCAGCCACAGAGATCAACACAAAAACCAGCTTGCTGTCTGTTTCTGTTGGTTCTTCAACCTCACAGTTTCAAAGCACAGGGCACAGAAGGATAACTCTTCATATGATGTGAAGGGTGTCAGCTCCTTGCCAGTGCACCAAACCTGTCTCACACTGCCTGAGGCCTCCCCTGCTGTATATTGGGCTGTTCTCCATGCTTGTGTGGACTTGAGATGTTACATCCCAAAGTCCTCTTTCATGTCTTGTTACTTGAGGTGATCTGCAAAGACCTGTCTGAACCAATCACATGCAACTCCTTAATTTACAGTATCAATATGAGGATGGGAATTCTCCCACCAGCTGCAGGACCTTCACAAAAGATGTACTGCAGCTGCTTGAGCTGACTCCTTGTTCAGAGTTGGAGCACAGGAGCAAGCCCTGAATGATAAGAGTTATCTCCTGCTGCAGGACTTATCTTGGTGAGGCTGGCTGAATCAGGCCCTGGATACCATCGCAGTGGAGGCAGTCTAGAAAGACCTGCTCCAGAGCAGCTGGAGGCATTCTCAATACCAGGAGGGAGGCAGGGCAAATCCTGGAGAATAGTTGCTCACTGAACTAAGTTCCTTAGCTGCATTTATACACTTAAAAAACTCTGTTGAGGAAATTAGAAGCAGTGGCACCAATGAGCCACTGGACAGGGCGTGGAGGTGAAACATTCTCAGCTGGATGCAAAAGTGGTAATTGAGTATTCATCCCTGTTGCTCATCAGCCACTGTAAGGTATCTTTGGAAGTAGCTCATGGGAAATATGAGGAACAAAGCAAACTCTGACCTAAGAAGAGAGCGGAAAGGATTTACCTCCCTGATTTAAACCCCATTCCTGAGGATAATTTAAGTGCTGTCGGGAACCAGATGTTAATGTGTGATTTGCTAACTACAACATATCTTCTCTGGCATCTTTGATTCTGAAGTCTAGCTGAGTCTCTTATGCTCTTTGCAAACTTATCAAACAGTGGGCAAGTTTTCATTCCCTGCTGACCCACTTTTTCTGGAGCAGGAATTGCACAGTGTTTTATCTGACAGGTTCTGGATGGTTCAGTAAATGCAGTATCAGACTGATGGGGCTGACATAGGCACTAGAGCCCAGATAACCTGAAGAGAGAGCTGAAGAGCTCTATGTCCCCTCTGCTGCAGGCTCCAGGCTGCTCAGAGGAGCTGTGGAGCAATCTCCTGGGAGAGCTGCTCCAGACAGAAACTCTGTTCACACAGAAGTATCACAAGTGTATGGAACTGAAGTCAGTAGCTGATCCTAAAAAATGCTTTTGTGTTGTTCATCCATAATCTGAGCAATCTGGAAAGCGGAGTGGCATTTGTAGGAATATACTTTCAGGTGGATATGTCACACTTTTCCACTGAGGTTTGAAGATTCCCTTGGTCAAGTCTCTCTAAAACTACAGCTGGTGCACCTGCAGGGAAGAGAATGACATCCTAGCTTCCAGTGAAAAGATGCCCTTAAAGCACATTCTGGATGCCAGAATTTTGCATTTACGAGCAAGCTCCTACTCTCCAAGTCCTACTAAAGACACAGCAGTCCCAGTGTTCCAGCTGCCACCTCTGATTTCCTCACCCGTGGCATTTCAGCAACAGCTCCACTAAGATTTGAGCAAAAAGCAGGGAGCAGCTGGTATTTAAATACCTTTCTGTATGAGGACTTGGCCGAAGACATTTTCTTCAAGGAGAGGTCCATTTATTTTTCAGTTGTATCAACTAGTCCAGACTAACTCAGAATGACTGGCAAGCCCTCTTCACCAGTGAATTCATGAACTTATTTTGTCGTTTTATCTCTGGGTGGTGTTGCATTGTTGGTCCAGTTGTAGGTTGTTTCATGGGTTGGTGTCATCATCCATAATCCTATCTGGACATATGTATGTGTCATGTCTGAGCTTGGATCCCTTTGAAGACTTCCTGGGATATGCACTCTCCCTTTGGGAACGCATCCTTGTTTGGTGCAGTGTATTAGCAGGGCCATGCATCATCCTGCAGGGACCACTTATCACTTTGTAAGCCCCAAGGAGCTGCTCCAAGTGGCAGACCTTTAAAGTCCACAGTGCAAACTGCCCAGACCAGGCTGGTTGTTGTCCCTCCTTGACTTGCCCAAAGTGCTGGTCTCCTTTATCCCTGGTTGCATTTCCAGCAATATCTCCATGCTTTTGCTGGCTGCTCCCAAGCCATGAGAAGATTACAGAAATACCCCACCAGTATCATGTCTGCCTTCAGAGCTCTGTTTTCCTGACTGAAGTAACACACTGATCCTGGTGGCTCCATCCCTCCCCTACTGCTGTCTCACGGCATCTTGCACCTTTCCTGTCCCAGCTGCCTGGACCCATCCCTGGGCTCTTTCATTCAGCAGCCTCTGAAGGCAGGGAGACCTGTTGTGCCCTCTGTTTGTACAGCACCTAGCACACAACGTGTGGCCCCCTCTTTGTGCTCTCCTGTATGCTTACAGACCCCCCCAGGCTCACATCCACACGCAGAGCCTTTCCACGGCACGTCGCACATGCCACGGCTCGCTGGTTGCTCTCACCATGTTTCCTGAGGTCCCTTTGTTAAATAAACAACAACAGAGATTGCTGCGCCCTGCCTGGGTTATTGTATTCCTAACACAGAGCTTCTGCTTTGAATAACAGAATGTACAAAATTAACAGTCATGTCTTTGTCCTCCAAAATGTATAAAATGCCCAAAAATGGGAGGATGCTTTGTTGTAAGATGGAGCTGCTCCAAGTGGGACTGCAATTTCGTCCCAAAAGTGCAACAGAACCTCAGAAAACCTGCTGAATTTGGCACTTGCAAAGGAAATAAAAATCACTGATGCTTCTGGATAAGGGAAGAAGAAAGCAGAGGCAGGACACTCTCCACCAGAACAGCTCAGGGGCAACAGGGCTATAGGGAAGACAGGCACCGAGTGCCTTGCTCAGTCCTCAGTTCTGTCCTGGTTAGTTGCAACTCAGGAGAAAATTATTTTAGATACCAGTATTTAAGGTGAGCACCTACCATTAGGTAGTCAAATGTTGGCTTGGC